>NC_086173.1:40241696-45241696 GCF_023053635.1 Elgaria multicarinata webbii
ATTCATCTTGCCACAGTGGCCAATGAGAGGCCCCCAAGAAACCCACAAGCAGAGTCCCCTGCCCAGTCTACTCCTTAATGCAGTAGTAGGCAGGCTTTCAGTTTTGTGGATCTACTTTGTTTTACTAGAACTGTGAGATCCACCAATTGGAACCAGGTGCAAAATAATAGCCCAGACAGCAGACAAACACTGCAAATTAAGGAGGAGGATGGTCAGAGAACATGGTCAGCCCAGGAATATTTTATTATTACCAGAACCAAGATGACAAAGCCTTTCACCCCCAAATCCACTTCTATCCCCCCCCCCAAGCATTCTTTTTCAGCAATTAATTTATGAATGGAAATGGAAATGGTGGGGGTGGGGTAAGAGGAGAAATTTAGTTGTTGGTATTCTTAGGCCTAATCTACACCAAACAGGATATAGCACCATGAAAGCAGTATGAAAGCAGTCTATGGTATGTATCAATGAGCCCCAACAGTTGTCAGTGCACTTCAATAACGCTATAAAGTAGTAGTGTCGCTCCTGCCTTTCATACTGCTTTCCTAGAGCAATATCCTGCTTGGTGTAGATTAGGCCTAGACAATTAGGAATCAGAAACTCTTGCCAATCTACTGACTGCCATCCAGGGATCTACAAGTAAATCTGCCTTCTCTCTCTCCACCCACCCCCCTTAATGTAAACATCAGCTTAAGTTCCAGATTTCAGGATCCAAACTTCAAGAAGAAATCTATGTCATATTCTCTTCCATTTTGCCTCTGGCTGGTTGCCATCTTGCACCATTTTAACTTAAGACAACCATTTCTTAAGTCCCTTTCTATGTGTGTTCATAGGTGTGCGCAAGGGGTGTGCCGGGTGTGCCAAGGCACACCCTAATGTCTCAAGTAATAAGCATCTCCTCAATCCTCCCCTCACCTGCAATGGCCCTCCCACAGTCAGAGAAGCTGAATGCGTTAGTAGGGCATCAGTGTCTACAGTGTTTAATAAATTAATTTAAAATGTCCTTTAGGATTGAGTATTCAATAAGTGTTCACCTTTAAAAAAAATCCCTGGGTGTGCACCCTAATGAAATGTGCTGTGCACACCTATGTGTGTGTAATTTTGGTATCCATATCACAATTTCATATGACTGAAATTGGTTGCTGTCTATTTGCACTAGAACTGAAGTTTCTGTCTCAGGTTATAATCCATAAAATTATGATTTTAGTCTTAATCTCTACCTAAATTTGGGGCTGCTTGTATAAACTGTAACAGTTGAGCAGATACTTTAACAGAGGCTGAGGCGTAATGCCTGACATTTCAATGTACCTGGTGTAATGTTTAGAAATTCAGTTCATGTTCCTAGCCGTTCTAGCATTTTAGATTCTGGAGTAGTTTCAGCCCAGGGCAGGATCTACACTACTGCTTTAAAACAGCTTATAACAGTATTGACAACTGTTGGGGCCCAGGACACACTCCACAGACAGTTTTCAAACTGTTTTCAAAGTGCTTGGTGTAGATCTGGCCCTAGTTTTATTTAAGACTCAAGTTTTTTTCTCCACACAGACTAGGCCTGGTCAAGCAGGCAAGAAAGATTCTGGTAGGTGTCCATTTAAATGCTTGTTTGAAACTAAAGTTGTAAAATAAATGATGGTAGTGTTCCCAGTCCTCATGGAGTGTTGTTGCATTTGTTGTACAAAGACAGCTGCTGCAAAGAGGAATTTCAAATGGCCTCTCTGTGGTTGGTGTTCTGTGTGGATTGGGCATTAGTGAATTCCTTTTCAAATGGACCTTTCTGATGTCACTACTGTGACTTCTCATGCATCAGTTTCTCTTGGAGAACAAAAGCTAATTTTTGGCCAACAGCCCGCTTAGTTGCTGAAGGCATCTCACGGTTTAGCATCTAAGTCACTATATGTCTGTTTCACTATTTCTTTAAAGCCCCTTTTGAGTTCATATGTGAATAAGGGCATATTTCATGCATGGTGTCTAAATACATCAATCAGATAACTGGAAGAAGTGTGAATGTGGGGAACTTGATGACGTCAAATCATTTAAAGAAAAAAGAAAGACGCTTTCATTAATCCCACGTGTGGAATGTTAGTTGTACCCTAACAAGTGACTCTATCTTGGGAAAAGATTAGCTCCTTTATTTCCAAATGTACAGGAGCCTCCATATTCAGAATTGTAAATCACTGTACACCATTCATATCAGAAAAGAAAGCCAAATGGCAAGAAAAGAATTTGGAAAAATCTAAATCGACTATTCATGATTAATGCCAACATTTCTAAAAGATAAAACAAAACTCACTTTTTTTTAAACAAAAGAACACATCTGGATAAAGAAAGGCTATGGAGGTTTGGAATGTGTGGCGATTGTCATAATGCACACAGACCCTCTGTATTACAAGCAGGGGGTTGAATTGCTGGCTACTGACAGCCTGAAGAATCTCTTGCATTCAGACCCAATAACTTGATGGCATTTTTATTCTGAAGTGTAAAGCGAAGCCTGAATTTTCTATTCTTGTTGCCCACGAAACTCTCGCAGTATTCACATATTGAAAAGACATGATGAGATTGTGCCTTCATTGAAATTAATGGAGAAACCATGCCAGGACAGGGAACCCCAAGTGTGCCTTGACTCCCAGGTTGCTTACTGTGAGATAAATGCAGCCTTTTCTTCTCAGTTACCGGAATCTTAGGAAAGAATGAGATTTTATTGAGAAATTAAAGCCACACCTGTCCAGATGGGTGGCTTTTTTGTTCGAGGCACCACCGTCGCTGCCTCTCCCAGGGGCCTCCTCAGCCCAGGCCTGGGACTTGAAGAAAGAGGACTGTGGTTATAGGCAGCTACAGGACAACGCTGCAAACCTGGAAAAGGTACCTCTGGCTGAAGCTTTTGCAAGGCACACCCAAAAGGGAGGAGCATTGTGCAAGGAGGCAAAAGCGTTTGTGAGGGTGGGTGCTGGGAGAAGTGGCGTTGCCACATTAACAGGGCTGATGCTCCCTGTCTTGCTGCACTGAAGGATTGAAACTGCCTCCGACACCAATGCAAGAAAGGGAATGTCAATCTGGTAGCGTTGGCAAGAGACTCATTCTGTCCACCCAGCACCCATTCTGAGTGAAGGCAATGTCAAATATAATTTCCTACACAGCATTGTGACATCAACATGTCTGTTATGCGATCCCTGATTGGTTGGGATGACTTGAAGAGGAATAAAATAGAGCGAGCAAATGGTGACTCAGTGGCTGCGAATTGTTGGGAACAGGCATGAAAATAACTAGGTATAAAGTTTTGTGGGGGCTTTTGCTCTCTTGGTACAGCCCTAGTTTGTCATGGTTAAAGTGCTACTGAAATCAGTAACATGTGATAGAGGGGGCATTAACATGTGTGATAGAAGAGATTCAGTTTCCACGCCTACTGTAGGTAGTCTGGACAGCAGACCACTTCTAGAATAGCATGGCAACAAACACTAATTCTCCCCGAGTAAATGCCACAAATGTTTGGCATCTGTACAGGACCTTTATGGTGTTTTCATTTGTTGCAATTGTCTTATGTCTTGATGGGCACTCTAGGATAAATATGACTTTGCATAGTATTACCATAATTTCATCGGTGATGTCTGTTTGCAATGACTTCTCATTTTTGAACTACTATCTTCGTTGTTGTTGGTGATGATAATGATGATGTTTAACATCACAGTGATAGCAATGCAATAATATACTGGACTATGTTCTGGAAATTCATGTGTGCATAAAAGAAACACCTGAAGGTGTCTTGAACAGATGGACAGTGTAACTCCAGCAGAAGCTTTGCAGCCACTTTGCAGCAGCTTGAAAGCATCCTTTGTTCCCGCATGCATAGTTGTAATTAATTGACTGTTGCATCAAATGACGAATGAGCATTTCTCATTAATCACTATGAACAGAATGTTCATACCACAGAGTCATCCTGTTCTCACATTAATTAACCCACGGGGCTTCGTGATGCATGTTGGCTGCTATTTTTTAATATTCAAGCTGCAGAGGGCAAGCACCGTGGCTTGTCGTGTCATGCAAACCTGGATGTTTGTGTTATACGAGGGTTAAACAAGCTTCGGTTTCCACAGAGAACTGTGGTGATCATGCGAACCAGGTCAGTGTCAGCTCAAAAACAGCACTTATCATTTGGGAAAGTTCGCACATTCTCCCATTAAGTGATGGGAGATCAAATCATATGCATGCCAGATTCATAAATTATGAAGAGTTTCTCAATTTGACCTAAGCCACCATCACTGAAAACCTGGGAACCAATTTTGATTGGGTGACTTGCTACATCACCTCCAGGAGTGTATATAACAGCAACTAGACATTTGTTTCAAAACATTACGTAAAAGAGAATAGCATTAGAATAGTCACAAATCATTCCTTTCCTGTCCCTGCCCTCAGATGACTCAGAGTCTTCTGTGTTTCTTACAGGTGAACATCAGCAGTCCAGGTGGTAACTCAGAAGTCTGGTGATCTTTTCCTTTGAGTAGTAGGTCAAGCAGTCTAGAAAGTGCTTGAAAGCACAGCCAGGGGTATCAATCTAGAGCTTTAAAACTACTTCAGGGTCAGGATTTCAGCATGCTTTGTTGTAGGTCAGCAAAGACAAAGTTCCACTAGAGCTATCTTGCCCCTGTGGTCTCTCTCTGCAGGTAGTTTGTCCAACTTTTACTGCTGCTGCTGCTAATAAGAAATTGATTATCAGCTCACTGAATCTTCCCTGAAGAATGATCCATTTCTTAGGCTAGTGATTCTTCTAGCTTTCTCCTACTGATAACTATGTGATTTCAACCAACAACCAAGAAGAAGCCCTTGGCCATTCCTAGGGCATTTCCATATGAGGCATTTATCGTGTGCTCATCATTGCCTACTCACAGTTGTTTATGGGTTCTTTAGGTGACATCATGATCCTCCAGTTTCGCTTCTGCATCTAACCAGCACTTCCAGCAAGTTTTTTTTAGAGGAAGGAAACTGTGGCATTTAATTGTGAAAGTGAAAGAAAGTGTGTTTTCTTCTTGTGTATTTGCTCTAATTAACTATATCACAGTGCCACCTAGAGGTTATGTAGCAGAAAATCAGGAAAGGAAATGCATGTTGTGTAGTGCTTGGATCTCAGTTCTTGAGAAAACCAGAAATAAATACAGCAGATTAAGAGCCGATTAACAACCCTGTGTAGAGAAACTCCTAAGGCTTCCAACAACACTCCCCTTTGGTCTCCAGACATGGTTTAGTCACGAGGAGGTTGCTGAGACTTTTCTCAGGCAGACCCAGCTCTAGTAAGCAGATCTACATTCCAAACACCTCAAAAGCAGTTATCTAAAACAAGAGATTCTTGAAAACAGTGATTGTATGCATGCTGCTGAAATACATATTACATTTAACTCTATTGCTCGCCAAACCAATTCCCGTGGTTCTTTTGTATTCCCTTCAAAAATGCAGATGAGCCCCTCCTGAAGCTGCCTTGCATTTCAAAACAAAACAAAAGAGTGTGTCTTCCTCCAGGTGTCTACTACTCTGATTCATTTCTCCCCTCAGAGGTTTACAGAAGTGCGAATCAGTCTTCCTATGTTGCGTATGCATGCTATGAAATGGATCCAATATCTGACTCCAACCAGGGCCAGATCTACACCTCATGTCATATCGTTACGATCTCATCAAGATGACGACGCTATATCCCTCTTGCGCATTTATACCTCGTAGGACACACAATGGCATCCGATGCAGTATTTGAGATAATATGAACTAAAAAGCAGAAAATAACTCTAGAAAAGTGGAGTGTGGAATGTGCCCCAACAGCTATTAGGGCACTTCAACACTGATAAAAAGCACTAGTGTAGTTCTAGCCCAGTAGTCATGCGAATTCTTCCTTAATAGTTATCCTCGTGTGTTTAGGAATCTGGGTGTCTAGGACAGAATAAGACTATCAGCTCTTAATGTTTCTGAAATACCTATTCAGCTGCCTATGCAGGTGCTGTGTTAGGGGTTAATGATGCACTTTTGGCTTTAGCCAAGAAATATCACCTTGGTTTTTTTGGGCAGAGATGACCTGGGACTGATTCCCCATTATGACTTCCTTTGACAAGAGTGCATTTCCAAATGATGATTATTGAAATGTGGGAAGTAGCTCTCAGTAAATGCAAATGACTATGCAGGTAGACTTGTAGATCCATGCTGATGTTGGTTTTCCCTTGTGGTTTAATCACTGTTTAGTGCCTGTCAAGATGATGTCTAACTGCCAGTTTTTGTGTTGGCTTCTGTCTATTTATATCTTGCCATGAAAGGGTGAACAAACATTCTTAAAGAGGTAATATGATCTGAAGCTGCCATGCTATATTGTAGCAACCGCAGACTTTGGTCTTATTAGTCACAGGTAGTGCATGAAAAGATTTGGCAGTGTTGTACAAAGAGGGACTTGGTTATTTGATACTGCGCCGATTTCTTTTTAATAGCAAAAAGAGACAACGGAAAATAAATAACCAGTTGATTGCAACAGCCACCTTTCTATTGCAAGGTGACTTTGCAGTCACCTCAAGGAAAAAACGTGGGTTGATCTGGGTCATGAGGGGGGTCCCTCGTGTGTTTTGATCATGGATGAAGTTGAATTTAACAAACATGAGTGTTCATGTTTGCTAATCCTATAGATGTTGCAGTTCTGATCTCTACAAGGCCCTTTCTAAACCCCAGCTCTGCATGGACTTCTGGTAAGAAAGAGAAGGAGAGCCAGCATGGAGTAGCAGTTGGAGCTGCCTTCTCCAGCCTGGTGCCCTCCAGATGTGTTGGACTACATCTCCCAGCATCTTGAAGATGTAGTCCAGCACAACTGGAGGGCACCAGGTTGGGGACAGCTGGGTTAGAGTGCTGAACTAGGACTGGGAAAGCCAAAATTCAAATTGTTCAGTGACCTAGCTCTCAGCCTAACCTACCTCACAGGATTGTTGTGAGGATAAAATGGGGGAAGGATCACATGCAGCACCTCAAAATCCTAGGAGGAAAGGTAGGATCTAAACAGTGGAGACTGATGGCTCCCATATAAGTGAGGCGGTGAATCCCCTCTGGGTTTCAGTCAGAACCAATCAGAATCCCACACTCTGGATCACTCCTTTGGAGTTCTGACTGGTTCACTGCCCCACTAACATCATAGCCACCAGTCTTCACTGGATATAAATGAAATGAAATGAAATGAATAAATAAATAAATAAGAAAATGCAGCCCAAGGTTGTAAACCTCAACTGATTCATTTACAGGTAACGATAGTTGGGAATCAAGCTGCCAATCACCAAGATGTAAGTTACACTTTGGAATCTGTCCCTAAAAAAGCAACCATTTGATTGATTTTGTTGTAAAGGACAGTGTTTCCCTGATATTTTACATGGCGTCCTGGTCAGAAAGGTTTGTTATCTATTAGTAAGTAACATAGTATGGATGATTAGCAATAGTGTTTACGGTGGGTGGGGTGGAAGGGGGTGGAATTGGGATGGGAACTGTGATCACCTGTGTATTGGAATTGAAGTGCTTAGTTCCATTTTCACCAGAGCATTGCTGTGGCTTAGATGCGTTATATGGGCAGATGAGTTTAACACTCTCACTAATACTTGTACAGTGGCATTCCTGCATATGAATGCATATAGATCTACCAGCTTCAAAAGAGCAATATAGATTTGACATCTGATATGCAAATCAAGTTGCAATCATGTCATTTCCTCCGGTTCTGTCATTACAGAGCAGCATGATCAAAAAAGGACTATGCCCACTTCAAAGAGAAATGTTAACAGTTCTGGTGAGCTAATACTATTGCTGATAAGAAAGCGAACTTCATTATTCCATCCTGGTTCACATTTCCATAGCCTGTTTCTGTTTACTTAGGTAAACACATTCTGTTCCACGACATCATCATCATCATTATTACTATTATTACTATTATTATTATTAGAGCCAACAATTTTTCTTTATTTTTAGGGATATATGTTTATTGGAGATAAGCTGTCCTCTTTTTCTTTTCTTTTTAAAATATCCAGTGCACTAATTGTATGGGCGAAAACAATCCACTCCCCACGAACAATAAACGTGCAACATTCCACACAAGCCTCTTTGTCGCTTATTGCTCCTTTGATGATACTCTTTCAACTTTTCCCTCTCCCTCCTTTTTTTTGGGGGGGGTTGTGTGTGTGCATTGTCTCTATTTTTAACTGCTAGTGATCTAGCCTAGTAGACAGTGAACTAAAAATGTTTCCACCCTGCAAGCTTTAGACAAATAATACAATCTCAATTGAATGCAATGGAAGGATCGTTCATGCCTTGTGGGCATTCTATATTTTAATCTACCAAGAAGTTTGGGTTCATGGGTTTTTCTTCTTCTTCTTTTTCTTCTTTTAGCTTTCCATAAAGTAATTCCAAACTGTAAGCCACAGACTGACCTAACTACTTATTAAAAATGCTAATATCCTTTTGTGCTTTGATGTCTGGTGAACAATAAAAGGGAGAGAGCTACTCTGGGACACTCTAATCCTTTATTTGTCACTAAGTTATGACACCCAGCAGAGCCGTGTGACAGTCCAAATCAATCATTCCCTGAGCACTGCAGGCCTTCACTGCCTCCTGCAGAGCCTATGCAGTTTAATTAGCTTTTTTTTCACACTAGCATAATGTACATCTGCAGCTTCAGCAAGAAAAAGGAACGGAGGATATTTCACTGGGATGTGGCTCTTAAAAAAAAAAGTTCATAGTTTTTGTAAAAAACATTTTTTTTTTTTGGTAAAAAAAAAAAAGTCTGTAAGGAGACACATCACAATCCTTTGTGATTTTACTTCAGAGGAGTTTTCAGTGGAGATCTGCCAGACTGAGTGCTCTACATTGTTAAACGTACATTTAAATTACATTTTTTTTAAAAGCCTAACAAAGTCTTTTCAGCTAAAATACAGCATTTTGAAAGCTCATTCTTTTATAATGGGTGATCATTTCATTGCTCTGCGTGCGTGCGTGCATGTATACTTATGTGTGCGTTGATCCTGCTACCTCGAAGACTATTTCCGTATATTCAAACCAAAATGTATTCAGTGGGGTTATAAAAGTTCTGTTTGGTGATTAGAAAGGTTAGTTGTCTTTCCCGTCCTCTTCTGGCGTTAGTCTTTGCTAACACCACTGAAGGCAAGAAAAGATTGGTGAGCGACACCAGATGAGGCATCTGGCCCCCATACCTGTTAATCTGAATATTCATTTTCTGGCACTGGGTCTGTAACAAAGAAACACCCCCTTAACAAAGCATTGAAATCCAGCACCACAGGACCAGCGGTGGAGAAGAATGTGGGTCATTTAAGTGCGTGTGGGATCTTCCAGGCTGTGAGCCTGAGATACCAAACAATGCTTCAACTTGGGTCAGAAGTTCTTTAGACAAATGAGATCATTTCATCCTGAGGGGAGAGGGGGAAATATCTCTGGACTCAACACAAAAGTGGTTTGATTCTGTCACATAGCACTGCAGGCCTACAGAGATTTCGGATGCCATCTCAAAGGGGAGTTAAGCCTTGAGGCTCAAGCCACTTATTTTGGACTAGCCTTTTTAAGACTGCTCCAGAACTAAGAGTGTCATCACACAGGGGAAAATCGTGTTTGCTTACCGTTGCTTCTCTGCCCACTTGTTTGTCCCTCCTTACTTCCTCTTTTGAAAGAGGAAGTAAGCAACTTGCATGTGGCCCATTCAGTGGGCCACTTTGATCCTGCCATTTCTTCTGCACACAGCTGGAGATAGTGGAAACTTGCATCTTTAAAAATAAGTCAGCTTACTGGGGTGCTTTTTTGTGGCATGAAGAAGGCTAGAAGGGGCGGGAGGTGCACAGGAGGCAGACGACAACATGAGATGAACCCGCAAAAAACCGGGAGTGCCCAGTAACAAACGTGCAATAAAACACTCATATGATGGAGCTCTAAGGGTCCCGCAAGTAGCAATTTAACAGGCTTTAGAATTTAAAAAAAGATGGATCATGTGGCTTTTGAGAGGCCGACTGGTTCAATATGGCACGAGCTTTCATAACAATTTAGGAAGTTGTAGTTTTAAGGATAACAGTATTATAGCTGAAGTTATTTCACAGTGTGCCATGAAAACCCTGCAAAGGCCAATGTCTTTAGTGGATATTCAATAAGTTGCTAAAAGTACAGGGACCATGTTATATCATGCAGGAAAATCAGCTCTGGACAACTGGGAATATGGCGATGATGTTTCCCTATCGGAATGCACGTGACTTCTGAGACAGTCTCCAATTGCCCTGGTTCCAGTCCTAAGTTCTTGCCTTCGTACGCTGGGTATCATCATCAATGAAAAACACAAGAGTTTTATTTAGAATATGGCATCCAAAGGACACATCACAGACAGTTCTCTTCCCATAAAAGCATCAATTACACAACTATTTTTATATGATTATTACCTGGTAAAGTTACTATGAGTTGATGTTGGGGGATGGTGGGAACAGGCCTACTGTGAATGGTTTAATATAGAGGTGGGCCACTTGTGGCTCTCCAGATGGTTTGGCCTACAACTTCCATGATCTCTCACCATTGGATATGTTGGCTAGGACTGATGGGAGTTGTAGGCCAAAACATCTGGAGGACCACAAATTGCCTACTCCATGTGTAATCCCTAAAAAAAATCCCAACTCAGCAGCACCTGGTTCAATCCACGTTTCAAATATATAGTAAGAGGCAAATCTATGTAAGGGGACACCTGCACCATAAACCTAAATGAGTATTATACAGATTTTAATTGCCATGGCTTCCTCTAAGGAATCCTGGGAATTTTAGTTTGGTGAAAGTGTTGAAAATTCACTGAGTTCCAGGATTCCCTGGTGAGAGGAAACTACCACTGAATTTGTAGCACAGATACAGCCAAAGTCAACATGTAGCTTAAAAATTATATATTAAAAAGAATTTTCAGAAATGTCTATGCAGACCTTCAGTAATAAACAAAACCACAAAAAACACCCTCTCATAGCAACATATTTTAAAATAATAAAAACTGTAAACTGTATACACTACAAACTAGGGATGTGCTCCGCTCCGATTAGAAGCGGAGAATCAGAAGCGAATTGGCCTGCTCTGCCTTGCCCAGAGGTGGAGTAGAAGCGGACCGGGGACCCATAGAAGCACGGCGAAGAGAAGCGCCAATACACGGAGCGCTTCTCTTTTCGTGGACCGATCCGATCGCCATTTTGAAAAATTTCGCCCATAGGATTGCATTGCGGAAAAGAATAGGGGATAACTGTGTTGTTTTTTAAGCTATCTTTCTGAAACTTCTTGTGCTTGGAGAGTCGTGGCTGGGGGTCATTTTGAGCCTACTCTCAGCTCTCTGCGTGCTGCGGTTCGCTTGCTAGAATTTTTGGAAAAATCAGGTAAAACAGCGGGAAAATGTACCTTTTTCGAAGGGCTGAGGGGCAGTCAACTCCCGGTCATGATCACATGATCCCAAAGTTGGAAGAGGGGATGGGCAAAATGGGTAACTTGGGATTCTGGGAACTTCTCTTTCTTAGTCTGAACGGACTTTTCCCAGTGTTTTTTAAAACAGTAGCCCCACCAAATGCACAAACACAACCTGTGAAATCATATACTAAGCCAATAATAAGAGATAGAAAACACAGCACTGCTCCCCACCCTAACTTTGGGGAACAACTGAATAGATGTGGTGCAAGGGGATGAGCTCCCGTAGGGCATGGACGTGCCCTGTGCACTCTCCTGTCCTTGGAGGGCCATCAGAGCCCTCCGAAGGTAAATCACTGGAGAGAATGCCTATCATGAGTTGAAGTGATTGTTTGCTTCTTAAAGACTGGTACCTAGACAGGACCAGTCAAATTAGCAGATGATTCTCCCTCCACTTGGGCACGTCCACTCCCCTCTTACTGGTAAAAGACAGATATAGCCTTTTTTAAAAAAAATATTCTTGTTGTTTATTCAGCAACACTGCTGCTTTTAATTCCACCCCTCCTTTGTTTATTTATTTATTTATTTATTTATTTATTCCATTTTATATGCATTACTGGCTTTGAAACTATCCTTGGCTCACTTCCTTGTGCCCCCAGAAATGTCTGCTGCCTGCCTGCCTTACCTCCCTCCTCCCCTGCCCACCTTGCAGGGATGGTTTTTGTGTGTCTTGCTTTGACTTAGGGGAGAAGTCCTGCCTGTGTTCAAGTTCCAAATCAATTTTTCAAGTGTGGAAGAAGATTCATATTTAGGTTTATCTCTACTCCTCAATTCATGGCATGTTGGGATTTCCTTTGAAATGGGCCCACTGAGCTGTCTGCAGATACTGGGGTGTCCGACTTTCATAAATTTCCCAAAAATCTGGGATGATGGGATTGGCTTGAAACTTGGCGTCCATGTGGACACATGGGTAAGCTGTCATGGGACCAAAGGTGAGGTTTCTGACATGCAAATTGACGTAGTTGTAGCATGGGACTTGATTTGGGGTGAGTTAAAAGGTTAGAGCCCTGCCAAAAATCAGGGGATGATGGGATTGCCTTGAGTCTTGGCATGCATGTGTATCCCTGGATAAGCTATCATGGTGCTGAGTTTAAGGTTTCTAACGTGCAAACTGACGGAGCTATCAAAAGGGGTGTGAATAGGGTGCCTGATTTTCAAAAATTCCCCAAAAATAAGGGGATGATAGGATTGGCTTGAAACTTGGCGTCCATGTGGACACATGGATAAGCTATCATGGTAGCGATTTTGAGGTTTCTAACGTGAAAATTGACGGAGCTATCGAAAGGGGTGTGAATTGGGGTTATGGGTGATGCGTTAGAGGTTAGAGCCCCGCCAAAAATCAGGGGATGATGGGATTGCCTTGAGTCTTGGCGTGCATGTGTATCCCTGGATAAGCTATCATGGTGCCGAGTTTGAGGTTTCTAACGTGCAAATTTACGGAGCTATCGAAAGGGGTGTGAATAGGGTGCCCAATTTTCAAAAATTCCCCAAAAATCAGGGGATGATGGGATTGGAACTTGGCGTGCGTGTGTATACCTCCATGAGGTGTCATGGTGCCAAACTTGAGGTTTCTAACTTTAACAGAAAAAAAGTTGTATACTTTTTTAGCTTTCAATGCAAGCTTATGGGGGGGGGGGGGAAACGGAGCTCCGATCCGGATCCAGAGCTCCACAGCGGAGCGGAGCAGACATAGGCAGAGCGGGGGTGGAGCAGAGCGGCCCGATTCGCAAATCGCGGATCTGGAAGAGAAGCGGAGCGGGGGGTCCGTGCACACCCATACTACAAACATAAAACAGCAGCAGCAACAGCAAATAAAACAAAGTACCAAACGAAATTCAGCAAAATGGGCAAAAACATAATCAAGACCACTTATATTCAGTGTTGAAATACTTGGGCAAATGAGAACGTCTTCACCTACTGCTGAAATGACATCAAAGTGGATGCACACCTCTTTTGGGAGAGCATTCTGCACAAAGAATGCCACGACAAAATCTACTCTCTCTCCCTGATCACCATCACCCATCAAACCTAAAATGGAGACACAGAAGAGAGTCTCACTTGCAGGCTGGCCAGAGGACTGACCTCTATTTTGAAGCCTTCCTCTAAAGGGCTGTCCAGTCCAAAGCCAGATCTACACCAAGCAGGATATAACACTATGAAAGCAGTTTAAAAATGTTAGATGGAATGTGCCGTGGGCCCCAACAGTTGTCAGTGCACTTTAGTACAGTTATAAAGCAGTAGCGTAGATACTGCCTCTGTCTGGTTTAAAGATAAAGAACCATCAGTAGAAGGAGCTGAGATTTGTTGGAGTGATTAGGTTACTGTCTGCTTCACCTGTGTGAAATGTGTACAAGAGTTGTTGCCTGAAACAGGGCCTTCTCTATTGTGGCCCTTTGTCTATGTGTCTGTCCCTCCTTATGTTTTAAGAAGCAAGTGAAGGCTTTCTGATACGGTTGAGCTTCTGAGGATTAATTAAGTGATGCTTCCCTTCTCTGCTATGATTTTTCTGTGTTATTCATTAATTATCATCTATATAAATAAATATGTAAATGTCCGAAACAGACGTTATATCTCCGAAAGTTCTTCACCGATTGCTTTGAAATTTTGACACAACGTTGCATTCGAATATGCGAGCGTTGTTATGTAACTATGTTCTATATGGGGTCAAAGGTTTGTCTTAAAATCGAAGAAATAGGCCTCCTCAAAACCAGTCCTGCTGATCATTGTGACATCGCCAACCAGTAGGCCAATCCGCTGCCTCTGACTCCTCTCCTATTTGCATGTTTTCTCACAATTGGCTGATTGAATATAGATGTCACACCTGTGACAGTTACACGTTCTGAAGAAAGGTAACTGCCAGGAGTTTCCGCTAACCCTCTCACCGTAAAAACATCCTTTTTAAAAAACCAAACAATCTGCTTTACTTCATCCAAATAATGCCTCGCAGAAGATCACACTTAGGTTGTTGTACTCGCGGAGCGGAAGCACTGCGACGAGAAATTGCAAATCAGACTGAGGAAGAACGGGCATCAGCAAACGAGAAAAAAAGAAAAAGAATGCCTCAAATACGTGCCAAGGAACCAGGCAAGCAACGTTCAGCCAGACTTGAGGATGCACGATTGCGAGCACGGCAATCGCGTTCTACAGCTTCAGATCGAGTCGATGGACAACCTGGCATATTCAAAGAAACAATGATAGGCAGACTGTACACCGTGCATCCCAATCAAGATGAATGCTTCTTTCTTCGCATGCTGTTGGTAAATGTGCCCGGTCTAACGTCTTTCCATCAATTGAGAATTGTCAATGGCGTTACACATGCCACTTTCCGCAGTGCATGTCAAGCTCTGAATTTATTGGAGAACAACCGACACTGGGATGTATGCATTAATGACGTGTGCAACACGTCACATCCAAATCAAATTCGTGCATTGTTTGCAATCATATTGACCGCCTGCTCTCCTTCATCTCCAACAGAGTTATGGGAGAAATATAAATCGGACATGGCTGAAGATATTCTCCGTCAAATACGCAAAGAAAATTCAAATATAAACATGGATTTCACACCAGAAATCTACAACGAAGCGTTGATAATGATTGAAGATTTGTGCTTAGAAATCGCAAACAAAGTTCTCAATCAATTGGGAATGCCATCACCGAATTGAACTGTTGCTGCTTCGTTCGATGTAGAATTGCGTCGTGAACAAAATTACAACACGGATGATCTTTTGTCGTATGTGCAATCAAATATTCCTAAGCTAACGCTTGAGCAAAAACGCATTTACGATCAAATAATGAAAACCATCAATAACGGGATTGGAGAAATCTTCTTTTTAGATGCGCCAGGAGGAACTGGTAAAATGTTCCTAATTAGATTGATTCTGGCAGCAATTCGATCCCAAAATGACATAGCCTTAGCTCTTGCGTCTTCCGGAATAGCTGCAACATTGCTACCTGGTGGAAGAACTGCTCATTCCGCTTTGAAATTGCCATTAAACATACAATTCATTGAAACTCCCACGTGCAACATTTCCAAAGCATCCGGCATGGGAAAAATATTACAAAAATGCAAACTTATTGTTTGGGATGAATGCACAATGGCACACAAAAAATCACTCGAGGCTCTTGATAGATCATTGCAAGATTTGCGTGGAAACATCAGACCATTTGGGAACAAATTAATATTGCTTGCAGGAGATTTCAGGCAAACATTACCTGTAATTCCTCGATCGACACCAGTGGACGAAATAAATGCTTGCCTGAAATACTCTACTTTGTGGCGACATGTAAAGACATTAAAATTAACTACAAATATGCGTGTCCAGCTGCAAAACGATCGATCAGCTGAGATATTCTCACATCAATTGCTGGAAATTGGGAACGGAAAGGTGCCGGTTGATCTGACCTCAGGACGAATTTTATTACCTCATAACTTCTGTAATTTAGTGACGTCAAAAGAAGAATTGGTTGAAAAAGTATTTCCAAATATTCAAACCAATTATAAGAATCACGATTGGCTGAGTGAACGAGCTATTCTTGCGGCCAAGAACAAAAACGTCTACGAACTTAACAATATTATTCAATCTAACATTCAAAGCGAGGCCGTCACATACAAGTCCATCGACACTGTTGTGGAAGCAGATGAAGCGGTTAATTATCCAACAGAATTTTTGAATTCACTCGATCTGCCAGGGATGCCACTGCACGTACTGCAATTGAAAATCGGTATGCCAATTATCATGTTGCGAAATATCAACCAGCCAAAACTTTGCAATGGCACGCGGCTTGCAGTAAAAAAATTACTGAGCAACGTCATAGAAGGAACAATCTCAGGGCCAATCTTTAGAATTGTGCGGTTTAGATCTAGACACAGATTGCTTCTCACATGGACAATTATATGTTGCGTGTTCTAGAGTCGGCAAACCAGACAATCTCTATATCTACACAGACAATGGAACAACTAAAAATATTGTATATCCACAAGCATTGTGAAATTAAACATATTAGAAACATCCGCTTTGTCTTTTCTTTCTTTTCAATTTAACCAGACTGAGCCACAGCAACGCATGGCAGGGTACAGCTAGTAGAATCATAGAATAGCAGAGTTGGAAGAGTCCTACAAGGCCATCTAGTCCAACCCCCTGCTCAATGCAGGAATCCACCCTAAAGCATCCCTGACAGATGGTTGTCCAGCTGCCTCTTGAATGCCTCCAGTGTGGGAGAGCCCACAACTTCCCTAGGTAACTGATTCCACCATCGCACTGCTCTAACAGTCAGGAAGTTTTTCCTGATGTCCAGCCGGAATCTGGCTTCCTTTAACTTGAGCCCATTATTCAGTGTCCTGCACTCTGGGAGGATCGAGAAGAGATCCTGGCCCACCTCTGTGTGACAATCTTTTAAGTATTTGAAGAGTGTTATCACGTCTCCCCTCAGTCTTCTCTTCTCCAGGCTAAACATGCCCAGTTCTTTCAGTCTCTCTTCATAGGGATTTGTTTCTAGACCTCTGATCATCCTGGTTGCCCTCCTCTGAACACGCTCCAGCTTGTCTGCATCCTTCTTGAATTGTGGAGCCCAGAACTGGACACAATACTCAAGATGAGGCCTAACCAGGGCCGAATAGAGAGGAACCAGTACCTCACGTGATTTGGAAGCTATACTTCTATTAATGCAGCCCAAAATAGCATTTGCCTTTCTTGCAGCCATATCGCACTGTTGGCTCATATTCAGCTTGCGATCTACAACAATTCCAAGATCTTTCTCGTTTGTAGTATTGCTGAGCCAAGTGTCCCCCATCTTGTAACTGTGCATTTGGTTACTATTCCCTAAATGTAGAACTTTGCATTTATCCCTATTAAATTTCAATCTGTTGTTTTCAACCCAGCACTCCAGCCTATAAAGATCACTTTGAAGTTTGTTTCTGTCTTCCAGGGTATTAGCTATCCCACCCAATTTTGTGTCATCTGCAAATTTGATCAGCATTCCCTGTACCTCCTCGTCCAAATCATTAATAAAAATGTTGAAGAGCACTGGGCCCAGGACTGAGCCCTGCGGCACCCCACTCGTTGCCTCTCCCCAGTTTGAGAAGGTTCCATTGATAAGTACTCTTTGAGTCCGATTCTGTAGCCAACTGTGAATCCACCTAAGAGTTGTTCCATCTAGCCCACTTTTAGCTAGTTTGTTAATCAGAATGTCATGTGGTACTTTGTCAAAAGCTTTGCTGAAGTCAAGATATATGATGTCCACAGCATTCCCACAGTCCACAAGGGAGGTTATCCTATCAAAAAATGAGATCAAATTAGTCTGACAGGATTTGTTCCTGACAAATCCATGTTGGCTTCTAGTAATCAACTGCATTGGTTTCAAGGTGTTTACAGATTGACTTCTTTATAATCTGCTCCAGAATTTTCCCAGGGATGGATGTCAGACTGACTGGTCTGTAGTTCCCAGGTTCCTCCTTTTTGCCCTTTTTGAAGATAGGGACAACGTTAGCCCTCCTCCAGTCGTCTGGCACCTCACCCGTCTTCCATGATTTTGCAAAGATAATAGACAAAGGTTCTGAGAGTTCTTCTGCTAGCTCCTTCATTACTCTAGGATGCAGTTCATCGGGCCCTGGAGATTTAAACTCATTCAAGGAAATTAGGTGTTCTTTGACCATTTGTTTATCAATCTCAAATTGCAATCCTGCCCCCTCAACTTCTGCTTCACTTTTTCCAGGGGGGTCATAGACCCGCTTTTGGGAGAAGACCGAGGCAAAGTAGGAATTGAGCACTTCAGCCTTTTCTTTGTCATCTGTTATCAATTTGCCATCCTCATTAAGCAGTTGAACCACCATTTCTTTCCTCTGTCTTTTACTACTCACGTATCTGAAGAAAGCCTTTTTATTGCTTTTAGCATCCCTCGCTAATCTCAGCTCATTCACAGCTTTAGCCTTCCTGACGCCATTTCGGCACTTCTGCGCCACTTGTCTGTACTCTTCTTTTGTAGCCTGGCCTTCCTTCCACTTCCTATATGTATCCCTTTTTGTTTTCAGGTCATCTCTAAGCTTTTTGTGGAGCCACGTTGGTTTCCTCTGTTGTCTTCTATCTTTTCTCCTTGTTGGAATTGTTTGTAACTTTGCCTTTAAAATTTCATTTTTTAAATACTCCCACCCATCCTGCACTCCTTTTCTCATTAGGCTCCCTTGCCACGGGACCTTACTTATTATAGTTCTGAGTTTATTAAAATCAGCTTTCCTAAAATCCAGAGTACGTGTATGGCTACGCTCGACTTTTGTCTCCTTCATAATCAAGAATTCAAGTATGACGTGGTCACTTTCCCCCAGAGTTCCCGTAACTGCCACTTTATCCACTAAGTCATCCCTATTGGTCAATAACAAGTCAAGGATTGCCGATCCTCTAGTTCCTTCCACCACTTTCTGTAGGAGAAAGTTATCACCCATACATGTCAGGAATTTCTTGGAAGGGCCGCTTTTGGCAGTAATGGTCTCCCAACAGATATCAGGGTAATTGAAGTCCCCCATCACTACTACATCACACTTCCTTGAAACACTGGTAATTTGTTTCTCAAAAGTTTCGTCCTCGTCTTCTCCTTGATTGGGTGGTCGGTAGTAGACTCCGATTATCATGTTCTTTTTATTCCTAGCCCCATTTATTTTAATCCAGACGCTCTCGACGGGGCTCCCAGTCTCATCCGCCTGTATTTCTGTGCAGGGATAGGTATTTTTAACATATAGTGCAACTCCACCTCCCTTTCTATTTCTTCTGTTCTTTTTGAACAAGTTATATCCTTCAATTGATCCTTTAGTTATTTGTGTGGGAGTTGTGTGTGTGTGTGTGTGTGTGTGTGTGTGTTTGTGGGGTTGGTATTGTTATGTGAGGCAGGTTAACTGTTTTTCATCACAAAGGCCCGTCATGAATAGAACCACTTCGGTACCCTCCAGTTTCAAAGTTCACTTCCCATCCATTCATGGCCAATGGTCAGGAATCTTGGAAATGTAGTCCAAAACATTTGGAGGGCAGTAGGTTTGGGAAGGGCAATATCAGAGCCAGCCCTACCATTAGGCAGAGTGAGGAGATCACCTCAGGCAGAAGTGGCTGGGAGATGGCAGCCAGGTGTTGGAGGAGAGAGCTGTAGGCCATGCAGCCTGCCTTTTACCCCTCAGCTAGCCTGCTGCCTTCAGGTGTGGTGGAGGACTCTGTCCCATTACCCCTGTCGAAGAAAAACTCAGCTGCCAGTCTACTCAGCTTTTGTGCATGAAATGGGAGGGGGCACCATCTTGTTCTTTGCCTGAAGCAGCAAAGTGTCTTGGGCTGGTGCTGGCCAATATAAACAATAGACGTGTCTTCCAAACTTTCTCTCCGTTGGGACTTTTAGTGCTAGGTAACCTGTAAATGTGTGAGAAAGCAGCTGCAGTCTCTGAGCAGTCTTAAAATGCAGCCCCACAGTTCATGTGTAGTGCCTAGGTGGTAGAAAGAAAGGTGGTGAGATGGTTAGATGCTGCCTGGACCGGTGGCAGGTGGAGAAATGGTGATGAAGTAGCAGTGATACAACATGGATGATGCAGTTAACTCCTGGTGCTCACTGCATGTTATCAAGTGCTGACAGAGCCACTAGCAGAATCCATGCCCCATCCAGATAAAGAACTGGAAGTTTTATGTGTTTTGCCAACAAGGATTAAGGAGCAAACGCAACCAGGCTTGTCATGCTAATAATCACTTGAGAAAAACCGTTGAAATGTCTGCAAAAGCAAAATCGAAGGCGGAAAGAAGAAAGAAAGAGGAAACTGGCTCAAAAACAATCAAGAATTTACTTTTTCTTCCCCCTCCCAGAAACTCAGTGCCTGCTTTATAAAACAGAGACAGACAAGGCGAACATGAAATGCTTACTTGTGGTGGGAAAACGGCAAGGAAACATATTGGAAAATATACAGAGGGTCACAGCAACATGAACACTATTCGTGTTCCAAAAAGGGGGAGTGAATTAAAAAAAAGTAAGAATGAAGCTTTGCACCAAAATAGTCACTGACAAGCCAGATGCTACTGGGTCTTTGGCTGCTTATACCACCATTTCTATTTTGAAGGTGGGAGCGTCATCAGAAGATCGCTTTATTGCACACTTGTACTGGCCACTCACGGTTTTTCGCGGGTCTTTTGATGCTGCTGTCTGCCTCCCACGCATCTCTCGCTCCTTCTGGTCTTCTTTCTGTGACAAAACAAGGCCCTGGTAAATCCGATTTTTTGTGTGTGGGGGGAAGCAAAATGTACCGCCATTTCCTGCTGTGTGCGGGAAAAGCAGCATGATAACAATGCCCATTGAATGGGCCACGTGGTCTTTGTTTACTTCCTCTTTCTTCCCCGTGTGAAGAAAGAGGAAGTATTGCTGGACAGATGCAGGGAGGGGGAGCGACGGTAGGGAAACCCGATTTCCCCCTCGTCTGATGACGCTCTGTTAATTGAAAGCAGAAGCGGGTGAGTGGGTGGGAGGCGGTGCACTCACTTGCTCCTGCCAATAAAACAACCCAGGAATTGGCTGTGATGTGTGAACTGTGTCTTAATGTATGAGAGAATAGCAAACCAATAAATTAGCTAAGCTTGTTGATGAATGCAGTATTACTTATTATATGAACGTTTCTGAGTGTTTTTACTCTTCCTTTTAAACACAAATGTTCAAAACAGGAGATCTCAACTCTAGGCCCATAGCCAGTCCAAACTTTCTGGGGGCGGCCACCAAAAATTGTTTTTTAATTATTTGTTCTTTGAAAAATGGGGAGGGGGAGAAAATTTAGGTGGGGCACACACCCCCCCCCCGCCCCCAGCCCACTTCTGGCTGCAGGCCCTTACATCTCTTAGATCTACTCCTAGCCTAAGAACCCCATCCACTCTTTTGCCTGGTTCCACATCCACCAGCTGCTTTTAAATATAAAATCCCAGCTACTCCTTCCCCAACCTTCTGTGCTCTGCTAGACTTCCCTCTCTGGCCTGAATACCTCCAAGTGATCCTCCCCCATCATGCAGTCATACTTTGGGACACAGGTCACCACAGAAGTATGGTGGCCACAGCAGAAATGCAAGGCAATGAAACAAGTTTTAATTTGCTCTCAGCTCACAGGGGCATGAAGATGTAACTAGATGCTCCAATAGCACTTTCTGTGTTATAAGAATATATGAGAACATTAAAACGGGCATACGTTTGAAGTGAAAAAATAGCAAGTGGGGAGAAATAGACGAATTCTTTTCCCATCACAGCTTTCTGAAGCTCTCACCCCCAGTTACTTTTCTCTCAGTGAAGCTTAATTTCCACTCATGGAGACCGAAAAGCAGCTCAAATGGGAGACTTTCAGGTAGAGGTATGCGCTGGCCTTGAGATTTAGTTTTTTGGACCCCAATTTGGCGTTTCAGAAAACAGCCCAACTTGGCTTGGTTGAATTCGGAAGTTGCCTGTTTCAACTGAGAAATCCAAATCTTCATGTCTCTCATTCACTATCATTGGAAATCAATAAATGGCTGTAACGTCTTTCCTGTTTGTCAGAATTGGATGAAATGTGCAGGCACAGTAAGCCTGTGTGAGGGTACCTTCAGATTTTGTTTGCTTAAAAAGGAAAAGAGAAAAGAACTGACAATAACTTTTAAATTTCTTCACAGAATTGGATGAAATTTTCAAGGATAGATGCCACTTCTGAGGGGGTCAAGGCTGCCAAGTTTCAGATGAGTTGGTGCGGGGATCTTTGTGCAAGGGCAGACATTACAGTTTGAGGGTTTCTTTAAAAAAAAAGAAAAAAGGATGTGTTTATCCCCTTACATTTTTTTATGGACATCTGTTATAAAAATGACATACAGCCTAGAGGTGGCCCTAAATAAGAAAGCCACATTACGTTAGAAGTGCAAACATTTTTTGTGGACGTGGAACTTTCAAATCTAGGGGTGGAAGTAAAATATTTACTTCCCCCTCCCCCTCCATATTTTGGGGGTGCAATTTGTATGAAAACAGCATATGTCATAGAGATGTGCCTAGGCAAGAAACCTGCCCAATTTCCGAAGTATAGATGCAAGAGCTAGGGAGTTGTGATGATTGAAAAACAGTTTGAGACTTTTTGGTTTTCTGCTTAATTGGCACCAGAGTCACAGAGTCAAAAGAGAAGGGTTTGAACATGCAGCATTTTCCAAGCAGACACCACCAACCCTCTTTTAATGTTCCTGCTTGTGGGGTAGAGAACTAGCAGAGAGCACTGAACTGTGGATCAGTCTCGTGGTACATTGCTGCGTCATCACTCTCCCGAAACACTGGGATTGAAGAGTCTAGGGCCAGATCTACACCAAGCAGGATATGACACTTTGAAAATGGTTTGAAAACTGTCTATGGAGTATGTTCTGGGCCTCAACAGTTGTCACTACTGTTATAAACTGTTCTAAAGCAGTGGTGTAGATCCTGCCCTGGTAAAACCCTTCTCTGTGATTAGAAGTTAGAGCTGCCAGACACAAAACCACCCCCCCCGAGGGTCAGCTACTAGATACCACCACAGTTACCACTGTGCAAATCCAGCCTGTTTTCCCTTGAGATCTCCTTGAGTTGTCAAAAGTATACAACTAAACCTGAAGCTTCAAATTAAGAAACATTATTGAGAATAGAGACAAAGATCTAAGGGATGAGGAGCAAAACAGTAAGGTAGCATAAAAAGGGGGGAAATGTTTACTTTTAAAATAATCTAAAATGGGCACTCCTAAAGAGGAGACTCAAACTTAATTGCAAGCAGCAATGATCACCTATGATGATCCACTATTCACAGGGAATAAACTCCATTTTTTTTACCCTAACCTAATGGAATCAGAGGATTGGACTGATGGGGAAGATGGATTTTTTTTAACCAGGTATGGCCATATGGACTTAGGCACACTAAGGGCAGAGTTTTGACACTTGAGGCATATGTCCAACATGTACACAGAGGGAGATGTGCCATCAGCACCTTTCAACAATTTGGGAAAGTGTAAGTAAAACCTGAGAACTGGGGAATATCTCCAAGCTATTCCTGGTAGACAGAACTATCAGAGGAGATTTCTGGCTGGTGTATATGAAGGATACTTGAAACATGGAGAAGCGAGATAATTGGATTTCCTTAAAGAGACAAACATTACATTCTCAGGTCTTTTCTACACATGTTTTCTAAAACACAGCTCTGTCATAGGGGCTATTTTGATATCGTCTTTGCTCCGGGGTGTCTCCGAATTTGCGCTGCGTCAGTTATATGACACAGCCACAGATCTGAAGCCATCCTGGGGAAAAGAGGCAAAGATGCATGGCTGAAAAGCTGGGGACATACTCTGACTTTTCCAGCCAGAGCAAGGCCAGCCCAGCTCTTCCGCTGGTCTATCCTCACTTGGAGCCACTGCAGGAGGAAGGCAACCAGCGATAGCGTGGGGTTTGGTGACAGAGCAGCACCAACTCAGTGCCATGAAGACAGCCCCATAGTTATGCCTAGTTAGAACAGTTTTTCAGTGGTCCCAGGGGAAAATATGCTGTGATTCTTTAATTCTCTGGCATGAACAATGGGACAAGTTAGACAGAAATTATAGAAATTCTAAGCAGAAAATACTTGCCTTCTTGCAGTCACCATGGTGTCTCATATGCTAGGAATAATATTGGGAAATTTCAGATCCTATACTCAAATTTGAAAGGCATTATCTCTGCGTAAATTTATAGGTAGGGGTTTTCATTGCATGCAGTGATGCCCAGCCCAACACCAGTCCTTTAGTAAGAACCCCAGAAAAAAGTGTGTGGGGAAAAGGTATCGAGAAAAGAGACCATATTGCTACTCTGTTTCAGCCTTCTCTCTTGGCATCCTTTGGTCGGTACAATGATTTTTCTACATGAGACTGATAATTTACTATATCTGCTTTCTGTTTCATCACAAAACTGAATTCCGAGGACTGAACGAACAGCATTTCCTTTTCTGCTTTTCTGATATTTTGGAATGGTACAAATACACAACTGGAAATAGCAGTTTCTTTTGCTTTCAGTTTTGCGATAAATGCTGCATTTTCCCTCCCTAAAAAACCTTGCTGAAAGTACTCCTTAGACATAGAAGCGAAACTGGAGGGTCACCATGTCATCTAAAGAACCTGTAAACAACTGTGAATAGGAAATGATGAGCACACAATAAATGCCTCATGTTGAAAAGCCCTTTTAAAGCAGGAAAAATGTGGCATTTAATACTGAAAGCAAATGAAACTGCATTTTTCTCTTCTGTATGTGCTCTATTCTGGCATACCACAGTGCCACCCAGGGATTATATAGCAGAAAAATCATGAAAGGAAGGACTCTTGGGTAGTGCTCGGATTTCAATTCTGTGATGAAAGTAGATACAGTGGATTAACAGCTGATTAACAGCCTCGTGTAGAAGACCTCTACATCTACAAACATTGTATTAAAGAAACTCAGTCACAAGAATGAAGGGAGGAAAAGGGACTTCCCTTTAATGTGGCAGTTTAGAAATATTTCCCCCTTAATTCATATCTGCTGGTTCCTTTCCAGCTCTTCTTTATTACGTCTTCAGATTTAAAAGGCCCTGCAAAATATATCCCAATACAATTTCCATGGCTCCTACACCGTCTGCCTCCAGCCACCCTCATCAGTGTCCTCTCTCACACTCAACCTCCTCCATGTCCTCAAATCCCCTACGGTAGCTTTCCCCCAAGCCTTCCGGCAGCTTTAGCCAGCATGGTCAATGGTCAAGAATGCTGGGAGTTGTAGTCCTAAACATCTGGAAAGCACCAGTTTGGGAAAGGTTGCCCAGCTCTATTGGCCATACACTCTCCAAAACTCTGAGTTCCCTTCTCCAGGGAATGTTCCATGATAGCACCAATCTCCCTTCCCACACTCCTGGCCTACACCAGTCACTGACCTGCAGGAATCCATACTGCCGTGTGCAGTAAGGAGGTTTCAGGTGAAGGAATGCATAGCGCAAGTACTGATTCCATGCTGAGCAAGGAATATTATCTGCAGATGGATACAGAAGATGTAATTCACAGAAGTGTATGCATGTACTCAGTCACCTGCCAATCTGAGCCCAATTTACCACACATTCTACCACATATCTGCATTGGTTGTGGGGCAAAGTCTTTACCAGTTAGTGGGGTGCTATGTACCGCTGTGGTTCCTGGTACCTCTCTTGGTGCTCCTGTAATATATAAAGAACACCTCCATCAGCTCCAGAAGTACAGCGCTACTTCTGTGGTACTGGCAAGATTTTCTTCACCTGTTGGCTGGTGATACAGCTGATGAAGTGGTGAAATACTTTTGGTATATGAGAGCCGGTATGGTTTAGTGGTTAGAGGGTTGGAGTGGGACTCAGGAGATCTGGGTTCTAGTCTCCATTCAGCCATGGAAGCTCACTGGGTGGGCCAGTCACAACTCACAGTCCAACCTACCTCACAGGGTTGTTGTTGTGAAGATAAAATGGAGAAGATTATGTACGCTGCCTTGAGTTCCTTAGAGGAAAAAAGACGGGATAAATGTAATAAATAAATACTTTGCATTCACTGGTCTTCACTGCTTAGTCCTCTGTATTCACCTTGACATGGGGCAGAATTAGATTCCTCGCTGTAGGAGGAAGCACCCAGTGACATGGAGTTAATTGTACCTCTGGACTTTTAGGAGATGGTCACAGAACAAATGGAGCTTCTTGCTTTGGTTCAGTTGCTAAGTGGGAAGAGAGCCATGGAGATGGGCCAAGTTACCTTGTTTTCTGCTGAAGATCTTGCAGAAGCAAGGCCTCTGTGAGCCTGACTGCGAAAAGCCTGGTACAGTTTTTGCCTTCCTGCAACAGGTGCTTCCAACAGGCTTCCCTATAACTGACCCTTCTTCTCCCTCCCCCCACAACCTGGGATGCAGACGAAGGGTTCTCCTCCTGTCCTTTTTTTCAGACTGAAGCCTTTGAAAGTCTCTAACTTCCTGACACTTGAAAGACTTTCCAACTGGGAAGGTAGGGATGAAGCTTCTGCAAAGACTTCTATCAATGGGGAGGCCCCATCTTCAAAGCCTTTGTTCTACAGGGTGCTGGCATCCCTTCTGAGAGTTGCTAGTGCTGGAGGGGATTCCTTCTTGAAAATCCTTCAGATCACAGAGGGGGAAGTCCCGCTTTGAAGATTCTCACCAGAGTGGGGCCAAACCTCCTATTTTGCATTGCTTTTCAAAGGCAGGCTGATGGGGCAGGAGTGGGGGCAGAGAGAGGGAGGGAGGGAGGGAGGGCCGGGCGAATTTGCTTTTTTCAAAACATTTGGTTGTGCCAACGTGCACTCAAAGCAACAAGGCAAGGGGTTTGTTGCCGAGATCCCAAACCGCCAGTGGTGCATAAGTTCAATTAACTGAGTATGCTACCAGCAATTTAAATAGGTGTGCTAAGGATGAACCAAGGTCAAGCATGTTCCAAACGGTATGTTTGTTCTGTCAAGCCACGGCATGCTGCAGTGAGTGGAATGCTTTCAGCCAGGAGCCTGACTGTTTCAAATGAAGTCATAAACAGCTCTTGTTATTAGTGCAGGCAATATTCGGCATTCCCCCCCCCGCCGCCCCTTTTAATAGCTTCTCTGCCAGGCTTCTGAACCGCTTCAGATGGTGGTGGTGGTGGTGACATCACATATGAAAGTATTACGGATGAGGCAGCAGCGAATCAAACTTCCTGGCTTTCTTTTCCTCCACTTCAAACATGCATTAGCTGTGTGAGATGTGCTGATAGCTGTTCTACGCATTCAGAAAAATTAGCGTGGGAGAGTCCTCTCCCTCTCTCCAGGGTGAAGGTGAAGAAGCACACACTTCCATGCTTTGCCCCATGCAAAAAACACACACCCTTTCCTGCTCAAAGAAAGCTAGTGTGTCAAAGGGAAGGAAGGCTCAGGGCATGTCTAGACAAGGGGGGTGGGGGGGAGGGGAGAATCTCACAATACGCCGATTGCGAGATCCTCCCCCTCAGTCTACACGCCGCATGTTACGTCCCGGGAGGAAGAGGACATTGTGCCCGTCATTTTTTTTTAATTGAAAATGAGCACAGGAGCACTCCAACGAGAAACGTACTTAAAAAAAACCTCCCGCTCCCCCACCCCACCCCCGTGCCCGGTTCTCAGCTCCTCATGGTTACTTGCGAGGAGCTAGGACAAACCGGGACAGCCACCCACATTTCCCGCGGTTTTGGGATCATCCCGGGACCATGGGAAAAACTGGGAGAAAAGTGTAGGGCAATATCCTGGGGAAATGCAGGGCTCTTCCCTGCCTGCTCCTGGGAACTCCTGTGCATCATGTGGATGCACAGGGACGATTCCGGGATGATCTCCAGCATATCGCCCCATCTAGACATGCCTTCAGTGGTTGAGCACCTGCCCTGCATGTAGAAGATCTCCGGTTCGGTCTCTGGCATCTCCAGCTGCTTAAAAAGATCTCAGGTAGCAAGACTAGGAGAGGCTGAAATGTTGGAGAGAAGCTGCAATACCAGTTTGAGTAGACAGTACTGGTCTAGGTAGGCTAAGGTAGCTTAGGTAGCTTTGTATGAATCTAGCCCAGCCTTTCCCAACCTTGGGTCCCCATCTGTTGGACTACAACCCCCAACATCCCTTGACTGGGGTTGATTATAGTAGTAGTCCAGCAGCATCTGGGGACCCAGGGTTGGGAAAGGGTGATATTCCAACCCACTCCCTGATGTGCTACTTTAAGTATTTTATGCGGAACGGCATTTGCAAATTTGATCTCTTCCAACTGAAGTCTGAAGTCCAGGAATAACTGTTCTGTTATTTTGCTGAGTGTTTAGCTCATCGCGATGGAGGAGTACTGCACTTTTTGGACCTTCTGTGATCTCCAGGCTCTTGCATAGTTCACAGTGCATCCCTTGAATTCTTGATCCAGAGGAAAATGTCCCAAACTGGGCCATGCTGATCACCAGTGGAGGCTGGTCATTTCTACTTCAGTAGAGCAGTGAATTCACCTTGGGGAACCCCATCCCCAAAGTGGGTTCAGCACATTGGAGAGTTCCTTTAGAATTCTGACTGGTTCTTACTGAAACCCAGGATGGATTGATTCACCGCTGCACTGAAATAGGAGACACCAGCCTCCACTGCTTTTCAGTACAGTTGGTTGAAATTTTCCAAAAGAAGGGATGTGAGGGATTATCATATGAGATGAAAAGCTGCCTTAATCCTGCGTTTTGCATAATTCAAAGCACTTCTCTCTCTAAGAATGAGTTAAGCTACACATTCAGGAAAAAGCCCATATACTACAGACCTCCTGTAATGCAGGTAAAGGAATTCTATTGGTTTGTGTGGTTTTTTTGTTTTTGTTTTTAACGTGAGGGAGCATTCAAAACGCACTTCAATGTTTGGATTCTGAAGGGCATTATATCCCATGGACCTTTTCTGAATAGGTAGCTAAGCTTTGAGGAGAGTAAAGCCCTGAGAGGCCATCTCAAGACCCTCATAGTGTTCAAGGAGGCACCTGGAGATTCTACCTAGGTGGTACTGGTAGCAAGGTGAGTAGACCTTGCTAGACATTCCGTAGCCCCGGCCTCAGGCCGGGGCTGCGGAAAAGGCGCGCCATAAGCGACTTTGCTTATGGCGCATTAGGGGAGGCTTCAGCGCGGCCTGACCCCGGATTCCCCTGTGCGTCATCTGGACGCACAGCAGGGAAACCAGGCCTTACAGTACGCTAAGGCCTCATCTAGCAAGGCCCTTAGTCTGCAGTCCAATAGATTAAACCCTCGCTCCTTGGGAGTCTTCCAAAATTCCTATGGGGAGGAGTGGCAGAAGTGGTCTTCACTTCCCTGTCCTCCAATCTCTTTTATTTTTGATAACGAAGGAATTTGTTGGGGGGGGAGGGAAGAAGGCTGGAGAGGGCTCAGGATAACTTGTATCCTGGTCTCTCCAGTCTCCTCCCCTCCATACCGACTGGAACACCCCCTTTCCCCCCTACCCGAGGTCGATTTTCTGACCTTGGAAAGACAGCTGGTGCAGTTCTCTCTGCATCTGCTGTGAGGTGTCAGGGCTGGGGGTTGGATCTTTGACTCCCATTTCCAAAGTTGGAGCACTGTCTCCAACCTCAGAAGGGGTTTTTCGAAGCCATCCTATGGTCCCTAGGACACTCGCCCAGGGACCATAGGATTGCTGTCTTAATGTATTTGCTGCCACAAGATGTGGTGATGTGCACTGGGTTAGGGTGCAATCCTATGCATGAAAAAAAATATGTACAATTCCCAGCATTTCCCAGAGACCTACAATTCCCATTATACTGGGCATTGTAGGACTTTAGATGGCTTTAAAAGACAGTTGGACAGAATTCACAAAGATCAGGTCTACCAACAGCTATTCACCATGGTAACTAAATGGAGTCTCCATGTTCAAGGGAAGTACACCAGGTGCCTGAGACAAGTAGCAGGGAAGATCTGCTCTACTTGGGTGCTTCCTGGATGCACCTGGCTGGCTACTGGGGGGGACACAGGATGCTGAATTAGATGGCTCATTGGTCCAATACAGCAACACACTTCTCATGCTTGTTCTTATGACCCTGACCTTAAAGACAATGGCAAAGAAAAAGCTCTTTTATTGCAGGCCTGAGTAATAGGTGTTATCCAAACAACGCAAATCGGCATGGCTTTTAAGCTCTCTCTCGGTCACACACCTGCTCCTCAAAGCCCACAGCAGAGTCCAAGCTGAAAATGCTCCGAGTCTGAAAAGCTCAGGTCTGTTTTTGTCTTTGTTCAAACACCGGTCATTTGTTGACTCAGGTGGCCACTGCAGTGGTGGCAGAACAACGCAGACATCATTGCTCTAACAAGTGTCCCTCCAATAACCACTGCTCTGGGTTTTTGATACCTGGAGTGAGGATGCACATGCCAGAGAAGAATGTATCAAAAACACGCCGCTGACTCAACATCAGAGGGAACCTCAAAGGGAGAGTGAACTAGAACAAAGAACAAAAACATTATAGAAGTGCCACACTGGAGGAGGAAAAAGGAAAAAAAAAACCCTCTCTACTAACAACAGGAACAAGGTCAGCCATAAAAACCAGAATTGAAATAGAACTGCTGAAGAACAGAGGGTTAGCACAAGAAAGTAACGCCACAAAATATGCCAACCGTGTCCTTATAGATTCCCCAATAAATGCTCCCATTAAGAGGTTTTGTTTTCTTTTGTTTTGAAAGAGGAAAACATTAAGGAAACAAGTGATAGGCAGGTGGCATAAGGACTGTGCAGAATGGATCCACATCATCATCATTAACAACAACAACAACAACATCAAGGTTGCTTTCCAGACAGGTACAGTGAGGAGAAAGCAGAAGCCCAGGCCAAGCAGCCTCAATAAGCTTCTCAGCTTCTCCCTCACCCCCAGACCCAGTTTCCCAGGCGATAGTTAAAGAACTGTGTGCCTCAAGGGGAGGGTATGAGAAGTATAAGCCAGGGGACGCATTCTATTGGCCCCTAATTATTGGTTTTATTTTATGATGTTTTAAAATATTGTTTCCTATTTTTTATGTCGACTGCTTTTGAGCCTACGTATTGCAGAACAAGAAAGAAATATCTCAATGGGAATTTAGAAATGTGCTTTTGGAAATAAAATATTTCAAAAAGATGTATCTAAATGCAATTTTATGTGCAGATTTTTAAAAAGAAAATTCACAGGTTAACATGGAAAGAGGAGGGAATGGATTTATGGGTGAACTCATGTGAAAGGCATGAGTGGACTAATTTGTCCATCTCTGATTGTTAATAATGGTGTAGAAGAGGGAATTTTGGAATGTGCACCATTTGGAATGTGTTGTCCGCACCTGCCTAAATGCCCTCTTCTACACCGCTATTACAAGACACAGGGATTTTGGCCTGTTTTGCATTTTGTCAGCCTAGCTCTCTATGCTGAAAGAAAGCCACTCTCTACATGCTCAGAGACCTGCTCTCTGTTGCTAAACCTCATGTTAGTGGCATGAAACTGTATTCTTGAGCCTTGAGTCCAATTTATTCGGTTTAATGTCAGGGTTCCTCCCATAACACATGCAGTAGAACAAAACCTGGCAATGCAATGCGTGCCCATCGGCATAGGCTCTTGACATCAGGCGAAGGGTTCATTGCATTCAGTCCAATTCCTTTGTAAGGAAAGGAGAGTCTTCCCTTCCCTCCTCCCCAGAAGTGTTAGTCTACAGGATTGGGCCCTGCAATTTCATTTTAAAGCAAGCCCTTCCTTTATTTATTCCTCGATTTATCTCAGTTCCTTGCTTGTGAAGCAATGCTTGTTAGTGAAAGGTGAAAGGCTTTTTGATATCTAAAGCCAATGTTACAATGAGCTTTTCTCCCCATGAGAGCACCTGGTTCTCATGTTTAATGAGTAAACACAGGAAAACAGAGACTTGAAGGCTGATTGTTCCCACCATCATTACTTCTGAACCCGACATTAAAGAGACGTAAAAGACAACAGCACAGCAGTTCTTTGTTTTTTTCCACCATACTTCCTTAAAAAAAATAAACATAATGAGACACATTTGAAGTCTTACTTGGGGACAATTGCCTAGATTATAATTGATAATTCTTCCAAAGTGGTATTTGGGGAGGCGACAGGGATGGATTGTGTAATAATTTCTTGTTTCTTTTGAGGAAATAAATAAAATATGAATAATGTAATTACTAACTAACAAAATGCAGGGAGCTGGAATCCCACAGCTCTTGTCGACTGAAACGAGCAAAGAGACAGAATTTCAAAAGTAGATTTCCAACTTGAGGATGACATGCAACAATTCCTCCCCATGCATATGTGCCACATTTTGCTGGTGGAATCATCTGTTTTAACTGAAGTTATTCTTTATTTATGCAAACTCCCTCCTCCCCAATTAATTTATCTTAAAAAGAAGCAAATTGCCAGTCACTTAAGGCAGAGTAGTGACAAGTGGAGGAACGGAGTAGTTGGAATAAGTTTATTACAGGAATTGGGGCATCTCAACCAACCAGTATTTTACTGGTCAGTCAGCGATACTATCTTTGATGAGTATTGAAGACTGAAAAGCTAATAACATTCAGATTTTGCCTTGCTTTGCCCATAAGCCACCATTTTCCTCCCTGGCATAGCCCCGGCCTCATGGTTTCTGCTTGGTTTTACTTTGAGTCACTTTTCTCTCCTGGCTCTGCCTGCCCAGATTTTGCCTCTGACTCCATGCAGGGGAGCTAAAGGTTGGCCATCCTAACTGTAATCTGGAAATGGATTGGCTGATACCACACCCACAGTGAGAAGGATCTTCCAGATCACACGACCACTTTCCTATCCACAGTGGATAATGAAATGAATAGTTCACACACAGCTCCAGTATATATGATCTGTATATGGCAGACCGCTTCTTACACATGTATATGCTTTCTCAGAGAGAGAGAGAGAAAGAGAGAATGTGTGTGTGTGTGTGTGTGTGTGTGTGTGTGTGTGTGTGTGTTTATACAACACACTCAGTGGTTGAATGTGGGTTGTTGTTGAACAGTGGGTTAGTGGGTTATCTGAACCCAGGACATTTTCCACAGGGTGGCTTGTTAACCACCCTGAACAACCTAAAAGCAAAGCATGGGTTCTTAAGGTGGCTTGTTAGAGAAAAACAAGCCCCCTTGCAGAAAATGTCCTTGGTTTAGACAACACGCTAACCCACATTTCAATAAACAACTCATGGTTCGACAACAACCCACACTCAACCATTGCCTATGGAGTAGTGTGTTGTGCAAACCAGTCGATGTCACCACTCACCCACATAGCTCAGCTAACTGCCAGTAGCTCTTCAAAGTTTCAGTCAGGAGTTTTACCTTGGAAATATCAGGGATATTTGGACCTCTTGCATGTAAAATATCTGCTCTACCATTGAGATAAGGGAATGGCTGTTAAAAACCAGTTTAACAGCACAATCCAATCCATGAGTATTCAAAAGTAAGACCCACTGGGTTCAACAGGGCTATGTACTGTTGTACACGTGCATAGGATTTCAGCCTAAGTCTGTAACGTTGATAACATAGATGTCTATACCTCCTTTTAAAGTCAGGATATTGTTGAGCTCTTTTAAAAAAGAACAATGTTTTTCTTATTGGCTTATCCATTCTCTATGTGCTTCATATCTTAGTTAAAGTAATGGCTGGAAAATCGTCTCCTCAAATGTACCTGTCTTTAGCCAGTTCATATATACCTACTTAAGAACAGAAGTGTCATGCTGGATCAGACCAAGAGTCCATCTAGCCCAGCACTCTGTTCACACAGTGGCCACCACCGATTGGCCAGGGATGAACGAGAAGGACATGGTGCAACAGCAACCTCCCACCCATGTTCCCCAGCAACTGCTGCACACAAGCTTACTGCCTCGAATACTGGAGATAGCACACAACCATCAGAGCTAGCAGCCATTGATAGCCTTTGCCTCCAGGAATTTATCCACCACCACCACCCTTTTAAAGCCATCCAAATTGGTGGCCATCACTACATCTTGTGGTAGTGAGTTCCATAATTTAACTATGTGTTGTGCGAAGAAGGACTTCCTTTTATTTGTCCTGGACCAACAATTAAACTTTCAACTATATATTCCTTATTGAATATCCTTTATTTCATGGTGTTGTTTATCTAACCATTCCTGAGAACAGCATAAAAAATTAATAACTTTAGAAGACTTCCAGCCACTTTTCCCTTCCTTAATTTTGTAAACTTTCTTTATGAATATTTAACCGCATTTTGATATTTACCATTTCATTTTTTAAAAACTATTCTTTTAAAACCTGCAATGTAAATTTTTCATGTGCAACTGAGACCTGCGGTGCCTTTGTTTATTTGTTTGCTCACAACAGTAAAAACAAAAACAAGCCTAAAAGTCATAATGAGAATGGACAGACTGCTGACTATAATGCAAAAAATGTATTCAGCTTGGTCACTTTTACTCTTTTGCGTCTGCACGGGGCATCTCTACAGCTTCGCTTTTTCAATAACAGTAATTCATTGGCCGCTTTGTAGTCTCCAGACTATCTGAAGGGCCATCTGTTGTTGTTGTTGTTTTCTGTTTACTTGCTCTTTATTTGAATTGTCTTTAATGGCCCTGATCCAAAGACAGGGCAAATATGCCAGCATCTAGCCACCTAACAGATGGTTGGTGCTATCAGCTCTTGCCACACTAATTATATATTCAACAGAAATGGAGCCCTGAAAACAAGATCGCCCCTCCCCTTCTACCTTTACCCCAACCAAGAAAGGGAGCTGAATTCAGTCCTTTTACCCTGGCTGATTCTGTCCAAGATAACATTGCCCAGTGCTTTCCTGATAAACCTTCTGCTCGGTCAAGGTCAACAGCACCCACCTGGAATGTACTCCTAGAACATGGACAAATAAATAGCAAGGTTACAGTAATGGGAGGTCGTGCACCATCAGAGATGTCGCCATGCTGAGACTATTGGTGTTTAGGAAACCCATGAAGTGTAATGGTAGCCACAGTGACAACCATTTTTTAATTTATTTATATGATATTTTAAATGGCCCTTCATTCTTGCAAATAGCAGACAGTGTACAAGCATGATTAAAATAATACACCATACACTAAAACCACATCATAAAGATCATAAAAACAAAGAAGGCATCAAGTACAAAAGAACAGACAAAATCAACAAATTAAGATACCTGGGTAAACAAAGTGGTTTTGAGGTGGTGCCGAAGCAATGGCAGCATTGACACCAGTCACATCACTGTTTGGAGCATATTACGCCACAGCTAAGAAGGCTGTTTTCCTTGTTGACACAGAGGCCGGGTTCAGATGTCACTTCTGTCACTTCAGTCAACGATGGCTTAATAAGTTATCCACAGTAGCTTATTTTGGAAATAGACCACAACGCCCCACCACATGACTGGGCTAATAATCTACCTTGCATAGTTTATTAATTTACTGTGTCTACTCTGAGCCTCCCCCACCCCCACCCCCCACCCCCTTTCCTGCAGCATTCCTCCCGCACGAGCACTGGTGCTTCCATGTGTGGCTCCCAGCTTGCTGTGTGACACTCATGTACATCCACCTCCACACAGGATTGTTTTTTGTAGAATTTTTTTGGGGTACAAATTCAATTTTTGAGCAACTGTGTTGGTGTGCTGAAAGCCAAATCCTACAAATGTCAGCAGCAGTAGCGTATGACCAGCTCATCACAGCTTGACGGTGCTTCAAACCTGCACAGACTTTCCCATTATTTTCTCCATAGTTACAATGTGCTCACTGGTAGTGTCCAAAGACCCTTTTTCATGCCTGTCTGCCAGACAAATGTGTCTGAGGTTATGAATAAAGTGATGAAGGCAATACCTAGGGGCTTCTTCACATTTAGCAAAAATCCACAGCCTTACTGGGGCTTTATCTTCCAGAGTCTTCACGGGTTTAATAATCAGCACAATGCATGTGGTCCTTTTACCAGTTCCTTGCCATATGTTTTATTTCTACTACTAGCAGATGGTGTCATTTTATTGCACAATTTCATATTATTACAGCATTTTTGGTGTTTTCTAAAATGACGGATTCCTGCAGGAGAGGCATCAGAGGTTGATGACATCATGAAAAGGACCCGCGAATGTCCATGTCTGACCAATCACAAGTGTGCAATAAATCACTCATATGGAGAAGCTCTAAGTTTATCAGTTAGAAATTAATGGAAGAATGAAGATAGGGAAAAGAACAGGTGGGTTACAGAAACTTGGAAGAAATCTGTGAAGTTCAAAGAGCAGAGTTAGAAGAATTGATAAGGAAGAACTTCCAGAAATTTACTTATTTTGAATTGACAGATTTTCTCTCTCTCAAATTTCAATGCATTTTCTTTATAGGTATAAAAATATACTGTACATAAATAAAATGTGGGTTTATGCAGATGACTGTTTTTTTCTCATTGCTCCACTGCCAATCATAGGATAAAAGGAGCCATTATTTTAAGACCCCTGTGGTTGTCTGTCTGTCTTTTGCAATGAACTCAAGAACAACAGACATCTCTGTGTCACTCCTAATTGGTGTGCCTACTGTGTTTTCTTGAAGGATCTCGTGTTGATTTTTCACAAATACTTCATATTCCAACAGGTTGTTTCTGGGTTTGTAATAGAATGCAAAGTACCCTTCTGAAGGTGGCCCTGTGCTGCCTTCCAGAATATTATCAGCTGTGCTTCCCATTCCAAGCTTAGGGTGACCATATGGGAAGGAGTTGCATAGAAATGGGAATTTTAGCAGGTGTCATTTGTATGCATACAGCACCTGGTGAAATTCCATCTTCATCATGACAGTTAAAGCTGCAGGAGCCCTGCCCTCTTTTGTATCTGGTCAAGAGGGCAGGGCTCCTGCAGCTTTAACTGTTCTGATGAAGAGGGAATTCCACCAGGTGCTGCTTGCATACAAATGACATCTACTGAAATTCCCTTTTCTATACAACTGTTGAAGATACAGGAGCCCTGCCCTCCTTTTCATATGGTCATTCTATCCAAGCTACCAATGAAAATACCAGTTGTGGCTTCACATGCCACTTTATGTGGCCTCCTTGCTACTTCAGAAACTGCAAACATCCACCTGAAGCAACGAGCTTAATCAGGATAATAGGATAACCTACTTTTGCTATGCATACTGGGAGGATAGCTATTTCCCACTACCACTGCCATCCCTGCTTTTATTTAGTAATTTTTTAAACCAGAGCAGAATATGACAACTAACAAATAAAAAGTTTCAACTAATATTGGAGGTAGGGTGACCATATGAAAAGGAAGACAGGGCTCCTGTATCTTTAACAGTTGCATAGAAAAGGGAATTTCAGCAGGTGTCATTTGTATATATGGAGAACCTTGTGAAATTCTCTCTTCATCACAATAGTTAAAGCTGCAGGACCTATACTAGACTGACCATATTTAAAAGAGGGCAGGGCTCCTGCAGCTTTAACTGGTGTGATGAAGAGGAAATTTCCCCATGTTCCCCGTATATACAAATGACCCCTGCTGAAATTCCCTTTTCAATACAACTGTTAAAGATACAGAAGCCCTGTCCTACTTTTCATATGGTCACTCTAACGGGAAGATCATACAAGAAAGTTGTAGTGCGTCATCAGACAAGCATTTTATTGCTCATTCGATACTGGACACTCACGGATTTTTGTAGGGCCCAGCCCCCTTGTGTCTCCTGCCCCTTCTAGCCTTCTTCCCATGACAAAAAAAAGACCCTGGTGAGTCTGATTTATTTTTAGAGACAGAACTTGCCGTGATCACTCTCTCTACCCCACTTCTACCCTTCACTTCACAGAATCATCACCCAGCCCCCCACCTACCCACCCACACACGCTGTCCTCCTCTCAGCTCAGCCTATCTATATAGATCAGTGGTTCTCAACCTTCCCTTTAATACAGTTCCTCATGTTGTGGTGACCCCCAACCATAAAATTATTTTCGTTCTTCTCTACACGATCCATTGTCATGGGATGGTTTGCTAATGAAAATAATACATAACAATAGCTTTAATAATACAAAAGATGATACATGACATAGTTCAGTCAATACAGTTTCCTAAACCATAGGAAATATGTGTTTTCCGATGGTCTTAGGCGACCCCTGTGAAAGGGTCATTCGACCCCCAAAGGGGTCCCGACCCACAGGTTGAGAACCGCTGATATATATAAAGCTACATTTCTACAGCTCCTCCCACTCTCACAGAGCCAATCCAAGCACTCCCCCACCACTATCCAATCAGCACTCAGGCATTCAACCCCACCCACCCCCAACTACAAATTGTAAGTACATTGAGGCCTACTTACTTACTTATATAAGCCATAACTTGACATATATTTACATTTACGGCATATAAGGCAGCAGAACATTACACACATCCCATGAGTGGACCCCTTTCTCTTTCAGAAGGCAAGTCCTGGATCCAACCCATAGATGAGAATATCAAACAATGTGCCTCATTTCCCACCATTATGTCTTGCATTATTTCCCTTGATTCCTGTCGGGGATTTGGGGTTGTGGTCCATGGTTCATAATTGACACTCCACAGTTTCCTCTCTTAGGGCCCTGTTTTAATCCATTTGAATGTTCTAACCTTGGGCTCCCCTCATGTCCAAAGGGCTGAAATGCCCCCTGGCCAAACAACCTGTTCTTCAGCATCCCTTATTAATAGACAGCCAAATGGACATCAGTGACGCCGGCCAATAAACAGTGAAGTGGGGAAGATGTGTCTGTCTTTAGCTGTAAATGTCTTACTTCGCTGGTGCATACTATACACAGAAAATACTAACTGTCTGCTGCTGTCTGTTATGGCATGGTACAGTTACCCATAATTCATTGAGAAATCTTAAATAATATCTCCCAGTGCTCAGCCCAGAGTGTTCTTCTATCTGTCTGAATATCATGACCATGTTATGGAGGATTAAATAATGATTTGCAAAGCAACTGAGGTATAATATATGTTCTTTGTGGCTTGAAGCAAGGAGGCCTGAGGCGTGGGGCTTGGACCATGGAGACCTAGATTCAGTCTTTAAGTCCCTCTCAGCAGTGAAACTCACCGGGAGACTTGGGACCACTTGTCCTCCATTAACTGAACTGAACCGAACTCATGGGACTCTTATGAGGATAAAATGCAGGTTGGAAAACCCTGCATATGCTGCCCTGTACTCCTTGGAAGAGTGGTAGGGTAGAACCATAATTAATAAAATGAATATTTGATTTAATGCAGTAAGATGAATGGACAACATAACACAGATGCCAAGAGCATCCTTTTGACTTCCGTCTCAATCATGTCTGGGGAAATCAATACCGTTCATCAAAGCAGGATGCTACACAGCAAGCAAACAAGCAAACAAACGGGAACACTGCATTCTGCGGTTGTGTGGCGTCCTACCATCAGGTTTCAGAAGTTTTGAAAGTTCTTGTTGAGTTGCAGCGATGGCATATGAGTCCTTCCCTCTTCCCAACAGTTAACTTCAAAAACGAGGACCGGCGGGCTTGGAAAGCATTCCAGGCATGCAGCATACTCTGTGACCTTTCTCCAAATATATGGAGTGATGGCATCAGTTCAGGGAAGGGGAGGAAATTGGTGCTGCAGCGCTGAAATGATCAGACAGCCACAAATGGTAACTTGAGAGGGGCTGGCTGGCTGCTTGGCTGGACCAGAGTGTGCACAGTTTCGTTTTTGACACTTTGAAGCCTCCTCCTTTTTGAAGCCAGGCTTAGTGGTTTTAGGGACATGATGAAAGAAGGAAACAACTTGATTTTTCCCCTAGAATTTTGTGATGATTAAGAAATGTGAAGTTTGTTGCTGGAGAAGGGAAGAGTCATTCTGGCACCGCATCCTGTGAAATGCTGGAAGAAATGCTCTGGCACAATGAGCTATAGGTTCTGGATGCTCACAAATATTTTGCTCATTATGGCTAGCTGTCAGGATTTTATAGGGAGCTTTTCAAGCTCTCCATCCCATTCCTAAATTGCCATTTCTTAGAAACCTCGCCATACAGTTATCCCAACCCACAGAGCCCTTCTTCTTAGTCTTTGATGGAAGACACATAAAAATTTGATACAGATGCATGTTTACTTTCTCAAGTCATTCACACACCAAAGCCGGAGTTTCTCTTTTTTCTTCATTTGTTCTATTCAAGAAAAATAATATCTGGCCATTTGAAACCGTTCTATGTACTGTGCTAAAATGGTGACCTGGAACCTAGTATCAAACGCCTAGAGCTGTGGCTCATGGGCAGTTGGTGCTTGGCATTAGAGCATCTGCTTTGCATGTAGACAGGACTGGCCCTACCGTTAGGCAAAAAGCTTCATCACACCTAGTCAAATGGCCAGCTCCCGTCACTTCTTCCGTCGCCGCTACCACATCGCTTCCTGAAAACAGGAAGTAATTAGCCCCATTCCGTCCGGTAGGAGAGAGCAACAACCAGACTTAATGAGGTTTTTTTTTGCAGTGCAATAATGGCCAGAAGTGGTGGAAGACGGGCGAGAGACAGACAACATCATGTGAGCAATTTGCGAGTGCCCAGTAACGAGCGTGCAGTAAAATGCTCATTGGATGGAGCTTAAAGTCAGGCAGCCACCTCAAGCAGCCAAGTTTTGGTGTCAAGGGCTATTTCATATTACTACTATATTTTTATTGCCAGGGAGGTAGAAAGGTACATGTGGATTTTTTGGCTGTAACTGCCAGAATGACTTGACCAGCCCTGGGGATTTATGCACCTCAACTTGGTGTGTGTATGCGGGTGTGTGCACACCAGCTGCTACTCTGTCTCAGCCATCAAAATATCTTAGGCTGGCCTTGCACGTAGATGGTCCCAGATTCAATTGCCCACTCCTCCATTTAAAAGAATTGAGGATGTGGAGCTGGAAGGTCCTGTCTGGAGTTTTTCTACATGAGGCATTTATCGTGCACTCATAATTTCCCACTCACGGTTGTTTATATATTCTTTAGATGATGTCGTGACCCTGCAGTTTCATGTCTGTCTTTAACTAGCATTTTCGATGAGGTTTTCTAGAGCAGGGGAAATGTGGCCCCGTTCAGAAGACACCTTAAACTTTGGCTTTAACCATGGTGGTTAAGCCAGAAAGCCAAGCTGTGTTCAGAAGACACCTTAAACCATGGCTTTAACCATGGTGAATAAAGCAAAAAGCCTTATTCACCTTATGCGCCCATTGGGGGAGCGGGGGAATTAATTTAAAATAACACCCCTACATTTTGCGCATGAGCGTCCATGCACTCTTCTTCTTTAAGAAAAAAATGGCAGCTGCGATGTCCTCTCCCTCCGAGGTCATCGCACGCCACGTGTAAACAGAGGGGGAGATCTCGCGATAAAAATATCGCGAGATCTTCACCCTTCTGTCACGCTAGACCGGTAGGTTTAGCTGAGGCCTCAGTCTCCAGATGCTCAGTCTTGTACTCAGTCTTTATCAAGTTTTGTACCTGGGGTTGGGTACAAGGGAAAGGATTGGGATTCTACTAGTGTATTACTAGAGATAGGGTGACCATATGAAAAGGAGGACAGGGCTCCTGTATCTTAACAGTTGCATAGAAAAGGGAATTTCAGGAGATGCCATTTGTATATATGGAGAACCTGGTGAAATTCCCTCTTCTTCACAATGGTGAAAGCTGCAGGAGCCCTGCCCTCTTGACCAGATACAAAAGAGGGCAGGGCTCCTGCAGCTTTAACCATTGTGAAGAAGAGGGAATTTCACCAGGTGCTGCATGCATACAAAGGACACCTGCTGAAATTCCCTTTTCTATGCAACTGTTAAGATACAGGAGCCCTATCCTCCTTTTCACATGGTCACCCTACTTCTTCCCACGCTCAGCTTCCTGACATAGTCGACTCTGCCATTGGACAGCAAGTCCTGTGAAAGTAGTTTTGACTTTCAGCCTTGTAACTTTCCTCTGACCCTGCACAAGGCAGCACAAAGCAATAAGCTCTCAGTGCCTTTCACCTTGTACTCTCCATATGAAATAATATACAGTGAAATTAATCCCAGCAGGAGCTCTTTGCAAGAGAGCATAGATTCATAGAGAAAGAAATAGAAAGAATGACTGAGCTGAAGAGTTTGTTTAAATGTTGGGGTCTGGGTGGCGGGGGGTAGGTGGGGGGAGAGGGGGAGACGGGCAATGAAAACAAGTCATCAAGGCATTTGGTGGCGTATCTTCCCCAGGAAACTTTAAAGGCACCTGCGGGATGAAACAGTTGTTGGGTGTGTGTTAGATAAAATGAATTCAGTTTGAATGCAGAGGCTGCAGCCTTCCCCTGCTGGTGCCCTCCGGGAGGGTTGCACTACAACTTTCATTATGTTACAGCACCGTGCTAGTGATGGATGATGGGAGTGATAGTCCAACACATTTCAACATCACTGTCATGTATGACTGGGTGGGCCATACAGGGACTGGGACTTGACTTGCAGTAGCCCAGAGGTCCCCAATGGTGCCCACGAAGAACACTCCCCCCATTCAAAAATGTATTTTTATTTTTTTAAAAAAAACTTGAAAAACATTGCATTGCCAGGTCTTTCTTCCAGTTCCTGAATCTGCTGCTGATCAGCCATTTAGCAAGCAGGAAGAGAAGTGCTATCCAGTCTCCTTCTTCCCACACAGACCTTTCCCCTTTGCTCTCTCTATTTCTCCACTCCCAGCCTCTAGCATTGCTCTTTCTCTCCCCTCTACTACCTTGCCTTGCTATTAACCCCTCCCACCAGCCTCTAGTCTCACTATTTCTCTCGCCATCCCAACACACACACACACACACCTCTCTTTGGAGTAGCCAGGCCCCTACAGCAGCCATTATGTGACTAGCCATATCCTCCATGGGACCCATTTTGTGGTGGTGGCCACAGCAATTTATCAATTTCCCAAATATGCCCATGGGTCCAAAAAACCTGGGGACCTCCTGAGGAATGGATAGAAGCTCATTAGTGGAGAAAAGAGGGGGAAAGCACAACAATACAGCTCTGCTGCTAATAAAAACTTTTTTTCTTTAATGATAAAGATAATGTAGGGGGAGGGGAGAAATATGGTTCACTAATGAACAGAACACCATCACCTCCCCACTCAGAAAAGGAAATAAATAGCAGTAATGCCCATTGGAACCCCTCCCCCATACCCTTGATCTCATCCTCCTATCATTAAACAACCCCTCCCCCTCAAGGACACACGTCCTCTTTCCCCCTCTATCTCTCAGAAGGCACCCTGGCATGCACATCCAATCGTCTTTTTCTCCCCCCCCCCTCCAAAAAGAAGCCCCCTTTGCCTAGGGTGACCAACTGTCAGGATTTCCCCGGATTTGTCCTGGTTTTTGTTCTTTCCATGGTGTCAGGGGGGATTTTCTATAATTTTCAATAATGTCCTGGAATGACACACCTTCCCTTTTAAGGCTGCCATTAGCATGGCAGGAGGGAATGACATGCTTTCTTGAGGCACATCATTCCCCCACCCCGAGCTCCAATTGAGGTCTTAAAGGGGAAAGTGGGTCATTCCTGGACATTATAGAAAAGGCCCCAATTGGAGTGGATGGTGGTGGTGCAGAATGAAATCCTTTCCCCTCCTCCACTCCAATCGGGTTCTTTAAGGTGGCGGGGGAATAACGTACTTTCTGCAGGACTCAGAAAGCTGCTTCCCCACACGCACACTAGGTGTCCTCTTTTTTGGTTTCCCAAATATGGTCACCCTACCTTTGCCCCTTTCCTTCCAGGGAAAGGATCTTGGGTTTTCCATTGCTGCAGCTTCCCCAATTCCTTTCCCTAAGTGTCTCTGTTTCCAATGCTGCTTTCTTTTCAGCCAGCCTGAAAAAAAAATATAATAATTATTATTCTTAGGGGGAAATATTATTCTTAATAATAACTTGCTGAAAGCAAGCGCACCATCTGGAAAGCAGCAGCCCCCGCGAAGGTGCCACAGGCTCCAGGCTGGACTTGGAAGGTGCATGGAGCAGGCGCAGAACAGGCCTGATGCGTCTAAGCTGAGACGCATCGCCCACATCATCTGCCGGTGCAGCAACTTGAAGAGTCCAACTCCTCTCAGGCTTCCAAACTGGTGGGATTTTCTTATCGCCCAGCGCTACCCAGGATTGCAATTTCAAGTATGTTTCACCCTTCGACTACTAGCGCCCACCACAACATGGGCTGTACACTAGTGTATATCATTTTTAAAAAGACACTTAATGTATTTTTAAAAGCATAAAAAGATACTTAAAAGAATAAAAAAGCAGAGCTTTCCTGGAACAGGGTGGGGAGGGGGAAAGCTAAAGACTAAACCAGCACGGGAATCAGGAGCAAGCTCACCTGTCATTTACAGTGTGACGGTGAAGGAAGCCAGATTCACTTGCAGGAGTAGAAACTGCATCAGCTCCTGTTTTGAGGCACATCTGTGGGTACACTTAAAGACACTCAAGGCAAGGGCTCTATATGTCTCCACAAGCCCTTCGACAGATGAACTGGGACTGGAGTTGGCCTTGGGTTCCCTATGGAGCCTCCAGAGTTTTCCTTTCTTGGTTGTGCAAGCACTGCTTCCCCCTAGTGGCAGAGCGTTTATGATTTGACCTATTAAAAGGAGCCTGGGAAACCAAACCACACTGCAAGGAAGAAGCAACGTGAAGCCTGCCTATTTATTTATTTTATTTGTTAGACTTGTACCCTGCTTTCCCATTAAAAATGCCCAAGGCGGCTAACAACCACCCTATAATAATAATTTAAAAACAAACCAACAATGTAACAAATATAGCGTTTAGGTGGGCACACATGCCACATCACAACAAGATGTCAGCCCCAAAGAGCCCTCCCCCACCCTCAGAGGGAAGGTACCAAAATAAAAAGAAAACCAACAAGATTAGGAAGGACCATCCATCTGGAAAGCCAACGAAACTGGGGGAAAACCATTCATCCCTAATGCGGTGTAGGAGCCCATCATAGCTAGTTCTCCTGTTGCAGAGAAACAAAAAACAACAACAACCCACCACCTTTAAATGCAAACAGATTCATTATGGCATTCTAAGCTTTAGTAGTATGTGGAAACTTCATCTGATGAATGAAATACTAGGCTCTAGTTCATGAAAGCTCATGCTGCAATAAATCTTTAGTTTTTCATGTGCCAAAAGGTTGTTTGTTGCTTTTGCTGCAACAGACAACCACGGCTACCCCTCTGGAATTTTTCCTGTTACAGAGAAATTCATCTTTGCACAAGAAGTCCCTCCTTCACTCCATGTAGGGTACAGTTACAGCCAGCATAAGAGAAACCAGGCACATGGTGCAGCGGAATAACTTGCCTGACGTTGGATCATAATTTGCGTCTAAGTCTTGGCAAACCAGCCAAAGGCCAGCTGCAGCTGATCCTTCTTCACTTGCTGAAGTCCATGAGTGCTTATGGACTCTTTAACACCACCTGCACCTTCTGGGAGCAATGTAGAGCAATGTGGCTTCCTCCACCTCCTCTTCGGAATGGCTGCCATGAAGCTCAAAGAGATACACGGTTGACTCGGACGAAATGAGAAAATATTTTGGTCAACTGAGGCTCCGATAAAAGGGGGATTCTGTTGTGTGTGTGCATACATAAGCTTTCCTTTGGTGAGGAAAGAGAAAAGGGGGACCAAAAAGACACAGGGAATTAACAACTTAGAACATCTGGTGAGCTTGGCGCTCTGCTAGCAGTCAAAGAATGTACACTGGATTTTACAGGGAAGTTAAGCCCTGTCTCAGAACACACACAAACACCACACACAGGCGCTCTCTCTCTCTCTCTCTCTCTCTCTCTCTCTCTCTCTCTCTCTCTCTCTCTCTCTCTCTCTCTCTCTCTCTCTCGCACACACACACACACAGAATGGTCCTTGATTTCCACACATTGCCTTGCTATTTGTAGGCAACAATCCCCCAGCCAGCTCTCATTTTAGTTTCTGATAGAAATAGTTGGTAACTAATCCTTCTCCCAAGGCTTTGGCACTAGCAAGTCACAGCCTTTATATTATTTTCATTCCCATGATATCCCTTGTTAATTGCTCCCAGCCGTTTTGCTCTCGCTTTCCCTGTCAAGTCGTCTGCCTGCCTCTGAGGATAACAGCTAGTCCCAGGACCACGTTACATGCCACTTCCTCTTGGTTCCATCTTAATAATAGTCAACCTGCCTTTGAAACTGTTTGTCTTTCAGAACTTCTGAAGTCAGACAAATTGCTCAACACCTCCCTCTTTCCCCCCCCCCCACCTGTCAGTCATATTGTTTGACAGAAAAGCTATTAGGTTGGAGTATAGGGCAGGCTGGTGGGGTGGGGGAGAGAAACACCATTGAGGAAGCTGTATAGGGCAAGAGGGGAATATTTATTTATTTATTTTTATTCATTTATTAAAACATTTGTATACCACTCTATATCACTGGGATCTCAGGGTGGCTAAAGATAAAATCAGAACAATGTAAAACAATAAATGTACACAGCTAAAAATGTATTACATCATTAACAAACTAAAACCAATAGAAACATTTAAAAACCATAAGAACAATTAAAAACAATTAAAACTATGTGCAACCTTGGAGAATTTAGCCTTCAAAGGCTTTAATAAAAGGCCATGTTTTAACAGTGTCTGTGCCAGTCGGGCCTCCAAGGGGAGGGTATTCCACAACCAGGGTGACACCACAAAGAAAGCCCTCTGTGAATGAAAAAAATTATATAGGGTATGTGAGGTTGTTTTTATTTTTGTTTTAATTGAGCCTCTGTGATTTGGGATTATCTATGGCCTTAGCTAGGCAAATGGAGGGGCCATCCCTGCCTGCTCCCTTTTCCCATCTATGCACTCCCTTTTCTTAGCATGGAGATGTAGCCAGCATAGAAAGAACCATGCTGGCTATGAGAAGGAGGGGAGAGGAGCATGATTTATGGGCCCCAATGTTGGTTGGAGCCTTGTTTCCAACCTTGGAGCCCATAAACCGAACAATCCTATGTACCCACCAAGTGCTGTCTGCGGTGGGGTGGGGGGACGACGGCGACATAGTATTGTTCTCTTGATGACAAAATTTGCTACTGCCTTTATCTTGTATTTGTTCAACCCTTTTATGTAAGTCTTTATTTTTACAAAGAGATAGAGCCTCTTACGCAGGCTTCACAATGAGATCAGCACTAAGAGGAACTGGAAGCCACATTACCCCATGTGTGCATAAACCACCCTTCCACGTCCCAGTCTCCCTTAAGAACAAAAGGAGATCCATGATGGATCAGCACCAAGGGGGTGTGCCCACCCAAACATAGCCTTGGTCACATATCTGATTTTACAGAGCACACAATTAAGAAAATTCTGTTCTACCTAACATCTTAATGTTAAAATCACTGAAATAAAGTGAATTCACCCTTAAGAGGGATATACGTGGGGCTGCCTTTGAAAACGGTCCGGAAGCTTCAGCTGGAACAAAACAGGGCAGCCCATTTACTAAAAGGGACTGGCCGACGAGATCACATTACGCCAGTCCTTTTACAACTTCATTGGCTGCCAGTCCAGGTCCGGGCCCGATTCAAAGTGCTGGTATTGACATTTAAAGCCCTAAACGGTTTGGGGCCAGGTTATTTGAAGGAACGCCTCCTCCCATATGTACCTGCCTGGACCTTAAGATCATCTTCAGGGGCCCTTCTCTGTGAGCCCCTGCCAAAGGAATTGAGGCAGGTGGCTACTAGGAGGAGGGCTTTCTCCGCTGTGGCACCCCGGTTGTGGAACGAGCTCCCCAGAGAGGTCCGCCTAGCGCCTACACTGTACTCCTTTCGTCGCCAGCTGAAGACCTTTTTATTCACTCAGTATTTTAACACTTAATTTTAACTTAAATTTAAATTTTATTGTTTTAACTCTGTATTTTAATTTTATGTCAATTTTGCTGCGTGGTTTTTATTCTGGTTGTGCTTTTTATATTGTATTGTGTATCTGTGCTTTTAACCTGTTGATTGTTTTACTATGATTTTAATTTTTGTGAACCGCCCAGAGAGCTTCGACTATTGGGCGGTATAGAAATGTAATAAATAAATAAATAAATAAATAAAATAAAATAAAGCACAAGTGAGATATTCAATGTATCTGACATTAACTTCACTTACTCCTACTCTTGTAGCTTTTGTGGTACTTTGAAGCTTTTGCTACACTCGGTGGGATACATTCTCCCCTTCCCTCAAATATATTTTCTGACTGTCCCCCCATCTATACAATAGGATTGCTCCTCATTTAAATATAAACCCGAATTTTTGTAAAGAGCATCACACTGCAGCAGCAACAGCAATTTATTTCCTGGATTTTTTTATAGTGCAGTTATAAATGCGCACATGTGCATATACGCATATATGATGGTACAATGCTACGGAGTAGAGACAATAGACGCTATAAATTTTATATGCAGAGCTCCGTAGATTCATATAACAGACAAACCGAGAGTGGGGCGGGGGGGAAGGAATGAGGCAGCAGAATCAGAGAATTCAAACTAAAAACAGCGTAAAGGAACGAGGCAGCTAATAGGTGGGAAATTGGCCAATCACGTTGTCCTATCCTCAAAACTCCGCCCACATGTCAAAATGCAATTTAATTCCCCAAAGACACATAACCATAATGCGGTGCAAACTTGGACGTGATCAAAAAGTCACGGTAAATCGCAAATGCGAATGTGGGCATTATTGCGTAAAAAACATGGTGCTACGGCAAATGGAAGACTGTGTCATGTGTCCTGAAACGTGAACATGCGCATTTAGGTCGGGGTAAACAAGCCATATAGACAAGCCCCTGGATTGGTCATATATGTGATCCCATCCAATTAGGGATCACACAATGAACAGAATCATATCGCACAGATTTGGCTCACTGAATACAAGTGGGAGCAATTGAGAGTAAGTACAATGCAAGTCAATGAGTAAACATCTTCACACAGAATGCTAGGACATTGCCCGAAAAGGGATGTGTCTTTGATAATTCACCTCAAAAATGTGACTCGCTTCAACTCAGCTGTAATCATGATCGCTGCAAGAGACTGACATGCTGAAAGCTTCAGACTCCTTCAGAAATTCAGAATCGACTAGTCTTGATGCTGTATTTTGATTAGAACAGACCGATAGTCTGCCTGGATCAGTATCCTGTCTCCAGCCAGTAGCCAGTAGCCAATAACAGCCATTTTCGAGGGTTCCAATGGGCAGTCTTTTGAATCTTTCTCTCTTCCCCATTACAGTATCGGAATTGGATTGCCTTGAAAGTGACCATGCTCATGAGGAAGGATGCTTGGCCTAGCAACAAGGCCTCAATCACATACTGTATTATGTTCCCAAGAATGGAAAATAGTCCCTGAAGAGACGAGGAGATGGTTTGTGGTTTCTGGAGGAGGAAATTTGATGCAGGTTTGTAGCACATTTTTTCCTTAGTACTTGAATGTGAGAATCAACAGCCGTTGTGGCTGAGAAGGAAACCCAGCCTGTCCCTCAAAGAGACATCACTTGTGTGGGAAAGAGGGAAGAAGCAAAGCCAAACCATCTGTCATTCCACCACTGCAGTTATTCTGCTTCTCGAGTCAGCTGGCTCTGGGTGCAGTGGATTGGGAATGAACACAGAGCCTTAGTTTTCCCAGTATGCTCATAGTCATAACGCACAACTCCTTTATTCTGGAACAGCCATACTAATGTCAATTGGGCCACTGTAGTGTGGCATCAGTCAGCTTGTGAAAATAAAATTCCAATCTACTGCCACACATAAGGCATAACGTTTGGTGCTGATACTAACAGCTAGGATTTCTGGAGTCCAGTATGCACACTTTGTAATCATATATGGTAAGGTAGCTAGTTTGCAGTTAGATTCAGAGTGCAAATGGAATTGGAGAGCTTCTGATGTAAACCAAACACAGCAATTCCACCTCATTGGATAGCATAGCACCTGTCTTGCCGTTCTGCCAATTTTGGCTCTTTTCTATCGCTTTGTAGTTTGCTCATGGTCTAATCAGCTTCATTGGAACTGTGCTTTTAGTTCTCATTGTTTAGGTATTTTCTACACAATGGTATTGCAATTAGCTATATAAGCTTTGCAAGAGTTCATCTGCTAAATAGTTCTTTGCAAGAGCTTCTGTGATGGCTATCTATCTATCAATCAGTCAATCAAATTCATATTCTATCTGTCTCTAGAGCTAAGTGAGTGATCTGCCCAGACTACACCCATGTTTGCCTCATACTGCATCAGTTTGGGACCTCTTTTGGAGGTAAACAAAGCTGGGAAGAACATCAGGGGGAAAGCAACCATGGGTGAAATTATCCCTTCCTCATGCACCTGCCCAGGTGCATGTGGCCCATTCCCAAAGGTGCTCTGTTAAAGGGCCAGGGTTTCCCCCTGGACCAAGTACATTGGAAATGATCATCACTAGCAAACTACTGGTTACTTCTTTGTTCTTGGTTTTCAGTGATGATAGAACTATAGTTCAACAAGAACGAACTGTGATTCTGCAATGCCCTAGTCCAGCCTTCTCTAGCCTGGTGCTCTCCAGATATTTTGGACCACAACTCCCAGCATTCTTGACCGTTGGCATTGCTGGCTGGGGCTGATGCGATTTGGAGTGCAAAACATCTGGAGGGCACCTGGCTGGGGAAGACTGCTCTAGTTCAGATCTCAGCTCCACCATGAACTTGCCAGGTGACTTTACGGAAGGTGCAATCTCTCAGCCTGCATTCACTCATATGAGCTGGTGTACTGATTTCAGAGATAACGTATGCAATGTGCTCTGTGCCCCTAGGGAGAGTGTTGCACAAAATACGATGGGCATGATACTTCCCTGCACAGAGACACTGCGCCTCCTGGAAGAGGGATCCCAATTGGGCTCCACACACCCTGACCTGGTAAAAGACAACTTCCTATGTCCTCTACACTTCAGGTCATTCCAGCTCTGAATCTTGGCTCATGTCCACAGTTCAGAGGAGGTGGGGTGGGGTGGGAAAATGGGACTCCTCTGCTGTACTGCTTGTACTTCACCCAGTGTGTGCTCACAGGAGGAGAAGGAAAAGTTTAATCCTATGTGGAAGGGCCGTCATTCTGTGATAAAGCACCTGTTTTGCAGGCAGAAAGTCCCAGGTTTCAGCCATAGCATCTCCATGTAGGGTTAGATAAATTTCTGCCTGAAATCCTGGAGAGCCATTACTGCCAGTCAGTGTCGACAATACTGGACTAGATGGACCAATAGGCCAACCCAGTATAAAACCACTTCTGCCCTCTGTGTGTGCAGGCATTGATCCATTCAAGGATCAGCCCCCAATTATTACTGTCATTGATTTTCTAATATGTATAGAAATCGGGCCTTTCTCAAGAATATTTTTTGAAAGCAAAAGCTCATTAATTTAACTATTATTCTGGAAGACATTATATTGACAATAGTGTGTAGATTTTTTTAAAAAGACAAAAATAATAATTCTGCTCCCCCCCACCCCCACACAAGATAGAGAGTAACATCATGACCATATAGCACTAGTGAATGATTAAAAATTTAGATGACTGCCTTTGAAACAATAAAAAAAAAGCTTTGGAAGCTTCTTAATGAGCAGCTATCAGAAATAAAGCATTTAAAACTTCAGAAAGTGCCTCTGTGGAAATTTCATTGTCTTTGATGCTGTAAAATAACTGCAGGGTGGATTCATTTCAAGTTCTCTTTAGCATACTGGTGGTTCAGAAATATTGGGAGATATCTTTCTTAGCAATATGTGGGGAAAACAATGTCTTGGTCGCTTTCATTTATCTGCAATTTGACAGGAGTGCAGTTTATTAACTTGAAAAGAGACAGATACATTATCTGAAACAGAGAGACTATCGTAGGTATTGCCTCCTTTTTATACCAGTGGGAGTCCATGACACTTTGAACTCGCTCACCATTAAATGCCTTACTGAGTTGTTGAAGAGCCTTTTATAGGGGAGCCTGCACATTTATGATGTAAATTCATTATTTTGACAGTCTTTGAAATCTGTCAAATTCACATCCAATTTAATGTGCAGCAAAAAAAAAAAGTCTTTTCTTTTAAAATACTTTTCTTTGGAGATTTTTTCAAAGCCATTTTCATGTAGAAAACTATTGTTATACCTAATATATCCTGAAAGTGGTTTAGCAAGGAACTTATATGATTCTGTTTTAAGTCACGTCAGCTTTTAAAACATGCCATCTCTTCAAATAAGCTTTGACCAAGCTGTCTCTTTCTTTCCCCCATTAGTTAAAGTAGGCTTGATATATCCATGGATACAATTAACTACAATAGATATATGGTCCATTTTATCATCAGTCAAATCAAATCGGAGCCTCTGGGATTTTATTAGACCAACTAATCACCTGCATAGAGGCACCTATTGATATCTGAAGACCTTTGGAAATGCAAATACATAATTTAGGGCAGTCTGGCTGGCCAAAATCCGACTCAGTCCCTCCTCCCATACAACCAATCTCCAAGAATTCCTCATTGATCCCCCTAGATGCATTATACAGGCAGATGTTCACACTAAGCCATCTGATGTCTTAATGAAGAGAGGATATTTTAAATACGCCAAACTGCTGTTAAAATTAAACTACTTGATTTTAATTTGAAGGGCTGACTATTTATTCTGTGTGTGTTTGGGGTGGGGGGCACCCAGGCTTTCCATCATCAGAAGAAATCAGATTAGTTCTGATTGAATCCTAGACTTCCATCTATTTCAAGTCAATCTTCAAGCCAAGCAAACATCCTTGGGTTAGCTAATCCTTATTACACAGTGGATGCTCTGCTGTATCTTCACTTCTTTATCAGTTTGCAAGATATTTTCAAATTGGTACAGAGGTCTTCATGCAGATCTCCTTCAAAGCAACGCACAGAGGAGGCTCTGTTAAGAGTTTCAGAGAGTGTTTACAGATGCCTTATCAGTTCTGGGGGAAGGAGGGAGGATGGCGGGCAGATGGAACAAATTTCTCCAAAGCAGGCGCACAACTATCCTAATCTGTGGAAGGCATCACACACAGGAGGTTCAAAGATCTTCTTCTACAAAGAAACAAATTAAGTTGAGCTGTTAGCTGTTCGTTGCAAACGTCAGTGGCAAGATATAGATGTGGGTGCGCGCGGGTGTGCATGTCTGTGTTGCAATGTGAATTCGAAAAGCAAGGCGGAAACCTTTCGCTGCCTTTAATAATAATTTTAAGAAGCAATTGTCTCCATATCTGACGTGCTAATTACAAGTGATGGTCAAGTTTGAAAAATGCTGCAGCGCGGAGGAGAAACCCTCTTTCCATCGCCCTTTGGGCCTCATGTTGCATCAACTCCCAGAAAGAGTTTATTGCCAATTGCTCTTTATAAAACCACCCTGCTACCAATCCCCTTTGTTGCCTGGCTTTAGCATAGTGCTGTCAAATGTTATATCTTTTCCAGCTTTCAAGCCCAGGCTGTCTGTAAGCAATGGCCTTTACCGAATGACACAAGCCTTGCCAGGGCCAGCTTTAAAGGGGGAGCCCAAGGAGATGAAACCTGGACTGGCCTTCAGATATGGGGAGGGGGTCATGGCAGGGTGGAATCGCCTTGCGTTTTCCTTCGGTTGCTCCATCCCTTGCCCTCCTGTTGCCCCTCAGGGTTCATACGAGAGCATATGCCACGATACAATATGTGATCTGTTGCCAAATAGCCATGAAGCCTTCCCAAAGTGAATAAACATAATCAACAGCAGGTGTCTAACCAGTGCCTGCAGTTTGCTAAAGGCTTTCCTCCCATTCCAACCCAGGGTGGCCACTTACAGATCACCAAAGAAAAAGAAATGCAATACCAAAAAAGAGGACACAAAGTTGCATAACATTTGCATATGCAAATGTATATGCCTGATTCCAGGGCCAGCCAAAGACATTTTGTTGCCTGAAGTAGGGTGACCATATTTTAGAAACCAAAAAGGAGGACAAAATGGCTGCCCTCAGGAAGCGTGGCCACCCCAACATGCCCACCCCCAAGGCGGTGCCAACTCAACATGTCCGGCCCCCAAGGGGGCATGGCCTCGGTCACATTTATTTATTTATTACATTTTTATACTGCCCAACAGTCGAAGCTCTCTGGGCGGTTCACAAAAAGTAAATGATAGCAACCAATGAGTAGCAAAGGCACACAACTACTATAATAATATACTAAATACTAAAAAAGGAACTTACACTTATATAAAACCATTTCTTTATTTTTTATAACATAATAAACAACCACAACAGTCATAGTACTAGGGTGACCATATTTGGGAAACCAAAAAAGAGGACACCTAGTGTGTGTGTGGGGAAGCAGCTTTGTGAGTCCTGCAGAAAGTACGTTATTCCCCTGCCACCTTAAAGAACCCGATTGGAGTGGAGGAGGGGAAAGGATTTCATTCTGCACCACCACCATCCACTCCAATTGGGGCCTTTTCTATAATGTCCATGAATGACCCACTTTCCCCTTTAAGACCTCAATTGGAGCTCGGGGTGGGGGAATGATGTGCCTCAAGAAAGCATGTCATTCTCTCCTGCTATGCTAATGGAAGCCTTAAAGGGGAAGGTGTGTCATTCCAGGACATTATTGAAAATTATAGTAAATCCCCCCTGACACCATGGAAAGAACAAAAACCAGGACAAATCCGGGGAAATCCTGACAGTTGGTCACCCTACCTGAAGTGAAGAACAAGATGGCACCCTTTTCCATTTCATGTACAAAAGCTGACTAGACCATTTCTACAACACTGGTGGTGGGACAACATCCTCCATTGAACTTGAAGATAGCAGGCTAGCTTAAAGAGCATAGGGCAAAGCTGTGAGGCACACAACTCTCTCCTCCAACACCTTGCTGCCACCTCCCAGCATCTGCCACCTGAGACAACTGCTTCATCCTGCCTAATTGTAGGGCCGGTCCTGCGTGTTCCAGACAGGGTTGCACTCTCTCAGAAAGAGCAGGTATATATTTGGGGGTGTTCCTGCATTCATCATTGTCATTAGAGGCTCAGCTGACTTCTATGGAGCACATCTTACCAGCTCCAGTTAGTATGTCAGTGATGCCCTGCCCTAGATAGGGATAGCCTGGCCACTGTAGTCCACACATTGGCAACCTCGTGTTTAGTTTGTTGTAAAGCAGTTTAGGTGAGGCTACCCTCACGCTTGGTCCAGAAGCTGCAGCTGGTGCAAAATGTGGCAGCCAAGATGCTGAGTGCGGGGTTTGCATATTACACTGGAGTTGAAGCAACTACACTCGCTACCTATTAGCTTCTGAGCCATGTTGAAGGTCTTCTTGTTAGCATATAAAGCCCTGAACAGCTTGGGACCAGATTACTTGGCAGTTCACCTTTCCTAATAGAGACCAGTGTGAGCATTAAGACCATCGGAGGCAGCCATCTTGTGGCATCTGGAAGTGGGCTTCTCTCTGGTGGCACCCTCCTGATGGAATGCCCTCCCCCTTGGCATTCAGGAGGCGCTGTACTTCAGGTGCCCTCTCTTCCCGCAGGCTTTCCCTGATTGATGGTGCTGCCCAGTTTCCTTGGTCATTAAGGCCCCATCAATATTTATTTTTAATGTTTTTTTATCAAAGTTCTATTTTAATGTACTTTTTGTAAACTGCTTATATAAGCAGCCATGTAGCAAGCTGTATATAACTATATAAAATAAATAAATAAATAAATAAATAATATAGGTGTAAATATGGAAATAAAAGTGATAATTTAAATAGAAATACAAGACATCTTATCATACTAGAGAAGGCTAACTAGTGAACAGCGTGCCTGATTGGTCCACAGGTGGCAAAGGGCAACCTCAAGGCCTTTATTGTTCTTCCACCTCATGGTTCTTTATCTTTAAACCAGAATTGGGACCAGACAGCCCTTCAAACAGAAGATGCCTTCAGATGGAGGAGTCCTGGCCACCCTATGACATAAACCCCCTCTCCATCGCCATCACTACGCCCACCTACCAATTCTAGAGTAAAACAAAAACAAAACCCAACTGCATGCCTGGGAAAATACTTTTGCACAAGGCCTGATTGGATCGGCTCAGTCTCAGCCGAAAAATACCCTCGACCACACAAACCACCATGACATCAGGCTGAGGGCGAAAGGATGTCCCCATGTCGGGCTTTAAACGACAGGGTATTTCCTTTGCAGCAGAGCTTTGTATAATCATGCTTAAGTACAGGCTCGTTGTGGTGAGAGGACTGAGTCACCCCTAGTCATTGATACATTTTTTCCCACAGAAGGAAGTTTCTGAATTGCAGCCCATGTAGTTAAAAAAAGTGATCCTTTTCTTCTTCTTCCAGAAGTGGAACTAGATCTATCATATTGCTTCTCTTCGTCCTCTTTTCCCACAGTGGAAGTCACATTGTGCAGTTTGAAAACACTACCATGCTGTTATTTTCTCTTGAGAATTTTTTATTTTTTATTTTTATTTTTATTTTGTTATGTGTAGTCCCCAGAACAGTCTATACACAGAGGCTTTCTTTCTTTTGTTTTCGGTTTGTTTCATTCTTCCTTCCTTTCCAGCCTCTGTTTTGAACATTGGCCACTATTTATATTTATTTATGTTTATAATTACAGAGCATCCATTGTAGTCCATGGAAGTGAGTATATATGTTAGGATGGGGGATGGAGTATGAACTAGGATCTTCAGAAATAAATATATATATATATATATATATATATATATATGACATCTCATGGGAAAAGTTCAGAATTCTTTTTCATGTAAGCTCTCCTGCACCCAGGGCCATGATCCAAAGGGAGCACAAGACTAATTCTGTGAGCTCAAGACAGGGAGCCTCATCAAAAGAGCATTTTATTGCATGCATGTTACTGGCCACTCACAGGTTTTTGCGGATCCTTTTGATGACGCCATCCGCCTCCAGCATGTCTCCCTCTCCTTCTGGTCTTTTTTCCATCATAAAAAAGAAAACAGAACCCACCCACCCCAATGTTTGGTCTATAGTGACACTTACCACCATTTCCTGCTGTGTGCAGGAGAAGCAGCGTGATAAAAAGGCTCACTGAATGGGCCACGTGGTCACTGTTTACTTCCTCTTTCTTCCACGTGTGAAGAAAGAGGAAGTATTGTGGGACAGAAGTGTGTGGGTGGGGGAATGTGACAGTAGGGAAATGCGTTCCCCCCCCCATCTGATGATGCTCAGTGTTAAGCTTCCTTTGTCAGAGAAATGCCACTCATGTGGTATGTCTGCTCCAAGTAGGTTTACATTAATATTAAACAGTCAAATTATCCAGAAAAGTTTTCCAAATTATCCAGCCTTTTTTGAAACTGAAATTTTCAATTTTATTCTCTTAAAAAAAAACAGACAGAGAGAAAATCAAAGCATAAATACGAAATTGAGCTATAAGGAACTTCTGTGCAGTTTTGGTGGATTTATACCCCAAATCTCAAACTTTCACAAGGCAGCTTCCTGAAGCTGATAGCCAAAATAAATAAATAAATACATAAAATGGATAAAAATGATCAGTCTCATATTTAATTAAAACTGTTTTAAAATCTATTTTACTTAAAGAAGATTATGTTAAAAAGGGATTCCACTGAAATATGTAAGGTCAGATTAGAAAAAAGAAAGAAAGAGAAAAGGAAGGCTTCCTGAAATAAAAATGTTTTCAGGAGGCACCAGAAGCAAAATATTGGTGCCTGCCTGTCCTCAAAAGGCAGGGAATTCCCCAGGAAGGGGTCACCACATTGAAGGCTTTTCTCCTGGTGAATTCCAATTGGACCATAGGTCCATGTGGAACCATCAGGAGCATTTAGGTTCTTAAGAACATAAGAAGAGCCCTGCTGGATCAGACCAAGTGTCTGTCTAGTCCAGCACTCTATTCACACAGTGGCCAACCAGCTGTCGACTGGGGTACCACAAACAGGACACGGTGCAACAGCACCCTCCCACCCATGTTCTCCAACAACTAGTGTATACAGTCTTACTGCCTTCGGTACTGGAGGTTGCACTTAGTCATCAGTACAAGTAGCCATTGATAGCCTTCTCCTCCAGGAATTTATCCAAATGTTAGCTGAAGTCTCTCCATTTTTAACAGGAAACTGTAAAGTTGCAGGCATAATGTCATGATGTCCTATATGCGAGAATGTCTCCTTGAGTGCATCCTTCTTATCTAACATAAACAAGAGCCCTGGCTCCAGTGCTCTGCTGTGTCAAAGTTAACTTCTGTAACTTACTGTCAGGCCAAAGGTATTGTTTACAGAACTGTTTAGTATAATTAGCTATGCCCCAGTGTTATGTTCTGATTGGTTAATGCTGCAACAGGGCCCTGCCCCTTGCAAGCTCAAATACTGTACTGTATTCCCTATGTCTTTGGTCTGATTGCTCCCTTTGAAGAGACCAGGCCTTGATTACTAATCAATAAAGCGCTTTTGAACCCTCTGTCGCTGGAATGGTGGAGTCGTGCTTAAGGGCTGTTTGGATTTCGTCCTTGGGTGAAAAGAACATTGATCTAACACAACCTCCTTTTAAAGCCATCCAATTTGGTGGCCATCACCCCATCTTGTAGTTATCAGTTCCATAGTTTAACTCTGCACTGTTCATAGATATGTCCAGAATATGTCATCATTCCCAAAGCATGAAATTGAACCTTGCAGAGCACCACGTGACAACTCCCAGTCTTCAAAACAGACTTCTCCTAGATGTAATGACAACATAAGAAGAGCCCTGCTAGGTCAGACCAAGGGTCCATCTAGTCCAGCATTCTGTTCACACAGTGGCCAACCAGCTGCCCACAGGAAACCCAAAAGCAGGACATGAGTGCAATATCATGAGTGCAGGACATGAGTGCAATAGCACCCTCCCGCTCATGTCCCCCAACAACTGTTACACAGAGGCATATAGTGCTTCTTACACAAAACGTAATACATAGCCATCGTGATCTGTAGCTGTTGATAGTCTTATGCTCCATTAATTTGCCTAATACCCTTTTAAAGCCATCCAACTTGGTGGCTATCACTTACATCGTGTGGGAGCAAATTCCAACACTTTCTCCACGCCGTGCTTAATTTTGTATGACTCTTTCTCCCCACACACACCCCCAGCCCATTGCTCACCCTTTTTCTAAGCTAAACAGCCTCCAGCATTGTAACCTTTCCTCATGGGGGAGTCACGCCAGTCCCTTGTTCATCTTGGTTGCCCTTTTCTGCATATTTTCCAGCTCTGTAATAATCTTTTTGAGATGACCATAACTGTACATAGTATTCCAAGTCTGATCGCACCAAAATTTTGTATAACTTTATTATGGTATTAGAAGTTAAATTTTTGCTTTCTTTCCTAATGATCTCCAATGTGGAATTTGCCTTTTTCGTAGCAACCGGACACTGGGTTGATGTGTTCAATGAGCTTTCCACCGCACCTCCAAGATCTCTCTCTCTCTTCCCATGCTCCAGCCCGACTAAGTTAAACCACATTCCTTCTTAACTGTGTGTGAGTGCTTTTGTGTGGGTGCTTTCCCACAAACTTCTGATACAGAGAGCTGAGTAACCACAAACTATACTGGGTGTCTCTGTGTTTCTCAGTCCCCGTTCTAATTGTTGCTAGTACGCACAAACTAGCAGGACCATCAGCGTGGGAGGAAAACTTACTACAGTTGTGACAGAATTGCAACATTAGCAACAGCCGGTACCTCTTTGAAGAGATACTTCTTGTGTTGCTTTTTCTGTTTCCTCACTGCAGTCGCTGATCTGAGTGACGTATGGAAATAAATACCCTGAGCCTGTGCCAAGATCTTACATAACCAAAACCTGGTGCGCACAAACGGAGCTGTGATTTGCACATCCCGTTCGATGCATGCATCAAACGGATCCTGGCATGGACAAAATATGTTAAACTGTATGAGCAAGAACATTTCCGCAATCTCTCCTTTGTCAGTGAGCTAGTATCACAATGGGCACAACAAGCAGTGGTTTGGAGTAGTCCCAAATCAGCCCTGTACTAGCATTGCAGCATGGCATGGGTGTGGACTGTTAAAAGCCAACCACTTGCCTGAAGTGAAATTAGAGTAAGCAGTGGGGCCACCCCATTTCAGACCATGTATTGTTATTCCTCAGGAGCACTTAGATTTTTGTATAACTTAGTGGATCTATAATACGACTACTGAAATTCCATTTCCCCAAGTTGCCAGTTGAAGTCTATAATGGTACCTGTGCTCAGCAGCAGCAGCAGCTTTCCCACACTACAGGTAAGTTATGGAATAATATTGGCTCACCTTATTGGGAAGTTGTAACCATTATAGAGCTAAAGTGTATGTAAAGTGCTTTAGATTTCCTAAAGTTCTCTATAAATAAATGGGAAATATGTTTACTGTTAATACCTGCTTTTGTTATCAGTGTTTCCACACAGCCTCCACAAGACCGTTCACTTTCTCGCTGTCTCTCTTTTATTTTCACTTCCCAACGTATCTGTGGTGATCTGTTTCTGAATGTCACGAAGAAAGGAACACATGTTAACACATTCCGATAAATGTTGCATCCAGCAGGAGGAATGAATAACAAAAATAAAAGCAATAGAAGTCTGTTTTGTTTAAATCTCTAAAACATTTTGCCAATGACACACAGACATTCATGCACAGAATATTTATACCTGAACCAAGGCCTGCAGCAAACACGCTGAGTTTCCAGCCATTTCAAGATAGCACTTTGGGTAATACTAAAACAACCTGTATACTATCTGAGTAGGCTGGAAGATCATTTTGGTTTGCTAGCTCTGGGGGGAATCTGCACATCATTCCCAGGCCACTTCTAAGCGACCCCAGTGCGGCCCCAAAGCGATAATGTAACTTACCTGGAGAAGAGCAGAGGAAGAGACGTCCTTGCCGCCGCTGCCATCCAATTCCCTCCACGCTGGCCGGCGAGGAGGGAGTTGGGTGGCGGTGGTGGCGGCAAGGACATCTCTTCCTCGGCTCTTCTCCAGGTAAGTTACATTATCGCTTTGGGGCCGCACTGGGGTCGCTTAGAAGCGCCCTGGGAACGACGTGCGGATTCCCCCTTAGTCAACACCATAAAATGAGTAGGCATTGCAAACACCAACCAAGAATTCTATGCCAGCTTGTCTTTTTTCTAGATAAGTTGTGTGACTGCAAAGTCAAACAATGTTCAGGGCTGGTCCTACCCTGCTATGTGGTTGGATGCAGCAACCAGGGGGGTGTCCATATGAGGGGGAAACCCCGGGGTGGCTTCACAGTGGCGGTTTCTGTAAACCGCCCAGAGAGCTCTAGCTATGGGGGCGGTATATAAATGTAGTAAAATAAATAAATAAAATTATACAGTGATGACGGCACATCCACGTCTGTCACCTTGCTCCAGTGTTGCAGCAGAGGCGTGGCCAGCCAATGGCGATCCCTGATTGGTTGCCATCGGCTGGACAGGAAGGAGAGGGTGGGCCAGTGAGCTGAATGACCGCCTCTGCGCCTTCTCTGGTGTGGGAAGAAGGGCTTGGAAAGCCCCACGAGGTAGGAAGGGGAACTGGTGAGGGATGCGACGAGGCTCATGTGGCACTCATGCAGTGGAGTATGGGGTGGCAGTGGCTCTTCTTCCCCCTCCCATTAACGGCTACAAACCCTGTGCTCGCTCCTTGGCATGGGGACAACACCCAAGGAGGTCAAGCATTGGGGTGGAGGGGTTCACAGTGCCAATGTGCCCTCGTGAAGTCACCCTCCTGCTTAAGACGTAAGGCGAAATAATAATAATAATAATAATAATAATAATAATAATAATAATAATAATAATAATATATTATTTATTTATTACCCGCCTCTCTCTCTGGGTTGAGGCAGGGAACAAATAAAATATAATACATAAAATTAGTTAAAAGAGCATATAAAACCAATACAATATTAAAATAACAGTCACAATTCTTAGGTTTAAACTTCATCTGGGTAGGCCTGCCGGAAGAGACTAGTCTTCACAGCTGTCTATTAAGCTGACCAATCTGATAGATAAAAGCAGGAATCGTTTCTGAATAGCATTGCAAGGCTTTTAAAAGTATTGGCCTTAGAGGGTGGGAAGGAGCAGTAGGACTCCACTTCAGGCAGCAAAATGTTTCTGGGACCGCTGTCACTAGTGGAGGCTGGTGGCTCCTCTTTCAGTGGGGCAGTGAATCCACTCTGGTTTTCAGTCAGAAGCAAATCAGTACTCTAAGGGAGCCATCCAAAGTGCTGAACCTTATCCCTATCCCAGCTCCAGCACCTTGGATAGCTCCTTTAGAGTTCTCTGGTTCTGACTGAAACCCAGAGCGGATTCACTGGGCCACTGAAAGAGGAGCCGCTAGCCCTGTTTTATGCTTGAACAGGGAATTGCAACACATATAGGGGCAGGGAGTTACATGATCCATCCCCACCCCTAATGTCCCTGCCCTCTCCATCCCCAAACATCTTGTGTTGAATGGGAGGATCTGAAGGAGGTTTCTACATGCATTCATCTGAATGTGCGTCAAAGCTTTCCCAGCCTTGGGAGCCCTGCTGTATCACGGTTCTTGAAAGTGGGGAGACTCCTACCTGCATGATGCAGAAAGGTCAGGGGTGGAGAAGGTGGGGCTGGCATTGGGGGTGGGGTCACTGCACATGCACTACCCAACCCAAGCTGGAGTTCCAGAAGCATCTCTTCAGCCTTAGAGCTGCTTGTAGCCCTTATGTAAGATCCCTCCTGCAGCTCTAATATAAAATCTCCCAAACACTGACAGCCTTTGTGATTCTTACCTTTGGGCTGCAAGCAGCCAAGCATACATGGAACTGATGTACAAATCAAAGTGGGGCTGTTGGGCAGCGCTTAATTGGGTCCAGTTGGCAAAGGGCAGAGAACAAATTAGACACACAAACAGAGCTGGGATAATGAATTGGCCACAACTATGTTGACTTGCACTTCAATAGCTTGGCAGCGGCATGGAGTGTGGATCCTGTCATTGGTCAGCCCGCCTGATGCCCCCCTTCCTGGCCTGGCTGCCAGGAGTGCTGGTGGTGGATGGAAGGGCCAGGGGCTCACCATGCCATGAACCACTAATGTGAAGCCCTTTCCGCCGCCCCAGAGCTGGCCAGCTCGCAGCCCCATGCTGGTCTGGTCTTGGTGCCACGTCCCCAAGATCACTTATGGGAATCCCCTGTGTGGAGGGGGTAGTAGGGAGCCCAATCCTGCTCCCCCTCACCAATGGATCCAGTCCAATGCCTATCACACTTACAAAGCTGTGATAAATGTTATAAAATGAAGCATCCGCAAAAAAATTTTACAGATAGTCCAAATCTACTTATTTACAATGGAATTAATCTTGCAATGGGGAAAGCAAAAACCCTGCACTGTCTTGGCCAATTGATATGCAGGTAAAATTCCTTCCCAGCTCCATTAACTGACAACTCCTTCTGCCACTGCAAGACATTTTAATTCCTGGAGTGGATGCGTGTGAGGTCTGCTTTTAGGGGGCCTCAGGTTGAACTGCAGTAAGAACAAAAGACAGATTTCACTCCAGTGGGCCTGCCTCTTTGGCCCCACCCCCATCAAAGCACCGATTGGCCCACCAGTCCTCTCCCTGGGAAGGCCCTGATGTTGTGGCTATGCAGCCACTCCTCGCCAGCCTATCCTCCCTTCATTGCTGGTCTATGTGCCCTCACAAATCACAGCTTCCCAGTAAGAGGGAAACTTGGCTTGGGAGCCAAGCTGGATGCAACATTAGGACAGGTCCACAACTGACAGGTGTTAGTCCAAAGGCAGAATCACTCAGAGCCAAGTAGACTGTCTGAAGGGGGGCTGGAGGAAAGACATTCAAGAAGAATGGGAATATGAGAAGCTGCCTTGTCCAAGTCAGACTACTTCTCCATCTAGCCCAATAGTACCTATTCTGACTGCCAGCAGCTTTCCAGGGTTTCAGGCAAGAGGTCTCCCCTATCACCTGCTACCTAATCCTTTTAACTAGAGATGCTGGGGATTGAACCTGGGACCTCCTGTATGCAAAGCAGGTGCTCTACCACCGAGCTATGGTCCCACTGCCTGTCAGCATGGCTTCTGCAAAGTCAAGTTCTGCCCCATCAAATAGGATTCTTTGAGGATTTCAGTGAGTATGTAGATAGGGGTGATCTAGTAGACATTATGCATTCAGATTAATCAAATTTCTCATTGAATAGTGCTGAGTAAACATAAGATAAAAAAGGATCTTTTTATGGACCATGAATTGGTTAAAGAATTGGGAGCAGAGGCCCAATTCTTATGATAGCTGGAAATAAGCAGTGAGATCCTCAAGAATCTGTGCTGGCATTTAATTTATCATCAATAATGGGCAACTAAATTGGGATAGGGGCCAGATGACCCCCACCCAGTCTCCAACAGGCCAAATGACGTCAGGAGGTGTGGGATCCTTTGTGCCTTCTCCATTGGGGGAGAGGCCACACAAGCTCTGCCCCTACAGGAACCCATGAAGGCTTGCAGGCCAGATGGGGAATTTCGGCAGGGTGGAGGTTTACCTCCCATGATACCAAGGTTCTATTATGTAGCTAGGGTGATCTTATAGATAAAGGAGGACAGGGATCCTGTACCTTTAACAATCATATAGAAAAAAGGAATTTCAGCAGGTGTCATTTGCATGCATGCAGCACCTGGTGAAATCCCCTCTTCATCACAACAGTTAAAGCTGCAGGAGCGATACGAGAGCGACCAGATATAAAAGAGGACAGGACTCCTGCAGCTTTAACTGTTGTGATGAAGAGGGGATTTCACCAGGTGCTGCATGGATGTAAATGACACCTGCTGTAATTCCCTTTTTTAAACAACTGTTAAAGATACAGGAGCCCTGCCCTCCTTTCCATATGGTCACCCTACCTGGATTAAGTTTGAGCTTCAGTTTCTCAAATGCAAAACAGGGTTGACAGTGGCCTTCCCTGCAGAGCAGGAGACAAGGTTACTGTGCTAAGGGCTGCAAAGCAGGCAAATCAAGCTTTTAATAATAAAGTGGTGTGGCACAAAATCAGAAAACAACACTTTTGATTGCTTAATGGTTTTTTAAAACTTCTTTCCCCACTTGCATGTGAACAGCTCACACATGGGACCCTCATCACACACACTTCCGAAATACTAAACATACAGGCAAGTCATCCAGCCACGTTGTTTGTTAATATTTAAGTCTGCATTTCTTGCTCTTATACATCTGGATTTCCCTTCAGCAAAACCAAAGCCAGATGCAAATTGTATTGATTGCTGAAAACTTTAACAACAACAAACACTCTGAAAAACAAGTTGACAGGCAAAAGTGAATGGAAAGTCACTGAGTATTTACTACATGGCACAAAATGGGAAGCTGCAGGAGTAAGTCACAAAGTTGCCTCTCTAATACTGTGGAGTGCCCACCATCCCTTTGGGGGTTTGGTTTATTTGTTTATTTGTTTATTGCATGTTCATCCCATTCTTTAACCAAAAAGGCCCCCATGGTAGCTTACAAAGATTAGAAATTAGACTCTCCCTGCTTGCAGACTTACTATCTAAAAGACATGACCCAAAAGGAAAGGGGATTGGGAGGGATGAGGAAAAAGGCAAATTCAGGCACTAGATGCTTAATTCAGCAGGTCTATGACACATTGGAGGGGCCGTTGCTTCTTCTCCCTCTGGCATCCTCAGCACTTATAGGTTAGCGAATTCTCCCAAATCAAGGATTTGCAAATGGTAACCTGCACATCACATCTGGGTTGCAAAGCAAAAGTCTCTGACAGGCAATGCTGATTGTGAGTAATTTGTGCAAATGTGGTAGATAAAAGAATTGGGCTCTTGCACTCACTGCTGGGGAGCACAACTGTCAGTGTGGCTGTATTTCTCCGTGTAGCTGCATAGACATGCACAAGGGGTGTGCCAGGTGTGCCCAGGCACACCCTAATGTCTCAAGCAATAAGCGCCAAATTGAGGGGGGCATTGAGTGGGGATCCAGAGGGAGTGCCCTCTGACTGCCCTCTGGCTGCTCCACCACCACACCAAAGAACTGCTTACTAAAAGAGAGCACCGTTGCTCCCAGAAGCGAAAAGGAATTGCTCTGCTGGGAGCCACACTTCAAAGAGGCAAGGAGGAGGGCCCACGAATATCACCTCATGACCCTCTTCCAGCCAGTGGTACAACAAAGCCCAGCAATGCTGGGGCTTGAGGAGCGTCTCCTCATCCCCCTCCCACAACTGCAATGACCCTCCGTGGCCAGGCAAGCTGAACTCAGAGTAGGGCATCAATGTCTACAATGTTTAATAAATGAATGAATTTTTAAAAAATGTCCTTTATGATTGAGAATTCAATAAATGTTTGACTTTATAAATAAAAAATAAAATAAAATAAATTCCCTGGGTGCACCCTCCAAAGAAATGTGCTGCTCACATCTATGAGCTGCATCAACGAAGCTGATTTTAGCACATGAAAGAACAGGTTGTTGAGACCACATAGACTGGGCTGAAGAACCTCAGACACAAGGACCCAATCTAGCTCTCCCGGGGGTTCCCTAGAATGCCATGCCCCCTTCTCCTGGCCCACCCCTTTCCCCAGCCACCAATCAGTTTGTAGTTTCCTGGCTTTTGTGTTGTTTTTCCCCATTCTAAATGTTTGAAATGCCTCTCCAGAGACCTACTGGCACTAAGAGCTTTAAGCTAAAATATGTTGATATTTCTTGCATCCACCCATTTTGCTTTGGCCTTGCCCAACACTGGAATACGATGCCCATGAGCTTCCCCAGAGTAGAATTTGATTCTCTGGCTGAGAGAGGTTCTCCACCCCAGATGCTGACAGTGGTGATGTGATATGCAGCAGGGAGCTATGGTATAAACTCACTTTCTTCATATGACACCTTAAGTAGGCCTACGAGCAAATGTCACACATTTGTATTAATAGGATAAAAACCTGTAGATGCTTAGAAGAACAGGACACAATCCAGTGGGAAATGCCCATTGATACGAGTGCAAACTGGACAAGAGCAGGGGGGAATCAGCACGTCGTTCTGAGATCGCTTCTAAGCGACCCCAGAGCGGCATGAAAGCGAGCGTGTAACTTGCCTTTTGAAGAGCCGACGAAGAGACGTCTTTTGCGCCCCGCCGCCGCCACCCAACTCCCTCCTCGCCGGCTGGGACGGAGCGCTGGGGGAAGAAGGCGGGGTGGAGAGCTTCTTCCGCTCTCCACCCCGCCTTCTTCAGCCGAGCTCTCCTCGCCGCTCGGCGAGGAGGTCTGCGGGTGGCAGGGGCGGCGGGGGGAAGGACGTCTCTTCATCGGCTCTTCAGAAGGCAAGTTACACGCTCGCTTTCACGCCGCTCTGGGGTCGCTTAGAAGCGATCTCGGAACGACGTGCGGATTCCCCCCAGGATGTCATTGTTGTGATTCCAAGTCCTCCCACTCGGTGCAATTCACAAAGCCTTTATTCAGCTAAAAGAAAAACACCTCTTCACACCTGTAGCATCTATGAAGGCTAGGAGCTGCCTCTAAGCCTAATTAGCCAAACAAAGCAAGGCCTATTAACTAAACAGACGGTTTCCCGCCATGCCCAACAGGCTTTTACTGGACTCCTCCTTCAGGGTGGGTCTTCTTGACACAACTTCTGACATGCAGCCAGTCTGACGGACCGCCTCCCTCCTTCTCTCAATTCTACCCACTTAACCCTGTGGTGGGCTCTAGGATCTGTCAATTCTAGTGCTCTCTCCTGCTCCGACTAAGGCTGAGTTCCCAAGGGGGAAAGGGGAAGATGGTCTCTGAACCTGGGTCTCCTGTTCAATAAACTCTTGGGAAAGTTCCTCCCTTACTGCTGGAGAATCTTGGGGAATTTCCTCTTCTGCTCTCTATCTTAACCGAGCTTCTTCTAGCTCTGCCTCAGAGTCTGACTCAGAATCTGAAACCAAACCAGGAAGCCTGGGCCTCCTCATCTTGGCAGCCATTTCAAGAAGATTTGCCTGTCCTTTGAGATAATTAGCAGAGGCACTATTCTTTGCCCCACCTTCAGCAGAGGCATAATTTGTGGTAGTATTAGGGTGACCATATGAAAAGGAGGACAGGGCTCCTGAATCTTTAACAGTTGTATTGAAAAGGGAATTTCAGCAGGTGTCATTTGTATGCATGTCACACCTGGTGAAATTTCCCCTGCGTCGCAACAGTTAAAGCTACAGGAGCTATACTGCAGTTATACTGTGACCAGATTTAAAAGAGGGCAGGGCACCTGCAGCTTTAACCAGGAGGAGGGCCTTCTCTGCTGTGGCACCCCGGTTGTGGAATGAGCTCCCTAAGGAGGTACGCTTGGCACCTACATTATATGCTTTTAGATGCCAGGTGAAGACCTTTTTATTCTCCCAGCATTTTAACAGTCTATAAATACATTTTAACTTGGTGTTTTAAATTCGTAATTTTGCATTGCTGCTGTTTTTATCTGGTTGAGCTTTTATATTATATTTTATATTACTGTTTTATACTTGTTTTATACTTTGAATGTTTTTAATTTTTGTGAACTGCCCAGAGAGCTCCGGCTATTGGGCGGTATAGAAATGTAATAAATAAATAAAATAAAAATTAAAAAAAATTGTTGTGATGAAGGGGAAATTTCACCAGGTTCTCCATGTATACAAATGACACCTGCTGAAATTCCCTTTTCAATACAACTGTTAAAGATACAGGAGCCCTCTCCTCCTTTTCATATGGTCACCCTAGGTAGTATGAGACAAGGCCTTTTCAGTAGTGTTCTCTTTGCTTTGGAAGTTTCTCCCCTGGGATAGCCAGGTGACCACCATTTCACAAGCATTTCAACATTCAGTGAAAAGCATTTTATTTCACAGGGGTGGGAGCTGGTTTGGGAAAAATGCTGGCTTGATATTTATTTTGGTTTTTGCTGCTCCATTTTTGCTTACTTGTATTATAGATAGATAGATACTGTTTTGAATTCTTGATAGATTATTTTAGTGTGATGTTTTCATTTCATGCTGTGAGTCTTCTTGCAGGCCTTTGGTGGAAAAGCAGCAAAAAACATATTAATCAATTAATATTATGAGTTTTGCCTGGATTGATCTTGTCCTCTACTTTCAGTCATGTAGATCCATGAATCTGCAATATTTGGTACTTATTTAGACTCCAAAAGTATTTTTGCTGGACAACCAAACATTTCTTTTTAATTTCAATGTTCTAAAAAGCAAAAACAATGCAGAATATGTGGAGAAATGTATGCAGCACCTCTCTCTCTCTATATATATATATAACCCACAACAAAAACCCACAATGCTCTACAGTATTATAACAGCAGGGTTGAGCCATTTAAAAATAATTTTGTTCCTTTAAAAACAACACCACTCAACTTTGCATAGAAGAAATAATGTTTATTCACTAGGTGGAAATCAAAGAGATAAGCTGTGTCTTCACTGCTAATTTAATGAAAGTTATACTCCATTCTTTCTGCATGTTTTCTCTACTTTCAGCAGATGGGACTACAACAACCTCACTTAAGCCAATGATCCCCATCAAAGTGCCTTCATATATTAAGGAAACATCTGTATACAGAGACCAAAAAGAGATCCTTTAACGTTCCATTCCACATTCCAAAGACAAGCCACTTCACTATAAGTGGTAATTTTTTATGTTAGGTTATAATACTTAAATGTAAGTATTTATATTTGTGTGTTCTCTCCTTTTAGTTTCAAAGATCCTCAAGCACAGATACACGTATACAGAGCCCATCAACACAGCAGTATAATATTTTGGAACACGTTTTATATTGTAATGTTTTGACCTCTTTCCAAGGCTGCCTGGGGATTACTTTATTGCTAAGGACATATTCCTTGAGAAATTCCTTGCAAGCACTGAAATTCAAGCATTTTTGGTTAGGCGTGATTGGACACGAAGGTCACTCGATACGTCTGTCTTGATTGGATGAATGCAAGTCTTAGAATCAAGTTTTCAATGTCAATATTCTGAGGCCAAAAAGTGTCTTTTTACAGCTCTCTTCCAGGATCAAAGTAAAAAATTAGCTGCTTAAGCAAATGTTCTTGCCAGTAATATTCATTAGCTAGCATATTTGTTGTGAAAAGCAAATGTGGAACCAGAATGAACACATCTGACGTTAATTAACTAAAAATGTGAGTCACATTTCATATGAACAGCTTGGTCCTATACATGTTTACATAGAAATACGTCCTGCTTTGTCCAGTAGACCTTACTCACAAGCGAGTGTGTATGGAATTGCCCCCTAAGTTTCTAACAACAAATAGTTTATAAGGGGGTAACGGGCAGGATCCAAAGCTGCCTTTGTGCTAGTGGGAATGACTGGCTCAGTGATAAGCTAGCACATCCTAGAGTAACTGGAACAGGGGTGGATCCGCACGTCGGCCCCAGAGCGCATTTCTGCGACTCTAGGGCACCCCAGAAACGATAGTCTGTACTTGCCTGTAAAAAGAAACTAGGAAGAGATGGAGCCGCCGCCGCCGCCCAGCTCTCCCCTGCCGGCTCCTCGACCGGGACGGAGAGCTCGGCGGAAGAAGGTTGGGTGGACAGCGGAAGCAGCTCTCTACCCCCGCCTTCTTCAAAAATTGCTCTCCGAGCCGGCCGGGGAGAGCTGGGTGGTGGTGGTGGTGGCGGCGGCGGCGGCAGCGGCTTCTTGTCTCCGTCTCTTCCTAGTTTCTTTTTACAGGCAAGTACAGACTATCATTTCTGGGGTGCCCTAGAGTCGCATAAATGCGCTCTGGGGCCGACATGCAGATCCGCCCCTAGAGAAACTTGGATTTCCGGAATGGAGTAAGTCAGTGGAACTTGCAAAAGGCGGCTCCCTTGACCTGTCCCATTCCAGGAAATGCTAGTTTCCACTACTTTCCGGGGTTACTCTAAGAAGTGCTAGCTTACCATTGTGCTAACAGCCATTTCTGCTAGCGTAACCTAACAAACACTGGCGGACTGCCAACTTTGGGAACTGCCCAGTGGTGAATGGATGGATGAGGAAATGCATATTTGATCAATTTGATTTATAAACATGTTTTAAAGCTGTTCGAGCCTGACTACTTCTGGTCGGTACTCTTGCTGCTGTCTCATTGTCCAGATGCTCACCCCTGTGCTCGTTCTTTATCAAGTTTTGTACCTGGGGTTGGGTACAAGGGACAGGATTGGGATTCTACTAGTGTATTACTAGATTCTACCCACATTGCTACCTAGTAGACTCCCTGGCTGATCTCATGTAGGTTGTCTCTGATGTAGGAACTCCTGATGTTTTGAATTGTGTGGGACACTTCAACATCTATGCTGCAATAATGCCTGCTTTCTTTCCCACTTCCTTAGTGGCATCAATATGGAGATCTCTGGCAAAAATCTCCATTCCTTCCTCCTTTCCTGACACCTTGAACACTGCAACACAAGCCATCAAGGCCACAGAAATCTTAGGACACTTTGGCATGGACATTGGGCTCCCTGGGCGTTACATATCCCAGGGCTACTTCCACCTAGGATGCTGCTCAGCATGCTCCCAGCAGCATTCCAGGTGCAAGGAGCCCTGGGAAATGTAGTTTCCAGGGCACCTGATGTCCAATATAAAGAACTCAAGTGACCTGGAAAGTGCATATCTCAGGGTCCCTGAGGCCTGGGATTCTATCGTGCACATATTCAGTAGTTTCCCATGCACAAGAACAGAACTATCCTGGGGTGAGCTTATCTATAATAAATACGTCTTAGATATAACTGGTGTTTTGCAAAGCTAAGATTCTAGCGGCATACGGCAATTGTTCAAGCAGTAATTCGGTAGAGGAAAAACTGAGAATGTATTTTCTTTTGCTATCACTGATAGCCTCTTTTTCATTTTCTAATTTTAAAACCCAGGACCAAAGTGCAATGCTATTTGAGGTATAATATTGTTTTATTCTAGATTTTCTATTGCAGTGACTTACATGTTTCCCTCTGAAAAACAAACAACCGAGCCTATTGTAGGGGGAAGAAAAGGGACCACCCAAGTGACTGAACAGAGAAAAGTGGGGAGGGATAAATGAAACGCCATGAAAATCATTTTCTTTTTGGTGGTTTCCAAAGAGTATTGTCTCGTTTTAAATTTGTTTTTAATGGGGGAGGTCATGGAGCAGACACGCCATTTTCTAATTACAATTGAGCAGATAGCATGAAACCAAACTTCATGAAGCTTTTCCAAAAGGGAAGGTGCAGTTACAAATAATACACTGCTCAATTCATTAGCTCAGCCCACAAAATAAAATACAGATCTGCACTTGAGAGGTACTAAACATGGGAGAAACCATTACACATCTTCAGCTACCATTGCCTTATTGCTGAATCAGGAGGGGGCAATTGCCAAATCCATTGGTAATCATCCATTGATTAATAACGTAGAATGTTATCAGCGAGACCAGTTATTTAACAGAGTGACATAGAGAATTAGATTTATGGTGGGAATTTGCCAGTGTTTTTAAAATCCTTTGTGGTTAGAGGAGTCGAACTCCTGCATTTTAAAAAGGGGACTTGGGTGTGAGGCTGCTACTGTGCAGTGAAATCCCACTAAAGCCAATGGGATTGTGGCTAACTCAAGTTGTGTGGTGAAAGATCCAATTTAGTCCAAGGCCTGTTAAGTGTACTGAGACCAGGATAGTTTAACCCCCCTCTCAGTTCAGGTCATTAAACATATTGGATGTTGTTTAGTTAAAGACCTGTTCGAATTGCATTGAAGTCAACCAGCTTTTCTGAAGTAGGGGGGGAAGTCTGCTGTCACTTGTTACTAGAAAGACTGATCTTCACAAACATTACTAAGTTCTCTCTGTAAGTGCAGTACAAATACAGCTGCATTCAGTGGAAGCTGTATGACATGGTAAGGCATGGAATTCTTTTTAATAGTTTGAAGAGACAAGCTTTTAAAAGAAAAAAATTAAGGATAGTTATGAGTAGAAATGTGCAACCATTTCTTTTCGTGATTTCTCAGGAGCTGAATGGCTCGTGGCTTTGCCCTTCGGAGGTTGTGTGGTGAAAGCAAGCAAGTACAGTCATATATAGAGCACCACCAGCATGGCTGCTATCAGAGGATCACTACCGGACGACCACCTTATGGACAGTCCTCCCCACTGGTATTTAGTTGGTGCCGTAGCATGCTTTAGGTGACCATTAAAGAACCATCTCTTTTGTGCTGCCTAGTTAGTTTGCTAATTATGGTGTTCTGAGTATTTGGTTTTAATGTTTTTGCAAATGTTTTATTTAAATGTCCCTGTATTTATTATGATGTATTTTAATATGTTTTAATCCACCTGTAAACTCTCTCTCTCTCTCTCTCTCTCTCTCTCTCTCTCTCTCTCTCTCTATATATATATATATATATATATATATAACATAGCACCATCAGTGTACATGGTGCTGTACAGAGCTTTACAAATAAGAGCTTTACAAATAAGACAAAGACAAAAAAGCTCTGTATAGAGCTTTACAAAAACGGTTTACAAATTTCAAACTGCATTTGGGCTGTAATCTCAGAAGGTTAAAAACAGAGGTGGGGGCAAAGCTTAATGTTTAAAAAGAGAAGTGCCTCGGTTCTGGAAGGCAGAAGAGATCTGCCATTTGGCTTGAGGCATGTCTACACGAAGGATTTGCCCTGGGGTGGATTTGCAATAGCGGCAGGTCTTCTACGTGACGCAGCAGCCATTGCAAAGCCATCCAGGGACAAACCCCAGAAACTCTGCTGAAAAAAAGTCGAGCACTTAACCCGAATTTTTGGCCAGCAGAGGCTTGTCACAGCCCATGGTGCCCCCTGATTGGTCACCATGTGCTGAACAGGGAAGGCCTCGTGCCTCAAAGGCACACAGCTCTGTAAAAATAATAAAAAGAAAAAGAAAAATGGGGGGTGGACAAATGCACAAAGAAAAGCCAGGAAACCACAAAATACCCTGTGGTTGTGGGAAAGGGCCTGAGGGCCAAGAGAAGAGGATGTGGCCACCTGGGAAACTCCAGAGGACCAGATTGGGACCCCAAGTAGGCCCAGATCTGGCCCCTGGGCCTGAGATTCCCCACCCATGCTGTAAGACTACTATTCTAGACAGATGAGGGGTAAACCCAATTGAATACAACGGGACTTGTATAATAGGACTAGTAAACATGCATTGCATTGCACTGCACCACCTACAGAAGTCTCCTTCTTCCAGTAATTGAGGCTGCCATTTTAATACAGTCAGCATGGAGATTTCACTGGTTCTAGGGCTTGTGCATTAAATCAATTTGTGTTATAGATAGACAGCTGTGTTCCCCACAATCCCTCTTCTCCTCAGCATTCTCTTCTGATCTGCCCAAGGTACCTGACACAGAGGGCTGATTTATATATAAAAATGAGGGGTGGGAAGTTGCCCCACTTCTGCTTTGGTTTTGTTTGCTTATGGCGGATGGCTTGTGGGAGGCCTCTCGTGTGCCCAAAGCAAATTTGGGCCTGCCATCATGGATCTTGTCAAGGTACGAACTCACTCTTCACACCTCTCATAAATCTATCATTAGCAACCACACAGTAACAGGAAATAGGGGAAAGGCCACAGATATTTTCCATAATGTAAAATGGTTGTTGGGTGATATTCAAGTGACTTTTTAAAAAAACTTCCTATAAGCAAATTTAGCATTTGAAAGCGTCTTAACCTGCTGTTTATGTCAGTGAAATCCATCCATTGGAGAGATGCCATATAGATAAAGATTTCCTCCCCATGTGCTGGCAGGATTTTACCACAATGTGGATCATTCTGGGGGAGGGCTTGCAAAGAGCAACTCCACAGGAGAACATGGTTTCTCCCTCCTCTCCCTGCACTTGGAAGCAATATGTGAACCACTGTTGCGCTTACAACGTCTTCAAATGATAAATCACCTTGTGGCAACAGGGCCTGGAATCTTCTCTCAGCAGAAAAAAAAATAATTCATAGAACCTGAGTGATTCTCGGCTTTCCCACTCTGCTCACTTCAGTCAGCAGGCTAAAAAACATGTCAGCAATAAGGAAGGCAACATTGCGCAGTTAGAGCAATGTCCGCTGTGTGGCAGATTCAATTGTGAACACTCTCAAGGAGAAAAACCCGTTGGACTCATTTACTAGGGGTGTGCACAGCAGATAGATAGATGATAGATAGATAGATTTGGAACTTCAGTTCTTTAGATGTGGGGAAGGGGATCATTTCTCTTCAGACCATTTTGGACTTTAGATTTGAGACAGAGCTTCACACTGGGTTCCCAAAACTTCAGTTCTCTTCCCATGGGGGAATCAACAAACCTCAAACACGCACAGCAGAATTGGTTGAAACTTGCAGGCATAATAGACCTTTCTGAAGGGCTGAAGCCGCTAAATATTAAACAGATAGGTACAGGGTTTGGTGTTTGGCTAGGCGCCTTTAAAGTTGTTTGGGGGAAGATTTGATACTGCCACCCCTGTGTCTCCTCCCAGAAACTGTTTTGATATATGGCAAGCTTTGCCACACTCTGGCTTCATCCTTGATTGAGCGGATAACACTTTATTGAAATTTGAAAGTGTACATTTATTTATTTGTTTGTTTATTTATTACATCTATATACCGCCCCATAGCCAAAGCTCTCTGGGTTTACAAAATTAAAAACTTTTTAACACAATGCTTGTGCATGCTATACCACTCTGTGTGTGATATAGCATACACAACACACACACACACACCCAGCCAGATAACATGCTATTACTCAAAGACACACAGGTCTATAAATATTTACCTTTGAAATTAAATCAAATGCATCTTGGGCCAGAATGGGTGGAGATGGGTGGTGAAGGGAAGTGATGTAAGCATTAACACTCTGGACACATAAACAAACAAAAGCAAGCAGAAGAAAAATAATCATAAGGGTGCAAGGCATTGGGTTTTAGGAGAGAGCTGGCCTGGGTTGGAATAAGAAAGCCAAGCAAGGAAACCCAACCGCCAACAGCAGCATAGCTCTTTCAGTGCTGCTGCTCTTAGGAGAGTCACCTTGCAAAAGAGCACTGAAGACACCGGAATGACTTTGGCTGTGATGCTTCAACAACCCTCTCAAAAGCACTGTGACTGGAGTGCCTTGGTGAAGTCCTTCCCTGTTTGGAAGCTACACCTTTCAGTCACCAAACCAGACACCCTCTTCCCCCTTGCCTGACCTTTTCCTTTTGTAGAGAGTTTTGTGGAGGTTCAAAAATGTTTCAGCTGGGCAGAAAACACACACGTGTACACCGGCATTCCACCCACCCACCCACCCAGCAAATCTGAAGGTTGGGAGCAGCGTCCTTCACTTCAGAGTGAATCCGGATACTTCCAAAGCAGCCCACTTTAGTTTGCATTTGGGCTTTGTCCAAAGTGGCTGCACATCCCATCATTTATGCATGGCATTGGCTATGCATCTGCCACACAGAAACCACATATTTTGCCAATTTCTTTCAGTGATGGCCCTGCAAGTACGGAATTCCCTTTCCAGAGGGGTCCACTGAGTTCCTTCCTTATAAAATTTTAGTTTAAAAAATGTCTGGTTCTCTGTAGCATTCTAACATCGAGCTCCATCCGACCAGCGTTTTATTGCATGCTCATTACTAGGCACTCACGGATTTCTTGGAGGCCCCTCACATGACGTCGTCTGCCTCTCGCGCACCATCCGCCCCTTCTGGCCTTCCTTGCGCTGCAAGAAAAACCAGAAAAAGTCCAGTTGCTGCTCTCTCCTGCTGTGTGTGGGAGACGCAACGTGATCACAACACCTGACTGAATGGGCCTCATGCTCATTGTTTACAGGAAGTAACTGAGCAACGAAACCAGGAGCAGAGAAGCCACAGTAGCCAGTGTTTTTCCCCAGGTGTGGTGGAGCTTATCTTCTCTGTTGGTGTTTACTCGGATGCATAATGGATTAATTAAAAAAAATGGCATGTTTTCTAATTTGGGGCTCTGATCCAAATCTGAACATACGGGGCTGCGGGAACTCCACATGTTGAATACCACCATTCACCTGTTCCACGGGGAGGAGGGAAAGCAGAGAAATGCGTCCAGCTCCTTCCCACATGACTCTCTGGCCCAAAGAGCTCCTCAGCTGTATTTAGGTTATCTCACTGCTGAATTGGACAGCTCCCATGTACTAAGTCCTGCTCCCTTGTCTATGGCCCCTTGTGTATGATGGGGATGCTTTAAGTTCTATTGTGCTTTTAAATTGTTTTTAGGTGTTGATTTTCATTGCATGCCACTTTCACTCCCCCTTGTAAGAAGAGCCTCTTGCTCAATGCTAACCTCCACGCTGTTGTTGTGGTGACTGTACCACCTGAAGTTGCACTCTGGAACTCCTTGCCCATGAGTCAGTCTCACAGAGTTCAATAAAGATTAGTCATGACGAGAGCTATGTAAGACAAAGGCCAACATCTAAAACAAATGAGGGAGCTGGTGTCGCTGGGAGCCAAACGCAACATCTCACTTTGCTTTGAAGTCGCCTTATGCACTTGACTTTCCAGAAATTGTGACTATCCTGGTTTGGTCAGACAGCCCTGCAGCACTGGAATACGTGATCTATGGGATTGATCAAAGAGGGGGTTGCGTAAACAGGGACTCTGTGTCTCTTTTCCTAGAAGCTTACTAAACAGCCTTCTCATAAAATTCTTTCCTCCACCCTGATAGAATTGTGGCACACTCTCTCGGCTCCAAGCTAATCTTCAGTCTGAGGAAACTGGCTGCAGTCTTCAAAGCAAATGGACTGCAGTTCAGAAGATCTGCATGCAATTCCTGTCTCTGTTACAGACTTTGTACATGACCTTGATTGAGTCACTTAATCTCCCTGAGCCTCACTTCCTCGGCTGTTAAATGGGGGCGTTGCCACGTCCTTCAGCTAATCCCCTTTCTGTTTATAAAGTTGGCAAGTTCTTCGGAGAATAGTCTTTATCTTGTTGATGACTTAGAATGCAAGAGGAATCCATTTCCACTCAGGTCCTGAACATTTGTCTTGAAGTGCAACCCTATATATTAAAGCAACAGAGTGGCGCAACTCTGAGGTGGTACATCAACATTTCTCAATAGAGAGAAAACTATAAAGGTTTATGAGCCAAAGGGCATATCAAGAAACCAAACCTGCATAAGGCAACTAGAGAAAAGATTAGATGTTCCGTGTAGTCATTTGAATACTAAAGCTTTTTACTTTTTTTTTTTAAAGGATAAACTTGTCCTATGGATCAGTTGCAAACGCACACACAACAATCCTGTGCTTAGGGGTCATGGCAGAGGTCCCTTTCTTTTCCATAACATATGACTGGCATATCTTTCATTGGACTTCAAAGAATCTATGGGTCTTAAATAACAGAGGAAATTGCACCTTGCTCTGTCCACTAGAATGGCAAAAAATGTCTCTGCTATAGTGCACTTTCTTGTGGTGAAGCAGTAAGAGTGGAGGAGCTTAAACCTGAATTTACCTGCTTCAGAGATAGAGAGCTGGTGCTTAGATCTTTTCTAAACACTGGCTGTATTCAGACTTCACGTTTCTTGCTCCAATCAGGAACAAGCTGTGTCCCTGGGTAATCTCTCCTCCTCCTCCTTCTCCTCCTCTTCCTCCTCCTCCTCTCATGCATCATGGTTTATTGAACACTTCCTGGTTTGCCAACCACACAGACAAATCCAGGTCCGAGCAATCCCTCCACATCAGGGGTTGGGTCCAGATTTAGTCTCGACAAATTATGGTTCAACAGACCAGGAAGTGTTTTATTAAGATGGATGTGCAGGAAGAGGAGGGAGCACATATGCACATGGCTCATTCCCATGGAGCTTCTTTAAACGAGCGATTTATAGCATGCTTGTTACTGGCTACTCAGGGGTTGCTAGCAGGTCCTTTTGATGATGACATCAGCCTCCTGCGCCTCTCCTTTTCTCAGGTTTAGCATCACAAAACAAACCTCAGAAAACCCAACTTTTCTGAGGTTGTTCTATAAAACTCCCAGTAGAGGGCGCTGTCCCATTGAAATGTACCGGCCACATGGTCACTGCTCTTTTCTCTGTGTAATTGTGCTAGTTTCAAATGCGGAAGAGAACCAGGAAGAGAGCAATGGTAAGGAGACGTGATTCCTCCCCACCCCCACCATGTTTTTATACTGTTTTTATGTTTTTTAAAAATTTTGCATACTTTTAATGTTTACTATTTTTAATTGTTGTAAACCGCCCAGAGAGCTTCGGCTGTGGGGCGGTATATAAATGTAAATAAATAAATAAAATCTGAAAATCCTCATGGTTTAGAGAATCCAAGTGCATGGCATTGTAGTGCAGCCATTATAGGAGATGTAAAAGAGGAATTGAGAGTAACTTGAGATTCCCTGTGCTTCTGCTGAAAGATGCAAGATGAAACTTCCACATCTCTCTCTCATGGGCCACACATAGACTATTTCTGCACCTGGAACATCTGCATCTCCCAATGGAGAAGATGTGCACATTTCCCTATTATGCATTACAGCAGAAGGGCAAAACCAGGACATGCATCTCTCTCATGTTTTCTCTTCCATTGTTTCCTGTTAGATTTGAAAGAACTCTTTTGATTCATACTAATTATTCTAGATCATCAAATGCAAGTGTGGAAAATATCCTTTAGAAGTAATGAGAACATAGTTAAGAAGAATTGCAGACCAGCTATAGATATTGTTAATCCATACTGTTAGCGTTCACATTTTCCTCGGAGGTGGGCAGAATTTGAATTATTATTATTATTATTATTATTATTATTATTATTATTATTATTATTAATTTATATAGCACCATCAATGTACATGGTGCTGTACAGAGTAAAACAGTAAATAGCAAGGAATTATGTCTCTTTACATAGCAAGAGAATTTTAGAGGGATGACCAACATAAGCACTTCTGGGTGAAATGTATACAGAAGGGAAAGTGACTTTGTGGATGTATTGCTTAATTATTTCCTTCTTGATTTATGGTTTCTGGTTGTTGTTTTATTGTGGAAAATACGCAGTTTTACTAACTGATGCATTGATGAGAGCCAGTGGGGTGTAGTGGCTGACTAAGGTGTTGGACTGGGAGTCAGGAAATCCGGGTTCTAGGCCCCACTCAGCCATGGAAACCCACTGGGTGACTTTGGGCCAGTCACAGACTCTCAGCCCAACCTACCTCACAGGGTTGTTGTTGTGAGGATAAAATGGAGAAGAGGAGCATTATGTACGCTGCTTTGGGTTCCTTGGAGGAAAAAAGATGGGATTTAAATGTAAAAAATAATAAATAAATAAATAAAATTAGTATGTTATTTTTCTTAATTTTATTGACTATAAGCTGCTATGAGGGCTGCTGAGTGTTAGAAAAGTGACATAAAAATGCTGTAACAATAACAATAGTCTCATTCGAAGGATAACCTCTAAAAGAACAATTTGGTTGTTCTTTTAGATTGGTGAAAGGTTGATGAAAAGAGAGATTGGTGAAAGGTTGATGGAAAAAAGAGATGAATGGTTTGAAAGATTTTATATGAGCAAATATGTTGAGAACTTTTTTTCCCTAACAACAACAACAAAAAAGGACAAAGAATGAGACCTTTGCTCATACATGATGGCATTGTAATCTGGTTAAAGAATATTAGATAGAGTGGTACCAGAGAAGTTACAGGTTTTGAGTTCAATTAACCACAGCAACCATACTTTAGGAATACATTAAAAATCACATCAGTAGAGACTATGCTGTGTGGTGGTAATGTATATGTTAGCATAGGGTGACCATATTTGGGAAACCAAAAAAGAGGACACCTAGTGTGGGGGGGGGGGAAGCAGCTTTGTGAGTCCTGCAGAAAGTACGTTATTCTCCCGCCACCTTAAAGAACCCGATTGGAGTGGAGGAGGGGAAAGGATTTCATTCTGCACCACCACCATCCACTCCAATTGGGGCCTTTTCTATAATGTCCACGAATGACCCACTTTCCCCTTTAAGACCTCAATTGGAGCTCGGGGTGGGGGAATGATGTGCCTCAAGAAAGCATGTCATTCCCTCCTGCCATGCTAATGGCAGCCTTAAAGGGGAAGGTGTGTCATTCCAGGACATTATTGAAAATTATAGAAAATCCCCCCTGACACCATGGAAAGAACAAAAACCAGGACAAATCCGGGGAAATCCTGACAGTTGGTCACCCTATGTTAGCAACAGCAAGCATTATGCTAGCAAAAACATAGCGAACAACTTGAATACCATCAATTAATCAATGGAAAAAGAGGATTTGGACAATCATACTGATAAGAAAAAATATCAGTTACAAATTGCTGTGGAATGGAAGGACAAACTCAGTACAGATTTTTTAAAAAGGTAACCTCTGTTTATTAACCATTGTAATAGGTACAGACCAGTTATATATCCATTGGGATATACTAAATACATGATATAGACTGGGTTAGGACAACACGATAACCCACAATGGGTTAAATAATTATTGTGTTTTGTGGCAGGATTTTTCTAACCCATGCAAATAACCAATGATGTGCAGAGTGAGTTATTTAAACCACCATTGGTTATCATATCATGTGGAGGGCACTGTCGGTTATTTTTGGCAGCTATAGAATCCCTAGGCAAGAGAGGTCAAAGTGGCAGCTTTCTCTCTACTTGAGCTGGCATAACTCCATGTTCAGCAGCAAGGGATGATGGGATAAAAACAGGAGGACTGAGAGGAGAAGGGAGGGCAGGGGATGAGTTCGTCATTGCACCGTGGATTAATAATCCACTCACAGTTGCTTATAACCAACTCGCATTTGGTTATTTCTCTGATCGTGTAGAGCAGTGGTTCTCAACCTGGGGCGCTCCAGATGTGTTGGACTGCATCTCCCAGAATGCCCCAGCCAGCAGAGCTGGCTGGGGCATTCTGGGAGTTGTAGTCCAACACATCTGGAGCGCCCCAGGTTGAGAAAGGCTGGTGTAGAGGGTAGACACAAAATAACTGTGAGTTGACTATCAACCCATTGTTGCCTATCGTGGCATCCAAACACAGCCATAGTCTATATATTGAAGGATAGCCTAGAATCTATGGAAATTCATAATAAAGAAAAGTGTGTGCTGTGTGGGGTGTAGGCTTTACACACTAAGAAAACAGGCTATTTTGATAAGACTATTCAATGCACAAAAGTTGCTCGACATACATTAACAGGCCCAGAATTCACACCTGTAAGTTGGAGCTGCTGCCTCCCTAGATCAGGGTGGCTAAACAGGCACAAGACATCTTAGGTCGGTTTCTTTGCAGCTGGTCTAGAAAGGAAACCAAACACTTTCCCTTTACACTGGATTACTCTGGAAGAAAGCCCTGTTTGTTTGAGATGGCCTGAATAGCGATGTTTGTTTCAAAGAATTGGCTTTGTATCTCTGCCTGTCCTTGAAAGGCTCCTGGAAACTCCAAAGGAAAGCAGCTTCACAGGAAATCAGTTGACATATGAGTCAGATGGACTGAAAACTATGTGCACAAATCTTATAATAAGGTGGGGAGGCAGGGGGAAACCCGAATCAAGTCTTTGGCAAATTATCCTCATCCCACAGGCCCACCCTGCCAAAAGTCTCCACTGTCTTCACAATTTGCAAATGGTTGAATGGCAGAGGCGCTAACATTTGTTTGACCAACTGGTGATGAATCTGATTATTGTAGCATCAACATCACCTCTCCAATAGTATATGTAAGATTAAGATGGGTGCAACCTATTCAGGAGATGAACCCTACCTCTGTGGCAGAGCCCCTGATCTTGCTGACTGGGGCTGGTAGGAGTTGGAGTCCTATTTATTTATTTATTTATTTATTTATTTATTTAATTTATATACCGCCCCATAGCCAAAGCTCTCTGGGCGGTTTACAAAAGTTAAAAACAGTGAACATTAAAAAGTGTACAAAATACCTTCCAAATGATGCCTGGAAGGCCACAGATTGCTCACCCCTGAGTTAAAGTAATCTTAGGTCACAAAACTAGGAAGGGCTGAGGCGCTAGAGCAGAAATGGCAGGCATGTGCCCCTCCAGATTTTGTTCGGCTGGAACTCTCCTCACCCATTACCATTGGCTATGCTGCCTAGAGCTGTTGGATGTTGCAGTCCAACAACATCTGGATGGCCACATGTTCCCCATTCCTGCCTTAGAGAGCCCTTGTCAGTCAGAGGCCTTAGCTAGACCTAAGGTTTATCCCGGGATCATCTCGGGGGTCATCCCTGTTCATGTAAATGACACACAGGGGATCCCGGGAGCAGGCAGGGATGACCCTGGGACGATCCCGGGATAAACCTTAGGTCTAGCTAAGGCCCCAGTCACCGGTACTTGGCTAAAAGAAGCGATGTTCTAACTCAGTAGAAGCCATGTTCATATGACCACCTGCTAATCGCTCCATCCCTCGTGCAATTAGACAGAGGGAATGTGTTTACTGGACCTGGGCCTTTATCGCTTCCCCTTCACCTGACCCCTCCACGTGTTGCATGGGGAAAAGTCTAAAGACTGGAGCCAGTTCTACCCGTGAAGGCTCCCTCCTCATTTAGAATCATGTGAGATCCAGGTTCTTACTTGCTCAGGGTGCCTACATGTTTAGGCTCCCTGCTTTAGACCATCTCCATCCAAAGTGTGGAAGGTGGTGGGGCTCTGAGCGATGTGAAATCATGAGGCGGGGCTGCCAATAAATGCAGCCCCTCCTTCTCCCTTACCCAATGAGGTTGAATGTCCAGATAGGGCTGTGGTCATAGGGTCCAGTGAGACGTAATCATAGCATGACCTGGGGGTTAGACTGTGGGTTAGACCCAACAGTTATAAAGCTTGCGTCGGGTGGGTAGTTGGGTGAGTGGGTTGATTGAAAGAGGAGAAGTTGCCAGCAGGAAAGATGAATGGATCCTTTCTCCAGCATTCCCCACCCACACATTTGACCACCCCCACCCCCCAGCAGCCAGAGCTAGCCCTACCATTACACAGAATGAGATGGCTGCCTTAGGCAGCTGATTTTGGATGTCATAAAAGGGAAGCAAATATTTAGCTTTTTCATTTATTGTTGTTGTGTTTTTGCTCCGCGGCAGCGGCATTTGTGGGATTTTCTGCCAAAACAACTTGGCCAGCCTTTGGTACGGTGTACCTGGACTGGATGGGGGTGGGGTGGGGTGCATTTCCTGCTCTGCTGCAGCTAGCAAAATATTTTGGGCCAGCTTTTTTGTCCCCAGCTGGGCTTACATCTGGTCTCAGAAAGCAAGTAGGAGAAAAGCAGCTGGCGGAGGATTTGAAAGGCAAAATCACGGAGATGGGAAGGGTTCAGCAGCGCCCCTTTCTGCCTCGGCGCAGTGACTTCTGCATTTCTTCTCCCTCTTCTGTTGTTTCTCTTGAGAAAGGTTTGGCTCTGCTACCGAGCACAGGAGTGGAGGAGAGGACACTTGACCTCTTGGACACAGAGATCAGGGCACTTGCGCTGTGCTGCAAGCCCATTATCATGAAGTATAAACTGAGGCTAAATTACACCAGGTTTGAGCATACTGATCCAAACACATTTTCTTGTATCTAGATGGGACTGGATTTTCTAACATCCTGAGAGATTTTCTGGAATCAATCAGGAGCACTGCTACTTTATTTTATTTTTTTAAAGATTTAAATTTAAAAATAATTGTTAGAATTTAAGGAGGCCGACAGAAAGCTCTGGCGTGGGCTGGTCCATGAAGTCACGAAGTGTCGGAAGCGGCTGAACGAATAAACAACGACAAGGGATACAATAAATCTCACTATAGTGTGGAACTGTGACTAGAGGCTTGTCTTGACGATGGGTTTGGCCCAGGGTGGGTTCACAGTAGCGGCAGGTCATCTACATGACGCAGCCGCCATTGCAAAGCCATCCAGAGGCAAACCCCAGAAACTCCACTGAAAAAAAGTTTGGCACTAAACCCGACTTTTTTGGCTGCGGTAGTGTGTCACAGCTGATGGCGCCCCCTGATTGGTTGCCGTCGGCTGGACAGGGAAGGGGCAGACCTCAGGGAGCTCAGCAGAGCCCCATGCATCCCTGTAAATAAAAATAAATAAAAACAGGGGGGAGGAGAGGAATGCCCCCCTGTTTTTTAAAATCTGTATCTGCGAAGCTGTGCTGATACAGATAAAAAAATAATAATTTAAAAAATGTGGGGGAGAGGAACAGGCAGCCAGAGGGAGGTCAGAGAGAGGAGAAGTGGTTCGGGCACTGCCCCTCCTTCTCTTCACCCTCCGGCTGCCTTGTTCCTCTCCCATCCCCCCCGTGCTCAGTGCGGCAGCAGTGGCAGAGGCAACTCCGCACTTGCGTTCCTTCCCATGCAGATGGCCTCTTCGTCACAACAGTTAAAACTGCAGGAGCCCTGCCCTCTTTTGTATCTGGGCACTCTAGTATAGCTGTTGGGAATTTCACCAGGGGCTGCATGCATACAAATGGCACCTGCTATCATTCCCTTTTCTATTCAACTGTCAAAGATACAGGAGTGCTGTCCTCCTTTTCATATGGTCACCCTAACCATACCGCCATGTGTGGCTCTATCATCATCATGAGTTCAGTTTATTTGTATGTCACTTTCCCTTGGTAAACCCTGCTCAAAGCAGCTCACAACACTGGGGGCTAGGCTTGCTCAGTAAAATCTTATGTAGAGTTTCCAGCTCCAGATATAATACCCTGTGGTTTTGATTACTTTTGCTCTAGTCTGTGTCTGTTGCCATATGCCAGATGTGCTGTTATTTTCCCATAATGCCTTATCAGACTAGCATGTAAACATTGCAGTTATGAAGATAGAAGTCACAAGTGCCTACTCATGGCTACAGTTTTGGCCGGCTTGGAGCACCATAAAATTGTAGTCAATGCTTTTATTTTATCTAATTGGGCATTTTTTAAAAAAGAAAAAAAGGGGAAAAAACCCTTTTGATTGTAATCTCTGGAAAATGACCTTTTGTTAGTGTCTAGAAACAGCAAAATAGTGCTGAAATTAAATTATGCATAAATCAAACAATGATGAATTGATTCAAGCATAATGGGAGTGTGTGTGTGTGTGTGTGTGTGCGCGTGTGACCAAAATATTGCTCTTAAAATTCAACTTTAAACTTTATATACCCATCTGCCAAAGTCCCTAAATCCAGCAGAATTCATAAATAGGAAGATGGACAAAAGATGTGAGTTAGAAAACATAATATTGCAGTTTGCCAAGCAAATTTGAGTTGGAAGAATTGGCTCTCTTCAGCCCCCATGTAAATACCTCGGTGTTACTGCTGAAGCGTTGCCGGCAGCCCCTCTGTGAATATGTGAAACAGAGCCATCTAGTGGTAAGTTAATGAAGTGCCTGCTTTCAAACCTGCAGCAGAAAAACGATCTGACATGGGGTGGGGGGGGGTGGGAGAGAGGATACCCCTGCCAGTTAGTTATGAACTGACATGTATCAATACCTGTTAATTGTCACATGTATTAATGACCTGATTGGCTGTAACACATTGCCTCTTCAGTTCTGCCATGAGATTATTTGGACTCAACAGTGCAGTTCCTGGCTGCAGACTGTAATGGTTCCACCGTGCAAATTGTAATGAGGTCATCATAACTTTATTCCTTTCTTTGGCTCTAATCTTTTCAAAGAACAACAACAACAAAAGCATGAAGAGTAAACACAGTATCTATTGTAAATTGGTGGCTTCTGCATTCGAATGATCAAAGCGTATTTCCTACACATGTGAAGCGCAGATGCAAAAAGCGATTTTTTTGAACTTAAATAAATAAAAGATTGAGTTTCATTTTTTTATTGTGATGCAAATGCTGAAAGAGAAATCTACCTGACTTACAGTTAGAGACATCCCGGGGTGGGCTAGTTATTCAGAAATAGTTGTCCTTCAGCTGTGTGATGCAGTTTCTCTTGATATTTGATTCAAGACTTTTTGCTCTCATCTGCTTTCATGTGCTATGATTTTAAGACGGTCCCACAATGAGTGCATATGCTTGTTTTGCTATTCTGACAGCACACACTACTTTTGCTTTTCCATTAATACTTTTATTGAACTTTTTCATTTTTAACAAAAATTGCATCCAAACAATATAAACAATAAACATACACACACATTTAAATGACAATATGAAATTGGGACGGGGGGAGAGAAATGCCAGCCTTAATACAAACCAGTTGTTAATAATAATAATAATAATAACTATGATACACAAGAATTATATTATGACATTGGCGTGTTGTGTGGTTTATGCCAGCAGCTGGCTGGGCTGGGACTCAGGCCCATGAAGGGGCCCACTAAGAGCTGGTTCTCCTTTTACAAATCTCAACCAGGGCAGGAACAGCAAGATCTGGATCCCACTTGGGCACAAAGCCCTCTGCAAGGGATCATGGGGAACATGGGTAGGAACATAGGTGGTTGCCTAATACTGAGTCAGACCAATGGTCCATCTTGCACAATATATCATTTACACCAGTGATCTTCACTATTTTTCAAGCAGGAGCCACTTTGGCTCCAAGGACCACTGCAGGGACCATTCCCTGCTCAGGACCCTCACCTGTACATTCCGTTTCCCCTCCATCTCCAGGGGCTGTGCAATGCACCACTGCAGCTAGCTAATCACATTGCTCTTTGTCTCTTGGGCTCCTCCCCCACCACAGCTAATTGGCTGATTGCTGCTGCATTGTCCTCTCCCGCTGCCCCCATGTCCTAGCTAATGAGAGGCGGGTTTCCTGACTCCCCACCCCTGAAGCCTCCTTTGATAGTCCAGAGCACAGCAGTCACCCCACTGCTAAAGCAAACAACAGGACATAGCTAGAGAGCTCCTACTGAGCTTGAGCAACTGCTGCAAAAAGAGAGTGTGAATGAAAGAGAGAAACACAGACATGTTAGCATGAGGTGATTGGGAGCTGCTAGTGGTCCTTGGGTCTTGCAATGAAGAACATGGGTTTGCACTGACTGGTAATAGCTCTCTAGGGTTTCCTAGCCCACCTGGAGATGTTGGCAGCTGAACCTGAGCAGGGCCAACCCAATACATTTTGCTGCTGGATGCAGAGGACAAGATGGCATCCCCTTCTCTTCCATGTAAAAAACCATGGACTGGCAGTTGAATCTGTATTTGTCTCCTCCACCACACTTGAAGGCAGCAGGCTAGCTTAAGGACCACAGGGCAGGCTTCATGCCCCAGTCCCACAGCTCCCTTCTCCAACAGTTCGTTGCCACTCTTCCCAGCATCTGTTGCTTGGGGGCCACTGCCTCAGTCTTCCCAATGGTAGGGCCGGGCCTGAACCCAAGGCAGGTGCTGTCCCACTGAGGTATGGCTCTTCCCATACATAGGAGATGCTGCCTGGTCAGTTTTAGTCTTGCAAAGAGACAGCGTATCTAAAGAGTTCCCAGACACAGACAGCAGAGGGAGTTCAGGGGATGTGGTTTCCAAATAGAAATGTCCTACAGTGCTTCCATGGGAAGAATTGGATGTTCCCTCCATTGGTTGCCTCACCTAGTTTGGCCCCTCACTAGCCTCACCTCCACCCTTTCCAAGATAGGTATGGAGCCTCCTTGCCAAAGAATTTAAAGGAAAAAAATCACAAAAATAAATCCCTTTGGCTAGACTTGGGCCACAGCTAGATCTAAGGTTTATCCTGGGATCATCCAGGGTTCGCCCCTGCTTGAGCACTGGATCCCCTGTGTGTCACCTAGATGAACAGGTTTGACCCCTGGACGATCCAGGGATAAACCTTAGGTCTAGCTATGGCCTTGGTCTTTAATATTGATTGTGATTCCTCTGGAAAAAATGTGAACCCTTTTAACAGAATAGAAAAGTCTACAATCAAACAAAATAACAACATGGAAAATGGTATGAGATGAAAATGGGAATGAGGAACACCGTTGTCATGCCGGCCTACAGGAAAATGTGTGTGCATAGTTTAGCAATATAATGTAGAAAGCCGTTATCAGATGCACATGGACAATGGCCCCTAAGTTTTGCAAGTAACATCTGTCAGTTGCAACACTAAGAATCACCCTTTAAAAATATTTATTCTGTTCTTCATATAGATGACGAAGAAGAAGAAGAAGAAGAAGAGGAGGAGGAGGAGGAGGAGGAGGAGGAGGAGGAGGAGGCAGCAGCGGCCTGAGCATGGAACTGGTGGAACTGCAGACACTATGGGAAAGGATGAAATTATGGAAATTTTCACATCATATTCCCAGATTCTCCTGATCTGAATGCAAACCAGACCCAGCTCTGTCACAAGTGATAGGAGTGCATCACTGATGCATTTGTGTAAATTAACAAGACATCTATACACATTATATTGGAATAAAGAGAGGTCCAAATAGCTCTAATTTTGGAGGTTGTGAGTGCAAATACACACATTGGAAAGAACAGTTACAGAGGTTGATAAATGAGATAAAAGATCATAATGACATTTATGCCTCCTGAGGATGTTATGCTGGTTGTGAATAAGCTGCCCTTCCTGTGCAACTACCATAAGCTTCCAAAAGCCACCAGGCATCTCAGTAATGCACCAGCAGGCAGTGGGGAGAGACGTAGCATCTACTGCGAATGCAGAAGATCCCAGTTCCAACCCCTGCCTCTCTAGAGAGCCTGGGAAAGACCTGTCTGGAACTCTGGAGAGTCGCTCACAATCAATCTAGGCAACGCTGAACTCGATAGACCAATGGTAGGGTTACATATAAGGCAGCTCCCTGTCTTCCCAAATTGCAAGGCTGGAAATTGGATGTAGCTGCATCTTTGAATAGGATTGTTACATTTTTTTTTCATGACAGCTCAGATGGCTGTAGTTGAAAGGTGTAAAAACAAAGTTACAGACATACTTTGTGCCTGTGTTTCATGGTGATGGAGCACTCTCATTCTTCTGCAGCTATCGTGTTTACTTATGTCTCCTGCTGACATTTATTTATTTCTATATTGCCCAATAGACAAAACCATTTGGGCAGTTCACAGAAGTTAAAACCATAAGTATAGCATAAAATATAATATGAAAGTTTAAAACCACAATGTAAAACCATAATACAAAAATACAACCAAATAAAACTGAATAAAATGCATCACAGGAAAATGAGGTATTCGAGTGCACCAGCAAATATGTGCTTGGGACAGGATCGTTCGGCTGTGCCAGGACAATCACAAAATGTCAGATTACGTCATCAGTGCAGAATAATGGTGATGGAACTTCTAAGGCACCGGGGCTCTCTAACAGTGGAACTAAGAGGTCTCTGATGGTTTGGCAGAGGGAAATACTGCTGGCCTACTCTTTGTTGGACAGCAACAATGGCCAATGGCCATCTCTGCCAATGGCCAAAGGGTGGTATTGCAGCTACCAACTCAGTAGAGATCATGTGACACAAAAGGCCAATAGGCTTCCACTTGGCCCTGTAAATCTGCTCGCTCTGACTGGACTCCTCTGCCTGAGCAACTCATTCCACTGGCACAAACCATAGATGCCACCAAAATTCATAATGACCCAGTCTGAAATGCAAATTTGTCCAACTCATTAAAGCTTAGCTATATCGCAAATCACGTATGATTTCCCCCCAGAAGTTCTTCCCTAGCTAGGAATGTAAAATGCATCTCTATACTTCTATAATCAGCATCAGACTGACCAGGACCCTTCATAAGCACACGCGGTCACATTCTTTAATGTTTGTCCCTTGCTCTCAGTGAAACTCTCATCGATTGCTGTGAACCGCAAGACCAGACCAGCTGACCAAGCAATCTTTGGCTTTCTGAGCATCTTCTTTCTATTTGGGTCTGCACCACCATGAGAACAGAGTGAGGGTTGGGGGAGGGGTCATTCTGACTTCTACTTTCTAGGTTTGATCTAGGACCTTTCTTCCACCACTTGCAGAATGATACTTCCACATCCTCTCCCTTCCCCTGCAGCCCGCTCCTGCCCTGCACCCTTCAAATCTGCACAAGGGTCTCCCCACCCTCCAGAGTGGATTTGGAGGGCATGCAGAGGGCTGCAGGGGCAAGGGAAAGGATGCAGACATCCCGTTCCACCAGAGGTGCCCTTCCACAGGTGGAGCAAAGGATTTGGATCCAACCCAATAAAACCACCTGCCGGAAAAGCCAGTTATCAGAGGCACTGCTTTCTTTGCATCTTTTTTTTTTTTTTGCCACTAGACTGGCAACCTGTGGGGTGGGATGCACAAGGCCCCAAGAGTTTTGGTTCCAAGAAAACTGCACAGGCAGGGAAAGCCGGGCTTGAAGCAGCTCCCTTGCTCCAATGTCACCCCTCCTTCCCCATGCTGCCTCAGCATCCTGGCACTGCTCTAGGACTCAGCCAGGCCATGGGCTTGTAGGTACCATCTGCATGGTATTGGGTCCCATCCATCTGAAATTAAGAAGTCCATTTCCCTTATTTTAGGGAAGAGAGGCAAAGGCAGGGGGTGGGGGGTGGCCCAGGGAGCTGGTGTATCCAAGGTGGCAAAATACAGCCAGTGGCACAGCGGGAGGCAACACCTTAGCATCAGGACCCCCAACTCCTATGACTAGACAGGAGCGCCAGCTTCTGCACTTCTCCTTTTGATTATGTTTCCTCCTCTGCTTTTTCCTTAATGATTGCTGATGTTTGTTCCATCATACTGTGAGCAGACCTAGTAGATCAAAATAGCCAGTCATCTAAAAAAAATGTTTTTTCTTTTGCCCTTTGTTCTTCAAAGGAATCATATAATCTCAAGCCTCTGAAAAGCTCAAAGGGTGAAGGCAAAGCATCGGGGCTGAGAAGAACAATGGGGGTGTATCCCCCAATGGAGATCCGTGTCTACATCTCTGCATGGTTATTACAATAATAATAATAATGGGGAAAAAACTCCACTGCTCTTGCACTGAAAAATTCCTGGGTCAATTACTGTCGCCCCAGGGATATTTCCAAGGATTTCTTTTATTGTTATTTAATGATTCTGTGCAGCTCTCTCTCTCTCTCTCTCTCTCTCTCTCTCTCTCTCTCTCTCTCTCTCACACACACACACACACACACACACACACACACACAGGTGCATTTTTACATTGCACTTTCTGCATCCCGAGTGACAGATTGCAGTAGGAGAAACATTTCAAGAGCGCTTAGGTTGCAATTCGTTGCCCAGTTTCAGAAGGAGGCCTTGTTTCTCTCGCTAGGACAGGCAGGCGTAACTGAATGCAGGACTGCAGGCCTTAAAGGCATTTGCCCTTTCATAGGAACAGATGAGATTGCTCAGCCCAACCCTCGAGCATTCAGCCCAGTCCTGAACTTTCTGCCAACCGGGGCAAGTATCCCTTAAACCTCAGCTCAGCCTCTCGGTTACTGGTATTGTGTGTTTCTCACTGCCACCAGCATTATAAGAACAGAAGCAGTCAGCCATGGAGGTCCAATCTCTTACGCAGCAGGAGGCCCAACACAGATGCAGATCTTCCAGTAACAGGGTGAGAGAAGAACTTTGGACGGAAGCATCTAGTAAGAAGAGCAGGCTTAATTTGCATCCAGTCTCTTTCAGATATGCTTGCCGGGGAGGTACTGAGAATGGCTTGGATCCAGGGTCTGCATTCCAAGGCCAGAAATATTCCTCTGTTTTGTGGGAGATCCCCCCCACCTCCCACAGACACCACAGCTCAAGCCTTTTACCTGGTTCCCCTGATCCTCTATGTAGCATTTTCAGGGGGGCAGGAGAGGCTGCCATAGGAAGCAGTAGGGAGGGAAGTTTGCTTCTATCAACCCAGTTGCAGGCATCTAAATCTGGATCTAAGCCAGTAACCTTAACTTTGGTAGCTAATAACCAATTGTCCTGGGTGGGGGTGGGGGGAATCCCTCTATAGACAGGGAATTGGTGCATTGATACTCTTCAGCCTACGTCCCTGGCAGTAGCCTCAGCAACAAAGGTGAAAGCAAGCCAAGACAATCAGCAGATGATCTGTTCCACAGTATTTCATAGTGGCCTCATTTTGAAACCTCAGGGTTTTTCCATGACCCTAAACAGCAGCATGCTGGCTAAAATCAAGGCATCAGATCTTTTGATAATCACTCATTTGGCTCTGGAATAGCCCAGCACAAGGGTCCCGAGGCCTGGGGCCAGTTTTGTGGTATGTGAAACACAACGCCAAAAAAAATGCTACTTGGTGGGAGGATGAGTAGTTAAGTTCTGCTCCAGAAATCTTAGTGCTTGAACACAGCATTAAGTTGGCTATAGGACATACTATGTGTTGGCAAGATCTAAGGCATCCTTCCCCAACCTGGTGCCCTCCAGATGTTTTGGACTACCATGCTAGCTGGGACTGATGGGAGTTGAAGTCCAAAACAACTGGAGGGAAGCAGTCTGGGGAAACCTATTTCTCTGCTTCTCTGCTTGCAGATCTGGGTCTGCTGTCATAAACTGACTTACAACAGTGTGCTGTACAACCACCTGGTTCAGCTGCCATCACTAGATGCAGCACAAACTTTCACATAAAAACAGCTGGTTGGAGAGGGGACATGGGAGGACAGAACTTGGAATGTTTTGCATAAGCAGCAAAGAATTCTTCACTTCTGCCTGAGGTTTCTTTCAGTGAATCCCAGCTTCTGTTGTTGTGATTCTAAGTTCTAATTTGTAGAAGACACACACACACACACCTGAACCTGCTCTTTAGTTTAAAATGCAGCAATATTAAATGGGTTTCATGTTTGTCGTGGTAACAAATGTGTTTGGGGATGTGCTCCAAATGAAGGCAAACATTAAAAACATATGACCTGGTACTTCAGAATGGGCCACAAGGAGTGGGAACATTATGATTATCATTGGGTTGGATCCAGACCAAGTTGGTTGAACTTAGTTCCCACTGAAACCAATGGGACAAGTTAGTCATGATTTAACTCAAGACCCATAGTTTTAAATGGGAACTAAGTTTAACTTTGAGAGCAATCCTTTATGTGTCTACTCAATAGTAGGTTCCATTAACAGAATGGAGATTATACCCAGGTAAATAAGCATAGGACTGCAGCATTAGTTTGGATCCAATCCGTTACTATTTATAAGATACCTAAATTTGCTAGGTGCTGTACAAAAAAAAATGTAGAAATGGCACAAACCCTTTGTTCAGGCTCACCATTGTAAAGTAAGGTGTTACACAACAGGCAGGAAGGAAAGGAGAATAAAAGAGAAAGAGAATCAATTAGGGAAAGGCAAGAAGTGAATCACTGCCAAAACAAAGTATATGTTTCCCTCCATCCCATATACTGATGCCATCCAAGAGGAAAGGAGGCAGGTTACAGGTAAGCCATAAGAACATAAGAAGAGCCATGTTGGATCAGACCAAGGCTCCATCTAGTCCAGCACTCTGTTCACACAGTGGCCAACCAGGGACCCACAAGCAGGACACAGCTGCAACAGCACCCTCCCACCCATCTTCCCCAGGAATTGGTATATATAGGCTTTCTGCCAATGATACTGGAGGTAGAACACAGCCATCAGGACTAATAGCCATTGATAAGCTTTCTCCTCTAGGAATTCATCCAACCCCCTTTAAAGCCATCCAAATTGGTAACCTTCACCACATCTTGTGGTAGTGATTGACAGCTTTGCTCTCCTGCTTCCTCTTCCCTAAATCTCCCATTGATGACTGTGCAAATGCCACTGCTCACGTTCAGAACGATATCTCTCCATAGAGCTAAGATTGCTGGCTAGTAACACAGAGACTGGCCCTATGAATTGGGATGCTACCAGCACTTAGAGAGAATACAGCTGCTGTCTCTCCTGCCCCATTCCTCCACCAATCCCTTGGCTCGCCATTTTTCTTTGCACCTGCTTTGGGGAAAAACTGGGACCTTGTTGCCATCGTCAAAACTATAGAATTTGCTACCACAGGATGGGGTGATGGCCCCTCCACTTAGTTTCAAATGCACTCATGTCCTGCTGGTGATTCTGTAGTGATTCCAAGACCTCCTGCTGAGATGCAAGACAATAAAGAGGTCTGCCGTGTAATCCACAAAGCTTTATTCAGCAAATAAACATCTCTTTACACCTGAAGGAAGTGAGAATGCTAGGAGCTTTCCTCTAAGCTTAATTAGGCTAACTAAGCAAGGCAGTTGTCCTTACAACTAAAACGGAGAGTTTCCCATGCAGTCCAAGAGCCACTTTAGCTCAGGGAGGGTCTTTCTCAAGAAGTTTGCTTTAAGGTGGATTCCTGCACTGAGGAGGGGAATGGACTCGATGGCCTTACAGGCCCCTTCCAACTCTTACTATTCTATGATTCTAAGTCTTTGGTGTTTGGCTAGCCTGGTAGACCGCCTCTCACCTGCTCGCAACTCCACCTGCCTCTCACCTGCTCTGTCAACTCCAAAGTCCCCTCCCCTTCCAACAGTGGATGAATTCTCAGGGACCAGGGGATGATGGGCGCTGAGTCATTGGCATGTTGAACTCTATAGTGTTGGATGTTTTGATCTGGTAATGGAACCAGTTACTTACATTAGGCCCTCTAACAGTGGAAATATTTAATTTCTTTGAGTGCCAAAGTCCGATTAATGCCACCTCGTCTAAATAATCTACTTTGCCACAATGGGGCCACAATCACACTATATGGATATCAAATAAGAAGAAACTGAATCATGTCTATCAAGCTTGAAGTCTTTGATCATCATCAGTCACTCATTATTTACACATCAAAGGTGGATGTTCAACTCCAGAAGGCTCCAAGTCAGCCAAAAAAGAGAAAAAGGACTGGCTGAGTATTTATGTCTTCAAGAAGTGAAGTCATTAAAAAAGAAAAAAGAAAGAGAAAAAGAAAGAAAGAACCAGTCAACCTCCTGAGGGTAGCTGTGTCTTATGCTCAGACAATTTATGCACGTTTCATTCAGCCTATTGCTCTGCTGTTCTCCGAGTTAAGAGCTCCCTTCATTTCTAATGTCATCAAGTAATTCTACCTCTGTTGCCCCTTACAAAATTATCCCATAGGATATCTACTCTATTATTTACAACCTTCCCTTAAAGTTGATATTATAGATTTATCATAGGGTTGTAGAAGAGAAGAGCATTTGAGTGTAGCGGTGGGCGGAGGCGGGGAGAGGGGGAGCCGTCCCCATTGTGTTTCAGATGAAGAGCTCCTGCAACTTGGCAATGCTTTTTGCAACGCGCATCTCTCCGGAGAGAACGCTGTTTGGAGGCCCAGGATGGAATTCTGGCCCCCCACTGAGGCAACTTAAAAGAATGCTGGGGTGAGGGCTGGAGAAGGAAAGTTTGCCTTTCACCTCCTTCGTATCAGGGGATAGGGAAAAGAATGCAAAATGCAGGCTTGTTTTTTTTGCTGAGAGGCGATCAAAAAGGATGGCAGGGAAAGATTCTGCAGGGGCTTTAGGATTACGCGGTTTCTTTAAAAGCCCTCAGACAGGCTTCCTATAAGGTCAAACAAAGTGCTACATGTCTCTCAGGGGGGAAAGTAGCCACCCGTGTGGATGTAAGGCTCAGTCTGGAGAAAGTTCATATCAATTGGCCAGCTTTCAGCTGCAAAGAGGCATTTCCTTTCTCTTTCAAAAACATTAGTGTTAAATCCCGACATCTCATTTCCACTTGTCTCTTTCTCTATGGGCTTCTCTAAATGAGCAATTTATAGTATGTTCATTTGTGGGTCTGTTATATGAAGTCATCAACAGCCAGAATATCTCTCCTGGAAATTGCACATTTGAAAAACCACAGATAATGGGCTTGTTCAGACAACACACTAAGCCTTGGTTAGGCCACTAACCCTTTTGTAGTAAATGGTTAGTGAGCACGTTTAAACCATGGTTATGTAGTCACCATGGTTAGGAATGGTTCACATGAAACACTATGCCTTGATGTTTAGTTCGAAATGCTTAACCACAGTGGCTTAGAGTGTTGTCTGAACAGTGTCAATATTAGGGGTGTGCATGGACCCCCCGCTCCGCCCCGCGCCGCTCCGCCCATACTCCGCTCCTCTTCGCCGCGGAGCTCCGGCTCCGAATCGGAGCTCCGCAGTGGAGGGGAGTGGTGCCAGGTAAGGCCGGGAGAGGAGGGCGGGGGGGGGGGTTACCGGGCCCTGCCGCCGTCGCCACCCATGCGGCGACGGCGGCAGAGCCCAGTAAGGGACCAAGGGGGAGGGGGGCCTTACCTGCCTCCGTCTGCGGTCCGTCGGCTTCTTCAATTGAGCCCGCGGTTCAACCAGGAAGTCTAGGCCGCACGGCCTAGACTTCCTGATTGAACCGCGGGCTCAATTGAAGAAGCCGAGGGACCGCGGACGGAGACAGGTAAGGGAGAGGAGGGGGGTTTACTGGGCCCTGCCGCTGTCACCGCATGGGCGACAGCGACAGCAGCAGGGCCCAGTAAACCCCACTTACCTTTCCGGCGGAGCTCCGGATCGAGGCGAAGAATCCGCCTTCACCTCAATCCTCTTCGCCACGCTCCGCTGGCCCCCGAATCCTCTTCGCCTCCGCCTTAAGGGGAGGCGAAGCACCCCGCTCCGCTTCTAATTCGCCGGTCCGATTAGAAGCGGAGCACATCCCTAGTCAATATGTGGTATTATCTGAATATCGCCGGATCTCTCTGCCACTAGATGGCACTGTCTCACTAAAACACAATGGAGCCTTTCCAAGAAGGGAACAAATCACATGGTCAAGTGTGAAGGAACGCATCACAGTGGTGGGATTAATGCAAGGATAAAAACCCTGGTAAGGTGCAGGATTTTTCCTGCGTGTAGAGAAGCTCTGAGTGCATGCATGGGGCTTAATCGGAATCAGGGCCAAGCCAAAAGGCATCATAGAATGCCTCTGCTTATCCACTGCTGCACAGCAGACAGCCTTCTCTGTATATCCACCGCTAGAGGCATGGCAGTGTCCTGAAAGTGGCTCATATCCCAAGCAAGACAGCTCTCTTTTTAGGAACTGGTTGCAGGAGCTGTCCGTGTCCTCATCCTGGAGTCTATGTGATCTGTGTGATCCGCAAATAGGAGGACCAGACGTGAAGGAAAATGAGAAGATTCCTGGGCCTTCCAAGGTTGTTTAGAAGGGTTCAGCCAATGAAGCTCTTCTCCTTCCCATCCACTCTCCACATGAGAAGCTGCACCTGTCAAAGTTCCCTCTTCTGCACCACAACTTTTAAGGTTTTTCCCCTCCCTCCCCTGTCTGTTACTGTGATTTTAGATTGCAAGCCATATGGCAGATTGTCTTGTTTTGTTTTATTCTGTACAGCGCCATGAACATTGATGGTGCTTTATAAATAATAATAATAATAATAATAATAATAATAATAATAATAAGAGAGAGCTGACCTCTTTTGTCACTGGCTTCAGCAACTAAACCCCAGGCATTTTGAAAGCCCAGTAAGGAAGTACACTAGATAAATGATCGACTGTGTTCATAAAGGCCTTCATGCTCCATTCCAGCAGGCTGGCCTACACAACCTAGAAAAGCAAACCTATGCCAAGGACTTCAGATAAAACAATCTCTCAGGCTGCCATTCTACATAGACCCACTTACCTGTCAGTAAGCCTTGTTGAATTCAATTAGACTTCCTTCAGAGTAGACATGCATAGGATTTACACTGTCAGAGATTAGGGGGTTTAGGGCACACTTCTATGCGTGTTTGGCTGGCTGGGGGATGCTAGGAGTTGTAGGAGTTATTTCTGTCTAAATATTCATAGGACGGAGCTCTTACTGAATTATACCGCTGGTTCTGTAAATTAAGCAAGAGTACTTCATTCACAAAAATGCAGAAATACTCAATCATTCTGGAAGATGTGGCAATGGCAAAACAAGCTTAGAGGGCTAAAAAATTAATTAGAAAAAATGATGGGGTTGGATCCAGATTAAAGCTGGATCATCTGTGCTGGTAGAAGTGGATTTTTGCACCCCTTTCTTCCCACAGAAGCCCTGCAGCCCCCTGAAAACGATATTTTCAGGGGGCTGGAGTCAGGAGGCCCTGCTGAATGGAGTGGTGGATCCTCCAAAAAACAGTGGAGAGGAAGCTTCTTCTGCAAGCGGAGCCCTTCCTTTTGCCCAAGGCAGATCCGGGATCCAACCCATTATGTGGGAATGCATGATCTAGCATTTTCAGATAGTATCGTTTATACATTTCTAGATTTTGTTTTCTAGTATGGATCCAACCCATGGTTATACACAGCTGTGATGATATCTGAAAAGAACATCTAAGTCTACAGGCAGTCTATGTCTGAATATCAGATGCTGAGGACCAAAGAGCAGGAAGTGATCATCTCCTGGCCACTGTAGGAAAAAGCGATGCTGGCCTTGGTTCTTAGGACCACAGCTGCACAATCTAATTCTGGATATGTTTACCCAGGAGTAAATCCTATGGAGCTGAATGGGAATGACTCCCATGTAAGCATGCCTAGGATAGCAGCCCTCATTGAATTTATTTTGACATTAGGCTGAGGAAAGTGAGAAAGAGAACAATGCCACATGTACGATCAACGTGAGATCATTATATTACAAAAGCTTTCAATGCTGTCTCGTAAAACTGCAGCAGAAATATCTGGATGTATTTATAATGAAAGAAATTTTAAACAGCCATATACCTTTTAACATCCTGGACTTTTAACCAAAGGCTGAACCTGTGCAAGTTACAGCGTCTTTCATATTTAAATCCAATCAGTGTTTTTTATAGAGCAGAAGAAAATAGATCTGTCTGTCTATATATGCATGTGTGTGCTCACACACATATATATCTTGCAAGAGAATGATATGGAAGGTTTAAAATGAAGTCAGTGGGGTGGGAAATTTAATAGGAACATGAGCAGGGTTGTGTGTCCTCTTCAGCAAGAAAAAATAAAATTCTATGGGCAGTGCAACACCACAACCTCGCACACAAGGCTTTGACACGCACACCTCCCTCAGGCTAAGCACCACCACTTAAATACCTGAGGAAGGGGTAAAAAGAAAAGTATAACCTTTTCCTTATAGCAGAGGGGAAAGGTAAGGAGATTTGGAAAAGGCTTTTCTGTGAATATAGCAGGCTGAAGGTTTAATGTAATGTGTTTATTTATGAACTAATTGAGCAGGAGACACAGCCAAACTGACATGAGGTTTTATGGTTGCAAAATAAAGAAAATGTTTATTGTTGTTTTCCGTTCTTAGTTCCTTCAAATTTTATTTAACTCCTGCCTATTCTTAAGAATACTGGTAGTAACAAATCTAATATTAGCCATCTTTAGTCCCTATGATCTTATTTTCACTCACTCCTCACACAACTCCTGATAAGAAATCACTCAGCTAGACACATCTACCCTCCAAACCCAATCACCAACCGAACTCCTCAGACCACTCAGCTCCCCCATATATATACTCCTCCCCCTTTCTACAGCATCACCAGCCACACCCACTCAGTCCAACATTCCGTAGACATACTCACTCAGACATACCTAAGGGAATAGAAATGTGGATAACGCCACAGGCAGCCAATCCAAATTCTGTGGCAAGAAAATCATTGGATTCTGCAACTTGTTCACATTATATCAATTAAGCAAATCTATATAATGTATAGCATTTTACATATTATTCTGCAGTGTTTATATGCTTTACTCTGGCTTAGTCATTCACGGAAACACTAGCCACTGAAGCCCCACCCCTGGCCAATGGAACACTTGGTCGCTTCTGAGATTTTAGCAGGTACTTTTGAGCAAACATTTCCAGCATGTCTGTGCCCATAAAGTCTAGAAAGACTTTGTTTGTTTGTTTTAAAAAAAATGAAGGCCGAGGCTCTCAAGAAGCTTGTTTATGCGAACTTCTGAGAAAAGCCACATTCTGAGTTTTTTTTCCTATGCTCGCATTCAGTTGCAGCATGTACATAAGAAGAGATGTATTGGATCAGACCAAGTGTCCATCTAGTCCAGCATTCTGTTCACCCAGTGGCCAACTAACTGCCCACAGGAAAGCCACAGGTAGGACATGAAGGCTAAACCACCCTCTGGGTCATGTTACCCAGCAACTGATGTACATAGGCACACAGACTGAATATGAAGTTCCTCTGTCCCATGTCCTAAAATAACCCACAACCAAACCATTTTTTAAAATATACAGCTAGAGTTATAGGATTAGAACTCAGGAGTTGGAGAGTGTATAAGCTGTCCATGTTGGGTTGCTCCTTCGTTCCTCCCACAAGATTCTAAGTAGTCATTTGTAGCGCAAGTCACAGTCCACAATGAGTGGAGAAGTTTAAATGCAACAAGCTGCTTCTGTTGAAAGGATGTCTTTCAAGATAGGGGCGGGGGGGGGGGGGAATCGAAAGTAGCCTTTATGTCTATACTACTTTGGCAATCCTGACAAAGTGGAAGATTTCATAGCAGCTTAATTAGATAGGAAAAGCACATGACGCTTATTAACTAATTATGAAGGGAAATCCCTGAAGCAGCTGTCTGTTGTCATGCAGAGTGCTCTTAACTAATGACTTTGAAAGGAGCAGTCCCAAAATTCATTGTAAATTGTTTCCTTTTTTTTAAAGACCCCCATTTATCTGAAAGCTTTTTTGAGAGGAATACACACACACACACATACATACACTGAAATGTTGTGAAGGATGTGAATGCACGATAATAGCCTGTCCTCAGATTTTCCTCAGCCAGAAATAAACTCTGCCAGTCCTATCATCAACTACTACACTATGTTCTGTGAGTGTGCCTTTGGTGTAGGCCTGTTTTCAGGGCCAGTGCTACCATTAGGCCAACTAGGCAGCCGCCTAGGGCGCAGACCTCAGAAGGGCACAGTACTGACCTTTAAGGGTCACATTTTTAAACAAATTAGCTGGTTTAAGAAAAAAATATAATAAGTTCAAGTTTTGTGCTTTTTATTTTTTCTACAAAACATGTTCTTAAAAAACGAAGTTGGCAATTTTGGGTGGTGGTGGTGGGGCAAGTAGCTCGCCTTGCCTAGGGTGCAAAATAGTCTGGCACCGGCCCTGCCTATTCTTTGTGACATGGCCTTCATAACCTGACAATACAGGAACTCCCTCAGCAAGCTGGGGCCATTTCAGATATCAGGTGGGGCAAGGGAGAAGAGGTTCAAAAGAGCAGGCAAAATTTAATGGGACTGAACACTCCGCCCTTAGATATATGTTCACTTCACACAGCTGCATTGCAAGTGAGTTTTCTCTCTCTTTTTAATGTCTCATAGTAAATATGCCAGTGGATAACACACCTGATGAGGACAGAGGACAGGGGTGTGTGCATGCAGGCTGCAACCCCACCCTATATGTGTGGAGGAAGAATAGGGGGGGCTAGAGGACACAATTAGATATGATGTCAGCAGATACACAGCTGTGGCAGCATCCCTATAAATTGGGGGAGGGGTGATTTAAAGTACATTGCAGATGAGCTGGACAGGGAAACTGAACCCTGCCAGTCCCCTCAATTTTCTCTCCCAGCTGATCTTTTGCCCAAAGACTTTGCAACCAATAGCACACTGTCCTCTTTGGGGACCAATTACGAGTGCAACTGAATGTGAAAGCAGATGGACCTAATTTTGAGTCTTGCCAATTTATTGTATAATGGTAGAGGGGTGTGCGTGATATTTAAATGCAGCATGAGTAGGCAAGAAGGGGACATCTAACTCTTCTCCACCCACACTTTCCCACCCAAAACCTTATTTTTATTATTATTATTATTATTATTATTATTATTATTATTATTATTATTACGCTGCAATATTATGCCCACTTACCTGGGAGTAATCACCGTTTAACTCACTTGGGCTTCCTTCTGAGTCGACATGTATGGGGTCATGCTGTTAGCTCTTTTCTTCCCGTGATGGGAAGTAACCCTCCAGGTAATAAACCCCAGGAACCTATTATTTTGAAGAAAGAAGGAGCTATGTCTATGTCTACACTACTGCTTTATAGTGGTATTGAAGTGCACTGTTGGGCCACAATCCACATTCCTTAGACAGCTTTCAGAGTGCTATTTCCTTCTTTTTATTCCACATTCATAATGTGGACCATTCATTTCACACAAGGTGTAGATCTGGCCCCGTCTATTAAAATAGGCACAGTTAAAAGTTATGTTCTCAAGATCTTTCTTGCGTCTACTAGCTTTGGGGATTTTTCTATACTATAAACATTCTCTGAAGACAAGCTTAAAGGCATTCCATAGAGAATCACAGCAGCCAGAGACCTTTGCATTGGCAGGTAGTTTTGCAAAGGTAGCAGTCAAGGCTTTTGATGCAGAGACCTAGAGCTTTATCACACCAGCATTATACTGTACAATCACTGCGAATTGCATGAAAAGGACTGAGAAGTTTTCCACCTTATAATCTGCTTTGATTGTGAAGTACTCCCATGCATCCTGCCTTAATTGTGCAATAAAGCAAAAAGATTCGCCGTATTTAGCCCCTACATTTTGAGCGTATCTTCCGAGCTGCTGCTGGGGTGCAGGAGCAGGATTTTAAAGAAATGCTTACATCTGCGTAAGCTTTAAAGATAAAGATACCAAAATTGGCACAGTAATAGATATTCTGGAGCACTTTAAGCATACCAAATTTGAATTGAAATGGGTCATCCATTGATTTTTTGTGATTTTTTTTTTTACATTTCCCCCCTTAAACTCACTTTCTGGTATGCAAAGGATCGCTGTCACCCGGTAGCAAAAACAAAAACAACCGCGAAAGCTTAGCGCTACAGGGATAATCTGAGGGAAGCAGGTACATGGGATGAAGCTTCTAGAATGGAATACAGAAAAGTGCAGAGCACAAGATTGCCATAAAAGGCAATGGCATTCTTGTCTCCACTTCAGCTGCAAGCCTTCTGCTTAGGGTGACCATATGGAAAGCAGGACAGGGCTCCTGTATCTTTAGCAGTTGTATAGAAAAAGGAATTTCAGCAGGTGTCATTTGTATGCACACAGCACCTGGTGAATTTCCTTCTTCATTACAGCAGTTAAAGCTGCAGGAGCCCTGCCCCCTTTTGTATCTGGTCACTGTCTTCCTTTTCATATGGTCACCCTACTTCTGCTTCTCATACTGACCCACTTGCTCATAAGCATCTGATGCGTCAATGGTGATATGTTGTAGCTGTCATCGCTATTCATACCACAGAGACCTATTGGAGAATCTTGTGGCTGACAAAAACTGAAATGACTTAATATGGCCTTCCACCAACCTGAGGCTCCTCCAGCTGTGAAGGTTGACAACTCCCAATATGTGAGAGTTGTAGTCCAAAACAGCTGGGGGGCACCAGGTTGAGAAAGATTGGCTTAGTAGGTCCTTTTGTCATTGCCTCTTAGTATGTCAAGAGCTGTTTAAAATAAATTAGTGTAAGGAAAGTATCCCCCCATCCTGTGAACAGTACAGCTTTTTTAAAAAGTAGAAAGGTACTGATAAAGATGCTCTTTTTCCCCCTAGCAGCTACTAGGGCTGATAAAATTCTGGGTTATTCAGTTAAATTCTGCTGGTTTGGAACCTTAGAAATAAATCCCAAAGGAGAAAGGGGCTCTTCTGAGCATGAGCAGGGTGCATTTTGCTGAGCACTAATATCGATATCTCATGACCCATATATACAAGCATTTAGTCGTAGTAAATAAATATGACACCCATGGTTTAAGACAGGATTGGAATAGAGAACTGGAGTGTCCTATTTTGCCTAATCAATGGATTGTTGCTCTAGCTTCTGTATCTGGAGCTTCTATAGATCTTAGGCTATGACTTATTCAGAAAAAAAATCTTGTCTCAGGTTTATTGGACACCACAATACCTTTTCTGGTAAGGGTTTGTCTAACTTGCATAACTGTTGGAGATGCAATGCACCTAATGCTTCTTTAATTCATGTGTTTTGGCAATTCCTAGTAGTTGCTTCCTTTTGGAAACAAGCCATAATAAGGATGAACTTTGCACTGAAACAATCTTTAATATGGAATGATGTGCATGTCCTCCTAAGCTACCTACCCCTACCGTCTTCTTGGAAGTTAACACATGGTCTGCGGAAATGGATTTTCAGAGCTTTTATGACAGCTAAAAGACTTGTACTATCACAATGGAAGGACAAATGCTCGCCTCCCATAATGCAATGGATTGAGGACTTAACAATGCTATCAATATTTGAACGGGTGTTATATAGGCACGACTTATGAGTGGATAAATACATGGATATATGGTCTGCTTTTCTTGAAACCTATGCATAACTCCCCCCCACACTTTTTTTTAAAAAAAATGAACAGTATATCTGATAGAAAAAAGATGATATTCCTATATATGTGTTTTTTTTCTTTTTCATGATGTATTTTTGTTCTGTTGTATTAATATTCTCAATAAAGAGGAAAATATTTTCCATTGTGCACTGAGCACAGCCTCACTCTTCCATAATATCTTGCATTTTGTGTATGTGTGTGAGTCTTGAAATCTCAGCTACAGTGTGAAGTAGGATTGTTTAACACCCCCATCCATCAGCTGCCTCAGATAACCAATTTCATGTCTTGAGAGAGAAGCAAATTGTTTAATTTCGTTTTATGATTTGTTTGTTTTCTCTTTGGGAAAGGGGAGAGGTGCTTATAGGATTACCTGCTGAGGATGCCAAAATAACTTGACTAACCTTGGGTACCATGTATGGTGACAGGGAACCATTTGCTGCTTTACCTCAGGCAGCAAAATGACTTAGGTCAGCCCTGGTGAGGAAGACAGACGGTGCACCTCGCTATGGAACCGGTTTTGTGAACCGCCCAGAGAGCTTCGGCTATTGGGCGGTATAAAAATGTAATAAATAAATAAATAAATAAATAAAATAAATGGACACAGAAAGTGTTATTGGACGCTTGGACCATATTCTCTAAACCCTTCCGTGACATGAGGAGCTAAAACATACAGGAGCGCGCTGACACAATTCGCTAGCACGCTCGGCTTGAGAGAAGCCTACTGAGGTCAGTGTGTGGAAATGTTCGCAAAAACTGGTCACAGCATGTGCAACGAATAACAACCTAGTATTCGTTCTTTAAGCATTGGGTCTGAAACAAATGCAAGAAGCCTTCTGGCTACATGATCCCATCAGCAATCAAAGCCCGCCTGCAAGTACTTCTAGGATTCTGTTCCCAACCTATTAGTAAAAGGCCATAATTAGGGACCATTTTAGTCGTGCAATTTATAATTTACAGTAAAAAAAAATTTAAAATAATCAGCATGGGAAACCCCCCTAAATCTGGAGAACTGAGGAGATAGTGGTGAGGAGAAAAGGCTGGGGAAGATGACTTGAGTCACCATATATGGTGTTTTGGGGTTGTTTTTTCTTTGGTAATATGTATACATACACACCATGGAACTCAATCCACCAGTCAACAAACAGATCAGTTTGTAACCATAATTAATAGATTTCCCTGTGGTCTGTAATAATCCCTCGCGGAACAGCACAGCCTCTGTTTTTGCTTAGGTATATTAGAAAGCCTCAGGGCTGTTTCAGACAGAGGCTTTTTCATGAGGCCCATTCATTCAACACCTTTATAAGGGTTGTGGTCATAGGGAGGGGGCAAGTTTACACAGATGCTAGTGTCCCCGGGAACTGCTAGCAGGTGCCTCCTAACTTTTCATAGACCACCCTCACACTGAAGGGATTCTTTTGACTTTGAGCCTGTTTGAGTTACATGGCGGTGGTCTTTTCACCTCTTGCACAGCCGGTGATTTATGACCTCCTTGTTGATAATGCTGCAAAAAGAGAGAGAGAGTTGGGGGTGGGGAGAGAGAGAGAGAGAGAGAGAGAGAGAGAGAGAGAGAGAGAGAGAGAGAGAGAGAGAGAGATGCTGTTCGCAAAGCAGAACAGGTTTCAGAATGCCTTTTAAACATCAGGGATTCGACAATGGCAGTTTCACACACTGAAAAGGTGTGTGTGTGTGTGTGTGTGTGTGTGTGTGTGTGTGTGTGTGTGTGTGTTTGCATGTACAAAAGAACAGAAATATATGAAATTCACCCACATTATTAAATACTGCTGGAAAGGGTGTTTTCCCTGAGCAAAGAATAAGAGCCTTTCTTTTTCAGAATTCAGGTGTAGGTGTGTCATAAGTGGGAGGGGGATGAGATGTTCTCTCTCTCTCTCTCTCTCTCTCTCTCTCTCTCTCTCTCTCTCTCTCGTTCTCTCTCTCTCACACACACACACGCACACACTACATGGAGGGAGGGAGGGAGAGAGAAGCTAGGATCATTTCTTCCTGTCAGTCAGTTTTGCAAATCCCAGCTGCAAAATCAAATCCACACTTTTATCTCTCATGCAAAAGCCAAACTCTGATGGGTTCTCAAAGATCAGGGATTTGCTGTACTACTGTGAATGAGCTTCAGGGACATCACATTATGAGGAAAACACAAGACACCCAATCCCATGTAGTCTTCATAACATTAATGTGAAGACTAGGGTTGTGGGGCAATTGCAGCAATAAGCCTGGCTGGTAGGGGGAACCTCTGAGAATGGGGGGCATTTGCAGAGGAGAATCCGAGACTGCCGGGGGTGGAGTGGGGTGGGGGGAGCTATGCCCTCTCTCCCTCCTGTCCTCTCTCTTCAGTTGCTGAGAAGGGTAGCTCTGCCTTCAGTGTGATGAGGATAAATAACAGCTGCTAGTTGTATTTAGGACCTCTACCCCACCCCCACCATGCGATTCAGAAAACATATATGAAGGGCAGCAAGTGTCTATAGATACATCTGTGAGTATCCCACATCATCTCACAATGAAGTGTTTGGTCCACAGTACCTGCTAAAGTGTCCTATTTTGGATAGCATTTCACAATTCATGAGTCAACACATCATATACTTTTCAAAGTACAGAAGCCAGGAATTGACTCAATATTTCAGTGGTTGCCAGACTCACACAGAGATTATACTAGCTCCTTTGACTTGTAATCATTGCTAGGGGTACAATTGTATCAGTATCCAATAATCTCTGATGTGCTCTTCCACAGTATATTATTTAGTTAAAATATTTCTTCATGGCGCTTCATCAACATTTATTCTAGGGTAGTTAAATATAAGTAATAAAAATACTTGGCAAAAAGAGCTGACCTCCAGAGAAGAGTGCATTTATCAGACACAAACCAATCTGGAGTTGGGACAACCATGGAAATTCTAGAGCTTACACATGCTGATGAGCACTGTCCTCCGGGGATACCTTCTCCTCCACAGACACCCTTGCCTGCCCTGCTTACATATGTTGGATAATAGGAACTATACTCTGCATGCTTCCAGACACTAGAGGGTGAGAAAGAATGCCCTGCAGCTTGACCAATTCCTATTTCCTGCTACCTCATCTTCCTCTTCATCCTTCCTTCCTCTGCCTCTGCAAAAGTGCCATGGGGCCTCTCCAGAAAGGAAGCACTTAATTATATCTCATGCCTTCGCTCACTTATAGTCATGCACCCAGTTTTAGGGGGTGCTTGTAGTTAAACAGTGTTAGATAGCCTTCTTTGATAATGTGTATAAAAGCACTAATAAAGTAAGTTGATTTGAACTTTTAAACTGGCTGTAGCATGCGTTTATTGCTTGCAATACTAAATGCTGTGTTGCCACACTTTCTCTGTATAAAGCAACTCTGCTGAAAGTCACGACAGACTTTCCAAAAACATATACTCCACCTCCTTCCATCATACATGCCTAATGTATTCCACTCCAATAAACTTCTCTTTGCCTAAACATTTTTCCTACAATAAAAACAATAACAATTAGTAAGCAAGATGAATTGATCATGCAAGCTACTATCTATAATAATAAAAGAGGATGTGTGGCTGTCGGTTGTCTGAAAATCAGTACCATCATACCAGGACCATGAAACCTACACACCTGACATGTGGCAGGCATACTAAGGGAATCCTAAGGAGTGTTCATCCCAGGGTAATTTGTTTTAAAAATTTAATTATTAATGTAAATTCATTTAAATATGCCCATATGGTTAACGCCTGCAATAACATCTTCAGCCACTAGGGGCAGATTTGCCAAAACAGCACATAATTTTACAGTCCATTTAGGGCTCCATCACACCAGCGTTTTATCGCATTCTCACATGACTGATTTGCTGTTTTGCTGCGCAGTATTCATATGATGTTGTGCCTGCCCTGCAGTCACTCCACCTCTTCCCCTCCATTTTCTGTGTTTTCCTAGGGTGGGAAAAGTCAGGTTTATTTCCACCATGTGGGATTAAAGTGCCCTTCCGTGTATTGCCATCCTTGCGTTATGTCCTTTGTTTTTTTTGGGGGGGGGGGGTGCATTGAAGGGAGGTCTTGCTGATTAAAGAGAAAGACAGGGCAGTTCTCCTCCAGCACACTGTGTCGAATGAATGGGCTTGTGCTGACTCAGTTGAACGACAAAAACCAATGACCTGGAGGGGGAAGGAGAAGGGGCGGGGTGGAGTGGGAGAGCAAACAAGCAAAAGGAGGTTTCACTGGTACAGTGGAGATACTACAAATAAACATGAAAGGGACCATTAGCTTGACCCGCTAATGAAATGGAGGTGGAAATTGCTGAGGCAAACCAGGGGGGAGGGGAAAGTAGGTGTGATGGAGCCCTTAGCCCAGGGGAGATTAGTGGATGAAGGGACAGAGTTATATGCCTCTCCCTGCAGTCTCCACTCCTCAGGTGAATGAAGAGGACAGAATGGAACTCTGTGCCTTAGTTGCATACGGATCTGACCTCAACGACATTCAGCTCATGCTTCTGGTTAAACACCGGAATATGCGGATCAGTTGTAAAAATCCACTTCATCCCTTTATGCACATTTTCCTCCCCTTTGTCCAGAGAGAAAGAAAGAGGCTCAAATGTATTGCCTGCACCCATTTGCTGGGTCAACCAGCCAGATTCTCTGCAGCCTATAAACATGTTTTTTTCCTCCCTCTCTCTCTCTCTCCCTCCCTCCCTCGGTCCACAGCCATGCTACTATCCTACAACACTCCCTCCTGCTTGCTTCCCAGCAATACACCTGTGTTGCACATGTTTGGGAATGGCACAGGTTATGCCCACCTGGTAAGTTTCCAAGCCAGCTTTGCAAAGCTGCATTCCAACTGGTGCCAGAAACTTTCAGAAACATTCAATAAGCCAAAGGGGCTTGAAAGAAGATGAAAAAGAGCCTTCCTTAGCTCCTGAGCCAGCTGATCCCCCCCCCCAAGCTGTGTGTTTTAAATTACAATCCAGACTGCTCACTTTGTATCACCATGGCACACAGGTGCACACAAGAGCCTTGGGGCTCCACCAGACTCCACTTTCCCAAAGTATCACAATTACAGAGATCTTTCAGGTAAGCCCATTCCTTCTTTCCCTTCCGGATGGAGGCCCTGGGTTTGATAGTGGGATGTTTCTCCTGCTTTCAGCAGGAATTCTGAACTGTTAAGAATGGTAGCTCTTTCCTTTCTTCTTTTTTTGTAATGCACAGGTGCTGAAGGAATTTATTAGTCTGTTAGGGTAGGATGAAGTCAGGGAAAGAATGGTCCAGGGTTTAAGTTATGAATCTAGTCCCTAAGAGTGTTTTTACATGAGGCATTTTTGGTGCGCTTGTGATTGCCCACTTTTTATGAGATCGTCAACTTCCATATGCCTCACTTGTCATTTGTTAGGTTTATTTCGACATTTTAAATATCACTAAAAATGCAGTAACATATAAAAGATGCCAAAAACTGCCATCAAAGAGGTGGTATAATTTAAGAATCATGCCTTATTTTAGAAATCTTGCAGCACCATCTACTGGCTGTATAAAGGAAACTTATGGAATGTGCCCACAAAGGAACTGGGAAAAATGGGGGGGGGAGTACATATATTGTGCCCATTGTAAACCCGTAACGACTCTGGAAGAGGAAGCCCTGGTAAGGTTGCGGGATTTTTCCTTAATGTAAAGAAGCCCTACAACTGCAACACTTCCCAGTTTCTAGTCAGATTTGCCAAGGCCCTGATACTTCAAATGTACATTTTTTGTAAAAACAACAACAAACAAACCTCATATTATTTCAGTGGGGCCAGGCTATTTCAAATTGTCCAAGATGAGGAGCAATTTATTTAAGAGGAAAATTCTATACAACTTCATAATACCCAACGGATATTTTTAAATAAACTACACTTCCACTTCTATAATCACTTAACTCCCCCAAAATTATCCCAGGTAGAGAAATAGTTCAGACACAATTCAGCTTTGGGCTTTGGTGCATCACCAGGAGGAGGAAGTCTGCAGCTTGGAAATCAAGGCTGATTGGTTGCTTTCCTGGATGTTTGAATGCTCACCAACAAGAAAGAAGCCATCCTGCTCTTGAAAAATTAGTATGTCAGGCAAAAGGGACCTCATTGAGCCTAGCCTTCTTTCTGGCTAATTTTTGATGTGCAGGGAAACCATTCAAACATGTAATCGCAAAGTGATAGAGAGAGTCCCAACAGGGCTGTATCATGTGCTTTTTCTGCATGCACAGGCTAGCTTTCCGTCATTGAGAAGGCGTCAACCTTGCTCTATAGTTTTGTTATTTATTTATTTATTTATTTATTTATTACATTTTTATACCGCCCAATAGCCGAAGCTCTCTGGGCGGTTCACAAAAATTAAAACCACAATAAAACACCCAACAGGTTAAAAACACAATTACGAAATACAGTATAAATAAATAAGAGCTCCCAGCTAATGTGAGAGCGATCATAATGGGATACACAGGACAGGAAACCTACAGCACTGGAATAGTGTCTCTCTCTAGTTCTGCAACAGCACGGCCCATACAGTGCAATCCTATACATGCCTACCAGAAGTAAGATTCACTGAATTCAGTGGGACACACTGCCAGGTCAATGGGTACAAGATCCTTGCAGGCGCTGTGGTTGGGCAGTACACTCCTTTATATTTAAATATTTATCAGCATCATTAGTGTTTCGATGCTTGCAACCAGCATCTGTATGGGAATAAAGCACTTTTCCTGATCAGGAAGTTGAGAGATGCTTTGAGCTCACTAAAGTCTATGAGATGCTCAAGTACCATAGGATGTTAAGATACTTATCGTGGTAACCTGGAATTGATAGGTGAATAGGGACATAACCGTAACATTGTACAATCCACCCCGAACGCTCAGGTCCTCTGGGAAGAATCTACTTCAGTCAGCAAAGATTAGGCTGACAACCATTACCCAGAGGACCTTCTCTTCTGCGGCTCCCAGACTGTGGAATAGCCTGCCGGAGGAGACTCGTCAGCTTGTCTTTTAGCATTCAAGAAAGCTATCAAGACTGATCTCTTCCACAGGCCTATCCAGTGTAATTTTAGGATACTTTAAGTATACTTTTGGGATGTTTTTAGGATGTTTTTTAACAGTGTTAAAAATATTTTTAATCAATATTTTATGTATTTTATGCTTGCTGTTGTTCCCCGCCTTGATCCAATCGGATATTATCATCATCATTATCATCATCATCATCATCATCATCATTTCCCTTTAGTATCCAGGAGTGCACTTTGCTTTAAGGCCCAAGGGTGACTGTACAGCAGCTGACATCTAAGTGGGACCACAGGGTGAGGCTGCCCATTCCAAATTCTCCAACTACTAATTTGTAACCTTATGAACATCAATCAGATTAAATAGTCTTAAATTCTCTCTGGGTGAATTGGTGTCAGGGTCCCATTCATTTCAATGGGACTTCTGGAACTGAATTCCAAGTGTTCCAATCTGCAGATTACCAGATTTTTCAGGCAGTTTCAGATATCGCCTCTAGCTTCCTAACGTTGGCTCAAGCCCACACAGTTTGCATCTCCTGCAAGCATCAGTGCTGAGGTTAAGCGTGTGGCAGCTGATGCTGTCCCATCTTCAGCAGTCATCGGGATTCATTTCTGGGTTTACCAGAAACCTGGGATTTCAGTACCACAGGAATATTCCTTCAGCCCTACCAATGTAAATACTAAGGCAAATGTTTACATTTGAACAGTCAGCCACACCAAATAAATAGGCAGCAGTGGTGAGCCACAATGAAAACTTGATTTCAAATTAGTTGTTGTTTATAACCCTAGTCAGTTTTGCCAGACAGATACCTTGAGACAAGAATACAAGGCCTTAATCCCCACCCCATCCTTAAAATGACCTGTTGCCAACTCATGTTGCCATAGAAGCAGTTTAATCCACACCCTGCATGTATTTGTTCACAGGGCACAAGAAAGAACCCCTTCCCCCAGGGATTATTTTGGCCTGAGGCTACCAGTTCCTGTCCCCTCCCCCTCTATGATCTGTTAAATTATCTTGGACAAGTTGCAGGGCTTATTATTATGATTGTTACTACTGTGGGATAGATAAAGCTGAGAGATTGTAAATTCACTGAGGATCTGAACTATAGACCTCATGCATATGTTCCTGATGGGCTTCCCTGTGGTTTTCCCATCTCACTAGTAATGCTTGGATAGAGGAATCATGTTGGATAGGTAGAGCACAAGAGAAGGAAATAACCACATCAGTGCCATTGCTCACCATGGGTTGTTCCAATGACAACCCACACCGTGTAGCTTATTTCACAGGATGGGTTGTCATGTCATGTGAACTCAGCCACAAAGCATTCTTCCCCAACCTGGTGCCTATCAAATGGTTTGAATTACAGTTCTCAGCATTTCTGATCATTGGTCATGCTGGCTGGGACTGATGGGAGTTGAAGTCCAAAACAGCCAGAAGGCACAGGTTGGGGAAGAGCCATTCTAAAGCAACAAAGACTCTTGTTGCACCTTAAGTGCTGTCCACTGAAAAGAAACAATCCCACTGTACAGGCAATAAATGAGAGCTCCATCAGATGAGTGTTTTATTGCACACTCGTTATTGGGCACTCACATCTTTTTGCAGGTCCCTCCCACAGCATTGTTTGCCTCCCATGCACCTTCCGCCTCTTCTAGCCTTCTTTGCGGTGGCGCCACAAGAATCCCAGTAAGTCTGACTTATTTTTAAAGATGGGAGTTTCCGCTAACTCCTGCTGTGAACAGGAGAAGCAGCAAGTTCAAAACAGCCCACTGAATGGGCCACGTACAAGTTGCTTACTTCCTCTTTCAAAAGAGGAAGTAATGAGGGACAAACGCATGGGTGGAGAAGCGTTGGTAAGGAAATGTGATTTCCCCCGTGTGATGAGTCTCTAAATCAGATCTCATGGCCCAATCCTATACACACTAACTTTAAAGTAAGCCCCACTGAATCCAATGGGAGTAACTTTCATTCCAAGTAAATGTTCATAGGATCTTAAGTAAACATGCTTGGGACAAAATTACACATTTCCTGTTCCCAAACTCAGCACTTTGTCTGTTGCATCACATTTTCCATCTCTTTCCTTCCTTCCTTCCCAACCCAGCTTGTCAACAACATCCTAAGCTCTGTACATCAGAGCCCAGATTGTAGTGATCTGTTCTCAGTCACACAAGACTTAAAAAATCACAATGCACCTTACATTTTTAGCATCTCTACAAATCCTTGAAAACCCGTTTGGTTCGCTGCCAGTGATGTATCCCTTCCCCTCACCAAAGCTTACCAAATCATTTCCCCCTTGCTTGAATAACTCTGCAATGTGTTTGAAATTCAGATGTGGGCTTGTTTTTCTATAGAAATGGCATGATGGCAAATGATGAGGGGATTAAATTTCACTTCAATCAGCTCAACCCCAATCCAGTAGGGAATGAGGTCCCTGTGGAAAATATACACAGAGTTCCTTAGCTTCCTGATTTGAATCACTTTGTTTTCCTTCCAGACAGAGGGAAAGGCGGTGGGTGGGGGGGAGAGGAGGAAAATATAAAAGGGGGAGGAGACAGAATTTGGCCTCGAATGAAACGTTTTCTTTTTAAGTTGAGCACTTGAAAATGGCTCAGAGGAAAGAGCTGGAACATTGTAATACCAGATACTGAAGACTAAACGAGCAGGCCAGGATGTTCGCTTTTTTTGATTTGGTGGGAAGGAGGGGGGAGAGGGAAGAAGCCAAGGAATGAGCGACAGGACGGAAACAAAATGCAGCCCCAAGAAGGAGGAGAATTGCTGCATTTGATCTCCTCAGTCACTGAAACTTCCTGATTAGTTCCACTGGGACCTTCTCATTCTTCTCAGTCCACTGGGGAAAGACAGCAGGCACTGCAGGAGCAGACATGTTATCACTTCCTAGCATTAACCACAGTGGCAAAAGCCCGTTTCTGAAGTAACATTTCCCACTCACCCAATGCCCTTCTGAAGTTATCCCATAAGCTGCTATTGTATGTGCCCTGCTGCCTCTGGAGCAGTTGCCTTATAACCAGGTTCCTGGGACAGTCCATTCCAGCGAAACGTTCTCCTGTGTATGTCTTAGCATGTACAGGAAATGTTACAGAAGAGGTGGACCGGAACTATTTTTCATTCGTGGCACCCTCTCCTTTTATTTTTTTCTTTGCTAATTCCTCACACCCATAGCTTGCGCATGAACGACGTGCATGGCATCCTCCTGTGTTAGAAAGCTCCTTTGCAAGTTGTGTCTGTATGTAGAGGTACATCACTGTTTCAATTCCCCTTCCCAGTGCATTGATCCTTTCCTGTCTTTGTAATAGGGCCTGTGCCCTCATTGCATTGACAGGGAAACCTGAAAATGACCCCTGAAGCCCCTCATTCCAATGTGAATAAAGATGCTCAAACACACTTTGACACTTTCCTTCTAGCCCCCACCTTCATGAAGAGACACAGGAAGCCTCAAGGCTGTCCTGATCTCTTGGCTCCTTATCTGCCATGGTCCTGTGTTACTTTTTTCAAAACCACATCTGCTTGTGTTTGGGAACCAGGCTGGGTAACATAGACTTAGAGGCACATAGTGTCATCTATTTACCATCTAAAGCCCTCTGACTAGGCATTTCTGAAGGGTCAGAGCATATTTTGGAATTCTTATTTCTCCTTGAGGTGCTTATCAAAGAACAGAATGCAACATTTTGTCAAAATATGGCATTGTTTATGTAAGAATGGGTTTCTGTTTATGGAACGTGTATAAGACTTGTGATCAGTCACGGGGGGAGAAGGGAAAAGTAAGACTTCATCAGAGCAACTTGGATGAGTGTAAAAGTATGCTGATGTGGATGATGGGTAGAGAGTCTTCGCCATCGGTTTGTATGATGTGAGCGTTCTCCTATGTACATAGTAAATAAAGAGCCTCTGTGTCTGGACTGGTTGTGAAGTCGTTCCTTCCCTATCAGGTTAGGGGAATTTCCCTAACGCCATGCTTGCTTCACCCTTTCCAATTAGCCAAGCAGGATCTCAACACTGTGATGAAGACCTCCTGGCCAAACACTTTGGTTTATTTTCCCATTTCTGTCCCCCACCTGCTAGCTTACTGAGTGCCCCCTGATGTAGGAGGACCACTTAGAAATCATGCCCCCCAAAAGAGGAAACATATCTCACACACCCCAAAAAATGACAAAAGAGGATTGTGATTTGCATAACATCTCCATAGGCTAATTTATATGGACAGTTGCTAATTTAGAAGTAATTATTTAATTTAAATAAATAAATACAGTATATCTCACCATAGTGTGGAACATTGTGACCACTTGCCCTTTGTGCCTGCCTCTTCAGCTTGCTGCCCAGGTACTCCCTGTTGATGGGCAACGGTTCTTATAGCTCGTTATCTTTAAACTGGAGCCCACTGACTAGAAGACACCTTCAAATAGAGAATGGTCCTCTGGCAGCCCTTCAGACAGAAGACTGTTTTCTGTAAAAGAGGGCACCTGGATGGGAAGTGGGGAAAAGAGACTCATGCTTCTTCTTTCCTGACTTCTGTGTAACAGGCAAAGTGGTCCCCTTGTCTCAAGGTCTCCCCAACACGTTGCAGGAAGGAAGGCATGGATTGCAGAGGGTCACAACAATGTGCAAATGCCCCTGCTGGAATTCAGGCATGATTATTTTCTCCGCTTGAATTCTAGCCACTGGAGACATCTCTCCATTTGAAACTCTTTATTTCTTATCAATGTTCTCTCTCAAGGTAATAGATTTCGCCAAGGAGAGTATTTTCAGGAATAACTGAAACAATAATTCCCAAGAAATTGCTCCCTCCTTCTGTTTCATGTCCAAGCTATTCACATGACACCTCCACTTTCCAAAGCAGAAATCAAGGAGAACACTCGGGGTGAGCGGAGGGTGGGGGAGGAATCCAGCACATTAGATCCAAATCCGTTCAGCCTCTGAGGGTAATAAAGACTCCGAAAAAGATGTATAAATTTAAATGGTTTTTGAATAAAGGTGGCATTTCAAACAGCAGCGGGATTGTTGCTTTGAAATAAGCCATTATTTTCCACTTTTAAAAAAATCGCTTTCTTAGATGGGCAATGAGATCTGGACCACAGAGGAGCGAGGAGAGTTTGTGATGCAAATGAAATTGCAGGGAGGGAGGCAGAGGGAGGGAAGGAGGATGGGTATCTCTGTGCTTCACTTAGGCAAACATTTCTAAAGCAATTCTGGGGGGCTTCTGGTCTTTCTTAAGACCGAGAGCCAATTCATAGGTCACTGCCAAATGGACAGATGCCGCATCACCATATGCCTCCTAGTAAGTGCCCCAGGGCCTGAAGGGTCGCTCTGTGTAGGGTTGCCAGTTTTCCAACCAGCCCTTGTAGCTGAGCCTTTCACAAGCACTTGATCTGCAGGAATTAGCAGGTGAAGCTTTTCATAGGGTGGAGTTAAACATCCTCCTCCTGCTAGCGGCTGCAGATCACAGTGCAGTGAAAGGCACAACTACAGGGGCCGGCTGTTAAGTTGGCAACCCGAACTCTGATGTCCGGAAATACATACGGTGGGTATGTGTGTTCTACATATATATGGTGGTGCACATCAGGAGGGAAGGTTGCAATAGCTGTGATTGTTCAGCTCTGGAAAAAAAGGAGGCTAAGGGGACACATGATAGAGATTTACAGAATTATGCACAGTGTGGAGAATGTGAATAGGGAGACATTTTTCATCCTCTCTCATAATACTAGAACCTGGGGTCATCCCATGAAGCTGATTGGTGGAAGATTCAGGACAGATAAAAGAAAGTAGTTCTTCACACAGCGCATAGTTAAACTCTGGAATTCACTACCACAACATGTGGTGATGGCCACTAATTTAAATGGCTTTAAAAGGGTGTTGGATAAATTCCTGGCGGAGAAGGCTATCAATGGCTACTAGTCCTGATAGCTAAGTGCAATGTCCAGTATCAGAGGCAGTAAGCCTGTATACTAGGGCTGTGCAAGGTTCAAAATTCAGCTTCAAAAATCAAAGCACGACAACCATTTTATGATGGATCCAACAGATCCACCATTTTAATGAAGAGCCCTAGCCCCCTATACAGCCTACAACTCCCAGCATGCAGTGCCTGCGAGGACTATACTTACCAGGGCCCAGGAACAGAGGCTATACATGTCATCGCCACCACCATTGCCTGCTGCTTGGTGTGATCAGCAAGGTCGCAGGGCTGGCGGGGAAGCCGGCGATCTCGCAGGGCCAGCAGAAACGCTGGCCAATCTCATGGAGACGCCAGTGATCACGCCAAGGAGTGGGCATTGGTGGCGGCAATGACATGTATAGCTTCTGTTCCTGGGGCACAGTAAATACAGCCCTCCCAGGCACTGCATGCTGGGAGTTGTAGGCAGTATGGGGGCCCAGGGCTCTAAATGAAAATGGCAGATCTGTTGGATCTGTCATAAAATAGCTGTCGTGCTTCAATTTTGAAGCTGAATTTCAAACTTTGCACAGCCCTACTGTATAATTTAGTTACTGGGAAAATGGGTGGGAGGGTGCTGTTGCACCATGTCCTGCTTGTGGGTCCCTGGTTGATAGCTGGTTGACCACTGTGTGAACAGTGTGCTGGACTAGATGGATCCTTGGTCTGATCCAACATCAGGGCTCTTCTTATGTTCTTGTAGAGTCATGTAGATCAATGTTGCCCAACCTTGCACTCTCCCAATGTGTTGGGCTTCAACTCCCATAATTCCTAGCCCAATCATACACATGTTTATTTCAAAGTAAGTCTCAGTGAGTTCAATGGGGCTTATTTCCAACTAAGGATTGCAATTTTACAGAGTAATCCCAGTGTGGCAACAGGCAGGGGGAGAAGCAAAGCTGGAGGATCTGGCATATCCAAAGGCCAGGGAAAAGAAAACAGGAGTGGCCAGGTTTGACTTCATCAGGAGAGGGCAAATATTGTTTCATGTCTAGTCCCCTACATCATTTTCTGACCCCTGCTGCTTGATTGCGAACAGTGGTGCAGCTAGGGAAGGACTTGCAGGGGCCCATAGTCCAGAGTCACCAAATGAGCACTCACAGAGTGGCAGGTGATGGGGTCAACAGCAAACAGGTTTGGGGACAGCTTCTGGGACCCACTTATGCTGACCATTTCAGCATATATCTCAGGGTGTGGCCAGGCTGGCACGTACAGATAGGTATAGATAAAGGTGTGTGTGTGTGTGTGTGTGTGTGTGTGTGTGTGTGTGTGTGTGTGTGTGTGTGTGTTTTGCTAAGTAAATATGTTTAGCACTAAGGTAGCAGAAGTAAATTCCTTTTTATACCTGCAGACATTATGGTGCTATGATTTAAATGAGTTTAAGTGACAATTCTTTTTCTTTCTTTCTTTCTTTCAATCATGGTTGGCAAATACTTTTTGTTGGCTTGAAGGGTTTTCTTTTCTTTTTTGCTCTAAGATATTGTAGAACACAAAATGGTGGTAGAGAGAAGAAAGGTGTTCGCAGAGGGTTGCTAGCACTAGCAATCAGAAGCATAACTATGTTAAGGGGAAATCTATTGCTTACCTGGGACTTTGTGCTTTCTGGTTCTTTGGTGCAATTGTTATGGGCTGTATTACACTGGAAGGGTGACCATATGCTTTGAAGCAAATACTTTCTCTCCCTTCACTTCTATTGAGACAGTGCCATCTAGTGGTGGAAGATCCCGCTTTCCCCCGGATATTACCACATTAAAAGTAGTATTTTTCATACCGAGATTTCCAGGTGATATTGCGGGAGACATCCTGATTGGTGACGATGTCATGTAATGAACCTGAAATTTCTGTGAGTGGTCAATCACAAGTGTGCAATACATTGCTTGTTTAAAGGAGCCCAGAGTGTAGAAATTCAATATTTTATTACTTAACTGGATAGGGAAAATGTGCACTGGGAAATGGCAGGAAAACCCAGGAGGCCTATGAGTGAAAGATGAATAGTCTGAAAACTGCTCCCACCCCAGAAAATAATGTGAATGAGGCAGAACAATGGTGAGATAAAATCCTCATCTCGGAAGCATCTCAAGAGAAATGTTAGCCATACCTGTCTAAAGCGCCACCTGCCTCAATAAAACCATTAAGTCTAAGGCATAAAGCAGGGGTAAACAATCTCATGCCCTTCAGAGGTTTTGGACTACAACTCCCAGAATTCCAACCATTGGCCATGCTGATTGGGGATTATGGGAGTTGTAGTCCAAATCATATGGTGGGCACCAGGTTGATCACCTCTGTTTTGCAGTTTGGATGGGCATGATGTAAAATTACTTAACTGCACCACTGGTTGTGACATTTTACCAGATCCCTTAAGCCAGTGAGAGCATGGGTCTGTGTGTGTGTGTGTGTGTGTGTGTGTGTGTGTGTGTGTGTGTGTATGTGTGTGTTCCATTTATCTTTATCTGAAAAAAGAAAGAAATTGGGGAGAGAAAATGAAAGGATCTTAATAAAGCTGGCTGGAGCTCAGAGCAGAAGGCCCAACCTAATTCATATACATCTATTTAACAAGCGAACTCATTGATAAGCAAACCACCTGATGCTTGCACAGCAGAAAAAGAAAACACCTGGTTCTGCCCGTGGCTTGATAAGCCAATATCTTTAATCTCAACCTTCTTTCTCTCCATCCCCCCTCCTACCCTTGCCTCAGATGACTGAAGTACACACTCTGTGAGACCCTCTGCTCCAGCCACACTGGTAATAGTGACAAGGCTTTGATGTGTCCCCCTCATTCAACAGAATGTTGTTTAGTTCAAAGCAAAGAACAGAAGCGCTTCTTTGCTTTTAAATTATTAGCTCCCTAAGTCTTCTGTAATGATATAGTTTGACTGAAGTGTGCAGTTTATTAACTACATAAAGACGATATTATTAGAGCGGAGAAAGGCAGCTGAAAGTTTTGCCTTTCAGTTCAGCAGCAGGGGTTTTAAATACTTTGATCTCAATCAATGCTAAATGTCTTTGTATGAGAGAGAGAGAGAGAAGCTGAAATTACCTTTGGCACTGGGGCTGCATCAATTATTTAGCTCTATTTCTTACAAATTAAAGTCTTCTTCAACTTTTACCCTAATTTCTTCCTGAGCTCCCCCCACCCACCCACCAACCACCATTTTCGGTTGACTGGTGGGAGGAATACAAATTGGAAGACATTTTGCTGCATGCATTAATAGTGCCCAGGCTGACCTTCCCCAAAACTTGGCAGCATCCTCTGGTTTTGAATTTGCTGTAGGGATAAAGCAATATTAGCAACTCTTTAAAAATGGCTGACCTTAGTTAATTGGTTGTTTAGCCCTATGATGGCCAAACTTGCCCATGACAAGCAGACAAAGTTTCATCCAAGGATTTTATTTTGTCATTACCATCAAAGGCCTCCATGTCTTACCACCGCCAAAGCTCTCTGTCTTCATATTTCAGTCCACCCCTGTCACCTTCACACTCCAACTAGTACCACCCATTGATCAAATTCCCTTAAACATCTTTGAAATGCATTGGGGTATTATACACTACCCTGAGCGCCTCTGAAGAAGGGCAGGATAATGTGTGTGGGTTAAGTCCAGATTTAGGTGCCTGCAACTGGGCTGGCAGAAGCTAACTTATCCTCCTCCTACTCTGCATGGCAACTTCTCCAGCTCCTTAAAATCCTACACAGAGGGTGGGGGCCATGGTGAATGGGGGGAACTCTGGTGTGGTGGGGGGAGCACCCAATTTTTAGCAATGGAGGTACCATCCATGAGCAGAGTTCTGTCCATGGAAAGCAAATCCTGGATCCAACCCAGTAAAACTAAAATATGGCCATAAACTTCATAACCCAACAAGAGGGTAAGACCAAGGCCAAATCTACACCAAGCAGGATATAACACATTGAAAATGGTTTGAAAACTGTATATGGAGTGTATCTTGGGCCCCAACGGTTGTCACTACTGTTATAAACCGTTTAAGGCAGTAGTGTAGATCCTGCCCTAATCAGCTAAGATTTGAGAATGTCAATAACCAGCAAAAAACAAAATGGGTTGAATCTTGTATCTGCCTTCCAGAAGAGCTCTGCTTATAGAAAGTCCAGTTCCCTGATTTGGGGGGATTCCCCCACCCCACATACACCAGCATCCCATTCAGCAGCATCCCCTGACTCTATGCATAGTATTTTCAGAGGGCTTGAGGGGTTGTCATTGGAAGGAGGATATGGAGAAGTCCACTTCTGGCAGTGCAGTTGATCCAGAGTAAATCTGGATCCAACTCAGTGTAATAATTCAAATACAATACACTTTACTATGATGAGCAAAGATGAGATGAGTGAAAATGAGTACATTAGGAACTCTACCAAGTTGTTATGGCCACAGGAATTTTAATGAGTAAATTAGCTTAAAAGAAACACACACACACCACGTTGGAACAAATGCTAATAAAGGGATCTGTTATACATTAATAATAGCAAGTTGTGAGCCATTTGCAAGCTTCATACAAGTGTATGTGTAAATGTACGGCTGTTAAATGTGCCACAAAGATCTATTTAGGCCAGATCTATACCATGGGGCTGTCTACACAGTGCTGAGTTGGCGCCGCCTTGCACCCAAACTTCATGGTTTTAGTCCCCTGTGATGGGGTTGAGTAATCTCAATGCCAAGGAGGAAGTGTGGGGTTTCCGGCGGCCATCTGGGTACCGGAGCTACTGCCCCTGCCCTCTTCCTGGTGAAAGGCAACCAATTGGTGGTTGCCTTCCACCAGGGACCAGCCCCAGATTGGCCCCAGAGTGACCTCAGATGGTGGAAGAGCCATACTGACGTTGCTCGCATTGAAAACGTCAGGGTAACTCCCTGACTTTTTCAGTGCGCAGCTTTGTGAGAAAGACCCATGGTGGCTGCGAAGCTGTGGCATATAACTGACACAGCACAGATTTGTAGCCCTCTCAGGGCTTTCCTTACAAACAGACAGACCCCTTGTGTCAAATCATTATGAATGTGGAATAAAAAGCAGGATATAACACTATGAAAGCGGTATATGGAATGTGGATTGTGCCCCAACAGTTATCAGGGCACTTCAATAGTAGTGTAGATCTAGCCTTAGAGAACACAATGAAGAAAAGTGGCCTCTTCCACCATGATCCCTCACATGAATATGAACTTTGTTAATACAGGCCTGTTCCACCCCATGGCTATTAAACTGTGGAGTGGCACCGTGGTTGTGGAATGCCCTCCCCTTGGAGGCCTGAGTGGTACAGACGCTGGCTTTGTTTCGGCACCAAATTAAAACATGGCATTTTATCAAAGCCTTTGAAGGATAAATCTTCCTAAAGGTAGTTTTAATTGTTTTAATTGATTTTAATCTTTTAGCTTGATTAACAGTGTAATATATTGTTAGTTGTATACATTATTTATAATATTGTTTTAAACTGTTGAATTGGTTTTATCTGTATGCCACCCGGAGATCTCAAAGATATAGGGCGAGATACAAATATTTTAATAAATAAATCCATAAATAAATGTGATTTCCTCACAGGATTGCTACGATGGTGAACAAGATAAAAGAGAAAAAAGAACTTTGCAAATTCACAGTTGCCTATTAGTGATTTAAAATAATCATAAATCATAATCAGGGTTGGACTATCAATTAGTTAAATTAAAATGCTTTGGTTTAATTGGGATATGGATTATGTTGCAGAGTAGCCAACATGCTACCAGCATTTCATCAGCCTAACAATTATCCAGACATAGCGTTGTCCAGAAGGCGAGTATAATTTAACTAATAGCCACAAACTGTCTATCAGAATTAGGGATGTGCTCCGCTTCTCCTCGAACCGGAGAAGCAGGAGCGGAGCGGGGGGCTTCGCCTACCCTTAAGGCAGAGGCGAAGAGGATTGGGGGGCCGGCGGATCGAGGCGAAGAGGATCGCCTCAATCCGGAGCTTCGCCTGAAGGTAAGTGGGGGGGAAGGGGACTAATCTGGCGCTGCCGGCGCCGCCATCCATGCAGCGGCGGCGGCGCCAGGTAAGGGAGCAGGGAGGAGGGACGCTTACCTTCCTCCATCGCCGGCTTCAATTGAGGTCCCGGTTGAAGCTGGAAGTGAAGGCTGAGGCCTCTTCCGGCTTCAACCGGGGCCTCAATTGAATCCCGCGATGGAGGAAGGTAAGGGGGCGGGTGGTTTCTGTGCCGCCGCCACCGTTGATATAGTGACGGCGGCGAAGCCGGATCTCGCTCCGTGGAGCGGAATGGGAGACGGGCGGAGTGGTGCGAAGAGGATCGGGCCTGATCCGGATTTTCCGGATCGGGCCATGAAGCTGATTGGGGGGTCCATTCACACCCCTAATCAGAATGCACCCGTCCTTGACATCATCAAAAGTCATATGGATATGGCAAATAACATCTGGCATGAAAAAAAAAATGAACAGAAGAATGTGACCAATTGCAATAGAAGTTTCCAACATGATAACATTTATTTTTCCTCCACTTGTGTTTGTAAAGGACTTTATAAAGGGCAATTGAAAATCAATGAAAAAATAATACCTGTCTGATAATGTTACACCAGCCATATCACTCCACTGCAAGACTTCAGTCTAATCCAAGGTTAGGTGCTGGGCCTGAGGCTGTTATAGTGTTGAAACTGAGCAGATGTCAACCCTATCAATTCCTGTATATGAGAACACGAGGAAATACATGTAAAACTCCCTAACCTTATAAAGTAAGGAAAGGAAAGGAACCTCTCATGCAAGCACTGAGTCATTACTGACTCTTGGAGGGACGCCAGCTTTCGCTGACGTTTTCTTGGCAGGTCTTATAGCGGGGTGGTTTGCCATTGCCTTCCCCGGCCGTTATTACCTTTCCCCCAGCTAACTGGGTACTCATTTTACCGACCTCAGGAGGATGGAAGGCTGAGTTGACCTGAGCCAGCTGCCTGAAACCAGCTTCCACTGGGATCGAACTCAGGCCGTGGGGAGAGTTACAGCTGCAGAAACTGCTGCTTACCGCTCTGTGCCACACGAGGCTCATTATAAAGTAAGGATGGGCAATTTCTAGCCCTCCAGATGTGTTGGCCTACAACTCCCATCAGCCCTAGCCAGCATAACCAGTGGTAAGCTCTGATGGGAGTTGTAGGCCAAAACATCTCATGGGCCACAAGTTGCCCACCTCTGTTTAAAGGACTTAACTATAATATATAAAGACACAAAATACAATAGTTCCAAAAAACGAATTAAGCAGGAGAACTCTGTAGGATATATTTATTTAATTATTTTAAACATTTATATCCTGCTTTATATCTTTAAGATCTCAGAGCGGCATACAGATATATTTAAATGTAGTAAAGATTTGTGGAGAAACCAGTAAGTGATGGGGCTGAATTGACAAGAATGGAAATGGGCCAAGAGACATCTTAAATGTCTGGATTTTGAAAGAAAGGTATATCTGAGATCATTATTTATAATCCATGTGGTTTGATGCTGGATGATTCTCGTTGATTCTTCCATTTCTCTCCTTTTAACATCATGATTCATCAATCAAACTGTAGTTGATTATACCTGCCAATTCATGGCTAGGAAAAAAAATAGTCATACGTGAGTCACAGCCTAATAGCCTCAAAGTCTCCTTATTATCCAGCTTTTCCTTCTTCTATCAGGTTCTCCCATGGACAGATAACTTGTTTTGCAGAACCATTGTATGCCCAATGGCTGTTCACTTCTTCCTCCTCAGAGTCTATTGGATAGATTTTGCTCTCCAGAGGAGCATCCACTTTTATCTGGAAGAAGCTGGGATACAAAAGAAAATTCATCACAATTCAGTTACTTTGGGAAGGCTGTGATTGGGCATAAAGACAGCATATTTGTTGAAAAATACATATATGTTTATGTTTGTGATAGGAAGACTATACATACACACACACACACAGAGGCCTAAACTACACCAAGCAGGATATTCCACTATGAAAGTGGTATATAAAGGGCAGGAGCCACGCTACTGCTTTCTAGCAGTATTGAAGTACACTGACAACTGTTGGGGCCCATTGACACATACCATATACCGCTTTCATACCACTATATCCTGCTTGGTGTGGCTCCTGCCTTTTATATACCACTTTCATACCTCTTTCATAGTGCAATATCCTGCTTGGTGTAGATTAGGCCAGAGAGAGAGAGAGAGAGAGAGAGAGAGAGAGAGAGAGAGAGAGAGAAGAACTTCAGTGTGTTCCATGGGTAAACATGAATCCACAACTGAGTTATTGCAACCAGTTCTTACCTACACATCTGGGCTTAGGGGCCATTGGGCAGGGCCTCCTCTTACAGCTTATGTTTTTTCCCAGCGAATTGTTGATGATGACAGCAACAACGATGATGCATGTATATCAGCCTTCACAAACCTGATGCCCTCCTGCTGGTTTGGACTGCAACTCCCAGGATTCCTGACCATTGGCTGTGCTGTCTGGGGTTGATGAGAGCTGAAGTCCCCAGCACCTGGAGGTCCCCAGGCTGGACAAGGCTGATGTATATATGGTGCTTTTGAATGTTCAAAGCTCTTCAAACATATATTTATTATAAATATCAAAACAACTCTGCATGGTATGTGAGTATCATTATACCCTTATTGCAGATGGGGAGCTGAGGCTGAGAAAAAGTAGTTTGCCTAAGGCCATCAAGGGACCTACTGATTTGTAGCTCTGTCCCTTAGCCACTATTCTACAACATCTTGCGTGCAATTTTTTGACTCCATGACCAAGTCAGCCCTATTCAATGACATAAGCATGGGTTGCTGTGTCGCCTTTAGGGGAATTTTCCCTGGGGTCCTCATTCATAGTTCAAAGGAAAAGCTTCATTGCCCGATTAACACTGCAGAATCCAGCCATTTACGTGCAGCTTTCCATATTCCTACCTGGCAGCATCAGTAAAGGACTGGAATCCTCTTACTGAAATGATTGGGAAACTGGTATTACTCCCAACAGGCCACATCAGCAAACCCACAGGAGGAAAGGCTACAGCAGGTGATGATAGGATTAAGCCAGTAGAAAATATTGAAGTGCAGGTGCAGTCCCCATAGCCATGCCTCCAAGGAGAGTCCAAAAATGCAGGCAGCTTTCTTGGTCCTTATGAACAAACCAGCTCTAGCAGTTTTCATCTCCATCCAGGGCAGATTTTCTGTAAAGCTAATGGGTCTTAATTGCCCATTCAAGACCAAGCTACCCTAATACTTTGCATTACAACAGGGATAGCTCACAACACTAGATGGTTGCTGAGAAAATCCATTCCCCCCAGCTACTGTGAAGCTCAGCGAGAACAAACAAATTCCCCCACCCTCACCCTGTTTCTCTCCTCTAAATTCTTCTCTCTCTTAGCTGTTTCTTAAGGATAAAACGAAAAACACACGTCAACACTGGAGCTCTAGTTACACACATTCCCATGTCATGTGTTTTGATCGGTTGTATTTTATGATTTTAATTGTGAATTGCCCAAAGAGCCTCCCCTATTGGGCAATATAAAAATGCAATAAATAAATTCAAAGTTAGTCCCAAATCAAAGTTCAGAACAGGGCAACCAACCATTGTGTCATAACCAGAATTGCCATGGAGCTGCAAAATGTAGGGTGACCATATGGAAAAGAGGGCAGGGCTCCTGTATTTTGAACAGTTGCTTAGAAAAGGGAATTTCAGCAGGTGTCATTTGTATATATGGAGAACCTGGTGAAATTGCCTCTCTTTCACAACAGTTAAAGCTGTAGGAGCTATACTCAAGTGACCAGATTTAAAAGAGGGCAAGGCTCCTGAAGCTTTAATTGGTGTGATGAAGAGGAAATTTCACCAGGTTCTCCATATATACAAATGACACCTGCAGAAATTCCCCTTTTCAATATAACTGTTAAAGATACAGGAGCCCTGTCCTCCTTTTCATATGGTCACCCTACAAAATGTCTCCAGTACTTGCTTATGACTGGTGATCAAGAGGGCTGCTCCTGCAGTTTGGCATCCTGACTCTCAGCCTCAGCCAGCCCCAGAGTCCACCTGCTGCTCTTTGGGCCCCATCCCTGGACAGGAAAGAGCAACTTGTATCACCACCTACTACCCATGGCCAGAACTGACTGCCAAGAACACCTCTTTGTATCCCTGTTCGAGTCTACCTTTCTATTTTAATTGTAACATTGTGGATTTTAATCATAAGCTGCTTTGGGAGCCAATCTTGGTTAGAAAGTGAGATATAATAAGTAAATAAAGGTACTGCGTGAATTCTCTGTTCAGCACTCATGAAAGTGCAAGAAATGTTTTTTTTAAAGGTGCCTTTTAAAACCAAACCAAACCGAACCTCTTTTTGGTGTAGGCTGAAAGTGCTCTCCATGCCATTCTAATTGGGCAGCCGTTCATGTGGCATAGAGCCTCGTGTGGTGCAGAGCGGTAAAGCAGCAGTTTCTGCAGCTGAAACTTTCCCCACGGCCTGAGTTCGATCCCAGCGGAAGCTGGTTTCAGGCAGCCGGCTCAGGTCGACTCAGCCTTCTAAATTCCCGAAGTTGGTAAAATGAGTACCCAGTTAGCTGGGGGAAGGGTAATAACGGCCGGGGAAGGCAACAGCAAACCACCCCGCTATAAGGCCTGCCAAGAAAACGTCAGCGAAAGCTGGCGTCCCTCCAAGAGTCAGTAATGACTCAGTGCTTGCACGAGAGGTTCCTTTCCTTTCCTTCATGTGGAATAGCGAGTTCTGGAGTAAGAGCTATTTCCAAAGGCACCCTCAGGCTCCAAGTAAATATTGCTAATTCCAATAGAGATGCAAGGGGGTGCATTCTGTCTATAATTTATTTATTTGTATTTCATTTCTATACCGCCCAATAACCGAAGCTCTCTGGGCGGTTCACAAAAATTTAAACCATAAAGTACAGCTTATCGTATAAGCTGTGGAAACTTAAACTGCAATATAAACTCTCAAAGCAAAGCATAATGGGAACAATCCAGAGAGGTACTCACCTGGACACCTTCTTGGACTTCTGTTGCAGTTGTTGGTTCAGGTCATCTAATGGCTGCACTTTCCCATGGCTCACTGCAGGGCATTTGGGTGAGAGTGTCGCAAACACAGGTGAGTTCAAACATCCCCGTTTCAAGAACCTGCCGAGGGACAAAGTCATCCGGGACTTGGGCAGCAGTTTGGCCTCAGAGTTCATAGGGTAGTCATTGCTGTGGCAGGTCCCTGATTCAGAATCCATTGAAATCTCAGTGCTTTCTGTGATGGATGGAAAGGGATTAGAGCTAGACCCATTGGTGTCCCAGTTCCTATCCATGATGGAGGTGCTGTGTAGGGCTACACTAATAGGTGAGGAGTAGCTAGTGCTGCTTGGCAGATTTATGTGCTCCGGGTACTGAAGAGGAAGAGCATGGCAGGAGGAAGGAAGAGTATTGGGAGGAGATGGAGGATCAGAAGTACCAGTGTAAACAGCCAGATGGGGAACTGGAGCTGTGAACTGGCATAGCTGCAGGAAAGAAAAGGAGAATAATTACAGCAGAGAAAGTTACATGGAATTCCCAAGGAGTGCTGGGTTCCCAATCCAAAGCTACTTTTCGCTCTTGGCCATCTCATTATTTCCCCCTGTACTGTACTATTTTGTAATGTCTGTGCTGCTTCTGACTCCAAAAACATGGAGGTCCAGTACATATACTGATAGAACCCCCATTGCTTACTTCTTTCTATCCTTGTCTATATTTATCTATAGACATGACCACTGCTAGAAGTCACAAATATACACATAAAAGAAGGGAATACCCCTAACCAATACACCAGTAAATGTATATATAGAATCTAGGGTTGGAAAACAAACTAACAAACAAACAAATCTTGTATATAATAGAAAGATACAAAAAACACTTTTACTGGGTATATCACTATTTCCAAACAAATATCTGAACCATAGTAAAACTAAGGTGATGCCATGAAACACCAAATCCACAACCCTAAGAATTCTGATAGCAAATGCGTTTCAATGTCTTCCTTAAAAGAATAATGTCCCGCTACCAAATCAAGGAAAACTAGTCCAGACTTGACCTGATCTGTACCTCCTAGACCAGGAGTGGACAACTTGTGGCCCTCCAGAAGTTGCTGGACTGCAACTCCCATCAGTCCTAGCCAGCATAGCCAATAGTGAGGTATGATGGGAGTTGCCACTGTCCTAGACAAATAGAAGCTGTTGTGTAATTCCATGCAATCTGTATGCCGCCCTGAGATCCTAGTGATATAGGGAGGGATACAAATGTTTTAAATAAATAATAAACCATTAAAATTAAACCATTGGTTTCTTGATATTTTATAGGTTGCTCTGAAGAGGATGAATGGGTTTCAGCATTTACATATTTCAGCATTTTTACATATTTTTAAAACAATGCATTCGAACCTTCTGGTTCTTGTTATCAATCTGGCCACTGCATTTTGCACAAGCTGCAGCTTCTGAACCATCCCCAAAGGCAGCCCCACATAGAGCGCATTGCAATAATCTAATTTGGAGGTTACCAGAGCATAGACAACTGTAGCCAGGTTATTCCTGTTCAGATATGACATTTATTATTTTATACAGGATTGCTATTTATGCTATATATTTATAGAACTCAAGATTTTAAAAATATTTTAACAGAAAGACAGTATGATGTTTCATGCAAAGCTATAAAAAGATGAAATAGATAGGTTGGTTTGCTATAATGATATAATGTATGCATCAAAATGCTGTAATTCACAAAAATACTTCCTTGTTTTCAAGAGAGGAAATGTCCCATCATTAATATTGACATTATTTTATTCATCTTGGTATTTTTAACGTTGAAATTATTTTTAAATGGTTTAACTGTAAGCTTGGAGGATCATAAAATATAGGTTTTCTGGGCAATAGAATGGTTTTAACACATCACAAATGGTGTGTTACCAGTGCAGTTTATAAGCATGTGTGCCTTAGTATTAGTCACTTAGTTAATAGTCATTGTCTTCATCACTCATCAACCCCTACTGCATCTGACTTGTTTCCATACTCTACTACATCTTGTCACATTCTTCATTGCACCTACACATCTCAGAACATGTTAGACATGTATTCAGACAACTGCATCTGCTGCAATACTTGCATTTGCATTTGATCAGGACTAGAATGGACTGTAGTATACCAGACTGATATGTAACTGCCCTCTTTATCACTCCAGTTGGGGATGGAAGACTGGATTGTGGATCACCAGAATGGACCCAAAACATTGTCACATAATGTGTACTGTTGTTATGTGTGGTTGTAGAGTCAATCAGTTGAAGATAGTGGGCTATTTGCCACTGGCCCTAATGTAAATGACATTGCAGTAGCATCAGCCACCTCTACCAGAATGCCAATAGTGTTTGCTGGTGCAATATATTTTATGAAGAAACCTGTCACACCAGCAAATGTTATACTTTGAATGTTTTTAATTTTTGTGAACCGCCCAGAGAGCTCCGGCTATTGGGCGGTATAGAAATGTAATAAATAAATAAATTAAATAAATAAATAAATAAATAAATAAATGTTATTGGCATTATGCTAGATGTAGCTTACACTAGTGCAACGTAATTTACATTAGCCCTGGTGCTGAAAAGGATAGCTATAGAGTCTACATATAAATCTATGGATATCAGTCCACCAGCAACAAAGCGATATAAGTGTCAGATGAATGTATGTCCAACTTTCCTGTCAGTATGAATGTTTTTGTTTTTATTAAAGGTAGCTTCTGATTGGGAAATCCAGTTATTTCCCCCAATACTTTCATGTCATGACTGATGGAGCAAAAATGAATGCCACTTCTGTTCACCTAATTTTTTTCCTGGTTGAAGTGTGTGCCATGTGTCAGGAGGGGTGTGCTGAAGCTCCTGCATCTCTGCCCAGTACACTGGACTCTGGCAGGCACGGTTTATGTCATCATGAGCAAAGAAGTACTTGAGAAGTTCTTCTTGAACTGAAGGATGTGATTTCCAGTTTGCTTGCCTTGAAGCTCTTGCATGTTTTCAAATTGCCCCATGCTGTTCTGAAGAAACTTTGTCATCCCTTGGCTCTTACTCTCAAACCCCTGCATCTTATCAAGTAGATTTGTCCTTACTCTTATGCCTGTCATGGATGGATATCTATCTATCATCTATCCATCCATCCATCCATCCATCCATCCATCCATCCTTCCTGTATCTGGTGCATTTCTTTTGCCATCTGCTTGATGAGGTCTCTTTCAGTGGTGTGTTCCTTCCACCTTTCACTGAAGAGCAGATAACAGAGTGCTGCTAGTGTTAATAAATGTGCTTCCATAGAACGGTTACAAGTGTTTGCCATCCAGTATTTGATGGACTGTTGCTGGAGGGAATATTCTTGTTTCTACCCACACCTGGTCAAGTCCACTCCCCTCAATGTATTTGCCCAGGACTTTCAAGAAAGAAAATATAGCGTGGAGCCTTCAAATTGCCCTTCATACCCACTGAGAAGTTTTTGTGCCTTCTGGTACAACTGCAGATTCAAGGTGACAGTTGTGGGCACACCAGATCCAACTACAATGGCACTGATGTGCTGTGTTCTCATCTGTGCAGTGTATATATGAGGCCATTGCATTGGTGAACATCTTAAGATAGGGGGCTACAATGCCACCATTGGTTTTCGGTTTGTAGGCAGCATTTCTACGGTGAGTTTCTATGATGCTGTACATTTCTCTGCATTTCTTCAGCTGAAATCATATTGTAGTCAACTGGACACATCAGTAGTTTCAAACATTTATGGATTCAACCCACCTTCAGAGAAGCCATTCATCTATTCTATCACATGTGATTGCTATCCTCAGCTAGTGTGTTGCATTCACCATAAAAGGGTCCTGGAACTGATTCTGACATTCATGGAGCAGGAGCCATGCTAGGTTAATCAGCTAGTGAGACTGTGATACATCTTGATTCTGTCCTATTTTGAAGTGAATATGTTCCACAGAAGGGCATTTCGTGGCATGGCACTGTAGTAGTCGGTCCACTCATAGTGGTTCTCTTATAGAAGTGTGTTTACTGTGCAAATCAAGAGTGATGAATGAGGTCATGCTATTTGTTCCACATACCATAAGTTGGTACATAACCAAGTCTGTTGTTTTTAAAAAAGAATCTCTCCCCCTACTTCGTTTTCCTCCTTTCTTCCACATGCTGATAGGCAGCATGTTAAGAAATAAAAGCAGCTGGGAGATATATTCTCCTTTGGGCTAGTGCAGTGGCTTCCTAACAGGCTGCTTAACCAAAAGGAAACCCCAGTGCTTGCTGGGCCATGTACTTCTCGCTAAGGTTGCTGCAATTGTGGAACTCATCTCCCTGCAGTGAATGAGCTTTGCTTCAGCATGTTGGAGGAGAGCGGCAACCTGGGTTTATTGTGGGACTCAGAAATCTAGTGGATTCTTCTAACCTCCTGCCTAGTAATGTCTCTATAAGATGTGGGGTGCACAACCTAGGGATGGGTTAGAATGTTGTTTCAGTTAGTTTTTGATAAGCATTTACCAAATGCATACAGTTATTAGGTGCATAGTAGGACTAAGGTACTAGTAGTAGTACTACTGCAGCTGTGGGTTGCATCGAGTCCCCCCATTTTAACTCCAAATGGCCACAGAGTCTTACACAAAGCCTTCCACTTCCAACTCCAATGCAAGGTTACTACAGATAGAATTATGCCAGTCAGCCCCTGGGGACAGGCTGTTGTTGTTGTTCTGATGTACTAGCAAATCCAGTCAATCACCTTGTTTCACTTGAAAATGAACGTATATAAATTGTACAACTAAATGTAGAGAAAAGCTAAGACGCAGAATCAAATATAAATAAAAGCAAACTGCAGGATAAATAACTCCCATCCAAATCACATACAGTTAAAAGCTTTCTGTAATAAAAATGGTCACTGAAAAGGCCAAGAGAGGAGGGCCTGCTAGGTATAATTTAACTTACTCTAGTGTCTCTGTTCTTGTACTCAACCTTTGTCACACTGTGACCATAGCTAGACCTAAGGTTTATCCCTGGATCGTCCTGTTCATCTAGGTGACACACAGGGGATCCAGTGCTCAGGCAGGGGCGAACCCTGGATGATCCCAGGATAAACCTTAAGTCTAGCTGTGGCCTGTAATACATGTTTATGTGTATTACAGTGTGACAAAGGTTGACTATTCTATGGAAAAAAATATGGACCTAGAAAGAATGTATTCCACTTTGAACTTCAACTTCAGGTCTCCTCTCTTTCCACATCCTTAAACATGTTTTTAATTAGCATTATTTTGGGGAATAGGTTAACAAACACTTTTCCTCTTCTTTTTCTTTTCTCAGTGACTGACAGTGCAGTCCTATATGCACTTTCCTGGGAGTAAGCCCCATTTAACTCAGCTGGATTTTGTTCTAAGTAGACACATATGGGATGCCACTCTAAGCCAAGTAAATCCAGTATCAAATGGCAAAGCCAAAACAGTTGATGTAGTTATCCTGCTAGTGGGATGAACTCATGAAGACAAAGGGGATGACAATATAGGGGATGGGGAGATGGATTCATTCACACTGTTGCTAAAAGTCAGGATAGAAAAAGCAATGGAATTCCATGAGACATGCTGATGCAAAGTAGTAGGAAATGAAGTCTGACATATATCCAGGGATGATGCAAAAATCTTCATAGTTTGAGAGGAATTTAGATGTTTCACTGAAATAACTTTTCATAAAATGGTTTGTTTCTTTTCTCTTAGCTTTATAAAAATTGCATATATTTTGCTTTTAGTCTCTTGTGTACTTTTAAGGTATAGCTTGTTTTGAAATTGTGAATATCTTATAGAAATGCAACAGAAATATAATAAAAGCAAACTGTAGTAAAATATTTAAACATGGCTATCAGTTTCATTGGATGTCCTTGACTTCTTGAATATTGAAAAATGAATAATAATAACACTCAATCTCTGCTAAATGCATAGTTTCTATAAAGTTCTAACTTTGCCTTTTTTCTAAGCTAAAAAAGGAGGGCTGCAACATTTAATTGGAAGCTGATCACTGAAGTGAGCAACAGTTTACATTACACAAGCCTGCCTGACCATTAAAATCTTCTGAGACCATTTTCCTAGGACTTCTTAACATGAGGCTTTACTGAGAGTTCTGCTTCTGGATTCTTTGTAGGGTTAAGATCAGCTCCTTTACACCTTTTTCCCCCAGGGGTTTTCTTTCTCTGCCTTTCTATATGTTTCATTACACTCCCACTAGGTGGCACTGTGATAGCAGAATTGTGCAAATACACCAGGGGTCCATGCTGCCATTCATGGAAATATCAGACTTTCCTAGTTAGGAAAAAAAAGAGACTACAATGGTTGCAAACAATAGGAGAGGCCCTTGAAGATGACAACATTGCGTTAGGCACCCACAAACTACCATAAGTGAGGAATCACGTGCACACAATAAATAAATGTCTCATGTAGAAAGGCTCCTAATGCCGCCACCTGATGAAATGAGGGAGGTTGCTCCTGGAGAGAGGGCCTTTTCAGCAGTGACACCTCGTCTTTGAAATTCCCTCCCCAGATAGCCCTTGGGAGAGGGTACCTTCTCCAGGGCTAGCCCAAGACATTTTGCTATCAGGTGAAAGACAAGTTGACACCCCTTCTCCTATCCTACATTCAGAAGCTGACTGGATTGCTAGTTGAATCTTACTTCAATACTGGTGATGGGATAGCAGCCTCTATCACATCTGAAGGCACCAGCCCAATTTTTACAGGGATTAGGTCCAGCCATGTGGCATACACATCTCTGTCCTCAGTGAATAACCAGGGAGCTCAGGAGGAACAGCCAGGGGTCTGTCACTGATATCCCCCAGCACCTGCTGCCTGAGGTGGTTGCCTCAGCCTGCTGGTAGAGCCAGCCCTAGCCTTCTTTGATCTCATTTAGGCATCAAGTCAAACCTATCTGTTTAAAAAGTTTTTTTCTTTTAGTTGAGTTCTGCTTTATGGTTTTAGTGATGATTTTGTTGTTTGGATTGCTTGTTCGTTTTGTGTTTATTATAGCTTAATGGTTTAATGTTATTGCTATTTAACTTTTTGTATGTTGCATTGCATACACTGTAGAAAAGTAACTCATAAATACTTCAAATATATACCATGGGGAATTAGATGAAGGATGTATAGTAAAAGCTGGCAGATATATTCCACCAAGCAGTGATAGAATGGTGTGATCTTGTACAGTAGCTGCATTTACTTTGTGATCATTAACAACAATAATTTTTCATTTCTGAGTTAGGGTGATATTTAGGCTGACACACCTTGGAGAACAGATCCAAGTGATATCTTAGCTTTTTGGAAGTCTGGTGTTTTTGTTTTATCTTTGCCTGCCATAACACTGAGGAGTTAAGGAGCAGGTAATAAGAATTAAAAACTGCTTTCTTTCAAGAAGTCTACACTATTTAGGAATAAGTCCCATTGATTTCAATGGGACTAACTGTTAAGTCAAGGTGCATAGGATCTGACTGTGTGTATTTAGGGTCAGGATTTAAATGATGAACTTCTGGCAACAATAGCTCTGTTACTGCTATAGCTAGGTCTTACTAAAATAATGTAACTACATTTTAGAAGAGGACACTTTTATTTATTTATTTATTTATTACATTTTTATACCACCCAATAGCCGAAGCTCTCTGGGCGGTTCACAAAAATTAAAACCATAATAAAATAATAATATTGATAATATATTATTATTATTAATAATAATAATAATAAATTTATGATCAAGATATGTAGCAAAATTTAATGCTGACATATTAAATAGTTGCCTACTCCACTTAAAACGGTTCTCTTGAAATATTTCATCTTTTTGTGCTATTCACCACACATATACCATTTTAATCACTGATTAAAACCAAAGTGATAAAGGCAAAAACATGAACAAAATAAAGACATATGGAAAGGAGATAAAGACATGACAGACAAGCACAATGATTGGTTTCACTTTCTAGTTTTATTTGACAAGAGGAAGGAAAGAAAGAAAGAAAGAAAGAAAGAAAGAAAGAAAGAAAGAAAGAGTGACAAAACTAAGAGGGGAAGAAAAGAGAGCAGCATTGTGAAATTCCAGTGGAAGCCCATTGCTTGTCGATTAACAACATGTAAAGCCCAATCTATTTTGGACATTTAACAGAAAATGAAAAGCAATGATATCATCCATGCATACTGACATGTTTTCATGTGGAAAGAACACATTTTTGAAGATAGTATGATATTAGAGGCAAACAACAAGTTTACAGCTTTGTTAATTCTCTGGTCCACCAGTATTCAAACTTTCTATCTTGAATTTCCACATTGACTAGTCTGCTGAAGAACTCCTGTTCATTGCAGAGGATTCTGGGATACATTCCAGGACAGACTACTTTCTTACAGTCATTCCGCATGAACTGAGAGTATAGCCTGGAGCAGACTTCCCCAACCTGGGGGCTTCCAGAGGCTTTGGACTTCAGCCCCAACCAGAGCAGGATCTACACAACTGCTTTATAATGGTTTATAACGGTATTGACAACTCTTGGGGCCCATGACACATTACATATGCTGTTTTCAAACCACTTTCAAAGTGTTATGTCCTGCTTGGTGTAGATCTGGCCCTGAATGGCCATTGGTCAGGAATGCTGGGAGTTGTAGTACAGAACATCTGGAGGGCACCAAGTTGGTGAATCCTCGCCTAGAATACATCCAGCACTGTCTTGCCATAGTACATTGCAGGGGAAGGTCAACAGTGATGGACAAATGGTCTTTCAAGGAAGCTTAATTGCCACTGCTGAACTTTGCCCTGGGGCTACAGAGCTGAAGGGAAGCAACCTCTGGCCTCTGCCATCAGCCAGGGGATCTAGAGCTAGGTTGAACCCTCTGCTTCCCCATGCGAAGGGAGAGACACGCCTGGCTCTATCCATCAGCCAAAGAAGGAGCAGCTGTAGGGAGTGTGTTTTCCCCATCTCTGGCAGCAAGAATGCTCAGCTCCAACTGCCAGTTGTCCTCCTTCCAGGTCATTCTTGCTGGCAGAGATAGGAAAAGCACATCCCCTGCAGCTGCTCCTGTGGCCAATCGATGGAGTCAGACTTATCTCTTTTGAATGCTGAATTTTTGTTGCTGCTTTTAAAAGCAATACTTTTAAATGTGGTTTTATTATGTGGTTTTATCATTACTTTTATTATGTACATCACCCTGAGGGCTTGAGCGATTGGGTGACTCATAAATTGAATAAATGAAGGGACACATACATTGGCTTCTAGCACAGGCCAGGGGAGCAAGGAGTGTTGGGTTGTGTGGGTTTGGGGTTTGTGTATATTTTTTATAATATTTTGTAAGCCCTCTTGAGAATTATTCAATAAAAAGACAAGATGTACAGCTTCTAAATAAATAACTTATCATTGAAGACCCCCTGATAACTTTTAAGAAATCTCATGGTTCCCCAGAACACAGTTTAAAAGCCAAGGCATTGGTCTATTCTGTAATCTCCACGTTGGCCTTGATAAAGAGGGAGACAGAACATTTCAATGAACTAATCTCCATAGTTGCATTTTCAAATTTGAGAGCTTCATTGAGCTCTGCTTAAAAGTATAGCAATGCTCCTGGCCTACATTTAAACTTCTTATATCTAGTAGAAGTTATCACTCCTAAACTGTTTTAAAATCGTGTTCTTAATATTTTTTCATGGCCTTTTTGGCAGTGGTATTCTAACTCTACTGCTATTACAGTGATTCCCAAAGCTTTTCTGGTATTTTACAAGAGAAAATGAAATGCAGTGATAAAGAAGACAGAACTGCAAGCAAGCCCAAACAGAGATGGATCAAATGGCAGAGGTAGGAACTATACAGTTGAACTAACCTGATGGAAAAATAGGTGGCTTGCAGTGAGCCTACAGAGAATGTACATGATCCCTAATTCTACTTAGTTGCTCATAAGTTCCTGGAATATTCAAATGCTTCTTGATGCACACTTACTAGGTGCTGATCATTTAAAGTCAGGGGTGGGGAACCAGTGGCCCTCTATTTGCTGTTAGATTCCAAACCCCAGCAGTCATAGCTAGCATGGCATGTGACCAGGGATGATGGGAGTTGCTGTCCATCTGGTGGGCCACCAGTTCACTACCCCTGATTTAACTACAGGATTGATTCCATCAGTCATATTTTTCTTGGCTTTCTGACTTTGCTGTGATGGAGGCAGCACGTCGAATCAGTACAACTCAGAGGGCTTTGACCTGTGCTTGTGTCCAGTTCACATGGCAGTCAAGGATAGATGTGGGACTGGTATGGACTGTACATCACATTCATCTGGTTTTCCATGCTTAATGAAAGTTTATATTCAGAGAAAAAGACACCGGCCTGGAAGACAGCAGTCCAACTCCGGACTTTCAGCTGATGTTTAACAAGTCTTACTGTTTGGTTCTGCAAGTATGTTAGAAAAAAATACTTTCCTATAAATCACTTGTCTCATTTCTTTGCATTCCATCAAATCCATGTTTCCCCACATAGTCTCTAAGAGATTAGATTCCCCAGTTTGGGAAACTTTCCCGAAATGAAAGGCAAATGCCATTTGGAATTAAGAATTGGGAGGAAGACATTGATGACAGCATATTCTTTTATGCAAAATAAAGTAACCCCCACAGAACCCAAATGATCTATAAAGGGCTCCCCTTAAAATAAGGGACATTTGGCAATCCTCTCTATGAGCTACCTATACCCCTCCCAGTTGATACTCAAATGAACAAGCAGGTGCCTTCAATTGCTTAGGAAAGTTGGAATTTATGTCACATATGTAAGAATACATCCTTCTACAGCATGCCAATCAATCTGGACAAACTGCAGATTGATTTGCATCCTCGGTTCCATACTTAAACTAGTATTTACTGCTACATCATACACAAGCATATTTTGAAAAGAAAGGGAAATTATCTACCCTTTGTTAATATTTGACTACTCTAATTGAGAATATGACAAGGTCTAGGGCATTCATGGATAATCAACCTGTGTTAAATAATCTGGAGTATGCACCCTTATTTAGGATTCTCCCTACATCGCATCTATATACTATCACAGTCCCTGAACTGTAATAGTATATAGACAAGAACCTCCAAGCAATGACCAGATGCTATATAGCTGGAAACCAGATTCAGGTCTGCTTAGTGCATCACAGCACATTTTTTTAGTCCTTTGCCTCCATCGTCTGCAGGCAGTGAGAGAAGAGGCAGCCAGTTGCCATGGTATCTAGACTTTTGAATTTTTAGAACTGGGAGGGATGTTTCAGGCCGTTTATAGAAAACATTGTTTCCTTGGCTTGTAAAACGAGCTCATTTGATATGGGAAAAGTCACTGCGATGCTCACAAGGCGACTCTTTTGCCATCTGCGTTCTATGATTCTATCGGCAATGGCTTATGAAGTGACAGTGCTCTGGATGCCATGGCAACAGCATGCTGTGTAATGGAGGGAGGGAGAGAAATGGGTCACTAATGATGAAGCACCACTGCCACCTGCAGGAAAGGGGGAGGAAATGCAACCCTACATTCATCCATCATCCTCATAATTCTGTTTGGTCTTTCCCCCTGCAATACGCTTTACAACATCTAGGCCCTATTTAGCAGGCGGAGCCTCCTGTTTGAGCTGGCTTCTACGATCCAGCTTGCTCATAACCTGGGTGATGTCCACATTGGTCGCTGCTTCTTTAGCCTTGGCTTCTTCCTCCAGTTGCCTCAAGATGACAGGGCTGGGGCTGGAGCGGAGGTGTTTGCGAGCGAACGGATTATTAGAGCTAAAAGGAAACAGAGAGTGAGAGAAAACACAGTTACCATGGATGACAATAAGAGGGAAATGGTGACCGGAAACACAGGGAATGTAGGAGTTTTGAGAAACTGCGTCAAACTAGCTTTGAGCTGATGGATTAAACACCACCTGCTTACAAAATCAATTATCCTGGGATAACATTCTCTAAAGTCATTGATTTGTTTATACATACAAGAGATGAATCAGGGATTGAATCAAACTGAAATTGAGGCAGTAACTGCTGATATGGTCAGGGTACTTGCTTCTCCTTCGTCCTAAGCAGCTCCACCTTTTATGCAGCATATTGCTGCATGCATCCTGACGATGCACACTTTTCACTGAAAATGTGCAGATACCAGTGGTACACATTAGAAGCCCTGAAGCAAAAACGCAAATTGTGGGGATTATATGTGCATATATACTCATATAGAAACAATAAAAAACCCATATTCATGGGTCTGAGATCCAGTTGTGTGTACACAATTTATTGTGGGGAAACACTTGTGTAACTTTAGTGTATGTGTAGCAACCATTTGCCATGTGCAATTTGAAGCTGTTCTAAATCATCAAATTAACAAAAAAAGAAGTGGCCATCTCTGATGGGAGACATTCACAGTTCTATAGATAATTACAAGAGAACTGTAAATTCTCCAAAGAGAGTTACTAAGGTTGAAAGATCCTACAATTACTTGATCAAATGGAGAGAAATTAACAACTGAGACAGCATGCTGAATGTGTAAAGCAAACACCAAAACCACTCTTCAGTTCTTTCTCTCTCAGGTGTAAATACTGACTCTACAAATATGCATCCCCTAAATACTCAGCAAAACATAACCGTATCAACAATAGGCAGTACTGGTGTTATTAATGTTAAGAGCCAAACTCTGTTTTATTCCATTTGGAAGCAGAATAAGGTCCATACATAGTACTTCAACATGCAAATACTTTCAGGCATGTATTGGGCCTGTTCATGGCTAGCCATGGCTAGGACACTAACCCCTTTGCAGCACATGGATTAGTGAGCATGTTTAAACCCAGGTTTTGTAGCCACCATGGCTAGGAATGGTTCACACAACACACTAAGCCATGGTACACATGACATGGTAAGCCAAAATGTTTAGCTCAAAGTGCTCAACCACTATGGCTTACTTTTGTCATCTGTACAGGGTCACTAATGGCAATAGGTTGATAGCAGACCACTTTCCCAGCCTTGTTGGAAAAGCATTGCCAAGGCTGCTCCCCACTTGTTCTTTGATGTTTAAAGATCTTAGTGCATCCCCCTTTTCATGCTCCACACCCCAGTTATTTTATCCCCCCTCTCCCAATCCCAATTAATAACACTTAACATAGGTTCACCGCACCCATTTTTCCCTGCCAAAGTCCCAATGAAACAATCAACAACTTTGTAGGTAACCGCAGAAAATCCCAGACCCATTAGTATACCCCTGTTGTCTAGTTTTACAATGTTTCATCAGCTGGGTGCTGTTTCTGCGGGCAATGAGAGTGGGGTTGAAGTCTGTTCAATGCACAAGCTGGCATGCTGGAAAAGGAGAACCGCCCTGCCCTCCTCTTTCATCAACAAGACCTCCCTTCTAAGCACACACCCCCAACAAAGGACATAGCGTGAGGACAGCAATACCTGGGGGTGGAAGGGTGCTTTAATCCCACAGGGAGGAAATAAACCGGCGTTTTGGTGTTTCTTCTAGGAAAACACAAAAAATGGAAGGGAAGAGGCAGGGTGACTGCAGGACAGACACGCTGTCATGTGAGTACCGCGGTGCAAAACCGCAAAACAGGCATGACAGGAGTGTGATAAAACGCTGGTGTGATGGAGCCCAAAGTCTTGTTTGGGAAGTGTTGCTTTGTCCTGCCATCTAGAGGCCATCAAAGGAAGCAGCAAGGAGATTATTTATTTTATTCATCAATGTATTTATTTTTTAAAAAATTATAAGCTGCATCTTTATCCAAAATGGAATCAGAGTGATACACCTGGAAAATTGAAATCTACAATTCATATGCAACATATTTTTAGGGTATCTTCAGTTTAAGGTATGCAATGGTACTCCTCCACAGTAGACCCATTGAAGTGAATAGTTTACGTGGGACTAGCATAAGATATTGCCCAAAGACAACATTTAAAGAGAAACTCCCAGATTTGCAATTTGCATGGCAGACATATATTCTAGGAAGTAGCAAGCAGGAGTGTCCTTTCCACCACACTTCAGACAGGCTGTCTTATTTTTACTTTTTAAAAAGCGGCACACACCATTACCAATGTATATGTTCATCCCTTTTGTTATTAAAATGAACGCAGACATTTCTAAAAGAGATATCAAACTGCTCTGGGGGTTGGGAGTGCAAAACATCTTAGTGAGATCATAGGTGCTAGTCAAATTAGCACAGTGCACAGATAGTTTTTGCTGCAACCCTACCAGTACTATAGGTAGCTCTTTTTTTATTCCTCTCCCACCCCAGAGTTTAGCCTTAGTGAGCAAAAGGGACATTTGAATTAAATACAGCGAGGGTGCTTTTAAGCTGGCTTCTTCACCTATGTCTTCCCACACCCTTAGGTGTTGAGAGGTGCTGGGGAAATTGCAAGGAAGGTGTCTTCTAAGTAAGAAGCAGTTATGTCTTTAGGCTCATTAAAAATCAAGCCCAAATATGGCAGGTGAGCAACTGAGACTACCATAAACATATCAGCCAAATATGGATTAAGTATCTGTACAAAATGTATGTGTTTTCTTAATATGAAGCCATTATCAAGGGTTAATATGAATGTGTCTAGAGTAGATTCCATCAAGACTTGTAGTAGAAAATAGGGGGCACATTATAAAGGGATTGTTGGTTTCCTTTTCCAGAGCATCCTCACCCATCTTTTCTCTGATGTAGCTTGTACTGATAAGTGATGTAGTATGTGTATGTGGTATTAAAAAAACATGGTATGAATCTTACCTCTGCATAAGATTTAAGGAAGCCACTATTTCTTAGCAATAGCTGCCCCCTCTGTAATATGAGGGTAACTTACAGGCCTACTATTTAAGGTTGTTCTTAAAGATATTGAGAAAATGCATGTGACACTCTTTGGAGAAAATGTTATATGTATACACTACATATTTATTTTTATTAATGTTGTTATATGTCAATAAATCAGTCTCAGAAGCCTTGAGATTGGACTTTTGCAGGATGGTTCCCATGACAACTAACAGGTACAAGGTGCAGCTATTTCTGTTCAGCTAAGAGGAGGTGTTGTATGTTAGTGGCCAGAGCATATCTAAGCTATTCCATTGAAGTCAGACCTTTCAATGTAAAAGAGGGTTATCCTTCTCTAAGCCAGACTTTTATTTTCTTGTGGAAGACCTACTTCCACAGGAAAACAAATGTCTAAATCACAGTCATTTTTGCTCAGGATCTGCCACTTTGTTTTTAGTGCCCTCATTTAAACCAATAGCAAATAACCCATAATCAAACCCAAATCAACTTGCCTTTTTTTCACTACTTCTTGTGGTACAACTGCCTTGGACAATATTTCCTTGTATATCGGAGACTTTAAATAGCGACCATAAGAATCCTACTGGGGAGAAGAAAGAGAAACCAGTAGTTATAGATTACAAGCATGCTAATTAAAATCATCTCTCCTTATAGCTGTATAGGAGTCAAAGAGGCTGGGATGGGATGGGAAGGAGAGGATAATCTCGCCCAGTAGCACAAGAGAACATCTCTTCTCTCCACATTAAATATGCATTATGAAAACCACTGGGTAAATTAATGTCCATGTGGTTGAAGCTGGGGTCTATTAAGTCATTTTCTCAAATGCCAACACATCCAATAAAGGATAAGTATACCATTCGTGTCTCTCCTCCATTTTCCAAGTACATGCTTTATCAACTCATGGCTGCAAATAAGGAGTGGGAACTGTCTTACTGAAGGTTCTGTGCTATGAATCCTTGAGGGCTATGGCATAGTACATTAGCCCAAGTCATCCAGAGCTATTACTAATGTAACTTTCTTTGCAGGGCACCTCCCCTATGTGTGACCTAGTGTAGATGGAATTGAGGCTGGATTGAATTATTGATTGTGGCTGGAAGAGGTATGATGGTCTTGACTTTGGATATGGATGTGCCATTGCCTTCAACTGTATGATTATATGGACCTGGGACTCTTGTAGTCACACAAAAAGACTTTTTCTTTACTTGGGTGATTGCTTCTACTGCTATTATTCTTAGATCAGCCATACTGACAAGGAGGGAGGGAGGCCCTTATGTAGAAAAGGATACCCTGAGATGGAAAAGGAAGAAACCCCGTGACAGTTCAATAAGGAACTACCCCAGAAATGAAAACTCTATCTTAGTGTAACTTTGGCAAAGGTCAAGGGCACTCTACTTTCCCTCAGATTTTCAAAATTGCTCCTATTGTACACATTGAACGTCCTTGACTCTTAGGTCTCACAAAAGCCTCTTATGCAGAAGGAATACATCCCTTCTCTCCGCATCAAAGGGTAAACTTTCAATATATTTGCATGGCCAAAAGCAGGCATAAGCTAACCCCACAAGGTTTCAGCTCTCTCAAGCCTAGGTTTCTTTCATATATTTTCTTCAAACTCACTTGGAACCAAGTAATTGATTCACTAGGATGGATTTGGACTATGTGAAAATACTCTTTCTTTCAAGTAAGTTCGTGTGGGAGTTACAGTGAAGCCACTCGAATAGCTGGAAAAGACAATCTGGATTTTTAAGTGAAAATGACAAACCTTTTTCATGAGCATATAAATATGAGTCTGTGCAGCATCTAAGACATAGCGATGAGGATGCTTGAGGCCTCTGACTGTAATGCCCATAGTAGTGCCATCAATATTGATCCAGCGCCTTGCTCCGGGTGCCAGGAAAGTTCTAAAATTAAAAATAGGAAGAGATAATTATATAGTAAAGGAAAGAATTCAGAGAAATTTTTCAAATTCCAAGGCAGATCTAAATGTTCTGCTTCACCAAGAGAATGCATTTCTCCCTCTTTGTCATGAACTGATATTGTAAGGGCTCCCTGTATCTCAAATGCTGTGCTAATGATGTGCAGCACTAATGTTATTGTGGAGACCAACCCCAACCCACATTAAGAGTCTTTTCTGTGACTTCAGCTGATATCTCAGGATATTCTAAAACCTCCTTAGTGCAAAGGTCTCAGGCCAAGTGGCTAGTTAAATCCTCCTGGGCTAGGGGGAAAAAGAACAGAATTAATTCTGAATAAAATTCTAACAGAGAGCCAGTGTGGTGTAGTGGCTAGAGTGTCGGACTGGGAGACAGGAGATCCGAGTTCTAGTCCCCACTCAGCCATGGAAACCCACTGGGTGACTTTGGGCCAGTCACAGACTCTCAGCCCAACCCACCTCACAGGGTTGTTGTTGTGAGGATAAAGTGAAAAGGAGGAGGAGGATTATGCACGCCACTTTGGGTTCCTGGCAGGAAAAAAAGGCAGGTTATAAATGTAATAATAAATAAAATAAATAACACTTCTGAATTTCATAGCACTTATTTCCAGTTAAGTATGCCTATTATTAGAATGGATTCTAATAAGGCCCACTTTAATGTGGCCTTTTGCAATTTATCTTGTGGCAAAGATCTACGTGCAACTAGATTACACAAAGGCTTTATCCAAACTAAGTTTTCATGGATTACCAATGCCATAAAATCCTCCCAAGCACACCAAGGGTGTCATCAAACGGGGAGAAATCGCATTTACTTACCGCCGCTTCTCCACACACATGCTTGTCCCTCATTACTTCCTCTTCCGAAAGAGGACGTAAACAACGTGCATGTGGCCCATTCAGTGGCCCATTTTGATCCCACTGCTTCTCCTGCACACAGCAGGAAATAGCAGCAACTTCTGTCTTTAAAAATAAGTCGGACTTACTGGAGGTTTTTTTTGTGGCATAAAGAAGGCTAGAAGGAGCGGAAGGTGCATGACGTCATGAGTGCCCAGTAAAGAGTGTGCAATAAAACACTTGCCTGATGATGCCCAAAAAGAAATTTTCAATCCATCTCTATATTTTTTTTAAGAAATAGTACTAAATAGAGCAAGTTAAGAAAAGACTTTTGTAGCGCTATGCTCACTTGTAAATTTCTTCTGCTTTTTCTTTCACCTTGGATTGGTCTCCATATTTCAGATCTTCACATGCTTCCCAAAACCCCAGATTCTCTCCTATATTAAACAGGAAAAAAGAAATAGCATAGCATGATCTCGTACATCGCTATTTTAAATGAAATGTATATAATTGCCAAATGCAAAGGAAGTCCTTGAATAGTTTTTTATAAGAGGAGGTTTGGTAGGTACAGCTTTTTCCACCCCCTGTGATGAGTTTCCCTTTCCAGAATTCCCTCTTTTACACAAGCATTAAAAGTCTAGGAGAACCCTGTTTTCCTTCACATCTAGCTATTTTATTTCTTTGCGAACTTCCAGATACAGAGAGAACTGTAAAGTGCAAAAATCCATTGTGTTTTCAGGCCATTTTAATATGCCACATAAGTCCTTTTTGTGGTTACTATTGCTGTTTCATGTCCTGAACCACTTGATGTCTTCCAAAATACATGGACAAAAGCTATAAATTACAGTTTTATACTCTTTGTGGGGCTGCACCGTTACCTTAGATCAGGGAAATATCTTTCTGTAATGAAATTTATCTAATTTGTGATGTCGTTGTCCTATAGCACTGTAAGGGGGAGCTAGAAAAGTGAAAAACCATGCACAGTTTCATACCTACCACTAAATTCTTTCTTCAGGAACAGCTGGAAGCTCTGCCGGCCCTTTGGATCCCTCATCAGCTCACTAAAATTGAAGGCCCATCTCTCCACTCGTGTTTTGGTGGGGATATCCACCCTGCGAAAGTTTAATTACAAATAAGTGGCTGCAAAGAGATTCCCCACCCCCCACTTTCTGATATGCCATTATGTGCTCCTGAGGTCAGGCCACTAAAGTAACTTGTAATTAAGTATTGTTTCATATGACAAGATCATTATACCCAAAGAATCTGCTTTGATTGACAACACAATTGCTTCCCTGAGTCGGTATTCATTATATTCATTGTCAGAGAACAAAGTATGAATCCTAATTACGTTTTGGAGAATGTACACTGTAGCAAGAGGATTCATTTTGTGAAGGCATCTACATTCAATAGCAAAGCATGCTCTCTGATCAGCTCTTAGACCACACACATATAAGGCTTAAAGTGGCTCTTTTTAAAATCGGATTTGTAATGTGAAAGTAAAACCTATTGTCCAGAATGCTCATCCATGCTATGAATTTCTTCTGCTTTCCAAAGAAAGCTATGCCTGCTACATCTGGGCATCACTAGCAAAATTGAGAGGAAGATCACCTCCTGAGAGGAATATGATTTTGCAAAGTATCCATCCAGATGCGGTGCTCGTCCCTTTAAAATACAGGTGCTGAACCTTAGACTCACAGGCCAAATCTGGCCTGCTTGGGGTCTCCCAAAGGGCCATGCCCCCTTCCCCTGACTCCTTTCCCCTTTCCCCCAACAAATCATTTAGTGGTTTCCCGGCTTTTGCACAGTTTTTCCCCATTGCAAAAAGCTGAAATGCCTCCCAAGGCGTATCTACTAGCAGGAAGAGTTTTAACCTACAATGGCCCCATTCAGAAGACACCTTAAACCACGGCTTTAACCACAGTGAATAAGGCTTTCTGGCTTAACCACCATGATTAAAGCCGTGGTTTAAGGTGTTTTCTGAATGGGGCCAGTAGGTTGGTGTCTGTGGCCCCGCCCCTTTTACATTTAGTCCCACCCATCACTGGGATTTGGCTCCTGAGGGCTTCTCCATAATTGAATTCAGCCTTCTGCCTTAAAAAGCTCTAAAAGATTAAAAGGGATACTGCTAACGCACCTACTGATCCATCAATCATTTTAGCAACACTTTTCTTAACTCCTGCTTGCTAAAATGGGCAGAAAAGGAGAATAAGATAAATGGGAACAAGAGGGCAAGAAGCACAGCACCAGCACCTTCTCTCTATAGCTTGCAACTTTTATAGGGACAGACACCATCTCCAGGTGAAGACATGGCAACTCTACTCACTAAACCTATCAAGCAGAAAAGAAGAATTGCAAGGAAAAAGAATTCTTTAAAAAGGTAAATGTTGCTCTGATGTTAAAAGAAACACACAGGTCAGCTAGAGTCAATTCAACTCACAAGCTGAAGGTAAATGAAATACGTACAGTTTTGCATTGAGATCCCAAAAATCAACATCATCTGAAAGCCAGGGGTTGCTGGGAAGGCATCCTGAAATTATAGCATCATTGGAGCGGAATTGTTCACTGTACTTCACTATTCTGAAAATATTGGAGAGGAAAATAGGATGATCATCTCTGGGCAGTATTTTAAGCAGAACAGAAGGAAGGAACGAAGAAAACTATTAACACAGGTCTTGGGTGACATTATAACATGAAGAATATTTTAGGACTGCTGTAACGCAAATTATAACACTTGGAAGTTCTCATCTAGCCTACAAGTGATTTTGTACACACCGTTTCACAAAAGTGTTGTATAACTATGAGAAACCCAAGGATAAAAATACACATTTCAGAGTATCACATGGTATAGCCCTTCCTGGGCTATGGTGAGGGATCATGATGGGAGGGATCACATATTTGGATGCATTCCACATCAAAAATAACCCATCCATGGAAAACTAGTGTGTCAGGGAGATGTGTTCTAGCTTACCCTTCTCACAGGTGTGCTAGTTTTCTATCTGCAGAGATATTTTTTCTCCATGGGAGATCGTTCAAACATGAGATCCCCCCACATGAAGTCTGAAAAGCTACAGCCTAGAAAGAGATGTATCAAATTATGTTTCTAAACATTTTCATTCATCAAATAATGAGCTGTTCGGAATTGGGCCTCTATTGGCAAATGCTCAACCTCACAAATAATTTCCAATTCCCTGTTATCTTTTTTTACAAACTCAAAAACAAGATCGCACTCCTGAGGTCTACATGTTCCAGTGGAGGCACGCACTTGGGCTTCTTATATTAGCACCCCTGACAGTACTTTCCACCATTGCCTGCTCGTGCTTGCCAACAAACAGGTAACAACTTTTTCCCCTGTAACCCCATAGAAAGCTCCTGCTTCTAGACCAGACTTCCCCAACCAGATGCATTCCAATGTGTTGAATCCCCATCATCCCCAGCCATCATGGCCAATTATAGTTGATGGGAATTATAGTTCACCAGGTTCAGGAAAAATATGATAGATGCTTATGCTGGGGAAGATTTCATTTCAATGCAGATCTCGCCTGCATGCCATGTTGGGTTTTCAAAATTATCTCATGATGTTTATGGGGAAACTAAATACCCAGATCTTAGATTTGGAAGAACCCTTTCATCTAGAACCTATATGTAGAGTAAATTCAAAGGCAGGAACTAAGTTACAAAAATCTAAAGACATTTTAGTGAAATTTTGAAGTTAAGGAATGAGACAATTAGTTCTGAGGTCTATCTATGAAAACAATAACTGGTGGTCCAAAATTTTAAATATTTTCAGGTGCTGCTCACAGAACCGTTAATGAGAAAAATGTAAGGATAATAACTAAAGAACTAAAAGAAGATGGAATTAAGATTTCTTGCTTAACTCAGGCTTAGATCATGTAAAAAATCAGAAACCAGTGAACTTACCCTGAGTGAACTCAGAAAGTAATGAATTCATCCATGAGAGCTCAGAGAAGAGTTTTCCATTAATACAAGATCTTGTTCTGTGCATACAATTTTTGCACAGGTGCAATATCAAACTGCATCTTGGAAGCTGTAGTTTGGAATTGCATAGTGTGGCATGACATCATCGTCTTAAGTGGGCCCTTTCTGACTGGCTGTTTTCAAGTGGCCTGTGTGTGTGTTGATGATGTCATGTGATGTTTATTCGCCCTTGCTGATAGTCAGTATGAAGATGAACCTGCAAAGTCCTCCCCATCCTTGCCTAGCTGTGATGGCGGTGACAACAAGGGAGGCAACTAATGAGACTCCTTCAAGTAATTGGGGTTGGGATCCGACCAGGTCAGATGACTGAAAATTTAGGCAGGAATCTGTGTACTATTTTACTGTGCACGTCCCAACACTCACAATCAAGTCCAAATGTAATAGCGAATTCATAATACATCGATCCAAGCTTGCTATAAAAGTGAGCATTACTAAGGGATGAGTTTCAACCAACGAGCCGAGTAATTACAAAATTTGGTGGTGTCACTAATAGAAACAATCTTAATCACCCACATGTTTAGTTTTTTAACGGTTTTTAATGCTTTATGTGTGTATGTTCTGTGTTTTAGAATTTTAAATTTTGTATACTCGTTTTTATCTTAATTTTAGAATTTCTGTAAACCGACCAGAGAGCCCTGGCTATGGAAGCGGTATATAAGTGCAATAAATAAATAAATAAATAAATAAACAAACAACTACAGAGAATACACATATAATATGACAACAACCCCCCCCAAAAAAAAAACCCTGCCTTTCTTAGTAAAACAAATCCAACAAAAGTGATGTGTTTTGGATCTTTGTGGCCAGAAGATTCATACTGAAAATCATTCACTCAACCGAGGTGGTAATGTCAAGTGAGAAGCCGTGCTTTGGGGTAAGTATGGCTTTCCCGTGAAAAGACTCTCTCTCTCTACATGACAGCTGGTCATTTTAACTGGTAAATTCACTGAAAAATCTGGGGAAAGAGCCAAAGAGATCTAACTTCTGTCAAATTCCAATTGCTCTAAAAATGTATTGTTCTGTCTCCAAAACAGCTACTATTCATATAACTATTCCTTTCATCAAGTTGCTGAAAGGAAAGAATATTAATGTTGGAAATAATATTGGCAAGGATTCATATGGGCTAACCAACTATGGAAATGTTAAACAGCTCATGCAAGTTGCTTAGGGGAAAGAGAAATAATGCTGACAGTGCCCACACTGCATCACTCAGGATTTGGTAGTGAAATCGTCTAGACAGACGCTTTTCCCCACGGGTGCTTCGGAGTGGCGGTAGGTGATCTACATGTTGCAGCTGCCACTCCAAAGTGATCCAGGGGCAAAGCCCCAAAGCTCTGCACTAAAAAAAGTTGGGCATCTGCCATTTGGCGCTCCTGCTACGGAGCTGCTGCGAGGCATGCCACAGCCTATGGCGACCACTATAACAGCCACACTCTCTATGCTCGGCCTTCTGTGCACAGATGCTAGAGCGTCTACTAGACGATGCTCTAGCCACTGTACTCAGACGTCCGACAACAGAAAATGTGACTGCTAAAGCATCATCCTCTCCAGCTCAGTATAGGCCTAAAGGAGGATCGTGACAAGGCGTGTGTGCAATTTTCATGGGGATTGCCAGGCAGAAGGAAAGGGAGGCCCTAGTGTGTGTGAATGACACAAATAGTAATAATAAATAATAATGAATGACACAAAGAGGAAGTGGGGGGGAAGATTAATGTTTGTTTGCCTGGGAAGGATCAAAGATGTCTGACTACAAGGAAGGAAATATGTATGTGCATGTGAGAAGAGTGTGTGTATGTAACTGTGTGTGAATTCCCTGGCTCCATCCACCATCAGCCCCACCACCAATGTGGCCCCCAAAGGACTCCCCAGACCCCAGTGCAGCCCTCCACCCAAAAATGTTGCCCAACTCTGTGATAAAATAAACACAACCAAAGGAGCAATCTCAAGACAGGCATCAGTTCTGATATTTCGATTTTAAAAATATACACCTAGCTATGGAACATTATTGAAAGCATTGAATTAATAGCAAACAAATTGAAGGGTATGAAGTAGAAGCGGACAACTTTTTGCCCTCCCGATGTTTTTGCCTACAACTCCCATCTGCCCTAGGCAACAGTGAGGGTTGATGGGAGCTGTAGGCCAAAACATCTGGAGCACCAAAAGTTGTCCACCCTGGCATTAAGAATGTCAGAACTTACCCTCCCAGGGAGACAGATGACTTTACCGTAGTCTTCATGATGGCCTGCTGGTAGTACATGATCTGGAAAGGCATATCGTTCTCATTATGTTAGCAGAATAGCAGAAACGTAACTGAAATCCTCATCCACCAAAGGCCAGTAATCTTCTTCCATAAAACCATCTAACCCACCACAAGAAGATGCCTAGGTTAGTGCCCAGAAGGCACCTTCCTGCATTGTTAGTGTGTGTATAGAAATAAACATATTAGGTATTTTACTGCAGGTTCATTGCACACACCCTGCTGTGCAAAATGCCCAGCCTGCACTGTTCCTACAATCACTTCCATCTAGAACAGGGGAGGGCAACTTGAGGCCCTCAAGATGTTTTGACGCACAAACTTGTAGTTTGTAGGTCAAAACATGGTGAGGGCCACAAGTGAGAGATCATGGAGTTGCAGGCCACAAGTTGCCCAAGCCTGATAACAACATGGAGAGGCAGGGACAGCTGGGGCCACCAGCATGGGATGGAATCGCACGTGTGTGGGGGGGGGGGGGCTGCAGGGGTTGAACATGAAGTGACATGTAAGTGACACAGTGCAAATACAACCAATCCAGCATCGGGTTGGTAATTCAGGCTGAGAATTGGCAGCTGGGAGAAAAGAAGGCAAAGAGCTCCTCCTCCTTCTCCTAAACAAAATGAGATGGCCAATAGTTTTATTTAATAATCTATGGTTTGGTAACTAATTTAGAATTAAATATATATTCTTCCATGGTGATGGTGGGGAGGGGGCAATTTGGTTTTCCTGCCTGAGGTTTGGGATGTACAGATTTTGTTAAATCCATTCTGTCACTGTTTGGTGGATTGTTGGATGTCTTTCATTCTGTTGGGAATTGGATATTTTTAAGGAATGTAAGAGAATTTCATTCTACTCGTGTTAATTTGCATTAGCACAAGTGCAAATTTGAACAAATCTCCCCCAAAATAAAAAAAAGGTCTGCAAGTCTGCACAACTTGGACAAAGCCAGGCCCACTGGAGAATCTGTTGGTTGGATTCATAGAAATCGGAACTCATTTGAATCCATTGCAGATTTCACCAATGTCCCTACGTGAGGTACCAAAATATCTTGAGACATCCAGGAAATATATTGTGCACACTGTTTAAAAAGCTGGGGCCAAGCCAAGGATGCATGGGAATAAACTCTGATTGTAGATTCTCCATGAATCTTCACCAGCTTGGGTGTAAATGAAAGGGTACACAGTGACAGCAGTACTGGATGTGGGCTTGAGAATGAAATCTGATTGGTTTAGTTTCACTCATACACTTAAAAACAAAAAATCACCCCAGACTAGTCTTGAACATGGCAAACGTATGTGGTGCCCCAGGGCAGTCTTTGGACTGTTACAATAGGACTTTTATATTCGGCATCTAGGAGAGTAATACTTTTATTAGGACTGGATGTCTATCATTATTAATACAAACAAACACTGATTAATATTTATTAAAGAAGTGAAAAAGAAATTACCTCTCTCCTGTAAACATCCATTGTATTTTTCTGTAAAACAAAGAAACGTAATAGCAAATAAAAACAAAAACTGTTGAGTGTGTGTTCAAAACTGCATTGGATCAGAGCAACTCACCCCACCCCCATAACAATTAACAACTAATTTCAGACTAGTATCTACACAGTGCATCTAACAAGGAGTGCATTGATGTGAAGAGTTTCCACCCACCATATGATTTTGTTATTTAGCAGATACTGTTGCCTGCTCCTTTTCAGCCTACATGAGTGCATGTGCATTTAATTACAGGGTTATTCTAATGTAGCTAATATAGATTCATTTAGGAGACAGAGAATAGATCATTCAGTATTAGTTAAAGGTGACAGGAACTGACACATTGCAAAACATAGACATTGCAATTAAAAGCCCCAGAAACAATATCTGCTGCGCTTATGTTGTGTTTTAAATAGCTCAGATGATGTTATGTGTCATCCACCAGCCAGCAAGCAACTGAAAGCTAGAAATTAACTGCAGACTGTTTGTTCCTGAAGCGCCCTTTGAAGTATCATGCCATGACTTTGTTTGGAATAAGCTGATGGAAACAGAGGAAAGGCATGCCAAGCACAGGCTCTCAGGAAAGCCCCTAAGTTTTGTGAAGGCCCTTTTGCTTCTATGGCTCTTATTCAATCACCTACGAGCTCCAGGACAAATAAAACGAAGTACTTCTTCACACAGCACATAGTTAAATTTTGGAACTCACTACCACAAGATGTAGCGATGGCCACCAATTTGGATGGCTTTAAAAGGGTGGGTGGGTGGATAAATTCCTGGAGGCAAAGGCTATCAATGGCTACTAGCCCTGATGGTTGTGTGCTATCTCCAGTATTCGAGGTAGTAAGCCTGTGTGCACCAATTGCTGGGGAACATGGGTGGGAGGGTGCTGATGCACCATATCCTGCCTTTTCGGTCCCTGGCCAATGGCTGGTTGGCCACTGTGTGAACAGAGTGCTGGACTAGATGGACCCTTGGTCTGATCCAGCATCAGGGCACTTCTTATGTTCGTTCTTATGATCTCATGTAGCGCAAGTTTACCATGTGTGAGGGGCTAACTAATTATTATATGTAAATGTGTGTAATAGGGGTCCGGACACCAGTTTTCATTATTATTTTAAAAGCAATTTCATGAGATGGGGGAGGGGGACTTTCAGCAGAAAAGCAGCGAGGGGTAAGGGGCTGCTGTATAACCTATTTCTTGCCAGCCAGTTTTCCACTCAAAATCCCCAACTGCAACACCTTCTACAGGATTCCAAAAGCATATTTACATTTTATGAGGAGTGTTTCCTTCCCCCGCCCCCCACAGATAATCACCAGAAGTTAAATGCCTTTCCTCTCTTCCAAAGTTGCTCTTAAAGAAGAGCACTGAGGTAATGTTAAATACATGAACAGGTTAACATGTAGCTAGGTCCTGTATCCGATATGCAAATAACCACTGATGGCCAAATGCTACAGCAGGGGTGGTAAGCCTTTGGCCCTCCTGATGTTGCTGAACTTCAACTACCATCAGCCCAAGCCTCCCATTAGGGATGATGGGAGCTGTAGTTCAACATCTGGAGAATCACAGATTCTACAGACCAGTGCTACAGCATACAGTGAGTTGCATGCAAGGATTAATCAGCACAGAACCAGCCAAACTATACATGACAATAGAAGATCCATACAGGGCCTGTAATCGCAGCCTTCCCCAACCTGCTGCCTTCCAGGTATCTGGGATTTCAACTCAGTGAAGTCAGTGTGGCCAATGGGCAGGAATGCTGAGAGTTGTAGTCTAAAACATCTGGAGTGCACCAGGCCGGGGAAGTCTGCTGTATGATACCTGCATATTTGGCTCCTCAGGACCAATAGCATCTTCAGTGACAATTTTCATCACAAAAACAACATCTGAGGAATGGGTTAATCCCTGTTCACCAGCACCACAGCCCCAATTGAAGTCAAAGCTACCCACAGCTGATATTAAACTTTAAGGGCAGCATCCAACAGGGCCACTGCACTGACACATTTGATGTGGCACTAGCATAAATGACCTGTAGTGCAACGCCAATAGAGTGAGCGGGCACAACTGGTTTCTCTCACAGACCCAATGTCTTCTGCCAATTGAAATAATATAGTACCAGCAAAAGAAAGCAGTTGCTTCATATTACCATGTCATTGACTTCTGAGACTATGCTGTGAATATTTATTTATTTATTTATTTAAAGCAATTGTATCCTCCCTTTTCTTAAAATGTCTTAAGGTGGCTAACAATTAAAAAAACAAAACAAAACAAAAGGAATTACATATAGAAATTGGTGTTTAAAGGTTAATATTACCTTACTAGCACTTTAATTGCATGCAATAGCACTTCAGAAGAAGATGGTTGTATACTATTTATTGAAGAAGATGTTGAATTTTTAGAAAATATAGATGAATTTTGGATGTGGTAGACTGAATTAGGTCCCTTGATTTTTTAATTTATTTTTTGTGGGAGCATTGTAATTAATGTATTATATGTGGATTATAATGTATTACATTTATGCAATTTATATACGTTTTAAAGTCTAAGTATAAATATCAAAATAATTACAATATTGTAGCTAAATATGTAGACTTCTTCAGAAGTTACACCATACATTTGACTTTACATGCAAGTGTAAGGGGAAAAACTATCCATGTAGGTGTTGACCTGAGAACCACATAAATATGTGCTCCCAAATTGAAAGCCAAGATTAGCAGGCAGCTCCCCTTCCAATGTAGCTTGCCAGTTGCTGTTCCAAAGGTTTCCTTTGGGCTAGGCCACTGTGTCAGGGTTAAGTGGAAGAATTATCCTCAAATAAAACAGTGAATTTACCTCAGTAGACATCAACTGTTCACTGATAGTTGAGAAAATAAGGGAATGGACACTGGGACTTCACTGAGGGCCCTACACCTGGTGTGTGTGTGTGTGTGTGAATGTCCACTAAGTTTTTACTCTAAAATGGAGCTTGTTAGGACACTTCATTATCCCACTAGAGAGCCCACAGTCACAATCAAATCCCAACAGAGTTTCAAACAATCACCTGACAACATTGAACTGTGTGTGACTAATCCACCGGAAGTAAACGTTTACCATTATAAAATCAAAATATCTGCTGAACTGGACTAGATACATTCCTCATTCCCATTAAGCTCCATTTTCCCAGGCTGGTGTTTCTTAAATATACAGTTGTAAAAGGAGAACAGCGGTGATATAATAGAATGTGACTCATAGTGCTTTAGTCTTCTACAGAACAATCAACCAAGGACTTCACAGACAGGGAGGCCATACACACACCGGAGAAAAATAGACTGGAGAGAAAAAGAAAAGATAGGAGGGAAGTGGTTAATTAACTATTTCAGAGAGCAACAAAGCTCTTAATGAATCATAGAATCATAGAATCATAGAATAGCAGAGTTGGAAGGGGCCTACAAGGCCATCAAGTCCAACCCCATGCTCAATGCAGGAATCCACCCTAAAGCATCCGTGACAGATGGTTGTCCAGCTGCCTCTTGAATGCCTCTAGTGTGGGAGAGCCCACAACCTCCCTAGGTAACTGATTGGGTAACTGAAATGGGTGTTGTATTTGCTATTTTAAAATGAAAAGTTTCACCCATCTATCCATTTTTCCATCATTTTGTTTATTAGTTACTTATGCCTTCTCCATTTATAATTTGTTATCTAAATGCTTCAAACGTCTGGTTTAGGGTTGCCACCCCATGATTCATTACTTAGGGATTCAACTGTGCAGTACACATCCAAGAATTCACTGAGAACAGTAGCAAAATTCCTGAAGAGTTGAATTGACTCCAGAATTTGCAGCTTTTTCACCCATCAATACACGAGCTCATGAAAATGTCTCTCTACATTGAACACTTTACTCATCTGACATTGATTACAAAGTTTATGCTTTGAATCTGTATTAACAACAGAGCCTGTAGGGCTCGGATTAGTGTACACCACATGAAAGTGCCCAGGGGTGCCTTATTATCTATTTTTAAACCACATATGATGCTGTTCCCCTAATCAAAGAGATTGACAATATTCAAAATAAACATAGAATAGTCCAAATCTAAAATATAAATTCACATAAACACCAAGAACAACCATATGAAATACATAAAATCACCCTGGATAGTGGCCTCCACATTTCAAAAATCGGCCATAAATTAGCCGTATGAAAATAGGATTTCTTTAAGGAGCTAGTTACAAAAATATATTATTTGCAATGATATAGTCCTATGATCTTTGCATAATTCCCCTCCCACTCCCCGGATAAGACCTTTCCACTTGCAAGTGATACTCATATACATCTATAGCCTGCTCCTGAGGAAACATGTCTGTAACTGAGAGGAAAGCATAGCCTACCCTGGCAATAAAAAACATATTTTTTGTGAAAACAAAAGGAAATGTGGCCAAGAAACATCCACACATTTCGCCTTCCTAATCCTCCTTTACCAACATACAATCGCAGTGGGCCTTGACACATGATGGTCTTTTTGAGCATTCCTAATAAAACTGTTGTGTGTGATCCAGATGACCTTCCCCTGCTAGGGCATCTACTATGGAGGAATTCAGACATCTTTCTCCCACTAGTCTGTCAGCTGCCAAGGAACCACATCTTCCCAACATTCAAGTCACTATTTGCTGTTGCTGGGGGAAACCCAATTTTCCCAGCTACCAGTCCCATCATCCACTCAGCTCCCCAACTCAGCATGAGGAGAAAAGAACCAGCTCTCCCTCCCTCAACCCCCTGACTCCCAGTAAGTAATGGGGCTTCTATTCTATCTCTTTAAAATCTATTGCCCCCACAGCTTCATCTCATAATAAACTCATTTATATTTTTTATAAAGTCCTTTCAACTCCAGTCCCCCCTCTTCAATCTATACCCCCTCCTGATTGGAAGAGATTTTTCTGAGGCCTGAGAAAATCAAGGGCTCACCTACTGAGGGAACAAGAGGTTTTAAAAGAACGAAAAAGGTCTTATTAGGCAAGGGTGGGGAAAGGATTGAATGTAGCACATTTTGAAAGTGTTGGAGCTTGTATGTGTGTATAAGTCTAGTGTTAGTAGCTTTCTATAGCATTCAAAATCCTCCCCCCATCCCACCTCTACATAGGTGGTGAGCAACATAGGTTGGCTTGATAATCTTTTTTTCCCCAGTTTGTGTTTGGATGACAGACTCTTGTTCTCCTTTCAAAATGACGTGTCAACCACCTTCTCTTAAAGGTAAAAGGTAAATCCTAAACCCTAGTATTTAGCTCTCCACTTCAGTCTCCATGGCAACCAAGCCCACTTGGCCATAGCAATTACCTGCCTCTGACAGCTGAAATGGCTGAGAACCCTTACACAAATGAAAAGTTTATTAGCACTGTGAAGGGTTTGCTGAAAACAATTGCCATTGGGAAGGCTTTGACTGCATGCACACAAAGAAACATCCAAACCTCACCTTCAGTGGGAGGCCTATTGGCCTAAAAACATCAGATTGCTTCAACTGCCTGGTCCTCTCTCCCTACCTTCTCTCTAAACAGCTACATTACATGACTAGCATGTACATCCAGACAGTCCTACATACCAAAACATCTTTTTCATTCATTTTGTGCAATTAAATTAAATCTGAGCTTTAAAGGGTTTAATTCTCACTGAGGCACTGAACCTAGATCTGGACTGTACCGCTTCAGATCACAACAAATGCGACTTCTGTATCTTTAAAATCTGTTGCCCCCACAATATCTCCTCCTGGCGAGATAATTACATGATGGGATAATAAGATTTCCAATCCCAGATCTCCCTCATCTTGTCTAATTTGGCCTAGAAGTGTAATGGCCAAGTCACAGATTTATTGTCTCAGTGAAATCTAGGCCAAGAAGGCCACTAGTTAAATAGATAAAAGTTGTGGGCAGTATCCAGTGGGGCACAACTGCTAATTTAAATTATCATATACTATCTTAACCTTCTCTAGCGGAACACCAATGGTGCTCACTGGGGCACTGATTTCCTGGGGAAGTCATCGGTTGCGTCCCGTTGGGTATTGCTCTCTGATTTATATTCCTGTGTGCTATTCTACTAAACTGAGGAAAAGGAAAGGCAAGAAACTCATCTGGACGTCATGACAAAAGTGGATAAAACTCCCATAATTTTTGCTAGTACTCTAAGCTTATAAGTCAGTGTGAATACAATGCTTTCTGGAACTTGACACTGTTTTTATGGTACTCCATACCTCTTAGTGCCTGCCCATTATCACCACAGGCAATCGGCCTTTTGGTTCTTATTAGCTAATCAAGGCTTGTCTATGAGTGTCATCAGATAGGGAGGGGGGAATCGTGTTGCCCTACTGTCGCTTCCCCCTTCTGTCCCACAATACTTCTTCTTTCTTTACACAGGGAAGAAAGAGGAAGTAAACAATGACCATGTGGATCATTTTCTGGGTCTTTTTTCCAACGGGAAAATGAGCAGAAGGAGCGTGAGAGGCAGATGGTGGCAAAAAAGAAACCATGAGAAACCATGAGTGGCCAGTAACGAGTGTGCGATAAAACGCTCGTCTGATGATATTCTAAGACTTATTTAAGAAGTCTTAAATAAATACACATTTAAGAATAGAAATGCATTACAGTGTACCATCATTCAAAAATATAATCAAAGTAATACTGTAAAATGCAAACTTACCTAGTTTACCTTATTCTCATAGGGCTCAGTCACTCGGTCTAAGCCATAGTCAAGTGTATCCTGCATCCCTGGCTGTTACACAGAAACAAAACAAAGCCCAACAATGACATATTTGTGCCGTATTTCAATTTATTCGTTCATAAGATGGTGTATGATTACATCTACCTATTAGCTGGCAGTTAAAAGACAAATTAATTTTGAAACAAGAATATGTAGACGTATTTGATAGGTCCTAAATAGAATAGCTTCGCCATTTTGTCAACCAGATCTAAGCCTAAACCAGGTAAGAACTTTTTTAATGTTGTAATTTTTTTTTTTTTTTTTGTAGAAATAATGACATGCCTCAATGAGAACTGTGTATTTTGCAGTTCTGCAGAAGCAAAGGGGATATAATGGGTGGAGAATTCTGCATCCTCAGGATCTCAGTTTCTGTTTTTTATCTCAAGTTTCTAGCCCTTATGATTGTGAAAGCAGGCTTTGATATAATAATAATAATAATAATAATAATAATAATAATAATAATAATAATAAATTTATTTCTTACCCGCCTCTCCCTTTGGATCGAGGCGGGGAACAACATTAGAACAGGAATCAATACATCTTAAAAAATCATGATTTAACATTGATCTGGATAGGCCTGCTGGAAAAGGCTAGTCTTTAAAGCTGCCTTAAAATCATACATAGTGTTAATTTTAAGAATCTCCTCCGGTAGGCCATTCCACAATCTGGGGGCGACAGAAGAAAAGGTCCTTTGGGAAACTGATGTCAGCCTAGTTTTAGCTGACTGAAGTAAGTTCACCCCAGAGGACCTGAGTGTGCGGAGCGGACTATATGGGAGAAGGCGATCCCACAGGTAACCTGGACCCAAACCATTTAGGGCTTTAAAGGTGATGACCAACACTTTGTACTTTGCCCGGAAACTAATTGGCAGCCAGTGGAATGATTTTAATGTTGGTGTAATGTGGCCACCCCTAGGTGTACCGGTGACCAACCTGGCTGCCATATTTTGAACTAGTTGAAGTTTCCGAACTAGGTACAATGGTAGCCCTATGTAGAGCGCATTGCAGAAGTCAAGCCTTGAGGTTACCAGCGCGTGCACTACTGTCTTTAGGTCTTCTGACTCTATATATGTGTGAGTAATACTGGGTACATTCTCTAGAGAGAGAGAAAGGCTCATGTTTCCAGTGGTCAGGCTTCAATTCCAAGAGTACCTCCTGGCCCCAATCTTAGAACTAGGAGAAACAGACTATATTCAATATTCTGCACCAGCTAATTCAATATGGTGTAGAAATAAGCAACAATGCGCAAATAGATGCATATTTGTTTAATTTGCAAAATGTATAAAGGTCACAGGAGTTTGGGTGCATGTTTTTTTTTACTTTAGTTTGATTTGTTTTTAGCGCAGGATACACATGGCCAAAGCTGGGCCTGGTGTAAGCACCCAGCACCATTGGGTAGCAGTGCCTATGCCAGGCAGCTGACTGGGTCTACAAGCCACAATTTTAAATTTCCCTCAATGCAGTGTCACTGCAAAACATTATGGGAAAATAAAATGGTGCTTCCTCTTATAATGCCCCAGTGCAATGCTGCATCACGGGCATTGTGGGAATTATTTAATTGCAGCTCTCAGCTGCTATCAGGGAAGCCCACAGTTGGGGTCCTGCCAAAATAGGAGACTACTAGAGAAGCCTTTGCTGAGGGCCCCCTTCAAACCTTGGCCACAGTAGGCAAAATTACCTTTACTATGTATATATTAAAGGTACAGGAGCAAAATTGCCTTTACTATGTATGTATTAAAGGTACAGGAGCAAAATTGCCTCTATTATGTGTCTATTAAAAGTACAGGAGCCTTCTCCACCAATACACCTGACAACTTTAATAACAGGGGCACTTTCTGTGGGTTCTATCCAATGGTGGTGTTCTGCCAACTGGCAGAACAGATTTCCCCTTCCCCTCTGCACACCCTCCCCATTCCCCAAATCTGCTCCAGGGGGTTGGGAGACCTTCTGGAGCAGATTTGGTCCATGCATGGGGATGGGGACTGTGGGAAGTAGAGGTTGGGAAGGAGCGGCGACCCCAAGTATGTTTTAGCAAAATCTTGGCATGGGAAGTTGGACCATAGAGAGAAAATGCTACCCATTGAAGGAAGGAATGCCTTGACATGGCAAACAGATTGGTACCACTATCAGAGCTGCTTTGAGCACAGCTGAGTTTTGATCAGCTATCTGATGTCTGCTGAAGTTTGGTCATCAATAATTAAACCTCAGCCAGTGCTATCTTAAAAGGGTGAAAAGAGGGGAAACAGCTCAAGAAAAAGAAAGATCCAAACGCAGCTCTAGTGTGATCAAAGGAGCTTCAGCAGGGAGGATGAGCCAGGACCAAAGGGGCTGTGCAGCATCTAGGCCCTTTCTACAGATGGTGTGTCTCTCCCCTCCACCCCCCAAGCTAAGCTCCAATTACTGTCTGACATTTGCCGGAGGCTTATACCTTCTCTGTCTGTTAACTGCTGGGCTCTCAGTTGGCCGCTTACACAGTGTGCACAATTAAAAGTGGATCTTTGATTATGATTTGGGATTAGGGAATGTAGCTTCTTGGCATGTGTCAAAGCCATATGGCATGCTGTGATCAGTGTGGTACTGCTCAGGAAACACCCCACTGGCATCTGCCAGAAGTGCCTCCAAAATAACAGAAGCTTGGTGCTGTTGCATGCCCAGCTTGGAGTCTTTTTTTTCCAGTATGGAAGATTTACCAAAAGCACCCTTCAGAGCAGTTCAAGGCAAGGAGGATCAATGTGGGCAAGTCAGATAGTGCGGGGGCAGATGATGTGTTTATGTGCATCATTTGTGCCACTGCTCTTGCTATTGGCACTGGTGTTGGGTGGGGGCATTATAATTACAACCCTGAAGAAACATACATCTCTTAGGTAAAACCACAGTGGCTGAGTTCAAGGAACCAAATATGCACAAGACAGATTTATACAGCATACACAGTTCTCGGAAGATGGGCTCATTCTCTAACTGCTTCCTGTGTGACTTTGTGTCCCACTTCCTCCACCTGTAGAAAGGACAGCTGGACTTCCTTAACTTTTTTTTAATAGAAGAACCATTTCCCCTTCTCCTACAGCAATAACTGCCCGCTACAAGGCTAAGGATCCAATCCAACTAATTATGCAGAAGACCCCAAACTCAGGGGCATCCAATCATCCAAAGCAGGGCAGGAGGTGCAGCAGAGATGATCTTCGCCTCCCTGCTGCCCACCCTGCAGATTTCACCAGACGGGCTTTTCAGCCCAACTAGCAAGGGTGCATCAGAGCAGGATGGAAGGATGCTGGAAGATCCCCTCCCCGCCAATAGGGGCATGTCTACACAAAGGATTTGCCCCGGGGGTGGCTTCGTGGTAGCGGCACGTCATCTACATGATGCAGCTGCCATTGCGAAGCCATCCGGGGGCAAATCCTGGATACTATGCTACAAAAATGTTGGGCACTTAACCCGACTTATTTTGGCAGCAGAGCCCATGGTGCCCCCTGATTGGTCGCCATGGGCAGCCCCGCACCTCTAGAAAAGTAAAAAAAGTTAACACCGGGGGGAGGAGAGGAATGGGCTGTTCCTCCCCTCCCTTTTTAAAATTTTATTATCTATATCTGCGGAGCTCCAACACTTTATACTTCGCCTGGAAACTCATACAAACACTAAAAGCAAACCTTTTCATGAACAAGAATGAGGTGCACTTCTGATTTTAATTTGGGGTGAGGTTGAGGAAGCAGTCACTCTCGGAGGAGTTGGGAAACAAACACGGAGGAAAGACATTCAAAGCAACCCAGACCTCTGTCTTTGAAACAAGCCATACACCCACAACGCATGTAGTTCCCCTCACTGTAGGATATAGTGATCCTGGTGAAAGCAAATATGTCCCCCCACACACACACCCCTGAGCAACCCTATGACAAATAAGAAACCAGCTGTGCAAATCCTACAATTCCTCCCCCCACCTTTTCAGGTACATTGTGTGTACAGGTGTGTGACACCCTCAACATTTATTGAATACATATGGCCTATTGTGATTCAGATTATAATTGTAATAAGTATCTTAAAACATACTATTCCTCACTCACAGGTGTTCGGTGCACTAGCCAGTAGGCTTTCTCCTGACAGTCCAAAGCGTACCGGTCTTCCTTCTTTCGTTCTTTTCCTGTCCTGCAAAGCCAGGAAGATTATTACACTTTGAGCTTCATCACACCAGGGTTCTACTGTGCCATCACTGTGAATTGCGTGCAAATGACTCAGTTTCCACCTTATAATCCGCTTTAACTGCGAAGTACTCCCATGCATCCTGCTTTAATTGTGCTATAAAGCCAAAAGAAGTGCAATATTTAGCTACCAGATTTCAAGCGTATCTTCCGAGCGGCCACTGATGTACAGGAACAAGATTTAAAAGAAAAATTAAACAAATGCTTACACCTGCATAAGCTTTGAAGATAAAGACATCAAAATTGGCTTTAAGCATACCAAATTTGAATCAGATTGGGTCATCCGTTGATTTTTTATGATTTTTTAAAATTCCCTCCCCTAAACCCACTTCCTGGTATGCAAAGGATTGCTGCCGCCTGGTAGCAGCAACAACAACAACAACGTCAACAGTTTAGCGCTGTAGGGGATAATTAGAAGGAACAGGTACCTGGGATGAAGCTCTTTAACAAATCAAAGTAAGGGATTACATCACTTTCCTGGGATTATTTGTGTATCTCTGGCAATAATTCCTGCCCAGTTGCATAATATTCCTGCCCAGTTCCATTGTATTTCCATGCTAGGAATGACCAGGGCGATGTCTATATGACGCTGCATTGGAAAGAGATCAGCTCTAAAGCCCGCAGCATCGCTGCTGCGAGGCTAAATCGAAAAAGCTAGACAGGGGCAGGAGGGAGCGTGGGCTGATGGCCTTTCCATTGTCAAGCCTGTCCCTGCCCCATGCCCTGTGTTCCCGTGCTTACCCCAGATACACTGGAAAACCTGAACTGAAGCTGCTAAACAACAGAGTGACCTTGGAGCAAAGGTAAAAGTCAGAGTAAATTTATCGTTTGAAAATGTGCAGCTTAGAAGGGGAAATCCCAATGTGGCTATGACTTAGCAGCTGCGTAGCCACTATGGGGTTAATAGAGCTTATACACACACACACACACACACACACACACACCAGCAGTGAAATGATATATAATGATGAAGAGCGATCTGCTACATTAGATTTTTCCAAGGTTATTCTCTTGCTTAGATTCAGGGACTACTCTTCCACCTTCCCTCTCCTAAACGTGTGACTATTGTAACCTTTAGTTACTGAACCAAAGGGAGAAGCAGAAATTGTCTAAAGCAAATAATCAAAAGAATTAGAAGGGATCAGAAAGGTCTCTAGCCCTGTTCCCCGATGAAAGGGGGCATCATGCACCCACCAGTCCCCTGAAAACCCAATTAGCATTTCATCTTGCCACAAGCAGACAATGCTTGAACTACAGTGAAGTGAACTTAAGAAGAGCCCTGCTGGTTCAGATCAGAGGCCTATGTAATCCAACATCCTGTTTCCCACAGTGTCCAACAAGATTTTCTAATGGGATGACCACAAGCAGGACTTGAGGGCAATAGCATGCTCACACTCACGTTCTCAGCAATTGGTATTTAGGAGGTAACATATAGCTATCATGACTAGTAGCCAAGCACCTGCAGACCCTGTTAGGAAAGGTAAAGCCAAAATTATAATGGTCATCCCTACCCAGTTTGATCTAGAGATGGAACTTTTTCTCAGTTTCACGTGTGGTGGTAGCCAGTTAGCCCTAAGAGTAACAGCAATCCGTGCTCTGAATTGTTCCATGGGAAAGGCTCACAAAATCCTAGCTGTTATTTACCACACAGATTACTGCACAGTCTTTGTAGAAATCGTCACTCTGCCTTTGCACTTCTTGGCTCACACCCTTTGCTGCTATGCTTCTAAAAAGAGCTACTGAGAATCAGTAAAAGAATCGGCCATCAGAGAAAAAGAAAGCAACTTTGACTGAAAACAATATTTACACCTTTCAGGCAGACTGTGCAAACCGTTGCCCGTGTGGTTATTTGTATGCAAAACGGCAAGCCAATTTAATTTTGGTTAGTTGCAAGAGCAAAGTCAAGAGATTCACATATAGATACCAGCCATCTATGTTAACTTTGAAGGCTTTTTGTTTGTTTGTTTAAAAACAACAACCAGGGGTGTCTTAATAATTTTTTTTTTTAAAAAAAACCCACCATTATTGAGAACTTGACAGGCGTTTATTGCACAACCCTTCTGTCAAATAAAGTAGAAAAGCGAAACTAAAAAAACTGTTAAGAAGTGCCTTACCTATACTGCTCCTTGGCCTGCATAATAATAAAGTCCCATTTGTGGTTGATTTTTTGGTTCAGCATGTTGTAGTGTTCCTAGAAAAACAACGGCAATAGTGAGACAACGACGAAAGCAACAGGTTTCCGCTTTGCTCTCAAAGCGGAGAGTGCAACGAGGTGCCGCAGCACACAACTATGTGTTCTAAGCATAAAATGAGTTCGATCGCTGTGATTTTTCAAGATAACTTATGAAAATAAGCCACTAGAGTTGTAGTGATGGGGTAAATATTTAAGTTGATGCCTCTGGTTTTTTCAGACATAATTTAATGTGATTTTTTAAAAATACTAATGAATTACAGATAAATAATAATTCAAAAAAATGCTACAGTTATGATTTTCTGTGGGTACAGGGATATGTTATCAGAAACACAGGGCAGCTGCTAATCTCGGTAGCCCTTTGATGAGTTACAGGAACATAGGAAGCTGCCTCATACTGAGTGAGACCATTGGTCCATCTAGGTCAGTACTATGCACACTGACTGGCAGCAGCTCTCCAAGGTTTCAGGCAAGAATCTTTCCAACCTTACCTGGAGATGTCAGGGGTTGAATCCAGGACTTTCTTCATACAAAGCAGGTGTTCTACCATGAAGCTATAATGACCCTTCCCCAAAATGTGACTCCTTTTTTCTTCTGTGCATGGACTTTGCTGAGTTCCCCTCCCTCCTCTGTAATATAGTTCATTCATCCATTCGTTTCATTTCTATACCATCCAAAAATCGAAGCTCTCTGGGCGGTTCAAAAAAAAATTGAAACCCCAAAATATAACATAATAAAAACATAATATAAAACCTTTAACAGTTTACCTCAAGTCCTAATGTCATTACACTGTGTTTTTCCCTGGCCTTGCTCCACATCATTGGCTGGCAAGGGTAGGGAAATACTTTGCCCATTTATGTCAGGAGGACACGAGGTCAGCTGAGCCACATGCTATGGAGGGGGACAAGGGAACTTGATATGGGACTGCCATTTTTACTGGTGGCCCATTGGTTCTGAAAACATGGAGCTCCACCCTCATTCTAACCTGGCATGGTGACTAAGGGAGCAATCTTATGCGTATTTATACAGAAAGAAGTCCTACAACTCCCAGTCTGAACATGCATACGATTGTGCCTTAACTGCTTTAGCTGGTCAATCTGTTTATTATTATATCTTTTTAAAAAAATCCTTCTAATAATACAACATGTAATTCAACATGTATCAACAAAAATCTACACAGTGCATCAACATTACATTAAAAAAACACCACCTGACTTATCAGTTTTATTCATCTCCTCTGCAGTCCATCAGCTTGTAAATGAATTTGTGAACTTCTTTATCACTTTTCTATAGTTCCCAATAGTTAAAATAATAAAAGACAGCAAAAGTCACCATCACAAGACAATTTGTTGTTAATAATTTCTGCGGACTTTATAACAATCCTCTGAAGAAGGCCTAAAAAAGCAAGAGGCTGAGACGCATGAGGCTTTTGTATAATTTTTTTTTCCTATAGCATCCTGAGACTTTTCTCCCTTGCTGTGTACATCTTCAATGTTCACCCACCTTGCACCCCTAAAAATTAAAACTACAGTATAAAACCAGAGTAAAAAATGAATGAATCTTCCCTGCACCCATTTAGTAAATAAATGAATTTGAACTAGGGATGTCAGAGAAACCTACTACCAAAACAAATGAGTTCAGATTTCTATGAATCCAACCCACAGATTCTGCAGTGGACCAACTTTTCCCCAGTCAGGCAGATTCTGCCAACTTGAGGACAGTTTTTCTAACTTTCCAGAATTTTGTGCAATTTCAGTAATAGAAAAATATGCATTAAAAACAAACAAACCCCCAACTGAAAATGTGCATTTCCCCCATAGGCTATTTGGGTGTGTGTGTTCTCATTTGAGGGATGGAGGAATTTGCACATTTTTACAATTGTGGATTTTCACACATGTGAATTTGTGCAAATGCAAATTTTTGCAAATTTGGAAACTACTATCGGCTTCAGCTGATACGCCAGCTGCTTCCCTTCCTAGAGACCATAGTACATGCGCTGGTAACTTTGAGGCTCGACTTCTGCAATGTGCTCTTCGTAGAGCTACTTTTGTGCCTAGTCCGGAAACTTCAACTAGTGCAAAATATGGCAGCCAGGTTGGTGACCACATTACCACCCCACATCTAGGGGTGACCACATTACACCAGCTTTAAAATCACTACACTGGCTGCCAATTAGTTCCGGGCGAGGTATAAAGTGTTGGTTATTACCTTTAAAGCCCTACATGGTTTGTGTCCAGGTTACCTGCAGGATCGTCTTCTCCTGGACAATTTGTCCTGCACATTCAGGTCCTCTGGGAAGAATTTACTTCAGCCAGCAAAAACTAGACTGACAACTGTTACCCAGAGGACCTTCTCTTCTGCCGCTCCCAGACTGTGGAATGGCCTGCCATTGGGATCTCTCTGCCATTGGGAGAGATCTGCCAACTCCATAGCCTTTCTGAACATAAAAAAGCAATAAAGACTGACCTCTTCCAGCAGACCTACCCAGTCGAATTTTAAGAAGCCTAGCTGTTATTTTAATAATGTATTAGTTTTATATGTTTTAATCAGTTTTATGTATTTTATAATATTTTTGTATTCTATGTTGATCCCCGCCTTGATCCAGAGGGAGAAGCGGGTAAGAAATAACAGCAACAACAACAACAAACTCTGATTCTGTTGCTGAGCACACAACAGAGCAAAAGGTGCCTGACCATCTGCAGAACACAGATGGATCAGAGTTTACACAAGCTGTACATCCCTAGTTTAAACTTTGCCAGCCAAACAGCCATTTTGGCCAGATATATACTCAATAGTGACTTTCTCAAGGATCTATGCAAGAGGAAATAACAGACATCGTGAATAATGTTTTCCACTTCTCCCACTCCACAAGCATTTCTCATATGAAATGCTATATCACTTAATCTATGTCCATTGCCTGAAAGCAAAGAGCACAGAAAACTGTTCTAAGGTTAAAAGGTTTTAGTTCAAAAAGATCATTTCATCAATTTTGTAACTACTTCATAAGGAAATAAACAGACAAGATTCTGGAAAGCAGTATTGGCCAATCTTTTCACCACTCAGGATTTCAGAATTGCCTTGGCATTGACTGGCGTTGACTGAATAGGAATCCTTTGGCCAAGCTACACCTATTCAAGATCCTATTGATGGGAGCTTGCCAGGAATTAGAGGTTCCCATGCACATCAAATTAAATCAAAATAATACAGCATACTGATCCAGAGCAGAAATTGTGGTACTAGTCACATGGTATTAGGCAAGATGCTTAGTCAAAAGCTTGCATAAGACGATAGAATACCTTCCTACCTTTTCATATTCTTCTAGAATTCCTTTCCGCTTAATATTTTTCTTGGCTAGGTAGATGGCTGGGAATTGGGGGGGAAAAGAGGACACACTATTTTCACAATTACAGAAACCAAATACATGTACTTAATGAGATGGCAGAAGAGCAAAATTACCCAGAATGGCATATTTTTTCTCCAAAGACAGACCCTGTCCTGGGTGCATCCTCATGGTTTTTCCAAGAGGACAGATCTGATTCCAGTGTATGTCCAACCCACGTGTGTCAGTGGGCTGGACATACTGGTCCATGGTTCATCCCTATGAATTCACACCATAGGTGTGGTGAAGGCAATACCAATCTGGGTTACAATGATAGCAGTTGTACAGGTGGAAGCTTAGGGCAAGAATGGGGAGAATATTCCAAGGGCAACAGCCAAATGTCTCGGACAACTTTTCCTACTGACAAATGAATTTCTCTGTAATAGTTAGAAGTTTTTATACGAGTGTAGATTGTGTGCAGGTCTAAGATCAAAATGGGTGCACTCTTTATGTCCCTGGACAGCAACTAGTTTTGCCCCCTAAAATGCTCTGCTCTGTGGGGAAAAACCTGCCCCATCTGCAGAATGCTACCATATCAGGAAGATGGGTTTCTAGCCCAGCCTTCTTGCTTGTTGGTCAGTTTAGTGTACAGGGATTCTTTTTACAGAAGGAGCATTCTAACATGCGATCTTTCCACAGACACCCTAGGATGGGATGCACCACACAATTTAACTGAATGTGTTCTGAGCTACTATTTGAAAGAATAGTTAAAGTGAAGAGAGAATATGGGGATGGACGACTCTTTAAAGAGGGGTATATAACTCTTCTCCAGAAATTATTGTTAATATGAACATTACCAGCGATGGCTCACTATGACTCTGCCCAGGGATACATCTGTCGTTTAGATTTTATCAAGAAGGCAGAGAGTGCCTCCCCACTGTTATGGCTTACCATAGTCTGTATCTTCCGCTGCCCACTGCTGGGTTGGCCAAAAGTAGGGTGTCTGTAGGAAGGAACAAAATAACTATGACTCGAATTATCAATCGATACCTTAAATAAAGTCTCTGAACAAGGAGAGGGGAACCTTTTTCAGTCCAAGGGCTGAATTGATTCTGCGCAAGCATTTCAGGCTTGCATGGCAGCAGGAGGGAGGAGCAATATCCTAAAGTGGATAGGCCACAACACTGATGGCATGTTGCCACCCCATAGCAGCAAAACTGTGGGGTTTAGTGAAGAAGCAGTGAAGATGCAGCACCATCAAGGCAGGGCCCTTGCTGGTGCAAGCATTAGACCTTTCCAAAGAGCCTTCAGAGAGGCAGGTGGATAGCTTTTCTCTTGTCTGTGGCAATTTTTATTTTTAACCCATCTTTCTTCCAGGATGGAATTCAAGGTGGCATATGTTGCATTCCCAGATGGTCTCCCATCTAGACACCAACTAGACTCAGATTGCCTTCATTTCAGCTGCAACACCTGGGGCTACATCCTGGGGTCACCTTTGCCTTTTCTTAATGCTTCCTATTTGTATTTGAAGCTTTTTATTTTTTATTAGTTTTGCACTGCTGCTACTGCATCTCAGAGATGGCTTTATTAAGTTTTTGTCTTACATTTTAGTTAAGCTGCCTTATTGATCAGGTTGGTGGAAAAGCCGCACGATCGAGAAAAATGCGCTGTGGGTCTAAACTGCAACGCATTGCAGCCTACCTTTCCTATGCTTTGGCTATCACTGTGCTTACCTGAAATCTGTAGAGGCTGCTATCTGGCCTGAGAGTGAGATTCTTTGGTTCCTGAAGAGGATAGACGTATCCATACTTGACAATCATACTTCCCAAGCTTAGTGCCTCTAAAAACAAACAGGGCCAACTGCTTTCATTGGTGCATACACAGGAAAGCCAAGCATTCAGAACCAACTCACTATTTAAAAGACAAGAATTCGGATACCATGAAAACAACAACGGATGCTCAAAGCCTGTCAAAGCACCAATTGGTTTCATGTGTCTACCTACCTTCATCGGTTATTTGCAGGCGCTGAATAATCCACTGTGACATATCAGAACCTGCAAGGCAAAATCAAGAGCAGACAAAGTAAATGGTCAGAAGCCCAGTTCTTTACATTCTGACCTCAGTGACCTGCCAGTAGTAACTATCTCTAATAAAGAGGCCTTGGGAGGAAAACAGATCCAGACATGCAACTACCACCCTGAGCCATAAAATAATTGGAGACAGAACATCATCATCCCCCACTCCAAGGGATTTAAAGATGGTTAGGAAAAGTGATCACTGTCCTAGTGTGCATACTCATTTCACGTTCGCGTCTGATAAACAGAGTTTGCAGATTTTTGCATTATTTCTACAAACACAAAAAACCTGTTTGACCAGAAGGAAGACTGAGACAACAGAAATACATGTGTATATGCCATGGGAAGCAAAACCCTTTTTCAAACCAGTTGAATACTCTTAAAAACAATTGCTTGCTTCCAGCCTTAAAGGGGGATGTTTGATACTGCATCCAAATTCGTAAGAATCCATCAATACTGTGCAAAAAAGCTGAGCCAAGACTTAGTTGTACAGTATTCCCATATACTTATCTGAACCCTACTCTCAAAACATTATGCACAGTGTTTTTCCTAGTTTTCCATCTACTGTAGCTGTAAGTGCCGCTGCTAGCTCATCTCCCAAAATGACATCTAGCTGCAGGACTCACAGCCATGAAGCCCGGGGATCAAGTTGTCTATCTAATAACAAACTAGTTGCAGCATGAAAGTGAAACACCCTGGCAATTTGATTGGAAGGGCCAGAGTGTACATCTCAGCAACCTACCAATCAGTGTGAGAGAAATGGAGTGGAAGGAGATGTCCTGCTATAGTGGAGAAGCTGCCTTTTCTGTACAGCACTCCAAAGCCCCACCCCCACCCCCAGTAATGCACCTGCAGTAGAAAGGAACTGCCTTCTCACACTCTTCAAGGCAAATGGCTTAACTTTTGATTTCAAAAATATTGGCTTCCCATGCAGGGTCAATATGAAATTATACACAACCTGCCAGGTCATAGGTAGGTCCAAGCTAGAACTTGGTGGCTTGGAAGCAGAAGCAGCAGATCAGAAGTATGGTGAGAGCTAGAGTGATGTAGAGGCTAGAATGTCAGGCTACAACCAGGGAGACCAAGGTTCAAATCTCCACTCAGCTGTGAGGTTCACTGGGTGGCTTTGGACCAGACACTATTTCTCAGCCTCACCTGTTGTGAGGATAAAATTGTGGGGAGGCATTTACATTATTTGGGGTTCATTAAAAGAAAGGTGGGATATAAATGTAATAAATAAAATAGATGGCAGAGGTAAGAGTGTGGTGGGAGTTAATTAAAAAAACACTGTGAACTGGATTTCAGGTTTATTGGCTTTCCAGATCTGTCTATATGCGGGGAAAGCCCCGCAGTGGCTGCAGTTCCGCACTACGTCAGTTAGATGATGCAGGCGCAGTTTTGTAGGCACCGTGGGGCTTCCCCGCGAAGCTGCGTATTGAAAAAGTAAGGGTAAATCCAACTTTTTAAATTCAACGGCGGCAAAGTCAGTATGGCTCTTTCATCATCTGACGTCGCTCTGGGGCCAATCCTAGGGGCGGTCCTGGTGGAAGGCGACCAGCAATTGGTCACCTTCCACCAGGAAGAGGGCGGGGTGGCTCTGGTACCTAGATGGCTGGCCAGCCTCCTCAGTGTCCACCCTCCTCAGTGTCGGGATTACCTACTGCCACCCCGGGAGAGGGAAACTGTGGGGTTTCGGAGGGAGGTGCCGCCAACCTGGAGACAGCACCTCGGGATACCTGATACAGCTGATTAGTAACTTTATCAACAAACATCCAACAAGCATTCAGTCAGATAAAGGTCAAGGAGAAGATAAATGGAGAAACAACTGCTCCAACATGCCAAAGTAGATGACAGTTATGTGTTAATGCCCTGTGGTCATATTTAGCTATCTACTATAAAGCAACCCACCCTGTAGCCTTCAGCATATTAGAACAAACTTTATCCCACAATGGTCATAGAAACAATGTAAACCAACCGGTGAGTTTGAGGTGAAGTATGCTGGAGTGAGAACCTGTCTTAAGAGAAAACCCCTGTAACCTGATCCTATCAGAAACAATTATAACTCATGTTTAGCCTAATGGCAACCCTGAGCTGCCTATGGATTTTAAAAAAAAACACTTCAGTAACTACTGTTGTGTCTCTAATTATCTAAATCCACTTGCTTTTTTAAAACGCATATTCCTTCCACTTCACAATGCACACGTCTTGCTGCATATTGTCTTTAAATATTAAGATTTGCAACTTAAGGGATAAATCATAAACCAACGTGAGGGGAAATGGGAACTGAATTGTGTTCTCTTGACAAGATGACTCACTGGGAACATATGATTTCCTGCATGAAAGAGAAATGGTGAGATAGCCAGGAATCGTGCAATTCAATTAGAGGACCTGCTCGTAAATTAAAGGTCAGGGCCTATTACTTAAGGAGTAAAAAATAAAGATATGCATGGAACTAATGCAAAAGGATGTGTTACAGTCTTCGATAGAGATATATTGGGTGAGTTGTAGCAAAATTGCTGGTGTGGAGGAAAATGATACATAAAGACACCAAAATCTTTGTTTCGGAGTGATTTTTTAAAACAAGAAGAGTATAGTTTTTATCCCATGTTTACTAAACAGCCCATTAGAGCTGGGGGATTCATGAATCTGGAATTAAGCCTCCCCCAGCCCTGCCATCTTACTCTGCAGTCAGCACTTTAGTGTATGTTAAAATTAAAAGTTTTAAATAGGGCAAGGCTTTAGGAATGCACTGATTCTCCAAACATGTACAAAGCTTCATCTCCAAATGCCGTCAAGATGTGGATTACCATGTTGACCTTTCCTGACATTACATTGCTTGAGACTCGCACCAGCAGTCAGGAGCTCTTATCCCCACTGACTGCTTCCTGAAATAGATGAAATTAAAAGATTAGCCTGTCATTCAGACCTGACCTAGCCCAGCTTGCACCTGTTCTTCTCCCTTAAGAGGTGATGCTTCTTTTAAAAATCCTGGGGAAAGCTCACCAACCTCTGGCTTATCGTGAGTGAAGGTACTCCCGTTTATTACAGAGGAAAATGTGGCCTAAGATACCCAAGCTTCCCTTCTCCTTAAATACACAGAAACACGTTTTTCAGCAAACCTCATCAAATCAATAAAATGCAGCGTTGGCAGGACTGTAAAGGTGTTTACAGCCTGGAGAAAGGTAGGCATGATTTAAAAGTGGAGAGGAGGATACCATCAGATTGCACTTGAGATAAGGCTGACGTCAATATGTATGCTACTGATGTTCAAAGTTCAGCAATGTTAACGTTCTCATGTGAATGCTGACAATCCCAGATTAATTTTATTGTTGTTTGAGTATGTGAATTCTTAACCAAAGGGCAACATACAAATATATCAAGCAACTAAATAAATACATTTTGTGACCATCCAACAAAGATGTACATTTCTCTGCTTCTAAAATGTACATGTACGTTTAGGTAACTCTCAACATTGACTGGTGTATCTCTGAATTATAAGACATTTAGGATGCAATCCTATGCTTGTTTAGATGCATAGGAGTGCACCCTTACAAATTTGTCTGAGAGTAGCAGTATTCACAATTTAGACAATTACCACATTTTGGATATTTGTTGTATACATATTTTAAAATAAAAGGTATCCAAAGAAAAATAAGGAATAACATTTCCCAGTAACTGTCATATCAGCATTCAGGGGTTATCCTTTTCCCAATAACCTATTCATTTGTATTAATGTGTAATCAGTCTTTCAAATAAATCTAAAACTGTATTGGCACTTGCTTTCAAACATGCCATTTGATTGACTTGTCACTTCCTTAATAACTAGTTGCGAAGGGAATGTGTACACTGCCTTGGGTTCTTTGGAGGAAAAAAGGCAGAATATAAATGCAATAATAAAAAATAAAAAAATGTGAATGTGCCTATTCTGTATGTTAATTTTTCATCCACCTTGAAAGTTAAAAGTCATTTATTTATTTTTAGTTATTTATTTATTACATTTCTATACCGCCCAATAGCCGAAGCTCTCTGGGCGGTTCACAAAAATTAAAACCATAATAAAACAACCAACAAGTTAAAAGCACAATTACAAAATACAGTATAAAAAGCACAACCAGGATAAAACCACGCAACAAAATTGATATAAGACTGAAATACAAAGTTAGAACAGTAAAATTTAAATTTAAGTTAAAATTAAGTGTTAAAATACTGAGAGAATAAAAAGGTCTTCAGCTGGCGACGAAAGCAGTACAATGTAGGCACCAGGTGGACCTCTCTGGGGAGCTCATTCCACAACCGGGGTGCAACAGCGGAGAAAGCCCTCCTTCTAGTAGCCACCTGCCTCACTTCCTTTGGCAGGGGCTCACGGAGAAGGGCTCCTGTAGATGATCTTAAGGTCCGGGCAGGTACATATGGGAGGAGGCGTTCCTTCAAATAACCTGGCCCCAAACCGTTTAGGGCTTTAAATGTCAATACCAGCACTTTGAATCGGGCCCGGACCTGGACTGGCAGCCAATGAAGCTGGAAAAGGACTGGCATAATGTGATCTCGCCAGCCAGTGCCTGTTAGTAAACGGGCTGCCCTGTTTTGTACCAGCTGAAGCTTCCGGACCATTTTCAAAGGCAGCCTCACGTATAACGCATTGCAGTAATCCAAGCGAGAGGTTATCAGAGCATGGATAACTGTAGCTAGGCTATCTCTGTCCAGATAAGGGCGTAGTTGGTATATCAACCTAAGCTGAGAAAAGGTGCTCACCTGTGCCTCAAGTGACAGTTCTGGATCCAAGAGCACCCCCAAACTACGGACCCCATCCTTTAGGGGGAGTGCAACCCCGTCCAGGACAAGGCAAACATCACCTCGCCAGACAGATGAACCACCCGCTAACAGTACCTCCGTCTTGTCTGGATTGAGTCTCAGTTTGTTAGCCCTCATCCAGTCCATTACCGTGCCCAGGCACTGGTTCAGAACAGTCACTGCCTCACCTGGGTTTGATGAAAAGGAAAGGTAGAGCTGGGTATCATCCGCATATTGATGACACCTCAGTCTAAAGTATAAATCATCACTATGGTCAAAAATGCTCTTTCCCAGGTCGAGGGCCTTTCCAAACAATCAGTAAACATTGAGTTCCTGAATTAGAAAGATCAAGCCAATAAAGCAGCTTCCCATGAGAGGCCACTGTGAACCATTGCTACAATTTTCCCATGCACTTATATCTGCCAATTTTGGAGGGCTTCATATGTACAAGAAGGGGAAAAGGTAGCAAAGTATTTACATGCTGTGTGTGTGTGTGTGTGTTGTATAAGAAAGGTGTTTATAGTGTATTTCCAGAGTTGCGTTGAATGAACATAGCCGGCAGGCACCAAAGGAGAGCACAATTGTTATACCAGACTGTACTGACAGGTTCAAGACATCAAAGCACCGCTACCTAACTATTTCTTATTTAGTATCTTTGAGGGAAGGAGGCAGTAATTTACAAGCATAGAATATGGCTTAGACATCAATCCTAAACCCACTGAGCTTAATAGGACTTACTTCTGAGTAGACTGCACCGTTTTGCTCTTGTTTGGTGTTCCACAGATGATACATTTTTTAAAAAAAAAACACTTAACTTCAGAAACACATTTAAAAATGTAAATAATTGTTTAAATCTATAATGTAAAAATATAAATAAACAATAGAATTTCTGGAGTAGAAATTCAGCTATTTGCCCTAACCCATGTGATGTGCATGATTTAATTAAAAAAAACTTTTACTCTCCCTATGGGGGGTGGAGAAATTTATTACAAATTTTATTTCTTCATGGTGTCAAGATGGCAGTGTCAATAGCTTTGAAGACATCTCCCTGTGGCAGCAAGACTGGGTTGTTGTAACAGCCCTGCCAACATCAAAGGGGGAGATAAAGTGATGATGAATACCAGATGGTCTTCTATAAAGGAGATTAAGGCGTAATCCTATGCATTTTTAGAGATGGCTGGCTGGGGATGCTGGGAGTTTTAGAATTTTTGTTCTGTGTAAAGATGCACAGGATTGTGTCCTAGGTGCCTGTTGTTGTCTTCTATTCTATCACACTTACCTGTCATAGCATGTGGAATGTCGGTGACCATGACTTTCTGAGTGTGCATTTTGATGCCAGAATTTGGATCCTGCATCTCCACCAACAGAACTTCCAGCTGCAAATTATAGCGGATACATGTTAAGAAACAAAAGGAAAACGTGGGAATTGCGAGTGTGTGCAAAATAAAGTCAAGATTAAAACAAGAGGAGAGGATCAAAAGTTTCAGCAAACTCAGTTGATAGCCATGAACATAGCTGAATATCCCAAGATGCATGTCTTTGGTTGTAACTTCCAAAAGGGGTAGCCAAGAGAGATGTTAGTCTGTTACAGAGAAAACAACAGTCTTGTGGCAAGTTACATACTATCAAGTGACTATTTGATTTGCCTCAACTGTTTATAGTTGAAACAGATCAGTAATGCCTATCACTTAAGCTATTTACAAGCAATCAATTTTATCAGTTGTGAGATGTCTGCACAGGTTTCTGCAGTTTATAACTTATAAATATCTTAGACCAAACATATTTTAGGGGCTTCTTTACACTAGAGTTTTATCCCATACCTTTATTGGGGCTTCTGTTTATGGATTCTTCATGGGATTAAGATCTGCTCCTTTACACATGCTTTTGGGGGGGGATTTCCTTTCTATGTGTTTCATTATACAGCCACTAGATGGCGATGTGGTGTAGTGGAATTGTTCAATTACACGTAGCCACTGTCACACTTCTAGAATAAAATGCAAGACTTTCTCCGATCTTTTTTATTAAAAAATGGTAAAGGTTCTAAAGCAAAGGAAGGTTGACAACGGTATGCAAAGGACCAGCAAACTTCCATGAGTGTCCAATCTACACAAGCCTTGTGTAGAGATGGCCTAAATATCTCCTTTTCCTATGTGCCCTATTATACACTTTGTGATCTATGGAAATCTCCTTCTAAATGGTGCCACCAGGGTATCAGGTTGAGTCAGCAAGGGCAGGAAGAGAGGTATCCTTGGGGGCTAACTCCAAAGTATGTGACTCTCTCTCCCACTGCAGACCATCCAAAGTCCAAGCCTGACACTTTTCCAAAGCATTGCAAGATTTACCTGTTTGAACTAGCTTAGGATAAAATTGAGAAAGGTGAGATGGGTTTAATAAATGTTATTCTGTTTGGGGAGTTGGGGACAGTTTATAAGTTTCTATAAATAAAATAATTTTGTATTTCCCAAACAGAAGTAAAATCTCTGATGATGTCCAAATATGCAGTTTACTAGGGTTTGGAAAGAAAAATATTTCATGCTTCCCCAACCTGGCCATCACCAGACAACACAGCTCAGTTTCCCTTGGAAGAGATTCCACTGAAAATTTCACTTTACTTCATAATAAACAACTTATCCACAAATATATGTAAAAGTTCAGCAGATATTGACCTGATTTGCAAGTCGCAGTAGCAATTCCTGGGTTGTTTAACTCGGGAATTGTTGGGACAAATGAAATGATGAGACTACTATCTGCCATGTGGTCGTAGCTTCTGTTTTTCAATAAACAAGAAATTTTGTGATGTGTGAACAGAGAAACTCTTGTTTAGCCCCTAAACAACCCAAAGTTAATTCAACAATTGTTTGTGGTTTGTTTTGGGGTTAACTCTAGACTTTTAACCCATAAACAACCCAGAGTTTCTGGGTTCACACCAGTGTTCCTGGGTTGTTAATTGAAAGTGAAAATAATAAGTGTGCAGCTCAAAGTCAAAAAAAGGCCTCAACAGTTTAAAAAAATGGGAGAGGGAAGGGAAGCTGGCAACCTTCTACCCTCTGATATTTCACATAGAATTGTCTAGCAGGCCAGTGGGGGTGCATGAAACTGTGCGAGGTAAATAAGACAACAAAAACAAGAACCATCTCTATCAATATAAATGAACTTAGCATGTATACAATTTAGAGGACATTTAGCATATACTGATCCAGTTTGCATGACACAACAGTCCACCGAGGATTAATTTAGCTATGGGGGCTGTTGTGTCACATCAAGTGAACATGGGCAACCTTTTGTATGGCTTTGACATGTAAATCCAGTGTCATAGATTGTTTGAGGGGGCAGACAACCCTCAAATAACTCTAAAACAAGCTATGGGTTATTTGAGAGTTGTCTACCCGCTCAAACAACCCAGGATCTGGGTTTGCACAAAATGACAAGCTATGAGCATGCTGCTACCACTTGCATATTCAAAATTGCAGCCGCTGTGCTCCACTAAGCCCCATGGGAAAATTAAGCCATTGTGGCTAGTGTTACAAGCAAAGGAAGGAAAGGAACCTCTTGTGCAAGTACTGAGTCATTACTGACTCTTGGAGGGACGCCAGTTTTCGCTGACGTTTTCTTGGCCTTATAGTGGGGTGGTTTGCCGTTGCCTACCCCGGCCATTATTACCTTTCCCCCAGCTAACTGGGTACTCATTTTACCGACCTCGGGAGGATGGAAGGCTGAGTCGACCCGAGCCGGCTGCCTGAAACCAGCTTCTGCTGGGATTGAACTCAGGCCGTGGGGAGAGTTTCAGCTGCAGAAACTGCTGTTTTACCGCCCTGCACCACACGAGGCTCAAGCAAACAACAAGCAAACAAGCCCACTTTTCCTGTCTCACAGGTGGTGACCACCAGAGTTAACTGGGTTAAAGTCCCAGAATTTGCTTTCAATGTCAAAAATTGACACCCAAAACTCTCATCCCCAAATCCCAAAACAAAAAAGACACAGGGTGCTTTTTGATGTGGATGATTTAGCAGCACCCAATTGCTGTTGTAGCAACTTTGCTTCCAGACTTCTGGAATCCAAATGACACTTTGTAGCCGGGTGGGAGCATTCCCCCTTTCCAAGAATAAAATTTTTGGAGGGGATAATTTTCATGGGAATCATAGAGTAAGTTCAAAAGGTTAAACACCCTCTCCCTACATACAGACAGCTGGAGTAGATGACTTTAACCCTGCTGTTAGTGTGGGATAGGTACTTTCCCCCCTTGCCATGTCATATTGGCTTTAAAGAAAAACACTTAATATATTCAGGAACAACTGCAAGATCATTTGACCTGTGCAGGAAAAGGGCAAAGATTATGATCGCCCAACCATAACACCACATGACCTGCATAACACAAAGGCCTGGACTGTTTCCTGATTTAAAATAATTGACTTCCTCTCCACACTTGGTATAAAAGGGCTTTGATTCCTCTCTTCTCCCATCTCTCTTTATATGAGTGGAGTGATTCTGTCCTGGTTTAAGGAGTTGTCAGAGGAGTTGAATCAGTGAGAAGCCGTGTTACTTGCATCTCTTCCATTTTACCCAGAAGGTTGTACCTATGGTGGAATACAATAGGTTGCTTAACCCCAACAGCTTGGAGAGCTGGCTGCATTTCCCAAAAGTAAAAGAAGCAATGCATCCTGATGCCATTGCGGGTTCGTTACATCTAGCTTATCTTTTGCTCATTTGAATCATAACTCAAAATGCACTTGACATAGGATTTGTCATATGGCTACTTTTCAACACATATCCATTAATACCTAAAGAAGGGCAGCTCCACACATTACAATTGCAGCAAAAAGGCAGTTATATATCCATGGGCTAAGGTTCTGGACACATGCAGATATGTATATGACATCCACATTTTGTGAGTTTGCTGCAGGAAACCCGGGAATAGTACTTATAGCAATAATAATGTATAGAGTAGTCCTTCAAAGAATAGGAGAACAAGCCCTTTCTAGGATGAACGAATGCCTGGGTACAGACTCTCTTTGTCACTCTCAAGCCTTCAAACCTCACACACTAGATTCCTACTCAAAATATTATTGGTTCAGCACTTTATATTGAAAGAAATTAGTACATTTCAGGAGAACCTTAAGCATCAGAATCTTGCTGAAAGTCTTGGCATGTACAAAATGAAGCATCTTTCCCAAGTGTCTCCACCCCTTTATCCGAAGTCCTTTAATTAGGGTAGGTTCTATTTTTTGAGCCTGCTAGTTCTGAACAGACAAACAAAGGGTTCCCAGTATATCCCCACTGTGCCATCCAGTTCTGCTTCCATCAGTTAAGAGCAAACATATTTTTGTTCAGAAAAATAGTATCAATCCTCCGGTGCAGGGCACACTGTTTTCCTAATGAGCAATGAACTCCAGAGGCTTGTCACTTCCCTTTCCCTGCTGAGTCCCTCTTGTCATTTAAAAAATAGTATATATCAAAGGGAACAAGGGAGATTAGCTAGGAAGTTTCCATTGGATGCTGCCCACTGACTCAACCACAAACCAAGCCCTTGGCTGATGAGAACTCAGCAGGTCTTTTCCCACTTCTCAGAAGGGAAGTGGCTGTTTATTAAGAGTCTTGAAATATTAAAAATTGCTAGTCATGCGAGTATGTCAACCGAGGTCGCAAAGGGCTAATATAATGATGATCTGTTTTCTACTTCCTGGCTTCGATCACATTTTGTAATAGAACTAATGTATTTGTGTAAATTTACGGGGTGGGGGGGCATCACAAAACATGATGCTGAACAAGTGGCTCTATGTTTGCCCTGCACGAATGCCTCAGAGCTTATTGACATGAAAGAGAGATTCCCCTACCTTGAAAAGAAGTCCAGCTTAACAGCAAATTAAGGTCAGGACATTGCCACATTTCCAGGGTCCTTGAAATGTTATATTAATACAAAAGCGGGGTGGGGCTAACTTGAACCTGCACACTCTTTAAAAAGAATGCTTCAGGGTATCATGGCATCATACTGCATAGCCCTGCTGGCACATGTACCAACCACACCCTTTGTGGTTTGTGGCCATACACACGTACCAACTTATGTACATAGAGCTGCTCTACATTAGGTTGGACCTGGGGACAACTGCATCCCTCCTTAGGTGGAGGAGTTCTACACACATATGTACCCATGTACAGCCTCCTCATGTAGCCACTGAAGGAACAGCCGGTTGGGTCCTGGCCAGAGAGCATGCCAGCAGCAGGTTGGTGGCGTTAGCTGATGAGACCCCATGATCCCCTCACATATTGGATGAATGCATGTGGGGGAGGGTTGTGTGTACCCCCTAATGGACCTTTGGCCTTACCCGTTAGCTCCATCCCTTTATATACAGCTTATTTTCTTCCTTCCCATGTGCATGAATGTGGAGGTCTCCCAATTATGATTATTTTATTTTATTTCCTCTTCCCTATTCCCCTCAGATCAGTCTTGTTCACATCAGTAGCATACAATGAAAATTGGTTCTTCTAGTGCAGGAGGCGGCAATATTTTGGGGCCATGGACACATTGGGCAATTTGAGAAACTGTCCTGGGCATCACGACAAAATGGCTGCCACAGGAGACATGGCCATGGAAAATAAATCTGCCCCAAAGACTGAGTAAAAGTCAGAGGTGGATTGTGAGCCCCAACATACTAAACAACTCTTTTGAACTCACAGTTTTCAGCACCAACAGAAGCCTATCTCACCGTAATCCCAGTATTAATTAATGTGTTAATTTTTTTAAAAATAGTAAGGGTAAGAATAAGAGGGGGAATGAATGGTCCTCCAAATGTAGTTGGGCTACATCTGTCCATCAGTCCTAGAGTAGCCAACGGTGAAGGATTATGAGAGATGTAATCCAACAACATCGGGATGGCACTCACTTTCACCTGTGGCTTAGAGGTTAGCTGTGGCACAACAATTAGTGGGCAAAAAGCAATGCTATACACACACACATACACAGAGAGAGAGAGAGAGAGAGAGAGAATAATTGATATACACTTAGGTTTATTCAAGATGCACTTTTTCTTGTGATACATCCTATATTATTAATGCAAAACTTACCCAGACTGGAGTGTGTGTGTGCGCACACGTGCTTTATTACCATTTTTCCCGAATATAAATGATAACCCTCTTCACTCCCCCCTCCTTCGTCACTTACATTTGCTAAGATGAAAATTCCAGATCCATTCTCTGGCTGATAACAGCATTTCAGCTAAGTCTGTCCATCACCCTCCCAATTATTTATTTTTATTCATTTATTACATTTTATGTAATATATTATGCTAACCAAAAACATGTGTCACTCAGACACAACTAAGATCGCACAATATTTCCCAAAGATGAGTTCATTTATGGACCCTCAAACACTGGGGTTGTATTAAAAAATAATAACAATTCTACTGCTGAAAGCACGTTTCCATAGGACTAAGGTCTTCTACGCTCCAACAGGAATAGAATATAATGCTTTCGAAATCAGCTTTCATACCCCACAGTCAAAATGTCTACAAATGAACACTTAATGGATTTTGTCACTACCTGGCATTCATTTCAACTTTTGACACTTAGTATAATTATCCCAACTGGTTGCCACTAATGAAGCCTGCACTGGCATAAGGACAAATAAATAAGAATGAGGGCTTACTCCTTTGCCCACCTGCATTGAATTTCCTCATGCCCCGATGCCAAGGACTCGTGTTTCCTGTTTCCCAACCTGCCAACCCTCTAGGCTGCCCAGCAACACCAAAGCTAGCTACTGGAGCAGGGACCTCTCTTAACAACAAGCACAGACATTCGTTTCATTTCATGATGATTTTATTTCAAGCTGCCTCAGGCATTTTGAAAAGGCAGCAACAAAATAAATAAGGAAAGAATGCAGGTAAGGGTGCTTCCAGGCGTGGCTTTTATCATGCAATCGCCTTGCCTCATTCACAGAAATTTCTAAAGGGTCCAGATGACGTAGTCTTCATCTTGTAACCCTCCTATCCCCCCACTTCTTCCACCTTTTTTCTTTTCTCAAAATTGCCATTATTGATGAAAAGATAGGAGTGCCTTTTGACTGGTAGAGCTAGGAGCCCTTTGTGTGGAAGCTAAACGCCACTCTATCTGTGTTTTGGAATATAACCCCACAGTTGGCTCGTCTTAAGAGGGGTCATGCCAGTAAACTATCCGGCTGACATTTTGTAAGGACTGATTTCTTTTAAAATCTATTTTAAAGTGTTTTAATCTGTTTTTATTTTATTTTACCTTGTACCTCTGAAATTTTCATTGGGGAGCGGTATATAAAAGTTGTAAATAAATAAATTTGTTTACATGACAGACAACACTGGAAAGGGAATAAGAAACTTGAGCAAAACAATAGGAAGCTGTGCCAATGTGCCTTGAAACTGGGTTATTGAGGGCCAAACCACATGATATATTTAATTGGGTGGCTAGCAATCATGCCTAGTTTCTTTTCTTTTTAATTAATACTCATCATGCAGTGGGGGAACGGAACATTTTTATCAGGAACACAGTGCATGAAAAAGGGAGGGGATTAATCCCCTCCTTCCCCAGCTGCAATCCTAATGAAAATAATTCCCACCCCCTTTGCAGCACTGAATGTTAGGAAAAAAGCTCCTCTCAAAAAGGCAAACTGAAGGCACAGCAATGGTGGCATGGCCACATGGACCGGATTTGCACAGTACAACAGCCCATGTGGCTTAAATTACCCATGGTGGCTGTTGTGTTGTGCCGGGCACCAGCAGGTACCATTTTTGCTTGGTGCCTACAGGTATCCGGCTTGCCATGGCTTGTTGTATTGTGCGAAACCAGGCAGCACGAGTCATTTGAGGATTAGACTCCTCAAATAACCCTTGACTTCTTTTAGGGTTATTTGAGGTTTGTCAAAGCCTGAAACAACTCCTGCAAGACACAAAAAGCCATGGCAAACTAGGCACTCATTGACGCCATACAAAAATGGCATCTGTGGATGCTTGGCACCATGTGACAGTCCCTGTGGGTAAACTAAGCCACATTGGGCTGTCATATCTTGTGAACCAGGCCGCTGAGGTCTGGGATGAAACCTGCTGTTTACGCAGCTACTTTTTGCATGTCTGGTTTAGTACTCTTGCGCAAAATCAGAAGCAGGGAAAGTTCCCATGAGAACATCCTTAATCCCCTTAACCCAATGTATGTCCGTGGGAATAAAGGCCAGTTTACAAGTTACAATTTACACACTGATGACTGGCTTGAATTGCTCTGTCTGGGAAATGCTACCACTGGGCATCTTTCACCATGCTAAAGATTGGCAGTGGAGTGGTGAACATCCACATTGACTGCACAACTAAACAAAGCCCACCAGCCACATATATTGCCAGATACATAAAACCTTTTCCTTTTTATGGTCCTGGGAAGAGCAAGGATCAGAAGGACACATCGCTGGTGGGATGCATTTGGCTTGGTGTGTCACACGTTGCTCAGACCTTTCCTTACCTGTTTGCATTGTGTCTGTGTTACATCATTTCACCATGTTCTGGGGTTGCCGGATGTTATGAAGTGGAATATACACACATACATACACACACACACACACACACACACACACACACTATAATAGATTCCTCCCCACATCCAACATTACAGCTGCACTAAACAGAAGCCCAAGCATTTAAGTTTTCTTCCTCTATTAATGAAAATGTGAATGTGGCAATCCTGTCAAATCTTTCCTCGTTGATCCTTTTTCTAAGGTGAGCAATATGACTCATTGGAATAGTAATTTACAGCACAATACTATACAAGTCTGCTCAGAAGCAAGTTTAATTCAGCTGGGCTTACTCCCATGTAAGTAAGCATAGGATGGTAGCCTTAATTCCATTACAGTATAGAGTAGCTTTCCCCAACCTGGTGCCCTCTGGAAGTTCTAGTCTAAGAGCTTTTCTACACAAGGTTGATAATTGCTGTACCTACTATCAGAATTGAAATCCAAGCTCTATGCAAAAAGCTTTCCCCTTTCTAATTTTCTCCTATATAACCTCTAGGTGGAGCTGTGTTAGAGGAATAGCACAAATACACATGTAGAAACAGTGCTTTCACAAAGAATACCCCTTTTTCCATTCTTAAAAATAAAACATAAAAAATTGCTCTGAAATTACAGAAGCAAAACTGAAGGATCATAACACTGTCTAAAGAATCTGTAAACAACCATAAGGAATCATGAATGCACAATAAATGCCTCATGTAGAAAAGCTGTAAGACATCTGGAAAACTCCAGGGTGGGGAAGGTTGGTATAGGATCATATCTCACAGTAGGTTCCATTTTTCTTAAAACATTTTGCAGACATTGGTGGGATCTGCTACTTAAATTTTAGATGTAAATAATGGGGGCTTAGTCTGTTGCAGTAATGCTATGAGACCTCAAAATGGAGAGGGAGAGCCAATCAGCTTGATTTTAAATATTAGAGGGAGGAAGGACAAAATCCAAAAATAAGAGTGCATGATCTCTACCACAACCACTCTACTATCTCTGGGCAGTTTAAATAAATGTGGCACTGTCTTACATTGTGCTTTTATACAAGTGAACAGTGTAAGGATAACTTATTCTAATCTGTGCCCCCCCCCCAAAAAAATGTTTTTCCTCCATATATGCAGCTTCCTAATATAAGTGGAATGCAGTTCATAAGCTGGTCTTTTGTTCCTTCCAGAGTCAATCCGTTTGCCTTCTGTGGAATTTGCAACCATATAAATCAAAACAGAGTGTGGCCCAATTGCTCTTTTCAAGGAATGTTGACAGACTCTAGGAACAAACAGTTCCAAAGGAAAATATTGTGGTATCCGTTGAGCGTGAAAAGTACAGTATCGGAGATGTATAACAAATATTGTGACATGGAATAAAATCACACTCCCTCTCATCTCTTTCCTTTTCACTCGTATTCCTGGCAGCTACTCCTATGTTGATGCTCATCTGAAACAGTGGAGATGTGAGTGTGTACCTATGCTATGGTACAGCACACAAACCTGAAATGGACAGCTGTATATATCACTGGGAATTCAACTAATTCTATTCACCAGGATAAGCCCCAGACAAGAAAGGCGGAGCACTCATAAAAGAAAAGCTGGTTTAAAATCTTTTCATACTGGGGTTCTATTAAAACGCTTTTCTATAGATGCTTTGGGGGAAAGGAGGGAGGTAGTTAATCCCAAATATAGCTAACTATCAACATGCCTTCTCTAAGCCTTAAACAATTGTAACAGCGTATATACAGCCTCTTCAAGGCAGATGATAAACAGGCAGCTAATAGTCTTACACTGTCCTTTGAAAATAGCCCACATCAATATACCATTATGGGTGCCACTTAAATACTTGCTATAATTAATATGGGTTAGTTACCGCCGATACAGGGCGTAGTTAATAGATTTTTCTCACCCTTTCTCTTTACACTTGAGTGAAATAAGGATTCTGATATATGGGAAGTGGTGAGTTCCACCCCAGAGGGATAACCCCAGAATAATGACTGCAGCATACAAGTGTCTAATCTTGTTATGTGGGGTCCGGATATACCTGCAGCAATGAATGACTTCTGGGGTAAAGTGGGAGCGGGGAGGGAAATTAACCAGATTATGATTTGAATCAGAATTAGGGCTGTAAATTCTGGGGGCAATTCCTTTTATGACTCAGAATTAAAATATTCTGAGGCATCAAAGGCATCAAAGAAATAATGCACACAACACTGCAAATGCAAAACTTGTGAACAGAAATGAAAACAGCATGGATGAAGTAAAACAGCAAGGATTAAGAATGGCAGCATTTGTTTAAGGAATCCAAAATTATAGTCACCGATGCCTGCTGAATTTTATTTCTAGCCGCTACTACTGTGCCCATGTGCAAACAGGAGCACGTAACAGGTTGCTTTCCTTTGGAGACTCCAAAGAAAACAAGGACATTTGTCTCTAACTGTGCTACTGCAAAATAGTAGGGAAGAAGAAATAGAGAGGAACAATTCATTTTCAAAACTAAATGAATAAAATCACAGGATTCCCCCCCCCCCCGCCCCAAAAAAACATTTTTAAAAAACTAACAAAAATGGCACACTTCTCCTGATAGCATGCTTATTTCTTGCATGCAAAATCCTTGTCCTATACCATTCTGGTCAAAGGACAGATGTTTCATAGATGTGTTCAGGGTCCCCGTGATAGGTACTCCTATTCATCTGTTAATCAGGTAGGTTCTAAAAATAATAGCGAGTTACCTTTTTCAGGAATGCCATTCTTGGCCTGTAACGCTGCCCTTGATCTATGCGTCTGATGGTCATCGTGTTCTAGTTAGTTAAGCCAAAAAGGTACAAAAGAAGGGGGGAAATGAGGCTTAACCAACTGCAGAGAGAAAGATAGTGGTGGTGGTGGTGGTGGTGCTGTTAGCGATTTCAGGCAAACAGCATTACTCAAACTCCCCAGTCTAGAGAATAAAGGCAGCTGTGGAATCAGACCGCCATAGCCAATCGGCAAGGAGCAATGAGGTCTTATTTGCATATGTTTGGGAGTCTTTCTAGCCTGCCAGGGATAGGGGGAGCCCGTTCATCTATTCACAACACTGACAGGCTAAGGAACTGAAGATGAATTCATACTCCCTCCCAGCAAAACCTCTCGATGTTCTGAATAGTTCAAGGATTAGAAACTGTTAGCAGGTTGCATGCTAGCATCAAACACAATTAAAATAAGCAATATTTTCTTTCTTTTTTGGTAAGTATAGATAGATTGGGAAAAAGTATTCTCAGGTAAAACAATGTTTATTTGTTCTCCAAATTCAAACATATATCTAGAATTGCTGCGTTTATTGAGATTCCCAACTGCAGATAACGTGATAAACCAAGGATAGGGCCCAGATTTATGCTGGATCAACTGGGGGGTGTAAGAGAACTTACTTATTGAATTTATTAATCACCACATCCAATATAAACTTCTCCTGTCGACCTTCAAAGCTTTTCATGGTCTAGCTCCTTCCTATCTCTCCTCTCTCATCTCACACTATTGCCCCGCTCGTGCTCTTCGCTCCTCTGATGCCATGTTTCTCACCTGCCCAAGGGTCTCTACTTCCCTTGCTCGGCTTCGTCCATTTTCCTCTGCTGCCCCTTACGCCTGGAACGCTCTTCCAGAACATCTGAGATCCACAAGTTCAATCGTAGCTTTTAAAGCTCAGCTAAAAACTTTTCTTTTTCCTAAAGCCTTTAAAACTTGATGTTGCTTGGACTTTATACTGTTAGTTCTACCCTACCCTGTGCCTGTTTACCCTACCCAGTGCTTGTTTGCATTCTCTTCCCCTCCTCATTGCTTTACTATGATTTTATTAGATTGTAAGCCTGTGCGGCAGGGTCTTGCGATTTACTGTTTTACTCTGTACAGCACCATGTACATTGATGGTGCTATATAAATAAATAATAATAACACATAAATAAATAAATTTCTCTGGGAGTTTTACAATAAACATATCACTATAAATAAAATGACAGTAAAATTAACAATGTAAAACCAATGAACGTGACAACACAGCATAAAATATAATTTCAGGCATATTCCAGGGACTAGGATAACAAAACACAAATACACAGAGAGAATGATCCTCTGGTTCCTGGGCGAGTGTCTGAGGGACCATAGGATGGCTTGGAAAATCCCTTCCAATGTCGGAGACAGTGCTCCAACCTTGGAAGGGGGAGTTAAACATTTTATTTATTTATTACATTTCTACATTGCCCAATAGTCGAAGTTCTCTGGGAAGTTCAATGGAGATTTGATTCCCACACCATCTCCTTGCAGCTGACATGGGGAGAACTGTGCTGTTTTCCCCTCTGAGGTTGGAAAATTGACCTCAGAGAGGTGAAAAGGGGGGCATGCCAGTGGGTGGGGAGGAGACCAGAGAGGTCAGAATGATTTATCCTGAAACTCCCTCACCCTCCATTCCTCCTGCCCCCCCCCCAAACTGCCCTGGCTAGATGGGCTGAAAAGCCCGTGGAGAGAAAAGAAAGGTGATTGTAGGAAGGCAAAGATCACTTTTGCCATTCCTCCAGCCCTGCCAACTTCAGTCCAACAGGACATAGGAATCTTGGAAGCCTCTGGATTTGGGTGCATCTGAGCAACAAGGGTACAGTCCGTAGGACTTTAAAAGAAAAGTCTTAGCATGATGCCAAAAAAGATAAGTGTGGGTGCCATGCGAGTGTGGGTGCCATGCAGAATGGAAGAGCATTCTAGAACTGGGAGGGATTTTATCTTATTGCCACTGTCTGACCTCAGAATGACGGGGGCATATGAAGTATGACCTTAAATAATGGGCAGGTAGATATGGGAGGTATCAAGAACCCAAGTATCAAGACCCCAGGCTATACAGAGCTTTATAAATTAAAACCAGCATGTTGAATTGGACCTGGAGGTGAACTGGAAGCCAGTGCAGGTGAGAGAGGACTGGATTAATATGACCATAGCGCCTACAGTAATGGGACTAGTTATAATTCTTGGAGCCATATTTTTCACTAGCTGTCTTCAAAGGCAGCTCCATATACAATGCATTACAATAATCCAAAGAGCAGGTTGCCAGAGATCATGACGGTTAATTCAAAGAACCAAACTTTGCCCTAGCTCAGGGACAAAGTCAATGCCTGTTATAACTCTTCCTACAGCCAAGTGATCATCTGATTTCTCCTTGCAGTGAAACTGTATATTACATGCAAATAAGTGTAATGTAGTTTAGTAGCTCATTTTATTTTATTTTTTTAAAAAACCACTTCAGTAAAGCCTGAGAGTGGAGAAGCAGTAGAAGAAAAGGAGCTCTTAATTCTTTCTAATCATGGCCACTGTTTTCCTGCTCCAAATCACCCCTGCAGCTTTCTCAAGAAGGAAACACACATGGTTCCAAATGTGGTTTTTTTCATTGGTTGCATCAGTATCTTCTTTCTCATTATGCTTGCACTGTACTGAGTCTTCCCTGTATATAACACAGCGAGAAATGAACTATAACAACAATATTCAGGCTATTTATGAAAAACTGCTTTCCTTTTAAGCTTTCTTCCCATCATCACCCCTGAACAAGGTCTTCAGGTCCAAATGTACAAATATGCATCTACTCCCTGAATTAGCTACTTTCTTTTTGTAAGAACCTATATTCTTAAGTCCATGTCACCATGGGTGCTTGTAGTAGTGCGCCTTTTCTGCTTTTTGCCCCTCAGTGCCCTCACCGGAGAGGGGCTCATGAATAATGCAGATATGGTCATGCATAGTGAATCCCCCCTCAAAATATTTGCATGCAGCCCCACCCTCTCCCTTACGCAGCTTTCCTCTTCTCACTGGTGGCAACAGTCTAACCATGTGACTGTGCCGGAGCCAGCCTTCATGCCACACTGAGTGGCCAAGCAGGGCTGTCTATCATCCTGCTGGCAGAGGGTCTCCCCTGCTTATTTGGCACAGCGCAAACTAATTGCTATTAAAGCTCGAGCTTTTAATTTTCTCAAACTTTCAAAATTTTCTGCACATCTACAATGTTCAAGCTTCAGTTTAAAACAAAAATGAGCAAAATTGGTCCAGTAGAACTTGAGTAATAAGCCTTACATTGCCACATTCTTATATAGAGGGCAGTAGGTTCCCACTGTTCTGTCTTTTTGTATCACACTCCAGCAGTATCACTTGTGAAAGGGAAACTTCTCTGTATAAAATTATAGAGGCAAACAGTTATTCGGTTATGGAACAGAGATGACCCCAAACAATGCACTTCATATTTGATGCATGTTTGCATAAACTGCAGCTTTCCCTTTTTAAAAAAAAGTAACTCAAGAAAGGGCCCCAGCCCTTTCTTGGTTGCTGCTTGAAAAATTTTTTGACGGGGATACTCTGTATTTCAGGGGTGGGCAATTTCTACCCCTCCAGATATTTGGCTTAGAACTCTCATCAGCCCTAGGCAGCACAGTCAATGGTGAGCTAGGTCCTTATTGGTTCTAGAGTTGAGCCAACATTTCACAGAACATATTTTTTTCTGAGAAATTGTCTGAGACTTCTCTTTTTCTCACCCCCAGCCCTAGAAAAAGGCCACTTTGCAGAATTTTCTCCAAATACTCTCCACTCTTGGCTACCATTTCTCCATACAATGCTTCAGAAGAACGCAAGATGTAACGCAAAATGGTAGGCAGCCTGCCGGCACCACTGCTACTTGCAGCAGCATCTCTCCCAACACCACCCCCAAAAGAAAACAAAAGCTGTGCTACAACCACCATTATTTCCACCCCTGAGAAACTGTTGGAGAATTTCTTCTCCTTCTGGTGAAATGGGTCCAATTTGTCCCTATAAATGGTGGAGAACTTCGGCACCAGGCTATTTGTGCTCAGCTCAAGAGCTCTTCTATAGCATATTGATTGCTTTGCCATGATTCTGCTCATCTTGAGGCCAGATCCCAGGTGACAACGCTAAGAGAGCTCTGCTTCATCCCAAGGCCTTTGATATGCTGGGTTCTATCTTATTGCGATGCCATTCAATGAGTCTGTTGGGTGAGGATGTCAAGAGATTTGAGATACAATAGCATACTCAGTCTGTGGGTAACACCTGCTTCTAGTTGGTTGGCAGTATGACTCAGCCAGAGCTAAGCGTACAGCATGTATCGGAAGGGATTAGTTTTTCTCTTTAAGACTCAGGCTCACAGCTTTGAAGGGACATGGCTTTCTTGGTGGCTCCGAGATTGAAGGATTCCCTCTGTTGGGGTGGGGTGGGGTGCTGTTGCTCTGGGCTGTAGCAAACACGCCTGGCAAAAATGCACTTTTCGAAAGAAAATGGAAAAGCTATTTGATTAATTTGTTTGAGAAATTTCAAACTACTAATGTAAGGGACGGTGTAAAAGCCCTAATGTAACTTCAACTGTGTTTGCCCATTGTTGATTGGGTTTTTTAAAATTGCAGTTTGATCTTAAATAATTCTCTCTCGTGCTAGAATACTACACACAGGTCGAGTCAATTTCATACAAACGCATTATAGGCTTGGCTATATATGCTTATAGTTTAGGCTGTCGGGTCTTGCTTTTCCCTAAGAATTACAGCCATACGCAAACGGGATATGTTCAGCCTCCCGGAGCAAGGTGAGATTTCCCCAGTTCTTCCCCTGCGTGAGAGTTTAATTAACTTTTAAAAGGAAGAGGTGGCGATGTTAAAGCCTGCCTGGAAGCTACACCCATGGAAACTTTGCCTCCAGGAATCCAATATGTATTCATAGAATGCATTCTGCACATGCTTAGACAACTCTTACCCAATCTGTATATCTTAGCAGTGCAAACAGGTGCCAGACAGAAGCCCTAGCTCTGAACAAGGAAGAAGCCAGGGGCAAAGCGGGGTAACAAGCACGAAGCGTTTTTATATAAATTACAGCCCCCTCTCCGAGAGACGTCACGTGACAAAATACGCGCTGGGGGAGTATTGAACGAACACACGGTCCAGATGGTGCGGTCACGTGGTGGGGGCTGCAAAGAGTCGATGGGGAAGAAGACAAGGAGCGGGTAGCCACGTGAAGGGCGCGCGGGTCTTGATTGGAAGTTTATCACGTGACGCCCTTCGAGCGGCGTCTCGTGCCTGGAGGGGCGGGGTCCGATCGGCCGTCCCGGGTGCTACGCAGGCGCAGTGCGGCGCGAGGCCGCGGCGGCCGCTCCCTGGCTGGCAGTGCTCGCTAAGATGGCGGATTTCCTGCCATCACGGTCCCCGCTCTCGGGCTGCTTCCCCGGCTGCCTGCTCAACAGCAGCGAGGCGGAGCAGCAGCGAAAGTCCAAAGAGATCGACAAGTGCCTCTACCGCGAGAAGACCTACGTCAAGCGGCTCGTCAAGATCTTGCTGCTGGGCGCGGGCGAGAGCGGCAAGAGCACCTTCCTCAAGCAGATGCGCATCATCCACGGGCAGGACTGGGACCGGCCCGCTCGAGAGGAGTTCCGTGCCACCATCTATAGCAACGTCATCAAGGGTGAGGGGGTCGCGCGGGTGGCACGGGGCTTTGTGCGGAGGCGAGCGAGGGAGGGAGGAGGAGGAGGAGGAGGCGGCGGAGGCCGCTATCCGTTGATGTGGGGGAGGGGTGAGCCAGCACGGAGGCAACGACGACAGCCGAGGGAGAAACCCCCGCGAAGGGGCGGACGTAGCCGCGGCGAAGAAAGGAAGGCGAAAGGTGTCGCCTTCGCCGGAGAAGGAAAAGAGGGCTGAGGCGGAGAAGCCGCTGAGGCGGCCGAAGCCCTGAAGGTGCATGTGAAAAGGCTCGAGGGAGGGCTTGTGGTTTGAGAAGGTGTGAGGGAGACAGGCGCGAGCCCGGCCCTGAGGACTGTCACCCTTTTTTGTGCGGCCTTATTCGTTTCCCTCCTCCGCCGCCCTTCCACGCTTTTTGTCTTGTTTCGATGTGTGGCGCCTTTCGGTTTTGGAGAGAGTCACTGGGTCTGTGGTGGTGCTTGTAGCAGGCACCGTAGTGCCAAGGGAAGGCGGTTAGAATGGGCAGCATGCTTTTGGGGCGGGGGCTGATATGTGCAGGATTAGGCCTGTTTGGGGAAATGGGTTCAGAATATGAAGGGAGGGCTGGAGTATGGGAGAGTAAGAAGAGGGCGCTTGAGGCTGAGGGAGTCCTTGAGGCTGACACATCTGGGCAGTGGAACCAAGGTTGTAGTCTTTGTCTGGGATAGTAAATAGTTTGCTCTTTTCTTTTAAGCCAAGGTGTAGTCTTAATGCGAGAGTCCTTCTTTGTGCTTGTTGGAGGAGTGTCTGGGACCCTGACATATCTATGACATTAATGGGACTGGTGGCTTTTGTAACAGACACTGTAGTTTACACAGTAGCTGTAGCAATAGTATGAGTGGTAAAGCCAAGAGGCAGGTATATCAGGAGAAGAGAATAAGTGTAGTTTTGTGGAGGTTGCTACTGTGATTGCAAGGCTAATGTGAGGCTGCAGGGAATTTTGTATTGTGGTGCAGAGAAGACTGCAGATCTAAATGTAAGGCTTAATCCTTGCATTTTATTGGATAGGGTGAAAAAGTATGAAAGCATGAATAGTGGCATGCTTGTTGACTGTAGTCATGTACCCAAAGGATAAGACCCTAAAGCTTTGAGGTCATGAGTGAAGGCCCAGTAAAAGATGTACTCAATGAACGGAATGGAGTGGAATGGTGTCCATTACAGTCTAGGCAAAAATTGCATTGGAATATATTTTTATAGAATCAGTCTTCAATTTTTAAGAATACTTCAGTTTTTGCCCAAACAGAAGTTGGAATAAGTCACTCATCATCCCTTGCTTATGGCAACTGACATAATTTCTGATTTCTATAGTCTGCTGTTTTTATTCTTACATGGGAAGAAGCTTTGGAAAGAGTGGCATAACTTGTAAGCATGGAGAGTTCTTTAGGATTACACAATGAGCAGAGAATGGTGGGCACATTACTAGTAGATTTTTTTCAAAATAATAATAATATGGAGATGAGCAACTAATGGAAATGGGTCTAAAACTTTTCCAGTAGTGGATGCATCTGGATCATTGCTTAGTGTCCTTTCATGCTGTCTTATGACACGGAAGTGAGTAGTGTAGGAACAAATGATTTTTGCATGTCAGCTAGTTTGCGTGCTTCCTCTCCCCTCCCCTTGTCTTAAAATATTTGGGTTTGGCTTGAGCTACAACTAGTGACATATAAGTGTAAGTACAGTGTAAGATTCCAGCTTAAACCTGTTCAGTCTCGTTTTCATCTTCACTTCCTAACAGTTTGCTCTATTGTGCATTCTGTGAGAAGAAAATTTGTATGAATCAGAATTGTTTATGCCGAGTAACAAATATAGAACGTATTTTTGTGATGAATGAGACGTTACAGCTGAAAATGCATACAGTGCATCTACTATATAAAAAAGCTATGTACAAATATTTTAAGATAGGCTAAATGGAGGGATGCTTACAGAAGGCTGCTGCTAGATACACACTGTATCACAAGCCAGCTTGCATGATTTGCATTGATGTCTGAAGTCTTCTCAGATCTGTGTGCCAGTGTTGCTGACATTCTTGGAAGATGGTGGCTTGCAGTTGATTAATTCTTGAAGCAGAGTTTGTTGCATGCAAGAGCCACTTATATCCATAGTACTTAAGAGGGGGAAAGGAAGAGAGCTGTTTTCGGAAGTGTCTGTAATCCGCTTTTCAACTATAAATAAGAGCCAGTGTGGTATAGAGGTTAGACTGGGATTTGGGAGATCCAGTTCTAGTCCCCATTTGGACATGATGCTCACTGGGCGACTTTGGGCCAGTCCCAGACTCACAGCCTAACCTACCTCACAGGGTTGTTCTGAGAATAAAATGGAGAGGAGAAGGTTTGTGTACATTGCCTTGGTTTCCTTGGAGGAAAGAAGGTGGGATATAAGTGTAATAAATAAATGTTCAAAAATCATAAGATGGAGCACTAACGTTGAATTTTAGGATCTTTCAGCTGTTGGATGGTATAGAAATAAATATAAAACAAGTTATATTTTCATCATATCTATAAATGGTCCCTCCTCTTTTCTTCACAGATACCTCTATCTCACATGCACATCCTCAACAATAAATAAAAATATGTATTTTATACCGCCCAATAGCCGAAGCTCTCTGGGCGGTTCACAAAAATTAAAACCATAATAAAACAACCAACCGGTTAAAAACACAAATACAAAATACAGTATAAAAAGCACAACCAGGATAAAAACCACGCAGCAAAATTGATATAAAATTAAAATACAGAGTTAAAACAGTAAAATTTAAATTTAAGTTAAAATTGTGTTAAAATACTGAGAGAATAAAAAGGTCTTCAGCTGGCAACGAAAGGAGTACAGTGTAGGCGCCAGGCGGACCTCTCTGGGGAGCTCATTCCACAACCGTGGTGCCACAGCGGAGAAAGCCCTCCTCCTAGTAGCCACTTGCCTCGCTTCCTTTGGCAGGGGCTAACGGAGAAGGGCCCCTGTAGATGATCTTAAGGTCCGGGCAGGTACATATGGGAGGAGGCGTTCCTTCAAATAAACTGGCCCCAAACCGTTTAGGGCTTTAAATGTCAATACCAGCATTTTGAATCAGGCCCAGACCTGGACTGGCAGCCAATGAAGTTGTAAAAGGACTGGCATAATGTGATCTCGCCGGCCAGTCCCTGTTAGTAAACGGGCTGCCCTGTTTTGTACCAGCTGAAGCTTCCCGACCGTTTTCAAAGGCAGCCCCATGTATAACGCATTGCAGTAATCCAAACAAGAGGTTATCAGAGCATGGATAACTGTAGCTAGGCTATCTCTGTCCAGATAAGGGTGTAGTTGGTATATCAACCTAAGCTGATAAAAGGTGCTCTTTGCCACTGAGTTCACCTGTGCCTCAAGTGACAGTTCTGGATCCAAGAGCACCCCCAAACTACGGACCTGATCCTTTAGGGAGAGTGCAACCCCGTCCAGGACAGGACAAACATCACCTCTAAATTATTTGGCATTTAAAACTTCTTACTTTGATAGTGATCATAGTATGTACAAATACTATGCCAAAACTATAAATAAGATGTTAAATTTAGCATTAAAGTACTTTTAAGATATTATGGTTCCATGTATTGCTTCAACTTGGTATCACAATGATATAATAAACATATTACTCTGTAGAGCAAGGATGGGCAACTTCAAGAGGACTGGGGGCCACTTTTGCCATGTGGAATTCTGTTCAGCAGCAGCAAAAGCAAAAATTGCTGATTTGCACTGATTTTTGGTAGCAAAAGTCTATGGAATACTACAATGTTATGTTTGACTATTGTAGCATTTCATAGTGGCCTGTTGAAAGTGTTTTGCATATATAATCATGTTATCATTACAACAGACCTGTAAAATGCATGTAAGTATTACCTGTGAACTACACCAGTGTTAAATTTTATCAATACATCTTGTACCATGAAGTACACATCTTAATGTTTAAATTGGTACTTCCATGTTGTTTTCAATGTGAACTTAAATTCCTTCTTTACAGTATAAATAAATCCAGGTCATTTAATTGAAGTCCTAGTATAATTTAGTAATTGTATAAAATTAATTCAACGTGGTCTAGAAGTTCACATCTGTGACAATAATTAATATTAATTGGGTAATATCACTTGCTATAGTTTTGTACAACTCTTTCCCACTTGTTTCTGGTAAGTAAAGGTGCTGAGCTGGATGTTAATAGAAAGGAGACAATTAGTAATAAATATAAATATTAAATTCCATGTGCCTGAATTGGCACAGGATCTCACAATTGATTTGTTTCAGAGGGGGCAATTCTATCCATTTGGTACCCAGTAAGTGCTATTCACATTTCCCTTGCACAGTGTTGAAGGAGTTCAGTCCCACCCATGTTTGTGTAGATAGGAATTTGTATTATTATGTGTTATCTGGGGCAACTACAACTCCCACCAGTTAGTTGTCAGTGCATTAAGATTCTGTATGTATGTATCACATTCTGCATTTTAAGAGAAGCCCTTTATTGAGCCTAATATAAAAGGGAACATTATTAGGAAACTAACAGTGCTTTCAATTTTGTTGAAGGTGTAAGAGTCCTTGTGGATGCTCGAGAGAAACTTCATATTCCCTGGGGAAATCCAGCTAACCAAACAAATGGTGACAAACTGATGGCCTTTGATACCCGCTCAGGAGTGGCAATACACGGGATGGTGGAGACCCACATTTTTTTACAGTACCTTCCAGCAATAAGAGCCTTATGGGCAGATAGTGGTATCCAGAATGCCTACGACAGACGCAGAGAATTTCAGCTGGTAAGAAGCATGCCTCTTAATATTATCTCTGTTGAGGTGACACACTTTAAAATATTTTTGCAAATGAAATAACTTATCACTGTACCATTGGACTTAACTTGAAATAATCTCTAACAATTTTAGTTCAGGATATAGATGAAGGTGCACAGCCTAGTCTGGTATTATTTCCATTTTACATATTTATAATTTTGGAGCAGAGAAGTTAACTTCCGTAAAGCCAAGCAGTGGAACTGTAGCAGAGCTTGGGATATAAACCTAATCTTTATACTGTGTAAATTACACGTGGACCATACTTGTCAGATTTAAGGCAGGTTCAGGTTCTGAAAGGGAGTTTAGGAACAAGATTTACAAGTAGGTGTAAGGATGCACCAAATGTGGGTGGGAAGATATTTTATAGAAGAGCAAGGCAGGAAGGTTTGACAATGCTGCCAATGTGATTTTATTTGGTGCTATATAAATAAATAATAATAATAATAATTTATTTATTTTATTTGCAACATTTATATGCCGCTCCACATCTAGACATATTCTGATGCAGTGAACAATAAAAGATGAGAAGATGAAAGAATAAAACTCCATATTAAAAAGTATTTTTATAAAAGCAGAATACTGATAAAAAAAACATGGCTAGTCAGTTAAGGAAGGCTTCCTGAAATAAAGATGCTTTCAGGAGGTGCTGGAAACAACACAGTGTTGGCATCCTGAGGCAGAGAGTTCCATTGAAAGGGGCCACCACATGGAAGGCTCTTAAACCTGGCCCGATAGCAAATAGGCAGCCAGTACAGTTTTCTCAGCAAAGCAGTTGCATGCTGAAAAGGGGCAGCTCCTGACAATGGCCAAGGTGCTGCATTCTGCAGTACTCCACTTTCCAGAGCAGCCTTAAGGAGAACCCCACATAGAGTGCATTGGAGTAATAACTGGCCAAGCTATTCCTGCTCAGGAGAGGCTGTAGCTGGCAAGCCACCCAAAGCTGGTAAAAGGCACTCCAAAGCCGCCACGGCCTCTTGGGCCTCAAGCAAGAATGATGGATCTAGGAATACCCCTAGCCTATGTACCTGATCTTTCAAAGGGAGTGCAACCCCATCCAGAACAGACGATAAGCCTGTCTCCCAGACTTGGAAACCACTCACCCACAGGTCTTCCATCTTGCAAGCATTCAGCTTCAGTTTATTGGCCCTCATCCAGCCCATTAAATGATTGGGTTTTCCTCAATCACGTAATGGGTAATGTTCCATTTGCTCCTAAGAATCTTAGGATGCAAACGCCCAGAATTGATGGGAAATGGGCCGGGGGTGGGAACCTTGTGTGAGTTGAAGTGCTCTTCTGCTTGCGTAGGGTCACATTGGATCTAAGTCAATACCAACAGCAGGCAAATCAGCAAAATCCCCTTAATATTTTTATTTGAAGCAAAACAAGCAAGTGTTTAGAGGGATTTTAAAAAGTATTTTCATGTAGGTTTTTAGGTCAGCCTTTTGCAAGTATAAAAATAGAACATTATGAACTTTGTAAACCACTACAGATCTTGAACGTTCTTGTGTTTCGGTGAAATGCTTTCCCCCTTATATTTATTGCAAGTGACATATTTTTTGTTTGTGTTCTTTTAACCAATTTCACTTTGCATACTGTTTCAAGTAGTGTGTAGGTATTAGCTTTGGGGTATTGGGAGCTGGGAAGGAAATATTTGTCAATTTCACTTTTGTTTGAAAGCTCCAGAGTTTTCTGGCTGCTGAATGCTTCAATAGCCCAGAGGTTTTCTTTCTTCCCCTCACCCAAGAAAATGTAAATACAGTACTATATTCTGGCTTCTGCAAAGTGCATATGCTCTAGTTTCATATACAACTGCTTTGCTTTTATTGGTTGTTCATCATAGTGATGTGCAGTATTTACTAAAATCTAACCCCAGAAAAGTAGCTCATTATGCAGAGTAACTTTCATTTTTTTTAAGCTTAAGACTTCTAGCCACTTCTTACTTTAAATTTCTGTCAAGTTTGACTACTTTCCTTCCTTTGATGCTTTTACTGTAGAATTGAATAATAGAAACTCAGGTATTGCAATATTTTCCACTCAAAGCTTTGCTTCTTCGCTAACACAGCAGATCTGGATGTGAGAAAATACGTAAACTCAACTGTCTTCAACACCAACGTTTGAGTGTAAATTGTGTGTTTTTTAACTTGTTGTATGTATTTGTCTGGAACATAAAAGCTGGTCTGACACAGGATTTCTTAGTTTAATCGTCTTCTGTGAAAATCACAAAAATATGTCTGCAAAAGTTGTAGTAAAGTAAGAAAATAGATGTTAAGATAGATTTAAGGGTGGCCTTTTTACAAAGATAACTTGTAATAAAAGGGGTTTGTCTATTAAATATGTGCCATAGACTAGAATCCATTTCATTGGATGCACTTAATAAATTGGGCTCATCTACGAAATCTGTTGCCTCAAATCTATTGAACTTTAAAATGTCACAAAATATGTGTTTTTTTCTGCAACAGACTAAAATGTGTACCCCTCTATGTATTGTCTTGCAGTGTGATCAAGGCAATGCTCTGTTTATTTTACTTCCAGACTTACTATACAGTCTTATGATTTTTTGTTCTTTTGTCAAACTAGGGTAATGGGAACTATTTTGAGATAGGAACAATAAATCATGTTTACTTGAATTTTTGTATAAATATGCTATAACCTTAACTAAGTTGTGTAAACATGTATATTTAGAGTAGAGCAGTTCAGATAACTCTCAGAGTAGATAAAAGAATATCTATGAACCATGCATTAAGTGAATACTGCCTTACATAAAAGATTTACCCTAAGGACACTTTGGTCTGATCCACATATGTAGAGTGCTGTGTACATAGAGGCTGTTATTTATACCAGCCTGTCTGAATGTTTTTAAATGTTACTCCTTTTTCCTTTTGTCATGTTTCACAGGGACTGTGTTAGCTTTTGTTTTCATTGTTCAGTATGATCTGGATGATTTTTACTACCGCCTTGAAAAGAGGGTTTATAGGGGAGATTGAAATAATCTGAAACTAATATGCACAGTTTCCATATGGAACAGTCTTAACTTGGCTGTATTTGTGAGTGGGCAACTTTGCATTATGCTGTGCAAATGCACAAAACCCCCAAATAAGGCTTTAGAATGGATTTAGCTTTCTTTAAGCAAACTTTCATCTCTGTCCATTTGAGGAATAAATTTGTGATATCCCATTTTTCAACTAAGGGGTGGAAAAATCTTTATCCAAGCCCCAGGCGATCAGAGATTGTGGTTCATTCCCAGAAAGGATTAATTTATTGGATATGATGGATCATTAGCCTGACCTTAGTATATGGCAATCCCTTTATAAATGTAATCTGATATGAAGCATACTTGCTAGGAAAATTTCAGAGACAATAGTCTTTTTTCCAAGGCCCATTTTATTTTTTTCTGAAAATTGAACAGATTTAGATTATGTAATATTTTGTTTTAGAATGATGAGTACAGTGTTTAAGACAATTGTTTATATATTTTTATTCAGCCTTTATTCCCCTCAACTGATTTCTAAAAACTATGTAATAAAATCTTTATAGAAACACTACAGATACAAAACTTCTGGAAATAATGAAACCATGTGGGAGTATTAATATTCTTCCAGCATAGTTATTTCTCCCATCCTTATTAAAATATGGAAGAAAATGCACATTCTTAACAGTTTGGGTTTTGTTCTATAGAAAGGCCTATGATTTCTGGGTTTGTTCTGGTTAGATGCAGTAGCAGTCAGTTAATCTGGTTGGATGTGGTAGTAATTCCAATCTAAAATCCACTTATAAAAGAAACATTATAGATTATCCTGTCTCTGCAACCAGATGTGACAGAACAACATGTAGTTTGTCCTATCAATGTTCCTTTCTTTTTTTAAATTTACTTTGAGGCTTGGGTCTGTGGAACTCAGAGAAGTAAGTATTTAATAAAAGTTCCCAATTAGACCTCACAACTAGAGAATGTTGCCTCAGCTATAAAATCTGTAACTCCTGCCACTAGAATAAACCCTCTCTATCAAATACACACCTCAGCCTGTTTCCTATGGTGTAGGGATGGGATTGACAACACCACTCGAGACAACCTTTCAGAATAACAAAAAATAATGTCTATTAATGGAAATAACTTACAAATGAGAATAAAATAATATTCTTCAAATGGTTAAGATTGCTTAAAGTTTCTTAAATATGGTTGCTTACCATTCCTAATAGATGAAAAAGTCTTTCCCAGCTAAAAGAAAATCTCAATAGCTTTTCCTTCAGACCAAATTTCCCTAAACACCACTTCACGAACAGGAACAGATTTAGGAATGCCCTTAAGCTTCCTTACAAATAAGAACAGATGCTATATACCAGTCATTCTCTGACTCCAGTTCTTCCTGCTTTTTATGGTTTCTAGGATGTTTCAGATACAACTTATGTCCCCTCTGGTCAGACATAAAATAGGAACCTAATATATATTATGTATAACTTGGTTTGCTCATAAAGTTACCATGCTTAGTAGATTAAATTTAGAAGTATAGTTTATTCAGGCAATACTTACAAATTTACTGGGTTTACTTTTAGAAGTGCTTTAATGTGTTTTTTTTTGAGCAAACCAAGTTATACAAAATATGCAGTATTGTCTGATGCAGTATTGTTGACATAGACTCACAGTGGATCCTCAAGGGTTCAGTGAGGATTTTTTCTCAGCCCTACTTAGAGATGCCAGGGACTGATTCTGGGACATTCTGCATGCAAAGCATGTGCTCTAAACTGAACTACATCCCCTCTGATAATGGAAAAGGTCATTGCTGTTTATCAGCCCTGTGTGTTTGTGCCTTGGAACTTAGGGTGATAGTTGCAATTTACTTTTTCTTCAAACATGATATGTTTCCTCTCTCTAACTCTCTCATATATATTTTACAAATACAGCATACTTTTGTGTTGTGATATCATGAAAGACTTGGCACCTTGTATTTGCTAACTTTCCTCTTCCCTTTGCCTTTTGTATTGTCTTTCAGCTGCTATTTTAAATTATCAAACTGCTTGAGTGCTTTGGTAAAAAGGCTAGAGAGAGAGAGAAAAAATAATTATGCAGTATCATCCACAACTGCAAATGTAAATTCTCATTTTGCCATTCATAATTAAAATTCTATAGAACTTCAGTATTTGGTTTCCCATCTTGTTTTCAGCATCAATCAGTGACACAGTTTGCACAATCAAAACAGCCCACTCTGATTTATTTAAGCCACAGTGGACTGTGGCATGTGCTGAGCGGGATTTGAATATTCAGAACCTGGTCGGGGCTTTTGGGTCTTGTGAACCAAGGCAGAAGTAGTTGTGTGAGGAGGATTAAACAATTTTTATTTAAGCAGGCTGGGTGGTGAATATTAAGAATGGCTGCCCTCATGCACCATAGCCCATTATGTCTTAAATAAGCCATGGTTCACTTGTGCAGTCTAGAGATACAGCTTGGTTACAGTAGTTCCAACTCTACTATTCTATGAAATCAATCAAATATTTAAGACAAATAGAAAATATTCTGTTCATGTGTCTGGAATGAAAATGATGCTATTTTGTATGCAGGTGGAGAGAAGTATATTTGATATGTGGGTTAAATTATTATGTCTGAGCTAGAGAACAATGCAGGTATAGATTTCTTGGCTTTTTATGATGTGGTGGCATAATTTTAATTGGACATGACTCTTCACTGCAGAATTTATTTTGAAGGACTAGCATATGGCACCTTTGGAAGTGTTAATATTACCTTATTTCTTGAACAACAGTACCTCTTTTTCTACAAGATTGGTTGAGAGAATATTTAGTGTAATAGACACCACCTACAAGGATGTTTTTATAACATAGATGCAGTTATATAAGCCATTTCTATTTGATTTTCAGTTTGTATTTAGAATAAGTTTGGTAAATCTAAAATAAAGATTACTTTGTGTTACACAGAGGTTTGTACTTGCTGAAATCCAGGTAGATGGAGTTTGGATTTGAATAATGTCACTACTACTTTGTAGATTTGATTTCTTTCCCTAAATACTTTTAATATTCTGCCAACTTATCCATTCAGTTGTTCACAGCTTTGGATGCTATAGCTCATTTCTAACATATTAACTGAAACTGGATAAAGAAAAGTCTCCTTGGGCTACTAGCAACTCTCTTGAGAGAGGATTATAATTTAATATTAGTGCAGGAACACTCTGGGAACAATTAGAACATAATCTTATTTCTGAATCCTGTTTACTTCTATGACATTGCCTGTAAGCCTTTGATCAGATTGTCAAAGACAGGAAAAGGTGTGTTCAGTCAGTTAGAATCTCTACAGCCAACTTCACTCTTTAAGCATGAAAAGCAGTAATCTCTTGCATGATTTGCCCCATGATTTGCCACTTACCTGACCCAGGATGAACACTTGAATGGGAAACTGCCTAGGCTGTAGTGATAATGAAATAGGTGCTGTCTCCATAGCCTGGCTGTTAAATTATAGAGGAACACATGCCAGTCTTGCTCTTGTAGCATTAAAGAATTTCTAATACTTCAATAATAAAATACATGGAAAATGCATATGCTAGAGTGGAAGCTGAATGGTACTGTATGTCTAATATTAAGGGTGTTGCTGGTATTCCTGTGCTTGGGTGGAGTGGAATAATCTGCTTCCTTATTAAAGAATCATATTGTAGAAGTTGCACATATGGCTGCCACCATGGTGTCCATGACATGAGGGCATGGCAGCAAGGTCTGCCATTCTTTAAATGAGTTTTGAGGAAAGCCTTTGAAAGGTAAACTATGCAATTCGCTGTAAAGATGTAATCATGTCCACCAACTTGGACAACTTAAAGGGGGATAAGAAAAAATAGTGGCAGTAGCTGTCAATGACTAGTAGTTATGATGGCTGTACATTACCTTCAGTATCAGAAGGAATATGCTTCTGTATGCTAGTTGCTGGGGAATATGAGGAGGGGGGAACTATTGAGTTCATGTCCTGTTGTGGACTTCCCATAGGCATCTACATGGCCACTGTGTGAAGAGAATGCTGGGCTAGATTGCATTTGTTCTGATCCAGCATAGTAACACTACAGAAGAGGGAGCTGTTTGGAGGAGCACTGTGATGGAGTGGAGTGAGACTGTGCCTCTGAATAGATATTTGTATAGCTCATCTAATTAGTAAGGAATGAAAATACAGAAGGGTTGGTGCAAAAATGTGTGTATGGGAGCCTCAAAGATGCACAGAAGATGTATCATTGCCCATTCCATAACTATGTCTAGACCAAACTGTTTAAGCCAAAGTCTGGCTTAATTGTATATGAAGTTTCGGGAGTCAGGTATGTAAAGAACAAAGGGGGGTTGCGTGCCCCTCAGTAGATTGCAAAAGATAATTGACTAATAATGTTCCATAGCAGTGGTTCCCAATTGGTGGTCCACGGACCCCAGGGGGTCCGTGGCACCATTCACATATAAGCTCTGCAAGGTCCACATTTTAATAAAAGAAAATATGCCGTCTCCCGTGCTCTGTTTGTTTTGACGGGGACGTCATGCACGAAAGCACCTGCGTGATTTAGCGACCAGCTTCAGAGATTACTTCCCTGCACCTAATCCTGAAAGCACATGGATAAAGAATCCTTTTGAATGTGGTGATGTACAACTAACAACTCTATCTGTGGAACAGCTAGATGCAGTTGTTGACGTGACTTGTGATGGTTCATTGAAATCATTTTTCAAAGAATATAGACTGGACCAATTCTGGGTAAAGTTTTTTCCTGATTATAAGAAGTTAGGTGAAAAAGCTTTGAAACATCTAGTTCCCTTTTGTTCCAGATAACTTTGTGAACAAACATTTTTGACATTTTGTTATATGAAGAACAAGCATAGAAATCGGCTTGATGTTGATCCAGATTTGAGATTAAAAGTAGGAAATATTGAAGCGGATGTGGAAGGGATTGTTCGGGACAAAAAGAGGCATGATTTCTCCCATCACATTTAAATTTAGTAGGTGCTCGACAGGTCACAATTTGTTCAATTGTAAACTATAAGTTAGTAAAATTAAATTCAGCTTTATATTTCTAGCTAAATCATTGCCATTTTTGTGTGGTAATATCACAAATATCATAAATTTTATGGTCTATTTCTTAGTATACCTAAAATCCTTTGCTAATTTGGGGCTACCCCTTATTTTCTCCAAAAAATTGCTTCGCACAGGTAACTACAATTGAGATAACAAAATGTTCCAATGTAGGTGGTCCATGGCTTGGCATTTGAAAAACAAGGGGTCTGCAGTACTTAGCTAATTGGGAACCACTGTTCTATAGAATATTATGTTCAGAGACAGGCTTTTTGTATGAGATACTAAGTCTGCTTGCTTTGAAACAAACATTTGGAAGTTTCTCGTGTACTCGCTTGAGTTCAGCTTTATTCAGTGCGTTAAGCAAGAAGAGGAAGACGAAGATGTGTACTTGTCGTTGCACACCCTCCACCTCCTCTTCCTTCCTAGAAATGTGGTAGTCTGAACACAGAAAGAAGCAGGTGTGACTTGATCAACCGTAAAGTCTAGCCAAGTTCGGAAGCATTAATTGCCTCTTTCCACAAAGTTCTTGCGTCATGGTGTTTTCCTTCCCTCCTATTCTCCCTGTTCCTGAAATTAGTGGATGTAATAAGGAATGGCAGGATCTTGAAAAATCCTGTCCTTTGTACTTTTGCTTGATAGTGTACCGTTCATGTTTTCAATGTCCCAGAAAGAAACTATTATTTCTTCTTCGTGGTCTCTGTGCATCACACATATGTCCCAGAAAGAAACTATTATTTCTTTTTGAATCCAGTTGTCTTGAGTTAGTGTATTTAATGGAGAGCATGGACATATTTGAAATTGAGTTTTCATTGGTCATTGAGCTTTTATTGTTAAAGTATTCTATTGAAGAATACTTAAAAAAACTGCTGGGTTTTGCACATTGGTTTATATCAGTTCTTAATACAGTTCATTTCTACTATTAGCATCACCTCAAGATGTTGACAAGCATCCTGTACCCTTCTCAGCACATTCCAAATTGCAGATTTTAGATTCTAAAGCTTTAATTAGCTGTTCGGCCCACATATTGTACCAGAAGAAGAAATGTTCTTTCTGGTTATTCGAAACTATAGAGCTTCTTCATTCAAGTTCTCTAGAGTTGTGGCATATTTCAGAAGGAGCATAAGACTTTTAGCTGTGCCTATATATATTGGTGACATATATTCATGAGTCTGACACAATTATTATTATTATTATTATTATTATTATTATTATTATTTCTTACATTTTTATCTGCTGTTCCACCAAGGAAAACATACATAGGTGTTTTCACTTCTATCTTGCAACAGCTCTGAGTTAGTTAGTTGAGAATGTGTCTGGCTCAAGAACTGTGAGGTTCATAGTTGAGCATAGATTTAATCCTCAGTTTTAACAGTCCATACCCCAACACTTTATTTGCTGTTTGTCACTTGATATGAAATGTTGATACCCTCAACATTGTTAGTGTGCACAACTTTTTAACATTTAGGTTAAACAGATTGTGTTAAGACTTTGTGTTCTACGAATGGAAATGCTCCTCACATCTATGGAAGCTGTTTGATCCAGCAGAGGGATCACACTTACAAAAGGGGGGGGGGTCTTACCAATTTCAGATCCTCCTGAAATACCCCTTCTGTTGCAGAAGGTCTCCCAACCTTTGGATCAGATGTTTGGAGAATATAAGCAGCTGCAGGGGGAATTGGCAAAAGTCGCCTTTCCTGTTTCTGCCATCAGGAGCATTCGCTGAGTAAAAGTTTGCTCAGGGGATGTTCCACTGGAGGCTCCTTTCTCTGTTTCCTTTTATCCTTATTAAGAGCTTGGAGTTGGCCTTTTGAAATATTTCTGCATTTAAGGTTTAAACATTTTGCAGCATTCTCCCCTCTGATCTCATAGAAGTTAGTTTGGATTAGGACAAAAAATTTCTTCACTGTGTTTTCCAATCCAAGCAGGAAATGCATGCCATACATAGACAATGTTGTTATGTTTTCAGAAAGCAGCCAGTGATGGAAAGACATGAAAAACAGCCTGTTAAATGCAGAAGGCCTTTTATACTGGCCTTTTATGCTGCATAATGCTTCATTTCTCAGTCCACTTTCCTTCATTTTTGAGAAATTTTTAGATGTTAAAAATTGAGAATATGATTGCTCCAGGGAGGGGTAACAGGATATATTGCATGTATCTCCCCCCACCCCCCGCCAAGTATAAGCTGCTTTTGGGGCTAAGTCCTTATAGAGCAACCTACAAAGAGAAATGATACAAGCTCAGATAGATGTACGGTTACTAAGAGAACTGTTGTGAATCATACAAGCCATTCATGGTATTAAAGATAAACTGGTTGAGCTACTTGCAGTGTCATGGAATGTTGAATTGCTCAGGGAATAAGCAGTTTGCAATCAGTAGTCAGTGAGGAAAGGGAAAGTTGCAGGTTCAACAGGGATTAAAATTTCATATGGGCAGGACAAGGGCTTGAAATAGATTTTAGGAGGAATGGAGGCAAAGAGACTGAACGAGGAATGCAAAGTAGGCAATGGACGAGAACAAGGAACTTTAAGGAAAGCTAGCTGGAGAATGATGCTCAAGAAAAAGTATGGAAGAAATGGGACTGAAGCAAAAGGAGACTAAAGAAAAGTGAATATCATGAAGGGCTGTATGCTCTAGTAGGAGAGACGGAAGATAGGTACTAGCAAGGTTAGTCAAAAGGGAATGATATAAAGTAGGCAGCAGGCTGACAGGCAGGTCCTGAAGAAACATTGTGTGTGTGTGTGTGTGTGTGTGTGAAAACAACTGGAAAAAAGGAAGAACCAAGAAGAAAATAGGCTGTGGCAAACCGTAAACATGGCCTAGATATAGTAGAGGGTTATGAACTATTGCAGGAAGGAAGTGGACAGATGTGGGAGGTTTGGAGGGCTATGGACTAGGTAGTGCCTTCACCTGTCCCTGAAGCATTTAAACCCCAAAGGGGAGGGGTTTGGATTGGGTGCGGAATTTTATGTATTTAAGCTCATCAGTCAGTCCTTTGTAGGGTGTGCAGTAAGCTTCTAGTATTGTATATTTTAATTGTGTGTATTTTTATTTTATTTTATTTTATTTATTTATTTATTACATTTTTATACCGCCCAATGGAGACGGAAGTAGTACGTTTTTAACTAAGTCTTTCTGGTTTAGGAAAAGTGCTGCGCTAAATGATACCTTAGGCTATCTACTATAAGGATCACTCTTGGATTCCATTTAGTTTTAATGTCTTAAAAGCACTTACTGTAGACAAGATTTACATCTTTTTCTGAATTCTTCTTGAATTTGTTTACAACATTCACTTGGCATTAATGCAACAAAACTAGCAATGCTATAAAAATGTATGAGTACTTAAACATAAGGGACAATGTTAATATATGATGGTTACTGCATTGGAACATGAAATACACTGCTCTTTTTGTGTCAGCAAGTGGAATAGATCTTGACCCTAGGTTTAGCAATCTTCTGATTAACTTTGCAAGGCTAGTCTGTTCCGCATTTTCCCTGAAGCCAAAAATTAGTGTAGCATTTATGCGGACTTTTCTGTAATCTGTTACAATCAGCCATCTTTACTGAGTTAAAGTCAATATAATCAAGATATGTTATGTTATTATATGCTAAAAAAGCAAATATGATTGCAAGGCTTTGGCGACACTTTGTATCAGTCTGAAAACTTATTCAGATGCTACTTGCTGGTAAAACAAACAACCCAACTTCATATGAGTCTTGGTATGCAATTTTCCTTCTCTATCTCTTTCCTATAGGTTAAAGCAACCTCTAATCCAGGCCGCACCATGTTTGTTTGAAAACAGTATCTCATTGATCACTTCTCCTTGCTCTCCTCCTCAATATGAATTGTTAAGTTCAGATATTTAAGTTAACACACTTTTCCTAACATTACTAGTAGTCCAGAGCCATGTGGTTGTAACTTCATCCTTGAAGCTGAGCAGCTCTGGCCACTACCAGGTTGAAACCACCTAGAATTCCACTCTGGCGTTCAGTTCCTTTCAGTCAGAGTGTGATTAAAATGCAACAGTACATACATGAAATAATGTGTTTGTGTGGACAAATTCGATTCCAGGAATGGTTTGAAGAACACTTTGGTCCTCAAACATCCACATGAGTGGGGTGGAGGGCCAGGAAGAGAATTGTTACCTCAAGAACATTAACACATTTCTCTAGGAGAACTATCACAAAACATGTTTGGTAACTGGTATCCTTCACAGTTTACTCATGTGCTTTGTGGCAGAGTTACTTAATAGCCTGTTTAGTTTTACCTTTAAGCCGAATTCTGTCATTGCACAGCACAGGCTTGTTTCTCTATGCTTGTTATACAGAAGCAAATACAATTGAGTGTTTTTGTCAAGTTATGTTTGAACTAGCTCCTTCTAGAAAGAAATGAGGAACCACAGACTTTAAGGCTCACAGTCTGTTGAGCAGTTGAGCTGCAGGCATATGAAGTTACAGAGCCAGCAGGTCAGCACTCTAAGAGCAGCAAATGTTTACAGAGTTTTGGTTCCAAGTCTCTGTTATGCACAAAAAAGGCTCGTATTTACAGATGCTTTCCAGAGTGCAAATAGCAACGGAAGCATGGCAATTCTGTGGGTTTGGTATGAAGTGATTTCTGTGGAGATTACGCGGATGACCTGACCTGACTGGATGGACAAGATTCCCAGTTAACTAAAACCACAAAGAACTTGAGCCTCTCCTAATATAAATATTTTTATTTGGGGTAAAAGTACTTAAAAGAGATAGAACATGGAGGGAGCAGACAGAACACACTGGTTGTCTGCCTCCTAGTAATTCTACTACAACTGGAGCCCGCAGTGTGCCCTCAAACCCCTCCGTCGGTGACTGGCAGGCTCCTTGCCCCTCCTCTTTTTTAAAAAAATATTTTTAAAAATTAAACATTTTTTTAGTTGGGAAGCTGCCATGCCCTAAGTTACTAGCCTCCAGTCCAGCTTTATTCCTAAGAATGCCTCTGTGCCCCAGAGAGTGGTGCTGTCTGGGCAAAACAGTTAAAAGGAAGGAAAATAGGAGGGCAAGCAGTCTCCCTGCCAATCAGGAATTACATGCCAACAGTGGTGTCACTCTCACTAAAACCACCCTTAGCCTTTCTATTAGAAAGAACACCTGAAAGATTTCAGTTAACAATTCTCGAAAGCTACTAGCCTACACCTAGAGTTGGCTATCAGCAAGAGATGTTATCAGAGGATGGAATGGTACAACTCAACCTCCCTTTCTGTCAGATTTTGGCCCTATGAATAACTTCTAGAGAAGTCAGAAGTAGAATCTCCACAAAAACTACAGTGTGGAATGTAGAAATGAGGTTTGTAGGAAGTTTTCTCTCCTAGTACGAGAAACAAGGTTGCCAACTTACCCGTTCACAGTGAAGTAACTGGAAGGAACCTGTAAATAATTTTTTTGGTGTCTGTGTCTTCATGGAACTAGTGGAAGAAGGTCATCAAAGAAAATTTTGTGGTCCTTACAGAAGATCCTGCTATAGGCTACCATAGCATAAAAGTTAAGGAATGCATTTGAATGCACAGATATGACAAGGGCTAACTCTGCTTCCTACCCCTACTTGACTCTGATGATTAAGAAATGAGTCTACTCCTCTCAGTATACTCTTGCTCTCCACTGCTTATGGAGAGATTGACCCAACCTAGGTCCATCTCTCCAAATTCCATCAGTCTAAAACAAAGTGACCAAATACAGAACCCAGATTGGAGCTAGCAGATGAGAGCAAGAGTATGTAGAGATGAGTAGGTTCATTGCTTATTTGACACCTCTTTTGGGCTTCATGGCAGTAGGATCTAGGCACATTAAAAATAAAAGAATGGCTCCGTCTGCAATTTCACCAGATAGAGACATGGCATATAATGCCTCATCAGCTGCAGTTTGACCCATATTCTCATGCTAAATTAACTTTATAGGGTTCAGTTTGAAAACAGAGATAGCCTTTTCTGTGGAGGAGTTGGGTTGATAATGGAATTGATACTTTAGATCAGTTAATAGGATTAGATGATGAGATTTTACCTTATTAGCTGTACAGAGTAAAACAATAAAATAGCAAAACCCTGCCGCATAGGCTTACAATCTAATAAAATCATAATAAAACAATAAGAAGGGGAGAGAATGCACCAAACAGGCACAGGGTAGAGTAAAACTAACAGTATAAAAGTCAGAACAAAATCAAGTTTTAAAAGCTTTAGAAAAAAGAAAATTTTTTAGCTGAGCTTTAAAAGCTGCGATTGAACTTGTACTCAAATGTTCTGGAAGAGCGTTCTAGGCGTAAGGGGCAGCAGAAGAAAATGGACGAAGCTGAGCAAGGGAAGTAGAGACCCTTGGGCAGGTGAGAAACATGGCATTAGAGGAGCGAAGAGCACGAGCGGGGCAATAGTGTGAGATGAGAGAGGAAAGATAGGAAGAAGCTAGACAGTGAAAAGCTTTGTAGGTCAACAGGAGAAGTTTATATTGGATTCTGGAGTGAATTAGAAGCCAATGAAGAGATTTCAGAAGTGGAGTAACATGGTCAGAGCGGCAAGCCAAGAAGATGATCTTAGCAGCAGATACCACTTACCATCTAATGCTGAATGAGAATATATTCAACTACAACACGTTTTGTTGTCTATCTATAAATCGTAAGTGATGGGTGTTTCAGCATCTCCTATATTATTGGAAGAATTAATTGGTCCTTTACAGAAAGCTAACCCTACAATAGCTGTTTTTAAGTGTCTTTTGGAATATAACAGTATGTTAGAAAGGAATGGAATAGAGAATTAGAATGCTCTATACAGCCTAATCAATAGGAAATTTCCCTAGCTTCCATATGTACTATTTCTATAGATTTAAAATTGAGACTAATTAAACAAAAACAATGTTTTGTGTATACAGAGGCTTGTTAAGAAGCTGGCTAGCTCTGCTAGATGCTAGTGATGTGATTTGGACGATGCATCGCTGAAGTATATGATGTGGGCATGCCCTGAAGTGGATTCTTTCTGGTTGGAAATTGTCTGCATAAATTATGTTCTTGAAAAACCTTTGTTAGCCCTAACAGTGGAAAGAGTCTCATACTTCTAAGCTTGGAAGGATAAATAACCACCACCTGACATAGCCTCGTGTGGCGCAGAGTGGTAAGTGGCAGTTACTGCAGCCAAAACTCTTCCCACAGCCTGAGTTCGATCCCACCAGAAGCTGGTTCTTAGGCAGCTGGCTCAGGTTGACTCAGCCTTCCATCCTTCCGAGGTCGGTAAAATGAGTACCCAGCTAGCTGGAGGAAAGGTAACTGCAACTGGGGAAGGCAATGGCAAACCACCCCACTACAAAGTCTGCCAAGAAAACGTCAGCGAAAGCAGGCATCCCTCTAGGAGTCAGCAATTACTCAAGTGCTTGCACGAGAGGTTCCTTTCCTTTTCCTTCAACACTCAACAGCCCAAAGATCTTAATGCTTTTGCTGCATTTGAATGGTTATCCTAGAACTGTCAGTTTTGTCTGATTGCTTATATGAATGTATATTTAAAACAAGTGTTGGATATGTTTTAATTAGTGGTGTTGTGAATATTTATTGAGAATGGATATCTTTTTTTTTCTTTTTCTTTCTTTTTTTGCTGGCTGGGAATTATAGGCGTTGCAGTCTAGCACATCTGGGGTGCCTGGTTAGGGAAGGCTGTTTTAGAGTGTCCCCAAAATAGAACCCACGTTGGACCTAAGCAGAGGGGAGCAAAAGTCTGTAGAGAGTATTCCCACCCAACTGGCTAGGAGTTATGGGATTTGCTGTCCAACACAACTGGAGGATGCCAGGTTGAGGAAGGGTGCTCTACAGTGTGACAACATTGAGAACTGGCTTTTTAATGTTATAATATTGCACATATGTATGTCAAATAGTTGTGAGAGATGCCAGTATGGAGAACATATGAGAAATTAAAACAATTACAAATGCCAGATAGGTTTGGCACACCAGTCATTTGACTTGTCAGATATTGTCAGGTTACCCCCTGTTTGATTGTGGTCAAATATTCCATAAAGCCAAGGTGTAGGTGGTAGTTTACTTTTTTAAATTTTCATTATGGTATACAAGGGCAGAATTGGGGGCTACTTGTCTCCTAGCTCTGCAGTAGTCGGAAGCAGATCAAGTAGCACAGCAAAGCTTCTCCTACTGACCAGTTGTAAAAACTAGGAATTTCCAAACATGAGCACACGTAAAAGTCGCTGATTGGGTTTGGACGTGGTGATAAATCACTGAGTTAAGTAAGCCATGGTGACTTATTTAGCCCATCATGGCTTACTGTGTCATGTCGTGGTCACAGTGGATTATTTTGGTTACCTACAGTTGCTTGGCAAGAGTGGGCAAGACTGCTGCCACCGCTTTTTGGTACATGCAGAGCTTTTTCTCCTTTGGGTGTAATTGTAGACGGGTTTGATGGTGCATCAGGTACTTCTTGACTAGGGAAGTTTGGTACCAATGCTGCATACTTCCAGTGCTTTAGGGCCACCACACCCTTGTCAGGGTGAAGTGCTGAATTAACCTGTCTCCTCTCATTGGGCTGTTGTGGAAGGTTATAACAGGCTGCTGCAATGTTGTCAATGGGAGAAACAATGCCACTCCTGGGGTAGGAGGATTGCAGTAGGACCGGGTGTGGAGGGGTGACTCAGATTACTCACAGTAGTTTAATAAACTACACACAGTGGCTTATTTGTCTGATTGTGAGGGGGATAATAACTTATTTTCAAAATAAAAATATGTTTCCAAATATCTATATTTTAGATATTTAAAAAATTATCTCAACAAATATAAAGATCCTGTACCTAATACCTTTAAAGGTTATGGTAATTGCTATATTTTTTCAAAGGTACCTGTTGCCTCATGATGTTAATTTTTTAAAATAATTAGTTCACGTACCAACCTGTTTATGATTATAGTGTCTTTCTTGCTTTAAGAGTTAATCCTTTAAAAATACTTTATTATTTTACATTGTTTTACTAATGTTTGACCACTGGTCATTTGAACAAGCCCAATGCCAGATGACAGAATGAAATCTTTGTACTTCTGCAATTCTCAGAATCATCCCATGTTTTACTTTTACTTCCTAGCTTTCATCCTTCCTCCCCAGAAAGTAATTACCCTGTTTCCCTGAAAGTAAGACATCCCCCGAAAATAAGACCTACTTCCAGTTTTGCCTCTCGCTGTAATATAAGGCATCCCCCCGAAAATAAGACCCTTTTTTTTTTGTTCAACAATAAATGTGTACCGTATTCTTCTTCATGGAAAAATAAGACATCCCCTGAAAATAAGACCTACCGCATCTTTGGGAGCAAAAATTAATATAAGACACTGTCTTATTTTCGGGGAAACACGGTAGCAAAGACTCAAAGAAGTTAGTTCTGAACAGTATTTTTAAGGTTCCGTTCTAGTGTGGCTTGTTGTTGTTGTTTTTAAAAAAAGTTTTGGTGCAGATACAGGAAATGCTGAAAAGAGGAAATAGGATAATTATAAGCGGCATGATCATTTGCTAATGATTTAGATGTTCTTGCTAGAGGGGTCGGCTGTGATTTGTATGACTGAGATAATGTCTCATTTGATGGCTAAATCTGGTGTTACCTTATTTAACAAGCCAATTTGATTAATTTGATACATTGGTGAATGGCAAACTATACTGTACTGTACTTTGTGTATATCATCAACTGAAATAAGAAAGACAAATTTACTTAGAGCAAGATAAGGGGTTTGTAATTGGTACAAAAATGCTGAAGATGAGAGGAAGCTGTTTTAAGTTCATTGATATAAACTTGATAACATGACTTCAAAATAAATTTAAATCAGGTTTTATATTTACTTTAAAAATGTAAATAGTGAGTTTATCAAATATTAACCTAGTTAATATTAATTCTAGATATAAGCATGTTAGCCTTAGGCTGTTGTGGAGGGCTAGATTCCCAAAATCCAGGATCTAGATATGTGAGGTGGAAGTTTTTTTCACTAGTATTTTTTTTTAATAGAATAACTTCCATTTCTACAAATGCATGGTTTATTAAATCAACTAGTAACAATGAATGGGTGCATCGGGGCAGTTTCATAGTTGTAATTTTGTCTAAAATTAGTGCATTAGCTCTTTGCCAAACCTTCATTTTTTCTTAACCTTTAAGCAATGAAATGTTATTGGATTGTCAGGTCTTGAAATACTTGGAAATCATTTTTATTGAAATAGTTCTATGTAAACATTTGAGTAAAATGTTTAAACTCATTTAAGTGTACATTGTTTTTATTTCCTAATCAAATGTTTCAGTGCAACTACTTGTGGCCATTGCAAAAAAATTCAAATATTTATGCTGCCCTTCCAATTAACATGATGTGCCTTTTAATTTGTTTCACTAAACAGAAGTCAAAATTGAACCCTCATCAATTTAGGATGTTGTAAAAATTTCCAGTTGAACATTTCCTAAATACTCTACATCACTGTCTGAATCGTAGCAGGGCTGTGGAGTCGGCACATAAAACTTCCGACTCCTTTAATTATATATCGATATAGGAAATAAATTTCCTATATATTTCCTACATCGACTGCAAGCACGCAACTTTTTAGAACCGTAACCTGTTAAAACCCAGGTCTAAAAGCTATAGCTAAGACATTCTGGTTTTTTAATTTTATTTATTAAAGAAGCCCAAAAATGAAAACAATGAGGTTATATTTTTATTTATTTATTTAATTGCATTTATATCACCCCATAGCCAAAGTTCTCTGGGCGATTTATCAAAAGGCTATAGAGTATAAAGTAATAGGATATGAAACTATAAAAGAAAATCAGGAACAACTTTCTCTACTAGTTCAAAAATTTAAAGTATATACTTTGATATCAAAGTCAAAACTACAAAAAAGTAGAAAACAACTGAACACCTAAAACAACTTAACAAATGACCATTTTAAAAGAAATGAACTCAGTTAGGTACATAAGTAATATAAACCTTTTTTGAGATTAAAGTATAATTTGAATATAAAATTCAAGTGAATATACATATTGCAACTCTATATACAATTTAAATTTATTCGGAGTCGGTACATTTTTACCGACTCCACGACTCCGACTTCACAGTCCTGAATTGTAGTCAGTTAAAAGAACTGAAATAATTCCTTTGACTACTGCAGATTTGTAAGTAGCCTCTTGCCTAGTTATTTGTCTGTGACAAATAAAAATGTCTTTTATAAATTGATTCTTCATTTAGACCACGTTTGTTTATTTTTATTTATTTAATAGATTGATTACTTAAAACATTAAAAATACCTAGTGGTTACAGGCATAAAGTACTGTAGTTGGCTTGTGTATTTTTTCTGTGGGCAAGTAAGTTTTGAAAACTTTTTGTGAGGCTGTTTCACAGTCTTCTCCAGTGAACCAACTCCTCGAAAAGGGCTTACATTTGTTCACTAAAATAATACATGTAGTTTTCAGTATTCTAATGGATTTGGTGCCAAATAGAGGCAAGAGTTGGATAAAGGGTGAACAGTTTATTGCAGTGATGTCAGCATTTGCTTAGGAGATGCTGTCACTAATAGTCATGCATCAAATAACACATGCTGCATTAAAAGCCTTTGCAGTCTTAAATAAGTTTGCTGGATTTGGAAAACATCGTCAATATACCGAGCCCTCTATGGCTTTAGTTTTTTCATTTGATATGAATGTAGTAGTAGATCTTCAGATGAGTGTCTTTCTTGCCTGACAGAATCAAATCTTCCTGCAACAAGAGTAGCACATCTTACATTGAGTATTCTGCTGCTCACTTGCAAAAAATCTTTTATTAGAAGCTTTTTAGACATTTGGAGCGTTCATATGCATGCAGGAAGGGGTAAATCAGCTTACAGTACACAGATAGTTACTGTTGTTGCCTTTTAGCAAACTGAAACTGAGTTCTGCAACTAATTTGCTAGATGTCTGATTCAAATGGAAATAGGCTAGACTTGTGTAAATGAATACAACATTTAAGGGGGAAATTTCTTTGGATGTGTCATCAATGATCTAGGCTAAGTGTTTCTTTCATAACTCATCATAAACCAGCACTTGTCTAACTGTACTAAAATATTTGCTTAAACTTTCTTCAGTTGATCACAAGACAACAGGAAGAGCCACATGCTATCTAAATACAGCCTTTCTGAAAATGGAATATTTACTGATTATGAATCAGTGTACTTCACAGTGAGCATCTGTAGTTTACTCAGATCTCTCAGTTGGAAAGAAGACTGATGCCTGTAGCTGAGCTTGGCCCTGGAAAACACTGATGAATTCAAAAAGAGAGCAGATGTTCCATGAGCATTCATAGGCGCTGGCTGAAGGCCAACCAAAAGACAGAGGGACTATTTTAATTTTGTACCCAAGGTACAAAGATGTTATAAATCTACTCTGCTATCTTAATGCATTTATTCATATATTTTATTTATTTATTTGTTACATATTTATACTGCCCAACAGCTTAGGCTGTCTGGGCAGTTTACAATTAAATCCACGATGTGACAATCCAATTTAAAACTTTAAAAACACATAAAACCAGAATAAGTTACAGTCCAGGGAAGGCTTGTCTAAAGAGATATGTTTTTAGGAGGCATTTAAAAGATACCATAATTTCTGCCTCCTGAACCTCACGAGGGAGAGTTTTCCAGAGAGGTTCATGAAACTTTTGGTATCAGTGTTTGGTTGCACAATCTCTGTAATCTACAGGAAACACCAGAGCCCAAGTCTGTTTGATTCAAGAGTGTTAACACACTGCTGGTGATAACATCTTACAATTTATTTTTTGCTTTATTTGATTTAAGCCCTCCCTTTTCAACAAAAAATGGCACTCAGGGTGGCAATGCAAGTAAACCAATGTGGGGTGTACATCTAAAAATCAGACGCTCCACACAGAGAACTTAAATTTGACATACACCTTCTTTACATGAAAATGACTTATGTTATCAATTGACTTAAATTGAGGTTTTAAAGCCTTTGATAATTTGATTAATGCATAATGGATTTTCAGAAATCCAGAAAGGGGAAGTCCTCTGCTACTCCTGTGATTTTTTGGGGATGCATTTAAAGAAGCACTTCTAAGAGACAAAATTTCAATAGTAGAAGTGGGATTAAGCAGTAGAAACAGAATAGAACACTCTGCTTTTCAAAGTGTGGTGAATGGAAACTCAATACAACTTTTTTTTACCTGTGACAACTTAGTAGCTCACATTTTGAGCAGCAAAAAATGACGTTTAAAGAAGGCATTTGCAATGCTATTCTTATTTGTTGTGCTATTTTCCTACTTTCCTTGTTCTTGTGTAACTTTTACAGTAACATGCCTATACCAATATACCCTCTGATGCTCCTTGTACCTTTCTGCCCACTAAGAATAGAAGAAGTACCACTAGATTTTCATTCTAGGCAGTGGATATGGATGTGATTCACTCTTCCATTCATTTTGGCAGGGCTTGCACTGGAGAAGTATTTCAGTGGATTTCAGTAATGTGGAGAAATATCTGAACCACATTGCTTGTAGGACAGCCTTCCCCAGCTTGGTGCCCTTCAGATGTGTTGGATTGCAACTCCCATAATTCCTAGTGGTCCAACACATTTGCAGGTGCCAGGATAGGAAAGGCTGTTATTGAAGGATGTCTCTCCTATGTTCAGAACACTACTTTCCTGACAATGCAATATTATGCATATCTACTGGGTAGTATGTCCCATGGAGTTCAATGGGACTTACTTCTGAGTGTGTATAGGATTGTATCCTAAGTTTCAGAAGCAATCCTGGGATGAGACATTTAGGAGTGTCAGTACATCATAGTTTGTTGTGCATATTTAATTGTGCTCTCTGAGTTGTGGCAACTGTTGTGACTGTGTTAAACACTTCTGACACCATAGTCCACCATAATATTGGGCGGAAATGAATGTATTCACTTGCAGGCTTGTGAGATTTCATGATACAAGTCAAGTTTCATAGATCCTCATAGTTAACTGTCTGTTCTGAAACAAAACTTGAAAGTGACACGAATACTTTTTTTACCAATGCATTTTATATTTTCTTTGGCATTTAGAATTTGTGAATTAGACTGCTAAAGCAATTACAAAGATGTACAAACCCTATTTTTCCTTTACAAAGTGTTCCGTTTGGTATCCCAACTACTTGTATTTGGCCCTCTGCCAAATACAAGTATCATTTTTGACTTAAACTACAATGTGGTGAGCTTAGTAAGATAATGACATGGAAAATAAGTGTAATCCTTCATGTAACCAGTTCTTGTAGGTAAGATCTGTGGTGGTAGTTTCCCAAGTTACAGAAGACTTTCAGGCATAATACCATTTGGGCTTGCAAAATTGGTCATGATTGTTCTGTCTTTGATATTGGTAGAACATGGTTTGCAATGTGGTTCAAAAATCAGCATTTAATGGTATCCTTGGTCATGAGAAACCTCAACTCAGCTCCCTATTTTACCACAGAGATCTTAGTGACCTCAAGCAAATTATTGAGTGGTTGACTTCTTCCTCTTCAAAGGTGCAGCTGAGATTTAGCGAAATCCATAACTTTTGAATTATTACCAGTCTAATCTTATATATGAGTTCAGTGGAATTTACTGCCAGGTAAGTGTGTTTAGGATTGCAGCCTAGGATTCTCTTTTGAAGATAACATCTGCAAAATGAAGGGATAGCTAGACTTGAGCCCATTCTCTCTGGCTGCCCGGTTTGCTTGGAATGCTCTTCCAGAGCAACTACGTATCACGAGTTCCATTGTAGATTTTAAAACGCATTTGAAAACTCATTTGTTTTCAATAGCTTTTGGTATTTTAGCTTGATTTACTGTTCTTATTACTATGATTTTTCTGTTATTTCTGTTATTTCTACCTCTAGGCAGGGTATCACGGTTTTATTTGTATATTTTGTACAGCACCAAGTACATTGTTGGTGCAATAATAATAATAATAATTAATAATAGAAGATGAGCTATATCCAGATTGTGTAAGCATGACTTTAGGAAGGACAGAAAATGTTTTGAGTGCTCTTTGTATTTCCATTGTGGAAGCTCAGAAGGTCTGAGCTTTGGTAGTATGTGATGAACAGGTGATTATATTATATATATGCCAAACCCCTTAAAAAAAACATTTTCTGAGCACCTTGGAGAACTATTGATGCAAATATAACACCGTTTATATTTGGCTATGAATGAGATCCACTCCCTTATAGACAGTTCCCAGCAGAGTACAGAATTCTTTCTAACAGTTCTTAACTTTCCTTCAGTTGTGCAATTTAAACCAATTTCCAAACTTTGTTTTAGCTGGGAAATTCATGGCACTTTAGCAAGTGAATTAGGGGGTTGAGGAGCAACAGATGTTGAGATGAAGAAACTGAAGTGAAGAAATACTATGTCCTGACTACTAGAAAGCCCCATGAGTCCCCTTGACTTAAAACTGCCCATACTTGCAGGTTTTTATTTATAACCACAAGGCTACAAACTTACACTTGGAGCTGAGTTCCACAATGCAATTGCAGTCATGCTGATTTCTAGGCAGTAGATCAGTTACAGCTATGCCTATTATGGGATGAATTCATCTGCATGTTGGTTGTTCAATGGATAGTCCCATAGGCTAAACACAGCTATGATAAAAATGCAGTGCAGATGCAGAATCACTCTGAAACAGTGCTGTAGCATCTTTAAACCTAATTGGCTAAAAGTTACTTTGTTCGTAAAGGAGGCATCAATAGTGGTTGGTCCAATGGCTTCTCCTGTCTTACAGTATCAGCACAACCAGAAGGTAACACTCTGACCAGAGATGAGGGGCTCTTTCCAGTGGTGTCTGAACACTCACAGGTCATCCTTCACCTTCAACATAAGAGGAAGGCGAAGGGTGAGAGAAGGAAGAAGCATAGTGGGTCAGCATTGCCAAAGCTCTGGCATGTTCCAGCCAGTTACACAAACAGTGGTCCCTGAGGGGAGTCTCTTTTATGATAACAAGGAGATTCCCCTTCAGTGCCGTTTGCATATCTTCCGTTAGCGATTCCTTTCCACATCCTCTCCAGAGGGATTCCTCTCCACTTTCTCTCTTCCCTGTTAGTCTCCTAGTCAAGGAGCAAAGCATGGAGAGGGCCCACGGAGAGAGCCCAAGTATTCGCAGTCTGCATAGGGAACTTCTACAAGCAGGAACTTCTGTGACCCTGCACCATTAGATGCCTGTTTCACACCAAATGGAAAATGGAATGGAACTCTTATCGTGAGTTCCTTCTGATTTGATGTGACAGAAACATCCAAGCCATACCCTTACTTATACATGTAGCTGATACGCACTTAGTCCAGACAAAAATCTTTTTAATCATTTTTTATTAGAAGTTTTAACAAAATAAAACAAAAACCCAATAAAACAAAAACAAAGTGCCACTACATACTTCAAATGTATTTTGACAGTTTAAGATCTTTCCTCACATTGCTGTTTCATCTACCACTCTCCAACTTATGCTAAGCCAAATTGCGGATAAAGGAACAATTCTACTCTGTTTACTCTATATAATTAGGCGTCTGTGTTTGTAGTCCATCTCATACTGGGCAATGGGATGGAAATGGGGAAGAGTCTGGTTGTACTGGGTCTGCTGTGGAAATCTATCTCACTTTCCTGAACAGTGGGAGGAGACAACCAACTATTGAATTCTTATATCACAGCAAACCATGGGCTGTTGGCTGTTGCCCAGACACCTAGAAAAGGGTGGGGGGGAGAAAGCTCTAGGAATGGACTTTATGATTATTGTCATAGAGGCCTTGTCCTAGAGGATCCCTGGAACATCCTAGGAAACAGTGGTTGAAGGCTTCTAACTGCTTCTTAGGATGCTCTAGGAATCAGGTTTCCCTATTCTTTTTTTCTGAAAAAGTTCCAGGTAAGAGAGTGTGGGATGTCAGCATAATTCAGAAAGAGTGGATTAGAGGAAGGAGAAGGGCTTGGAATCAGGATTCCTGCTTGGTTTGAGAACTGAGTTTTCTGGGTGGAGGGTTGCCTGGCCTCTGAAACACTATTGGAAGACAGGAATTGGATTTGAATGAATGGGGTATGTAGGTGCATTGTATGTTGTATATGAGTTGTATGTGCATGCACATGTATGTGTAGCACTGCTACTCTAAGAGACACCCATTGCAGCCCTGGGGCCAAAAGGATTGTGTATCCTTGCTCTACACACAACATGGATTGTCTAATTGGAGTAAACAGCGTTAAGAGAAAGCAGTAGTGATTATGTGGCTATGGTTGTAGATTTATTGGACCTCACCCAAGTGTATTCTGCTGTTTTGTGTGGATCGGGAGACATAATTTTAAAACTTTTATGATTATGGAAAATTGTTGTTGTTGTTTTGCCTTTTTACTTTAGCTCCCGGGATATGTTGGATGTGCTGGCTGATTTAAGTCGTTGATCCATTTGATTCATTCCTAAAGGCTACCATGAAGTTTTGTTGCAGACCTTCATTACTGTGCATTTTAAGTGGGTGTGGTTGTTTTTTGCTGATTATAAATACCTTTGAGGGATTTTTGTTGAGGACTGTATAGAGACTGTAGAATTAAGAATATATTTTAATTTGTTTAGGTTTGTGATTGGAGTAGATGCAGTTGTACCCTAAGGCCTTGGCTACCAGTGTGGCATATGGTGTGCTGTAGATAGTAGCTTGAGATGGGGATATAATAACCATTGGGCTTGTGATTATAAAGTAGCATTATAAAATTTTACTACATTGTCCATAAAACTGAATTGTTGCATGGACTGGTAAATACTTGGTTTTCATAGTGAGATGGAAGTAATTTAAATCCTGGAAGAATGTCTCCCAAAGATAATTCATCAATATATACTAAAAAATAGGAGTGCAGTGTTAAATTACCTTCAGTCACAGAGGAAGTTGTGTTCCAGTTCTGAGTGCTGTTACGTAATACCTTAGTCTGTTGCAAGTTCACATGCAGTTTATATGAAAACATTGTTTATAAACTAAGGATAACAGTTCATTCATCTGATGAAGTGGGATCTAGGTCCATATAAGCTGGTACTATGATAAACCTTGTTAACCTTAAGGTGCCACAAGACTTGGTTGCATGTAACATTTTTGAATAGTGTCAGACTGCCAGTCTAAAAGAATGGGAGTCATTGAGATAAAAGCCTCTCAGCAGAGTACCACAGAATTGTGTGACCTGGATATTTCTATTACCTAAAATTATTAGAGAGAGAAAAACACTTGGGATCAAATTACTGTGAAATGCAAGATGTATACAAGACTACTTTCGTTGGGGTATGTATCTGCATATGCGAGAGAGGGAATGATTTGGTTTTGATGTTACGATAACCCATGATGGGTTAATTAAACCACTGGTTTAATCAACCCATTATGGGTTATTGTGTCATCTGGGGGATATTTTTTAACCCATGATGGCTTATTTGGCCAAAATAGCCCACTCTGATAACTCAGTCTGCAAAGTGGGTTATTTAACCCATCATGGGTTATTGTGCTGCATAGCAATCACTATGGGTTATTTTGGCTGGCTACAGAGCTTCGCAGCAAGAGCAGTCAAAACAGCTGCTGCTCTGCTCTTTGCTGGCTTACTGCTTAGGAACATGTTAAAGGGACCAAGCGAGCAGTGTAGAGGAAGCAGGGTATGAGGTTTGATCCTGATCCTGCAAACTTGCAAGGTGTTATAGGCACCTCCACCTTTTTCATCCACCTGAGATTTTCGCTGCTTTCAGAGCTAGGCTGCTGGTTTTTCATAGTGCATTGGGCAATTTCTGCTCTAATTTGGCAGGGTCCCACAGAGCTGAAAAAAGCAGACTAAACCTCTCCCAAGCTAGGCAGGTACAACAGTCACACTGCACTCTACTCTGCCTTATTTTCTGACAGTTTGGGCAGAGTTCCAGCAGCCTGCATGAACCTCAGCCTGGGAGCATTGTTCTCTGCCCCCCTCTGTTCCGTGCTCTGTGGAAAGGGAAAGCATGGTGAGGTATCCTCGGAAAAGAGCATTGTCTGGAAACCTGAGTAGCCAGTTCTCCACCAACAACTCTGCTAGCTTATTTTGCCTCTAAACGATAGTGGAAAGTATCCTAAGAATTTCCATGTAACTAGCCAAATCTGTACATCGTTCTCTATATACTGAAATACCTACATATTGAAATATCTGCACAGTCATATTATCCACACATCCATATAGCGATTTATTTATTTATTTTATTACATTTTTATACCACCCAATAGCTGAAGCTTTCTGGGCGATTCACAAAAATTAAAACCACGAAGAACATAATAAAACAACCAACAATCTAAAAACACAAATACAAAATACAGTAGAAAAAGCACAACCAGGATAAAACCATGCAGCAGAAATTGATATAAGATTAAAATACAGGATTAAAACAGTAAAATTTAAGTGTAAGTTAAAATTAGGTGTTAAAATACTGAGAGAATAAAAAGGTCTTCAGCTGACGACGAAAAGAGTACAGTGTAGGCGCCAGGCGGACCTCTCTGTGGAGCTCATTCCACAGCCGTGGTGCCACAGCGGAGAAGGCCCTCCTCCTAGTAGCCACCTGCCTAACTTCTTTTAGCAGAGGCTCACAGAGAAGGACCCCTGTGGATGATCTTAAGGTCCAGGCAGGTACATATGGGAGGAGGCGTTCCTTCAAATAACCTGGCCCCAAGCCGTTTAGGGCTTTGAATGTTAGTACCAGCACTTTGAATTGGGCCCAGACCTGGACTGGCAGCCAATGAAGTTGTAAAAGGACTGGTGTAATGTGGTGTCGCCGGCCAGTCCCTGTTAGTAAACGGGCTGCCCTGTTTTGTACCAGTTGAAGTTTCCGGACCGTTTTCAAAGGCAGCCCCACGTATAACGCACTGCAGTCATCCAAACAAGCTATACATCTTTATATCTGTAAATCCTTATATCTACAACATTGAAATATCTACATGGTGATATATCCAAATATAGATATATCTATACAACAATTTAAACAAAATTCTTCTGATACTGGAATAGCTACTTCGGAGGAGGGGAGAATTGCAATTTAATGCTAACTTGAAGTAATGGCTCTTATTGGTTGTTTAGAAATGCAGAACTGAGTTCCAGTAAATCGGAGGAGTAGAGGATAGAGATAGATAACAATGTAGTGAGTGTAGTAAATGTGCAGGGGTTTGATGGGGGATCGGGTCCTTCTGACTGGGAGATGCTGTGTATGAAGATTTGTCTTGATCTTGCAAATATCCAGTGCTTCAAAGGTGAACCAGCACCATTGCTAGGGCAGGAGGACTGAAGCAGGGGGTGGGATGTGAATAAAATTACACAAAGTAGTTTAATAAGCTACTCACAGTAGCTTATTAGCCTGCTTGTATTGTAGGGGATCATGGGCTATTTAAAGTAAGCTTATTAACCTATTGTGGGCTACCATGACGTCTGAACGCAGCCAGTGTCTTTTTTTTTAAATGCCAGTTGAGAAAAAAACACCTCATGCATCTGATGAAGTGCAGATGTATGCCACAATCAGAGTTACTCTTTACAGTGCCACAAGATACTTTGTTTTAGCTGCAACAGACTAACAGTAGCCCTTCCAGAATTATTTCACATATAACAGTCACTCAGTATCAGCCCCCAGCCTTCTGTCCCTACAGTTACAACAAATGCAGAGGCGTTTCTTAGCTTTATCTAATTAAAATCTTAATTTTACCTCGGTAAAAACTTCTTCTCAGTCTTCTGATTTAAAGCCTGAAGGTATGGTGAGTGCTAGCATAAGGTCGCTGCCCCATTTTAATAAGATGAAAGCAGACAAATATACTTAGATTAACAGCCTTTCAAGATCAGTCATGTATACTCCTACCTATTCTTTTTCACAGCTTGGGGCACAATCCTACCCATGTTTAGACAGAAGAAATCCTACAACTTCCAGCATGCTGGCTGGGGAATGCCAGAGATAAAAACTTTAAACAGGCCATTGGAGTCTGAGCATGCATGCTGTGTAGCCACAGAATGTAGAGTGACAATTGGGGAAGAAAAACATTATTGGGGGAGGAGTGGGATGCCCTGCTCGTAGAGCATGACTGGCTGGAAGCCTGAACAAGAGCACTCCTTTTAGGAGGGAGGATACACTTTGTTGCAGCTGTGCATATTCTAATAGCAATCAAGTGATATAGTGATCACTACTAAATCTAATATTAGTTGTATTCTTTCTTGAACCCCACCATAGATAACAATGGTAAAATTTGACTAATTGTACTTGTGCTTGATGAATATCTTGTTTGAAGAATACGATGAAACATAGGATAGCTTTTTCCAGTGGTGAGTCCTCTTTGCTATTGGGCCAGCTTAAGTAATGTGTTATGTACACAGAAAGGCCATTTGAAATACAGCAGGTTTCACAAAGTGCTTTCTTTAAAAGATGGAAGATCATAGAATCATAGAATAGTAGAGTTGGAAGGGGCCTAAAAGGCCATAGGGTGGATTCCTCAATGCAGGAATCCACTCTACAGCATACTTGACAGACTAGTCTTAAACTTCAGCCTCTGTAGCTGGTGAATTTGTACTTCCTTGACATTTAAATTTCTCCTTGCTACTGCCTACAGCAGCCTCCCCCAACTTAGTGCCCTCTAGATATTTTGGACTTCAGCTCCCTTCAGCCCCAGCCAGCATGGTCAATGGTCAGAAATGTTGGAAGTTGTAATCCATAATACAGGGGGTTTGCAGAAGACTGGCCTAGAGCAGCTTCCATTTATTGAAATTGGAACTTTTCATCCTTTAATTATGAATTTCAGTTTACTGAGCTTCCCTTGACATTGGCGTTTCAAGCAATGAGCATTAAATTATGCACAAAGGATTGCCAAGTTCAAAGTAATTTCCTCTATTCGTATTGTTTGTAAGCAGAACTTGTGATTGTTAATATGATTAAATTTCCATAGTTTAGATGGAACTTGGTTCCAAGTAAGTGTACTTAGGACTGGTGCCCCTATATTTAAAAAGCCAAATTCTCATTAAAATGCTCTAATTACATTTGATATCTATGGGGGAAATAACTGTACTCTTCCTTAATTTTAGGGAGAATCGATAAAATACTTTCTGGACAACTTGGATAAACTTGGAGAACCAGTAAGTTTATTCTCTAATTTGCCTTTTAAAGCACTAATGCATGCTGAAAGACATCTTGTTACTTATATGTGTAGCTTCAAACAGTTGAAAGTCAATTATGTTACAAATTAACTGAAATTATATGTATTAAAATAGACAAACAAGAAGAACAAATATATACATAATAAACATGTTTTGTCATGCTTAAAACACTCCTGATTAATAGCTAAAATTCACATGGGTGACATCTTCCTTTGTTGTGTACCAAGTGGCGTGTAGACCATGTACAGCTCCAAGAACTCACCCCAAATACTACTAATTTTTTTCCATGTTTCGTCCCATTCTATATGTTACCATTTCTTTGATCTACCTCTCATGGTTGAGTTGGAACTCATACTTCCATTGTGAAAGCATCATAAGCCTAGCAACGTAAAATGTTAGCCATGTCTATTGTTTATGGGCATCAACCCACATATGACATGGGTCCCCTGAAATTTGTAGGAGGAATTGTAGCTACCATGATGAATATGCGATGGGGTTGTGTCAAGTGGTCCAAACCTGGCCACCGTGATTAACCATAATGTTATGGTTGATGTTAATAACATCTATGAGGTCACAATTTCCATCAGGATTATTGAATTGTTCATGAATTCCACAAATGTATTAAAAAGATGGAAGTTAACCGTGTCATTTTTCAGACTGGCTATTCCATTTTTCAAGTCACTGGTTATTTCATAACTTCTTGGCTTGTACATTCTTCTGGATGCTAAGCAGTTTACATGTCTGCTTCTGAAAAATAACAGAATTCAAAAGGGAAAGATCATTGCAAACCTTTGTAGCCCAAAATACTGAATAGCAGTGAGCTTTCATTCAAAATTATCTTTAAATCTTTTCTGTAGTTCTTCGTTTGCTATAGATTGATTGATCCAAGTTAGCAGGAATACATTAGCATTTTAAGCCTACTTGTAGAAAGTGCTGTTAGAAAATCTCTCTATCTCTGTAGGGAAGAATTAAATTTCTCTTTACTTTTTATGAGCTTATTTAATGTTCTGCTAAAGGCACCCTTTTTAAATCTTAATAATATGGGTAGTTCTGCAGGATGTAAACAACTTGGTGCCAACTTGCTTATATAAAATAGCCTAGACCAAACAGTTCCCCTTTCCCAAATTAGTTTCTGCTTTCACTTTTCACTGAAGTTTTTTAACCAGTTAAGTGAGATACGGATAGAGAAATCCTATCGTGGATGGATGGGGAGAACTGAAGGTGGAGAATCCCCCATATCCAAAGGGATATGTAAAGAAGGGAGGGAAGAGGAGCAGTGTTTCACTGTTTGTCTTTGACTTTCCTGGCCCATTTTTCTCCCTTCCTCGGAGTTCTCTTCCATTGATTTCCGTGGAATAAATTAAACTATGCCAGCTCCAAGTTTGGTATAGATTTGCTGCCAGGTAGCAGGTGTGTCAGAGGAGAGGGACTGCTTTGGGTCCTGCATATCCTAGCCTTTCCCCAGTCCTCCCCCAGACACCTAGGAAACCCCCCCTCTTTTTTCCCTTTCTTTTTTTTGCTGATGTCGGAGATCTGGCTTGGCAAGGGCTCTGGTGGGTGAAACACCACCCACCCCCGCCCTGAGAGAGGGTGACCTGAAACATCCTATGGCCTTTAGGACACCGTCCCAGGAACCATAGGATTTCAGCCTTAGTGCTTATCATTCTCATACTTATTTCAATTTTTGATTTTGTGTTATTCACACACCTGATTTGCAACTCTTTTTTAAATGTTCAGGCAATGAAATAACTCTCCTGTTTCACACTTTCTATGGCATTTCATTTTAAGGTTCAATAATATACACAGTGGTGTTTTTAATTAAGGTATGTTTTTGTTCTTAGGACTATCTTCCCTCACAGCAAGATATTCTATTGGCACGAAGACCTACAAAAGGGATCCATGAGTACGATTTTGAGATTAAAAATGTTCCCTTCAAGATGGTTGATGTAGGTGGCCAAAGGTCAGAGCGAAAACGTTGGTTTGAGTGCTTTGACAGTGTCACCTCAATATTGTTCCTGGTTTCGTCAAGTGAATTTGACCAGGTACTTATGGAGGATCGACTAACAAATCGCCTTACAGAATCTCTGAACATTTTTGAAACTATTGTCAACAACCGGGTTTTCAGCAATGTCTCCATCATTCTCTTCCTAAACAAAACAGACTTACTTGAGGAAAAAGTTCAAAAAGTGAGCATCAAAGACTATTTCCCAGAATTTGAAGGGGATCCTCACAATGTAACAGATGTCCAAAAATTCCTGGTAGATTGTTTTCGTACCAAACGCCGGGATCAGCAGCAGAAGCCCTTATATCACCACTTCACCACTGCTATTAATACAGAAAACATCCGCCTGGTATTCCGTGATGTCAAGGATACCATCCTTCACGATAACCTCAAGCAGCTCATGCTACAGTGATGTGCAAAAAGACTTTGATTTGTGTTACTAGTTTACAGCAGGAGTTGGAAAAAACTGGTCTTGTCAGACCTGCTGCTGTTATAGTTATTGCCAATTTCTCTTGAAATTCAGGCTTTAATCTTTTCCACTGTATTTTCCATCTTGAATCAGTTTTAATTTCTTAGCAGACTTTCGTTTTGTAAAGCTAACTACAAGTTTTAACCTCTTCCATCTTTTCAGATTGATGAAGCCTGTACTCTTTTAACATCTAGTAACCTGTAGACATGCGGTTGAAAGAATTTACTTTAGAAACTTGCTAAGTTTAAAGCGGTTTGGCATGTGAAAGGGCTATAGGAAGATTTAATTCTGGACAGCTCTCCAAACTTGGCCAACCACCATCACCACCACCAATTATTCTGTATGGCAAACAGCTCTACTCTGTCAAATAATTAAGCTATATTTGAAGTTTACAAATGCAATTCTGGTCCCATGCCAATAGAGGGTGCTCACAAATGGTACCAGAAAAGAGAACAGTTGTGGTCTACTACCACTGAATATTTTAAGCAAATTGAATCTGCATAGGGACTTCTGGTCTTGATTGGTGATTTGTAGGTCATATGGTTTAACAAAACCTGTGCTTTTATAGTTTGGAACTAAACTAGCCTAAATCACAGTTGCTTGCGGCTTTCAAAGCTGTCAGTTGCTGTGAATAATCCATTGTTTAAGAATGCTCCTTGAATTTTTTGCTCAGTTTGCTCAGATATTGTGGTCGGGTAATGGTGGAAGCCAAGCATGATATGTGTTTCTGCTAAACAGTGACAGTGTTTATAAATGTGGCTTGTTAAACTAGTGTGGCAACATTGAGTGTACATGCAGCTGTAGTTGACACAGCACTGGCCATTATATTGGCCGGAAAAGCAAAACTTATTTTGAAAAGGGTTAAAGTGATTGAATGATCTCCAAGGAATGCCTTATTGCAAAAAGTGAAATTTTTAAAAGGGCTCCACCTTCCACCTCAATTTCTACGCACCGCAATAACTCAGCCTTGCAAGCAAACATTCATTGGAAATAAAATTTATTGACTCTTTTTTTCATCTCAATTGAGGATACTGGTAATACTTTTGATTTCTCAGGTATTGGTTTAAAAGCCCACATATTACCAGTTACTCTGGACATCCTAGTTTAACTAAAGTTTATCACAGGTGTTCTTCTGTTTAAAGCATAGCATAATATCTACAAAAAGGGATTGACACGTATACCTATTCTAATGTTTACTGCTATAAATGTTTCAATGGTTAACATGATGAGAGACTAGCATCGCAATTTACCTTTTCTATGCACAGACAAAACTTGGTGCATTGCTATTTCTCTCATTTGCCAAGTGCTACTATTATGTAATCTTTGTGGAAGGAACTTAGTCAGCAAAATGTCCATATTTTTTAAAACCAACCTAATTTTGCTACGTGTTAGATTCACGTAACCCAAGAAATTGTGCCAATTAAGTGCTTTAATAGAACAGGCTCAAACTTTCTCTGTTCTTCAGTGGGCCTAGTCCGTCTATTGTTCCTTGATGTAGGATCTTTTAACCTAAAGTGCCTCTTAATTTCTTATACTTGTAGTGGCCTTAATGAGAATCCCACTTTACCAGAGAGTGGCTTTTGCGAGGGGACGAGGAGAGCTCATTTGCCAGGGTAGACTTCCAGACACTGCATAGAGATGATAATTAACTACTGCATATTTGCTAGGAAATACAAAAAAAAGTTATGACCAGAATTCTAAATGTTCTAATAGACTACACATGTTCTGGAGGTATCATTTCTCCCAATCAAGCTTTCTTTCAGAATTCCCTCAAAATTTGTATATTGCGGGATTAGAATAATTTTTGCTAGATCTCTGCTAAATTGAGCTGGATGAGGAGATTGTTATCCTTGTTAACTGGACAGTAACTGTTTTAATCAGATTTCCCTACCAGTTTAATACAACAAACTATGATATCTATGTGAAACTAACAATGTATATGAAGAAATAAGAATAACCAAAGCTGTTTCACTGGCTCAGCTTTATAATACTGCTAATGGGGTACAGAGGTTACTCTTTCTTGGATAGAAATTTGTCATTGTCCTCTAGATTGCTACAAGAGCTCAGTGAAGAAGGTCAGTTTATTTGTTAAGGCAAATCTGTGCTTTGGGAATAAAATTAAAGATTTAAAAATTTGCAGTGGATTTACAAATGTGGCCTGTGTAAGGTTCCAATGACATGTGATGTGCAGTCTTACATGTATAATTTCCCTGCTGCTTTTTAAATCCAAAGCAGCTGTGGGGGGCTGCAAATATAAGTGGAGGAATTGGAAGGGGAGAAAAAGTTGCCTCCCCCCCCCACCTCCCCCGCAGCTTTTCCACTCAGTCTCACACTTACAGAGTGGCTTACCCCCTGCAGCTTGCAGGAGCAATTTTGATAGAAGTAGTAGTCAGAAAAGGAAAGTTTAAGTACCCCTTCCCTCAGCCATTTCCCCACTTAAACTCCAAAGACAGCTTTTGTTTTTTGTTTAAAAAAATGTGATGGGAAAGATGCATGTGACTGTGTCTTTTCTAATTTGGGCAATTTCTATGAAATTGGTATTGGCACCAGAAACATTCAAGCAGATTCTGGATCTTGAGTAAGCAGTATCATAGACTAAATTCTCACCCCACATATTCTAGCCTTAATCCTCAAGCCTAGGGCTGGTTCTTTCTCATTTCCTTCCTTTCCCTTGTCTTGTTAATCACAATCATGGTGGGTTCTAGGCCATAGGTCACCTGTCTATGGGCCCTGGAAAGCATTGGGACAGATTTTATTGTCCTTGGGGGGTCTATGGCACTTTCTGTAATACTCCTAAAGTGTTCTAATAATGCAACAAGAAATTGCAAAACACAAACCTATTGTTAACAAGAATAGTGTAGTCAGCCCTCTAAATTCACCCCAAGAATCCCTTTACAAAACACACTTAAAATATCAAAATGTATATTTTTAACATTTTAATAGACAGATTGGTGAAACCTTACATTTTTAGATGCAGTTGTTTCAAATTCAGGGCTTACTTACAGATGCTATTTTAGAAACATTTTTTCTAAAAATAATAACGGTTCATAAATCATGTTACAAGTTGAGGGATGATCTTTTTTTTTTCTTTTTAGTACTTTTAGTTTTCTTATTTCAGTGGAAAACAAGCTGACTTACCTTGCCTTTGAGTTGCATCCACTGATGGAAGACGTTCTGTCAGCATAACTGGGAAGAGGGCAATTCCCTTCTCCCCACATCTCTTCCCCCCACCCTTGTATTCTCAAAATGTGCTCTGAAGGACTGGGAAATCCTCTAGCAGATTTTGGGCCAGTGAAGGCAGCCAGGGAAGCACAGAGGGACACAATCTTCAGACTTCCACTAGCACAAAGTTGAATCTAACCCCATGGTTTTAGATTTTTACAAAATTTTACATTTTTAAGTCATTAACAAAACACGTTTAACATTCAACAAGGTAATTCATTTTATACACACACACGTCTTTAGCCTTGTGCCTTATTTTGGAGTAGCTCAGTATGAATAGCCATTTGTCAAGGCTGGATAAATCCTGTTTTCTCTTATTGTGAAGTGCAAGACAGGACTGCTCTACACTCAGACTTCCTGTAAAGGTCACTCCAGTGGGGAAGAACAGCTTGAAAGAGCCCCAAAAATAGAGTGAGGAGGTTTTGAGTAAAAAGCCAGGGTTGGCAGGGTGGTGGCAATGCTTCATTGAACCATGGTCTCCCAAAATACTTTACTCTCAATGTGAATTTGATTATCTTCTAAGGTTAGTTTAGAGACTAACCTTAAGCCTGGGTATCAAGGCAATAGCAGCAAATTTCTTTTCAAGCCACTGATTAGATTCTGTGTATGCTAGAGTCAATTGCTCACAAGTCAGCTTTAATAAGCCTTTCTCTATTTGATGATACCAAAAAGATATCTCTAAGATCAGACTTGCAAGAATTACACAACATTGTAATAGTGCCATTTGCAGTTTTCTTTATCTTGTACTTGAAAGCAAATTATTGCCACTTAATTGAAACTGCTTTCGTGTCCTTCAACAACAGTGAGAGCTTACATTCTATAAAGCCTTTCTCTAAAATATATATTTTGTAACAACCTCACAGAATCTTTATCTAATGAAACCAAGATTTGTATTAGCTTTGTATAAATATGGGGTGTTCTGTGGCTTTTTTATATGTGTAACTTTTGTAACTTTCCAGGGACTAAGAGAATCTGCTACTTTGTAAATTTCCCCCTAGCCTTTGTTCTGCGTTGGCGATAAATTATTTCTAAAGACGGTCTTAAGACTTTAAAGGCAGAATTTTAAAATGGTTCGATTACTAATAGATGAAAACCTCTTTTAGTTGTACATTGCTTTCTGTACATACTCTGCAGGTGTTCCAACCATTAATATTGCCTTATGTAAATTACTGACGGTAAATAAACAATATACATCCTCACTATGTATATGGAATTTGTATCTTTGTGCATTTGAAACAGGGTTGTTTTAGCTAGCCAGCCATTCAGTCAATCTTGACAACTGTCTGACTTTGAATCAGCAATTAAAATATTACTATATATGCCGAATTTCATTTTATTTGGTGGGGCTGCTTTAACTCTTCAAGCTGCAAACACCAAGGAAACAACTGTGTGCATTGTTGACAATGGAAGAATTGTTGTTCTAGACATAACACACTGTCTACAAAATGTAAGGGAAAGTTTAGTATAGACCAAGCCTCCACTAAAGAACTCAGAGGAAAGAAATAAAGATATTAAGGGTTGGAAGATCCAATGTTGAAACATTGGAAGACTTTTGGTGTGCAGAACTTAGAAAAGAGCAGAAGCCTCAGAAATCTAGGATTCCCACCATAAGGAGATTTATTTTTCAATTCATGAATGAATCTGGTCTAACACGCTGCTAATGTTCAGTTGAACTGCTGGGCCTTGTTTTGATTTCCATATCATTAAAGGATGTATCTATTTTAATCACTTTACAAAATTGTGATTCGTCCCTTCTACAGTCTGAATGGAAGTGGGCAGCCTATCTTGTACTCAGCTGGAGCAGTCCAGAATTATCATGGGATAACTAGATATCCCACATAGATATGATGCTATGGTATTTCAGTTCAAACGGGTCTGTGACTTCTGCAAAGCGAATATTGCATGTACTTTTCATTGTGTTTGTTTTTCTAATGGTTAAAATTACAGTGTTCAGTGGAACTTTAAATTTCTTTGGAGGGAGGGGTATGTTAAAGAGTAGAAGTTTAGAGTGGGGAAAGAAATTATTGCTTAGTTCTAGAATTGACATTCTGCAATCCAAGGTGTTTTTGTAAACATGGCTGCTGAATTCTGTAGTAATTAGTTGCAGTTTCTTCAGGTCCTTGCCTTTAAAGCAGCAACAGTATAGAGTCTATAGACACAGTTCCAGGCCGAATGAGAGCTCTACTTAAATTAAACTACATTATATCTTAGGAAGAGTTTTCTAGTTAGAGAATTGTTCTGCAATCAGTACTAGTAGTAAGTCCCACTTATTTCAGTGGAATTTACTCAGGACTTACTCTGCATAGGATTGCAGCATAAGAGTCATTCTGAAATGCGCTGGTGTTACATTGCCTCAAATACATCATCATTTGCAGCCTGTGTCTTGAACATTGCCTTTCAAAGGAAATGTTTCAATTGACAATCTGCATAATAGTATTAAGCATTTTGACCCAGAATACCAATATGAGCAACTTCAAAATCATTAAGTCTGTATTCGGAAAGAGTTTTATGATGTGTCTTGTGGAATGTACCCATGTGACTTATCTGAAGTTGGTTCTCCCCTCCACCCCTGCCCCGCCCCACCCCCACAAGACTCCCTGCGTGAGTGAAATTTCTCAAGTCTTCCTTCCTGTAAATGTAGCTTTGAAGTTGCACAATAAGCAGAAAAGGGTAGAAGAGTAACACTTGTGTGAAGTTTCAACAAAGTCCCCTCTGGAATAGTCTCTGTGGTTGTGTGTTCCTCATTCCAGATGCAATTCTACAAGCAAGTAAGCTACACCCACTTGAAGCCTCATCCATAGCCACTGGAAATAGCCAAATATCTTTTCTGGCTAAGATTAACTGCTATGTTTTGCTTGTTTAATTTATACCCTGCTTTTGTTTACAGGGGTCAAGATGGCATATAAGCTACTTAAAATCAAGAAATTAGTAGTGTATAGTAAAGTCTTAAGTGTTTAACACATAACTTAGCAGCTAAATGATTCAGGATTCAGATCTGGATGGAAGAAAGGAAGCAATTTACGAATATGATTTATGAATATGTCTGAACTGCTTTAGCCTAAGGCAGCTGGAAAGCAAAATTGATCCTGTTATTCAGAATAATATTTTAAGGAGAAATGGACCACACCAAAATTCTGGCATGCACATACAACTTACAGTGACCAACATCCAAGTATTCTTATTTTAACTATATCACTGGGAACTGTACCTCACTTGTAATGTGTGGTGGCTGCAGCTTTCAGATGACCTTTCTATAAAGGATGATTCCTATTTCATATGTGATAACATAGAAGAGGTGTAAACTACAAGGGGAATCTTTTTAACTACTGGATTTGTAAGACTGGTACTTTACTGATTTCTTCAGCAGAAGAAACGTCTGGTATTTTCAGAAGCCTCCATCTGCCCTCTTAGTCAGAAGATCAGAATATGCCCATGACATAGGGCTTTTTTTGGTGGTTGCTTTAGGCCTGCTCTCCCTAGGGAAACTCATCGTATTCCTACATTATTGATGCCAGGCTAAAACATGTTTATTCTCCCAGGTCTTTCAATATCTCTTTCTAGTCACTGTGATTTGGTTTTAGCTTGTTTCAGATGCCTGTTTTAGTAATCTGTGTTACATTTTATGCATTGTATTATGTGCTTATTTGACTTAGTTTCCAATAAAAAAATTCCCACTGGTGCAACTGCTTTCATCAGAACAAGGAGAGGTGTAATTTCCACTCTCTCCTGCATCCCTCCACATGTTCTCAACATCTTTGGAGGGTGGGGGACTACTCTCTGGAGTAGATTTTGGGAGATGAGGCACTGCAAGGTGTTGAACATTCTCTTGCATGTGTGAACGTCTGCCCACACTAGAATTTCACTCTTGGACTTGTATGTTGTACAGGGTTTTAAATTATTTATTCCATTGTATTTTTATTGTATCAGATGCAGTGGACTTCAGTTTGGTAAAATTTATGCCATAATAAATTTGTTAATATATGAGGAACCATAACACACTTATTTTTGGTGCAGCAGGCTAGCTTACCTTCTCTAAAAGCTTAGTATTTAAAGTAATGGCAGACAAATGTAATGTTCAAATATGGATGGACAACCCTCAAATGCACACACAGGAGAGGATGTGATAAGCAGATTGCATTAGGTTTTCAATATTTGTTTACAGAATGTTTGGGACAGGGGGATGACTTCAAAGTGTACTTTGCCCCATCACCTATACAATAGATTGCAGCTGGCTACCATTTATTGGTACTTTTTTCAGTTGTAATAGTACAGTAGGCAATAATATTCTAATGACCAAAAATGAACATTTGACAGATGTACTCCCTTATGTACAAACTCAGAATAAATCAGCAGTTGGCACTGAAATCCCACATGTTAATTAGTACTCTGCACTAATTAAATATACACCAATTATTTCCTGATTCTGCAGTCAAAATAATAAAATGGATTGAATGCCTAAGTATGCCTTGGTAGGGACATTGGTATTTCCATTCTGCTCTCATAAAATTCAAATCAACTTGTCATGGAGCTCCCAGGCAGTCTCGTATTCAGATATCAACCATGTTGAAATCTGCTTAGTTGTGTACTATAGAAGTGTCACATCACTTCAAGCAAGACTCTAGTCCCTGTGTTAAGGGGTATCTGTTCCTCACTAAATAATAAAGTTTAAAAATAACAAGGCCCATGTTCCAGGGCCAAGTTCTGAAATTATTTTCAAGGAATGCTAGATGGAAGCCAGCCTGAATGTCCTAAGGCCAGATTGGCGGTGAGAACCCATGAAAGTTAGGAACATAGCAAACAGCCTTTGTTAAGTCAGACCATTGGTCCATCTATCACAGTATTGTCAACACTGACTGGCAGCAGCTTTCCAAGGTTTTGAATATAAGCCATGCTGGATCAGACCAGGAGTCCATCTAGTCAGCATTCTGCTCACACAGTGGCCAGCCAGCTGTCAACAAGGAACCTACAAGAAGGACATTGTGCAATAGCACCTTCCCACCCATGTTCCCCAGCAACTGGTGTATATATAGGCTTACTGCCTCTGATACTAGAAGTAGCACATAGCCATCAGGACTAGTAGACATTGATAGCCTTCTCCTCCAGGAATGTATCCAACCCCGTTTTAAAGCCATCCAAATTGGTATCCACTGGTAGTGAATTCCATATTTTAATAATAATAAATTTATTTATTACCCGCCTCTCCCTTTGGATGGAGGTGGGGAACAACACTAAATAAATTAGGTGCTGTATGAAGAAGTACTTCTTTTTATCTGTCTTGAATCAGCTTCATGGGGAAAGCCCAGGTTAGTATTATGAGAAAAGGTTTGGTGGTGGTGTCGGGGATCGAACCTGGTACCTCCTGCATGCAAAGCAGGTGCTCTACCACAGAGCTACAGCACGTAGTTAAGCGGCGTTGAAATAAATGCATCCTGTGTATGCTCAGGAGGCACTCTGTCATGTGTCCGATCATACGTTCCGAGACTCAGCGCGGGAATGGTTACGCCTGAAGCAAAGAAGTACCTTTCCCTGATCGCTGCAAAGAAGCGCGATCTGTAGCACCGCCACCGCAGCCTGCTTGGCCCTGTGCAGGGCTCTCTTCGCAGCCGCTCTGCCACTCCGGAAGCGGAGAAGGCCGGAACCAGCCCGCTCCGCCCTCTCCCCTCAGGCCCCCTAATGGCGGCTGTGCCGTTGAGGCGGAAGAGCGGAGGGGAGGGAGGTGTGTGGGCGTCCCTGTCCTGACAACGGAGGATGCGAGGAGGGAGAGCTTCGAGAGGGGCGGGACTGCAGAGGTAGGCCGGGTCGGTATAGTGCCATTGGGGTGGGCTGCGTTAGGGCCTAGGCAGCGTCGTCGTCGTGCTCAAATGCGAGGGAAGGGATGCTGTGGAAGCGGCACAGCGTAGGGGATAGTGGATGGTGGAGGCGGTGAGAAACATCCATATTTCCGTCTGCCTGTGGAAAGGGGCGAGAGGAGGAGGAGGAGGAGTGGATTGTAACCCGGGCAGGGGCACCATTTCAGGGTACGGGAGGGCCCTGCCCCGGTTTACTGTCTCCTCTGCAAGGTTTAAAAGCCCGCTTTTAATATATGTTCAACACTAAACTGCAAACCAACAACCCCACCAGTGTATTTTGAGATTTGTATTTCATAATTATACAAGTTCTCATAATTATACAAGTTAACCACCTCTGTCAGTTTTTTTCTTCCAAACAAAGGTTTTCGACCAAGACTGATCTGATTGATGCGGCTTGGATCCAGAGAAGTGGGAGCCCTGTTCACACGAGAGGGCTTGGCTGTCTCTTCCTTTCTGCTGCAGACCCCCTCCCCCCACGCCCAAAGCTGTACCTGAAGAATTTGGGAAGGGGGTCTGGATCGGCATGACGGGGTTTGCAGCTGGAAGGGGCAATGGGTGGAAATCACAAGCCCAATATTGCTGTCCCTTTCAGCACTTTTTTAAAAAACACATATTCTTCCTTTATAAAATTGGTTGGTTATGTGGGACTTAAGATCTGGGTGACTATTATTATTATTATTATTATTATTATTATTATTATTATTATTATTATTATTATTATTATCCTGCCAGGTGGCCTTACAAAGTTTAAAACATACATGGGGCGGATGGGGGGGGGAACAAAACCATAAACGTTTAAAATACACAACAAAATTATAAGACATTAACATAGATGGAGGGCCAGATTATTTTCCAAAGGCCTGCTGGAACAAAAAAGTTTTAACCTGCTTCCGAAAGCCCATCAAGGAGGGAGTTCCAGAGCACTGGAGCAGCCACCGAGAAGGCCCTCTCCCATGTTCCCACCAAGCACACCTGTGAAGATGGTGGAACTGAAAGAAGGGCTTCTCCAGAAGATCGCAAAGCACGGGCAGGCTCATAAAGGAGAATACGGTCTTTCAGATAACCTGGACCCGAGCCATATAGGGCTTTATAGGTCATAACCAGCACTTTGAATTGTGCCCGGAAACAGACTGGAAGCCAGTGGAGCTGTTTTAATAGCTGTTTTAACTTATGCAGAATATTACACTAAACTGGTAATTTTAGTAAATAATTGTTAATATTCCTTTTCTTCCTTTCAATTGTCTAATCTTTTCTGGAACTCAGTAATACTTTTGGTTATTACATTATCCCCCATTATATTCCTAATTTACCATGGAATCTAGTGCAGAAACTGATGGAACTTCTGATAACTGATGCAAAAACAAGCTCACCATTAACCTACAGATGGGATACATTTCACTATACAGAGAAACAACACAATCTATCAGCCACCACTGAAGTATAGTCTCTTAGAACATTTGCTTGCATGCCATGTGTTTATGAATGTATAGCAAAACAAATAGCCAATTAAATTTGTAATTGCACCCACTTCCCAGTGCATATGGGAAGTATATACACAGTATACCCAAAATATACACAAAAATATATTTTGTAGAACTTACGATAGAGAGTTACTAAAGATTTTCACGGGTCTTTCAGAACTTATGTGAACAATTCCGGTGATGTTTTTAAGGCAACAAGTTCTGAAAAATCAGCTGAAAACCAGTATGTTTTAAGGAATATTTTCACAATTGATTCCAGAGTGCTTAGCCTGGGATCCAAACAGTAATTCCATGCACCCAAAGTGGTTTTGGGCTTGTGTTTGTCAAAGAGCAGCCTCCCTCCAAAGTAGTTGCTGTGTGGCAAACTACTTTTGAAATTGAAGGGTCTTTTAAAAGCAGTTTGGGATAGGATGTGATATCTACTGTTCAAAGGGGGGGAGTAGCAATTTCCACCAGGTATGCCTAATGTGTTGGACAAGTGTAAAGTAGCTTTTGGGGTCTTTTCTGAATCTGGAATGTATCACTTGTGGATCAAATAAAATTGAAGGTGATACAAATGTCCTTTTATCCAATTGATAAATTAGCACAGTGTGCATGTAAGCTCTTGAAAAGATGGTTTTTATCCCAACTTACTGAGCATCTTGCCCTTTACATTACGGAAACCCTTTGGGTGAATGACTGAGGCACATAAAGGTGAGGGTTGTATCCTGCTGTTCTCACTAGGAAAGTATTCCAGGGGTTGAGCATCTTGTGGCCCTCCAGAGTTTTTGGTCTACAACTTCCATCCCCGCTCACCATTGGCTATGCTTTCTAGAGTTGTATGCCAAAACATCTGGAGGGCCACACACCCATTCCTAGTTTAGGCAGTCATGTGTGCCTTAGTTTACATGAGAGAAAGTGGCTAAGAAAGAAATAGATGGAGGTCCTTTAAAGGGGGGGGGGGGCAGAGGTGATTATGTAGGAAGATTCTAGCATCGCCAGTTGCCTAGCCTTACTTTTAAGTGCTGAAGCATTAGTATCAGATCTGATTCCCAGGACTGTTTTTACATGGTAACTATATGGTGAAATTATTACAAGTTGACTGGTTAATATTGGGGGTAAGGGGTTGCTGACAGCTGGTCTGTCAACATTCCAGCACATGTTGAGCTAGATGTGCTGTCACCCTGTGCAATGCAGCAATTGGTGTTTGGTTCAGAGATCAGTATCTTGAGAACTTCAACTTAATTTTATTTATCTTTTGATTAAAAGCACTTTTGTTAAATCTGTAAGGATAAATTTCAAAGAGATGTTTGGTCACATCTCAGAAACCAGATGAATAAATCAAAATTCACAGTTTCTTATGGTAGCATTTGAGATCTTGGCACAATGGGTTTTTAAAATGGAAATTTAAGCACAGTCCTGATAATGGCTTTCCACACTGGTGAAAACTTTGAAGTCTGGATTGAGCCAGAAAATAGTAAGAAGCAATCTTAAAAGCAGCAATGAAAATGTCACCTTGACAAAGGTTTCCCCGTGAAACCACAAATATAAATATATACAAAGAAAAGATTTGTGTGAATCTAGCCATTATGACCGAGAATGGAGAACTCCATTAGTTCCCTGTGCTGTTATTATTATTATTATTATTATTTATTTATTTATATAGCACCATCAATGTACATGGTGCTGTACAGAGTAAAACAGTAAATAGCAAGACCCTGCCGCATAGGCTTACAATCTGTTGAATGACTTTCAAGTGTTTAAGATGGGCCATGGTTGAAGGTGGGGTGATGGACTTCATAAATCATTGCTCTGATTCATTAGGACAGATGTTGTTATAGATTGTATTGGATGCAATAACCATCTGGATTTTGGTACAATATGAGCCTCGAATGTAACAGTGACTGGAGGTTTTTTGTTTTAAAAAGGCTGAGATAAAGTGACCCATGACATAATACACGGAACAAGGCTGATGAGTGAGCTTGCAGCCAGCGTTTCCCATGCCAGTCTTGTCCAAAAGCAGAAGCTGATTGTGAAATGACGATTGGGTATGGAAATAGGAAGGGAATGAGGAAGCTGAATGTTGCATATGTAGGACATAATACTTGCTGAATAAGCAGCAAGCTGCAAAACATAGCTGGTTTGCCACTCTGTTCATAAGAGCTTGTTAGGGGTGACTGATGGTGTGATGGAGGAAGGGGAAGTGTTTAAAATAAAAGTGTGTTCAGGTGAGATCCAGATTTCCTAACCAGTTTTGGTTTTCTCTCTCTCTCTTGTTATTAGATGAAGGTAATTAAACATTCTGAGCAAGTGCTGAAGGTAGCTCTGATCTCCAAGGACACTCAGCTTGTGAGGCTTTATGAGACATTTGAGCCTAAGGAGAAGCTTTTGCTAAATGAAGCATTCCAACCAGACAGTGTCCTCTTTAAGCTCATCACGCTGCATTCTGATTCAGATTGGGTTATCTCGCACCCAGAACCCACCCAGGACTTTGCACAGTTTTATCATGACCCTTGCAGAAATACACCATCTCCCCAGAAGAATCGGATTTATGTCCAGCCCATTGGTAATGTCTGCTTGATCAGTTAGTCAGTTTCAAAACCCAATGATTAATGAAGTGTGTGAAATGAGCTGCATAAGTTGCTAACGAACCATTTAATATAAACTAAGTTGGTTGTTTTCAATCTTTTTGTCTTAAGGGAATCCTTTCTACTTTGACTTTTTTGTGCAAGGAACTGTTGCACATCTGCTACAGAACAAAAATCTAGGGTATATTTTAGGATATACTCAGTTCACATAGGACATCTATTGGGCCTTACATTAACCTCTGTGTACTGCGAGTGTTCTAAAACTTACCAACACTTTCTTGCAGCTTCCCATTGCAGGAGCAGATTGGTAGTTGTAGGCAAGCCTTGATCTCTCAGGAATCCAGGGTTGGATGACCCTATAAGAGCGCATTCGACTCGCAGCATTTTGACATTGACTGCTTTTGCAAGAGGGGCATCGATCCCAGATTTATGTAGGGTGGCTACCAGGTCTATACCCTCTACATTAATCTTGCATTATCACCTGGATGTTCGAGCCAGGGCAGATTGCAACTTTGGGGGAACTGTTTTGTCTTCTGTTTTGCAATAGGACATCGATCTACACCTTACCCTCCACCGGTAAGTGGACTTGTTAATTGCCCATATGTGTGATGCACAGAGACCACAACAAAGAAATGCAGGTTGCTTACTTGTAAATGTAGTTCTTCAAGTGGTCATCTGTGCATTCACACAACCCACCCACTGTTCCCACGAGTGGTTTACCTCCTCATTATGGGGCCAGCAATTCAGTCTCAAGGAACTGAGGAGAAGGGCGGGAAACTGTGGAGCATGTGCAATAGATGGTGGGGAGGGTTCCTGCCAAAAACGTCTAACTCAGCATAGAAGTTTCCCAAAATGAGCTCTGTGCAGGCGTAGAGCTCATATGTGTGAATGCACAGATGACCACTCGAAGAACTACAGTTACAGGTAAGCAACCTGCATTTAGGGTTTCCTTGATGAGGTAGATTAACTAGATCCCTTCCAGTCGACAGACCTTTGGTTCCCAGCAATTTATACTGGGAACTAGGCAGGGGGATTCTGTTCCTGTTGGATCTGTTGGACTCTTGCAGCTTTCAAAACCAGTGACCATGGTCTCCTCATCGATTTGTCTGGGATGACTTCTGTTTGATGACGTGGCCTCAGGGTTCTATTTTGTTCTCCATGCTATTTAACATATACATGAAATCATTGGGAGTTCCTGAGTTCACTGTTAGCAGTATGTTGATGACACCCAACTCTCTCTCACCTTTTCATCTAAATCCAAGGAAGCTGTTCCAGTTCAAAATCAGAGTCTGATACCAGTAATGGACTGGATGAGGGCAAACAAACTGAAGCTTAATCCAGATAAAACAGAAGTGTTCCTGGTCAGTCAAAAGGCTGATCAAGGAATAGGGATTCTACCTGTGCTGAATGGGATTACACACCCCTTGAAAATTCAGATTCACAGTTTGGGTATACTTCTGTATTCAGCACAGATCCTGGATCTCTAGTTTCAGTGGTGACCAAGAGTGTGTTTGCTAGTGTGTCAACTGCGCCTGTTCCTGGAGATGTCTGAACTGGCCATGGCAACACATGCTTTAGTCTTGTTTGGACTACTATAGTGTGCTGTAGATGGGGTTGCCTTTGAAAAGCGTTCAGACAATTCAGCTGGGTCTACAATTCTGCAGCCACATTGTTGCCCAGAGCCAGTTACAGGAAACATGACTCGTTTATGTATTTATTTATTGCATTTTTATACCGCCCAATAGCCGAAACTCTCTGGGCAGTTCAAAAAATTGAAACCATACAAAGTATAAAACAGTATAAAAGCATGATATACCATATAAAAACACAACCAGGATAAAATCAGCAGCAGTGCAGAAATACAAATTTAAAATACAAATTTTAAACAGCAAAGTTAAAATTAAGTTTATAGACAATTAAAATGCTAAGAGAATAAAAAGGTCTAAAAGAGTATAATTTGGTACCAGGCAAACCTCCTTAGGGAGCTCATTCCACAGCTGGGGTGCCACAGCAGAGAAGGCCCTCCTCCTAGTGGCCACCTGCCTCATTTTCTTTGGCAGGGGCTCACGGAGAAGGACCCCTGTGAATGATCTTAAGGTCTGGGTAGGTACATACGGGAGGAGGCGTTCCTTCAAATAACCTGGCCCCAAGCTGTTTAGGGCTTTGAATTTTAGTACCAGCACTTTGAATTGGGCCCGGACCTGGACTGGCAGCCAATGAAGTTATAAAAGCACTGGCATGATGTGGTCTTGCTGGCCAGTCTCTGTTAGTAAATGGGCTGCCCTGTTTTGTACCAGCTGAAGCTTCCAGACCATTTTCAAAGGCAGCCCCACGTATAACACATTGCAGTAATCCAAACGAGGTTATGAGAGCATGGATAACTGTAGCTAGGCTGTCTCTGTCCAGATAAGGGTGCAGTTGGTGCACCCTAAGCTGATAAAAGGTGCTCTTTGCCTCTGAGTTCACCTGTGCCTCAAGTGACAGTTCTGGATCCAAGAGCACCCCCAAACTATGGACCCAATCCTTTAAGGAGAGTGCAACCCTGTCCAGAACAGGGTGAACATCACCTCGGCGGATAGATGAACCACCTGCCAACAGTAGCTCCATCCTGTCTGGATTGAGTCTCAGTTTGATAGCCCTCATCCAGTCCATTACCCTGCCCAGGCACTGGTTCAGAACAGCCACTGCCTCACCTGGGTTTGATGAAAAGGAAAGATAGAGCTGGGTATCATCCACATATTGATGACAGAGATAGAGATTGCAAAGCACATCTCACATTTTAAAAAGGTGTTATAGAAATGGTTATCTTTCCTATGGAAGAAAAAGCTGAAGCTGAAAATTGCTGCTTTTCTTAAAGGTACTTTTGGAGATTCCAGAGTTAGCACAGATGTCTACATGAAATGGCTAAAGGATTACTGCGAAGCCTTTTACTATGGCCTGACTGTAAACATCTTAGGGCCAGTGCCTGTTTCACAGACGGGTTGTGCTTTTCGAGTCAATGAATACACACACAATCTGCAGATCCATGCAGGTAAGAGGAATGGATGGATAGAGATGTAAAATTTCTGCAAATTTTGAAGTCATGGAAAAAAATGGGGTTTTTCTGTTTTTGGGGGGGAGGGGGGAGAAAATTTTCAGAAAAATTGAAATAATGCAATATTAGCACTTTTTACAGATTGAAAGTCACTTTGTTACTTTAGGAACATAAAATGTAATTATGTCCAAGTTGATTTGGCATAAAATTTTTACATTTGGTATATTAAAACTAGTGTATTCAAACAATTATTACAAATTTAATTTACTTTTTAAACTTTTTTTTTTTTTTTTTTGTAACAAATGGAGCTACAAGCTCCTGAACTGTTAGGAACACCTGAACTGTAAGGAACCTCTTCGATTCTGCCAGTTTATGAGGAGCAGGCAAAAAACAATTTTAAAAAACAACAACTGAAGAAACCACCAACATTAGTAACAAAGAAAATTATTTATGTCTCCGCTAGTCTTCCATTGTCAAGACATAAAGCCCCCATTCCCATAAAAAGATCAGAAAAATGGGTGGGGGGAACCAAGATTCAATGAATATGCATGAAATTTAATCAGACTCATTTTCTGACCTATAGCTATCAGTATTAGTTTCAGTCTCTGCTTCCATGGAAGTGCCCCCTAGAGGCAGAAATGCATCTTCATCTTGCATTTGAGAGTTGTAGTCTCAGTTTGCAACCTAGGACTTGCTTGTCCTTGGTGCACAGACATTGTAATAATCTGATACTGTTCAGGTTTTAGAAATCATTTGGAGAAGTAAATATCTAAACACCTTGTCTTAAACATTTTATTCATCATGCTAAAATAAAACATCCCGTAATCCGTTTTTTCTTCATTTTTTTCATTTTTTCCAATTTTTTGGAAAAAAACACAAAAAAGGCTTCAGGAAAAAACGGGTGGGGGGGGAACTGTTTTTTCTGAATTTTTCCGGTTTTTTTCTGGGCCTTCACATCTCTATGGATGGAACACTGTTGGACTGGCACATGGCCATGTCTTGGATCAATTTTGCCAGTTCTGGAGGCTGTCTTAAAAGCCTGAGTTGTGTTAAAGTAAAGTGTTGACATTCTTGTTGGTAAGTGAAAATATGAGTATTATGAATTCAGAATGACTGGTTTTAATTACAAACCAATTAAAAAGGTGCTTCAAATGTATTGTTTTTTCAGAATCTTGTGGCTTTTCTATTAACTTATAAATTTGGGCCTTTGGGGCTGTTTCACTCTTAACTATGCATATAGGAAGTATGGCTGGGAACCCAGTCATATAAATGTTGGCAAAGAGCAATGCTTGAATATATACAAACCTATGGAACTGCCTTAGAGTCGGAGTATTTGTCCATCCAGCCCAATGTGACCTACTCTGACTGGCAACAGTTCTCCAGCATCTTAGCCAGAGATCTTCCCTGTCACTTGCTTAATGTGAGATGCCTGGGAGTGAACCTGGAACCCTCTGCATGCAAGCATTCAGCTATGGTAGGGTGACCATATGTAAAGGAGGACAGGGTTATTGTATCTTTAACAATTGTATTGAAAAGGGCATTTCAGCAGGTGCCTCTTCATCACAACAGTTAAAGTTGCAGGAGCCCTGCCCCTTGACCAGATACAAAGGACGGCAGTACTCCTGCAGCTTTAACTGTTGTGTTGAAGAGGGAATTTCATCAGATGCTGCATGCATATAAATGACACCTGCTGAAATTCCCCTTTCTATACAACTGTTAAAGATACAGGAGCCCTGTCCTCCTTCTCATATGGTCTCCCTAAGCTATGGCTTCTCTCAGTAGACACTTGTACTTGTGCTCCTGTATCCCTCACAGGGCAAATAGAAGGTGTGTGTGTGTGTGTGTGTGTGTGTGTGAGAGAGAGAGAGAGAGAGAGAGAGAGAGAGAGAGAGAGAGAGAGAGAGATCAACTGTGAGTTTCACATTGTTTTTATTGGAGCTAGATTGTATCAAAAGCCATTCGCCTTTAATTCATGATCCATATTCTTTGTGTTTGTTTGTATATGTGGTATGTTAATTGGGGTGTATGTATGACATTTTAGTATCTCTCTTGATCATTTTTAGTATTAATGCTGTGGCTAGGTGTCTGGGTTATGTATGGTGGTCTCTTGTACTTCTTTTGAGAGAGAACTACATATGTTTTTCATGCAGGGCACCTCTTGAATTACCTAAAGAAAAAAAAGCCCAAGGATGCTTTCTGCATTGTGGGAATAACTATGATAGATCTTTATCCAAAGGACTCCTGGAATTTTGTCTTTGGGCAAGCCTCCTTGACTGAAGGTATATCCATTTCTTACTATTTTATTAAGTCACCAAGGTGGTCTAGTTTAATATGACAGGTTTCTTTTGTCCTTGGCTCAAACGGATCATTAAGGCTGAATGCAAGCAAAAAATTACTTGAACAGTGGGCTTTCCTGAAAGTACAAATGAAAATTGTTTTTCTTCAGGTTCATACGGAGGAAAAACTAGATCTGCAAGTTTTCAACAGAAGCCAACTATGCAAAGTGCTTAACTGCTGTCTGGGATATTACAAATGTATTGTTCCCTCTCCCCACCACATCCCCAGAGCAATTTTGTAGCCATAATGTTCAGATTGATAAACTATAAGTACTGTTTAAAACAAAACAAAACATTTCTTAGGAATATAAACACTTTTACCTGTAGGTATTTCTTTGGGAGAATTGTTCACAAATGCACAAATAGCATTGAAAAACAGGCAAATAGCCTACCTGAAGCATGGTGATAGAGCAAGACTGACAACTGAATCAGCAAATTGCTGATAAGTATGTCTGTTATTTGCATTGTTATAGCCAGAAGGGAGCAGGACCTGCCCTGCAGAGGGAAATGTGCTGCACGTCCTGTTTTATATGGTGTGTTTCTACATCATAGCCTAACTTACTCCACACAGTTCATCTCAGTTGTACATTTTACATTGTACATTGATGGTGCTATATAAATAATAATAAAAAATAATAAAAAATAAAAATAATAATAAAATCTTTTCTCTCCTGCACACATTTCCACTCTCTGCAAACATGATAGGCAACAGCCAGGGATTGTATCCAACTGTTGTCTGTCTACTAACAGTGGAGTGAATTTCCCCTGCAGCTCCCCCCACGCCATCTCCCTGTCCCACATTTTCCAGATCTGCTCCAGAGGATTAGATGACCCAACCCTCTGTTGGTGAGTATGCCAGTCCTGCTTCTTGCAATAGGCTCCTTAAAACTTCCATGTAGTTCAGCACACAGTAGTTTCCCCCTTATATTAAGATATAGCAGAGCAGAAGTGGACATATTCTTTAACCCGGCGATCAGTATAACTTGGTGAATTATGTTAGTGCTATTGCATAGATTTTCTTGTAAATAAGAGTCCCACTTATTGGAAGAAATTATTAATAATAATAATAATAATAATAATAATAATCTGGATCGAGGCAGGGTACAACACTAATAAAAACACCATAAAATACATACAACTAATTCAAACATTTAAAACCAGTGCATCATTAAAAGCAGCACACCATTAAAAAAGGCATCTTAAAATTCAACTGGGTAGGCCTGCCGGAAGAGATCAGTCTTTATGGCTTTCTTAAGTTTGCAGGGGGGTTTCTTGTTGACTTCCTATGGTGGATTTTGTTCTGACATGGCAACTAAGACAGGCTAGGAGAGACACACTGGGCAGGTTTGCCCCGCACGACAACCCACCCTGCGAATAAGCTATGCAGTGTAGGTTGTTCTGTGAAGAACCCAAGGTGCACGCAATGGATGATTGGTCTCACCATGGGTTGTTCTCCCCTTCCTTCTGCCTCTGTCCTCCACCCAGTGTCCTATTGTCCTGTACTGTAGAACCTATCTTGTCTCCACCTTGTCTTTTTCTAAGCTAAGCAGTCCCAAATGTTGTAGCCTTTCCTAATAGGGAGTTTCTCTAACCCTTTGATCGTTTTTCTGAAGGTATTCTGAAGGTATACTTTCATTGTGAGGTCTGCTGTACATACATTGACTACAAGAGGGCAGTAGTAGTACATGTGAAGTCATTTAATAATGAAGTTTAGAGACTGCATTTTGCGTGCTTTCTAGGGCAGTAAGGTATCCTGACACAAACTTCATGAGACTGTTGCTTTATTTATTTTTTCAGAAAGGTTTGGGCTTGGCCTATCAGTATGGACCATGGCCCTTGTGATTCTCCTCCTGTCTCATTTTCCTGATGAAAATTGCCCTGTCTGAAGTGCTATTTATCCCCCAAAGAAGAGTGTGTCATGTAGTACGCCAGTGGACTTTGCAACTTGCTGCCTTGGGGCATGGTAATAACTAGTTTCAGAGGAGGATCAGACAGATATATACAGTTATATTGTGTCTTTTTAAGATGAGTGTGGTGAAGTGTCTAGAGGGTTGGGGTTTTGAATCGGTAGTTCAGCTGTGTGTCACACTCTCTCAGCCTAACCCGCCTCCCAAGATTGTTGTGAACAAAAGCATTTCTCTGAGCCCTTTAGAGCAACTTCAGGGGGACTTTCGATTTCCCTGGACCTCCTGCAGGCACCACTGTGCTGCCCTCAAAACCAAAACAAAGCAAAACAGTGATTTAGTGGCAACCCATTACAGAGCAGTAAAAGACAAACGTGGCTTATTTTTAAGCTAAGTTGTCGTTTTTACCTTTCTGTAATATTGTCGCTGAAAATTACTAGCAAACCAGTTTTCTTTAGTTCCACCCCCCCTTCTTTCTCTCTTTCATGCTGCTGCTGTTGCTGTGCATTTCAGCAGCATAGGGGCGGAGGGGAGGGGCTGTGTATAGTGTGTGGCCTGTGTGTTGCCCACCTTTGCCTTAGAGGAAGGGCAGGATTCAAATGTAAGAATAAAATAATAAATTCTCAGGCATTATAGCAGGTTAGGGCTAAAGGTGGGTCCTGAGTGTGATAAAGTTGAAGAGTACTAGGGTGACCATATGAAAAGGAGGACTGGGCTCCTGTATCTTTAACAGTTGCATAGAAAAGGGAATTTCAGCAGGTGTCATTTGTATATATGGAGAACCTGATGAAATTCCTTCTTCATCACAACAGTTAAAGGTGCAGGAACTATACTAGGGTGACCAGATTTAAAAGAGGGCAGGGCACCTGCAGCTTTAACTGTTGTGATCAAGAGGAAATTTCACCAGGTCCCCCATATATACAGATGACACCTGCTGAAATTTCCTTCCCAATACAACTGTTAAAGATACAGGAGCTCTGTCCTCCTTTTCATATGGTCACCCTAAAGAGTACTATTTTAGAGGCTGCAATAGGACTGGAGCCCCCAGAGGAGCCCAGGATTCCCCAGCCTCATAACCTATAATTCCCTTTTATCCCTTCACAAAGTCCTCCAGCACAGACTTCCAGTTCTTACAGCAGACTGGCAGAGTTTTGGAGCTGTCTGCTGTGCAGCCACAAGTGGCTCTGGAGCTCTAGAGAACACTTGGGATCTTTGCTGACCTTACCTGGCTCATTTGTCCAGATTGTTTTGCAGCTGCCCTAGTCTCAGTGGGGATCTAATAGTAAGATTCCTCCATGTCACATTCTCATGGGTGAAGAAAGGAGTACTTCTGACGTTCTAGAAGTACTCTCTTTGCAAGTTCAACATTTTGCCTATTTATTTGTTTTATTGCCCTGTCAGTGTAACAGTTTGCCAATTTGATTTCCTTTTTGCTATGTTAAGGAATGGGGATATTCAGCTTTGCCAGGTATGACAGCGACTTTTATAGTACAAACTATAAAGGCGTATTAAAGACAACTACAAAGAAGGTTCCTCCAGCTGACTATTCTGTGTTTGAAGGTTACTACACACCTGACATCACAAGTAAACTGCTCCTGAGATCCTGCAAAGTAAGTGTGTGTTGGATTCCTGGCATTACATATTCTATCTCAAACAATTTAGTACCCACATTTCCTCTCAACCTGTATAAAACAGATTTGGCTCTGTTCACCTTGACTGGATGTGTGGAAATTCCACAATTTGCTTTCGTTTGGTTTTCATAGAATATCTTAGAATAGGTCACCAGATTCACATCTCAGTTAAGAGTTCTGCCCGGATCTATGCTCCCTTTGCCCTGCAGCAGTGATGGGGCGAAAATCCGCTAGGTGTGTCATTCAAGGCCTGGGAGGGACAAATACAGAGCTGTCTGCTGCTTTCGCAGGCCCAGGCAGATTTTCGTCCCATTGCTACTTCCTGGATTACAGGAAGCTCTCAAAAGTTGGAGATCTGCCCTGGTCTACTAACTAAAGGGGCTTTTGTATCTATTTTTTCCCATCCAAAAATGTGCATCAATTGTAATTCTGCTGAAGTGGGCTAAACTGAAAGCAGGTCATTGTTGTGCTAGGTAGAATGCTAAAACATTAAAAGAACTTGTATTTAACGAAGGTCTAAATAAATTGAAGAGAGCAAGAATGGGAAGAATACATTTTCTAACAGAGCAATCCCAGTTATGTACAGAGTATAGTTTTTTTGTTCATTCATGTTATGTGGCACAGCAAGAATTAACTCAAATTATTTAACCATAAAATGATCACCCCTTTAAGCTTCCCACCATCCAAAAAGTGTGTTCCTTGGCTTGGAAAAGGGTTAACAATATAGTGGCGTGGGACTGGTCTTCTTAGAATAAGAATCCCATTTATTTGTTGGCTTATTAGATTTGCCTTTATTTATAAAGCACCATTACTGTACATGGCACTAAATTTGTGTTTCAGACCCTGACTCATGAAATTGGGCACATCTTTGGCCTCCATCACTGTCAGTGGTTGCAGTGTGTTATGCAGGGGTCCAATCACCTGGAGGAATCAGACCGACGCCCAATAGATCTTTGCCCCATTTGTCTGCGCAAGCTGCATTCTGCCCTGGGCTTCAACATGATGGAAAGATACAAGGTACAAAGAGCTTGTTCTGCAGCAGACTACGTTGCCATTCAGGACAGAGCTATGTATCCTTTTGTTCTTGCATATGACTTCTAAATATGGGACTAAGGCTTGAAGGTCATGTTGTCCCAGCAGTGTAGGAGCTGCTACCTTGCTGCTCCTTGGCAGCCTGACAGGTTAATATGAGAAGTCCCAGATTATGCAGGAAGAGCCCATGCTGTATCTACAGCCTGTACCAGTGCCAATCTTATGCTGGTGTGGGCAAGACTTTGGGACAGATATCCAGGGTCCAAGTCAACAGAATGAGCAGGAGGCCCACCAATGCAGCAGGGCTGCCTTACCACATTTTCATGTAAGTGAAATGATACACATTACATTACCATCTCAAGAGCCCACCCCATCCCCAAGATCATTAAGTCCTGAGTGTATTACTGCCTTGTTGCATTTCTGGGTGTGGGGAGGAGCCACAGCATGGTCTCCTCCTATGTCTTCCTGGGCTTCTTACTTCACATGGTGGTTTGGGAAACACCTATGCTATTGTAGCTCCCATGTTAGTAAGGTAATATAAGAACCCAGCCTATAAGGCACTTTGAGGCCCTCTAAATATCTGCACTAAGGCAGTAAGTTTTGTCCACTTTAGACTTCCTTAGTGGGGGGTGGGGTTTCCCCTCTGGTGCCCTGCAGAGTGCTACCCGAGGGATGGGGGTGGAATGGGGGCAAAAATGGCCCCTGGACACCCACCCTCAGAGTTGCTCACCTGTGCTTTGTAGTCAAACTTCCACAATATGACAATATGACAAGGGAAGTTCCCCAACCCCAAATATAACTATCAGTAATGAAAGCAGGACTCTTCCACCAAGCTTTTCTTAACTATCAAGGCTGCAGAAGTCTATCCATGATCTTTGATGCTTCAGTGGAATAAGAGGAAAAATATCTGACAGGAGAAAATTGTTGTTTATCCTGGCAAGCAACATCAGCATTACCAGAGCTCCTGCACCTTCAGTTTAAGTGGAGATCAACATAACTTTCTCCTGTGCGATACCCCTGAATCCTTGTACAACACTATATGGGTTGAGGAAATAGTTTCTCAGTCCAGTAGTTCTCAACCACAACCACCCTAGATCATGAGACATGAATATCTGGAAGGCACTGCATTTTACAGATACAGTTTATCATTGTGAATTGCTCAATACTTAGTTATATTTTTAACACTCTTTATGAGGGGATAAATCCATATCTAAAATTATTTCTAGGTGACCTTAACAGGTGGAACCTCCACTCTATGCTGTGTGTAGATCTGCTTTCTTTGTATTGCTTTCTGCCAGTTTAATGTAAAAGCATTGCTATAGTTCATTTCTTTGCTTCTCTTTTGTCTTCTTATCTTCCAAGATAAAAGGGAGAAAAGAAACTAGAGTCTCTGGAGGAAACTCTAGTCTGAAATATGCACAAAATTAAGTCATTGGTATAGAACAGAGGTGTCATGCCAAACCAGTTGATTGCTTTTTTAATCCTTCATGTCCATTTGATTAGACTTTTAATTAGTGCATTTCTTCTAGGCGCTGCAGAGGTGGATAGAGGAAGAAGCTAATAGAACAGAAGCAGGACTCAGCAGTGAAGCTAGATCAGGTTTGCAGAAACCAGTGGAAGAGTTTAAAGAAAGCTATGACTGGATTACCAAATGCCTAGATCTTTTACAGAAGTAAAATCTTTGGGTATGTAGGTTCAAAGAGAATGCTCTTATTTACTGCTAAAGCATAATGATGAACTTGCTGTATGTTTCATTGAGTTGAAAACTAAACACCTTGTCTTGTTGGATTTGTGAGTGAGGTCTCTCTTTGTCCCTAACTTTAGGGGGTCACCCCTTGTTCCAGAATATCAGATGGAACCCATAAAATATTATTGGTTCTTCCTATTTCAAAGCACAACAGCTACTGTGAAATCCATAGAACTGACAACAGAGATCCATACTTGCCTTAATAGTTGGTATTTTAGTTGACAGTTGAACCACTATCTGTCTGCAGCACTGTCGTGTCGCGTTTACTTGTCTTGTAAACATGGGATTCTAAAACAGGTAGCAGTGATTTTCTGGCATACAATGAGATGCATATGAATTTTATCAGAGAACATTCAGATAATGACTGTATTCACATGTTATGGCAAGCCATGGATTCTGGCTTATTAAATGATGATGTGCATAAGAAGCATTCTGTTGTATGCAGCCTCTTTATTCCAATTCCACTTTGCCTTTCATGCAAACAGGTAAACAAATCAGGAAACCACAGTTAAGCACAGCCTCTAATTTATGTATGAACTCTAAGACTATGGTTAATTTGTCCTGAACAAGCCAGGATTTGGAGGTCACTTTTAAGTCTGACATCTGATCCTGGCTTGTTTGGGAGCAATTAACCAATAGTCTCAGATTTAGACATAATGAGAAGCTATACTTAATTGCAGCTTCTTGGTTTGCTTACCTGCTCATATGGAGTGAGAAGCGGAGTGGGAGAAAATCGGCTACATGAACTACATTCCATTCAAGAGGCAGCTGGACAACCATCTGTCAGGTATGCTTTAGGGTGGATTCCTGCATTGAGCAGGGGGTTGGACTCGATGGCATTATAGGCCCCTTCCAACTCTACTATTCTATGATTCTATGAACTAAGTACTCTGCTCGCGCATTTCATGGCTTAATCAGTCAGGATTCATAACTTGCCATGACATGCAAATAGAGCCAATGTAAATAATCAAGTAAATAAAAGTTCTGCATTATCTATCTAGATTTTGTGATATCTACCTATTATGGAACTAAAATTCAGGAACAATGTTTTCAGAAGCAATTTTCATGGAAATTGATGGAGTTCAATCCCAAATAAATGTTTTTCAGGTAAGTGATGATTATTTGGAGTTAGTAGGAATTTAATTTCATATTAGTAGACTATCTGAACAGACAATGCTTCCTGTCTTTAATATATTAAATTAAATCGGGCAGATGCAATTGTTTTTAACCTAAAATTAACTTTGGAAGGTCTGTAGCTCTGTGGTAGAGCATATGCATGGCATGGAAGAAGTCCCTGGTTCAATCTCCAGCATCTCCAGAGAGGGCTGGAAGACCAGCCTGAAACCTGGAGAGCCGCTGCCAGCAACTTTTTATGTTCCTAGTTAGGGCTGTTCAGTAAAAGAAGTTTTAGGCTTCAATTCTATATTCACTTAGCTGGAAGAAAACCCCAATGAACTGACTGGAACTTGGGCTTCAGCTAGACCTACCAGGTCTAGCACGACAGAGGGGTGAGGATCTCACGATATTTTTATCGCGAGAGCTCCCCCTCTGTTTACACACAGCGCACGACAACCTTGGAGGGAGAGGACGTCACGCCCGCCATTTTGTTTTGTTTTTTGTTAAAGGAGCAGAGCGCATGAATGCTTGTGTGCAAAAGGAAAGGATTTTTTATTTTAAATTTTTCCCACTCCCCCCACCCCACCCGATGGGCGCAGAGCTGCTGAGGAGGTCTGCGCCCCATGCACGGCTCCCTGTGAATAACTGCGAGTTGGGACAAAACGCGACGTCTGCACACATGTTCCACGGTCTCGGGATCAGCTCGAGACCAGGGAAAAAGCGAGCTCTCAAAGGGTAGGGCATCCCCCCCCTGCTCCCGGGATCCTCTGTACATCATGTGGACACACAGGGATGATCCTGGGGATCGCCCCAGGATATCGCCCCATCTAGCTATGGCCTTGCTTCTGAGTAAGCATGTATAAGGACTGAACTGTTTGATCAGTTAAATTGCAAATGATTGGTTGATTAATGAAAATTTAAATATGGTTGCATATTACTGAAACCTCAAATGTGCCTTTTTGCAAGACTCAGAGAAGTGTAAAATAATCTACAGTTAATAAACAAAAGCTCTGTGTTTGGAAATGAAAAGGAAAATATTGAAAATGTCTTTTTCTTCTATTGCACTATTACTCTCGAACTAAAATAGCATCATAAAATAAACAACTGTATCCATCAACTAATTATACAACTTTTCCTGTATAATATTGCCAGGATTCGATCATTTTTGTCTGTCTCTTCTGCCAAGACTCTTGTTCATGCATTGGTTATTTCTCGGTTGGACTACTGCAACCTTCTTCTCACTGGCATTCCTGCTTCTCACATCAGTTCGTTGGTTTCTGTTCACCACTCTGCTGCTAAGATCATCTTCTTGGCTCGCCGCTCTGACCATGTTACTCCACTTCTGAAATCTCTTCATTGGCTTCCAATTCACTTCAGAATCCAATATAAACTTCTCCTGTTGACCTACAAAGCTTTTCACAGTCTAGCTCCTTCCTATCTTTCCTCTCTCATCTCACACTATTGCCCCGCTCGTGCTCTTCGCTCCTCTAATGCCATGTTTCTCACTTGCCCAAGGGTCTCTACTTCCCTTGCTCGGCTTCGTCCATTTTCTTCTGCTGCCCCTTATGCCTGGAACGCTCTTCCAGAACATTTGAGAACTACAAGTTCAATCGCAGCTTTTAAAGCTCAGCTAAAAACTTTTCTTTTTCCTAAAGCTTTTAAAACTTGATTTTGTTCTGACTTTTATACTGTTAGTTTTGCTCTACCCTGTGCCTGTTTGGTGCATTCTCTCCCCTTCTTATTGTTTTATTATTATTTTATTAGAATGTAAGCCTATGCGGCAGGGTTTTGCTATTTTATTGTTTTACTCTGTACAGCACCATGTACATTGATGGCGCTATATAAATAAATAAATAATAATAATAAAAAAACTGGTCTCCAAGATTGATCAACCAAAGGTATGGGGTTGTATCCATCTCTGTCCATCTCCCAGGATAACAAACATTGTTGGCAGAATGGATTCCTTCTCCAGCCTTCTGGGTGCTCACCAGATCTACTCCAGATGGTTGGAAGACCCTCTAGAAAGGATTGGTGGAGCAGGGAGCTGAAAGGGTGCAGAGCGAAGGAGAGCATGCAGACGTCCCATTGCACAAGTAGACGTTGGCTTGGGCAACACTGGAGGTCACCCTTAGTTGTTCTGATTTAAAGCTTGCAGCCTTTCTAATTAGAGAGGGATCCAGTAAACAAAGAACCTGTTTAAGGAGCTACTAGATCACCAAACACTTCCAAGCCTTGGCCCTTATACAATACAAACACCAAAAAAAATATCTGGTTTTGAAAATGTCTCCACATGGGGCCATTCTTTATAAAAGGGTATTTGGAAACAGTCCCTAAGAAATAGGAACTGGAGCAGAATTAAAAGAACCTTTTATTTTTTAAAGAAAGAAAAAGCTTTTAAGATTTAATAGGTGTGACGCATTTAATTTCCTGTTGTGTGATTTACTGTTACCAGGGGCCGGTAATACTTCCATCTCTGTCACATAATCCTGTTAAAACACTTCCTTGCCTATTTACCATTTAAGTGCACTTTTACTCTTTGCAACCTAAATAGGTCAGAATGCCCACTGTGCACAATTTTAGGGGTTAATTTTTGTTCATTACAGAACTTTATGTCCCTCCTATAAAAGCCTACACACTGTTCGTTGTTAAGGTTCTATTATAAAAGTCTAAAACATGTACTGTTGTTCACATGGTAGAAAAATAAGGCAATATGGTTTCATAGGAATCCAGATTTTAAAGATTTTTAAATTTAATTACTGCAATTTTTATTTCCTTTTTGTTATGATAACTGACATGTAAGTTACAGAAGCAGAATGCATGTATTAGTGGTCACACTAAAGACCAAAACAGGCAAGATACGTGATTTGATATATTGATACTTTAAGTTTAACATTAAAAGTAGTTGTAGAGTCCACCTAAATGTGTCAGGGCAATGGTATTGGGGGAGCAGAGAGAGGCTAAGTGTCACCCCCCAGTGTAAATCACCCCTGAAGCTGCTATTCTACTGTGAAAATATATATATATACTGTAAGTACCTTCCTTTCTCCTTCTCTCCCCAAATCTTTCTCCCCAATCTTTGCATTTGCACTACCTCATCAAGCGTGGGTTTGAAGACATGTCTTTGCTGAGGTGACTTTGACTAGGTTTCCACCTAATGCTAACCCATAATACTGGTTGTTTAATTCTGGGTTGTCATGTTGTGCAAACCCAACCACACTAACAAACTATGGTTTGTTAACCATGAACAACTCAGAAAGGAAACCCATGGGTTGTGAACTCTGGGTTATTTAAACCATGTGTTGTTATTAACATGTGAACCTGGAACTGTAGGTTGTGGGTTGTTTCGCCAAGCTACAGAAGCAGTAGGCAAGCATCATCATCATAATAATAATAATAATAATAATAATAATAATAATAATAATAATAATAATAAATAAAGCAGCTGCTCTACATGCCAGTACTACAGTGCCACAAAAGCATTTTGGATTCAGGAAGGAAGTGGGTGAAGAAGGAGAGAAACAATCAACCTGGAGGTTGAAAAAACAAATTGCAGTTTGTTCTTTTATCTGCCAGTTAAACCCCAGGTAGAGCAAGGTCAACAAACCATGGATTAGCATTATATGCGAACCACTGCCCTGGGGCTGGAATGCTGTGCTCACTTCCCTGATAGTAAGAGCCTTGTTGAACCAAGTAGGACTTATTTTCAAATAAATATACATGGGATTGGTGCCTTACGGTCTAGTCCTATCTCATATAAAGGAGTGTCTGAACAAAATAGGATGTAATATTGCTTGTACTGATACAAAGGGGCTAGCCTCTGCCTTGTACTGTTGCCCCCAGTGCAAACAACTCCAGGTACCCCCATGCAGCTATACCTGTGTAGCACATTGCGCAAGGCCTTAGACATCACTTAAGTGGGCAGAGGAGAGGGTGTAATATGGCAAGGACATAGGACTGGTCTATCCACAGTGTCAAGCCTGGGATCCGACCTTGCATCAGTGCAGAGCTACCCTTCAAAACTGTGAGTGTTAATTCGAAACACAAGCCTAATAAATATCTATGTAGCGCCTCATAAGAAAAAGGGCTCTAATAACCCCCTCCAAATAATAATAATAATAATAATAATAATAATAATAATAATAATAATTTATTTCTTACTCTCCTCTCCCTCTGGATCGAGACGGGGAACAACATTAAATACAAAAATACCATAAAATGCATAAAACTAATTAAAAACATATAAAACTGTTACAATATTAAAATAACAATAGGACATCTTAAAATTCATGTGGGAAGAAATCAGTCTTTATGGCTTTCTTAATCTCGGAAAGACTGTTAAATTGACGAATCTCTCCCAGCAGGCCATTCCACAGTGGCAGAAATATAAATACCACCAAAAACTCTCCCACATATCACATCCTGAACATGCCCCTGACATATAGTCCCTGCTTAACATGTAAGACAATGTCTCTGCACTCTTATCCTTCAGTAGTATTTTCAGTATAAACCCAGAATCCTGCTAAAAAGCTTCCCCCACCTACCCGCTGCCACTCTCTCAGAAAAGTGCAATTAGTTTCAAGATAATATGAATTTTAAATGCCAATGTGTATGTACACAAACATGAGTTTGAATCCATAAATTGGCTTAAAACGTATGTTTCTAAAAACCTGTAGCAGGAGGTGTTCAAAATTTTAAGAATAGCTGTTGCTGGTTGCTGCTCTGCTCTGGTGCAGAAAAGGAGAGGGCTTGGCATGGCCTTATTTTATTATTATTATTATTATTATTATTATTATTATTATTATTATTATTAACCGCCCCATATCTGAAGCTCTCTGGGCAGTTTACAAAGATTAAAAACATTGAACATTTAAAAACCAATATCCAAATTTTAAAATTTGTACATTAAAATTTGTACATGTACATTGATGGTGCTATATAAATAAATAATAATAATAAAACAATAAAAAGCATGAAACAGACTACATACCAACTATCTAGGGGTCAGTTAAAAAAATCAATATATACTATTAAATGACTGGGAGAAGAGAAAAGTCTTGACCTGGCACTGAAAAGATAACAATGTTGGCACCAGGCGAATCTGTAACATATGAACAACAGGTGTTCACCTTAACCAGAAGTTAAACAATGAGTGGCTACAAAGTTAAGGAAATAATGAAACAATAAACTTATAGCAAAAACAATCATACATATATATATATATATATATATATATATAGAATAAAATATGGAACACTTTTTAGAGGCATACACACAAAGATAATAAGCAGACAGACAACAGTAATACAATAATAAAGCTGCTCCACAATGTCTGTGAGTGGAGTCACATTGTGGAGCAGCTTTATTATTGTATTACTGTTGTCTGTCTGCTTATTATCTTTGTGTGTATGCCTCTAAAAAGAGTTACACATTTTATTCATATATATATATATATATATATATATATATATATGATTGTTTTTGCTATAAGTTTATTTCATTATTTCCTTAACTTTGTAGCCTCACCAGGCCAGTCTGGTCAGGGAGTTCATTCCACAGTTGGGGAGCCACCACTGGAAAGGCCCTCTCCCTTGTTGCCATCCTCCAAGTTTCCCTCAGAGTAGGTACTTGGAGGAGGACATTAGATGTTGAACATCGTGTATGGGTAGGTTCATGTTGGGAGAGGTATTCCATCAGGTATTGTGGTCAAGGCTTTATAGGTTAAAACCAGCGGCTCCTGCAGCTTTAACTGTTGTGATGAAGAGGGAATTTCATCAGGTGCTGCATGCATACAAAGGGCACCTGCTGAAATTCCCTTTTCTATACAACTGTTAAAGATACAGCTGCCCTGTCCTCCTTTCCATATGGTCACCCTAGCCGGTGTGGCATACGGCCGCAACGCACCGTTCTGTAGCCAGGCTGCTCGCTGTACTGGGAAATCGTCCTGCTTCGAAAGGTTTTGCCAATAACTTGCCCTACTACCCCTGAGAGAATGAGGACCATTTGCTGATCACACCCTGCCCTGTGCGGTGCGGAGCAGATACTAGAGCTTGCCTGTTCGACTAGGCTCGTCCGGGGAGGAAAGAGCTCGGCGCGTCCCGATTGGCCCAGGCCCGAGAGAAGGGGAGGTGCAAGGAGGCGCGTACATGTGCCATCAACTATGCAACATGGTAGCGGGCAGCGGCGGCCGAGCAAGTGAGGGGCGGAAACCTGTGAGTGAATGATCGATCTTGCTCTTTGGGGCAGGTTTTTTCCCCCGACCAGTGACGCTTTCGGGCTTTGCCTGGGGTGGGGCTCCTGACTATGTGGGGCTAATTGATGGTTAAGACGAATTCCGAGCCTTATTGGTAAATTTGTAGCTGCAATCCCTTTCTAGGGGAGGCCGCGGAGCTGGAGGTGTCAAGGCATCCAGGTTTGGAAGGGGACACAAAAGGATGGCAGATTAACTCCCCCCCCCCCAAAGTACCTCCAAACCAAGAGAGGATCGCGGTATTTGGTGTGTGGTGTCCATGGAAGCGTGATATTCCGTGTGCCGTATAAGGGACTCAATGACACCTGTGCGTAAAGATGCGCCCTTTAAGTCGGGAGAAGCGCAGCCCTGTCTTGAGAATGTTTCCTGGGTAGGAGGAAGCCCCATCAAGTTCAGTAGGGCTTGTTTCCAGACCAGCGTGGGTAGGACTGTAAGCCGTCCGGCTTTGCAAACATTTGCTGGTGATGGGGTGAAGGGAGGGGAGCGAATGGAAGGTCGGCAGCAACGCCAGGCAGGACGCGGTGCGGGTGGAATTTTCCTCTGCGTTCCCGAGCGCCGCCTAGCAGGGAAGCCATTCTTCTCCGAGCCCACCCTATTGGCAGCCCTGCCCGACGCCCTGCGCTCGAGGGCGTCGCAGCAGCTCCGGTTGCTCCTTCTGGCGTACGTGGCGTGAGGAGCGGAACGGGTTGCTCCCTCGCTCAGAACGAGAGAGGCGCTTTTGCTCGCGGGCTTCGCTGTTCTGCTGGGATGGCGGCGAAGGAAGGACTTCCCAAATGGCTTAGCCTGGGGGCGGGGGCGCTGGGCGTATTGGTACTCGATATTTTACGTCTTTAAGGCCTGAAATGTCTCATAATCTGTAGGTGAGGAAAGAAAATACAAAGAACATAAACAGTTCTTCCAACATTTTGGTTTTGGGTCAGTGGTAGAATTGGCCTCAGAATTGGCGCGTGTCTTTGACAGGACAGGGAGGAAGCAAGATAAACCCGGTTCTCCACCTTAGCGCTTCCCTGAACTGAAGTATTCTACTGTTTTCCTAACAGCTTGGCTCACTTCTTTCTGAGTGCAATGCGCTGAGCATCCAGCCCCAAACTCTAGTCCAGCATGAGGCGGGGTGTGTGGGGGGGAGAGAAAGAGAGAGTTAAAAGCCCAACTGTACAGCCACTCCTGAAACCTCCTTCAACAATTCTCGGGTTCTGGGCTGGGGATACAACATGGGAAGAAGGGCATTAAACGCTGCTCATTCCCACTACCCACCCCCTTATTACTTCAAGGGAGAAGTGGGGGCTAAGACTACTCATGGGTTGTAGTGGTGTCATCAAAAGCCAAATGCTTTCAGTTTTCTATTTTCCCATGCAATGTTATGGAGCCAAATGCTTACTAGTATATTGCAGCCAGTTGTCAACAAATGAAAGTGACAGCTGACATTATTAGTTCAATTGGTTTGTGCAAATGAAGGATTAGATCAGTGGTTCCCAAACTTTTTCAGGTAACCGCCCCCTTGGTTCCACAAACTCATGCCCAGTGCCTCCTACCCTACACTATAAAAATCATTATTCAGAATAGAGGTTTTCAACGACCCACTAAGGAAGATAATAACAACAAAAATTTAAACAGTAACAATTAATTGAATATTTATTCAAAATCCGAAGCACCCACTGCAGGCTTGCCAAGGGAGGGAGGGAAAAGAGAGCGAACGCCTGTTTTGCAGCCGGCATGGCGGGGCACACCAAGCACGGTATGTCTCTTCATTAGCGTTTTGGTGCTTTTGAAACATTTCAATTCACTGTTAAAAGGACTCTTCTTAAATGGTATTAATACATGTGTGGATTCTTCCCCTATATGGCTTGGGACCAAAGTACCTTCTCCCATAAAAATGTCCCTGGGTTTTAAGACCTTCTGGAGAGGCGCTTCTTAGAAAAGACCACCTCGAGCGCCCCCCTGCCACCCCTTTGCCTTTTAGCGTCCCCTGCCACCCCCTTGCCTCTTAACACCCCCCTATGCAATCCCACCGCCCCCAAGGGGGCAGTACCGCCCACTTTGGGAACCACTGGATTAGATGGTATATCTAAAACACAGCCCAAGGAAGACCCCAAGGCACTTGTATGTGAGGTACCATTGACAGATGTAGGTACTTCTTGACTAATTCCTGGTAAGGACTAATAGGACCTGCTCATTATAACCCTGCCAATTCTGTTTTCAGCTCCAAATACTACCCAGGTTTGTTATAGGGGAAAGATGCAGTCATGAGGAAAATGTCTATATGTTTATAACACATTTATAATTCTGCATAGTTTACCATGAGGAAACCACCCCACCCCCCAAGAACCTTGGAATTTATTGACAGCTGCCTGGAGAACCGTGGCCAGGCATTGGAGGTTCAGATATATCCCTAGACAACTAGGTTCTACAGTTTAGGATATTATGTTCATGAACAAATGAACATACTATGTTAATGCCTTTATGGGTTTCAGTATTTGTGGAGGAGTTTTTTTGGGCCCCATTAGCTCCAATAAAATTCTGATTGGTTCAAGATAAATTAGAAGCAAAAACTTATGAGGTTAGATAAAAGAAGAATTTCTAGGGATTATGCTAGTTTCAGGGGAGCCCCCAGAAGCTTATGGGGTATGGATGTGTATGCGTCCTCTTCTTCCCTAAAAGATAATAATGTGTATATGTATGGTGCTTGCAGTAATTTGCTTTAATGGACATAAATATTTTCTAGGTCCCTTACAGGAACAGCACACTAGAGGGAACTATGTATCCTCTTGAAAGCAATACCTTGCATTAAGCAGGCCAAATGAGCATTTTCTGTCAAGCAAATATGTTTGGATATCTTGCTATTAACAATAAGTGTTATTTTCTCTCATTCTCCCCAACAAAATTCACACCTGCATACTAAAACGGCTTTAACAGCTTTTAATGCTTTATATGTGTATGTTCTGTGTTTTAGAATTTTAAATTTTATATGCTCGTTTTTATCTTAATTTTAGAATTTCTGTAAACCGCCCAGAGAGCCCTGACTATGGGGGCGGTATATAAGTGTAATAAATATAAATAAATAAATAAAACCTTCTCCCCATTTAAAGTTTTAAAATGAACAATCCAAAGTAAAATCAGTATCTCGTTATGGTTTTTAACACAGGACAAATAGAGGAAATCAAAAACTGGACGGAGTATTCTTTTTATATATAAAATGCAAATAAACCAGAATGTGCCTCACACTTCTGAAAATGTAGACTGACTTCTCAGTCCAGCAGTTCAATCATTGGTACACTTGGGGCACATGAACCACAGTTCATGTATTATTATTATTTACAATATTTATATACTACTCAATTATCTAACACAGATTCCAGAGCGGTGAACAAGTATACCTTGGGGTATTGTAGATTGGTCCATTGTAGCTAACAGACTGCTAAGAGAGGATTTTCTGCGTTAATAATCATAATAGTCATTCTTGTTTATATAGTGCTTATAACGTACATGGCATGGGGGAGTCATATTCATCATCCCAATACAGAGAAGCAAGTCATAATCATTCTTAGTTTAGAGATGGGAAGTTGAAGTTGACAGTGTGTGACTTGCTCAAGATTAGCCAGTGAGGCTATTAAATGTATGCCCTTCAATCAGATACTTAACAAAGGGTTTACTCTTCCTACACACACACACACACACAACCTATTTTACCCAAACCAGAAAGTCCTTGCACTCTGTAGTGACCTATTAACTATATAGCTATATAGAAAAGATCTGAAGATCATGCAGCTGGTTCAGAATGTCATGGCTCAATTTGCAGAAATCTCCTGTGCGTCTGGACTTCCCGTTTAACTTCAGTGGAGTGGTCACTCTTTTTCCTAAGCAGGCTTGCCCACTTCATTGAAGTCAGTGGGAAAGTCCTCGTGGAACTTCTGTCCTCAGTCCAGGCCTAAAGTCTTTTTGCTGCCTGTGGCAGGAGAGGAGACTTGCTGCCCCTGCCGCATCATTCCTCTTCCATTGCCACCGATCGCACCCCCCTCCCACGTTATGCACCCCCTTTCCCCTTACCTTTGCTGCCACCACACTGACTCTTCTGGTTCCAAGGTTCTCACAAGAGCTTGCTTGCATCTGCTTCTTCTGGCTGTGCAGTTCTCTAGAAGGCTGACACAGTGACAGCACAGATGAAGGCGCACGATGAGGGAAACAGAGGGCCAGCAGCTGCTCTCTCATTGTGGCAGATGCCACAGTGGGAGAGTGGCTAGTGGAGCTCTCCAAAGCACCCGTTGGAGGCAGTGGGGCAGCGGTGGCAGGGGAGCAGCACAATTTGTCACTCTTGTGCTTTGCTGCCTGATGTGGGTCCCTCATCCTGCTTCATGATGTCTGTGACCTGATGGTGTCACTAGATCTCGGTGTTCATTTTTGCAAATCCTATCAAAAGATTTAGCTGAGCTGTTCTACTGGTGATAGGTGCTTGGAGTGCCCCCTCCCCCCCCCCCCGCTTTCTGGAAGGAAAGCCTTTGTTGAGAGAAATGCACATGGTGCTTGAGGCAACCTCCTAAGGAGCATGCCACAGTGACTGGTGCAAAGTATATGGTTGAGGCTGTTGTGCAGTAGGCTGAGGAGAATTGAAGGAAGATAGCAATCTCATTGTTGGAGAAACTTCAGAAGACTCTCGCAGGACTGTGTGAGGAGGACTGTGTGAAATAGCCTTGCCCCTACCACCTGCACATTCAGAGTGCACCAGAAGGAGCTCTGCTTGACTAGATCTCCATGGGAGGGTGGATCCTGCCCAGTTGCATGGAGCTCTACCTGCATAAAGAGGCTTGCACCTTTTGATATCCTGTGCACAAATGGCCTTACAGCACACCCCCACCTCCCACAACATCTTCTTTCACTATATGTGGAGTTGTCTGAAAACCTAACCACCACCAATTCTGGGACTGTTTCATCTATGCTTTATATGAAGCAAGTAATACTTAAAACAATACCTGATCCTATAGATATTTTTCACTGTTCATATTTGCAGGAAGTGGGCAGCAATGTGAATTGTTTGCAGAAGGTTGTGTTCCATTTCTGATCAGCTTCATGCTGCAGACCAGTGGGTTATGTTTGTTTCACAAGGTGCACACATACATGCATTTATCATAACAGTACATGGTGTATATGCATTTTGCATGTATATTTGAAAGCACAAGATCATGAAGAACATGATTGTTTTTATTGATGGCTCAAGAATAAAGCTTCCAAAATGTTCAATTCTAAAATCCCAACTTTTACAATTGAGTCAGCTTATTTCATTATAGATTTATACCCTGGACTTCAATAAAAATATTTGCAAGGTGAATTTACATCAAATTGATTAATTTGTTTTAGGTATTTGCTTAGCAATTTGTCTTTTGAAGGTTCCTGCCCCCCCTTTTTTTGTTAATATATTTGTGAGGAGCGGGAGAGAATTGAGACACATGGAATAATGTAAGAAGGAAATACTTTTGTAGATGGAAGGGAGGTATGAGTCATAGAGAACTGGCCGATAGTTTGGTTAAATTATGGAATCCTCCACCTGCAATTTAAGCAAAACCTGCCAGAATAAGTTCACATCTCTCTCTGAACCATGAGCTAGAAAGCTGCTTTTCAAAGATCAAGCTGTTAACTCAGTTGTTTTATATACTACAGCTGCTCAGATTTCCAGGGCCACGAGTGCCCCCCACCCAGGATTTTAGACATAGTCTATATTGGGCCTGTTCAGACAAGACACTAACCCATGGTTAGTCTACTAACCCTTTTGCAGCAAATGGTTAGTGAGCATGTTTAAACCATGCCATGTAGCCACCGTAGTTAGGAATGGTTCACACGACACGCTAAGCCATAATGTTAGCTCAAATTTCTTAAGCATTATGGCTTAGCGTGTTACCTGAACATGGTCATTGAGCCATTACAGTAATAGCCATCCATGAATTTGTAGAGGGGCATTCAGAGAACCAGCACAGGTAGGTTTGAACAATTTTCAAAACCCCTTTTGTTCCCCAAGAAGTGGAGCACAAAAGGAAGCAGCAGCAGCAGGTGTAGGGAACCAGGAGAAATCATGGTCCAATGGATGGAGTGGAGCCAAGTTCTGGAACACTCAAACAGCAAAAGAGAAAACAAGGAGTGGGAAGGGCTAAGTGTTAGAACACTGGATGGTACAAGTGGCAGAAGGGAAAGCCACTATCGGGCTGGCGAATGGGCAGGCCCTAGGTCTTGGGTCCGAAGAGGAGATGCAATGGGCCAAATGGGAAGGCTCCAAGGGCCAGATCTCCTGGTTTAAAGGCAGGCAACAGACTCATGTCTGAAAAAACACTGTATCTGGATTGATATAAGTCAGTTGCTGTAAAGCTCAAAGCTGTTTGAACCATTGAGCTAATTTGGGGATCCATGCCAACCAGATATTTCTAGTTATGAGTGCATCTGTGTCTTTAAATTGTAATATGGGAAGAGCCCTTCATTTGTGAAGCCCTTCTTTTCATGATACTTTTGAGACTTAAAAACCCTTGTCATGAGGAAACCATAGTAATCTAACTATTAGTCATGACCCTAGAATGTTTGTGGGGTGTGTTGCGTTTGTGAGAGTGTCATGGGTTTTTAATGAATACCACTGCCATGGCTAAAAGATGAACTGGGAAACTTGGGAATATAGAGGAGATATTAAATGGAAATGTGACATTGTTCTTTAAAAAAAAAGTTTATTGCAAAACTCAGTATTTGGTAGCACTTCCAGAGTTCACTAATTACAGTACAGAACAAACCAGCAATCCTGCAACGACCGTGTTTAATCCTGGGTTTGGATCTCTTGTGCACACAGACGCAAACACTTCTGCTCATGCTAATATGGTATGTACATACACAGTAACTTATGATGCAGTCAGTTATGTACACATTATTTAGTATTGGAAATCCTTGTAAAAAAATAAATACAGTAGAACCTCGTTAGTCTGCAGGGCAGCTAGGTATACCCACATATGTTTAACATGCTCCTCGGCATATTAACTTCAGCAAAGTTGTATTAGTAAAAGTACTGCACTGCTGTCATGCATTATTAAGACTCTCTTAATTTTGCAGTTAATATTATACAACGTGTTTACTGCTTTGCTAGAAGTATAATGATGAATTAATTAATAAGGTATGCCTGCTAAATAAATAAATAAATTACACAATTTTATAAATGCAAGCCTCATGTTTTGTTCCTTTACACGCTAGTTCAGAAATGGAAAAGTTAGCCACCTCCACGTCAGAGGTGGTGCATGACTCCCAGCAACTGCTGCAGTATATCGAGGTTCTGCTGTACATGATAAAGTGCTGAAGGTATACAAAGGACACTAAACTGCAATGTGATCTCCATAGTTTTCAGGCAGTGAAGGAGGGCGGATTGCTAAAGCCACTGTGATGTGAGAGCACCTTTATTTATTATTATTTATTAATTAAAACATTTGTAACCCTCCCTGTATCACTGGGATCTGTATTTGTGTCACCTTAACACCTGAAATGAACTGACTTTAGCAGGACATACTTCCAAATAATTACGTTTAAGATCACAGTTCATATTAAGGATACTTAACTGAAGAGTATCACTAAAAATCAACCAGCACCCCCCAAAATAGGTTTTAAAACCTGAACACATTGAAATTACAAGGGCATCAAAGAATGCATTCAGGATTCAGGTACTCCCGAGTTAGAAAGTTTCCTTGCAAAGGCCTTAGGAAATACCATTTCTATGGTTGATAATACAGAGCAATCCATATATAATGCCACTCCCACTGAAATGTGGAGAAACTTTTCAATCTGTACTGTGTCTATTCATATCCAAAACAGACCTTTTAATTTTCTCATTTTGTCCCCCTGAGTTGTCTAGTGACAAAAAGATGCATAAAAGTGGGACAAGCAAGCTTGTGTCACCTTTGTTAGTTATCTATTAAGTGTAAGTGAATAGCCAACATGTTGCTATCTTTTAGAATTCCCTTTCTTTACTCATAATTGACTGAAAATCTGAGAAAAATCCAACTGCATTTCCAATTATGCTTTCCAAGAAGCCAATGGCAAAATACTTACTGATTTCTGTGCTATAACAAGATTAGCATCCAGGATGGTGGCATTACATATTTTTAGGGCTAGTTGTTTGATGCCTGTGGCAGTTGCTGAGTACTTTTGTTATATTGTAATAATGTAAACTGCCACACAAATACACATTTTTTTTAATGGCAAGTTTCTCTTTGTTGCTTTGGGTTACCTGCAGTGATCCTTGCTTTGATTGATACAGGATGTAGCTGTGGTGAATGGGAAGTTTACAAATGCACAAATCTCCAAGGCTCAGTTCATACATTCAGCCCATTATGTGATGACTGGTGTGGTTGCTTGTGGGTTCATGGCCCAGTAAGAACTGCATGGAGCTGATGACTGAGGCATTAGTTCCTACAGATGGACCATCCACACGATCATGACTGCCTCCGTGAGATTCAGGGAGGGCCGCGTACACCCCATGGGTGATTGTGTGGGAGTCGCCAAATGTAAGAACAGACCCAAAATGTATAAACGTCACATTCTTGGCTGGGGCAAAGCTTGCCCCAAACCTCAGATATGGGTCTCACAATGAAAGCTGAAGGTCTGATTCACAACATATCTAAAGATGCAGTGAAATTAGGTTTTACCCTGCTAATTCTCTTGCCTGATTCATAAAACATTTAACAAATAAATGGTCTTACTACAATACCCAGCATGGACCCTGTGTTCAAGTGTATTACCAACTGGGACTACAGTCTTGTTGTTTTGGGGATTGTACTCCAAAACATCAACTGTGCGCTTCATTTTTTAAAAAGGCATAGTTTGTCCTCTTTTTTTTATAGAACATGAACAGGTGGCCTGCTAACTATGACTTACAAAACAAAAACAAATTCAAGTTCAGTTTACAAAATAACAATGCACTGAAGAAACTAGCGGAGAGGTTGTTTGTTTGTTTGTTTTTAGGAAAACACAGATTTGTCCCTAATGGGCAGACTCTAATACTCTAAAAAACAATAAATACTAGTTTTAAATTAAATCACAATACAATTATGTTGATTTGTCTGACTATTGAAAGACAATAAAATATTTAATGGTGCAATCCTATGTATGTACACTCAGAAGCACGTCCCACTGAGTTCAGTGGAACTTATTCTAAGGTAAGTGTGCATAAGATTGCAGCCTTAGACTGTAATCTTATGCATACTTGGGAGTAAGTCCTATTGAACACAGTGGGACAAAAGTTCTGAATAAATGTGATAGGACTGGACTGTAAGAATTTTAATCTGGAGTGAAAGATAAGTTCATGAAATATCCGCAGTAATAACTGGCCATAAAACAGAAGTGGTGGCCTCCATAAGAAATTGAGGAAAACGTTCAGAATGAGTTGTGTTTTACCAGATCAACTCTTTTGTCCCTGTCTGATTAATAGACAAAGTTCTGGTATCAGGTTCTAGCAGGCAATATAGAGGTTTTGACTTTAGCATAATAGATGGTTTATTCCCCATGATTTGAAATTGTTAGAGATTTTATATGTTGCCTGTCTTTTGTTAAGAACATGAGAATTCGAACCATAATTTCATGCTGGACAGGAGTGCACTTATAGGGTTAACTAACAGAATTTAGCATTCCAGGTGTTTACAAAAACTATGCATTATTAACCAGTCTTTCTAAAAGGATTGATAAATCTCTTCACATTGATGATTCTGCATTCCCTTTAAAGTGTAGTTTTTAGAAGGTGGATCAGAGCTCACTTGCTTCCCTCCCCTCCCCCGCTGCTCCCAGGTCTCTATAAACAAATTCAAGCCATGTTATCACAGCCTCTTACAGAATCCTCATTTTTCCCAAGATCAAGTTCTATAAAGTCATCTGGTACATCCTGCAAAGGCTCTGACACGTTCTTTTGTACTGGTTGCTTCTTACTTTGACACTGTAACTTCTTGGAAGGCCTCACCAAAGAAAGGAACACAGCAGCCAACAGCATGCCTGCAGCGCAGGAATAGAATGCAGAGCGATAGTTCTTGGTGGTATCCACCAGCATACCTGTAGGCACGAGAAACATTGAACATGTTAAAAGTTTAATTTTATAGCGGACTTGCAGATTTGTCCTTTCAGAACTGTATCTATAGAATGCCCAAACTGATCTTTCCCAAGTTCAAAAAGTAGTTTGGGAATTTAATGTGAGAAAAATTTAAACGGGAAACACTATGGCAAAATTTTGGCCCCATTCAGAAGACACCTTAATCTATGGCTTTAACCACAGAGGTTAAGCCAGAAAACCGGGCTGTGTTCAGAAGACATCTTAAACCATGGCTTTAACCATGGTGAATAAGGCGGTGTATCGTATCCTCACCCCCACCCCACCCCTAGTGTTTCACTTTAAACTCCTCTCATGTCAAGTCCCTGAATTGGTAGGGTGTATGTGTGTTTTAAAGAAGAGTTTGTGGGTTCCGTGGGAGTCGGTTCTGAAAAAACTTTGTAAACATGTACAGGCTCCTTTGGCTTGCAGCCACACTCCCCATACTTAGAAGGTGGACTCAGAACTTTACTGAAAACTGTGTTCAATTGAATTCAGCGAAATGTCCTTCCAAGTAAGTGTGCTTTGGACTTCAGCCCAATCATCTTATGAGCTCAAGCTTGTAAACAGTTTTAGGAATGTTATTGGATGTTGCTGCCTTAACAGCAGTTCTTGAGCAAACCTGCCACTGTATTGAATAGAATTGCAGCTACCAAATAGTATGTTTTTTTTAAAAAAAAATTTTTTGCTAGTAATACAATGAAACTTCACTTTAAAAACGAACTGTTGTAGTACCAATAACAACTTGGTAGCTGCGTGGAATCATGGCTGTCAAATAATGAGGCAAGTTTTATTAAGAAGCAATTGCTAAGGAAGTGTATCCCAGCCATGAAGCTCTCTGGGTGACTCTGGGCTAGTCACCAACTCTTTGCCTAAGATAATCCACAGGGTTGTTGTGAGGATAAAACTGGGGAAGGACCATATATGCTGCCTTGAGGCCCTTGGAGGAAAAGCAAGACATATATGAAATAAACAATAACATAAAAATTGCATAAGTATGTAGAGTGACCCGTTCCTGTCACTGCAATGTCAATAGCTTCTGTGTCTTTCAGTTAGAAGCATTAAAAGCATGCCAAAACCCTATGAGGCCAAAATGTCTCATGGCAGTTTTGCATCCTTTTAAGTTTTTCCACTTATGAACCGTCAAAAAGATTAAAGGTCTTCCTGGTCATATTCCCTCCTATTCTTAGGCTGCTTACACTTGAAACCAAAGCAAGAGTATGGCTTGTGATGGTAATGTGGGTAGAGATTTGGGCTGGTGTTTGAGATCTGGATTCAAGTATTATCTGTCAAAATCTCCGTGTGGCATTGGGCAAAGTCACTGCTCTCCCTCCTGCCTCCGTTTCCCACTTGTAACATAGAAAAGACAGCTGTCTCACAGCTGTGAAGTGCTCACTGAACAATGACTGCCTGATACACGTGGAATGTTGTGGGAAATTGAATATGTACATTTTTTTTGCGAGTTGTTTGTACCTATTTGGTTTCACTGAAAGCTCCCTGGATGGCAGCAGTTAGGTTAATGTCTTTAAAGCAAGGTTGGAGCACCTCTTTCAGCCTGAGGGCCACATTCAATTTCAGAGAAGCTCTTCGGCCGCATTCCAGTGCTGGGGTGGGGCTGAAGGCAAAGGAGGTGGACCCAAAACTACACCCCCCCCCCAACAAGTATATTTTATCTTAAACCTCTTAGGCCAGATCTACACCAAGCAGGTTATAACACCATGAAAGTGGTATATGGAATGTGTCCTGGGCCCCAACAGTTGTCTGTGCACTTCAACACTGCTATAAAGCAGGAGTGTAGATCCTGCCTTCTTGCCAGCAACTAAGCCTTGGGAGACGCATTTCGACCTTTGAGAATGTGGAGAAAGCTGCATAAAAGCTGGAAAACCACCAAACAATCAGTGGTCGGGAAAAAGGGGGTGGACCCAGTGGAAGGGGGCGTGGCCTTCTGGAGAACCCTGGAGACCAAATTGAGGCCCCAAGAGGAGAACCCCAGAGGGCTGGATTGGAACCCCCCTAGAAGGGCCAGAATGAGCCCCCGGGCCTGAGGTTTTCCATCCCTGCAGATGGAAACTCAGTGCTCTTTGTAAATGTGTATGGGCTGTTTATGTAGAATCATGCACAGTCCTTCTGCCTTCTCCTTTTTTATTGTTCACCTCCTAGTCACTTGTCCAAGAACGTTCCAACTTTCTTCTTCCTCAGTACACTTCTATGTGTTGATGTTACTCATAGTTCACCCTAGCCACTTGAAAGCACTCATTCTATTTCTTGGCTGTGCCCTAGCTAGAACTTGACCTATGCTACAGAACATTTTGGGGTATCTCTACAACACAACTCATTCTTACCTGCAAGGGGTGGTCCAGCCAGCCCTGATAAACTTTGAATAAATACGTAAACACCTGCAGCAGACGACATCTTCTCGATGCCAACCACATCATCTTCGGCCAACATAGGAATGTGCGTGCCTGCTACTGTCCCAAGCATGAATCCAAAGAAAATGCTACACATCATTAGTCCCCAAAATTCATAGGCAAGAGGAAAGGCAATGAGGGCGATATCCAGCAGAATGACACAGATTAGTTCAATGTAAATTTTTCGGATAGGCTTTTTGTTGAGGACCCAGCCAGCACTGATTCGGCCAAAGACCTCAGCAATCGCCATTGCGGACAGTATGTACGCAGAGTGATCCTTGTCAATGCCGAGGCTCATGCTGAGAGGAATTATGTAAAGGGAAGGAGCAAAGAATCCCAGAGTAGCAAATAGACCAAAAAGTGCATAACAGATAAAGCTATAGTCTTTCATCACAGAGAAGTCTAGGAGTTGGAGTTTTGGTTCCTTGGTTGGAATGCTACTAGCTTCTATGACCATCTCTGTGTGTTCCTTTGGTTCTTCTTCACTTTTCAGTTCCAGTTTGGCATCTCCAGGCATGTTGCGATTTGAGGTAGTTACTTCTACTCCTGAGTCAATGGAATCTATTGAGGTGCGTGTCTGCTCATTTTCAAGCATGTACTTTGTCTCTCTTTGCTCTTCCACTGGTGATACTTCCATTACTTCCTGCGCTTCGATCACAATGGGTCGCAGAAGCGATCCACAGGCAACAATTCCAAGCTGCAGGAGACCAACAAACAAGAGGCTGTATCTCCAACCAATGTGTTCCTTCAAAGCAGTGATAGCTACAAAATAGGAAAAAGTAAAGTATATATAGTAAATGGAACAGAAAGCTCTAATTTATAATGCTACATAAGTAAATCTTTTGAGGCTCAAATTTGGAGTCAAGTTATGCCCAAACTTATTCATGTTATCACAAAATTAGGATATGTACAGGCCTCCTACACTTCTGGCTCAATTTGTTTGGGCAAATCTGGCAGTGTGAGAAGCAGGATGTCACATATAGCACAGCATGGGGGTTTCATGCGCTAAAACTGTTCCTTTGCCTGAATAACGTGCACTCCCTCCACACAACTTGCAATTTTCCACATACGCGGTGCAAAAAGATTGAAGGATGAGCAGTGAGTATCATCATAACAGGCATATATGCTGTGTGGCTTGGGAGAATGGTAGGGAATCTAGTGTATATCCCATGCTTTCTCAGTGGAACAGAACTTTATACTCCAAGAGCTAATGACTCATTGTCCTTTTTTAGCTTTCTTTTCAATTAGGAGAGGTACCGGACAGGGATGTCCTCTTCTTCCTTAGATATTTGATTTATTATTGGAACCTCTTCCATTAGACAGAACAGTAATATTCAAGGCTTTGTAAATGATAGTATAGAATCCAAATTTATTCTTTACACTGGTTTTTTATATTAATCTCAGAACTCCAATTTTCTGTTCCACCTTTGATGCAGTTGATTTTATATAGTTACTTGATTCTGGTTAATTATCTGGCTATTCAATCAATTGGTCAAAATCTGAACTGATGCCATTTGGAAATATTGTATCTCACAGTGTATTAGCTGAATGGCAATTTCGATGGTGCCCTGATGTTATTATCTATTTGGGAATACTTATTCCTAGAGATGAATCTCAAATGATCAACCTTAATGTGAACAAGTTGATTAACGAGACCTCTTGGAATTTAGATAGGTGGAAAACTTTAAAGCTGAGCTTGTGGGACAAGGTAAATACATTCAAGATGAATACTATACCTTGGATTGTTTATGCTATATATGGGACTCCTCTGTTTATATCTGGCAAATATTTCCCAAAAACTAATGCTTTATTGCATAATTTTTTGGTGGGTTCCTCTCTGCCACAATTATCTTTGAAAAGGATGTAACTTCCGATTAGAAAAGCTGGGTTTAGTTTTCTGGATCTTGTTTATATCATCATGTTTATTTGCTGACATAATAAATTTTGGTCTATTCTGTTTAGTTTAAATTTTGCACTTTGATCAGTTTTGGAATCTTCTTGTCTGGACCCTCTCTCTAAATGGATGGCATTATTTTCTAGGCATACAAGAATTGATAGGGTTCCTCCCACAAGGATGTTTGGCATATAATGTCAAGTCAGTTACATTTTGATTCATTTTCTCATGCTAAATTGACACTATGGGGAAATCCAGTTTTAAAAATTGGTTAGAAAATGTTTTTGTGGCAGAATGGATGGATAAGCCAATGTGTTAGAAGTTTTCAAGAGGAAAGTCAAGATTCCTCTTCTGTAGTACAGCTGGGGGCAATGGGGTTTTCTAACTTGGAAAGTGTACTAGGAGAAAGTACATCTCAATGTGTTCAAATAGCCTTGATGAGTTTTGAGTTTCATGATATATAACCTTCTGGCTTATATACCAACTAACTTTACATTATGCCATTGCAGCAGGTTCAGTTTATTTGTAGCTTGGGAATCTATACTGGAAGCCCACCAGATTTGTGTATAAGGTCATTTTACTCTGCAAAGATTTTAAAAATAGTATCAGGCTAAAAGTAGTTTTTTTGAGTGGTGGTCATGATCTGAGGTTTTTAATCTATAATAATCAAGGGGATAGAACATGCTTTATGACAGAATTGTAAAGGAGGGGACCTAATCCTTTTGCAATGTCTCTTTTGTATGCTTCCAAGGATGTAGATACTTTGTGGAAATTCCTGGGCTTTCCCTCTGCCTTTCCTGGGTCCTTCTGCAACTAACCCACCCCCTGTACGCTAGCTTTTCAGCTGACCAGCATTCTTGAGTTCCCTCAATAATAATAATAATAATAATAATAATAATAATAATAATAATAATAATATGATCTGGGTACTTGGAGGGGAATAATGGATTGACCTCTATCAAAAGAGCATGGAATTCTGAAGGGCTGAATGCAGGTGTAAGGTTCAGGCAACCATGTGTCATAGGAAAATACAAGAAGTGTTTCAGTACCTGGTGCAAATGAAAAAACGGCGAAACATTCTCCTGTAGAAGCGACTGCTGTGACTAATGAACGCTTTTTGTCAAAGTATTGTGATAGAATGGTGACAGTTGGGAGAAAGGTAAGGCAGTATCCTAAGCCTGTGAATAAATGATCAATAAATGCCATTAGTGAAAGACAGTGAAGGAGATGCTGATATTGGACTAAACCCTTGAAATGTTGGCTTCCCTTTGTGGTTTTGTTTTAAACCACTCACTCTGGAAATACCAGCCACCACCAGGCTCCTGGACTATTGACACATTTGGCCAATTCTCATTAATAGCAAGTTCAATTTTTTAAAGTACTAGAATGCATTGTGACAGGTCCCTTGGTAATAGTTTCTTGATAATACTGTATCCGTGTCTACTCTTCGACTGAGTGATGAGGCTGCAAATTTAATTCTACCTGTCTTGTTAATAACCCCCCATTAGAGTCAATTATCCACAAAACCCACCAGGAACCACTATTTTTATACTTTGGCCACTAGGCACCTGGCTATTTCCAACCCTGAATCTTTTCACATTTATCTGACAAAATTATGATAGCTGGCAACTTCACTGAAAGATGGAGCATGTAACTCACCGGAAACTATGCCAATGGAGATGTACATTTCAACAACTGAGCGTGCAAAGGAGCCTGCAACCATTCCCGTACTGATCAGTAACCCTCCAATCATCACTACCAGACGATGACCAAAACGATTAGTTAGCACTGTAGAAAGAGGAGCTGCAAAAGAGGGGAAAGGATGACAATTTCTATATCTCTTAAAGTTACTATAGTGGCTTCCAACCTATAATGCAAAGAGGGGTTTTACTCACTTTTTATTACTGTATAGCATGATTCACTTGAATGTTACAGAAGGGGAAAATATTACACAGCCTGGAATTAATTAATTTAAAAAGCCCTAAAGGGCAATGCTATATTTCCTTCCTTTATACAAAAGTATATTAGCAGGTTGGCAACCCCCCAAAAACCTATTCCCCCTTTAAAAAGTATTAAACAGGTAGAAAATCTGATACTATGTAGATCAGTGACCCAGTGAATTCAAAGTAAGAAAAAATATTTTATTTATTTCAAATTATTTAAAAACTGAAATTAAATCCCAGTACACAGGGTTCAAGTGATATTTTTGGCTTAATAAACTTGAATTAAGCCACTATATACAGCAGATGCTAAACACACACACACACACACACACACACACACTACAAGTGGACTTTCTAATATGATTTAATTAACTCTGAAAACAGCAACTGTGCCAGAAACAAGCCCTCATTGTTCTGCCTTGCTCTTCCAGAGTGATCTTTTCTTCAAGAGATGGTTTGATTTGAATTGTCTCACTTGGGATAAACATTGGGAAACTCGATCCAACTGGACTGAAATCTGCCCTTCTGGAACTTCCACTAATAACAGTGGGGCTGGTGCACACTGATAGTGCTCCAACTCAAGTGCATCTCTGTCCTGTTCCTTCTTTGTTTTTTCTCTCAGATTTCCTTGTGATCCCACTCCCCTCACTCTCTTTCCTAACACTCTTTTTTCACTCCTATAGTGATGCTTTTCACTGAACCTTTGCTCATTTAATGTGAGACAGCAATAGCAGTTGTCATAGGTAACTGTCCTTGAGATTTACTTAAAACCTAAGTCTCCCTCAAATTGTAGTATGCGCCCTATAGAGACAAGTCTGAAACCAGCTGAAACTTAAACAACCTGTCAGATGAATTTCACTGTGCGGGCAGCTTTGTTTTGTTTTTTAGGTTACACTAAAGTAACGTATAGATACACCTGTTTTTGTTAACCTATTGTATTTTGGTACTTACATAGGGCAGTGATATCTGTACATAGCTTACCCACATACCCCTAAGAGCCCAGTCTTAAGCAGAATAAGGCACAGTTTAGGCCTGCTTAACTTTGAATAGGATCAGGCTGTTACCAGGTCACCATTTAAACATAAGATCTACTGTACACTCACCTGTAAATGTTAATACAAATACACATATTGAGATTATCCATGATATCCTGCTGTTGGTTTCCTCAAAACTTTGCATTAAGTCTGTAAAGAAGACTCCGAAAGACTTGATAATGCCATACGTCAAGGCCTCCACAAAGAAGAAAGCAAAAGCCACAATCCAGCCCCATCCTCCATCAGGCACTTTAGTATAAACATTTGGAGTAATGCATGACATTCTTGTTGCTTTGACAGTCATTTTTGATCTGGAATAGAAGATCAAGGGAGATTAGCGCATCTTTTAAAAACATGTCATAAACATCTATCCTAAACATGTCTGCATGGAAGCAAATCTGATGAGTTCCATGGGCTTACTTCCCAGTAAATATGCTTACGATTACAGCCTTTGGGAGTATCCAATGGGGCCTCTCTGCCTCTGCTGGTTCTGTTGCACTCACTGGATCCACACTTGCGTAACAGGACACTGGTGCTTCTAAAATTAACCCTGGAAATGGGCAGAGACCCTTCAGTGAGTGGCACTGACCTGCTTCATTCCAGAAGTTAGTGTTTCGGTCATAGAAGCTCCAAAGTCCTGTTGTGCGAGTGGTGGGTTCTTTGAATGCATGGGCACACTACGAAGCTACCCTCTGTTACAAAATATGCCTGTCATTTCATAGCACAAACACAATTGGGGCAGGGGACAATTCTCTGATTCTCTTCTGTTTTAGGATTGAACAGAGTATCTCAACAGATATTTCTCTTTTTATGATCAGATTGGACTAGCTGAATTAAGAACCAGAAAATGTATTTAATCATAAGGACCAGCTGCTTCCATTTAAGAACAAGCAATTAAGGAACTGTCATCTGACTTAAATAAAGTCGAAGGGAAGCAATTTTGTAAAATCCCCATGACCAACCAAAGGCCCTGTGAAATTTCACAAGAACTGTGAAAAGATTGTCCAGACCTCACAGTTTGGGTTTGCATTTTAACAGCCCCCATAAAAACAACTGGACTTTCCTTCCTTCCTTCCTAAGTAGGGTTCTACTGCAGCCCAGTTTTCTGTATAGCTAGGAAGTTATGTAAACCTTCACAGCTGGGAGCCCCAACCAACTGATAGTTGTGGACACCTCACTTAATGCCTGCCAGGCCCTCTACCCTACCTGATTTTTTAAAATTAAGAACAAAACAAAACTGGAAGCCTGCCATGCTGCAAAATGAAGCACAAGCCTCCAGCACCATCTTTATTTCCAAGAATGCCTCTGGACCCCACATGGGCCCATGAGGTATCCTTAGAGAATAAAAATAGTGGGTGGCTGCAGGCCAGTGTTTCTTTTTGAGGCATGCTGAGCTGCTCAGAAAAGAAGAAAAAAAGTAAGCTGGGGAATAGTACGGAGCATCCTTGGAAGGCAGAGGAGGTGGCAGGTTGTGGAGAGCATGTTTTGTCTGTGCGGTGTGTGTTTGGGAGGGGATGCCTTTTTTCAATGTGTGCATGTGTGTTATTTGTTTTTTTTTATTATTGTGTAGTGGTGTGTGAGTGTGTATTCATAAAGTGTGGGTTTGTGTGTGCAATTCTCTGAGCATCACCAGTTTTCCTTCTTTGACATGGGTATTTTGTTCTTTGTGGGTGCAAGCATATGATTTGCCTTTTGGTATTCTAGGTCAAGTGACTTCTCTCTGAGCCTCAGTTTGCTTTTTTGTAAAATAGGTGTTAGAGCAGAAAACATTGGATCAAGAACGTTTTTGTGTTTTGGAACTCCACCACCACCTCTGCCTTGTACTTAGGTTCTTGTGTAAATTACTTTTCTATTAATCTCACCAGTTTGCCTTTTTAGGAAATGGAGGTTTTGTGACTGGCCACACCTACCATGGCAGCCATTTTGTGAATGGGCAGGCCCCCCATGGCAGCCATTTTTTGAGCGCCAGGAGGCCCAAAAGGGTGGGGAATAACCAATTCACAGGATGATTTTGAATAGTTATTATTGTGTTAGAACAGCCCGAGTGCTTACAATGGCTGCCCATATTGAGGGTGCTTGATATGGAACTTTAACTGAGCTACCTTGTTCACTCTAGAACAGGTGTAGGCAATCCAGTTCCCTTCAGAAGTTTTGGACTACAACTCTCATCAGTCTCAGCCAGCATGGCCAATAATCAGCAATTATGGGAGTTGTAGTCCAAAACATCTGGAGAATTCCGGCTATAAAACAACGAAATCAAGCAGACTTGAAAAATAATCTTTGTGCTACATCTTTATATAGCTCAGGTTTATTTGGACCAAGCTCATTGCCCTCTACTAGTTCTTAGAAATGTAAGTGCATGTAAAATGATTTACATGTTGCTAACCTTTTGAAGTGATATCCTGTTTCATACAAACAAAACACTATAGCACCTCTTGGAGCCAAAATTTTATTTATTCATTTATTTATTAAAACATTTGTATCCTGCCCTATGGCATACAGATAAAATCAGAACAATATAAAATAATAAATATGCACAGCTAAAAATGTATTAAATTATTAACTAACTAAAATCAGTAGAAAAGTTTAAAAGCAATAAGAATAATGAAAAACAATTAAAACTATGTGCAACCTTGGAGAATTTAGCCTTCAAAGGCTTTAATAAAAAGCTATGTTTTAACTTGGCGCCAAAATGAAGCCAGTGTTGGTGCCAGTTGGGCCTCCAAGGGGAGGGTATTCCACACCCAGGGTGCCACCACAGATAAGCCTAGAGGTGGAAGGCTGGGTGCTTTGCTTTCAAGGAGGTTCGGGGTGTGTATGTCAACAGCAAATAATTAAGAATGTCATCTATTCTTGATTATTTTCTGACTTGTACTTCTAATGAAGTACCCAATCAAGCATCTGGCTGGTGACTTCACACTCACCCAGGACTATCCATTTTCTTAGTTTTTCCAACACTCTCCAGTGTGGGTGTTGTTGTTGTTTTGCCACATTGGAATGATAAAATAACTTAGAATAATCACTAATGAAATTCTGTTCTTCATGGAAGATGGTGCGATGGACAACCTATTAGACAGTCTTGTGGCTTTCAAGACAGGGAATGTGGGCAGCACCTTCAAAAGGAGCAAGTTGTTCCTGATCAACTATGAAGCATCTTGATATAATAAAAGCCAAAATTGCATTCACATATTATATTTTCAGTGTACTTCATAGTGACTTGCCACAGAACAAATCTAACATTGCAAATTATTCTCTGCATGTAACCACAAATTATTCTCTGCATGTAACCACAGCGGTCATAGACTCTGAAAAAGGTGAAGGGAATAGGTTCACTGGCTTGAACTCCTGGGCACTGATCATGGACAGTTCTTCCCTTTATGTATCTTGGGACAGGGAGTCTTTTGCACTGTGTAAAATGGGTAAAAATTCCAGAAAGCATTCATCTTATCCTACCTCACGAGCCAGTATTATTTTGTTCTTGCTCTTGTTAAGTTTACTCTTTTGAATTGTTTAGAAACACATAGTAGAAAACGCCCATACCCATGTGTTGTCATTATTATGTCAGGTTATTTAGTCCCAGTTAAAAGTGATTCAAGTTAAATTAGATGTAATACTGTATGTGTAATATACAGTCTTAATTATACTGTTCATAAGAAGCAATTCACTGTGGCTCTTCACACAACATTGTGTGAAGAGGTTGTTGTTGAACCATGGGTTAGCAAGTTGTCTGAACCCTGGGCATTTTCCGCAGGGTTCAAACAACATGCAGTGTGGTTTGTTATCCACCCTGAACAAGCAAACAACAAACCATGGGTTCTCAAGGTGACTTGCCACACTATATGGTTAACAAGCCACCCTGCAGAAAACATCCTGGGTTCAGAAAACACACTAACTTACAGTTCAACACACAACCCATGGTTCTGCAACAACCCACACTCAACCAGTTAGCAAGTAGTGTGAACGGCCCCTATGTTATATGTTATGGGCATCCTATTTGTATTACAAATTAAGTATGCTGAAGTCCATTGATATGCCCATTGAATTCAATGGGCTTAAGCATGCCTAACTTTGTATACAGTTAGGCTGGGAGATTTCAGTAGCACTGAAAGATTTTGTGGAAATTATTTTCAGGATTTCTCGTATGCATTAAGTTTTGAATGTATGCATTTATGGTGGTCTGCAACTATTTTAGGGTTATCCTAGTAGCTGTACTTAAAAATGTATAGTATTACCCCTTCAAAATTAATCTCACTGACATTCCACACCTGCCAGTTAGAGACTAAAACATGGGATTCAGGGAGGCAGTTTTTGAACTTGATTTGCAAAAATGAAAGGAAGGTTGCATTTTATACGTTCATCAAATCCATCCATTCCGTAACCTAAAGACTTTGGGAATGCCACATTGTAGATCATTAGTTGTAAAGGATAACATTTTAAATAAATAGGAGACAGATTCTTGAACTGTGTATCAAAAATGCCCTAGCTAGAAACAACGGTTTTATAGTAATGCCTGCAATGCACAAGTGCTTTTAAACCACAGTATTTGCCCCGATGATCTCACATTTGAAGGAACCTGAATAAGAGCCTAGTATTTTAAGAATGCTATGTAAGATAAGAGAAAGGCAGCCCCTCCTACTGCAACCTTGATGCAAATGGGGTAAAACTATTCTCTGTTCAAGGAATTGTGTAGTGATCTGTTAAAATGGTAACAAATTCTCCAAAAATAATATATATTTGAAATTTTCATTCATAGGCTGCATCTGTCATGTGGCTTTTGCAATACAGCAGATACAGCCAATATGTTCTGGTGCATCTGCAAGGAAGATCTTTTCTTGATCAAATCCTCTCTCTAACCTTCGCAGTGCAAGACAGGATCAGATAACCAGTTTAGTCCACTTCTATGAAGTATATGAGGTGTCCCATACTGCAGGTTCTGTTCAGGGCATTCCACTTCTACAAAACACTTGGTGTGTTTTATATCCCCAGCTGCTGTTGAGGGAAAGATTTGAGTTCAGCCTGGGTGAAGGCAACATGTGAGCTGCAAGTGCTTTGTTGAATTAGAATGAGATGCCTGCAGAATTTGCAGACTCACAGAGAGCGCGGGAGAGACTTTTGGCAGTCACATTGCACCATGGAGTTATCCTCAATCCGGTTTAAAGCATCTTGATTTCTTTGATGGAATGCAGAGTTATGTATGACTAGCGTATAAACAATTAACCACACACCAAATTTCTTTAATAAAAATAAAAGCAGGTACAGTAACTAAGGGAGTATATGGGAGAAAAAAAATGTTTTTTTCTGAAGGGAAAAATAGCCTCTCAAACCTCAGAATATGGGTGGAGATGGTGGAAATCTCATCCATGTGATGCAGAGTGAGGAAAACAAAACTCACAAGGAGACCATTTCTCCATCACTTTGTACCTCTTTAAGGCACAGTAGGTTGTTGTCGTTTTTTAAAAAATTGGAACACATCCTTCTTTAAAAAAGAAAAAAAGCACAGACTGATGCTCCAGATGAAAACAGCAAATAACGTTTTTTTTAAGTTCTTTTTATTAAAAAACATAGTGACAGCAGCAAGGTAACCAAACTTCAGTGTCCAGAAGAAAAGTCACTTACCAGGTCAGTAGAAGGTGCTGCTGCTGCAACTTGGGGAGAGAAAGATGTAGAAGGAAAGATCCCTCCCAAGCCGCAGAGAAGTGCAGCTTAGGCCTATGACCTGGTCAGTAACATCCTGAGGTGGCTGCCTAGAACACCCAACCCCCTCGCCCTTAAGACCCGTTTTGGAGAAGGTGGAGCCTGTGGCTAAAACAGACCCCCTTCGGCAGGGAGAAAAAAGAAAGTACTTCTCCCCCGTTATCCAACACTGGGCTCCCTCTGCTTATGCCAAGGCAGTCCCATGCCCAACCGGGTGCCCCCTTCGCGCCTGGCTTTCAGAGGGTCGCTACCCCCACTGCCCTTTGCTCGTCCTGGCAGATTCTCTACGTGTGTCTCTCTCGGTCTCCCTGCCGTCTGGTCCCTTTTACAACTGCTGCCGTCTCCTCTATTTCCCTACTAAAGCTCAGCTTTTTATACCGGCTTGAGCCGGTCTTTGCCGGCGAATCTGGCGCGCGCGCGCGCGCTGTAGCTCAGCAGCGCCTTGTGCGCGCCGGGCTCGGCAGCAGAAGAGCTGCCTTTATCCGCGTGCTCGGCCGGGCGGGCGGAGGCATGGGCGAGACATGCAAGAACCTTCTGCAAACCCCGGAGGGTGGAGACGCTTGCTTGTGGATCGGGGCCTGGTTCTGCCACGTCTGCTTTCTTTCATGGCACACCTCCCCCCCCTCGACCTAAACGTGTTCTCATTATGTGGAATAATTACCTAGTACTCCCTCTGCATACGCGTGTTTTAGGGGACATGCATGCCTTCTTTCAGTCTCCCTTTCGCCGTCTCCAATACCGTCCCGTCTCCCCTTTTTCCCCTCAGTAAAGTATATTCCAAAAGAAGGGACAGTGTTACATAAACTCCCTTTTCAAACTGCGCCCAGTCTTGCTTACTCAGAAGTAAGCCATAATGAATTCAACGGAACTTCTGGGAAATCTTAGGAATTAGGGTTGCAGTTTTTAGGGGCCATATCTACTGAAAGCCACTCACCAGCTTCTTTTTTTTAATTTCCTCCCTTAAAATGTGTGGGCTTGAACGTCACTGCTACCCCATACTCTCTCGTCTGTCTTCCATGCATATTTAATAACCATCCCCCCCCCTTTCATTCTCTGGGCCCAGCAAAGGAGACTTCCTCATCTAGTTTCCGCTTTATTTCTTCAGAGTCTTTGAAAGGGTTTCACCTTCTGCCTGTTTCTGCTTAGGGATTCAGGCTGCCTGTATCCCTGCCCCCAACAGCGTGAATTTGCCATGGTAGTCCCCGGTGGTGCTGGTGGTAGTATTAGGTGGACGAATCCATGTATTTAGAGGGAGGATACGAGTTTAGAGCCCCTCGTTCGGCCGAGATGAGCGCCCCCGTTTTGCAACCGCGATGTCCTGGGTCACTTGAGGTAAACTGCGGCGTATAGAAGGAGGAGAGCCTTCCACTTAAGGAAGCCGCCTCACTTTCTCCGAGAAAGCAAGATCCCCTCCATACATACAAATATAAAATCCTTCATATGAAGGATGCTCGAATTGTGCGCGTTAGTAGCCGCGCCATGCGGTCTCTTGTCGGCTAGAAAGGGAGGCGTCCGCCGAGCATCCTTAACCGACTCTTCCTGTGCTGGCGCCCCCATATCAGCCTCCTGCAAGTTTCCTAAAGTGTGGTCGCCAGCCGCCGGCTACTCGAATGGCATCAGCAACACCCTTCCCTTCTGAATGTACCAGGATTTGTTAGTGGGCTCTTGAGCAGCTCTGCAAGATGGGTTTGCTGCTATTTCAACTGCGCCTTCCCAAAGGCAACGCCCCGTGTAAAGAAGGTGCAAAGGGAATTCTTGCGCCGAGTTGCACTTACAACTTGTTCAAGACCCTCCGTGTAGACGAAAGACGCCGCATTTTGGAAAGCGCGCGCGCGGGGTGTGTGTGGCTGGGGTGGGGATACTCATGCACTTTGTAAGCTGTCCTTCCTGCCTGCTTTTTCATAATTCGGTCCGGGTAAACTACAGTTGCTTTCCTCAAGACCGGGAACCCGGCGAGCGCCTCCTATTGGCTGGATTGCCTCGCGGAACCCTCTCGGCCGCGAGCCCTGGCGCGCGCTCTTCTCTCGTCTGCTGCGTGAGCGCGTTTTCCTTTCCCAGGTTCCAGCTCGTGCTGCTGCTAGAGCCGATCCGGGCAGAACAGGTTTCTGCCAGTTTGGGTGTGTGGCTGACTGCTGCTGTGTGCACTAGAGACTCATAATCTCCCGGAAGCTGAGCGCTTCTTGTTGCATTGGGTAATGCTGCTGCTGACTCAATGGGTTGGTGATGCTTAGCTAGCAGCATCCTTCGTTGCAGAAACCAAGTGTCTCTCCCTCTCTGTATCCCCTGGAGTCAGCAGATTGCAACCGAATCTTCGATTCTGCCAACTTTTCTTTGAGAAAAATCTTTCTACTACTCCCCCCCCCCCGTTTTTGAACGTTCAAACGAAGAATGTTCATTAATGCTATTTTTTCTCTTTTGGCTCTGGAAATAAGTTTTTGCAAGTTTATTAGAAACGTTTGCCCTCTCAGCTCATTAATGGCTTCTGTGAGTCTCTTCACCTTTACATATGTGTGAAAATCATATGCCCTTACCACGCGGAGTTAAGGTGTATCGCAAAATTATACAAATTTGGTCGATATTAATTATCACATCAATTTAATGATGTAGAACAGCAGCAAGAGATGGGTATATATTTTTTCTTCCAATTTTGTGTTAGGGATTAAATTGGGTTGTAAACAAGCCACTTTTTAAATAGCTATGAAATAAACTTGGTAGATAGTCTTTGTTTAAGGAAATTCCTTTTTATTTTAGAACAGGACATGTTAAAAGGATTAGTTTTTGTGTGTACTTTTTAAAGCGCACCACAGAGCTCAGCTCCATAGAAGAGCAGCTTCATTTATATGTGCCATTTGTTTGTATAGAAGTATAGTTGATTGGAGATGGTGAGATTTGTGTTTGTTTAGGTGTATTTACTTATCTAGGTTTTACTTTAATGTTCAGAATCTCAGGAAAAGCAAAGCAATATTTATAGCAACTTTCTCTTTCAACTTTTATTTTCAGAGACATTCAGCCTAATCCTATATTTGTTTACTCAGTGGGGTTTGGGAATAAGTCCCACGGAGATCGAGAAGCTTACTTTAGAGGAGACATACTCCATGGCTAGACCAGGCCTATATCCCGGGATCATCCCTGTGCATCCAAATTACACACAGGATCCCGGGAGCAGGCAGGGATGACCCCTCCATTTGCTTTAGGTCTAGCTAAGGCCATAGAGGGCTGTCAGTCTGCAAAAATTTTCATTTAAATTTCATGGAATAAATTGAACATCTCATTGCAGTGTTTTCATTGCAATTGCAGCTGGTTTGTGCAGTTCTGATATATTTGTGATGAAGTTGACAAAGCTCAAATGTAAGGGAAAACAGTAAAAGGGGTTTATACAAGTGCTTTTGTATTTGGCATCCAACTGGGGGCAATTTTAAAACAAAATCAAGAGTATCCAGATTTAGGTGTGTGTGCAATTGGGCTGGTTGAAGCAGACGTCTCTACCAACCTGCTTTCCACAGCAGCCCCTCTAGGTCCCTGAAAATGCTACAGAGGGCCAGGGGATCCTGCTGGGGGGGTGGGGGAAGGATCCCTCAAAATCAGTCAGATGCACCTTCCATGAGCAGAGCTCTTCCATCAATGGAAGGCAGAACCTCGATCCAACCCAATGTATTTTTAAAATTTTATTTGCTTTGGGGCCTGTTGAGGAAGGAGCTCTCAAACTTTCTGAGATGGAGTTCCCTCTGCCATATCAATGTTTTTAAGATTATCAAACTATACGCCTGCTGCTGGCCTTTATGGGTGTAATGTAACTGTTAGGTTTCCCTGGAGTGAAACATAAATGATCTTGCTAACTGCAGTAGGATGTGGGTCTAGCATTAGAAGGTTAACATGTTCTCAGTGTTCTGTATTAAAACTGCATTTTCAGTTTTTAAAAAATCATTTTAAATATTAACTAATCAACAGTAACCGCTACTGTTTTGGACCATTCATTTTGTAAAAGAACAAGATCAATCTACCACCTATAAATTGCCAACAGGCTGCAATGTGGTTGCTGCATTTTGCACCAGCAGCAGTTTCCAAACACTCTCCAATGACAGCCCCACGTGGAGACCATTTCAGTAATCTAACTGGGAAGTGACTAAGCATGTGTCACTGTGGCCGGATCCAACCTTTCAGGAAGGAGTGCAGCTGGTGTACCAACCAAAGCTAGGCAAAGGCCCTTCTGGATGTAATAGCTACCTGAGCATCCAGGAATAACGCTGGATCCAGGGACAGGCCCAAACTGTTGGCCTGATCTTTCAGAAGGAGTGCAATCTCATCCAGAACAAGCTGTTTCCCCTCCCCCAACCTGGATTAAATTATCTACTGACCGGCAGGACCTCTATCTTGTCTGGATCAAGACGCAACTTGTTAGTCCACATTCAGTGCTTCGCTGCATTCAGGCAACGATTCAGGATTTCCACAGTCTCTTTGGGATTAGTTGGTGTTTTCCTAAGTTGTCTAGGAAGAGAATGCCAGAGATCGGGCACCACCCCTGAAAAGGCGCTCTCACTGTTCACTGTCATGAGGGGAGTTGTTATTGTTCAGAAAAAAACGGGGGGGGGGGGAACCGGGTTTTTTTTTTCCCCTGAATTTTTCTGGTGTTTTTTTCCAGGCCTTCACATCTCTACCTAACTTTAGTCCACCACTATGCTACACTGTCATGATCTATGTAATGTTTTTAATGTGCCAGCTGCTGAGAGGCAATGCTCTGTCTAGAACTGCCAGCCGAGACTGGCTGAGCAGGAATGTGACTTCAGTTCTCCAGCTCCTGGCTCTCAGGATTACATCCAAAAATTTCAAAGGCTGATCTCAGAAGTTTGTTCATCTTCTGGAAAAGGGTCACCTTTTGGCCTGATATGTTATTTGCACTTCAAACAAAAGGTATGACGCTGTATGTGTTTCCCATTTGTGCGTGTGCTGAATTTTGTGTTTTCTCTGAAGCATGTGTATAATGGCGTTGGTTAAAGATCAAGTACTGGCTAGTCTTGTTTTTCTCTTATCAATCAGCACTCTTCTTATACAAAGCCACGCAAATGTACACTCTCCATTGCAATTTTAAAAGCTGGATTCTTGCGCCTTGAAATATTAATCATTACGGGGTGGGGGTGGCATTATATTTGAACTCTGTGCCTTTTCTCTCTCTCTAGCAATAGATGATAACATTTCATTCATCCCGGATTGGTAAATTTAAACCGTGTCTCATTTGGTTTACTGTATTTGTGGTTTATGAAAACTTGACACACTGCCATGCTGATCAAAGTCTGTTATTGCAAAGTGAACTTCTGTTCTGCTTAACCATCAAGAACTAAAATAAAACAGCAAGGAATTCAGCCAGAGACCTTAATTGACTTCAAATCAAGTCTGCAGCCTAGAAAATCAAATTCTTACAAAGTTTGCTAAGACCAGAATAAATTAAGTGAATAGCACACACAATGGAAAAGCTGTTTTATTATTATTTGATTAATGAATAATTATTTTAATTAAACAGACACCATTCAGCATTTTCCAAAATAGATTTGCCCCCTGTCCTAGTTGACAAGCATTGTAATATTACAAAAAAGATAGGCAGTAGCTTGGGGGTACAGGTGTTGCAGCTACCGAGGGCAAGGGAACTGCAGTGAGTGGCATCAGGTTGTATAGAGAAACTGGGGGAAGTGTACCATATAGTGCAATTGCCCTGTAGTACTGTGCTGAACTTTGCAACTCTTGGAGGAGGAAGCGGCTCATCTAGGAATGAATCAAATTTCATTCCTCTTTCCAGAATAATTTGAGCCAGCCTTCCTAAACCTGGCACCTTCCAGTTGTACTATACCCTCATCATCCCCAGCCAGCATGACCAATGGCCTGTTTTGAGATTATGGGAATTGTAGTCTAGCAAATTTGTCTAATCAGAAGGCTGCTTTGAGCTGTTAGGGCCTCTACCCCTTTGCATCTTAAAGGGCTGTTAGAAGGCTGATTCATTATGATCAGAGGAAATGCTTTTCCTTTGATCCAAATGAAGGCACTTCCAAGGACACGTTTAGGTGCTTTAAAAGGTTTTTGCATTCCTGATGGTACATAAGTTATGAGTGGGGGTGTGTGTGCCCGCGGAGGGTGTAGGGTTGGTCTAGCAACCATAATGTTGTCTTCTGATTGGACAACTCAAGAAACAGCTTGTGATTAATTTCACACAGTAGTGAATTCATTGCTGTGTGAAATTAATCGCAGACTTTGGTTGGTAACCAGTATCCAGTGATTCCATTGAGCGATTTTCTCAAAATGATGACTTATTATTCTGTGTCACTTCAAGTTTGACAAAACTATTCTTTAAGAATTCATGCTAGTTATATTAATAGCTGCAAGTGAGAAATTTGCATGCAGATGGTCTCAGTTTTAAAAAGAGTCGACCCAGGAAGAAGAGCGGGGGTGGGGGTGGGGGTGGGATATGAGGCAAACACCTTGCCTTTAGGCACAGTGACTGGAAACAGCTCCAGGCCAGCAATTTGGCATTCCTCAGCTGGTTTGTATGTTTCTATTTCCTGTTCTACTGCCCAAACTACTCTTGTGGGAAGAATGGTATCTACTTTTTTCTTCTGGACATTATCTGTACTGCAGAGTATACTTAAAACTTTTTATCTTGAAGCAAGTCTGGAGTATTCACAGCACTTAGGCTCAGAATTCAGTTTGCACTCTGTCTACTGAAACCCTGATCAGATGACACACTAAGCCATGGTAGTTAAGAATTTTGAGTTAAATGTTTTGGCTTAGCATGTCATGTGAACCATTCCTAACCATGGTGGTTATATAACCATAGTTTAAACATGCTCACTAACATTTGCGGCCGAAGGAGTTAGCAGCGAAGGAGTTAGCAGCCTAACCGTGGCTTAGAGTGTTGTCTGAACAGGCCTTGTATCTCATTCAGTATAGATTTTGTTGGCCAGGTTCTGTGCACATTGTTAATGTGGTAGCTGCAAATAAGAAGGGATCAAAAGAGGCACGGTGATCAACATGTCTACATAGTTGGACTAGCTGATGACTTCCATGCCCAAAGAATGGGACACTTTTCTAGAACTCCTGGGTTAACTCTCATCTCAGCTCGGAATTCCCTGGGGGGCCTTTGGAAAGTCATTACTTTTCTGGTTTAATTCTCTGTAAAAATTAGTGACACACTGACAGGTCCATTGTGGAACTGAATGTCATAAAGGGAATACTTTATTTCAGAATGGCACCAGTTTTTTGAAATTTATCGTTTCCTTGTTTTGAAAAATGAATGAATGCTAAAAGCAGGTGTGTGTGTGTGTGTGTGTGTGTAAGTGTTAAGCCATAAGGTTAAACCATACAAGAACCTAAGAATTCTAGATTCTGCACAGTCTGTGCACTCTGTTCTGGTTTCAGGAGTTGGATTTGTCTAAACCATCCTTTGACCATTGAAACCCCAGTCATACTACTGTTCAGAAATAGAGGAAGGTTGTATTTCTCTTCTCTCTGTCCTCTTGCTCTGTAGTATTAGTGTAGCAGTCCTGTGGCAAGAATAGAAACCGTAGCCTACACCTGGCTGCTTGTTTAGCTTACCTTTCACAAGGAAGGCTGGTGCAGGGAACTTGGGCGTAGTGTCTGTCAATCCACACTCCCCTCCTACTTAGCTCAGCTCTGTCTGTTACTGCTGTGCCTCACTGGGGGTCCTAGTAGTGCAAGTCCACTAGAGAATAGTGGCGAGATATGATGCAACTACTCTTCAATTGCGTGCTTGGCTCCCTAAAAAACCTTGGCAACCAAGCAAGGATGAGAGTCAAGAAAGATGGGGAAAGTTCACACCACGTTTCTTCACTATTTTTAGCATTTATTTGTTCCAAGCAGGAGTCAGAACACTGGTTACAGGAGTGCTGTAACCAGTGGAGGCTGGTGGCTCCTATTTTCAATGGGGTACTGAATCTGCTCTAAGTTTTAGTCAGAACTTATTAGAACTATCAAAGTGCTGAGCCCTATCCCCAAATTGGGTTCAGCACCTTGGATAGCTCCATTAGAGTTCTATCTGGTTCTGATTGAAACCCAGAGAGGATTTACCACCCCACTGAAATAGGGGACACCAGCCTCCACTAGCTATAACTCCTTTTTTTTCTTTTTTTCTTTTTTCTTTTACAAATTTCAGTCCTAAAATTGCTGCTATCTTGAGGGCTAGATACCTGCTGCTGCTGTAACAAACGTTGGTCTTAAGTATCTGAAGACTAGGTTCTGCAATTGGTAATATTACCAGATGTGTTTTAAAACTATTTGATTGAAATTGTCTTTGAATACTTTGATTTAAATCTAGCGGGTATCATGTGGACCTGGGAGTGGTGTATTTCTGGCCAACCCAGATTTCTCAGTCCCTGGACCTCACAGTTAGAGTGAAAAGTAAAAACATTGCCCACTTACTCCATTCCTAATGCTGTAGAAACAGGTGTCTCCATGGCTGGAAGACCTCCGTAATATCTCCGTGCAATAACAGTGGATGGTGCCTGCTGCTCCCCAGTTTCAACGTAGGTGACAAAGGCAGAACAAAGACAACCTGCACCAAACTATGTTTTTAAACCAAGAACTCTATATTTATAAAGGCTTAAACTCCTCCCACAAAGAAATAACTCTGGAGAAGTTGCTTATCACCCAGCAAAGGAGTTCAGTTGTCTTTTTCAAAAATCGAATGGATAACCCTGCCAACCGGCAATATGTAACCGTAGATTACACCAGCCATGGTCCACCGAACCACTGAGGCAAGCTAGGGAATTGCCCAGGTTGCCAAAATTCTTGGAGCTTCTGCCTCAAGCTCTGTTAAAAATGGTGAAAGAGCTGCTGCCCAAATTTTCAGAGGAAAGTGACAGCTTGACAGTTTTCTGCTTGGGTGATATCCCTTGCATTCCAAGGGACAGGATTTAGACATTTTTGACTCCATGGATTGCCCACCCAAAGCATAGACATGGTGAAGAAAATAAAGAATAATCTGCCTTAAAATGAACAAGAGGAAAGAACATCCCAGTCCATTTTCGATCATTTAATGTGCTATTATTGCTTGTTTCAGTCTTGGGCAAGAAACCAAAATAAGGTGAGGGTTAAAATCTGCACAGGGCTGCAAAAACTCAGGTGGGCATTGATGCTGGCTTCAAGGTACTTGCATTCCTCCAGGGAATCGTCTTTATTCCCAGAACTCCACCTTTGATCCCACTGGATGAATACCTAACGTACAACAATGTGTAATAGTTGTACAGGGCTTAATTGTTAAGTGTAACCTGAGATCCATAGGAGCTTCAGATACAGATGCTAGAGCAACTGTCCATTGGTTAGGCAAGTGTTTCTAACAATGCTGGAGGCTCTGAAGCTGTAAAAGCAGCTGGGCAAAACCTAGATTCCAGCAAGTGTTGCAATTGCAAGTATTGCCATTGGCAATTGTAGAGAAAGTCTTTGGTTCTCCATCATTGCAACACTATCCCCTGAGAGGTTCACCTGGCTCCTAAGATGTTGTCATTTTGACTCCAGGCAGACATTTTTGTTTTCCCTGCTTTTAAAAACCATTTTAATCCATTGTGAGAATTTTTACTTCTTTTATTATCTTTTATCCACTGTTAATTTTGTCATTTACTTTTTATTTAATTGATTATAATGTTTTTACTCTTTATTGTTAGCTGTCTTGGGAGCACTGTGTGCTGAAGGCTGCAGGATTTACATTTCATTCATAAATAAAACTTTACACCACTCTTCCTTGCCAGGGTTTCAGTGAGTCTCTCCCTAGATGCCTTCTCAGCCTAGCATTTATGTAACATGTTTCAGGCCTTCAAAGTGCTTCATACACCTCATCTTTGTAATCTTTCCAATAGCCCTCTCTGATAGGCAAGTAAGTATTACTATTTTAATATTGCAGATCAGGCGTTGACACTGAGAGAATAGAGGCTGGCCTAAGGCTACCCAATGAGTTTGCGGCAGAAGCAACATTTCAACTGGAGATTCCACTATCAGCTCTTGCTTATGTCTCTCAATAGCGTCCTGCACCTCTAGTTTAACACTTTAGTCTACCTCCAATCATACAGAATGGTCTCCTGAGGAAAGGGTTTGGTAAATCCCTTACGCCTGGAACTCTCTTCCAGAACATTTGAGAACTACAAGTTCAATCGCAGCTTTTAAAGCTCAGCTAAAAACCTTTCTTTTTCCTAAAGCTTTTAAAACTTAATTTTGCTCTGACTTTATACTGTTAGTTTTACCCTACCCTGTGCCTGTTTGGTGCATTCTCTTCCCCTCCTTATTGTTTTATTACGATTTTATTAGAATGTAAGCCTATGCGGCAGGGTCTTGCTATTTACTGTTTTACTCTGTACAGCACCATGTACATTGATGCTGCTATATAAATTAATTAAATATAATAATAATAATAATAATAATAATAATAATAAATCCAAGCATCCATCGTTGCAGGGAAAGTGTGTACATTCATAATTCTCAATGTGGAAGTTAGTCTTTAGGGTGGCTATGTGTAGTAGCCACCATCTCTCTGATGCCATGCCAAGGGTTTGAATATTAGTATGCAGAGCTTATAGTGGTCTTAGGCTTCTTTGCATTTGACTGGGTGGGGACCACACCCAGTATTAAAATGTCACTAACTTGTGCAAATTGGTGTATAAACAGCAAAATGAGCAAGCTGATGAGGCCTGTGCATTTGAACATTCGCTTGTAATGGCTGTTGCAGTGCTGCTCAGGGTTGGATTGTCAGACTCTCAAGGGTCACTCAGTAATCTCCTGAAATCTAGGGATGAGTAATTGGCAGTCTGTAGGCCAGATCCAGCCCCCCTAGCAATTTTCTCTGAACCCCACCACTTCCCCAGTAGTCTGCCAAATTTTAATTGAGGTATAGTAAAGTGTTTACAGTGACACTTGTAAGGGGGTGGGAGAAACGTCAAGATTGAAGAAACAGATTACATGTTCTTATGTTGCTTTTTTATTTTATTCATAAATTGTGTAACTATGTAACACTATGCTGGGGTGCGGGTGCTTCACAACTGGAAAGCCTCTATAGCTAGATAGGGCCAATTGTATTATGGAATCTGATCACCTGCAAGGAGTGTGCCATAATACACTTCTGGCCCCTATATCACTCTCTATAGGATAGTTGGCCTCTAAAATACAAATGCTGAATATTCATATTCTAGACTTAAATCTCCTTAGCAGATGCTTATCCATCCAGCCTGTTCTTAAAGAATTCTAGCAATGCCAATTCTACAATTCCCCCGGGCAGTTTACTGCATTGTACAAACTTTCCTAATGCCAGGAGGTTTTCTACCCCCTAAACCTGCTCTCTGATGGGACCATTTGCTTCTTGGCCTTTTATTTATGTGGGACTGGTATATAGCTATGCTCCCTCTGTTTGATGGTTACCATTCAGATACCTATAAACTCCTAACATGTCTTCCCTGTATCTTTTCTTGGAGAGTTGGTTTTGATGTGAAACATTTTCTTTACGGAGAAACATCCATGAAGGCATTACCTTGAACAGCATAATATTAGTCTTATGCTGTTCAAGGTAATGCCTGCAATAACTGAAGATGTTTACTTAGGATATCCACTAGGGGCAGTAATAACAGTAATGCCAATGTAGGTTGACCACTGGCGTATTATCTACCATAACATGTAAATTTTGTTCAAATTAAGTTTCAGCATCATCACAGCAGCAAATAGAAAAAAATGGACGCATAGAAAAGATTAGTGAGAAAAGGGTCAAGCTGTTTAGCTACCAGATCATGCTAACCTATATTGGGACCAATTAACAAGAAGCATGGCAGTGAAGGGAACAGGGGGAAACTTGAAAGGAATTATTGATGTTTTGGTATTGTTCGGGTTCAAGTTCCTTATTCCATGGTTCTAATATAGGTGTACACAACCTTTTCAGTCCTGAGTGCTGCTGGCTCGTAGATTGTGCCACACTTATATATTCCATACGCACATCCTGTTGACCCTGATTCAGACTTCTCTTTCTTCTGTGCTAGCAGACGTTGGAAAAAGAGCAATCTGTGAGGAAACTGGTGGTGGCGGTGGATTTCAAGGGCAGGGGGTGGTGCAGTTGCCTCCCTCAGGTTGTGTACCCTTGTTCTGATGACTTCATAGCATTTGGTGGAGTTTTCGCAAATCACAAAGTAAAACCAGGAGTCTCATTTGCCCTTTAGAATATGTAGTGCACAGTGTCCCTTCAAAGAAGCAGCTTTGGCTGTTTTGCAAGCCACATGAGACGTACTTGGCTCCCAACAGTAAACAAAACCCTTTGCCAAAAGTTTAGGGTGACTCAGAGTTGATCACTTATAAAGAGGAGGGGTTTCCAAGTAATCCCAGAGGGAAACCTTTTGGTAATTCTCAGAATTTTGCCCTGTTGTTATTGAAGAAATATTTTGGGGTGCGTTTTAAGATGATACAAGAGACATGGACAGTTGCTCGATTTCAGATAATTCTTTATCTGTGCCAAGGCATTTGAAAATGCAAATCTCAGACAGTAGGTGGGTGGCTACAATAGGGAGGGCCTTCTCAGTTGTGGTGCCCTGTTTTTGGAATGCCCTCCCCAGAGAGGCTTGCCTGGTGCCTACATCATTATCTTCTAGGTGCCAGGCAAAGACCTTCCTTTTCAACTTGGCATTTTAGATATTATGGTTGTTGTTTTTATTTATGTGACAGTGCTTTTCCTGTGCTGTTTATTTGCATTGTATTGAATCATACTCTTTTAACGTTACATTATCTAACCAGAAAACGTCTGTTATTGGAGAGGATTAAATATATAATTAATAAAATCATACAAACATCCCATCTCCTCAGTATAATCCTCATTTGGTGAATTCTGGTGGTGCAACTATATATTCCTGCTTCTGTTTTTGAGAGGCGGAAGTATATGATATGAATGACAAAGGGCTGGCCCTAGAAATAGCACAACTGTGTTTTCTTGCTTTTCCCCTACATGCCATACAGTAATACCTTACGTTGACATGTTGTGACCTTGTGTGTTTCCCCTGCCTCACTGAACATCACTGGCTGCTTCTGAGAGAAATGGTGAAATCTGCAATACTGTAATGTCACAGCATGGAGTAAGTATTAATACATGTTAGAGAATGCGAGGGGGAGAATTTTTCACAGGGATGCTGTTTTCACTGGCAGGCAGGCTTTCTTCATAACAAGTAGTCCCACCATCAAAATGGCTGTACATCCTCCAATATAAGAAATTGAAGCGACTCACTCCATTCCTTCCAAATGCTCTTATCTGTATTGTACGTGTTTTTCGGGACATGCATGTATATTTTCTTTTATTTATTTATTTATTTATTTATTTATTTATTACATTTCTATACCGCCCAATAGCTGGAGCTTTCTGGGCGGTTCACAAAAATTAAAACCATTCAAAGTATAAAACAACAGTATAAAACCATAATATAAAATACAATATAAAAGCTCAACCAGATAAAAACAGCAGCAATGCAAAATTACAAATTTAAAACACCATGTTAAAATGTATTTATAGATTGTTAAAATGTTGGGAGAATAAAAAGGTCTTCACCTGGTGTCTAAAAGCATATAATGTAGGTGCCAAGCGAACCTCCTTAGAGAGCTCATTCTACAGCCGGGGTGCCACAGCAGAGAAGGCCCTCCTCCTGGTAGCCACCTGCCTCACTACAAACACCCAAGCCATTGTAATTAAAAATAATAAACAATTAACATTTTCATTCAAAATAAGTCTAAATTATCCTGGGACCAGACTAGTCACACATACAGCCCAAATGGTCGCCTATGGTATTGCAAGGAATTCTAGGTTTCACCTCTTGAATTACATAGCACTGATTGTTGCAAAATGTCTTGGAACAGTCCTGACTGAACTTGGATTGGGTTCCAGATTACTTATGAACTGGTGCGCTAACACAGCAATTCATAGGTCGAGGATCTCAAGAATCACTAGCAGTACGCTGAGACCTGGTGAAAAGATGGAACCCGCAGACAAGCGAGTTCAGCTTCCTCTTTCTATATATCCTGCCTCTGTCCACCCCACTCCCACCCCGGTGTCCACACTTGCAAGAAATATGTTTGAAGCAGTTGGAATGAAGAGCCAGGGATGCCTGTGTGGCCCCTTTGTATTGCTTTCCTCCTTTCTCTTCTCTCAGTTCCTGCCTCTTTTCTCCACTGCCACAAAGACACATTTTTTGGCAAGCAAAGTAGGATAAGGTGGGCAGTTAAGTAGAGGTACAAGGCAAGTGGCATTGCTCACCATATTTTATGTATTTCCACCCCTACCCCAGGTAACTTCTTCACTTTTGGTGCATTACTTACAATTGAATCAGGAAATATCCCCATGTCCCAGTGTTCTTAGCTCTTTTAATTAATCATAATTGCTTTTCCCAAAGGTTGCACACAATCATTCATTAAGGATAGCTTTTGGCAATGAACTTGACTGGGAAGTTTGTGAACAGTCTGCTTCTGAATTCACTCGGCCTGCAAATGGTGTTGCGTGGATTTTCCCTCCCTTCTCCGTGCTGTCTCAGGGCTCTGTTTTGATTTGTTTATGCAAGTATTTTACTCATGCCCCTCATTTAATTAGGTCACTCTTTCCCCCTCCTTTTTTGTTGTGTTGTCTGACCTACCAATTTTGTATCTTCAGCTGCACATTCTTTCCCCAAGGTCATTCATACACAACTGGAAACATCTGTCATAATACTGGTCTTAGCTGGACTCAGCTAGCCCATTCCACCCAACTCCAAGTTCTTATACTCAGAGTGTCCCCCAGTTTTAGATATTCACGCTGGTTCTTTCCCCTTTCAAGTGTCATCTTCTGATAATATTCTTATTGTCCTTGCTGAATAGGCTGCTACTGATGGCTGTGGAAATCACAGCCCTGGAAATAAAGTCAGTTTTGTCCAGTTCTCAGCAGGTCAGGTTGTTAACATCATGTGAAATTCAGCTCTCATTTCTTAAGCTTAAAGCTCTGTGTGTATGTATTATAAATGTAGTTGATCTGCTGGTCTCAAAGAGAAAAATATAATCACATCCAGTGCATACCTTTTACTGGTTGCAAGTGTTTCATTAGGGTGGTAAGCTAATTTCATTAGGGAGCCAGTGTGGTGTAATAGCTAAGGTGTTGGAATGGGAGTCAGGAGATCCGGGTTCTAGTCCCCACTCAGCCATGAAAACCCACTGGGTGACTTTGGGCCAGTCACAGACTCTCAACCCAACCTACCTCATAGGGTTGTTGTTGTGAGGATAACATGGAGGGGAGGAGGATTATGTACGATGCCTTGAGTTCCTTGGAGGAAAAAAGGTGGGATATAATAATGATGATGATGATGAAGCAGCAGCAGCAGCTATGACTTGGTGGAGAACCCTTCTGTGGCAAAAGCTGTACTGGGTAGAAATGCAGGTAGCACACTTTTTGGCAAGTCTTAACTTTGGGGGCTGGTGGTGCTATTTCAGATTTGGTGGTGCTGTTTCAGATCTTCTTCAGCCCATACTGGTCCCTGCTGGTCTATATAGCTAACAGAGACTCATGCAGGAAGCGCAAGAACTGTACATCCTCAGATGGTTTCCTAGAGGGAAAGGTACAATGCGTCACTCACTGGTGACACTCTGATAACCTATTCATAAACTCTGTTCCATTGCCTTGGGAGTCACTTAAAGAACTATTGGACAGAAAAAGAAGCACCATTTCCCATTATATGCTTTATATATATTGTGGGTGAGACTTACCTAGAAGGGTATCAGGATTGTTAGGATAATAACCCCACAAACTGGGGTTTTATTGATTATTCACAAGAGAATAACAAGAAATATTAATACTGCAATCTCCTATTTAACCCCCACAGCATATTTGTTATCTGTTGAATTAGCAAAATATTCCTCTCCAAAGTTGATTTACCAGTTTAAAGAAGAATTAAGACAATAAGCACATTTCTAGAAATAGTTGTCAAATTGCATTGACATTCTCTGGATTATCTTGTGGTACATCATTTGTTGTTTGAGCAAATTTAGAACTTCCCTAAAATCTGATATAATGGTGTTCTGATAATTCAGTGTATAGTCATTTTTGGATGTGTCCAAATTGTGGGAAGGTGTCCCAGAATAATGTGATTGAGAATTGTATTTTCAAATAAAAACCTAAACTGATTCTGTCAATGATGACTTTCCAAACGCCTCAGTAACAAAACAATTTTAAAATAATATGGATTACAGTAGTTTGAAGACTGCCAAATCTCCAGCACTTGTTTAGTAAAATGCTCACATGAGCTAGAAATCTGGATTTGATTCAGAAATTAGTAGAAAAATATGAAAATGGAACTTAAGTACAGTTCTCAATTTCACAAGAGGAGATGAAGTATCCCTTAAAAATGTTTAGGGTATTTTCACATTAGGTAGATAAGTGAAGCTTTGTAATAGTTTTATCTCATAAATGGTTAAGCTAATCCCACCCCCGTTTATCTAGATCAGTGGTCTTCAACTGGTCCAGACCCAAGAACCACCTCAGACTCCCAACCTGCAACATGGGACCCACTTTCACAGTTTTCTCCATGCCCAACACAGCAGCAAAACTGCGGCAACAGCTTTGCCGGGACCCATCTGGACTGATCTTGCGACCCACTTTTGGATTGCGGCCCACCAGTTGAAGATCACTGATCTAGACAGCTGGAAACGTCATTATAGGTTATGTCAGGATTTGGCTTACTTCATAGTAGCTGTAAGAACAGACAAGACAAGTTTATCATGGGATGGAATGTTAGCCTTTGGCATTTCTGTTGGCCTTTGATACACTGGAGTCAGTCTTGGTTGAAATATTTGGATGGGGGTGGGTTCCAGGAACAGCCAGGAACATGTATCATCCTTGCAAAATGAAAGCTGGATTATTTTTATATATATATATATATATATATATATATATATATATATATATGTGTGTGTGTGTGTGTGTGTGTGTGTGTGTGTGTGTGTGTGTGTGTAAAAGTGGTACGAATTTGTCCAAACCTATAAAACAACAGAATATACAACTAGTTAAACAAACAAACACATAGTCACATAGACAAATGTCATTGTTGCCAGACGATCCAAGAGAGAGTCAAAGTCTCAAAGCAAGGGAAGCACATGGAGATAAAACAAAACTTACTGTCCAGATCTTATAGAACTGAATAGACCTGACCATGAGTCACCAGGGCAGCCCGAAATCCATCATCTCGCTCAATAAAGGTAATGATCAGTGGCCATGTACATTCAAATGCGTTGATATCTGATTGGTCTCTTAAATGTCTAACTTGTGAAATCAGTTTCTCCAATAATGTCAAGTTCTACACTCTCCCATACCAATCACTCAAATCAGGGAGCCTGTCATACTTCCATTTTTTGCCACACACAAAAACTGTCTAGAAGCCAGCAGAAAGAATATAAGATCTTTTTGCAAATAGTTAATATTGAATTCGTTATATAAAATAAGAAGGCAAGACCTGGATCAAGACTAATTGATTGGTAATTTTGTTAATTTCATTTTCAATCTTAACCCAAAAGAGTTGAACAAACGGACAAATCCACCAGGGCTCCACACTTTCTCCAGCATAGCGGAGATTTACTTTTAATTATTATTGCAAGTTTCACTGGAGTGAAGTGCCATCTATAAATCACCTTGATTGAACTTTCTCTAGTATGGGATGAGATTGATTTCAATGAATGAGCAAGACCCTTTTCGGGGTGGGGGCTAGTTTTTGTCATTTATTGTACAAGCTGGATTTTGTATGTAGCTTGCTTCCTAGTGAATGATGATGGGGGAGGGGATATTTATATACATCTGAATTTGCAAATTGTTCATTAGCCCTTGCATTTATAATAACTTTAAAATCTGTATGCTTACCTTCTGTGCGGTCTGCACAGATCAGTGACTCCTATATGACCTACCCTTTGCCTGTCCTCTCTTCTATCAAGCTTCAAATCAAGACCAAATTACTTTCCAAATAACCTTCAAATTGCAATAAGTACAAAGGATAGTTCAGGCATGACTGTTTATACAGTCAGAATGTGTATAACTGATGTGTGGGGATGATTAGGAAGTGCAGATGTGTTCTCCTTTCTGTGTATCTCCACCACCACCCCTGTATTAATCTTGGTGTACAAAAGTAGACAAAAAAGAAATCTACCTGTGCATTTGAAAATAGCTGTTCCAGTGTCTGTCAGAGTGTAATGCATTCCCCTTCCTGCTTATTTCTTTTTGTCTTCTGGAACAGGCAAACTGGATATGTCAAAGCAAGCATCCTGAAAGAACAAAATAACATTTTACACCAAAGTGCAAAAATGCGAAACATATCAGTAAAAATTATGGCATAATAAATAATATTAGGGTTATCATTCTGACAGTTTTGGAGAGAGACATTGATGCAGAAGCTGCAAGAAAACATGGGGAAAAGAATGTCATCATCCCAATCTTTGCCTGCCAATTTCATATTGACAAATAGCAGTTTTAAAAATTGGAAACTGCAATGAAAATGCCAGCAGAACTATTGTCTTCCAATAACGTTTTTAGAAAGTATGTGTTGCGATTGGCAAGAAAGAGAGAGGGAGTGATATTGGGATCAAAACTGTCATAGCCATCACCATCCTATTAATACTAATATTGTCATGATCTTTATTATTATTACTTATACTACTACTTAATTTTCTTGGATGCCAATCTCAAAAAAAAAAAAAGACTCAACAATTATCCATCCATTATAATCCTTTATTTATTATGATTATAACTAATTAACACTTATTTTATTACGTGGGGGTCCACTCTCCCTTTTTTACTTAGAGCCAAGGAACTGGCCTGGCTATTCATGCTGAGAGAGCCCTTCAGGTGCCATTCTCCTGCTTCAGCCTGTCTGTATGTAGTGAGGCTTTGTGCTTTGCCACACTGTTAGGCTGACAGTATGTCCTTTCTCCAGCAGCTGCCTGGGTCAAATGATTCGTCATTACTTTGCCTCAGCACATGGCTGCCAATTACAAGGGCTCCCAGGCCGCAGGAGTTCCCTGTGTTGGTATTCGGACAGGAGCCCAATTTCCATTATGGAGCTTACTTCTCCCCTCCGCATTTTTCTATCCCACCTACAAACCTGTGATGGTTGTTAGCATAAAGAATCCTAGAAAGCTATAGGCCAGCCTTCCCCAACCTGGTGTCCTCCAGATTGCATTGGACTACACTCCTAGCAACTCCAGGCAGCATATTTCCCAGGTTGGGGAAGGCAGGCTGCTATAAGCTATCTCGAGAAGGTTATCCAAAGGAAGGAGAAGAGTGTTCCCATCAATAACCAGGATGGCGTGCAGAGATTATCCCCTCCCCCCCCCCGAAAGAGTGTCCACCTGCTGTCTGAGGTAAATCTGTAATCAAGTCGTGCTGCTCAGCTGGACAAATAGAGGCTTGGCTTTGTGAGTCGAGGCATTATGTAGGCCTTGCCTCAAGTCTCACAGTGCTAATCTTGCAATGTCAGACATTTGATCCTCTCAAGATTTTCCCCACCCTTTTAAGTCTCACGATGGCTAGGGTCCCCCCACCCTTGTGAGTTCAGCCTCCCTGAGAAGCAGCAAGACAGGGCGGTTTCTCCTGACCACGGAATTTCTAATGGGTATTTGCTATGGTTGGGTGGGTGTGCTGCTGCCAGAATAGGGAAGGATAAGGATTCAGTAGGATGTTCCCAGGCCTCAGACGGTTAGTTGTACTTCATTCCCAGGAATAAAGGGTGGTATGCTAAATGGATTTACTTCAAGTAAAACATACATGGAGAGGAATGTGCTGTTAGTTGTGACTGACTTTCCCATTGATTTCATTGGATTTAGAGTTGGATCCCGATGTCTAAAGAATCTGAATATTCACCACCTCCTTACTTACTGTCCAAAGCTAGCTAAAGTAGGTCTGCTGCAAACTTTGACCAAAACTGGAGTCTATTGATGGATTTGGGATCCTGTCTCCTATGGAGAAGTGGCAAATTTCTGGTGGGATCCACCACTTTTCTCCATACTGGGAGAGCCTTTGCAGAGGGCTTTACCACAAGCTCCATCTGATTATACCGCTGCCTCATGGCAACACCTATAGACTTCGTATAGTCTGCAGCCCACTCTGCATAAATGATGTCCTAACTGCAGCTATTGCCTCTGGGATTTTCTAATCTCTGTTTCTAATTTCCCTTTTTTGCAGAACTGAGGGGATGCTCCATATGATATGAAGTACTTACATTACCTCTGAAGAAAGCAATGCGAAGTGTGCTTTTTAATTGTGAGGACATTTTAGCTAATTGCCAACGTTCATGAGATGCCTCTTGGTGGTATGTTCCTTATACCATGGATATTCTGCTTCTTAAGCCATTACTATTGGTACTGACTGGCTGTTTCATTGGACTGTTCTACTATCGCCTTCCAAGCCTTACCCAGAGTGGGAAAAGTTCGGGCTACAAAAAACCAAATTTCATAATAATTTTAGCCGATGATGTCGGATGGGGAGATCTTGGGGCCAACTGGGGACAGAGAAAAGACACTCCTAACTTGGATAAGATGGCGATGGAAGGAATGAGGTAAACTTCAAACCAATGCTTAGCAACACTATTATCATTATTATTTATAAAATGCCTAAAATTTGCTAGGCGCGATACAAAGATTTTAAAAATGGCACAGACCCTGTTATCAAGCTTACAGTGATAGGATACAAAAGGAGAAAGATGAGGAGAGAGAAGAAGAAAACAAGCACATCTAGGACCAAAGCTTCCCAGTTAATTTATGACCAGGTAGAATGACCATGAGAAAAACAGTTCTGGGAGAGGAGGAGCTAAATGGTGGTACCAGCTGAGTCAGTGGAGTGGCTGTTTGGTCCTACCTCTCCCTTACGTGTAGCCAGGCATAAAGGCTGCTAAGAGGCAAAGGTGATCCCTGAGGAAATCCAGGCTTTAACGCCCATGGCAAGGAACAGCCATCTACCAGCATCATCTTCTGGAACCTGTCTTGCAGGAAGAACCAGGCCCACTACGAAGTAGTACCCCAACTTTCTAATCCTAACATATTTTGGGGGTCAGTTAGCTTCGCCACTATTTCTTTTTCTGATTCTAGAGAATAACTCTGTTAGATTTTTGCAACAAAAAGGACAAGGAATCTTGTGACATCTTAAAGCAGCCTTCCCCTGCCAGATGAACTCCAGATGTGTTGGACTACAGCTCCCATCATTCCTAGCTATTGCTTGCTGGAAATGGTGGGAGTTGCAGTCAAACACATCTGGGGGGGGTAGGTTGTGGGAGCCTGCTTTAAAACTAAAATTTATGATGGCATAAACTGTATTGAGGATGACATTCCAAGTTGTACTAGGCATTTCCCCCCAAAACTTCAGCTGTCAAAGCAATTGCCTATTTAATAAAATGCATCAGTATTTTATTAAATAGTCACTCTATTGTGGGCCTCTATTGTAGGCAGGCCTTCCCTTTTTAGAATCTTATTGCTGATCATTCTATATAGATTTTATGCTGTGTGGTTATATTGATTGTTTTATCTTTTTAAATTGATTTTACCATTTTCATGCTGCCTATGGTATTGTTTTACTGATTGTTTTATCTTGTTTAAATTGTTTTAACTTTGTATGCCACCCAGGGTATTTTGTATATAGACAGTATATAAACTGAATAAATAATAATAATAATGATGATGATAATGATAATTTACAGTAATTATTGAAGACATTTTGTTTGATTTCTTTTAAAACCTATTTAAACTGCTAGCTTTCTTAGTCACATTTTTAAGCTTTCTTATATAACTGCAAGAGCTATGAAGCATTTTCATACGAAGAGACTACCTATTAATCAATAGTTGTGTTGTTAGGATGGTGTGTTTTGGGGATTTTAGTAACATCCTGAGAGTTTATAGCTCCTCAAAAGATGTCAGCAATGGCCTGTAAAACCCGCCCAAGCAAATTGTAAGTCAAGGAGCTGAGATAGCAACAGTGACTGGGACTTCTGTTTGCTTACTATGCACATTTTTATCCTCCATTGTCCATCCTGAACTTAGTCGCTTCACACCATTGTGGCATGTATATAAACCCTGGAGAGTGGCTGTTAAAAAGAATTACTTAAGGTGACCAGCTTTCTCTCTGCTAATTAGAGTGCTTTCCCTTAATGTATTCCAACACAGTGTAGTTTTGCAAAACACTTCTGCAGAGTACAATCTAAAACAAAAGGTTTTAATTCAGAAAGCAAGGCTCTGTGGCTTTCATATCTATTTGGCAATTATATATTGGTTTAGAGTGTGCAGGGTAATTTACATATATTATTTGAGTAACCTTACGACAAGCCTATAGGAGTAGTTAATTCTTCAGATACTGTGGAAAGGAGGCTGGGAGAGAGAGAGGCAGGTCGTACATAACAGCTATTCATAGGTTAGTTGATTAATTAATTACTCAATCTATGATTTGCCATGTTGGAGTAAGTGAGTGTGCTGCCTCTTGTGCAGTCCCCTTTAAATCAGCAACCTACAATCGACTGGGTTGTAGGTTGTTAAGCATAGTGTGTGAACCCAGAGCACTGGGTTGTTTAGGGGCTAAACTGCCCATCTATTAACTCAGCAACCAACCATAGGTTAACCAGATCAGTGTGCCTTGCCAAAAAACAATGATGAGTTTGTGCCTAAGGTATGATTTTGAGCCAGGGATTTCCTAGCTCACACCCTATGTCACTACATTCTACCAATTCTCACTGAATGATCAAGGAGCCTGTTGCCCTAGTCCAATCAAATGCTCTTATCTTTTAAACAAGTGTTCATATGTAACGGAGGAAGCTCCAACTCAAGTCCTTACACTTACAAAGGAAGTATTGTAGCATAGAATATTTTCAAAATGGAGCCTGCCACGCATGGAGTAGTTCCTCCTACATAACAATTAATTGTGTCAGCTTGTTCATTATTTTTTGTATTTTTCCCCTTTGCTTTCACTTGCAAAAATATGTTGCATTTCTTGCTGATTTCCATCATAAAGTTCTTCAGGCAGCTTATTTTATGATCCCCAAGGGCATAAAAGATTTGTCCATGATAAATGAGCTCCATTGTGGTGATGGTGGTGGTGTTTTTTATTACAGTTGGTTCAAATGATTAACCCAAAGGTTAAAATGGGAGACTTCTCTTAAAATTCTCAGTTTGTCACAGATGACTACAACTATTACAGTAGGGTGACCATATTTTGGAAACCAAAAAGGAGGACAACATGGCCACCCCCAAGGGGGCATGTCCAGTACCAAGGGGGCGTGCCCACCCGAACATAGCCTTGGTCACATGTCTCATTTTACAGCACATGTTTAAGACAAATCTGTTCTACATAACATCTTAATGTTAAAATCACTGAAATAAAGAACAAGTGAGAGATTCAATGTATCTGAAATTAACTTCACTCACTCCTACTTTTGTAGGTTTTGCTGTACTTTGAAGCTTTTGCTCTACTCTGTGTGTTACAGTCTCCCCTTCCCTCAAATATCTTTTCTAACTGTATCTTCACTCATTGCAAGCTCTTGTTGTTGTTAACAGGGTTTGCTACTGGCCCAGATCTGTTTCAAATTTGGTATGGCTAAAGCTCTACCTAAAAGCTACCATGGTGCCAACTTTCAGCTCTTTATCTTTAAAAATGACAGTTTAAAAAATAATAATTTTAAAACCTCAATTTTTAAAAAATTCCTTAAAAATCAATGGATGAACAGATCTGTTTCAAATTTGGTATGGCTAAAGCTCTACCTAAATCCTATCATGGTACAAAGTTTCATCTCTTTAACTTTAAAAATGACAATTTTAAAAATAATAATTTTAAAACCTCAATTTTTAAAAAATTCCTTAAAAATCAATGGATGAACAGATCTGTTTCAAATTTGGTATGGCTAAAGCTCTACCTAAATCCTATCATGGTACAAAGTTTCATCTCTTTAACTTTAAAAATGACAATTTTAAAAATAATAATTTTAAAACCTCAATTTTTAAAAAATTCCTAAAACATCAATGGATGAACGGATCTGTTTCAAATTTGGTGTGGCTAAAGCTCTACCTAAATCCTTTCATGGTGCAAAGTTTCATCTCTTTATCTTTAAAAATGACGATTTTAAAAATAATAATTTTAAAACCTCAATTTAAAAAAAAATCCTAAAAAATCAATGGATGAACAGATCTATTTCAAATTTGGTATGACTAAAGCCCTTCCTAAGAGCTACCATTGTGCCAAGTTTCATGACTTTATCTTAAAAAATGACGGAGTCATAAGCATTTTTGTTAATTCCCATTAGAGCTGCTAAACCCCCTCCCGGATTTGCCATCAAAAACCTGGACAAATCCGGGCAAATCCAGTCATATGGTCACCCTATATTACAGAAATGTAATGTGGCAAATTAGTTTATTTTGTATCGAGTGGGGCCATTCTGCCTCCACTGGTTCCGTTGCCCTCGTAGCACCCACCATTTGCATGATGAGGCTTCTGTGCTTCTAAAAGTAACCCCAGAAAAGAGCAGAAATTGTTGTTTCCAGATCACTTTTGTGAGCACCGCTGACCTGCCCTGTTCCAGAAATGAATGTTTCTGCACATTTCAGGTTATTTTCACCTGTTGCACAAGTGGTGGGTCTTGTAAGTGCATGCGCACAGTAGGGTGCTACCCATGGCTTGTAATTGACAAGATGTTGACAGTCGCATGAGGAAAGATGATGGTAACTGTGACCCTTACATGTTCTCCCTATAGTTCCCCTTCATCTCATAAGAAAGAAAGAACAATTGCTCACTGTTGTTGTCCATGAGTTTTTTTAAAAATTCCAGTGAGAAAATAACTTCTCACTTCGAAGCTGGATGTGAATGCAGTACAAAATCTTCAGCTATTGCAAAGTCTATCATTGCCTGCAGTGCCTACTACATGATGTTAGTGTCCAGGAACATCACGCTTTGCTTTTTGGTCCTGCTAAGCTCTTCAAGCTTCTCAATGGAATCAATTACCATTTAGCCAGATTAATAACCACATCTCCGTTCATGACGTGCATGTTGTCCAAAAGCAGCATGTATTCTCAAAGACTGTAATGGAGAAGTGTGACACTCCAAAAGCAAATCAATCTCATTTTGAGCCAACCCTGTTAGGGAATGGTTGGAAATGGCACACAATTGGGAGACTTAATAAAGCTCCACTTGCGAAGAGAGCAACTTTCTCATAATTGACTGATCCTGTTTCCACTCAAATGTTGCACCAAGAGTGCTGTACCCTTAGGATGCCAAGTTAGTAGGTTTGTTGTGCACCCCCATTTTGTTAATTCTGAGAGTAAGATTGTGTTTGTATGTACCTTGCAATTGCTGGGCCTTTTCACCATCTACTTATAGGTCAATCAAGAGGTGGATGGAAATACAGCCTGTTGTTTCTAGCAACCCTAAAGGGCTTTATTGCCCCCAGAGCATAACAATGGCAATGCTGTGGGAATAAAGAATAGACCTTTCAGCAAAGGACACAGGGTATAATGTGGGGTCATGAGCCTGATCAGCTACCCAAGGTAGCCAAGGACAGCACTGCTTCTTCTAGAGAAAAGTGCCGGCACTAATTAGAGCTGGTTGTGCCATGAATTATTCTAAAAATGTGAAACGTTTTCTAAAGGGGAGTTAAAAGGAAGAGACTAAGACTGTAATAGTAAGGTTACAAGTTAAGGTAACTTGCACGAAACTAAATTGACTAGAGCTACTTCTTTCAAAAAGAAGGGAACGCAATAGTGCAGTTTGCAAGTCATTGCAACCCAGGGATTTTTCTCCTTCTACCATAATACTAGAACTTGGGGTCATCCCATGAAGCTGTGGGAGATTCAGGACAGATAAAAGGAAGTACTTCTTCACACAGCGCATAGTTAAACTATGGAATTCACTACCACAAGATGTAGTGATGGCCACCAATTTGGATGGCTTTAAAAGGGGGCTGTATAAATTACTGGAGCACGAGGCTATCAATGGCTACTAGTCCTGATGGCTAAGTGCAACCTCCTGTATCAGGCAGTAAGCTTGTATTGCTGGGAACACGGGTGGGAGGGTGCAGTTGCACCATATCCTGCTTGTGGTTCCTTGGTCGACAGCTGGTTGGTCACTGTGTGAACAGAGTGCTGGACTAGATGGACCATTGGTCTGATCCAGCATGTTTTTATGTGGGAGAGACAAGCCAGAGGTAACCAAAAACAGAGCATCCCTGGGTGGTTTAGCCACTCCAGCTGGCAGGAGAAGCTGACAGGAGCAATCAAGCTGAATATATTAGCATGCTGGCTTATTAGCCATGGCATGCAAAATGGTAAATAAACCATGGAACATCTCTTCTCCCTACCCCCAACCCCCCGGCCCTCTAGATTTGTAGATTTTCATTCGGCTGCATCCACCTGCTCTCCATCACGTGCTTCTCTACTCACGGGACGACTCGGCCTTCGTAATGGAGTGACCCATAATTTTGCTGTGACATCAGTAGGCGGCCTCCCGTTGAATGAGACAACATTAGCAGAAGTCCTGAAGGAAGCTGGTTATCTCACTGCTGTGATAGGTAATTTAATTCGCTGCAGAGAAAAAAACCCTAACCTGGCTCTATTTTTAGTTGTTTTATTTCCATTGTATTGCAGTTTCTCAGAAATGTTAACAGTGAGTTGTTTACATTTATTTTCGTAATATATATAGAAGAACCAGAATTCCTTCAAGGTGTAAAAAACACCCTCTTGGTGAAACTAGAAAAATGAATTGTAACTTTGAAAATTTGCCTATTGGTTTTTTTACACTGAGGAGCCAATCTTCATTGATGGTTTTCTGGTACAGAGGCAGATTCCTAACCTATATTACATAGACTGAGTTATAGGGAAGGGTTCTCACTCTAAGCCCTTCTTCTTCTTCTTCTTCTTCTTCTTCTTCTTCTTCTTCTTCTTCTTCTTCTTCTTCTTCTTCTTCTTCTGCCTTCTCCTATCGGAGGTTAGCTATCATTGCAGCTATTTTTAGTTTTTGACACTGCTGCTCTACAGCTATACCATGTTCGTCTTCTTCCCGCTGAAGACTCCAACCCTTACACCACAACTTCTCTCACTTACCTCTCCTTGATTGGCTGGCTGCACACTAGGGGCCGTATTCTTCTGTCTTTGCCTTGTTGATGCCAATCTCACCCCAGCATCGATCCTTACCTGTTTCCCAGTACCCCCACCTAGAATGATGCCTGAGATTGTTAGGGTTATAGGGTGATTAATCTTTTTAGTGTTAGGGGAATGGGGTGGTGGTGGTGTCTGGATCCAGCAGATACAAAGCTTCCCTTGAGATGCCCCTGGAACTCTGGTAGAGCTGGCATGCTTGTTTTCCTCCAGTGTTCTTCACCTGCTCCCCCACCCAACCCTCCACTTCAGCCCTGATGACCTGAGCCAAACAGGGCTTTGAATTTGGCAGTTCCTGCAACACTAATTCTCCTTTCCTGGACCAGGTGGGATGACCCTGTCTGTAGATTTTAGCTACTGCTTTTAACGGCTAGCTGGGTTTATCGTTGTGTTTTAGTACTGATTTTCTACTTCTATTATATTGTATTGGTTTGTATTTTTTATGCCATTTGCAGCAACAAGTGCGATGTAAACTCTATAACCCAGGGGAGGGGAACTTCAAATTCGCCCTCTAGGTTTCACCAGATAGCCACACTTTTGTGGCTTTTGCACAGATTCCCTCATTCTAAAAGGCTGAAATGCTTTTCCTAAGGCTTAGTTGCTGGAATAAGAGCTTTGTACTATCATATGCTGCCATTTTTTTAAAAAATTGGCCCCACCCCTTTTGCTTTTGGTTCCACTCACCCCAGGAATTCAGCCCCCTGAGAACTTCCCCAAAATTGAATTTTGGCCCCGGGGTTGAAGAGGTTCCCCCATTCCAGGTATAAGCAAACAAGTAGTGTCATGTCAACTTCAGACACTCCTAGGAAATGCACGGTCAGGGCACTACAGAGATAGTGTCTTCTGAATGGGGCCACTGTAATGAAAGGGAGGCATAATTGTAGGTTAGGCCTTGCACTGAAATTTGATTTACACGCAGAACCTTCCATTCCATGCCACTTCTTTGGCAGGCAAGAAGGATGGCTGGATACTTCCCTCCCCAGGTCATGCTCTTGAGTAACACAAGGCCTGGAAGAAAAGCCTTGACTAACAGCTAGCTGAATCTGCCAAGTGTGGATTATTTTGCTTGTTTTCGATTGCGGTTTTGTTAGCTAAAAGGCTCATGTTTGACGGGCAGGGTGGATAGGGATGTGGATTTCTGTTCTCAAACCCACTTGTCACCTCCCCATGCCACCCTGCTGGGCTAAAATCACAAAGCATTCAGCATTCTCCTCAGTCACTTGTAAATTGGATGTCTTGTATATGCTAACATGGTTCTCCCAATTGTTCTCTCATAGGGAAATGGCACTTAGGACACAGTGGTCCTTATCATCCCATCTTTCGTGGTAAGTATTCCATCCTACTTTTCCTCTATTGGCATACGAAAGGCCAGTGCAGTTTGAGGCCTGTTCTTCACGGATGGCTGGTCTTGTTCCATTGAAGAGTATAAGCTGGAACTCACAAGACTGAGTGAATGCTTCTCTGTACAAAAACATGCCTTCCGCACAAAAAGCATGTAGGGCTTAAAATTAGGCTAGAACCGAGCCTCTCCCTGGCATGCTAGTTTTCTATGTGAAGGGCAAGTTTTTGTACTGAGAAGCATTTGGTCTCGCGAGATGCCATCTGCAGTTTGAAGCAGTACAGCTCAGACACCTGTTTACCACATCACTGAGCACAAGGACCTAATGGGCCGGTCCCTTAGGTAAAGATCTAGAATAGGCTCCCTCCCTCCCTTCCTGAAGCAATCGCTTCTCTCCAATTTAGGTAAGGAGCATATCAGCACTGTGGAAAAGGCATACCAGGTTCTCTCCTTAACCATGGTTCACACAGCCATGCTGCTGTTCTTTTTTTTAAAAAAAAATCTAAATAATTTGTTGTGATGATTCCATTCTATCACAATGAATAATTGTGTGAACTTAAAACAAGAACCAATTTTTAACTGGGTTGTGGGAATCTCTTCATTCAAAATCCCTACTGGAACATTGATTCATTAAATGGCTTCGGGTTTTTCTAGTAGATTGTTGAAAATCCAATCTTTGTTGCCTTTCTATAACATATAGATAATGGTGCTGATGAATACGAGAGTGATATAAGCAATAATATCTTTAAGCTGTACTTAACCTATCAGCAAGGAACCTAGTGCAATGAACATGCACTCAGATCCCACTCAGGGGCTCTTCTATCTCCCATAGAACCCCTGGCGTTTAGATATTTGCCTGCCTGGATCGAGTCACCAGTGCTTGACTTTAGACAATTATTCTGCTGAGAAGCAAAACATTTCTTTAAGACAGGGGTGCACAAAGCCAGTGGCATCCACCCAGTCTCTCCCTTACCCCAGCTGATTGATGCACCAATTTCTTCTGTGCCTGGGTCCCCTCATCCAGAAGGGAAAAGCTCTTATCTCCAATCAGCTACTGTTCAAAAATAAGAGCTTTCCCCTGGTGAGCGCTGCAAAAGGGTGCATATCTCAAGGTTTAGCTGGGGAAAAGTCTTATCACGGATTAGCTGCTGATCAGAGATAAGAACTTTTCCCTGTTGGGCAGAAAGGGCAGCACCCTTTGGAGGAAGCTGCTGGGTGATTCAGTCCTGCTTACTTCTGGGTCTTCACCTGCAGAAGCTTGTCCTTCTTACTTCTGAGTAGACATGCAGAGGTTTGTTCTGTTAACTGTGGATATACATGCCTCTTATGCTTACTTCTGGGAAGACGTGTAGACATTCAGAGACATGGTATGTTATTTGAAAGTGCTGCCGAATGTCCTGCTTACTTACAAGTATGAAAAGAATACCCACCCCACTACTGGCAGTGAAGAAACTACACACCTTGCTAGTGTGTGTTTGCATGTGCGTGTGCATTCATGTGTGCCCCGGCCCCCAACAATCACTGGATGTGGACTTCAGGACAGAAAAGGTTGTGCACAGCTGCTTTAAGCCAATCAAAAATGATTAATGGGTGTCTTTGTGTATTCTAATACTGTAACTTTAATTTTAGGTTTTGATTATTACTTTGGGATACCATATAGCCATGATATGGGCTGCACCGACACACCAGGCTATAACCTCCCTCCTTGCCCAGCTTGCCCCAAGCACTCTACAACAGGAAGGTATGGCTTCTCCAGTGATGATGGGCACTGGTGTCCTTGAAGTCTGACTTTTCATAGTCTGAAGCTCAGTGAGATCTCTGTCACTTGTATCACCATGTTTCTGTCCTAAGGACCAGTCTGGTCCAGTGCATGCCGAGCTGAATGCTTTGGGAGGCCTCACCTCTATCATTGCTCCCTAACTAGAGTTCTGTGTATACTCCAAGGAGCATGTGGTGCTCTTGGCTATGTGGACAGCTTCAGTTCAGTTCATTAAATGGCTCTTTTGTTTCATCCCTTTTACATGCACGGAGTTGCCTCCCCTACCCCACCCCTTTCACTGAAAAGAAATGCAGAATTGTGCCATGTCTTCATCATAGCTGAAGCTACACCTGTAAGGAGCCGTGGATCGTGGGAATGGTGTCTCTCTGGGCATGTCACTGTCTCCCAGGCTGCTTCCAAATGAGGCTTTTATTGTACAATTGCTTTGCCTCATTCATAGGATTTTACAGAGAGTCTAGACGACAATGTCTTCCATTGTAATGCGCCTGTTTTCTCCCACTTCTTTTGACATTTTTCTTACCAGAAAAGAATCCATTGTGGGTAGCTCTGATAGTTGTGTGCTGTCTCCTGTATTCGAGGCAGTAAGTCTGTGTGCACCAGTTTCTGGGGAACATGGGTGGGAGGGTGCTGTTGCACCATGTCCAGCTTTGTTGGTCCCTGGTCGACAGCTGCCTGGCTACTGTGGGAACAGAGTGCTAGACTAGATGGACCCTTGGTCTGATCCAGCTGGGCTCTTATCTTCTTAAAGGCAGAATAGCTGCTCAATCTATTTTGATTGGCAATGTTTGGAGCCCCTCATCTGGAAGCACATCCAGATAGGGATGGATGGATTTTGTTAAATCCATTCCATCTGTGTTTCACAGGTTGCTGGCTTTTTCCATTCTGTCGCTCATTGATGGAATCAATGTTTTTTAGGGATGTATGTGAAATTTGTTCCTGTTTTAAATACACATTTGCACCAGTGCAATAGCGTAAATAGACACTTGTACAAATCCCCCCTTCCAAAGTAACAAAAGGTCTGTAAGTCTGTACAATTCATAGAAGTCCGAACTTGTTTGAATTGGTTGCGTATTTCTCTGACATCCTTACCCCAGTGATGTCAAAGCAGCTTATGTTCTGCCTTCCCTTTCTCATCAGACTTTGCTTTTCTTTCTGTTCATAAGAACATACAAATTGCTTTGCTGCATCAGGCAAAGGATCTGCCTCGTCCGGTGCTGTGTGTTCAACAGTGGGAATCAGATTCTCCTGGGAAATGCACAGCCGGAGCATTATGGAGAGAGCCATCCCCTGTTGCTTGTTCTCAGCATTAGGAAATCAGAGCTACAAACAGGCAATCTGCAACAAAATACGGCAGCATGGAATGCTCCTGTTCAGTGTGTGGTGTAGTGGCTAAAATGTTAGACTGGGAGTCGGGAGAGCCAGGTTCTAGTCCCCATTTGGCCATGGAAGCTCACTGGGTGACTTTGGACCAGTCACAGACACTCAGCCCAACTTTTATGAGGATAAAATGGAGAAGAGGACGAGGAAGAGGAATATGTATGCTGCTTGGAGGAAAAAAGGCAGAATATAAATGTGGGAAAATTAAATAAAGAAATATGCCAGCCAGCTAAACATGGCTATTTTCAGGATACTCCATTCCATTCCCCCTCTCCACTGGTTTTCTGTCCCTTTACCCAACCAAGATTCTCAGCCTTGTGTGGCTGCTGAGTGTGCCTTTGCCTCTGCCCACCACTGGAATGTGGTCCTTGGGAACTTCTCCGAAATTGAATATGGACCTTAGACTGAAAGAGGTTCCCCTCCTCCCCCCGTTCTATAGGATAAAATGTCTCAACATGGAGTTTCCATTTAGCATCCAAATGTAATAGCTACTTACAAATCTATCTTCCATTAATTCGTTTAATCTTCTTTTAGAGCCCTCAAAGACAGCGACCATCATCATATCCTGTGATCATGAATTCCATATATTAGTTGTTTGTTGTGTGAAAAATACTTTCTTTTGTCTATCCTGAATTGCCTGCCATTCTGTTTTGTTGTATGGCCCAGAATTAGACTTTGTGTATGACAGATTTCTCTTTATTTACTTTTTCTGCACTGTTCATAATTTTATAAACCTCATTCTCATATAAACATCTCTTCTTTATATGTACAGTTGAAAGAAAAAGTTAATTGATATTAAAATTACATTCTGATTAAGGCTCCTATTGCATACTCATAACTTTTTTTCAAAAGTATGTTTTGTGTTTTCCTTCAGCGACCACCAGAAAGGCTGCTATTCTGAGACTGCGCTTCCTCTTTTTGAAAATCTTACAATTGTCCAACAGCCTGTGAACCTAACCAGCCTAGCTGCAATGTATACAAAGAAAGCGATCAAGTTCATCCATGACACAAGGTGAGGACATCTAAGTAGTCAATGGCTTTGCTTGGGTGTCATGTTGGATTATGGCTTAGCATTACTCGAATGAGCCTGACTCAAGCTTGAGCTTGTGAACTTCCCCCCTCCCCTCTCCTCTCCAGTGCAGTCGAAAGGAAGAGATTGGAAGGTTTCACTTCCACGTTGTTGTTGCCATTATTAAAAGTTTATTAAATATGTTTTCAGTTTTCTATACAATATCACTTCCCATATCCTAACAACATAAGAAAAGCGATGCTGGATCAGACCAAGGGTCCATCTAGTCCAGCACTCTGTTCACACAGTGGCCAACCAGCTGTTGAACAGGGACCAACAAAGCAGAACATGGTGCAACAGCATCTCCCACCTATGTTCCTCAAGAACTAGTTTATACAGGCTTGTTGCGTGCATGCCATTTTAATTTAGGAGAAAAGAATGCTCCTCTGCTATCAGTGGTATGGGAAGCACTGATCTAGCCAGACCCTGGACATGATGCATGCAAAGGCATTTTCTCTAGCCCATTAAATTTGCAGTGCCCATATGGCTGTGATGAGAACTTACAGGCCCTATTTATATATTCTTAATTGTGTACCGTCCTCATGTAGTTTAGGGCCAGCATTGAAAAACCTCCTGGCATACCGGAGGACAGAGGTCTTCTAAATTGCTCTGGAAGCTGCCAGATTCCTAGGTGAGGTTTGGGACTGAGAAATAAGATGTATTGCTTTGATTTATAGCGAGTGTTTTCTTTCCATTGCTTCAGTTGTAATCTAGCTTTAGCAGCCCATAAATAACCACCTACAACAACTAATATTGCCATGCTCTGGGTTTATACTCATGCAGTTCCTGTTGGCTGGCTTACAACTCGCAGTGGTGTATCTCTGTCTTGGATTTTCCACCCGTTCTAGTACAGATGTGGGCAATGTGTGGCCCTCCAGATGTTTTGGCTCACAATACTCAGGGATGATGAGAGTTGTAGGTTAAAACATCTGGAGGTGCACAGGTTGCCCACCCTGATCTAGCAGGAGGAGAGGGAAATAAAGGGTTATATTCCTCCACTGATGCAGCTATGGATTCTAACCTGCATGAGAGACAGTGCTGCAGGTTTGGAATATACATACGCTCCATAATGAATTATAAGGTGATACATAGGGCAGGTAAAGGACAAGACAGAGCCTGGGAGTGGCTAGGTATATAACACATGAGTAGAGGACGTATTTATTTTTTAGGTTGTGTGGTGACCAAAACCATAAACAAAACCCTTGCCTTCACTAAGAGTTTGGGCAAACATTACACTGTTGAGCTGTACAATCACTAATCCATGGCTTTGACAAGTTACAGAGGTCATACACTGAAAAGGCGAACCATTGGCTGGGCAGTAACAGTGTAACTGAGGACAAAGACATATTTTATGTGTCAGTGTCTACTAATCTCTTAGCTACTGGTTAAATCTATAGATTTAAGCACCTCAGATTGAGATCTATTAACTATCACTTCGTTCAAGAGGACAAAGAACACAGTTTTGAATTTTTTAAATAGCTTCTTGTATATTAAAATGCCATAATTAGGCCCCTTAGTTCTGATGTGATTTTATTTCTGTGTAAAGAGTAGCCTGGGCAGAATAAGGCCTCTTCTATTTCCTGGAGTTTATATTTCTGTGCATTTTGTAAACAGTATTGGTGAATTGGTGTCAGTGGCATTGACCCCTCCTATATCCATACCCACAGGTATGGATATAGGAGGTTTGTTACTTTGTAGAAATGAAGTTACATGACCTCACCATGATGTGTAAATAATATAGTTTTATTGGTAATGGAGGGTTCATGCAGATGACTCTTCCACTGTACCTGGGGATGTACTCATGGAATTTGTAAAGAGTTGCAAATGCACACATAACATCTGAATTGACACGTGAAGCAAAAAGCAAGTCACTTGTACAGTGCTGTGCTAGCACTGGATCTTACCAGTCTGGGTCAAGGCATTTTCATATGTATTTCACAAACCTGGATAAATGCTTATGACCTTTTGTTATAATTTAATTTAATGTATTTATTTATTTATTGCTTCCCGCCCTCTTGAACGGAAGCCAAGGCAGTTTACATGATCCTCCTCCTCCTCTCTGTTTTATCCTCACAACAACCCTGTGAGGGAGGTTGGGCTGAGAACCAGTGAGCTTCATAGCTGAGTGGGGACTAGAACCCATGTCTCCCAAGTCCAACACTGTAACCACTACACCACCCTGAGATTTTGAAAATCTCATGTCCTCTGAGTGTTTTTACTGTTACTGTTTCTGAACTATTTGTACCCATGTGAGATCAGAGTATATACAAATAGGTGTTGGGTTAATGAAAAACCTTTTTTTAAAAAATAAAAATTTAATTGCAGGAATTCTTTTTAATGGATATCAGAACTGGATTCATCTAGTTAATCTCATGCAAGCCATTGAAGTTAACCCAAGAAACATTTCATCTGGGCATGTTATTATCTTCAAGCAGTTTAATCATTTAATATTTATTTTCATTTTCCCTGCTCCTGTTTTGTTCTTGGGTCCTTAGTAAACACTGGGTCCTTGAGTCCAATGTGTTTTTAACTAGAGATGTTGATATCTACCTCATGATAGCAAGCTTCATGCTCTAGAGGAGAAGGGTCACACGGGGCAGAGAACAGAAGGATGAGGAAGGTGGCTGTCCAGAGTGCCCCAATCTTTAGTTACTAATTAAATTTTCAAACTTCATTGAGTTCCCCCCTCCCCTTTGCCAGTTCCCTGGGCAGTTCCTTCCAGTGTGAATATGAGAGGCAACCAAGAACTGAATCAAACCCCGTTGTGTCCCAATTCTCTCCACCGAAGAGAACTATTCTTCCACAAACGTTCCAAAGAAGCTACAAAGACTAAAGCTGAAATAATAAGTATGAAGCTTCTCTCTTCCCCATACTAGTTCCTGGATACTTTTCTGGAATCTCAGGATATTTGGCAATGACACTCTGGGCAGCAAGTCTTGTGTGTGTTTGTGTGTGCACTTGATGGTTGTAACTAGATTTCTGATCTAAGTCAGTTGATTTCCTGACTCTAAAACCAGCCTTCATTCTGGGGAAGGGAGGGGAGAAAACATTATCCCCACACACAGTCTAAAAGGTGCTCCCTGCCTATAGTAACTCCTGTTGTTCAGTTTCTCCTCTAGTGTTGAGCTAAAATGATTCGAGTAAGCTATTAGGAGCCCTTTACCTGTTACACAAGCATGTAGGAGCAGCTTCCACATGGCTGGAGTTGAAATTAAATAGCCCAACAACATAGGCAGAGGCCAGTTCCACAGGACCTGACCATGGGGCTGCCTCTGAAAGTTCTGTGGTGGGTGCGCGGTGGCGCTGCGTTGGTTATATGATGCAGCAGCCACTTCACAGCCATCGGAAGGCTTTCCTGCAAAGCTGCGGTTTTAAAAAGTCACAGACTTACCCTGACTTTTTTTCCAGAGCAAGGTGAATATGGTGCATCCAGCGTCTATCCTTACTCCAGCGTCACGGCGGAGGTGTTCCCCAGGCGGATAGTGACCCCTGATTGATCACCGTCCACCTGGGCAGAGTGCAGGGGGTGGGCCCAGACAGCCAAATGGCCACCAGAAACCCTGCACCTCTCTCTGCGTCAGGATTAGCCACTGCCACCCTGCAGCAGAGAAAGCTGGTGCCAGATAGCCAGCCCCCATGAGGGAGAGGCCCTTGAATTATGGCACACCATGGCAGCTGCTTAATCTGCCTGTATAGAAGAGCCAGCCTTGGTTTTAAAATTCTTTAACTCTTGCTACTGTAGTCATATTTCCTTTTCCCTTCATTTTTCAAGTCAGTATGATTGCAGAAGAGAAATCATAGGGTTGTAAGCAATGGCTGTCCTGCTTAGAGTAGACCCATTGAAATGAATGGGACTTAAATTATAACTACCTTAAATCCCTTTCATTTCAATGGGACTTCTACTACAAGCAGGACTAACATTGGATACAATCTACTGTTTGTTCTGCTATTGGTTATTTTGCTTAAGTCCAAAAAGAAATTATATACTTTTGGGGAGGGGGGAGGTGCAGTTTATGAATGCATTGGGTTGACAGTTCAGTGGTGATACTTGGCTCATTTTTTTTAAGCTCATCCTTTGCAGGAATATGTCAACAAAGCAAATTCTATAGGTCTTCGCTGCCTGTCTACCTGTCTGCCTTACTAGTTCATGAAATCAGGTTGGAAGTGAAGGAAGTGGTAGGAATTACTAAAATATGTACTTGGTAAGGAAAATGAAGGAAATTCAGTCTAAATGGCCAGTGTTAATTTTTATTGTCATATATGTGGTGACAGTTGGGAGACTTTATATGGTGGGGTGGGGGGCTGGCGATAAAGATAAACTTCATGAAGGGTGCTGTGTGTCATCTTGGGATCTGTGAGGCAAATTTGTGTTTGTTTGTCTTTAAGGCCCATGTGCATATACGCGCACAAATACGCAAATACATAAAACACTTGCTGTAATCCTGTTCCTCCTCATTAGTTGTCATCCCACCCTTTCCCCTTTGGAGGGCCCTGAGGAAGAGCAGGCCTTGTCTGAGGAGTTAAATATAGCTGTAAACAAAAAAACCAGGATATGTTCTCTGGTTATTTAAAAACAACAACAGCCTGGGTGATAATCAACCCCCTTCCCCATATATATAGGTTCTTCTTGACAGGATGCCTTTCTCCTTGTTAAGATTCTGCTGTGTGGAAATGCTAAAACCACCTGGAATTTACAAAATGGGTTTATATGGGTTACTCTCATTTTAATCCTGCTGAATTCCTTGTAATGTAGAGCAGTCTTCCCCAACCTAGTGCCCTCCAGATGTTTTGGACCAATTCCCATCACCTCAGCCAGCATGGCCAATGGTTAGGAATGCTGGGAGTTGTAGTGTGAAACATCTGGACAACCAGGTTGTAGAGAATAACTATAGGTGTGTGTAACATTCAGCTGTAGAATATGGACTGGATTCTGTTATCTTCAGCTGGGCTACATATGAGGGAGATGTCCGTTACCACCTTAAATGATTCTTTATTTGTGGCTCTCCCCAGGTCATGACTTGCTTTTGTTGGAAGCAGAGAAAAGCCAAGCCAAAGAATCCTTATAATCAGAACACCAAAGTTGAGCAAAATGTATAAGTCAAACCTCCTTGATTCATAATACTTTTGGACTTGAAAAACATCTCTTGGATCTTCCATTTTCCAAGTCTTCAGATTTCCCTCGTAGCTTGTGGGACTGAGTTGTAGGAAGCAGATTGCATTTGGTAAATGTCATTGTCGCTCATTTTAGTTCTGGGTCAGCTGTATGGTGTACAGGAAAAGTGACAATAGGAGAGTAGAAGTAGATCTTTTATATTGTATTTTGTATTTGTATTTTAACTTGTTGGTTGTTTTATGATGGTTTTAATTTTTGTGAACCGCCCAGAGAGCTTCGGCTATTGGGCGGTATAAAAATGTAATAAAATAAATAAATAAATAAATAAATCTTCTTGTCCCCTGGGGCTACAGCTTTCTCAAGAGATTGAAAGTCCAATCTCTCTCTCTCTCTCTCTCTCTCTCCCCCTCTCTCTCTCTCTGAGGTTCTCTCATCTTTCTTAGGAAATTTTACTGCTGTCTGAACTCTTAGGAAAATATTCCCAAAGTTTTTGTAAGCCTACCTTCCTGTTGTTTGAAATGATAGCTTCTTGTCTATCTTGTGTGGCTATAGGAAACAGTTGTCTTCTTGATTCTTTCTAACATCCTTTACAGTATTTGAAAGCAGACTATTCCAGCTTCATTTAGTGTTCTCCAGGTGAAATGTACCTGGTTGGTTTGGCCTTTCCATACATAGCATCCCTTGAAAATAGTTCTCATCCTTGCAATTCTCTCTTTGTAGGAGAAATTAGACATGTTCCTCTCCCTTGCTTTGTGCCAGTCTTTAAAAAAACCTCGGAGTCATTTTCACAAAGATATGAAAAGAACACTGTGAACAGTAGTATAAACAGAATTAGATCCCCTAATTCCTACCTCAGTACACTTCCTTCCTGATTTTGTTCCCAGCTCACTTGTCTTCCCAGCCTTCATATCCTTTCCCAGCTTATTTCCAGTTTAATCTCCATTGGGAGGAGAGGGGAGGAAGGAAGGAATTGTACCTTCTGGTTGTCAAGTGTTGGTGCGGAGAGATAAAGTCGAAGTAGAGGGTGGCTAACCTCTAAATAGGTCAAGAAAGACTACTGAGATTTCTTGATGTTTCTTGCTGTTATCTCTCTTAGCGGTGCTTATTCCCTCACCCACAGCCTGATCCTGCATATCGCTTAAACTCTTTCTGTCAGTCTTACAGAATTTGTCAGTCTGGTCTCAGGAGCAATGGAGATTAATAGCATCAAAATTTCAGAGTAAGACAGTTAATAGTTTTCAGTGTGCGGTACCACATTATGAGTCTTTACAAGGTAGGCGCCTCTTTCTAGTACATTCTAGTGATCCAAGGTTTTAGTGCTGTATTGATAACAAGTGTTAAGAATGCACAGGTTGTGCAGTTATTTCCCCTCATGAACAAAACCAGAAGCAAGCACAAATATAGGGAAGGGGCAGAGCTCATGCTTTACATGTCCATGGTCCTTGGTTTTGTCTCAAGTAACTGGGCTGGGGATATGGCCTCTTTCATGAGCCTTTGGTGAACTGCTGCTGCCTGTCAGAGTGACAGTATTGAGCCAAGCAGCTGATGGTCCCACTTGGTAGAATCCAGCTTCATATGCTTCCTCCATCATTTGTGCACTGAACGGATATTGAGCCGCTTCGGAGAGAGAGAGAGAGAAAGCATGACTTTTGTGCTAACGTTGGCTGCTTTATAATTATCTAGAAAGATCCTCAGATGGGACATCTTCCCAAGGTTGTAAGAACTAAAATCTAATGTTGGGTGGGTAATACATGAAGTGGCTCATAGTTATGCAGGATTGAGTCAAGGTCTTTTGGCAAGGAGATTGCAAAGGCAGGCTGATGATACCCAAGCTCTGCTTTAGCCTAGTGGAAAAGAGGCAAACAGGAGTGCTGCCTAGGGAAACCATGTCTGCGTAATCACTTCAGGGAAATGAACGCTAATGAGTTTAGGAACTAAATTGTGCGAGAGGAAATGGCTCCTCTCAAGATTTTTTTGAGTCAGTCACTTAGACAGGGGTGGAGACTGGTGCTGTGGATGTAGGCCTCAAACCTCTGAGGCAGCACTTAGCAGCAAGGAAGAAAAAGTAAACAGAAAAATCCTAGGATGTATCAACAGAAAATCTGATTCTCTGCTTATGACAGGAAAGAACAACATTACTGCCAGGGCCTTCTACCCCTGCAGATGCTAGAATCGAGTGCAGTTCTTGGGCTGATTGGAACCACCTTTGGAGTAAGCTCACTGGTCACTTGGCATGTCAGATAGGTTTTGTAAGCACAGGAGCCAACAATCCCTTTGTCCTCTGTTGCTGTTTCTGGCTGTTTCTTCGGAAATATATGCTGAAATTATGGGTGAGGTGAGAGATTGGGGCAAGGAGGAGGAAACATGGCCATCACAGTAGTTTGGTGTTTGAGGACTGTTTCTTTGCTCATTTGAATGACTTTAATTGAGGCAGTGTATTCCAGTCTCCATTCCCAAAATGCAAAATGGAGGTGAAGGAGCCAGTGTGGTATAGTGGCTAGAGTGTTGGACTGGGAATCGGGTTCTAGTCTTCACTCAACCATGGAAGGTCACTGGGTGACTTTGGGCGAATCACTGACTCTCAACCTACCTCCCAGGGTTGTTGTTGTGAGGATAAAATGGAGAGGAGGAGGATTAAGTACGCAAACTTGGGTTCCTTGTAGGAAAAAAGGCACAATATAAATGCAAGCAATAAATAAATAAACAAACAAACAAATAAATAAATAAATAAATAAATACTTCTCCCAAGTTCATCCAGTTATATTCCAGTTGAGCCCACTAGAATCCATTTCATGATGTATTTTCTCTCCATTTACGTTGTTCTCACTGTATTCCCCTGCTCTTCTCATAGGAATAGTTACTGTTCTGTTTTTCTTTGCAAAGATGCTGCTGCTAGATAAGGGAACTCTAGGCTACCATTTCTTTTGGCGATTTGACATGCCTCTCTTTAAGACATCGTCCAGCAAAATATGTCTTACCAATGAATTGCCATTTCCCCAGTAAAAAATATCAATAGTGGCTGACAAATTTTCCTGAAAAATAGCTTATCTACTGCTTCTCATCTTTCCTTTCAATGTGCAGACACCAGAAAATATTGGATATTTTCTAAGTAGCACTCTCAGATTACTTGGGGCAGTGGAGAGGCTGGGCTGTGGGTCCTAGAACGTGTATCAGATTCCTCTGCAACGAACTGGAGTTCCATGACAGATGTGAAAAGGACTCCAGTAGGCTGAAAAATGCTGGTCTAGATAAATAGAAAAATTGCAAATGGGGACTTGTCCAAGAAATTAGAGAATTGAAAGCACAACTCTTGAGAATGTTGATCCAGTGCTATAGCCAAGGATAATTCAAAGGCTTTCTTTTTAAAAATGTAATAATAGTAAGTAAGAGATTATGGACAGCAATGCCAGCTCCATTCTCACCAAGCTTTGTCCAATTCTACTTAATTAACCCATGTGCATTCCTGTGTTTTCTCTCTAGCCAGAGCAGTCAGCCCTTCTTCCTATATCTCGCTCTGGCTCATATGCACGTGCCTTTGGTTTTGCCTGAGCCACCATGGAATCCGTCTTGGCAAGATCTGTATGGAGCCAACCTGAGGGAGATGGATGCCCTGGTGGGACAGATAAAGGACAAAGTTGACAGCGCTGCAAAAGAAAACACATTCCTCTGGTTCACAGGTGAAGCAGTAAAAGCCAGTCACTGTAATGAAGATTGCTTGGATAGCTGATGTTAGTGGGAACCACCCAAGGGTCTGTGTAGGAAATGCAAGGCGATCTCTTTGGATTTGGTTGGGTTACTAAGAAGCAGCCCATGTAATATAACCAGTGGGAACAAATACCACTGTATCTTGCTCAAGCAGCATGTTGAATGGCTCAGATGTGGTAGCTAGAGTGCTGGCCTTGGATTCGAATCCTCCCTCAGCCATGAAACTTACTAACCCTGAGTCAGTCTTTCTCTCTTGTGCAGCTTATTCTCCGGTGCAGTTTCCCTGGCGGACAAAGGCTTTGCACGGCCTGAGCAAAGCCTTTGCCAGCCAGGGTTTTGGGGTGGAGGGTTGGCAGATGAAGCCAATGTTGCTTTGGCTTTCAGAGCCCCCATGAGCCTTTTAGAATTGGCCCTATGCAATGTGAGGAACTTGATTGATTGATTGATTGATTGCATTAATATCTCGCCTTTTTTCCTTCAAGGAACTCAAGGTGGCATATATAACCCTGCTCCTCTCCATTTTTATCCTCAACAACCCTGTTGGGTAGGCTGGGCTGAGAGTCTGGGACTGGCCCAAAGTCACCCAGTGAGCTTCCATGGCCGAGTGGGGACTAGAACCCAGCTCTCCCAACTCCCGGTCCAACACTCTAGCCACTACACCACACTAGGTTACACCATTACATTGGATAGGCCTGATTTTAGTAGGTGAAGGAGTGAAATCGGAGGGTGAGGGAAAGGCGCATAACCCCTGTACAGGATCCATAGCCTCCATTCTCCAATTTAACTGGTGAAGTGGGAATCTCATACCTGTAGGAACTAATGGAACCAGGGGAAAGACTCCTGGGATGGGGGTGGTGTGGTGGTATTTCCCCCCCCCTGCAGGAGAAGTTGAGTAATCTCAGAATTAATCTCAACCTGGTTTGCAGGTAATGATAACTGAAGTATGGTTTGAGTATGGGTTGTTGTTGAATCATGGGTTGCCATCACGTTTGAACCCTGCACTATGATTTAACAATGGGTTGTTAACCATGAATAACCCAGGAAAAGAAGCCATGGTTGATGAGTTGTGAACTCTGAGTTGTTTGTGGTTAACAACCCATAATTAAACTATAGTTCAGGGTTAAAGATAATAACCCATTTTTCAACTCCTACTCAGGGTTGTTGTAATGTATGAACTAGGTCATAGATGATGACCATTTGAAAAAGATGGAAACCATCTTTTGGTCATAGATGATGACCTCCCTAGCTATTGCCATTACTAGCCCTCTTTGCTTTCCTGTTCTGTTCCCCTCCACACACACACTCTCTCTTTTCAGCAAGATGTTTTCTTTTCATCCTAGGAGACAACGGGCCTTGGTCTGAGAAGTGCGAGTATGCAGGAAGTGTTGGTCCGTACACTGGGATATGGCAAGGAAAAAGAGGTAAGTATCACTCTTCTGTTTAAGGCCTGTTTGGCAGTTTTGTAAGGCCTGTGTGGTGGGTGCCATCTGTTTTCTACAAGTTCCCTTGTTCAAATTCAGGCAAAAAGCTGAAAGGGAAGTTGGGCTGTGTTCTCTGTTTCAGGCTGATAGTTTCATGTTCACTGTCTCTAGCACCCTTGTTGTGAAAGACTTAGGCCTCAGCTAGACCTACGTGGTCTAGCGCGACGGAGGGGTGAAGATCTCGCAATATTTTTATCGCAAGATCTCCCCCTCTGTTTACACGTGGCGCACGATAACCTCAGAGGGAGAGGATGTCACACCCACCATTTTTTTTAAAGAGGAAGGAGTGCTTGTGTGCAAAAGGTAAGGTTTTTTAAATTTTTTAAACATTTTCCCGCTCCCCCCACCCCACCCCACCCCTGTGCGGGTCCTAGCTCCTCGCGAGTAACCGCAAGGAGCTGGGACAAACCGTGACAGTGGGCCGGAGACTGCGGAAAAAGCGGGCCTAAAGTGTAGGGCCATATCCCGGGGCAAGGGAGGGATCATCCCTCCCTGATCCCGGGATCCCCTGTGCATCATGTGAACGCACAGGGACAATCCCGGGGATTGCCCTGGGATAAAGCCCCGTCTAGGTATGGCCTTAGACTCGTGCTATGTATTTTGTTTGCTGCCCTCCACCAACATCATCTAGCAGTGCTCCCTGCATGAATAAGGCCCATCCTTGTATAGGTAGTTTCTGCCCCAGCAATTGGCAACGATGCATAGAGAGGGGTTGTGTGATGCTCTGATTCACTTTCTCAAATACCTTCAGATACTACAAGAGAAATGATGATTCTCTTTTATGTACCAATTCTGAAGTGTTATGCACTCCAAAGAGAACCCAAGACATTATGTGATGGATTACAAAATGCCAGCATGATACACAGACATTTTCAGGTGGAAAAAAAACCTTAACAGTTCCAAGACCCTAGAATTATTTTCCTTTGAGGAAATACACAATGTAAGGGTGATGAATAAATTTGTGTCGTTGTCATCAGCACTGGGGACAGTTTTCACCTTAGATTTATAAACAACAACAACACACTTTCAATGTAAATCCTTGGACTCAATAGTAATAACCATATTCCCAGTTTTAACTTGGATGTAATCTTTGAAGTTCAAATTTTGGAGGACAGTGCCTCCTAATCTAAGGGCTTAGCTTTTGCATGTTTACAGGGAGAGACTGTTATTACCAATTAGTCAGTGTTTCAACATAGAGAGATATTGACAGAGAGTAATACTTGATAATGGTGTTGTCTTAGTTGAAAGTGCTTCCACTTGCATAAATCAAGGTACCCATTTTCAGTGATTCCATTTATGCTGTATCCCTTTCTGTTCCTAAAGGTTCCCCAATCCCCAAGAACAGCTTTGGCTGAGGCAAAGTTGCACAAGCGGAAGCACTTTCTGCTAAGATAAAGCCCACGCTAGATACCACCCACTAACTCACTCTCTCTTTTGAGAGATTTCCCTTCCCCATGGCTGGAATTGTGAGATGGATAAATTGTAAGTGGCATGACTTTATATTTTGGTCTTGTGGCTTGGTGTTTGCTGCTGTTGCTGTTAGGGTCTTGGGGAGTCTTTCTTTCACTATTTATGTTAAGTGAGCACTACTCTAGTTTTTAAATGTGTCTGCAATCATCTTCTAAGAAGTGGTGTATGTGTAGAACCACTAAACTTTATGGTACTGGACAGGAGCTGTAGGTGTGCTAATTCAAAGAGGAAAGGGGAAAGGTAGACATATCCAAGGGCATCATGAGAGGCTTTGCGGACTGGATTTGTTCCCTGGGTTCTGCAGGATGTTGTAAAATCACACCCTCACTCCCCCAAAGAAAACCCAACCACTGAAGAATAATAGAAGTGTGGAGGTGCAGGGTGCACTTTTTAAAAAGAAAAAATAGAATCACTGGAAGATGAAGACACATGTGTTGTAAGCAAAGCCCCTAAATACTGCTCCAGTACAAACTATCTACCTGCAATTCAGACAGAGCCTAATTGCTGGAGTTTATCCCTGGTGGAATAGGAACTTCTAGGCATTTGTTTGGCCCTCCACCCATTCCTTATATTTAACCACATTTGGTTTCACTGAAACCTTTGTTTGTTTTGGTAGACGCTATCAAGTTTCCAAAAGAGGTACCTTTGTTTTCCATTGTTTTAAAACATCTCTATCATTACGAAGAGCCCTCGAATCAGAGCTGTGCTTGGGTTTCTGTCTTTCAGCTCAGCTAGAAGACCGTTGGGCAGAGTTATTTATGCTGAGGTAGGCAGAGGCTGCAGTGTGTAACAGCTCTTGCCTGGTTCTGCTTCTATCATACGGGGGTCTCTGTGTGTGTTTAAAGACATATTTCCCCAATTACTCTCTGGGAATAGAAGTAGCAGCTATTCCTACATCTGTTTCCTCTCAGTTTCTAAATATAGAAAGGAATGGTCAGGCATGTATAATAAAAAGCTGTTTCAGAACTCACAGTTCCAGGCTTGCTGTCTTTGTTTTTCAAAACCCTCCCATAGTTTTAAATGATCATCTGTGACCATGTGACGTAACTTTTTGTTGATGGAAATTTGTTAAGCAATTCACATTGATTGGTGCTATTTCTTAAATTGACAACCCCCTATCAGTTTTTCCCTGCTTATCTAAAATAAAACTCATACCAGGCGTCATTAGTTTATGGAGTTTGCTGTTGTAATGGCTCAGATGGCTTTAAAACTGGATTAGACAAATTCATAGATGGCAATTTCTGTACAGTGATCCTGCTCAGACAACACACTAAGCCATGGTGGTTAAGCATTTTGAGCTAAACATTATGGCTTAGTGTGTTGTGTGAACCATTCTTAACCATTGCGGCTACATGACTACAGTTAAAGCATGCTCACTAACCAATTGCTATAAAAGGTTTAGCGGCCTAACCATGGCTTAGTGTGTTGTCTGAACAGGCCCAGTGACAGCTCCTGATTCAGAGGACACATACTACTTTGACACCAATTGCTGGGGTCAGGGATTACCAATGGGGGAGGGCTATTGACCACTGTTCGGAAACAGGGTATTAGCCTTGATGGACTTTTGATCCAGAATGGCTCTTGTTATATTCTTACAATTGATTTTGGAAATTTTCTTCTCAGTCAGTCCATAATGGTTAGGGGACTTTTGACAATATGATATCAAGGTTGAGGTATACCAGATGTGTATGTGTGTGAATCTGTATTATAATCAATTATGGGATGTGACCATGGTGGCAGCAGTGGTGGTGATGAAACCTCTGTCAGTGATTGGCTGAGCTGCTTCAAGTGTTTATGGAACTTGTTTTGTATCAAAAGAATGAGCGACAACAGGTCAGTGAAACAGAATGGTGGGTGGAGTCAGGGCGAGTGACAGATGGGGAGAGTCAGTTGAAAAGTTACAATTAGAATAAAAGAGTAAGGAATGAAATGAGAGTTAGGGAGAGAGGGAGTGCTTCCTCAGGAACACGCTACCTAGAACATAAAATCATATAAAATAACCATTACTTACATAGTATTTAAGACCAGCAATTCTCCTTAACATTCTTGTTGAAAACAAGTGCACTAACAGAAATATCTAGTATTTGCTATTCTGTTTTAAATGACAATCTGTTCTGACTGTTACTTTATATCAATAACTGCACTTTTCTATTTTAATTCGTGAATCTGTTTTGGTCTGAAGGATTCTAGAGTTGGCATATCTCATTCCACATACTGACGTTGAAATTCTCAGGGAAGTATACTCAGGGAGAGCCGTTGCTGTGCCACCTCTGTCCACAAGGCCCACAGCTGGTGCACCAGCCTCGGCTCTGAGACAGTGAGGTCACTTGAGCTGTCAGTATCGAAGACAAATTTGCGATCCTCTCTGAACTCTCCCTGAAGATCCTGATGCTTCAGGGAGAGTTCTAGAACTGGTTGAAAATCCCTCCCTGAAAAGATGAATCCACTGAACCGGAGCACTGGGCATTATAATAGTGTGACCATATAAAAAAGAGGACAGGGCTCCTGTATCTTAACAGTTGTATAGAAAAGGAAATTTCAGCAGGTGTCATTTCTCATTTGCATGCATACAGCACCTGGTGAAATTCCCTCTTCATCACAACAGTTAAAGCTGCAGGACCTCCTTTTTATATGCTCACCCTACATTATAATGTGTGTATAAGCAATTGCCCCTGCCTATATTCCTCTCGAAAGAACCTGTATCTGTATCCTGAGAAGAGTGACATATATAATGGGTCGAGTGTCATCCCTTCCACTAGTAATTTTCCATGTTTGCCTTTTCCAAGTGGTGTATTTCGGTTTGTTTCCCCCCCTTACAAGGGAACATTCTGTTTCTGTCGTCCGTCAGATTTTCCCTGGAAGCCTTGGCCTTTATAATTTGATGCAATAGAATGCTTGCATAACATTTGATTATTGAAATAAAAGCCATGGGGGCATGTATTAGTGTGTGGATGTGTGCTTCAGCAAAGAGACGGCCCAAAACAAGTCCCTATTAGGGCTGGGACGTCTTTGCTGCTCTGTGTGTTTAAGAACACTGCACTATGTATGGGAAGAGAGAGGTTTTTGTCAACAGGCCATTCTCAGACTTTAGAAAAAAGTCATTTGAATTCAGTTTGTTTCGTTTTGCTCATTTGCAGAAGCGGAACCATTCAATTTAAAAAAGCAAATTAGCTACTGAAACCACATAAGAACGCAACAGACATTTGTCTCAGTTCAGCTGGATTAAAAGGTGTGTGTCATGGACAGCTATATCTAAACCTAGGCCAGGATGTTTCTTGAGCCTGAGACCTTGATTTCCTTTTGATAGGGATGCAAGATGGGAGTAGGAGGCAGGAGGAAGGAGTGGCAGCTAAAATTGCTTTATAAGACACCGGTTGCACATTCCTGTTTTAGTTTCGAGACTAAAATTTGAATTGTGTCTATAATCTGGAGAGGGAGCAGAGAACAACAAAACAGATATATGAGAGGAATCAGAAAATTGGAGATCGTGAGCAATTGGCTATGTAGCAGCACTTCTGAAAATCATTTACGAGTAGAACATGAGACATGAACATGGTCGGTGCAGGAGGCATTAAAAGGAGCACAACGTCTAGGCTCTGAAGAATTCTATTATCTCTTGGTTTAACAGTGGGGCAAGATTTAATTTAGAGTGATGCAATCGGTTCTCGGTCCCCAGGCCTAGGTGGTCAAGGTGATGGTGATGGGGAAGTCAGATATTTTAATGTGTTTTTATTCTGTTTTTATTTTATTTTATCTTGTACACCACTCTGAAATTTCTCCATTTCAATTTCCCAGGTGGCAGCTCAGCCAAACAAACGACCTGGGAAGGCGGACACCGCGTTCCCACGCTGGCCTATTGGGCGGGGAAGATCCCGGCAAATGTGACGAGCCCCATGATGTTGAGGTAGGAGAACAAATTGCTTGCTGTTTGGGGCAGTTTTTCTGGGGCTTTTTATGATCTATCCAAAGAAGGGCATTGATGCCTTAATCATGGAGGACTATTGCAAATGTTACATTGGGAAAAATTGAGCTGGTCTCATGTGCACCCGAACTGCCAAGAACATGCATTCCTGAAAACGTATGACCCTATCATTTTTAAGTGATAAACAAGACAGTCACAAATAAAAGGCTTGTCTTGAGTTAACCAGTAACTGTCCATAGTTTTATGCAATCCTTTGCATCCTTAACCCCTTTCTCAGACCTGTCTTGCAGCTTCAGCAAATAACAGTTGAGAAGAAAGGCTTTTTGCAAAACATGTGGAACTCCATGTGAGGGGGTTCAGAGAGGTTGATCACTAAGCTACCCTTGTACTTTCAGAGACTGTTGTCCTTCTGAGGGAGCAAAAGTTCACTCTGGGGATGTTTGCTCAGATAAAGATTTCACAATATCTGCTTCATTAGGACTGGAATAAAAGTTCCATTCCACTAATAACCTTGTTATGAAATTGTTTTGGTGTCTTTAATCTGGAACAATTATGCACTCAGACAAAAATTAATATTGAATGTACCCATTAATCTAGATGGTCTTCTGGGGACATTTTTCCAGAAATAGTCAAGTGTCTGTGTTTCTATGTTACAACTTCCTCATTATGTTGCATGTGTCTAGTCAAGGCTAAGAGTGTTAGTAGTGATTTGGAAGTTACTGGTTCAAAGCTAACCTCAGTCATCAACTAGCTAGGTGGATTTTCTCAAGATGCTATATCTCATACTCAATTTCCCACATATCTAAGATGAGAATGTGAATGTTGGTCTACCTTAATGTGTTGTTGGGATTACTGAGATTATAGCTCAGTTCAGACATCACACTAAACTACAGTTTAGTGAAACAGAATAATCCTAATTTCCACCTAGGTTTACCCCTCACTCCTCCTACCATGCTTCTGGACGGAGAAGTTCAAGCACATCCACTTTTGATTTATCACACTTTGCTGTCATCTGAACACAGAACTGTTGTAAATCTTAATTGTGTTTAATTTAAACAAGCCAACTTTGTAAACCACACTTATTTGAAACTAACCATAGCTAACATTAATCACATTGCTGCACTGGAGGATTACATGGGAGCAGTAAACACAGCTGGGCTCATTCATAAACTATAGTTTAGTATGATGTCCAAATGTATGTGAAGCACTTTGAATGCTCTAAAGCAAGGGTGGGCAACTGGTGGTCCTTCAGGGGTTTTTTTTGGCCTGCAACACTCATGTTCCTTCACCATTGGCTATGCTGGGTAAGCCTGATGGGAGTTGTAGGCCAAAACATTTGGAGGGCCACAAGTTACCCATGCCTGATCTAAAGCATTAAGTTGTGGGTGCCCCCACTTGCTTTCTAAAAATGATGTAGTGTACTGCTCCGGGGTCTTTAAATAGATAAACATTTTAACAATAACAAATGGCATTAGAAATTGTGGGATTTATATTGGTTGTGATTGCGGTGGTGAAACCTTGCAAAGTACAGTGCATGCAAGAGTGAGAAGGAGGAGGATGTGGCTGGATGGGTTAGGTGGCCATTAGGATCACAACCATGGCAGGAGCGAATGATTAAAGATCCCCCTTCATCCCACATGCTACAGTGCTGGTTTGTCCTGCCCCCCCCCCAAAAAAAATGGTTTTAAAAAGTTATGTCTGCAAGTGCTAAAAGCACGAAAATTGACATGTCTAATTTGGCCTAAAGAGCATCGGTTGTAAGGTAGTAAGTCCATGGTTCAGTTGTCACCCTATCCAGGAACTTAGTAGGTGGCTTTAGGCATTCCATTGTCTCAGCCCTCATCTAAGATACGGGGAGAGTATCCTAACCTGTCCTACAAGGTTGTTGGAAGAATGGCTGAGATCATGTATTAGCAACTACTTCTTGTTCTTCTTCAGCCAAATCTTTAGCTGCAGATTTTTGTTCTTCCTTATCTAACCATCAAATATGGAATGCAATGACTTTGTCAGACCCCTGCGAATGCTAGCTTTCAGTGTAGGAAAGGAACCTTTTATCTAATCATTGCAGTTATAAAAGCTTGAAAACATGTAACTTGGGGTTTCTGTTGAAAACTCCCAAGAATTAAGAAGATTCACATGGGGCTTTTTCATGGTTAAGGAGGACACACATTTTATAAATTCTGAGAATTCCCCAGAATTTTATTATGTTCATTAGGACTTATATGCTGTGGAAGTACTATTCAAGAAACAGATTGACAACTATTGGTGCTCACCTAGTAAGACAAAATTGATACTTAGAGCCAGAAGGTAATATTGCAGCAAGTAACTAGTGCCCAGTACTTCATGGGGGTGGGGGGTGGAGACAGAGGTGGGAGAGAAGCATTTTAATTTTTTATGTTCCCAACTAAAAAGATTGTGGCATCCTGAGAATGAGTTGGACTAGTGGACTACCATTTGGATTCTGGTAGCCTATCTCCATGAACAGATAATGGGGGAAATGAAACATCCTTCCTTCGAAGCATTTGGTAGAATTCTGGTATGCACTGCAGGTCATACTATGAAACTGAGAGATTGCAAATGTTAAACAAGCCTATAGCAGAGTCTCATTTAGCAGGTTCAAATGTGAGGGCAAGCTATGCACAAAAGAAATTTGTGAGTCTTTACCTGAGGACTACATCAGTGGAAGACAGGGTTAAGTCTCCTTCCCCCACCCCCTTTGTCTTGGGATTCTGGAATTAGTATAGTTTGGTCCTGATTTATAGAAAGTATTTAAACTCCCAGTTTAAGCTAGGAGAGAAAGCAGAGCGTAGAAAGCTTTGCACATAGGTTAATACAAACTTGAATCTCTTCTTTGATTCTTTAGCATCTAGTTTTTAAAAAAAAGGAAAAACAAAGCCTTATCATTTAGTTTCTTGGAAGTCATTTACTTTAAATTATTTTTCCTCTCTCCTCTTCCCTGGAGCACTTAATCAGTGAATACCATGAAATATAATGGCGCTTTGCTTTATTCTTACGATGTTTGATAAAGTCTGTTGCTGTTGTTGTTTGCGTGGGGGAACATCCTATTCAAAAGCAACATCTTTAGAAGTGGTTTTTTTTTTTTAGGCATCCATGTGACAAGTATTAAGCATATAATCTGGTGTGCAGTCCGTTGATTTTCTCAGTTAAGCTGTTTTATCCACCAGAATGAATGTTGAAAAGCTGTAGCAGGACCGTGGGCCATTCACTAATGGGGCCACTTCAGTAACAATAATCTTCTACAGTACTGAGCCATAAATCTGCACATCTATTTGTCTTCTTCCTCCTGAATTTATTTGCTGGCATGGTCAGGACTGATATGTTGAAAGGAAACAAAGGTAAAGGTATTTTGGAAATCTGCAACCTTACCCAGGAGAGAGCCCCATATTTAATGTCTCTTCCTCCATAAGAACTGGCTGTATAGGAAAATATCACTACTATCCCCCTATTTTACAAGAGCCATAAGTCCCTGACATTTCACTAATCACAATCCTCATCTCAGACCTATTAGCATGCCTAGTAACTAACACATCACACATTTGCCTGGCAACTAACACAAAAAGCCAAAGATTCCCATGCTTAACAGGTGTGGTCAGAAAGGGTAAAAAATGAATTTGGTGACTGAGATCGCACCGTATCAGCAAGTATTAAGTGGAGAGCTGCAGTTCAATTTTATGATTCTGTAAATAGCTTTTTTAAAAATAGAAATATGCAAACATATTGTTTAAGATTTGTCAGGAATCTAATTGCCTTCACGGCATAAATCTGATAATGATTTTTGGCCATTTGTCATCACAGGTGAGCAGCTTGGTTTAAGACACATGGAGCCCTTCTGTATTTTATAACCACCTCTGCCTTGCAGGAGTCCCCACTGTTGAGGCATGTCATGGTGTTAGGGCTGTTTCCCCTTCTCTCGGTACTGATGAAACCTGCACCACTGGCACCTGCCAAAATGGGGTCAGGGATATTGCACAGTCACTTCTTGCTGTTCTGAGCTTAGCCCCCTGGACAGATTTGATGTCTCCTTCTTTTGAACTTCAGCTGAAAGATTCTAGCTGCAGTCCAGCTGAGTAATAAAAGTAAGTCATGTCCTATCATGCCATGGCCCTAGCGGCCATGCAGAGTTCAGCCAAAGGTGGACCTGAAAGAGAGCGGTTGTCTTTCAGATCTGTTCCCTGCAGGGTAGCCCAGGCTCAGCATTCAGGATTGTGGCCCATTTCTACATTCCATGAAGAGGCTCACCTGTTACATGAATCTCTGCCTAGCAGCAACCCCCCCACCCCAGTAAATCCACTGGTTTGTCTGACCTGTATTCCAATCCAGATAAAATCTTTATTGGTGCGCAAAAGTGATGGCAAGTTTCACAATTGAATCTCTGCATAGCAGCTTTGAGTTATACATATATAATCATCCCTGCACTATGAGAGAGGAGGATTTATGGGGTTGGGGTAGAAGAAATACTCTCTCTTTCCCCCCCTCCCTTCAGCTCAGATGACAGCATAGCCATGAAGCATTTGCTGCAGCTCCCATTATTATTATTATTATTATTATTATTATTATTATTATTATTATTATTATTATTATTATTATTTAGGCCTTCGAGGCAGCTTCCAAAGTAAAAATGCAAATAGCAGTAAACTTAAATTTTAATAAAAACCAGTGATAATAACAAAAAATTGAAATGGTTGCCCTGGGGAAAGGCAGAGAGGACAGCAAGATTTGTAAACCCCCCAGAGAGCTTTGGCTATGGGACGGTATATAAATGTAATAAATAAATAAATGAGGAAATGAGCCCAGCCGGCGGCATTGTGAGAGCGGTGTGTCATGCTGGCATTGCTGACCTGGTTCCAGCATTCTGAGGGAACAGCTACTGAGCATCTATTGGTAAAGCCGTTTAAAAACTCTGCATATTCAACTAGGAGAGCAATTATTGCTTTAGAATCACGAACAAGACTGACTTGTTTTGTTTTTAAATTGCCCTTTGCAATCTGAAAAGGAGAAAATTATTGTGCTGCAAACTTTTGTAGGCGGGAATGTAGTTCAGATTGTGCACGAAGTAGAGGCGCTGAAGGTTTTGGATTATTGAGAGAGAAAGAAGAAGAAAAAAGGAAGAAGGGTGTGTTGGAGCTGGTTGTCAGAAAAGATGTGTTTACTTCAGAGGCCGCTTTGTGAACAAAGGTTGCCCCTAGAATGGATGATTCGAAGAGACTTTTAGAATTATATATAGAAGGTTAAATTGCAGAGGACTGTTTATTGCCAGCAGCCATGGAATTATAAAGGCCCAATTTAATAATTCCCATCCGACCCATTCATGAGATTTCTGTATTCTCAATCCAATTCCAACCAACCTACAATTAGGGTGGACATTTATACACTGCCAAAAAATGGAACACCCACCACTAAAAAAGAAGAGTCACATTTGCATATGCTAATTTATGTATATATGCGAATTATGAAATAATTGCTATAACTTTCAGAGAAGGCAAATCAATTAATTACCTAGCAAAGCCCCCCAATTTTTTGTAAAAAAAAAAAAATCTTCAATTAATTTGCACCCGTTTCTTTTCATTTAATTAATTTAATATATTTCTTGGTCAGCTTTCAAGAACTTGGTCGGCTTTCAGTCTTCCCAATGCAGCTTCAAATATAAAACAATAAAATTCAATTAATATATGCCCATTTAATTTGTTAAAATGTTTTCAGGCTGTGACACTAAATAAGCTAATAAGCTTCAAGTGTATCATAAGAAGTAGCACCTGCTGAAATTCTGTTTATGCAAGTTAGGCTGCAGTCCTATGTTACCTGGGAGTAAATCTCACTGAATTCCTTGAGATTTACATCTTAGTGGACATGTATACACTTGTGCTGTAAGGATCCGAGCCTCCTGCAAATTAACGAAAAATTCATTTATACAAACCTGTGGCAAACCTGTTCTTGGATGTCAACTACTTAAATGCTCCCCTATTTAAATAATAATAATCCTGCATACACAAAAGTAGCATTCCAGCCTAGTCTTGTACTTGACATTCCATATTTCGAAGTGCAGGGAAGTTCTTCTGTTTTATTAGCATGGGTGCATGGGTTAGGGGAGGAAGATTTTTCATTTTACCTACACCCTTCAGCGTTTTCCTGCTACTAACAGATGGAGATCTTCAATACAAACCTTCTAATATTGTTGCCTTATATGTACCTACATACATATCCTCCTCCCGTCTTACCACAGATGTCTTGTAGAGATTTCAAGTCCAAAACGAATTATGCTATTATTTGTGGATGATTAAGGGTGCAATCCTAAATTTATTTACCAAGGAGTAAGTCCCATTGAATACAATGTCATTTTTCTGAGTAGACTTAAATAGCATTGTACTATGAGTAAGCATTATTTAATGGGGTGGAAACTATTTGGTTCATTTCCTATTTGATCATATCTTCCCATTCAGCCCATTAAAAGCAATAAGAGACAAGACCGGAGGGGGTTGGTTGGTTGGTTAGCAGGTTAGCAGAGGGAAGCAGAATAACAGAGAAAGAAAACAATCCTGGTTCATAGACAAGAAATTACTGGTTTTAAAGCAAGGATGCTTTACTTTTATTTTTACTTATGTGATAAAGTAACATTCTTCCCTATGAGGGAAGAATACTTCAACTCCTCAGGCTGCTATTGCAATAGGGAATGGAAGTGGCTGCTGGATGGGTCCTGTGAAATAATTTAATGCAATAAGCCACTTTGGCCCGTCCGTCCGTCCTACCTCTGCTCATTTAAGAAGAGTTGCTGCGTTTGGGCCCAGCTGCCTGCACACTGGAAGCTCTGTGGCTGTGCCCACCGCAAGGAGACCTTTGAAACTTTGGCTCTCCATGCACACCGTAGCACCTGTTGGCTTGCTGATGAATTAAAGGTGTGTGTTTTTTTTAAAAAAAAAAAAGAGGGGGGAAAGCTGCCTCACTTGATACCCACTTCTCTGAGCATTTGATTTACCAGAATTATGCTGGACATACAGGGAAGAGGACACCATGCCGGGCAGAGGTGTAAATACCTGGCTGTCTGGTATGAAACAGGACACAGGGCCACCCTGCCCTATAGCCTAAATGGAAGGCAATATAGGCCTTGAAAACTAATGTATAGCATTGCTAGACTTTCATTGTAAAAATATTTTTGAAGCATATGCTCCTTTCCTCTTTTGTCTAAGGACCAAGTTAAATGGCAACCGCAGGGAAGCTTGAGAGTCCTCAGCACCGTGACAGTGGGGAGAGTAGGCAAAACGATTCACTCCTTTCCACAGACATTCCCAACAAAAATCACTGCTTCAAAGCTGCTATTTACACTTCAGGGGAAGATCCAATGGCCCCCTTTTGGGTTCTGCTGCCTTCAGAGTGGTGACCGTTGCAGGTCAGGCCTTTTCAATGTTGGTGCCCTAGCTTTGAAATAGGGAGGCTTGCCTAGCATCGACCATGATGCCCTTTCATTGCCAGGTGAAGCAAACTTGAGCTTGGCCAGGCGCCTTAGATGTCTGCTATAGTTGGTGTGTTAGTCCTTCTTGCCACTGTTTTTTCTCTTGTTTTAACATCTATTTCACTGCTCTTAAAGCAAGTGCAGAGCTGTGCAGAAAGAGGCTTACTATTTGCTGCTGCAGTTTTCCTCCTCCATGCTATAGCAAACTTGAGGTTATTAGGACATTTTTTGTGTCCTCTGTGCGTTTATATATGTGGGTTCTGCTCCCAGGCAAAAGCCGACACTTACCTAGATCTCCAGCTAGGGGACTGGCATTCATTCCCCCATTCCTTGAGAGAATTAAAAAAACCCTTCCATGTTTTGAGGAGTGGAGCAAGCATCTTTTCACCAAAATCTGCCATGCCAAACTGCTCAGCTTAACGACGCCTGTGAATCCTTTGATTTTCTGCTTATTATAAAGTAGGGCAGTAAAGTAGGTCATCCAAATAAATAAAAAGGAATTTGCACCATACTACCAAACGTCCTGGCAAAAGTTTGTGGATGGAGCAATGTCCCTGTATGGATGTGTGGTTTATTTGTATGAGTCTTACCTAAGAGTTCTGGTTTGCTGCATGAGACCTTTAAGGAAGAAGCATCAGCATTACTTATGTGAACAGAATAGAACGAAGGATTTTACTGTTTTGGGGTCATCTGGGTTACTTGCATTCACTTGCCTTCTTATTTTATGAATCTCCATTGTTACGGCAAAGAGAATACATACAGAGTGAGAATTTTCTGTGATCGTGCTTCCCCAAAAAGACACTCATCTAAGCAGGAATATTTTCATTTACCATAGTTCATTAAAACTGGATTGGACCAGAAAGGTCTTTAAGGCCTGTTTAAAAACAGCTAAAGAGGGGCCAAGCATATGTCCCTTGGGAAAAAGTTTCACAAAGATGTGGCCACAAATGAAAAGGCCCTTCCTGTTGTGCCCACTAATCTGATTGCCCTTACTTGTCTTGTCTTGGGGCCCAGACAGGTTCATATGAGTGCAGGCGATCCTTCAAGTAACCTTCGTCGTAAACCGTAAGGCTTCAGAGCAGGAGTGAGCAGCCCTTGGCCTAATTTCATGCACCTCTCTGCCTAATTTTAAAAGCCCTCTGCAAGTTTAGCTCTCTGGCAACACTTCCTTCAACAAAGGAGATGGGGGAGAGAGGGAGAGAGAGAGAAGGTGGTGTCAGAGGAAAAAATGGATGTCAAAGGAAGAGAAAAAGAGAAGGGAGCGGATAGACTCACCCACCTTTGGCTCTGGCCCCAGCTACTGTTCCCAACATGCTGAGGGAATGCAGCCCTTGATGAAAAAGTGGTTCCCTGCTCCTGCTTCAGCTATTAGGCAGTCCGGAAATTTAATAAATAAATAAATAAAGGGTAACCACCAGCACCTTAAATTGGACCTTGAAATACACCTGCAACTAGTGTAGCTAATGCAAAATGGACGTTATACGCTCCATTCACTTTGATCCATGTACATTGATGGTGCTATATAAATAATAATAATAATAATAATAATAATAATAATAATAATAATAATGATCTACCCCAAGCATCTGAGCAGCTGGAGCTTCTGTATTGTCTTTTAAGGCCGTCCTATGGGAGGTCCGCCTGCTGTAGATAAGGTCTCAGCTGGCAAATCAGTTGAAGTTGATCCCTTGGATAGCCTGGGCTCAGACTATTTAGGGCTTTAAATTGCATCCAGGCATTAATGCAAGCCAGTTAAGCTGTCCGAGCACAGGCACAATATGCCCATTGCTGCTAGCTCTGATGTTTTGGACTAGTTGAAATTTCAGAATGGTTTTCAAAGGCAGTATTTTTCACAATTTTTTGAATTAGGGTATGTAAAAATATGTCTTTTGATGTCAGGAATTCAAATCTGCTTTATTTATTTGATTGAAAATTATTTATTTGATTGGACAACATTTAGCTCAGTAAATCGGCACTTGAACGAAACGCGTATTCACTGCTCTCGGAAAACAGTGTATAATGATTTATTTTCTGTTGTATAAAACATACAGTTGCCATAAAACATATCTTTTTAAACAAAGAACAACAAAATGTAATAACACCCCTTTAAAAATTATGCAATAAGTTTCATTAAGTCTTGTTTTGATTCATTCTTAGACATCAACTGCCGACTTGCTTCTTGACCTCTTATATATCCCTCATGTTTCTCGGCTGTATATACTTTGCCTGCTACCTCTGTGACTTGTTTGACGATTCTTTCTACAGCCTGAGCATGACAGGGCCACTTTGGAACTTGCATAGGTTCATTAATGAACTTCTTGACTTCTGATATTGACAGTTTGCATGTCAAAGGAGGTTCATATACATTTTCAGACCAGTCTATGAGTTCTAACAGGGAAGAAGCAGTAGGATTAATAGAAGGAGTCTTTCTGGGACACACAGAAAGATCTCCCAGGAAATCATCATTTCTACTCCTTAAGTCAACAATCTTCTGCACACCAGCTTTTCTCTCATTACTGTCACTGGAGCACAAGAGTGTCTGAATGATCATTTCACTGAATGCATACTATGCTGAACACTGGATGGTTGGCAAAAGAGCATCCACTACAGCTTTCTTTTGGAGTCTGAGGAACTGCAGCTGGAACAATAGGAGGTGGGCCTTCCACCCAAGAGTGTTTTACTTTTATCTAGAACCAGCAGGGAAAGTGCACACCAACAATGTACTCTACTATCAGTCTTATGTTCTGGAGGGTCTTGCCCTTAAAACCATGTTTTGATACCCATATATGGCAAATCCTGTTTGCAGTCATTAACCATCTCGAGTGACACACTGGACCAATTTCAAGAAGAGTGAGATCTATAGGGAGTTCTCCTGTCCTTATGGCCTGTGTAATTCTGTACCCATATGCTTGATCTGTTGACAAATTGTTTATTACACTGTGACTAAGAGAAATGAGAGGCTCTCCAATTGAGACTTTAGTGAATGAAGGATCAATTTCCAGTTCTGTGGCATTGTCTAGCATCTTCCTAATTACACCAGTCCATTTGTTGTTTGATAAGGTCTTCCCATCTAGTGTCGTGATCAAGTGTCGCAGGGGCAGCTCATTCGTATGAAGAGCACAGACTAACCAGATGAGTTTGTGGCAAAATTTAACCTCAACCAAGTGCATGATACCACCAATCCAACCAGTGTTTACATTTATGGAATCACCCCCAATGGCCTGCAGAGTTTTATCAATGCTCTTCTTCTTCATGAAATCCACTAAATTATCAGCAATAACTTTAGCAGGTTTTTTTATGTTTGAATCTTTCTCTGGAGTGAAGTGGTACAGATACCTTCCACCTGGCTTGCTGCATAGAGAATAATGCTCTTCTTTCATGATGCTGGGGAAACACCAATCGGAATTATCAGCCTTCAGCATAACTTTAGTTGTGTCTTGATGTCCATCGAAGAAGATGCAGTCAATTGTATTCTTCTTGCATAGTTCATCAAATTCTCGATCTAGCGATTTCATAAGTTTTTCTTGGGCCCTCTTGACTTTATTGTGATCCACTACAAATGTCTTGTCTTGTTCAGTAACTAAGCCAGCATCAATAAAAGCTGCAGTGGTAATGGCAGCTGTGGCACGCAGGCCAACACCATACCTGATGCTCTGCATAGCAACATTGCATATTTCCAATGTGTTGTGCTGTTTATTTTTATTTGAAGTAGAAGATGTACTTGGCAATTCTAATGAAATTCCATAACTTTCATCCTTTCCATCTTCAGGACCAGTCATTTCTTCTTCATCATCAGCGGAGGAAATTTCTTCATTTGATGATATTGAAACATCCGGCTTACTCCTCTGCTTATATTCAGAAAGTCTTCTCCTCTCATCTTTTTGCCATTTCTGCCTTTTGACTTGTCTGTTATGTTCAGGCAAATCTGGCAGACCAATTTGAAGTGGTCCAATAGAACCAGTCTTGTCTCTCTGACCCGTAATGAAAGCAAGTTCATTCACAGGGATCTTAAACTCTGTACGACATATACATTGAATATGAGCTACCTTTTTGCAGTCTGCAGCACAGCCTGCTTCACAACAAAGCACAATTTTACACTTGCAGTTAAGGATGTCAAAAAGCTTGTCAAGTTTTAATGTGAAAGCCTCTTTGGTTTCTAGCTTACCCCTACCAAGCGATATATTCTTAGCCTGCTCCCAGCTGTCTTGAATCTTATGTAAGATTCTAATGTTTGAATTTATAACAGGGGCCAGATCTACACCAAGCAGGATACAACACTTTTAAAATGGTTTGAAAACGGTATATGTAATGTGTCCTGGCCCTGAACAGTTGTCAAAACTATTATAAACCGTTATAAGCAGTAGTGTAGATCCTGCCAGGGACTACAAAAGCACTGTTAGCAAGTTCCCACTTCTCAATCACTTTGGGATAAATGTCCTTTGCAAGACTGATTGCTGGATATTTTCTAGCATCATCAGCACTTTGTTCTCATAGCAATAATCCATATCTCAGGACATCTCGGGGAGTTGGTAGTTCAGAAGGCAAGAGGTCTTGACCAGTTCCAAGAAACTTGCTCGTATGAGTGAATGTTCCTTGTCTAGTTTTTTCTTTTTGAAGCCATTTTATCACTCCAAACAAAGATTTCAATACAGTCACACTAATAAAATTTTCACCTGCGAGGAAGAAAAATATTTTTTTAGATAAATTTACATAGATATTTTCATAAAAAGCATATCATTTTACAAAATAAAGCATACAGATTAATTGGAAATTGCATAAAAATGTAGAAAAAACACCATTTTACATGCTAATTTACCAAGCAAAACCAAATTATATAAATTTAACAAAAACATTTTTTAAAATCTCCAGTCAAGCTGCAACTTTTTAGCACCCCTAATTTTTAAATTTTTAAATTCAGAAAATTTGACACGCCCTAATGTGACAGTGAGTGACAAGAGGACCTTTTCCTGTAGAAGGTGGAGTTGAATTACAAGGTGAATCTGGTAAAAGGCACACGTGCTGACCATGAAAGACATCTGGGCATTCAGGAGCAAAGATGTCGCCATGAGTCCCCCCAAGCTGCGGACCTGATCCTTCAAGGATCTTGCATGAGCCATTCAGAAAAGACAAACCAACTATTTTGTTGACTTCCTGAAAACTTTCCCAAAGGATAGAGTTGGTAAAATAGTACTTTTAAACAGAATTAGGCCAACAAAGTGGTCTTAGAGAATCCAAACCTTTCTGTCTCACAGATCTCTTCATCCAGCATGGAAAGTTGGTTGCATGTAACATTTGCCTTACTTCAGGCTACTCCTCGCTCCCCTTTGCTCTTTTTTCCAAGGCTATTTTATGAAGGGACTTTATTACATTACAACTGGGACTAGCAACAAAATTCAGTATTAGTTTGCCTGACACTCAATTCAGAATTCTGAACTTCTTCACTAACATTACAAAATGGCTAGACTGCAGGTTGGCAGTGCTGTTGCCCCATCTCTCTTGATGCAGACCATTTCACATACTAAGACTGGCTGTTTTCATCAGTAATATATCTCCCTGTGATTTGTGTTGATTGTGGGGACTGTAATGTTTTGAATGATTGTGTTGCCCAAATACGAAACAGATCACTGGTGCAATGAGGCTTTACGCTATAAATAACAATCCTGTTTGACCATTCATCTCACCTTGCTAGAATTCTTTGTCTACAACTTGAAATAGAAGACTGTCATTATTCATTCAATATTTCTGTGCCACCTTTCTGGATCAAGTCCACCTAAGACAGCAAACAAAATATAGCCATAAAGATAGATATAAAGTTTAACTTTAGCATTAAAACACACATACACACGCACAGCAATATGATATAATATAATTCAGTCAGTATAAAAAAGCATTTCCAGAGCTTCCGCAATGAAACATCAGTAACACAGGCTTATGCCTCTAGTATTCAAGGCAGAAGCCTGTGTGCACCAGTCGCTGGGGAACATGGGTGGGAGGTTGCTGTTGCATCATGCCCTGCTTTGTTGGTCCCTGGTTGACAGCTGGTTGGCCACTGTGTGAACAGAGTGCTGGACTAGATGGATCCTTGGTCTGATCCAGCAGGGCTCTTCTTATGTTCTTAAAAAAGCAGCATGGCTAATAAACTGCTATAAAGGAGGCCCTACCCCTAACTCTCACTAAGCCTCTGTCTTGATGGTGGCATGTTGGTGCTGCAAGGCCTCAGGCTCCCGCATTGGCACTCCTTCCCAGCATCTGCATGGGAAGGACCGCCAGTGCGGAGTTGCTGCCGGCTGAGCACCGGGGAGGGGGGAGGAATGGGACAACCGGCTCTTCTCCCTCTGACCTCCCTCTGGCTGCCCCATTCATCTCCCCCCATCTTTTTTTAATCTGTAGATGCGAACCTTCGCATCTACAGAGTAAAAAAACCCAACAAAACGGAGGGGGGGAGGAACAGAGCAGCCAGAGGGAGAAGAGATGGTTTGGGTGCTGTGCATCCTTCTCTTCCTCCCCCTCCAGCTGCCCTGTTCCTTCCCCCCACCTCTTGTGTTTTTTAAAATCTATATATGTGAAGGTTCGCATCTACAGATTAAAACAAAACAGGAAGCAATGGGGCAGCCGGAGGGGGAGGAAGAGAGGGACGCACAGCACCTGAACCAGCCCTCCTCCAGCCAATGGCGACCAATTAGGGGGTGCCATTGGCTGTGGCACGCCTCCGCTTAAAAAAAGTCAGGACAAGTTCCCAACTTTTTTAAAGTGGAGTTTAGGGGGTTTGCCCCTGGATGGCTTCGGGATGGTGACTGTGTTGTATAGATGACCTAGTGCCACTCCAAATCCACTCCAGCGATAATAGCAAACAACTGTAATGGTTGTCCTGGGGAAATGCCGAGAAGACAGCAAGATATGTAAACCACCTAGAGAGCTTCGGCTATGGGGCGGTATACAAATGCAATTATTATTATTATTATTATTATTATTAATAATAATAATAATAATACCTATACTCTGAAGCTCTAATATTTAATAACGTTATACACCCTGATTTCTTTATCAATTCTACCGCTCTCCCACTCAGCATACAAATATGCCTTGGCAAGAGCAAGACAAAAATGGCTACCACTTATTGCAAATGTTGGTGATGGCTTATTACAAAGGTAATCTGTCAAGGAAGGTTTTGAAAGAGGAAGTAATGAGGGACAAATGCATGGGCGGAGAAGCGACAGTAAGGAAACACGATTTTCCTCTGTGTGATGATGCTCCTTGTGTCCAATCACTACGAATGTGGAATAAAAAGCAGGATATAACACTATGAAAGCAGTACATGGGGGCCTTGCTAGACCTGCCTGGAAATCCAGCCTTCAGGCTCAGCGAGCCCATGCTACAATTAGCACGGGCCGTCGCGCCTATCCACATGTCACACGTGACAAAGCCTCGTCGCGTCTGCCATTTTTTTTGTTAAAACGGAAGGATGCGCACGTGAGCTTGTGCGCAAAAGGTAAGTCCTATTTTTTTAAAAAAAATTCTCCGCTTCCCCCCTTCTCCATGATTCCCCCCCATCCCCTGGCCCACGATTCCCCCCCATGTCCCCTGGGCCGCAATCCCTCTCTGCTCCTCCCCTCCACCGCTCGTCCCCTTGGCCACTCCTCCCCTCCGATCGCCCCTGGGCTCCCATCCCCCCCCATGTCCCTACCCTCACCCTGATGGCCGCAGTGCTCCCATTCCGCCGCTTTTCCCAGCTACTCACAAGTAAATGTGGTAGCCGGGAAAAGCGGCAGAACGGGCTGCACGCCCGTGGTCCTGACCCGAGCCCGGGACCGCGGGAAGAATCGCGCTTCAAGCGGTTCCGGTTAGTGCGGGGCCAAGGCAGCTCGAGCCCTGCCTGAGGCCAGGATCCTCTGTGCGTCATTTGGATGCACAGGGACGAGCACGGGACGAGCACCGTGCTAACCCCTGGTCTAGCAAGGCCCTGGGATGTGGATTTTATTAGTGCACTTCAATACTACCGTATTTCTTCGATTGTAAGACGCCATCGATTGTAAGACGCACACTAATTTCAGTACCACCAGCAGAAAAAAAAGCCTAAGACGCACCCGCGATTCTAAGACGCACCCCATTTTTAGAGATGTTTATATGGGGGGGGGGGGGGAAGTGTGTCTTAGAATCGAAGAAATAGGGTACTATAAAGCAACAGTGTAGATCTGGCCTAAGTTTAGTGGATATTCCAGTGATCTCTTAAGAAAAAGATCAAAACACAGGTCAATGCAGCTGACTGTGCAATACTCATATCTTCAGCAGCTACCCAGCCAGATGCCCCTGGAAAGCCTGGCAGCTAGACCTGTTAGAAGGAGTTTCCCCCTGTGGTTTATCCAAACCCCCTGGTAAATGGAGGCATCTAGCCTCTGAACACAGAGCTCCATTCTTAAATATCTTCCATGAATTTGTCTATCCCCCCTTTTTCAAATAAAAGAGAGAGAGAGAGAGAAAGTCTTTTGTGCTAGTAAGCCATGACCATATGCTATAGCTATACATTTCACAAATGAATTATGTGTTGCAGGAAGTATTTCCTTTAATTGGCCTTTAACAAATTTACAGTCAGTTTCACTGGATAATTCCTAGTTCTAGTCTTTCACGAGACAGGACCATTTCACACTCTCCATAGCATTCATAATGTTGTAAACCTCTTGCGTGCCTCCAATCCATCCTCTTTCCCTCCCTGCTTTTCTTTTTGTAACTAAGAAGGCCAAGGTTTCCCCCCCCCACTCCCAGATAGGGGGTTCCTAGCGCTATAAAACAAAAGGCATGGTGCACCCATTCCATCTTTTCCTTCTTAACAGGAAGAAGCAGTGGAAAAACATGGAGGGGTGTCCAAATGGAAGAGAACATAATCTGGGCCACCTGTAAAATTCTGTGTTTGAGGCATGTAAAAGTCTTGTCTGGAAGTGATCCAATTTCCTGCCTTTTTTCCCCTTTTAAGGAAGGCGCTGCATCCATGAGAAAAAAGTTTAAGTTGCTCTTTTTCTGTACCTTCTCCAGCTTTATTCTGTTATGGCACTTAACAGTAGTTAAGGCGGCTTAGTGGGAAAAGAGGGTTGGAAAGGAGAGAGGAACTCTGCTTAATACACACTGAGTACTGTGATGCCCGGCATGCCTCTGCCAATAGGGATAACAGATAAATCATGAATGTAACCATGATGTGTGACCAATATAATATTCCATGCAGAACAAGGATATGGAAGAGCAATTAACAGGCTGTTTTGTGTAGATTTTAATTACACTCCACCACTATAGGCGCAGTTCACACAACACTTTTCTCTGTGCAGTGTGAAAACTCCATTCAACGGTGGAGCTTTTAGGAGGTACTCGCCACACAACATATTCCAACTCCACCGTTGTGTGAATGTGGGCTCCCCTGGAGTAGAGTAAAGCTCAACATGGCGTTTGATTGACAGTTTCTTTGCCCTCTCTCCTCCCCCAGTCCTCCCAATGCTATTCCTCCCAATGCCATCCCATCCACATGTTGTTGTCTGCTATGGATTATTCACACCATGCACAAGGGTCCATCTAGTCCAACCTTCTGTCCCCACAGTGGCCATACTGTCCCTGAAACTGGAGGTATGCTATATCCATCAGGATTAGTAGGTACTGATAGCCCTATCCTTCATGAATTTGTCTAATGCCCCTTTAAAGCTATCTAAATTGGTGGCCTCATTACATCTTGTGGAAGTCAATTCCTTAGTTTAAGTATGTGTTGTGTGAAGAAGTACCTCCTTTTATCTGTCTCAAATCTCCCACTGCTCAGCGTCGTAAGATGACCTTGGGTTCTAGTATTATGAGAGAGAGAGAAAATGCCTTTCTGTTCATCCCATGCTTCCAGTTCTGTCATTCACCCTTTTTCGAAGCTAAGAAGTCTCAGGAGTTACAACATTTCTTCAAGTGAGTTTCTCCCACCCTTTGATCATTTTGGTTGTCCTTTTCTGCACCTTTTCCAACTCTACAATAGATACAGGCCTTAGCTAGATGGGCCGCAATGTCGGGGCGATCCCCGGGATCATCCCTGTGCATTCACATGATGCACAGGGGATCCCGGGATCAGGGAGGGATGATCCCTCCCTTGCTCCGGGATCTCGCCCTTCCCTTTGAGCCCGGTTTTTCCAGGGTCCCGGGCTGAGCCTGAGACCGCGGAATGCATGGCGAGGCGTTGCAGTTTGTCCCGGTACCACAAAAAATCTACTGAGGAGGGGGAAATGGAATAGCTGCCCAATGACTTTTGATTGGTAGCATTAAGAATGTGCTTTCTGCAAGCAACCTTCGGAATCAAGAGCTGAAAATGATTTATAGGTCTGAAACGAAAACATAATGGTACCCCCAGTTTTTGGAAACCATTGCACCCTTATGTTAATTGTAAATTTATTACCTTTTAATCAAGAACTGCAGACATTGGACAAGTGCTCTCTCAGTGACTGAGTAATGTCCAGCTGTTCTTTTGTTAAGCGGATTAACATTTGTAAAAGGGGCACATGCTCATTAAAATGTGCTAATTAATAGGAAACAAATCATTTTAGCCTCTTTAATACGAAGCTGTGGCTCAAAATCCTGGCGACATTTCAGTTGACAGATTAGAAGATGATTTCTGTAGTCTTATTGTTCGTGTCCGTTATGACCTGGACAGTTATATAATAGCACAGTCTTACAGTTAATCAGGACTGTATGCACATGAACTGTGCATGGACTGAACCTGTTATCTTGAAGAATTCTGTAACTTTAGAATCTAAGCATTCACTTTCTAGCTCTCAGGGCTGTAGAGAAAGGACTTGAATTGTGTCAGCAGTCATTGGTGAAGTTTCTGAAATCAAAGTGGGGACCGAGTAAGAAATTCCAGTAATTGGAAAATTGGGTTTTAATGTCCTATGCAAGGCTCTTTGCTCTTTGAGCTATTTCTGTACAGCTGCTGACCTTCTTTCCAGATCAAGATGCTTCCCCCTCAACCATCCCACGTTTCCTGAAATATCTGAACTACAAATCCAGTCCAACTATATAATCCAGCAAAATTATGTCAATTTGGGCACGTTTTATATTTCATTTCCTAGTTTGTGCAGGATTTTAATTTCTTTGTCTCATAACTTGAACACACACACACACACACACACACACACACACACACTTCTGGAAAAGAGGAGACACGGTCTAGTCTGTTACTTTTAGCTTAAGCAGGGTCCAGATTTGAACTCTGTATTTTAGCCTGGAATGTGTTGTGAATGAGATGGGCTACTTTTAGGGTTAGGTCCTAAAATCATCCTTCATACTGTTCTTCTGAACCCAGTCTCTTCTCTCTTGCAGCACTTTAGACATATTCCCTACCTTGGTGTCTCTCGCAAATGCAAGCCTCCCTCCCAACAGACGGTTTGATGGTATGGATGTGTCTGAGGTCCTCTTCAGGCAATCGGACAAAGGGCATAAGGTATAGAATGAACCCACAGCATCAAGGCCAGTCCCAGATGCTTTTTTGCGCGGAAATGATTTAGCTTAATTATATTGATAATTGTTATTTTCTCTATCAGTGATAATAAATAAAAGGTTGTTACTGTGTGTCCCTGATCACACGTTACACCCAGCACACAAGTGTACATATGTAATTGACCTACACATCAAATGTAAATCTTAAGCCTAGAGTTGAGGTTGCACTCTTATACCAACAGGAGATTAGAGTTGATAGAGACAAACTGGAAAGAAAGGAAAAAAGAAAGAAAGAAAGAAAGAAAGAAAGAAAGAAAGAAAGAAAGATGAAGCACAGATATTTATTTACCAGTTTAAGAGGGAAATGGGTCTAAGGAGGATCTTTCACAAAATTTCATAGTGATCCAGGAGTTCATCAGGGAGATCTGGGAACAGGACTACATGAATGGCAGTTCACAGGACTACATGAATGATGGGAATGAATAATCTTGCCTCCATGAAAACAATTGGTTTTGATTCCCAGGCTATGATGAGGGACTGTTAGGTCCCCTTGAGCCTCCTGTGGTGTGACAAGATCAACAACCTGAGTACTCCTTGAACACTTCTAACTGAGTTAAAACATGGCTTTCTACTTGGCTAAAGGTGAACTTAGTGGGAAGAAATCAGGTGATGGACTCCAGTTGGGCAAATGTTTTGAAAACCTCGGGCTACTGTTGAGAAACTTTTACCTAAGAACAAAAAGGGATTCCAGGTTAATTTTGATATGTTGTGCAAAATCCAGTAAGTAGCTAAAGTGGCCCTTTACCATTGCATAGGGAGTCCCAATTGCACAAGGGTACAGGAGTTCAAGGTCACAGTGAGTGCCATGCGTGGAGGTTCCTATCCTGACTGCTAACAGGTAGTGGTGACACTTTGTAAATGGAGCTTATTTCCTAGCCTATTTCTTGCCAGGTCTCTGGAATGGAGATACTATAGTCAAGGTGCAAGACATGCCTCAAAAATAATAGTGCAAGTGAGCTCCATGGTAACAGGAGGCAGTCCTTTAGCACAAATCAGCCTTCGCTTTCTAATTGTTTAGCTGTGCTTAGTTTTATTTATTGACTGTTTGTTTTGGCATTTGCTGCTGCTTTTTGCTTGTTAATACATTTGAATGATTAGTTTTTGTTTTTATATTTTGTAAGCTGCTTTGAGCAACTCATTTTTTAAGGGGAGAAGTGGAGTAAAAAAAAATTAAGTAAATACAGAGTTGATATACATTCTAGACAAAATGGCCAACATATTTTGGTGCCTGAGTAGAAAGTCCAAATGGCATAGTGGTAAAAATGTAATAATAAGCTAAGTACTTGATATTAAATACTTTTTCCTTTAATCAAGGAGCTGCAAATTTTGGCTGGCTTTGTCTCTCCCTAGGAGAAGAGGGTCATGGTTTTGACTGTGACATCATGCTAAGCTTCAGAGGCACTCCCAAGTATCTCCAAGGCTCAGCATAACTGCCCGGGCCAGCCCGTGCACTCCCTGCCGCCCCCCACACCCCACATCTCAAGCCCCGAACTGAATATGAGGGGCAGGGGCTTGATCTTGTTACGCCGAGCCTCTGAGAGGTTCAGACAGCAGTGAGAAGTGAGTTCTTGCCAGAGTAAAAATGTGGACATCAACAGCAAGCTGGTGAAGGATTTGTAGGTCCTTGCCCTTAACCAGAACCCCCCACCCTCACCACACACCTGCCACCTTATGTGAGCTCTGCCAACCTTCCTCCATCTAGGACGTTTCCACTCATTTCCAATTGTCATGGAAATGTTAAATTGCCATTTGCCACTTGCACAACATAATTGGTGGGATGGAAGAAAATCAGTGGGGGCAGAAACGTCCCATAGTTTAGAACCTTTACTCTGCCTTGTTCTGGTTAGGAAATGGGCGGTTTACAAAACATCAAACATTAAAAATCTGTATACAAAATGTAAAAACATAAAAACAAAAACAGACAACATACAATACAACATCCATTTAAAAATAACTTTGGAAAAGCTGTTGCCAGAGGGTTGAATTGAGATAAAGGATTGACTTATTTAGTCAAGATAATTGATTTATATAGTGGCAGGATATTTGTATTTTCAGCAGCGACTGTCTTGTGACTGGCTAGTGACTACTGTTATTAATGTGATTGACACTGTCACTACTTTTTTCATTTAATTTCCTTCCTAATTCCCTATTTACAATTTCACCATCACCTCCAACCACCATCATATGAACTTTACTTATACCTGAAATTCCAGCTCAATCACTATATTATTACCAGTTGCAGCAAAGGCTGCAGATATTCAGCTTTATAGAATTAGTAGAAGAGGTGGTACAACACTGGGAGTATTTAGAGATATGTGTAGCGCTATTCCTTTATTATTAGTGAAATAACACCCCACCCCCAACAGCATTGACTGTTTTTCAGATATGTGCTCCCAATAAGAGTTAACATACCAAGCATGCTATTACTAAAATTTGTGTGCGTAAGAGATCTTCAGCTCAAGTTTTGTTGGAGCCAGTAAGTCTTCAATGAAGATACTGGAGAATTAGGAATTGGTGTATGTTCCTTATCTCATTATAACTTTACCTGCCAATCTTTTCTCCATTTGTTCATTTTGCTGTTGGAGGCCAAGTGGCTTTCAGATTGATGTTCTAGACAAAACCAGCTTTTGGATTTTCCAAGAGATTTCTTTTTCCTTTTTAATTGCTTTGGATTCTTAAACCAAAAACAGAAACAACAAAATTATCCCAGGCACATCATGTTACCTTCCATAGTTTTTGCTTGCCTTGACAGACAGGAACATAATTAAGTTCACATTCAATCGGAGTCTTGGCAACTGTGCCCATTATTGGTTTTAAGTAGGGCAGCCCTTCCATTCATGTCCTCCCCTTTTGAGTTCGCATGATAATAGGAGCTATGAGCTTATGACGACAACAGCAGCTTGCAAGGCAGTTGGTACAGAACGCATTTTCTAAGCATTACAGAAGACTTTGGCTGTTTGCCTCTCTCAGCCTCAAATAGGAATTCTACAGATCCAAGCCTATGACCTGGTTTGGAAGACACAACAGCCCACCATGGGTTAATTAACCAGAAAAGAATGTTAGATAAAGACCAAGAGAGCTTCTGGTTTGCTTTTTTGACTTTGTAAAGATAGAGCAACATACACAAACACACACATACATATGCATGTACACATATGCACATCCACATAAATATTTAAGGTCATGGTATAATGATGGGATTAGCAAAAGGATATGCACTATTTAAGCAACAAGCCACAAAGTAAATTAACAATTTTAACTGGTAACTTCACAGCAAGGAAATAATGTTTCAAGACAAATTCAAAGGGAATATATAATAGAGGTCATTACAGTGGAATGCACAGAATTTGAAGTTTCCTGGCAGAAATGCTGAGCCTCTCATTGAAAGCTGGGATGTCCATGGAGGTACATAACTAGAGGCCAAGAGAAGAGTTTGGCAGTAATTTAAGGCTCAGGGAAGCCACTGTGGAGAAAATGGCCTTTAAAAAATCCTCTTTTATCTGGCTCAAACACTAGATTCTCCATTACAGAGCATCTGTCTTGTCACATGGGTGCTCCAGAGGAGACATCTGGTTGGCAACAATGGGAAACAGGAATGCTGGACTAGATGGACCTTTGGTCTTATCCTGCAGGGCCACTTACACAGTGAAGGACTGCCTTTCCCACATGTTCTCAACTGTGCATAAAGATTGTCATGGGAGACCCTTCTCCAGGTGCTTTTACCTTTTGATGTTAGGTGGGTGGCAATCATTGAGAGGGCCTCAGTTTCAGCAATAGCACAGTGATTTGCCCAGTGATTTGCCCAGGCTTACTTGGCACGTGGTCATGTTTGTCCGGTGTTAGATGAAGACTTTTGCCAAGGCCATTTAAAATACCAGTTGATTAGCAGCAGTTGTGAAAACTCCACTGCGTAAATGTGTGGCATAAACTGTGTCTTGGTGTTGGCAATGCAAACAAGTGGATAAGTCAATGTGGTGAATGGTCATAACAAAATGCAAAAGGCTAAGAAAATATTTTGAATCAATCAATGCATAGTTTCTGGTTTTGTCATGTGTTTTTACAGCCTCGTTTTTAGAGCCTCGTGTGGCGCAAAGTGGTAAAGCAGCAGTTTCTGCAGCCGAAACTCTCTCCACGGCCTGAGTTCGATCCCAGCGGAAGCTGGTTTCAGGCAGCCGGCTCAGGTCGACTCAGCCTTCCATCCTCCCAAGGTTGGTAAAATGAGTACCCAGTTAGCTGGGGGAAAGGTAATAACGGCCGGGGAAGGCAACGGCAAACCACCCCGCTATAAGGCCTGCCAAGAAAATGTCAGCGAAAGCTGGCATCCCTCCAAGAGTCAGTAATGACTCAGTGCTTGCACGAGAGGTTCCTTTCCTTCCTTCCTTTTTACAGCTAGATATTTTTTACCACTTGTGACTTTCCAATTCTGCGACAATGAATGTCTTCTGTTGCTCTGCGTCATTGTGCTTTCTCTTCATACAGTTGAATAATGAAGTCATGAAATGCTCAGGTCTGAATGGCAAGAGATACCTTGTTCTGTGAAGCCTGTGTCTTGCAAAATTATAAGGGCTGGGAGAGAATATGAAAAAAAAGCTTTGGTCATACTTTGAACAAATGATCCACTAAAAAATAAGTCTTAATAAACAACATGCTATGACTCGTTATTCTAGCAGCTAAGGAAATATGCAGTAGTTCAGTGTCAAAGTTCTGTTCATACATGTTCCTGATTGCTTTCCCAGTCTTGATTTTGAGCATCAGGAGCACATCCCATCCTTAAGATTGGGGTATGAGATCCAGAATGGTCACAAATTAGTTTATCTTTGAGATGCATAGTGTTTGAAGTGCTAATTGTGTCACCAACCTAGTTCTTTGAGCTGGGTTGCATAGCTTTTATCAAGATCAGCCAACTTGAAAACAGGTGCATTATCTTAATCTTTCCCTTGATGTTCGTTCTCTCTCTTTCTCTCTCTCTCTCTCTCTCTCTTTGTTGTTTATTCGTTCAGTCGCTTCCGACTCTTCGTGACTTTATGTATATATATAGGGTGAGTTGAGGAACCACCTAATATGCTATCACTGTGTTGCTTTTTGAAGCCTGTAGAACTTGTAAGACATTTAAAATGATAACGTATATTAATTGCCACTGAATAGCTTACTGATGACAGTTTTGTCTGAATTTTGGTGTCTCTCTAGTTTCTCTTGCATTCCCCCCACATAATAGTGGCATGTGGTAGTGGGGGATGCAAGAGAAAATAGCAAAGCACTAAGTTTCGGGAACCAACATGTGCTGAACCACTTACACACCACAGGCACTGTTGGTGAGGTCATTTTGTATTGACCTTGTTGAGCTTTGATTTTTTCAATTTTCATAGGCAAATCCCACACGCTGTTCATACATTTGGAGTGCTGCTCTCACTACTGTTTGATCTGTTCATGCTGTTTGATTCAATCAATGAGCTTGATGTTCTTTGCTGTAGATGCCATGGTGATTTAAGAACGAGATTACCTACTTGTTTATGCCACTCATTTACAGTGCAGTCCTATTCATATGTACTCAGACAACTAAGACCCATTGAATTCAGTGAAATGTACTGGCAGGTATTCTGAAATAGTGAAGACATTATCAAAATTAGTCGGCAAATGCCTAGAAACCAATTACTAAGCAAATGCCTAGAAACTAAGCTCTTAATGTTTAACCTAAGACTACTGTGCAACAAATGCTATTCCCGCTGGAATTGGTCCTGTGACAATATGTCATCTACATATTATTACACTACATTTGAGGTAAATTCCTGTAACCTGTACTGGCTGTTAATCCCCATCCATCAATATGTATAGTCACTTGGAGCCAGGACAAGCCTTACCATTAAGCACAGTGAAACAGTTGCCTCAGGCAGCAGATTCTGGGTATGGGGAGCAGCTAATGGAAGGTAGAGCTGTGTGCACCACACATCCTGCCCTGCACCCTCTAAGCTAGGCTATTACAATGCTGTCTCATTGCCTTAGTTAAGAAAGATTCAGCTGCCAGTCCATTCAGCTTCCGTATGTGGAATGTGTGTGATCTTGTCCTTTGCCTCAAGCAGCAAAATATCTTAGACCAGCCATACTTGGAGTGTTGTTTCAAGCCTGTGCAATTGATTCTTTGGAAATGCAGATAGTCAGTTCTGTTTACAAACTTCCACTTTATTATATTTAATATTTTCTATCAGCCATAAAGGCATTTTATCAGAGCTCTTAGCTGCCTTCTTCTCTCAATAGAGGATGAAGGTTAATTTGAGGCCAGCATAACATTTAAGCAAGTTAAATACTAGCTTATTCAAAATTTGCCAATCACCTGAGTGGTTAGTTTGGAAAATGGCTGCCAGTGCCAATAAGGCCAAATTCAATTTAACCCTATATTCTAAAATAAATAACTACTTCTCACTCCATCCAAATAGCTTGTTTCTCAAATTTAAGCAGCTGTATCTAAGATTCATCAGATCAAGAGAGAATACAACAACTTTGAATGACAATCTTTACAAGTGTTTTGGGCTTCAAGAATCATTCAAGAATCATTGTATGGGAGGTGGCCCCTGAAACTTGTCTCAAACAGTCTAAGAGAATAACAAGTTTAGTTAAATGGGCAGATTACAAACATTACTAAATACACACAAGTTATAATCATTAAAAGGATAGTGAAGATAGTAGCAAGCATATTTTTAATGTAGTAAAACCTAGGTTCCTCTCAATTTAACAGTCAATATCAAAGTTTCATATTTACCTAAATGGACAGCAGCCTAAGAACTTATGGTGGTTTTTTCATTCTTCCATGAATCTCTCTCAAACTTTGCTCTTTTATAGCCCCCATGATGTCAGTGGCCTCATTCTTAGTTTCACACCTGGTCATACCACCATTCCCAGCTTTCTCAACGTAACCAGGTCTGTCTCTGACACCCAGATTTAGGTAGCTCTGCTAAACTAAGCTACATGCTGCTTCCAGCACTGGACCAACTCAATCATGGCAACCTTCCTTCATTTCCAAGATGATATTCTATTATCATAATTACCTCACAACACAAAGACACAGAACTAGTCACACCTACAAGTTATAATAAATTATCATCAAGTCTATAATAAATTATCATCAACACTATAATGCGTATTCTGCTACAACCCTATTTTGATTGGCCTAATGCATTCTACATTTGACTCAAATTTCATGCTTCTACTCCAAAATGAGTATTTTCCCACCATAAAAGCCCCGGTAGAAGGATTCTATTGTCTCAAACTAAGATGGATATAACACCAAGGTCGTTCAGTTGAATGGCACATGCTTTGGATACAGAAGTTCTCAGGTTGAGTCCCTGGTACCTGCAGGTAGGGCTAGGAAAGACCCCTGTCTGAAACCCTGCAGAGCCATTGCCAATCATAGTAGACGGCACTAAATTAAATGGACCAATGGCTTTGCTGGAAACTTCTTCTGTTCCTATGTAAGGACACCTATTCTTGGTCACATGAGATTGGGATTCTCACTGGGCCAGTTGGGCTTCCTGATAGGTGCAAATAAAAGCTACAAAGGTAGGCGTGATGAAACTTTCTCCCAAGTAAACATGCATTGGATTGCATTGCATGCCATTCCCTCTTCTAAGTGTTTGATTTGTGCATTGTTCTGACAGCTGCAAGCCTCTACTGTATTTTTTTGTAATAATCATGGTTATTTATAGTTTGCTGTATAAGTGTCTACATAATAATTCTTGCTAGTTTCCCTTGTTTATTGGGTTAACATTTTAAGAGGTTAGACTGAATGGAGTTCCTTATTTTCTCTTTCTCATAGTAATTCATAATCTGAAGCCAACTATCTTTTGTTCTTCTTGCCCCAGAAAAGGACTACGGGTTCCCCTCCCTCCACCCCAGCTTGTGTGTCTTAAGGAGCTGATAAAATTTCCATCACTGAATAAATGGTTCCTTGAACAAAAGTCTTCCCTCCTCCATTTCCTACAGATTTTTAAGAAAACAAGCTTAGACGGAAAACAAGTGGTTTATTTCACTGAACTTCCTTGTTTTGAGCAACAGCATGTAATTCTGGGCCTTTCTTGGTAATTGGTTTATTTATAACTTTTCCGTTGCAGTATAACGCCCCCCCCCCAAACTCTATTAAAACATCATATTAATTTTATTTCAAAGTCCAACTTCGTTCTTCCTGCCCGTTCCCTTCCCCACATCTCTATTCTTCAAACATGCTGTGGCCTGCAAAAAGGGCCAGGACTAATTGGCATTCCAAAATCTTGGATCCTAAAACTCTCCTGGCAACAGCATTCCTAGGAGGCGATTAGCACAATTGGAGAGAGCCCAGTTCCAGGCTCTATGAATGTAAGTGCCTGTCACAATTTGTTTGAAGTACTCCTACCGAAAGTGTTCCTAACCAGGACAGGAGACTGTGGTGGCATCACCCAGAACAGGAGAGAGAAGAAATCCGGCCATGGAAACTTTAAATCTTGAGTCTTCTTAGACAATATGGATACATGGCTTTGTTTCAGATGCCATGTCAAAATGGTGGGCTTAGCCCTTCACAGTGTTCTAGGGAGCAAGTTAAAGTTCATTGGAGCTTTTCAGATTTTCTTTCAGACTGATTATACAATATCAGTGTTTGCCACCAAGGACATTTTACATAAAGTATTGATAATTATCATAAAACGCCCTGCATTGAGATTCAGTATGGGGTTGTATTGGTTACAGTTATTTGGCAGGCTATATATACAATTACCAATGATCGCTTGAGAGACTGGAAATTGAAAATGTCCTTTTTAACCCAAGAATTCAGCCATACCTGCCTCCACTAGATACGGAGGAGTAGAATGAGATGGTATAGGATTAAGGGTAAATGCTGCCATGACATAAATGGTTATTAATCATTCATATAGCAGAATACCAAATGGATCACAGAACTCAGAACTCACGTAATATAATGGTTAAGGCCACAAGCTATATGCTGTAAGTTCTTAGTTCAAATCTCATCACACCTATAAATTTGCTTCTGCCACCCACACTTCCCTGCACCCCAGTAAAATGGGTAAAGTAATACTGCCTGCTGCTATAAGCATGATTGAGGATGAAGACAGTCGTAACATTTATAAAGGTCTTCTTCAGTGTCAAGGTCTGGAAAATGTATTTTCAACACAGTACAGTGTTGATTGGCAAATGCTTGTGATATCACCAAGACAATCCCCCTTTCAAATCCCTGGAGCAGTTTTATTATTTATTAATTACATTTCTATACCGCCCAATAGCCGGAGCTCTCTGGGCATTTCACAAAAATTAAAAACATTCAAAGTATAAAACAACAGTATAAAACCATAATATAAAATACAATATAAAAGCTCAACCAGATAAAAACAGCAGCAATGCAAAATTACAAATTTAAAACACCAAGTTAGAATTTATAGACTGTTAAAATGCTGGGAGAATAAAGAGGATACATTTTAAAACTTGTTTCTTCCTTTTTTTTTAAACCAAAGAATTAATTCATGAAAGGATAATATGGAAATAGTTCTTTAAAACTGAAAACACAATCAATATTCCTGAATCATGAGGAAAGGGGGAAGATGAACAAGTGAACCAGCTTCCAATTCACACGTCTGTCTGTCTTGCAAATTGGGAAGCTGGGAGGAAGCTGAACCTACACTGTGACTTGGTTTAGACATAATTCCAGGCACAGTTCAAAGGTCACAGTATCTGAAGAACTGCCTCTTCCCGTGTGTTCCTTCCCATCCTCTGAGATCATCATGTGAGTCTCTGCTCTGAGTAACCCTATACACATACATTCAGTGAGTGGCTACTCGCGAGTGGGCCTTCTTTGTGGTAGCCTCCAAATTGTGGGGGGCCCTCCCTAAAGAGATCTGCCTACTTTGTTGACTTTACAGCAGCAGGCAAATACGTTTTTATCTTCCCAGGCCTTTGAATTTTTACCTTGCTTCTTGCTTTACTCCTAATGATCTGTTTAAAATTGCATTTTAAAATTGTCCTTCTCTATGTTTACATATTTTAAGATTTTCTAGCTGCCTTGATATTTATCTTCTGCATTTAAAATAATGTTTCTATTTCTTTTGTGCATTCTTTCAATTTCTTTTAGTTTTTTTAAAAAGTGATTCGTTTTATTGTTTTTATTTTGTTTATTGTACAGCTTCAGATATATCATAAACTGGATGGATAAATAAATAATGGGAAACTGTGGATTCCTGCAGTGGCAACCAATCACAGCAAGCCTTGGGATCACACACTTGCCCTCTGACCTCTTTCTTTTACTCTATGAGGGCGAGATCAGAAAGTTCTGAATTTATACGAATCACAGCTCCCTGTGACATGCAGACTTTGAGAACTGTGGTTTGTTTAAACTCTGGTTAGTGAGAGCTGAAGCACTGATTTGATTCAAGTTAGTGAGAACAACCGACCAGAGTTGCCCGATTCAGATGTAAGTTGTTCTAAATGGGATGTGAAATCTAATCTCCTTGTGGGCATGGAGAAGGGAAGGGTGAGCAAGTGAGCTCTAACTCATTTATGAAGGGGGCATTTTTTCCTAGGAAGGCTACATTCCTTTGGAAATGGTTAGGGTCCACATACTGGCAGAGGGCAGGGCTGAAATGTGTGTGTGCATATATACATTCTCTCTCACACACCTCTCCCTTCCTCCCCACCCCTCTCTCTCTCACACACAGAGCTCACCTAGCTTCTATGTTGCATGGTAAATATTTAGCACAGAAATGTCGGAGCTGCCCATGGAGGAAGAGAAGAATTAGTTCCATGGGGCACAGTGTGAAAGGGACTCAATTTCTCCCTGTCCAACACAGAAATGCAACAAACTGCCCATGGAGGAAGAGAATGATCTCATATCTATGGGCAGCTCAGCCATGCTTCCTCTTCTTACCTCCCCTACTCCCTGGTGTTCACCTGATTGGAAATTACAGCTCAGTCGGTAGGTGGGAAGAGAACAGTTCCAAGGAGTGGCAGGGTAGAGGGCTGGAAAGAGGGGACATAGCCTGGTAGGATGGACAGAGAGGCCTGGCAGGCCAGATATTCCCTACCACTGACATCATGGGAAACCATGGTTTCAGCTATGGCCTGCATATGGAAATGTGACTTCACTTTTTATGTTATGTCTTCCTGAGATCATGAAGCCCTTTGAGCACTTAGGAAAAGCACTTAGGAAAAGATCTCTTCCTATCTGCTGTACCAGTAGTTTTTTAGGATTTTGTTTTGTTTTGTATGTGAGAAGGCTAGCTGTGTGCATTGTTGTCGATGATTATGATGATGTCGCATAACTCCTGATGCTCATTGGTAGTACAAATGCTCTGTACTACCAATGAGTATTGGTAGTACAATGAGAAATATTCAGCATCATGTTCCCAGCAGGTCTATGGCTTTAAAAAACAAAAACAAAACAAAGAACAGAGAAGTCAATGACTTGATCAAAGGAGGACGTGTTTCCACCTAGTTCTTGTTTTGAGCAGAAAAGCCCATAGGTTAGCTCTGAAGTTTCCAAATTACAGGGAAGTCTTGGTTCTAGTTTCCTGACTTCCTACAACTGCATGTTTCATTCACAAACAAGAGAGGAGTTTTGTCTTGGCATTCATGATAGCCACATGTGCCAACTGGGGATTTAGAACAGCAGTTTCACAGCCGTCCTGGGAACAGGCAGTTCTCTGAAGCTGTGTGTTGCTGAGGCTTGTGATTGCGGTGAGAATCTGTGAACAGGCTGGGAATGTGGAAAGAGTGTCAATGAGAGACAGTTTGGAGATGTTGCCTCAGCCCTGGGAGGTGTGATGACCTGCCCCAATCATCTCAGCCAGCGAATAGCTCTGATGTTCAATGGATAAGAATTGAACATCGAGGCAGCCCAAAATAATTTTGCCGTCTCCGGAAAAATAGCAAGGAACATGCAGTGGTTTGGGTGTTATCACCCAGAGAGAGGCTGCAATGACTCCTAGCACATTCTAATGTACACCACCATGTACACTGATGGTGCTAAATAAATAAATAAATAAATAAATAAACAGTAATGTATCTCTAGTGAATTATGGGTAGCTGGAGCGCACATGCAGAATTTCCCTCTTGGTAACAGGACTTGTCATGTAATCTGTGTGCAAGTCCTGAGACTGGTTTGAATATCTACAGAAGCACATAATCTCTTTTGAACGTTACTGTGTGGAGGAAGCCCTTTTCACTTCAAATACATTTAAGCTTCTAGACCGTCAAACCCTCAAATCCTGCCGAGGAAGTTTCCCAGGGGAATGTTCTCAGACTTGCCAGCTTCTGCATTATTGCGCAGCGAGAGCTGTGTGAAGCATTCCCAGAGGATAAGAAGTGGCAACAACACTCCTTTCTTTGGCAGTCAGTGGTACCTGGGTACAGCCTGGAATCCCTCACATTGGTTGTACATAGGATTATATGTGTTACCTAAGTGGCTTTTAGCAAACAGCATTCTGGCATCTGAAATCCCAGCACATTACTTTTTGTGGAAGCACAGCTACTGCTCTCCTAGGAATGAACATAAGAAGAGCCCTGCTAGATCAGACAGAGGGTCCAACTAGTCCAGCACTCTGTTCACACAGTGGCCAACCAGCTGTCGACCAGGGACCAACAAAGCAGGACGTGGTGCAACAGCACCCTCCCACCCATGTTCCCCAGCAATTGGTGCACACGGGCTTACTGCCTCGGATACACACATATGCACACGCACACATACGGAGAAACAGAAGACCAATATGAAATCGTTTAATTCCAAAATGACTTTGGAGAGCTGATACTTCCACCAGATCATTTCTCTTAGAGGGTCCTCTGCTGGTGATTTCTAGCCCACACAAACTGTAGAGAGCTGGCAGAGGAGGAATGGGCTCCATCCCTCTTGCAGCAGCTCACTGCATTTCTATGCTAGGTGCAGAGGAAGGACAGAGTGCTCCATTCCACTTCTGCCAGCCTGCTCATTCACCTGCATGCCATTCCGGATAGTCTTTGACTACTTAAATACTAGGCTGGATCTCAAGCTGTGCATCCTTTGGCAGATCGAACGCAGAATGCACAAAAAGAGAGTGCTGCTGCTGCACCATAGCTCAGTGATAGAGCCCCTGTTTTTCATGCAGAAGGTCCCAGGTTCAGTCCAAGGCATCTCCAGGTAGGGCTGGAAAAACTCCTGGAGAGCTGCTGTCAGTCCGTGTCGGCAATACTGGGCTCAATGGACCAAGGGTCTGACATTATAAGACTCACCTCTTCTGTTTTTTTTAAACCTAAACCATTCTACCTTGGTAACAATATCATGCCTCCAGATTGCTAGCCAAATAAAATTGGATAAGTAATGAATGACATCCTGCCCCAGAGCTGTGAAACAACAAACTCATTAACATTTGCATTGAGAAAAATGAAGACAGATAGAATCTGCAAACTCGGGCCCAGTCGATAAGAAACAGGATTACGCAAAGGAAATGCAAAATAACGTACTCATAACCAATGTTTTTGTTTGCTCCATAAATAGAGTTGGGGAAATTGGGAAATGGCACAAAAGGAAAATCTTAAGGGCTCCATTCCCTGCATCACTTCCCTTATCAAAACAGCACCCTCCACTCTTGCATTTATTATCAACAACAACAACTGTTTTAAATGTTAGGAGATCAATCATGGGTCTCCCAAAATAATGTATAATGTGGGTCTTCGTTGTTAATGAAATTTCTGAGCGTGAAACATGAGAAAAGCCAGGCAAGCGCACTTTCACAGGATAACAATCCTGGAAGGTTCTAGTACCTATATAAATATATTTGTCAGATTATCCCACATAATTCAGACCTCAGTCTGCCACGTGTCAACTCTGCTCTGTCAAGGTGCTTTAGGGCCACGTGATTCGAGCAAATAACCCAAGGCCATATGCTAGGAAAGCAGAATTACTTACACACAGTCACTAGATCAGCCTTCTCCAAGCTGGTGCCCTGCTGCTGGGGATGATGGGGGTTATAATTCCAAACATCTGGAGGGCACCACATTGGGGAAGGCTGCACTAGTCAGTCTTCAGAAAAAATCCAGCCATTGATACAGCTTTTTGGAAGTTTCAGTGGTGGTGTCTGGGTTACGAAGGTCGCTGACAAAATGGCAGCAGGTCCTTTAGAGCAGAGAGTCTCAAGGCTTAGAGCCAAACAGGAAAGGAGAGTTAGGTAAATAGGTGGCAGGGGCTCATCTGGATTGGCACCATGCTGGGGAGGGAATCATATAGGGCTTTAACCCCCCCCCTGTGGTCCTGGATCCATATCAGGCCCCCACACCTGCTGTTTTCAGTGAAGGAAAACTTCCACTGGCCATGCAATTCAATCCTCAGCATCTCCAGGTAGGGCAGAAAAATCCCTGCCTGAAACTCTGGAGAGCTGCTGCCAGTCAGTGCCGACGATACTGGGCTAGATGGATCAAGGGTCTGACTGAGAGACTGGGTTCGCATAATCAGCCGTGGTGAGTGGCAGGGTTCATGCAAACTGGCCCAGAATAAGGCAACTTCCTATGTTTCTTTCCAATGCAAATAGCAAAGCATGGATTGGGACTACAGCAGGAAGTAAAGGGTTAAAGGCCCCCCTATGCCCAGGAGGAGCCAGATTAGTTCTACCACGCCTGCTATTTCCATGGGAGGGAGGGAAGGACAGACGGACGGACGCCATTCTCACAATTGAGTGGCTCACAGCGGCTGCCTTTGCAAATGGATATGAATTAACAAGTTTAGATGCCACAGGCTTGGCTCTGTCATTTGGTTTTCCTGCCCAGGAGCTGTCTCTCTGCACATAGCCAGACTGGGAAGCTTGAACTTGACATGAATGGCTAACTACCTCTTCTCACTACTCCTTGTTGTTAATCTGGGAATTTTGACTCTAAAAGGCAGAGTTCCTTAGAGGAAGCTGCGTGTGCCCCTGAGTCAGTGGAGAAGATCTGCGCTGTTCCAGGAAATGGAGTAAAAGGGCAGGGGCTGCTTCTCCGGCAAGAGGCGTGATGTCACTGTGGACTCTCTGCCTTGCCAGCTGGAGGGTAGGCAAAGGGCTATTCCATCTATGTCTGGATCCTCCTCTGGATCCTTACTTAATGCCCCCTAAGTCAGCACTTATTGCTTGAGACATTAGGGTGTGCTTGGGCACACCTGGCACACCCCTTGTGCACACCTATGGGTGCTTCATCTTGTCAATTTTCTGCATGGCACAGACAGGCAAAAGCGATTGAGGGTTTTTGGGGTAAAGCAATGTGTATTCAAATTTCTCACCCATCCCTATATTAAGCCCACGTATAAATGTATACAGAACACTTCTGTTTGTATGCTTTGTATGCAGAGTAGAGCCCTTTATATGCCAAAAATCTGATTAGCGCTGGGTATATAATGGCTGTGAGATGAACTTGCTAGATCCGAAAGTTTATTTCAGTATTTGACATCCGCTTTGGTTCTGTCGTTGTAAATTGCCATGTTAGTGTGAATGCTCTGGCATCAAAACTAATGAACATCAGGAGATTTTTAAAAAAACAGTGGAATAGCTTCAACTCACCTGTCAAAATAAATTATTCATAACTAGAAAAAATAATTCAAATCCCCATAAATCTGACAAGGGTGTTTACTTCTCATGGAGAAGCAAGATTGTAGTATCTGCCTCCTGCTCATAGATGAGAGGAACAGAGGAGCCCCAGCACAGCAGACGTTCTTACATGCATTAGAGCTCCTGTATACATGCTCCTGTATATAGAGCTCCTGTGGATGAGAGCCATTGGATTTACAGCCACACATCCTTTAGTGATGCCCAAATGCTGAGGCTCATTGCATCTGAGGGTAAAAACCTGTGACATTAATCACATGGTTTGTCCTTAGTGGAAGTTCTTTCTTACACAAATTGCCAGCATTTGAAGGGCAGAGGGTTGGAATGATGAGCCAGATTGGGGTCTCAGCAAGGGCACTGGGGGGTTGTTGTCTGACCTGATCCATATCGACCCCCATGCCTGGAAATTGCATTGTGGGGAGAATAATTCCCATTGGAGTGAATGGGAGCTTTATTTCTAAGGCAGATTGCAGGCATGAGGACCCCTGATTCAGACCAGGACCAAAGGGTTAACATCCTCTACAACCCACCCCATGCGAGGGTCCCAGAAGCCATTTAATGTCAGAGGTAGGACAGCTAGGGATGCTGGAGAAATTCAAGACAGACTAAAATGAGTTTGTATTTCTAAGAATCTGACCTGCCGAATCCACTGCAGACTGGCCTCCCCCAAGTTGCACAGAGTACGCAGACTTCCGGATTGTTTTTTTATACTTTCCTGAAATTTAGGGAAATTCATTTGGAGGAAAATATGCAAGTTTCTCCTGAGACATTTGCTATTCTGGAAAATATCCATGGAGAAAAGTTGAATGGAATGGGGGACAATATGCTAAATGTTTCATACTAACATGAATTATGTATATTGTTGCGAAGTTTCTGATGGATTTATTTACGTATTTTTCTGCATAATGGGGGAAAAGTTGAATCTGTCTGTGAACAGATGCTGGAATGAATGACACTCCACAATCCATGACATACACACATGGGACAGATTTCACAAAATCCAGACATCCCTAACTACAGCTATCCCATAATGATTTGCACTGTTTTCATCTATTGTGTTCAGGTGTGGTTTAGTCTGCATATAAATAACTGTCTTCAACTTACATTATTTTTTTAGCATCTTAAGGCTTTGCTAACATTTATTTATTTATTGCATTTCTATACCGCCCAATTGCTGAAGCTCTAAAAGCTATTTCGGAATCTACTTTTTCCTGGCATCCAGTTCTGTTCTTTATATTTCTGGCATGGGTACAGGAGTACCTCCCCTTCTCTAGTGTCTGATGCCTTAAGTGATAGACGAACATTGCACTCCTACAGAAACTGCTATGTTGCCCTTGAATCTTGTTTGCCTTTTAATGATGTAGTATGCTCTTGGGGCTGAGATGTGAAGAGGAGTGCATCATATATGCATTTTTAAAGGATGCTCAGTGTTCTCCATGGCATAATTATCACCTGTTCACTGCTCCCTGAGGAAGGAGAATGGCTCTACAAGTCTAAGAACTCTCCCTTGCCTTATGAATCAAGGCTAGAAAAGAGCAAGGAGAGCATGGACAAAGATTTGACAATAACAAATGTACTACTCCCAATTCTCCCCTCAGTTCTGGGCTTTCCTGACAGTATTCGCAAGCTGTGTAGTTAAAGAAGACTATAGAACCAGATTGCAAAGGAAGACACCCGGATTGTGTGTTCCTGCAACCGTTCCTTTTTGCCAAAGAATTTTTCTGTGCCTCTGAATGTAGCACATAAATTTTGATTTATTATAGCATCAACTGGCCATGTGAGTGTATTTATCCTTATGGAAGTCTAGTGGGACACAGAAATGTTGTTGTGGCCATGGTACATATAGGAAACTGAGACCCAGAAGGGATTAAAAGAGATCTTGGGTGAAAAGGGAAGGGAAAATAGGTAAACTGGTTTTACCATGGGAGGAGAAATATATGAATGACCTGAGACCACACCTCTGTGAGAAGCAGGATCTGTAGAAACAGATTTATGACTTTATCTCATATTTATGGCTCAGATACTTAGGATTTATGGCTCACAAACTTGTGAGGAGATAAAGTTGTCACGCAGGAAAGACAGAAGTTAAGGGCAGGATCCGGCTTTCCGGAGGGGGCGGGGAGCTGGGGCAACAGAGACTGGCTCTTTGCTGTAGGAAGTGGAAGTTTCATTTCAGCGACACAGAATGAAGCTCAAAAAGCGGCCTGTGTGACACATGTGGCATTTCAAGGGTTGCAGAAGCGTTGAACACAAAGACCTAAGACAAGCAAGAGTGTTTAACAGCACAAGCCCATACATGTCTGCTCAAGTGCAAGACCTGCTCTTACTCCCAGGTAGTAGGTATAGGGTTACTTCCGAAGAGAAATGAAAATGTTTGGTAGTGAATACACACACATTTCTTTTGTCCCACTTCTGTGTTGTTGTGACTAAACACATTTTGCAAGTTTTAAAAACAGTACACAACCCTACAAAACCTGTTTACTGGAGGCAAAAGTGGGATGAGTGTACACAACAATCAGACGCCCCTCTTTCAAAGTACTTCTGAGTTGAGTGGTGGGAGAACAGTCAGGTGCAAATGGATGCACGGAATACAAAGAGCTGTGGGAGAGAAATGGCTTATGAAAAACTGGCTCTAGCTTTGTCGGCTTTCACCCTCCCCCCCAACTGATGCTATTTTCATTTAAATAAATAAATAAACGGAAAGCTATTTTGAAAAGTGCCCCTTGATTGGCCCTAACTGTGATCAGGAGAGAGGTGGCTAGATGCATGGCTGCTTTTTCAGCCCACAGCCAAGTTCAGATGATCATGCGTGGCGAGCCACCGTGGCTTCTTTCCCTGCCCACGTGACCGCTTTTTGCATAATTACCTGCGACACAAGTTGCTGTGACGTCTGAAGAGGACGAGGCAGGGGTGGCCTCTTACCTTCGCCTTCTCTTAATTTTTTTTTAAATTTTATTGTTACTATCAAGAAACAAAACAGAACTGTTGTTGCTGGCTTTGTTGTTTTTATCGCTTTTAAAAATTTAACTGTTTTTTGTGTTTTTACTGCTATAAGCTGCCTTGGGAGGGCTTCTGCCCTGAAAGGTGGCCAAGAAATGATTTAAATCAACCAATAAATTCTTACCCACCCTACAAGACCTACTGTATGCCATGGGTAAGAAGTCACCCCCGCTGCATCGTAGGTAATTATACATAGTGTTTGCACACGTGCGGATGCAGGGGAAGAAGCCATGGCGGCTTCCCCCCACCCCCCATGATCATCTGAACCTAATCCATGTGTGTTTTCCTGAACTATAGTAAGCCAAGAAGTCCAACTTTAAAATATTCTAAACATTTCTTTCCTCTAGACATTGTTCCACCCCAACAGTGGGGCAGCTGGGAAATATGGAGGAATACAAGCCCTTCGGCTGGACCAATACAAGGCGTTTTATCTCACAGGTATGTTCCTTACCTGGTTTTGTTAGGTGCTTAAAAAAAATAAAATCCTGTGGAGCATTCTTTCTCCTCCTCTGGAAATAGTGAGATGTGAATAAAATCAGTCATCTTTCCTCAACACCGAAACTCAAGCAAACCTTTAGATGCATCTCCCAACCCGTGTCTATCCACCCACCCCAGATCCCAGCAGAAAGGACGATTTTCCATTATGGTGCCCAACATTTTCAGTTTTGTAAGAGATGGGACGGTCACATCCATACACACAGAACAAGAATTTAATTCCACAGGAGGGGATGGGCCATTTAATAGACTGTGAACAGTAAAACCTCAGCAGGCTAGGGGTGGGTTAACTACAACCACCCAACCTCATCGTGGCATGTCACTTCACCTGGTGCATTTTCGCTGGGTGGGTGGGCAGAATATTCATGCACCCAGAGTTCACTCCACACACCCCTATAATGCAGGTAGAGGTGGTAGTGGGTATGATATTCCCAAGCTTTAAACACAGGAGATCCAGGGGGGATCTACAAGGCAGGGGTGGGAAACCCCAGATATTTTGGCCTCCAACTCTTACCTGCCCTATCCAGCATAGCTAGTGGTGAGGGATCATTGGAGTTATAGGCTGAAACATCTGGAGGGCCACAAATTACCCACCCCCTGCTGTAGGGAAGTTGCAGGGGAGTGAATAAGAATTACAGCCTTGGGGAATGCAGATGGACTCAGAAGTTCAGCCTGGATTTGCCCCAGGCTCTGCAGAGGGCCTTTGCCTGTCCTAGATGTTCGTATAGGCTGGTGCTCCTCTGGGTCTGCATTTGGCTTGCATGTTCTGCCCTGGAGAACAGATTCCCTGGTACTTAGCAGGGCTAAAGGGACAAAACCTATGGCTGTCTCTATTCTCATTCTAAATTTCATCTTTGAGCTGTCTTGTGTATTTAAAGCTCAGGCGTATACAACTTATTTTGACACATGGGGAGTGTGTAAAAAAGAAATGCAGTGCAATGGAGCTCATTTTCCTGCACCAGAATAGGCACACCTTCACTGTGCAGCACAAGATGAAGCCATATGGCGCTTTTCTGAGGCTCCACTTATCCTCAAGGTAAAGTCCTTGTTGGACTGAAATATTCAGCCATGCTCTTTCTTGGAATCCAGTTGCTCTTACACAGTGGTAAAGTGTGCACATATTTCTATTTGTTCCAGCCTGCCCTAGTTGTTGGCTTAAGTCAATTGTGTGATCTAGGTGCATGCTCAGCCTCTTTTATTCTCTCTCTCTCTCCACACTACTCCCCCTCCCTAGATAAGACTTTAGTAGTTGTAGACCTGATCCTTTTGCTAGCTGTTTCCCTGCAAGCGCTGAGTTAAGGCATGTCTTCCTCCCTTCCAGAAAAAAGGCCTTTCCACTCCCAGGGAAGTAGAGCAGCGAGGCCCTCGAGAGACAGGCTTGCCGGGGTTCCAATTCACAACTTTACACCCAGGTTCTTTTTGTGTCACTGTGTTTTCCTTGGGATCTCTGCTCCTTTTTCTAGCAAAATGCCGATAGAAGACCAGTGTGACACCTGGCTAAGCTTCCTGGCCCTCCACTGCCTTTTCAAGCTGTCATTTTGGAGTGGGGTCAAATGCAGGTCAGCCCTATGGAAAACTAGAGCCAGTTGCAGCCTCAGGCCTGTTGAGCTATAATTACCATGGTCTGTCTTGTTATCACCTCTGCCAGACAGTATGGGCTGTCACTGCACGTACTTGGTGGCCCTACCCTTCCTCCAGTGTCATTTTCCAGTAACTCCTACTGGCTCGACTGATTAATATAGCCCTACTGTACCTTTCTCCATATACCCTATTCTTAGCTTTCCCTGATGTGATTGTTCATGTACAGCACTTCCAGTTGTGATGGGAAGGGCCCCTTTTCATCAAGTTAGTATTTATTTGTGCCCTGCTTTCTCCACACCACCCTCCAGGTACAATTTCTGTGCATTTTACTCCCTCAGATAAAGCAGTGTAGTAAGCTCCGTCACACAGAGTTCAAATCACTCCCTGCTGGGTTGTGCCATTGATCTCAACTGAGTCACCTCTCAGTAAGAGGGGATCAAAGGTTAAATCATTCTGCCTCATGTTTGAGCTCATTCCTGCCTGACTTTGGTTTCTGTTCAGAAAGGCAGCAGGACACACAAGCAATGGCACACACTTCTGAATACATCATAGCTCCCGCCTGGAGGCACAACACGATGTGGATCCTGAGAGGACTGTGAAGGCAATGTGCAGCTTCTCTAGACTGTGTGGAAGTGGCCCATCGAAATGTTTCCCGACTCTTGACAGCAGTCTGTATCTACATACAATACAGAAAATAAATTAATGCACAGGACAAAAATAGGGTGACCAGATGGAAAGAAGGACAGGGCTCCTGTATCTTTGAAAGGGGAATTTCAGCAGGTGTCATTTGTATGCATGCAGCACCTGCTGAAATTCCCTTTTCTATACAACTGTTAAAGATACAGGAGCCCTGTGCTACTTTTCATATGGTCAGCCTAGACAAAAGTGGGTGTACAGTTAAAAAGCCAAATCCTGCTCGCACATGCTGCTCACCTCCCTGTCGGCTTTCCCATCAGGTATGTTTCCTCCAGTCAACTCAATTCCGGCACTGGTGTCCAGCAGTGGAAATGTGACATCAGGAAAGAATTCTCACAACCTGCAAGTAAAGTGGTAATCTTGTGTCTGGACTTTATCACTTGAAACTGTAGGTTGGGGGACTCACATGATTGAATACTCTATTCAAAAATATTTCCTGCACGTTGAAAGCTCATCACAGGGAGATCTAGTTTCTAGATGCAGACCATGTTTTGGTAAGCTGCCACCTGCAGTCTTAACTAGTACAACCCAGACAGAAGATTCTTACTTGATCTACTGGTTGTGAGAACAAGGCCAATGGTGGTTCATTTAGAGCTCATAGTAGACAAAAGTTAAACATAGTAGTCCACTCTTTCCAAATGGCCACTGATATTTAGTAATTTGTCTGCAGCCTTTTGTGTAGTACATACACCCTGCAGATCTAGATTTTTCTCTTAATGTTTTGGGAACACATATTTTGTGGGTTATCATAGCTGCCCTTGAAAAATTCTAGTGAGCAACCAGAGAATTCTGCATTGTCTACTTTCTGTTGCCGAAGCAGCTTTCATTCTGCAGCTGCTAACCTGGTACAATCTACATATAACTGTGCCAAAACATTGCTTGTTCATTGGTAAAATGCTAATAACACACTTCCATGAAGGGGCTCTTTCTCTAGACATTTAAGGCCAAATGTACTCATTCCATGTGTTTGATACCCACATCACATGCCTTGAACAGAACTTACAGTGATACCACCTGGGCGATGCAATTGAGAGGGAAGGGCCTACTCACCTGCAGGACCAGTTACGTGATATCAGTGCCAAGTTCTCTTGCTTAACTTTCCTAGGAACCCCTGCCATATTTCTAAGTTTTGCAGTCAAACAAGAAGAAACTCCCAACATTATGCACCCTAAACTGATGATCCCTATTGGGAGTTTACTTTCAAGTGCTCCATTGATATATTCTCAGGCATTGGTTGTTAACCATTTACCCCTGCAAATAGGTCAGTTTTGCTTTTGTTTTTATAATAATGGGTATGTGCTCAACTTCCCGTCACCAAAATTCATGAAATAAAAGTGCTTACCTTTGGCTGGATCGTTCCCATACTTAAGCTATGCAAACGTGCACAAAATGTTCTCTTGTAATTGTGTGGACACTGCAACAATAGTAACAGCCAGAAGACAGCAGTCTGGAATCTTGGTGTGTTTCATCTTTTTCCAGGTGGTGCCAAGGCCTGTGATGGAAGCGTTGGACAGGAACAGTACCACCAGCCACCTCTCATTTTCAATTTACAGCATGATATTCAGGAGCAGGAACCCCTGGACATCCATGCAGCTGAGTACTGGGCTATCTTACCCGCAGTAAGCAAGGCACTTCGGGACATTCTTCAGGATATTAAGACAGACAATGTGTCTATGGCAGATTACTCTCATGACCCAGCTGTGATCCCCTGCTGTAACCCACACCACTTGGTCTGCAGATGCCAACCAGCTTATGCCAACTCAACTTTGGACAAAAAGGTGCTGTACTGATATGGAGAGCTCTTGAGTCAGGAACCATTAACACCATCCTCCCATGAGGCCCATAAGCTCAAGGAAAGGTGCAGATGAAACAGTAGTGAAGACTTTAGAACCAATGTGTTTTAGGATTTTAACTGTTACGTAATGAACTATTTTGAGAATTTTTTTTGCTGTTGAAAGGCATCAGGCCCATCCAGACTTCAAGCTTGTGATACCTACGTTGTTCTTAACTGGAACCTTGAGATCTGCCAACCAGAGCCAAGTGCAAAACCCATGGAGTTAAAAGAATTCATGAGCCCAGAAATTTGTTTTGAGAACTGAATGGCGCTCACAGTCCTTTAACACAAAAATCCACTGTTAGTTACCGGAAGTGTTTAGAAGTATAGTTTAGGATTAAGGTAGGGAGCAATTTGTTGCTGCTATTGTTAAACAATTGGGAATCAGAAATCCTTGCTGATCTTCTTCAGAGATCTACCACTCAATCCTGATTTTACCTGCTTGTCCACCATTCATGTTGTAAATAAATGCTGAATTTGGGACTTTCACCTGTTCCTTTTATATTAGTCTAGATTGCTAAAATGGTCAAAGCATTAATGCACACAAGAAATGATCCCTACTTTTTTAAAAAATAAATGGTGAACTATGAAACATCTTGACACAGGAAGGTTGAGATGTAAGATAAGAGAACTAAATACACAGTTGCCATTTTTAGCAGCAGCCATGTGTATATCATAAGATCTAGTTATAGCCCAAGCAGCTCAAGGTAAGTTTGGATGCCTTTGAAGTAACTCCAATGCAACTAGTCACCAAAAGATGATGTGTAGTCATCCAACAAGATTTGAAAACTGAGAACATTCCAATTTTTTATAAAGTGACATGGGTTCATCTTATTTCTCCTTGCTATGGTAAGCCTATATCTTTCTCTGCATAACATGTTCAGAAAAGAGGCAAGTCCAATTCATTGTTGTTCTCTGAGCAAGGTATGCTTTTTGATTCTCTGAAAATTGCTGCTAAGGCATGGGAAATGGGCTGGCATGATATATAGAGCTCCATCACACCAGCGATTTATCACACACTTGTCATGCCTGGTATGTGGTTTTGCAGCACAGTACTCACATGACGTTGTCCAAATCCTACACTCATTTCGCCTCTTCTCCATGTTTTCTTTTTGGAGCGGGGAAAGTCTGGATTATTTTCCCTCCCTGTGAAATAAATGTGCTCCTCCCTCCCATGTTTTGCTGTCGTTGCGTTCTATCCAGCCATCCCGTTCTTTGTTGGGGGCATGTGTGTCCAAGGGCGGTCTCGTTAAAAAAAGAGGAGGGGAGGGCAGTTCTCCACTCAACCAAGAAGGGGGAGGGAGAGAAGTCCCATTTAACTCTTATGTTCTTACTCCTGAGTAGGAAATGTGGAAAATGCACCCTCCTTGCCTGCAGCGCCCTCATTTTTAAAGATAGAGATCAAAATTGGCACAGTGCTAGCTCTTAAGTAGAGCTTTCAGCATGTCAAGTTTGAATCAGATTGGTTTATCCTTGAATTTTTAAATTCCCCCTTAAACCCCTTTCCTGATAGTCCACCACTGCATGCTTACCTGTGAGTAAACGCCATTGAACAGAGAGACTTACTTCTGAGTAAACACATAGAACTGACTTTTAATAGTGCGGTCACTCAGAAGCTTTTTTTTTTAAAGTCTAAAACAGCAAACTTGAAAGAAATGAGCAGCAACTCAAGGCTCTCTTCTGTTTACTCAGAAGTAAGTCTTGCTCTGTTCAATGGGGTTTATTCAAAAGTAAGCATGCATGGGATTTTAGTATGATGGATGTAAATGCAGTTGAAAGCGATGGGATTTACTCTTAAGTAGGAAACCAGCAGATCTCTTATTTTATGAACTTGGAGATGCACAGCTTCGCATGATCAAAGTAAAAGAAAAACCAATCCTTCACTAATGCAAACAGGTGGAATTTCACACTGGTGACTATCAGGAAAAGGGTTTAGGGGGGAATTTAAAAATTTCTAAAAAATCAAGGGATGAATTGATCAGATTCAAACTTGGCAAGCTGAAAGCTCTACTTAAGAGCTATCACTGTGTCAAGTTTGACCTCTTTAGCTTTAAAAATTACACAGATGCAAGCATTTTTGTTAATTTCCATTTAAAAAAATACTTTAAATCAAGGGATGAACTCATTCAAACTTGGGGTGGTTAAAGCCCTCTTAAGAGCTATCACCACTCCAAGTTTGACCTCTTTAGCTTTAAAACTTACGCAAATGTAAGCATTTTGGTTACCTTGGAGCAAAGGAGGGGACCTGAGCACCTTTACCAAAGAAATTAGTTAAAACGATTGTTCATCTACCCACCCTTTGAAACGAGCAACAAAACAAACCTTCACTCCTCCTCCCCTGTAAACCTTTCCCAAGCCAAGGGGCAGCAACTGTCTCAGCCCATGCATCCCCTCCTGCTTCCTACAAACGGCCTCCCTTCCTTGGAGTTTGTTTAATATGATCTTCGGGGGAAGTATAGTGTGTTGTTGCACTGTAACTGCAGACTTTCAGGCTGCTGTACTATTGTATTTGGCAGAAAGAGAGAAACATTTTTTAAAAATAAAAAATCAACTGCCGGGGAAAGGAGAACATAGGGGTGGGAGATTTCACCAGCATAGTAGCGCTCCAGGTGAAAAGATACATGAGCTGAAAGAGCACAACAACGCACAGACGTGAAAGTGCCCCAGCAATTGACTCGCTAAGGAAATGGAGGGGAAATCACAGATGAAAACCAGATTAAAAAAAAGTAGGTGTCATGGAGCTCATAGTAAAAAAGAAAAAGGATTCCATTCAACTGTGCAACAATTCAAAACAACAAGAAAGATGGAGCACAGCTGCTGCTGCTGACACCATGATGATTTTATTGACAGGTATTCCAGCACAGCTCCAACACAATAGGTTGGGGGTTCTGGTTTTTTCCTAATAGGTCACTGCAAAAATATTCTGCATGGGTAAAATATTATGCATACACTGTACAAAGACATAGGTCAATAGACTTTTCTATAAGTACATTTATACATGACATAAGTTAGAAAAGGGCAGGTATGTATATAAAATTTGGGTCCGGTCAGGGTAACATTTGCACGGTGGTTCTCGAGTATAGGGCAATGTGCATATACAGTACATTGATACCAAACCTACATAGCACTTTTAAGAAAACACACACAAAGGGCCAGAAATGGTTGGCTAGGAATGAACATACTTTGTTAAAAGGACTGGAGCACCTCAGGGTTTTCCCTCACTTGTGGGTTCTTCCACATTCCCCTTTAGTTTTTCCAAACCTCCTCCCATCCGCCGCTCTGTGCTCTGCTGTTTGCCACGCCTCATGATCTCTTCACTTTGTTCGTCTGGTTTCCACGGCACAAGATTATCTACCAAAATCAAAACAGAAGGGCCTTACTTTCCCCAGCAACGTGCCGTTGAGCATGGTGTGCTGTAAACAGGCTTTGCGCGCATGCAGAGGAAGCAGCAGGGAGACAAATGTCATGCAACTGTTTTGCTTTCCACAATGGCCGTGGGTTTCTGTGGGTCATTTAGTTCCTTTGTCCTTGCAAGAATCATCTGACTCAGGAATAAATTAGATCCAATGCCCATCTGGCATCTGACCCAGAAAACCAGTCTGAGAAAGTATTTCTAGTTTAAACAATCACATCATTGTCCTGGTTGTAAACACAGCGCACACTTGAAGCGTCGGTTACTGAAATGCATTTAATTAATAAGGCAACCAAATTAGCATCCTGGCAGAACATGCATCACAGTGAGGATTCGCTGCTCCAAAGGATATTATCAAAGTTTGACAGTTACAAAACAGAGTGCTAGTCATTAATATTTTGTTGGGTGTAGAGGGCCAATCTCTAATGCCTTGTAGAAGCATATAGGGGAGGCTCTGCACAGATTCCTGAGGTGACAATGAGTCTTCCCAGCTGTTTGGAAAGTTGTTGTTTTTAAAAAGTTACATATATGTAAATGCTCTTTCAGAATTGTGAAACACGCTTTGGTCCTGTCAGCCTTCCAACTTTGCAGTATGAATCGCTTCCACTTCTGACAATGATGAAGACACACCTGAACTGCACGTCTGCAGAAGGTTCCGCTACTAATCCTACCAACCTTACACAATGGAGTGACAAACAGTGGACCTGCCTTATGTGCTCATGTTTCGAAATTGTTCTTCCATGAACAGACATGAGGCAGCTGGCACTGGGCAAGCGTGCTTATTGGCCGATAGTAGGCCCTGGTTGGATTCCATGGTAATAAGCGTCTACAATATACGGCAGGTTTACACATGGCAACTTTACCACAATTCCAGGTAAGAAAAGTGTACACATCATCACCTGTGACAAAGAACCTGTCATTTTGTTGTGAGCGTCCATGGTGAAAGATATGTGCATCAATAGGTCATGGGAATTACACCTCCATGATCACCAGCTTCCCTAGAGAACAACACCATGTTTCCACACGACTGTCTGCAGCCTTCATGCTGCAAATCAGGCTCTCCTGGCTGTCTCCTCCACCCCCAGTATGTATGAAATAGGAGAATAGGAGTGCTCAGTTTAGCAGGGTGAAGGCTCAAGCAGGGTCTGAGGCTGTAAGAGCCCTGGCATAAACAGGAGTTGCCAGGTATTGAGGATGGTATGCTACATATCTACAACAGCACTTGTTCATTTAGGGCTGGATTCAACTTCCTCGTTGCAGCTGTGGAACAGATACTATGGTGGAACAGGACTTCCGTGTCTTATCCTGCCCCTAGCAGTCCTCTGCATGCCCTCCACATCTCCAGAGATCCCTCAACACCCACACGCCAGCAGATTTGCAGGCTGCACAGAGGGCAGCAAGGAGGAAGAGAAGAGGCAGAACTCAACTCCTGTTCCACCAGTCATATCTGTTCCGTGGAACCAAGAAGGAAGTTTGATCCAACCCTTTCTCCAATTTATTTCCACATTGGATTGGGACAGTTTACTTGGCTCTAATGTGTGCTCTTTTTCCATGCTGAGACTACATCTTCCTATGCAGAGATGGTAGCCATTTAAGAAAATTGCCAACTGTGAAGCAATCCACAGACGGTGGAACATCTGACATGGGTATGACACAGAGGTGGGCTCTCATTCTGCATGCATATGCCCTTAAAAATGTTTTTATGTCAGTGTTAAATGACTATTTAAGGGAGCCAAATTCTCGACACAATATTCCCAGAGTGGCCATTTTCTATGAATAAGGTGCTTATAAGAGCTCCACAGCATATCAAGAAGGATGCGTAATGTAACGTCCCCCAAAATTGGGAGATAGGTAAAAGGCGAAAGAACTAAACCATTATTATAAATTGTGGTGGGCAACTTGTGGCCCTCCAGATGATGTTGGACTACAACTCTCATCATGCTCACCACTGGCTATGTTGGGTAGGGATGATGAGAACTACGGTCCAATGCCATTTGTAGGGCCACAAGTTGCCTACCCTTGATGCAGAGGGATGGCAAATACTGAAGAATCCTAATTCACCCTTTTCTACTAAGGCAGCCAAATGGAAAATGAAACATAAGCCTTAAGTGCAGTAGCTTCTTAGTAACCTCAAACAGGTTGCTGAGCCCATGTGAGCAGGTGTCAATGAACCCAAGAAGCTCAAGATTCATACATGCATGCACAACTAATGTAACAAACCTGGAGCCAAATCACCAACACATCCAACTTTTAAATATAATACTCTTCCTTTATTTTTTAATTCATTTTAATACTGCCTAACCAACATGTGACCATGTGTGGATGAGAAAGCCTGATTACTAGTGGAAAAACAAGAACAAGAACAACAACAACAACAACAACAACAACTTCTTCCCTGGGCAGCAGACTAGGAATCCTGCACTGGCGTAGTTAGCAGGGAGCAGAGCTACAGGCTCAGCCCTGGCTTTTTCTCAGCCCATACAACTATGGATAAGAGCCCAAACTAAGCCCGTTCTATCCCCAATCAGAGGTACGATTTGCCACTTGCCTGGCCTTGTGTAGCAAGCAGCAATAAATCCCCCTCCCCCTGCCCTCCGTAAGCAGAGAAATGGCACAATTACACCTGCGCTTCCACCACACTCACACACAGCCCATTTCCCCCAGATGTTTGGTGCTTCCAGATGGACAGCGACTAGCACCACCAATCCAAAGGCAATGCACAGCTGTTCCATCTTTCCCATAATGGGGTGGCAGTGGTAAGAAAAGGCGGAAGAAACAGTGGGAAAGTGGAAGACAACATCTGGGCCCCTCTTAACATTCCGTGTTTGAGGCAGGGCCATTACACAACACAAGCCATGTCTGGAAGCACCCTAGAAGAGAAATGGGCGAGAGACAGCCTTTAAGGTCAGGAGAGGGAGAGAGCGTACAGATGCCCTGAAAATGAGCCACACCTTACCCTGGCTGCAGTGAGCAGTGCAGGGCTATCTTGGCTGGCTCACCCAGCATTAAGGTGCCTGGACAGCAGTGGCAGAGAAGTGAAGGAAGCAGAAGGGCCAGCAGCAACGGAAGCAAAGCGGGCCAGTGGTGAGGCCGGTCGATGCCTAGCCACCCCATCAATATGGCTGAGTCACACAGGGCTGCGCCTTGCCCAGGGCTGCTTTTGAGGCCACTCCAGCACGGCAAAGCCATGCGAGACGGATGGGATCTCCAGTGCCTTCTCCTCAGACCCAGCTTCCAACCCTAGAAAGGTTATTCCTACATGATCTCTCTCCATATTGGGCCTTGCTGGGGCCCAAATTCCTGGTGTGTGTTTTCCCACCAGCAGCTAGTACAAATAACTAGCTCTGGTAATATAAAGCGCCCCCTGCATGGACAGAAAGGCATACAATTTGGAAAGAGGTTCCTAAGTAAATAAATAGCATTAAGAGACACTGCAAGGTAACCGATGTCCATTATAGAAAGGGAAAACACTATCCAACATAAAGAAATGTCCTTAAAAAAATCAAATCTCCAGAAGGAAATCAAGACACTTCTTTAAAATTTAAAAAATCATGGCCAATGTTTTTCCCATTCTGCCACTATCCATTTCTGCATTTTACCCGTCTTCAGTGGAGACAAGGTTAGTCAGTAGGCCCAACATCAACGTTGGGCATCTGATGGAGCTGCCGCTCACACTTTTTTGTGACTTGCCACAAGTGCTCAGGGAAAGCAGAGCCGGTCCTTCTGCCCTAACTCTAGCGCTGCCCATTTCCCCATAGCTGACACCCCCTGGGCCTTCTCCCCACTGCTCCATACTAACCCACTATACACCCTCCCTGGGCTTTTCCCTGACGCAGGGCTGGGGCAGAGTCCCCCTTGCCGGGATGAGTCAACAACCAACAGAAGGGCTGTGAGGGACGGGAAGGAAGCCGTGAAGGGCCAGGCGGGGGCTACAGTGTGCTGGGGAGCCCTCAAGGCAGGCCTCTTGCCCCAAACCCACAAAAACCTGCGTCAGTTTCATCCGTTGTGTTCAGGTCACTTTAATCTGAACATACCGGGGCTCAAAATGTCACAGGGACCTACAAGACTGTTCTTACTGACCTTTGGAGTATTATTATTTTCTCAGCTCAGAGGCAGAGCTGAAGATGCAGAAATCCAGACTTGCACTCTGAACATGCCCTCCTCTTGGGAGGACAAAAGTGTTTATGGGAGCCAACAAAATGTCTGGAACATCGGAGTCTGCAGCATTACTGAACCTTAACAAGCATGGACCTGGTCAGACCCTTGGCTGGGAGCCCACAGTACGATGAGAATGTAAGAATTATCAATTTCTTTTTTAAATAAAGTAAAATCAGGTTTGTATTTGTACAGGCTTTGCTCCCTAAGCCCATCTCCCATCATGGTGGCAGTTATCCTACCCAGCCCTAAGACTATAGCAGAGTTAGTTGCCGTGGGATACAGGGAAGGAGAGGAAGGGACAGCCCTTCTGGAAGAAGAGGGCAACACTGTCTTCTCAGCAGGAGGCCCACAGTGCCGCTTAAGTGCTCCTAATGCTCACAGGTGGAAATTCAGTTTCATCATCCAGACACACTGGCCCAGTGGCAAATTCGTGCTCGGGTATAATCTCTCCTCGAAGGGCTCCCCCATCTTCTGAATATCCTGCAAAAATAAAAACAAAAATCAAATGAACAAAAATAACCAAAACACTTGAAATAAATACAGGAGAGGCCAAGAAGACCCCAAGGTGGGCAGGCAGGATCACCACTGGATGACTGTGTTTTATAGAGTGCCTTTCCCCCCCCCTTTCTTCTCCAGGGTTTGGTAAAACTGGAGTGAAAGCACTGGTGAGCCGCAAAAACTAGACTAGGGAAAAGCAGAACTTAGCAACTTCAGCTCAATGGGCAGACATGTAGAGTTTGATTCACGTGGGTCTGTGAATGAGTGGCACAGAGGTTTTGCATAAAGAAGGGCAGAGAAACATGGTAACTTGTTTGCTTAAAAAGAATGCAGGAATGCAGAGGCTTAATGAAGAAATATGAGAATAGTGGGGCAGATCAATGGTCCACCTCACCCCAAATCCTATCAGTAAGCAGAACACCCCAGGCTGCTTCAGAGGAAATATGTTGTTTACTAGGCAGCAAGTTGGACTAAAAACAGGGAACACTGGAGGTTAGCGATGCATCACAGTTGCATCCCACCTTTCCTCTCAGGAGCTGAGGCTGGTGCATGTGGGCAGTATCCAACTGATCCTCACAAGCCTGCGAGGTACACTGGGCCAAGAAAGTGTGACTTGCCCAAGGCCAGTCAGTGAGTTACACAGTCAAGTGGGAATTCAAATCAAAGTCTTCTGGATCCAAGTCCCACACTCTAGCCCCCAGATTGCCAAGCTGCACCATGTTGTACCTGCACCAGGGAGTGGTAGAACAGGCCAGTTTGGCTCTCTGGAGCTGTACTGCTGCCTGCGCCTCAGCTCAGTGGAATGGAGGCAAAACCGCCCAAGGTGCAGTCCCAACTTGTCACACATTTGCCAAAAAGATTGGCCACCCACTGCTCTAGCCACTATCCCACACTGTGCCAATGAGGAGGACCTTGTGCCTCTTCTTGTAACAGCCCAGGCCTCCTTAGGGAAGCCTCCCTCACAATCTGAGAACTGGTGATTGCTGTTTCAGTCAACTCATGATTTGCAGAGGGAATTAATGGATTGGCCCATGGCCCAGGCCATGCTCATATTGCTCACAAGGCAGATGCAGGAGGGCTTCTGCTGCAATTCTCTGGATGGCTGAACTGACAGATCTGTGACTTTGGGGCACATCTTGAACCGCCTTCATTCTATGGCACATTCAGGCAACCCGCTGTCCTTAGAGGCCTCATGGGGCAAAAAGGCTGCTCAGCCCTGCTCCGTGGGCCGATTCACACAGCTAGGTTCATCATTTGATGACTGAAATGTTGACTCGCACATGTGAATCGACTAGCATAGATTAAACACCACAGACAGAACTTTCAAAAACATTTAGGACTTGATGCATTCCAAGGGAATCAGTGCACCCACTCAGGTGCCAGTCACAAACAAGTGCTGAGTGCGATATCAGGTAACATGAACCCAGCCTTTTGACAATTTGTGAGCAAATTTTTCATCAGTGAACGTTAGTTAAGTCTTGGCTATCCAAAGATCATCTCCAAAATACCACTCAGAATTTCTACTTTTCATTTCGGCCCAGGAATGTTAACAGAGAAACATTGCAGCCCAGATGCTAAGCATGACCTGTCACTGACTGCATTCATGTCAATTAGCTATGATCTTTTCCTTTCCTTTCCTGCTTTTGGCTCCCTTCACACATAATGGCCAAAAAGAATGAGATCCCAACTGCCCTCACACATTCCCTCCATCACTTTCTGGTTTGGGCAAACCATAGTTTGCCATGACTTCCAGTTCTGGAAATCCATGGTGTCGGCTATTGAGCTGTCACCACAAACAAACCATAGTCTGCCTTAGCCAGGAAAGGAAGAAGGAAGGGGAGCATGCAAGGGGAGGAGGAATGGGATGGAGGAAATGCATAAGCCTGGGGCACGGCCCCAATAGCCAAAAGCTGGATAGGCCTTTACACTTGAACAGTGCTTTTGATGTCTACAAGGGACAACAATGCTTAATGGGTTCCATCGCTGACACAGATTGAAATGGCTAGAAACAAGCACAGAGAATGTCTCTCCAGGCAGGGCTCAGGAAAAGGACAGCTGAGAAAAAGACGAAATGAAATGGCAATTGGGAGATAAAGTAGAGATTGGAGATATGCATGAATTCCCAGGCAAAAATACAACACAAGGCAAGCCCTGATTGGGGAGAGTAGTAACATTTGGTGCTAGCAGCAGATTTATAATCTTCAAAGTACAGTGCATCTACAAAGTGTTTGAGTTTTGAGGATTAATTAAACTTGGTCATAAACAGAGGACAGATTTATTTTACTCATGAGGCATGTGAGGTAGTTCTTGAGAAATCTAAACACTACAGAGTAAGCTGCCTGGTTCTCAGGTCCTAGAACCACGCACTCCCGTACCTGTAGGTCAACTCAGCCTGACTTGATTCAGCAAACACCGCCCATGGACATTCCAGGACTAGTTAGCAAGATGGCCCTTGGGGAATGGGCTGTGGTGGAAAGGGTTGCACGGAGATGCACTTGTGATGCCTGCTAGCACTCTCAGCCCCTCAGAAGAACTGCACAAACACCAGAAAACCCATGGGCTAGGGTATTCCTAATAGCATGTACTTAGCATTTGTAAGCAACACGGGACAAAACAGGATGTCCAAAAGGCTTTATTACTATTTTGTGGTTGGTTGCAGGGCTGAGTGCTTAAAAACAATAAAAAAGGTAAACTAAAATAAAGACCTCCACCAAGGTAATGTAAATTCTCACTTTATGGATGCCGAGATTCTTAGGATCTTCCATTCTGTAGCCTGTGCTGTGCTTTTTCTGCTCGTCTGCAGAGGCACTCAGCCTTGATGATTTTATATCATGTGATGCAAGTGGCTTGGCCTTGCTACTCTGCTCTCCATTGGAACGGATTCCCGTTTGGGTGCTCACGGAAGTCACCAAAGTGTGCTGAGCTGCTTCAGTGTCTTTTGTCTGAACCTGAAGCGATCTATAATTGAGTGCTGGGAAAGCATCTGACTTTCTGCTTATGGTCAGAACAACCCCACCTCCCACAGTCCCAGATGTGCACCAGGTACAGGATCTCAAGAGATATCAAATAAGAGAAGTGTGCACGTTGTCCTAAGGCTATCAAGGCCGATGCGCAGAAGCTCCATTATTTGGGGATACATAGCTGTCAACAAATCTGATCAGGCAAAATCCAGCAACCTGTAGCCTTCAAAAGTTAAAGCGAATGGCGAATCCAATCCAGCCCTTACCTGGCATCATAGAAGGCGAAGGCATTGAACTCTGCCTGGCTACTGTAGCAGCATAAGTCTGAGCAGCTGGAGGCCGGAGATCGTTTTCTTTGTTTTCTTCTGTCTTTCCCAAGTCAAGCAAGCTGATTGTAAATGAGCCCAGAAAGGGGAGGGGAAGAAATGGGAATAAAGCAAGTCGTCAACATCTCCAGTCCATGTCCAGTAACGTTGACAATGTCTGTGCACGTTTGCCTGTGTTGGGCAACGATAGGGTGACCCTATGGAAAGGAGGACAGGGCTCCTGTATTTTTAACAGTTGCATAGGAAAGGGAATTTCAGCAGGTGTCACTTGTATGCATGCAGCACCTGGTGAAATTCCTCCTTTATCACAACTGTTAAAACTGCAGGAGCTATACTAGTGTGACCAGATACAAAAAAGGGCAGGGCTCCTGCAGCTTTAACTGTTGTGATGAAGAGGAAATTCCACCAGGTGCTGCATGCATATGACACCTGCTGAAATTCCCTTTCCTATACAACTGTTAAAAATACAGGAGCTCTGTCCTCCTTTCCATAAGGTCAGCCTATTTTATACAGTACAGAATATACATCAGAGCACATCCAAAGTGCCTTTGATTCACCACTGAGCAACTACAGTCTTATCTTCACACCGCAATGAAGGAACAAAGCTTCCTTCCAGAGCAGAGGGCAGGGCTCTCAGTTGCTCTGACACACCCAGCTTTTGACATTAAACAATGCCCCGACTTGCCCTCGCAATATTCTGAAAAACCATCTAATCATAATCATCAATAATTACATGTGGACTTAATTTCCCTGTAGCTGGGAACAGCCACCTCTCTTTCCCTATCTGAATATGAGGGTGCAGCCACTATGATGAACTTTAGGCAATATATGAACAGTCATTCAGGCAAGAAGTTAAGCTTTAGAGATGCCCAGGACTTGTGCAGACTCATGGCCAGAAGAACATGGGAGTGACGGTGTTATCTGAATGAGATGGGCATGCTAAAGCAGGTCTGATTTTAGTTTCAGCCTCTAACTTGAATTTAATCAGATGTTATAAATGGACAGTAAATTCATTCCTAGCTATGCGATTAGAGCCCACTTGAAAGGCTTGGCACTGCCAGCATACTGATGAGGGAAATGCCTTTACTGCCATCTTCAGCTGTCTCTAATTTAAATAGAAGTACCCCTCAAATCAACCATGGAGGCAACTTAGTATACTCTGCATGCTTCCCTGTGCCTGACTTACTCAGTCTGACCTAGTTGGCATATAACACTAACCCATAGTTTGTTGAAGTTTGGGTTGTCATATTGTGCAAACCCAGCCATACTGACAAATTGTGGTTTGTTGTCCACAAACAGCCCAGAAAGGGAGCCCATGGTTTGTTGTTGGGTTGTGAACTCTGGTTTGCTTAAACCATGGGTGCAGGATTCACACATGACAACTTATACTCAAGGTTAAGTACGGGTTGAGTGTGGGTTGTGAGTGAACCATGGGTTGTTGAAACATGGGTTGTGTTGTATGAACCCAGCCATGCTAACAAACATGATTTGTTAACGACAGACAACCCACCATTCACAGCCCAACAACAAACCATGGGTTCTCTTCATGAATTGTACATGTTTAACAAACCATGATTTTGTTAGCACAGCTGGATTCACACTACAACCCACACTTCAACAACAACCCACATTCAACTCATACCTAACCTTAAGCATGGTTTGTTGTGTTGTGTTAACACAAACCTGGGCAAGACAACAAACCATGGGTTAGTGTTACGTGCAAACCAGGTCAATGCTAACATTTGGAGGAGGGTCCTTCTCTGCATGATTGAGGATCAGGAGCCATTTGAGATTTGTGTTAGAAGGCAATGCAGCTCTCGAATTCTCACATAGCTCAGGAGGTAAAACTGTATACTTTCCCCCAAAACAAAACTGAAAAGCTCCAGGGCATGATTTTATTACAGCCTGTGGTTTCCCTTTTTCTGTGCTAAAAATTCATCCTCATGCATTTTCCCAGTAGTGCTGGAACAGCTGAGCTCTGTTACCCGTGTTTCTTGATTAAAACACACTCTCCTCCATCTTGAGGGTCCAGGTTGTAGAGGTAAAGGTGTCCGTCAGATGTTGTAACTAAGAGCCGAGGCAGCTTTTGGATCCTAACAAGAAATGCACAGGAGGGGTATTGAAAGAACTCTCAAAGGGTTCATGCGTTTGGGGCTGGGGAGGCGGTCATTCACTTGCTTGCCTTAGGCTGCCATGAGTGCTGTTTCATTTGGCCAGAATACTGGGAGATATTTAACAGTAAATGTTACCTGTACCTGGATAAGTAGATGCTCTCCTGTGCAAGTACTATGTAAGTAGGTAGAAGTAGTGGGAAAGCATCTATATGCATATGGAAGGGGCAAATGTAGAAGTACCGGGCTTGGTCTATAGGACTTGCACTAACCATCACATTAGTGAGGAAACCTTCTAGATTAGGTCTCCCAAAATGCGGCCACTGTGAGCATCACCCAACATATGCCTTCAGTATAATGCTTGGAACAAGGAAAAAGAGGTTTCCTTCATGTACTTCTGGGTTGGAAAATCTTTTTCAACCCGAGGGCAAAATTCCAATCTGGGGGCCCACACAGTCATGGGGGGGGAGCATTCCATCAGTAGGTGGGGCCAACATGCATGTCTCCTCAGAAGAAAGCATGGGCAGCACTTTCAGAGAACATCCCACCCACTCCCCTCACTAAATACATTCATTCACAATTTTGATATTGGAAAAGAATCATTAACCAAGAAGGCTTAATCCTGGCTGAGTGGGAACCACCACCTACAGGGGCATCCAGGGGCAGAAAAACACGCTGCCTCCAGAAACTATCAAAGGTGTCCCAGAGATTGCGCTGGAGCAAATCTGAAATTGGCCAGAAAGTAACAAAGGTTATGGAAGCACTCAGAGCTAAGACTTTCCAAGTGCTCTGGAAATGACCAGGACGAAGAGACAAGAAAGCTGGAATGTGTGGGAAAAGCACATACCGCACGCCGGCAGCTGGTAACTTGGGGGTGGGGTGGGAATCTCACAAAAGGATTAGAGGTAAGGGGGCGTGTTGAAGGAAAGGGGACATGCCACACCAGGAGAACCTCACAGGGCAGACTGGGCCCATGGAAAGGAGATGCTCCATGCCTTTTCTGCTAGCTTCCTGCCTAGGTCTCAGGCTGAGGGAACCCTGAGTCTATTACCTGGTAGACAGCAACCCCTACAAAGAGAGCACTGCAATGTTTTCTCTTTTCCCTTCTAGATCTGGCAGATTCAGCCCCAGGTTATCCCTCAAATGATCATGTCCCTCTCAGACGTGAAGCATCAAACAAAGCGGCTGTAGACTATAATGCTGTATTGTCTTGATTTTGCGCTCAGTAGCTCCCCTGAATATGGAAAAGATAGACCTTGCAGCAGCCCAGGGCATGAGATACAAGAACAGTGATACAGAACACTTAGAACTTCTGTCTTGCCATGCAGTCAAGACACAACTAATAAACTTTGAGACTAACTGAACCCAGGGGGAGGTTAATGCAGCAGAGAAGTGGTTCTGCCCTGTGCTGCTTAAAGAAGGTTTTCTGTAAACAGAAGGAGCCACTGCTCAGTTGCTATAGCCACAGCTTACGTACGTGGAAAGCACACAGATGTTCCTTTGTCCAGAAATGTTCAAGCGCACGGTGGCAAAGGCCCGGTCCTGGCTCATCATGCCTGACACTTGAGAAGGGAGGTAGTTGGTAGCGGCCATGAACATCTTGCCCATGTAGCCACTCCAAGATGGGGGTTCTTCTGGCCGGCTAGGAGGAACAAAGTAGCAATTGCTAAGATTCCTAATCCAGTATACATAACAAGGAGCATCAATTTAACAGCAATATGGTCCTCAGCCCCGAAGCCTAAACACATGTAGCTTCACTGGCTACCATTCATCTCTTCTTATTCTTGCCTCTTCCACCAAATTCCCCTTTGGAATCTCACCATTTAGACTGTAAGCACCTTAAGTACACATGAAGAGGCCTGCTGGATCAGACCAAGGGTTCTCCAGTCCCGTATTCTGTTCACAGAGTCACCAACCAGCTGTTGACCAGGAACCGACAAGCAGGACACAAGTGCAACAGCACCCTCCCAGCCATGTTCCCCAGCAACTGGTGTACATAGGCTTACTGCCTCTGATACTAGATTAAGTGAGAGCCATTTCTCTAAAACATGGGCTACTTGGATTATGACCATTTCTCTATAAAACATATTGAAGTGCCACGTACACAGACATACAAATATACAAAAACAGGCCTGAAACCTATATGCAAATGAAATTTGTATCAGTTACCTAATGTGTGGGTGTGTCAGAAGTTTCTTCAAATAATGCCAGCACAATTGTGCTTGCCTCATCTAACCTGTCAGCCCCAACATGGAGAATATTTTGGCAATAATGCCACAGGCCATTATGTGTCTCCACGATAAATTGGGCAAGACTCTCCTATGCAGGGAGGTGAGTGCAGTGATCCATTAGATACGCCCTGAGCAATGACGGCCCATTTCACGGAAAGTCATTACGAAAGCACCAGGCATTAATAGATGGCTACAAAAAAGCAGTCCGTGGTAAGCAAGGATAGTGCTCAACTTTAAATTTAACACAGGATGAACAAAACTTAGCAATGAGAGTAAATTACTTCTCATGGTTTGTGCATAAGTTATACATTTTGAATGTTTACATTGGCTTTGTTACCAGAACAACCAACATTATGTTCGAGGCAGGTTCTGTTGTTTGCCTCCCTGATGGCTCCAGCCCCCAGTGGCCCCTGCTTAGAACTCAGCCTGGGGTTACCATGCAGCAGTTCCATGTTGATATAGTAATCAAAAGGCACAATGCAAGGCCTGCCCAGGCTCTCATCTGGTGACGCCTGGTATGCATATATGGCCAAGGGCAGTTGTCTCTGCTAGGAGCAGGTCTTGAACTGAGTTGGCTCAGCAAGGACTGGGGGCAAGATCAGCCACAACTCTCTTCAGCATTGTGCTGGTAATGGAGCTGTAAAATTGCCATCTCCCTAGTAAAGAAGACTGTGCAAGATTTGGGTAAATGTTGTGGCCAGAAAGCCAGGCCTTAGCTAGACAACAAAGTCAAGAGTCTTGGATCAAGAAGTGCTTGTTTCATCTTCATCTCGATCCTCAGCTGTAGTTCCAAGCTCCTTCTTTTCTTCTCTCTCTGGCTCTCCGACTGATCCCACAACCCAGCATCCACTCCCCCACCCCGCCAGTGCTAACAGCCCCATCCCTCAACCACAGGTGTATCCCACTATGGCATCACAACTGCGTCTAAACTATGTAGGCCCATATTGCTGGCTGTAAGCCACGCAAAAGCCCCCTTTGCAGTGACCAGCTGAAAAGGATTCAGTCTGAACACACCCGTGCCCAAAGCCAATACCCTGGGGCCAAACTGACAATGATGACTCGGATATGTGCGTGAGCCATGTTAACCATAGTGCCCAGACTTTTGCTGGGCTAAATCAATGCTAAATCACACAGCTAAGTCAAAACTGCAATGGATTCCTCTTGGAAAATGGCTAAAGTTGGAGCAGGTTGAGACAGATGATGGAGAGATTTCTTTCCAGTAAACCTTGGCTGCCTATGACCTTGCCTTGCCTGCAGTGAGACACTTCTTCCTGCTGAGAGAGAGAGGGAGAGGCGTCCTCTCCCATCAGCTCTCCCAACTCCACATCAGCAACAACGTGCCAAGAGGATATTTCAAGGATGCAGCTAGGCTCCCCGCAGCACTCAAACCAGTTCTGATACCCACCTGTCTGTAAGATGTTCCAGTTTAAAGATGTGCACAGTCTCAGTGTTGCTTGAGGCACACAAGAATTGCGAGTCCATGCTGAACACTAGAGAGCTGATGTTCACGTACCTGGGGCCAAGGGAAGAAAAGAGGGTGACTGCAGCTGGCAGGAAGCAGGAAGAGCCCAGTTCAAGCTAGGCAGAGCACAACATTCAGCACTTCCGAGCACTCTGCCCGAAAGGGCAGCAGCGAATGTAATATACTCAAATGAACCCTTTGCACATCATTCACTCCATGAGGTTATGCAAAGGCCATTGGCCAAAAGCAATAAACTTGACTGACACTCCATGAGGCATTGTAATATCTGTTTCCTGGGCTGACAATATGTAGGGGTAGAAAAGCAATGTGGTTAAGAGAATGAGCTGCGAAATCTCAGCTCAGCCACAAATTCATTTAGGCCACTTTCCCCCCAGCCCCCCTCATCTGCTAAATGGAGACTATCCGACTGTCTGATAGATGCATATAGTCTGGCTCCCATACTACATTTTCAAAGAGCTCCTGACATCAGTAGGACTTGTGGGAATGGACCTGTGCTTTAAAAAGTTATGAGGAAAATACATTTTGTCATTTTCCTAGAGATGTGTCTGGATAGCAATTTCCCAGAGCCTCCTGGTGCTTTATCTTCTTGATTGGGGGGTCTCTTACCCCCCTCCAATCAAAGAAGATAGACTGCACTGTTAAAACCTTAAACTACAGGTGGGCAACTTTGGCCTACAACTCGCAGCTTCTCTTACCACTGGCTTGGGCTGATGGAAAGTGCAGGCCAGAACATCCAGAGGGCCACAGGTTGCTCACCTCTGCCTTACACCAACACTGCACCTGCCAGATATGCCAGCAGCAAGTCCCATAGAAAGAAGAGGATTCCCCAAATGTGTGGCATTCAATGGCTGGGAAGATTGGTGGAGGAGCAGCTACATACCACCCAGGCAAACATTTCCTAGGAAAGGACTCTCAGAATGCCAAGCACACCAACTTCTGTGAACCACCCAGAGAGCTCCGGCTATTGGGCGGTATAGAAATGTAATAAATAAATAAATATGTAGGAGTGGAGGCCTTTCATATGCCCACTGATTACTCCGGGCCACTGGTTTGCAAGCATCAAACTGACCTCTTCATTCCTCTTCTGAATTCATAGAGCTTTTGTCCTTCAGGGATGGAAAAAACACGAATGACAGTTCCCTGAAGGAAAATATATAAGGCACAGAAGTCACCAAAGCAGCAATCAGAACAAATGGGGCATAGCAGCACTTTGCCTTGGTGCTTTCACAAAAGAGTTTATAAGATGCAGAAACCACTTAGACAGAGAGCATTCACAGACACACAAACTATCTGAAACATCTCCCAACATTAGCAGATAATACTAAAAGAGATACTCTGATCGTAAACACTCTGTCTTCTCGCTCTCTGCTTTTTTCCTTCTCCTTCCCCATCTCTTTTTCCTTGCGTGCCATGTCTTTTTGACTGTAGGTCTGAGGGTATGGACTGTCATACTATGGGTCTTTATAAGATACTCTGGGGGCCTTTCTGACTAAAAAGCAAGGGGGAAACACTTTAAATATATAATATGTGGAAGTCATTGCTTTCAATGAAACTTCTAACTACTGTCACAATCCTAAGCGCAATTATTAGGCAGCACACTCCACTGAACTCAGCAGGATTTATATGTGAGTAAGCATACTTAGGATTAAGCTACATTATTATTATTATTTATTTATTTATATAGCACCATCAGTGTACATGGTGCATGTGTGCTTAGGCCTTGCAACTTTATCATGACATATTTACTTGGAAGCAAATCCCACAGTTTTGAATGGAACTTATTCCCAAATAAGTATGCTTTGGATGACAAAATGTGCAACCTATTTCTACTCACGGCCATTTCTTGTGCTGCATGTAATGATATGTAGGATGGTTACTTCTTTGCCAAATGCCTCATAATAATTAGCTTTCTACTCCTCTGACTCCTCCACAGCCCCTTGAAATCCCAAGCATTTTAAAAGAACAGGTTTGTTAGGCACCCAATATTATTATTTTTAAAATTATTTTTAATATTATACATAACACACATATTCACATCATTTTCACAAACATCATTCATATATATGCAGACATGAGAATAGTCTGAAATGTCAAAACAACCCTGCAGCTTCATAGTTTATAAAGAGCTGGAAGAAGACAAGGGAATATTGGAAGGGTGGAGAAACTCGTGCTAACATGAACATTATCAAATACCTAGATGAACTTTTTAAATATGCAGTACTGGAATACATTTTTCTGTGCTGAGGGCAAAGCAAGGCGGCATAAGCTTAAAATAGAAAGAACTCAATGAAATTCTAGAAGCCTTTTCCTGGAGAAAAAGAAAATAGATTTACCAATGACTTGAAATAACAAACACTCCATATTCCTCTAATGCCCTGCTTCTCTAGGAAAATACAAGCATTCTCTCTAATAAGAGACATTTTGCTCACTCACCTTTTCAGAAGCACTTGCTAGCTTTGACCCCGTGGAGTTGAAGGCCAGGGCAGCAAGAGGCCCATCATGGGCAGAGATCGAACAGACATCTCTCTGTTGGGGGGTGGGGTGGGGGAATATAAGAATGGTTTAACTAGAAGCCAAAGAATGTCTCAGCGCATGGAAAAGAAAGAAGCCATGCATTTTTAAGCTTTCCTTCAAGTTATTGACCAAAATAACAAAACAAGAGAATTTTCAGTACAGTATTAAGTGGTCAAACGTCTTCTCCACTTCACTTCTGAGTAGCCCTTTATGCAGAGGCAACTTGGGAAGGGTTGGCATGAGCTTTATTCTACCATCATTCACATAAAAAAAAAGTTTAGGAGCATGGAGAATGATATTCCCCTTTAAAAGAGAATCCTTAAATCTGCTTCCACTGGAATTTAGGTCTGCTCTGTCAATTTCCTGGCTTGTCCAGGTAGTGAGAAGAAAAACACACTTTCTGATAGCCTGGAGAGACATTCCCAGTCACTGTACTGTAGACAGCACGGAGCGAGATGGACCAATGGTCTGACTGGGAATAAGGCATCTTCCTGTGTGCCCAGAACTGAATAGGAGCTGAAAGTGGGTATAAATACCAGCATGTTTAAGTTAAAGAACTGTGCATATGAAGTTATCGCCGAGACTGTGACTCAAGAGCTTAGCAATGAGCCACTTTTGTACCTACCAAATTGTATCCGTCGTACAACACAATCTCGCCAACAGTCGTGCTCCCAGGATACGCCAAGTAGGAATTGGAATGGTTGATAGAAAGTGCACATAAACCTAGCAAGGAGGGGGGGAAAACGGCATGGTCACACAGACGTTGAGCTCACAGTATACGCAGGGTGCTTCAGGAAAATGGCATTAGCGTGGCTTCCATTGAGAAAGTGAAACCTGCACCACGTGGGCACTTCTAGCCACAGAGAAAAAGAGGCGACTCACTCTGGTGCTATGAAATGTCAAAAGAGGTTTGACTGCTTACGGAGATAGAACAAACACGACTGCGGTCTTGTAAAAAATACCTACAAGGTTTCAAATTTATAATTACTTCAAAAAGTAATTCATTTTGTTGTACAGCTCCTGACAAAGGATCTCCAGATCCGAAACGTTGAGCGTTGTACAAGTTTTTTTGAATTTTTTTAAAAATATATTTCGGATAAGAAAAATAAAGAAACCTTTTTTGACATTTCATAGCACCAGAGCTAGTCGCCTCTTTTTCTCATTGCCTTTTTGTGGTGTTTTTCCCCACTTTTTCCACAACTACTTCTAGCCACAGTCTGAGGTGAAATGCTTTGCTGACTTACAGCAAGAAATCCCTCAGGCTCTAGCGACACCTACAGGCAAGTGTGGGTACAGCTCCATTCAGTTTTCATCCCTCACCCAGAATGCACATGAAGACTTTGACCAGAAAAAGTCACATTCTGGGGTTTTAACCCCTCCTCACAAAACCACCCATCACTTTATATTACACACTTTAAATACGAGAGCATCCTGTTTTGGAGACTGCCAGAGAGATACCTCTTTGGGAAGCTGCTGGCACTGCTAGTTTCACGGTCTGATGCACAATGTGCAAACAAAAATGCAGACAAAGAATCGAGTTCATCTGCACACGGAGTGCAGGGAGCGCTTTTGTTGCCATATTGGGAAGAGTGGTGATTTCCTCTGTGCCTGTGAACCACACAGCAGCTGCTTAAAAGTTTGGGGCCAACTGTAACCACATGAAGAGACAGCTACCCCTCTCTAGCCACTAAGCACATAGTAAGACCAACGCTACCATTACTGGCTCTGCAGATTTCTGAATGGCCGCAGGGGGTTGGAAATGCTGGGCGTATCACATCACCATAGCAGGCAAGTGCTGCTTTACGCAGTTAGTTCCAGCCACCACCCAGTAGGCTTTCAAGTGGATATCATTTGTTTTCCTGACAAAACCTTTTTTTAGACTTTTGCTCTTGTTGCATTTTGTATTGCATTTTTGATGTTATTTTTTAATTTTCCAAGTCACTTTGCGTATCATTTTACAGAAACATTCCTAATTAAATAAAGAAATGTGGGTTCAAATTAGGGATGACTAAATGTAATCTCCTCTTTCAAAGGCTCCCCTTGGATTCCCCCTCCTTGAAAAACCCAAAGGATAAAAACAGAGCACTAGACTCAGCCTATCCAGCTGGAACAACTAATGTGCCGTGCCTTGCCGTGCCTTCTCTCTCTCTCTCCCAATTCTGCCTGCCTCATTAAAATATTTTCATCAAGGCCACCTTGCACTGCTACAGGAAAACAGGTCTACCCGAGTAGATTCTACACACTTGGGTTTCTTCTGCTGCTTGCTGCACTTTTGGCTGGCTCGCAAGGGAGCCCGACGTATTTCATCAAAACGCCTGAGTCCCCCGGCCCTCTTACCTCACCCACATTAGCATCAGTCAGCCTGTAAGATTAAGATCACTGAGAACCATTCCAACACAGAATTGATCATAGAGAATAACTAAGGTCAGAGACCGACTACTTGTAAGGGTCACACTTGCAAGACTCTGTGGGCATGAACATCTGAGGAAGAGACGAGAGCAGAAATGGCAGTGTCACATGATACAGGAACTGGTCTGTGTAGCAGGCAAGCCACATCACTGCATTGAAAGACCCAGGAAATTTCCTGAAAAGACAGACCTCAGAATCTGCAGAAAATCCTGAAAAGAACATTTAGTAAAGTCTGTTTCCTGTAACCATCAGCAGAGATGACTTAGGATCTAGGGAATTCTGAAGCTAAACAAACCAAGTCAGCGGCACCGTGAGTCAGCTGGAGGTTTTATCTGGGAGAGTCAAGCAGGAAAACAGACTGTGAAGGGCCTGGGAAAGAATTCAGCTGGACAGAGTTGACTTCATGAAGGCACAAAGGGCTGGATTGCTGCTGCCCTGCAAAGAGAGAGGCCCTCACTTGACTTAATATCAAGAGGCACAAACAAAATATTCCTGACTTGGCTTGCAGAATATTCCAAGTACATGAAAGCCAAGTGTAGAATGGAGAGTTCGTATCAGCATGAGCCATGGCCAAGTAGCACAATGAGAGGAGGCAGAAATGGTCAGTGTAGCCCAAAGGAGGCCACGAGTTTGACCATCAAAGAAAAAGCCCCCCTGCTGACTTTCTTCATGTGGCCAGACCACAACCACTCAAAAGCTCAAGCCAGTCCCTGCCTGGTTACCTCAAGTCTTGATCGTCAAAGTATTTGAGATTTAGTTTGTTTTCCTGCAGACCTGGCAAAGATGATAGACAAAAAAATTAAGACACTGTCAAAGAGAAATGGTCTTTTATTAACTCTGTAAACAGCAGAGCATAAGAACATTTATTTAAAAAAAGAAAGGAGAACCTCCAGGTTATCTTAAGGGAATTATGTCAAGAAGAAACAGAAAACTGTACTCTGCTTAAAATGTTGAGGGTGTTTTTGTTTTGTTTTTAACAATCTCATCTCAACCCTTATTTCACTATTTTTATTATGGAATTGAAAACAGCTGTCTTTGTTAAATTTTCTTTCCAAAATAATTTGTTTTTTAATAACACAATTTCTATTTTAATTTTGAACACACCTAAAATCCTTTTTTAAAATCTCTGGAACGGTTAACATTATTAGATTTCTGTGTTTATTTTTATTACTACAGCTGTCTATTACTCATTATTAAAATGATTAATGCATAAAACAGTTGTAATAAGAACATTGAAATTACATTAAAAATGACTCTTATTAACGTTCTTTTTATATACACAGAAGAACACAATCCTATGATCCCTGAGTGGGTAAGCCAGGGGCTACGGGACACTGAAGACCTCCCTTCCACGGGTGGAGTGGGAAGGCCACTGGTACGTGGAACTCCCTCCTTGACCAGCACTGCAAAGCCCCACCACTGTAGGCCAAAAGAGGGTACTCCAGGAGATGCAAAGTTTTCTGTTCCTCAGAAGTTCCCCTGGTGGAACAAGGGGCAAAGTATGCCAGTCTGAAAGGTGGCATAGTTATTTTTCTACCCATGGACCAAATAGGAGGGAACACTTAACAGAGAGGAAAAACAGACTAGGAAATGGGGTGGGGAATCATACACACTACCTGGCCACTGAAAGCCCAAGGGATCTTAGGAGATGGCAATGCCTTTGCCATGGACACCAACAACCCAGACTTCTGCATGATGGCTCTGTAAGGCAGTAATCCAGTGCATACCTATATTTGGGAGCAAATCTCATTGAACTCTGCATGACATATATCCAAGTAGATATTGTGAGGTATTTCCCTTCCACTTCAATAGCTTCTCCCCATAAACTTGAAGCACTGGATCGGATCCAAAGGTATAACTGTGTGAGCAGAAGGCACTGCTGCAGGTTGGGGGGGGGGATGTTCCCCAATTACCCAAACTTTGCTTTTCCTGCGAGACCCTCTGCGCCACACGCCATCCTATTTCAACCCTTAGGAGTGCATTTTTAGGGGGTGACAGAAATAAGGGGGAGTCAACCCAGCATACCTTTCAGAGTATTTGTCACTTCTTAGATTACTTATTAAACTTATTTATTAAAAACCCCATTTGTATCCCACCCTATATCACTAGGATCTCAGGGAGGTGTACAGATAAAATTATACTTCTGTTTATTTAGAGCTGAGTAATGTGCCTCCAAGTTAGATATTATGTATATGTGCTCTATGTTCTATCTTTATTAGCTCTTTCACAACATAGTTTCAAACATCCCTTCAGACTATTTTTAAAAAACTGTCCTGAATCCATACCCCCACCCAGTACACACTTTCATGTCAACATTTTAGACTGGCATTAAAGGTTGGTGACTTTATTTGAACTGAAAACATTTATATGTTGACATTGATATAAACATTTATATCATTTTTTTAAAAAAATGATCAGACTTTTATGCTTTTAGAATTCCTTCTAGATTTTTCTCATCTTTTATTTCATGTTATTTATTAATGCCCTTCTGATCCGGGGTGAGTGTAAAAACTGCCTAGACTGTTCTGTCCTTTTTGTACTATGTATGTATTACTGTCAACCGTTCTTCTAATCTACATTCATAGTGTTAACAATTTCTACTGTCCTTATCTGAATACATCATCTTTCCAGAAGTTGCATGTGAATTACTTTGTCCATGCTTTATGTTAGATTTATACTTTTAGAGTCTGTATTTCTTTTATATTTTTCTTCCTCTTTCTTTTAGGTTCCTTCATTTTTCCCTGGTGATTTTTGTCTTCATTGTATTACTGTGATATATCTATCTTTACCTCTTCAGCGTCAGATGCTGGCCTCTCATTTCCCTTTAAACATATTTTGCATCATGAGATCTCTAGTGCTCATGAACCTTTAAGATGCAGTTTTCAAGTGTCTTTGTCAATATTCTAATCTTTGCCCTAAATACTGTGCCTGACCTCATATTTCCTTTCTAAACTTCATTTATCCATCGGTACATATTCAGAAACGTGGACATTTTTCTAAAAAAAACCACACAAACCAGCAGACCATTAAAGATTCCCCACTCCACTCCACCCCAAACTAAATTATTGATTCAATGGCCTGCAGTTCCTGGGCTTGGAACGCTTGCCTCAGCATGTGTCAGGTGGAAGAAATGTAGCAGTCTAAGTAGACAGCACGCAGAGTAGCCTTCTGCTTAGACAACTCTAGGTGCATTATGTGAAGGAGGGAGGGAGGGAGGGATGTTCTGCTTGCATTCAATGCAGCTTACTCTGGCCCAGTTCCACCATGCAGCATCCTTGGGCAGCTGTTGGGCCACCGTAGGATCTATCACAAACATCTGCCCAGTCCCCTTTGCATTTTCCGTGTGTGCTCTGACCACCATTCTAACTTCCTACGAAGCCCCAAGCACAGTGTCACTCTTGGAGTAGCACTACATCTAGGCAATTATAGCAAGTTTCAGTAGCAGCAGGCTAGGGCCCCAGGAGCACAGTCGCTGGCTGCCTGTCTCTAGCCCCATGGCCTTTGATGTGCCACTGTGGTTGCTATCAAGTCTCCACTTTCCTTGGAGCACTGCTACTCTTGCTTTGACCTCCACCACTACTGCAGCACTTGGGGCATCACCACTGCAGCTGCTTCTGCCTGACCATTGTCAGCTAGGCTTGGGGGTGCCAATGTTTGCTTTTGGGGTGGGGGGAGGAGAGCTGCTGCTAAAACAAACACACCCTTACAAATGTCAGCCTGCTGATGTTTCTGAATGTCACAGCAGTCCTGTCACAGGTGAGGGGCAATGATCTGCTTGTACTAATACAGAGTGTTCTGTCTGCATTAACGACGCCAAACCCAATATTTTGGGACTATCAGCAGACTGTGGTTGCACTGTTGGCCTCAAAGCCTGAGAGAGACACAAAGTGTCATCTTAGGATCAAAGTTGGTCTCAGAGTATACAGATTTCCATATTTTTACACAGCTTTATTGTGTTTCCCAGCTCATTTTGGAGATGCATAGACAGACATTGGTCAGATAGTTTGAAAGCAAATGGGTTGAAGCATGAAGCCCCATACAGAAAAAGAAAGAACGGGGGACTCCACTGTCCTGAGGTACAGTTTCAGGGTGCTAAAGAAGCCTTAACTGCTGGGCAAAGGAAGTGCTGCAAAAGAGAGAAGACATTTTGAAAGAGTTGGCTTATTAGTATCAAGATGACACAAACAGCTCTCTAAGCCAAACACCCCATCCACATGGTGACTTGCTGGCTCTCTTGAGCTCATTCCCTGCCCCCGCTTTGCTGATAAATGCATGAATCCCCCAGCTTGTAGTTCTCCCATGCTGGGATGGACTAACGAGGGCCTGAGTGACATGAATTTATTTTATGGCTGTCAGATTCACACTGCAGTTTGGAAGGCATATGAATGGTCCTGCCTTAACTTCTTCACTTCTGTGGAGTAAGATTAGTGTACCAGGTTTCTTGCAGGAAGTGATGACGTTAGATTCCCCCCCCACAAGGGCAATGAAGATAAATATTTATTTATTTATGTATTACATTTCTATACTGCCCAATAGCCAGAGCTCTCTGGGTGGTTCACAAAAATTAAATATGAATCTTACTGTCACCCCCACATTGTGAGGTAGAGGAGCAAGGCTATTATAGCCTTATTTTCTCAGTGCCGCTTCTGATTTCCCTATTTATGTTTCTAAGAGTTCCATCAGACAAGCATTTTATTGCACACTCGTTACTGGGCACTCACGGATTTTCGTGGGTCCTTTTCACGACGTTGTCTACTTCCCACTTACCTCCTGCCACTTCTAGCCTTCTTCGCACTACTGAACTCAATGGACTTACTTCTGAGTAAGCACACACAGGATCAGGATGCCATTTTAAAACAGGCTGACTTAGGGCTAATCCCAATGAAATCAAATGGCTTTTAGTTCCAAGTAAAAATAGTTAGGATTGGCCTATAGACATCGTCGCAGAGCTCCGCAAAAATAGAAATGAGAAAGGGTTTGATCATGCGGGAGCCTTTTCAGTGAGCATCATTCACTTCTGCCAATAATTCTGAAACAAAATTGGAGTTCACATAAGGTTTAAAGCCCAGGCCACTGGATGTTTATGCCATTGCGAGTTGTAGCGGAGGATTTTAAAAAATATAATTTAATCATATCCAAAGCTTTTCAATGGGCTTAATCTACAGCAAGAGGCCATCTGTTAAGAGCCTGAACTAGGTCAAAGAGTGGCTTCCTAAGGAACCAACAAAGGCATACATTTGCTGCTTGTGAACTGTGCCACTGAGTCAAGACTAGAAGCACTGAGAAAGGACCCACTTTCTTCGGCACACCTTATATGGCGAAATAGGAAGCCAAATCCTGCTCATCAAGAAGCCCCACGTTGGCTGCTTTCCTAGCAAGGCACTAGGAAAAAAACATATTCACTAATCTGGGCTACTCAGAATCTGATCTTCTCTAGCTACTGGTCTTCTTAGTACTGAGGAGATCCAGGTTCAAATCCCCACTCCACTGGGTGACCTGAGCCAGTAACCATCTCTCAGCCTAACTTACCTCTCAGGGTTGCTGTAAGGATAAAATGGGCTATTCAAAGTGGGGCACCTTAGTTCTCAAGCTGATTGAGTTTGGGGTGAAGTACAAAAGAGCAACCTGCTGAAAGCGAAGTGTTTGAGGAAAAGCCGCCAGAAAAAGGGGAGGGGAGAGTAGCACTGTTGCCATTTCCTCTCCCCTGTGGCTTTTTGTCCAACTTAGCTGAGACTCAAACTGTGTTCAGACTTCTCCTGAAATGCCTTGGCTAAGGCTGCTGGAGGTGATGAAACAAAATGGTACATTTAGTAACTGCTGAGGTTAAACAGCACTGGGGTGGTTGGGTGGGGGCTAGTAACTATGCAGTGAAGCAGATCAGGGGCTTTTAAAAGTGATGACTACAACCTTGGGTTCGGGGAGTCTCTCTGCCAGGATACAGAATGACCAGGCAACCTTGAGAGGGAACTTTCAGTTATATACACCTGGTCTAGAGCAAGGTTCGGAATGATTGGTAGCTGAAAATACAACTCATATGGAACAGCAGGCACAACAAATGGTTTTTATGTTGTATTTAGTATTTGTGCTTTTAACCTGTTGGTTGTTTTATTGTGGTTTTAATTTTTGTGAACCTCCCAGAGAGCTTTGGCTATTGGGCGGTATAAAAATGTAATAAATAAATAAATAAATAAATGTCCCACTCCACATATGTGCACTGGGACTATGAATTAACACATAATGTGCCACAAAACACACAGGCCCAGTTCATAGAGGCCTTCTCCCTCCTCTTCCTGAGAAAGGAGAACATCTTGGGCCTAGACAGTATGGCTACATGTGCGTAATGCTTGAATTACACATTACCTCATGTGCAAGTGCGGAGGGCTTGTCTGCCTGCTCTTCCACCACATGTACTGGGTCCCTGGCTGGGTGTATGATCAAGCACTAAGACCCTCACTTTATGTATTTAAAGTTCAAGGTCCTGGGGAAAAAGTGTGCAAAAATATGTTGAGGAACGTCTAAGAGAGCAATCTGATATATGCTGAGAAAACAAGGCCAAAAGACTTGATGTACCTGCTCTGTATAGAGGTCTCCGTATGTAGTTTGGTTGTTGCAAGAGAACTGCATGATGGGATTGGAATAATGTATGTGCCTGAATGTGCTGTAATGCTAAAACTGTTATATCAGCAAGGAAATGCTTAAGTGGAATTTCTAGCTGTCAAGACCTCTTGATATAGGAGAAGACAAACAAGCTAGCTTGATAAGGAAGACTGACCATCCAGGTCAATCTGACATTGCCAGAAGAGTTATGGGCCGTCTGTTGATAAGATAGAAGAAGTTTTCTTTGATCTGTCTTTGTTTTGCTTTAGAACTTTACTAACTGCTCATTGGTTAAGATGCTACTATGCATAAGTATACCTGCTTTTCACACTGCCAGTTGAAAAGTTCTTTGTCTGTAGGACTCTCTTCATACAACTGTATTACGCTAAATAAAACAAAGCAGCCTTACAACCAAAGTGGATTTTTATCTTTGACAATGTCTACTCAGAAGGAAGCCCTCCCTTTAAATTCAGTGACACTTACTCCCAGATAAGTGCACTCTGTCTCAGCATCCAGTAGGGATTAAGGGCATTAGGAAGAACCTACAACAGAATTTCTGCTGGTTAAGAGTGAGTTTCAGTGTCCCAAGGAGCAATTTGTGCCACACCTAGAAGATGAGAAAGACCTCGATCTGAGACCATAGAGAACCACACCCAGTCAGTGGGCTGGTTCGCCCAAGACAACAACCCACTGTGGGTTATTTTAACCCATGGTGAGGCTGCAGCATGTGCAGCCATCATCTCGTATATGGAACCCCCCACTCAGGGGTTGTTGTGTCATATGAACCATGCAAGCATGGGTTATATGACATTCAAACAAATAACTGTTGTGTAACACATGGTCTGTTTTAGAATTATACAAAGGTTGTTGAACCCTCACATAACCCACGCTCACCAGGTTTGCCTGACACAACAGCCTACAAGCAGGGGGTGAATATGTAATATGACAACTACGTGCACCACTACATGTTGTCCAAACCCAGACAAAGAAGACAGTACTGGCCTTGAAGGACAAATAGCCTGACCCGTTATGAGGCTGTTTCTTATGTACCTCTGGCTATTCTTTCCTTGTTCCAACTCTCCTCCACAGTCTCTTCCATTGCTAAATAAAATTCAAATACTTTGAAAAACTTCATCTCAAAACTGCAATCAAACATTCAGGATAAGAAAATATGTTATGCAAATGACTTGTACAATTTATTCTGATTGCAGGAGCTGGATTTTCTTCACACAAAATTCAAGATAATCATACTGAAGACTTTGAATTTCTTTCGTTGGCAGAGATTATGTACAGCTTCTGCCATTGCCAAAAAGAAAAAGAAAAAAGTGCTAAGTATGTCTCTGAATCAAGACATTTAAATGGAAGAACTTTTGTAGGAAGGGATCTCATTACTTCCACCCGCAGGCAAAGTTACGACTATAAGCTTTGAGTATTTTTACTCCTGCATTTACTGAGTAAAATGTTATTTAGTTTGATTTACTTAAACCCATCCAACTTGTTGTTTTGATGTTCTTAATTCAAGTCTAGCTAATGTCTCTGAGAAAGAACACAAAATTCTGTCTAGCTGTTCCTTCCCCAAGGCCAATTTAACAACTCAATACAGAGCAGCTCCAGAGGTGGTTAACAAATGGTACGGCAGCCCAATTTAAATGTGACACAAAATGCACATGAAGAACTTAGACCATGTGGCACTTCACACGTTGGCATCTTACTGACGGGTTGCTTCATCTTGGCCACAGATTTCTACCATGCTAATGCTGCACACTAGATGGCCCAGCTTAATCAAGATGCCAGGGGCAAGATTCATGCTTAAATCAGGCCAAAGGCCTCCTTAGCAGCAACATGCTTCCCAAACATCTGAGTAGCTCTAAAGAAGTAGCTCCACTAAAATGGTAGCGCTACCCTAGTAGCTCTAAAGAGCATTCTGATTCGCTACACTGAGCTGCTCTGTAGGTCAAAGCAGCCAGAATTAGGACTGACATAATCCCCTTTCAGTCGTAGGCTACATTTTCTCCATGGACTCTTAAATGCAGCGCTATTTTCTCATAATGGTGTACTCCAGTCTTCCCCAACCTGATGGCCTCAAAACGTGTTTGATTACAATTCCCATAATCCTCATTCATAGGCCATCCTGGCTGGGAATTATGAAAGTTGCAGTCCCAACACATGTGGAAGACACCATATTGAAGAAGGCTGGACTAGACCATATAAACAGATTAGGTATAGCCAAATCCTAACCCTATTTATTCAGAAGTATATCCCACTGAACTTACTTTTAAGTAAGCTTAGGATAGCTGCCTCAGTCTATTAAAAGCAGAGCCTAATACAGCCTTATACCTCATCCTCATCACCCCCAATTAGGCACCCATCCATGGAGTATAAAGGGTATTTATGCCCTATGCGCTAAGGATGAAGAGAGACATTCTATTCTTTAATGTTTGGAAACAGTATAATACTCCAGATCCAATGGACAATCCATTTACACATTCTCCATCTTGCACTTTTGCGACTGGCATATCAGGTTTTCCAGATTCTCATACAGCTACAATGTGGACATGTGAAAAGCCAGCGTGCCCAAATAGAGCACAAAAGCCCTATTAATTGGGGGGGGAGTGCCAAATATAACTCCTCTGCTGAGGGAAATGCACTGGCTGCCTATTCGCTACCAGGCCAGGTTTAAGGTTCTTGTACTTGTGTACAAAGCCCTAAACAACTTGGGACCAGGATACCTGAGAGAGCACCTTCTCCCTTACCAACCTGCCCGGTCACTGAGGTCATCCGAGGGCCTGCTCCTGGTGGTTCCACATAGATCCATCCTCCGACTGAAATCCACCAGGGGAAGAGCCTTCAGCATGGTGGCGCCCCTCCTGTGGAATTCCCTGCCTCTGGAAGGTCAGGCAGGCTCTGACCTTGTACTCCTTTCGGCGCCTCCTGAAAACATCTTTATTCCAAGAAGCCTTTCTTTAATATGCAGCCTTGGATTTCTGTTTTTGCTTCTTTTAAATTTTGTTTTAACTGTTTTATTCTGTTTTTATTTTCATTTTATGAAATGTACACCGCTCCGAAATTTTTCAATGGGGAGCGGTATATAAATATTCTAAATAAATAAATAAATAATAACTAAATGCATAAGTCTTGCAATTTTAAAATAATTAAATAAAGTATTTGGACTGCATGGGAAATGAAGGGAGGGAAACGTCTCAGCCCAAGTTGCTCACTTTTAAAAATGTGATGCTTATTGCAACTATCACAGTGGTGTGGGCAATGATGCACGATGACATAACACCACAAATATGTGGGCAAGCCCAACACAGAAGTACTGCTGCACTCTCTTAAAAGGGAAAAAAGCAGAAAGGGGACCTTTCAAACCAAAAACAAGAAGATACCTCAATATGGTACCTAGACTGAAAGGTAAAAAGCTTTGGAGGGTGGCTGAAAGATTCAGTGCAGAATGTGGCCTCAAGGATGCTGGGAATCTTCTCCTTTCCTCACTCTGATTAGTCTTGGACAGAGAAAGGTTTGCAGAACTGCAAGTACTAGACGCTGGTGAAGTCTTCTCTGTGGGTGCTTCCAGGTGAGGCTTTTATCCCCCAATTGCCCAGATTCATTCACAGAATTTTAGGGGGGGGGGGGTCGGGTCAGGTCCACTTGTAACCTTGCACATGTAACCTTCCTGTGTTTGTCCACCACTTCATCTCTCCTTTCCACATAAAATCAGTTGAGGAAAAGATGAGGAAGCTGCACCGTGCCTTTCGATTGCTACCACAAGGCGCCGTCTGTCTAGAACCACCCCTTGACTCTTCTCCTCTCCGTGAAGGCAGCAGGGTAGCGGCAGCAACATTTATCCCCTCTGCTGCTGATGGAGGTGGGGAGAAGCTTAACCACCCTGGCCTGGTGAAGGCATCAAACAACCAGTTGGTTAAGGCACGAGGAAGAAAAGCAGAGGAACAGGGGCAGAAGGACTAGCAGTTTCACCTGCAGCAGGGTGAGGGGCAGAGAACTGCTGGTTGTGCTGAAGATGGAGGGGAGAGAGAGGGAGAGAGGGGGGGATGCCAGATTTCTTAGCACAGATAAGACAACCACTGACAGAGATTCTATTACCTTTCCTTGGGGACAGAATGGGCCTGAAGCTACAGCCTAATTGAGCACCCACTTACAGCCATCTGCCATAATGCCTGAAGGAAGGAAGAAAGCGGCGGGGTGGGGGAAGACACTCTCCTTCAGCTGATTAAAGAAGGGCTTGTTCACTTCAAAGGGTCATGTCAAATAGTCACAGGAAAAGACACTTATTTTTTAGCTACTCCTAAACAACCATAGCATGAAGAAAGCTGCTCATTGAAGGTCCTCTTGCCCCAGGATAATTCCCCTGGTTGCCTGTCAGTTCATTACTAAGTTGAAGAAATAGAAGTGCGAAGCAACACCTAGAAGCAGAAAACTACATAAACACCTTCCTTCGGGTATTTTAAAACACAAGACTTTCCGTTGAATGAACGTATGTATCCAGAGGGACTTCGACACAGCATTGCGTTGAAATAGGGGCCAAGGAAAGCTTCCTTCTCTTTGTATAATCCCTCTAATGAGCTTCCAGACTTCCTGAGTCAAGAGCATCCCTCTCAACCTTTCTCTGCTAGCCGTGCTTATTCCCTTACCTGTTGTGTTCAGAGGGATGTCCGGGATTGTCTTCAGAAGCTTCATGTCCTTAATGTTATGAATATAAATAGATTCTTCCAAGCAAACTATCAGTCTCTGCAAGAACAAAAACACAGATTGGTGTTTAAGAACAGGAAAGGCCCTAAACATTCCAGGAGCCCATCAGGACATACCAATTGCACTGGGGAGGTTCACGGGCTAGCTCAAACTCAAAACTGTTCGCTGGGAGAAAACGCATCCGACGTCATGCACCAAATGGAAATAAATAAAAGAAATGACCCCTCCAGATCATTTCAGGTAGGTTTGGCCTGGAAAGGTCATCCTAATTGCTGGAATAAGCTACTATGTAAAGATATGAAAACCAAGCAGTAGAGGGTGATCTGTCACATGATCTTTACTAAGGTTGTCAGATTTTGTTAAATACGTTCCATCCACGTTTCATGGATTGCCAGGTGTTGTTGTTCCATCATCTGCTCATTGATGGAATTGGAATTACTTTAAATCAGAATGTAATGTGCTCTTGCGCAAATCCACATTAGTTAATGTAGATTAGCGCTGATTCACATTAACTAATGTGGATTAGCACAAGTGTGCATTGGTGCAAATTCACTACAAATGTGGGGGAAAAAGGTCCACGAGTTAGTGGAATGCACTTGAGTCGGTCCGCTGTGGAATCCGCAGGTTGGATTCATAGAAATCTGAACTCATTTGAATCCGCTGCAGATTTCTCCAAGGTTCCCACCTACCAATTTGTTTCCATAATTTCCCATTGTAAAACAGTGGTGTATCCCAGCAGCTAAGGAACAACCTGCCTGGAAGACCTGCCTGCATTGCATTCCCTTGAACTCACGCCCACTCACAAAGGTGAAAGAAGTAAAACTTCAGTAAGGGAAAAAACAGACCTTACTTACACGTTATGTTTTTAACATTTAATCCTATCCTATGCGCTAAAAACATACTATTTGGTATTTCAAAACAGGAGGTAGATACAACCTTGATGCAGCACCTCACACATCAAGCGCTCTAGAAATGACACTTTCTTTTCCCCACCTTTCAATCAGAAATTGGCATTCAAGGCTGCTGCTGATAGTGATACAGTCTCTACCATGTGTTACTGTGTGGGAGAAAATAAATGTTTCCCCTCATAATATATAAAGCAGGTCTCAGTTTTGGGAGAAACAGCTTCCATTTTTCTAGATGCAGGCTTTGTTAAGATTTAGAGAACAGGGAGCGTGTTGAAGTGACACTGGTATATGACTTTCACATCTCTTGTACTTCTTGCTTCACTTGCCAGAACATCTGTTCAACCTGATCCATGTATAAAATAGATGACTACAAATACTCTAATGCTGTCTACCCCAAAGACAAGAAATCCTATAAAGACTCCCCTGAACCTCTCAACTGCTCAGAGAAGGGAAGTGCAAAATAACATTCCAATCCTTGCGCAGCAAGACTGAAGACATACTTGGAGCACATATCGGTGGACACAAAAAAACATGAAGTGGTTTAGCTGCCATATTCTTCCAGCTGCTAGGATAATCCATACAATATTAACAATTATTGGACTGGCCAGAGTGTGGAGTGAGGCCATTCACACTTCTAGCAGCTCGGACTACCATTTAGTAAGGGTGCAATACTATACTCACTTCCCTGGAGTAAACCCCATTGGAATCAATGGGTCTTACTTCCAAGTAGCCATGTATAAGATTGCATTGCACAGCCACTGAATAAAAGAAAGGAAGCCAGGGGACTTCAGGAAAAAGCCATTTATAACCAATGTTCTCAAACACAAAGGCCATTTTTCTTTGATCACACAGCTTTGTATGAAACAGCAGCAAGACGTCATCTCTGACAAGCTGCTGGAGAATTTGGCAACTATTCTAAACTGATTAGCCAACAACAAGCCTAAACTATTGTCTTTATCCTAAAGACAATAGTCTAAGCTTGTTGTTGGCTAATCAAGCTTTTGTTGATGAAAATGGCAGCTCAGCCCTGAAAGAATTGTTTATGTAGCAGGTGATAAAAGAAGCAGAGAGAGAAAAATGAAGCACCCAAAATCCATCCAGTGTTGGACCTGTAGCTCTGAGGTCTCAGGCTCTCAAAAAAGGCCACCTGCCTTTTAATAAGAACCTAAGCACAGGCATTGAGTTATAAATACTAAAAATCCATATATATATATATATATATATATATATATATATATATATATATATCAGAGATAGCTTCCACTATTTTGAAACCATAATAGATTTTAGAACAAGAGAATCTTCTATTCTTTCAATCCATGGCATTCAAAACAGAACAAGAGTGGTCACGCTGAGTCATTTCAGTAATGACTTCCAAACAACATCTCTCTAGCATTTTCCAGTGCCTCGGACTAAATCCTAGGATAACAAAAAAGTGTTCACATGAAGCTGATCCATGAAAAAGGGTATTCCCATGCCATTTGTACTGACAGCCATGGATTCTTTTAAATCAGAAGTGCAATTACATAGTTTTCGCAACTTCCTATGAGAATAAGTTCCTCAGGTAAGAAATGCCTGCTTTGTCTTTTAAAGCCTGCCATTAGTTAGCCTTTTTTAAAAAAATCCCAATAAGAACATAAGAAGTGCTGTGCTGGATCAGACCAAGGGTCCATCTAGCCCAGCACTCTGTTCACACAATGGCCAACCAGCCATCGGCCAGGGATGAACAAGCAGGACATGGTGCAACAGCAACCTCCCACCCATATTCCCCAGCAACTGATGCATGCAGGTTTACTGCCTCGAATACTGGAGGTAGCACACAACCATCAGGGCTAGTAGCCATTGATAGTCTTCGCCTCCAGGAATTTCTCACAATAGTTCTTGTGAGATAGTATAATTCTACTGATCATTACCATATCTCCTCATAACCATCTTCTTTCTAAGATGAGCCCTCTAGCCTTTGTCTCAGCATAGCTGCTGCAATTCTATGGAGCCTTTCTTGTTTTGGGTTAAACTCTTAGCACGAAGACCTATCAAACTGGAAGCACCCAGAATACTAGTTTAGGGAGATTTTTGGTCTGATACAATTTTTAAGAAAAATGCTGCACTGCACAACCTTCTGAATTTGGTGTCAGCACCCTGCACATGCGGGCTTTTCTTGGGACATACACACACAGAGCACTAAAACAGGACTCAATCCCTCAATTTAGAAGTATCTGGATGAGGCCCAGATTTATGTCAAAAAGCCAAGGACTTCATTGTCTAGAACCAGTGCCCGAGAAGCAATCCAACAGGGATAAGCAGCAGGATCTCGGCTCTAAAGGAAGAAGGTATATTCACATTTCAGCCTTTGAGTTCTCCTTCTAACCAGGCATGCCCTTTCACCAGCTGGAAACCAAAATCTAGTTTTGCCAACATGTGTAACTAATAACTATTCTGGAACCCAAGTACCTCAGCGGTTCAAATTAAAAAGATTCTTCTCTTTCAAAACTCAGATTTTCCACTAGAGCGTCCAATGCATAAAAACAACAGCACAAAAGCTCTGCTCTTATAAAAAACTTTGATAAGGATGTTCATAATTTGGGCGAGTTTTTAACTATTAAGGACTGGACTCATGCTGGATGAAGGCTATTCTGATTTCCCAAGAGATCTGATGAGGCTACCATATACGAAAACTAAATGAAGCGCCAACACAATTCTGCCAAATTCTGATACTTTGAAAGGTTGCAATTGGAGTGAGGCTGTTCATTCCCATGCCAGAAGTTTGCCTTTGGTTTTCAGCAGATGTGAATGTTAATAGGGACAATGATATCCCCACGGACATACTTTGTTCTAGCTTTGCAAACTCCATAAAAAATATCTGGATGGCTACTTGCAGCACAGGAAGCTTAGCTCTTCCAAAGGTGATGTAGCAAGACTGATGTCTAACCAATGCGAGCAAGACAATTCAGGTCAAACACCTTTACATCTTGGGAGGGAGCGAAGCCCCCAGTTCCTTACCTGCCGGTTGAGACGGATGGAGAGAATATCGCTAGAATAACTGTAATTACAGATTTCTGTCCCTTTTTTGAAATGGTAAACATTCATCTGCCGAGGCTTCGACCGACTCACCACCACCACCAGGCTGCTGGAGAAGAGGCGCTCTACAATGTAAACATCCGGGATTTCATCTGGGTAGGGAGAAGGAAGGAACAAAAGAAAGAGCAGAATTTATCTCCAGTTTCATTAACATAAAGATTACTTAGCTGATCTTGATTTTTGTTTTCCACCAATCAAGGAACCTATCCAATTCGCCCAGGATGGAGACAGTTTTGAGTTAACAGCTGGATTTTATATTTTCAAAAATGAAGGATCACCAATTGTCTGCTATTTTCTCCTTCCCGGTGGCTAGGGGCACTGAAACCTGAAATTATCACAGAGCCCAATCACAACGCCTGCAAACCCTCCTCCGTCATATTTTCTTAAGGCTCTGACTATACAGACATCCTGACTAGAATATCCAGTCAGCCTTTGCACACATACATGCACCGACACCTCGCAAACCAGCTTTTTGTAACATCTTGCCTGATGAAGAGATCTGGCAATCTCAAAAGCTTTATAATCTTTGGGTTGGCCTAATAAAACGTATTACACTGTATGGATTTTGGGAATTCTCTTCTGACCAACATGGCTTCCTCCTCCTTCTTGTGCCAATCAAAACAGAAAAATGACGGATCATCAACACCGCCTTAGCCTTACTTGGCAGAGCTTCACACACATAGGCCATGTGCAGTGCTGGGCACCAGGCCATAGCAGGCAGGGGTTAATGGCTCATCGCCAAAAGGACTTGACATCAGCTTCTTCCTATAGTATCTATCGACTGCTAACACAGAAAGCTAGTTCTGCTGCTAATGGGGAGGAGGTGTGTTCCTCTTAGTCATGGAACATACACACCAATGAAAAGAGAGGGAGCTTGAAGTACATACAGCCAGCTGATGAAATAAAACAATCCCCTGGAGACAGAAGGCTCTGTGAAGCAGGAAGCTTCCAGAGGAAAGTGACAAAATGTACATCAGCTATCTATTCTCTGTTTGACAGCCTCAGTTGGAGCGGATGACCTGGTCTTCCTGAGGAAAGGCCAAAACTGAAACTGGAGAAAAGGGGAACATTTCCAGGTCAGTTTACACAGGAAGTATAAGGTGATAAAAGTCCTCTTACTGGCCACAATCCCAAAGTCAGCTTGCACCCGGCTATTTCCCCTCGCAGCTGCTTCCAGCACATCTCACTTACATGAGCCAACACACTGCTTTTTACAATTGCAGGCAGAGGGAGGACATTCAAAGTTGTTTCCATATTTGGCAGCTAGTGCAAGAGGCATATGCTGGAGAGCGCTATAAAAGGAATTTCAATATGCAAATAGGTCTCTTGCACAGACTTTGAACAATGGGATCATGTCCACTAACCCAGTTGTAATTATCTTGTCTGAAGTTATCTACTACAATAGGAGCTTCCCCTCATATGGGAAACATTGATGGCAGAAATACTCTATATGGCACAAAAGAGAGGTCCGCTAATAAAATTTTATCATTCTTCGGGAGCCACGTGGAGGCTGCAACACGTTGGCTTCTACATGAAATCTATTTCTGTCCCTTGCAGGATTGGCCCCTGCTGGCAGCTTCCATTGACTACTGCTGAAAGCCTAAGCAAGATACCCACAACAATCAACTTGAAGGGTTTTGCCTAGAAGAAGCATTCCATACCTGACGTTATTATTTCTATCGGCAACCTTTTGCAGATATATTCCTTGGCTTCCTCTGTGATCATAAAGGTATGGTTCAGATGTAACGCAAAACCATAGTTTATGTGCAGAATGTGCTCCCACCTTTTTCTCCTCTGGCACAGCCACAACTCAAAAACTTTTAATGCCAATTTCCCGTATCATCTGAATCTCGAAAAACTGTGGTTAATCTTAACTATGGTTAGTAGAAATCAAGCAACTTCCAACCATAATTTATGAAGCTTGCTTGTTTCCACTGACCATAGGTAATAAGATAAGCCACAGTTTAGGGTTTAAGTGATTTGTGGCTCATCATACACTGGCAGGTCAGGGTGTTTTGAACAACATTGTTACAATTTGGTCACAGCATGTTACCTAAGAACACGCAGTTCACATGTTTTTAAAACTGTGCTTGGCTGACAAGTGTGTAGCTTTGCATTTCTAAGTTACATGACAGGAAGACAGACAAATTTAAAGCCTTTGTTAAAATATCTCTAACGTGAAATGGTACTGATGACAACCATGATGAAGGACAGGCAAGCATATCATGGCAGCGAAAAACCAATCTGTCTTTTTTTAGGACACTTCATCTTGGTTTAAGCATTTCTAACAGCTTATAAAAGATATCCCCCCACCCTATATTTGAAACCCCAAACCAGCCATGAAGTTATGAACTCTTCAAAAAGAATGTGGTTCTGCAGCATTCAGGGACAAGGCCATTTTAGGTTGCTAACAGGAGTGTAATTTCCAGTAAGCCTGGAAGCAATATCATTGCTCCACTCCTTCCCGTGACTTCACAGAAATTATGAGCGTTGAGAAAGAAAAATTAAGCAAGGAAATGAGGACAATTTTGAAACAGAGAAAGAGAAACCGACTTGCTCCATTTGTAAGTCACTCCAACATCAATTGGTTCTTATGCTGTGAACTGCCCAGAGAGCTCCAGCTATTGGGTGGTATAGAAATGTAATTAATAAAGAAATAAATGAATAAATCTTGATCACTTAAACCAGGCAGGGGGAACCTGTGGCCCTCCAGATGTTGCTGGACTATAACTTCCATTGTCCCTCAGCAATCATAGGGACTCAGCTTCGCTTTGGCTTGATCATGACTACTGCCACTAATAAGGGGACTCAAGCTAAGGATAGGATAAGAAGCAATGGGCAAGAGTCACAGAATGGTTAAACTTGGGGTAAAGAGAAGGAAGGTGTCCTTTTCTAAGCTTTTTAACATTAGAGGAAGCCTGCTGAGAAGGCAGTGGAATGTCCTTCTTTGAAGATTTTCAAGGAAGTGGTGCCTTAGCAAGAAGCTGCTCTTGAGCCCTTACACTCTGTGATACTATAGCAGTGATCTTCCCTATTTTTCAAGCAGGAGCCATTTTGGCTCTAGGTTTTGCCACCACTTGGGATCTTTCAGCAGTCAGTTATCAATTCACTTGGCAGGCAAATTCTGACAGGCTCACCTGGCCCCTGGATTGGGATGATTTTTCTCAACACTGAGAGCGCGTTCTGCTTAATGCTGCAACATCACCCAGCGCAATCGATCATCCCAGAGTGCAGGACATGGACTAATGGGCTCAAGTTGCAGGACGCCAGATTCCAGATGGACATCAGGAAAAACTTCCTGACTGTTAGAGCGGTATGACAATGGAACCAATTACCTAGGGAGGTTGTGGGCTCTCCCACATTAGAGGCCTTCAAGAGGCATCTGGACAACCATCTGCAGGGATGCCTTAAGGTGGATTCCTGTATTGAGCAGGGCGTTGGACTCGATGGCTTTATAGGCCTTTTCCAACTCTACTATTCTAGGATTGCACTCTCTCCCTCTCATTCAATTTCCCCTCCACAATGCATCACTGCAGCTAGCCAACCCCATTGCTCTTTCCCTCTTGGGCTCCTCCTCCTCCACCACAGCTAATTGGCTTATTGCTCCTGTATTCTCTCCTTCCCTCCCCACAGTTGATAAGCGGCAGGTCTCCAGACTCCCAACACCCAAAGCCCAGATCATATCAGCCAGCCCACCACTAAAACAAACAAGGAAGAGCTAGAGAGGCCCTCCTGAGAGTGAGCCCCTACTGCAAAAAGAGAGCAGGAGAGTGAGTGCACGAATGAGAGATAATATGGAGAGCTGCACTTGAAATGACTGGGAGCCACCAACAGCCCTTGGGCCTCGCAGTGAAGGACACTGCACAACAGTATCATCACAAAAATGCTAACTAGTCTATAAACATGCCTAAGTGAACCGCCCAGAGAGTTTTGCCTATTGGGCGGTATAGAAAGATAGTAAATAAATAAATAATAAATAACCGGCGGTCTGAAAACAGCCCAGATTTGTACCATGCAGTACTTGGAGGATTAGCAAGGCTCAAGGACTTCAATGAAACCTGATACTTACAGAGAGCTCAATTTACCAGTTAAGTCAGGGGAGCAAAAACCCCCAAAGTACACAGTGTTAGTGCACAGCTCTGATACGGCACTCCAAAACAAAAGAAAAGATCACCAGTAGCTCACCCAGTTTATAAATATGTAAAATTTATAAATATGTTTATATTAAATGTTCATGAAATATGCATACTTAAAATGTTTATATGTTAATACAGTTTACAAATGGCTCTGATGCTTCAGCAACGTATTTTGTATCTGGCCACCTGCTCCTGCCTGCACTTCTGAGAGGAACTAAACGGGATGAGGTGGGAAATCATCAGTATCTTGACCATGGAACTAGTATTCAACATGGGAAAGAACCCTATGATCAACCCTTGGACTCTTAGTTGGATCATTTAATAATTTAAATTATTTTAATATTTTAATTATTTTAAATTAAATTAATAATTTAAATATTAGTTCAGTCACACAATAGCTGATCATGAGCTGCATGGAAGCTACTCATGGAAACACAGTTCTCACATGGCTAGGCTAGCATTTAAAAGGCCCCTCATTAAGATCACTTTGGGCTGTTCCAGACACAAGGCTAGTTTAGTGCTGCGAGCCTGGCCCCCTCTGGACTCAAGGTCTGCTGTTGCCCCATACTCTGGTGTTGCCATAGGGAAGTTTGAAAGCTTTTGCTTCCATTTTGGATTAAAACCTGCTTGCAATCTCATGTCATCGAAATCAATACAAACAGTGATTAGTTTTAACTATTGTTAGAGGAAAGTCCAAACCACGGTTTATGACGCTAGCTTGTTTTCACTAACCATAGAGGATAAACCACAATTTGCCTGGCTTTGGGAAACACCCTAAACTGTAGCAAATTTAAAATGGAAGCATCCAATATCGTCCTTGTGGTCACAACCAGAGGTAGCGAGGGGAGTACATGAGTACAGGGTGGCAGCGGGGGGGGGGGGGGGGGGGAGCTAGCCTCACTCTCATATTACTAAACTGGTTTAGTGCAGCCTTCCCCAACCTGGTGCCCTCCATGTCTATTGAACTACATCATCCATCACACCATTCACCAGTAATGGCTGGGGACAATGGGAGTTGTAGTCCAACACATCTGGAGGGTGCCAGATTAGGGAAGGCTGATTCAGCATTACATCCAAATGCACCCACTCTGGGTCTGCACATACTTAGGCCATTCTAGATCACTTGGGGCTGCCTTTAGGAACAAACGGTCATGGCTTTACACTCCAGCCGTCTGTTAAGTTCTCCCTTTCTCTGCCCCAAGAGAAAGGGAGTGCACAACCTTTATGGCCCCAAGGGCCGCAGGTGACGTTGGCTCGGGAGCTATGCATGTGGACACCCACTAGTGATCTTGACACAGATTGCTCTTTGCTTACTGCTTAGGAAAGAAGTGGAGCGTCTGCTCTTCACCCCACCCCCACAGGAATTGTTATACAGGCGGTTTTCCATTCCTTCTCCCACAGATCCCAATACAGAGGGTTCTTTCCTCACTGTAAAGAGCAATCCGTATCACTTAGCGATGGTACAATTGATAGGAAATCGATGGGGGAAGGGAATGTAGCAGGAGTGGGGGCATCAGAGCCACCAGGAGCCGCAATTAAGGCATTGTGGGGCCACAGGTTGCACACCCCTGATGTACAGCGATGCACAACTCTCCCAAGAGTGACCGTGCCTATTTGCTAGGTAGATAAAATTCTGGGATATTTGGAAATCCTGGTTTGATCCCTACAGTTCAGTGAAGATTACACAGATGTGCATTTAATCTACTCCAGCTCATTTCTGACAGGCACTGAACTGCTACCGCAAATGTACTCAAGCTTACTGCAGATTCATATTGGTGTCACAAATAAGAGAGTTTCCAGCATTGTTTTATGATTGGTTTTCTTTGTACGCAACTGTCCCTTTAACTCGTCTGCATCTAGCACAGTTTGAATACAAGCAAGGCCGCAGCCAAGAGATGCCATCTGCTTTCTTGCAGGAAAGATAAAATGGAATTGCTCCTTTGAGGCAGATTAAAGTGTTGTAATGCAGAATAAAGCCTGTCGTCAGCCAATATTTTGCTGTATCAAAACAGAACGGACTTACTGCTTTCATGGACTTGATCCAGCTGCTCCACGGAACTCAAGGAAAAAAGTCTGTATCCAGTTTTGGTTCCAATAGCCAGGGAACTGCAGAAGACGACAACATAGACATTAACGATGTGCCCGGTCAACTACATTCCACACCAAGTACTACTAAAGGAGTTGTTGTTTTCGAAGGCCAAAACTGAGCTTGCAAAGGATTGGAGTGACCACCAGGGAATCCTATGTACGCCACTGTGAGCGCTACGGAATCAAAGGTGGGATGTAATGAAATATATGTTACGTTAATTCAGCTGGAGGTTGGACAAGGTTACTTGGCGATAGAAAGATTGGACCCAATGCAGTTGAGAGCAGGGATAGGGAAGATCCCAACAGGTTAGAGAACTCATTCAAACAAGTGGCTAAGGTTACAGACCTGAGAATCTTATTTGTCAGGATAAAGTAAGGATGCAGAACACGAGGCCCAGATGGACATGCCTCCTCCTCCTTCCCCACCCCCCGGCCCTTTTCTCCTGAGCACTGGTCATTTGGTGGTTTCCTGGCTTCTGTACTGTTTTTCCCACATTCTAAATGGGTTGAAATGCTACTCCTAAGGCTTAGTTAATGGTAATAGGAGCTTTAAGTTAAAATATGTGGGTAGTTTTGGCCTCACCCATTCAACTTTGGCGCTGCTCACCACTGCAATATGGACCCTGAAAGCTTCCCTGAAATTGAGTTGAGCTCTTGGGCAGAAAGAGGTTCAATAATACTACTGGACTAAAGGGATGGAGCCTACGAAGGACTTGAGGGAAAATAACGGCAGTGTCTAGGCCACGAGAAGCCAGCAGTGACCCAGATGGGCAAGTACTCAAGGGGATGTTGCAAGGAGAAGCTAACCAAGAACATGTAGAAAACGGAGGGCTGAGGGGTAAGCAATTCAAAGAGTTTGCCAGTGGCAATAAGGACTGGAATTTGGGTGGGGGGGGGGGGAGAGAGAGAAGAGAATTTGACTGAAAACCTCCTGGCATCCCTACTTAAGGAGGCAGATTGGGACAACGAAGAGGCAGGCAAATATTACACGTCTCAGCCACATATTGTTTATATAGATTTCTAGGCCACCTGCTTTAGGCAGGAGCCATCATTTAAAGAGCTTTAAGGAGAAAAACAAATCTTACAAGTTCCAAAACACAAAAGATAACCCTTCCCACTTCAACTAAAGTATCAGCCTTGTCCCAGCCATGGAAGGGGCCTTTGCAGAATGTCATTCTGCTTTTCTTGGTGGAGGGGAGCTGGTGACTGAAGCTGCAGCTCTTCACCACTGGAAGACCCACCCAGAGCCCTGCCTGGCATCAGAGATTTTACCAGGAATTGTCCTTATGTTGCAAAGCCAGTATTTGCGGATGTAACAGCTGAAAAGAGGCAAGAAAAATAAAAAGGGCTCAAGATGCTGAATTTGGCACACAATACCAAATTATGTAGTTGGGTACAACTGCAGAATACAAGAGACCCTTTTTATTCATTGCCTTGTGTATTCATTGCCATAGTATAAGAGAGAATATTCCTGCTTTTATTTATGCATCACCTGTGCATACAGAGATGTACAGAATAAAGAAGAGACAGCCCTGGACCCTACAGAGGGCCTATTCAGACAACACGCTAAGCCATGGTTAGGCTGCTAACCTTTTTGCAGCAAATGGTTAGTGAGCAGGTTTAAACCATGGTTATGTAGCCACCATGGATAGGAATGGTTCACACGACACACTAAATCATGGTTCACATGACACGCTAAGCCATAATGTTTAGCTCAAAATGCTTAACTACCATGGTTTAGCTTGCCGTCTGAACAGGGTCAATATGTGGGTGCTGTAGGGTCAAGGGGAAATTCAATTCACTAGCAGTGTCTGTTCTGCTGGCGGAAGGACACCATTAGATACTACCCAACTTTATAAATAAATAAAACAAATCCATGGACCTGCCTGTTCACACTGTAGACAGAGGTGGCTGTTAAAGTAGCTTCACTCCTTAAAGTAAACATGTACTTGCCCAGTAAATGGGGCCTGAATCTTTTTAATAGATCAGCAACCTAAACCTCAGGCAAACATTTCCACTAGGATAAGAATGCCATTGTTATAGAGTACTAAGCAACCTGCCAACCTCCCAGACATAAACCGGATATAAAACAAAAGAAGCAAACCTGTAAAGCAGGAAATATGAAACAAGACAGAATGAAACACTGCAATGGTCCTTAAGTGTCACGGAACACATCCAGTCAGATACAGGTCTAAAATGTCATAACAAGGGAGGCTGCCAAATACTGACAACACCGGGTATATTGCGAAAGATGCAGCCACGAGTATTCCCAAGAACTAATCTGAGCATCATTTATTCATTTTGGTGGGTTTGCCTCATCATTCACCCTCTACAAGACCCATCCAAGAAACCTGAGTATAACCCAAGTTCAGGTTCTTCATCACCCCAGTTCAGCATTTATATGGAGGCTATTTGTTTGAGTGAAAAGTACAAAAACCAGATCTAAACTACAGAAATCTCATGCATTAGGGCCTTTCTTGGACTGTAGCATTTTAGACTGCAGATAATGCATTGTTTGCCTAAATGTTTTCTCACATCCAGAACAGCTTGACCATGGAAAGCCAGCATATCAGGAGTAAAGAGCCCTGGCTAAGCCTTCTCCCCAACAAGCTACTGTTTTAAGTACAGCAGGTGGGGGATACGGTGGGGACAATTCAGAAACACGGGCTTTTACTTTCAGTGTAAAGTTTTATTTATTTATTTATTTATTACATTTCTATACCGCCCAATAGCCAGAGCTCTCTGGGCGGTTCACAAAAATTAAAAACATTCAAAGTATAAAACAGTATTGTTGTACAACGATCTTGCACAGCCCAAGATGTACAGTACTCCTAAACACACACTTCTGCTCTGAGTAGCCAGCTCCCATGAAGGACTGTAGAGTCAGCAACAGTTATATTAGTAGCTGAAGTTCAGAACTTTACAGAACTGAACCTAGTTTGACTTCTGCATCCATGACAGAAGTTTCCTTAGACCAACAGACTGTGTGGAAGATCATAGCTGGCTATGCCACAGCCTAACATTCATTTACTGATGTTCAAAATATGGAAACAAGACCATCAACATTTGGACAAGACCTGGGGCAAGATAAAGCTTGCTCATCTGTGCTTTCTGCTTGGCTTTTATTTCATGCCTGAACAATCTCCTATTTTTGAAGCACTTTCCTCCTTAAATTTCCCACACACAAAATCCACTTCAGAAAAGCCTTTCCCGACTCTCTAGCCTTGCCCGCAAATTCCCGCCCTCCGACTCTCTAGCCTTGCCAGCTACTGATGCTTCCTTGTCCCATTCACACCTACAATCTAAAAATTCATGACCACGTCAGCCTATATCCATTGTAAACCCTCTTGTTAGAGACTGGGCACCCCAATGATACAATACTTAGCTCATACAAAAAAAGAAAGAAAAAAGGAGTTAAATCATAGCAGTAATCTTGAAGCTGTGGTACAGCTTTGGAGTGGGGTAACTCAGTTCAAAGGCAATGAACTGAGCATCAAATAGCATTGAGAAAATCACTTCACTATCTATGCAATGTGAATAATAGCGACCTAGCTTATGTTATTGCTGAGAGGGCAAACCCAATAAAAATGGTAAAATTCTGTGGAAATCAAGTGTGACATATAAGGGATCAACAGCTGTAGCAGCCACACTTTGGATTCTCATATCTATTCTGTGGCAAAGGAGTAACACTCGATCTGCTAACAATAAGTCAGAAAACTGCAACAATATAAAATTTTCTTACTGGGTTGCTCCGTCCAATGAGGAACATATTCTAAAGATTCAAAACGCAGAAGGCCAGCCCAATTTACAGGACCCTAATTCACCCTTGGCCTCAAAGCAGGCACATCTGGGAGCCAGATGGGCAAAAAGGAGGCTCATTGTTTGTGGAGAAACACAGCTGTAGTGTCCTCGAGCCAAGGAGAAAGAATCTCCCGCCCCCTCAACCTTCAGAGGATAGCACTCCCATTAATAGTTTACCTGGAAGTTATTGAAACAGCTAAATTTATGTTTTGTTCTGCTTTAGAAAAGCAGCTCAACAGCAGAGCACCTGCAAAAGGCCCCAATCCCAATCCCTCGCATCTCCCTGGTACAGCTGGGAAAGACCACTCTCTGAAACCCTGGCGAGCCACTGCCTGCTAGTGTAGACAACACTGACTTAGATGGACCACTGGTCTAACTCAGTATAAGGCAGCCTCCTATGTTCAGATGTTTGTCTTTTCTGAGCCTCCATGCTCACAATAAACGTGTGTATGAATACCTGGTGCTGGAGAGGAATAGGGAGTGGCTATCTTCACTAGGGCCTACTATTTGCGAGGTTCCAGAGATACATTTACCAGACCACAGGGCTCATGGACCTTTGATCCAACAAGGCAATTCCTTTTCTTTGGTTTTCCCTCATTCACCTGTGCTAAATCAAACCATGAATTTGTACTAACCTTAGGGTGCCATCCTATTGGTTGTCCTTCTGATAGACAGAGTGCTAAAACTCCAGACCCCTCTGCCTATCCTATGCTATGCTGGCAAGAGGAGGTTGGAGGCAATTTTGCCTCAGTTAAAAATATAAAAAGCCTTAGCTCTCAGTGGGTGGGGAGGGGACTGAAGAGGCCATAGAACACTGCATATCCTGGCCTCTCCTCCCTACCCACCCCATTTACCTCACAGAAGAGCAGATTTCCACGTGGTTGGGAGCAGATGGGTGACGGGAAATCCATGATCAGATCTCCTCCATACTTGTAGTTCTACAGGCACAAGGCAGGAGATCTGCAGCATCCCATGGTATCCCAGATGCTTTCTAGGGACCACATTGCTCTCTTAATTTGCCCATGATTAATATTCTTTTCCAAAAAAAAATATTTACAGAGTATCTGAGGAAGCGAAAAATTATCTGGCGCTTACTTACCAATTATGAAATAAGAATATCTCCTGATCATTCTAGCAACTGAACCCAGAATGTGCCATGTTATATTTTAAACAAATTTGCATTCATCATGCTGTATGGTAAGTTTCATAGACCAATTAGACATCAACAGGTTCGCTTTAATCAGCTCCCTACTGACTTCATTAAGTGCCCTTTTTGCCCTTAGCTCAGCTGCAAGAATCAGATATTTCCTGTTCACACTCAGATTCATATATTTCTGGCTCAGATGCTGCTTTCCCCCACCCACCCATATGAGATCAGATCACAGGTATATCTTCTTCCACATAATTTCTCAGATAATGCCCAATTTCATAGGGTTTATAGCACCTTGCTCAGTACTAAGAACTACACTGCAAGTATATTGGAGACAGGTGGCTTATTATGCGCCTTAACTGCACATAATATGATGAGCATATAATTTTATAACTTGTTCAGTGTCAAACTGCAATTGGTGGAGTTTATTTAACAACATACTTAGTTAGAAACTGCCACCTTTAACCCTTGAAATATATAACCTGAGAAATATGAGATGGGAGGAGGGGGAATGAATGAGCATGTATTTAATTGCCTTCACTCATTTTGATCCTTTAGTACTGCTTGCCATCTGAGATTCAAACTCATCTCTGTAACCATGAGGACTTGAAACTCATTTTTATATGGTTGCAAGGTTAACAGAACTTTAAGAGAAGCCTCTTGGATATGCAAAAGTGCTCTGAGGAACAAGCCATAACAAACCCTGCATCAGAGGAATATAGCAAAATAATTCATAGTAAGATTAGTAGTACAGAACTCCAAATTGCATCACTTCGAATTTCAGCAATGCCAAGGGCTGCTTCTTATATTACAGTAAAATCAAGCATATCTTAAAGCTTTATATGTAAGGATTCCTGACCTGTAATGTTCAAAGTAGCAGCTGCTTTTGATGTTGTTTTTTGTCTTATTTTATTTTTTACAGAAAGCTGAGTCAGTCCCACAACTTGTTTCTGAAGGATATGCAGTCACCTCACATTCTAGGGTGAAAGCTTTATCATGTACCCGTATCCATTGTATTGCGTGATGTGACCCTACAAGTTTGTGTGCCCTGTCAGTAACAGAAACACAGATTCAGCTCTGAAGAAGGGATTGTAAATTCATGTTATTATTTCTTTTATTTATAAAATGCATTACCTGCTTTGCATTATAAAATAATGAAATACAAAATAATTGCGTTTAAAATGAAGCAATATCTTCATTTAAAACTTCCTTCATCCAAGAGGAGTCCATTACCATTGCTGTTCTGTGGGCATCTTTCCAGTTAGATTTTTTAAGAAGTGGGTCAACTAAAACCACACTTAGCAATTAACCTGTGAACACACCATGATAGCATTTCCTGCTAAACAAGGCTTTCCTTTCCTTGACATTTGGTTCACAGGATAAGCTAGAAAAGGCAACCACAGGGCAGGAGAGAAGAAGAAGAACACAGAGCGTCGTCACAGGGCACTGTGGCCAACATCTGAAGCTGTTCAGTAATGAAAGGGAAACGCAAGGGCCTTTGAGTTTGGCAGCCTCAGATTTCTGGAAATACCAACCTATTCATAAGCTGGTGGAAGGCGAACTCATATAGAAGGAAAGGCTAAATAAGGTTAGCCCGAAGGGCTAAGTTAAATTCTGTATACTACAGGAAGGGTGGGGGATAGGAGAAAGCATACTGGCCACACATTAACTTCCTACAGCAGCCTTCCCCAACCTGGCCAGGGGATGTTGGGAGGGCAGCAGGTCTAGGAAGGCTGCCTTATGGTACAAGCCGCATTCAGCCCTGATTGTAACGCACCACGCAACAACAGCCTGCCCCAAAACACTAACATCTCGAATAGCTTGAAGCCTTCTACAGATCTGGCAATCCAAACTGGTGGCCAGTTCATTTTGTTTACAGCCTTCGGGATGGCCCACCACCCCGCCCCATCTCCAGCCCGGGCGCCTTCGTTTTCCATGACACATTCCTGCCCGCTTTCTCTTCCTCTTCCTCCCCCAACGCGGTCCCCTCCTGCCTGGGACCGTCTGGACGGGATTCATCCCTGGGCTGGGCGCTTTCTTCCCAGAAGGCGGAGAAGGGGTGAGGCACGGGCTGCCCCCCCTTACGTACGTGCAGTCCTGGTTGTAGGAGAAACAGCTCAGCGCCTCAGGCTCCCCATCTCCGCCGGCGGCCTCCATGGACTACGATAGCGCCGAATCCCCGGCCTCGAGTTCGCCCCCTCCCCGGGGTTCGGTGCCTCCCCGCCGGCCTTAGTTTCCCCCGCCGTCACAACTCCCCGGTTCCGGACCAAAACAGCAGCAACAACAAGTCTCATAGCCAGCACCGGCCTGAGGGCGGAGCCACCTGCCCTCGTCGAGCTCTCCGATTGGGCGGCGGGGATTCGAACGGGCCTCTTCGCCCCGCCCCTCACGTCGGCTGGGTTCGAGCCTTCGGCCACGATCAACAGCCGAGCCTCTCAAGCCGCGCCCACGACGCCAACAGGGCTGGCAGCCATTGGCCAAGGAGCGGGAAACAGCTGATGGGGGCCACGTGGTTGTGTTGTGGTGGTTGCATCAGACTGGAATGGTGACAGCAGTGGGCGGCAGGTGGGCCCGGAGGTCTGAGGCGGCAGCCGCAGCCTCCGGTGCCAGCCCTTTCCCCAGGGCCCGCTGGCAAACAGGGTCATTTCCGCTTCTAACGACGTCTCTTTGTCATTCCAATAATGACGTTGTGGGGTTTTGAGGGGAGGGGAAGGGTGCAATCCTCTACCTACCGAAAAGTCGCCTTCAATTTTTTTTAAAGTGATTTTTATCCATAATAAAGAACTCAGTAATAATTCGCAAAACTTAAGGCTACAGTCCCATGCATTCTTACAGCCAACTCACCCCAGAGTTTCTTACTTCCGAGTAAACATGCGCAGGTTCCCGGGAGCGGGTGTAGATTGAGGATAGTCAGTCAGTCAGCTAATTCATTTGCTTCACAAGTAAATAATGAAAACACACAGATGAGCGAGAGGTGGAAGGCATAAAACACATAACTAAATGAACGAATGTGGGGACACACACACACACGTCAGAAGATATTCACGATAAGGGATTGCAGTGATCTGTAGGCACTTCCTAATTTTCCGCTGCCGCTGGAAACGGCCTACTCTGTAGGCACTGTAACGTGTTGGTCCACAGCGGACAGCGGATAGCAAATCATGTGAGAATTCTAAACCACAGCAACTAGTATGAAACCCTGACAGGAAAAAAATTTCTAGGACCACTATGCAAGACGCAGGGTTAGGAAAACACAAAGTAGGCATGTGTTTTACCAGTCATATGCTGCTGCGAACTGAGAAAGAAGAGCTAAAGGTAAGCAATAATTTTAATACACAATAATGGGCGTTAGCTAATTTGGAAACCTCATGTATGTTTTGCAACGATGGCAAATTATGGTAAACATTTGGGAGTTGTATAGTTTTTCTCCCCTCCCCCCTTTTTTTAATCCTGACCCCCTTCTTTTGCACTATACTATGCTACAAAATATAAAACATATAGGCTAATATTCAGACCTGCCAAGTGCAATCTCAGCTGGGACTTTCACCTAATCTTGACAAAGGCTGCTATCCTATAAACATTTACCTGGGAGTAAGTCCCTTTGTACTCAACTGGATTTATTTCTGAGCAGGCATGTTCAGTATTGCAATGCACAGCTACAGATCCATTCACCCTTTCTTGGGCATAAGCCCAACTGAACCCAGTAGGACACCTTCTGTTTCATGCATGGGGTCAAGTTAAAAAGAAAACGTAAGAAGAGCCCTGCTGGAGGACTATGTATGCTGTCTTGGGTTCCTTGGAGGGGAAAAAAGATGGGATATAAATGTAATAAATAAATATTTATTTATAAAGGCGTCGGACTTTTCCATAATAAATTTGTCTTTAGTATCCTGAGATTTCCCCCCTTTTTGTGCGTGACTTGTTAAACATGGGGGTGGACAGAAAGTAGATCTCCATATGGTTTGGACTTCAACTCTTAGCATTCCTAACCTTTGGATATGCTGGCAGGGGCTTGTGGGAGTTGAATCCCCAAACGGGAAATCTATCTTCTGCCTACTTCAGTTGTTAAAGAAGCCACTAGTGATGAATGCTGCCACCTAGTGACAACTCAGCCTCACAACCAGTTTCTCTGTAAATGATGCTCGCAAACTGAGGGTGTCTTCAGACAGAGCTTTTCTCCCGCGATTTACCGCTTCTTCCCGTTCTGGATTTGGTAAAGCAGCAGTTTCTGCAGCTGAAACTCTCCCCACGGCCTGAGTTCGATCCCAGCAGAAGCTGGTTTCAGGCAGCCGGCTCCAGTCAACTCAGCCTTCCATCCTCCTGAGGTCGGTTAAATGAGTACCCAGCTAGCTGGGGGAAAGGTAATAACCGTCAGCACGGCAAACCACCTCGCTATAAGGCCTGCCAAGAAAATGTCAGCGAAAGCTGGCGGCCCTCCAAGAGTCAGTAATGATTCAGTGCTTGCATGAGAGGTTCCTTTCCTTTTCCTTATATGGCTGGCTTTACTTTTTATGCATAACGCTATATGCCATTTTCACAGGTGGGTGGCTGGAGCCCGGCAAGATGTTATCGGACATCCACCCCTCTGGCCCTCCTCTCTCTTAGGGTGAAGCGGAACACGTCTTCTCTCCTATGGAGAGTGAATACAAAGGGCTAAAAGTTTTCCGGGCAGCAGGTGCAGAGCAGAGCATCCCCCCCTTCCCATTGTTAAGCGCTGATTCTCCGCAAGTTCAGAAGTCTGTGTCTCCGGAAGGCCGCCTTCCCCCCCCCCCCCCCCCATGTGCAAGTCAGTATTGTCCCTGTCAAAGCAAATCAGTAACTTTTCTTGTTTGAGTGTACACTGGGAGAGGGGATTAAATGGAAGTGAGTTTCATGCACTCACGTCCTCCTCCCCGTTGCCCATGGGCTTAGGCATTCCTGAAATATGGAGCAGCGGAGGGGCGGGAGGAGACACTCCCAACTGATCCTCCTCAGTACTAATGTCAACACTGCACTGCCCAACACCTGCCCACTTAAACAGGACGTAGTGTGATGGGAGGATTACACAGGGAGATGATGGCGGTTTCGTCGCATGACCGCCAAAAAGTCCTGCATTTTCCTCATTAGCAAAATAGTACGCAAAAGCAGGGGTGGGGTGGAAGAGGTGGGACAGCAACTGCATTGCAACGGCATCATGTAAAGTGTGTGTGTGTGGGGGGGAACGGTGACCAAATCATGATGATCACACACAAAAATCGCCCATATGAAGGAACCCTGAGAGACCTACATCATAATCCTAACCTAACCACATTTACTAGATAGTAAGTCCCATTCTCAACCATGAACTTGCTTCCAAGTTGGCGTAATTAGGATTGTGGCACTTACGTGCAGACAGCTTTGGGCTGACATGCTGACGTAAGAGGATTTAGCAGAATACCACCCACCACCAAACCTCTCAGGCCATGGCAATGAACATCTACAGATATGAGAAAAAGAAACCACCAGTAAGAATAATCAATTTTCAAATAATTAAAAATAAGAGTATTCTAGCACAAACACCTCCTCTGTTTCCATCCATCAGTCAGCTGAACTCACTAGTTGTAGTTTTTTAAAATTACTTTAAGGAATTAACCTTTTTCCCTGTAAGGTATGTTTTTTACCCAATTTAGATTTTTAACCAATTTAGCCCACTGAATATCTGGCTGGCAGATTTTCTAAAAAGCCAGCAAAAGATCGATTCTGTGTATGTGGAACAGGCCAAAGTGAAAATGCAGTGCGCTATATTTTATACTGTCCTCTCTACAACTCCCATAGGGTCAAGTTCATCCTCCCTTTCCAGACTTTGTTAGAAGGCCTGCCACATGATTTTAGGATTAGATGGCTGCTGGCTGATACAGACAAATTCATCCGCTATACAGTAGTTCTGTTTGCACTTGCTGCAACAAAGATAAGTGGAGCCTATCTGAACAATACCAGGGATAAAAGCTAAGGAAAGTTCTGTTTGAATTTATATGTTTTAAATTTTATTACTTGTATTTTTATAGCCTTACCAGTGCCCCTCTGTTTTAGTAGTTTGATGTTTTACAAATACGGTTTGTGTTTTTATATTGTAATGGCCATTGACTATAAATAATAAAAATTGAATGAACGAATAATTAAAAATAAGAAAAGAGTATTCTACCACAATCACCTTCTGTGTTTCCATCCATTCGTCCTTCTTTCAGCTGAAATCACTAGTCATTTTTTTTTCTTTTTAATTAATTCAGGACTGAGAGCCCATTCTCATGATTTCCCTCTGAGTCTCTCAACTGTGGTTTTGAGTCAATCTATATTGGCTTGGTTCATTGGAGCCACAGGGTATTACTTGTGACTCATAACAATACAAATAGAAATACATACTTATTAACATTTTTTTGCACATTGCTGACAGAATAGCATTTTGTGTGTTTCAGAAAGCCAGTCCATACTGAGTTCTAATGCCATCATTGGAATTCATAATGAAATATATATCTTATGTACTGATAAAATATATGCATTTATAAAAATACGTGAATAAATATTTCCATGTGTGTCCTTTATAATTTTAAAAAGAAGTTTAAATGGGTCAAGAATGATTTCTAAAATGGCGATTGCAAATATCAAGTACTCTCTTTTGCACTCTAGTGGCAATGACATCCATTTCCTCAGCACACATTCTGTGTAACCATGCATAGTAAAACCCACAAGAGCAGAACCTTTTCTTCCTTCCCCTGCTGAGTCATTTAGTAGAGGTAGAAGCTACAGCATACCCTCCAGTATTTTACAGATAAAAAATGGTCAGCCTTGTAACATCCCTATTACCGTACCAAAGATTCCTGCTCAGGCCTTCTCCTATTACAAAGTTGGGGAGGGCTCTACTCTGCCTATTGTAGGTTTGCTTCTTTTAAGTATTTTATCTCATTAACCCAAAGGTCTCCTACAACTGCTTGCAAATGTTAGTAGTAGGAAGGTCTTGAGGCTTACAATCCAAAAGACATGACACACAAGGGAAAAGGATGGGTAGGGAGGAGGAAAAATGCAAGCTCGGGAACCAGTTCAGAAAAGTTACAGTTCTTATCACAAATGTTGTATTCATTTATTCTACAGTAAGCCAAGAGGATGATGGTTCTTTTGGTGAACTATATGCTGGGGGAAGTGGGGATATCCTAAAAACTATCTTCAACAATACAAAATATCCCCAGCAGATGTGTGTGAAACAGCAGGCTGTCCTTTGCATGGTTCCTGGCAGTGCAAATCAAAGGGCAAGTCTACTCAAAAGAAAGTCCCATTGAATTAAATGGGACTTACTTCTTGGTATGTGTGTAGAGGAACACAGCCTTAGTGTTCATAAGGAAGCATTTATATGGATGTGCACTAGAGACAAGAGGAAGCCACTTCCTTCTGGGAAGGGACCTGAACTTGGAAGGATGACAACAATATTAATTCACATGAACAAAATCTGTACACGAGGCAACCCAAAGACGACAAAATCGGAAGTGATTTACTAGGGTCCATCAAATAGTTTCAGAAGAGATACTCCATAGTTGTGGACCACTACTTACAAACCCCGACCCCTTGGGTAGGTAACTTGTAGCTCTCTATAAGTGTTATCCTGTAACTCCCATCATCCATCACCATTGGCTATGCTGGCTAGAGCTGATGGGAATTGTAAGCCAAATACCTGGAGAGACACAAGTTGCCCACCCTTGCCCTGCCTCAAGCATGCACAGCCATGGTCTATTCTATGTCCTCATGTTCACGTATAGCAGAAAGATGTGGGGATGTCTAGATGTGGTAGAGTGGACTGTACCACTTCAGAGATGGAGTGGGGAGTTCACTGATCTCTTATTTTAAAATTCCCTGGTAAAGAAACATTGATATACTAGGAAGAAATGTTATACATTTCTGTGCTCATTTATACTAGCAGGGAGTTCATTTTAAAATAAAATAGAGGAATATAATGATGCTCTAGCTGCAGCCTGATGTCATACAGTTTGTTTATTTATTTATTTATTACATTTCTATACCGCCCATTAGCCGGAGCTCTTTGGGCGGTTCACAAAAATTAAAAACATTCAAAGTATAAAACAACAGTATAAAACCATAATATAAAATACAATATAAAAGCTCAACCTGATAAAAACAGCAGCAATGCAAAATTACAAATTTAAAACACCAAGTTAAAATTTATTTATAGACTGTTAAAATGCTGGGAGAATAAAAAGGTCTTCTTCACCTGGCGTCTAAAAGCATATCATGTAGGTGCCAAGAGAACCTCCTTAGGGAGTTCATTCCACAGCCGGGGTGCCACAGCAGGCCCTCCTTCTGGTAGCCACCTGCCTCACCTCCTTTGGCAGGGGCTCGCGGAGAAGGATCCCTGAGGATGACCTTAGGGTCCGGGCAGGTACATATGGGAGGAGGCGTTCCTTCAGATAGCCTGGCCCCAAGCTGTTTACAGTTCAACTGCTGCCTCAGGATTCTGCCACATCATTCAATTTCTTGTCCTGCTGCAAGTGTAGATCAAGCCAGAGATTTTATGTCACAAGTGGAGAGAGCTTCTCAAGCTCATTTTCAAGTGCAGGAAGGTATAATGGGAGAAGATGCTCTGTTCTCACAGGTCACACACAGTGCCCTGCTTTGACACACTTAAAACAAAAGTTCTTTATACTATATTTTTGGTAGTAATTCTTTCAACTAAGTCAATAAGGCAGGATAATGTTTAAAAATGCGTAATGGTAAAACCATACAGATACCCTATATTGGATGGGATACATCAACCTTCCCCAACCTGGTGCTGTCCAAATGTGTTGGACTACAACTCCCACAATCCCCAGCAGGCAGAACCAAGAACTTGCTGGCTGGGGGTGATGGGCGTTGTAGGGCACCAGACTGGGGAAGGCTGGGATATATAATATCTACTCAAAACATATGAAGCATATTAGAACAAATTGTGTGTTAGGGGAAAAAATCCACACATAAGATCAACGCTGCCTATTATAATGATTAATCAGATCCAGTAGTTGTTTTGAGCAAACCAATTAGGAAAACACCATTTCATGGGGTCCTGTGACACTTTGTCCCATGGTGACAAGTCTGCTAAAGTATGTTTGAAGCATTCATTTCAAAATACATATTTACCTAGAACCCAGAAAAGCATATCTTCACAATGAGATATTATACATTTAAATGTGTGATTTTATCTTGATATGAAACTAAATCTAAGATAAAACATATTAGTCTTAAAAGAAACCTTTGCAGTGGAATCCTAACTATGTTTACTGAAGCATGCTTAGGATGGACTGTTGCCTACAACCTAAGGATGGAGTAAACCGGTATAGCATTCACCTGATAAAAGCTCAAGGCTTCACAGAAAATATGGGTTTTGAGGAAAGAGATGAACAACCCCATTTGGGTGTTTGAGTAGTGAAGATAGACACAGAGTCAGAAAAGTGATATTAAAGACATTTAATGTTTTTTTAAACCCCTCCTAAATTCCACCGCCCCCCTGGGAACCACTTTGGTATTTTCCTAACAGTTCCCACACTTTCCATTTAAAGCTTTATCCAAACTAGTTTCAACATGCCACTGATGTGACTGTACTTAGAAATCTATATTAAGTGCTCCTAAGGTCATACTGCTTGCCCTATTTAGAGCAGTGGCTGAAGCCCTATTTTCTATTCCAGGTAGAAATTAATGCATGGAGGGAGGGACAGGAATAATGATGCCCTCTGAAGTGGCCATCAGTCTCCACATGGTCAAGGTGTTGTTTGCACAGCAGCCTATGAGTATGGGCTTCCTACATACAATGGCTGAGTTTGGATGACACGCTAATCAACGTTTGTTTCCCATTCTGTTCCTATTAACCCACCCACCCCAGTTGATTAGTGTGTCGTTGGAACTCAGCCAATCTGTACTTAGTAGATATATTATACTCACACACACCTTCATTCCCACTTGATTCAGGCATCTCATATTATAACAGGAAAACTCATAAAAGAGATTCTGCATCTGAACAGTACTACACTATCTGTTGCACTGTTATACAAACAAGATTAGAGCTAAAGATTTGGATCATTTACTGCTCAGCAAGGTCCATAGGTCCACTCTGTAGAAAACTGTGTTGCTATTACCAGTAGAAACAGAAATGTAGAAGGGGACGTATCATTCCTTGGTGGCTGCAGTGAATGTATCAATGTTCTGTCATTATTTCCCAAGAAGACCCTGCTGGTGTACATCAGGCACTAGTCAGAACGTTTTCTTGACATTTAGCCAACATTAATAAAGCAAACTTTTAAAGCACTATCCATGAGAAACAGATCAAAAAGGGCTTTGTATTAAAAAATTGTCACGAGCACAACCTTGCTTCTAATAAACACCAAAAACAAATTATGTGCATTGGGACATCGGTTTTCTAGTTGAGAAAGTTCATGTAAACTAAGTAAGTGCTCACATTTATTTACAGTGCATTCGCATGCTACTTAGAAATATACCCTATCAAGTTCAAAACTCCTAGGGTAGTGTGTAAAAGATTGCAGCCCTATTCTTGTTTTTCTGATTCCTTGGTTTATTTAGGTTTGCTGCCAATTCTTCTCCACCCCTCTGCTGCTGTCTCCACTACTGTGGACAGCAAGTTCAGTGGGGCAAGACCCTGTAGACTTGTTTTTGCTCATGTTATGTACTAGTAATCATCAGTTAGGCTCATGTACAGAGCAAACTCTAGTTATTTCCACACAAGTATTTTTTTTCTCCAGAATTGACATAATTCAGTTTTTATGGAGAATCCAGAGGACATGCCTGTTTAATTTTCAGTCCTAATTTGTACTGATTCACGTGCCTGCAAAATGCAATTGTAACATCAGCCTGCGCAAGATTGATAGCAAGGCTCTACTGTGTCTTCTCCAAGGTTCTGGCCTTTGAATTCAATGTTGCCTCCTTCCCGTTCTTTTAAAGTGGCACAGAGTTCTTGGCTATTTAGCTGCTTCCTGTTCACTCCTGTGGTCCTGGCATTCCTGAACTGGCCCTTTAAATAATCAGTTCCTGTTCAGGGGTGGGACTTAATTACTTAGCTGCCACTGTCTCCTTTCCTCTTTATGTTTCATATGTGTTTACTTATAGAATGGAAGATGCAAAAGGAAAAAAAAGTAACATTATCTTTTGCAGCGGCACATGTTCCCTTCCCTGATCTATCAATAGATCTGTCCTATCAAGAGAGATGCATTTAAAAATAAAGATATCAAAATGGGGTGAAAAGATTAAATCTTTCCCTTCAAATGTTTCTTTAAAAAAGTTTGAAGCAAGCATTCCAATCCTACTGAGTACAAGGAAGCAGGCCGTGGCTAGGGTGACCATATGGAAAAGAGGACAGGGCTCCTGTATGTTTAACAGTTATATATTTTTATTTTATTTATTACATTTTTATACCGCCCAATAGCCGAAGCTCTCTGGGCGGTTCACAAAAGAAAAGGGAATTTCAGCAGGTGTTATTTGTATGCATGCAGCACCTGGTGAAATTCCCTCTTCATCACAACAGTTAAAGCTGCAGGAGCTGTATAGAGTGACCACATACAAAAGAGGTCAGGGCTCCTGTAGCTTTAACTGTTGTGATGAAGGGGGAATTTCACCAGGTGCTGCATGCATACAAACAAGACACCTGCTGAAATTCCCTTTTCTATGCAACTGTTAAACATACAGGGAGCCCTGCCTCCTTTTCATATGGTCACCCTATTTTCCACCAGCATAGTGGTGGTGTATCTGTTGCCTGGGTTAGAATTGCAGTTCACCAATGCAATAAATTGGGAAGTTTGTAGCTAGCATCATCTTTCTTATTAATCTCTTTGGTCCACCTGTGTTATCAATTGAAACTTGAATACAGTCTTGAGGCCTTACACAGGTGTCAATAGGCACCTGCTGAAATTCCCTTTTTCATGCATCTTTTAAAGACACAGGATCCCTCGCCTCCTTCTCATATGGTCACCCTAGCGACGGCAGTCAGTATGTATCGATTATTTCTGAGAACAAAAGACTTGAACCGAGGAGCATTTTTAGAACAAACCCATAGCCTTCTAGCTCTATATCGACCATCACTAGAGAAGACGTCTCTTGTGTCCTGGCCCACAAAAGCTTTTGCCACAAAACAGTGCAATCCTACATGGGTCTACTCGGAAGTAAGCCCTCTACGTTTAATGGGATTTACTCCCAAGTGACGAGTGTGTATAAGAACACAACCTTACAGTGCGATCCTATGCGTGTTGACTCAGAAGTAAGCCCCATGGAATTAAATGGGGCTAACTCCCAGGAAAATAAGTGTAGGAATCCAGACTCAAAATGCAATCCTATACACACTTACCTCGGAGTAAGCCCTACTGAACACAATGGGGCTTATTTCTGAGTAGACCTGCCTAGGATTGCACTGTTAAAGTCTCTCAAACTTTCCAGGCGCCGCAAGATTCATTGCTGTTCTCGCTGGGGTATAACTGCGGCGGCCGGTAGATTAGAACCCGCACTCTGCGGATCTTCAGCCCCCACCACGCCTCTTCCTCACCCGCGTTTCGCTACCTCGCCTATTACCTCCCCTCCTCCTGGGTTTTTTGCACGGCAAGACCCGGTTGGGGGAGGCGGATGGTGGCGTCTCAACAAGCGGTCTGACGTCAGCGGATGCTTTAAAGGGAAAGGTCGCTTTTATGTGGGGCGGTTATTTTTCTTCCCTCCTTTCTCTCGTCTCCCCTTCGGCGGGGCGGGGAGGGGAGTGAGACGTAGACAGAACGTAGAGCGTCCCCTTTAAGGTTGCCACGGTGACGGCTCGGCAAGTGAGAGCGAGGCTCATTGACGTCACGCCGAGCGGCGATTGGCGGAGGGAGCTGGGTTTCCGCTGGGGGCGACTGCTGAGGCGGAGAAGGAGGAAGCCACAAGTCGGGACAGGGGGTGGAGGAGGGGGGGCCCGAGGACAGGCCCAGGCAGGGAGTTGCCGCCCGGACCCCGTGGTAAGTCCCGGCTGGGCCTCAAGCGCTCGCCTGAGGGGAGCTCCAGCGGAGCCGCGCGCGGGTGGCGGGAGGCAGAGTGGCGCGCTGAGCTGGGGCGCGCTGAGGGGTGGTGGTGGTGGCGGCGGCCTCCTCCTCCTCCACCTTCCCTCCAGGTGAGGCCGGGGGCGAAACCAAAGGAGGGGGAATCCCTGCCGAGGTGTAGGTGGAAGCCGTTGAGGTGAGGCCCTGCCATTTGGGGAACGGGGTACGCAAGAGCCCCGGGGGAGAACAGGACGGCGGGCGTAGCTGCATTGGGGAGCGATGCTGAAGGCTGAGAAGGGGAGCTTCTCTTTAGGAGGAGGAGGAGGAGGACGCTTATCGGGCGGATTGCGAATATAATAAAATTATGATTGGAGTATTCGGGGTGCGGGGGGCAGTTCTTGAAGGTGGGGCAGTTTTCTTCAGGTATGGTCAAGGGTGTGGGGGCGGAAGCAAGATTTAGGTTAAGGTATCTTAAGCATGAAGTGGTGCTAACATCGGGGTTGTTGGAGGAGGATGTCATGTAGACAGGGAGAAAGAAAAGGCCCTTGTGACAAAGGTCCTTGTTTTAAAGGTGTTAAGGCCTTTATTTCTTCTTGGGAGCAGAAACCCCTGAGACAGAGCTGGGGGGTGGGGGAGGGTTTCTATGTTTCTGACACTCTAGGCAAGAGAGGCCTCTAGGGTTATAGGAGGGAATATCCTATTAGAAAAAAATAGATCTGTGATCTTGGAGAGAACTTGATTGTAGGCTAGCGAGGCAGGATTGGGTTGGGGACAGAATTGCTTAATACAGGCTTGGTTCTCTGACTGCACGAGCAAAAGATGTATTGGTTCTGCATTCATGTTAGAAGTGGAATGAAGTGGAGGTGGATCTGCTCAAAAGTGCTTAAACCAGGAATATTTTTGAATTATTTGTCCTGTCTTAAAAGCATTTATTATTTGGTGTGCAATTCCTGGTTCCTTCCATAATGTTTCATGCTATGTGTGAAGGGGAGGGCCGGAAGGAACCTGTATCATTTCATATCCAGCAGTAGTGAATAATCCTTGGCTGAAGAGGGAGAGATTTTTCTTCATAGTAAAAATACTGCTACCTTTGAAGTAGCCCATAATTGCTGAGCTCTTGAGTTTCTCAGTTTTCTTATCCTGGGGAAATTAGTGCCAAATGAACTGTGCTCCTTCTAGCAGGAAGGAAACATCTTCAGGGCTTCCCTGTTGTTCCTCTTTATGGAAGCCACAGGGAGATAACTTGAAAGAAGATCTAAGGCTACTATGTTACCAGTGTCCCTCTGTGATGGGCTGTTCTTCAGATATGCAGCATTAGTTACATTTGATATTTCAGTAAAATGCTAGGACCCACTTCATCCATCACTAACTAAGATTTCCCCCCATATTCCCATCAGGTTCATGATTAGCTTAAATATGATTACAAACAAATTATATGAGGAGTTCTAGGCACTTGTTCAGTTTTCTCTGTCAGAAAGGCAAAAACCTTCCAGATCTTGGAACCTCTAAGGGTTATACTTGGAATTTACTTAAAGATCTTTATTCACATTGGGAATACTAATATAAAGCTAAAGTTTTCCCTTAGCTGTTAATTCCCAGTTTGTGAGGGTATCTAGCTGCAAAAGCATTTTGGCCTTCATTCCATTAACAGGAATTCTCTTTGAAGTGTTATATGATGAGGACATTTATTTTACTAAGTAGCTAAAGCTTTCTTAGAATATTTATTTGAGGGTGAAGCTTCTTGTCTGTACTTTTGCAGTTGTGTTTGAGTAGTGATGTCTGATGCTGTCTATCAGCAGTGTAAATGCTTTTTCCACAGACTAATTTGCAGGCTGTCATGGAGCCATAGAATTACTCTTGGACAGTTAATTAAGGCATTTATTACTGACCTTCATTATGCAAGTTGTCAAAACAAAGGGGATAAATGTAGAACTTCAAGACAGTGTGATGTAAATGCGACATGTGTGTGCGCGCTGTTTGAATAGAAGCAGGTGTATTGTAACCTTTAGACTCTTTGCAAGGATTACAGAGGACAAGAATGCAATGTGTTTGGAGTTTAGGCAATTCAGCATTATCCTTAGTCCTTGTATAATCCTCAGCAACAGAAATCGGAGGCATATGTTTATAACAAGTATATTGCCATATGTGCAGTGTGTCTAAATATGTCACCTAGGAAAGCATGTATTAATAGGACAGTAACACTTGGGAGTTTCAGTTATTCATTTTCTTACTACTTCCCTCTTGAAAGGTGATACTGGGATCAACACCCTCTCCTGTAAATTCTGTGCATACCTGTAGTTGTTGCTGTTAGCTGCATCTCAAGTAAGTGTTCAGCAGTTGGAAGATACTCTTATTTCCATATTTTACTGAATATTTTTATTTACCAATCCTGGCAGTTTGCTTCCCATAAAATTCTGTCTGCAATAAAATTCTGCCTGCAGACTGGTGTTACTTGCAATATTTTATTTTTACTTTGTGTTATTATGTTACTCTAATATGCATTGCTGGAAGCAACTTAGCTTATAGTCCTTAGGCAACTGAATTTGTGTATTTCTGCTGTAATAATTTTCTCAAGTACTGCTGGCCCAGAGTGCAGGCAAAGGAATTGAGCACCACTTCAGTTTGGAACCATATAATATTTCCATTTCTGCTAATTAGCTATCCCTGCAAATAAATTAGTGTCCAGTTGCTATGTTTGCTGAAGAATATTAATGCAATACAGTGCTAGCAAGGCAACAGAACATCTTTCTCGGGGGGTTTAAAATATGTTTTTCTTTCAGATACCAGCCATGGCAGCCTCTAGCAGCACCACCAGTGAAGAAGAACGTAGCCTTCGCGAATGTGAACACTATGTCCAAAAACACAATATCCAGCAACTCCTGAAGGATTGCATCGTCCAGCTATGTACAGTGCGGCCTGAGAGACCCATGGGTTTCCTCCGGGAATACTTTGAAAGACTGGAGAAGGTAAAAATAAGCTTGGAAAATGAGTGAGAGTAGCAAAACCATTTGTAGTATGTCTCAAAATAACTTAAAATGTATGCTGATTTTGGCCTGGAGCATGTCAACATTGTAGCTATTCTAAAGGAAAGTCCAAAAGTGCATTTTGAGTTTATTGCAATCCCATTGCTAGATAAACATCCGTACAATGATGTTTTCAATTAATTGTTAGTGGAATAGGCTTCAGGGAAAGTACAGAGGCAAGTCACTTCAATTTATAAGATGTTGGACTCTTTGACACACACATTTTTTCCTTTATCTTTAAAGAGTTATAATGCAGCATATTCTTACAGTATGGTTTTCACATATGCACCCATAAAACTGAACAAACGTTTTTGATCAACTATGTTTTCCAAATTGGGTAGGAAAAGGCTCAGGCATGAGCGAAAACAGTACCATTGTCTGAAGCTTGAAGTTTTAATGTAGATTCCCATTAACAGGGTGGAAGGTGATTGTACTGAATGAGAATGGCCCATCCACTTCTCCCCCTGCAGCCCCCAGCATGTCCCCTACATCTCCAGAAGCCCCCGCCCCCCACCTCTGGAGCAGCTTTGGGGAGTTGCAGCAGGAGGGAAATTCAATCCCCAACAAGGTCTGTTCTACCATTGGATAGAACTCCAAAACTTCATTTTGTTTTGTTTTTGAGGAAAGGACAAAGCAAGAATCAGTGCTACCTATGAGGGAATACATGTAATCATGTGAGGACAGAAGGATTGAGATCTGGGTTGCATTAGTTTCAAGAGACTCTGGACAAATCCAGCACTCTCATCTCTGTAGTTATTGCTCTTAAGAAAAAGCATATATGTTAGTTACCAATCACTGGACATTTTTATGAAGTTTTGCTATTGGGGTATCGTAGTCTTGTTTACATGGAATGCAATGCATATAATCCCGGAATCTTTGCTTTCAGTGAACTTTCTAGAAAGATGATCTCAAATCAGTTTTGTGTTGGTTAACGTACTGATTTTCTTACACTTTTAAAACACCTCATATGGCCACCCAGTAGATCCATGTGGCTGTGCAGCAAGATCACAAAAATATTTTTCCCCTCTTGTTCTTTGACTGCTGTGTCACTAACAGCTTCTCCCATCACTGTGTCAACATTTTGTGGAAGGAGAGAAGGTCACCAGCATTCATACCATGGCAGCTGACGACTTAAAGGCAAATCATAAGACCAATATCTAGTGATTGCTGCACTCACTGCTAATTGTTAGGTTAATTTATTTCCCCTAGAGCAATATTTTTGGAAGTATGTATAGTAAGTTTTGTGTAGGAGAGTCATTCTGTTCAAATGCCTAGTTTTATCATTTATGTGCTAGCATTTTCAATTCAGCCTTTAAGGATGTACATATGAACATGTGACTGCTATGACTGATAAGACTCTTGTGATCTATCTAGCTTTGCATTTTGGCTTGATCCAAATGTCGAGTTATGCAGTTTTCTAAAAGCAGTCGAGTGATTGTGTGAGCGTTTTAAGTTCTTGGCTTGGATCCAAAGATGTCTTGTGCCAGCAGAAAGGACCTTCCGCTCATGCAAGGCAGCATCCTCGAATTTTGGCAATTCCCCTGTCACTTTGTAATTCACTTTACCCCATCCCACACTGTTCCAGAGGATCCATCAGCCCAAAGAAATAGCTACACTGGGTAGGCGGCAGTGGCAGAAGAAAATCTCCATTCTCTGGATCCAATCCACTGTACTTGCAAATAGAGTTCTACATTTTAGTCTAGTGTTGCACACGTAAAATGTTGAATTAGTAAATTAATCAACTGAACCTTCAATTGACCAATAGTTTTCGATTTGAATAGGAGGGGCAGAAAGTTAAGGGCATGCATATTTTTTTAAAGACTGCTTTCATTGTTGAATGAAAATAATAAAATGTCTTTCCTTTGAATAATGAGTGGTAGTATTTATTCATTTAATTGAAAGTTGATTCACAAAGTTAGGTGCCTTTATTTTATTTTTATTTAAGAGCTTATATCCCACGCTTCCACTGTTGCAGTGCTCCATGCAGCTCTCAACAGTTTAAAATGACATGATAATTCATATTATGTAAACTTAGTTGATCTACTTTCTAACTAGCTTAATCACAAACAAAGAATTTCTTAATTGTTTAGATAGCCCTAATTTAAGAACTCAGAGCAGAACTTTTATAATATTCAGATAGTACCTTGCTACAAGATGCCTTGATCCTTACCTGCCCTGCTAAAATAAAGTGAAGATGTGTTCTAGATTGCTTTTACAAGCGTTTTGCATGAAGAAATAAAAGAAGCAACACATTGTCTTCCATAGTTAAAAGATAATAAAATAGGCTAAAAATTACACCACTATCTTTAAGATGTTAGAAGGATGTGTTTGTTGCCTTATCCTCCGGTATAAAATTGTATGAAATATTTGTATCCACCTTTGAGTGTTTCATGATCAAACAGGCTGTAAAAAAGTTGCCACTGCTTACAATAGACGAAACACATACTGCGTTTTGTTCTGCTATACATGTTAAGATGGATAGTATGGAAATGTGGACCAAAATGTGCCTATAAAATTAGAATTTCATCTTGCTCATCCCTTTAATAATGCATGAAATACAATTATATGCAAATAGAGGGGCTCAACTTTTGGCTTGGCTTACATGCAGGAGAACTTGGAAGGAGAGGGGGATCTCTTGTATCATGTTGGATTTGGGAGCAGACAAAAGCAACAAACACATCACTCTGCTTCTTCCTACTCCAGATCTCAGAAGCCTAACTTGACTAGGAGTCTCATGTGGAACTGGGCAGCAGCCCTTGCCACTGACAAATGGCTTTGTGGAGGTCTGTGGATAAATTAACCTTGGCTTATCCTGTTGTATGCTAGTAGATAGAGGAACTAAAAAGTAGCTTATTAACAGGAATTCAAGTATCATTTCCAAAAGAAAGTATGTTTGTAAAGAAGCTACTACATGAATAATCTTCTTGCATTGGACTTAAGCCCTTTTTTGTTATTGTTGGTAAACTAGAACTATGTCAATATCTCTGGTATGAAGAACCACATAAAATGTTTTTTACTTGAAGAGAGAAGGAAACATTGTACAGATTATATATAATTCATAGGCTGTTATTACATTTTGTTAGGTTAAAAAGGATTGGGTATAATGATCAGTGAGAATAATTTCCTCTCTTCCCATCACTTTAATTGAAAATTGTTAATATCCTGGTGATAAGATAGAACCCCGAAGAACCCTATAGTGCAATTGCCTTGTATGAGAGCAGTCATTCCCCAGCACCATTTTCTAGAATTGGCCATCGAAGTAGGAGCAACACCACTACAATACAATGCTCCCACATCCTGAGACAGTCTCTCCAGAAGGATATCTTGGTATCAAAAGCCACTGAGAGGTCCAAGAGAACCAAGTGGTGGCCAAGGCAGTTTCTGTTCCAAAACCAGGCCTAAAGCCAAATTGAAGTGGATCTGTTGTCTGCCTGGTGTATTATGTATTCATTTATTTGGAGGGCAACAACATACATTCAAATAATAGAAAATCACTTATCCATCAAATTGCATCAATATTGGAGTCCATATGACTCTGTAAGATAATTGTTAGTTTTTCATCTTCACACATATGATACATGACATTTAAATTTACAGAAGCGCTTAATAATTTCAAACATTGTCTTAGGTATCATTTAACTATATTTTGCTGAATGCAAATGTTTGAAGTATGTCAGACATTGATGGTTTGTATTCTCTTCTCATCAAACCCAACATCAACAAGAACGGGATTAGAACTTCAGAAATGTTAAAAGCATAAATCCTGTGTTGTCTACTTCCTTGTTTACAGCTCCCTGGGAAATACTACTGTCTAATTTGCAAGCTTATCATTCCTACATTGAATGCTGGGTAACTTCTTAAAAATGTAATGTGGGTTCTTGACAAGATTTTAAAGCTCATTAATGTCTCATGATCAGTATACTGCTCCTCTTCAACTATAAAGAAGGAATAAGGTAGTTTCTTTAAAAATAGCACAGGTGTAAGACTGTATTTCCCAAATGCTAATATATAGCCTATGGCAAAGAGAGTATGAATGTATTAACTGATTTAATATGTTAGTATTGCTTCTCTGACCATTTAAAGTTCAGTTTATCAGATGCAGTGGGAGCTGGCATGTTATTAGCTGGCATCTGGTGTTGGTCACTTTGAAATGATACAAATAAAGGAGACTACAGCAGCCACAGAAAAGACCAAGAACAAAAAAGATGGCTGCATAAATAGATATAGTTCCCAATGTGTTTCAAGAAAACTCTTCATTGAAGGAAGTGTTCAATGCATTATAATAAAAACACCTTCCTTTAAATGTGTTGTGAGCCGTATTTATTTGTGCAGCTGTTTTTGTTCACAGTTTGAAGTTACTCCATTGCTTGAGAAGAGTGCACAATCAATATTTTAATCAACCTCTTCACTTGCAAATAATGAGTTTTTGGTGTATCTTAAATGGATCCTGACCTAGAGAGTCAATACCATAACCTATGCAGAGCAAGCTTTTTCCAGTCTTTTAGAATGAATAGCTATAGGCTGTGTTCCTGCCTATAGATCAGGAAAGGGTAACCTCTGGCACTTGGAGGTTGCCCTTCTGGTCCATGGTGCCCTCCAGAGATCCCCCAGAAGGAATCCCTCTGTTACGTTTGATCTGTGATCAGAGATAACAGCATACATTCCCCTGTGCATGAGCACTGCACTGGGGAGTCTTTATCTCCAGTAATATATTGACAATAACAGTAGTGGATGTGTGTGTGGGATTCACCTGTGTGGTGCCTTCCCCGTTAGGGAAGCTGCTATGCAAGTGAAGCATCTTGGACTGAGCTGGTAGCTGGATTAGTACTCCTCCAGCTGCCAACTCAATCAAGCAGCTTTGCTTGTCCTGTGTCCTTTCTCCACTGGCTTAGCTATGTGCTTCTCCCTAATGGGATGAGGCCCATAGGCAGCAAAGCCAGTTCCCGGTGGAAGTATCTGGAGTATCATCCTCCTGATGTAAACGCCAGGAGCCAAATGATGTCAGGGAGTGTGGCCACACCCCAATGTCATTCTGCCCATGGAGGGCTGGGTGGAGGGATCATACGACCCTCTAGACCTACTTTTTAGTTAATTATTTCTATATTGAAGCATTTCATGTATGTTTAAGCAAAGGAACTTGTCTGATCCACTTTGGATGCCCTTCTTGATGCCCTTTTTTGCAGGGTGCTGAAAAGATAGTGTTGACTTGCTACTCCAGTGTGTATCTGTGCCTTGATGCTGTTTGGGTATAAGAAGAATGGTTCTGTGTTATGTAGCTACTTCGGTATGTGAAGTCATTCCAACATGACTGTCACTGTAATTTATCTGTAGGGAGATTTTAGTTTAGCTTCAGTTATGATCTAATATAAAACATGGCCAAAGTGAATGCACCTTATATTTTTAAAATCTCTGCCCTACCACAGAGCTCAACAAGGCCCATATTGCATTATCTTTCCACTTACTTTTTTCCTGGTTTGAATTAATAGTCTCAACTTAAATAACTTCTATTTGTTTAAATGACTTACCCAAGTTTATAAGGATGAAAATTGAACATCTGGCAACCACATTCCTTTAAAATATTGTTGGATTTCATGCTCCAAACCTGATAAATAACCATCAGTTTACCACAACTTGTTAATGCTTACACAATGTAGTGGTTCTCTTATCAATGTGTATTTACTTATCAGTTTGTAAATAGAGATTTAAAAAGTTGCCAGATTGGTAGTGCTAAGATTAGTATTTTATACATCCCTCTTTAGAAGTAGATCATTGGTTTGTTCTTGTAGAATACTTTTGATTCAATGTAAATGAAATGGAAGTCAATGTGGTATAGTAGATAGTGTGTTGGCCTTGGGTGACCTGTGTTCAAATGCCTGCTTGTGACTGTTTTTTTAGATGTATAGTTTGAGGATTTAAAGTTTGAATGAGATAAACACATGTTTAGGGTACCTATTCCGGCACACCTGTCCATCAGGTTAGATGCAATTCCTTATTAAGTGTAGACTTGGTGGCAAACTGTGTGCAGCGGGTCTTGGGAATGAGGCTCAATAGCCTTGAATGGGTCACCTTTGTGGCTTGATCTATCATAGTGTTAGAAGATAAATGAGATCACTCTGAGCACTATGGAGGATGGTAGGGATACTGTTGTGATAAAATCAGGCCACCCTCGTGAATCGCTTAGAAAAATACACACAATAGAACTGAAAGGTACTTTGGAATCTTAAACCCATGTTTATTTGAAATAATCATATGTATGTCTTATTATCAAAGGGAACCCTTTTCATGACTATTTTCTCAATATTCATGCCTCTGTATAACAATGTTTAAGCACAAGCCGAGGCTCTAACCTTACCAACTTGGCATAATTACCTCCATCTTAAAATGAAAACAGTCTGTAGATAAGAATAATTGTTTAATAAGAGGCCCTTGCTCAGACATCTGTGTATCTGTGTTTGTTTTCTTCTTTTTAAAATGTTTTTCTTGAAAATCTGGCTTGAGGAGGAGTTCTGTGTAATTCAAGCTTACGTACTGTATTTTTGGATGCTTATCTTAGTAAAAGATAATATTTAATGTATTTATTTTTTCTACAGCTAGTCTGTAATATGGCTTTAAGCAGTCATACCAGTAAAAAGATACTTGCACAACCCTCTGCAAATGTCCTGGATGTATGTTTTTGAATTCCTTACAACAGTTCAGTTCTATATTTAAAACCAAAGTGGCATGCTGCTTTTCATAGGCTTTATGAGAGGGGAGGTTCTAGTATGGAAGTTATAATGTGAAATTTCAAAACATGCGGTGCAACTTGATGGCAACTCTTTTAAACACGTATAATGGCAAGAGAGAGAGATCGTTTCCCACTAGCCCTTTCCTGAGTTATTAACATAGAACTATTTTCTTCCCTTGCAGGAAGAAACAAAACAGCTCCTGAGTCTGCAGAAATCAAGTTCCCGCACAGATTCACGTGAAGATGAGATTTCTCCTCCCCCACCCATGAACCCAGTGGTAAAGGGTCGCAGAAGGCGTGGTGCCATCAGTGCCGAAGTTTACACAGAAGAGGATGCTGCCTCTTATGTTAGAAAGGTGAGGCATCCAGTTCATACTTCATACAAGCAAGCCATAGTTCATGGCTTACATGTTCAACTTCCTCCTGTGCCCAGCCCAAATTAGAAAAGTGCCATCAAGCTTTTCTCTAGCCATATTGTGATAATGCATGCCTGACTTGGTGGCCTGTCTTTACACATCTCACACAAACTTGGATTTCTGCATAGCTGGGCTGACTGATATAAGTTGAGGGACTGAGGGATGTGGAAGGAAGTATTCATTAGAAAAACTGGGATTAGAGGAAATGAAGTATCTTTCACTGATTCTATAATGTCTACCCAATTAATTTCAACCATAATTTTTTCAGACATCAGGTTTCCCTAAGATATATATACCTTATAATCCTTCTGGCTTGTATGTAGTTCCAGAAGGCCAGCCACTAGGGAGGCAACCCATAGGGGACCTGTAAGCACTTTACAAAATCCTTAGAGTCAAGAACCCAGTAAGAGGGAAGGGTAAAACATAAGGGAGGCAATAATGTTTAGTTCTTGCATGCAGTAGAGCCTATATCCTGGAGTGGTAGTCATTCAAGATTAATTGCCAGTTATGTGTAAGAACACTGCTGTCACCTGCATTAGTTTTAAAATGGGTTCTTCTATAATCCTAATAACATTCTTGGTGGCAGGGTATCCATGAACTTGACCTAGATTAACAAGAAGTTCCTCAGAGGCTAAGGACAAATAGCTTTCCACATCTGCAACCTACTGAGGGTAGTACCATATCTGGAACGATATCTGCAGATCTGTCGCCCTGTGAGAAAGGATAATACTCGTTCCAGGCAGTTTCTGCTTTCTGGTCTTATGTTCAAGATGTAAACAAAATTGTATGAACATCAGATTCTTTGCAAACCTTGGGATGTTTTTCTCTCAAATGAATTATCACTTCATGAAAGATAAAAGCTCCTTCCAAGAAGGAAACACCTGTCAAGAGAAATTGTATGTTCCTTTTTTAAAATTTTTTTGTAAACCATCTTGAGGAAGCTGGTATATAAATATATAAAATAATAACAACAACTGGGGGAGGGAGGAATGATAGCAGAATTTTGGCTTGTTATTGAAAATGGGTTTGCATAAAAAGCATCTGCTTTTGTGGTCTTTAATCAAAATGGTTTGGGTGTTTTTTCAATGCTGCAGGTTATTCCAAAAGATTATAAGACTATGGCTGCTTTGGCAAAAGCCATAGAGAAAAACGTGCTTTTTGCTCACCTTGATGACAATGAAAGAAGGTAGGAAGTCTGTTTAGATCTAAATTCTGTGATCTTGCATTTAATATTGAATAATGTGTAGAAGGGGTGACTTTAAAATTAAATTGGCTGGTTATGACCAATTCTCTAGTACCCTACATAATAATGTTTAATATAAATACAGTATATCTTCCTCTATAATTTTACCAGCAGTTTTCTGGCCAATGTCCTGAAAATATTTTAGGGGCCCTTCTCAGCAGTTTTAGAGCCCAGGGGTGGCATAATGGGCTCTATGTGGATATAATGGAGTATGAATAGTCTATGCTGACAGCAACATTTTTACATAGCCTTTGTCTGAATGTGGGAAGAGGTAGGAAATAATCATAGCCTGCAGTTTAATTCAGCAAACCAAATGTTTGTGTGAGAATTGTAGGCTTTTGTCCTCGTTCCAGAACATACTGAACAGGTCTAGTTTTCTGGAGATTCAACATCCTTGATAACTGTAGACTAAACTGTTAGTAGCATTTGATGTTCTGTTGTGTAATTCTGAAATCTTTTTCAGTGATATATTTGATGCCATGTTCCCAGTCACATATATTGCCGGAGAGACTGTGATACAGCAAGGCAAGTGATAGTTGTATGTAAATGATTTGCTTGGTAGAAAACTATTTAGCATTTGAAGTACTGAATGTGTGCAGTTGTTTACTGTTTGTCCAATCCGCAAGGCTTGCTACAAAGTCACTGGATTATATCCCAAGTATAGAATTTAGTAAGCTACTTTCTTCTGCTGTAGCTGCTGCAATGTTCTCCTTCATTGACTTTTGTGGCCCCGTTCAAATTTATCTGCCAGCTTTGGCCTTTGCAACAAGCGTGCTCAAAATCGCTTAACCGGGACTAGTTACTTCTTAACTACTCTGTCATAATTGTTTCCAGATACTTTCCATCTTTTTAATAATATTTAGGGGTGAAGTGGGAATTCTAATTTCAATGAGTATCTTCAAGTATAAAGCTGAAGGATAGTGTGAATTTTCCAAATTAATGCAGAATACAAGTGTTTGTGGGTGGGTGTTTTGAGGCAGGGGTGTTCATGTCTTTAATGCTTCCTCAAACTGTTCTTTTATTTATTTTGTAGGTGATGAAGGGGATAACTTCTATGTTGTTGATCAAGGAGAAATGGATGTAAGGATTCCTCCCCCCCCCAAACTATATTAATTTACTGCCCTTGTATGCTTTTAGTACTTATCCTATAGGCAGGGAATAAAAGGGAAGACAGTATATATCTATGCTGTTATGTTTAAGGGAAAGAAATATTACCCAGGTTTCTCCTCTCTTCTCCCCCTGCCCCCCCCCCACTTTAAGTTACTTTTTCTCTGGCCTTTCCTCAACCATGCTTCTTCTTATTATTATTATTATTTATTTATATAGCACCATCAATGTACATGGTGCTGTACAGAGTAAAACAGTAAATAGCAAGACCCTGCCGCATAGGCTTACATTCTAATAAAATCATAATAAAACAATAAGGAGGGGAAGAGAATGCAAACAGGCACAGGGTAGGGTAAGCAGGCACTGGGTAGGGTAAAACTAACAGTATAAAGTCAGAACAAAATATTCTTCTAATATTTGGTTGACAGACTACTCTGGTCAGCCTAAACTGTTTACTGAAATATGAGGTCCATACACTGGTAAACCCAAAGAAGAGCTTTTCAAAATTGTTTTCAGATTGTAGTATTTATATTTACTTTTAAACATTTATAGGCTGCTTTTGTAGTGCTCAAAGTAGTGTAGAAGCTATGAGACATACTAGTAGTATAATACAAACCTATTTCGTAGTAAGTCCCACTGAGTTAAATGGTACTTACTCCTAGGTAAATAGGTATAGGATAGAAGTGACAGTCAACTTATGAGAGACTCATTAGGCCTATTTACAGAAACAGCAGTTTCTGCCCTTCTTTAGCTGTGTTTCTGTTGCTGCCTTAGGTATATGTAAACAATGAATGGGCCACCAGTGTCGGGGAAGGGGGCAGCTTTGGAGAGCTTGCACTGATCTATGGAACACCCCGAGCAGCAACTGTCAAAGCAAAAACTAATGTGAAACTGTGGGGTATTGATAGAGACAGCTATAGAAGAATCCTTATGGTGAGTATTTTAATATTTTGAAAGGAAATGTTTTTTGAGAGCTGTTGTGGCTTTTGTATTACCTTATAGTAACGTGCTTATGTATTTCAACTGTATTTTTATTAGTTGCCTTAAGCATTTGGGAAAGGTGTAAGGGAAATACAGTGAGGGTGAGATCCACCACAGTTAAAACACTCCAGTTCCATTGATTTTAATTATAGAAACCTAAGCATGGTTCCGAACTTAGTCTGGATTGTACCCTGACTAAATAAAACTGACTGACTGCTAAATGATTGTCAGCTTTGATCATGACTGCAAATCACAGGGAAATACATTCAATTATTTAATCGTTTCTATAGTTTTCTATGTAGATTACATTTACAAATTGCCATTCATGGAGGATTTTTCTTACCTGCTAATAGATGTCAGCATCTCCACAAAATACACTTTTAAAAAATAAATAAATATTTTTTTTATTGTGAATATCAACAAACAGAACAGAAAATACATTGTGAAAACAGAAAAAAACATACCCATAGATTATGTATATAAAATTATCATAATTTCCATCGTATGTACCATTCCCCCCCCTCCAAAAGTGAGAGAGAGTTATAGAAAAGTTTCAAGAAAAGCGGACCAGATATCCATATATTTATCCATTTGCAAGTTGCGTCTACATAACACTCCTTCAAAAGTTGATAATGTTATTAGGTCCTCAATCCGTTGCATTATGGGAGGTGTGAATTTGTCCTTCCAATGTGATAGTATAAGTCTTTTGGCTGTCATAAGGGCTCTGAAGATCCATCTGCGCTGACCATGCGTTAAATTCCAAGAAGCCGGTAGGTAATTTAGGAGGAGATGCACATTATTCCATATTATAGATGGTGTCAGTACAAAGTTTATCCTTATTATAACCTCCTCCCGAGAGGGGGCAACTACCGGGCATTGCCAAAACATATGAGTTAAAGAATGCACTTATAATGTCTTATGAAAGTCTTTATTTTTCCAGAGTTTTTAGAGTAGAAACTTGAATGTAAAACTTCAAAGCAGCATCTAAAATAATTTTAAAATTAACTCTGTTTAAGAGAGCTTATATCCAAGGCTTGGATTCATTGTGTTTTGAGGTATAGTAAGTGTAGAAAAATGTAGAAAAATGAAGCACAGCTTTTTCTTTCCCACACTTATAATGGGACTTGTGTGTCTTCATTTTGTTAAATCCCTGCTGCTGCTGCTGCTGCTGCTATTATTATTATTATTATTATTATTCTAAAGTCCATGTTATGGGAAAAGGTCCCACCTGTGAAGCTGAACATTCTGATAATTCAGTAAAAGTAAATATTGCCACTTACTGTGTTGCAAAGGCTAAAAGCGATATTGGAAGTTATGGACTGATGGGTTTCTCAAAGTCATTGGACCATCATGTTAATGGTGGCATGGATGTGTTTTCTGATTAACAGAGGCTCTAAATAGTTGGGACCCATATCTAGTGGTGTTGACTAGTATAAGCTTTTGCTATTTTGACCTGGTAGGCTGCATTTCAAAATAGAAAAAACTTATTTATGAAATTGGATCGCTTGACTGAGTCAACATACTTCATACTATATATTTTAAGCTTCATTAGGTATAGTGTTTAATGTGGTTAAACTTTTAAAATTAATTTAAATGAAATTGTTAAAGGGCACAGAAGGCAGTGAAAAACATCAGTTTTCTAAAATAATAATAAAAATTATTAACAGTTTCAAATTGTTAAACAAGCTTAACTGTAAACGAACAAACTTTTTGACCCTCTGGGTTGGATGCAGTGCTGGCCATTTGCCAGCAGAACGGAAACCACTGGTAGAACAGATTTACCCTCTCCTTGCTTCCCCCCACCCAATCTCCACAGGATTTGAGGATTGTCTAGAGCAGATTTGGATGGGGTGGGGTGGGCTCACGGAGGAAGGAGAACAAGGGGAGTTCTACTTGTGCGACATTGGATTCAAACCTTTGTTTTGAATAAAACATACATTTTCCTTAGCTTATGTGCCTCAATTCTTTTGTCAGCTGCATAATTTTCCATTGCCACATAGTTGTTGTTGTATTTAATTGTATATAATAAAGGTCTGTTGATGATAGGCAGGATTGAACTTCTGGATCCCTCCATTTGTGGAAGGGAATGAGATCTAGGAAAGGTGGGTGATCTTTGCTAATTCCCCCTTCCACCAATACCACCACCCACAATGTTCCAGTTGGTCCCCTGACCCTCTGGTGCAGCTTTTTAAGAAGCTGCAGGGGGAAATAGTTGAAAATTACTTCTCCCCTCTCTTCTACAATGGTAGTATTTCCTGAGCAGAGTTCATAGGCAACATGCTTCTGTTTGCTTGATGGTTGGTATTAGGTATGCAAAAGAGACTAACTTTTTAAAGGCTGCAGTCCTCTACATGTTTATGTGATTTAAGTCCCATTGGACTCAATAGAACCTGCTTCTGAGTGGAAATGCATAGGACTGTGGCCTTTTTAGTCATTTATTTATTAAGTATTTATAAATCATCTTTCTGACCCATCAGGATTTTCAAGGCAGCGTACAATTAAAAAATAGTATAACCACACATAATCAAACAATCTATTAAAAGCTAAGCAGGGACAACTTTACAACCAAAACCAGAGAGCAACATTGAAATTCCAACAAAAGCAAGGCAGAAAAAACAGTTTTTACTGCCCACCTAAAGCAGCACAAGGTTGGAGCCAATCTAACATCCCTAGGGATTCTTCAGTTTTCTTCAAGGTATTCTAAAATATTAAAGAGAAGAATAATTTTCTGGCGTGTTTGTGCTTTTTCTCCCCAGGGTAGCACATTGAGAAAGAGAAAGATGTATGAAGAATTTCTTAGTAAAGTGTCAATACTGGGTGAGTGAAGAATTTCTCCATCTCGACTGAGTATGAACTACACAGAAGGGAGTAAATATTGTGACAAAAGGACAAAACCCCTCAGGAACGTAGTTATGATTGGTGAAATATTGGGTCTGGTGACTCCCTCAGGCTGAGGAAGAGAGCAGGAAGCAGGTTTATATTCCTATGCTTGCTGTTGCATGTGGGACATGGCTGCCACTTCCTCTTAAGTCCATTTCCCCACAGTCTTATTTGTTATCCTCCCTTTCCCCCTTTATTCTTTTCTTCGACTCTGTCAGACATTTTCCTTAATCCCAAATTTTCCCCATTCCTCTTTTTTCCTAACGCCCGCTCCATAGTTTCTTCCCTGTCTCTTTCCAGTTAATCTCTTCTCCACCCCCACCAGCACATACAAACTTCCTGTTCTTCATCCTTTTCCTCTTTCAGATAGCCTTCTCTGCAAACAGGACTTAATTTGAGCTAAGACACTGCCCCAGGGCCTCTTTCAATGCTGGGTTTTAAGTGGGGGTTTTTTTGGTCAAATGTTTTGTAGCTCTAACCATAGATAGAAAGCAACTGTGCCTTATCTACAGGCTAGTGAGGATCCCTGGCACACAGTTGGTGTTAGTCTATCTTGCTAATACGTGCTAGTATTACTTCAGTATTCTATTTCTAGAAAATTGCAACAGGAACTTCTAATCTGTTGTGTGGAGCATTTTTTTTAAAGGTAGAAGCTCATCTTGTTTGTATTGGTTGGAAGGTATGAAGGATTTTACATGGGGAAAAAAACCCGAAATAAAAAGTTCTCAAATACTTTCCCTGAAAAAAAGGCCAATTTTTCAACAAACCCCTGGAAGTACATAGGTAAACTATTTCAACCAACTTTTTTCTTCACTTGTGTGGGTTTGCTTCTGAGCATTTTCTGTAGTTTTTTTTACCATCTATATGAGTGATAGAACAACATTTTAGTCCTGTGTGTTGTGGTAAAGAGTGATAGCACCTACTTTCTGAAAGTGGCTACCCAGAGTGCTGTAAAGAGTGATGACCCCTCTTGACTCTGAGATCCAGTGATCTGAACTGTCAAATCATGAAATGTAGGGCAATGTGAGATCATAGAAGGTCAGGTTGCCATATGCATGTTTGAGTAAGTGGGAGCAGTATATCTGTATGTGAGGTGAACAGGTGACCTTTCTAAACCTTTGTAATATATGCTTTTTATTTAGAATCCCTTGACAAATGGGAGCGTCTCACAGTAGCTGATGCTCTAGAGCCAGTACAATTTGAGGATGGACAAAAGATTGTGGTGCAGGGAGAACCAGGCGATGAGTTCTTCATTATACTAGAGGTGAGTTGTAGTAACAATGCTGTGTTGCGTTTTAAATACTTGCATCTGTATCTCTCTTTACTTTATTTAGTGATATGTTTTGTGTAACTTTGGAATTCACTGTATACCATGAAATGTGAACTCTGTTCTTTTTTAAATAAATAAATAAATTTACAAACTATTTTAATAAATACTGGTTCTCTAAATGTTAATAAAAAATCCATGTTTGCAGCATTGGGTTTGAATTGCAAACCCTTTATGTGATAGAGATTTGCTTTTAATTTGAGAATATATTTTTAAACAAACAAGAAATCTTGACAGGACAGTTTTCATAAATGAATGAACGCTTCATTTAATTGTGAAATGTGCTTTTGGATGGTGTATAATGTCACTAAGCTTCCTTTCTGAGCAGTTTTTTAGAGTTGATGAGACAGATTAAGTTAAGCTATTTAATAGGGATGCTTCTGCTTTCTAAATCTCTTATGAAACAGTTGCTTTTGCACATGGTAGGTAAACTTAGTCACTAACCCTCTGATTCATTTAAAGGGTACAGCTGCTGTGTTACAGCGCAGGTCAGAGCATGAAGAATTTGTGGAAGTGGGCAGGCTTGCACCCTCTGATTATTTTGGTGAGTTTTCTTGCTCTTTTTTAAAAAGTTGAGTCATTCTTTAAATGCTTAAAACTTAGGCCAGTGCAGATGACGTACTTTTTTTTTTTTAAACAATCCCCTCCCCTTTGTCCATTTATTACTGGCTTCTCTTCCCTTTTCTCCATCCCATCTCATGAGGCTGAGACTCCACTACTATTGTTTCTAGAGCAGTGCATGGGTCAGAGAACACATTGCACCATCGGAAATCATTGATATCAACTTGATATGATTTAATCCATTAAATTAAAGCTTCTGAGAAAAAAAGAGTATCATCTCAGTAGTTCTGTAATAGTGGAAACAAACTAGAACAAAATAGATTTCAGGTTAGATCCTATGTTTTGCAGTTGTCAGTTGGGTTTTGGTGTAGACCAGCTCTGCATCTTTAACTCACTTCTAAAACTCTGGATTGGACTTTCTAGAATGGAAAGCTTTAGTCTGGTACATCAGAAATGCTATTACACTGTATGAATAAGCTGGTGGTTAGTTTTTTTTTTAATAATGTGTTTAGTTAGGGTGGGGGATGTAATGTACTTTTAAAAACGAATTAAAAATGGGAAATACTACTCAGAAGACTTGAAGTTGGAACTTTGTCTTGAATCTTGCTTTTAAATGTGTCTCCACAATCACAGATGTAATATTTGTCAAAATTTTGAAACTATGGGGGGAAAACAGGTGAAACAATGCGACCTGCAATATGATGAGGCAACAGTCAGTGATCACCACAGCCAGTGACCATTTAAAAGACATAATATGTCTCTCTCAAGCCTAACAGATCATATATTGTTAAGGATTATTGGTAAATCTGGCTATTGAGTTAAACCTTATAGTAACATTGAACTCTTTAGTCATTATCATATACATAATAATAGTCAGGTAACGGAAGGCAGGTTAAAAATACATTAAATACCTAATACTGTAGATTGTCTTACGTAGTTATTAGAAACCGCCCATGAAAGAATAAAGAACAGCTAAAAGTATTTTAAGAACCTGCCTTTAAAAGCATTTTACTCATTAATCTGAAAGAGAAAAGGTTTTATAAAATTTTGTAAGTTCTATTTACACAGCAGTCCTAGTAGGAGATGGGCAGAGAGTCTTCAGTAGAGGAGCCATTAGGCTCTCCCAGGCAGGAGGGGAAGGGACTTTTTTCTTCCCCACCTACCTTTGGTTCCAGTGGGAGGAAAAATAACTATTCCAGTTCTAGGATTGGTGTAAACTTCCCCCTGCTCCAGGTGTGTGACTTGCCTCCTCCAATCTGCCCCTCATGTGCACTCTGGACGTTCCCTTCTTGCCCTCACTGCTGTTGGAACTTCAACAATGGTGGGGCTTTCTGTTGCTGGTCAAAGGAGTGTACCTCCACAGTGTACCTCCTTTTCTGCCTTTACAGTGGGAGGTTTGCAAGTATCATATGGGTGCCTCGGATCCTTTCCCTGGAAGCAGCCTAATTTTTCTGTTTTCTGGGAGTCTTTTTAACATTTTTAATACGTTTTTAATTTTACTGCAGGTTTAATTCTCTTTTACCTTTTGTAAATTTATATTTATATGTTCTAATTGTACTTGTAAACCGCCTTGAGTCCCAGTACTGGGAAAAACGCGAGATATAAATAACAGTAACAACAACAATAATAATGATTAGTTTGAAACCACTTTGCCTTGAACTTAGTCCACTTTGAAATCTTCTCTTTTGTTTCTTTAGGTGAAATAGCTCTGCTGATGAATCGACCTCGTGCTGCCACTGTCGTTGCTCGTGGCCCATTGAAATGTGTAAAGCTTGACCGGCCCCGATTTGAGCGTGTCTTGGGTCCGTGCTCGGATATTCTCAAGCGGAACATCCAGCAGTACAACAGCTTTGTGTCTCTGTCTGTCTGAAGTCTCCCTCCTTCTGCAAAACATGCTTCACAGATGCAGACTGCTTCATTATTCTTGTGCAGAGCCACATGGCCACTGGCTATTGCCGCTTCCTGTCTGTCTGAGGGAGGAAAAAACAAACCAGTTGCTTTTCATGGCACCATTTTAAATTTTAAGAGCATTATTTTGGTGCTTCTGGTCCCATTTAAAATAAATAGAAAATTGTATGGAGACATTTGCTGTTACTGCTTCTCTCTGTGCAATGTGCACTGTCCAACTTTGGCAGTGACTGCCATTCCTTTCGCTGGGAGAATCTCCTCGCACCAAGGTTATTGCCATAGAGTTAAGGTTGTAACAGTGGAAAATTCTTACAAGGCACACATTTCTCAGCTGGTGAGTCCTACATTTCTGTTAGGTTATGGTCACTTTCTACTCCTCTTAGACTTACCTTCTCAGCTCAACTTCTTGGCATACATGTTCTTGATATGGGTTACCTTTGGTTTGGTTTACTGAGATGAGCTCCCAGTAAAACCACAGTTAGAAGTTTGCTAGTTTGGTGCACCTGTGTCCATATCGGTTCAAGATGGCTTGTTTGTTAGGGTTTTGTGTACAAGCTTTTCTGGCAGCTGCTGCCAGTTTTGCTGGAGCTTTGGCACAGCAAATCTTTTTGCCTGTTCTCAGTTGTGAATATTCATATTTGCCCTTCCTATTTTTTTTTCTGTGCAAATTCTCTAAAACCAACCAGTGGGTTAAAACTCCTAAATATCGGTGTTGGTGTTCACCCTGGCATAAGAATTGTACTGCTCCTTAGCTAGTGCCAAATAGTAACACCCCCATGCACTGAATGTAGAACAGGAAACTGAAGGGTACGTCCTGTGTGTCCAGTCTTCTGTGTACCCCTTCCAAGCTTTGCCTTCTCTGTTAACTTATGGACCCAGAGAATTCAATGATTCTGTTAGCATAGTTGGCATTCAATGCCGAATGGAATATGCAATTCCCTTTAGGAAGATGACATGACTCTGACTCATGCAAAAGACAGGAAGCAGAAAACCAGTGTCCTGTGTCCTGTCAGACTCTTTTTTTCTAAGCAGAAGTTTTATTAACTTTTAAGCATTTAAAAATACTCTGTCTGAAAAAGACAAACACTCTGATCTTCGTTTTGCCCCAGATTCTCATATCAATTTGACAGAATTAACTATTTTTGGAAAGTTAACCCTGTTGTCAAGTCTGAAATGTGTTTCAGTATTTACCAGGTTTGTGTTAACAATATTCTGTGTGCACCAAGTGCTGCCCACTAGCTTTATGGAATTTCACAATTAGATAATGTAGGCAATTTAGTTTCATTATAACATGTAAATGATCTAAAAACTAGTGTAGGGTTTTATTTGGGAGTGACAGCAAGTATTTCCCATTAGTTACGTAACTATTTCGTATGAATCCCACTCACCCAAGCCTTTTACCCCCACCCCACCCCTGCACAATTAGACCTGGTATACACCTTTCTGACTTGCTGGCTATTGGAAAAAATGTTTACTAATCATATTTAAAGTTCGAGGAATAGGAGCCTTAGTATATAAAAAAAGAAAAAAATCTGTGGGGAGCTACTGATAGGCCCACATTTCTACATATGGATTAAATGTAAAATATACATTGTGAATTCCTTCTGTTCATCCTAAAGATCTTGGTGAGATAAGGATATCTACCCATACTCTTCAGGAGTCCATATATGCTATTTTTTTCCTCTAAAATTCTATTCAGTTTGAATCTATCCAGGGATTTTTTTTTCCTTATACGTTTGTTACTTTTGAAGCTTGATTTGATCCTTGTTGAAGCACCAAAAAGATTTTAAATCTTACGTAAGCTAGTTAGAGCGCCACAAAAATGCACATTTTTTTATATAAGGCTTTCTAATCAAGTTTCACTACTGCGTCTTTTTAGCTTGCTGTTTACTCCCTTTTGTAGTTTTACCAACAAGATTTTAAGATGAACCAGCTATGTCTGAGTTAAATATTAATCACAGTTAAAGCTTTACCTTTGTGTGCAATTTAAACATGTTTGAATCCACAGTTGGTATAGTTTGCCTTAGCTAACATTCAGGGCTTTAGATGTAAACTTTTTTTTTTTTGCTAGGTCAAAATAGCAAATTAAAAAAAATCTACTGCCCTAGAGTGCTATAGTAAACCAGAGGACCATTTTTGTATTGTTACCAGACTATAAGTCTGACTTACTGTATGTGCTAATATATTCCTTTTGTTATAGATTGTCCTAATGCCAGGTAAAGCAATAAAATGATTTAAATTCTTAAATGTAATCAGTGTTTTATTTTGTTCTACAGCAAGCTTCAGGGCCAGTGCATACTAGCTGTGTTTCGGTGGCACAATTGATCTTGCCCTTTCCCCATACCCCGATTGGTGTTGTGTCTTAAGTTACATTAACTGTATCACAGACTAGTAGAGTTGGAAGACACCTATAAAGCCATTGAGTTCAGCCCCCTGTTCAATGCAGGAATCTACTTTCAAGGATACCTGACAAATGGTTGTCTTGAATGCCTCTAGGGTGGGAGACCTCACTACTTCCGTAGGTAATTGGTGTAATTTATGTGCAGTTCCATAACTTTGCTTTTGAACTCAGTTTGCTTTACAGGGTTTTACATTTTTGCAAAGCCACCTTCAGAATTCTACTGCCCTTGAGTCCAAGAGGCTTGTTCCAGATCTCTTAATCATGATTAAAGGATAGTTCTGTTTATACTCGCTCTTGGATTGTTCTCTGTAGTGCTCATTTGATATAGTGCTCATAATGCTCAAGTTATGACCTCTCCCATTAATTTCAAGTCAACTTCTGAAGAACATTGTTTATTGCCTTCCTGAATTAGTTTCTGCCTCTTGATAGTTGGAAGTCAATGTTAAAAAGGCTTGTTAGAATTGTTTTTTTTTATCTTTCTAATGAACTACATGACCAGTATGGTATGCACCAAGCTTCAATCATGCACACTTCCAGCTGGCCAACTCGTGAGCAACAAATAATACTGGGCTTTGTTTAAAAATGTCATGTCTGGGGCTGAAATTGGTTAGTCATACGGATCAAATGTCCTGCATCTTTGGTCAACATAAATCTGTGAACAAAGCACCAGGATTTTCACAGATAGTGTGAATTATATTATGGCTGGCAGTTTACTAGGAGCCATATTATTGGGGGTAACTACTTTTCATGTAACTTGCTAAAGAAACTGATTTACAGGTTTAAAAAAAATCTGTTTAAATATTTGGTATATCCAGGAAGTTCAGGTTTGTTTTCCTTCAGCCATGAATATGGAGGGTTGGTGTAGAAAAAGCCAGTAATCACAAAGAGGTGCCTTACAAAACTTCCTGCATTGGGATAGGCCCCCAGTATCAAACGTCATGAGTGGTGGATCTCAGAATTTAAGAAGAAACCTCAATAGTGCAATGAAGATGCACTTTTACTCTCAACCCAATGAATTTTGATTCAGTGACTCTAATTCAGGAACACTGATTATAGTCCTTTTCTGTGTCTCACGATTGGCTACATCTTTGCCTTATTTTTTTTACTGTTACTATCTGGAAACTATCAGTAGAGGGAGCTATAATACAATATTAAAGTAAATAAACTATTTTATGATATTTCATAATGTCAAGAGATGGAGTTCTTGCTGAAGGCAAAGGTGATAATGAAAGAAGATCACATATTTCATGGGAAACCCTGAAGAGACAGAATTCTAATGGATTAGCCATTGTGTCGGGCTAGTTTGCTGGATGACTGACAAAGGATCCCCCTGTTACTTGGCCAAAGTTGCTGAGAGAGTTGGTTTGATGCCCTTTCACTGGTGTAAAATTTTTAACCAGGTAGCATAACAGGACAACCTGTGAAAATGTTGCTATGCAATCCTAGGCATTACAAATATGTAATGCCTAGGATGCACAAATATGGCTTATTTGGGTGTATTGGCATACATACCATTGGAAATTTGTCAGCAGCTGAATTTTTAAAATACCAAAATGCAGAAGCTTTAGTTTTCAAGTGTGCTAATGTATTTACCATGGATTGTAATAAATTACTGATGGGTCTGAAGGGGAGGAGGCAGTAGGTGGCATGGAACAATTGTTTTTAAAAGTGGGATAAATTGTAGTGCAAGTGTTTCAATATGGGATGGCTGTCAAAGTAAATTGCCTGACTTTTCCAACAATCGGCACAGCCTTCTTTGTAGCCTGCTAATGTTTGAGTCGTTAGGCTGCAGCCAAACAGATAACCAAGAACACAGCAAATATTCATGGCAATTCTCAACGCTCCCAGGCATAACTTAAAATTGAGGGAAGTCTCAGCCCTTGATTATATTATTATTATTATTATTATTATTATTATTATTATTATTATTATTATTATTATTATTATTATTATTATTATTATATTGCTTTGGGTCACTGGAGGTAATACTGCCTTTGTTAATAGGGATGTGCTCCGCCTTGCCCAGAGGCGGAGTAGAAGCGAATTGGCCTGCTCCGCCTTGCCCAGAGGCGGAGTAGAAGCAGACCGGGGACCCGTAGAAGCACGGCGAAGAGAAGCGCCCATACGCAGAGCGCTTCTCTTTTTGCGGACTGATCCATTCGCCATTTTGAAAAATTTCGCCCATAGAATTGCATTGCAGAAAATAGGGGATAACTGTGTTGTTTTTTAAGCTATCTTTCTGAAACTTCTTGTGCTTGGAGAGTCGTGGCTGGGGGTCATTTTGAGCCTACTCTCAGCTCTCTGCGTGCTGCGGTTCGCTTGCTAGAATTTTTTAAAAATCGGGTAAAACAGCAGGGAAATGTACCTTTTTCGAAGGGCTGAGGGGCAGAGTAAACTCCCGGTCATGATCACATGATCCCAAAGTTGGAGGAGGGGATAGGCAAAATGGGTAACTTGGGATTCTGGGAACTTCTCTTTCTTAGTCTGAACGGACTTTTCCCAGTGTTTTTTAAAACAGTAGCCCCACCAAATGCACAAACACAACCTGAAATCATATACTAAGCCAATAATAAGAGATAGAAAACACAGCACTGCTACCCACCCTAACTCTGGGGAACAACTGAATAGATGTGGTGCAAGGGGATGAGCTCCCCTAGGCCATGTGGACGTGCCCTGTGCACTCTCCTGTCCTTGGAGGGCCATCAGAGCCCTCCGAAGGTAAATCACTGGAGAGAATGCCTATCATGAGTTGAAGTGATCGTTTGCTTCTTAAAGACTGGTACCTAGACAGGACCAGTCAAATTGGCAGATGATTCCCCCTCCCCTTGGGCACGTCCACTCCCCTCTTACTGGTAAAAGACAGATATAGCCTTTTTTAAAAAAATCATCTTGTTGTTTATTCAGCAACACTGCTTTTAATTCCACCCCTCCTTTGTTTATTTATTTATTTATTCCATTTTATATGCATTACTGGCTTTGAAACTATCCTTGGCTCACTTCCTTGTGCCCTCAGAAATGTCTGCTGCCTGCCTGCCTTCCCTCCCTCCTCCCCTGCCCACCTCGCAGGGATGGTTTTTGTGTGTCTTGCTTTGACTCAGGGGAGAAGTCCTTCCTGTGCTCAAGTTCCAAATCAATTTTTCAAGTGTGGAAGAAGATTCATATTTAGGTTTATCTCTAATTCCCAATTCATGGCATGTTGGGATTTCCTTTGAAATGGGCCCATTGAGCTATGTGCAGATACTGGGGTGTCCGACTTTTATAAATTCCCCAAAAATCCGGGGATGATGGGATTGGCTTGAAACTTGGCGTCCATGTGGACACATGGGTAAGCTGTCATGGGACCAAAGGTGAGGTTTCTGACATGCAAATTGACGTAGTTGTAAAATGGGACTTGATTTGGGGTGAGTTAAAAGGTTAGAGCCCCGCCAAAAATCAGGGGATGATGGGATTTCCTTGAGTCTTGGCGTGCATGTGTATCCCTGGATAAGCTATCATGGTGCCGAGTTTGAGGTTTCTAACATGCAAATTGACGGAGGTATTGAAAGGGGTGTGAATGGGGTGCCCGATTTTCAAAAATTCCCCTAACATCAGGAGATGATGGGATTGGCTTGAAACTTGGTGTCCATGTGGACACATGGATAAGCTATCATGGTAGCGATTTTGAGGTTTCTACCGTGAAAATTGACGGAGCTATCGAAAGGGGTGTGAATTGGGGTTATGGGTGGTGCATTAGAGGTTAGAGCCCCGCCAAAAATCAGGGGATGATGGGATTGCCTTGAGTCTTGGTGTGCATGTGTATCCCTGGATAAGCTATCATGGTGCCGAGTTTGAGGTTTCTAACGTGCAAATTGACGGAGCTATCGAAAGGGGTGTGAATGGGGTGCCCGATTTTCAAAAATTCCCCCAAAATCAGGGGATGATGGGATTGGCTTGAAACTTGGCGTGCATGTGTATACCTCCATGAGGTGTCATGGTGCCAAACTTGAGGTTTCTAACTTTAACAGAAAAAAAGTTGTATACTTTTTTAGCTTTCAATGCAAGCCTATGGGGGGAAAAAACAGAGCTCCAATCCGGATCCGCAGCGGAGCGGAGCGGACATAGGCAGACCGGGGGCAGAGCAAAGCGGCCTGATCCACAAATCGTGGATCTGGAAGAGAAGCGGAGCGAGGGGTCCGTGCAAACCCCTATTTGTTAATGCATATTCGGCAGACCTGTCTTATAGGGCTGGGGAGGGTAGATCCTCTTTCAGCCAGAGGGCTGAATTCAATTTCAGAGAAGCTCGGGGACGGGTGGGGGGGGGGGGGACGGGACTGCATTCCAGTGGTGGGTGGGGCTGAAGGCAAAAGGGGCGGGGCTAAAATACAATAATAATAATAATACCAGCCTGTTTTAGCTTAATGCTCTTATTTCCAGTAATAAAGCTGGGAAATCACCAAATAATCAGTGGTTAGGAGGAGGTGGGTGGGACCACCTATGGGATCCCAGGAAGGCTGTATTGGGACCTTGGGCCTAAGGTTCCCCACCTGTTCTCTAGGGGTGGCACCTAGACACATTGGGCCTGTTCAGACAACACGTAAGTCATGGTTAGGCTGCTAACCCTTTTGCGGCAAAGGGTTAGTGACCAAGTTTAAACTGTAGTTATGTAGCCAACATGGTTAGGAATGATTCACACGACATGCTAAGCCATAATGTTTAGCTCCAAATGCTTAACCACCATGGCTTAGTGAGTTGTCTAAACAAGGGTCAGAATATGGAAAACAAGTGCTTCTTCATTCGGCAACAAGCCTTTCCAATAGTTTTAAGTGCCACCTTCTGGGGCCATGGCACTTGCCTTGACTAGATTATGTGCTGATGCTGGGCCTCAAATTCAGAATCGCTTTTTTACATCACGGAATAAACATCTGGAACGAGGCAGCATGGTTTTGATCAGTGACAACAGTTTCTATGGAGCCCTGACACCTCTGTTCTTAGGTGTTCACCACTGTTTTGAGGCCTGCCATGAACTCTAGCATAAGAGAACCCATGCCGTCTCCTTCAGAACCCTCATATGTTCCATAACAGTAAGCAACCACATGATGGTCTTCTGGAGAATCTGCAGGAACCAAAGATAAACACACAGACATCACTTGGGGAAGTAGTGAAATAAACTGGCTGGAGGAAAATATTTTTAAAACAAGTTTGGCTAAGACAGAACCATATTACCAACCATCCTGTCCTAATAGCTATTGTCGTCTGTCAATGATCCCAGTTTCCCTGAGCTACTTCAGATTAAATTTTTACAGCTTCATTCCTATGAATATTTCCTGAACATATGCATGTTCAGATTTACATTTACAAGACTATCTGAACCAAATAGTTGGCAAGTAGCGCACTCAACCAGCTCTACTTCCTGGAGTTTTCACTCCCTCTAATAGCAAACTCAGGTGTTGGTCAGTGCCAACAGGATTGTAGCCAAAACAGGGCCACTGAGAAATGAAAGGGAGGTCTCAGAAGGCTTGAGGAATCCCAAAGTTTGCAGAAGTAAAAAAAAAAAACCTCTAGGAAAAAGACCCCAAGCTACCGCTTGATGATGATGATGAAAATAACAGCAGCAGTCCAATAAGCATGCTTGGTAGCTACAGACCACTGAATATTTGGGTTTAGGAATGGAAAACAGAGGGATGGGAGTGGCTGGCTGGGCCTATGAACAAGAGCACTCCATGCTGCAACACTTTGTTGCAGTCCCCACTTCGGCCCTTGTATTTCAGAATGTTTTCTAGACTGTGTACCATTTCAGGGTTCTTTTCTGCTTGTTCTTTTGCAGACTACGTTTTCTCATTTTATAGCCACTGCGTTAGAGGTTGCTTCGAGGACTCTGTTGTGAAAATTTAGCTCTACTTGCATTCTGATTCAGATGGAACATTGCTACAGGGGGTGGTGGTTGGTTGCGAGACACACCTGTTTGTAGTTTAGTTCTTGCGGTATGAATGCCCTGTGAGAAGCTGCAAAGATTTCATCTAGTGGCTCCTTCATATGGATTGCCCAACCTCCTCCATACCAGTGCTGCCATCGTCTTCTCTCTTTGATGGTTATATGCTACTTCCAGTATCAATATGCTACACCAGTTGTTGGGGAACACAAGAGGGAGGGTGCACTCATGTCCTGCTTGTGGGTTTCCCAGGGGCATCTGGTTGGCCACTGTGTGAAAAGAATGCTGGACTAGATGGACCCTTGGTCTGATCCTGCAGGGCTCTGCTGATGTTCTTAGGAATCATATGAAGGCACACAATGCACACCCACCATTTAGGAATTGCTGCAGAGGAATTAACCTACTATTCTTTAAAACAGTATAATTCTTTTCTCCCATTATTTCCTGCAATGTGGTTGCTTCTACCACCTCTGTATACACGCTTGATCAGGAGAAGGACCTGAACTCCCAATATTCCAGCATACTGGCATTTTTGCCCAACTAGTCTTTCTGCTGGGGTTCTCCACAAGTTGAACATCCCTGAGAGCTACCTTACCAGTACTATCCCAGAGGCTGATGCAGATGCAAACACATGTGTAAGACATGCTTCCCTTTTAGTGTCCCCCTTTTATTCAACCCGCCACTCAGAAGGTTGAAGCCCGATCCCCTGTGGCAAGGAGGGCTCAGACAGATGCCACAAATTGTACTGACACCCAAAAGACAATGTTTTCGCGACTACAGAGGACATTGTTTCTTCAGGTCTCTTGGAAAGGAGGCACGAAGATTACTGGGTTGGGGGCAAGGTTCCAGTAAAAGAATATATTAAAAACAGACCAATTGTGCCAATTTTACCACCACCACAACCACCACCTTGCTTAGACGTGTCCTTCTAGAGATCTTCCCCCATGCCAATGCCAACTGTCCGAGGTTAGGGGAACATGATCAACCATTAAAGTTCAGGTCCAGTTTCTGCCCGGGCATCTAGCTTGACCAGGTCATTGTGTCAAAGGCTGCCGTCTCCAGCGGCTCAGCGTCAGCCACAACGGCATCTTCTCCGTTGGCCTCTATGCATTTCTCCACTGCCTTCAAGGTGATCTGTAACCTCCTGTCCAGTGCCAAGAGGTGGGATTCTGTGAGCACAGGGATGAGGCGGTCCTGAAGCAAGGACTCCCGCATGATGTCGCTGAGCTTGTAGTCTGGCTGAGCTAAGAGCTGTAGCCGTAATAATGTCGTCTTCTTTATTCTGGAAGAGGGAGGGAAAACAGATTTGTGTCAAGCTCTTTATGCAGGCAGGCAAGCAAGCCAGTGTCACATAGATTAACCCCATCCCATTGAGTTGGCTCCACGCTGCCGCTTGCATAAGGAATTGGCAGATCAGATCTTAGCTCCTGATCATGTTTAAAATACAACAATACTGCATGAACAAATAAAATGATGAAGTTGCCCAAATACTTTGCTAGCATTATAGACTAGCAGAGGAAGTAGGTGGGAAGATGTAGTTGTGAGGTACATAGTAAACCCCAGTGGGATTCAATCAAAGGAAAATCCACTTATTTGGGGTGACTTCCTACATGCTCTTGAAGTCTACATTCCAATGAAGAGCTATGTACCTCACATTATTCCTGCACCCTCTTTCAACTATTCTTTGCAGAATGTGTGTTGCTGCCCTTGCAGCATCACATAATATGTGTTTTCATTTGTCCAAATAGCAGTCTAATTACATTAGTCACTTCCTCTAATACTAAACTCAGATGGTAAGTGCCAAGAGAAATTGAGGCCAAACAAGAACACAAAGGTTTTCAGAAGTACAAAAAAAATGTTTAAACATGCATCTAAGAGGGCAACCTGGGGGCTGCCTATACGTCTTCTAAGCTCCGCAGTGGTGTTGGGTCAGTTATAAGACGCAGCCACTGACTCACAGCCACCATGAGGCTTTTTGTCAAAGCTGCGTGGTAAAAAAGTATGGAACTTACCCTGACTTTTTTCTTCAAAGCAATGTCACCACAGCCCTTCTGCTGAAGGGGGGGGGGGGGATGGTGACCCCTGATTGGTTGCCAGAAGCCAGGCAGAGGGCAGAGTTGTGTCAATTAAATTCGCTGATGCTGCGTTAATTCACTACAATTTATATCTGAAATTGTACATTTGTGGAGGGAGCTTTTATCCTTTATTTTGCTGATGTACAGCTGTGTATCTCCAGTTTATAAAAACAGAGATCTGCTGCGTTCCCTGGCAGTTTGCTCTAATGGAGTGGAATTGGGGTGGGGGGGTGCTCTCATAGGGAGAGCATCCTCCCCCCCCCCATTTCAGCAGTCAGGGGATGTAGCAGATCTCTGTTTTAATAAAACAGAGATCCACAGCTGTGCATCAGCAAAGTAAAGGATAAAAGCTCCCTCCACAAATGTGAAGATCCTCCCTTCAGATCCTGCCCTGGTCAACTTTGGATTTTTGCTTCTTCTCAGATCAGTGGGTATAATGAGGGAAGGGGTGGGAGCTTTTACTCCCCCACTCCCAAAGTATGTTTTTCCAGGCATTGAAAATCCGGGTTTTAGGGACAGCCAACTCTGCCGTATAACACTGATGGAGCAGAGCCAATTTCATCAGACTGCCATGAATAAAAGCAATGCACTTTCCTCCTGTGCTCAATAAGATGAAGCCCAGGTGGTGGTGGTGGCCATGCCCTGCTTGAACTCCTTACAGCTGAAGGAGGATGTGGTTGGCTGATAGGAATATTGGCCAGGCATTGATATTTCTGACATAGTTAGACTGCTGGTTCATCTAGCTTAGTATTGTCGACACTGACAGACAGCCTCTTTCCAAGGTCTGAGGCAGGGACCTTTCCAAGTACTACTGCAACCCAACACCCTTCGAAGTGGAGGATGAAGGGAACTGAAACCAAGACCTTCCATATACAGTGTGTGTACGTTACGACTGAGCTACAACCCCTCCCTGTCTGCCAGCCACATGCTCTTCATTTGTAACCTATACACAACCAGATCCCTAACATCTGGAATTAGGAGGAATTTCTCAGCAAGCTTAAGTCCCAACAGCTCTATTATTAAAAGTGAAGCACTTTGTATCTCCATCCAGCTTTCAGGAGTAGCTAAGCTTTGCTATCGAGTTATGAAATTGACTAGACCAGACTGCAAAGTTTCTGGTCTAGTCAATTTTATTCCTATAGAAAACTTTTTAGAAGTCCCTGTTCTTACATATCAGGCACCTGGCAGAGTTAGAAAGATATTATTGCACTCATTTCCTTTTTCTCTTTGAAGTACTACATGGATAATCATCCATTTTTTACATGCTAAAAATAATACATTTTTAAACAAATTCCAGACATACTCCAGGCATATGTGTGGATGGTATTGCAGCAGTATTGGCCACACATCTGAATTTAGCAATTCTAGGGTACGGCTTGCAAAGCTGTAAAATCAATTTGACCAGAGACTGTCACAGGTCACCAAATCCAACACGTGGGACTGTAGGCAATGCCAGTTAGCAATATGACATTTAGGTCTCTGAAAAACTATCATCTGGACGGAGCCTGGAAGTAATCAGACTAGACAGGGAGATACGTGGTTTGAAATTACTATATTTCATGACATAAATAATCCTGACCAAATCAAAGTTCTTTTGACTTCTGAGCCTTTAGCACAGAGAGAATCTGTGGTCCTCCAGATGTTGTTGGACTCCATGTCCCATCAGCAACAGCCATCGTGGTCAATGGTCAGGGATGACAGGAGCTGTAATCCAGCAACATCTGGGAAGCCTTCGGTTCCTCACCACTGTTTCTGCACATGCCACATGTGCCTTAAAGACAGCCATCTAGAAACATGACTGTTTATAGATGTGCATACTCTGAGTGGTGATCCCAATGGATTTACATAGCTGTAGGTCCTTCACCAGAGAATAAAGTTGGGAGCCACCAGTCCTTCCTATTTATAGTAGGTTGTGGTTGTACAGATTGCCCTATGGGTAAGGTGACCATACGAAAAGGAGGACAGGGCTCCTGTCTCTTTAACAGTTGTATAGAAAAGGGAATTTCAGCAGGTGTCATTTGTATGTATGCAGCACCTGGTGAAATTCCCTCTTCATCACAACAGTTAAAGCTGCAAGAGCCCTGCCCTCTTTTGTGTCTGGTCACTCTAGCTATACTCTAGCTATACTTGAGGGACCAAATACAAACGAGAGCAGGGCTCCTGCAGCTTTAACTGTTGTGATGAAGAGGGAATTTCACCAAATGGCACCTAATGAAACTCCCTTTTCTACGCAACTGTTAAAGATACAGGAGCCCTGTCCTCCTTTTCATATGGTCACCCTGCCTATGGGCCAACACTAAGCCACCTCTTCCCTCACCCAAAGCAATGTTTCAAGATGTGTGTGGGTTTTTTGTTTAATGGATTGGCTACTTGTTTAATTGGAAAAGCGTGCCTGGTGCCTGTTTTTTTTTTTTAATCCAAAAACTTTCCTGAAGGGGAGTGGGGACCCATTCTGGATTTGCAGCCAGAGAAAGGGAAGCAGTACTAACCCTGCAACAGACATAACTGTAGAAGGTATCGACATCTGTGAACGCCCTCGGAGGTTTTCTCTGGAAATGCAAAAATGGAAACTGAACCCTATGCCTAAATTCCAGATACATGAGAGTCTGTGTTACTTTCCCTATTTGCTAGGGATAAAACACATGGTGCTTGCTGTATTAATGCAGGATGTTGCTGCAGGCCACACCCTGTCTACATCTAAAATACTGATTCAGTAAAAGTTTCTGGCGGGCTAAGAGGTGGTTATTTCAAGTTAGGTATGAGCAACAGCCAATTTAAATCACAGAGCACTGGAGTTCATTGAAGGGATTTATTGGCAACTGTATAATTATCAACTAGAAGTCTTGCAAGGTGTGAATGATGGCTTTTGAAATCTGACCTCGAGGCTCAATGGAGCTGTATGGCTGGAGACCGTGCTTTTGACATCAGATAGCACAGAAATACAGAGGGGACACGATGAAAATGGTTAGATGGATGGAGGAACCTGGAGGATGAATAACCCTTTGCTACAGCTCTTTTAAAGGCCCAGCTCTTGATTTATATGAATTAATAAAGGAGTAGCAGGAGAGGATGCAGGCAGTAAGATTTATGAGCATCTCCCTAAACGCTGCGGGGTGGGGGACACCATTGTAATGGATGATGTTCAGGTTTCTCACTCCCTTTAGAAGCCAATAAAGTCTGGACGTTCTTGACAGGGATCAAAAGAAATGCCTCTATTTCCTTAAGTGATGATAAATGGCAGGTTCGAAGGGGAATGATGTGCATGCAGTAGCGCCTCTCAATCTTGAAGCTTGCATGCAACGAGGTTTTGGCTCTGGCCTGCTTTAGGAACAATCCAGAAAAACAGAATTATGCTGTCAAGTCTGCCAAGCATTTGAAAAATGACCTGAACTCTCAAATAGAGCAGTGGGTGTGAGTGGGGTGATCGGAGACTCTCAGGTCCTACCATGGTCATTCATGGGCATAGGCGTACACAAGGGGTGTGCCTAGGCACACCCTAATGTGTCAAGCAATAAGTGCTGAATTGAGGTGGCCATTGAGTAGGGATCCCAAAGGGGATCCAGATGCAGTGGGAATGGTTCTCTGGCTGCCCTCCAGCTGCTCTGCTCCAGCCACCCCTGACAGCATGCTGTTACTCCGGGCCGCAAGAGTGAAAAGGAATCACTGTGCTGGGAGCCACACCTCAAAGAGGCCAGGAGGAGGGTCCCCAAAGGGAGGACTTTGGGGAGCTGCCACAGGCTGAAACTGATTGGATATCTTGGATGGCAGAGATGTCTCACTCCAGCACCCTCAGGGGAATCAAGCGCTCACTTGCTTGTTATGGCCCAGGGAGCTCTCATTTAGCCTTTCCATAGAATCAAATTAACTCCGGATGACAAGTACTTACATGCAACATTGTTCAAGTGGAGCCAGGATGGAGATCTCATCATGGGAATGTTTCCCAAAGCTATAAGTGCAACAGACAAACATGTCAAAAAGTACCAATGAAAATTTGTGCCCAAACTGGTTTTAGAGGATGCGTTTCAGATAGAGTGCTTATCACAAGAGGGCGGTCAGTGGGATGTAACATTCATCCTATATGGCTTGGTATTCATTGGGTTTGTTCTTTGTACCTTACAAGGCAGGCACAAAGCAGAGGAGAACCACCAAACTGAAAGCAAACCAGTCCTGCCTCCTTTCCCACTCCCTCCCTATGCAATCCAGATTTCAGACCATACCAGGTTACAGGTAGAAGACAGATGCTTTGCGCTTCAAATCATAGCTCAAGGTGACAATGCCCTCCACCTACCACTAGGCACCCTCTAGACATTTTGAACTTCAACTCCCATCAGCACCTGCTGTGGGAGGAAATTGGATTTGAAAGTCAGCAAAATCTACCTAGTGAATCTGCCATCCCAAGGACATCTAGCACAACGTTTATGGTATTGTCATAAGCTTCAGAAGTTCCAGATGCCCTAAGCCAGCCCTTCCCAACCTGGTGCATCTAGATGTTTTGGATGACAATTCCCAGCATTTCTGATCATTGATTGTGCTGGCTGGGGCTGATAGGAGCTGAAGTCCAAAACATCTGGATGGCATCAGGTTAGAGAACGCTGCCTTAAAAGAAAGGGATAACCTGTACCTGACTGTGTATATGACAGACCTGACCTCAGTGGAGGGCAACTATGGGCCAAATTACCCTCGATATTTGAGATCTGTGATTGGATGTCCTGTCCCTTTAAATTCTTTTAGAAGCAGCTTTTAAAAATTCTTTTAGAAGCAGCTTTTAAAAATTCTTTTAGAAGCAACTACACCCCCCCTTCCTGAACTGGATCCAGTCAGTGGTCCTGGCAGAGGGGGCTTATCATCTCTCCCATTTTCCTGATATAGACCCACCTCCCTAAGCTGCTGTTTATTTATTTATTTAGAGTATTTTTATCCCGCACCTCAGCCAAAAGGCTCTCAGAGCGGCTTACAATGTATCAATAAAGAAGACAGTTGCCCTGTTAGGAGACCCAGATGTTTTCCCTAAAGGGCAAATAGCAATTGAGGAGGGAGATTGTCATGGGGAAAAGACCCCCCCCCCCGAGTTCAGCAGTCCCCAGCCAATTTGAAGCTCCCTGGGCTTGTTTTCCAAAGACATTGAAAAGAAATGGGAGATCCAGCCATGGCTCTCCAACGCCTCCCATTCTGCCCCAAGGTTTTTTAATGGAAAGCACAGGAGAATATAAGGCCAGCTATTATATTACCTGAATCCTCCTCATTTATGGAAAGCTCATAATTGAGAGTTTACCTTGCTAATTGAGAGATTGCCTGCCATATTCAGCCCTAAGCCAAGGCAAAGATATATATATATATATATATATATATATATATATATATATATATCAGAGACTTCGGAATATAACAACACAGCATTCGCGTTCAAATTAGCTTCTTGGTTTGCTGGGCAAAATAAACAGATAAAAGTTTGTAGCAGCTTGTGGACTCGGAACTAGTGAATTGTCATGAAGGAGTGCGTAAATAAATGCTAGTAATAGGAACATTTGTATCTCGCCAAGATCTGTGCATGAGTTCTCTTGAGGCATAGGATTCCCTTTGTGCATTCAATATGTTGCCAGGCTGGGCTTTTTCTTCCCAATATGTCTGAGGTTGAATTTACAGTACACTACAAACTTACAGTGTTTTTATAGCTGTTAAGCTCCCCTGGCTTCACCACAAAATCCTGTGAACCGTAGCTCAATGAGCTGACCCAAAATTTCCCAACAGAGGCTTTTACTGGCCCACTAGCACCACATTTCCTGGAGAGAACAGTTAAGTCCCTTGAGGTCCAACACAGACTTTACTCCAACACTCTCTGATGCTTACCTAAGACATACAGATTTCCATTAGAATTTCAATAGGACCTGTAACCCAAGTCAGCAAGTATCTCAATTACCCTACTTGCATGGGGCATTCCTGGGTCACTTTTTATTTTATTTTATATCCTGCCTTTTTTCCTGCAAGGAACCCAAGGCAGCTTACACGGTCCTCCATTTTATCGTCGCAGCAACCCTGTGAGGTAGGTGAGGTGAGAGTCTGTAACTGGCCCAAAGTCAACCAGTGAGCTTCCATGGAAGAGTGGGGACTAGAACCTGGATCTCCTGAGTCTCAGTCCAACACTCTAACCACTGCACCACACTGGCTCCATGAGATCCAGGACAGCCTATAGGCCCTTTGCCTTAGATCCTCAGAGCCAGCAGGTAGTTTGGGAAATGCCTTACCCTCTTGCATTGTCCATGTGGAGCAAAAAGCCATCGTCCCCAAACTTTGTGAACATCTCATAATGATGCCGGTCCATGTTGCCTTTCAAAAGAGAGAAAGGAGATCATTTAGTTCTAATCCAACCAACAGCATGAGGGCTCCCATGCAGGTGCACAATATTCTAGGTATATTAATGTTTCAATCACAGCTTTCATCCCATAGAACTGGGATACAGTCGCCTGGTTCGGACTACACATAAAAAATGGGCAGGGGTGGGGGAGGCAACCATCCATTGTGTTGATTATTGTGTCATGTATGGGGTGGGTTGGATACACAACACGCAGTACCCATTGATTAACATGTCATGTGGACAGCTCCATTATGTAATCTCCCCTGTTGAGTGCACTATTCTAGCAGGTCATAGAGTTCTCTGGTAGGAGCTGCCAAAAGCACCCCAGTTGCTCCTGTACAGCTGGCAGAACTTTCAATGCATGATGGGATAGGGCTGGGAGGAGGGAGGGAGGAGCACCAGCAGCCCAGAAGGATGCTGGGACTTTCAGCCGTGCGATGGGGGAGGGGCAACGTGTTGTGTGGGGTGGGGAGTACCAGAAAAATAATGAATGGTCAGTTGCCTCTTCCTCCTTCCGTTGGCTTTCAGCCCAAGGGCCAAAGTCCATTTCAGAGAAGCTCTTGGGGGCTGCATTCCAATGGTGGGCGGAGCTGAATGCAAAAAGGGGTGGAGCCAAAATACCAGCATATCCCAGCTCAAAGCTCTGATTGCCTTTAACTAGGCATTAGGAGAGGCATTTCATCTTTTTAGAATGGAGGGAGCGGGAGGGAAATGCCAGGAAACCACCGATTGGGGTTCGGGGGAAAGGAGGCATGGCCAGGGGAAGAGGCAACCCTGGAGGACTGGATTTAGCCTCCAGGTGGGCAGGCCTCTGCATCCCTGCCGCAGAACAGTAAGTTCCGAGCAAGAGACACCATTTGTTTTATCTGCACTAAAATGCTCATTGCAAGCCTTTGAGCCACACAGAATTCTTCCTGAAGTGGGACGTTCAGGATGCAGCCACAGAACTGGGATAGTGAGCATTCATTGTTTTATGGGCTAGAAAAACCCTTCCTCAACCACTGGTGCCCTCCACACATGTTGAATTACAGCTGAACAGGCTGGCTGGGGATGGTAGATGTTTTAGTACAGCACATCTGGGGGCACTGACAGGGTTAGGGAGGGCTGAGGTAGAATATCTACTCAGAAGTAAGCCTCATCGAATCCAGTCACATTTACTGCTGGGCGAGTGTGTATATGATCGCAGTCTATTTTGCTCTTTCCGCTCCTGTTAGTGTTGCACTTTGCAGCCGCGGCACTGTTGCTATTCTGGAATCCCGCAGGAAACCACCAGTACAGGAGAGACTATTAATCATTATGCCATCATGAACACAGGCTTCTTTATTAGGACTCTGGGATTCTCAACTGTTTAATGGTTCTGAAGTGGCTAATGAGGGCAAATCCCCTCTTCCTTTGGCTGAAGCTTGTAGAAAGTGAGATATAGTGTGGTCTCCGGAACGAGGCCATCATTTTTATTGATAGTGGAAGGCTGATGCTGTGCCTCTTTGCCAGTGGTGCTGGAATAGAATGCTTTTTATAATATAATATGACACTTATAACAGCATAGCTGGCTGGTGGATTCTGGAAGTTGCAGTTCAACAAAGCTAGAGGACATCAGGTTGGGGAAAGCTGACTTATAAAGTGTGTGTGTGTGTGTGAGAGAGAGAGAGAGAGACAGACAGACAGCGAGCCCTTTTGGCCCCAAAATTCTGGAATGAAGCATGATTGGATCTGACAGAAAAATAACCGCAGTGAGTTACTTTTGAGGAGGCACATTCTTATGTATGCCTTCACATAGCTAGACTAACACAGAGACAAAATCTAACACGCACAGGAAATGGCAACACGTGTCAACATTGTAATAAATTGTTATGTAGGGGCAGCCTTAGTTTCCTGAATGATTTTTCTAAAAAGGATATAGCAGGCTGTGATGAAATAATAATTTATGTTGTTGTTTATATATGTATGTTTAAGTGTTTGGTTCAGGTTTGGATTTGCTGTGGCTGATTCTCCCCCCCCCCCAGGAAATAGTAAGTGTGAGGGGGCGTTAGTAATGGTGAGCAATGTGAATGGTGTTTGGTTGGTTGGTTGGTCGATTTGAATGGAGAGAGAGAGAGGAGGGGGAGTGAGAGACAGTTAAGGGTTTTTTAGTCAGTTAAAGTCAGTCAGTTAGAAGAGTCAGTCAGGGTTAAGGAGTGAGTGAGGATAGGTGTGAGTGAGGTTTAGTAGAGGCTTATTTCAGTATAGTATTAAGAAAGTGAGTTTATAGGATTTGGAGGTGATTGGTATTCCCTGGGAGGTTGAAGGAGGTAGATGTATGTGGATAAAGTAGAATAATCTTAAAGTATCTTTTAAAATCTTTTTTTCCTATATGAATAAACTGTAGTTTTTTGTTTAGCAACCATGTCTGCTCAGTCATATGCGTTACTTCAGGTGGACAGTACACACAGACGTTTATTATTCCCTCATTCTTTTAGAAAATAAAGAATAGGGTGGTGGCAGTGAAGGAGTGGTTTGATAATAGACATCACAGAGGCCTCTCTCTCTCTCTCTCTCTCTCTCTCTCTCTGTGTGTGTGTGTGTGTGTGTGTGTGTGTGTGTGTGAGAGAGAGAGAGAGAGAGAGAGAGAGAGAGCAGATTGGGGCCCTTACGATGAGAGGAAAGGGCTGTATTCCTTTGCCCCAGTCAGGGCCTTTGTCAAGGGTAGGCATAGTAGGGCACCCGCCAAGGGCCCACGCTCCAGGAGAGGCCCATTGGCAAGAGCCCCCTGGACTTGCTTCTCCTTTTCACCATTGGCACCTGCTTGTTCACCTGTGTCTCACTATGGCTCAGACAATGGAGGTGGTGAGGAGGAGGAGCAGCAGATGCAAGCAAATGGCAGCAATTATGAGAAAACGTATGAGGAGCAATAACAGTGGGTGACAATAGGGGTGAGAAGGTGGACTCAGTGAGGGAGGGGACACATTAAAGGTGTCTTGCCCAAGGGCCCTCCAAACCAGAACCACCACTGCCTGCCATGGTCCCAATCTGGATCAGCCCTCCTGCTTCATATCTGAATAGAAAGTTCTAATTGATTCCAGCATCTAAGGGTCAGAGGAAAAGAACAGGTGTCATGGGGAGGAAGATGTAGAGACAGGAAGACGATGTGTGCCAAGTGGAAGCCCTGTCCATCAGAAGATTTCTGCTATATGTGTGTATGTATGTATGTTTTTAAACTTTTGTGTAAAGTCTGGAAACAAGGCAATCTGAAAACAGAAACCACCATCCTTTCTAAATTTGCCAGGTTATTCCCGATCCAGCTGTTTTCCACACAGCAAGAGACACTGGCAACCTTGAGGATAGCATGTCAAATCAATGAGATTAATTATTACTCAGCTGTTTCCATTTACCTATTAAGAAGTCAAATACGGCCATGTCAATGATATTGAGTAGCCGACTGCCGCTGCTATAAGGATAAATCTCTTTCACTGTATTGCAGTAAAGTGGATTCACTTCCCACCTGCAAGAAATCAAAGAGGTTATGGCTGAATGAAAAAAAGGAAAATGGACACTTCTATGTCAAATATAGACATACGTATAAGCAGTCTATGTATCTAAATGAAAACGAAAGTGATGACTGTTCAAATGCAGAAAGAGCAGTAAGGTCTCCAGACCATGAAACGATGTTTATCCTTCCAGCTTTGAAGGATGAGTCTCTTTGCAACTATTAGGCCTCTCAAAGTCCAAAATAGCTTGACCTTGACTATGCACCTCGACGTATGCAGGGGGTGGGGTGGGGAAAGGCGTTTGCTGTTCTGCCTCAAGCAGCAAAACATCTTGGGCCGTTCCTGGGTATGGCTGTCTTTACATTAAGGGGAAATTGCGTTGCTTACCCAGGGTGTTTGTGGTTCCTGCTTTTTGGCACGATTGTTATGGGCTGCCTTACACAGACAGAGAGGGGCGACTGCGTGGTTTGAATTGAATACTCCCCCTCTAAGCAGGTTCTGTTCACTTCAACTGAGACAGTGCCATGTAGTGGCAGAAGATCCTGCTTTTTTCAGATATTACCATGTTAAAAATGGTTCTTTTCATGAGGGGATTTTCTATGGATGCTGCGGGAGACATCCTGGTCATAGAATCATAGAACCGTAGAATAATAGAGTTGGAATAGGCCTATAAGTCCATCGAGTCCAATGGTCATTTACAACATCATTTTAAAGACCTGCAAACCTAAGCTGATGGTGCACAGGAAGGAAAACATGTCTGAAACACAAAAGGGTTCCAAAAGCAGTTGAACTTCCAAAAGCGGGGGCGGGAGGAGGAGGAAAAAGTCCCCTGGGCTGCATCAAAGAAGCTTTTCAAATACCACCTTGATCCGGCAGTCAACAAAGAGATCACAAGGAACCTTGACTCCTTGCCTTTCTATATCTGTGTTTGCTTGACCTTTTCAGAGGTGGAATTCTTTGAGATTCTCTGAAATTGCCTGTCACCACTTGGCAGGTCACATAATGAACTCCTTGTATACATTTAACCTGCTACATCCTTCCCCAAATGAAGCCACTCTAGAAGTGTGGGATTACAATTCCCATCATCCCAGTCAAGAACCCTGCAGGCTGGGGATGATGGGAATTGTAATCTGACATGCCTGGAGGGCTTTGAGTTGGGGAAAACTGTGCTACAATAACAGAAGCAAATCTTTCATTAGTCACAAAGTTTTCACAAAGGCATATCCTATTCTATTCTCTATTCCAGTCAACCATCATTACTTTTTAAAATCGATTCCAGATGATGTAACTAGAAAGTATCCATGAAAATTGGCTGAAATCAAGTACTTTGCTCTGAGTATGGTTAATTCCCCCCCCCCCCCCGTTCTATGGAAGAGATGTTGCTCATGTACTATTTAGGAACATCTCTAATACAGAAATAGCACTGACATTCGAAGAGCTGCTATGCGCAATAAATATTGCAAATCTTGTATTTAGAAGTGCTGTATACATGTGAATGGAAGTAGTAGACAAAGAGAGAGGTCCATTTACCCACTTACTCCTCTTTTCCAGCAAAGGTGTAGGATCGAATCCATGGGTTTGGGATGGAGATTCTTGGTGCCAAGTTGAGAGAAGGTAGGAAAACAGAAAGGGATCCTTCCAACAGGTGAGGATTCCCACATACGGCATATTCTGTCTTGCACATATAAGGGCACTTGGCAAAGAAACATACATTGCTGGCTATGGAGAGAGTAAGATGTATGAGTGACATGGATAATGCAGGTGCACACAATTGCTAAAATGCAAGGAAATTGTTTTTTATATAACCTTGGTAAAATCATGGGATCAGTTATCATTGATTCAAAAAAAGAAAAAAAGGATAAATTGCTAGTCCCTAGGACTGCAGAGTGACAAAATTGTATGTTATGTAAGAACTTAGTTTAAATCATTATAAAGTAGAATTATTTGTGAATGACTAAATATTTTTAAAAATATTTGAGTTTGGGAGTGGCAGTGTTTACATGTCATTCTTGCTCTTCTTCATAATTGACTATTGAAGGCCACTTCAAATGTGCATTGTAGGGGAAAAAACTTTACAAACGGTGTGTGGATTGTCATACATGCAAATCACACTTTTCTTGTTTTTGCTTCAGGCCCACCCTCTGGGAAGCTGTGACTTTCTCATAGATTTTCCAAATAAATAAATAGCCACAGCTTTTCGGCATAATAGATGCATGCACAATCATCATGTGATGTTCCTTCTTGTAGCTCGCGCACCTTTTTTTCCTTTTCTTTTTTTTGTACAGAGAAGTTTGATGTGGCTCTGACACAGCATTTCCTTCCGCGGACAGCACAGGTTCAACTTACCTGGTGAAATAAAAAAGACACTTTGCAGGATTTCATTCTTGGTGATCTCCCAAATTTCCTTTGTGATGTTAATCATTCTCCCAACCACAGGAGGGACCCGCCGGAAATCCAGGATTCTGGAGGGGGTTTAAAACATCAGAATAAATGGGAGAAACAGAGCCCTTTCACTAATCCATAGGAAGGAGAGTTCATCTTGTGTTAACTTAATACACTTCCTGAACCAGATCCGGTCAGCTTAGCCATTATATTTAGTAAGCTCCAGCATAGGCCTATAGCCAAATAGGGCTGCCTGTTATGATGTCATCTTCTGTAGTTCTCTATGTGGAGAATGTGCCTGTTCCATTTCCTGCAAGGCATTCTTTGAAAGTCGCCTGCCCTTCATAACACGGTCTGGATTACTTTATCACAGTGAGGGAGGCACTGACTGTTTTCCCAGCTGTAGATAATTTGAAATATTGACTGCCAGCCAAAAACAGGGAGCAGAATGGGCAGGTTTGCATTTGTAGGCTCACACGGCATTGTCAGTGAAGCCTGGGCAGGTCTAACCATTACACCAAGTACTCCACACAATAGGACCCCTGAGAAAAAGGAAATGTTAGAATGACCTGGCCGTTGACCAAAGGGAAGATTGTGCTCATTTTCCTTGCAGTACTAGGTTTCTGGTCCCTGCCAAAATGCCATGGAAAAGAGCAGTGGCTTCCTTATTACAAGACAGGGGAGCACTTCTCAGTCCCAGGAAAATTTGGAAGAAATAATTGTAATGTTAACAAATGATGGATGGTGTGAGGCCAAAATACTCATTGTACTGCAAAGGTTTCAGGAAAGAAGGAGTGTGTGTGTGTGTGGGGGGGGAGGGGGGTAGAATCCATGACTAACTTCAAGTAGGACTTTAATTGGATTCTATCCCAAAGTCTTCTTTGTATACAGACACTGGCAGATGAGAATGCATGGTTCCAGAGTCAATTGTGGGCCTCTCATATTCTTAAGTTTGGCCTCGGCTTTCATTCATTCTATTACACATCTGCAATAGGTGTTGGGGACAGGGAGGTTACTTGTGGTTAAAAATCTCCCAATACGTGATTTCCTTTGTGACTTGTGGGTTTCACTGTAGTTCAGAGATGCAGCATCTGCTTTGCATGCAAAAGAACCCAGTTCCAATTCCAGAGATCTCCAGGAGGGTTGGGAAAGAATATTGTCTGAAATCCTGGAGAGCTACTACCAGTCACAGCACAACATGCTGTCTAGATACTATGGGAGTTCTAGTCCAGCATATTTCATGGGCACGAGGTGGAGGGAAAGCTGGTGTAGAGAATACTGAGGTAGATGGACTAATAGCCTCACTCAGAACAAGGCAGATTCCTCTGCTCCAAGTATCCAGAGAACATGTTCATTAAAACTAAGACGAGCAGAGACACAGGTGGAAAGGGCTCCTCTCTCTTGTTGAGAGAGTTGAGTAGATGAGGGGATTTCACCAGGGTTGTGGCTCTTCTCACATCTTGCCCCTGCCCCCCCCACCTGTTAAAAGCAGAGAAGCCCTCTCTTCCTTTGTCTAAGGCCACTGTTATAGAAAAAAATGTTCCTTCATTTGATTTCCTGTCAACATAACCAGCTCAATCAACTCCCAGAATGCCTTCAACCACTCAGCCTCTGTTGACTTAGATGTGCTTTGGGTCATCCTAAACAGGACCACTTTCCCTACAAGTTCATGTTCAGAGTAATAAATACAAATATGCAGAGCACCTATAGCCCCCCACATTGTCTTACGTTTCTACTATCATAGTCCTCAGACATTCACAAATATGTTAGATTGATGCTCTAGTGCAGAAGAAGGCAACATGGTGCCCAGGGCCAGCCCTACCTTTGGGCAAGGTGAAGCAGTTTCCTCAGGTGACAGATGCTGGGAGGCAGCAGCAAGGTGTTCAAAGAGAAAGTGGTATGCTTTGCAGCCTACTCTACATCCCTTAAGTTAGTCTGCTGTCTTCAGGTTCAGTGGAGGACATTGCTCATCATTAGTGTTGAAGACAAGTTCATCTGCCTGTCCAGACAGATTTTGTACATGGAATGGGAAGGGGCGTCATCTTGTCCTTCAAGCAGCAAAATGTCTTGGGCTGGCCCTGCTGATGTCCTCCAGATAGTTTGAACTGCAACTCCCATCAAACACAGCCAACATGGCCAATGGTAAGTGATCATGGGAGTCATAGACCAACACACCTGGAGAGCATCTGGTTGCCTACCCCTGTTTTAGGAAGTCTAGTCCAGCCTTCTCCAACCTGGTACCCTCCAGATGTATTGGAATGGCCAATACACCTGGAGGGTACCAAAGTGAAGAAGGCTGTTCTCATCTATGAAGACGCCATGCCTGCAAGTGTTCTTCTGCCCAACCTGCAAATCTTGGAGGCTCCTTCCCAGTGGGCAATATTTCTACCATCAAGGCTGATTCATACCACAAAAACTGCAAATGGTGCTTTGGGGCTTGGTGGTGACTTGTCAGCAAAACAAAACATTATTGGTTAGTGAGTCAGTAACCACCAGGCAGACTGACTAATACTGGCAACAAAAGCTTCTGAAAATGCCCCCAGGACTGCAGGAACTGGCTTTTTAGCCTTTTGCTGGCTGAACACAAAAACAAACGAACAAACATGGGCTTGGATGTAGTTCAGGACTTCTGACACACCAAACCAAACACAGCCATGTATTGTGGCCTGCAGCAAAAACAGATGATGGATTGAGCCCATGGTAAGTTGCCACACAGTGTTCGGCTCAGTGTGAAAGGTGTTGTGCAGGCTCAATCTGCTTCTGAGAGTGGCCAAATGATCTGGAGCAAGGAACCAACTTTTAAAATAATCAACATCTACCTGTACTATTAGAGCATCATCAGACGGGGATGGGGGGATCACGTTCCCCTACCATTGCTATGGCCTCCTGCTGCTGTCTCACAATAGAGACAATGTCTTTACACGGAGAGAGAAAGAGAAAGTAAACAATGACAATGTGGCTCATTCAGTTGGTGTTTTCATCGAGCTGTTTTTCATGCGCACAGCAGGAAATGGTGGCAAGGTTTTCTTTAAAAAAATAAGTCCGATTTACCGGGGTCTATTTTGTCATGGAAAAAAGACCAGAAGGAGCAGGAGACGTGCAGGAGGTGGACTGTGAGTGGGCAGTAACGAGCGTGCGATAATACACTTGTCTGAGGACACCCTTAGAGTACCTTATATGATAACTCTAAAAGAGTTTTCAACAACAGGTGAACATTGCCTTAGAGATGGGGAGGGGATGTGGGATTTTTAATACTAAGGACAACAACAACAACAATGTGATTCTTGCTTCTAAACTGCTGTAACTCCATCAACACATCAGCACCACCACCATCAATAATAAATAATAATTGGTTCATGCTTCTAAAATGCTGTGAGAACTCATTATGATTATGAATATTTATTAATATTGAGCTGATATAATATAAGCTGACGGAGCTCTTAGTATCTTAGAAGCAAGAGTCACATATCAAATCTTTGTTATAATGTTTTCTGCTTCCATGGGGAATTGCTTCCCCACCCATGCTGGTGCCTTATAGCAGCGCCTTCATTCTGCACAGATACTCTTCTCGCTCTCTCTAATCTGGTGGTACACTCACCTCCTTTCCTCAGCCAGGTGAATTAACTCTTTCTTCCATAGTTGGACTGAGAATCAGTCACCAGCACATAGCTGTATTATTATTTTGCAAGTTACATACCGCCCCCCGCAATCCCTCTCCCTGGGAATGGTGCTAGTGATAGAAAGATATACAATTCAAGCTCCCCCGAGTCTCCTCCTGAACTAACTGTAGACAGAGCATGTTCTTCAACATGATGATCCTGGGCCGTTGGAATGGAAGAAACTCAAACCCTATTAATCCAGAGGTATTGTCCCTGCAACAACCCCTTGACTACTAAATGTAGGAAGCTGCCTTATACTATCCTATTGGTCCATCTAGCACAGTAGATGGGATAGATGGACCAGTGGTTCTCAGTGACATTGTTGGACTGCAACTCCCCTCACTCCTAGCCAGCATAACCAATGGTGAGGGATGATGGGAGTTGCAATCTGGCAACATTTGGAGGGCCACAGGTTTTCCATGCTGCCTACTTGTGTGGCTCCCTGGGTTTTCAGACAGGAGTTTCCCCCACCCTACTTGGAAATGCCAAGGACAGAACCCGGGATCTTCTGAATGCAAAGCAGGTGATCTACCACTGAGCTACAAGCCCTTTCCTACATTGTCCAATACTTTCCATCAGTATTCACCTGGATGATCCTGGAAACAGTCTGCCCCCAGAGTGTACTAGGAAATACATACGGTGGACAGCTCCAAGCATTCATCAAGAAGCAATTGAAATCCGGATTCCGCTCCCTGAATCCCTGATCCCAAGCAATCTCTTGTCTTTTTCTTTTTCCTTTTGGCAACTCTACTATTCATGGAGCTTTGGCCATTGCAGCCATTGTTTTGCCTACCTGAGGTTTTATTTCCAGCCATGCTGCAAAGAAAGGGGTGAGGAGATCATCAAGTCCTGTGGAATTACCTGTCCAGGTGGAAGGCAGCTATTTCTGCATTGTGTCTTTGAAAGTCGACAAAATAGAAAAAGTCTTCTGGTGTCTCCTCATCTCGTTTCTGTCTGAAAAAAAGCTAGGGGTTACCAACGGAAAAGAGATTTTAAGTTACAAGTTGACATCATTTTGAGTTTGAGAAAAGTTGCTGTATTCTCAGCCCATTTCCTTCCTTTGGCCTGTTTCCATTCATTCCAACGGTTGGGACAAATAATTCTGAAATAACTTGTTCTAGCTGTGAGTAAGGGCCAAACTAGACGTGATGCCATTTATACAGTTACCATTTATGCCATTAAATAGCAACTGTGGAGGGATGGGAGAAGCCAGAATGGGCCCTTGCTGGTGGTGGGGAGGGCAGCAGGCCTTAAGTGAGGGGTGGGTAACATGTTTTGACCGATAAATCTCAGCAGCCCTCACCATTTGCTATGCTGACTAGGGCAGATGAAAGTGGTAGGCCAAAACATCTGGAGAGGCACAGATTGCTCAACCCTGTGTTAACCCTTTGCCCCTGCTGGAATCTTGATTTGCCTCCTGTCCGGCAAGTACCTGCTGTTTGCATGGGGGCAGGGGGAAGCTCCTATTCACAACAATGGGTGTTTCCTTTCAATGCAAATAGTAGGACTGGCAGTCCAATCTGGATTGGGACTGCAGCACAGGAAAAATGTTAACCCCCTCTCCATCCCCTCCAACCAGGGTTCTGATTTGGTTCCAGCTCCTCCCGTGTCTGTTCTTCACTCTAAAACTAACAAACAAATAACCTAATTCAGGTGTAGACAACCCTTTTGGTCCACGGGCACATTTGCTAATGTGAGAAACTGTCCTGGGTGCCACCACAAAATGGCTGCTGTGGGAGGCATGGCAAAGCCCAAAAGTCTGAGTACAAGGCAGAGGTGGGGCCTGAGCCCCAGCACACTCAACAACTCCTTTGAACCCACCGTTTTCAGCCCCACCAGAAGTCTATTTCACAGTGAATCCAGCTGCCAGTAAGAAAATGTATTGGTTTTGCCAAGTCATGCTGCCTTTTACTGATTCAGAAATTTCCTGACTATTGAATATGTTTTAATAATGTCTGCTTTCTGAATGTTGGTGTGGATGTATTTTGGTAGGCCCAGTTTCTGAAGGTTCCCTGTATAGTTGTTGTTGTTGTTGTTGTTGTTGTTGTTGTTGTTGTTGTTGTTATCATTATTATTAAGGTGGGAGGGGGAGGGCATCTTGGGGGGAACCCTGAGAGGTTTTTTGGGGTGCATTAGTGCCTGCAGGCACCATGTTGCCTACCTTGTCCTAATTGGTAATTGAGTGAATGGTGAATGTCTAATTTGGTTTTTTTGTTGACCTGTTACAAGGTTAATTTAGTTGATTTGCTACAAGGTTAAGCTATTGTTAATTTCTTGAGTACTTGTTCAGAGCTGAGTTCTCCATTAACTTTAATATATTCAGGTGAAGTAAGCTTACCTCATAGGTTTGAACATGGCTTTCCCAAAGTCCTGGAACCTCAGAACAAGCTTCAAATGCACTCCGCTGGGCTTGACAACTGCAAAATGAAAGAGACGCTTACACATTGTTCAAATGTGTTTGTTTTTTAACAAAACAATTATTTTTAGTAGTCACCTGATTCTATTCCTTTGCCTCTATTCCTTTTACTTTTCACACTATTTTAGGAGCAGCACATGAAGGTATCTATACTGTGCTGGAAACCATTTACTCACTATGGGGTGTACTCAATGTTAGTCCTACTTCAGTCCCATTTATTTCAATGGGTCTACTCTAAGTAGGACTAACATTGGATACAACCCTATGTTTGTGAGCAAGTCACCTTGACATCATGGAAGGAGAGACTATAGTGTTCATGACTGTTCCATCCCCAACCTGTGCCCCCCTGTATGATTTGGACTACAGCTCTCATCATCCCTGCCAGCATGGCCAATGGTCAGGGGTGATGGGAGCTGTAGGCCAAAAATATCTGGAGGGGTCCAGGTTGAGGAAGGTGACTCTAGCACCTAATTTCATTATTGAGGATGCACTAAACTCTCACAACATTAGGATGACCATATGAAAAGGAGGAAAGGGCTCCTGTATCTTTGACAGTTGTATTGAAAAGGGGATTTCAGCAGGTGTCATTTGTATGTATGCAGCACCTGGTGAAATTCCCTCTTCATCACCACAGTTAAAGTTGCAGGTGCCCTGCCCTCTTTTAAATCTGGTCACTCTAGTATAGCTCCTGCAGCTTTAACTGTTTTGATGAAGAAGGAATTTCACCAGGTTCTCCATATATACAAATGACACCTGCTGAAATTCCCTTTTCTATGCAACTGTTAAAGATACAGGAACCCTATCCTCCTTTTCATATGGTCACCCTACACAACATTTGATATGGATAGATTTTTATTTTTCATTTTCTTAAACGTTTGTCCCCAAACCAGTCTCTTCTCCCTGATCACTTTGAATATTGTCTTGGACCTCCCTGACTCACTTCATTGAGGTAGAGCAGGTGTCTTTACTCTAGCACTGTCATGTCATGCACAATGTCGACATATTGCTAGGGATGATATATGGGAGGCCTTGTTGGTACCCAATAGTACTCGGCTAAACTGGTACCAAACATTTCTGGTACCCTTGTGGGGCCTGTGGGTGAACACCAAAGCAAGTCTGGGATGAAGCAGTGTTTTAGTGAACCAGCTGGAGTGGCTCGCAACACACAAGTTCATGTTACAAATATACATTAAAACACACACACACAGGGACAAGGAGAGGCAGATTTATCCCATATTTTCTTACATTTGGTTGAAAAGCAAGAAATCCAGTGGGAGGGTGAAACCTATTGAAAGGCAGTGTGGTATAGTGGTTATAATACTGGACTAGGACTAGGGAGAACCACATTCAGATCCACATCCAGCCATTAAGCTTGCTAGGAATTGGTGAAGATTGTTTTCCTGCCCTCTTCCTCCAGCTGGAAGCTACTAGTGGACCCTGATGTCTTCGGTGAATGGCCAATCACATAGAATGTGATTCAAGGAATGGCCAATGTGGATCCAACCCAATGAAGGAATTTACATATAGGGATTATAGAAATGCAAAAATAAAAAATTTGGATGTCCATGAAACAAGGAAGGGAAAATACACCACCACCACCCTGGAGCTGTGCTTAAAAGTTTAGTCTTGCTTATAACACAAACCGAAATATACCCCAGGAGTAATAATAATGGCTGTGTTAAATGGCTAACACTATTATTAAAATTCCTTCCCTCTCCTCAATACAATGTACTCCTGTGGCACATTGATCAAGAAAGATAACAGAGATAAATATGTTTCACCTACTCTGGCTGCAGTCACAGGCACCTAACAATGCTTTCTCGTCCTGGCTGTAATCTGGAATGAAAAAGAAAAGCAATGGGATTCAGGGATGCTTGTTTGGGAATGAAGTGTATGTTACAATTCATGTTACTGGCCTGGCAGGGGGCATTAAGAGTTTCAGACACACATGATGAATGAGGACTATCAGGACAATTTTTTTTGGGGGGGGGACTGAGGATTTGATAACAGGGGTCCTCCTTTATTCATGACAAAGTAGCCCCTGGAGATTTCAGCCCAGAGATTTCAGTGACAGGAAATCACTGTAAATCACAATTTATAGCAAGTTTCAAAGGATATATTCAAGACTGAATTGCACAGAAAAACAAAGCAAAAAAGGCTCCAGTGAATTTCAGGAGCTGTCTGCTTTGTCATGTGAGAAAAACATACTGCAACGCAAAAGCACTTTGCGATAAGCCTTTTCAGATAAGGGATAGTGTGTGTGTGTGTGTGTGTGTGTGTGTGTGAGAGAGAGAGAGAGAGAGAGAGAGAGAGAGAGAGAGAATAAAAAAACCCACTAGATATATTCAAGCTCTTGAGTGCACCAGAATAATTGCTTTCCATCTTAGGGGAGCCAGGTGTCCTCTTTTACAAAGGACAGTCCTCTGTTTGAAGAGCTGCCAGAGGACTGTCCTCTATTTGAAGGAGTCCTCTCTTTGAAGGGAAACAGTCCAACAATGTAAAGATAATGAACCATAAGAACTGTTTGCCATCAACAGCAGGCTGAACAGACAGGCACACAGGTCACCTGGTCCCACTCTCCCACTCTACGGTGAGATTATTATAATTATTTTGCAATCTGCATCTATACATATACATTAGCATACACAAATTGCATGCAGATCAGTAACCTCTTTTATCCTGTTTTTTGGAGTGATGCATTTCCACGTATTTGGCAATTTGTAAGTGGCCATCCTAGCCACTATTATCAATGCAAGGTAAACAGGATTAGGCGGTGGTGTTTTTAATCAAAGCAATGGGATTTGTGCCTTGGGCATGCATGCCGGTGACTGGCCCACTGAATTGTGGAGAGCCATAATTAAGCATAGCGGTAGGAAGCTACTCTCTCGGTGCTCCTGAGAAATCATCACAGGTGGTCTGAGTCATGTGGGGGAGGGGGAATTGCTTCCTCTCCCCCTCCTCTGCCCACTGCAGACTGCTCATGATGCCCCTTGATTCAAGGCCCTCATTCCCAGGCCATTTAATAACATGAACAGGCCATGCTGCCGTTTACTGAATCCACCCTGTGACCAATTTAACTCAATGTTGCCAAATCTGCTTAGCAACAACTTTTCAGAATTTCAGACAGATTTTGGTTTTCAACCTGCTATTCGAGATCTTTTTAACGCAGGGTGGGGAATGTGTGGCCCTCTAGATGTTGATGGACTGAAACTCCCACCAGCCCTAGCCAAGACAGCCAATGGTGAGGCATGATGGGAGTTGCAGCCCAACAGCATCTGGAGGGCCACTAGTTGTCCACCCTATTTTAATAGGAGATGCTGGGGATTTCACCAGTGATACTGACTGGGTTCCTATAATACACTAACTCACATTCAGTGGTTCAGTGTGGGTTGTCATTGAACCATGGGTTGTTTGTTGAACTGTGTACTGTAAGCATGTTGTCTGAACCTAGGACACTTTCTTCAGGGTGGCTTGTTAACCATGCAGTATGGCTTATTTTTCTCAAACAACACTTTGAGAACCATGGTTTGTTGTTGGATTGTTCAGGGTGGGTAACAAGCCACCATGCATTGTTAACGAGCCATCCTGCCTGGGTTCAGACAACCTGTTAACCCATGATTAAACAAACATCCCACAGTTCAACAACCCACACTGACCAGTGGATGTGGGTTAGAGGTTTGTGTGAACAGCCCCTTTGTGTATGCTGAGCCTGCATTCTGTGGTGGCTTTTCAAATAGCAATGGTGGCACTGGGCTTCCATTTTATTACAAAAGGGATCTGCAAGTATTACTTGCCAGTCTTCTGACAAATGAGGCAAAATGGAACACGATTAGGTGAGCATCTGGCTCAATGCAAAGTTCAAACTATTCCTGATGCTGGAAACGTGTGTGGGCAGAACACAGTCATTTCCCCATAATATTTCTTCCTCTCAATCTCATTTTCCTTTGTAATTGATCACCTGATGCATTATGTTTTTAAAATAATTGGCTTTCAAGGGAGGGGGAGTGCTATTTTGCAGGGAACTGGATTTGATTAATTGGGCAGTCTTCACTCAAAAAACATCCTCAGGTTCTCTGCATTAAGGGCTGGATTAACTGTTATGCTAATTAAGCAACAGAGTTATGGCCTAGTTAAAAAAAAGGTGGGGGTGATCTTGTGCAATGCAGTCATCTGGGAGTTTCCCTTTGTAGATGATGTTGTGCCCATCCTGCTACACTGTCTGTGCTCTTTACAATTTTCCTACAGCCCCAAACAGCAGTTTCTCCCTCATCACAAGAAAGGGAAACATGGCAGCCATGCTCCCATCTGTAGAAAAATGTCAAATTCTTGTTGCTAGCTTGGCCTGCAAGTGACACACAAAATACAATCTGTGTGCTTAGCAGACTTCACGAACAGGACAGATGGTTGAGGACAGGATTGTGGAAGGATTTTTGCACGTGTGCTTTGTTTGGGTTTGTGACTGCTATTTGTGTGGACAGGCCACAATGTGTAAATGTCATCAGGAGAGAACATATGGTTTATGAGATAGTCCTCTGCAAAGCTAGTACCACTGCAGAAGGAGCAATCTGAAGTACATTCCTCTGTAAATAAATGGCATTAAAAATTGACAGATGTCCAAACAAATGCATGTGGAACTGAGATATCAATGGGTCTTTTTAAGGTTGCTTCCACACTAGCCCTTTTCTCTGGAGTAGCCATTCTTTGTTCACTTTCTTTTCATGGAGCCTCCAGATGACGTTATTGACACCCGATCACATTCTAGTGTTTTCTGTGGTGTCCTTCTGTGTTTTTTCCCTCTCAGACCTGATTTGTGATGACAGTTGGGCAAAAACAGAATTGTAGTGTCAGTCTCTAAAGTGTAAAAGCAAAGAGCTATCAGAGGTTTGAAGGGCTCTTTTGCCTTTAATTAAACGTTTCCTGTTTGTACACTTAGCCTATTTTATTAGTTCCTATGAGAGCGAGTAGTAGGGCAGCCAAACGTCCTACTTTAGAGGTGTCAGTCCTCTATATTGGAGAGCTGGCAGAGGACACTCCTCTATTTGAAGGGTTGTCCTGTCCAAGGGTGGTTTAAAGTTAAAGAACCACAAGAAGGGAGAACAGAGCCTTTAACTTGTCCGTTCACAGTTAGCGTCTGGACAGCAGACTGAGCAGGTACACACAGGCCACCTAGTCAATCTTTTCCACTATGGGGAGATGCACTACATTTCTATTTAAACTAGAGTTATTATTTCTAAATTTGAACCTCCCTATATAGATTTGCATAGGCAAATATTATGGAAATTGGTGTCCTCATTTGTCGTCCTGTTTTGGTAATGCATTTCCTCTTATTTTGGGTAATGCATAAGTGGTCACACTAGCAAGCAGGCAATGAGTGTGGTAATGAAGAGAGGTGTCTCAAGGCACAATTAATAGACTATTCATCACTAATCTCCATGCACAGCCCTGTCAACCTTGTTCTGTGCTTACAGTTCAAGAACAGTTCAGAAAGGAAACTTACCAGCACTGATGGTGTTAAAGTCTTGTGTGTCCTGGAGGAGTTGGTCGATGGCAGGGCTGGACCGTGGGTACAAGGCATGGCGACTGATGCCCAGGTGGAACTGGAGCCAGCTGGCCTCTTGCTTGAGCTGCATCACGGAGTCCAAAGTTAGATTGCGCTCCTCTCTGTAAATCTTGTGTCTCCTGAAATACACACAGCAAAGGAGGTCCAGGGTCTTCAAAAGCAGATTCACTGGATCCCCTCCCCTCAAATAGACCAGTTTACACATTCTGTTTGAGTAGCAGATATCATTTACCATGTTTGTTACTACTGCATCAGCCCACTATTTGGGAGCAATGCTTGAAATGAGGAAGGACAGAGATCTTACTTTTCACATGGCGTATAATCCAGTACTGCCCCAGTTCCCCCACTGGTTGCGTTCCATAAACAGGACCCATTGCTGGTCCAACAGAAAACTAGCTAGGGTGACCATATGGAAAGGAGGACAGGGCTCTTGTATCTTTAACTGTTATATAGAAAAGGGAATTTCAGCAGATGTCATTTGTATGCATGCAGCACCTGGTGAAATTCCCTCTTCATCACCACAGCTAAAGCTGCAGGAGTATAGCTAGAGTAAGAGGGCAGGGCTCCTGCAGCTTTAACTGTGGTGATGAAGAGGGAATTTCACCAGGTGCTGCATGCGTACAAATGACACCTGCTGAGATTCCCTTTTCTATACAACAGTTAAGGATACAGGAGCCCTGTCCTGCTTTCCATATGGTCCTCCAAAAACTAGAGCTTCCCAAAGCAATCTCAGAAATGAGTTGAAATGCTCATTTCCAGAATTGCATAGGTCAATGGCACTCCCTTCTGCTCCCTTCAGGGAACCAGCATTTCAACTTGTTTCTGGTTGTTTTAGGACGCAGTAGTGGTGGATCCTGCTAGTGCGCAAGCAGCATTGGATACTGCTGCCCATGATCACTAGTATAACATGAATGTGCAGGGGTGGTGGTGGAGAGGAGATGAGCAGGATCATGGTGGTGGTCCCCTGACCTATGCAGGTTTGGTCGGTCATGTGAACGGTGGGCCTGGGCAGCTCATGTCCTGGAGCAATGCAAGGCTGTGGCTTGGCAGGACAAGTGGGCTGGCACAGGCTGGACTGCCACCACCAACTGCAACAAGCAGCACCATTGGCTGCCTGGCCTTCTCTCGCCCAAGAAAAAAATGTGGTGTGTCTGCGTCCTCCCAATCCCCACTGACACCAGCTGCTCACTTAAAGCAGGGGTGGCTGATTTGTGGCCCTCCAAATGTTTTGGCCAAAATTCCCATTAGCCTCCACCATTGGCAATGCTGGCAATGGCTGATGGGAATTGGGAACTGCACCCCTTTCTGTGCCACCAAAATTGCTGCCACCACACTCCCAAATTTGTGCCACCAAAATTGCTGCCACCACACCCCCAAATTTGTGCATTTTTGTTTAAAGAAAAAACTTCACTTTTTGGTAGCCAAATTTGCATTGCCAAATTTTGGTGGCAAATTCACCAGTGTGGCAGCAGGGTCAATGGTGGTGCCCGCAGCAATTACATTGTTGCCACTACAGGCCTAGATGCTATTGGGTAGGCAGGCAGGTATCGTAGCGGCCAGGGCCTTTTTTCAGGTCCAGTTTGGAGCACACTGGATTCCATTGACCTAAGTAGCTCTTATATTTGCTGCCAGGATTTGCTGCACTCTTCTATCTTCCTTTGGAAATTTTAATTGCCATCGCTAATTGCTGGCACTGCTGTATGAGTCAGGTGAGCAAGTTTAAGATCAACAGCAGAGCTGTGCCAATCTCTGAACCTCCGCCCCACTTCACCCCGCCCACCCCCTCTAGGAAAATACGCATTCTTTTTTTTTTTTATTAAATTTTTATTCATTTTCAACACTATATAAACATAGATAAACATTACCAAAATATAACTGAAACAAAACACAATAAGAAAAAAAAAACATCAAATATCTGCTGCATACATATTGAATGATTGTTGAGTACAAATATCAAAAACTATTACATATACCTTATCATACTACAACATCTTCGTTCTTAACATAAAAGTGCACCCCCCACCTCGGGATCATTCTTGAGTCCAAAATCTAATCGTTTCTTCTGCTGGTGGTTTCCCACTTCCCTTAGTAAACACAAACACTAGGAACTGTTTCCAAATTCCTTCGAACTCATTTATTTTAGTTACGCCTTTTCTCCACTTAATATTACATGTCAGTTTATCATTAATGGCTATGTCCCATACTTCTTTGTACCATTCCTCAATAGAATATTCCCCTTGGACCTTCCAGTTCCTAGCTACCATCAGTCGTGCTGCAACCAACAAATTCGATATCAGCTCTATAGTTCCTTTTCCACACTTTATATCTTCAAATAGTGACAGCAATGCTATTTTTGGTGTTTGTTCTATTTTCATTCCCACTATTTCTTCAATTTCTGAGAACACCATCTTCCATAATCTTTGTACATATTTGCATTGCCACCACATATGTAAATACGTTCCTTTTTCCCCACAACCTCTCCAACAATTTGCTGAATGTTGATCACTTATCTTATTCAATCTAACCGGGGTTAGGTACCACCTCCATAGGATTTTAAAATAATTCTCCTTTATTCTTACTGATAAACTTCTCAACACTCTTTGTTTCCATAGTCCCTCCCAGCTCTGTCGCCCTATTTGTATCTTCAAATCTGATTCCCAAACCATTTTCTCTGTATTCTCTCTAAACTCCTTCTCTAACAATATTTTATATATTTCACTCATTAATCCTTTTGAAACTATACTCCCTCCTTTCCCTTCCTCCTTACTTACTACTAATTCTTCAAACCTCGTCATCTTTCTGCACATTCTATTATCTTTAATCCACTTTTTATTCCATTGCTCTAATTGACCATATTCTAGCCAAGATAGCTTCTTCTCCTTTAACAAATTTTCCATATCCTCTCTTGTTTTAATATCTCTTACCCAATCCTTTAATCTTATTTTATTTTTCTCTTTTAATATTTTACATAATCTACCCTTTAGATCCTCTGGGAAATTCTTTAACATTATTATCGGTGCTAAGGGAGAGTTGCTCGGAAGCAGCTTCCCTTTAAATTTACTCCAAATTTCCCATTGAGTCCTCAGGAGTGGATTATCTATACTTCCAACCCACTTTCTTCCTCCGTCTTTAAAAAAGACATTCTCCAAATTCATCTCTACCTTATTTATGGTTTTTTCTTCCATCCAATATAAATCTCCTACTCCCATAATTGCTTCTACAACATGTCTTAATCTATTTGCTACGTAGTATAATTTTATGTTTGGGAGACCCATTCCCCCCTTTTTTTGGCTTAGGTACCAATTATTTTTATTCACTCTTGCTCTCTTTTCTCCATTACAATATTTATTAATAATATTTTGCCAACTTTTTATCTCGGTTTCTGATATTTTTATAGGTAACATTCTAAATACAAAATTAATTTTAGCTAATATCTTCATTTTTATTAAGGCTATTCTTCCGAACCAAGATAAATTTAATCTTTTATATTTCTCCAATTTCTCTAATACCTCTTTCTTTAACCTCGTTAAATTTTCCTTTTCAAGATTCTCTAAATTTTTTGTAATTTTAATTCCCAAATATTTAATCTCATTCTTAACTTTCAATTCCATTCCCTTAAATTCCCAATCCTTTTCTTCCTTCTTGGTATAGTTAAACAACATCATCTCTGATTTAGACCAATTTATTTTTAACCCTGTAATTTCCTCAAATTCCCTCAACTGATATTTAATTCTTTCTAATTTTTTTAATGGATTCTTAATGGTCAATAAAGTGTCATCCGCAAACATGTTTAACTTTATTTCCCTTACCTCTCCAATTCCTTCTAACTCTTCATCCTCCCTTAGTGCCTTCGCCAAAACTTCCATAACCATTACAAACAGGACCGGCGAGAGCGGACATCCTTGTCTTGTTCCTCTGGCTAGTCGTATCTTTTCAGTAAGTCCGTCATTTACCACCACTACCGCCGTATTTTGGGAATATAGCTGTTCTATTACATTTTTAAATTTATTTCCAAATCCCAATTTATCTATAATACTCTTTAGTGCCTGCCAGCTCACACAATCAAAAGCTTTAAAAATATCTAATGCCATAATACCTGCCTTAATATTTGCTTTTTTTATTACATTTATTACATTTAAAACTCTACCCACTAAATTATGCATATGCCTTCCTACCACAAACCCACATTGATCTGCTCCTATATATTCTGCCAAAAATTTATTTAGCCGTTTGGCCATAATAGATGTAAAAATTTTAGCATCCTGATTTATTAAAGAAATAGGTCTATAAGAATCGGGATTAGTCAAATCTTTATCTGGTTTTGGGATCAGAATTATCACTGAATGTTCCCATGATTCAGGTATCTTCTCTCCTGATAATATCCTATTATAAAGTTCCATTAATTTTGGAACTAAACAGTCTTTGAAGACCTTATAATATTCTGGACCCAAACCATCTGCTCCCGGTGATTTACCAACTTTTAACTTATCAATAACCTCTTCAACTTCTCTTTGAGTTATTACTGACTCCATTAACTCCTTATATTCTAATTTTATTCCCTTCTTTATAAACCTTCCAATATACTCCTCCACCTTTTCTTGTTGAATTTCTTTACCCTTATACAATTCCTGATAGAATTCCTGAAAATTTTTTATTTTAGCTTTCATTGCATGACAATAATTCCCTCGGCTATCTTTCAACGTTTCTATCCCATTCCTCCCTTTTTCTTTTTGTGTGAGCTTGGCAAGCAACCTCGAGTTCTTATCACTGTTTTCAAAATATTCCCTTTTCATATACATTAAATTCTTTTGAATCTCTTCTATATTTAAATTTTCTAATTGTTTCTTCTTAGCTTGTATTTCCACTAATTTATATTTATCTTTAACTCGCCAATATCTTTCCTCCAAGTTTTTAATTTCTATCTCTAACTTTTCCTGTTCTGCACGTTGTTGTCTTTTTAAACTACATGTTTCTCTAATACAGATTCCTCTTGCTACAGCCTTCATGGTGTCCCAAATGACTGACCCAGCTGTTCCTCCTTTTTCATTAATTTCCCATGACTCCGACAGTTCCTTCCGAATTTTATCTACTATTTTATTATATTTCAATATCTTTGTATTCAGCTTCCATCTATATGCCTCTTTATAATCTTTCTTAACTGTAAATTCTAGACTTAACAAGGCATGATCAGTTACTTTTATTACCCCCATTTCCATTTTACAAATCCTCGTTGCAAAATCTTTTGAAACAAATATATAATCTATCCTGGAGTATGTATGATGAACTGGGGAAAAGTATGAAAATCCAGGCCTATTCCCGTTAAGTAAACGCCACGAATCTAAATAATCATTTTCTTTTACTAATTTATTCAATATAGTCATATTGTTCCTCTTTTCAGCATTAGTGGGATTTGACCTGTCCCGTTTATTATCCATAACCATATTAAAATCCCCAGCTAATATAACATACCCCTCCTTAAATTCTTCTATTTCTTTAAACAACTTTATAAAAAAACTCTCTATGCCTCTCATTTGGGGCATAAACATTAATCAAAGTATAGACCTTTCCCTCAATTTTACCTTTTAACATAAGATATCTGCCCTTATCATCCTTTTTTACTTCTTCTAATATAAACCCACTTTTTTTTGAAATTAAAGTGGCCACTCCATTTTTTTTTGATGTCCCTAATGACTTTTCATAATAGGCTAACCACTTTAATTTTATCATATTCGAATTCTCGGAGCCTTGGTGTTTCTCTTGGATCATTATAATATCTGATCCCTCTTTATTAAGCATTTGTTCTATTCTCTTCCTTTTCACGACTGCCCCCAAACCTTTAACATTGAGTGTTGATACCTTTATCTTTTTATCCATAATCACCCTTTTGAAATCTCTTCCGATCCCTTGTGCTCAGCAGTTCAAACTTGCTTACATAAAAAAACAAACTCCATACATAAAACCTCCACCCTCCTACCCCAATCCCTCCTCTCCTACCTTCCCCCCCTCCCCACCCCCCCACTCTAATCCCCCCCCATATCCCCGTGAGTCTAGTACTCCAGCCATCTACTTTAAAGGGGGGGGGAGGCAGTGCTGCGCCTGGCCGGCAGGTTTCTATATTAGCATTTCTATTTGCAATTATCTCCAAACATAATTAACAATTCTCTTACTCTCCAGATGTCCCAGCCTCATTCCCTCCCCCACCCACTCCAGCCCCATTTGCTTCCCCATCCAGACCCAGCCTCTTCAGCAATTCTTTACCTTGATCCAATGAGGTTACTCTGTGTTCCCTCCTCCCATATGTAAATCTTAAGAAAACCGGGTAACCCCATGCGTATGGAATTTTGTTCTGCATTAACATTCCAGTTATTGGTTTAATACTCCGTCTCCAATTTAATGTATGTTGAGAAAGATCATTATAAATTTGCACTGCTTTGCCTTTATATTGTAACTGGGTCAAAGATCTCAATTCTTTCATGATTTGCTCTTTTTTATAATAGTTACCAAATTTCACCAAAATATCTCTAGTCCCTTTGTAGTTTTGCCCCCCCACGCGGTGGACTCGGTCCAGATCCGATCCATCTATTGGTGTGTCAGGCATCAGCTCTTTGAACCAGTTCAGAATGATTTCTCTAAGATCTTCTCCTTGTATCTGCTTCAGCTGCTTTATTCGAATCGAAGATCTACGAGATTGGTCTTCCAAGGCGATCAGACGTAATTCCCATTCCTTAAATTGAATATTTGTTGATTTTTCAAAGGCCTCTTGCTTCTTCTGGTCCAATTCCGCTTTTGCCTCTATCTCTTTGATCTTATCCGAGTTTTCTGCGGTCTTATCCGAAAGAACACGCATTTGTTGTCTAAATTCATTCATTTGCAGATCCATTTTTTTAAAAATGATAATATTATTCTCTACAATAACTGCCTTAATTTCTGCTAGGGAGGGAAAGTTGCTGCCCATTGCTTTTCCCCCTTCAGCCATATTCTTTTCTTTATTTGGTACTGTATCCAAAGAAACTGGGTCTATAACTTCGTCTTCCTGGTCTGTTCCAGGGGCTGTTCCAGGGAAAATACGCATTCTATATCTTTACTAGAAATTTTGTCAGGCCATAAAACAAACAAGATGAGGAAAGCCAGCATTCACCAGATCAACAAATGCTGGGGCAGAATTACATCTGGAAAAGTCTGAAACTGCTTTGCGTGGTAATTAGACACTGAGGTCTCTCAAGTTCAGAGGTTGAGAATGGTCTTTAGCCTTTTCATGTGCTATGCTACAGGATACTTTGTGGTTTCAGGGACTACTGAACAATCATTTTTCCAAACCATAATAACCTGTCAACCTCTTATAGGGATATATTTCTAGTAATTGCATACTTGTGTCCACCAATGTTAGTAGATGCACAAATCATATTGAGAACACAATGTGAATTGTATTGTTCCTCAGACATGTTATGAGGAATCCCTGCTTCAAGGTTGTTCAATAATGCAGTAATTGTAGAATCGTGTGAAATTATTTCTATTTCTATTTTGGAACCGCAGATTATGGAGGCATTGGAGGCACTTTCCCCACAGTCAGAAGCAAAAAGGGAATTGCTCCAGGAAAGGGCAACTAAAATGATCAAGGGGCTAGAGCATCTCCCCTATGAGGGAAGGTTGCAAGAGCTCAGATTGTTTAGCTTGGAGAAAAGGAGAGTAAGGAGAGATATGATAGAGGTGTATAAAATGTGGATAGGTTGACATTTTTCTTCTTCCATAATACTAGAACCCAGGGTCATCCTATGAAGCTGATTCAGGGCAAATAAAAGGAAGTACTTCTTCACAGAGCACATAGTTAAACTTTAGAATTCACTACTACAAGATATAGTGATGGTCACCAAATTGGAGGGCTTTAAAAGCAGATTGGATAAATTCCTGGAGAAGGGTATCAATGGCTACTAGTTCTGATGGCTATGGGTTACCTCCAATATCAGAGGCAGTAAGCCTATACTCACCAGTTGCTGGGGAATGCTGTTGCACCATGTCCTGCTTGTGGGCCCTTGGTCAACAGCTGGTTAGCCACTGTGTGAATAGAGTGCTAGACTGGATGGACCCTCCGTCTAATCCAGCAGGGCTCTTCTTATGTTCTTCTAATGCTATATTGCAATCTTCACCCTCATGCTGGTGACAGATGATGCAAGGTATACCCCAACATTTCAGAGGGCACTACCAGGTTGGGAAAGGCTGCTATGATGCTAGTTAACTATGATACTAGTTAATTCTTTCCCTATTGATGGCAGATGATCAGTGACTTTGTTTAGTCAAAGAAATCATTGTATCATTTTATTGGCAATCAAATGGGCTTTGTTGGTATCTAAGCCTCAGGCACAAAAAGTTATTTACAAACCCCCTCCGGTGCCTAACTGTTAAAATGAGAGAGGTACAGGGTTCACACTCAGCCAGCAGATTACCTAGAAACTCTACTACCTAATCTCAGGTGTGTGTGGTCTGATTATGTGGTCACTCAGAAGTATAGGAAAGGTACTCTGCACATGCACATAAATGCTTTCAGCTATATCATTATTTCCGGACTGATTCCAAGAATGGAAAGTATGTTCTGGGGCTACGTTCTTTTGAGCTGTGGGTCAACTGAAGCCCCAGGGGAAAGGGGGGCATGTATTGCCTTTCTTTCTCTTTCCTTACTGGGGGTATCCGTCCTATGCTCTCGACAATATATTTGATCTAATAATGCCTGTCATTCTAAGCAACACATGCACACAGTGACACATTGTTAACAATCCAATGGTGATGCTTGGTTTATTTTTATATTGTGGATTTGGCCTGATGGTTCTTTCGTTGTCAGAAGCATAATGGGCATATATTGACAAAGCACTAACACACGGCCTTCCTTGCCAAACTGGCAGTATGGTATTGACAAACTAAAATGGCCTAAATTACACGGTGCCTTTTTGTTTGCTTCAACTGTCAAACCAACCAGACAATTTTTCACGTCAACCTCATTTACCGTCTTCTGAGTCTTGCCAGGCAAAACAGCACAAGACATGAGACCATCCAAACAAAAAGAAAAAAGAAAGAAACTTCGCTCGAGTTCTAACAGGCAGCTTTCAGGGAATTCATGCAGGGGGAAAAAAAAGGAAACAGAAGGATGATATCCTAAAAGAGTACAACTTCACTTGGCAGTGAACCACATGGAGGGTTTGTATGCATGTCAACCTCAGAGTGATGGGTGAATCTGTCAATTTTGGTTTCTCATTTCTCCAGTCTTAAATTTGTTTTATCTCAAATTTTGAGAATTTATCTTGTCTTAAATTGATTTCATCCCAAACTTATAGTTTTTTTTTAATTTGCATTGATTGCAGGATGTGGAAATCAGTTGAAGAAATTAATAGAAACACAAAAAGGGGACAAAGAGGGTGGCGGTTATTATTATTATTATTATTATTATTATTAATAATAATAATAATAATATTCCTCTACAATTTAGAAACAGACTCCAGAACTTATTTTACTCCTTTAATGAGCAGCTGTGCCACTCAGAATCCCACTCACCATGCTCTTCAGCACTACAAGTGCTTTTGAATGAAGCACCTGATCAAAGCATTGTTGTTATCCATTAGCACAGTAGTTTTTAAACTTTCTTCCATTGAGAAATGTTACAGCCTTGACTTGTGTGCTGAGGAACCCTGGAGCATCTCCACTATGGAGGAGCCCAGGTCTGCTGCAAAGGATTCCGGGTGGGACACTTTTTAGGGCATACCCAATTCATGCAAGGAATTGGTCAGGCCTGCTGAGAGGAGTCATCTTCCAGGGGAGCTTGTCTGCCATTACTGCTAGGGTGACCATATGAAAAGGAGGACAGGGATCCTGTATCTTTAACAGTTGAGCTATACTGGAGTGACCAGATACAAAAGAGGGCAGGGCTCCTGCAGCTTTAACAGTTGTGATGAAGAGGGAATTTCTCTAGGTGCTGCATGCATACAAATGATACCAGGTGAAATTCTCTTTTCCATACAACAATTAAAGATTGCCCTGTCCTCCTTTTCATATGGTCACTCTAGACACCAGGGTTTTTTAAAAAGCAAATTTTCCAACTGCACAAATGCCTTGTCACTCTCTCTCTCTCTCTCACACACACACACAAACACACTCTCCCACCCAAGCCAAACAAATTATTAGCCAGCTGGAGTTAATGCACTTTAGTCCTTAAGGGTTGATGAACTCACAGAAGTAGGTAGGTCCAGGAGCATTTACCGCCACTAGGCTTATGCTCAGTTTTCAGGGTACCTTATGTGAGATCACAACTATTCATAGCTGTCATTTTCAGGACTGGACAGATTATCACCAACACTAGTAGCACCTTAAACTTAAAGACAGATTGACAGGGCCATTCGGATACCCAGGAAGGATGACAGACCAAGAGAAGTACACCACTGGTTGTCACCTACAGCCCCCAATTGAAACCACTGCAATGGATCATCAGTGAACTCCAACCCATCATCAGCACAGACACTTCTCTCACATAAACCTTGGGAGGCAGACCAGTCCTGGTTTACAGACAACCTCCCAACCTGAAGCAGCAGATGTTAACCAGCAATAGTACACAGGACAGAGACACAGACAGAGGGACCAGACCATGCAATAGATCCAAGTGCCAAATCTGCCCCCATATCTATTCAGGCAACACTGTCATAGGACCCAACAACATCAGTCACACCATCAAGGGCTCTTTCACCTGCATCCTTATATTTTTGTGTTACATGCCATCCCTGACTTTGTCTATTGTCAAGTTCTTAATAAATACATACACATGACATATAACATCTGTCTTGTTTTTTTCACCTGCACATTATCAGATTTCTAACTGAACATTTCCCCTCCAACTGCTCACTAACACCCCCCCACAACTAGTCACCTTAGATAGAGGTGGGCAACTTGTGGCCTGTTGCCCCCATGGCTATCTGAGTGGCCTCCATGCCACTAAATTTATTTATTTATTTATTTATTTATTACATTTCTATACCGCCCAATAGCCGGAGCTCTCTGGGCGGTTCACAAAAATTAAAACAATTCAAAGTATAAAACAACAGTATAAAACCATAATATAAAATACAATATAAAAGATCAACCAGATAAAAACAGCAGCAATGCAAAATTACAAATTTAAAACACCAAGTTAAAATTTATTTATAGACTGTTAAAATGCTGGGAGAATAAAAAGGTCTTCACTTGGTGTCTAAAAGCATATGATGTAGGTGCCAAGCGAACCTCCTTAGGGAGCTCATTCCACAGCCGGGGTGCCACAGCAGAGAAGGCCTTCCTCCTGGTGGCCCTCCCACGTTGGTGGGAAAAAAGAAACAATTTTGCCAGGAAGCAAGGTGAGTGGGGAGCTTGTATGCCTTGTTTCAAGCAGAATTACACTCCCAGAAACTACCTGGGAGCTGATTCTGCTAGCAAGCAAGGCGTGTGCTTGCTGTGCGCCTTGCTTCCTTGCAAAATCACCTTAGATGAACACATTTATTGTGGTATAGGCTTTCATAGAACCAGAGCCTACTTCATTAGATGGATGAAGTGCAGTGAAGATGATGGAGTGTGTATGTGTGGGAGGGAAACTGTTTTGCAAGGTGAACATAAACCTTAACAAATACATACTGACAGCAGAGATGCCACATATGAATCAGCCAGCTGGAGTTAATGCACTTTAGTCCTTAAGGGTTGATGAACTCACAGAAGTAGGTAGGTCCAGGAGCATTTACCGCCACTAGGCTTATGCTCAGTTTTCAGGGTACCTTATGTGAGATCACAACTATTCATAGCTGTCATTTTTGTTTACATGGAGGATTACTTCGTATCTTTTTAGAAGATATGGGCATTTCCACGACTGCCATTAATAATTTCACTTAATAGCCTGGGATGTTTTACTTGTAGATGTTATTGTGATACAGAAGCTTAGAAAATGGGCTTCAGCAGACAGATCACTTTACATCAAATACACACTTTAGGGTTATTTGCCTTATAAACATGGGAAATGCAAAACCTATTGCTAGTACGCAATTATATGTAGGGCTGTCACTTGATTGAAAAAATATATCTTGTGGATTAATTCTCAGGATTGTAGTAGATTAATTGTTTAAATTTGCATATAAATATATTCTGTATTTCTAATGAAAAATTACATTATATTTATTTATTTGTAGCAATACGAGGCTTAAATAAACAAAAATCCACTTCCCTGCCCAGCCAACGGTTTGGGCGGGAAGCGGCCATTGTGCGCTGGGTGGGGCAGGAAGAAGACGGCTCACAGGCTCGGCCTCTTTCGTTTTCGGCTCCCACCCTCCCGCCTCGTTCCTAGTATGGGATTAGCCACTTGCTCCTTTTGGAAGGAGAGCGAAGTAGGAATTTTCCCCCCATTGTTTTTTGCCTACTTCATACTGGTGGCGTTAGGGCGGTGTGGGTGTGTAAATAGGTTAATTCCCGCAGGGAATGTGCAGGAATGGAATGTTTTGATAGGGAAGGTGAGCACTCTGGCACACCTTGCGGTGATCGGCATATCCAGAGGACCTGTTCCTTGGGTGCTATGCGGCTCACGTGTCAGGATATGGTGTGCCTCTGGAGACCATCCTGTCTGCATTCACTTACTGTCCCTTATGGCAGTGGGCGGGGGTGTCGTGGGGTGGTCTCCCCACACTTTCAGAGTGTCACATAAGCAAGAAGCTGGTGTTCCGGCTTCTTGCTTTGGAGAGTGGCTTGCCCTTTAAGACAGGCAACAGGCCTGAGTGATAGGATTATTCCCGCACTTTCAAGCGCAGATCCAGGGAGGGATGGACTAACATTGTTATCAATAAAGAGGCCCTAGTTTACACAAGCTCTGGTGTCTGTGTCTTCATTCCATGCGTCCGCCTTTGCTCACAATTGAGAGGAACAATGCCTCTGTACATATTGGTCCTGTCTGAAAAGCATGTAAGAACAGCCTTGTAGGATCGCATCAATTTTTCACCAGCTATAGCATCCTGTTCCAAACACTGGCCAATCAGATACAGCTGCTTCCCTTTCCATTGAATTTTTTTGGGCCCTTTGCAGCATTTGTCCATGGGCAAACTCTCAGGGGCTGTGTTTCTGCACCGGACAGGGCTGGAGTCAAAAATGGGCAGGGTCAGGAGCAAACACACACACACACACACACACACACACACACACACACACACACACACGGGGGCTGTAGCTCACTGGCAGAACATGTGCTTTGCATGCAGAAAGTCCCCAGTTCAATCCTTGGCATCTACAGGAAAGGCTGGAAAAATTCCTGCCTGAAACCCTGAAGAGCTGCTGCCAGTCAGTGTTGGCAACACTGGGCTAGATGAACCAATAGTCCGACTCAGTATAAGGCAGCTTTCTAGGGGAGGAGCCGTAGCTCACTGCTACAGCACATGCTTTGCATGCAGAAGGTCGCAGGCTCAATCCCCAGTATTTCTAGGTAGGACAAAGAAAGAATCCTGTTGGAAATTATGGAGAGCCATTGCTGCCACTCAATGTTGGCTATACTAGGTTAGATGGACCAAGGGTCTGAGGATAAGGCAGCTTCCTATGCTCCTACACACAGACAAGCAGAAATATAGGCGGTTCCCCCATCTTTAAGAAACAAAAGATACAACACAAGCAAGGCTTTCTGAAAGGAATGACTGGGAATGGTTGAGCTTTTATATTGTATTTTATATTATGGTTTTATACTGTTGTTTTATATTTTGAATGGTTTTAATTTTTGTGAACCGCCCAGAGAGCTCCGGCTATTGGGTGGTATAGAAATGTAATAAATAAATAAATAAATAAATAAATAAACTTCACTCAACCCTCTGAGCTGCTACTGTTCCCACCTTTTCCTTCTCTGGCAAAGATGGCAGAGTGGCAAATGGGAACTTCACATATTGCGCTACCCACAAGGTCAATGGACTCTTTGTCCAGTCCTTGTCATGTCTGGGCTCTGTTTTCTTCCAGCGGAGGACGAGGGAGCCATGATAGCTGACAAATGGAAGAGGATGGTGTGGTGCCAGGCCCGTTTAACCAGCCCCCCAAATTTAATCATCCCTATTACTTCCAATTGAGGTAGGCTGCAATCTTAACCATCTATTTCTTCAGGAAAACCCCATTGGAGACTCACTTCTCGGTAGACATACACAAGCCTGCATTGTAAATGTGACCCACTTTGCTCTGCAAGTGCCACAGTTTAATCCTACGCATGTTTACTTTGAGAAGTAAATATGCATCAAATCAATTAATATGGCAACCGTAATTATACGGCATAAGATCAATGGGCATCCTAGCCTTGTACACTTTTGTACTATTATGCAAAGGGCATCCGAGTTCTTATTTATTGTTTTGTGAGATCTTTCCACCACAGTTCTTCCATGCCAATGGTATTACATCAAGTCACTCTGGGATATAGGTGTAGCGACAGAGAGCAGGGAGCACATAGGAGGACAACCTTGGTTGTCCTCCTAACCCTTTCTCTCTCTCTTTCCTTTTCTTCAAAGGGCTAGAGGTGCATTTCAGTGCTGGAGCAGGGAAGGACATTTTCATTTCTTTCCCCAAAGGTCTTCTCTCAAGCATGAATTTGTCAATTTCACCTCTGCTATCAAAAGCGGGAAAGGGAAATTTACAAGGCTTATTCATGGCTTGAAGCAAAATTGCTGAAGTTTACTCATGGGCAACTGCAGAAATAATGTTTGGCCCTTTTCAGATGCGAGGCTTAAATCAGCTTTGTTTTAAATCAGCTACTGACATGGATATTAAAACTTATTTTGGCTCCATTCAGACAACACACTAAACCATGCTGCTTAACCACAAAATGGTTAATGGAATGCATTCATTCCCTTAACCCTTTTTTGGTTAGGCAGCATGGTTTCGCGTGTTGTCTGAACAGGGCCATTGACTGGGATGTATGTTTCATTGCTCCACCTTTTATCCCTTCCTACTGGTCTGGACATCATTCTCATTTAGCACCTTCTCCCCAATTTTCACTAGGGAGCTATCATCCTGGAGATCTACCTAAAATCTGCTGTGACCCACTGGTATGGCCTGATCTCTCTCTTTCTCTCTCTTTCAGCCATTAGTATAGTACAGCATGGAATTGGGACCTGGACCATTTAAATCATTAGGCAACACCCTAAATTCGAGGACATCCTTCTACTCTTGACTTCCTACCTATGATATGAATTTAAAACATCCCAAAATGTCAAGTTGTTCACACCACTGAATCATCAAGCAAACTGGATTCAGTATACAAAGAATTCTGTTTTCAGGAAATTGCCTTGCTCCCCTCGGTTTCATTTGCATTTGGCCACTAAAGCAGACAAATTTAGTGTTAGGGCAGCCTGTGAGAATGCTCAGAATGGTCCCTGTGTTTATGAGTGCCATATATTGCATTCCAAAGTGGCTCAAGAATAATCAATACTGTCTCTCCCCAAAAGAATAAGATGCAATGCTAAGTCAAGACAAGGGCAAATGGCTTGCCCAGACGGCCCAGAAACAATCCTGGTAGTAAATAAGCAAACTAACAAAAAAGCAAGCAGCAAAGGGCAGATAAACTGCAGTAGACAGTAGAAGAGCTAGAAAACATACACACTGTTCAGTTTCCCAGGATGGATGGACTAAACATACAGAATAAACACAAAGTGTTTATTTCATATTGAGCAGGTGGCTAGACCAGACGATCCTCAAGGTCCCTTTCAATTCTAGGATTCTATGTTCCTATTAAATGCCCAACATTTAGCATCATTACAATCTCTCTCTCTCTCTCTCTCTCTCTCTCTCTCTCTCTCTCGTGATGTAAAATGCAATCATATGTGGCCTGATCCCCTTTAAGGCACTCCAAGTACAACTTGTTTAAGGAACCTCAATCCTGGCTTTGGAATTCAAATGTGCTCCACATATGTTGTCCAATTTTTAAAAGTGTAAACTCTGATTACCAAGCACTTTATTTAACTGAGGCCATAGCTAGACCTAAGGTTTATCACTGGATCGTCCAGAGGTCAAACCTGTTCATCTAGGTGACACACAGGGGATCCAGTGCTCAGGCAGGGGCGAACCTTGGATGATCCCAGGATAAACCTTAGGTCTAGCTGTGGCCCAAATTGGAAAGGCAAAACATTACTGGTATGAAATGCCTGGAATTCACACTTCTCTGGGAACACCTTATTCACAAAGTCCTCTAATGGTATCTTAGTCGCAGGCACCACACTAACACAGGGACTGCTCATACAGTGGCCCAGTATGTCACTTCTAGTTGGAGTGAGATGCAGCTGCAAGCCTTGATCTCCTATGTGCCCCAACACCACTGCACATAGAACACACCATGTGATTTAATTCCATATTGGTGCATCAATTATGTGACAACATCCTTCCACCCCCAAAAAGGGCTAGATTGATCCTGTAGGCAGTGCCTTGAAGATGAATCCTGCAACAAGTTCTACAGGCAGTGAGGAGTATGTACAAGCTAGAGGTTCATTCTTATACTTCTCTACGTATAAACTCTCTATACCTAAGGCCTTGGGATCCGGCTCAGAGGATTACCTGTTTGTTAATACTTTATTAATTGGGTTCTAATTTAAATTTTATGTTAGTAGTTATATTTGAATGCAAATGTGATAAGCATCAAATCAGTTTCCATGAGCTCATCACATAATACAGGGTGAAGAACCTCATGTACAGTGGAGGCTGCTAGCTCCGTTTTCAGTGGGGCTGTGAATCCATTCTGGGTTTCAGTCAGAACCATCCCAAAATCTAAAGGAGGAATCCAAGGTGCTGAACTTAGTTTCGGGTTGGGCTTCAGCATCTTGGATAGCTCCTTCCGAGTTCTGGCTCTTATTAGCTAAAGCCCAGAATGGATTCACAGCTCTACTGAAATCGAAGCCACCAGCCTACACGGCTCAAATGCAATCATTAGGGAAGGTAGAGGCAAAGCCACATTCTCTTTCTTTCTCTTTTCCCTTCTGTCTCCCCTGGCCCTTGGTGGGGCAAGGCGATATATATTTTTGTGGAGGGGCTATAACTCAGTGGTAGAGCACCTGCTTTGCATGCACAAGGTTTTGAGTTCAAGCAATTGCAATTAAAACAAATCTGGTAGCACGTGATGGCAAATGCCCCAATATGAACCCTTGGTGAGCTGCTGCCAGCCAGAGTAGGTAATATTGGTCTGTAATCTGAACTGGTAGAAGGCAGCTTCTACTTATGTAACATTTATATTAAATATCATCTACATTTAGAAAGCTTAAGTGTATAACCAAACAAAACCATTAACACAGATAGTTTAGGACATACACATTGTACATGAATCACAGATAGTTCAGGACCTATGCAATGTACAAAACACAGATATCGCTTCATTCTGACCCTTAGACATTCAGAGGTCTGCCATAATAGCTACCATCGTGCTCACCATCAACCTTGCTGTCTGCAGCTATCTACAGCATGCCCATTAATAGCACAACAACTTGGCTTAGATTAGTCCTTCTGCAAATTCTAAATCAATATCCATTTGCAAGAACTCCAGCATAACCTCATACTGCTTAAACACTTGCTATGTAGCTGGCCTTGGATATTTCACTCGCTCTTATTGTGATTAAGTACAGCATCATGTGTGCTTCAAGCACTAGGCCTGATGAACCGTGTGCAAACTCCAGAATGATATGAAAATGAAAACACTTCCCCGGCTAAAGGCTATTTGTCTCATTTATTTTAGGGCCATCGGAACATTGGAAATTGCTTTCGCATCATCAGGGAAATCCTCTTGTTAGCATTTCAGTGCTTAAGGGTGAATTTTCAGTATTTCAATTGCCAGATTGCAAAGGAGGCTCTCTTTACCATTGAAGGCTCTCGTTACCATTGATCATTGAACAGAAGGGAGAATTTCAGCTAGTGCAGTTTTTCTGACTCTTGCAGGATAAGCTCCACCTGCCACAATCCCCTCTATTTCTGGGGCTCCCTTTCACAACTGAACTTCTGTGGGAGCTGAAAAGATCACAAAGCCTTGCAAATCAAATATCCGGGCAAGTGGCGAAGATGTAGAGTTTGAGCCTCAGCACTTTTATATTTCAGACATGAAGTCAATTCTTTTTCCACATTCAGTTATACTCTTTAATATTGGGCCTTTTGTTATCTGTAACTTCAGCACTTCTCCCCTTTGCTTCATTTAGTTATTTGTTCAGTGATGATTCCCCCCACCCCCTCCTGGAAGTCCTGAAGTACATTATTGGCTAATCTAGGTCACAGGTAAGATTGCAAACATTTTTTTTCCTGGCAGGGCTTCTATCTGCCCAAAGACATTCTGCAACCAATGTTTTCTCCACCCCAACATGGAAAAGTTGAAACTTCTTACATGACTCCTCAACAATCACTCTCCTTTGAAGCCTTTGTTCATCTGATCATTAGCCCAGTCAGAACTGGGTTACAATCTTTTCCCCTGGTGGAACTTAGATGGCTTTAACTGATATGTGGCAGGCAGAAATTCTATAGGTGTAGTTTCTACATAATTACTATGCTGGGAAGTGCACCTGATGGACATCTCCCTGTCACACAGCTGTTAAAGGCATAGCGCATGTGTTAGGATAAAGAGCAAGGTGTCAATCCTACATCAGATGGTTTTTCATAAGGCATCAGATAGTATTTAGCATGATAAAGTGTACTAAGTCCAACGGCTGCTCAAGGACTATGTTTGGCTTTTGACTATATAATATCTAAGTGTAAAACAAACTCTCTAGCAATGAATACATTTCAATGGCTGGTGGGGAAAAAAAATCAAGATTCTAGAAATAATCTTGGGTCAGATTCAGGCCTGCAGTAAGCTGCCAGGAGACTTCTATTAGTTAGTCTAAAGATACAGCACTGTTTTGGATGGGCTGTTCCTGGCACAGAAACCTCTTCCAGTGTGCCAGGGCTGGGTTTCATATTAGGGAAGCCTGCCCACCAGTTACTCGCTAAAGACGGCCAATGACTCCTTTTTCTTGCAAGACTTCTTTTGCTGTGAACTCAAAACAGAGCAAATTCTGAAAAGCTTCAGTTAATGCCAGTAGCTTGGAAAGAACAAGAAGTCAGTAACTTCTGGACGCAGGGGCCATCCATCAATCAGCTACAGACAATCTCTCCTTGCTGGCGAGGTGATTTTGGTAAGAAAACAAAAACAAAAAAGGTGACCTAATTGGCCAATTTCAAAGATCTCCAGGACATGCTCTCTCCTACATTCTTTTCTTTCCCATGCTCTCATTTCACTTTTGACTCGCCTCTTCCAGCTTGCATTCTTCCCTTTTCTTCTCCTACAAAACCTTTCAGAGCTGATCCGGACATCAACTAGCCAGTGTGCTCCCTTTTCACTTTATGAAATGGTTGCTTTCAAAAACCTGCCCAGAGGCATTATTGCAAGGCCGCAGCCTTTGGTTTTGGCTGCAAAGCACAAAACCTTTCATTTAGCCCTGAAACGTATAAAGGAAGACTGGATTGAAGTGCTCCTGAGCACGTGTAGAATGGAGCCCCGCTATAGTGTCTAGGGAAGGGACCATAACTTAGTGGCAGAACACCAGCTTTGCAGCCAGAAGGTCCCAGGTTCGATCCACAGCATTTCCAGGAAGGACAGGGAAAGAATCCTCTCTGAAATCCTGGAAGCTGCTGCCAATCAGTGTTGACGATACTAATGGTCAGACTTGGTATAAAGCAGCTTCTGAGGTTCCATTTTCTAAAGAATAAGGGTTCCATGAAGCACCTAAGCTTGAGGTTTTGATATAAGCCCCACCTCACATCCTGTCTGACTTTGTCCCTGACTGGCATCCACCCCCTGTGTTAACCACCCCATCCCGTCTCAGGCTCTAAGCCTCAGGAGAATGGGCAAACTTGTCAAGCCGTTACACTGAAGGCAGTGGGGCTTCCCTACAGTGAGCAGTGCAATTATTTCAGCTACTGGTCCTATAGAGCAGGGGTGGGTAACACATGGCCCATGTACCACCTGCAGCCCTCTCCTAGCCTTGTTTGTGGGTCCCACTGAGTCCCACCAACAAATTTTGGTGGCAAAACTTTTTGATGGCAGATTTAGCAGGGGTTGCAGGGTTGTGACCCCGCCCCTAAACCAGGCCTGAGAGGGCAATGTGTGGCCCCTTGAACCTCAGAGGCTTCCCAGCCCTGCTATTGAACAAGGGCCAAGTACAACGTGACGACGGAGATTCATGAGTAGCTCTCTGTCTCTTTAAATGCTTGCAAGCAGCAGCTGGGTAGGGTGGGGGTGGGGCTTTATCCAGATTGGACCATGCCAAGGAATAATGTTGGGTTTAACCCCTTCCTTCCCCCATCATTTTCGCAATGAAAATCCCCCTCCCACGGAAGCTACTATTTGTCCTGGGCTGGGGGAAAAAGATAATGTTTCTCCAGACCCCCCCAAGTTTAAAGAGGCCAAAGAACTCCTTTCTCATTTCCACCTTCACATCTAGTTTGGCCCTAAGCGACAGAGCTTATTAATCTTTATTGTCACGTCTTAGTGGTTTAAACAGAAGTACAGTTATTCCACTGAACCAGAGCAAGGTCATATGCTCCCATTGATCGGCTCCTTGGAACTCACACCAACTCCTGTTCTTACATGATTACTTTTTTTTTTTCATTCTTTAGTGACACGTAAGCTGTACCGATTAGGTACATAGCACAAAGCAGACACCGTGGCAGGTTTGTGATAAAGATTTTGGGCTCCTGTGCCAAAGCGTTCAGCCTGACTTTTCCTGCAGGACAAAAGTGACCCTGTTGAGTTGAAAGACTGCTGTGAGTCGCTAAACAAGCCCAGTTGCTGCACAGAGAGATTGTTCAACCCGCTCTCCAACACAGTGTCTACTTGCCCCCAATTAATTTTTTTGTACACTGTGCATTTTAAAAGCCAAAGGCTGCAGTCTGAGATGCACACTGACCTGGATGCACATACCAAAGCAATCAGGAGGACTCACTTCTGAGGAAAAGGGGATAAGACGGAGGTGTGAAAAGCTATTTCTCCCTCTTAGTCTATTCATTGTGATCCGCTGGTGAAGTCATGCATGAAATCTGTGATAAGGGACTCACAAAAAACAAACTACAAGTTAAGTCTCACCCAGGTCCCTGATGGTTTATCGGTTTCAAATATACACAGAGACACATCTTAATTAGGGCTACAATGTTTAATTAATTGATTGGGTAGATCAATTTAAAAAGTCCCCCCACAACACACACTTTTGAATACAAGAACTTACATAGTGTTGTATCCCATGCTAGTCCTACTTAGAGTTGACCCATTAAAATGAATGGGACTTAAGTTAAACTAATTTCGGATAAACTGCATGTGGCAGGTGCCAACTTAAAAGAGCATTCCTTTTCTTGCTCTCTCGGGAAGAATGCCTCGCCCAAGATGATGCCCATCATAATACATGTGTAAAGCACTGAAAAACAAAGAAAGGATGCTTCTTGCTTCAGAGCGATTGCCTTTACTCATATGGAAATGCAATTAATCGATTAAGCCACTAAAACTCACATTATTAATCAACTAAGTCTTCTTAAATTGGGTGCCGCAGACCTAACTATCATACTTAGCATTGATGTGACCCTTTAGACGGTGATGATGGAAGTGTGTGTGTGTGGTTATAAGAAAGTGTGTGTGTGTGTGTGTGTGTGTGAGTTGGAGCCTCGTCCATCTCCTGACAGCTTTTGCCCAAGGAAATACAGCCCACTGCAGGGCAGGGGTGGTGGATTTCCTACCCATGCTTTAGAGTGGGAGTGCAGAACCTCTTTCACCAAAGGGCCGAATTCTATTTTGGAGACGCTCCTGGGGGCCACATCCCAATGGTGGGGCAGAACCTAAAATACCAGCATATTTGAGTTTAAAGTTCATACTGCCAGTAACTTAGGAGAGGCATTTTTTCCTTTTAAAATGGGGGGGGGGGGAGCTAGATAAAAGCCAGTAAAACATCAACATGGGTGGAGGGTGCTCTTGTACCCATGTTTTGCTTGTGGGTCCCTGGTTGGCCACTGTGTGAATAGAATTTTATTTATTTATTTATTTATTACATTTATATCCCAGCTTTTTTCCTCCAAGGAACCCAGGGCGGCGTACATAATCTTCCTCTTCTCCATGTTATCCTCACAACAACAACAACCCTGTGAGGTAGGTTGGGCTGAGAGTCTATGACTGGCCCAAAGTCACCCAGTGGGTTTCCATGGTCTAGTGGGGACTAGAACCCGGATCTCCTGACTCCCTTAGCCACAACACCACACTGGCAAATGTGACATATTGGACTAGATGGACCCTTGGTCTGATCCAGCAGGGCTCTTCTTATGTTCATATGTTCTTAAAATGGGAGCCCCCCTCCCCACAACTGCTTTAAAGAGAAATGTGTGATACCGTCAGGTCCCTGATGTCGATCCACTTGGGTCATGGTGACTTTAGGTGATGTAATTTCCAGGCTAGGCTCATCCAGAGTCATGACCTCTTAACCACGGGACTCACTGTCAGGGATTCTCAGCTTTGGGATTTCATCCTCAAGACCGCAGCCTCAGAGCTATGCACTGTTTTGTAAAACTGCCAGCAATTAAAACCGGTCTCCTCCCGGCTGACTGAGGAGAATCACTCTCATTCCACCAAAGCCTAAGAGGCAAGAACGGCTCTAAAGTCATGAGAGTGAACCCAACCCATCAGCAGCCAGGCAGGACAAAATGAAGCAGGGCTGCCTTTTTAGTACAAGGCCAACAGATAAGAAAAGGTCAGTCTAGCCTGCCCTAAGGCAAGCAAGTGGTCAGTAGGGATTGCAGCAGCCTTGGGAGCTGCCATCAGGGAAATCACGTTTGTCCCTCATTACTTTCTCTTTCGAAAGAGGAAGTAAACGTGCAGGTGGCCCATTCAGTGGGCTGCTTTGATCGCGCTGCTTCTCCTGCACACAGCAGGGAATAGCGGCAAATTCCGTCTCAAAAAATAAGTTGGACTTACTGGGGTATTTTTGTGTGTGTCACACAAAGAAGGCTAGAAGGGGCAGGAGGCAGATGACATTGTGAGAGGAACCCCCGAAAATCCATGAGTGCCCAGCAACGAGCGTGCAGTCTGATGGAGCTCTAGTAAACCATCCCAGCTTCTGGGCTGTACCAAAGAAAGTTACTTCTGCACAGCCAGAAGTTGCTTCTTATCCAAATGGCATCTTACTCCTAGTCAGCCAGAAAGGCTCTTAGGGCAGGGGACAATCAAGTTAAAATACACGTAAAATGCAATAAAATATACAGATATCCTTGCTAAAGTAAAACCGAGGGACCGTCCAGTTTCATTTTGGAAGTCGGGGAGCACGTTTCTAGCCCTCATGAGAGAAAGAAAATACACCCACCCGTTCTCAATTTAGGAATCACGGGAGCTATAAGAAAGAAGCGGCATTCAGGGAAGGCCGACTCGTGGGCCGAGGCGGGCTTTCCCTGTCTGGGGCAGGGGTCCGAGCGGCGTGCCCCCCCCCGCACCCCCGCCGGGACGACGCACCTGTTCCAGCGAGCCACTTTCCGTCGGTAGTAGCGCAGCGCCTCCTGCCCGCTGAGCAGCTTCTCGGTCGGCCCCTCGGGGGCGCTGTAGAGCGGGTGCGCGAAGAGCCGCCGCAGCTTGGAGCCCGGTCCCACGGCCTGGTGGCTTTCGTCCTGGTCCGGCGTCCGCGTCCGGGGCTCGGGGCTGGCGGAGGAGGAGGAGGAGACGGCGGCGGGGCAGGAGCAGCCCGGCGTGTCCGCCTCGGCCCGGGCCAGCCGCCGCCGCACTTGGGGCCAGAGGTGGAAGTAGAGATCGGCGCTCAGCAGCGCCCCGAGAAGCAGCAGGACGAGCAGCCGGTCGCGGCGGAGCCCCGGCATGGCCAGCCCGGCGCTCGGGGGAGGGGGCACGATCCACGCGCCGGGCGGACGAGCGCTGCGAGCCGGGGAGGCGGAGGCGCGTCGCGTGCGCACGAGCGAGTGCGCGCGCGCCCCAGGCGCTAGAATCCCCGGAGACTGGAGACTGGGGAACCGTGGCCTCTGGGGAGGGAGGGAGGCAGGCAGGCAGAATTCTCGCAGCCGGGCCAAGCCCAGGTAGGGTCTCTGCCCCGATGCAGCCGCAGGAACAGGTGAGAGGGAGGGCAGGAGCGGCGAGGCGGCTGGCAGCACCTTTGCCAACTCGCCTTTCCCAGGCGGGCAGGCTCTGGAAGGATGGAGCTGCGCGGGGTGGGGAGAAGAGGGAGGGGAAGAGGCACGACTAACCTTACCTCTCCTCCTCCTCCTCCTCCTCCTCCTCCCAGCCGCGTTCAGCAGCTGCTGCTGCCCCAGAGGCCGGCGGATCGCGATCTGGCCCTCCCGTCCTCAGCGAGGGGGTGCCTTTTCCTAGCTCGCCAGCCACGGAGCGCTGCCGAAACGTCCTGGGCAAGGATGAGAGGAGACGAGGGCGCGTGTGCGCAGCATCCGTCCAAGGCAGGCGGGGGAGAAGGCGAAAGACGGAGCTCTCCTCCCCAGGAGCAACGCCAAGTTACGGGCTCCTTCCTTCGCTCTGGGGAGCCTCGGAGCCGAGCCACCTTTTGGAGTGGGCGAGAGAAAGCCGCGTTCTGTGAGGTAGTCGGAAACGACAGCTTGGACGACTGGCAGCCTGCGTAGCTCTCTCCGCTTTCCTTCCCTCTCCTGCCCCCACATTTGATAACCACAAAGGAATGCCAGATTTCACTTTTTAAAAAGCACGGTTCTAGTCCTCAGGATGGTACAAAAGGCTTTTACAGGCTCCGAAGGTGGATTAGCTGCTGTGCTGTCTGTGTCTCTTTGTAACCCTTTCTGTTGGCATGGGACGGATTAACGGTGTGCTTTTACTGATGACTTTCACGTCATCTTTGGGCTGTGGCTTTACAACTTCAGAAACGTTAAAGGAAGTGTCCCCAGAGTGTCATCTTTCGAATCCAAATCACTGACTGTTTTGCCACAGGATAAAGTCATTTGCCTGGGAAGGGGCTGGGCAGCGGGGCTGGGTAGATGAACAGGATTAAGAAAGAATAGTTTATTTTTACCTGCATTTATCCTTGCACATTGCCCCCTTACGTTTAAGCAATTTTGTGGAATAAGTATGATGACCTACTTCCAGAAGCCAGTTCCACAGGAAAGGAAATTTCGGGAAGGGGTGTAACACGCTGGTAGAGGCAGTGGAGGCTGATGGCTCCGATTTCGGTGGGGCTGGGAATCCATTCGGGTTTTCAGTTGGAACCAGCAGGAAGGCTAAAGAAGTTATCCAAGGCGCTGAACCCTAACCCCGAAATAGGTTCAACACCACAGACAGCTCCTTTAGAGTTCTGGCTGGTTCTCTTACTTCACATTCTTTAGGAAGGTCATTTCACACACACCTCTTCTCGGTTCCATTCTTGTTTTCTTAAGTAAGCTAAAGAGAACTCTGTGAGGGTCTCATCTTCAGGCAGGGGCCATAGCTTAGGGGTGCAACTTCAAGGTCCAGGTTCAACCCCTGACATATTTGGATAGACCTAGGAAAAAAATATTTCCTGAAACCCTGGAAAGCTGCTGCCAGTCAGTGCTGGCCATTGTGACCTAGAACAGGGATGCAGAACCTCTGTCCTGTGGGCCTAATTCGGCCTGTGGAGGCTCTGCATCCCTTTGTGGGCCCTCCACAAGTAGCCTCTCCCCTCTCTAAGCCTTGGCCTTGGAAGCAGGGACCATGACCCGTGCTGTTATCTCTGATCTGTGATTGGAGATAACAGCAGATTCCCTTTTGTACTGGATTCCCCAGTACAGCAAGGATTCCCCTCTGCTGCCACAGGGGACTCCCAAACCGAGGCACTGGGTGGAGGTGCCCAGGCCAGGGAGGATTTGCTCTGTCTGACTTTCTCCTGATGTCATGCAGTCTGTGATGTCACACGACCCTAAATGGTTCTGCTCCGCTGGGCTAGTGGACCAGTGGTCTGACTCAGTATAAGACAATTTTCTAAGTTCCTAACTATATTACTATCTATCTGTTACTACCTATAAATAAAGTTGTCCCCTTTCCTTCCTCTCCCTAACTCAGAGTTAAGTATCTCAGAACTGAGACGTTAGTGATAAAATAAATCTTAAAAAGAAAAGAAAGGATTATAAAGATCCAGATCAGAACAGAAGAGGATAAAGGACTGATTGAAAGATTGCCTTTAAAGTGTTAGCAGTAAGATAAGGGGTGGGAATGACTAATATTCAGACTAATAGGAGAGATTTATGTTCAATCAGTTATTTGGCCCTGGAGAAAGAGGTCAAAGATGGGTTGGAAAGACAGTCATTTAAAAAGATTTCTCAGCTAGGTGGAATAGCTTCGATTAACACGAATATCCTGGTATGGTTTATGTTCGTCCTTCAATCTTTGTCTATTTGGCATATCATAAATTAAACTGTAAGGTTGGGATGATTTGGCAATTACCTTTATTTGGGCAAACGAACCTCAGAGAATTACAAGCCATGTCATTTAAAGATGTATCCAAGGGGGTGGGTAATAGCTGCTGCTTCTGCCACAAGGTATTGGCATACCTGTCAGTCAAGTTTGTCACAGTGGGGTCTCTAGAGGGGGTTGATCAATGGACACCGTTTGAACAGAGATATTTCAAAATTCCATTACACTATGCATTATTGGATTCCAGAAATATGTAAATTAGATAATGTTAAACACAATCCTAGTCTTTGGGGTATTTTTAAAAATTGGAACATATTTCAATCCACAGTAAGCTCTCCTATATCTCCAGCATTGTCTCTCCCATCCCCAGCAAAAGATTTTAATTTGAACTCTGTAATGGGTGATGTTTCTGGATTGTTAGTAATTAGGCATAATTTTCCTTCAAAAATGGCCAGGTAATTGTAATGAAATGCCATTAGATAGTAATGGAAATAGATTACTATTCTTTCGGTTTCTTCAGCTGAAACATGATATATTAATGAAACTTCAAAACAATCAGTTGAGAAACAGAACATGATTGGAAAAAACATCTCCTGGGGAAACCTGGGACTAAAAGAGAGCATCTCAAACTTCTACAATGCTATAGTGGGAATTAAACAGTGAATGGGCAGTTGTTAAACTAACTTTCATACATTTTCATTACAACTCCTTTACGAAAAGTACCTCCAACTATGTAGTTGAACTATTTGTTGGCAGTTAGCTACAATATAACAATATTAATTACTTAATCCATTTGGGAAAACTATTTTGACAATTCATTATTATTGTACTGAAAATTTTATAGAAAATATACCTATAGAAATACCACATCAGTCACGTAGGGCACAAACCCATCTGTCATGCTTCTTTCTGCACCAGCTGTGAGAGGTTGGGACAGGAGGGCCTGATCCAAGACCCCCCTTCCGAGGTCAGAGCCCTGTCTCTGACCTCAGAAAGGGGAATCCAAACAAACCTTTGATCCCTGGGATACTTGTCTTATCTGATACATGTCTTATCAGAAATAGGCCCCATTTAATTAAATAGCAATTACTTCCATTGTATAGGATTGCAGACTAAGGACCAAAACAGACATTACTTTAAATCTGTATCTAAGTCTTCTCTCTCTCTACATTTTTACTCTAACATAGGTGCATGGGCCTGATCCAGATTGGGACCCTAGCATAGTGGGGCTTTAAAGATCTGGATTGGGCCCACTGCACCTAGTCTAGAGTAAAAAAGAAAGAAAGAAAGAAAGAAAGAAAGAAAGAAAGAAAGAAAGAAAGAAAAAGGCATAGTTGCTAAACATGGATTTAAGCAATATTTGTTTTGGCCCTAAGAAGAATATCAGTGTTCCTGCAACTATCAGCAGAGGCTTTGGCAAACCTCTCCATTTCCATTCCTACTGCTAGTTGCAAGTGTGTAGTAGCATTTCAAAGGAGCCAACTGTACTCAGAATAACCAGTTCAGCCTGGCCAGAGGCAGGGGAAGGCCTGCGTGGACTTTATTTTTTATTTTGGGTTTCCTTTGACTACTTACAGGGATCAGAGCATGTTTACTCAAAAATAAGTCTCACTGAGTTTCATAGGGCTGAAGTTTTAAACTAACTAATCACACTTGCAAAGGTGTAAGCCCTATGGAAAACATTGTAACTTTCTTCCAAGTAAACATTCATAGGATTGTGCTGCACATCTTGGGCAAGTGTGTTTAGGATTATAGCTTTAATAAGTGATCCTTCTGAAGGTAAATGAAGTTATTTCTTTCACGAATGCCTCAAATCATACAGAATAATTTGCAGACGTTATTGGAATAAAGTAAATGTTTAATGTCCCTAACTCCAATAAACTGTTTTATCTAATTTATTTAACAACAACAATGAGAACAGGTTTGCATTTTCAACTGGAGGTGGGGAAATACCCATTTTTCAATTAATTTAATAAAATGTAGTTAACTAATAGTAAACTGCTTTGTGGTTAGTAGTTACATTACTCTTTAAGTAGTTAGCGTTCACTGGTGAAATTAAACCTTATGAACTAATGTAGTTTAGACAAGGGGAGAAAGGACAGGGATATTTAATTGAACAGGAATGTTGGAATAAGATCTGGAATTAAGATTTCATTTTCTCACAGTTGCTACATTAAGTGAATATTACTGTTTAATAATATTTAGATAGTTTGCTGCACCATGGGACATAAGAAAATTGTGCATAGAAGCTTTGGTAACTTCTGGAAAAAAACTGACACAAGAAGAAGGCATACCTACATACTTGGTGGGACTTGAGGGCATTGTAACAAACTTGTCTAAAAGCTGACCTTTGGAATCCATCAAGGCAGGGCTGGAGGTTTCATCTAGATTCCAAATGGATCTTCTATTGCTAAAACTGGATGAACCAAACTAAATCCATAGGATAACTGATGGGCAAAGAATTCTGCACTTTGAGTTGATGGGATGGACTTTATTAAACAGGGAAACTCTCTTTAGTGAGACTTGGGTTAAGCACTGGAGAACCAGTGTAGTACCAGCACAGAAGAGCATCAAGGAATACTTCAGGAAGAGAAGAAGGGTCTAATTTAGGGGGGTTCTTTGTGGCCGGGAGAGTTTGAAGCAATAAAAACCAACACCACCACCAAGAATGCAAGAGAAGCATTTATGTGTCTGTAGGCGTAGTTCATGGTACCATTAATAGCACTGTTTTACTGTGTAGTTCTAACCTATGAAAGAAGGGATCCAATAATTTAAATTCTTAATAATTAGAAGAACTTTGGTAGTTTTGAGAGCTGAGTTACATCATCAGCCAACTCATATGATGGACATCATGCCGGACTGTACCATTTCAGACTGCCTGGGGATTTACATTTTTGCGGGTTCCCATATATAAAATTGCCATGCAAAGAGATAACTAACATGATAAGGAAAAGGCTGTAACCTAGCTTTCTCCCTGATATACTACTTTGGAATGTGCAGAGAGTTTTGTTTTTGCAAGGAGCTTTCAAACATTGTCCGCTGCCTGTGGTTAAGTGAAGCAATCCAGTGACAGATGTGCAGGGCTGGCGCTGCCATAGAGGCAGCTCAGGCGGCAGCCTAGAGCGCCAAGCAAAGGGGGGGGCGCTGAACGGTGCGCCCGGAAGCCACTCTCCCACAGCAGCTCTGAGAGGGCAGCTTCCGGGCGTGCTGTTCTGAAGCCGCCCGCCCGCCCCCCAACCCCAGTGTCCTGGCTTTGAAGCCAGGAGCAGCTTCCGGCTGGGCACTGGCTTCAAAGCCAGGACGCTGGGGTTGGGTGTTGGGGGGTGGCTTCGGAACGGTGTGCCTGGAAGCCGCTCTGGGAGAGCAGCTTCCAGGTGCGCTGTTCCGAAGCTGCCCCCCACCCCAGCATCCTGGCTTCGAAGCCAGGAGTGGCTTCTGGCCTAGCACTGGCTTCAAAGCCAGGACGCTGGGGCGGGGGGTGGGTTCGGAACGGCGCGCCGGCTGGAAGCCGCGCACCTGCCTAGGGTGCAAAATAGTCTGGCCCTGGCCCTGCAGATGTGTCATTCAATGCTGCTTATCACAGGTTTCAGCTTTAATGCTGGCCATGCTGCTTCACTTATATACCAGTCTTGTTTGTAACTACTTGTCTGATCACCATAGGTGACCAGAAATTCCATGCAGGCAAGTGAGCAGGCTGATGGAGGAGGAATGGATTGCCCTATCCCTCCTCTGTAAGCCAACATAGTTTCTATGCCAGTTGTGGAGAAAGGAAAGCCTTTCCCTCTGTGACCATCATGGAAAACGCAGGCTTCATGGAACACCATCATGGAAAACGCCATCTTTCCCCCCTAGTAACTTTTGTGGACTTATTTACAAGATTCATCCAGATACTGCAAATGTGAGCCCACTGCCCCAAATCTACTTTATTGTGAGCTGCAAGGAATTTTAAAGGAGTCTGCATCACTGTGTTTCTTCACAGGGGATGTTTTGGTAAGACAACAGCAAATAACTCAGTCTCTGGAGCTTTTCTCCTCAGCTTAATGGTTAATCCGGGGTTTTCTGTGCAAGCATCATAATCATTTCATTGGAACTTGCCCTTTTGGTGTCACCCAAACTGGACTCCATCCAGTTATATTTAAACAGATTTCGCAATGGAAAATTGGCTGCAGGTTTCCTCAGAGACAGGCACTCACACAATGTGATGTTTTTCAAAAGAAGGATTAGCCCTCAGGATTTAGCAAGATATCATGGAAACCAAGTAAAATGAGTCAAAACCTGTAAACCACAGCATTGGGATTTAAGGCATCTGTTATTTCATTGGAAGCAAACGAGGGGCTTTTTTGAAATGTCTTCCACCCAAAGGTGAAGTTAGCACCGGATTAAATGATCATTCTGTCCGATACTCTTGTGTCCTTGTTCAGTCATTTCTTTGCACAGCACCAACCTTAACACACCCACACCCACACACCCATAAGGGGCAATACAGAGTGCTTGACTAGATGGACCCTTGGTCTGATCCAGCATGGCACTTCCTATGTTCTTATGTAGGACTGTTCTTATTAGGGATGTGCTCTGCTCCGATTAGGAGCGTAGAAGCAGTAGCGGATTGGCCTGCTCCGCCTTACCCAGAGGCGAAGTAGGAGCGGACCGCGGACCCCCTAGAAGCAAGGCGAAGAGAAGCGGCCATTTTTCGGAGCTCCGAGTTCAGGCGGAGCGCTCCGGTCGCCATCTTGAAAACATTTCGCCATAGGATTGCATTGCGGCAAATAATCGCGCATAACTACGTTGTTTTTGAAGCTATCATTCTGAAAATTCTTGTGCACAGAGAGTCGTGGATGGGGGTCATTTTGAGACCACTCTCAACTTTCTGCGTTGTCTGGGTCGCGGGCTATATTTTTGTGAAAATCGGGTCAACCGCGCGGCTCAAACTGCGTTTTCGGCTTTTCGCCCATAGGATTGCATTGAGGGAAAGAATCGGGGATAACTGGGGGGGGGGTTTAAGCTATCGTTCTGAAAATTCTTGTGCACAGAGAGTCGTGGATGGGGGTCATTTTGAGACCACTCTCAACTTTCTGCATCGTACGGGTCGCGGGCTAGACGTTTTTAAAAAATCGGCGGGAAAAATACCTTTTTCAAAGGGCTGAGGGGCAGAGTCAGCTCCCGGTCATGATGATCCCAAAGTTGGAGGAGGGCATAGGCAAAACAGGTAACTTGGGATTCTGGGAAACTTCTCTTTCTTCATCTGAACGGGCTTTTCCCCGTGTTTTTTAACACAGTAGCCCCACCAAATGCACAAACACAACCTGAAATCATATACTAAGCCAAGAATAAGAGATAGAAACACAGCACTGCTCCCCACCCTAACCTTGGGGAACAACTGAATCGATGTGGTGCAAGGGGATGAGCTCCCCTAGGGCATCTCATCGTGGACGTGCCCCCACTCTCTCCTGCACTGGAAGGCCATTAGAGCCTTCCAAAGAGAGTAAAACGGTGGAGCAATGCCTATCATGAGTTGAAGTGAATGGTCACTTTTCAGTGGTGGAGCAATGCCTGTTCTGAGTCGAAGTGAGTGTTTTACTTCTTCTCAGAGCTGTGGCTGTCAGTGTCTTGAACTGGCAGCTACTTCCCCCTCCCCCGGGCACGTCGCCCTATTGCTGGTAAAAGACAGATATAGCCTTTTAAAAAAAGTTCTTGTTGTTTATTGAGCAACACTGCTGCTTTTAATTCCACCCCTCCTTTGTTTATTGATTGATTTATTCCATTTTATATGCATTACTGGCTTATCCTTGGCTCACTTCCTTATGCCCCCAGAAATGCCAGCTGCATGCCTGCCTGCCTTCCCTCCCTCCTCCCCTGCCCACCTCGCAGGGATGTTGTGTGTGGGGTGCCCGATTTTCAAAAATTCGCCAAAAATCAGGGGATGATGGGATTGCTTTGAAACTTGGCATGCGTGTGTATATCCCCATGAGGTGTCATGGTGCCAAACATGAGGTTTCTAACTTGAACAGAAAAAAAGTTGTATAATTTTTTAGCTTTCAATGCAAGCCTATGGGGGGGGGGAAACGGAGCTCCGGATCCGGATCCGGAGCTCCGGGCGGAGCGGAGCGGAAGTGGGCGGAACGGGGGCAGGGCGGAGCGGCCCGATCCAGAAAATGGCGGATCTGCAAGTGAAGCGGAGCGGGGGGTCTGTGCACACCCCTAGTTCTTATATTATTCATAATTCCTCAGTACTAGAGATTAGTTTGGATAAGTTAATTGGGGAGGATCTAGCTTAAATCTTCAGATATAAATTGTTGTAAACAGTCACCATAATTTTTCTTAAAATCATTACCCACAGTCCACTGGGAAATTATCCTGTGCACGACTGATTGAAATTAAGGGACACTGTTTGAGAGCCTTTCCATTTATTTTAATGATAGAACTGCATTGTACTCATTGCCTTTTCTCTTAGATCCTTCCTGAATAAAACAGGAATGTGAAATATTATTCTTTGTACTATTGCATAGGGATCTTTGTAAGCACATCTGCAACATCTAACATGAATGGAAGCTTTACTTCCATTCTAACAGTGCAATCACATCACATTCTAACAGTGCAATCCCATACATGTTTAATAAGTAAGTGTGCAGGAGCACAAGACTAGTCAACATAGGGATATCCCCCCTCTTGCCAATGTCCTTGTCAATTTCGTTCTCTACTTTGGCGCTGGTAGGTGAACACCTGCATCACATACTACTGAAGTAATTACACCCACCTGAAAAGGTCCTTCTCTTGAAGGCGCCAGCTGTTTTCCCCCCCCACCACCCCGCATTTCATGCTTCTTGTTTTCCTCCATTGTTAGCTGTCAGAAATATGCCTTGGTTACATTAGTGATGGGGATCAGTAAAGATACGCAAACTTCAAGGCAAAGCAGGGAGTGAAGGGGATTGGTAATGATATGCAAATTTCAATGCAGATCAGTAAAGTGGAGGGGAAATTAAGTACATTTCATAACTGTGGACTTTTGAATGTGTGTACTTGTGCAAGACCGAAAAACTAAAAAACAAACAAAACAGGTTTCAAATGCATTTGGGACACTCTTCTTGATTTTTGGGAGCACGGGGCAGAGGGCACTGACAAAGGATGAAAGAGGATGGCAGCAGCACTAGTGAGATTGAGAGGAATGGCAGGAGGTTTTTTTGTGGATTTTCTTTTTGCTGTCAAGCAGCCTTCTAGCTGTTCCTGACATTATGAAGAAAAGAGAAAAGGCTAAATGAATGCAAGGAGCAAAACTCTGCTGTGCTTCTTCACTATAAGCATCTATGAGAGAAATGCTTGGATTTCATGATCAATAAAGTACAGGGAAACAAACACTCTTTCATACAGTCTCAGTGCTCAGTAATCACAAGCAATGAATGGGAGCCTGGGCTGTTTCATTCTCAGCTTGCAAGTACCATATTGGAATCAATTCACTGCATCTGATCTGTACAATTTGCAACCAGCAAGCCAAACACAGTGGCTAACCAAGCACTCTATTAAACTTGGGTTCAATCCAGATGTTGTCGTGCTTGGAGCAGAACCACTGAAATCAATGGGACTTGTGTTAGACATGACTTACATAAATCCTATTGATTTAAATGGGTCTACTCCAAATATGCTGAAATCTGGATAAACTGCTGCCTGTTTTTGCTTCTTGCCCTGGGCTTTAAAAAACAGCAACTGGCAGGCCATACAAGAATATATGGCTAGTAGGTTTCTAGGATGGCCTACTTTATAGAAGACTATACTCTTTTGGACATTTGTCAGAGGGAAGTCCTCTAATTAAAGGTATTGTCTATTTGATGAACTGTCTAAGAGTGTCATCAGATGAGCGTTTTATCGCATACTTATTACTGCTTACTCATGGTTTTTTGTGGGTCCTTTTGATGCTGCCATCCACATCTCATGAGTCTCCCACTTCTTTTATTTATTTATTTATTTATTTATTTTATTAATTACATTTCTATACCACCCAATAGCTGGAGCTCTCTGGGCGGTTCACAAAATTTAAAAACATTCAAAGTATAAAACAACAGTATAAAACCATAATATAAAATACAATATAAAAGCCCAACCAGATAAAAACAGCAGCAATGAAAAATTACAAATTTAAAACACCAAGTTAAATTTTTTTATAGACTGTTAAAATGCTGGGAGAATAAAAAGGTCTTCACCTGGCGTCTAAAAGCATATAATGTAGGTGCCAAGCCTTTTTCCAGTTGCAAAATAAGACCTCGTTATGTCTGACTGAGTTTTAGAAACAAAACTTGCCGCAAACTCCTGCTGTGTGCAGGAGAAGCAGCGTGATAAAACCACCTGCTAAATGGGCCATGTGCAAGTTGTTTACTTCCTCTTTCTTCTTTGTGAGAAAGAGGAAGTATTGCGTGACAGAAGCGGGGGTGGTGGGGAGAGAAGTGACAGTAGAGAACCATGATTTTCACCCCATCTGATGAAGCCCCAAGTCTGGTTTAAAGTCAAAGAACCGTAAAGAGAGAGAGAGAGAGAGCAGGGACCTTGAAGTGACCCATCAAAGCCTAGCACCTGGGCAGGAGACTGAGCAAGCACACCAGTTACTAATCAGTCTTCTCCATTATGGTGTCTTGTATTTGTGAGTGGAGAAGGAAGCATGGAATAAAGACACAGACACCAGAGTTTGGGATCTCTGCACATTTCTATTTTTTCCTAGAAACCTGGAGTGGGACTGCTATGTCTGTGCATTTAATGCTACCACAAGACATAGTGATGGCCACCAATTTCAATGGCTTTAAAAGGGAGCTAGACAAATTCCTGGAGGAGAAGGCTATCAGTGGCTACTAGAACTTTTTATTTTTATTGTTTACTAGTTGTACCCTGCCACGCGTTGCTGTGGCTCAGTCTGGTTAAATTGAAAAGAAAGAAAAGACAAAGCGGATGTTTCTAATATGTTTAATTTCACAATGCTTGTGGATATACAATATTTTTAGTTGTTCCATTGTCTGTGTAGATTTAGAGGTTGTCTGGTTTGCCGACTCTAGAACACGCAACATATAATTGTCCATGTGAGAAGCAATCTGTGTCTAGATCTAAACCGCACAATTCTAAAGATTGGCCCTGAGCTTTGTTGATGGTGATTGCAAACGCCAATCGAATTGGGAATTGCAATCTCTTAAATTGAAATGGCATATCTGTTGGAATCATAGGAATGCAAGGAATGAGGACATCTTCACCTTTGAAAGGTCCTGTCAAGATTGTTCCTTCTATGATGTTGCTCAGTATTTTTTTACTGCAAGCCGCGTGCCGTTGCAAAGTTTTGTGAGAGAACATGCAAAAAGGAGAGGAGGCAGAGGCAGTGGATTGGCCTACTGTTTTGGTTTTAAAAAAAGGATGTTTTTACGGTGAGGAGGTTAGTGGAAACTCCTGGCAGTTACCTTTCTTCAGAACATGTAACTGTCACAGGTGTGACATCTATATTCACTCAGCCAATTGTGAGAGAACATGCAAATAGGAGAGGAGGAAGAGGCAGTGGATTGGCCTACTGGTTGGCGATGTCACAATGACCTATAAGAGCAAATAGGAGAGAACATGCAAATAGGAGAGAAGGCAGAGGCAGTGGATTGGCCTACTGGTTGGCGATGTCACAATGACCTATAAGAGCAAATAGGAGAGAACATGCAAATAGGAGAGGAGGCAGAGGCAGTGGATTGGCCTACTGGTTGGCGATGTCACAATGATCAGCAGGACTGGTTTTTAGGAGGCCTATTTCTTCGATTTTAAGACAAACTTTTGTCCCCATATAGAACATAGTTACATAACAACGCTCACGTATTCGAATGCAACGTTGTGTCAAAATTTGAAAGCAATCGGTGAAGAACTTTCAGAGATATAACGTCTGTTTCAAATGAACATTTACATTATTATTTATATAGATAAGGCATTTTCCAGCAGTACATCAATCTCTCCCTCCCAATCCCAAAAACCAGCAAGTAATTATAACATATGCCAAATATAGTCAAACACACACATTATCAGTACACCTGTAAATAATACAATTAAAATATTGTATCTATTGTTAATTGCTGTTAATTGGTCTTTTTTTACTAGGCCAAAAAATGCAGTCGATTAATTGGAGGTCCATCTTCAGTATTCAGTGTCCCCCCCCCCCCAAGAAAAACCTTGAGAAGTAATAGAGTGGCTGAATAATGTAGCCAGGCAAAGGGTAATCTAAATGAAACTTTATTCTCCTCATTGTTTATTGTAAGGAATGAGGGACTTGTTATAAAGAATTGTTGGGGATGATTGTAGGGGCTGCGAGAACTGGGATTTCTAGAATTTGGAAAAATGCCCAAGGACTTTCATTCTGGAGATACGATAGAATATGGCTGGTCATGCTAGTGGACAAATTAACCAGTGGTTTCCGTATGGCTAGAGGAGAAATAAAGGAAGATAATTTTGTAACAACGTGGCACCCATTCTTAAGGTGGCTGCTAGCCCTGAGGGCTAAATGCTACCTGCAGTATCAGAGGCAATATGCACATGTGCACCAGTTGCTGGGGAACATGAGTGAGGGTGTACTGTTGCCCTCATGCCCTGCTTGTGGGTTGCTGGTCAACAGCTCATTGGCCACTGTGTAAACAGAGTGCTGGACTAGATGGTCTGATCCAGTATGGCTCTTCTTATGTTCTAATGGGGAAAGAGAAAAGAGCCTGCTGTATTGAAGTACCTAATGTTTGTGCACACAGGTGGTTAAAGCATGTTGCTCAGGAATCAGACACTGTGCAGGACGCTGGGCTGACTCATATTCAAGTGAAGAGCAGTCTGGGGAGTTGTTGTCAGGGAGTCCTAGCTGGCTTACTTAGCCACAGTACTTAAATTTGCACTGGGCAGTTGGGTCTAGCTGCCATTTTAATCTTCCCCCAGTGCCAAGGTAGTGTTGCTCCAGGGAACTGTGGGAATTTTTTTAAAAATGAAGCCCTAGGACATTAGTGATGGATACTACTATCACTAATTGTTGAGAACCACCCAGAGAGTTTCAGTTATTGAGTGGAATAAAAACGTAATAAATAAATAAATACTGAGGCCATGGCAGCTGCCCAAGGAGGCAGTGCAAAAGGCAATATGGTGGCTTTGTATGTCCTGGTATGTGGAACTAATGAGACTGATATTTTGATAGTAATTTCCTCCTACTTCTGCAAAGAAGTGGAAACCATATTGAAATTCTCCAGACAGTTTTGTGGCAACCCTCATGTTAAGTTTGACTGTGAAACAGCAGACGTATTCACAGGCATTCCTGAGATGCAGCTGAATGTTTTAAATCACTAAATTGTTTTTTTGAGTCTGGGATCCAGAGTTTTTGGCTGCTCCTTTCATGGCTTTTCTCATTCAGATGAGTTTGCAGCCAAGGTTTGATACACCGTCCTAATATTTCCTAATGTTCCCTTCATATTACCAAGATGCCTTCAGGGTTTGGCTGAAATGAAAACCTGTACCCTTGAAGAACTCGCCTCTTTCGGCTCAGAGAGATGATCTTTCAGGTTTCATGGCACTCTTAATTCATCCCTGGCATGACAGGCACACTCCTCTGCCATCCTTCCTTCTGGGTGACCTTTTAAGAGTCTGTAATTAGAATTCAGGAAACAAAACCTCTGGCTCAGGCTCCAGATGTGACGTTAGTAAGCGAAAACAACTGCACCCAACCAAGGTGCTTGGCAACTGAAGAAGGAATCAGATTTAGCACAGATGTGTTGCCCGCTCCTTTGGATTATGTGCCAGGTGCTTCTAGTCTGCTTTTACGACAGTATTCAGAAGTAGGAATTCTCCTATTCTTCCAGAAATTACCCCTCCCCTGTTCTAGAAGGGCGACCCTGAGAGCTGTTTAAAACTGTGGAGCAAGATCCAGTACTATCTGAGGCCTCTCCACTTCCATGCTGAGCCAAAGTGTAAGCAGTGCCTTTTGAACAAGAAATGTGTGTTTGCTTGTGTAAATGTGAGTGCATGCCTTTCCACTTCTGAAACTAAGCAAGGCTAGGCTAGTGATAGCAGAGTCCCCTGCCTTCTACTTCCTACAGCAGTGCCTTCAACCTCCTGGAAATGCTATACAGAGGGCCAGAAGACCCTGCTGAATGGAGTGAGCTGTGGTGCAAAGGGGGAAGGGGAGATCACCAAAATCGGGCAGAGGCACCTTCTACAAATGGAGCCCTTCCATCCTCGGAAGGAAGATCCTGGATCCATCCCAATGTGCTGTGCCAACTTTTAAAAGTACAACGACTCTGATTCCATACTCCTTGTATGGCACGTTCTGGATCTGATTTGAGCCGAGCTGAGCAGCAGAGGCTGTATCCACCAGTTTTAACCGATCACTTTCATTCCAATTGCAGCAGCATGTTTTGTGAAAACAAGCACCCTGTTGTCGTATGCCGCAACCAAGTCCGACATCTCTTTTCAAATCTCTGCTGGCAGCTGGAGACCAATTTCGCAGCAATTATGACTACGCAGCCTGGTGTGGATGTGAATTAGCAAGGTTCTGAGTCAATAATCATTTCGGTAGTAAAAGATGACTGGCAGCCGCTACCGGGATCAATACTCTTTCGGCAGCAGGCCCTCGCTCTTTGCAAGAGGTACCACCAAGAATCCACTTTTTGATTAAGTAGCAGTCAGGTTGATTAAGCTTGCAGCGGGCACGGGCAGGCCAGTGGAGGTGTCTTGGGAAAGGGACAGGGAGTCTTATTTTCCATATAAATAGCCGTTCTGATGTGCTGCTACATTTTGCTTTCCCTTTGAAGGTTAGTTTCATTCGAAAGTGTTTGCAGCTTGTTTCGGGAAAGCTGAGGTCTGGCCAATGTGATAACTTTTGCGGTAGACATTTCAATTTGGCGAGAGCACCAGGCTTGATGGAGTGGGCCCAGCTCTACTTGAGTGAATGCGAAGAAACGACGATTTTTAAAAACAAAAACAAAAAACCAAGAGTGACTTCAAAATGGATCTACCTAGAATTAATACGAATTGTTCAGACCGATAGAACAACAGTGAGCCACAACAGGGATATATCAGTTTCCAGCAGCAGTGATGGTGGCATTTTAAAATGTATTTTAAATTCTAAATACATGTTGAAGTTTTTTTTTTTAAAAAAATGGTTATTTGCTGCTTTTCCTCAAAGACATCACAGTGTCTTTGCAGTTTAAAACCAACAATTAACAAAGCTATCGAAACATAATAAAATTAATGGATTTTTCCCTATTGAGCCCCATAGCATTTGTGAGAATGGGTAGGATTTTCACTGAGATGGTGGTGCTTTGAGAGGAGGCTTTTACTGTGCAATCACATGCCTCATTCATGGGATTTTATGGAACACACTCTTCCATTTGTAACCCTCTCATGTTTTCCCCACTGCTTTTCTCTCTCTCCCACCCCCCTCCCCCCACTGGTTAAGGGAAAAAAAAAAGACAGAATAGTTCCACAATGTTAGTGCTAGTTATCCTCCATCTGGAAGCATCTCATGGCACAGGGGAAGGGATTTACAACCTCCCAACCCATGCAGTGTGGTCCTAATCTGGATTGGGGGCCTGTAGTTGCTATTTAAATTTTGAAAATCAGATATATGAAATGCATTCATGCATGTTACGGGTTGTTTATTGGGCCCTCGGTAGATTCTCAGCAAATATTATTAGGATTGGTTGTAAATCCTGACCAATTTTATATGGATTAGAACCATCCTCTTCGTTTGTATCAGTAGCAATATTCCTGGCAATATCTGGGAAAACAGCAAATTTTGCGGAGTTCATGGGACAAACCTGTTCAACTAACTCTTGTCATTCATAGTAGGATCTATTTTTGGAACTTTAGCAATGCTGTTTGGTTCAGTCCACAACCGGGACTTTTTAAAGTCAAATTTGTCTATTTTCTGGATCAACCGCTGTAAATACTTTGCAAATATCTCCCTTGTGTTTTTTTGTCATATGAATTAACAGACATCTGAAATTATCGAAAGATTTATAGAAGCAGTGCACAGTCCAAATTACTTCTTTTAAATATATATATATCTAACTTTTGTTCTTTCAGTTAGAGAGATGGTATGTTCTCTGGTTTGGGAGGCTGATTTCTGTGTAGACAGCTTAAATAAGGATTTTGGAAATGGATTCTACACTGGATCTGCTTAATAATAAGAATGTAAAGACTTCCCCTTCAAACTCAGCTCCCAAACCCTCTGGGTGATCTATGCAGGGAAATGTGGAGGAGGGTTGGGGTGAGACGGGGACATGCAGTGCCACCTTGTCATGACCTCAAGACAATGTCAACAGGGTCCCTTTGGATAATAAAACCAGATGCCTGGAGCAAGCATACTTCTGAGACTTTCCCTGTGGAAACGCTCAATTGTGACCAAGCCCAATTCAGAAAAAAACCAACTAAAACCGTAGTTACTTACCAGTCTATGTGCTAGTTGATTACTATCATGGTTAGGTTACAAGAAAAAATGAATTGCAGGGTATGGTTAGTCACTTAAAAAACAACAGCAATAAAATACATTTGTCCCTGTAAGGGCAGATCACATTTTGCATGTTTTTGTAGACAGTTTGGTTAATGAGGATTAAAGGGGTGTGTGTGTCTTCCTTCCTGGCTTCATCTTAAAGAAAGTACAAGTACCCCTTGAAGCACTTTATATTGGGGTGAGCTCTTCTATCTCTGTGAACCGATGCCACACAGTTCACAGTATGTCATGCCAAATATTTACAGAATCAACCAGATGGCGTTGATAATGGCAATTTCACTCCTCTGAGCATGGAGCAGCAGAAACTCTGCTTATTAATATGTCTGTCCTAAAACTTGCACGAGGTGTTTCTCAAAGCCAAAATACATGTTATGCTTATCTGTGGCTGAGGCAGGGTCGAGGCTTGACATGGTCAGACACATGCAGAGTGCCCACATGTCACTGGGGCCCCACTGAGAATCTCCTCAACTGCTCCCCCGCTTCACTATTGGAACCTGCTTGTTCTCCCATTTCTCACTCCGGCCCAGTGTCAACCCAGCGTGCAGCTGCTGTAAAGAAGGCAAACTTCGTGCTAGGCATTATTAGAAAAGGAACTGAGAATAAAACTGCCAGTATATTACCGTTATACAAATCTACAGTGCAACCACACTTAGAATATTGTGTATAGTTCTGGTCACCACACCCCAAAAAAAGATATTGTAGAGCTGAAAAAGTGCAGAAAACGGTAACTGGAGCATCTCCCCTATGAGGGAAGGTTACCACAGCTGGGATTGTTTAGCTTGGAAAAAAAGGAGGCTAAGGGGAGACATGATAGAGGTGTACAAAATTATGCATGGTGTGGGGAATGTGGATAGGGAGATTTTTTTTTTCTTCTCCCTTAATACTAGAACTTGATCTTGTCCCATGAAGCTGATTGGTGGAAGATTCAGGACAAATAAAAGGAAGTACTTACTCACACAGTGCATACTTAAACTATGGAATTCACTACCAGAAGATGTAGTGATGGCCACCAATTTGGATGGCTTTAAAAAGGGGTTGGATAAATTCCTGGAGGAGAAAGCCATCAACAGCTACTAGCCCTGATGCCTATGTGCTACCTCCAGAATCTGAGGCAGTAAGCCTATATAGACCAGTTGCTGGGGAACATGGGTGGGAGGGTGCTGTTGCACTACATCCTGCTTTGTTGGTTCCTGGCTGATGGCTGGTTGGCCGCTGTGTGAACAGAGTGCTGGATTAGATGGACCCTCGGTCTGATCCAGCATGGCACTGCTTATGTTCTTATGGCCCAGAAGAATGTGAACAAACAAGCAAGTAAACTTGGGTGGTGAGGAGGAAGAGGAGGAGGAGGACTTACTACTGGCTGCTTACTCACTGGTTTTCTGTCTGGTAAGCAAGTAGTAGAAATGATATGGAAGAGGAGAAGACTTTTCTTTCTTTTAACTCCAGGGGTGTGTGGAGGGTTCAAATCAGGAATCTCAAGGGGGAAACCAGACATGAGTATCCAAATCAAGATCATGTATAATTATTAACACAAAGCAAAACAAAGGCCACAACTATATACAATGTGATTAGCATAATGTATAGTTTGGCTCTCAGTCCCCATGGTTGGGACTTCAGTGTTTTGTTTACAGGGTCTTGGGCTTGGATAGGGGCTAATGGTCCAAAGTTGAGCCACACCAAAATCCACAAAGTCCAGTTCAGGCAAGGCACAAGATCAAGTCAGTTCAAGGTTAAAGTCAATAAGGCCTCCGAGCACAGTGCCAGACACAGATTTAGTAAGATGAATAGTTACTTAGAGGAGTTCACGCAGAGGAAGTGTTAAGGGGACACGGTACAATGGGTCCAAAGCTGGTGAAGAGATATTCTTCCAGCAGTTCTCCCAACTTGGAAGTGAAGCTTTTAACTAAGAACTGCCAGAACCCCACACAAGATTCAGCTGTGGCTCATTAGGAGCTTCTGGAAGTAGACCTCATTGTGAGGTGAACTTTGATGCACGAGGAGTGGTTCACTCACAAGGAGTATTTTGCTGTAATTGTGCCCGTCTCCTGAACTCCAGGACTTGAGTGCCTCTTCAAGTGTCATTTTCCCCAGGAGCTTGGTGGTCCTTCTGCCTCTGAAGCAGGGTCCCTTTCTCCCAATGTGTGTCTGTGTGAACCTTTGGCGGTCTCCACTGAGTGCCTAGGCTCCTCCTGAATCACTGGTGTGCGGAGATCCTGGGCATTGCCAATTACTGAAGCCTCCTGGTCCTCTTCCGAGGAGGAATCCTCTAGCTGGGGCATGACATTCAGTTACCAAAAATTAGGAGCCTACTGGATCCGCCAACTGGGTCCTGAGACACTTTGCCAGTGAGTGGGGAGACTGGGTGAGGAAGAGGATTTGCCACAGCTGTCCACAACACACACACACACACACACACACACACACACACACACACACACACTGGGGATCTGGCAGGTGGAATTTGGTGGTGGAGGAGATAACCGGCAGGTGGAGAACTTGACTGGCAGTGCTAGGAGTAGGGATGGGCAAATCTATCAGCTTTGCTTTCTCCTGAATTTGGATTTTTTAAACCTTGATCTTTTCCTCTCAAATACAAAGAACTTTGCAAATGTTGGTCAATTCTTATCAAAAACGAATTCAAATGAAATTCTCACCCACTGGCACCAGCCAAATGCAAAAGATAGAGCTATTCTTAGCATGGATAGGACCTTGCTGTACCTGCCTGCCATAGAGCTGTTGAAGAGGAAGAGCCTCTCCTAAAAAAAAGAGATGGCAACTCTATTTCTCACATGATTCAGTACAAAGGGGATTCAAACCTAGTTGTTAAAGAGCAAAGCACCCAAAGCCCTGGAACTGGATGGATGGATGAATCTGTAAGTTTTGGTTTCTATTGCATTTGCTTTTTGATCTCAAGGTCTTTCTGTCCCGAATATGGAGAGCGTTGTGAATTTTGGTACATATCAAACAAAGCAAATTTCTCACCCATCCCTAGTTAGGAGCTGTACATCTAGAAGCATCCCAAGACTCCAAGCTAGAGATGACTGTCATTGCCCAGGCACAGTCACAGCCTGAGTGGGAAGCCCTCATCTAGGAGATAGCCCATGATCCAGCTGGTGGGCAGAGGGGGGTGTCTTTATGTTTTTCCCCCCTGAGACTTGGGTGCATTCTGAATCGTTTGCAGCACATTATGTCATGGCCAGTGCATTCCCAACCAGCTACTTCTGCCTAGAAAAGCTGCAGTATCGGAGAGTCTTCTTACTCCATTCTTTTTCATTAAAGCAGCTCCCAGGCGCTTTGGTCTGCAATGTGCCCCTGCGCCTCCACATTAAGTCCAAGGCATGCCTGTGACCTGACTGTGACTTGAGCTGGCCTTTCCCCCATTCACTCTTTTTCCTAGCGTTCCCCCTGAGAGATGTCTATGCGCTTCCTTATTGCTGCGTTAATTCGGTTCTCTAATGTTGTTTTAACTCCGGAGCTGCGCAGCTCCGGAGTTGGGAACAGGGAACTTTGTTAATTCACTTCTCTGATATAGTGTTAGGGCAGGTGTGATACTTTTTGGAGTGGGGCTTATTTGTGCCAGTAGGGTGCTCCCATGGAGAGTCAGTATTGTGGGTTAGTTACTCCCCCTTCCCATTCATTAACTAGTGGTAGGGGGGCCTTGAGAGGGGCCTCTGTCTTTGATGACGTTTGCTCTACTTTGCTCCCCCCACACCCGGAAGTATGTTTTTTTTTCCAGCACTGAAAAGCCAAGTTTAAGCTGGCTCCGTTATGTAACAATGATAGAGCACAGCCAATTTCAGCATAATGTGGAGAATGACAGCAAAGCACATTCTTCCTGTGCTCATGAAGATGAGGGTAGAGTCACTCTTGTACCTGGATCTTTTTCTCTGTCCAGGGAAATGTTCTAAACTGTAGCCCGGGTAGCTCACCCCTTGAGCCAGCTGCACAGAGAGTTCGGGCTTCTGCTGCTTGATTCTAACCCTGGCAGCTCCTGCCAATCATCAACTATAGCAAACAAGCCAAGGACATCTGTGTCGCTAACACAGCAATTTCATATCACAGAGGTATGTTTAAAAGGCACAGAGGTATCTGTGGGCAGTATCATTACTGCACTGGCTGCAAGGCAGAGCAATGGTTAATGCAGCTCGAGGTGGTTCTTGGAGGAATCTGCCCTGGTGTCCCTGTACTCTGAAGATGTACCTGTTTTGGGGGAGAGCCATTTTGGGGAAAGGCTTCTGCCACTCCTATTCCCTGTGCTACTGTTAGTTCTTCTCCCCTCTTATAGGGCTCCATCACACCTACTTTTTTTAATCCAGTTTTCATTTGCGGTTTCCCCCTCTGTTTCCTTAGTGAGTCGAGTGCTCAGGCACTTTCAAGTCTGTGCGTTGTTGCACTCTTTCAGCTCATGTATCTTTTCACTTGGAACAGTACTATGCCAGTGAAATCTCAAGGCCCGCCCCTTGGGAAAAGTTTATAGGGGAGGAGGAGAGAAGGTTTGTTTTGCTTGTTTCAAAAGGTGAGCAAATGAACAATCATTTTAATTTCTTTTGTAAAGGTGGTCAGGTCCCCCCCTTGCTCCAAGGTAACTGAAATGTTTACATCTGCATAAGTTTTAAAGATAAAGAGACCAAACTTGGCATGGTGATAGCTCTTAAGGAGGGCTTTAGCCACTCCAAGTTTGAATCAGATTGGTTCATCCCTTGATTTTAAGGATTTTTTAAAATGGAAATAAAAAAATGTTTACCTCTGTGTATTTTTTAAAGATCAAGAGAACAAAATAGGCACAGTGATATCTCTTAAGGAGGGCTTTCATCATACCAAGTTTGAATCAGATTGGTTCATCCTTTGATTTTTAATGATTTTTTAAATCCTTCCCCTTCAAACCCATTTTCCTGGTAGTCCACAAATGCGAAGCAACGATCTTCCTTTCCTTTGATCATGCGAAGCTATGCATCTCCAGGTTCATAAACTACAGATCTGCTGGTTCCCTTACTCAAAAATAAATCCATTGATTTCAAATGCATTTACATCAAAGTCATACTAAAATCAGATGCATGCTTACCTTTGAGTAAACCCCATTGAACAGAGAGGGACTTACTTCTGAGTAAACACATATAGAACTGACTTTTAATAGTATGGTTACTCAGAAGCTTTTTTTTTTTTTTTAAAGTCTAAAACAGCAAACTGGTTTATAACAGTAGTGACAACTGTTGGGGTCCAGGACGCACTCCATATACAGTTCTCATAACGTTTTCACAGTGTCATATCCTGCTTGGTGTAGATCTGGCCTGTCGCAGAAACCAGATGGCAGATTTGCAGTAAATGTTTACCTTAGAGCTTTATCATACCAGCGTTATATTGTGCAACCACTGCGAATTGCATGCAAAGGACTCAGAAGTTTTCCACCTTATAATCGGCTTTTATTGTGAAGTACTCCCATGCATCCTGCTTTAATTATGCTTCAAAGCAAAAATATTCGCTCTATTTAGCCCCTGCTTTCTGAGCGGATCTTCTGAGCCGCCGCTGGGGTGCAGGAGCAGGATTTTAAACAAATGCTTACATCTGCGTAAGCTTTAAATATAAAGACACCAAAATTGGCACATTAATAGATATTAGGGAGAGCTTAATCATCATCCATTGATTTTTTATGATTTTTTTACATTTCCCCCCTTAAACTCACTTCCTGGTATGCAAAGGATCACTGCCTCCCAGTAGCAAAAACAACAGCAGCCACGGCAAAAGCTTAGCACTATGGGGATAATGTGAAGGAAGCAGGTAGGTGGATGAAGCTTTTACTCTTGGATATGGAGGCTGCAGTAATGGCTGCCTTTACTGCAATAGCTACATCTGCAACACCAAGAACAGCCTTTAATTTCACAATTTTCAACCTATGGAACATTATGAACCTCTTGGTAGAGGTTAAGTATAGTCCACCAAAACACTGTCCATAGAAGGAGAATGGGTAATTCATCTCTCATTCAAAGAGCTTGCCTCCCCCAGCTTTTTGAAAAAGAAAAGAAATGTTGTCATTTCGGAATGAGTCACATGATCTAGACTTTTGCAAAACCCAAAATGTAGCAACAACACCATAAAATAGACAGATCATCTGGAGTCATGCATATTTATGAAATCTCCGGTCATAAGGCAGTGATGGGAACACAGTAAATTTTGTTGATCCTTGCTGCCAGGTTTGAGAAAGTTTGTAACAAGGCCTTTGAATATGCAAATGTGACAACGTATTAAAGAATTTATGTGAATGGAATTAAAAAAATCTCCATATTTATATGCTGCTCATCACTCATACTAAGACAACTTAACTCCTGTTAGAGAAACTAGCCAGGGCTACACCAGATCTGCCAGCCCAGGAGGTTGGAGGACAAAGCTCCTTCCTCATGAGTATTCTGCTGCTGCCGTTTGTGGGTCAGAGCTGTACCCCCCTCAGAGCAGGTGAATGTTCCAAGAAGGACAAGAAGAGACTGCTTGCCCTCCTCCTCTCCCCTCTGGAAAGGACCATTTCAATGTATCTCACCTAACCCCCCACCTCTCATGCAAGAGACAGAAATTAGGAATTGAATTCTCTCTCTCTCTCTCTCTCTCTCCCCGATATTATGCACTATTTTAAATAACCAGGGAATCATGCTGAGGGTGGTACTACTATCAAATCGTGGTTCTCAAAAAGAATATGGGAAAAATATGCGCCTACGGAAAGTTGTTTATTTGAAGAAGTGTGAGATGCATAAAAATGCTCCTAACTGTTTCCAGTTGTGGCAACACCATGTCCCAAAGTAGATAACATCGTTGTCATATATGGTGTGGTGGCAGTGTGCAAAGGAAGCAGGGAGAACGCATAGCAGAGAAAGTTGTCCGAATTGAGAGTGCTGTTGAGCATATCAGATAAACATCAGCCCTATACAATCACTGTTGAATTAAAAAACGCTTACTTGGGAGACCCTGAATTCTTTGTGGCTTGTAATTGCCATGTAATTCTGAAGGGTTCTGATTTCACTGAAGTTGTTTCAGAGCAACTATTTATGTCAGCACCATGCCCTAAAGTGCCTTTTCTCCATTCTGTTTCAACATATTGCAGAGTTAATTATTCACTCAGTATTTTAACACTTAATTTTAACTTAAATTTAAATTTTACTGTTTTAACTCTGTATTTTAATCTTATATCAATTTTGCTGCGTGGTTTTATCCTGGTTGTGCTTTTTAAACTGTATTTTGTATTTGTGCTTTTAACCTGTTGGTTGTTTTATTATGGTTTTAATTTTTGTGAACCGCCCAGAGAGCTTCGGCTATTGGGCGGTATAAAAATGTAATAAATAAATAAATTTTAATAGCTGAAGATGTTCTTCACTGGAATGAGACCCATTTAGACTCTGTTAAACCAAAGAGTGCATATCATTTGGATCAAGGATTGCCAGTTCTGGTCCAGCATAGCTACAAAAATACTGGATTGGATCTTTAATCCGTGTGTGTGTGTGTGTGTGTGTGTGTGTGTGTGTGTTAATCCAATTAATTTCCCAATTTTACTATGCCAAGGTAAACTGGGTAGAAAATAAAACCTCCCAGGAAAGATCTGACACAGTAGATAAATTGTGTTGGGTAGGTTAGCAATTCAAGGGTGTAAAGGTTGGTTGCTCTGGTGTGACCTGGCCTTGGGTCACTACAACCCAACTCTGGGCTGGTTGCTGCAGCCCAGAGGCTGAAAAGAGCCAGGATGGAACTCAACAAAATATTGCTAACGGCATGGTATGACTTGATGATGTTAAGATCTGCCACACAAGATTCACTTAACTGACTAGGAAGTTTTAGGACCAAGTTCAAACCAGACTAGAGGCAGCACCCAAATAAGAATGAAATAAGAATTTAAACAACTCCTAATGAAACATGAATCAGAATAATCTTCTAACCACTCAAATGTAGCTTCAATCTAGCCATCAAAAACCATATTGTGTAGAAGCCAATCTTGCCAGATTATCAATTTGGAACATTTATTCCAGTTCTGGAGTCCTGAAATTCATGGCTTTTGTTCCAAATTCTCCAACCTTAGTCTGGACCGTGCACCCATTATTTTCTCTCTTTCCATGGATTATTTCGCCTCAGGCAAGTTGCTTGAGCAACACCAGTTCCATGTTCTTCAGTAATTTCTCCCATTTTGGGGGACCTCATTAAGAAGATTTTGTACCATAGTACACCAGCCTTCAGTTCTCATGGGTCTGTGAAAATTCTGCCTTGGGCTGGTTTAGATGATCAACAGAGTCAAAGTTTTTCCTGACTTTTATCGCTTCAGGCAGCAGGGGTAGAAAACCTCTGATTGCTTCTTCCAGAAACAACAACTCTGCATGTGAAAAAGTAACATGTCATGAAGAATGGTTCAAAATCTGGCTTTCTTTCTGGCCATCTGCTTTTCAATATACCCACCCCCTGTTCCATACACATGGGAGCATGCCAACTCTCAGTTCTTTGTTCTACTTGCAAGTTGAAGTAGTACAGTCCAGCTTGAGCATTATGTCTTAATCCCTCTGGCTTGGAACCAGGATCTGCCTTTCATGAGAGGAAGGGCTCCACTCATGGATGGTCCCACAGCCAGATACCACCATCACCACCACAGATCACCCCATGCAGCAAAGTAAGGGGGCTGGAAGGACTGCCATGGGAAGGAGTGAGAGGTGGGGAAGTCTATTTCCAACAGCGCAGTTGATCCAACTTAAATCTGGATCCAACCGTCTGACTGACCCTTTGTTGAGTGTCCAAATTTCTCACACTGTGGAACTACCACAAATGTATTATTGTTTTAATGTGTGGGCTGTATACACAAGTGATACAATTAACAGGGCGTTCTTGGACAATCCTAAATTAGATGTGGTGTTAAACGCTTGAATCATGTAATATGTCTCCCTGTCCGCCTAAATAATAGCTGTGTGGCCCTCCAATTAGGATCAGGGAAGGGTGGTTAATGCCTCCACTCCAACAACAGGCCTGATGAAAATTCCACCCCCTCCTGATACTGCTATTAGCCCTGGGGGGTTAATAATTTATTTAGTTATTTATTTATTACATTTTTATACCGCCCAATAGCCGAAGCTCTCTGGGCGGTTCACAAAAAATGAATTGGGCGGTTCACAAATAACAGGAGGAGGCTGTAATATATTACTTAAGGTGTGTAGAGTTTATGAGGTTATATCTAAAATTTCTGAGTAGATGAAGTCTACGAAATAATTTCTGTTTATAGTGGGAAAAGCTCCCAGCCTCTCCTTTCAGACCATCTCTCTTCTGTCTCACTCTTGTTGTTTTTCTCTTGCTTTTACTGATATGTAGTCTGTCATCTGATTTATGACCTTTCTCGGCTGAGCAGTGAGACAAATCATTTCTAGGGCAATTTAAACTAGCTTGACACCCGTAGTCCACTCTTTGACCCTGTGACATAAGGAGGGCTTAATAGCACAGCTTCTGGACGCAACCGCTATTCGGAACAGCTTGATATAGATGTAGATTTTATAAAATTCCATTTAAAAGTGCTAGTTCTATGAAGAATCCCAACAAAAAAACATATTTTAAAACATTTTCCCCTCCACATGGAAACAAGCAGCTAGTTTTTCATAATTGTGAATGATACATTCTGAACTCCAAAAGCCTAAAAAGTTACGTTCTTGAAAGATTTTTGGTGTTGTGTTGGAACTCTCTTGGGGGAGATATTGCATAGCATATCCAGTTATTTATTTGAGGTAATTAATAATCTGTTATGGGGTCTTTAACCAGATTCTAATTTTTAACCTAAACTACTGTACTAGCTAATCTAGTTACCATGTCTAAAATCCAGTTTGGGGCTAGCAGACATCACTAACGTGACAGGACTTTCTTCCCCTCCCCTCCTGCAGCCCCCAAACCTGCTCGAGTTTCCCACTCTCTGGAGCCAGTTTTGAGGGAGTGGGGAGGCTGGAGGGGGCGATTTCCCCTCTCTGTTCTGCTGATGAAAACAGTTCTATCAGCGGAATAACAGTGTTGGATCTCGCCCATTATTTGTGTCCTCCCCTCCACTAAAGGGTGGGAGGGGCTGTAGCTCAGTGGTAGAGCACCTGTTTTGCATGCCCCTCTGAAATCCCATGAACACATACACTAGGGTGACCATATGAAAAGGAGGACAGGACTCCTGTATCTTTAACAGTTGCATAGAAAAGGGAATTTCAGCAGGTGTCATTTGTATATATGGAGAACCTGGTGAAATTCCCTCTTCATCACAACAGTTATAGTGCAGGAGCTATACTAGGGTGACCAGATTTAAAAGAGGGCAGGGTACCTGCAGCTTTAACTGTGGTGCTGAAGAGGAAATTTCACCAGGTTCTCCATATGTACAAATGACACCTGCTGAAATCCCCTTTTCAATACAACTGTTAAAGATACAGGAGCCCTGTCCTCCTTTTCATATGGTTACCCTAACATACACCTACTTGTGATGCAGCACCATGGAGCAGCTACAGGATGGTGATGGCAGCAGGGGAAGGTGGGGAGTGGAAGGCAGGAATTGTCTGAATAATGCAGCACGGCTTTTTAAACTGTAGATCTTACTGTGTGATTATGTGAGTGTTAGCTTCATCACACCAGCGTTATACTGTGCAATCACTGCGAATTGCATTCAAAGGACTCTGAAGTTTTCTAGCTTATAATCTGCTTTTACTGTGAAGTACTCCCTTTAATTGTGCTTCTTAGCCAAAAGAAGCGTTGTATTTTACTACCCCTTTAAGAGCGAATCTTTTGTTGTTCTCCAAGCAGCCACTGGGGGTGCAGGAGGATGATTTGATATGTTTAAACTACAAATTAAACAAATGCTTACATCTGCATAAGTTTTAAAGATAAAGACATCAAAATTGGCACATTAATAGATATTAAGGAGGGCCTTCAGCATACCACATTTGAATCGGATTGGGTCATCTGTTGATTTTTTAAATGATTTTTTATATTTCTCCCCTTAAACCCTTTTCCTGGTATGCAAAGGAACTTAGGAGCGCCGCTGCCCGGGGTGTGATTTAGCTAACAACAACAACAACGACGATGATGATGATGATGATGATGATGATGACAGCTTTGCATTATGGGGATAATTCAAGGGAAATGGGTACGTGGGATGAAGCTTTTTATCAGTGTATTTGCTGTTTGACCTCCACTCCAGGAGCAAGGAGAGGCTTTATTTGGGCTCTGCTTCAAGCAGCAAACTGACTTGGTCTGGCAGGCTCAGCTAGGCCTGACCCTAGCTGGATTGGGACTGGATACATATAGATTTCACCATAGAAATATCTATGGTTCTCGAGTTTTTGAGCTATCTGACCCCACAGTGATGAGGTGTAAGGGATGCTGTCGCTATAAACAGCAGGAAAAAGAAATGAAGGGAAATGAATTGTTTTGTGAGGAAACGGGAGGCTGAAAATTCTGCTATTGTCACAGCTGCAAACTGTATCTCAAACGGCCACCTGAGGAATTGGAAGGGAATGTCGCTTGATGATCAAAGTAAGGTAGGCCAAAGTGGGTTAAAAACCGAGTTGTTAATGACCAACTAAAGTCTAGAAAATGTCACAGACACACTACAGGCTAAACAAACATGCCCCAGGAAGGTTAAGTACTATGGGCCGTCATCCTTTCCTTCAGGCATATGAAATAAAGGCTTCTCATCTCTGGGAACCATTTAGTGGCGATTATTATCAGTGGCTGTAAAAAAGACAAGAAGTGATTTGGCACGTTCTCTTCGAAAACAGGGATGAGTCAAACATAAAATGTTACATCCCGCTGAAGGTCAAAACCAATGCCAAGTAGCACGTCACTCAGTGGGGAAGAAGAAGAAATTGATTTTCTGGGCAGAGGTTTGAATGCTCATTTCCCTGCTGATTTTTCTACCCAGAGTGTTCCACCTTTGGCTGCAGAAAGGTCAAAATCCAGACTTATATATTGGACTCTCTCCACCCACCACTTACCCCCACAACGCACAATGGTTGAAGGATGTGGCTTTTGTTTTTCCTTAGCAGTTTTTGCGAGGATTGTGGTATGAGGTGGGGAAAACGATATGGTTCACAGGAGACCATTTCTTTGAACACATTAAGCAAAATGCTGGGAAGTTGCTTAGTGTCTTCCCAGCATCACTAAGAATCAGAGCCAATTGCCGTGAAGACACCTCCTGCCCTATAATTTGTGAGTAATTCTAAAGCGACAGGTAATGGTGTCATTCTGATAAGATTCCAGAAGTGATGGTTGAGGTTCAAATGAGACAAGGGCAAAGAGAGAGGATTCCAGAGTATGAGTGAAGCAGATATTTAAAAAGAAGTAATTCCATTGATGGACCTTGTTGATGGTCAAAGGTTTGGAACTATTGTATTACTGTGACTTACCTACTCATGTAAAATGGGAACTACAATAGCACTCCATTGGATCCATACTTAGCCATATACTTAGACAAACTAAAATCAATAGCTAACATAAATCCCATTGATTTCAATGAGCCTACCTGAAGTAAGACTAAATTTGGATCTGACCTGATATGTTGATAAGACCAGAATTTTGCAAGCATTTTACAGTCGTCACTTACATCAGCGGTGGGCAGAAAGTAGTTGTCCAGATGTTTTGGACGTCAGCTTCCAGCATTCCTGACAATAGGCCATGCTGGCAGGGGCTTCTATGAGTCAGTGTCCCAAACATCTGGAGATCTACTTTCTGCCCATTCCTGAAGAGTACATAGCAGCAGAATCTACATCATCAGCAAAAGTTAGCCACAAGCGGCCTCCTTTCATATTTCTCCTGGAGAGACCAGGTAAAAAGAAGTATTATGCTCAGTCTGGTAGAAACTGCACATTTCAAATCTGAGGCCTAGTGCTAGTTCACACATGCACCATTACTAGATAATTGCAGCATCAGATGATGATTTTTCATCTGTGAATGCATCACCACAGATCGGACACTGCTATGACAGAGCTTTCATGTCACCTCATATCACTTCCAGCACAAACTTTTAAATAGAATTAGTTCACACATCCATCTCTGAGGCATGAAGTGATAAGACACATCTTGCTAGTGCTTCATCAGTGCTGCCGTTTGCTGGCCTCTTTCTGGACACAGTTCAAAGTGCTAGTTGTTACCTATACAGTCCTGAAAAGTTTATTTATTATTTATTTATTTACAATATTTATATTCCACTCCCCATTCAAAATTTCTGAGCTGTGTACAAGATAAAATAAAATAAAAACAGAATAAAACACTTTAAAATAGATTTTAAAAGAAGCAAAATCAGTGAACCGTGGCTGGTCATTAAGGAAAGCCTTCCTGGAATAATGACGTTTTCAGGAGGCGTCGAAAAGAATACAAAGTTGGCGCCTGCCTGACCTCCAGAGGCAGGGAATTCCATAGGAGGGGGGCTACCATGCTGAAGGCTCTTCTCCTGGTGGACTCCAATTGGAGGATGGGTCTCTGTGGAACCACTAGGAGCATGCCCTCAGATGACCTCAGTGACTGGGCAGGTTGGTAGGGGAGAAGGCGCTCTCTCAGGTATCCTGGTCCCAAGTTGTTTAGGGCTTTGTACACAAATACAAGAACTTTAAACCTGGCCCGGGAGTGAATAGGCAGCCAGGTTTGCAGCTGGGCTGCTTGAAGGACCATCTTCTGCATAAGCTTTCATGAACCTTTCATTCTTCACCTGAGGCCCTTCTCTGGCTTCGCCTGCCATCTGAGCCTAGACAGACGTTGGACTTCTCTACTGGTGTGCCTCAAAGATGGAATGCCATCCCTAGAGAAGCTTGCCTGGGACCAACTTTGATGTCTCTTTGGTACCAATCAAATACTTGTTTATTTGCCAGGCATTCCAGTAAGTTTCAGTGTTGTTTCATAGCTTTGCTGGGTTTTAGTGGTTTTGCTGAGGCCTCTTTTATTTTATTGTTTTCTTATATTTCTTATATTTATTTTTGAGTTGTACACTGCCCTGAGAATCCTATTACTGAAGAGTAGTTTATATTTGATTGAATTCTCCTGTATGAGCTTAGCTGGGTTTTAAGACCATCTGAGGAGGACCTCAGAAAATGTACAATGTACTAAAGAGCCAGTACGGTATAGTGGCTAGAGTTTTGGACTGGGAGTTGAATGAACCAGGTTCTAGTCCCCACTGGAAGCTCACTGGGTGACTTTGCGTCAGTCACAGACTCAACCTACCTCACAGGGTTGTTGCTGTGAGGATAAAATAGAGAGGAGGAGGATTATGTATGCCACCTTGGGTTCCTTAGAGGAAAAGGGCAGGTTATAAATGCAATAAATAAATTTATTCCCATTGCGCCAAAGTCCCTGCAGCCTAGGCAACTAGCAAGGAGGTCACTCATTAGCCTGTTTGCCTATTCTGAAGATGTCCTTCTCTAACTATGGCATCTAGATTATGAGCCAGAGAAAGAGCTGATGGAAAAGACTGAATTGGACTCAAGTTTCTAATCATCTTTTGAGCTTGTTCCTGCACAATGCAGCAACAATCCTCTTCAGAAATGGGCAATGTGGGGCAGAAAAATGTTGTGGGAAGATGTAGAATATTAAAAAGGAAAGGAAAGGAAAAGACTCAGTCAAACCATTCTGCACATAATCGCTGACATATGTACATGTTTGTTGGTAAAACACACACCTTCCCAAAACAGCGAATAAACTTGTGGTCAGTTGCTATGGGTAAATTTAAGAGATGACACAAACGTTTATTCCAACTGTCCCCTCACCCCCACCCAGGTTACTGAAAGTTTAACTTTTGTTTTCTCTCCCACACAAACAGGATGTGGCTACTCAAGTGCTAAACCCCCCCAGCAAAATAGTCTTTTTTTCTATTTCATCCCCAAATTGTCTGAATCCCTTATGTGCTGTCCAAAGTTTTTCTCCAGGTTTAGGGGCTTGGATACGTCAACTGAGTATCTGAAGTGGTGGGTGGGGGTGGGGCAGGAGAGAAGAGGAGAAGTCAGAAGAACACGGGAGTTTTTTTAATGAGTCTGGATCTTATAAAAACAAACAAAACTCAGCACCCAAAGAAACACAAGCAAGGATTTTTTTTAAAAAAGAAAGACGTTAATAATTGGGAGCTCCATCCCACCAGCGTTTTATCACACTCTCGTCATGCCTGGCTTGCGGTTTTGCAGCACGGTACTCACATGACGTCGTGCCTGTCCTGCAGTCACCCTGCCTCTTCCCCTCTATTTTTAGTGTTTTCCTAGAACGGGGAAAGTCTGGTTTATTTTCTCCATGCTGGGATTAAAGCAACTTTCCACTCCTGTGTATTGCCATCCTCACACTATGTCCTTTGTTAGGGGCGTGTGCTTTGAATGTGTGCTTGCTGATGAAAGAGGAGGGTGGGTGGTTCTCCTCCTCCAGCACACTGTGTCGAATAAACGGGCTTGTGCTGAGCTGGTCGAATAGGCTTTTGCTGCTCCAACCCCACCCTCCTTGCCTGCAGAAATGGCACCCAGCTGATTAAATGTTGAATCGGTAAAATGCTAGACAACAAAGCCAGAGTGAGGGGGGCAGGGAGAGGTGCCCACATCCATCACTGGACGAGAACCAATGAACAGGAGGGGGAAGAATAAGGCGTGGGGTGGGGTGGGGTGGGGGCAATAATGGGAGAGAAAACAAGTGAAAAGAGAGTCCCCCGATATAGCGACAATAGTGAAAGGGACCAGCGCTTGACGCATTAATGAAACAGAGGTCAAAATCGCAGGTGCATACCAGGAAAGAAATGTAGGTGTGATGGCACTCTAAAAAAGAGAGAATGACACCAAATAGTGACAAAAGATTTAATACATTTTATAGCAGCCTTCCCCAATCTGATGCCCTCCAGAGGAGTTGGACTACAACCCCCATTGCCAGGCATGCTGGCTAGGAATGATGGGATTATAGTACAACTCCTTTATGGTATAATCCTCCCTGCACATACACATGTGGGCATGCACACACATACACACACACATGACTTAACAACAAAGTGGCTGCAATTCTAAGCAATTGTATTAGGCAATGAGCCCCAATGAATATTGTGGGGCCTATTTCTGAATAAATATGCATAGTATCTCACTGCACATCTGCTTGTACATCTGGGATCTTCTCTAAATGTTACTGTGTCGTAACACATAATCTTTAGCTTGCTATGGCAATTTTGATTAGTCATGGTAAATTTCTATGGTCTTTCATAAGCCTCCGTGTATTCCTATGAAAAATTGGAAGGAATCAATGTGTCCAATTATTATTATATTAATTTCCTGGCTTTTGTCCAATGCTGGGTCTCAAGGCAGCATTACAAAATTTAAAATATATGCATTTAAAACCTATAAATAGAGATATACAAAAATTAAAACTATATTAAACATATTCCAATATTATTATTATATTTTTATATTGTTAGTATATAAAAGGCAGGAGCCACACCAAGCAGGCTATAGTGGTATGAAAGCAGTATATGGTATGTGTCAATGGGCCCATACCACTATAAACCAGTAGTGTGGCTTCTGCCTTTTATATACTGCTTTCATAATGCAACATCCTGCTTGTGTAGATTAAGCCTTGGAATGCTGAACACTGAAACACTTTCCCTAGTAAATGGCTGTCAGGTCCTCCCCCTTTCCCCCAGGTATTTTGAGAAATGGTAGCTGGAACGGCAAAGCAGTGCAACTAAAATAGAATTTAATGGGCTGCAATATGGTGGGTGGAAGGGAGATGGGAGAAGCCTTTTTTTTAGACTTCAGGCTAGCAGGTAAACATGGAGAAATATAAGTGCAACGCCAAAAAAGTTCTCATATGTATGCAGAGAGCTTCACTAAAATCTTAGTAAATTATACCTCTGATTAAGCTACTCATTAAAGTACTGTGGAGAAATTCCAGTGTATTTAGGAGCATGGCAGGAGACAGGTAGAAAATTATAGTAATTTGAGCTGCATTTAAAAAGAGGATTGTACATCACCCCATGTGTCTCGATGAGGGCATCCTACATTTAAAGTCATGGGGCAATGAATAAGTCCATCTACCATGTAAGACGTCAAGGAAACATGATTTCACGGATGACATCATCATCACATCATCTGATTATATCTTCTTGGGGACCTTTTATGCTCTTTTCATCCCTTTGGTATAGATTGATTTCATGTTTCTACATCCCACGCATGAAAGGCTTAGCTTACCATCAGGTGCATAGTTAAACTGTGGAATTTGCTACTACAAGATGTGGTGATGGCCACCTACTGGGATGACTTTAAAAGGGGATTAGACAAATTCATGGCAGATAAAGCTACCAGTGTTTGTCTACTAGTCCTGATGTCTATATGCTACCTCCAGCACAGGGGCAGCATACCTCTGGATACCAGCCACTGTGGAACAACAGCTGGAGAGAACTATTGCACTGTTTGTGGGCTTCCCATTAGGTCATCTGGCTGGCCACTGTGGGAAGACAGATGCTGGACTAGGTAGGGTTTTGGTCCAAGAGGGTTCTCCTTATGTTCTTACCAAGGGTTGGTTTATCCCCAAACTAGGTAACCCCCAAAAGCTGCTTTGTAAGGATGGCATGTTTGCAGCAGCCACCACAGAGGAAAGGATCCTTCCTTTTTCAGTGTTGCATTTGTACATCTATCTCAGATGCTTGGGCCTACAACTGCCATCAGCCCCAGCCAACATGCCTAATGGTGAAGGATCATGGGAGTTGTAGGCCAAAAGTTGGCCTATTTGTGATCTATCTTCTGGTGAAGGAAGGACAGCATTGGTGTTATAATAAGGAGGCAAGAAAAGGTGAGGCAGCAAGCAAGGCTTTCCAGAAGCAGAAAGGGAGTACTTTTATTTATTTATTTATGTTTTTATTTATTTATTTAGGCAGAGATAAGGAGGTGTGGGTGAAGATTAGCAGTGGTCAGCTGATATTGGGCAGGGCTAGAGAAGAGGTAGGTAGAATTTTGACAAGATATTGTGCTGCCTGAGGCTAACAAAAGTGGCATGGAGTGATTTAGTATTTTCCCCACTATCTGGGAGCTTTGCGCTTCTGAGACCATGCTGCCAGGTGTTGTGAGGGGATGTAGGTGTGCCGTGGTGCCTCCCAGCCTCAGCCATCTGAGATGGCTGCCTTACTTTCACTCATTATAGGTGTCATGACTCTGGGTTTGGAAGAGGACTTTGAGCCCAATCAGGCACTAGTCACCCACTCCAGGGAGAACCATCAACACCCTCTCATGCACCCTATATGGGTCAAAGGGCTCAGTCCTCCCCTCAATCTCCTACGATGGCTCTCCCAAAATCTGTCAGGTCCTTCAGCCACGTAGGAATGTGAGGCTACAAAAATGAGCATGAACCCTTTAAGGCCTTAGCTTGACCTAAGTTTTATCCCGGAATCGTCCCGGGGTCATCCCTGTTCATGTAAATGACACACGGGATATCCCGGGAGTAGGCAGGGATGACCCCGGGATAAACCTTAGGTCTAGCTAAGGCCTAAGTTTTGCAGTCAATACCCAGTTGGGGAGGAGCATCTGAAGGACCAGCCTGCTTAAACTCTCAGTTGCTGCTTCCTTTATGAGTGACTACTGTAGCCAAGCAGCTCCTGCTGAGCACTATTTGAGGTTCTGTTTTTGGCCTTGCTGTACTCTTGCTTGTCCAATGTGTGTTGCCTAGACGTGATCTTGCCATACCAAATCTGACTTGTCATACCGGATGTGACCCTGGCCTCGCCAGATGTGACATCCTTATACCAGAGCCTCTGTGAGCACATGAATAAGTGGGCACTTCCCTTGGGTCCTATCAGGACCATAGGGCCAGACCTGGATCATCTTGCCAATCCTTGGAGCTGTGGAATCTGGTGCAGATGAAGAGTATATGAACAGTTTTGCTGAATCAGACATTTACCAGCCTGCAAATGTAAATTTTCCAGCACTACCAGCTTGCCTCCAGCTGGACAGATTACTTTGAGAAGCTCTGAAGCATGGCATGATTTTATTCATTTGTTTATTACATTTCTATACCGCTCAATAGCTGAAGTTCTCTCGGTGGTTCACAACAATGATGCACTGTAGAGTGGCCATGCAGGCAGGCATTTTTCTAGTCTGAGGGCCAATTGCTTGTGAAGTGATCTGTGGTTCGTTCCCCTCAATGTTTTCTTTTTCAACTTAAAAGCAGGTGCAGAGTCCTATAAATTTGATCGGAGCAGTAATGTGGTGTGCAGTGGGGAACCAGATCCTTCCTTCATGTTATTTACTTGACCTCAGTGCACTTCCTAAAGTTATTAGTGTGTGTGTGTGTGTGTGTGTGTGTGTGTGTGTGTGTGAGAGAGAGAGAGAGAGAGAGAGAGAGAGAGAGAGAGATTCATCCCTTTCCCCACCTGGGACAAACAGTGACCTGGGAGAGGGGTGGCCATTTTGACTAGGAAAATGGTGCTAGGTTAAACATTTGGTGCCGCTGTTCCAATCAATCTGGCAGCCCCCCTATCCCCACAGCTGTATTTCATTAAAAAAAAAGCCAGGAAATCCAATTATTGATATCTTGCATAACATGTTGTCTGGCCTACTGCCATGAATTTTACAGCACAGCTTTAGTTGTTACCATCTCTCATCTCATCCCAGGTTACCTCACAGGGGGTTTGTGAGGAGAAAATGGGCTATGTATGCCGCCTTCAGATCCCTGTATTTCAGAAGGTAATAAATAGTAATCTTCAAAGCACTTTGTTGGAACAGGCCTGTGGAAAGTGACAGGACTAATGACAGAGGAGTGGCTTGAATGCTGAGACCCACTGTGGGGAAGTGGTTTTGAGTACATGGCTTGAAACACTAAAGGCTGAACCTTGTCAATGTTTGAGAGCCTTCCCAAGGAAGCCAAAGGAGAGGGTTTGCTGCAGAGAAATATCTGCTGCTTTAATGGCAATTGAACAAGCCAGTTTAATTGGCATCCAGACAAGCCACCGCTGTTTCTGCAAACTGTGTAAATTGCCTGATTTTCTTTTTTAATATTATGAGCAAACTAATTTTTCTCTTCAGAATCCCCTGCTGATCCAACTTTCCTTTTAGGCATACAAAACCCTGAGTGACAGCCAAGGTGCCCTTCAATACAGGGGAAAATTAGTTAATGAAAAAAATCAAGTCAGATAATTTTCTTGAGTGCATTGCCTTTTGCTACCAATTACTCTTCACTACAACAACAACAACAACAACAATATTAATAATAATGCCCTAATTAGGCCAAGCTGCCTTACTAGTCTGCTGGAGTGTCAAAGGCTTTGGGTTTGGGGGCGTTCCACCCCACAGTCAGTGAGCTCCTGAGTGGCTGCCACGCCACTGGTCTAGTTGCAAGAAAGCCACAGCTGCCAGAGGCAATTGGCTTGTGGAGGTCAGGATGGCTGAGGCCACAAAACAAAGGGTAAGTGGCCCCTTTGCCAGCAGGAAGGATAGCAGGGGAGAGGAGAGATGAAGTGGAGGCACCTACCTACTTACTACCTCAGGACCAGTGCACGAGGCACCTTTTTTTGTTAATGAGTCACTGACACAGTACCATCAAACAAGGCCTGTTAAGGAATTCTCATGGGATTGCCTATGAGAGATAGAACAAATGATGTATGAGGACCCATTCTAATGAAATGTTTTTTTTATTTATATGCATCCATTGGGAAAATGTGAGCCACCCCACTGCACATACATGTTTGTCAAAAGAATTGGGACCTTGAAGGTGGCGCCATTTTTGATGTACTATAGGAACTGTTACCTTTTGTTTAGTGGGAACACATAGAGCTATATTTTTGTGAGAGCTTCAGCTATTGGGCAGTGCAGAAATGAAATTAATAAATAATGTTCTCTATTTGGTATTTTGGAAACTTCCATCCTGTGTCAGCTATTACATACAAACAGTACTCTTAGTGGGGAGGAACATGCCCATGTGATAAACCTATTGCAGGGCTGGCCCAAGACATTTTTCTGGCTGAGGCAAAACACCAAACGGCATTTCCTTCTTGCTCTTCAAGTCAAGGTTCATGGTACCCAAGACTGGCCAAGTTATTTTTGGTATCTTAGGCAGCAAATCTCACAAGCACCTCTCCCTCGAAATAAAAATATAATAACAAATTAACTATTTGCTGACCTTTTATGACACCTAAAGGCAGCTGCCTGAGGCCACTGCATCCCTCTTTTTAATGATAGGGTCCTATCATGTGGAGGTGATAATGTTAACTGCTTGAGGGAATCCCCTCATACTCTTGCACAATACTACCAGAATCAAAATGCAATGTGTCTATTATAGTGGTCCATAATATTTGAGCGCAAATTATGCATATGATGTACATTTTTTAAAAAAGTAAACCTTGCTGCTGCACTTTCTTCTGTTGATGGCACCTTTTCAGGACACCCCCTTTGCTGTGTGAACCACATTGAAGACCTTTGAAGCAAATTCTCCTTGACGTGTTTTTACAACACTTTTGCTCAGGGGCTTAAGCTTTTTCCATAGTTTTGCATCGCAGCAATGTCATCAAGAGCAGCATCTCTGGGGGAATGTTTAGACATTGCTAATGTCATCTTGATTCAGAAGACATTTCTGTTTAGCTTCTGCCCTTATAAAGGCTTAAATCCTAGCATAGCATTGATTGTCAGTGCCAAAGACTGTCTCAGTGTACAAATAAATGGGTTGTTCTGGTCTGGAAAAGACTCAACATATGACAACGTTCTCATTTTTAAAAAAATGTCTGAACTGCCTCTCCCTGGTGTTTACAATGTTCTCATCATGGTGGCAGGTAGCCACTAGTTTTTTATTTTAATTTATAAGGAATGCAACTAATTAAATGGCAAAGCACAGCAGCTTTGGAGGGAAATAGACCTTGATTTTACCTTGTAAAACTAATGTTGTAGTGGTATAACATGGCTGCATGGGATTACTTCTTGGGCTACCCCCCACCCTCAGAAAATATGATAGGTGAATTTTCTCTCTTAAATAATCTTTCTGCAAAAAGATGCCCATAAGCTTTTCAGTATCCATTGCTCTGTCCATGAGGGTGCATGTTCCTCTTTCTCATGTATCTGGATCTGCATAATCCAGTCAATGCAAGATGAAGCGTAGCTGTGGCAGAAGGCTAGGCCTGCTGAACAATGCAACCAGGGAGGAGACAGAGACCCTGAGGGACCTAGCTCCAATGTAGCTCTTAGTGTGTATCCACACTACAGGCATAAACTAGTTTAATTGCCATTTCAGTTCCAAAGGAAGCCCTGGGAACTATAGTCTGTGATGGAGAGGAGTGTAGACATCTGTCAAGGAGAATTCTTAGCAACTTCATCATACTACAATGCCTAGATATTTTCAAACGAAGCTGTGCGACAGTCTAGTTCTAGCCTTAAAGCTGGGGTGGGTAACATCCTGCTTCCAGACAGAATTTGGCTTGCCAGACCTCCTGATCTAGCCTGTGAAGTTCCCTGAGGAGATACCCTAGCCCTGTGAGCTAATTGAGAGAGCACCTTCTCCCCTACCAACCTGCCCAGTCACTGACGTCATCCGAGGGCATGCTCCTGGTGGTTCCACATAGACCCATCCTCCGATTGGAGTCCACCACGAGAAGAGCCTTCAGCGTGATAGCCCCCCTCCTATGGAATTCTGGAGGTCAGGCAGGTGCCAACTTTGTATTCCTTTCGGTGCCTCCTGAAAATGTCATTATGCCAGGAAGCCTTTCCTTAATGACCAGCCACGGTTCACTGTACATTTTGCTTCTTTTAACATCTATTTTAAAGTGTTTTATTCTGTTTTTCTTTTATCTTGTACACTGCTCCGAAATTTTGAATGGGGAGCGGTATATAAATATTGTAAATAAATAAATAAATAATTGGGGAGCCATAGCTCTGAGTTCACTGGGCATGCCTTGAAGCAGTGCATCCCCAGGGCTTCACTCATCCAAAGGTGAGGGCTGAGGGAAGCTACAAGGTATGCCCAGTGTCCTGAAGTGGTGCTTCTGCAGGGGTTTGCTCACCCTTGCCAATGGGAAAGGTAAGGTGTGAGTAAATCCAGTTCTGTTTGTGTGTGTGTTGGCCCATTCCAGGAGTGGCCTTGCCTGGGGTCAATTCAGCCCTCAGACCCAAAAAGGCTTCTCCACCTCTGCCTTCAAGAGATAGGTGAAGAAACCTGGAGTGTCATCACATGGGGGGGGGGAATTCACATTTCCTTGCCATCACTTCTTCACCCACGCATATGTCCCTCATAACTTCCTCTTTCCAAAGACGAAGTAAACAACGTGCATGTGGCCCATTCAGTGGGCTGTTTTGATTGCACTGCTTCTCCTGCACAGAGCAGGGGATAGCGGCAAGTTCCATCTCAAAAAATAAGTTGGACTTACTGGGGTGTTTTTTTGTCATGCGAAGAAGGCTAGAAGGGGTGGAAGGCATGCGGGAGGCAGATGACGTTGTGAGAGGGATCCGCAAAAATCCTTGAATGCCCAGTAATGAACACGCAATAAAATGCTGGTCTGATGGAGCTCCAGGTCTGTTTCAAAGGTGGCAATGTCACTGGTAGTCTGAAAACAATATGTGACCAGCCAATTCAAATAAAGCCCTTGGTCATGAAAAGTAGGGATGTGCTCCGCTTCTCCTCAGACCGGAGAAGCAGGAGCGGATCGGGGGGGCTTCGCCTCCACTTAAGGTGGAGGCGAAGAGGATCGGGGGAGCCGCAGAGCGTTGCAGAGCGGATCGAGGTGAAGGCGGATCCTTCGCCTCAATCCAGAGCTCCGCAAAAAAGGTAAGGGGGGGTTACTTGGCCCTGCTGCTGTCGCTGCCGCCCATGCGGCGACGGCGGCAGAGCCAGGTAAGGGGGAGGGGGGTCTTACCTGCATCCATCCGCGGTCCCGTGGCTGCTTCAACTGAGCCCGAGGACTCAAACAGGAAGACTAGGCCGCAACTGTGGCCTGGTCTTCCTGGTTGAGGCCTCGGGCTCAGTTGAAGCAGCCGCGGGTCCGCAGACGGACGCAGGTAAGGGAGAGGGGGGGTTTACCTGGCCCTGCCGCCACCATCACCCAAGCGTTGACGGCGGCAGAGCCAGGTAAGGGGGCAAGGGGGAGATGGAACTTATCTGCATTGGTCCACGGTCCCGCAGCTGCTTCAACTGCAACTGTGGCCTGGTCTTCCTGTTTGAGTCCTCGGGCTCCGTTGAAGCAGCCACGGGTCCGCGGACGGACACAGGTAAGGGGGAGGAGGGAGAGGGGTTTACCTGGCCCTGCAGCCGCCGCCACCCATGTGGCGATGGTGGCAGAGCCAGGTAAGGGGGAGGGGGGTCTTACCTGCATCCGTCGCTGCCTGTCACCACCTACACTAGAGCCCACGGCTCAACCAGGAAGTGTAGGCCGCAATCGGGCCTACAGTTCCTGGTTGAGCTGCGGGCTCTAGTGAAGCTGGGATGGGCCGGGACGGACACAAGTAAGGGGGAGGAGGGAGGGGGGCCTTACCTGGTGCCACTCCCCACCACTGCGGAGCTCCGATTCGGAGCCAGAGCTCCGCAGCGGAGCGGAGCGGCCCCTAGGCGGATCGAGGCGGGGCGGAGCGGGCCCGATCTGCAATTTGCGGATCAGGTGTGAAGAGGATCAGGGGGCTCCGTGCACATCCCTAATGAAAAGCAGCAAAGCCCACTTCCCAGCAGAGGCTTGATACTGTTTGCTGTATTCTTGGGACTGAAAATCCAGAAGGTTGTCAAGCACCTGGCATGGCTAGTTGTTTATAGCTTAGTGGACTGCACACTGGTTGAGCCAGTCTTACAGCAACACTGTGAGGTCTCATATAACCCCAACATTCTTGGAAATCAGGTTATTTAAGCAACATCAAATACTATCTTTTAATATTTAGATCTATTCTCAGACCTCTGAACGTGTATGTGATCAAACATGAGGATCGTATTTAGCAAAGATGGAATGTCTCCAACACTTCCTTTGCTAAAAAGCAGAAAAGAAAACCTGAAGCGATTACTGCTGTTACTGAGATAGTAATGAGGTAAAGATTACAGGGCAATTATAGCTGTCGATGCTGTGATTTTGCTTTATAACTCGTTATTAATGTCTTTAAACAGCAGGAATTTTTTTTACTGAGATGGCAACATTTTGCATTATTTGGATGTATAATTAAGCAAACTACTGTAGAACTTACAAAACATCTCTTGAAGCTCTAGTTCTAAATCTCTCCTGCACCCAAAATAGTCTACCCTCTTTAAACCAGCCCAAAAAATAATCAGGTTTAAGGAGTACTGGAGACAGCCCAAGAGCTAACCTGACTCTTCAAGTTATTTAGAATCTTCTAGAACAGCCTTCCCTAACCTGGCACCCTCCAGATATGTTGGACTGCAACTCCCATAATTCCCTACCAGCCAGTGGCCTTGTTGGCTGGGAATTATGGCAGCTGCAATCCAACACACATCTGGAGGGTGCCAGGTTGAGGAATGCTGTTCTAGGTTGAGGTTGTCCAGATTGCATTAGAACAAGATTCTAACTACACTATAAACCAAGGCCTACTTAGGCATCTCCTTCTGCTTCCCCTACTTCACCTGTTTCAGGCTAACCCAGAAGTATGGAAAGCCACCAAAGAAAAGGTCTTCAAAATGCAGGTAGTTTTTGTAATATGGGTTATATGGCATGTTCTGGTTCTATGCTTGCTGCCATATTTGGGGCAGAACTGGAGGACTAGTTGGAGAATTAGCCAGGGATGGTACCTGGCATGTGCAGATTGTAACAGACACTTATTCATACACTGACCCATTACAGTTCCATCTTGATGTTCCTCAACCCTAAGCCAGTATTTAGAACATAAGAAAAGCTATGATAGAACATCCCAAAGACCTATCTAGTCCAGCATTCTTTTTCCACAGTGGCCAACCACATGCCTCATGGAAGCCCACAAGAAGGATATGCAGGTATTAGGCCTTTCTTGTAGTGGTTTCCAGCAATTGGCATTGAGAGGAATACTGCCTCTTATACTGGAAGTAATATACAGCCATCCTGACTAATCATGACTCGTAACAGTAATGGATTTTCTATGGGAACAAGCCATTTCTGATCAAATGTTTCCTGATGAAATACTTCCTTAGAATACCGAAAACCCTGCATTGAAAGGGTTCTTGCCCTCCCATATAGCTACAATTCCCAGAATCCTTTAGGACAAATCTGTTTAGAGCTGATCTAACTATTATAAGCAGACATGCATTAAATATCAAGTTGTTTTCACAAGCAATGCTTAAATTGCTTTTAATATTTCCCAAGTCTAAAATTCAAAAATAAAACGTATTAGCTAGCATGTACATTCAACTTAAAAATCAGCACTCTTCTGTTTTGTACCACTCCTTGACAACACTAATCAGTGCCGCATTGAGACTAATAGGTATACTTAGTATCCCTGGTAAAAGCATCCTAGTTTTATTCGGGTGGCATATGCAACTGATTCAGATGTTTTCAGTTATGCCCACCAAAAAGGCCCACAGCACTTGCTTTAATGGATTATTTAGAAGTTTTTGCACTGGTGATACAATATAGATCAACATCCTTTCCTTGGAACATTCATGTATCAAAGAAGTACTTGGCTTCAGAGCAATCGAAAGTCCATGGTCCATGCCCATATCGCAAAACCTGACCACTTGGGGACCCTTTGAAGAAAGCCATTTGGCTCTCTTAAGAAGACATTAGTACTTTCCCCACTTCAATGATGTAGATGCAATTACTGTGGGAACTGAGGGAAGATGGCAACCCGAAGTCTTCTTATTTTCAGAGAGCTGAGATCTTGAAGGGTTAATCAATCTGGGTAGCATAGGCTTTTTTATTTGGTCCAGTGGTTTCCTTTTGTCATTTGGTGTGTGTTCTTCCACAGACCCTTCATCAAGCTCTGGGAATGTCAGTTGCATAGATTTTAAGTCAGACTCGGTGGTGCAAACGATTCCCTTGCTCATCATCCGTGAAGTCATAGGTAAGTTGCTGGGTAAGGTTAACATCTCTATCTCCTACAATGAATTATGGGAAAAGAAACACCATGATCACAGATGCCATCCTTGAAGGAATGATCATGATTAAGGACTCAGTGGCCAGGTTCACACCAACACACTAACTCACCATGGGTCATTGTGTTGTATGAACATAGTGCATTTTCCACAGGGTGGATTATTGTGTTGTCTAAACTCAACGTGTCTTCTGCAGGGTGGCTTGTTAAACATGCAGTGTGGTTTATTTTTCTTGAAGAAACTACCTTGAGAACCCATGGCTTGTTGTTGGGTTGTTCAAGCCACACTTCATGGTTAAAGAGCAACCTCTGAGGAAAAAGCTCTGCATTCAGACCACACAATTACTATCCTGCGAAAAAAGCACTGTGTTCAGATAACACAATAACCCACGGTTCAATAGCAACCCAGGAAAAAGGACACAAATTCTGTTCCGAGTTGCTTACAGTCTGCTATGGCCAAACTAGACGCAATGTTACATTGCATGCATACTTTTTGTTATGTAAATAAGAGTGGAAGAGATATTTCCTTAAAATGTTAATAGCATCTCTGGAGTGGTGATTTTTGTTAGGACTGTGGCAATATAATAATAATAATAATAATAATAATAATAATAATAATAATAATAATAATAATTTATTTATTTCTTACCCATCTCTCTACTTGGATCAAGGCGGGGAACAACAGTGAATATAAAACACATAAAAACTGATTAAAAACGTAGTATACATGATTAAAACATTCTAAAAACAGCAAGAGAAAGAGTTCCAAAACTGCTCAGGCTTCCCTTTGGCTTCTATTTACATAACAAAAAAATGTTCAATTATTTCATGCATGCAATTAACACCACATCTACTTTGGCCCTTATTTGGAAAGATTTAGGAGGGGGAATGCATTAAGCTATTATATTTTATATTGTATTTTATGGTTTTAATTTTTGTGAACCACCTAGAGAGCCTTGGCTGTTGGGTAGTATTGAAATGTAATAAATAAATAAATATGGAAGAAAAAGAGGAGACAGGCTATGCTGCGAGCAAATGTATTTCCACATAGACTGGAAGTCAGTTCCTATGTTAAGTTCCCTTGACCAGCTGTGGGCTCACTCCTGAAAACCAATGCTCAGAAGAGCAGGCTAAGTGTGTGAGCAGTGTAACAGTGGCACAGCAAACACATGGGAGATCATGACTCCTCTTCTGTGCACTGGGTGAAATTACTATTTTCTGACTTACATAAGAGGAGGTGCAAATTTGCCAATCTGATGTCATTACTTTGTTCACACAAATAGACTGTTCTCATCAGCAGTGATTTGTGGAAGTGAGCTGAGTATGGGAAGCAACTCTCAAGTTGCAGTTCTAAGATCCATGACTTAAAACAAGGTTTCATTGAAATCAATGGGGCTTGGCTTTCCCATAAATGGCATTTGGGCTGTGGTGGCCATTTCATAAGAGGACTGAGGGACAGAAGCAGGAAGAGAGAAAGAGCAACATTTTTATGAAGATAGATGACATAGCACTGGTATTCTGGGAAGGGATGAGCTTCTATTCAGTTTAAGTCATGACTATCATGCAACTAGGCACACTTTCTTTGGTAATAGTCTAACAAGCTAAGCATGAGTGATTCATGATGACTAGTCACATGATAACACAATGCATGGAGTTTGACATGTTCAGGTTATCAAAAAACAACTGCAATGATTGTATATGTAATAATGTAAACAAATAAACTCAGGAAGAAATATAAAGGGTCAGCAGAGGAGAATACACAATAGCTGTTGCAGGAGCAGACAACTGAATGTCCTTTACAAGCAGTAGGTTGAGTGTCCTTGTCTTACGGACCGTAGTTGCCAGGGCATGAAAAGGTGAAGAAGCGGTACCAAACTGATTGACTTTTTGCAGATTAATTTCTCCAAACAGGCGCCGACGAATTTTTCGCCTTGCTATTCGTTTCAGGGATCCTTCTTCTAGATTGTATTTGAAAAGGCTCTAGGAATTGAAATGAAACAAACACGCAAAGAACATTAAAGCTGTCATATTTATAGCCAATTTAGCAGTCAGTTTCTAACTGTGGTCGGTTATAGACGTGTCAGAGGCATGTAGCAGTAGGGGATTGATAGAATCCGGAGGTGGAAGAGCAGAAAGGAGGGCCAGCCCCAGAGGACAGGGTGGCTGCTTGAGACAACAGATCCTGTAAGATGGGGAGCAGCCTGAGCTCTGTGTATCACATGGCTTCACCCCACAAGCTAGCCTGCTGCCTTCAGGTACAGTGAATGATGCTATCCACTAGCACTGTTCAAATAAGATTCAACTGCCAGTCCAGTTGGCTTCTGGACATTATGTGTGTGTGCATGTGTGTTTGTAGAGAGACATTGGCCATGCTGTTTGGGAATGATGGGCATTGCAGTCCAATACATCTGGAGAGCACCAGGATGGGAATGCTGCAGTAGAATGCAACAGATCCAGCAAGACCCTTTGCATCCTTCAGTTACTGCCTATTGTTTTACATACATTTCTGGACTATTAACTGATTCTTCCTTATTGACATACCTTAAACAAGATGGAGAAAAATTGATGGGAGCAGGCAGACACAGTGTAAACATTAGGGGTGTGCACAGACCCCCTGCTCCGCTTCACTTGCAGATCCGCCATTTTCCGGATCGGGCCGCTCCGCCCCGCCCCCGCTCCGCCCACTTCCGCTCCGCTCCGCCCGGAGCTCCGGATCCGGATCCGGAGCTCCGTTTCCCCCCCCCATAGGCTTGCATTGAAAGCTAAAAAATTATACAACTTTTTTTCTGTTCAAGTTAGAAACCTCATGTTTGGCACCATGACACCTCATGGGGATATACACACGCATGCCAAGTTTCAAAGCAATCCCATCATCCCCTGATTTTTGGGGAATTTTTGAAAATCGGGCACCCCACACACAACATCCCTGCGAGGTGGGCAGGGGAGGAGGGAGGGAAGGCAGGCAGGCATGCAGCTGGCATTTCTGGGGGCATAAGGAAGTGAGCCAAGGATAAGCCAGTAATGCATATAAAATGGAATAAATCAATCAATAAACAAAGGAGGGGTGGAATTAAAAGCAGCAGTGTTGCTCAATAAACAACAAGAAGAACTTTTTTTAAAAGGCTATATCTGTCTTTTACCAGCAATAGGGGGACGTGCCCGGGGGAGGGGGAAGTAGCTGCCAGTTCAAGACACTGACAGCCACAGCTGGTTGGGCTTTTATATTGTATTTTATATTATGGTTTTATACTGTTGTTTTATACTTTGAATGTTTTTAAATTTTGTGAACCGCCCAGAGAGCTCCAGCTATTGGGTGGTATAGAAATGTAATTAATAAAATAAATAAATAAATAAATAAATAAATAAAAGAAGTGGGAGACTCATGAGATGTGGATGGCAGCATCAAAAGGACCCACAAAAAACCATGAGTAAGCAGTAATAAGTATGCGATAAAACGCTCATCTGATGACACTCTTAGACAGTTCATCAAATAGACAATACCTTTAATTAGAGGACTTCCCTCTGACAAATGTCCAAAAGAGTATAGTCTTCTATAAAGTAGGCCATCCTAGAAACCTACTAGCCATATATTCTTGTATGGCCTGCCAGTTGCTGTTTTTTAAAGCCCAGGGCAAGAAGCAAAAACAGGCAGCAGTTTATCCAGATTTCAGCATATTTGGAGTAGACCCATTTAAATCAATAGGATTTATGTAAGTCATGTCTAACACAAGTCCCATTGATTTCAGTGGTTCTGCTCCAAGCACGACAACATCTGGATTGAACCCAAGTTTAATAGAGTGCTTGGTTAGCCACTGTGTTTGGCTTGCTGGTTGCAAATTGTACAGATCAGATGCAGTGAATTGATTCCAATATGGTACTTGCAAGCTGAGAATGAAACAGCCCAGGCTCCCATTCATTGCTTGTGATTACTGAGCACTGAGACTGTATGAAAGAGTGTTTGTTTCCCTGTACTTTATTGATCATGAAATCCAAGCATTTCTCTCATAGATGCTTATAGTGAAGAAGCACAGCAGAGTTTTGCTCCTTGCATTCATTTAGCCTTTTCTCTTTTCTTCATAATGTCAGGAACAGCTAGAAGGCTGCTTGACAGCAAAAAGAAAATCCACAAAAAAACCTCCTGCCATTCCTCTCAATCTCACTAGTGCTGCTGCCATCCTCTTTCATCCTTTGTCAGTGCCCTCTGCCCCGTGCTCCCAAAAATCAAGAAGAGTGTCCCAAATGCATTTGAAACCTGTTTTGTTTGTTTTTTAGTTTTTCGGTCTTGCACAAGTACACACATTCAAAAGTCCACAGTTATGAAATGTACTTAATTTCCCCTCCACTTTACTGATCTGCATTGAAATTTGCATATCATTACCAATCCCCTTCACTCCCTGCTTTGCCTTGAAGTTTGCGTATCTTTACTGATCCCCATCACTAATGTAACCAAGGCATATTTCTGACAGCTAACAATGGAGGAAAACAAGAAGCATGAAATGTGGGGTGGTGGTGGGGGAAAACAGCTGGCGCCTTCAAGAGAAGGACCTTTTCAGGTGGGTGTAATTACTTCAGTAGTATGTGATGCAGGTGTTCACCTACCAGCGCCAAAGTAGAGAACGAAATTGACAAGGACATTGGCAAGAGGGGGGATATCCCTATGTTGACTAGTCTTGTGCTCCTGCACACTTACTTATTAAACATGTATGGGATTGCACTGTTAGAATGTGATGTGATTGCACTGTTAGAATGGAAGTAAAGCTTCCATTCATGTTAGATGTTGCAGATGTGCTTACAAAGATCCCTATGCAATAGTACAAAGAATAATATTTCACATTCCTGTTTTATTCAGGAAGGATCTAAGAGAAAAGGCAATGAGTACAATGCAGTCCTATCATTAAAATGAATGGAAAGGCTCTCAAACAGTGTCCCTTAATTTCAATCAGTCGTGCACAGGATAATTTCCCAGTGGACTGTGGGTAATGATTTTAAGAAAAATTATGGTGACTGTTTACAACAATTTATATCTGAAGATTTAAGCTAGATCCTCCCCAATTAACTTATCCAAACTAATCTCTAGTACTGAGGAATTATGAATAATATAAGAACTAGGGGTGTGCACAGACCCCCCCGCTCCGCTTCACTTGCAGATCCGCCATTTTCCGGATCGGGCCGCTCCGCCCTGCCCCCGCTCCACCCACTTCCGCTCCGCTCCGCCCGGAGCTCCGGATCCGGATCCGGAGCTCCGTTTCCCCCCCCCATAGGCTTGCATTGAAAGCTAAAAAATTATACAACTTTTTTTCTGTTCAAGTTAGAAACCTCATGTTTGGCACCATGACACCTCATGGGGATATACACACGCATGCCAAGTTTCAAAGCAATCCCATCATCCCCTGATTTTTGGGGAATTTTTGAAAATCGGGCACCCCACACACAACATCCCTGCGAGGTGGGCAGGGGAGGAGGGAGGGAAGGCAGGCAGGCATGCAGCTGGCATTTCTGGGGGCATAAGGAAGTGAGCCAAGGATAAGCCAGTAATGCATATAAAATGGAATAAATCAATCAATAAACAAAGGAGGGGTGGAATTAAAAGCAGCAGTGTTGCTCAATAAACAACAAGAAGAACTTTTTTTAAAAGGCTATATCTGTCTTTTACCAGCAATAGGGGGACGTGCCCGGGGGAGGGGGAAGTAGCTGCCAGTTCAAGACACTGACAGCCACAGCTCTGAGAAGAAGTAAAACGCTCACTTCGACTCAGAACAGGCATTGCTCCACCACTGAAAAGTGACCATTCACTTCAACTCATGATAGGCATTGCTCCACCGTTTTACTCTCTTTGGAAGGCTCTAATGGCCTTCCAGTGCAGGAGAGAGTGGGGGCACGTCCACGATGAGATGCCCTAGGGGAGCTCATCCCCTTGCACCACATCGATTCAGTTGTTCCCCAAGGTTAGGGTGGGGAGCAGTGCTGTGTTTCTATCTCTTATTCTTGGCTTAGTATATGATTTCAGGTTGTGTTTGTGCATTTGGTGGGGCTACTGTGTTAAAAAACACGGGGAAAAGCCCGTTCAGATGAAGAAAGAGAAGTTTCCCAGAATCCCAAATTACCTGTTTTGCCTATGCCCTCCTCCAACTTTGGGATCATCATGACCGGGAGCTGACTCTGCCCCTCAGCCCTTTGAAAAAGGTATTTTTCCCGCCGATTTTTTAAAAACGTCTAGCCCGCGACCCGTACGATGCAGAAAGTTGAGAGTGGTCTCAAAATGACCCCCATCCACGACTCTCTGTGCACAAGAATTTTCAGAACGATAGCTTAAACCCCCCCCAGTTATCCCCGATTCTTTCCCTCAATGCAATCCTATGGGCGAAAAGCCGAAAACGCAGTTTGAGCCGCGCGGTTGACCCGATTTTCACAAAAATATAGCCCGCGACCCAGACAACGCAGAAAGTTGAGAGTGGTCTCAAAATGACCCCCATCCACGACTCTCTGTGCACAAGAATTTCCAGAATGATAGCTTCAAAAACAACGTAGTTATGCGCGATTATTTGCCGCAATGCAATCCTATGGCGAAATGTTTTCAAGATGGCGACCGGAGCGCTCCGCCTGAACTCGGAGCTCCGAAAAATGGGCGCTTCTCTTCGCCTTGCTTCTAGGGGGTCCGCGGTCCGCTCCTACTCCGCCTCTGGGTAAGGCGGAGCAGGCCAATCCGCTACTGCTTCTACGCTCCTAATCGGAGCGGAGCACATCCCTAGTAAACATATTTTTTAAAAATCAGGATGCCACAGTAACAACCATAGCACACTCGAGTTTTTTTGACACCACATAATGAAGAAGTAAAGAATAGAGAGCATCAAATTGCTATATAAGATAAGTCACCGTTGTTGGTTAAAATAACAAGAAAACATTTCCTCCCTAAACACAGTTATGGAATTTCACAAGGTCAGATTTGTTTTTCAGCTTGAAACATGTGTTGTCAATTTTACAAGTTAGGATGCTTCACACACAAGGATGAGCAAATCAATGAAATGTCACTGGCTGCTGCTATGAGATGTACTTCAGAGCTTAATAGACTACAATGGGTCCCAGAGCACTGAACCTGGCAAAATGGGAGAGGATCTTACTCCATCATTTTCAATATTGCATTGCTTCCCACATGATTAATACCCTATTCCTCTAGACTATTCAGGGTTGCCATTAGTACTTACAAACATATGCATGCAGAACACAGGCTGGGATCCAAAGAGCAAAAGTGCTCCTTTCTGTCCTTTTAAAAGTGTGTGTATGTGCGTGCATGTGTGTAGATAGATATATAATAGATAGATAGATAGATAGATATGGTCAGCAATTTGGATGGCTTTAAAAGGGGGTTGGATAAATTCCTGGTGGAGAAGGCTATCAATGGCTACTAGCCCTGATGGTTATGTGCTACCTCCAGTATCCAAGGCAGTAAGCCTGTGTGCACCAGTTGCTGGCAAATATGGGTGGGAAGGTGCTGTTGCACCATGTCCTGCTTGTTCATCCCTGGCCAATGGCTGGTTGGCCACTGTGTGAACAGAGTGCTGGACTAGAAGGACCTGCGGTCTGATCCAGCATGGCACTTATGTTCTTATGGCAATGTCATATCATTTCACTTTTAAAAGTGATCTGAGGAGAAGGGTAGTGTTCAAGAGATACGAGTCCACAACTCCCCTTGGCATATAGAATTACTAATTTTATTTCTTTGTTAAATTCATGTTTTGCCTTTTTTTTTTTTACCAAACAAAGGCAGAAGCAATGCTAAAATTCAAATAAAAACAGAAATACAATTAAATCATAAAACAGATTAAAACCACAATTAGAACACATCAATAAAAGAAGAAATAACAAGCACCCAAGCAGTTAGAACCCCTTTCAATAGCAACCTAGCTTACAGGCTTGTCTGAATAGAAAATCCTTACTTGCTGCTAGTGGAAAGACTATTTATTTATTTATTGCATTTTTATACCGCCCAAGAGCCAAAGCTCTCTGGGTGAGAGAGGGACTCAAGCTAGCCTCCCTCAGCATGGAGTTCCAGAGTTTGGGAGTAGCCGGCAAGAACTGTCTCTTGTGCCCCACCAAATGCCTCTGATGGTGGTGAGACCAAGGGAGCCCCCCTCCCCCCCCGAAGTTAAAACCCGGACTGGCTTGTATGGGAGAATACTATCATTCAAATAGCCTGATGACAAGTCATATAGGGCATTATAAGTCATAACAGAACTTTGAATTATGTCCGGAAACAGCCCTAGAAGCTGTTGCAAGAAGAGAATCAGGTGCTCCCTGTAACTGGCCCTGGTTAACAATCTGGCTGCAGCATTCTGGATCAGCAGAAGTTGGCAAATGATCACTTTTCAAAGACAGCCCACACAGAGCATGATACACTAGTCCATATGGGCAGAAACTGAGGCATATGTCACCATGGCCATGTCTGACATCTCCAGGAATGGGAGCAGCTGGCACACCAGAGGGCTGTCTTCATGGTGCCAGGTTGGCACCACCTCTCTCTTCAACCCCACGCTTTCCCTCTCCCGGGGCAGTGTTGGCTAATTCTGCCACTTAGGAGGGAGTGTGGGGTTTCTGGGCAGCCACCCGGGGCTCGGAGCCATCCCTGCCCTCTTCCTGGTGGGATCAGGCTCCGCACTGGGCTGACTTTGGATTGGCTGCAGAGCGATGTTACATGGCAGAAGAACTGTGTTGACTTTGCTCTGTTTCAAAAAGTTGGGGTAATTTTTTAGTCCTTTAGCTTTTATTATTATTTTTTAAAACTGTATTAGTGCTTTTTAGATCTTGGCACTGCTGCTGTTTTATTCTAGTTTTTACTTTGTTTTAATTCTGCTGTTGTTTTAAATGTTTTAACATTATATTTTATTATGTGTTTCGATTTTATGGCTTTACGCTTTATCTCGTGACCCATCCAGAGAGCTTTAGCTATTGGGTGGTATAGAAAAGTAATAAATAATCACCTGAAGCCCTTTTAACTCACATCACAGGCCCTTGATTTCCAAATGAATCTGAACCGACAAGGGGTGTGTGGTATCAGTTCAAGGTCAGGTATATCAGGAAGAGCCACTATGTTGCTGCTGTTGTTTACCTCGTGCTTCCTTTGTGTTAGGAGACTGTTCAGTTGAGGTGTTGTCAGTCGGCTTTGTGCCATGTCCTCTGGAGGAGCCTGGCTGGGAGGTGCTTGCTGAGACGGATCAATTCTGGGTAAATGAGGCTCTGAGGAATTAAAATAACCAGGGATGTAACCGGAAGCCCACAGATATATTTTACAACTACCATCAAATTTGTTGGTGCCTTTGGGCATCAAGCAGCTCTTGGGGGAAAGAGGTCATGCAGCAACCAGCTCATGGGAACCCAACCTGTCTGCCTTCCTCACCCTGTAAGTCCTTGGGCCCAAATAAACCCCCTCCCTTTGACTCTCCTTCTGTTAGTGGCAATATTTTAGAATGTTCACTCCCACCATCCATATCTGGGATCTCAGTGCCAGATTATTATTAATATTATCCCTTATTATTATGACGCATGTCCCTCTCTTCCGCTACCACATCCGGATGGCCCCTATTGAGTCTGTGCAGGAAATGCCAGTAGTATCTAAGGAAGTCTGGGATCCAGTTTGAGAGAAAGATGCATATGCTTCCCTCTGTGGATTACAGGCAGGGTATTTATTTACTTAATTATTTATTTTTTATTGAAAACATTTGTATCCCACCCTATATCACTAGGGTCTCAGGGCAGTGTGCAGATAAAATCATACAATATAAAACAATATACACAGCTAAAAACAAATTAAACCATTAATCAAGTTAAAACCAGTATATAATTTAAAAGCAGTAAAAACAATTAAAACTATACTGCTGTACCTGACCTTCCTGATGTACCTGACTGCTTACCATATGTTAAAAAAAATATCTCAGGGAAAGCAACCCTATGGCCCCTAGACATACTCTTGGAGGGAGCATCAGATACTTCGGATTACTGGATTCGAGGTTGGAGACAGCAGCGCTCTGACAGTGGGTGCAGAGAGAACTGTGCCAGCTGCCTCTCCCAGGTCACAAAGCTGATCTTGGAAAGGACAGAAGGGGGCATGCTGGTGGATGGGGAGGGGTCTGGCGAAGTTATCTGAATCCTTCCCCCTTCCCTTGCCCTCCCTAACGCCTCAGATAGAAGAGGAAAACCAAAAATGTCCCTCTAGCTAAAATGCATAGCCGGGGTGGGTGTGGGTGGGGTAGCACGGAGATGAAGATCTCCTTTGGGCTCCTCCCACCCTGCATAGGATCCCTGTGAGCCTCCAAGACTGTAGGCTGGCAGGAATCCCAATAGGATTGCATCCTAAGTGGTTTACAGAGAAAGATGAAAATACATTAAAACACATCATAACATTTATATAAAATATTTATAAAATCATTAAAACCAAATACTCAAAACACCATAGTTAACAAATCAACTGGGCGGTACGCTCGCTCAAGGAAGGCCTGGGTAAAGAGATAGGTCTTTACTCAGCAACTAAAACACACCAAAGTCGGTACCTTCCAAATACTGGGGGGCAGGGGGAGGGCATTTCATGAGGTTGACTATTGTTCTTAAAAGGAGAGGTAATTCTCCCCCAAAATCTCAAGGAAGAAAATCCCACAACATTGTCATTAATGGACTGGCCCTAAACAATGGGATGAGACTCACAGCAATATATTCTGTGGGTTATTAGGAAAGAAAATTGTGTGTGTGTGTGTGTGTGTGTGTGTGTGTGTGTGGAATAGAATCACACCTCTGTATTATATTGATTAATCTTTCTGGCAGCTGAGAAACATTCCTCATGCCAGTTGCCTTGTTGACTTCTGGGACATCATTATATTTGCTGCAGGTGGGAAATTATTCACCAGCCTCTGCATGTGTTAATATTGATTCAAGCTGTTATACCAGCCTAATTAAGGAAAGAAAATTTCATCTGCGTCCAGCATTTAGAGAGGTTCAGCCTGGCGAATTTAGATTCCTCTTTTTTGTATTCACTAAAAGTGATGGGCACTCTGGTGTCTGCCCGCTGCCCATCAATGTTCTCATGTTAACTGACATTAATTTGTAGTAGACTTAAGAAATCTCTTTTCTCCTTCTTGTCCCCCACCCCACCCTCATTAGAGGAAGAAAATCTCATTCTATTTTCCTGGATTCTGAACCTAAAGATGATATTTGATTAGCAATGTAACTGAAACCCAATTTTGGAAGGAGGTTTGACTTTCAGTGTTTTCATCCTCCTCAGCACATGTCGAGTCAATCCCAGGTCACTCTGAATTTTGCATCCAGTTTGACAAGACCTTTTTTTGGTTACAAGATCTGAGGCTTTGGCATCGCTGCCCCCTTTCTCTTCTCCTTATTCACATTTATCTGTCAGCAGTGCAGGGCCAGTCCAAGACATTTTGCTACCTGAGGTGAAGAACAAAATGGTACCCTCCTTCCCATTCTATGTTCAAGCCAACTGGACTAACAGTAGAACCATATTTGATCACTGGCAACTGGACAGCATCCAGTTTAGGGGGGCACAGGGCAAGTCATGCGGCACACACAGCTCTATGCTCCAATACCTCACCAGCACTCTCTGCTCCCCGTCTGATGCAGCTGCCACACTCTGCCTAATGCTTGGTGTGGTCCTGCAGTGGTGATTGCTTTCTGTTGGGGCCTCCAGTCGGAGCATAGTAACATTGTAAGGCTATGAGTAACCATGGTAAGTATTGCTCCTTTGGTTCTTGGTGGCTTTTGCCAACTTTTAAGGCCTAATAGTAGGCCCAGCTATCAGCCACTGGTCAAGGTGGTTCAGGGAAAGGAAAGGGGCTTTGGAGAGGATTTGCCAGGTCTGTGTATCAGTGTGTGCAGGCCTCTAGACTCCATCATGCTCCAGATGACATGACCAGGAGCATCATTATATTCTTGAGAACATTATTTCCAATTTATTTTGAAAACTGTTTTAGTCGAACCGATTCTGAATCAATCTGAGGGCGGGGTGGGGTGGGGGGTTCACCTGTTTTTTTCCCCCACCCATTAGTATTTGAAGTGCAATGACAGAGGAGCTGAGCATTCTGCTGCATTTTCAAGGGGCACACACAGAATGTCTGTGAGACAATAGATGTAAATAGTCTACCAATGAAAGCTTCAGACTCATGCATAATTCCACTAATTTTCCCAACTCATTCCAGGCATATCAATTACCTGGGAGATGAGAATGCATGCCTAGTTGAGTTATCAACAAGGTCACAAAGGCCTTGGTTTAGGTGAACTGAAGATGTTACAGAGGAATCCATGTTTATCTTCCTTTATCAGGAATTGCTGCCTCCTGGATTACACTACCCAAGTGTAATTCACTTGATTCTAACTCCCATCTTAAATTACTCTATTGCTGCAACAACTTCCAAGTGACTTACTTTATTCACATTACAGGAAGTGGTAAGAAAGGAAGTATTAATAACTTGTGATTCCTCTGCAAGGGGGGAAATGCATGAATATGCACAAACTATTTCTGCATCTGGAGCAACTCTGCTTAAACCACTACAAAGTTGTAGTGCAAACACACCTTCAGGCAGACCTGGCAATAAGGGCTTCTTATTAGGAGGGCCAGGATACACATGCAATGTCTCAGTGGCCTTCAAATGTAACTACTGCCATAGAAATTGCAATTGTCTATATTTTGATTTCTCATATAGACTGGCCAAGTTTGCTGACAAATTATTTAGGGTGGTTAAAACAAAATGGATTGCAAAGAGCTCTAAAAAGATATCTCTGGGGCATTAAAATGGCAAATAAAGTTCATTTTAAGCAAGTTTAAAGTGATGTATTTTGGGGTGAAGCATCGTAACTTCACATATACATTGATGGGGTCAGAATCAGCATGATTGACCAGGAAAGAGATCTTGAAGTTGTGGTGGATAGCACCATGAAAATTTTGACTCAGTGTGCAGTGATTGTGAAAAAGGCAAATTCCATGTTGGAAATCATTAGGAAATGGACTGAAGACAAAACTGCCATCATAATGCCCTTGTATCAGGGTGTCAAACTGAATTTGGGTGGCTATCTGTGATTCCCAGGTGGCCTTCCTTTCAAGCACTGACCAGACCCAGACTTGCTTAGCTTCAGCAAGGTGGCAATCTCCTGTGCCTTCAGACCATGCCTTGGGTCAATGCTTACTGTTAATAACAGGACCCCTGATATCAAACAGGGGTTCAGAACGGTCCCTTGAAAGATCTTATGAAAGAAACTGCAGGCAGGTGGACCTACTGGATATAACCATGTGACATTCAATGTTTGGATTGAGTCTATCCTCCAGAACAGGGAATCTTATTTGCTGAATGTCTTTAAATATTATTTGCCCATGGACTATTCAGCAAATAAAATGTATCCTGTTCTGGAGGTTGCACAGGGCTAAATATGTGGCCTGGGAACTTGGGCAACATTCAGGTTTCTTCTCTATATATTCCAACCAGAAAAGAAGAAAGAGCAACAATAAGGTGTCTGTCTGCTGAAGATTGACTGGAGGTTAATAGATTAATCATGCTATGATTCTGTGTGAAAGACAGGCAGCAACTGATCACCAAGGTGATGTTTGAAGATGGGATTTTGAAAGAGAAAATTATGCAGTGCATCTGTTTGAACAAGGGAATTAGATATTCCCCCTTTTCATTTCTCATTTCAGATGCTTCTGATATGAAATGAATTTGAAACAATGGGCTATGTAGGGGGTAAAAAAAACCCACCACTGTCTAGACTTCATAAACCAACAGCACACACCACTCTTCACAGATTGCCTGCCATAATATTTCTCAATGTTTTCTCTGAATGGAAGTTGAGAACCCCAGCTTTTTGCCAAAATCTCAGTCATGCTAAGCTAACATCGGCCTCCTAGCTCCTGTTGCTCTTGCTAGCTTGTTCCACTAAGCCACCGACCTTAAAGTAAGTAGTCAGTAATGTTCAGCTCCAAAACTTTACGCGATTGAGAAAGGCTGGGGTAATTAAGCTGTACGCATTATGGAAGGTCAGAAAATCACCATTAGCACAGACACTGGCCCAGTTCAGACATAATGGGAACCCATGTTTTCCCACTAGATGAATGACCCTGCATGAGCCCCACACTTTTCTCTCTCCTCCCCATACCTTTTGCAGCCACAAAGAAGAGATCAGAAGCTTTCACTTCCAGATTTAAACAAACCATAGTTCCCGGTGATGTCCAAACATGGAACTATGGATTGTTTAAAATCTAGTTTGATCTTGGTGTCTTCTTCACACTGATCTTGTTCAGACGACATGCTAAGCCATGGTGGTTAAGCATTTTGAGCTAAACATTATGGCTCAGCATGTTGTATGATCCATGACTTAGCATATTGGGTGAACAATTCCTAACCATGTGACTGCGTAACCATGGTTTAAACACATTCACTAACTATTTGCTGCAAAAGGGTTTGTGACCTAACCATGGCTTAATGTGCCATCTGAACAAGCCCACTAATGAGGTGTTTAGGAAACCACATGCCTAGCTGTTATTATTTCACCGAAATGGACAATGATAAGGTTTTTAATAGAGCTACGGACCCACTATTAACCCCAGAAGGGAAGCTTCCATTGGTGCCAATGGAGAATTCCCTCCTCTGGCTAACAACAGCTTTGAAAGGGTATTGTGTTTACCTTTACAAGAGGGAGGAGGAGGAGGAGGAGAGGGTTAGCAAACACCTAATAGGCAACTGGGATCCTAACTGGGAAACTTAGGCTGTCAGTAAACATCCTCAGGGTGGAAAAGGCTAATTCGGCTATATATCTAACAGAGATGCAGGTGAACTGGGGAGTAATCACATGACTCACTCTACAGCAGGAGTGCAGGAATAATTTGTGGCAGTGGCAAAAAAATACACCAAGAATTTTAGAAGGGAATAAGGCATGAGGGGGAGCATGTGCTTTGTTTACAAACAGAGTAGGGTGACCATATAAAAAGGAAGACAGGGTTCCTGTATGTTTAACAGTTGCATAGAAAAGGGAATTTCAGCAGGTGTCATTTGTATATATGGAGAACCTGGTGAAATTCTGTCTTTATCACACAGTTAAAGCTGCAGGAGCTATAGTAGAGTGACCAGATTTAAAAGAGGGCAGGACACGTGCAGCTTTAACTGTTGTGATGAAGAGGAAATTTCACCAGGTTCCCCATATATACAAATGACACCTGCTGAAATTCCCTTTTCAATACAACTGTTAAAGATACAGGAGCCCTGTCCTCCTTTTCACATGGTCACCCTAAAACAGAGGCATGCTTCTAAACAAGGTGTGCGCTGCCCTACCTGCTTTGGTTTCTTCCCCCAACTGCCTGTTTTTTGGTGCCACTGCTTCAGCTACACTTTCAGCTGTGTCAGTGAAGCATGGTGGGTGCAGCGCCATGTTGTAGGATGCTTTTCATCAGCAGGGACTGGGAAGCTGGTCAGAATTGAGGGCAAGATGGATGGAGCCCAAAACCTATTTCAGTCTGCGAGGGACCTGGGACTGTGGAGGAGGTTCATCTCCCAGCAGGACAATGGTCCTAAACACACAGCCAAAGTTACAATGGAGTGGTTTAACAACAAGAACCTGAATGTTTTAGAATGGCCCATCAAAGCCCAGGCCTCAATCCGATTGAGAATCTGTGGTAAGACTTGAAAATTGCTGTTCAAAAATGGTCCCCGTCCAACCTGACAGAGCTTGAGCAATTTTGCCAAGAAAAATGGGTAAATATTGCACGATCCTGATGTGCAAAGTTGGCAGAGACTTTCCCCAAAAGACTCACAGCTATAATTGCTGCCAACAGTGCTTCTACCAAGTATTGACTTGGGGTGGGTGGGTGAATACTTATGCAACCAACCAATGCCAGCTTGTTTTTAATTAACTTTTGTGCCATGATCAAAAATATTTTGCACCTTCAAAGTGTTAAGTATGTTGCAAAAATCAAATGGTAAACATGCCAATTAACTCCATTTTAATTCTAAGTTGTAACACAAGAAAATGTGGACAAGTCAAAGGTGTGTGTGTGTGTGTGTGTGTGTGTGTGTGTGTGTGTGTGTGAATACTTATGCAAGGCACTGTATTGTGGAAACAACCCCCCTTTTGTATCACAACAAAAACTTTTGAGGTTGAACTTCCATAAATTTCCCACTGCCTGCCACTTATATATAAGTATATGTGAAGAGTCTCTTGACTTTGCAAAGCTGTATATACTTAAGTGTGTTTGGATTTCCGCATGTACAGAGGCAAGTTGTTTTGGCCTGAGTTTCTTCTTCTAATTGTTGTTCTCTTCCCACTGTGGGTTTTACATTGATGGCCACAAAGCAAAATGCTTAAGTTTCTCCGCCCTTAGAGGTCCAGCCCCAGAACGCAGTAAGCAGTTTGTAAAATGATCGAAATAGCTCCTTAAAATCAGTGCTGACAAGAATATGCAGTGCAAATGTGGAGTCGATCATGTATTCTATACCTGAATGTTTAATTTATTTATGCACATCAGAGACGTAAGGCCAAAGCAGACATGACACGGGGGATACGTGATTAGGATCTTTTGTGGTGTTTTTCTTCTGCTACTACTAATTAGCAGGCATGTGGCTGTTTTGAAGATCAGGGAAATGGCACTCTGGGAGAGGGTGTTAAAACCCCCCTCCTTTGCCCTTTCCCAACTGCAAAACACCCTCTCCCCTGAAACTGCTATTATTCCCAGAGGAGGAAAACAGGGTGGATAGCATCTCCCCCATTCTAATGACAGGGATCGCCAGTATTATGACCTGGAGTTGTTGTTTTTCTTAAAAAACAAACAAACACCAATTGGTATGACAAATTGATAATAAAATAAAATAAAACCATCCTCCCAAGATCTTTTTCCTGTGACAGTTCTCTTCAAAACTACCACCACCGTTACCCTAAAAGCAAATACTGTTTTTGTTCTGTTTAAAATAATCCAGATTGCCAGGGGGAAAAATGATCAACCATTTCTAACGTTCAGGAACTGATATCTTTCAGGAGTGTGATTTAAAAAACCAAAACTGTTTGGGTCTGAATGCTTTGAAATAGAGCATCGTCCGGGGGGGGGGGGGAGGGGATTGCAGTTCCTACCGTTGCTTCTCCATCCCTGCACCTCTCGCACAATACTTCCTCTTTCTTCCCAGAGAAGAGGAAGTAAACAAAGACCACATGGCCCATTCAGGGGACATTTTTATCGCTGTGCTTTTCCTGCACACAGTGTTTCATTTCTTTTTTTAAAAAAAAGTCGGATTAAAAGGGGCCCATTTTGTGATGGAAAAAAGGCAAGAAGGAGTGAGAGGCTCGTAGGAGGCAGATAGCATCGTCTAAAGGTTGTGCGAAAAATCGTGAGTGGTCAGTAGTGAGCGTACAATAAAACAGTAGTCTGATGAACTCCATCATTTCCTTTACAAAGCTTCAGTTCTTCCCAAATTTGCCCGTACTAACCTTTGCACTTATTGCTCAAGATTACAGCCTTTCTTGGCTCGGAAGACAGAAGGATTTCTAGGTGGAATTTGCTGAAGTGTGCAGTGCAAAGCAGGGAATTGGCCTTGTTCTTTCGGTTGTACAGCTGGCACTGAGTTTGCTTGTGACAGTTGAGAGAAGGCCTGATATATATCCTTCCAAATAGCAGCATGGATAGAGCAGAGAATCAGTGTTTTAACACACATGTTTGTAAGAGCTGTGTTTCTGGCCAACACCACTAAATATGGGATATGGCCATATGACTCATAGACTTGGAAAGCAAGATTTAAGGCAATCTGTATGAAGGTTTAGTTGGGAAGTGGGGGGAGGGGGAGGAGGAGGGAGAAGAAATCCGGCTTCTACTTTCATCTAAATCAGGGATGCAGAACCTAGGGTCCTGAGACAAAATCCAGCAAGCCTGGAGTTCAATTCCAGACCTACAGTGTTCTCCAGAGAGCCACGCCCACTTCCCTTAACCCCCCCCCTTTCCCTCCACTACAGATCATTTGGTGGTTTCCCGGCATTCATGCAATTTTTCTCCCACTCTAAAAGGGTTTGACTCAGTATAATGCAGTTTCCTGCGTTCCTGACACCCTCAAAATATAACGGCTGCTCTTACTCCAAACTCCCTGCACCTATTTGTCTAAATACTTGTCAGGCTAGATTCCCTCAGAAATGCAAATTCATGAATCTGCAAATGACATCCATTTTCCAAGCGCTGAATTGGGATATAAGTTGGATCTTGTGGTTGGTGCACAACTCTAGTTCCAATCAGTGTGACTCATTTACACATCCCCTTGGGATTGCTTGTAAAGGTCTTGTGTGAGCATTTAAGGATCTCAGAACTCTGTTCCCTTCCTGTTTATTTGCTGAGTTTAATACAAATAGACGTATTCTTTTACCGTATTCCCCGGTTAGGAATTTCACCAGGCAGTGTTCCTTTATTCCTTGGTATGTGTTTAATTAGATTTTGCAGAGATGCCCGGAGGACTTTGGCAGCACCTATATTTTGTGTGTGTATTCCTTAAGAATACTTTTAGTGGGACTTTTCGCCCCTTGTATGGCCATGATGTCTTCTATGAAATGCTTATCGCCGGAGACCACATTGTACAGAATGAACCCAAGCCTCCTTTTTGCAGCTGTGCATTCCTTAAGTGAAAAGGGCAGTCTCTTAGCAATATGTCAGGCCTTTGCAATCTGTGTTGCAGAACTTGGCAGTTGCATGAAGCTGTCTGCCTGTTAGAACCATCTGTTGCTAACTCCATCCTGGTGTGAAATCCTACCGTTTCACATGTCTAATATTTCAAATATTTGCCTGTTGGCTGCCATGAGGATTTGGACTGAGCATGGACTTCGAGATCTGGATGGAGCCATTGCATTCCTTACTCTCGAAGGCTTTGGGACTGCCACTTCCTTCTTTCTTTTTTAACCCTGCAGCCAGAACACTTGGACTGTTCTCAGGTAGAAAAAACAACAACTGGGCCGCACGCTGGGATTTGGATAAGATTTATTCTTCTTGCCTGAGATAAATCCTGTTCTGGAATTTGATTAACTTGTATATATGCAATCCAACCACACAGCTAGCCAAAATGACATGTAAAGGAGAACGCGTGAAAGTAGTGGCCTGATTTTCTTTCTTCCCTGAAGCTTCGTTTCATTGACTGCTGCTTATAGGGGACAGGGAGAGTCAAAGCACAGTGCTGTCATGCTGCAAGTTTTGAGTGGGTTCTCACAACTCACTAACCTACTAAAGGTTAGCATGTTGTCTGAATGCAGCATGTTACTGCATGGTGGATTAATGTGATGTCTGAATGCAGTGCGTTTGCCGCAGGGTGGAGTAAATAAACCACAGTGTGGTTTATTTTACTCCAACAAGCCACCTTAAGAACCCATGGTTTGTTGTTGGGCTGTTCAGGGTGGTTAACAAACTACAGTGCATGGTTAATGAGCAACCTTGCACAAAATTCACTGTGTTTAGACAAAATGATAACTCACATTGTGAAAAGAGTACTGCGTTCAGACAACATGATAACCTGCAGTGCAACAACAATTCACACTGGGTGGGTCAGCATGTTGTATGAACCCAGCCTTCATAGTATTACAAGGAAGGGGGGATATGGAGAAAGAGATCTGCAGCACATCTTCTCCATAATATGTAGGTCCAGTACAGGTTTCTGAACCTTGGGCTCACACACTGCCTCTTCCTTTTCCTTCCAACCCTCCTTCACATGAAAGAGGTGCAGTAGTTTTGGCAAACTACTGTTTTCTATTTCTTCTGAATGCGGTAAACTGTGACTTGTACAAACCATACTTCGTTTTCAAACCAGGCTCAAACCATGGGTTTCAGGTCCTAGTTCAGAACACATTGTGGTTAGGATGCATGACTAGCCATGCTTTTGCTGCAAAGCAGAAAAAGAAGGTTTTTATCCGCTCCCCTTGCACACAAAGGCGAGAGAAAGCAGAGAAGGAAGCACCTGGGCCCAAGGCCTGGGATTGCCTTTGCTCTTAAAAACAAACTATGATCTATTTGTACGTTTGAACTGGGCTCTAATTTCAGCTTCCAAGCCTTTCTAGAAAGTTAGTCCCCCTTTTTAGATGTTATATAAATGTGTGCGTGTAAGAGTATGCAGGTGGGGGAGGGGGTATTGCACACGTCTTGGAAAAAACTCCGGAGCAGACTTTTGGGCAGTGAAGAGGACTATGGATGGGAGGAGAGGAGAAATTCCCATAATGCTACTGGATGTCTACTAGCACAACACTGCATTTTACCCAGTGAGATCTTGTTCTGAGTAGGCATATATAGGAACATGATGTGGGTGTTAGGGGGGAAAATGGGGGGGGGGAATGAATGGGGCTACATAGTATCCTATCCATGCATGCTTCTGCTTAAAATGTATGTGTGTAATTGACCTTCATAACATTGCTGTTATTTGTGTGCACCTCATAATTATCACGTGCTCTTAAGGTACCGTATATCGCTTTTAAAAAATAAAATAAAATTGAAATATATTCAAGAACAGTCCTCCGAATTTTGCTGTGAATCTTCACCTTCTCTACTGAACTCTCTTTTTCTCTCCCCCCCCACCGTTTCCCCCACTCCACCTCATAATCTAAAATAGTGGCTCACAGTGGTAACCGCCATGGTGGAATCTGGCTGAGCTATTCAGAGGTTAGTTCATGTGGCTGCCCAATCACTGACCAGCTCTGACCTTGCAGTTTGGAATTTAGTTATACAGTAGCTACCACCTTTCACACTTCTTGAATATGCATTTAGAATTGCATATTTTAGAAAAATATGTTTACAACTGAGAAAATAATGTATTTATTTAAATACATTTAAATAATGTATTAAAATGTTAATTTTCATGTGGATTAAAAAAGTGCAGATTGTAGAAATGGGATGGGATGGATTTATGTAAGAACACATGTGGAAGTGACATAGACCAGAACTGACTCATCCCTACTGATGGCACTGAATGTCTTCAACATTCAGCAGGACATCCCAGCTTTTATCTCTGATCAGGGACTGGAAAGGAAAGTGTGGCCTGCAGAAAAAGGTAGTGGATTTGATGGGGAACCCCTACACCTGGCCAGAGGAATAGGTCATTCCTCCAGAACTTTCCATATGCTGCCACCTGTACCAGTTTCTAGTGGAAAGAAAAGTTATATTTTTGTCTCGTTCTCAAAACAGCTAGAATTTATTTATTTATTTATTTCATTACATTTTTATACTGCCCAATAGCTGGAGCTCTCTGAGCGGTTCACAAAAATTAAAACCATAATAAATGATAATAATAAACACCCCAACCACCCCCGTGTGTGTAGAGAAGCCCTCGGGCACAATCTGTTCTTGCTTACCTTGCAGCTGCTGAGCCTTGGGCTCCATTTGGCTGTTCTTTGTGTCCTCACTGCTACTCTTATCCTTTCCTGTCTCAACAGCCTCTTGCTCTGGACTTCTGAGAGGTTCACCTGGACTGAAGAGCCTTCCATTCTCAAATATTGGTTGCTTGGCTGATGCCCTCTTCTTTTTATTCTCTTTTCTGTCACCTCGGATGTGACTCCATGGACTTCTAATCCAATACGAAAAAAATATTGTTAATTGGCATATATTGTTGGTTTGTAAACTGTGTTCTGGGGAACCCTGGGGATTCCTCAGAAGAATATCTGGTGTTCTTCAATGAGAAGATCTGTAATGGTGGACAATTATTCTTCTGAAAGACAGTGTGCCTGCCATATTGGATCTTTCCTGCAAGGTGGAGCTGCAAGGGAGCAATGGGCTCCTACAGAGCGTGCTCTCAGGGCACATATGGCAACTTCTGATATCCAAAATTCTGATGGCACTCCATGTTGAGCATGGACTCTGAAATGCTCTCCATAATGTAGGGTGACCATATGAAAAGGAGGACAGGGCTCCTGTATCTTTAACAGTTGCATTGAAAAGGGAATTTCAGCAGGGGTCATTTGATATATGGAGAACCTGGTGAAATTTCTTCTTCATCACCACAGTTAAAGCTCCAGGTGCCCTGCCCACTTTTAAATCTGGTCACAGTATAACTGCAGTATAGCTCCTGTAGTTTTAACTGTTGTGATGAAGAGGAAATTTCACCAGGTGCGGCATGCATACAAATGACACCTGCTGAAATTCCCTTTTCAAAATAGCTGTTAAAGATACAGGAGCCCTGTCCTCCTTTTCCTATGGTCACCCTACACAATGCCCTGCAACACATAGGGGGTTCTCTGCCAGCCACTTGGGAGCTGGCTGTGGAAAGACTTATTTGAAGAGAGGCAGTTTGAAAATGGCTGGCTTATATGAATGAACAAGAAATTCAATGAATCTGGCTATATAAGGAGCAACTTGACAATGTAAGGTGCAAATGGATAATTTTCAAATTATTTTAAAAGTGAAGTATTTTCTAAGACAGAAGCGATTTCAAAATCAAAGAATGTTTTTTTTAGTTATTTATATTGATTTCTTACATGTTTATACCACCCAATAGATGAAGCTCTCGTTTCAATTTCGCAATGTTATTGAAACAAACATTAACATTGCACAAAAGCCATCATAACAGAGACGCAACCACAACAGTTGTTGGCCATAATGATGGCACTATGCACTGCTCCATTCTCCTGTTGGCCCAGCTAAAAGCAGCCAAGAGGTCAACATTTTGACCTAGCACTGAAAAACAAACCACTCATTGAGCCAAGCACGATGTCATCACGAGCATGACTCTAGTGAAGAAGGGCAACATTAATAGTACTCATGTCAAAAGCCAAATTAATCTCTTTAAATCCAAAGCCTCTGAATCAGCATGAGCATTATCCATTCTGAAGCCTTGAAATAATTCTGCTTCTCCAAATGAGTATTTCTATCTTTTTGCAAATGAAATTACTGGTGTTTAAGGTGGAGCTAAATAAGTACACTGTCACTGAGTTGAGTGTTTTTAGTAAACTATCCTTCGCTTGATGCTTAGTTTGGCCCCATGCCATGGTGGTTAGGTCCTTAGGAAGTGTGTGGCTTCTCTTTGGTACTTTGTGGTTCAGCCTTTCTGCCAGGAGATTGCATAGAGGTCATTTCCCTTCAGGTCACATGTTTTGACCGAATATCTAGGCTAGGTTCATGGAGGAGATGGTTCTTTTTTACAACAAGGAGTGCCAACTTCTAAAACGATTAGTGAATGTGTAATTGGACACCAATATTCACACCTGAGCACCTGAACATTAGAAAGAAGATGTAGACAAATCTGGGGACAATGTGGAAATCTATATAAATAAAAATGTAAATGTTCGTTTGTTCCTAATCTTAAATCTCCGAAAGTTCTTCACCGATTGCTTTGAAATTTTGACACAACGTTGCATTCGAATACGCGCGTGTTTTTATGTAACTATATTATAGATGGGGACAAAAGTGTGTCTTAGAATCGAAGAAATAGGGTATATAAAAGCCCAGAGGCCTCCTCCAAGCCACTTATGCAAATAGGAGAGAAGTCATTGTGACATCACCAATCAGTAGGCCAATCCACTGCCTCTGCCTTCTATAGATGTCACACCTATGACAGGTAAAAACATGCTTTTTTTGAAAAACAGCACCATCTGTTGGACGTAAAAGGAACACATGCTGGTCAGGCTGGAAGATACATAAGCAGCAATGAAGCTGTATGGCGAATTCTTTCATTTCACATACATGAACGAAGTCCAGCTGTTGTTCACTTAGCAGTACATATAGAAAATGGACAATGTGTTTATTTCACAGCTGCAAATGTGCAACAAATAGCCCTAAATCCACTGGCTACAACGTTAACTGCTTTCTTCACGTTATTGCTACCAGGTGGAAGAACTGCTCATTCCGCTTTGAAATTGCCATTAAACATGCAATTCATTGAAACTCCCACGTGCAACATTTCCAAAGCATCCGGCATGGGAAAAGTATTGCAAAAATGCAAACTTATTGTTTGGGATGAATGCACAATGGCGCACAAAAAATCGCTCGAGGCTCTTGATCAATCATTGCAAGATTTGCGTGGAAACATCAGACCATTTCGGAACGCATTAATATTGCTTGCAGGAGGTTTCAGGCAAACATTACCTGTAATTCCTCGATCGACACCAGCGGACGAAATAAATACTTCCCTGAAATACTCTACTTTGTGGCGACATGTAAAGACGTTAAAATTAACTACAAATATGCGTGTCCAGCTGCAAAACGATCGATCAGCTGAGATATTCTCACGTCAATTAATGGAAATTGGGAACAGAAAGGTGCCGGTTGATCTGACCTCAGGACGAATTTCATTGCCTCATAACTTCTGCAATTTAGTGATGTCAGAAGAAGAATTGGTTCAAAAAGTATTTCCCAATATTCAAACCAATTATAAGAATCACGATTGGCTGAGTGAACGAGCTATTCTTGCGGCCAAGAACAAAGACGTCTACAAACTTAACAATATTATTCAGTCTAACATTCAAAGCGAGGCAGTCACATACAAGTCCGTCGACACTGTTGTGGAAGCAGATGAAGCGGTTAATTATCCAACAGAATTTTTGAATTCACTCGACCTGCCAGGGATGCCACCGCACGTACTGCAATTGAAAATCGGCGTGCCAATTATCATGTTGCGAAATATCAACCAGCCAAAGATTTGCAACGGCACATGGCTTGCAGTAAAAAAATTACTAAGCAACGTCGTAGAAGCAACAATCTTGACAGGACCTTTCAAAGGTGAAGATGTCCTCATTCCTCGCATTCCTATGATTCCAATGGATATGCCATTTCAGTTTAAGAGATTGCAATTCCCAATTCCATTGGCGTTTGCAATCACCATCAACAAAGCTCAGGGCCAATCTTTAGAATTGTGTGGTTTAGATCTAGACATGGATTGGTTCTCACACGGACAATTATATGTTGCGTGTTCTAGAGTCGGCAAACCAGACAATCTCTATATCTCCACAGACAATGGAACAACAAAAATTTTTGTGTACCCACAAGCATTGTGAAATTAAACATATTAGAAACGTGCACTTTCTCTTTTCTTTCTTTTCCATTTAACCGGACTGAGCCACAGCAACGTGTGGCCAGGTACAGCTAGTCATTAATAGATGCAGGAATCAGGAAGACTTGTTTACAAGGAGAGCTGGAAATGATGTTCACCTGTGGTTTTATTTTACATGAACTTAGATTAGTGCAAAGAATGGAGAAAAAATGGAGCCCAGATATGGATAATTAAAGTTAAACGAACAACTATTTGTGAGGCCAAAAATGATTTTTTTGACCATGAATTATTAGACTACAGGACTTCATTTCCTTATGAACAGGTTTTTTACCACACAAGAGGGGCAGGCCCCAGTTACCTATGCATTCTCCCCAATCACTCCCAGGAGGATGCTCCTTCTCACAGGAATTTGCACTGCTTCCAGATGAGGCTTTTATCACACCATTGGCCTGCCTCATTCACATAATTTTTTGGGTGGTCCAGATGGTGGGAAAACATGAGCTTGTTACAAGTGAGAGATGACGATGTCTCCTACTTGTAATAAACCCATGTTTTCCACTGCTTTTTCTGTCTTTTTTCTTTTTTAAAAAAGGTTAAGGAGCAATAGCTGTGCAATGCCTTATGATTAGTAGTGCTAGGAGTTGTCTTGAACAAGGCTGGCCCAACAATGAAGCAGCGTTCTTTAACTTGACAACCCTTCAACCAGAGGACTGTCCTCTGTAAGGTAGGACACCGGCCATCCCAGAACAGGAGTGGTTTGTACTTTCAGGCTTACAGAATCTACTTCATTTTTTAATACAACCTTGAGATCCACTAACTGGGGCCAGATGCAAAATAGTAGCTACATACTAGGAATTAAAGAACACAATGCCTCGGCGCTCAGCCCAGGAATTTCTGATCAGTACCACAACCAAGTCCTTTCACTCAAAAATCCACTCCTGGTTTTCTCCCCAAGTATTTTTTTTCACCAACTTAATTTGTTGGTGGTGAGCCTTTTAGTTGTTGCCTATTATTAGACAACTGCCAATCCACTGGAAACCATCAGGCCTGTTCATAAGACACTTTAAAACATGGCTTTAACCATGGTGAATAAGGCAAAAAGCCCCATTGGGAGATTCTACAAGTAGATCCCAATTTACCACGAGCCCTTTCCTGCCCTAGAATCAGGAAGGGATGGAGCCTCCAGTTCCTATATAAGCTCTCAGCCTAAGCTAAATCATTGCTGAAAGAACAGGAACATTGGAAGCTGCTTTATACTGAGTCAGACCATCTAGTCCAGTATTGTCGACACTGACTGGCAGCAATAGCTCTCCAGAGTTTCAGCCAGGTTTCTTTCCTTGCCCTGCCTGGAGAAGCCGGGGATTGAATTTGGTGCCTTCTGCATGCCAAGAATGTGCTCTGTCACACTGAGCTATAGCTCCACCAGTGCCTACCCTTTTCTGAACTGGGGGAATAGACATGGGGGGTTGAATTCTGAGACAGAGTAGGGCTGATGGTCTTGAGGACAATGGCCTTGACTAGCCAGCCACTCTCTGCTTTCAAAGCTGTTGACAACAATATTCATGCATTTCCAACTTTTCATCTGTAACTACTATGTAATCTTTGCTTTCCAAAGAAACTAAGTTCAGTTTTTGGACATGGCAAACACAGGTTCTAAATGAACATGGAACACACCCAGCCACAGCTACTGCTGTAGTAGCTAAAACCACTGTTGGTGGTGCCTCTATGCTAACAAATTCACTTATCCCCTCTGATGCAAAGACATGTTATGAAGATTTGATAATGAGGAATACTACAGAACAAATACCTTTCATTTAATAAATAATTGCATTTCTGCTCAACTTAAAATATTGTGCAGAAACGTACTGTGTGAGCCAGCTGATAAATGCATTGAAGCTCAGAGACGTGAAGTCAAATCCCAATTCAATTAAGGAGCCACTTGATAAATTTGGACAAGTCACAATTTTTCAACCTCAACTATCAGTTCATCAGTTATCAAATGGAAAGAATGAAAATAATGGTCTTCCTTAGAGGTATGATGTGAAGATGAATTGTACACGGACATAGAACACTGGGCTTCATAATGGATAATAACTGACATGAAGTAATTCATAAAGGCCCCATATTCACCATGGTTTAAGGTGTCTTCTGAACAGGGTGATAAACAATTAAACTCACAACTCTTCAGACCAGAATTCAAGAAGGAATTGTGATCATCCACAATTCAGGAAGGACGCAGGCAAGCTGGAGCGTGTTCAGAGGAGGGCAACCAGGATGATCAGGGGTCTGGAAACAAAGCCCTATGAAGAGAGACTGAAAGAACTGGGCATGTTTAGCCTGGAGAAGAGAAGATTGAGGGGAGACAGGATAGCACTCTTCAAATACTTAAAAGGCTGTCACACAGAGGAGGGCCAGGATCTCTTCTCGATCCTCCCAGAGTGCAGGACACGGAATAACGGGCTCAAGTTAAAGGAAGCCAGATTCCAGCTGGACATCAGAAGAAACTTCCTGACTGTTAGAGCAGTACGACAATGGAATCAGTTACCTAGGGAGGTTGTCGGCTCTCCCACACTAGAGGCCTTCAAGAGGCAGCTGGACAACCATCTGTCAGGGATGCTTTAGGGTGGTTTCCTGCATTGAGCAGGGGGTTGGACTCGATGGCCTTGTAGGCCCCTTCCAACTCTGCTATTCTATGATTCTATGATTATATGAATATTGGAGTCTCTGAAATATGAAAGGTTCATTAGATAAATGATGTGAACATTTTGAATATGCCTCCTACATGCATGGATGAGACTTTGAACAGATGAATGATAAATATATATTGAAACTTATCTACATGTCTATGAATTCATCTCTATCTCATCTTTCTTTCTTTCAAATAATAACTATAGGAAGGCCTATTCTTATTTATTTATTTATTTATTTTATAAAATAATATAAATATAATAATATTGGTCATGGCATAAGGGGGAAAAGGTTAATGTGCCTTTTTCTCATTCTCTAGCCTCCTCTCTTCCTTCTGTCTTTTCGGCTGTCTCCTTGGACTCAGCTGTCTCCTTCTTTAATTCCTCCTTATCTTCAACTCTTGATAATCTTGCTCCATCTACAACTCGGATAGTTCACCCTGCTCAACCCCAACCATGGCTCACCTCCTTCATCCGCTACCTTCGCTCTTGTTCCCAGGCTGCTGAACGCCTTTGGCGTAGGACCAGGGACTGGGCGGACTTTGTCCATTACAAATTTGTTCTCTCCTCTTTCTCTTCTGCTATTTCATTGGCCAAACAGCAGTATTATTCAATGTTGATCCAGTCAAATGCTAAGCATCCTCAGCGGCTCTTTGCGTCCTTCAATTCTCTTCTGAAGCCTAATCCACCATTTCTCCCCGCCTCTCTGTCTGCTAATAACTTTGCCTCTTTTTTCAATGCTAAAATCCAAACTATTCGCTCTGATCTGGCCAGCTCTGCTCCTCTTCCAGTTCCTGTTCCTCATCTGTTAGTTCCTCCTGCAAACTTCTCTGCATTTCCTTCGGTCTCAACTGATGAACTGTCTACAATACTGCGCTCTTCAAAGACTTCCACTTGCTCTCGTGATCCGATTCCTTCTCGCGTCTTTATTAATCTTATCCCTGCTATCCTCCCTTCCTTGCTTCATATTATTAATTTTTCTTTGTCCTCTGGTTCATTTCCTTCTGTTTTTAAACATGCTACAGTCTTTCCTATTCTCAAGAAACCTACTCTTGACAGGCTATCTCTGTCTAACTACCGACCTGTCTCTTTGTTGCATTTTGTTTCAAAGATCCTGGAGCGTGTGGTCTACTCTCGTTGTCTTGATTTTCTTTCTAGTAACTCTGCTCTGGATCTTTTTCAATCTGGATTCCGTCCTTTGCATTCCACTGAAACAGCCCTTACTAAGATTACCAATGATCTTCTTACTGCCAAGTCTAAAGGCCTTTATTCCGTTCTTATTCTCCTTGATCTAACTGCAGCCTTTGACACGGTTGATCACGATCTTCTTTTAGATTCCCTTCATGACCTCGGATTTTGTGGCTCTGTCTATAACTGGTTTGCCTCCTATCTAGCGGGTCGCTCTTTCAGCGTGTTGGCTAATGGCAGCTCGTCTTCATCTTTTCCCCTTTCAGTAGGGGTTCCGCAAGGCTCGGTGCTTGGCCCGTTGTTGTTTTCTTTATACATGTTGCCCTTGGGTAATCTTATTCAATCTCATGGCCTCCAATATCATCTGTATGCCGATGATACACAATTATATCTTTCATCTCCGGATCTTTCTCCTGAGGTTCACGATCGTATCTCGGCATGTCTTTCAGATATCTCAGCTTGGTTGCTTCATCGTCGTTTGAAACTTAATATGGCAAAGACTGAATTGCTTGTTTTTCCTCCTAAACCTTCTCCTCATCTCTCATTCTCTCTTACTGTCAATGATGTTACACTTACTCCAGTCAAGGAAGCTCGTAGTCTTGGCTTTATATTTGATTCCTCGCTCTCTTTTATTCCTCATATTGAGGCAGTAGCTAAATCCTGTCATTTTTTCCTGTATAATATTGCCAGGATTCGATCATTTTTGTCTGTCTCTTCTGCCAAGACTCTTGTTCATGCATTGGTTATTTCTCGGTTGGACTACTGCAACCTTCTTCTCACTGGCCTTCCTTCTTCTCACATCAGTCCATTGGTTTCTGTTCACCACTCTGCCGCAAAGATCATCTTCTTGGCTCGCCGCTGTGACCATGTTACTCCGCTTCTGAAATCTCTTCATTGGCTTCCAATTCACTCCAGAATCCAATATAAACTTCTCCTGTTGACCTACAAAGCTTTTCACTGTCTAGCTCCTTCCTATCTTTCCTCTCTCATCTCACACTATTGCCCCGCTCGTGCTTTTTGCTCCTCTGATGCCATGGTTCTCACCTGCCCAAGGGCCTGGAACGCTCTTCTAGAACATTTGAGAACTACAATTTCAATCGCAGCTTTTAAAGCTCAGCTAAAAACTTTTCTTTTTCCTAAAGCTTTTAAAACTTGATTTTGTTCTGACTTTTATACTGCCTGTTTGGTGCATTCTCTTCCCCTCCTTATTGTTTTATTATGATTTTATTAGAATGTAACCCTATGCGGCAGGGTCTTGTTATTTATTGTTTTACTCTGTACAGCACCATGTACATTGATGGTGCTATATAAATAATAATAATAATAATAATAATAATAATAATAATAATAATAATAATTGTATTTCCCAGTGTAGTCCAGTCACTGTAACAGCAAACTAAATGCAAAAGAAACCGAATCTGTTAGATTTCATTGCAAAAGTTCCAATGAATCTGAAGACAGACTTCTGAAACTCAACTAATTCTAGGTGTTTGGGGGATGGATATACAGCCTTAGGCCATTTCTACACCTGCTTCCCCCCCCCCCCGCCCCTGGTGTCATCCCTGTTCATGCAAATGACCCACAGGGGATCTGGGAGCAGGCAGGGATGATCCCTCTATTTTCCTGGGATAATCCTTAGGTGTGGAAAGGGCCATGGACACAGGCATACACTTATACCATTTTCAGTAATAATTTTAATTAACAAATTTATAAATGCGTTGGTCTTTAAGGTGCCACAAGGATCTTTGTTGTTTTTACAGAAATACATGTGCTTATTTAAGTAGAAAGCAACAGATGCATTTTGTTGATGCATATGACAATTTTACATGTATTGGCCAAAGTTCAATGCTAGATCACATCAGAGTGTTGGCCATCTTTGAAATCTCTAATTTTGGAAATGTTCCCCTTATGATAATTTTCTATAAAGGTTCGATACATTGCTTATATGGCTTAAACAAGACAGAATTGGTTTACTTTGCAATTAGCTTGACATCAATCCATATGGATTGTGGGAGGGAAAGGTGATTGAGGAATGGATTGAGTTGTTTATATGCTGATCCTCTTTGGAAATGTGTGCATCACTGTATTATTTAGGATTATAACTCTCTAGAAGATCAGAGACTATGTGACTTGGCAATGTTCATATAAATTAAAATATTATATAGATCATAGAATTAACTTAAAAAATATCAGGTTAGTGTACCATCGCCACACTACTATGGGCTTGAGTTTCTCATTTTGGGGAAACTCTCTCATGATTCTCTTGAGGAAAATGGCAGAATGCCTACTGAGCAATGCCAGATTGGACTGGAAAATGTACTGTTTCAGTTTGCACATGAAACCCACCTTCTAGCAATGGCCACAAGAACACTTTGTTGGGCTCATGGCCAGGCTGTGTTCTTGTGAAGCTGCTGTCTATGTGTTGCAAATTCAACCTCTGAGATTTCTATATCAGCCTGAAATCATCACTGAAATCTCATTGGCTGTGAATAAGCCACCTACATGAAGATACAAGTCTCACAATCAGCATCTTCAGAGCTAAAATGAATGCTTTAAAGAATGTCAAGATTTTGAGAATTTACAAATTTTGCAATCTGGAGTTTGAGGTTGAAATTTGACCGCAAAGATTCAACATTTAAATTTCAACTTCAAAGGCCACAAAGTTAGAAACAGAAAATCAACTCAGTTAAAAACACACACACCTGTCCATACAGTGGACAACACCCATTTACCTGGAGCAAGGCCCATTGAACTCACTGCTGCTTGCCTCTGAGTAGAAATTGATAGAATCTATTGAATGTACAATCATTATTCAATTTTGTGCATTTTTGGTACATTCTTCTAAATTTGATTGTGTGCTGTTGTCCTCTGGTGTGTGTGTGTGTTTTAATCCTGGGTTGCTGTTTTTGTTTTGTTTTGTGATTCTAGGGGTGAACTCCCCCCCCCCCCGGTCATGTGGTTTTAGTATTTTATTATATATTATAAGTAGCTTTGTGGCTGAAGATGCGGGGTGTTAATCATCAATTCATGCAATAACATTTTAAAAGGTGCTTGTTTAAATTGTTTTGGCAATGTAGATATTCTGTATCAAACAACATGATATTCAAAATCCAAGAAAGCAGTGAAATCGTATCTTGCACTTAGGCTACAATCCTATGCCCATTTACCTGGTAGTAAACCCCACTGAACTCCCTGGGCCTTACTTCTGAATAGGCTTGAATAGGACTGCACTGTTAAAGGCATATAGAATCTTACACGTTTCTCCAGACTTTGCTGGTTAGAACAGAACTTGCAGCAGTTCCAAGTCGTTTTCTTTATTTACTTGAGAAGATACAACCACGTTTTCTGGAGGGCCCACTGAGCAAGCTCCAGCTCTTTTCTGTGGCCACAGCTTGCGTTGCTTGAGGCATGCCTAGGGTGACCAACTGTCAGGATTTGTCCTGGTTTTTGTTCTTTCCATGGTGTCAGGGGGGATTTTCTATAATTTTCAATAATGTCCTGGAATGACACACCTTCCCCTTTAAGGCTGCCATTAGCATGGCAGGAGGGAATGACATGCTTTCTTGAGGCACATCATTCCCCCACCCCGAGCTCCAATTGAGGTCTTAAAGGGGAAAGTGGGTCATTCGTGGACATTATAGAAAAGGCCCCCATTGGAGTGGATGGTGGTGGTGCAGAATGAAATCCTTTCCCCTCCTCCAATCGGGTTCTTCAAGGTGGCGGGGGAATAATTTACTTTCTGCAGGAATCAGAAAGCTGCTCCCCCCCCCCCACACTAGGTGTCCTCTTTTTTGGTTTCCTAAATATGGTCACCCTAGGCATGCCTCAACTGTTTTCCTGAACAAGGAATGTATGAAACCTGGTTGGCAGCATTAAGCAGCAAACCTGATGATCATGAAAAAGTGCGCTATAAAATTTGCCAACAGCTTTTGTAACAGCATATTCTATTCCTGCATGCATTTTGCAACCATTATATGCAAGACAGAGAGGATCATCAGACGAGCATTTTATAGCATGCTCGTTACTGGGCACTCACAGATTTTCACGGGTCCTTTTCATGACACCGTCTCCCTTCTGTGTGCCTCCTGCTCCTTCTGGTCATTTTCCCATTAAAAAAAAAAGACCATAGAAAATCCAATTTTACCTTCTACAGCAAAATTTGCTGCCATTTCCTGCTGTGTGCAGGGAAAGCAGCACAATAAAAACACCCACTGAATGGGCCACATGGCCTTTGTTTACGTCCTCTTTGTTCAGCATGTGAAGGAAGAGGAAGCTGCTAATCCCTATTGTGGGACATTAGCACGAAGCAAAGCGAAGGGAGGGAAATGCAATCTCCCCCAGGTCTGGGAGCTCTATCAGATCAGTGTTTTATTGCATGCTTGTTACTGGGCTCTCACAAATTTGTGCAGGTCCCTCTCATGATGTGGTCTTTCTCCCACATGCTTCCTGCCCGTTTTAGCCTTCTTTGTGCCACAAAAAAAACCCCACCCCAGTAAGTCTGACTTATTTTTAAAGATGGAAGTTGCTGCTATCTCCTGCTGTGTGCAGGAGAAGCAGCTGGATCAAAATGGCCCACTGAATGGGCCATGTGCAAGTTATTTACTTCCTCTTTCAAAAGAGGAAGTAATGAGGGACAAATGCGTGGGCAGAGAAGTGATGGTAAGCAATTGAATTTTCCCAAAATGCCTTATGTCCATTATTTGGGCAGTTTTAATAGAGATCATTTTGAATGGAATACAAGATGAATTGCTCTTCTCTCAGGTAGCACCATGTCCTTATGCCTGAAAGGAAAGGGGATCTATCACATTTTATTTATTATTTACTAGCTGTACCCTGCCACGCGTTGCTGTGGCTCAGTCTGGTTAAACTGAAAAGAAAGAAAAGACAAAGCGGATGTTTCTAATATGTTTAATTTCACAATGCTTGTGGATATACAATATTTTTAGTTGTTCCATTTTCTGTGTAGATATAGAGATTGTCTGGTTTGCCGACTCTAGAACACGCAACATATAATTGTCCATGTGAGAAGTAATCTGTGTCTAGATCTAAACCGCACAATTCTAAAGATTGGCCCTGAGCTTTGTAGATGGTGATTGCAAACGCCAATCGAATTGGGAATTGCAATCTCTTAAATTGAAATGGCATATCTATTGGAATCATAGGAATGCGAGGAATGAGGACATCTTCACCTTTGAAAGGTCCTGTCAAGATTGTTCCTTCTATGATGTTGCTCAGTAATTTTTTTACTGCAAGCCGCGTGCCATTGCAAAGTTTTGTGAGAGAACATGCAAATAGGAGAGGAGGCAGAGGCAGTGGATTGGCCTACTATTTGGTTTTAAAAAAGGATGTTTTTACAGTGAGGTTAGTGGAAACTCCTGACAGTTACCTTTCTTCAGAACGTGTAACTGTCACAGGTGTGACATCTATATTCACTCAGCCAATTGTGAGAGAACATGCAAATAGGAGAGGAGGCAGAGGCAGTGGATTGGCCTGCTGTTTGGTTTTTTAAAAAGCATGTTTTTACGGTGAGGAGGTTAGTGGAAACTCCTGACAGTTACCTTTCTTCAGAATGTGTAACTGTCACAGGTGTGACATCTATATTCACTCAGCCAATTGTGAGAGAACATGCAAATAGGAGAGGAGGCAGAGGCAGTGGATTGGCCTACTGGTTGGCGATGTCACAATGACCTATAAGAGCAAATAGGAGAGAACATGCAAATAGGAGAGAAGGCAGAGGCAGTGGATTGGCCTACAGTTTGGCTTTAAAAAAAGGATGTTTTTACGGTGAGGAGGTTAGTGGAAACTCCTGGCAGTTACCTTTCTTCAGAACGTGTAACTGTCACAGGTGTGACATCTATATTCACTCAGCCAATTGTGAGAGAACATGCAAATAGGAGAGGAGGCAGAGGCAGTGGATTGGCCTACTGGTTGGCGATGTCACAATGACTTATAAGAGCAAATAGGATAAAACATGCAAATTGGAGAGGAGGCAGAGGCAGTGGATTGGCCTACTGGTTGGCGATGTCACAATGATCAGCAGGACTGGTTTTTAGGAGGCCTATTTCTTCGATTTTAAGACAAACCTTTGACCCCATATAGAACATAGTTACATAACAACGCTCGCGTATTCAAATACAATGTTGTGTTAAAATTTCAAAGCAATCGGTGAAGAACTTTCGGAGATATAACGTCTGTTTCGAACGAACATTTACATTTTTATTTATATAGATCTATCACATTTTCAACTCTTTGTGAAGAATCTTCCTCTCAGCTCCATGGTAGTGGGGAGGGAAGTGTTTTTTATATATATACACACAAGCTAAGGAAGGGGTGGCAATAGCAGCAGTTACTTTTGTGGATTCCTCTCTGCCTTTGAATAAAAATCATTTTATTTATTTATTTTTGCCTGACTCTGATGGACTTAATCCAGACTTCTCAGAGCACATTTGTTCAAAACTGCTCTGTTATCATTTTCTTAAACTGACCTTTTACTTTGTAAACAGATGATGCACTTTTTCTTCTTGGGACAACATAATTAGTGGGAAAGAAAACAAAGAATTTGGAATGATAGGGCTAAGTTTATTGACACTATGGATGCACAGCCTTGGGTATTTTCATAGAGAGAACATCCCCTTCAAAATGAAGAAACAAGGGAACTTTGGTTTAACTTTGGTTAAAACTTTGGCACAATACACTGGACAAGGTTGTGTCAGATCTGACATATGATACCCCTTCCGGAGCTCTCCATCTGGGTCAAATTAAGTATCTATATTGATTTTGCTCCTGCATATCTAGCTTAGTACATTCTGTTTGCTTTAAAGAGATCTTCTATGGCCTTAATTAAGAAATAATATGGGGCTCCATCACACCTACTTTTCCCCCCTGGTTTGCCTCCACGATTTCCACCTCCATTTCATTAGTGGATCAAGCTGTTGGTCCCTTTCACGTGTGTTTGTGGTATCACCAGTGTACTGGTGAAATCTCCTTTTGCTTGTTTGCTCTCCCACTCCACTCCACCCTGCCCTTCTCCTTTCCCTCCAGTTCATTGGTTCTTTTCATCGTTCAACTGAGTCAGCACAAGCCCATTCATTTGACATGGCGTACTGGAGAAGAACCGCCCCACCCTCCTGTTTCATCAGCAAGACCTCCCTTCAAAGCACATGCCCCCAATGAAGGACACAGCGCGAGGATGGCAATACATGGGGGAGGAAGGACGCTTTAATCCTGAATGGAGGAAATAAACCGGACTTTCCCTGCTCTAGGAAAACACAGAAAATAGAGGGGAAGAGGTGGGGTGACTGCAGGACAGGCATGACATGTGAGTACCGAGTTGCAAAAAGGCAAACCAGGCATGACAAGAGTGTGATAAAACTGGTGGGATGGAACCCAAATTCTTAGCACACATACACTTTAAAAAATAAATAAACAAATCACACAATCCTCACACTTGTATTTTCTGGCTAAGTAGCTTGATTTAGTGTATTCTTTATCAGCTCCAGATTTACTGAACATGTCTTTAAGGCAGAGGTGAACAATTTGTTTAGTGTAAATGGCTGCATTTCAGTTGGGATTTTGCATAGCTTACTTCTGTATTATGAATAAAACATATAGAAAAAATGTGTGGTGTTTGATTGCAGGTGTTTACCAATAGAGAAGAAAGCCAGAGTTGAAAGAATATGAAGTGCTGTGGGATTGGGTTCAGAGAAGATTGAGCAGACATTTGCTAGCAGAATATTTAGCCTGGAGAAGAGAAGATTGAGGGGAGACATAATCACACTCTTCAAATACTTGAAAGGTTGTCACACAGAGGAGGGCCAGGATTTCTTCTCAATCATCCCAGAGTGCAGGACACGAAATAATGGGCTCAGGTTACAAGAAACCAGATTCTGGTTGGACATCAGGAAAAACTTCCTGACTGTTAGAGCAGTACAACAATGGAATCAGTTACCTAGGGAGGTTGTAGGCTCTCCCACACTAGCGTCATTCAAGAGGCAGCTGGACAACCATCTGTCAGGGATGCTTTAGGGTGGATTCCTGCATTGAGCAGGGGGTTGGACTAGATGGCCTTGTGGGACCCTTCCAACTCTACTATTCTATGTTTCTCTGAATGGGGCATTCCTAGCTCCTCTTACTGCAGAAGGACAGAGAAATCAGAGGGATTTGGTGGGGCCACTTTGCACAAATGGAAGTGCTTTCACGCCCATTCAAAACTTCTCTGTATTCAAATGACTGGACTTTGTAGTAGCAGAGAAGTTTGAGAGGAAATGAACTGCCCGGAGAGCCTTGGCTGTTGGGCAGTATAAATATGTAATAAAATAAATAAATAAATAAATAATAAAAAAAATAAGTGCAGTGAGGGAAAAGAACTTACTTGGAATGGGCTAATGTTGATGGATTTTTCTGGTTCCACCTTTTTTCTTGCCTGAAGGTTCCCTCAAATTTTGCTGCTCTGGTCCAGAGCCTGCCATTTCTGTCAGAGGATCCCCTGAGGATGAAGGAATCTGAGCCAAACATGAGATGTTCAACACTCACCACGATGCTGTGATGGAACCGTCAGGAATAGAGTAAAAGAACCTTCACTTGTATTTCCTAGGGAGGTGAACACAAGAGACAGATTCAAATGTTTTAGAGGGCACATCCTCTCATATGTTCTTCTGTGCCCCCTCTGAATATGAAGTGAGACTTTGCTCCCAATTCCCTTTTTTCTGGAGGTAAGATCATTGAGATATATGAATGAGCCTTCTTTGCAGTGGTGCCCATGCTTTGAGCTTAACTGTCCAGAGAGATTTGTCAAGTCCACTCCATGCTTCCGTCTTACTAATAGTTTAAGACATTTCAAAAATGTTTTAGATAAAATATTTCTTGGCCATCTTTCAGGGCAGGAGCCTCCACAATGTGGTATGTACAACAATAAAACTCACATAATAAAAACCAATATGGTAATGGAAACAGTCAAAAAGGTAACAGAAGCAAACATTCTAAACCACCACCCCCAGCATAAAATAAACCTACAACACACAACTACAAACCAGTCCAATTTCTGTTTATAAGAGCCTTTCCTAACTATCAATGTTGCTGCAATTCCCATCGCATATTTTCAGTTTTACTGGTCAAAATGTTGCATTTTAATTTTATTAGCTCTTTTAATGATGTTATTGGTTTTTTGTAAGTTGCTTTGTGTGTTTAAGAAGAAAAATGATTCATAATTTTTAATAGAATAATTACAATATCTAGCAACTTCTGTTGTTGTTATTATATTCATGTGGATTTTTCACTCATTGCATCCTAAATGCTGACAGCATGTATGCCTATGAAACAAACTGACAACTAACACATGAACACTACTGACTTATACCAACCCGAGTCCAACTTTACATTGGCCGTTGAAAACCAGCTTAAAAGAGAAGGTAAAAAAGGTTTTTCCAGAGAATATTCATGCTGAGATTTTGAAAAATCTCCAAGGAGAATGAATCCCATAACTAGGGATTAGCATGAATGCTTCTCTTTAATATGGAATTTGTTTTAAGTATGAGCAATAGGAAAACGGATCTTGCATACTATCTGCTCCCTTAATTTTGTTCAGTATCTTATTCCAGGCAAAATGGGTATGATCAAAAACAAAGATGGCAAGGACCTAACAGAAACAGAAGAGATCAAGAAAAGGTGGCAAGAATATACGGAAGATCTGTATAGGAAGGATAATAATATTGGGGATAGGTCAGACGGTGTGGTCAGTGAGTTAGAGCCAGACATCCTGAAGAGTGAGGTTGAATGGGCCTTAAGACGCATTGCTAATAATAAGGCAGCAGGAGACGATGGTATCCCAGCTGAACTGTTTAAAATATTGCAAGATGATGCTGTCAAGGTGATGCATGCTATATGCCAGCAAATTTGGAAAACACAAGAATGGCCATCAGACTGGAAAAAATCAACTTATATTCCCATACCAAAAAAGGGAAACACTAAAGAATGTTCAAACTATCGGACAGTGGCACTTATTTCACATGCCAGCAAGGTAATGCTCAAGATCCTGCAAGGTAGACTCCAGCAATTCATGGAGCGAGAATTGCCAGATGTACAAGCTGGGTTTAGAAAAGGCAGAGGAACTAGAGACCAAATTGTCAATATCCGCTGGATAATGGAGAAAACCAGGGAGTTCCAGAAAAACATCTATTTCTGTTTTATCGACTATACTAAAGCCTTTGACTGTGTGGATCATAACAAACTGTGGCAAGTTCTTGGTGGTATGGGGATACCAAGTCATCTTGTCTGCCTCCTGAGGAATCTGTATAACAAACAAGTAGCAACGGTAAGAACAGACCACGGAACAACGGACTGGTTTAAGATTGGGAAAGGAGTACGGCAGGGTTGTATACTCTCACCTTACCTATTCAACTTGTATGCAGAACACATCATGCGACGTGCTGGGCTTGACGAATCCAAGGCTGGAGTTAAAATCGCAGGAGGAAACATTAACAATCTCAGATATACAGATGACACCACTTTGATGGCTGAAAGCGAGGTGGAGCTGAGGAGCCTTATGACAAAGGTGAAAGAAGAAAGTGCAAAAGCCGGGTTGCAGTTAAACCTCAAAAAAAAAAAACCAAGATTATGGCAACCAGCTTGATTGATAACTGGCAAATAGAGGCAGTGGAGGCAGTGACAGACTTTGTATTTCTGGGCGCAAAGATTACTGCAGACGCTGACTGCAGCCAGGAAATCAGAAGACGTTTACTTCTTGGGAGGAGAGCAATGACAAATCTTGATAAAATAGTTAAGAGCAGAGACACCACACTGACAACAAAGGTCTGCATAGTTAAAGAAATGGTATTCCCCGTAGTAACCTATAGCTGCGAGAGCTGGACCATAAGGAAAGCTGAGCGAAGGAAGATAGATGCTTTTGAACTGTGGTATTGGAGGAAAATTCTGAGAGCGCCTTGGACTGCAAGAAGATCAAACCAGTCCATACTCCAGGAAATAAAGCCAGACTGCTCACTTGAGGGAATGGTATTAAAGGCAAAACTGAAGTACTTTGGCCACATAATGAGAAGACAGGACACCCTGGAGAAGATGCTGATGCTAGGGAAAGTGGAAGGCAAAAGGAAGAGGGGCCAACCAAGGGCAAGATGGATGGATGATATTCTGGAGGTGACAGACTTGACCTTGGGGGAGCTAGGGGTGGCGACAGCCGACAGAAAGCTCTGGCGTGGGCTGGTCCATGAAGTCACGAAGAGTCGGAAGCGACTGAACGAATAAACAACAAACAAATCTTAGATGCCTAGGACTCAAGCTATTAAAACTAAAGAGCCTTGTATGCAAAATGGGAACTTAATGCAATCAATGGCTTCTTTTACCTACCAAATCAACATGTGTCATCGTTTACATTGGCCCCACCCCTTTTTGCATTTGGATCCACCCACAGCTTTAATGAGGGCCCCGAGTGCTTCTTGAAAATGGAATTCAGTTCTGTGGCTGAAAGAGGTTCATCATCACTGGTCTAGAACATGATCCAACACATCTTTTCAGAAAGGGTTGAAATGCCTTACTTCCACGCCTGGTGCAGCCTGGGTGTACGGAGGCTATTGTGGGTGGGGAGGGAGATGAGGCAGGGAGACATGGCATAGGCAGCCTCTCTGTGGTGCCACCGGAGAGGAGAGGGGGAATCCGAGCCCGTATATTGGCTCTTGCCCCTCCGCAACCTGCATATTTGCTGAACCATTCATAAGGGCAGTTCATCCCTTGTGAACTCGATGGCCTTATAGGCCCTTTCCAACTCTACTATTCTATTCTATGTGCTCATCCAAGGAATGGGCAAGTTGACTTCAAGATGGCAATAGTAGCTGATCTAGTGGGAACAGGGCACAGCTACAGGACTGCATGGCATGGGTGTCAGTCTCATCATTTACAATTGTATGTCAGTTAAAGTTCAAAAATTGATAAAAGTGTGTGCCTGGATTGCATGTTGTTATTAAACTGAGGAGTTCTGTGGCCTATAGGACAGAGCAGCATACTTGGCACCTATTATAGATGAGGAAAGAGAGCAGCTAGGCACCGAGCGCTTTTGAAAACGTTTGGCAGTTAGCTTAGAAATCTTCTGAACACAGCTATTAGTTAGCTTTCATGTACAGCTCACTGAAAGCTCCTGGTCCTAAGGGATTCAAGCCTGCAAGTCTCATGAGAACAACTCCAATTACCCTCAAAAATACAATACATGACAACCATAGTTGTCTCTTCATACCCTCTTGATGAACGACCTGGCTGTTAAGTCACTAGGTCCTTGACCTCCAGATTTAATTTTAAAGAAATATTCGTGTGTGTGTGTGTGTGTGAGAGAGAGAGAGACAGACAGACAGACAGACAGATAGACAGACAGAAATATGCCTCCCTTCCTATCCACACCCTATTTTCCCTTCTCTCACTACTTTATTCCCAGGATCCAACGATTTAAAAAATCAGGTCTTTGGTGAGAACATGAATGTGCACAGTTCTTACCAGACTTTCTTGGTGATGATGGTTGGATTCAGTTCAAAATTTCCACAGGAATAAGCAAAATGACATGATGATAATTAGCACAAAGCCGTTAGCTCTCAATGTCTAATAAAAAGATCTGGAAGCCCGTCTTTCCTGGTCTTGCAGCCTTGGGACTCTGAACAAACCGACACTTCCTAGAATGCCAGAACAGACCACAACAGAACCTTCCGGAACCTTTCCTTTAAGCTTCTGTGATGTAGTCTGCTGTCAAGCTGTTTATATTTATCATAGTATACATATTATATATTCTACTACTGTAGATGAAATGTTTTGGATTGCAATGTGGGTATGAACAGACAAAACACTGACAATGCGCTAAAAGACTTTTAAAAACACTTCTTCATTTCCTTACTGATTTTTGTATAGTTCCCCATCTGCATTTGGCCAACCTTCACAGTGCCAATTCTCATATTACATTTCAGTTACAAATTCCTGAGCAGAAATAACACCCATGTCTCATCATGTCGGGCAAATCCAGAACACATCCCTTTTAAATACTCATATGAGAACGTCTTTTTGGTTTTCAGTACTTTAAAAGAAACACAGGCCAACTTTTACTGGCACACGCCCTTCAGAACTGATATGGAACACACACATGCATTTTGTAAAGTGTGATAAATGTGAAATGTCACTCTTTCAATGCATGTCTGTGGGTAGAGTCTTGTGCTGAGCATTATTAGTGATGGTGAAACAAAGGTTGACAGTTATTTAGGGTGACCATATGGAAAGGAAGACAGGGCTCCTTTATCTTTAACAGTTGTATAGAAAAGGGAGTTTCAGCAGGTGTCATTTGTATGCAGCACCCAGTGAAATTCCCTCTTCATCACAACAGTATCTGGTCAAGAGGGCAGGGCTCCTGCAGCTTTAACTGTTGTGATGAAGAGGGAATTTCACCAGGTGCTGCAGGCATAGAAAAACACCTGCTGAAATTTCATTTTCTATACGACTGTTAAAGATATAGGAGCCCTGTCCTCCTTTTCATATGGTCAACCTATTCCAGAGTAAAATCTGTCTATAAAATGCTACCATGATGTGTGGCAATGTGTGGCACGCTGGAGGATCTTTCTGTTGCTAAGCAACAGGAGCTATGAGAAGAACTTTGTGTTGCTAAGCAACAGGATATATAAACACTGCTGATACAGCTGGCATTGAAACATATCATTGCCAAACCAGTGGAGAGGGGGAAGAGGGGGGGAGTGGCTGGGAGGGAGCATGGGTGATGGTTGGGGAGGGGAGCCCAATGGACTCCTGGTAGCCCTTGTGGCTCACCGGTATGCACAGAGGCCTCAGGGAAGTCTTGCAGGTTGGTAAGTGAGTGGGGGGGGAATGATGGGGAGTGGCTAGAAGTGAGCGGGGGGCTGGGAGGGGGAGCTCAGAGAGGAGGCTGGGCAGCTTGCCAGCATGCAAGCCTCAAGTAAGTCCCACGAGTTGATGGGCAGGTGAGCAAGGGCGGGGAAGTGGCTAGGAGGGAGGGGAGGGGAGGGGAGTGCTTGGGAGGGCCCCCCAATGGACTCCCGGTCAGCCTTGCACCTGGCTTTTCCGGGCAGCCATGAAAAAGTATGATAATGAGCAAAAAAAGTATTAGCATGCAGATGGTCTACGCAAGTCAAGCTAGTGAGATATATTGCCCTCAAAGTAGGAGAAAATGATCAAATGTGGATTATCCTTTTGAAAGAGGGAAACTTGAGAGGTGTGTGGTTGTAGATCAGAGCTGGGCAACATGCAATCCCAGGGCTGAATGTACTCATCAGCCTAAGTTCATGCAGCCTTTGGCGCAGTTTCAAAGGTCCTCCGCAATTTATTCCTTCCCTGGCAGATCCTGCTAGTAGGAAGGAAGAGGGAGAGCGAAGAAAAGGAGATGCAAAAACAGAAAAAAGAGAAAGATAAAAAGGGTGACCGCTGACATGTGGCCAACACTGTTTAGAGCTCAACACTGCATAACAAACCACAGGGTAGGATGACCATATTTTGGAAACCAAAAAGGAGGACAACATGGCTGCCCCAAGGGGACGTGCCCACCAACATGTCCAGCCCCCAAAGGGGCGTGCCCACCAACATGCCCAGCCCCCAAAGGGGCATGCCCACCCAAACATGGCCTTGGTCACAGGTCTGATTTTACAGCACACAATTAAGACAAACTTGTTCTACAAACATCTTAATGTTAAAATCACTGGAATAAAGAACAAGTGAGAATTCAATGTATCTGAAATTAACTTCACTCATTCCTACTTCTGTAGCTTTTGCTGTACTTTGAAGCTTTTGCTATACTCTGTGTGATACAGTCTACCCTTCCTTTAAATATCTTTTCTGACTGCAAATCCTTCACTGGATGACCATAGTATCACCTTTCCTAACATTTAACGCTCTTTCCCCATCACCTTTCTCATATCCATAGTCACAGATTCAGCATACTGCTACCACTGAACAAATGAAGCAGTTGACAAGTACAGAAAAATCTAGTACAACAAACAAGCAACCAAGCATTCAGAAAGAGTATAAACTACTATTAGCCTGCTAACGTTAGCCATGGAAAAAAATGGACTAAAAGCTAGCTGGGGGGGGGCTGGAGGACGTGTTATCAAAAGTGCGGGAGTGCGGCCCCCAGCCCATCGCCTCGCATCAATCCAGGGCTCTGCTTGGTCGCCACTGTGACATCACTGCAGCAACCAAGGAGAGTCCTAGATGGAAGTGGGGGCAGTCCTTAAACCACACGGTTTAAGACCTGGCCACGCTTCCATCCCGGACTCTCCTTGGATAGAACCATGGGTGGGCCTTAAACCACATGTCTTAGAAGCGCGTGGTTTAAGGCCTACCCCTGCTTTCATCTGGGGCTCTCCTTGGTCGCAGCAGTAACATCACTGCAGCGACCAGGGAGAGCCATGGATGGAAGCGTGGACAGGGCTTAAACCGGCACTTTTTGCATTTTGGAAACACATGGGTTAAGGCCATCCAGGCTTTTATCTGGGGGCGGATCCGCACGTCGGCCCCAGAGCGCATTTATGCGACTCTAGGGCACCCCAGAAACGATAGTCTGTACTTGCCTGTAAAAAGAAACTAGGAAGAGACGGAGCCGCCGCCGCCGCCGCCCAGCTCTCCCCGGCTGGCTCAGAGAGCAATTTTTGAAGAAGGCGGGGGTAGAGAGCTTCTTCTGCTGTCCACCCAACCTTCTTCCACTGAGCTCTCCGTCCTGGTCGAGGAGCTGGCAGGGGAGAGCTGGGTGTCATCGTCGTCATCGTCTCTGTCTCTTTCTAGTTTCTTTTTACAGGCAAGTACAGACTATCGTTTCTGGGGTGCCCTAGATTCGCATAAATGCACTCTGGGGCCGATGTGCGGATCCGCCCATGGCCTCTCCTTGGTCGCCATGGTGACATTGACCAAGGAAGGGCCGGGATGGAAGGGCCTGGAGGGCCTTAAACTGCATGTTTCCGAAACATGGAAGCATGCCGGTTTAAGCCCTGCCCCTTCTTCCATCCGAGGCTCTCCTTGGTTGATGTCACTGCAGCGACCAGGGAGAGCTCCAGATGGAAGTGGGGGCAGGACTTAAACTGGTGCGCTTCTGTGTTTTGGAAACACATTGTTTAAGGCTTTCCAAGCTTCCATCTGGGCCTGGTCGAAGTCACCGCAGCAAAGGAGAGGCCTGGATGGAAGCTTGGAGGGCCTTAAACAGGTTTGTGTGTTTTGTTTTTTTTAGAAGCATTTTCCCCCGGACAAAATGGGGAAATTGGGGATTTCCCCCTGGACATGGTTTGCCCCCCCCGTGTCTGGACATGTCCAGGTAAAACCAGACGTATGGTCACCCTACCACAGGGCCCATCCTCGCAGTAGTTTTAATAACACGGAACATGTCTATATCCTGTTTTCAAGTTCAAAGCATTTTGTAAATGTTTGTTGTGCTTACGATGATGAAAATGTATTGGTAGAACAATAATTATTTTCCCAGCATGCTGAGATGCTGTCAGAGGGAAAGAAAAACAATGAAGATTGTTTAGGGTAAAGCACCTCTCTTTTAAATGTGTGGCAGATACAGAAAATCCTGACAGTAATCAAGCTGTTTGAATGTGATAAATAAGATGATGCGTAAGATGTCCTGCTGTGCATGAAATAAATACTAATATTTGAATACCAAGACGTCAACATTTATTCTCTCCCCACCCTCCTGTTCTTTGATTACAGATGTCTATGTATCTTGGAAGCAAGACCACTACATCCCACCTTCAGATGTACATGTACCAAGCATAAAGTCTTCCAGTATTTCCAGCAGGAACACCATACATGGGGGTGGGGTGAAGGATGGGTAAGAGGCAACTAGAAAGAAAGCCTTTAAGGTTGTGGTGCTCCAACTTTGGAATACTCTTTCTAGGGAGGGTTAGTTGTCACCCTTTCTTATACCTTTTGGTACCTGGCAAATACCTTTTTAGTTTCCCAGACATTTCAAAATATAATTTGAATTGGCTTATTTCACTACTGCTATATATAATTTCATTGTCTCTGCTATTATAATATGCTTTATTATTTCATATGATGCCTTGTTTGTAACTGTTTATTATTCATTGTTAGCCATCCAGGGAGAAGAATACTGAAGAACAGGATATAATTTCATATGATCATATAATTATGGATTTGGAAGGGACCTTGGAGGTATTATATATTGGATGTATTATTTAGTATTATTTACTTTGGGAAGATTCCCCCACCCCCACTGAAAAGCAGCATATCAAACAAACAAACAAAAATTGTGGTGGTGGTGGGACAATTCAGGGGACTATACTATCCTCAATACAGCTCATTGGTCCCAGTACTCAAAAGCACCAAATTAGTCTACAAAAGCTGTATCCATCTACACAGAGACTGAGTTAGCTGAATCGGAAATAGCTTTCAAGTAGGTTTGTAATGACGCTTTCCCATTCTTTGTATTTATCGCAGAACTGGAGGTATCATACATGACAATGTTTTGATTCCAGCCGATAGTCCAAAATATATGCTCACTCAAGGCAACAATCCCAGGGAGGTGCCTTCATGGCACCGCTCTGCCACTCCATCCCAGTAAAACTCTGCAGTATTGCTGTTGCAGGGTGAGGGTGGGAAATCCCCACACCAGCAGGGAGTGTGGGCTTTCTGGTGGCCATTCAGCTCATCGAGACAGTCTCTTGCCCTCTGCCCAGCTTCTAGTGATCTATCAGCAGTTGCCATCCACCCTGGAATGCCCCCAGCTCAATGACGAATGGAGGTCACACGATGGAAGGACTGTGATGAACTTGTTTCAAAGAAAAAGTCGGGGTAATTCCCTGACTTTTTAAAATTGCAGCTTCAGGAAAAAGCCCTGCAGGGGCTGCGAGTTGGCGGCTGCATCGTATAACTGACCTAGCACTACCACGCAGCCACCGCATGGCAAATAAGTCATATAGACAGCTCCCCTCCCCAGTCACCTCACCATTCTACCACTTCCAGTTTGTGCATATCCTGGCCATTCTGAATATTCCAGATATATTCCAGAAGAGACCCCAGTTATGTCTTATTTCTTTTGAATATTTACTTTAATTGGCAAAGGCAATAATTCCCATGGATGCAAAACCTCAGTTTTATCAAGTACAAAAGTGGCATAGCATAATGAATCAAGCTTCTTTAGTGTAGTAAACCTTGCCCCTGCCATAAATGTGCCTAGTGGATTTAGGCTAGCTGGCCTCTCTCAACCTCAGCTTCCCATCTGCAGTACGGGGGTAATAATACTTGCCTACTTTACAGGGCTGTAAGGTATGTGAAATACCTTGAACACTCAGAAAATATTACCACGTAATATTTAGAGTTATGTAAGCTGCAGCCACCTAATGGTGGAGACAGACATTGTGCCATCATGATAAGATAGGGTGACCATATGAAAAGGAGGACAGGGCTCCTGTATCTTTAACAGTTGCATAGAAAAGGGAATTTCAGCAGGTGTCATTTGTATATATGGAGAACCTGGTGAAATTCCCTCTTCATCACCACAATTAAAGGTGCAGGAGCTATACTAGAGTGACCAGATTTAAAAGAGGGCAGGGCACCTGCAGCTTTTAACTGTTGTGACGAAGAGGAAATTTCACCAGGTTCCCCATATATACAAATGATACCTACTGAAATGTCCTTTTCAATACAACTGTTAAAGATACAGGAGCCCTGTCCTCCTTTTCATATGGTCACCTAGTGATAAGAAAACACAAGATACACCACTGTAAAGGAATAGGATTTTCATGTTAGGTGGGGCTTCATTATATGTTTTATTGCACAAGTTATAACATATTAAGGTACAAATTGGTGCTTGGAGTACTTGTTGCTCTTTCCCAGCCATCCAAGGAATCTGAGTGTTGGTTCAACATAACTGTAGGGCTTGTGGGAGTGCAGAAGTGCAGGTCCTGACAGGGTGGGGAGGCTGAGTTTTGGATTTCTGCCCCTCCCCCTTGATGGAGTTAACAAATGAAAAGCTGGTTGGTTGTGATTAGATTTTACAAATGGAACTTGCAGCATAATGTAGGGCAGCACATTAGATATTTCATGTATTATAATTGCATTAATTATTATTGGGATTTTCTACTTCAGGTACAAAAAAGACTTGGCTAAACATGGGTACTATGCACTTTGACTGAGGGTTGGTGGGGGGAAAGCAAAATGTCTAAAGGAAGCAAAATGTCTTGGGGGTGGTTCTACCCAGCACATCCCAGTTTTCTGGTTGTTCTTTTTCTTTCACCCTTTTCCACAGAAGACCAGCAAGCATTCGCAGTCCTCATTGGGCTGTCTTTGTGTGAGGGTGGGGAGGGGAGGGGAGGTGCTCCCATTAGTCCCCCCCATAAAGATTTTCCCCCATAGGGTGACCATATGAAAAGGAGGACAGGGCTCCTTGTATGTTTAACAGTTGCATAGAAAAGGGAATTTCAGCAGGTGTCATTTGTATGCATGCAGCACCTCATGAAATCCCCTCTTCATCACAACAGTTAAATATGCAAGAGCCCTGCCTTCTTTTGTATCTGGACACTCTAGTATAGCTCCTGCAGCTTTAACTGTGGTGATGAAGAGGGAATTTCACCAGGTGCTGCTTGCATACAAATGACACCTGCTGAAATTCCCTTTTCAATGCAACTGTTAAAGATACAGGAGCCCTGTCCTCCTTTTCATATGGTCACCCTATTCCCCCCACAAGCATGCTGATATCACTCTTTTATTTCTCAATGGCCCTGTTTTGACTACAGTCCTGTGGGCACTTGCCAACAGAGTTTGCTACTAGAGTGTAAGCTATTACAAAGTCTAAAAGAGCTGAACTATTATTGGATGGAAAGCTTGAAATAGGATTGCGAAGCATTACAGCTGGATCCTATTAAGGAATTTTTATTGGTTATAATCACAAAAGGGTGGGTTCTTCCTTCCTGAAATTACTAGTTGAAGGGAGGCAGTTTTTTGTTTTTTAAGTGAGTTTGGAAGCTGGGATTGTACTCTGTGCTTTCTTGCTGGCTGCAGCTGCCACCTGATAGATCTGCCTGATTGCAATGCTCTCAGTTCTTTATGTCTTAGCAATAGAAACTACTGTTGTACTGTGGTGTTTTTATTTGGTGCCGTTTATGTCTGCTTTAATTGTATTTAACATTTTATTAATAACTTCCCAGAGAATGTCAGTTGATGGGTAATATACAGAAATTGCTAATAAATAAATACTAACAGAACATGTGAAGGGAAGTGATTAACAGCCATGGAACAGAGACTTGTATATTTAGGGCTTCTCTACACCAGTCTTTTATCCTGGTGTTCTTATGTTCTTCTGGAGCGTGTAAGAAAAGGAGACACTTTTCCCCTCGACAATGAGACAAATGCTTGAAATATGTCAGGACCATTGTTGTATCTTGTGCTCTTTGTGTGCCAAAATTTAAGCTTTCTGTGTGATCTGAAAGAACCAGTTTCATATCAGACTACTCGCTGACACACATACAAAACATGCTTTTAGGAAATTTTGTACAAATATCATGTTTTCAGAATGTTCTAGTAGCTGTAATTCCTTGAACCGCACATATACCAAATTTTGGGGCTGAAGCTCATTGCAAAATACCCTAACAATTTTGAAAGCTGAGTGAGTCAGTGAGGACCAAGCATCTATATTATTGTAGTTATAATAAGACTTGCTCTCTCACACTTCAAACAACATTTATGGTTCTGTACCTTGCTGCTGTGATAAGGTTTTGCTGGGAGATGCTGAAGGCCATTCTCCTTTCTTCTTACAATGGGCCTTGTTTAGCAAGAGGTGTCTTAATGCCTGTCTCCTCGTCCCACACAACAATAGTAGGGCTGTGACAACCTGTCACTACCTGACAAACAGAAAACAGCCAGGACTGAAGAGATAACCTAACCGAAAGCTTCAGTACAAAGGCGAGTGCCAGATACACTGCATGTATAGCTGTTTGCCACCTGAGGGCAGTTCTGCAATGCATATAACATCAAAGGATTCCTTGCAACTGGATGACTCACCACAGACTTTTTTAACTGACTCCACTGAAAGCATTGTGTCCCTGTCAGTGTTGCCTGTCTGTTTGATATAATCAAACAAAAGACTGGTGGTAGTTATTGGCAAATAGTTCTTGTGAACAGGAAATCGATGAATGGGCTTGGACTGAGTGCTTTGTTCCTGACCTGTGCAAATGCATTAAGGTGCTTAAGCCAAGAAAGAAAGAAGGAAAGCGGAATCCTTACCTTGCCATCTTGAAGAATGGAGATTCAGGGCTCACCTGTCCAACTTCAGCCTGAAGTTGTACCACACAGCCAGTGTGGTACATATGTAATATGGCACTTACTCTGCCACTCAGATCATAACCCTGAAGAAGAGTTTACTTAATTAACAAATAACACATTTTAGTTCACCATAAAGGTAGTTGTTGCTATTTCTGTTTTGATACCTCCTTCTCCATGTTTTCCCTTCCTCTTGCCGATAAACATGCACTCCCCCTTTGGATATTTTAATTTTTTTAAAGTATATTATTTACTGCATTGAAATATACTTTGCATATATCTGTACTTGATATAATACTATATATAGTCCACTGAAATAACTAAGACTGTATGGAAATATCTCCAAATCCTGGCACGGTAGACTACGTTGGAGATAAAGCCATCCATCATATCATCATCATCGGAAAGAGAAAAAAAATCTAACTTTGCACATGTAAGGATTTTGCAATCCAAAAATAGTTGAAATGTCTTACTCTTCCTTTTGGGGGTTCTATTTACAAGTTACACTTTATGTTTACATTCTGTATGAATGTGAATGGAAACTCCACCAGTTATTATTTTGGACAGGATCCTTTATTTTATTTTTTGAGGACATGGGGAAAAAAACAAAGGGAAAGCTTTTTGGAAGAGTTTGTTGTTTATTCGTTCAGTCGTTTCCGACTCTTTGTGACTTCATGGACCAGCCCACGCCAGAACTTTCTGTTGGCTGTTGCCACCCTTAGCTCCCCCAAGGTCAAGTCTGTCACCTCCAGAATATACCATCTTCCGACCTGGGGGTCCCATCTTCCGATGGTATATCGACATATCTCTGGTTGTACTGATCCATTTAGTTTTCATGGCAAGAATACTGGGGTGGGTTGCCATTACCTTCCCCAGGGATCATATTTAGTCAGAACCTCTCTACCATGACCTTCCTGTCTTGGGTGTCACTTCACGGTTTATCTCATGGCATCCTTCAGGTGCTCAAGCTCCAGCACCACGGCAAGGTAACGATCTCCTTTGCTGGAGTTTGGAAGAGTACCCCTTACTTTATTACATCAAGCAAATAGACAGAACCACTTTCTGCTTCTTCTGTTGAACATATAAAAGATGCCTGTTTTCTGGCCTTCTCACAGCACAATCCTATACAAACCTGCTCAGAAGTAAGCCCCATGGAGTTCAAAGGGGCTTTCGCCCAGGTAAGTATGTATACTGGGTTTACAGCCTTATTTACAGAGCAAAATTAATCTCGAAAAATAAGAATAGACAAATATTCAGAAAGCTCCCACTACATCATTCATGCTGAGCAGCAGTCTAATGTGTTTTTAACATCTACATTTTAAGCTTCATCCCACGTACCTGTTTCCCTCGAATTATCCCTACAGCGCTAAACTGTCGGCGTTGTTGTTGTTGTTGCTACCGGGCGGCAAGATCCTTTGCATGCCAGGAAATGGGTTTAAGGGGGAAATGTAAAAAAATCATAAAAAAGCAACGGATGACCCAATCCGATTCAACTTTGGTATGCTTAAAGCTCTCCTTAATATCTATTACTGTGCCGATTAATTTGTCTTTATCTTTAAAGCTTTCTTCAAATCCTGCTTCTGCGCCCCAGTGGCCGCTTGGATGATACGCTCAAAAACTAGTATCAAAGTATGGCGAGTCTTTTGCTTTTACAGCACAATTAAAGCAGGATGCATGGGAGTACTTCACAATCAAAGCAGATTATAAGGTGGAAAACTTCAGAGTCCTTTGCATGCAATTCACAGTGATTGCACAGTATAACGCTGGTGTGATAAAGCTCTTTGGCAGGCCCTCTCCAGTTTAGTGTGAAGTTACTCAAAATGGAGAGTATATCTCTGCCGTTAAGCTATGGCCCCTCTCCAAGTATGATAATGTATATTTAATAGTAGGAAAGGGACTACAGCTTAGTGGCAGAGCACACATGTTGCATTCCATAGGTCACAGGTTCAGTCCCTGGCATCTTCAGTGATAAAGTTGCTGAGTTGCAGGACCAGGCAAGACCTCTGCTTCAGGTCCTGGTGTGCTATTGGATAGACAATGGGCAGCTAGAAGAAATAATAGCTCAGCTAATCACGAGATAGCTTTGTATCTTCATGATTAGAACATATCACATCCCCTTGAAAGCAAAGTTTTCAAACTGCAAGGTTGGTGTCTGTAGGGACAGCTACATAAATTCCAAAACAAACAAACAAACAAAACCCATTTCCTTTTGTTTTGCCCTCGTTTTCTCTCCTCTGTTCACATCCCTTTTCTGACCATCCTGGTCCTCTTTCCCTTCTGTACCTCTTTTGTCACGTTTCTTCCTCTTTTGTCACGGTTCTTCCTGCAAATAACCCAGTTTTCCTCTAAACCACGGTTGACAAAACTCTTTCCACCTGACAGCTGAATTCATTTTTGGAGAAGCTCTCCCATTCAAGAGGCAGCTGGACAACCATCTGTCAGGTATGCTTTAGGATGAATTCCTGCATTGAGCAGGGGGCTGGACTCAATAGCTTTATAGGCTCCTTCCAACTCGACAAGGGTGTCATTTGTATATATGGAGAACCTGGTGAAATTCCCTCTTCATCACAACAGTTAAAGCTGCAGGAGCTATACTAGAGTGACAAGATATAAAAGAGGGCAGGGCACCTGCAGCTTTAACTGTTGTGATGAAGAGGAAATTTCACCAGATTTTCCATATATACAAATGGCACCTGCTGAAATTCCCGTTTCAATACAACTGTTAAAGAAACAGGAGCCCCGTCTTCCTTTTCATATGGTCACCCTAATGTTGCTTTTCCCCACTGAGCTGGAGTGGGTGGGTGGGTGAGGGGGAGGAAATTCTCCATGACAAAGTTTGAGAAACTGTTTCCAAGCCTGTTTAATGGCCACATGCATCTCAAAGGGAATTTTAAGCTTCCCTGCTGTCCTTGGCCATGCTTATTTGGCCCAGCCCTGCTACAGATTTGATGTTCTGCGAATTTAGTACAACTTATTGTATCTATGTGTCGGCTCCACTGTGGGGAATGAAGACCAGTAATGAGGAGGTCTGCTGGGGATGCATACATTTTGGGGGAATGTGAAATTAAGATGTATTCCTAATTCCCACCCCTGTTATAAATACTGTTGTGAGCTCATTCAGTATTAGTGTGATTCAATGAGGTTACTAATGGAAAGCTGTTCAAGTAATGAGGCTTCGTTAAGCAGTAGACAGGCTTCAGAGAAACTTCACAGCAAAAGGCAATGGATGACCCAGCAGCCAAAAGAGCTGCATTAGTTGGTGGGGAGTATTATAGTAAAAAAAAAAAAAGACTGATCAGCTGTGCTGGAGTAAATGCAGCTGCTTTGGCAATGCAAACGGGCGATATGCTGGCTTGCATTGAAGGGTTACCCAGGAAGGGGATTTGTAGAAAAGAACAGAGACGGTCAGGTGATGCAAACTTGACTTTTGTAAATCGCCCAGAGAGCTTCGGCTATGGGGCGGTATATAAATGTAATAAATGAATAAATAAAGAGTAGAATGTCACATATTTTTGTTAGGTGATGACAAAGGCAGCCTGGCCTTGGAGGCTGAAAAGGTGCTTAGCCGAGGTGTTCATGACCTAAGTGCTAAGTCACACTTTCCTTGGCCAATGGGAAATTCACATATGGGGCTTTCCAGAGTATCCTCAGTGTTTCCTGGCTCTCTGGCCAACTCTCTCTTCCCAGATCCCCATAATAAGACACAGAAGTGCCCGATCGAGCCAAGCACGACGTGACAGAAAACCAAACCACAATATAAACTCAGTGGCCTGAGGAGAACGAGGCAGGTTTTAAGAAGATTCCTGGATTTGACATCTGGATAAATTGGGTCGGAAGGGTTTTTAAAAATAATAAAAGGATGTTTCTAACATCATATTTCCTGCTCTTTGCCACAAGAGACATCTACTGACTGACAAATTTGGAGTTGCCTTGACTTCTGATGTTGATTTGGTCCAGATTTCAAGAGCATAGAGGGCTCCATTGTATTCTTCCAGTCAGATTGGAAGGCAGTGAAAGTGAGGAAATGTCACCTAGGACTGGGCTGGGATCGCAAAGCCAGACCACAGTTAATGATGGCAGCAGGAACACCCTCTAGCCACTCACAGTAAGAAAATGTTTCATAAGACAAAAAGCAAAAATAATATTTCTTATTGACAGCCCATGTCCTGTGATTTACTTGGGACAGGGACTGTTAATAGAAAATATAGGCAGTTGGATGCATGCTTACCTGTTGGTGGAGGTGTGCACTACTGAAGGCACAAGAAAGTGGGGCAATGAGGGTGGCCACAGCTACTTCTCCAAGTCTGCCATGTTCAAGCTTCAGTATCTCAATATGATTTGCACAGGAGATGGGAAGATGTAGTTGTGGTGAAAGAAGTCATGAAATGTTCCTTGCTCCACAGTTTCATCTGGGTGGACACATGGAATTTCAGCATCAGGCTCTACAGGCGTGAAACTGTCCCAGACTTTTAGCACCTAAGGACACAACACTATGCATGTTTAGACAGAAAAAAATATTCTCCCAACTCCTAGTATTACCCAGCCAGCCATGCTGGGTACTTTTTTCATCTATGCATCTATAGGATTGCGCCCTAAAAAAGGGAAGGGGAGAAAAACATTTTTTATTTTTTATTTATTGTATTTCTATACTGCCCAATAGCCGAAGCTCTCCGGGCAGTTTATTTCCCTCAAGGAACATTGAAATGGAATCTTATCCAAAGTTTTTGGAGTTGGATTGAATTAGTGCAGAACAAACACATATAACCAGAAATTTAAACTTTTCTTTTGATAAACTTTATGTAATTTTTTGCTTGGTTGCTCTCTTGTAAAGCCTGGTTCTGGTTCTGTGTTTTGTTTTGTTTTTAATACACCTTAATTTGCAAAGAGCTCTTGTTTGATTAGAAACTTTCAATCAATCATTCATCACTTCATTAATTAAGTTTCTACTGCATTGTTCAAAAACCTCCCAGGGTGGTTTGCAATACAGAAAACAAAAACACAGTAAAAGCAATTACAATACAGAAGGCACATGCTAAAAGAACAATTTCTATGAAAGAGCAGTGTAAAAAATAACACGAGATAAAATCCAATTTAAATGAAAAGCTCAGCTCTTTGCACAGATTGGCTGGCTTCTATTAGGCGGTAATAACATTAGTTAGGAAATTTCAATGAGGAAATGAATGCTCTGGTAGTTTTTATAAAACTGATTTGAACCCAAGCAGCATGCCACAAAATTAGATACAATTAAAAGCCAATAGTATGGGTAAAAGAACTGTCTATTGGCAAGGCAATCCTCATCCCCCACCTCTGTGCCGTAAAAATGCAATAGGACAGGAGGAAGAGGCAAAATCTAATTTTTTTTAAAAAAAAAACTTTGTAGTTGTGACAAACTAAATCATCAGGCTCAAGAATACCTAGGCCCAGAATTGGTACACAATGTCCTTGGATGATGGCAATTGGCCAGTTGGTAATGTACACATTACAGAGCTGGATAGTGTGTTTCATTTCCCCTGTAACCAGTAGAGGCAAGGATCTTCTATAATCAAAGCATTTCACACCCTAGGAAAATAAGAGAAGCCAATGACATAGATTGCAGTTTCCTTCAAAAGCATTCAGTTAAGAATGGATTTATGGATATCCCCTGTAACTCCCAGCTGTTGAAGAACTGTCCTCTTAAGTATTTCGTCTGTGCTTAAAGTTTAAGGTTCATATATAAACATATAACTATGTGAATTCCTTCCTAATGAAGCATAGTGGCTAAGAGGCTGTGCTGTAAATGAGGATATGGATGTCCCCTGATCAAGACTCAGGGAGTGAACAGAATATCCAATTTGGACCGAAGAGACCTGAGCTGGTCCTCCCTGAGGATAACATGGGGTGACCATGTGAACTGTCCTTGGAGGAAAGGCAGAATAAAATAAATCACCTTCTCTGTGACCTTTTCAACTTGGCATTTATTGTGCACTAGTCATTCACTGGTCACGATTGTTTACAAATGATATCGTGACTCTCAAGTTTTGCTTCTGTTTTTAAACAGAAGTTTTTAGAGTAGGAAAATGTATTATTTTTTGTTAAAATGGAAGAACATGCCTTTTCCCACTTCTGTACTTGTGTTATTCTGCTATACCACAGTGCCACCTAGAGCTTTTCTACACAACACTGTTAATCTGCTGCATCTACTTTTGGTTTTTGTCACAGAATTGAGATAGACACACCACACAAACAGCATTTCTTTTCCTGCTTCTCTTTTACATAGCCTCTAGGTGTTGTGGTGGTATTATTAATTAATTAATTAATTAATTAATTACATTTATATACCGCCCCATAGCCGAAGCTCTCTGGGTGGTTTACAAAGATTTAAACACTGAACATTAAAAACATGTATACAAAGTTTAAAAAGCATAAAAACAGACAATATCCAGTTAAAACAACTATTCTGGGGCCAGTTAAAAAACTCAGCATATGCTGTTAAAAGCCTGGGAGAAAAGTCTTGACCTGGCGCTGAAAAGAACAATGTTGGCACCAGGTGAGCCTTGTAGGGGAGATGGTTCCAGCTTTGGGGGGCACCACCGAAAAGGCCCCCTCCCTTGTTGCCGTTCTCCAAGCTTCCCTCAGAGTAGGCACCTGGAGGAGGACCTTAGATGTGGAGCATAGTGAATGGGTAGGTTCATGTCGGGAGAGGCGTTCCGTCAGGTATTGTGGTCCCAAGCCATGTAAGGCATTATAGGTTAAAACCAGCACCTTGAATCGGGCTCGGAAACATACAGGCAGCCAATGCAAATGGGCCAGAGTCCATCTTATATGTTTGAACTTTCTGGTTATGGTTATCAAGCTGGCCACTGCATTTTGCACAACCTGCAGCTTCCGAACCGTCTTCAAAGGCAGTCCCACGTAGAGCTCATTGCAGTAATCTGGTTACTACCTGGAGGGGAGCCGCACATCGCTACCAGAGCGCTTCTATGCGACCCCAGTGCACCCCAAAAACGATAGTCTGACTTCCCTGTAAAAGAAACGAGGAAGAGCCATCCATGCCACCACCGCCGAGGAGAGCTTGGCAAAAGAAGGCGGGGTAGAAAGCTTCTTCCGCTCTTCACCCAGCCTTCTTTTGCCAAGCTCTCCTCGCTGGCGGAGAGCTCTCCTCATCGGCGGCGGTGGCGGCATGGACTGCTCTTCCTCGTTTCTTTTACAGGGAAGTCAGACTATCGTTTTCGGGGTGCACTGGGGTCGCATAGAAGCGCTCTGGGAGCGACGTGCGGATCCCCCCCTGGTGACTGCGTGACCCTCAAAATGTGCAACACCAGTGTTATCTGTGATCAGGAAAAAGCATTTATAGCACAGCACCCAGGTATGTGTCTTCCAAAAAAGAGCTTTTGTAACCTCCCCAGCAAGTTTCAAAGAGCATTGTGGGCTTTTGCACAGCCTGTGAGTTGTGTAGTTTCTGACAATCCTCAGCTATGTCTTGGGTTTGCTGATGGAGTTGGAAGGTACCAAAGTAATGCAGGTATGTAGACTGAGCCCGTAGTAATGCATTCTGTGGTTTTATTAATAGTCTCAAGGTTACCTAAATGAATTTCCCCAAAATTAGACACCCTCCGTATTTTATCAAAGCATATTACTCGGATCCCCCCTCCCCAAAGGTATGAAAGCAAAGGGACAGAATATGGAGCAATTTGGCAGCAAAGGATCTCATTTCAGCAATTACTATACAAAATGAAATATAATTTAGGTTCACATAAGAGCTTTAGTATTTTGTGATTGGCATCTCTGTGTTACTGTATTTTCAAAATAATGATATTATTACTACTACTACAACTACAACTACAAAGGGACATTATAAATAGGGAGATTTTGTACCTGGATGTTTCTCAGCTCTTGAAATATTTTCTCGAGATGGCAAGAAAATTTTTCTAGCTTTTTGTGTGGTTTCTTCAAATTTACTTCTACTTTTACTTTTAATTCACTGTATCGTCGCCCTTCAGTTCTACCCAAAGAAGGTTTAGAGAAGCAAGACATATGCCATTCTATCGTCCAATAGCGTGTGTGTGTGTGGTCCATACATCCTAACTTTAGTGAACTCTACCTTCCCTAATTTCCCAGGTTACAGGTGTTCCTTTTCCTGCATGTATCCATGATTGCCACTGAAGTCTTGGAACAGTTGGAGCAATTGATGAGGTGGTCACGCTCCGGGACATAATGGATTTGAGAAATACTTTTCTTATGCATATTCCAAATAAGCTGGTATCCTAGGAATTTACTGTGCTCCTTGATTTCCTTTTATTTATTTATTTATTTATTTATTCATTTATTGCATTTTTATACCGCCCAATAGCTGAAGCTCTCTGGGCAGTTTACAAAAATTAAAACCATAGAAACTATTAAAAAAACACAAAAAAACAATATAAAAGTATAATATAAAATACAATATAAAAACACAGCGAGGATAAAATCAAGCAGCAATGCAGAAATTAATACTGATTTAAAATACAAATTTAAAACAGCAAAGTTAAAATTAATTTGATAGACTGTTAAAATGTTGAGAAAATAAAAAGGAATCTAAAAGAGTATAGTGTAGGTGCCAGACGGATCTCTTTAGGGAGCTCATTCCACAGACGGGGTGCCACAGCAGAGAAGACCAGCCTCCTGGTAGCCACCTGTCTCACTTCCTTTGGCAGTGGCTCATGGAGAAGGACCCCTGAGGATGACCTTAGGGTCGGGGCAGGTACATATGGGAGGAGGCGTTCCTTCAGATAGCCTGGCCCCATTTAGGGCTTCGAATGTTAATACCAGCACTTTGAATTAGGCCTGGACCTGGACTGGCAGCCAATGAAGCTGGAAAAGGACTGGTGTGATGTAGTCTTGTTGGCCAGTCCCTGTTAGTAAACGTAGTGGCCTGTTTTGTACCACTGAAGTTTCTGGACTGTTTTCAAAGGCAGCCCCACATATGACACATTGCAGTAGTCCAAACGAGAGGTTATGAGACCATGGATAACTGTAGCTAGGCTATCTCTGTCCAGATAAGGGTGCAGTTGGTATATCAGCCTAAGCTGTTAAAAGGTGCTCTTTGCCACTGAGTTCACTTGTGCCTCAAGTGACAGTTCTGTATCCAAAAACACCCCCAAACTATGAACCCAATCCTTTAGGGGGAGTCCAACCCCCTCCAGAAGAGGGTGAACATCACCTAGCTGGACAGGCGAACCATTCGCTAACAGTACCTCTGTCTTGTCTGGATTGAGTCTCAGTTTGTTGGCCCTCATCCATTCCATTACCGTGCTCAGGCACTGATTCAGAACAGCCACTGCCTCACCTGGGTTTGATGAAAAGGAGAGGTAGAGCTGGGTGTTATATGCATATTGATGACACCTCAACCCACATCTCCGGATAACCTCTCCCAGCAGTTTCATGTAAATGTTGAACAGCATAGGGGATAAAATAGAGCCCTGTGGAAACCCATGGCCTAAATGCGATGGCACAGAGCAATAATCCCCCAGCACCTTCTGGAATCAACCATCCAAGTAGGAGCAGAACCACTGCAACACAGTGCCTCTAACTCCCAGCCCAGACAACCTATCCAGAAGGATACCATAGTTGATGGTATCGAAAGTCGCTGAGAGGTGCAAGAGAATCAACAGGGTCACACTCCCCCTCCCCCTCTCCAGGCAAAGATCATCCCACAGGGAGACAAAGGCAGTTTCCATTCCAAAACCAGGCTTGAAGCCAGATTGAAATGGATCTTGATAATCTGTTCCATTCAAGAGTGCCTGGAGTTGTCCTACAACCACCTGCTTAAGCACTTTGACCAGGAAGGGGATGTTAGCCACCGGCCTATAGTTGTTAACATCCTCCGGGTCCAGGTTAGGCTTTTTCAGGAGTAGTCTGATTACTGCCTCTTTTAAAGAACACAGTAGATGGAATTGCCTTTAGATGCCACCTAAGAATGTGCAGAATCCTTCTGAGAATTTTTTTCTAGACCTATTTGACTTTTTTTTTTTTTAACTTCCCTCAAAATTCCTTGGATATTATTACCTGAGCAGAAACTTCTACATTCATCTTGCATTTTCGTTTGAGAACACCCCAATCAGTTTTCCTAGCCCGTCAAAAGCTGTTTTTGTCTCCTTTAAAAGTACCTCGAATGTTTCACCCTCCAAACCTACCTCAAACATTTCACTTTAAATGAATCCAGTGGCAATCTGAACTCTTGGTATTGCATCATGCATCACTTGCTAATTGGTGTGTTACTGCACGTTTGGTGCTTAATCAGTGATACCCAGGGGGGATTCTACAGGTCGTACTGAGGGCGCTTCCATGCGCCCCCAGTGCACCCCCAAAGCGATTGTGTACTTGCCTGGCGAAGAGACGAGGAAGAGGCATCCTTGCCGCCGCCGCCACCCACCTCCCTCCTCGCCGGCCGGGTCGGAGAGCTCGGCGGAAGAAGGCGGGGTGGAGCTCTCCGACCTGGCCGGCGAGGAGGGAGGTGGGTGGCGGCGGTGGCGGCAAGGACGCCTCTTCCTCATCTCTTCGAACAGGCAAGTTACATGATCGCTTTGGGGTCGCACTGGGGGTGCATGGAAGCACCCTCAGTACGACGTGTGGAAGAGCCCCAGATATATTTTATTTAACACATTTTTATCCTGTTCCTCAGCCAAAGAGATTCCCAGAGCGGCTGACGTACAATCAATAAAATCACGACAGTGTCTGGCCACAGGCTTACTATCTAAAACAACCCAACACAAAAGGGGGGGGGAGCAAGCGATTTTTGAACAGCGCATTGCTTTCCATCTCTTTGCCCTCTGCTGAGGCCTACTGGGATGGCTGCTGGTGGTGACAACTGAGGGAGATGCCTGATGAAGGTTGAATTACCCTGCTTCCCATCTCCCAAGCATCATGCTCTGTTGGGATTTGTTCTGGTCCTTTAGCTAGATTCACATTTTACACAGGTCTTCTATTCAGAACTTCTATAGTTGTGGTAAGTAAAGCAGGCTTCTTCAACCTTACATGCTTCAGATGTTTTTGGCTATAACTCCCATCAGTCCCCACCAACATGGCCAATAGTTAGGAATGCTGGGAGTTGTAGTCCAAAGCATCTGGAGGTCACTAGGTTGTGGACGGCTGATGTAAAGCAGTGTGGCTTGTTCACCAACTTGAACCACCTTGGGTTCTCAAGGTGGCTTTTTTTGGAGAAAAATAAGCCATACTGCATGATTAACAAGCCACTCTGGCTGCATTCAGACAACATGACAACCCACAGCTCAACAAACAACCCACGCTTCAAAACAATCCACATCCAACCACTGCATGTGGGTTAGTGTGTGAACAGCCCCCATCTCTCCCACTCTTTTCCTTGTTTTTTGTTGTTACTACTGGTAAAGAGAAGGCATCAGACATTAAGAAAGCAGTACTTTTACTCCATGAGTCAATTCTCAATCCATGGCGTAATGTTTATTATTAGGCAGCAGACTGCTTGTTCTGGAGGAAATGCAGGCTACTTGTTCCAAAGTAAGTTCTTGCTCCTTGTCAGTTCTAGATTTATTCTATCATTTAAAAGGGAGGACAAGAAGGTAAGTGCATATTCTTTTCTTTTGCATATCCGCCCCTGAAACATCTAAGATGCATTCATCTCAATTATGAACTGTGATATACATATGGAGTGGTTCACACATGCATATACATAATTTGATTTCTTATCACTGGCAGCTGAACACATGATTTGACTGCAGTGTAGCTATAAACGCATGTACACCTTGCAGTGTGGGAGCAACTTCAGCATGGGGCATCACACACTAGAGAGTCACGTTTGCAAATAATACGCCTGGGGTTGGTCATGTGGGGGTCTTTCCCATTGAATCAGCACTGAGAGGTTCCCTGTTCCCTACAGGGGTGCATATTCACATATGCACCCCTGTAGTACTGGATCACCCCATGCTGAAACAGCTCCCATGCTGCAGGGCAGATATATGAAGAGGGGCTGAAAATTATTACATTTGAGGTGGGATTGAGTGATATGAAAGTTTGTTCTGCAATGTTCAGTCTTTGATGGCTTATTCATGCATTCAGCTCAACAAAGGTTCAACTCTGATGCATACAGACGTCCCTGTCCACATTAGCTTAAAGAATTCTGTGTTTATGGTGGGAACTTCATGAGAGCTAAATTTTAGATTTGTATACTTCAATATATATGCATATGAAATATTTACATGAAATATTATCTTTTGGAAAAACACATAGTGGAAAACGTTTATTAGATTATACCCAGCCCTTGAAAAAAAATGGTAATCTGGACTCCGCCTGTTGGTAAAAATCTTACAAATAAATGAAATCCTTTAAAGAGGATACAAAATTGATATCCCTGCTGGTAGTGGTCACTGTGGTTTTATGGATACTGTATACTGCATCTGTTGCCAATATTTTAAACATCCTTTCCCCACATACAATTCTGTGCAATCTGTTGTGATGAAGAAGGAGGCAAACTCTGGTGCTCAAAGAAAGGAAGAAAAATTATTGTGCTCTACACGTTTCGGAGAAGATGGCTCCTTCTTTGTTGAAAGTGATAAGTGATTATACAAAGGTAGTGTTTTCACTAATGACTAAAACTAGCTAGGAGTAAAACATGGGAACAAAGTATGTTATATTAGAAGTGGGTAATTACTTCAAAAGTTTTTAAAGAAAATGTAGTATTCTTGTGTAGAAAAGCCCCCCCCCCCAAATCCTTTGTTAAAAAGAATGAGGGTGTTGTCTATCCGATACTACTTTTATGGTTAATTTCATTGTTTGTTTTATAGCTCCTGAAGAATTTATTATTATTATTATTATTATTATTATTATTTATTATTATTATTATTTATTTATATAGCACCATCAATGTACATGGTGCTGTACAGATTACACAGTAAATAGCAAGACCCTGCCGCATAGGCTTACAATCTAATAGGAGGAGACATCTTCTCCGAAACGTGTAGAGCACAATAATTTTCCGTCCTTTCTTTGAGCACTGGAGTTTGCCTCCTTCGTAGTTTACGGTGCCTTTCCCTCTACATCCATGCCAATCTGTTGTGAACCAGAAAACAAGAAGAGCTTAGAAAGGGAAAGAGTCTGTTTTATGCAACACGCTAGCGCCCTCTTATGTGTAAATCAGGAACCTCATCTTTCAAAAGGTTCAAAAATCTAGAAGTTGCAGAAAACTTTCAACGTTTATTTATTTCCAAAATACAGATTTTTTTAAACTACATTTTAAAAAATAGAAATAGACTTACTTCTGAGTAGACATGCATAGGAATGCACTGTAACCTGCTTAATAGGAGATAACCTATTTTAACCAGTAAATATGGAGGATGACCATTAATTGGTGGGACTCACAATTTACAAGCCATACACTGCTTAAGTGAGCCTCCTGTGGTGCAGAGTGGTAAAACAGCAGTTTCTGCATCTGAAACTCTCCCCACGGCCTGAGTTCTATCCCAGCGGAAGCTGGTTCTCAGGCAGCCGGCTCCGGTCGACTCAGCCTTCCATCCTCCCGAGGTCGGTAAAATGAGTACCCAGTTAGCTGGGGGAAAGGTAATAACGGCCGGGGAAGGCAACAGCAAACCACCCTGCTGTAAGGCCTGCCAAGAAAATGTCAGTGAAAGCTGGCGTCACTCCAAGAGTCAGTAATGACTCAGTGCTTGCATGAGAGAGGACACTGCTTAAGATTACAATCCTATGCATCGTAAGCCCCACAACTCCCTGCATTTCCCAGCTAGCCATGCCACAGCCATGACAGTTGTAGGACTTTTAAAAACTTGCACAGGATTAAAACTCTCGGATGTCCAAGGCCTTATAATGCCTGTTTTGTTGTTGTGTTATTGTTGTTTAATTTTCACAAAATGCTTTCCTACATGTGTGCATGCCGTGATTTATATGAATAGGGTCAACAGGTTATGAGCTACATAGAGATAAAACATGATCATTTTGTAACACGTGAAGCATCTCTTACTATTTAGCTATTGCACAGAGGATCTAGAAGGTGGACAATCTGGTGCAGAATTTGAGCATGTATCTTTCTGTACAGATGGTGGAGAAGCAGATGAAACCATAAATTTGAAAACACACTTGTATTTTCAACCAACATTGGGAGTGCTCAAGATTTTCTGTGCCTTCTATGGCAACCTGTTTCTCCATGTATGAATCTGTCACCTGTCCATTAATCCTATTGGTTTTCACTGAGCTCCATCACACCTACACCTTTGCCCTGGTTTTCCCTCGTATTATCCCTTCGTTTCCATAGTGTGTGAAAGCCTGAAGACCTACATCTGTGTGCTTTGACATTTCAATGATCTTTACACCTCTCCTGTCCTGTCCTCTACCTCGTCGCTGTTATCCCATTGAGGTGCACTCTCACCTTTTCGCTTTCACCATTGCATCCACCAGTTGATCTCCTTTGTACCTCCCCCTACAGTTAATTGGCTGTTGGAAGTTGGAGAACTCCCCCTTCATTGATCATGACCTATTCCCTGGTCTTGCACTGCATTTTCCTTGGGAGTGGCTTCTTTTGTTACTCAAAACACTTGGGGAAAAGTGCACTCTCTCTATCTCCCCTGAGTACTTTCATGCTTATTCGCAAGGCTTGTGGAAATGGAAACAGGCTAACCAGGTTCCCCCTCATGGAGGCTTACATTTCATACATTGCTTTGAATACAACTATTTCAGAAAATTGCAGCAGGCGTGTATCTCCTGGGACAGGGCAGGTGCCTCTTACAGCTGATGTGAAACATTTCAAAATGAAGCAATACTTCTTGCTCCTGAGTGACTGCTTATATAACCCACATGCAAATATAATCCATAGATTAATTGATTAATCAACTGCAGGGGCATGGGGGCACTTATTCACAGGAGAGGAAAAGGAGAGAAAGGATGAAAAAGGGACACAAATAGCGGAGGGGGGCTGCCAGGAGAGGAAAAGGAGAGAAAAAAATGCACAAACGGGAGGGGGACGGGAGAGGAAAAGGGGAAAACGATGCAGAAAGGAACTCAAATAGTGGAGGGTGGCTGCCTCTCTTTCATCAGCAATACTGCCCCTTCAACACAGCTTTGTCAGCAATAGCACCCCATGAACACCCACCCACAAAACATTGTACTGAATGCGATGGCTAAAAATACACATTGAGGGTAGAGCGGTGTCCTTTCGCATTACTGGAAAAACTGGACTTTCCCCGCACCAAAAAACAGCGCTAAGCGGGGGGAAGGCGAGATCAGGGCAGGACAGGGATGACGTCATGTGATTCATCAACATGCAATGCAGGGCAACAGTGGGCTATAACACTGGTGTGATGGAGCCCACTATCTATCCAGACATCCGTTCATGCTGCCTTGTTGCTCGTTATGTTGAAAATGGCAATTTCTGCATAAGAACATAAGAGCTTTGCTGGATCAAACCAAACCATGCTGGATCAGATCAAACATCTCCTTGCATTCCATTAAACTAGGAATGTGGATAATTTGGTCAGAATCATGCTGAGTAGCTGTATCAGAACAAGTTCTTCCACCCATTCAGCTCCCCCAAATCATGCACCTTAACCATGAGAACCACACTTTGATTCAGCAGCCACCTTAATCAAGTGGTAATACAGTTTGGGAGATCAGGGGCAACTTTTCATAAGGGGCAACACTCAGTCCCCGAATAACTGCACCCACACCCACTCCTCTGCTGGAGGAATCTTCTTCAGAGGATCATCTAGAGCCTCCTGACCTGGATGTCCCTGGGGAACGAGCCTCTTCAGGGGACTCTAGGGCTGACCAAGAAGGTCTTGGGCCTTGAGATAGATGGCTTCAGTTCTTCCCCCTAAAAGGGTGGAAAAATCTACTTCTGAGTCAAAGGGGGATATCGACCCCCCCCCAATTCTGGCACCTAAATGTACAGGCTAAGGAGTGTCTGCTTGCAAAAAAAGACTCCTCAAGAGTAAAGGCCTCCTTGTGAGCACGGCTTTCCTCATAAGTAGACTTCCTCCAAAGTGCATGTGATGACCTACAGCTGAGCTCTGGTTGGGGCCCTGGGAGCGCAGGCTTATAAGCTCGTTTGGGAGCTATAGTTTCTGAAACAAGGGCTGAAGTGGTGTGTACCCAGTTGCGCTTGCTCCAGCTATGTGCTCAGGACATCCTGTCTATGTGGCATCCCTACAGAAAGCTGGATGCAGCTGCTGACTTGAAGTCTGTTTGTCAGCCAGTGTAGTTCAGTAGTAAGATTTATGTCAGCTGAAGTAGCAGTCTTCAACCTTCAAGGTGAACCTTGAATTCGAACTTGTAATGTGGGAGGCAGATCTACACCAAGCAGGATATGACACTTTGAAAACGGTTTGAAAACTGTATACGGAGTGTGTCCTGGGCCCCAACAGTTGCCACTTCTGTTCTAAGCTGTTTTAAAGCAGTAGTGTAGATCCTGCCCCATTTTGATTTTAATCTTTTATATTTTATCATTATTTTCTAGTATTTTTTCTTCCTTTTTTTGAATCCCTTCTTTCTGTGTACCTATTTCTCCATCTCTCTTTAAAAGATGTTTGTGTTGGTGGCACCTAACCAAGAGGGAGACAGACGGTGAGAAACAATTTAAAGTAGACAGGCAATTCAAAATGCCACAAATAGATGGGAGAAGGATCTCTCATGACCACATTTAACAGGCACTTACGAAACTAGCACAACCTCCATCTGCACAGAAATACACAATAGTTGCTCTTGCTTGAGACTGGCTGGCTAGCCAGATAAATAAATAACTTTCCCAGAGACTAAAGGATAAGATGTCACCGAATTCCCATCCAAGTGTGAGTTTTGGTGGCTTAATGCTGACTGCAGATTCTGCCTGGAAAAAACATCACATCTGGGCAGGCCTAAATAAAACCACCCCATTATTTTCCCATTTTATTTCTTACAGTGTCTTCATAAGCTTTGTACGTGGGTGGTTTTGTCTGTAACTGTTTTGCAAAAAGTTTTGTCATAAGGCAATGGTTCTCTTGGATATTCAGTGGCAATGGGTGAAGGGAAAACTATTTAGTTGAAATAGGCTGAAAAAGCAAGGCAATACATTCAAAGCATAAAGCTAGAGGTGGGTGAACTCACCTGTTGCTTGTCAGGTCATGTGAGCCTTTTCCAAGGCTCAGCTTGTCCAGATGAGTGCTCAGCAGCCCTCCACCCCCACTGCCAAAATTACACACTTCCCCCCTCTGCATCAATGGGGCCATGGTGGCTGCCATGAACGCAGCAGGGGGACATGCACAATTTCCATAGCCTACATTGTGTGCACAATGGAGGCTCTGGAAATTGTGTATGTCCCCCCCCCCCACCGCCCTGTATTAATGGTGGTTGTAAAGGCCCTATTGATGCAGCAGGCTGAAGTGTGCAATTTCAGCAGCAGGAGCGGAGGGCTGCCAATGACTTGCTGAGGCATCGTGACTGTGTCCTGGGCCATGGATGTGGAGGAGTCCGTTGGACTCTCAGAGTCAGGCGCTTGAGACATCCCTACATGAGGTTCCTTCAGTCATAGGTTCCTTCAGTCGCAGAGAACCTCATACTCTTATTAGTGATCGACAAATCAGATAAAAGGCATGTCTACACAAAGGGTTTGCCCCAAGGTGGCTTTGCAGTAGCGGCACGTCATCTGCATGACACAGCCGCCATTGCGAAGCCATCCCATTCTGTATATGTCTCCATGGCTTCATACATTCTACATTCTTGTAGACTGGGGGAAAAGCCAGCCTCAACACTTAGCAGCCAGCCAGCCAGCCCAACACAGATAGCTCCCATCTCTACTCTCGGCTAGGATTGAGATTCTGCCAAATCTTTGGCTTTATTCAGATACTACAGGGGAAAGGGTGGTTGGGGAAACGATGGAACAAAGAGAGTTACCAAAACGATGATGTGTGTCACATGACTGGGTATCACATGGCACACATGATTTATTGCCATTCCACTCATTGTAGTTAGTCCCCTGGCCTCCTGCCACCAATGGCAAGTTATCCCAGCAGGCATCACTCCAGGAAAACATGCATACCAGCCGCTCTATCTGTCACTAAACATGAGCTACTATAGAGTCCAGCTGCGATACTTAGAGCATTGCCAGAAGTGATGGATACTCTAGATGGCTGACTCTATGATCACTGTGTTTTTATACCAAATGGCCATTTTAAATAGGGGTGTGCACGGACCCCCCACTCCGCTTCACTTGCAGATCCGCCATTTTCCGGATCGGGCCGCTCCGCCCCGCCCCCGCTCCGCCCACTTCCGCTCCGCTCCGCCCGGAGCTCCGGATCCGGATCCGGAGCTCCGTTTCCCCCCCCCCATAGGCTTGCATTGAAAGCTAAAAAATTATACAACTTTTTTTCTGTTCAAGTTAGAAACCTCATGTTTGGCACCATGACACCTCATGGGGATATACACACGCACGCCAAGTTTCAAAGCAATCCCATCATCCCCTGATTTTTGGCGAATTTTTGAAAATCGGGCACCCCACACACAACATCCCTGCGAGGTGGGCAGGGGAGGAGGGAGGGAAGGCAGGCAGGCATGCAGCTGGCATTTCTGGGGGCATAAGGAAGTGAGCCAAGGATAAGCCAGTAATGCATATAAAATGGAATAAATCAATCAATAAACAAAGGAGGGGTGGAATTAAAAGCAGCAGTGTTGCTCAATAAACAGCAAGAAGAATTTTTTTAAAAAGGCTATATCTGTCTTTTACCAGCAATAGGGGGACGTGCCCGGGGGAGGGGGAAGTAGCTGCCAGTTCAAGACACTGACAGCCACCAACAGCTCTGAGAAGAAGTAAAACGCTCACTTCGACTCATAACAGGCATTGCTCCACCACTGAAAAGTGACCATTCACTTCAACTCATGATAGGCATTGCTCCACCGTTTTACTCTCTTTGGAAGGCTCTAATGGCCTTCCAGTGCAGGAGAGAGTGGGGGCACGTCCACGATGAGATGCCCTAGGGGAGCTCATCCCCTTGCACCACATCGATTCAGTTGTTCACCAAGGTTAGGGTGGGGAGCAGTGCTGTGTTTCTATCTCTTATTCTTGGCTTAGTATATGATTTCAGGTTGTGTTTGTGCATTTGGTGGGGCTACTGTGTTAAAAAACACGGGGAAAAGCCCGTTCAGATGAAGAAAGAGAAGTTTCCCAGAATCCCAAGTTACCTGTTTTGCCTATGCCCTTCTCCAACTTTGGGATCATCATGACCGGGAGCTGACTCTGCCCCTCAGCCCTTTGAAAAAGGTATTTTTCCCGCCGATTTTTAAAAAACTTCTAGCCCGCGACCCGTACGATGCAGAAAGTTGAGAGTAGTCTCAAAATGACCCCCATCCACGACTCTCTGTGCACAAGAATTTTCAGAATGATAGCTTAAACCCCCCCCCAGTTATCCCCGATTCTTTCCCTCAATGCAATCCTATGGGCGAAAAGCCGAAAACGCAGTTTGAGCCGCGCGGTTGACCCGATTTTCACAAAAATATAGCACGCGACCCAGACAACGCAGAGAGGTGAGAGTGGTCTCAAAATGACCCCCATCCACGACTCTCTGTGCACAAGAATTTTCAGAATGATAGCTTCAAAAACAACGTAGTTATGCGCGATTATTTGCCGCAATGCAATCCTATGGCGAAATGTTTTCAAGATGGCGACCGGAGCGCTCCGCCTGAACTAGGAGCTCCGAAAAATGGCCGCTTCTCTTCGCCTTGCTTCTAGGGGGTCCGCGGTCCGCTCCTACTCCGCCTCTGGGTAAGGCGGAGCAGGCCAATCCGCTACTGCTTCTACGCTCCTAATCGGAGCGGAGCACATCCCTAATTTTAAATTATGAGGAGCCTGACAAGACAACACAGTAAGCTACCCCAAGGTCCCTTAACCCACTGCAAGGGGCTGGTTACCTGTGGTTAACCACTGTTGTCGGGATTTTCCTCTCTCTCATGACATGCTGTGCCACTGTGGTTCACTTCCCAAGGCTAAACACAGTGGATTAGCATTACGTGTGAACAGACCCTTTTTTTTAATCATTTCGAGAACAGCATCAGCAGCCTTACCTCTGGGAACTAGCATATTTAGCCTCCCATCTAGGTCAAGAAAAAAGCATAACAGCATTCTAGACATGAGCAAGGGAACGGGTGCACCACTAATTCCTTGAAATGCAACAGTTTTCCATGTGTCCACTACCATATCCCCTTGGTTGTTCTCTGCATGTGGCTGTCAAGGCATAGGGGGAAATTATGTGGGAGAGAAGGTGAGACAGTAATCTAAACATCCTCTTCATGGAGTACAGTGAATTTGAACACGTTTCTTTTCACTTGCCACCTCATTGTGGAAAATCTCATCACATGGTTATAGTGATGAGAAATATTTGAGATGTTCGGAGACAGACATTTGGGAAGGGCTATGCAATAAAATACACATGTTCTACTGACAGGCATTGGGCATACTTGAAATGTTGTTTTGGCTAACATTTGATTAAACAAAAATCTAAAGCATTGTTTATGTAACTTATTCCCTTTGAAAAGTAAAGTTTGAATGTGACTTACTATATTATGGCTGCAGATGTTTCTTGCTTGTATGCATTCCAGGAGGAATTCTGCTTGACCATTTCCTTTTTTTGATCTTTTCACCTTTTTCCTGGAATGATGATGCTGTTTCATCACTTTCACTTCATTAAACTTTGTGTTAGCCAAATTCTGTTCATTTGAATCAGACCTGTGAACCGAGATCCTTTTTTCACCATGCACCTCCAGTGCAAATGATCTGCCATGAGCGGAGGGACCTTCTGTGAGGGGAATTCTTCCTCCTGAGGAGCACAGATCCTGGGTCCAACCCATATTATATGTCAGATCAACGGTAATTTAAGCCTTGACTTATTTTATTTATTACATTTTATTGTATTTATGATTTTTATACCGTCCAATAGCTGAAGTATCTGATGATACTTTTGCCACTGAATTAAGTGATGTATAAAGTTGGAAGTGTAACATTGCTATTGGAGTGTGCACTGACTACACAATTCAACTCAGCCTCTAATTTGATGCTTCACCATTGGCCCAATTCTGCTCCAACCAAGTCAAGATTCAGAAGTGGATGAATTTTGCTGGCATATTTGTTCCTTGTGAGGAGATTATGCCTACCAAATGTCAGAAAAAATAGGTGCAGGAGTTTTGTGCTATGTGCCACATGTGTGTATTATAGTTTAAAGGAAGCTGCCAAGAATGTTTCAATTTCTTGACAGAATTTGGTGAAATTTGAGAGGATAGTTGAACCTTCTGAGGAGATTAAACCTGCCCAGATGAATAGGAACAGAGATTTTCATACAAATGGCACACATTATAGAGATGTCGTCTGAAAAGAAATCTGCCAAATTTCAGAAGGATAGGTGCAGGGGTAGGAAGTTATGATTGTCAACTAATTCATATCAAGCCTTTTTTTTTTTTAATAGTGAAGTCTGGTGGCATTGAAAGAATGGCCCTCTCATGGTCCCATCTTTGCTCTCCCCCAGTTATTGAAGAGCCTCTGTTCACAAAGTACTTTCTGGGGTCTAACAAAGCCAACCTCAATCCCCAAATAACAGCAACAACCTGGGGCACTTCTTTAACATATATAATGCGATAAAAGGGAGATAAGCAAATAATCACAGGAAGCCACATGTGAATGATACACATGGAATAACTGTGGAAGTGGTGTGGTCTTTCTAATTTTATCTCTGAAATTGACCATTCGCTGTTGCTCTACATTTTTATTGAAAGTACATTTCTTTTATTCAGCGATGTTGTCTTATTTATTTACTTTGGCAGCGATCTTTACCCAGCCCTTCAAAACAATTCTCAAGCTGGCTTTCAATACCGTAAATCCAATAAAACAGTTAAAACAAATACACACAGATAAAAACATCAGTATCCAAAGGCAACATAAAAACCCTCAGCTGAGCAATTTGATATTGTTTTGTTTTAGTAATGTTGTCTGCCTTAGAAGTCATGACTGAGAGAAGGAGTATAAATACATAAAACAAAATGATATCTGTTTGGATTTGGAAGCACAATCAAAATGCCTTGCGATTTTCATACATTGCCAGTAGAGGGGAGGCTATGAGAAGACATTGGAAATGCAATGCTGCAGACTGATTCTCTAGGACCTGGATGCTCCAGTAAACAACTGTAAAAGAGCCAATTTTATGTATTACAGATTGTTTCTCTTCCGAGAAACTAAAGACAGAGGGGGAGAAAAAAAATCTCCTGTGACTTTTCTTGGAATTTCTGCATTTCATTCTTTAAAAATAACCACAGCCACACACAAGAATGGTTTTACTGTCAAGAGGACAATAGATAAGGCCGGAAAAGTTTGAGTTTTTGTGTGAGGGAACAAATTAAGGCTCTAACACAGAACACTATGTAGCGGTGGCCTTTGAGTTAATAGAGCAAAGCTGGCTTCCTGATGATCCCAAAAGGACCCTTTTCTGCTCCTTTGTCCTCACTTGAATAAAAAGCATCCAGTAAATTCCATTGGGACATTTTTGATCATCAGAATTTACAAAATGAAGCTTGAAATATGTTCTTCTGGATGGTTTTTTTTTAAAATCATTCTTAATTATTTCAAGAGATGCTGAGTTTTATATGGAAGCAAGTCAAAAAGCTAGATGGGAACAATAAAAGGAGAGGGGACAATTTCTCTACGGAGGGGGCAAAATTCTAGGAGTCTCTTTTTAATGTCTAAGAGCCCAGTACTGCAATGTGTTTGTGATTAAGCTCTTCTCTGAGCCACATTAAGGACACCTAGTGAGCTCCATGGTTGAGCAGAGATTTCAAGGTGGAACTTCCTCCTTCAAATCCCTGCTCAGATTAACAGATTAATTCAGTATATAACAAGTAGTGTGAAGCAAATAGAACATTTCTTCCCTTGAGATGTCGGTATTTTAAGCAAGTTCAAGTCTTCTGTCAATTGTTACTTTCCCCTGGCCTGGATAAAATAAATAAATAAAATGAGATAAAATATCTTTTATATAAAACAATGTGTTGGCAGGATCTACACTACTGCTTTAAAACAGTTTACAACAGTAGTGACAACTGTTGTGACCCAGAACACACTCCATATACAGTTTTCAAACCATTTTCAAAGTGTCATATCCTGCTTGGTGTAGATCTGCCCTTTATTGCCCATGAGATTTTTGTTGTTGTTGCTACCCTTTTAGATCACATCTTCACATTTTTATCATTTCCCACATGCTTGAAAGAAGAATAAAAGGCGCCCCTGTTATTCTTTACACAAGGGGTCGTCAGCCAAATCAAAGTCCACTTTAAAAGATGAATACTGTACTTTCAAAAGAGAATGCAGGAACAGGGAATATCAGCCAAAGACACCATACAATTTATTTCCCCAGAACAAACACAGAGATCAAAAGTTTTCAGACAAGCGTCTTGTGCAAATATATGTCATAAAAGTACACTGAGCTTAAATCTCAGAAGTGGAGATTGTAGCCTGGATAGGGTACAGCAACGTGTGCCAAAGGGCTGGACTATGTGTATGGCCCCCAATGTCCCTGTCCACTCTGAAACCTTTTGATCTCTGTGTTCCTAATCTTCTGGCATTGAGCAGGCACATCTGAAAGGGCCTCTATATACATTGGCTTGAATATGAGTAGAAGATTTTGCAGGGACAGGAATCCTGCTTTATCAGAGTTCTCAAAAGGACAGAGGCTTATACCTGCATTCAAGTGAAAATACATAGAAACCCCCTCCAGACCTGCATGCTCAGTTCAGGACATTCAGGAACTGAGAAGTTAGGACTGGTACACCTGAGGATGTTGGGGATGCGACCAATGCACAGGGGCTTCTGCCCCCTTATATGTCTTGGTTTACCTTGTTCAGTCATAATGCCTGAACAGAGCTTATATGTAGCACAAAACTGCTCTCAAAGGCTTCTCTACATGAAGCTAAAATTCCACAACTTCTGCTTCCAGATTCCTTGCAAGATTAAAATTGGTTCCTTTCCCCGTGGTTTTTCCCTCTTTTTCTTTTGGGGCAAGTTCTATAAGTTTTATTATAAAGCCACTACACGGCAGTAGTACTGCTGCGATAAAGTGTCATTTCATTTGCACACCATAGATTTACCATAGTTCATAGCTGGAGGAGGGAAATGCAGGACTTTTATCATCATGCGAAAAAACAACAACACGATAAAGGTTGCAAGGAGTGGGAGGTGCCCTGGAAGAGTACGACATGGTGTGTAGGACCAGGAAACCTCCATGGTTGAGCAATCACGAGCGCATGACAAATGCCTTGTGAAGAAACAGCCTAAAGCTGCAAGTCTTATGCCTCTTTCTGTGAGTAGTAGACTTCTATGTCTGGAGCAGTATTTAAGTTCTGCCTCCATCCATGCTCATCCTAATGATTTGTAAATAAACTCACATATTACAAAATGCCACAAGCCTCCAGGGATCCGCTTCCAAAGGAAACCAAACCTGGGTATGCAAGGCGGCCCTGGAATTTCACAATGAGAAGTGGAATGAGCATTACAGTATGAAACTGCTGCTGACTATTAGATATTGCTTTAGTCCAAGCAATCAGAATAGTTGGCAGCTGCTGGAGAAGAAAGATCAATGAATGAATGCGGCCAACATGAATGGAACTGGTGTCTGTCTGCCATGTTGAAATATCTTGCCATTACTGTTTTCAGGTTAGATTTGCTACTGCTTCTTATCAGGACTTGTTATACAAACTAACAAAACAGAAGACAAAATCAATCCATGGAATGATAGAGGAGAAGCTAATAATTAACATTAATTTCCACCCATCTGATCAGGACGGCTTTTTCAAATCACCATCACCCTTACCATGCTTCTGAAAAATGTCCCCTTTTGCATACTATGACTAGAGCTGGCATCAAGGGTAGGTACAGTTCAGCATCTGTCGAGGGTCCACCCTCCCGCAAGGCCCCATTGATAAGAGCTCCCCGGAGTTGCTTCTCCTTTTCACCATTGCAACTTGCTTGTTCAGTTGCCTCTTCTTCTGGCCCATACAAAAGAGAAACTGTTCTTATTTAGCTTCTACATTTCAGTTCCCAGTGTAATTTGCCATGGGGTTGCTTCGCAATAGCAGCACACCATCGACATGACGCAGCCGCCATTGTGAAGCCATCCGGGGGCAAACCCTGGAAACTGCGCTCCAAAAAAGTTGGGCACTTACACTGGCTTTTCTGGCAGTGGATCCCATGGCGCTCCCTGATTGGTCGCCATGGGTGGCCCCGTGCCTCTGGAGAAGTAAAACAAAAACAACAACCGGGGGGGGGGGAGAAGGAGAGGAATGGGCCGTTCCTCCCCCGTTTTTGTAAATTGTATTATCTATATCTGTGGAGCTCCGCAGATACAGGTAATAAAAATAAAAAGAAATGGGGTGGTGGTGGGGAGGAACGGGCAGCCAGAGGGAAGAGACATGGCTCACCAGTCCCTCTCAGGTCCTCCTCTGACTGCCTCATCCCTCTCCCTGTTTTTGTTTTTATTATTTGTATCTGCGGAGCTCCACAGATACAGATTATAAAATAAAAAAGGGAGTAGGTACAGCCCCCTTCCTCTCACCCCCCCCCCGGTTTTATTTATTTTTTACTTTTTCAGAGGTGCGGGGCTGGAAAATTCGCACTTGCCTTCCTTCCCATGCAAATGCCAGGAAGGAACGCAAATGTGGGTGCAAAGCACCTCGCAGTGCCAAAGCGGCGCCGTAAAGACAGGCCCCAAGTCAATAAAATACAAAGAGGGCTGGGGAATAGGGTTTATATTTTTCAGTTTATATTTTTCACTGCTGCTCTTGCTACCTTTTCAACTTTGTCCCAGGTCAGATCTCCATCTGCCAGTAATTTCTTCTGGATGTTAACATTCCCAGCTCCAAAAACAAATCTGTTCCTCAGCAAGTCCTCTAGAACATTCCCAAAGGAACAGTGTTCAGTGAGGTTTTTTGAGGTCAGCTATAGAATCTGATCTAGATTCACATCCCTTTGTCCTGTTATGGGATTTGAAATATTACACAATTACACTTGGCTTTAGAGTATAGTGTTCAGATAAAATCTTTTGCAATGCTGCCAAACTTTTATCGCCTGGCTTTTGTGGCTGCAACTTCTCAAAAAGGCGTAAGCTTTACTGCCACATGTACACACTCAGAAATATTGCTTTTTTCTTGTCCTCATCAGTGATCACATTTGTCAGAAGATAGCAGTGCTGTCTATATTCTCCCATAGGATGACATAAGATTTCCTCATCGCCTTTGTTACATTCTGCATTTTTAAAAGCAGTTAGTTCCTACTCACTTTTGTATGCCCAAATCACAACCTATTTATTGAAGAACAAACCAAGCTGCACTGAAAATGAAAATGAAAAAAGTCTGAGGGTGAAGCCATTAGCTCTAAATAAATATAGCATGCCCTTGTAATCATCATCATCATCACGTGGAAAATTCAGAAAAATAATAATTTCATGATAACGTCATGTAGATGCCCAGTAAAAAGGGAATGAACAAAGCATGACTATTTCAGAATAAACACATAGGCCCTTTCTATACCTGCCTGTTCCCCGGATCGTCCCTGTACATCCAAATGATGCACAGGGGATCCCGGGAGCAGGCAGGTACGATCCCTCCATTTTCCCAGGATAATCGAAGAATCCCAAGGACCCTAGGCAGTGTGGGCGCCCATCCCAGCTTCTTCCCTCCACCCCATGAATAGTGAGAGTCAGCAGAGAGAAGGAGCTGGGCCAGGGAGAGTCCAGGGACATCGAGCAGGGAGCGGAGTTGGGGCTTTTCTTAAAAAAACTTTTTCGCTGGAGTGCAACTGCGTTCCAGGCTCCTGGTTTTTTGTTTGTCTGTTTGTTTTTAAATGGTGGGCACAACGTTCGTGATGGCCCTCTTCCCTTCAGGTACATTGCACTTCTGTTTAGATGCCCAGAGATGATCCCGGAAGCAGGTAAGTCTGGGATCATCCCTCCTCCCTCCCCAAAGGCCCTTAGGTATAGAAAGGGCCATAGTGTGGAAGCAGCCCAGGTAACTAAGAACTACTACCTGCATGTGTGTTTTTCCCTTTTAGTAAGCCTGAGGGCAGGGACTGCCGTATTACTTATCTTTGTAAACCACTCTGGGAGCTTGTTTCAGCTGCAGAGCATGGTAAAAAATTTTTTTAAAAAATTAGGGTGTCCACATGGAAAGGGGATCAGGTGCTGCATGCATACAAAGGACAACTGCTGAAATTCCCTTCTCTATACAACTGTTAAAGGTACAGGAGCCCTGTCCTCCTTTTCATATGGTCACCCTAAAATAAATAAATGTTGACTACACTTTCTTCCAATCTTAAAATTTAAGAACACAATCCAGCCAAAGTTAAGCAATTTTATATCCATTGATAGAAAACTAAGGACATACCAAACTCTGCCACTGAAAATAGTGGAACTAAAAAAGCTTCACTGGATTGCATCTTAATTGTTTTACTATTTAGTCTTACTTTTTTTTTTCAATAGAAGACAAGCTAAAAGTTCAGTAATTTTTTTAGACTTCATTCTTTCCTTGTCAAGGGACAGTGACTCCAAGCCAGCTATAGTTACTCATGTCCATGGTTTCAGTGGAATGTGGTCACAGTTAACTTTTGGCTGGATAAAAACCAGGGGTTATATTTGCCCCTCTCTAGTATTTGGGGACTGTGCCTTCTTAAATTCCAGAGAAGTGAAAGAAAACAGATGCGTAGCAGATTTTAATTAAAAACAGCAACACTTCTCATCCTAGAAGTGAATGGAAGAAATTGGCCCTTGATTGTAGCCTTCTCAGTTACCCCAAATAAGAAGGGAACCTCAGCTCCTGTTGATGTAAATTGGGAAAAGCATTGTCTTAAACTGTAGATTGTCTATTAGCAAGGGCATGTAATATGCATATTTAAAATCAATCAATCAATCCAGAAACACACCCACTTGCTTTAGTGAAATGATAGAGGCATAAATCAAAAGAAGGAAATGATGAAAACCCACCAACCTCCTGCCATTGTGTAATTCCTCCTAAGCTCTTGGCAAGTCCCATGAAATGCATTTAGATGGTGGAATAGTTATTAGGGCTGTGCAGTGCCTCGGGCCGAGGCCCCGAATCCAAGCCGAGGCGGTTCGGGCGAAGCCAGAGGCACCTCAAAGCCAAAGCCAATTGGCTCCAAAGCTTCGAGGAGCTTCGGAGCAGCCCTCGGAGGCCTTATCTGCTGTCAGAATTAACGCTGACTTGGTGAGTGTGGTTAGCCAGCCAGTTGTGGATCCAACTTACTGTAGTGCCATCCAACCCAAACTTTAGCAGCTTGCCAATGAGAATGTCATGTGGAACCTTGTCAAAAGCTTTGCTGAAATCTAATCTGAGTGGCTTGTTCAACTTCCTTTTCTGTGATTGCATCTCTTTGTTGTGTTGTTGTTGTTGTTGCAAAATTGTTGGAACCTATGGTTGTATGCAATAAAATCAACTGATTCTAACAATAACTATTCTAACAATAATTTATTTTTTTTATTTTTTTACATTTATATACCGCCCCACAGCCGAAGCTCTCTGGGTGGTTTACAACCATTAAAAATGGTAAACATTAAAAGTATACAAAATTTAAAAACCATCAAAAACATAAAAAACAGTATAAAAACAACAGTATCCATTTAAAAACCACAATTCTGGGGTCCATTAAAAACAAACGTAACGTTGTTAAATGCTGTTAAAATGCTGTTAAAATGCCTGGGAAAAGAGAAAAGTCTTGACCTGGTGCTGAAAAGATAACAATGTTGGCGCCAGGCAAGCCTCAATGGGGAGATCATTCCACAGTCGGGGGGGGGGGCAATCACTGAAAAGGCCCTCTCCCTTGTTGCCATCCTCCAAGCTTCCCTCGGAGTAGGCACTCGGAGGAGGACCTTAGATGTTGAGCACAGTGTACGGGTAGGTTTATGTCGGGAGAGGCGTTCCATCAGGTATTGCGGTCCCAAGCTATGTAGGACTTTATAGGTTAAAACCAGCACCTTGAATTGGGCTCGGCAGCCAATGCAAGTGGGCCAGAATCAGTGTTTTATGCTCAAACCTCCCTATTCCAGCTATCAATCTGGCCGCTGCATTTTGCACAAGCTGCAGCTTCTGGACCGTCTTCAAAGGCTACCCCATGTAGAGGGCATTGCAGTAATCTAATTTGGAAGTTACCAAAGTATGGACAACTGAAGCTAGGTTATCCCTGTCCAGATAGGGGCGTAGCTGGGCCACCAACCGGAGTTGGTAGAAAGCACTCCGTGCCACCGAGGCCACCTGTGCCTCAAGTGACAAAGATGGTTCTAGGAGAACCCTCAAGCTACGAACCTGCTCCTTCAGGGGGAGTGCAATCCCATCCAGAACCGGTTGAACGCCCCCCATCCGATCAGAGGAACCACCCACCAGCAGCATCTCAGTCTTGTCTGGATTGAGTTTCAGTTTATTAGCCCTCATCCAGTCCATTGTCGCAACCAAGCACCGGTTCAGCACATCCACAGCCACACCTGATGAGGATGAAAAGGAGCAGTAGAGCTGCGTGTCGGCAGCGTACTGATGACAGCACACTCCAAAACTCCGGATGACCGCACCCAACGGTTTCATGTACATGTTAAACAGCATGGGGGACAAGACCGACCCCTGCGGAACCCCATACTGGAGAGTCCACGGGGCCAAGCAATGTCCCCCAAGCACCACCTTCTGGAAGCGACCTGCCAAGTAGGAGCAGAACCACTGCAATGCAGTGCCTCCCACTCCCAACTCAGCCAGACATTCCAGAAGGATACCATGGTCAATGGTATCGAAAGCCACTGAGAGATCAAGGAAAATCAACAGAGTCACACTCCCCCTGTCTTTCTCCTGACATAGGTAATCATACAGGGCGACCAAGGCTGTTTCCGTGCCAAAGCCAGGCCTGAAACTCGACTGAAATGGATCCAGATAATCAGTCTCATCCAAGAGTGTCTGGAGCTGGCCCGCCACCACCCGCTCAAGGACCTTGCCCAGGAATGGAACATTTGCTACTGGCCTGTAGTTACTAAGATTTTCCGGTTCCAATGAAGTTTTCTTCAGGAGTGGTCTCACTACTGCCTCTTTCAGACGGTCTGGGACCACTCCCTCTCGTAGAGAGGCATTAATCACCTCCTTGGCCCAGCTGGCTGTTCCATCCCTGCTAGCTTTTATTAGCCAAGAGGGGCAAGGATCCAGTACAGAAGTGGTTGCGCGGACCTGTCCAAGCACCTTGTCAACATCCTTGAGCTGTACCAACTGAAACTGATCCAAGAAAACTGGACAAGACTGTACTCTGGACACCTCACTAGATTCACCTGCAACATTAAGTAACACACTGGATTCTAAGTCCTGGCTGATGCAAAAGATTTTGTTCTGGAAGTGTATAGAATTTCATAGAATAACTATGTAAGAAAGAAGAAACATACACATACATATTGTTACAAACACATATTGCATCTCATTACAAGTTAATTACAAATGAATTGTAATCAGATGCAATATATACAGTGATTCAGCTGAAAAGAAAAATTAAGTGAAGACACCAATACCAGAGTGGGAGTGGGAAAGAGAGATGGAGTCACAAAGGTGCACAAAAAAACGTTTAATGGCCAGATATTCTTCCATAGGGGCATTTAAAAGTTCAGTCTGCTGTCCTATACCAGGTTCTGTTCATTTGTTTGCAGAGCATGAAATAGAACACAATGTTGTGTATATAGGTGCTAAAGAAGAAAGCACATTGGTCTATTAAATGTGGATTTATTAAATGATGATTTTTGTGCATCTTTAACACTCCTGTTCTTTCTATTTTCCATTGGTTCAGCTGAACAGAAAATTGGCTCCACCACTCTGTCCATTTGGTTTTATAGGAAGCCCACTGTGCTGTTCTAATGCTAGCCTCCAGAGTACATGAATAAAACTCTGTCCGAATAAATGCGGAACACAATGTTCATTGTTTTATCTGTCTGACCTATCTACATTCCCTAGACTTACAACAGCTGGATATTCCCTAGTGGAATTTCCCTTTGTTTACCTTCCTCTCCTCTCATCCTGTCCCAGAGCAACAATGCGTGGAGATAGCCGGTTGTTCTGTACTCTCTCCACTCTTTGGGCTGAGGTAATAACTCAGCTTTGCTTAGTTCAAAGATGTGTTCAACTTTGTGCCCTAAGAAAGCTTCCATTCACTGCTCTTCTGTGAATGGCTATGATTATTGTAAGGCTTCTAATTTCTTTTTCAGCTCTTTCCACTTACTTAATGTTGCAAATGTTTCTTGGCATGCTGCTGCTGCTACTGTAGTCAAGTCCAGTTATATGCTGATCTGGTGATTTGCCTTCAAAACATCCATACAACTTAGCATAACAAAGTTGTACTAGCAAATAATAAAGGTTGTTTCCAACCTTTTCAGACCTATGGGCACATTCAGGAATTTGAGGAACTGCTGTGGGCACTACCACAAAATGGCTCCCGTGGTGATTGTGGCTAGTCACATAATAGCTGCCATGGGGGCCTGGCTAGTCAAAAGTGAGCTAAAGATGGAGAGAGAAAACGCAAGACTAGAGGCTGAGAGGGAGTGGGAAATCCCAAGTCAAAGGGGTTAAGGAGAGAGAAAGAGTGAAGTTAGGTCCTAGAAAGGGAGAGAAAGGAGCCTGCCCTCACATTTTTTTGAAGGGGGCAGGGAGGGGAAAGCTTCGTGGGCACAGTTGGAGGTCCCTTCAAACAACATGATGCCCATGTGTGCTGTGTTGGGGACCCCTGGACTATACCAATGGGATGGTCCTCTTACCCTAACCCTTCAAAGCAAAGACTGTCCTCCATCTTTGGCCACCCTAGCTCTAATACGTCTTAGCTTTTATAAGAGTGTAAACCTCTTGCCTCCGGAAAGTATTTTATCTGACTCCTGGGGACCCTACCACATTTAATCAAGGACATGGTGAAATAGTTCCCTTTGTAAAGTAAGGTGACCATATGACCGGATTTGCCCGGATTTGCCCGGGGTTTTGACGGCAAATCTGGGAGGGGGGAGGGGAAATCCGGATTTTCTTTCAAAGAGCAGCTCTAATGGGAATTAACAAAATTGCTTATAACTCCATCATTTTTTAAGATAAAGACATGAAACTTGGTAGTTCTTAGGAAGGGCTTTAGTCATACCTAATTTGAAACAGATCCGTTCATCCATTGATTTTTTAGGAATTTTTTAAAAATTGAGGTTTTAAAATTATTATTTTTTATATCGTCATTTTTAAAGAGAAAGAGATGAAACTTTGTACCATGATAGGATTTAGGTAGAGCTTTAGTCACACCAAATTTGAAACAGATCCGTTCATCCATTGATTTTTTAGGACTTTTTAAAAAATAAGGTTTTAAAATTATTATTTTTAAAATCGTCATTTTTAAAGATAAAGAGCTGAAAGTTGGCACCATGATAGCTTTTAGGTAGAGCTTTAGCCATACCAAATTTGAAACAGATCTGGGGCCAGTAGCAAACCCTGTTAACAACAACAGCAGCTTGCAATGAGTGAAGATACAGTCAGAAAAGATATTTGAGGGAAGGGGAGAATGTAACACACAGAGTATAGCAAAAGCTTCAAAGTACAGCAAAACCTACAAAAGTAGGAGTGAGTGAAGTTAATTTCAGATACATTGAATCTCCCACTTGTTCTTTATTTCAGTGATTTTAACATTAAGATGTTATGTAGAACAGGTTTGTCTTAAATGTGTGCTGTAAATCAGACATGACCAAGGCTATGTTCGGGTGGGCACGCCCCCTTGGTACTGGACCTTGGGGGCGACCATGTTGTCTTCCTTTTTGGTTTCCAAAATATAGTCACCCTATGAAATATATATATATATATATATATATATATATATATATATATATATATTCCAGGTGTGTGTGTGTGTGTGTGAGAGAGAGAGAGAGACAGAGACAGAGACAGAGAGAGAGAGTCTAAATTGGGGATTTCATATATAATCCATAGTTATGCCTAAACACTATCTGTTTCATAACTGAATCCCTTATTTCTAAGTAATGCCAATGATAGTATGAAGCCTAAACAGAGGGTTAGTTCCTGAAATAAAACACATTTATGCCACTCCCCTGGCCATTGTCTGAAGATTAAAGTGGCCACTGTTTGTTAAAAATGAAGAAAAGAAGAAGAAGGCACACAAGGCTAAACCATGTGATAAACAACACATTTAGTTTGGCTCTTAATCCTGAACAGTCAACTGGATTAAAAAAAGTACCATCACTGCATTTATATGAGCTGCCCTGAGTGACCATGAATGGCCAGGCTGCATGAGGTGATGGAGTGGCTTAAACCCATTATACCTCATGCTCTACCTTTTCTGAGGGGTGGAGACTAATTCACATCCCCCAAAAGGAAACAGATTGACAAAAACGTAATAATAACCTATTAAAATATCACTTACTCATGGTGTCCACTTACTAATCACCCCCACCCAAAAGGATTGGCATCACCCAAAAAATAAGGGACAAAAGAGGGCCCAGAGTTGCATAAAATCTACTCATGCAGGTAATTTAACAAGGGCATGGAGGCTCATCTTCACAAAATTGAGTTTTTATAGGCAGCTAGAACATAAACAGGAAACAGATTTCTTGATGAGATCCATAGCTAAGGATCTAAAAAGAGGAGACCAAGAGCTGCGTATAGAAAAGGAATCTCAGAAATAACGACATGGACACCACAGCTTGGGATAACTAGGGCCTCTATTTAATTGGGAAATTCACCCCTCCCTGGATCTGCATGTGAGAGTGCGGGAATCTAATTAATCCTTTCTCCAGACAACTAGCCTGCCATTATGGGCGAGCCACTCAGCCAAGCCAGGAGTCAGGTAAGACCTGGCTCCATTCTTAAGCTACACGTGCATATTTAGGAAAACCACCTCATTTCACCCCCACTCAGAGCTGCACAACTCTGAGTAGGTGAGACAGAGAGGTCCGCAAAGGCAAGTCATATATCCTGAGTCGAGCCACACAGCCCTCGAGTATCAGGCCTCAGAACTTGCCAATCACCATAAGATGCCAATGAGTGGCCACCAACCTCTTTGGATGTCCTAAGATTTCTGCACAGCCCTCCAATGGAAGGTGCCAAGCCTCAGCTTTGGCGCCTACACCCTACCAGCCAAGGATGAAAATCCTGCAGGCCCACATGCAGATCCTGCAGGAAAATGTCATTACCTGCATTGCAGGTGAACCCATCTGCCCTATAAGGCAGGAATAGGGCATCTTTACAGATCAGTAGGTGATGAAAGCAGGTATTATGGGAAGAGCTAAGAAAAATCTGGACCCCATGACTCTAGGGGCCAAGGCTTTATGGGGACCCCTAGATATGTCAAAATAACTATTTTTCAGAGATTAAACTTTTCAGCTAATGCTGGTTTATAATGAATACACAAAAACATCTGTTAACAATGAGTTGTGCACACAGCTCTCTGCAAGATGGGCCTCCTGGGTGGTTAATTCTTTACAACAAAACGCTTTCTGACACATGCTGTGCAGAGCAAAGCTGTAGTTGGTAATCAAGCAATGGCTTTCTGCCAGGATACAAGTATGGCCAGTTTGGAACTACATTTTATATCCCAATTTGTTGAGAATGGAATTCTGTTAATAAACCATAATCGTCTATACTTAAACCCCTCTTAAAAATTATACTTGCAGTTTCCTTATCTATCTGTCCCGGTTCAGACATCACCCTAAGCCATGGTGGCTAAGAATTTTAAGCTAAACATTATGGCTTAGCGTGTCATGTGAACCATTCCTAACCATGGTGGCTACATAATCACAGTTTAAACCCGCTCACTAAGCATTTGCTGCAAAAGGTTTAGCGGCCTAACCATAGCTTAGCGCATCATCTGAACAGGCCCTCTGTGTCTCTCTATTTGTTTTAATGAATGGGCTTGGTTTGGAAGCATCTAGGTCTATCATGAAGGAAGGTCAGTCACCAGAATCCTTATTTCTTCCAAGAACATGTGAATGTAAAATAAAGAGAAGTTTCTGGATGGAAAGATTTCATATGTGGCATGGACTTTGACCACCCTTTGCACTTTCTTTTCCTGGCAGCACTGCCACTGCTGGCAGAGACTCTGAATAAGGCTTGTGACCCTCCTGGTTATTTCAAGACATTGTCATTTTTCTTTGGTTAGCTGACAGAGTGATGGCAGCAAAAGTAAATGTAGAAAAAAAAGGAGTAATATTCTTTCATTAGAAGGGCTTCTTTCTGTCTGGGGATATTTCTGATTGAGTTGGATGAGAACATATCAGGATTTAGCAGTGTGATCCCAGGATTATATTCTCTGACTTTAATTGTGCTTACTTTTGGCTAACCTCCAGCCTAACTATACTATTAGTGAGCAATAAATTACTCTGTAATGTACAAAAATCAACCAATTCTTAATACTTAAGTTATCACTGTAACAGGGGGGAGTCATAGTTATCACCAACGAGCCACATGACATTCACCTGTACTCCCGTGGTGATCTCGGCTCCACCTCTCAGTTTTCCCAGAATATCGCTGACTGCTTTTGTCATGTTTTTATTTTACTCTCTCGTGTCCATTGCGAAGAACATTTCCAGTGTGCCCCCCCTTTGTGAAGTTGATACTGTTTGCCATGAGTTCCAGGCTCAGCAAACAGCTGGTTACCTGTGAGGGGCATGTGCATGAGTGTAAGCATGTTTCACCACCAAGATTTTTTAAAAAACCAAACGTATCTCTGCGCAGGAGCGCATATTAGTCAGAGTTATTATTTTTTATTATTATTTATTTAAGGATTTTTATGCCGCCATTCAGCCAAAAAAGGCTCTCATGGCGGCTTACAAAAGTATTTCTTGACAGTCCCTGCCCACAGGCTTACAATCTAAAAGACATGACACAAAAGGAAAGGGGATTGGGAGGGAGGAGGAGGAGGGGGAAAAGGAAAAGAGTTCCTATCCCCCCATGTGTTGCTTGGTATCTGCACTGGTGCACATCCCTCAGGAGTCATTAAATAAAAAATCCTGCGCCCCATACCTATCAGACTAGCCACACCCACTTCTACCGCTACGGCACTCCTGTCATTGGGGGCAACTACTCTCGCGCAGAAGTGGGAAAAGTTGCACTCACTCCTCCTCTGTTGCGAAAGGGCTGTAGGTGTAGAAAGGGCCAAAAAGAAATCTAGCTTTTCCCAGTGAATGGTGGACATAACCTCAAGTATCACTTCATTTTAATCTATGCATACAACTGTGTATGTGGGTTTTGGGATATTGCTTTCATGTTGTATCTCACAATGAATATTTTTAAACTTCAGAAATAAATGAAGTGAATTCTATCCTCCCATGGTGACAACAGAGTTTTAGCTGCTTACTGTTCTGATGTATATAGCATCCAACGGAGGTGGGGGGTGGGGAAGCAGCTATTTTTCTCAATTTCGTGCAGAAATGAGATCCCCCGTATTTAAAAAGCTGTTTAACTCTGCCAAACTCTGGAACAGTTTTCTTTCAGTGGTCCAGTTGCACCAAGACGCATTAAGCATTCACCACAAAGAAATCTGCTGTCCTGTCCTGAGGGAAGATTTGGGAGGGAGTGGGAAAAAATACTGGAAAAAACCAACAACCCAACAACACGAAGCGGTTGTGAAAGACTAGCTTTTTTGGCTGCGTTAATGGATTGAAAGAGTAAAGAGACAAAGAAGCAGAAAGAGCTGCTACATTCATTACAGAGCATATCCAAGTCAAGAAAAGAACATTGCATTATTATTATGCAGGAATTTTTGAATTCCTTTGATGAATTTCTAGCTTAAATTGATTGCTTAAGGTAAGCTCTTTTATGTTACTTTCTCCTTGTCTCTTGAGCTATTTTCTCATCAACAGTAGTATCTCATGTTGCAGCAGCACTCCTATTTTGGAGCATCAAAACAAAAACAAGTTACTGCTTGATTTGAAATCCAGTTACTCAGGGTACTACTTGGATGTCAAGTGGTATGTGATTTATATAATTGAAAACTATGCCACTAGATTCAAATCAGTCCAACTTGTGCGGTGTTGTTGAGGGTCAGTGTCATTGAACTCAATGGGACTTACTTCTGAGTAAATCTGCATGAGATTACACTGTGTCTGACCTTAGAAATTGCCTGCAAAGGCTAATTGAAACATTTGTTATTTTTCTTAATTAGGCAAGATACTTATGAATACTTTGTTTTCCCATTGTTAGAGCAATATTCTGAGCAAGGATTTTCTTTTAAGCACAGAAGTGTTTAAACACTTGATATTGTTGTTTTAACACTTGTGCAATAAGAGTAAAAGTGAACCATGGGGAAACCCAGAGCTAATATCATTTTATAGCTACAAATACCAATGGTAGCCAAGAATTCTCCTCTATACATTGAGTTCTAATGTTGCACTCTTATAATCGCTATACAGAACATTGTACAGGATTGACAGCTGTTGTTTACTAGATTCTGACTTGATTGGTTGAAGCCGATATTTGGCTTGTTTATGGATTTGTTTAGGAAATCTTTTATCATGCTTCCTACTTTTTCTTCTTTCTTTTTGATAGGGTAGCCATTTATGCATCCTCCAAAAAAGAGAAACAAAAGAGAGAAGATTTGCATGAAACGTGTGCATGCTAATATATATGCATAAATGCTACTTTAGTACTTTAGAAGTAATTGCTTTAATTTAATTGAAATAACACTGCATCATCAAAGTGGTTAAGATTGACCTGTGTGTCTGCTGAGTTGCCTATAAGTGGTGCAAATTGTTGATGGGCAACATCAAAGCCTCTCGGTCCCTTATCTTTAAACGGCACAACCCTTGAAACAGAAGACACCTTTAAATAGAGGATGTCTACCTCGAGATCTGTCATTGTGAGTTGACTCATGGGAGAGGAATGCCAAACAGAAAGCTGTTTCTTTCCTTTCTCTCTCCACCTGTTACATTGTGTTTCAGGGGTGTGGCACATCCAGACCTGGGGCTAAATCTGGCCCTCTGGGATTTGCCAAATGACCACACCCTCTTTCATTTGCCCCTCCCCTTTCCCCCAACTACCCATCATTGGATGGGTTTCCCAGCGTTTGTACAACTCCATGCCCCATTCTAAAAGATTGAAATTAGTACCGTGCTGAAAATTTATACCACATTTTGTTCCAACCGTTCTCATTCAATTTGATAGAAAAGCAATGGCTTTCGAAAAGAAATTCAAAGGAGAAGAAAATTTCAGAGAAATTCTGAAGGGTTGGGTTTATGGATTCTTGTGCTGAGAGGGTCAAGGGGTGCATGCAAATGTCCTTTCTTTTGTTGCAGAGTCATCTCTCTGGCAGCCAGTTAATTTCATACAGTGGACACTTTTCCGCTCTTCCCCCAAAATGCCCTGGAATGATGCTAGGTATGAGACATTGTGAAGGATGAGGGCCAGGCTGCTGACACTGTTGCTGCTGTTGCCTCTTGCCATGGCAGAGCACACACACACACCCCAGTCAAAAATGCAATCCACGGTGGCTTAGCGTGTCGTTTGCGTCCCCCTCCTTAACCAATCACTAGCTGGCTGAATAGTATCTCCAAGCTTTAGGGGTGGTGCTGGTAGTAGAATGTTCTCATATAAGCCCATCTGAAATCATTAACTCTACTTGGAGAATTATACTTGCAGTTTCTCAGCTATAGTTCCAGGAACAATTAAGGTGCAATCTTATCAATTGCACCTTTGGGGATCAGAAGCCCCCAAACCCAGAGGTATCTGATAATCCAGTGGAGGGCAAGAGGAATAGTGGAGGTGATCTTTGCTTCCCTGTGCTTCCATGCTACAGCTTTTGCTAAATAGGATTTTCAGCCACCTAGTGAGGGTGATTCAGAGGGGAAGGGAGGAGGCGGGAGGAGGTTCAGGGTCCCTTCTCCTCCCCTCTCTCTGGACTGCCCTCTTTCCTCCTCCTTCTCCTTGGTTGCTTTTTCAGCCTCCAAGGTCAACCGGTATGGTTCTCTCCATGCTGGCTCTGAGGGGTAGTAGGGTGAAGGTCAGAGTGCTGTCTCCAACCTCAGAAGTGGAATCCAATCAATCCTATGGCCCCTGGGATGCTCACCCAGGGACCATAGTATTGCTCTCCTACTCTTAGGGCCTTCCTATACGAGGCCTTAGCGCGCTTTGAGACCTGGTTTCCCTGCTGTGCGTCCAGATGACGCACAGGGGAATCCAGGCCCAGGCCGCACTGAGGCCTCCTCTAACGCGCCATAAGCGAAGTCGCTTATGGTGCGCCTTTTTCGCAGCCCCGGCCTCAGGCCGGGGCTGCGAAACGTCTAGAAAGGTCCGTGGCTTTTTGTGGCTACTCGCTTACCCGCGAGTAGCTGCGAAAAGCCACAGACCTGGCACAGCGCTCATACGAGCGCTGTGCCCATCGGCCGGGGGGGGGAAGAGAGGGGCAGGGGGAAGGCCGGACCCAGCAGGACGGGGGGGGAGAGCAGGCATCGGGGGATGGCAAGGGGGGAGGGCAGGTGAGAGAGAGAGTGCCGCACGCCGCCGTCCAAACAAGCAGGCGACCGGCGCTGCCAGGGCAAGGCCTGGCATGGGGTGGGCTTTGCCCGGGCAAGCGCCGGGCGCCGCCGCCCGACCAAGCAAGTGACCGGCGCTGCCAGGGCAAGGCCGGGGGCAGGGAGGGGGGGCTTCATTTTTTTTAAAAAAAAACAGACTTACCATCTCCGCAGTCTTCGGGCCGCACGTGGCCCCTTTAAACTTTAAAAAAAATGGCGGACGCTGCAGGGATCCCAACGTCCCTGCGCGTCCCGTGTCTGGAAGCCTGGGCAGCGCGCGCTAACATCAGCGCACTCTCGCCCCGCCTTCCTGCCGGCTTATCACGGCAGGTCTAGCAAAGCCCTTAGATGCAACGATTTAGGGAGGTAGAACCACACTGTTTTTGCGGAACCTATTTCACTCCTTTGGTCACAAGACCTGGGGGACGTCACTCAGAAATCATTTTGATCTTTTCTAGTTTGGAAGACTTTTACAGCATGCTAACAAAAAGTCTTGGTCAAATCATGGCATCTGCTAACCCTAAGCACTGCATGAGATATCCTCCTATAGTAAACCCAGATATTGATCCGCTTAGGAAAACACACATGCAGAGGGCATTGTCCTAATAAGCAGGAATGGGAGATGTGTTGTAAGTGTTAACTTTAGCCCACTGCTTCACTTTGTCTGTTGTAAAAGATTTCTGTACAGGCTTATTTCTCTTCTCAATCAGGCCCTAAAAATGCAGAAACAATACCAGAGAAAGAGGAGTGTGTATCAACAGACTGTTGCACTCTTGTGGAAAAATATAATTCTGAAATGGAGGATGCGAATGGAAAGTTTTCAGGTAAATATAAAGAGCTAATTGAGTTCAGTATTTCTATTTTTAAAATTATTTATTTAATTTATATCCCACCTACGTACAGAATATTGGTTGTGAATTTATACAGGAGTGGCTGCCTATACGCTTCCAGACAGAATTCAGCATGTTGGTAATGACGTTTAAAGCCCTAAACGGCTTGGGAGCTCGATACTTGAGGGAGCGCCTTTTCTTATATATGGCTGTCTGAGACTTGAGATCTGTTGGAGGAGCCCTCCTCTGCATCCCACCAACACAACACATATGCTATGGTGGGACATGGGACAGGGCTTTCTCTGTTGTGGCACCTTGACTGTGGAATGCCCTCACCTTGGAGGCCTGACTGGCGCCAACGCTGACTTTATTCCGGCGCCAAGTAAAAACATGTTTTTTTAAACAAAGCCTTTAATGGTTAAATTCACCTGGCTTGCACATTGTTTTAACTTTCAATTGTTTTTACTGCTTTTAAATTATATACTGGTTTTAACTTGATTAATGGTTTAATTTGTTTTTAGCTGTATATATTTATTGTTTTATATTGTATGATTTTATCTGTACGCTGCCCTGAGAACCTAGTGATATGGGGCGAGATACAAATGTTATAAATAAATAAATAAATAAATAAATAGTGCTATATAGCACAGTGGGGAATGGCCATGGTGGCTGGGGATGATGAGGGTTGTAGTCAGCACATCTGGAGGGCACCAGGTTAGGCAAGGCTGGAAAAGATAATACTGGGCTAGATTATCTGATCTGGTATAAGGCAGCTTCCTATGTTCCTGAGTTAAAGGCTCGCATACATTTTGTATAGATGAAAGTTTATTATGTGATTTTATGAAGTCAGGCCGTAAGACTACATTGAATGTGGTTTGTACAAACTATATGGTATCAATGATACCTCTGATTTTTAGAGGTCCATGTGTTCATTTTAGGGATACCACCTTCCGAGTGCAAAGTCAGGGCCTATTTAATTGAAATGGCCCCCATGTAGAGGCCACCAAACATCTCTACCATTTACTCATACCAGTGGTCCATGTGCATGGGCCAGTGGTCCATATGGAACTGCATCCACATTCACAATCCTCATTCTAGATAATATACAATATTAGATCGATTGAAATGAATGGGACTTAAGTTAGTTGTGACTTCATTTCCATGGGTCTACTCTATATGGGACTAACATTGGATACAATGTTAGTCGAAGCTATATTGATATGCCCCTCAAAGTCTTTTGGTGACACTTCTCCATTTCCGTCAAGTGGCTATTGCACATAACTAGAGCTGATTCAGGACCAATAACTAGGCTAAATTACAATGCTCAACTTTGTAATTCACATGACCCAGTGGTTATATAGTATGTTTGTTCCCATGCTCTCCTTGTCTTTGTGTTGTTGATCTGTTGAGACAATATTCTTCATCAACAGCTAGGATTGTGACTAAAGCAAAGTGGGAATGTATTGAAGAAGACATACAATGGCTTTAAGGTTTTGACAAAACACAGTTAGTTTCACTGGCCTTTCCAGTCTTGAAACATTGTGAGTGCCATAATAAACTATGAAAAGTCAATTATCGTAGGACAAGAGTTCCATTGTATTTTTCTGAGTGTTATGGTCACTGATTTGTTTCTTACCTCCAGGAATGGTTCTCAGCGCTGGTGCTTCTCGCAGTATTAACTCTGTTGGTACTTGTGATGGAGCATAGTCCACCTCTAGAAATACCTCATGGAGACCTTGGACAGCTAGATGACCCTTCCTTCAACGTTACTGGGGTTAAAATTGTTTATACTCCAGGTACAAAGATGGCAAGAGAAATCATGGAGAAAATAGAAACCATCTCCGTCCTAAAAGGTATATAATGTCTGTTAAAACATTTTAGAATACTAATTCTTTGGCCAGGTTTAAATCGTAATGGGACTGTTCTTAGTCAATGGAGGAGTGGAGCCAAGAGGAAGAGTTAACTTCTCCAGCTTGAGAAAACAGGGTCAACAGAAATCTCAATTCCATCCTGAGAGGATACTGCCCCCCCCAACGCCCCATCTTCAGTCTGCCTTCACAAAGATGAGTACGGTTTTCTTGTTGCTGCCAGATAACTCTGAGGTTTTTTTTTGTTTTTTTGTTTTTTAAGACAAGTTTTGAAGAAAGGTGATCCTTTCCCTCACCATCCCTTGATCTCCTATCGGTGTCCTAGGATTAGCTTTTGCAGGGATTGAAGGTTGCTGGACTGAATACCTGGAGCTTTAAGTTGAGTCCAACCAAACATGTGTTAAACAGTTCCTTATTGATCCTGTGCTGTGGTGGTGGTGGGGGCAAAGACGGTGTTCTTTTCCACCACCATTGCATTTTCTCAGTGTTGTCCAGCAGAGCTTTTCTGAGTGGTTCATGGCCTGCAGCAATCTTAGCCAGGAAGGAAGATGGCAGAACTCTTGGTAACATTGTGATGAGTTTGCATGAGATTCAAATAGAGAGAGATAATCACACAGAGGAAAATCGCGTTTGCTTACCGTTGCTTCTCATGCGTTTGTCCAATACATCCTCTTTTGAAAGAGGAAGTAAACAACTTGCATGTGGCCCATTCAGTGGGCCGATCCTGCTGCTTCTCCTGCACACAGCAAGGGATAGCGGCAGCGTCCATCTTTAAAACTTAGTCATAGTTACTGCAGTGTTTTTTATTGTGCAAAGAAGACTAGAAGGGGTGGGAGGTGCGCGGGAGGCAGACAGCATTATGAGAGGGACCCGGAAAAATCCATGAGTGCCTAGAAACGAGAGTGCAATAAAATGCTCGTCTGATGGAGCTCTACGTCACACTAATCCATCATGAGTTGGACGCCACAGTTAATGGGGTTTTGTTGGTAGAGGTGTCCAGAGCATTGACTGGTTTATTTTTATTGAACAAGTTTTGAAGATGCCCACTTAGGTTTTCCCTTTCTGCAGATCTATTAATAAATGTGGCCCTGTTTAAATCCCAGTCTTGTGTCCGTCACATTATTTCCCACACTCCACATTCCCCACAAAGGGTATGTCTGGTTGAGGCCAGGGGGCTGTAAATTTCTCTTTTAGAAAGGGGTACTAGCCTCTTTAAAGGAGGTGGTGGATAGGCCAGAAGATCCAGGTTACTGTTCTTCAGGAGTTGCCAACATCCTCCTCCTGGGCAAGGTGCTTGAGCAGGTCAACTCGAGTTACTCTTGAATGAAACTGCTTATCTGGATGCATTTCAATTGGGCTTCAGGCCTGGTCTTGGAATGGAAACTGCCTTGGTTGTCCTATGGGATGACCTTTGCTGTGAGAGGGACAGGGGACTGAGATACTGTTGATTCTTTTGAGTCGCTTGGCAGCTTTCAATACTATCAATCATCTATCAATCACATTTCTACACCGCCCAACAGCCAGAGCTCTCTGGGCGGTTCACAAAAATTTAGGGTACCATTGAAACTTCTGGATAGGCTGCCTAGGTCATGAATTAAAGGTACTGCATTGCAGTGGTTCCACTTATATTTGGTTGGCCAATTCCAGAAGGTGGTACCATTTGATTATTAATCTGTGCCTTGGCAGCTATACTCTGGGATTCCACAGCTCTGTTTTATCCCTCATGCTGTTTAACATCTACATGAAGCTGCTGGGGGAGGTTACCTGGAGATGTGGGCTGAGATGTCACCAATATGCAGATACCCAGGTCTATCTCTCATTTTCATCAAATCTAGGTGAGGTAGTGTGTGCTCTGAATCAGTGCCCGTGGTAAGGGATTGATTAAGACAAATAAACTGAGATCGGTGGTTTGTCTGTACAGCTAAGTGATGTTCAACAGCTTCTAGAGGGGGTTGCACTCCCACTAAAGAATCTAGTTTGGTGGTGCTCTTGGATCCAGCATTGTCACTGGTGTTGGTTAGGAACTTTTATCAGCTTATACCAACTATAGGTTAGGCTGGTATACCAGCTTTGTCATTATCTGGACAGCCTAGCTAGTTATCCATGCGCTGATAACCTCTTGTTTGGATTTCTGCAATGAGTTATATGTGGGGCTGCCTTTGGAAATGGTCCAGAAAGTTCAGCTTGTCCAAACTAGGGCAGCCAGATTGTTAATGGGGGCTGGTTGATATGAATATCTTACGCCAGAGCTTTGTGATCTGCACTGGTTTCCACGTACAATTGACACCTATGTTGTAGTCTTTTTGATGCCTGCTGAAGACTTTCTTATTCTGCAAGGCATTTTAGTTCTTTAGTTTTGTTGTTTTTAAATCTGTTATATTTTAAAATCTTTACACTGCTGTTGGTTTTTACACTGTAGTTTTAAACTTTTAAAGTGTTATATTATCTTCCTTTTTAAAAAATAAATAAATAAATCATACTGTGTTTTATGGTTGTAATTTTTGTGAACCACCAGTGAGCTTCACTTATTGGGCAGCATACTGTAGAAATCTAGTAAATTAAGCCCTGCCACTTTCCCTCATGATGTGACTGGTGATGCTTGTTTTTTGCAAGGCAACTGGGCATTCTCAGCCCCACCTTTTCCCCCTCCCAGTTTGAGAGGACTAAATGTTTTTTTCTAGGCCACCCCCCTTTCGGTCACCAACTATTCCTGCTCTCAGGCAGGAGGATCTGGTGCCACATAACCCTGGTGATCACTCTTGACCTACTGCTCTTGTCAGCACTAGTCTGCTGGGCTTTGGTTGACTGCAGAACTCAAAACATTCCAGCCCCAGTATTCCTTACAGCCAATTTCGCTACTAAACATACCTGCTGCTGTGTCACTTTTGGAGTTTCCTGCCAAGAATGTCAGAGGAATAAGTCCAGGAATGGAGCTCAACAAACTTTCATCAGCTTGGTGCTCCAGTCTTTGGCTCATCTTTTGCCAGCTGGCCTGAAATTTGCATGAATTATGCAAACTGTGCCCAAAATGTGCACAAATGTATATTTTGCATAATTTAAAAAATGCCTGTGTACATATGCAAAGCACTTTTCTCCCATCACTAATAATAGTTGCCTCTAGGATACAAGATAGGGTTTTCCTATCAAAGGCTCTTTTTCAGGCAGAGCGGAGACCTGCCCCTGTAAATGCCACAGTGTGTTTCATAAGCATTTTTCCCTGCTGGTTTTCCCCTTTACTAACTATGACTGGACCACAAGTCTCGGATCTTATCATTTTAAACATTTTAAATAGAGAAGGTGATTGCAAAATGATTGCAATTTGTGTGCAGTCAGGAAGGATCATGTTTTATTAGCATTTGCTTTTTAAGTTATTCCCTTGAAACCTAAACATGTGTTCACGTTCTGAGCTATTCAAGGTTCACCTCTGGCATGAATAAAATAAAAGTTCTGTGAAAGGATCTCAATTGTTTCATCCATAAATGAATCTCTCCAACATTTTATGACAATTTATTTCCTACCTGTAATGCCAGTCAAGGAGTATTCAAGAGTTACATGATTAAAATTCTACCAGTTAGCACAGTGAATCATGACTTAATTTTAGTCAGAGTACACTTTTGCACGTGCCATGGCTGACAACTCAGTTTCAAGTTGGCATCATATTTTGAACCAAGCAAGGCCCAGGGCAGTGGTGTTGGGTCCACCTACTGACTTTTCCAGCCAAACATAACCAACAGTGCAGTCCTATGCATGCCTACGTGAACAGCTTACACAGTGCAATTCTTACTGAATTCTCTGGTGTTTATTCCTAGGTACGTGTCTATAAGACTGCAGTGTAAGGGGCCTTCTAACTGTCAGGTTGAACAGTAACAGTGGTAGAGGCTTCATTGGGCACCTCAGCTATGTCCTCTCATGTGCCTGCATCTTGGCTTGTCCACAAGAGTGACTCTTTGAGATGCATAAGTGGAGAACTCTTGAAAGAGCCTCCACAGACGCTCACACCTGGGGCAAGGACATCAATGATCTCCTTGCTTGTTTTTCAGCTTGGGAGAAACTGAGCACAGTCACATGCATAATTATGTGTTTAAATTTGGGGAAGGGGGTTCTTTTGGATTGCAGGCTATGTTGATGAGAAGCCTTTGGAGATCAGATGGCATCCCCCATTCATAACATTCTGGTTGCCTCTCCTTAAAAAATAGTGACTTTTCTTTGCTACCGGTCAAGTCCTCTTTTCATTTCCCTAGCCAGTTACAGTTTACCAGACCAGAGTTCAAGCTGATGGGATAAACATCAGCCTAGTGATTGATTCCATAAGTGATGCCTTGGCTGATTCCTCTGCCCTGTGAGACAGCCATGGAATGTTATGCTGGTCTAGCTAGCAAAGCTAGACCAAGGAGCCATTTCTTTCTCTCCTGTATGGGATCCCATCTAGTAACAACTTGTTTTCCACATTATAGGCATAAGAATAGAATCAATGAAAGATGAACAAGCCATGGAAGCAGCTGAAAAAGAGGACGACGAAATCATTGGAGTTGTATTTCAGGATGACTTTTCTTATCGACTCAGATTACCTTTTTATAGAGTGGTTTTTCCAAGCAATTTTATCGAGTATATAGGTAATCCAAGAAGATTTTGCAGTTATGTTCCACTTCCTAGGTAACAATTTGTATACAGTGAAGTCAGTGAATTCATCGATATATATTCTTATAAGTCATTCGAGTGGGCTTTTAATATACAATGCAATCTATGCATTTATCCTATTCAATTGTGAAAAACCTTGCCATTTTAAAACCAGAGGCTAACCATGTTGCCTCAAACTTCACAAAGCCAGGACATTGGAAGGTAAGATGTGCTCAGCAATGGTGATCAGCAATGGTGTTGCGTAATGTCACAAATGGTGCTTGCTTGCAACTTCACCTTCATGATCTTTCCTTGGTCTTTCAGGCCCAAAACAAGATCCTAAGAAAATGGGATCTTCTTATCACATAAGGCAAGCATTCTGACAGTGGGGGAGGGGTAGCAGGAAACTGTCAACTGAGGCAAGCGTGAGGTAATTTTGAAGCTGAGAGCCTCACTTTGAAAAGGGTATTCTACTGGAATCCTGCTTACTCAGAAGTCTTTCTGAACAAAGAGGAACACATCTATTCATTTACATGCATTTACCCAGCTAATGATGTGTGTGTGTGTGTGTGTGTGTGTGTGTGTTTCACAATCATTCTGTAAACAAGAAACAAGCAGGTCTGCTGTATCACTACTGTGTGACTGCTAAAACTTGTAAGGATGGGTGATAATTTTGTTTAACAGGATTTACTAGATAGTATGTCAGAAAAGAATTGCATCCTCTATTTGCAATGCACACCCTTTATTATAAACTGCAGGATGGGGTTCCAATAAACAGCCTTTCCTCCCCCCGCCCTTATAATTCAGTACAAGGAAGCCTCCTGGATATCTCAAAAGCTAGATTATGACAATGTATGGAATGCTAAAAATATAATAATACTGTTATGGAAGATTACATCATTAGATAGCAGGCTAGGTTGAACAGTAGGAAATGGAGGTCTCTTCTGATGTAGTAAGAGTGTGGGTGGTACTGCTTGGGCTGTTGTGCCTCTAGCCATGTTTCCTAGCATCATTTTGTCAAAGCAACAGGGCTGGCCTTAACATTAAGCAGAAGGAAGCAGGCACAGCAGGCATTGAGGAGGGGAAGAGTGGTGCTCTCCCCCTTCAAAGGGACTGCTGCTTTTTGCTGGCAGGCCCATGCAGGCAGCCACAAGTCTAAGGAGCAGCAGCCATTTGGTCGCCCATGTACCTCACACCTTGCCGCACTTCGTCTCCCGATCCTGCCAGCCAGCTGTAAGGTCTTTCTGCCTTTAGGAGCCGGTCTGGGTGGACACACAGATACTGAATGGCTCCTGAAGGCAGAAAGACCTTACAGTGCGTTGGGGATGCTGGTGTGCATGTCCACACTCGGAAAAGTGAGTTGCCTGGTGGTGGGCAGGGTTGGCAAGGAAGGCATGGTGAGGTGCGAGACATGTGGGTGACCAAGCGGCTGCTTCTCCTTGAGCATGTGCGGGAGAGGGCGGAGGCGCCATGGGGGGGAAGAGGATCATGAGAGGGGGTGGAGGGTAGGGGTATGTGAGGGTGCAGTAGGTCCCTGGCTCTTCAAGCAGTGGCCTGCTTTGGGCTGGGCCTGCAAAGCAAGGTTTGAAAATAATCTGTTCCATAGATGTTTAAAAGGTACCAAGACATGATACACCTTGGCAGCGTGGGATAAGGGAATGTACTGAATTTGAGCAGGGCCAGAACTACACCAAGCAGACTATGACACTTTGAAAATGTTTTGAGAACTCTATATGGCGTGTGTTCTGGGCCTCAACAGTTGTCACTACTGTTATAAACTGTTTTAAAGCAGTAGTGTAGATCCTGCCCATGGTTAGATTTCTTAATTATTATTTTTATTTCACTGAAGTTGTAGGCCAGTGCATCTTCCCCTTTAAAAGGTGCTTTTACCAAGTTAGACAACTGAGTTTCCAAACCTTACCTTAGCCATCTTTTCTGTTGTGAACTGGTGATGGAAGGGTGCAATCTGAAGCAAATGAGCAAATAGAACTAGGGCAAAATTACAGAAATAAGACCAGGTAATGTAGTGCTTCAAAATCCAAGAAGAATGTTGGAGGAGGGTAATTTTGGATACATCTCTACTTGTGTTCATTCTGACCTTACGTAAGAGAATTGCCTGAGCCAAATGTCTCACTAAAATATTTGATATTGCTTTGCAATTAAATATTGTTTAATGAAATGTCCCATTTCCAGAGGGGGAGCCATGTTAGTCTATTGCAGCAAAAACAATAATGGGTTTTGTGACACCTTAAAAACTAACACATTTATTCTAGTATAGGCTTCCGTGAACTATATCACTTTATCAAACACATGAAGTATCAGTACTTCCTGCTTTTAATTTCATTCTGACCTGTTTACAATTCTTTCACCACCAGAAAGGTATATACTGTATATGTACCTGAAACTTTTGATATAATAATACTTCATATAAATGATAAAGGGGCTATAGTCCACCAAAGTTTATGCCAGAATACATTTGTTAGTGTTTGTTGTTTTTGCTGAAATTTCCAACTTTTTCCTAGCTAATAATGGAGTCATTCATTTAAAACATTTTTTGTATAACAAGGTAACATTGTTTGCATTTCTCTTGCTTGTAGATCTGTGTTACAACTATTCAGCAGATTATTGTAAAAGTCCAAAGTACTGGTTCAATGGGTTTGTGTCACTGCAGTCTAGCATTGATAGTGCTCTTATTGAAGTAAGTAGAACTTAGTTTGAGCATTTGGCCTTTTCTTTTCTTTTGATTACCTTATATGATTTGATGCATTCATTCTTCTTGCTCATCTTAATAATCTCCATATTAAGATGATACAAAGGTGTCCCATTAGTTAAGGCAAGTTGCAAAAAAGAAAGAAAGAAAGTTCCACTATTATAAGCCTTAAAATTCTATTTTGCTAATAACTTGAACCTTAGCATCCATAATCTACCTGATGAGGTGTACAATTGTGCAAAATGTCAAACTGATCCGATAAAAATCATCACAGGTACAGCAAGTTAAAAAGTGCTGAATGTTGTCATGTTTTTCCTTTTTAGTCCTGTTTGTGGCATGTCATATATATATATATATATATCTCTGATAAAAGCTACTAATGTATTTTAATTAGGGTTGTCGAGGAGTAGTACTTTTCATAGGTTTGGTGAAGTTCTGGGCAGCAGTTCAAAAGTTATTAAGGTTTTTCTGCCTCATTAAATCCCACGCAGCAATGGCTTGTAAAATTATGTCATGTATGCTCAGTTTATTCTGAAGCTAGAATGCTTCAGTGTTTTCAAAGGGATTCTATACGGCTCGGGTCCAGGTTATCTGAAAGACCATATTCTCCCTTATGAGCCTGACCATCTTTTGAGATCTTCAGGGAAAGCCCTTCTCTCAGTTCCACTGCCATCACAGGCACACCTGGTGGAAAGGCGGGAGAGGGCCTTCTCAGAGGGCCTTCTCAGAGGGCCTTCTCAGTGGCTGCTCCAGTGCTCTGGAACTCTCTTTCCAGGGAAGCTAGACTGGCTCCCTCCTTGATGTGCTTTCAGGGGCAGGCAAAACCCTTTTTGTTCTGTCAGTCCTTTGGCAAATAATCTGGACCTCTGTCTATGCCTAGGACTCTTAAAATTGTTATGTATTTAAAATGTTTAAAATGTTTTAATATTGAAATGTATTTTTAACTTTTATATATTTCTATTTATAGGTTTTAACTGTATATATTTTAATTTTGTAAACCCACCTTGAGACCCCGCATTGGGCAAAAGGCAGGATACTACTACTAGTAATATTTTAAATCATGAAATTATATTTTATTTTGAAATAAAGTTAAGAAAATAAAGGCAACAAAAAAGAAGGAACATAATAATAAATCAAAATCACTAAAGAAACAAAGGAATTCACTAAATTATAAATTTAATTATAAATATTAACCTATAACTGATATGATTATCCAAGTAAGAGATCAATATTCAATTAAAGTAAAAATACAAATTATACACCATGTACACTGATGGTGCTATATAAATAAATAATAATAATAATAATAATAATAATAATAATAATAATACAAGGAATGTGTGTGAGTGCATGTAAGAGGGATTCTTTATTGAAATGTACTGTATTCTGTGTGCAATGGCTTTTCCTTTAGTTATGGAATGTCAAACTACATGTTACTATACAGATCAGGACCCTAGTGTGAGGAGGGCATATGGAGAGCTAAACTCTTTGCCTCGAAGTTGTGCTCCCAGTCTGAAACGGGCATATATAAAGCACAAACACATGATCAGTATGCTGTATAAATACCTGTACTGTGAGATTTCATATCTGCACATTGTTTTCAGGTGTTGGATCATGCAGAGTAGTACAACCACATTCTTTTGAGCATGGTTACAGTTTCTATACAGACCTTCTCAGTTAATACAGGGAGGCTGGGGTGGAGGGCAGAAAGCATGTCCCAGTTTCCCCTCTAAACTTAAGTTTTTTGAATGCATGAATAAGGGTACTGTTCACATGCATCCATTTCTGATTTGTACACAAAGGCTGCATTTGGACGACGTATTCGTCCATGGAGAGGAGAAAGTCCACTCCACAGATGGCAAATCAATGGTGCCTTTGGCTGACACGGAAGTGCCGCTCCGTGGAAACGACTGTCTCCTCTCCGTGGAGTTGTCATCTCCCCCACCACCACTAGGCCCTCCCCACTGAATGATGGCACTAGTTACTGCTTACCTTACTGGAACTGCCATTTTGTGGAGAGGAGAGGAATGGGGAGGAGAGAGGAGGCTCCTGGCGGCAAATGAATCCCATCTCTTGTCAACAGGAGAGACGGTTCTGTTGGGACTGGCAGAAAGTGCTGACAGAGCCCTCTCTTCTGTTGACAGGAGAAGGGATTCATCCGCTACTGTTGCTAGGCAACTGGGGCAATGTGTCTCCCCTGTCAGGGAAGGCGATGTCCCCACAGTTGTCGGTGAGGGGTCATTCACCAGAGTGGGGATCGAGTGCCCTGACAGATGAGGAGATTGGCCCAAAGTTTTCGATCCCTGCTCCGATGAAGGGGACACACATTATCCAGACGACATTGCTTGGTGCAAATGAATCCTTCTCATTCAGTGCCATGGCAACAGGGCAGGGGGCAGCTGTAACAACGCCACCCCCTGCCCTGTTGCCATGGCACTGACTGAGAAGGATGCTTCACTTTGGGGAGGTCATCTCCAGTACGAGAAGGTACTTTTTCCTGGTGTTGCCTCTTCTGTCCATAGAGTGGGGAAAGTTTTTCCAAATCAGAACTTCAGGGCAAAGTGGGCAATAAGGACAGAAAATCTGCATTTTCTGGGTTCTCTTAATTTTTTTGCCTTTCTCCTTAATGATGCAATAGAAATATGATGGCCATGCATAAGAATTCAATAGAACCTTATCAGGGGAAACCATCACATTATGACATCTTCTTGTTATGCATGCTCATATTGGGGAACATCCAATTGGAGCCTTGTACTTGTAGCCAGTCTCACTGGTCCCAGTCCACACAACACTCATTTCTGGAAGGGGCAGGTCATGAGGACCAGAGCCTCAGAGCTGGGTGTGTGCGGACCAGAGCCTATTTCATCATGTATTTATTTATTTTCTTATAATCTCCCTCATTAAGCTCTTGGACTTTGTTCCTTATCTGGAAAACGGGGTTAAAAGTGGAAGTTTTTTTGCCAATGTAAGTGGTGAGGAATGTGAGGTTTGTTTGTTTGTTTATTTGTTTTGGACTATTGTATAAAATAAAAATACCAATAAGTTAAAAACGAAAAGCAAAAACCCTTTGCCTTTTTTTTTTTTTTTTTAGCATATCACCAGTCATTCTGTTTGGGATGAAATGAAATCACTCAGAGGAATCCGTATGAGATCACCTTCTTTAACACTTACAGATCCAATTCAAAACTCTGTGTTCTTCTTGGGCTTATTGATGTGCTTTTCTCCATTTATCTACTTCTTGTCACAAAATGTTTCCCGCGAGAAAAGGAAATTAAAGGAGGTGATGAAGACAATGGGGCTACGAGACTCAGCATTCTGGTGAGCCAGGAGAAATATCCCTTTCTCAGCTGGGGCCAACAACTTCAACTGAGAAAAAGGGCAAAGAAATGATATGAATCTAGCATGTCTAAATTCATATGTTTGATAATATGCATGTAATCCAGTAACAATAATATCATATCTCTGACCACTTCTATCCTGGGCACTCCTAGGGTACAATTTGACCTTAGAGTGGATGTGGAGCTGCTGCTAAAAATGGTAACCCCATGTTCTACCTGCTTTCCCACCATATTTAAGCATACTTAACCTATGTAGTGCTGTCATGATGTCATACATGCCCGATCCCCACCCAGCCAGTATGGCTTGGGCAGGAAATGGCTTTTGGGGTTGTGGGGAGGGAGCCAGAAATAAAAGAAAAGACATGTACGTGTGCTTGACATGCTTACAGCCTCCTGAGGCAGGGGCGGAGCCAAGGGTATAAAGCTTCGCCCCCGTGTGACTCCAGCCTCTTTCATTTTCAGCCCATCCTCCCTCCCTATAAACCAGTATGGGAATAGCCAGTCCTCTTTGCAGGGGGTGCTGGGTAGGAATTTCCCCTGTTATCTAGTGATGTTCAGGTTTTCGCCTACTCCATACTGGATCTAATCTTTAGAAGTGGAGGATAAATAGGTCAATTATAAATGGCGGGGTTGTGCGGGAAATTTGGGAAGTCACAATAGGGATGGTGAGCACTCTGGCACCTTTATGGTGATTGGCAATCCAGAGGTCCTGCTCCTCAGGGGCTGTGCAGCTCTCGTGTCAGGATATGGTTTGCCTTTGGGGACCTTCTTGTCTCATCTACTCGGCTTTGCAGCCAGAGTGGGGATGATGTGGGTCAGTCTCACCAAACACTCAAGTGTAGTTGGAAAGGGGGGCCGGGTCACCCGACCCCTGTTATCAGCTGAGTGGCTCGCCCTGAGGGGCAGGCTAGTTGCCTGAGGATAAATGAGCTAGATTCCCACATGTTCACGCACAGATCCATGGAGGGGAGAATCCCCATGATTAAATAAAGAGGCCCTATTTTACCCCAAGCTCTGGTGCCTGTGTTTTATTTCCGGGACTTCCTTCTCCACTCGCAATTCCCTTTTCCCCAGTACATAATTGAATTCTATGGGAAAGGGGTGTGTGTCATGGCTGAGTATGCCTAAAGCAGCTTCCCCAGCCTGGGTGTCCTCCAGATGTCTTGGACTACAATTCCCATCTTTCCCAAAACTTTCCAGAAGGCTAATAATGCATTTTTATTTGCAGGCTATCCTGGGGTTTGCTGTATGCTGTGTATGTTTTGATTATATCCAGCCTGCTGGTACTTCTTCTGAACAAATTTTATTTGACACTGAGCAGCTTTTCTGTCTTGTTTATTCTGGTCTTCCTTTATGGCATATCCTCCGTAAGTCTTTGGCCTTTGTTTTATTATCTTTCAATGGACTTCATTCATGATAGAAAGTGGCTAAAATAAAAACTGGTGAAATGTTTCAAATGAACCTTTCCAAATATTCCCCCCCCCATACTGCGGAATGGTATCCATGGTGGGATAATCTTCCTAGTGTGGATACCCTCCATCCATTGGAGTTTGATCCTGTTGATTATTTTGGATTGCTTGGTAGCTTTCGATACCATTGGCCAGGGTATGTTTCTGGATAGGCTGACTAGGTTGTGGTTTCTTTTTTAACCATTCATGGTGAAAGATGAGACACCCAAGAACTGGTTACCTATCAGAATGCAGTTCATACTGAGTGGTTGGAATCTTGGATTGGAAAAAGTTTGATGTAGAAAAAATAATCACACAGGCCTAGGGTTGCCATATTCTGAATCCACAAAACCAGGACAACTCTTTGGGGGGGGGGAAGGACTTTTCTTTCTCCCCTCTCTCCTTTCCTCTCCTTCATCCTCTCACCCCCATTCCCTCCCTCTCTCCCACTCACCCCCACAAAACTCTCTTCCCCCACAAATAACCCAGCAGCTCTACCCAGCGTTTACCCTAAAGCTGTGACCGCAACCAACCAAGCTCACCAAACTCTTTTGCATTGAATGGGACTCAGGCAGCCTGAGGAGAGCACGTGCACCTTTCCTTGCTGTTGTTCCTTTTCTACGCAGGCGCAGTAAGGTGAGTCGCGGTGAGTGACTCAGCTGAGCCTGTGGAGGAGCAGCGGCGCTCTGGAAAAGGCGCCAGATTGATGCATCTTTTTCTCTGCTGCCGCCACTCCACTGAGCAGGCTCAAGGCACCATTTCAGAAGTTGGAATTTCTCCAGCTGGCTGGACCAGGAATCCGGGATTCTTGACAGACTGGCCAAGACATTTTGGAAATGCTTGGAAACCATGACATTCCCGGTTTTCCAGGACATATGGCAACCCTACGCAGGCCTATGGGATATGTGTTTATTAAAAGTTACTTTGGTCTATTTATTGTGTCTTGTAAACTGATGGTTTTCTCTTTTCCAGATATGCTTCTGCTTCATGGTCAGTTCTCTCCTAAAGAAGCCTAAAACTACTTGCTTTGTCGTCTTTGTCCTCACTTTTTCTTTTGGAGCCCTCAGTATTGTTACAGTGCTGAATCTGCTTCCTGCAGCTTTGGAATGGATTTTAAGTGTCTTCTGCCCTTTTGTTTTTAGTGCGGCGATGTCAAAGGTAGAGTGCTATGCTTTATTTGGGATGGAAAATTCCAAACCCCTTATTTTTGGTGAAGCAGGTTGTAAACATGCCTGACACAGGGCAACCACCATTGTGGAATAGGCATTTTCATTCCTCTCGCCTCGTTAATCTGACTGTGAATGTATAGAGATCTGTGAATGAACACAAATGGTGCTCGTCTTCATTTTAGTCCATTGTTTCCTTCACTGGATTATGATCCATATGTTACTAGAAGGTTAGAGTCTGAACATTATTTAGGCTGATGAAAGGATTCTTTACATTTCAAACATTTGTTCTTCCCTCATATGGCTTTGACTGAAGCTTTGCTCTTTTAATACAGATTCTCCGTTTTCAAAAATATGGAAGAGCCTTCTGTTTGCCTGAGCTAATGCACGAATCATACGCTTACGTCCTGTTTTTTGACTGTGTTTTATATATGCTGCTGACTGTCTATTTTGACAAGGTTGTGCCTGGTAAGCAAACTGTAATTAATACTTTTTAGCTTGAAAATTGCATTTCTTCAGATAGCCTTTCCTTATCTCAGGTTAGCTTTTTGGAATTGCCTTGTATAACTTGGCAAGCCCCTCATTGCTGTGAAAATGTAACTTTGTGGAAAATAGCAAGGTTGAATGAAGCAGCATGACTAGCTACTCCTGTAGATTTATTAGCTCATACATTCAGTTTAAGATCCTGAATACAAAATATAGATACTGTGAAGACATGCTTAATTATTACTTTAGCCTTTAACTTCTAGTCTTGCTTTCACCAAGTCTTTTTTTTAAAGAAGCACATTTATATACAAAACTAAATTTCTTTCATTGATACAATGGCTTAGTTGCCATTTGCTTGCATGTGTGACTCTTTTTGTTTTCTGTGAACCAGGATGTGATGATTACACACTTCATAGTTTATTTCATTTATTTATTACATTTATATATTGTTCAATATTGAAACTCTCTGGGTGGTTTAGAACAAACCAAGATCCTAAACAAATCTGAACCATTGTTTTGGCGACAGGCTTGTTTTGAAGCTGTTGATAATTGTTTCTTGGTTCAGATGGAATGGGAAAGCATTAATTAGCGAGTTTCTGGTTTAACCACAGTTCGTGCAAATGGGTTGCGTGCAAAGTCAAAGGGCTGGTTCATGTTGCAGCTTAATAAGCCAAGATATGATTGTCCAAATGCAGCCAATATATCTTCTCAGTTATGGTCAAGTTATGCAACTTATTTCTCCTCTACAATATATTCACTCCTTGAATAGTCAACTTTTTAAATTACCTGCAACATCAGTTCTCCCCAATTGGTCAGTGAGACTTTACTATAGAGGAGCAATGTGAACTAATACATTTGAAGTAGGTGACATGTTCAGTGCTAAGAATAAGAATGTGCTGTATCTTTCCTCTTTGCCCAGGCATATGGCAGCACATTTTAATCACCCACATGTTTATTTTTAATGGTTTTTAATGCTTTATGTATGTATGTTCTGCGTCTTAGAATTTTAAATTTTGTATACTCATTTTTATCTCAATTTTAGAATTTCTGTAAACAGCCCAGAGAGCTCTAGCTATGTGGGCGGTATATAAGTGTAATACATAATAATAATAATAATAATAATAATAATAATAATAATAATCTTTTGATATACAAGGGTTTTGCTGTGTATGTTTATATTTTTGTTAGACAAATATGGAGTGCCCTATCCTGCCTTGTTTTTCCTAAAGAAGTCCTACTGGTGCAAATCAAGAAGGAGATATACTGGTTTTGCCCCTACTAATGAACGAAGCCATGGCAATATCTTCAGTGACAATGTTGAGCCCGTGCCTTCTGAATTTGATGGGAAGGAAGCCATTAGGTAAGAGAGAGAGAGAGAGAGAGAGAGAGAGATGTTTTTAAATCCAAAAGAGATTCAGGTGTGTGGATCAGGTTGTATCCTAGGAATGACTGACAACTGGTTCAGCCTATGCCTAGGAAATTATACTCTGTGTGATACATTTGCAGTGACATCGCAAAAGCTAAATATGGCCTGAATTTGAAGTACCTGCATATCATCACAAGCTGGGCCTTTCTCTCATGGCCATGATACATTGGGGTGATTGTGAAAATCTTATATAAGAATACTGTAGTGTGGGGCTTATTAGTAGAGGTGTACCAGACCAATTTTGGTTACTTTTCTTTGAAACTGAAACTTGAGCAGTGCAGATGTGTAGAAAATTTGGAAACTTTTTTTTTTTAAGTTCTAAACTCGCACTTTGGGCAGCTTGGGAAGGGAGAGGGATGAGGCAAAGGGGAGGTTAATGCATGTGCTGCAAACTGTGCATGTAATGTAACATGAGACACAGGCCATGGCTAGACTAGGCCTATATCCTGGGATTGTCCCGGGATCATCCCTGTGCATTCAAATGACACACAAGGGATCCCAGGAGCAGGGATTTGCTCCATTTGCCTGGGATAATCCTTAGGTCTAGCTAAGGCCACAGTGTGTGTATGCGAGTGTAATAATTAGGGGTGTGCACGGACCCCCCGCTCTGCTTCTCTTCCAGAGCCGCGATTTGTGGATCAGGCCGCTTCGCTCCGCCCCTGCTCCGCCCATGTCCGCTCCGCTCCGGAGCTCCGGATCCAGATCGGAGCTCCGTTTTCCCCCCCATAGGCTTGCATTAAGCTAAAAAAGTATACAACTTTTTTTCTGTGAAAGTTAGAAACCTCAAGTTTGGCACCATGACACCTCATGGGGGTATACACACGCACGCCAAGAATCAAGGCAATTCCATCATCCCCTGATTTTTGGGGAATTTATGAAAATCCAACACCCCATTCACACCCCTTTTGATAGCTCCGTCAATTTGCACGTTAGAAACCTCAAACTCGCCACCATGATAGCTTATCCAGGGATACACATGCATGCCCAGACTCAAGGCAGTCCCATCATCCCCTGATTTTTGGGGAATTTATGAAAATCCAACACCCCATTTGCAGACGTGGACTGTTCTCTGACATTTGGACAGATAAAAAAAAGGGAAGTGAGCACACTCACAGATGCCATCTAGACCCACAATCATGCCAAGGTACAAGGCAATCCCATCATCCCCTGTTTTTTGGCGGGGCTTAAACCTGCAGACATCTCAATGGGGCCAGTTCAAAGGAAATCCCAACATGCCATGAATTGGGGAGTAGAGATAAACCTATGAATCTTCTTCCACACTTGAAAAATGGATTTGGAACTTCCAAAAGTCTAATTGAGCGCAGGAAGGACTTCTCCCCTGAGTCAAAGCCAGACACACACAACATCCCTGCGAGGCGGGCAGGGGAGGAGGGAGGGAAGGCAGGCAGGCAGCAGACATTTCTGGGGGCATAAGGAAGTGAGCCAAGGATAAGCCAGTAATGCATATAAAATGGAATAAATAAATAAATAAATAAACGAAGGAGGGGTGGAATTAAAAGCAGCAGTGTTGCTGAATAAACAACAAGAAGAACTTTAAAAAAAAGGCTATATCTGTCTTTTACCAGTAATAGGGGGACGTGCCCAGGGGAGGGTGAAGCAGCTGCCAATTTGACTGGTCCTAGTGACCAGTCTTTTAAGAAGCAACGCTGTCAGTTCAACTCATGAAAGCCATTGCTCCAGCTCTACTAAGGAGTAAAGCTCTCACTTCAACTCATGATAGGCATTGCTTTACTCTCTTTGGAGGGCTCTGATAGCCCTCCAAGTACAGGAGAGAGTGGGGGCACGTCCACATGGCATGCCCTAGGGGAGCTCATCCCCTTGCACCACATCTTTTCAGTTGTTCCCCAAAGTTAGGGTGGGTAGCAGTGCTCTCTTATTATTGGCTTAGTAGTATATGATTTCAGGTTGTGTTTGTGCATTTGGTGGGGCTACTGTTTTAAAAAACACTGGGAAAAGTCCGTTCAGACGAAGAAAGAGAAGTTCCTAGAATTCCAAGTTACCCGTTTTGCCTATCCCCTCCTCCAACTTTGGGATCATGTCATCATGACCGGGAGTTGACTCTGCCCCTCAGCAATCAAAACAGGTAACCTTTTCCCCGCCTTTACCCTACTTTTTTAAAAATTCTAGCACGCGAACCACACCACACAGAGAGCTGAGAGTAGGCTCAAAATGACCCCCATCCACGACTGTCTAAGCACAAGAATTTTCAGAAAGATAGCTTCAAAAACAACCCAGTTATCCCCGATTCTTTTCCGCAATGCAATCCTATGGGTGAAATGTTTCAAGATGGCGATCGGATCGGACCGTGGAAACAGGAGCGCTCCGAAAATGGGCGCTTCTCTTCGCCTTGCTTCTAGGGGTCCACGGTCTGCTTCTACTCCGCCTCTGAGCAAGGCGGAGCAGGTCAATTCGCTCCTGCTTCTATGCTTCTAATCGGAGCGGAGCACATGCCTAGTAATAATGCTTACTCCTGTGAGCTCTTAGAGGGCTGGACCAATGAAAGGACAGACACAGGATGTTGAGAAATGGGGCTGAAGAAAAGTATCTTGGTGATAGAGAAAGAGAAGGCGAGGAGAAAGAGCTGAAAGGACACCAGAGGGAGAAGAGAGAGAGAAATCTTCCGTTACATGCTTTTGAACTTAAACTTCGAAAAATGATAAATGATCTTTTTTTAAAAGTCCATATTTTGGTTTTCACCTTTCCCAGTTTATTTGTAATGTATTTATTTTAAAAGTGTAAAGTTGTTGCATTCTTAGACTACTAGCCCCTGTGGCACCACAGTATTTGTACTAGCTATGATTAGAATGTAGCATTGTACTAATAGTTAATTGCTTCCCAATCTTTTAGACTAAACAATATTAAAAAAACATATAAAGTGAAGAGCGTGAAAACAGAAGCTTTGAGAGGTGAGATACCTTTAATTGCATTCTCTCCTTCCTTCCTTCCTTCCTTCCTTCCTTCCTTCCTTCCTAAAAATAGTAAGAAAAGCATTTATCTTTCTTCCTCCCCTCTCTCTCCCTGTGTGTGTCTATCCCACCAAATACGGCACTGCCTTTTATCCTACATGTGACAGAAAGCTATAAGATACCTGAGCATACAGCAACCTTATTCATTTGGACTAGCAAATGTCTTCCAATGCTTTTGCCCAAATCTTTTGAGGTGTCTTAGCCATCCCCAGTGGGTTTACATTTGCTTAACACACAGCATGCTAGGGATTGCTGGTTCCTAGAGGTGAATGGATTTCCTCTCTTCTGTCCCTTTATCGATCCCATCTACAGCTACTTCTGAATTCCTGTTCAACTTGGAACATTTCTAAAACTACTTCCACAGGTGTAACTTGAAACGTTGTATCCTGTATTTTTAATGGTTTTTGTTTTGATAATTGTAAACTGCCCAGATGGTGGTATAGAGATGATGATGATGATGATGACGATAATAATAAAAATAATAATGTATGCTACAGATTATTTCAATTCCTTCATTTCATTAATCACTTCCCCTGCTTCAGTAATATTGATGTGCATCTGTGCATCAATAACACTGCAAATAAAGGTGTCTTGATGTGATTGTATATATGATCACATCAAGAAAATTCTGGGGTGGTGGTGCATTTTTTTTAACCAATTTGCAGATGCATTTGGGTGCATTGATAAAGACCAATTTGCAAGTGCATTGATAAGATAGCATTATTAATTCACACTACACACACACTCATTGGTAAAACATCACACATGTCATATTGCGACTGCTTTTTTTGCCGTGTTTTATCAATTTACACATAAACATCAATAATTGAAAAGCAATTAAGAAAGGACAAATGAATTGAAGGTTGACTCAGAAGAAAGTCCTGTTGATTTCAGTGGAACTTGAGCTGCAATCTTATTTGAGAGTAAGTCCCAGTAGACATGTCTGGGATAGCACTGTAAGAATGCCTAGGATTGCATCCTCAGTGCACCTTGCCACGTTGAAGCTAACACAGTTTCTTGTGTACTAGACTTATCGTTGGATATTTATGAGGGCCAGATCACTGCAGTACTTGGTCATAGTGGCGCTGGAAAAACAACTCTGCTAAACATTCTCAGTGGACTTTCCAAACCATCTGATGGTAAGAATCCAGGCTTTATACTAAATTGAGGTGCTGTCCCAATCCAAAATCTGTTTACATGAGAGTCCTGCTGGTTCAGAACAAAGGAATATCTAGTCCAGCATCCAGTTTCACACAGATGCCCATAAGAACCCCACAAGTAGGACGTGACTGCTCCTGGTTGATAGTTCATAGAGGCATGTTGACTTGCCTTTGATTTCTAACCTTTTATACTTTGCATTGTAAGCTTTATTTTTGGTATGGGGCACACAGAATCCACACACACAGCTTCAAGCATCCAACCCTGTGTGTGTATAGTAAATGGGAAGCACAAAGCATTGGATTAACTGAACTTGACTCAAGTTTGATACCAAGTTTAGACAGATCAACCCTGAATCAATCTGGATAGAAGTGGGCCGTTTTCCAAAGAGCTGAATCAGGGTCCAAGTTAAAGAAGGGTGGGTAGGCTGGTGGACAGCTCAAGTTAATAGTATATGTTGCATTGGGTTGTTTCCAAGATCTTCCTTCCATGGCCTCTTCTGTCAGTGGGGCTACATCTTGACGGCGACGCATTTGTTCCACGAGCCCTCGAACCCCCGCATTTGCGCTCCTTCGCGTTATCCCCATGGCAAGGAGCGCAAATGTGGGTTTTCAAAACTAACCGGGAGGATGAGGAGGGGCAACTGCTGCTCCTCTCCCCACCGTTTCCCCCTCCTCCCCCGGTTCTGTGAGAGAACGAGTGTGGCAGGGTGTCCCCCCCAGTTTTTTAAGAAGACCCTTTCCGGCATTGCGCCCATGCATGGATGCACAACTGCACATCATTGCATGAGCATCCTCCATGGTTTTCATTTTCTTTTAACTTTGTTTTGCCTTTACTCACTTCTCTGGCATGAGTGCCCTTCTGCCCAATCCAGAGAAGCGCTGAGGCATTCCAACGGCGGCTTGGCTTGCTGGTCCACCCCCTCCTTCCCCCTCCTCCTGTCCTGCCATGGTGACCATTCAGGGCTTGCTATTGGCACCACACTGGATCAAGGCGACAGATGGCAAATGCACATATATGCCTTGCTGACAGGAAAAAGTCACAGTAAGTAGCCTACTGTTTTAAAGTGGAGCTTTGGGGGAATGCCTTGGGACAACTCTGCGATGGCAGCATCATATAGATAACCTGCCACCACTGCGGATCCATCCCAGGGCAGATCCCTCATCAAGACAGGCCCTGGGAGACTTTTGATCCAGTGAGGGTTTTTTCGTGAACGGGCTAGAGGTGATCTTCAGTGATTCCCAGCCCCCTCTGCAGTCCCCTGTGAATCATGTGTAACCTGTTCTGGAAGGATAGGGGATCCTTTGGAATAGTGGATAAGCATTATTGAGATGGGTGGTGTAGAGAGAGGGGGGAATTGTCAAAAATCATCTATCCTCCTTTATCCACCAGCAGGAGCATTCTCAACAGAACAGCACTGTACGATACGCCCACCAGCAGAATAAACTCTTGATCCAACCAACTGGTTTTGATAATTGATTTTTTTAAAATAAAATGACAGAAGTTTTAGTAGTTTAATTCCATCACATTCTAAAATAACTATTTGTCTACCCTATTCGAAAAGCTACCATGCCTTCTTTTTGCTTATGTATGCAGGTTCTGCAACCATAAACACATTCAATATATCTGAAAGGGAAGATATGGAACAAATAAGGGAAATAAGTGCTGTGTGCCCACAATTCAACGTTCAATTTGAGTTTTTAACAGTGAAAGAAAATTTAAAGACTTTTGCTAAAATAAAGGGGATTCCATCCAAAGACGTAGATAATGAGGTAGGTATGTATTCAGTTGGCATATTCTGTTGGCAATGGCAAACATTTATATAATGCAGACATCTGTTTCTTGTAAGCTAGCTTCATGTTTGGGACAAGGCTTCAAATTCCTGTCCTGCTCTGTTCTGCTTGTATTCATGTTCATTCAGCCAATCCAGAGATAGTTGTGTTTTGAAATCTATTGACTTGGGTACAACTGGTTTTCTTTGATTGGAAGCAGGATATCCTGAATATTTTTCTAATATTGTAGTTATAATGATATATACAACTGAGTATTTGTCTAGGACCATCTTTATTTTCAATATCATGCGGAGGAAGAATCCTTGATCTTATTATTTTATGTTACCAGTTTAGTATTTTCCATAGGATTTATTTAAATATGCTCTCCCCAGCAAAACTTCCTTTAGATGGTTTCAGATTCTTATTGGGACCATGCATATTAGATCTGAAATGTGTGAGCAGTCCTAAATGCTCTTACCTGAGGGATGGTCCAATTGATCACAATTGGATTTGGTACTAAGTAAACATTCATAGGATTAAGCAAGTAGGCCCTGGTTTTGGTAATCCAAATGTTTATTTTTTTCTGAACACTTTGATTGCACATACTAAAAAATCAAAGCAGAACAGTAGCAATTTAACCAAAAATATAAAACGATGTGACTGCATACTCATAAAGACCCTATTCAAAAGACACGCTAAGCCACAGTGCTTAAGCATTTTGAGCTAAACGTTATGGCTTAGTGTGTTGTGTGAACCATCCCTCTCCATGATGGCTACATAACCATGGTTTAAACAAGCTCACCAACCATTTGCTACAAAAGGATTAGAGGCCTAATCAATGGTGCTCTGCCAGTTGAAGTAGGAAGACTCTTTTTATTTCATTGATAATAAGGCAAATAACAAAAACTAAAATGGGAAGGTAACCAAGGAAACACTAAAATGTGATAGTTTGGCAGTGAAATCGTCTAAATACTCTAAAAAATTCTGTTAGCATATAATGTCAATTCTAGGGACAGAACCTAATCTGGAAGCACCCTATATTTTATACAGTATCTATAATATCTTATTAGCATCCAAACCCATATAAGATCTATGGTTACACATAACCTGTACCTTTCAACTGAGTAAGAGGCTGAAAAGGAAGATAAGAAGAAACCCCAAAGTTCCAATGTCTGGGAGTTTGACATTTCCATTAATAAACTCTCCAGGTGCAGAAACTATTGACCCTCATGGATATCAATGCCATCCAAGACTCCCAAGCTAATCGTTTAAGTGGCGGTCAGAAACGGAAATTGGCCCTTGGGATAACCTTCTTAGGAGACCCTCAGGTAAGACATGATCAGACAAAAAGGCCTATTACATGTACTGCGTAAGTATATTTATTTAATAACGGTGATATTTCCCTTTTAATTGGTATTCTTCATAGGTCTCTCTACTGGTGGTTTTTCATTGATCTCTCTGTGTTGCGTTGTGGAACTCCCAATTCTGGTTGGTGTGGCTACTTCTTAGGAATGCATGGTGTTCGTGCCTTCCTTCCTGCAGGGAGATGATCAATGTTGGAAAGTGAAAGATTTGGCACATAGTTCTCTTGTTTCTCCTTCCTTGGTAGATCCAATTGTCTTCTCAAAAATTTCTCTCAAGATATTTTTGGGTTTTATATGTAAAGTGAAGTTTTCACATTTATATAAAATTAGCTTCAATCGCAAAATACAATAACATTATTTAAAACTTTAAAAACCACAGAATTGTGCAAATGTTTTATGTGATCATAAAAATAAGGCATAACAACACTGAACACTAATTGCTAATTGCTCTATGTGATTGAATTTAAAAATGTAAATACATGCCTGCCTGCAGGTCTTATTATTAGATGAGCCAACTGCAGGACTGGACCCTTATTCCAGGCACAAAGTGTGGACTCTCTTGAATGAGCGCAAAGCGGGTCGGGTCACGCTCTTCACTACTCAGTTCATGGATGAAGCTGATATTCTTGCAGGTGAGTAGAGTCTCTCCTGGTAAAGCTGTTCAGACAGATAGGCATAAATGGGGGAAAACACAGATGTGTTGCTTGGGAGCTTGGGATGTTAATATCTTTTCCTAGTATGCTACCTGCACTATTCCCATTTCTCTCTGTTGGAACAAAAAGGTATTCTACCACTGTGGACCAAGTGCTCAATATTCTGTCAGCTCAGGGTCAGCTTCACAGCTTGTTTCATGCCCACTGGTCTCTTCTTCTACCCCTTCTACTCCAGTGGCCTTTGAAGTACTTTGCCTCTTAACCTTATCCTTCCCTTGCACAGTATCAGCTGCTCTGTCTTTATTTTTCATTCCATTGTAAACATTAACACCAGGATGACCGAGATGGAAAGGTCCCTCCCAGCATTCTTTGCAGGAAGTTTTTGCATCCATTTTATTATGTACCATTTCAGGTAATTATTTTAGTTAAGGTTGGCCCTGAGACCACAAAGTGCTGCAGCTACTATTATTATTATTATTATTATTATTATTATTATTATTATTATTATTATTATTATCATCATCATCATCATCATCATCATCATCATCATCATCTCCTTTCTCTCTTGTGGCAGTTTTTCTAGATGAACATGATGGGCTTTGCTTTACAGATCCAGAAATTTCCTGACTATTGAACATGTTTAAGTATGACTGCTTTCTGGAAGTTGGTGTGGATGTATTTTGGTAGGCCTAGGCAGGATCTACACTATTGCTTTAAAATGGTTCATAACAGTAGTGATAACTCTTGAGGCCCAGGACACACTCCATATACAGATTTCAAACTGTTTTCAAAGTGTCATATCCTGCTTAGTGTAGATCTGGAGTTTTCTGTAAAATATTTTGATATGTTGCTGGTGACTGATGTGACTAACAGAATAACTGTAACTTTTTCATGATGATGATGATTAGCATTAATATATGTATTCTAACTTCCTCCATGTTCAGAGGAGCATTTTGGACAGACTGCCAACAATCCTCAATCTGGCTATTCTGAGAGAGGTTGCCATTTGTCCAAGGCTACCCAGGGAGCTTAATCACTGAGCGAGTAGGAATTGGAATGAAGATTACTCAAATTCAACACTCCAGCCACTTCATTATGCTTGCTCAACTCCCATTCAAACAAATACATTTGTTTGCAAGCCTTGCTATGACACTTGTAGAGCTTGCTTCTTTGCGTGTATTCATGAGTCATGTGCTTGTAAGTAGGATCATTTGATACCAAGCCAGCCTCCTTTGGGATTCTTTTTTTTTTTAGTTGTGTACTTCATTTCGATTCTGCCCAATAGCTGAAGCTCTTTGGGTGGTTTACAAAAATTAAAACCATAAACTCCAACTTAGAGTATAAAATATGGATGCTTAAACCACAATATAAAACCATAATATAAAAGTCCAACCAGAATAAAACTGAGCAGCAATGCAGGGATTTAAAATACAGATGTAAAACTGCTGAGTTAAAAGACTAGGATGATAAAATGCTAGAATATTGGGAAAATAGTAAGGTCTGTACTTGACACTGGAAAGACTACAACGTAGGTGCCAGGCAAACCTCTCTAGAGAGCTCATAGCCAGGGTGCCACAGCAGAAAAGGCCCTCCTTTTCTGCATTTCCACTTCTAAATAACCAACCACTATACCTTCCCTTCTGATACTTCCATTTCATAGTTAGTGTTTGGTAAACAGAATGTCTTACTATTGAATGAGGTATCTAAAACAAGGATTTTTCTTTTCTTTTCTTCTCTTTTTCTCTAGACCGAAAAGCTTTTATTTCACATGGCAGATTAATATGTGCTGGATCATCTTTGTTCTTGAAGAAAAAATGGGGTATTGGCTATCATTTGAGGTACTCTGAATTTGGCAACGTTGTACTTTTACCTGGTTATGTAGTAGTAAAGTTTATTTAGCATAACTGACATGTATCTATATAGACAATTGATATTGTAAGGCTTATGACTTGAGATCTACCAGACTGATTTGGTTCAATTTTGTTTTGAACTGAAGCTTGAGCAGTGTAGATGTGCACAAATTTTGGAAAGTTCAAAATAGTTCAAAGCTTGAACGTTAACAGCTATTAATTTCCTCTGTGCCAAACAGGCAGGGCAGCACCTCCACCAGCAGCCTGCCCAGCCCTGCTCAGCCAAACAGTGTGGCGTAATGTCAGGCCCTGAACACAGCCAGGAGGTTAGGCTGTCGCTGGGACAGAGGCGTCCAATCGGAGTGTGTGAGGGAGGGGGTGGGGCTGCACCACATGCAGATGTCAGAGGGGGGATTCGCTATGCTGCATTTGCAGGAAAGGTGCAGGACTGCTAGCACCATGGCAACATGGGCTTTACACTAGTCCACAGACACAAACACTATTTTATGTATTCATAGGAGGATTATGCCCTTCCTTTTCATTTCCAAAATGGAACCTCTCTAGGCAGTTTACATAAGTAAAATGAATAAGTAAAATGACTAATTAAAAACAATTATCAAATAAAAAATAAAGAGAGAAACAATATACAAAAAGGCATCAGTTAAATTTTTTAAAAAAACTAGTGCAGACTCAGACAAAGAAAAAATAATTAAATAGAGGTAATTTGAAATTTGATGGAACAGCAAAATTTTCAGTTGATGGTAGAACATCAGCAAAGAGGGAGATGGATCAACCTACTAAGTCAGGGAGTTCCACATCCGGAGTTCCATAACTGAAAATGCCCTCTTATATATTCCCACATCCCAGCCTCTTTCTGTCACTTTCCCTGAAGCCTCGAAGCATAGCGCTTTCCCCATGTATACCCACCAAGCTTTAAGATTTTCAAAGGAGGTCACATTCATCATTCCATGACCAACAGAATTTTGTTGCAAGTTGCTTCGAAGGTGGGCCTTCCTGGTGGCAGTTCCCACCCTCTGGATCACCGTCCATAGTGTAGTTTTGAAGGCAGAAAATGTGGTATGATTTAAATGCCTCTTGAAAATGCACTTACTCAACTATGCTTTCTCTGGTTTGTCATTAGTTGCAATTAATCATTTGCTGCTCCAACTTTCTGTTCCTTTTATTGCTTTTATTGTTACTGTCGTTGACATTGTTTTTAATACTGTTTTATAAATGTGATTTTAAAAAAATATTTATATGTAAATCACTTAAAGGTTTCATTTAATTATAGTGGTATATACATAATAGTAAGGATGTGGAGGATAATTTGTCCACTACAGAGGGGTTGATTCAAGCCCCTCTGAACTTGGAGCACCATTAACGCATCCCACTAACAACACCAAACCTTACACATGCCCTGCTTGATGACTGAGGGCAGATATTGTTTGAGGCAGAGCTATGGTTGTCTTGGCCCCCATCTTTATGGTGGCGCTTTGGCGCCACGAGGCGCCTTGCACCCGCACTTGCGTTCCTTCCCAGCATCGGCATGGGAAGGAAGGCAAGTGCAAATTTTCCCGCCCCGCGCCTCTGGAAAAGTAAAAATAAAAAATAAAACAGGGGGGAGGAGAGGAACAGGGCAATTCCACCCCCCTCATTTTTTATTTTATAATCTTTATCTGTGAAAGTCTGTAGATACAGATAATAAAAATAAAAAACGGGGGGGGGGGGGGAGAGGAATGAGGCAGCCAGAGGAAGATGCAAGAGGGACTGGGTGAACCACATCTCCTCCCTCTAGCTGCCAGTTTCTCTCCCCATTTTTTTTATTTTTTTTAATCTGTATCTGCGGATACAAATAATATTTTTTTTAAAAAAGGGGGGGAGAACGACCCATTCCTCTCCTCCCCCCATTTTATGTTTTTTAACCTTTCCAGAGGCGCAGGGCTGCCCATGGCGACCAATCAGGGGGCACCATGGACTCCGCTGCCAAAAAAGTCGGTGTGAGTGCCTGACTTGTTTGGAGTGGAGTTTCCAGGGTTTGTCCCTGGATGGCTTCACAATGGTGGCTGCATCATGTAGATGAAGTGCCACTAACACAAAGCCACCCCGGGGCAAAACCATCATGTAGACATGCCCTTGGTGGCTACAAAATTCATGACTGAGGGGTTGGGTGCTCAGCATGGATGTTGACATCTCGGTGCACCTATACCTTCCTATTAATTTTTATTATTATTATTATTTATTTATATAGCACCATCAATGTACATGGTGCTGTACAGCGTAAAACAGTAAATAGCAAGACCCTGCTGCATAGGCTTACATTCTACTAAAATCATAGTAAAGCAATAAGGAGGGGAAGGGAATGCAAACACGCACTGGGTAGGGTAAAACTAACAGTATAAAGTCCGAGCAACATCAAGTTTTAAAAGCTTTAGGAAAAAGAAAAGTTTTTAGCTGAGCTTTAAAAGTTGCGATTGAGCTTGTAGATCTCAAATGTTCTGGAAGAGCGTTCCAGGCGTAAGGGGCAGCAGAAGAGAAGGGACGAAGCCGAGCAAGGGAAGTAGAGACCCTTGGGCAGGCGAGAAACATGGCATCAGAGGATCGAAGAGCACGAGCGGGGCAATAGTGTGAGGTGAGAGAGGAGAGATAGGAAGGAGCTAGACAGTGAAAAGCTTTGTAGGTCAACAGGAGAAGTTTATATTGGATTCTGAAGTGGATTGGAAGCCAATGAAGAGATTTCAGAAGTGGAGTGACATATTAAGATCTATTATACCAATTTTGGTAGGATGGAGTGCCACAGGATGAATTTAGGAACTGGTAAAGTGTCCAAATGGATCAGGAGGTGAGGAGATCTCCTAACTGCCCAGCTCTCCCTATAATCATATGAAAGTTAGAAAGCAATATTTGGGGATACTTCCAGATGAAGCTTTTAAAGTGCTTTCACCTTGCTTTGTAGTTCATAGGATTTTACAGGGGGTTCCGCACAGTGTCGCCATCACAAAATGGAAGACAACCTCTTTAATATCTCCTGTTTCAACTATATTTATAACTTCTGCTTGGGAGTGCTTTTTGTACTTTTTTTTTTTTTAAAAAAAGAAAATTTATGCAACTCCATGATGTGTACTTGATGAACTATAAGGAATCCATCATTTCAATTTCCAATCCATTTTGTCATCTGTTTCAAATGAAATTCTTCCACTTTGCCCCTGAGAATAGTGCTATGTGAAGGGAAATTCTTCGATACATACGTCATTTCAAGTTATATATAGGTGCTTCTAATCAGCTGTTTTGTCATATGGAAAGAAAAATGGAACACATTATTTAGCCCCCCTTTCTCATTATGTGAATGAGGGAGTACAATTGCATAATAAAAATCTAGTCTCCAAGTAAAAGAATAAAGAATGCAGCTCCATTTTGGGGTCAGGAGAGCACACTGCCAGTCTGCACTTGCATGTGAATAAACTCATCTGTGCACAATGCCCACTAAGGAATAAAGAAGTAGGTGGAGGAAATTGCTGGCAGAGGGGAGGGAAGAGGTATTAGAGGGACGAAAAAGCACTTTTTGCTGCAAGCCATATACCTCTGCCCACATGTCTGGACAGGAGAGGGTAAGATAATGTAAGAGAAAATGACAAGACACCTTCAGCAGTATGGAGGGTACATTGCAATTCTGCCTTTAAAAAGCAATGGAAAACAACCTACGTCCTCAAGAAGGCTTCCATCTAGAAGGGCCCTTAGACAATTTTGATTTTTTAGGATTTTTTTTTAATAATTTTTATTTGTTTTCTACACTATATAAACATACAACATTACAATAATAATAATGATAAAAAGAAAACATCAAACAACTGCTACATACATATTGAATAAATGTTGAGTACATATATGTTGAATAAGTATTACCTATACATTATCATACTACAACATAATCATTCTTAACATCAAAGTGCACCCCCCACCTCGGGATCTATTCCTGAGTCCAAAATCTGATCGTTTCTTCTGCTGGCGGTTTCCCACTTCCCTTAGTAAACACAAATATTAGGAACTGTTTCCAGATTCCTTCAAACTCATTTATTTTAGATACGCCTTTTCTCCACTTAATATTACATGTCAGTTTATCATTAATGGCTATATCCCATACTTCTTTGTACCATTCTTCAATAGAATATTCCCCTTGAATCTTCCAGTTCCTAGCTACCATCAATCGTGCTGCAACCAGCAAACTCGATATCAGCTCTATAGTTTCTTTTCCACACTTTATATCTTCAAATAGTGACAGCAATGCTATCTTTGGTGTTTGTTCTATTTTCATTCCCACTATTTCTTCAATTTCTGAAAACACCATCTTCCATAATCTTTGTACATATTTGCATTGCCACCACATATGTAAATACGTTCCTTTTTCCCCACAACCTCTCCAACAATTTGCTGAATGCTGATCATTTATCTTATTCAATCTAATCGGGGTTAGGTACCACCTCCATAAAATTTTAAAATAGTTCTCCTTTATTCTCACTGATAAACTTCTCAACACTCTTTGTTTCCATAGTCCCTCCCATCTCCGTCGCCCTATTTGTACCTTCAAATCTGACTCCCATACCATTTTCTCTGAGTTCTCTCTAAACTCCTTTTCTAACAATATTTTATATATTTCACTCATATTTCACTCCCTTTTAAAACTATACTACCTCCTTTCCCTTTTCCCTTATTTACTATTAACTCTTCAAACTTCGTCATCTTTCTACAAACTCTATTATCTTTAATCCATTTTTTATTCCATTGTTCTAATTGCCCATATTCTAACCAAGATAATTTTTTCTCCTTTAACAATTTTTCCATATCCTCTCTTGTTTTTATATCTCTTAACCAATCCTTTAGTTTCATTTTGCTTTTCTCTTTTAATATTTTACATAATCTACCCTTCAGATCCTCTGGGAAATTCTTTAACATTATTATCGGTGCTAAAGGAGAGTTGCTCGGAAGCAGCTTCCCTTTAAATTTACTCCAGATTTCCCATTGAGTCCTCAGGAGTGGATTATCTATACTTCCAACCCACTTTCTCCCTCCATCTTTAAAAAAGACATTGTCCAAGCTCATCTCTACGTTAATTATAATTTTTTCTTCCATCCAATATAAATCTCCTACTCCTATAATTGCTTCTACAATATGTCTTAATCTATTTGCTACGTAGTATAATTTTATATTTGGGAGACCCAATCCACCCTTTTTTTGGCTTAGATACCAATTATTTTTATTCACTCTTGCTCTCTTTTCTCCGTTACAATATTTATTAATGATATTTTGCCAACTTTTTATCTCAATTTCTGATATTTTTAATGGTAACATCCTAAACACAAAATTAATTTTAGCTAATATCTTGATTTTTATTAAGGCTATTCTTCCAAACCAAGATAAATTTAATCTTTTATATTTCTCCAATTTCTCTAATACCTCTTTCTTTAATAATATATTTTGGAATATATTATTCCAAAATATATTATTTTGGAATAATATATGCACTTGTTGTGCTAGTGAGACAATTGCTAGTTGGGACTAGATCTTGGATACTTTACTTAGAGAATATTCTAAAGAAATGAATGCAAATTTTGGTCATCGGTGTCTAAATACAATTTTAATATGAACAGAATGCATGTAAATGAAAGCTGTGATTCTGAGAGAACAACATCCCTGGTCAAACAATATATCCCTGATGCCAAATTATCTGGACAACGTGAAAATGAGCTGAGGTATACACTACCCTTACAAAAAGTGGATAAATTTCCAGGTAATTATCAATTTCAATTAGTAACAAAAATACCATTGAAATCATCTATAAATGTCCAGTTAGTTGTTGCTTAGATTTGATTGATGGATGGATGGATTTACTCCAGTTATTAGTTGTTCAATAACCAACGTTCTCTGGGCAACCTTCAGATTAAAACACATTAAAATTACCATTCATAAACACCAGGCAATAACAGCAGAAACAACTATCAAAGTGAACCGCCCAGAGAGCTTCGGCTATTGGGCGGTATAAAAACGTAATAAATAAATAAATAAATAAATAAAGTAGAGGTTAACATAATTTTGGAACAAGAATAATCTTTGCAAAGTATGCACACGCACGCATGCACGCACGCACACACACACACACACATGTATAGCCTGGAAAAATAAAAGAAACTTCTTTACTTGGCACCTAAATGCCATGAAAGTGTGCACCAGGCAAGCCTCTCTTAACAGGTTACTCTTTTACAAGGCTGGTATTGGGCTTTGAAATTGTTATCATAAAGTAGAAGGACAAAACATAACTAGGTATGTGGGCTTTTCTCCCTGTCATGTAGCCCTGTTCTGTGACATGGACAGACAGACAGACCTTGGGATTGTTAATTATGGGGTCACCATGACAACTCTGGAAGATGTCTTCTTGAAGGTGGAGGGAAATGAAACCATTGACGAAGAAGGTAAAGTATTGTTCCAAATAATGTACCTTCTAGCAGTGCTTCCTGCCATGGTTGTGAAGGTAGCTCAGTGGTAGAGCAACTGCTTTGCATGCAGAAGGTCCCAGGTTCATTCCCTGGCATCTCCAGATAGGGCTAGGAAACTGGGGACCCTGTAGAGCTACTGCATGCCAGTGTCAACTCTACTAGGGTAGACATAGCTTCCTAGGCTCCTAAATTGTGACTTTGGGACTATAAATATTTATTTTATTTGTAGCTCGTCTTTCTCTCCAAAACACAGCCCTCAAGGCAGCCAAATGAGTACAACCTCCGTTCCCCATCTCTTTAGATCTGGGAGAGGACGTGGGATGGTCTTTCACAGAGAGGGTGCACAGCTCCTTTCATTAGGGTGTGCACCTAAGGCCCCCATTGAAGCAGGTGGGAGAAGGAAGCACATTATACCTTCCACACTGCACAGCTGCTACATTACTGATGCTAGAGTAATAATTTTTTAAAAGAAGATTCCACACATGTGCTGAGTTTCACATTTTAAACCCACTTAAGGTGCAATCCTATGGCATGTTTGGAAAGAAAAAGAGTCATGCAACTCTTAGTATGCTCCAGCCAGCCATGCTGGCTAGGGACTTCTTGGAGTTGTAGAATTTTTTTTCCTGTCTAAACATGCATAGGATTGTGCCTTTAACTTATCATGTCATAGTAAGTATAACTAAATAAAATAGGATTTCCCTCTGCTGCTCGGGTGCTGAACATACTTAAATGGAGTAAGCACCATTTTGTTATAGGAAAGGATAATATATGTATTCAAATTTAAAACAAGTATCTGTCACCATGTACAGAGTTTTCCCATGGAAAACCAAGCTGGTTCACGGTTATGTTTATTTGATTGGGACTGGAATGCAGTTACACATGACTGAAGGAGAGTCACTGTATGTATGTTTAGGGACACTAATAACTGCTGTACCTAATAGAGTGTTTAATTGTGGTTTAAAAAGCCCACAGTTGTCTATTTTATTTCTGCAATGGCTTCATCTTTATCCCCTTCTCCTGCCTTTTCTCCTTACTTTTTCAAGCTGAAATTCTATGCACATTTACCTCAGTAAAGCAGCAGTTTCTGCAGCTGAAACTCTCCCCACGGCCTGAGTTCGATCCCAGCGGAAGCTGGTTTCAGGCAGCCGGCTCGGGTCGACTCAGCCTTCCATCCTCCTGAGGTCGGTAAAATGAGTACCCAGTTAGCTGGGGGAAAGGTAATAACGGCCGGGGAAGGCAACGGCAAACCACCCCACTATAAGGCCTGCCAAGAAAACGTCAACGAAAGCTGGTGTTCCTCCAAGAGTCAGTAATGACTCAGTGCTTGCACGAGAGATTCCTTTCCTTTCCCAAGTCCTCCGTGGGGCTTACTTCTGAGTAGACATACTTAGGATTGTGCTGCAACTTTGTTTTTAAGATACACGCACACACGCGCAAACACACCATATCTAGGAAAATAACAGTTTGCTGGTTACTGCATCACATTTACTTGAAAAAAGGGAGGCTGGGAACCCTAAAATAAGCAGGGGCATTGTTTTAGCACTTCTGTGCTGTTGCAGACCTGAAGCTGGATGCAGAAAGACATTGAAGAATCCTCTTCAGCCAGGAAAGGCCTGGGGGTACTGCAATTCTTCCCCCTTTTCTTTTTCACTCCCAGGCCTTCTGGCCTGTGGCAGAGGAAGCAGGGAAGAGAGAAGAAACACAGCGCCTCTCTCTCTTTCAGGTTTCCTACCACTGCTTGCATGGCTGCTGCTGCTCCCGTCTTGTGCTCCAACTATAACGAGAGGTCCAGCTAACTCTCGTGAACTCTGTGTGTGGCTGGGGCACAAGGCAAGAGCTGCCGTGGAGGCAAGAGCAAGGGGGCAGCAAGGGAGAGAGTGCTGGTTGAGTGAGCGAGCGGGCTGGCAGCAGTCGCTCCAGTCCTCGCCTGCAAATGCAATTATTGGCTTTCCAGGCAGCGGAGGGGTGGGGAGAGCAATAGAATTCACTGCTCTTCCTGTCCTCCTTGAACGTCCTGATTTGAGAGGGGGCAGGGCAGGAAAGCAGAGGCAGCCCCAAACATTAGGGCGTGCCTGGGCACACTTGGCACATCCCTTACACACACCAGTGGAGAGGAGACAGTCTGCGGTGGCAGTGGCAGCAAGGAGAAATGGGGGGGATCACAAAGGAGGGGAAAACATAAGAAGAGAGTTTGGACAAGCAGACAGTGGCTCCTTAGGCTGGTACCAAAGTTCTGATTTTGTACTTTTAAATGTTTTCTTAGATTATGGAGAGCAAGTGGAAAAGGATCTGCTCTTGCTCTCAGACACAGGAAAGGCAACAATGAGGGGCACCGGACTCTGGAGGCAGCAGGTCTGTGCCATGACAAGAATGCACTTTTTAGACCTCAAGCGTGAGGGCAAAGTCTGGGGATCCCTGTGAGTGCCAAGTCATCTACTCATTTTCACTTTCTCTGAAATCTCCTGTTTTAAAGCATGTCGAGAATATAGGCAACTTTTGGAATGAGGACTAAACTACATGTGACATTGAATTGTTGGGTTAACCCTTCCCTCCTGCATGCTGTGGTCTCAGTGAAAATTGCCTGAATTGTCATTAAAGAAAGAAAGAAAAGAAGAGGTAGTTCCTATTTTTTAAAATTTTTGATTGTGTCAAGTTATGAGTTGCCCTTTGAACCAGATAAACTCCCAAGGTGACTTATAATTAGAACTTAAAGACAATTTTTAAACTCCTTTAACTTTAAAACACGATGAGCCCATTCAGACAACACTGAGGGATCTGTGGTTAGCATAACCATGCTTCTCTGTGGTTAGCACAAACCACAAGTAGAATGGTCGCTCACAACACCATTAGCACTGTTCAGTTCCTGGTTCCTTTAACCACGCTCTAAGCACAAACCTGTTAGATGAGCACCTGAGTCTTTCAAATGCTCTGTCCCATATTCTAGCAGTCAGGGCCGGTGCTAACATAGAGGCCACTCAGGTGGCCGCCTAGAGCACCAAGCTAAGAGGGGCGCCGGGCACAGCGCAGTACTCATGCGCGTTGGCTGTGAGCTGGGCCAGCCCGAGGATTCAGCTGGGCCTGGGCGGGCAAGATGACGCCCTGCACCCGCCCAGCCAAAGCAAAGCCAGGAACGCTGGGGTGGGGGTGGGGCGGCTCCACGTTTGGACTTCTGGAACATGCCCGGAAGAGAGAGAGAGAGAATGTATGGGTGAATGGGGTGCATGGGGTCTTTGAGTGAGTGCATGTGTTCACGCGTGTATTTGTTTGGAGTGAGTGATGCTGAGTGTGTGAGTGCGCGCGTGTGTGAGTTGGGGGGATGATTTGGAGGTGATATTCCTATTAAATAATGCATTTTAGACCCATAGACGTTCCTTTCCAATTTGTTTGCTATAATTGGCATGGCGTATTTCTTGCACTTTAAAATAAATTAAGCAGTTTCAAGTTTTGTGCTTCTTATTTTTTCCAGGAAACATCTGTTCTTAAAAATCAAAGTTGGCATTTTGGGGTGGGTGGGGGGTGAAAGTAGCTCACCTTGCCTAGGGTGCAAAATAGTCTGGCACCGGCCCTGCTAGCAGCCCTTACACTACAGGAACTGGCAGTTGTGCCTGCCATTTTAGTTTCATCTCTATAGTCAGCCCTTAAAGCTAGCAATTACAGGAGACTGAGTCAGGGTGGAGTCTATCTGACTCCACCTCCACAGCCTCTGAGATCCCATTCCCCCACCCCCACCCCGCCACAGCTACTTACCAGACCCATTCACCAGCCAGGTACTTGTGCAGTACAAGAATCTAATATTGCAAAAATGACAGCCATAAAGGAGCCATTTATGCAACATTGCTGGAATGAATGGACCATTGTTGCCTGTAATGTTGCGCAAATGCCCCCTTTACCAACACCAACACCATTTATGTAACATTAGATTTCCAGAAATCATGAGCTGTCATTTTTATACAAAATGGTGGCTTGCTAAGGGGAAGGACAGCCCTGCAGTTCTCGTTGAGCATTTACCATGGCATCCGTGGGGCGGGTGGCTTTGTGAACACCTGGTGAAACTAGATAGAGGTGAGTCCACCCATCTCAGAGAGAGAGAGAAAGAGAAAATAAGTGTGCACCTGCCTGAGTGTGAGAATGCAGTCTGGACAATTGCACCAGAAGCCACATGACAGACACTATTAGGGGGACCATATGAAAAGGACGACAGGGCTCCTGTATCTTTGTTGCATAGAAAAGGGAATTTCAGCAGGTGTCATTTGTATATATGGAGAACCTGGTGAAATTCCCTCTTCATCACCACAGTTAAAGCTGCTGGAGCTATACTAGAGTGAACCAGATTTAAAAGAGGACATGGCACCTGCAGCTTCAACTGTGGTGATGAAGAGGAAATTTCACCAGGTTCTCCATATATACAAATGACACCTGCTGAAATTCCCTTTTCAGTACAACTGTTAAAGATATAGGAGCCCTGTCCTCCTTTTCATATGGTCACCCTAGACACTATAGACACTATGTGCTGGCCCCTCCCACTGTTGTCATGCAGCCCCTGATGTGCTTGCTTGGGCCTAATTTAGCCAGTACATAAGACAGTTTTACAGCAAAGCATCTTGTAAGACTTGAGAAATAACTGTTTTTAAAGGAAAGAAGAATAAATAATGAGTCTGAATGAACAGAACTAACTTATTTTGATTATAATTTGGTTTGGGTATAATGGGGTTAAATTTATTTTCCGTATGTGCTGAACAAATAGGTCAAATGTTCAAGTTGTCTTGGTGCCAACTAGCGTGAGAGGTCAGGAGGCTTAGCAAGAAGTCAGATAATGGGCTTTTCATTGTGATTTGAAGCCTCATCCCACATACACTTTTGTTTTGGTTTACCCTTGAATTATCTCATTTCACTTATATAGTGCTTATATAGCATAAGAAAACTTGTAAACTTACACCTCTGCTGTAGCGCGTTGGGGAGATCCATTGAGGTTCACTCACACATGTTGTTATCCCCACCCCCCAGATCTTCTTTGTACCTCCTCCTACCATTTATTGGTTGTTTGAAGTGGGGAAAACTCCCCCTCAGAGAACAAGGATTTGGATTTGCTTCTCTTGTTACTGAACACCAAAGTAGAATGTTACGTAAGACTGCAGTCAACTCTTTTGCATGCTTACTCAGTAAATAAATCCCATTGAGTTCAATGGAATGCATTTCCAAATTAGAGCCCCTCCGATTGTAGTCTTAATTTTTGCAACTTTAAAAAGGAAAAAAAAAACATGGGGTGGGTGGCTGGGGTGGGGGAGTGAAGCGAGGTAGGAAGTGGCCATCTCAACTCCCAGTGTACAGAGGAGGAGACTTCAAATGCAGCGCCAGGACCTCCAATGGCAGAGAAATTGAGAGGGAAATCACAGTTACTGAGAGGATTAAGCCATCCTTTCCCATGCGGGGGCTCCCAATAAAAACTGGATCCCCATTGTTAAAAAAAGAAAAGAAAAAGGTGGGGAGATGCAGGATTCCTCCCCATGGAGAACGTTTCCATCTCTGCTTCCCCATCTCCTGCCATCCCCCACTCAGCTTCACATGCTCAAAGGAATGGAAGATCTGTGTCCTTCTCCCACCAACTCCCATTCAAATAAGAACAAGAGCAACACAAATTAGGATGGAAAAGGAGGGACATGGACACACAAACAGGGATTCAGAAGCAACAAAAGGACTTCGCTTGAAACTGACAAGACATTTAGGTGAAACTGACAAGTCTTTGAAGAGCTCTCTTCCACAGCATGTTCCTTTGCAGTTAAAAACACACAGATCTAAAGAGTCTCTCCCCCCTCACTTTCCTTTCCTCCCGCGCTGCTTTTTGCTAGTTTAACAGGGGGATTTAACTGCTCCTGTTTCCCTGCCAGGAGGGAGCAGGGGCGTTCAAAAGCAGCGGGAGGAAAGGATTTGAATTTGCACAGCCCTCTCCTTCATCAGCAATACTGCCCCTTGAAAACACGCCCACAGTAAAGCACATTGGAAACGATGGATGAAAACACATGTTGAAATTTGAGCGATGTGTTTTCACATGCCCAGAAGAAGCAGACTTTCTCTGCTGCAAAATATTTCACTTAAAGCGGGGGGGGGGGGGGGAGAACCACAATCACAGCAGGACATAGTCAACATCATCTAAGTCCTTTGCACTTAACGCAGACTATAATGTCACCATCATTTTAGTCTTTTGCATAGACTTTGCTGCAACAGCACAATTTAAGGCTGGTGGGATAAAGTTTTTGGAAGGGTATGTAATGTAGCATGATAGTTTCTGGTCTACAAAAAGCAGAATCTTTGAAAACATGTGCAGAGCTCAGCAGAAAGAAATTAGGGAAAAGCTGAGGCCTCCTGATTGCTTAGTGTTACAAGCACAGGCTAGCGTTAACATAGAAAATAAAGGAGGCAAAAAGGCAGATTTGGGTAGTAGAAGGCATATTTGGGTAGTGGAAGGTTTGTTTGAAGGAAAGAAAAACCAGAAAGAGAATAAAATCAAAGAGCTACTTTGGGAATGCTGAATGCTGGGGAGAAGCTGACTGCTTCAAAAAGCGGAGAACTCTGACAGTACAGTATTCTGTTTAGAAATTATAGGAAATAGGTGCCCAGATTAGTTAGGCTAGCTATTTGTGTTAACCCTGTTTATTTTCTTACACTTTTGCTCTTAAGTTTTTTTTTGTGGGGGGGGGGAGTGGAGGTGTGTGTGTGTATGCAGTAACTACCACTACTACTAATTTATTTCTTACCCACCTCTCCACTTGGATCGAGGCGGGGAACAACAGTGAATATAAAACACATTAATATTCGCTGCTCCTTCAGTACTGCAAGTAGGCTGCTCTTTCTTTTGACAGTATAGTCTTTGGCTTCAGCCTCTTCTCCTGCTGGCTGGGCCCCAATTAATACTAGACCCGGAAATATTGTTCTACTGCCCAACCTTCTCACCGTCTTCTGCTGCCAACAGCTGCAGCTGTTTTTCTTATGAAGCCCAGCTGCGCGGCTTCTGCTCAAGTCTGACTTTTACAGGGCAGAATGCAGCTTAATGTGACTCAAAAGCCGATGGTTCTAAAGGTAAAGGGACGTGAGTGGCAGCAAGAAGGGGAGAGGCACACTTTTCCCAACTGTACGGTACAATGCAATTGACTCAATGTCCCCCCTCCTTTGCTTAATTACTGTATTTCCTTCATTACAGATTACTTCTTTCTGGAATTATACTACTACCTTTTCTTATCCAGTTAGCGTCATATGGTATTTTTATGAAAGCACATTATGCAGAGCTTCATTCTGGCCTTTATTTTGAGCCGGGAAAGAAGTCTTTCACAGGAACCAGTGGACTTCTGATCCTTAATAATACAGGTAAGGGCACAGATCAGAATAGTGAGACTTCATTTCATATGGTTCAGACTGAGGTCCAACGTAGTATAGTGGTTAGAGTGTTGGCTTACCACTAGACTAAGAAGAATAGAATTCAAGTTCCTATTCAGATCATGATGCTCCTTGACTTGGTTCACAAGACATAGTGTGTCTCATTGTGGGTTATTTAACCCATAATGAGCCATAGCACCTACAACAGTGTTTTGAATATGCAACTCCCAGCCAAGGATTGTTGTGTCATACAAACTCGGTGATTATCATAGATCTGTTGTAGGTTTATACGAGGGTTGTTTAAGCCTCACATAATCCACAGTTGCCGGATTTGAATGATGTGACAACCCCTGCCTGGGAGTTGCATATCCAAAATGGCAGCTGGTGCTTGTTGCAGCCTCTCCATGTGTTAAATAACTCATGGTGGGCTTTTGTCTTGTGTGAACTGGCCCATTCAGTTTCTTTGGTCCATCTATGGGTTTAGCCTTCTTCACTGGATTGTTGTGAGCATAAAATGGGAAAGAGGGTTAACCATGTCTGCTGCCATAAACCCCTTGGAGGAAGGGTGGGATACAAATGTAATAAATAATAAGGTTTACTTGCAATTTTAGTATAAACAGAAGTATACAATGCATGAAGAATAGGTATTCTAGAAGAAAAAGCCAAGAGAATTGCCACCATGCCATAGAGTATTCCTCTTGCAAATGAATCACACCATTCTAATGTCCTCTCAGTGCAGTTTTCTGCTTTCCAATCTGGTATGAGTGCTCCCTCCTGGGCATCAGGCCTGGCTTACACATGCAGCTGAACAAGATACAGAAGTTGTAGAATGGATTGTGCCACTTCGGGCTGCTAGTAGGTGTAACTTGTTTTCAAGTTTGGTTTTATTTATTTATTTATTAATTACACTTATATACCAGCCCCATAGCCAGGGCTCTCTGGGCGGTTTACAGAAATTCTAAAATTAAGATAAAAACAAGTATACAAAATTTAAAATTCTAAAACACAGAAAATACACACAAAAAGCATTAAAAACCATTACAAAACTAAACGTGGGTGATTAAGATGTGCCGCCATATGCCTGGGCAAAGAGGAAAGTTTTAATCTGGCGCCGGAAAGATAGCAGCGTTGGCGACAGGCAAGCCTCGTCAGGGAGATTGTTCCATAGTCTGGGGGCCACCACCGAAAAGGCCCTGTCCCTCGTTGCCACACTCTGAGACTCTCTCGGAGTAGGCACCCGGAGTAGGACCTTAGATGTTGAACGTAGTGACCGGGTATATTCACGTCGGGAGAGGCGTTCCGTCAGGTATTGTGGTCCCAAGCCGTGTAAGGCTTTATAGTTCAAAACCAGCACCTTGAATTGGGCTCAGAAACATATAGGCAGCCAGTGCAAGCGGACCAGAGCAGGTGTTATATGGTCGAAACTTCTGGTTCCCGAAACCAATCTGGCTGCTGCATTTTGCATGAGCTGCAGCTTCCGAACCGTCTCCAAAGGCAGCCTTACGTAGAGTGCATTGCAGTAATCTAACTTGGAGGTTACCAGAGCATGGACAACTGAAGCCAGGTTATCCCTGTCCAGATAGGAGTGTAGCTGGGCCACCAACCAGAGTTTGTAAAAGGCACTCCATGCCACTGAGGTCACCTGAGCCTCAAGTGACAATGATGGATCTAAAAGAACCCCCAAGCTATGAACCTGCTCCTTCAGGGTGAGTGCAATCCCATCCAGAACCAGTAGAACACACCCCCATCCTGTCAGCGGAATCACCTACTAACAGCATCTCAGTCTTGTCTGGACTGAGTTTCAGTTTATAGCGCTCATCCAGTCCATTGTCGCAGCCAGACACCAGTTCAACACATCCACAGCCTCTCCTGCTGAAGATGAAAAGGAGAAATAGAGCTGCGTGTCATAAGCATACTGATGACAGCACACTCCAAAGCTCCGGATGACCGCACCCAGCGGCTTCATGTAAATGTTAAACAACATGAGGAACAAAACCGACCCCTGTGTACAAGAATGTTCAAAATAGGGCTGTGCTCTGCTCTGTTCTGGACCCCCAGATCCGGAGCAGATCAGGCCAATCTGGACCCCCTAAATTTGGATCTGAATTGGGTCGGGGAGGTCCGGACGCCATTTTGGGTCAAACTATGTTTTTCCCCATTGACTTACATTGGAAAAGAAAAATGCCTATACTGTTTTTAGTTTTCAAGATAGAAACCTGAAAATGGGAACCATGATAGTATCTAAATAGATCCTTAGTCATGCCAATTTTGAAGCAAATCGTATCATCCCCTGATTTTTAGGGAATTTTTAAAGTTCCCCCCATTTACAAAGCTGTATTCATCTCCTTCATTTTTCAAGATACACACATGTAACTGGGCACCATGATAGGTTCCACATTGAAAACTAAAAAAGTTATAAGCATTTTTCTTTTCCAATGTAAGTCTATGGGGGAAAATCCGGACCCCTGGATCTTACTCTGGATTCGGATCCAGATTGGTTCGGAAGAGGTCCAGATCAATCCGGAGCACTTCGGACCTGATCCGGAAGGTCTGGATCAGGATCCAGAGCGGATTGAGGGGGCCTGCACAGCCCTAGTTCAAAATGTGGCACACACATCCCAACTGCAGTCTGAGCTGAAGTTCTGCAATCTGTTCTGAAAAGTAAACATGTAAGAATTATAAGTTTAACTGTGAACTGTAACACAACCCTTTTAAGCATCTTTACAAATAGATACACAGTAAAACTTACATATAATATTTATTTATTTATTTATTTATTTATTACATTTTTATACCGCCGGTTCACAAAAGTTAAAACCATAATAAAACAACCAACATGTTAAAAGCACAATTACAAAATACAGTATAAAAAGTATAAATATTTATATACAGTAAATTTAAAATACAGTATAAAAATATTTAATTTTTGCCCCAAATTTCCTTTTGGTATGTCCCTGTTTGGTTGTGAAGTAAAGATTTGGCCATAATCCTCTGGTCATTCTCTCAAGACATCTTTCTTTTTTACCAGGTAAAAACATTGACAATTTCATCCATGCAGTGAAGAGTCAGAATATCATGATGGATGTAGTCTCCGGAGACAGTGTCAGTGACCAGCTGGTACACAATGGGGCTATAAAAGTAACTCTTGAAGACAAGGTAACTTTTAGCTATTTTACTCCTTTTTGGAGAAAGAACCAAGTTATCCAATAGATTGGTCTCTTATAACCTGGTGCCTTCAAATGTTTTGGCCTGCAGTTCCTAGGATTCCTGACCATTGATCATGCTGGCTGGGGCTGATTAGAGTTGAATTCCAAAACTTCTGGAGAGCATCAGGTTAGGAAGGGTGTTTATAGTGTCATCCATATACATAGCACTTCACAGAGCTTCTTTTTATATATATATATATATATATATATATATATATATATATATAATTTTTATTTGTTTTCTACACTATATAAACATACATAAAACATTACAATAATAATAATAATAACAAAAAGAAAAACATCAAACAACTGCTACATACATATTGAATAAATGTTGAGTACATATATGTTGAATAACTATTACCTATACCTTATCATACTACAACATCCTCATTCTTAACATAAAAGTGCACCCCCCACCTCGGGATCATTCCTGAGTCCAAAATCTAATCGTTTCTTCTGCTGGCGGTTTCCCACTTCCCTTAGTAAACACAAATATTAGGAACTTCTTAAGAAGAAGAAATAAGAGCTTCTTAAGAAGAAGAAATAAGACTGTTCTCTGAATAAATTTAAAATCAACTGAAGGGCAGACAACCAATGGGAAATGGGTAAGAGGTACCTTCCAAAATATAATAGCTGAAGAGGCCAAATGTCATCTCCCAGGTTTATATTTCTTTATGTCCTTTGGCATTCCCCTCATTCAGTTAACTCCTTTGGAGACGTCTAGTGTGTTATCATTGATAGCTGAAGCTCTTACCACTCTTTCAAACTGAATATTCATCAGCGTTTGGTGAAGGTGACATCTTTAAACTATGAGGAGTGTGTGTGTGTGTGGGGAGGGCAACTTAGAACCTGATTTGCAATCTGACTTTTAGAGAAAAATAAGAAACAGTTGGTAGTTAAATTTCAGTGAAACGGAGGCCTCAGCTAGACCTACCTGTTAGTCTGTGGTGGAGGAGGGAAGATCTCGCAATGTGTTTATTGCGAGATCCCTCCTCTGTTTACATACGACATGTGACGACCTCAGAAGGAGAGGTGTCACGCCCGCCATTTTTATTAAAGGGCCAGCAGTGCACAAAAGCTTGTGCGCAAAAGGTAAGTAATTTTTTAAATTTAAATGATTTCCCCCGCTCCCCTACCCTACCCCCGATGGGTGCAGTGCTCCTGGCTCCTCACAAGGAATCGTGAGGAGCTGGTTCAACCCACGGCGCCCAGCCACACGTTCCACGCTCTTGGGCTCAGCCCGAGACCGTGGAAAAACTGGGGCTAAAGGGGAGGGCGAGATCCCGGGGCAACAGAGGGATCATCCCTTCCTGATCCTTGGATCCTTTGTGCATCATGTGGATGCACAGGGATGATCCCAGGGATCACCCTGGGATTTCGGCCCATCTAGCTATGGCCTGAGTGTGGAGTGAGGTACACATCTACTCTGTGGTAATTAGATGCAGGGTCATCCGTTTGGCTATTTGCTTGAAGAAATGTATTTGCCTCTAGTCTATTGCAAAAATACTATAATAAGATTCTGCTACTCTCTTGTCAATGGGAATATTGCGCCTGGAAATTCTCCTCACTTATGGAAGTGGAGTGAGCAAAGCACATTATAGTACTGCAAAGTGATCACCCTCAACTCCTGGTAAATAATCACACTCAACTTCAAGGGTGTGGTGTAGATATGGGACAAGCACTTGAAATACCCTATTCAGTCTTTACTATTCAGATAACAGAGTCAGCAGAGACCTTCTTGATGGACATTAAAATAACAACAACAAAATCTCAGTACCTCATGCCCAAAATAAAAACCTCATTAAAGGCACTCGATTGCACATGCTTTGAACTTTAATGCAAATGCATTTTATGTTTGTTTATAGACTGGACATCAGTAAAAGCAATTATTATGTTTCACTTTGGTCCAGAAATACAGGTTCACAATTATGTGCCACATGGAAGTCACTAATTGCTTTCCAGTGCTGGTCAACATCATCAGCAATGCACTTCTACAAATGTTTAATTCTACTGCCCATCTTCGAATCTGGAGTCAAGCATTTCTAGGTGTAAGTATGTTAGGTGTGTGGTGGCGGGAAGGATTGCACTATATAGGGATATTCTTTTTCAATAATATTCTTTTTCATGGTTTTAAGAATATATCAAAATATGGAAAAATCCATTTTTAAGTGAAAATATTAATATGTTCTGTTGAAAGGGCTCTTGATCCATCATTCTAATAAGACATACAGTGTTTTCTATCACTAGTCTCTCTGAGACACAACTCTGGGAGTCGTAGGATTTTTCTATGTCTAAGCATGCATTGGATTGCACTCTACATGGTTTGTATGCAATATAGCTTCGGCTATTGGGCAGAGAAGAAATGTAGGTAAATAAATGTTTTTTTAAAAAATAAGAATAAAATAAATGTAATGGCAGATAAAGATCCATATTGAGAAATTCAGAAAGGTTCCATCATTTTGCCCCAGAACCTCATTCCCTTCTGTTTCTCTTCCCACAAGGCTCATGCGTGCCCTCTTCATTAAATGGGAGGAGATGCTGAGGAGAGCATCCTTCCTCGTCAATCTGCCCTGCGGATTCACTCCTGCACAATGGGCCCCACAGCCCCTCTGGCTTGCATCCATGGGGATTTGGATCTTCTCGGGTTCCCAAATTAGGTTGCCACCTCCCCTAATGCTAGGGACATCCACTTCCTGAGAGACATCTTGATATGGATGGAATTAACACCTGCTGTTGCACTATCTCCCTCTGATGGAGGGCAGAAGCCATTGTAGGGGGCTTGAGTGTCCCCTGATCTACTGATCACAGTCTAAGCAGCTTCTCATGATTCCCTGCAGGTGAGCCAGGGTCATTAGCTCTGATTTCTGAAAGGGGGCATTTGGGTGTTCTTGCAGAAGTTTTCCACCCTCTACCATGGCAATGACACTATACCTATTCATTGAATGTCTCACTTGTTCTTTATTTTAACATTAAGATGTTATGTAGATCAAGTTTGTCTTAATTGTGTGCTGTGAAATCAGACATGTGACCAAGGCCATGTTTGGGTGGGCACACCCCCTTGGGGTCTGGACATGTTGGTGGGTACGCCCCCTTGGGGGGCAGCCATGTTGTCTTCCCTTTTGGTTTCCAAAATATGGTCACCCTAGTACTTGGCCATGTCAGAAAACATGGCTATGTAATAAGGTCCTACAGACATGGAGCTGTAACACTTATCCCCTGCTGTTAAATCTCTCCCTCCCTCCCTCCCTCCCTCTCTCTCCCCCTCCCTCTCCCTCTCCCTCTCCCCCTCTCCCTCTCCCTCTCCCTCTCCCTCTCTCCCTAACTCTCCTAGTAGGAACTCCACCTAAAGAAACAGGAAAAAGCAAGCAAAAAGCAGTTCCTGATTGTGGAGCCAGATTAAAAAATACAACAAAACTGTAGTCTCAAACAAGACAAGATAGGAATTGGGAGGTCTCTCTGTCTCTCTGGAAGTGACATAAAACTGCTTAGCACAGTCCGTTGTTTTTTTTTAATAAGTGGAAAACTCCACTTCAGGAAAAAGAACTGGTACTGAACGTCAACGTTCTGGACAATACTGGCTTGCCTGTGTCCAATGCCTCTAGCCCTTTTGGCCAAAGAAGGGCCAGGCAGGAGTCCAAAAAATTATTTATTTATTTATTTATTACATTTTTATACCGCCCAATAGCTGACGCTCTAGTGTAGGTCTAGTGTGGGTCTAGTGTGGTTTAACACACAAACACTCAACACCCACATACACACCTTTAACTTCTCCATACACTCTGGAGGATGTCTGTGTTTTTGGGCCAGAACTAAGGATATCCTGAGCTCCCAACTGATTCTAGGATTCCGACTGACTCCCCTGCATCTGCCCACCCCCAGTTGGGCATCCATGGTGTGAGCATGGACCCATGCTCGAGCACTTGGCAGCCATCCACCCCTGCTACCATAATTGTGTACTTCCCCCCCATTGTGTCAATGGGGCCTTTACGGCTGCTGCTAATGTGGGGGGGGGAGGGAAGCGCACAATTTCTGGAGCCTCCATTGTGCACAACGGAGGCTCCAGTAATTGTGTACTTCCCCCTGCTGCATCAATGGCTGCTGTAAAGTCCCCGTTTATGCAAGCAGTTGTGGCTAGTTTGCCTAGCCACAACTGCACAAAATTATTGTTGTCAAAGTGATAAATGTTCTTTTTCTGATTCATTCCCCAGAGAGCTACTGTGAAAAACGTATGGTTTTATTTTTCTGAAATATACATCGCTACGGCTGTTATTTTATTCCCTGCTTTTCTGCCACACTTTGCAATGAGGAGCATCCATGACTACAAGGTAAAATGCTTAAATGTGCATGAAATACATTCTATTACAATAGCTTGATGTTCGGTTTCAATTAGAGTGGGGGCATCAAACTCAGATGAAAATATGGTGCATTTAAGATGATAAAAAAAAGAGCAGAGAATTTAACTTAAGAGAATGAAACTGATTTAAAAGCTACAGCAAGATTTTAAATGCCATGGGAAATAAAAAGTGATTTACTTGATGTCAAAAGGATGTTTGGAATTCCTTTCCTACAGAAGGGTGGCGCTACCAAAAGGGCTGTTTCATGTCTCAGCACCTCACTTGGCAGGTGGTGACAATTCCAGAGTCCAGAGATCTGTGTGCACCTCCCATGTGTCCTTCCAGCTATGTTTCTCACCTCACTGAAAACTACCCATGTTTGGAGAACCAAATGTTATTATTATAAACTTTATTGCATATTAGCTGCATGGGCCATTCGCGAACAGGTGAGACAATAACATGCCCGCCGCGAGCTTGCCACTAGCCAGCAAAAGTGCTACAAAAAAGAGTAACTAGGATAACAATCATCTAGGTTATAATTTCATGTCATCTAAAGGTGTAGTTCAAACACTTTTGGTTGGTGCAGACTATTATACATCATTTAGGACTGCCAAGTTTGTACACCGGGCGATGGAGAACCAAATGTTTTGCATTAGATCTGCACCCTACCAATCTCACTGCAACAGTACAGCTTGCCAGGGCTGCACAGGGCAGGGCTAGAAGAGTCCTAGACTAGAAGAGGCAGGTAGTGGCAGGTTACACACAAGTTGGCATCCCACTGTGCAGCCCAGGCGGTAGTGTCCTTGGCCGGCCAAGGACGAAGAGCAGCCTCTTCTGTTGCAGTATAGAAAAAGGCACAAAGGAAACTGAGGCCTGAGTCCCCTTTTCTCCGCCTACTGTTCAGTCCATAGCAGGTTGGGAGGCTCACTTCAGCCCACACCCTTAGACTGCTGTGGCATCAGATCTCCTCTACCCAGACCCTATTACTGATACACATTAAGAAACTTTTGATAAATTATTTGAAATGGGTTTTACAGTTGACTTGTACGGTATGACAGAAAGAACATGAAAATGGCACTGGGAATAGGTTATAATAAGAGTAAGAGAAAATAATATCAACTTTTTATTTAAGTATTTATTACACTTACATCCTGCCTTTGCATTGTGCTTTGCTTGGTATCTTGGGCCATATTAAACATACAGTATGCCATCACTTAATTAGAAGGGGCATTGAAGGATATAACAATCTTGTATCATTTTCTTTGCTAGATAAAAACACGCTCTCAGCTGCGGGTCTCGGGACTCTTTCCTTCTGCATATTGGTGTGGACAAGCTCTGGTGGATATGCCCTTGAATTGCATTCTACTTGTTTTATTACATTGGCCATGGTACCTGAGATTAGACATTGATATAGATGACATTAATCATAACACTATTTTCTGTTTGGTAAGTATGGTTATTTATCTAACTTCTAAAATGTGGTCTTGGAACAGCTGTTAAGATTGTCAGTCTTCAATTACAAACACCAACTATGTACATTGATGGTGCTATATAAATAAATAATAATAATAATAATAATAATTATCTTTTAGTAAATGCTAAATTTAATAATATCCCCCCCTCCCCAGCCTTGAATGGTAGGATTCTGGTCTTTGCTTATAGAAACCTATGTAATCTAAATCTGCTATTCACCAGCAACAACAATCTACACAACAGAGACATAAACCAAGGACCACACCCTGCAACAAACTGAGATGTTCACTCTGATCCTGTTCAGACGACATACTAAGCCACAGTGGTTAGGCACTTTGAGTTAAACATTATGGCTTAATGTGTCATGTGAACCATGACTTAGTGTGTTGTGAACCATTCCTAACCGTGATGGCTACTTAACCGTGGTTTAAACACGCTCACTAACCACTTGCTCTAAAAGGGTTAGTAGCCTAACCATGGCTTAGTGTGTTGTCTGAACAGGCTCTCTGTCTTCATGTCTACTCAGGCAACACCATTACAGGATTAAATCACATGAGCCCAAACATTAAAGGTTCATTCACCTGGTCATCCCATAATGTAATATATGCTATCACCTGCTAATGATGCCTTGTGCTTTCTGCATAGGAGAAACAGATTAGACTCTATGCAACAGAATAAATGGATGCAGTTACATCAGAAACAGTTGCAGGATATTTCAGCTTTCAGCCCTCCTATTGATCCCCACTATTGATCTGAAACTCACTACTGTCCAACAAAGAAATTTCAAAAGGAGACTCTTGTGTGGACATGTTGAATTAGAACTTATCAGGAGATGTGAATCTGTCTGTTTAAGCATGAATCAAGATGGGTTTTTTTGTCCCACTGCAAGTGCTAGTTAATTTAGCAATGCTGGGATGGTAATCTTACCACCAGTAACTGCTGTTTTGAATGGTTACTTCATTGAATTCTCATAGACTGCACTCTTTGCATTTCGTTGCTTCATTTGTCCTCATCGGTTACAGTTTTTACCCCTCTACACCTATATGCATATACCAACTGAGGATAACGCTTTATGCATCTGTTGGAGTAACCTCTGTCCACGAAAGTCTATGATATAGAAGATAGTATCTAATAGGGGCTCCACATAGCCAGCCTCCGGTCTGTTCATGCCTAGCCCCACTAGCCCAGGCCTGCGCACAGTTACAATGTAGTACTTCTGGGAGCAAGTCCCAAAATAAGCAAACGCACCAGTTTCTTGAGGGGGCAGTTTCGCTATTGCATACTACGCAATAACTTTGTTGGTTTTTTTAAGGTGCTACAAAATTCCTCATAATTTTCATTTAGAATTATGTAGTTACTTCCCCCCCGTTGTTGTTGTTGTTGTTGTTGTTGTTGTTGTTGTTGTTATTATTATTATTATTATTATTATTATTATTATATTTATTTGTATCCCGCCTTTTGCCCAATACTGGGCCTCAAAGCGGCCTTACAAAATTTTAAACATATACGTTTTCAAACCTAGGAAAAGAAATGTACAAAATTTAAAATACAACACAATACAATATTAAAACATTAAAGGTTTAAAATACATGACAATTTTACAAATCCTTAACATAGATGGAGGACCAGATTATTCTCCAAAGGCCTGCCAGAACAAAGAAGTTTTTGCTTGCTTCCAAAAGCACATCAAGGAGGGAGCCAATCTAGCTTCCCTGGGAAGAGAATTCCAAAGCAGCCACCGAGAAGGCCGTCTCCCATGTTCCCACCAAGAACGCCTGTGGAGATGGTGGGACTGAAAGAAAGGCTTCCCCAGAAGATCTCAAAGCACGGGCAGGCTCATAAGGAAGAATACGGTCTTTCAGATAATCTGGACCCGAGCCATATTGTGAATATTAAAAAAAGCAGAACAGAAAATAAATAGTGAAAAAGAAAAACAAAGAAACATTACATATATAGGAATATTATTGGGTTTTTTTCCAAGTGTACCATTCATTTTAAAAAAAGGGGGGGCACAGAGAATTATGCATAGGTTTCAAGAAAAGCAGACCAAATATCCATATATTTATTCACTTGCAAATTGCGCCTAGATAACACCTGTTCAAATGTTGATGGTATTATTAAGTCCTCAATCCATTGCATTATGGGAGGTGACCATTTGCCCTTCCAACGTGATAGTATGTCTTTTAGCTGTCATAAGGGCTCTGAAAATCCATTTGCGCTGACCAAGTGTTAACTTCCAAGAAGCCAGTAAGTAGTTTAAGAGAACGTACACATCATTCCATGTTATAGATTGTTTCAATATAAAGTTTATCCTTATTATAACCTCCTCCCAAAGGGGATGACTACAGGGCATTGCAAAAACTTATGAATTAAAGAAGCATTAGGTGCATTACATCTCCAACAATTATGCAAGTTAGACAGGCACGGAGCTGCGGGGGTGGCTCCATGCCCATGGAGGTGGGGGTGGGCAGCAATTTCACCATCTCTGCAATGGCGGGGTGGGGGCTAGGTGCGGGATTTTTTAAAACTATACGGCGACCATAACATTCCTCTTCCCTTCTAGAATGTCATGCAGCCATCTAGACACTGGGGGGGGGGGATCGTGGAAGCAGGTAAGTCCGCGATCCTCCCCTCTCCCTTCCTCTACACCCTTAGGTGAAGACATGCCCTCTGTTTTCAGGCATGGCTTTTAATAATACATGTATTTCCAATATTATGGTACTTGAATAATACTGATATGAGTAAAATTATTAGTGCAAAACATGAATAGCATTATGTTTTGACTAAACACCAGCTTACTGTTAATATGGTGCTTTCTTTCTAACAGGTATCATTCCTATTGGGCTACAGCATATCACTTGTCTTATTCCTATACATAATTGCCTTCTTATTTCGCAAAAAATCACATACTAGCAGTTTTTGGTCATTCGTCTTAATCTTGGTAAGTATACAACCAGGGCATTAATTTGTTTCTTTATAGCTATAATCTGTCCTGTCCCAATATCTGTAGTTAGAGTTTAACATCAAAGAAACATGCCATGAGTTGAGGGCTGTTTCAGTGTGAAACTTTACAAAATTGGATCAAATGTAGCCAGTGTCATGTAGAGGTTAGAGTGTTGGACTGGGACTCAGGATATCTGGATTCTAGTCCCATTCAGCCATAAAGCTCACTGGGTGACTTTAGGCCAGTCACTGACTTTCAGCCTAACCTACCTCACAGAGTTGTTGTGAGGATAAAATGGGAGTTCCTTACAAGAGGGGGGCGGAAAGGCAGGGCATAAATGTAATAATAAAGGGGTGGGACAGGGCATACTGCAGGGGAACAGCCTGAGAGCAGCTTAAAGTATAAAAATGGGAGTCACAGTACTTTCAGAAAATGTGGCTTTTCATGAGGGAAGTGGCTGTTTGGCTATGGATTGGCGATGATGTCGTGTGCCGCAAAGGGCCTCAAACTGCTTTCCCTTCATACCAAATTTCCCCAGAGTTTAAGGAAACTACAGCTCCCACCCATTGCAAACTGCGTCTTTCCCAATTTTCCAGGTCACTAGTGAAGGTGGGACAGCTTTTCATTCAGGGATTACGAGACCAATAAACTGGATTGGTGACTGGATATTGTAGAGCAGCCTTCCTCAACCTGGGGCGCTCCAAATGTGTTGGACTGCATCTCCTAGAATCTCCCAGAATCTCCCAGAATCTCTCATTCTGGGAGTTGTAGTCCAACACATCTGGAGCGCCCCAGGTTGAGGAAGGCTGTTGTAGAGGGTCATCAGATGAGCATTTTATTGTATGCTCGCTATTGCCCATTTAAGGATGTGTGTATATTGAGATGAAGTCATCCTCCTCCTGCGTGATTCCTGCTCCCTATGTTTACCCATCACAAAATAGACCCCCCAAATCTGACTTAAAAAAAAAAAAAAAAAAAATTGGAATGTGCTGCAATCTTCTGGTGTATGCAGGAAAAGCAGCATGATAAAAAAAAAAAAACAGCCCCTGAATTGGCCATGTGGTCTTTGTTTACTTCCTCTTTCCCAGCTGGGAAGAATGAGGAAGTAATGAGGGACAGAAGCAGGGGTGGAGAAGCAATGGTAAGGAAACGCAATTTCCCCCTGTGTGATGATGCTTATAGACAGGATGTCTACATGGCTTTTTGAATATGTCGCATGCAATAATTAAAACAATAGAGAAAGTGTGCTTTAAAATTAATGATTTATCTTACTTTATCAATGTACATGTACTTTAGATAGTAGTATAACCAAAACTAGAAAGCATGTAATTAAATTTCAGCAGCAGGTTTGATAACAGAAGGAAGGGAGGACAAAGAGAAAAGGAAGCAGCAGGTGTAATGGGGGATGAATATGAACAAATGCAATTACACATACTCAGGCTTTGTTTCTGTCGAGGTGATAATTAAGGTATTAAGGCATAAGCTTTATGGAAAAGGGAAAAAAAACAAAGTTGTTTAATCTGTTCAACATTAAGGTACTTTCTTGTTTCATTACAGGTGGTCTTTATTGTCCTAACTACCAGTTTTGTCTTACCTTTAGCGAGGAAAACTTATTTGGATTATCTGCAGATGTTTTTTATTCCTACATATCCAATGATAAGCTTTTTAAGGGCTTTATCAATGGTAAGATAAAGTGCATGTTATCTACAGCCAACTTCTATGGAACTACATTTTTCTGGTGCAGGAAGCTATAAAGTGGGCCATCACAACTGTGTTGGTTAGGGTGACCATATGAAAAGGAGGACAGGGCTCCTGTATCTTTAACAGTTGCATAGAAAAGGGAATTTCAGCAGGTGTCATTTATATGCATGTTGCACCTGGTGAAATTCCCTCTTCATCACCACAGTTAAAGCTGCAGGAGCTATACTAGAGTGAACCAGATTTAAAAGAGGGCAGGGCACCTGCAGCTTTAACTGTTGTGATGAAGAAGAAATTTCCCCAGGTTCTCCATATAAGATACAGGAGCCCTGTCCTCCTTTTCATATGGTCGCCCCAGTCTTGGTATACTTTCTCAGTGTTTGAAATTAACTCCCATGAGAACTCCATATTGGTTTTATTAATACCTGGTGCTAGCAGACGGTTGACTCCTTCCATCCTTTACTATATAGGTTTTGATGCCTGACTCTGATAAGCTGTGAAATCGCAAAATGTAATCTTAGATTTTTCTTGAGAAATGTGGTTTCCTCAGTTTGAAAATCCCAGGGTAAAATGTATTTCTACATATAGAAAATGACACAGATATTACTAACAATAATATAACCTTTACATAATTATAATCTAAGTTCATTGTATAAAGCAGAATATAAAATTGCATGGAATAAGAAATAATCAAATTCATTCCAGAGTTGCAAAATGATAGCCCCAGGCAACACCCCAAGCAACAAGCATATTTCCCATTGGAATCTTTTCTGTACAATGTGATTCTACACTTGTATCAAGGCTGGATCTACACTATTGCTTTAAAGCGCTTTATAAAGCAGTAGTGTAGATCCGGCCCAAGTTTCCCTTCTTGCGATGTTTCATCAATATGAAGTAGCACATGGGCAGATTATCTGATGGATTTGCAATTTAAACTGAGCAGAGGAAAGCTTTTGGTCTCATTAAAGCGGTCAAGAAAAGACAGGCTAGAAGAAAGAGCTAACTGATTATATAATAACCTTTGTGAAATTCTAGAGGCTTGGGGTTGGGAACTTTCCCACAGTTTGGTCCAGCAAGCTTGGGAGCTGTGCAATTCCCTTATCCAAAGTTTTGGCCATTTATTTATTAATTAATTACATTTTTATACCGCCCAATAGCCGGAGCTCTCTGGGCGGTTCACAAAAATTAAAAACATTCAAAGTATAAAACAGCAGTATAAAACCATAATATAAAATACAATTTAAAAGCTCAACCAGATAAAATCATGTCCCTCCAAGGATTACGAATTTCCCTTTGGGGAAGGGGATGCTTGCTTAACTCACATTTAGAATAGTGTTTAGCACTTGGATAAAATTAAACTTACTTAAATCCCATTTTGTACCACTGCAGTCTACGAAATTAGAATTTACAAACGTCAGCAACAATAATGTTAGCATTTCCTTTGGAATTAATATAGGAATATAGGAAGCAGCACAGTTAACAAAATTTTGGAGGTTCTAAATATGGCATTAAATATGGCATTAAAAGCTAATGCAAGTATGCCTTCATATTCAGTTACAGATAAGACAAACGGGACCTGCAGCAAAAAATCCCCAGGCCCTAACATGATTTTTTAACCATCATCCTGAAATTTGGAATTGGCAACTAGCATAATTCTAATTGCTTGTACAGGATCTACACTGCTTCTTTAAAACGGTTTATAACAGTTGTGACAGCTGTTGGGGCCCAGGACACACTCTGTATACAATTTTCAAACCATTTTCAAAGTGTCCTATCCTGCTTGGTGTAGATCTGGCCATGGAGTGTGTCTCTCTGTGTGGTCCGGGATGGAAAGATGCTCCAAAAAGTCAGAAAGCCATCTCTTTTTTTTCTTTCCTCTTGAAACCTCCCTATCTAGTGAAACAGTAGAGGGCTTTAAGCTCCTGCTGCACATTTACTGATCCTTTCCTCTAGGATTTGCTGTTGCATTTCCTCCCAAAACATGTCAGACTCAATATTATGTAGGGTCTGGAAACACACAGATCCTCGCTGGGCCATTTTAAAAAGCCTTTTTCTTTTAATTATGCAGAAAAGACTGACGTAATTTTGGGTGGCCCAGTTTTTTATTTGAACCGATCAGCACAGACAGTAACTATATTCATTATTAGTGGGAATGATTTAAATTATCGACTCTGTTTCTCTTATAGGAAATGGTTCGATTTAGCGAAGATCAGCAGGAAACAATCACTTTATATAAGCGTCAGCTCTGGGTGTCTTCCTTTATGGTGAGAAATGAATACATAATTCTTACTTATAGGAGAGAGAGACAGATCATTTAACAAAGCAATGATATTCTTTCTATCAATAATTACTTCTTAGAAGGGGTGGGTGAAATTGGTGAATGCTTGCCCCTCCACTGCTGTCCCCTGCCCCCACGAGCCAGGCATGGCTGGGGAAATGCATGCTTTCCAGAGGTCCCAGAAAGCTTGCTCCCCCCTGCTCCAGTGGGGATCTTTAAGGCCCCCATGGGAGCAGGAGGGAAGGCGTGCTTTCTGGAACCTCTGGAAAGTGTGCATTTCTCCCTGAGCCATTAATGGTGGCTGCCATTATCACAGTGGGTAGAAATGGCATGGTCCCAGAAGCCAGGATGGACCCATTCCCAAGCACTTGCGGGGAGCTGGCGAGCCCTCGGGCACAGGTCCACCCTCACTCTGAGCATGTCTGATTGGGTCCTTGAATGCCTCACAGACCCAATCAGATGCTTGCGGCATCCCTATTCCTGAAGTTGTTCAAATAATATGACTAGCAATACATGTACTGCCAACTTTCAATTCAGTGGGTTTCACACTGTCGTTTATTGGGAATACATTCCCCATGATCCTTTGAGAACTTATCTCTCACCACTCAGCTGCTGCAAAATTGAGCTTTTGTATCCAGGCAATAATCTTGTAGCCATACAAAAAGTCCATGTTCATCCATTTAATTGCTTACGTATACACTTTGATGATGAAGTGAGAAGCCAAGTTCCCCCTTAATGGGGATCAGTGAATTGTGGAAATGTGCTGGCCAGCAGTGAAGGGAAAAAGGCTGGTGAGGAGCAGCTGCACAGTTTTAGCTGCATCATCTCTTTCCCAGGAGGACACTGCTGAGCCAATCAGCGCATTGATGAGGTGGGTAGAAAGAGTGAGATTTCTGTTTTGTTCCGGCTCCAGTTTAACCTGAGCCTCCTAAAGGCAGACTCCTCTCGGGTTCCAGGATTGAAGTTACTGATTTCGTCAGTGGTGTAACACCTGCTCATTTCCAGGGTTCCTTTGATCATGCCTTTGTTGTTCATCCTCTGTTTTTCAGCTAAACTTCTGAAATACTACCTTGCTTCATAAGCTTTTTGTTTTGAGAAAAGAGAAAGGGAAGCCAGTGAGTTTGCATAGTAGCATACTGCCTTTATGTGGATCTGTCCAAGCAATTTCACAGAAACCAGTTTCCAACTGACAGCACTGATGCAGGGAACCATGGCTTGGTCCACCAGAGGCCAAACATGGGACAAAGACAATTCTGATTTCTGCTGATCCCCCTAACCTCTCACCTGCAGTCTGCTGCACCAAATAGAACACTGTTCTGGATGCTTCCTTGACTCTCAGGAGCAATGTTTGGAGGAGTGCAGTTCACTGCAGTGGGAAGTAGGATGTGGAAAAGACCTGTTCTAAAAGTGGAACTCTGGTCACACTTCTTGGGACCCAGGCTCATGGATTTGGCAGAACTCTGTACACATGCATTCCTGAAAGGAGTTCAGGGGCTGGAGAGCAGAAGTGTCTCTAGGCTGCAGTCAACACACTCATGCTGAGTAGGAGCAGTGGGAGAAGCTCCCAGGCTCGGTCCTGATGTCCCCTCCCACCCTTCTGCCTTCCAATATGTGACTGGTGCTGTGAGGAGTTTGATTCAGAAGATTCTCACAGTGTGAGTTTCATAGTGCTTAAAAAATGGGGAACCTTGTGAAACCTATCTATGGCAGATCCTTTGGAAGGATGACTTAAAATAATCATGCAAGAAGATTACAAGGAGGAGGAGAACAGCTGGATTGCCTGTTGGAATCAATGGGAAGCTTATAGGAGGTGTACCTATTGTGTAATTGAGTTCTGCAGACCCTACAGCAAGTGGGCAGATTGGGAAATGCAGTGGCAGTGTGGCTCATGGGAGGGCAGATCGTGACCACCGTGGTTATGAGTGGAATAAAACCATCTGTATACACATATCATTAATTCTGCCACAAAATGACATCCGTTCCTTGACTATAGAGAAATTTAACCAAGCACAGATGTGAATATATTGAATTAAATTGGTTATAAGTATAGTATGTACAGTTGTTGAATATAAACTCTGTTTCTGTCTTTATCTAGCCTTATGTCCACATCATACTTTTCATTTTCTTACTTCGCTATCTGGTGATGAAATATGGCAGGCCAGTTATGAGAAGAGATCCTGTCTTTAGGTTCGTATATACGCTCAGGCGGACAAACATAGTAATGTAAAAATGTTCCTGTTGTTCGTATGAAATAATGTCCTGCAAAAGTATATAGTGCTTTAATATTCAAATGTTCTATTTTTGTTTAATTGCTAGTTCCACGAATTCTTCTCCCATAACTTAGGAATCACATCTCATATCACTCTTATTTTACTAGGGCTTGTACATTGATGGTTCTATATAAATAAATAAATAAATAAATAAATAATAATAATAATAAGGGCTTGCTCTCATTAATAATAATGTAACTTGAAGTATACATACCCTTCAGTATTATTTATACGGAAACTTCTACGTAGCCACAAAAGTAAAATTGCATGTTTTGGAGGACATTTTTCCATGAAAGCAGATAATAGAATTCTGAAAGGGCAGTTTTTTTCTGAACTGTTTGCTCATTAGGTCAAATCCTATCTTTATTATATCATTCACTGATTTCCTAATTGAAAACAAAATGTACACCTTGGTCTGCAGTGTTTTCAAACTCTTTGTGATGTCTTTGAACTTTAGGATCTCTCCACAGAGAAAGAGCAGCCCCCAGAATCCTGAAGCACCCAAGGAAGATGATGATGGAGATGTTCTAGATGAAAGGACAAGAGCTCAAAGTGCTCTGGCCTGTGCAAATCAGGAAGAGGTAAAACATAATCATGTTGTTTTTCTTACTTTACAATCTTCAGAACTTGCTCTGGTGTTTATTTCAGTGATTTTCTTTAGAAGTATAATGATATACGAAATCCTATCACCATAGTGGCATGAAAGCTCATAGGGCTCGTAGTGCTGCTGACACTTCTGACACTGCACAGGTACTGGCTTATTAAAGCTGCACAAGGAAACTGAGAAGGAAGAGAATCACAGCTGCCCAAGGCCTCCAAGGTAGCAATTTCAGAATGTTACCTGGTCTACAGTTAGGATAACCAAGATAAGCAGAGCTGTAGATGTTGATGAGAGAACGGTGTCCAGAGTAAGGGTTAAGAGCTTCGGCTATTGGGCAGTATAGAAATGCAATAACTAAATAAACAAATACATGTTATGCACTGGGGGAATATATGGAGCAAGCCAAATTTTATATTATGTTTTTATTGTCTTGTATAATAAAAATGAAATGTTAACCATTCCCCCATTATTGGTTTATTTTAATTTTCAGTATACCAAGAGAGATGTTAATGATTACTGTTTAATGATATGATTCCTGCCCTTTAAAAAAACAACAACACCTTTTTTGTTTGTCTGTTGTTACTGTTTTTTTTAAAAACTAGCCTTCGCTATTCTTCTCCCAACATAGAAACCAGTTATCACTGTCCACAACCTGCGCAAGGAATACAAAATTGGGAAGGCTTGTTCCTGTTTCAAGAAGAACAAGGAAGACAGAAAAGTGGCTGCTAGAACCGTCTCTTTTTGTGTTAAAAAAGGTTAGATGGCAAACATGTTTACTGGTATTGTATAAAGTTTTGACCTGAAAGAAATACTTTTGCTCAGTATGTATTTGCAGGAATGTTTGACCTGCTTTTGAATACATATGTTATTAGTATTGCAAAATTATGTTTTCTTGACTGAAGACAGTTAGAGCAGTTTCAGTAGAATGCAAGACATAGCAGAAGCATGAAATAATAAGAGAGCAGAACTCATGGAAGTTTCCTGGTCAGTTACATGGCACTGTAAACCTCCAGTGCCTCTCTCATGGTTTGGAAGGATTTCAGAGGTTTAATTGAAAATGGAAAAAAGTAGTAAGAAAAAGTATGGTATGGTGTGGTGTACTAATATTTTTTACTAAAAGAACTGGTATGTGTTTGTTTGTTCATTCTAGGAGAAGTTTTAGGGCTCCTTGGACCCAATGGAGCTGGTAAAAGTACAACAATGAATATGATAATAGGAGACACAAATCCGAGTGCTGGACAGGTAGGTGTACCTATTTTTGAATAGAAAATGAAGTTCAAATTAATATTACATTAAATATTTTTCAGTATCTATAAACATTATTACACTGAGGCTACAATCGTATACCCACTTCCCTGGTAGGATGTCCCATTGAAGTCAGTTGGTCTTACCTCTGAGTAGAACTGCATAGGACTATGTTGTAAAACTACTACATTGATCAGTACCATAGGAGCTGAAAAGTTTTTTCTCACATTAATGTCAAGCAATTAGCTTTCAAATATAAAGGATAATACACTAAGCCCACAGTTCATATTGTACTGCCTAAGCAGAACCTGGTCTTTATCTTTAGATCATTTATCATTTCATCATGGAACTATTTATCTTGCTTCGCAAAGTAACAGTATTAAAATCCCCAGAACTACATTAATACAACTGAATATAAAGAGATACAGGAGCGGCTATATTTTATTTTATTTTATTGCATTTCTATTCCGCCCAATAGCTGAAGCTCTTTAGGCAGTTCACAAAAATAAACATACATCTGTGAATCAGTTATCCACAAGCACTACTGATCAGATGAAAAAATGAAAAAAAAATTGTAGCTTTTTCTTTCACCCTCCATCAAACCTTTCCTCTGCAAAGTACTTTCAGAACTTCTAATCAGGATAGGTGCACAATCATCCTACTCCTTCTAACTTTCTGACACATTGTACTCCTAATCCTTCCCAGCCTGTAACCTTTCTAGCCTTGCCACTTGTTCTTATACATCATAACTGCAAAATCAAATTGCAATTTACTATATTAAGGACAGTACATTCTTATTCAGTTCAGTTAACATTATGAGTCACATACATAATATGGTTGGGTCCAGGATGTTAAACTAAACAACCAAGGTGGTTAAGGTGATAGATTTCAACAAGATTTTATAGATCTTTATATTTTACTATAAAATCTTGTTGAAATCTATCACCTTAACCTCCTTGGTTATTTAGTATACTGTTTGTGGTTAAGGCCAACACCTGTTTTTTTTGTGCAGGGGTCCAGGATGTGCCTTCTGTGAGAGAGAAGGCTCCATCCACAGATGGTCCCTCTACCCTATTTAGGGGAGGGTCCCTCCTCTCCACGACACCAGCACTCACCCCATTCAGCATGGCCTCCTGCCTCTCTGCAGCATTTTCAGGGGGGTGGAGAGGCCGCCATCAGAAGGACATGTCAGGAAAGTGCAGTCCCATCACGGCAGTTGATACAGCATAAATCTGAATCCAACTCCATATCAGTTGCTTATTTGGGAGGCCTTCAGGTGGCAATCCTAAATCTTTGTCTTCAGATGGCAACCTTAGCCATCTTCCTGAGCCTAATTTTTGTTATTTAAATTGCTGCCATGGCAAAAGTGAGGGGATCAGAATTTCAGCACTCTTTACTGAAGTTTGTGTGTAATTTACATCTCCCCCTCTTTTTTTAGAATGTTGTAAGATTTGGAACTGAGGCCTTTAAAGCATTTTTATTTTTAATTTAATTTAATTTTTGTTGTGTTGTTTTGTTTTGTTGAAACTTACAATGAAATTGATTTTTTTAAAAAAATGATGTCAGCATTCAGGGAAGGAAGCTTTAACTCTATCTCCTGCCCCCCCAAAGCTGCTGTTTGCCCCAATAGCGAAGCTGTTCCATTGGCGCCAATGCTGGCTCCCGGTTTTTGCTGGCCCTTGGACAAGACCCCCTCAATAGCCCCCTTGCCTCAATGTCTACTTTCTCACTTGTATTATTACCAGCTGCTGTTGCTCCTCATCCTATGAGCAAATTCACCCATACTCCTGCCATGTGCCAGAACCAACCCTGCTGCCACATGTGGCAGACTGCCAGGCCTCCTGTTCACTTGCTGGTTCTTTTACATAAAAAGGCCTTACTCAAATGGCAGCCATAAATAAGCCCATTAATGCAAAATATTTGGACCATTTTGGCTTGTAATGTTGCATAAATGGACTTGGTTACAGCTGCCATTTGCATAAAAGGTGGCTTGGTGGACCAGCGAGGACCACTGAGTCGGGCAAGCAGGGCGATCTGCAGACTGGAGTCTGGGAGGGGGACTCCTCTGCTCTCCTGGACACCCCAAATTTGTTATGGTTGCTACCACTTGCTTGCTTGACTGGTAGAGCAAGTGAGCAAGTAGACTGTGGGGTCTACTCCTCATCCTCATCTGGACCAGAATGAGAAGCAGGTGAAAAACAGGTTGCAAAGGTGAAAAGGAGAAGCAGTTCCAGGGACCTCTTGTCAAAGGTGTGGGGCCTTGGCGGGTGCCCCAACATGCCTTCCCTTGATTCCAGTACTGATTGGCACCAATGGCACCTATTCTTCTTGGACTAATAATTGTGTGTGTGTGTGTGTGTGTGTGTGTTGTGGGTGGGGGGACTTTCATCAAGACTGCAGTGGTCCCGATCATGATTGGCTCATCCTCTCCATGGCTGCTATTTAAAGAACAAAAGTCAGGCATTTAAAATCATGTGTAGTTTTAGACATCACACACCATGTCTAGTTTGTTTCCCTTTCTTTTCTCAAAGGCCCAACACTTCTCACTGACTCCCAAATCTCTGACCTTTCTGTCACTTAGTTTTGCATTGTTAAGGTGTTGTCCTGGTGTCCCACCTCTCTGACTAAGGCTGTGTGGAGCTTGTGCAGTTTCTCTTGTGTTATTAATGTGATCTGATATGGAAGGACACCGGTGTTGATCACATCTTTGATATTTCATGTCTTTGATATCAAGGGATTTAACAATACCAAATATTTTAAACAGATGCTGATAAAAGGAGTTGATGCAGTTGCAACAGAAGAGAACACGGTTGGATTTCTTGGCTACTGTCCTCAGGAGAACACCCTCTGGTCCAACTTGACTGTGAAAGAACATCTGGAGATTTATGCAGCTGTGAAAGGAATACAGAAGGATGCTGCTGCTATTGCTATCAATCGGTATGGGCAGCAAAAGATCCTGCTTTTATCATACAATTCATTTCCCAGGCTTTTGGGGTACTGAAATGTAGTCCTTTTCAATTTCAATTTTTGTTTTTGGGTTGTGAGCAATAAGTAGGAATGGGGCGAAAATCCTCCTTGGCTGCGAGCTTGCTAGATGCCCCCTATAATGGCCCCTATAATGACAAAGGGGGCACAGGTCCAGGCGGAGCTCACTTCTGCCCTGACCTGTGCCACCTTTGTCCTTTTCCCACTGCTGCGGTAATGGTGGCTACTATTACTGCAACGGGGAAAATACACAATTTCCCCAGCCCTGAGGAAACTGCATTAGTCACCCCCTTGCTGATGAGGGTCTTAAAGGCCCCATTAACAGGACCTTTAAGTCTCCCCATTGGCAGTGGGGAGGAGGAGAAGGGATTTTCCCTTCTACTCTAATGGCGACTGCCATTAGAGTAGAAGTGAAAAACCTTTCTCCCCACCCCACCCCTGTGCCCATCGGGGCCTGAAAGGGCCACTTAATGCTTCTGTTATGAAGCACTTTCAGGCCCTGATGAATGTGGGGGCAGGGTGGGAAAGTCTGCTTTCTGGTCTTCCGGGAAGTGCACAGATTCCTCCAGCCACACCACTACCAGGGGGATTTGCGCCGTTTCCAGAGGCCCGGAAAGCATGCTTTCCCACACCTCTCCCCCCTCCCTCACCCATTAGGGCCTGAAAGGGACTCTTAACACAACCGTTAAAAGGCCTTTTCAGGCCCCGATGGGTGTGTGGGGTAGGAAGGGAAAGCACATATCTGGGGCCTATGAAAGTGTGCAATTCCCCTGGCATGCTAAAAAATCTATTTGGCACTATTGCGATGTTCTCTCTCTCTGTGTGTGTACAATTGGCACACATGAAATCAGTTGCAGAACCAAATATTGTACTTTTCACTTTTCTTTCAGAATAGCAAAAGCTCTGGACCTTCAAGAGCATTTAAAAAAGGCTACTAAGGCATTGGCTGCTGGATTATCTAGAAAAGTAAGTTCTGTGTTTTGTTAAGTCTGAAAAGATTGGCCAAAATTATTTGTCAGCTGATGGCCTGTGGCTGCCAGCATCCCATTCTCCACTCTACCTGTGTTGCGTCTTTCTAATGTCTACCCATGCCACCACTTCTTCCTCTTCCTCTCACTGTCCTTTGCAGGGAGGTGAGACAGGTGGAAGTGTGGGTGAGGCAGGCCAACTACTGCCCACCACAGTAAGGGATGTCTTCCAGCATGGGGGGCAACACCGAGGGACCCCACAGAACTGGGCTCGGCCATGATTACCTACCCCATTTATGCATACTTTATATTCCACAGCATTTGGAACTGAGCCTGTCCTTTGAATTCATTGGCTTGTTATGGTGTGATTATGGGAGGCTATGCTAGTGGATCACAGAATACTGCAGTTCATGATGAAGAGAAGCAATTTTGCTCAAATGGATTCAAACCATATATCCTGACCTCTAAAACTGGTTTGGTTCCAAACAGATCTTCTGCTCTTAATGTGATGCAATGGCCAACCATTGAAAACAATATGGCTTGAAAATTATCTTTAGGAATCCTTTGCTTGCCTGGCACTGATACTGTCATCTTTCAGTACCACGCAAAGTTGTACTGAATTTCTCAGCCGAGGCATTTGAACATGAATTATAGCCAGCCTGTTGTTTATTTTAGATGTTTGTTTTCTGGTGTTTGTTTTAGGTGTTGGGGGCAGAGGGAGATTTGTTGATTGTGGATGAACACTTCTTCTATTGTACTGTTTGAGATCACTTTTATGGGTGTTTTTTTTTTAAAAAAAAATATTGTACTGATATTGGTTTATATTGATTTTGGTTTTTTGATGTATTAATCATGGATTTTTGTATTTGTGCTTGTGTTTGTATGCAAATGGATCTGAGCCCCCGATTTGTGGTTGGAAATTATGCATAAATTATTATAATAATTCTAATTGTCTTGCTTTCATTATACATCCAGTTCCTTCTAGAATCATTTGCCATGTAGTCAATGACATTTCAAGTGATTTCTTGTATTTGATAATATTTTATACTACCATAGTAGTATCATGGAAATGGAAGAATGGTGTTAAGTAATTTTATGTGTATGCTAGGGATGGACAATTTAATTACTTTTGGTTTCTTTCAATTTAAATTCATCCTGAAATTTGAGAATTTCCCAACTTTACATTCAGTTTACCCTGAATTTTGAGAATGTTTTTTTTAAAGTTTGCATGAAAACGCGTTTATGTATGTAGTTTTGCCCAAAATACACATTTTTGTAAGCTGTTTTCCTAATATAATGCATGTTTCAACATTATTTCCATTAATATTTGCATTTTTTCTGTGCACCTTTCTCTAAAATACATATTTTACTATGCATTTTTAATTGGAAAATTCCATTGCAAAATTTGGAGAATTGTGAATTTTGAGATATAACTGAGTTCTAGTTTGTATTTTGAATCGAAAGTGCACAATTAGGAAAGTCTGCTTTAGAATTCAAACTGAATGCATTTCTGCTGCATCCCTCACGTATACACAATTTTATTTATTTATTTATTTATTACATTTCTATACCGCCCAATAGCCGAAGCTCTCTGGGCGGTTCAGAAAAATTAAAACCATAGTAAGACAACCAACAGGTTAAAAGCACAAATACACTTAATCTGGTGATGTGGACCAATGTATATAACCAAATTACAAATGTTTAGGAATTATTGTAATTAGGGAACCAGGCTGGTGTTGCTGTGTACATTCCTGGTTTGGGTTACAAATTTCCAGCTTGTACTGCTCCGATGTATTATTAATCTAATATAATTTCCATTAGAAGTGGTTGGAATGCTGGGACCCCAAATTTAAACCCATGCTTAGCTATTGGTTTTCTTGGATACCTTTGGAAAAGCCGCTTTTTTTCAATCTCAACTACATCACAGGATTGCTGTAGAGTACACTGAGATAATAGCCTTGTTCACTACCCTGAACTCCTTGAAGGGATGATGGAATAAACATGTAAAACCATTGTGAAAATTGCTTGTTGGCTTATTTGCTTGGCTCAGCATTGTCATGTATTAGTTTGTTCTTAATCATGTGTTGGTAGAGACTTTTGGGGGGTTTCTTCACCTGGGCAGCTCTCACCAGAGATACCCTTCACCAGGAGTACCCTGCAAATAGTGTTTATTATTTATTTTTCAAATTTCTATTCTGTGTTGTTATAACACATTCAAGGTGACTTTTAAACAATTTATATTATTTCATCTCAAAGACAGAACTTATTTTCCTTCAATTTAGTTATGCTTTGCCCTGAGCATGCTGGGTAATCCTACTGTGATACTACTAGATGAACCAACCACAGGAATGGATCCCAGAGGAAAGCGCCAGGTGTGGTAAGTGACCCGTATATTAACTATATAACTGGATTTTTAAGTTAACACATGTAACAGAAACCCAAGCTCCACTGTCCCCCTATTTTAGTCCTAAATTTCAGTCCTAATTTCTATCCAAATACCCTCTTCACCCATAATTCCTGAAGTATGCAATCTTGTCAGAATACATATAAGATGTCTGACAGTGTCCAAAGAGCAGATGGTTTCCATTCACACCCATTGTATCTCCTCACTGAGTTATTAGGCATTATTAATGATCAAATTCACCTTTCTGTACATAATACATTCCAAGCCTGCCTAGGAAACCTGTTTTCCTCTGCTTGCTTAATGATACTTCCTACCTATCAGCCCTTCAGCATGAATACTCAGAAATGGCAGCTGGTACCACAGGGGCTAGGCAGGGATGCACAATGGGGTCAGCATAGATGAAACCAACAAGATCTAGTATTCTCTGCATCCTCCTCCCTCCAAATCTACTGGATTGTGCTTGCTGCCTGTCAATCAAGACAGTTGCCGAAACACATATACCTACCAGTGGAGGCTGGTGGCTCCAAGTTCAGTGGGCTATGAATCCTTTTCAGATTTTAGTCAAATCTAGCCAGAATTCTGAAGAAGCTATGCATGGTGCTGAACCCTATCCCAAAAACAGGTTTAGCACCTAGGATAGCTCCTTTAGAGTTCTGGCTAGTCCTGACTCAAACCTGGAATGGATTCACAGCCCCAGCAAAATTGGAGCCACCAGCCTCCATTGGTGCGCGCACGCACACACACACACACACACACACACACACACACACACACAAATACACACAAACAAACACACTTCATAATTCTGCTACTGGATAGATAAAATGCTCAAAAATGGCATATTGTCTTGTTCCAAACTCCTCTACTGTAATAAAGCTTGTGTTGTCTGCAGGAACGCAATTCACACTGTTCTGAAAGACAAGGACCAAGGAGCCATTTTGACAACTCACCACATGGAAGAAGCTGAGGCAGTGTGTGACCGAGTAGCCATCATGGTGGCTGGGCAGCTAAGGTGGGCTTCAGCAAACTATTTCATTTTCCAGCATACATGGGGGGAATCTACACTATAGGTTAAAACGTTATTGTTAGCCATTGTTCCATTATTAATTCTAACGTTTCTATTTTTAACTGAGCTCACTAACGTTACTTACCTTTTCCTGTAACACTGTTTGGTTGCCCCGTTGCCTGATCCTTGATTCCGTCCTCTCTATGATCCTCCCAATGCCCAGACTGTCTCTTCTATGATCCTCCCACTTCCATTTTTGGTGATTTTGGTTGGATGATGGCATGGAAAGGAAGCTGTCCCAACCAGGAAGTTGTCCCAAACAGGAAGGAGAGTGGAGGATCACGTGCCATTGCATTTACAATGCAACAGGGAATACATCGATAGAAGACTGCACATTGAAAGCTAACCAAGGTGCAGAAGGGTTATAACGGTAAGGTAAAACGGAACATAATTCCCCTACAAAACGTTATAACTAACGAGTCATGTGACCAGTGACACAATCAAAGCCCTATGTACCATTATAGGTACAATAGTGTAGATTCCCCTTAGGATACCATGAACGTGCTGATGAGGCAAACATATTCTACTATCTCATATTTCTTTCAATAGCTGAAAAAAGAATGTTGTTCAATGGTTGGTTATCTCTCTCTGTGTATTGTGTGTGTGTGTGTGTGTGTGTGTGTGTGTGTATGTGCATGACACTTTGCAGTGTGTGTGTGCGTGTGTGTGCGCGCACACACATCTTTGCAGAGAGAGTCAATCATATCCATGTCAACATATGCCATAGTTGATACAGATTCAGAGGATGTGACTTCGGCCTATACCTTTCCAGTTACAATGGATACTTTTCAATCTGTACAGCCCAAGGATGTGTATAGGATCCTTGGAGAAGTGAGGCCTCCCACCTGTGTGATGGACCCTTGCATTTCCTGGCTTAGAAAAGCAGCCAGGCGGGGACTAGCTGAATGAGTAAGTGTAGTGGTGAATGCCACTACACTTGGTTTACAGCAAAGTGTGATTCCATCTTACCTAAAGGAGGCAGGGGTAAGACCTTTGTTAAAAACAACAACAACAACAACACCCTACCCAAGTCCCACTGTACTCAGTAATTTCTGGTTGGTCTCCAATATTCTATTCTTGGGCAAGATGCTGGAGCATGTAGTGGCTTCTTAGCTTCAGGGATTTCTGGATGGTGCAGATTATTCAGATCCATTTCAATCTGGCTTCATGCCTGGTTATTGGACGAAGATTGCTTCAGTCACCTTGGTGGAAGATTTATGCTGCAAACTGGACAGGGCAGCCTGTTCCTGTCAGCTCTGCTGGACCTCTCTGTAGCTTCTAATACCACAGACCATGGCATTCTTCTGGGGGCATATGTCTGAGACGGGACTGGGAGGCACTGTTATATGGTAGCTCCAGTCTTTCTTGGAGGTGGCGTTGGGGAACTCTACACCATGGCTGTTGACCATTGGGTTCCCTCAGGGTCTCATCTTATCACCGATGCTATTTAACTTTTACATAAAACCGCTGGGAGAGATTATCCAGAGTTTGGGGGTTCAGTGTCAACAGTATACTGATGACAAGCAATTATCTGTCCTTCTCATCCAAGTTCTAAATTAGTGTCTGATTTTGGTAATGGACTGGATGAGGGCAAACAAACTGAAGCTTAATCCAGACAAGACAGAGGTGCTCTTGATTAGTAAAATGGCAAATTAGGGTATAGGGATTCAACCTGAGCTGGATGGGGTCACACTTCCCCGTAGACTCAGGCTCACAGTTTGGATGTACCCCCTGAACTCAGCACTGAGTCTGGATGCACAGGTTATGGCAGTGGCTAGGAGCATCTTTGCATGGCTTAGGCTAGTGCGCCAATTGCGCCTGTCCCAGGGCCAATTCCAAGGAGCACATGACTCCTTGGGCCTTGCTAGACCTGCCGGGATAAGCCGGCAGGGAGGCGGGGCGACGGCGTGCAAACTTTAACGCGTGCCGCCCAGCCTCCTAGACGCACAACGCGCAGGGACGACGGAAGCCCTGCAGCGCCGGCCATTTTTTAAAAAGTTTAAAGGGGCCACGTGCGCCCGAAGACTGCGGAGAAGGTAAGGGTTTTTTATTAGTTAACCCCCCCCATCCGCTCCTGATCCCTTCCTGATTTTTCTCTCCCTCCATGTCCCGTGTGTCGTCTCCCCTCCTTTTCCCTCCGTGTGTGTGTGTGTGTGTCCTGTGTCATCTCCCCTCCTTTTCCCTCCGTGTGTGTCTGTGTGTCCTGTGTCATCTCCCCTCCTTTTCCCTCCGTGTGTGTGTGTGTGTCCTGTGTCATCTCCCCTCCTTTTCCCTCCGTGTGTGTGTGTGTGTGTGTGTCCTGTGTCGTCTCCCCTCCTTTTCCCTCCGTGTGTGTCTGTGTGTCCTGTGTCATCTCCCCTCCTTTTCCCTCCGTGTGTGTGTGTGTGTCCTGTGTCATCTCCCCTCCTTTTCCCTCCGTGTGTGTCTGTGTGTGTCCTGTGTCATCTCCCCTCCTTTTCCCTCCGTGTGTGTCTGTGTGTCCTGTGTCATCTCCCCTCCTTTTCCCTCCGTGTGTGTGTGTGTGTGTGTGTCCTGTGTCATCTCCCCTCCTTTTCCCTCCGTGTGTGTGTGTGTCTGTGTGTCCTGTGTCGTCTCCCCTCCTTTTCCCTCCGTGTGTGTGTGTGTCCTGTGTCATCTCCCCTCCTTTTCCCTCCGTGTGTGTGTGCGTGTCCTGTGTCATCTCCCCTCCTTTTCCCTCCGTGTGTGTGTGTGTGTGTGTCCTGTGTCGTCTCCCCTCCTTTTCCCTCCCGGGATCTCCCCGGCCGATGGGCACAGCGCTCAGCGCTGTGGCCAGTCCGCGGCTTTTTGTGGCTACTCGTGAGTAAGCGATTAGCCGCAAAAAGCCACGGAAGTCCCTAGACCTTCCCCAGCTCCGGCCTCAGGCCGGAGCTGGGGAAAAGGCGCGCCATAAGCGAATTCGCTTATGGTGCGTTGGAGAAGGCCTCAGCGCGGCCTGTCTCCGGATTCCCCTGTGCGTCATCTGGACGCACAGCAGGGAAGCCGGGACAGAAGGCGCGCTAAGGCCTCGTCTAGGAAGGCCCCTTGTTACAACACCTTTTCTGGCCACCAGCCTATTTCCGGGCAGAATTCAAATTGCTGGTTATGACCCATAAAGCCTTATAAGGCTTGGGACTAGGCTACCTGAAAGACCACCTTCTCCCATACGAGCTTGCTTGGGTCTTAAGACATTTGGGAGAGGCCCTTCTTTCGATATCACATTTGGTGGTGACATGAAATAGAGTCAGGATCTACACTACAACTTTTAATGTTTATAATGGGTTTGATAAGTGTTCGGGCCCAGGACACATTATATATACCATTTTCAAACTTTTTCCAAAGTGTTATATATTCTGCTTGGGGTAGATCTGGCCAGAGTCTTCTCAGTGACAAATCTAAGGCTGTGGAACTCCCTGTGGAGGAAGGCTAGGTGGGCTCCCTCTTTGCTGTCCTTCAGGTGGCAGCAAAGACCTTTTTATCCACGCCAACCTTTGATGTATAAGTGGGTCTGTTGGATCGAATGCTGCTTATTTATATTCTGCTATTGTTGTGTTTTAATAGATTTGTTTTATTATTGTTGATCCAGTTTTATTTATGATTGTAAGCCACCTTAACAATCATTTTTCTTGGTTGCAATTTTTTCTTGGAAAAAAGGCAGCATGCAAATCAAATTTTAAAATAATAACAAATAATAATCGATTAAGGATTGCTCATCCAACTTAAAAGTTCTCTAATGGATTAACAGTCCTGCTCTATGAATATGTATAAAGTAGCATACATCAAGAATAACAATATGGTGTGTCAGATCAATTAGTGAAAGCCCACAGTAGTGGGCAAGATAAGATAATGAAACATCTGCGTTAATTTCATTTTGTGACCTTATGTTGTATGTGGATCCTTCCCACCTGCAGGTGCCTTGGATCCATTCAGTATCTGAAAAGCAAATTTGGCAAAAACTATTTGCTGCAAATAAAAGTAAAGGGAGTTGAGCAAGGGGAGCTTCTGAATACTCAGATTCTCCAGATGTTCCCACATGCAGCTCGCCAAGAAAGGTAAATGAAAAACTTAAAACAAATAATTTACAAAATTTCTTGGATTAAATTTTAGTTAATATATTCAGTGTTCTTGTTTGAACTGTATTGCATTGTATTTAACCTTCCTTAGCTTTAGGGGATGTAATGTATTAACAAGACGGGGAGTGAATACCCACCAGTTCCTTCCTTTCACTCAATTGTCTAGGTCAGCCTTCTCCAACCTGGTGACCTCGAGAACGGTTGGACTACAACTTCCATAATCCCCAGCCAGCTATGCTGGGTTTGGGATGCTGGAGTTGTAGTCCAAATTGTCCAAAGTCCTGGGGATAAACTCATGTGCCCCAGTGCAGCTGGCATTGGTGTGAGTATCCCAAGCTGGATGAAGAATGGTGCATTCAGTTCTTTTCCCAACACAATGACCAGTGTTGTTCTGATGGAAATCTTTTACAGAGCTCTAGTCTTGCTGATCAGCTGTTCAGAAGAAAAAGCTGCATGTGCATGTGTGGGTACACACATGTGCATGCTGAATTCAACCTCCCTGTTCCCCTTCCCTGCCAAAATTGCTCATGCTCTCCTTCCCTATCAAACTGGTTTCTCTGCCTGTACGCCTTTGGATCAGATATATACAGGCAGATGGGTTGTTGTCTTTCCTCCTCTTAGGATTTCCACTTTGTTGGTCTACAAGATCCCAATGGAAGATGCACTGCCTCTGTCAAGAGCGTTCTCCATGCTAGAGGAAGGTATGTTCGAACTGAATATACTATGCAACTACATGTAGATGAAGATACTTAAGGCCCAGTTTGGATGACACAGTCCCCTTGCCTCTATGCATGGCAGGGGGAAACGGTCACATGTTCCCACTCACTAGAATGGCTTTCTCTGCCTCCTGCATCTCTGGACATCCAGATAAATGTGTAGCATGTGAAGAGGGTTTATATATGCAACATCCAGCACATAAGGGAATGGGTAGATGCATGCTGGATTTTACGTGTGTCTTCTTCCAACATTACACTCACATGTAGACATCTGGGGACAGTGGAGACAAAGTACATCCTATGGGCGAAGCGTGGAGGCCTGATGTTGCACCCCTGATGTTGAGCATCATCCCAAAGTCTACAGAACATAATTGGTATAATTTTTTGTCCTTACAGCTAAACGAAGCTTTAACTTTGAGGAGTATAGCTTTTCTTTGAACACTTTGGAGCAGGTAATGCATTTTTAAAATATAAACAAACGGTGGCATTTGCACTGGGGAAAAATGACCATACCCCAAAATGGAAATTTTGATCTACATGGATGAAAACCATATTCAGCACGATTCAGTTTTCACATGTGCATCTTCTGCTAGATTGGGAACCAAGTTCATGTCCCTACACACACACACACACACACACACCTCCATTCTGGATCTCTGCATTCAGAATTGTGTGCTCCTGCTACCAAATTGGGAACTGGATATATGAACACTTTTAGAGGTGCTGGTGACATTCTCCTCTGCCAGGCTCAGGAAATAACTTTGGAGTGTCATTAGAGCCCGGGGTGGGGAACCCCTTTCAGCCCAAGGGCTGAATTCAATTTCAGATAAGCTCTCAGTGGGCTCATTCCAGTGGTTTTGGGGAGGCTGAAGGTAAAGGGGGTGAAACCAAAGGCAAAATGGTGGGGGACAAAATTACAACAAAACGAAACAAAAACTCAACATACTGTAGTTTAGAAGGTCTTAAATGGCTGAAGAAACTATGCTTTTATTGTATCCATTAGGTATTCTTAGAACTTTGCAGACAGCAAGAGCGAGAGTATTTTGATACGGCTCTGGACACAACATTTGAATGGAAACATCTGCATGAGGCTGATCTCTAACTTGTTAATTGCTTAGCTGAAATGCCATTGTCTAATTTGGCCCTTCGACTGGAAGCCCCTTGGGGAAAGGACATTGCAATTTATACAGCCTCCTATATACTAACAGGTCTGTGTGAATAATACCAATATTAGTCATAGGTGGAGATGTAACATTTGTTGAATTGTTGAACTTACTTGGCAAGGGGGATTCTCCCATCCACCCACCCCGCTCTGTCATGCTTTTCAGAAAAAGATTCGGTATACATTTGAAAAGTATGAATGCCTTAGTTTATTGAAATAATCATTGTTGTTACGGCAATAATAATTACAAATATTCCCAGTCTTAAGAGATGGCTCAGTAAACATCCCCAAGATACCTACACATGTATCCCCTCCCTGGCCCCCATATTAACTAATACTTAACATACCATCAAAAATATAGTTAAAAAAAAGAAGAGGGATTTGCTATAAAAATAGTATTTTCTTCATACAGTTATCATTAGCCAGAACAGAAGCTGCCATACAGAAGTCTGCAACCCTTGTGTACCAAAGGTAGGGGTGGCTGAAATCACCGAGCACTCGCCCTGTGAACACTTGCTCCACTGCTCCTGCAGCCCACCCCCACGAACAACAACAACAACAACAACAACAATTTTTTAAAAAATATTTCTTACCCGCCTCTCCATTTTGATCGAGGCGGGGAACGGCAGTAAATATAAAATACATAAAATTGAAATGAGAAAATAATGTACATTGTTAAAACATCCTAAACACATTCTAAAAACATCCTAAAATTCCACTGGCTAGGACTGCCGGAAGAGATAATTAGGCTGCATGAGCCTCTGCCGAGCAGCTGCCATTAACACAGCAGGGAGAAATGTGCAACTTCTGGAGCCGCCAGAAAGTGCCCATCCCCCCCCCCCCCGCTTCATTAATGGCAGTGGAAGGCAGAAATGTGTGATTAGCGTGGAAGGGGGAAATGCACCATTTCCTCAGCCTTGGGAAATCGCGTATTTCCCTCACCCCTACTCCAATGTAATAGTTTATTTGTTTTTTCAACCATCATGGTCATATCGACTTTACAAATGCATAGGTAAACACACAAAAACTTTACAACACAAAGGAGTAAAATACAAAAAGATACTAAAAAGGTTTTCATTAAAAGGTGCTCACAAATATGTAAAAGTTAGTTTTAATACAAAGAATTGAAATAAGACATTAAGAATTTACATTAAAAGGGGCATAAATGTATAAAAGTTAATACTACTTCACCACATTGACCTCTATGAATCTTCTTCTCAATTTTTGGGCAGCCACTGCGAATCTCGCAACTCTGTCTGTCACAAATTTGTCAGCATCACAGAACAAATATATAGCTTTAACTTGGTCATCACTGTTAGATATATCCCATAACAGATTCAAAATAAATTTTGTCCTGGGTTCAGAATACAGAGAGCAATATAATAAGTAGTGGTCGAGGTCCTCTACTACTTGAGCACCAGATATACAGTACCTCTGTTCTACAGGTATTTAACAGTAACGGCCCTCTACGTATTGTGAAGGCATGGTTTGGAAACGCAATGCCAAAAATGCCTTTCTAAAGGATGCTACTGGTAACTCATGTAGATAGCGCTCAAAGCCATGAGTTAATTTTAAAAGATGCAGGTGTGGAAAAAACGGTGATTTTTTAATTTCTTCTAGATCACATTGGGAGTAAAACTCGCCCAGTTTATTTTTTATGTGTCTCTGAATCTGATCCTGGGGCCATCCTTTGAGAACCTGGGGTATTAAGTCAAAAGCTAACATTTGCTGTTCACAGTTCGCTAGCCAGGTAGCCTGTCGGTTCCTCAGCCTTGGGAAATCACATATTTTCCTCACCACTACTCCAATGGAGGCCTTAAGGGCCCTATTAATGCAAGGGTACTGGGTACCCTCATTGGCCCAGTGGCAAGGGGAACACGCAATTTCTCGAGGCTCTGGAAATTGCGCTTTCCCCCTTGCACCATTTCCCCCTGTACATTTTCCGGAGGCAAACGAAATCGTGCTCTCCCCACCCCACCCCACCAAAGGGGGTCTCAACTGAGGCTAATCAAGTTATTTATGAACACTTTTTTGTGAACTGCCCAGAGAGCTTCGGCTATTGGGCGGTATAAAAATGTAATAAATAAAATAAAAATAAAATAAATAAATAAATTTACTTTAAATGGAAAATCCCACAAGCACCACTTCCCCTCCCTGGCAGTAAAACTATGTTTCTAAAAAATTAGAGTACTAACAATTTGCTGACATTTCATGACACCTACAATCTGCTGCCTGAGGCAATTACCTCACAAACCTCAGTCTCTGTTTCAGATTGCTTCAAATGTTCTGAAAGGTGTCTGCTTCCAGCCTCACAGTATTAAGAGCAATAAGTAAATATGGATATTGAGTTATTGAGTTAAATAGCATTGAATTGTCTTGTACATTATTATCATCATCCACAATATAGGCAGTAATAAATGGGGACAAAATTAGCCAAACTGAGCCGCATATGATATCATTTAAAGAATAAATCATATATTTTTGAGAATGCTACTATGTGGTGCTTCCTTCTTTGAACACATTTTGTTTCTAAAAGATCAGTTGCTTCTGGTTCTGAACTTTCATATTTATCAGCATTGATATCAGAGAACTGAAAGGCTATTATTTCACATGTTAGTTTCTTTCTGGTTTTGGCATGTATATTTTCAAACACTGACCAGTTACTTTTGTATGCTTCAGAAGATGGAAGAATATGATGAATAAGAAGCAGACAAGAAGATTCAATAGCTGTATATGTCTATAATGTGCAGGAATTGTAATTTCATTTAGACTGGACTGGATGAGGGAATTGTAATTTCATTTAGACTGGACTGGATGAGGGCCAATAAACTGAGACTCAATCCAGACAAGATTGAGGTACTGTTAGCTCACCTGTCCGGCTAGGTGATGTTCACCCTGTCCTGGACGGGGTTGCACTCCCCCAAAGGATCGGGTTCATAGTTTGGGGGTGCTCTTCAATCCAGAACTGTCACTTGAGGCACAAGTGAATTCAGTGGCAAAGAGCACCTTTTATCAGCTTAGGCTGATATACCAACTACGCCCTTATCTAGACAGAGATAGCCTAGCTACAGTTATCCATGGTCTCATAACCTCTCGTTTGGTTTAATGCAATGTGTTATACATGAGGCTGCCTTTGAAAATGGTCTTGTACTTCAACGGGTACAAAACATGGCAGCACGTTTACTAACCGGGACTGGCCAGCAAGACTACACCACGCCAGTCCTCTTTCAGCTTCGTTGGCTGCCAGTCCAGGCCCGGGCCAGATTCAAAGTGCTGGTATTAACATTTAAAGCCCTAAATGGCTTGGGGCCAGGCTATCTGAAGGAACGCCACCTCCCATATGTACCTGCCCGAATCCTAAGGTCTTCCTCAAGGGTCCTTCTCCATGGGCCCCTGCCAAAGGAAGTGAGGCAGGTGGCTACCAGGAGGCGGGCCTTCTCTGTTGTGGCACCCCGGCTGTGGAATGAGCTCCTTAGGAGTTTCTCCTGGCACCTACACTATATTCTTTCAGACGTCAGGTGAAGACCTTTTTATTCTCTCAGCATTTTAACAGTCTATAAATTAATTTTAATGTTGCTGTTTTAAATTTGTATTTGAAATTTGTATTTCTGCACTGCTGCTGATTTTATCCTGGTTGTGCTTTTATATTGTATTTTATATCATGTTTTTATACTGTTGTTTTATACTTTGAATGGTTTTAATTTTTGTGAACCACCCAGACAGCTTCGACTATTGGGCAATATAAAAATGCAATAAATAAATAAATTTTTATTGAAGAGTGAATCTATGCTTACATAATGACCTCTTTGAAGACTTAATTCTGAGTTAAGCAGGAACAGTGCTACCAGTTATAACATATGATGCAGTGTTTAAAAACGACAGGGGAAAAGGCCTTTCTGCTCATGTTGCTAAAATGGTGCTGACTAGTATGGGACTTTAAAAAAAAATAGGATTAATTGTCTTAAAGTGGGACACTGTTTTAAGTAGCATTTTGCTAAAAATAAATAAATTAAAAGCTAGAACTGCATTTCAGCACTAATTAACATATATTTATTAATAGGTTGATAAAATGGCTACCCAAATAAAATCATAGAAGCAGCCATGCGTAAGGCTAATAATTGTAACTGTGAAAGCCTTCTATGTTCCAAAAAAAGAATAACAATAACATTTCATTTATTTTGCATTTCAATCCAGTCACCAAAAAATTGCAAACATACATACATTCCAATTGGCATTGGGTTCAAGATTTACCAGGTCTGACAATGAGTCCCATGGTGACTTACAAAGGAACTAAAAATCTAAAATAATACAAGGCACAGGAAAACCACATCTCAGCCCACTGTGTTGAATTTATCTAGGCCCCAAGGACACCATCCATGTGGCCATTGTGCATATTAAGAATTTAGGGGAAAGATACATTCATTTGTCCACCCTAGCAATGGTAAATCCATATGGATTGCTGAATTTCTCACTTGAAACACTGCAGGGGTCATCTATGCCATTACCTGTCCCTGCAATAAGATCTTTGTAGGAAAAGCATCTAGACCATTATAAATAAGGATAGGTGAACATCTTTATAATCTGAGACATCAGAAAGTTGGGGCTCATTTGGTAAAACTTTTTTTTTTTTTTTGGGATAAGGAACATGGACTAGAGTGGATAGTGTTTTAGACTATTGAAAAGGTAGGTATGAGACAATGCTTAGCAAGAGAGAACTTTTCTAGATTTTGTCCTTAAAATGCGTGGCACCTGGAGGACTGAATGGTTCTTTGGATTTCTCCATCCACAAACAACAAAACATGGTCCATGAGATATAACATCACCATTCAATGCAGTGGGGTAGTAGTATGCTTTAAAACTATGAGCATCTAAGCAGGATCTTCTCAAGCTAGTAAACCCACAGCTGTAGATTGTCCTTAAATTAACTCTAGGTGCTCATTAACTTGAATGAAGCAAGAGTAGGAATGATTTTGAAAGTGCAATTCTTGACGGAATGCCCCAAAGAAAAAGTTAAGGACTTAGGTATTATAACACCTTTCAATAAACTTGTTTTCCCCCCCTTCAGGTTAGTTTATATAGTTGTCTGTTTGAGGGTTGGTGTTATTATTATTGAATAATAATATTCAAAGACATATTTCATTTTGCATGCTGCAATAGGGAAAGAGAACATTGTACTTTAGAGCCAGGATTGCATAAGAAGTTTTTTTCTTCTTCTAAAGATGTGCTATTACAGAGTTGCTGATATGGGAGTCTGTTTTTAGATATTGTACATTTGTTATGTAATTAAATACATAGAGATTCTTTCAGAAATATACATGTTACTTTCAGGTTGTAATGACATGGGTAAGTATGTTGTCTCTTAATCAGTATTCATGTTGTATGTTTAGCTCCTGAAGAAGGATTTTTATCTGAAATGCATTGAGCTTACCTAAGAAGAAATTATTAAAGTTTTTATTTTTATAGGCATCAGAGTTTGTCTCTCTTTTTGTGCCTTGATAAAAATGGCTACTCAAAGCATGACTAATTCTGGGTCCAATCCATTATTCCTTTTATCTGGTGGCTTAAAAGCAGGTAATCAATTAATGAATTAACAGTTCTAAAAAGGAATAGATAAAACGCACACACTCATACAAAGAAATGAACCAAACCACTTTTGTTATGTAGCAATAGCATCAACGGTCTGTCTCTAGTTGGATAGCAGTTGGTCCCTATCATAAATAGTTCCTTTCAGTCTTTTAGTTCTGTTGCCCATGTTCAATACTTCTCTATCTTCTTTATCATCTCTCTTTAGTTTTTCCTTACCCTTCAATTACATCCTTGTGAGTTTTCTTCATTCACTCCTTCCCAACATTCTATGCTCTTCCATTCGCTGCATTCTGTAATTTAGTTAGCTGATTAGAGTGTTTATATACTATTACCAAATGTCATTCTTTAGACACGTGTGTGAACTTATGTACGTTCTCAAGTCCTGCAATCATTTTTAAAGGAGCTGTTAATATTGGCAATACTGTGTCTGGCAAAAGGGGATCCAGTAACGCACACACCAGTTCCTTTAAACAATGGGAAATTTATAAATACAAGCAAGAATTTAAAATGTGCACTCCTTACTTTGGGGAGAAAAAGGGGAAAAGGTTGGATATAAATGTAATAATAAACATTAGAGTGATTGATATTCAAATAGAACCATACAAATCAAATAGATTCTCCGGAGAGAACAGGAATATGGGAAAATTAACTTATTTATTTATTTCTATGCTGCCCAATAGCCGAAACTCTCTGGGCAATTCACAAAAATTAGAAGCACAAGCTACAGCATAAAATACAAAATATGGAAGCTTAAAACCACAATATAAAAGTACAGCCAGAATAAAATTAGGCTTAATTCTTTCAGAAGCTGGATCTGAGGGTTCTGGAGCTTAAATCAGGCCATGGACATATGCTAATTGTTTAGGGTGCAATCCTATGCATATTTAAACAGGAAAAAGTCCTACAACTCCCAGTGCAAACATGCCCTTAGTCTGTTATATCTTGTCAGTATGAGCTGTTAAGGAGGTGGGGATTAAATAATTTGGAGTCCCTAATGCTCTTGGTAAAGGAAAAGAAAGTGGGAAAAGTAAATTCCCACTTCTAATTGTTCCCATGGTTTTACTCCTAGTTAATTTTAGACAGTAGTGAAAACAATACCTTTTTATATTCACATATCACTTCAGACTATTAAGTTGACGAATCTCTCCTGACAGACTATTCCATGGTCTGGGGGCGGCAGAAAAGAAGGTCCTCTGGGCTACTAGGTTGTCAGCCTAGTGTTGGCTGACTGGAGTAAATTCTTCCCAGAGAACCTGAGTGTGCGGGGCGGATTGTATGGGGGAAGGTGATCCTGCAGTTAACCTGGACCCAAACCATGTAGGGCTTTAAAGGTAATAACCAACACTTTATATTTCACCTGGAAACTGATTGGCAGCCAGTGAAGTGATTTTAAAATTGGTGTAAAATGGTCAGCCCTAGGTGTACTGGTGACCAACCTGGCTGCCATATATTGAACTGGTTGAAGTTTTCGGACTAGGTAGGTACAAAGGTAGTCCTATGTAGAGCGCATTGCAGAAGTCAAGCCTTGAAGTTACCAGCACGTGCACTACCATCTTTAGGTCTTCTAACTCTGGGAAGGGGTGCAGCTGACATATCAGCCGGAGCTGATAATAGGCATTCCTGGCCATTGCATCTATCTGGGCTGTCATTTGGAGTGATGGATCCAGAAGCACCCCAAGCTGTGAACGTAGTCTTTCAGGGGCAGTGTAACCCCATCCAGAGCTGGTTGACACACCTCCAAACCCAGGGTAGGGCCTTTGACAGTAAGCACCTCGGTCTTATCTGGAATCAGCTTCAGTTTGTTTTTCCTCATCCAGCCCATTACTGGCTTCAAGCATTCATTCAGAGGAGACCACTGTCTTTTGCTGACACTGTTTTCGAAGGCATAGAGAAATATATTTGGGTGTCATCAGCATACTGATAGCACCCCGGCCCATGCCTCCAGATGATTTCTCCCAGCAGTTTCATGTAGATGTTGAACAGCATTGGGGATAGGATGGCACCTTGTGGTACGCCATACAACAGCTCCTTCTTTGAGGAGCAGCTATCCCCAAGCATAACCATCTGGAAACTCCCCAAAAGGTCAGACCGGAACTTCTGGAGTACAGTGCCCCCGATTCCCAATGGTATCGATAGCCACTGAGAGATTCAAAAGTACCAGCAGGGACACACTCCTCCTGTCAATATTCAAGCATAGATCATCCACTAAGGTGACCATAGTGGTCTCAACACTGTATCCTGCCCTGAGGCTGGTTTGAAGGCAGTCTTTCAGGTAACTTGGTCATAAGCCATATATGGCTTTATAGGTAAGAAACAGCACTTTAAATTCTGCCCAGAAACAGATCAGTAGCAAGTGAAACATTACAGTAATCCAAACAGGATGTAACTAAGGCTTGGGTGACCATGGCTATGTCGGATTTCTTTTGCAATGGGTACAGTTGGTGCACTAGCCTCAGCTGTGCAAACATACTCCTGTCTGCCACTGAAAACTGGGCATCCATTTTCAAGGCCGAGTGCAGAAGTACATTCAAACTGTGAGCCTGAGTCTTCAGGGGGAGTGAAATCCCATCCAGTAAAGCTTGAGTCCTTATTCCCTGACCTGTCTTTTGAATAACAAGGAACACCTCTGTCTTGTCTGGAGTAAGCTTCAGTTTGTTTGCTCTCATCCAGTCCATTCCCAACATCAGACACTGATTTAGAAGAATATATATTTTGGATTTGCATGGAGAGGAGAGAGAGAGTTGGGAGCCATCAGAAAAATGGTGGCACCAAACCCCAAATCTTCGGACAATCTCTCCCAGCAGTTTCATGTATATGTTAGAGCATGGGGCATAAAATGGAACCTTGGGAGGTGCCACATGCCAAAAATCGCAGCATTGAACAGGAATCCCCCAGCACCTCATTTGAGATCACCCCTCCAAAGAAGGGCATATAAAAGTGTCCAACAAAATCAACAGGGACACGCTCCTGTGTGCAGCAGAAATATCCAGAGTACAGGGGAAGAGACTAAACACCACCACCGTTGTCTTTGTTGGAGCCTTGAGAACTGTACCAGCATGAGAGAGTGGACAATGGGAGAGGTCAGCTACTGCAGACTATATTTTTTTAAAAGAACTGGTTGCCAGTTTCTTAAGTTTGTTTTCCTGGCATAGCTCTGTGCAGTTTGTAGTATTTATTAAACCCTCAATGCATAGGAAAGATTTGGTTTATTTGGCTCTGGTTTATACATTACTGAAAATAATTCTTGATGTTGTTATGTTTGATATTTTACAATTTGAAATGTTAAAAATTAGTATTAGTGAAATGAGTTGTTTATAAGAACATAAGAAGTGCCATGCTGGATTGACCAGGAACCAACGAATCAGGACATGGTGAATCAGCACCCTTCCACCCATGTCCCCCAGCAACTGGTGCCCACAGGCTTACTGTCTCAGATACTGGAGGTAGCACCTAATCATCAGGGCTAGTAGCCATTGATAGCCTTCTCCTCTAGGAATTTATCCAACCCCCTTTTAAAGCCATTCAAATTGGTGGCCATCACTACGTCTTGTGGTAGTGAGTTCCACAGTTTAACTATGTGTTGCATCATTGTAATGATGTACTATTGTGATGATATATTGGTATGTCTTTTGGTTTTGTATTGCCATTTTGTTAGCTGCTTTGAGCATTTATTTGGTGGAAAAGTGGAAGATAAATTAGATGATGATGATGATGATGATGATGATGACACCTCCCTGCCCAAATCCCAGTGTAGATTGTCCACAAGGCAACCAAAGCAGTCTCTGTTCCATACCTAGGCCTGAAGTCAGATTGAAATGGATCTAAATAACTTGCATCATTGAGAAATCCCTGAAGCTGAGAAGCCACCACACACTCCCACACCTTATGCAAGAACTGAATATTAGAGACCAGCCAAAAAATATCCAATACAGTGGAGTTAAGAGGGGGGGGGGGTTAAAATAAAGAAAAGGTCTTACTACTGTGGAAGAACCCTGAAAAGGCAGGTTCCCTCTAATTGGGATACGTTGAGTGGTGGCCAAAACCTCTAAGACACGGTTTCTCTCATTTTAGAAAAAGTTTATTACGTGCAGTGCTGCAAGGTGGCAACCCCTAGAGGATCTGAAGGACTGCCCAATAGTTTCAGGCAAAGCTAACGTACTTATAGGGTAGCATCCTCAGAAACATCGACAGAACTTCCTCATATTACAATAAACCAATCATAATACAGTAATATATAAGCTTTTCAACCAATGATAGGCAAGGATTGATATGCACGTGCAGAGTTCCAAAGATAGGAAAAACAAGATGTTGACGGGTATTGCAATCTTGGAACATCTGTTCCTTGTGGTCACACCCTTCTTGTCCTCGCTGGGAGGTTCAAACTCTCACTCATGTGTCAACACTTCTTGTTGGTTGAGCAATATATTTTCAGTTACAGCTTGGGTCAAATTGCTACAGAAGATTTAATTTATAATAGAAGGGGCTAACAGAAAACAGGGTGGGCACAGATAAAATAGCCCACATACTTATTTCCTCAACACTACCACCTCCTTTTGGCAAGATAGAACCACACCTTGCAGTAAAGAAGCATTCACCACTACCCTTACCCATTCAGCCACTTCCTCACCACCACCACCACTACACACAGCTGCTTTTATATGCCAGGAAGAGCAAGGGTCCATCATGCAAGGAGTAGGCCTCCGCTCCATGCCCTTGGGCTGTACAAACAGAAGAAAGCTTTGCTGGTGACCCTGAGCAGGTGAATGATGACAGAGAAGTGAGCTTCCTTTGCCACCCTCATTGTCATGGAGTAGGCTTCCAAATGCTCTCTAGCCCATGTTCAGTCAGACTTATTCCACCAACTTTACTCCAGTAGATGTCCCACTAATTTCATTGCTTGCTGTGCCCTGGAAAGCCACGAGGGTATTGGGCTCCACTATGGGCCTGTTCAGACAACAGGCTTAGCCATAGTTAGGCTACTAACCCTTTTGCAGCAAATGGTTAGTGAGTATGCTTAAACCACGGTTGTATAGCCACCGTGGTTAGGAATGGTTCACACGCATGCTAAGTCATGGTTCGTGACACACTATGCCATAATGTTTAGCTCAAAGTGCTGAACTTAGCATGTTGTCGGAACATCATCCATGTGAGAGAAGATGTTCAGGAGGTGTCATGTCAACCACCCAGGCCATTTCTCAATTCCAGAAATCAACCAAGGCTTTGATAGACAAGGAAAGTGACAGGAGAATCCCCAAGAGCTGTCAGAAAATCATCCCAATCCACCAGTCCCCTGGGATGGACCATCTTAATTGGCCCCTCATGCAACCATAGTGTGTGTGTGGGGAAATCACCCTTTTAATTTGATGCAGAAAAGTGTTCACTGTACTTTAAAAGCTATTTGACTGCTAAACTGTGGAACACAGTTCTCCTTCAGTGATCCAGGAGGTGCATGTACAATGAATGAAGAAATCTGTTGAACTGTACACAGGATTTGGGAGCGGAACAAATACTGCAAAAACAAAAACAGCAAAGTAGTTACGAAATACTGTTGGGATTTTTTGGCTGCATGAATGGACTGAAAGGTTAAAGACACAAAACAGACAGAGCTGCTGCAGACGTTAAAAATCATAGTCCAGACAAAGAAAGGGATTGCCATTCTTACAAAGCTACCTTTTAATTGTTTGCTGAACTTTTATCTTAAACTAATTCCCTAAGGTAAGCATGTTCATGTTACTTTCTTCTTGCTTCTCAAGCTATTTTTTCATCCATAATAGCTTCCAGGCAAGGCTTTTATTGTGCAATTGCCCTGTGTCATTCTCAGAGTTTTATTGATGTTGTCTTCCATTTGCAAACCTCACTGCTTCTTCCACCTTTTATCTTACCACCTACAAAATAATACATAAATAAGTTAAGAAGAGAAAGACAGAATAGTTACATAACACCTTTTGACTGATAGTGCTAGGAGCTGACTGTCTGGAAGCACTCCCTGATGCTGCATCAGCTAGCATTAAAACAAAAATCAGCTACCGTTTCAATTGAAATACATTTACTCAGTTTACTTGGATTTCAAATTATATTTCATTTTACAATACATGTACACTGAGAGTTCAGTAACACTTACTCATGGGTTAAGTGTTCCCCATCTGGACATTGGATATACCATGTAACTTTCCTAAACCAGCCTTCCCTAAACAGCACACTCTGGATGTGTTGGACTACAGCTCTCAACATCACCAGCCATCATAGGTGTTGTGGTCCAACATGTCTGGAGGACACCGGGTTGAGGAAGACAATCGTAACTAGATTCAATCAGACTAACTTGGCTCATTTGTGGATTGACAATGCACTGAGAAAGCTTGACTATTCAAAAGTAAGTCTCTCTGGCCCAATTCAAACATTTCCAGCTGCCCATTCAAGAGGCATCTGGACAACCATCTGTCAGGTATGCTTTAGGGTGAATTCCAGGGGGTTGGACTCGATGGCCTTATAGGCCCCTTCCAATTCTACTATTCTATGATTCTATGATATATTCAGGAGGGGATGTAGCTAATTATGTGAAAGGGTGGTGAGGGTGGATTGTTGAGGTGGATGACAAGCCACCCACAGCCCTAATACAGCCCATGGGTTCTGGGTAGCTTATCAACCACTCCAACAACCCAAGGTGCAGCGGTGGCTGCACATTAGACCGCCAATCTGGCATCCATGGGCACTGCAACCCACCATGACTAAAAAGCCACAGTGGGCTGTAGTGATTGTGTGAACCAGGTCATTGAGTTGAATGAAACCTACTCCTATGCCAGTACATGTAGACTAAATCCTATGCACTCTGACTTGGGAGAAATCTCATTGAACACAGTTGGACTTACTCCTGAGTGAATCTGCATAGCACTGCATGGCTAACTTTTGGAATTATCATTAAAAAATGATTGGAACATTTGTGATTGTATTTAATTAGGGCAGTTTGAAACTTACTGATTTCTAGTTTTCCCATCATTAGAGAAATGTTCTAAACAAGGGTTTCCTTTTCAACATATATATGACTTTTAACACCTGATATTGTTGTTAAAGCGTTTGGACAATAAAAGTAAAACTGAACCATTTGGGAAACCCAGAGTGAATATTATTTTGAAACTGCAAATGTCAAGGATTTCCCCCTACATGTTGAGTTTGAATGTTGCAATCCTGAAGCAGCTTTGCAGAACATTGCATAGGCTTATTTGTTCTGACTTGATCTGGCTGAAGTTAATGTTTATGAATTTTATTAGGGAAAGGATATACAACAGTCATATTTCTTAAGTCACTTTTCCTACTTTTTTCTCTCTATCCTTAATAGGGTAGACATTTAAGCATTGCCAACGAAGAGGACAAATCAGGTTACAGATTTTCATAAAATAGGCTTATGCTAATTTATATCTATAAATGCTAATTACTTTAGTTTGAAAGGAAATACAATAGAGCACTCCATCGTGTGGAGGACTGTGACCCATGTGCATGCTCAGTGGTCTGTCCACGTGCTGACTGTTCACACGTGACTTCAAGGCCCCTCCCTACCCTCTGGGGAAGAACCCTGAAAAGGCAGGTTCCCTCTAATTGGGATTCGTTGTGTGGCGGCCAAAAACTCTAAGACATGGTTTCTCTCATTTTAGAAAAAGCTTATTACAAGCAGTGCTGCAAGGCCACAGCCCCTAGAGGATCTGAACGACTGCCCACTAGTTTCAGGCAAAGCTGACATACTTATAGGGTAGCATCCTCAGAAACAACAACAGAACCTCATATAATAAACCAATCATAATACAGTAATAGGTAAGCTTTTCAACCAACGATAGGCAAGGATTGATATGCATGTGCAGAGTTCTAAGGATTGGAAAAACAAGATGTTGATGGGTTTTGCAATCCTGGAACATCTGTTCCTTGTGGTCACACCCTTCCTGTCCTCGCAGGGAGGCTAATGTGTCAGCACTTCTTGTTGGTTGAGCAATATATTTTCAGTTACAGCTTGGATCAAATTGCTACAGAAGACTTAATTTATAATAGAAGGGGCTTACAGCAAAACATGGTGGGCATGGATAAAACAGCCCATCCACTCATTTCCTCAACACCTCTCTTCTTATGGCCCTTTATCTGTAAACTGGACTTGAACTGGAGGCCCTTAAAATAGAAAATACCTTCAAAGAGAGGTCTGTAAAGGAGAAAACATGGCCACTGTAGACCTTGATGCAATCAGCAGGTGAACTCCTATTTGAAGGAGACTTGTTAGAGCGCTCTCTCTCTCTCTCTCTCTCTCTCTGTTTGTAATCATTCATGTAACTGGCCAGCATATATTATGAATAGCATCACCTAGGGACGTAATTACCAGTTCACAGAGCAAAACCCACTCCTGTCCATTTAAATATTCCAGATATGGACAGAATCAAGCTCCACTTAGAGTTGTAGAAACACTACCAGGGAGGAATGCCAAATGGAAAGCAGATGCTTCTCATATTATTATGCTGTGTCAAGTGCTTAGGGACCTTCATCACTCAACTGCTTGCCACTTCCCTGTTGAAATAGTAATAATTAAAGTTTGTTCAGGGTTTTCTATGAATTCAGATTCATTTGCAATTTAATTGTGTGTTAAAAGTTTCCATTTTTCTGTATTCAGCTATCTCTGAAAATTATTATTATTATTATTATTATTATTATTATTATTATTATTATTATTATTATTATTATTTTAAAAATATAGATACTGTACCTTCACCCTAAATAGGATTTGAAATTAAACATTTAATAAAAAAATTATTCTAAAACCTAACATAAACAGTAAAATTGAGAGTTTTAAAACTATATAAACGAGCTTAAAAATACAAATTTTAAATACAAAAAGTTAAATTTTAAAAAAATGCCTGCACAGTTTTGCTGCCAGGCATACCTCTCATGGGAGGGCATTCCAAAGTCAGAGCACCACTGCACGGAAAGACTTCCCTTTTGTAGCTGATAAGGGGTCTTCTCCTATAAAAGGCACACAGAAAAGGGCCTCCTCTGACCATCTCAATGCATGAGCAGGTTGATACGAGAGGAAGCAATCCTTCAGATATTGGGGCCACAGGATGTTGAAGGTTCTTAGAAGCACCTTGAAGTGGACTCAGTGCTGACTATGCAAGCAATCTAGCTCTTTCAGAACGGATGTGCTAAGTCTTCCCCTAGGCAAACCAGCCAGATTTTTAGGAGCTGAACTCTATACTAGGTGGAAGTTGTGGAGCTTTTTCAATGCATCTACAATTATGCATTGTATTCTCCAACCTGGAGGTTATTACGAGTGCATGAATCACTGAAGGCAGGCTGTGAAAGGCCATAGCTCACAAACCCGATGAAGCTCCCATACCCAGAGATTGATCTGCTTAGGAACACACACGTGCAGAGGGCAATGTCCGTCCGATTAAGCAGGAGTGGGAGCTGTATTGTAATTTTTAACTGTTGCCCACTGCTTCACTTTGTTTGCTGTAAAAGGTTTCTGCCCAAGCTTATTTCTCTTTTCAAGCAGGCCCTAAAATGCAGAAACAACACCAGAGAAAGAGAAGTGTGTATCAACAGACTATTGCACTCCTGTGGAAAAATATAACCTTGAAATGGAGGATGAGAATCCAAAGTTTTCAGGTAAGTATAAAGAGGTAATTATGGTGGAAGGAAATAAGAGTAAAATACTGTTCCAGTTCACTGTTTTGTCCGATTCATATTTTTTAAAATTGAAGTTCTGGAAGTTTTTCAAAGTTGGAATAAGAAAAACTTTGTTATTTATCTTAACTGTTCTTTGAATGATGCAAGGAGGAGGAGAAGTCATTCATATGAATTAGAGTAGGGCCTAGTTTCCGTTGTTCAGTTCTCTCTGAACAAAAGACCTTGGTAATACCAGAAAAATTGTTTTCATTTATACCAACCATGTTTGGGGGAGTGAAAAATAGGTAGAATTTTGGAGGGGTTATACATGTCTAGTAAATTGATCTTGCAATAAACGTGTTGCCTCTGAGTGAACATAGCATCATTTGAATGCATGAATCTTTTTAAATGAATCATTTAAAATACGTATTTTCTGAATAGCCATTTTGTGGATGAATGGGAGTGATTCCCCTCTTCCCACTGCTGGACAGCTGATCAGTGGGACTTTAGGCTTTCCAATAGGATTCCATGCATGCGTGCAACCCTGGCTATTGATTCAGGGAAGGAAGCCATACCTGCAGGTCCCAGGTCCACATGATGTTTCCAACAACAACAACAACAACAACAACAACAACAACAACAACAAAACACACACAACAACAACAAATTATTTCTTACCTGCCTCTCCCTCTGGATCAAGGCAGGGCACAACACAAATACAAAACAGTGTAAAATACATAGAATTGATTTAAAATATATAAAACTAATACATTATTAAAATATGAAAAGCTCTTTCTGTTAGGGATCAGGAAGACTATGGCTTATATCCAATGGTGACTTTGCCTGAAAGGAAATTGCTTCTGCAACTCAAGGCACCCAGTGCCCTCCAGTTCCCCTCTCCCCGCTTAACTCAGTGTATTATATAGCACAGCATATTTGTCCCCATGCTGGCTCCTTGTTTGCCCATATATGTATTTTTTAAATTTAATTTTATTGTGTATCTCAACAAAACAGAACAGAAAATACAGTGTATAAAGAAAAACACACACATAATGTTGCCCATATATGTTGTTGATCTTTTGCAGAAAGTAATTAGTAGTAACATAGCCACCATGGTTAGGAAAAATGCAGTTCATATGACACACTAAGCCATCATGGTTAGCTCAAAATGTTTAACCATCATGGCTTACCATGTTGTCTGAATAGGGTGACTATATTGAAGAAAAACATGTAATGGTATAAATGTTCATTGCCCTTTAGGGATGCTGCGAGCATCCAACTGGGTCCACAATGGCAGCAGCGCCCCCCCTCCATCTCTAACGGAACCAGTTGGACATGCCCGGCGGCAGCACAGACCTGCTCGAGAGTGCTCATAAGGCCCCCACGAGCACTCAGCAAACACCCACTTTTTTCCTCCCTCTGCGCTAATGATGTCTGCCATTGGCATGAAAGGGGGAAATGCATGATTTCTGGAGGATCCAGAAATTGTGCATTCCCCCTTCCATGCTAATGTCACATGCCGTTAGTATGGAGGGGGAGAAATGCACAATTTCCAGACCATCTGGAAATTGCACGTTTCCCTCCCCACTGCACCAATGACACCTATAAGGTCCCTGTTGGTGTGGGGGAATGCATGATTTCTGGAGCCTCCAGAATTGCACATTTCTCCCCCTCCACGCTAATGGTGCCATTTTCAATTTTTAAACAGAGTATGTGCAGTTCAAAATGAATCTTCAAGTAACCTTCCATCTGCCCTGTGCATACAAACACACACACACACACACACAGAGAGAGAGAGAGAGAGAGAGAGAGAGAGAGAGAGAATGGATGTGTGAATGGGAAAGGGGAGCAGAAGGTAGTGTTTGCTTTCTTCTCTTTCATTCCTTTCACCTTAGTATGTTATATGAGAGTTGGGATGTTTAGCGAGACGCATCTCTCTGTGTCCTCTCCATTACTGTAATTAATTAGCACTGGTCCTGGATTGTTTGCCTATCATCTAAACAACAATATTACTGTAGTATAAAACTTCTGGGTGCTATTCATCCCTTTCTTTTTCATTATCTCCAGGAATGGTCTTCATCACTGATTCTTATCTTTTCAATGGTAATAATATTATATATAACATACCATAGTCCAGCTCATGAAATACCTCAGGCACACCTTGGACAGCTAGATGACCCTCCCTTCAATGTTACTGGGGTTAAAATTGTCTATACTCCAGATACAAAGATGGCAAGAGAAATCATGGAGAAAATAGAAACCATCTCCGTCCTGAAAGGTATATTATGCTTGCCAAAACATATTGGCATACCAGTTCTTCAGCAGGACTTAACATGTTATTGGACTTACCAGTTTGGTTGAGCTCTCGAGGCTGTTGTCTGCAGCAGGGGTCAGCTTTGGAGCAAGTGACAAAACAAGGAGTGACTCTGTACATGTGCACAATGCCTCTCTCTCTCACTATTGTATAACAATTGCCTCTAGGGCCGTTTCTACACCAGCCTTTTTCCCCAGGATCGTCCTGGGATAATCCCTGTTCATCCAAATGACACACAGGGGATCCCGGGAGCAGGCAGGAACAATCCCTCCATTTGCCTGGGATAATCCTTAGGTGTAGAAAGGGCCTAGGATACAGGAAAGGGGTTTTCCTATCAAAGGCTCATTTTCATGTGCGATGAAGAAGTTTACACTTCTATTTTAAAAATATATAAGTAGTGTGCAAATGAAACAGTGTGTTTCATAAGCATTTTTTTCCCTGCTAGGTTTTTCCTTTCTAACCATGACAGGGCCACAAAACTCTGATCTTACTATTTTGAACACGGTACAGAAGGTGGCTGCCTTCAAAATGTGCAGCTAGGAAAAGTAATGTTGCATTAACATTTCTCTTTAAACTTAGATTTGTATTCAGGTTCTGAGCCATTCTGAGCCATAATCTCTGGGATGAACAACGTTGCGATTCTGAGCCCTACCCACCGAGATGTGAAATAATAAAGAGGTCTGCTGTGCAATCCTCAAAACTTTTATTCAGTAAATAGACATCTCTTCACACCTGAAGGGAGTGTGAATGCCAGGAGCTACCCTCTAAGTTTAATTAGCCTAATAAAGCAAGGCAGTTGCTTATTAGCTGAATGGACAGTTTACCTCAGTGCCTGACAGGCTTTTACTGGACCCCTCCTTCAGGGAGGGTCTTCAAGCTGCAACCTCTGCTGTGTGGCTAGTCTGGCAGACTGCATCCGACCCCCTCTCAACTCCATTCACTTGACCCGGTGGTGGACTCTGGGATCTGTCAATTCAAAGACTGGGGTGGGGGAGAGCCTCCAAGTCCAATTCAGAATCCATGCCAGGGAGACCAAGCTACATCCTGACAAATAAGATAGCTGTTCTGTGAAAGGATCTCAGTTATTTCATCCATTCAAGAGATTCAAGATTAAAATGCTACCAGACAACGCAGGGTTTAACTTTAGTCAGAGCTCGCTTTTACTTGTGTCTTATCCCCTGATAACTCATTTTCAAATAATCATCATATTTTGGACAGCACTGGGTCCACCCATGGACTCAGTCCCACTTAAGCCAAATCACAACTAACAGTGCAATCCTATGGATGCCTATTGGATTTTATGGGATTTACTTCCAAGTATCTATTAGTCTGCAATGTAAGGCGCTGTTTAGCCTCCAGGGTAAAACTTCATTGTGCACCTGACCAATGTGCTACCGTGTGCCTGTATTTTCGCCAGTCCATAGGAGTGAGTGGCAATTTGAAATACATAAGTGGAGAACTCTTGAAAGTAGGGGTGTGCACCGCCTTGGGTCCAAACCCTGAATCCAAAGTGGATTGGGGTGATTTGGACCCTCCCGAACCGGATCCAAACCGGTTCGGGCAAAGTCCGAAGCGGCCCAAAGCCAATTGGCTCCGAAGCCTCAGGCTGCCTCAGCACTTCGGAGGTGGCCCCACCCCCATCCATCTCCTTACCTGCCTCCGCCGTCCACTGCCAACCTTGTGTCCGGAGGTCTCTACTGCCGCTGATGCGTAAGATGGGAAGAAGGCCATGTGGCTTACTTCTCATCTTATGCGTCAGTGGCAGTGGAAGCTGCCGGATGCAAAGACTGCAGCAGCGGCAGATGGTGGAGCAGGTAAGTAGGGAAGGGGGGAGGGGGCTTACCTGGTGCCTCCTCCATCTGCGGCAGCGGACAGTGGAGGCACCAGGTAAGTGGGAACAGTTTTCTTGTTGCCAGCTGTGCAGCCAGCACCCAGAAAACTCCAAGTCGCCTCGGAGGGCCCAAATTTCTCCTCAGCTTCAGCGCCAAGGCAGGTCGGGAACCCCGGAGGCAGCCCCCAGGCAGATCGGGGCTGCTTTGGGGGCTCTGGATTGGCCTCAAAGGTGGATCGGGGGGGTGGTCCCTGCACAGCCGTACTTGAAAGAGTCTCATTGCTGTTCACACCAGAGGCACGGAGATGGATGAGCTCCTTGCTTGTTTTTCAGCTTGGGAGAAGTTGAGCACGGTCACATGCATAGTAATATATATATCTATGTTTTGGGGAGAGGTTGTTCTTTTTTATCAGAAATATGTTGGTGCCTGGATGAGAAGCCTTTGGAGACCAGATTGCATCCCCACTCAAATCCTTCTGGTTGCCCATCTGTAGATGATTGTGACTTTTCCTTGCCACAGGTCAAGTCCCCTTTTCATTGACCTATCTAGTTACCCAGCCAGAGTTCAAGCTGACTGGTCAAATATCATCTGAGTGTTTGATCAGTTTATTCATTCTAGAAGTGATGCCTTGGCCGATTCCTCTGCCCTGTGAGACAGCCATGGAATGTTATGCTGGTCTAGCTAGCAAAGCATCTTCACAAGAAGCCCTTTCTTTCTCCCCTGTATGGGATCCCACCTAGTAACAAGACATTTTCCATACTATAGGTATAAGCACAGAAGCAATGAAAGATGAACAAGCCATGGAAGAAGCACACAATGAGGACTATAAAATTATTGGAGTTGTATTTCAGAATGACTTTTCCTATCGACTCAGATTTTGTTCTGATATGGTTGTTTCTCCAAGCAGTTTGATTGAAGAAATAGGTAATTCAAGATGAATTTGCATTTCTGCTCCAGTTCCTTGATACCCATGTGGATACAGTGAAGTTAGATGCAGGGTGGGACTCTCATCATTATATATTCTTAGAAGTCATTTTGAGTGTGCATTTAATATAGAAAAGAAATCCATGCATTTATTCTATTGAAATATGAAGAAAAGGCCAGCCAGTTTAAGACCAGATGGGTTAAACAGAGAGAGAGAGAGGAAGGGAGGACTTCCTGATTCAATAGGGATGAGTATAATTAGGGTGATCATATGAAAAGGAGGACAGGGCTCCTATATCTTTAACAGTTACATAGAAAAGGGAATTTCAGCAGGTGTCATTTGTATATATAGAGAACCTGGTGAAATTCCCTCTTCATCACAACAGTTAAAGGTGCAGGAGATATACTAGAGTGAAACAATAAATTTATAGCAAAAGCAATCTTTTATAAAAAACACACACAAAAAAGAATAAAATGTAGAACACTTTTTGTAAGCATACACACAAAAATAATAATCATACAAACAACAGTAATCTATATATTTAAAATGCTTAGGTATGTTACCATTTTGCCACACCCACTTTGCCTTCAGGAATTCTAGAATGGCTTCAGCTATGCCCCCACGGCCACGCTCCTCCCTGATTTGCTCGCTGCCTGGAGAGGGGCGTGGCGTGGCTCCCCTCCATTTATCAAATCCACCAACTTATGCCTGCAGTTCTAACTGCTCTCTCGGATCCGAAGCTAGACTACGACCCCCAGCATGCACTGCGGTGGTGACCGTTCTTCTCAGTGTGTGCGGTTCATAGATGTCGCACTCAAAGAAGAATGAAGCCTTCCGCTTTCGAAAATAATTCCACAGCGGCCTTTATTTATTACTAGCAAAAAAGCCTGTCATACGACACGTGTAGAGGAGCAGTCTGGTGAGGAGGTTAGTGGGTTTTGGCCTTTCCGCTAGGCTGGAAGCACTTGGCAGTTATCTTTCTTGGAACTTGGAGGGAATCTACACGTCGTACTGAAGGCGCTTGCATGCGCCTCCAGTACGCACCCAAAACGATGGTGTAGATTCCTGTCTACCTGCCCAGAACAGACGGAGGCGGCGGCTGGGGAATCCGGCTGCGTCCTTGCTGCCGCCGCCGCCTCCCCCCCGCCGGCCTCCTGCTGCTGGGGTAAGAGGGACCCAGGTCGGAGAGCTCGGCTTCCGCATCCAGGAGGGAATCTACATGTCGTACTGAAGGCGCTTGCATATGGTCACCCTATACTGCTGCTAATGAATTGGGGTGTGGTGTTCATAGCTGTGTTTTCTTACACCAATTGATGATGATGCCAGTAATGAACAATCTCAAAGCAAGCTTTGCAGACAATCTTTCTATTCCATAAATGTTTATGGTGCATTTTGGCAGTGGGGAGTGGGGAATGGATTGATTTTAAACACCAATGGGTTACTCAATCATTTTTGCTTCAGTGTATTTGTAGACCAGGGCTTCTTCCACTCAGAGAGCTCCAGCTATTTATTTAGTTATAAATAAAAAGGACTTATAGGTTCTTATACAGAATGGCACATTAAAAACTGACCTTGCAAACGTAAGCCCACACACCTTTGAAGCAAAGAAGTAGTGTGCTAACAGCAATATTACGCCTTCCGCTTATCCCTTCTTTTGAACTGCAACACCATACCGCCTCTTCCATTTCATGGAACTGAAAGCAACTGCAGGTACCTTGCAGCAAGACTGCTTTTGGGGAGAGTGTTATTAATGTCCACGCGTGCATTAGAAATGTAGCAGTAGGGAAAGACATGAAGGAACAAAAGGAAACCAGATGCAGAATGCTTTCCAAGGATTTTGGAAAGGTATTTTCTAATGTATCTGTTCCACTTCAGAAATGAGATCAAGTAATAAAATTCAAGGAGAATTTTGGACATGGAAAATCTCGTAAGCATCTTTAATTGTGTTCGTTATATATAAAAAAGGATGTACTGAGCTAAAGTGCAATTCTAGAACATTTGAAATTCCCTCGCAAGGAAATATGGTTTAATGAAATGTCTTACTTTTTCCTGTTTATTGCTGGTATCATTAATTTACAAAACTGTGCATATAATTAAGTGTTTGTTTTTCTCTTGCTTGCAGATTTCTGCTTTGACTATTCAGCAGATTATTGTAAAAGTCCAAAATACTGGTTTGAAGGTTTTTTATCACTGCAGTCTAGCATTGATAGTGTTCTTATTGAAGTAAGTAGAAATAGTTTAGTTTGAGAAAGTAGTCTTTTCTTCTATTTTTATTGTATTATTATGTGATTTGATACATTCATTTTTATCATTTCACATGAGTCTCCATTATAGGGATGGGTGAACTCATTGCAGCCTGCCTTGTGTGCTACTCACCAGACCCTTGCTGGCCTCCTGACCCTGCTTAACATGCGTGGTGAAGCCATCAGGTGGTACAGCTCTTCCTTTTGGCAGCTGTTCCTTTTCCTAAAGGGACATTTGCATAGGGTGACCATATGAAAAGGAAGGCAGGGCCCCTGCAGCTTTAACTGTTGTGATGAAGAGGAAATTTCACCAGGTTCCCCCTATACAAATGGCACCTGCTGAAATGTCCTTTTCAATACAACTGTTAAAGATACGGGAGCCCTGTCCTCCTTTTCATATGGTCACCCTACATTTGCATAAATGGTGGCTGTAAAGGGACCATTTTTTGCAAAATTATAGGTGTAAATGGTCCATTCACCCCTTTACCGATGCCATTCACACAACGTTACATTTCCAGAAAACCCAGAGCCTGCCATTTTTAAGCAAAATGGCAGCTTGGTAAATGGACTGGCAGCCTCGCAGTGCTCCCATGGCTCTGCGAGCAGGGGCAGATGGTGAGAGTGGCTCAGCAAACACCTGCAAGAGTGGACAGAGATGAGTCCATCTATCCTACGTGTAAGCCTCAGGACTCAGAGGCTTACGTGTAGCCATTACAGAGCTAGGGTGCATCATGCTCCCACTCTGCATTTGAGCTAGATGGGCGGTTTCACTTCTCTAGAGGAGGCTTTGGGGAGGGGGAGGAAAAGAGGCTGAGATGGCTGGGGATAGATTAAATCCCTGCATCCCCAGTCTCCTCTCCGTGTTATTCAGCTCTCCTAGCATGAGAAACCCCAGTGGCGAGACATCTCAGTCACGAAACGTCTCAGCCCCAGGGACAAAGCATCAACAAAGAAGCGAGTTGAGCACCCATAGGGTGACCATATGAAAAGGAAGACAGGGTTCCTGTATCTTTAACAGTTGTATTGAAAAGGGAATTTCAGCAGGTGTCATCTGTATATATGGGGAACCTGGTGAAATTCCCTCTTCATCGCACCAGTTAAAGCTGCAGGTGCCCTGCCCTCTTTTAAATCTGGTCACTCTAGTATAGCTCCTGCAGCTTTAACTGTTGTGATGAAGAGGAAATTTCACCTGCTGAAATTCCCTTTTCTTTGCAGCAAGAATGAGTCTTTGGTAATTCTGAGTTGTGTAAAATATAGTGAGGAAGAGTGCACGTTTGGCCAGGGTGGGGGGGAAGTCACATGATTACAGCGACTCTTTCTGAGTAGTGATTTAAATCGTGATTTAAATCAAATCCACCCTGAAAGTAAGTTTAAGGGTTCAGCTTAAATTCTATAGAACTCATTCCACAACTGAGGGGTCCTTTGGCAGGGGCTCACAGAGAAGGACCCCTGAAGATGATCTTAGGGTATGTTCACATAATGGCCAACCAGCTGCCTGTGGGAAGTCCACAAGTAGCACATGAGTGCAAAGCACCCACCTGTTCATGTTCCTCAGAAACTGGTTTATGGAGACATGCCACTTTCAAAGCTGGAGGGAAAGTTTAGCAATTGTGACTTGTTGTGCACGATCATATAATCTCCCTCTTTATGATATGCTGCAGACCTCTTAGGGCACACTCCTATGCATATTTAGATGGACAAGAAGTCCTACAACCCCCAGCATTCCCCAGCTAGCATAACAGGTTGGGGAATGGTGGGAGTTGTAGAACTTTTTTCCTATTTATACCTGCATAGGACGGTGCCCTTAGTCTGATCCATATTTATGAAATGGGGATAACAGTGAAAAGTTCTTGTAATGATGTAAGTGATGAGGATTTTTTTACAGTAAAAATTGCTATGGAAAATATCAATAAGGTGGTTTTAAAAAACTTTTTCTTTTTTAGCGGCTCACCAGTCATTCTGTGTGGGATGAAATGAAATCAATTAGTGGCATCCGTATGAGATCACATTCTGTTACACCTACAGATATTTTTGATAACTTTTTGCTCTTTTTTGCGATGTCAGTGTGCTTTTCTCCGTTTATGTACTTCTTGTCACAAAATGTTTCACGCGAGAAAAGGAAATTAAAGGAAGTGATGAAGACCATGGGGCTACGAGACTCGGCATTCTGGTGAGCCAGGAGAAATAGCCCTTTCTATGCTGGTGTCAAAAATGTCTTATGAGAAAAAGGAGTAAGGAATGATATGAATCCATTATATCTAAATGTATATGTCTATAGTATGCATATAATCCAATAATAATAATAATAATAATAATAATAATAATAATAATAATAATTAAAAAAAAATTACATCCTTGACCACAACTACCATGGGTACTCTTAGGGTATAGTTTGATGATACAATGGACATGGAACTGCTACAGAAAGTAGTAACCCTATGTTTTCCCTGCTCCCCATCTTGTGTAAATATACTTACCTGAGCTGTGATGTCATCATCTTGTATATTTCCCTGTTCCCTCTCCACATAATTGGCTACCTTACCCATTCTGGCACCTCCTCCATCCTGGGGCCCTCCACATGTGTTGGACTGCAACCCCAGTATGCCTGAATGATCGGGGTTGCACTCCAACACATATGGAAATCACCAGGTTGGATGGAGAAGGTTTCACTAACTGTCCTCTCACTTAGGATTTTAGGAAAGAAACAAAACTTTTCCGACATAGTGTTCACACACACAACTTACACCGTTATCTTCATCCTCTCTCATTCTGCAGGACCTTATGCCAATAGAATGCCAAATTCAAATCGTCATGAAAGCTAACAATGCATTTTTTATTTGCAGGCTATCCTGGGGTTTGCTGTATGCTGTGTATGTTTTGATTATGTCCTGCATGCTAGCACTTACTTTAAACAATATATATTTTACATCGACAAGCGTTCCTGCCCTGATTCTTCTGTTCTTCCTTTATGGGATATACTCCGTAAGTCTTTGGCCTTCATTTACCCCCTTTCAGGGTACTTCATTAAGGATTGAAAGTGGCTACAGCTAAAGCTGGTGAAATTTTTGATGTCATATTTAGGAATAATTTCAAATATCACCTTCTCCTCCACTGGAGGATGGAATCCGGAAATGGGTTAGTTTGCCCAGTGTGAATATCTTTCATCCCCTGTTAAGAAGAAACCTTCATGGTAAATCAATCATTCCTTTTCCAGGTTTTCCAATTGTTTCTCTCTCTTAAAATAAAACTCCCAAAATTCCCCCTTGAGAACTTTTTGAAGGACCATAGACACCATAGAGCAAGGAGAACATGTCAAAGATGTTTCATGATGGAGAGATTTAGATGTTCCCTTTAGGGAAATGCTCTTTGTTTGTAGCATGGAGGTAGTTGAGGATTTGTCCCATTATGTATCATTGCAATCACCTGATGTGCCAACTGTGCCCTTCCCAGAGGGATGATGAAGGCTTAGTTTTTGTCAGACATGTCTTGAAAAAGTCAAGACATGTCTAACAACTTTGCTTTATGTTCAGAAATTTCAGCTGATCCATAATGCCACAGTCTCATTAAAGGCTTATCCTTGCCACAAAGAGCCTGTTGACACCGTTTACTGTCTGGTTAGTTTCCAGGCAGAATTCAAGGGGATTCTTGAGTATCTTAAAAAGCACCAACACGTCTACGATCTCCTACCCAGGTGCTCAGATCATCACAGTTTCCGATTCCATCATTTAGAAATTGGGTGGTAACCAGAGATTCTAGAGGATTGTCATTAATGATCTCCTAATTATGGAAATTCTTTCAGGGGCGGGGCTTGACAGAGACACATTTAGAAGGTTGGGCTTTTTTTGGGAGGGGATGTTATTCTTTAAAGCTTCAGGGCTGAATAAGTACTTACTTTTCATTTGTGTTATTTTGCCGTATTTTTTTTTTTACTGCTTGTATTGTATTAGGTATATTTTTGTAATCTGCCTTGAAAATCAGATTGTTCAAAAGCAATTTAACAACTGCTTTAAATCTGACACTTAAGGTTGATTCACATATTATTTTTTATGTGTGTTGTTACATGGTCTACATGTGTGCCTGGGAGCTGTGATTCGACGCTGCTGCTTAATGCATGTATATGCATTACAATAAAATTATTATACACACATGTGCACCATCATAAATGTTACCATGTTTACACTCATCTGGGTACTGATCTGGTTTAAAGTCTGGCCTGCTGAGAATGGTGGAAGGAATGAGCCAGCGGCAGGCCCTGGTGAATTAGGAGGCTTTAGGTCAGGACTGTGAGGCAGAGACAGGACTGAGTGACCTTGAACACTGACCAGTGTCTAACCCAGGCCTCAGCTAGATCAGGGGGTTGTTCCACGATAATCTCACAATTTTTGTGTTGTTTTAAAGAAGAAGGAGCTCATGAGTACTCATGCGCAGAAGGTAAGTCTTTTTTTAAATCAAATTCCCCTGCTCCCCCCACCCCATCCCCAATGGGTGCAGAGCTCCTGAGGACCTCTGCGCCCCATGTGCAGCTCCCGGATCCTTGTGAGTAACCGCGAGGAGCTGGGACAAACTGCGACACTCACACACACGTTCTGCAGTCTAGGGATCAGCCCTAGACCATGTAAAATGCGGGCTCAAAGGCAAGGGCGAGATCCTGGGGCAAGGGAGAGATCATCCCTCCCTGATCCTGGGATCCCCCATGTGTCATGTGAACACACGGGGATGATCCCGTGGATCGCCCCAGGATATCGCCCCGTCTAGCTATTGTTCTTTATTCCCTCTTATGCTCTTGCTTAGAAACTTGCTTTCAATTGCACAGCTACCTGAATTGTTTCCTTGCTTTCTCTTCTTCTCCCCACCCTGTTAAATAAATCCTAGTATCTGTTTTTTTTCATATTCTTCAGCTCACCGGTTGTTTTCCCTGTCTCCTGTCAAGAAAGATGATGGTTGACATCCTGCATTATTTTGGAGTCCTGGCAATCTTCTTTCTTATTTATTCTACTACAGTTTGAACCCAGATCCCGGAGTTCCCTCTGTAACAAGGGGCTGCTAGTAGAGAAAGTGAGGTTACACTGGGAACGTGTGCAAATCCCCCAAGGCTTTGTGCACAGTCGCGTGGAGTGTGTGCTGAGCCCTGCTCCTTTTCAGGTTGAAAAAAGGCAATGCTCACACATCCTAAGCACTGGATGCCTATCAGAATGCAAATGTACTAATTAGACCAAAAATATTGGTCAGTTGACAATCTTGGATTGGAAACAGCTTTCTAGTGCATGTGACAAAATACACATCTGTACAGGCTTCACACATGATGGTGTACATGCATGTCAACAGATATTTTTCTTCCTGCACATACATATGCCAATGTAGGGGAATAAAATCACGTATTATGCAAGCCTGTGGAATATTTGTGTAATAAAAGTTGCCTCAGTCTATTCACTGTGGCTTTTAAAATAGTAATGAAAGTACTAAACTGATGGTTTCCTCTTTTCCAGATATGCTTCTGTTTCATGATCAGTTCTCTCTTAAAGAAGCCGAAAACTACTAGCTTTGTCGTCTTTGTCCTCACTTTTTCTTTTGGAGGCTTCAGTGTTCTTACATTGTTGAATATGCTTCCTGCAGCTTTGGAATGGATTTTGGGCATATTCTGTCCTTTTGTTTTTGGTGCGGCAATGTCAAAGGTAGAGTGCTCTGCTTTATTTGGGATGGGAAATTCCACACCCCTTAATCTTAGTGAAGCTGGTTATAAACATGCCGAACACATGACTATCAAGAGACATCCCAGCCACCATTTTGGAATAGGCATTTTTGTTACTCTCCCTTATTTATTTATTTATTTATTTATTCAGTCAATCAATCCTTTATTTGCAGTCAATAGACCAGAAAAAGAAAGGTATTATTTATTATTGCATTTATATCCTGCCTTTTTTCCTGCAAGAAACCCAAGGCAGCATATGTAATTCTCCTCTCCACTTTATCCTCACAACAAGCACCCTGTGAGGTGGGTTGGGCTGAGAGTCTGTGATTGGCTGAAAGTCACCCAATGGGTTTCCATGGCCAAGTGGGGACTAGAACCCGGATCTCCTGACTCCCAGTCTGACACTCTAGCCACTACACCACACTGACTCTCAATTATTCTGGTAGTATATGTATAGAAATCTGTGTATGGACACAAATGGTGTTTGTCTTCTTTCACTGTATTATGATCCATACATTTATGAACAGAGCGTTAGAGTCTGAACAATTATCAAAGGATTCATTACATTTTAAACATGTGTTCTTCCCCATCTGGCTTTGATCCATGCTTTGGTCTTTTCATACAGATTGTCCGCTTCCAAAAATATGGAAGAACCTTCTCTTTGTCTGATCTAATGAATGAATCATATGCTTATGTCCTGCTTTTCGACAGTATTTTATATTTGCTGCTGACTGCCTATTTTGACAAGGTTGTGCCTGGTAAGCATACTATAATTAATACTTGCTAGCTTAAAGATTGCATTTCTGCAGATTGCGTTTCCTTATCTCAGGTTTATCTTTCTGGAATTGTCTTGTGTAACTTAGCATGCCCCTCATTGCTGTGAAAATGCTACTTTTTGGGAAATAGAAAAGTTGGAGCAAAATGACTAGCTCTTTCTGTAGATTTACTAGGTAATACATTCCATTTAAGATCCTGAATACAAATGTATTGTTCCAGTATAGACACTATGAAGTAGGGCTGTGCTCCGCTTCAGTTTGGTTCATAGAAGCGATAGCAGAGCAGCCTGATTCGTCTCCGACAAAGGCGGAGATGGATTGGGTCGGGGGGGGGGCGCTGCAGATTGAGGTAAAGTGGTTCACCTAGATCCGGAGCTCCAGATGCAAGTAAGTGGGGGGGAGGGGACTCACCTGGCGGCAGCGGCGGTGCAGTCTGTGTGGCGACGGCGATGGAGCCAGGTAAGGGGGCAGGGGGGAGGGGGGCTTACTTGTGTCCATTGCGGGCTTCAATTGAGGCCCTGGCTTCAAGCCGGAAGAGGCCGCAGCCTTCTCTTCCAGCTTGAAGCCGGGGCCTCAATTGAAGCCCGCAACGGACACAGGTAAGCCTGCACATCCGAGCTTTTTACTATGATTACATGCTGCATAGTTTAGAAGAAGTCAACCAACTTCAAACAAAGCTGTAGGAGACTGGCTTGTTCCAAAGCTGGTAATCATTGTTCCTTGGTTCGGATGAAATAAGGAAGTATTAATTAGTGGCTTTCTGTTTTAATTACAGCTCATGTAACTGGGCTGTGTGCGCAGGCAAAGGGCTGGTTCAGATAAAATATGATTGTCCAAATGCAGCCAGTGTATCTACTCAGTAATGGCCAAGTTATGCAACTTATTTCTCTTCTCCACCAGTATATTCACACTTTGAACAATAGACTCTTTCAATAACCTATAATATCAATTTCCCCTATCTGCTCAGTGAGACTATACTACAGAAGAGCAATGAGGACTGATAACATTTGAAATGGGTCACATGTTCAATGCTAATAAGAAGAATTTACATTACCTTTTGATGTAAAAGAGCTTTCCTGTGTGTGCTTATATTTCTTTTAGACAAATATGGAGTGCCCTATCCTGCCTTGTTTTTCCTAAAGAAGTCCTACTGGTGTAAATCAAGAAGGAGTTGTACTGGTTTTGCCACTAATAATGAACAAAGCAATGGTAATATCTTCAGTGATAATGTTGAGCCCATGCCTCCTGAATTTGATGGGAAGGAAGCCATTAGGTAAAATAAATATGTTGCTTTATTTAAATCAGAAAGGAAATTCGTGTGTGTGGATCAGATTCCAAATTGGGAATGACAAGCAGTTGGACATATGCCTGAGGAAAATTATTAGGGATGTGCTCCGCTTCTAATTGGACCGGCAAATTAGAAGCGGAGCGGGGTGCTTCGCCTCCCCTTAAAGCGGAGGCGAAGAGGATTGGGGGGCCGGCGGAGCGTGGCGAAGAGGATCGAGGTGAAGGCGGATCCTTCAACTCGATCCGGAGTTCCGCAAGAAAGGTAAGTGGGGTTTACCGGGCCCCGCCGCTGTCGCTGTCGCCCAGTAAACACCCCCTTCCTCCTCTCCCTTACCTGCGTCCATCCGAGGTCCCTCGGCTTCTTCAATTGAGCACTTGCGGCCCAGACTTCCTGGTTGAGCCACGGGCTCAATTGAAGAAGCCGAGGGTCTGCGGATGGACGCAGGTAAGGCCCCCCTCCCCCTTGGTCCCTTACCGGGCTCTGCAGGTAAGGGAGAGGAGGGATAGGGCCTTACCTGGTGCCACTCCCCTCCACTGCGGAGCTCCGATTTGGAGCCGGAGCTCCGCGGCAAAGAGGAACGGACTATGGGCGGAGCGGCACGGAGCGGGCCGATCCGAAATTTTCAGATTGGCCCACGGGGTGGATCAGGGTGTCCGTGCACACCCCTAAAAATTATATCCCATGCGTAACATTAGCAGCAACGTACCAAAAGCTATGTCCTGTAAGTCAGGACAGGCTAGGCCTTTCTCACCTGGAAATTATATGTTGGGTTGAATGTGAGAATTCTGACTAGAATTTAGTAATGTACTAACAGTTAATTGCTTCCTGATCTTTTAGGCTAAACAATATTAAAAAAACATACAAAATGAAGAAAACGGAAACAGAAGCTTTGACAGGTAAGGAACTTTTAATTACTTCTAATTCTCACATCTCTTCTTTGGTTCCCCCCACCCAAAAAAAATAATTCAGTTTATTTTTCAGCTGAGCATCTTATGAAAATAAATAATGCCTTTTATCCCAAAGCCCAGGAGCTTGCCTTCCTATTTATGAGAGAAAGCTGCAAGATACATGTGCACTGTGGACACACAGCCTTACTGAGACCACTTAAATCCACGGTGCAGAACTTATTTTGACCTGAAGGCTTTGTGTGTGTGTGTGTGTGTGTGTGTGTGTGTGTGTGTGTGTGTGTCAGTCAGTCACATTCCAGTGGTGGGTGGGGCCAAAGGCAAAAGGGGCAGGGCCAAAAGCACCAGCATAGTTTAGCTTAAAGCGCTTACTGCTGGTAAATTAGGAGATTATTTATTTATTTATTTATTTACTTATTGTAATTCTATACTGCCCCATAGCTGAAGCTCTCTGGGCATTTAACGTAAGATTAAAACAATTAAAAATGATATACAAAGTTTAAAACCATAAAAAATACAGTATACACAAGAACGTTAATCTAAAAACAACTATAAACTGTCAGCCAAACCTAAAAACAGATCTAGGATCAGTTTATTTATTTATTGCATTTCTATACTGCCCAATAGCTGAAGCTTGGTTAAGCTCATCACATATTGCTAAAGGCCTGGGAAATGAGAAAAGTCTTCACCTGGCGCCAAAAAGATAGCAGTCTTGGCAACAGACAGGCCTCATCGGGGAGATCATTCCATAATTGGGGGGCCACCACAGAGAAGCCCGTCTCCCTTGTAGCCATCTTCCAAGCTTCCCTCAGAGTAGGCACACATAGGAGGCGCTTAGATGTTGAGCGCAGTGTATGGGTAGGTTCATGTTGGGAAAGGTGTTCCATCAGGAACTGTGGTCCCGAGCCATGTAAGGTTAGAACCAGCACTTTGAATTGGGCTTGGAAACATAAAAGTATTTCAACCTTTTACAAATGGGGTACGTGGGGAGGACTGCTTAAAAGCTGGGAAACCACCAAATGAACATGTTCTGAGGTAAGGCAGTGTTGCCTGGCGATGGAGGTGTGACCATCTTGCAAACTGGGGGGGGAGGCAAATTTGGACCCCAGGAGGGCCCACTTTGTTACCTGGGCTTGAGGTTCTGCACCCCTGATTTTTCTATAGCTTCATCTATGTATTTACAATAAACACTACAAATGCTGCCCCCTCACTTAATGTTATCTAGCCATCTTACAAGATGCAAACATAAAAACTATATATATGCAAAATAAAACAAAACCGGAAAATAACAAACTAAATTCAGAGCACCCCAGAATTAAACACCCAGATGTTAAAACTGAGGGTGCCACTATTGAAAAGGCCCTCTCTCTACAAGAGGCAATTGGAGTAGGGCCACTGATGAAGATCAAGGTTTTGGTTGGTACGTACATAGGAGGAAAATGGTCTGTCTTTCAGGTTACCTGAAACCTTCGAACATTTTTCGGCAGCCTTATTTTGGAATTGAGCAAATAGTAGAGAGTTCCACTATTTTGCCATGGTATTTTCCAATAAAAAATGCATTATTATGTATTATGACATTTTCTTGCAAAAATGTATATTAAGCAAAAATGTATAGTAAATGCATGCATTAGGAGAAATGTGCACACTAATTCTTATACATCTCCATACATTTCCCACCCCCCTTAAAATGTTCTCAACTTTCTGGACAAATCATATTTAAGACTGGAGAAATTTCTAAGTTCTAGATGGACTGAATTTAAGACTGAAAAAATAAGAAAAATGACATAATTGTCCTTCTGTTTCTTTATTGATCCATGGGCACTCCTCATGGTTTATATGGCATATTAGAGGAAATGAATGATGGGACTGAGAAGGCCATCCTGAACAGTCCCCCCCCCGCCCAGAAAGTTACGCTGCAATCCAATACACAGTTAACTCAATAGATATGTATAGGATTGCTTTATTAGAGCGCTTAGCATTGCAGCCTCAGGGTATCTTATCACTTTTAGAGCTAACGTAGTTTTTTGTATATTAGGCTTGTCATTGGATATTTATGAAGGCCAGATCACTGCAGTACTTGGTCATAGTGGAGCTGGAAAAACGACCCTGCTGAACATTCTCAGTGGACTTTCTAAGCTGTCTGATGGTAAGAATCAAGGCATCAAGATGAAGTAGGATGCTACTTGCAGATGTGTAGCATTAGATACTGTCCCTTAGAAGGAAAGTAGTTAATATAGTATTTGCCACAGTGATTCTCAGAATTTCTCAGTACTACAAGCCAATGTAATTTTAAAATGCCTTCTCTTTTCTTATATTTACAGGTTCTGCAACCATATCCACATACAATATATCTGAGAGGGAAGATATGGAACAAATTAGAGAAATAAGTGCTCTGTGCCCACAATTCAACATTCAATTTGAATTTTTAACAGTGAAAGAAAACTTGAAAATGTTTGCTAAAATTAAAGGGGTTCCATCCAATGATATAGAAAATGAGGTAGGCATATTTTTCATTTGGCAAGAATTTCCACTACATGGATATCTATGTTATGCATCTATTTTTTATTTTATTTTTGTAAGCTGGTCAGGACAGAGACTCAAATTTTTACTGACTTCTGTTCTGTTTTGTTGGTATTTATATTCAGTCAGACCAATCAAGAGAAAGTTAGTTGTACTTTGAAATCATTGGGACAATTTTGTTGAAAGTGAAATCCTATTTACTTCAATGGCATTTAGGTTCAACTAATTTTCTTTTAATTAGGACCAGATTATCCTAACTGTATCTGCCCAATATTTGTAAAAGCATTGTGTACATAATATTTACACCATCCTTTCCCAACCCTGATGTTAGACTACAACTCCCACCATCCCCTATCATTGACCATTCTTGTTGGGGACCAAAGGTTGGGAAAGGCTGATTTCTGGGAATGAGAATTATTCTAGGATCGTATTGTTTTTATCATAATATGGAGGAGGGATCTTTTATATTATTATTTATATTGCCTGTTTAGTATTCTGCCATAGGATATTTTTAAAAATGGTCTCCTCATTAAAATTCTCTTGAGATGAGTTGAGATTCCTATTGTGGCTAAGCATGTGAAATTGTGAGGTTGCAATCCTATGCATACTTATCAGGGAGTAAGACTCATCGATCACAACTGGGTTTACTATTCAGTAAACATACATAGGGTTGCTGTATTAAGCCCTGAATCCAAATATTTGTGTTTTAAAACATTATATTTAAGTCTCTGCACAATTTTTAATTGATATTTTCTTTACTGTTATTCTCTTCTTCAATTATTCTGGGCCTGTTCAGACAACACGCTAAGCCATGGTTAGGCTGCTAACCCTTTTGCAGCAAATGATTTGTGACTGTGTTTAAACCATGGTTATGTAACCACCATGGTTAGGAATGGTTCACCTGACATGCTAAGTCTTGGATCATACTACATGCTAAGCCATAATGTTTAGCTCAAAATGCTTAACAACCATGGCTTAGCATGCCATCTGAACAGGGTCTCTCCATTTAAGACTTACAGTTCCTACATGACCAGGGAGAGTTTCATATATTTAGAGTTATCACTGTCTTTGATGCTATGTTACATCCCAACCTGGGAGAGGTCTCTCTCCCACACAAGAAAGTTCATATAAGTCTGATTTACATAAGCCCTGCCTATTGGAGTGAGTGGGAGGAACAACCCATTCAAGGATACTTTCCATCAGTGTAGACAAGGAACGCCTATATTGTATTTCCATGTTTTGGTGTACGATAGAAGGTAAGATACATTGAGGATATTCTGAAAAATCTGGGATAGTAAAACCCTTTTATATGCTGTTGAAGATAATTTGATGCAGTAATTGATGCAGTTAAAATGTAAGAAAGTCTGTGCTTGGTCAGTCCAAAGGCCTTTCTGGTCCAGCATTTTGTTCCCACACTGGCCATCTAGATGCCTATGGGAAGCACACAAGCAGAACATGAAGGCAATTGAGAGAGGTATGCTAGTACTATTGATACCCTTAGTCTGCACTTGGCAAGTGCTAACTCTTGGGGGGGGGGAGTGGAAAAGAACCACAAAGTAGGATGTGAAATAGCAGAGGGGCAAGCAAGGAATAATTGTCTCAAGGAATCATCATATTTAGCAGACCACTTAATACGAGAGGCTCTAAGGTCAACATTGTTTAATGGCGTTGAGTCTTCTACACACATTTTTATACCTCCAAACTCCAATTTTAGGGCCAAAGGCAAGTGATCACTCTCTGGGCGACACTCAACCCTAAAGTCGGACACCATAGTTAACAGATTGTAAGAGATCATAATATAGTCAATTGTAGATGCTCCAAAATTAGATAAAAATGTAAATTCTCCAGGACTGTCGCCCTTCATACTCCCATTCACAAGTATCAAATCTAAGATATTAAGCATATTCAAGAGGCATAAACCTGCATGGTTATAGCCTTGATCCTTAGAATGCCTATTAGGTAAGAAATGACCTAAAACTGGTTCGGGGGGTATCAAATGAAAGCATGAAAAAAAGAAATTCATTATTTCCACCAGTTCTTGCATTAAAATCACCTGTGACAATAATAAAAGCTTCAGGGTAAAGTAATAGCAGACTATTGATATAATCCTCCAATTTAAGCCACATTGTAGTAATTTGTGATTGCAATCGGAGGGGAAGTAGATAAACATTTATAATCAGAAGGGTATTTGAATCAAATTTAAGAATCAAAGTGGTAGCATATTGAGACAGAGGCTTATAGTCCATAATAGATACGTATAACTTAGTTGAAATTAAAATATCCAGTCCGCCTTTAAAGCGACCACCTCTTTCACTAGGGGATGCCTTAAGAGTGAAGTCCCTGAACCCATCCAATAATAGTTCCTCCTGGGTCCAAGTCTCCTGGAATAGGAGTATATTAAATTTGTTAACATATTCTACAAATGACAGAGCTCGAACTTTAGGAAACCAACCATCTATGTTCCAAGATAAGAATTTAATAACTTTACTGTTCCCAGTTGGTGAATTAATTACTCTATCAGCATTCCTAGTTGGTACTTCCAGCTGCAGAGGGGCAAGCAGTCAATGCAGGTTAAAATGCTGCTGATCATCAGTTTGACAGGGAAGAGGGGTGCTGAATTTAGTCCCCATTCCATCTCCTCTACAATTGATTTGCACAGTTTATAACTATTTGGAAGGACTTCATGAGTGCAGGACAAATCTTAGTAGCTGTGCAACCAGGAAATGCATGGGGAGAAATGCATATAAGCAGGGCTTCACCAACACACTGCCTCATGGACCATTCCTCTATCAGATCAATCAATACTGCCTTGCCAGTCCAAATGGGAAGATTATCATTATTATTATTAATATTTATTTATACAATGCCATCAATGTCCATGGTGCTGTACAGAACAAAATAAAACAATACAAAACACCCTGCCCTATGGCTTACATTCTAAAATCACAATAACAAACAAACAGGGAGGGGAAAGGCCAACCAGTATGGGGGACAATAAAGCAAATAATAAAAACTAGTATCATCACACTACGGATTATAAGCTTTTGAGAAAAGAAACATTTTCAAGTAAGATTTAAAAACTGAGATCGACGTCACGGTTCGCAGATGCGCTGGAAGAGAATTCCAGGCATTTTTGTGAACTGCCCAGAAAATAAAATAAATAGGGGGCAGCGAGCGAAAACGGGCAAAGACGAGCGAGCGAAGTAGAAACTCTTGGGCGAGTAAGAGACATAGTGTTATGAGAGCGAAGGGTGTGAGCAGTAAGGTGAAATAAGAGACAAGAGATAGGGAGGAGCCAAACCATGACAAGCTTTAAAAGTCAAAAGGAGAAGCTTGTATTGAATTCTGTAGGAGATAGGGAGCCAGTGAAGGGATTTTAGAAGAGGGGTGACATGATCAAAACGAGACAAAAAAATAATCTTAGCCACAGAATGATGAATGGAAACCAATGGGGAAAGATGAGAAGAAGGAAGACCAGTCAACAGATTACAATAGTCCAAATGGGAAATAACCAAGGCATGAATGAGAGTCTTGGTGGAAGAGACCGATAAGAACTGGCGAATTCTAGAGATGTTATCATTGTATTGCATTGTATTGCATTGATAATCAGAAAAATAAGGCAGATCTTTAAAAGAATTGGAAAGTAACCACAAAAACAATAGAATGTGCTACTGCCAGGAGGCAGCCTATATACACCAGTTGATGGGGAACATGGGTAGGAGGATGCTGTTGCACCATGTCCTGTTTATGGATCTTGGGTTGACAGCTGGTTGGCCACTCTGTGAACAGAATGCTGGACTAGATGGACTCTTGGTCTGATCCAGCATGGCCCTTGTTATGTTCTTATGTGACAGTCTGGCAGTGAACTCATCTTGATTCTCTAGCAAACCTGTCTAAGGAAACAAAGTCAGTTCCAGGGACAGCAGCTAGTCTGGAAGCACCATACATGACAAACATGAAAGACTGTATGCTATCTTATAATAGCCTATTAAGATTTATAGACACCCGTAGCATGTACATTTTAACCAAGAAAGAGGCTGAAAAAGAAGATCAAAAGAAATCTGAAATCCAGTATCCCAGTGCTTGACATTTTTATTTATGCACTTTTCAGGTAAAGAAGCTATTGGTCCTCTTAGATATCGATGCTGTCCAAGACACCCAAGCTAATCATTTAAGTGGTGGACAGAAACGGAAATTAACCCTTGGGATTACTTTGTTAGGAGACCCACAGGTAAAACATGATCAGACAACAAGGCCTATTGCCTATATTGCTCAAGTTTGTTTGCTTTAACAAATACAGTACTTCTCTTCTGGGATGGCTGGACCTGTTAATCTTGCTGGGTTTTTGAGGTCAAACTCATTGTCTTGTTTCTGTCTGAGCTTGCTGTTTTTAAAGAAAGAAAATTCTTACAGAAATTTGTATGCATTTTTTATAATGTACACATTAATGTGTTCATTGTTAAATGTATGCATTCTGGATGCATGCACCCATTGACTAAAACGTATTTGTGTGTATTTTGGCAATGTATACATCACAAACTCAGAAATATTCTGACTGCAGGTTCTATTTAGTTCTTTGTTCAGACCCTGGAGTTGCAAATTGGGTAAATTATTTTTTTAAAAAAGTTGATGGAACAAATTTCTCACATGTCCCTATTCTTTTCTAATGGGTGATCTACATATATCTCAGTGCTCTTCGGTGGGTTATGGAACTCCCTAATTCTGGTCTGTGTGGCTACACAGTCCTAGGAATACATGGTGTGGGTTCCTCTCTTTCAGCAGAGAAAAGACCAATCTTGAAATGTGAAAGATTTGCAGACCATTCTATTGCTTCACCTCTGTTGGAAGATCCAGTTGCCTCCTCAAAGCTTCTTTGGGGTTTGTGTGTTTTACACAGAATTTGCTTCAATTGCCATATATTATAGAGAGAGAGAGAGAGAGACAGAGAGAGACAGAGAGAGACAGAGAGAGAGATAGCCAAATAATTATGCAATGTTCTCATATCATCATAAAGAAAAATAACAGATGTCACTCAACTCTAACTGCTAATTGTTTATTACTCAGTGTGATTGGATTTAAACATGTAAAAACACTCTTGCTTCCAGATCTTATTATTAGATGAACCAACTGCAGGTTTGGATCCTCATTCCAGACACCAAGTGTGGGCTCTCTTGAATGAGCGCAAAGCAGGTCGGATCACTTTGTTCACTACTCAGTTAATGGATGAAGCTGATATTCTTGCTGGTTAGTAGAATTTCTCCTAGTAAAGTAGTTTAAAAATATAGGCATAAAGAGAAATATGCCCAATCTACACAGAGGCATCTTCCAACACTGATGCAGTTCACATTTACTTCCGTGATACACGTAGCCAATTAATACCATGAGTCTTGTTATAAATACTGCTTTCCTAATGCAAACTTAATTATAAAGCACCTTAATTTTGGTATACATAGGCAGAGTCTTATGACATCAACAACTTTCTTTCTTTCTTTCTTTCTTTTTCTTTCTTTCTTTCTTTCTTTCTTTCTTTCTTTCTTTCTTTCTTTCTTTCTTTCTTTCTTTCTGTGTTATGGTTTCACCCTTTTAAATTGATATGCACAGCCTTGAAGGGTATTTAGCAAAAAAAGTGGCACATAAATGCTAATAATAAATAAATAGAATGGTTAGATACCCAAATCGGGACGCCTAAATTCACCACTCAACCACTTCATGATGCCAGTTCAGCCTTTTGCAAAGAAAAAGAATTGTTTGCAAGCTGTGCTGTGATGCTTATGCAGTTTGCTGATTTGAACGTGTATATAACAACCAGCCCTGTATCATATACACATAAGTACAATCATTTGATACCAAGCCAGACTCTTTGGAATTCATTTCCTTTTCTGCATTTCTTTTCCCTTCTGATACTTCTGCTTGATGATTGTCATTTGGCAGTGTTGTGTTGTTGTTTTTACCACTGAATGAGATATGTAGGATTTTGTTATCGTTGTTGTTCTCTTTCTCTCCAGACCGAAAGGCTTTTATCTCACGTGGCAGGCTGACATGTGTTGGTTCGTCTTTGTTCTTGAAGAAAAAATGGGGCATTGGCTATCATTTGAGGTACTGAAATAAAAGCAGTCTTGTGTAGGGCTGGGATGAAAATCCCCTGGGGCCTTGGCCCCCTTGAGCACTTGGCCCCCTTGAGCCCCAGCGAAAGCATGGGGCAAGATTTTGCCCCATGGTTCCTTTATGGACAATGGAGGTGCTGGTCCTGTCGGGTGCGGGGGGAAATGTTCTGATGTCAACATATAAAGCCCTAAACAACCTAGTTCAAAAAAAAAAAAAAAAAAACCACTGAAAGAGAACCTCCTTCCCTATGGCCCAGGTGCTAAGATCAGTAAGGGAGATCCTGTTAGCAATACCTCCAGCCTCTGAGGTTTGTGGGGCAGTGGTATATGGAAAGCACTTCTAGTGGTGGCCCCTGGGTTGTGAAATTCTCTCCTCTTTGAGGTACATGGTACCCTTATATCGATTTCATCATCAAATCAGGTTGCACATCTATACCCAAGTCTTTGGAAGTAGATGAAGGATTCGATTATGTTGTTTTCCCATAGTGAAACAGTGTTATGAATTAATATGAATTGAGAACTTTATACTGGTTTTAAGTTTTTTTATAACTATATACCCGGGACGGCAAGGTCTATACAATAAATAAATAAATATGCTAAGTTCTTCTGCCTCACATCATTAGTTCTTCAGGGATATAGAAAATACACCATGTGGTCACATTATACGTTTCACTACTACATGATCAGGGAAAAGAAGGGGGACTAAACACTGGGCTGGTGTTTTCAGCAGAACCCCCACAGTTTTAATTATGTTCCAGTTCTGTCCACAGTCTTATAAAAATTGGAAAATAGTATTTTAGACTGGAATCTTGGAATAATGGGCTCCTGCTGTGATAATGAAACATTTGTGGGTTGGGACCAGATCTTGGATATTTTATTCAGAGGGCATTCTAAATGAATTAGTACAAGACTTGGCCATTGTTGTCCATCTAAAAGCATTTTTTAATACAAACAGCATGCATGTAAATGAGTTTTGTGACTCTGAGAGAACAACATCCCTGGTCAAACGCTACATCCCTGCTGCCAAATTATCAGGACAACGTGAAAATGAACTGTGTTATACGCTGCCCTTAGAAAATGTGGATAAATTTCCAGGTAATTATCAATTTAAATAAGTAACAGCAAATATCTTTGCTACCATCTCTAAGTGTCCAATTTGTTGAGTAGTATCTTAAATTTCATTAATTGATTTACATACTCCATTTATTAGTTCCCCTATTCCTGAAGTTCTCTCAGCAATTACAAGTTAAAACACATTAAAATAAAGAGTTTAAACCTTTCAATAACAGCAGAAACATACTGCAATGCAGAAAAGCCATATCATGCCAGAGGTAAACACATTTTTAATGATGATCATATATTATAGCCATTAGAATCAGTCCTTGCAGATTGAAAAACCACAATATAACAGCAAAAGGTAAGAGTACAATACTGAAATAAGGCTTGGGAAAATAAAAAAGTTATTTGCTTGGCACTGAAAAGACATGAAAGTATGCACAGGGCGTGTCTCACCTAAAATGTTACTCTCTTTAAATTCCTTATATGAAATTACACAAGGCAATTATGGGATTATGAAATCCTTATTTCAAAGTAGAAGGATAAATCACAGCTAAGCATGTGGGCTTCTCTCCCCCCACCCATCATGTAGACCTGTTCTGTGACATGGACGGCCAGACAGACCTAGGAATAGTTAATTATGGGGTTACTAGGACAACTCTGGAAGACATCTTCTTGAAGCTGGAGGGAAATGAAACCATTGATGAAGAAGGTAAAGTCTTGTTCCAAAAAATGTACCTTCAATCAGTGTTTTTGGCTGTGGTTGAGAAAATGTGAGTTTGGGACCATCAATAGGGAGAAGAAGTACTGTGAAGCTAACACAACCCCCTTTGCCCATCTTTTCAATCCTGGAAGAGTGACCTGGGATGGTCTTTCAAAAACAGGAGAGAGATTCCTGTGGTAGTAGTGGCAGCTGTTGGAAAGTCTGCTGTAACTTATAACAGTGTTTCTTTAGAGAAAATGTGGCAACACATCATTTTTTTTAATTCTAGGCAATAAAGTCAGACTAGAGCCAATTTAAAGGAAGTTCAACTCAACTTACTTTATTAGTGCTTTTGCACACATTGTCAGAAAAAACACATGGCGCATGGGCTTGTTGCAAAGGCAGGAGGGAGAAGGAAGAGGGAGTTACAGTTTAGGAAGGGAATGAACTAGACATGCTGCTGTTGGCCATGCAGCACATTCTCTATTATCCTTTAATGTCTGGAAGTACGCAGAGTTATTCCTATCATCCAACCGAAGCAAGGAGAATTAGAGGGGTTTTGGAAGGGAAAGAGGTCAGAACACAGTTTGGGCAAGCAGGAAAATACTCCTTAGGTTAACCCCAACGTTCTGATTTTGTACTTTGAAAATTGTCTTAGATGATGGAGCTCCTCGGAGAGAGCAGGTGGGAAGGGATGAGAAGGAACAAGATCTGCTCTGGCTCTCGGACACAGGAAAGGCAACAATGATGGGCACCAAACTCTGGAAGCGGCAAGTCTGTGCCATGGCTAGAATGCACTTTTTAGACCTCAGGCGCGAGGGCAAAGTCTGGGGATCCCTGTGAGTGCCAAGTCATTAATTTATGCATTTTTAGTTTCTCCAAAATCTCTTGTTTTAGAGCATGCTGAAAATACAGGCTATTTGTACAATCAGGGCCAAGCTAATTGCCATTCGTAATTGTCAGATTGACCTTCCTTTCCTGCATGCTGCGATCTCAGCAAAAAGATGAAAATTTACCCCTCCTCCCTCCCTATAATTAAAGAAAGAAAAAATATACAAGGTTCCTAAAGGATTACATGAAGTTTGGCCTTGAGAGACATTGGGAAAAACTAGCTTTTATCTCTTCCTTGGTATCTGAAAATGTTACATTGCCATACAAGTGACATAATAAGGGTATAACTATAACACCATATTAGTTTTGCATATGATAAGACTGGTTTCATAGGATTATAGAGCTGAAAGGAACCAAAGGCACATCCAGCAGAACCTGTCTCCCCAAAGGGCAGTGTGAATGGACAGGTTTCCCCTAGGACAACCTACCTTTTAGGATTAGACCCTCTGCTTTCTGAACAGTTGCCGTATTTCTTCGATTCTAAGACGAACTTTTTTCCCATATAAACATCTCTAAAAACGGGGTGCGTCTTAGAATCGTGGGTGCGATTATTATTCTTAGAATCAAAGCTTTTTTTTCTGTTGGTGGTACTGAAATTAGTGTGCGTCTTACAATCGATGGCGTCTTACAATCGAAGAAATACGGTATATATATATAGCTTAACAGGAGAAGACTTCAGCAAAGTGGGAAAGCTGTGCTGCATCTCCTCAAAGCTACTTAAAAACAGTGGTGTATGCCCTTTTCACATGCATTAGACTCTAGCTGCACTCTAATGATCAGAGTGTAACTTGTAGCTAGTCTTTCTCAAAGGTTCAAGTGTTATCATAACTGATAAAGGTTCCTCTTGCTGCAGATGTTGTTTCTGTCCTTGTGCTTCACTTTATAGATTCACTATAATGCATCTGTCCATCTCCCTCCTGTGCTTAATTAATATCTTTTCTTCATTACAGATTACTTTTTGCTTGCATTATATTAGCACCTTTTCTCAGTCAATTAATATCAGTTGGTATTGGGATGAATCTACTTTATGCAGAGCTTTACCCTGGCCTGTATTTTGAGCCAGGAAAGCAGTCTTTTGCAGGATCCAGTGGACTTCTGATCCTAAATGATACAGGTAAGGGGGTAGAACAGAATATTGAGACATTCCATCCTCAGAATTATTTACATTCTGTCTCCATGTTGTTACTTCCCTTTCTAGTTTATGAATCCTCTGGTCATTCTCTCAAGACATCTTGCTCTTTTACCAGGTGCAAGGATTGACAATTTCATCTATGCAGTGAAGAGGCAGAATATCATGCTGGAAGTAATCTCTGGCAACAATATCAGTGACCAATTGGTACACAATGGGGCTATAAAAGTAGCCCTTGAAGACAAAGTAAGTCTTAGCTATTTATTTCTTTTTGGAAAAAGAACCAAGATATCGAATAATATCTTGGACTAAAACTCCCAGGATTCCCGACCGTTAATCATGTTAGCTGGGGGAAATTGGACTTGAAATCTGAAACATCTAGAAGGCACGAGATTAGGGAAGTGCCCCCCTCCCCAAGAAAAGAGGGCTGATGATTATGATGATTATAGTGTCTTCCAAATACATAGCATTTCACAGAGATTAATAAAAAGAAGAAATAAGACTGACTACAATTTAAAATCGACTCTAAGACAGACAAATCAATGGGAAAATGGTAACAGATACCTTTCAAAATATAATAGCTGAAATGGCCAAATCTCTTCCCACTCATTCAGACTGAATACTTGGTGAAGGTGACATCCTTAAACTAAGGGAAGAGGCAGCCAGTTTTGAGCCTGATTTGCAATCTGACTTTTAGAGAAAAATAAGACAGTTGGTAGCTGAACATCTGTGAAACTGGGTGTGCAGCGAGGCTTACACATGCTCTCTGGGGATTAGATGGAGGGTTACCAGCTTGGCAATTTTCTTGAAGGAGTGTCGATGCCTCCACTCTGCTCTCCCTGTATATTTGGAAACAATATAACTATTACAAAATTTTTGTTGTTGTTGTTCATTCGTTCAGTCGCTTCCGACTCTTCGTGACTTCATGGACCAGCCCACGCCAGAGCTTTCTGTCGGCTGTCGCCACCCCTAGCTCCCCTAAGGTCAAGTCTGTACCCGCCAGAATATCATCCATCCATCTTGCCCTTGGTCGGCCCCTCTTCCTTTTGCCTTCCACTTTCCCTAGCATCAGACTCTTCTCCAGGGTATCCTATCTTCTCATTATGTGGCCAAAGTACTTCAGTTTTGCCTTTAATACCGTTCCCTCAAGTGAGCAGTCTGGCTTTATTTCCTGGAGTATGGACTGGTTTGATCTTCTTGCAGTCCAAGGCACTCTCAGAATTTTCCTCCAACACCACAGTTCAAAAGCATCTATCTTCCTTCGCTCAGCTTTCCTTATGGTCCAGCTCTCGCAGCCATAGGTTACTACAGGGAATACCATTGCTTTAATTATGCGGACCTTTGTTGTCAGTGTGGTGTCTCTGCTCTTAACTATTTTATCAAGATTTGTCATTGCTCTCCTCCCAAGAAGTAAGCGTCTTCTGATTTTCTGGCTGCAGTCAGCGTCTGCAGTAATCTTTGCGCCCAGAAATACAAAGTCTGTCACTGCCTCCACGTTTTCTCCCTCTATTTGCCAGTTATCAATCAAGCTGGTTGCCATAATCTTGGGCCATAGCTAGACCTAAGGTTTATCCCTGGATCGTCCAGGGGTCAAACCTGTTTATCTAGGTGACACACAAGGGATCCAGTGCTCAGGCAGGGGCGAATCCTGGATGATCCCAGGATAAACCTTAGATCTAGCTGTGGCCTTGGTTTTACTACACTAAAAATCTGGTACTCTCTTTTCAAAAAGAAACCAAACGAGGAAACATTGCTCCTGGAACTTCTCCTCTCTTACAGAAAGGGAGTGAAGCTGGCAGAAGGTGAAGGAATTGCAGTGATTTTGATCTGATGAAATTTTATTCTATTTTCTTAGGGTTAGTTGTGTTTTAAAGTGTTCTATTGCACGCTTATTACTGGGTACTCACGGAATTTGCTCAGGTCCCTCACATGACGTCGTCTGCCTCCCGCCCCTTCTGGCCTTCCGATGTTTTTTTAAACTTGGAATTGCTGCTCTCTCCTGCTGTGCGCAGGAGAAGCAGCACCATTAAAACAGCGGACTCAATGAGCCTCGTGCTCGTTCTGTACGTCCTCTTTTGAAAAGAGGAAGTAAGTGAGGAATGAAAACACAGGCAAAGAAGCAACGATAGGAAGTGTGTTAACCCCCAGTGTGATGGAGCTTTTAGTTACTGACCAAAGCTTTTAGAATAGAGCAGATTCCACAATTAAATAAAGGATTAAATGCCTTAACTGTCTATTGAATGCAAACACCTAGAGAAAGGTATTTTTATAGAGCTCCTGGAAAATGATCACATTCAACTTTAAGGGAGTGGTGTAGTTATGGGACAGGCACTTGAAATGCCTTCCCATTCAGCCTTTGCTATTCAGATGATACAGTAAACAGGGATTCTTGGTTGATCATTAAAATTACAGGAGAACAAACAAACAATATCAGTTGTCTCCCCTCAAGATTTTTGTTAAAGGCATTTGATTGCATATGCTTTGAACTTTAAAGGAAAATGCATCTTATGTTTGCTTATAGACTTGTCATCAATAAAAGCAATTATTATGTAAATTATGTTTTCCTGATTTGTCTGTTCATGTCGCTTCCTCACTGACTCACTTAAATTTTGACTTCTATCCCATGTCTTGCTTTGCTTCAGAAATACAGGTTCACTCTTATGTGCCGCATGGAAGTCACTAATTGCTTTCCAGTGCTTGTCAACATCATCAGCAACACACTTCTGCAAACTTTTAATTCTCCTGCCCATCTTCGAATCTGGAGTCATCCATTTCAAGATGTAAGTATTTCAGCTGGATCATAACAAGCATTTCTAGTGGTGGGTGATGGGAAGGAAGGCAATATATAGGGATATTCTTTTAAAATAATATTTAAATAATATTCCTTTAAATGAATTCCAAGAATATTTTAAAACATGGAAAAATTCATTTTTAAAGTGAAAATTGTTATATGTTTTCTTTGAAAGGGCTCTTGATCCATTTTTCTAATAAGACATAAAATGTTTTCTATCATTGTTCTCTCTGAGACCAAACATTTCTAATTAGTGCAGATGCCAGAAAGACCCATATTAAGAAATTCAGATAGGTTCCATTCTTTTGCCTCAGAATCTTATTCCCTTCTATGTATCTTCCCACAAGGCACAAGAATGCCTTCTTCACTAGATGGGAGGAGATGCTGAGGAAAGCTTCCTTCCTTGTTGATTTTTCCTGTTCAGTCAATCATCCACAAAAGCCCTTCAGGCTTGCAGACATGATGATTTGGATCTTCTGGGATTCAAAAAGTAGGTTGCCCTCTCCCCTGATGCTAGGGATATCCATGATGTGATGGAATTCTTGATGTAGTGCTGTTCTCCTATCTTCCTCTGATAGAGAAGAGAAGCCACTGTAAGGGTCTGGGGGTGGCCCCAACCCATAGAACACAGTCTATGCAGCATACCATGGTTCCCTGCAGGTGAGCCAGTTCTGATTTCTGACAGGACCATCTGGATGATCTTGTGGGGGATTTCCACTATTTCTTGAGGTACCTGTTGAAGTGCCTGACATTGGCCTCAGGTGATTCAGGTGTTGACTTGATCTAAGATGACTTTTCTAGAAATTTACAAGGGACCCCTGATAATAACATCCTCGCATCCTTGTTGGAGAAGGTAAATGAATAAGTGAGTCATCAAGGTACATGGACAGTCAGTCTTCTTAGATGGGCTACTGAGGCTACCATCATCATTGTGAAGCCCCTGAAGAATGAAGCAGGACTCTCTTTATTGCTAGTGTGCCCTGGATAGTAAAATCTAATATATTTTTGAGTCAAGCACATTGGAATATGCCAATAAGCTTCTGAGAGACTGAGGGAATGTCCCCAGCTTAGACACTCTTCATAGTGAGTTTTTAGAGTCTCTGTATGTAACTTGCATTTCTGTATGAAGTGATCCACCTGCTTCATATTCAGAATTGTCCTCCAGCCCCATTTCTACTTGGGGACTATGAAGTATAATGAGTAAGATCCACAAAAGAGCTATGCCATAAGACCGACTTAATGGCTTTGGTTTCTAACAGGGCATTGATAGCTTGGAGGATCCGTTGTAATAAAATCTCATTATAAAATCTCATTATAATGTTGCCAAAGTGATTATAAACTTTATTTTTCTGATTCACTCCCCAGGGACATAACTTTCAATCTGTGTGGTTTTATTTTTCTGAAGTATTCATATTTTGGGCTGTTACTTTATTCCCTGCTTTTGTGCCACACTTTGCAATGAGACACATTCATGACTACAAGGTAAAAAAATATTCCTTTACAATAGCTAGATATCTGGTTTCAATTGGAATGGGGGCATCAAACTTGTATGAAAATATGTTGCATTTAAGATTTAAACATGATCAGATAATCAAACATAAGAGAATAAAACTTACTTAAAAGTTATAACAAAATTTAAAAGGCCTAGGGAAATAAATAGCTATTCTTTCACATGATGCCAAAAGGATATTTGGGGTGGCCTACCTGGGTAAGGGGTGTCACACAGGGCGGGGGAAGCTTCTCGCAGACCCTGTGCTTGCTCCTTGCCATGGGGACAACCCCACAGGAGTGCAAATGTGGGGATTTGGGTATCACATCACTAATGCGGCATCGTATAAACACCCCCTTGGAAGGAAACATCTGGACCCTGCCAATCTCAAGGAAGGAAACCAAATACAGGTTTTAGCCAATTCCATAGACACTGCTTGCCAGGGCTGCACAGGGGCAGGAGTAAACCTAGAATTGGGATGGCAGGTAGTGTCAGGTGACACACATGTTGGCATCCCACTGAGCGGCCCAGGCGGTAGTTTCCTTGGCAGGCCAAGGACAAAGAGCAGCCTCTTCTGCTGCAGTAAAAGAAAAGCGCACAAAGGAAACTGAGGCCTGAGCCCCCTTACTCAGCCTGCTGTTCAGTCCATAGCAGGTGGGGAGGCTCACTTCAGCCCACACCCCTTAGACTGCTGTCCCTTCCAGGGGGAAATGCTTCTGCTGCTGCTGCCATGCCAGGATCCCACCTTACTGTTAGCTGTTTTTGCCACAACTGTTGCACTTCAGGCTCCTCAGGATGCCTGCCTCCTGTTGGCTGCTCTGTCTTCCACATCCCTGCTCTGAAAGAAGATTTTAGTTTCAGCTGGAGAGGCGCGTTCCCCACATTCTGTTGTATGGTGGGTCAGCCACCACAGCCATGGCAAGCTGGAGTCTTCTGCAATGATAAGGAAGTTGCCTCTTCTGTGGCTGGATCTTTGGCCTAGCAAGAGGTGTCCCAGTCTGCAAGAGACCCTGCAGTTAGCAGGCTAAAATCCCATTTCCTCTAACGACTCAAAAGGCATTGAACACATAGCAGGGGTAGAAGGGAAGGCAGAACTCTAATGAGCCCTATGAGGATTCTCCATGATATGTCCATAGTGGAAGTGGAATTAGTCCCAAATGGGCATCAGGTCTCCTACAGCCAGAACTCATGACTGATAAACTTTAAGCAACTTTTAAGAAAATAATTTGAAATGGATTTTACGGTTAACATATGTATAGTATTGCAAAGTAAAGAATTTGAAAATTGCACAGGGGCCAGACCTACACCAAGCAGGATACGACACATTGAAAACGGTTTGAAAACTGTATACGGAGTGTGTCCTGGGCCCCAACAGTTGTCACTACTGTTATAAACAGTTTTAAAGCAGTAGTGTAGATCCTGCCAGGGAGTATGAAGAGATAACAACAAGAACAAAAACAGTGCTGTGTTCAGCTCTGATACCTTGGCCCATACCTGTCAGAAGAGACACTGAAGGATATAACAATCTTTTGTCATTTTCTTTGCTAGAAAAAAACTCACTCGCAGCTACGGGTCTCAGGACTCTTTCCTTCTGCATATTGGTGTGGACTAGCTCTGGTGGATATGCCCCTGAACTTCATTCTGCTTGTTTTACTATTTTGTCCATGGTACCTAAAAAAAACTATTAGGAAACCTAATACTGATGCCAGTCTGATTTTCTGTTTGGTAAGTATGATTATTTATATAACTTTGAAAATGTGTCTTGGAACAGCTTTTACAATTTACAGTCTTCAATTACAAACATAAACTATTGTTGTTGTTGTTTATTCATTCAGTCGCTTCCGACTCTTCGTGACTTCATGGACCAGCCCACGCCAGAGCTTTCTGTCGGCTGTCGCCACCCCTAGCTCCCCCAAGGTCAAGTCCGTCACCTCCAGAATATCATCCATCCATCTTGCCCTTGGTCGGCCCCTCTTCCTTTTGCCTTCCACTTTCCCTAGCATCAGCCTCTTCTCCAGGGTATCCTGTCTTCTCATTATGTGGCCAAAGTACTTCAGTTTTGCCTTTAATACCATTCCCTCAAGTGAGCAGTCTGGCTTTATTTCCTGGAGTATGGACTGGTTTGATCTTCTTGCAGTCCAAGAAGAATTGGACTCAGAATTTCCCTCCAACACCACAGTTCAAAAGCATCTATCTTAATCTCCCTTTCACCGTCCTTGAGTGGTAGAATTCCTGTCCTTGCTTGTAGAAACCTCCCTAATCTAAAACAGCTACTCAGCAGCAACAACAAGCTACACAACAGATACACTATTCAAGGACCAGACCCTGCAGTAAACTGGCTCACTGTGTCCCCATATCTAATCAGGCATTATAGGGGTGGGTGAACTTACCTCACCCCACCTCGTGCGCTGCATGGCAAAGCCTCACCAACTACCTGACCCTGCTCACTGCCCTGAGTTACTGCTCCCTCTCCGAGCCACCATTTTGTAGGAAATGGTGACTCTTCCTTTTATGTAAGAGTAGGGTTGCCATATTCTGAATCCTCAAAACCGGGAAATTTTTAAAAATGTATTTATTTATTTATTTTTGCATTTAACATTTTTTGCAGCAGAGAACCCACACTGTAAAAGGTAGAAGACAATCCAGTAGCTATTGAAACAGGTTTGTTGTGGTTCAAAGATCAGGTGTATTTTCACTCATCTGGTGCAGATTTCAACACCAAGCAAGTCCATATTTGCCATATGGAAAGCACCTTGATAGTAGATCTATACAGCTTGCATTTTTAAATACTTGAAAGATTCAAAATATAAACAACACATTGAAACCAACACTTTTCTTAGGGCAGGCAAGAATAGTCACAGGGTCTGTGATAGGGCAGGCCAGAAAAGTTAGGGAATCTGCAAGAGTAGTTGAAATAGTTTGAGGAGTCTGCAGTAGCACAGGCTAGAATAGCTGAGGGCTCTGTGTCAGGGCACACCAGAACAGCAGAGGAGAGCATGGCTTTTGCCAGATACTGCACGTCTACGTTTAACGGAGAGATCACATCCTTTGAAAAAATGATAATTGATCAAAGAAAATAGGCAGAAAAGAATGACAGATGCCCTGCTATTCTGAAATTAAGAGAAAGTAAGTAAGACTTAAGTGGTTCAAACAGTACTAAAATTAGAACCATAGAATAGTAAGAATTGGAAGGGACCTCTAAGGTCATCAAGTCCAACCCCCTGTTCAGTGCAGGAATCCACCTTATAGCATACCTGACAGATGGCTGTTCAGCTGCCTCTTGAAGGTCTCTAGTATGGGAGGGCCCACGACCTCCCTAAGTAACAGGTTCCATTGTCGTACTGCTCTAATAGTCAGGAAGTTTTTCCTGATGTCCAGCCAGAAATCTGGCTTCCTGTAACTTGAGCCCATTATTCTGTGTCCTGCATTCTGGGATGATTGAGAAGAGATCCTGGCCCTCCTCTGTGTGACAACCTTTCAAGTCCTTGAAGAGTGTTATCATATCTCCCTTCAGCCTTCTCTTCTCAAGGCTAAACAGTTCTTTCAGTCTCTCCTCATAGGGCTTTTTTTCCAGACCCCTGATCATCCTCGTTGCTGTACAGTTAAATCAGCAGGATTCTTGAAGTAAGGAAATGATTTCTCTAACTAAAATATGTTCTAAAATATGTTCATTTTTGAACATCTCTGCCAAACACCCTAGCTACAGGATAACATTACAAGCAAAGATCTTCCAAGATCTACCACACTCAAGAAGTTACTAAGATCTCTTGCAGAATAAGTCACCATTTTAGAAATGCAAATTTAACTTTCAGAACAGAACAACCCCAAAATGTATTTTGAAATTGTTTAAAAGCAACTACAGTGATTTCTTACAAGTTAAGTTCCTACAGAATTATTTATAGTCTATTGGTCTGGTGGTTTTATGTTCAATATTTATCTCTAAACCATGTACAAAAAAGCTGTATTTTGAAAGAGTCACCACATACTGTACAAGTTTTACAAGGAAGAGATCCCATGTTATTCTTTTAACAATTTTTGCCTTGCTGGCTTGTGTCACATTATACTCTTGGGGGGAAAAACAAAACAAAAACTAAACCACCCTGGCCAAACCCTTAATAAAATTTGATTCCTAAGCAAAGCCAGAAATATTATATAGCCATTTGTTTTCTAATTAGCTTGGTGCTTTTGGAAAATCAGAAGCAGTGTATCACAAGCTTGAATAATGCCCTCTTCCATTTTCTGCATAGCAGTTACGCGTATTATAACATTGCTTTTGTTTCTTTTTTTAAAAATGCAATTATATACACTTTTAAGAAAAACTTTGCCCCATTGTGCTGTTTGAGCTTCCCTACTCCTTTAAGTGCCTTTCACAGGCATTCCCCAGCCTACACAATTAACACAACCACAGCAGCTGCAGCAGTTACTCCCGTTTTAGTGGTGGTGGCTATTAAAAACAGTATCATGTTTAGGGTGACCATATGAAAAGGAGGACAGGGCTCCTGTATCTTTAACAGTTGCCTAGAGAAGGGAATTTCAGCAGGTGTAATTTGTATATATGGAGAACCAGGGTGAAATTTCCTCTTCATCACAACAGTTAAAGCTGCAGGAGCTATACTAGAGTGACCAGATTTAAAAGAGGGCAGGGCACCTGCAGCTTTAACTGCTGGGATGAAGAGGAAATTTCACTAGATTCCCCATATATACAAATGACATCTACTGAAATTTCCTTTTCAATACAACTGTTAAAGATACAGGAGCCCTGTCCTCCTTTTCATATGGTCACCCTAAATGTTGAAAAGTTACAAAAATACTTGTCAAATTAAAAACAAAAATAAAACGCAGCTTTTTATCTCTCCCAAATGTGTCAGAATTTGGAACCTAATTACCACACATTAAGACTATCAGAGCGTATTAAAGAAAGCCACCAGCAACCTTTTGAAAAAAATATAACAGGCATACTACCAAAGCATGATCCTTTAACAGAAGAACAGGCAAAGATTTTATTGTCTGGAAAATATTTAAGCTGAGCTCACAGAAAACAAGACATTTTACATTAAAAAAGAAAAAAGAGATACGGATGGTGGGAACCTCCTGACGTGTGCTTATCCCCAGGATAGCAATACGACACAAGCACAGTCCAAAGCCGACTAGGGGGCTTGTGCAGGAGAAGCAATCTGGGTTTTGCATTATCAGAGGTTGCTGAGGGGGAGGATGCCGGGCTGCTGGCCCAGCCACTGGGGCAGCAAAAACCAAGCAACTGAGGGTGGGGAATGGACGCAGCCACGTACCTTCCCTGGTAGGGCTGCTGGCCTCGTCCTGCTGCCACTGCCGCTGCTACTCCCTCCGCCTCGTAAGGTGCTGCTGCTTCTTATTTATTTTTTTAAAAAAAATCTTATTTATAATATTTCTTGGGCACGTTTAAGAGCAGAAGCCATACCAAGGCAGTGTGCAATAATAGAACACATAATAAAGAACATTACAGTCTTAAGCAATTGCTGTTAATGCAACGAGGGCAAACCCACACCCAAGTCCTCTTGGGGGCTTTCAAATACTCAGGTGTAGGGGCATTCCAGCACCATGCCTGCCTGCCTGGGCCTGTGAGGGCCAGATGCAGGGGTGCCCTCTGCCCTTGCAGACGCGGGAAGATTTTCTCAACATTCCTATCCGGCTGAACTTTCTCTGCTGCTGCTTCAGAGCTAGGACACACTACAGTAGTGACCTGGCTGAGCTGTTCTTTCTTAGAAGAAATAAAGTAGCTTGGTACTATGGTTGTTGCGGATGGTTTATCTCTGGTCTGGAAGAATCAGAGCAGGGGACAGGGCTCTGCCACATATGCACCTGCTTGTAGTATATGTGTTGAAGTGATCCCACGACTGTTTAGCTCAGCTCAGATTCGCTCAATAAGTATACTTGCTCTGTCAGTTCCCAGATTGCCCTTGCTCTCAGGCATGGCTATTAAAATACAGGTATTTCTGATATTATATTACTTGCATAATATTGATATGAGTACAGTTGTTAGTGCAAAACATTATACATATGTGCCACTTAAAGTGAATAGTATACCTTTTCTCTAAACATCAGCTTACTGTTAATATGGTGCCTTCTTTCTAACAGGTGTCATTTCTGTTTGGCTACAGCATATCACTTGTCTTATTCCTATACATAATTGCCTTCATATTTCGCAAAAAATCATATACAAGCAGTTTTTGGTCATTTTGGTTCATCTTGGTAAGTATATTACCAGGCCACTGATTTGTTTTTTTATATTCATGATCTGTTATGTCTGAATACCTGTAGTTAAAAATTTACATCAAAGAAACATTGCTTTATACATGAAGGAAGGGATGTTTCCTTGTGAAATATTACAAAATTCAATTAAATGCGGCCAATGTTGTGTAGAGGTTTGAGTGTTGGATCCGAGTTCTAGACCCTACTTGGCCATAAAGCTCACTGGGTGACTTTGGACCAATCACTACCTCTTAGCCTAACCTGCCTCACAGGGTTGTTGTGAGGATAAAATGGAGAGGGAGAGGACCATATAAACTGCCTTGGTTTCCTTGCAAGAGGGGAAAAAAGGCTGGATATAAATGTAATAATAATAAGAAAAACAACATATTCATCACAAAGAAGCATGAACGGTGAGCTTCTCTCTCTCTCTCTGTACATAATAAATAAATAAATATAATAATAATAAATAATAAAATATTCAGCAAAAAGAAGCAGGAACAGTGTGTGTGTGTGTATGTGTGTGTGTGTAAAAAATTGTATACTAAAATTATTCTGAATACTTGCTTCAGACTCTCCTTGGAAAAGGGGGGAAATGAGTGGAATTTAAATATGATAAACATTAAGATATTCTCTTGTTTCATTATAGGTGTTCTTGATTATCTTCATTATCAGATCGTTCACACGTTCACCTGATGAAAATTATATCGATTACGTGCTGGATGTTTTTATTCCTACATATCCAATTATAAACTTTTTAATTTCTTTCTCAGTGGTAAGTAAAAGTGCAAGTTACAGCCAGTTTCTATGGAACTACATTTTTGTGGTGGAGCAAGCTGTAGCTTGGGCCCTCACAACTATTTTGGTACACTTTCTCAATGTTCCAACTTAATTGCCATGTGAAGTCTGTTTTATCTTTATTAATTCCTGGAGCTAGCACAGGGTTGAAGAATTTGGGCCATACTCTTTCTGTCCTTCACTCTGTAGATTTCGATGAATGACACTGATGTGCTGAAGGTTGCTAGATTTTTCATAAGAAAAAGTGGGTTCCTTGTTTGGGAAATCCCAGGATAAAATGTTTTTTCTACATGTAGAAAATTACATAGATACTACTAAAAATAGTGCAATATTGACTTAATTAAAATCTAAGTAAATTGTACAAATCTTCATGAAATATTATAATATAATAATAAATAATTAAATCTATCAAACCATATTGATTAAAATTTTCTTCCAGAGTTGCAAAATGATAGCCCTAAGCAGCACCCCAACCAACAAGCAGTCTTTTACATTGAAGTCCTATCTGTACAATGTGATTGTACACTTGTATCAAGTTTCCCTTTTGGTAATGTTTCATCAATATGCAGAAGTGCATGGGTGGATTATTTTAAGAGTTTGTAAACACTAAAGAATGTTCAAACTATCGGACAGTGGCACTTATTTCACATGCCAGCAAGGTAATGCTCAAGATCCTGCAAGGTAGACTCCAGCAATTCATGGAGCAAGAATTGCCAGATGTACAAGCTGGGTTTAGAAAAGGCAGAGGAACTAGAGACCAAATTGCCAATATCCGCTGGATAATGGAGAAAGCCAGGGAGTTCCAGAAAAACATCTATTTCTGTTTTATTGACCACTCTAAAGCCTTTGACTGTGTGGATCATAACAAACTGTGGCAAGTTCTTGGTGGTATGGGGATACCAAGTCATCTTGTCTGCCTCCTGAGGAATCTGTATAACGAACAAGTAGCAACGGTAAGAACAGACCACGGAACAACGGACTGGTTTAAGATTGGGAAAGGAGTACAGCAGGGTTGTATACTCTCACCTTACCTATTCAACTTGTATGCAGAACACATCATGCGACGTGCTGGGCTTGACGAATCCAAAGCTGGAGTTAAAATGGCAGGAAGAAACATTAACAATCTCAGATATGCAGATGACACCACTTTGATGGCTGAAAGCGAGGAGGAGCTGAGGAGCCTTATGACAAAGGTGAAAGAAGAAAGTGCAAAAGCCGGGTTGCAGTTAAACCTCAAAAAAACCAAGATTATGGCAACTAGCTTGATTGATAACTGGCAAATAGAGGGAGAAAACGTGGAGGCAGTGACAGACTTTGTATTTCTGGGCGCAAAGATTACTGCAGACGCTGACTGCAGCCAGGAAATCAGAAGACGTTTACTTCTTGGGAGGAGAGCAATGACAAATCTTGATAAAATAGTTAAGAGCAGAGACACCACACTGACAACAAAAGTCCGCATAGTTAAAGCAATGGTATTCCCCGTAGTAACCTATGGCTGCGAGAGCTGGACCATAAGGAAAGCTGAGCGAAGGAAGATAGACGCTTTTGAACTGTGGTGCTGGAGGAAAATTCTGAGAGTGCCTTGGACTGCAAGAAGATCAAACCAGTCCATACTCCAGGAAATAAAGCCAGACTGCTCACTTGAGGGAATGGTATTAAAGGCAAAACTGAAGTACTTTGGCCACATAATGAGAAGACAGGATACCCTGGAGAAGAGGCTGATGCTAGGGAAAGTGGAAGGCAAAAGGAAGAGGGGCCGACCAAGGGCAAGATGGATGGATGATATTCTGGAGGGTACAGACTTGACCTTGGGGGAGCTAGGGGTGGCCACAGCCGACAGAAAGCTCTGGCGTGGGCTGGTCCATGAAGTCACGAAGAGTCGGAAACGACTGAACGAATAAACAACAACAATTTATACTGAGTAGGGGAAAGCTTTTGGCCTCACTAAACCGCCCAAAGAGCTTCAGCTATGGGGTGGTATATAAATTTAATAAATAAATAAAGTAGGGTGACCACATGAAAAGGAGGACAGGGCTCCTGTATCTTTAACAGTTGCATAGAAAAGGGAATTTCAGCAGGTGTCATTTGTATGCATACAGCACCTGGAGAAATTCCCTCTTCATCACAACAGTAAAAGGTGCAGGAGCTATACTATAACTGTTGTGATGAAGAGGAAATTTCCCCAGGTTCCCCATATATACAAATGTCATCTGGTGAAATTTCCTTTTCAATACAACTGTAAAAGATACAGGAGCCCTGTCCTCCTTTTCATATGGTCACCCTAAATAAAGCAGTCTGTAAGGTGTTTGTTTAACTCTTTGTATTAAAATCAACTTTTACATATTTGCAGGCACCATCTAATGCAAATCTTTTTAGTATCTTTTTGTATTTTACTTCTTTGCATTGTAGAGTTTTTGTGTGCTTACCTGTATTGTATCTGTAAAGTTGATATGACCTTGATGGTTGAAACAACAAATAAGCAAACACTAAAGCAGTCAAGGAAAGACCGGCTAGAAGGAAGAGCTAGCTGATAATGTAATAACCTTTGTGTAAAACTAGAGGCTTCGGGTTGGGAAGTTTCCCACACTTTGGTTCAGCAAACCTGAGGGCTATATACAATTCACTTATCCAAAGTGTTGTGAGTGTCCTTGGCCTTGTTCCCTGGAGGATTAGGAATTTCCTTTTGGGGAGGAGGGTGTTTCCTTTACTCTGCAACAATAATGTTAATATTGGCTCTGAAGTGAATATAAGGATATGGGAAGCAGCGCAGATACTGAAGTTTTTGAGGTTCTAAACATGGTGCCAAAAGGACACCAGATTCCCAATGCAAGAATACCTTCATATTCATTTTTAGATAAGACAAACAGGGGTGGGGTGGGGGGACAAAAAGTCTCCAAGCCCTTACATGAGGTTTTTGTTTTGTTTTGTTTTTTACCATCCTCCTGAAATCACCCCCACTGTGGCATAAACACTAAAACAGGCCCTAGTTTGGAATTGGCTGCCAGGCATAAACCTAAGTCCTTTATTATTATACATGGGCAGGATCTACACTGCTGCTTTAAAACAGTTTATAACAGTAGTGACAACTGTTGGGGCCCAATACACACGCCAGATACAGTTTTCAAACTGCTTTCAAAGTGTCATATCCTGCTTAGTGTAAATCTGCATGTGTGAGGGGGAGGGGATGGTTTAGCAAGTGTTCTTTCCCTACCTTTCCTTCTGAAATCTCCCCATCTAGTGAAAGACTAGAAGTTTTTAGCCTCTTGAAGCTCATTTGGTAATTCATCCAGGATCCACTGTTACATTTCCTCCCAAAACATGTTACACACAAACTTATGTAGATCTTGGAAGCACAACGATCCTTACTGGGGCATTTTTTAAGAAGGGGTTTTCTTTTAATTTGCAGACTAATACTGCATATCTGAAGAGTCTCCAGAATGTGCAAAACCCACTGACGTAATTTTGGGTGGCCCCATTTTATATTTGTACTGATCAGCACAGACAGTAACTATGTTCAGTATTAGAGGAATAACCTTACATTACATTATTTCTCTTATAGCTAGTAAGATATTGGGATTACTACGAGGAACTTGGAGCTACATGGCAGATTCAGCTCTGGACTTCTTCCTTTTTGGTGAGAAATGAATACATCATTCTTATGAGAGAGCTTCGGCTATTGGGCGGTATAAAAATGTAATAAATAAATAAATAAATATTTATAAGAGAGCGAGAGAGTGGGAGATCTTTTAACAAAACAGGGATAATGTTGCTATCAACAGTTACTTCTGAAGTAGCTCAAATAATATGACTGGTGATACATGTACTATCAACTTTTTGCAGTCAGCGGGTTTCACATTGTGTTTTATTGGGAATACATGTCCCATGCTCCTTTAAAAACTCATCTCTCACCACTCAGCCATTGCAAAATTGAGTTTTGTATCCAGGCAATAAGCCTATAGTCATCATAGAACAAATTCCATGCTGATCAATATAATTTCTTGCCTATACCCTTTTGTGATGGAAGTTCCCTTCTGTTGTGAAAAATGGGAATCAGCGGTGTAAAACCAGTTCATTTCTGGAATTTCTTTGTCCATGCCATTATTGTTCATCCTCTCTCAACTAAGCTACTGAAATACTAGCTAGCTTCATAAGCTTGTTGTGAGAAAAGAAAAGGAGAAGCCAATGAAATATATTAATACCCTGATTAACATCCTACCTTTATGTGGATGTGCCAGTTTCCAATTTATTTCAATAATGCAGAGAACCATGGCTTGGCTTAGATCCAAGAGAGACCAAGCATGGTTTTTGCTGTTCCCACTCCACTTTTACCTGCAGTCTGCTGCACTGCCGTTCACTGCAGTAGGAAGGAGGATGGAGGAAAGACCCATTCCACTAGTGGAACTCTAGTCACAGTTCTTGGGACCCAAGCTCCATGGGTTCAGCAGGAATTTAGGGGCTGGGGAGCAGAAGTCTCTAGGCTTCAGTCAACATAATCATGCCAATTAGGAGCTGTGGGAGAAGCACCTTAGGCCCTACACTACTCCTTTAAAGTGCTTTATAACAGTTTTGAAAATGGTATATGGAGTGTGTCTTGGGCCCCAACAGTTGTCAAAACTGTTATAAAGTGCTTCAAAGCAGTAGTGTAGATCCTGCCCTAGACTCAATGGCCCCGTTCAGACAACACGCTAAACCATGCATTCCATTAACCATTTTGTGGTTAAGCAGCATGGTTTAGTGTGTTGTCTGAATGGGGCCAATCTTAATGCTGCTCCCAGCCTTCTGCCTTCCAACAGGTGACTGGTGCTGTGAGGGGTTTCTCATGGTGTGAGTTTCCTATTGCCAAAAAAAAAAAAAAGGGGGAAACTTTGTCCTATCGATCTGAAACTAGGCTAGTTTGATCCTTTGGAGGGATAGTATAATGCCATAAAATGGTTGTGCCAATAGAATGGAAAACAGGGAGGTTACAAGGATGAGGAGAGCAGCTGGGTGCCCTGTTGAAATCAATGGAAAACCTATAGGATGCGTACCTGAGGTTATGAATGGAATGAAGCCATCTATATATGCATATGACTAACACTGCCACAAAATTACATCCGTTCCTTGACTATAGAGAAATTTAACCAAGCACAGATGTGAATATATTAAATTAAATTGATTATAAATATGTATACTTGCTGAATATACATTCTGTTTCTGTTTTTATGTAGCCTTATGTCCACAGTGTAATTTTAATTTTCTTACTTCGCTATCTGGTAATGAAATATGGCAGGCCGGTTTTGAGAAGAGATCCTGTCTTTAGGTTCGTATATATACTCAGGCGGACAATCAGAGTAATGCAAAAATGTTCTTGTTGTTCTTATGAAATAACATCTTACAAACACATATAGCACTTTGATATTCATGTGTTCTATTTTTGTTTAATTGCTAGTTTTCCTATTTATACTCCCATATCTTAGGAATCACATTTGGTATTGCTCTTCATTTTACTAGGGCTTGCAGTGGTTGATACATTTGAGTGGTTTGTCCATAAGGTAAATGAGAAGTGTTTCACAGTTTTTAAGAAAGAAGAAAGCCAAGAATTTACAAATGACCTCATAGTTCTTAAATTGCTAATTTTAGATAGTGGATTATTTCTTTGATATAATGCAACCTCATTCTTTGGGCACAGCTCTGAAAGAAAATGTCAGCCTATTTTTTGTTTTTAAATTACTATGTTGGGGGAAGGAAATTGAATGCCAGTCTTTTTCACATATCCGTCCTACATGTTTTAACAAACTTTGCATAAAGTATGAGTCATATTAACATCACACTTGCAGAATATTCCATCACACATACACCCCAACTTTAGTGGCTGTCAGGATAAAGCCTGTTCTCCATAGTGTAGGGCAAGGGGTTTTGGGGGTCAATCAGACAAAGAAGCAGAAGAAGCAACAGGAATTTATCAGCCAACCTAGAAAGCAGGGGAGAAGATCTCCAACACTCTTCTGGAGTCAAGGATGGATCTTCCCATGCACTTAGTGTAGAGAATCCAGGTGGCTCAGAGACCATTTCCCTCCCACACGCCAGAGAACTCAGCCTCTATGTGAGGGGGAGGGGACTTTGCAGTTGACTGATTCCAGAGTCCACTGCAGGATCTTGTGGGCAGAATTGAGAGGAGGCGGAAGGTGGTCCTTAGGGTTCATTAGAGGCTTCTCCCAAAAATCCCTCCCTGAGCTAAGATGCCTGTTGGACTGTAGTGCCTGTTGCAACTGCCTAGCTTTGTTAGCCAAATTAGGCTTAGAGGGTAGCTCCTGGCATTCACATTCCCTTCAGATGTGAATATTTGTTGAATAAAGCTTTATGGATTACACAGCAGACATCTTCATTGCCTCGCATCAGCAGGAGGGCTTGGAATCCCTACAGCGGCTGACTTTATGTACAGATAATGGTACTGGTTAATAATAGTGCAATTAGAAATATGCAAATCTTTCCCTATTATTTATACAGAAAATTCTGCCTAATCACAAAAGTAAGTTTGTGTGATTTGGAGGGCATGTTTTCATAAAAGCAGATACTGGAATTCTGCAAGCGCAGGATTTTTCTGAATTAGGTCAGATCCTATATTATTATGAACCTGTCCATTGACTGCCTAATTAAAAAAAAAACATTTATTCCTTGGTTCTGCAGTACTTTCAAACTCTTTGTGATGTCTTTGATATTTAGAATCTCCCCACAGACAAAGCGCAGCCGCCAGAATCCTGAAGCACCCAAGGAAGATGATGATAGAGATGTTCTAGATGAAAGGACAAGAGCTCAAAGTGCTCTGGCCTGTGCAAATCAGGAAGAGGTGAAGCACAATCATTGTGTTTTTCTTATTTTACAAGTTATTAGAACTTGCTCTGGTGTTTATTTCAGTGATTTGCTTATGAGATATAATGAAATCCTGCATACCACTGTAGAGGTATAAAAACTCATAAGGTCCTAGTGCTGATACCTCTGACTCTGCCCAGGTACTTGCTTATAAAGGGCAGAAGAAACCTGAGGAGGAAGAGATTCACAGACCTCCAAGGCAGCATTTTCAGAAAGTAACTTGCTCTACATGTAGGGTCACCAAGATAAGCAGAGCTGTAGGTGTGCAAGAGACAGTGGCATCCAGAGCAAAGAGTAAGCATACCTACAGTACCTCTAGATTCCCATGTATTTACCAGCATATGATAGGGCATTTATGTTAGTTGTTTCTATCAGGTCCAGTATCTTATTGTAAATGTTTTAGCTGCTAAAATTGTTTTAAATATTATATTTTGGAGATTTTATATTATTATTATTATTATTATTATTATTATTATTATTATTATTATTATTTTAATGTATTATATGTATTTTTTGTGAACTGCCCCCAAAGCTTCAGCATTTAGGCAGTAAAGAAAAGATTATGATTTTGAAAGGAAAATGTTAATCCTTCCCCCCTTCTTGTGGTTCTCCCCCATTTTTGTTTTGTTTTTTGTATTTCCCTTTGCCTATATTAAGGGAGGTGGTAATGGTTACTTTCTATTCATTTGTTTAATTAGGGTGACCATATGAAAAGGAGGACAGGGCTACTGTATCTTTAATAGTTGTATAGAAAAGGGAATTTCAGCAGGTGTCATTTGTATATACGGGGAACCTGGTGAAATTCCCTCTTCATCACAACAGGTAAAGCTGCAGGAGCCCTGCCCTCTTTTAAATCTGGTCACTCTAGTATAGCTCGTGCAGCTTTAACTGTTGTGATGAAGAGGGAATTTCACCAGGTTCTCCATATATACAAATGACACCTTCTGAAAGTTCCTTTTCTATGCAACTGTGAAAGATACAGGAGCCCTGTCCTTCTTTTCATATGGTTACCCTAGTTTAATTATATGATTCCTGATCTTTTTTTTTTTACTCTGTTTGTCACTTGTTGCTACTGTTGTGCTGCAAATAAGACTTTTTTTTAAAAAATGAATAAATAAATATTTTTTCACTCCCAACTTAGAAACCAGTTATCATTGCCTACAACCTGCGCAAAGAATACAGAAGTGGCAAGTCTTGTTCCAGTTTTTGTTGCAAGAAGAACAAGGAAAGGAAAAAAGTGGCTACCAGAACAGTCTCTTTTTGTGTTAAAAAAGGTTAGATGGCCAATATGCTTACTGTTATTGTGTAAAAATTTGACCAGAAAAAATACTTTTGCTCTGCACTTATTTTCGGGAATGTTTGACCTATTGTTGAATACACTGGTTTTCTTTGAACTTCAAGGGGCTGAAATAAGAAGGGAAGCCATTTTAACAATGCACTACATGTCTACTCAGAAGTAAGTCCCATTGTGTTCAGTGGAGTTTGTTCTCAAGTAAGTGGATATAGGACTGCAGCATAAGCTATATTGTGGGTCATGTAGGGGGGAAAAACCCAAGGGAACAATTCCTTTCTTCTGCATTTAAAGATAGTGTGACATTTGAAAAGAAAAATACTGTACTGGAGCACTGGTGCAAAAAGGCAAACAAAACAATCATAAATAGGAAGAAAACATGTTTGTTCCAGGAAAGGGACATCTTTAAATTGAGCTATATTTTTTGTAAGTGAATAGTTTACCTGTGCTCTGTTTGCCCTCAATTTATTCAACTTTGCTGGACTTAAAGCTTCCTTACATTTATTCCATAATAAATTAGTAACTGGGGTAAGAGTTGCTTGTTATAATTTCTTATTTCTCTTCCTAGACTGCAAGATATAATATATTTTTAATGTTTCAAAATTATTGTTTTTTTCCTTTCTTTTTTTGCTGGAGTGCTCATTGAGAAAAGCAATAAAATAAAATAAAATTTCAAATGGAGAAAATGTTGTATGAGCTCAGCAAGAGGGTGTGTGCAAACTTTGTGACTAGTATTACAAAATTATCTTTTCTTGACTGAAGATAATTGGAGCACTGTCAGTAGAATCCAAGGCATAACAGAAGCAGAAAATAATAAGACAGCAGAACTGGAGGAATCTAAGTAGAATGTAGTTGTTGATTAAAATACAGCATGATCAAAAGAGGGTGCAATGATGTGAGAGGTGCTTTTAAGTAGGGGTGTGCACGGACCCCCCGCTCCGCTTCATTTACAGATCCGCCATTTTCGGAGTGGCCCGCTACGCCCCGCCCACGCTACGCCCACTTCCGCTCTGCTCGGAGCTCCGGATCCGGATCAGAGCTCCGTTTTTCCCCCCCATAGGGTTGCATTGAAAGCTAAAAAAGTATACAACTTTTTTTCTGTTCAAGTTAGAAACCTCACATTTGGCACCATGACACCTCATGGACGTATACACACGCACGCCAAGTTTCAAGGCAATCCCATCATCCCCTGATTTTTGGCGAATTTTTGAAAATCGGGCACCCCATTCACACCCCTTGGGATAGCGTCAATTTGCATGTTAGAAACCTCAAACTCGGCACCAGGACAGCTTATCCATGTGTCCACATGGACGCCCAGACTCAAAGCAGTCCCATCATCCCCTGATTTTTGGCGCGGCTCTAACCTCTAACGCACCACCCATAACCCTAAGTCACACCCCTTTCAATAGCTCCATCAATTTGCAAGTTAGAAACCTCAAACTCGGCACCATGATAGCTTATCCATGTGTCCATGTATAAGAATATAATAATATGTATAAGAATATACTATATGTAGGGAAATGGGACAAGAAGTGTGTGTATGCTTTCAAAAGAAAGATTTCACAAAAGCAGTCAGGCTTTAATAGAGAGAAGGGGGAACCAAACACACACTCCAAAATTTAAAAATAAAGTTTATATTAAATCAAAGTAAGTGAAAAACACAGGGCAAACTAAGCTAAAAGTCAGAAAGAAGCAGACAAACACACGCGCCAAGCTAAAATCCTAATCTATCTCCAAGTACACAGCAGCCAGCAGCTAGCTAAGTAGACCTCTCCCAACGAAAGCTAAACCCACAAGACGCTGAGAGCTCAAAGATCTCAGGATGACTCTGCCTTAGTCCCCCCCCTCCAACGCTGGGATTGGAGGATGCGATCAATTCTCATCAGGATTGGGAGTTGAATGTGCCTGTCATCGCTTCAAATAAACCCCGCCGCGCCGCAGCCGGTTTACTCTATCGTTTGTATTGTAAATGTACCCGATTTTTTTAAAAAATATTGCACGTGAACCACAGGATGCAGAGAGCTGAGAGTAGTCTCAAAATGACCCCCATCCACGACTCTCTGTGCACAAGAATTTTCAGAACGATAGCTTAACCCCCCCCCAGTTATCCCCGATTCTTTTCCGCAATGCAATCCTATGGGTGAAAAGCCGAAAATCACCGTTTGAGCCGCGCTGTTGACCCGATTTTTAAAAAATTCTAGCACGCGACCCGCACGATGCAGAGAGCTGAGAGTAGTCTCAAAATGACCCCCATCCACGACTCTCTGTGCACAAGAATTTCCAGAATGATAGCTTCAAAAAGAACCTAGTTATCCGCGATTATTTCCCGCAATGCAATCCTATGGGCGAAATGTTTCAAGATGGCGACCGGAGCGCTCCGCCTGAAAGAGGAGCTCCGAAAAATGGGCGCTTCTCTTCGCCTTGCTTCTAGGGGTACGCGGTCCACTTCTACTCCGCCTCTGGGTAAGGCGAAGCAGGCCAATCCGCTACTGCTTTTACGCTCCTAATCGGAGCGGAGCACATGCCTACTTTTAAGGTAGCAATTAAAATTTAATCTTCCCCCTGTATCACATGTTATGTGAAAGAGATCTCCCCTTCTCTACACCCACAATGTTTAGTCAAGCTGAGATATAGCTTCATCTCACCAGCGTTTATACTGTGCAATCACTGCGAATTGTGTGCAAAGGACTCTGAAGTTTTCCAGTTTATAATCTGCTTTTCTGTGAAGTACTTCCATGCATCCTGCTTTAATGGTGCTTCTTAGCCAAAAGAAGCGTCTTATTTTACTACCCCTTTAAGAGTGAATCTTTTGTTCTTCTCCGAGCGGCCACTGGGGGTGCAGGAGGATTATTTGATATGTTTAAACTATAAATTAAATAAATGCTTACATCTGCTTAAGTTTTAAAGATAAAGACATCAAAATTGGCAGAGTAATAGATATTAAGGAGGGCTTTCAGCATACCACATTTGAATCAGATTGGGTCATCCATTGATTTTTTATGATTTTTTACATTTCTCTCCCTTAAACCCTTTTCCTGGTATGCAAAGGATCTTAGGAGCGCTGCTGCCCGGGGTGTGATTTAGCTAACAACAACAACAACAGCTTTACACTATGGGGTAATTAGAGGGAAACGGGTACATGGGATGAAGCTCTAAGAGCCAGGTCATACAATGTTGAATGGGGAAAGCAGATTTTTGCTGAAAGGTGCTAAGTTGGATTTGCACACCTCTTGATAGGAACTGTGAGCCCCAGTGATAATACAGATGCATGCATCCTTCCTTATTTTGCATGTGGAGCAGCATCATACAGTGGATGAGATTCAGAGAGACTTTAGACATGCTACAGGGCTTGGGTTTGTTCTGGGGTTTTTGATTCCCCCCCCTCTTTGAATATGCTTTTATATTGTATTTTATATTTATTTATTTAAAACATTTATATCCCGCCCTATATCATTGTAAGCCTATGCGGCAGAGTCTTGCTATTTACAGTTTTACTCTGTACAGCACCATGTACATTGATGGTGCTATATAAATAAATAATAATAATAATAATAATCATTAAGATCTCAGAGCGGCAGACAGATGAAAGCATACGGTATAAAACAATAAATATGCACAGTTAAAAACAAATTAAACCATGATCCAAGTTAAAACAATATATAATTAAAAAGCAGTAATCATGATTGGATACTGTTTGTTTTATACCTTGAATAGTTTTACTTTTTGTGAACCGCCCAGGGAGCTTCGGCTATTGGGTGGTATAAAAATGCAATAAATAAATAAATAAAATAGCCACTACCATTTCAAATGAGAGTGACTCTTCTGAAGGACAGGTGGGTTACCAGTGCATGAAGAGGCTTCAGGTGAGTTGGGAGGGCAGCAGCTCTCCAGGTTCTGGTGGTGAATGGGAGGAGAGGGGGGAAGCAGGAGGGGAGGGGAGTTCTATGGGGTCCTAGTCAGCCTCGCACTTCAACAGCAAGCCCACTTCAGATTTGGAACTGAATCAGAAGTGAACTGGGGTGGTACTGAGGAGCCCTGATTGGCCTTTTAGGAAGTTCCGAATCAGCCTCCAAGTTGAATCTACTTATTTTCATTTGTTGAGACTTTGACTTTGAAGTCTAATCCTAGTAAGATTAAAAAAGAACCCAGGTGATTACTGAAGAATCTGATAAAAAAATATACAAAACTAGCCAGGTCGATCATAATACCAACATTTCTTTTCTTTGTTTGGTATGTTATTGTGTACTACTATCCTCACTAAAATGGAATTGTATGCGTTTGTTTGTTTTAGGAGAAGTTTTAGGTCTGCTTGGACCCAATGGAGCTGGTAAAAGTACAACAATGAATATGATAATAGGAGAAACAGATCCAAGTGCTGGACAGGTAGGTGTACCTATTTTTGAATAGAAAACTAAATTCAAATAGAAAAACAATTAATATTACATTAAATATTCTTCAGGACCTATAAAATATATTATTATATTGTATATGAGAGCCAGTGTGGTGTAGTGGCTAAAGTGTTGGACTGGGAGTCAGGAGATCTGGGTTGTAGTCCCCACTCAACCATGGAAGCTTACTGGGTGACTTTGGGCCAGTCACAGACTCTCAGCCCAACCTACCTCACAGGGTGGTTGTTGTGAGGATAAAATGGAGCGGAGGAGGTTTATGTACGCCGCCTTGGGTTCCTTGGAGGAAAAAAGTCGGGATATAAATGCGATAAATAAATAAATAAATAAATAATATTATAGATGTCCCATTGAAGTTAGTGGGTCTTACCTCTGAGTAGACATGTATAGGATTATGCTGTAAAACTATTACATTGATTCCCAGCTATCCATAGGTGCTGAAACATTATGTCAAGCAATTAGCTGTCAGATATAAAATATAATACACAAAACCAACAGCTCGTAGTGTTCTGCCTAAACGAACCTGGTCACACCATTAAGTGTTTGAAAATGCCTGTTTATGTATATTGTTTATCATTTCATCATCGAAATTTTTATCCAGATTAGCAAAATAATAGTTTGAAATTCCTCAGAACTACATTGATGTAACATAATATAAAGAGTTATAGGAGGGGCAATAAACAAACATCTGTGTGTCATTTCTCCACTGTGTGCCGCTCCCCCCTCCCCAGTTTATCTCATTCAGGAAGGTCTCTTGACTCTCTATAGCATTTTCAGGGGGCTGGAAAGTGAATAGACATTGCCACCACCTCCTCCTCCTCCCCACCACCACCACTGTTATCTGGGCCAGAGCGAGGAGCAGGTGAAGAAACAGGTTGCAAAGGTGAAGAGTGTGGGAATATTGTAACCTCATCTGGAAGTTACAGGAAAGGGGCAGTGTTGCAGTTAGTTCATGGGATTTGGGGCATAGATAGCCTTAGGATCTCTATAATGTACAGTTTCCTGTTCCTCTCATTCATTTCCTGATTGCTCGCTCTCCCCCACTTCTCTCTCTGACCTCCTTCATTGCGGGTTTCTTTTTTTATTAGCCTTGTGTGCATGTCAGCTTGTAAACGTTCAAGCTGTTCTGTTTTTTTTTGTTTTGTTTTTCTGCTAACTGCCTTTTTAATACTGTATAATCCCATATAATCCCATCAAAGAGGAGGAGGAACTCCAGAGTGCTCTTGTCAGTGGGCACCTACTGCGGTGTGAACCCACAGCAGGTGCCTTCTCTTGCCACCAGCTCTGATTAGCCCCAATAGAAACTGTTCTTCTGGAGCTAGTAGTAGTAGTAGTTTTGTGTATATGTGTGTGTGTGTGTGTGTGTGTGTGTGTGTGTGTGTGTTGCGGGTGGATGGATTTTCATCACAGTTGCAGCCATCCTGATCCCAACTGCCTCATCCCCTCCATGGCTGCTATTTAAAGAACAAAAGTCAGACATATTACATGCATTTCACACCATGTCTAGTTTGGTTCTTTTGCTTTCCCAGAAGGTCCAACACTTCTGAATGAGCCCCAAATTTCTGTCCTGTCTGTCATCTGGTTCTGCATTGTCAAGGTGTTATGCTTGTGTCCCACCTCTCTTACTAGGGCTGAATGGAGGTCTTCCAGATTCTCTAATATTATTAATGTGTTTTGAAATCAACCTTTCGTTGATCACATATCATCCTTGAGAAGACTTTGATATTTAAAGAGTTGCACTGACATTGAACAAAATTTTAACTAAGTCATGATGCTGAATATTTTAAACAGAAGCTGGTAAAAGGGGTTGATGCAGCAGCAACCGAAGAAAACACTGTTGGATTTCTTGGCTACTGTCCTCAGGAGAACGCCCTCTGGTCCAACCTGACCGTGAAAGAACATCTGGAGATTTATGCAGATGTGAAAGGGATACAGAAATATGCTGCTCCTATTGCTATCAATCGGTATGGGCTGCAAAAGATCCTGCTTTCATTATACAATTCATATCTTAGAGTGTGGAGGTAGTCAAAGCTAGTAATTTACAGTTGTGATTTGGAGTTTTTTGGGGTGGTGGACAATAAATAGAAGATCTTACACAATCAAACACAAGATGTGGTGCATATTCATCCAGTATAATAGAAGCATCCCTGTAATACTGTGTGTGTGTGTAATGTTCTGTGTGTGTGTGTTTGTGTTTGTGTTTGTGTTTGTGTGTGTGTGTGTGTGTGTTCAATTGGCACATATATGAGATTAGTTGCAGAAAATATCCAATATGACACTTTCTACTTTACTTTCAGAATAGTTCAAGCTCTAGAACTTGGAGAGCATTTAAAAAAGCCCACTAAGACATTAGCTGCTGGATTATCTCGAAAAGTAAGCTCTATGTTTTGTTAAGTCTTGATGTGTGCATAAATAGAGAAGGCAGTAGTTGATATAAACAAGATACAACCAAAAGGTGCACAAGGCACACAACTACTATAGTATAAGAAAAAGCAATCAAAGAAGGGGTGAACAGTTATAACAAACAGAAGTTTTATAACAGGAACAAAAATTCAAGGATATAATAACACAAGCAATCATAGCAGATAACAAGAGAGTTATACACAAATGCAAAGTTATACAATTGTAATAATAATCTACAGTGTGGAGACATGAAAAAGTCTCATCAGTATTTAAATGTCATTAGGGAGCCAGTATGATGTTGTGATGTTACCAAGGTTTGTACATTCCTGATTTGGGTTACAAATTTCCAGCTATGCTCGTAAGTGTTATTAACTACAATAATTTCCCTTAGAAGGGGTTGGAATGCTGGGACCCAAAACGTAAATCCATGCTTAGCCATAACATTTCTTGGATGGCTTTGGACAAGTTGTTTTTTCTCAACCATAACTGCTTCACAGGATTATTGTACAGTAGCCTTATTTACCATCCTAAACTCCTTGGAGGGAAGACGGAATAAAAAATGTAAAAACCTTGGAAAAATTGATTGTTGGCTTATGCACTTTGCTGAACATTGATATATTTTAGTTTCTTCTTACTCACATATTGGTAGAGACTTCTCTGGGTTTCTTCACCTGGGCAGGTCTTCCCAGAGATGCAGGTTTTGTCCAAGAGTACCCTGCAAATAGTATTTATTTTTGACTTTCACTTATTTATTTTTCATTTTTATGTCGTTTATCTCTATAAAATATCCAAGGTGACGTTTAAACAAGTTATATAATTTCCTCTCAAAGATAGAATTCATTTTCCTTCAATTTAGTTATGCTTTGGCCTGAGCATGCTGGGTAATCCTACTGTGATGCTATTAGATGAACCAACCACAGGAATGGATCCCAAAGGAAGGCACCAGGTCTGGTGAGTGACCCATATATTAACCATATAATAGAACTGGATTGTTTTAAAATTAACACTTGTAACAGAAACCCAAACTCCAACCCCTGCTGTTTCAGTCCTAAATTCCTCATTTCTCTCCAAGCACTTTCCGTAAATATTTATCCCTGCAATTTCGTCTCACTGATTATTTTTTTAAAAAAAAAACAGCAAGGTTCCTGAATTTTGGGAACTAACCCACTGTTCAGCTCACAACTGTGTGCTGCGTTGGGGATGCCAAACCAAAAGCAAACAAGATATCCCTGCGATGGCCATCCCTGCTCACTTTTTTTCCTCATTCCCAATTCCAGTTCACAAATCAAGCAGTGATCGAATGGGAGGCTTGCCCAAATTTCCCCAAATTTCTTAATTTTGTCTGCTCCATAAACTAAAGCTGGGCTTTTCTGAGCTATCTGAGATCACACCTACAAAGGTGGAAAACATAATAAAACAGTCTGTTGAATCTATGTCAGAAACCCTTAGTAACATGGAAAACTGAAGCACATTAACTATAATAACATTCCTGCAAACCAGTGGGTAGGTGATGGGATGATGATGATAATAATAATAATAATAATGGTAATAATTGGCCTAGAGTAACACAGTTAAGTCCATATCAGATGGACTCCCATGACACTGTGCGGGTGGTGAAGAAGAAGAAGAAGAAGAAGAAGAAGAAGAAGAAGAAGAAGAAGAAGACAACACAAAGCAGACCCTTCTTAATCTGTAAGCAACCTAGACACAGAAACAGAAAAATGAGGGTTTGGAGGAGAAAAGAAAAAAGGGTGCTTTTAACCAAGTGTTGTTGTTTTTAACTCTACAATAAACTATTGCATAAAAGAGGCATTTTAAATTTTCAACAAATTGTAAACAAAGCAAAAAAGCAAAAGCAAAGTCGTCTACTGATGGTGCTCGCTGCTGTGGATCCTTCTGGAGTAATCCGTCGATCAAGACCCAGCTGAACAAATACAAATTCTGGGGCTTGAGGAGATGAACCTCTTCTTGCTCTTTTCCATGAGCTACAAGTGCAGGTTAAGAAGTCCTACCCAATTTCCCCATCCTTGTTCGTTCCATGGACTTTTTCATGCTGTTCCCTGCCTTGTTGCTTCAGTTCTTTGGCATCTCTCTCTCTCTCTCTCTCTCTCTCCCTCCCTCCCTCCCTCCCAGCCTTTATAAGCTCTTTTCTATTGGTAACTCTTCATTCCCTTTGCCTCTTCTTTACTGAGTTGATTTGGAGTTTGAAATGGAGGATCCCATTCTTCCGCCACTGGGCAAAGAAAATTCTCAGAAAGGGTCAGATTGTTTGGTTCCACACTTTCGTATTGTAATAAATCTTGTGTTGACTGCAGGAATGCAATTCACGCAGTTCTGAAGGACAAGGAGCAAGGAGCCATTTTGACAACTCACCACATGGAAGAAGCTGAGGCAATGTGTGACCGAGTAGCCATCATGGTGTCTGGGCAGCTCAGGTGGGCTTCAGCATGTATTTCATTTTTCACCATACTAGCATACCATGAATAGACAATGCACCAATGAGGCAAAGGATTCTTCACATTCTTCTTTCAATAGCTTAAAAAAGAATGTTGGTCAATGGGTTTGTTGTTTTTAATCTACATCTGTATATTTATATCTGTTTATATCTATATATTATATTTATATAAAACTCTGGCCCCCAAGGAGAAAAGATGGACCACACAATAGCTCAGTGTGACCAATTTGCATGACACTTTGCAGTTAAAATTGATCATATCCAAGTTGGCTTGGATGCCAAAGTTGATGCAGGTCCAGTGGATGCAACTTTGGCCTCTGCTTTCCCAGTTACAATTAATACTTTTCAAGTTGTACAGCCCAGGTAGGGATGGACAGACTCACCCATATCGGATTCATCGGATGCTTGCCCCTCCACTGCTGCTGTCTATTATTTATTTATTTATTTATTTATTACATTTTTATACCGTCCAATAGCCGAAGCTTTCTGGGCGGTTCACAAAAATTAAAAACATTAAGAATATAATGAAACATCCAACAATCTAAAAAACCCAAATACAAAATACAATATAAAAAGCACAACCAGGATAAAACCACACAGCAGAAATTGATATAGAATTAAAATACAGAATTAAAACAGCAAAGTTTAAATTTAGGTGTTAAAATACTGAGAAAATAAAAAGGTCTTCAGCTGGCGATGAAAAGAATACAGTGTAGGCGCCAGGCGGACCTCTCTGGGGAGCTCGTTCCACAGCCGGGGTGCCACAGGAATCATACGATGCCTGCTCATGGCATCATATGAGCTTCTTTCAGGCTTGGTGAGCATCTGATGACATTGCAAGCCCATCTGCCTTTTTCTGATGCAACAATGGAGGCTCTGGAAATGATGTATTTCCCCACATTGCATAAATGGTGGCTGTAAAGGCCCCATTTACACAAGAGTAAAGGTATGAATGGAGTGTTTGCGCCTGTACTCTTGCTTAAATAGTGCTTATATGGCTGCTATTTATGCAATGGGGGAAATGCAAAATTTCTAAAGGCCCCACAATGGAGACCTTTGTAAAGGCCCCATTTAGGCAACGGGGAAAGTTCCTTGGAGTTTTGCGCTTTGGTGTTACCAGTATGCTGATGACATTCAACTCTATCTCTCCTTCCCATCGACATCTAAGGAAGCTGTTCTGGTTCTTAATCGGTGTCTGATGCCAGTAATGGACTGACTGAGGACAAAGAAATTGAAGCTTAATCCAGACAAGACAGAGGTGTTCCTGTTTTGTCAAAAGGCAGATCAGGGAATAGGAATTCAACCTGTGCTGGGTGGGGATACAATCCCCCTGAAGATTATACTCCTAGACATGGTGCTGAACCTGGATACCGAGGTTTCAGCAATGGCCAGGTGTGTGTTTGCGCATCTGAGGATAGTGCGCCAAGTTGCTTGTTCCTAAAGATGTCTGATCTGGCCACTGTCACGCATGCCTTAGTTACATCTCACTTGGATGCATTCCACATGGGCTTCCCTTCGAAAACTGTAAAGAAACTTCAGGTGGTCTAGAGTGCTGCAGCCTGATTGTTGAGCAGGGCCACTTACAGGGAGCACGTGGCTACCTTGTTACAAGAGCTTTACAGGCTACCAGACTGTTTTAAGGCAGAATTCAAAGTGCTGGTTATGATTTATAAAGCCTTATATGGCTTGGGATCAGGCTGCCTGAAAGACAACCGTCTACCTTACGAGATTGCCTTAAGGTATTTGGGAGAAGCCTTTCTTTTGATACCACATTTGGTGCTGCCGTGTGAGAGTGCCTTCTCAGTGACACCTCTGTGGAACTCCTTGTTGAGGGAGGCTAGGTTTGCTCCCTCTTTGCTGACGTTCAGGTGGAAGGCAAAGACCTTTTTATGTAAGCCTTTGGGTAAGCAGGTCTTTTGGGTTGGACAATGTTTTTATTCTGTTATTGTTGTGTTTTAATGCCTTTGTTTTATTATTGTTTTCATCCAGATTTATTTATGATTGTACGTCACCTTGAGTGCCATTTTACTTGGTTAAAAGGCAGGGTACAAATCCAATGAAAATAAATAAATAATAATCAGGTAAAGATTGATCAGCCAACTTAATGGTCTCTAATGGACTGTGAAAACTTATAAAGTACCGTACATCAGGAATACAGTGTGTCAGATCAGCTAGTGAAAGCCCACAGTAGTGGGCAAGATAAGATAATGAAACATCTGCATTAATTTCATTTTGTGACCTTATGTTGTATGTTGATCCTTCCCACCTGCAGGTGCCTTGGATCCATTCAGTATCTGAAAAGCAAATTTGGCAAAAACTATTTGCTGCAAATAAAAGTAAAGGGAGTTGAGCAAGGGGAGCTTCTGAATACTCAGATTCTCCAGATGTTCCCACAGGCGGCACGTCAAGAAAGGTAACTGAAAACATTTTTCACAATTCATTTACAGAATTCTTTGGATTATATTTTAGTTATCTTAGATGATATTCATGTTTGGTTTGTATTGTGTTTTATTTGAGCATTAGGGGTTGAATTGGATTAACAAGATGAAGAGCAAATGCCTATGTGCTCCTTCCTTCACTGAACTGTCTCAGCAATGCTGGCTGGGAGATACAAGAAATTGTACCCCAAGTTGTCCAAACCATCTGGAGGATACCAGATTGGGGAAGGCTGGTGGTCTAGGTCCCAATTATTAATACTCAGTACTACTGCATAGTAAGCGGGAGTTGTTAGTTTTGGTGACAAACTCTTATGCCCCAATGCACCTGGCATCTGGGTATGTACCCCAGGCTGGATGATGAACCATGAATAGGGTTCTCTCCCTAACCCAACAGGCAATGCTGTATGCATGGAACCTTGTTAAAAAGCTCAAGTATTGCTGTTCAGGAGAAAAAGAGGTGTGTGCATGTGTACATGCATGTGCATGCTGAATTCAACCTGCCTGCTTCCCTTCCCTGCCAACCTGGTTTCTCTGCCCATACTCCTTTGGATCAAAGCTATATATGCAGATGGGTTGTTGTTTTTCCTCCTCTTAGGATATCCACTTTGTTGGTCTACAAGATCCCAATGGAAGATGCACTGCCTTTGTCAAGAGCCTTCTCCATGCTAGAGGAAGGTATGTTCGAAGTGAATATACTATGCAACATACATTTAAATGAAGATACTTAAGGCCCAGTTTGGATGACACTGTCCCCTTCCCTCTGTGCACGGCAAGGGGAAATGGTCACATGTTCCCACTCACTAGAAGGGCCTTCTCTGCCTCCCGCATCTCTGGACATCCAGATAAAGGTGTAGCATGTGAAGAGGGTTTATATATGCAACATCCAGTACATAAAGGAATGGGTAGATGCATGCTGGATTTTACATGTGCCTTCTTCCAACATTACACTCACATGTAGACATCTGGGGGCAGTGGAGACAAAGTACATCCTATGGGCGAAGCGTGAAGGCCTGATGTTGCACCCCTGATGTTGAGCATTATCCCAAAGTCCACAGAACAGAATTGTCATTTTTTTTGTCCTTACAGCTAAACGAAGCTTCAACTTTGAGGAGTATAGCTTTTCTTTGAACACTTTGGAACAGGTAATGCACTTTTAAAATATAAAGAAATGGTGGCATTTGCATTGGGAAAAACTACTATAGCCCCAAATGGAAGTTTTAATATGCATGGATGAAAACCATATACAACACAATGTAGTTTTCACATGTTCATCTTCTGCTAGATTGGGAACTAAGTGCATGTTCCTATACCCCGCGCACAACACACACCTCCATTCTGGATGTCTGCATTCAGAATTGTGGGGTCCTGCCACCAAACTGGGAACTGGGTATATGAACACTTTTCAAGGTGCTGGTGACATTCTCCTCTGCCAGGCTCAGGAAATAACTTTGTGGTGGTGGGTCATTAAAGCCCAGGGATGGGGAACCCCTTTCAGCCCAAGGGCTGCATTCAATTTCAGATAAGCTCTCAGGGGCCTCATTCCAGAGGTTTTGGGGAGACTGAAGGTAAAGGGAGTGAAACCAAAGGCAAAATGGTGGGGGACAAAATTACAACAAAACAAAACAGAAACCCAGCATACTGTAGTTTAGAAGGTCTTAAATGGCTGAAGAAACTCACATGGCTGAAGAAACTATGTTTTTATTGTATCCATTAGGTGTTCTTAGAACTTTGCAGACAGCAAGAACGAGAGTATTTTGAGACGGCTCTAGGCACAACTTTTGAATGAAAACATCTGCATGAGGCTGATCTCTAATTTGTTAATAGCTTAGTTGAAATGTCATTGTTTACAGAAGTGCTGATCTCTTCAACTTAAGAAGGACTTAAAGCACACAACCCACTGTCTCTGCATTACGTCTTGTCTAGTTTGGTCCTTAGGCTGGAAGCCTCTTGGGGAAAGGATATTGCAGTTTATATAGTCCTCTGTATACTAACAGGTCTCTGTGGGTAACACCAATATTAGTCATATGCGGAGGTGTAAAATTTCTGGAAATGATGAGCCCGTGGGGAGTGGGATTGCTTTTTCTGCTTTATCATGTTTTTCAAAAAAAGACTGACATTCAGGTGGGCAGAATACATACTTTAACATGTATTCTGTAAAGCTCAGCACTTAAAAATAGTACTGTTGGTATACATTTGAAAAGTGTTAAGTGCCTTAGTTTACTCAAATAATTTTTGTTATTATGCAAATAATTACAAATATCCCCAGTCTTAAGAGATGGGTCGGTAGCTCATCCCCAGTGTATGAAGCATCTGTTCCTTCTCCCACTCCCCATTTTTCAAACTGGCAAATACTAATACTTAACATATATCTGCAAAACTATATTTTTAAAAGAGAAAGAGGAATTTGCTCTCAATAGTCTCCTCTCCATTCAGTTGTCATTAGTCAGAACAGAAGCTGCCATAAAAAATGTCTGCAAAACTTGTTCACCAAAAGTGACATTGGGATTTGTGTAGACAACAAGGTTCAGCTCAGGATAATCTTCCCTGAGGCAGAGCAGCAAATGGTGTCTCTTCTCCAAGTCAAGGTGCATCGCACCTGAAGCCCATCAAGTTATTTACCTTAAATGGGCAATCCCTTCTTTGGCAGTAAAACTGCAATGCTAATCCATTAAAGAACTAACAATTTGCTGACCTTTCATGACCCCCAAAATCAGCTGCCTGAAGCAGCTGCCTCTCAACCCAGAGACCCCTCTTTCAAATTGCTTCAAACCCTCTGTAAAGCGCCTGCTTCCAGCCTCACAGTATTAAAAATGATCAGTAAATATGGATATTTTGTTAAATAGTGTTGAATTGTTTTGTGCTTTATTATCATCACCCACAATATGGGCAGAACTAAATGTGGACAAAATTAATCATATTGAACCTCATGTCATGTCATTTCAAGAATAAATCATATATCCTTGAATATTACTGTCTGGTGCTTCTTTCTTTAAACACAATTAGTTTCTAAAAGTTCATTCACTTCTGATTCTCAACTTTCATTTTATCACCATTGGTGTCAGAGAACTGAAGGCTCCTTTACTATTTCACATGTTAGTTCGTTTCTGGTTTTGGCATGCGTATTTCCAAACATTGACTAGTTATTTTCATATATTGCAGAAGATAAAAGAATATATAGCAGGCAAGAAGATTTTGCAGCTGCTTGTTAAAAAGTGAGTGAATCAAACAAGGTACTACCAGCACAGGGAGGTGGGTAGATTCCTTGTGTTTAGGAGCAGGTATACCCAGCCTCAATGCGGTGGTCCTGGGGGAAGTAGGGACCACCAGGTTGAGTTCCCCAAGGAAACATGAACCTGCCCAGACTTGTTACAGTACCAGCCAAAGCTTATTTTTTTAAAATCAGTGCTGGAATTTAGAGTTTTATAAAAAAAAATGTAGATTGATACTTTTCTCCTGTCATAATGTTAGAACCCAACATAGGTCGGTCCCCAGTGAAATGGATGGGCAGTAGGTCAAAGACAGCCAGCAAGGGGTACATCTGCAGGCACTACACAATGAACCGCCCAGATAAATACATCTAGAATTTACTGCCAGAAGATGATATGATGGCCACTAATTCAGATGGCTTCAAATGGGAAAGAGGTCTTTCAGGGGGTATTGGCTATGTGAGTAAATTAAGCTTCCATGCTCAGAGGCAGCTTTGTTCTTCCAGTTGGGAAGCAGGAGAAGAGAAAATCTTTCTGCAAGTAACTTGGACCAATTCACAGGGCAGGCACAACATTTTTGAACCCTGGCTTGAAGAATCTGAAGGTACTGGCCTGGCCTGTCACTGCACAGAACGAGCAGTAGAGGGCTATTTCCCTCAAGTCCTGGTGTGATGTTCCACTGCATTAGACTGTGTGGGTAAGTTTGATATAAATCTTTATTAATAATAATGATTGAAAAGTTATCTTCACAGTTCAGAAGCACCAAAAGTAACTGCTCCAAACAGGATCACAAAAGTGGCGGGACGCGAAGACAATTAGGGGGATTCCACACGTCGTACTCAGGCCGCTTCCATCTGCCCCCAGTGCACCCCGAAAACGATCGTGTAACTTGCCTGTAAAAGAGACGAGGAAGAGGTGTCCTTGCCGGCGCCGGCGCCCCCGCCCCCCACCTTGCCGGCCGGGACAGAGAGCTCGGTGGAAGAAGGCGGGGTGGAGAGCGGAAGAAGCTCTCCACCCCACCTTCTTCTGCCGAGCTCTCCGTCCCGGCTGGCAAGGAGGGAGGTGGGGGGCGGTGGCGGCGGCGGCACGGATGCCTCTTCCTCGTCTCTTTTACAGGCAAGTTACACGATCGTTTTCAGGGTGCACTGGGGGCGGATGGAAGCGGCCTGAGTACGACATGTGGATGGGCCCTTACTCTCACTTGCCAGTTTCAGCCTCTCACTGTTAAGCCTTGAATTGACAATTGTTGGTGCCCTTTCCAATTTCATTCCTGAGTTCCAAGGAAGTCAACAAATAGGAGGGATTGACTGCCCCACCCTCATCAAAGCTTCTTTTTGTAACCAATTACTGTTGCGGTTTGTGCTTCAGCGAACTTGTGCAAATGTCCCTGACAGTGGGTTGTTGTTTTAAAACCACTTAGAAGGTGTGGCTGCATAGAACAGAGTGAATGGGTATCCATTGGGCTGGGCAGGTATAAGCACACCTGGTGCAGGCACCCCATTCATTCTGTCCATTCATTCAAAACAAAACCCATCAGAGAGTTTTGTGCAAATTTAAAGGCTGGGCAGTAAATGCAAGAGTGATTTGCACAAATCTCATGGCATGGCAGTAAAAAAAGTGCCTTCTCTTGTCTTCCCCCCCTCACCACTTTAAATTCACCCACCCATACCAGGGATGGGCAGTGGGGCAGTAATTCCTTCTTTTTTAAAAAACTTCAGTGGGGCTTGGGAATGTGTTGAATGTGTTGAAAGTCACTGAAAAATGTCCAATCAAGGCATAATAATTGGGAGTTCTTGTCACCTCTACCTCTTTGTTGCTTCTTTTTTCATTCAAAGCTTTGATTGATTTGGTAATGCCAGATCTAGCCCAGCCTACATGACCTCAAGCGGCTGAGTAATTATTAAAGGCACCATGCTTATGGCTGCCAACATCATGAAGGGTGCAGGGCCTGTGCTGCCTTTGACAGAATCACAGTGCTTGCCATATTGTATCTGTATTAATGTACATATGTGTTTGCTCTGTTAGACAAAACCCAGCTAAGTTAAGGTTAAGTGTATGGTAGAGAGTGAGTGAATGGTGGGAGGAGCTTGTGTCTGTGTGTGAGGAGACTGAGGCCCTTTCTACACCTAAGGGTTATCCCAGGATAATGGAGAGATCATCCCTGCCTGCTCCTGGGATCCCCTGTGTGGCATTTGGATACACAGGAACGATCCAGGGACGATCCTGGGGGAAAAAGGCAGGTGTAGAAACAGCCTGAGTTTATATAAGGGGAGATCAGACAGTCATAGGGATAGGCCCTATTGATTGATAAGCTACATCTAGTTAGTGGAAGTTAGAAGGGGTAGAGCAGGCAGGGTAAGACAAAGAACTGAGTGATTAATTATAAGTTAAAACACCTCCTGTATTAAATCTTAATTTGTTTTTTAAAATATAAAATTCCAAATGTTCATGTTTCTGCACTACCATAGGGAATGTATTTCACTGGTACTTCTATTTGGATGAAAGGAACCAATTAATCATATTGGGTGTCTCTTTTACCTAGAGAATATAGGGGCTGACAGCTGACCCAAATCGAAGGCCAATGGACCTGAGGGCAAGTTGCATCACACTGCTGACTTGTAGCTGCTAACATCCGAAGTGGATGCCCTAAAATAGGGCCGCGAACAATAAAAAAAAAAAGTTCTGAAACATCTTAATTTGAAGGTTGCCTCAGTCTAGTATTTCACCTGCATTTTCCTTTAGTCTTGTAGATCTCATCAGACAAGTAGTGCTGTCTGGGTCTATGGATATTGCTTTCATACTGTCTTTCAGAATGAATATTTTTAAACTTCAGGGGTAAATACAGTGAACTCTGCCCTCCCGTGGTGTTAAAAGGGTTCATTTTAAATTTCGCTGCTTGCTCTATTGACATATATATCATATACCATCCTATTCTGCCAAACTCTGGAGCATACTTCTCCCTCAGTAGTCCAGCTGAACGAACACTTGTTAAACATTCAAAACAAAGAAATCTGTTGAACTGTCCCCAGGGTAAGATTTGGGACGGAAGCAAAGACTGGGAAAACAAAACCACCAAAAGTGGTTATGAAATACTGTGGCTTGTTTGGCTCATGAATGGATTGAAAGAATAAAGACAGGCAGAAAGAGCTGCTGCAGACATTAAAAATCATAGTCCAGAAGAAGAAAGGACATTGGCATTCTCACGTAGTTATTTTTAAATTCTTTGCTGAACTTCTAGCTAAAACTGATTGCTTAACGAAAGCATTTTCATGTTACTTTCTTCTTGCCTCTCCTCAGGTATAGCTGGGGGCTTCTAGCCACCTGTCTATACATTTTAAAAGCTCTGTGGTGATTGGTGGTGCTACGTCAATTATTCGGGGCAGCCGCCAGCGAAGGGCTTTCCCGCGATGGTGCATGTAAAAAAAGTCAGGGATTTACCCCAATTTTTTATGCTGGAGCTGGCACTATGGCCCTTCCACCATCTGACCTCACTCCAGCGTTGAGACGGAGCTGTTTCTGGGTAGATGTCAGCCCCTGATTGGTTGCCAGAAGCCCGTTCAGAGGGCATGGGCAGGCCCAGGGTTTTTCTCAAAGTGGCAGCAACCCAGTGCCGTGAAAACAGCCGCAAGACAAGGCTTTTCTTGTGCAATTGCCCTGCCTCATCCACAGAGCTGATTTATCATTATCATGGACAGGATCTACACCCCTGCTTTAAAATGGTTTATAACAGTTTTGACAACTGTTGGGGCCCAGGACACACTCCATATATTGTTTTCAAAATGTTTTCAAAGTGTTTTATCCTGCTTGGTGTAAATCTGGCCAAATTGTCATTAGTATTATTATTGTCTCTTTCTCGCTCATGCCGTTTTTTCTAGACGGACATGCTGTCTTTTACAAATTCAGGAATTTCCTATTATTGGTTGTTGTTGTTGTTTCCATTTATATCTGCCTTGCCTCCCAAGGATCCCAAGGCAGCATACGTAATCCTCCTCCTCTCCATTTTATCCTCACAACAACCCTGTGAGGTTGTTTGAGATAACAGACTGTGACTGGCTCAAAGTCACCCAGTGGGCTTCTATGGCCGAGTGGGGACTAGAACCCAGATCTCCCATCTCCTAGCCCAACACTTCAGCCACTACACCACTCTGGCTCTCACATTGCCTTTCTTTTGCAAACCTCCTGTGTTTCATAGAATCGTATCTGGGGGACACCAGGTTGAGGAATACTGATGTAACTAGTCCCAATCAGACTAACTTGACTCATTGGAGGATTGACAATGAATTGAGCCCTGACCTTTTTTGCATCTGTTCTCTCTAGCTATACTCCTGCAGCTTTAACTGTTGTGATGAAGAGGGAATTTCACCAGGTGCTGCATGCATACAAAGGACACTTGCTGAAATTCCCTTTTCTACACAACTGTTAAAGATATAGGAGCCCTGGCCTCTTTTTAGTATGGTCAACCTATTTAAATGTATACAAGTTTGAACACTTGATATTGTTCTTAAAACATTTCAGCAATAAGGGTAAAACTGAACCATGGGAAACCCAGAGTTAATATTATTTTAAAACTGCCAAGAATTTCCCCTACGTGTCCAGCTCAAATGTCGTAATCCCAAAACAACCTTACAGAACATTGCGTATACTTGGCAGTTATTGCTTATTTCTGACTTGATTGCCTGAAGCTGATCTCTGGTTTAGCATTTATGAATTTGATTACAAAACGGATTTGCAATAGTATTCTCTTAAGTCCTATTAATAGGGGAGCCAAATAGGCATTGCCAAAAATGAAGAAGAAGAAGAATCATAGTACAGATTTACTTAACTTTTGCATATGCTGATTTAGATCTATAAATGCTAATTAGAAATAATTAATTTACCCCCCAAAAAGGTAATACAGCTCTCTACAGTGGAGAAGACTAGCAGCCAGTGTGTCTGTGTAACTCCTATGGAGTAGATGGTTTGGTCCCTTGGGTGGGGCTCTCACTCAGAGGGAGGGCTGGAGAAGAAGCAGCAGAGAGAAGGAGAGCCAGTTCTGCTGAAAGCTGAATATTATGTGAATTCTGTTTCATTATAAGCCCTTAGCACCTTGTATAAGGTACATTCAAATGTTAATTGTGTACAGTAGCATTTCAAGGGGTGGGGAATCATTTTTTGTATTGATATTTGTACTAATTATATTATCGCAGGGCTAATACTCTGAACTGCTTTGTTACTCCTTGGGGATTGCCCTGAGAAATAAAAGTTGAAAAAGTCTACAAAAAGGGACTCTCAGAGTACTCGACATACAAGCAAGAGATCCATGTGTTGTTGTTGTTGTTGTTGCACAAAGGACAGATTGTGGCATATTTCTGTGTTTGAATGTTTACTAAAGACATATTTTGTTAAAGTTATATATAAATTCTCTTTGCAAATTTGTTCGAATTAAGCCCCATAGAACTCACACTAAGAGAAGTTATACCTTCTCACTCTGCTGCCCAGGGGCTAACTGCTGGTGGGCAACTCTCCCTTTTTATGGTCAATTATCTTTAAACTGGACAACATCTTCAAACTTCAAAGAGAACGCTGTCCTCTGTGAAGCAGGACACATGGCCCCCGTAGTCCTTGATGGAATCAGCAAGTGAACTACTATTTGAAAGAGACTTCTTAGAGCTCTGTGTGTGTAAGTAAGTGTAATAATTCCTATAGCTGTCCCACATAAAGGATGAACAGTTCATGACCTAGGGAGCCTGTTGCCAGTTCACAAAGCAAAGACCCCCACTCCTGTTTCTGTAAATATTCCAAGACAGCTGGAGAATATGCAATCATTGGGCCACCCACCATGCTCCTCCACTTTCCTGTTGGCTAAAACTAGCCAACAGTTTTAGCAGGTGTGGAGGAGAGAAGAATGAGGGCGGGGGAGTGAATAATAGAGCAGAACAGGCACTGTATATTGTTTCAGTGTACTGAAACACTTAAAAGTGAGCTCCACTTAGAGATGTGGAAACCCTATGGAGTAAGAATGGCAAAGAGCGGAGGCTTGGCTTTGGCTCTCAAACTATTATGCTGCATCGAGTGCTCAACAATTCTGTTGTGCTCGAGGTCTGGTGAGAAATAACCTAGGGTTGCTATTGCCTTCATCACCCAACTGCTAGCTTGGGAGGCGACCATGTTGTCCTCCTTTTTGGTTTCCAAAATATGGTCGCCCTATTTTTGGCAATACACGAATGGCCAACCTATACCTAATTCACCCCTTAGGTCATAAGGCTGAATGAAAGTCATTTATCCCAACTCGTTTGAAAGTATTTTTCTGCATGGTAAGAAAAAGGAGACATTCCCAAATGGTCTTGATTAAACCACAACATCTGTTATCTCATATCCAGATATTGATCTCTTGGGAAAACACATGGGCAGAGGGCAATGTCCAATAAGCAAAAGGGGGAGTTCTGTTCAAATTTTTAACTTTTGCCAACTGCTTCATCTTGCCTACTTTAAAATAGGGGTGTGCACGGACCCCCTGCTCCGCTTCACTTCCAGATCTGCCATTTTCAGATCGGGCCGCTTCGCCCCGCCCCCGCTTCGCCCATTTCCGCTCCGCTCCGCTCGGAGCTCCGGATCCGGATCGGAGCTCCGTTTCCCCCCCCCATAGGGTTGCATTGAAAGCTAAAAAAGTAAACAACTTTTTTTCTGTGAAAGTTAGAAACCTCATGTTTGGCACCATGACACCTCATGGACGTATACACACGCACGCCAAGTTTCAAGGCAATCCCATCATCCCCTGATTTTTGGGGAATTTATGAAAACCGAGCACCCCATTCAGACCCCTTGGGATAGCTCCATCAATTTGCACGTTAGAAACCTCAAACTGAAAGTCTTCAAACAAAAAAAAGGCAGCGGTGGCACCGTGCGAAGTGTTCAAGACATGGGACTCAACAAAAGTCCTTGGCTATTGAAGGTTTTTATTATCACTATCTTGGCTATCTTTTTTAGGGTTTTTTTTTTTTACCTTTTTAACTTTTAACCCTAACTTTTACTCTTCAATTTTTACAATTTTTACCTTTTTATCCTTATATCTTGTATCCTGCACTTTACATCGAGGGGCAGGATTGAAGCTATATCATCAATCAATTGCTTTATTGGATTGCTGGCTTATTGACTTATTAGGTTGGAACATGGTCCTTACAAGAGGTAAATGCAAAAAACAGGGGATAAGTACACCTCCTGTGTTCAATTTACCCCAGAGAAAAAAACAAACAAAAATCTCAGCTTTCTTCCCTCATAGAAATCAGCCTCACAACAGTCCAACAGCTGAGGATCAGGATCAGGATCACTCAATAGATTCCCCTTGGCGGAAATTTGAAACTTTTATTAACAATGGGAGTTGGGAACCTGCAATAGATCTAGCTACTGAGTTAGCTGAAGCTGAAGCTGCAGCTGCAGCTGGTAATGATGGAGATACAGCAGACATCAATCAACAGTTAGCAAGGGATCCCTGTTCAATGACATCTGAAACTTCTACCACTGAGCTCTCAACGAGCAAAATTAATCAGCCTGACTTAACAGTCGTGAATCCAATCTACCCTGCACTAGAATGTAATACTGATATTGGAACACTCAATGACACACTCTCCAAGATCTCTAAAGGGGATTATTTAAGGATATTCCTAGATCTAACCAACAAACACTCTCTAGAGATAATTGAAGACTTGCAATCTATTAAGAACTTTTTGTCAGAGTCTTATACCCTATTGGCTACACTAGTAAAAATTCATACAAGAGCCAAGTCAACCAGCCTCACCTCTTCTGGGAAGGACCACTGTGATAAGGGTATTAACACAGAACATCCCATAGGACACCTTATACCTAGGATCAATACTACTTCAAAACAAAAGAAAAAAGGTAGCTCTAACAATAAGCTACAAAAAAAGAGTAAAAACATTAAAACCACTAGAACCTCTCTCCAAAATAGAAGCAAAAACAGAAACAATAAAATGAACTATCAGAAACTCTTTAAGTTGATAGATTCTCAAACACCCGACCTGATGACAGACCACAAAAAAAGGCATAAATCTAAAAAGCAAAATGAAACAACCCAGCAAAACAACATTGACATTACAGTCTCAGGAGATACAGACTCTGGAGACCCAGAAGCACCTCCCCTCAATAACATGCCCTATGACTTAACAACTTCCTTGAATACAATTCAGGACCCTTGGCAGTTCGTTCTAGCCCCTAGCTGTCCAACACCTCTCAAGCAAAATCGAAGACAACAAAATCAAAGTAAACAAATTCCATCCACCTGGAATTTAGTCCTTGACTGTACCAAGTTAGTTTTTTCAAATTTCCCTAAACCTAGAGGATTGCTATCGCAGCTCCAACGGAAAACTCACTTTAATAGGTTATTAACAGAAACAATATCTCAGACCATTAAAATAGAGAATATCCTTCAAATAGAATATCTTTATTACAATCAGGATCGTGCTCGTGCAGTTGTCACCTTTGCGAACAAATATACCACCAGCAGAATCTATGGAGAAAAACAAAAATTTGCGGAATTTAATATCTTTGTCAGCAGATATTTTAATAACAGGACTATCGTGCCTCTATTTTATAAGGATCCACAAAATACCTTGCACTGTAAAACTGATACTTTAATAATTTTAGAGACTTCACCAACAAAGGACTCTTGGAATAGAGACCAACAGACTACATGCACCATTGAAAAAGACTGTGATGAATTTCCTACTATAGAAGAAAAAAGCTTGATGAGCTCTTTTGCAGCACTCCCATGCCACTCCCAGGATGATATTATAAAAAAATTAACCCAGCTACGAAACACACTCATCAATATGCAGCATCCCAAGAAACATGGTTTCGTTCTCACCAGGCAGAGGCATGCGGGAAATGAGATACAAGAGATTGAAAATAACCTCTCAAATACAACAGACCAAAAAAAGGAGGAACAAACTCCAACTAAAGAATACAATTTCGCTGGTTCAACAGCGCCTGCTATAACCGCTGATGAATGGTTACAAAGAAGAACCCTCACTCCGGATGAAATTGGCCAGCCAGACATCACCCCTGCAACCAAGCTCACCTCCACCAATAGACAGAATCCAAACTTCAAGATAGGGGGTGGGTCTGTATATCTGGACAAAGAGGGCAAGATCAACGAAATTGTCGAGCTGGAGTGACTCGAAGAGAAGCAATCCAACTCTCTCTGCCCTAACCTCAGTACTAATCTTTCAACAAACCCGCCTTTGATTGAATTAACACTCTCCTTGCCGGACCCTGTCAAAAAAGAAAAAGTAATAAGAGATAATTGTATACAATCACGGCCATCTAATGGTACTCCACCCAGCTATCCAATTGTTCCACATTTAAAAGTGGTTAGTTTAAATGTTAATGGTCTGGGCACAATGGTTAAACGCTCTCGCATAGAATCCCTACTCCGAAAAGAACACCCAGATTTGATTATGCTGCAAGAAACACATCAAAAGAAAAGCATAAACCCGGGCCCTATACTACAAGGTTCCTGGCTAGGCACCCAACATACAGCCCCAGGAACCTCTAAGGCCTGTGGAGTTGCCCTTCTTACTTCTAAAAATAGTCCTATTGCATTTCTAGATACACTCGTGGATGCAGAAGGCAGATTCATCTTTGCCAATGGTTCCTGGGGGCCTACCATCATTACGATGGCCTCGATCTATGCCCCTAACAGAGGTCAAGCTGATTTCATAATAAAAACTCTTAAAAAACTCCTGATATTTAAGAAAGGACACCTGATAATAGGTGGGGACTTCAACTTATGTCTTGACAACTTTATAGACAGATGCCCCCCTTCAGCATTTAGATCAAAGGAGGGTCAAAGAATACAGGATTTTCTTGATGATATGGGTTTGGTTGATGTCTGGCGCCTGCAACATCCTACTGACAAAGAGTTTACATTCCTTTCATGCAGACATCATTCATTCTCACGAATAGACTACTTTCTAACATCTCAAGATCTATTCCATCTAATCTACAAGACCTCTATTGGCCCTAGATTGGTATCTGATCATGCAATGGTGTCCATGGCCCTGGCAAGGCAGCTTAAACAGAAGCCTAGATTTTGGCGCTTTCGTCCAATTTTAGCAACCGACGCGAAGGCCAAATCCAACTTGCAAACAGCGATTAACAATTATTTCATGGATAACGACATAATCGATGCTGGACCTCACTTAATATGGGACGCAATGAAGGCGACCCTCCGGGGACATTGCCTGAGTGAGCAGGGCCGTCTTTGTAAAGCCAGGGACACTACGAGGAAGAGTCTTAGAGAAGAAATAAAGAGACTGGAGTCAGATTTAAAGATCTCCCCTAAACAAGAGATATATGATAAACTTCAATTAAAACACCATGAGTTTAACCAACTAGAGACTGAAGCTATCCACATCAAACTCACTAGGGTCAGGGCCACCTACTATGAATTTGGCAACCGGTCTTCCAAGCTCTTGGCCCATGCGCTATCTAAAAAGAAAAACAAGGCCCAGATCAAGGAAATCCGCTCAGTCTCAGGCAAGCTATACTCGGATAGAAAGGATATAACAGAAGAATTTGCAAAATTCTATGCCTCCTTATACAACTCAGATGCACCTACTACATCAGATATTGCATCTTATATAGACCAGATACCTCTTAATAAACTTTCAACAGAACATAGGGCTTACCTGGATAGCCCTTTCTCAGTAGAAGAAATCAATGAAGCAATTAAAAACTTAAAAAAGGGGAAAAGCCCCGGTCCTGACGGCTTTAGTGCAGAATTCTACATGGCTTTTAGAGAGCAACTCATCCCCTGGTTGCACCGTTTATTCGTAGCAATCCAGGAGGGTAGTCAGATTCCAGAGTCTTGGAAGATCTCTAAAATAGTGGTGGTCCCCAAGCAAGGCAGAGATCCAATAAAAATGGAGTCTTATAGACCCATTGCCTTGATAAATGTAGATGCCAAACTTTTTACAGCAGTCTTGGTTGCAAGACTCAACACATTTATAGCTTCCTATATCAATCCAGATCAAACTGGTTTTATACCAAGACGCAGTGCAGCTGACTCAATACGAAGAGTCATTAATATAGTTCAATATTGCCACACGACCAAACAACCAGCAACACTTATCTCTCTTGACGCTTTCAAAGCCTTTGATCGCGTTGAGTGGTGCTTCCTAAAAGAACTCTTAGAAGCCATGGCCTTCGGCTCTAAGTTCAAGAATATCATAAACCAGCTCTATTCTACTTCCATCGCTTCAGTAGGGGTCAACGGGCTTGACTCTCGTCCCATACGACTCTCTCGAGGTACCAAACAGGGATGCCCATTATCCCCCCTCCTTTTTGCTATAATAATAGAAAGTCTTGCCTCCAAAATAAGAACCAACAAAGATATAAAGGGCATATACATCCAGGGAGCAGAACATAAAATAAATCTTTATGCTGATGACATGCTTCTTATGCTCAGCAACGCTTCTAGAGGCCTATCTCAGCTACTATGCGAGCTAGAAGACTTTAAAAAAGTCTCAGGTCTCAAAATTAATAAAGAAAAATCAATTCTTATGACACTGAACACTCCCCTAGAGACTACAAATTCTCTGTGTGTCCAAACAGGCTTCAAACCATGTTATGGGGGGTTTCGCTACCTAGGAGTGACTATTACAAAAGACCCACTGCAGCTGCTTAAAAGAAATTTTGGGAAACTGTCTAATCAGATCCTCCATGACCTTACTAAATGGAGCCAACTAAAACTCACATATCTTGGCAGAATAGCCACAATAAAAATGTCTTTATTGCCCAAAATATTATTCCTTTATCAGGCCTTACCTATAAATATCCCTCCTAAGTCCTTCTCCAAATGGCAAGCTACACTAGACCGCTTTGTCAGTCACGGCAAACGTTCCCATATAAATAAGGGGACGTTATATAGGAAACGCACAAAAGGAGGCCTAGGAATGCCCAAATTACTGATGTACTTTGAGGCCTTCCAGCTTAGGCAGCTAGTCAAAATAATCAACTGTGAAACTAGTATTCCCTGGGTACAAATAGAAACGATATCCCAACAACCCACAATCCCAGCTCTCCCCTTCCTAAAAACTTCCTGGACCATCGTCAAACAAATCTCCAATCCATTCACACGCCTTACTCTAGCAATATGGAAAAAATGGTCAACCTATCTCTCTCCCCCAGAGTCTCCAATGCTACCTTTTTTAGATCATCCATCTTTTAGACATGAAGATAAATATGCCCAGTTTGCTGGGTGGGATAGTAAGGGGATCTATCGTTTGAGGGACTTTTTAGTCAAAGACCTAATAATTAACGATAGTCAACTAAAAGACAAGCTAAAAGGGATCAATCCCTCTTGGCTCCAACTGACACAAGTCAGAACATTCTTAAACAAAAAATTCAGTAGCGAGATGGATTTTTGCCCTCTCTCCCCCTTTGAGCATCTATGTGTGAGATCCAAAGGGAAAGATAAAGGCGTGACCTCAGCAATTTATGACCTATTGCTTGAGAAGGGCGGTGGCTTCTCCCTGGCTCTGAGGAGCATATGGGAAACTGATCTACATATACAGATTGAAGATATAAAATGGAAACAAATTTGGATAAATCCCCCCCTCCGAACAATATCGTCCCGCATACAGGAGTCAGCCCTCAAGGTTATATTAAGATGGTATATAACTCCAATTCAACTCTCGCATGCAACGACTTCAATCTCCCCACTGTGTTGGAGAGGATGCGATGAAAAGGGCTTTTACTTACATATGTGGTGGGAGTGTAAGGCCCTGAAGCAGTTCTGGGAAACTATCTTCAATATAATTTCTAAGGCCACTGATCAGATAATCTTCCCAGAACCAAGCCTGGCGCTGCTGTCCCTGCCCAACGCTCTAAACCCCTCCCTTACCCATAAAGAATTGGTATTTATCCTCCTTACGGCAGCTCGTTTAGAAATAGCCGAACACTGGAAGGATCCAAAGGGCCCTACACTCACTGGATGGAAAGGGAAAGTGTGGGATATAGCCTGCTCTGAAAAATTAACCTACCACCGCAGAGTCTCGTCGGGCCAACTTAGCTATGACCCATTCAATGAAATACGGTCTCCTTTTCTCAATTACATCAATGGTATAGATGTGGCATCCAACTCTGGTTTAACAGATCTTCCTCTGACCACAGTAAATTGAAGGAAACAAGCTCGGTTCGGCAACTACAGAAATCGTGTTTGTGTATTTATTAGAAACGCTGTCTGACTTGTAAGTTTTTATATATATTTTTAACTTTTTTAAAAACTGCTTTGTTAAATGGAGTTTAATAAATAAAATTATTAAAAAAGAAAAAAGAAAAAAAAAGAAACCTCAAACTCGGCACCATGAAAGCTTATCCACGTGTCCACACACACGCCAAGTTTCAAGGCAATCCCATCATCCCCTGATTTTTGGGGAATTTATGAAAACCAAGCACCCCATTCAGACCCCTTGGGATAGCTCCATCAATTTGCACGTTAGAAACCTCAAACTCGGCACCATGAAAGCTTATCCATGTGTCCACACGCACGCCAAGTTTCAAGGCAATCCCATCATCCCCTGATTTTTGGCGAATTTTTGAAAATCGGGCACCCCATTCACACCCCTTGGGATAGCTCCGTCAATTTGCATGTTAGAAACCTCAAACTCGGCACCAGGGCAGCTTATCCATGTGTCCACATGGACGCCCAGACTCAAAGCAGTCCCATCATCCCCTGATTTTGGGGGAATTTATGAAAATCCAACACCCATTCACACCCCTTTCCATAGCTCCGTCAATTTGCGCATTAAAAAAAAACCTTAAACTCACCACCATGAAAGCTTATCCAGGGATATATATGCACGCCGAGACTCAAGGCAGTCCCATCATCCCCTGTTTTTTGGCGGGGCTTAAACCTGCAAAATTTGGAACTTCTAAAACTCCAAGTGAGCGCAGGAAGGACTTCTCCCCTGAGTCAAAGCCACACACACAACATCCCTGCGAGGTGGGCAGGGGAGGAGGGAGGGAAGGCAGGCAGGCATGCAGCAGACATTTCTGGGGGCACAAGGAAGTGAGCCAAGGATAAGCCAGTAATGCATATAAAATGGAATAAATAAATAAATAAATAAATAAATAAATAAATAAATAAAGGAGGGGTGGAATTAAAAGCAGCAGTGTTGCTGAATAAACAACAAGAAGAACTTTTTTAAAAAAGGCTATATCTGTCTTTTACCAGTAATAGGGGGACGTGCCCGGGGGAGGGGGAAGCAGCTGCCAGTTCAGCTCATGAAAGCCATTGCTTCACCAACAGCTCTGAGGAGTAAATGCTCACTTCAACTCATGATAGGCATTGCTCCACCACTAAGAGAAGTAGAACGCTCACTTCGACTCATGATAGGCATTGCTCCACCGGGTTACTCTCTTTGGAAGGCTCTGATGGCCTTCCAAGTACAGGAGAGAGTGAGGGCACGTCCACAATGAGATGCCCTAGGGGAGCTCATCCCCTTGCACCACATCTTTTCAGTTGTTCTCCAAAGTTAGGGTGGGTAGCAGTGCTCTCTTATTATTGGCTTAGTATATGATTTCAGGTTGTGTTTGTGCATTTGATGGGGCTACTGTTTTAAAAAACAATGGGAACAGTCTGTTCAGATTAAGAAAGAGAAGTTTCCCAGAATCCCAAGTTACCCGTTTTGCCTATCCCCTCCTCCAACTTTGGGATCATGTGATCATGACCGGGAGCTGACTCTGCCCCTCAGCCCTTTAAAAAAGGTATTTTTCCCGTTGATTTTTAAAAAATTTTTAGCGCGCAACCTGCACCACGCAGAGAGGTGAGACTAGTCTCAAAATGACCCCCATCCATGACTCTCTGAGCACAACAATTTTCAGAACGATAGCTTAAAAAACAACCCAGTTATCCCCAATTCTTTTCCGCAATGCAATCCTATGGGCGAAAACCGCCGTTTGACCTGCGCTGTCCGTTTGTTTACCCGATTTTTAACAAATTCTAGCACGCGACCCGCACGACGCAGAGAGGTGAGAGTAGTCTCAAAATGACCCCCATCCACGACTGTCTGAGCACAAGAATTTTCAGAACGATAGCTTCAAAAACAACCCAGTAGTTATCCGCGATTGTTTTCCACAATGCAATCCTATGGGCGAAATGTTTCAAGATGGCGACCGGAGCGGTCCGTCTGAAAGAGGAGCTCCGAAAAATGGGTGCTTCTCTTCGCCTTGCTTCTAGGGTTCCGCGGTCCGCTTCTACTCCGCCTCTGGGCAAGGCGGAGCAGGCCAATTCGCTACTGCTTCTACGCTTCTAATCGGAGCGGAGCACATGCCTACCTTAAACCATGGCTTTAACCATGGTGGTTAAGCCAGAAAGCCAGACTGTGTTCAGAAGACTCCTTAAATTATGGCTTTAACCATAGTGAAAAAAGTAAAAAGCCTTCTTAACCATCGTTAAAGCCATGGTTTAAGGAGTCTTCTGAATGTCTCAGGGTTTGGGCGGGACTGAAATCTAGTCATTTTCAGTTTTGATTTTTCATTTTGGGTGAAAATATACGTAGTTACAAACTAAAACACCGGGTCTGTGTTATAGTAGCATCCCTGAAATGATGCTATCCTTGAAATAGTATCGTAGTATTCTTTTTGTTATTGTTGCAATAGACATGCAAATGAGATCAGTTGCAAATATAGTACCTTCTACTTTTATTTCAGAATAGTTCAAGCTCTAGAACTTGGAGAACATTTAAACAAGACGACTAAGACATTAGCTGCTGGATTATCTAGAAAAGTGAGTTCCGTGTTTTGTTAAGCCTTGAGCCGTTGGCCAAACATTTAATGTTGGCTACAGGCCTATTGGTATCCAGAAGCATCATGTGGCAGCTGATGGCCTGTGGCTGCCAGCATCCTTTTCTCCTCCCTGCCTGTGTTACTCATGCCATTACTTAGGAACCTAGGTTTGTCTAATCCACTCTGTTGACACTGACTGGCAGCAGCTTTCAAGTTTTTCAGGCAGGGTTCTTTCCTAGCATTACCTGGAGATTCTGGAGATCAAACCTGAGATGTGCTGCATGCATTGTGTGTGCTCTACCCCTCACCCACTGCCCTTTCACTGATCTATGGTTGGGATCTGCTGCTTCCTCTTCCTCCCTGCGGTCCTTTCCATAGAGGTTCAGCCCATCTGGCTGACTTCTGAAAGCAAACTTTAATAGGAAAGGAGAATGGAAGGGTGCGAGAGAGGAGCCAGGCTATCTACTGCTCACCATGGTGAGGGAGGCCTACCGGCATGGGGGTGGTGGGTAGGAGAGACACTTCAGGGCCCCTGTGAACTAGGGATGTGCAAAACAGCAGAACTCATTGTCACTGAAGTTCGCCAAATTCCATCTCGAACCTTGTTCCGATTCAAATCTGTATCAGAATGTGAGCTTTGTTTTTCTCTTTTTCCATGAAATCCATGCAGATGTTTTCAAATATACCCATCAGTAGCGCACATCTTTAAAGTGTGCATGTTCTTCTCCCATTGATTAAAACATATTTGTGCATATCTTTTCAAGCACATTTTTCAAATGTACATAGGCTGTTGAACATACTATTTTTTTCATCCATGTATCCCATTGCAAGTGTGGAAATTTACACACTTCGACAGCAGATTACTTACTAGGGATGTGCTCCGCTCCGATTAGGAGCGTAGAAGCAGTAGCGGATTGGCCTGCTCCGCCTTACCCAGAGGCGGAGTAGGAGCGGACCGCGGACCCCCTAGAAGCAAGGCGAAGAGAAGCGCCCATTTTTCGGAGCTCCGAATTCAGGCGGAGCGCTCCGGTCGCCATCTTGAAAACATTTCGCCATAGGATTGCATTGCGGCAAATAATCGCGCATAACTACGTTGTTTTTGAAGCTATCATTCTGAAAATTCTTGTGCACAGAGAGTCATGGATGGGGGTCATTTTGAGACCACTCTCACCTCTCTGCGTTGTCTGGGTCGCGTGCTATATTTTTGTGAAAATCGGGTCAACCGCGCGGCTCAAACGGCGTTTGGCTTTTCGCCCATAGGATTGCATTGAGGGAAAGAATCGGGGATAACTGGGGGGGGTTTAAGCTATCATTCTGAAAATTCTTGTGCACAGAGAGTCATGGATGGGGGTCATTTTGAGACCACTCTCAACTTTCTGCATCGTACGGGTCGCGGGCTAGAAGTTTTTAAAAAATCGGCGGGAAAAATACCTTTTTCAAAGGGCTGAGGGGCAGAGTCAGCTCCCGGTCATGATGATCCCAAAGTTGGAGGAGGGCATAGGCAAAACAGGTAACTTGGGATTCTGGGAAACTTCTCTTTCTTCATCTGAACGGGCTTTTCCCCGTGTTTTTTAACACAGTAGCCCCACCAAATGCACAAACACAACCTGAAATCATATACTAAGCCAAGAATAAGAGATAGAAACACAGCACTGCTCCCCACCCTAACCTTGGTGAACAACTGAATCGATGTGGTGCAAGGGGATGAGCTCCCCTAGGGCATCTCATCGTGGACGTGCCCCCACTCTCTCCTGCACTGGAAGGCCATTAGAGCCTTCCAAAGAGAGTAAAACGGTGGAGCAATGCCTATCATGAGTTGAAGTGAATGGTCACTTTTCAGTGGTGGAGCAATGCCTGTTATGAGTCGAAGTGAGCGTTTTACTTCTTCTCAGAGCTGTTGGTGGCTGTCAGTGTCTTGAACTGGCAGCTACTTCCCCCTCCCCCGGGCACGTCCCCCTATTGCTGGTAAAAGACAGATATAGCCTTTTTAAAAAAATTCTTCTTGCTGTTTATTGAGCAACACTGCTGCTTTTAATTCCACCCCTCCTTTGTTTATTGATTGATTTATTCCATTTTATATGCATTACTGGCTTATCCTTGGCTCACTTCCTTATGCCCCCAGAAATGCCAGCTGCATGCCTGCCTGCCTTCCCTCCCTCCTCCCCTGCCCACCTCGCAGGGATGTTGTGTGTGGGGTGCCCGATTTTCAAAAATTCCCCAAAAATCAGGGGATGATGGGATTGCTTTGAAACTTGGCGTGCGTGTGTATATCCCCATGAGGTGTCATGGTGCCAAACATGAGGTTTCTAACTTGAACAGAAAAAAAGTTGTATAATTTTTTAGCTTTCAATGCAAGCCTATGGGGGGGGGAAACGGAGGTCCGGATCCGGATCCGGAGCTCCGGGCGGAGCGGAGCGGAAGTGGGCGGAGCGGGGGCGGGGCGGAGCGGCCCGATCCGGAAAATGGCAGATCTGCAAGTGAAGCGGAGCGGGGGGTCCGTGCACACCCCTATTACTTACAAGTCTGTGTTCAATTTGGAAAGTGCAAACCAGCTAAATCTGGAACAAAACCGAACTGAAATGTATTTCAGATACATCCCTGCTGTGCACCTGGAGCTGACCATGGTTAGCTACCCCCATGTTATTCCTACATTGTATGGTGCAAGATTTTACATTTGTAGTAAGCACTGCTGGCTCGGAGTTGAGCCTCCCTTTCGAATCCATTGGATTTTTATGGTGTGAATAAGGAGAGGATATGCTTGAGAATCATAGGATACTGCAGCCCGTGATGCAGAGAGAGTTTTGTCTAGATGAATTCAAACCATATAATTCTCATCTCTAAAATGGGTGTGGTTCTAGACAGATCTTCTGCTCTTAATGAGGTGCAATAGCCAACCACTGAAAAATTGTTGATTGAAAATTATCCTTAGGAATCCTTTGGAAATTATTTTTAGGAATCCTTAACTTGCCTGGCACTGACCCTGTCATCTTTCGGTGCCAGGCAAAGTCGTACTTATTTTCCCAGCTTTGGGGCATTATCTATGGCCAGCTTGTTCTGGGCTGCTTTTCTGGTGTTCATTCTTAGCTGCTGGAGGGCAGGGAGAGAATTGCTTATTCTGTGAATATACACTTTTCAACTGTACAGTTTTTAGATTGGGTTTATGGTGTGCGTGTTTTTTTAAAAAAATTATATTTCCTAGTTATGATTTATATTGATTTTAGGCTATTTTTAGGTCTGTGCACTGCCTTGGGCTGAATCCCTGAATCTGAGTTGAATCTGAATTCTAGGCCCAAATCTAAGATGGTACGAGTCAGCCCGAGGTGCCTGAGGCCAAAGCAGATTGATACCAAAGCCTCGCTCCCCCTGCCTGCCCTCCCCAGAAAGCCGGCACAAGGCCGGCCATGAATTCAGATGAGTCTATTGGACTCATCAGACTAACCTCCCTCTCTCCCCACCCTCCCCAGTCACCTCCCAGTGCTGCCGCCAGCACTGGGACTTAACTTCTTGTGTGTCCTCTTTCCTGAGAGCTCAGCACAGGAAGGATGCACAGAAAGATTGTGGCGGTGTCTCCAGATTTGGAATGGAGGCAGGCTGAGTGGGAAGGCAGGCAGGCAGGCAGGTTGTCCGCCGCATAGCTCACACAGGAACCCCGGCAAAGGCCAAGCCACTTCGGGGGGCCCAAATCTCACTATAGCATCAGCACTGAAGCAAGGTGGGCAAGCCCTGAAGCAGCCCGAGTCAAATTGGAGCCATTTTGGAGGCTCCAAAATGGCCTCCAAGGTGAGTTGGGGGGCCTGTGCACAGCCCTAGTTATTTTTGTTTTATTAATCAAGGATGTCTGTATTTGTGTTTCTGTATGTCAGTTCATTTTATTGTTTTACTCTGTACAGCACCATGTACACTGATGGTGCTATATAAATAAATAAATAAATAAATAAATAAATAAATAATAATAATAATTCAAGACTTCCTTGGGAAACGATGTATGAATAAATAATCATCTTAATTGCCTTGCTTCCATTATACATACACTTCCTTCTAGGATTAGTTGCCATATTTTCAATGAAAGTTCAAGCATTCCTTGTTTCTCTTCTGCATGTAAACGGTATATCCGGTGGATTTTAGGTGCCATCTAGAGGTTGAAGGCAAAATGGCTGCTCCAATTAAAGCTTTTAACTGGCCTTCCCGCCTTTCTGCTCAGTTTTGCGATTTTGCCTCATTGAATTGGTCGTGTATCTGACTCTCTGCACTCATCTGACTTGGGCTTGTCCTCCCCCGCCCCCCACTATTGTCTACCTTTTCCCCATTCATTTATTATTGTCTGCTTCTCCCACCCCCTTTCTCAGATTCTCTGCTTGTGATGTTCCATTCTGCATCTTTGGGACAGAAGGTTTCTAACACCACTCTGAGTAGATGGCTAAAGCGGGCGGGGGAGGTATTTGCCTAGCCTATTCCTGACTTAAGTTGTCTCCACCTACCAACATTTTTGCCCATTCTACAAGAGCAGCCGTGACCTCAGCAACTTTCCCCCTTAATGCTCCGCTGCATTAGATTTGTAGGGCAGCTACCTGGGCAAATCCTAGCACCTTTGTTAAACATTATAAGCTCAGCTTCTGTGCCTCTGCTGGAAGGCATGTGTTGCAACATGTCCCTCCTAGACCTCCTAGCTACTACTCCTTTGAATTCCGCCCTGCATGGATGAAGCTTTGGAATGCCCCACCTGATGTACTGTTTACATGCACAAGAGAAAAGACCATTGGTCACCTACCCATAAAGCAGATTTCTTTGTGCATCTACAACAGTACATTAGGGCCACATTTGAATTCCTTTAACGCTGCTTTATGCTGGGAGGGGTTAGTTTTCCTATTTTTGACACACTTCGTTCCTTTCCAAGCCTTGTATGTAGAGAGTGCGAGGAGTCCTGTTTTGCTTGCTTGTGTTTTCGCTGATCCTAGTATTTCCTGAATTTGTCATTGGAAACTGATTTACAAAGATGGAAAAAGGCACTCCGAGCCGTGGCGGCTACTTGAGCCTCCAACGACAGAAATGGGTCTAAGAGTACCCCCAAACTATGAACCTGTTCTTTCAGAGGCAGAGCAACCCCATCCAGAACAGGCAATGAGCCTGTCACCCGGACTCGGGAACCACTCACCCACAGGGCTTCCATCTTGCCAGGATTCAGTCTCAGTTTATTGGCCCTCATCCAGCCCATTACTGAGTCTAGGCATTGGTCCAGGACTTGCACAGCCTCACCTGATTCAGTTGTCACAGGGAGATAGAGCTGCGTGTCATCAGCGTATGGATGGCATTTAGCTCCAAATCCCCTAATGACCGCTCCCAACGGCTTCATATAGATGTTAAATAACATTGGGGACAAGATGGTGCCCTGCAGCACTCCATAGCTCAATTGCCAGGAGGCGGAGGACTGGTCACCCAATGCTACTCTCTGAAAATGACCCTGTAGGTAGGACCGGAACCACTGTAAAACAGTGCCTCCGATGCCCATCCCACAGAGTCGATCCAGGAGGATACCATGGTCAATGGTATCAAAAGCTGCTGAGAGATCGAGCAGGATTAACTATGGCCTTCTCATAAATCAATACTGTTTTGCTGCTACTACCCTTGTTGCTTTTAGCATTAGTTTTTACTGTGAGCTTTTATTGTTTTTAACTGATATTTTACTGTCTGTGCTTTTACTGCTTTTTATGTTTATACCATTTTATGTATGGTTGTAAGCCGACTTGGGAGGGCTTCTGCCCTGAAAGGTGGCAAAGAAATGTTTTAAATAATAAATAAATAAAGGACTTATTTGGTGATGAGTATCATGGAAATGGAAAAATGTGTTAAATAATTTTATATGTATACTAGGGATTAGGGGTGTGCACGGACCCCTCGCTCCGCTTCACTTGCAGATCTGCCATTTTTCGGATCGGGCCGCTCCGCCCCACCCCCGCTCCGCCCACTTCCGCTCCGCTCCGCTCGGAGCTCCGGATCCGGATCCGGAGCTCCGTTTTTGCCCCCCATAGGGTTGCATTGAAAGCTAAAAAAGTATACAACTTTTTTTCTGTTCAAGTTAGAAACCTCACGTTTGGCACCATGACACCTCATGGGGGTATACACACGCACGCCAAGTTTCAAAGCAATCCCATCATCTCCTGATTTTTGGGGAATTTTTGAAAATCGGGCACCCCATTCAGACCCCTTGGGATAGCTCCGTCAATTTGCATGTTAGAAACCTCAAACTCGGCACCATGAAAGCTTATCCATGTGTCCACATGGACGCCCAGACTCAAAGCAATCCCATCATCCCCTGATTTTTGGCGCGGCTCTAACCTCTAACGCACCACCCATAACCCTAATTCACACCCCTTTCGATAGCTCCGTCAATTTGCACGTTAGAAACCTCAAACTCGGCACCATGAAAGCTTCTCCATGTGTCCACATGGACGCCCAGACTCAAGGCAATCCCATCATCCCCTGATTTTTGGCACGGCTTAACTCACCCCAAATTGTCCCATTCTACAACTACGTCAATTTGCATGTTAGAAACCTCAAAGTCGGCACCATGATAGCTTATCCATGTGTCCACATGGACGCCAAGTTTCAAGGCAATCCCATCATCCCCTGATTTTTGGGGAATTTATGAAAATCGGGCACCCCATTCACACCCCTTGGGATAGCTCCGTCAATTTGCATGTTAGAAACCTCAAACTCGGCACCATGATAGCTTATCCATGTGTCCACATGGACGCCCAGACTCAAGGCAATCCCATCATCCCCTGATTTTTGGCGCGGCTTAAACTTTTTAACTCACCCCAAATCAAGTCCCATTCTACAACTACGTCAATTTGCACGTCAGAAACCTATCCTTTGGTCCCATGACAGCTTACCCATGTGTCCCCATGGACACCAAGTTTCAAGGCAATCCCATCATCCCCTGATGTTAGGGGAACTTTTGAAAATTGGGCACTCCAGTATGTCAGGGATTTAAAGTTGCAATGCAGACAGCTCAATCGGGCCAGTTCCAAGGAAATCCCAACATGCCACGAGATAACCCTAAATCTTCTGGCACATTTGAAAAAGGGATTATTGAACTTGATAAAGTCTAAGTGAGCGCAGGAAGGACTTCTCCCCTGAGTCAAAGCAAGACACATACACCATCCCTGCAAGGCGGGAAGGGGAGAAGGGAGGGAAGGCAGGCAGGCAGGCAGGCAGGCAGGCAGCATGCATTGTAGTGCCGCAAGGATGGCTTGAGCACTAACGCATAGCAAACCAACTCGTAAGCGGGCGCAAGGAGCAAGTGAGGCAAAGATGGCTGGTTGTTTCTTTCTAAGCCAGCAGTTACACCTTGAGGGGCACAGAGGAGGACGATTGGGAGCAAACCAGGCACCAGGCGGGCAGAGAGGCAGGCAGAGTAGGCGAGGAGTCAGTCCTGGCAGATGCCCCACCACAGCAGCACCCCGGGGGAGGCGGGCAGACAGGCAGGCAGGCATGGGTTGGCAGGCCCAGAAAAGCTGGTACCTTGCACAAGTAAGCCATAGATCTGCGGGGGAGTCAGTCCCAGCAGATCCAGCTACCTCACAAGGACGGCTCCCAGGCAGGCGGGCAGGCGCCTCCACTGTAGTGGCTGTGCTCAACTCGGCGGGCGCACTACAAGACGAGTTGAAGTGAGAGCTCACTTCTCAGGAAACGTAGTGGCTGTGCTACGGGAGATCGGTCGACTGCTGGAGCTTAGCTTTTTCTCTGAGGGGAAGTCCATGAGTTGAAGTGACAGCTTGCTTCTCAAAGACAGGGTTACAGCGGAAGAGGGGTGGGACGAGACCGGGGAGAGAAGCTGGACCAGCTTCTGCTACTAATCCTCACCCACATCCTGGAGGACCACAGCATCCCACACAAAGTGGCTGTGGTGAAGTCAATGGCTGTCATGAGTCGAAGTGAAAGCTCACTTCTCAGGAGGAAACTTAAACTGTCCCTATGCAGTCAGTGGTTGGGGAGAGAGGCACGGCCAGCTGTGCCTCCACCGTAGGGGCTGTGCTCAAGTGAGGACTGAGGAGAGAGAGAGAAGAGAGCATCCACTGTAGTGGCTTTGCTAGTGGCTGTGCTACGGGCGATCGGTGGACTGCTGGAGTACCTCCCGCACATAGGGGAAGTCCATGAGTTGAAGTGAAAAGTTGCCTCTCAAAATCAGCAGACTGGTCGAGTAGTCCACTTGATCCCTGAGCTTTCCAAAGGGCGACCCGTGGACTGCTGGAGTTTAACCTCCCTCACCCTCAATTGGGGAAGTGAATGAGTTTCAGTGAAAGGTTGCTTCTCAAAATCAGCACACTGATCGAGTCACCCAGAGGACCACAGCCTCTACGTAGTGGCTGTGCTGAAGTCAATGACTTCCATGAGTTCAAGTGAATATACTAATATATATACTACTAAGAATATCTAATAATATGTTTAAGAATATTACTAATAAATGTAGGGAAATGGGACAAGAAGTGTGTATGCTGTATAAAAAGAATAAAATATTATACTACTAAGAATATACTAATATATATACTACTAAGAATATCTAATAATATGTTTAAGAATATTACTAATAAATGTAGGGAAATGGGACAAGAAGTGTGTATGCTGTATAAAAAGAATAAAATATTATACTACTAAGAATATACTAATATATATACTACTAGCAGCCCACTCAGGCCAAGTTACACAGAGAAGAAAAAGAGAATAAATTTTTTTTGGTATTTTTTGGTATTTTTTGGTATATAGAAGATAGAAGGAAACACAATCAGGATTTAAGAGAGGGGAGGGGGGAAAGAACCAACCAAACACTACTACTAATATGTATAAGAAGAATAAAATATGAATACTACTAATAATATGTATGAGATACTAATATACTACTAAGACTATGTAAAAGAATATAATAAAATATGTTTAAGAATATTACTAATAAATGTAGGGAAATGGGACAAGAAGTGTGTGTATGCTTTCAAAAGAAAGCTTTCACAAAAGTAGAACAGTCGGGGGGGGGGCAACCAACCCAACCCACCAAACACACACTCCAAAATTTAAAAATAAAGTTTATATTAAATCAAAGTAAGGGAAAAACACAGGGCAAACTAAGCTATAAGTCAGAAAGAAGCAAACAAACACACACACACGCGCCAAACTAAATCTATCCTAATCTATCTCCAAAGTCCAAAGCAGGAGCACTAACTAACTAAGTGTTCCCTCCACAAACGCCAACCCACAAAGAGACACAAAACAGAAAGTTCTCAGGGTGGGTCTGCCTTAGTCCCCCCTCCAATGCTGGGATTGGAGGATGATGCTTTCTGAGGAGATCAATTCTCATCAGGATTGGGAGTTGAATGTGCCTGTCATCGCTTCCAAAAAAAAACAAAAAACCCCAAACCCCGATTTTTAAAAAAATATTGCACAAGAACCACAGGACGCAGAAAGTTGAGAGTAGTCTCAAAATGACCCCCATCCACGACTCTCTGTGCACAAGAATTTTCAGAACGATAGCTTAAACCCCCCCCCAGTTATCCCCGATTCTTTCCCTCAATGCAATCCTATGGGCGAAAAGCCGAAAACGCCGTTTGAGCCGCGCGGTTGACCCGATTTTCAAAAAAATATAGCACGCGACCCGCACAACGCAGAGAGGTGAGAGTGGTCTCAAAATGACCCCCATCCACGACTCTCTGAGCACAAGAATTTCCAGAACGATAGCTTCAAAAACAACCTACTTATGCGTGATTATTTGCCGCAATGCAATCCTATGGCGAAATGTTTTCAAGATGGCGACCGGAGCGCTCCGCCTGAACTAGGAGCTCCGAAAAATGGCCGCTTCTCTTCGCCTTGCTTCTAGGGGTCCGCGGTCCGCTCCTACTCCGCCTCTGGGTAAGGCGGAGCAGGCCAATCCGCTACTGCTTCTACGCTCCTAATCGGAGCGGATCACACCCCTACTAGGGATAGATGAATCTGTTAATCTCAGTTTCTCATTTTTCCAGTCTTAAATCGGATTCATCGTGATTGAGATTTTTTTTTAAAAAAAAAAATAGATGAAAACTCTAGGTGTTTTGGGGCACATTTCTCCTAATACATGCATTTTTGTGTTCTATTTTGCCTAATATATGCATTTTATAAGCCTTTTCCTAATGTAATGCATTTTCCACATTATTTTCATTGATATATGCATTTTTTCTGTGCACCTTTCCCTAATATATACATTTTAATATGCATTTTAAATTGGAAAATTCCACTGTAAACTTTGGAGAAGTCAAGTGTGAATTCCAAAGGATAACTGAGTTGTGGTTCATATATTGGCTTGAAAATGTGTAGTTAGGAAAGTTTGCATTGGAACTCAAACCAAACGAATTTCTCCCCTTTCCTAGCATGTACATGCCGACACTGTCTGACATGAATCAATGTATATAAGAAAAGTACAAATGAGTAAGAATTACTAGTGTGGTGTTGTGATATTATCAGGGCTTGCATGTTCCTGGCTTGGGTTACAAATTTCCAGCATGTATTGCTCATATGTATTACTAGTCAAACATAATTTCAAACCACCTTAGAAGTGGTTTGAATGTTGGGACTCCAAGTTTGAGTCCATACTTTGCCATGAAGTTTCTGAGGTGGCCTTATTATTATTATTATTATTATTATTTATTTATTTATTTATTTATTTATATAGCACCATCAATGTACATGGTGCTGTACAGAGTAAAACAGTAAATAGCAAGACCCTGCCGCATAGGCTTACAATCTAATAAAATCATAGTAGAACAATAAGGAGGGGAAGAGAATGCAAACAGGCACAGGGTAGGGTAAAACTAACAGTATAAAGTCCGAACAACATCAAGTTTTAAAAGCTTTAGGAAAAAGAAAAGTTTTTAGCTGAGCTTTAAAAGTTGCGATTGAACTTGTAGTTCTCAAATGTTCTGGAAGAACGTTGCAGGCGTAAGCCTTAGACAAACTGTTTCACCTCAACCACATCACAGGATTGTTGTGGAATACAATGAGATAACAGCTGTGCCTACCACCCTGAACTCCTTGGATGGAAGATGGAATAAAAATCTAAAACATTATGAAGATTGCTTGTTGGCCTGTTTTGGCTGTTTGAATATTGACATGTTTTGATTTGTTCTCACATGTTGGAAGATAAATTTCTCAGCTTTTGCATCTAGGTAACTATCATGACAGACTAACCTTGCAAACATTTATTTCTATTTTTACTTAGGGCACAATCCTATGCATGTTTAGACTTTTTTTCCCCAACTTTGGATAGGATTGTGCCCTTATTTATTTTTCAAATTTATATCCTGAGTTTGTATAAAATATTAAAGAGTACTTTCAAACAATTTATATATATATATAATTAAAAAATCTCAGAGATAGAACTATTTCCCCCTTCATTTTAGTTATGCTTTGCTCTGAGCATGCTGGGCAGTCCTACTGTAATGCTGTTAGATGAACCAACTGCAGGAATGGATCCCAGAGGAAAGCGCCAGGTGTGGTAAGTCGCCCATCCATAGATGCACTATTTAGTAGGGCTGTGCACGGACCCCCCCCCCCCCGATCTACTCTGGATCCCAATCCACAATTTTCAGATCCGTTCCACTCCATTTTGGGACGATCCGCCTCCGCTCTGCTCCACTCCATGGCAGATCCAGATCCGGAGCTCCGATTCCCCCCCCCCCCAATAGACTTGCATTGAAAATGTAAAATGCCTATAACTTTTTTAGTTTTCAAGTTAGAAACATCAAAATGGGCACCATGATAGCTTCTAAATAGATCCTTATTCATGCCCATTTTGAAGGAAATCCAATCATGCCCTGAATTTGGGGGAATATTTAAAAGATTCCCCCATTTACAGAAATGCAGTTATCTCTGTCATTTTCCAGATACGCACATGCAACTGAGCACCATGAGAGCCCAGTTCACATAGATCCTTATTCATGCCCATTTTGAAGGAAATCCGATCATGCCCTGATTTTTAGAGAATTTTTTAAAATATTCCCCTCCCCCCATCTACTCTGACTGAAGTCCTAACCCTCAAAGAGAGAAAGAAAACTGTCTCTTGGTGCCTCTGGTTTAGTCCCCCCCTCCAACATTGGGATTGGAGGCTGCTTCACATCAGGTGATCACTTATCAACATGATTGGGAGATGAACCTGTCTATCAATGCTGGGGGGAAAAAGGTTTCCCCTTCCCGCTTTTACCCATTCAATAAAAAATAATTGTACGCAAACTGCACAATGAAAAATTCTGAAAATCTACACAAATTACTCCCAATGATCAATCTAAGCACAGTAAGTTTCAGGGATCTAACTTTAAAAACAAAGAAGTTATAGGCATTTATTTTCGCCCAATGCAATCCTATGGAAAAAGATGCCCAAAATGGCGGACAGAGCTCCGAAAAGAACGGAACGCTCTGCAAATGAGAGAACTGCTGTGTGTTGCTCCGCTGCTCCCTGACCTGATTCGCCTCTGCCAAAGGAAGAGGCAAAGTGGGTCACTCCGCTCCTGCTTCTACAACCCAAAACGGAGCAGAGCACAGCCCTACTATTTAGGCTGCCTTTTCTAAGCTTTCAGTTGAAACATTAAGCCAAATGCCAAATTCCCTGTTTCTTTCCTAACTCCCACCTCTGATGCTCTCCCAGATAACAGCCGCAGCTTTAGCAGGCTTCTGGGTTGGTCGTTGAGCTCTTTATGTTCATCGCTTGTTTTCTCCATAAGGCAGTTAGGGTCATCCGTTAGTCCTGGCCTGGCTCAATACTGGGCAGGAGAAATGAGGGGGGCATCCCAAGTTCTTCCAGTAATATCAGCTTATCCCAGACCAGAGTGAATGCCTGGTGACATATATATTTTCCCAGACTTGGTTATTTCAATGACTGTCTCTCATACTAGGTTCACATACACTATGAAGGGATATAGAAATTCATAGGAAAATAGTGAGCTTTACCCTGAGTAAAATACATGGGTCCTTCATCAAGTAAGACTTAAAAGGTGATAGCAGTCACTTATTGGAGGAAAAGAACCCCACGTAGACACCAGAGAAAAACCAACACAGAGGAATCATGAAGCACAGTGGTTGTCCAATAACTAGTGATGGCGATGGGTGAAGTATAAGAGATTTAGCTGTACTGAGGGAGTAGAAAAGAGAGAGAGGAAGTTTTCCTTGTTGGTATCTAGTAAACTGTCTAGAGTTCTCCTCACTAGATAGAACTCAGTGCACACAGACCATCACAACCAAGTCATTTGGGATGATTTGAAGTTTGAAATGGAGTACTCCGTTCTTCTGTCACTGCTGTTCTATCCATCAACTAAAACAAGACTAAGACGAAATGCTAGGAACAGGCCATTTTGGCTGGTTCAGCATTCTTCCACCATAATACATCTTGTGATGTCTGCAGGAACGCAATTCACACGGTTTTGAAGAACAAGGACCAAGGAGCCATTTTGACAACTCACCACATGGAAGAAGCTGAGGCAGTGTGTGACCGAGTAGCCATCATGGTGACTGGGCAGCTCAGGTGGGCTTCATCACACATTTTACTTTCCAGAATACTAGTCACTCCAAATGACAGCTCAGATACTTATGTAACAACTGAAACAAATTTGAGAGAGGCAGCCATTTCTGTTGCGGCAAGAAAAACAGATTTTTGTGACACCCTAAAGCAGCAGCTCCCCATTACCATCTTCTGGAAATGGCGATCCAGATGGGGACTGGACCACTGAAGCATCATGCGCCCAATTTGGAACAGCTGATCCAGAAGGATGCCATGGTCATTAGCACCAAAGGGCACTGACAGTTCCCAGGAGAAATGGCAGGGTTTTATTCTCCTGTCTTTTCCAGTAAAAACCATATAAAATTATCATTTGAAGACAGCAAGTTTCTTTTTCTTATGTAATAGAAATGGAATATGAAAAGTCCTTTGTCTCATCAGTGCACTCTCTTCATGGAATAATAATAATAATAATAATAATAATTTATTTTTTACCCGCCTCTCCCCCTGGATCGAGGCGGGGAACAACATAGATTACAAAATATTATAAAATACATAAACCTGATTAAAACAATAAAAAAACTAATACATTATTCAAATAACAGCCAGACAGTAGGCCTGCTGGAAGAGATTATTATTATTATTATTTATTTATTTATATAGCACCATCAATGTACATGGTGCTGTACAGAGTAAAACAATAAAATAGCAAAACCCTGCCGCATAGGCTTACATTCTAATAGAATCATAATAAAACAATAAGAAGGGGAAGAGAATTCACCAAACAGGCACAGGGTAGAGTAAAACTAACAGTATAAAAGTCAGATCAAAATCAAGTTTTAAAAGCTTTAGAAAAAAGAAAAGTTTTTAGCTGAGCATCAGTCTTTATTGCTTTTTTATATTCAGAAAGACAATGGAGTTGGCGGGTCTCTTCCTAGAGTTGGAAGACCTAAAGACGGTAGCACATGCGCTGGTAACTTCAAGGCTCGGCTTCTGCAATGCGCTCTACATAGGGCTACCTTTGTGCCTAGTCTGGAAACTTCAACTAGTGCAAAATATGGCAGCCAGGTTGGTCACTGGTACATCTAGGGGTGACCATATTACACCAACTTTAAAATCATTACACTGGCTGCCAATTAGCTTCTGGGCCAAGTATAAAGTGTTGCTTATTACCTTTAAAGCCCTACATGGTTTGGGTCCAGGTTACCTGCAGGATCGCCTTCTCCCGTACAATCCTCCACGCACACTCAGGTCCTCTGGGAAGGATCTACTTCAGTCAGCAAAACTAGATTAACAACTGTTATGCAGAGGACCTTCTCTGCTGCCACTCCCAGACTGTGGAATGGCCTGCCGGGAGAGATCCGCCAAGCCTCGTGGTGGCTGAGAGTCGGGGGCTGCATCATATAATTGACCCAGCGCCACTGTGCAGCTACTGCGCAGCTTAGAAGACGTACAGGCACCCCCAGGTCTACTTATTCTTTCTTTAAAAAAAAATTCTTTTAACCAGCATATTGTCAGTTTCAGGTGATTAGCAGGCAAGGTAAAATTGGCTGAGGCCAAATTTTAATTGGCTTGATTACACACTTGTTTATTTATTTATTTATTTATTTAGAATTTAAAGCAATTTTAAAAGAAACCATTAAAGATTCTGCTTCTTCTAACAATCAATAGCAGTTAATGAATGTTACTTTTCATTATCTCATACTTTTTTCAATAGCTTCAAAATGAATCGTGTTCGCTTTTTAATACACAGATTTATTCAAATATTCTAATGAGTTGATAGCCCTGCTTTGTGAATACTTATATAGTAGGACACATTAAGAAGATGATCGATGTTCTATCAGATTGACTACTGTAGCTGCCAAGACAAACTATGAAACATCTGTGTTAATTCTTTTGTTCTATGGTGATCCTTCCCTCCTGCAGGTGCCTAGGTTTTATTCAGTATCTGAAAAGCAAATTTGGCAAAAACTATTTGCTGCAAATAAAAGTAAAGGGAGTTGAGCAAGGGGAGCAGCTGAATACTCAGATTCTCCAGATGTTTCCACATGCAGCTCGTCAAGAAAGGTAAAATGAAAAACTTGTTCACAATTTGTTTACAAAATTTATTGGGTTAGCTTAGTTAGTATATTTTATGTTCTAGTTTTATTTCTATTGTACTTTATTTAAGCTTTCTGAGCTTTAGAGGACTGGTTGGATTAACAAGATGGGGGTGATTATTAGGGGTGTGCACGGACCCCCCGCTCCGCTTCACTTGCAGATCCGCCATTTTTCGGAGCGGGTCGCTCCGCCCCGCCCCCGCTCCGCCCACTTCCGCTCCGCTCCGCTCGGAGCTCCGGATCCGGATCCGGAGCTCCGTTTTTGCCCCCCCATAGGCTTGCATTGAAAGCTAAAAAAGTAAACAACTTTTTTTCCGTTGAAGTTAGAAACCTCACGTTTGGCACCATGACACCTCATGGGCGTATACACACACACGCCAAGTTTCAAGGCAATCCCATCATCCCCTGATTTTTGGCGAATTTTTGAAAATCGGGCACCCCATTCACACCCCTTGGGATAGCTCCGTCAATTTGCATGTTACAAACCTCAAACTCGGCACCAGGGCAGCTTATCCATGTGTCCACATGCACGCCAAGTTGCAAGCAAATCCCATCATCCCCTGATTTTTGGCGCGGCTCTACCCTCTAACGCACCTCCCATAACCCTAATTCACACCCCTTTAGATAGCTCCGTCAATTTGCACGTTAGAAACCTCAAACTCAGCACCATGATAGCTTATCCACGTGTCCACATGCACGCCAAGTTTCAAGGCAATCCCATCATCCCCTGATTTTTGGGGAATTTATGAAAATCGGGCACCCCATTCACACCCCTTGGGATAGCTCCGTCAATTTGCATGTTAGAAACCTCAAACTCGGCACCAGGAGAGCTTATCCATGTGTCCACATGCACGCCAAGTTGCAAGCAAATCCCATCATCCCCTGATTTTTGGCATGGCTTAACTCACCCCAAATTGTCCCATTCTACAACTACGTCAATTTGCACGTTAGAAACCTCAAACTCAGCACCATGATAGCTTATCCACGTGTCCACATGCACGCCAAGTTTCAAGGCAATCCCATCATCCCCTGATTTTTGGGGAATTTATGAAAATCGGGCACCCCATTCACACCCCTTGGGATAGCTCCGTCAATTTGCATGTTAGAAACCTCAAACTCGGCACCAGGAGAGCTTATCCATGTGTCCACATGCACGCCAAGTTGCAAGCAAATCCCATCATCCCCTGATTTTTGGCGCGGCTTAAACTTTTTAACTCACCCCAAATCAAGTCCCATTCTACAACTACGTCAATTTGCACGTTAGAAACCTATCCTTTGGTCCCATGACAGCTTACCCATGTGTCCCCATGGACACCAAGTTTCAAGGCAATCCCATCATCCCCTGATGTTAGGGGAACTTTTGAAATTTGAACACTCCAGTATGTCAGGGATTTAAAGTTGCAATTGCAGACAGCTCAATGGGGCCAGTTCCAAGGCAATCCCAACATGCCACGAGATAACCCTAAATCTTCTGGCACATTTGAAAAAGGGATTATTGAATTTGATAAAGTCTAAGTGAGCGCAGGAAGGACTTCTCCCCTGAGTCAAAGCAAGACACATACACCATCGCTGCAAGGCGGGAAGGGGAGAATTATTATTATTATTATTATTTATTTATATAGCACCATCAATGGAAAGCAGGCAGGCAGCATGCATTGTAGTGCCGCAAGGATGGCTTGAGCACTAACGCATAGCAAACCAACCCATAAGTGGGCGCAAAGTGAGGCAAAGATGGCTGGTTGTTTCTTTCTAAGCCAGCAGTTACGCCTTGAGGGGCACAGAGGAGGACGATTGGGAGCAAACCAGGCACCAGGCGGGCAGAGAGGCAGGCAGAGTAGGCGAGGAGTCAGTCCTGGCAGATGCCCCACCACAGCAGCACCCCGGGGGAGGCGGGCAGGCAGGCAGGCAGGCTGCGGGCATTTCTGGGGGCACAAGGAAGTGATGGCTGGTTTCTAAGCCAGCATTGCAGTTAGTCACGCATTGCAAACGCAAACCATCCCAGCGAGTCGGTCACCGAGGAGGACAGGCTAGCAGAGGGGCAGGCAGAGTGACATGTCATAGATCTAGTATTGGGGAGGAGTCAGTCCCGGCAGATGCCCCAACACAGTAGCACCCTGGGTGGGCATTGGAAAACGCCATCTTGTGGGTCAATACTTCCCCCACCCCATGTCCTGCAGGGTTGCCTGCCTAACCCTTGTGGGGATGGGAGATGGAGAGCTTAGAGTGGCAGTGCCAGCAGCAGCCTTCGGCTTTCCCCTGGAACCAGTCGCCTTGCCCGCCTCTTTCCCCAGCAAGATCGCCTGGTGCTGCCTATGAAGATGCATCTTCATGCTGCTGGTTCCATAATGCCCTGTCGATGAACCCCTGCTTAGGCTGAGTTTGCAGTGGCGACAGACAGCAAAGCGGGGATCCGCTCCCAACTCAAAGTGGTCCCACACGATGCTTGTCTTTCGTTTCTGTGGTGACACCACCAATTGCCCGCCTGAGCTCTCTGGTGTTGCCACAGAAACAGGGGTGTGGGATGAGACTGGGGAGAGAGCCTCGGCCTGCTGCTGCTCCTCCTCAGCCCCCACATCCTGGAGGCCCACCGCCTCCTCCTCCTCCCCCCCCTCCACTGTGCTGAGGACCTCGTCTAGGTCCATCAGCGGGCTCGTGGGCTGAAAGGAGAATGAAGGAGTTGGGGATACTCCTCCTCCTCTAATGGCACTGCTGCCACGTGCCTCTTGCAAACGGGCACTTTTCCCATTCCCACCCTCAAAAAGAGAACGCCGGGCACAAGTTGCAGAAGAGAGTGGCTCTGCCTGCTGCTTGTCCTGCTTCTGTTTTGGAGCAGTCAGCCAAGGAGTTGCCCGTTTGAGTTTCACAGGAGGAGAGGAAGCCCTGCTGGCAGACTGAGCCTTGCTGCTTTCAGCACGCCTGCTTTCTCTTTTCATGATGACTAACAAAATATTAATACTACTAATACTATGTATAAGGTACTACTAAGAATATGTATAAGAAGAATATAATATGTTTAAATGTAGGGAAATGGGACAAGAACAATAAAATATACTACTACTAATATGTATGAGAATATACTACTAAGAATATCTACAAGAATATAATAATATGTTTTAGAATATTACTAATAAATGTAGGGAAATGGGACAAGAAATGGGACAACCACTACTATAAGAAGAACAAAATATGAATACTACTACTAATATGTATGAGAATGTATACTAATAGACTACTAAGACTATGTCAAAGAATATAATAATAATATGTTTAAGAATAGGGAAATGGTGTGCGTATGCTTTCCCCAAAATGCTCAATCTGTGGCTGCCTGTTGAACTTGACAAAAGCAGCCCACTCCGTCGAAGTTACACAGAGAAGAAAAAGAGAATCCAATTTTTTTGGTATATTTGGTATATAGAAGATAGAAGGAAACACAATCAGGATTTAAGAGAGGGGAGGGGGAAAAAGAACCAACCACTACTATAAGAAGAACAAAATATGAATACTAATATAATATGTATGAGAATATATACTAATGGACTATGTGAAAGAATATAATAAAATATGTTTAAGAATATAAATGTAGGGAAATGGGACAAAAAGTGTGTGTATGCTTTCAAAAGAAAGCTTTCACAAAAGCAGAACAGTCAGGCTTTAATACAGGGAAGGGGGGGGCAACCAACCCAACCACACACTCCAAAATTCAAAAATAAAGTTTATATTAAATCAAAGTAAGGGGAAAACACAGGGCAAACTAAGCTACAAGTCAGAAAGAAGCAAACAAACACACACACGCGCCAAACTAAACCTATATTAAATTAATCTATCTCCAAAGCAGGAGCACTAGCTAAGTAAGTGTTCCCTCCACGAACGCCAACCCACAAAGAGACACAAAACAGAAAGTTCTCAGGGTGGGTCTGCCTTAGTCCCCCCTCCAACGCTGGGATTGGAGGAGGATGCTTTCTGAGGAGATGAATTCTCATCAGGATTGGGAGTTGAATGTGCCTGTCATCGCTTCCAAAATAATAATAATAATAAAAAAAAAAAACCCAAACCCCGATTTTTAAAAAAATATTGCACGTGAACCACAGCACGCAGAAAGTTGAGAGTGGTCTCAAAATGACCCCCATCCACGACTCTCTGTGCACAAGAATTTTCAGAACGATAGCTTAAACCCCCCCCCAGTTATCCCCGATTCTTTCCCTCAATGCAATCCTATGGGCGAAAAGCCGAAACGCCGTTTGAGCCCTGCGGTTGACCCGATTTTTTAAAAAATATTGCACGTGAACCACAGCACGCAGAAAGTTGAGAGTGGTCTCAAAATGACCCCCATCCACGACTCTCTGTGCACAAGAATTTTCAGAACGATAGCTTAAACCCCCCCCCCAGTTATCCCCGATTCTTTCCCTCAATGCAATCCTATGGGCGAAAAGCCGAAACGCAGTTTGAGCCCCGCGGTTGACCCGATTTTTAAAAAAATATTGCACGTGAACCACAGCACGCAGAGAGGTGAGAGTGGTCTCAAAATGACCCCCATCCACGACTCTCTGTGCACAAGAATTTCCAGAACGATAGCTTCAAAAACAACGTAGTTATGCGCGATTATTTGCCGCAATGCAATCCTATGGCGAAATGTTTTCAAGATGGCGACCGGAGCGCTCCGACTGAACTCGGAGCTCCGAAAAATGGTCGCTTCTCTTCGCCTTGCTTCTAGGGGGTCCGCGGTCCGCTCCTACTCCGCCTCTGGGTAAGGCGGAGCAGGCCAATCCGCTACTGCTTCTACGCTCCTAATCGGAGCGGAGCACATCCCTAGTGATTATCCATTCCATCTACTCCTTCCTTTCATTCAGCTTTCTGGGTTCCACTTATTAACGCATGGACCTACCACATAGTAAGCAGGAGTTGTTAGTTCTGGGGACACATTCATATGCTCCGATCCATCTGGCTTCTCTGTGTGTGTATCTCAGGCTGGATGAGGAATCATGCATGCAAATCCCTTCCCAGCCCAACAGCCAATGCTGTGCAGATGGAACCCTTTTATAAAACTGGAGTTTTGCTGATCAGGAGAAAAATCTGTGTATGTGTGTGTGTGTGTGTGTGTGAGAGAGAGAGAGAGAGAGAGAGAGAGAGAGGCAGGCAGGCAGGCAGGCTGAGTTCAGACTACACGCTAATCAACCGGGGGCGGGGGGATAGGAACAGAATGGGAAGCAACTGTTGATTAGCGTGTCGTCCGAACTCAGCCAGAGAAAGATCGGGGGGGGGGATTAAACTTCTCTGCTCCTCTTCCCTGCCAAACTGGGACTTAGCTTTTTGAACAGGATTCTGCAAATGCAGAATGGTTGCTCGGCCCATCCTCTTTTGCATCAAAGCTATATTGGCAGCTGGGTTGTTGTTTTTCTTCTCCTTAGGATATCCACTTTGTTGGTCTACAAGGTCCCAATCGAAGATGCTCTGCCTCTGTCAAGAGCCTTCTCCATGCTACAGGAAGGTATGTCTGAGCTGAATATACTGCCCAACTATTTGTAGGTGAAGATACGGAAGGCCCAATTTGGATACCACTATCCCATCCCTTCTTCCAGCATCTTGGGACATCCACATTTAGGTGTAGGCAGTGAATACCATACAAATGTAACATCCAGCACATATGTTGGATTTTGCATGTGTGTGCCCTCTTCAAATATTACATGCTCACGTGGGCATCTGGGGGTACTGGAGGCAGAGAAAGTGCATCCTCTGGTTGAAAATTGAAGGCGCAATTTTGCTCCCCATTGTAAGGAACGGTGAGTTTTCTGAGGATGAGGACTCTGGGGATGAGCAGCCACAGGCGGGACCCAGTACCAGCTTGGCTGATCAACAGCCAGCAGAGGCCTCATCCAGTGCAGACTTAGAAGAGGAGCAAACAGACTTGCTACACGTGCCCTCGTTCAAACAGCAAAGGGCAGAGAAGGAGGCTTTACGCCGATCTAAGCGGATTGCTAATAAACGCCAGCTGAACAAGGAACAGCTGTGAGGCCAAGCTGGTGTATTTAGGTAGCAGTTCGCAGACCAACAAATTTGTCAGAGCTTATCTGGTTTGCCTGGGAGAAGCTCTGGACCGTGTACCCTTGACTGTGCCGTGTTCCTGGTGGATTGTTTTGGACTCTGGACTTCTTGGACCCCGTGACTCTCTCCTGCCCTTTGGAACCTGGATTGGCTTTATGGACTTTCGTGACTCTCTCGTACCCTCACTGACATCTGGAATGCTTTATGGACTGCCTATGTGTTTTGCGTAAGCAACAAACGATTGCTCTATGTATTTTTGTTTCAGTTGTGTGACCAATACACGTTATCAGTTACTTCCTTAATTGCTGTGTTTGCTGTTTCTTGGCGTGCTTCCCAGTCTGGGCACTCTGCCCAAAGAGATAAGCAAAAGTGGCTGGTTTCAGACAGGCTTCTTCAGGACAGAATAAGCTCTGACCAACGTTTTACCAGCACTTTTTCTGTTAAGAAAAATAAGAATGGAAAACCTTTTGGAGCAGCAGAAGCAGTTAGCTGCGCAGGTGATCCAGCTCACGCAATTAATCACCATGCTCCAAGCGCAAGTGAATCAGGCAATGGCTGCGGCTTCTCAGCCTCCGCCGCTGCTCCCACGTAGGAGTAAATGTTTTGCAGCGATGCCAGAGAGGTTTGCAGGAGAAAAGGAAAGGCTGGACAGTTTCATTGCAACTTGCAGACTGCATTTCAAGGTCCGACCGGAGGATTTTGCTACAGACGGGCACAAAGTAGCTTTTATTGTGTCCTTGTTGTCTGGGTCTGCAAGCAAATGGATTACGCCTTATCTCAATCAGGATAGCCCTTTGCTTGACAATCTGCCTGAGTTTCTGAAAGAGATGACAGCCATCTGGGGAGATCCAGTGAAAGCAGAGACAGCGGAGCATTGCATAAGGGAGCTGCGTCAGGGCAAGGGGTCGGTGGCAGAATATGCTACACAGTTCCGTCTCCTGGCACAAGATCTGACCTGGAATGACAGTGCACTCCAGTCCCAGTTTCGTTATGGCCTCGCAGAGGAGCTGTTGGATGAGTTGGCACGCTCAGCACCATCTACATCGTTGGCTCTGCTTATCGAACAAGCCACCCGGATGGATGCTCGGTTATCAGCATGTCGTTTGGCACGGAAAGGAGCAACAGGGTGGAAAGTGGAGCCAGTGGTGGAGCCAGCAGCAGCACCTGCAGTCTTGGTCTCGCCCTGTACTGGAGAAGAGCCAATGCAGCTGGGAGCTGTGCGAGCACGTCTCTCTGTGGCAGAGAAGCAGCGAAGGAGAACGGCTGGCGTGTGCTTGTATTGTGGGCTTGGGGGGCATTTTGCTCGAGTATGCCCTTCCAAGGGACAGAAGGGGTCTATGTCGGGAAACGGGACTTCCCAGGCTTAGGAGGGGTCGCTAGCCTGGGAATTTTTGGGGCAGAGGCAGGTGTGCCTCAGACAGCACCCAGAAAAGACCCTCTATTGGTCGCAGCAACTCTGTCAGGGGAGCAGGCTCAGGGGTGTGCAGTGGGAGTTATGATTGACTCTGGGGCATCCAGCAATTTTATGGACTGGGCGTTTGCTTCCCAACACAACTTCGCACTAGAGCCGCTGGCAGAGCCGAGGCAGGTGGAGACAATTGATGGGCGTCTTTTAAAATCAGGGCCGGTGACGCATCAGACTACGATGTTGAAGCTGGAGATCCAGGGACATGTGGAGCACCTACGTTTCTATGTGGCCGCGGTGCCACATTTTGCAGTGGTTTTGGGGATGCCATGGCTCACGCAGCATGATCCCCATATCTCATGGGGTCGGCGGGAAGTACTTTTTGCTTCACCCTATTGTCAAGAACATTGTTGGCCAGAGCGGGTGCAGGCAGCCGTGGCAGCGGTTCCAAGATCTGCGGCTGCAGATCTTCCAACAAAGTACGCTGAATTTGCGGATGTTTTTGACAAAAAGGAGGCGGATAGGCTTCCACCGCATAGGCCATATGACTGCACTATTGATTTGTTACCAGGGGCCTCTATACCAGCAGGGCGCATTTATTCCCTTTCGGAACCAGAGTTGGCGGTTTTACGGGAATTTTTGGAGACCAACATACAGAAGGGGTTTATTCGCCCTTCTAAGTCGCCTGCAGGCGCACCCGTATTCTTTGTACGCAAAAAGACAGGGGATTTGCGTCTCTGTAATGATTATAGAGGCCTGAACCGCATCACAGTGCGTAACCGCTACCCCTTACCACTAATTCCAGAACTTTTGGAGCGCCTGCGACATGCGAAGGTTTTTACCAAACTAGATCTTCGCGGGGCTTATAATTTAGTGAGAATCAAGGAAGGGGACGAGTGGAAGACTGCTTTTCAGACCAGATATGGGCACTATGAATATACGGTGATGTCGTTCGGGTTATGCAACGCCCCAGCCGTATTTCAGCATTTTGTTAATGACATTTTCAGGGACTACTTGGATCGCTTTGTTATTATTTATCTGGATGATTTTTTGATTTATTCCCCCAATCAGGAGGCGCATGATGCTCATGTTAAGGCAGTCTTGCAGAGACTTCGTGAGCACAGGTTGTACGCCAAATTAGACAAATGTGCGTTCGATCTCACGGAAGTGGACTTTTTAGGTTATAAGATCTCTGCAAAAGGAGTGGCGATGGATCACGCCAAGGTCGAAGCGGTCCTGTCCTGGCAGTCTCCTAGGACTCGAAAGGAGGTGCAGCGCTTTTTGGGTTTCGCGAATTTTTACCGGCGCTTTATTCCGGAGTTCGCGACTCTGGCGGAACCCATCACCCAGTTGCTGAGGGGCAAGACGGGGTTTCGGTGGACGCCGGCAGCACAGGTAGCTTTCGAGCAGCTGAAGCAGCGGTTTACGGCAGCCCCAATTTTGCAGCATCCAGATCCACGTAAACCGTTTGTAGTGGAGACGGATGCGTCAGATGTCGCCGTAGGTGCAGTTCTGCTACAGGCAAGTACAGCAGACTCTGGGTGGTTGCCTTGTGCGTTTTTTTCTAGGCAGCTTACTCCACCAGAAAGAAACTACACGATCTGGGAGAAGGAGCTCTTGGCAGTAAAGGCGGCCTTCGAGGTGTGGCGTCATCTGTTGGAGGGGGCGGAGTATCCAGTGGAGGTTCGGACCGATCACCGGAACCTGGAGTATCTGCAAACGGCCCGGAAGCTGACACAAAGGCAGAAGCGCTGGGCTTTGTTTTTTGGGCGTTTCAACTTTCGGTTGAAATATATTCCTCGGGCCCAAAATCGCCAGGCTGATGCCTTGTCCCGCAAGCCGGAGTATGCAGCGCAGACGGAGAGGGAGGTGCGGTCAACGATCCTGCGACCCGAACATTTTGCAGCGACGCAGGTGCCCCCGACTTTGCGGGAACAGATTCGCCAGGTGCAGGGGCAGGACGCGTTGGTGCAGGAACATGCAGCAGAAGGGGCCAAGGCACCGTTTCACATGAGAGACGGGCTCCTATATCACCGGGGTCGTTTGTATGTGCCAGCAGGGGTGTGTAGGGACTCAGTGTTACAGCTGTGCCATGACAGCCGGCCGGCCGGACATTTTGGCATATACAAGACTTTGCACCTGCTATCTAGAGACTTTTGGTGGCCGAGGGTGCAAGCGGATGTGGCTCGGTACGTCCAGAGCTGTCCGGTGTGTCGTCGGGCAAAGGACATAAGGGGGCGACCGGCAGGCTTGCTACATCCGTTGCCTACACCTGTGGGTCCATGGCGGGTGATTTCAATGGACTTTATTACAGACTTGCCATTGTCTGCGGGACACACCACTATATTTGTAGTGGTCGATCTTTTTTCAAAGATGGCGCATTTTGTCCCGTGTCCGGGGTTACCAACCGCCCAGGAGACTGCTCGGTTGTTCGTGGACAATGTGTTCAGGTTACATGGACTACCGGAGGGGATTGTCTCGGATCGGGGAGCGCAATTTACGGCACGTTTTTGGAAGGCGGTGATGCAGGTTTTGGACATCAAGGCGCATATGTCATCAGCCTTTCATCCGCAGACAGATGGCCAGACAGAACGGACAAATGGCACGTTAGAGCAATATCTGCGATGTTACTCTAACTATCAACAAGACAATTGGATGGGGTTGCTTCCCTTGGCGGAATTCGCCTATAATAATTCTGTGCACGCCTCAACGCAGCAGACACCGTTCTTTGCAACCAGCGGTGTTCATCCACGGTGGTTTCCGGCGGTGGTGCCCGCTACCAGGGTTCCTGCAGCAGACCAATGGTTGCAGGAATTACAGGCAGTGCAATCCATGGTGCAGGAGCAGCTGCAGGTGGCCAAAGAGGCCTACAAGGTGGGCGCTGATCGGAGGAGGCAGGAGGGGCCGGCAATCACGGTTGGTGACCGGGTGTGGTTGTCAACACGGAATCTTCCACGGCATCGACCCTGCAGGAAGTTGGATGCGCGTTTTATGGGCCCATTTTTAGTAACAGCACAGATTAATCCGGTGGCGTTCCGCTTACAGCTGCCTCGGACTTTCCGGATTCACCCTGTGTTTCACCGCTCTCTATTGGTTCCAGCAGCAGGGGTGAGGCCGGATGCTGGGTCAAAGGCTCCTCCAGTCCCAGTGTTAGTGGATGGGGAGGAGGAGTATGAAGTGGCACAAGTCTTGGACTCACGGAAACATCAAGGGCGTTTGCAGTACTTAATTGACTGGCTGGGTTATGGGCCAGAAGAGCGCTCCTGGGAGAATGCTGGGGATGTGCATGCTCCTCTCTTGGTGCAGGACTTTCACCTTAATTACCCTTCCAAGCCAGGCCCAGCTAGGGCAGCAGGAGGGGATTATGGAGAGGGGAGTAGTGTAAGGAACGGTGAGTTTTCTGAGGATGAGGACTCTGGGGATGAGCAGCCACAGGCGGGACCCAGTACCAGCTTGGCTGATCAACAGCCAGCAGAGGCCTCATCCAGTGCAGACTTAGAAGAGGAGCAAACAGACTTGCTACACGTGCCCTCGTTCAAACAGCAAAGGGCAGAGAAGGAGGCTTTACGCCGATCTAAGCGGATTGCTAATAAACGCCAGCTGAACAAGGAACAGCTGTGAGGCCAAGCTGGTGTATTTAGGTAGCAGTTCGCAGACCAACAAATTTGTCAGAGCTTATCTGGTTTGCCTGGGAGAAGCTCTGGACCGTGTACCCTTGACTGTGCCGTGTTCCTGGTGGATTGTTTTGGACTCTGGACTTCTTGGACCCCGTGACTCTCTCCTGCCCTTTGGAACCTGGATTGGCTTTATGGACTTTCGTGACTCTCTCGTACCCTCACTGACATCTGGAATGCTTTATGGACTGCCTATGTGTTTTGCGTAAGCAACAAACGATTGCTCTATGTATTTTTGTTTCAGTTGTGTGACCAATACACGTTATCAGTTACTTCCTTAATTGCTGTGTTTGCTGTTTCTTGGCGTGCTTCCCAGTCTGGGCACTCTGCCCAAAGAGATAAGCAAAAGTGGCTGGTTTCAGACAGGCTTCTTCAGGACACCCATTGTGAAAAAAGGAAGGTGAGGGAAAGCATCATTTCAAAGGTGAACGTCAACAGAATGTAATTTGTTTAATTTTATGTCTTCACAGCTAAACAAAGTTTCAACTTTCAGGAATATAGCTTTTCTTTGAATACTTTGGAACAGGTAAAGTGTTTTAAAATATAAGTAATAGGTGGTATGTGTGGTCATCTTACCTCCAAATGGAATGTTTGAATCTGAGTGGATGAAAGCTACAGTAAGCACAACCCAGCTTCCACATGTGCATCTTCTACTAGATTGGGAGCTGTGCACATGCTCCCACCCCTCTCCTGCACCACCCAGTGCTGGATCTCTCCATCCAGAATTATGTGCTCCTTTCATTATGTTGTGAACTGCATACATGAATATTTTTTAGAGATGTTGGTGAAGTTCTAGCCAGGTTCAGAAAATAACTCTGGGAGATCATCATAGCCTGTCTCAAAGGAGAATTGAGCTTTAAAATCCCCCAAATCAGGGTGCAGAACCCTGGGCCCAAATCTGGCCTTTCAGGGGTCCCAGTTTGGCCCTCTGGGTTTCCCCAGAATTCCATGCCCCCAGCCCCACCCCCTTTCCTCAAGCACTGGTCGTTTGGTGTTTTCCCCTTCTAAAAGCTAGAAATGCCTTTCCCAAGGCCTAGTTACTGACAGTAAGAGCTTTAAGCTAAAGTATGTGCAATGCCTTTTAAACACTCATCTGCTTCACTGAATTTTTTTTTTTTAATGTATCGTTTAGGTTTTCCTAGAACTTTGCAGAGAGCAAGAGCAAGATAATTTCGATATGGCCCTGGATGCAACCTTTGCGTGGAAACAAGTGCAGAAGGCTGATTGCTAAGTTGTAAATAGCCTATTCCAAAGACCGATGATTACTGAAGTAAGTGCTTGAACTAAGAAAAATATAAGGCAGATGGGACAGAGCAGACGGTCTCTGCATTATGTCTTGTATAATTTGGCCCTTAGACTGGAAGCCTCTTGGGGCAAGGGCACTGCAGTTTATATAGCCCTCTGTATGCTAACAGGTCTGTGTGGGTAACACCCATATTACTCATATGTGGAGATGTAACTTTTCTGGAAATGTTGACCTCGTGAAGGAAAACTCCCCCTCCTTTTTGTTTTTTTAGAAAAATATGTATGCAATACCTATTAGTTTATGAACGTAACCTATATTATGTATAGCTTTTATTGGTATAAATTTGAAAAGTGTAACTCTCCTAGTTTATTCCAATAAACTCTGCTCAAGATCTGCTGCACCCTGTGAGCACCTACCCATCTCTGCCTGCCTGCTGGTCAGCATGTTTGGCGCCAATATTGTTATCTTTTCAGCACCAGGTCAAGACCTTTCTCTTCTCCCAGGCATTTAACAGCATTTAACAACATATGCTAAGTTTTTTTTTAATGGACCCCAGAACTGTTGTTGTTTTAAATGGATACTGTATACTGTTTTTTTTTTATCTTTTTGATGGTTTTAAATTTTGTATACTTTTTTAATGTCCACTGTTTTTAACTTTTGTAAACTGCCCAGAGAGCTTCGGCTATGGGGCGGTATATAAATTTAATAAATAAAATAAATAATTACAAATACACCCAGTGTTAAAAGATGGATTAAGTAGGGAAAAAAGTCCTAAATTAGGATGCATTTAAACACTCATGTTCAGCTCGAGGCAAAGCTGCAAATAGTACCTCCTCGCCATCCTCAAGTCAAGGTGCAATGGTAGCCAAAGCCAATCAAGTTATTTTTGTACTTGAAATGAAAAATCTCACAAGCACCACTTCCCCTTTCTGGCAGAAACACTACAATACAAATAAATCAAAGAACTAACAATTTGCTGACCTTTCATGACACCCAAAATTTGATGCCAGATCCCTCCTTCAAATTGCTTCACACACTCTGAAAAGTGTCTGCTTCTAGCCTCATAGTGTTATGAGAACAGTAAATATGGAGATTGAGTTAAATAACATTGAACTGTTTCTTCTTCTTCTGTATTATTATCACTCTGTATGTGCAAGAGTAACTGTGGCCAAAATTAGCCACTGAACCCAGATCATGTTATTTAAATAATAAATACCTTTGAAAATACCATTATCTGTTGCACAATAGTTTTGAAAAGATCAGTCTTATTAATTTGAAATTTGTCTGACAAGGGAATAGGAATACCAGCTATATTAGAGAGGGCTGCACTGCTCTTTTAAGATTTAGACCCACACCTTGACAACCTCTTGGAGCTACTTCTTAATAATCAGAGTTTTACTAGCTTTAGTTTGCTTTTTTCCAGTACAAGACACAGGTGTCAAACCAATCAGGCTAGAGTAATCCGTGCTAATAACATTCAATTAACCTTGTGTAAAATGCTCAGTACAAATAACCAGTACAATGTTTTAATATGGTAATAAAGAAGACAAAGATTTAGCCATTTGGTTTCACAATTAGAATTTATAAAAGTGCAAACTCTATTTAATTGTACCCATGCAAGCAGTATAGGGTTCTCTGCAACAACTTGCAACTGTGACTACTTAGACCATTCAAGACAAGGAATATATTTGGTAGCCTTATACTTCACTATACATACATGTATTTGGACATTATTGAATGACAAGTAGTAATTCAGAATGGCTTGAAGTGGAACTACAATACATTTTTGTGACTTGACCCAGGCAAGAGTAACTCTTCCAAGTTAGTGAAACTCTGATTATGTCCACCATATCTGTAATGTTACAAATCATTTGACTGATGTTCAGATTATGTTCGCTGAAAGGGTGAGGCATGACAGTAACATAAATGCACTTATCACTAGTTTTGTGGTACAACTGCTTAAAAAAAGTATTGCAATGAATATGTTGACAAGTACCTTAACTTAACACACTGACCCCAAGTATAATAATGCATGGTTTCATTTTTTTAAAAAAAATCATCTCAACTTGAGAATTTGATTTATAGAGTAATTTTCATCAAAATAATTATCTTAAAATAAAGTTTAAAAAAGAAACACAGAGATTAAATACTATGTATTTAATTATGGGATTATTGTAAGTTAAGATGTATCTTAGATTTGACTCACCTAAATAACAACTGCTAAAAGATAGGTAGTTTAGAGAATTGCTTTCTCTTATTAGTTAACTTACATAAAAATGTGTGCAGAGGAAAATTGGAACTGGCAAAGTTTCACCAAAAAAAAGGCCTTTAGCAAAACATTTTTCTAGAAAGCTGCATAATAAACCAATGATCATTATACTGAAGATTGCAACTCATGTCACAAAGTGATCTTCCTATACCTACAGAACGTGATTCTTAAAATTAAGTTTCATAAAATGCAGCACATATAAAAAGGATATTTTTAAAAGAGTGGTTTGGATCCAGAGAAGAGCCCCTTTCATTCAAGTCATAGATCAGTAATAAGAGTATTTAAAAATAAAGGCAATTAAGAATATTTATACTATTAATAAGGCAAAGAAGGTGAACACTCAGTTGCTTAGGAACATGTTCCAAATTCATTGTGTTTATTGCACACTCCAAAATAACAAAAACAGCCCCTTATTAAACCCTGATGAATCATTTGGATTCCATAATTTGGAAGAGATCAGAAAACAACTCGCTCCCCCTGGGATCTTTCCCAACTAATTGTTCCATTCAGTGTTCCAAAATTGCTGTCTTCCTCCTCTTGCTCTTTGACAAGTTCCACAAATACCTAAAATGAAAGCATTAATTACAACCACAATCCACTTGAATTCTACTCAGCCATGGGGAAAATAATGGCCTGAAGTAGTACAGGGTTGAAAAACTGCACAATGTAACTGTCTGAAAGTGCTACATTGCAGATCTTCTATGCACTTAGAACATTGGGTGGGTGGGGATCAGTTCTAGATGACACCCCATATTATAGTTATAAAGCATAAAGGGGAATGTAGCCAATTTCTGAAAGCACGTGACAGTTTATTTCATAAATGAAAATGTAAAGATAGGTTTAAAACCTGTGGGAAAAACACTTTTGGGGGAAAGGGGTGGAAGGTATGTCATGTTTTTGAAGAAGTCTAATTACCTGTTCAAGTGTTGCTTGAGAGAAGCTGTACTCTTCAATATTAAAGGCATGTTTTGCTGTTAAAAATGTTAGAAAGAGTAACCATTTATTCCTCAAAGGTAGTTAAGAATCAAAATAATTTAATCTAAATGTACATTTTAAAACAACACATTATCCCTCCTGTTGCCAGTAAAATTGAATCAATTTGAAGCTCCACAGGCATTGTGATGTGCACACAGAGTTTGTGGCATATTCTGACTTCCACATGAGAAGTCCTGACAGGGGTGCATGAACCCAGGTATTCCATAACGTTACAGGGACTGGGCATGTTGCAGAACAGTGTGCACCTCCTTAGTAAATCAGAAGCTTCTGGAACACTGAAATAGTTAAACTAGTTAAACATAGTTTATGGCAAGTTAATTTCTTAGGATACAACTTTGAAATGCCCTCCCACAAGATGTATGCTTAGCGCCGACTTTATTGACATTTTGGCACAAGTCTAATAACCATCTGCCTACCCAGGCATTTAGTACCAGTTCTTACATACACACTTGATCTTCACCAAAAGGTTGAGAAGCGATACCAGTTCTCACAATTGATCTCACTGCTGATTGTTTTATTGGCTTTATTAGCTGTTTATTTACTGTATTTTGTTGCTGTTGATTAAAAACTGTAAGTGGTCATGGGTTTTTTTAATGGGATATAAAAAGAATTAAATAGACCCTGTTTTTCTTTAAATGATCTAAAGTTTGACTGGCTGCAAGTCCATAGGCAAAATAATATCAAGTGAAACTTGATTTAACAGGATGGCGTAGGAGATGATAAAAGCTGTGAGAAACCAGAAATTTGGATAAAAGGTTAGCTTTATAAAGAGGATTATAATGCTATGGAACAACATGATGGATGTGTGTGTGTGTGTGTGTGTGTGTGTGTGAGAGAGAGAGAGAGAGAGAGAGAGAGAGAGTCAACAGGGTGAATTCAGATTATCAGGAGATTTGGATGGATAGCTGAGAATCAGATGATAGAGGTTTCATCATAATCAGTTCACTTAGTAAATTGTTGCCTCACCTTCCTCCAGTTTAGAAAAAGACAGTGCAAGTGACTGGACATCTTCGTTTGGAATTTTATACGCCAAAATTGAGGCAAAACTGCAACACACACAAAATAGGCATAAGCACATGCCACAACAATTATAATCACAAGTGGCTGTAGTAATATTACATGAGTTAAACAGATTTGTACAATATTGTCATAAAGCCAAACAGGTACAATTATTTTGTACTAGAGAGGTCTTTCTCTACCTATTTCTAACAAAGTAGATTCAAATATTAAAAATCACCAGGGGATATAAGAGAATCTGTGACATTGAAAGTTCTAGCCTAGTTGACCATATACTCACTGATATTTGAACAAAGAAACATCTTCCAAATATTAAATTGTCCCGAGTCTCTATTAATGATGGAAGCAAAACAGGCCAAAACCCTTTTGTCTCAAAGGGTTAGAGACAGTGACCTACAAGTTTTTAGATCTGCAGCAGATAGAACTTGCTCTCCTCTGTTCTTAGGCATTAACCTGAGTTATGGAAAAGCAGAAGCAAAATATTTTTCGGTGCTTAACGTCCCTAAATATTGGTGTGCACTAACTCTGGCAAGATTTAACGTCCTGCCATCTGCTCTGTTACAGGAGAGGTTTTAGAAAATAAATTTTCCTGATCGGTTATGCCCATGTGGAAGCAATGAAACTGAATCGGTTATCCACGTTCTACTCTGTTGCACTTTTTATATAGAGATTAGAGAGAAATTGTTGCTTGACACCAGATTAGAAATTAATGCACTTCTTTGTTGAAGCCTCGTGTGGCGCAGAGCAGTAAAGTAGCAGTTTCTGCAGCCGAAACTCTCCCCACGGCCTGAGTTCGATCCCAGCGGAAGCTGGTTTCAGGCAGCCGGCTCGGGTCGACTCAGCCTTCCATCCTCTCGAGGTTGGTAAAATGAGTACCCAGCTAGCTGGGGGAAAGGTAATAATGGCCGGGGAAGGCAACGGCAAACCACCCCGCTATAAGGCCTGCCAAGAAAACATCAGCGAAAGCTGGCATCCCTCCAAGAGTCAGCAATGACTCAGTGCTTGCACGAGAGGTTCCTTTCCTTTTCCCTTTGTTGCTTCAGGGCCACAGAGGGCAGAGACATAATCGAGGCTTTTGGTAAATTCTTTTTGAATGCTATGAGAATAAAGTCTCTCCAGAATTGATTATGCTGCATATCTTTCAAATTTGTACGTAATTTCGTCCTGCTCTTTTTGTAAGTGTAAAGTCTGGTCAGTAACTGTAATAAAGTTGATGATGAATTCAATCTACTTTCAGAAAAAGTGTTGACTGTCCATATCACAAAGGGCATGTCCAATTGAACATTCTGGAGAAGTCTTAAATCAGCACAAATATTAGGTGTACACATCTCCTTTCCCCTCATATCAAGAAGGAAGTAATGAATAGGGATGTGCTCCGCTTCTAATCGGACCGGAGAAGCAGTAGCGAAGCGGGGGGCTTCGCCTGCCCTTAAGGCGGAGGCGAAGAGGATTGGGGGGCCGGCGGAGCGTGGCGAAGAGGATTGAGGTGAAGGCGGATCCTTCGCCTCGATCCGGAGCTCCGCCGGAAAGGTAAGTGGGGTTTACCGGGCCCTGCCACTGTCGCTGTCGCCCATGCGGCGACAGCAGCAGGGCCCGGTAACGCCCCCCGCCCTCCTCTCCCTTACCTGCCTCCGTCCGCGGTCCGTCAGCGTCTCCAATTGAGCCCTTGGTTCCAGCAGGAAGTCTGGGCCGCACTTGCGGCCCAGACTTCCTGGTGGAACCACGGGCTCAATTGAAGACGCCGAAGGACCGCGGACGGAGGCAGGTAAGGCCCCCCTCCTCCTTACCGGGCTCTGCCGCCGTCGCCGCATGGGCGGCGATGGCGGCAGGGCCCGGTAACCCCCCCTATGGGGGGGACCGGAGCTCCGATCCGGATCCGGAGCTCCGAGCGGAGCGGGCACAGGCGGAGTGGGGGTGGGGCGGAGCAGGCCGATCCGAAAATGGCAGATCTTAAAGTGAAGCGGAGTGGGGGGTCCGTGCACACCCCTAGTAATGAATGGGAAAGCCAGAATGAATGGGAAAGGTGGATGGACTTTGACTGGATGGTCAGCTAGGAACCACACTCAAATAAATGCAGTTCACTCGTTGTTTCCTCAATGCAGTGAAATGAGGGTGTGCACAACTTTTATTGACTCACTTGAATAGGCTTAGCGGCGGCATAGAGCATGGATCCTGTCATTGGCCCGCCTGCCTGCTGACCAATTCCTTTGGCCCACATGCCAGGAGCACAGATGGTGGTTAAAAGGGCCAGGTGCAGACCGCTAACATGAACCCCTCAGTGGCTTTCTGACTCAGTATCACCCCAACTCACTAAGCGAGATCATTGTCAATGACTACATTTTTACTATGAGCAATGTTTACCTAGTAAAGGATAAAATTCAAAGCCTAAAGCATACAAGAGGTCTTGCAGAAAAAAATATTGTTTTGAAATCCCTGGTGATCATTTATTTCAATGTTGTCTTTGTTAATAGTTTGCATACAAAAACATATGAGCTCACTTTTGTTTTAATGCCCATTCTAACTACTATTCTTACCTTTTCTGACAAATTGCATTTGGAAAGATGCGCAAAATTTTCCTTTGAACACGCTCCTTCTGCAGTATATCTGGCACTTCTTTTAATTTCATTTCCAAGAAATATCCTCTGCCAAATTTACTCTTGAGATGTTGAACTGTGCCGATACACCTATCCGTTGTTTGGGGGAGAGGCAGAAGTAAATTCATTCCCACTTTTTAAATGCTAATATTTTAAAAAATAAATCTGAACTTCTTTACCCAAAATGCCCCAGTTCGCAGAGGAGGTACCTTAATTTCCCAGACACCAAGATCGCCACCCGGTCACACACCGCTTCAGCTTCTGCCATATAATGAGTTGTCAGAATAGCTGCTCTGTTTTTATTTTTAAAGGCAGCTCGAATTGCTTTCCTATAAAAAATAACAAATATTCCATGAACCTGCAAATGATTGCTTTTTGATTGGTCCTCTGTGCAGCCACATGTGCGAGATATTACATCATCTGTTGGACCGCCCAACCCTTTTACCTCATCTCAAAACATCTTTCACCCTTTCCTTGAGATATAAAAGGTAGGTCCAATGCCTGGCCATGGTTTAGTAGCCCAGACAAACAGAACTGAATGGTTCTGTGGCTCACCTGTGGAATGGGCATGGACACACTAAGATTTGTAGAAGGTTGAATTGGAAGTCTGAACATGTTTGACAAGGGGCTGAACAGGAACCATGAAGAACACTTTTTCTGTGAAAGCACTATTCAAAACATGGATGAACACTAATACCAATAGCATTGCTAGTTGAAAAAAATGATTCTTTTTAACAGATGGAAACTAACTGTCTGCTCATTAACCTGGACATTTGCAAAGTCACAAGCTGGCTTCTGTTCAGGGTTCTAGCCATTCCATGTCCTCTTCTCTCCTCCCTCCACCCCACCCCATGTTCCTTTGTCCTCCCCTCCAACAGTCAGTGAGCATTCTGTGTCCACTGAGCATACTGAATCCTCACTGGATTGTTTGGGTCCACCCCCTCCATTTTGGTTTAGTGTGGGGTGGAGGAGAGATTGTGAATCTAAGCTAAATTACAATTTTGTATTTCTCCATGGGAAACTCTCACTCTTTTCTCTGGGGACATTTACAAATTGGACCTATCCAGGTTTTGAGAGGGTTCTTTCTGCCTCTTTTATACCTTATATTCAATTACTCCTTCAGCCATTCATTCCATTCCCTTTCCCATGTGGATTTCTTTTCTTTTTTCAATCACCCCATTCCATTCCTCCTCCTACTCAGTTATCATTTTTATTTTCAGCCTTTGAACATTCAATGCCACTTAAACTTATTTTGTCCTCCTCCACTTCATTTTTTCCCCCTAAAGATATTTTGAACATATGTAGACCTCAGGATTACCCTAAGTCCGCTGATACCTCTCGTGCGCCTGGGCGGTGCTGTTTTGGCAACATAAGCAGGAGCCTGGGAAGACTTGCATCAGATATAGACGGAATGATAGTGAGCTTAGAAAGATTCCCATGCTCATAGTTACAAAACAAGCGAACATTCACATATCAATGCAATATTCCATTTTAGCTACAGGCTCCATGCCATTTGATGATGCTCACCACATCTGCTGTATTTCTATAGGATCCATACCAGTTGATGGCTCATCTAGTAGAGTAGTATAAGGGTTACCAAGCATACTTAATGCAAAACATAACTGAAAGAGAGAAAATAGGAAAGGAGAATTTAATGGCTGTTTACTTTGTATAATATGCAAGGTCAATACTCCTTTTAAAATAATAAAATACCTTTCTTTTGATTCCTGCTCCAAGTTTCTTTGCTCTTTTCTTTAGATGTTCCTTAAGATCAAGTGCACTGGAAATGCTGCAGAATAATAAGAACATTTTTGTAGTTTTGAAATGGATGTCATTACAATCTCAATGTGTAAGCATTCTAAGAGAACAGTATGAGAGAACTTAAAAACTTTAATATACAGTACACTCAGTTTATCTCTGTTTCAATATGCTGGTAAAGGTTCATGTCATGTAACTATAGAGAAATATACAAAAATACAAGATGAAGACTATCAACTAAGGAGGAATAGTGGAAGGATGAATTTAGCAGCTATTATTTAATTTTTACTTTTAATATTTTTAGGCTGTCTTTTAAGGTGCAAAACCCTCTCAAAGCAACTTACAAGATACAAACAATACAGCAATACATATTAGAATGAATAAAATTCAGTGACAATAATAAAACAGACATCCCATCCCCACCCCCAAATACTAAAACCAAAGACAACTGTGCTCAAAACCATCAGCAGCCCTATTAAAAAAAAAAAAAACTTTTATCATGTCCATTGTGTGAACCCCTCTTTCTCTTTAGACTTCCTGGTTGGTATTGCATTCATTATGCATCTTATCATTTCCATTTGCATGACTTCCCAGACAGTACTCTTTTGAAATGCATTAAAAATAGAATGGAAGGAAGGTTGAGCCTGGCTCGGTTCACACAACACTTTTCTCAACGTTGGTGTAACAACTCCACTGTGAGTTAAGTGTTGTCTGGAGGGAAAACTCCACCCCATGGTGGAGTGTTGTTGTTGTTTTTTAAAAAAAACACTCAACCCTGACTCTCCACACTGTACAGAGGAGAATCCATGCAGAACTGTTGTGTTGCATGTTGTATGGAGGGCTCCATGGAGTTTCCTGTTAAGTTGAGTTGACTTTTCCCACTGGCCATAGAGTTCCCTGGCAAGAGTGGCGAAAGGAGGGAGTGCCACTCTAGGAGAGCTGCTGGGATTGGCTTTTTTGCAGCAATGGCTGATGGCATACCATTGGGAGGAGTCAATCAAATGCTGTGTTGACTTTTACTCCACTCCACAAGAAGCCACACCCACACAACGGTAGAGTTGGAACATATTATATAGTGAGTACCCCCTACAAACTCCACTGTTGAGTGGAGTTTTTCCACTGAGTAGAGAAAAGTGTTGTGTGAACTGAGCCCCCCGTCTAATGGTTCAGGGCAACAACCTAATTAGTCTGCCTCATCTCTAGCATGGAAAACAAAGTGAGCTTTTGAGTTTCTCATGAAAAGTAAAAGGCACATAGCTAAAATCCTGAATATGTCTTTTTAAAATTGTGAAGAGTTTTAAGTGCCTTTTTATAGTTTTATACTTGCATAACAATTGTTTTACAGTATACCCATGATACTTGTATTTTTATTCAGTTATGTATACTCAAGCACAAAAAGTAAAGTAAGAATTCACTTTATAGATATCAGTTGTAATTACATCTGTCATGTATGGGCATAACGATAAACATAAAAGGAAGTGGACCAAATTGTGTATCCACCATGGGAATGAGCCAGTAAACTAGACTGAGGACTCATTCCTCTTCCACTCTAACTGTACCAAATAGCAAAGAAGTAGAGTCACAACTCTCTCATCATCTGGTTAAGGTAAGCACAAAAGTGAAAGTGTGAGTTGGCCATTACTTCCATATACCGTATTTCTTCGATTGTAAGACACCATCGATTGTAAGACGCACACTAAATCAGTACCACCAACAGGAAAAAAAACCCTAAGACACACCCGCAATTCTAAGACACACCCTGTTTTTAGAGATGTTTATATGGGGGGGGGGGAAGTGTGTCTTAGAATTGAAGAAATACGGTATTACTTTTGGATCACAGTGTTAGAAATTACTTTAGAATACACAGTGAGATAAAAGATTTCCTTTGCTTGTGCTGGGAAGGTGTTAATGTATAATTCAGTTTCATTCAAAGATAATTATGAAGTATATGCAAGAGAATGAAGAAACTAAAACAACTTTGGTTAAGACAGAGCTAGAAAATTTGTTCCAGATACAGTTCTTCTGTGGCTAGAAATTATGTAACAAACTAGAACACAGAATATAGATATAGAAATATGTGCCACTGAACAGCGGGTGGAATTCCAAGGACAGTGTGCCTTAGTCTGAAAAGTGAAAATAGTGTACCTTTTCAAGTTATGCTATATTTAACTTTATGTTACGTAAGTTCTACCTTCCCCCATATACATTCTATGGTATTTTAAAGTTCAAGCCAACAACTATTTTCAAGGAGACCATATCATAGTAAAGTAAGAAACAGAACAAACTTCTATTAATATTCATGAAAATAAAATGTTTAGAATGAGGTATTTACCATTTTATGACTTCCGTCATGTCACTAGCACTCATTCCTTTGATAGCACCATATATTTCAAAATGCTCCTGTAATGTAATATTGGGCCAAAGTGGATTTGTCTGTGGACAGTATCCCATAAATCTCATGGAATTATCCTTGTTATTCTCACCTAAAGAATAATCTCCCATCAGCACCTGTGGATACAGTAGTCCTTTCTCAATATTTTGTATGTAATGTTTGAATTTGCAGCTTACTTTTACCACATGATGACTTTTCACTTTTATATACTAGGGGCATACTGGGATGTCCCTCCTGATTAAGTATAGGCAGTCACAACATTCAAATGCATATATTCTATTTCAAAGCTACAATCCTCTATGCAGTTACCTTGGAGTAAATCCTATTAAATGCAATGGGATTTACTTTTGAGAAGACATGCAAGGATTGCATTTTTATCTATAGTCATGTTATTCCACAAACGTTTTTAAATTCACAGTTCAAAAACGGTGTATGAAAGCACAAGGAAGAGACAGACTGAAAGCTTATATGCACAGATCTTTCCAACGGTAGGTATACCACTTTTTTATGTGCACTATTTGCTCATCTATATGAAGTTTGGGCACTTTCAGCTAGCAAGAAATATATCTCCAGCGATATTCTATTACCACAAAATGCATCTAGTACATTATATGCAGCCCCTGTATGAAATACCCATTTTGTTAGCCTAGAAAGAGCTACTGAACCTGTTTTGGATGCAAATCCTTGCAACAGTTAACAGAAAAACATAGGCGAAAGAGAGGGCACAGAAGCTTGTCTGCAGTTGGATACCTGGCCTGAAGTTGGTTCAACTTCTCCCACCAGAATATTAATCAGTGTGCTCTTCCCAGCTCCATTTGGCCCTAACACTCCCAGAATTTCCCCTAAAGAAGAAAAAGAAGAAAAATAGCTGCATATTTTCTTCACAACATTTATTTTATTTTCAAAAAATGTATTGGTTTTCAGTAATAACTAATTTAATACCAACCTTTTTTTACACAAAGAGAGACATGATCAGTTGCCACTTTCTTAATTTTTCTTCCAAGAAGAAAATCTGTCTTTTCATCATAATCTTTATGCAAGCTGCTGACCAAAATTACTGGTTTCTAATAAAACAAAAGATAACTAAGAGGTTAATACTGAATAAGTTTGAATATACAATGCAAAAATATTCCTTTGAATTGGAAAAAAAATCATCTCAGTCAATGTTGGGGGTATACAGACTTGGATACATTCTATTTCAAAGTGTACGTAGAGAAATCTCGTTGTGAACCCGCTTGTATACAGAGACAGCCTTCAGCCACCTCTGTAGTTGTGGGGCTAGGGGCACTATAACTATGGAAATGCCCACAGGCAGTTTCTTTCCACAGCCCACTTCACTTTCCATATTTTCTCTACATCAGTCCTCTCCAACCTAGTGTCCTCCAGATGTCTTGGTCTACATCTCCCATCATTCCCATACAGCATGGCCAATCTGAAGAAAACATCTGGAGGGCACTAGTTTGAGGAAGGCTTCTTTACATTATCTTGTACATAGGAGAGACTGTGTGTAGAGAAAAAATAATGTGGTTGGCTCACAGGTATGCAAAAGCCTACAGAAGTCAAGCATACTACTGGAATGATTACCTTCTCATATTTAGTGCAAGTTGCTTTCTGTTGCCAGAGAGAGATCTATCACCAGCTGCTTCCAGATCTCTTTGTAATGATACCAGTGTATAAGTGTAAGTGTATTATTATGGTATATAAATGTAATAAATAAATAAATGGCCAGGCAAATCTCCCCTTGTGCGTGCTACTTTATAATGGGATCTGGTCCCAGTTAAATTCAGCGGATTAAGACAACGGGTCAAGATTTACCTCCTCACAGCTCTGTAAGGTTGTCATGTCTTTCACCCTCAACCTCTCAGCCATAACATCTTCATCCTCATCCTCATCCTGGGGCACATCTGGAAATTTCCAGGGCTTGAGTTTTACAGGAGTTCTGGAGACAGAGAAACATATTCAATTTCTGCTCATGGATTCTCTGAACAAATACAACCCGGGGGGTGGGGGGATCTGTCTGTTCGATAAGCCAGACCTCAAAAATTGGAATGCTCTATGCATCCTTGTGACAGAACTGGTTCGACAAGTCATCTGAAGGGGCATTCGTAAGCACTTTCACTTTGAACTGGTTCCCAAGTGCTGAGATTCCACAAGTTATCCACTACTTCTGAAAGAAGAGGAACAACTTTCTCTCTCCATGCCAAAACCTGAACTGACCCTCAGTACAGCTGAGGAAAGAACTTCTCAGTGCTTGACTGTTATGTTGATGCCTACAGCAGCCAACTGGATTATTTTGCCAGATGAGAGAGGGTGACTGTGTGGACAAGGGCAGGTTAGCACTCTTGCTTTTTTTCCTTCTTCTTCTTTCGATTGTAAATATCAACAAACAGAAAAGAAAATACATCATGAAAACAAATCCCCACCCCATACATTGTATAGGTGAGCACTCTTGTTAAAGTAGCTGATGATACCCATTCATCTCCGATTCAATTTGTCACATGTAGCAGTAGGAAAAAAGATGCTTGTGTGCAAGAATCACCACATACTTGCCAACCAAAGAGATGCCTGGTAAAAGGTAGAATATGGGGGCTGTTTTCTACAAGACAGAATAAGTTTGGAAGTGCAGGGGGTGGCATATTCTGAAAATCCCTCCTAGCGCAGGGGTTCCTAATGTGCTACCCAGAGGTGAAATCACACCCACAGCACCCTCCAACGGCATCTGTGAAGCTTTCCACTCCCTGCTCCCTTCCAAAATTTATTAATATATGTCAGGTTCTCCTTCCTGTTCTTGACCCTCTTAACCTCTAGCCTCATTTTTTCTCTCCCCTCTACTCTGCCTTGCTAGTTCCCCCTCCCTCCCAGCCTCCAGCCTCACTATTTCTCTCCACCACCACCACTACACCTGCTTTGACTAGCAAGGTCCCCACCACAGCCATTAGTCACATCATCCATGGGAGCAATTTCTGGTGGTGCCCACAGCAGTTTCTCAAATTCCCAAATGTGCTAGCGGGTCCAAAAAGGTTGGAGACCGTGACCAAGCACATTCTTAATCCTGCAGGTATACCTAACAATGTACATTTTCTTTGAAGTTTTGGATTTCATAAACTAATCTCAAAGGACTTTCAGTATAAAAAGATAAATGAAATAAGCCTCAGATCCTTTCCAGCCTGACAATTGTATAGTTTGAAAAACATTTTCCCTGTGGCACTTGTGCAGTGCTATGATTTTCTATCCCCCTTTCATTTTATTTAATTTTTTAAAAGAAAAGTCCTCTTATTACACATCAAATCTAGGCATACGTAGATGGGACAAAATTCTGTTCAACATACCTCTGAACCAAATACTAATATAAATCAAACATTCTGCATGTGAGTTTCCATTTAAGGCATCACTATTATTTCCAGATTCATACTGCAAAATTCACGGGCAGGTTGTAAACCTGCTACAGCTGTGAGTCACTGTTAGACAAGTTCTTTGTCCTTAGGGACGAGATCCAATTCAGCCCCCAAGCACGACTCCACACTTCCAGTGACAGAAGGTTCAAAAGCGCTTTACTGATTAGTAATCAAAATCTGAGGTTCTTGAAAGCGAGCAGTCAGACAGAGAATAGAAAATTCAGCACAGCATTTGAAGCTTGAATGGGGCAGTGCCCAGTAGCAACATTAACCAATCAGAACGTTATAGCTAATCTTTGCCAAACAATTCCTTTGCTCACAGTAAGTTACAGTAAGCTAACTTTTGCCTGGAGCCGAGACTATTGTTTTCGTTAGAAAAGACAGATACAAGAAGACACCCTTGAAAACGCCCTCGGGTACGTGACATTTCACCTGCTGTATAATGGCTAAATCACAGCTTCCTTTAGAAAATGGAGGCACCTATGCTAACATCACCATAAAATAATCACTATAATAGAATAAATAATTACATTGTATCATTTAAGGATTTGTGTGAGGAGAGCTGCCAGCAAGCAAAGCTCAGATGTTTTGCCATTCCAAGCAGCTGCACCAAGAGGTGCACCTCAAGATGTCACAGAGATGCAACGCGCAAGGCCTCAGCATTTGGAAAACGAACAGAAAGGTTGTGGCATTACAAGGAATTCCTGGCTATGCCTCTTGGACTGCACATTGCTCCACTGGCATTCCTAAGTGACCGCCTGAGCTCTCCAAGGCAAAACCATTAAGAGGCAAAGGGACTTCACGTTCCCATGGACAAAGAGACTTCTGTTGCAAACACTCTTAAAGACCCTGTTATAGTACACACCTCATTGAAATTTACTCCTGGCAAACTCCAACTTGTTGTAATACTTTCAATACTGATCTTTAAAAGCAAAAGACAAACAGACAAACCTGAAAAATGGGTCCTCTCTCATTGATTTGCCTCCACACTTCACCTCAAGATAGCGTAGAAGGAAGAGCCAAATTACACATTGCAAATAAGGCTAAAATGAAGAAAAAAATGGGGGGGGGAGAGGAAAAGTATATTAAAACAATTTAGCTAATTGCATTTGTAAGGGAACTTGAAAACAGACACTAGAAAAAGGTATGCCAACAGCTACAGTGGTGCAACATTTACAATCCATAGCATCATGTGAGTGGTGTGGTTATAATACTAAGGCACTGCCAGGCATAGATGTTAGTGGAAACCTATATAATAAGAATATGGAAGATCAGTAATGATTAAAAGAAAAGAAAGTTCAATGGTAACTTAGTTGTTGAATGCCAGGAAGTGATTAGCAGGGATACTGACATCATTTGCCAACCCCTCAAACTTCCCCCCTGGTTCTCTGAGCTTAGCTGCAATCCTCACAATAGCTCAGGGAGGGGGGGGGGGAAGGAATTCTCCCAACAACAATGACAGGATTTATACAATCACTGTTACCTTTTGCTATAGCATTGCATATCATCCAACTTTTAAAATCTGATGCAAGAATATGATTGTCTTGAACGAATCATAAATGGTAAGAGCCACAATGTAAACTATAACACCTAGTCATTACTTGCAAAAGTGGATCCAGATGACTAGTTGCCTGAATTTGTAAAGTGAAATATAGAGCTTGCTTACCACTACTACAGAAACCAACAGTCTTTCTGTATTTCCTTCCATCTTTTGACCAAGTTTCTTGGCTACCTAACAAGACAGTAAATACTTATTTCAATAACTCTTCTCATGATTATTACAGGTAAGTGTAAATTAAATTATACAATTATAATTCAAGAAGTGTTTTTATGTGCTTCTCCAATGCCGTTGGAAAGTTTATTTCTTCATAGTGTTGGAAGCTTTCTACCTGGTTTGCTTCAGAATTGCACTTCACAAATTGAGCCATTCCCACCACCAACACAAGTAACTTGGCTAATTCCAACCACAATTAAGACACTATCTTACTTCCATTGACATCATGAGCCCAACTGGGTCTTAATCCATCTCCCAACTTCCCCTTACCTAGATACTGCAGCAATGGTGGTCTATGTCTCATTGTCCCTCAATATCTCCCAAACTGGCACCTGAAATGCTGCTATAGAGCAGTATTGCTAGCACCAGCTCTGCTGGGAAATAGCATTTCCCCAGTTGCCAGTGCCAGGGAAACTACTTTTCCCAGTAATCCTGGCTCTCACAACACTACTATAGCAGTGCTTCAAGTGTAAAAGGAAGAGAGAGAAGATGAATTCCGTTCTTGCCATTGCCACAGCCAGATAAGTGGGGAGGGATGCAGAGAGAGGAAGAATTCAGTTCTGGTTTGGATAATAGTCTGAAATGGATAAACAGGATGGCAGGGGGGAGGAGACAGTTCAGAATACTGGAGTGATTTACGCTAAGCATTTACAGATGTTTTCTCTAGATCTACTTTGTAACTGAAGAATATCCATGGTGTCACTCTATCATTCATACGTTGCTCCTAGACGTGACGAAATCACCAAGATGGCCACCATAATAAAAGAACAAGATTAAGCAGACTCAGCTGATGCAAGCTGTATCCACCCAGTTTTCTTCAATTCTCCCTACCCCTGTCCTACCCAAAACAAGGCTTGCCCAAGGGACCCTTTTTACATAATTTACATTTGATATAATTGATTGAGATTGGATACAAAAGCTTCCTTTCCTCCAACAGAAGAGAAAATTGGAGTTAGGTTCATAACAGATTTCAGAAGGGTTCAAAGCCTATGGTGCTCCTCATTTGGGTTTCTAATTGTGATCAGAATAAACCAAGCTGCTTCCCAGTTCTAGGCAAAGTCCAATTATGGTTGCCCATCACTTGTCTTAACTCATGTAGTGCGTGTTGTGGGGAAATTGTCTTCTTCTGCATTGTCTTCTTCTGCACACAGACTTCTGAAACTACAGACAATGTTAGTTGACATTTCAGTTCACCTCAAACTTACCTCTATAAGAGAAATCAAACACCCAATAAGAGGATAGATTGGAATGAAGACACAAAAGCAAGTGTGAATTATAATGGCTAATTCAGACCACTGAGTAAAAGCTACATCAGCAACGATAATACAAATCAAAGCTACCTGAAAGAGAAAGGAATAAAAATAATTACAATAAAATTAAAGTGGTAACATCAAACCAGAAACCTGACTTACTTATCTAGGAATTTTATTTTCCTGTACTAGTATATGAGGCTCCTTAATTAAAGGCCAAGCAGTCAGCTCTTACAATGTTGGGTTGAGTTTTAGTGAACTTATGGAGATAAACAATTATTCTGTTACTCTACAGAAGAGAAACACAGTCTCAGAAATAAAGGAATAGTTGTGCCTGACTTAATTTTAAGAGACAGGGATTAATCCTGAAAACTTTGGCCTCATGCTCCACATAATGTCATGGATGCAACTTATAATGACACATACATACTCCAGGATGTTTATAGAAAACTAAGTAATATTTTCAGGACTGAACCAAATGCAGAAAAATATAAATGAGATATTTCATTTTTAAAAAATATATATCCATAAATAGGAAAGACAAATTAAGCACTGAACTTTTACTTACTGTTGAAAAAATGAATGACCAAAATTCTTTGGTGTTCTGTATGGTTTTAAAGGTGAAAGAGACAACATAATGGAACAGAATTACTGAAGGTACATAGCCAATAAGGCAAAAAACCTGCAGGGGGAAAATAACATTGTTTAGTTATTCAAAACACACTGACACACACACACACACAAACACACCACAGTGATGAAGAACATATCCATTCCCTTTCCCAGGGGAGGGGATCCCAACAGGACTCAATGGAGTCATATTTCCTCTTCTTTTGTTTACGGTCATGACTAACTCACATACGTGGAGCCAGTGGTACCATTCGCTATAGACGTGGTGTTCAAGCCTCACCTGGTTGTAGCCCACATGGGCACATCTGCAAGCGGGGAGGGGGAGTTAAAGACTGGATCAGCATTGCTGCCCAGCTCTGTTGGACAAATGCAGCTACTGCAAGAGGGAGGGCCTGCAGGGCTGATACCAGAATATTGTATTCTATTGTATTTATTTTATAAGAATGGTGTTGAAAAGAGAAGTGCTAGCCCATACAGCTACAATGGCAACCATCTTCCTTCACCCCTGCCTCTAGGCCCAAGGCCAACATAGTGAAACTTCATCAGAGATAAGAACATAATAAGTGCCCTGCTGGAGCAGACCAAGGGTCCATCTAGTCCAGCACTCTGTTCACACAGTGGCCAACCAGCCATCGGCCAGGGATGAACAAGCAGGACATGGTGCAACAGCACCCTCCCACCCATGTTCCCCAGCAACTGGTGCACACAGGCTTATTGCATCGAATACTGGAGATAGCACATAACCATCAGGGCTAGTAGCCATTAATAGACTTATCTGCAAGAAAGAAATTGGAGGCTGCTGCAGAGCCACCCAGACTAGTGTTTCTGCCAGTTTTGTCATTCCTTAAAAGTTTTTTTTTTTAAATGTTGTTTAGGCCTGGAATCTTGCCTGGGCTGCTACAACCCTCCCCACGTGGCACTGAAAAGTAAAGTGCTAATTTCTGTGATTCTAAGCAACGTCTCCCTGTAGCTCATTCCTATCACTGCATTTCTCACCATCAAGGTAAGGAATCTCATATAGAGAAGATGAGTGCCTCAAGGGAATCCACAGTGGCTTGCAGAGGGACCATCATGGAGGCTCATAGAGGGGTACTGCCAAGGAACTGCTGTGGGGGATTCTGGAAGGCATCTCATCTTCAGAAGACATCAGGCTGCTGAGACCCCTTTTATCAGGCAAAAACTTGTGCTTAACTTCTGGAGGTAGGCCCATTTTGCAGCCTACCTCCTGATACTGATAGGAGTGGCCATTGGAAGCAAATGCCATCTGTGTTTATGCATCTCTACTGCCTTGTGTGAGGCTTCCAGACACAATTTGAGATGTTCGCCTTGGTGCAGGAATGCCTAAACGGCTTCAGCCCTCAAAGGGCGTCTCCACTATCAGTTCCTATTATAAAATGTTAAGATACTACAGTACTACGTCATTGCACTGCAACTGTACAAGAAAGAGAAGAAAAGAAAAGCATTCTTCACGGTTGGCCCTTAATTACAGAAGCCTCTTTCCTTGCAGATTCACAAATATCTGAGCATTTAAAAATAATAATATAAATGCCCTCCAACATTTCATGGGTGAAATTAGGGGCAGCCTTATTAACAGCCTATTTTTATACCAAGGATCACTTCACATGCCCCGCCATATTACAGAAGGCTATTCTTCACCACATGCTGCGTGCTGCACCTATTTACTCTGCAATAACCCAGTCTTTGACTGGTTTGAAAGCCAAGGAGGAGATGGTTGTTTTGGATAAAGGCAGTATAGAAAAATATAATTGTTCTAAAATATTTTATCAAAACATACCTCAGCAAACATGTGAAAAGGCAGGTTGCGCCATAGCCTGTTTATTTTATGTTGATATTTAGCAATTATGCATGTTAGTAATTGTGTGATGTGTATTTTGGTTTTTTTTAAATGGGGTAAGATGATCTAGGAGCCTTCAGGCAAAAGAGTCTGTTATTCCATTTTTGCAATGAACAAATAAATACTTAGATGAGCCATGGAAACAAGTTGCTCAGAGATCTAACAGAGAAAAGAGCTGAATCACAAAGATGGATACCAAAATTAGGACTGTTGGTGTATATGATAATGAAACATCTGGATTTTTTTTTACTGAGGTGATAGCAATATGGGGAGCAAGGGACAGAAAATTCATTTAAAACAAAACTTACCACAGCTAGAAACTCTGTAGAAGAATAATTAATTTCATGGTGAACTACAAACAAGATTCCCGTCATCAGAAAGAGAATAATGTAATATAAAGGAATGTCAACTAGTGCTTGTCCACACCAGTAAGCAGATGGATAAAGACCTGATATTTTAAGTTGAGTGTAGGCTTTCATCTGCAAAAGTACAAAGATAAGTTAGTTAACGTGCATGTCAATTACAGCATATGGCAACACATCTAACTATTGTATTTACAACATAGGGTTATATCCATTTTTTTTTTTTTTTGCCAGCAGTAGCATCACCTGAGCCAACTTCTACTCATGGGTGGAAAGAAGGGTGCAGACAAAGAGGCAATTTTTGCTGATTTCCCTTTTCCCTACAGCTCCAAGGATTACCGCACCTCCACCCCGGCTCCACTGTTCTGGAGACCCCCTGAGCAGATTTCAAAGGAGCAAAGTGGGCTGAATGGGAGGGGGAAATCGATAAAAATGGCCTCCTTCCTCATTCCACCTTTGCTGGATTAGAAGCATTCCATGGACGCAGTCCATAATCTTGGTTTTGCTATCTCTGCCCTTTACCTGGCTTGCAAATGAACTGACATTAAAGCACATTTCTACATTATACGACCTGGGATGAACATTAAACTGTTGTTTATACTGTTGTTTTATACTTTTAATGGTTTTAATTTTTATGAACTGCCCAGAGAGCTTCAGCTATTGGGCAGTATAGAAATTCAATAAATAGATAAATAAATAAACTTTTAAAAATGTAACACTGAGGCAATCATACAATCACAGAACTGTAGGACTGGAAAGTATATCAAGAATCATTACTCTAACTCACTAACTTGAGACAGGAAAAGGAAAGGAGCCTCTCGTGCAAGCACTGAGTCATTACTGACTCTTGGAGGGACGCCAGCTTTCGCTGACGTTTTCTTGGCAGGCCTTATAGCGGGGTGGTTTGCCGTTGCCTTCCCCAGTCGTGATTACTTGAGACAAGAAACCTCAAAAAACACTAACAGTTGAATGAACCCAGATGGAAGAAGACTATATCCTAATGAAGAATCAAAATTAGAGTGAACTACAAGTAGAGAGCAGCTTAGAGAAAGGTACAGCAACGTCAGAGAGGACAGTATGCCAAGGAATACATACATACCATTCAGCATTTCACAGGTGAAAATGGGGACACTATCCCAGCTGTGTGATTTAACAAACAATGGCAGGGCCAACATAATCCAGACTCAAGGGTGCCACAAGCAGAAAGCAGGGACTAAAAGTGCATGCATGCAGATGGCTCCAGATGACAGAAGCAGGGAGGCAAGCCACAGGCTATAAGGTAAATCAAATACATAATAATACATATATAATTGTATTGGTCTCATTTTACAGCAAATTTAGTGGCACAACAATAAATAACTAGCCCAAAGTCAGAGATTTCTTAAACAAAAGCAATAGTTAAGTAAAGAGAATGCCTCTGAGCATATGCAAAGTTCTTCCCTCTCAACCACTAAGCAACTGCGGCTTCCCTCCCACTTAAAAGCAGGGCTTCTTAATTCTGATGTATTATTACTATATCACAAAACTTTACTACATTGCACGGTTGTGCTCCAAATGTATTGGACAAGACTACAACCACTAGCAGGGGGAAGGCGGCTTTAAAGTTTTTAAGAATGCACCATCCCGGATGGCAATACAACTTTGGGTTGATAAGCTATTATTTTATTTTATTTTTATATTTTGTATTAATTAATTACATTTCTATACCACCCAATAGCCAAAGATCTTGCTTAGGACCATGCATTATCTGCATGGTCCTAACTAGAAAACGGAGCTCAGGATATAATGAGATCAAATGAATTTAGAAGCATGGTTTTTAAAATGCAGGATAAATTTAAGCAATACCTAGGCCTATTATATCTACCCATTAGACTCAGTTACATATAGCATTGGCTTTCAGAGAGCGAGAATATCAGCTGTTCCATAAACTCACAGTACAGTGCCAAATATATCAGGAGTTATGTTACAGTATATGGTGAAAAAAGAAGATGGTTCAGAAACTTCAGCTGGTGCAGAATGTTGCCACCCGAGTATTGGTGGGGGCACGGACAATTGCTGACATAATGCCTATACTGTGACGAGCCCAATTCAAAGTGCTGGTTTTGATCTTTAAAACTAAATAGTTTGGGACATAAAATAAAATGTTTTCAAGGCCTTCTTAAAAGTCTGGAAGTGGACCTCCGATGGGAGTTTGTTCCGAAGGTGCAGAGAAGGCCATCTCCCATGTGATCACTCACCTAATTCCCCTCACAGGTGGGCAAATGAGAAGGGCCTCTCTTTCTGATCTTAAAGTGCAGGCAGGCTGATATGGGTGAAGGGGGTCCTTCAAGTAATGTGGTCCCAAACCATCTTCAAAGGCAGCTCCATGTACAGTGCACTACTGTAGTCCAGCCTGGTGTGACTAGTGTGTGGATAACTGAGCCAAGGTCCATCCCTCTCCAGATAGAGCTGCAGCTGGTGTGCCAATCTAAACTGGCAGAATGCATTCCTGGACACTGCAGCCACCTGGGCTTTCCCAGTTACCTTAGAGTCCAGGAGGACTCCCAGACTGCATACTTGGTCTTTCAGAGGGAGTGCAAGTCCAGCTAAGACCAGTAGTTGGTTTCCCAACCCACTAGACCGCCATCTTGTCTGGATTAAGTTTCAGATTGTTCACCCACATCCATCTGTAATTCCACCTGGATTTTCTTACATTGGACAGTCAACCAATCAGACACTCTTTTTCATTCTCTGCCCCTACCTCTTCTTTGTCTGTTTTCCCAGTCACAGTGGGTTTGGCTGGAGTTGCCCAACCCACTGAAGGAAAAGGAGTGCAGCTTGTGGGATGTTCTTGATTCCATATTGTCACTAGAGACCAAAATAGCCTTGGTGGCTTGGAGCTCTTTTTACCAGCTTTGACTGGTTCACCAGCTATGGCTTTTTTTTTGGCTAGGAATAGCCTTGCCATGATAATTCATGCCCTGGTAACATCTAGGATGGATTACTGTAACATGTTATATGTGGAGTTGCTCTTGAAATGGTTTGGAAGCTTCAACATGTGCAAAATTCAGCAGACAGAATTCTGCTTGGCTCATCTCAATGGAGCCATATTACACCAATTCTTAGGGAATTAAATATAATAAATAGGCTAATTTAAGGTGTTGGTTATAATCTTTTAATTTGCAATTTTTGTTTTTTAAAAATATTAGATTGGATTTTTTTTTTTTTTACAAAATGTTATGTACACTGACCAGGGATCTCTGGTGGATGAAGGGCAGTTCATAATTTTCAAAAATAAATTTAAAATAGAAAATAAAATAAACTAGCAAAAACAGCTGATTTGCATTTGGGAGGAAAGTTCAAAGAAAAACGAATTTCTGTTTGTGTTTAAAATAATAATGTTATGCCAGTTTCTTTGCAGTAAGCAAAGACTTATAATTATAATTTTGGATATCCACATAACATAAAGAATATTAAGATTACATAACATATCTAGAGAATACAGAAATTTGGTAAGAGGTTTCTTTGTGATGCCCTTTCTCTGAACTTTAGGCTAACATATGTAGTGAAATATATACTGCAAAGAAAAGAAACATAGTTGCATCTTTAAAATTAAGACTATTGGCAGGCAGGGTATTCATGAGCCTGAAAAACTGTGGCTATTTTGGCTGAAATCAGGCCATTTGAGAGTAAGGAGTAAGAAAGATGAAAGTGACTCGTGATGTATATATATAAAATCACCAAAATATCCAGAAAATGTTACATGGGAAGAGGGTGAAACTCAATTCCAGGTCCTGAGTTGGATTTATTTATTTATTTATTTGACTGATGATTTATATAGCCAAACCTTTCTCACAAGGATCCCAGGGCAACCAAAATATCTGACTAACTAGGGTGACCATATGAAAAGGAGAATAGGGCTCCTGTATCTTTAACAGTTGCATAGAAAAGGGAATTTCAGCAGGTGTCATTTGTATATATGGAGAACCTGGTGAAATTCCCTCTTCATCACAACAATTAAAGGTGCTATACTACAGCTACACTGTGGCCAGATTTAAAAGAGGGCAGGGCACCTGCAGCTTTAACTGTTGTGATGAAGAGGAAATTTCACCAGGTTCCCCATATATACAAATGACACCTGCTCAAATTTCCTTTTCTATACAACTGTTAAAGATACAGGAGCCCTGTCCTCCTTTTCATATGGTCACCCCATTCCTAACCATAGCCAACTAAGGCTCACCCACTGCATTCACCAGTTAAAAACATTATCTTGACCATATAATAGCTAAAGATGATATGTTTAATGCTTTATGACATACAATTCAAAATTATACAAATTAACCAACAGCGCCTAGACCTGAATCAAGTTACCATTGAATAGGAGAACAATCCAACAAGTAAGCTCTTTAAAATATAGTATGACCAGCACCTTAATTAGCTAAACTATCTAGGAGAGGGACAGTATCACAAGTATTACTGTTATGTGTTTACTATTATAGAACACTTTCATATACATTGCACATCAGTACTAGATTGTTTCACTATAATATATAAGATTATGATGGCAAGTGATTATTCCTGATTATCCATCTGTTCTTATGATATAAATTTGGCTATAGGAACCATTGTGTTGGTCCAATATATGGGACATGCTGTGTTTCTTTTTCAAAATGTAGTTTAATACAAAATTACCCTGTGATTTTCTGCATTTTCCATGGCAAAATAGGATGGCATCCCCGTTATTGTGATCCCTAATGTCAAACTCTGAACAACCAGCACCATTATGAATCCTCTGTCAGTAATTTTCTGCAAAATAAGAGATTCCAATGTCAGAAAATGAAAGAAAGAAAACAGTAAAATGAAACATGAACATTCATAAACCTGTTGTTGCTGTCTGCTTGGGAATGTAAACCAGGGAACACTTGGGAGACAATGGTACATGGTTGATGTATTTGGCTGATAAAGTAATGTTTGTTTTGTGAGTCACAAGTTGTGCAGTACTGAATTAGGAATGGGACAGAAGTTCCTACACATGAAAATGTGTATGAAATTTTGTTAAGAATTTTTGCCTAACAATTCAAAAAATGATGTGGAAACAGGACAGAACAAACAAGTTGTAGAAAACAAAACTGAGGCCATAGCTAGACCTAAGGTTTATCTCAGGATTGTCCTGGGGTCAAACCTGTTCATCTAAGTGCCACACAGGGCATCCAGTGCTCAGGCAAAGATGAACCCGGGATGATCCTGGGATAAACCTTAGGTCTGAGAGATTTGTCCATTTCTACCTGCAAAGCATGCAAATTCCAACTTAACTTGAATTTGTATGTATTCACAATTGTCTACACAACTGCCTTTTCCCTATCACTTCATTTTATATTATCAGCCTTTGGGCTTTGTATTTACTTACTTGAAAGTAAGAGCTACTCCAGACAAGGATATTTCCAGTTACATTTAAATTGTGCAGATACAGGTTACTAATAACATTCATCATAACAGGTAAAGAATGTACCATGGTACTATTAAAAGCAACTGTAAAGATGTAGCTCTGCAACAAAAATAGACATTTTAACGTATTAGCTATAAATCAGAGCAAGCCCTCCCCACCATCTGAGGCTGGAGAGCATACACATACTGCCCACTCTGGTCGCTGCTGCATCTGCATCCCTCCATCCCTGCCTGCTAGCTGCATTCCCCTCAATTCCCCTGCCAAGCCCGTTTCACTCTACCTTGCCCACCCACTGTGTCTGTCTCCCTGCATCTGTCACCCTGCCCTCCTCCACTTGTGCACCCACCGGGTTTCTTACTTCATTGCCCTACCCAGCCCATTCACTTCTCTGGTGCCACGTCTCATAGCCCACTCACCCCATTGCTGCTCTCTCAAAAGCCGTGGCAGCAGCAACAATAGGGCAGGAAGGGAGCTGGGAAGCATGGCTGTGATGGGATTGGGGGGGGGGGGGTGGAGCAGGCAGCACAACATGGTGGCAGGTCCTCCTAATGCACTTTTCCTCCTGGCAATGTCACCTGGACTGAACATTGCTAAATCCTCACCAGAGGCAATCTGGCGGAAAGTACATGGCAGCTGTCCCATCAAAGAAAGAGCTCTATGAACAGTGCAATTATTGCTGGGGGGGGGGGCAGAAAAGAAGAAAAAAAAGACCTGCCACCCTGTTTCTAAGTTGAGCTCCCTCCCAGAATTTCACCACCCTTCCTGTTCTCCCTCCCTCTGACCCACAAGGAACAAACCCCACCCCCCACCTCCCACAAATCAGTTCACCTCAACCCAGTCCTTACATACTCATAACCTGTACCACTTTCTCACCTTGTCCGCATGAGAGACATTTAATGCTGCACTGTGAGGGGCAACTGATACATAATCACTGCCATTGAATGTTTCTGTCAGTATATTGTAGCCCCTAAGGGAGCGGATAATGTCATCAATGCCTGATCCTAGGTTAAGACCATGAAGAAAGTTGAAAGGTCAGTATTACAGATGCAGAGGTTCCTTGCCTACAGATGAATTTGACTGTGTTCACAAGGCTTCCCCAATCTCTGCTATGCCAGAGACAACTCTGTATATATATTCTCACTGCACACGTGGAGCTAGTGCTGCAGCAAGATGGGGTGGCCCATATTCTCCAGGAGCCACAGGTACACATTAAAATACCCACAGAGATTTGGAGTGTTGTCAGTACACAGAGACATACATCTACTGTGCTGTCAGGCATTCATTATAATTACAAGGCATAACTGTTTATTCACTTTATTTATTTAAAGTATTTATGTATTGCCTACTAAAGAAAGTACTCATGACGGCTAACAATATATTTAATACACAATTCAACAGGCAATAAGCATGATAGCATCTGTCACTGGGTAGGGCTTCCTTACCCAATTGCTTGGCACTCCCATAAATTTGTAATTTTGCATTGCTGCTGTTTTTATCTGGTTGAGCTTTTATATTGTATTTTATAGTATGGTTTTATACTGTTGTTTTATACTTTGAATGTTTTTAATTTTTGTGAACTGCCCAGAGAGCTCCGGCTATTGGGCAGTATGGAAATGTAATAAATAAATAAATATCTGCTCCATCTCTGTGGTTGGCAGTGACATCTAAAGATGAGATCACATGGATCTCTGCAGCCATTATATAGTAACACAACTGATATTGCACAGCAGTGCATGACAATATGTCACCTCAGTGTTTCAAACCAGATGGATCAACACAGCTAACAGTTCTAGATGGCATCAGAATGACAGTAGATCACCCCAGCTTGTACGGGCTAGTGTAGGGTGACCATATGAAAAGGACAGGGCTCCTGTATCTTTAAAGTTGTATAGAAAAGGGAATTTCAGCAGGTGTCATTTGAATGCATGTAGCACCTGGTGAAATTTTGTCTTCATCGTAACAGTTAAAGCTGCAGGAGTCCTGCCCTCTTGACTAGATACAAAAGAGAAGAGGGCACTTGCAGCTTTAACTATTGCGATGAAGAGGGAATTTCACCAGGTGCTGTATTGTATACAAATTACACCTGCTGAAAACCCCTTTTCTCTACAACTGTTAAAGATACAGGAGCCCTGTCCTCTTTTTCATATGGTCACCCTAGGCTAGTGGGCATAGCTGAAATTTTGAAAAATGCTCTCACAAAATGACTGCCATGGTTGTTATGGCCAGTCACAAAACACCCATTCACCAGGAGGCAAAGTGAAACACACACACACACACACACAAGAAACACACACCACACCAAAACCAACCAACCAGCAAATGCACCACACCAAACCAAACAAACAATAGCAGGGAAAACATTTCAGTTAACACCTGGCAATCCCCTTTAGAACTCCAGGACATTCCCTGCCACCCTCTCTAGCCCCCATCCCCACCATACCTTTTTTATTTGTTTTCTTCTGAGTAGCTAGGCATGCTTCAGAACAAAGCGTTGGACTGCAGCTGCCGGCCATTTTTATTTCCTAAGAATGTCTGCAGACCACATGAGGCCCAGAGGCATTCTTGGATACAAAGTTGGTGCTGGTAGCTTGTGTGTCACTTTCTCAGCATGCCAAGTTCCCAGTTTATTATTATTTTTAATTAAAACAAACAAATAAATAAAAACCAAGAGGGGCAGGGAGCCTAACAGGCATCAAGGGAGGTGTCAGTGGGCACAGTGGTACCATGGGCACCATGTTGGGGACTAGGATGACCATATGGAAAAGAGGACAGGGCTCCTGTTGCTTTAACACTTGTGTAGAAAAGGAAATTTCAGCAGGTGTCATTTGTAGGCAGGCAGCACCTGGTGAAATTCCCTCTTTGTCACAAGAGTTAACGCTGCAGGAGCCCTGTCCTCTTTTGCATCTGGTCACTGTAGAATAGCTCCTGCAGCTTTAACTGTTGTGATGAAGAGGGAATTTCACCAGGTGCTGCCTGCCTACAAATGACACCTGCTGGTATTCCCTTTTCTATACAACTGTTAAAGGTACAGGAGCCCTGTCCTCCTTTCCATATGGTCACCCTATTGGGGACCCCAGCACTAAATCATGACTTATGAGGTTACTAAATGCCAAGTCTTTATCGAAGAATCATGCACTTTAAAAAAACTGAGAAAATTTGATTATGTAATTAAAAAGGGATAGCAAATATATGATGAAAATCTGAGAAGGTTTCTGGGATAGGAGAAATGGAAGAGAAAATGTGACAGCAGTTTGGGATTAGCTCTCCTTTAATAGAGACAGTCAGTTCTTGCTACTGATTAGTGCATTTTACTGTAAAAAAAATCCTCTAAAAGCATTCATTATTTATTCATAACATTTATCTCACAATCCACAACATATGATTTGGCTTAATGGAACATTGGATTAAGTCTTCAGAAATTAAACTATGTCTGATTAACACAAATTTTAAAATCTGAGTTCCAGTAAATTGGCTGGATTCCTACTAGAAGCATGTGCTCTAATTCAGTTTGTGAATGAATGAAAAATAAAGTACCTTTTTTTTTTAAAGAAGACTGCGCTCCATCTGTCATCCACTAGCCATTCATTACACTGATCATTCGTAAAAGCGAATGCATGCAGAGTACACTTTCAGTTTATTTCAATTGTATTTCATATGCTAAAAAGTTGAAAATGCCAGAACTTGAAATGAATAAAAGCAAATAAACTGAAATTAAATTGTAACTGCTTTGCGCGCCCTCCCCCCCCCCACTTCTTACCAGTGGAGTTTTGAATGAGGAGACTGGTTTTGTACTTATGATGAGTTTCATTTGGTTTAAGAAAATATAAGTCTGGAGAGAGTTTGATAGGAGCCACAGCATATTTTAAGTATACTTGATACATATGAAACATAAGAATCTCAACACCGAGAAACATTGTAAATAGCAAGAACCTGAAAGGAAAAGAAGTACAAGTAAAGCTCATCCAAATTGCAGTAAATAAGAACGGCTGCCCTTTAGATCAGGAGTGGGCTGACGGGAGACTTTTATAGTCTCCCCACACACGAAACTCCACAGATCACCCATCTGTATTCAATTTACTAAAAACAAACGCCTACTAAAGGAGACTTAAATCATAATTAATTAAGTAACCTGTATTAAGTGATCCTGTGTATTTGCTCTTCCATAAGAACAAAGGAAGGACTTTGGTGGATCATTCTCTGCAAAGATCCCCTCAAACGCTATACTGATCCACTGGAAACTGGCAGCAGTCTAGTCATCATAACATTGTTTTGCTCATCCATATTCTCACAGTATGAGCCTATAAAAACTGCTGTGAGATAGCACCCTCCTGCAATGCAAAGAATATAGCAAAGGGAGTGACAACGTAGTGTCTATGGGCACGAGAGCACCTATCAAGAGCCCTTCCTTACATCCCTGCTCCCTTCCTTACCCCAAACTGCGACAGAAGCGGGGATGCAGAAGCCCTCCTTGCTGTTGAGTTTGTTTCAGTACAGAAGTGGGTAAGTGGGCAGAAAAGAAGAGCCAGCAGGGCAAATGGGTAGGAGAAGCAGAAGCAGTCAGTGGAACAGGCAGGCAGGAGCAGCTGGCAAGGTGGAGCAATAATGCCCAGTGTGGCGGATGGGAGGAGCAGACGTGATTGATAGAGTGGGGAGGAAATCTGGATGGCAGCGACACAGAAGGAGGGGGAAGGAGGAAGCAGAATGACTGTGGTGGTGGGGAGAACGGGGGAGAAATCTGATCATGACTATTCCTCTGCTTATTGTGTAATCAATTATTATGTTGTTTTTTTAATGATTATGATTTGTTTGTTTGTTTAAATGGGTCTGTGAGCGCATAATAAAATGAAATGAAGACATCTGGAAGAGGTGAAGGAAGGGTGGCAATCCCAATGGGAATTCCTAAAAATAAATACGTATGGGCCCAAATCACCATGTGCCAGGCAAACAAACAAAAAGTGACAAATGTGTCAGTGAGCCCGAAAAGGATCCCAACCCCTAATATAGCAGAACTGATGAGAGGAGATGATTGTGCTGTTGCTCTAGCCCAGCCTTTCTCAACCTGGGGCGCTCCAGATGTGTTGGACTGCATCTCCCAGAATGCCCCAGCCAGCAGAGCTGGCTGGGGCATTCTGGGAGTTGTAGTCCAACACATCTGGAGCGCCTCAGGTTGAGAAAGGCTGCTCTAGCCCCATTGCCATCATGGAAACCATCACTCCTGCCCAGACAAGCTGTGCTCCCTCAGCACATGCGCAAGTAGGTGAGGGAATAGAGAGTAGGACCCTATAGAAATCCCTTCAGAAACAAACGCTGTGCCTGCAGGAACCGGATCATGCCCCTGAATAAATAAATAAATAATATGAAATATATGTAAATCAATCAACAATGAAAAAGAAAAGAAAAGAAATCACCCACAGCTAGTGATGGTCCCCCAACTAACTGGATTTTTCAGGAAGGGAATTTGCATTTTGAGCCCCCACGCACATGTGAAGTGTCATTATTTATTTATTTATTTATTTTATTTATTTATTTATTACCCTCAACTACTAAAGGCTTAGCCTAAACAGGAAAGTCTTATACTTTTGGAAAATTCTGTATGACCAGATTGTAAAAACTGTGCATATTTCTGTTTCTCACATCAATAAACTACCTTCCAAAATTCTGGGAAAACACAGACATACTTACACTTCTGACATCGATTTAATGTCACGTTTGAAGCTCAGAAAATGAACCTTTGCCATAGTAATGACCTGTCTTTTCCAAAGAGACTTGTTGCTCACTGCACAAGATGCTGTCTCAGATAGCATTAGGAGGCTTTGATCTAACTCATCAAGAGATTTTGCATCCATTTCCTCTTCACTTTTGTCTGGGTTAAAAATGCCACAATCTGGAAAAGAGAGAAAAACCGGTCAGCGAATATAGAAGTTGTATAAAGTTTTGTGTCACATTTGCTGCAACGATCAGTTACACACTACAACATGGTCCTGTACATGTCTACTCAGAAGTAAGTTCCATTGCATTCAATGGAGCTTATTTCCTGGTAAATGGGCAAAGAATGGCAGCCTAAATTAAGTGTGCCAGAGTATATTCGGGGATATACATTCTTTTTGCACAGCTGGTATCAGTTTTACCCAGGAGTGAGTAAAGTGACATTGTTAAAGTGGAAAATTAAAAAATGCAAAGTTTTGGCATTTTGGGAAAAGCTAGCTGAAGGATCTAACAACAGCAATAACAACAGGAAGATATATAAAGCCTTACAGCACAATCCTCAGAAATATTTTTTTCAAATGAGTCTTACTCCCTAGTAAGTGCTTAGGAGTGCAGTTTTAATAATCTCCCATTCTAAATATTTCAGAAGAATATGATCTTGTAGAACATAACCAAATTGCAACTGATATTTTATATATTGTAACAGAGTTTAATAATTTGATTGTAAACATCATATCATATGAAAAAATGCTACAAGAAGTTATGTAGCTACTTTTCACCTGCTTGATCAACTTCTTCAACTTCCAGCTTGAGGAACACATCTTCCAAAGTTGTCATAGAAACACCATAAGAAATAACACCCAAATGGGAATGAGTGTCTAGATCAGCAAATAGTGCTAGAAAAGGAATTAGTAATAATGGTAAAGCTACTGCTTGAAATACAGTTCTTTAGAATAATGTTTTATTTCTTTCAGCTGTTTAGTGCAATGAGAACAAAGCTTTCAATATTACAATGGTTTAATGAATGTATACAACATTACAACGTCCAATACAATACGATACCAAATGTTTTTCTTTCCTCATGAAAGTAACAAAAATGTGCCTGAGGTTTGAATATTTCTTGTGTTTTCTGTACCAAAACAAAAAAAACGCCCCCCCCCACCTCATATTTCTAATGGAGGGAAGCAAAATTACTGCATAAATGCATATGACTATCTCTGGAAAAAACGGTTTGGAGTCAATTGTCCCCTTTCAGAATATTCATCAACTTTTTCTTCTTTATAATAGGACTGAAGTCAAATACTAAAGCCTAGTATATGTCATTCCTTTTGAAGGCCTTTTCAATTTTGCCTGGGTTTCATAGATTCCCCAATCTGCTCCCCACTTTTCACTGATGTTGAATAGAGAGATGAATTATACCTGAAAACTTGTCCATGTCTTTAAATGGTAAGGCATACAAAAGCTGCTCTTCATTCTGTTTTAACATAACAGATCCGGGGATATGCTGTCTGATCAAAGATGCTGTACCTTCTGTGTTACAGTACCTGTCTATTTGCATACTAACGAAACACACACACACACACAAGTTATAAGCATTATTGTTTACGAGGTGGGCCTCATTATTCTTAGAAACAACAAGCAAGTAAAACATACTGTAAACCAATTTAAAGCTAATTTGTATTTTCTCAGTCCCACTGAAGAACAACATTTATAAAGTAGCATTCAATGAATATGTATTCAATAAATATTTTAAAGCTTCTTACAAATATTGTATGGTTCTTAGACTTACACAAGTGAACTCATAGAAAATTACAAAACCACATACCAAAAAGATTATTTTCCATAACAAAAACAATTTTCCAGAATAAAACATAGAAGTTTACAGAAGTTAAGGAAGACAAAAAGAAAGAGAGAAAGTCAATGGTTATACAGCATTAAGCCTAATGCATCAAGTAAGGGATTTGTGATGGTTCAGAAAATCCTTATAAAACTCAGGCATAGCAATTTTGGGCATTGAAACATATAATGTAAAAATCTGCAGACTACTAAAAGATACCTCAAGCGATAGCCAATTCCCCATTTTGTCTTAAGGAAGAGTGAAGAGCCAAGACATTTCAGCATTCCTTGAGAAATCACAGCTTTCCGATCTAGACACAAGAGCAGAAGGGACCTTTAGTCATAAGTTTGTTCAGTCGCAAAGGAATTAGCAGGCTGGTAACACAAAGGATTCTAATTGAACTTGCCAGCAATTATGTCTGCTTCATCCATGAAATGGGTACTGAACAGGGTCACTCGATTGGCTTTTCTGTTTTTCAGGAGGTTCCAGACTGTATGTCGAGAGCATGGATCCATACCAGCAGTTGGTTCATCTAAGAGTAATACCTAAATATTGGCCAGAGGAAAAAAAGTACATAAAGCACACCTGCTTTGGCAATGAGATTGTTTATAATAATATTTATTTATTTATATTGTTTATAATAATATATATTTATTTATATTGGATGAGGAAAAACAAAGTGAAGCTGAATCCAGACAAGATGGAGGTGCTTGCTGTCAAAGGTCATAACCTAGGTTTGGAGGTGTGTCAACCAGTTACACTCCCTCTGAAAGACTGTGTTTGCAGCTTGGGGGTGCTTCTGGATCCGTCGCTCCAAATGACAGCCCAGATAGATGCAATCCAGGAGTGCCTATTATCAGCTTCGGCTGATACGCCAGCTGCGCCCCTTCCTAGAGTCGGAAGACCTAAAGACAGTTGTGCACGCGCTGGTAACTTCGAGGCTCGACTTCTGCAATAAGCTCTACATAGGGCTACCTTTGTGCCTAGTCCGGAAACTTCAACTAGTTCAAAATATGGCAGCCAGGTTGGTCACTGGTACACCTAGGGGTGACCACATCACACCAGTCTTAAAATCTCTTCACTGGCTGCCAATTAGTTTCCGGGCGAAGTATAAAGTGTTGGTTATCACCTTTAAAGCCCTACATGGTTTGGGTCCAAGCTACCTGTGAGATCACTTTCTCCCATACAATCCGCCCCACACGCTCAGGTCCTCTGGGAAGAATTTACTTTAGCCAACAAAAACAAGACTGACAACTATTACTCAGAGGACCTTTTCTTCTGCCGCTCCCAGTTTGTGGAATGGCTTCCCGGGAGAGATTCGTCAACTTGCCAGTCTTCCAGAATTTAAGACAGGCATAAAGACTGATCTGTTCCGGCAGGCCTACCCAGCTGAATTTTAAGATGCCTTTTTTAATGGTGTGTTGCTTTTAATGATGCACTGGTTTAAAATGTTTGAATTAGTTTTATGTACTTTATGGTGTTTTTATTTGTGTTGTACCCTGCCTCGATCCAGAGGGAGAGGCGGGTAACAAATAAATATATTATTATTATTATTATTATTATTATTATTATTATTATTATTATTATTAATAAACACTATCAAGATGATATGTGATCAATTCAACAAGTAAAGGATACTTTCCTATATCAGAAAATAATTTAGCAACCCTGGTGGAAACACTTGCTATCTATGGACATAGAAGATGCCAAATTGACTGTTAAACAGAGATTACTAGACACAGACTACCAGGAGCTCCAGGAAGCTGCTTGGGGACCATGTTCCCTTCAGCCATTGGGTCTACTAGGCTATCCCTGCAAGACGAAATGCCATACCTGGGATGGCTAACTATCCCTAAATATAGGAAGGCATTCTCCTTAGCAAGGTTCAATGTATTAGAGGGAAGATTCAGGAAAATTCCAAAGACTATTAGATGCTTTTCGGTAATGACGTTGAGGTGGAATCCATCTTGCATGTACTATTTTACTGCAGTTACTATCAAGAGGCCAGGAAAGACCTAATATGCCCTATTATACAGCGTTTTCCCAGTCACTCTCCTGAGTCTCTTATGATTATTTTACTTCAGGGTACCAATAAGCCTATTACTGAGAAATTGGCCAAGTTTTTGAATCTGGCCATTCTCATTAGACCACTCATGGATGTCTGATCATTATTTTAAAACCACTGATTAGCATTTTTACAGATTTTGCATCCCTTCTTCTTTACCAAAATTTTATTATGTCTGTGTACTTATATGTTGTAATGGTGGTCTGTTGACTGTAAATAAAGACTGATTGATACTTGAAGAATACATTTTGTTCCAAAATGTATTTATCTATTTGGGATAGATAAATCACTCTGGCACTTTGAGAACAGCTCTCTCCTTCTTATTCCAGCTAGTCTGCCCCAGTGGATTTGCTCAGTTTTCTGGCATGTTTGGTACTGAGAGATGGGCAGCCATCAAGAAGCATGTTGTCAGAATTGAACAGAAGAGACCTCTGCAGTTTCAGCAATCATCAAAACACATGAGTACTTTCACTTTAAAAACTAGAACTGTTATGATCAATAATAAATATACAAGGGAACTTATTCAACAAATCCTCAACTTTAACCTATAAACAGTACAGTTCAGAGAAACATGTGTCACACATTTTGGCCACAGGAAGAGAAGCGGATACTTCGAGGATACCTGCAGACGCTCACCGGTTCCAGATCCTTCGCTATTGGGCGGAATAGAAATGCAATCAATCAATTTCCATATTATCACTGTACCTATCAACCAATGTCTTTCTGGTGTTTACCTTTGGATCTCCAAGAACTGCAAATCCTACTGACAGCTTCCTTTTCTGTCCTCCACTTAGTTTTTTAGCCTGGTTATCTTTAATGGGTTGCATATCCAAATCTAGTAAAACTTTCTGAACCTTATGAAATCAAGTAGAAAGAGTAATTGATGGTAATAAAAGCAAGAAGTACACAAAGGCTGTTACAGTGTTCCAAACAAAGACTCAAGGTGGCTTACAAAATTATACTTCGCCCTCTGCACACAAAACTGATCTTTAACTCCAAAATATAAAACTTATTTTGAGGTAGTGGGGTATGTCTGGAAGGAACCCTGAATACATGGGTTTGCATACAACTCTCATCTGATCATAAAATGGAGATGCTGGCAGGATTTCTTTTTTTTAATTTTACCAGTTCCTTTACTTTAGAATGACTTCTAACATAAATCAGAATACATTAGGATCATGGGTTTAAAATCTTAGATAAATAAAAATCTTAATAAAACTTTGTACACATTATAATTGTATGAATTTTAATAGTATATTTATATTACATTTTTGTACTATAGACATTAGTTAACTGTTTCTGTCATAATGCACAAGCTTTAATGGACTTAAGCATGCCCAACTGTGCTAGATTGTGGCTCTTGTACAGAAACCATTTATAATAAGATTATTTTCTGAAACAAAATCATTGCATGCATGATATAATTTTCATCTGATTTACTCACCTCTTGTATCATATCATTGGGAGGTATCCCTTTAATTGAGGCAACTACTGATAAATTCTCTTGCACAGTTAATACATCAAAATATATATCTAATTGCTGGCAAACTCCTATTATCTTTCTTATATCTAGCATTTCATCTATTTCAGAAACTCTATATCCATAGATGGATGCAAACCCTAATGCATAAAAAAGAGGAGAGAGAGAGATTACCACTAAGGGATCTACCAACAGAGGACATTTATCCAGATTTAATAAACAATAGCCATATGCAGAAACATCTTGCTTTACACAAATGTCTTCTAGTGCTATGGACAAGTTTGGGGAACCCCATACAGCCATACCCTGGAGGGGGGGAGGTTGCAAGTAGGAATTGGCCAAATGTAGACAACAGAGTGCAGCAGGAGGCTAGGTGCCTGCTGCTGCCCTCATCCTCCTGTAGAGCAGGGCAAGTAGTTCTATCTGGTTAATTCTTCCAGAAATTCCATTAACACTCTTAATGGAGACTGAGAAATAAGACAAAAACAAAAAGAAAAGAGAGAGAAAACTGGGGAAAATAAAATAAAGAGAAGTCAAAAGAGGCAAAGCAAAGACATTTCAATGATATATTTACCATCAGATGGTGGGCACAACCCAGAAAGAATGTTCATTAGCGTTGTCTTTCCTGTTCCACTATGTCCAAGTAACGCTGTGATCTGACCTTCATATATGTCAAAGTATAAACCTAATAAAGTAATGGAGCAAAGGAGGTGGTGGTGCTACAAGCATCACTATTAAATATTCAGGTACTACAGTAAACAATACATTTCCATTCACCATTTAATATAAGATTGAATAGCTAATATAATTAAACACCCAGAGGACTTTATACAAGGGTTGACAGACTTCAGGTTTGCATGATCTATTTCTTTTTTATTAGACTTCTAAGATCCACCAGTCAGAGCAGGTACAAAATGGTTGCTTGTTGGGCAAAGCCAATTATTTAGTGAACGCTATGACTCCATTCCATACACAGGGATAATCTGCATAGAGAAGTACAAGTTTACTTCTGAGTCACAAGAGATCAATAATTCAAAGATGACATTCTAAAAATAGCCAGATTGCTACACATTGTCCAGGACAAAGCAACCAAATAACAGGCCAGGATCATTGAGGCTGAGAAATAAGCAAATAGCACAAGGTCCTTTTACCCCTGGCAATTTTACTTATGACTGTTAAAAAGGTGGGAGCTGGTAACCCCTGTTGATGTACTGCAAATCACCCAGAGATCTCCAGAATATCTGTCTACCTTCTGTCCACCCTAAATTAAACATTAGTGAGAACTTAAGTTCAAGGACTCTTCCTACTTGTAGCATATAGTTGAAAAACTAAAAATTCTTACTTTTCAGAGCCTCCACAGTTTCACCCTTTTTAACAAAAGTTTTCTGGACATGGTTGATTCTGAAAGAAGACACACTAAATTGATATTTTAAAAAAGTAACACACAGCTCTGATATAAGATAAGATAAATGCAAATAATATGCAGCCATCACATATTTATATTAACATAAATAATACTTCTTCATTTTGCACTGAAAGCTGGTCTACATAATTAAATTAGTACAGTTCTTCTGGGACAAAATATAGAGGAGATCACATGTTTTAATCCTTCCCCATAACTCCCTGCCTAGAAAGAAAATCCCACTTTTTTTCCCCTGAACATACAGTTTGACTGTCATTTCTCACATATATTCCTCTTGCATGAAATGTTTAGAAACTTATGTGGTAAGAAAGACTGAGCTACAGAATATATTGCAATTGCTGATATATATTTCTGAAGCACAAAGATCACCATATTATGCATGCCATGTTCCAAATGAACTTTGATGATGTGCATGTGCAGAAATGCAAAGACACTGAAATTTCATAGGTAACAGGAGAACTTTTCACCAATTTTATACTGCTGACTGTGTAACTTGGTGAGCAAATTACAGTTATGATGGGGCACTTCGTCCATCAGTAATCTCAACTGCAAACTCGGCACTATTCAAGAGAGTTTCATGCATGCATAGGTATTATTATTATTGGTTGTATTTTTTATTATTGGTGGAATTATTATTATTATTATTATTATTATTATTATTGTAATTCATATACCACTCCATATCCAATAAAGTATCTAAGTGGTGAAACTAAAATACTAACAACAACAGCAACGAATTAAAACCTTTACAAAAATATTGTGCCAATAAAACCATGGCTGGTTAGTCAGGGAAGGATTGTTTAAACAAAAATGTCTTCAGCAGATGCCAGAAACAAAACAATATTGGTGCCTGCTTGCCTGACATCAACAGCCAGGGAATTCCATAGGTTGTAAGCCAATACACCAAAGGCTGTACTCTGACTGCACTCCAAACGGACTGCAAGTCTATGCGGAACCACCATGAGTCCCTCATTTGATAACCTCTGATGAGGCATTTATCAGCAAAGGAGTGCTCAGTACATGCAACAGGCGCATCTTAAACAAACCTGCATGCATGTGTTGTTTAAAGATTGCCTTTTTCCAGTGTTGCCTTTTTTTCTTCGCCTATCATCAATAGAACAAAAAGCATCCCGTCACTAGACAGTGTCAAATAATGCATATGCAAACTATCACACAATTCTCTTACACTACTTGATCATGCATAGATATTTCTTACTCAGTTACTGCATAAAGTTGTATAGTTATTACTCGCATAACACTGGTAAAAATTAAACTGATAATTTAATCAATTATACCTGATTGCTTCTTTTCCTAGAAATTCAGGAGATACAGGCTCGATTATCTCAGTGAAATCAAAGCTCCCACTAACGCTGCTATCATTTAATTCTTTATAATTTCTTGTTCGCTTTACCCAAAATGAGGGTTTCAGAAAGAAGAAAAAACCTCGCCGTAATCCATATTCCCCTGAGTGATACAAAACAGAACAAAACAAAAATACTTTAACATTAGATATAGATTGGACGCAGTATACAGCAGCCTAAGAGAATTTGCTCACTTGTATTCAATTCCTTATATGTTTTCTTATTCTTTTGAAACTTGCAACACAATGGCAAGGTTGAGATATAGTGCTAAACCATAATTTGGCATATGGGAATGTGTCTGGCAAGCCTTGGGCTCACATACTACCCTCTCCTCTTCCAGTGTAGCTACAAGGAGATTGGAAGTATCTGTTTTTAAACTAATAGCGGTTTGATTTTATATACAACAAAAGCAAACTGTGGTTAGTTTAAACTATGGTTTATTGATAGAAGCCAGGATCAAACCGTGGTTTCTGAATGAACCAGTTCCCAGTACAGATGTAATGAGATACTCTGGTTCACTTAAACCCTGAAGCAGATGCTTCTAATCTCTGTATGGCAATGTAGGAGTAGGAAAGACAAACACACAAGCCTGAGACTTCCCCAGGCTCATTCTGGTACCTCTAAACTATGCTAAACCAGGCCATGACAATTTATCTGAGCAGTGGTGCAGCTAAGGCTGGATCCAGGATCTCACAAATGACCATCTGGAAAGTGGTAGGTTTGAGGACAATGGCAAACAAGCCTGGTGTCGGCCCTTAGGCCAGCATGGGCTTACCAGGACCAACCAAGGCTAATGCCAGATGCCACAGAATCCTTTCTTTCTTCTGAGCTTTTACAACATTTTATAGTCAGGAGGTGGCCAACCATGCATGTATATGGCTACAGATGTTCATTTTATTATTTTTATTTAATATATATATATTATAACAAAATGGAGCTTATTGTCAAGTAAATTAGCATGAGGTCAACATATACAAACTTCATTTTATTCCTATAGTGAAGATAGTGCTATGCTTTAAGGTGGGTTCCTGCACTGAGCAGGGGTTGGACTCGATGGCCTTATAAGCTCCTTTCAAGTCTACTATTCTATGATTCTATGATTTCCATGAGTTTAAAACGAAAAACTGCATATGCTCATATATCAAGGATAGCAAACAATTTCCCCCTCTAACATGTCAGCAATATAGAAGCAGTTATAAACATAGAAACACAAATTATGATTGTGTGTTTCACAACTGAACGAAAAATGTTGTGTGCAATACACATGGATGTCTAAGGGTTGTAAGATCATCAAACGCATGCTGGCAGCCATTTTGTGAGACACAATCACAAAATGTCAAATGTGCCCTCTGAACCAAAATTATTAAAGACACCATAAGGCCAAGGTTTCAGAAAAGGCAGGGGGGACAGAAAGTTATTTTAAAAACCGTCTTCATGCTGAATGAGTCACATCATCAATTCACCCTCAGTGAGTTATACGCATGTTCCACCTGCGGCAAAATAACATGATGGTAGGAAAAGGCATATCCAGCAATCTGCCCATTTGGAAGTACAAAGCAGCTACTGTATATATGCAAAAGGAGTGATGTGTGGCTGGCGACATACATCAGTGGAACTGCATACATGGCTATGGAACACAGCTGTTACATGATCCCATGCAGGCTTGGACAGGACAGATGAGAGTCAGCCGTCTCAACATTTCCCAATGTAGAATACCAAACCAACTTATTTATGTATTTAGTTTATTTTACTTTCTCCAAGGAGCTCAGAGTGGTTTTTAGATGGTTCCCAGGCAGTGTCTCATCTACCAGGCTTGAACTACTTTGCTTCATAGTAGAATTACATCAATGCCTTCAGGCTACAGTAGCCACTTATAAAAAGATGGATTGTATCACCAAAAAGAAAAAAAAGAGGACAAAAGAAGACACAAATTTCCATATACAGATTTAAATTAATACGTACAAATTTGTAAAAAGCTATAATTTAAATAAAAATATCCATTTCACCATAGCTGAGAAGACTGACCAGGTAAACAGCTCATTCTGCTGTCTAGGTACAAACTGTTGATGGGCAGATTTAAGATCCCTGGATTCTCCCTTATTATGTTTCTTTGACTTTAAAACAGACTTGGACTGGACAATAGAGGATTGTCCTCTGCCAGCTATCCAAAACAGAAGAGTGTCCTCTGTAAAGTAGGACATATGGCCATTCTACTTCAGACAATTATCTGGGAATACACATCCGATGTCTGTGTAGCCGCATGACATTTTCCCTTGTACAATATTCATTTTCTCCATAAGTATCTATGGCTCAAGGACTAGGAGCAGAATTCTAAGCCCCATGTATGTTCTCTCATTCTCTCTCATTAAGGCAACTGGTCTTTCTGCGTATGGGGATTCCTGTGAATGCTGATCATTTCCCCTCTTAATTATCAGGATGGGGAAGATCCTGTGCAGGTGCACATTGAACCCACAGAAAGGTGTTCCACCACCTGTCGTAGTAAATTTTGAAGAGGTGACACTCCTCATGACAGTCCCCATAGCCATATCCCCAAAATAGTCCAAACATGAAAACAGTTGTGTTGATACATATCAACAAACCAGTTCTAGCAGTTTTCATCTCCATCAGTAGATTTTTTTGCCCATTCAAGACCAACGCAACCCAAAATACTCCGCATTACAACAGAGAACAACGTATCATAATTGCGTTTCCCCCAAGCTTCTGTGAAGATTGCAACTGAGCTCAGAGGAAACAGGAAATTCAGAGTTGCGGGCAGAAGACATCAGCATCTCTGCTAATAAAAAAGTGCTAGCAGTGTGTCCTTGTGAGCCCAGGCTCCACTACATCACTGCCTATAAGATGCTACTGACTTATGCGTCATTTGGACCTTAATACCAAGCACTTGATATTATATTTTTCTTTTATATTTTTTCTCTGATTTTATATGTTCTTTTATATTTTTCTCTGATTCTATGAAACATACCTGGAAGCACCTGATCCAGATAAATCCCTAGGAGTAGATAAAGCATGCTATCAAGGGTCAATAGCGTAAATGTAATAATTAGTGGATAAGGACCATGAGTTAAACTTGACAAAACAGCTCCTTCTTCATAATCTTCCAGATGCATAACCTGCAAAGAAATATGGAAGTTCCAAAGACATAAGGAAGAGGTATGTAATTTTATTAAAATATTAATTAACAACAATGTAACACTATATAAATCTACATGACTGGTTTTCATGGAAGAACAATAGTATTAGGGATGGGCAAACTCCCTAGCCTCAATTCAGATTGGGACCAGTAGCTAATAGCTAAGGTGGAAAGGGTTCAGAAGAACTTCTCTTTTTTTAGAGTCCTAAATTCATTCTTAATTACTGCTCACTTGTGCAGTAATTAAGAATGTCCTTTACTTGGTGACTGGTGCTGTGGCCATGGTGGGAGGAAGGTTGTGGACTAAAGTAATGGGTAAGTCTTCCATTATATTGGGCTGGTTTTAAATGCTCCAATTTCAGACTGTTATTCTGTTTTACTTTCATGTTCCTATTTAGTTAGGGTGACCATATGAAAAGGAGGACAGGGCTCCTATATCTTTAACAGTTGTAATGAAAAGGGAATTTCAGCAGATGTCATTTGTATATATGAAGAACCTGGTGAAATTTCCTCATCACAACAGTTAAAGGTGCAGGTGCCCTGCCCTCTTTTAAATCTGGTCACTCTAGTATAGCTCCTGCAGCTTTAACTGTGGTGATGAAAAGGGAATTTCACCAGATTCTCCAGATATACAAATGACACCTGCTGAAATTCCTTTTTCTATGCAACTGTTAAAGATACAGGAGCCCTGTCCTCCTTTTCATACGGTCACTCTAATTTAGTTATATTTGCTTGTTCTTCAATAACCTGCTTATTATTTGGGCCTACAAAAGACAAGTAGATTCTGCTTCTTTAAAAGTGAGGGAGGTCTCTCCACACACACCCCTCTCCCAAATTCTCTTCCTCTCTCTCCACTCCTCCTTTCTTTTGCACCTAGCAGGCTGCTATACTTGTGTGCTAGGAGTACTGGGAAATGTAATTTTCCCAGAGAACCAAATGTCCAAACTATCATCCAGGCATTCCAGACTCCAGGGAAAAAGGAGGGGGGAAGGATGGAGGAGTGAAAGAAACCTTCCTGCCATCACCACAGCAACCAGGTAGGAGTGTGAGGGAGGGAGTTCTTCTGCAGCTTGAATTAACAGTTAAGCCAGAGGCTGTAAAGTTCATCTTTCATTGAAGCCAAATACTATGCATCACCAAGGTTTGTATTTCAAGCTAAGGATTTACAAACTTGGGCAACATCACTAATTAAAAGTCAGTGTTACTTATAGTGTAAAAGTTTTCTGCAAGAAGTGCATGATATCAAATGCAGCCATTTGCTATAGACAACAAAGGATTCTGCAATTCACAACCTTTGCCTACTAACACAGGATTCTGCTATCCATTATTACCATTATTACTATTTATTTATATAGCGCCATCAAGTTTCATGGCGCTGTACAGAACAAAATAAAACAAAATACAAAACAACCTGCCATATGGCTTACATTCTAAAAATGTCTTATACCAGATAAAATTAGTTTGCACAGAAGTCCAGTGTCTCTGTTTAAAAATAATAATCAACAACCGAAGTAGCACATTTCCCAAAAATTTAAGGCACATGTTTGTCATATGTTTTTATTTTGAGATGAAACATTTGAATACTATCATATCTGGCATTTCAACCACAGTGAAGTTAGTTCATAAAAGAATGTATAACATTGTAGCAAACAAATTAGGTATTTTACTAACCTGTGCAACACCAACTAAAAATGTGCATTCACACAGCGGGCTTAATGACCACACAAAAGACTTTGGAAAGTCATCCACCAGGACAATGGTCAGACCCACAGCACCAAAAACCACGGTCGTGAAATATTGAGCTGAGCCAGCATGTGTTGATTTTTTAAAAATGGAAGTTAACATAAACGCAAAGGAAACCTAAACAGAAATGGAAAGTGTGTTTCAGTGTACAAGAAATCCTGATTAGCAATACTGGAATCACATTTTTTTTAAATCTGCGACTAAAGTAATTATTGTTGTTAGCATTCAGCACTATAGCCTTCCTGGCTTCAACCACTCTCTAGCAAACTCTTTCTGTGCCCTCCAGCTAACAACTACCCAGAAGGGATGCTATCAACCATCATTTTGTTAGTGAGGTGTGAACCTGAACTCTCGCCTCCCTGTGAATCCCTGTCACCTTCAAGACTCCCAGTAAGATTGCCCTTCTCCTGACAAGGGGGCTAGATTTTCAGTGTACAAGGGAGAGAGACGTTCTCTGGTGCTATGAAAAGCGTGTTTAATGACGAATCTAAAAAGCTCAGCGTTTCAGATATACAATCCTTCAGGAGCTATAAAAGATAAAATATTGTTTTATTGTTCTATCATTGTACATATTTTATCTTTTATAGCTCCTGAAGAAGGATTGTATATCCAAAATGTTGAGCTTTTTAGTTTAGTCATTAAAGATACACACTTTTCATAGCACCAGAGAACGTCTCTCTCTCCATTTCTTTGCCTGAATTGGTGCTTTCTCCCTCTCATCGCAGATAGACTTTCAGTGTACAAGAAATCCTGATTAGCAATACTGGAATCACATTTCTTTTTTATCTGTGACTAAAGTAATTATTGCAAAAGGAAAAAAAAAGCAAGTGTGGTGTAGTGGCTCAAGTGTTGGACTGGGAATTGGGAGATCCGGATTCTAGTCTCCACTCGGCTATGGAGCCCATTGGGTGACTTTGGGCCACTCACAGACTGGCTCAACCTACCTCACAGGGTTGTTGTTGTGAGGATACAATTGAGAAGAGGGGGATTACAATTGAGAAGAGGATTATTTTATTTATTTTATTTTATCTTGTACATTACTCCAAAATTTTCAATGGGGAGCGGTATATAAATATTGTAAATAAATAAATAAATATGTACGCCACCTTGGATTTGTGATCTTTGTGAATTCTGATACCGAATTGACCTGATCTGAGCCACCTGGACTAATGTCTAGTTCAGAAAGTATCTATCTATATACCTACTGTCGTATCAGTTAGAATCCATTTCAATTCACTAAACATAAAATGAGACTTTACATCTGCCAAAACATATAAGCAATAAGTAATTGCTTGGGCTCTTATCTGATGAGGTAATGCGCCTGCCATCATTCAGAGCAGAGATAAAAAAATAACATTAGAAATGACACAATTCTATCTTTCACTTAATCCTGTTGAGCAAAGATAGGATTGTTATTAAGTGCACTTGCACTGTTGGATTCTGGAGATACACTCGTGGGGATCTACAGAACCATGGTTGTGCTGGCATAACATTATGCACAACCGTGGCACACTGCTGGGATAAAGGCCAAAATGCAGCAGAGTTGGGGTGTGGTAGAGGAGTTGTGGAACTCAGTCAGAAACTAATTAAGAGGTCAGTTCTACCCCCAGTGATGGTGGAACATTACTACAAATGAGATGGTATAAGTTAAAGCACCCCTACTAAAGTCAATGGAGAGCCAAAGATGTTTGCCTCTCTCAATCACCCACTCTACAAGGAGAGGAGTCCAATAAATTCTGCATCCAATCAACAACAATTTACAACAATACATTCAGTTAGCTAGGTAAGTGGCTTGGGGGGGGAAGCTATATTGTGCTCTCTACATGTCTAAAGAACCTAGATCAGATAAGTGGGAACTTTAATGGAAACTATGGAGAAAGAGCACTTTGCACAAAATGGAACAACTTTGTTATTAGCCTTGGCTCTTGGTTTGAAGGGCATATTGTGTTATGTCTTCTCAGAATCCTTTCAGCACCCTTCCCCAACCTGGTGTCCTCCATTAATCTGGCCGTCAGCATGGCCGACAGTCAGGAATGGTGGGAATTCTAGCCCCAAACATCTGGAGGGCACCAGGTTGGGGAAGGCTGACTTATAGGTATTCTGGCTCTTAAGATGCCAGATAACAAACAGGGAATAGAGACTTTGACTACTACAACTGGGTCTGAAAAGACATGGCACCCCATAGAGCTTAGCAAGGGTGGGAAAACCGCATCTCAGAATATTACTTCTGCATATATCTCCCATTCCTGTTTACTCCTTTCCTGCCCTGGCTGCAATAAGGGCAAACTGTGTTAAGATTCAATTAACTTTCCTCCTGCAACAGGTATTAACAGTGTCTCTGACACAGGGGGCACAGGTTAAGTATGCACTGTATAGAAATTAAGACTATTAGCCATGAACCCCCAAATTTGGGTGAGTCCTCATTACTAAGTATGGATTAATCTGACCTTTTTGATATCTCCTATCATCATCATCTTGAGTTCTTTTCATCCTATTTATGAGATCTGAGAATTTTCATAAGTTCTTATGAAAAAATGAACTTGAACAAAATTCTCACCCATCTCCACTGGCTACATCCAAGGTACAGTTATTCCTAGCATGGAAAGGCCCATTCTGTACCTGTCTGCCATGCAGCTGTTAAAGGTGAGGAGCCTCTCAGGAAAAAGAGATGGCAACCCGAATTCAGCACCACAAATATGGCTAAAAATGCAAGGGATTCAAACCTAGATTTCTAAAAGTTAAGCACTCAAAGCCTTCTACCTGGGTGGACAAATCTGTCAGTTGCACTTTCTCCCACATTTATTTTAAAATCTCAAGTTCTTCCCATTCTGTTTATGGAGAAATTTGTGAATTTTGGAAACCATAAAAAACAAAATGAAACAAATGAAAAACTTACCCATAGCTACTCACCATACACCAATGAAGGCAATGGGAATCACGACAATCTTTGTGAATGAAAATCAAGTACTTGATTCTAAGTATAGCTACTGCAAGCTAAACACCTTGCAGGAACAGAAGTAGGGCAAAAAACAAAACAAAAAAACCCATGCTGTAACTGAAAACAAATCCAGTGTAACTCCCTACACGGGATGAAAGAGTATTGTCTCAATGAGTACATTATTTACCACCACCAAATGTGGATAGCAGGAAGTGTGAATGGATAGGATGAAGGAGGCTGAGCAAAAATGCCAATTAGCTATATGAGGCTACATAGCTGGTCCTTGCATAATCCCATCTGGTTGGCTAAAGCACTATATTGTCCCAGGTAAGCTTCTGTGTGTTGGTCCTTGCAGGCTTTTCCAGTGATAGATTGTATCCACAACTTCAGCATGAGATCTCATGCACTGTATAGTTGTGCTGATGGCTCTATAAAAACCTTCCTCAATTTTGAATTATATGGCTTGGACTAGGGGTTGGTCACTGAGGAAGTACAAAGGATCCATTATGTATCTGTTGTTTGCACCTGTGTCTGTATGGTTAAAGAGCTACTCTATGCAGTGGGAGGTATGGGCTCTAGTCCTGTCTTCACCATCTTTTGGCATCAGACTTCACTATTGGTATCCAGGCAGCCCAAAACTGAATTTTGTCTTGTTTGGAGAATCAGTTCAATGTTTCCCTGTAGTGGGGCTTCAATGGGTCTTTTACTCCTCAGATTAAGATTCATTCCTGCCAAACTACTAGATAAGTCCTAGTGCTGGGTCCTCAGAGTAGTCTGTTGAGGTTCCTACACTTACGTATGAAGATGGTCCTGTCCCTTGCAAACAGCTTGCTTCTCTCACAACTGCATTATTGCTTGTGGGGGAACATTATTCTTCAGTTGGGCTTAAACCCTTCTCCTAAGGAGCCTGTAGGTTCTCCATACAAGCTTAACATAGCTGTAGGTTCTCTCTACAGGCGTAACATGTTATGACAAGACCAGTTCCATTCGCTGCATGACGCTGTGTGTTTGTCTCTCAAAGAGGTTTTTTGTGTGTGTTTTGTTTTGCAGCTTCACTCTCTAGCACTACAAGGCGATTCAAGGAGTCCTGGAGTATCTAGCTATAGATATCAGTTGCTGGATGCCTGTTTACTAAGTCAGGTGATCTAAACTGGGCAGGGTGCTGTGGTGTCCTCATGGAAGCTTGTTGGTGTTTTGTATGTATTCTGGCTAGGGCAACATTCATTGGATCCTTCAGCAATCATTGTTTGTTGATTGGTTCTTGCAATTTTATGATTGGTGGGGTGGCAGAATTGACATGGATGTGGGGAAGTATCTGGCAGACTTTCTATCTTGTTTCTGTATCATTTTTCAGGAAGTTTACAGGATCTTGACTACATTTCCCCAATGTTATACCAACCTCAGCAGCTGCTTCTTAACACAATCATAAGATTTGCTCTGTATGTCAATAGCAAGAAGGACTTTAAACACAGTACAGTGACAAGCGCATGCGCGCAAACACACACACACACTTACGGAGGATATTCCATATAGGGAGAAAAGAAGAAATATCACAAAGCTGCTACTTTTGGGAAAGAGCGAAGAAAATGTTGCAATTACTGACATGAGAAGAGACATGACAATTATCAGACTGGTGTATAGTAAGACCCAAGAAAGCCTAGAAAAAGGAAAAACACAATGAAGGTTCGTGAATTCAAAGTCATCTGAACAAACTACTAAGTAGAAGCTAAATGTTATTCAATGCTGTACAGTGATAGCCCTCATATCAGCCACGGCATGAAATAAAGGAAGTGCGGAGATACATATAGGACAGGCAGACCTGCATGCACTGTTGTGCAAGATCTCCAATTAAAAATATTTTTACAAATTATGACACCATTTGTACAAATTTCAAGATCCCCTCCCCGCAATCTCTGCAAATTACAGGATCACTGTGCACTCCTAGCTAGTGGCAGATTCTGCTTATAAACAAACTGCAGGCTTGATCAATGGGCTAGGTCTCTTGGGAATTACAAAAGCCCTGTCATGTGTCTCCTGTGTGTTCCTATGGCTGTGTGGTTAAAGAGCTACTCTATGTAGTGAGAAGTCCTGCCTTCTCCACCTTAGAGCTGGCCCCTGTGAGCAGCCTATTGACTTTCCCACACTTCCTCATAGATAACTTGTCCCTTGAAAATAGCTTGCATTTTGCCACATACACTTTTTCTGGGCTGTGTACATGGCAAAATGCAAGGCACAGAGAGGCGTGGAAGCAAAAAAAATTCCTGATGGATGCTTTGTTTTGTATTGAATTTAAGACTTTAGGGTTCCTGTGGGCCTTAGGCAGTTGCAGACGTGACAGGAGATGTGCACTTGCATAGATCAGAGAAATATTGTCATTTCTTAGGCTTTTGAGTTGTGTTTCCCATCTCTAAAACAGGTAATTTCTTGAAAGTCTCCTACATGGTTATTTCTTTGATCATACAATGCATATCATATGCATCTTAGCTCAGTTTCCTGAACTCTCCTCCCTCCCTCCCCCTCTCTCTTTCTCTCTCTCTCTGTAAATTTATAAACTTGTTGCAGTTAAATCACAGGTTAAGTTATGTACACAATGTGACCATTTAACTTCAAAATTAAATGAACCCAAGCTATTTCAAAGAGACATTGCCATAATAATAGTCTTGCACTACCTTGAGGATAAGAGTTACGACCAAAACATTGGCTTTGATCCTAAGATAAGTTAAATTATGGATTTATTGCTTACATTCCTATATTGCCCAATAGCCGAAGCTATTCACACACCCACCCCGTTCCTTCTACCACTTGAGCCCACAAAAAGCCTTTGCAGAGTGTTTGGGGGCTCTCATGAACAATGTGGGATAGAACAGAGGGCTGATGGGGATAGTTAATTTTCCTAAATCTCAGCTATGTTCTGGTAATTCTCCCCTCCCATGGAAGCCCCCCCTCACACATTCCACACAAAGGCTTCTTGGGGTCTCAAGTAGTTGAAGGGAAAGGAAGGCCGAAGAAGATTTTATTCCATGAATTTCTTTAGATAGCTTATCTTAGGATCAAAGCCATTATATACTTCTTCTGCTCAGAATAGCAGTCATATGAGACAAAATGAAAATTATTCTACTTTTTTTTAAAGAACTAAAAAAAAAATACATACCAAAAAGCTGTGTCATGAAGTCCCATTACAATTAAGAATTCCTTCAATTTCTTCTCCTTTTCTGTCATAATATGGATTGTCAAGTAATAGCCAAAGGGTGAAAAGGCAATCACTAGGTAAATTAAAACAACTGCACGAAAAAAGTCATCTATTTCCACAACAGCAGACTTTCCCATCATGATGGCTTTTGTTGATTCCAGTTCTTCTAAAACTGAGTGGTTAGTCTTTAACTAAGAAAAAGAAGGAAATGTTAAAAACAGTTTTCATATTACTGCAGTAGCTATTTGAATATATATATATATATATATATATATATATATTTCAAAGTATACTGTAAACTTGATCATTAAAATTTGTTTCCCTTACCTAGCTTATACTCATAATCTAACTTACTGCTATGAAACTTGAAACAGATATTTCACCAAACTGTTTTGGCTTCAAGAAATATCCAGATGGAAACTTGTGTCATTTCCCCCAAATTGCTATCACAATCTGAATATATGTCAGAGAACATACACTTTTGACATTTTCCCCAAATTGCTATATGTCAGCGCCTTGACAAGACAAGTTCAGAATGCCAGCCTTCCCATTAAATACATATACATACATACATACATACTGTTTTTAAAGATTGTCCATATCATAAAGATTGCCCATATCACTCATTCAAAATTAAACATTGCCCAGATACCCATGAACTGGAATCTCCATTCTCAAAACCCTAAAATATTGTGAGTGTGTTGCAGTAGCATTCCATTACTGGCACTATTATTAACCATCTGCTGTGAGGCAATCAAAACACAAAGGGGATTTCAGCAGGAATATGTATGAGCTAGTTTTCTCTCTCTAGCCAATTTAATGTTTAGGTTGCTAGGAGTAAACACTGGTAAGTTCTATATAAAACACCCATATGCCATGAAAAGTATACACATGGGCAGCAGTCCTAAGTTCTGGTGAGCAGAACTCTGCTCACAGGAAACTCCTGCTGGAGGAATGGGAAGCAATATTTTTTGATAATTCCCCCTTCCCCATGCAGCTTCCATTCCCCCCAGAAAATCTGCTTCTGCGATTTGGAGGACCTTCCAGAACAGTGTGGGTGGTGGCACCGAGAGTTACAGAAGGCAAAAATCATGTCCCCACTGCAGCCAGAAAGAGCCCTTTGCTGACCCAGTATCCCTTTCATGAACAGAAGGTGCAATTCAGGATCCATCCCATAGTTCTAAGATGTGGATTTACTTTGTGTACAACAGGCAACTGCTCCTTGGGTACATATCTACAGCACCAATTTTAATGTATGCAGCATCACTTAGACAAATGATTTATATCTAGCTAACGGTTGGCATTGAGATCTGTACAGAAATTATTCTATATATTTAACATTCAGTCACAAAGACAGTTATTATTGAACAAATTTGAGAAAAGCACGAAATGATGTGAAACATCTCCTGAAATTATTAAAAAATCATACGTCAGGTATAATTCATACTTTAAGCATAATTCAAATGATAATGCAGAACTTTCCACACTCTGATTATTTACTTTTACCTGTATAATTGCTGCATCAAGGCAGATCTGTAGCGCTGAAAAACCATAGTGCCAATATGTTGTAGCTTCACACATCTGGGAAGGGCTTGAGCAACTGGCTACAGAAATCAAATTATAAGAGTGAACAACTGAACTTACTTTGTTTGATAATTATTCAATAACGCTAAGGTTGGGCTAACCTTAAATGTCTGCACTATAAATTCTGATGCCAAAAAGTAGGGATATGTTTTGGATTTGGCCCAATTCTATAACCAACTGGGGCCAATTTGGAAAGATTCAGGAGATATCCGAATTGAAGCGGGGATCCTCCAAAGCAGAGGGGATTCCAAAGCTGAACATTCCTGAAGCTTCATAAGCAATCCATATTGACCCAGAGGCACAGTGTGTCTGCAAAAGTGGTTGGTGGAGTCTGTGGAACCTGGGAGGGTGTGGCATTAGATGCTTGCTTGGAAAATGTTGGATGTTCAAAGTCTTTCTGCTTCTGCCATTGTATGTTCCACATCCATCATCCACCCGTTATATTGTACTTTCTGTGCCAGTAGTGCCAACTGAGCAGAAAACCTCCCCAAAAAAGCCTTTCCTTCTGAAATGTGCAGGTTTTGTTTCTATAATGTATGTCATTTTGATAACAATTTGTTGCAAAGGACAGAGGAGGGTAAGTGGATCTTTTCTTGGAAAATCCCAAAACGTAAAGTCTTCTCTTCGACAAAACCTGCTGTACCTCTTCATCTAAAGCTTAGTAGGCATGATTCCCCTCAGAAGGGCAACTATGCCTGTAAATGTAATCTAGTTTTGCCAAGAAAAAAGGAAGTTATTGAGAATTGCCCTTCTAAAAAGAAAAAAAGAAAGACAAAATGTAACAGCACCTAGTACAGCCACTTATTTTTCTGATCTTTGGCAAGTTTCACCATCTCCAATTAATTTTGTTTTGTTTCATTAAAATTAGAATAAAAAGATTAATAACCAAAGTTTCATCCTCTTAGTAGAGGTTACTATGCCTGCAAATTGTATAACAAGCACACATATACACATTTGTACATCCACCCACATAATAGATGCAATCTACTGATGTATTATTGTATTACTGCATTTATATCCCACCTTTTTTCCTCCAAGGAACCCAAGGTGACGTACACAACCCTCCTCCTCTCAATTTTATCCTCACAACAACAACCCCGTGAGGTGCGTTGGGCTGAGAGTCTGTGACTGGCCCAAAGTCACCCAGTGGGGTTCCATGGCCAAGTGGGGACAAGAACCCGGATTTCCCGACTCCCAGTCTAACACTTTAGCCACTACACCACTGCTAACTGAACTTCCTTAAAGGACCTGCTATTGCAGGTCACTTCCATTTTTGAAACTCAAGCAAAATAAGGATCTCTCTATATATCTTGTGTTAAAAAATGTTTTGATTTTGCATGTCATACTGAGAGCCTTGGTATAGGGAAATTCATAAATTGAAGTAATAAGTATGTTAAATCTGAGAGCTTGCGAACATTCACATCATGTGGAAAGGGCTCCTATTGCCTAAGGTTTTGTCATACCATTATTTTTGACTAGTAAATCCTTCAGGTCTTCAATGATGATACAAGATTAATCAAAGTCCAAACTTTATATTTAGCTCTTTTAAAAAATAAATATGTATTTATTTATATTTACTTTTTGATTCCACATGGATTGAAGATGCTGGAACAAGTGTAGGAGGAAATCTGAGATGGTAGGACATGGAATCTTTGAAAATTACACCTACAAATTTTTCTGAGCTATAAAGACTACGAGCCTCTTCCATTTCTTTCTCAGTCGAAAATTCTCTTGCGTCTTTTCCTGAAAAACATCAGTTACTCCTAATTACTTTGATCTCATATTGACAGAAGTCACCCCTGTCGTTTGATGGCAAATGATACTTTTCTATTCATACATATATCTTCACCAGGATTCTTATTTTGCTGAAGCCCTGAATTTATTCAGAGTGATACATGACCAAGGTAAAAGTTACCATTTTAACTTGATTATGCATTACTGTGAATAACTTCAGGGGCTCCCACCCACCTCTTATTATGCTCTGTAAAAGGAAAGGGCTTTCTCCATTTATTTAATTATTTATTTTGCAGCCCAATCCTTCAGAACAGAGCTTTGCAGCCAAAGCTATTGGCTGCAGGAATCCACCATAACGCATACCTGACAACCATCTGTCAGGTATGCCTTAGGGGGGATTTCTGCACTGAATTGGGGGTTGGACTCAATGGCCTTATAGGCCCCCCTAATCTACTATTCTATTATTCTAATTCTAGGAGTTGCAGACCAAAAGATCTGGAGGGAAGGCTGACATAGTGGAACTGGACTGTCAGTGAAAGCAACAAAAGGGATAATGTTCAGTGGGAAGCTCAATTCTTCCAGGCCTCCAAACCCCTTGCAAATATCAGTGAATCATGTTGGGAGGTTACATTCCAGTAGCGAAGAATAGAAAGCTTCTTCCTTAGATAGGTTTCAGTCCACTGAGCTGGATGCAAAGTGTCAGTGGTCTTGTAAAGAGATGGAAAAGCCCAGAAAAAAACTGGAGGGAAAACTTTCCCCCACCCATTTTTTTCCAAGGACCGTTTTTATTTGTTCCGAAAAATTGAATAGCTTTTAAGTCAAAATGTTCGTATATTCTTACCCAGCCTTTCCTGGGTATAATACTATAAAAACAATTATACAATATGAGGATAAAACTAACATCTGTTTAAAAAAGAAAAAGAAAAAAGAAAAAAGCACAACACAACAAATACCTTAGAAATGTTTATAACACTTACAGGGATATTAGAAACACGCAAACTCTCCTGGATAGAAATGAAAACTAAACAAAGCAAAGTAAAAACAAACAAAAAACCTAATGCCAACAGAGTAAGATACTGACCTATAGAAGCACACCACTGTGTTCTCTTCTATAGTAGTTGGGCTGCAATATGTCTTACCTTTAGGCAGTAAAAACATCTATATCCCTACTTTGGTTGTTCTGCAAGTTTAGTATGGCCAAGCGTAAAGGAATGACAAAGGCTTTAAAATTTTAATCTATACAAAGGAGAAATACTTTCCCCTGCAGAGACCTGCAGTCACGTCAATTACTGTAACTTCCAAGTATATCCTAGGAAAAAAGACAATACAAATGTATGCAACGTCAGAGTAGCATGAAAGCTCACAGTACCTTCCATACAGGATTCGGAAAACATTTTGTCCATAATTTTTCTTGTCTCATAATTTACTGGTGTGTAGCCAACAATAAACTCTGAGATGTTGGAACGATTCTCAGAATAAAGAGTAGAATCTGGCACCTCATCCTGTCTTTTGTTTGGCTGTATCATACTTATTATTATCAGCAAACTTAACAATGAAAGTGGAATCAGGACTTCCTGCAGAAATGAAATAAGCAAGTTAAATGGAAATTATTATTTTTATTATTATTTTAAAAAGGCCATCTAGGGCAGCACTCCAGCACATAGGCCATAGAAGCAGGGCTGCAGCCTTAGAGCTTATAAAGCATTAATATAAATGAGATTCTGCACCTTGTGCTATAGTTATTAACAGATATCAAAACAAAAGAAGTTTTCTCCTACTATTCAATTGCACAGTAAAAAGAACTAAACTCAAACCTTCAATACATCCATGATAGATTAAAAGTTTATGGAAAGCACTGTTTATGGAGGGGTTGTCAGGTACCAGAAGTGCTTTTTACCAGCTTAAGAGCTGCAGCCCTATCTAGAGAAAGCTAACGAAGCCACAACGACACGTGCCTTGGTTACATCTAGTTTAGATTACAGTAATGCTACAGTAATGCTATGTGAGGCTGCTCTTGAAGATGATTCAGAAATTGCAATTGGTACAGAATGTGGCAACTAGACCACTTCTAAGAGCTAAATGCTTGAGTAATATTATTCCTCCTATTACTCCTATTTTTCTTTTTATTACATATCTCACCATTGCTCTATAGTCTCCCAAGTTGCCTGCACTTCCTGATCTGAAAAGGCCCTATGGGAGAAATAAAATCATGTCTTCCTCTGGGTGGGAATTGCAGGAAGCCAAGGAGCCTACAGCCTGCCAGAGAGATGATTGTACAATGAAGGACAGGACACTCACACGCACTCCTTAGTCATCTCATAAGCAAGGTAAATAAAGAACCCTGAACCAAGCCCACAAATTTTCGCCAAAATTTATTCTCCTTTGAATTTCTTTTCGAAAGCAATTTCTTTTTTATCAAATTGAATGAGAACGTTGGTGGGAAAAACGGTAGAGGTTTTTTTTTGGCCCAGTGCTATTCTAAATGGTTTGGGGCCACGTTATCTGAAAGACCACTTATACCTGTATGAACCTCCCCAAGTATTAAGATTGGTGTCAAAAACCCTACTCTCTGCCCTACCAGCAAGACCATTAGGCTGAAGGGTACTAAGGAGAGGGCATTGTCAGTGGTGGCTGCACGTCTTTGGAACTCACTGCCCAGGGAGATGCATATGGCCTATCACTGTTGACTTTTAAAAACTAAAAGGCTTATTTATTCCAGTCTGCATTTGGTGCTCAAAAAACATTAGCTGCTGTTGCTTTCTCTCTCTCTCTCTCTCTCTCTCTCTCTCTCTCTCTGTTTAATTGTAATTGTATGTTTATATTTTGTAATACTGTAAGCCAACTTGTGAGAGCAATGCACCACAAAAGGTGGGTTAAAAATCAATAATAATAATAATGAAAAGAATACTTCTTAGCAACTCACCTGAACACTAGTCTTTTTGGTCCTCCATTTTACTAGGCAGTTCTTGTACAAAAGAGCTCTGGTTTGCCGCCACACACCTATTTCTCTAGGAACATCTGTAGACATTTTTATGTGTAGCCTGAAAAGCAAGCACAATACATTTTTAATGGCCAAACCTTTTAAATGCTCAACATCCGTGTTGTTTTAGCAGTAGAATAATGAACAGCTGAATAATGAATTTCTTAACTACCTGATTAATGAGTGAAATGGGTAAACCCTCTGAGAAACAAAACACCTTGAGGTAGCTGCACCTCCTAAACTAGCCTGCTGCCTTCATTGGGGAACACGATCCTGTAGTCAGTCCAGCTTTTGTACAGAGAATGTGAGGGGGTGCCATCTTGTTCTTTGCTTCAGGCAGCAGTTGCACAACAATCCCCACCACTATCTTCGTCCAGTGTTGGGAGGAAGGCTGGAGATTGTTAAACAGCTACATGACCAAAGTGCCTGACATGGGGCCAAACTGTCAACCTCCCTCTCCTACTGGCCTTTCCTGCTCCAGCTCCATTTGTTACCAAAAAAAGTTTAAAAAGTAAAAAGTAAATTCAATTTGTAATAATTGTTTGAATACGCTGTCCTTTTAACATACCAAATGTAACAATTTGATGCCAAACCAACTTGTACATAATTACATTTTATGTTCCTAAAGTAACAAAGCACTTTTCAATCTGTAAAAAGTGCTAATATCGCTCTCTTTTTTCCCCAATTTTTCCAAAAAATTCCATTTCTCCCCAGAAAAAATGGTCTTTTTCCATGGCTTCAAAATTTCCGGAAATTTTACATCTCAAGATGCAACTGACACTATGAGCTTTTGGTCTCAAAAGCCTTTTCATTTTTCTAAATGCTCATTGGCAAGTTCTCTCTATCCCCGTTTAGATGAGCAGAACCATAGGGATTAGTCATCCTGAAAGAGATATTCTCCAGCTCTTGTAAGCTTTCCTTCATAAATCACTTTAAACGCTGCTCTGTAACCTTTTTGAAGTAAATCACAGTCTAGTTCCATTTCAAATCATGTGGAGTCAATCTCTTTTATACAGGTACAGCATATCTCAAAATATCCCCCAAGGGCCTAAAAATAACCTGAACCGTTAATATAAATTATATTCCCTAATACAGACTCCCACAAAAGTAGTTGGATGAAAACTGTTAATAGGAAACGAAATTTAGCTGTCTTTTCACCTTAATACTTTAGCAACTGCGATTAAAATAACGGCTGCAATTGTATCCTAAGTTTGAAATCACATAATTTTAGTCCTAACTGTATGCAATGTTTTTATTCCTTTAGTAGATCTTCTATGTTAAGGCTTTCTTAGGATACTGGACAGTTTACTATCTGTTTTATGGTTGATGATGTATACTTGCATGAACACTGTTATAAATTGCAATGGCCATTGGCATGGTGCAAATAAGATTTGATTTGTTTTAAATTGAATGCCAGTTACATACTTTAAATATAGGTAATCGAATGGATGGAGAAACTGGCAAGGAAACAATTAATATAAGACATAGCAATTCTGCCAGCTCCAAGTCATCCAAGTCATCCCTTTTTGTCTAATGGCATTTATTTATTTATATTTACAGTATTTTTATCCCATTCCTCAGCCAAAAAGGTTCTCAGACAGCTTATTAAACAACCACCACCCAGTTGCAAATACCCCTTTCCTAAGGCAGGTTGAGAGGGTTGTGGCAGAGCTACTGCAGGCACTCTTGAAGATTATGGATCATCTAAATCCATTCCAGTCTGGGTTTCAATCTTGTCATGGAACTGAATCAGACTTGGATTGATGGATGACCTTTATTGAGAAAGGGCCGGGGGGGGGGGGGGAGAGTACAACCCTGTTAATTCTGCTCAACCTCTCATTGGCTTTTGATACCATTGACCATGGTATCCTCCTGGACTGATTCTGTGGAATGGGCATTGTAGGCATTGTGTTACAGTGGTTGCAGTCTTACCTGCGGGGCCGATTTCAGAGAGTAATATTGGGTGATCATACCTCAGCCCCTTGGCAATTAAGCTATGGGGTTTTGCAGGGTACCATCTTGTTCCCAATGTTTTTTAACATCTATGTGATGCCACTGGGAGCAGTCATTAGGGGATTTGAATCAAAGTGCCATCAGTATGCTAATAATACACAGTTCGATCTACCTGTAACATCTGAATCAGGTGAGACTGTGCAAATCCTGGATCGGTGCCTAGATTCAGTAATGGACTGGATGAGAGCCAATAAAATGAATCTGAATCCTGGCAAAACGGAAGCCCTTTGGGTGAGTCTGAGAAGTAGATTCATTGCCAGTTCCGGATGGGGTTGTACTCCCCTTGAAAGATCAGGTTCGTAGTCTGTGGGTATTCCTAGATCCACCACTATTGTTGGAGGCCCAAGTGGCTGCAGCAGCTCGGAGTCTCTTTTACCAGCTTCGGCTGGTTCACCAGCTAGAGTCTCCTGGACAGGCCTAGCTTGGTCACAGTGGTACAGGCACTATTAACCTCAAGACTGGATTACTGCAATCTGCTCTACATGGAGCTGCCCTTAAGTCTGCTACGGAAGCTGGACCTAGTGCAGAATACCACAGCTTGGCTGTTGTTGGGAGTTGCCCCTTTGCTTACGGAACTGCACTGGCTGCCTATTCACTACTGGGCCAGGTTCCACAGGGACCTCTGGTCCAACTGAAGTCCACCCAGAGAACAGCCTTCAGTGTAGTGCCTCCTTTCCTATGAAACTCCCTGCCTTTGGAGGTCAAGTAGGCAGCAACATTGTACTGTTTCTGGCACCTCCTGAAAAAAATCTTTATTTCAGAAAGCCTTCCTTCAATGACCACCCATGGTTTTATCAGAATTCTGTTTCCTTTTAAATATAGCAATTATTTTAACATGCCAATTTATTCTTTTATCCTATTTTGTTTCTTTTATACAAAGATTTTATTTATTTATTTATTTATTACACTTATATACCACCCCCATAGCCAGGGCTCTCTGGGCTTTTGCATTTCTTATCTTTTTTGTTTAGTTTCAGAATCTGTCTAGATATGGAACGGTATACAAATGTTGTAAATAAATAAATTAAAAAACCACACACCACATCCAAGCAAACAATAAAACAAACACCACAAAACAAACAAAAGTCAAAAGAAAAAGAATTCACTCCTCATTCTTCACCCCACCTCTCTGTAGTTACTCAGAACACACCCTACGACATCCAACTTAGGGCTCATCCTATGCTGATGTTTCTAACTTGAAGGCTTATGGGCATTAAATGCAGAGTGGGAGGAGGGACACAGGTGATCTTTTCTTCTGCACTCCTCCAGCTCTGCATTTTGTTAAGGTGGGCTTTTTTTCTCCCGTGCAGCTGGGCCGTGTCAGACTGGGAGGGAAGAAGGCTTGGGAGACCTCAGGGTACATTGTATCCCAGCTGCCCAGTCCCTTCCTCTCCCCACACACCGACACACTCTCTTTACACTACCTCCAGGGTTGCAAGGCGACCTCAGAGAGGCAGCTGACATGGTTCCTTTTGCATCAGCTATTAGGAAAAGGGGGTGGAGAGTGAGGATTCCTGGCTCCAAGGTTGGAGTGCTATCTCCGACCTTGGATCCAGGAATCCAAAAAATCCTATGCCCCCACCCCCAACATTTTCTAGGAGCCACAGGGTTGCTCCCTCTTATTCTTTCTGGGCAGCGGGGCATGTTTCAAAATGAAGCACTGAGCTGGAGCATGAACAGAATAAAATCAGGAGATATGTCCATGGGAACATTGATGCCCATAGGCCCCATGTTGGAGACCCAGGAATAAGACACCTTGGAGATGGACCTGCTACTGATCCAAAGTACCTAGAGTTGGTGATTGGTTAGCACTAACTCCTGGCTTTTGTTGGCAGACACAAGGCCCAGAATCAGAGACAGCCACTAATTGCCCAACCCTTCTTCCTTCTCCTTATCTGGCTTGGCTCTATCCCCTTCTCCCCACCATAGGCTAATACAGATACCCTCCCTCCCCCCGCCAGGACTAGGTTGACTTACACAACCCTCATGCAATAGATCTTCTCTCCAAAATCCCTCCCAAGAGCTTATCACAGCAGTCTCCTTATGAGACAAATCTTCTCCCTAACCAAAAAAACATGTACCCACCTTTTAACTGAACATTACTCCCACCTCTTGACACATCAGTGCCTGGTAAAATGCCTTCCTCGGAAAACCGCTTCTCACAAGAAGCGGATGTTAATACAGAAGAAAAACTGAAAAAGTGAAAAACAACCTGTGGAGGTTAAAAACAATTTGCTAGGAAGAAAAATGTGCAGGATTCCACATTCTTGCTCTTCTGGAACTCCACCCAGCATCAGATTTGTTGCGTTAAATGCTATACAGCACCAGGCATGCCCCATTCACTGCAGTCCCTGAGGATGAAGTTGTCAATCTGCAACAGCAGCAAGCAAGCGTAGGAGCCAGATGGATATTGAGGAGGATGGGCAGGCAGAGGGGCTGTTGGAACTTCTTTATGTCCCCACTGACTCTCACCCCCTCAATTCTTCCCTTGCTCTCTCTCTCTCTCTGGGCATTTGAAGCCTAGTACCCATCACATCCAACTCACTGCAGTCTGTGGGGTTGAAGCTGTCAAATAGCAGCAAAAGCAGCAGCAAGCCTGCCTGGGAACCAGATGGAAGTTAAAGAGACGAGGCAGCTACTGGACTACTGAAGGGGCATGGAGAGCATCTTGAGGTTCCCACTTGGCCTCCCGTCTTGCTTCCTTGTCCTCCCCCCCCCCCCCACACACACACCATCTCTCTCTGTGTGTGTGTGTGTGTGCCTTTGGCATCGCTGGCCCTGAATGCTGCCCAGCAGTAGTCACGCCCTACTCATTGAAGCCCAGGGGAGCAGAGATCTCAAGCAGCAGCAGCAGCAGCAAGCCCTGCTAAGAGCCAGGTGGATTTTAAAGAAGGCCAGGCAGGTCCCAGAGTGGTGAACGGGGGAGAGGGAAGCATTTCAATTTTCCCGCTGTACCGGCTTCAGTTTTCCTTTTTTCGCCTAGTCATTTTGAAGGACGCGTTACATCGCTGGCTCCATGCCAAAGGCAAAGCCACACCATCACCTCCGAGTCAGCGATGCCCTTCAGGTCCATCCATTCTCACACGGTTTCCCAAAGCAGCCTAGCACCGGATACGCAGAGGAGTTGCCTGGGGGTGGGGAGAGCTCGTCTCACGCACGAACCCCTAAATCCATCTGCATCTCTCCCGCCTTTGCGCTGTCGCTCCCTCCCTCCCTCCCTCTGCCCAGCTCCTCCGCTGCATTCTCCCGGCCCCATCTGCTCCTTGCTCCTTCTCTATTCAATCCCCTCCATGTGTTTCCTCGCCACACAATTCTTCCCTGCCTCGGTCCTTCTCACGGCGCCTTTCTGCCAGCAGTACCTCTATCAGCTCCTACGAGCACCACCTCACAGTCCCGTTCAAGCACCGCCTTGCCGGAAAGAAGCCTCCACCGTCCCCAGCAGGTCCCAGGCGAGCAGCGACTTCTCTCCAGGCCCGGTTGACCCAGCGGGGCAGCAGACACGAAAGACGCGGCGGCTTCTTCTGCTCTGGCGGCGGCGGCTTCCCAACTCTGTTTTTCCGCGACCAAAAGAAATCTGCTTGGCTGAACCGCCCACCTGCCCTTTGGGCGGGGCGCCTTAATGCCTCTCCAAGTAAGGCCTTGTCAACAGCGGCGTTGCGGCAGAGATAAGCTGCCTTCCCGGCAAGGAGCCGCCGCCGCCATTCTCTTTGCCGCTCGCGTTTTCTCGTGACCTCCTTGGAGGCCGAAGGGTCGGGAGCGCCGCTAGGAGCGAGTTTCCTCTTGCACTTCTCAGGCAGAACAGGTCACCCAGCTGTTCCAGCGAAGGAGGAAATTAATCTTTAAAACTGAATTTTTTAAAAAGTGACGTTCTGGAGTGTTGGGCTTGCCTTAAACAGTGAACACCTAAGGCCTTTTCACACGAGGGTTCAGACGTGCACCCCACGTGTTCCAGAATCGTGTTTGTGGTGGTGGCGTATTGGCCGCAAACACCCGGAGCCTCTCGCAGTATACACGTTAAGCGTGTGTGTGTGTGTGTGTGTGTGTGTGTGTGTGTGTGTGTGTGTGTGTGTGTGTGAGAGAGAGAGAGAGAGAGAGAGAGAGAGAGAGAGAGAGAGAGAGAGAGAGAGAGAGAGAGACTGTGACTGTATCCGATGTAACGCAGTGGGAAGGATTTATTTTTTTGTGTTTCTATACAGCCCAATAGCTGAAGCTCAAGACGTAGGAAGGGATAGAAGTAACTTTTTGTGTGTCATCTAGGTAAGGAGCCTGAGAATCAAGTCATAGCGGTTAGATAGAGGCAACACTGTTGTAAGCAGAGCTGTTCTAAGTGCACCAAAGGGCTTGGGCATGCCAAGGAGATTTTAGACTCCCCCCGTCTGCAAAGCACAATAACCAGTAATTGCACATTCAGTTTATATATTTATTTAAAAAAAATAAAAGAAAATTTTACAGAGTTTCAAATGTGAAATGTTTCAGCATAAAACACCAGCTTCAGTCACAGTTACTACCCCTAACCCCTTTGAACAGTAAGTCGCATATCACATCTCATGTTTCTGAATGAGCCTTCAGTTTCAAAAGTGTGGGACGGTGTAAAAGCCGGAACGGAACGGAACAGGCCGGAACAGCCCCATTATATTAAAAAACCATACCAAAAACAGTGGCATGTGTTAGCAACACTTGAGAACAATATTTTAGGACTAAAACCATACCAATATTATATCACTATTAACCCCAAAACTCCCAAAACGACATCAGGAACAGAATGGGATGGCCGGAACGGCCACTAGGGAACGAGCGATATCAACCAAACTCACCAGTCATGCATAACTAAATGGCAGGGATGCAATAAGCCCCAAAAGCTGCCCCGAAACCACGTTCAGATACCCGTTCCGGGCAAAAACGCATATTGCGCAAAACGGGCCGTAATGGCAGCTTCCCAATGAGGTAAGTGAACCAAACTCACCAGATGCACATGACAAGGTAGGATAAATATAGAAAGCTCCAAAAGTTGCCCCCAAACCACGTTCAGACACCCGTTCCAGGCTAAAACGCATATTGCGCAAAACGGGCCGTAACAGCAGCTTCCCAATGAGGAAAGTAAACCAAACTCACCAGATGCACATAACTAGGTGGGACAAATATAGAAAGCTCCAAACGTTGCCCCGAAACCACGTTCAGATACCCATTCCGGGCAAAAACGCGTACTGCGCAAAACCGGCCGTAACGGCAGCTTCCCAATGATATAAGTGAACCAAACTCACCAGATGCACATGACAAGGTGGGACAAATATAGAAAGCTCCAAAAGTTGCCCCGAAACCACGTTCAGATACCCGTTCCGGGCAAAAACGCGTATTGCGCAAAATGGGCCGTAACGGCAGCTTCCCAATGAGATAAGTGAACCAAACTCACCAGATGCACATGACAAGGTGGGACAAATATAGAAAGCTCCAAAAGTTGCCCCAAAACCACGTTCAGATACCAGTTCCGGGCAAAAACGCGTATTGTGCAAAATGGGCCGTAACGGCAGCTTCCCAATGAGGTAAGTGAACCAAACTCACCAGATGCACATGACAAGGTGGGGCAAATATAGAAAGCTCCAAAAGTTGCCCCAAAACCACGTTCAGACACCCGTTCCAGGCAAAAACGCGTATTGCGCAAAACGGGCCGTAACAGCAGCTTCCCAATGAGGAAAGTAAACCAAACTCACCAGATGCACATAACTAGGTGGGACAAATATAGAAAGCTCCAAACGTCGCCCCGAAACCACGTTCAGATACCCATTCCGGGCAAAAACGTGTACTGCGCAAAACCGGCCGTAACGGCAGCTTCCCAATGATATAAGTGAACCAAACTCACCAGATGCACATGACAAGGTGGGACAAATATAGAAAGCTCCAAAAGTTGCCCCCAAACCACGTTCAGATACCCGTTCCGGGCAAAAACGCGTATTGTGCAAAACGGGCTGTAACGGCAGCTTCCCAATGAGGTAAGTCAACCAAACTCACCAGATGCGCATTACTAGGTGGGACAGATGTAAAAAGCTCCAAAAGTTGCCCCAAAACCACGTTCAGATACCCGTTCCAGGCAAAAACGCGTATTGTGCAAAACGGGCCGTAACGGCAGCTTCCCAATGAGGTAAGTCAACCAAACTTTTTGTATGTCTCTTTGCACATGTGCTATGCAGTGGCTCACCTGTCCCTTTCCCAGCAGACATGGTGCCTGTAAGGCAGTGGATTGCAAATGAACTTCTCAAGCACAAATCACTTCTTCCTCGGCCAAGTTTAATGCAGAGACAGCAGCAGAGAATAAAGAAGCAAATAAATCAGAGAGAAATTAAGCAATTCAATAGTCCTGTTTCTAGAAAACCACCGAAAGGAACATTTTCTACAATCCAGTTCTTGTCTTCAGCAATACAACAGTATTACACTTCATCTTGGTCTTTGTGCTTAATGGGTGATCAGTGCAAGAAACCAAAGGAGGACACCATGGTTCTGTGCGAGGGAGCATGTCAGGACTGGCACCATCATTCTTGCCTTGAGATAAATCAAGCTTCTCGTGGTATATTCAAATGTCCAAAGTGTTGTGAGAAATGAATAATCTACACTGTAGGCAAAAATTTATGTTAACAGGTGCTATATGTTAGCATTTACATTTACACACACACACACACACACACACAGAGAGAGAGAGAGAGAGAGAGAGAGAGAGAGAGAGAGAGAGAGTATATAGATATTATGTACATTGTTTTTGTTCTTACTGTTTGTGGTTATTTTTCTTGTATTCATGTTTTCATAAAGAATATGACTAAAGAAGCATATATGTTAATAAAGCTTCAGAACATCACAGCCAATGACAATGGGTTATACTGAATCAAACAAATGGTCAACCTAGCTCCCTCTTATTCACATGGGGCTAACCTATTCAAGACACCTAACATACAATTAAAAATTGTGTGATTGGCTTTTAAAAATAAATTCCATGTTTGGGGAGGGGAGGGGTACCTGTCAAGATTGTGGCATGTGGGCATTAACGCTTTGTCTCCTGGTGTGATAAGGGTGACCAGATGACCCGGAAAACCCGGGAGACCTCTGGAAAAACGGAGATCTCCAGGGCAACCGGGACTGGCACCCAATTTCTTGGGGGAAAGGGCTGAAGGGGAAGGCCTCCATCAGCCCTGGAAGGGGTTGGGGGCCGTGTTTTTGGACTTCCTGGAATGCAGCCTCCAGTACTCCCATGGCAATCCTCAAAAGACCTGGGCTTTTTTGACAGAACATTTATATCCCACCCGCCACCCAGAAACGCATGGTGAACTACAATGGCCTTTCCCAATTTTGTAATAACCCTGTGGAATAAGTTAGGTTGAAAGATGTGAATAGCCACAGGTCATTGTAAGTTTCATGATGGAATGAGACAGCCCAACTCCAACAATGCCATCATAGACTGATATTTTAAGCACACTACCAAACCACATGACAACTATGGGCTTCTGTAGGAAACCATCTTTGCAGAACTTCACTCTGGATTCTGAGAAAGTTTATTAAATGTTCCAGTTAGTACAATGAAAGTAGTTTATTTGATTGCATTCACACACATAGAAGTTGCCTTTCGAGGCAATTTCCCGACAATAGATAGTGCCTCATTTTCCTCACCCATAATTTTCTTTTCCAGCTAATTTTGGGAATATGAACTATGGCCCGGAATGGGTAACAGAACCTGACTTTCATGGAAATTTCAGAGGTTATTATATCTGTCCCATCTAGTAATGTGCTTCTGGTGAGTTTGGTTGACTTACCTCATTGGGAAGCTGCTGTTACGGCCCGTTTTGCACAATACGCGTTTTTGCCCGGAACGGGTATCTGAACGTGGTTTTGGAGCAACTTATGGAGCTTTCTATATTTGCCCCACCTTGTCATGTGCATCTGGTGAGTTTGGTTCACTTATCTCATTGGGAAGCTGCCGTTACGGCCGGTTTTGCGCAGTACGCGTTTTTGCCCGGAACGGGTATCTGAACGTGGTTTCGGGGCAACTTTTGGAGCGTTCTATATTTGTCCCACCTTGTCATGTGCATCTGGTGAGTTTGGTTGACTTGCCTCATTGGGAAGCTGCTTTTACGGCCCGTTTTGCGCAATACGCGTTTTTGCCTGGAACGGGTATCTGAACGTGGTTTTGGGGCAACTTTTGGAGCTTTCTATATTTGTCCCACCTTGTCATGTGCATCTGGTGAGTTTGGTTCACTTATCTCATTGGGAAGCTGCCGTTACGGCCCATTTTGCGCAATACGCGTTTTTGCCCGGAACGGGTATCTGAACGTGGTTTCGGGGCAACTTTTGGAGCTTTCTATATTTGTCCCACCTTGTCATGTCCATCTGGTGAGTTTGGTTGACTTTCCTCATTGGGAAGCTGCTGTTACGGCCCGTTTTGCGCAATACACGTTTTTCCCCGGAACGGGTATCTGAACGTGGTTTTGGGGCAACTTTTGGAGCTTTCTGTATTTGCCCCACCTTGTCATGTGCATCTGGTGAGTTTGGTTCACTTATCTCATTGGGAAGCTGCCGTTATGGCCGGTTTTGCGCAGTACGCGTTTTTCCCCGGAACGGGTATCTGAACGTGGTTTCGGGGCAACTTTTGGAGCGTTCTATATTTGTCCCACCTTGTCATGTGCATCTGGTGAGTTTGGTTTACTTTCCTCATTGGGAAGCTGCTTTTACGGCCCATTTAGCGCAATACGCGTTTTTGCCCGGAACGGGTATCTGAACGTGGTTTGGGGGCAACTTTTGGAGCTTTCTATATTTGTCCCACCTTGTCATGTCCATCTGGTGAGTTTGGTTGACTTTCCTCATTGGGAAGCTGCTGTTACGGCCCGTTTTGCGCAATACACGTTTTTCCCCGGAACGGGTATCTGAACGTGGTTTTGGGGCAACTTTTGGAGCTTTCTGTATTTGTCCCACCTAGTTATGTGCATCTGGTGAGTTTGGTTCACTTATCTCATTGGGAAGCTGCCGTTATGGCCCGTTTTGTGCAATACACATTTTTGCCCGGAACGGGTAACTGAACGTGGTTTTGGGGCAACTTTTGGAGCTTTCTGTATTTGTCCCACCTAGTTATGTGCATCTGGTGAGTTTGGTTCACTTATCTCATTGGGAAGCTGCCGTTACAGCCGATTTTGCGCAATATGCGTTTTTGCCCGGAACGGGTATCTGAACGTGGTTTCGGGGCAACTTTTGTGGCCTATTGCATCCCTGCCATTTAGTTATGCATGCCTGGTGAGTTTGGTTGATATCGCTCATTCCCTAGTGGCCGTTCCGGCCATCCCATTCTGTTCCGGACGTCGTTTTGGGAGTTCTGGTGTTAATAGTGATATAATATTGGTATGGTTTTAGTCTTAAAATATTGTTCTCAAGTGTTGCTAACACATGCCACTGTTTTTGGTATGGTTTTTTAATATAATGGGGCTGTTCCGGCCTGTTCAGTTCCGTTCCGGCTTTTACACCGTCCCGTTACAAAGCGCTGACTGATGGATGCCAGATTCAAACCTTGGTGAAGAAGGTGGTGGTTTTTCCTCTGGATCAGAATTGATGGAAAGTGTGGATGACTAGAAACTTACCTTGCAGAAGAAATATGCCACTGCTGAAGTCTCCCTCTGGTTACAAATTTTTGCATCAAATGTGCTTGAAATAGAATTAGTACAAAAATGGTCAAATTGTGCTTTGGAAAAGGGAAAGACAAGACCAGGCACGCAGGCAGAAAGACAACAGGTGAAAGCAGAAGAATGCAGATTAAAAGAAAGGGCATTGGCAATAGCAGTTAGGGGCACAAGATGAGAGTTAAAATATCTTTAGTTCAAATACCAACTGAGACATAATCTAATGAGTCACTCAGCTGCTTCACTGTAATGTGCAGTTTGGTGATGACAATAGTGGCCTACAAAACAAGGTTGTGGTGAGGATTGTTCTGATAATGAACACAAAGCATTTGCATTACTTAGGAGAAGGGCCACATAAATGTTAGTGTTTATTGTTTCATTGTTGCTTGCTTTTCTGATGATTATCCTGTATTGGTGTATGTCAGGTATCTATTCTGAGTGAGTTTTCTGCGGCTATGCATGGATCAGGAGTTACACCAATGTAAACAAGAGTAAAGTTTGGCCCTTAATTACCTTTCTCAAAGATTAAAAAAAAGAAGGTCTGTCGACTGGAAAACCGTTGATAAAAGCATAAAACAATTTGTGGAAAGAACATGGAGGTAATTTATTTCTTGATTACATTTTTATACCGCCCAATAGCCGAAGCTCCCTGGGTGGTTCACAAAAATTAAAACCATAATAAAACAACCAACAGGTTAAAAGCACAAATACAAAATAGAGTATAAAAAGCCCAACCAGGATAAAACCACGTAGCAAAATTGATATTAGATTAAAATACAGAGTTAGAACAGTAAAATTAATTAAGTTAAAATTAAATGTTAAAATACTGAGAGAATAAAAAGGTCTTCAGCTGGCGATGAAAGGAGGAGGAGGCGTTCCTTCAAATAACCTGGCCTCAAACTGTTTAGGTCTTCAAATGTGAATACCAACACTTTGAATTGGGCCCGGATCTGGACTGGCAGCCAATGAAGTTGTAAAAGGACTGGCGTAATGTGATCTGGCCAGCCTAGCAATGTTTCTAGGGGGGAAATGTTTGGCTTCAATGCACAAATTGTTTATGTACATTGCCCTGAAGTTTCTTCTTCTGTTGCAGGAGAAGGCTGATAATAAAAAAGTTGTAATAAAATTAAGGGAAAAACAACAACTCATCTCAAAATTCATCTTAAGGTTTGCACTGACAAACAGCAAGCCAACAAAATTACATAAAATCTTAACCTTAGTTATCAGTAGACATTGAACTTCCAGTGTGTAAGCTTCTGTAGACATGACAATTACACATTAATGATCACACAATTTAATGTGAGGGGGAAAGTAAGGGGTTCTTCAGACATTACCTCAGTGAAATGATGATGATGATGATGATGATGATGATGAAGAATCTGAGTTCACAATTACACTAATTAGTTAGAGAGGAGTAACTTTGTTTTGCTGTTGATTATAATAACACAAGGCTATAAGGAAATACACAGGTCGCTGTTTGACTGTTGCAGGTAAATGCTATATTTACAAAATGTGAATGTAGTAATGTCACATTAGAGCTTTATTCTGCTGTCTGAGTTGGCGTGATTTGGAGACCTTCACAAATATTCCTCCATAGGTAAAAACTCCAGACATCCCAGGTGCAAAAGTTTCAACAAAACTAGCAAAATCCTCCAACTGGGCTGTGGAAATTGACATTCTCAAGGTGCCAACTTGCCACTGAATTCAACCTAAGAGAAAAGGAGAAATTTGGAGGCACTGGAATAGATGCTTTCTGAGGAATGTGATAGAAGTGTTAGGAGTTTAGATCTGAGGAGTGAAATTTCTTAGATGGATTTCATTTGACACCTTAGTTATGAATACGTTCGAATAAGAAATGAAGATCATATCATGATTAGGCATAGATCATAGAATTAATTGGAGATTTATAAGGAGTTGGGCAATAGGATTTAACAGGATTTTCTATTCTTGCATACATTATTGAAATAGTAAATTCGTCAGAAAACCTGTTTCAGTCAAGCAATGGAATGGTATCATAGAAGTATCTTCGGAATAAGAATGAACCATATTTTCTGTCCAGCACTAGTTCATGTTCATGGTTGCATAAACTGAGCCTGATGGAAAACAAGATATTACATTAGTTGTCCATTATAGATTATGAATGAATGAGAAGGTCTAAGCGACAGATGAACTCTTAGCAGAACCATTTTAATGGATAATTAAAATGGTGCTGTTGATATGCACCTGATACAATTTGAGTAACTATAGAATCAAGTAGGGCTGTGCACAGACCCCCCACTCCGCTCCGCTGCCGATCTGCAAATTGCGGATTCTGCCCGCTCCGCCTCGATCTGCCTAGGGTCCGCTCCGCTCTGCTGCAGAGCTTCGGCTCCAAATCGGAGCTCCGCAGCACTGTGGGGTGGCGCCAGGTAAGGCCCCCTTCTTCCTCCCCCTTATCTGCATCTGTTGTGGCCCATCGCCAGCTTCACTAGAGCCCGCAGCTCAACCTGGAACTGTAGGCCCATCTTGCGGCCTACACTTCCAGGTTGAGCTGCGGGCTCTAGTGAAGCTGGTGATGGGCCACGACAGACGCAGGTAAGACCCCCCCTCCCCCTTGCCCACTTACCTGGCTCTGCCGCTGTCGCCGCATGGGCGGTGGCAGCAGGGCAAGGTAAACTCCCCCTCCCTCCTCCCCCTTACCTGTATCTGTCCGCTGTCCCGCAGCTGCTTCAACTGAGCCCAAGGACTCAAACAGAAAGACCAGGCCACACTTGGGTGGGAAGCCGGCTGTTGCGAGGGGGAGGAGCAGAATAGAGGCACCCCTCATGGCAAAATGTAGACCATGTGAGGTAGGGAGGGACTGTGCCTATAAAAGGCAGCCCACCCAAGGCATCGGCCTCTTTCATTTCATAAATGGAACTGCCCTTTCCTGACTTTTTTTCCCCTCCCCTGGCCCATACTGCCTCGGAACCTAGAGGTTCTATTACATCATCGTGGCTAGCAGGCTTGGATAGAATGGCCAGGTTTGCACATAAGGGAGGACTGAGGTGCAGGCCAAATAAGCCACAATGGTAGGGTGACCATATGAAAAGGAGGACAGGGCGCCTGTATCTTTAACAGTAATGTAGGAAAGGGAATTTCAGCAGGTGTCAATTGAAGAGGGTGAAATTCCCTCTTCATCACAACAGTTAAAGCTGCAGAAGCCCTGCCCTCTTTTGTATCTGGCCACTCTACTATAGCTAGCATAGCTTTAACTGTTGTGATGAAGAGGGAAGTTCACCCACTTCAATTGACACCTGCTGAAATTCCCTTTCCTACATTACTGTTAAAGATACAGGAGCCCTGTCCTCCTTTTCATATGGTCACCCTACACAATGGCTTATTTCCTCTCCCTGTGTGTGTCGGTCTCATGGTGGGAGGATTAGCCTAATTACCCCTGGGCAGCGTGGCTCTGGCGTGGGCTGGTCCATGAAGTCACGAAGAGTCGGAAGCGACTGAACGAATAAACAACAAAAGCATGGCTTGTCATGTTGTGTGAACCTGATGGCTTGTTGCCATTGGTAACAAGCCACCCAAAACCCTACAGCAGGCCAAACACACATTCTAAGCTTGGTCAGGGTGGGGTGTGTGGAGGAGCAAGTACTGGACAAGAGGGAGAGAGAGGCCAGGGTAATATAGGGCAAATGTGGGCAAATGTACTCACATGCACATTGGCTTTGTTTCTGTTGTTTCAGATTTGAACTAAGGCCTTAAGCCAAAAGCTCCATGGAAGAGATTGGATTAAAGTCTAGGAAACATTATTATTGCATTTGGACTTTCATATTATTGGGACCAATAAAGGATTTTGGGGGGGGGGGGGAACCTGCAGATATCAAGTCAAGGATATTGTTTATTATTTATTTATTTTATTACATTTATATACCACCCCACAGCTGAAGCTCTCTGGGCAGTTCACAAAAGCTAAAAACAGTAAACATTATATATATATATATATATATATATATATATATATATATACACACACATACACACACACACGCTTTAAAAACCATCAGAGATGTAACAACAACAGCATAAAAACAGCAGCATCCATTTAAAACAACAATTCTTGGGTCCATTAAAAAACAAACTTCGCGTTCAATGCCATTAAATGCCTGGGAGAAGAGGAAAGTCTTGACCTAGCGCCTGAAAGATATCAAGTCAAGGATTTATCTGAACAAAAATATTACACTAGCTGATTCTCTCCTTAAAGTAGACTAATATGTGAGCATTAATACACACAGCAAGTAAGATTGCACCTTTTATTGGATGTTTCTTCACTTAATACTGGAAGCACACTTTCAGGTTATGCTAAATGCTTCTTCAGATGTAGGTTATGAGTTTGAAACTAAACATCACACTTGGATAGTCAGGCTGATGGTTACTTAGTTGCAGAGCATTATGTGCCACTTAGTTGCAGAGCATTATGTGGCACAGGGATAACCTGGTGAGTTCAAATGTTATGCTTGAATATCATGGATGATGTCACAATCAGGATACACTTTAAGTTCTGGCAAAGTGTTAGACAGTTTACAGTCAGACTGAGTCTGAATGCAGTAAAAATGGGTCTTCGTAACAGGTATTGAAAAAGGTTTATTTTGGAGCTATATTAACTTTTACTTAGGGCTGGTTTGCAGATTGGATTTCCAATTCATAACCCACCAAAACTAAGGGCAATTAATACACATTTTAAACACTTTTCCCATCAAAGAGCCAACCTTATATGAGAGTGGTTTTGTGAGATCCACAAAACCATATTGAATATTTAAATATGGTTAAATATGCATTGCGATCTTGGAAAGCCAGACCCACAGGATAATATCATTTTCTATTTTATATTATCATATAAGGAAGACTTTTCCGAGACTTCAGCTGAAATGGTTATGAAATTCACCTTTACAGCCATACTCCAAGCAATACAAGGGAAGTTACTTAGTCATGGTCTGCCTATAATTGTAGGTCTTCAAAACTACATCCATACCGTCACACTAATTTATTTTATCCTCACTGTGATCGTCATGGTGATAGTTTAATACTTCAATTCTTTGTATTGAAATGGAAGGGGTTCTCCTACTGGTTGTATAGGACCACGTATTTGACAGAGAAGAAGCCCATCAATGGAAGCTTCCTAAGGTTTTAGCTAACATTGCTGCCAAGGGGGTTCTGAGCATCTCTTGCTAATACAGAGACTTCACTCTGGGGCCTCATCTACACCAAGCAGGATATAGCACTATGAAATCAGTGTGAAAGTGGTATCTAAAAGGCAGGAGCCACACCAAGCAGGATATAGTGGTATGAAAGCAGTATAGGGTATGTATCAATGGGCCCCAACAGTTGTCAGTGCACTTCAATACCGCTATAAAGCAGTAGTGTGGCGCCTGCCTTTTAGATACCACTTTTCATAGTGGAATATCCTGCTTGGTGTAGACGAGGCCTGGATGATAAGGGAAGGCTGGAATAAAATATGGTGCAGCAATCAAGAGGGGTCTCCACTAGGGTTGTTGACAGCACCCAACTGGGTCCTGGAGGCTAATGGACCTCCCCCACGTCTGGCCTTACATTTGGTTCTGGAAATCCTTTGTGGAAGGGAGGGCCAACTGGTTAGCATCAATTTGGTGTTGGCTAAGTAGCAGCGTTCTGTCTTTCTTTGTTTGTTTCCACAAGCTGATATGAAATTTTGAAAGAAGTTCTTGATCTACTTTCATTGCACAAAAATGTCTTATAACATTTCTTTGGATTACAGCAACTCTCATCACAACTCTGGCATTTTACACATGTTTCATTTTGCAACACTTCTGCAGGTTTTTCTCTTCGTTAAGAAGGCTAATGAACTGGAGGAGTCCCCATGTGTATCCAAAGGATGATTTGGGTGTATCTGGTGAGGATCTAAGTCTTGTACTTCTGGTGTCTAAGGATTGGCTTAGGCAGAATTGGGGTTTCATACCTTTGAATTGCTATTCCATCAGTAGGAAGTCTCTTTGGGATAAGATTTGATACGCATCCAGTGCTTTATTAAACTAGAAATCATACCTTTTGACTATATTCCACATCATCTGAACACATCATTGCCCTGCACTGCTGTGGGTGGCTTCTGCAAACATTAAGGCAGGAGCCACACCAAGCAGGATATAGTGGTATGAAAGCAGTATAGGGTATGTGTCAATGGGCCCCAACAGTTGTCAGTGCACTTCAATACCGCTATAAAGCAGTATTGTGGCTCCTGCCTTTTAGATACCCTTCCAAAATTCAGCTACAAGTGCAGATTAGCCACTGAATTCTGCCTCTTGGAACAGAGGGAGTCTGTACATGCCAAGAGACACTGTTGTTGTAAGGGAGCCTTTGTGTTTCGTCAGGCTTTTTGAGGAAGAGAATCACTAAGCCCAGAGAGGACACAAATGGGCCCCACCTGTCCATTCATTCACCAATTTAGGATTGCCATGTTTCAGACTTTGCCTGAGATTGAATCCAGGGGCAGGGCTGTATCATTCTGATGGTGACAAAATTAAATTGCAGGGATAGTCCAACAAACTTGTCCATTTTATGGAATAGCTAGGCAAACTTTTGGGGTTTGAGTGCTGTACTGGCCTTTGATGAAATGTTCAAGGGCTGCACGAGTGAGCAGGGTTGATGGTGAGAATGGCAGTGGTGGGTGGGGTAAGACCTACAATTCCCATTCATTTCTCACACACTCATGAATTCTCTCCCTCTCTTACGCACACGCACACACACACACACACACACACACACACACACACAAGATCACTGTTTCCCCACTGCTAATACAAAATTAAATTGAAGGGTGGCCCAGACTAGGAGTGGGCACTGCTGGAGCCCCAATGCCCCATCATCTGTCCAAAGATGACATGTATTGGTGCCAGGCCTGGCTGTGTCACTACATTCGGTATTAGCTGAGGCTTTGGAACAGACTTCAAGAGCAGCCTTCCATGAAAGGGGGATAGCAGCCATTAAGTTCTGAAGGTAGAAAACAGAGTTATGGGTCACAGGCATCTTTTTAAGGTAGGAGAGATCTAAAAAAAGCAAGAACTTGTTACTTGTTACTTGTTACTTATCCTTCTAGAAAAGGAGGTAGAAGTGCACATACGAGACATGATAAGGACACGCTGTCCTGTTGAACAAGAAGTCCTTGAAGTGTTTTCTGTAACTGATCTGTTAGTGTCACTTGCTGTAGGTCTTTTGTTTTCTCTTTCTTCCTAGATGCACAGCTGTGCTTTACACACCTCCAGAATTTGGGGTCAAGTAACACCTACACCTTGGCCCATTCTAACCTCAGCCTATGGGCCATGAGGATCACTCAGCCTGTGGTGGTCTTAACGAGTGCTTGCAACTACCTGCATCAGTTTTATGGGGTACAACTCTTCTTAATCTTTTTAATATGGTATTTCTACTTGCATACTGGGCAACACTTTGGCCATAGCTAGACCTAAGGTTTATCCCTGGATCGTCCAAGGGTCAAACCTGTTCATCTAGGTGACACACAGGGGATCCAGTGCTCAGGCAGGGGCGAACCCTGGATGATCCCAAGATAAACCTTAGGTCTAGCTGTGGCCTGAGTTTCTGAACAACTCCTTGCTTTTTGTAAACCTTGGATGAGTGAACCGCCCAGAGAGCTTCGGCTATTGGGCGGTATAAAAATGTAATAAATAAATAAAATAAATAAATAAATGAGTGTTCCTTTCACAGAAAAGTATTGGTTGATTCTTTGGCCTACAAAGAAAAGACAAATTACACGCTGGCAGAAGAGACTACCAGCCACATTGGCAGCACAATCCACTTGCTCTTTAGAAGCTTTGTTTTAAATTCATTTTTGTGACTTTACATTTGCATACAACCCATTTTTGGGATGATCCCCTTCAGTTCAAGGGGACATAGGCCTTAGCTAGACCTAAGGTTTATCCCAAGATTGTCCCAGGGTCATCTCTGTTCATGTAAATGACACACAGGGGATCCGGGGAGCAGGCAGGGACGATCCCAGGATAAATCTTAAGTCTAGCTAAGGCCATATTGAGCTGGGGCACTATTATTTTATTTTAACACCCACTTCCATTGTTTTAAAAAATGTTTAAATGTCTTGTTTTTATTCTTAGGCTCTAATCCTAAACATGGCTACTGTGGGGTAAAATGCATTGATCGTGATGGGCTTACTTGGGCATGGGATTGCATGGTTAGACCTTTCTTATTGTGGGGTTTTTGTTTTTGTTTTTTAGCAAATAGAAATCTTGGATTTGGTGCTTCCCCCTCTTTCTCTCTTGGAGACACGGGGACACACACAAGCAAACTGAGAAATTATTTATTTCATTTGAATTCTTACTCATTTTTAATCCTATGCAGATCGCACCAGTACACCGGATGCGCATCAATGAACTTTTGCCATCTTTTATCAAGTCGGCCAGCAAAATAAGTGGCAATTTGGCCATGAACCTGCTCCATCTTGCCATGGAGGACATTGATAAGAAAACAGTGAGTATCGCAATGGCAAGGTTGGACATTTATATGTAGTCTGGCCTGTTTGGAGATTCTGTGAAAAACGCATGCCTCCTCATTCCAAAAATGCAGTCTCACCAGTCCAAATTGTTTGGAGGAACATGCATACGATTTGGTGAGCCATGCACTGAGAGAAACCAGGGTTCTGCTTCCACATGTTCATATGGCTATGGTGGCCCCTGGATGAATTTAAAGAACTTTGCAAGGAGGTTCGCACAGAGTCCATGTTAATATTGAGAGTTAATGTCACACTGCTTAATTTGTGACATTAACTAGCTGAGCCCCCACACCCATTAATTTGATGGGTGTGGGGGCTCAGCTACTCTGGTTCACTTGTCAATCTTCTTCATAATCCCAGATCTGTGTATAAGGTGTTGTGGGAGGGGGTCCTTGGCGGGAGATAAAAGCCACGCCAGTTACAGGCCAAAAAGCACTCTGTGCTTGCTTTCCCACCTCCTACCCCTTGTTTTCATAAGGCCCACTGATATTGGAATGCAGGTTCCCGGATTGAGCCCTGCTTTGATTTAAGCCCTATTCCAAACATTGCCACTTGATTAACCTGTTCTGAAACTCCTCCCCTTCTTCCTTAGATGAAGCCTATGCAACTTGTGACCCACTAAGCTTAATGTACCCCATTTGCCCTGTATAGTGGCCCATGATGAGCTTGAGAAATCTCCTGAACTTGCTGCCTGCCTAGGACTGCAAGCAGGGAGGCTGCCAAGGTCCTGATGCGGTACAATACATGGATGGTGGGGTTCCATTAGCTTGATAGATCCAAAGTTGTGAGGCCTGCCTTAGATGGTTCCCAAAAGGGTATGCCGATCTCTCTTTGTGCTGTAGGATCTTCAGAATCTGTACAACGATGCAGCTGGAGCCATCGTCGAAGCTCTCTGGAGCTACATCCCAGCAGAAGTCCTCACCAAGCTGCTGGAGACTTTCCAGGGCCAGCTGTTATCAGATCGCAGCTCCTGGAAAGTGCTCAGGACACTTGCCTCCAAAGGTAGAAGAGGGTCTCCCACCATGTCACTTTGATGTTTGCAGGAGCACAGATTTCATATTACCATAACAGCAGCAGTGAATCTCTTCATATGTGTGCAGCTCACTGAGGCCTAGGCCTAATTTACCCCAAGCAGGATATTGCACTATGGAAGTGGTATGAAAGCGGTATATAAAAGGCAGGAGCCACACCGAACAGGATATAGCACTGTGAAAGCAGTATGTGGTTTGTGTCAATGGGCCCCAACAGTTGTCAGTGCAGTTCAATACCACTATAAAGCAGGAGTGTGGCTCCTGGCTTTTATATACCGTGTTTATTTATTTATTTATTACATTTTTATACCGCCCAATAGCCAAAGCTCTCTGGGCTGTTCACAAAAATTAAAACCATAATAAAACAACCAACAGGTTAAAAGCACAAATACAAAATACAGTATAAAAAGCACAACCAGGATAAAAACCTCGCAGCAAAATTGATATAAAATTAAAATACAGAGTTAAAACAGTAAAATTTAAATTTAAGTTAAAATTAAGTGTTAAAATACTGAGAGAATTAAAAAGGTCTTCAGCTGGCGACGAAAGGAGTACAGTGAAGGCGCCAGGCGGACCTCTCTGGGGAGCTCATTCCACAACTGGGGTGCCACAGCAGAGAAAGCCCTCCTCCTAGTAGCCACCTGCCTCACTTCCTTTGGCAGGGGCTCACGGACAAGGGCCCCTGTAGAAGATCTTAAGGTCCGGGCTACATATGGGAGGAGGCGTTCCTTCAAATAACCTGCCCACAAACCGTTTAGGGCTTTAAATGTCAATACCAGCACTTGGGCCCGGACCTGGACTGGCAACCAATGAAGTTGTAAAAGGAATGGCATAATGTGATCTCGCTGGCCAGTCCCTGTTATTTATTTATTTATTTATTTATTACGTTTTTATACCGCCCAATAGCCAAAGCTCTCTGGGTGGTTCACAAAAATTAAAACCACAATAAAACAACCAACAGGTTAAAAGCACAATTACAAAATACAGTAAAAAAAAAAGCTACAGCTTAGCTATAGCTTCTGTTAGTAAACGGACTGCCCTGTTCTGTACCAGCTGAAGCTTCCGGACCGTTTTCAAAGGCAGCCCCACTTATAACACATTGCAGTAATCCAAACGAGAGGTTATCAGAGAATGGATAACTGTAGCTAGGCTATCTCTGTCTAGATAAGGGCGTAGTTGGTATATCAGCCTAAGCTGATAAAAGGTGCTCTTTGCCACTGAGTTCACCTGTGACAGTTCTGGATCCAAGAGCACCCCCAAACTACAGACCCGATCCTTTAGGGAGAGTGCAACCCCGTCCAGGACAGGGCAAACATCACCTCGCTAATACCACTTTCATAGTGCAATATCCTGCTTGTTTTCTAACGTCTTAGCTATAGCTTCAGTGGACACAAACAAACCTTTCACAATGTTTTTATTTTTTAAAACACACACAATAAAACAACCCTTCTACCATAGGAATTATGGGAGGAAGAAAGGCTAGATGGGTTGGGAAGGAATATAGAATACAGAATATGTGGGCAAATAGGATGCGGTAAGCAATTATTACTATTATTATTATTAGTAGTAGTAGTATTTGCGTTTTTATACCGCCCAATAGCTGAAGCTCCCTGGGGGGTTCCCCAAAACTAAAAGAATTCAAAATATAAAACAAACAGTATAAAAACATGATATAAAATACACATTAAAACGGATTAAAACATACCATACATGATTAAAACATCTTTAAAACATCCTGAAAACATTCTAAAATTTCACTGAATAGGCCTGCCACAATAGATCAGTCTTTATTGCTTTTTTAAATTCTAAAAGACTGTCAAGTTGACGAATCTCCTCCGGCAGGCCATTCCACAGTCTGGGAGCAGCAGAAGAAAAGGTCCTCTGGGTAACAGTTGTTAATCTAGTTTTTGCTAGCTGAAGGGGATTCTTCCCAGAGGACCTGAGTGTGTGGGGTGGATTGAACGGGAGAAGGCGATCCCACAGGTAGTCTGGACCCAACCATGTAGGGCTTTAAAGGGAATAACCAACACTTTGTACTTTGCCCGGAAACTAATCGTCAGCCAGTGAAGAGATTTTAAAACTGGTGTAATGTGGTCACCCCTAGGTGTACCAGTGACCAGCCTGGCTGCCATATTTTGGACTAATTGAAGTTTCCGGACTAGGCACAGAGGTAGCCCCATGTAGAGCGCATTGCAGAAGTTGAGCAAATAGAAGGAAGAATCAGTGGGTAATGCGAAGAAGCCTTTGCCATCTTCAATTGGATCTTCCATGACCCAACTTTTAAAAGGAACTAAGCTTCTAGTTCTTATTGTTAAGTATCTTAGTTGGATAAAATGAAATCAGTGTGGGAGAAAATGACAGAAAGCTGGCAAAGAGAAGCTAATTCATGCAAATTCCTGCCAAGGGTATCTAGATTAGATAGATATAATACGCTCAATGTGGGCCTGCCTTTAGAATGTATTTGGAACGAGCAGCTGGTTCAAAAGTAGCTGCTAGATTGTACTGGGGCTGGCCATGTGGAGCATACAAATGCTGATTTTACATGTTCTTTGGCTTCTACTTGATTTGCAAGCCCATTCAGTTGCTCTAAACATGCTGGGTCCAAGATACTTCAAGGACTATCTTCTCCCATAGGAACCTGCCTGCCCATTAATATCTCCCACAGCAGCCTGCTCTGTGTTAACCTCACTGTCTGAGGGTCAAGGAGGATTTTTTTTTTTTACTGCTGCTAACTGCCACATGGGGGGTGTTTTCATTGGAGGTCCCAGTTGGGGAGAGAAGAATTAAACCTCCCCACACACTGCAGTTCCAATCCAGTTTGCAGGGAGTGTGTTTACTCTGAAATAAATAAATAATAGAAGGGGGGAGCAGCACACTAGTTAGTTAATGTAACGTGTAGTTTAACCCTGAAGTATAGTGAGTACTAACATGGGACCCCATTTTTTCATAGCCTATCACATTGTTTTGGGTCAGTTAAAGCTCCCAGACATATTGTAAATGGGAGGTTTCATGCAGAGCTCATTTTAGTTATTTTACAAGTCAGGCATGTTAGTTATTTGATTTGCCAGGTCTGATTTAGAAAGAAAACCTCACAGCCATCTTGTCCAATAGAACAATATTCCTAACCAATGCATTTCTTCTTCTTCTTCTTCTTCTTCTTCTTCTTCTTCTTCTTCTTCTTCTTCTTCTTCCACAGAACTTTTAGAGGAGGATTCCTCAAAAGCAGAGGAATGGAGGAGCAAACTGAAGAGGGTAAGGAAGGATCTCCACCTCTTGCATCTGGGTTGCTTTCGGCTGGGTTTAACGTTGACATCAGAGAACAAAGCATAGAATTGGGAACTTCGTGGTTCTCTCTACATGATGGTCGATTTAATAAATTATTCTGGAAGTTATGCCCAGGATGGGGCCCATTAATGGCAGGGAAGCCATATTGATGTTACACCCAGGGCAGATAAAATGTTTGCTTGTCTTATGAGGCAAAACACATGGCAGGTGAAACTTCTGCCTTGCAAAACTATCCATCTTCATCAGTGGCAGCTCTGCTTTGATGGACTCCTGCATCTCCACAGCACTGTTATCTGAGGAGTTCCCCCCTTTGTGCCAGCATGGCATGGCCAAGGACTGCTGATCAGAATGTGGAGCTCTGAACTAGGCTTGCTGGGTAACAAGACCTGAGATGATAGAGAAGTGTCCCTGTGTAACTCATGCCCTCCTGGAGGCCTACTCTGACTAGAACCTGTGAAGTAGACTGTGGCATAGCCAGAACCTGTCAGCCTAAGCATGGTGGTAGTCAGGAATAACTATTTCAGTGTCAGGGATACAATGGCCATCCTCAGAGCACCTTGACCTGAGATTGGAATCCAAAATAAAAGAGAGGAACAGAAGATGACAGGGCGCAATGGAAAGGAATGCTGGATCAAGCCTGTTCGGACAGTGGGAGGGTTAGACATCCATGAATGGTGAAAGGCTTGATTTCTTTTCCAACAGCTTGGCGCCAGATCCCTTCACTACCACCAGGAGAAGGAATTATCTGGAATCCTCCACCAAGTATTCAGGGAGGAGGGAAAGACCTCAAGGGATTCTGCCCTGCCAAAGGTCAGTGGAAGCTGTCTAAAGTTTATGGTGACCAAGCTCACCGTAAAGCAAGGTGGAATAGATGTATTTCTAGATGCAGAGCCAGTATCTGCTTCTGTATTTTCTTTTTGATAATGAGGTTTGGTCCAGAGTGGCAGGGAGGTGTCTCTCTTTTTGTCTTTTTCTCTTCACAAATGAACAGGGGTACAGACTAGTGCTAATACAGCATATTTAGTTCCCACATCAAACTATGACTAAGTTTAAGTGTGTGACATTGACATGACACGGAAGTCTTGCTCATTCATTCCTGCCTCCCCGTCCCTCCCCGTCCCTCCCCTCCCCTCCCCTCCCCTCCCCTCCTTCTGTTATCTCCCCTATGTCAAAATAAAGATTGTATATTGACCAAAACCTGCACTTTGTAAACTACCATGAAGATGTAATGGTGGTACAATAATAGTAATATCCAACTTTCTTTAGGGCAAGATGAAATCATGAGATAATGGAGTCTATCTACATTTGCTGTCCCAATAAATGCAATCTTTGCCACTCCTTCTTGCAGCTCTTCCTGTACCAATATTACGGGGCCATTCTCCATGCCTCAGGAGATCATGCCCTCGTGGAGGAATCTCTGAACAACCTCCTGCAGTCATTGCTGACGAAACCATCAGATAAGGAGGTGAGAGGAATACAGCTGTCAGGCTTGGAACCGTGATATTTATTTTTAGCTCTATTTAGCATAATCATGATTATTAAAGTGTTACATTGATACATGCATTGATACATAACGTTGAGACATGCATTGTATTAATATTTTACAACGTGAAACCATCCTGCACTTTTAGCTTCTTGCCTTCCATCCTGGTATGATTTGAAAAGGCCCTCAAAGTGTTGCTACAGTGACCCTCTCGGATTGTGACTGTGTTTGCAGCAAGCGGGAATTTACATCCTTTGAGATCCCTCCCCCTTCAGCATCCAGGCACCTGATAAGAGGGAACTTACTTCACTGCCAATTAAATACTCCTCCTGCTTCCCCATGTGTGCACATTAGCAGTCCGCCCCTTAATCAGACCTGGGTATTTAATGCACTTCCCTACCTGCGCTACAAAGGAATATGTCTCTGAGCAGATCATAGGCTGAACAGAGCTTGGAAAGGAAACCAACTTCCCTCATACTTTGGAGAAGAGAATTTCTTGTTAGAATATGGGGAAGCATAGCAGGGGAGATCCACAGGCTTCTAGAGTGTTCTGTTTTCTCAGCCTTTGTGGGATGCACGATGAAATTATGAATGTGCAATGTCTCGAAGATATCGCGCATTGAACAGGGATCTATGACCCCCATTCACAATGGAGCTATAAATGGAGCCCCGTGTCCCTTTTCATTCTGTATTTCTTGCCCTGGAGTTGGAGAGCAGAAAGGAAGCACACCCTGGCTTCCAAAATCCGCCAGGTGACTGAGGGACACTGGGAGGCTGCCTCTCCTGCTTCCCAGGAATAACACCATGCCAAGGGGGAGACCAACCTGACCCATCCTTCAGCCAGAGAAGGAGCGGTTGCAGGGAATTCTCTCCTCCCTCCTTGCCAGAAAGACCACTCAGCTCCTACTGCCTGTAGCTCTGCAACTACAGTATCAACAGAGAGAATGCTCTAGTCCCATCCATTGGCCAAATAGCCACCAAATAGTATTTGAGCAAGAACCCCAGGGAGAGAACACCCGCTTGGCCCAATGTCCATTTAAATGCCACTGCTATAGCTCAGTGCTTTGTTCGGGCCTTGAAAAACAATCTCCCTCCTCTTTATGTTTTCCCTCTACTCCTTGTCTCTATTGTCTCTTTACTTTGCAACCTAATGGCAAGAACTGTCTCTCTTTTGAATTGTTGTGAGCCACTTTGGGAGACAATAATTTGAAAATACATCAGATAAATAATTTTCAGACTCTCAAGGAAATAGGAATCAACTGAATAACCCCTGATTCTTCCTAGGGCATTCTTTCTGCCATTGGGCTTATTGCGGCTCGCCATATGGAGTCCGTATTGAAAGTCCTGAAGAATTACGCTTCAGAGGAGGTCCTTTCAGCAGAACCTCATCAGGTATCATGTCAGAAAGATAATGCATTTGGGAAGAACTGTGAGCCAGCACACTAAGCATGTGTGAGAAGTTATGGTCTCTCCTCACTCACTGAACTGGGGCTCTGTACATCAGGGGTGGCCAGAAGATAGATCTCCAGATGTTTTTGACTTCAGTGTTTCATGGAGATCCATGTTCTGCTCACCCACCCCCAGCATAAATCGGGAGCTTCCAGGACAAACCTGATGACCAATCATGTATTATGACGGCCTGCCTGATGCTTGTTTATGTGGTCATAGCCAGGCAGGCAAACCAGCCAGCCTTTGGAGGGCTGTTTAGCAGGATGACTTGAAGGAGCTTCAAAGCGTGCAGGCACTGGGAAGTTCATTTGTGAATTGATGGAACATAGGGATATCCTGTTCGTGGTATTTGATCCCTGATGGCTTCTTCATACTTGCACATAATTGTTGATTAACATCACTATACAATTTGATTAGCTAGGGAAGTTCTAAGTAAAAAGTCACTTTTACCAGTTAAGGCTGAAATCCTATACTAGGGATGTATGAGAACTTCCTTCACCTGTGAAAATGTGAGGAAAGCACCCTGAATGCAAACTTGTGCATTCTTGAGCTTGCCATCACATTTGGAAGGGTGTATCCGTTTTGAAAAATACACACTCTAACATGAGCATTTTTCAAAAAAGGACACATTTTTACACCATGGTTTACACCTGTTCGGAAATGTGCACACACTTACGTGAAAATAACTTCCCTGAGGCTTACTTCCGAGTAGTCATGCATATCTGCACCGTAAGCTTTTCACATCTTCACATTACAAAATTTTGACAAGTTTCTTAATAGCACTAGAGGGACTTAAAAGATATTCTCTGTCTATTCCACTTAGGATAACATCCAGAACATGCTGGTGGAGTCTATTGAAAAGATTGTTTCAACAGTAAGTGTCAATTTGAAGGGATGGTTGCCTGTTTGACTCAGCTTTTACAGTACCAAACGTATTTCGATAATCCTTATATTTTAAAGTTTGGGATACCATGAATTGCCATTAAATGTAACTAGAGGTGATGGCTTCTTAAGAGGAAGCCAAGGACTGGGGAGTGATATGAACTGTACAATAAGCGGGCAGTGCTGTGAAGTCGTTTTTCAAAACAGGCTCTTGGATTTGCACACCAAAAATCATTCCGACTCATTTCTTTACTAATCTGCAGGATACAAATCCATGGCTTGTTTTGTGTGTGGATTATCCAAAGGTGCACATGTATGCATTTGCTCTCCCCATCAGATAAAGCGACAGTGCACGTATTTGCCCACATGACGTGCCTTTTGAAACATGCACAATTTGGGGACAGATTTTTTTTAATTGATGGAACTTTAGCCCAGCTGCCCAAGAAAGTGCAGATTTCCAGTTACAACTGCATTCTGGAATGCGTTTTGGTCTGAGGGGTGTGCCAACTGGATAGGTCTGCAGTAAAATGGAGACCCAATTAAATTCTCATCTAGCCCTAATGGCCAGTGCAGTTGAACCCACATGAGAACTAATGCTTTTTCCTTCATAACTCTTTCTCCAGGAAAGATACGGAAGCCTTTTCCAAGTTCGGCCCTTTAAGAACATGAATGAAGAACACCAGTCTTGAAGAGGGATTGATGACCTGCAATTATTTAGGCTGTCAATTCAACTGGGGCTTCTCTCTCTCTCTCTCTCTCTCTCTCTCTCTCTCTCCCTCTCCCTCTCTCTCTCTCTCTCCTTTGCTAGACTTACCGTTAAATCTGCAACTGAGGAGGGGAAAGCCCACGATGCAACTATCCAGACATCACGTGTGGTGAGCTCAAGAAGAGAGCAGTCACGTCTGCCATTTTTTTTGTTTTCATGCGCACAGGTATTGGTTTTTTAAAAAAATTAAATTGATTTTCCTGCTCCCCCCACCCTGCCCCCGATGGGCGCAGCACTCCTGGGGAACGCTGCACCCCGTGTGTGGCTCCCAGCTACCTGCGAGTAACTGCGCGGGGCCGGGGTCAATCCACAGAAACGGGCCACACCTTCCGCGGTCCTGGGCTCAGCTTGGGACTGTGGAGAAATCGGGCCCACAGGTCTTTGCTAGACCAGGCTATATCCCTGGCATATAACCGGGATCACCCCTGTGTGTCCAGATGATGCACAGGGGATCTCAGGCTCCGGCAAGGATCAACCCTGCCTGGCCTCGGGATATAGCGCTACACTTTGGGACTGCTTTTTCCACGGTGCCGGGCTGAGCCCGGGACTGCAGAAGGTGTGGCCCGTTTCCGTGGCTTGACCCCGGCTCCACGTGGTTACTCGTGCGAGGCTGGGAGCCGCGCACAGGGCGCAACACTCTCCAGGAGTGCTGCGCCTATCGGGGGCAGGGTGGGGGAGTGGGAAAATCAATTTAATTTCTAAAAATAAATTACCTGTGTGCACGAGCGTTCGTGCGCATCATCCCTTTAAGAAAACAAAAAAATGGCGGATGTGACGGCTCTCTTCTTGAGCTCATCACGCGTGACGTCTGGACTAGCGCAACAGCCCCCGATAGTTGCATCTTGGTCAATCCCCTCCTCCGTCGCAGATTTAATGGTAGGTCTAGCAAAGGCCTCTCTCTCTCTCTCTCTCTCTGACACACGCCTGACTCCAAGCAGTAGCACAGCCTGTTTTTTGAAGTGATGACACAATGTACTGCATGTATGAAAAAAAATATTAACATATTGTACATTAAAAAATATAAAGGTTTTATTGACTTCAGCTTCATTCTGTTTCATTATTACTGTTGGATCCTGGATTGGATCTGGTTTTTCTTTTTCCACTATTTTTCCAATTACCTGGAGACCTGAAGAAAATGAGGAGTCAGCAGAACATGCAATTCCCTCAAATGTCAAGGTGTCAGCTGGACAGTTATTGAATTGAACACCACAGGAGTTAACAGAGGCCAGATCAGAGTTAGAAACGCAGCCAGAACAGAAAGAGGAGGCGGCATTTATCCCCCCTCGCTCTCAGAGAGCAAATAAAGGAGTCCCGCCAAAGCGGTTTGCCTCTGAAGCCTTTAATATAAGCTTTGAGCCGAATTCTTATGCAGATGTACAAAGATTCGGTTCTTTAGAAAGGCAGAAATGGCTAGAAGCCATGGAAAGTGAGTTGAAAAGCCTAAAAGACAATGAAGTTTTTCAAGAAACAGTTTTGCCTCCAGGGCAGAAGTCTGTAATGTGTCAATGGGTTTTTAAGCGCAAACAGTTAGAGACAGGGGAAGAAAAATTCAAAGCCCGACTTGTCGCAAGGGGTTTTAATCAAGTTAAGGAGGTAGACTATACCTCAACTGTAAAAGCAGAAACTTTAAGATTATTTTTAACTATTGCAGCAAAAGAAAAGTTAAAAATTAGGCAATATGATTTCCAAACTGCATACCTGAACGCCCCAATTCAGGAAAAAATATACATGAGAAAACCTGAAGGTTTTGAGTCAGATGACAACAAAGTTTGGTTCCTGAAGAAAGCAATTTATGGCCTTAGACAGAGTGCCAGGTGTTGGAATTCTGTCCAAAACACCACTTTGGTAAGTGAGATGGGATTTGAAAGGAGCTGTGTCTGTACACAAAGGGGAGTGGTCAGAATTATAAAGCTCTCATCGTTTTTGTTGATGATGTTTTGATTGCTTGTCCTAGTGATGCAGAGGTCCAGAAAGTTGCAAATCAGCTTGGAAGCAGGTATAATTTGAAATCCTTAGGTCCAGTGAAGAATTACCTAGGAGTAGAAGTTAAACTAGCAGAAGACGGAGGTTTTTTGCTCAGTCAGAAGCAAAAAATTCTAAAGCTGCTAGAGGATTTTGGAATGCAGGATTGCAAAGGGGTCAAAAGCCCCATGGAATTGGATATCCAGAAAAACCTGCAAGGAGAAAGTTTCAGTGATCCAAGCCTGTATCACTCTGTGGTGGGTATGTTATTGTATTTGGTAAGCTGGTCAAGGCCAGATCTGTCTGCTGCGGTTGCTATCTTAAGCAGGGGGGGATCCGCACGTCACTCCCAGAGCGCTTCTATGGGACCCCAGTGCACCCCGAAAACGATAGTCTGACTTCCCCGTAAAAGAAACGAGGAAGAGCCGTCCATGCCGCCGCTGCAGAGAGCTCTCCGCCGGCGAGGAGAGCTCGGCAAAAGAGCTCTCCTCTCGGCAAAAGCTCGGTGAGGAGAGCCCGCCTTCTTTTGCCGAGCTCTCCTCATCAGCGGAGAGCTCTCCTCCTCCTCCTCGTCTTCGGCGGCATGGACGGCTCTTCCTCGTTTCTTTTACAGGGAAGTCAGACTATCGTTTTCGGGGTGCACTGGGGTCCCATAGAAGCGCTCTGGGAGCGACGTGCGGATCCCCCCCTGGTTCATTGCCAAGCCAACAATGCCTGCTTGGCATGCAACCAAGAGAGTGTTAAGTACCTCAAAGGCACCTTAAATTACAGTTTGAAGTTATCTGCTGAGCCAGATAAAAAGCTCTTGAGTTATGTGGATTCGGATTGGGCAGGCTGTATAGAAGACCAGAAGTCAACGTCTGGAATTGTGCTAATGTTGGGAAAAGGACTAATCTCTTAGAAGTCCAGAAAGCAGGCTTTTGTCTCCAGATCTTCCTGCGAAGCAGAGTATGGGGCACTGTCAGAGTTGTGTGGAGAAATCACTTGGCTAATGCAATTAATAAAGGATTTCAAAATCCAAATTGAAACGCCAATCACAGTGTTCTGTGACTCCCAGGCATGTATTGCGTTGGCAAACGCAGACATGTTCAAGTCAAAATCCAAACACATTGCTATTAAGTACCAAAATGTGAAAGAACACATAAGTAGTGGAACTCTGAAGTTGTGTTATTGTGAGTCACAAGAAAACTTTGCTGACATATTCACAAAACCTTTAGGAGCTACAAAACACAGGGAGATTTGTGAAACACTAGGTTTCAGGCAGGATGAAATGTAAACGTCTGTACAAGTGTTGTGTTGTAAAAACTGTTGCGTAAAAATCAAAAGAACGGGTGTTGGATCTTGAAGAAAATGAGGAGTCAGCAGAACGCGCAATTCCCTTAAATGTCAAGGTCTCAGCTGGACAGTTATTGAATTATTGTATGGAAGCATTTTCATCAATTAATCAATTAGTGATCGCATGTTTTCATGTTTCTTATTCTTCATCTTACCCCATCTTGATGTATGCTGATGTGTATTGATCGTCTGTGAGTATTTGTATATATGCTGCCATAACTAAATTATTTCAACTGTCAGTAAAGGGTTTGCTTTTAACTTACAAAGAATACTTTGCCTCATCGAGTCTTTGCTGCGTCCTAAACTGAGAGCCGCTGCTACTTCTGCTCAACTCTGGTTCAGAGTGTGATTTCCCAACAATTACGTATATTGGTTTTGGTATTTTCTTGTTTTGGTTTGCTATGCCTATTGGTTTTATATTTTTTAGGAATTATTATTATTTTTGCTCTGAACCACCTTGACAACTAAAGAATGAATGAAGGGATGCATACATTATATTTGCCCAGGAATGAATTGAAACAGCAACTACAGTTGCTTTAATTTGCTTAACAGCCCACTTCACATGCATATGGAAGAGGGATCCTTCCCATTTAACATAAAAAATAATTTAATTATTGTGGCTGATTTTCCATTTTAATTCTGTGTTCTCCTAAACTCTTAAGTTACTTTGAAGCTGTTGCTTTTATTTCAGCTGGGCTGAATATCACACCCTTCCCTTCCACAGGACCATTTGTCCCCTGCAGAAGGGGGGAAATGCCCTTAACTTGGGAGGGCAGGAGGGAATTAAATCAAATAACTTTCTGCAGTGCTTCCCATATAACTTTAGACACCATACTATTTCATTATCAAAACACGTGTTGGTTTAAGACCAGGGTTAAGGCTACCTCATGTTGCTCGAGTTTTGCTAGAGAAATCCTGGAAGGTGACCTCTTCCTGTTTGTTACTTCCCTCAGTAGCTGCAGGATGGGTTACTACCTCTGTTCTAGTCTGGACTAGAGTGTTACCTGTACCTTTAAGATACAGGTAGATAAAGACTAAACTAACACACCTGTCTTTTTTTTTTTTTTTTTTTTTTAATAATTTTTATTCATTTTCAACACTATATAAACATAGATAAACATTTCCAAAATATAACTAAAACAAACACAATAAGAAAAAAAATACATCAAATATCTGCTGTATACATATTGAATAATTGTTGAGTACAAATATCAAAAACTATTACATATGCCTTATCACACTACAACATCTTCGTTCTTAACATAAAAGTGCACCCCCCACCTCGGGATCATTCTTGAGTCCAAAATCTAATCGTTTCTTCTGCTGGTGGTTTCCCACTTCCCTTAGTAAACACAAACACTAGGAACTGTTTCCAGATTCCTTCGAACTCATTTATTTTAGTTACGCCTTTTCTCCACTTAATATTACATGTCAGTTTATCATTAATGGCTATGTCCCATACTTCTTTATACCATTCCTCAATAGAATATTCCCCTTGAATCTTCCAGTTCCTAGCTACCATCAATCGTGCTGCAACCAGCATACTCGATATCAGCTCTATAGTTTCTTTTCCACACTTTATATCTTCAAATAGTGACAGCAATGCAATCTTTGGCGTTTGTTCTATTTTCATTCCCACTATTTCTTCAATTTCTGAGAACACCATCTTCCATAATCTTTGTACATATTTGCATTGCCACCACATATGTAAATACGTTCCTTTTTCCCCACAACCTCTCCAACAATTTGCTGAATGTTGATCACTTATCTTATTCAATCTAACCGGGGTTAGGTACCACCTCCATAAAATTTTAAAATAATTCTCCTTTATTCTTACTGATAAACTTCTCAACACTCTTTGTTTCCATAGTCCCTCCCAGCTCTGTCGCCCTATTTGTATCTTCAAATCTGATTCCCAAACCATTTTCTCTGTATTCTCTCTAAACTCCTTCTCTAACAATATTTTATATATTTCACTCATTAATCCTTTTGAAACTATACTACCTCCTTTTCCTTTCTCCTTACTTACTACTAATTCTTCAAACCTCGTCATCTTTCTGCACATTCTATTATCTTTAATCCACTTTTTATTCCATTGTTCTAATTGACCATATTCTAGCCAAGATAGCTTCTTCTCCTTTAACAAATTTTCCATATCCTCTCTTGTTTTAATATCTCTTACCCAATCCTTTAATTTTATTTTATTTTTCTCTTTTAATATTTTACATAATCTGCCCTTTAGATCCTCTGGGAAATTCTTTAACATTATTATCGGTGCTAAGGGAGAGTTGCTCGGAAGCAGCTTCCCTTTAAATTTACTCCAAATTTCCCATTGAGTCCTCAGGAGTGGATTATCTATACTTCCAACCCACTTTCTTCCTCCATCTTTAAAAAAAACATTCTCCAAATTCATCTCTACCTTACTTATGATTTTTTCCTCCATCCAATATAAATCTCCTACTCCCATAATTGCTTCTACAACATGTCTTAATCTATTTGCTACGTAGTATAATTTTATGTTTGGGAGACCCATTCCCCCCTTTTTTTGGCTTAGGTACCAATTATTTTTATTCACTCTTGCTCTCTTTTCTCCATTACAATATTTATTAATAATATTTTGCCAACTTTTTATCTCGGTTTCTGATATTTTTATAGGTAGCATCCTAAATACAAAATTAATTTTAGCTAATATCTTCATTTTTATCAAAGCTATTCTCCCAAACCAAGATAAATTTAATCTTTTATATTTCTCCAATTTCTCTAGTACCTCCTTCTTTAACCTCATTAAATTTTCCCTTTCTAAGTTCTCTAGATTTTTTGTAATTTTAATTCCCAAATATTTAATCTCGTTCTTAACTTTCAATTCCATTCCCTTAAATTCCCAATCCTTTTCTTCCTTCTTAGTATAGTTAAACAACATCATCTCTGATTTAGACCAATTTATTTTTAACCCTGTAATTTCCTCAAATTCCCTCAACTGATATTTAATTCTTTCTAATTTTCTTAATGGATTCTTAATGGTCAATAAAGTATCATCCGCAAACATGTTTAACTTTATTTCCCTTACCTCTCCAATTCCTTCTAACTCTTTATCCTCCCTTAGTGCTTTCGCCAAAACTTCCATAACCATTACAAACAGGACCGGCGAGAGCGGACATCCTTGTCTTGTTCCTCTGGCTAGTCGTATCTTTTCAGTAAGTCCGTCATTTACCACCACTACCGCCGTATTTTGGGAATATAGCTGTTCTATTACATTTTTAAATTTATTTCCAAATCCCAATTTATCTATAATACTCTTTAGTGCCTGCCAGCTCACACAATCAAAAGCTTTAAAAATATCTAATGCCATAATACCTGCCTTAATATTTGCTTTTTTTATTACATTTATTACATTTAAAACTCTACCCACTAAATTATGCATATGCCTTCCTACCACAAACCCACATTGATCTGCTCCTATATATTCTGCCAAAAATTTATTTAGTCGTTTGGCCATAATAGATGTAAAAATTTTAGCATCCTGATTTATTAAAGAAATAGGTCTATAAGAATCGGGATTAGTCAAGTCTTTATCTGGTTTTGGGATCAGAATTATCACTGAATGTTCCCATGATTCAGGTATCTTCTCTCCTGATAATATCCTATTATAAAGTTCCATTAATTTTGGAACTAAACAATCTTTGAAGACCTTATAATATTCTGGACCCAAACCATCTGCTCCTGGTGATTTACCCACTTTTAACTTATCAATAACCTCTTCAACTTCTCTTTGAGTTATTACTGACTCCATTAACTCCTTATATTCTGATTTTATTTCCTTCTTTATAAACCTTCCAATATACTCCTCCACCTTTTCTTGTTGAATTTCTTTACCCTTGTACAATTCCTGATAAAATTCCTGAAAAATTTTTATTTTAACTTTCATTGCATGACAATAATTCCCTCGGCTATCTTTCAACGTTTCTATCCCATTCCTCCCTTTTTCTTTTTGTGTGAGCTTGGCAAGCAACCTCGAGTTCTTATCACTGTTTTCAAAAAATTCCCTTTTCATATACATTAAATTCTTTTGAATCTCTTCTATATTTAAGTTTTCTAATTGTTTCTTCTTAGCTTGTATTTCCACTAATTTATATTTATCTTTACCTCGCCAATATCTTTCCTCCAAGTTTTTAATTTCTATCTCTAACTTTTCCTGTTCTGCACGTTGTTGTCTTTTTAAGCTACATGTTTCTCTAATACAGATTCCTCTTGCTACAGCCTTCATGGTGTCCCAAATGACTGACCCAGCTGTTCCTCCTTTTTCATTAATTTCCCATGACTCCGACAATTCCTTCCGAATTTTATCTACTATTTTATTGTATTTCAATATCTTTGTGTTCAGCTTCCATCTATATGCCTCTTTATAATCTTTCTTAACTGTAAATTCTAAACTTAACAAGGCATGATCAGTTACTTTTATTACCCCCATTTCCATTTTACAAATCCTCGTTGCAAAGTCTTTTGAAACATATATATGATCTATCCTGGAGTATGTATGATGAACTGGGGAAAAGTATGAAAATCCAGGCCTATTCCCGTTAAGTAATCGCCACGAATCTAAATAATCATTTTCTTTTACTAATTTATTCAATATAGTCATATTGTTCCTCTTTTCAGCATTAGTGGGATTTGACCTGTCCCATTTATTATCCATAACCATATTAAAATCCCCAGCTAATATAGCATACCCCTCCTTAAATTCTTCTATTTCTTTAAACAACTTTATAAAAAACTCTCTATGCCTCTCATTTGGGGCATAAACATTAATCAAAGTATAGACCTTTCCCTCAATTTTACCTTTTAACATAAGATATCTACCCTTATCATCCTTTTTTACTTCTTCTAATGTAAACCCACTTTTTTTTGAAATCAAAGTGGCCACTCCATTTTTTTTCGATGTCCCTAATGACTTTTCATAATAGGCTAACCACTTTAATTTTATCATATTCGAATTCTCGGAGCCTTGGTGTGTCTCTTGGATCATTATAATATCTGATCCCTCTTTATTAAGCATTTGTTCTATTCTCTTCCTTTTCACGACTGCCCCTAAACCTTTAACATTGAGTGTTGATACCTTTATCTTTTTATCCATAATCACCCTTTTGAAATCTCTTCCGATCCCTTGTGCTCAGCAATTCAAACTTACTTACATAAAAACACAAACTCCATACATAGAACCCCCACCCTCCTACCCCAACACACCTGTCTGCAGAACTGGCCACCATTGAATCTGTTCAATAGAGTTGCTTGGGATTGAGGGTTGAGCTCCTTAATTAACATTTGGCTGTTAATTTTATCATGTTTCTGAAACTTTGTATTTGTTTTGCAGCCAAACTTCCTGGGGTGGGGAATTAATAAGATTTTGGGACAGAAAGATTACTTAAGGTGTTTCAACTTTCCCTTACTCCCACCACATTGCTTGTGAATTGCAGCGAGTCCTAACAGAAAAGTCTCTGAGCCTTATCTGTTGCTATTTGCCAATAACTTTGTCTTATGTATGTTTTTTGGTTTTCACAGATTACGTTGCTTTTCTGAAGAAGCCGAAACATGGCAAAACAGGACTGAAATGGGTGCATGTTATACTTTGCCTATCTTGTAGAAAACCTGTGTTCAATGCACGCTCTCATGTTCTCTCCGTCGCCCAGCTGTTAAACCTCATTGCTTTTTGCACTTTATTTACGTCTTCATTTCATACTGAGTGTCTAGCATGTTTTGTGTAGACTCGTTCAATTTACTATTTTCTGTTTAATTGCATCATTCCTATGTTATGGTTTGTCACGCATTATAATATTGTTTGTAGAGTTGTGTGCTCTTTAGCATTTATTTTTAATTGCAAATTCAACTGGTGCCCCCCTTTTATTGGACTGATGATTGGTTCTCAAGCCAGAAACGGGTGGGGGAGGAGGACACTGGAAACTCTGTGCTCCCTCCTTGGCGTGAGGATTACCAAGCGCAACCCTGCAGGAGGAAAACTGCGGGCTTTAGGGGCAACATGGTGTCAATGTGGTGCCGTCAAAGCAGCCCTCTTTTCTAGGAAGGAACTTTATTAGTAGTCTCTCCCAGGCAAGCTTTTTCATGTTACTGGGGCGGGGTTGGAAATGACCATGTGGGAGAAGCTCCTCTGCTCTTCTGACTTAAGGCCAGAAGAACAGTTCTTAAAATCTCAATCCTATGAGCTCTTACCTGGGAGTAAGACCTAGTAGGACTTACCTGGGAGGAATAGGCGAAGGACTGCACTGTTAAGTCCACTTCCTGGACATGGATTCTGCTGGTCAAATCATAGCAACGACCACCAAACGTTCATGGAGAAAGCTATCTACGCCCAATGCTGCCCTGTGCTATCCTCAGAAAAGTGGTAAGATGCTATTTTTTTATTTTTTTATTTTGGATCCGTCAGTGTTTCTTCCTGTGTGACCTCAGGCTTAGGGATGGGAGAATGAGCTTTGCCCAAAGAATGTGCTCATGTTCCCATTTGGGGGTGTGAATGGGGCACATTCTGATGTTTAGCAAACTGAAATGAAATTCTCATACGTCCCTTCTGTTGCTTTAAGGGCAGAGTTCAGCAAAGCCAAACGCCTCCAAGATTTTCACTTCTTGTCGGATAACTCTCTGTCATCCTGCTTAGATGCCCTGTTCTTTTCTAAGAAGAAATTCAGTAGGGTGATGTGTTTTAGAAGGCCATCATCGGTGACTGAAATGTAAGATTTAAAAATGAGTGAGCAGCAGCCCTTGGGTCAGTGGTAGGGCTAGAAGGGGATTTATTCTTGTTCCTTCAGTTTTTACATGAGGAGTTCATTGGGCACCCATGATTGATCACTTACATTAGTTTGTGTATCCTTTGCATGATGCTGTTGTCATCCTCCAGGACCTTTCCTGTGCTTTGCAACCATTATCAAGGAGGGTGGGGTGGGGTCCTAACAAGAAAGCCTGGTATTATTTAGAAATATTGGAATGAGAGACTTGTGTAATTGTGCAATTCCGCTTTACCATAGTGGAATCTAGTAGTTGTATAATGAAATGTAGTAGAAAGGCAGAGGAAGAAACTACCTGGAAAAAATCATGTGTAAAGAAGCTGATCTTAGTATCACAAAGAAACAAGAATGCCCATTGTCTCTTGCAGTGACTTCTTTAATCACATACAAGACTTTAAACATGTAGCGGCTGGTTCATAGGCTGCTGCTCAAATCGGACTGCGATACTAGAGAAACATTAGGGTTACAAAGGGGACGGTGTAAAAGCCGGAACGGAACAGGCCGGAACAGCCCCATTATATTAAAAAATCATACCAAAAACAGTGGCATGTGTTAGCAACACTTGAGAACAATATTTTAGGACTAAAACCATACCAATATTATATCACTATTAACCCCAGAACTCCCAAAACGACGTCCGGAACAGAATGGGATGGCCGGAACGGCCACTAGGGAACGAGCGATATCAACCAAACTCACCAGGCATGCATAACTAAATGGCAGGGATGCAATAAGCCCCAAAAGTTGCCCCGAAACCACGTTCAGATACCCGTTCCGGACAAAAACGCATATTGCGCAAAACAGGCCGTAATGGCAGCTTCCCAATGAGGTAAGTGAACCAAACTCACCAGATGCACATGACAAGGTGGGATAAATATAGAAAGCTCCAAAAGTTGCCCCCAAACCACGTTCAGACACCCGTTCCAGGCAAAAACGTGTATTGTGCAAAACGGGCCGTAACAGCAGCTTCCCAATGAGGAAAGTAAACCAAACTCACCAGATGCACATAACTAGGTGGGACAAATATAGAAAGCTCCAAACGTTGCCCCGAAACCACGTTCAGATACCCATTCCGGGCAAAAACGTGTACTGCGCAAAACCGGCCGTAACGGCAGCTTCCCAATGATATAAGTGAACCAAACTCACCAGATGCACATGACAAGGTGGGACAAATATAGAAAGCTCCAAAAGTTGCCCCAAAACCACGTTCAGATACCCGTTCCGGGCAAAAATGCGTATTGTGCAAAATGGGCCGTAACGGCAGCTTCCCAATGAGGTAAGTCAACCAAACTCACCAGATGCACATGACAAGGTGGGGCAAATATAGAAAGCTCCAAAAGTTGCCCCAAAACCACGTTCAGATACCCGTTCCGGACAAAAACGCATATTGCGCAAAACGGGCCATAACGGCAGCTTCCCAATGAGATAAGTGAACCAAACTCACCAGATGCATATGACAAGGTGGGACAAATATAGAAAGCTCCAAAAGATGCCCCAAAACCACGTTCAGATACCCGTTCCAGGCAAAAACGCGTATTGTGCAAAATGGGCCGTAACGGCAGCTTCCCAATGAGGTAAGTCAACCAAACTTTTTGTATGTCTCTTTGCACATGTGCTATGCAGTGGCTCACCTGTCCCTTTCCCAGCAGACATGGTGCCTGTACGGCAGTGGATTGCAAATGAACTTCTCAAGCACAAATCACTTCTTCCACGGCCAAGTTTAATGCAGAGACAGCAGCAGAGAATAAAGAAGCAAATAAATCAGAGAGAAATTAAGCAATTCAATAGTCCTGTTTCTAGAAAACCACCGAAAGGAACATTTTCTACAATCCAGTTCTTGTCTTCAGCAATACAACAGTATTACACTTCATCTTGGTCTTTGTGCTTAATGGGTGATCAGTGCAAGAAACCAAAGGAGGACACCATGGTTCTGTGCGAGGGAGCATGTCAGGACTGGCACCATCATTCTTGCCTTGAGATAAATCAAGCTTCTCGTGGTATATTCAAATGTCCAAAGTGTTGTGAGAAATGAATAATCTACACTGTAGGCAAAAATTTATGTTAACAGGTGCTATATGTTAGCATTTACATTTACACACACACACACACACACACACACACACACAGAGAGAGAGAGAGAGAGAGAGAGAGAGAGAGAGAGAGAGAGAGAGAGAGTATATAGATATTATGTACATTGTTTTTGTTCTTACTGTTTGTGGTTATTTTTCTTGTATTCATGTTTTCATAAAGAATATGACTAAAGAAGCATATATGTTAATAAAGCTTCAGAACATCACAGCCAATGACAATGGGTTATACTGAATCAAACAAATGGTCAACCTAGCTCCCTCTTATTCACATGGGGCTAACCTATTCAAGACACCTAACATACAATTAAAAATTGTGTGATTGGCTTTTAAAAATAAATTCCATGTTTGGGGAGGGGAGGGGTACCTGTCAAGATTGTGGCATGTGGGCATTAACGCTTTGTCTCCTGGTGTGATAAGGGTGACCAGATGACCCGGAAAACCCGGGAGACCTCTGGAAAAACGGAGATCTCCAGGGCAACCGGGACTGGCACCCAATTTCTTGGGGGAAAGGGCTGAAGGGGAAGGCCTCCATCAGCCCTGGAAGGGGTTGGGGGCCGTGTTTTTGGACTTCCTGGAATGCAGCCTCCAGTACTCCCATGGCAATCCTCAAAAGACCTGGGCTTTTTTGACAGAACATTTATATCCCACCCGCCACCCAGAAACGCATGGTGAACTACAATGGCCTTTCCCAATTTTGTAATAACCCTGTGGAATAAGTTAGGTTGAAAGATGTGAATAGCCACAGGTCATTGTAAGCTTCATGATGGAATGAGACAGCCCAACCCCAACAATGCCATCATAGACTGATATTTTAAGCACACTACCAAACCACATGACAACTATGGGCTTCTGTAGGAAACCATCTTTGCAGAACTTCACTCTGGATTCTGAGAAAGTTTATTAAATGTTCCAGTTAGTACAATGAAAGTAGTTTATTTGATTGCATTCACACACATAGAAGTTGCCTTTCAAGGCAATTTACCGACAATAGATAGTGCCTCATTTTCCTCACCCATAATTTTCTTTTCCAGCTAATTTTGGGAATATGAACTATGGCCCGGAATGGGTAACAGAACCTGACTTTCATGGAAATTTCAGAGGTTATTATATCTGTCCCATCTAGTAATGTGCTTCTGGTGAGTTTGGTTGACTTACCTCATTGGGAAGCTGCCGTTACGGCTCGTTTTGGGCAATACAGACTTTTGCCCGGAACGGGTATCTGAACGTGGTTTCGGGGCAACTTTTGGAGCTTTTTACATCTGTCCCACCTAGTAATGCGCATCTGGTGAGTTTGGTTGACTTGCCTCATTGGAAAGCTGCCGTTATTTTGCCCGGAACGGGTATCTGAACGTGGTTTCGGGGCAAGTTTTGGAGCTTTCTATATTTGTCCCACCTAGTTATGTGCATCCGGTGAGTTTGGTTGACTTTCCTCATTGGGAAGCTGCTGTTACGGCCCGTTTTGCGCAATACGTGTTTTTGCCCGGAACGGGTATCTGAACGTGGTTTGGGGGCAACTTTTGGAGCTTTCTATATTTGCCCCACCTTGTCATGTGCATCTGGTGAGTTTGGTTCACTTATCTCATTGGGAAGCTGCTGTTACGGCCGGTTTTGCGCAGTACCCATTTTTGCCCGGAACGGGTATCTGAACGTGGTTTCGGGGCAACTTTTGGAGCGTTCTATATTTATCCCACCTTGTCATGTGCATCTGGTGAGTTTGGTTCACTTACCTCATTGGGAAGCTGCCGTTACGGCCCGTTTTGCGCAATACGCGTTTTTGCCCGGAACGGGTATCTGAACGTGGTTTGGGGGCAACTTTTGGAGCTTTCTATATTTGCCCCACCTAGTAATGTGTGTCTGGTGAGTTTGGTTCAAATATCTCATTGGGAAGCTGCCGTTACGGCCCATTTTGCACAATACGCGTTTTTGCCCGGAACGGGTATCTGAACGTGGTTTCGGGGCAACTTTTGGAGCTTTCTATATTTGTCCCACCTTGTCATGTGCATCTGGTGAGTTTGGTTCACTTATCTCATTGGGAAGCTGCCGTTACGGCCCATTTTGCGCAATACGCGTTTTTGCCCGGAACGGGTATCTGAACGTGGTTTCGGGGCAACTTTTGGAGCTTTCTATATTTGTCCCACCTTGTCATGTGCATCTGGTGAGTTTGGTTCACTTATATCATTGGGAAGCTGCCGTTACGGCCGGTTTTGCGCAGTACACTTTTTTGCCCGGAACGGGTATCTGAACGTGGTTTCGGGGCAACTTTTGTGGCCTATTGCATCCCTGCCATTTAGTTATGCATGCCTGGTGAGTTTGGTTGATATCACTCGTTCCCTAGTGGCTGTTCCGGCCATCCCATTCTGTTCCGGATGTCGTTTTGGGAGTTCTGGGGTTAATAGTGATATAATATTGGTATGGTTTTAGTCTTAAAATATTGTTCTCAAGTGTTGCTAACACATGCCACTGTTTTTGGTATGATTTTTTAATATAATGGGGCTGTTCCGGCCTGTTCCGTACCGTTCAGGCTTTTACACCGTCCCCAAAAGTGTTTTGCTATGCAGCATTTATGGGGAGGTAAGCAGCTGTTCAAGGAACACAAACCTGATATCTGGAGTTTGTTGTGTATATCTCTGCATTTCTGACTGTGACATATTCTTGTCTATACAACATTTTGTATACAACAACTCAGCCAACATTTTAGATATCTGGTTTATTCTTTTGTAAAGTCCTCTTATTATGCTTGCAATATGTTTTTCACATATTCGCTTAGCCTCTATTAAACCTCTATTAAACCTTTCCTCTGCAGAATGTTGTATTCAGACTAGTCTTCAACATTATTATTATATTAGGGTCCCCCACCCCAAGCCATCTTACTAGGACTGATGAGTGGATCTCTTATAGTTTCTCCCATGTATTAATGTGCTCTGACATGGGAGGATCCCCTTCGTTGATCACATATTCTCCTTGAGAGGGCTTTGGTATTTCAAGAGATGCACTTTAAAGCTGAACAAAATGAGTTCACAATGCTGGATATTTTGAACAGATGCTGATAAAAGGTACTGGTGCATCTGCAACCAAAGAAAACACTTCTGGCTTTCTTGGCTAGTTTCATTAGGAGAATGCTATCTTGAGATTTATGCAGCTGTGAAATGGATAAGGAAAGCTGCAGGTAGCAAAAGATCCTGCTTTCATTATACCATTCATACCTCAAGAGTTTTGATATACTACTGAGAATTCTATACTCTCCAAAACCTCAATTCTATACTCTCCAAATGTACTAGATTGTATTCTCAGTTTTTATTTTGGGATGGTGGGCAATAAACAGAGGTTCTTGCATAGGAATTCCTGCAAAATATTAAAGATAATAATCCTGGCTTCTACAAGGTAAGTCATGTCTCAGTAATCGATTCAGAGGGAGAGGCGGGTAATAATAATAATAATAATAATAATAATAATAATAATAATAATAATGATGATGATGACGTGTCAGTAAATTTGTGGATAGGGTGATCCAGTAGATATTGTTTACTTGGAGTTTCAAAGTTTCAAAGGTCTTTTGACAAAGTCCCTCACCAAATGCTTCTGAGCACATGTAACAGTCACAGAATAATAGGAGAGGCCATCCATTAGTTTGGTAACTAGTTAAGGAACAGAAAGCAGAGAGTAGGAATAAATGGACAGTTCTTGCAATGGAGGGATATAAGATGTGGGGTCTCCCAAGCAATTGTATTGGGACTGATGCTTTTAAACATAATTTACAGTTAGAAGTTTGTGATGAAGTGGCCATGTTTGTTGATGACAACAAATTATTTAGGGTGGGTTTTTTTTTTTTAAAAAAAAAAAGGCAGCAAAGAACTCTAAAAGTATCTCTCCAAACTGGGAGAATAGGCATTAAAAGGGCAAATACAGTTCCATGTAAGCAAGTATGAAGTCATATACACTGAGGCAAAAATACTAACTTTATATATACACTGGTAGGGACTGATCTTGGTGGTGATTTACCAGGAAAGAAATCTTGGGGTTGTGGTTGATAGCTTGGGTTAGGTATATAGTCTACCACTGCTGTTAGGGCAAATTCCATGTTGGGGATCATATGGAAAGGAACTGAACATGAAGCTTCCAAAATCATCATGCCGTTATATAAATACATGGTATGACCACAGCTGTGTATAGTTCTGGTCACCACATCTCAAAAACAATATCATACAGCTAAAATGTAGTGTAAGCTGGTGAAGACTGAATAATATGTGGAACTGTGATATTTGGAGAGAATGCCCAAAATTCTATGTATTTTCTATTCAAGCCCTCCATCAAACTTTGCTTCTGAACTACTGCTTCTACTACTTTTCTAATTGATGACAGTGTACCAGGACAGCAGATTTAAAAGGGAACAGCAGCTTTCCACATCCAAGGTATTTTAAAATGCTGTAATACTTTAAAATTTAATTATATTTGATTAATAATTGGATCATAACTGAAAATGTCCAGTTGATCCAACCTATGAGAAAAAATACCCAAATATTTTACTAGTTTTGTGTTCCATTGATTAATAAGCCACTCCTGTGTTTCCTCTTTTTGCTGCCAGTCTAGATGAAATTAATTTCGTTTTAGCCTTGTTTATTTTGTATCCATTTTATTCCACTTCCTCAGTAAATTTACTAAATAAATTAAGTTTAGCATGGTATCATCTGCATCAATGCAATTTTTACTTCAGCAGTCCCATCTTGATTATTTCTGATTGCATTGGCTAGACGCCCAATAAACATCACAAACAAGGTAGAATACCCAGAACTTCCTTGCTCTTGTTTCAGGCTCATGGAAAGAACTCCATTTAAATATGAACAAGCAAAATAAAATAATTCAGATAATATTGTGCACAAGAATCATGGAAACTAGAACAACAAACTAAGCAAGGAATAGCAGGATGGGATGATCACTAAGAGATATTAAAGAAATGTTGGTTAACTGTTTTTAGTGGAAATAATGTATTTGGATAATAGAACTCCTTAAAGAAAAGTTAATTTAAAAATGTGGAAGGGATAGAATGACTTATTAGGTGCCAAGAAAAATATCCGGGAGTGCATTGGTGTCCATAAGGACCATGTTTCCTACACCTGGGCCTTTGCTAGACCAGGGGTTATCCCAGGCTGATACCCGGCATCACCCCTGGGCATCCAGATGACGCACAGGGGATCCTGGGCTCAAGCAGGGATCAACCCTCCCTGGCCCCGGGATAAAGCCTACCCCTTTGGGGCCACTTTTTCCCTGCAGACTCGGGCTGACCGCGAGAGTGTGGCCCGCTTTTGCGGCATTTCCCAGCTCCATGCAATTACTTGTGAGGAGCCGGGAGACGTGCACGGGGTGCAGTGCTCCCCAGGAGCGCTGCGCCCCTCGGGGACAGGGGGGGAGTGGAGAAACCATTAAAAAAAACTTACCTTGGGGCACGAGTGTTCGTGTGCTTTGTTCCTTTAAAAAAAATGGTGGACGTAACAGCTCTCTACTTGAGTTGCCTCTCATTACGTGTAGACGAGGGCAGGACCTCATGTTATTGACAACACGAGGTCACCCCTCCTCCATCCTGGGATATCCGGTAGGTCTAGCAAAGGCCTTGGTCTCATGAGCTATTCCACATTTGTACATAATTGTTTGAACTATTTTCTTCAAAGTGCTCCAAACTTGGCCATTAAAACATTTTCCCCCATAATATTCTGTAATCTTAGAAAGAAAAACAAGATGTGCCCCAATGCTATAGACATTTACTTTCCAAAAATATATACAGCAATAACACTGTAAATAGGTTGTCACTTTCAACAGCTTCCTAATAAACAATACCTCAGTATTTATAACATTTTAATAAGTAAATCTGGGTGGTCTGTGCCTGTTTGGAAGTGAAACATGGCTATCCAGAAATAAGGTAGTGGTTTCTGCATTCATCAGGGACCTTTTAGCACTGCATAGGAATATTAGTCTATAAATTAAAAGAATATATTTTTTTAAAAAATACCCAACAATTATCTACACTAGTGTCTTCCAGGATCTCTGGAATGTTTAGGTTGTCCATTGGGGGAAATTGAGTGGGTTGGGATTGAACCTATAGTATATTAGAATGGTTGTGTTTGGTGAATGCTCAGTGTGGGGTTAAAAATCCGCCTTCCTACAAAGGGAGGAGGAAAGAGAAAAGGATACATTTTCTTTTCCCACTCGCCAGAGACCACCCCCTTCCCACTATTCAGCAAAACAAATTTTCTAGTTTAGACCTAGCAGCTAGCTCCAACTTGAACTCTTTAGTGCTTTAGAGCACAACAGGGGAAGGTTTCAGGAGCATAAGACAGAAAGAAAAAGTGTAATTTTCGCTTTCCTTCTCCTGATCCCACACACCATGGCAAACCCCAAAGAATGCTACATGGCTCTTGTTAGGATCATTCTTGTTAGGAGCTGGGAATTCACTGTTGGCATCGTTTATTGTGCGGCCTCACATATGTTAATATTCACTAATTTTGCCATAGAGTACTCAATGATATAGTTTACCAACAATTTTAATATGATTGATCACATAATTCAAACACTTAAAGCACTTTTAAAAAAGTCTTGCCTTGTTACCGTTATTTAAGTCTAGCAACAAGGTTCCAATTCCGATAGCTAAAATTCTAATAATTTACTCCAATACTTAGATCAAAACAACAAACTGATTTTTAAAATTGCTTCAATGCTAGTAGCAGCTAGATTCCTCCAGCAGAGCCATCCTGGTGAGCAGAGTGCAGACAGGAAAGAGGAAGGATATAAGATGGGCATCAGGTGGTGGGTACTTGGTTCTGGATGTGGGGGCATTTGAAGGCTCTGCCTTCAGGTCATTCAGCTGAGTGTGACTGGGCAATGGGTGGCGCAACCAAGACAAACTAAGGCCAGCCAAAGACATTTTGCTGTCTGTAGTAAAGCAGGAAATGCCCACCCATTGATCAAGCTGGAAGCAATGAAGGCTGTAGGCTATTTCAACTCAGTCAACTTGGTTCTTATCCAAGCTCTCCTCCCGCTTTGCTCCTTGCCACAGGCAGAAAAGTTCCAATGTGCTTCAGTGTTGATAGCATTATACTTCAGCTAAATTATTCAGATCCTTAAATTGCAACAGGAAACTGATTTTTAAAATGCTTTAATACTAGCACTAAAGTTCCAGCACTTCACTTCAGTGCTAATAGCAACAGCAAGGCTCCAATAAGGCTGAGAGTTTTATAATTCTAATGTATTATTTAAATACTTACATCATAGCAGCAAACTGATTTTTTAAAGTGCTCTAAAATACAGGTCAAGCAGTACTAATAACTACACACATAAAAATAATTCATGAAATGGGTCACAAGTACCAGGTATAAGATACAAGAGATGAAGACATTATGCATTAGGTTTCATTTAGATGGTCACAATAAGAGGATATATAAGTGTTATTGGCTGGGTATATGTTCCTGGTGAGCAGTGATATTCCCGCTCAGAAGAGAGAATGTGGGCACCTTCTCTAGCATTGAGCTGCATGGAGCCCCGCTGATGCTTGTGGAGAAGACCTCTGCCCCTCCAGATCTAGCAGTGTTGATGTTAAATAAACACAAAAAGAGGAAGGAGTGGCAGATGGACGAACAAACATTCTGGATCTAGTGTTTCTGTCACATGGTGATAAGCAGGAGTCCAATTGAATGTGGTTGATCATGGTGGTTTAGATGGGGGTTACTGGTTCTACAGATGAAAAGCCTGGGACCAAAGCCAGTCCTGAAGGTGGGGAAGGGAACCATAACAGCAGTTTCACAGCAGTAGGGAAGTGTCTTAGTTAAACCCAGTCACTTGTCTTTCTCTGCCTCCAACCCGTTACTCCTCTTTTGTCTACTGTCCCTGGCTTTTTATTGGAGTGTTCTGGAGGACCTGCCCCCACTAGAAGAAGTCTAAAAGATGCATGAAGTCCTTATTCCTCTCTACTTGGCACTAGTGAGACCACATCTGGAGTATTGTGTATGATTCTGGGCCCCTCATTTCGAGGACATTGACAGGGTAGAACAGGTTCAGAGGAGGGCAACAAAGATGATACAGGGTCTTAAGGACATGCGCTATGAAAACAGGCTAAAGGAATTTGGGATGTTAGGTCTGGAGAAAAGAAGACTGAGGACTTGTTAGCAATGAAGAAGACTTGTTAGCAATGTTCAGGTACATAAAAGGGTGCCAACAGGGAAGATGATCAAGAACTATTTTCCATAGCCACAGAAATTAGGACCCAAAATAATGGGTATAAGTTATAGCTACCTAGATTTCAATTAAATATAAGAAAAAACTTCCTAATGATAAGATCTATACAACGGTGGAATAGTCTACCTATGGAGGTTGTGGGTTCTCCATCTCTGGAGGTTTTTAAGAAGAGTCTGGACAGCCATCTCTCATGGATGGTTTAATTGGGTTTCCTGCACATTGCAGAGGGTTGACTGGACGATCGTGGTGGTCTCTTCCAACTCCATGATTCTATGATACCCCATGCCTTTTTTTCTGAGCATAATTGCAGACCTCACAGCCACAAGACCTGGCCTATTTTTTCTTTTTTTAATATCTTTTTATTTGCAACAAAACAATAAAAACAAAAAACAAGCAAAATGGGGAAACTAATATCAGATACAGTAATCATTAACATCTCCTTTAATTAGGGGGAAAAAGAGAGAGGAAAGGAATAAAAGGGATGGGGAGGATTTAAGATCTGATCTAATTTGTTAAATTTCTCTTTCCCTCCCACCCACTCCGACCTCTTGTAACACCAAGCCTGATTAAGACTTCTGGAGACTCAAAAGCTAATACAAGCTTTTGTGGCATTTTGATCAGTTCCTAATAAAGGCATTGCCTAACCGTGGATTCCACTCCTATCCCCACCTCCTGGATTCTGGATGTTTTACTTCTGGATCAGCATGTTCCATAAGCAAAACATTCAAATATGTCCTTTTTAAAATGTGCCTTCCTTTTTCCTGACTCTGGCAAGACCCCAGTATAGGTTCATCACCAAACAAGGGATTATTTGGTAATGAATAGGACACAAAACCAGTCATTATTTTACTGTGTCTTATTGTTATATTTTGCTTTCATCATTTATGTAACTCACTTGGCCATACCACTAGAAAGCATCATCTAAATCTTTGTAAAAATGCCTGCTCCTGGTGGTTCCACCTAGATCCATCCTCCGATTGGAATCCACCAGGGGAAGAGCCTTCAGCGTGGTGGCGCCCCTCCTGTGGAATTCCCTGCCTCTGGAGGTCAGACAGGCTCCAACCTTGTACTCTTTTCGGCGCCTCCTGAAAACATCTTTATTCCAAGAAGCCTTTCTTTAACATGCAGCCTTGGATTTCTGTGTTGTTGTTTTTTGCTTCTTTTTAAATTTTGTTTTAACTGTTTTATTCTGTTTTTATTTTCATTTTACCTTGTACACCGCTCCGAAATTTTTCCAATGAGGAGCGGTATATAAATATTCTAAATAAATAAATAAAAATGAACAAACACAGAGGCTGGCACAGGGTTGGTGCCAGACTCCACTGGGCTGTAAGCATAGTGCTGCTGATGCGCCACTGCCCCCACCATCGAGCTCCCACCTGCCCATTCCCCGTTCATCAAAGCCCCCCACCCACCAGCTAGCTGAAGCTGCCTACTTACTCACCAAAGTTCCCATCCTGCCAGCCCATCCTTACTTCCTCCACACTGGGCTTTTACCTGGCTGAGATTTTTTTTTTAAAGCCTCACCTGGCCTGCCTAGCCGCATTGTGAAAGGACTGCACTTTTCTTTTAACTTGGCCAACTCGGGCACAGGAGTAATGTAAAGACTTTCCTTTGACCTCATTTGCGAAGTCCACCTTGAAGGCAGCATCTGATTCGTTCAGATTGCTGCCATTCAAAAGATAAGTAAAAAGATATTTATTTTAAAAATGGGATACTGCAAAGCCCGCAGGCTTGACCATGGTGTTCCTTTTCACCAGTGAGGCCAGCCGGGAAGGAGAAAGATAGTAGCTGTGGAAGGGCCATGGGGAGAGCCCTTCTGAACCCTTGGCAACTGCCTCTCCATGCCGACGACTGATGTTGGGCTTGGGTTGGCATGGCAAGCGAAGCACCAAAGCAACACAGGAGACAGCAACACAGACTGTTGATTACAGCACCAAGGATAGCTCCTAGTGAAGTTGAATGAGCTTGTTTCATTATGGGCTTGCCTCCAGTCTACCACTCCTAAACTCTGCCCCTTTAATTGAAGGATGGAGATTCTTAAAGGGCCAGACCCATGGACTGCAAATGAGCACTTCTCCTCCTCTTAGCAGCATTCCTCCAGATGTGCACCCTTACTATTCAGCAGGCACGCTCAGATCCTTGGACTTCTTTCTTCTTTGTTCTGTTCGTTTTTTGAAAAAAATATATTTACGATTTCCCTCCCTCACTATTAAGCAGCAACCCAGGCAGCTCTGAGGATTATCTGCCCATGGGTTGCACTCCTCTGGTTTACAAGATAGCAAGGGAAGATACACTGCCAAAAGCCTTCTCCATGCTAATCAAAGATATGACTAAATATACTATACAGACATTTGTAGATGAAGGTATTTAAGTCACAGAATGCAATTTCTTTGATATACACAGCATTGGGAGGTACAGCTTTTCCTTGAATACTTTGTAACAGGTTGTGTGCTTTAAAATCACCAGGCATTATTTGTCATGGTAAACTGCACCATATCCCAAAATGAAGTTTTCACCTGGATGGGTGAAGGCCAAATTCAGCACCATGCAGCATCCATGGGTTGTATCCTGCTAGTTTAACTGAATTACCATTCATTTCAATGAGTCTATTCTAAGTATGACTAACACTGGATACAACGTTGTATGTACACTCTCTCCTCAGTCAGAAATATGTGTGCACAAAGTTCCCATGCAGTGCTGAAACACTGCATCCAGACCTACAAGTTGTGGGTCTGGTTTCTTCCACTATATGGGAACTATGTACATACTTGGTTTTGACAACACAGATATTACCTTTTTTTGTGGAGAGGGGCTGAATTCTGATCCCCCCTTTCTCACTATCTGTCATGACCCTGGCCTTGAATTACACCCAGGGCTCAGAGATGGAGAAGGATGAACTGCTTGGGTCTATTACCACTATACTTCCAACTGAAGAACACACCTAGGTCCAGATACTGACCTTTACAGCTGTGAACCTGTAGAACTCAAGCAAGTTCCTCATTCATGCCCCACAAGCCAAATTCCTTTAGGAACAAAGTACCTCTTGCTCCACAACATCTGCCTAATGATGGAGAAAGCACACCAAGTCAGGAGTTAAGAGGCATAGAAATGCCTACCTCTAGGCTGGGGGTTTAACAATCCACCCTACTGAGATACAAGGAGTGGAGCAGCTTACATAGGAGTCCTGCTGGATCAGACCAAAGGCCACTTTAGCCCAGCATCCTGTTCCCACAGTGGCCAACCAGATGCCTTTAGGAAGCACAAAGATTATTAATTCCTTCTTTTATCCAAGAAATTCAAATATGCTTTTAAAATGAATGAGAGGTCCTGTGAATGAAAATCTTGCAAAATGAGCAGCCTTCACATATCAGAAGCAACATGATTTTGTTTACTGAGTCTGACGTTTATGGCAACAAAATTTTGGAGGAGAGGAATTTTCTACTATTCCATATACACCAATTTTCCCACATCTTTGTCTAGCTTGTCTATTGTCCATTTAGCAATATCACACAGTTTGGGCTGTTAAGTCTCTGAAATCTAATGGAATCATGAACTTTTCAGAAGTGTGCAAGTTGAAACAAAACTAAATCTGCTAGGACACAGCATTTAACCTCCATATACCATAGGACATAGTCAATGTCTGGTATATTTTTAATTTGGTAAGTGCAGAGATATAGGGCATTTACCTGAATTCAGTTTCCAGTAGGAATGTGATAATGTGATCCCCACTTCTCCTTTTTAGAGGCTTTATTCTTTTTACAAATCCAAAACTGATTACATGCAAATACAACTATAGCAAACATAAATCTTTATTCCTTTTATATTTTTATTCCAGTGATAACGGAATAGATTCATTATTGTTTTGCCATAGTTATCATCGTTACAACAATGATAAGTACAAGGCTACAATTTCACTATCAAGGAAAGAACATGAAATTTGAACACGGAAAAGTTAGCCTGCCAAACAGGTCTTATACGCTTAAACTCAACAAAAATAAACAAGATAATGCAATGATTTAACATGCTATATGCTAATAAGGAATGTACAGATTTCACCATTTGGTTTTCTCAATTTGCATTTGTAAAAGTGAAACCTATTTATTTGTGCAAACTATCTTAATGTACCTGTGCATGCAGTATAGGCTTCTGTGCAACTCGCAACAGTGACACAATTTAGACTTACCATTCAAAAACAAACAACTATATAGTTGGTAGCCTTATACACTATACATACATGGACATGTGTTTGAATGTTGTTGAATGACAAGCAGTAATTCAGAGTGGCTTAAAGTGCAAGTACAATGCATTTCTGTGGCTTGACCCAGACAAGAATTCTTCTTCACACTAGTGAAATGCTGATGATGCCATCTTACCTGTAACGTTATAGATCATGTGAATGGTGCCCAGGCTTTATAAACCCGAAAGACCATAAAGGACTTGGGGAGGTGCAGCTAGAGCAGCATTTCCCAACCTCGTGCCCTCTAGATGTGTTAGATTACAACACCCTGGCCATGCTGGATGGGGGTGATGGGAATTGTAGTCCAACACATCTTGTGAGCAGCAGATTGGGAAAGGCTGGGCTAGAGCATAAATGCCCAAGTCATTTATTCTGATACACTATTGCTTTTTAAAAAAGCAAGCAGTGAGTAAGTTGACTAGTCCTTCAAAGTTGACTTAACTCAAATAATGCATAGCGTCATTATTTTTCTTTTAAAAAAGATCAACTTCAGGATTTAATGTACAAAGGAAATTCACATATGAATTTCCAGCAGTTTGATTAAATTTCTAAAAGATACATACAGATTAAATTCTATGTGTTCTACTTAGTGTGGCAGTGGGCAACCTGAAGCCCTCCAGATGTTTTGGCATACAGCCCTGGCCAGAAGAGGCACTGGCAAGGGATGATGAGAGTTGTAAGCCAAAACATCTAGAGGGCTTACTACTAGTCAAGATGTACCTGGGTGCTGAACTAGCTAAACAATGATTGTTAAAAGTCAGGCAGTTTAAGGAACTGCTTTTTCTTATACTTTTAACTTAAACATTTGTACAGAGGAAAATTGTGACAAAATTTAAAAAGTAGCTTGTAAAGTTGCCAACATGGCTTTTAGCAAAACGTTCTTCTAAAAAAGATCCATAATAAACCAATGACTATTAAATTTCAGAGTGCTTACTGATGTTCAAAATACTCTTCCTACTTAACTTCGAACTGTGAGGATATAAAAGCTGTTACTTAGGTCATCTTCCCTGTTCCCTCCCCTCCCTTTCTGCTTTCTCTCCTTTCTTGTCTTTTGTCTCTTGTGTGATTTGGCTGGGTGTTTTGTTTCTTTGTAAGCCTGCATGTGTGGCTAAACTATATATTAAAGAGTTGGTGCCACTTCTGATGAACACATGGGCCGTCTCCCTGGGTCGTCTCTAGGGCATCCCTGTGCGTACAAATGATGCACAGGGGATCCAGGTGTCAAGAAGGGACAACCAGAGACTTCCCCCAGGATAACTGGGACCGTGGATTTCCCGGTTTTTCTACGGTCCCAGGACACCCACGAGGACAGCAGCCAGTGAAGTGCGCGATCACAAGTTTTCCCTTCTACCCAGTAAGAAGTGGGGCTCTGGAAATGGGCACAGAGCTGCGTGGGGGCAGTCCGTGCTCATCGGGGGGGGGGGGGAGCAGTTTCAAGGGTGTTTTTTAAAAAAACTTTCTTGCAGCAGAGCACAATTGTGCAGTTTCTGGGGGTGGTGGGAATGGCGCCCGCAATGTCCCTCTTGATTTCCAGGACGACACGCAAGCGTGTGCATGCAGAGTTACAATCTCAGAAGCTGGGATCCTCCCCCTCTCCCTCCCGGAAGGCTCATAGGTGCAGATGAGCCCAGGATTGTTATAGAGCAGCCTTTCTCAACCTGGGGCGCTCCAGATGTGTTGGACTACAACTCCCAGAATGCCCCAGCCAGCTCTGGCTGGGGCATTCTGGGAGATGCAGTCCAACACATCTGGAGCGCCCCAGGTTGAGAAAGGCTGCTATAGAGGGAGATGGCAGGGCAATTTTAGGGATATTGGGGATAATGATTGGTGTTATTTCTCTGAATTTTTAAAAAAAACTAATGAAAGCTCAAATAATAAAAAATACTCTGCGTACATCTGCAGAAGTTGGGACTTGAAATCAAACTTCATAAAATGCAGTATATATAAAAGCCTTATAATCAGTTTTTTTAAAAACAGTTGTCATTTTCTAAGAATAATATGGATGTCACCCACTACACTATATGAGTTTCTAAAACAAAAGTTATGTATTGCCCCACAAAATTAAATTCTACATTGCTCTCTTTATCATTATGACCAAACATTTTACCTAAAAAGACATTTATTATGTTGATATACGTAAGGCAAATAAAGTGAATAGGCGCAATTTTTCATTTTTAGATATGGGGAATCAGTATTTTTTTATACTCTGAATTGCTTGGGAATACGCTTCTAGTTCATAGTGGTCAGTACACCCTCTGAAGAAAAACTAAAATAACAAAGGCAATTATTTTGAATAATCCTGAAGAATGAAGCTGTTGAATTCTACGTTGTGGAACAGATCAGAAAACAACTCTCTCCTGGGCTCGTTCCCACCACAATGTGCTGTTTAGTGTTCCAAAACAGGCTTCCTCCTCTTGCTCTTTGGCAAGTTCCACAAATACCTAAAAAAAGAAAGAATTTCATGAATACATAAAATTACAACCACCATCCACATGAATTCTGCTGAGCTGCGGGCATGTGACTCCTCAAGTTAGTACAGAGTTCAAATCTCCACAGCAGGATAAAGTCTGACAATGTTAAGTCTTTTGTGTACTTAGAAAACTATTTTTTTAAAAAAATATCAGTGCCATTGATGACAACTGTAAATCAGTACTAGATAAGACCGTTTGGTCTCTTCCCTTAGTAAAAGGTATTTCTCTGTGCGTGATTGGATTCCGTCAGCACGGGGTTTGATCACCACCTTGTGGTCCAAGGCAAATCGCTGCAACAGACCTTTTGATAGACCTCATTAAGCATTGAACCCTCAGTTTCTTAAATGATAAGCCAAAATAAACTCAGAGCGATGATAGTCAGAAAATTCAGAAGCAAAAAAACATGAACAAGAAGAACAGTCTGGGTAAATCACACACGTGTGTTAGAAACAATACAACATCTATTTACACAACATAGGGGGGGGGGAATCCTAAGAATTTTTTTCCGGAAAAAATTGAAGAGAGCAGCCCTGGTAAAAAGTAACAGATCAAAAAGTAGGGAGTGGCCCTGACAGAATCCAATCAAGCACAGAGAAATATCTTTTACTAAGGTAACAGACCAAATGGTTTACTTTCTATTCTTGAGGATCCGTCAGTATGGAACATACAAAAGCTTACCCATGTAGGGTTGGCAATACTCAGAAGGAAAACACAGGGCTGCCTAAGGCTAAGGAAGGTTGTGTTGTAGCACACACCTTCCAAATAATGCCTCAGCAGAAGAAACATATAGGTCCACCTTATAATGCCTGGTAAAGTAGCCACTCTACAAATTTCCAAAAGAGGGGCATTTAGAGAAAATGCTGAAGTAGCCACCACTCTAGTAATGTGGGCCGTAATCTTCATTGGGGAAGTAAGCATCAAACAGCAGAAGGCCAATGTAATGCAAGCTTTTATCCATCTACTCAAGATAGAGGGATTGAAGTAAACAAAAAGCGAGTCAGATTGTCTAATAGGCTTGGTTCTAGAAATGTACATCTTTAGCACCCTGTGCACACCTAAAGATGTGAGGATTTCTGGGTGAATAGAAGAAGGATAGAAGGACCAATTCTTGTTGATAATGAAATTGAGACACAACCTTAGGATGGAAAGTAGGGTTAGTATGTAAGACAACATGGTCCTTATGGAAAACACAAAGGGCTTGGACACAGAAAGGCCGTTAATCTCTGACACCCTACTTGCAGAGGTGATGGCTGCTAAGAAAAGAGTCTTAAGGAAGAGTGATAAGAGTCTTAAGGAAGCTGATTTTAGAGGCTCAAATGGAGGTCGCTGGAGAGCAGAACACAGAGAGAAAAAGATAAGACCGTTTTGGTGCAAGGAAAATTGAAACTGAAGCTTCAATGAGGCGGAACAGTGCTTTAATCCTGGGTGGAGGAAATAAGCCAGACTTTCCCCACTTTAGGAAAACATGAAAAACGGAGGGAAAGAGGTGGGGTGACTGCAGGTCAGACACGACATCATTTGAGTACCGCACTGCAAAACAGTAAACCAGGCATGTCAGAGTGTGATAAAACACTGGTGTGATGGAGCCCATAGAAATGACAATGGCTCAGTTCAGACAACACATTTCTCAACAGTGATTTTAGAACTCCATGGTGGACTTTTTACATCACTGTTGAGAAATGTGTTGTCTGGCAGGAAAACTTCACCCCACAGTGGAGTTTTTTTGGAAAACACTCCATGCTGAATATCCACGCCGTGCAGAGGAGAGTTCCTGCACAACTGCTGTGTTGTGTGTACAGCTCTGTGAAGTTTCCTGTTGTGTTGAGTGGACTTTTCCCACTGGTTACAGAGTTCTATAGCAAGAACAGCAAAAGGAGGGAATGCCGCTCTAGGAGAGCCCCTGGGATTCGTGTTTTGTTTTGTTTTTTTGCATCAATGGCTGATGGGATACCACCAGTAGGACTGGGGGAAGAGAAAGGTCAGAGGAACTGTCAATCAAATGTTGTGTTGCCTTTTACTCAACTTCACGGTAGCCCTCAGTCATAAAGCAGTGGAGTTAAAACATGTTGCATGGGGAGTACCCTCTAAAATCTCAACCGTTGAGTGGAGTTTTCCCACTGTGTAGAAAAAAATGTTGTCTGAACTGAGCCAATGTATTTTGGAACCGTAGCTAATTAATGACATTAAGTAACAAAATGTAAACATAAATTTGAAAACTATGGCCTTAGCTAGATGAGGGGTTATCCTGGGCTGATACCTGGGCTCGCCCCGGTGCGTCCACTTTGGGCCTGGCTTTTCCCACGATCTTGGGAGCCCGAGACCGTGAGCATGTGGCCCGCTGAAGCGGCTTCTCCCCGGCTTCGCGCAATTACTCAAGCATAGCCGGGAGCCACGCTGTGCCCATCGAGGGCAGGGTGGGGGGAGTGGGGAAAGTTTTTTTTTTAAAAAACCCTCACCCTTCAGTCACTGGAGCGCTGCTGCGCTGCTTCCCCTTTAAAAAATTAAAGAAAAATGGTGGGCGCGATGGCTCTCCTCCAGAGCTCGGCTCATGTGTAAACGAGGGCGAGATCCCGCGATAGTTGTAGCGCGGGCTCTCCCCTCGTTCATCCCGGAACAACAGGTAGGTCCAGCAAAGGCCTATGAAACAATATGTTGTGTTTAAAGTTGCACTATATTTTTGAAGAAGTCTGATTAAATTACCTGTTCAAGTGTTGCTTGAGAGAAGCTGTACTCTTCAATATTAAAGGCATGTTTTGCTGTGAAAAAAGTTAAGACAGAAGAACTGTTTACTCCTCAGTGGTAGTTAGGCATCAAAATAACTTAACATAAACCTATATTTTAAAACGGCATTTTAATGGCATATTGGCAGTAAAAACGGATGAATCTGCAGCTCCATGAGCGCTGTGATGTGCACGCAGGATTCATGGCATGTTCTGACTTCTTTTCCAGTCACCAGTCTTCACATCACAAGACAATCTGTTGTAAAAAAATTCTGCAGGCATTGTTACAAGTGGAATATTTTAACTGCTTATTTTAAATGTTTTAAATGTATGCATGTGCCTTGCTTGCTATGTACCCTGTTAACTATTTTATAAGGCTGGATGTGGAGTGTTGAAATTGCATTTTGTTGTTTAAAATGTATACAAAGGCCTTGCTTGCAATGTGTTTTTCTAACAGCCCCAAAACATTTTACTTGTGTGTTGTTCTGTCTCATTCATGTTCCATATATGATTTGTTACAGACCTTTGAAGAAGGCCTAATAATAAAGAGAGGGAGGAAGAAACACATCAGGCTTTTTATCAGTGAAAATGTTTACAGCATCCTGAGTCCATTCCCTCCCTTTGTGTTCCCCTTGGATGCTCCTTGCACATATATTCTGACTTCCACCTGAGAAGTCCTATCAGGGGTGCATGAACCCAGCTATTCCTTAGCAAAACAGGGACCAGGAAAAACCACTGGGTGTGTTGCAGAACAGTGTGCACCTCCTGTGTAAATCAGGAGCCTCTGAAATACATTAATCTTTAAGGAAGGAAGGAAGGAAGTTACTTAAATGTAGTTTATGGCTGAGAGGGAATGGCAACTCTATTTCTTAGGAGGAAAGCCTGCACCTCTTTAAATGCTCCAAAGTTAAACTGACTTCACTGTGCCTCATGAATGCAGGTCAGGAAGGCTAGATATACTATGAGCCAAAACTTCATTAACCAGAATGGGCTGGAAGATAATAAAACACTTGTATAAAGGTCAGACTTTGAACAGCTGTTTGGATAAAGGAAAATGTTATTTACGATTATTTTTGGGGGATGTCATGATGATGGGGGTGGGAGATGATTTCAGAATAGCAGGAGATTTGGATGGATAACTGAGAATCAGATGGTAGAGGTTTCATAATAATTCATTCACTTATTGAATTGTTGCCTCACCTTCCTCCAGTTTAGAAAAAGACAGTGCAAGCGACTGGACATCTTCCTTTGGAATTTTGTATGCCAAAATCGAGGCAAAACTGCAACACACACAAAATAGACATGAGCACACGTCACAACAATGATATTCACAAGTGACTGGAGTAATGTTACAGGAGTTAGACAGCTGCTGAGGCACAATTGTTTTGGATCGGACTAGATGCTTTATTTTTTCTATCAACTTGTATCTAAGTAGTTATTTAAAAAGGTATTCAACTATTAAAAATCACCAGGGGAGAATGGAAGAGACTTGGGGCTGTGACATTCAACATGCTGTGCTAATTTATTTGATCATACACTTATCATATAGAAGAAAAATATTCCAAATAACAAGTTCAATCTACAGAAGTGTTGACTGCCCATATCCCAGATTAAGTGCTTGTTCACTTGTAATTTCTGGTAAGAAATCTGAAACCACTACAAATGTTAGGTGTGCACTAACACACTCTACTCATCAGAAAGAAAGTAATGAGGGAACCAACTGAATGGGGGTGTCTATGTGTGGAACCTGCAATGGATGATAATTGATATGGTTCCCCTACTACAATTTTGATGCCTTTTGGTATTTATTACATTTGCTAGTTGTTCTTTCTCCATTTTTTTAAGAATTGTTGTTAGGAATGCATCATTTGTCATGGATATTGGATTTATTTTTTTCCATACCCCTTTATTCATTCTCACTACAGCAAGCCTTCTTTTTTGTTCTTTACCGTCAGAACTAGCAAAACTAGGATTCCTCAACTTTGATCTATACAAAAGAGATCTCTGGAACTAGTTATGCTTTGGAGTCAGTGTCCTTTTCTGAGGTTTTACCAGCAGCTGGACTTCTGCAGAACTGGTTAGCCGGTGAGTGCGGCTGCAGTGAGACCCAGGTGTGGGGCATGCTCTGTGAAATTGTTGGCAGGAGTGCTGCTAGTCAATCATACACTAGTCTTTCTCCCCAACCCCCATGTGGAGCACAATAAGGCACCTTTACTGAGGGAAGGAACTGAGCTTCTTCATTCTCTTCATATCCACACTACTTGTAATTATTGCCTTTTACCTTTCCTGATAACTTGCATTTGGAAAAATGTGCGAAATCTCCCTCTGAAGATGCTCTTTCTTCTGTGTATCCGGCACATGCTTCAATTTCATTTCTAAGAAATACCCTCTGCCAAATTTACTCTTGAGATGTTGAACTGTTCCAATACACCTATCAGTTGTTTAAGGGAGGGAAGAAGAGACAGGCAGGCAAAAGTGAATTTAATGTCAATATTTTTACGATATCTTAAAACATAAATCTGAACTTCTTTACCCAAGTTGCCCCATTCTGCGGAGGTGGTACCTTAATTTTCCAGACACCAAGATTGCTACCCGATCACACACAGCCTCCGCTTCTTCCATATAATGAGTTGTCAGAATGGCTGCTCTCTCTTTACTTTTAAAGGCTGCTCGAATTGCTTTCCTAAAAACAACAAAACCCCAAATGTGTCAAATACTCAGTGAGAAAGTGGAGTGGCTAATTTGCAAACTGGTGCTCACTGAGTGGTTCTCATTGGAGTCAATGTAAGGGACATGACTATCTGCTGGATCTTCCAGCGAGTTGGGAGATGCAAGGAAGGGACAAATCCACCACCACCCACATACTTTTTCCATAGCCAAACATTTTGCACCCTTTCCACAAGAGTGCCAGGTAGGTCCGACATCCTGGCCATCGTTTATAAGTTACTCAGATCTCTCAAAAACAGCCTTTGGCCTGGTGACTGAGTTTGGGACGGTCTGTAGAGGTCTGAAGGGATTTATTATTATTGGCGAATGGCTGTAGATGTCTTTAATTGTGAACCGCCCAGAGAGCTCCGGCTATTGGGCGGTATAGAAATGGAATAAATAAATAAATAATTTTAAACATTTTTTTTATGCATTATCATCTGAGCTTCCCTAAGACAACTACTTGCTGCTCATGCCATAATTAACTTTTTAAGGTCCCACAAGTTTCTTTGTTTGTTGGTTGTGCTAAACTGGCTAACAAGGATATCCCTCTGGCAATTAATGAAACCGTTGTTTTAATTTTGTGTTGCTAATACTTTAAATTATGCTGCTGTCGATTTTTGCTGTGATATTCCATGCAAAATCACAGTCTCCATGCCATTTGGTGATACTCACCACATATGCTGTTTTGCTGCAGGGTCCATACCAGTAGATGGCTCATCTAGTAGAGTAATACGAGGGTTACCAAGCATACTTAAGGCAAAACATAACTAAAGAGTAAAGAAAAGAAAAGATTAATCTGATGGCTATTTGCTCTAGAAACAGGCAAGCACTGTACCCTATGAGGATTAAAATCAAATGCTTGGAGAACCCCCACAACATTTGAGAGCGCCATGGCAGCATTTCTCCACCTACTATCCCACCTCTTTTCCTCAAGGAAAACTAAGCCCTCACCTTCAGGAAGAGGTGAGCGAGTAGGTGGCAGGCATAATAGGGTCCCAACAACTACAGGATATACCCATTTGTCCTTTCATTGGCTGGAAATGATGCTCCGAGTGTCATTTTCTGCAGGGAATGATGGGGTTTAATAATCCAGCTCCATTCCCCCAGAGGAGAATTTCCAGCACTCTTCATCACTGGAACCCTGTGCTGCCTGCTAACCTGACCACCTTCCCCAAGGTGAGATTTTTGTTGTGGTGTCACAGTTATTCAAGAAAGACATGGACTCAATTTCACTTCTGTTACTCTTATTAGATTCATTTTTATCCCAGAAGCCTTTGTACTCTTCGCTGCAAAAACTTGTTTTTACATTCTTGCTTGATTCGGTTCTATTCTGGCAGCTTAAGTTACCTATTGCTAACTTGATTAAGAATTTTGAAATATAAGTAATATTAAACTTTTTACCTTAGGATGTTTTGTCTCCCCCCACCCTCTCTAGTAAGATTAAAAAGCTTAAATAAGGATAAGGTCAGAGGAAGAGTAGATTAATCAAAGAAGATTTTCAGAAAGACGAGAAAAAATATTTTTGAGCAGCAGGTAATAAAACCCTCCCAAAGGCACTGGTGATCAAAGGGTTGTATCCAATCCTGACTGTCCAGCAGCAGAACAGAAACTGCTGGTGGAATGGGTTTACCCTCCCACTATGCCCCCAAAATCTGCTCCTTAGGTTTGGGGATACCACCAGAGCAGATTTGGAAGACATTCAGTGGGCTAAAAAGAGGAGGAGAGGAAGTGGGTGTCCCATTGCGTGAGCGGGTTGGCTTGTGTGACACTGTATTTAAGCCAATGGAAGGAAATTTAAGTATGAACTAAACTTAAGAGTCTTGTTTGTGGAACTAGAAGAAACTAATTGTTTGGAAATGCTGACAAAAGAAAGGAAGCAAACATTATAATCTGTAACTTAAACAAATCATTAAAAAAAAACTATGTTCAAATATTCTATTCAGGTCAGTATCCACAGATTTTAGGATGAGAACACCTATTCTCATCCTGACTTCTTCTTACTGGAAAGTTCCAAGGGGTAAGATTTTGGATTTAAAACCATGCTCCTTAAGAATCCCTAAAATTTTAGAATCATTTTTCCTTGTTACCACTGCCAGCATTGTGTGTGTTTGTTTTTTCCTATGCTGATAGGAGTCATACCATATTATGTAATTAATGTTTGGTTTCTTGAAAAGTAAAAAAGTTTTTAGAGCTAGTATCTCTCAGTTTTTTAGCATTCAACTTTTTCTGTCTGCAATCTTGCAAAAGTTGGGAGGCAGCTCTCCCGCCTGCCCGTGCCTCTCTCTTCGGTTGGTGGGTTTTTCCTTTTGTTTGTTTTCCCTCCAATTGGTTTCAGAGGGAAATAAAATAATGCCAGTTCTAGGGCTTGTATAGTTATTCTTCTGTTCTGGGGACATGTCTGAGAAAGGAGGGGATTTGGGTTAGTGTTCAATGTTTACCCTACTTAGAATAGACCCGCTGAAATGAATGAGATTTAAGTTAGTCATGTCTAACGTGAGTCTTATTCATTTTAATGGGACTGTTTTAAGTAGGGCTAACATTGGATACAACCCTTTGGAACCACTGCTAGCATGTCCCTAGAATGCCTCCTTTTTGTCCTTATGGCTTGTGGAGCAGCTACAGCGGAGGAAAGCTCTGATGCTGTTGAGGCAGGAAATGCAGGTTGCTTACCTGTAACTGTAGTTCTTCGAGTGGTCATCTATGCATTCACACATATGGGCTTTGCGCCTGCGCAGAGACCAGACCGGAACCTACTATAGCTGAGTGGAACGTTTTTGGCGGGAACCCCTCCCCCACGCTACCGCGCATGTCCATGGGGTTCCCGCCCTTACCTCAGTTTATAGGAGTCCGACATTGTGCCCCCATAAACATGATTGTAAATAAAATAAAGTACATTCCACAATAAAAACAGTGTCATTATAAGTCTCACACCACCAAGTGGGGATGGTGGGTGGGTTGTGTGAATGCATAGATGACCACTCGAAGAACTACAGTTACAGGTAAGCAACCTGCATTTCTTCTTCGTGGTCTCTATGCATCACACATATGGGCGAGTAGCAAGCTGACATACCTCTGGAGGTGGGTTGGTGCATCATCTGAAGATCTCCGAGAGCACTGTCCTCCCAAACGAGCAGTCCTGCCTCGCACGGGTGTCCAAACTGTAGTGCTTGACAAACGTGGACGGAGTGGACCACGTTGCGGCTCTACAGACTTCTGCCAAGGGAACACCTCTGGTGAAGGCCACTGATGTTGAGACAGCCCTGGTGGAATGAGCTGTCACAGGTTTCACTAACTCTAATTTAGAAATAGAGTAGGCCAATTCAATAGTCTCCACTATCCAGCATGACAAGCGCTGGCAAGACACAGGGAGTCCCTTAGAAGGCTCACCATAACAAATAAACAATTGTTTTATCTTTCTAAAATTGTCCGTTCTGTCTTTGTAAAAAGCAAGAGCCCTTCTTACATCGAGAGTATGCAAAGAAGACTCAAGAGGTGTAGTTGGGTTAGGAAAGAAAGCAGGCAAAGTAATGTGCTGGGACAGATGAAAAGTTGACACTACCTTAGGTAGGAAGGCTGGGTCTGTGCGTAGCACAACCTTGTCCTTATGAAAAATAGTGTACAGGACATCTATCCTAAGAGCTTTAAGCTCACTTGCACGTCTTGCCGATGTGATGGCTACTAAAAAGACAGTCTTTAAAGTAAGCAGCCTAAGGTCTGTCGAAGCCATGGGCTCGAAGGGCTTGCGTGTCAATGCTTGCAGCACAACTGACAAGCTCCATGGCGGCACGATAGTCTTCACAGTCGGTATCGTGTTCTTCAGACCTTTCAGAAATTTCTTGGTTGTTGGATGGGTAAAAGGTATAAAACCATCCACACCCCGATGAAAAGATGTAATCGCAGCAAGGTGAACCCTGATGGATGCGAGCTTAAGACCCTGCTGGAAAAGTGTCAATAAATAATTAAGGATGAAGGATAAGTGGCAAGATTCTGGTATTTTGTCCTTTTCTGATGCAAAGTTCTGAAATCTCTGCCACTTTGCTGCATAAGATTTTCTTGTGGAAGGCTTTAGAGTTGCCAATATAATGTGGTCCACAGTCAAAACTCTGGTTCCAGCAGAGGAGTGGTTACTATCCTCCATGCAGTCATCTTGAGGGTGGACAGATCTGCGTGTCGAACCCTGCCCTGGTGTCGAGACAGTAACTTCGGCATCGACGGAAGCCTGATGTAATCCCCTCTCGATAACCGAAGAGCATGAGGGAACCACGTCTGTAGAGGCCACCACGGTGTGATCAGGATGCAATTGGAGTTGTCCATCTGGATCTTGGCTAACACCTTCGTCAATAGCGGAAAAGGTGGAAAAATGTACAGGAGATTTCCTCTCCAAGTCCTGGTGAAAGCATCTCCTAATGAGTGCTTTCCTCTTCCTGCCCTGCTGCAAAACCTGGTACAGACTGTGTTGTCTTCGGTAGCGAAGACATCGACAGCAGGGCGGCCCCAGTACCGAAAAAGGCTTTCTCGCACTTCGACATCGAGCTCCCACTCGTGGTCGACATGGAAGGACCTGCTGAGAGAGTCCGCAATGATGTTCTCCTTGCCGGCTACATGGATCGCAGTCAGGTAAGTCCTTCTCTTTATGCACCAGTTCCATATCCTGAGTGCAGAACGGTTCAGAGGGTGTGACCTCGTCCCACCCTGCCTGTTGATGTATGCCACTACGGTAGTATTGTCCGTCGCGATCAAGACATTCTGGCCCTCGATCATCTGTGCAAATGCTTTTATTGCATTTTCTACCGCCAGGAGTTCGAGGTGATTGATGTGATGTTCTCTGTAGGATAGAGGCCAACGACCTTGAGCGGTAAGGGAGTTGCAATGAGCTCCCCATCCTTCTAAGGATGCATCCGTCGTAATCGTTACCGAGGACGCCTGTTGTTGGAATGGAACGCCTTCGAGAAGAGTCGACATCGAGAACCACCATTTCAGAGATGCCCTCACTTGCTTCGGTATTGAAAGGTAAGTTCGTCGAGCATTGTGCCTGAGATCGAAAGTCCTCAAGAACCAAGCTTGCAATATCCTCATTCTGAGTCTTGCAAATCTGATGACCGCCGTAGTAGCTGCCATCAGACCTAGTAGTCTCTGTACTGTCCATGCCGAAATTTTTCGGCAGCTTTCGGTATCGACGGCTAACTGCTGTAAGGTGTTCGCTCTGGTCGACGGTAAGTATGCCCTCCCGTCTCGAGAGGATAGGGTTACCCCTATGAAATCCAATCTCTGCTGTGGAGTCAAAATGGACTTTTCTTGGTTGACCCACAGGCCCAACGAGTCCAACAGGTTGAGGGTTGTCAGTATGTCTGACTGAAGCGCCCCGCTGCTGTCCGCTACGAGGAGCCAATCGTCCAGGTATGGATAAACGTAAATGCCTTTCTGCCTTAGGTGGGCGCATACCACCGCCATGACCTTCGTGAAGACTCTCGGTGCCGTGGCCAACCCGAACGGAAGAACGGTGAACTGGTACTGGGATGTACCGATCGAAAACCGAAGGTAAGCTTGATGCGACTTCCTGATGGAGATATGGAAGTACGCATCCTTCAGATCCACCACTGCGAACCAAACTCCTTTCTGTAGAAGCTGTAAAATTGAAGTAACCGTTGTCATACGGAACTTCCTCGGGGTGATGAACTTGTTCAGTTGTCTTAAGTCCATGATCGGTCGAAGACCTCCATCTTTCTTCAGGACCGTGAAGTAACGGGAGAAAAATCCCTGGTTGATTTCCTCTGCGGGTACGGGAGAAATGGCTCCCTTCAACAGCAAGGTCTGTACCTCGAGCAGCAGAGGAGGGGATGGAGTCGTTACTTTCACGCCGGAAAAAGGAGGAAGGGCATCGAGCTCGATGGCATAGCCCGAATTGATGATAGTGAGCACCCAGGAGTCTGTTGTTATTGACTCCCATTGATGGTAATGGGGTGCTAGGCGGTTCGCAAAAGGGAGTGGATCTGGGGCCGAAGAGTCAAACACGCTGCTTCTTGCCGAAGTCAGGTTGCCTCTTGTCCAGCTGGAATCGGCTTTGGTAAGGCCTCTTCCTCTGCAGCTGTTGTTGCTGCTGCCGAGGTTGAGGCTGATATTGTGGTCGATGCTGTTGCTGCATCGGAGGCCTCGTCCATCTTTTCTGTCTATATTGAGTCTGAGGAGGAGGAGCAGTAAACCCCATCTTTTTGGCTGTTGTTCTCGCCTTGTAGATAGAGTCCAGCGTCTCGTTGGTCTTTGTGTTAAATAGACCTTCGCCATCGAATGGCATACTCTCTATTCTCGACTTTGTTTCCTGAGTAAGATTGGCTGATCTGAGCCAAGCGTGCCTCCTCAAAGAAACGGCCCCCATCATGGATTTCGAATGACAATCCACCTGGTGTCGAGCGGTAGACAATTGCTGCCTTGCTATGGCTGTCGCTTCATTCTGAAAGACTCTTGCGAGCTCCTTCTTATCCTCCGGAAGATGTTCGCATAGGGAACCTATCTTTTCCCAAAGGAAAATTTGGTATCTCGCCATAGTTGCCTCGTACACCGACGCTCTGATGCCCAAGGATGAGGACGAATAAACTCTTCTGCCAGTTTGATCTAATTTCCTCCCCTCCCTATCTACAGGTGCAGAATGAGTCTTCTGTGACTGTCCCTGTGCTGATTCCACTACAATGGAATTCGGCTTAGGATGCTGCAGCAAAAATTGTGCATCCTCTTCCTTAACTCTATAGAGTGTGTCCAACCTCTTTGATGTTGCCTGTGTAACTGCAGGAGTTTTCCACGACAGTTGAGCCGTTTGTTTCAAGGCTTGAGGAATGGGAATCGCCAAACGCTGGTTCGTTGTCGACTGAAAAACATCATAGATTGGGTCGACTACCGATTCATCTGTTTCCTGTATGTTGAGTCCCAATGCTCTGGCCATCCTAAGCATATGGACCGAAAAATGTACCATATCATCCGAAGGCGAAGAAGGATCTGCATCTTCAATTGCATCGTCCGGTGAAGGAGCAGCTGGGACCACTGAATGTTCAGATTCAGAGTCAGAGGGATAGTTATCATCTGGTGATGATAACGTCACGACTTGCAGGTCGTGTTGTTCTTCTTGCGGCAGCACAGTAGCAAATGCAACCGATGGTATTGCGTGCTGTACACGGTGTCGAGGCGTCGATACCGTCGACATTAGAACAGGAGGAGAAGGTAGAGGCAACTGACAGACTCTTGTTGTTGGAGGAGGGTGTGCATAATAACCTTCCTGCGGGTAGTACCCGTGATCCCCTTGAAAAAATTGTTGAGGACGGTATCTTTCCCAGTCATAACTGCCGTATCTATGCTGGGAATCAGAGTACTGCTCCCAATCGTTTCTTGAGGTTCGTCTTGGCGAAGGCTGTACAAGTTCTTGCGGCCTCATAGGTTGCCGAGCGGAAGCTACCGACACAGAGTCCCGAATTTCACCCTCAGATAAACTTGGAGGGCATGTCGGTACCGTGGCCATCGGTACCGACATCGATCTCGATACCGAAGGAGACCTCGGTATTGAAGTGGTCGGCGCGGCAGGAGGGGTAGAATGGCTCCTGGCCGATTCCTGCGGCCGAGGTGACGCTACGGTGGATTTCTCCGCGTCCCTCTTTTTCTTCTTCTTCTTCTTCTTCTCCAGTTCAGAAGAAGGTATCAGAGTTCTGGCTTTTTTAGAAACCTTTTTAGCCATCGAACTCGATAAAGACCGGCCAGGCGTGAGGGGTATCTCAGCCCTATTTGCTCTGGCCTGCACTTCAGTGCTGTGGTCTGGCGGTTTTTCTGTAACAGTCTTTGTAACTGCCGTTTTACGGGCAACAGACTTATGAACCGCCGCTCTTTCCATCGTCGGGGCCTCCGTGGCCTTAAGAGCCTTCTCCCAGAGTATCGAACAGAGTCGGTCTGCTCGGTTTTTTCTGGTCTGTTTGGTAAAGGACATACAATGGTGGCAAGTCTCTACCACAAGTCCCTCTCCCAAACAAATAATGCACAATGAATGTCCGTCAGACGGAGGGAGCTTCGCTCCACACTTAACGCACTTTCTAAATGGTGCTTTGATTGCCATAAAGGCCTCACGCGACCGAAGTTGCTGAGGAGAAATCTAACTACAACTATTTTTTTTTTTTTATAGGATAGAATAGAGGCTGAAAAGGGCAAGTTAAAGTGAGAAGCGAACGAGAAGAGGAAGAATGAAGAAAAAGGTATTTTAATAGAGAAAACGCTAAGCAGGTTGGTTCTATGTCTATGCACAATGGCGGACGACGAAGAACTGAGGTAAGGGCGGGAACCCCATGGACATGCGCGGTAGCGTGGGGGAGGGGTTCCCGCCAAAAACGTTCCACTCAGCTATAGTAGGTTCCGGTCTGGTCTCTGCGCAGGCACAAAGCCCATATGTGTGATGCATAGAGACCACGAAGAAGAACTTTGTGGGTGGCCTCCCTTTCTGTCCATGCACCTCCCTCTCTGCACACAGAAGGGGAGGTCCACCGTATCAATGAGTTCTGGGCACCCACCCAAGGAGCACAGGGTTATCCGAATTCAAACAATGCAAACATTTTTCCTAAAGAGGCAAAATGTGATAGTTGAGAGCGAGAAAATGGGTGGCCAAATGTTGTAGGAAGGGTTTTGTGCTGTGCCGACCTCAATTCTGCTTGCAGCAATTTGAACAGGGATGCTCTCACAGTCAAATGGTCATCCAATCTTTTGTCTCTTTCATTTAGTATAAATTAAAAAATTCAGCTCCTTTTAACAATAAAATACCTTCCGCTTGACTCCTGCCCCAAGTTTCTTCGTTCTTTTCTGTAGATGTTCTTTAAAGTCAAGTGCACTGGAAATGCTGCAGAAAACCAAAAGCACATTTTTGTGATCTTGAAAGAGATATATTAAGCCTCTAAGCATTCTAAACAGCCAACAAACATGAAAGCACTGTAAAATTCCAGGATATACTCATTACTAGTGTAAAGCCCATGTCTCCATGGATGCTAGTAGTTCTGTTCCTTTCTCGCTTTTTTGTCCCTCAGTCCTCTCACCACAGAGAGGATCATGAATAATGCGAACATGGCTCATGCATAGTGAATCCCCCCTCCGAAATTTGCATCCCTAGTGCGTCCCGATTGACCGCCTCTGTCCCCTTCCCCGTTAGCAGTGTCAGCCTAATTGTGCAGCTGCGCCCCATGGCCACCTTTACACCACACTGATTTGCCATCCTGCTGGCGAAGGGGCTGCCTTGCTTGTTTGGTCTGGAGGAAATTAATTGCTATTACAGCTTGAGTTTTGAACTTTTTTGACAAAATTTTCTACACATCTACAGTGCTCAAGTTTCAGTTTAAAACAAAAATGAGCCAAATCGGTCTGATAGACCTCAAGTAATAAGCTTTACACTATTGTAAACTTACATAAGAAGTTTCTTTTTCACAGTGCTAGTTAGATTTAGGTGATTTACCTGTACAGCAGATAGAATAGTACATAGGGAAAACTGTACAGTAAGGAGGAAGAGGCAAGGTGATGGATTTAGCATCCCTTTTCACTGCCCCTACCCACTGTGAATGGTCCATTCCCATTTTCTATTTCTATAAAAGCATGTTGAGGCATTGATTCTCCTTTTTTGGTCTACCTTTCTTCTGAGCCAGTTGTCAAGTGTGAAAAGTAACCAGTGTAAAATGCTGTATGTGGCTTTTGCAAATACTGGAAAGCTGAGAGAAAAGACTCAGTCTTGTTTCCAAGTACTTTAACACTGCCAAGTTTCACATGAGTGACTCCATCACACTTAATGAAAACTCTTATATTCTATAATTAAGTAGGACATCCAGTGGAAACTGCATCCAAGTTAGATATTTAGAAATAAGGATAACTTTTAAAGAAACAAAAAGGTAGACACCTGCTCTAAATACAGAACAGTTCTTCTATGATAAGAAAAACACACACTGTGCAAACTAAACACATGAGATATGGAAATATGTACCACTGAATACAGGGCATAATCCCTAAAAGAGTCTGCAATATTCTTTAAAAATGAGAATGATATATTTTTTCAGGTTACAACGTCAATGTACCCGACGTTTGTATATAATTTTCATCTTATCTTTCATGGAAGAATCTCATTTTATCATTTTCAAAAAAGATCAAGCCAGTGACTATTTTCATGAAGACCACATAATAATAAAACAAGAGAAAGAAAAAAAAATGGCTAACGTACAACAAAATAAAGTCTTTAAAACGAAACAGTTACCATTTTATGACTTCCTTCATGTCACTTTTACTCATTCCTTTGATAGCACCATAAATTTCAAAATGCTCCTGTAATGTAATATCAGGCCAAAGCGGGTTTGCCTGTGGACAGTATCCCACAAATCTCATGGAATTATCCTCGTTATTATCACCTAAAGAATAATTTCCCATCAGCACCTGTGGATATACCAGTATTTATTCAATATATTTATATAATGTTTGCAGTTAACATGTAGGAAAATAATAATAATAATAATAATAATAATAATAATAATAATAATAATAATAATTATTTAGTTCTTACCCGCCTCTCCCTCTGGATTGAGGTGGGGTACAACACAAATACAAAATACCATAAAATACATATAATTGATTAAAAAACATATAAAACTAATACAGGGATATAGAATAAGCATTGATGTGTGTAGTTTTATTTTATTTTATTTTTTGAATTCAATGTATTTTTTAAAAAAATTAAAAATCCGCCTAATACATTATTAAAAAGCAGCACATTAGTAAAAGGCATCTTAAAATTCAACTGGGTAGTCCTGCCAGAATACTTAAAGGTGATAAGAGAGCTTTGGCTATTGGGCTGTATAGATATGTAATACATACATACTTACATAAAAAGCTGAATTAAAATGCTGTCAAGAAATATTAGCTCAAGAGTTTCATTCAGCTTGCTTTTATATATGATCATGCTTTTTTTTATACAGTATATCAGGATATCTCTATTTAGGATGGTCAGTCACAACATCCCAATGCTATTTCTGACTTTAAAGCTGCAGTTCTATACTCACTTATCTGGAAGTCGACTCCACTGAACTCACTTCTGAACAGACATTTATAGGATTGTACTGTAAGTCAAATACCTGTATGAGGAGAACCCATTTTACCCCTATTGTTACTCTTCATTGCAATGTTGTAAGAACCAAGATGAACATGAGTCTGTTCATAACTCTTAATGCTGGTTTATTCAGTTCAACCACATATATTTATAGTCATTTTATGGACTTTTCCCCCAGTTCATAATTCTAAAACTGTTTAGCAAACCACAAGTAAGAGACACCCTGAAAGCTTGTACGCATGGGTATTTCCCACAGTAGGTGCACCACTCTTTGTGTGTGCTATTTAGTCAGCTATATGGTGACTATTTGGTAATCAATGTTTCCATTCCAGCTAGTAAGAAATATACCTCCAGTGTAATTCTATTACTATTATTAGTTAGTAAAGTTTTTATTTATTTTTAAAAGATCATCTCATCTTCCTCTTGTATCTAGTTCAGTATATACGGCTACTGTAGGGAATATTAATTTCATCAACCTTGACAGGTCTGCATGAGCTGTGAAATCTGTTCTGGATATTGCTGTAATTGGAGGAACATAAAACATGGATAGAGAGAAGGCACAGAAGCTTGTCTGCAGTTGGATACCTGGCCTGAAGTTGGTTCAACTTCTCCCACCAGAATATTAATCAGTGTGCTCTTCCCAGCTCCATTTGGCCCTAACACTCCCAGAATTTCCCCTGGAGAAGAAAAACAAATATGAAAGTTCTGAAGGTTTTACTTAGGATGATTCATTTTAATTCATTTTTCAAAATTATTGATTCAACAGTAACTCAATTAATACCAACCTTTTTTTACACAAAGAGAGACGTGATCAGTTGCCACTTTCTTTCTTTTCCTTCCAAGAAGAAAATCTCTCTTTTCATCATATTCTTTATGCAAACTGCTGACCAAAATTGATGGTTTCTAATAAAACAAAAGATAATGCAACACTTAATAATGAATTAGTTTGATTACATAGTGCAAATACCAGTCAATCAATTTCAGAGTACATAGAGTTGCCACTTCTCCTCCCACCCCCAATCCTTCCCATTTCAATGTTTACATAGATTGTGAATCTGCCTGTATACAGAGACAGCCTTCAGCCACCTCTGCAGTTGTGGGGCTAGGAGCACTATAACTATGGAAATGATCACAGAGTGTTTCTTTCCACAATCCACTTCACTTTCCATGGTATTATCAAGTTTCTCTACATCAGCCTTCCCACATCAGGTACCCCCAGACGTGTTCGACTGCGCATCCCATCATTCCCATCCAGCATGGCCAATCAGGGCAATACATCTGAAGGGCAGTAGTTTTGGGGAAGGCTGCTCTACATTATTTTGTACACCGCTGAGTCTGTGTGGAGAATGTGGCTTGTTCTCATGGAGGTAAAGTATATTACTACTGGAATGATCACGTTGTCGTATTAGTACAAGTTTATTTTTGTGATCGCCAGAGAAATAGCTGTGTAATGTTTCCAGATCTCTTTGTAATTATAACAGTTTATATGCAGCCAGGCAAATCTCCCCCAGTGCGTGCTACTTTATAATGAGATCTGGTCCCCGTTAAATTCAGTGGATTAAGACAACAGGTCAAGATTTACCTCCTCACAGCTCTGGCAGGTTGTCATCTCTTTCACCCTCAACCTCTCAGCCATAACATCTTCATCCTCATCCTCATCATGGGGCACATCTGGAAATTTCCAGGGCTTGAGTTTTACAGGAGTCCTGAAGACAGAGGAACATATTAAATTTTTGCTCATGGATTCTCTGAACAAATACAAGCTGGAGCAGGGTGGGGAGCTCTCTGGTGAACTTGGAATGCTCTACCCTTGGAACCCTACTGATGTTTCCCTATACAATGTATCCTTGCAGCAGAACTGGTTGGACAAGTGATCTGGAGTTACATTCATGTGAAGAATTACGGCATTAATAAGCACTTTCACACGTAACTGGAGAGGGTTTCCAAGCGCTGGGATTCTTAGAGTCATCCATCACTTCTGAAAGAGGAGAAACAACTCTCTCTCTCCCTGCTAAGGCCTGAACTGACCTTCAATAGCAGCTGAGGAAAGAACGTCTCAGTCCTTATCCCTTCCCAGGGAGGCTAGGCTGGCTCCCTCTGTGCTACAGTTTCGGAAGCAGGCAAAAACTTTTTTGTTTCAGCAGGCTTTTGGAACTATACTGGACCTGTGTTAATTTACTGGATCCCTCCCCCTTTTAACCTGTTACAGTTAAAAAAAAAATTAAGATGTTTTTAATTTTACTGTAAGTTTAATTCTATTTTAACTTTTGTAATTTATATTTATATGTTTTAATTGTATGTGCTTTAATCTTATAAACCGCCTTGAGTCCCAGTACTGGGGAAAAGGCGGGATATAAATAAATATAATAATAATAATAATAATAATAATAATAATAATAATAATAATAATAATAATAATATCCTTTAGGTCAATGCCTAAAGAGGCTGCAGGCTACTTTGCCAGAAGACAGACTACTACTGGGTGGACAAGGAGGGGCAACACTCTTATTAAAGTAGCTGATAATACCAATTCAGACTTGATTCAATTTGTCACACAGAATCCAATATAAACTTCTCCTGTTAACCTTCAAAGCTTTTCACTGTCTAGCTCCTTCCTATCTCTCCTCTCTCATCTCACACTATTGCCCCGCTCGTGCTCTTCGCTCCTCTGATGCCATGCTTCTCGCCTGCCCAAGGGCCTCTACTTCCCTTGCTCGGCTCCGTCCATTTTCTTCTGCTGCCCCTTACGCCTGGAACGCTCTTCCAGAACATTTGAGAACTACAAGTTCAATCGCAGCTTTTAAAGCTCAACTAAAAACTTTTCTTTTTCCTAAAGCTTTTAAAACTTGATGTTGTGCAGACTTTATACTGTTAGTTTTACCCTACCCTGTGCCTGCTTACCCTACCCTGTGCCTGTTTGCATTCTCTTCCCCTCCTTATTGTTTCATTCTGATTTTATTAGAATGTAAGCCTATGCGGCAGAGTCTTGCTATTTACTGTTTTACTCTGTACAGCACCATGTACATTGATGGTGCTATATAAATAAATAAATAATAATAATAATAATAATAATAATAATAATAATAATAGCTGTTCTGTGCAAGAATATTATTTATTATTATTTAAAACATTTATATCCTGCCCTATATCATTAAGATCTCAGAGCGGCGTACAAATAAAAGCACACAGTATAAAACAATAAATATGCACAGTTAAAAACAAATTAAACCATGAACCAAGTTAAAACAATATATAATTTAAAAGCAGTAAAAGCTATGTGATTCCTGGTAAAAGATAGGATGTGGGGACAGTTTTCTAGAAAACAGAGTAAGTGTAGCATGGAGGTGGGGGAGAGGGGGGGATTGTATTCAAAAATATTGAGAAACATTTCAGCAAATGGATTGTTCCGGAATATCTATCTGGGCATATTCCGGAAATACCTCCTAGCACATTCTTAATCCTACATGCATACCTAACAATGTACTTTTTCCTTGAAATTGTGGATTTTATAAACTAATCTCATATGGTTTTAAGTGTTTGAAGCTATGTTAAATGAGCTTTGGGTCCTTTCCAGCCTGACAGTTTTATATTTTGAAAAGATTCTTTTTCTTGTGGTACTGGTGCTGTGCTATGGTTTTCTGCTCCCCCTTAATAACCTCCCCCCCCCCAAACATCCTTTTATTACTCATAAAATCTAAACATATATATAGCTGGAACACACATCTATTCAACATTCCTCTGACCCAAAATACTAATTTAAATAAATAATTCTTCATGTAATTTTCCTTTTTTTAGCCGGGAGTCATCATTAAACTGATAATAGAGCAAATAATTAAATCCGATAACTCCAGGATTCATGTGAGGAGAATTGCCAGATCTGTACAGAAGAAAGAGACTTTTGTACCAAATACTCTTCGAGTACCTGGTGTAGCGTACACCTCATTGCAGTTTATTGCTGCCAAACTGTCACCTGGTGTAGTAATTTCAATAGTGATCTTTAAAAGGAAAAGATAGACAAACCTGAAAAATGGGTCCTCTCGCATTGATTTGCCTCCACACTTCACCTCAAGATAGCGTAGAAGGAAGAGCCAAATTACACATTGCAAATAAGGCTAAAATGAAGAGAAGAAAATTACTATTAAGTGCAAATCAACTGAAACCTGAAAACAGATGCTTAGAATGTGGTATGCCAACTGCTATGTTTTTATTTTTGTTTTCTTTAAATCATTAATTTTTTTATCAACCCTACTTGCTATCATCTTTTCCCTGTTGGATATTTTCCCTCCTCCTGAAGAGAATCTTCCTCCTGAGGAGTCCCAGTGGTAAAAAGGTCTTCTGGTGTCCAGGCAGGCACACAGGCCTGCCACCACCAATGCTCTGGAGAGCCACGAGACGAGTTGTGAGCCTCAACAGGGCTCAGGATGGGTTCAAAGTGATTCTTCAAGACCCCAGGCAGGACATCCCTGTGATATGACTCTTCAGGCTGCCCAACATATTTTGTAAAAGTGGGGTTTGCATGGAAGCCCAAACCTCTTCCTCCATCAATGACTCTCCTAAAGTTGGGCTGGAGCCTGACAATGCATAATAAATTCCTGCTCTTGCACTAACAAGACCAGTTGCACCACCATAGGTCCAGTTGTTCCTATGCATCAGCAATGTGAATCCAAAGAAAATCTTTAAGCTTCAGCTGAATGAGCTGGTTCTTTACACAATTCCTTATGATCAGGTCATGAGTGTGAAATAACGTTTTTGTTTCATGTCTATGTGCACTACTCTGGAAACTATTTTAGATATGGAGTGATATATAAATATTGTTAAGAAGAAGGAGGAGGAGGAGGAGGAGGAGGAGGAGGAGGAGGAGGAGGAGGAGGAACATAAGAGCTCTGCCCCATCTCCAAGTCTGAAGGCATGTTCACAAGTGGTATAATTCACCACTTCTAAGTGTTAATAATAGCGTTCTGAATAACAGTGGAATAGATGCTCTTGGCAATGTGCCTTTTTCATATGATTTATAGGTATGAATACCAAGAATGCACTGGAGTAACTTTGAAAATATTGTAAAATAAAATTATGCTACTACAACAATGGAACATCTTTTACTGCATCATTGCTCTTTTTGTATCCGTTTGTAGAATGTAAGCCTATGCGGCAGGGTCTTGCTATTTACTGTTTTACTCTGTACAGCACCATGTACATTGATGGTGCTATATATATAAATAAATAAATAATAATAATAATAATAATAACAGTACAATCCTATATACGTTTTAATGGAATTGTCTTAATGTGGGTTGAGGGTTTTAATGGAATTGTTTTATATGTTATTGTAAAGCGCCTCGATGCCAGAAATGGTGAGGTGGCGCTATAAAAATGCTTTAAATAAATAAATAAATAAATATGTCTAATCAGAAATAAGTTCCATTGAGTTTAATGGGGCTTCTCCCAGGTTAGTGAAAGCCAGAGTGGTGCAGTGGTTAGAGTGCTGGACTGGGACTCGGGAGATCCTGGTTCTAGTCCCTACTTGGACATAAAGCTCACTGGGTGACTTTGGGCCAGTCACTGACCCACAGCGCTAACACATCTCACAGGGTTGTTGTTGCAAGGATAAACAGAGAGGAGGAGGAGGAACATGTAATGCAGCTTGCAAGGGGGGAAAAGCAGTATCTCAATATAATAATTAATAAATAAAATAAATGGCTATGGAATTGCAGCCTAAATGTATTTACAACTATTATGTATTTATCATTATTAATGTGTATTTTAATTTTTAAGAACAGCACTTTGGATGTGCTCAGAAAGGAACTGGAATCCAATAAAATTCTTTCAACACTATGGTAATATATTCCCTGTGATGAGTCCCAACTAATAATCTGGATTCCATATTCTGGATTAGTCAAAATTTCTCTATAGTTTTCAGGCAATTCAACACATAAAACATTGTAATAATTTTTTTCCTGATGCATTTAAACTGATTTGCTTTTATGTTTTAATTATAATTATGTACTTTATCTTATATTTTAGTGTTAGCTGCACTGAAAGTTATTTGTAGTAGAAAAGTGGGATATAAATTTAATAAATAAATAATCCACTCTGAATCTTACCAAAGCGTGGATAACAATGCAAAAGCATCTCTTTCCAGGATTAATAACAATTTGAAAATATTATTCTACACTAACATTTGTTGCAGTGTTGCATATAAGCAATTTTTAAAAGATTTTATGTAGGAATATGATTTATTTATTTTGTTTTTATACCGCCCAATAGCCAAAGCTCTCTGCATAAATTATAAACAGTAATGATCATAATATATACAGCAACATTTTGTCATTACTTTCAAAAGTGTACCCAGATAGCCAATCCCCTGAATCTTAAAGAAAAATATGTTGCTTACCGCTACTACGGAAACCAACAATCTTTCTGAATGTCTTTCCATCTTGTGATCAAGTTTCCGGGCTATCTAACAAGATAAGAAATACTTATTTAGAGCCAATCTTTTAAATCTTAAAGAAAGATAGGATGCATACTGCTACTGATGTTTGTTGCACCATTGATAATGTATACAGTAATACATTTTTTCTTTAACCTGCCATCTCTGACAAGTAGAGATATCATGACCTTTTGTAATTACTTCATTCAGAACACTAATTTGTCCAGCCTGTAATGTTTGAATATATTACAAATTGAATATGATTTTCCCCTGACGTACTTTGTTTCAGAATGTAGAATGAGATTCTGCACAATCACAATCTGTGGCCAGGTTAACAACATTGCTTTTAGGTGTAATAACAAGCTAGCACAGAACTTTAAGAAACAGATTACTTCAAAACACTTACTTAAAAACTTGTAAATAATGAGCCCATTCCAAACTGAGCCAGGGACAGAATTTGCCTCAATACTGACAAGGTACTGATGAAACTGACAAACGTTCCCTGCAAGCTTGTAAGTTTAACAGGACTGCAGGGGTGGTTGGCTAGAAAGGTATCTGTGAAACCACATCAAAGTTTAGCTACAGAATAATACAGGCCAGCATTAAGAATACTTAGATGGGGGAGTCTCTGGAAGAGATGTGGTAAAAATTTAAATAGGGCACGTGGTAATGCAGATTACCTGAACCAGGAAGATGTCAATAGTTAATGGTTCAAAATGCATGTGGAATTTATTTCTCCTGCTCCTCAGAAAAAAGTAGAGGAAAATATATACTTGGCAGTTTAATATCTTTCCATTTCTTCCCCTGGCACATGCCAGAAACAAAACCCATCAGTCAGTTCTCTGAAAACTTACCTTGATAAAAGAAATTAGACAGCCAATAAGAGGATAGATGGGAACGAAGAGAGAGAAACAAGTATGAAGAACAGCAGCTACTGTATAGTACCACATGAAGAAAGATATTTCGATGACAACAGAACAAACCAAGGCTCCCTGAAAGAGAAAGGGAATTAAAATAAACTGTGGGATTTAGTTTTGTCCAGTGGCTTCTCATCCTTGTGAAGCGGAGTGTGCATGCGACTGACACAAAATCCATGGTGGCTGAGGGTGCAGCCTGTATGTATGTCAGCATCTAGGGGACCTGGCTAGCCCACACATTCTTGATAATCTCTTCATGCAGTCAGAAAACTAAAAAGCCTAACTAGGGATTACATGTTTGTAGAACTGAGCCACATCCAAACTGGAGATAATGGCTTGGATCTAGAATCCTTATTGTCCTCCAAATTTCCCCTCCAGATGAAATTTGGAGGGTGCACAGGTATCTGCAGGGGGAAGGAAAGGACACAGAAATCCTGTTCCACCGGTAGTATCCTTCTGCTGGTAGAACATGGATTCTGGATCCAAACCAATATTTCTTAATATTGAAAAAAAAGTTAAATTATCGGAAATCGAAAACACAAATTAAATACTACATTTTAACTTACGACTGAAAATATGAATGACCAAAATTCTTTGGTGTTCTGTATGGTGTTAAAGGTGAAAGAGACAACATAATTGAAAAGAACTACCGATGGTACATAGCCAATTAAGCAGAAAACCTGTAGGAAAAAGAATGGCATTTCTTAGTGTTACTCATGATGTACTCTGACATGAAAATACATAGCAATGATCCACGTTCTCCCCTGGGGCCCTTTAATTTCTCCTACATTTCTTCTGCCCATGTGTGCCTCACATATACGGATGCAGTGACCCTGTTCCCTGCAGGACTGGTCTTGCAGGTTACTAATCGCAGCTTGTAAGTGCAGACTTTAGGAGAAGTGATTGTGTTGGAGCACACACGTCTTTTGTTAATGTTGCATCGAGCCTTGTACTAATAGTACTACAATTACTATGCCTGCTTGTACGAAGCGGTGGAGAAGAAAAAAAGCTGCCAACTGAGTATACTCTTAGTTTTCATTAGTTAAAAACATTAGCTTTGCTTAAGCACCCCCTGCACGCATCTACATGAAGATTATAGCATCTCCTGATTGGAGTGGCCCCCAGAAGCAAATTGCCAGCCATACTCCTATAATTCTAGTGCCATCCAGACATCATTTGACATGTGACCTTGGCATACAAGCTCCAAAAAGGTATGCACCCATTTAACTTTATATAGAGAAAAAAATGATTATAGTATCCTTACATCAAGATTGCATTAAAAAGATAATTTTGGGGAAATAGTCTAAGATTTTTGTGTCTGAGCTGTTGTTCTATTGCTAAGGAAAACAATAAGAAATATATTTGAAATTAAAATAATAATAATAATAATAATAATAATAATAATAATACTTACCACAGCAAGGAACTTCTCAGGAAAAAAATAGACTCCATGGTGAAATACAAATAAGCTTCCTATCATAACGAGGAGAATAATGTAAAATAACGGCATGTCAACTAGTGCTTGTCCACACCAGTAAGCAGAAGGATAAAGACCTGAGATCTTAAGTTGAGTATAGGCTTTGATCTGCAAAAGTACAAAAATAAACAATTAAATTACACGTCAAATCTGGAGACTGGCAATATGCCTAACAATTATTCTTGATTTCTTTCATCTCTTCTTTTCAATTGGTTTGCAAATACATTTGATTTTAAACCTATGTTGAACTGGGATGAATTGTAAAAATACAGTACTGAACATATACAATCTCAGAAATGCAGGGCTGAAAGATATTATCAACGGTCTTTAGTCCAACTCACTTAACTGTAACACAGAACACCCAAAACACCACTAAGAGAAGTGAACCCATATCCACGAAGAATATATCATATCAGCCCTATGCAGGAATTTGTCTGCTCATATGTAAAACTAAAGTGTGTGCGTGTATGTGTGTGGGGGTGTTAAGTCCCACTCCCAATATTCCCACATCTCTAGCTGTTGGTAGACCTTTGCGCTCTGTAAGCCAGTTCAGCTGAGCTCTGTAAAGCTCTGTAAGTGTGTTTTATATATAGTGATCTATTGGTAGTGAGTTGCTCCACTATTGATCCACAACAACGTATGAGATCAATTAATATGGGTCATGAAGACAACCAGATGGTCTGATTTTCAACCTGTCCATACAATACAAATTTGACCGGAAAAGGCACTGTGGTAGGCCAGAAGATAAGATTTTATTTTGTATTCCTTTTGAAACATTCCAGTTTAACGTGTTACCTTGTGATTTTCTGCATTCTCCATGGCAAAATATGGTGGCATCCCAGTTACAATGACTCCTAGTATCACAGCTTCGAAGTACAGAACTAGTGTGAAAACTGTGTCAGTAATTTCCTGCAAGTTAATAGATTTTTGGTGTAAGAAAATGGGGGGGGGGGGGGAACAAGAGAAAACCAGCCTGGTCATACGTATGGAAGTCCATCATGGGCTCAAATAAATATCGGGGTTTTTGGCTGGCTGGGACTGCAAAAATAGGAGATTGTTAAGCATCTGGCAGGCCATAACACCTGGTCCTTTGGGTCTCAGCTTGTACTCATTTTCTGGATTGGCATTGACAATAAAGAAACACACAAGTTATTCTACAAAAGCTTTTTAGAATTTGGAAATTTTTGGCATAGGTCAAGCTCTCCCCTCTGCCCTGTTCCTATTTTTCCCTTTTTATTATTGATACACTTGATGACTCTTATGCATATATTTAAAGATATGGGAAATCACCCAGAAATAATAAAACATCAGAATATATTTTTAGCTAGCCATAAGACTATGGCCTAAAGTGTGGTGTATGGTCTGCAGTGTATTTTGCTTCCAGAATCCTTTCAGATCTCAAGATAGGATAAAATGGATTATGAGACATGCCAGTTTTTTTAATGCACCAGCATCAGTGGGGCCATTAGGACTGGACTTCATGGTATATTTCCAGGGTAGGTAGGCCCCCAACTAACTGCAAGAGACAGCACCAGATGATGGGGGAGGGGGGGGTAGCAGTGTGGCACAAAACAAGCCCAGTGTCAGTACCCTGCATGGGCATACTGAAGGTGTGAGTCCAAATTACAAAACTAATATTGGAAAACTCCCACTTATCCCTACACACATACACACAGCCAATACAACTACCTTTTCTTTTTACTTCAATTTACAGAATTACTTCTACTTACAATATCATCTTTTCGGCTTTATATTCACTTACTTGAAAAAAAGGGTTACTCCAGACATGGATCCTTTCTGTTACATTTAAACTATGCAGATACAGGTTACTAATGATATTCATCATAACAGGTAAAGAATGTACCATAGTTCGGTTAAAAACAGCTGTAAAGATGTAGCTCTGCAACAAAAAAAGATATTTAATAAATTAGATCCAATAATCAAAACAGTTACATAACTTTAGGTAGACTTAAATAGACTACTTACAGGACACCAGGCATGCTGAAACCTATTAATGCAGCTGCCATGAGAGTATGAATATCTTTCTCATACTAATAAATAGCATGTGAAAAGCCTGTTCAGCATTTGGTACATAATATAATGCAACTGCATGATTGTCTGTGGTTAATCAGCCTGTAAAAATAGTGATTTTCTCACTAGGGATATATTTATATGGCCTAAGAAAGCACTATAAATATGTCCCTGAATTCCTATAGATATTTCACCTGATCATCTCATTCATTCATCTCAAATTTCATTTTAATCAAAATATAGGGGTCATTCCCCACTGAAATCAATTAATTTTCAGAATATGCCATAAGACATTGTTTATTTCCTTGTTTAATTTTGAAGTGGTGCTTCCTGACAAAGGGCTTCTAGCACGACCAATCAAAATACATTAAGCAGCAATTCCGCATTTTTTTTCTGCCTTAACTGATTTTCTGTGGGAAGAAAAAAGATAGGAGCAGCAGTGGGAAAACACAGGAGGATGACAAGTAGAAGATGATGATGTCATCTAGAACCCACACTCAATTCTGAGAAAGAGACAGGGCAATTGCATGAAAAAAGCCTCAGCTGGAAGCACCCTAGTTTGCTTTTATACCATGAAAGTGGCCAAGATTGTTACATCAGTATGTGACAAGAATTAAAAATATTTATATCATATAGGAACACAACATAAAACCAAGCATAATGCAACAGCGAGCCGTAAAATAAAGGAGCTAAAAAGGATTGAGAGGTTGAAAACATCTGTATTGCCACTTAAATCCATAAAGTGTTAAAGTGGTAATTTTACCCAGGCTATCATTAAAAAAACAAAACAAAAACAAAAACATAGGATCGCTTCATTTTTGTATACATTTCTGTTGATGTATGCATTAGGAGAAATGTGTACAAGAATGCATACGTGAGCAGATATACATATAAAAATACACCCATTTGGGTGTATTTTTTAAATCAGAGAAGTATATCTCAAAATTCAGGGAAGTGTGAAAACAGAAGGGAAATTGAGTCCTAGTTTGCATATTAGTTCAGGAAGTGTGAAATAGGTCTTAAAATGTGAACCAAATTATACCCCACCCCCCACCACCCCATCTTTCTTCCATCACAGAACTCTAGAAAGTATATGCAATTTCCCAGGTATTCTCCCATCCGGGCACTAACCTGCTTAGCTGCCAGCAACGTTGCTCTATCATATGCCTTCAGATCACGCCCTACAACCACACATACAAAATTATACACACAATAGTTTATTACAGCCCTCTATGTTCCCAAAGGACCACTATCTCTTCTCACCTTGTCTAGACGAAATACATTTAATGCTGCATTATGTGGGGCAAATGATACATAACCACTGCCATTTAATGCTGTACTGTGGGAGTCAGCTGTTCCATAATCACTGCCATTGAGCATCTCTATCAATATATTCTGGTTTCTAAGAAAGGTGGCAATATCATCAATGTTTGATCCTAGATTAAGAGAGCAAAGAAAGTTACATGTGAGTATCACAAATGTGGAGTCACCTGGCACCCAATGGAATTTCAGGGTACACACAAAGCTTAAAAAATGCAGGAACTTTCCTACTAGGAAGTTTCCTCTGACAAAGTTTCTGAGGCCAAAGACCCTATAAGGTCCCCGCAACTCCAGCACTCCTGTAGGCATCCCTCATACTGCCAAGGAGGCTACACCAGTGAAGCACCCACAGACAGGACTCCTAATGAACCTACATTGCCTGTGGAGTCAGAGGAGGAGACTGAGCGATCACCCAACTCTAGAGAGTGTCACCAAAAGGTGCAGCTGGCCTTTGGTCAGGATTTATTTATTGATATAGAGAATTCCTAAACTGTGCATTCATGCAAAAATGGATTTCAGGGTGGTATATATAAAAATTTAAAATCAATACGAACGAAAGTGTAAAACAATATAATACAATTAAGAGGGGGGAACTCTGCAGCCAGCTGAAAATATAATAATTTTAAATGCCTGGGCAAATTAAATGGTTTTAAACTGGTGCCAAAAAGAATACACCGCTGGTGCCAGCCATACCTGTCCTGGGAGGGCATTCCAAAGTCAGGGAACCACCACAGAAAAGGCCCTCTCCTTTGTACACGCATTTATCCTATAGATGGAATGTGGTGAAGTGCATCCTATGATAATAGTAAAGCATGGCAGGTTGATATGGGAGGTGGTCCTTCGGGTATTTGGGCTCTAAACTGTTTAGGGTTTTAAAGATAAGCACCAACATCTTAAATTGGCTCAGTAGCAAACAGCCAGCCAATGTACTTCTATCAGAACTGAGGTAACATGGTTCCTTCCAACTAAGTAAACCTGCAGAATTCTAGCAAAAGACTCCTGTACTAGGAGAAGCTTCTGAACCCCACAAATAATGCTTTACAGTAACCAAAATGGAGTTAGGCCCCCACCAGCCTCTAAAGCACCTTTCCAAAAAAGAGGACATTTGCAATAGTTATTACAAACTTCTGGATCCAGTGAGAATGTCTTATTATTTATTTATTTAAAAATTATTATTAGGCCACTATTAAGGGTAAAAACATCTCAAGAAGGTATGGAGGATTAAAAACACACACCATACCAGAATATATAAATAGGCAATAAATATCCAATAAAATACTATTAAGAACAAATTTTGCTAATAAAACCTACATCCGACAGAGTTTCGGAAGACTAAAGAAAACAGGCAGGTCTTCAGAGCTTTCTTGTAGACCTGCAAAGAAGAGGCCTGATGGAAACTGATTCCAGAGTTGTGGGCTAACACTAAAAAGGCCCTCTCTCTTAAAACATGGTTTCACAACCACCTCCTTCAAGGCATTAATAATTTCCTGGACCCACCCTTTGGTTGAATGTAGGAATCTAGGTTGGGCAAAGGTTGAGGTTACAGTTGATTGGGTGAACATTATTAAGCACCTTGTTCACACCCTCAGGCTGCAGAAACTGAAAGTGATCCCACAAAACCAGGCCAGATAGTGCTAGTTGATGAAAGTGCATTCAAATTAAAATGCAGTTGCTTTTTTAACTTCTTACCAGTAATGTTTTGAACGAGGAGACTGGTTTTGTACTTGTGATGAGTTTCGTTGGGCTTAAGAAAGTATAAGCTTGGGGACAGTTTGATAGGAACCACAGCATTTTTGAAGTAATGGTGTATAAGGAACATAAAAATCTGAATAACAAGGAACACTGCGAATAGCAAGAACCTGAAAGAAAAGAAAAATAATAAGTCAAACTGGTGTAAATTATATACAAGCCCGTTTAAGAATCATTCTCCTACACTCCCTAGTTGTACTATTGATCCTATTGAACACTATATTCAGGACATTATAGATGGGGAGCCTCCGAATCCAGCCCATGACATTTGCCCAGGCCATACTCCTGGTGTTGTCCCGTCTCCAAGCATGATCCTCAGCCCCATTGTGACATGTTCAAATGTTCCCACCCAGGGTACCGCAATGGATATGAAATTCAGCTGAGAGGATGATTCCCCCACCCCGATTTTCATCCTCCTCATGGCATGCAGGACTTAGAGGGTTATAACTCCCTACCCAACATACCTAAGATGTTTCCATCTGTGTTATATGTAGTTAAGATGGTAGCCAGTAGTACATTTGGAGCCCCCTTGCTGCTGCTGCCTCAGTCACTTCCATCTGCAGTGGTTTTTGGAGTGCTGCCCATACCTGCCCACCAGTGCTAGGTAAACGGGAGGAGCCATTAGCAGACCCCCCCTATCAAGGCCCCCCCCCGGAGCTCCCCCTGCTCTTGGAATGTACTAACATCATTTTACCGTTAAAGAAACTAAACGTACTCAATCCTAACCACCAAGGGCTTGCACCTGAACTGCTTTTACACTTTTGGAAGATTATATATAATCAGCTTGTAAAACTGAGGGTTCTTATTTTTATTTCTCCTTCTCACACACCAATAAGCTGCTTTCTAATAGTTTGATTAAATAAACCCAAAGATTAGATACTTACACTGCTGTGAGTGATTTCATTTCACGCTTTAAGTTAAGGAAATGAACCTTTGCCATAGTAAACACCTGCTTTTTCCAAAGAGACTTGTTGCTCACTGCACAAGATTTTGTCTCAGATAGCATTAGCAGGCTTTGCTCTAACTCATCAATAGATTTTGTATCCATTTCCTCTTCAGCTTGCTCTGTGTTAAATACACTGAAATCTGGAAAAGAGAGGAGAATAGGTCAGGCAACTTAGAATTTATTCCTTCTGACCAGACCATTGATTCATAAAGCCTGGTGTTCACTGCAGTTGTTAGCAACATACTAACATTTCCTGAAATTGTTAGCAATACAAAATTAGGTGAGTCAGAGTACTCTTGTGGATATACAGTATTTCGTAATGCCAGATATGTCTAAAAGAAAGAAAAAAGTGGCACTGTTAATTAATTTTTCGGCAGCTTGGGAAGAGCAAATTCAAGGACCAAAACCACACACTACCCACTAGAAAGGTGGTACCGTTAGGTCTGGGGCCTCAAATGAGAGTGCAGCAGTGAGAGTGACACACTGATTCCTTGTTTTTTTAAAAAAACTTTTCACAGAAAAGGTCCGGTGCATTGTGGAGCAAGAATCCAGAGGCACCCTGGAGAAATGAAGATATTGGGGGTGGGCAGTTCCGGAGCTTCACTAAAAAAGAAAAGAAAACAAAAGTGTACTGATGCTGCTGCAAAGAGGAGGAGGGAGGGCAAGGAGGGAGAGAAAGTGAGGAGGGAGAGAAAACCAGCAATGCAAAAGGAACAGTTTGATCCCCCTTTCCATTCTTTTAAGAGTTTTAACAGAGGTTGTCTGGCCGCCGGGGCATCTCAGGGTGTGAAAAACAGGGTGGTGGAGCACATGGGGGCCCACGGCCCTTTCAAAACAGGCAGCTACATCAACTTATACACCGAAATCCTCAGATGTCTGAGTGAGTCCAATGTGCCTTACTCCCTAGTAAGTGTGCTTACGATGCACACTACATTCTAAATACTTCAGAAGACAGTGATCTTCTTTAGTATCCCAAAACAAATGGTATTTTTAAAGTTGAAATAAAATTGTGATTATTAAATCATATGAAAAAAAATGCTACAGGAAGTTATGCAGTTGCTTCTCACCTGCTTGGTCAATTTCTGCTTCAACTTCAAGCTTGAGGAAAACATCCTCCAGGGTTGTCATAGAAACACCATATGAAATAACACCCAAATGGGAATGAGTGTCTAGATCAGCAAACAGTGCTAGAAGAAGAAGATAAAGTAGCAGTAGTAGTAAAGCTACTACTTGGAAATACAATCACACTTCTTTGCAATCATGTTCTCTCATTTGTTTAAGCTGCTCATGCAATGACAACAACACTTTCAATATCACCCTTGTTTAATCACTATATGCTTAAAGGTCCATTGCCATACAAAAGGTTTTTCTTCAACCATTACAGTGACAAAAACGTGTCTGAAGGTTGAAGATTTTGGGTTGTTTGTTCCTGTTTGCTGTACACTGCCCCCAGCCCCATATTTACAAAGGAAGGAAACAAGGTTACTTGCATAAATACAAATAGAAAAAGAGCTTGGGGCCAGATGCCCTCTTTCAAAATAGCCACTGCTTTCTTCTGCATAATAGGACTAAAGTCTAGTATAAGGTATCCCTTTTGAAGGACTTTTCCATTTTGCCTTCCCTGGTTTTCAGACAGTCCCCAATCTGCTCCCTACATTTAGGCTACATTGTTTAGCCTGGAGAAGAGAAGATTGAGGGGAGACATGATAGCACTCTTCAAATACTTAAAAGGTTGTCACACAGAGGAGGGACAGGATCTCTTCTCGATCCTCCCAAAGTGCAGGACACAGAATAACGGGCTCAAGTTAAAGGAATCCAGATTCCAGCTGGACATCAGGAAAAACTTCCTGACTGTTAGAGCAGGACGACAATGGAATCAGTTACCTAGGGAGGTTGTGCGCTCTTCCACACTAGAGGCATTCAAGAGGCAGCTGGACAACCATCTGTCAGGGATGCTTTAGGGTGGATTCCTGCATTGAGCAGGGGTTGGACCCAATGGCCTTGTAGGCCCCTTCCAACTCTGCTATTCTATGATTCTATGATTTAACTGGTGTTCAATAGTGAGAGGAGTTATACCTGAAAACTTGTCCATATCTTTAAACGGTAAGGCATACACAAGCTGCTCTTCATTCTGTTTTAACAAACTGGCTCCAGGGATATGCTGACTGATCAAAGATGCTGTGCCTTCTATATTACAGTACCTGTCTATGTGCATACTAAGGAAAAACACACACACACAAGATATAAGCATTATTGTTTACAAAGTGGGTCTAAATATTGTTTATACTATAGGAATAAGAAGCAAGAATAATATACCGTAAATCAATTTAAACGGAAATTAGGTTTCTTGTCCAACTGAAGAGCAATAGCTATAACTATAAATTCATATTCTAATCTAACCATGCAGAAATAAATATTGAGTACAGTCCGTTGAGTTCAACAAGTTTAAAAGCACTCTGACATGGTATTCTGGCAATTACAGAACACACTGAACTAGGCCTGCAAACTATTAAAAGATACCTCAAACGGTAGCCAATTCCCCATTTTGTCTTAAGGAACAGAGAGGAGCCAAGACATTTCAGCATTCCTTGGGAAATCACAGCTTTCCGATCTAGAAACAAGAGCAGAAGGGGCCTTTAGTTACGACAGTTTGTACAGTCACAAACAAAGAAACAAGCTGGCTGTATTATCAAGCACTTTTATTCATGTTATGTATGACTTGGATATATTTAACACACAGGTCCCTAATTGTACTTGCCAGCGATAATATCAGCTTCCTCCATGAAATGGGTACTGAACACTGTCACTCGATTGGCCTTTCTGTTTTTCAGGAGGTTCCAGACTGTATGTCGAGAGCATGGATCCATACCAGCAGTTGGTTCATCTAAGAGTAAAACCTAAAGATTGGACAGGAAAACAATAAGACCCTTAAGAATTCATTTTATAATTACGAACAGTCTTTGACAGTGAGATTATTTTAAGTGCAACCTTAGGCACTTAAGTTATTAGGTGGGTTCAGATGTAACATTCCAATTCCTAGGTTGTTGAAATGTTACACATCCTAGACTGTAACATACAAGCAGTGCAGAGAAATATTATATATATATATGGAACAGTACTGTCCCTCAAGTAATTTGGAGATATGATGGTATGTTGTCTGAGAATGAAGTTCATATAACCAGACACGAAAGAATGAATGAATTTATAACCAGTTACCCCAACTTAGTGCCAATGCCCCAACCTACAAGATGCCCAGGATTGCCTCCTATATGTATTTTATGTAGTAGATAGAGGATTCCTAGTCAAGGCTCTTGGGCTGTGTCTGTGAATTTGGACTTCCACACCTATAAGAAATTCTCTCTTTGGGTAATACAGTTCCTTCAGATATTTCTCTGCAGTGTATGAGTCTTTAAGATGCCACAAGACAAATTTGTAGTTTGTTCTGCAATAGACTAACACAGCTACTTCTCTGAAATATTTTGTATGAAAAGGAAAAATTATTAGGAACCAATCAACCATTCAGTCCTTCTGTTGTTTACCTTGGGATCTCCAAGAATTGCAATTCCAATTGACAGCTTTCTTTTCTGCCCTCCACTTAGTTTTTTTGCTTGGTTATCTTTAATGGGCTGCATATCCAAATCTAGTAAAACTTTCTGAACCTTATAAAATCAAGCATAAAAAATATTTAGTGGTAATTAAAGCAAGTAATACTTTAATATTAGGACATTTATCATGCTATATCCTCAAGGCTTAGGGTGGTTTACATATAATTATATATCTTACAGTTATGTAATAGATTATGGACGTGATCCAGAACCTCAAACTGTTATTTAACCTCAACCAATTTTCAAAAAAGCATTTTGAATATTTGAAGTAAGAGCTTTTTAAAGACAATATGTTGTTGGTGCACATGCACTGTATTCATATTTTCTATTATTTTTACAAAACTTCGGGCATCAGATCAAAGTTCTTTTTTAAAATTGGTAAAATTAAAGAGGTGATTGGGGGCATTTTTGGAAAGGAACTTGTGCTGGGGGGGGAATAAAATAGAATGTTATGGGATGATTTTAAACAAAAATAGACAAACAAAATCTAAAATCATTCAAATAAAATGATGTATAATTTCCTGTACAGAAAACGTTGGCGATATTTTGACATTGAAAATGATTGTATCAAATTTACTCACCTCTTGTATCATATCATTGGGAGGTATCCCTTTAATTGAGGCAACTATTGATAAATTTTCTTGCACTGTTAATACATCAAAATATATATCTAACTGCTGGCAAACTCCAGTTATCTTTCTTGCATCTAGCATTTCATCTATTTCCGAAACTCTATATCCATAGATGGATGCAAACCCTATTGAAAAAAATGATAGAAGAAAATATTACCACTAACTTAGTTAAGAATACATAAAAGAAACATTAGACAAAAAAATATTAATGGACCACTGATAGGACTGTCAACATAAAATGGCCACTCAGATTTAGTGAGAAAGAGCCTATATGTGGGAGTTAGCAATCCTTATGAAATTCTCCCCTGATGAATTTCTCCTATTTTGGGGTTCCTAATTACCAGAACTACTACTACTTTTTTTTTTTTTTTAACCAGAATGACACTTACAAACTTGAAATCTGCTATTTATCTGCATTTGTACATCTATAATTTGCAGGAAGGAAAGAAGCAATTATATTAAACTAGTTCTTGGGATCATGCAGAAAGGGGAGGGAAAGATGTTTTCTTCTGAGGAGGAGTAGGGTGTGTGTGTATGCACTAATGGACTAGTGCAGAAAGGGTTTTTTTTTAAAAAAATCAATCTGAGAAATTATTATAGAAAGCAAAAGGTGAGGGTATATAGGAAAAATCCATTATCAACATCCTGAAATGATATTTTCTTGGTGGAAGAATACTGCAATGGAACCCAAAGCATAACAGAATCCCAGAATAATAATGAAGCAGAACAGGTGGAATAAGCTCATTCCTAATAGAAACAGCTAAGAGTGAACTGATTTCCCCTAGTATATGTGCACAATGCTGCTATAGAGAAATGAGGGGAATCCCTTACACTGGGGGGGGGGGGATTCCCCTCCACCCAAGCTCCACCTGTAATAGGGGTTACAGGTGGAGCTTGGCTGAATCCACACAACGAAGAGTACAACAGGAAGATTGATGCCTGCTGCTGCACTCATCATTCTAGACCTGGGCAAGTAGTTCCATCTGTTTAAATTCTTCTAGAAAATCCATTAAAACTCTTCAAGACAAAAACAAAAAGAAATACTGCCTCTTCTGGCTTCTTTTTCTTTATTTCCTCCCAAATCTGACAATATGGATACATTTTGACAATATTTACCATCAGAAGGTGGGCACAGTCCACAAAGGATGTTCATTAATGTTGTTTTCCCTGTTCCACTATGTCCAAGTAATGCTGTGATCTGACCTTCGTATATGTCAAAGGATAAACCTAATAAAAGAATCAAGCAAGGAAGGGGTTAATCACGATCCTAAAAAGCATTGCTCGAAGCATCACTATAGATTTTATTAATTATTATTACTACTACTACTACTAGAACTACTATTATTTACATTTATATACCGCCCCATAGCCAAAGCTTTCTGGGTGGTTTATAAAGATTAAAACCTTAAACGTTTCAGGAAACAGATATACAAAATTTAAAAACCATAAAAACATAAAACAGATATTCAGACACTGCCACATAGAATACACACTGGCTCAGTTCCGACCATACATTTCTCCATGGTGGTTTCAGAACTCCACAATGGAGATTTTACACAAACATTGAGAAATGGTAAACCACCCAGAGAGCTTCGGCTATGGGGCGGTATATAAATATAATAAATAAATAAATGTGTTGTCTAGAGGAAAACACTACCACATGGTGGAGTTTTTTTTTAAAGAAAACACTCCACACAGAATATCCACGCTGTGCAGAGGAGAGTTCTTGCACAACGATTGTGTTCTGTGTTGTGTGATGGGCTCTGTGGAGTTTTCCGTTACACTTAGTGGACTTTTCCCACTGGCTACAGAGTTCCCTGGCTAGAGCGGCGAAAGGAGCGAGTGCCACTCTAAGAGAGCCACCAGGATTGCTTTTTAGCAGCAATGACTGATTAGATACCAATGGGAGGTCCGGGGGAGGAGAGAGGGCAGAGGAACTGTCAATCAAACACCGCATAGCCTTTCACTCAACTCCACGAGAGTCCACGGTCACAAAATGGTGGAGTTGGAACATGTTGTGTGGTGAGTACCCCCTACAAACTCAACCGTTGAGTGGTTTCCACACTGCGTTGACTAATGTATTGTCTGAACTGAGCCTTCCAGACACCTTTAGAACTCTTCCATTCACCATTTAATATAACATTTAACCGTTAATATAACTAAACACACAAAAGACTTAATACAACATTGAGCATTAAGTGAAACCCCACACACATGCTATGCTGTTGTTCCCATTGTTTGGTGGGGATGCAAAAGAGGGCCTTTTTTGTGGCTACTTCCAGACTGTGGAACTCCCTGTTAAAGGACAGTAAGTTTGTTTTTTCTCTGCCGGGAAGCTACAGCATTTTTATTCAGGTAGGCCTTTGGCATATAAGTTGGTTTATTACTGAAGAGATTTTTAATTAGTTGGGAGCTTTCTATTTCTTTTATGGTTGTATTTTTAAACTATATTTTAATAGATCTGCTTTGATGTTTTAATTTGGATTTTGTTTTTATTTTGTATTCCATTACTGTTAACTAGCTTAGGGGTCATTTCTTGGGTGGAATAGCAGGAAATTAATTATTTATTTTAAATGAACACAACAAATGGACAGCACCTGAACTGAAAGGACCTCCATTCCTGCCAGATAGCTGAATTGTTATTTTAAAACAGAAACAAAAAAAACCCTTACTTTTCAGAGCCTCCACAGTTTCACCCTTCTTAACAAAAGATTTCTGGACACAGTTGATTCTGAAAGAAGACAAGCTAATTTTATTTTTAAAAAGTTATGCAGAACTCTGGTAGAATCTCTCTAGCAAAATGAAACAAACAGTAGCGATCACATATTTATATTACTATAATTAATACTGCTTCACTTTACAATGAAGTACACTGCATTCAGAGAAGTACAGTTCTCCTGAGACAAAATTATGGTGGGGCTTCACGTTTAACTCTCTGCCATAACTCTTTGTTCAGAAAGAAGATACAAAATAGTTTTCTTGAACATGTAGTTTGACCATTTTTTCTACTATATATTTCTCTTTTTTTCCTTTTTTTTTTTTTGGAGAAAAAAAAGTAGTAACTAACGTGAAAAGAGGCCTGGCTACAGAAAACAGTGCAACTCTGCTGTAAAGGACCTAAAGGTACATTTGTAAACTTTAAAGACAGCTTTATTTCTGTTTGTATGCCTATCACAGTAAGGAAAAAGCTGGATGAATGGCTTTACCTGTGTGTTGGAAGGAATATATGCCACTTTCTATCAGTAAGACCTACACACTACTTTCAGCACGTAGCAAAACAAGGTTCATTGTCTTAACAGGAAACCACACTAACTTCCCATTTAAAAAAAGGTTCTGCCTCTTGAGCAAACAAATTAAAGTAACTAATGTTTTATTACTTGCTTCATCCTCCTAGGCAACAGACTTGATGTATTCAGTCTTCTTTGCTACCTTTTCTCAGCAAATAAATGTTTGGTACATACAACAGTTGCATTCCACACAATCCCTCGATTCATGGATTTTGGGACCACTTCCACAGACACTTATTTACAGTCAAATGGATAGAGTTTTAGTCACACTTACGGAAGATGCACTGAAATCAAAGGGACTTGAGTCAGCCATGACTAACTTAAGTCCCATTAATTTCATTGGGCCTATTCTAAGCATGACTAAGTTTGGATCAAACCCAGTGTTGTAGTTTGACAAAGACACAGTTAGTTAACACTGTCTTTTCCTAATGTAGACTCCCCCCCAAACCAGTTATGATCAATATGATAAAAATCACAGGGGAGTGACTATATTTACATGTGAAAATCACGTAACATTTCCTTATACTACATTCCTTGAACAAATAGATAATTACCAATCACAGTTACTGCATATACAAGTTACGCAGTTAATTTATACAACTTCAAACTTGCCCAAAAGACATTAGCAACAGAAGTTAAATCACAGCATAATCATTACCTGATAGCTTCCTTTCCCTGAAATTCAGAAGATACAGGTTCGATGATCTCATTGAAACCTAAGTTCTCCCTAATGCTGCTCTCATACAATTCCTTATAATTTCTTGTTTGCTTTAACCAAAACGAGGGCTTCAAGAAGAAGAAGAAACTTCGGCGCAATCCATGTTCCCCTGAGCCGTAAAAGAGGAAGCAAGATCTGTAAAGCATCAGTACATGTTGGGCACAGTATATAGGTGCATATATTTTGATTGCTTTCCATATTTATGACTTCCTGATTAACAGCAGCCTGAGAATCTCATCACAGATACTTAACTTATTTGTCACTTCTCATATCTGTAACACCCTGGGTTGGTTTAGATATAACACCAAATCATAATTTGGCACAATATTAATTTACCTTATGCCTAAGAATTCCTCCCACCACTTGCCTTACACCAACCTTCCCCATCCGTGCCATCTAGATGTATTGGACTGCAACTTCCATGATTCCTAGTCAGCATATTTGTCCAGTTTGGACAAATAGTGCTAAACTATTGTGTGTAAAAGTATTATCTAGGACATACAAATTGTTACTTGTTTTTCAGATCAACAGCTTCAAACTAGAAAGAAAGAAGAGAAAAACGTATGATTTGAAACATTTCAATGGCTGTGTCTCCAGCATACGTGAGACTTCATTCCCCGGAGTATTTTATAATCTGTTTTTCCAATACAGTTGGTAACTGACTGCCTTTGTTTGGGTTGGCATTTTCGTCTGAGTGACATGGATTGCATCAATTATATGTTCTAGGTCAGCACAACTTGCCACAAGTACCAAATCTGTAACTTTTAAGAAATTCATGACTAATACTGCAACTTTACTTCAACAAATGTGCAGCTATTAAGGAGCAAGAGTACCCATAATTTTGTGCCATTCAGCTTTTTACTTATCAGAATGGGCTACATGTGCTACTGACTCTGTACTGAATTTTGACCTTAATACCTCACACCAATCACGTGGAGGTGTTTAGTTATTAAGTATTTCTCTTTGTTCGAAATCCAGACATACCTGGAATAACTTGATCCAGATAAAGTGCTAGGAGTAGATAAAGCATACTATCCAGGGCCAATAGCATAAGAGAAATAACTAGTGGATAAGGGCCATGAGTTAAATTTGAGAAAGCAGTTCCTTCTTCATAATCTTCCAGATGCATAACCTGCAAAACAAAACAAAAAGGTTTTGATGCCATGGAACAGCATAACTTCATTAAAAATAGAATTTAGGAAAAATAACTAATGCTATAGGGGGACTCTATGACAAATGAACAAAAATTGACACATGAAGGCTGCATCTTGGCCATGGATTTTGTTGAAATTTTGCAGTCATTATACATGTTGAAATATATTTACAGCCAAAATGTTTTCTCCTGTCACTGTGAATGGAGCATCTCCCATAAAACATGCGCTCCTTCTTTTTGCCATAGAAACAGATCATCTACAAAAGTCACTAAGGGTGTAATCCTATGGGTTGTACCCCCATTAGATAAAGACAGGACACTTAGTACAAATGTTTACTGCAGAAAGGTCCTTCTAGAGAGACACCTATGTTTCTTCTTTCTGATGTAACAAAAAGAGTTTTGTTGCACCTTAAAACCTTGTGGGTCTAGTCCACCAAAACTTATGCCACAACCCGCCCCACTCCCAAACTGTTAGTCTTTAAGGTGCCACAATACTATTTTGTTAAGAAAGCTCTAGCACCAGATGCAGCTAATAAGCAATTGTCATAGACAGTACCAGCTAATGATTCTGTTGTCCATATCTTATACCTGATTAAATGACTTTGCACCAATGTTCTTTCCAATTCTTTGTGTACAGAAATTATACTTATTTTAAAACAGAAAGTAATACTGTAAGTGGTGATAAAACCACCAAATATGTTTACTGCAAGTTTAAGTCAAGCTAAATGTTAGTAATCTATATTTTAGGTTGAGATTAAACACTGAAATATCATATGTAATATCTGAGCCACAGTAGAATTACTGTTCATATTAGTCAGTACATGATAGTAGGAAGTAAAAAGGGTACTTTACTAACCTGTGCAATGCCAACTAAAAATGTGCACTGACACAGAGGACTTAGTAGCCACACAAAGGACTTTGGAAAGTCCTCCAACAGGACAATCGACAGGCCCACAAAACCAAAAGCCAAGGTAGACAAAAATTCAACTGTGCCAACATGTTTTGATTTTTTGAAAAGAGGAGTCAACATAAATGCAAAGAAAACCTAAACAGAAATGGAACAATTATTTCAACACACAAGAATCTTTGTTAAAAATGCTAAAGTAATACTTTTAATGTTGATGCATGCTCCCTCCCCCATTTTTTTCTTTTCCAACAATTACAATGTATCACTCAGGTAATATCTATTACAGACAATTAGGGTACCTGGTGCAAGAAATCAATTGGCTTCACGATGCTGAGAACTTTTGCCTAAGTGTGCTTGATACTGATCCAATGTAACATTCACTTTCTTGTTTTATTATGAGACCAGAGTGAGAATAGCAGGTAACAGAGAGTACATTAATAGTTTCTTTATGTGATGAAAAGATAATATCTGGCAGTAACCCGAAACAGGTTGCCCTTCCAAAAATAACATCTTCAATTATGATTCTAGGTTCAGAAATAATTTAAATGGTAGAGATACAAATTAGATAATTATGTCATTTTCCTAGGTCTTACCCTGTGTGAGATACCCTGCACATTCATTGATGTGCAGATTGAGAATCACAAAAAATGGGGTGAGGGTAGGGGGTAGAGCCTGATTCTGCAATGTGCAAACTGTTCTATGTCAAGCAGGGGCAACACATTCAGAACAGAGAACCAGATCAGAAACAAATAAAGAGTTTGCCTCTTGATGCTCATTGATATATGGTATCTTCATGTAATTAGAAGAATTTTTTGGGGGGGGGGATCGGTATCCACAGACTGCCCACCACTGACGTAATTACATGTCTGCAAGCATCGTGAAACATTAAATGATAGAAGTCCCTTAAAAAAATAAGGTAAGGGCGTAAAAATTCGGGTAAGTCAGAAATGCTCAGCACCACTAAAATGCGTATGAGTTTTGCCAAGATGAATGGAAATCTTGCCACTGAAAATTTAAGAAGAACTCTTTAAAGGTTTTCTATTTGGAAAGAAAATGACTATTGCAATTAAATTTAATATTGGGGGAGGTGGAAGTGTAATGCAGTTAGTAGCCATGTTAATACATTCAACACAAAATGGGAAATAATGTCTGTGAAAATGTATACACAGGTGTAACTATTTTAGACCTCTTATGTGATGGGGTAAGGACCTTTCTACCATTGAGAGCAGAGAAAAACACATCAGAAACAAATTGCTTATGTCAATAGCAAGGATTGAAAACCTTAGTACCCACAGTATATTGACAATGAGCACACACATATATGCACACACACACTTACGGAGGATATTCCATATAGGAAAAAAAGAAGAAATATCACAAAGCTGCTACTTTTTGGAAACAGCGAAGAGAATGTTGCAATGATCGACATGAGAAGGGACATAACAAATATCAGACTGGTGTACAGTAGGACCCAAGAAAGCCTAGAAAAAGGAAAAACACAATGAAGGTTTATGAATTTGAAGTCATTTGTAAAACTACAGAGAGATTACTTACCCATAGTATTTTGAATGATAGTATGTGCAGTCTCAAAATTGGGTCTTTTGCCCACAGAGCAAGTCATTACTTCCTTTTCTTGCATCAGTTCATGATTTTTTTTAAAAAGTCAGATAAAATGCATGCACATTTTCATGTGCATCTCTCCTAATATACACAATTTTGCTTAATATACACATTGTTGCAAGCAATTTCCCCTGATATAATGGTTGTTGCGTGTTACTTTCACTAATATTTGCATTTTTGTGCATACTTTCCCGCAAACCAGAGATTTTTGTAAGCAGTTTTGATAAGAGAACTGCACCACAAATCTGGACAATTGGGAATATCAAAGGATAACTGGGTTTTGGTTTCTGTATTGGTTCAGGAACTGCGATTTAGGTAAATTGTGAATTGAACAAATTTCTCCCCATCTCTATTGAATTCATAACTGAGGAAATGGCTGCCAAATCTTTCTCTCTCTCTCTCAGTCACACACACACACACACAGAGAGAGAGAGAGAGAGAGATAAAAGGGGTGTAAGAGCAATTTCTGGATGCCTATTTGATGAAAATCTGACAATGACCACAACTCCTGTTGAGTATTGCGTCCAGTTCTGGGCACCACACTTCAAGAAGGATGTAGACAAGCTGAAGCGTGTTCAGAGGAGGGCAACAAGAATAATCAGGGTCTGGAAACAAAGCCCTATGAGGAGAGACTGAAAGAACTGGGCATGTTTAGCTTGAGAAGAGAAGGCTAGGGGAGACATGATGGCACTCTTCAAATACTTAAAAGGTTGTCACACAGAGGAGAGCCAGGATCTCTTCTTGATCATGCCAGAGTGCAGAACATGGAATAATGGGCTCAAGTTACAGGAAGCCAGATTCCGGCGGGACATCAGGAAAAACTTCCTGACTGTTAGGAAGGTTGTGGGCTCTCCCACACTAGAGGTGGAAAAAGGAGGAAAAGCACCACTAGACGGTATGAAAAAAGGGAGACTAGCTCTGGTGCTATAAAGAATAAATTTTAATGGTATTGTTGAAAAAATAGACCTATGATTAAAAAAGCTCTACGTTTCGGATACCAAGATCCTTTGTCAGGAGCTACAGTCAAAATACAAAACAAATACCATATAAGTGTACAGAACAACACCCATACTTTAGAAAATATAAAATACGATTCTTTAGTAAAAGATTTTGTTATACTGTTCTACATGTTGTTTCTGTTACTCAGTCTTTTGCGTTAACCATATTAACAGGATTTCTTTTCCGGAGACATGTATGTTCTTAATTACATTAAGATGTTCTGCTTCGTGAGTTGGCAGAGCTATAAATCAATGAACAAAATAAAAAGTCGAATAGTGCTAAACAACGAATTAGTTATCTTAAAATGCTACATTGGTCACAATAACTAACCTGATAAGGAGTGTCCACTGTTGGGAACAATACTATTGTCCTTAGTAGCAAGATTAAACACTTTGCCTGTGGAGCGTCCACATCGAGAGCTGCGTTTGTTATTCAAAATGCTGTTTGTACTATCAAGCCAAGGCCAAGTGTTATCTATGCTGGTTAATTGCGTCAGAAAGCTCTGAAAGAAATTGAAACGTTGTGCTAGAGCCTGTGATTCTGTAATATAATCCTGGTTATGGGAACACAGGCTCTAGCACAACGATTCAAAAACAGAGGCTACCCAATGAGGATTAAAGAAGCAGCTAGACAAAAGGCCAATAACAGCTTACGCCAGAATCTCTTACAAACAAAACAAAGAAGAACAAATGAATCTCATGTGTCCTACCTTACAACACGGTAACCAAGAAATTACAAAGACACATACAGGCAAATTGGCACTTCTTGCAAGACCTACCAGGTTTAGCCTCAAGACGGTCACATTCAAGAGAATGAAAAATCTGAAGAACTGGCTAATGCACACTGATCACTCAAAAACACCGTAACAAGAACACTGTTATTCAATCTACAATTCTACTTTTACCTAGACCACACGATCTCACCCGAGTGGCCACTGCAAATACTGCAACTTTACAAAAAAAGTGCAGTCATTTACCAATGACAGCAGCAGAAATCTGATAAGGATTACAGATTTCCTTAAGTGCAACACCATCGGGGTGATCCATGCAATCACATGTCCATGTAATAAAATCTATATCGGCAAAACTTCCAGGCAACTAAAGACGAGGATAGTCAAACATCTATACAATTTGAGGCATGCCAGACCTGGGGCGCCTCTAGTCAAGCACTTTGTAGATAAGAATCATGAACCCGAGTCCATATCCTTTTGGGCCACTGAAAAAGTTTCAGGAGGCGAACCTTTACTGAGCAGGAGAGAACTATTTTGGATCCTATCCCTAAAATCTTTATCACCACAGGGAGTTAATGACTTTTTAGAATGGAGCCTATATAGATAATCACCACATAAGAGAACCAAACATTTAAAACATGAAACAGTCCCTCCAAAGCATTGCTGTGCTACTAGGGCCAAGTTTAGGCAGTATCACTTTATCAGAACTTCATACAGTCTTTTGGAGCTTCTGATGCAATTAACCAGCATAGATAACATTTGGCCTTCGCTTGATAATACAAACAGCATTTTGGATAACAAACTCAGCTCTCGATGTGGACGCTCCACAGGCAAAGTGTTTAATCTTGCTACTAAGGACAATAGTATTGTTCCCAACAGTGAACACTCCTTATCAGGTTAGTTATTGCGACCAATGTAGCATTTTAAGATAACTAATTCATTGTTTAGCACTATTTATTACGACTTATTTTGTTCATTAATTTACAGCTCTGCTAAATCACAAAGCAGAGCATCTTAATGTAATTAAGAACATAAATGTCTCCGGAAAAGAAATCCTATTATATGGATAACGCAAAAGACTGAGTAACAGAAACAACATGTAGAACAGTATAACAAAATCTTTTACTAAAGAATCATATTTTATATTTTCTAAAGTATGGGTGTTGTTCTGTATACTTATTTGGTATTTGTTTTGTATTTTGACTGTAGCTCCTGACGAAGGATCTTGGTATCTAAAACGCTGAGCTTTTTTAATTATACATCTATTTTTTCAACAATACCATTAAAGATTTATTATTCTTTATAGCACCAGAGCTAGTCTCTTTTTTCTCCCACACTAGAGGCATTCAAGAGGCAGCTGTACAACCATCTGTCAGGTATGCTTTAAGGTGGATTCGTGCAATGAGCAGGGGGTTGGACTCGATGGCCTTATATGCCCCTTCCAACTCTACTATTCTATGATTCTATGATCTGTTTAGTGGCCTTCACCTAGCCGAGGTAGACTACCATGACCATACAGTGTGCAGAGCGTACCATGACATGTAAAGCACCTTAAAAAAAGAAAGAAAAACCCACAGAGCCCCAGGCATGTGGCACAACAGTGGAAAGACAAGAAAACAACACAACACAAGGAAACAAGCAAAAGTAATATAACTAGATAAAACAGCCTAGTTATATGACTGTTAATTTTTTCATTGCGTTGACTCTTTCCACATGCATAAAAAATAAAATAAAATGGATCTATCTCTGAGTAGAAAGTTAGGAGCTAAAGCTGCAGTCCCTATGCACAATTACCTGGATGTAAGCCCCACTGAATACAGTGGGACTTACTTCCAAGTAAACGGGTATAGCATTGCACTGTAAGCAGTTCTGAAAGGAAACTCACAGAGGAGGTTCTCGATGATCCTGTCCTCAAAGGGGACATGCTCAGAAGGGCTTGCCTCTCTCTATCCAAAAGGAAGAGTAGGTTTGCCAACTTCTCAACTAAACATCCAGAAAACTGTGACCTTGCTGCATAGTCACAAAACTCAATTGTAGGATTTCACAGAAACGAAGAAGTATAAGCGGAAGTCAAATGTATTAAGTATTATCCAATGCTGTACGAAGTGATAGCCCCTAAATGAGCCCTCAAATGAATCTCAGAATGAATGGAGCACAGAATTGGAGGACAAATATAGAAATGAATTCCTTAAGGTGGTAATGAACAGAATTTACCAAACCTTTTCAAAATGTCTATTATAATAATTCTATCAATGAACCTATCATTTGGTTCATGATAAAGGAATACTTCGAAGGGTAGAAAAGCTCCTTTTTCAGACCTCTCATCAGAAGAGGAATTGGAACAGTCAGAAGTAAAAAGCAGGTAATAATGTACCAGGGCTATAATTTGGCCCAGCCTATGTGGGGGTTTTCCCTCTAGAAATAATGCCCAAGGTAATGTCTGAGGGAAGTTTTCCCAAGGCCTCCTGGAATCGTACCCAATCTGAAGTGAAAGGCTGGGAGAAAAGATGGGAATATGTATTTTTTCTTTATCAGACTGCATGGGATTACGGTCTCTGAGCCTGTGATGGTATAAGCGAAATCCACAGTGGCTCTAAGAGTAGCTACACTCCAGGATCTGCCACACCATCTGTGTCTTTGTCTATCAGAGGAATAATGCCTGTAAGGACACTTAACCCTACTCCTATTTTGAGTGCCAATGGGAAAGGTTTTTTTCTCTCTCTCCAACCATAAGCCACACAATCTTACTGGGAGAAAGTAATATGGTTTAGCAGAATCACTCCTGGAGTTGCCTACTGGAGGATAGATAAGTAGTGTACTTATAACACTGAGGAACATCCTTGTGGTGACAGCAGTCCCAAGCACACACTATTCAGCTGCTTCTGCTAACTGAGGCTCAGGCTGAGTGAACTGGGGGCGTGGTGAGGGTAGCCCACTCCATAAAGGAATGCTGAGAAGGAAAGGCTGAGTTAAGAGTTGCCTATTGCACCTAACCCTATCTGCCATTCTCCTCATTTTTCCTGACAGTACTGAGATATTACCTTTCTCTTTCCTTTCTGTGGAGTGGAGGAAAGCTTAGAAGCCAAGGTCCACTAGAATGTGCCTCCTGTGAAGAGGGCAGAAGGAAATCTGGAAAGTGAAGGGAGAGGCCCATTTTTCCAGTTCAAGATTGGAAACTGCTTCCTGGCCCTGATGAAAAGTGCTTTTACCATGTTAGCTATCTTCCTTTCATAATGGGAGAACTCTGAATTCAGATGTCTTGATATTGTTAATTTATCTGCGCTAATGTAAAATTGAGCTTTGACTAGTGCAGAATAACACCCCAGCCTATCAAGGAATAGGGGGGTCACATTTGGGTGAGAATGTTAATATTTAAATGTTTGTACTTACTAGCCATGCAAACTTTTGTTCATATTTATAATAAAACTGTATTGTAATTAGCACAAATGCTAATTACCAATATAATTTTGGCCATAGATTACAAGGCACTTCAGAATATCCAATAACATTTTCAAAACTACAGCAACAATGTATGTCAATCCACAAAGCATTTACTGTTGAGAGAGAGCCCCAAAAACAGGTTGGGGAAAGTTAGGAATAGCACAAGAATAACTTCAATTATCTTAAGAATAAGTTAAGAACAAGATATTATGTGCTTTTTACCCCCAGAGTAACATAGTGAAACGATTTGAGATAGTGGCTGAGTTCAGACAACGTGTTTGTCAATGCAGTGAGAAAACTCCACTCAACGATTGAGTTTTTATGGAGGACTCTCCACACAACATGTTCTAACTCCACCATTGTGTGACTGTGGGCCACCGTGGAGTTGAGTAAAAGTCAACGCGACATTTGATTGACAGTTCCTCCACTCTCTCTCCTCCACCAGTCCTCCGGATGGTATCCCATCAGCCATTGCTGCAAAAAACACACCACAATCCTGGCAGCTCTCCTAGAGCGGCATTCACTCCTTTCGCTGCTTTTGCCTGGGAACTCTGTAGCCAGTAGGAAAAGTCAACTCAATGCAACAGAAAACTCCACGGAGCCTGCCACACAATGGTTGTGCAGGAACTCTCTTCTGTACAGCATGGATATTCTGCGTGAAGTGTTTTCCAAATAAAACGTCACCGTTCCATGGAGTTTTCCCACCAGACAACACATTTCTCAATGGTGGTGTAAAATCTCCACTGCGGAGTTCTAAAACCACCATTGAGAAATGTGTTGTCTAAACTGAGCCAGTATGTGTTGTCTAAACTGAGCCACTTCACTTAACATCAAAGAATGAAGGCATATACTCACATACCAAAAGGCAGTGTCATGAAGTCCCATTATCATTAAAAATTCTTTCAATTTCTTCTCCTTTTCTGCTACAATATGGATTGCCAAATAATAACCGAAGGGTGAAAATGCAATTACTAAGTAAATTAAAATGATTGCACGAGGAAAATTATCTATTTCCATAATGGCAGACTCCCCCATCATGACAGCTTTTGTTTGTTCCAGATCTTCCAAAACTGAATGATTAGTTTTCAGCTAAAAAAGGAAGGAAATATTAAATCCGTTTCCGTGCTGCTGCTATTAAATAAATTTTATTTCCAAAGCCATAAACATAAATATAACAATATGTCTGCTTTACTTAGTTTACATTCCTAATCAAACTAAATGCCATGAAATTCAAATATTATTCTGAATTTTACTAAACTAGTATGTCAAATCCTTATTTGTTTTATTTTTTTTGCTGTTAGCAGCTTGGGATTCTTGAAGGAGAAAAAACAGGATCAATTAAAATATATAAATAGATCCTGGTTTCAAATCATATCCGAATTCCAAATCGTAATATCCTGGTTTCACCAACTTTTGAAACTTGTTTCCAAGACGTGATGTCACAATCATGTGTGTGTGTGTGTGTTTTAGAACAAATATTTTTACTATTTGTTCTAAAACAAATATTTTACCGGCTATTGGGCATTATAGAAATGAAATAAATAAATATTAACCACTAATTAAGCATAGCTCAGTTATTCATGAATTGGAAGCCTCCATTTCACAAAGTTCTAGAATATTATCATGACTGCAGCAGAATGTGATTGCTGGCATTATAATTAAGCACCATAAAGGGGAGATCAGAACACAAAGAATATTTTACAAAGGGACCCTTAAAGAGCTAGTTTTCTTTTTTTGGATTTCAGATCAGTTACAGTGCAATCCTATACATGTCTACTCAGAAGTAAGCACTATTGGGTTAAATCTAACACTCGTGACCACATTGCTTCTCATGCAATGGGACTTCCTCTTGGTCTCCTTCCCCCGTAGCTCCTAATGTGCACTCAAAATGTGTTCCAGAGAGTAAATTCATTGAGGGATGTCTAGCGGTGCATACAACCCATTGAGTTTATTGTAGTTACTCCTACATAAGCGTGTATAGAGTTAAATCCCAATGTTGGACAGTCCCACTGAACTCAACAGAACTTACTTCTGTGTAGACATGTATAGGGTTGTACTGGAAATGTGTTTGCTGAGCATGTATTGAGATTTGCTACAGTGAAACCCTGCAACATGAAGAAGTTAAGTGTGATTTTTAATAAACGGATTTACATTGTGAACATACATAAGAACCCACAATTGGCCAGTACTCCTTGCGTTGAATATATAGCCACAGCATCCATTTGTGTGAATGTATGTAGCATCACTCAGAAAAAGTGTTTTATATTCACTAATCGTTGGCATACATGTCATTGTGGAAATTAATATTCATAAACTGAATATGCAGTCATGAAATCACTGTTACTAATTTGGGTGAAAATTCCCCCATTATGTGAACCTTCTAACAATACAAGAAAAAACAAAAACATAATGCCTTTTAATATTTCGGCTATTACAAAGAAATAATGATTTCTGGTTTTTAACATTCTGATTATTTATATTTACCTGTATAATTGCTGCGTCAATGCAGATCTGTAGAGCTGTAAATCCATAGCGCCAGTATGTTTCAGCTTCACATATCTTCGAAGGGCTCGGACAACTGGCTGTAGAAAATCAAATTATAAGAAAGAAAACCTAACCACCCTTTTAACTATTAACTAAGCCTGACATTAAATTTCTGCACTATATGGTCAATGCCAAAAACCTATAGACTGGCACATGATTTCAAGAGTACAGGGACCATATAACATTATGGGAGGAGGGGGCACTCAAGAGACACTCAAGGAAGCATTGACAGTTTTAAAACATCACCACAAGCTACACCCATGGTTTAAACTGTTCTATATGTATCTCACTGAAAAAGATACAAGCATGGTGAAGTGTGGGAGCTGCTTACAAACTTTCACATGACCTAAAAGCATTATGTGGAAAGGAGTCCTATCTTACTATTAGGCAGGTGTGTCTTTTTAAATATCAAATATCATTATTGGGGGAAAAAATTCTTCAAATCTTAATCTGCAATCCAATAATATAGGGCAAAACAAAGTCAGAAGTGTAAATTGCTCTTTAAAAATAACAGGCAACACATGCAAACACATTTACATAACCTCCTCTAATAGTAAATTCAGATGATTGCATGATTATTTGGAAATGAAATGGCGCTCTTCAAAATAAGGTGGTGTTTTTACTTAGGGAGTCCGCTAAGTATGTATAAGCATATACATTTGTAAATTAATAGAAAAATAAATTCACACACACACAGGCCCTTTGGAATGTTGAGGGCATAGAAATAATAATAATAAAAAGAATTAGAGTAACTCTCATTTGTCCAAAAAGTGAACTTCCTGGTTCACACTTGAACATCAAAGGCAAGAACTCCTGCCTTTGCTGATACCTTTGTGTAAAAGGCAGGAGGAGGTTTGTAGATGATTTCTCCATCATTTTCTATGGGTAGCTTACATTTCCATTTTTCGACAGAAGGAGAAAAAAAGAAAGAAAGAAATGAGAGAGTCCAGAACTGGAACTCAGGCAAACTGCATGAGTCTATCAAGTAAGTTTTCAGTTGAGCCATGGAATGCTGGAGGTGTTTATAGCATCCTTGAGATAAGCATTAAGGGTGCAGGGGGAGGACATGTATGCCATGATGTTAAAAAAACCCCAACACCCCTCCCATTCCGCCATATAACAATGAAGTTCACAGTTGGCAGCAAGCCAGAAACCTCAGCCATTTAGCACTACATAGTGCTATGAGATATGGGGAAAAGTGTCTTCTACAAGGCTCTCAGTTCCTGGCTGGCTGCTGTCCTGTACAGGATCATTCCTGTTAAGGCATGGGGATACACTGCATCATTTTCTTACAGTTTCCAGCTCCACATAGGTATATATTACCTCTTGATTCCACATGAATCGCAGATACTGGAACTTTTGCAGGAGGAAATCTGAGTTGGTAGGACATAGAATCCTTGAAAATTACACCCACAAAGTTTCGAGGTGTACGGAGACTAGCCTCTTGCATTTCCTGCTCACTTAGAAATTCTTCTGTAATTATTCCTGCAAAAGAGAAACATTTCTCCTAATTAGTCTCATCTCTAAAAATCTGGGTCAAAAGAAGTACAGTCATGTATTTTAGCTTCCTCCTCATTTATCACCCCAGCCAAGAAAACTCTTCTATTTACACATATATGTTGGTTAGGCATGTCTAGTTTTGCAGGATGGACAGGAGTCCCTGAAGTTATTCAGAGTAATGTATAAACAAGTTAAAATCATACACCCTTGAGAGAAGTGTTCATATGCTGTAAATGAACACAGCTGTCATATAGGCAAGACAGGAGTTATCTTCTTTATCCTCCTTCATCCTATAGATTAGAGCTCTGTGTGTGCTCCTCATGATGGATAAGGTACAAGTGTCTCCCCACTCATGCAACGTAAAAACTGGCAATATCATGGCAGAACCCAGTTCTTTCACTCACAAGTAACACAAGACATGGGGGGTGGGTCAACTCTATTCTGCTTGCCAGACTCAGGATGCCACTTAGCTGAAGGGACATTCATCCAGTTGTTCTGCTAAGAGAAATAAAAATCTTGAGCATGGTTTGTTTGTTTGTTCCTGCAAGGTATAAATGCTATGTGACATTCCAATGATTAAGGCAGTGGCACCTGACTGTGTGAGAAGACTCCTGGTCTGCGGCAAAGGGGATCCTGTTCAGTTAGGAAGTTCTATTCTTCAAGGCCTTCAAGCCCCGCTCCTAATATCAGAGGCAGGCTGAGCTGTGGGCCTGGGCTTTTAACACTCACCAGTGAGAGGCATGTTGGGAGGTTAGGTTCTATTGAAAAAGTATAAAAACCTTCCTCCTTAGACATGCCTCAGCCCTTATATGCATCTGAACTGGGTGCCCTTGTGTGATTAGATGCATGGTTAGTAACAAAACAAAATATGAATAAAAGTCAAATGGTACAAGAAGCACTTTACTATGCAGAGAACATATTTGATTGGTCATTCTGATGACTCTATCTTCCAAGTGAATGCAAGATAAAAGACAAACACATTTCTGGAAGGACAGAGTAGCATAAAAGCTCACAATACCTTCAGTAAAGTATTCTGCAGACATTTTGTGCATGATTTTTCGTGTTACATCATTCGGTGGTGTGTAGCCAACAATAAACTCAGAGATGCTGGAGTGATCCACAGTATAAAGATCAGAATCAGGCACCTCATCGTATTTCTTGTTTGGATACATCATGCTCATTAATATTAGCCAAAACAAAAAGAAAAGTGGAAGCAGAACTTCCTGCACAAAATGAAATGAACAAGTTAAACGTATAACAGTAAGAAAGAACAGTGTCTAAGGCTACATTCCTGCACCTAACCCCATAGAAGGCAATGGGTTTAATCATACATAATCAGGAACATAATTGTAGTGTTAGAGCTAATTGCAAAGTGTAAATGTAAATGAGATTTCGTAGAACACATCATAATTAACTGACAATGCTAATAAAACACTTTTAAACAAAACAAAACAAAAGCATTGGTTGGATGTGAAGATCTACTTCCACTTGGATTGGGGAGGAGTGGATTTCATTCTTTGGAGTGCTGCGTGAGGCAACTTGTTGGGTTGCAGCATGGGGAGAAAAATAGGCAACCCCCCCTCCTCCACCATGCATAAACAGGTGCTTTCCTTCATTCATTCCATTAACCACTTCATTATATTAAGCGGTATAGACGTGTTACAAATAAATAAATAATAAATGGATACACTGGGATCTTTCAATATACACTATATATTTTCATTATAAGTTATAAATTACGGGATTTTAAAATGTCAACGTTTAAGCACATTGATGTGCATGTATAAGGTTCGATACTCCTGGTCGCCATGCTCACCGTGGTGAGAAAGGAGCCAAGCTTTAGCAAGTGAGATGAGGCCCAGGTTTTCTCAGACCCAGGAACTAAAGAGGAGAGATAAAATCCGTCTCTTCCCAGCCCCAAAGTTCTGTGAAGTCTGAGGGATGTTTTAGCTCTGTGCTTGCTGGGCGCAAGTGCAAAGCGATAACAATCTCTTACCTCCCATCTCAAAGTACATGAGTGGCCAAGAGAGTCTGAGCTTGGAGCACCAGATGGAGAGAGAGAGAGAGAAAGAAAGAAAGAAAGAAAGAAAGAAAGAAAGAAAGAAAGAAAGAAAGAAAGTCAATGCACCTGCACCTCTTCTTTCCAGTTCAGAGCTGGAGAGGGGACACACAGGTGCATGAGCTTGTTTCTTGGTCATTCCAAACTTGGGGTACCTGTTGGGTTCAGAGTCAGAGCACAGTGATGTGTTTCTACTACACTCTTCCAGTTCAAACAGGAGGGGGAAGATGGAGCTGTGAGGGCTTAAAGGTGATACAAGCCTTTCATCTCCAACACTACTGAGATCACTGTACAAACGTATTGCCCAATGTGGTCCTTGAAACACAGTAAAGTGGATGGTGGGGAGAATGTTCTCTCTCTCTCTCTCTCTCTCTCTTTGTTGTTTTAATAGAGATGAGCAGTATACTACTAAGTTGAGAGGAGTGTACATACTTCACAGGAAAAATAAGAAAATTATCTTACAATGCATTGATAGAGAGGAAGGAGAGTTTTGACCTTTTAAAAAAATAGCCAGAATGCTCATGGTAAAGCAGATCATTATTATTCTTCGCCGAAATTTTATTTATATATAAACCCTTTAAAACAGTTCAAAAAAGTGGGGGAGGTGTGCTTTTCTTGTGATCAGCGATAGTCATGGATACTATTCAATGTGTCAGTTGTACAAAAACATACACACCTCTATCATGATAGCAATGGTGTTGTTATGCTGTACTATTGGGTAAAGAGGTTTCCAGATTTTAGCAGTTACTCTCTAATGTGTACAAAAACATACACACCTCTATCATGATAGCAATGGTGTTGTTATGCTGCACTATTGGGGAAAGAGGTTTCCAGATTTTAGCAGTTACTCTCTAATGTGCCATGAACACACTGAAAAATGTTGACCACTAATAGAAGTGTGCCCCCCAAAAATCTCAAGTAATGCTTCCACGACTTCTCAAAACATATCTTTTGTACAGATCTTAAGTGCGTTTGGTGCAAGCAGCCATTTATTGGTTCTGTCCCTTTTGGCATGAAAGAGTTGTGTACGGACCTTGTGCATGCTCCTAATTGTTACAGCTTCATAGAATACCAATATAGTGCCTCTTCCTCTTCCTTCAAACCCCAACTCATAACCTACCTCTTCTGTGGAATCCTGGCTTAACTCCCTTAATCTTGATCTCAACTGGAACATCTAAATATGAGTAACTGCTTTTGCACATATTCATCCACTGCTACCTTGCGTCTGCCTTTCTTCCCCTCCCTTATCCAGCTCTCTGAAATTTAGATAAGTGATCTCTCTTGTTGCTGCTTATTTATCTACATAAAAAGAACAAGCAATCCTAAACTTACTTTATGATGGGAGAGGCGGGGAGATACACTGCCGCTGTGCTGACAGAACAGCAGAGGAGCGGAAGGAAAAAACACCCACAGAATATCTTGAAACTCTGCCAGTGCTCACCAATCATACGCTGTGTCAACGACACCCACATTCCACCCACACGCAGAGGCAGACAACATGATGGGGTCATGCCCCCTCACTCTGGAAAACACACCAAGGGCAGACAACAGCAGCAGCCTGCAGTAATCCACTCCATAGGGCATAGGGTTGCGGACAAAGAGATATGAGCTCAAGCCCCACTGGGGAAATGGGCAATATAGCCCCACTTGTCTCTTGCATGTCTGATAAAATCAGTCATACTGGGGGTAAAAGAGAGGAAACTCCTGCAATCTGAATCCATACTAGACTCAAATAAAAGGGGAAAAAATTGCAAACACCACAGAGCACTTCCCTAACTCAGCCCCAGCAGCAGACAGTATCCAGAGCATTTGTTTTTCGCCACTCCCTAACACACACCTCAACAAACAATCATAGACACCAGAAGCACAGAGGCTGGAGGAGCAGCCCTGGCCAGGCAGAACCGTTTAGGTCTCTAGTTTGAATCCAGAGTACAACTGCGCACTAGGAAAGGAAGCCCCTCCCCCCTTCAATGAGGCAAAACTGAATAAATCAGTGGGAGCACTTCATTGACCCAATGAGCCTTTTGGGCCTTCCTGGCAACCCATTTAGCCATCCTCCTCCCTCCCCCGTGTTGTCTGTTAAGCTGAGCACCATCCCAGCAGACCTAAAAGTCTCTCTCCCTCTCCTGCCCAACCCCAACTGCCTCAGAAAGCCTGGCAACAGCACCCATCCCATTTGTGCACCCTGAGAGGCTGCCCCCTCATTATCTACGGAAGTGAGCAGAAAGAGGAGCCACTGCTTCTGAGCTCATCAAGCTCCCTGGTCAGCCCGAGTCCCACCCTGAGGCCAACAGAAGTCCATGGAAAGGACATTCTCGTGCCAGGTGTGTGGCTGGTGTGAGGTTGAGCTGTCAACAGGGCATAGCCGTGGATTGAAGAGGCAAAGGATATGGTGCTCCTCCTTGGTACCACCCATGTTCCACCCATGATTCCACCCTGTTTCAGCTCTTCTGCAGGTATATCTTCCATAGCAGAACAGCTCCACTGGCAGCATGTTCCTCCAACGTATCTGATGTATTATATCATCATCATATATATGGTAGTGGTGTGTCTGGAGGGCCACTGGCACAGTGGGGCTTCCAGAAAATCGTATGGCTCCTTCAACTGGTAATAATAATAATCAGCAGGGGCAGCAACAGCAACAACAGAAGAAAAGCACCAAGGCTCCTTCTGGGGTTGTGGTTGCAAGGTAATGCCAGTGACTCAGATTAGGTTGTTTCACACTAAGTTCATCATAATCATAATCATTATGCATTCTTTATACTCATCAGCTATACTATTTAGAAAATATATAGCATGAAGCATTGAAATTGTTAAGCTATAACATTACCTTTGGTGTAATTAATCACATTATACAATTCAGATTATTACAAGAGCACAAGAACAATAAGAGGTCTATTTAAAATAGAACCCCAAGCTAAGAGACCATTGCCATCAAAGCATCCACATTTTTTAACTCCTCAAATTAAAGTGCTTTTAAATCTCAAAACTCCAAGACTAGAATACTGCTGCTAAACTCACCTGAACACTACTCTTTTTAGTTCTCCATTTAACTAGGCAGTTCTTGTATAAAAGAGCTCTGGTTTGTCGCCACACTCCTTTTTGTCTTGGAACATCTGCGGACATTTTCCACTTGTAGCCTGAAAAGAAAAAGAATGTATGTTAATTTGTACCTTTTAAAATGCCACACATTCATATTGTTATAACTATGGAATAACAAACAGCTGACTCCTACAGAAACTTTTGTTAACAATAAACTATCCAATTAATGGCTAGATTTCTAAAGAACAAGACGCCCTGAGGCAGATGAATCTATGTTGCATAATCTTGCAGCATACCATGACCTGTATCCAATGTTCTACTTAGAATAAACCCATTGAAATGAATGCAACTCAAATTACTAATGACTAATTATTCATTTATTTTAATGGCTCTATCCTAAGTAGGACTAACACTGGGTACAACCCCATATATAAAAAGTTTCTTCATTTATATAAATTAGATATTGGATGATAATCCTAATTTTATTTTCTAGACAAGCTTTAGGGAGTGGTATATTTATTGTTCATTTTCAGGGAAGTTATAAATTTTCTGATAGAGAAAAAGTCCAGAATCCCAGAATTTTTAATTTTGCTCCTCACAAATAGCCCTCCAAATTTTACAACATGTTTTTTCATCAGACTTCAACTCTGCGCAGGAGAGGGAGACTCTTCTATCCATCCAGTCTTGCAAGCACAGGGTAAACCAACAGCATATGCATAACATGCAAAATTCAAATTTTGACACCTGACACTAGTTTCTAAAAAACATACTGGAAATGAATTCGGCACAAAAATTTCCAGGCTTTCTGAATTGAAGAAAAAGATTAAAAATATAAACCAAGATGTAATTAATGCAGTGACACCTATTGAAACAACACACCAACATGGACCTAAAAAAATAGAACACTCAGCATCCTTGGTAGCATATTACATTTCAAAATCTAATGACAAATCTTTAATGAAGCAGTTGTGTTTAAATATTTGATCTTAACGGCTACAAAAATCACACTAGCAATTTAATATTGTCAAAACCTATTGTCTATCACGAGCATTATCTCACTTGAGTCATGTTCTTTATAGTTCACATTCTCACTAATGCATTTACTCTAAAATGATGTTTTAAATAACTGTAGGCATGTTGCAAAATTCTCTTTCATGGCACTAGCAATGCAATGCAATGTTCCATAAAATAATATAGACAACAGCTGTACGGTTAGAGACTTTTTTTTCAAAGGAATGAAATATTTTAGTATTTTGTGAATTAAAATGTAATTTAACTGCTTCTTACAAGTATAAATAAGTGTTTCTTACAAATATATAAATGTAATAAATAAATAAATAAATAATCCTGGTTTATGGGGAAAGCTTAAACCATACAGACATCACAGGAAATTATTGTCTAGCAAATCAGAAGTCTTCTGTAAAGCAGGGTATGTAAGGCAAGAATAGAACATTTGAACTCATTGACTGGGTTTAGATGACACAATAGTCAATGGCTGCTTAAATAGTCAACCATTGCTTAAATAGTCAACAGTTGCCTATTGTGTTGTCTGGCGAGCCTTTTCCACACTACAGTTGGTTATTTCCATGAAATAACCAACGCAAATAGTCAACGGTGTGCAGAGTTAGTTATTTGCACAACTGTTGATTATTGTGTTGTGCGGAGGGCTCTGCTGACTATGCCTACAGAGTCACGAGGCAAGAGAGGCAGAAACTCTTGCTGTTCTTGCCCAGCATGGTTCCATAGATATGTGTCAGCGCAAGGGAGTTGGTATCTCTTGGCGTGACTCCCCCAGTAGGCTGGAGCTGCACTGTGCTCCTCCTGCTCTGTTGTGCGGATGTGTGCATGCTGGACCCGGGTAGGGTGCTGCGATTGGCAGCTCTTCATGTGTTCCCAGGGACATGCTCATCACATCCCTGGATTGGGTGCCGCACTCAGCAGCTCCCCATGGGCTTCCCAGGACGTGCACATCCAGGAGAGATGCTTCCAGATATCCTGCTTTCCAAGCCCATTTGTGGCAAGTGAGGCAGCTGGAAGGATCTCTCCTGTAGCTGAGGGAGAATTCCTTTGCATGGAAATGGGAGGACAGCTTAGGGAGGGAAGCCGCTGCCTCACCAAGAGACAGGATGTGCACATCCCTGAGAACATGGGGGGGGTGCTGATTGCGGCACCCCACCCAGGGATGGGATGTGCATGCCCTGGGAAGTACCTGGGAAGCCACCAATCACAGTGCCCCACCCAGGGACAGCACGTGCATGTCCCGAGAAGCACAGCTGCACAACGGAGCAGAGCATGGCTCCGGCTCATGCAGGGAGCCTCATGTGGGCTCAGGCACGCCACCAGGTACTGACAGAGGGAAGACCTGGCACGAAGGGGGATTCTAATGGGAACCAACGCCGCCATTAGGTGGCAGGGCAGAGAGGGGGTGAGGGTGGACGGGGATCAGCTACAATAGTCAACCGTGTGTTAATAGTCAACTCAAGGTTGATTATTATCGTGTGGTGTGGGGAGTGCCCCCTAAACAGTGAACCGTGGAGTTGACTATTAAAAAATTGACGATTGTGTCATCCAAACACGCCCAATGTTTATTCTTGCTCCAACAACCATAGTTTGTGTGACAGGGAAAATGAGCCAAAGTGTTTTTAGAATGTAATTAATGCAGTGACAGTAAGTATTTATATTAAAGAAAACAAACTATAAGTATGCCTGTGATGATATAATAGTGAAATTGTTATGTTATAGTATTATGAGAACTGTGCCCCCAGCAAATTGAACACCATTGTTTTTGTAGTAACAAAAAATAAAATGTAAAATGTAAAGTTGCTCTTTTTCCTTTTCTTGCTCAAAGTAATGTCTACTTTTAAGTGCATATAAAAGCACAGTTTAGTGTGATGAGAATGAGCCACGGTGAGCTTCACACTTCTCCCCTCCCCACTCTAGAGCAGCCGCAAACGAGTTCAGAAGCTTTCGCATTGTTTCATTAACCACATTTGAGCATGTTGCCCAAACCCTAAACTGTGGTTAATACTAAGTGCAGTTTGTTTGAACAAAACAGGTTATACAATAAGCTGTGCTAAATCTAAACTGGAAGTAAGAAGGGGTTTGGAAACTTTTATTTGCAGTTTAGGTTTAGCACATCTTATTTTATAAGCTAGGATGTGGTGAGGAAGAGGATTAACAATATTTATATACAGCTTTTCATTTGAAACAAATCCCAAAACAGTTTACAGAAGAATAAAAACAAACAAAATCCTAACAAATGACCACACAGAGACATGCATGCACACACGCACACACAATAGTATCATGAGGCTGGTACAAAGACAGTTCAAGGCTGAGGGAAATCCAAAGCAAACGACTACCTTTTCAATAAATGCCCAAGACACACCAGGGTTGAGGCCTGACATACCTCAGAGGGGAGATCATTCCACAGGGCAGGCACTATTACAGAGAAGGCCCATCTCAACATTGTCACCAAACAGAAATCTATAGACTGTGGCAGTGTCAGAGCCTCCAACCCCTGAAAATCATAATGGCCTAGGAGGTTGGTACAGGAGAAGCTGTTCCTTGAGGTAACTGGATCTGACTCGTATAGGGTTTATATACTAATACCAACATCTTAAACCTACTCCCATTCACTGGATTGTCACCTTGAAGTGGTGAGTGGGCTGGCGTGCTCCAGTGAGCCCTGTGAGTGAGGCCATCGGGAGTCACGTACTCCCGGTAGAGTCAGCCATGGTGGTAAGGTTAAGGGAGAGGAACCGGGCAAAGAACAATCCAAGAAAAGTAAAGTAGTCAACGTGAGAACAGGTGGAGGATAACAATGTGGAGGATTATAACGGCTGTGAAGGTGGACGAAGGCTGCAGCAGACAAAAGACTTCCAATCATCATGGTACCCATGCCATTGGATTAAAGCCTTTTTCTATCAACGTTTGTGTGGTGATCGTTGTGCACCAATCTCCCCACATAAAACAATTTCACACACAGGTGTCTTCTAAACCTAGCACTGGCAGCAAGTGTAGATCCTTTAATGAAGGCATAATATGTGTGCAGTAAAAGACCCCAGTTCAATAACTTTGCCACTGCATTCTGCACTAGCTCAGCTTCCAAACCAACCCCACATACAGTGCATTTCACTAATCCAATTTGGATGCTACCAATTTGTGGATCACAGTGGCTAGGCTATACCAGTCCAGGAACTGGTGAAATTGGCATACCAGCCTAAGCTTGTAGCAAGCGCTCCTAACCATGAAAGTCAGTTGAGGTCAGTTAGGCCACCAATGACAGCAAGGGATCCAGGTGCACTCCCAAACTACAAACCTGTTTCTTCATGGGAAGTGCAACGAGCCACTCACCCACACTGCCTTTGTCTCATTGGGATTCAGTTTCAGTTAACCATATTCAATTTTAACCATAGTTTAGGGTTTGGACGTGGTTAAAGTAAACAAAGTGAAAACTTCAGAATTTCTGAACTCTGTTGCTTTCTCTCTCTCTTTCTCTCTGAGTATATGGGGAGAGGGGGAGGTATCTATTTGGGGCAATTTTGCAGAATGCAGTGGCAAATAGTCAGGAGGACTTTAGCCCTGGAAATGTGTGATAGGCACCAGAGTAGAGTGGAGAATTGTACTAGGAAACAGTAACGAGGAATGATATGAAAATTCAGACCCTGGGGCTTATTCTCAGAGCTAAGACACACCAACAAGAGGGATGCTCAAACAGAAAAATGAACACTGACTGCCCAAACAACAAGGGTTACAGGGTTTGTAACAAAGGGGATAAAGACCTCAACGGCTCTGAGACTGGACCCAGGCTGGGTTAAAACAAAGATAATACCTTGCTTCTGGCCACAGAATACAAGGCCAAAGAGAGGTTTCTTGACTCTTGATTATTATTATTTTGCCTCTTGATTAGACAGAGTAGCATAATGCAATATTCAAAACAAAAAGATGCCATTAAGTTTGTTCAGATAGTACTTGACATGGCTGACTTGTTTAGGAGATAAGGATGCTTCAGGATTATTCCAACCAGGTCTTTTGATTTGCCAGTTCAAAGATACCCTCATAGATTAGTCAGCTGAGTGGTAGTATGGCAATTAAGCAAGCATTTGCTTGTTTTCACTGGATATAGTGAAGAATCTCCTTTAATTTAAACAAGGACGAAGTATGTACATTTTATGGGTCCTTTGCCTCTGCGCTGGATCTAGTCTTAACATCATTCCTAGCAGCTGTCAGGCTATGTGTTCTGGGGAAAAATGGATTCTTGAATCAAGGTGTCAAGGTAATGCCAATTTCATCCATAATATACATTACATGTGCTAGAGAACAAGTATACAATAACAATATGCATCTGAATGTGCATCCTATTCAAAGCAATGTCTTGTGGACAGATATCTGTATTCAGATGTGGGTCCAGATGTGCTTACAATTTTCATCCATAGTTCATAATCCAGAGAAGGGGATCCATGCACAGCATATGCATCTCTGCACATATCTTTTTCATTGTACTGGCTGTCAGAGGTCTTAGAAGATATAAATTGAACATACATACAGATTTACCATTTCCCAAAAGTACTCTGAAAAAGAAATAGCTTTTTAAAAATGGTACAGATAACTCCATCAGCAGAGATGGAATATTTGCTATAGTAAGAGAATATTCATTTGCACCAGTGGTGTTTTGCTTTGTTTTTAAAAACACGTAATCTTGCCCGGGGGGGGGGGGTTGTTTATGCTCCACACACAGTTGTGTAATGACAGGCATTTTTTCTTTGTAGGAAGTTAAAGGCTTTTCTATCAAAGCTGACAGCATTGGCTGGGTGACACTCCTTTCACATAAAGAACACACAATAGGCTCTTGGAATCTCCCTCTAGGGATTCAGTACTGTCATCAAAGCTTTTAAAAAACAATAAGCCAGGTATACTAAAATAAAAACAGACAATATAAGTCATCTTTGAGGACCAATTAGGAATAGACCTATGTTACTGGGCAGGTACATTTCATTCAAGAAAGTTGAATCCTGACTAGACTAAGGTATTTGGTATAGTTATTTAATGTCTGCCATCTTTGACTGAAACCTCTACTGAACTTAATTGTATTCTAGAGATACAGATTTTATTAAAAACCCATAGAATTCCACATCTGTGGGTTTGCAGAACTGTAGGCCCATGTGCAAGGGACCACCCACATCTCTTAGTGCTATAATAATAAACAAGGGTCACCAGAAGCATATCTAAAGAAAGCACGGAGGTGCCATGGAGGAAGCCTAAATGGAGGTCATGGCTCTCATTGGCCTTTCAGTTACCCCAACAGTGGGCATGTTTACACCCCAGGGATCGTCTCGGGATCATCCCTGTGTGCCCACATGACACACAGGGGATCCCAGGGGCAGGGAGGGAAGATCCCTCCATTTCCCCGGGATAACCAGGATGGCTTTTAGTCCAATTTTTCCCACAGTCTCGGGATCGTCCTGAGACCACAGGTGGTGTGGGCAGCCATCCCGTTTTCATCATGGCTCCTCACGAGTAAACACGAGGAGCCGGGAACCAAGCATGGAGCTCTTCAGGCACTCCATGCCCATCAGGGAGGGGGAGGGGAGCGGGACTTTTTTTTTTTTAACCTTTTAATTTTCCCTGGAGCAAAAATGCACTCCAGCTCTTCTCACTGTAAAAAAAAAAAGGCCGCCTCGACAGGCACGATGCCCGGGACGTCGCACGGCCCATGTGGACTGAGGGGGAGGATCTCACAATCAGCATATCGCGAGATCCTTCCCCTCCCCTCCCCTGGTGTAGACATGTATTGAAGCAGAGATAACTGAAGTGATGAGCATGTCACAGCCCTAAAAAATATACCTCCTTGCAAATGTGGTTTTAGAAACCTAGGGATAATATCAAGGGTAACCTCTAGTTTCATATCTAGGATTTTTGATGTGGATAAAAAATATTAGCGGTGGCTCACTCTTACAAGTCTTTGTTTGAATACTTTTCTGCAGAGAAGAATTCCAAGGTCTTGGAATAGTATGAAAATTTGATTTAACTAAGATGTGTAACAGTTTATTCATAACACAATTACATTTCAAAAATGAAATTGCCCTGTATATTCTAACTGCATTTCCTATGCCTTTTCCTATAAAGTGTAATTGTTGCAAGTTAAGCATCTATGTATTTTAATGCTGCCTTGTCATTATCCCATCCTTAATCCAATATATGCACAAGATTAACCTCCAAGCATCTCAAGCCAACTGGCTTTTTAGCAAATGGAACAGAGTTATCTAAGGTCTGCCAATAATGCCAATAAATCAGAGCTTATCAAAAGCTGTACTTTAATCTAAGGGTGATTCCAGTTGGGGGGCTCATAGCAAAACCAATCAAAAGGCATTGTACACCTATTCCATCTTTTTCTTCTTAATAGAGTTTTTATGGTAAAAAATAAGCTGAAAAAGCAGTGGGAATACACATTGGGGTTACAAATTGAAACCAATAATCTGGACCCAGCACGAGCAGACATGCTATCAAGATTCACTCAGTGTTTGCTTACCTCACAGCCCATTCCTCATGCTGTTCCTAGCACTCCCCCATTTCTACTCTGGTGCCTAACCCATCTTTCCAGGATTAGGTTGGGTTCAGACGTCACTTTAAACTATGATGGGTTAATAAGCTATTCACAGTAGCTTATTTTCAAAATAAGTTACTGTTATCTTCCACATGATCAGACAAATAAATAAACTACTGTGTGTAATCTCAGTTATGTCCCTGCCCCACTACAGTCCTCCCACCCCAGAAGTGGTGCTGTTTCACCCACTGACAACATCACAGCAGTCTATTTTAACCTTCCACAATATCCCAATGAGAGGAGAGAGGTTGGGGGTAAAGTACAGGGGTTAATTCAGTGTTTCCAGTATCACCCTGACAAGGGGGTGGTGACTCTCAAGTGCTGGAAGTTTGCAGGATCGGGACAAAACTTCACATCCAGCTTCTCCTGGTTGTGAGACACCCGATGCACTATCCATACCTGTGCAATGCAAAGGAGAGAAAGCCCTGTGAGCACCCAAAAGGGTAGTGGCGCAAATAAACCCTTGGAAGTTTGCAGGAATGGGACAAAATCTCACAGAGATGCCTAGTTTAGTCAGCCAAGTTTTAGCCTAGAGAAGAGCTCCTAGCATTAACACTCCCTTCAGTTGTGAAGAGTTGTTTGTTTGTTTGTTGAATATAGTTTTATGGATTATTTGGCAGATATCTCATCGCAGAGGGAGGGCTTAGAATCACGACAGGTTGACCTTTCCACAAATGGGAACGTTTTTCCCTGAACCACTTTTGCTTCACGGAGGATTCTTCTGAAGAAGTCTTTAGCGAGAAGCTAGCTGAGTGGATCACTTCTCCCCTGCTTTCAGCTCCACCCACTTGACCCTGCAGCGGACTCTGGGATCGGTCAACTCTGTAGTCCCTTCCCCCTCTGAGGAAAGCTGAGTTCCCACAGACGCTGAGTTGTTAGTATTGTCTCTGATAAAGTCTGGTGAAGATTCATCCCTGGTTCCTGAAGAAACTGGGAGAATCTCCTCCCTGCTTCCTGAGCTGGCTGGTAAATCTCTAGTTCTGTTTCTTCTAGTTCACAATTTGATTCTGATTGATAGCCTGAAACCCCTTCCCCAACACAAAGGTGAACACGCCTGATCCTGACACATTGCCACATTCAGAAATGCATCCTTTCTAGCAAGGTCTCCCCACCCCTCGCAAACACACACTGGAAGCCCATTTATCATAAGGGATATGGGAAGGGAACCTCCACTTAGATATGCAGCCACATTTGTGGGGCCGGGGATATGATATATGCGGCTTATAGTCTGTTGGACCTACAGTGAAACCCTATCACACAGTGGGGCAGTAGTACTTTAAGGCCATTGTTGTTGTTTTTCTATTGGACAAGCCGGAAGCTTAGGACAGTGTGCTGAGGTATTTCAGTGTTTTGAGCCAAGCACAAGCACATTTATATTAATCTAGCTTCCCTTCCTTGCAGCCATTCAGTTTCCCCATCATTGCTTGTATCACCCTGGCCTGAATGGAACTGAAGGAATGTGGTCTGAATTGATTACCCCACTGTGTTGCAAGGGTGGTAAAGGCCAGAATAGCCCATGCCCACTGTGGGTTCCAAGATGATATTCAACAGAGATAAAAGTAAAATCTTGCATTTAGGCACAATAAATAAATATAAAACACAAGTATAGGGTGAGAGAACCTGGTTTGGCAGCAGTACATTGGTGTGAACTGTTTTTATAGTGTTTTATAGTATTTTATTGTCCACTTAATGCCTATTTGTATACTTCTGTATTTTTTTTATCTTGTATACCACTTTGAAAGGGTTCTACCCATAAAGGCGACCTAAAAGTAATTTTAGATAAATAAAAATAATTAAATACATGTGAGAAGAACCTAGGTGTCTTAGTGGATCACAAGCTGAATGAGCTAGTAGTGTGATGCAGCTGTTTAAAAAAGGTAATGCAATCTTAGGCTGTGTTAATAGAAGCGCAGGAGATCCCATCCTATTGTATGTTTAGCCAGGCCATATTTATTATTATTATTATATTTGGAGTAGTATGTCCAGTTCTGGCCATTACATTTAAGAAAGCTGTTTACAAACTAGAATATATCTAGAGAAGAGCTACTAAGATGATAAGGGGTTGAGAAACCAAGTCCTACGAGGAGTGACTGAAAGAGTATCTTTAGCCTGGAGAAGAGGAGATTAAGAGGAGATATGATAACAATATCTGAAAGGATGTCATGCAGAAAATGGAGATTTGTTCTCTGTTTCTGCAGAAGGCAGAGTTACAACCAATGGGTAGAAACTGCAAGGAAGCAGATTTTGGCCAAACATTATTTGGAGAAACTTCCTAACTGTGAGAATGTTCAGCAGTGGAACAGACTACCTCATGAGGTGGTGGTTTCTCCTTCACTGCAGATATGTAAGCAGAGGCTAGATGGCTATCTGTAAGGGATTGCTGTAGTTGTGCCCTGCATTGCAGAGCCTGCATTGAGCAGGGCATTGGACTAGATGGTCTTTAATGTCCCTTCCATCTCTAAGATTCTATATTTCCAGAGCGGTAGCCGTGTTAGTCTGTTGCAGCAAAACCAACAAGGAGTCTTCTGGCACCTTAAGGACAAACACATTTATTATGGAATAAGGTTTCATACACTAGAGCCCACTTCATCTGATATATGAAGTATTATCCGAGCCCACTTCATCTTATTATCCTAAGTACATATACACATAATTGGAGGGCAGGGATGTAAATAGTGATGTTAAAAGGAAATGAGATTGAAAAAAAAGTAGTGATTGTTACAGGGAACATTCACAAAGCAGTGCTGGTGATAACACAAACATCATGGCATGCTAATTAGTTTACAATGCTCATTTGCTGTTCCAGTACAATCCTATGCATGCTTACATTATGCCCTGCACCACAGGAAGGTGCAGCATTAATTGAGGACCTGACATGTCAATGCAAGGAAGGGGGGATCCAGATAATTAAAGTGTTTTCCGTTTTTATCTTTTCTTACAGCCTCTCTTCATTTTTAAATTATAAACTCACTTTTAAAACATCAGAGCCCAAATATTTGCATGAGCATGTTTTCGCTACATATCAGCAGTTGAAAATTAGCTATAAATTATATCTGCTCCTCAGATTAAACAAGATGGCTTTTCCTTGTCTACAACTTGATATGGATCCTTATTCCTTTCTATAATCTGAATTTGTGTAGCCAGAATATGTTCAAAGATAACCGGTTATGACCAAACTTGTATCTTAACAATAGCTAGTTACTTGGGCTGTGTCTCTTTAAGTACAGCCTTAAGATCTGTTCTGAAGAGAGCATTAAATTACTGTCTACATGCCAATCACAAGGCACATTGTAATGTATATTTGTTACTTAAGTAGTAAAGCCTCATGGCTTGAATCCTTCTTGATATTCTCTTCTTCTGTCCCTCCTCACCAATCCCCTCTGTGTACACATATCTGTAGAAATGGAATGATACCAACTTTATGCCTAATTAATATGTAACACAATGAGGTTCTGGAAAGGATAAGTGCAAGGCCTGAAGGAGACGAGTATAAAACAACAACAAACCTCTATTACCCATGCATAAATGCCTGCAAATAAAAGGGACCCTTGGGGACGACCAGAAACACACAGCAATTAAAACACAACTCCACCTGCCCCCCATGGATTAGAAAGAGACAACACACGCTGTGGTTTGTGTAGCAGGCAAAGAAATAGGACCCCACAAGGGCAGCCCGGCTAGCTACTGAATTATTAACGGCTCCAGCCAATACACCTGCAGTCGAGCTTCTTACCCAGAGGCTTCCGTCTGGGCTCGCCAAGGGAAGGCGTGCGCCACCATGGCTCTTGCCAGAGAAGAAGCCTGCCTGGGCTTCGCAGCCCTCGGTTTCACACCCACCGACCCACCCCACGGGTTCCCAAGTCAAGGAGGCTGGAAACCAGCCTTGAAAGTGGAGCACTGGGGCGGGAGGGGGGCTGCTAGACTCTCGCTCATCTTGGCTCTCGCTCACACGCCTTCTCTTTCCTTCCCACCCACCCCCGTGCTGCATCTCTCCTGCCTTCTCCAGCACCATCGCTTCCTACCTCTCCACTGTTTCTGAACTGCTTCCCTTTCGACCCACACCCCATCTTTGGCTCCCCAGTCTTTTCGTTTCTCAACCGCTCGCCACCACCACCACCCTCGCCTGCGCGCATTTCCCATTTCACTGCACTGGTCCCCCCCCCCCCTCCCTACCTCCCCGCCCTTCCCTCTCTGGCCCTCTCCTGCCTCTCCACACAGCCCCCCTGACGTACGGCGCTGTCGTGTGTGCGTGCTTTTCCTCTCAGCGAGCCCTCGGCGTTGCAGGAGAGAAGCCGCAGCCCCCAGTTCCCTACCCGGCAGCAACTTCGCTTCAGGCCCGCTGGTTAGGGTTGAGCGTCGACGGCGGCAGAGGAGACGCAAAATGCGCCGCTTCTGCCGTTGTTCGGCTTACCCACCTTCGTCCCTCAAGAGAGCCCAGGCAGGCAGGCAGGCAGGAAGGCCAAGCTGCCGAACCGCCTACCTGCTCTTCGGGCGGGGCGTCTTAGTTTCTCCTCTCGAAGCAGCAGGGCCTAAGCCGTCGGCAGCGGTGTTGCTGCAGCGAGTCAGGGAGCCGTTGCCGCCGTCCTCTCCGCTTTTGCTTTGTCTTGTCCTCTGAGGAGAGGGAGCGCCGGCTCTTGTCAGGAGCAAGTTTCCCTCCCCGCTGCTCAGGCAGAGCAAGTCATTCCCCTCCCTCTTCCCCCTCGATCCAGCCACTCCAACGAAATAAAAAATAAAACGCGACACGCTTGGGCCTTAAAGAGAAAATACAAATTCTTCGGAAACCATCCAAGTCGAAACAAGGCCGGATGGAATAAGAATGTCAGCGCACCAGTGGCTCTTCACACACGCACAGGCACTTAATACGTACCCGCAATATACATGAATGTACAGCCCAGCCAGCCAGCCACGCACGCCATCCTGTGTGTCAGAATTGTCTGCACCACAGAAAATTACAAGATGGGTGTGTGCATTAAAAGAACAACCAGTACTTGTTCTAAAGTTACTAATAATAATCAGAATCGATATATGTGCATAGAAAAAGGAGAATGCTGCTCCAGTGAAAATGTTTAATACCAAATGCAGCTGTAAATAGAAACAGCCCAATCCTCTACGCGTCTACTCAGAAGTAAGCCTGGCTGAGTTCAATGGTGTTTACTACAAGGTATAGGATTACAGCCTTAATAGGGCAGATCTGGGTGTCATGCAGTCCAGTCTGATCCTATACACATTTAGAGACAAATCTACTCATAAGCAGGACCAGCATCAAGGAAGGCATGGCTGGGCACCTGTTGAGGGGCCACACCTCAGCAGGGAACCACTAAGAAGAGCCTCCTGGACTTGCTCCTCCTTTTCACTACTGCAACCTGCTTGTTCGCCAGCCTCTCAGTCTGGCCCAGATAATGGTGGTGGTGGTGGTGGTGGTGAAAAGGAGGAGCAACAGATGCCACTGCCTACTTGTTCTCTGGGCCCCACCTGTCAAGCAAGCAAGGGGTAGTACTGATGATGACAAAGGGCATGAGCAGCAATAGCAGCTAGGGACAATGGCAGTAAGAATGTAGAGCTCCATCACACCCGCGATTTATCACACTCTCACCATGCCTGCTTTGTGTTTTTGCAGCGTGGTACTCACATGACGTGTCTGTCCTGCATTCATCTTGCCTCTTCCCCTCCCTTTCCCATCTTATTTTGGAGCGGGGAAACTCCGGTTTCCCCCCTCCCTCTGTGCGCAATAAAGATGCTCCTCCGTCCTTGCGCTATATCAGACCATCCTGTTTTTGTTGGGGTTGGTCTCACTGACAAAAGAGGAGGGCAGGGTGGTTTCAGCACCAGGTCAAGACTTTTCTCTTCTCCCAGGCATTTAACAGCATATGCTGAGTTTTAAAACTGACCCCAGAATAGTTGTTTTAAATGGATATTGTCTGTTTTTATGCTTTTTATGCTTTTAAATTCTATATATTTGTTTTTAATGTTCACTGTTTTAATCTTTGTGAACCGCCCAGACAGCTTCGGCTATGAGGAGGTACATAAATGTAAATAATAATAATAATAATAATAATAATAATAATGGAACTGTATTAAATGTAGTGTCCAATTCCTGACAAATCTGAGCAACTTTATCTTCAAAGTGCTGTGCAAACTTGTCAAGTGCTACCGAGGGTTCCACAGCCTCTTGCCCTGGCCCAGTGTGTATCAGGCCACGAACTACCTGGACAATCTCTGCTGGATGACACTGAGAAGATGAAATGCTGGTGGGAAATAACTGTCTCTTTGCCGCCCTCACCGCCACAGAGTAGTGTTTGATCAGACTCAGCATGAGTTTTCCTCTACCTACATTCTAGCCGTCTCTCCAATTGCTTCATTGCCCTAAGCTCAGGTGTATACCAAGGAGCTGGCCAGGCTCTGTTCAGGGGGAGAGCGTGCTTGGGCATGATCCTGTCAACCAACCCAGTCATCTCTGCATTCCACAGAGCAACTTGGACTTCAACAAGAGCACCAGCCATATCAGCAGGAAAATCCCCCAAAGCCCTCTGGAATCCATTGGAGTCCATTAGCCTCCAGGGGTGGACCATTTTAAAAGGCTCCCCACCCTTGCAGAGGGGAAAGACTGCTTAGAGAGTCTAAACCTCAATAGAAAGTGATCTGACCATGACAAGGGGAAGATGTTAGTTCCCCCCACTTTCAGATCACCATCCTCCTACTCAGTCAAGAAAACCAGGTCAAGCATGTGTCCTTTTAACATGCATTGGGCCATGAAGTCCTGAGCCAGCCTGGATATAGAAGTTGAGATCCTCCAGAACCACCATTCTGAGGGTCCTCAACACCAAATCTGAGACAACCTCTGTCAGCTCAGGCAGGGCAACTGATGGGCAGCAGGGTGGACGGTACACCAGCAGAATCCCTAATCTCAGGTACCCAACACAAAGTAGAGATACTCAAGACCTGCACTCAAATGAACAAGAAGCCTAGAGAAGGAGATCATGTTTCTATAGACCATGGCAACCCCCCCTCCCCAGCTCTCAAGTCAGTGCTGGGACTGCATCGAGTACCCAGGTGGGCAAAGCTGGGTGAGAGTCACCCCTCCCAGTACATCCATCCAGGTCTCTGTGATACATACCAGGTTGGCCCCCTCATCCACAATCAGATCATGGATGAGGGAGATTTTGTTTTGGACTGACCTGGCAGCAGCATATCTGAGGGCAAGCTGGTAAGGCCACCAGAAGCCATCCGGTTGGGGGAAGAACCAGAAAAGGAGATAGCTGTAAGAGATCTAGCCCCTCTTTTCCTCATCTGGCTTGTTGTTCTGCAAACACCATACCTCCCCTGTTAGGAAAATTTCCCCAAACCCAGTAGGGAAGGAACGAGTCCAGACCGGTCCAGATGCAGAGGTTTTATTTTACTCTCTGCCCATCATTCACATACAGCGTACTTTATAACATTCCATGTCCCTCCAATGAAATCATTAGATTCCCTCCTCCCATCCCTTATTGATTACAAGTTTTCTACATGTTCCATAAATGTAACTATTCTTCTTAAAACAATGCCATATATTGTGACAACTATAACCGGTACATGTAACTCTCTGTTCTTTGATAAGCCCCCTCCTCTCAAGGGCAATAGGAAAGTTTCTCCAGCCTGCTGAGCTACTTCCAATGCCCCTTCGGGGGAGGGGAAGTTAGGTGATAACCACGTGTGTGATACGCCTTTATGTCTGTGTGATATAGAGCTTTGGTTCCAGGCCCCAAGGCTCTTCAAACATGTCATAGGAAAAGTAACTTTTGACCGGGGAGATTAGAGACGCAGGAAGTGAACGCAGAGGTTGGGATAGCCTTGAATCGGCCAGCAGAAAAGGTCTTTGTGTCTCCAAATTCAAAAGGAGAGAGGGGAGGGGGAAGGGGATCAGAGTGTTTGTTGAATGTTTATGCACTTTTCCACATCAGACAGAGGATTTTAATGGGGTACTTTCAGATTTCCTTGTCACCCCCTACCCATGACCACAGTTCTGTGGACACCCCTTTGTCCCCATGAGCTCCCCAGGCACATATTTTAAAAGTACAATTTATAACATGAAATAAAATAGTATAAAATGCTGCAAAATTGCTGACAGTGCTTGTTTCATGCTGGTTGTAGAAGTCCATAGGCAATAGGAGAGTCTCCTGTGTGCTTTTCAGTGTGACTCGAAGTGCTCACTTAGCATCGCCAAGGCATGTGCAGAGGCTCTGGCAGTCTTGCCCTTAAATACCTGTGGGAGGATAGGAGCAGCTGGTCAGCAGATGTTTCAGCTGATAATGCCCATCAGGTGGGGAGGGGGTAGCAATAGAAGGCAGGCTTCTGCTGTGGTGGATTCCTCCTCCACCCCAAACACACTCCAATTTGTGCACAGCGCACAGATGTGAAAGTGCCCAGTGTTAGCCTCGCTAAGGAAACAGAGGGGGAAACCACGGACTCAAAGCGGTGGGTGGGGGAGTAGGTGTGATGGCGCTCGTAGACTCGCTGAGGGAGCGGGATCCATTGAGCATGCCTTGTCCAAGGGCCCTCGAAAACCTGGAGCAGGCACTAGTGTGCTTGTAAGGAGGATTGCGTTCTGAGGCTTTTAGTTCTGTTGTTTTAAATCTGTTATGGTATTTTAAATCCCCACGTTGCTGCTAGGTTTTATTTTTATACTGTACTTTTAAACTTTTAAATCTTATATTGTATTTTATGCTATATTTTGTAGTTTTAATTGTTGTGATCCCCCCCCCCCGAGCTTTGGCTATTGGACAAAATAGAAATGTAATAAATAAATACAACTGTGACCAGTCAGACTGCATTAACCTCTTCTCAGAAATGTACCTCCACATTCTGTACACAAGCCCATTTGTCTTCTCTTTAGATCTAAATCTAGGCTCTTCTCTTTCAATTTCACACAAGTCCACAAAGTGTCAAACAATACATTAGTCAAGGCAAGAGGGAGAATTTGCTGCCAATTCAAGACAATTTGGGAGGAGGGAGACTTGTTCTGAACTGCTGAAGATAGGATTTCTTGAATGTAGAAAAAGCTTATTAATTCCAGATTCTGGGGGAAGTGTTAATGGTTGATGGACATAATTTATTTCTATTACATGATAAAAACAGTTTGTCATCTGAAGTTTAGGTAAACAAAAGCACCTTGATTAGAAATCATGTTTAATTTGTATATTATTTTATTAGCTAAAACAAAGCAAACAGGCTGGATGGATTTACATTGTTAACCAGGGGTGTGCTCCACTCTGTTATGGATCCCCGGATCTGAAGTGGAGCAGGCCAATCCGGACCTCTGAAGCCCAGTTCCAGAGCGGATCAGGGGAGGTCTGGATTGGGATCCGAAGTGGTTTGGGAGCCCTGTGCACAGCCCTATTGTTAACATATCTCTCATTCCAAAATGTAATAAATAAAACCCAACTTTTAACAAACTTTAATGAGCTATCTTAACCATACATCATGTTTTGACATGTAAACAATATCCCATATTCAGAAATACCAGTCTAATAAAAGTGAAGCGTTATTGTTCTTTCAATTACTAGTAACTGACATTTGAACCATTGTGTATATTTTATAACATTCCATAATTGGTGTTATCCAAGACCTCTGCAAACAATCAATCAGGACAGATAATACGGTCGATCAATATGATGTATCGTGTAGTTTCCTTTTTTGTTTTTCAGCCAATGCTCAATAACTGAAGAATTCCAGAAAAAATATGCACAATAATCTCTTTAAGAAAATTGCCTCTCCCACAACTAACTCCATATATGCAAAGGGCAACTTTGGGATACAACATGGGAGTGATAGGGGTATGCTGTTCAATTTTTTAAAAAGTAAAAAAATTCCACTGGGCATGCCCAAACCCTTGCACACACCTAAAGTAGTTCTCAGGACCTTCTCCAGTCATAGTTAACATGGATTTATGCTTCGTGATCCAGATAATACTTGTTTATAATAGGTTTGCTAATAACAATTAAAGGGATTAGTGCTACAATCATATACATTGAACTCAGTGGTAGGGATGTATCAGTTTTGTTAAATCCATTCCATTTGGATTTAACAGATTTTCAGCCATCTTTCGAACCATCCCTCTAGCTCTAAACCAGTTGTTCTGTTTGAAGGTCATTAAGGGAGCAATCCTATGGTCCTTAGGTGAGCATCCCAGGCATTTTAGGATTGTTCAGAGTCCTCCTTCCGAGGTCAGGGGCAGTGCTCTGATCTCAGAATGGGGAGTTGGAGATCTGACCCCTGTCTAGCAAAATCTGCAGGTCGGGAGGACAGGAAGGTGATCCTCCCGCTCCATGATTGGATGATAGAATGCCTCTGAGTTCAGGAGCTTCTGATCATCCATAGGCTTGTGCCCTAACTGGATTTTCAAGTATTTTCAATTAACTCAACTAGTTCCACATTTCTGAGGTCTAAAACAACAACCCTTAATCGGAAGCAGTCTGTTTGCTTGAACATGTGCAGATGTAACTCCCTATATTATTAATTACAGTCACTCCTCAACAAATACCACTGATATTCTCTCCCTTGACTCTTCCATCCTGTTGGATAACTGATGTTAACAAGTGTGAGTGGCCAGTGAATGATCAAAGAAATGACTGGTATCCTGGCCGACCGTAATATGTGAATGAGCTGTGTATGTGTGTGTAATATACAAATAGGCCACTAATTAACAGTACTTAATTTACTTTCCTTTTGAACTATCCTGTTTTAATAATACAGAAAAAAGAAATAACCAAAAAGTGAATCATACAAAATATAGCATGGGGTAGAAAAGTTTCCTATAAGACTAATATAATACAAAGTTTTTAAAAATCTGTCATTTGCACAGAAAACAGCTGACCAAAAAGATTCACATTTCTTGTAAATGTAGTTGGACAATACTCTGGTATTGTGAGGCAGGTGGCCCTCCAGATGTTGTTAGACTACAACTCCCATCAGGCCCTGCAAATATAGCTAATGTCAGGGGTAATGCCATCTGGAGAGCCAGAGGTTCCCCACCCCTCTTGTAAAGTACCAGTGAGCTCAACCCCAAAAATCTGGCACCAACACCCAGGCACCTTACTCGCTGCATCAACAGGACAGGTGGAGGCTGGCCTGAGCCTTGGTGGTTCACAGCATCAGCTTACCAATGAGAGGAAGGGAGTCAACCAAGAGGAATCAGGTAACTTGCGGGGAAATTTGCTGGAACCATGCAGTCCCTATAGGCTGTCCATGTGGCCCTGCCACCCCAATGACTGTTGCCACCCCAATTCCTCCCCTGCCCATGCTGCTACATAGGGCACAAGGAGAGTCTTCCCCATGTGCTGTGTGTAGCAACAAAATTCGGCTCCTGTCCTGTCAGCCCACTGATCAGGTCCTTGGCCGGTTTACAGGAGCTTGCTTCTGCTGGAAAACAAGTGCACTAGGAGAACTCTCCTCAAGTGTCTGATTAGGTTCTGTTGGAAAAGAGGGGAAGTAGGAATGACTCTCCCTGCATGCCCTGTTCTGAAGCAGAACCAGTCCTGTGCACCCATTTCCAAACAAAACTGGCTGATTCTGCTGGAGAAAAGTTGTGCAGGGATGACTCTCTTTACACACCCATTTCCCAGCAGAATCTACTGCCATCAGCCTGCCTGTCAGGTTCTGTCCCACAGCACCACCTGGCGGCCGCAGTGCACCTTGCTGGCCACAGAATAGTTGCAGGACCCAGGCCCATGTCAGCAAGCACTCCCAGATGGGCTGATGCAGACCAGCTGGGAGCAGCCAGGAAAGGGCTATCTAAGAACTGCATGTCCACCCCAGCCTTTGCCACAGCAACGGTCTCCTGTGCCTGCTGTAGCCCGTTCCTGACTTCCTGTGACTCCAGACCTTGCCTTTGTCTCTGCTTGAATCCTGTTGCTCCTTGCCTCTAAACTAGAGTGACCATACAAAAAGGAGGACAGGGTGCCTGTATCTTTAACAGCTGCATAGAAAAGGAAATTTCAGAAGGTGTCATTTGTATATATGGGGAACCTGGTGAAATTTCCTCCTCATCACAACAGTTAAAGCTGCAGGTGCCCTGCCCTCTTTTAAATCTGGTCACTCTAGTACAGCTCCTGCAGCTTTAACTGCTGTGATGAAGAGGGAATTTCACCAGGTTCTCCATATATACAAATGACACCTGCTGAAATTCCCTTTTCTATGCAGCTATTAAAGATACAGGAGCCCTGTCCTCCTTTTCATATGGTCACCCTAGTCTGAACCCTGCTTGTCTCTGGACCATGCCTTTCGCCTCCAGCCCTGCTTGGATTCTGTTTTGCTTTGGACTCTGAACCCTACTTGCTTCTGGACCTTGCCTTTGCCTCCGGTCCTGCCTGGACTCTGTTGCCAGTTCCACTGCCATCCATCCTGGCCCCGGCGTTCCTGCGCTGAGACCTTGCCGCCCACACCATGGACCCTGACACTGCCAAAAGGCTGTAGATTTCCCACATAAAATTTGTATGCAAACTTTCCTAAGTTTGGATCCCAAGTCTAAAATGTGTTACTATGAATAGCAGAAGCAGATTCCAGGTGCCTTGCCCTGCCCCCCACTCTTCTCTGGAACCCAACCCAGCCCTGACAACACCTGTTTCTGGCCCATCAGTCCTCATATACTTGCTAGGGTGACCATATGAAAAGGAGGACTGTATCTGTAACAGTTGTATTGAAAAGGGAATTTCAGCAGGTGTCATATGTATATATGGAGAAATATATACATATTTCTCTGGTGAAATTTCTCTGGTGAAACTTCCTCTTCATCACAACAGTTAAAGCTGCAGCTGCCCTGCCCTCTTTTAAATCTGGTCACAGTATAGCTGTAGTATAGCACCTTTAATTGTTGTGACACCTGCTAAAATTCTCTTTTCTATGCAACTGTTAAAGATAGGGTGACCATATGAAAAGGAGGACAGGGCTCCTGTATCTTTAATAGTTGTATTGAAAAGGGAATTTCAGCAGGTGTCATATGTATATATGGAGAACCTGGTGAAATTTCCTCTTCATCACAACAGTTAAAGCTGCAGGTGCCCTGCCCTCTTTTAAATCTGGTCACAGTATAGCTGTAGTATAGCTCCTGCAGCTTTAACTGTTGTGATGAAGAGGAAATTTCACCAGGTGTGACATGCATATGAATGACATCTGCTGAAATCCCCTTTTCTATGCAACTGTTAAAGATACAGGAGTCCTGTCTAACCTACTGAGCCTGGCATTTATTTATCCATGAAATAAAAGGGAACTGTTGTTTAATAATGGAATCTGAGCAAGTCAGCAAGCCCGCTAGAAATCCACACTTGGTGTATGAGGTTATCCCTTAGTGTTAAATTCCAAACATACTGATAACACTACTAAGTGGTTGGCAACTGAGGCCTTTTCCAATGACTGGATATTTCCATTTCAGTTGCCAAGAGTATGATCACCATGGTTTTCATTATATGGAGAATATTGAAGATCCCCTTCAAATATATTTAATAAAGGGATAACCATACTGTGAAGTATTTTACTGATCTCACTATTTACCAATCCCAAATACTGACCTATGATACAACAACTTCGCTACATATGCAAGAAAGTATGTGTTTCGCTATATTCCCTCCTACACTGGGAAGTAGATTTTTATAAATGTGTTGCAGTTTCACTGAGGACAACTAACAATGATGGACTCATTTCAACTAGTGTTCTCTAAGGCAGGCTGAGACCGTTCTGAAAGGCTGTTTTCACCGGATGATTGCTTTCCCCCCCTTGCAGACAAAGGCTTCTACAGATTCACTTCCCATGCAAATTTCAGCCTTTCCATGGTGTTGTAGCACATTATACATTCATTACCAAAAATTCAACATTTGTTAGTGGCCAAATAGCCTGTTTTCTTATTGTATGACTTATAATACTTAAAAAAAAAGGATTGATATGTGGAGGGGCAAACAAGGGGGAGTGCAACTCCAGATTTATTTATTTTTTTCAGAGCAGGAGGAATGAAGTCATCTGTCAGACAGTCAGGGTAATTGATGGATTCCCCTTGCCTGGTCAATGCCTGCCTAGTCAGAACCTGGAGATAATATGGAGGAGACGTTCATATTGTTGATTTGCCTTTGCCAAGTGATATGATGGTTTCAGTGGCCCTATGACCAAGAAAATAGAACAAGAAGATGGAAGAGCAACAACTGTCTGCTTTTTTTGAAATATAAAACACAGCTGTTAACTTACAGCTGTCTCCATCCTGATTCCTTGATTGGTGGGGGAAAGCTGTGGAGGCAGCTTTTATATTAACAAAGCTGGAGGTAAACTTCGATCCTAAGTTAGATAAAAGGAAGAGTCAATATATTATATGAATTTTAGCATTTTTCTTATGGCCAACATGGCTGCCTTTGTATTTTTGTTTATTTGTTTTGTGTTTGCACTTCTAAGCTTATGCAACTCCTCAGAGATAAATGGCACTGTCCCCTAGGGTAGTTCTATGGTTACTCATGCATACATATCAAGCCTATTAAACATCAACTGGGAATAAAACCAGTTTCATCCTTATTAATATAATGTTCAATAATAGCATTGATTCTTTTTGGAAAAGTTTAGCAAGGTGATTGGCCTGTAAGATCCCAAAGACATCTCCATCATTGTTTAGATGAAGAGTTAGTAAATCCTGGAATCCTAAATCCATCTAATCTTAGTGATTTTTATTTATAACGTTTGGGATTACCTCTTCTGGAACTCTTTGATTTAGATGCTCTGCAATCAACAACAGGCTCTCCAATCTGCCCAGGTAAAGTATTAGAACTGTCTCTTCACTGCCATTTTTAAAAAAACGCATGTTCGTGGGGCACCCGGCGCTAAATCATTCGTAGACGACCTGATTCGTAGTTTTGATATGACATGTTTTCATGGATCTTGCCAATTTCAAGAGCTTTCACTTCTGCTCTTTTCCCAATCAACCGCTGATAGACTTCTTCCACGGACCAGATTTATCCTCCCCTTTCTAAACTTCCTTGAAGGCTACACGGAAGAGTTCAAAAACAGGTGGTTGCTGGCAGATACGGACAACTTTGCAAGCTGCAGGGTGGCCCTATTTGCCCTAGTGGCATTAAAGTTAAGGAGAGCTTTTGTGGTGGGTCTGGATTCTGACCTTGGGTAAGGTAGATAATAACACAAAGAGTATGGCATTGATTCAAGATAATGTGTTTTATTGCTGTTCTATTTTGCTTAATGTGTTAACTTGTTTTACTGTTCCAGTGGTTTCAATCAGATTAATGTTTTAATGTTTTATGATGTTGTGATGGCCATTGGCTACAAACAATAAAGAAATGAATGAATATTAGCACTTTCCAGATTTCGCTTATTAGTGTACTAAAGTCACCGATAGAAATCAGCAGAATCTGCATCAATATTTGTTGCTTTATGGAGGTTAAATCAGCTGAGGTATAGCACACTTTTGTTCTCAAACAGTTGGCCAACAATTTTGAGTTTTCGTAGTACTCATATTCATCGTAGTTTTGATATGACATGTTTTCATGGATCTTGCCAATTTCAAGAGCTTTCACTTCTGCTCTTTTCCCAATCAACCGCTGATAGACGCCTTCCCCAACAATTCCAAATACCTTTTTATTTCATTTCATTTTATTTCTAGAGCTATAAACTCTTCTACCAATCTCACTTGAGCTTGAATATAACTCTCTTGTGTGAAGCTTGAATATAACTCTTCTGCATTTGTGCTGTCAAATTCCCAGGGTTTTCTGGCACTCTGTGGAGGCTTCTAAATGTCATGGAATGTGATGCTAAGCAACAAAGCGTGCACACAAACAAGGAAAATGTGCAGGTGTATAGGAGTTGGCATACTATGCATGTGAATTACAATCCCATACCATGGAAAAGTCCCTATCGATGTGCATGGAGCAGGCCTTGGGTCAGATACAACAGCACTAATTGTGCCCTTGGAGCAGAGCTGAGTCCTTGAAACTTGATTGTGAACATTCTGACAGAAAAGTTCTGGAGCATAGCACTGTTTGGCTGTAATACAATAATGTTATACAAAGGACAGAACAATTCAACAACATATTTATAATGTTTTATCTTATTTTAACCTATAATATACCCATTGAGCACACTTTTAAAATGGATAATAGTTCACTTTTTTCACCATATGTATAATTCTATAAATATTGAACTTCAGCATTCAATATGTCTATATATTTGCTAGTATAAGTGGATTTTTAAATTCTGAAAACCATAGAACTGGGGACTCAGCTTTGTACGAGACCCTGAAAAACTAAATAGATTTATGGTGTTTAAAATATGAATGATTGATTGATTGCATTTTTATTCCGCCCAAAAGCCGAAGCTCTCTGGGTGGTTCACAAAAATTAAAAAAATTCAAAGTATAAAACAGACAGTATAAAAGCATGATATAAAATACAATATAAAAGCACAACCAGGATAAAATCAGCAGCAGTGCAGTAATACAAATTTACAACACAAATTTAAAACAGCAAAGTTAAAATTAAGTTTATTATTATATTTAATTGTATCCCACCTTTTGCCCAATACTGGGCCTCAAGGAGGTCTTACAAAATTTTAAACATATACATTTTAAAACCTATGAAAAGAAATATACAAAGTTAAAAATGACAATATTAAAACATAAAACATTTTAAATACATGACAATTTTAAAAGTCCTTAGCATAGATGGAGGCCCAGATTAGTTGCCAAAGGCCTGCTGGAACAAAGAAGTTTTCGCCTGCTTCTGAAAGCACATCAAGGAGGGAGTCAGTCTAGCTTCCCTGGGAAGAGAGTTCCAGACCACTGGAGCAGCCACCGAGAAGGCCCTCTCCCATGTTCCCACCAAGTGCGCCTGTGAAGATGGTGGGACTGAAAGAAGGGCTTCCCCAGAATATCTCAAGGCACGGGTATGTTCATAAGAGAGAATACAGACTTGCAGATAACCTGGACCCAAGCCATATAGGGCTTTATAGGTCATAACCTGGATCTACACCAAGCAAGATAAAACACTTTGAAAATGTTTTGAATGTATATGGAGTGTGTCCTGGCCCCCAACAGTTGTCAAAATTGTTACAAACCATTTTTAAGCAGTAGTGTAGATCCTGCCCAGCACTTTAAATTTAAAACAGTAAAGTTAAAATTAAGTTTATAGACTGTTAAAATGCTGAGAAAATAAAAAGGTCTTCACTTGGCATCTGAAAGAATATAGTGTAGGTGCCAGGCGAACCTCCTTAGGGAGCTCATTCCAAAGCCGGGGTGCCACAGCAGTAGTGAAGGCTGTCCTCCTAGTATGTTCTATAGGGTTTAGTTTATGCAATACCTTAACACTGCAATCCTGTACTCACTTTCCTGGGAGTGAGTCCTATTGAACTGAATGGGGCTTACTTCTGAGTAGACTTGCATAGGATTGCACTGCTTACCACCCAAACAAGGCTGAAAATTGAACAGCTAATGAGTTTGTCAATTTGAAGGCTGCCAGTGCTAGCTGAGCTAAACCAGCTTTAAGGCACTGGGTTATGAAAAATCTTCGGCATGCTGGGAATTAATGTTAAAAAAACACTTGAAACTTAAGTACATCAAATGTAACCGAGGCAATAGAAGCCATTTAATCTGGAACAGGGCAAGAGGTTGGAGGACTGCCATATTTAAGCATGTGAGGACCTAGTTTATTAAAGGTACATTGTAATTATATAAATACTTCATTGATCTCAGGAGGTTTAATTTTATACTTCAGTGCTTCTAGGAGCAATACCCAAGTGGCTGCAAGTATTATTCTTCACATTGTCAATGAAAACAACTCAAGGGATACAGAAGCTTGGGTCCCCAATATGAGGAGGGGGGAACCTTAGATCTGTTCCAATTGATATACTTGTACATGGGAGCTGCTAAGTGAGCCAGTAGTGTTGTGTAGTGGTCAGAGACTAGGGCAACCTCGGTTCAAATCCCCATTCAACTTTAAAACTCACTGGGTGACTCTGGGCCAGTCAGCATCACTCTCGTCCTAACCTACCTCACAAGGTTGTTCTGAGTATAAATAGGTATAGTGGGGTCATGTATGTTCCCCTCTAAACTCCTTGCTGCCTGCAGTGGGGCCAGCATTATATGATGAGGGGCTTAAAAAGTTAAGGTGCCACAAAGAACACTGCCATACGCAACTGCTTTTTGGCATATGAAGAGCTCTGTCATTTTCTTCTGTCTCTCTGGTAACCAGCTACACTCACTCCCATTCTACCCCCTCCTGACAGCCCACTCCCACCCGAGGTTCATTCTGTCCTCCAAATCCTTGCAGTTGCTTCCTACCTCCCAGCATCTGCCACCTAAGATGGCTTCCTCACTCTGCCTCATGATAGAGTTGGCCCTGCTTAAATGGTGTGTGTGTGTGTGTTTCTAAATATGGGCCCACTGGCAGTTTTTTTTAAAAATTAACGACTGGTTATTATAATATTACTCTCGAAAAGATATGCTTTCATTCTGGTAACCACTACAGAGTTGCTCACATATACATGTTGGGCAGAAATACCACTGAGTCTGTCCTGCCTTAAGCTCCTATAGGTTGATGCACAAGAAGGAGTCTTGTAGCACCTTAAAGGTGAACACATTCATCATAGCATAACCTTTCATGGACTAGAATCCACTTCATCAGATGCATGAAGCATTATTATTGACTGGCATAGCAAGGGCATTCCAATGGCTAGCAAATCTTCTCTGTTGGCTGTGCTGAAAGACCAGCCTCATTAGGCTTTCTCTTCCTCATCTGTTGCCATTTCATTAGGCAGAAGCAGGAGCAGCAAAATGGGTAGGAGGGTCATGCAAGCGGTTCTGTTGAATGAAGAGTTGGCTTCATCTTTCCCTGAACAATTTCATTCTAGATTAGGGTGACCATATGAAAAGGAGGACAGGGCTCCTGTACCTTTGACAGTAGTATTGAAAACAGAATTTCAGTAGGTGTCATTTGTCTATATGGGGAACCTGGTGAAATTCCATCTTCATCACACCAGTTAAAGCTGCAGGTGCCCTGCCCTCTTTAAATCTGGTCACTCTAGTATAGCTCCTGCAGCTTTAACTGCTGTGATGAAGTGGGAATTTTACCAGGTTCTCCATATATACAAATGACACCTGCTGAAATTCCCTTTTCTATGCAACTATTAAAGATACAGGAGCCTTGTCCTCCTTTTCATATTGTCACCCTATTCTAGATGGTCATTATAAGAGCACTTTAACTTTAAGCATTGGTGTCTGAGTTTGCTTATTTCTTCCTTCCCCCCTCCCATCACCTTTTTCTCTGGTTTAATATATTGACTGTAAGCCTGTAGGCAGGGACTGTCTTGTTTTTATTGATTGTATGTAGACTTTTTGGCTGAGGAGCAAGGTAAAAATGTTTTAAACAAACAAATAAATACATGGAGGAAAACTGTAAACAGAGGTTAAATTACTATTACTAAATTAAAATTAAATTACTAAAAATGTAAAAAGAGCACTATTGCTATTTTCCCTCCATGTTACTATTACTATTTTTCCTCCAGTTTTTTCCTCCAAGTATTTTTGTTTGTTTAAAGCAATAAGCATGATTATGCACTCTAGACCGTGCTCGGTCATCTTCACTTTGAGTCTTATGTCATTTGTGTTCTAGCCAACGTCCAGCCTGCTTTATTGACTGCAGCTCCCTAGTGTAACAAGGAGCAGAGCAGGCTCTACAGGGCTGGAAGGGGCATCAGGTGCATTCCATTTGATGGCCCTCCACATCTCACTGTTCCACAGTGAAGCTAGGGCCTTGGCTGGATCACTAGCTCTCTCCACTGGAAAATCCTCAAGAGCATTCAGGAATCTGTTGGATTCCATCAGTCCCCTGGGGTGAACCATCCAAATGGGTCCCCCACCCTTGCAGGATGGGAGTAACACCGTGAGTTTAAATCTCAGCAGGAAATGGTTCAACCATGACAATTTGTTTACTTGAACCCTTCTCAATCTTCAGACTATCCATCTGAATGTGCAGCACACCAGCAGCATCCCCCATCTGTCTCTATGGCCCAACACCAGGTGCAAATTATCAAGGCCTGCTCCAAGGTGGAGTGGGTTCCTGCTGATAGAGATGGAAGATCTATGAATCACAGTGACCACCCTACCCCCGGTCCAGTCTATGGTGGTGCTGCACTGAGTACCAAGGTGAGCAGAGCTGGGTCAGATCAAAACCACCCAGCTCACCCACCTAATTTTTAGTAATGCATGCCAGGTCAGCTTTCTCATCCATGATTAAATCATGGATGAAAGCAGTCTTATTAAAAACCTACCTAGCATTAAGTAGCAGCACCACAAGTAACAAAGGCTCCGTGGATGAGCTACCAGGTACATGAGAGCTAGAGGAGGGGGGGGGTAGAAGGTTAACCTGTAACCTGTTCTACATTGATGTCCCAACCCCCTCCTCCTGCCATATCTCCTTCTGTTCCAATTCACTGAAATAGTGGTGCCCTCTCCATGTGTCCCTACATCAGGGTTTCCCAAGAACATCTTTACCTACACCATGAACACACTCACAATACTCGCTCACCATTCAAACCCACTCTCAACCATACACCCCAACAGAACAACACAATCAAAGTTCTCACTTGTGGTACCCAACCACTGGTTACAAGTGGATATCTGGCTTACTACCAACCAAGCAATAAAGTGCTTATTTCTGTTCAATCTCCTTCCCTTATTGCCTGCTGATTCTGCTTTCTCATTTTCTGGGAGCTCTAGATTTTCCTCTGAGGCATATTCCTCCAGTAGCGTCATGACAGTTCTTTTTTGCTTAGTGTTCTATCCTGTTTCCAAAGAACTTAAAATAAAATGCATCAAACACCCATTCATTTTTAATCAAAGCAGGAAAATCTTCTCAAAACAATACATATTACAGAAGTGATGTATGCAACACGGCCAGAGTTTCTGTTCAGGATATATCTGAGAGCTTCTATGCAGAGGAGGGCTCCCCACCCCACCTGCACAACTTGCTTTTGGGTTTTTTTTGGCTGGAATAAACAAGTCAATGACAGAGCTAGTAACCAAGTTCCTCTTTTCCGTCCAAAGGTCTCATAATTTATCTTAATTGTAACTTCTATTTTATATTTCATGTTTTACCTTTTGTATCACATCTTATTCTACATATTTTATATATTTTATATATGTATGTTTTAATGACTATGTTTTTATTCTTCTGTCAGTTGTGTAATGATTCAATGTTTATATTTCTATGTTTTAATGGTTATGATTTATTTTGTTTGTTTTAAGGGGTCTGTTACAGAACAGTAAATTATAGTGATTCTCAAACAGGGCAAGGAGCCACTCCTTTAGTGGCATCCTACAATGTGCAACCACATAATCATCTGGCCCTTCAATTTCTAATACCCTTTGGGGAAAATAGAGGGGGCATTCAGCACCATCACCCTGGACAGCTCTTATCCACAACATACTCTCTGTACAACAGGAGTGGGCAGAAAGTAGATTTCCAGATGTTTTGAACTTCAACTCCCAGCTTTCTTGCTGTGTTGCAGAATATCTGTAGAACTACCTTCTGGAGAACTACCATGGGGCACAGCTTCAGTTGGCACAGCATAACTAAGCTGCTCCATCCTGTGGTAGATAGTGTCACCTGCTGGTGAAGCATCGGATGATCCTGCAAAGGAAAGTCCCCACATTTGCTCATCAGAAGGAATCAGCTATGCTGTAGGGAGAACGAGAGAGAGAGAGAGAGAGAGAGAGAGAGAGAGAGAGAGAGAGAGAGAGAGAGAGATGGTACATTAAGGAGCTCACAAGGCACATGGCCACTTCGATCCCCATCCCTGAAGCACAGGCGTTCATGTCTGTGACCTGAACTGCATCTGGGAGCATGATAAAGCCAAGTATTTTTTCATCATCAAGAAGAGTCTTGTCAAGAGCATCTTTGAAGCTCAAGCTAGCAGACACAGGTTGTGCTCTTGGCTATGCCTCTATAGGTGTCATTTCAGGAAACAAGAGAATGAAGCAGCAGAGCTGGATGCTGATAGCTTTACCTTAGCAACAAGGGGATGAATGTGGATTCTGTAAGGAAATGGAGGTAAAAGGAGGGTTATCATCCAGCCCTTCCCACAGCAGGTTCCTGTGGCTTGGAAAATGTCCCGACAGGCAGCAGTATGGCAGGCCCAGTGTGTTGGAGTGGGGCTGGGGCATGACATGGGTCGCTGCAACTGGGTCATGACTTTCTGCCAGGAGGGGATTGCAAGGATGCAGAAGCCAATCACCTGGATGGAGCTGTTTGACAGCTTCACCCGGAGTTGACTTTTGGCCATGGAGACAAAAGAGGTGTGGAGACAGCAACATCTGTGGGGCACTGCAAGGGTGGATATTAAGATGTGCAAACTGAGGCCTTGAAAAATCATGTTGACACAACAGTGCAACAAGTCTGTCACTCCACTAGATGTCCTCGGAGAGTAAAAATATTGGAAAGGCAACCTGTCAAATGCATAAGGCATCTAGGATTATATGATCAGAGTAGCTAAACTTCTTCTTCTTCTTCTTCTTCTTCTTCTTCTTCTTCTTCTTCTTCTTCTTCTTCTTCTTCTTCTTCTTCTTCTTCTTCTTCTTCTTGTGCCATACTGCTCCCATACAACAGTGGAAAACATACCAAACACATTTCACATGACCTCGTTTTGTCCTGTGGAAAGCTGGCAGTGACAGCATAACTATGTGTATTCGGCATAGCTGTGTATTTGCCACACTGGTGAGAAAAGTGATGGCCAGGAGCTATTTTGAAAGCTTGCCTCAGGTGTCTACATTTCGAACCAGTCTTAAGATGATGATGATGATGATGATGATGATGATGATGATGATGATGACAGACTCAATTAGTCACCGCTAGGTGCTACAGGTATCAGGTTACATTTAGGATTCTGGACAAAGAAGCAATGTTGACACCCCCATTTTTGAAAACATAAAGCCTGGCCAGCTCTGCTCCTCTTCCAGTTCCTGTTCCTCATCTGTCAGTTCCTCCTGCAAATTTCTCTGCGTTTCCTTCGGTCTCAGCTGATGAACTGTCTACAATACTGCGCTCCTCGAAGCCTTCCACTTGTTCTCGTGATCCGATTCCTTCCCGCGTCTTTATTAATCTTATTCCCGCTATCCTCCCTTCCTTGCTTCATATTATTAATCTTTCTCTGTCCTCTGGTTCATTTCCTTCTGCTTTTAAACATGCTACAGTCTCTCCTATTCTCAAGAAACCTACTCTTGTTAGGCTATCTCTGTCTAACTACCGACCTGTCTCTTTGTTGCCGTTTGTTTCAAAGATCCTGGAGCGTGTGGTCTACTCTCGTCTTGACTTTCTTTCTAGTAACTCTGCTCTGGATCCTTTTCAATCTGGATTCCGTCCTTTGCATTCCACTGAAACAGCCCTTACTAAGATCACCAATGATCTTCTTACTGCCAAGTCTAAAGGCCATTATTCCGTTCTTATTCTCCTTGATCTAACTGCAGCCTTTGACACGGTTGATCATGATCTTCTCTTAGATTCCCTTCATGACCTTGGACTTTGCGGCTCTGTCTATAACTGGTTTGCCTCCTATCTAGCGGGTCGCTCTTTCAGCGTGTTGGCTAACGGCAGCTCGTCTTCCTCTTTTCCCCTTTCAGTTGGGGTTCCGCAAGGCTCGGTGCTTGGCCCGTTGTTGTTTTCTTTATACATGTTGCCCTTGGGTAATCTTATTCAATCTCATGGCCTCCAATATCATCTGTATGCCGATGATACACAATTATATCTTTCATCTCCGGAACTTTCTCCTGATGTTCACGATCGTATCTCGGCATGTCTTTCAGATATCTCAGCTTGGCTGCTGCATCGTCGTTTGAAAATTAATATGGCAAAGACTGAATTGCTTGTTTTTCCTCCTAAACCTTCTCCTCATCTCTCATTCTCTCTTACTGTCAATGATGTTACGCTTACTCCAGTCAAGGAAGCTCGTAGTCTTGGCTTTATATTTGATTCCTCGCTCTCCTTTATTCCTCATATTGAGGCAGTAGCTAAATCCTGCCGTTTTTTCCTGTATAATATTGCCAGGATTCGATCATTTTTGTCTGTCTCTTCTGCCAAGACGCTTGTTCATGCACTGGTTATTTCTCGGCTGGACTACTGCAACCTTCTTCTCTCTGGCCTTCCTTCTTCTCACATCAGTCCGTTGGTTTCTGTCCACCACTCTGCCGCTAAGATCATCTTCCTGGCTCGCCGCTCTGAACATGTTACTCCACTTCTGAAATCTCTTCATTGGCTTCCAATTCACTTCAGAATCCAATATAAACTTCTCCTGTTGACCTTCAAAGCTTTTCGCCCCGCTTGTGCTTTTCGCTCCTCTGATGCCATGTTTCTCGCCTGCCCAAGGGCCTCTACTTCCCTTGCTCAGCTTCGTCCGTTTTCTTCTGCTGCCCCTTACGCCTGGAACGCTCTTCCAGAACATTTGAAATCTACAAGTTCAATCGCAGCTTTTAAAGCTCAGCTAAAAACCTTTCTCTTTCCTAAAGCTTTTAAAACTTGATGTTGTTTGGACTTTATACTGTTAGTTTTACCCTACCCTGTGCCTGTTTGCATTCTCTTCCCCTCCTTATTGTTTTACCGTGATTTAATTAGAATGTAAGCCTATGCGGCAGGGTCTTGCTATTTACTGTTTTACTGTTTTACTCTGTACAGCACCATGTACATTGATGGTGCTATATAAATAAATAAATAAATAAATAATAATAATAATAATAGTCAGATGAATCTCCAGTCTTCAGCAAAACACACTGGTGTATTACTTAAACCATCCACACACTTTGACCTGGTCCCCCGCAACATAGTTATAACTGCAATTAATAATGAATGTTGCAATTGTTCCTGCATACCCTCCCCAAGGATGTTCAATTGGCACCAACATAACAATCTTTTTGGTGCCAGGTCAAGACAGTTTGCTTTGCCTGGGCATTTTAAATTGGTTTTATGGCTTCTCTATGCTTTATAGCAGGGATGTTAAACCTCCTTCAGCCTGAATTCCATTTTGAAGAATCTCTCAGAGGCACATTCCAGTGGTGGGTGGGCAAAGGCAAAAGGGACAGTGTGAAAATCCCCCCAATACCCACATATTTTAGGTTTAAGCTCTTACTGCCAGTAACTAAGCTTTAGAAGAGGCATTCTGGTGATTTAGAATAGGGGTAGGGGGTGGGGGTGGAGGCTGGAAACTGCACAAAAGCTGGGAAACCATCCAATGGGCAGTGGTAGGGGAAAGGGAGTGGGGACAGGGGAAGGAAGCAGGGCTGTCCAGGGAAAACCCAGAGGGCCAGATTTGGCCCCCAGGTCTGAGGTTCTGCACCTCTGCTTTATAGTGTAGTTTTATTGTGTCTACGTTTTATTGTTTGTATGAAGAATATTGTGCCTTTATGATATTGTCTGTGCATCGTCTTCTCTTTGGATGAAGGGAAGTCAGAAATTTTAAAAATACAGAAATCAATACAGCCTGTGTGTTATGAGGCCCACTTGTGAGCTTGGGATGAAGGTTTCAGGTCTGAGGCCATGTTTCCTCAGGTAACCTGCCTCACACTTTGAGAGCCAAGGCTATATAGAAAGCTTTGAAGTATTATTATTAATAACAAGCCTAAGGTATAGACATGAGTTATCCCATTTTATTCTCTCCATACTGTGTGGTAGCTTAAGTGGAAAAAAGTAACTGGCCGAAAGTCACCCAGTAAGCTTAATTGCTGAATAGGTATTTGGACTTTGCTTTCTCCAACCGAAGTCCATCACTTTAAAGCATAGATAGGTACCATGATGCCTGCAGGCACTAGTGTGCCCCGGAGACCTGTCTTTGTGCCCACCAAGATGCCCTACCTCTCCCATGTCTTCCCCCCTTTCAATTAGCACTCTCACTGGCAGTTGGAGATTTCACTAGTGATTTCTCACTGGAGAAACTCAGTGTTCAAAGGAATTATTTAATAATGTGTTGGGGCTAAGACCCCATCTCTGCCTTTACTTGGTCTTTGGGGCAGATTACTTGTCCTTTGTCACTAGCCATGTCTCCCATGGCAGCCATTTTTCAAATTGCTAAATGTTTCCCCTGCCGAAAAAGGTTGCCTACTTCTGCTCTACAGACTGCAATCCGAAAAAAATACTTATGGTCCAAAGATACGAAGTGTAGCAACCTAGGTGAAGCTAAGAGGGTCATGGTGTGGTCAAGGCCTGCTTGGGACACTTCTGAGGAACCTCACATACATTGTCTGGGTTTCCATGGAAGAACAAGTTCAATCGCAGCTTTTAAAGCTCAGCTAAAAACTTTTCTTTTTCCTAAAGCCTTTAAAACTTGAATTGTTCTGACTTTTATACTGCCTGTTTGGTGCATTCTCTTACCCTCCTTATTGCTTTATTATGATTTTATTAGAATGTAAGCCTATGCGGCAGGGTCTTGCTATTTATTGTTTTACTCTGTACAGCACCATGTACATTAATGGTGCTATATAAATAAATAAATAAATAAATAATATAAATACAAGGATCAATCCAGACTTTGACTGGGTAAATGGGATTTAAATTAATCACAATTATTTTAAACCCCATTTATTTCAATGGTTCTACTCTACATATGCCAAAGTCCAGATCCAACCCATGATAAATAAATAAGCCTTATTGAAGCTGGTAGGACTTAATTCCAAGTAAATATGTTTAGGACTGTGTGCCATATCTGTTTCAGATGTTCCCTGTTGTTGTTGTTTTAATCTTAATCTGCTTGATCATCCAACACCTAGACAATGAGTGTATGTCATGCTACCATTTATTTATTTATTTATTTATTTATTTATTTATTTATTTATTTATTTATTACATTTCTATACTGCCCAATAGCTGGAGCTATTGGAAGAATCCTCCTCAGAGGAAGAGCTAGGCCTCCCAGAAACTGAAGGCACTCTAGATCAGTCACTGTCATCAGACCAGGAGGAGCCTGAGCCCTCAGGAAAGATGGTTGCACATCCATCCTTGTCATGAGGAGGGGCCTGTGCTTCTGAGGCAGAGGCTGAGCAATCCTCTGCCCCCGAGGAGTGACATTGTGACAGGCCAGTAGCGCTCAAGTAAGAAGGAGTTCCTACTTGCAAAGAAGGACTCCTCAGGAGAAAGCAACTCCTCATGAGTAGGGCTCTAATGTAAATATACATAGCTCTAATGTACTGTGATTGACCCTTTGACTATTTCCTGAGTATGTAATGTATCTGAACACCTAACAATGGCACTTTCTACACCTAAGGATTATCCCAGGGAAATGGAGGGATCATCCCTGCATGCTCCCAGGAACCCCTGTGTGTCATTTGCATGCACAGGGATGATCCAGGGGCGATCCCTGGAAAAAAAGGCAGGTGTAGAAACAGCCTGTGTTTTCACCTTTTCCTGCTATCTTGATGACTCCTGCCTTAGTCTGAACTCACTGGACTGAAACCTTTGCCTGCTTCTTTACTTTGCTTCTTTGTTGGCCCCTTCACTCAGAGTCTACTGCAGCCAATGCAGGACAGTGTATTTCTTAAAGCAGTTGCACTTTTGGGTGAGATTTTGAGGTATTTACTCCCTCTCCCCTGAACCTTGCATTTTTGTATGGTCACCCTAACATAAGGCACTTCAGTTTTAGACTTGTGTGTGCCAAAAGCCATTCTGATTAGCGTGCTGTAATCTCCAAGGTGGGTGGGGGAATATTTCTGGCTGTGATGTAAAAGGATTACAAAATTGCTTCTGGGAATGTTGGAGGATGAGGTGAGTGAGGTGACATAAGAAGACATTCTCAATAAGTTGCCTTTCTGAGTGTCAAAGTATTCTAGTGCTTTACATGAGATGCTGTATTGTACGGCAGTAGTCAAGCACAAGAAGTGAATTTAAAACACCTTGGGAACTGTAGAGATAAATAGAATCTTCATGTAATAACAGCAATTAAGCATTGAAAGGAATTTGGTGCTTCTCACCTTGCAAGAACTTTGTCACTGTGTTGGGCAACTTTTCTTCCCGATCTATTGACTATAAATGAGGTTAAAGACATTAAGGGCACAATTCTATGCATATTTAGACAGAAAAATGTCCCACAATTCTAAGTATTTCCCAGCCAACAAGGGAATGCTGGGACTTGTAGGACTTTTTTCTGTCTAAACATGTAAAGGGTTGTGCCCTAAATAATTTATTCCATTCCATAAGGGAATTTTCTTTTCTCAGCCACATTCTAAAGTTAAGGCCAATGATTCCAATGACATTGTATTTGTATGCAAGGGACTGTTCCTCTCTGTCCCAACAGGATCAAATGGAGGGGAAACTCATTTCCCCAACTACAAAGAAAGTATCTAAGGGCACAATCCTATGCATGTTTAGACCAAAAAAAAAAAAAAAAAAGCCCTACAGTTCCCAGCATGCCCCAGACAGCCATGGCTGATTGAGTCATGCTGGTTGTTGTAGGACTTTTCTCAGTCTAATATGCATAGGTTTGTGTCCTAAAGTAGTGACAGATCCTAGGATATGGTGCAGACTATAGCACTTCCTGCAAATATCGATAGGACGTCACATTAAAAAGAAAAGTGCCAGTCAATCTTACTTTTCTGGAAAATCATAGACATGGTTTGTAATACTCTATTTAACATGTTTATTTGCTAGGAAGGCTAAAGAAGAACTGCAGGTTTTGTTGTTTTGTTTTGGCCAGCCATGTGGCTTTGGACTGCACTAGGAAGTCCCAAATGGAATGAAACTCTCAGCAGTGCATATGAAGACTTAACAGTATACATGGGATCTTCCTCCTGGAGGTCGGGTACGGGGAGAGAAGAAAAACAGGCATGCTAAGTTTGGTGAGTGTGGTTTTGACACACCATTCTCAGCCCTGAGAACATGCCCTGGAATGCCAAACAATTTCCACTGCGCTTTAGGCTGACTGACTGTCTTCATTCTAGCATGCTGTAGTTAGATTTAAAAAATAAACTGCGGCTTGCTGAAGGAATTCTTACTTCAACTTTAAATAGATCTTTTATGTAATAGATCTTGAGTTCACATATGAGAACTCCTGAAATGTGTCTACTCCACTGGTGCACCGCCTTCTCACACAACTGAAAGGTCTGTTGTCTCTGCCATTTAGGAAGAAAACTGAACGATTGACTCAAGATCACTGTAAGTTCTGAAAACGCAATAAGGCAGAAAGTTCTTTTGAAAATAGTAAGATAGACGACTCATTGTTTACATCCCCTCAGAATATAGAAATTAAAATGTTGTAAAACCACACCAAACGTTAACATAATTGGAAGCACTATTTAAAAAACTTACAAAGAGCATGTTACTGGAATTAACATTTCCCTTGTATTTTGCTTCATTGTTACCTGTTCTGAGTCCTGGGGATAGGAGCTGCTCCTGGGATCCCTTGTGCTGCTCCTGGGATCCCCTGTGCATCATGTGGATGCACAGGGATGATCCTGGTGTGATCCCCATGATATCTCCCCATCTAGACATGCCCTTAGACAGAAAAGATATGTTGGCCTAACCAAGATTAGGACACCTATGTTTGTCTTTGCGTTGTTAAAGCTGTATGAACATCTAAAACAGCCTTCTCCAGCTTGGTGGCCTTCAGGTGTGTTGGTTTACAACACCCATCATCCCCAGTCAGCATGGCCATTGGCCGTGCTGGCTTGGAATGATGGGGGTTGCAGTCCAACACATCTAGAGGGCACAAGGGTGAGTTACAATGACGAATTCAGGAGAGAATGGCACCTGTCCGCAAGAGAGCATCGTTCTGAATATACCAAATAGAACAGCTGCCATAGCGATTGCATTGGCCTGTTGGGCAGATTCTTCAGTTTTGTAGAGCATGCTACAGGTTGCCTATGCTGGTTGAAGACTGACACACAGTTGACAGTTAGCGTGCCTGATTAGCTAATGACATTGCTGTTTAGCAGATCTTTATCCATTTAGGTCAAAATCTAGCTTGATCGATGAGTCTTCTTGAGGAGAAGTAATTTCAGTTCAATAGTACAAAGCGGCCAAATTTTGTGATGCTGCAATTTGTTAAGGTTTGGAGCAGAAGTTTGGAAGAGGAAAGGGAATATCCCAGGGAGTATCCTTTTTCTTTATGAGCTTCTCTGGGCTCTCTGTACCACTTAGAGCTGAGAGAAAATGGCTTCCCAAACTCTCCACCCTATTTATCAGTAGTGAAATCGGGAGCACCATTTCACTGTGTATTCTCCAGCAGGAGGAGAAATTCTTCAGTAGGTTTGGGAGAGGATTTTGCTATTAGCAGGGACAGCATCTCAGATTTTCCCTCTAACAGACTATTTGCTAACACTGCAAGTGGCAGCAACAGCAACTGTGTTGGCAACCTGGCCACCATTTTGAAACCTCCATAATGCCCTGGACTTAGCATCATTCTGGGGCATTGTGGGTGGGTGGGGGAAGGGAATATGCAGAATATACAGTGAATATTCAGCAAAATGGTTCTTTTTTCTGCAGAGGGTAAGAAAAAGAAAATGCTCAGAATGTATTTATTTTTTAAAAAAATGTTCAGAAAGATTTCAGGTCAGTTCTAGTACCATCAGCTGTGGATTCTAAGCTGTTCTCAGAAAGAAGCAAGATGCTTTTCTCTGGTGGTCCCTTTCTCTTTGAAAATCCCTCCCATTAGAGGCTCAGCTTTTACTTCCCTCTCTGTTCTGAGGGAAGTAAAAGCTTACCTTTTTGATGTGCCTTATATTAAGCAAGTTATTCTTGTTCCATTGGTTTGTTTCTTTGTTCATTCCAATGCTCTGTTCCTATTAATGGTGTACTCTGACCTCCAGATTTGATTGGTCCCTGATTTGGTGCTTTAAAAAATGGCCCAATTCTCCTTGGACTGATTTGGAGGCTGTCCACTTTGACTCAGATAAGGAACCCAAGCCGAGATTTGGAAATTCAAGGCTTTGTGCCCCTCATGACCATGATGGATAAGGAAAAAAATGGCTATGACATGTCCTCCTCCCTTTTCTTAGAATTAGATGGTATTTAGGAAGGCATTGTGCTGGCAAAATATCAGAAAAATAGATGCAGGGTTTTTGTGCTACGTGCCTCCTAAAAATTCTTTTTAAAATAAGTTGGCATTATTGGATGAAATTTGCAGAGATAGTTTCCCCTTGCAAGGGGATAGAGCCTGCCATGTTTGAGATGAATAGGTACAGGGGCATTTGTGTAAAAGCAGCCTTGATATTTTGGGATAATCCCAAAGAAGATGCATTTATCCCCCAATGATCCTTGTGGACCAATTGTACTGAAAAAGGGAAAGTGGACTGTTTTATTTCTGTGTGCTTCTATTCCACCACCCCTGCATGAATCAGATTGTTGTTGTGTTTGCTGTTTAATATACAGATATATTTAAAAACTAACTTCAGAGACATGAGATTCTGTTACTGAAGTATTTAAAAACCCAAAGTTCTACCAGACCTTTTGGGAAAGATGATTTCAAAATTATATCTGCTTTATTCCATATCGGCAAGACATCTTTCTTAGGAAGATTTTTAATTATTCTGGATAGATCTAGCACAAAATTCTCCTGGCAGTTGTCTTCATCCAAATAGGGAAATGAAGAGATCTCTTTCCCACTTTGTTTTGATGGAGAAACTTTGTATAAGGTTGTGTCAGGTAAACACACGCAGTACATTTATTTGTGTGATTGTGTATCACATCTTTAAATTAAAGTGATGTTTCCCATTGTGTCCCAGTTCCTGTTTCATTGGCAGCCAATATCTGTGATATGCTTCAGGATTTAACAGAACAGACCTGGCTGAATTGAAACTCAGTAATATGTTTTGCTTTCTGTTGTTGTTGTTGCTTCTGCTATTGTCATTAGTTTTTTTGTTCAGTTGAAAATCAGTATGTGGTATGGGTACTTTATTATGAACAACAGGATTGTTCAACTCCAATAGAGGAGGCAACAGAAAATGCTGACCCCTTCCGAATAAATTCCATGTACTGGGTTTTTTCCATCCCAACTGGAACAAAACATGGGCATTGGAAACATTCCAGATGACCAGTTTTAATGAAAGTATTCACTATTAGTGGATTGGAATAGCTGGGTCATATGGAAAGACGTTGGGCACTAGAAAGGAGTTCTAAAGGTAATCATATTTTAAACTTGTGCACTGAGTTGGAATTATCAATTTCTAAGATATTTAAGAGACTAATGATACTGGGGGGTGGGGAGAGCTGTGGTAGAGGAACTGCTGCTTCCTAAAACCTGCTGGCTCACATCAGCCAGGAAGGAAAGAGTGTCTGGGCTTTCTTCCTCCCTTCCCACTGTTTTCAGTGGGAGGGAATTTACTATGCCAGCTCTCAGGTAGGTATAGTTTCCAGCTGTTTCAAAGCATGTTGTGGATCATAGAACACACTGCCAGAACAACAAGCAATGGAAAGAACTGCCATCATCCAGGGTGGACCTCCCTCTCTGCCCATGGAGGGCAAGGTCTACAGTACCATGTGGTCCTTGGGATGCCCTCTCAGTGATCATAGTATTGCACCCTTATTTAACTAATTTATTGTAAGATTTATATTCTCTTTTTCCTATCTGAAAACCATGGGGCCTTATAAAGCAGGATTTTGTTCAATGTGGTCCATGTTGAACTTCTATAGAAGGTTCATTCCTAGTTTGTTTTTGATCAAAAAATAGAACCATTTTGTTTCAGGTGTTAGGCAGAGGATTTTTATGGATTATAAAGTGTGACTGGAGATTGATTTAATATTTTATTGGTATTGATATTGGTCCTGGAATCACTTACTTGAACTGTCCTGATGAAAGGTTACTTTCAAGGCCCTGAATATTGTAAATCTGGCTGTGTTCCTTACCTTTTCTCTCCTGGACTGGTAAATGACTATCTGTCTAGAATCTCAACATTCCAGCATCGATTTACCCATCCATTACCCCACCCAACAGTTATGGCTACCATGGTGCTATTAGAAAAGAAGAAGAAAACATTGGGGTGAAGACAAGTTTATCCTTGACCTTTAGATCTGAGATATCCCATTCACACATGCAAATTCATCATTTGATATTACAGCCGTCAAATAATGAAAGTGCCTACGTGAATCAGGCCTTGGTGACAACTGCCGCCTCATGTGCTCTCCCAAAGAGTTTCTCTCTGATGGTTTTAGTTTTCTTGTACTATATTGTGCTTGCAATGTTATTAAATGATACAACAAGGCATAGCTAAACTATAAGGAAAGCAATTTTACTTGCATTCAGAAGCTAGCTTAGTCTGTAATGAAACAAAGGAATAGGCATGCATTATGCTTTTGGAACAAAGAAATAGGCATACATTATGTTAGATTAGAATTAGTTAGGCCTTGTTGAAGGGAATTAAGTGTCAGAACCAGGCCAGGTTCCCCTGCTGTGGATTCTGAATCAGAGGCTGAAGAAGAAGACCAGCCAAGACAGGAAGCAGGGGAGGAAATTCTCCAAGATTCTCCAGAAGTCAAGGAAGACTTTCCCAGGAGCTTATCCGAGATCACCCTAGGAACTCGGTCTTTATTAGAAGGGGAGGGAGCATCAGAACTGACAGATCCCAGAGTCCCCCCTTTGGTCAAGCAGGCAGAGTTGAGAGGAGGTGGTCTGCCAGGTTAGCCGCATGGCAGAGGTTATACTTAAAAACCCTCCCTGAAGGAGGAGTCCAGTAAAAGCCTATTGGGCACGGTGGGAAACCATCCATTTAGTTGATAGGCAATTGCCTTGATTTTTTTTAGCCTAATTAAGCTTAGAGGATAGCTCCTAGCATTCATACACCCTTCAGATATGAAGAGGAGTCTATTAACTGAATACATCTTTTGTGGATTGCACAGCAGATCTCTTTACTGTCTTACATCTCAGTGGGAGGGCTTAGAATCACGACATTAAGTTACATAGCAATTTCAGAGGCATAGCAATGAGTGAAAAAGACATACCCAGAGACATACCCAAGTTGTACCCAAGGAAGCCAGATGCAAAAGAGGACAGGGCTCATGTAGCCTTAACAGTTGTGTACAAGAAGGAATTCCTTCTTCTACACAATTTACAGGAATTCCCTCTTCTACACAATTATTTTAGGTGCAAGAGTCTTGTCCTTTTTTTGCAAGTGGCCAGCTTAGCTGCACCTGAAAATGTAAATGCCAGAATATAAGATATCTCTTTTAACTATGTTTTTACATTGCTTCTGCTCACAAGGCCATTCAAATGAGTAGTTAGCTGACAATATTTGACCTGAATATTGATTGCTTAATTTATAATATTTAGCCACTTAATTGACTGAACTGCAAAAGCTAATTTGCTATTGATTTTATCTTTGAGCATCCTACATGTTCAATGTGTTTTTACACCATGGTGATGGTGAACTTATTATTTGTATCACATATATGCCTTTGAAAACATGCTGTTTCCCTTGCAGCTACATAAGTATGTTTACTTAGAAGTAAGTTTAATTAATTTCACTGGGACTTCCAGGAAGTGTGCACAGGATTGCAGCTATGATGGTATCATGAAGACCAGGGGTTGGATCCAAAAACCTCATTCTGTATGTGGAAGGATACTGCTGATGGAACTGGAGTTCCACATCCTAACCTTTCTCTCATAGCCTCTTCACATGCCCTCCAAATTTACTCTGGTGGGTCTTCCAATCCAAGGTTTGTTCTAGGGTTGTTTGTCTGGCTTGTGTGGGAGAGACAAGCCAGACATAATGGGTGGGTTTGCACATAAGCCACCATGGGTTGGTTGTTTGCTCACTAACTAGGGTGACCATATGAAAAGGAGGACAGGGCTCCTGTATCTTTAACAGTTGTATTGAAAAGGGAATTTCAGCAGTTGTCATTTGTATGGAGAACCTGGTGAAATTTCATCTTCATCCAACAGTTAAAGCTGCAGGTGCCCTGCCCTCTTTTAAATCTGGTCACTCTAGTATAGCTCCTGCACTTTAACTGTGGTGATGAAGAGGGAATTTCACCAGGTTCTCCATATATACAAATGACACCTGCTGAAATTCCCTTTTCTATGCTACTGTTAAAGATACGGGAGCCCTGTCCTCCTTTTCATATGGTCACCTTAGTTAGTGAGCAAACAACCAACCCATGGTGGCTTATGTCTGTTGGGTTAGTGTAGGGTGACCATATGAAAAGTCATATGGTCACCCTACACTAACCCAACAGACAATCAGGCAGTCAGTGGCTTGCTGTGGCTTTTTTCACCCCTCAGTGCTCCTGCCATCTCCCCGTATGCATCCCAGGTGCAGTTCCTGCATCTTTAATAGTTGTGTAGAAAAGGATATTTCAGCAGGTGTTATTTGTATGCATGCAGCACCTGGTGAAATTCCCTCTTCATCACAGCAGTTAAAGCTGCAGGAGCCATGCCCTCCTTTGTTTCTGGTCACTCCAGTATAGCTCCTGCTGCTTTAACTGTTGTGATGAAGAGGGAATTTCACCAGGTGCTGCATGCATACAAATGACACCTGCTGAAATTCCCTTTTCAATACAGCTGTTAAAGCTACAGGAGCCCTGTCCTCCTTTTCATATGGTCACCCTACTTTTGCACTTAATTTCAAGACCTAGTGCAGATCTGCAAGTTACAAGTCTAAGGTGAAGATCAAGCTTCAGCTGAAGTTACTAATCATACATTTGGCCTGGGGAAGATGTGAGAGTTTCTCTTTTGGACAATACACTGTTAAGTGGAAAAATCTGATGAACTGGTTGGTTTTTGCTGTTGGTTTTTGCTTCTATATTTACCCTGAGTAAATGGTCTTCTGCCTTCTCCCCCCAAAAGCTACTGAGGTTCAAACCTGCAAGACGGCCTAACACTGGGTATGTTTGAATTCAGTCAAGTGATGATTTAGAAGGGTCTTCTAAATCATGACTGCACTGCCAGTTTCATGCCTAAGGATAGCCTAGACAAAGGCACAGAAGAAGCCTTGTGCTTCATGAGTGGAGCAGATGAGTCAGGAAGGTCCAGTAAGAAACAAAGGTAGTAAGACATGTGGAATACAAGAGTGTGATCAACACAGGAATCACACAGAAACGCAGGCTGACGACAACCTGCTGCATCAACATCCATCAGGCAAAAGGTTACAGCTGCTTCATCATGCAGTCAAATAGCAATCACATCCTTGGTCTCTTCCTGTCCCCTTTCCATCCCCACCCAAAGCATACCAGGATTGATGGCTCTTATTGAGATAAATACCCTCTACCTCAATTTAAAAGCAGGAAACAATTATGCTGCTGAAATGATATGCACTCTTCAATGGCTGCACTCTCTTAATTAAACATAAAAGCACCCTAATCTTATAGTAACTTCAAGAGGCTCATTTGACTTGTCTCTCTGACGTAGAGCAGTCCAAACAGACTCCCAGGGGTGGCTTTGACAAGATTGCAATGGAATACGGACAGTGTCGCTGGAGAAAAGTGGAGAGGAATGAACAACAGCACTTAAAGGAAAATGCACCCACCCACCAAGCTGAACGGCGAGAAACTCCTTTCATTTGAAAATATTAAGGCTGTTACTTGGCCAGAATTTCATCCTGACCAGAGTGAGAATGACGTCACGATATAGAAAAAGCAAACATTAGACGCAAGTGAGATGAATGATGATTTAGCCATCAGTCTTGCCCCTTTTGCATGTTCGTTCATTTCTACACCCAGGGTACTCTTCACTTTAAAAGGCCACAAGCATTTTTGAAAGAGTTGCAGTCATGTTGGTGACATGACAGCACTAGTGAATTGGCATTTTCCACAACTGCCTTTTCTGCAGTTCCAAGTGAACCATGCTGCAGCAACCTTGCAGAACTGGTTTTTTTGAAGTTCCCCCGAGGAAGGAAAAAAGCTGAAAGTGCTGAGGGTACTTCCAAACTGGCCACACTGCTATTCCATCTTTCTTCACCCAGAAGGCCTTTTCTGTGAAGACACCATTGTCAACATTCTGTCCTGTGTAGCTTGTATGACCTCTGTAGCATTATACATGATTAACAAAAGCTGCACCTAAAATAAATTGCATACCTTCAGGAATTGCACTAAAAGGAAAATGGAGCCTTTTCTGATCAGGGAGGTGAACATCATGCCTTTCTTTAGTTTCTGAATAATTTTATATCAGAAAGTCCTTGAATCTGTTTCTTTTTTAAACAGAACCTGGTTCCTTCCCTACACATCATGACTGGTCAAAAGCACAATGATCAGTTAGGGTATGTATCTTGGGGTACTGAATGCATTTGGATGGAACTAAATTTGGAGATATCGATGCCGGTTCTTAAGTGTTTCTGAGAGTGTGCTTGTGAGTTTATTTACAATAATGGAAAAATGGAATCAAGACCCTTAAAAAGTAAAAATATTGGTGGTGCCAGCCGTGTCTACTTTGGCACATTCAAAGTCCCAGAAAGAACAATATGTGTAACCAAGTATATCATATTAAAAATAAACACAAGATTCTCATGTCTAATTTTAAAAGTCTTTGTCCAGTGTATCTAGAATATCCTTTACGGTTCCTATATCCTGAGTCAGCAGTTGAGTTCTGTGTTACTTGGCAAGCTAAAGCCTTGTTGATTTTCAGGCAGCTGACTTTACCCTCCGTTTGTTTTAACGCTGGGTAAGATTTGTCTCTATCATTACTAAACTCTCCTTACCTGGAAATTTCCTTCCTTCCAATTGCCCCTCTAAAATGGTATTGTGGCAACTGAACTCATGAATGTGCTTCATTTATTGGGTTCCTGCCACTTTTATGAGTTACCCACACCGCTCTTTTTCAAGGTTTTATAGGTTGTCCTATCCTCTACAAAAATTCCACAGAGATCTGGCTATAAACCACAAAGCAATTTCTTACAACCCCTCCTGTTCTAGCTTATCGGGGGTGAGTTTCATTTTGCAATGCAAAAAACATAGTGACAAAACAAGGTTAGCGAATGGAAAACTTTTCCATATGTTAGACTGAAGACATAAAGGAGAAATGGAAATTAGGTGATAAAGGGATACATACAGAGACAGGAACATAAATAAATCCAAAAGTTAAAGAGTTCTTCAGCTTAACCCTCAGCAATATTTCCGTCCTATTCAGTTAATAGAAAGCAGTAATGCCCCCACAATCATGCATTTACTTCCGAAATAGGAAACAATGATATTTCCCCCCTATTCTAAGCAACACAAGGACAAATTGCTACTGTTTGAAGCTGCCAATTTTCATTGTTTGTTATACCTTTCCTACAATAAATTCAAGAGTGATTTCCAGTTAACTTGTTAGTTTCCCTTCCTTTCCTACCAGAGTCTTTTGTGGCCTTTTCCCCTCCAGGTGGCTTCTTTCTTCTCAGTATCCAATAAATGGCCAAAGTTCCAGGCTCCCATTCCGAACTTAAACTTACTACTTGGAAACATGTGTTAAATGTGTCTTTTAATTGTGAAAGAGAAAGAAAGAGCTTTTTTTCAAAAAAACAAAACAAAACTCGGGTATTTGTGCTACTCATCTTCTGCCCAATTCCCACTCGCATTTGGGATTGCTGCTTGTTTTGCGTGAATGGGAAATTGGCGCAAATCCCCCCCAAATATGAGCAAATTTCCTTTGTAGGCCAAAGCAGGGCTGATCCAGTCTATGAAGAAATTTGTTCAAATAAGGAAATTTGCACAAATCAAACTGGTAATTGGGAACAAGACGAACGCCAGCATGTGTTTCACAAGTTGTGAATAATTTTGATGGACGTATCCTTGTGCTTGTGTTCAGGGCTTTGAAAGGGACGTGCAAGCAAAAATGAACTTCTCGTATGTCCCTACTTCAAGGATGCTGATGCACACTACTTGGTCCACCCTCTTTGACAGGTGATCTGGTCTCATTTCTCAATAGAAGGGGTATTAGTTGATTGGGTGAGAAGCAATTGACTAGGTTCTTCACCTAGAAGGGTGCTAGACTCTGTCCAGCCAACCTTCTATGCATGTGATAGCATTTCTGGGAGTTCTAGCCCCTGAGCAGCGTTCCCCAGGCTGAAGAAATTGGCCATCTCTGCTGAAAGCACAGGAAGCAGCTGTGAAAAAATGTTGATTCCTTTTCCCCACTAGGCACTACTGTGCTGACAGCTGGAAGCTGACTTGCAGAGCTTGCACCCATTCCAGAGTCATCCCCATTTGATCTGTGGTTGAGCATGAGACTGGCATAAAGATAAAGCCCCTGGTGGTCCTTGGTGATGGAGAGATTTTATGTGCTTTGTGAGTAAAGAAGTCTCAAATCACAACAGAAGAGATGCATTGCACAAGCATAAGAATGTAAGAAGAGCCCTGATGCTGGATCAGACCAAGGGTCCATCTAGTCCAGCACTCTGTTCAAATATATCGCTGCCATCAGGGCCTTTAATTACTGGCTCAAGACTTATTTTTCCCCTCCATCCAGATTACCTAATTGTGTCTGTTAGAGCAAATGAGAGCCAATTCATGAAATACATCATCTTGGATCCTCAAATTCATAATAATGGTTTTACTCTCAATACTTTACTACTTTGAATTTAGCTCACAGCAAAGAGGTCTTTAAGGAGAGGGTCTATAGTGTTTCTATTCAAATGGATCTCTGTGCAGTCTCAAGTAATAAGATAGCACCTTGGTTTGCAGAGACTAAGCTTAAATTTGAATGTGAACGCTACCTGACTCTAATTTCTAATCCTCCTCTTCGATCAGCCCTTGCACGATGCAACAAATGAAAACAGCAGTGCTAGAAGGGCGTTTTAATAAAATCCCTTATGCCTCGAGACTCTGCCCTTGACAAAGTGGAGGATCTGCCTCATTATTTGTTTTACTGTCCTATCTATTCTGAAATTCGTCCTAAATATTTAGATCTTTTTTTGTGAATAAGTCCAGCTGGTCCGATTCAGAAAGAATATACTTTTTGTTTACATGCAATAACAAGACTGTCATATTGGCATTGGCCAACTTCGCTCTTACAGCCCAAATGTATAGAGCAAAATTTCTGACCTTGCAAATGTATGATTTGTTTTAGCATTGTTTTTATTATGCTTGTTGTAACCATTGGCTGAAACAATAAAGCTTTATTACTACTACTACAGTGGCTAACCAGCCATCGGCCAGGGATGAACGAGCAAGACATGATCAGGGCTGGTGCCAGACTATTTTGCGCCCTAGGCAAGGTGAGCTACTTTCACCCCCACCCCCCAAAAAATGCCAAATTTGATTTTTAAGAACAGATGTTTCCTGGAAAAAATAAGAAGCACAAAACTTGAAACTGCTAAATTTATTTTGAAGTGCAAGAAATATGTCATGCCAATTATAGCAAACAAATTGGAAAGGAACGTCTATGGGTCTAAAATGCATTATTTAATAGGAATGTCACATCCAAATCATCCCCCCTAATTCACACGCGTGCGTACACACACACACTCAGCATCACTCACTCCAAACAAACACACGCATGAACACATGCATTCATTCAAAGACCCCATGCACTCCATTCACCCATACATTCTCTCTCTCTCTCTCTCTCTCTCTCTCTCTCTCTCTCTCTTTCAGGCACGTTCTGGAAGTCTGAACGTGGAGCCACCCCACCCCCACCCCAGCGTCCCTGGCTTCGCTTCGGCTGGCACGGGGCGCCATCTTGCCCGCCCAGGCCCGGCTGAATCCTCAGGCCGGGCTGGCTCACAGCCAACGTGCGTGAGTGCTGTACTGCGGCCGGTGCCCCTCTTAGCTTGGCGCTCTAGGCGGCCACCTGAGTGGCCTCTATGGTAGCACCGGCCCTGGACATGGTGCAACAGCACCCTCACACCCATGTTCCCCAGGCTTTGAAACAGCCTTTGAAACAGCTGAGTCTGCAAAACTCTACAAAACATATCCAACACTGCTGATGGGCTATGCATGCCTCAATTCATTTAGGTTATAGCTGTGGTTATGTGCTACACACCGCCATTGAGGATAGGCTGGGATTTTGTCAGCATTTCCATAGCAAAACCGTAATTTCAGAGGTTTATTCCTTAGCTGTTGATAATGATGCTCAAGGCTGAAATTTGGTATGCAACATCTCACACTTGAGAGTAGAAGTGTACACCTTCACTGAAGTTATTGTACTTATTTTGTGTTTGCCTTAATGTTAAAAGATTCCTCTTTGCCAAATTACTATGGCATTATAGGGTCTCATCAGTTGAAGTCATTTTAGGGAGGAAAAATATGGCTTAGGCTGTGGTAAACAAAATTGTTTCTGTCTGCTTTTTCCATGCATTGGCAAGTTATGTGTAAGAGAGCTTTTGATACAACTTTTATGTGTAAGAGAGCTTTTAACACACAATTGAGGCTTTTGCAAAATTCTTTTTGAATTCTATGAGAATAAGGTCTCTCCAGAATTGATTATGCTGCATATTTCTAAAATTTGTATGTAATTTCGCCCTACTCTTTTGTATGTGTAAAAGTCTGGTCGGTGACTGTAATAAAGTTGATGATGATTGCCTATCATTACTAATTCTTCTACTGACTTCTTTTCAGAAATTTTTATATCTTCCTCTGCTAAATTAGACAAAGTAATCCTAGAAAATGTTGGGATCACATTTTATCATGATTTTATCCAGTAAACTGCTTTGGGATTGTTTTTGATTTGTTTTTAATGAAAGGCAGTGTAAAAATTCTTTATGGGGTTGTTATCTTGATTGCAGCACTTGGGGAAGTAAACTTCATCCCTTCACTCTCCATGGAATCAGGATGGAGATCATTTTCCATTGCTAAGGGCATTACAAAAAAGTTATGATTGGTGTCAATGAGAACACTTTTACTAACCTCTTTAGCCCTAAGAGAGATGGGCATTTCCATCCTAACAATGGCTGAGAAGGGAAGGGATAAACTTCCCCTCCACATGCATTTTAATAAGGATGACAACCCTCCCAGCACCTATACATGATTAAGGAAAAACAGAAGGCATAGCTGCATGCTACACATTAATTGTAACAGGTAGTTCGGTCCTTAGGAGATGGCCTTTGAACTCCTCCCTGAGACAGCTGGTATGTAGCTCAGTGTTTTTCAAGGAAGTTGGTACCGTATTTCTTCTGTTCTAAGACGCCATCGATTCTAAGACGCACCCCATTTTTAGAGATGTTTATTTGGGAAAAAAGGGCATCTTAGAATCAAAGAAATACTACTTCCCTCACCGCCCAGCCAACCTCCCTCCCTCCGCGCTTTCTTCTAATGGTTGTGTCCTTTTCTTTTTTCCCTCTGTGAGAGAAGAAACTGCCGTTTGCACGGGAAGAAGGGGGGCGTTGAAACAAAGAGTAAACTTAACTCTTCAGTCCCGCTCTTTACTTGTCTGTGCACCAGGGGACGACGACATGCGAGTAAGTCCCATGGAAATCGATGGGACTTACGAATAAATTCGCCTAACAAAAAACCAGGCGCTTACCCTCCCAGCTCCTCGCTCGCATGGCTCGAGGCTGCTGCAGGAGCTTCCTCTTTTCCTCTTACCGTATTGCTTCGATTCTAAGACGCCATCGGTTCTAAGACACAGTCCATTTTTAGAGCTGTTTATTTAGGGGAAAAGTGTGTCTTAGAATCGAAGAAATATGGTATATGAAGCTGTTGGGTGTGATCTTTCAGAGTTTTGGAAACTGAATGTCATTAATATGCTGATGACACCCAGTGCTGTGTTTCATCAACAAAGCATCCAGGAGCTGCCATCTCAGTCCAGAACCAATGCTTTGTAAGCTGTCATCAAATGGATCAGGATGAACAAACTATATCTGTGTTAACGTTAGACTGTAAGCCCTTCATGGCAGCGACTTTTCCTCTTGCACTTTGTAAATCACCATGTGCATGGATGGCACTACATAAATGATAAAATATACAAACATAGGAAGCTGCTTATCCTGGGTTAGATACTTGGTCCATCTAGCCTAGTATGGTCCGACAATGAGTGGCAACAGCAACCCAGGGCTTCAGGCAGGAGTTTTTCTTGTCCTACCTGGAATGCTGGGGATTGAACCTGGAACCTTCTGCATGCAAAGCAGATACTCTACCACTGAGCCACGACCCCTCCCATAAAATAAAGCTTAACAAAAGAAAAGGAGTAGTATTCTACAGCAAGATATGCATTGCATAGGTACATTGCAAATGCAAAGATGTGCAAAGTGAAACGCATTGGGACCAAACAGAAGTCTTGTAAGTATAATCTAAAATGATCTTGAATTTATATTCTTTTTTATCAAGTTTTATACATTAAATAGTCAGAATATAAATAATATGAAATGAAAGCAATGAAAGAAGAGAGAGAGAGAACATGCAAGCAAATGAGAAAGAAAGGCATGCACATAATTCCAGGAAGAACATTATCATATACAGTAGCCAGCCTCCCTAAGCCTAATGCCTTCTAGATGTTTTGGACTACAATTCCCATTATGCCCAGCTGGCCTGGCCACTGGCTAAGGAGGATGGGAGCTGTAGTCAACACATCTGGAGAGTATCAGGTTGGGAAAGGCTACCGGGTAGCCAATACTTAAGTTTAAGCTTCTCAAAAGATTTTACTCTGTTCCAGTAAATGATAAACAGTCTCCATTGTTCCCTAAGTAAGGAATGTGTATTTTCCCATGGTCTTTTAAAATATGCCATCTATTCCCATTGTTCGACATACTCTTCTTACTCAATCATCTGGAGTCCACAATGCCTGTCCCCCCACCACACCCAACACTATACAACGTGTATATGTACTGTAACCAGAACATCATTAAATCAAATTTGGGTGGTCTTTTTTATTGCTTGATTGAGATGTCCTATCAACAGCATCCTGGGTTCATACTGGTTCACAAACAGCATTATTTTAATGTAGTAACAGTGTCTTTCCTAATAGTTTATATATATCTACAACTCTACCATCTGTAGCAGCAGGCTGTAGTAAGGGAGAGGAGAGTGGGAAGCTGGGTCATTCTACCAGAGCTTCTGAAAGAATTTTTTTACTCTTCCTTCCCCACTCCTTTTCCTTGTCTTTCTAGACTCCAATTCTGCTGGCAGGGACAGTAAGCTGCTTCAGGAATCTTTTGGAGTGAGATAAAAATACTTCAAATGAATAAATAAATAAAAATCCACATTTATCTGTTTGCAAAGCCAGCAATTTTGAACTAAAAGAGCTATACATTCTTCTTATTTTAAATGACATGTTGCATCAGAAATAAAATATTTAAAAAGAATTTTTCCTTTGATTTGATATCCAATGCATATTTAGAAATTCCCATGCATCTGCATGAAAATTGCTTTATTAGAGTTAGCTAGAACTCTATTAAGGGCAATCCTATGCAAGGTTAGTAAAAAAAAAAGTCCTACATCTGGCTGACTGGGGCACAACTGGGTGTTGTAGGTCTTTTTTTCTGTCTAAACATGCATAGGATTGCATACTTAGTTTTTATGTCTGGGGTTGGATCCAGACATATTCACAGGATAAGAGCCTGTCCTGTTGATTTCCAATGGAAAGGAACTGGAGTGTGTGGTGAGGCAGAGCTGCACCTACTGTTAGGCAGGATGAAGCAGCTGGGGTAGCAGATATTGGGAGATGGCAGCAAAGTGTTGGACGAGAGACCAGTGTACCATGCAACCACCTCTAAGTTAGCCTGCTGCCTTCAGGTCCAGGGAAGGATAGTGTTGAAGAGAAGTTCATCAGTGTTGAAGTCAAGTTTGTCTCCCACTCCAGTTGGCTGCGAGCTTGTAGAGGGGTGAAGTGGGCGTACTGGTGGGTGGAAAGGGGAGGAGACGGGGACATAGGAATCTGAGTTATCCCCAGCCTACTTCCCTTCTGCCTCTGCTAGATGGGTGAAACCCCAAGTCTAGCTAAAATGGATACTCTGCAATGGAAACTTGTAAGCCTCTGAACTTGAGTTATGGGTACCCAGCACAGATCCAACAGATTTATTTATTTATTTATTTATTTATTATTTAGCCAAAAATGCCCTCAAAGAGGCTTACAAAAATATTTCTTAAGACAGTCCCTGCCCACAGGCTTACAATCTAAAAAACATGACACAAAAGGAAAGGGGATTGGGAGGGAAGAGGAAAAAAAGAAGCAGCAAATTCAGGCACTAGATTCTTAGTTGCAAAGTTCAGCAGCTGCTTCCTTTCTCTCTATTTGGCACAGATCCAATATAATTGCACCAAAACTGAGAAACAGGAAAGCTGAGTTCAATTCCTAATGCCAAAAGGTGTTGAGGATATCTCCTCTCCAAGGCAAAACCTACTTTTCTAATGTTATGCTAGCAACTATAATTTTGGATGGAAAAAAGAAAGCAGCAGCAGCAGGACCAGAGCCCATCTCTCCTACTTCAAAGAGAAAAGTCCTAACCATACCACCACAGGAGCAGGTAGGGGCAATGTATGTGAGGATGCGTCTGTTATTGTGTGTGTGTGTGTGTGAGGGAGGGAAAGGCTGTAGGAAAGCGAATGTATAACTTTCTGAAAAGGTACGATAGAGCAGCGGTCCCCAACCTTTTTGGCACCAGGGACCGGTTTCGTGGAAGACAATTTTTGCACGGACCGGGGGGTGGTGGTTGAGGGGATGGCTTTGGGAAGCCCCCCCTGCCCCCCCACTCCAGCGTCCTGGCTTCGCTTCAGCTGGGCAGGCGAGATGGCGCCCCGTGCTCAGGTACGCTGGGGTGGGTGAAAGCAGCTCACCTGCACGGCCCGGTTCCTAACAGGCCACGGACCGGTACAGGTCCGTGGCCCGGGGGTTGGGGACCCCTGCGATAGAGTGTCTGAGTGAATATATGGGATGAAGTGTGCAATCGATACAAGTTTTCTAGATGCCTCATTCATTGACTATGTAATGCATGCTGGGACTTGACCTGTGGTCTGTGATGATGCTGGCTCACTTCCTTGAGTGATGTGCCTTATTTTGGTCTTAAATTCACTTTGTGGATTCACCTGATCTATAGTTTCATCTGTACTCTGTGGTTTTGCTCACTTCCTTGAGTGATCTGTTTTGGCTCTGGTTTGAGTTCTCCGCCATAAATTCACTAATTGCCCTTCAAACTAGAGACTCTCAGACCCAGTGTTTTCTGCAATGTCCTCTAAATAAATATCTTAATTATATGCTGCATAGATATGTGTGAACACGTAATTTGAGATGGGAGCCTGCAGTTGGGGTCCCGGCTTTTGAACTTAACAGTTTTTGCTTTGTGCTTGTGACAAAGCTGACATGTGCGTTGGCCTGATACCTTGTATGGTTATACTGGTGGTGCACACAATGGATGTATAACTTAGATCAGCCTTCTCCAACCTGGTGCCCTCCAGATGTTTTGGACTACAACTCCATCAGTTCCAGGCAGTTTTAGCACTGCGTTCTATCCATAGGCGCTGCTACTTTACTGTGTGGGCTAAATCGTTGGATGCACCAATTCCACCCCTGGGTGCAAGACTACTCATGCCCCCCCCCCCTTATTGCTTTGCCCCAGAAACAAAACTCCACTCCTGTATCACTATGTGGTGCTCCTGACCCCATTTCATTTCATTTCATCTCATTGATTATAGTCCCATAGCCGAAGCTCTCTGGGTGGTTCACAAAAATTAAAACCCATTGCACAAGTACAAAAAAGACATTTGCATAAAAACATAGACAGATAACACACACATGGAGAACATATATCTAAAACCTATTTTTTTAAGCCAGACAGTCCTATGAGGGCAACATCCCATGCCTCAATCTACTGGGCTCTGCCTCTTGGTCTTACCAAGGTACTGCAATTGAATCTTTCAAGACCTGGAAACAGTACATCTGACCAAAGTAATATTTTAAAGGCCAGCAATAAAGGTTCTGATGGATGTCTTAGGGTGCAATCCTATGCATATTTAGCCAGAAAAAAAATCTATAAATCCTAGCTAGCTGGGAAATGCTGAGATAGTAGTGGTAGGCCTCCCCCACTTTTTTAAAATTTATCTAAAGGTGCATAGGATTGCACCCTTATAAAGAAATGGAAACACAAGCTGAGAGAAAACTGATATTTAATTCACGAATCACAGCAAGTATCTTTAAAACAGCAATAGACTAGAAATTGAAATAACTCCCTTCAATTTAATTCTGGATGGACAAATCCTAGTCATTTTTAATCGTATTTTAGGATGCAATCCTATGCATGTTTAGATAGAAAAAAGCCCTACAACTCCCAGCATTCCCAAGCCAGCCATGTTGGCTTGGGAATGCAGAGAATTTTATTTATTATTTATTTAGGGCACAATCCATGGCTGGCTGGGGAATGCTGGGAGTTGTAGGACCTCCCCCCTCCGTCAAAACATGCATAGGATTGCACCCTTAAACAGTCTTTTAAAATTAACATATTGTATTCAATACAAAGATAGAATGGTACAATCTGCAAGTACATTTGATCCCCTCCCCAGCAATGTATAGCATATCATGAAAATCATTATGGGTCTCAGTTTAAATGGTGGGAATATGTTTAACGGGAAGTAAGACATCTTTATTTTTTATATTCTTATGTGTGTTTTGCATAATTTTTTTTTAAAGGATTAGACAAAGGAAAGGAGAATCGGTCCTTTGGCCACTATCCACGCTTCATGACTAGTGGCCATCTACTTCTGTTTACCAGAGGCTGGCAGAAGGAAGAATAATGACCACGAAGAACCCTTGGCTTGAGTTGCCATGCGGGGGGAATTCGCCACTGCTGGAGCCCGAGTGCCAAACTGCATAGAGTACTAGACGATATCTCGTTTTTTCTCATCCAGCATGGCAATGCATATGCTGTTATGAAACTGCCAATCGACAAGCATGAAGTCTTGCAACGTGGTTTACACACCAGCTCTGCTAACCAATGCTTCTCTGCGGTCGCTGGATTACAGAGCAGAAAATTGCGAGCTGCCGTTTCCCATTCCCTGCTTACATTTTCACTCGCATCTCTGCCTCCCTCCCCATCAATTGTCTCCGAGTCGATGGCTCCGCCGCGTATCTTAATCCTCCCCTTCTCGAGCATCGAACAGATTCTCCTTAAAGAAGCCCCCGGTGGACGATTCGGAGGAACTACATTACCCAGAAAGCAACGCACTGTTCGTAGAAAGGACGTCTGCGCACTAAGACACTCGGATCCAAGTTTGGAGCTTTTAGCTGCCAGACCTGGCCCATCATGTAGGTGCAGCAGAGCCTTCCTTACCATTGCAATAGGAGGGGGGAAAGCCCACTTTGCAATCTGTTTTGCAAGGTGTGCAATTGCAGCTCCTTCCTCTGCAAGGAGATTTGCTGCAGGAAGTAAGAAAAACTCCAGTTGCATGAAGATTGAGCGCTTGCAGTTTGCATCTTTGTTGCAAAACTAGCTACAGAAGAGAGAAGGCAAAGTCTTTTGTGTTCCCCTCCCCCATCAAAGCAGAGGGGAAAATGTCTCAGCCGAGAGGTAAGGCTCCGACGTGTTTCTTGCAGATATGCAAAAAGTCGTCCATGCATTTTGAAATTGCATGCATGCAATTTTCGGGATGCAAATGCATTTTGAAGTTTGAGGCTTTGAATAGCTCTCAGTTGCATTTCCTGTTTAGTATATGCTTTTTTTTTTTTTTTTTTTGCAGACACACACTCGCGCGCGCACACACACGCACACACAGTTCCTGTAAGGCAGGGCTTGCAGTTCAGCTGTGCATTGACGTTATTTGCATTCTTCTGCTGGATTACTGAGCTCTTTTTGCCTTTTGCACAGTCAGGACAGATAAAGGGTGCTTGAGAGCTTATGCATGAGCTGCTGTACACTTTTTTTTTTTTTTTTTGCAAAAAAGAAAATGAGGCCAAATGCAGATAAATCTGCAGACAATTTGCAGTGCAAATTTAAATCAAACTTTTTCTTTTAAGTCGCTGGAGGAAATGAAAGGTGAAACTTGAGTGGACTTAATAAGAATTAAATATATGCCTCTGTTTCTATGGGAAAGTATTGTTCTGGTGCCAGTGCTGAGCTCATTTTCCACAGACACCCCCCCCCCCCCCGGTTCACAAGCAGTGTGTGTAGCTTTTCGGACTGGATTGGAGAAAGTTACGCAAGGGAGTCTTGCATTTTCTTATTGTGGAACATGGTTTTATTGGCTTTTGGTGTGTGTGGACTGACAGTAGATTTTTTAAAAAAAGTGTTGGAGAACGTTCTGTGTCAATTTAAGCCTGTGCATATATTTTAAGATTGGTAAACGTGGAAGGATAATATTTGGCATTCAATATCGCCGCTTGCAACGTCCCATTCAAACTTTAGAGAGGAATGGCTAAAGTAAGAACGGGTGAAGCCATCCTGAGGCTGTGCTTGGAGTTGGGACCTGGGGATCCATTCATGGTTTGGGGGTTAAATTCTTGATAGGGATGCAGCTTTCGGAGTTTGCATTTTTTTTCATTTCAAATGTACACTCCTGCATTATTCCATTCAAGCTGCAGGGTGATGGTGTGTGGCATTCGGATCTGTGCAGACTGCTGCAGACTGCCGTTGGGGAAGCCACTTGTAGGAGTTCCTGGATGAGTAAGAGGAGAGGATACCCTTTTGTGTGTGTCGAGGAAAAGGGGCGATAGGCAAACGTAGTAAACGTTATGAGAAACACAAAATAGTAATCCCAAACCTTTTTCCCCACCCCCACCCCCGCCTCTCCCACACAGTTGCACTTTGTGGCAGTTGAATTGCATAATTTATTCCCCACTTGCTGCAGTCCTCTCTCCCAGCCAAATGGAGGATTCCCACAGCAGAAAAAGTCCAGCCAGTTTTGCCAGCTGAAAAGGATGCCTACACACAATGTGGCACTCGGTTGGAGTTTCTCATCCAACATTTTGATCGAGTTAGCAGCCAAGAAGGGAATCCATCATTTGATACATGGAGGAAGAAAGAGGGAGGATGTAAGCCTGATTCTCCCTCCCCTCTAAATCCTTGGAAAAACTGATCAGGGCTGGAGCAGAATTGCAGTGAAAAAAAGATTCCTGTCTTGGACTGGGTTTGCCTAAATTAAAAGAAAAGTGCGGCCATTTATCCAGGTTAGATTTTGCTTTTACTTTTAATGCCTCTTCATTTGCCACCAAGCACAAATTACTTGCTCTGCCAATATACAGGAGAAGATTGCCTTAATCAGCCTAAAATTTTGTTTTTCTTGTTTCCTTTTCTTTCCAGCCCTCTTTCACCCCATCCATTTTCAGCTCTTCCCTATATTTAAATGTCTAATACCGCATTTTCAAATAGAGGATGTGGTTATTAAGGGACTCTAGAATGGAAATCAAACATGGGCTTTAAAAGTGTCTTGAGACTTTTCAATTCATAAAATGAAGGTGCGTGCATGTGTGTAAGTCTTATTGTAAGGCATGAAGTAAGTATGCTGCATTAATACAGCAGAAAGAAAAAGCCACATGCTGATTGTGAGATGACTCTTCTTATTTTCTGTTGTTTACTTAGTACCATCTGTGCACATGGAACTTTACAGAGTAACATTTGCAAAAGACAGATTCCTGTCCCGAGGACCTTACAATCCAAGGTTAGCGGGTGGGTTGGATAAGAGAGCAAGTGGAGTAAGGGAAAGGGAAAGGTTATAAGGATGGATATGAGTAGATCCCAGTTATGTTTACTTAGTCTTTATTTCTGCAGAAGATGAGAACTAAGGGATTTTGCAGAATTGTGAGCATTGGGATGCATTTAGAGATGCAATATTTTAAAAAGAGATTTTGGCAACTGTATTTTAGAGGATCGGCCAGTGTTTTTTTAAGCAAAGAAGATGATAAAAAGAGTGTGTAGTTTTGCCACCCAATAGTACAGTGTTGGTGTTACATAAATTACAGTGGGTGTAGTACTTCCCAAAGCATGTCTATAAATGAGGTTGTGGTCATGTTCCTTTATATCTTCTAGACCAAAATCATGGCACTTATTTTTGGTCTACAGCTTTTCTTTTCATAAAGTGAAGTTGTTAGTCTAGATTTATATAGGGATAGGAAAATTGCATGAAACCTCAGCCATGGCCTTGATTTCCCTTTATTTCAAGTCTTGCCCTCTTCCTTCACACTGTCCTATCTTAAATACCTCTGTTGTGAGAAACATCCTTTACTTCCAGAGTATGGGGTTGCCTGGAATGTCGAGGTTGTGGTCATGCAGTAAGTCCTTTGGGAATGCTAGTTTGCCATATGGATCAGTATCCTTCATGTTGATTTCTCTCAGTGCCACCTCATCCTATTAGCGTGGGTATTTGGCAGCAGCATGCAGACAGAACACATGATGGGGTGCTTTATTTATTAGATTCATATACCGCCCAACTAGCAAATGCCTTGGCACGGTTTACAATTATAAAACAAAACAATAAAAAATAACAAAAATGCAACAATTAAAAGCATCAAAATAATACAACATTAAACACTAAAAACATTAAACACTATTAAAAACATTGAGAAGCTAGCTAAAAATTGGAGCACCAGATGAAAGAATAAATAGCTGCTTAAAGAAGAAGATCTTCAAACTGATGACTAAGGATAAAATCCCATCTAAGTCTTACTTAGAGTAGGCCCACTGAAATGAGTTTGTTAGCCATGACTAACTTAAAACTCATTCTTTTCAGTGGGTCTACTCTAAGTAGGACTTTTATTGGATTTTACCCTAAATGTATACAATGAAGATGCCAGGCGCATCTCCCTTGGGAAGGACATTACGTAGACTGGGGCGGGTGGCTTATACCATTGTGGGTGATGCTACCCAGAGAAGAGCTTCTGAAGACTGTCTTTGCAACTGCGCAGGAACATATGAGATAAGACACTCCTTTAGGGTAATCTGTGAGCAAGCCTGTACTTGTAAAATGACTTTTCATGCTCAGCAGTTGGCATGCCGTGTGACCCCCACCTAGCTGATTTCAGTGGCAATTACTCACAACTAAGGTGGTTTTCATGTGTTTGCATCAGACATTGATTGTTGCAGATAAGACACCATCGACACAACTTTCACATCTTCTAACATCAAATCAGTCAATGCTTTCCAAATGAGAGTTCACATATTCAGCAGTGCGCTATCTAAGTAATCAAGTGATGAGCATTCAAGTGCCAGCTCCAGGTTTTTGAGGGCCCTTGGTTAAGGCCCTCAATGGGATCCCTCATTGAGTCAATCTTCTCACCACCCTTGTCCACCAGCTGCTGTTGCTCCTCATCCTTCCCCCCCCCCCCCCCCAGCATTGCTACGATTTATTTGCTTAATAGCAGAGAGTCAGCGAGCAAGCAGGCAGTGGCATTTTCTCACCATCACCTTGTCTGGGCCAGAGCGAGAGGCAGCTGAACAAGCATGATGCAGTGGTGAAGAGGAGGGGCAACTCCAAGGGGTCTTGCCAGTGGGCCCTTGCTGGGATTTCACCCTTGGTAGTTGCCCAACCTTGACACTGCTCCTGATGCCTATGTGTATCTGAAACTGCTGTGTGTTTCAGATTGCAGTGCTGAAGCTAGTTTACACATGCGAACTGCCTCTCTGTACTCCCTCCTGACTGGGCCTGAGTATGTTCTGTGAACAGCGTCTAAATGGATTTACTACAGTGGCACCCTTTCGAGGCTTTGTAATCACACTGCAGAGGAAGTTAACTTGTGGAGCGTGAATTCATACATGGTCGCTCTCTTTGCAAATCCTGATCTGGGGGTAGCTGGGAGAGGTTGTCCAAAGGCCATGTGTATTTAAGGTCTGATCCTTAGTCTGCGATTCTAAGCACTTACTTGGAAGTAAGTATTAAAATTCTCAGGCTTATTGCAGGTAAATATGCATGGCAGTAGGATGCCATATTGCAAGAGCCATGTCTGCTATGCCAGTTTTGTGTGCCAGATAACATTGTCTAAACACAATTATAGGTAAAGTATCTAGTTTTGTTGTCTACAATCTGAAAGATATCTCCTAAAACCCCTTTTAGTTTTCCAGGACCACAGGAGAGTGTGCCAGAGCCATAGGAGGTGTCAGAATCACTCTCCAGAGACTGTAGACACTCCTACAAACTCCGGAGGGGGGAATTTGACATTGGGCTGTTCTCCCTCCCCACAGCCACTGTGGAAAGCACCTCACTGGCTGCTTCTTTGAGGTCGCAGTAGTGACCTCGAAGAGATCAAGAAGGGGGCAGGATGATAGGTGGGGGAGGGGAGAGGGAAAGTCTCTGCCTGGTTATCTTTGCCATGACAAGGTAAGTCAGCTAGATGGTAAGTCATTTAGTGGCCTGTCTACCTGATTTTTTTATTTTTAAAGAGGGTCGGGAGGCGAAATAGCCTTCAACTGCACTTTCCGGCAGATCATAAGACAGACAAATGGCGCTGATCTCTGAGCCCTGTCTATCAACAGACCAATCCACAAGATAGTTGTCTTAATTAGAATGCTATTGATCCATTCACAACTCAGTCAATTTTTCCTGAAAGCCTTATTGAAACTTTTTGGAATATTTCGAAATGGAGTTCTTTAGATATTTGGTGGCCAGTTCTGAACTAACACTCAAACTGTGCCTAAGAATAACACTGTAAGACTTCTGAAATGTTGAAGATGGACTTTGAGACTTGGCTTGCTCTGTACGGAGAAAGGGGCGATGATGATGTTGGGTTTGGTTTAGCATGCAATGTTCATGTAGCTACTGAAATGGCAATATGAATTATTTACAGAGTTGGTAGAAAGAATATAAATGCTGAAGTAATACTTTCTATCGTTTTACCAAAGGATAATTAGTTCTTGGTGCTTACAAATTGGCACTTAGCTGGAATTAGTCACTTAAGAATTATTTTCAGGTAAAGAGTACAACAAAGACTAATATCCAAAGTGCCCTGTGCTGGAGTTGGGAGTGGAACGTCAGTCCTTTCCAATTGCAACTCTTCATGCTGAATAGAGTCCAGGGTGGATAAAAATCAATGATTTTTTAAAAAATAAAATAAAAAAATCAGATTTTTAAAATTTAAATCGATTTTTTGATTTAAGTTGATTTTTTTAATTTAAATTGGATTTTTTTAAATAAAATGCTTTTTGAGGAAAAATCTATCTAAAGATAGTCTCCTATTTAAAATACATTATAGTCCAAAGGTTATTCATCATGAAATAAGGATTAGTTTTTAATTATGTAGCATGACACTGTTTAAACTTTTTGGTAAATGAATTCCATTAATCCATTCACAATGTCATGCTCTTCCAGAGGTTTCTGTAAGATTATTTTTCTTCCAATAAAGTACAGCAGAAAAGTTGTCAAAATATGAATGATTAACCTATTAAACTGGAGATAGTTCACAATTATCTATCTATGATGTGTTTCTAATAGTATAACCAAATCAGTATTTTTTTTTATATAACTGTAAAGTTGCTATTCTAAAAATGAAACCTTCATCTGGTTGTAAATATTAAGATTATACCAGCAAGAATGAGTATTTGGTAACTCTGAGTTGTGTAAAATATAGCGAGGAAGAGTGCACTTTTGGCGGGCGGGGGGCGTCACATGATTAAATTGAGTCTTTCTGTGTAATGATTTAAATCAAATTGATTTAAATCAAATCCACCCTGATAGAGTCCCTTTCCAAAAGATCCTCTGACCTTCAGGAGTAGGTTTTTGAGGAAGAGAATGGAAGTAGTGAGAGACTGCAGTGGGAAATGTGGAGGGACAGGGACTAGAAATGTTCTGTTGTACACCTGGTATTCCCTGTGCATCCTGACCATTGCGTATAAAGGGCAGAAATCCCTGCCAGATAAAATTCCTTTGCCAATTTAAAGGTGTTCTCATTTCACAGCTCTAAATATAGTGATAGATGTCCATATTGGATTACTGTTCCACTCTGGATCAGAACTGAAACGAAACTGAAAAAAAGAAAATTAAATATAGGCTTAAAATAGTTAAACATCGTAAATCCTGTGTCTTATGGAACAACCACATGCTATTTTCATAGTTTATGACGTATGCTGTGTTTTTTGCCCTTATTTTGTGGTATTCTCTTGTTCCTAACTACCCTAGGGAATGCTGCTTAGCATGATTGTAGCAGCTCCTAATGATGTACCTTTGGCAGCTGCTTGTACAGTTGAGATATATTGATTTTAATTCATGCGGCATGAGGATGTGGGCAAGATCCTTGGTAGTGTGAGATCAACCATGTCTGCTCTTGATGCCTACTGTTCTTAGTGGATGAAGACAGCTAAAGGATGCTTGGTCAAATGGGTGGGTAGAGTGATGAATAGGTGAGTAGAGTGATAGGTTTGATTTCATCCAGACTTCAGATGGCTGTAGTAAGATGTCTATTGAAGCCCTCTCCAGGACTCCACTATGTTGGATCATTTCCAACCACTTCCATATTTGCCATTTTTGGACAAAGTACTTGAGCATCTAGTGTTGTGTCAACTCCTGTTTCATCCAAGAAACCCTTATTTACTAGACCCATTTCAATCTGGCTTCAGGCTCATTGAAACAATGTAGGCCACATTAATTGATGAGATATGCTGGAAACTAGATAGGGAAGTACATTTCTATTGGCTCCGCTGGACCTCAATGGCATTCAACAGTAGGGACCATGTTATCTTTCCTGTCTGTTGGGTGGCTATGGAACTGAGAGGCACTGTGGTTCTTGTCCTTCCTCAGTGGTCAGTTCCAGAAGGTGATGATGGGGGATTCTTGTTCAGCACACTGGCCATTGATGTGTCCCTTGGGGATTGATTCTGCCCCTGCCCCTATTATCTACATTTACATGGATCCATTGGGAGATGTCAGAGGGTTTGGAATGTGTTATTATCAATATGTGCAAGACAGACGTCTCTTTTTCTTCGGATGACATCATGTTTACATTTTGTGGGTGTCCCTGGAATCAGCTTCATTTTTGGAAGACCATGTGGTTGTAATGGCCAAGAGTTCCTTTGTTCAGGTTAGGCTGGTGCCCCAATAGCACCTATTCCTGAGGAAGTCATCCTAGCTGTGGTAACTCATGCCTTAGTTACATTAAGTTTGGAGTATTGTAATTTGCCATAGACATGGGGCTATCTTTTGATAATCATCTTTGGAAGCTGTAGTTGGTCTAGAATGTAGCAGCAAGGATGTTAGTGGATGTGTGCTCATGAGACCATGTCACACCTATATTGGAACATCTGCACTACTTACCAATTTGCTTCTGAGTACAATCTATTAAAGCCTTAAGCATCTTGGAATCACTTCTTCCCATACATCTGACTCTCTAAGACCAGAGATGGAGAACATGTAGTCCTCCAGAGGATGATTGAACTGCATCCATTCATTCATATATTACATTTCTATACAACCCAATAGCCAAACTTCAAGTGCAGCTCCTCAAATTGGCTATGGCTGATGGGAATTGCAATTCCCCAATATCTGGAGGGTCACGTGTCCCGTGTCTTAAGATGAGGAGGAAAGGTCTTCTCTCCGTCCCACCTAGGGTAGAGGAATGGTTGATGGCAACAAGTGATAGGGCCTTCAGGTATGGGTACAGACTTTGTGGATCACCTTGCTCCATGAAGCATGGATGGAATTTAGTGGAAGATGGCTAGCAGCTGTAATTGGGCATCTGCTGTATCAAAGGAGGTAGTATAAAAATTGTATACATGCCTTTACAATTTCATTGCAGCCGTTCGTCTTGTGATGTGTTTCTTTTGTAAACCACCATGGCGATATGCTTGAAGGGTGATATACAAATATTGAGAACATGGCTTTTCATGTTGAACATCCTTGATGTGTGGTTTATTAGATAACTTTCTACATAAGTTGGGTAGTGGGGTAGTGGTGGAGGATATGTTTTGTTTTACAACTTATCCAGTAGAATTTTAGGATATTTTAGTATGTTTTTAGTATATTTTTAAACAGTATATACCATGTTTTTAATCAGTGTTTTATGTATTTTATGCTTATTGTTGTTCCTCACCTCAATCCAATTGGAGAGGCGGGTAAGAAATAAATTATTATTATTATTATTATTATTATTACAACTTGGGGTGAAACCTGGTAGTGCATACTGCTGATTATGCACATCTTGTTCTGGGCAGCTGGTAGTTTTTAGACTCCAGGCACAGAGTGAACCAGTTACTCAGCTGCAAGGCTGTCAGTGCCAGTCTGTGGGCGGTTGTACCTGAATTTAGACCTTTGGTCCTTGCTGCCCATTACTGGCAGCTTGAACTGGAACCTGAAGTGCAGCAGCAGAAGATACTGCACTACTGATTAGGCAAGAACAGAAAGCCAGATTCTCTCATGCCTGATTCAGAGGCTTCATTTACATCTCAAAGGACTGGTGTACTTGCCTATTCTATTCTGTCCCTGAAGAGGGATCTGGTGCCTTGGGGCTCACTAGGCAAAGTCATGTTATCATCCCATAAAGTTTTGGGTTCAGTCAGGCCTGGATGCAAGTTTCAGGGTGCTATCTCCTATGACAGTGGACCAGTCCTGTAATGCAGAGTCCTCTGTGGTAGGCTTCCTGCTACTTTGCTGTGCTCTGGTGGATTTACTGGGCAGTGCTAGATATCTGGGAGACACCATTTAAAATCACTGCCCTGGAGTAATCCTTTATTGACATTGAAGGAAATTAAAATGGTGGCTCCCATCTGCTTTGGGCTGCCCAGCACCAAACCTGGACACTTCTTTTTTAAAAGGTGAGCCCAGGGCAGACCTTGGCCTGTGGGTAAGTGCCAGGCCTCCAAACTACCTAAGGATTTTGCATGCTGACTCTAGGCCCAGGTTCAAGCCTGGAATTCCCGACTAGGCAGTATCTTGGTATGCTGTATGGCTGAGTTACAGGTGAACTACCATGTGGGAAGTTTCTAAGCAGCTGTCATGTGGTAAAGTGATAATCCGTTTTCACTTTCAGTGGCGGGATTAAGGGAATATACCCTTTCCTAAGAATTATTTAAATATGTAGGAGTTACTTACAAAATACTGTACTGAATTTATATATTCCCTTTTTTGTTAGTTGCCATGGGCGTTTTAGGAAAGGCAGATATAAATATTTTCAGTAAATAGAACCTTGGGATGGGTGGAGGGAAGTGTTGCTACAAATCACCAATTTGATGTGGGCATAGATCATGCCTGCTAAACTTTGGTGTTTATTAGTGCATCACTGCACTTATTTCTACGCTTCTAAGAAAAAATAGATGCAAAAACCACCATGAGTTTGAGGATCTTGCAGCATTAAGACCTAGCACTTGAAAACAGAGTGACTCGAGTTGTCATTGCTGATAGTGATTTACAGAAAAAGGAAAATCCTTTTATTCCTTAATAAATTTATATGGTCTGACTTTCATGCGTTTAGTTAGTAATCTGAGCTAATATGTTTAGCAGAGCTTTGAACTTCATGGGTCTACTGTAGATGAATTATTGGAGTTTTCTGTAACTGTTTAAATCCTTCTGTATATAAAAACGACACCTTACGGATGCTAAATGCTTTTTAATGGGCTTCACTGAACAAATCTGATCAAAGCACAGCTTGCCAAATGTGGCGCTTAGTACAGAGTGAGAAAGTTCAAATTATATATATAGGGTATAGTTACATTTCAAAGCTTCAGTTCTATGACTAGATGTAATTATTGCCTTCTGTTTAATCATTTTGACACTGGAGAAAAAGTGTGCTGTTGTGCAGAACTGTTGTGATATCGCTAATACAATGCGCTTTGTGGAAATGTTATATAATGACAGTGTTGCAAAGATCATTATGGTGGATTTCTTGTGCGTCAGTGTTGGCAAAGCCCAATGTAGGGTGTGTACAGAGATGGTGCTGTCTAGCATCTGCCTTAAGTTTCTACTGGTAGGTATCCAGGGCAGACACTCAGTTATGTAATAGCTGGTTTGCCTAGTTGGTGCAGCTTCAGGATGTTTTACATTTAGCATCTTCTCCATTGCTGCTTGTGGCTATGTGAGAAACTGTAGGACGCTGCGTAGTGAAAATCTGGACAGCCAGAAGGTCACAGGATACAGAAGTTGAACATATTTTGCAAATGCAGGTGTGTATAGGATTCACTCCCTTCAAAATTGTAACTTTCTCTTCTGTTCTGCATCCGTTGGGCTAACTATTCCTTTTAGTGGAAGCATCGGTTTTGTCAACAGACTCACATGAGCCATCCTCATTGAAATAAAAGCACAACCCACATTGCAAGAGCTCCAGTGTACTCATTGGGTAGAATCCAACTATCATCCTCCTTAGAGTAGACCCCTTGAAATGAATGGAACTTAAGTTAGTTATGACTAACTTATGTCCCATTCATTTCAGTGGGTCTACTCTGAGTAGGACATTAGTTGGATTCTACCCACTTGTTATTCAAGTATGACTGGCTTCGAATTGGGGGAAGATTTTGCAGATCAAAGGCACTCTGTACCTTTCATTGTATATTAAGAAAGTTCTTGATTTTCAGGTTACCCCCCCCCCCCCAGTTTAGGTTTCTAGTCCTCATAACCTACACAGAAAATTGAGGGGAAACCTGTAACAGCAATCTCAGTGTCAGGCAAATGAAAAGATTCTGACATGATGCGCGTATGCATCATGCAAACCTCTTGTGAAAACATGAATAAAATGATATAGAATCATAGAATAGCAGAGTTGGAAGGGGCCTACAAGGCCATCGAGTCCAACCCCCTGCTCAATGCAGGAATCCACCCTAAAGCATCCCCGATAGATATCTCAATTAACTGTCTTGGTCTTACTAAGAATTGTCTCAGTAACCTTGATTATATTATCAGTACAGATTATTTCCACTTACCCCTAGCATATTTCTATGGCTGCAAGGCTCATTGAAAGCAACAGTTAAAATGGGCTGCACTGGAAACAGTAGGAACGCATAGCAGAAAAAGTTGAAAACGCCTGCTAACCAAGGCCCTATACTGGTCTGCAACTAGTTTTGATAGACCACCACTTTTGCCCACCTCCTGTGTCTTCACTCTTCATGGTTGGCTGCCATAAGTCCTGTAGCATGAGATGCTACTAATCAGTGTGGGGTGGGGTTGTCCAGTGGGGGACATAGCAGATGGTATCTCTTAGAGGGCTGGCTTTGGCCAAAAGGATATCAGCTGCTGACCCTAGGCTAGCGGCTGCCACTTTCATATGCATTGTAGAGTAATTGAGGTGAGCAGAGCAATCCTGTTGTAGGGAAATTCCATGGTGGAGCAACCCTGGCAGGTCGTTGTACCTAGGACAGGATATAGTGTGGTAGTTTCTTCTGTTTCTGCTTTCTTTTTCCCTCCCATTGAGGGAAATATCTATTCCTGCCCCTGGGCTGGTATAATGTGTTGGAGGAATGAGAGTTTTTAGGAATACGTGGCAGGACAGCAGTGGCAGCAAAGCTTGTAGCCACCACATCAGGGGAATCTCTGGTGGTAGATGTGCCATCCTGCCAGGATGCCTCCATCCGCTGGTGGAGCTTCACTTCTGCAATATCCTATGGTGTATTAACTGCTCTTCTGGGGAGCAAACCAGCTGGAACTTCCATAATATTTTCCATGGCTTCCATCACTGATACATAACTGTCTTTCCACTTGGATATAGTGGAATACTGTGTTTCAGAACTATACTTAAAAGAGCCAAATACGTTGCATGTTTTTAAAGAATATTTCTGGCCTTTAATGAGCAGAAAGGAAAAAATGCTCAGAGTTTTAAAACTAGAATATTAAGCTGAAGATTAAATGGTAAAAAAGTATCCTAAGCTATTCATTGCCTTTTGAATGCAGTGAGCACAAATAAAAAAGGTTGCTTTTGAGCTCATTCCTCCTATTAGCCTTCCCCATTGCTAAAGTCCACATCAAATTTTGATATTTTGCAAGAGAAGAAATGTCCTTTGTGCATGGTTATAGTCTGTTCTATGTAGCTAGCTCTGTATGTGCGGTGCTTTCTGTATTTCTTGGCACATGTCACAATTCAGCATGGAGGAGCTAGCAGGAAAAAAAAGGAGTCCAAAAGCTCCAGTGGGAAGAGACAGGCTGTGATGAACACAGCCAGTCACATTGGAAGTAGGTCATGAGCTGAAAAATGATGCTCGATTTTGTATAGCTTCTGTGAAGCAACAATAACCAAGAGGGGCCGAAAGCCTTTGTAGTCACCCCCAGGTACTGCTCTCCCAACTCTAGGGTTGGGGAAAAGGGCGAAGTAGAAAGATCTGCTTCCAGAAAGTGCTAAATAATGTACTGAAGTTGAGTAATATATTGGCATAATTTTATTTGGAAGAGTTTATTTACAAGCAAACACAGCTTCTAAGAATGACTTGACATGGCAATTGTTTCTGTAGCTGATGCAGTGTGAAGAATAGATGTACATATCCGGACACCCATGAATGTGCATTGAAGAGCAGAAGTCCAAATTGGGTCTTCTGAGGTGCATATTTATGTATACTTAAGGGTAAGGTCCACCATTTGCATTTGACATGTTTGCTGCAGGAGGCAGATGTGCAGCAGTGGTGATAACGATTACCACATCGGAAGTGGAGATGCCATTATAGGGGAAGAATATAGGGTATTTGGGTAGTATTTGGGTAGAATATAGGGTATTTGGGTAGAATATAGGGTAGCTTGAGCCATAGGACATCGCTAATAGTGGACAAAACTGAGAACAACTTGAAATTGTACTATTCTAAGATCTGCATTGGGATTGATACTGCCTTCAATTAAAAGCTATATATAGCATGAAAGCCATTTGGTTTCAAGATATTTATTTTCTTAATAAGTATGCTCAATATGTCGTGCTTCATTTGGAGTTTGACCATCTTGGTGGACTTATTTAATAGCTTGCAAGAAAAAAAACTTCAGTTCAAAGCAATGAATCATATCCCATAAAAACTTGGGGAAACATTTAAGGAATCCAGTTTTTGAATGCCTCTTGCATGTGCCCAAGCATAGGGAGGTCAATGAGAGGGTCAGCTAGAGAACTTTGTCCTGTAGCCACCTCCTGAAGAACAGAAAGTTGGAAATAACATTCTCTTGCACTTTATAGTTAGGCAACACCACAGTTTAGTTGTTTTAAGTCCGTCTTCCCCAAACTAGTGTCCTCCAGATGGTTTTGACTTTAACTCCCATCAGCTTCAGCCAGCATGGCCAATACTCAAGAATGCTGGGAGTTGTCATCCAAAACATCTGAAAGGCACCAGATTGGGGAAAGCTGTTTTAAGGTAACGGAGGCTGTATCTGTATATAAGCAAACAACATTGGGTACTTCTCCAGGTTCAAGAATAGGACTATAACAGCAATCATGTGGGAATTAATATCCCAGACTAATCCCCATCTTGTGTCAGTATCTAGGAGGCAGTGCTAGACGGCAGGTTCTTAATGTGTTCGGTACCAAATACGTGAACAAGGCTAGTGTAGGGGGACAGAAGTATCCGGGAAAGGAGCTAGCAGGCCACAGTTGTACTGGAACTGAGGAAACCGCATGTGGCAGGGTGCTTATGGAGACGGTAGCTGGCTGTCCTCACTGAGTATTAAGACAGTGAGCCAAAGACTTTTTTCAAAGTTGTGTGCATGTTGATGATTTCTTAAGGAAGCCGATGCCAAAATTTCAGTTTGAAGCAGGCTGCCAAAACCAAAAACAATTCAGCACATTTGGAGCTTCTACACGTGGATTCATAGTCTGAATTTTCATTTGGACCATCTTGCTTGCTGCTCATGCATGTTCCTTGGAAAGCAGCAGGACTTAGAGATTAAACATTAAATGCAGTTTCTCTTGCTTTCCAGTCCTGTTGAGTTACTCTCTGGAGACCATCTTAAAGGGGTGATTAGGGGATGGGGGAAGAAGAGGAGAAAAATGTGTGAGATATTTTCTGCCCATCTCTCCCCTTCTCAACCCTCAAGCTCTTCTATCTCCAGGCTGCCTGTGTGAAATTTGGGCTTTCCACGCTTCCAACGAGCCTCACAGATGAAACAGTTTGGTGTAGCTGACTGGGGAGGGAGAGAGGTTTTCTTCCCACACTCTATCCAAATTGAGTTGCTGGAGGGTCAAATGATACATTTTCATATGGAAATCTGTGATTAATCTCCAAAATTGTTTTCGTGGAGCTGTTCACACAACACATTTACCCACACTCAGTGGGGTTGTTTGCACAACACGCTAACCCTTACTCAGTGGTTGAGTGTGGGTTGATTTGGACCGTGGGTTGCTTGTCGAATACGCAGCCAGATGGCTTGTTAACCGTGCAGTGTTAACATCCTTCAATATGCGATTTGTCCACTTCCAATATCAAATTAGCAGCTCCCTGCAGGTGCATTTACTTAATGGCAGGAGATCATTTGCAGCTCTCCTTGTCATAACATGGAGCTGGACCAGCCCCAGCCCAAGGCAGGTTGCCGCCTGAAGCGGGGATGCGCCACCACCCACCCAATCTACCCACTCACTGCTGGTTTACTATTCTTGGTGTGTTTACGTGTACCTGCTGTGCTGTTCCAGGACCTCTTGCAATACTTTGCCCGACCTCATGCAGGCACGTGTGGCTCCTGAAGGTGGAAACACTTTACGGGCAGTGTGCTGGTGAGGCATGCGTGCATGCCCGCACCAAGAAAAGTAAACAGGCCAGCTGGTGGGTGGGTGGGTCCATTTGGGTTGGCTGGCCAAATGGGGTGGAAGGCAAGCGGGTGAGTGAGCAGCCGCTTCTTGGTCCTGCTGATTGGCCATGTTGCCAGCTAGCAGGACCAAGAAGCAGCAGACCTTTAGAGGGGGGGAGTGCCGCTCTTCCCATATTCCTCCGCCTGCAGTGCCCGCATCCTCCCGCTTCATGGTAGGGCTGGTCATGAGCTGGATCCTCATTTAGCTCTGATACAGCCCCAAAGAGCAGTAGTGGCCATAGGAAGCTGCCTAATACTGAGTCAGACCTTTGGTCTATCTATCCCAGTATAGTTAACACTGACTGGCAGAAGCGCTACAGGATATTTCCCACCCTTATCTGGAGATGACTGAGATTGAACCTGGGTCCTTGTGTATGCAGGGCATGTGCTTTCCTACTACCTTTCCCTGTGAATTAATAATTAACTACTGCTTATGACTGTAATAGGAGCAGAACCATCTCTCTCTCTCTCTCTCTCTCTCTCTCTCTCTCTCTCTCTCCTTTTAAACGAGCTTACTATTCATATGATGCACATTTCTTCATAAACATGTTTCTGATTTTCTTTTCTTCCTTAGTTTCCTAAATGAACAGAGGATCACTGTAGTTAGTCCTTTATATGTTTAAAAAGTTATGTTCTCTCTTCCACAACGCTATCTTAAGGCTGACCATAGCTGAAAATTTCCCTTTAATTTGCTTTAGGTTCTTTTTCTCGAAAAAGCTGTTTACTTCCTTCTGTATCCTCTAAATCAGGGATAGGGAACCACAACTCCTATCAGCCCTCACAATTGACTAATCTGGCTAGGGCTGATGGGAATTGCAGTCCAACAACATCTGGAGGGCCATGCTTTTCCCCACCATTGCTCTAAACATTTTGATGTTTGTCTTACCTCTTTGTTAAAATCTGGACACCAAAATGTCAGTGTACAATTTAACCTGCATGGTGCCTGTACGCTGGTGGAAGAGAAGGGAAACCACATTCTAGGAGAGTGGAACCCCCCTTCTTTTTTAGCAGAGCCATTAATGGGAGAAGGTTAGAATGCCATTCAGGAATCCATAACAAGTACACACATTGGGGACCAACAGGACACAAGGACTGGTGAAGGAACAGAGAGGGAAAGCTTATCAGCTGTGCTCTTTCTCACAGCAATTGCTGAATAGCATCCACAAACTTTCAAGCCTTTAAAGAGCTTTTGAAAGTTATTATTATTATTATTATTATTATTATTATTATTATTTATTTATATAGCACCATCGATGTACATGGTGCTGTACAGATAACACAGTAAATAGCAAGACCCTGCCGCATAGGCTTACAATCTAATAAAGTTGTAGTAAACAATAAGAAGGGAAAGAGAATGCAAACAGGCACAGGGAAGTGTAAACAGGCACCGGGAAGGGTGAAGCTAACAGTATAGAGTCAGAACAAACTCAAAGTTTAAAAGCTATAGGGAAAAGAAAAGTTTTTAGCTGTGTTTTAAAAGCTGTGATTGAGTTGGTAGTTCTCAGGTGTTCTGGAAGAGCATTCCAGGCATGAGGGGCAGCAGAGGAAAATGGACGAAGCCGAGCAAGGGAAGTAGAGACCCTTGGGCAGGCAAGAAGCATGGCATCAGAGGAGCGAAGAGCACGAGCGGGGCAATAGTGTGAGATGAGAGAGGAGAGATAGGCAGGAGCTAGACCGTGAAAAGCTTTGAAGGTCAACAGGAGAAGTTTATATTGGATTCTGGAATGAATTGGGAGCCAATGAAGAGATTTCAGAAGCGGAGTGACATGGTCAGAGCGGCGGGCCAGGAAGATGATCTTAGCGGCAGAGTGGTGGACAGAGACCAGCGGACTGATGTGAGATGAGGGGAGGCCAGAGAGGAGGAGGTTGCAGTAGTCCAACCGAGAGATAACCAGTGCGTGAACGAGAGTCTTGGCAGAAGAGACAGACAGTTTGCATGGTAAAGCAACAAATTCAGAAAATAATAGTGATTTGGTGATTTTTTTTAAAGCTTTCCTGAAAGATTCATGAAAAAACGTTTGATCTTTTCCTTGGTGTTTTTTTTCCACGAGTACTTGAAAAAAAATGTTTGTCTCCTCCATTCCCCTCCAAAGGTAAAAAAATATATATTTTGAGGAAAGGGAGGGATCGTAGCCTTCTTTTGCTCTGCTTTCTATGATAATTGTCTTGTTCAATCTCCTGCCAATTTCGTTGTTTTTGAGATATGAGTTTGAGTTCTTCGTATTTTAATATGTTCTGATTTAACTGATTTAATTTTGTTTTCTGCTTTATGTATTTTTATTCTTGGGCTGAAAAGATGTATAAAAATAAACTTACCCCAGATAAAAGAGGAAGAAAAATTGTGGTTACCCCCCTCTTTTCTTTTCTTTTCTTTTAATGTAAGAAAGCACTAGGTCACTATAGAAAGGGTGTCCAACTTGTGGCCCTCCAGATGTTTTGGCCTGCAACTCCCATGATCCCTTACCGCTGGCTGTGCTATGCTATCTAGAGCTGATGGGGGTCATGATCCCACCAGTGCACTGTAACATCACACCAGAAGCACAAGTATTCTCCCTGAAAAGGCAGGTAATTCTCCCCCCCCCCCCCCTTTTCCCCTCTGGACACAAGCAGAAATAGAAAATAGATTCTGCAGTGATTGTTGTCCACATTTTTTTTCCTTTTACTAAAACCTCGAAGTTCACCATCTAGAGCCAAGTGCCAAAGAATGGTTTAGCAGCACAGACCTCTGAGCTACATGCCCAGTCACAGGATTTTTTCCCAGTGTACAAAAATCCACTCTTTTTTATTCCAGCAGCCTAATTTAGAAAGAGAAAAAGAGATTTTTAGAGTGCAATGCTATGCCTGTTTAGACAGAAAATAGCTCCATAACACCTAGCATTTCCCAGCTGGGGAATGCTTTTTTTCTGTCTAAATGTGTGTAGGATTGCACGCTTTGTTGCTGCTATCATTAAACAATTGGGAGTTGGAACCCCTTCCAGATCTAAGACATATCATGTCCATGCCTGTACTTAGTGAACCAGCACGGGCAGTGTGTGTGTGAGAGTGTGTGTGCACTATGCAGTCTGAGTGCATCAAATCTTCATTGAAATGTACAATTTCCAGAAATTTTAAAGCCTGGGATAACACCCCCCCCCCCAACTCACCATTTTATTCCTAGAAAAAAAGCACATGTTGGGAAAAATTGAACTGTAAGCAATTGTTCTTTTTATCAAACCTGTGCTCATTTTACTGCCTTAAGAATAAAAATGCATAGTTGCTTAACATATAAATTGTAGTATTTGGCATATTAATGAAATTTACAAGGCAATTTTGTGAATTTATTTAAATATTTTTCTAAGGTGCCTTTTAGGGTAAAAATATAAAAGGAACCCTTAGGATGTTTACTCAGAATTACACCCCCCCCCTCTGTTTATTGGAACTTACTCCCAGGTAATTATGCACAGGATTAAAACCTCAAAAGTATAAATGTATTCATTCTGTACAAGTAAAATTATGAATATACCTCCAATGCTGCTGCATACTGTGCTACTGAAGCACATGTCACCTTAGTTATTGCTATCTGACAAGTACAAAAAATACACGTTCAAAATATAAACCACATTCTTTAAAGAAAACAGGAGACAGAAACAGTCACATACAGTCACACTAGTAGCATATTTGGATTTCAAGTTAAATTGGTTAACAGTGAAAATATCGAATGGTTCAGTATAGATATGAATTATCATGTAGATTAGGCTTGAGCAGCACTACAGGGTCTCAGACTGGACAAATTAGCTTATTTTCAGTCTGCAAGGTGTGACACTTTTTTCAGGTAAAAAGACGCACACAGTGGGGGCTGTTGCTCCCCAGTACAGGCCCCACTGTGTGCGTCTTTACCTGGAAAAAGTGTCACACCTTGCAGACTGAAAATAAGCTAAATTTGTCCAGTCTGAGACCCTGTAGTGTTTTGCTGCCAAATTTCAGCGGCAAACTGCGACTTTCCCTCCTGTTTTTGATGCACGGTAGTAGGAAGACAGCCTGTGGTTGGGGGTATTGGCCTCCAGATTGTTGAAAGTTGCCCACTCCTGCTGTAGATTGTCATATAATAATATTTATTCTATATTTTGAATGAGTAAAACTTTGTCTTGAAAAGTATTTTACTCATTCAAAAAGAGAAACTATTTACAGGGTTTTGTGTGTGTATGTGTGTGTTCCCCAAACCTTTTCCCTTAGAAAACCAGAAAATTAGTCCGAGGTGAGATTGGGGGGGGGGAAGCCCCCCTCTCCCTGGGCTTTTACCCATTTCCTCCCCAGGTATTCACATCTTTAGGTCTCACAAGGATGATGATGATGATGATGATGATAATAATAATAATAATAATATTTCTTACCTGCCTGTCTGTTTGGAGTGAGGCGGGGAACAACAGTAAGTATAAAATACATAAAATACTGATTAAAAACATAGCATACATTGTTAAAACATGCTAAAAACATCCTAAAAGTATACTAAAATTCCACTGGATAGGCCTGCTGGAAGAGATCAGTCTTTATAGCTTTCTTAAATGCTAAAAGTCTGTTAAGTTGACCAGTCTCCTCTGGCAGGCCATTCCACAGTCTGGGAGCACCTGCAGATATACAGTAAGGTGTGTACAGATTGAGTTCCTATGAACATACGTGTCCTACGTTTAGTTATAGGAGGCTGATTTATGGTAGCCAGTCAGATTGTAGGTCCCTGAGGATCTTTCCAACATCAGTGTCAGAGACAACTGTGAACACTGTTCAAGGACTAGTTTCCTGTGTGATGTTATCCTAATCATGGAGGGTCATGGGGATGTGTGTCTACTGGCCTCAGTCTTCCACCCATGACATTCTGAGTCTAAACAGAGGTTGTAAGTCTAAACTTAGTCTAAACAGAGCCTCCAGACCAATTGGGGGGGGGGCAAAGAGGGGAAGTTTAACTATTTCTTTCTTTGTCACAGTCACTACTCAAATCACCTTTTGAAGCTGCTGTTTTAATTTCAAGAGAAGCCTTCATTGAAAGCTGATTATAACTGTATTAGTTTGTAACTGGCATAAGAAGCTACTTTTCTCCTTTACTTTTCTCCTTCTGTGTGTGCATTTTGTGCTATGCTGCATTGCCAGCAGAGGGAGTGGGTGTTAATCTCAATCTAGGCCACCCAGATGAATCACTGATAATACTCTGCAGAATGGTCAAGTGCTTATTATATAGTTACCTGGACAAATTCAATTTTCTGAGACAACTTTTTTTTAATGTAGAATTCTGTACTTTATATGGCATAACTTAAACCCCTTGCCACTGTTAATCTAATAAATTTGTTTTTTTTAAAAAAACAAAGGTAGAAATTACTTAATACTATTAGGGCCCAATCCTGCAAACACTTCCTTACCATTTAAAGCAGGGGAGTTATCTTTAGGGATATGTTTCCCCTTAATTATGGCCTGTGTTTCTTTCTTTCTGTACTTGAGATGAAATCTTTGACTAAAGTGCACACACACAAAAGTTCTCTTATGAAATTTTCATTACATAAGTGGTGAAGTGGAAATTGCTGGCATTTTCTTAGGAAGATTCCTTTGCACTGAGGCTTTAATGCTACTACCTTGTACCCATATACCTGGGAGGAAGCCCTATTGAACTCAGTGTGATTTACTTCTGAGTAGAAGTACCACCACCCCACCGCCATGTCTGCAGATGATTAAACCTGCAGTTCTGCTTAATCTGAATCAGTAGGAATTTTCTATGGACTTTAGTAATAGCAAAGGTGGAATTCAGAGCCAATCCTGTGTAGTTATTTTAAAGTAGGGTGACCATATGAAAAGGAGGACAGGGCTCCTGTATTTTTAACAGTTGCATAGAAAAGGGAATTTCAGCAGGTATCATTTGTATATAAAGAGAACCTGGTGAAATCCCCTCTTCATCACAGCAGTTAAAGGTGCAGGAGCTATACTAGAGTGACCAGATTTAAAAGAGGGCAGAGCATCTGCAACTCTAACTGTTGTGATGAAGAAATTTCACCAGGTTTCCCATATATACAAATGACACCTGTTGAAATTTCCTTTTCAATAAACTGTTAAAGATACAGGATCCCTGTCCTCCTTTTCATATGGTCACCCTATTTAAAGGGTGGGCCCAGTCTGCTTTGTTATTTTTGGGTAAGAATTTAATCGGTTACTTGTTTTAAATTAACAGAAAACCAGAGAAATATTTAGAAAATTTCATTTCATTTTATTTTTATTTTAATAAAAAAGTTGTATTCCATAAATAAACCACAGCAGGCTCGAAAGCCATCAATTTTTTTAGGTGGCTTGTTTGGCTTGTCGATTGGTGGCTTAACAGTGAATGGTGGGCTGTGAGATGCCAGAGCTTGAGGAGCCCTAGTGACGAAGCGCCTCAGTTACGAAGTGTCAGCACACAAGCGAGTTAAGCACCCATGTGAGTTTAGCAATGGGTTGAGGAGGCTAGAGAAGTTGATTTCCCCCCTCCCTTCTCATAGTAAGTATAAATAAATAACTATAAATATAAATCAATAACTATAAATGCATTCCCCACCTTGTCCTAGTAAACAACTTAGTTTTTCAGGTGAACAAACCCAATAATAGCAATTAAAAAATAGTTGTGACGGTAGAAAGCCAGCAGGAGTGTGGGGATATCCAGAGTATTGCAGTGAGTGCCACGTCTATGACTATGTGCCTGCTGGACAGAAGCTGTAGTTATGTGCTCGGTGTAATGACCTCCTGGCATTCAGGGAAAGGTTTGTTCCCTTGAATGGTGAGGGAAAGCCATGTTATTTCGTATCCTCAGTGGGGAACTTTTTGAGATAGAATTCCTCCTTGAGTGAGAGTAGAAATGATTTATAATGCAGGGCAGAGATGGGAGAGCACAAATAGTGTGAGATAGAAACTGGTGGGTTTTGCTTGGTTACTGCTTGCATGTGATCTTATCCCACCCGGCAACAATAATGGACAACTACATAGAAAAGTTGGGAGGCCTCTCATAAAAGTGCTGCCAGACACAAGAAAAGTAACATGTTTCTTCATTTGAAATATTAACTAGTCATAGAATCTAAGCATGGCAAAGCAGCCTCTGTACTCTGCAGATATAATTTCCCCTGAGGATCTCTGGACATTGAAATGAAATGTCAGAAGCAGAAGCTTAAATGAGTTGCTGTGCTTCTGAAGTAAGAGGCAGCCGTTTTTTTAATAGAAATTTCTTTAATAGAAATTTGCATTGGAGTGGGAATGTGTAGCTCTTTTCCACAGCTGGAGCTTGTGCATACCTAACCTAGTGTGCAAACACACTTGTGCGCTTCATCACTTGTTGCTTAGCTAGAACTTCTAAAGCTACCCTAAGATAAGGCTTGTTCACACAGTTGGGATTCAGAGGTTGTCATCTCAGACTTGCTATTTTGTTGTTCCTCTTCTTTCTATAAACAAGTATTTCAGGACATTGTAAAACAATCCACAAATAATAGTCTCCAAATAATAGAATCTCTCTGAAAACTCCCCATTGGAAAGAGCAACCCTGAAAGCTTTTGTATAAATAATTGCTTACTCCAGGAAGAAAGAATAATCAGTGAGAGAGGTAGTTGTTTACTCTCTTACAACTTCTGATTCATAGAGCGTTCCTAAACCGTGGCCAGTCACAGACTCTCAGTCCAACCTACCTCACAGGGTTGTTGTTGTGAAGATAAATGGAGAAGAGGAGGATTATGTATGCTGCCTTGGGTTCCTTGGAAGAAAAAAGGTGGGAAATAAATAAATAAATAAATAGCCCGGTCACAGATAGGCTAGCAGAACGATGGCTGGGTGCATTCTATGCTCAGGCTGGCCTGGTGACATGGAGATGGATGCAACCATGTTGTGAGATGGATGCAGGCACAGATTTCACATTTCCACAGTAGATTAGATACTGTAACTTTAGAAAGCCAATTGTGATTTTCATGCTGGACGTTGTGAAATATTTGTTAAGAACTTTACATTGTTTTTTTGCATGGAAAATGCACTATAAAGCTAAAGCAATGCTTGCTAGCCTTGCATGTACCCTTGCATGTAGCCTTGTGAACCGCCCAGAGAGCTCTGGCTATTGGGCGGTATAGAAATGTAATAAATAAAATAAATAAATGTATTTGCTGTAGTTTTATAATTTCTGTATATATTCCTTATCTTACTGAGAGGACACAAACATTTGGAACCTGATGCTTTGTATCACATATGGTATGTTCTTAAGTTCTCAGGTTGACTGTACATCAGATTTTTCAGTGTCATAAATGAGTTTTGGTTACCTCAAAGCAGTGATGTGGGGCAAAATCATTTCTGGAAAAAATATCCAATGCTTTATTTTTCGGTAGAAATTGTTCTGTTTCTTAAGTTTATTAGTAACAATGAATGGATGCCAATTGCAAATAATATATGAGGCAAGCTTGGCAGTTTCAAAGATGTAATTAGTGTTTTTTCAGTCTATTTTTCCGAGCAAATATGTGAGAGAACGCATATATGTCATTGATTTGTGCTGGGGGATGGGAGGAATAAAAACGACAAATCAGGAATGATTATGTATTGTACCAGCTTTCAATGGTTGTAAAAGTTAAAATATATGAGTGGTTGTCAGCGTATCATGCCCAGTCCTCTTGGGCTGCTAATATCTATTAAAGTGTCTATTAACGCTTTTCAATTCCTTTGTTTTCCCTTTAGATTTAAGAAATGTAAGGGAAGTACATTCTATTGTCCTTAATTTTTTTTTATAAGTACTCCAGTACAATTTCTACATTCAAGTTACATTCACTGTGCTTTCATTTTTCCCTCAAATATTTTAGGTCAAATACTTGTGGTGTATTTGGGATGAAAAAAATAGCATGGGATACTTTTTTTTTAGCTTTGTTTACTATATACAAGAAAATAAACATGCTAAATTAAATCACTCTTTTGGCCTTAGAATCTAGGGCATCAATACATATGTCGGGGAACTCCTATGTGGGGTGGGAGGGAAGGGAAGTGATGGTTCTCTTTCTGCAAGAAAGAGCCATGTTTAAAAACAAAGGTCCTTCTTTAGGCCTGTGTTAATAACTAATGCTTACTTAAAACAAGCAGCCTTCTTTAAATATTTTGAGCACTATGTTAATTACTCTATACTGTTAGCAAATATATCTGGATCCGTGTGAAGGCAGTTGTATACTAAGTAGCCTTCAAAAGCAGTAGAGTTTGTTTAGTCTTCTTTAATTAAAGAAATGTAAGGTGCTCCCTCATTGTGGAGAAGCAAATTGATGCCTGCCTGCTGGGGAACAACAAACAGAGGTCACTTTCCCGGCTGGCCAGATTACTTCTGTAAAGTCGCTAGTGTGGCAGACAACAAGAGGCCTTTTCTATAGAGCTTCAAAGGGAGATCATGAGGACATGGATCTTGCATCTTGCTCTGTGCCCCGGGCCTCTGCCCTAACCCTGAAAGTATGCCAGATGCACTGCATTTCTTCCTAATATTAGGCATATTTGTAACTTAAGTTATTTTTGGAAAGCTTTAAAAGCACATTTTAAAAGTATGCCAAACAATGATGGGAGCGTTGAAATTAAACAATAATTATATTAGCAACCAAATAATGAAAACCAGTCTGTTTTTCAATGTTTTGTGATTTTCTCTCTCCCTGAATCCGCAGATATTTTTTGGAAGTCATTCAGAAATCTGTAAAGACCATTTTTGCAGTGTGTAACCAAGCCCCACAGTTGTGGTTGTAAATTGATGATGAAATCAGAATTGTTCAATTATTCCACTGAATCAAGAACTCTTTTGTGCAGGCAGAGGAGTGCTGTGCTAGATCCAGCACACAAACTTATGTGGCCGATCCCCCCATCTGAATCGAAAGCTGTGTAGGCAGCCCAGATCACATTGTTGGTCAGTGCTGATCACCTGCTCAGGGGATGGAGAGGCAAAATGCAGGCTTCTGGTACCTGGAAATTAGAACAGCCAGAGCTGACAGTGCTAACCTTTTGATGGGGCAGATAAGAGATGCACAATCTCTGTTCTAGAGATGAAATGTGTAATTCCATGCATGTCTACTCAGAATTAAGCACCATTGAGTTCAATGAGGCTTACTCACAGGTAAGCATACATAGGATTGCACCCTTCACAGGAGTCTCCAGACCATCATGCTCAAATGAGAATATAGCAGAGAGAGAGAGAAAGAAAAAAAATGCCAACAGCTATGAGGTGTAGTAGGTTAGTGTTCTCTAACCTGGTGCCCTCTAAATGTTTTGGACTACAATTCCGGCATCCCTGACCATTGGACATTCTGGATGGAGCTGATGGAAGTTGGAAGTCCAAAACATCTGGAGAGCACCAATTGGGAAATGCTGGAGTAGATGGTAGAAACTGCCCTGGACTTCTAAAAGCAACAGACTTTTAAAAGAAAATAATGGTACAGATAATCCTCCCCTTTCTCAAAATATGTTTACTTTGAGAGAATGAGATAAGTGGAAGCTGGTCTGACTATGCTGCATATTCAGATAGTCAGCCTGATATTTTAGTCTTCAGATTGGATATCTTGTTACAGTTTAATTTACTTTCCCCTGCTCCACCTTGAAGTGGGGATTGAGCTGGCGTTTAAATGTGGAACATAGAATTGTGTTTTATTGAATTTCGTTCTGACATCTGAATGTTCGAGGGAGATATGGTTACAAATAGGGAACATCAAACAGACGACTTAAATCAAAAGCTTTGCTTAGCTCAACCTGCTAACGATACTTCCAGCCTGCAGTTCCTTTCTTCCTGTTGTGCAGTTTATGTATGGCAGTTGCCTTGAGCAAATTATTTCTCAACGTAGGTTTGTCCGCATGCACACAACAGGGATAATTCTCCCCTCACTGCTCGATTCTTAGGACTGACGATGTTTTATTTGCCTTTTTGAAAAAACGTTTCGAAAGGCAACATGCAAAGAAAAAAAAAATCCCCTTGGAATCCAGTGACCTGAGAAGGGCTGGTCACAAGGATTAGAGAACGAAGCAACAGCTAAACTAAACAAAAAGGTCTCCAATGAAACTGAAAGGACTCAAAGCCTTTCACAGGCAGATTTTTTACAGCTTGAAATTCCTGTGGTTTTCCTAATTTGAGATAAGCAGGAAGGAAAACACTGTTTTGGGGATGAGAAGTCAGCGTGGCTACTGGACTTGGGTGGAAGGGAAATGCAAGTGTGATTTATGCGCCACATGGGGATACTAACATTGCTCCCCAGCTGCCCATGTCACAAGATTTTTATTGGTATTGGTTCAAGAGATAACTTATGACAGAGGTTATGAGGGCTTGTGAATTTTTTCTTAAGCTCAGTGCAACACTGATTCTCTCCTGCGAAGGATTTTCTTTTTGGTGGGTGTCTTGGTCTGTGAACAAACTCTGTACGTCTGGTGATAAGTGACCTGCTGTACTCCTCTTGAGTGGTTTTTCTAGATTGGCCATGCAGTTGACCCTCACTCACCTGTTTATATGAGAGGAGTAAGAGCTGCTTCCTAACAAGCACCTAAGTGGTCTCCACTGTGGAATAGTGCTGATTTATAGGGCTGATTTATGTTTAATGCCAGTGTAAAGCTCATGTCGCCATGGACGCTAGTGGTCTGAGCGTGAAATGTGCTGTTCGTTGGCTCTTGCTGTGTCAGTCCCCCAGAAGCTGTATGAAGGTTACTTTTCTTCAATGCAACCCTCGCTTCCTCACATCTGACTTTTGGCCCTCGCTTCCTCACATCTGTCACCACTGAACAAAATTTGCATCTTCCCCTCAGGCCTCAAGCTCACTTCCTTCCTTCCCCCCATTTTAAAACCCTCTTCCTCAGAGCATTTGCCACTGTCTCTACCATCATCCCTGCTGCCAATATGGCCGCTCCGAGAATGGGCTTGACTCAAAGCTGAAGGCCCTCTCTCCGTCCCCGCCTTTGTGCTTTTCTCACTGTGCCTGTGTGGCGTGGAGCTGTGTGGAAGCTATAGTTGCCCGACTGCCTCAGGCTCCTGGCCAGGGTGCCAAAACATATTGTTTGGCTATTAAAACTCACGCTTTGAACTTTTTCAAAGTTTCAGTTTTTTCAGCACATCTGCACTTTTCAAGCTTCCGTTAAAAATAAATAGCAAAATCAGTCTGGTAGATTTCTAGTAAAAAGCCTTACACTCCCAAATTCTTATATGTATATCCCCAAGAGTACCATGGAATGACAGCCTAGTATTTTTTTTAAAAAAAATTTCTGGATCATTGCAAATTTGGCATTGTGGTGGTGCACACTGTCTGATTGCTTCTGCTGAAAGCAGGAGCAGTTAAGCAACAGCATCCCCCTTGCTTGTTGGATATGATGTGCGAATTTAGAACCCTGGGTTCCAAGGCAGGATCTACACTACTGTTTTAAAGCGCTTTATAACAGTTTTGACAACTGTTGGGGCCCAGAACACACTCCATATACAGTTGTCAAAACTGTTATAAAGTGCTTTAAAGCAGTAGTGTAGATCCGGCTTAAGACTTTCTTGTGTCCTCCCTGACAAGCCAGATTTCCTGGTTTGCATATCATTTGAAACAACCCAGGGACACACTGTTCCTGGGTTGTTCAGCTGTTCCTGCTTGCAGCAGGAATGATTGGGCAATCATGCTCACTTGTTCCCAACAATCCAGGGGTTTAAAAAGCACTGAGTTCTGATGTGTGAACTGGCCCTCCTCTCTTCTCCTTTATTAATATGGTTAGTAACGCTCAAGGTTATCAAGAGAGTAGTGCAAAGATTTTTGTTTCGGGTCTATTGGACTCCACAATGCCTTTTCAGTAAGGGTTTGTCTAACTTGCATAACTGTTGGAGATACAATGCATCTAATGCTTCTTTAACTCATATATTTTGGCAATGCCCAGCAGTTGCCCCCTTTTGGGAGGAGGTTATAATAAGGATGAACTTTGTATTGAAACAATCTATAATATGGAATAATGTACATCTCCTCCTAAATTACCTACCAGCTTCTTGGAAGTTAACACATGGTCAGCGCAGATGGATCTTCAGAGCCCTTATGACAGCCAAAAGACTTATACTATCACATTGGAAGGACAAATTCACACTTCCCATAATGCAATGGATCGAGGACCTAATAACATTATTAACTTTTGAACGAGTGTTATATGGACACAACTTCCAAGTGGATAAATATACGGCTACCTGGTCTGCTTTTCTTGAAACCTTTGTATAACTCTCTTCCTTTTTACGATGGAAATGATGATAATTCTATATACACAATGTATGGGTTTTCCCCTGTTTTCACAATGTATTTTCTGTTCTGTTTGTTGATATTCACAATAAAAAAAAAATCAAGAGAGTAGTACATGGAGCTGTCATATAGCAGTGCAGCACCCTGTTCAGTGATGTAGGTGGGAAATTTGCCATGGAATTTCCCCCCTGCTGCTTTATTTTTCTTTGGAATTTTTTTCCATTTTATGGGTACGTTAGTAACAGCAAAAGGGTGCCAATTGCAAGTGCAATCTTAGGAAAGCTTTAAAGTTGTAATTAATGTTTTCCAGGTCATCATCCTAACAGGTATGTGAGGGGATACATATATTTCATTGAAATACATATATGTCTCAGTGTAAAATGGAACTAATGAGTAGTGACAGCCAAACTGAAGGTGCCCCCAACAACCTCGGTGGAAAAGAGTTGAATTCTGTTGAAACAGATGAATGGCTGTCAGCTAATCATGCAGAGTTCTTTGAGTTGATAAAATGAATTAATGCAGCATTCCACAGGCTGTCCTCCAGATGTGTTGGCCTACAACATCCCCAGCCAGCCATGTTGAGTAATGTTAAAATAATGTGTCAACAGGTCTTTCTTTTTTTCTTATAAACAAGGGAAGTGCATGTTATTGTCTTTAATTTTTTACAAGTATTCCAACAAAAGGTGTTCATAATTTACATTTAAATCATATTAAGTGTTCTTTAATTTCTCCCCTCAAATATTTTATGTCAAAAACTTGTGGTGTATTGGGGCAATACTAATAATATGGGGTACTTCTCTAGCTTGGTTGTTTATTTTACTTGTATTTAGTAAACATGCTAAATTGGATCACATCACTGACCATGTTATGGTAATGATAGGTATTTCTGGCTGTAGCTTTAGGCCTGGACAAATATATGGGTTTGCCCCGGAGTGGCAGGGGGGAATAGCCTTTGTTCAGTGATTTGTTCCTTATTTTGGCATATCACAGTATCATAGAATGGGGCAGGCAACCTTTGGGGGCATTTTGGGGCATTTGGCAATTTGAGGAACTGTCCTGGGCACCACCACAAAATGGCTGCTGTGGGAGGCATGGCAAAAGATGAGTAACCTGCCCAGAAGACTGAATACAAGACAGAGGTGGGGTCTGAGCCCCAACACACTAAACTGCTCCATTACACCACAGTTTTTGGCACCAACAGCAACCTATTTCACAGCAAATGCAGTTGTCAGCAATAAAATGTGTTATTTTTTTAATTTTTAAGAAAGAAGTAAGAATTGCAGAGCACAAAGAAAGGTGTCTTGGTTCGCATTGGTGCCCGCAAGGTCCACGTTGCCTGTGCCTGCCAAAGAATTAGTAGATGCTGTTTATTTTGTACGCATAGCAAATATGTTAATCATTTTCAGTTTTTTCTGTGGTGATCTTTTGTGTGGAGGCTCATGTTATTACAGCACATCCTTTGACGTGAATGAAAGAGTTCACCTTTGCTCCTGTCTGATAGATGAGTTCATCTGTTAGGAGATTTTCATGCTGCTCTTCTAGATTGGCTTTTATTCTTGAAACACTGTCTAGAAGAGGCAGGGATTTCTCATTACATGAGGTCAGAAGATGGCAGCTTCACACAGTTGTGTTACCAAGTGATACCTATAGAGAATGTAGTCCCAAGATTGCAGAATAAAGGTACCATAAATTTGATGGGTACTTTGCATCTATCAATTTGCATCATTTTCTCCTCCTCCTCTCACATTTTTTCAGCAGTGAATTAACTGCTCTTACCTTCTTCCTGAAGAGTTCCTAATTAAGTATTGCACTATATGTTTTTTGGGGGCGGGGTGGGTGGGGGGCGGCTTAGCAGAACAAAAATGGGAAGCTTCCAATTCCTCCTCCCTGCCTCATTGCTTCAACATTGAATTGTGATGTGAATTAACCTCAACGCAGAGTGGGTAATGAAAGTTCTTCAACTTTCTCTAAACACACAGTAGTAAAAATTCTGCAGCCTAGCTTTAAATGAGTATAGCAAATGTTAACACCTTCCACTGGTTCAAGTTAGAGGAGGGGTGCAACATCTCAGGCCTTGGGGCCAAAACTGACCCTCTTTGCTTTGCCAGTTGGCCATGCCCCCTTTCCCTGGCCCCAGCCTTCTTCTCCCTTTCCACTGATCACCAATTGTTTGGTAGTTTCACAGCATTTGTGCATTCCCCCCCTCATTCTAAAAGATTTAATAGCCTAAGGCTTAGTTACTGGCAGTAAGAGCTTTAAGTGAAAATACGCTGTTGTTGTTGTTTGTATTTTGTCCTTTTGCCTTTACCCCTGTCCGTCACTGGAATGCAGCCCCCAAGACCTTCTCCAAAATGAAAATCAGCCCTTGAGGTGAAAGAGTTTCATCATCCCTGGGTTAGAGCAACGCTGTTCACTGGCTGCCCGATAGTTTAGCATAACGAGCACCACTGGATAGGTATATTCTGTGCCTTACTCAGCAATTCTCCATGTCTTTCTGAGTAGCTGTATGGCGTCCTTTAGTTTCATTAGGATTGCTGCTGATGGAAGACTGCAAGCTAGATCTACTGTTAAAAATCTGTCATGGCATCACATCTATGAGCAATAGCGCATTCCTGGCACAGCAGGATTCTAAATGACACACACTTCTGTGTATCTGTCGCCAATCCTCTGCAGCCATTATGTTCTTTTCCCGTTTATTCCTGTATTACCCTGCGACTGATGGGACCAGGCTTGTACTATGCCTGTTCAGATATCTTTTTCCTGGTACAGGCGATGCTTTTCACGTGGCCATAGCATTGCAACAGTTTAGAAGAGCAGGTAATTTTCTCTATTGACATTTTTCAGCACCATCAAGGTGAAGAGCCCGATGTAACACAACTTGTCAGTTGAATATATAGAATGAATGCTTAGAAACGTTTAGTCTTATTTCCTGCACCAGATCAGGAAACTTTGTAACTAGCTGCCAGAATATATTAATCTGAATTAGTGTCGTCACTGAAGTTTGTAATTCTTTGATTACCAGAATATGAACTTCAGCAATTTGTCATGCTTGCTTTCATTACGAAGATGGATGTTATGACTACTAATTTCCTCTGCAAATCAGATTGTAACCTGATCCAGAGGAAAACTTTTCCTGCCCAGTCACTTACTTGGTGGTAGCTGCTGTGGAAATGATGGCAGGAGCAGGCAAGGAAGGAGGTTTTTCTCCTCTCCGGCCTCCTGGCACCTGTAAGGACCAAGACAGATGTTACTTTAAATCCATATCTAGCGGTTACAGCAGTTTTCTTTTTCTTTTCTTTTACTGTAGAATAGGGGCAAGGCCCCCAACCAGACCTGGATGGCTCCCTGTGTCTACTCTAGAGTAGTTTAAAAGTGTAGCTGCTAGATACAGATTTAAAGTAATGACTCAGTTCACACAACACTTTTCTCTACTCATTGGGAAAATTCCACTTAACAGAGGAGTTTGTAGGGGGTATTCACCACAACATGTTCCAGCTCCACCATTGTGTGGGTGTGGCCTCATGATGAGTGGAGTAAAAGTCAACGCAGCATTTGACATTTCCTCTCCCCTCTTTTCTCCCCCAGTCCTCCCAATGGTATCCCATCAGCCATTGCTACGAAAAAACAATCTCAGCGGCACTCCCTCTTTTTGCCGTTCTTGCCAGGGAACTCTATAGCCACTGGGAAACTCCATTCAACAGGAAACTCCACAAAGCCCTCCAAATAATATGCAACACAACAGTTGTGTAGGAACTCTCCTCTGCTCAGCGTGGAGATTCAGGGTAGAGTGTTCTTAAAAAAGAAAAGAAACCTCCACCTTGAGATGGAGTTTTCCTTCCAGACAACACTTCTCTCAATGGTGGTGTAAAAACTCCACCGTGGAGTTCTAAAACCACCGTTGAGAAAAGTTATGTGAACTGAACCAATGTCTGTTTTGACCCTAAAGTGAGGTGGTCGGGATTTTTGAGCAAATATTATTTCTTTTGAGATTGTATAAATATATGAGCACATTTGAAGTGTGTATATGAGACAGAGAGAGGGAGGGAAGGAGAGAGTGAGCTCTTTCACCAAGCATTTAGAGGAGCCCCAGCAGGTGCTGTGAAAAAGGCACATTCCAGGATCATTAGGAAAGAATTTTAACCCTAAAACTTCCAAGATCATCAGACCTCTATACAACTCTGTGATGTGACCACAATATTCTGTACAGTTCTGTTCACCACACCTAAAAAAGTATAATGTAGAGCTGGAAAAAGTGCAGAAAAGAGCAACCAAAACGATCAAAGGGCTGGAGCATCTCCCCTATGATAAAAGGTTACTATGTCTGGAGCTTTTTCGTTTGGAACAAAGGTGAATAAAGTGTGTGTGTGGGGTGCACATGATAGAGGTGTATAAAATTATGAATGATATGGATAAAGTAGATAGGATAATACTAGAATCCGGAGTCATCCAGTGAAGCTAAATGGTGGGAGATTCAGGACAGATAAAGGGAAGTACTTCATGCAGCGGGTAGTTGTGTGGACATATAGCCTTCTGAGTGTTATCCATACTCTGGTAGCCTTCTGGTTGGATTAATGCAATATGTTGTACATAGGGATACTGTTGAAAGGAGTTCAGAAATTACATTTAGTTCAAAACAGACCTGCTGGGATTGATTGATATGATTATGTGATGCCAGTGCTTTGTAAGCTGTAGTGGCTTCCAGCCCAATTCTGGGCCCAATTAAAAGTGTGTATTCAATGGAACATTTCCTCCTGTCTGGACTCTTAGGCCATTTTCAGAGGCTGTCCTCTGGATGTCCCCACCAATAGAGGGCCTTTTCAGTTGTGGTACTATGTTTAAGGAATGCTCTTGCCAAGGAGGTCAACCTGGCATCCATGCTATTATCTTTTTGGCGCCAGTCAAAGACATTTCTCCCAAGCATTTTAATTTTTTTAGATTTGTATTCCTGCACTTGTTCTTTTTAACCTGTCCTATATTGCAACGTGTCCCGAGAATGCTTTCTTATGGGGCGGCATATAAATATCACAAATAAAAACAACAGTTGAAAGTGTGGAATTCGCTACCACAACATGTAGTGAAGGCAACTGACATGGATGTCTTTAAAAACGAATTAGACAAATTCATGGAGAATACAATTATCAGTAGCTTCTTGATATGATGGCTATATATCAGCAAGATCAAGATGGCAGATATCTAAGATAGTATGTTTCTCAATCTCTGTTACTGGGGAACATGAGTTGGAGTTGCATTTACCTTCTGCTTGTGGGCTTCATAGGACCATCTAGTTGGCTAGTGAGGGAGTAGTACTGGACAAAAGAGGCCTTTGGTCCGATCCAGCATGGCTTTTCTTACACATTCTCTAATGTTGCTTGTAATTGTCAGTCCCTTTTCCAATCAAGCCTGCAGGAATTAACCCATCAGCAGTCTGTGTTAGCTAATCTCTAAAATGCTACAGGTGTCATCAGCCTCCAGCATGGCTTTGTTTTCAGAGTAGACTTGAGGACTCCTTCAAAGAGAAATTGAATATTATAAGGTTAATAATACAGCTTGAGATTTATTGACAATTTTAATAACTTCATTTAAATAAAAATAATATTAGCACACGGTACAAGATCTTGGAAGTATTAATCTCTTATATAATCTAAAGCTCCACAAAATCTTTTTATGATGACAAGTATTTTTCAGGGTGAGTAGAAAGTGTGTTCTTTAAGTGTGAAGAAGTGCAATCTGGTGAATTTGTTTTGAATATCATTACATAAATAAATTGCAGAAGAAATTACATCCTGGAACAGAACAAGAATACATGTGCATAAACACACACACACAATAAAACCTAAGAACACCTGCTTGCTTAAAACACACACATTAATCTAACATTCTTTCTAATGAAGAGACCCTCGTCGCCGTTTCAGAAACTCACCCTCCACAAGTAGAAGACAATGAAAACGATGGTGCCCTCGGTTTGTTTGTGTAGTCTCCCCAGTTTAGGAATGCCTGAAAAGGGCTATAGAGAAAGATAAAATTTGTGGAAATTAGTGTTTGCCACGTAAGGTGTTTAAGCATTGCACTACGGGAACAGCAAGGTAGGGGATTGGAAAACTATACGATCAAGGAAGCTCAGGTGCTGGTGACAATGTTGGGCCATGGGGGCATAAATGGATAAATATAGGAGGAATGAAGAAGAAATAGTACCTGTGCAGTTATACTTACCTGGCTTCAGAATGAAACGAACCCCAAAGGCTTCATTTCCTGGATGGTTGCAAGTAGTTAGCGAAAATATGATGGGCATAGGCTACCCTTGGGGTTTTCAGCTTTAGTTCTGAATTTAAAAATGGGGCACAAGCCCAAAGCTACTTAGGCACTACTGAGTACTGTGCTGTCTGGAAAGCGCAAAGGACAATGATTGGAAGGCCTAACGGAGTCTTAACTGTTAGGCACTGTGGAGCTACTACCATTTAGTAAACAATAGAATTTGGAGGCTGAATGTTAAAGATGGGGCTTCTCTTAGGAATTCCCAATAAGATTATAAATGGTTGTGCTCACCTTGAGACCTTTAGTAGCTACTTGCCAATGCTTTGGGTCCTCTACTTGTCCACCTCTCTTGGACTCTAAGACAGCAACTCAGATGGAGGATGAAGGCTCAACTTTTGTTTCTGCAATGTATGGAGCCTGGCTCTGGACTCAATGGGTGTTTAAGCAGGGGGTGAAGCTCTCACTCTGGATATATAAGATAAATAGATATGTCTGAGCAAACATGGAAATAAGTTGGTTCAGTAGGAAAAAGAGGGACTCTGGTGCTGGAAAAAAGAGTGGAGCAGAGAATTGTAGGAAAGAGTCCTGAGGGTATTGGAAACCAGTCAGACCCTGAGTTATTCTTAGGGTTAAGGCTTACATGTGTGAGTGATGTCCAAGCAGGAAGATGACTCAGAGACTGGACCCAAATGAGTCAAAAGAAAAAGAACAATAATTTGAAAAGCAAGTTCAGGGAGGTTTCTTGTCCCTTGATTAATTGAGATTTGGCTGGCTGCATAGGGCCATAATACTACCATAAAAGATAATTAGCAACAAGTATTGAGAACAAAAGGTATTATGAAAGTCTTCCAAATGATGTCTGAACCTGTTGACCTATCTGGTGGTGGAAATAGTTCAGGATTGGACCATATATCCTGCCAAAGATTGGGCAATACAAAGATACCATGGTTAGAAGAAGCACATCCATTTCATTTATTATATTTTTATCCCCCCCCCCCCCCCCCCCAATAGCCAATGCTCTCTGTTATTCTTTCCCTCTGGGGCCATCCAGAGTTTTATCAACATTCCTGGAAGTTTTCTCTGCTGCTGCTTCTGGAACAAAAATGGATCCTTCAGCCAAGGTGTCGGGGTACTGCTAATGAAATACATAGTACACAGTACTGGCTCCAGAGAGCCAGCACATCTGAAGCTGCTCTGCAGCACAGGCCAGAAGGGACATAGAAGCTTTACATTCAGGACTGGAGAGGGTAGTAATGGAAGAAACAGTAATTGAAGGAACTTATGGAATTTAAGCTCTTGCCTTTCTGGTCACAGGAATTCTTGCCACTTCTTCCCATTCTTCCACAGCACACCCCCATCTTGCATGTTTTCAAACTCTTCCCCTCAACTATGAAAAGCTTTTTTTGATGAAAATGTGTCTGCTGGAGACTCATTATTGTTTGCAAAATACCTGCATATAAATTCGAATGTTACTTGCTGTACTAAGTATTTATACTACCAAGCAAATAAAGCAGCATTGCAAATAGTAGAATTTGTCCAAGCGACTGAAGTTTCCTTTGTAACTTCAGCTTTTATTTATCTAAACACTTTTATTTACAGTGACACTAAGATTCATCAGGTTTTTAAAATGTTAAATTGGATAGTTCACAAGCAGATTTTATGCCTAAATCCTTGTAAAGCCACACCCTCCCTCCCCAGGAGAGGAGAATTATAATTTTCATGTTAGCTAAAATCTGTGTAGATCCTATTCGGATATGAGGAGCATCAGATGTGTGGTCTCAGGCCAGTATGTGTGTGTTAAACACATGAATGAGGTAACAACTCTAAGTGAGGCTTGATTGAAAAAGGAAGTCAAGTGGAATTACCGGGATGTGAGGCCTATTGAGGGGGGAGGAAAAATATGTGCCAGGATTTGTGCTCTTTAGAGATAGCCATTCCCTTCTGGGACTGAATGATTAATAGAAAAGTCATTTTTGCAGGATTTCCTGGCTTGCACTGGAGGGGTGGAGTTCTTATTTAGCCAACTCATGTTTGCAGGCTATTGATAGACGATTGGCTGTTGGAGGCCATACTGTAACATATGTTGGAGTGAGATTAGCTGAATGTCAGGAAGTAGTAAATGTGGCTTGCGGGGGGGGGGGGGGGCGGAAGTGGAGGGGATCTAGATTTGTTGACACATCGATACCTTGACATCTCTTAATTTTATAGAGCATCTTTGTCTTTGGACAATAGACTTTGCACAAGTCAGAGCACTTTAAAACAAATAGCCAAAATGGCAACAGGAAGGAAAACTTTATTTTTAAATAAATAAAGATCTTTTTTAAAAGAAAGAAAAGGAGTTAGATATGAGCAGAGACTTGCGCTTTGTATTTAGAGGGGGGGGGGGAGATTTTGATTAGACCATCTGAAGCCCCTTGGCTGCTTTCTTCCCTATCAGGTAGATTGGGATCTTTTGGTGATTTGCAGTAGATCAACAGTAGTTTCTGATGTCAGTCTAATAATAGACAACAAGTAAAAAAACTCCACCCCTACCCCCAAAATAGATTCAAAGAAAATGTAAGGGGGTGGGTGGGACCCAGTTGTGGGGTTTTTGTGTGTGTGAAAGGCTTTGTCATCTTTGTTCTGATACAAATCACAGATTCCTGAGCTGAGTGTGTGCTCAGAGGCAACATGTTCCTTAATTCTCAGCACATGTCTACCCACTTGAGCCACTTTTTTGCACCTGACTCTGGTTGGTAGATCTCTGGGTTTAGTAAAAGACAGAATGGATCCTGCAAGCTTGATGCTTGCCCATTCCATTCCACGTAAATGAGCTGCTTAAACTCCCACTGAAGAGAATTGCAATCTTTTCTCCTACTGTATATTTCTTCTGCAAGTAGTGAGTGGTCCTCATTAGGTGGGCTAGTGTTTTGAGGTGAAGGAAACCATGCCAAGAGCAGAACTGAGTCTATACAAAAATCTTCAATCTTTACATTTCTTTCAATACACTTCAGCCCTTACTACTCATGACCTTGTTATTTTAGTTTTGCCTCCTTCCCAAGCAGGTCCATCCTCTCAACACCTCCAGTCTACACTTTGTAGAATATAGCCATAAATGTATGCTGTGAACCATGGAACATTGCCACAGTGAAAACCCTGCAGGCAGCTGTTGCGCTGATAAACTGGGTACCGCTGTCTTTGCACAGAGAGAGAGAGAGAGAGCAGCAAATTGATTGAAATGCTTTATGACATCATTTTTTGCTCTATAATTTTCAGCCCAAGTGTCTATCTTGCAGTAGCTCCCTGGTAGAACTTTTGCTTAAACCCAGCCAAAGCTATGCACTTCATTGGTTCTGCCTTGTTAGTTAAGGCAGGGAACAAGACAGACTGAAGGAAAAGGAGCACAAGTAATTTGCCCACATGATGTACTCTGACTTCGGTGTTTCCTGAAAAGGTTATGAAATGAAGACTGGTTTGGTTGCCTGGACCAAACCAGTTAAAGCGGGAAATAAATCATGCCACTCAGTTTTCTCCAACATTCTAGTGAACATATGTTAAAATCTAAGAGTTTTACTAAGGCCTCAAAGCTCCACTTCTGTACAGAGATCCAGATAGTTGTTCACAAACCTCATGTAGTACAGCGCCTTTGGACTATACCAGTAGAGTGGAGGATGGCTTGTTTGAATACTCCCTCACATTATCGCCTCCTGATCTGTAGAAAGCTGGTAGATTAGGTAGAGGGGTTTTACCTGGGCCTTTTCCCTGGAGTGCTAGATTTCTGTGCACTGTTCTTTGGGGGTGTTTTTTTTACATAGTTGAGTATGAGCTCCCCACCTGCATTATGGTGATGTAGTCCAGGAAGAGCTGTATGTCATGCACAACCCCTAGTCCAACTTTCTAAATCTTTAGTTACAGGTAGTGAGACAGGGAAAGCTTTCTGCCTGAGAGGTCTTGTTGAGTTGCTACCAGTCACAGTAGACAATACTTGCGCTAGAGGCTCCAGTGGTCTGACTCACTCTATGAGTGTATGTAGGTAGCTCTTGGAAGCAGCATCCCAATGTATTTCATCCAGTATACCTGTATTAACAAAGGAGAATGGTATGAATAATGTAAGATTAGTCAGTGCCTCTATAATATAGCAGTAATGCTACATTCCGGAAGTTGCTAGGAGGGCCAATACCACCCAGGGTTAGCAAAGCAGAAATCTGGATTGAAAATGGACTGCAGCTTCTAAGGGTTTACTGTATAAACATCTAGGATTAGAGGATCTGCAAGCGGAAAGCCTTGGCAAGTCTCTCTTTGAAAGAATCAGTGCCTCCTCAGCGTTTTCAAGGCCTTCCCTTTGCCTTTCCTAGATACTCAAAGCTAGCTCATGCAGACAAAGGACTTTGTCTGATCTCTGGATTACATGGGCAGTCCTGTGGAGAAATACACTGTATGTCCTGACACTCCACAGGTACACTCCTGATATGGTTTCTGTGATAGTTGTGTGTTTTTTTTTTTTAAGGAAGAACTTTGCTTTTGGTTTATTGCCAGCTTTCTTTTTGGATTGAAAGGCTCCAGAATAACTGTAGGCAATACCATGGTTTTTGTCTGTCTCCCAGTAGCATGCATTTACAAAGCCAAAATCCAATAAGTACCATTCTCCTAAGAGCTCTCAACAACATACTGCTTTTCAGAATATCTTGAAATATGTATAAAGTCCTGTGGAGTGTGATGGGGCACCCCTGCTCTACAACTCAAATAACCAGTTTTGTATTATAATCCCAAGAGGACTTCACCTCTGCATTAACCATGGGTTTATTTATTTATTTATGATGATGATGCTGGCATGGTTTTTCCTTAAGGCATTCCATTAACCCTTTCCCCCTCTCTGATCCACCATGGATCTGTCCATGCCTGCCATCTTTTACTCCTCCTTTTCTCTCTGTTCCAGCATCTGGTAGTCCACAAATGCACTCATCAGGTTGCCAGTGGTGACCATATCTGGTAAACATGAAATGAAGAGCAGCTGGGAGAGAAGGGCAGGGAGGTCATTCTCAGAATTGCACCAGTCTTTCAGCCTTTCCAGCAGCTATTGAGCCAGAATAGCTGGATCCATACCACCAAAAGTGCACCAAAATCAGCTGTCACCTCCTTATTTCTCTCCTGCAGACTAACATTGCTTGTGCAAGCGAGCGACACGGCTGGTGATGTCGTTTGAGCCATGCTGATCACAGAAATTTGCTGCTTGATGTTTGACACTTCTACTTCACATAAAGGCCAGCTCTGCTTTCGCATCACGTTGGGCTTTTCCAAAAGCAAAAGCCCAGCATGAAGTGAAAGACTCCTCCCTCTTGAACATTCTGTAGTTCGTGGAAAACTTTATGCCAGATATCCTGAGCAGTCAGTAGAGTGAAAGGAGAGTCACCATTGGTGGCTGGATTTGTGGACCCCTGGTAGTGGCCTCAGCCTTGGAGGGTATGGACTATGCAGAAAGAGCTGTACTCTAGCCTTTCCACGCATGTGTACCAGCTCAGATTTTACATTGGCATGGGAAGGTTGGTCTTTGAAAGCTCCTCCATATTAAGGCATTCTGCTTCAGAGGGAAGACTAGGCTCGAATGAGCAACTTGCTACATGAAAGCAAGGTGATACAATGGTATGAGAGGACTGTACCATGCCAATGCCTGCATATTTAAATTAAGCTCAGGTATCTGGTGATGAAATGATGCCAGAGATTTATGCATGCATTTGCCCCTTGCTATTTGTTCTCTTTCAGAAATGTAGCTGGAGTTGCAATGAGTCTTTAGGAATAACACAGAGCAGGGAGAAACTCAGCAGGCTAAGAAGCACAGTAGTTCTGTGCCAGGTTCATCTGAGAGACAAATGGCTGTTTTGTCTCTCCGTTTATTTTATGTGTGTGTGGATCTGAAGATTTGGCCAGAAAGAGCCTTTCCTCAATGACTGCTGTTTAGTCTAAGGGTGGTAAATGTTTGCAAATGGAAGCTGAAGGAATGCAACAGGTCCTTATAGTCTTGGCTAATGTGAACATAAGAGCCTTGCTGGATCAGACCATCCAGGCCAGCATCCTGTTTCAAACTGTGGAAAGCCAGATTCTTCCGGAAAGCAAACCAAGTAGATTCTTACCCTCCACTCTTCTGCTCCTCTCCACCCAAACACGTATTTACAGATGCTATCACAGCTCACAGCCATTGGTATACCTATTTATTTTTATTTCTTGCACCATTCATGAATGATTCTCAAAGTGGCTGACTAGAGGTTGTAATAGTACAGACACCGCCTCCCCCCCAACCCCCAACCCCTCACTTCAACACAACTCAACAGCCATTAGCCTGCTGGCTAATGGATGGGACCAGACAGGTGTTCTCCTTGCCCTGACATTTTCCTGACCCTTGGCAAATTTGTCCAATTCCCATTTAAAACCAGTGGCCATCACCACACCTTGCAGCACTAAATTCACCAAGTTAATTATATTTTGCCTTAAGGAAAATGTTCCTCTGTCCTGATTCTAAAGACAACAAATATTGCTCTAATAGTTTCAGGAAAAGTAATGGACATGTTCCAGTATTATGAGAGAGGAGGTGTTACTTCTCTCTAATGGCTTTTTCCATAACACTCTATAAGCTTTAACACTCTATCACTGGGTATTATTTGAACATATCCCATTTGCAACCCTAAACACAAACGAGCTGGAGCACACTTTGGATTCCACCCCCCCCCCAAATTCCTGACCATATATACACAATCAAAAGTGACCACTTCTGAAAGTGTGCATATCCCCAAATCAGCATTTTCACGATTTTGCTTAAGAAGTGGGAAGTGCACATTTTGGGTGCACACTTTTGAAAATATGTGTTTCCCCCATCGACAATGTGCATTTCCCTTCATCTGGGTGGGGGGAGATGCTTGCATTTGGGAACACAAATGAAGCAAAAGACATTGCATGTTCGCCTATCCCCACATTTGAGACCTACTGACAGAGGCTAGGCAGCCACCAGGGAAGGAGGATGAAGATGTGGCAACTGGGGGCCAGGGGGAGGACAGAGAGACCTAGACATTGAGGGGAGAATGTAGACAGAAAAGGTGAAAATTCAAGCAACCAGGGGAGAGACAACAGAGGACAGTAACGGTACAGGGAGTACAAGTGACCAGGGTGCAGGGGAAGAAAGGAGCAATGGTGCACTAGGGGGGAGAGGGGAACAACTAGTGGGACCAGGGGGTAGTAGGGCAGAGCAACCAAGTGGGTGGTGGGTAGGAAGTGGGTTAGTGAAGGAGTCAGGAGAGAGAGAATGAAGTGTTAGAAAGAAAGAGTATGCGTGACGTGAGCAGATAACATGCACACAAACAGATAAAAGTGGGATCCAGAAAATGGATCCGTTTGAATTTACATGCTTTTTACATACATAGATTCTTATGACTCTTCTTGATTTTGACAAAGTATCCCCCCACCCCACCCCAAACTACTATCAAATCATAGTACAACTCTTTGCCCACCACTGTGTTCTGTGATGTGATGGTGGTTTTGTCAGCATACCATGTAGAAAAAAAAAAGACTATTCATCACGATCTGTGTTTTGGATCTATGGATTTGTACGATGGTAGTGCTGACAAGCTCTGTGCAGTCTATAGAGGCCAGTGCACACTTTACTTTGATGGAGATTTTGAAGTGAATCAGTGTAAAAAGAATGCATGTTCAGTGGTCCATTTCAGTTTTGCTGGATGTGATGTTTATGACTCCATGTGAGTATACTTTCTCTGTGTGCATGTGTGTGTGGGAGCAGCGGGAGGAGAGGAATGACTTGGGCTCCGAAAGGTTGGGGACCCCTGGTCTACTGTATCACTTTTATTTGCAAGTTCTTGATATTCTGAGAATGGTGCTTACATTCTTGCCTACTAGAAGAAAATATTGGTGTTATCAAGGATTCACAAATACAGCTCTTGCCAAATAACTCCATTTCTTTTTCCTTAGATGCCTAAGTAAATAAAATCATTAATACAGATTATTTCCCAAGACTGTTTGTTAATAATTCTAGCACAGCCAAGTTAAGGCCTGTTTTGGCCGTGCTGGAGTCATTAAGTAACAGCCCTGGAAAGTGATTTGTAATGATGGCCTTATTTTGAAGATAAGTCTCCTACCTGCAGGGCCTCCTACAATTTAGGATCTGCTCCACTTGTTTTCCAGTCCCTCTCTTTATGAAATACATTAGAGCATGTTGTTGGTTACGTTGCTTATTAAATATACAGAACCTTTAAGTCTGCACCACAAAATCTAAATCTGGCTGCCTAGATCAGAGTCCAAATAGCTCACCATAAGTCCTGGAACTCTGAAGGGCTTTGAAGTAGGTCAGATTATTTTTGCACAACCCCACCAGTCTTTCTAATAAGTTGACAACTGTTGAAATTGGGGAAGTGGGGTGAGAGGAAAGCCATGCCTGAAATCATTTATGATGATGATGATGATGATGATAATATATTTCTTACCTGCCTCTCCACTTGGATCAAGGCGAAGAAAAACAATCAATATAAAACACATTAAAAACTGATTAAAAACATAGCATACATGATTAAACATCCTTAAAACATTATAAAATTTCACTGGGTAGGCCTGCTGGAATAGATAAGTCTTTATTGCTTTTTTAAATTCTAAAAGACTATGAAGAGGGCTTTGGCTGTGGGGCGGTATATAAATGTAATAAATAAATAAAATAAATAAAAAGTTGCCGAATCTCCTCCGGCAGGCCATTCCACATTCTGGGAGCAGCAGAAGAGAAGGTCCTCTGGGTAACGGTTGTTAATCTAGTTCTTGCTAGCTGAAGTAGATTCTTCCCAGAGGACCTGAGTGTGCAGGGCGGATTGTATGGGAGAAGGCGATCCCGCAGGTAGCCTGGACCCAAACCATGTAGGGCTTTAAAGGTAATAACCAACACTTTGTGCTTCGCCCGGAAACTAATTGGCAGCCAGTGAAGAGATTTTAAAACTGGTGTAATGTGGTCACCCCTAGGTGTACCAGTAACCAGTCTGGCTGCCATATTTTGGACTAATTGAAGTTTCCGGACTAGGCACAAAGGTAGCCCCATGTAGAGCGCATTGCAGAAGTTGAGCCTCGAAGTTACCAGCACGTGCGCTACTTGGGGGGGATGTGGGAGCACTTGGGAATTTCAGAAACACCTGGGCAACACTACCAAATGGTTGCCAAAGCACAAGTAACCTGTCCAAAAGACTGAGTACAAGGCAGAGGTGGGCTCTGAGTCACTATGCACTAACCAACTCCTTTTTGGCACCAAAAGATACCTGTTTCACAGTGAATCCAGCTGTCAGCAAAAAAGGTGTTAATATTTATTTTAAAAAGTGGGAGCGATAAGAGCGTCTTGGCAGGCACCAAGAAAGGTGTCTTTCGGTGCATTGGTGCCCACAGGCATCATGTTGCCTACTCCTGTCTTAAATTTATCTCTATTAGGGCCAGCCTGTCCCTGCGCCTCCAACTCCAAACTTTGGATTGTTAGACTGCACTGCAAAGTTTCCTCTGGCCTAGCTTTTTAAATACTTTATTCCCCAATTCTCCTTTAAATCAATGTGACTTGGGCTTGTTAGTTACCCTAATTTGTAAAGATGCTAAGTCTTTGATTCAAACACTGTGGTACCTGGTTGAAGCAAATGATGGAGCCTAGCGCAGGCCTGGTGTTTGCGCTGGGGGTGTAGAGACCAGCTGTTTTTGGCAGTCTGGAAAGCAGTCCCAGGGCAGAGCCTGTCTGTTCACCAAAGGCAGCCTTCCCTAACTTGGTGCTCTCCAGATGTCTTGGACTTCAACTCCCATCAGCCCCCAGCCAGCATAGCAAATGGTCAGGGGTGATGAAAGTTGTGGTTAAAAATATCTGGAGAGCATGACGTGCCTACCTCTGACTGAAGGCGTACAAGTCAAAAAAGGAAAGGAAAGCAAAGGGGGGAAAACACATGAGGGGGAAAACCCTCAGCCTTGTTTTTCCAACAGTTGGCCCGTAACCAAATATTTTTTAAAAATTGCGTCTGCTAATATTTCCCATGCTTCTATCTGCTGGATTTCCTACTACAGTTAATCTTTGAGCATTTCACATTTTAATTAATTTTCATGCACAAACAGCACACATATTATTGCTTAGTACCTGAGATGGATGGATGGATTGGGCAGCTGACGCAAGTAGTGGCAAAAAATGGAGGCCCCATGTCTGGAAGTAAAAGTGACGCATGAAGCATTCCTTATGCCGAGTTCTAGCCCTACTAGCTCATGGAAGTTCACTGGGTGACTTTGGGCCAGTCACAGACTCTCAGCCCAACCTACGTCACAGAGTTGTTGTGAGGATAAAGCAGAGAGGCCGATTATGTACACCACCTTGGGTTCCTTAAGGAGGAAAAAAGGCGGGAGATAAATGTAGTAGTGATGATGATGATGATGATGATGATGATGATGATGATGATGATGTAGTAGTAGATGTAGATGTAGATGTATCTTCTATACCTCTGAATTGTTCGAACCTTTCCAACATCCTCTTAGTGGTCGCTAAGACGAATTGAAGCTTGGCTGAGCCAAGATCAGCTTGAACAAGCCTGAGGAATGTCTATCTGTCCTCTGTGGCTGTAATGCTGTGTGTGTGTCCGGTTGCCTTGTCAGTCACAGCTGGGCTGTCATACCATTGCAGTCTCTTGCTGAATTCATTAAGCAGGTCAAGCTGGTGTGTGTATGTGTGTATGTGTGTGTGTGCGGGGGCGAGGAGAGAAGGCTTCTTGTTGCTGCAGTGAAAAAGGCATTGAGCCAATACGCTACAGTTGTTAAGTGGAGGTCCTTGAGTTTGCTCAGAGGCTTGTATGCAGGTGTCAAGACATGTTGCCAGAGAAGGGGGATTTCTTTGAGTTTGGCAGTCTATCAGTGTTGCAAATCAAAACACGACCAAATGCTCTCTAGGGGATATCCTATGTCATATAATCACCTTGGATACCTCTTAAGGGGGAAAGAAAAACCCTGCCCCCGCTCCTCGGCATTTCATGGTATTGCCTGTTTTCTTTTTAAAGCAACAGTTTGCTCATTACTTGGTAGCCTCAAAAGAACCATAGGAAGCTGCCTAATTCTGAGTCACATCATGGGTCCATCTAGCCTAGTTTTGTGGGAACTGACTGGCAGAGGCCCTCCTTGGAAATACAAGGAGTTGAACCCGGGAACTTCTGCATGCAAAGCATAGGATCTTACCACTGTGCTGCAGCCCTTCCAGGAACATGCCAAGCATGACGGCTGAGGCGGAGAGCACCACATAGGTTATATATGGACTCACGCTCACAAAAGCCTTGGTATGGTATCTGGTACCAAATAATGCTTGCCCAAGTTGCTATTGAAAATCTCCCTGGAAAAAAGGTCCCACAGTCTGTTCAGAGCGGGCATTGATTTTTGTTCTTAGATCAGACTTCCCCAAACTGCTGTCCTCCAGATGTGTTGGACTGCATCTCCCATCATTCCCAGCTAGCATGGCCACTGCTGGCTGGGGATGATAGGAGTAGTCCTCCAGCTGTGTTGGGACTGCATCAGATTGGGGAAGGCTGACTTGATTGTAAGTCTCCAAGCAGGGTGTTCAATCGCCGTACAGTGGTTGTAAATAACAAGTGTAAATTTCACCTAGAAATAATTAGAGTTGAAACATAGATGCAGAGCCCTGCATGTGCATTGGGTTTCTGCATGGGCAGAAGCTTGCTGGTCTATTTTAACGGAGGCAGCAGCTCTAGCATAGAAAAGAACCATGCATGCCTCTGATGCTTTTGTTGTCAGGTGAGGAAACTGTATGTATGCACTGGAATGTCTGTGCAGATTAAAAAGAAAAAAAAATCTGAATCCTTGGCCGCCCTGCCATGCAGCAGGGTGAACCGAGTTGCCTTGGGCCACACCATGATAATGAAAGGTGTTGATAGATAAAGGCAGGAATTGGTGACCGACTGTTGCAGCATAACTGTCAGAAGTGTTGACCCCGGTGGTGTGGATGGGCAGGCACTATTTGGGTTCTGCTTCAGGAAGTGAAATGCCTTGGGCATGTTGTGATTTGTAGGAGGAAACAGACAAACAGACAGTGTCTTATTTTTTTATTTTTTAGGGTTTTTTTGGTCACGTTTTCAAATCTTTTGTCTGCAACCCTGAAAGCTAATAAACTAATAAAACAGGATCAAAGACTTGCTTCTCCCTCCTCCCCATAATGTCACGTCATTGCAGCCATGTTAGGAACATGTTGTTCTGCATTATTATTTCCCTCTTATTCCCATTGTTACAGTTAAACCTGGGTAGCTTTTTTAAAAAAAGGGTTTTCTTTTTCTTCTTCTGTGCATACTTTAAGCTTGTGCTCCCTAGCAACATGTAATTCTCAGCTAGTTGGGCAAATTAAGGAATGTGTTTATAGAGTGGCACCTTTGTTTTTCTCAACCCAGACATATTGCAATGGCTGGAAGCAACAGACTAAATATGACAGAGGCATTTTTAACAAGGAGAGTTAATTAATGTTGCAATAGATGCCTAAGAAGGTGGTGGATTTTCCATCATTTTGAAGTCATGAAAAAACAATTTTTTAAAAAACCTTGATATTTATAATTCAAAAGATGCTGCAGAAAAATAATAATGCTTTTTTATTTTGTTCAAAATGAAAACAAAAGTACATGATGGTGCTTTATAGACTTACATTGTGCAACTTGTATGAAATCTGTGCACATAGCCAAGGTGGGCAAGCATCTAGGATATAAGTAGTAGGCCTCAGTCCTCCAAGAAACTTGTTCACATCTTCAGAAAAGTATCCATAACAATAGCAGCAGATAATGTTCGAGTTGCATCTAACTCTGACTCAGTTAAAAATACGCTATATAAATGTGAATTACCATTACACTGTCATTGTTAATACTGGCAATCACATGTATGTTTTTCTGTTCCCTTACCACCACCACCAAAATGTGCTCCACTTCAGTGTTCATGTAGCCATCTTTGTAAAGTGGTAAGATTAGCCTTTGCCTCACAAAAGCTATGCTGGTTTTTACACCTGGTTGGTTAGTTAATTACTTCTATACTGCTTACCCGGCAGTTCAAGGCAGCTTATCTCAATTTGAAAAAACAAATATCGAAAACAAGAACAAAAGGCTCTTTTACTTAGTTTTGTTTATTTTCTGTTCTCTGTAGGTTGTGCTCTTTTGCAGTAGAGCACACGCATGTAGCCAGAGTTTCATGGTTGTTTGATGCTAAAATAGAGTCTTATGTTATGTTTGCCTGGCCTGGTTTGTTTACCCTTTTGGCTTATGCCTTATCTGTGTTCAAGCTTAAAATAGTGGGGGCTGATTTAGGAGCCTATTTTAACACAGTTCACGTTAAATGGATTTATAGAAGAGTTTGGCAGGTCAGTGTATAAACAATCACCATTGCATTTTAACCCATGTGCCTACTTATAGAAGCTCATGCCCTCTATCCAAACCACTGTATTTCTGTATTAACAAAGCTTTATCACACACACCCTTTTGGAATAAATTCTTCAGTTCATGTGATTTTTAAATAAAATGTTTAATTTGTCACCCTTACTCTATGTTGCTTCAGTTGTGACTTTGTACATTTCAAAATACTTTGAGAACAAAAAGGGCCAGGAAGGACCAGAGCAGAAGACTCTAAGCTATTACAAATGACAGATCCTACACAAAAGCTCCTTTGACTGGAAGATATGTCCAGGCATCCATTTTGGTCTCCCAAGTTTTGCACATAGACCCCCTGCACAATTTAAACTCTCCCCTCCCCCTGCCTGCCCTTTATATCCAGTAAAACTAGAGTCACAGTTTAAGTTGAGATGGTCATGACAGGAAGCCAGATCACTTGGGCCATGCTGAGCAGAGCATTGAGAATGTGCAGGCGTTTGCCTAAACCGTTTCCTGAATCAGTTAGAACATGAGATATAAACTGACTTTGAACAAAGGAACTCTATATTTTGAACTCTGCACTGTGAACATTCTGTGTGAGACCTATCTTGGTGTCTATGTCAAATTAGATCGGACACTACAAACGAGGCCCATGTTACAAGATGTGACCAAAACCTAATGAAAAGCCATTCTAAATATCTTTCTGTTCTTTTCTTTTGCAGGCAGGAGGAAAAACCCAGGGTTGAAAATTCCTAGAGAAGCATTTGAACAACCACAGACGAGCTCTACGTACGTGCATCTCGCAATTTCATTATGGTGGGATTGGTGTGGGAGAGGGGTTGAAGCTGGGGTCGACAAATATTGGTTTGGGTTATTAGCCAGTCCACCAATCCCCTCCACTCCCTTGAGTCCTCAGTCATATGCACAGAGGGCTTTGGAGAGAGGCAGGATCACCTATTTGTGCAGGGTACAGAGGAGCTAAGAAGCACGAGAAGTCTCTCCTGCTCAGGAGAACCGTCTTCTGATTCTTACCTGCTTGAACATTTCACTGTAAATGAGACTTCTAGGTTTTAGGGATCTAAGAGGTTCCTGATGTGTTGCTCATCAGAGGGCTTGGTGCACTTGTCCCTGGCAACCTGAAGAGTGGATTTGTGGGTGCCTGGGTTGAAGCAATTATGTAAAGGAAGTGATTGTTCATGGGGTTGACTTACTATAACACAACCACTGTTTTAGTTCACATTCAGAGTGGTGCAGGAATGTTGAAACCATGGATTATTTCTGTTTTTCCTGGTGTTGAACGATGGAACAGTCAGTAATTGTCCAAGCCCTTAAGGGCACAATCCTATGCATGTTTAGACAGAAATAAATCCTATAACTCTCAACATCTCTTAAACAGCCATGCTGTCTGGGGGATGCTGGAAGTTGTAGAATTTATTTTTCTCTAACATGCATAGGATTGTGGCCAAAATCAGTGGATCTAGACTGAGATCTTATTCTGGGATTTCAAAAGTACCTTCTTACTATTGTTTACTGTCACTGACGGTACTTAAAGAGTTTAAGCGTCAAGATTAAGGCATCTTGCAAATGCATACTCTGAACACGTTTATCATGATAATATGATATGGTGTTGGATTCAGATTGATTTGGTTAATTTGGAAAAAAAAGAGTGGTTATGTGAATGCTCCCCAACAATGACTAGAATCCAGGGATGGGCAACCCGGCTGTGGAATGAGCTCCCAAAGGAGGTTTGCTTGGCACCTACATTATATGCTTTTAGATGCCAGGTGAAGACCTTTTTATTCTCCTAGCATTTTAACAGTCTATAAATAAATTTTAACTTGGTGTTTTAAATTTGTAATTTTGCATTGCTGCTGTTTTTATCTGTATTTTATATTGTATTTTATAGTACGGTTTTATACTGTTGTTTTATACTTTGAATGTTTTTAATTTTTGTGAACCGCCCAGAGAGCTCCGTCTATTGGGTGGTATAGAAATGTAATAAATAAATAAATAAATAATAAATAAAACCTGGTGGTCCCCTCTAGATGTTTTCAACTACAACTCCCATAAACTGATCATTGCCTATGCTGTTTGGGACTCATGGGAGTTGTAGTCCAAAACATCTAGAGAGCCCCAGTTTGCCTATCCTGCAATCCATAGAACCAATTCTACATATGCAATGGGGCTTTTGACTAGCTTTCTCTAATGGCAAACTCAAAGGTGTGTTTAAAAGCAGTCTAAGATAATGAATCTAGGGTTGTCTTTTTAATGAGGAATCTGTGCTTGGGTGTGTGCTAGCTCTTGGATGCATCTAAGGTAGCTCTTCAGAGTGTGACCATAAAATGTTGCACTGAAGCAGCTATTCTCAGATTTCTGGCTTGTTAATGGGTTATCAAATAATCCATCACAATTGGCTCTTGCAATTTATGTAAAGGTGGTATACTGGGGGAATGGTACACAATAGCTTGTTGGTTCAACTGCAAAAATCATCAGGAGCAAAATTGATGGTTTTGTTTTGTTTTGTTGCCACTTTGTCCCTTGTTTTGTGAGTTTATTTATTTAAAACATTTTTATAGCGCCACCTCACCATTTCTGGCATCGTGGCGCTTTACAATCACATATAAAACAATTCCATTAAATCCCCTCAACCCACATTAAGACAATTCTATTAACCCTCATCCTCAATCCATTAAAAGCCCTCAACCCAGTTTAGACCACCCCCTCTTTTAAAAAAAGGCATTTAAAAGAATTGAGAGTGGGAGCCTGTCTACTTTCCAGTGGCACATTGTTCCATAACCGGGGGCCAGCCACTCAAAATGCCCTGGCCTCCACACATTCCAGTTTGTAGCGGGGGACAATCAGGGCACCCTGCTCCTGAGACCGAGTCTGCCAATGATGAGACACAGGAGAAAGGCGAGTACTCAGGAATCCAGGACCCAAGCAATGCAGGGCTTTATACATGGTTAACAAGACCTTGTAGTGTACCCTAGCAGCCACCGGCAGCCAATGGAGCTCCTGAAGCACCAAAGTGATAGAAGACCACTTCGGGAACCCCTTGACCAACCTGGCTGCTGCATTTTATACAGCCTGTAGGCATTGGATTTGCTTCAAAGGAAGCCCTAGATACAACAGGTTGCAGTAGTCCAGCCTGGAGGTAACCAGGACATGGACTGCGATTGTAAGATTATCTTCTGACAGAAAGGGGTGAACTTGGTGGAGCATATGTAGTTGATAAAAACAGCTCCAGACCACACACCCCACTTGTGATGACATAGTTAGGGACTGGTCAAGAATAACACCCATGTCCATCGCCTCAGTCACAATCCTTGGTTGGATTCCTGAAAATGACAGTTTTACGAGCTCCTGCATCAAATCTGCCAACCGCTGACCTCGGCCAATCACCATCAACTCAGTCTTCTCCGGATTGAGCTTTAACTTACTTCTGGACATCCAATTACAGTTCTCAGCCAGGCACAAAGACAGAGTAGCAACTGCCTCACCGAGGTCTGACCCCACAGAGATGTTGGGTATCATCAGCGTACGTATGGTACCTCCGCCCATGGGCTCTGATTAACTCTGCCAGTGGCCTCACATATACATTGAACATGAAAGGTGAGAGGATGGAACCCTGTCGAACTCAACAGGGGAGGGCTGTGGGGGTAGATGTACAGGTGCCCATGGTAACCACTTGAGCCCTTCCATCCAGGTAGGACTGGAACCAGGCAAGAGCCAGGCCCTCCAGTCCCACCTGAGTCTTCAACTGTCTAATCAACAATTCATGATCCACTGTGTTGAATGCCGCTGAGATGTCCAAAAACAGCAGGATGGACAGATGACCTTTGACCATTGCTAAGAGAAGATCGTCACAGACTGTGGCAAGAGCAGTCTCCGTGCTGTGGCCTGGTCTGAAACCAGATTGAAAAGGATCTAGAAATTCGGAGTCATGAAGAAACTATTGAACCTGCTCTAGTACTGCTTTCTCTACAACCTTACCAAGAAAAGGAAGGTTGGAGACCGGTCGGTAGTTTGTCAGCAGCGATGGATCAAGTGTTGTTTTCTTAAGGAGCGGTCGCACGCTAGCCAATTTTAGGCAGGTGGGCACCCAACCTCCATCAAGGATGCATTCACCACTGCCGTTAAAAGTGGATCCACCACCGACCAAGCAGGACGGATCAACCAAGTTGGACATGGATCCAGGCCACAGGTGGTTGGCTGGACCTGAATGTAAATCCTCTCCAGCTCAGCCAAAGATACTGAGCCAAAGCAATCAAACATAGGCCATATTCTCGATGGCTCCAGCGGCAGCTCAGCAGGTAGACCAGGAGGAAAACCAGCATAATCTTATCAACAAAAAATTGGGCGAACTCGTCACATCCATTGACTGTAGGTTCAGCTACCGTTGCTGCACAGTTAGGATTTATCAAGCTGCAGAGCATTGAAAAGAGGCCAGCTGGCCAGTTCTTTATTGCGTCTAAGCATGAGAAGAAAGATTTCTTCGTCCTCATCACATTTACGCTATGTCATACAACAGTTAATTTCTGAGTCTGTTCTTGACTTGGAAAGTACACTTACAATATCCTTGGAAGTGAAGTCTTGTTGCTTTCACATAAATAAATAAGTGTGCTTAGATTGTGCACACACACGCACACACAGAGTGCCTTGGATCCTTGAAATTTGCTGGTTTACCTGTTTCTTGAGAGTCCCTTGACAATTCATTAGGTGGTACAACAGGCCCTTAGCTTTTTTCATTGTGCCAAGCTAGAGATGGGTTATGTCAAGCAGGCCCCCCTCTCTCATTCATACTGTCTGGCGCTAGTCTTATTTTCTGTTTCGTGTGTTGTGTTTGCGGCATGCCATTCTTTCAGAAAGGTATCTCTTTTAGCTGATGAGTCTCCTTTGAATTCAGTACTCAGTACTCAGTACTCATCTGCGATGCCCCTCTCCCCTTCTTTCCACATCAGACAACCGAGCACCTACAGCAATGAAAAGAAGCTTGATCTCCACTAGAAAGCTGCTGCTGTCAATAGACGGACTTGCTAAGACTGACATTTTTTTTCTGGTGACTTTAATTTTCTTGTGAAAAGCAATTTCTCTTCTTTTTACCCCCTTTCTTTTCGATCTTCCAAAGGGCCTTGTCTGTATCATTAATTGATACTAGTGTCTGCAGTATTATGCCTGGACCACCTGAATAGTAATATGACAATAACAGAGGACTTTCTAGGACTGAGAGCGTGTTTCTTGAGTCAGGAAGGATTTTGACTTGAAATGACATAGTGGCAAATTCTGTAGAATTTTTTTTTTTTAAATATTATGTTTCTATACCACAAAATAGGTGAAGCTTTTTCAGCTTATTGAGTACCCAGGGTGGATCTCATAGGATTGTTCCTTTAACTATTTAAAACATACAGGAAGAAAAGGGCATCTTTAATGTTAAAATTGACAGTCGTAATTAAATATATAAAAAGAAAAATGTTTCAAGATGTTATTAAATACTGTAATAACAGGGAATGCCACACTGGTAGCATTCAACAGACCATTTCCCCCTGCGTATGTCTATGTAGCCTTAAAAGATTTCCACAAGATAAAGCCATTTGGATGGCTTTAAAAGTGGACTGGACATATTCCTGGAGGAGAAGGCTGTCAATGGCTACTAGTCCTGATGGCTACATGCTACCTCCAGTATCAGAGGCAGTATGCCTATGTACACCAGTTGCTTGGGAACATGGGCAAGAGGGTGCTGTTGTACTTGTATCCTGCTTGTGAGTTTACCATGGGCAGCTGGTTGGCCACTGTGAACAGAACCTGGACTACGTGGATGCTTGGTCGGATCCCGCATGGTTCTACTTATGTTCTTATGAGATACAGTAAGCGATACAAGTTAACTTATATATAAAATACATGGGGCACGCAAGCATTGGATTTACTTGGGCAATTCTGCTTAGCTTTGCTGTGTCAGTCCATAGCCAGGCTTATGTATTAGTTTAGGAGTCCTTAAAAAAAGAAGCATGACTGGCCCTTTATGTTCCACTATAAAGAAGGGATTTATGGCAAAGCTCAGCATTGCTCACTTTAGCTGTAGCTATTTCTGTCGTGGATTAATACCAGATAAATAAGGTCTTTTCCAGGCTGCCTATAAATAGGAGGGTATTTCTTATTTATGGAAGAGACGTAGGATATTATTCAGGGTTACCTGGATTAAATTCCTTTCTTGTTGCATCATGTAATCTTTTTGTAGATTTGTTTTCTCTTAGTAGGATCCTTGGGAAAACCCAGTTTTATTTTACTTGCCATCTTGTTGGGAAGTGGATCATAGAACCTACAAACTGCTGTATGGTATCAACATGGCACACTGTCCCATCAAGTAAGATAGTCTGAGGTTTAAAGAAAATTTGCCACTTTAGGGCAGTAATCCACATAGTTAGATAAAACACAAGCTAGCAGTCCTTTATATCGGATGTATGGTGCAACTGGTTACAGCAGGAGGCAGGCTAGCTTGTTTGTGTAATACAGCAGATCAGATTAAATCAAACCTGTATGTGCAGAATTGAAGGTTAACTGATATTCTTTGAAATGTAGAAGATAATTCTGTTTTGGATACACAGATTTTGTTAGTAATTCCTACCAACTCTGTGAAGTAGGGTAAGCTGAGAGCTGTATCCCAGGGCAGTGTTACAGTAAAAGAGCTTTATTGGTTGCCCATCTGGTTACTGGGCACTGATTATTTTCAGATATGGGTCAGGATGAACTCTACCCCTGCATGGATGATCAGAAAGTGCTTCTGCCTGCATGAACTGGCGACTCCATTTCCAGCTGGATCTCCTTTGTACCACATTACAAACAAATAGCCTAGTAGAACCTCAAAGACTAATGGATTTATTCTGGCATAAGCTTTAGTGGACACTGTCCACTTCTTTGGATGCTTGAACTGACATGTTCCACGATCAGTGATGATGTTGGGTATTGTCACAAATTGCGCTTGCTTATAACTTACCTTCCATGTACCCACCCTTTTCCTTGTTTAGGAAAGATAGGCCACATTTTCTTGGAACCCTCTTCTAGCCATAAGGGTAGAAGAGGGCTCCCTCTCCCTGTTTCACCTCACCTGCCAGCTACTGATGCTTCATTGGATGCTTGTAGTGTTGACCTCAAATTGGCCACCCGCAGTATGTGTATATAAATCTGAAAATTTGAGGCTAACACTTAATTCATCCGATGAAGTGGACAGTGTCCACAAAACCATATGCCAGAATAAATCTTTAAGGTGCCACAAAACTCTTAATTGTTTTTGCTGCAACAGACTAACATGCTTACCCTGCTAGAAAGTGTACCACATCGAATCTTGCTTCTAAGGGTCCCCAGGAGTGACTTTTCAGGCAGTATGAGGGCTGCAGGGGATAGCACACTCCCCCCCACCGCCCACAAAGATCCTGTGTGCACACTGTGTTTCACATGTGGTCTTTTGTGTCCCGGCCGTAGTAAACTAGGAAAAGGACACTAGGTGCAGTGCAAACAATTTACTCCATTCAGGAGAAGTTTGTCCTAAGTCGAGAGAATCCTTTCTAATAATTCAGCTATGTGCTATGTGTTGGTTTGGTGTACCTAGCGATATATGGTGGAAAATATTCTATGGAACGTTTTCCAGTGCTTTATTTTTCCACGGGGGAAAAAATATCAGTTTCTTAAGTTCATTAATAACAAAGAATGGGTGCTAATCGCAAATACAATATTAAGCAAGTTTGGCAGTTGCAAGGTTGTAATTAATGTTTTTAGGCACTTATTTAGGTGACAACATATGTATATGTCATTGAATTTCATATATGTCTCAGCATGAATGGAACCAAGTAATATGTAGTGACAGCAAAACTAAAGCTGCCCCCAAAACCTCAGTGGAAGAGAATTGAACTCTGTTGAAATAGTGGAATGGTTTTCAGTGTATCTGGTAGAGTACTTGGTGTTGCTATAATTTATTACTGTGCCAAAAAAAATGAGTACCTTTGTTTCTCCCCCCTTTAAATTTAACACATGCAAGAGAAATACATGCTATTGTCATTGCACTTTTGCAAGTATTTCAGTCAACATTTCTAACATGACATATCACTTACATTAAATGTACTTTAATTCCACCCCCTCAAATATTTCAGGTTAAATACTTGTATTGTTGGGACAAACAATTAGCATGGGATACTCCCCACCCCTATCGTTGTTAACTATGTATCAGTAAAACAAACATGCCGGGGCAGCTTTCACCAACCTGTTGCCCTCCCAGCATTTGCCAACCATTCATGCTGGTGAGCAGTGGACAAGGGCTCTTCTGCTGTGACATTGCATTGGTCTTTGGAGGCCCCAGCATGCAGTAGGAAGCCTTGCAATTTCTGAGTGACACCATGCTCCAGCATGATATTGGAGAGAAGCCCCATCCTTCACCCAAGCCTGAAGAAGGACAGGGCTTCTTCCTGACTTAGTGCTGACTTAAGGGTTCTTCCAAAGCAGTCCAAAGTAGGGATGTGAGAATCAGCAAAATTCGAGTTCCTCAAAATTCTGCAGATTCCATCTCAAAGTTCGTTTTGACTCAAATTCATATCAAATTGTAAGCTTTATTTTTTCTTCTTTTTGGCATGAAAATCCGTGCACATTTTCATATATATTTTCCAAATGAATGCATCAGTTGTGCACATCTTTTAAATGTACGCATCCTTCTCTCATTGATTGGAGAGTATTTGCGTGCATTTTTCAAAAGTACCGATTTTTTCATGCACAATTTTTTTGGTCTGCGAATTAAGTTGCAAGCTCAGAAATATAAGGACTTTGACTGCAGATTGTGTCTGATTCTGTATTTGGTCCAGAAGGTGTGCACTGGGTAAATCCCAATAAAAAATGAACTGAAATAGACTGGAGTAGGAATGTAATTTCTCATACATCCCTATTCCAAAGCAATACGATTTTCCACTGATTCCCTGGCTGGCTTGACTGACCAGTTAACAACAGAGCTTAGAGCAACATCAAAACTGAGAGCCTTTCACTTCCCAAGTCAGGGGGAGGGGTCAAGGTCAATGGCCACCACAAATTTGGATAGTTATCAAGGCCAACTATAATTTGTGGACCTATGGTGATGAGGGGAATGTACACTAAACACTTATTTACAGGAATTATTTATCATTCCAACCACAGTACCACAGGAAATCTTAACTAAACAAATGAAAGGATAGTTGCTTTCCATTAAAGTAAACCAGGAATTTTTAAAATGGAGGGACCAGTAACAGTTGATTTTATGCTGGTGTGAGGATGGGGGGGGGGGCAGAGGGAGGATTTTAGTGTGGCTAATTCTAAATGGGGGGCAGAGGGAGGATTTAGTGTGGCGATTTGTGAAATGAGGTTATGTCTAGATGGGAGACCTCATGGGGGACACTCTCTATGCCACCTTGAGCAGCTCCTTGAAGAAAGGAGGAATATAAAAGAAACGCTGTGGAATGAAATTATTGTGTTCAAGTAAGTTCTCAGATACTTGGACTAATGTTTTTTTTTCTATTTCATAGGCCACCTAGAGATTTGGACTCCAAAGCGTGCATCAACATTGGCGAGAAGGTATGGTAATAATAAAACAAACTTCTAAAGAGCTCCAATGCATAGAGCTGGGAAGCAAGTGAATTAAAACAATTGAAAGTCACTTGGCAGTCCCATTCCTTGACATGGAAGCCATTTTACTTCTATTTTCTCCATTTTCATATTCTTACTTCTTGAAACTTTCATTATAAAAAAGGTTTAAATGGGGAAGTTTTTTTTTTTTTCTGTTGAAGCTCTTCCTCAAGAAAGTGTGTGAATTCAATGTGCATTTCCAAATTACTTGCTGTACCCAGAGGAAGTAACTCTGTTTTACCTTTGAGTAAAACATATGTGGAGTATCTGGCATTCCTGTTGCATATGCATGCAGTCCATCCTTGGAAGCCATCTTGTATTATGCGTGTGCCCACAGTCTATCTGTGGATGTGCAGTCACACAATCCTAGCAGCAGTTTTTGCCCTCATGACTGCACTTTTCAAGCAGCTGTGCTAACGGAATTGCTTCCCGGTCACTGTGCCTGTAGGATAGAGACTCATGCACATTCTCTATGCAAATGTGTCTCTAGGCATCTCTCAGTCTACAGATCAAGATGCAGCTGATGTCTGACTTAAGCATTTCATGTTCCAGAGCGCCTGCTTCTGAATAAGAATATTGTACAAGTCCAACAATTAGTGCTTGGCGTCCACAAAAGTTTGGAAAATGATATGCAAATGATATCCAAATCATGTTTCAAGTCATCAAAGTGTGAACATCAAATTATGCCAGAAAAACATGGCTGGTCAATCAGAGAAGGCTTGTTTAGATAAAAATAACTTCAGTAGGTGCCGAAAACAAAGCAATGTCAGCGCTTGCCCAACATTGACAAGGTCATGCATGTACTCTTTCCATAGGTATCCCTTCATATAACTGGAGCAGATACAGGTTAAATTGTCACTAAGTTTAATGGCTTAGATCCAAGATGTGTGCAAGATGGCTGCAACAGCTGAAGCCAACTGTTTGCTTTCCAATAGAAACAAATCCAAACTGGATACTCAAAAGTTTGTTCCATGCGAATATCTAGATAGCATATGAGATCTGAATATCTGGCGAACTTGAGTTCTGATTCAACCCAAATTGCTTTCTTTTTAAAATATAAAGTTCTAGTCCTCAGGCTTATGGGGGCGGTGGGAGGCTTGTAAATAAATAAGCTGTATCACGGTACTTCCCCTGCTTCTACTCTGTTCTTCCTCAAATTCCAAACTTGTCAAACGCCAGAATACTGTTTTCCGAGTAGAGTACCTTTGTACCATTTAAACAAAATGGATGGGTCTTGTTTGACTACAGAATTTGTACTTGGTTCAGCTCCCCCCACCTGAAAGAATGAATAGCCATAGCTTTGGGAGAACTCCTTAAATGAAGAAACCTTGGGGTAACTAGGAGTAGATTTTTATGGGGAAAAGACTGAGAGTTCTGTTACCCAGGACAGGTTCATGGGCTCAGAATTCTGTAATTCTAAGTGTCCTTTGTACCAGTCTGTAATTGATGGAGCCCAGGGTTCTAGTAAAACAACAACAACAACAACTAAGTAGGTCTAGCAAGCCTGAAGTTTGCCTACCCCTGCTGTACTCAAATCCAATCTAAAAAATCAGATCGCCTCGTTCTGCGGTGACTCCTACTGCTCCTCCACGGAATAACCCAGATTAATAGGCCCGCTTTTCTTTCCCTGGAAGACATTGGCAGCACCCTTAACCCCCCCCCCCCAAGCTTTTTATGTAACATCCCTACAGGGGCACCTGCTTACTGATATTAATAGCAACGGTTGCTCAGTGGCAGTATGCTTATTGCTAAGCTCTGGCTAGCATTATCAGCTCTTTGCAAACGGTGTTTCTCTTGCTGCTGTAGCCAGCAAAGCTCAAAGGCTCCCAAGGCCTTAATGGCCAAGTCTGGCTACTTGCACTGCAGATGGACTAGCCACTAGTAATACACCCATCAAGATGTGCCAACAGGTCCCTGTACATTAGGAGGAATCCCATGAGTGTGTTGATATCTCTCTGATACATTTGCTTTGGCTATAATGACACAAGGGGGAATTTGGTAAAATTCAGACAAGGGAGGATCTGCATGGCAAACAAACATTCAGCTGTTGATGCAAATGTGATAGGAAGCCTCAGCTGCTGGATGTTAGGCACTCTAGCAAATAGAAAGCACAGATAGGAACCCTTCCAGGAAAAAAAAAAGTTGACACCTCCAAGAGTACTGGAGATGTCCACAGTTGGAGTAGAACAGCACATTGTCCTTGCTGAAGGAAACACTGTTGTCGCACATGTCTTCCATCACAAGACCATCAGAAGTGGCAGAAGTCCATTCTGATAGAAGCGTCTTCAGACTCATGAGTGCATGCATCTTGGACGTGTCACCCAGACCAGGTTTCCATGAACCTGGCCATTTGAAAATGCGAATCTGCTGTAGGTAGCACTGCTGTTTTCTGTGGCAATCATAATGTGTAGTTCTGCCTTTAAAGATGGAGTATTGGAGGAGAGGTGAGATGGAGGTGTGTTAGGTCACCGAGAAAAATATTCTCCTGGAGAAGCAAAGCGAGGGTTTGTCTTATGGTCAAAGGACTTGGAAGGAATGTTCCTTCAAGCAAGATTAGCAATGCTAATGCATTTCTGCCTTTTCCTTGTGGCTTGTTAACTTCAGCCAGTAGTCTCAGGTTGTTGAGCTATGTCTTGCTTCCAGGGATGTGCCATATTTGCTCCTGCTTTTTCTACCTGGGACATGCTGTAATTTTCAGGTTGTTTTTCTCTGCAGGGAGATTTTAGGGGCAAACTAGACATGATATTAAAGCCCTGAATGCTGTTCACATAAATGTTTTGGGTTATGTAAACATCAGCCTTGGGGAAACCTGGGCAGCTTTAAGATCGTGGGGTCGTGGGTGGGGAGTTTTAACACTTTCTCTCCTTGCCACAGCAAAAATCTTTTCTTTGAAGCGGCTACTTGCATTTCAAGGGAAGCTCCCATTGGCATTGATGAAATTAACATCACGTCTAGTTTGGCCCTTAGCTGAGAATTTTCTTGGCTTGGGGCGTGTGGGTGGACTGGATGATCTTGTTCCTCTCATCCTTGCGACTGAATTCTACTTCTCAGGCATTGTATTTCTTGGAGAGCAGTTCTTACCAGAAGTATTTGCTCTTATCAGAGCCATAGGAAACATGTAAGTGTGTGTGTGTGTGTGTGTTACTGTTTTTTTTATTGGAGCAGGGGGGTTGGCAGGCTTTAGGCTTACAGGATCTTTGTTTTCCGTTAGAACCCCAAGGCCTACCAACCGGAGCCAGTTATAAAATAATGGCTCAAGAAGGGAGATATAGAATTTGCAGAACAAGGTGCCTTCTGAGCACATGCTTGGAGCTTGCACACAGATCCTTTCAAACGCAAATCAACTCCTGTTCCCCACCCCCACCCCACCCCACCCCGAAGCAATCTAATTTCAGCAGCCTGTTGTAGGAGGGAAAAGGGCTTTTTCTTGTCAGTATTGGTGAACTATTGGAACTTGGAAAGCTTTACAGATCTCCTGCAAATCACTCACTAGACCAAGATCTGCCTTCTGACCATCCCTGGATTAGAAGAAATATGACAGCAGGATTAATTTAAAGAACACTACAGCTGGGCAATAAACCTGTTTGAGCGTTTCTCATCCACTCTTGCATCTAAGTTGCAGTGTGCTAATTTATTGGCAGTGTTGCAAATTCATTAGCATTTTATGAGTCTGCCTGTCAGAATTTTTATTTTCTCTCAAGCGTTTTGGGATGGGAGGGGTAAGAGAACCATCTGGAGCACCATGACCCAGCATTGAATCAAAGAAATGTCTGATGTAGAGTGCCTTTGTTCCAAGAAAAACGGTTTCCTTTCAGTCCCAAGGAAGAGGGGGAGAAAAATGTCCCCAAAGGCACTGTTTGTGGAGGCAACAAATTTTGGTGCACGAGCACCTGCCTTCGTAATCCCCTCTGTCTGTTTTATGGAGTTTCCTGTAGAATAGAGGGCTTGAGGCTTCATCTGCTGCTCTTCTTAGCAGCTTAAAGCCACAGAAGGAAAAGGGGTGTTCTCTTCTCAGGGCTCATGTGAAAACCCATAATGGAAAGTTAATAGCTGCCAAAAGCCAGGAAGTGAGGGAGGGAATTAAGGCATGATGGGGGTTGGAGAGAGTGTGCAAGCCAGAAGCTTGGGCTCCATGACCAAGCCAGTGTGGTGTAGTGGCTAAGGTGTTGGACTGGGAGTCAGGAGAGCTGGGTTCTAGTCCCTACGCAGCCATGAAAACCCACTGGGTGACTTTGGGCTAGTCACAGACTCTCAGCCCAACCTACCTCACAGGGTTGTTGTTGTGAGGATAACATAGAGAGGATGATGATTATGTACACTGCCTTGGGTTCCTTGGAGGAAAAAAGGCGGGATATAAATGTAATAAATAAACTGGAATGGGTAAAGTGGGAAAATGGGGACAGGTCATCATTGCCTATCAGGAGATCACGTTTCCTTTGTCAGTCACCTGCATTTCTGTAGATTGAAATGCAAGTGAAATGGCCTAATGGTCATGAAGTAGAGTTGAAAAAGGCAGCAAATAGTTAGTTGTTGTTGTTGTTGTTGTTCTTCTTCTTCTTCTATTATTATTATTATTATTATTATTATTATTATTATTATTATTATTATTGTTGTTGCATTTTTATTGGCAGAGAGAGAGAGAGAGAGAGGCACTTGTGGGATCTTCTACCTCGGGTGCCAAGATAACGTGGCTGGCCTTGGATACTATGCACCTTGACTACGAGGTGGCAGGGTGGGAAGAGGAAGGGCCATGTACTGCTCTGCTTCAGACAGCAAAATGGCTTTTGTCGGCCCTGTGGCCCAGGAAAGAAAGCATTGTATAAGGAAATAACACACACCTGCATCTGCCTTAATCTTTAAAAAAAAAAATAGTCATACAAATGTCTAAATTGGCCTTGCAGAAGGTGTGCGTATGAATACCTGCGTAGGAAAAATAATGTGAATTCCCTCAGAGGGAAAACTGTTAGAAACATTTGAATAAACAAACTGATTTTTTTTAAAAAAAACAAATCAATTAATTATTGATTAAAAACATAGTGATCTGGAAAGATACATTAAAATGCTGTTTAGTGGTAGGTATATTCCAAACAATGCCCTCCTTTAAGAAATCATTACCTCTGCAGGTAAGCAGGGTGCCCCCATAATGATTTTAAAAACACTAATGAAATTTTGTGAACATTATGAAATTGACTCCGCCAATTGCTCAGGGTGCAGTTCTATGCAACTTTAGACAGAAAACGTTCTGTGCCTTTTTTCTGCCTAAACATGCATAGGATTGCACTCTCAGAGGAGTAAGTTCAGCCATACAGATTTGGAAATTTCGGAGGTCTGCAATCAATCTGAGAACTCTTCGCTTTGGCTGCATGAGAGTGGATAGCTGCACTTTGGCTTCTGAAAACATTTCCTTCACTTTATTTCTTCGCAGAACTTTGAAGTCAAAGCTGATGACCTGGAGCCAATATCAGAACTTGGACGCGGTGCATACGGGGTGGTAGAGATGATGCGGCATGTGCCCAGTGGGCAAATTATGGCAGTGAAGGTAGAGTGAAGCTCTGTAGTTATTCTCCCTTTGTATATTTTAACAGTACACATTCATGCTGCCTCCCTGCCCCAGTAGATATTTATGTTTTGCAACGCTGATATATGATAATATATATGTGAAAGAAGCTTGAGTTTCAAACATTCATTAAAGGTTGAAGGTCCAAAATGATTCATTTATCAGAGGACCATTAACTGTGCTTAAATAAACAAAGCATCAATAAAATGGGATACATGACACGTATAAGCTGTCAGTCATCTGCTTGGACCAATTTACAAGATTGCATTCTGGCCTTGCTTTCCAGAGGTCATATTTCCATAGTAAAGAATCAAACCTTTCATTGTACTCTTTATCTCTTTTGGATATAGGAGTTCAAGGGTCAAATTATTTGGTCATCTCCCCCCCCCCCCCAACACATGCTTTGTGGGTTTCTAGAAGCATTTGGCTGGTTACTGTTAGAAATGGGACTAGATGAATCTTTGGCCTGACTCAAGGGCAGTTGGATCCTTAACTTATTCCTTTCAACATTCTCTCTCTCTCCATGATAGTGCTTCCAAAATGTGGGAATATACCCTTCAATATTGAGGGAAGCTTGTATGTGGCATGCTCATTATGATGAAAATGGGCTATTTGCATCCACTCTTAATTTATTTTGGGATGTAATTTGGTATATAAGAGATGAGACATACAAATGTGCATATGAATACATCTTTGGTCACTTTCGATGATCATATTACCTATACCAGGTAAGTTGAGATGTGAACAAACCTTATGCCTACTTGTGCAACCACTTCCCTCTTCCTTTTTGGCATGCCTGAATGCAGTTTGGAAGTCTCCAATCTGAAACAGGAAACTATGGTTATGAGCTTTGGAACATGCCAGGATCTTAAGCCAACTTCAAATGATGGTTTAAAAGTCAGATGTGCTGTGAAGGAAAGAGAGAAAGGGTTATTTGCAAAGAGGAAAGGTTTGTTCATTTCATGGTTTGTTAAGCTGAGATAAGATCATCCGTACTGGATCTTTGTCGTCTACTTACATGGACCCCAATCTATTTCTGCTTATTCACCAAAAATTTGGTTAGTTATGATATTTTGGTCTTACGGTTTATTATCAGTCAGCATAATCTTTGTTTCTATATTATGGAGAAAAGAAATGTCCATATTCTTTTGGACATTTTGTCCAAATATATTTTGTCCATATATATTATGGACAAAACAAAATAAGTGCATTGCCTTAATTTCAGTGAAAATACTGTAAATAGCAGCGCCAGCTTTATTTTCCTGTTAGATAATCACCCACATAATTCATATAAACAATTTTGTTTAGGTCTGTGATTATTATGATTTTTATATCAAGTATTGGCAAATATGTATCTTATACAATTCCTGTATTTATTTATTTATTTATTTCATTTATATCCCGCCTTTTTTTAAAGTTCTGTTAATAGGTGACATAAAATGACATTTCAAAAATTGATATTTTACATTAAATAAAGATTACGCAATATTTTAATTTTAAAATTTGAAATCAGAAAAAAGACAAAATAGTTTATTTTTTTTAAAAAAATCACATTTCTAGTGTGTTAAAACTCTTAGGAAAGAATTTCCTTCCTGCTTATATTGGCATTGTTCCACTGAAGTTGATCATTGACTTGCTCATTTCCTTTCTAAAAGCTGTGAGAAAAGTAACTTGGGCTTTGAGGCTAAGAGCAGGTTATAGTACCAGTATGAAGTAATCAATTACAAAAGCCCTCTGAAGAAGATTAGCCCATGATTAATCCTAGGAGTAAGCAGAGATTTATTGGCTTCATTCTTACCACTGTGCCAAGCTGTTTACATCCTAGCAAATTAGTACAGATTCCAGTGGCTTTGATATGCAACAAAGATCCCAGACAGTCCATTTAATCTCTGGTAGAGCTAACTATGGTTTGTTCCCTTTACCCAACCTGGTGCTCTCCAGATGTTTTGGATTATAACTCCCCACACTCCTGTTCATTGGCCATCCTGGTTGAAGCTAGTGGGAGTTGCAGTCCAAAATATCCCGAGGGCACTAAGTTGTGGGTGCTGTCTTAACCCTTGTTAAGATCCCAACTGCAGCAAAATCACAGTTGAACTTGTTAAGTTCTGCTTGTATGTGTAGGGAGACACCAGCAGGCCCTGGCTCTCACCATGCAAGCAGAGATGCTGGTGAAGCGTAGAAACCACCTTAACCATGTTTTACTTGGCACAGATGCAATAGTTAACCATGGTTAATGCAAACCATGTCATGGGAAAACCCGCTTTATGCCATGGTTGCACACCCTGATTTGCAGCCAGAGTTAAAATACTCTGGCGTAATGCTTAACCATGTTTAAGCATTATTCCTGTATAGGGCTAGTCAGTCTGAACTGAAACACTATACACTGATCTTTCCCATAACCAGGGGTATCCTGTTCCCTTTAGCATGGGGGGAGGGGCATCTATAAGCATATGGACCCTGTCCCTGACCTGACAGTGAATGAGAAAGACCTTGCTGAGTGCTTCAGAGGTGCCGCACATGAAAGGAGCCGCTGGACCAGGGCAGGTGAAGTGTGCATTGCTAAACCCGGGCCTCTTTCAGTAATCGCCCTCCGCTAAATGTTCTGCCATCATAGCTTTGGTAATGATGGAAGAACAGAGGAAGGGAAAAGAGAGAGAAGAGCGAAAGAGAGAAAGAAAGCACTTCTGTAATAACAATCATCCTTTGCCCTTCTATAGCACCTCACATCCGAGGATCTCACAGTGCTTCCCAGACATAAATTACGCCTGTGAGGTAGGTAAGCATTATTATCCCCGTTTCACATAGGCACAAAGAAAGAGGCTTTTTAAAAACAACAACAACAACAACAACCACACTTCTTCAAATGTGGCCTCTAATTTTGGGTGCCTGATATGAGACACTTACAACCTAAGCCTTTGTATGTCTACTCAGTAACTCTCACCGATTTCATTGGGACTTACCCACAGGTAAGTGTGCATTGGACTGCACCCTTATTGTCCAACGGCCACAAAAACATTTACGTTTTGTCAGAAGGGACTAGAACTTGGGAGTTAGGGCTTCCCAAGTCAATATCTCTGCTGGCTTGAACCTGTGTGGTTGCGATCAGTTTTTAGCTCTTGAAATGTACCTAGTTTGGAGGCTTCCTGCTTTTAACTGCCAGGCCTCAGCCGTTTGTTTTTCCTTGTCGGTTCAGAAAGGGCAATAAAAAGGTGGAAATGCCTTAGGAAGAAAAAGAAAAAGCACGTTTGAAAATTTCTTTGGTTAAAAAGAGCCAAAACGTCCTCACTCTCATAGCTTTTGTGATCAATGAGCTCTTGGATGAAACAATGCACGTGGCTGGGAATGAGAGGGATGCGAATTAAAACTGGGTCTGTTTTGCAGCGAATCCGAGCAACGGTGAACAGCCAGGAGCAGAAGAGGCTACTGATGGACCTAGACATTTCCATGAGGACAGTAGACTGTCACTTCACTGTCACTTTCTATGGCGCACTGTTTAGAGAGGTACGGCTCTATGGGTCCTGGCTTGTGTCCTCCATCATATCGCCTACCTTGAACCTAGGAAGCTGCTGTATACCAGATCACATTGTGTATCCATCTAGCCTGGTATATGACCTGTTGTGACTGGCCCTGTCACTCCGGGGTGTCCAGCCGTGCTCTTCCCCATTACCAGATCCCTTTTTTTGAACGGCAGATAAAAAGTACTTTTTAATTTATTTATTGGAAGGTTTTCATATTTCGCCCTTCTAATGTAATCACATTACTCAGGACGACTTACAACAATCAAAATACCACAGCCCATATCAAAGCAGCAGTATAAAACCCAGACAGTATAAAAATTATGCTCAGAGCGTATTAAAAATGGGCTCAGTAAATAAAAAGTCCTGTACAGGTTTCATCGTTTATTTATTTATTTTTAAAAAACTCGCTTACCCTGCAAGATGAAAAATTTGATGGAACGGAAAAGTTTTCACCAACAGATGGAGAGGGGCAGGGCAGAGAGCCAAACAATGCTTTCTGCCCCTGTGTTCTGGTCCTTCTCATGTACACTTAACCTTGGAATCACCCCGAAGTGATCATGGTTGGTGCTATATGTATATCTGTGAAACCTTCATGGTGGTTGTGTAGGCATACTGACGCTTGCTAGACCTTGATACGCCCACTCCAAATCCTGCACACAGTGCAGGAGTGCAAACGTTTAAGATGGTTTAGTGCCAGAATTCCAGGTTTCTTTTTAAATCAATAAGAATGGCTACAGAAATCGAGGACCTGCTTCTGTGTCCTTACTTGCACAAGTTGGAATTGATTCAGGATTCAATTCGCCTGGGCCAAATAATCCTTCAAGTTGTACTTCTGGCAGTTACAGTGTTTAGCAAACGTGTCGCCTTCCTCAAGGACGTTAGTTTTTTAGGCCTGGATATTTCTATGGTGGTGGGGGGAGTCAATTTTGACATGTGACTTAAAAAAACCATGATAGCCATGCATCTTAATTTTCAAGGCTCCCCACGCACCATATTTTAAAGCAAAATAACTTTTTTTTTGTCACGAATTTTGGAAGCGAACTGCCGCTTTTCCCCCTCTCCTGCCACTGTGCCCCTGAATTTCAGCAGTGGGGGCTGCCAAATAAAGCCAGAGGACAGACATATGTGAGCTGTGGGGCATAAGTTACCCATTCCTGAAGTAGATGGTTCATGCAATGGCAGAGATGACTTATTGCCTAGATTGTAATTTTAAAAAGAAAATGGGAAGCTACAGTAACTAAAGCCCTGTTCCTGGTCTTCTGAATCCTGCATTGTCCTGAGACTGGCACTTATTCAGGTTAAAGGCCAGGCTTCAATGTGTGGTAGAAGAGATAATAAAAAGCGAGTGGACCGAGAAGCTACGGAAGGCAAGACACAAATGCTTTGGTGGAAGCGGGGAGGTGTTAGTGAAAGCTGGTAGCCACTGTCTTTTCTCCTGCATTTCCCTAGGGAGATGTGTGGATTTGTATGGAACTGATGGACACTTCACTGGACAAGTTCTACAAGCAAGTCATTGACAAAGGTTTGACGATTCCTGAAGACATCCTAGGAAAAATAGCTGTCTCAGTGAGTGCTTCTGTTTCTTGTTTTTATTCATTTTGCTTCCAAAATGAATTTAGCACCCTTTCTGCCTTTGTAGTCCACAACTATCAATCAGCTTGTGATATATAAAGTTTCAAAAGGAAAAAAGGAACTGCTTCTCTTTAACGGCTCAAGTCTTGTTATTAATTATTAGAGAGGTGCATCAAACACACAGCTCAGATTGGTCCACAGTTTGGGTGGATTTTGACCCAAACTTTTTTGGGTGCAGCTCACTTCACCTCAGATACAAAGTGAAGCCTCACTTCAGAAAATCCAAAGCTTTGTATGTTTCTCCAATTTCTGACATAATTGGACAATATTTTCAAGTATAGTGCTCTTTTCTGAGTAATACCTGCCCAATCTGGATGAATAATAGATGCCCAATAGCTGCCAGAGAGGTGCAGGGATGTTGTGCAAGAGAAGTCTTCATGTTTTGGGCACTTTGAATGAAAATGATGTACATCATAGAGGAGACACTAGTGAAGTAACTTGTGAAATTCCAGAAAGAAAGTTGAGGAAGTTAGGGAGTTACAATGAATGGAAAACTGAGTCCTTGTTCTACATTCCTCCCAAAAGCACTGGGATTGAAAGTAAAAAAAAGCGAGCCCTAGTAAAGTTATTCCATGGTTGGACTCTAGAGCTGTTAGTCATAAACCTACACCCTCCCCCCCTCTACCTTCCCCATGCCTGCCATTTTCCTTTAATGGAAAGCTTGCCATTTTATGTGATCAGAATCCCTATTCCCCATCCTGTTCTTTGCCTATGTTTTTTTTTTCTGCAAAGAGTAACATCTTGTATTGCAAGTGGCAAGGAATTCCTTGGTCCCCTGGAATTTAGCCATCAAAACTGGGTGTACTCTGATTCTTGGAAGGCCATTGCATCGGTCTTGACTTGAGCGTGCTGCTAAAGGTGGCTGGAAGAGCAATGATGAATACCATGAATCATGTTTTATCACTCTGGTGCCAGACTGCAGGCTCAGCAGTAGCCTGCCTGTTAATTGCCAAGATGCCCAACCTAGACTGTCTCCACCCCAGTTAAGTGTTGAAAGGAGGGTGAACTTGTGGCCTGGCTCTGGAAAAGAGAGTGCAGTCTGTCTGCCTCAGCGAGATACGGCTCATTCTTGTCTGTGGTTGTGTTTTTCAGATTGTAAAAGCATTAGAACACCTACACAGTAAGCTCTCTGTAATTCACCGAGGTAAGTGTGAACAGTGTTGCAGGCCATAACAGTTTTTGATCCTAAAAGGGGTTGATGAGTATTGTGTAAGAAGAGCCCTGTTTAGCTCAGTTTTAAACCTACACAAAGCAATAGGATTTTATCTCCCTGGTTGCGGAGGACACATGACACCAACACCCTGGCAGGTGCAGTGGTTTTCTGTTTTCCAAGCACAGTACAAGGTGCTTGTTTTGAGCTCTTGGGTAGTATCAGATAGATACTGGAATGCTCATTTTGTCCTTTGCAAACTTACTGTTTTGGTACTTTTCTATCTCAGCTGCCCCACCTATGATATTGGGTATACCTACACTGTATTTTTAAGGATTACTGAGTTACAGTGGGTTGAATCCAAAGATGTGCAAAGGAAGGGCTGTTTGTGCAACATATATTTTGCATCCCCTTCTCCCCACCCTCCCACTCCTGCTCACTCTACATCCCACAAAAAAATCCAGTGGAGGGTCAGGGGACCTTCCTGCATAGTGGGAGCTTTGGCAGGTGGGCCATAATGGGAGGAGAGATAATCTAAAATCAGGCCGAGGCACCTTCTACCCATGCAACTTTAGGTCCCAAGCCGTCTATGTGCATTGAGCAGTCAATTAGGAAACACCACATCTAAAATGCTACATGTTGTTGTTATTATATAGCTTTGATACTAGGAATCCTACCTCATTGAATTTCTTAGGAAGGTATTTGGAGGTAGTCTCAGCATCTCCTGCTACAGTCAAGAAATATTGTTGCTAGTTACTGGCTGTTCAGAGTGGAGATAATTTCATTTCAGTAGCCTGGTGTGGACGTAATGCTGAGTTCCTAGTATCCGCAGTTAACAAATCAATTGCCAGCGCTGGGAACACACACTAAGGATCCTATGCAAGTTTAGACAGAAAAAGGTCTATCTCCCAGCATAACTGACTGGGGAATGCTGGAGTCGTAGGACTTTCCTCTGTCTAAACCTGCACAGGATTGCACCCTGAGTCTCTAAATCTCCTGCTTTCCCTAGAGAAAATTCCCTGCCTTAGTTCTCACCAGGGTTCTGTCATTTTAGGAATCTCTGGCCAGGCTTTGTCACCATAAGGTCAGTGTGGCTGAACATTGGGGCTTAAACATGGTCAAGAGAGGAGAGGACACTTTTGATTGTGGGAGGGGAGGGCCTGAGGGAAGGAGCACATGTTCCCAAGGTTGACTTCCAGTTCCTTCACCAGGGTTAGAAGGCAGCTAGAACAACATGAGCATTGTTGTTTGTCCTCTGTGTATTTTTTTTTTCTAAAACTGAATGTTGGTGTTTTAAATTTGTAATTTTGCATTGGTGCTCTTTTTATCTGGTTGAGCTTTTATAATGTATTTTATATTATGGTTTTATACTGTTGTTTTATACTTTGAATGGTTTTAATTTTTGTGAACCGCCTAGAGAGCTCCGTCTATTGGGCGGTATAGAAATGTAATAAATAAATAAATTCAACCACAAAATTCTACAGTTTCCTTTGCTTGGAATAAGTGCCATCCTTGGTCTAGAGCAGAGGTGGGAAACCAGTGGCCCTCCAGATATTGTAGGACTCCAAATCCCATCAGCCCCAGCCAGCATGGGCAGTTGTCAGGAATGATAGGTGTTGTAGTCCAACGACATCTGGAAGGGAAAACGGGTTTCCCCCTCCTGGCTTAGAGCTTGGGGAAAGAGATTATGTTCTTACCGTTGCCGATTTTGTGATTTTGATTTGACAAGCAAACCGTCTGCTGCTTCTGGTGCCCTCTGGTGGTAACAACGAAATTTTGTTGGCTTCCGTGACCTGGTACAAGCAACCTGCTTGCAAAGAATGACCATTTCTGTGCATTCCACCTTGCAGATGTCAAGCCCTCCAACGTGCTGATCAATACACTGGGACAGGTGAAAATGTGCGATTTTGGTATTAGTGGTTACCTCGTTGATTCTGTGGCCAAGACGATGGATGCTGGCTGCAAGCCATATATGGCAGTAAGTGCAAAGAATTGGTGCTATCAAACACAAATTCCTAAAACTGTTTCCTGAATATTTTTGTTCATAGTTTTATTTATTTTCAGCATTTAAATATCCCATTTTAACACATACTTAAGGTAGCTTGCCACCAAAATAAAAGCAATGGAAATAACAGTTGAAATACTGGTCAAAAAACAAAAGGCAGTAGCAGCATAAAAGACAGTCTGTAGATAGTACTCTGCAAAAGCTGTCTTTATTTGAGTGCTTTTGGGAAATTGTTGCACTCTTGGGTGCCACCGCTGGAAAGGCCCTATATTGAGTAACCGGCTCTCACAAGATTATCTGTTGGGTGCTTGTGGACCCTATGGCGAGCTATGCAGAGTTGCCCATGGCCCTAATTGCATGGCTGGGTGGGCAATCCATCGGGATCAGCAGTAGCAAAGCCACGAGGGGCCGTTGCTGCCAGACCCTGGTAAGTCCGCCCCTCCCTGGCAAGGCATGCTGGGAGTTGCGGGCGGTGCACAACATAGCGGCTTCTTTGTAAAATGGCCACCGAAGCCTTGGAATTCCGAGACCAAATCTTGTGCAGCCCTAATATTTAGGTGGAATGGTCAGGTATAAAAACAGACACACGCAACACAGATTTTTCATTATGGATGGGTATTCTTTGTTGACTGGCTCCCAAAAGCGTAAGTCAGTAACTAGTTTTGACCTATGCAACCCTAAATGGCTTGAGACCAAGATATCCAAGCAACCGCTTTGTCTCTAGTATCTCCTGTCATGAAGTTAAAAATTAATCAAACGCATCCTCTTAACAAAACCAGGTTAAGAGAGCCAAGGGCACATAGAGAAGCATTCTTGCTGGTTTCTCCTTGGAATCTTTTTGAAGCCCGAGAGTGTATCTGATTAGAGTACTGCTGCACACACCTTAATTTGCTTTCATGCTTATAAGAAATAGGTTTCTCTCCTCCCTCTCCCCTTTGTCCAAATGAGGGATTTAGAACATGGCAATCTATCTGTATTCTGTCTTTCCCCCTCCAGCCTGAAAGAATCAACCCAGAACTAAATCAAAAGGGATACAGCGTTAAATCTGATATTTGGAGTCTGGGAATCACAATGGTAAGAGAAAGCTCCTGTTGTGACCCTGAAATGTGTCTACTGAACAGAGATTAATTTGGGGGAGCATTCTGGTCTGTCCTATTCATGTGACTCAGTGGGATAAAGTCCTGTTCTGTTCTGTTTGGTGGGGTGGGTTCAGAAACTTCCTTTTGAGAGGAAGGGCTCCACTCACAGAAGGTTCCTCCACCTATTTTGGGGGAATCCTCCCTGCACCCCAGCTCACCCCATTCAGCAGGATCTCCTGATTCTGGATATAGCATTTTTAGGGGGGTGGAAGGGCTGTTGTGGGAAGGAGGCGGTGGGGAAGTCCACCTCTGCCAGTCCAGTTGATCCAAGTTAAATCTGGATCCAACCCCAAACGTTTTGCTGCCTGGGGCTGCCTGAGATGAATTTAAAACCAGTTCCAGCCTTTAGCCTTTGATACAGCAAAGACATCCAAGGTTCAAAACGTGTCACCATTTAAAAGCAGAACCTTCCGTAAGAGGAAAGATAACCATTTTGCTTTTACACTCATCAATCTCTTCACTGTTCTTGTTGAGCCTGATAGATTTACAGATGGTCAGAAATGGTCACGGGGTTAGATCAGAGGAGGAGAAACATCTTGGTACATCTTGAAACATCTTTCGACACCCAGGGTCCACTTTTAAGTCCAAACAGGCATTTTGAGACCCACTTCCTAACATTTTACATTATATTTGTATGGTGGTAGTGCTGGTGATATGACCCACCATAGTTTAGGGCACAGCCCAGTAGTGGGTCCAGACCAATGGTGTAGTATAATCTTCCCCAACCTGCTGCCCCTTTCCAAGATGGCTTGGAATTATGGGAGTTGTAGTCCAAGACATCTGCAGGGCAGCAGGTTAGGAAAGGCTGCTCTATTAGAATGGCAAAACGTGAGTGAGTGAAGGGTCACCATTAAGGACAATCTTTTATTGTATACATAAAGTTTTCAAACTTTCTCCCTTTGGAGAATTCTCTCTGCATCTACTGAGGGCAACAGGATTCTACAAAGTCCTGATATCATCCCCTCCTTTTTTTCATTTTTAACATTTTATTATTACACATATATCTTCCCTTCTTCCCTTCAAGGAATCTTCCCTTATACGGTGCTTCTCTTGTTTATGTTATACACACAACAACCCTGTGAGGTAGGTTAGACTGACAGTCAGTGACAGTCAGTGTCACCCAAATGGAGACTGGAACCCAGATCTCCCTAGTCCAACAGTCTAACCTGCTTCTGTCACATGAATTGCACATACACAGAATTCCCCTGTTTGTTGCCCATTATCAGGGAAGATCAGTCGTGGTACGCAAGCAGCCTTTCAAGGGAAGCTTTTCCTTCAAGATCTTCTTCTCATTGATTAGCTCCTGATATATTTATTTATTTATTACACTTATATACCGCCCCCATAGCTAGAGCTCTCTGGGCGGTTTACAGTTCTAGGAAAACCCATTATTGAGGATTCCTACTTCTTGTGCCCATCAGAATGAAGTTTGAAATGTTCTGGCATTAAAAGGGTGCTAAAAAGGAGTAGGGATGGGTAAGAAGTTAATTCAGTTCATAGTTTAATGCGAATTTACTTAATTTCGCACGTTGAAATCACTATGTGAACCAAAACCCAGTTATCCATCAACATTTGCATTTCTCCAAATTTTGCAATCAAAAATGTCTACAAGCCTTATTAGAGAAAAGCATTAAAATGGATTATAGTACAAAAAAATGCTTGCAAAGCTTTGTATACAAGTTTAAAAATGCATGTCTTTGGAAAATGTGCACAAACATGCTTTAAAACTGAATTGGGGTGGGGAAATAAGAAACTAAGAAAAACTGAAATTGACAGATCCACGAAAGGAATAGTTTGTTTGCTTCCTTTCCAGCTTCATTAATGGGTTGAAACCCAAAAACGCAGTGTTGTTTTAATGCTACCAAATAGTGGGTTTCATTGTCTTGTTCTGTTCCACTTAATTTTAATTTTGCAGCGGATTGCAGGGTTGAAGTGGCATTTTTCCAGTTTATTTGCAGGAGGATTTGACTGTGTGCCTAGCAGCCCTGCTTCTTTTAACAAGGGACATGTCCTAGAATTTTTAGACGTGTACTGATCAGAAGGAAAGCAAACTATTTGGAGATTCAGAAGTAGTAAAGAGCTATGTCAGCTGTAACAGCAGTCACCTGTTTCCTAAAGTAGTAGAGCTGGCTGGTTTGGCTTGGCCTAGAGTGGATTGATTTAAATTTGGGGCAGACTCCTTGTACCTTTTAAAAAAAACGTTGAGTAGACAGAAGAATTTTGGCAGGTACAGCTGTACATCACCACCATAGTCCTGCAGTATTTTTCAGGTCTCCTTTTTACAGCACTTCTGATAAATATCAGGAAACTGGTTAGCAATGTGCTTGTGTTCTTTATCTGTGAAGTGCAAGAAACGCAGTGCCCTGCAGCAGTAAACTATCTCAGCTCTTTCTCAACTGGCGCCAGGCCTGGGGTAGGGAATCTGCTTTCAGAACAAACCTGAGATTTCTGTTGGCATGTCGGAATAATTGTCTTGGGAATTATGAGTCCCCTCTTGTTGCAACAGCCCTGATGGGTGTGGTGTGGGGGAGAGGGCCCGTCCTCTCCTGGCGCACTCTGCATTCTCCAGGGAGGCTGTGGGTACAGGGCACAAACTAGCAGAACTGGCCTCACATGCGGCAGCGTTTAAACATTCCCAGAGACATGCTGTCTCCAGGGACTTGCACAGGCCGTGCCTCAGAGGCAACAAATGAGCCCAGCGTTTCCAAGGAGGGAACGGAAAGAGGGGTGGGGGTGGGAGGTGTTGCGGGGAAAGGCTGAGCTCGGAACGGCTGCTGTTTCAGAGGCTTGCCTGCAGATGGCAGCGTGTGCCAACATTGCGAACAACATCTGACAGTGTATTTGTGTGTTGCTCCGGACAGTGCCTTAGATATCTAAAAGAGCCTAAGGAAGCTGTCTTGCTGTCTTCTCCCCCACACCCAGATTGAACTGGCAATCTTGCGGTTTCCGTACGACTCCTGGGGGACGCCGTTCCAGCAACTCAAACAGGTGGTGGAAGAGCCATCGCCGCAGCTCCCGGTTGACAAGTTCTCCGCTGAGTTTGTCGATTTTACCTCACTGTGGTAAGCATGTTGTCCTTGAGCCGTGGAGAACTCGACGATGCCCGCCTTAAATGCTTGAGCCTGCTCCCATATTGAGTGCAACCTTCCCCAACCTGGTACCCTACAGATGTTGTGGACCAGTCCTAGCTAGCATGGCCAATGGACAGGAATGCTGGGCGTTGAAATCCAAAACATCTGGAGGGCACCAGGTTGGGGAAGGCCGGTGTTGTGTAATGTTGCTGGCATGTAGTAAGGGCTCTAACTTGCACTTTCTAGACATGTTGACAGCAGTGCTTGCCGTCTAAAATAAAACATCTTCTCTCAACATCTTCTTGGCCTGGAAAGGGCTTTCCATGTACATAAGATTGCTAGATGACTTCTTCAAAGGGTTGCTTTTAATGTGGGTAGGACTTTGGCAAGAACAAAGCGATTTTCTATGAACTGCTCCCTTCACACTTCCCCGAAAGCACCTCAATAAGCCCACAGGCACAGGCTAGCAACTTTAGTAGGTTGCTAATTGTTTTGTCTGGACTCCCCTCTAGTACTTGCTTTCAGTAATACAGAGCTCATCATTCGAATATGTGAAATATAAAGAATGCCTCTGGGCACAAACAGAATGCTTTTCCTTCTGTAGTGAAACCGAAGCCTAACTGAACCTAATCCTAGGTACATGTATATAAACTGAATTTACCCTTCCCTCTCTTGCTTCCACTTTTGGCAAATTTTGAATTGTAAGCTCCTTGGGGCAGGGTCCTTTCTTCTGGTTGTCTGTAAAGCACCATGCACATTGGTGGTGCTGTGAAAACTGGTAATAACTAGAGAGCAACCCAAATTAGGCCCCAGCACCTTTCTGTTTAGAAATAAAGCATGGGATGGAATTGGGCTCATTCCTTTCCCTGTTGTGCTTCCTTCTGTGTCAGTATTCCAGATGTGCCACTGCTCGGTTTCTTGTGCTCCAAGCCTGTGCCGGGGGCTGAGTTTCCCCCAGTGCCTCAAAGATGGAGGGGAGGGGGTTAACAATGCCCAAAGGTGTTGCTGCTGCTATAATCAGGGACACTGGATGAGCTTCCTCCCTGGCCCTTCCCCACTGTCCTTCCAAACAATCGTGACAAGTTGTGGAAACTCTTACAGGTATCTGGCAAGACATCTGGGGCTCAGGAAGCAATGTCATAGCAATGTGGCGGACGTTGGAGCCTCCCCAGCCACTGTCTCACTTTTATTCATTCATTCATTTATTTATTTATTTAGCACCATGAATGTACATGGTGCTGTACACAGTAAAACAATAAAATAGCAAGACCCTGCCACACAGGACAGTCCTGTTGCAGATGGAGGTGAGTGGGCACCATCACCTCCTTCCTTTACATCTGTTACCTGTTCCTACCAGGTAAGTGGCTTCCAGCGATTGGAGCCCAAGCGTTCTGTCTATAGGCTGCCGTTCAGTGTACAGTCTGTCTTGAGGGTTAGCTTGTCCATGTGCTGTTGACCTATTTAGCTGAATGCATATCAAATGTACATTTAATGGGTATACATCCTTGGCTGCCATTCTCAAATGGTGGGGTTGTTACCCTTATTAAGATGTTTTAATTAATTAATTAATTAATTAATTATAATATTCTTATTCTGTCCGATAGCCAAGGCTCTCTGGGCAGTTTGCAATGAAAACCATAACATACAAGGTGTATCTACCAGATGCTTATTCTAACAAATAATCAGCATGTCATTCGCCATATTGGGCTTTGCTGCTATAGATTTTTTAAAAGTGATAATTACAATGAGACGGACAAAAAAAATCTGTTTAGTAAGATCTGTAAATCGTTTCCAAGAAAATACGTCCATAAATAAGTGTTATTTCTGAGTTCATAAAAACTGCTTGTAAGTAATATTGCAAAAGCAGTGGGCTGGGAGTAGGGGTGCTAATCACTGTCTAGAGGTCTACAACCCGCTCCTAGCAGAGCAAGCTTCAAAATGCCTTCAACTCAGGATCGTATTTCATAGAATCATAGACCAGTAGAGTTGGAAGGGGCCTATAAGGCCATCAAATCCAGCCCCCTGCTCAATGCAGGAATCCACCTTAAAGCATCCCTGACAGATGTCCAGCTGCCTCTTAAAGGACTCTCATGTGGGAGAGCCCACCATTTACCATTGTCATACTGATTTAACAGTCTGGAAGTTTTTAATCTTCCATGACTTTGCTTGCCTGCTTAGAGCCCTACAAGGAGCCATAAGTCGACACAGAGTTTGGGATTGGTCGGCCTGGAGTTGATGGAGGAGGTGTTTGTAGGAATAGCAATTGAGTACCAAAATATGGTGCTTAATGAGCTATTTTCACTGCCAGGCAACTGCTGGTTTTGGGCTTTCCAGCTCTACCTATGCCTTCCTCCTGTTTTGCAACTCAAGTTTCCTTCCCAGAAAGATGATTTTATGCTCTAACTCAGGGAGTTGGGCGACTTGTGGACCGCCAGATTTTGATGGACTGCCACTCCCATCTGCTCTCATGAAACCCCATTGTGTTTGAATTGCTTGTCCCCTGGGCTAAGGTTAAAAGTGTGGCGTGCCTGCAGGGACAGTATTGCTGAGGAATCTTTAAATACCTAGCAGGCAAAAATAAAAGCATTGTAACCGGTTGGAGGGCCGGTGGCTGCTAGTGATGATTTCCTGCTAATACCGTGGGAAATTATTGAGTTGTTTGGAACGTCTGCCGTTGCAAGGGAAGAAGGTGATTGGTAAAAACAACCTTCTTAACCCCAGAGATCAGATTATCAGTTAAAATCTTTGCAGGATTGGGTTTATTGGACAGGTTGCCACAGCCTCATCCTCTCTTGTGAGATTAAGGAGTGGCAGCAGGTATGCATAAGGCGAAGGCTGGGTGAGAAAGAGAATTATTTCATTCCATTAATTAATGTTTGTGGGGGTGGAGTGGAAGGGTTCAAGTTGTTTGGCAGATGCTCACCTGTGGCTACTAAGCTATGACCACGAGGCTTGCTGTGGAAGTAACATCATCGTTTTGAAAACAAGCAGAAGCCCTCAAGGGAAACAAGGAAGGCACGTATGTCAGCCTGGCCTTTACGTCAGCCAGCTCAACTTCCACTGCCTTTTTCCTGAGCTGAGACACGTGTGTCTGAGTGAACAGTCTTAAGGATTGTTTCCAGGAAATGTCATGTTGACCCCCCAAGTGTCCTATGTAGGAAGTAATGCAGTGTGTCAGAGTTCTAGGCCTTATTGCTCATTTCTCTTGAAATGAGAATCCTGCCATCCTGTTAAATATCAGTGTATTGGGGAGGGAAAGGAGTCGAATTCAACACAGAGTTGTTGTTGTTGTTATGTGTAATAAGCTATTAAAGATAATGCCTCTCAGAGATAGTTTAGTCTCTCTCAGCTCTTTGAAAAAGTTAATATTTTTCCACCTGGGCCTTAAACAAGAGATAGCTGGCACATCAAGGAGGCTAATGCTTTTAGTCCTCAGCTCAATTAGTCTTTCAACGCTTGTCTGTCGTATGGCTTCACACGTAGGACTCCTTATTGCTTCCTCTGTCAGCCATTCTCTTCCTTCTGTACTTGGTCCTTTTGTGGCTTGGGGTCATTAGCTGCATGTGACAGGCAGCTCCCAGCTCCTTCGGGAATGCTGCAATTACTTTCAGGTGGTGTATTTTATTTATTTATTTATTTATTTATTTATTTATTTATTTATTTATTGCATTTATATACCGCCCCATAGCTGAAGTTCTCTGGGCAGTTTACAAAAGTAGCGAGGCAAGGCCAAATTTCCATCTATACATGGCCTCTCACATTTTGTTGTTGTTATTATTAGTCTCTTTTTAGTCCAAATAGGGCCCCCAAGGCTACTTAAAATTGAAACATGCCACAATTTAAAAACATTAAAGAAAAACTTTAAAAGAAGTTGAACTCTTTAAAACACCTTCAGAAATAGACGGAATGTCAGGAAAAGCATTAGGACAGAGCACTGCAACTCTTTGGACAATAAAATGGCTCTGCTTTAGTTTCTTGGTGGATGATGCTGTGAAGACATTTAGAGCAATTTTAGGAGCATTCTTGCATCAGGCACTGCAGTGCTGCCGTCACCTTGACAAGCGGAAAGGAGGAAGATGGTTTGTGTGCCAGCCAAATAAGTCCTGAGGGATAATAAATATTAATGAATAGCAGGAGTATCAGGGTCTGAAGGCCAATGCAGTGCCACAGGCCATGTGAAGGTGGTGTAACGTCGGCGCCAGATGGGCCTCGCTGGGAAAGCATTCTACAGTCCATTGCTCATTAATTAGGGATAGTTTCTGTCCTTGCAGAGCACTTACTCTGCCATCTAATCTTCCAGCTATGTTTCCCCAGTAGCCTTGCTGCATCTTCAAATTGCCCATATCCTTCCTCCTTCCTGCCTGTTGTTGCTTCTCTGCTCCCACCCATATACTGTGTGTAAAATGCATATAAATTCTACAAAAATGCAGTCATAATATAGCAAGTTACGGGAAATGAACAAACATACATTTATATAATTTGAATTTCCTTCATGGCGGACTTGGATAGGTTTTTTCAGTGCAGGTTTTTTATATTAAAAATCAATTTTAGACATGCACACTCTCTCCTGTCAGTTTCGATAAGCAAAGGCAGTGTGTGTGTGTGACTTTGTTATTATACAGCATAAGAGTTTCCGTAAACCTGAGCTCTGAGATGATGCAGCAAGAGATGGGCAGGAAATAACACTTCCGTAAGCATCCTTAACTTCCCCTGGGCTTGGCAAATCCCACAAGAGGGTGTATTTACTATAGCTGATTATCACACTTTTATTTGCCTCAGTGTGACACTTTACACCTCCTTCCCCTCTCCGCCAAAGCGTGTACGTGTCAGAATCTTTTTCAAGTCACTCCAAGCATCTTCCCCATAAATACCCTGCCAGGAAGAGAGTTGCTATTACATCCTGTCTTCAAAGCTATTTTCTGCTAGAGGGAGACCGAAATAAATGAACGTTTACCCATTCATCCCTCCCTCCCATCATAGACAAACTTTCCCAGCCATCCGTTGTAGTAAAGGTATTTGCGGGAAGAGTGACGATCCTTAAAAACATTAATAATGCCCTGTTCTGACAGTGGGCTAATCAGATCAATGATGAAGAGAAAGTAAATCAACTCACAGTGTTCTTTACAGTCAGTGAATGAATGCTAGATACATCTGCTTGCCCCAAGGAAAAACAGGGCAACGTGTCTGCACTATAATCATATATCCACTTCCCTTACTCGGCTCCGTCCTTTTTCTTCTGCTGCCCCTTACGCCTGGAACGCTCTTCCAGATCACTTGAGAACTACAAACTCAATCACTGCTTTTAAAACTCAGCTAAAAACTTTTCTTTTCCCTATAGCCTTCAAATATTGAGTTTGTTCTGACTCTATACTGTTAGCTTCACCCTACCCGGTGCCTGTTTACACTTCCCTGTGCCTGTTTGCATTCTCCTTCCCTCTTTATTGTTTACTACAACTTATTAGATTGTAAGCCTATGCGGCAGGGTCTTGCTATTTACTGTGTTATCTGTACAGCACCATGTACATTGATGGTGCTATATAAATAAATAATAATAATAATAATAATAATAATAATAATAATAATATATCAGTTTAACTGCCCAGGTGTCCTGCAAAGAATACTGGGAATTGTAGTTTGGTGAGGGTACTAAGAGTGCTCCGTCACCTTCCATACAGGTTACAATTTTTATGGTTTTCCTTCCTCAGAATAGACTGCAATCCTAAACACCATTAAGCCTCCTGCGATTACTGGAAAGTGGGACTACACAGCTGACGCCACCCTCATAGTTGTGTAGCTTTCCTCTGATGTCCACATTTTTAGGCATGAATGTCTGCAATGGGAAAGCCTACTTGTATAGATCTTCACCCATTCCTTAGGAGCAGGAACCTTGTGCTATCACGATTTCAGCTGTTGGGGAAATTTCTGTGCATAACAAAATCTATTTATGTAGGCTTCCCCCCTGCAAAATCCTGTGCCTCAAATGGACATTGGTGGTGGGCGAAGCTGCATGACTTTGGAAGCAGGGCCAGTGGTGCAGCTCCCACTCTCTGGTAATCGCGGGAGGGACCCTTTCACATGCATAATGTAAAAAGGGAGCTGTATCAAAGAGTTCATCCATTTGAACTTAATGGGATTTATGAGGATGAGAACTTAATTTGACTTGCGAGTTGAAGTTCATCTCCTAGGATCCCAAGCATAAGGAGACACAGAGCATCAAGATGCTGCAAGCAGCTTTTTCAGCTTTCTGAAAGTAGTGTGGGAGAAAGGAGAGTCCAGGTGAGCCTCTAACATCCAAGAAGATGCTACTTGACTCCCAAATTAGCATCACCCCATGGTGGTCAAATGGACTGTAGCCGCTAAGGGCTGCACAAGCAGAATTGGAGCAAAAAGGCCTGCTCAAAATGTGCTGTGCTCCCTGTTCCAATTTTTCTTTCAGAAACCAAGCAAAGCTTTTCACTTATCTTAAGTGTTCCTACTCCACTTTAACTCTTGTTCAGCAAGTGTGTTCAAGTGTGTACCTTGACACAGCTGAAAAAAAATCATAAAATGTGTGCATCAGTCACTGACAGGTCCATATTTCAGGTTGTCCTCAACTATGACTAGGTGTGAATTGTTATGTAGTCTTCTAGTGCCCCTCCTCCTTAATTTAGTAACAGCAAAAAAGTGTTCTTTCTTGGACTGACTGGGGACAACTGAAGAATCATGCACACAAACGGTGCTAAGTATCCAAGTGACCCAATCAGATGCTATTTAAATTATTAGTTTTTTCATCATGTCGACAAATGCATAGTTCAGAACTTGGTCTATTTTGTACGACAAATGAGTGTGAATAATTTTATCTATTTACATAGTAGACCAATTATTCACTTTCATTATCACCACCACAAATGGGATCAGGAGTCAGGAGTCCTCCACAGGTTTACAAAAATCTGAATTAAAAAAAAAATCTAATCTGGCTTTAGGAGTCATTTGGCCTCAACTGTAAGACTGTCTCACAATGCTACAATTGATGAACAATTAGTGTAATTCAGTGGAAAGTGCCCAATATTTGCCATCCAGTTATGCTAAGTATAGGATAAAATTCTGGCTATGTTGCAATTCCCAAACATCATATGTTTGTGATGATGACATATGTAATGGTGCCCAGCAGCTTGAAATCTAGTCCAGAGAGTGATGGATAACTAATGCCACACCTGCAGGGAGCCAGGTGGACTGTAACAACTGATAACACTTACACCAGTGTGTCACTTGCCAGGGAATTAGCTAAGAAAAACTAGTTGGGTCTGTTTGGCGCTTTCAGAAAAACAAAAACCAGAAATATTTCCCCAGCGTTTCTTGTACACAAATCCAGATGTGTGAACAGCAGTAATTTTGGTTTTCAAAAAAAGTTTTACCACTTGTTATGTATGTTCCAAAGAAATGACAGTGATTCTCCTTTTTTTAAACTATTTTTACTCAAACGTGAGATCTTCATAACAAAAGAACACAATAAAATATTCACTAAGTACATAAAGTATAAAGCAGGGACTAGCACTATTAGAAGTTTTCATATTAATTTATAATGGGGTAAAGAAAACATATAGTCAGATATTATTTGAAACTTTCATTTCAAAAATGGATAAATAACCTTTCGTGTATAAATTTATCATTTTTTGGATTACATTGACCTCTAGTGAAATGTCAATTTTGAAGGCAGAGCTATATCCCAAAATTTTCTGTTCCATTCTGTTATTTAAGGAGGTTCAGCCAATTTCCAGGGTTGAGCAACTCAGAACATTGCTGCTATTAATAAATTCAGGATAAGTTGGTAATCTACCAGTTTGATTTCTTCTTTTATGTAACAGAGTAGAACTGTTTTAGGAGTTGCGGGTAGCTGGTTTCCTATAATTTGCTGAATTATGTTTAAAATTTAATTCCAGAGCAGTTTGATATTTGGACAGGACTAAAAAAATATGTGAAAAGTCTGCCTTTAAAGCTTGACTTCTCCAGCACAAATCCAGAATAGTTTATGGTAGATCTTACTTAGTTTATATAGAACTAGGTACCACTGTAAATAATTTGGAAGACATCTTCATTTTGATTACTGCTTATCAGATTAGATTGTATATTATTAAAGACCCAGAGCATTCTTGAATTTGTAAATCCAAATCTTTGTCCTACTTCTGCTTGAAGGAGATATAAGTTCCAGCAGTCAAGCATAATTTTACTAATCGAATTCCAAAATGTTATTTGTTAACGTGATTCAAATTTTGTCACTTTGTGTAATTGTTGACTTAAAATATGTCAGGCCTGAAAATATTGAAGGATTGGTAGACAATATCCTTCCATGAGTATAGTCACTTAATCGTAGGATATTATTTAATTATTAATAATCAGAGTTTGAATATGTTTGGCTTCCAAACTGAAAGTCTCCTGATAGATTGGGTTATATTTCTGTTTAGCTCATTGTTGTATTAAAGAAGTAATAGATCTGGACTTAAACATTGTTGGTATTTACATCAAAGATTGAAAGAAGCTTTCAGTGACAACAGAAAATGAACATCATGTTGAAGATATAGTTGATACCAAAGTAAATCTTAACGTTTGTATGTTTCTATTTACAGGTTTTAACTGTATATGTTTTAATTTTGTAAAGCTGCCTTGAGGCCCAGCATTATGGAGTATTATTGACCCTGATGATTTGCATGCAACTATATTGTTTAATTGGAAAAGGAAAGGTCTTAAGAACTGCATGGTTTTGTTTTGTTTTAAATTGCAAATGGCATCATACTAAATAATTTCCATCAGGTATTTCCTTTGTATGGCTTTCATGGGGTACATTTGACCATGATACCAGATTGGTACAATTGATGGAAAACTAAATTTATGCCCTGCTTTTTTGATCAGCAGGTTCCCAAAGCGACTAGCAATATAAAAATCAGAACAAACTCAATATAAAATTAAATCAACAATAAAATAACTTAAAAGCAGGAGACTATATTAGCTCTTGCACCGTTTCCTCAAGGTCCTTAAATCTAATGTTTGATCAACCAAAGCAGGCAATGTGCTCCCAAAGACAAGATCCAGGACTGTTTATTAAGAACATTCTAAAATAACCTAGCTGCCATTGTTGGTATTTGTTGTTTACATTATTAAGTCTTTGTTTATGTTGGTGAGTCTGGTTGGTGTTGATCAAATCCTCCACCCTGCCTTACCTAAATATTTTGTTGTGTTTAATTTGGGGATTACAGCTATTTGCTTATATTGAACAAATGTATATTTTTCCTTTCCTCTTTAAAGCTTGAAGAAGAATTCCAAAGAAAGGCCAACATACCCCGAGCTAATGGTGAGTTTCTCTCAATAAAGGCAGGTGTAACTTGAACCTTATCCATATATTTGGGTGAAAATGTGAGGATTTAATGTGGGGCTTGGATGCTGGCTCCACTTCCGACTTCGGTGTATTCAGCATAAATGTCAGACATGAATATGGCTTGTGCAGGGGTGTTGGGGGCGGGGCTTCTGTGCACGTCCTTGGCCTCTTCCGCATTATTATACGCCCACACACGTTCACCTGAGCAGGGCTGTAAGCAGAGAATGACCACTAGGGATGGGTGAATTATCAATTTCCTGTCCATATTATTGTTCACCCCTGAGCCTGTTCCATTCCATTTCCACATTAATCTGTTCTTTTAAAAGAAAAATTCTCATGTAAATGCACATTGAAATATTTTCTCTCAAGATATGCATGTTAAATGTATTTTGATACGGTTTTTGAGCCGAGAACATCGGGAAGTGTGAATCTGGTGGGTAACTTAAGTTCAAATCCACTCATTAGTCAGAGAGTTACAGAACAAGTCAGTTATTTATTTATTACTTACATTTTTAGACCATCCAATGGTTAAAGCTCTCGGGGCGTTTCACAACACCAAAATTAAGGTCATAAAATACAGTAACATGGAAAAACATAATATGCATTTGTATCGGAATTCACAAAGACAGAACTTGTTAAGCATCCCCAATCAACACTTTCTACTTCTTACAGATAGAAGCTTAAGAAACATTGCATCCTAATTTTTATCCTGGCATTCAGTAGGTGATGAAGACAATACTTTTCTCATCTAACAGCTTGTTCTGCAGTTTGGAGTGTGCTTAGGGTGAGATGAGTGTAGCCAGTATCTGTAGGGGCTTTCAAGACTTTGGGTTGGCTCCAGATTTAGTCATGCTTAGAGTAGTAATGTGTGTTTAAAGTGTTGTGTTTTTAAGCATTTTTCAAAAGAACCCATATTTCATGTGCATTTTTCAAATGTACGCATGCTGTCAAACGCAATTTTTGGCTTTGCGTATGGAATTGCAAGCTCAGAAAGGTATGGAATTTGACTGCAGATTGCATCCGAGTCTGTGTTCAGTCCAGAAGGTGTGAAAAGGGTAAATCTTGTTCAAAAACAAACAAAATAATTTCTTATCCGTACACCTGTTCTAGGGCTGCCATAGATCTGCAGCTGATTTGGGGGCATGTCTTGGGAGCAGGAAAGCTCCAGATCCAGTGGATCACCAGCTTCTGTTGGAATGCTCCTGGCACTCCTCTCCCTCCCACTGCAGATGTTGGGGTCCTGATGTCAAAGAACTGGTCTTATAGTTTTCAGTAGTGACTAGTCAGATTGCACCCTTAAAGGATGGACCTTTTTTCCTTGGATGGGGAATTCCAACATACCCTATGCTTCCTGGGATGCCCTCCCAAGGATCTTATAATTGCAGCATTAATATATGGCATCCTAGACAATGCATTTTTTTATGCACATTTTTCAAAAGTACACATGCTGTGGGAAGGCATTTCTTTTTGTCTGCAAATAACATTGCAATCTCAGAAATGTACAAAATTCAACTACAGATTGCATTCAAATCCATTTTTGACCCAGAAGGTATGAACTGGGTAAATCCTGATCAAAAATGACATGAAACAAATTTCTCATACATCTCAAGCTTAGAGTAGACCTATTGAAACCTGTGAAACAAGTGAGTCATGACTTAATTAAGGCCCATTGAGTTCAACGGATTACAACAAGATGTGTGTGAAGTGCTTTGAAACCTTGTATCTGGTTGGCCGCTGTATGAACAGAATGCTGGGTTAGATGGGCTTTTGGTCTCATTCACCATGGCTCTCTCTTTTTGTTCTTATGAATAGTCTGCCGTACCAATGCTGTTGTTTCTGGCTAAGTCTGTTGTCCCTTGCCACCACCCGCTGCACCCAACCAGCCTTATGAGACTGCACACTAGAAAAGAAGATGGGCAGTAATGGGCAATCTGGGTGTGGTGGCGGCGGCTTAAGTCTGGCCAATTGTTTTCATTGAAGAACCCTTACAATCTTCTGAAGAAATCCAGGATCGCCCAGAACGAACTTTGAAAACAAATGTTTCACACGAAAAACGTGCCCCATAGTTATTTCCAAAACCTATGTGATGGCAACCACTGTGTCCTACTCACCTTTTTGATGTGATTGCAAATTAGCAAGAGTAACAAGCTTTCCCTCTGTCCTTGGTGTTCATATATGTTTTCCTTATACTCATCCCTCAGTTTATTAAATGTCTCTGAGATTCTCCAAGCCAGCCATCTTCTCTTGGTTCTTGTTAAGCGGTGGTTTTGATACCTGTTGTGTATAATTCTCCTTAACAATTTATTGAAACTTTCTGAATAACCTTTTGTAAAATAAATAGCAACATATTACGTAATTCCTATGGCATTTTTGCGAAAAGAGGGACTGTAATACAAATACAATGGACGATACTTAGCATTTATGAGTAGATTTGTAGGCCCAGTTTTATTGCTTTTTCTTTAAAAACGTACTGTGTACATATAGATAGAATATCTCTTTGTCCCCCCTCCAAATCATATAACAGTGTTTTACCACGCAGCTTTTTTAGTACACAGGAGGGTTCACTAGGGTAGATATGAGGAAATGCATGTGCTCTGGCCAAACTCTGGTTGGCAGCCCTGAGCATTTCTATTGAATTAGGATGTTGGATCACCTTTCAAATGTATCTCAGCCTTGTGGTATTTTATGGCTGACATTAATGTTGTAAGGTCCTGTGGTTTGGATTTTTTCTCTCCCCCTTTTCACTTTCCCATGGCAGTAGACGTTGCGGTACTGGAATGGGCTTGCCTTTTTAGGCTGAGACTGTTCCCTTGCTTTCCTGTGTAGTTGAGGTTTCAAATGGAAAATGAGAGGATGACATGGGCAAGGAGAAAGCTAATTTTCTTATTTAAACTCTGCTCTCTACTATTGCCGTGGTTTTCAAAATGCATTCTGGGGAACCCTGGGGTTCCTTGGAAGCTGCTGATATTTTGTCCTGTGAGAATATCATTCGTGATGGATGAGCTGCCTTTAAAGACTTATTGTCCAAAAGGGTATTGGATGTGTGGGATGACAGGCCCAAGAGTTTAAGCCTGTGATTGCCATGAACTTACAAGGCTTCCTAACACATTCCAGAATTCTTAAGAAGATAACAAAAGCCCTGCTGGATCAGACCAGAAGCCTAACTAGTCCAATATAATGTTTTCCATTGTGACCAACCAGATGTCTCTGGGAAGCCCACAAGCAGGACATGAGGGCCATAGCCCTCTCTTGCTGTAATATAAGTGGAGTCTATGGTAACAGGGGACCAGGTCCACAACAGATTGTATGGAAGTAGTTTCTAAAAATAGAAAATATTAAAATGAGTAATTTGTGTGTGTGTGTTTTCCAACAGAGATGGCCAGATTTTTCTCTGACTTGCTTCTGTTATTATCAGGGCTAGATTTAGGGGTAGGTGACCCAGGTGACTACCTGGGACACCAGACTTAAGAGGGACTCTACATAATAGCTGAAACAAAGAGTACAAAGGGGTCATCTTCATTTGAAAACCGTTCAACGCTGACTTGCATGGCTGGCATTTTGTTAAAATTCTATCAGTACAGTTCATTAAAATATATCTTTGATTTGATGATTGCTGACAGGGGACTTACATTGCTAGCTATTTTACCGATTTGAAATGCCATGGCCAATCTTTGGATCTCTGATGCTTTACTTCAAACTATGCACTAACGTTCTATGGCTGTCACCTGCTGTGATGCTATTTGATACTGGTCTACTAGTGTTGGTGGAGGGTTGCGGTTCTTAATGTTAGTACATTGCTAGCTGTTCTTAAAATTAGAAGCTCCTATGAGCTTAGAGGAAGCATGAGCACATGTGGTTTTAAAGATCCACGTGAGCAAATTTGTCATTTTATATGAAAGGGATAAATTCTGCGTGAAAATTTTGTATTGCTGCTCTGAAATTTGCACTCCATGAAATTAATAGAGTGCCATTAATAACTATCAGTGAGAAAAGATTTAATAATTCATGTGTGTGTTGCTGGAGCTTTAAGTGGAGCCCACTTCATAGGCTCGCTATAACAATTAATAACAATTAATGAGAGGGAGTAGAAAAGCACTTTCCATATACTTAAAGTACTGTAGACATGGAAGGTACTTCATTTTTAAAAGTCTTAACAGAAGTTATTGTAAATGAGTTGTACCCAATTCAGTGGTTATTTATTTTATACAAAGCTCTTAGCTGCTTTTTATGGTAGACATTTTTATGATGGCCATGGTAGAGGTTTGATCACCATTTCTGCAATAATATTGTATCCATTTTATCTCTGTTTGGCCAAAAGCGAGGAGGGCATTTGTATTTTGCTGCAGCGACATTGTCCGGATGAATGTGATTCTGCAATGAGTCCCATTGGAAGAGTACTGCTGGGTAAGGGCAGCCACCATTACCAACATACTTGGGAATTACTGCAGTATTTTTCAAGGTCGATGCAGAAAAATATGAGGATGAACATAAAGGTTTGAATGGAAACTTTTAACATGAGTTCTGTTTCCTTGTCCTCTCACCGCTTTTCCGTTTTCTTTTTCAGCAACACCGTTTCTTCACCCTGCATGAATCCAAAGAGACAGACGTGGCATCTTTTGTCAAACTCATCCTGGGAAACTGAGAAATGGACTTGTATATGAGTTTTTCCCTTCTGTGGACTGGTGGGTTTAGGAGGAGGGGGTACCTGGCGGGGACAGCCTTCGTCACATGAGAGAACCAGTAGGAGAAACTGCCACTGGTCACTTTTGGGGTGTGTGTGTGTGTGTAAAATCTTAGCCCTCTCCTCTTCGAGGCTTTTTTAAAGGGTTCTTTGGTATCCATAGTGACATAGAATGAACTGGTTAGTGAAATGAATTTTAATAAGGTTGCCAACCATAAAAAAAATACACAAAACATTTAATGATTGATTTAAATAATGACAGTCAAGAGTTCTCTAACCGTCTTCTCTGCTCCCCCATATCTTGTTCCCTGTCAATCCTTGATTTGCTTTTGTTTATGGTAATAGGTGCTACGGTAGTTATGAAGTTCTATGTAGAGTTATATTTTGTCCCTACCATTATTTTAATATTTATGTTAAGTGCTTGATTTTAATAGAATCTTTTGTTTTGTTTTTATGTGAGAGTTGAGTGTGGACGATAATAACAGCTATAACAGCTGAAGCTACAAAGATGAGTATTTATAGGGCTTTGCTGGGAGGAGGAGGAGATGGTGTGGGCCATATAGATATATTGTGGTTGGAGGACTAATTTAAATTTAAGAAAGAGTTTGGCTTACATGTCAGCCCAGCAATACCTGAAGTGGTCTGCATCATTCTTTTTGGAGATGCCTGGAGATGGTATTATTTTTGCAAGAACATCAAGCGGATGCAAAAACCTGGTTATTTGTGGTGACTTAGTATGCCGTTGGTTTAATTTATATCTGCGGTCTCCAATGAAGGGCGAGATCCCTTCTGTGGATTTGGGATTAAAAGAATGGAAATACACATGATGTATGGAAGAACAAGAGCAGCATTAGCCATTTGACCATTGGCTAAGTAATGGTGAACCATCATCCCATGACCTACAATCAAGCAAGAGTCCTTTCCATATTGTCTGTAGGCCATGGGTAGTTCATTGTATTTAACTGGAGAGGAGATTCCCTGTCAGAGAATGGAACCAGGAGGGACTACAGATACAGATTTAAATAAGGGGGTAAAATCAAGTAGCACAAGAGTATCACTTTTATTTTGCTAGTTTTATATTAATAAGAGTATACTAAGCTTGTCTTGGATACTTCAGCTTCACAGATCCATCCAGATTTGCCTCTCCCAACCTCACTCCTTTTTCTCTTTCAAGATGTTTACCTGAGCATGGATTGTGCATATCCGGCACTGATTAAAACAGTCTCCATCTGAAAAGCCAAGTAGAACCAAATGAACAGGAGTTACACCATAAGTGTTGCATTCCTCATCTTAATTTTTTAAAATAATATGACTTGATTTTTACATACAATCTGGTGGGAGTTGCACAGAGCATGTGTTTTGCCTTAATGCCCCCTTACTCGTAGCCATATTGTGATGATGGCAGTTGGCCTGGACCTCTTGTTTTATCATACACACCTACTCTTCATTCAGGATATTATATAATAAGGCCAGGGTCCTACCTAATGGAAGATAGTGCAGTTTTGCCACATCTGCTTTTACTTGTGAAATATTTCCATTTCCTGAATATGAACCGTGGCAATATTAATTCATCACATATTCATATTAATTCAGCCAAAGTTTGGTGCAGAGGGAGAATGTTGGTCCTCTTGCTACCACAAGAGACTTAAGACACACAATTCCGCCCCCAAGACAGGGCATGGCAGCAGTGTGAAGGAGCTTAGGGTTGAGAGAATGGCCATCCCAGTGATGGTCCAGAGCATCAGTATTCATAACAGATTTGTCAGAAGTGGTCATCCTGTTCTCCTGCAGTCCACATTTTACAACGTAACTGGTCCTTTGTGCGTATATCCATTGGAAACCATTCAGGAGACATTTCGCTGCAGACAAAACACTAAGTGGGTTCACATTTCATTGCAATCTTAAAGACCTAGAATGGCTTGTAACCTGCCCCTAGTTTTCCATTTTATTTGCATGGTTTCCCCCTTCAATCCCCCCCTCATTGATTCTGAGCTCCTTTGATTGATTGTCTTCAGCTGCAGCTAAAGCGCAGCCAGCCAGTTTTTAGAACTAGTTCCAGCATCAATTCTCACTTTGAAAAACATGACATTTAAAACCCGCTTTTTGGTTTTCCTACATATGGATCTGATGCTTTCTGTAGAGATTGTTTTTGCTGCTTTTCTTTGGAATAGTGAGACTCATTTGGACACCACATCCTCTTGACCTCAGAACACCTTTATTTGAGTGCTGTGGTAACAGACAGGCTGGATTTATGAGATAGGATCAGTGTTAATAGCAGATATTAATACTCCCATTGGTTTCCAATAGTAGAAGGACGCCAGTGCTGTCTGCAATAAGTCAGTCTAGAAAGATTACTGCTCTGTGAATCAACACTACATGCCTCGGGCTTTGTTTTAGGAATTAAAATGTGGAATCTAAGTTCCTTAATCACTTATGTGCTTTTGAGTTCTTTCATCAAATCTGACTTAGTAATAATTTATTTTGGCAGGTTTATAGATCCTTACACAGTCCTAGAATAAAGCACACCCAAGTTATCTGTCCCTTTCAATCAAAACTTAAAATGTGTGTTTTCTTATTATTTTAAAGTTCACATACCATGATAGCGAGCACCATTTCCATGACTACTTTCAAGTGGTGAAGGTGCCATCTCAATTCCTATTCTAAAGGATGGTCAGGAAAAGCAAGGAGAACAAGTAGTTGATCACATAGTCCATTGATGCCAGGGCAGGAAATAATAGGTTTAAATTGCACCAGTCTTCCCCAACCTGGTTTCTCCAGATATTTTGGACTTTAACTCCCATCAGCCCTGACCAGCACGATCAATGGCCAGGAATGCTGGGAATTGTAGTCCAAAACATCTGGAAGGCACTAGGTTGGGGAAGGCTGAATTACAAGAAGCACGTTTAAACATTAGATGAAACCAATTGATACATGCATATGCATGAACACGCACACACACAAATACACATGTATTGTTATGCAATGGAACATGTTACCTGAGGAGATTGTAGAATCTTCATTCCTGGAGGTTGTCAAGAAAAATCTGAACAGGCATCCATCAGGGATATATTTTGTGTAGATTATGATGTCTCTTGTTAAGGGATTAGACACAATTACTCCTTGGCTTCATCCACTTGTAAACAAAGTGGAGGTTGAAAGAAATTAAGGAATGATCACTGCAGTGTTTGAAATTGATTCTAGTTGTGCTCAACCTGGGGACACAGCTGGGGCTACATTTCTGAGACTCAACTGTTCTAGTAGGTGTTGTGGAGCTTAAATTCATTGCTATTGTTAATTTCAAAGTGCCTAACCCATCATAGATTATTTAAATGACTTTGAATAGATTTTAAGTTATGTAGATTCCTGATTCCCACCCTTTTGGTGTAGCTACTTTGGCCAAACCAGTGATCTTTTGTTTCATCCTCTATAAAACGACACTACTTTACTTGCCACATAAGATAAATAGTCACACAGGCTCTTGAGAGCAGTATCTCATTGTTTTAATATTGCTAATTTCTGAGCGAGAAGGAGCCAGGCAAAGCCCATGCATGGAATCCTATTACTGACACCAGCATATTTGGCCATGCATGATAGCAAACTAATAAACACTGCATTCTCAGTGTACAGGGCACTCACGTTATTGCTAACCATTGCACTTTGGGTTGCATATCCTAGAGGTTTGTGAAGCAGTAACATTGTTTATGAGTACTCTTTGGAACTGTGAAGGAAAGGGGATAACTTTGACGCTTGTGCACATACTCTGTTTTGCCCTCTTTCTTGCTGAAACGAGGTAATTGTTGCATTCTGTCATCTCATGCCACACTACTTGATGATTTTCCTACTTTCAAATGTAGACCATGATAGCATAACTCTTTCCTCCATTAAAAAACAAACAAACACAAATTGCAATGCTTCTTCCCAGACTCTTAATTTCTTTGGGATTCTTTTTCTTTGAATTCTGCTACTGAGTTTCCTGGTCGCACACATCTTCTTAGCTATTGAATCTAATTGGAAGTGGGGAGAGGTGGGTGATATGTTGTGCATTTATTAGGGAAGGAAGGAAGCGCTTTCATGGACTCCAGTTTTCACGTAGTCTATAAGCAAATCTCAGGAAAGGCCTTAGAAATTATGTTTGCACAATTTTCTGTTGTAATGTGGAAAGTGGTGTGTGTGGAAAGTGGTGTGTGTGTGTGTGTGTTTTCAAGGAACATTTCCTTAACCAGAAAATCTGTCTTTCCGCTGCAGGGAATAATATATAGATAAATTAAAGCAGTCTTCATGTTTCCGAAATTAATTAATTTATAGGCAGGTGTTTTCCTAAAAAAATAATGAAGTGTCTTTTTAACATACTTATGTCACAAAACTATTTTTCTACGCCATAAAAGCAGTAACAGAGCTGTTGGAGTTAGTCCAAAATCAATGAAATACAGAGATTGGTTTGGATCTAGATTTAATAATGCTTGAAATCAATGGGACTTAATTTAGTCATGACTAATGAGTCTTATTGATAACAATGGAGCTATTCGAAGGATGACTACATCTGGATCTAACCCACTGTATTTTTGTTGACATCTTTTTTTGGGATGGCAATGTATACTTAAAGTAAACATTGTAACATTTTCTACACCATCAAACTTTATGCTGCTCTGAATCTTGGTTTGAGGCTCTTGCACAAACAAATGTCCTGCAGTTCATTGACATCCAGAGGTTTTGATATCCAAACACTCCGCTATAAGGCTTTTTGTTGTTCTTAGAAGAGGCAACAGCATGACCTGGTCGATGTGCCATCCTCTTTAAGTTGGACTGTGAGTTTGTGGATTTGTCACTGTTGCATTTTGCCAAATTAAGTCTTAGCAGTGGACTTGGCAGATGTGCCAAAGAAATACATCTTGTGTTGTTGGCAGTTTTTCCTGTTTGCACTTCTTTCATTTTCTGAATTGAGCATGGTGCAGAGTGTGAACTGAATTTGTCCCCGTTGTCGGTCCATACAATCTACACACAATTTCCTCTGTTGTGGCCAGCATCTGGTGTATGAGATTCTCCAGACAGAGGAGATGGGGAGTTTCACAGACATTCTTCCAAGCAGACTTTTTAGAAATGCCTGCAAGCTAGCTTGTAGTATCACACCCTGAGAGGGCATAAAAACAGGTGACGCTCTGCCATGTGCAGGGCAATATATGGTTGAATATGTTAACATGCCTGCTTTCATCCACAGCTTACTGCAGAGACAAGGCCAGAATGCAATCAGCAGCAATAGGACAGCTGTATCACTGCTTCTCTCAATGACTCTGTCATATCCTTCTGATTGTGCCTCAGAGAACGGCAAAATCATTCGGGGCTGGGGTGGGGGGAGGCTTTTTCCTGCATGGAATTGAGGTGGCTTGTCTTTCTTCCAACTGAGGAGGCAACATAACCATCATTACTACCACTGATGATCACTTCTTGGTCTCTGTGTGATGCTTGCTGTAAGAGTTCCCTTTTAAAGAACGTAATGAATGCTGACTTGCTTTCCTTTGGAGTGCTGTACCATGCACATTACATTGCCTGCATATTGATTCATTTTGGAAGTACAATATATAGTATCCTCAGATGGCGGTAAATCACGATTCCCTACCATCACTTCTCTCCCCTGCATCAGTCACACAATACTTCTTCTTTCTCATGGAGAAGAAGGAGGAAGTGGCCTGTTCAGTGGGCATTTTTATCGTGGTGCTTTTCCTGCACCCAGCAGGAGATTGCAGCAAGTTTTGCTTTTAACTATAAGTCAGACTTAACGTGGTTTCATTTTGTGTCCATCATCAAAAGGACCCTCGAAAAACTGTGAGCGGGCAGTAACAATCATGAGATAAAACACTCATCTGATGACACTCATAGTTTATTTTTCTTTACACAATGGGTTTGTTGGCTTTACAGCGTGGGCGTTCTAAAGCTTTGGAGGATATAGCAGTCCATTAGGACAGTTCAAACTTGATGAAGGTCCTTACATAGGCATCATTGCTGCTGGGCTTGCCACGGGTTAATGCCCATCCAAAGGTGGCATTTTTTTATTATTGAAATACAAGAAATACAAGTACCAAATGTCTAGGAAAATATAATTAGGGGAATATTTCCAAAATGATTTTTAAATATGGCCACCACACTAATGTGATACAACATTGAATACATAGAATGCTATCGTGCATCTGTTACTTTCACATTCCATAATTTTACCTTTGCCTTTGACGGAAAATACATAAGTTGATTAATAGCCTCTAAAGATACCATGAAAATGTGCTCAGATCATTGTTAGTTATGAGCTTTGTCTTAAAATATATATTTCTACATTATATCATTGGGGAAAAGGTATACATAAGTTAAGATTCTATTAACTTATAATGGTATTAAAAGTAGATGTGATAATGAAAACCCATTATGGCTTGAGCATTTCTATAAGAGATTTTGTCAGTTGGTATTACATCTGTCCAATATTAAACAGGATTGATCCCCCTTCTATTCAAGGCCAAACAAAAGTTTCTTTTACTTTGTTTCCTGCAATAGAAAGAAAATGAGCAAGATAGAAACAGAATATGTATGAAATAAGTATAATTATGAAATTAAAACAGTGTCTTTTATAACTCAGCAGACGTTCTTTTAGATGTGTTGCTGTGTGCTATCCCTACCAGATTTTCATGGTATTTTTCTAATTGTATTTTACAGTATCCTCACATATCAGTATTTAATTCTGCTTTTAATTTTGATTTAGTAGTAATATTGATTTCAGTTTTCCTGTTGCTGTAATCAGACTTCCTCTGTCAAAGCATTCTGGAATCCACTTTTGCTACTTTCTATTTGGACTTCAAGGGTTTGGATTCCTGATGATATAACCAACAATCTATTCACATTTGCTAATTGGGTTTACTTTTTCTTTTTGTACAACTGTACCTCCAGCAGACATGATGGAAAGTTTTCTATCAGGTCTGTACAAACAGAACATAAGAAGACCCATGTTAGATCAGAGCAATGGTCTCTCTAGAACAACATCCTGTTCCCACAGAGGTCAACCAGATGCCTCTGGGAAGCCCACAAACAGTACATAGCACAATAGTCCCCTCTGGCTTGTGTTGTCCAGAAACTAGTATTGAGAGGCATACAACCTCCGATACTGGAACCATTAATAGCCTTCTCATCATGAACCATACTTCTAGATGACTTCTTACTTGTCCCTGTTGACTTCCCTCAGTTTCTCTTTCGGACATTCTTTGCTTTCCTGAAGATTCCTAATCTCGGATTCCAGTTTCTCTTGCTCATCCTCTAGATTATATATGGCCACTTTTTAGCTCATTCAGATTCTGACACACACACCCCTGCAATTTCCATTCTCTTGCAAAACACTAATTTTCTACCTGTATCCTTGGTTGCATTCCCCCCCCCCCCCCAGCTCTTGAATATCTTGAGACAACTCCTTGAACTTCTTGTTGATCTGCAGGGATAGTATACACTTCAATGATGGATTGCTGTTATGCTTTATATGTGATAGGTGATGTATATGTGTTTTGGATTTCCAGGTAGACTCATGGCACACATCATAGAAGAAAATAAAATAAAGAATGCCACTCAAAAAAACAAGCTGTCCTTTGAATTTGGACCAATGACATCACCAATCTGGAAGTCATTGCCACAATTTGGCAAAATTGCTCCATGTTAATAAATAGATTCACTATGAGTAGGAAGCCTTTAAAAATCTGAGAATATGCAGTTTCAAACATCACTCGCATCCTGTAAGCTTAGGCCATAAAAGCCTAAGATATTTCTTTCTTGCAAGGAGGATTGCATTTCCTGATTAATATTTCATCTGGGTCTGGACCGGGAGCACTTAGACAGATCTAAGCTGTAACATATGTTCTGGTAGCTTATACCCCCTGTAGGGAAATACAGGCAATCAAACTTGAAGTCATACACCTTGAGGTGGGAAGAAACCATCTCTGTGGTATTTAAAAATGACAAACAGATGTGTTTCTAGATGAAGGCAGCTTCATAGTCCCCAATGCTTTCTCATCTCATCACCTTGATTTTCTCCCCCACAGACTAATCCCTCTCGTTTTTCCTTCTAGAGAGGCTCCTTGGTTTAATTTAATTATCTTTTTGCCCCTCAGGCCTTGGCAAGTTTATCAGGAGTGGCTGAATAGAGGCCCTTGGAAAGAGCAAGTTGAAAATGTCAAGGTTGCAGCTCTGAAAGTACTTGGCATCCCAGAAGTGACAGTGTGCACATAGGATGCTTGTAAATGTAACACCTCCCATATTGGTTTCAGTGGAGGGGCCAGTTGTGCATTGATGTATGATGGTCCCCAAGTGTGCATCCAAGTCTACAAGGAGCAATCTTAAGAAGTTTTTTTAAAAAATGGTTTGAAGTATATATGTTTATATCATTTGACTCCAACTCCAGTGCCAGTAATCCTTTGCCTTATTTTTTTCCTACAACTAGGGTGAGTTTACACATGCATAATTATCACTGAAAGACTGCAACTTCTGGCTTAAATATGTGCAACTGCTAGCACAGATGGGGCTTTCAGGAGGATATAATTTAGGGTGACCATATGAAAAGAAGGACAGGGCTCCTGTATCTTTAACAGTTGCATAGAAAAGGAAATTTCAGCAAGTGTCATTTGTATATATAGAGAACCTGGTGACAACAGTTAAAGCTGCAGGAGCTATACTAGGATGACCAGGTTTAAAAGACGGCAGGGCACCTGCAGCTTTAACTGTTGTGATGAAGAGGGAATTTGACCAGGTTCTCTGTATATACAAATGACACCTACTGAAATTCCCTTTTCAATACAACTGTTAAAGTTACAGGAGCCCTGTCCTCCTTTTCATATGGTCACCCTAGTGGCAGTAGCTGCCAGTCATCAGGTGATGTATACTTTGATGTGCCAGTCAGTCCTAAAGCAAAGAGGATTCTGATTGGAGTGGAGAATCTTCGGAAGCGTTCAGTGGAGGGAGTCTTTGAACGCATACAGATGATCAGCAATCCTGTGCTGTTAACTCAGAAATAAGTCTCATTGAGTTTAGTGAAATTCCCAGGTAATTTACCTGACTTATTCCCAGATAAATGGATATAGAATTGCAGCCTAAGCCAGGATGTGCACAAGTGGTGTACACTTATATGCCAGCCCCTTATTTTGAGTGGGAAAACAAGCCAGGAAGCTGGACTTAATCATATAGAAATGGTTAATAGCAGCAGCAGTTGTTCACATCATTGCTGCTTGTTTCACTTGTATGACATCCTTCCCCAGCATTTGACACAGTCAGAAGAAAAGCAGATCAGAACTAAGCTTAACATGTGGGACTCCCTGCAGTGAAAACTATTCTACAGATGGATTTTACTGGAAGGCCTGATTCGGGTGTCATAGTAAGCCATCAATGCTGGCTTACTAAACCTGGATATGGATGAGTTGTGTGCACCTGCATGTAGCTCCTTCATATGAGTGAACGAACAAGCCAGGAACCTGGAACAAATTATAGCTTCCCATTATATGCAACCCAAAAACTTTGCTTAAAAGCTTCCAGAGAAGCAAGAATTCATAAGCCAGAACAGAGGAGAGTCCTAAAGTGGGAGGTGCACTGGAATATACTGAGAGAAGAATAGACACCCACAAAAGATACAATGTCTTGATGACCAATTGGAAACCTGATGGAACAATTTTTGCACCCTGAGCTAATATGCGGCTGCATATATAATATCGGCCTAGCCCCAAATATGTAGAAATGCTCAGTAAGTTTTCCCTCTTCCCTGAAGGTTTTATGCTAATGACTTTCTCTTCTAAAGATGTTTTACATCAAGAGTCACTGAAATCTCATTTTCTTTGATGTCGGTATCCCCACCCCACAGTTCATTAATAATTCAATAAATATTAAACTTGATGGCAAATGATGGTCAAAAAGCCTACCTGTATTGATAAAGGCTCTAAATGAGAGTTTAGAGACCAAAATCATTGGTTTGCCTGGTGGAAGGTAAATGTCCTTGTGTATTTTACATTAAATGTGGAAAATCAATGACTATCAACTAGTATTTCTTTATTCACCTATATGCTATTCACCAAAGAATTTGGTTCAGACTATGGCCTGATTTACACATAATGCTAACCCATGGTTTATTTAACCCATGTGTTGTTGAATTCCTGATTGTCATAATGTGCTAACCCAACCATATTAACAAACTATGAACAACCCAGAAAGATAACCTTTTTTGGGGTTGTGAACTCTGGGTTGTTTAAACCATAGGTTATTAACATCTGAACACAGAACCGTGAATTGTTCATGGATAATTCCACCAGGCTACAAAGGTAGCGGGCAAGAGTGGTAAAAAAGAAAAAGAAAGAAAGAAACCAGCCGCTCTACATGCCAGTACTACCACAATGCAAAGCGTTTGGAATATAGTGAGGAAGCAGACAAAGGAAGAGGGGAACAAACAACCTAGGGTTTGAGAGAACAAACCATGGTTTGTTCAAATGTCTGCCAGATGAACCATCAGTATGCAGATGGTTGAACAAACTGGCTGAATACAAGTCGAAAGAGCAAATGAGTTAAATAAACCATGGGTTAGTTAATGAAACAGGTCTATATAATCATGGCTGCAGCCCCATGGGGAGCAGAGGATCTGGTTTTAAGAACAGCTGATCGATGGTGGTGAGGAGTGCAATACCTTCTGCTCCCCCTTGCTTCCCCACAGTCTTTTTCTCCCAGATGGGCCTACTTATACAGGGAGGGGAAAGTTAAAATAGAAACAAATTGTGCAGAAGATAGGTGCTGGGTGGAGGGAATGTGCATACCCTGCCTGCTTCTTTTGCTCTTAAAATCAGGCCACTGATTGGAGGCAGACCCATCTTCAATTCAGTCTTGTATCATTTTAAGAAGATTCCATAGGCTTCCCTGGGCTGCTTTACTCTAGCAATAGACCTGCATTATGTCCTTCCTCAGGTATTCTCTTAGCCATTCTGCTCTTGGTTGTAAAAAGCCCATGACAAAGGCTTGGATGTCTCAAAATTGAAGCTAAGCAAATGTGGAAGGAAGCTAAATAGTAGTGTAGGAGGCAAATATCAACTTCGTGATTCTTATAGAAACATTCCACTCTTGGGGGAGGATCTACACTACTGCTTTAAAGCGCTTTATAACAGTTTTGACAAGTGTTGGGGCCCGGGACACACTGCATATATAGTTTTCAAAATGTTTTTAAAGTGCTTTAAAAGCAGTAGTGTAGATCCCCCCTTGAAGATCTAACAAAACCAGGCCTGACAGAGTACATATAATATTGACCACTACATTATTTTAACTAATCTTCCTTTAATTTAATTCTTATACTTAACACATGGTTTGATTTGAATATTGAGTTTCTTGCTTGGGGGTTACAAAACAACGTCAGTGAAGCATAATTTGTGGAGTTGCCCGTTGTACCAGTTTGAGAGAAAAGGCTTTTGGGATTTTGTAGCAATTTGATTATAATGTAGCACAATTTGGTGATGATATTTAAGAGCACACTGACTCTTGGCAGTAGGTCTGACTGCGTGTGGAAGCTTTGGAAGGGAGGCTGGAATTTGCTGTTATTCTGGCCTTTCTTAGTCTTTCCCAGAAAATACAGTTTCACTAAGAGCTGGCTTACGCAGCTAGAAAAGCAGACATCTTCTATACGTGGTGGAGCATGTGTCCATCATATTCATTCATATATAGAGAGAGAGATTGCATGTGGTCCAAAATAGACATTACTTTAAACCTATATATAGCAGCCATGTAATTTTTTAAAAATATATATTTTACTCTAGTAGGTGCCGTGAGCCTTACTCCAAACATTTAAAAGTCACCCTATACATCCCACGCTAAGGTCCTGATCTGGATTGGGGGCCTGGCACCTACTTTAGAGTAAAAATGAAAAAGGAAGACACAGGTGCAAGATATGGATTTAAACTAATTGTGTTTTGACCTTGTGATGCAAGTAATAGAGAGCCAGTGTGGTGTAGTGGCTAAAGTGTCGGACTGGGAGTTGGGAGATCCGGGTTCTAGTCCCCATTCAGCCATGGAAACCCACTGGGTGACTTTGGGCCAGTCACAGACTCTCAGCCCAACCTACCTCACAGGGTGGTTGTTGTGAGGATAAAATGGAGAAGAGGAGGAGGATTATGTATGCTGCCTTGGGTTCCTTGGAGGAAAAAAGGCAAGATATAAAATAAATAAATAATATTTTCATTTCTCTGAACAGTCCTTTCACCTCTAGAAAGGGGTGGAGGATTGCAGAATATATGAAGATACCTAGTTCAATGGTGGGTGTTGGTTTGGAAGCCTTAACTCATTATTTGTTCTCTGTTGCCCTGTTTTGCCCAGGAATTCTAGCCAGTTAGATCCAGAGTTGCCATTAACTGGTTAATCACTCAGCACATGTGGAGGCAAGAGATTCCAAATAGTGACTGGTATGGCACTATTTCCACGGCATAGTCATGAGTTTCTGTGAATACTTTCCATAAAAAGGGGATAAGATCACCACATTGGGTTTATGTATTGCTTTTGGAAATTAGCTCAAGACAGCCCCCTCCAAACATGGATTTCCATTATTGCAGCAAGGTTCTGAATGTGTCTCGGTTTGGCATACACATACAAGATCTACTTCCTAGAAAGATTTGAGATTCATTTTTGAAACACATCAAGGCCAAAGATGAGGGTTCACAGATTTCTACAAGGATTCGGAAGCATCTCTCAACTTTAAAGTCTCTGGGAATATGCATGGAAATATCACACAAGATAATGCATCAATTGGATATTTCCAGTATTTTTTGTGGCTTTGGCTAGGCCAGAGATACCATGAATTATGTATTTTTTCATGGTATTAATGGTTACATTTGCTTCCATTTCTGGGTCTGGAGGGATATTAACCAAGACCTTTTTGGAGCTTGGCTGAAGGTTTCTTTTTGGTTAACAACTAGATTTCTTTTTGGTTAACAGCTACGGGAGCTTGAGATTCTTCCAATTTCCATTGCTGTTGCTTCTCTCTTCTGTTTGCTGTTCCTGAAGGAGAAACAGAGAAGCTAATCTGAATGGCCAAAAATCTGATACTTTTGGCCTAGCCCACCCAAATCTTGGTATGCAAATGTTGTATTATGTAGCTCTTCACTAAGATACTGATCTATTTCTAGGGTTACCATATGAAAAGGAGGACAGGGCTCCTGTATCTTTAACAGTTGCAAAGAACACGGAATATCTGCAGGGGGCATTTGTATATATGGAGAACCTGGTGAAATTCTCTCTTCATCACAAAAGTTAAAGCTGCAGGAGCTATACTAGAGTGACTAGATTTAAAAGAGGGCAGAGCACCTGCAGCTTTAACTGTTGCGATGAAGAGGGAATTTCAACAGGTTCCCCATATAAACAAATGACACCTGCTGAAATTTCCTTTTCACTACAACTATTAAAGATACAGGACCCCTGTCCTCCTTTTCATATGGTCACCCTATTTCGGATCCAGAGAAGATGTTCACTCCCTTCAGGATTGACAACCCCACCCCGTGCATAATTCACCAAGGTTCAGACAACCAACAGTTACTATGACGTTAACAAAGAAAGATTGTTAATGCTGAGTCCCACCCAATTTATAAATGTAGATCTCCTTGCAATCTGTGGGGAAACTTTCAAGGTCTTCTGTATTCCACTTGTAGAGAGATGATTGATGGAAAAAAAGAAGTTTTAATAATACACTTGAGGCCCACAGCCAATGTATTGGCTGGATATTTCAAATTAAGTATGTGAACTTTAGCCTTCCTCATCTCTGGATCTCCTGGCCAAGTGCAGCTGTTTGCCAATTCTTTCTCCATTTCCCTTTCACACCCAGCCTTGTCTCTCTGGCCCTGTTTTCCTCTGCTCGTTCATTAAACACCCCTAAAACTTTATTTTGTTAGCTCCCACCCATCCCCATTTCCTCAGGCCTGGTACCTTCACAGGGCAGTGCCTTCTTCCTTTCTTTTACCCTGCTTCTTTTACCCATCTTTCCTTAGGCCAGGCTTCTCCAACCTGGTGCCCTCTAGATGTGTAGTCCAATACTTCTGGAAAGTGCAGGTTGGTGAATGTTGCCTTAAGACCTTCTATTCTGTCTGCTTGTCTGTTCTGTGACATTAGGGTAGCTCTGCTCATCACGGTCAGAGATTTTCTCACCTCCACAAAACCCATTAATGTGATTAAGCGTTGATTTCTTTTTTCCTCCCCCTCTTTTATTTTTAAAGAAAGGATCACTAATAGCATTTCACTCTCCCTTCACAGACATCACACAACACTTACTCCTTCCCCCATTGTTTCTCAATCTTCAAAAATACCCCTTGGGGCCTTTTAGACCAGACTAATGTGCAAACAACCACTTATCAAGTTGACTTTTTTCTCAGCTCACTTCAGCTCAGTTTGTGTGGCCAAGAGTTGGGAGAGGATGTATCCACCTTAAATCATCTTTATTTTGGAGCAACTGTGGAATTTCTAGGGAGCCATATCTGACTCTTGATGCTTGATGCAGCCACTTCATTACACTGCTACCATTTATTTGTACAGCATCACCCCCATTAAGTATTAGGCAAGGTATCTTACAGAATTTGCCACAATACCAGTTTTCCATACAGGAAGTGTCCAGTTGACCTCATTTTATCCCAGTTGTCCAGATAGTAGCTGTTTCTCAGTCCAAATATAAAATATGCTGAGGCAGGGCTGTGTGTGCAACAACAAAAACAACAATTTCTTCTTAGGATGCCTTCTATCGGAGGTGAGCTATAATTACAGCAATTTTTGTTTTTGATGCCGCTGCTTTAAATAATTGTGTAGAAGTACAGCTATACCATTTGCTCAAGTCCTTTAGTCTTGATGTTCATCTTCACACTGACATATTTCTTTCAATTTCCCCTTGCAAAATAAGTTGGAGTATGGTGTATTTTTCTCCTCAAAATATATGACCAAGATAATGCCATTTTCTTCTTTTGACAGTTATTATTAATTCTGTTGGTTTGTTTATTCTACGTAGTATGTCCTCATTTGATATTCGGTCGGTCCAACATATATCAGTATATCCACATTTCAAAAGATTTGATTTTGCTCAAATTGTTTTTGTTAAGAAATAACAACAAAAATCAAAATTCTGTACCAGTGCAATCTGTAGAAAACAGATGTGTTCTTCAATCTGTAAATGTGAGGCAATATGAACTCACATCCAGGTATTTTGCACAACTTTGTTTCTGTTAGGGCCAAGTCATTCCGTAGAGCCCCGACATCCACAGCCGGGAATTCATTCCCAAACTCGTCTCTCTGGCCCTGTTTGCTTTCCCTTGTTCTTCAAACTGTTTTGGCTTCTGAGAGGTCATTGGGCATTGCCCACAGACTTTAAAGTATGTCTGTGCTGCCATTACAGCTAGGAACATGCCCTTTGTGGAGCCCAGGTCTCCACTTCAGCCAGAGGTCCCTGTATGAGCCTGGCGCAGGAAGAGGCAGGAAGCGGGAAGATGATCAGGCCTGGCCCATCTGACAGCATGCATGATGCATTGCTATTACCATTCCTGGAACAATTGGTACAGGCCAGTTGGCCTAGTGGACTGGGATTTGGAAGGAGAGCTCATTGGAAGCTCTTTCTCTTTGGTTTCCCCCATGCCCATAAATTAGAGCCAAATACAGGCACAGGTCAGAGTTTTCCTTATGTGGGGGCAGGTGGGGGGGACACTGGTGGCAGGTGGTCTGCCAGGGTTATTGAAGACCCCTGGCCATGCCAAATCTGCTTGGAGCTACAATCATTGAAGTTTGTGGCCTGGTCTTGGGAACCCCCGTTAGGAACATAGGTAGCTGCTTTCATACAGAGGTCAGACCCTTGGTCCATCTAGCCCAATATTGTTGACAATGACTGGTAGCAGATCTCCAGGGGTTCAGGTAGGAATTTTTCCAGCCCTATCTGGAGATGCCAGGGATTGAACCTGGGACCTTCTGCATGCAAAGCCTGGCTCTACCCTGGCACTCCTTCACATCCTTCACCAGCTTGCTGTGGACACAATGAAAACCGAGTTCAGGATTCTGCTGCCAAAACTAAATTTCTTCTTAAAACGGAATAATGGCATGCACACAATGCTGGCATGAGGCTGGGTTGCAGTTAGTCATGAGTAGCTCTTGTTTATAGGAATGGGTGCTGCGACTGTTGAGATTTGAATGGAATTCCACTATATCCTAAATTATCACTTACTAACCAGATGTGCCACTGATTATTTGAAAAGATGTTTAGAAAACCTTTTTTAAGCCTGTAATTTCACCTTAAAAATAAAGTATTTGATTTATGATGAATTTAAAATTCTTCAATCCATGTGTCATTTTGGTTACTCCAAAATCCTCATTCACCTCCAGTCCCATCATTCATTTGAGCCAAAGTTCTCCATGGCATGGAATGCAGTTAGATTACAGGCTAATGCAAGTCAAGAGAAGTCAAGTGCTAGAATCTGCCTCTCTGAACATGATCAGATTTTGCTTCATGATCACACAGAAAATACATGTATCCAAGGGGTTCATCACGCGAGGCTGAAATTGTCAACCTTTACTGGGGGTTTCTGCTTCTGGTTTTTTTCCCAGTATTACAAAGGGCTTCTTTACATGGCGGACACATGATTTGATTTGAATTGCGAACTTCCATTTTCTACCTTTTCCATTACACAGTGCCATCTAGTGGCTGAATTATAGCGCAACGCTGGTATTTCACACAACCGATTGAATGGAATAATGCCCCATATTGCCTCATCACCAATCTTTTGAAAGCAGAATATATGTCATAAACGACAGGAGGGGCTCCAGAGGTTGACAACATTGTGTAAAGGACCCACAAACTTCTATGAGCAGTCAATCTTCATTGCATGATATAAACCCCGTGCAAAACAGCTCCAAGATTAGAACTTGTTGCTGCAGTGAAAAAGATGGGAAACAGCTTCTTTTTACAAAAACAGTGAATTTTAGGGGCACTGGGCAAATACTATCAAATTTTGTCTTTACAGACTCTAAGGAGATGGTTTCTTGCCTGTTCATAAAAGGAATGGTGGTGATCTGAGAATGTCAATGTTTTAGGGTCATCTGAAGTAGCAGCTTTAGAACACATCAATTCTATATTAGTGGGATTTGGAGAGTGGACAAAAATGAAAATAAAAGGAAAGTTACTTGCAAATACTGTATATTGGTCACATTTATATTATTTGATATGAAGCTACATGCTGATACCACACTTGCTATTGAGCCAATATTCAATACTGTATTTGCTTATCTATTTATTCATTTATTACATTTCTAAACCATCAGATCAGTAATATCATGTTTTCACCCACATCCACCAACCCACCCACATGTCCCTATAGGTCTGCACTAACAGCTGGAACTGACTTTGTTTCTTAGATGAGTTGCATCAGAGCCCCAGATCTTTGAGCAGGCCCACAGAAAGTTGTGCACCTCCTGGATCATTTCTGGGACTCTCCAAGCTATTGGGATTGCCATCAGAACCCTTTCGCAGCCCCAATATGGTCACAAGACTTGGGGGGGGGGAAATGGTGTGACTAAGAGAGCCAGTGTGGTGTAGTGGCTAGCGTGTTGGACTGGGAGTCGGGAGATCTGGGTTCTCGTTCCCAGTCAGCCATGGAAGCTCACTGGGTGATTTTGGGCCAGTCACAGACTCTCAGCCTAACCTACCTCACAGGGTTGTTGTGAGCATAAAATGGAGAGGAGGAGGATATTAATGTGTTCCTTGGAGGAAAAAAGGCAGGCTGTAAATGTAATAAAGAAAAAATAAGAGAAGGAGCCCCCTCTCCTTCCTGTTTCATATCAGGCCAGTGAAAGGATTCTGAGCACAGATCACTTATTGGGAGGGTGCACTCATGATCACACCCCAATTTATACAGGGGTCTCAGTTAACTGATCCAATAATAGAAATGGATCTGCCAACACTGGATATAGATTTGTGCGACTTTTAAAAAGTATATTTTGGTGCAGCAGTTTTGCCCAACTCCCTATTAGAGCAGAACCCTACAGAAGCTATTCGTCTTGCATCAGGGCATTTGAAAGACACAAGCTTGTGATTTAACCCTTTTCAAAATGAATCTCCTCCCCCTTTCATCAAAATAACATTCAGTTGGCAACATTCAAAAAAAGCATTTCTTTTTCCAAAGGGAAAATTACAACTGTCATTTTATTGTTGGAAGGGTTTTACTAAAAATCATACCAAACAGTTCAATATTGATTGATGGACACAGTTTTAACATATATAATTATTTTGCCATTGGAGCATGATATCAAAAGTGATCCCTGCTAATCTGCACAGCAGAGTAGGATCAGTAAGGGTGGTGGTGTCCTAGTAGGAAGTGTTTGAGGCTTGCTATCAACAGATACTGTACTTGGACGCTAGCATTAATGCTGTTAAATCAGTACTGGCTGGGGCGGGGGTTCTGGCTGAATGCAACCTAAAACATATCAGAGACAGAAGATTTGAGTGAAGCTGCTCTCATCCGTGGCAGAAAATGTGTTTCTTGTAGATTAGCTAGTTAATCTCGTGATCACGATCTGCTCTTTATTTGAGGTGGATGCAGAACTTCCAGTTATGATTAGAAAGTGTGCGCGTGTGTTTAAGTAGTGGGAGGGCATCAATAATCTGTCAGAGGTGCCTTACATAAGAGGGCCATCCAACACACACACACACACACACACACACACAGAAGCTTTGCATAAAATAACACTGTCACTGTCAACAGACACATGGTCTTTTGTTTCTGCAAAAAAGAAAATCCTAATCAAATTGCTAACTGTTAAAATACATCTAGTTAGTAATTTATTTATTTACTTTTTTTAAAAAAACATTTCCATAAAACATGTTACCTCCTCATCAATGCTATGTGTACTTTTAGGGGGAAAGTCTCTTCAGATGATTCTTTCCTAAAGCATTTCTGATTATGTCAGGTTTTATCACTCTGATTCCGCCTCAAAAAGTGTGAGACAAAGGCCAAGATCACCTGATGAAGATCAGATGGAAAATCTGGATTGATTCAGTTGGAAGGACCAAGTCCAAGTGTCTGGAATTCCACAGATCTCTCTTTTCATGCACGCACACCATACATGCATGTACACACACATACATCACCTCTATTGTGAATTAGACAATCCCATCTGTCTGGGCTGTGCATGTTCCCCCCATGTCATTTGTATATGAGGTTAGAAACATGCATTTGCAGCATTACTTATCTGGTCCTTACTGAAAGCCTAGATGTTCTGACTGACAGATAATAAAGCTAATGATGAAATTAGATCTATGTGGCTCCTTATATTCTACCTAATAGCTGAATTACTAGCCCTACCTTTTGACTCCTGTTGATCTTGGTTTAGCCTAAAAAAATAAATAAAGTACAGATGTCATTTCCAGACCTGGAATCATCCCTACATCATTGCTGGTGGGTTTTGTAGGGCACAATTTGGCACATGCACACCCCAGCATGCTTCGCTTGGGAGCCCGTGGTAAAGGGCTGTGAACTACACCAAAACATTTCACTGATTAATACTGTAAAACCACAGCGAAAGCTACATGACATCTAACCTGTTTGGACACATGTTGCGAATGCAGCACATAAAAATTTAAAATAAGTATAATCAGTAGCCTGGTATCAGGTTCCTCTTTGCCTTAAGGCAGTGCCCAGTCACAAAATAGTAGAATTGGCTAGGTGTCTCTTTAAAACAAAAGTAAAAAGAAAACAAAAAACAAAGAAGTGGTTGGGGAAGGATTAGTCCCTAGCTTTCAACTCTAAAAAATAACTAAATATATGTATGTGCTTAAGTAATTTGAAATCAATAACATTTAAACATGCTTAATTTCAGTTGATTAATGCCCATTGATTTTTTTAAAGGCTGGTGTCAAAAAATACGGCTTCCCATTGGAGCATCTGATTGGCCACTGTGCAAACAGAATACCGGACTAGATTGGCCTTTGGTCTTGTCCAGCACAGCTCGTCTTCTTATGTTCTTAAGGCTACTATAATTTAAAGTTACTAGTCCCTAACTTTTTTTTTACACCAAGTATAGTGAAATTTCACTTACAGTGCAATGTTGTGCACATCTCCCCTGGGGTAACTCCCATTGAGTTCAATACTCCAGCTATATGTGCATAGGACTGTAGTCTTGGGGTCTTACAGTTAATTATTTTCTGTCACAAGTGCTCAGCAGATTCGGATTTAGAAGCAAGGCCCAGTTTATGTCACGGCTCTATACTTCTGCTTTCTCCCTCATATAATATCTTCTTATAAACACAATTACAATGGTTGCTGATGATGCAATATTGCTTTATTATTCACTCCATGAGTGGATTCTGAAATGTAATCGTATTTGTCTTATGAGTCTGGAAGCAATCGCGTATGAAACAGCATTTTGCTAACAGGGGCTGCATAATTATTTGGCTTTATGAAAAGAGAGAGAAGTCTGAATTAATTATGAACAAAACAAGCTTTATAAAAACTGCAGAAATCTAGCAGTGGAAATTACTTTATCCCACTCCTTTCCATAGTGTATTCTGATATTAGCCTAAATGTTGTACTGAAAGAAACTTATTTAAAATTTAATACACAAAACTAAGAAGAGGTGTTTCAGACAATCATAGAATCGTAGAATAGAGTTGGAAGGGGCCTACAAGGCCATCAAGTCCAACCCTACTAGACTAATTAGTGTACAGTTTGAATCACTTTTAGGTGCCTTCCTTTGCTTTGAAAATGCCTCCTATGTCAGTGTGGGATGTAAGGATGAGATCCAGACAAGCACTTGACTTGTTCTGGTATGCCTAAGGGGGATTTGGGTTTAGCTTTTTAAATAACAGTTCATCATCATGCCATATGACAAAACTAGGGTGACCATATGAAAAGGAGGACAGGGCTCCTGACTTCACCAAAGCTTTTGATAAAGTATTACATGACATTCTGATTAACAAACTAGCTAAAAGTGGGCTAGATGGAACAACTATTAGGTGGATTCACAGTTGGCTACAGAATTGGACTCAAAGAGTGCTTATCAATGGAACCTTCTCAAACTGGGGAGAGGTAACAAGTGGGGTACCGCAGGGCTCAGTCCTGGGCCCAGTGCTCTTCAACATTTTTATTAATGTTTTGGACAAGGAGGTGCAGGGAACGCTTATCAAATTTGCAGATTACACAAAATTGGGTGGGATAACTAATACCCTGGAAGACAGAAACAAACTTCAAAGTGATCTTGATAGGCTGGAGTGCTGAGCTGAAAACAACAGAATGAAATTTAATAGGGATAAATGCCAAGCTCTACATTTAGAAAATAGAAACCAAATGCACAGTTACAAGATGGGGGTTACTTGGCTCAGCAATACTACAAACGAGAAGGCTCTTGGAATTATTGTAGATCACAAGCTGAATATGAGCCAACAGTGTGATATGGCTGTAAGAAAGGCAAATGCTATTTTGGGCTGCATTAATAGAAGTATTGCTTCCAGATCATGTGAGGTACTGGTTCCTCTCTATTCGGCCCTGGTCAGGCCTTATCTAGAATATTGCGTCCAGTTCTGGGCTCAGCAATTCAAGAAGGACGCAGACAAGCTGGAGCATGTTCAGAGGAGGGCAACCAGGATGATCAGGGGTCTGGAAACAAAGCCCTATGAAGAGAGACTGAAAGAACTGGGCATGTTTAGCCTGGAGAAGAGAAGATTGAGGGGAGACAGGATACCACTCTTCAAATACTTAAAAGGTTGTCACACAGAGGAGGGCCAGGAATTCTTCTTGATCCTCCCAGAGTGCAGGACACAGAATAACGGGCTCAAGTTACAGAAAGCCAGATTCCGGCTGGATATCAGGAAAAACTTCCTGACTGTTAGAGCAGTACGACAATGGAACCAGTTACCTAGGGAGGTTGTGGGCTCTCCCACACTAGAGGCATTCAAGAGGCAGCTGGACAAGCATCTGTCAGGGATGCTTTAGGGTGGATTCCTGCATTGAGCAGGGGGTTGGACTCGATGGCCTTATAGGCCCCTTCCAACTCTGCTATTCGATGATTCTATGATTCCATGAAAAGGGGATTTCAGCTGGGGTCATTTGTATATATGGAGAACCTGGTTAAATTCTCTTCATCACAACAGAATAATAATAATAATAATAATAATAATAATAATAATGTGAAATAATTTATTTGTAATCCACCTCTCCCTCTGTATCGAGGTGGGGAACAACAACAAGCATAAAATACATAAAATACTGATTAAAATATGGCATACACTGTTTAAAAACATACTAAAAGCATCCTAAAAACATACTAAAATATCCTAAAATTCTACTGGATAGGCCTGCCGGAAGAGATCAGTCTTGATAGCTTTCTTGAATGCTAAAAGACTGTCAAACTGACGAGTCTCCTCCAGCAGGCTATTCCACAGTCTGGGAGCAGCAGAAGAGAAGGTCTTCTGGTTAACAGTTGTTAATCTAGTTCTTGCTAGATTCTTCCCAGAGGACTTGAGTGTGCAGGGTGGATTGTACAGGAGAAGGCAATCCTGCAGGTAGCCTGGACCCAAACCATGTAGGGCTTTAAAAGTGATAACCAACACTTTATACTTCGCCCGGAAACTAATTGGCAGCCAGTGAAGGGATTTTAGGACTGGTGTGATGTGATCACCCCTAGATGTTCCACTGACCAACCTGGCTGCCATATTTAGAACTAGTTGAAGTTTCCAGACTAGGCACAAAGATAGACCTATGTAGAGCGCATTGAAGAAGTCAAGCCTCGAAGTTACCAGCGCATGCAGTACCATCTTTAGGTCTTCTAACTCTAGGAAGGGGCAGAGCTGACATATCAGCCAAAGCTGATAGTATGCACTCCTGGCCATTGCATCTATCTGGGCTGTCATTTGGAGCGACAGGTCCAGAAGCATCCCCCAAGCTGTGAACACAGTCTTTCAGGGGCAGTGTAACCCCATCCAGAACCGGTTGACACACCTCCAAACCCAGGTTGCAGCCTTTGACAGCGAGCACCTCCGTCTTGTCTGGATTCAGCTTCAGTTTGTTTTTCCTCATCCAGCCCATTACCGCTTCCAAGCATTCATTCAGAGGAGACACACTATCCTTAGCTGACCCTGTTGTCGAAGCCATAGAGAAATATATTTGGGTGTCATCAGCATACTGATAGCACCCCGCCCCATGCCTCCAGATGATTTCTCCCAGCGGTTTCATGTAAATATTAAATAGCATTGGGGAAAGGATAGCACCTTGTGGTACACCACATGGCAGCTCCTTTTTTGAAGAGCAGCTGTCCCCAAGCATCACCATCTGGAACCTGCCCAAGAGGTAGGACCAGAACCACTGAAGCACAGTCCCCCCGATTCCCAATCCCCTCAGGTGTTCCAGAAGGATACCATGGTCGATGGTATCGAAAGCTGCTGAGAGGTCCAAAACCACCAGCAGGGGCACACTCCCCCTGTCAATGCTTACCAGATTTAAAAGAGGGCAGGGCACCTGCAGCTTTAACTGGTGTGATGAAGAGGGAATTTCAACATATATACAAATGATACCTGCAGAAATTCCCTTTTTAATACAACTGTTAAAGATACAGGAGCCCTGTCCTCCTTTTCATAGGGTCACCCTAAACAAAACACTTTTGAATTGAGGGAATGTCCATAAGCAGATTGTGATATGGCAGCGGGAATCTGCTTTTCAAAGGCATGCCCTAAGCCTTGACTGTTCCTGAAGTAACTCTTTGGATCCAAGATGTAGCTACTAATTGCTGACTCTTCCCCAAATGGTGCATGTTTACAAGCAGGGCTCCCATGTCAACGCAGCCTAGTTGCGTTGTGTAAAACAGACTTCTGAAAACATCAGTGGCATTTTGATATATTTTTATCTGTTCTATTGTTATTATTCCACTTTTCTGAAAATATTACACAAAGCACTGTTCAAAATTAAAAACACAGAAACAACCCATAAAATTATAGTTCACCTATCTAAAAACACAACAAGCATCAGCATAAAAAATTAAGAATATTTCAAAGCAGTCGACTAAAATCCTATCCTTATCTACTCAGAAGTAAGTCCAATTGAGTGCAATGGGACTTACTCCCCATTATGTGTGTATAGGATTGCAGCGTAAATGTCCATTGAAACAGGAAGCTTATTAAAAGACAATGAGGGTGTCTGGTGGACCTCTAAAAACAGGGCATTCTACAACTTTCGCACCACTGCTGAGAAGTCCCTGACTCTTACACTTAACCCATCTAATTTCACATGTTGACAAGATGGTGAGAAGGGCTTCTGAATTTGATCTTCATTATTGGGCATATTCATATGCGAGAACGCCTGCTTGTTGTCACGTGTATGTATGAATAAGTTTAATACCAATGTTTTTGTTTTTCCTTCTTGTCCTCCAAATGGTTAGTGAAAAAGTACATAAACCCTTTGAGAACACTGCATCACGTCAGCAAATTCCCAAATTAATGTAACATCATAAATGTCTTCTGTGATAAACCTCTAAATAACGTATAACTTCACTGCAATGCAATGTGTTGCTTTGTAATTGAGTTAACATAATGCCAGTTCTAATAGTGTCCATAAAATCCCCAAATTTAAAATTTAGGCCCAATCCAGACCCTTCTGGATGTGCTCCAGTGCTTATGTGCAGCTTTCCATATGTGCAGGAAAGGGGTCAGTAGGGATCCCCCCACTTTAATTTTAAACATAATTTAATAGGAAACAACAAACCAGACATTTGACTTAGCTTTATTCAAGTTTTTTTTGGGGTTAGTTTTTTTTTTACACACCATAATTTTCCGTTGATAAATCTGAAATGTCAGGGTTTTAATAAAAATTAAATTGGAAGCTATATTTGAAGAAAGATAATAAGTTTATCCATTTGCTAGAAACCTGAAACCTAGATTTAAGATACCAAGTAACCCGAGAGTAGAAAGCTGAGTAACAGCTGGAAGTAGGTAGACAAGAACGACAGCCAGCTGTTTTCTAGGATAAAGTTGTTTTGATGTTGTACCTACAAAGTTGTACCTTGCTGTTAAGAAGTGAATTAATTGGGTTCAAGCTGATAATAGGATGGGAGGCACTGCATCTCGGTGGAATATCTCCAGGGCTCACTTCTGAGGAGTCCAGATTAAGAAGTCAACTGTCCCAAGATCAACATAGGGTAGTTTAATATAAGTTCATAAGATGAAGAAGATGGCCCTGGCAATTTTGAATAAAGGAAACCAGTGCTCTGTTCACTGTTGAGTGTGGAAATGGCACGTTGTAGGTCAAGAGGAGATACTTCAATCTACACTTTTGCTGGTAACTTCTAACGCGTATAGTGCATGTAATCACGATAAGGATATTGTTGGACTTTTTCTCTGAACAATTACTCCATTTCCAGCAAAAACTAAACTTGTTGGGAATAGTTCCCCATTTATTCCATGTTGCGTGAGACACCTGATGCAAGGATTAAGTGCTAAAATGTTTGATTAATCAAGATGACAAATTGATATTAAATGTTATTGAAGTTTTTGTCTGAGGCCAAGGAGGGAACCATCCAAAAGTGTTGTAAGCTGAGCCTCACGCAGTACTGTTCGGCAAAGTTTTTGGCAGCCCCAATGGAAATTTCAGAAGCAGATGTTAATATTTTGAGATGTATGAGTTTGCAACAGCTACTTCATTTTCCAAGCAGGAGAGAAGATTGTGGTTTTATACTGCCTTTAGGGCTTTTAAAAAAATTGTTAGATGTTTGGGGAAATTAGAAGGAAATGGCCAAGTTATGCACACCACAGTTTCCTGTAGATGCTACCCATTTGGTTAGCTCTTGTGGTCTGTCTCTCAAATTGAACTCCTACTAAAGCAAAGATAAGGTGTGTCAGAGTTTGTTCATAGCTAGGTAACAAGACCATGGTCACTATCTCTATTAAACTAATAAAGACCACTCTGAATGTCTAGGCTTTGGCATGGCTATGATCAGGGCTGAGCACACCCAGCTATTTGAGTGGTGAGGGTAATGAGAGCAGGTTGTCATGTTTGGAGGTAGCCATCTTACCATGAGAGGGTTAATTCATATTGTTGGTTTAATACAGGTGAGGGCAACTTGTGGCCCTGCAAATATTGTTGAACTGCAATTCCCATCTGCCCCAGCCAGCATAGCCAATGGTAAGGGATGATGGGACTTGCAGTCAACAACACCTGGAGAACCACAAGCTGCCCATACTTGGTTTAATAGCTTGTTGCAAGTCACCTTGGAGGCCCATATGGCTGGAAAGCAAGCATGTAAATGTTTCAACTCAACCAAGAATAATTCCTTATTGTGTTCCTGCACCTCCAGTTACTCCTCCCAGCCATCTATTTCCACATTATTTTGGTGCTGAATGGACAGCTCCAGATAACCTGTGGACCTCTTTTCTCCCCCCATGTCTTCCCTCCATCCCAGCCCCCACATAAGTCAAACTATTTTTGTGTTTTTGTCACTTTAAGCTATCAGAATCACATGTATTCTTATTCTTAACATGAAACAACAATTTCACTTTGCATGTGTATGGGAACAATGGCACTAAAATAAGCTGGCCTTCATGTATTGGTTCACCTACCCTACGTTTTTTGCTGGAGATTTTGTCATGTTAGAATTGGCCTCTAAGTACAGGGGTTAACAGTTTGTGCCCGTAAACTGTGCCGAATGTCTCCCCTGCCTGCCTGTCACACCAGAAGGTATGAAAGCCATATGTTTATTGTGCAGGCATACCTTTTTCTCAAATTTACAACCAAGTCCTATGAGTGCCTGAAAAGAGCCTGTGTTTCATCAGGAGTTAAGCAAATGCAAACTAGTTAGTGTTTCGTAGTCTGAAAGCTGCTGTGCAGGCTATATACCTGCAATCTCTGAGCCCATTCACCCCCTGCCATTGCCTAAGCTGTTGAGAAATCATAGAATATTCATAAACATTTTAACTACTTAGATGGAGCAGCAGTGGCTTGGAGTGGGTCATGGAGCTAAGGAGGCCCTGGAGCAAAGGTAGGGGTGAGGGAGGTTGAATTTCATGTTGCTTTGAACTGACCAGATTTACTTCACACATATTTATCCTCTGCATTATAGCTGAAGTTACTGTCATTGGTTTGAATAGAAACTAAGAACTGTAGCAGTTCAGAAATAGATATGAATGGTCCAGAGTGCTAAAGAGATGGATGTTCATGAAGGTTTCCCAAATGCTACCAAAGGCAGCTGAAAAGAAGGAACTAGGCTTCCAGCAGTCTGTTCATTTCCAAAACAAACCGCATGGAGGCAGCAAATCACACATTTCCACATTATACAGAGAGGTAACTTGACAAGACAGATTATTTGAGAGCCTGATTCAAGCAGAATTTTATTAGCAGGGAAAAGTAAAATCTTTTGGAACTGGCTGGATATTGGCTCCAAGTCAAACACTTGTCCTGCTGTTAAAAATGGGGGAGGTCTGGAAAACTGTGACCTGCTGGGGAGACAGACCTATCCTTTCAATATTCCCCCTGGTAGTCAGGTAATAGGAACCATCTTGCTGTTGGAAAAAAGGTGTGTGTGTGTGTGTGTGTGTGTGTGTGTGTGTGTGTGTGTGTGTGTGTGTAAAATGTGTGGGGGGAACTGTGATTTTTTTTGTGGGTTTCTTTTTGGCTAGGAATTGTGGAGCTGAGATTCACCGTGCTCCCTTCTACATCCACATTAAACACACACACACACACACCACAAAAACATAGGAGATAATATAAAACAGGGGAACAGGGGATGATGCCAAGTGTTCATGGCTGCACCATCCCAACCCAATCTTTCATCCTATGCAATCTACTGGAGCAGTTGATTTGCATTCCAGGAAGCTGTGATCATAGGTTTGTCTAATACTTTTGCATAAGGCTGTGGAAGGGTTGCAGGACTCCTGGGGCTTGCCTGTGGGGTAGGGATGACCGTCACTGGTAAATCCAGCTGTTTTTCATTTTGACAGAGTTACCTGGCATGTATGGCTTGCTTTGCTTCTGCAACCCGAGCTGTAGGCCATTCCCCAACCTCTGGAAACTTTTGCAGATTTTAAAGAGTTCTGCAATTTGTGCAAATTTCTGGACTATTTGTACAGGTTTCTGAGCAATTTGCACAAATTACAGTTGAATTTGGCCATAATTTGATCACATTTTGCCTAATTTGTTCAAATTCGGCCTAATTCATGCAAATTTTTCAGAAATTTGCGAATATGGCAGAACCTTCCATATGGGCACCATAGCAGGAACTGAAATGAAGTCAGGGGGTCACATCTAGGAAAATTCATTGAACCCCCCCCCCAGATGGATTTCTCCAATGAGGTTGCAGTTGATTTATGTGAGCATATTGGAAGCCACCTTATACCAGGTCAGACTGGTGTGTCCCCCTTCGCTGCCATTTAGCCCTGTGCTGTCTACTCTTACTGCCTGTCTCATGCACACATCTTTCTTACCATCAGCTACCTGATCTTTTTCAACCGGAGACACCAGGGGCTGAACAGGAGACCTCCTGCATGCAAAAAGTAGGTGCTCTACCACTGAGCTATGATTCAGCCAAGGTTCTGCCATTCTTAAGTCAAATTGGATACAGTGGTAAATGTATTTAAGCATGTACTTAAATAACTCAAATTGAAATCCATGGGGCTTATAATGTGCTTTACTTTGGCAGGGCCATGCCCTTTATTTGTATTTTAAAATTTATTAATCACTTTTCTATATATTCAAGGCAACGTGTAACAGAGTAAAGATTTTGCATCAAATGTAAAACAAGGATAAAAACAACAGTAGAGAAAGAAATAGTTACAGTGAAGATTCCAGGATTCACATACTCCGTACTATATTATTGGAGCCACAGTTGTGCCTCTATTAGATAAGGGTGACCAGTAAAATAACAATTCTGTAAGGCTAATGAAAATCAGCGGTGGTGAGTTGTTATAACCTTAATAAAGGGTTTCACCAATTTTCCTCAAAATTGCACATGCCAGAAAGAAATGTTTATTTTACATAACCTGAAGAGAGTCTCCTCTTCCTCTCCCTCCCTCCCTCTCTCTCTCTCTCTCTCTCTCTCTCTCTCACACACACACACACACTGCTTTGTACTGTTTTTATCTTGTATGTTATCTTGTATAACATAGGATGAAGCAAATTATCTAGATTAATTTCAGTCTGGGGTTAGATCAGGTTTTGGGATAGAAACCACTTAAGTATATCAAGGGCTACTAGTCCTGGTGGACCACTTCATAGAAAGTCTCTTCCAATGGTTGTAACAGACAGCCTAGATACTTCCCTGAGATCTACTTATGTCAACAATGTATATAGTAAGAAAAATAAGACATGTCATTTGCAGTCCAGATGGCTATATGCTACCTCCAGTATGAGTGGCAGTTTCCCTTTGCATGCATACAGACATACTCACTAAATATATATAAAAGGGCACCATATATGTACTTTGCACAAAGGAATATGCTGAGTAGCTTTTCCATTGTCCAGGATAATTCAAGCTGGCATGATGGAATTTGTTAAGCAAATGCAGGCAATCGGCTCAAAGCAAACACACAAGGCCTTTAGGTGGCAAATCGACAAAGTTCAGGCTGGCAAAACAAAGCTGATATAGTGAGCTCTTGCGCTTTGACTTATTAGAAACGACAGAACTTAAAACACTGTCTGGAAAAAGACTTGTAACTGATACCAACCTCGCTGCATTGGGATTATCTTCAAGAGATCTTGAAAACTAAATAATTTCTTTATATATATATATCAAGAGTCTCTCCAGCAAGAAAACAGCATGAGCTTGTGCAACTCAGTATCCCCAGAGGAAGGATTAAAGCTTAAAACATGGGAAAAGAGAAGTCCAGCCGGAATAACAGGCTGCAGTCATCAACTCAGATTGCTAGTGCTGGGAAAATGTTTGGAGCTGGTTTCAAAGAGGGATGCCATAGACGGTAAAAGAGCTGAGACCTAGTAGAGCAGCTACAGACATGCGGGAAGCCACTGCCAAACTGTTAGCGAGCACTTCAGCCTCCCACTTGAGGGCTAGATGTTATCCCTCCACACTGTTAGCAGATCCCCCTGTCCAAAGCTAAGCATGTTGCACGCCTGAAGGTGGTATTTTGAGCAGATGGCCAGACTTCCATCAGAGATACTTGCATTTTGAATTCCAGGCCATCCATGGCCTTCTTGGATGTCTGTGAACAAGTCTGTCTCTCAACCTCAGTTTCCCATCAGGAAATGGGAATAATGGCAATTTCACAGTTGTTTTAAGGATGTGAAGGTATTGATAATAAAGGACTTTGGATACTGGACAAGCACTATCCATCGCAACCCTTGATAAATCCGTGGGAAGCATACTTTACTTGCACATGTGATATGTACTCACATCCTTGCGAATCTGAAGTCCAACTTCACACAAATTGTTTTTTATTCTTACAAAAGGAAGGTGGTTTAATTTAAGGGGGAGGATGCAGTCAGATTCCATGATGGCTTCCTGACAGGTAATAGCTTGGTTTGTAACCTGTGCAATCTTTCAATAGCCTCTTTGAGGGTCAGGTGTTTGAAAATGACAAAATATCCCCAAAAGGTAGCTTGCAGTAATCTCTTATTATAATATTATCAATGCTCATGATGCTTGACATAGTGACAGGCTTCTAATCTGAGTCATTTACAATCTGCATTTCAACAATGAAGGAGAGAAACCAGGGATGACAACCATGACACCCTTTAAAATGTGTCTGTCAGGATCATGTAAGGTGTGTTTTTCTTTTAACCCATTTGGATGAATGTAGATGATCCACCTTTTAATCCATTTTTGCTTGAACAAAATTACATCCAATTTTCCTTTAAGTTTTTATTTTCACCCCTGATAAATCTGGTAGGTTGAATGGGATAGCTTGTCGATTTAAGGAGATGGCATCATACTTGGGTGTGTGTGAAAGGTTGTTTAAAATGTGACCGTGAAATGACCATGGAAAATATTGTTCAGTGCTTGTACCCCATTCAAGTGGCATGCAATTAAAATGGCTTCCCAGGACTTGGGGCCTAAAAATATATCCTACATGTCAGGGGCAAATGGTATGGCTAAATTTAGAAGCTCACCAGGCTTCTGTCAATAGACCTTTGACCTACACTTATTTAGAAGAACCTGGTAGCATATTATATAGTAAGGTCTAACAAAAATTGTTTCCCTTTCTGGCAGCTCCCATAGTTTTAGACTACTTGCAGAAGAATGTTGACCATTCATCTGGGAACCTGTATAGTTTTGTTTTTTTAACTGAGTTTTTAAGGATTTTTTAAAAAGGAATTTTAAGAGGCACAGAGTATATGGATAGGTGGCCATATTTTGTTCAGTTTGGGAAAATAGGTATGGGAATCAGAGGCTTGAAATGTTTTTGTTTCATTAATTATTTGTATCATAATTATTTGTATCATAATTATTGTTCTTTTTTCTTTATTAAGATTTATTAAATTTATTGTGTATGGATGTGCTTCATGTTCTTATTTCCGTCTGTTTCTTCTTCTTTTTTTCTGCTTCTCTATTAGGGGCTTCCCCTTTTGCTTGTGCTTGTTATTGTTATAGTTGCAAATTAAAAATTAAAATTAAAAAAGCATCATAGTCACATAGGTAGAAAGACAACTTTAATATTATATAGCATATCAAAGGGTGTTTTTAATTGCAAAGGGTCAGTTCACATAATATTGTTCTTACCTACCATAAATAAATAAATAAATATAGAAATAGAAATATTTATTTATTTATTACATTTATATACCTCCCCATAGCTGAAGCTCCCTGGGCGGTTTACAAAAGTTAAAAACAGTAAACATTAAAAAGTATACAAAATTTAAAAGCCATCAGAAACATAAAAACAACAGTATAAAAACAACAGTATCCATTTAAAAACAACAGTTCTGGGGTCCGTTAAAAACAAACTTAGCATTGTTAAATGCTGTTAAATGCCTGGGAGAAGAGAAAAGTCTTGACCTGGCGCCGAAAAGATAACAACGTTGGCGCCAGGCGAGCCTCATCAGGGAGATCATTCCAAGTTGGGGGGCCACCACCGAAAAGGCCCTCTCCCTTGTTGCCATCATCCAAGCTTCCCTCGGAGTAGGTATTCGTGGAGGACCTTAGATGTTGAGCGCAGTGTATGGGTAGGTTCATGTCGGGAGAGGCGTTCCATCAGGTATTGCCAATAAAGAAATGGCCTAACCATCTGAAGAACTTTGAGGGGAACCACAAACAATTTTTAAAAAGTCTAGTGAAATTTCCCAGGAATAATCTGGACAACCCTACATGGTTGCTGGATTTTGCCTCACATAAAATAAAACATTAATTTGGTGGGTTGCTCTCCCAAGGAATTTTGAGGAAAACCCAAAGGAGTTTTTATAAGGCTCAAAAGTGATCCCAACTTCCTCCAGCCTCACTACGTTTTCCTGGCCTTTGCCCATGGTAAAGGAATGAACTCTCCTCAAGTCCTGGGAGCGTTCACTTAGAACTCACATGATTGGCAATATCACAACGAGTAAAATGCAGGCAGAACGTTATCGGGGCTGTGCAACTAACCTGCACATTAAAGGCAACAGAGATGTGGAAGGTGGGCCTTAAATATCCAGTTAAAGTGTTTCATGGGCTGAAATACTGCACTGTAATACTGGTGCTGTTCTAATAATGGCAACAATTTACGTCCAACAAATAACTGAGGTGAATTATATTGTTTGCTATACTTGTTTGATACATTTCCTTAAATCAAAAGCTATGTATAAACTGCCCTAAACACTGAGGGCAACTCCAATTAAAATCTTATTAATGATGAGTAAATCTTAAGCAGACATTACAATTTCAGTTTTTGTGGGTGTACAATGGGTCTGATTTTCATGCCATTACTGAAATTGGTAAAATAATAACTTGTTTAATTGCAAAGCTTTCTCAGTTTAACATTCTGCAGTACAAGCTCAGTTCACTTGCAACAGGCACTCCAATTCCCTTATGGAACTCCTAAATTGTCATCCAAGGGATCAAGGCCTCTCTGCGACACTAGGTTCTGCCAGACAACTCACCATCAGAAATGTGTGACTATGGTGTAGTTTCAAGTCCGGCCCATGGTGCATTTGACTTAAGTGCCTTTCCTGCAAAGGATAATGTCATATGAGAGCCAGTGTGGTGTAGTGGCTAAAGTGTCAGACTGGGAGTCAAGAGATCCGGGTTCTAGTCCCCACTCAGCCATGAAAGCTCACTGGGTGACTTTGGGCCAGTCACAGACTCTCAGCCCAACCCACCTCACAGGGTTGTTGTTGTGAGGATAAAATGGAGAGGAGGAGGATTATGGATGTCGCCTTGGGTTCGTTGGAGGAAAAAAGGTGGGATATAAATGCAATAAATAATAATAATAATAATAATAATAATAATAATAATTAATAATAATAATATATGCCTTGCAATGTGACATTCTAGGCTGTTCACAACTTACAACACTGTACGGTACTTAAATATGAGTTGGCTCATGAGGACCAACACATTTTAGAAAGAACAAAGAGAGTGAATCCTCTTCTAGAGCATTTCCATGTGGGAACTGTAAATTCTGTAAAATAGACTCATAAAAAATTACTCAGTTTGTAAAAGCAGCTGAGGAAAAGGAAAGAAAATACAGTCCTCAAGAATTACATGTGGTACAACTTCGATAATTTATGCCACTGATAATAAAGTAAAGATTTGTAATATATTATTTATAAATATTATAAATTATACCTTATAAGAAATTATGGATAGGGAAAGAATCTTCTCTCTCTCTCTCTCTCTCTCTCTCTCTCTCTCTCTCTGTGTGTGTGTGTGTGTGTGTGTGTGTGTGTGTGTGTGCACATTTAGCGAAATGTATCAGGGAGAAAGGGTTAAAGGCCCTTCCCCCAGTGCTCCTGCTAAATCAAAATCAGAGGCTCAGCCCTGCTCTGAGGTGCTTTAGGCTTGCGAGATGGAATGGTCGGGGTGGGTGGGTGGGGGTCGTCCACCTCAATACAACATGAACGTGAGAAAAAAACATACAGTTTCTGACACGAAATTCTGGGCAGTGGTAAGGGGCTGTGAAAATGAAAAAAAATTTTTTTAAAAAAGAAAAGAAATCATGTGAATTCTGAAATTGGGTCATTTATCTCTGGGGCAGGATCTACAGTACTACTTTAAAACAGATTATAACAGTAGTGACAACTGTTGGGGCCCAGGACACACGCCATATACAGTTTTCAAACCGTTTTCGAAGGTTTGGAATGGAATGAGGAGTTACAATTTATTGCTGTGTCATGAGTCCCCCGCCCCCACAACTCTCTTTTCTGTTTTATTAGTTGTTGTCTATATAAATGATATTTATAAAAATTCCCTGAGAAGCTGTGTGTGAATAATTTGGTGGTTTGACTTTTGAGATGTGCTGTAGCTGTTGGTTATATGCACCTGTGGGGGTGAGATATAAAGCCAAATTATTGAATTGATATCCGCTTCTTAAAAATATATTCTTGTTTTTGCCCAGCAATGATCATTTGATGATTTCCCTACCTTCTGCTTCCATCAAAATATCCAGACCCAGAATCTTTGATATCTAAAATCAGAAGTGTTAGGCCCAAGACTGCTGAAAAGTGTTGTCAACTGGAGCTCATCATTCTTAACTCCAGGTGTTGTTGCTGGCTCCATTTGTATCAGAACGATGCTCTGTCCAGAGGCACTTTGATCTTTGTTGATTTATATGATCCATCCTAGAGTTTTTGGAATTATAATGAATATATAATGAGTTATATATTCATTATAATTATAATGAATTATAATGAATTATAATGAGTAAATTCTTGAAGCCAGGCTTGGGAAGCATTATCAGAGGGGAAACAGACCATGGGGCAGGCAGGAACATCTAGACGTTCACCCAGTGGGAATCTACACTGGTGTTATTCTAACATTTTGAATGGGTTACTGTGATGCACAGCGTCACGTGACCCTGGGTCTCCAACGTTGTAAATGAGTTGTACTTACAGGTTCTATTTCTTAGTTCCAGCGTGGCTACAGATTCATGTGCCTCGTTCTACCGGTAATTTTCCTCTCCCAACCCAGAGCTGCTGGGTTTGCTCCGCCCACTTCCTGTTCTCCTTCCTTCGCCCCGTTTGCTATCTTATCTGCTACAGCAGATAAATCACACCAGCGTTGTACTGTGCAATCACTGACAATTGCATGCAAAGGACTCAGAAGTTTTCCACCTTAGAATCTGCTTTTATTTTTGAAGTACTCCTATGCATCCTGCCTTAAAATTTGAATCAAATTGGGTCATCGGTTGATTTTTTATGATTTTTTTTTAACATTTCCCCCCTCTTTGCAAAGGAGCTGAGGAGCGCTCAAAGGATTGCTGTAGCTCCGTGCAGGAAAATTAACAAGGGTCTCTTGGTCCCAGTCCAAAACTCATGACCAGCGGGGCTTAAATGCGGCTGATGCTAAAACTTTTCAATTTGGTCTCCCATCTAAACCCTGACCAAACCCAACCCTGCTTAGCTTTAGCAAAGTGGCTGGTTCCTATGTGTTCAGGCAATTCCCTGGGACTTGTGTTAAGATGTTTTGGGAGGGGGGTTGTGTGTGTGCTTATGACTATTGCCCTGCACTGCTGGCTAGGAATGAGGCAGGCAGTGGGCGGAGCAAACCCAGCAGCTCTGCTACGCTCAGAGGGAGAACAACGAAAGGATTTAACAATGTGCCCTGCGGTAACATTACAGCTAAACGTAAGTCACGCTAGTGTGCCCCGTGATACAGAGAACCGATACAGAGAACCATGTTAGAAAGGGACACTAGCAACGGTATAAGACTAGTGTAGATCCGGCCCCAGTGTGACCTAATGCATAGTCAGGGCCAGATTAGTAGTTCTACTAGGCACCTTGCCGAGCTAGGTGCCAGCCAAACAGTAGCCATGTTGTCATTTAATTACTTAAAGCTTCCCATTCTGAAAAGTGTCCCTGTCTTGCTCCCAGCAGACGGTTTCCTGAGAATGCCCCACAACGCAAAACATGGAGCCAACAGCAACTTCAAGACTGTCCGTCAGAACGCAGAAGAGCATTGCCTAAGTTTCGAATTTTATTTGCCCTAAAATATAAGAGCCTAATCAGCATGAAAAGCAAAGTTGCCAATTCAGGGTTGACCATCTCCTTCACTGTGAATCTATAACCGGAGCTTGCCCTGCTGAAGTCTGTCTTAGTTCATATGCAAGCACCTGCTTCCACATCTCATTTCCTCTTACGGAGTAACTGCGGTCAGAGGCACCTGTTCAAGATGCTACAGCATCAACCCCCTCCCGACATTCGGGTCTTATTTTTGTCTCCTTCCACCTCTGTTTGTGTTGTTAAATGCCCCCTCCCCTCTTCCACCAAAAGGAGGTATATTTTTAGATGCGTGTCACCTTGTTTTTTTCCCATCACCTCTTGACCTGGGAAAGCTGGAAATAAGCTCTGATTTCCATAAAGCTGAGAAAGTTGCATCTTCCTTCCTTCCTGCGGCCATGAAAAGCTGACTGAAGAATAATTTCATGCATTGCTTGGGCCTTTGATCTTGGCCTATGAATGGATGTCACTTCATCGACCTCCTCCTCTTTCCATTGCTTGGATGTTTCCACTGCTTGCACATTTCACATGGATTGGCCGCCTGTTGTGCTAAGATGTTCATGAAACCTCACAGGTTTCAGTGCATGGATACCACCCTGAGCAAACTGTGTTGCACAACATGAAGTTACTGTCTGCCTGGGATAAAGGAGGTGTTCCCTTCCTCAGACCTTCTCTATACTTATTTTATTTATTTATTTATTTATTTATTTATTTATTTATTTATTTATTTATTTATTACATTTTTATACTGCCCAATAGCCTAAGCTCTCTGGGCTGTTCAAGCAGAAGACCAGTGTGGTGTAGTGGCTCGAGTGTTGGACTGGGACTCGGGAGATCCTGGTTCTAGTCTCCACTTGGCCATGGAAGCCCACTGGGTGACTTTGGGCCAGTCACTAACTCTCAGCCCAATCAACCTCACAAGGTTGTTGTTGTTGTTGTGAGGATAAAAATGGAGAGGAGGAGGATTATGCATGCTGCCTTGGATTCCTTGGAGGAAAAAAAGTGGGATATTAATAATAATAATAATAATAATAATAATAATAATAATAATAATAGTAATGTATATGCTACTTACCATTTATATATAAAAATCTCTAATTGGTTGATTAGACTCAGCAGGGAACAGCTTCCACATTTATATATCTTCTGCTGTAGAGAAAGGGACAGACTCACTCACTGTAAGCCTCATACCTGTTCAGGCTCTAGCTATCTCAGCCTAGATATGGGCGGGGGGGGGGCAAAGATCACCCCTCCGTCCAAAGCACCCCCGTCCCCAGCCAAATTCAGGAACAGAGCAGATAACACTGTCTGGGTCTGGTGAGATATGATACTTTGGCAGGGTGACCAAGTGTAAACAGCGGCTCATAAAAGTTTTCTTTATATTCTTGGCAAGGTAGGACCTGAAGCCTTCTTTTGTTTTCAAGACTTGCCAAAACCTGCGCCCAGGTAAACCTTGTCCCAGTATACTCCTGCACTTGCAATAATCTTCCTGTTTATTTCCCCCCTCCCCCACCACCAATACTTGATTTTCTATAGAGAACTTTTGCGCTTCTGTTGTCATCCTGAACGTCCATATGACCCCAAGCAAAGTATTGCTATGATGCTTTGGCACCAACCATTTCCCACAGACAGGCTGTGGGTTAAATTGCACACATTACCGTTTACATGTCCTGGTTTGAATGAAGATTTTGTTTCGTTTTTTTTTTTTTTTTTTTGCTTCTGTTGCTTACTGGCTCCTTCACATGAGTTTGCTCAAACTTTTGATTGCTGGAGAGAAAATATCCTTTCCTGAATCCTGCCGACTTCAGCTAAGAGCTCTGGATGTAGCCATGCTAGCAGGAAAAACAGAGAAACATATGGTGCCTTTCCATGACCTTTCCGAGGTTTCTTATTACTCCAATTTTCTGCCACTATCAATCATACTGTTCAAAGCTCCTAATAAGCTTGGTTAGCCAATGTCGCATAGTTACAGCTTTCTGGATTTTCCAAAGGAGACAAACTTGCTGGAAAGATAACACGCATTAAGATTAATGTGAGTTGGGAGAACTCTGGCTATATATTCAACCCTCTTTGTTACCCTGTTCTTTGTTGGTCTGAAATGTCAAGGCCAGTTTTGATCTCTTATACTTCGACGGACAGCAAAACAACTGAGTTCCTGAAGTCAAGCGAATAGGAATAATTGTTAAACGTGGCCATTGACAATGGGATCCCTTCTTAGATTGCAAAGCTATGGAACTTCTTCGGCAGTATAACTTACCATGTACTCAAAGACGCCCTGATCCATTAAGGAGACTCTGTGCACACGGTCGATGCCAATGCTTCTTTAGATATTCATGGCAATACTCTTCCATTGAGCGGAATGGATAATGGGGATGCTCATCTTCTTCCAGGACTACAATTTTCTTGTAACAAAGCCTGATTAAAACAGGCCTAAGGCCAAACGTTGGGGAGGAGAGGGTATTTGGTGGAACTGTAAGTAAATATGTTGCTGCCAGCAGAGCAAAGAAGGGAAAGTGGATCAGGAACACAGGCAGTTTGAACCTTTCCTTCAACTTCTTCTTGAACTAGTGCCAAACCTATTTTTTCCCTCTTTAAATATAAACAACCCAAAATTGACTCTGGGCTACTTTAATTTTCCCATAGTTGGCAACTACTTAAATGTAGAAGAGTGCCATAAAATTCCTTCCATGCCTCAGAACTGGCCATGGATCTAGAACAAAGTGTCAGAAAGGGAGATTCATTCCAAATTCTTCCTGTTTGTGTCACTTGGAGGGTTTTGGATGCAGGATGTCATTTAAAGGCCGCCTTTATATTTCATTTTATTTTTAAGTAGCTGCTAAGTTTCTAAGTGACCTCAGCATGCATGAGCCACCTTAACCAACGAACTGTTCCCTGCCCCCTCCTGATCCTTAGACGTCAGATTGCTTCCTCTTGACACCTCTGGAAGTCCGTTTTATTTTTATTTTTATTTTTATTTGGAAGTGTTCTCTTCCTGAGAGGTTTTGATTCTTTTCTTCTACTCCCCCGCCCCATCTTCTCCACTATTATTGCCAGTAAGGTCTTTCATTCTTGTTGTTATGTTATAATTAGTAAATTCCTTTACAACCTAAACTAAAATGCAGAAGGTCACTGTCAAAACAAGAAGCCAGTCGAACCGCCAGAGAGATGATTAGCTCCCTGATCCTAAATTCTAGTATCATTTGGGACCTAAATGTTCTGCTCTGAATTCAATGGCTATATGCTAGATAGTCACTGATGCTTAAAAGCATGCCAAGGTAGGTGTCTGTGTGTGTGTGTAGGGTGGGGGAGCTTTAACCATAGGGTTGCCCGTCACCTGTATGTTCTGGCCACACAGCGAGATGAGCCACATGAGCAAATGTGGGGAAGAGGTGCAGGATGGCTAGTTCAAGTGTGGCTACTGCAACAGCAAAGGCAAATCCGCGGTGCAGATGTCTACTTCAGACAAGGAAGAATAACATGGAGTTCAGGAAAAGTATGATTTCATTTGTGCTGTGTTTTTGCTACACACTCTACCTAGCATTTCATGGGTTTGGGGGCGGTAGAGAGAGTTGATCTTGCCCAGTTGTCTTTTCCTATGCCCTGCCAGGCTGCACGTTTTGAAAGGCTATGTTGAAAAGATGTACCTCTATGCCCTTTCTAAAGGCCAAAAGAGTGGGGGCCCATCACAGTTCTTGGGGGAATGCATTCTAGAGTTTGGGGGGGGGGCAATCCCGGAGAAAGCCCTTTCATGTGTGCCCAACAAACTGGCCTCCCCAGGTAATATTGAGTCTTATTTGTTCATTGTTGTGAACTGCCCAGAGGGCTTTGGTTGTTGGGTTGTATAGAAATTAAATAAATCATCGTCATCGTCATCATCATGGTGCCCTGCAAAGGGCCCTTCCCTGCAGATCTTAGTACTCAGACAGATTCATAGCAAGACAAACACAGGACCTTAGATAGTGAGGTCCTATGCCATTTAGGGGTTTAAAGGTTAAAACCTACATCTTGAGTTGCACCCAGAAAGCAATAGGCAAGCAGTGCTGGTTTTCAGGACAGGTCTAATATGGTTCCAATATCATGCACTGGTTAGCAGCCTGTCCAGAACAGGCTGCACTGATGATAGCTTCTGGAGACTTTTTGTGCAACCCCATTTAGAGCATCTTTCCCAAGACTGCCCTAGACAAAACACTAGGCAACAGATTGGCAAGGCTTGCAGATGTTTCTGCACTTGCAATGGAGAGGTTTGCAAAGGCAGACCTCCTTCTCTAAGTGCACACCTCCCTCTCTGATGGAAATCAGCTCTGACGTACGGCCCCTGGGGTACTCTCCTAGGGACCATAAGACTGTAGCCTTAAGCAGATGGATAAGTCTTCCATCGAAATCAAATAAAGCAAAACAGCAATGTTAAAAATTAAGATGATAAACTGTTAAAATACAGGAAATAAAAAGGTCTTCACCTGGCATCGAAAAGAGGATAACGCAGGTGCCAGGTGAACCTCTTTCTAGAGAGCTCATTCCACAGCCAGGGTGCCACAACAGAGAAGGCTCTCCTCCTGGTAGTAGTTACCTGCCTCATTTCCTTTCGCAGATGCTCATGAAGAAGGACCCCTGAGGATCATCTTAGGGTCCAGGCAGGCACATATGGGAGGAGGCGTTCCTTCAGATAACCTGGCCCCAAGCCATTTAGGGCTTTGAATGTTAAAAGCAGCACTTTGAATTGAGCCCAGACCTGGACTGGCAGGCAGTGAAGCTGAAAAAGGACTGACGTGATGTGGTCTCGTTGGCCAGTCTGTGTTAACAAACGTAAATTAGGCAGGCAAGGAACGGTTTGGTTTGTGTTCCTTTCCTTGGTCGCCTTGTGCACTGATGGTCTGATGTGGAGAATAACCAATAACAACAGTGTACTATGCACATGGTCTGCTGTATACATTTTATAACTGTGTCCATCCGACTACTGTGTTGTTTTTATGTAGAGGAACCCAAGAGCAATGTTTTGGCGCAATCCAAAACAACAATAAATGTGTCTGAACATTTTGCCTCTCCTGTGAGACCGGGGTTGCCTGATGCAGGGGACAATTTGAAGCTGATTCCTGGTCAGCTTTTAAAGTGTGTGAAGGAAGCAAAGGGTCGGGAGGAAATTCTTGTGACGGGTGAGAAGGAAACAAGAGATGTTAAAAAAGACATGATGTCTTTTCCGCTGGCCATCCTCCTCCCGCCCTGCTCCAAAGGCATATGCTGTGTTTTTATTGACATAAACCTGTAACAAGAGGATGTGGGCTTTATTTATTTATATGGCACAAGGAGAGTCCTGTCCTCATTCGACTTTCTCAGGCTGCCAGATGGCTGGATCGGGCAATTCTCTTTATTAGTGTTTCAAAGTATCTCTGGGAAAAAGTCATATGGCCTTGGGAAGCGTGATGTCCCAAAAGTCATGCTCCCTCCCTTGATATTGAATTACAACAACACAGCATTGAAATCATTTCATTTTTGAGCTCTCAAGGCTTATATTGCCCTCACCCAACACACCATGACTGTGCCGACATTTTGCAATTTTTGTCTGAAATTTCAGTTTTCTTTAAGGTATGGGATGAGTTACTTGGATTGCTGAACAAGTTAACTACTCTAGGGAAGAAGCAATGCACATTTTGAAGCTCTGGAGCCCTCTTGTGTACTGTTGCTTCTGCCTCCCCATCGTCAGGATAAGTAGGGCTGTCAGAGAAATCTGCAATGGATTCAATTGAATTTGGATTGCTGTGAATCTGACCTGTGGGTTCTGCAGCAGATTTTGTCATTGTCAAGAAATGCAGATTCTGCAGACTTTCAGACTGGTTTGTCCCTTTTGGAGGGGATTTACACTACTCTGCATTACTGCTAATTTGCATTGGTACGTTAGAGCAAGAGAACATTTCTCACTAACATGCACTTGCACTAATTTGCTTTAGTTAATATGAATGAGCATTAATGCATATTAACTGATGCAGATGGTGCATTTGCACAAGAGCACAAATGTGCATTAAGGCCAATGTGAATTAGTGCAAGTAGATCAAAATTCTGGTAAAAAATAAAATCAAATTCCTTCCATGAATGGATGATGGAACAGAAGATGGATGACAATCCACAAAACACAGACGGAATGGATTTACCAAAATCCCTACATCTCTTAGCATAAGCTTTGTTGGCTATCTGATACCATATTAAAAATGAATTGGCATTATATCATAAGTGTTTTTATGTAAACTGCTTTGGGGGTCCTTTTTAGATTTGAAAAGTGGCATATAAATATATTTTTATAGAAATAAAGGCAGAAATTATATCCTTGCACTTCAGGAAATCATACTGCATGCATCCAACTGCACAGCTGATGCTCTCATGCAGCAGATGAAATAACCTTAGAGTCTGATGCACAAAGGACTACAGAATTCAAACTGATGAATATCAAGAAGAAGTGCTCCAAATTTGACAGGATATGAGAGACTTCTTGTAATAGAATTTAGTACATTTTATATTGAGTTGATTTATTTAGCCAATCAAGTGAACTGATGTTACTGGCAAATCCAAAGTTTGCGTGTCGAATTTTGAGGCCGATCCACAAATCTGAATTGTAAAATCTGAAAATTTCTTGAAGTTTGAAATGTTGTGAAATATTGCTAGGACCAATATAAGTGTTGATTGGGAAGAAAACTTCCTGTATTCCTATGTAGCTGCTCTCTTCCATCTACTCCTGAACCTAGTGCCCTCCAGATGTTTTGGACTACAGCTCCCATCAGCTCAAGAAATTTATTTATTTATTTATTTTATCATACTTATACCCCGCTCCAGGAATGCTGGGATCTGTAGTCCACAGTGTCTGGAAACCACCTCATTTGAGAAGGCTGATCTATAGTATGTGGGACAGGTATTTGCTTATTTGAAATGTTTCTAGGTTGGCTTTCAGGACAAGAGCACTAACAGGTACGTGAGAAGCTCCCAGACAATGGCCTCTCTGTGCCCTTCACAGTGACAACTTTCAAAGTCCGTCACTTGTGAAGCAGAAGAGGCCTCAAGACGCTGCTTGAGTCACATAATGCGGATGACCTCTAGCAGACAACAGTGACCCTTTTTACGTCTGAGAGTTGCAACGCAGGTGGGAAGATAACCTTTGCCAGGCATGCTGCATTCTCACTCTCCTCCCAGCAGTTTGGTTTTCACACACGAGAGGCAGGAAGCCGCCCCGGTTTCTCCGCATGCATGCTGGCTTCTGTGGGAGAAGCACCTGGTAGGGGGAAGCATTTTGCTCAAGGAAGAAAACAGGATCCAACATATAAACAACATCCTCCCTGAACTAGTTCATGAGTCGCTGTTTCCAGAGTTTGTTTTTGAGCTATTCTTATAAGGCTTGCCCCTCCCTCACATCCCTAGTGAGAAGCTTGACTGAATCAAGGGGATGGTAAGAGATGACTCAGGGCTCAAGGCATTTGCACGGACAGTCTCATAACCCGCTGTCTTAATTCAGAGGCACTGCTGGCAATTTTCTGCCCGTGTCCCTCGAAACAGGAGGCCACTCAGCTGGATCAGCTTGTAGTAATGCCTAGAATTCCTGCTTAGGTTTTGAAATGCCTTTCAACGCCCCAACGAACAGTGAGGATCAAGCAGAACAATCGTCCCAGTTTTCAAGCTGCAAATTGAGGATGAGCAATATGTTTACTTCTTGCCCTTATATAATTCAGACTTCCCTGGGGCCACCTATTTATTAATTTATTAATTTATTTATTTATTGCATTTCTATACCGCCCAATAGCAGAAGCTCTCTCGGCGGATTACAAAATTAAGACAATTCAAAACAAAACAACAGTGTAAAACCATAATATAAAATACAACATAAAAGCACAACCAAGATAAAAACAGCAGCAATGCAAAAATACAAATTTAAAATACAAATGTAAAACAGCAAAGTGGGTTGCTTGATATTAAAAAAAAAGGATGTATATAGACCACAAAATACAAATCATCTGAAATAAGGAAACTCTATTATGTTCAGTGTGGTTGTTTGAAATCAGGAAGATGGCACCTGGCCACCACATGGGCATCATTCACAATAGTGCGCTCATGCCCGTTATAAAGATGAGAAGTAATCCTGAGTATACTCATATCATTTTGGGGGGAGCCGTGTCTCCATTTCTATATCCAACATCTCTGTGGTTTGTTTGTGTTTCTAATCCCACAAACTGTAGTAAACAAAGGTTCCCATCAGAGGATAGGACGACTACCAATATACAAGTGGCACCTGACTGCCATTAAAACATATCCTGTTTTTAGTGTCATTTCCAAATGAATGTTTCGAACGTCTGTGCTCCTTCTACTTTTAGAAGATTTTCCATGCCCTACCCATTCACACCCATGTGGACTGGCAGAGGTCATTGCCCCATTCAGAAAAGAGATGGCTCTGAAAAGCCATTTTTCTCTGGGGAGACAAATAGATACATTCTTTAAGGAGTTAAATGAAAGATATGCTTATGCCTGGTGCAGGAAATCTGTATCCAAAACCAGAACTCTGGGGAGGAAACATTAAGTTTATCGTGGGAGAAAAAGAAAGCGAAGTGTTAAAGTTATTAACACGAACAGAGGATACTGGCACATCCTGCAGAAAACTTCCTGTTTAACCTTCAAGCTAGAAAACAACAACTGGAGGGAAAATGATGAAATCTCAGCTTCGTTCATTTTTGGTACAAGCATTTATTTTTACACTTTCATTATCTTGAGGTTTCAAGTCATTGGTGCTGGTAATGCCAACAATTCTAGCACAACCCATGCAACACACACACACACACACACACACACACACACACACACACACACACACACCAGATCTTTGTACTCTGTGAATTAATTTAGCATTAAATTTAGCCATCAACATGGGGTTCCTTACTCACTATCAAGAAAGCGGATTTGAATTTATGCTTCATCTGTAAGTATGCGTTGGAACAATGGGGAAAATGTTCCTTGTTTTAACTGTCCTGATTTTGAATACAACAGGTTGATTAGGTGTTAAGAGCTATCTAATCCTCCTAGTTTTTGAGCATATATACTACACATTCATTTAATCAAAAGTTAAGGTATTTTCTTCTTTAATGTTTATCTGGAATGTTTGATCTCTATCTGATACACATTTCAATAACTAGATAGAAGAGGCAGCTTGTCACATACCAGCTAGTCACTTTTCTGCACAGCTTTTGTATCTGGTCACCTTGAAACTACTATTCTTCTACAAGTTGCTAAATCCCCAAGGGATAAGATCAAAGAAACTACATTGCAGGCCCTGTTCAGGAGACATTAAAGAGAGGTTAATTTTTTAGAAGATTGTGGCTCAAAACCTGTATTCTTCATTTATTTGTTTATATCATTTATAGGCTCCACCGTACAAAGAGTTCTCTGAGAAGCTCACAAAATAAAATAACAAAAATAAACAACAATATAATAATAATACTAACATGCAGCATTAAAACAACATCAGGTAAGATCAGGAGTAGAAAGCAGAGAAAAAAAATCAAGCAACGCTAAAACAAGGCTAAAAGTTGCAGCATAATTTAAAAGAGAAAATAAAAAGGTTTGTTTGGCACCTAAATCTGAGCTCACCTGTACGATGGCCAGATCTACACCAAGCAGGCTAAAACACTTTCAAAATGTTTTGAAAACTGCCTGTGGAGTGTGTCCTGGGCCCCAACAGTTGCCAAAACTGTTTCAAACTGTTTCAAAGCAGTAATGTAGATCCTGCCTATGTGTGAAGACTGCTTGGGCATGTGCGAAGTCCCTTTCCTTAACATTTAGCATCCAGAACAAATCTGTATTGGATGCTTGCTGGATCCTTGGTATTTTTTTTTCTTTTTAGAAATTAACTGCTGCCTATGACAGATGTGTATTGGTGTGCTTCAGGTTTGAAGGTACTCTGTACATCTGAACTGCAGGGATTGGAAATATTGAAAAGATATTCCTGACCCCTGAGGTTAATTCCTTCTGTTTATTAAGAGGATTTATATCCTGCCTATATGTCAAGTATCTTGACTCAAGACAGTTTACATCAGTTTAAAAAATATACAGAAAAGTGCACCAAAACAACAAGCATGAGGGGGAAAGTACTAAACCAAGAAAAACAGGAGATGGTTTGCACAGATTATAAAAGCAGCCTTTCAAATCAAGGGGGCAAAAAATGAAAGCCATTCAACCCAGCAGATTATGGCTACAATCCCAAAGGCCATAGGATTTGTCAAAACTTCCATAATTCCCAAACATTGGCCATGGTGGTGACTGTTGATGGGAGTTGTAGTTTAAAAAACCTGGAAGATACCAGGTTGCCAACTAGTGTTTTACAGCATTAGCTGCCACTGGTAGGGGAACTGGGAAACAAAGAACATTGTTATTTCCAGAGACAGAGCTGCTAAGAAAGGGAAATTTATCTAAGTCCGTCATAGAATGAAGGTGGGGAAGTACATAACATCTTGACATGAAAATATGAAGTAAGTTCTTCTAGTTATGGAGGGGAAATGGCAAGCTAATGCTCAGGAGCCAGTTTTGGTGGCAGTTGTAGGCTCTATTCTGTTTATTAATTCCATTTCTTTGCTGCCCAATGGCTGAAGCTCTTTGGGAAATCGACACAAGTGTCTAGTTGGGCCACTTGGCAAATAGCGTCTGCTCTGTGTCTGCTGCTTCAGTTGACAGCAAGCATCCTCCATTGAGCAGAGCGTGCAATTTGTGTGGCAATTAGCATTGCTACACTAAATTGAAATCTTATGGCACACTTTGCAGTTACATAAAATGCCAATTAGCACGTAGTCTTAGTTGCTGCACATACATGGCTTTCATTAGATTTTACTGGCAGCAGACGCTGGTCTTCAGCTAGTTTCCAGCCTTATATGGGCTCCACAGGGAGTTCCAGAAATGCTTCCTCTTGATGCCTCTCTCTTCACTAAGGATGCCTACTTCTCACATGCAAGCAATAGAACTTGAAACATCATGTTATATGCTGGGACACAAGGCTAGAATTTCATTTACATCCCTAATGTCCTGCTGGTGAGCTTCCCATTGGGGCATCTGGTTGGCTGCTGTGGCCACAGAATGCTGGACCAAATAGGTCTTTGGTCTGATTATTATTATTATTATTATTATTATTATTATTATTATTATTATTATTAATTTATATAGCACCATCAATGTACATGGTGCTGTACAGAGTAAAACAGAAAATCGCAGGACCCTGCCGCATAGGCTTACAATCTCAGCATTACTCTTCTTATGGGTGATTCAGCACTGTCCAAACCAGTGATTTGAACTAAACTGTAGTGTTTAAGGACACTATAGCTTTCCAAGGGAATTCACAGCACCCCTACAGAACTGCTCTGCCTAGAGTTTATGGGAAATGCCGTGTAGGTTAAAATGATTTAAAATGTGTGGCAAACCGTAAATAGATAACTCAACTACCATAATTTCCAAACTGAATTGCATTGTCTTTTGGAAACAAGGATTGGCTCCAGCAAAAGCCTCCCATGGACTTCTTAGCAGGTTTCCTTCTGTCAGGAGGCTTTTGGTCTAGTGGAGCTTTTCTGACCCTAAACCTATGTCTCCTGAAACACTGGTCAAGGGAGGTGGTGCTAGGGAGGTGGTGCTAGAAAGGAAATCAGCAAGAATACCCTTTCCACTGCTTTTTGCCAGTGGGAACATTTTGAGAAGAACACTGCTTGGGGATGTGTCTTCAGCCAGTGGAATAAAAGCTCTGGGTACAACCCATAGGATTTTCAGGGCAGCTCTACACCTACGAGTGTAGAGGGAGGGAAGGGGGAGGATTGTGGACCTACCTGCTTCCGCGATCCTCCCCCAGCATCTAGATGGCCGTGCGACATCCTTGAAGGGAAGAGGGACAACATGGCCACCGTTTTTTATTTCAGAAGAGGAGACCTGTGTCCGGTGAAAAAAACAAGTTTTTAAAAAAGCATGCCCAAAACCCCTACCCCGCCATTCCTGCGATGGTGAAATTGCTACCCCCCCCCACCCCTGAAGGGCATGGAGCCTCCCTCAGAGTTCCGTGCCCATTTCCAGTGCCACACTTACTGGCAAGGAGGCGGAATCATGCACTACACCTCCTGCAGTCCTCGGGATGTTCCCGGGACAGTGGGGAAAATCAGGATAACTGGGCAACCAGTTATCCCATGAAAATGGAAGGGTCATCCCTGGATGCCCCCGGGATTCCCTGTGCATCATTTGGATGCACAGGGACAATCTAGGGATGACCCCGGGGAAGAAGGCTGGTGTAGACATGCCTTCAGTATTTATATAATCTAGCGATATCTTTCTTTACTTAATTGCTTCTTTGCTTTACTGTTTTTAGAACTTTCTATTGTTTGTGGAAATAAATTGCCTTGAGTGCAGGACAGAAAGGGTGAGATATAAACATTTTAATAAAAAATAGATAAAAAGATAATAATAATAATAATAATAATAATAATAATAATAATAATAATAATAATAATAATAATTTATTTCTTACCCGCTTCTCCATCTGGATAGAGGCGGGGAACAACAATGAACACAAAACACATTAAAAACTGGTTAAAAACAAAGCATACATGATTAAAACATCCTTAAAACATCCTAAAAACATTCTAAAATTTCATTGGGTAGGCCTGCCGGAATAGATCAGTCTTTATTGCTTTTTTTAAATTCTAAAAGACTGTCAAGTTGCCGAATCTCCTCTGGCAGGCCATTCCACAGTCTGGGAGTAGCAGAAGGGAAGATCCTCTGAGTAACAGTTGTCAATATAGTTTTGATTGACTGAAATAATAATAATAATAATAATAATGATGATGATGATGATGATGATGATGAAAATAGGACTTTGGGAATTCATTTTTTCCATGTTATTCTCATGTTATTATTTGATAACACTCAAGGGTATCAAGATTGTTACTATATGCCCTTTTCCACATATTTACCATGGTGGATTGGGTTAACCTTTTAAGGTTTTTGTGCACGAATGTTCACTGGGAGGTTGCTGTTGTGCTCATGTCTTGCTTGGGGGCTTCCCATAGGCATCTCGTAGGTCACTGTATGACCAGAATACTGAAGAGAATGTTTGTGTCTGATCCAGTATGGCTCTTGTCTTACGGTCTTAAGGATTTCATGCCACCACGGCTGCCAAACTGCAAACATGCACTTCGCAACACTGTGTTAGCAATTTGGATTCTTTCAGGCAACCTTGTCTCCATTGGATCCCCATCACCAAGTTGTTATTATTTGTGAACTGTCCAGAGGGCTTCAGCTATTGGGCAATACAGAAATGCGATAAATAAATAATAGGGGTGTGCACGGACCCCCCGCTCTGCTTCTCTTCCAGATCCGCGATTTGCAGATCGGCCCGCTCCGCCCAGCCCCCGCTCCACCTATGTCCGCTCCGCTCTGCTTGGAGCTCCGGATCCGGATCGGAGCTCCGTTTCCCCCCCATAGGCTTGCATTAAGCTAAAAAAGTATACAACTTTTTTTCTGTGAAAGTTAGAAACCTCAAGTTTGGCACCATGACACCTCATGGGGGTATACACATGCACACCAAGTTTCAAGGCAATCCCATCATCCCCTGATTTTTGGGGAATTTATGAAAATCGGGCACCCCATTCACACCCCTTTCCATAGCTCTGTCAATTTGCACGTTAGAAACCTCAAACTCACCACCATGAAAGCTTATCCAGGGATACATACGCACGCCAAGACTCAAGGCAGTCCCATCATCCCCTGATTTTTGGGGAATTTAGGAAAATCCAACACCCCATTCACACCCCTTTCCATAGCTCTGTCAATTTGCACATTAGAAACCTCAAACTCACCACCATGAAAGCTTATCCAGGGATACATATGCACGCCGAGACTCAAGGCAGTCCCATCATCCCCTGATTTTTGGGGAATTTAGGAAAATCCAACACCCCATTCACACCCCTTTCCATAGCTCCGTCAATTTGCACGTTAGAAACCTCAAACTCACCACTATGAAAGCTTATCCAGGGATACACGCATGCCAAGACTCAAGGCAGTCCCATCATCCCCTGATTTTTGGCGGGGCTTAAACCTGCAAACATCTCAATGGGGCCATTTCAAAGGAAATCCCAACATGTCATGAATTGGGGAGTATGAATCTTCTTCCACACTTGAAAAATGGATTTGGAACTTCCAAAACTCTAAGTGAGCGCAGGAAGGACTTCTCCCCTGAGTCAAAGCCAGACACACACAACATCCCTGCGAGGTGGGCAGGGGAGGAGGGAGGGAAGGCAGGCAGGCAGCAGACATTTCTGGGGGCATAAGGAAGTGAGCCAAGGATAAGCCAGTAATGCATATAAAATGGAATAAATAAATAAATAAATAAATAAACGAAGGAGGAGTGGAATTAAAAGCAGCAGTGTTGCTGAATAAACAACAAGAACTTTTTAAAAAAGGCTATATCTGTCTTTTACCAGCAATAGGGGGACGTGCCCAGGGGAGGGGGAAGCAGCTGCCAGTTCAACTCATGAAAGCCATTGCTTCACCAACAGCTCTGAGGAGTAAACGCTCACTTCAACTCATGATAGGCATTGCTCCACCACTAAGAGAAGTAGACCGCTCACTTCAACTCATGATAGGCATTGTTCCACCACTAAGAGAAGTAGACTGCTCACTTCAACTCATGATAGGCATTGCTCCACCGGTTTACTCTCTTTGGAAGGCTCTGATGGCCTTCCAAGTACAGGAGAGAGTGGGGGCACGTCCACATGGGATGCCCTAGGGGAGCTCATCCCCTTGCACCACATCTTTTCAGTTGTTCCCCAAAGTTAGGGTGGGTAGCAGTGCTCTCTTATTATTGGCTTAGTATATGATTTCAGGTTGTGTTTGTGCATTTGGTGGGGCTACTGTTTTAAAAAACACTAGGAAAAGTCCGTTCAGATTAAGAAAGAGAAGTTTCCCAGAATCCCAAGTTACCCATTTTGCCTATCCCCTCCTCCAACTTTGGGATCATGTGATCATGACCGGGAGTTGACTCTACCCCTCAGCCCTTTGAAAAAGGTATTTTTCCCGCCGATTTTTAAAAAAATTCTAGCGCGCGACCCGCACCATGCAGAGAGGTGAGAGTAGTCTCAAAATGACCCCCATTCACAACTCTCTGAGCACAAGAATTTTCAGAACGATAGCTTAAAAAACAACCCAGTTATCCCCGATTCTTTTCCGCAATGCAATCCTATGGGCGAAATGTTTCAAGATGGCGATCGGAGCGGTCCGCCTGAAAGAGGAGCTTTGAAAAATGGCTGCTTCTCTTCGCCTTGCTTCTAGGAGGCCGCGGTCCGCTTCTACTCCGCCTCTGGGCAAGGCAGAGCAGGCCAATTCGCTCCTGCTTCTGCGCTTCTAATTGGAGCGGAACACATGCCTAATAAATAAATAATCAAGGTTGGGTAACGTGTAGGCCACCAGATGTTTTGGTCTATAACTCCCATAATCCTTCAAAATTGACTATGCTGGCTAGGGCTTATAGGAGTCATAGGTCAAAACATCTGGAGGGCCACAGGTTGCCCACCCCTGCTGTAAAACTAACTGAGTTGTGGAAGCAGATGGGCTGTTTGACACGTACATGCCTTGTCATCACATAGGGCTCAAGCGTCAGGTGGCTGCTACTCACGAGTCCCATTTGCAACAGCTGTTGTTGTTCAGATAACTCTATTTTAGGCATCTCATCTTCAAGAAAGTGTTGAGTCAGAGAATCTGAGAAATATTGTACAAGGTAACAATAACTACCGGGGCTCATATCTATTAAGCTGTCTAGGATGCTTCCTATTAACTTGTGATTTTAAAAAACCATCATAACTTGGCAGCTTTGCCTTCATCAACCTCGAGGCGCATCATAGGATTTCTCAGCTTTTCCAAGTATCCCAGAGCACAAAAGCAAGATGCGCAGCAGGAAGGAAGGCTGCATAGCTTCTGACTTTTGCCTGAACAAGTTCCTCAATGACTAATTATCTTAACGGTGATACAAAGGGTTATAATAAATCCTGTTTTGAAATGCAGCCATGTTGCCTATTGCAGGGAATGTTCCCAAGTAAAATGGTCAGGTTACAGAGCCAAGCTTAAACAATGAATAACAACCACCTATATTAGAGTTAGGGCATAACCCTATGCATGTTTAATCAGGAAAAAAATAATGAACTCCCAGCATGCCCCAGCCAGCATGGCTGGCTAGGACATGCTGGGTGTTGTAAAGCTTTTTTCATGTCTAAACATGCATAGGACTATCGCTTTAATGATCCTCTAGCTAGATTTTATTTCAGTTTTGTTTGGATATGAATGTACTAAAATTCAGGGCAAAAATAACTTTTTTATATATAATGAAATTGAACATGGGAGAAACTGCAACTGAAAGATTCATCCAGGCCCAGGGCTCTGTTCTTTACTTTTAAAAGTCTGGCTTAGATCCCTATGCACCCAACCAGGTTAGTGCTGAATTAGGGTTCCCATCCCTTTATTCAGACAGGCTCCTCATCTTTATCAGCTCTATGGGAAGCAGATACAACATGGTTCTCTCCATGCTGGGAATAGATCTTAAGAATTCAAATTTGGGAGAAAGCGAAACTGACAGATTTGCCCATCCGCTTGAGAGGTTGATAAGATCTTAGACTATAGCTAGACCTAAGGTTTATCCCAGGATCATCCTGGGTTCGTCCCTGCCTGAGCGCTGGATGCCCTGTGTGGCACAGGTTTGACACCAGGACAATTCTGGGATAAACCTTAGGTCTAGCTATGGCTTTAGTTACAAACAGATGAATACAGCAGTTTCCCTTTCTCCGGTCTTCAGTTTTCTAAATCTTAAGTTCTTTTCGTCTTGATTATGGAGGAATTTGTATATTTTGGTACATTCTTATAAAAAATGAACTGAAACAAAATTCATACCCGTCTGCACCAGCCAAATTCATGTTGTACCTGACGGCCACATAGCTGCTAAAAATGAGGAACCTCTCAAATAAAAGAGGTGGCAACCCTAATTGAGCACTAATGTGGTTGAACACACAGGGATTCAAATCCAGGCTCTTAATAGTGAAGCATTTAAAGAGCAAAGCGTGGGCCTGGATGGACGAATCTGTCAATTCCAGTTTCTCCGACATTCCTTTTTTTAAAAAAAAACAACAACAACCAACAACTCATGTTCTTCCCATCCCTAATATGAAAAAAGTGCTAATTTTTGGTATTTAATTATTTAATAAAATTGAACAGAAGCAAAACTCTCACCCTTCCCTAAACTCAGTTTCTCTGATTTCAAAACGAGAAGCAGAGAAGTCACCAGTATTTGGGCAGAGGATCAAGTCATGCAGTGTTTGTTCAGAAGGTCATTAACTCTAACCGACCGTTCCAAAGCAACAACATTCATTATTTGACACCCCAATGAAGAACCCCTACAGGTGGACCCAGGATACATGGATATGCCGCACATCCAAGCATAGAATCATAGAATAGTAGAGTTGGAAGGGGCCTACAAGGCCATCGAGTCCAACCCCCTGCTCAATGCAGGAATCTACCCTAAAGCATCCCTGACAGATGGTTGTCCAGCTGCCATCTGCATGTATTGCAATGAAAAAAGAAGGGAGCCAAAAGGAATGTATGTGTCACACTGCCCCTCCATCAAAAGGAATAAGGAAACACTTGCAGGGGTGTTTATATACATGTGATGGGGCTATTTGGAACTCTTTGTTCAGAATAGTTCACGTGAGTGCAAGAATCCAGACTATTTGCAAGCAGCAGAAGGACATTTAGAGGAGCATTGAGTCAACCCCTATGACCTTAGGCTATTCTTATCTTATTTTATATTTGTCTGAATATGCCTTGGTTGGGTGAAATTCTTACATAATATCAATGGATTTTTAAAGCATAGTTCTCATATTTTTTGTATGCTGCTAATGTTTGTATGTTTTGTACTCATGCAAACATTTCAAGAATGCTTTAGGTGGTAAGGATGGTGGAGGAGGCAGCAGCAGAAGAGACAATGATAAGATCAATTCAATCACATGAACCTCCAAACCCCTGTAACCTGAAGAGATCACTGGATTGGGAGCATATGTTAGATGGCCCAAAGACAGAAAGGCTGTAATATGTCAAACATGTATTCTTGTTGTGTGTTTTAAAGAAAATATAGCAACAAACTTACTTACAACCAGAAGCAGTCGGTGAGTAAAAATGAAATACAATACATGCTAGACGAGCCTTCCCTAACTTGCTGCCCTCCGGATCAGGTGGACTACAACTCTCATCATTCCCTAGCCAGCAACAGTTCTGGAGGACACCAGGGCCAGATCTACACCAAGCAGGATATGACACTTTGAAAGCGGTTTGAAAATGGTATATGGAATATGGGCCCCAACAGTTGTCAGTGCACTTTAATACTGCTATAAAGCAGTAGTGTACATCCTACCCTAGTCAGAGAAAGCTGTGCTGGACAACACTTGGAATTTGGAACACGTGACATTCAGAATCTCAATAATCCTTACAAAAGCCCAGTAAATCTGGCCAGTAATAATGGGATGTTCGGATGACACTTCAGGCTCTATGTTTAGCAAGTGCGAAAAGAAGGAAACCCCGTAGGTCAATAAACAATAAGCCAAAGGCAAGGGCGGAACCAAGGAATCTTTTGCAATAATATTATTAGTAAAAGGTTTATTAAAGTGCCCGGTGTTTAGCAAAACTGTAGTTCTGTGGGGTTAACACTAACCACAAGCCGTGCTGTCGCACACAACATTTTAAGCCATAGTTAGAGCTGCTAACCCTGCTGCAGACAGTTCGACTGTGGTTAGTGAATGAGCAGGGGTTAGCAAAATTAGGGCTGTGCACAGACCCCCCCGATCCGCTTCTCATCCAGATCCGCAACTTCCAGATTGGGTCTGCTCCTCTCCGCAGTGATCTGCCTATGGTCCGCTCCACTCCGCTGCGGAGCTCCGGATCTGAATCGGAGCTCCGTGTTTTCCCCCATAGACTTGCATTGAAATTCACACACCTATAACTTTTTTCTGTTAATGTTAGAAACCTAAAAATAGGCACCGTGAGAGTTTATCCATGTATCCACATTCCTGCCCAGTTGGAAGCAAATCTGAGCATCCCCTGATTTTTGGGGATTTTTTGAAAATCCTATACCCCATTTTCAGAAAAGGGATTTACTCCAACATTTTTACAGATACAAACTTGAAAGTGGGCACCCTCACAGATGCCATCTAGATCCACATTCATGGCAAGCTTCAAGCAAATCCCATCATCCCCTGATTTTTGGCGATTTTTTCCTTTTAACTCACCCCAATTCAAGTCCCATGCTAGAACTCCGTCAGTTTTCATGTTAGAAACCTCAAAATTGGCACCATGAGAGCTTATCCATGTATCCACCTTCCTGCCCAGTTGGAAGTTAATCTGAGCCTCCACTGATTTTTGGGGAATATTTTAAAAAAAAAAACCTCATTTTTAGAAATGGGATTTACTCCAACATCTGTACAGATACAAACTTGGAAGTGGGCACCCTCACAGATGCCACCTAGATCCACATTCATGGCAAGTTTCAAGCAAATCTGAGCATGCCCTGATTTTTTATTTTATTTTAAGCATCACCCTCTAACCCCCATTCACACTCCTTTCTAAAACTCTGTCATGTTAGAAACCTCAAAATTGGCACCATGAGAGCTTATCCATGTATCCGCATTCACGCCCAGTTAGAAGGAAATCTGAGCCTCCAGTGATTTTGGGGGAATATATGAAAAATCCCCCACAAAAAAGGACAGTATGCCCACAAGGAAACCATACCTGCCCATAGTGATTCATTGCAAAGCGCTTGCCCATAGCAATCAATAGCACAGATGATTTGAGGGAATCAAGATTTATTCTAAATAAGGATCTTCATCTCAGGTGAAACATTTCCAAAAATCCACCCCCCCCACCCAAGAAATCTTAAACAGGGTGAGCGTGCAATGCAGCTGCCTTTTATCACATGGAAGGATACCCTGAGTCAAAGCAAGACATGCACAAACCATCCCTGCGAGGCGGGCACAGAGGACGACAGGCAGCATGCCCCTTTAGCACTGGGAGAAAGCATGCCAGAGGCTTGTGGGGGTGAACCACAAAGCCCATCATCTAGTACATCTCCCAGGCACCAGGAGGGCAGAGAGGCAGGCAGAGATGTACGACTATGCCATAGATCTATGGGGAAGTAAGTCCCAGCAGATACCCCACAACAACAGCACCCAGGCAGAGGCAGGAAGGCAAGCATGCAGCAGACATTTCTGGGGGCACAACGAAGTGAACCAAGGATTGTTTCAAAGCCAGTAATGCAAATCGTCCCTGTGAGGTGGAAACAGCACAGAGAGATGCCTTTTCTTTTGCATCCCATAACTAGGGGACTAGGAGGATAAGAGTAAAGCTTTGCGATCCTTGCTTCAGAGTTGATTGACTGCACTGTGATCCCAGCCTTTAATAACGTTAATAATAGCAGTACTAATATTATTAATAATAACAACCACAACAATAAGGAGTTGAGCCACAATGAAAGCCTGACTGACTTCACTGAAGAGGGAAAGCCAGGAAAGCTTGGGCTATGGGGTGTATACATATGTAATAAATAAATAAATAAATAAATAAATAAACACAGGAGGGGTGGAATTAAAAGCAGCAGTGTTGCTGAATCACAACAACAAGAAGATTTTTTTTTTTTTTTAAAAAAAGGCTATGTCTGTCTTTTACCAGTAAGAGGAAAGTGGACATGCCCAGGGGGAGGGGGAATTGTGCCAGTTTTACTGGTCCTGTCTAGGTACCAGTCTTTCAGAAGCTACTGCACACTTCAACTCATGAGAGGCATAGTAGCTTCACTGGCTAACCTTTGGAGGGTTCTGATGACCCTCCAAGGGCAGGAGTGTGCACTGGGCACGTCCACATGCCCTAGGGGACCTCATCCCCTTGCACCACATCTATTCAGTTGTTCACCAAGGTTAGGGTGGGTAGCAGTGCTGTGTTTCCTATCTGTTATTTATTTGCTTAGTATATGATTTAAGGCTGTGTTTGTGCGTTTGGTGGGGCTACGGTTTCAAAAAACACTGGGAAAAGTCCGTTCAGACTAAGAAAGAAAAGTTTCCCAGTATCCCAAGTTACTAAGTATCCTGTTTTGCTTATCCCCCCCCTCCAACTTTGGGATTGGAGGACGCTTCATCAGGTGATCACGATTGGGAGTTGAATCTGCCTCTCATCGCTTCAAAAAAAGTTACCCCATCTGCTTTTTTTACCCTATTTTTTAAAAAAATTATAGCAAGCAAACCACAGCACAAAAACTGCTGGAAATAGGCACAAATGGACCCCACCCACGATCTCTAAGCACTTTCAGTTTCAAGGATGTAGTTTGAAAAACAAAAAAAGTTATATGCTAATCTTTTCCACAATGCAATCCTATGTGGAAAATATCCAAAATGGCGGGCGGAGCGCTCCACGTAAAAGCAAATTATTCGCTTTCGGTTGCTTCTCTTCGCCATGCTTCACTAGCCACCCAATCTGCTTCTCCTCCGCCTGTAACAGAGGCGAATCAGGCTGTTCTGCTATCGCTTCTAAGAACCGAAGAGAAGCGGAGCACAGCCCTAAGCAAAATGCACCACATAAGACATCCTCTCCAAAACATGTAGCGCACAATAAATTTTCTTTCTTTCTTTGAGCCCGGAGTTTGCCTCCTCCATCGTTAATTTGTGGTGGCTTTCCCTCCACATTAGTGTCTTTTGATCTGGTCATGTTGCAAGGGCAGCACTAGAAGTTGATACAGTAGAGCCTGAAATCATGCTACTGTGTTCATAGGTCAGCAAAATGCCCACCCCGTTCCATTCAGTATCCCAAAAATGTTGCTAAAGTGGTGGTGGTAGGAGTACTTCATGCATTCATGACTTTTGTCATTTACTTGAATGCGAGAAACGAATACAACATACAATTAATACGATATTACAATAGCTGAATACTGAGGGTGATTGTTTTACTGATGGAAACAATGGCGTGTTTTTCAGTACTGGCAGCAGAGTTTCCTCATGGTCTCCCCAGGGGGAGCTCTGTCCTATTTCAGGAGTGTATTAACCGTTCATAAAGACTTGCCACTGATTCAATAGGTGGTGCTCTGGACTAACACTGAACAGTAGACGTTGCATGGATGTTATACTTTGGCTGGATGAAACTAAAAATAAAAATCTGAAAGATTTGTCTCTATCCCAAGGCTTTCTGGAACATTCAAGTCATTTTGGTCGAGTGTCCAGCTGTGATGCTGTAGTCACCCTTCCAAAGTTTACAAGTGCCACTTCAATAGGATTCAAGAATTTCATTCATTTGTTGACGTAAAAAAAATAAGGGGGTTGTTTGAAGCATGTTTACATCTGTGTCTACGCCTCTGTGTTGCTTTACCTGTTGTTTCCAACTGTGTGTGATCTTCTAAAACACCCCAGTTTCTTGTATTGGTGCACGCACACTCTTGTATGAAGATGCAAACATTTTGTAATGTGAGAGTCATGTGAGGGGGTCTCTCTGCTTCTACTTCCTGGTGTGTGTACTTGGCAAACAAACTTATATACCATCCTCATATTTAGAAGATAAAATGAGAAGCAGCACTCAGGCAGCAAAATCTGCATTTTCCAATGCAAGCTCCATGTCAGACCTGTTGACTGTTATTCGTACCAGTATATTTTATTTTCATTCCCCTGGGTAAAATATTTCAAAATGCTAGTTTATCATTCTGGCCGTATTTTCTAGGATGCTTTCTACTCCCCTTACCCTACACACCCACCCACCCACCCACACTTATTAGGATATATTGACAGATCTATTGCTTGCAGTCCATGATGGGAGTTGTAATCCAACCACATCTGGGGTGGGTGGGGGCACATTGCGGAAGTCTGTCTTACAGCTTCACAGGTCACAAAGAACAAAATGCGAATGGTGTTCTCCAGACAATTTTGAGCTAGATGGCGCCCGTTAGTTCAAGTTCTTGTATATGTATGAGTTGCATGTCAGGGCATGCCCTTTGCAAGACTTCACAGCTGGGATGCATTTCAAAGGAGCCCAAACTCTTGTTTGCTGAATTCGAGACAGTGATAGATGAGCAGACTAGAGAACGAATATATGGTACCAATCAAGTATGTGGTTTCAGGGATACAGAATATCATCCGGAAGCTATTTGACAATGAAAAGGGGGTTGCATGAGTTTGGTTGCTGTGCCTTCTGAATGAACCAATCTAATAATAATTACACTCCCAAATCATTTTGTATGAGTCCCTTTAGCACCACATCTCTGCCTTGGGGAATACATAGTGCAGATTTTCACTGGATGTTCCCCAAACAGCAGGGAAAAATAGTCTTGAAGCAGAATTGACTTTGGCTCTGGTACCACCACCACCTAGGGGCCTTTCCCAGATCAGGGGTGGGGAGGCTCTCCTCTCCACAAAACCAGTCAAGTGGCAGCGCTATGCACCAGGTCTCTGTTAGTTAGTACACCAATAGAATCCCAGTCCAGTCTTGAAAACCCCACACCAGGTACAGACATTTGAATCTGGGTGAACTGTTGGGCAGGGTACCTGACCAGGGAAATTAACCCCAGTGGTCTGGGATGATGGGACTTGTAGTCCAAAAATATCTGGAGGGATCCTGTTGGGGAAGGCTGGTTTAGGGAGTTAGTTGTACTACTATTCCTTCTTTTAAAACTCAGGGGAAAGTGCAGCTTTTAAAGATGTGAGCTATAATTAAATGTAAAGAAAGGAAGACTCACAAAGTGGGTGGTTGCTTATTGGTGTTCATTTAAAATAATAATAATCTAGAAGCGTACACTTGCACTGTAGTACAAGCAATATGATATGGTATTATGAAGTATTATGGCAGGGGTAGGGAAAAGTTTTCAGCCCGGGCGGAGAATTCCAATTTGAGAAGGTCTTAGTGACTGCATTCCAGCAGGGAGATTGCAAAGGGCACAGGGCCAAAGCCAAGGAGAGAATAGCAGGGCCGAAAGCAAAGTGGGCTGTGGGCAAGACGAAATTTGCAACCATTCGGACAACACACAATTCAGTTTTATGTATGTCCATTCAGGAAGTATGACACAAGCCATGGGTAGACGAGGGATTTAAAAGGCGACGATCTCACGATTTTATGATTGGGAGAGCATCGCCCTCGTTTACACGCGACCTCGCAGCCACCATTTTGCTTTTGTTTTTATCAGAGAGGGAGCGCACAACCGCTCGTGCACAGAAGGTGAGTTTTTTTAAAAAGGAATTAATTTCCCCACTCCCAACACCACACCCCCGATGGGCACAGAGCTCCTGAGGAGCAATGTGCCCCACGCTCAGCTCCTGGCTACTCATGAGATTACTCACGAGGAGCCAGAACAAACTACAATGGCAGGCAACACTTTCCATGGTCTCGGGATCATCCCAAGACCATGGAAAAACTACAAAAAAAGGGTAGTGTGATATTCTGGGGAAAGGGAAGGATCATCCCTCCTTGCTCCCAGGATCCCCTGTGCGCCATGTGGATGCACAGGGACGATCCCCGGGATATCACCCCATCTCACTGTGGCCACAGAAACAGAGCACAGGGCGGCAGGGGGTGGGGGAAGCCACAGAAATGGCCTTTTAAAACACCAGCCTCCAGTTCCCACACATCCTTTGCTCAGATTGCAGATATGAAGGGGTTTCCCTGCATGGTGGGGAAGAAATCCAGTCCCTTTGGCACTCAGCAGGGAAATCCCAGCTCTTATCCTTGAGCAGAGATAGGATATTTTAAGGCTTTGAAACAATACGTACCCTGCTCTTTACCTGTAAAATTTGGTCCATGAATGGATGCATTAATTTAAGAGTCTTTGTGAAACTTGTAGACTGAATAGCATGGACTGAACCTTTCCAGGTCGCCTGACCCTGAATGACTCTGCAGGGCTAGCAAGGGAGTACCGATTCTTGTTGTGCAGGCTGCAGCTTTTGCTGAGGCCTCTAGGCCCCAGAACCTTCCAATATTCTGGCGCCTCTTCAAAAGCCTAGGAAGTCCATCCCATCAGGAGGTCCTTTTGGATACTGGTAAGCCATATTGTTTTAATGGATTGTGATTCAGGAGTTCCATACAAATCTCTCTGAAAAGTACTGGGAATAATTCTGACCATTTTGTAGTCCTTGGTCTGTGTTAGGTGTTCCATAAGAGGTTCATCCAGGCCCCAGAAGACAGCAATCAAATTCAAGGCCCTCTATTGACCCAATACCTTTCAGTTTCAGATTGAAATTAAGGGAAACATATGCAGGAACTCTTTGTGAGTAAAACCAATGGAGCCTTCCTTATGCTAACAGCTACATGCACCAGGCACCAAAGGCACCAGCCTGTATTCCAAAGAATCTGTAAAAGCTTACATCTCTCCAGTTCAAAACATTAGCTTTGTGGAATATGACCACCTGGAAACCATCTTTTAAAAGAACATATGGTTTCCAGTCTGAAGTGGCAAACCCCAAGAGAATCCTTGTCTCTTTTGTTTGAAACTGGACTGTTTGTATTGTGGTAAAAATCTGGAGAACCAATAAAAACACACACCATGTGAACTTTTTTGCAAATGTATTTTAAAAGACCCGCACACAGACAGACACACACACCCTTGTCGACCCTAATACTTAAAAGTATCCACAAAGGACATTAGAAAGATGTGGAACACCACATCAATAGAGTAAAATTTCCAGGCTGATTAGATTTCGAGTTTTCATGTGAGTTGTTAGGCCCGTCTGTTTCATGGTGCTACTTGGCATTTTCCAGATGGTCACCCTTACCCCTTGCAAAGCAAGTACTTTCCCATTGCTTTTTGGAATGGATGAGGTACAGAGTAAAGCCCTGTTCAGGTGTTCTATACCTAAATAGAGCAAACACATAATGAGAGGGAGCACTACAGCTCTGCCCTGTCTTTCTCCATTTGTCACCCTGTGCTCAAGGAAGGCAACTGTCTGGAGAGGAGAGCAGCCTGCATCGATGGAGGCCTTCTACACCAGCAGGAATGCATGTTTGCTCGGTTCAGATACAGACCACCTGACGGGGCCAGCCCTATCATCGGGCAGATGCCAGGAGGCAGCATTGGTAACCCCCCCAGCCATTTTATTCTCTTAGGGGGACAAAACTGTGTGTGCCTCACAGCCTGTCCTACATCCCCTAAACTAGCCCGTTTCCCTCAGTGTGATGGAAGACTTTATCCTGTTGCCAGTGGTAAAGTAAGGTCCAAGTGCCAGTCTAGTTTCTCTACCTGGGGTGGAAGGGGGCATTATCTAGTCCTTTGCCTCAGACAGCAAAATGTCTTGGGCTGGCCCAGACACCTGAATAGGGCTTACATTTCTCTTGATTTCCATATTAAAATCCCTGATTCTTGAGGAAGTAGAAATCTTCTGGGCCTTCTGTGTAAAACGGGTGCACAACCTTTTTGATTCCAAGGGCCACATTGTGTCTGTTGGGATGGTGGTAGCCACACATGCATGCAGCTCTCTCTCACACAGACGCACAACCTTGTCAAATTCCCACACACCCAGAGTCAAGAGAGGAAGATTGAGCCTGTTGCTAGAGTGTTTTCCCCCTTCCCCCTGTTTTTCCAGTGGCAGCAGATGCTTGGGGTCTGGGGGCTACCAGACGGGGCTTTGGGAGCCTGCCACTCAGCTTTTTGTGCCCATAATATAAAACATTAACCCCCTTTCTTCCATGGTGCCACATTTCATGGCATAAGAACATAAAAATAGTACTGTAGAATCAGACCTAAGACCTGTCTAATCCATCATCCTATTTCCCCACAGTGGCCAACCAAATATCCATTGGAGACCCACATAGAGGACATGAAGGGAATAGCCCTCTCCTGCTGTTTCCTGGCATCAGGAAACCTGTAGCCTGAATACTGTACTCTTACAGTTACTGATTTCTAGGGTAGGCTGTGATTGTGATAAGTAATGCAGTGACTGACATATTAACTCAGACTCCTCTCTAATTGGTGGCCAAAATATTAGGAAAACTTGGAAGTGGCAATCGGTTAGTCCACTGAATGGAATGATGCTTTTCACCACAACACGAAACAGCCAGCTTCAACTCCTCAACATCCTTGCAAGAAATCCCTCTGTAGTCGATCCAATGCATTTTCCATGTCAGGTGCTGAAAGTCAACATCAGCTACAAGATTGTTTTACAAGACAATAGTCCTGCTGCGGAGAGACAAGCCAGTGAGAAAGAAGGCAAGCGCTTCAGAAAAGTTGGCAGCGCTTTTCTTCTCCTTTTGGTAAATGCAGCGATAACAGATGCTTCCAAAGATGGGCAGCCGTAGGGAGGGAAGAGGGAATTTCGACACAAGGCAGCTGACTTTTTGGGTTAAGCAACTTTACCGAAGTTCAAAGCAGCTGTGGAGGGTAAAGAGTAATCAAATGAGACAGCTTTATGAAGTCCACAAATGATAATATATTTGCTTTGAAAATTAGGCTTGTTCTTTTATTATTATTATTATTTAAAAAAAAACCTAACCTAAACTAAGCTAAACCATTATCCCCTGAGATAGGTTTGCATTCCATGAGTAGTAATCATATTTTGTCTCAGTGAAGTGGAATAAATGAGTAATTTCTTGGATTAACTAATAGCTGTAATCCATAATAAAATCTGAAGAAGGTTGACAAGCTTTATTTTCCAAAGGATTAGGGTACAGAGTTGAGTAGACACCATTGAAAATGCATCTCAGGGCCAAACTAAGTGGGATGAGGAACTCCCCCATGCCACACACACACCTTACCTCTCTATGTTGCTGGTTCAGGCATTTTTTGCTGTCCAGCCCAGCTTACTTCTGGTATTGGACCAAGCAAGCTAGGAGAAAAGTGCCTGCAGCAATGTTCTTGAGGGAGGGAGGGAGGGTGAGGGATTATTTCTGAGAAGCACACATATCTCTGATTAATATGAGATATAAACACATAACCAAAGCAAATGCTCTTAAAAAGCAGCAGAGGTTGTGTGTATGTGTGGTTTCATGGCAGATTGGGCCTTTAAACTTGCTGTGAATTTTGCCCCTACATCTAAAATATGAGTGCTCCAAATACAGGAAGTGGCTGACTATTAGCAAGGGCCAGCCAGGAATAGATGGCCAGAGGTAAATTCAATCATTGAGAAAAAACAGCCTTGGTAGGGTGACCATATGCAAAGGAGGACAGGGCTCCTGTATCTTTAACAGTTGTATAGAAAAGGGAATTTCAGCAGGTGTTATCTGTATGCATGCAGTACCTGGTGAAATTCCCTCTTCATCACAACAGTTAAAGCTGCAGGAGCTATACCAGAGTGACCAGATGCAAAAGAGGGCAGGGCTCCTGCAGCTTTAACTATTGTGATGAAGAGGGAATTTCACGAGGTGTTGCATGCATACAAATGACACCTGCTGAAATTCCCTTTTCTATATAACTGTGAAAGATACAGGAGCCCTGTCCTCCTTTGCATATGGTCACCCTACTTGAATGCAGAGAGAGAAAGGGTGTGTGTGTGTCATCTCTTTTAATAGTGGTATTTATACTGTGCAATTTTATTTTTACAAGTGTCATGTGTTTCTGGAGTAATGTCTTCCTTAAGGTCTACATAATGACTGATTCTTGCCAGATCTACACCTTGTGTCAAATCATTAAGAATGTGGAATAAAAAGCAGGAAATACCACTATGAAAGCGGCATATGGAATGTGGATTGTGCCCCAATAGTTATCAGGGCATTTCAATATCGCTGTAAAGCAGTCATGTAGATCTAGCCTCTGTCTTTGCACCAGTAGTTTTGCTCAATGTGTTTACCAAGTTTCACATCTCAGTGCTGACCAATACTTTTCTCCTGTTCCCTGTCAACATTGTTTTTGTATAGCGGTGAAAAAGTTGATCCAAAAAATGGGGGACACGGGGATGCTGAGAAGTAGATCTTTCCCGAGGAACTGAATGAGAATAACTAAGTTCTTGATATAAATTCTCAGATTGATGCATTCAATTTCAGTGAATATTTCCAGGGACCATAAAAAAAAAAAAAAAAAGGATTGCAGAATGCACTTGTTATACTTTAAAAATCCTATTAAAACAATCTCATTCATTCAGATGTACAGTGGCCTTATATAATGGGCTCACAGGGTCTAATAGTAATTTTATTCAAAATAGACAGGAATGGTCCCCCAAAGATTAAATACAGAAAAATGAAGGTAACATTAAGTCGTATAAGTACTTGATTGGCTATAGCAAATCAGATTTATCAATAGAGAGGCATCCCTAAGCCTTAGCTTTAGATGAACATGACTATATTATGTAGTAGGGATGTGCTCCGCTCCGATTAGGAGCGTAGAAGCAGTAGCGGATTGGCCTGCTCCGCCTTACCCAGAGGCGGAGTAGGAGCGGACCGCGGACCCCCTAGAAGCAAGGCGAAGAGAAGCGACCATTTTTCGGAGCTCCGAGTTCAGTCGGAGCGCTCCGGTCGCCATCTTGAAAACATTTCGCCATAGGATTGCATTGCGGCAAATAATCGCGCATAACTACGTTGTTTTTGAAGCTATCGTTCTGGAAATTCTTGTGCACAGAGAGTCGTGGATGGGGGTCATTTTGAGACCACTCTCACCTCTCTGCGTGCTGTGGTTCACGTGCAATATTTTTTTAAAAATCGGGTCAACCGCGGGGCTCAAACTGCGTTTCGGCTTTTCGCCCATAGGATTGCATTGAGGGAAAGAATCGGGGATAACTGGGGGGGGGTTTAAGCTATCGTTCTGAAAATTCTTGTGCACAGAGAGTCGTGGATGGGGGTCATTTTGAGACCACTCTCAACTTTCTGCATCGTACGGGTCGCGGGCTAGAAGTTTTTTAAAAATAGGGTCAACCGCGGGGCTCCGTTTCGGCTTTTCGCCCATAGGATTGCATTGAGGGAAAGAATCGGGGATAACTGGGGGGGGGTTTAAGCTATCGTTCTGAAAATTCTTGTGCACAGAGAGTCGTGGATGGGGGTCATTTTGAGACCACTCTCAACTTTCTGCGTGCTGTGGTTCACGTGCAATATTTTTTTAAAAATCGGGGTTTGGGTTTTTTTTTTTTATTATTATTATTTTTTTGGAAGCGATGACAGGCACATTCAACTCCCAATCCTGATGAGAATTCATCTCCTCAGAAAGCATCCTCCTCCAATCCCAGCGTTGGAGGGGGGACTAAGGCAGACCCACCCTGAGAACTTTCTGTTTTGTGTCTCTTTGTGGGTTGGCGTTCGTGGAGGGAACACTTACTTAGCTAGTGCTCCTGCTTTGGAGATAGATTAATTTAATATAGGTTTAGTTTGGCGCGTGTGTGTGTTTGTTTGCTTCTTTCTGACTTGTAGCTTAGTTTGCCCTGTGTTTTCCCCTTACTTTGATTTAATATAAACTTTATTTTTGAATTTTGGAGTGTGTGGTTGGGTTGGTTGCCCCCCCCCTTCCCTGTATTAAAGCCTGACTGTTCTGCTTTTGTGAAAGCTTTCTTTTGAAAGCATACACACACTTTTTGTCCCATTTCCCTACATTTATATTCTTAAACATATTTTATTATATTCTTTCACATAGTCCATTAGTATATATTCTCATACATATTATATTAGTATTCATATTTTGTTCTTCTTATAGTAGTGGTTGGTTCTTTTTCCCCCTCCCCTCTCTTAAATCCTGATTGTGTTTCCTTCTATCTTCTATATACCAAATATACCAAAAAAATTGGATTCTCTTTTTCTTCTCTGTGTAACTTCGACGGAGTGGGCTGCTTTTGTCAAGTTCAACAGGCAGCCACAGATTGAGCATTTTGGGGAAAGCATACGCACACCATTTCCCTATTCTTAAACATATTATTATTATATTCTTTGACATAGTCTTAGTAGTCTATTAGTATACATTCTCATACATATTAGTAGTAGTATTCATATTTTGTTCTTCTTATAGTAGTGGTTGTCCCATTTCTTGTCCCATTTCCCTACATTTATTAGTAATATTCTAAAACATATTATTATATTCTTGTAGATATTCTTAGTAGTATATTCTCATACATATTAGTAGTAGTATATTTTATTGTTCTTGTCCCATTTCCCTACATTTAAACATATTATATTCTTCTTATACATATTCTTAGTAGTACCTTATACATAGTATTAGTAGTATTAATATTTTGTTAGTCATCATGAAAAGAGAAAGCAGGCGTGCTGAAAGCAGCAAGGCTCAGTCTGCCAGCAGGGCTTCCTCTCCTCCTGTGAAACTCAAACGGGCAACTCCTTGGCTGACTGCTCCAAAACAGAAGCAGGACAAGCAGCAGGCAGAGCCACTCTCTTCTGCAACTTGTGCCCGGCGTTCTCTTTTTGAGGGTGGGAATGGGAAAAGTGCCCGTTTGCAAGAGGCACGTGGCAGCAGTGCCATTAGAGGAGGAGGAGTATCCCCAACTCCTTCATTCTCCTTTCAGCCCACGAGCCCGCTGATGGACCTAGACGAGGTCCTCAGCACAGTGGAGGGGGGGGAGGAGGAGGAGGCGGTGGGCCTCCAGGATGTGGGGGCTGAGGAGGAGCAGCAGCAGGCCGAGGCTCTCTCCCCAGTCTCATCCCACACCCCTGTTTCTGTGGCAACACCAGAGAGCTCAGGCGGGCAATTGGTGGTGTCACCACAGAAACGAAAGACAAGCATCGTGTGGGACCACTTTGAGTTGGGAGCGGATCCCCGCTTTGCTGTCTGTCGCCACTGCAAACTCAGCCTAAGCAGGGGTTCATCGACAGGGCATTATGGAACCAGCAGCATGAAGATGCATCTTCATAGGCAGCACCAGGCGATCTTGCTGGGGAAAGAGGCGGGCAAGGCGACTGGTTCCAGGGGAAAGCCGAAGGCTGCTGCTGGCACTGCCACTCTAAGCTCTCCATCTCCCATCCCCACAAGGGTTAGGCAGGCAACCCTGCAGGACATGGGGTGGGGGAAGTATTGACCCACAAGATGGCGTTTTCCAATGCCCACCCAGGGTGCTACTGTGTTGGGGCATCTGCCGGGACTGACTCCTCCCCAATACTAGATCTATGACATGTCACTCTGCCTGCCCCTCTGCTAGCCTGTCCTCCTCGGTGACCGACTCGCTGGGATGGTTTGCGTTTGCAATGCGTGACTAACTGCAATGCTGGCTTAGAAACCAGCCATCACTTCCTTGTGCCCCCAGAAATGCCCGCAGCCTGCCTGCCTGCCTGCCCGCCTCCCCCGGGGTGCTGCTGTGGTGGGGCATCTGCCAGGACTGACTCCTCGCCTACTCTGCCTGCCTCTCTGCCCGCCTGGTGCCTGGTTTGCTCCCAATCGTCCTCCTCTGTGCCCCTCAAGGCGTAACTGCTGGCTTAGAAAGAAACAACCAGCCATCTTTGCCTCACTTTGCGCCCACTTATGGGTTGGTTTGCTATGCGTTAGTGCTCAAGCCATCCTTGCGGCACTACAATGCATGCTGCCTGCCTGCTTTCCCTCCCTTCTCCCCTTCCCGCCTTGCAGCGATGGTGTATGTGTCTTGCTTTGACTAAGGGGAGAAGTCCTTCCTGCGCTCACTTAGACTTTATCAAATTCAATAATCCCTTTTTCAAATGTGCCAGAAGATTTAGGGTTATCTCGTGGCATGTTGGGATTGCCTTGGAACTGGCCCCATTGAGCTGTCTGCAATTGCAACTTTAAATCCCTGACATACTGGAGTGTTCAAATTTCAAAAGTTCCCCTAACATCAGGGGATGATGGGATTGCCTTGAAACTTGGTGTCCATGGGGACACATGGGTAAGCTGTCATGGGACCAAAGGATAGGTTTCTAACGTGCAAATTGACGTAGTTGTAGAATGGGACTTGATTTGGGGTGAGTTAAAAAGTTTAAGCCGCGCCCAAAATCAGGGGATGATGGGATTTGCTTGCAACTTGGCGTGCATGTGGACACATGGATAAGCTCTCCTGGTGCCGAGTTTGAGGTTTCTAACATGCAAATTGACGGAGCTATCCCAAGGGGTGTGAATGGGGTGCCCGATTTTCATAAATTCCCCAAAAATCAGGGGATGATGGGATTGCCTTGAAACTTGGCGTGCATGTGGACACGTGGATAAGCTATCATGGTGCTGAGTTTGAGGTTTCTAACGTGCAAATTGACGTAGTTGTAGAATGGGACAATTTGGGGTGAGTTAAGCCATGCCAAAAATCAGGGGATGATGGGATTTGCTTGCAACTTGGCGTGCATGTGGACACATGGATAAGCTCTCCTGGTGCCGAGTTTGAGGTTTCTAACATGCAAATTGACGGAGCTATCCCAAGGGGTGTGAATGGGGTGCCCGATTTTCATAAATTCCCCAAAAATCAGGGGATGATGGGATTGCCTTGAAACTTGGCGTGCATGTGGACACGTGGATAAGCTATCATGGTGCTGAGTTTGAGGTTTCTAACGTGCAAATTGACGGAGCTATCTAAAGGGGTGTGAATTAGGGTTATGGGAGGTGCGTTAGAGGGTAGAGCCGCGCCAAAAATCAGGGGATGATGGGATTTGCTTGCAACTTGGCGTGCATGTGGACACATGGATAAGCTGCCCTGGTGCCGAGTTTGAGGTTTGTAACATGCAAATTGACGGAGCTATCCCAAGGGGTGTGAATGGGGTGCCCGATTTTCAAAAATTCGCCAAAAATCAGGGGATGATGGGATTGCCTTGAAACTTGGCGTGTGTGTGTATACGCCCATGAGGTGTCATGGTGCCAAACGTGAGGTTTCTAACTTCAACGGAAAAAAAGTTGTTTACTTTTTTAGCTTTCAATGCAAGCCTATGGGGGGGCAAAAACGGAGCTCCGGATCCGATCCGGAGCTCCGGGCGGAGCGGAGCGGAAGTGGGCGGAGCGGGGGCGGGGCGGAGCGACCCGCTCCGAAAAATGGCGGATCTGCAAGTGAAGCGGAGCGGGGGGTCCGTGCACACCCCTATTATGTAGTACTCTGCTCCAGGAACAAAAATATGGAAAATGTTATTTTGGAACTATTATACAATGAATGCTTTAGCCAACTGCTTATTGCATGTACTTTATGAGATGTTTTATGGGATTTCCTACACCCATATATTTCTTCTACACACACTCGCAGCATCCCTTTAACATCTTACATGTTCCTTCTTCAGATGCTGCTGATTAAATTGTTTACTGCAATTTCCTTTCGTCTACTCACAAAGAGAGTTCTTCTATGTGAACAATTTGCAAGATGTGTAAAATATTTAAGAAAGCAGGCACTAGCTAAAATTGGTAAGATTTACACAGGGCGACATTGGGGTGGGGAGAAACACATATGATGATATTTCAGTAATGACTCATTTGGGACAAGCGTGGTTTGGAAGCTGGGATTTCAGATGCCACAGGGAGCCCTATAATGTAGGCATTGGCTTCAACTAGCACCCCTTGTGAGAAGGGGTGCTAGTTGAAATAAGGTACAGCAGGCAGCTCCAACTGAAGCACTCACACAAAAGCCCAGAATGCCCCAGGGACATCCTGGTTATCAGGTGACGCTGGAGCCAGTCAAGTGTCACTGTCGAATATACATGTCATATGACCTCTGGGGCAGCATTCCTCTCTGAGCAGTACTAAGCCTTCAAATACGAGCTAAGAGTCACGAGGGCTTGCTGGGTTGGAGAGTGAATCTCAGAAGCTGGTGCTAGGAGACTACTGTTTTGCCCCATAGTCTTTAGCCTGTGGGGTACAGTAAGGCCCCATCTTGGCCCAGATGCTTTTTAAATCTACTCGAAGCCACTGAATGAGGACATATGAATACTTGTCAGCAATAGGTTGTTGAAGGTTCTATCTCACATTTCCATGAAATAATCCCTCCTTGAACCAATGTCTGGAGCCAGTACGAGAATGAATGAGGCAAACAAGTTGAACCTTAATCCAGATAAAATGGAAACATGGGCAGTGGGAAATTCTGCTGAATTGGGGTTAAATTGGTTTAAAACTAGGGATGCATAAGAACTATTTTCATTCTTTTTTTGTCCTAAACATGCCCCAATTGCACCCCTGAACATCAGCACATTGTTTTGGCAAAACCCACATGTTCTTGAGCTTGTGACTGCATTCGCAAAATATGTTCGTCAGAAAAATCTACACTTCAAAAATGTGCATTTTGGGAGAAATACACATGTTCATACTTTAGTCAATGGGGGGAAAGGGTGCATTTTGGTGAACACTTCTAAAAAATGTGTATGCAAAGGCACGCTTTCCCCGTTTGACTTCCAAACAAAACTTGCATGTGGGAATGAGGCTTAAGCCTCACTGATTCTCCCATCCCTATTAAAACCAAGGTTATTTTCTTCTACATCCCTGTTAGTCTTCAGAGGCTTCAGTGGGAAGGGGACACGGTGAGGTCCTGCCTTCACCTGTGCCACCCACAGGCTAACTGACGAGACTATCTACGCCACTAGCACTCAGGACCTACTTCCAACCCGCCCCCATGCTAATGATGCATGTGAGGGTTTAGGCCTACTGCTGTTGCTCCTGTCCTGCCTTTATTCTTTTAGGCCCCACAGCTCCACAGTCCAGCAAACTGGCCCTCAGTTTCCCATTAACTGTTCCCTCCTCAGTCACTCTTCCACAGACCACACCAGCTGTTTAAAAGTAATTAGAATTTATTAACTTATGTGCGTGTACATAAGCTTAATGGTTTCCTCAGTTGCAATGTGTATGGTTACAAGGTTTCTTTGCGTCTTGGTTTCTGTTAGTTCTTTCTGAAAAGGTTTCTCTATAGAATTCTACTATCTATTCTCAACAATACCCCACACAAAACTGTCTTATTCAGTATCTGCCTCTCACTCTCTTCACATAATCATCCACACACTACTGTCATATATCTCTTTTCTCACAGAATCATCCACTTCTCCCCCAGAATCATCCACTTCTGTCTTATAATCATCCACGTCTTCTCATATAATCATACACTTCTGACCTCTTGTCAGCTAAAAACTATATATAGAGAGAGCTATATTTCTCCAGCTCCTCCCACTCTCAAAGCCAGCCAATCCAAGCACTCCTCTGCCACCATCCAATCAGCACTCAGGCATTCACCCCCCTTCTTCTGTTCTAAATACTTATCTGAACTGTAAATACAAATTGTAAGTACATTGAGGCCTACTTCCTTCCTTGAACCTTATTCATAATATAAACAATAACCTTTTAAATACTTACATTTATGGCATATAAGGCAGTTGAACATCACAGACACTAGAACATAAAGTCATCATGCTCAGGTAGACCTCATTGATGTTCACTGGCTCAGTAAATGTGAGACAAACTGCACATACGTGTTCTTGAGTTATTGAAGAACAAAAAAGACGGGGTGGGAATGGTCTTGCAGGAAACCAGGGAGAGAAGCCAATGGGGTGTTCATGCTTCCAATGATTCCTTTCCACCCTGCCAATTCCCTTCTGCAAGCAATGGGTCCAACCGATTCCATTGCGGAAGTGGACCTGCCACTTATGCAAAGGAGATTTAACACTTCCTAGGGGAACCCCCCCGAATGAGTGGGAACACTCATTTCTGGAAGGAGGTTGATCAGTGGAGCTCCCTTATGTGAGCTGCATCAACCTGCCTCCTTCCAGAAACTAGGGTTTCTTCTCATTTCAAGTTGCCCTGGAAGTGCTACCTTGCCATTGCACAAGCGGTGGAGCCCACTTGCACAATGGAATTGGCAGGGCGGAAGAGAATCAACGGGGGGCAGAAGTGCCCTGTCGGAATCTGTCCCAGAGCCACGTGAGCTGCATCTGGTCAACCTGGCAAGTGCCAGAGCATCTCACTCTCACTACTCCAAGGGCAACCTAATCTGCTTTTAATCTATTCTCACTGCAGGACAAATGGTTTCAATAAAACCCTGAGTCACTTGACTTCTGGCTTTTGTATGGCAGGCCAAGAGGCAATCGTTTACTTTGCCTGAGAAACAACATTAACAGAAGAGAAACCTTTTTACTATGTGGTAAGCAGGAGAGCTCTGGGGGTGGAGGAGAGAATTTTGAGATGGCATTTGGATAGGGTGGAAGGGTGGGGAGGGTTCCACTTGATCTTAGGAAAGTGGTGAAAAGTTAAGAATGAACAAATATTCTTGGCCCTCTGGGTGGAAAAGGACAGCGACAAATCAGTAAGAAGCACTGCGCGCCTCAGATTACATTCACATGGCCAAAATTGGCCTGTGAAACAACAGAGGATTCTTAGAAGACAATTTCATGCTTTCTCCATTAAGTAGCCATGAGGCAAAACAAATGTCCCAATGTGATATGTGTCAGTGATTTCTCTGATGTATTCTGGGGCGATTCCACACACATTCTGATTATGCATGGTACAGAATCAGATCTGTCTTCTTGGCTGATCTGGATTAGTCTTGGCCATCTGAAAGTGATCCTGTATTTAATATACTGTAGTTCTTCTAGATGACCGTCCTACCTGCCCCCGTTATTTCTAAAACATCTGGCTTGCAAGACTTCAGTAAAGAGACACTTCACAGTACAATCCTATTCATGACACCTCAGAAGCAAGTGCCCCTGGGTTCCATGGGGATTGCTCCCAGGTAAGTGGGAATAGGATTGCACCTCAATCCCTTATAAATCTGAATTTTTCATGATCTACATCTGAGCAACTGGCACCATTTGTAAAGTGTTACTGGGAACATATGAATTCTTTTCCGTTCTCAGCAGCATATTAAAAAGATTTCTCTGATGATGCTACAAATCATTAACATTTCCCAAACATTACATGAATGCAGAGGCTATGCAGAGAGAGGTGCACAGAATTGCACCCCACTCCTAAGGACTCCAAAAAATGGGACCTCCTTGTCAACCATAATGATGGCAATTATACTGTTTCTGCATCATTACTGCTGCATCTTATATTTCTGCATGTACTTGCATTGTAGGCCATGTTGCTCTTTATCTCCTGTGAATGAGACTGTTAAAGATAACGACCAGGGTTTACGTCTGGCAAATCTGACTCCTTGTATTGACTGCTGACTTCCAGGAAAGACCTACCTCAATAAGACTGCAACTTTTGTGTTGTTTTTTCTTTAAAGGGCGGGTAAAAGGCCCAGTCTCTTTGAAGTTTATTAATCATGAGTATTTCTGGAGTCGATTTCAGTATGATGCAAGGTCTCCTTTACAAATCGGAAATGTATGCGCTGACATCTCTAATCTCGTGGAATACAGGCCATGAGATGGAAATAGAAGACAAATGAGAACAATATGGGATCTTTTCCATGCTCTGAGAAATGAAGGGGACAAAAATGGTTTGCAGATTTGGAAATCCAAATGCATTAAGGCAAGGTTTCTTAACCTTCTGGGCTTCTGAGGCCCACTGCTGATTCAGAAAAGCTGTGGTTAATTTTCAGTTCAGACAGTAATGTTGATCTGTTGTAGCGCACAACATGGTTGTGATGCTAGTGTGGTGTTACAAAATGTGGAGTGCCAGTAAGGTATTTGGGGATAGATGGGGGAGCATGTGCCAGATTAGGACCAGTGTCAGGGCTGGGCACGGTTGGGCTTCTGCTGAGGGCCCAGCAGGAGCGCATCCCAGCAGAGCTGGTCCTCTTCTTTGCCATTGCAACCTGCTTCCTCATCTGCCTCTCAGTCTGACCCAGACAACAAGCTCACTACAGCAACCTAGAAGGGAAGAGGCGGGCCAAGAGATGGCAGGGATATTGGAGAAAACCTCAAGTTTCCTTGGCCATGTTACAGCTCATGCTATTATCTAGAATCCCCTTGCTGATCTTGAATCCTTTTTGTAGAAGAATGCTCCTAGGTCAGGGACCCTTATCTATAGGCATCCAATTCCTCAGGTCAATGTCAATTATCCTCCATACCATTCCTTGAGGTCCACTAACTCTGAAAATCCAAGACCTCTAATAAGCTGACTGTTTGGGGCTCAACCTGGAGGGAGGTGTGTCTATGGTGCACACAAAGCAACGTCCTGAGTCTTTTAGCTATTTTAGCTACTTTTACTTAAGGTGCAGTGCAGAATGTGTTTTCAATGGCTTTTATTACTGCCATTTTTAAATTGTCTGCTTAATATTGCTCTTCGGGCAGAGCAATTCTAAATGTGCGTTGGTCCGGAGGAGCTGTCACTTCTTAAGTCCTGCTGGCTCATGCCAGCCAAGGCAGAGGGCTATGGTGATAACAGTGTTTGTCTTTCCCCCTCCCATTGCCTCCAGTGGAAGGGAATTTATTTTCCAGCTCTTGGGGATATGCCGGGCTGTTTGGGGATATGCCAGGCGAATAAGGGGACCTAAGATCTTACAGACAGTAGACTCCCTTGACATGCCTGAAAACTGCCCCAGTTTCATCTCCATGGTGAGCATAGAACTGCCAAGGGGGTAGCAGGAAACTCTGCTATTGACCAGGGAGGACTTCCATGGGCGTGCGCGCGCACACACACACACACACACACACACACACACACACACAGAGAAACATCCAGCAGTTCTAAATAGACTCCCCTGCGTGCGTGCGTGCATGCATGCATAGGATTGCTCCTTTAGTTCAGCCTTTCCCTGCCAGGGGCCCTTCAGATGGTTTAGACTTCCACTCTCATCAGCCCCAGCCAGTATAGCCAATGGTCAGGGATGATGGGAACTGAAGTCTAAAGCACCTGTTGAGCACCAGATTGGACAAGGTTGCCTTAAATGTTTTAATTTCTTTTATAGGAGGGTGGTGCTGGCATCTGGAATGTCTTGTAGCTCAGTGTGATAGAGCACATGCTTTGCATGCAGAAGGTCCCAGGTTCGATCCCCGGCTTCTCCAGGTAGGGCGAGGAAAGAATCCTGCCTAAAAACCTGGAGATCCATTTCTGCCAGTCATTGTCAACGGTACTGGACTAGATGGACCAAGGGTCTGACTCAGTATAAAGCATTTTCCTGTGTTCACCTGCTCTTTTAATATGATTGCACTTTTTAAAGAATTGTCCATTGCTTGGAAATCTAGTCCTTTGGGGGCTTGCTAGACTTCCACAGCCTACCAGACTCAGTGCCATAGGTTTCCCTCAAACTTCAGGGATTTTTTTCTGGGTTTTTTGTGTGTGTGTGTGTGTGTTAGCTGAAATTTGAGCAAATACAGTATTGTACAAATTTACATAAGTTGCATATACCGTGGCTGCAATTTGCACAAATTCTGGCCATAATTTGCGTAACTTCCACAAATTGCAGCCATACCTTGCACAAATTACACAAATTTTGGCTTTAATTTACACAAATACAAAACCACGGAAAATCCGCTAACTGGCCTGACTTGCTGCAGACCGAGTCAAGCTGGTTAATGGGAAATGGATCAAAGCCCAGGGGGCTCAGCCAAGGAAGCATTATTGAGCTTCACCCCCAAACAGATTCCTCCAACAGCCCTAATTTTTAAATTGGAATTCAGTTTTTATTATTTTTATTGTGTAAGCCGAGTTGAGAGGGCATCGCCCTAAAAGGCAGCTTGTGAATAAATAGTCCTGAAATTTAGCCTTGGTTGGCTAAATACAGGGTCACTCCTGAGATGCAAAAAGTAGTAAGCATGAGGAAGATAGAGTTCTTGGCCGCAAATGGATGATTACATGTGCAGGCTTTTTGCTAGCTGTTAGAATTCCCAAAGGGTATGTTTCTATATTCTGAGACCACAGTGCTACCCCAACTGTCCCCTTCATAAAATCCTATGCATGACATAATAGTAGTTCATTATTTCAACAGGTTGCCAAGTAAGTAAAGAACCTTAATGAAGAACAGTCCTTCAAGTTCCTCTTTCTTGGGTGTTGAGCCTACATATTCATTCATTCAGATTTATAGCAGCTCTCAGCAAATTTTTGGGACAGGCAATAAAACCATAAAATTCCCAGTCAAACAAGAATCATAGAAGTTTATCACTTTGTAACATGCTTAATGTTCTCCCACCACCCTTACAATGCTTCCCAATGCTGCTCATACTGGGAGCAAGCCATTGCCTGCAACATGGCAATGTTAAGATGTTACGATGATTTCTTTCCCATTACTCTTTTTTTTTTCAATGGATAAACCATGCTCTCCAAGTAGGCATGTGAAACATTCTTTCCTTGTGCTCAGGCACTGTTGAAAATAGCCACAATGCAACTTGTAAATAAAGGTCATAATCAACTCTTTTGCACTTTGAATTTCATATATATATATATATATATATATATATATATGAATTTCATATATATATATATATATATATATATGAATTTCATTCATATATATATATATATATATATATATATATATATATGCGCGCGAACACACACACACACACACACACACACACACACACACACTTGTTGATGAAAACAGTGCTGGCCCTGCTATGTAGCACAGTGAAGCAGTATACTTTGAGCAGCACCAAGAAGGGAGGAATCAAAAAAGGGGAAAATCCTGCCTCAATTGTTCAGTTACACTGTGTTGGGTAAGGAGCAGTTAAGCTCACTTTCAGGCAGCAAAATGTCTTGGGCTGACACACAATACAAAGCAAAATATATCAGTTAACTGAGTGTAAAGTGTTCTATTTTAAAATTGTAAAAAGTAGTGTGCTCAAATATTGTTTTCCCTCTCTCTCTCTCTCTCTCTCTCTCTCTCTCTCTCTATATATATATATATATTTTTGTTCTTGATATTTTATATTTTTCACAATAAAAAGGAATTTATTCCTTTTTATCCTATTCAGCATTACATGTTGCATTTTAACAGGAAACAATATACCATGTTAAACTTAGGAGACATAAATACAGGATATTCACATAAAATAGATAATTCGTATGCAGGATCTACACTACTGCTTTATAATGGTTTATAACAGTATCGATAACTGTTGGAGCCCATAACATGTTCAATATACCGTTTCCAAAATGCTTTCAAAGTGTTATATCCTGCTTGGTGTAGATCTAGCCCTAGAATCTCTCCATGAACACTTGAGACCATAATTTAATGTATTTTTAGACAGAAAAAAATCGTACATTTTTTTTTAATTAAAACATTTATATCCTGCCCTATATCACTGGGATCTCAGGGTGTGTACAGATAAAATCAGAACAATATAAACATAAATAATTTACAAAGCTAAAAACAATTCCCAGGATACCCTCCTTAGCTTGGCTGGCTGGAGGGATGATGGGAGTTGTAGGTCTTTTTTATGTCTAAATATGCATAGGCTTGTGCCCTAAGTTGATTAAGAAACAACAACAAAAATACACTTTCTCCTTCCTGTCAAAAACAAATACAATAGCATTATCTAACCATTGGCCAAGTACGCTATACTTCATTTCTGCCATGTTTGATGTCATTGTTGGTACTTGGCCGTTAGGGTAATGCAGGCTGGTGACAATGGTAGTGAAACAAAATAGTGAATCAATACAATTATTCAGAAATATACTAAATTTCTTGAGACTCAGTTCAAAATAAAATTCCAGCTTCAGCGATTGAAAGAAAAACCAGAACTGAACATGAAATGCAATTCCATTTGGAAAGGGGAGAAACATACCAAGTGGGTTGGAGTAGCATGCGCAAATAGCAGAGATCTACATTGGGTTTCCGCACTATTAATACCCCACCTCACAACTTCTCTCATCTTAATAGCTTGTGCTTTTTTCTTCTTCTGATTTTAAACTGGTGTGGACTGAGCTGGTCATCAGTTGCAATTTTAGTGGTGAATATAGCCGTGATGGAGAAGTACAAAGTCCATATTCATTTTCTCACATTCATTAGTTAGATTAAAGTGCAACACATGCACACACACATTATGAAACATGCAATCTACTTTTCTCACTGCTTTTTTGTTTGTTTTTGTTTTAATCCATCCTATCAACTTTAATTGCTTTATTTTCCTGCTTCAACACATGTTGCTGTAACCTGCCCTGAGATTTAGGGAAAAGCATATAAAGAAATGAAGATCATAGAATCATAGAATAGCAGAGTTGGGAGGGGCCTATAAGGCCATTGAGTCCCACCCCCTGCTCATTGCAGAAATCTACCTTAAAGCATAAATGACAGATGGCTGTCCAGCTGCCTTTTGAATGCCTCTAGTACTGCCAGACTAGTAGGTCCTCTGGCCAGCTTGCTCTGCTGCTGGGAGATAGATACACAGCAGCAGCTGCTGTTGCAGCAGCAGCAGCAGCAGCAGCAGGCCTTATGCTGGGAGGTAGGGCAGGGCAGCTAGTGGCTGGCAGTCCAGCTCTGTTGTTACCTGAGGCTATCACCCTCTTCGGGTAGTCCCCTCTGTTGGTTGGCCCATAGGCAGCTGGTTGGCCACTGCAGAATGCTGAACCTATCTAGGCCTTTGTTCTGATCCAGCAGGACTCTTCTTATGCTGTCATGAAACTCTGGAGATTATCCCACAATATCCCTACTCTTCAGCATCTGTACAGATAAAGGGTCTATGGGTAGAACTGAAATGGATTTGGGGGAAATATTCTTAGAGAACAGCCCACTCTTGAATTTGCTTACAAAAATTGGAATGTGGGTTTTTCATATATATCCAGTTATTGATGCTGTTAGATTTAGGAGTTGTAGGGAAGCAATGAAAACAGCAACGATGTGCATCATACTGAACTAGTCAAGTTACACTTGGCTAATACTAAGATTTGCTGAATTTTGCTGAATGGTTAAATTGTTGCTAAATTTTGTTTAGATTCCAGAAACAACCTTGGGCCCTACTATTTGGAGTTTAGGATTTAAGGTTCATTAATATTAATTCAGGAAGAGGATGACATTTATGTCTCACAAGTATTGGTGAGTTTTTCTCATAGTGTGTGGTGAGGCAAAGCTGGTCTTGTGGTTGGCGTCTTGCTCAGACATTGGGTCTAACTAAGTCTACAATGTCCTGTATTTTGCAATTTTGATCTGGGAGCTTTTTCATCATTTTCCAGGGCTGGAGAATAGAACTTAATGAATTGTCCAGAAATGGTTTGCTGGATCATGACCAAAACAACACAGAAGGGGCTCCTGCAGCTGCAAGTGTTTTGTGGGTTGGAGTACAAAACTTTGCATTCAAGATACAAATTCACTGCCATCACTCCATTGAAATAATGGGACTATGCTCCAGAGAATTTGATTGTGGACTCATTAGTGTCTCTAAAGATTGAAGGCCCTGCTCACCCTCTAGTGTGAATCAGCATAACTACTTTTGAAGACCTGCCCAACCACATGTTAACAAGAGTTACTTTTTATTGTTTTGATGAAATTTTTATGCAAGCTGAAAAATGACAACCATACTACGGATGGTGTGCTGGATATGCCTCAGACTTTACACAGCAATCCACCAAAGAAACCGCAGCTGAGTTGCTGAAAAGAATACAGTGGATGCAGTCATCCCATTAACAAATGCATAGCATTGCAAGTCCAATACGGGGAGGAGTAAAAGATGAGGCTGTGGGATCCTTGGAAGGAAGGGTGGAATATAAATACAATGACGCAAATAAACAAAAAAATAATGACACTTTTAAGTCTATGATGTGTGCATACAGGAATACAGAGCCAAATGGCCAAGAGAATGCTTTGAATGAAAGGCACTAATATGATGCAGGTCTGGTACTGAAACTAAGCAGGTTTAGCTCTGTAAGCTGCCTGGGTAGGTGAACCAAATGTAAGCAACCGTGAACACTTTGGAGGACGAATCAAGGATGAGTAAAACAAATGAGTATGGAAATGTCAAGCCACTGGTTTGTTTAAAACTGTATTCTCTCTCTCTCTCCCTCTCCCTCTCCCCACCCCTCTCCCTCTCTCTCCCTCTCCCTCTCCCCACCCCTCTCCTCCACCCCACCCCACTCCCCCACCCCACTCATTATTCAAGCGTGGGGCATTTCATTTTGGAAAATACAGCCAAAATCTTTAAACTTTAAAATGTTTCCTAGACTGAATCACAGGTGGCCCATGTCTGCTGAAAGACAAAGATTGGATTCATCAAGTTCTTAAGCCAAGAGGGCCTGTCCTAGTCATGAGCAATGCTGAGCCACATGGTGGGGTGGGTTGTAACTAGGGATGGATGGACTCACCCCCATCCAGATGCTTGTCCCATCGCTCCCACTCACAGTGCCACACAACCTTTTTTTAGGCTCGGTGAGCGTCCGGCAACATTGCAAGCCCCTCCGCCATCATCGTCTGGAGCCTCCATGATGTGCAACAATGGAAGCTACGGAAATTACATATTTCCCCTGTTGCATAAATGGCAGCCATTAAGCAGTAAAGGGATTGGGCCAAGGGGCAGAGTTCAGATATAAAGAGGTGAAACCAAAGAATGCACTAAGATAACATGTTAAGGAAAAAGTCATGTCAAGCTTTAGAATGTGGTCTGCAGGTCTGCAAAGGCAATTCTCCCTCTAATGAGTACTTTCCCCTGCCATTATATGTTGTTTGGTGTAGTCAGTGGGGCCTCTGCCATGCAGGGGGATTCTGCCAGGGATGGCCCTATCATGAAGCATTAGGAAGTGGGTGCAGCAGGTGCAAAGTATGGGAAGACTGGTGCTCTCGCCCTCCAAAGCGTCTGCCACTTCTTGGTTCTGCGGCCCGGTTGCATGGCCGGCAGAACCAAGAAACAGCTGCTTGCTTACTCTCATGCCTCCCACCTTGACTTGTGTACACCTGCCCTGCTCATGTGCTCCCCCCAACCCAGCTGGCCCAGCCTCCTGGTTGCCAGCTGTCCATCTATTCCTGGCTTAGATGCGACTGGCTTGCCACCATGCTTCCCATGCATTCAGGAGCCATGCAGCACCTGTACAAGGTCCGGCAAAGAATCATGAGAAGTCCTGGAAAATGGGATAGGCAGACTGAGTGGGCAACCAGGATGGCATTCTTAGTGTCTTTGAGTGGCTGGGAGGATGTCTCAGAAGTACATGAGGACTAGGATAAGCTGCAGGTCAGGGCTAGGGTTAGGTTTGGGTGTTCCAGCTCCCTGGGCAAGAACAGGAGCCTTGGTAGAGCCTAGCTGATCCAGACAGACTGAGTGGGCCACCAGGATGGCCGGCCTACTCTGAGTGGCATGGTGGATGTCTTTCCTCTTCCAACTCTTTATTGAATATTATTGGAAATCCAGCTTATACACTTTATGAAGACAACTTCCCCAGAGAAATTATCTTCATCACAAGTGGAATGAAGTTAGAACACATTTTAGGATGCTCAGCTGCAGTTCTTCCCATTGGTCAGCTGGGGTAAGGCAGCAGCACAGAGGGACCCAGGCTCCCAACCAATAGGGTCCAAAATATATGATCAAACTGCACATTTAGATAATACACACACATAATAGAAAAGAGGATGCAGAGAAGGAAGTTACACTTTGTCGATCAAGGGCCTCCAAAAAATAGGATAAAACTGTAAAACATACCTCTCCTTGGGTTTCTGAAGCTGTAGATTTGGGCATATTGAAACACCTAAGGTCTCAGTGAAAAATAAGTCCATTTGAAAAAGTTCTCTGCCTTGGCAATATGAGGACCTAGGTAGCCAGACTGTGGGCAGTCTGTGAAAAATGGTGGTGGAGTGGGGTAGTCGAACAATGGCATTCCATGCCTTTTGGTGTTTTGACCAGGGTTATGAGGGTCAATGGAGGCAACCAGGTCTATATGAGAGATACCTCACCCTGGCCTGCCATGGAACTCTGCTGGTTGACATGCTTCAAGAACTGGGTGGCCTGCTGACAGTAGGGGAGCCCAGGAGTCCAAGGTGGTTTCAGTAGTGTGGTCCCAGTATATTACTGGTCCAACAGTCACAAGTGGAACTGATCTAATGATTCATCATCATAGTGATCTCAGCAGGCTTTTACTAATTTCAGCAGCATGGCACCTTGCCTGTGTATGGCTAGGGACAATGAAGTCTTGAAGCCCTGGATTTTTAATATTAGATACACCAAAGGATACAAAGGCACAATGGGTGCCAGGTCTGACGTAACAAATACACGAAGAGTCTAGGGAATGCTTCCCAGGTGGCGGCAACCAAACCAAGCCCTGTTATTACCATTAAGAGATAAAAAAAAAAACCTCACTGTACTGGATGGATTTCTCATGAATAAAGAAAGGTGAGGGGAGCAAACCCCACAACCCATAGAAACTTTGGCTGACATGGTACAAAAAGGTGTACTGCAGTTCATGTCTCATGGCCTCTGTTAAAGATACTTTTATAATCTCAGAGCATTATTCCACATGCCGTGACTTGCCATTTGGAAACCAGAAATGGTTTCTTAACTGATCCAAAATCAGATATCATGAGAATATGGGGTTATATTTGCATTCTCCAAAGCCCACAAGGGCGAGGTAGAGAAAATGAGGATCCTTTTCCCTTTCTTACTGCATTTCTCTAGCCTCATCCTTATGTGGGATTAAGCAAGAGAGAGAAAGAGAGCGAGCAAGCAAGCCGCTTCAAAGCAAATGAGGCCCTTAATTTAGCATGGAGTGAAGATGGCTAACTGTTAAGGTATTATCAGATTACAATAAAGTCTCTCTTGCTCTCCAGAGGCTTGGGTTTGGTTCCCGGCATTGCTGTTAGAGCTGGAAGTCATAACCACAGATTATAGCAACAAGCTTCCAAATTTCCATGCCCTAGCCAAAGACACTGCTTCCTCAAGTTGCTACTTGCTGGCCTTCTGTTTACATGATAAATAGCACCACCGCTCTGTAGCCTAAGGGAGATAGTTGTGAGCAGAGGGTTTGATTACTCATTATCTCTGCAGTGGAATGTTGGAAGGCTTAATGTGTGTAGTTCTGCTGCACACATTTTAAACTTCAACCCCAATATTAACTAAAATTTAAGAACCAGGTGAACTCACCGTAAGGCTGGATTTTCAAGCTTTATTATTATAACTATCTTTACGTCAGAAAAAAAAAAGAGTGTTTGAGCTTCCCAAAGTACAATGGGTCACAGTCCAAAGCTGGAAACAGAGCCAGGTTTCTGAGCCTAAGCAGTGAAAGAAATTTAGAATTTCCGCCTCAAAGTTTGTTCTTTCTCACGGCTCATTTGTTGTTTTTCTCTTTTTGCAAGACAATTTGTTTATATCTTCATGCAGATTTCTTTTTTCAAATATATGCATCAACTGTGCGCATCAGTTAACAGTACAATCCTAAACATGTCTACTCAGAAGTATGTCCCATTGACTTCAATGGGTCTTACTCCCAGGGCATAGGATGATAGCCTAAAAGTGTGGGATGGGGTGGGGCGGAGCTCTGATATTGGAGGCTCCCAAAAATTCCAGAGCCCTGCCAGGTTCATACTGTCAGTGAGTTTTTTTCATTCTTACCCTGTCATTTTTCTTTATTTATTTATCTTCCCTCCCGTGTGTTTCAATGGGAAGGTACCGATCTATGCTAGGGATGTGTGAATTAGCAAACATCAAGTTCTTGAAACTCATTCTAACTCAAGTCTGTATTAGATTGTGAGCTCTGTTTTTTTTTTTTTCTGAATGAAAATACATGCATATTTTCCCCAATGTATGCATCAACTGTGCACATCTTTGAAATGTACACATTCTTCGCCCATAATCAAAGCGTATTTGTGTGCATTGTTCAGAAGTACCAATTTTTTTGTACCCATTTTTTCAAATATATGCATGGATTTGAACACATTTTTTGGGTTTGGGGAATCATACTGCCAGTTCGGAATTGTACAGAACTTGACCGCAGATTGTGTCCAAATCTGCGTTCACTCTGGAAGCTGTGAACTGGGTAAGTCCTGATTAAAAACTAACTGAAATGAATTTCTTCCTAATCTATACCTGCTCCATCATTGGCACAGATCTGTGGCTGTTTTGGGGGCATCTCTCTATACCAGGACAGATGCAGATCCAGTGGATCACCACCTTCTCTTGGCACACTCCTGGCATGTCCTCCACCCTCCACAGATATTGGAGTTTTGACATCATACTGACCTCACAGTTTTCAGTGGTGGCTGGGAGGGGGGTTCTGAGGTCAGATCACACCATCAGAGGGTGGACCTCTCTCCTTCTCTACTCTTGGATGGGACGTTCCAACATACCCCATAGCCCCTGGGATGCCCTCCCAGAGACCTTAGGATTGCAGCATTAATGTATGGCATCCCAGACATTGCTGGTGCATCTGGAGCAAAGGAATATGATGAAAATCTAATTTGGTATACTTTACTGCATGGAAAACTTGCACTTGTAAAGGGGGACCATTCTTAATCATTCCTTCTCTCCCCCACCCCCTCCATTGAGGCTTCTTCTTTTTAAGATCAAGAATTGGAAATAGTTTCTCTTCAATCGTAATTAGATTTTTTTTTCTTTTTTAAGTTCAGTGGTAGATTTGCATCAGAGCCAAATCATGTTTTCAAATGACTGGGTGAAGTTTTAAGTGTTGCTTTATAAGAACATTTAAATATCATATTAGAATGTCTTTTTTCTTTCTTTTTTTAACTTCCAAGGTTATTGCTCAGCTGGACCCTCCTGAGGATAGATTTCCTTTCTCACCTCTGCCAGATGATTGCGCTTAGTGGTACAATATGGAAAAATCACTTACACATTCATTCAACACTTCCATACTCTGGGAGGAGGAGAGGGGGAAGTAGTGGGAATGGGCTGAATTTATAGCCTTATAAAATTTTTGACACTTGGATTGATTTTAAATGGACTTCTATAAATGGGAATTTTGAATGGGCCCATGGTTTCTTCTGATATTGTGTGGTTCATTAGCTACAATTGCTGCCTTTTAACCTGGCAAGTTGTAGAAAATCTGGCCATTCACTATGTCAGTATGGCAAAATGAAGCTAACAGCCAAGCGGTTGTTGCTATCAAGTGTAATCATGAATATTTCATAAAATAGTAACAACAACAACAACGATTAAATATGGTATTTCTAATGGTTATTACTTCCCCTTACTAGCCTGCACAGCATTTTTTCTTTTTTTAAAATGGAAATGACAAACATAGGTGTTGTGATTCCAAGCCTCCTGCTGATACAAGACAATAAAGACATCTGTTGTGTAATCCACAAAGCTTAATTCAACAAATAAATATCTGTTCTTACCTGAAGGGAGTGTGAATGCCAGGAGCTATCCTCTAAGCTTAATTTGGCTAACAAAGCTAGGCAGTTGCCTTCAACTAAAGCAGGACTGTTTCCTACAGTCCAACAAGCACTTTAGCTCAGGGAGGGTCTTTTAGGAGAAGGCTCTCATGAGCCGTTGCCCTATGGACCATCTTCCACCTCTCAATTCCACCTGCTTGACCTTGAGGTAGACTCTAGGATCTGTCAACTCCAATCTCCCCTCCCGCTCAGATAAAGGTTGATATTCCAGGAGTGGCAGACTAGTGGTTGTCTCTAAGCCACCTGCATTCTCTTCTATAAGCTCCTGGGGAGATTCATCCTTGACACCTGAAGAGACTTGGAGAATCTCCTCCTCTGCTTCGTGTGTTTGCTGGTAAATTTCTGGTTCTTCTTCCAATTCTGAGCCTGGTTGACCCCCTGAAACCCCTTTTCCCACACTAGAGAGAACAGGCCTTATCCTGACACCAGGGATGGGTGAATATTTTGTTTCAGTTCATTCTTGATAAGAATTTACTAAAATTCACAAAGTTCTCCATATTTGTGATAAAAAGAACATGAGGTTGTTTTTGTTTTTAAACACACACACACACACACACACAGAGATTGAGAGAGCGAGAGAGAGAGAGAGAGAGTGAGTGTGATGGACAGAAACTAAAACCAACCGATTTTTTTCATCCAGCCCCAAGGCTTTGAGTGCTTAGCTCAAGTCTGGGTTTGAATCCCTGTATATTCAACCATGTTTACGGTGCTGAATTAGTCTTGTCACCTCTTTTTTTTTCTTTTTACTTTTAACAACTTTATGGCAGGCAGGTATGCCATGCCCTCGCTATACTGGGAACAGCTGTACTGAATCTTCCTTGGGCAGATGGGGGAGAATTTTGCTTCTGTTCAGTTTTGATAAGACTTTACCAAAATTCACAACGTTCTTCATATTCAGCAGAGAAAGAACTTGAGATTATTATTATTATTTTAAATCAAATGTGGGGAAAAGCCAAACTGATAGATTTACCCATCCTTAGACAAACACAATAAAATACTGTGCATTACCAATAATAATAATAATAATAATAATAATAATAATAATAATAATAATAATAATAATGCCCCATTTGTTCTTTTTAAAACTGTCTCTCTCTGTGCATTTGTGTGTATATGCTGTTGCACTTTGCTTCCTGCCCCCTACAAAACACATATTCTCAGAACTGAAGACATCAAGGACTTACTGAAGTTTGTTCAGACATATACAGTTCTCCCTTCCTAGAAAATATATCCATACATTTTGCACTTACAGATGGAGTCCAGAGTACATGAGTAGCAGGCATGGGTGAACATGTATAGCCAAGCCCAGTAAAAGAAACTGGCATTGGGAGGGGAGGGGAATAAATCTCAAACAATTGATCCACAGAAATTCAGCCTTGAAATCTCAGTTACATGCGTGCCTCCCCCTGCCTCCTGCCTCCAACTGTTGTATCAGGGCATGAAAAACTGACAGACAGTCAATGGCAGGATAATATTTCATTTGAGGTTTCGATGATGTCACCCCCACAAATTCTAAAAGCAAAAACATTTACAATTGATGTTATCTTCCATCATTGTTCAACATTGCCTTCTGTCCTCAGGTTGTAGTTTCTTCATTAAATGAGGGCACATTCAAATTCTTTTGCAAAGAGAGAAATGGAAAACAAGTCCGAGACATGTTTGATTTCCTTGCTAGCAATTAAACGATTTGAGTTTAATGGAATGCACTTAATCAATATATATATAAAAAACAGAAGGAAGGACGTCATTAGACCCGAATGACCTTTTTTTTTTTTTTAACCTTTAGCATTGCTAATAATGCTCAAAGCAAAAATATTTTGCATGCTTAGGAAAATAGAAATAGAGTATGTATTTGCATTCATCTAAAGGGTTGTGTTTTATTTAACCTCCACTAGCAAATAACACAGGCCCTTTGGCAAGATGTTTACTTTACTAATTAGTCATGATTTTTAATCCCCCTAAAAAATCAAAATCACTCCGATCATTAAAGTACACGTAGTTATACTTTTTCAAGGAAATGTGATTGACTGAGAACTTTAGGGAAAAAATCACCATGTGTGTTTTCTTGATTAAATGATGAAACTGGAGAAAACAACGTAATCTGCCTACGACTAGTATTACCACCATCATGCTATTACACTGTCCCACTGTCCACGTAGATGGGGGCTTATAAAAAAGAGAGAACAGGGGCTCACAATCTAAAAGTAGACACAAAGGGAGACAACAGGAGAAGGGTAGGCAAGGCAAGAGTAAATCGGGAAAGGAATATGCAATTTTCCAGTTACATGTAGGCTTAGTTAGGGTTAGGGTATGGTTCTAGGGGGTTGTGACAAAGATTTTATAGAAATAGTGAGGGGTTTTGTGTGTGTGAGGGGAACAAATGTAAAAGCAGACGCATGTTCATCAAACAGAAATCAGAATAACAAAATTTAAGAACCAGCAGTGTGATAGAGTTTACAATGTGCTTTTCCTTGCTTATACAGAGCTCTTTAGAACGCCAAATATATCACCACTTTTGATACAGGCAGTTTGATCAGCATTTGCTAATATTGCTCAGCCATCCTTTCAGGTGTGAAAAAAGTGGGGCACATTACGTAACATGCTGTTATAATGGAAAAGTCACTGTCTCTTTAGTAGAGCATCAAGGAGGCTTACACAGTCTTTTAATTGGCATGTAGGGAGGTATGAGAATGAGAATTGTGTTTTGGGGGTGAAATTGCGATTGATTTTACCAGTTGGCCCTGATGAATTTAGTTCCATTTTCCCACCACTGGTGCTGACTTGATCTGTAGCAAGTCAATCCAATATGCAGATTTTGCATTTTTAATAATAATAATAATAATAATAATAATAATAATAATAGTGGTACACATGGGATCATATTTTTTAAAATTATTTTTTGGGTCCCATGATTTGTGCAAATAGGACTGTGGTCCCCCCCACCGAGTCTTTACATTTATGCAAATAGGGTTGTAATTTTTTTAAAAAAAATCTTTTGCAGTTCAGCTTGTCTGCTAGGTATTCCCATTGTAAATATCCTTGTCAATTTCATGATCTCAAAGCATTACTTCATTTAGCCCAGCAATGCCAGCCCTCCTTCCCTGAGGAAGCACTCAAGTGGAGCATGAAACTGACAAGTTTTTTGACAAGTAGGGAAGAAGGCTTTGCTAAAGAGAGAATGAAACCCACAAGGATCTTAACAATTGGGATACATAGCAGATAGGTGGACTTGCGCAAGACCACAAAAATGATATTAACAAAACCCATGATCCCATTAATGTAAATGTAAAGTCGGGGGGGGCATGATCCCATTGGCGCAAATCATGAAAAACCCCACCCCCTGTGACTATTTATTTAATGTGCACAAAAATTACAAACATTTCCACAGTTGGAAAAAAAATCTGCTACTGTCTACTACCACTAATCAGAATAGAAACTCTGTGAAATCCTATTGGATTTAAACAGAACGGAATTCCCAGTGTTGAGCAGCCTCCTGGTAAGCATCCTCCTTAGATAATATGCTCCCCTATTCCCTAGCCCTGCACAAGCATTCAGCCCGAGGGCTAAAAAAGTGGAGGGATGCCCTGCTCCCAACATCCTCAGCCCCACCTGTTCAGTTCACAATCTTCTGTGTTGATGGGAAAAATCCAAAGGGGGCTTCTTCTCAATTGAATATGACTAGAAGCTTCCATATGAATGGGGACCCCGGTGTAATAGGGACAGAGTGGCCGATTATTCATTTTGGGTTGGGGACTAAAGGAGCATAATGAATTCTGAGTATGAACATAGGCAATACAAAGCTGAGGCACTAGAAGAGAGAGAGAGAGAGAGAGAGAGAGAGAGAGAGATTGTTAAATGAATAAAATAGAGACACAGCAAAATCATTTTGCTCAGCATGTTCCCTGGAAAGAAAACTTTGGAAATGAAGTGGTGAAAGACATTAAACAGAACTTTCCTAGTCTTTGAGTGTCTCTTAAATTCTCAGGTACTCCAAGAACGGAATGGCTCGGGAAAACATGTAATATAATACACGTGGCTGTGATATGGGTTGCCTCTGTGCACTGGCATCTGGAAAAGGGGAGATCCTGCTCTTCAAGGGCTGAGTGACATCTTGCAACTTGCTTCCATCCATTCAAAATGGAAATTCTAAACTAGGATTTTAAAGGAAGGAAATTGGCCTTAAGCTTGGTTTTATCGCTCTAGCAAGGAAGTATTGTCCCTACCGTAGTTTTGTAGTTCCTCCCTGTTATTGTTGCCATTTGTAGAAGTTCAGGTTTTGCTTGACTGTTCTAATAATGAGGTTGTGAATTTGAAGGCTCTTTCTTTCATGCTATTGATTTCTTTCGTATCCCTGATGGGAGTTTTAGATTAACCATAGAGGTGATCCTTTCCCGTTCACATGAGATGAGAATTATTAAGGTCAGTGTGTTGGTTAGAAGTTATACCTGTATGCAAAAATATATATCACAAAGTTATGTTATGTCCTATTAATTATGCTTATTGGAGCATTGCATGTGGATGCCCAATTAAAGTCCTATTCATTCATTCTATTCCACATGTAGGGCTAAAAGCATGGCGATCCCTGTAACACCTGGCCCCACCCTTGACATCTGCACTTTAAGTGCAGACATCTGCAAAGGGAGCCATGAGTACCATTTTTTTTCGTAGAAAGGTGGGATACAAATCAAATGCATTAATAAATAAATGGGCACCTATGTACGTTCAGCCAAATGTGCATAAGCCGCTCTATGCATTTGGAACCCCTGCCCTAAACTTAGCCATACATGTGAATACTTTTCTGAACAGGACTCTGATAGACACACAACTGCAGCGGAGCAGAAGCAAGAATGTAAACTTTCCCTTGCCTGCTCTTTCATTTCATCGGAAGTGAATAATTCATCCTTCGTAGAAATTATTTATCCAAAGTATATGACTACATAATAAGGTATAGAAACCTCTCTTCTCCCTCTTTTTTAAAAGAGAGATGTTGGTCCATTCTTCCTTCCCTGTTCAGCTTCCCAGGGCTGGGCAAAGCTGGTAATAGGCCCAGGCAAGATGGGAAATGTAGGCCCCATTTCAAAGTGTTCATTAAGTATTTTTTAATCTGTTCTAAATACATATGAACTAGAACGATTTATAAAAAAGGTAATGGCAAGCACTTTTATTTTTCTTTGGGCAAATTCATCATCAACAACAGAAAAATCAAGCAACTTTGCCTTGTCAATGTTAATGTTCAAAACTGCTAATCCATTCAAATGTTCTTGCACCATTGAGTAGACCCCATCAAAATCATAGGCGCATGCCATCTGGCCCCACTGGCCACTCCTCTGCCCAGCCCTGCAGCTTCCATAACCACTCTTAGTTGTGCAGCAATAGCAGGTCCTGTGACCCACTAAGTCAAACCCAGCTGTATGGTGACACACTAGACACATGTTCCGGGGAATGGCAGCAGTGGGCTGATGGACTGAGTTCAGTTCAGTTTGAAGGGTCACATATTGTATGGCCTGGCTTATTGGAACCAATTAACATATGGAGGTATAACGGTGATTTTTGTCTCCTTTGCAAAAAGGCGCTATGCCATGAACTTGCATTTTTTGCTTTTTAACAGGTGAATTTCTACACCATCTGTAGAACATTTCCCCTCATGACTAGGAACACATGGTTAGGGCAGTGGGTAGGGAGGAGTTATTTTAACTTTCCTTCCCTGGACTGAACAAAATCCTTGATTGAGTGATTGGATTTGTGTAGAAAGGGAGCAGGTTTTTTTTTAATTTTCCATATCTTTCCACCATGCTAATGAAATTTGCAGACATGGAGAGGAAACGAAAAGTTATTTATAGGAGTGGGTGGAATGTGAGGCCTAATTGTGCTTAGTCTATTGCTAAGTACGTAATCTGTTTGCTATTAAGTTTTACAATCTTTCAAGCATTATATACAGGTTTTTTAAATATATATATATATATATATATATATATATATATATATATATATATATTGTGTGTGTGTGTGTGTGTGTGTGTGTGTGTGTGTGTGCACACGTGCGTCTGTAGAAAAATCCAAGTCTACATAAATCTGACAAGAGTTAAGTGGTTGGTGGTTTTCTTAGCTATGAACTAGTCGGAGTTTTAAAAAGAGTGTGTGGAGAAGGTCACTTTTAGGGTTACTTGGTTTTTGTGCAGAGCCTTGCCTGCTTTCCAAATGGTATTTCCAGACCTTTATAGTTTGATGTGTCTCTATTCATGTGCTATATAAATCAGTTGTTTCCAAATGTTCTATTTTAATTGTCTGTGAAATTCTGTCCTTAGCCTAGCTCTCACTGAGGTGATAAACCTGCTTCTGAGCTGTACCATTTCAGATTGCATCCTGCTGGAAAGCCTTTCCTTATATCTCCTTACTCATAGAAAATTACTACATTGGGGAGAAGGCTAGACTAAAACTCTTCTCCCTTTTATATTATATGCATAGGTTTTGTGTGTGTGTGTGTGATACTACACTTGTTCTTAGCCAAAAGGCCAAGAAGGCCGAGAAGCGATTTCATTCTGGTATGTGTACTGATCTAGTTCCTCACTCACAAGTTCTTAATGTATGTTAATGTGATTTTTCTATATTATCCATTTTTGACTTACTTATTTATTTGAGCTTATCTTTTTAGTTGTTTTTATTATATTGAATTGTGATGGCTTATCCCTTTTAGCAATAAAAGATTTCATTCATTCATTCATCCCTTTGTGTGCGTGTGTGTATGTTTGGTGTGTGCATGTTGAGGTGCATTCTGTCATGAGCATGCACTCTCGCCCACCTGCAATTGAAGTGGCACAGCCCAGACAGTTTTAGCACCTTAGTGAGGGCCAAACTAGATTAGGGTGACCATATGGAAATGAGGACAGGGCTCCTGTAATTTAGCAGTTGTATAAAAAAGAGCATTGGTAGAGTGACTAGATGCAAAAGAGAGCAGGGCTCCTGCAGCTTTAACTGTTGTGATGAAGACGGAATTTCACCAGGTGCTGCAGGCATGCGAATGACACCTGCTGGAATTCCCCTTTTCTGTACAGCTGTCAAAGATACAAGAACCATGCCCTCCTTTCCACATGGTCACCCTGAACTAGATGTAATGTTAATAGCATGAATACAATTGATGTACATATTCCCACCACCACACCATTATCTTGAAAAGGAAACAGCAGTGACCAGAGAGCTTGACCAACATTAGGAGAGAAAATTTAACCCAGCCATCCTCTGCCTGGTGCCATCCAGATGTTTTGGACTACAACTCCCAGAATTCCTGACCATTATCCATGTTGGCCAGGACTGATGGGAATTGACGTCCAAAACATCTGGAGGGCACCTGGGGCGTTATTGATGTTGTCCCAGTGCCATTGTTATTAAGCAAACCCATGATTACACAGTGATCTCCCCGATGTCCTTACTTTTTCTGTCCCACTGACTCAGTGGGACCCTCTACAATTTGCCTGGTTAAAAGTTGACAGCCCTAAGTCTACCATACAAGATTTTTCCTCTTATTTGATAAACACATATGCGCAAGTGCATGTGCACGCGCGCGCGCGCGCGCACACACACACACACGCCAAAAGGAGTGAAGAAAATGTTTATCTCACAGTTATTAACACCAGTGCTATCAAATGCATTGGTTCTTTCGGAAATGAGCAGCTGTGTAAATCATTAGTAGATTGCTAGGGATTATAGCTAGCCAAAATATGCTCTTTTAATGTCTTAAATTTCCTAGATGTAAAATAAATGTAAGTTAAGTATCTTCTGTTACTCTAGATGCTGCAGGTTTCACAGAAGTGAATACTGATTGATGTAGATTATGTTTCTTTCTACATCACTTGGGTATCCATAGATGACCCAAGGTTAAGCATATATTCTGAGTTATTGAGATCTTCGAAAGTAAAGGGTTTCTGAGGGAGGATCTGGTTCCTTTCCTTGTGAGATTTTTCTTCTCTTAGAGTTCATTTGTTTTCTATTTGCCATCCACTCCAACTGTAACTTGTTGCAAGCAATGGGATTTCTCATACTTCCCTTTGGGAAAAGTTCTCGTAAATAATAATCCTTATGAAAATTACCATGATGTTGCTCATGATTCTGCAATGGATAAATTATTTAGACAATCCTTAGGGTTGCAACAGTAGGGCTGTGCATGGACCCCATAACCTACTTTAGAGGCCGTTTCGGAGCTTCTGACCCGCCTTGGCCCAAATCAGACCTGGTCTGACCCACTTCGGAATTTGGAATTATTTTATATGTTGCTTGTAAGCTGCTATGGTAGGATTTGCATCCTGAAAGGTGGAATATAAATCACTGTAATAAATAAATAAAATAGATATAACAATGCAGGAAATATGATTAGATTACTGCAACTTGCTCCATGTGGTGGTGCCCTTAAAATGTGTTCGAAAACTACAGTTGAGGAGGAATACAGTGTCCAGATTGCTCTCTAGTGTATGGCTTTTAGAACACATTACACTGGTCTTATGTCACTGGGCCTGGTTTCCAGTCTGTTTATGGTGGGATAACCATATTTTGCAAACTAAAGAGGAGGACAACAAGGTTGGTCCCCAAGCGGGTGTGCCCACCAACATGTTCAGCCCCCAAGGGGGTGTGCCCACCCGAACATGGCCTTGGTCACATGTCTGATTTTACAACACATAATTAAGAAAACCTGTTCTACATAAGATCTTAATGTTAAGATCACTAAAATAAAGAACAAGTGAGATATTCAATGTATCTGAAATTAACTTCACCCACTCCTACTTCTGTAGCTTTTGCTGTACTTTGAAGATCTTGCTATATTATGTGTGGAACAGTCTCCCCCACATTCAAATTTCTTTTCTTACTGCAATTCCTTCACTGCATGATCATAGATTCACATTTCCTAACATTTAACACTCTTTGCCCATCTCCTTTCTCATAGCCATTTTAAGTCCAGATCCATACTCACAGATTCAGCACACTGCTACCACTGAACAAATGAAGCAGTTGACAAGTGCAGAAAAATCTAGTACAGTGAACTAGCAAACTAGCATTCAGAAAGAGTATAAAATACTATTACCCTGCAAACATGAACCATGGAACAAAATAGACTAAAGGCTTGTTGCAGTCACTTCTCACTATCACCTCTTAGATTGTTTCAACTTCTGGTTAAACAATGATAAACTAATCTAAAAATTTGTCATTATACTATGTAAACAACACCATGGTCAGTAGCAAGGCCAAAACAGTTGCCCATTATCACAATTCTAGACAAGGATCTTTCCCTCCTTTTATCCAAATACCTTATGAATTTACACTGCCTCAGTGTGCAGATAACAGAAATCCCAATCAGGGGCCAAAAGAAAACTGCCCAAAGAAACCTCAGAAACAAGTCCCATTGATTTCAATAAAGCTTACTCCCAGATAAATGAATATAGGATTACAGCTTCTTCACATCTGTTCAACTTATTCTAGCAAATGCAGGCCCCTCCTGTTAAGGAGAACTATGCACTCACCAGAACCTGGCCTCGTGGATAATGCAACCAGTAGGTGCTCTCCAGAAAGATGCTTTCAGAGCCTAGGAGATCCAGACACACTGAGAAAAGCTAAGCCAAGCCACGCTATGCACTCACGTATTATCTTGCTGAGACAGAACAATTCTGGAACAAGACAGTACTTTGCAATTGACCAGACATAACAGTCATAAACAAAAAAGAAAATCACACCTACCTCATTGACATAATAATGCCTATACTTGAAACATGTTCAATAGTCAGGAAATGTCTGAATCAGTAAAAGACAGCATGGCTTGGCAAAGCCCGTCATGTTCATCTACAAAAACTAACATGAGCAAAAAAGCAGAGATATAACAACAACAACAACAACAACCCTTTTAATTCTTTTAAAGATTTTTTAAAGAAGGATGAACTCAGGAGCAGCATTTCAACCTTTTAGAATAGGAGGAAAAACTGCACAGAAGTTGGGAAACCAAAGTGGGTGGGGCTAGGGGAAGTGAGGCCGGATTGGGACCTCAGGAGGTTCTGCACCCATACTTTAGAAGGTGAGACACCTGCAGCAGGGTCTCTCAAGTGTTCAGTTTAGTTGGGAGAAGGCAGATTTTAGATACCTTAGTCTCAATGACATATATATGAAAATGCGAAATGTGAATGTTTTGGTAGGACGTAAAAAGAAAACATCACAGTAATATGCTGTCTGCCCAATCTTTTCAGAATTGCAGTTATAAGAACAGTTAAAATAAAAACTTCATTCAGATTGGTGTTTCTGTCTTTACAAGTAAATATTTATTTGTTTAAAACATTCATCTTCTGGTGTTCCATCAAAGCTGACCTTCAAGGCAGCTTACCAAAAATTTAAACAATCTACAATGCAATCTCATAAAACCACAAAGAAGGATTATATATATACACACAATATGTGATCCAGTGGTTTTGTTGTTGCTTGCATCTGCAAATCATCCAGTATGTGCACAGCTCCTTTATAATTGGTTTTACCATTCACCTCAATGGATAGAGCAGATCTATGCTCATCCCATTCTAAACTTGGGATAAGGATGCTAAAAGATGAAATGGTTTTGACATATCACTAAATTTTCCAACTTAAGAACTTGGAAACACATTTCCTTTCTGATCGTGAACAATTATGAGCAGATGCTACATTAAAACAAAACAAGAAAACTCTTCAGTGCCCTTTTTGTAGGTACCTGGAACATATTATGCCTTTATATGAGACTTTAGTACACTAATTATGTCTCCTTTTGTTCAAAGACAGCTATTAATATTCACAATTTATTGGCTTCCAGGAGGACACACATACACACACTGGCTGAAACAACAAAGGAATAAAACAAATAGTGCTTCATTTTAAAAGATGGGATACCTAAACTGTTACGGACAAGTTTACTCAACTTGACCAGGAAAGCATGAATCACCACTTAAAATCTGTTATGAAAATCAGATTAAATTTAAGATTAGTTTCTTATGGTTTTGCTAAAGAATCTGAAATATTTCCATTTGGAAACACGTTATTTCTTTAACCTTCTCGTGTTAGTTTGTTCAGTATTGTGTTTGTTGCATAATGAAGGTTACCCAAAGGTAAGGCATGGAAAGATATAGAAGGGGAAGTGGCAAGGATGAAAATTGAGATAAGGAAACCAAAAGGTAGGTGGCTAAGAACTTAGAAAGCTTGTGAAGGTTTTACCTATAACAGAAATAGTTCTTCAGCTTTTATACTCCAGTCCAGATAAAGTCAGTGACTCAATGAAGTCCCACTGATTTCAATAAGACTTAAGCATGAATTGCTTTGGATTGGGGTCACTCTTTTTACAAGAAAATAGAAGACACCTTTCACTCTATGGATCCAGTGATCTTTTGCAGCTGCAAGGAGGCCAATGTGAATGCTGAACACCTGGACACTTGTAGTATCACTACTCACCCCAGTGAATGGGGAGGATCATTTCATTTAAGTGAATGGGGAAGTTGACTCACACAAGACCTCCATGTAGACATTAAGGCACCCATTCAACTCCTTACAATAATGACCATGTACAGGGAAATTCACTGGGTTGGATTCAGATTTAGGTACTTCCAACTGGGCTGGCAGAAGTGAATTTCCCCAACCCTCCTCCCCTTGGCAGTCCCTCAATACCCTGACAGTGCTACATAGAGGGGCAGGAGACCCAGCTGAATGGGGTAAGCTGTGAGGCGGGAGAGAACAGACTAGTGGTGCAGTGGAGGCAAAGCTCACAGGGAGGGAGCACCAGTCCTTTAATTGATTAGCAGGGATGGGGACATAATTTGCCACCCACCTCAGACTATTCTGTTCCCTTTGAGTTCAGCTGTGATCCTCACAATAGCTGGGGAGAAATGAATTCCCCCCCCCAACAATATATTGTTCCCAGTTGTAATGTTAATGACTTGGTCTTGAATAACCAATTAAGACCCACTCGCTTTTCAAAAGATCTGCTCCTAGCAGATTAGAACTCCTGGACCTGGTTTGTTGATATGGATCAACCCAACTGCCTGCAATTTTGGACTTTCCTTGGGGGCTGGGTTATGAGGACTGTCACGAGGAGTGTCTGCACTTCAATGTTTACCTTGTCGCCACTGGGGAAATTGGGATCCTAGAAAATTAGACAGATATATCTTCTGTTGGTAGAAGGCAGACCCTAAATCCAACCCACTGTCCTGATAGAAGGATGTTCCCTGCTTTTACAGTGTCAAGAACACGGGACTAATTCTTTGAATCACTCCCTCATTTGGAAACTTTTCTTTAGAATGCATAATTAGTTTCTAGCAAATATTTGCAGTGGCACAGAAGCTGTGTAGCCCAGTGGATAGACTGAATGCACAATCCTGTATATCTTTACTCAGAAGTAAGTCCCACTGAGTTCAACTAGATTTACTCCCAGGTAAGTGAATATAGGATTGCAACTTGAATGTTGACCTGGGTTCATGTTCCAGCTGTGCTATGAACTTGATGGGTGAACTTGGACAAGTCACTGTCTTAGATCCAGAATAATCATTCTTCCAGTGGAAGGGCACCAGTTGTAGAACAGTGGCTATCAAAGGCTAATAATAAGGTGACCATATAGAAAGGAGGACAGGACTCCTGTATTTTTACTAGTTGTATAGAAAAGGGAATTTCAGCAGGTGTCATTTGTTGTGTTTAATTGCATGTTTATGATTTGTATATTTTATAGTTTCAAATTTTACTGCAACCACCCACAATGAACAAGATAAAGAAATGTGGCAATTCATTCATTCAGTCATGTACCCTATCATATCGCAAGGTCTTTGGCTGGATAATAATATGCACAGTAACCATATGGTAAGGAGGATAGGGCTTCTGTAACTTTAACAGTGTAGAAAAGGGAATTACAGCAGGTGTCATTTGTATGCATGCAGCACCTGGTGAAATTCCCTCTTCATCACAATGGTTAAAGCCACAGGAGCCCTGTCAGCTTTTGTATCTGGTCAAGAGGGCAGGGTCCTGAAGCTTTAACTGTTGTGATGAAGAGGGAATTTCACTGGGTGCTCCATGCAGATGCATGAGCTCTGTCCTCTTTTCCATATGGTCACCCTACTTAAAGGACTTACAACCAGCCCTTTTTCAGGACTTGTGAGCCGCCAATGTATGGCATTTTCCTGTCCCACAGGGGACAAATGACAATAGGCCTGGTTTGACCTCAGGTGACATTATCAATATTGGTAGGTCTTACACAACTATCTTGGTGAGTCTCCTGCCGGGTGCCTTCATCCCTTGGTTTGTGCAGTGCCCCAAAATCAACCTGTGTTTGGCTGGAGATTAGAGGTAGATGGTGTATGACATGCCAATCCTTTCAGGGTCAATCAAAGGCATTCCTGACAGAAATATGCTTTCAGACAGTACAGGCACTGGCACGAGGCCTCAGACCCATTTCATTGGCATGCCGATGTCTGTCTGAGGAAAAAAAACGTCTCTTTCATGCGAATGGAACAATTAGCCCTCCGCATCTCATCAGCTGCATGGAGTGATCACACCAGAAACGAGACAGCCCCATGCACAAAACAGCTGAGGAATACAGACAGAATAATATTGCTGTATCCTTTTTTTTTTTTTAAGGCGCTATTTTCACTTCTTGATTTTCAAAGGCAATAAAGAACAAGAGAAAGAGAAAGGAGGAAGAAAAGGGAGTCCAGAATTATATTTGCAATAATATGGCTTCCTATCCTCCTGACTCCCTACTCACATAGTGAGAAACTTGCAAGCTTTGCCAATAGCACTAAAGCAGCCAGCCCACCTTCAACATTTCAGTCACCTCTTAAACACTTAGAAGCTGAATTGAGTGAAAAAACCCCTTTTCAGAAGAATTTCCAAGGAAGTAGAAAGTTTCCACACCCTAAATCCTATCCTGAGAGAAATGGAAACTAGGTCACCATTGCCAAAAAGTCTGAATTGTTGTATCACTGGCTATTGAACGTTATATTTTGCAATATTTTTAAAAAATGTAGACATGTTTTGGTGATATATTAAAACACACGCATGTGTGCACTTTTGAATGGTTGGCGGGATATTCTTTCTTTTCTGTAAGACCGGTTCCAGGTGTAGTAGGTCAGACCTCGCCGTGACCCTGGTGACCCTGTGTTGAAAGCTAGAATGATAAATGAAAACTGGCCAGCATCTAAATAAAAGGGGGAAAAAAGAAAGAAAACCCCTTAAAGAACACAGCTGCTCATAAAAGCAGTACTGGATTCAAAGCTGAAGGGTGTGTGGTAAGGTGTTGAGTGTGTGTTGGAGTGGCTATTGTTGAGCCAGATTGGTTTCAGACTCTAACTTACTGATAGTATATTTGGGTAAGTTGTGCTCCCAATATATATGATGGAACAGACTGTGGCCTGGGATTATGTTCTAAAGGAGGGGTGCAGAACCTCTTTTAGCACAAGGGCCAACTTCCATTTCAAAGAAGCTTTCATAAGAATATAAGAAGAGCCCTGCTGGATCAGACCAAGGGTCCATCTAGTCCAGTACTCTGTACACACAATGGCCAACCAGCTGTTGACCAGGGAACCACAAGCAGGACATGGTGCAACAGCACCCTCCCACCCATGTTCCCTAGCAACTAGCATACACAGGCTTATTGCCTCTGAAAGTGGAGGTAGCACATAGCCTAGGGTGACCATATGAAAAGGAGGACAGGGCTGCTGTATCTTTAACAGTTGCATAGAAAAGGGCATTTCAGCAGGTGTCATTTGTATATATGGAGAACCTGGTGAAATTCCCTCTTCATCACAGCAGTTAAAGTGCAGGAGCTATACTAGAGTGACCAGATTTAAAAGAGGGCAGGGCACCTGCAGCTTTAACTGTTGTGATGAAGAAGAAATTTCACCAGGTTCTCCATATATACAAATGACACCTGCTGAAATTCCCTTTTCTATGCAACTGTTAAAGATTCAAGAGCCCTGTCCTCCTTTTCATATGGTCACCCTAACATAGCCATCAGGACTAATAGCCATTAATAGCCTTCTCCTCCAGGAATTTCTCCAATCCCCTTTTAAAGCCATCCGAATTTGTAGCCATCATTACATCTTGTGGTAGTGAATTCCAGAGTTTAACTATGCCCTGTGTGAAGAAGTACTTCTTTTTGGGGGGCCACATTCCAATTGTGGGCAGGGCTGAAGACAAAAGGGGTGGACCAAAGGCAAAAGTGGGTAAAATATCACCCTACTTTTATCTTAAAGATCTCACAGCTGGTAATTTAGTCTTGGGAGAGACATTTTGACCTTTTAGAATGGGGGGGGGCACACTTCACAAAAGCCAGGAAATGATGAAATGATTGATGGCTGGGGGAAACGGGTGGTTACAGAGGAAGTTAAGTCTGTGGAATACCTTTGTCAGGCAATCCTGCTATACTACCAACATTGTTAGTTCGAGGTTAAAATGTTTTTATTTATTTGGGCTTTTGGAGTACGAACCTCAGCTCTCTGTTAGTCCCCCCCCCCTTCCTGGCCATATTTTTTAATTTACTGTGGCTTTACTTAGAAATTATTCATCTATAGCTATGTACTTATTTTTATTGTTCACTTCGTAAGTTGTGCATCTTGGTAGAAGGGCAATTTAGAAATGTCACAGAGAATTAATAATGCAAGCAAGGTCTAGATGAATTCTGACTGAATATCGCAATCCACTTGTACCTTGCAAATTCCAAAGCTCGTGCAGAGCTAGCAACAATAGCCAGTATGGTAGTGTTGTTCCCCTTCTGTCTGCTATGTTCCCCATTCAGCAGAACATGGTGTACTAAGACAACCACTTGACTAATAATAAAGACTGAATCATCATGGTGTGCTTCGAAAAAGGATTTTCCCAGTCGCTTGCTGCTGTAGAAGTTGTAAAGTCTGAATGAATCCCAACATAACGCAACAGCGTATTACATATGGCATGGGAAGAGGGATAGGAAGCATGATATTTCAGCGCGACATTTCAGTCTATTAGGACAAAATTCTAGGGCTGGTGCCTAAAGGCCTGTCAAAATATAAGGGGGAGGGGGACTGAGTGGAAATGCTGCCCATTAGACTATTTCTCACATTTATTTCATTTCTATACTGTCCAATAGCCAAACCTCTATAATTTTTCAGTATATCTATAGTCCTTTTTTTGTATATCTGATAATAGTCTTGCTGTTGATGGGCAGAACTGACTCAAGCTGAAAGTCAAGTTGTATAGTTGTATCCCAGCCCTTCCATGACATCCATATCGTTTAGAATTCAGCATATGTGGCATTCACTATGGGTGGGTTAGGAGGAAACGTCTTGGATCGCTACACTAAAACCAGTAGTAAAATCTCTCCTATAATTTTGTCCCTTTTTCCATTCTGTCACATATTTATATTATATGTACAGTTATGATTCCATGGTATTTCAGGCTTTAAAGCTTTGCTAAAGATCAGTTTTGGCAACACTTCACCACAGAGTGAGGCACATTGAGAACCCCAATGATTTTGCTGTTTCACGCCCAACTCTCCATTGGATTATGGCACAAAAGCCTGCAGTGAATGAGTATGCTTTGCAATATATTATATACTTCTAAATGGGTGTGGTTTTATTAACTTCCTTTTCCAATTCTTTTGGCAATCTCACCCAAAATGCCCCTTTATTCTACAGCATTTCCCTACTGAGACATTTTATGAAATAAAATGCCAGCTGATAAGTGGATTGGGAAAATGTCCTCATTTACAACCAAATCTTGGCCATATCCCATAATATTTTTTATATTTTCTATTTGGGATTGCATTTTTGTTTATATGACAAAGCCTTAAATAACCTTTTAAGGGTTATTTGAATGGAAAGAAACATCATAATTTGCTGGTAGACTGTTCTTGTATCTCTATTCAGCTATACTTGGGGAAGTCTAATTATTTATTCCTTGATTTAGTGAGGTACACATGACAACCATTGTATTACTGGCTAACGGTAAGCATTTCAATTTACCAAGATCTCCTTTCTACATAATACATTTCCACCAAGACACAAATGTGTTTTCTGTAAGTTCCAAAGTGAATGATTGCACATTATTATTGTTGTTGCTGTTGCACTAATAATAGTCTTCCTGTTTCTGATATTAATGGGATTTATCAGAAACATCGTTTATGGTTTATTGATCCCCAGCTGCATCTACCTATGTCTGTTAAAGTGCCAGCACATTTTGTCAGCCTTTTTCATTCTCCCTCAATCATCTTGGGGGCTATTTCATGCATGTAAGTCATCCCTTGATGTCTGTAGTCATCAAATGATGTCAATAATGCTACAACAGCATGTAAAAGTGACCATTTTATTGGAAGAGGTTATAGCCCCCAACAGCTTATGAGACTACCCATGTCTAGTTCTGACTGTGCACTGTTGCATAGGGGAAAGGGACTCAGCACCACACAGCATTAGAGGAGGTCTGGATGGACTTTAGTGGCCTATGCTGGGTGCTGCTAGCAACTCAGCAGTTGCCAAGTTAACCTCCTCTGATGTTTTCCAATGCCCTCCGATAAATGTGCTGGGTCCTCTGTCCTTATGTTGTGGCACTTAGTACAGGATGTTCTTTGCTTCTTGTGAATTGCTTTATGAGTCTCAGCTAGGTACAACTAAATCACTTTGGTCAGGGGTGGGCAACTTCAGAGACTCTTGGGGTCCCAGTTTCTAACTCCAGGAACCTACCAGAGGCAGCACACACCCAGGTCAAAACCACCATTAAATTGCTGAAATTTTTAGAAGCAGCAAAACAACAACAAACTAAGCACATGGGGGGTTTGCTTGGGATTGACTGTGTTTTATGGTGGAACTTTAAGCCAGTTTTTAGAAAAAGCAGGAGATATGGCTACTACTTGGTACTACCATTAACCCTAAAACACAGATCAAAATGCGTTGAGAAGCTAAGACAAAGATTGCAGCAAAGATGGAAAATATTATTTCTGTGATATTCTCCCCTCCCCCACAATGCATTTTAAATAAAAAACAAAAACTACAAAGCAAACATGGTTGCGATGACTCATTGACTCTCACGGGGATGTAATGTTGGTAATATAGAATAGTAGCTGCATGTATATGCCTCCTACAACAACAACAACAACCCTGAACTTGATTATGGGTATTGCTAAGAAAGAAAGTGTACTGGGAAATTAAATGTAGTTGCATCCCCTTGCTATTAATGTCATTGTATGTTCCTTTGACTTTTATTGCAGAAAGGTTTGAAGGGGGTGGGGTGGGGAAATCAGCAGGAGTGTAGTTCATGCCTGTCATCAATGTGAACTAAAACGAAGCTGACAAGTGAATCCCTGTCCTGGCCCACTTCATGCTGTGCTAATGAGCTCCATCGTGCTAAGAGTCCAGATGTGATTTCCTCACTTTATTCAAATTAACTAAGCTTTAAATAAAAACATAGCACTTCTTTTTTTAGACGCATGTATAAAGCCTTTGTTTAATATATATATATATATATATATATATATATATATATATATATATATGCTTTTATTCACTGAACATGTGTGTTGGGAATATTACTCTCAGTTTTCCATTCTGTCATGTCACAAGCATCTCAAGCAAGGCCTCAGTCAATAGTGTTACATAAATGCAATGTGTGCAACCATAATATGTCATGCAATCAGCCCATACCTTTTGCTTGGCTTCAGCCAGCTTTTCATAACATCCATTGTATAGGGCTGGATAGAAACTGCACATCGATTCACAAACAGCCTCTTGCCATTTTGCCCATGACAAAGCATGTTTTATTAGGGGTGTGCACTCTGCCCCAGAATTATCTGGTAACCACAAATATTTGCAGAGCATTCAATTTTCCAGTGCGGACATTGGCTGCTTCCAAACCCATCGATTAATATCAGAGTGGAGACATGCCCAATCACAGCCTCTAAAGTCTCTGAAATTATCCCCCCTCTCTCTGTGTATTGAATATCTCCATATTTGGAAGGCGCTGAGTGGGGTGAGGGGTAGCTTTGATATTGACATCTGTGGCTAACCAATTAGGAATTGCCACAGCTCAGTCCGTGACCATGGTCTCCTCCAATTGCAGTGTTCAGGGGAGTGGGAAACACTAACTGGCTGCTGATTCTGGCCATGGGGGAGGAGAGGGGAGAGGGAGCGTGTTTCAGCTCGGACTCATAGAAGTCAATACTCCACATTTCCACAGTGTGAAAGTGCTGCTGGGCTGGCTGGCATCCTGAGTGAGAAAGCTTCTACACCTGTGTCAGGTACAAGGAGGCTTGTTATTTCATTTAAACTATTACTGCTGTTGGCTGGGTGGGTATCCAGTGTGTGGTGGGGGAGGGGCTCCGTCCAATAGATCTTTAGGGCACCAGGTTGGAGAAAGCTAGAGTAGAAATTTCCAGCAGCAGCAGTGGAGCTCTGCATAAGCAAGCTAAAGGTTAAAAGCCCCCCATAAGTGCACAGGGGTGGATTAATATGTATGTGTGTGTGTCTCTCTGTCTCTCTGTCTGTCTATGGTTTTAGGAAAGGAAAGGAACCTCTCGTGCAAGCACTTGAGTCATTGCTGACTCCTAGTGGGATGCCTGCTTTCGCTGATGTTTTCTTGGCAGACTTCGTAGCGGGGTGGTTTGCCATTGCCTTCCCCAGTCGCAGTTACCTTTCCCCCAGATAGCTGGGTACTCATTTTACCGACCTCGGAAGGATGGAAGGCTGTCGACCTGAGCCGGCTGCCTGAGGACCAGCTTCTGCTGGGATTAAGCTCAGGCCATGGGGAGAGTTTCGCCTGCAGTAACTGCCGCTTACCACTCTGCACCACACGAGGCTCCTATCTATGGTTTTAGGGGAGGGGGTTTAAAAATTCCTAAAAAAAAAGCATGAATGGATCCGCTATAAACATGGCTTGCCTAAAGTTCTCCTTAAGAGCTATCACTGTACCAAGTTCCATCTCTTTATCTTTAAAAATGAGGGCGCTGTAAGCATTTGACTAATTTCCTTTGATGAGCAGTTATCCAAAAACAGGAGGTTCTCCAAAAGGTAATCCGACAGGGCAGAATAAGGTGAGCCACTCCAAAATTGGGGCAGACAATCACCTCAACGGAGCTCTGGCTCGAATTCTGGGGTGGAGAAGTCCCACTTTGCACACCCCTATGTTTTATCACACTTTCTTATAGACATTTGGTTGTGGTGTTGTTCATCTCAGAGGGTTAGTCGATTAGTTTAGGTGGCAATTTCTAAAAGAATCTACAAATGCAAGCAAGGCGAATGTGAATGTGACTACATGCAGAATCAGATTAGCTAGCAAAACAAATTGATCTCAAACATTTCATATAATGGTAGTGATTTGCTGGCTACCTAGGTGTGCTTCATGTTACCCCACATGTCCAGATACCTTATTGTACATGGAGAGGCCACAGTGAAAAGAAGCCACCATCAGAGACAAGGAAACAATAGACCTAAGAAAGCCATTTCCTGGTGTTCTCAGTCGAGAAAAAAGAAAGAAAGAAAGAACTGCAGTGAGTAGATGGTGGCAATGATTCTCTGTCTGGTGGTAATACAGTGCAAGGTGAGAGGCTAGTGACAGGTGCCTGTAGTGGCTGTTGGAGTATGTAATATACGTATTAGCCCTCATTAAGAGGGTAACACCTGAACCAAACCTCAAAGACTGCTGTGGCTCTATTGAATACAATGAGACTACATTTGTACAAATGATGTTTGATTCAATATAAGAATAATTTATGTTTGCAAATTGTGCCACAAATAGTAAATAATAATTTGCATAATCACAACATTTTAGCATATTATATTAACCACCAGATACGGAGAAGCCATTGTCATGTCTGACCCTGACAGCAGCTTGGATTACTTATCAGAAGAAGAGCTCGACCCAGGAGATCATACACTCCCTGTGGATGGCCCTGACCCCACGCACCTCTGACATCAGGGGAGAAGATTCATTGGACCCTGCTACAGCAGCAAACTCTAATGGATCCCCAGATGGGTCCCTGAGGACTGTAACTTACCTGTGTCAGCAGAGGAGAAGACAGAGTGCCTGCTCAGCCCTCAAACACATGAGCTCCAGAAGGTAGAGGCACAGGCTGCCAAACAGAGGTGAAGCACACGCCTCAAGGGATTGAACATTAGAAGTCTTGGGAACAAGGTCTTCCTACAAGCTCCAGTGCCTTGTATGCCTGTTCCTCTGACCTTGTTTAATGCCTGAACATTTGTGCTACTAACCTTTGCACTCCCATGGATTCTGCTTCGTGGGTTGTGTTTTGTGTCTGATGGCTTATTTGTGTTTGGACCTTGGCTGTGCCTCAGACCTTTCTCTTGGAACTCTCCCTCTTGCCTGGTAAATCGGTGGCTTTGGGCTATGCTTGGTTATTGACTTGCCTTTGGGTTGCATTTTAATTGCCCTAATGCTGAGTCTGAACCAGCCCAAGCGGGATACATATGTACTCTAGCCATCCAATTGAGTATGAAATTCAGGTTTGAATAATTAAACTTTGTCTCTTAGATAGGCTGTAGACATTTCATTTTAACTCAAGAAAGAAGAGGTCACATGCGATTGGCCATAATTCTGAATGTATATTTATGGGGGGGTTTTTTACCCCTTTGTCTTGCTTCAACAATAGCTACTGCTAATGTGTACAAGGGGTTGTATTTGGTGCAGTCATAGAGGGTAGTATCCAACTCTGCTTCTCCACTTAACACTTTGATATAGTAAGTGATTTTATGTGCTACACAGATAGCATAAGCTGGTGTGACACATTTTCTGGGAAACCTGTCATGTCGGCTTATGCTATTGGCATTGTGCTAGAGGTTGCTTATGCACTGGAATAAGTGGAGCGGCAGTATTGGATAGTGCCCAGAATGTATATCCAACTTATTTGAAAAAATCACCAATGGAAGAGTGTCAATTTCATTACTTATATCCTAGTGCTTACCTCTAACACTGCTAGATTCCCCCTTTATTATTTACACATTAGTTCACACATTAAAGATGTTTGTGATCATCTTAAAGGTACAGAGTGCTGCCCTAAAGCTTGCTCTTGGCATGCAGAGACATTGTTTCTAAAATCCAGTACCTCCATGTGGATGGTGTACAGGCAGCCACCACAACTTCCGTTATGTCAGTAGCTCCAGGAAGCACCATCACAGAAGTCATGGTGGTTTCATGTACTGCAGCTCATGGGTGTGGGGTTGCTGTTTCAAACTGAACAGCATGTCCAATGTCAGCCTCACAAGTTTCCCAAGACAAACATGTGGTGGTGGTGATGGTGGTAACATGAGGTGAGAATTGGGCCTTTGTTTTTCTTCCCGAGACTTTTTCTGCTTCCTTTTCCCTGGCCTTTGATCACATGAGGCTGCCTTGTCCTGAGTCAGACAATTGTTCCTTCTAGCTCTATATTGACTGGTAGCAGTTCTCCAGGTGTCCGGCTGGAGATGTCAGGGGCTGAACTTGGGACCGTCTACATGCAAAGCAGGCTCTCTACTCGCCTTCCTTTATGTCCAAGGTGGGGAACCTGTAGCCCTCCAGGTGTCATTGGACTCAACTCCCATCAGTCCCAAACAGAAAGACCAGGGGTCAGGGGAGTTGTAGTCCAGCAACATCTGGAGGGTGCCCCACCCCTGCTATATGTTTTAAACTGTCCAGTGACATTTGCAGAGCTGTTAGCAAAGCCATTCATGGCTGCCATCTCAGATATAATCCTTGGAATTAAGCATCCAGAAGAAGGCATTGTCTGTCATCCTATGCTTTGTTGACAAATAGAATGTTCATGTGCCACTGGCAGCTAATGGTTAGGAGCAGCCTTCCTCAACCTGGGGCGCTCCAGATGTGTTGGACTACAACTCCCAGAATTCCCCAGCCAGCTCTGCTGGCTGGGGCATTCTGGGAGGTGCAGTCCAACACATCTGGAGTGCTCCAGGTTGGGGAAGGCTGGTTAGGAGCCTTGACAAGCTGATCCCCTTCCCCTCCCAAGACCCTACATAGAGGTTTATTAGGAGCTGAATTAAGTCCTGTACTGTGTAACTGGTATGCTTATTATCATTGCTATTTATTGACTGCTTTTATTATGCCCCAAATTATGCAAGGAAATTGCCACGGTCAGAAATGTTGACTTTTTAATGTGTGTGAAAGTTTCCTGAGACGGAACAATATTGTGAAGGCAGACATTCTCCCGTTGAGCCAACTGCCGCTCCCTCTCTTTGCCAAAATATTGAGGTTAATTGGGGAAGTCCAAGGTCCCAAATTACTACCGCGTATAAAAGAGTTCGGCATCCTTGTTTTAATGTTTTCATTTCAGGCCCTTGTAAAAATACCACTGAAAGTCTGAGCTATTACTAATCACATTAAAGTCGTGGGCATATTTTATTATTTGGCAGTAAGGTCATCCTGTACATTGTAACTAAATCTGTAACAGGATCCCAATTCCCATTTTATAGTGCTGGCTTACTTAACTATTATGGCTACAAATGACAGGAGAAGAGGAGATGGTGGCGGCAGCGGCGGCACTGGCTGGAGATTGAAACTTATTCAGACGACCTAATTTCTATTCATTACTTGTCAAAGAAATGTGGGTATATGGTTCACTTGGAGGCCCTATCAGAGAGAAAAAAAATACATCTGCTCTAATCCTCGGAATGAAATATTTAATGCAAAGCCAATTAATGACACTAAAGGGAACTAGCCCCATTATATTCAGAGCAGATATAAATATTTATAGCCAAAGATGGCATGTAAGGCAAGGATTTTGAATCTTTTAGGCCCAAATACCCCTCTGTCGGCTGCCACCAAGAGCTCTTCCAAAATGGTATTTGGGAGGAGCTCTTGGCGGCAGCGTGGATGAACATTTCAGAGCCAAAGGCAAAACAGGGGGGGGGGCACAAACAGGCACACAAATAAATACCAGCTCTTAAACACAATAATAATAATAATAATAATAATAATAATAATAATAATAATAATAATAATAAATTTCTTACCCATCTCTCCATTTTGATCGAGGCGGGGAACAACAGTAAATATAAAATACATAAAACTGAATAAAGAATGTAATATACATTGTTAAAACTAGGGGTGTGCACGGACCCCCCGCTCTGCCCCGCAGGCGGATCCGAAAATTTCAGATCGGCCCGTGCCGCGCCACTCCGCCCATACTCCGCTCCTCTTCGCCGCGGAGCTCCAGCTCCGAATCGGAGCTCCGCAGTGGAGGGGAGTGGTGCCAGGTAAGGCTAGGAGAGGAGGGCGGGGCGGGTTACCGGGCCTGCCGCCATCGCTGCCCGTGCGGAGATGGTGGCAAAGCCCGGTAAGGGACCAAGGGGGAGGGGGGCCTTACCTGCCTCCTTCCACGGTCCGTCGGCTTCTTCAATTGAGCCCGCGGTTCAACCAGGAAGTCTGGGCCGCAAGTGCGGCCTAGACTTCCTGGTTGAACCGCGGGCTCAATTGAAGAAGCTGAGGGACCACGGACGGAGGCAGGTAAGGGAGAGGAGGGGGGTTTACTGGGCCCTGCCGCTGTCACCGCATGAGCGACAGCGACAGCGGCAGGGCCCGGTAAACCCCACTTACCTTTCCGGCGGAGCTCCGGATCGAGGCGAAGGATCCGCCTTCACCTCGATCCTCTTCGCCACGCTCCGCCGGCCCCCCAATCCTCTTTGCCTCCGCCTTAAGGGGAGGCGAAGCACCCCGCTCCACTTCTAATTTGCCGGTCCGATTAGAAGTGGAGCACATCCCTAGTTAAAACATCCTAAAAACATTCTAAAAACATCCTAAAATTCCACTGGATAGGCCTGCTATCTTTCTTAAATGCTAATAGACTGTCAAGTTGATGAGTCTCCTCCAGCAGGCCATTCCACAGTCTGGGAGCAGCAGAAGAGAAGGTCCTCCAGGTAACTAAGCCTTAGGAGAAGCATTTCAACCTTTTAGAATGAAGAAAAATGGCACAAAATGGCGCCACGCAATTGGGATGATGGAAGAAAGACGGCTGACAATCCAGAAACCACAGAACAGATTTAACAAAATCCATACATCCCTATTCTGAGAGCACCTCTGCCCACAGTGGTATCTGTACTTGACAATGGCTCATTTTCAGTAGCCCATGCTTAAAAAGATGTATCCAAGCTCATCCTACATGGCTAACAGTAATTTTTAACATCCCATAAAAAAGAATACCTAGAACAGTTTGAGAAGATCCTCCACCCTTGAATGATGGTGAAGATTTACAGTGTCTGAAATATGTGGTTTTATTAAATAGGGCATTTCCTATTTCATTTTTATTTTATTGGGAGGCACATAGGGAAGTGAAGGATGATGTGGTTTGGGTTGTTGAGACCTGGGTTTTCAGCAGCTCTCATGCCAAAGCCACAAAGCATCATTTAAAGTAACTTGTATCCCACTTTTTCTCTAGGGAACTCATGACATAGGATTTTCCTATTTTTATCCTCATGACATATCTATATGGAAGTTTAAACCAAGGTACCATGAGCAGCTGAACAGGGATCTGAATTTGGGTCTCTCTGGTTCAGTCCAGCCCTCCATCCAAAACAACAACATGGCTTTAGAAACAGTTTCTGGATAGCTATCTAAGGATAGCTGCTGGTTGCTCTGATGTCAGCTGGGTGGTGAAACCACTTTGGGTTTCATTCAGAACTCTAAGGTGCTGGGGCTAGGGTTCAGCACCTTGGACAGCTCCTTTAGAGTTCAGACTGAAACCCAACTGACATCAGCGCCACCATCACCACTGGCTGAGAGAGAATGCAAGAAACCAACACCACACATGTGTTGATGGGCAGTTCATGTCCATGCCTCTGGATCACTGCCCCCCCCCCCTGTATTTTTCAGACCTGCTTCCCAAGTGGCTGAAAAATGCAGTTGATAAATGGATGTAGTGTATATGCACATGTCTGGGATTATTATTATTATTATTATTATTATTATTATTATTATTATTATTATTTTGCATTTTTATACTGCCCAATAGCCAAAGCTCCCTGGGCGGTTCACAGTCGTGGTCTCTGTATTTGTTCCTTTTCTCTTTCCTGTTCTTTCCCTCTCTTTCCCCCTACACACACACACACACACACACACACACACACACACACATTGGAAAGCCTTTGGGCAGATAATACTGAATGAGCACTTGCAAGCATGAAGCCTGCTGACATGAATTGTAAGCAGAGATATTACCTAGCTTGAGCTCCTGCTGAAGGGCAAGGAAATTAAAGTCTTATCAATGTTGGTATCTGCAGCTGGGAAATTAAAAAAAAGAACCTTTTCCTATATGGGAAGAATTAGATTAGACAGAGGTGAAATCTGTTTTTTTTTAAAAAATACTTTGACACCATCAAGAGTTCACATACCGTTTTGTCATTTTCAGGGACGTGAGACTGTGATGTACTATGACTCTTTGCAAGTGGCACAGTGTACCGACAAGGGAACTTGAAAGATTTCTCATCAATAATCTACCACCAACCCCCTTGATTCATTAGAGGCCAGCTCAGGGATCTACAAGCAGCAGCTGTGGTTTCTCTACCTATTTTCCTGGCTTCGCAGGAATTGAAAATGAGGCTTCTCCCAGAGAAGGCATAAAATAGGATGGACCGAGCCCTCCCACAAACACAGATTCAGTCCTCAGTGAAGACCCAGACTTTTGCTCAATACAGATCTGCTTGTGAGAAGGTAGCTCTACCTAGGTGCTGGGCGGAATTCTGTCCAGTTTGTATTTTGATAAGAACTTACAAAATATGCACTTCTCCGATCGGGATGCAAACTAAAATGCAGGAATACAGTAACCCGTTAACAATCGTACTTCTCACATTGTGTGATGCGGTTCTCCAAACAAGATTTGTATATTAAGTAAATGTGTGCATAAAAATGCATATACCAGCGGGGTGGGGGGAACATAAAATAAGCAATTTATAAAAGAAAACTGTTCATCAATTAACTGAATACCAGGCGATACCCTGTTAGCCCCAGCTTCACCACACCACTTCTATCCCATGAATTGGGACAGACCAGAGCTGAATTGGGACCAGACAAGCAGGGCATTTCAAGCCGGGCTTTTCCTAAAGTGCCATCCTCTGGAGAGGTTAGTGCAATGAAATAGCCCCACAGATAAGTGGAATAACCTCCCGTGTTCACTGCAGCTGAACGTGAATGCTCTATTTTAGCTAATAGGAACTGATAGTCCTCTATTGTAAGCTTTGCTTAGTTTACATCAAGTAACTGCATTTTACATTACTAACGTACTTATCTTGCTGAGTTTGGTTGGATTCTCTTTTTTTCCAGGGTTTAAGTTTAAGTTTTAAGTTTTTGAAGAATGCTCTTGGGAGGAGTGGGGGGGAACCCTAAATTGGCAGAGATAATAAATACTATAAATAGAAATCCATATTTTCATAAGACAACATTATGTAAGAATTTATGCTGTGCTTGTAACACAACTGGTGCTACACAGCATAATGTGTGTAAAATGCCCTTTTTAAAAAATATAAGAAAAATGAACTTTAGCTTTCTTAAAATCAGCAGTTCACATTTCCCCCCACTCCATTTTTCTGACAAAAATGACTTTGAATAGGAAGCAATTCATTCTACAGAGGGTTTTGGTTATAAGGCTATTAAGTTACTTCTCTTTATAAATAAAATACTCAAAAGCTCACAAGCTTTGGTCAGACATCAGCCCTTGAAGAAAAGTGCTCAGTGAATGGAAACCTCTATGAATAAGATGGATTCATAAACGGGGCCAGAGAATGGGACTTTAAAAACCACAGGACGAGACATGACCAAGGAAGGAAGCAAGTTGTTTTTTCTGGAACTAACAACATATAATAATTCACTTTCATGTTCTCAGTTGTGATGCACTAGAGCAAGTAATTCTGGGGTTTTCTGGCTATCATTTGAAGAAGATGAGGATAGAGTTCCTTGGAGTATGCAATTTTTGGTTGGTTTGTTCATTATAGACATTACCTAAAGATATTTGGGGCTGCTTTACCAAAAGGTCTCTGCAATGCGGCATGTGGTGTTCCATGCCTCCAGACTTGCAATAATAAATATCTATTTGGGTGACTCCCAATAAGCATCCACCTGTACATAAAATGTACCTCTCCAGTGAAGTTACTTGCCAGCCTATTTGCAGATGTACTTGTGTACCAAGTAGGTATATCGGTAGCAGACTAAGGTCTGTTAAAGCATCCTTACCTCCCTAGTTGTGGCAACAAGGTGGTTCCTTTTTAGAGCTTTTAAAAGCAGGAGGAAAGAGCTGTGAGTGTGTGTCTAAGTGCATAGGATTCTTTGCTTAGAACAGAGCGCTGGACTAGATGGACCCTCGGTCTGATCCAGCATCAGGGCACTTCTTATATTCTTATGTTCTAATGGCAGTCCAGATCCAGTACAATGAAACCTTTTCATGCGTCATTGCAGCTAAAGTAGCAGCATAGTAACTGCCTGTGTGAATCTCTTTTATAAAATGTGCATTTTCACACTTCAGTTAATGGGGGAAAGTGCACTTTTGAAAAATATGCACAGAAATGCACACTTTTTTCTTGTTCAAGTTGTGCACTTTTCTAATTCAAACAAGCAAAACAACAGGTCAGAAACAAAAACAGGCTCAGCTAAAACAAACTTTGAAGTGATTTCTCGAGAATTTAGGTGAGCTTGGAAATTACCATCCCTATAACACACACACACACACACACACAGAGCAATTCTCTAGTTTATGCCTCTCTGTGTGTATGTCTGGAAAGTGTAATGAAAAATGAGAAACTGGGGGCGAGGGAAAGGAAGGTAGGGAACTGGATATGTTTTCTAGGTCAATGGATAAAACTTCACTGCTATGGCTTTTTCCATGGCCGCTATGTTCCTCTTTCTTCTGTTTCTGTGTTTTCCCCAACTGCTTCACTCTGTTTCAGATTAAGTATTCCTCCTCTCTGCAAAATAACAAATAAATAAACAAACAAACATACATATTCCATTAAAAGAAACACCATATAAACTCTTATAGTACTAGAACAAACTATGCAAATGAGGGACTCTGTACCAAAGCACAAAAAGCTTGTCCTGTGAACATCGTATGTGCACTTGAATCAATGCTTTTGATGGCCTTTCCTGATCCTTCTGTGTATTTTGTTGAGAGGTTTCAGAAGAAATGTAAATACATCTCCACCATTCACACATAGTAATGTAAGCCACTTTGTACCTGTGTGACCATACTCAACTCCCAAGAGTATTGTAAGAAGAAGCCCAAATTAATTGTGTAAATTTTACTAGAACTAAGCATGGATTTTTAACATATCTTTTTGGTGCACAGTAAACATGGCCTCTTCACAATATTATCTGCAAGCTGGATGTCATTGTAGACTCTTCCATTTCAATTTTATAGCAGAAATTAGCCGTTGGAGTGGAAGGTAGAAATTATTTCCAATGTTGCACACCATCCAACATTGTTAACCAGCAAATTAGTATTGGGGACGAGGGAGGGAGGACAACTTGTGGGACAAAACATCTGGAGGACCACAAGTCTCGTCAAACTCACCATTGGCTATGCTGTCTAGGGCTGATGGGAATTGTAGGCTAAAACATTTGGAGAGCCATAAATTACCCACCCTTGCCATAGCCCTTTCAACATCGCATGGGGCTGTGGCATATACTCTGCTTGTGGGAGCTGCCGGCCAGGCCTGAGTTCAAGAATTCGTGCTGTGATGATTCCAGCATGACAGGTATGAAGCCTAAAGTAACACCAGGTTGTGAGAACATATTTTCCTGGTACATGACCCTCCAGTTCAGTGCTTTACTAAGATAATTGCTGTTGATCTCCCCAATTCAGTGTCTTGCTAAGTTAATTGCTGCTGTTTTCAGCAGGATTGCAAGCCCCTTTCACCTGGCTTGTGAATGGGTGAGCGGCTCATGACTGCGCATGGTGATCTGAACACGGATACTGATTAAGAGGGGCTGGCTAGGCAAAGCCAGTGCCCAGCCCTGACACTGAAAATGAACTCAAAAGACAGGGACCTGTCAGCCTTAAGGCCATTCCTGCCATCTAGCTGGAAGTCTCAGGAACAGCAGCGCTTTGAGAGGCTAGCTCTCACACCTTCAAGGGTCCCATTTTCCCCAGTGCACAGCTGCCAGTGCAGCCAATGCAGTGGTGGTCAATATTAGAGAGAGAATGGACTGTTAGGCCCAGACCAGAGGACTGCTCCTTAAATTCAACTCTCAGGAAGGGAGTAGAGTCTGGAAAAGGCAGTCAGCCTGTAGGAGTATATATGGATTCCATTGGATGTACAATTTATTTGGTCAGAACAAATTGTGCATCCCTTGTGCTCTGTGCAGGATAATGAAGCATCTGTCTCTGCCTGCCCTTGTTTTTCAGTCCATGGTTCCTGATCTTGGATTAGATGCATTATGCAGTCTGTGTATTGACTGCTCTTGCCTGTAGTGCAAGATGTCTTGCTAGACCTGCTTCCTCCCAGTATTTGTTGGGTAAGCCTCAACAGGCACCATCAGGCCCCTACTGTTCCCATTCCTGATGGCTGCACATTCAGCTGATGGGTGGAATAGAGCCGACATGTGACATGCACAAGTTGCACACTCATTGGATCTGTTTAGATCTAGGCTGCAGAGCCTCAGGGGTTACAACATATCCCCCTTCCCCGTAACCACCAAGTGTTCTGCTATTTCCTGGCTTTGTGCAATTCCACCCCACACACCCACAGAGGTCGGAAAGTCTCTTTTAAGGCTTAGAAGAGCTTTAAGTTACAATGTGCTGGGGTTTGGGTAAGTTTGGCTCCACCCCTTTTGCTTTTGGAATGAGTCCTCCCTCTAGTGCTTCTCAAAATGGACATTGGCTCTCAGTCTGAAAAAGGTTGAACACCCCCAATTCAGACCTTCAGCTGAATATGTGGAGGTTGGGGAGGGGCCAGCAGGCGTGATTACAATTTTTCTTTCCACATATTCACAGAGTACAGGCCATGTCAATAGAGCTATTATTACACTACAAAAAATGGTAGTTTCGGGGGGGGGGGAGGGATTCAGATGCTGCTACTCAGGAAGCCATCTATTCCAAATAGTAAAGACTGCAAAATTGATACTTTGGGAGAAAGGAGGCCTTATGGGCTTTCTGAGACTAAAGAAAATCTTTGCATAATAGCCTAAAGGGAGAGCTATTAGAGTCCCTTAAGCCACTATCAAATAGGAATGATACCCATAGAACAAACAGCCTGGATTGAGGCAGAGGTTGCTTTGTTATAAAAAACAGCACTATTTTATTTCTCTGTTTCTTCAAATATGGATCTCAGGCAAACTCTTGAGCATAGCGGGGTTGGAAAAAATGGAACCTTTCTAAGTTTTAATCAGAAACGTGACCTGGAACATTAAGAAGCAAAATGAAAACAGTAACGTGTTATGGCACCTCTGGTCAACACACCACTAGGAGTAGGTGATCAAATTATCTCTTGCCAGCATTTATTGGAGTAGTGGTGGTATACCGCAAAATTAAAAAAAATTGAGGATATGACCATTTGTGTCTATGCACACACATGCTTTAATCAATGGGAGAAAAATGTGTACATTTAAGAAATATGTAGTTTATGCTTTTGGAATGTTTCTGGGGGGAAATGCAGACAAAAATATGCATGGACATGCATGTGGAAAAAAGGAGACCACAATCGCTTAGAGGTGGAATCAGCAACCCTGAGTTTTGCTGATTCACACATCCTGAGTTAATATGCAGTAGTATTCAGTGGCTGGTAAGTTATGGGATTTCACATTTAAAGCCTTCCCAAATCAAAGCCATCAAAAGATGGCAACAATTCTTAAGTAGGGATGCCACAGGAGTCCAAGAAAGGGGTGGAGTCTGATGGACACCCCCTCTGCCCTGCTCATCCTCCAAGACTCCAGACTGCCATGCTGACCAACTTGGTATGCGCTGAGTTGGACAAGCATGGTGGTCCCTGTTAGTCCACCAAGCTGCCATTTATTTCATAAATGCCCATTTGCACAAATGGCAGGCATTGAGGGTCCATCTATGAAAAATTACAGGCATAAATGCTGCTTCCTCACTCCAAGCTCCTTCCAAACCCCTTCTCCAGCCACTTTTGCTGTTGGTGCAACACACACACACACACACACACACACTAGATAACCCCAGCTGATGGAAAGCTTGGTTAGTGATGGGGGTTGTAGATCAAAAGTGCTTTTTGTGTGTGATCAAACTGATACCCTTCCCACAACACACATTCCCTGCATACCACAGTCCCAATCCTGATGGGGCTGGCTCATAATGCATGAAATGTGATCAGTGCTTAATCCGTCCTTCAGTCTAAAACCTTTCTGGTTGTTTGGAAATAATCATGGTATGTCTGGATTATAGCCCTGTTGTGTTGTGTATATATCTCTTAACATTGCATCCAATTTAAGTTTGTGCCCCAAACCACCCATTTCATGGAGACGGTGCATGCTTGTTTGTGGCAGCAGCCTGATCCCGGTGCAACAAAGTTCCATCTCCTAATAAAATACTTACCTCCAACCCAATTGTTGTAAACGGAGGTACAGCTACAGGTTTACACTTGTTTTAAAATTGAAAGCAGGCAGCTCCTTTATTGACTGCCAAAGACTAGGGATGTCAGAGAAATCCACAACGGAATCAAATGAATTTGGATTTCTATGAATCCAACCCATGGATACTTCAGCATACCAGCTTTCCCCAAGTCACATGGATTCTGCAGGAATACAGACTAGTGTTTTTTTAAAAAAAACTTTCCAGAATTTTACGCAAATTTAGTCATAGAAAAATATGTAAAATAAAAAACATCGGTCCCAAATGTGCATTTCCCCCATAGGCTAAAGCATGGAAATGTGCATGGGGGCGGGGGGAGTTTTTGCAAATCTAGGAAATTGGGGGAAAAAAATCCAATTCTGCCAATGAATGGAGGATGGAATGAAAGGCACCTGGCAGTCCATGAAATGCAAGCAGAATGGATTTCATAACATTTGTACATCCCTAACAAATACATCTTTTCTAACTGGACAATGCCAAGTTTATTGCATGATAACCCACATAGGTCAGCACAATGGGTTCTATCCAGACTGGCGATTAACAGAATTCTGATCACGATGGAGATAGGGTTGGGGAAGCAATTTTCATCAGTTCTTCCCTGTGCCACCTGAAAGTCTGCTCTAGTGGCTTGGAGATCCTTTTGAGCAGCATGAAAGGTGGCATGGGGCACTTAGGCATATTGCAGTGCTGACTAGGGTTGGGGGTCTGACAGTTACCCCCGTGCCCCCCAACCCAGCTCACTGAGCCATAGAGTGTTTGATGGCCTGCTGTTCAATTGTGTCATGGCTCAGCGGACTGATCTCATCTGGAGCCTTCATTGTATGCAACAATGGCAACTCTAGATATTGCATACTTCCAAAGTTGTATAAATAGGGCCATAAAGGCTCCATTTGCCCAATGTTAAAGGTGTGAATAGAGTAACCTGTTGCCAATAACAAGCATAACCTGTTGCCAATAACATTCATGAACTTTGGTTAACTTAAAAAAAAATTCCCCCAATTTGAAAATATATATGCACGCAAGCAGATTTTAAGGACCCGTTAAGAAAGATAAAATCTGAAATGCATCCAAATGCTAGCTCATGTTCTTTCTTAACTTAATAATAATGCCGGCTTCACCATACAGAAAAAGAGAAATGGAATCACCACGGGGATTAGAAATCCATAAAATTAGATTTTAAAAGTCTTATGCAAACAAAAGTAAGAATTCAAAGAGCAGGAAGCGCAAGGAATGGAGGAGAAGAGAGAGGACAGGAAGGAATGATGGATAGAGTGGAGATAGAAAAGGAATAGTCACCTGGAGCTTGTTGCCTTCACCACCACAGTCGAGAGTCTTCAGATGCTGGAGAAGTATCTCTTTCCTGGCTGACGTTCCTTCAAATCTTGCCCCAGACTTACATTAGACATTTCATTGCTCGGATCCAGCTGGACGCCTTTCCTCAAAAGTCTCTCTTACTCCAGCCTTCTCTTGGAGTTCTCTTGCTGCTGGGATGAAGCAGAAAGCCTTCCCTGTGGGATCTCAGTTGGGGCATTTCTCAACCTTCCGGCTCCTCATCTGAAACTGAGCCCAGTCACTGTCTCCACAGTTTTAGGTTTTGAAACCTAAAAATGAAAGTTCTGGTTAGTAATCTGATCAGTGCTCATTAATCAAATGTAAAATGCATGAAGCCAATGATTAGGAAATCATCAGAGAAACACTGAGCAAATGGTGATGAAACTGAAGGTAGATAATTCATCTTATCATGAGAACATGACCTAATTTGCGTAGCTGAGTGTGGTTCACACTAATCAAATCCACGATGAATTAAACAACTTTGCTTCCATTAACTCCCACCTCTAAGAGAGATATCGGTTGCCTAGCATTTTGTTTGTTGCTATTATATTGTTTTGCAGCCCGTAATATGATTAATTGAAAAAAGCATAGCCTGATTTCATCTGAAGGGCACAGCAACATTTCTAAGGGGAGAGCAAGTACTCAAAGGGTTTTTGTTTGTTTGTCATAGTCATTAAATGTCTCAGCCTGTAGAGGGGAAAGCAGTGGAAGTGAGATCAAACACCCGTGCCATCTATTGCACGATAGATTGTATTTGAAGACCTTTATTTAGTACCAATGGATTGCTTGAGTTGCTACTCACTGCTGCCCTGGAGAATGGTCCCGCCCCATTGGCTTGGTTGTATGAGGCCTGCCCTAGCTCTGGCCCCCTGATGCTGCCTCATGTTCCACCCTTTCAGGGTGTGGGAGCCAAAATGCCTCTCCTCTGTGTTCTGTACATGGCGGAGCAGCAGCACCATCAGGAACAATGATTGGGTCATGAAATAAGGCAGCCAAGCTTTGCCTTGATTTACCTTTAAAGAAGATTCATAAGAAAAGTTCCATAGATGGAAAAATCATTGTCCTCTATGGAATCTGTTAGCAGACCTGTCTCTAATATGTGCTTTTTGAAATGGTGGTGTTCTGTTCAATGTTTGTTTCGACAACAGAGCAGGTTCTTCAAGCCTGACTTGCTGGCCTCCATGATAACCATAGATAAATGACCAACACATGACGCAGAGTGGTTGCGATTTTACATTAGAAGCCGAAGCCTTGGTACGCCTCCCCCCTTTTTCATTTGGATAAGCATTATAGAATGGGGATGGTGTAAGGCTGCCTTTAAAAAACATGAGGGAAGAAGAGGGTATTTAATAGTTTTGATTTTTAATATTTTGTTTCAATTTGTTCCACAGTCTGGGCCTTTTACTGCAGAAATATTTATGCATTATTATTATTATACATCAGATACAGTCAGACCTTGAGGTCGATTGTACATTGAGGTCGATGCTCTGAAGCTAGGAGATGCATAAACAATGGTCACCAAAGACCAAAAGGAGGACAAGGAACACAGGAGACCCTCAAAATGTCTTGCACAAAATCTCTTGCATCTATTGTGCTGAAATCTGGAAAGCTTCATCCCCTCAGAAGGAGCAACAATCCCTCCAATTTTCATCCTGTTCTGCCATGAAATACATTATTGGCAGATCCCCCCCTTTTTAAAAAATGTCAAAAATATAAAGGCATGCAGCAAAGAGACCCCTGTACCTATTTTTCTGACACTTGGTGTGCCTAATCCCCTCCTAAGCAGCTATTATACCAGCAAACATCATCCAAATATCACCCCCCCACACAAAAAAGTTATAGTTGTTTTGTTATGTTTTTTAAATTTCCCAATGGGAAGCAAGAAGCCATGGATTTTTGGACCTCTACTCAGGTTTGATACTGAGTCAAAGTGGATGGATCCTGAATTGCTCCGAACTAAATGGGATTTTTTTTTTTTTTTTTTTTTTTACATTTTTATACCGCCCAATAGCCGAAGCTCTCTGGGCGGTTCACAAAAATTAATCATTTTTGAAAGTACTGAATCAAGATCTGTGTCAAACCTGGGGTGATCAGTGCGCCACTCTTTTATGAACATGGCCTATACACACATGCGTGATTGTACATATGTGTATAGAGGTCAGGAAAAGGGATAGCAAGCATACTCCATTCCCTCTCCTCACATTCACTGTCCTCAGATTTTGACTGTGGCAAATGGGCTGTTGTGTCTCTTATGTATAGCCAGATTTAAAGCTTGAGGTTTCAGAATAAAAAGGCATCAACATGCCTGAACTTTATCAGCGCAGTTAGACAGTCAGACCTTAGCTGGAGGAAGAGATGCTAGCCAGTTTGTGATGGAATAACACATATTAACCTTACACAAAAAAAGCCAAAGTTTTATACAGTTTTGGAAGAAGCAGCTCTTCTGTAATGGCTTTGACCTCTCTCTTAATAAGAATACAACTGAAAACAGAGATTGTTATCTAAATCAAGCCCACAGGGGCACACAAAATAAATACAAACCATTTGCTAGCCTGCCTCCCTTATCATGAGGGAACTTTGATAATTGCTCACAGCAAACACAGGAGATATTTTGCAGGACGTGTATCCCAGCACTACATATTCAGAAGGGATTAACTCTATCTGCTGCCTTGGGTCATGATATGAGAAGAAAGGCCACCCAGGCAGTTAGAGCCTGATTCCTGCAGACGGCTGCCCTTAGCTCAGGGAAAAGAATCACATTATCCATGGGGATACAATTTCAAGCACATTTGTGTTGGGTATGCAGGATATGGAGTCCACCGGAGATTCTCTGGAATGGAATAACAAGGTTCAGTTCCCTGTTCTTTCATAGATTTTGAACACATTGTCTGTACCTCAACATGCTATCTGTTTAAGGGGAAAATAGCACCCATAGTGGTGTTTAATAGGAAAATAATAACGATAATGATGATGATGATAACAACCAAATTGTCCATGGGAACACAGTTTCAAGTACACTTCTATTGCATATGGAGGAGGAGGAGGATTATGATGAAAGAACCAAATTATCTATAGGGATACAGTTTCAAGTACATTTGTATTGGGCATGGAGGATATCATCATCATCATCATCATCATCATCATCATCATCATCATCATCATCTTTCTTAGCTGCCTTTCAAGATCATAGGCCTTAGCTAGACCTAAGGTTTATCCCGGGATTGTCCTGTTCATGTAATGACACAGGCTATCCTGGGAGCAGGCAGGGATGACCCCGAGACAATCCCGGATAAACCTTAGGTCTAGCTAAGGCCATAGTCTTTTCAGGCCTGTGTGTGTTTTGTAGTTCTGGGATTGTATGGTACAACATTTATAGTCCTCAGCCAATACTAGAAGGTCTAAATTTAAGGAACATTTTAGATTCATAGACTGAGTGGGTCTTGTGGAGTACTATGGCACTACAAAGGATCTGAAATAAAGTACATCCACAATGTTTTAAGGACTTTATCTAAGTATCATGGACTCAAATGTACTGCCTGATATCTTCTGAAGTTTACTTTTTCTCTCTTTCCTGTGATGCAGTGGACAGAAAATTCTATATAGACTTGGGAGACTTGATCTCTTCTCATGTAAAAAAACCCTTGAGCTACATTAACCTTCTCCCATTCACCCTGAATTGACATCTACATGCAAGGGCAGTTTTGTACCCCATTTGTCTCTAAAAGCAAGGGGCATTTCCTTGCTACGTTGGTCCAAGGAAAAGAGCAAGTTCGCACCAAGAGTAAGAACTGCGAACACACTTCCCAGGTTTGGAGTGCAGACATCACCCCTGCCTGTTCCTTTAAAAGGCCCCCTAATGGCATTGCCATGATGTGCACTTCCTCTCTGCCCTGAAGTACTGATGCTGGTGCCACCTCATTGTAATGGGCAGGGCTGGATTCTAGCACCCGAGCCCAGAAATGAATCACAGATACCAGGAGCAGTGAGTCTGCTTGCAGGATTCTCCCCCCCCCCCCACCATTTTGGAACACCCAAGATTAATATTCTAGCACAGGAAACTGGACTAAGTGTGCACATATACAAGACATTTGGAGATGAAATGGCTACAATGTGGCCATGTGGAAGGCACTGGAGGAGGGGCAAAGCTCCTATGACCACTTTGCAAAGGAGAGAACTGTTCAGTCTCAGGCGGTTCCACTGCTCTCTGTTGATGACTCCCAACTGAGCTCCCAGGGACTTCTGACTTTAAACCAGCTTTGCTCCTTCCCTTCCATTCAGTACAGGAATTGTTATTCATTTTTCACACAATGACAAGTTCAGTCAGCTTATTGTGTGACTGAGAATGAGCTAGATATTTAGGCATGGGAATATAATTCACTGGAAACTTTCAATTTCCTTAATGCCTTCATATTACAACAATTCCAGAAGTGAGGGTTCCGGAGCTGTTGCCCTTTCTTCAGCGGGCAGAAGAGGGTGAGGGAAATAATTGTATGACACGATGATGTAAGTGCTTGGCTCTCCTTTGTAAGGGCGTGGCTTTGCTGTTATCTATGAATGACCCTGAGAGTCAAGGCCAAGGAAGCGCCTGGAAAATTCCATGGACCCAACACTCTTCCCCCATCTGCCTCCAGTCTTATGAATTGTACAAAGGGGCAATTTTTCTAAAATAATTTTGTTGAGTTACGGAATTGACCTTAGGGCAGCTGTACTTTAAATATTTATATAAGCCAATTTGGCAGGTGCAGGTTGTCATTCAGGGAGGAGAAAAGCAGCACCTGCCCAAAACTTCCTGTTTTATTTATGTATGTATTTTCTTTTATTTTAGAAGCCTATGTCCTGCCTTTCTTTGGCAAGAAAATTCGAGGTGGTTTAACAATACAAAAATACAATCTTCAAACATCAATGGAGTAATTTTTTTTAAAAAAATCAAACAGAAGCAGCAATCAACAAGCAAAACAAAACTCATATAAGCAGCAGCTGCGGCAGAAGTAGAAGCACGATTGAAATATAATGAGCCATCACTCACAGAAACCAGAACAGCCAGTTTCACCAAATGGCAAAATGCTAACTGTGATGGAACTGGACAGGCAGACCTCCTGGCTGATGGTGGACATTCTACAGCTATGGTGCTAGGACTGAGGAGGACCTGCTTTTCATGGCCACCTGTTGAGCCTCTTTTTACATTTAATCACCCTAGTGGGGCTAAGGAGGTTATGAAACAAGTGTACGTGAGTGTTTGTGTGTGCATGTTTGGTGTTCTTCTTATTGTTGTTATTATTAAGCACTTCTGCAGAGAGGACTGGAGGAAATATGTTGTTTGAAAGTTTCACTCTTTTATACAGTTTCCTCTATTTTATTATTGTTTTAAAAATAATATTAAAAAACATGCAATAAAATCTAGTTTAGAAGAACATAGTGAAATCAAAATAGGTTTTTCTTAAGCCTGTTCATCGTTCAAAGGTCTATCTTAAGTAAAGAGGCCCAGTCCGTCAATTTTACTATCTCCAGTATTTACAATTTTTAAAATCGCAATCTCATTTCACCCTGAATATGAAGAAATTTGCCAAGTTTGGAAAATTCTTATAAAAAATGAACCATAATGAAATTCTTGCCCATCTGCACCAGCCAAATTCAATATGTCCCAGCATGGAGAAGACCAAGTTGTAGCTGCTTGCCCTATATATGTTAAAGATGAGGAACCTGTCATAAAAAAGGGGTGGCAACCCCAAATTAAACACCACAAACATAGTTGGATACACAGGGATTGAAAACCAGACTCTTAAGATCTAAGCACCACAAAGGCCTGGGCCTGGATGAATGAATGGATAAATCTGTGAATTTGGGGTTCTCCCATATTCTCCAAAAGTTTTTTGTCTTCCTCATAGGAAGGAGTGGAGGGTGGCCATGTGCCCTCTTTTACAAGGGCTGCTCAGTTCAAGTCCAATTTAAAGATAAAGAACAACCAGAAGGAAAAGCTGAGCCTTGAAGTTGCCCATCAACGGCACCTGAACATCAGACTGAACAAGGCACACAGGTCACCTGGTCACAATATTCCATGCTGTAGGGAGATGGACTCTATTTCTGTTTAAATTATAATATTTTTTGTTTGCATCTATGCACTTGAATGAGCATATACAGTTTTTATGCACATTTGTCCTCTTCTTTGTTGATGAATTTCCTCTTTGCCCACTTCCTATACAGTTGGAATGGCATGGGTAGGGGAAGGTTTTTGAGGGTGGGAAGGAGTGGAGAAAGACACTGCACATACAGGGCACACGTGTGTCCCATGGGACGTGAGTGGGGCAGAGCCTATAAAGGCCAGCCCCGCCAAAGCTCAGCCTCTTTCACTTTCTGGCTCCCAACCTCCCTCCTTTTAACTAGTATGGGAAATAGCCAGTTGCTCCCTTTGGAGGGGTGGGTGGGCTGTGTAGGAATTTTACCTGCCACTAATTGGCATTTGTTTTTTGCCTACTCCATACTACAATTATGATTAGTGGAGGGTGGGTAAATAGGTGGATTGACTTAGCAGGGATGTGCGGGAATTTGCACAATATTAGAATAGGGTTGGTGAGCACTCTGGCATCTTTTGGTGATTGACAAAGGAGGGTCTTGTGTCAGGATATGGTTTGCCTTTGGAGACCTTCCTGCTTCACCAATCCGGAGTTGTGTGGCACCGGGCAGAGGTAACACAAGGCAATCTCCCCACACTTACAAAGTGTCACATAACAGAGGGGGCGGGTTTACCCAACTCCTGGCTTTGGAGAGTGGCTCACCCATAAAGGCAGGCTAGTTGTCTGAAGAAAGGGTCTAATAAATTCCCACACTTTCACATGCAGATCCAGGGAGGGGTGAAGTTCCTTTATTGAAATAAAGAGGCCCTAGTTTATCCCAACCTCTGGTGTTTGTGTCTTTATTCCATGCTTCCCTCTCCACTTGTGATTTTTGGTAATTCATAAGTGAAAAACCTATGGGCAATGTTTGAGAATATGTACATATACAGATATGATACATGCATGCAACAACTGATGAGATAACAGATTGGTGGAAAAATGCTTCAATGAGGAAACCTCCTAATAATCATCTGACTGAGGTTGCAGCTGTTTGCTCAGATCCCAACTGCTCATGTATTTGTTTGTCTTATTTCCTGATGGTGTCAAACCATCCCTCCTTCAAGCTTATTTCATTAAAATAAATCAAATGGGGAAACACATTAAAATAAACAACATGCCACAACAGTCTGTTTTCCCTTGTTTTGTTTAATAGGAAGTCAGCAGTCTGCCTGTGCTTTGATGTGGGGATGCACATTTGAGGACAGGATTATTGATAGACCTTCCAAACAAAAGCTCTGAGGTTGAGCTTATTTTTACACAACTGTGCCTATAAGTCTAATGAGGATTCCCACCTGCTAAACTGTCTGAGTTTGCAAAATTAGGCTTTGGATCTGAAAAGAACTGCCACTCCTAGGAGATTCCCAGCACATCTCCAAGTCAAAGTTCAAAATGGTTTGAGAAATGCTGGCAGTGCGATCCTACACATCACTACTCAAAAGTAGATGCTTAAGCATATTTATGAGAATGTATCCTTGCAGCGCTGGAAGTATAAAAAGTGGAAGCGGCCCATTCATGGGTGGATTGCCCATTCATGCAGAAGGTTTGGTTACATTGTTAATGAAAGAAATTAAAGAAATAAAATTATTGGAAATTCCATTATTCTATGAAGGATATCTGGGAGGGATAGGATCAGATTCAGATATTGAAGTAATGTATTATTTACTGAGGACAGCAAGAATATTAATGGCACGACACAGTTGAGGGGAGGAGACGTAGCTATGGTTATCAAATGGCAGATCAAGCATTGGGCTATAATGTAGGGAGCAATCATAAACTGCTGGGGAGGAAAAGGCCATAGAAGTATAAAAGCCAAACAGTTTATGAAATAAACCAAATTCATAAATATACAAATTATACCCAAAACCTCATCCCCAAACATCCTAATCTTAACAGTTTAGTTTAAAACTACCAGTCAGGTAGCCTTAGGGGAGGCGTTTCAACCTTTTACTATATGGGGGGCAAGTGCATGAAAGCTAGGAGACCACCAAATGATTGGCGGTTGAGGGAAATGTGATGGGCTCAGAGGAAGGCTGTTGGAGGAACTCTGGAGGACTGGATTTGTACCTGGGCCTGAGGTTCTGCAACTCTACCTTAGAGAAATGGAATTAATTAGCCAGATTGGATATTTTTAGGTTATGAACACAGATACAGACACGTCCAAGAACCCCAGTGATCGAAATAATAGTGTGATGTAAGCAGGCTATTTACGAGAACACAGATTTGTCATATTCATGTTTTATAGCAAAATGTCACCAAAAAGGGATTAATAAACACCCAGCTGTAAAACATGACAGACATGATGAATATGGGGCTGTACACTGTATGCAGGGCTCCTTGAAACCAAGCCATCAATGTAAGTTAGCCATGGCATTCTTCCTCTATCTGCTTGCATCTTCCCTCTCAGTCTGAAACAGGGAAGGGTCATAAATCAGCAGCAGAGCACATGATTTACATGCAATCCGTGGCATCTCCATTTAGGGCTGGGAGACCCTTGTCTGAAACCTTGTAGACCTACTGCCAGTCTGGGAAGACAATACTGAGCTAGAGACACCAATTGTCTGACATGGCATCAGGTACCTTTCTATGTTCCTAAGTTGGGGGTGGGGGAGACAGGGAAAATCAATGTCCAGATGTAAATTACACATTCATTGTGCCTCCCCTTTAAACTGAAGTGCCAGATTAGGAGCACGGGAAGCCATAATGTCATTGTCCTTTCTTGTCCTTTTTTCCTTGTGTGCCATACCTTTTTATAGTGCACATTTGCGGGCAGGAACTGTCTTGTTTTACAGTTGCAATGTGCATGTCAGCCACCCCAGGAACCTCTTTGATTGAAGAGCAGGAGAAAAAATATTTCAATTAATCAATCTAACCATCTGGCCAGCCCCAAAGATTCAATCCTAATAAAGCCTCTATTTCTAGGGTGCTAGTCTTGTGAAGATTAGGTGGCAAAAAATCACAAGGGTCACCGAGCTTCCTCGACTGTGTTGCGCTTTTAAAGAATACAAGAAGGAAAATGCTAAAACAGAAGACCTTGTCTGGAATATCTATTGCAAGAGAATGGATCTGGTTTTAATACATTTAATTTACTTTAACACATGGCAGAAACACTTGCAGGAATGGTGCCCTTTTTGTTAATTCTGCAGCTGCAACTACCCTATGAAAGAGATATGCGACTGATTGATAGCTCAATGCCCAAAGGTACTAAAGTTGAAAATCTCCCTGCTTGTTATTCAACTGACTGCTTGCAGCTGCAGAGACACTGTGGAATTGGGGGATTCTGATTGTTCCATTTTAAAGATACATAATGAAATAACCAATATAGCTTCACTTCCAAGGCTGAGATTTCAAGAGAGTTCAATGTCTGATTTCCCGGTGATTTGTCTTCATAAGCAGTCATAAAACATATGTGATCTGACAAGGAAGGGGGGGGGGTCCCCACTTCTTCGTATCTGATCTAAAGCCCACAGTGCTTTATCTTTTTACAAATGGGTTTGCTAAATCAATTATGAATAATACTCGCATGCACTCTTTTCCTGAATGAGGCCTACACACTTCATTCTTTTAGGGCACAATCCTACACATGTTAGAGAGAAAACTCCTGGAACTCCCAGCAGTCTCCAGCCATCATGGTTGGCTGGGGCATGCTGGGAGTTCTAAGCTTCCCCCCCCCCTCTAAATATGCATTGGATTGCACTTTTAATATATCACCCAAGGAAGCTTTGTATGGAAATGTGTCCTGACCTACAAGATTGTAACTGATTTGCCTATACAATTTGTGATGTGCAAATACAAGGCCATTGAGTAGGGACACGGAAAACCCAGGTCCAAAGAGCCATGTAGTCATTCAACTCTCTGAATGACCAGTACCTCCATGTTGGCATTAGAGATATGCATTTGCTGCAGATAGATCCCAAGCTGAATTGGGGTAGCTTTGGAGAGATTCGGGGCTTTTCTGACTGTACTTTCTGTTGTGTGTTTGTGGCAGCAACAGCAGCACTCAGGGTTTCCAGGAATGGCTAGAGAACCAACACTAACTGGCAGATGCCTGTACCTATTGCTGTCTGTTCAGCGGGTGTCTGCTATGACATCAAATCCCCAACCAGGTATGCGGAATTCAACTGAGTCCCCACAACTGGAGTCAATCACCCTCTGCATTTCCCCTCTGGGTGCTAGTACAGAGAGGGCAGAGCCTGCCTGCAACCTGTAATAGAGGGCCACAAGAGTATCTGGCGGGGGCATGACTGGACTTGCTATCCCTGTCCCACTGCATAAGGTAAAGCTAGTGATGATCTGACCTTTTCCCTCTGAAAAAAAGAGTGGGAATGACAACCCCTCTCAATAAATCGATAAATAATAAATTTGTGCCACTTTCCCAGTTCAGTTTTGTGCAAATTTCCTAATTTCCCTGTAGACTGAATCAGCCTCGCTTTAGTCTGTGGAGGAAAGCTGCATGTGACAAGCAGTGAGACAATGTTTGGAGAATCGTAGTGATCTCAAACATCACTTGTTCACCATCCCTATAATGTTTAGTTAAAACTCATGCAATACAGGATGGGATGTCATTATGCTCAGCAGCACACACACACACTCCTTGGCTATTGCTTAGGGGAGGGGACATGCTGAGCATGACGATATCATGTTATAAGTGTTCTCTAACTATCACATGTGACAGACGTAGTTATTTTTGGAATGTTCAGCTGGACATCTCAAAATCTGGGGTCCAAATTAAAAAAGTAAGTCCACAAGTATTGTGATGGAGCTATGGTGCATTTCCCTGACAGGATCACCTTCCTTACCATATTATACTCTGCCATCTGAACCCAAGAGCTAGATAAACTCTCACTGCAGTACCACTATCTGAACTTGCGTCAGGCTATCTGAAACTTTAGAATGCCAAATGTAATTAGGCAATTGAATGCTAACGAGATACACTTTTTTCCTGGAGTGGAATCAAGTCTGCCATTATACCTGCACGTGTTTTGAACTTCAGTACCCTTTTCCCCTTTAAACTTTTACATTATCTAAACAACTTCATTTGTGTCATGTTTAGATTAGGTGTTTTTTTTGTCATGGAGTTGTTTTATTCTAAAACGATTATGACTTATTTTGGTTTAGTCAAATAAGTAATTGTCCCATTGACACACTTTCATGAAATCTTGGTAAAGTGAGTTTCCCTTCCTCCCTTCTACATTTGAAACTTGACACAGCAAGGACCATGGTACACTCTTGAGAAGCTTGCTACAAGTTTTCCCATTACAAAGGTGCAGCTGCTGCCAAAGAGAATCTCCATTTGCCAAAATTCTATCTTCTATGCTATGTCAAAAGCTTAAGACTACTGTTCTATATTGTATGACGCTGCCCTGTGTGAGAAGGCGAGTGGAGAAACTGTGTGAGAAACAGAAACATTCCACACCCAACCCATTCTCTTCTTTTAATCCCTCTTTTCCACAACAATGGCCACATTCTAAGTATCCCTGTGCCCAATGGGGCTTATTTCTTGATAAGTGTGTATTCGATTGGAGCCCTAGGGCATGAATGTTTAGATAGAATGAAGTCCTGCAACTCTGTAAGAACATAAGCCACGCTGGATCAAACCAAGGGTCCATCTAGCATTCTGTTCACTCAGTGGGTCCATCTAGCATTCCAGTCACCAGCTGTTGACTGGAAAGCCACAAGCAGGGCATGAGAGCAACAGCAATGTTCCCCAGCAACTGGTGTACATAGGCATACTACTTCTGATATTGGAGATAGCATATAGCCATCAGGAGTAGTAGCCATTGATAGCCTTCTCCTCCAAGAATTTATCTAACCTCCCTTTAAAGCCATCTAAATTGGTGGCCATGATGGCTGGGGAATGCTGGAACCTTTAGGGCTCCCCCCCCCCACTAAACCTGCATAGGATTGTATCCTCAATCATCTAAAAAGGTGAATGATAGGCAGCAGGTTTTAAACACAGCAGCAGTGGGAGCCCATCCCTAAATGGGTCTACCTCCTCCTCCTGAGCTGGGCTGAAACTGACCTCCAGCACAATGCTAGTAACATTTGCTGGTGCGACAGGTTTTCCGGGGAAAGCGGTCATGTGAGCAAACACTATTTGCATCATGCTAGAGCTCACTTGCACTAGTGCAATGTAATTTACACTAGTGCCAGCTGGATACTGATGTCTCCTATGGCTTTGGATCTACATGCCGTATCTAATCTGTTGGCCCCATTCTGGATCATCCTCTTCAGTTGGCTGTGCAATGATTATTCTTTTCATAATTGCCATCACAGCCAAGCTCTTCATGCCTGGATAGTAAGCACACTCTTGACTGGTATTTGGGACGAGATGCCCATCTCATCACAGTTGTGGTTTCACGATTCACCACACTTTGGCCTTAAATAAGGAGAAGTTGCCATATTTCCAAATTTCAAGATGTTAGAAATTATCCCATTAAAGAAGCCAGTTTCCCCGGCTCTCATTCAAATATCTGCTCATCTACTATAGTAGGTGTCCAGGAGAAAGTCAGCTGGATGGGAGCCAGGGGTCTATTTTTTCCTCTCTTTGGTAAATTCCAGCAAAGTGAAAACTTGACAGGCAAAGATACCTCTCCCCAGCCCACCTGCAAATGATGTCATGGAATTACTCTTGTGCCTGAGTTGAGCTTCACACAGTCAAGAAGTTTCATATAAAAAAGAAAAGAAAGAAAGAGTTGGTTTGTTGTGAAATAGCAAAGGGGAGTATTTAATGGGTCAGGCTTGTGAAAACACCGCCAGACAAGCTAGGCCAATTGGGGTCAGTTAAGCCTCTCTTGACACAGGACATTAGCAACATTTTCCATGGGCTAAACACAACAAAGAAAACTTCATCTGGTTGTACCTCCAATACCTACGCAGCTTGTAATGATTTTTTTTTTAAAAAAAGAAATCTTGATATGAAACAGCACCATGGCACTGAGTGTTGGATTCCTAGTCAGCAAAGGAACATGCTCATGTGCCAAGGCGGTGAAAGCTTCATTCTTCTCTATTTGTTATATTACTTCATCCTGATCCAATAGCTATTTGTCTCCCCTAATCTTCTTATTGCTATGCCCCATTGGGGATCAGTGCTACGAGCAGCCAGCAAATGCAGATAGATTACTCAGATGGGGAAGCATGTGTATCTTTTTCAGCATGTCCTTCTCAAGTCTCAATGTTGCCCACTTTATGATCTTGGTTGCTCATAACCCTCATTTTGCAAGTTTACTGCTAACCCTCCATTGTCCTAAATCACATGCTTATACCACATGGTGAGAATATTTTGATGGTTCACATGGCCAGCACCAAAGGTCGGTAGGATCAGGCAGTCGCTCATGAAGGAGTCAATCACCATCCTGGTTCTTCTAGTGTTCAGGGCTTCTGGTGAGGCTTTGCAATGAGTGAGAACATGCCTCAGCAACTAGAGTGAAGGGAGAGGTATCCTGGATCATTCTTTTTAGTTTGTGTGCCCTTCATAAACCACACACACACACACACTGAAAATAGGTTTGCAGACATATGGTACAGGAATAGTTCCACTGACCTCTGGACCAAAAGGGTTGAAAATTACAACTAAAAGAGTTAGCCATGGCCATATAAAAACTAATTTCTAACCTCACTTTCTCTCAATTACTTTTTAAGGGCATTAGGTACAATCTTGCTGTTCCTTATGTGGTCAAATTCAATACAGTTTATGTACGGGTAACTAGGAGCTAAACAGACAGTGATACTATATAAGTGTCAGCCTGATAATTCTTCATAATTTTTTTTTATCACTCCAGCTTATTGTAAAGATAGCAATAAAAGAAATGTTCCCATTTTGCTCCCTAGCTTGGTGAACAAAGATAATTGTGGTGGTAGCAATGCCTGACCTATTAATCCCTCCATTAAAGAGGCAATCTCATCACCAAAGGGCCAATCAGTTCTAATGCTCTATATTATTAAATCCTGAGCTGATGCTGATGCTTGGATGAATGCCATCCAGCCACTCTGTATTTCTCCACATTGTATTTTTCTCATCTGCAGATGGTTATTTTAGAGTTTCTAATCCATCATCTCCTAACGAAACAATTTATTCCAGTTATCCCAATGGGCTAATTTGAGATATTTGTCATCTTTTCTCATGTTAAACACCCATTTGACAGATATATATATATATATATATATATATATATATATATATGGTATCCCAGGGCAAAATACCTCAGAATTTAATTGTGAGCAATCTTCATTGCTTTTAAAAACTCAGACCTAGTGAGGAGGTAGGCAGGGAAGAGATAAGTTGCAAATCTCATAATTATTTTGTTATTTTGGACCTGCACATAAATATTTCGGAACCTGTTTCACAAAGTACAGTCCCTCGGTCCAATATAAACTGTACTGAATACGTACAACATGAGCAAGGAGGTATATTGGAAAACTACTCCTTCCATTTTAGTCAAGATTTAGTAGAGGTTTCATTGTACATGTGACAACATACAGGACCTCTTCCCAAAAGTCAACTTTTATCAAAAGTCACTGGGAAAACTCAGGACCGAAAACTTAAATTGGAAGAAAAGAAACCAGTGCAACTTCACTGAAAATTGCCCATTTAAGACCAGGATTGTTTCAACCTCTGGGGTGAAGAGATTACGCAGGCCCTAGGACCTGCACAGGCTTCTGCTGCAAAGTGAAACTGTTTGTTCCAGTTCACTCACAGGGTTTGCTCATGTGGAGGCCTTCCAGGGTGCCTCTTAAAGAGGCAGTACACAACAAGTTTTACAAGGCAGAGCTATTCCAGTGCTCAGTTTCATTACTACCCCAGAGAATTCAATTGATGGCGGCACAGTACAAACCCTGACCAAGTTGTATTTCTGGCACTGCAAAGGGTAGCACAAGATTGGGTCAGAATGCGATTTCCCACGTTTTATAAAGCTTTCATAAAATGAGGTGAAGGCTCTTGTAACCTCTTTTGCTGTTTGTGCAATAAAAATGGCCCTTTTATTCGGAATGGCCATCCCAACCGAGGGACAATTAGGCCCTGGGGTTGAAAACACTTTCCCAGCCCTGGGTACAGTAACACAGTGGTTATAAAGAAATTAGTATTTTTATGGATCCCAGACTTTGTTTTCATATGGATTTTAATTTTAGTTGGCTCCTCTTTGTATATGGTCTTATTTGGTTTTTATATTGTTCTATATTGCTTGTTAGGTTTTTTTAAATGGTATATATTGCTGTTGTTAGCTAACTTGGGGATTTTTAATGGAAAGATGGGGTACAAATGTAATAAATAAATATTGTTAAATATTCTTACACTGTGGACAGATATCTCTGTTGAGGAGAGAGCTCATTTCTTTATTATTTCAACCAGCCAGATCACAATTAGCAGTTTGATGGATAAACCAAATTTATTTGTTTTTATTTATTTATATTAACCATTTTTACTCCACCCTTCAACTGACAGTGTTTCCAGAATGGCTTATACAAGATTTATAAATACGAATTATAAATAAGAAGATCTCATTTGACTAAAAGTGGAATACAGAAATTCTTGGCTGTGGATAAGCTTGCTTCATAAACCAAAGAATAATAAAACAAAAGCCTCAAATAGATCACTTCTTTATTGGAACAATTGTCCCCATTATTTTAAAAAATGAAAATAAGCCAAAATTATTTATGAAAACCACTGAAATGTTACTTTGGGTGCTATCCGGTACATGTCCAGGAAAGTCCTTCAGCTCCTTGTAGGATTTCCTGCCCCCCTGTCTAAACATGTATAAGACTGCACTTTTTATGACAGTTTATTGTATGTGCAGCCCAAAATTGACTTTTGATTCAGGTTCTAATACCAGAGAAGATCCCACCTCTCCAAACACGTGAGAGAAATGAAATCCTCCATGCCATTGTTTTCAGACTTTGTGTTACTTTTGACTTACAAAGCAACACACACATATCTGTCTCTCACTGCCTGTCACTATGAAGCATAAAGAGCAGGAAATACAGAGAAGTCCTGGCAATCTATACAAGTATGTCAGAAATAGACAAGTCCTATCCTTACATGCACAGCATCATGGAAAACAAAGTTCCCATGTGCCAAGAGGCAGGGTATAATTGAATATTTAATTAAAATGGATTAATTAGAAATCAGCATCTGCAGGTTTTGCCCATCCTTGTGTAAATTGCATTTTTTGTGTTACATTGTATTAAAACGAATGCTACCACATTTAAAATTGAGATCAAATATTGCAATAAAATATCAATAGACAGCAAATACAATTGTCAGTATTCAGAGGCTATTTGGCTTTTTTTAAAAAAAATCTGGAGAATAGTCAATTTAAAAATTAGATTCAGCTTTAAGTAATAATCTGCTTTCAAATTGGCTTGCCAAGGCACCAAAATGCTTAAAAATAGTGTGTGTGTTGTTGTTGTTGTTGTTGTTGTTGTTTTATTATCTTGTACTGTATGTATTGACCAGTGTAAGAGATTAGGACTCAGAACTAGCTGAAGATGAGTGAGAGTGATACTTGAAGAAATCATTACCACTCTATATTTTGGGAAATATTCAAACATTGCCAATGACATCATGGAAAGAAAGAGATGTGAATAGTCTCCAGAAGACAATAGTAACCTTGAAACTTTAATCTCTTTCTCCTTATACATAACAGATGTAAGCTTGGGCGAGCTGATAAATTCTAAAACTGCTGAAGGAAAACCAGGTGAATACATTCCTCCTGCTCAGGAACACCGTGAAATTTTGTTTCTTGTGCCAAAATCATTCACAGTCGAATCCTTTGGAAATGTGCATTGATGTAGAAAGCAGTGCAGAGGCAGAATACAGAAGGGAAGGAAATAGAGAATGGCAGGTGTGTGTGGATGATTTAAGATTATATACAGGAGGGAAGGGCAAACTCTGGCCCATGGGTCACCCATCTGACCCGTTAGACTATTCCTGGATCAAGTCCCAACCCTGGAGGAAGCACCACTGTGATTTTCTGCCACCAGCTCAGTCAGGTGGCTTCATCTGCCTTGTGTCCTCTCCCCAATGGGAGAAGGCATGGGACAAAGTGGTTTCGCCACATGAGGTCCTTGTCCAATGGGAGAAGGCCCATGCAGTAAAGCTGGTTCCTGGCAGATTTGCCAGTAGAGGTGTATGATAAATTTGCTTCAGTTATTTTTTTTAGCAGGCTTTACCCATTCATACTCCCCAAACCGAACACTGACTTACACGCAATCTGTAGTCAGCATCCATACATTTCCAGGCTTCCAGTGTGATTCATGAACACACCCCCCCCCCCCAGTAAGTTCAACAAAAAGCACAAACACACTTTAATCAATGGGAAAAGAATAAGTACCTTTCAAAGATGCACACAACTGATGCATACTTTTGGACAAATATGCACAAAATTTGCATGTCAAAAGAACACACACACACACTCCACACACAAAGATTGTAATGTGATACAAGCTTCAAGATGCAATCTGGAGAACTTTGACAAGCTGGAATCTTGCTTGTGCACATATCCCTACATGCTGGGCAGATCAACCTTTACTGGGGACCAAATGTCATCAGAGGAGCATAGCCCTGCCCCTAACTGGTAATTCAGCCATGGAGGTCTGGGTGGGTGGGGTCATCTGGCCCTCATACCATTTGGGTTTCCTTCCCTCATATTTGGGATTAGTAGGGAAGAGATGGAGGTGGAGCTCCTAGACCTCACTAGTGAACTAGAATACCTTTAAACACCAGTGATTTAATGAAAAGGCAAACAAAGTCTTAACATTTAATAAGCATTAACTGTGGAAAGCCATAAGTAAATATATGGCTGTGGAGTTCCTAAACTAGTTCTCTATCCAATGCTTTCCTCTAAAATTCAGGAGAATCTGCATTTCCATATTTAAAAAAATGTTTGCAGTCCTCATTGCTTCACACAATGTGAAGGAAAGGGCCTGTAGAGTGAGGGAAGAGAAGGCACACAGAAAAAATATATGCTCAGAGCAATTATGCCTTTAAATGAGCAGCAGCCACATACAACTTAACATGCAAAAACAGAACTCACTAAAATGCATGTACCACATTCAGGCAGAGTATGCAAATTAGGGCTGTGCATTGCTTTGGATCCGAATCCCAAATCCGAGGTGAATCAGGGTGATTTGGAGCCCTCTGAAACAGATCCAAAGTGAATCAAAACAGGTCCAAATCAGTCCAAAGTGAATTGGCATGATCTGAATCGATTTGGATTGATTCAGAGTGATTTGGACCCTTTCCCAAGCACAGATAGACATGAAAATTGGCATCATGATAGGGTTTCAGTAGGCTTCATCTCTGCCAAGTTTGAAGCATATTGGTTCACCCCCTGTTTTTTTTAGGGATTTTTTTAAAGTTTGAGGTTTTAACTTTTTTTTTTTTAAGAATACGCTGTCATTTTTAAAGATAAAGAGAGGACACTTTACACCATTATAGCTCCTAAATAGGGCTTTAGGCTTACCAAGGTTGAAACATATCAGTTCATCCCTTGGCTTTTTTGGGGGGATATTTAAAGTTCAAACTCAAACCTCATTGGGGTCTAGCACCTGGAGAAGTAACCAAGTCCCCCCCCCCCAAAAAAGCAATGAAATTACAGATACAGACATGAAAATTAGCACCATGGCAGGTCTTCAGTAGGGCTTCAGCCATTCCAAGTTTGTAGTAGATTGGTTCAACCCTGTTTTTTTGATGGAATTCTGTAAATGTGTGCTTTATTGTGTACTGTTTGTGCACAACACACAGCAGAGACACACATACACACAAAGCAGAAGACAGTGAGAGACTCAACAAGACAGAAATCAGATGATGATGATGATGATGATGATGATGATGATGATGAAACTGTGCTTACAGTTCAGTAACTCAACTCTGAAAGAAGGAACCAAAAGGGATCCTCTTCCTAGCTTCTTTGATTAAGGGGATGCTTTGCTATTTTTTCTATTAGACACAGACAAGCTCTGTTGTTGTTGTTGTTGTTGTTGTTGTTGTTGTTGTTGTTATTATTATTATTATTATTATTATTATTATTATTATTATTATTATCTGTGCTTACCATAGAGTAAGTTAACTCTGAAGGAGCCTGAAACTATCTTCCTCCTAACCTCCTATTAATGGGATGCCAAAATGTCTCTCACTGACTATGTTTCAAACCACTATGCCTGCCTTGCAGGGCTGGTTTGTTTGCTTTCTGCCAGCCTCTCTGGGCCAGCCTGCCTCTCTGCCCTCCTGGTGCCTGGGAGATGTAGATGGGCTGGATGGGTCAACCCCACAAGCCTATGGAATACTTGCTTCCAGTGTTTCATGGGCATAGCCACCTTCTGCCTCTCCTCCTGTGTGCCCGGCTCACAGAACCAGTTTGTTTGCTTTCTCCCAGCCTCTCTGTGCTTGCTCACATAGCTGCCTCTCTGCCTGGTTTGTGTTTCTGGCTTCGAATCAATACAATCCTTGGCTCACTTACTTGTGCCTATATAGCTACCTGCTGCCTGCCTGCCTGCCTGAGCACCTACACACTTCTCCAATATTACCTGCCCCACTTTGCAGGGCTGGTTTGACTCAATTTCTGAAGCATATTGCTCCCAGCCAGGTAATGTGTGTATTGCAGGTAGCCTACTTTCCCTGTTTCTTGTCTGAATGGGAAGGGCCTCAGGGATGTGTTAGCTTCAGAACACACAAAAGAAAACTCAAATAGGGGAGATTCGCACTTCAAAGACACACAGAGATTAGGGAAGGGATAGTGTGAGCTTGATTACGCACCTTCTCAAATTGCTCTTTGCTTTGCTTTGTTTCCTTGAAAAATTGCATTTTTAGCAGTGGATTACAGAAATTTCACTGCACAGATGTGTCTGAAATTTGGTACATATAAGCAGTTCAAGGGCATCTGTAAGGTCACCAAAATACATGTTTGTCTCATGAAAAATGAGAAAGTTATAGTACTTTGCTTTGACTGGTTTGCCTGAAAGATCACATTTGAGCAGTAGTTTATAGGAAAACCACTGCACAGATGTGTCTGAAATTTGGCACACATGAGTATCCCCAGGGTATCTGTAGGATTACCAACTTACATATTTCTATGTTGAAAAATAAAAAAAAAATATAGGCGTTTATTTTCCCCCAATGCGATATGGGATAATGAAACAACGAATGATTCGGACATCTGAATCTTGATTCGGATTCAGATCTGAAGCGAGGTGGACTGGATCCGAATTGATCCAAAGTTAATCGGGCTCAATTTGGAAGGTCCAAAGCAGGATCCGAACCGAATTGGGGGGTCCGTGCACAGCCCTAAATCATCATCGTATGTATAAATGGGTTCACACCCTTTCTCTCATTATAACACTGTTCATTCTACTGTTAGCAATAAATGTAATATATGAACAGTACCAGCTCCAGGATTTGGAGGGCTGCTGGGCAGGACACCCTCAATGGGCCCCTCTCCTTTAGTGAGTCAATCTTCTCACCACCATTCTCGCCAGCTGCAGTTGCCCCTCATCCGCTCTCTCACCATTATTGCCACTAGCTTGCTTGACACAGGCAGAAAGCCAGGGAGTAGGTAGGCAGGTGCATCTCCTCCTCCTCCTCCTCCTCCCCACCTCCATTGTCTGGGCCATAGGAAAAGATGCAGTTGAACAGGCACATTGCAATGGTGAGGAGAAAGGACATTTTTTTCACTGTGGGCCCCTGCTGGGATGTGGGCCTTTGTTCCGTGGCTGACCTTGCCTGTTCTTGACACCGGCTCTGTGTATGTGTACGCATTGGCCCACAGTGTACTTTTAATCCACAACACAGTGTGGATTAAAAGTACAATTCCTGTTCCTGAATATTTTTGTAAATGAACTTTACAATCCAGAATGACTTAAAAAATCAACAGAAATTTCAAATAATAAATTTGTGGTTCCTTATTATTTACTTTGCAATTCCTGAGCTTTCAACACACACGCCTGTACTGCAGTTTGATCTGCAAGCTTCTTGCCACCACCCTCAAATGGCTCGACACTTTGGATGAGAACTTGAATGTTGTAATTGTTAGTGTTTTAACAAGAGCATTTTGGCCAAATAAAATTGCGTTGTGTGGCCTGTGAGCTGCCAGTTGCTCGTCTTTGGTTTATAACGTGTTGCAAATCAGCACACAGACTACAGGCAGGATCACTTTACTTTTTAACAGACCCACATTTGATCCTTCAGAGTAATAGGACAGCACACGGCAGTACCACCAGATATTTCACACTGTCCAGTTGAAATGACTGGAGCAATTGAGAGAAGCAGTCCAGAAAGCTGCCCAGATACAAATGGGCTCAGGTTGACACTTTGGCTTCTCAATAATTTACTGAGCTCTTTCATACTTTTCATCTGTTTCACACAATCTAGGGAGCCAGGAGATACCATCAAGGTAGCTAATTTGGGGATGTTATCTGGTTTCAGCCACCTCACTTAGCATTTCTTTACATGAGTATTGAATCCTAGGTGACTGCAGCCAGATGCTAATAGGAGTGAATGATATTGTCAATGCTCTAGCACAGACCTGGCCACTTGAGATGCTTTCATTGTGTTTGGTGGATTGAGTAACCATGGTAACTTTAGAAACAGGGTAAGAGCTCCAGAGTCCTGATATCATTACCTGGCTTTAGGACTCTGGGGAAAACTAGGCAAAAGACCATCAGCAAGGCATGGACAAGTTGCATGAATTGAAGGGACTTTGTCTGGGGCAGGCCCAGCATCAGCACTGAGTGACCACTGCACTGGAGTCCCATTAATTCTTATTTTTATGGCAGTCTGATCATTGCCGGACACTTTGTTGTAGGTGCTGCCATTTTAATTTCTCACCTTGCCCTGAAGCAATGCTCTATCAGAGCATGGTCAGAAATTAAAATGTTAGCTCCTACCTGTTACTGCCACCAGGACTCACTCACACAGGTTGGGACCCACTGTTGTAAGGAAGCAGAGGAGGGCACTTCCCTGAAGAAGCCCCCTCAGGAAAGTGCCCTCAGTCCGGGGAAATACCTTCCTCTTCCAGTGTTTATACAGACGCTGGAGATTGCTTCAAGCTGAATGACCACCTTGTGCTTTCTCCATCACTGGGACAAAAGGCACATGCCATAATAATCTCCTAAACAGCAGCACATCACAGGAACTCAGGCAACATTCAAGCAATAAGTGAAGACTCAAATACGCTAAGGTCACTTTATCAGTAAATGGGTGTGCAAAAGAGTTTAAGAAGATGGGGATCAACCTGCAGCATGGCTATACTTAATTTCTTGCCTGAAACCATTGTAACCTACACCAGCAGCAAATGTGAACTAGTTACTGTGTTAGTAGTGAAGGGAGGAGGAATAAAGGAGTGAAATTCCACACTTTGCCTCATTGGAGAAGACTTTGTGGAGAGGACACAGGGCACCACAGCAAGGACAAAAGCAGGAAGTGACTGTCAGGAAAGAAGATGAGAAATGTAACAGGGAGGAAAGGCACCAATTTCTTGGATGGCGAGACCTCTCCCTTCACCATTTGAGTCTGAGGACTCAAATCAACAGGTAAATGGAACCCTTTGGGAATGCCACATTGTTAGGATTGTTGAACTGAAAGTACCCTTGTGCTGGTGTTTACTCCCTCACACATAAAAGCCAATGGGGGTAGCAACAGGGATGTGACAGAGAGAGTTGAGCTAGCAAGCACATCCCTGCACTCCATTCATGCAATTCTGGTCACGTGATGGACTAAATACCAGCCTAGTGATTAGTTTTGTTCACCCCTGACTTAGACGGTTATGAACTCTGAATGGAACAGTTTGACTTCTTGAACAGCAGGTGCAAAGAAATGATACGTTGGAAATATATTATCAGCCAGCAATCCTATCTTTGTCGAACTTATTCAGGTTTGCCTTTTATTTCCACAGGAACCAGATCTTGTCTGTGGTATTAAATAAAAACACATCTTGAATGACTTGTTTTTGTGCTACTGATTACAGCTAAATGAGCCAAGTTACCAGATACTCCTCTATCTCTCCTCAGAAAAACTCATTTGGCTCAAAGCACAGCAGACAAGTGTGTTTTCACCACATGTGCTTTGGACAAGATGGCTTTCCATGCTGTTGTTTCTCCTACACATCAGTTCCTGTTTGGCAGTTCCCGCCGCCCGCCCCTCACCCCAAAAAGTGGTAAAAATCAAATTAGTGGCAAACTTCCCTGTGAGTCACTGTTTAGCTACTGCCTTAGTTTCTCTCAGTAACTATGATGAACCTGCACCATCTTTTGCAATGGGATGTTTCGATGTTATCCCACCATCTTGAAAGGGGTAGTGTAAGCTGTCGGAAATCCTGAGGTGTCATCTCTTTGTAACCCACTTCTGCCTCAGATATGCCAGGATTCGATCATTTTTGTCTGTCTCTTCTGCCAAGACTCTTGTTCATGCATTGGTTATTTCTCGGTTGGACTACTGCAACCTTCTTCTCACTGGCCTTCCTTCTTCTCACATCAGTCCGTTGGTTTCTGTTCACCACTCTGCTGCTAAGATCATCTTCTTGGCTCGCCGCTCTGACCATGTAACTCCACTTCTGAAATCTCTTCATTGGCTTCCAATTCACTTCAGAATCCAATATAAACTTCTCCTGTTGACCTACAAAGCTTTTCACTATCTAGCTCCTTCCTATCTCTCCTCTCTCATCTCACACTATTGCCCCGCTCGTGCTATTCGCTCCTCTGATGCCATGTTTCTCGCCTGCCCAAGGGTCTCTACGTCCCTTGCTCGGCTTCGTCCATTTTCTTCTGCTGCCCCTTATGCCTGGAACGCTCTTCCAGAACATTTGAGAACTACAAGTTCAATCGCAGCTTTTAAAGCTCAGCTAAAAACTTTTCTTTTTCCTAAAGCTTTTAAAACTTGATGTTGTGCAGACTTCTACTGTTACTTTCTACTGTTAGTTTTTCCATACCCTGTGCCTGCTTACCCTTCCCTGTACCTGTTTGCATTCTCTTCCCCTCCTTATTGTTTTACTATGATTTTATTAGATTGTAAGCCTATGCGGCAGGGTCTTGCTATTTACTGTTTTACTCTGTACAGCACCATGTACATTGATGGTGCTATATAAATAATAATAATAATAATAATAATAATAATAATAATTGTTTTATTATGATTTTATTAGAATGTAAGCCTATGCGGCAGGGTCTTGCTATTTACTGTTTTACTCTGTACAGCACCATGTACATTGATGGTGCTATATACATAAATAAATAAATAAATAAATAAATAAATAATAATAATAATAATGAAGAAGCAAATTCAAAAGCTGAAGCAAGATTGTTTCAAAGCAATGAATGGGATCATTCATGGCCAGTGCCAGCACTTGGCGAGGTCAGGCCTTCCTAAATCTGGTAATAATGGCTCATATAGTTAAAAGAACTGCAGTTCTTACTACATGTGGGCCACAGGAAGGTCACAGAGGGGCTGCCTGATCCTGTTACAACTCATCCAGTTACCCATTGAACTCTCAGAGATCAAGGTTCTTAAGAGGAATGTCTGCAACACGCAAGTGTTCTGGAGTGACATTTAAAAAGAGGACCAGGTACTTTTTATCAATAGAGGGGAGTCTTGAAGGCCATACAGGAGATCTTGAAGGCTAACCCCCCACCCTTGATGTAGAAAATCCAGACCTAAAGCACCCCCAACAGGCTGAAGATACTGAAAGTGAATTCACACTTGTCACTGATTCTTCTGTTCCTCTCAGTCACTGTTTTCCAGGTAGTTTTAGGGTGACCATATGAAAAGGAGGACAGGACTAACAGTTTGATAGAAAAGGGAATTTCAGCAGATGTTATTTGCATACATGCAGCACCTGGTGAAATTCTCTCTTCATCCCAACAGTTAAAGCTGTAAGAGCCCTGCCCTCTTTTGCACCTTGTCACTCTAGTAAAGCTCCTGCAGCTTTAACTGTGGTCAGCCTAGTTAAACATTTACACCACATACTTATGCATATCTGCTCTGAAATAAACCTCATTGAGTTCAATGGGACCTACTCCCAGGTAAGTACAGTATGTATAGAACAGCAGTCTTACCATGCAATCCTATGCATATTTACTTGGAAGTAAATCCTACTTTGTTCAATTTATTTGGCAGTAAGTCCTACTTTGTAGTAACACAAATCCTTCTTTCTCACAAATGCTGCCCTTCTCCTAATCTTCTCTCTTGCTTTCTCTTATCCTTCAAATATACATTTACATTAACAAGGTGGGAATGGTATACTTCTTCTTTCCTCCTCTTTCCTTTAAAAAAAAAAAAGATTTATCCTGGAAAAAAATCTAGGAATGTTGGTGTGGGAGGATGTATATATGTGTGTATATCACAAAGCAATCCTACAGGCTACTCCTGCATGAAGTAATGAGAAAATTGAACTGAAGATGGTGATATTACCTTTGACAGTCCTCCAGAGGCTGTGTTAGTTTGCTATGTACAATGAACGAAAAGGGTGTTGTAGCACCTGAAAGACTAACAGATTTATTGTGCCATGAGAGCTGTAGTTTGATGAAGTTGGGATGTCGTCTGTAAAATGGTATGCCATAATACCGCAATTCATCTTCGAAGTGTCTTGAGACACTTTTTTTGTTGACTTTGAATAACTTAACTCTAGGGCCCTTTTTACATCTAAGGATTATCCCAGGATACTGGAGGGATCGTCCCTGCCCCCTCCCTGGATTCCCTGTGTGTCATTTGCATGCACAGGGATGATCCCTGGAAAAAAGGCAGGTTTAGAAATGGCCTAAGTATTTGAACAAAAGAAAGTATTTCACGCAATATATGATTATCTTATGGAATTCACTATCACAACAAGATGCAGTAATGGCAACTAACTAGATGGCTTTTAAACTGTTGAGGCTAAAGATGGATGTATCTTCTGAAAGGTTTGCTTTCTCCTTCATTTTTTTTATTATTTCAGTTCATTTTTCATAAGAATTTAAGAAAATTTGCAAAGCTCTTCATATCTCAGATGGAAAGAACTTTGGATTTATTTATTTTTAATGACTGTGAGGGAAAACAAAACGAACAGGATTCATCAATCCATGCACAGGGCTTTGAGTGCTTAGGAGTATGGCTTTGAATTCCTGTGTATTCAGTGCTGAATTAAGCTTGTCACATCTTTGTTCTGACAGGTTCTTCATCTTTTAACAGCTGCATGGCAGGCAGGTACAACATTAAGGTGACCATATGGAAAGGAGGACAGGTTTTCTGTAACTGTAACAGTTGTTTAGAAAAGGGAATTTTAGCAGGTGTCATTTGTATGCATGCAGCATCTGGTGAAATTCCCTCTTCATTACAACAGTTAAAGCTGTAAGAGCCCTGCCCTCTTTTGTATCTGGTCATTCTCTGCAGCTTTAATCGTTGTGATGAAGAGGGAAATTCACTAGGTGCTGCATGCGTACAAATGACACGTGTTGAAATTCCCTTTTCTATTCAACTGTTAAAGATACAGGAGCCCTGTCCTCCTTTTCATATGGTCATCCTACAGTTAAAGCTGCAGGAGCCCTGCCCTCTTGACCAGATACAAAACAACATGGCCATTCCATGCTGGGATTAACTGCATCTATTGAACTGACCTGTGCAGATGGGTGAAAATTTCATTTTGGTTTATTCCTTATAAGAAATTACCAATGTTTCCAAATTTCTTCATATTTGGAATGGAATGAATTTGTGATTTTAAAAAATGTCAATGCAGAAGAAAGTAAAATGGACAGATTCATCCATCCTTACATTGAATTGCTCTGCTTCATATCCTTTAATGCTCAATCCCATGCATTTTTAGACTGAAAAATGCTGGAAATTCTGCCCCCCCCCCCTATTTAAACTTGCATAGGATTGAACCCTCAACTAGGTAACCCCACTGCCCTGTTTTTGGAACTTAGGTACCTTCCTAGCACTGAGCAATAGAAATAAATTGTAATACTTTTATTGTTTTCAACCACAAAAGAGGTTGTGGGGACAGTGAAGGAGGGGCAGGGTGGAGAGAGAAATTCAAATAAGTTAAAACAAACTGGATGCTTCCCTTGGAATACAAGCTGGCCTAAAGAGTCTTATTGTTTGCTACCGCCTGTTTAAAAATCCCTATGAAAACACAGATTGATGCTAGGAAATTACCTAACCTTATTCCTGGGGCTTAGTCAGAGGCTGGGATTAATGACTCGCTTTTGCGCTAAGCTTAATATTTATCGTGTTTGGGTATGACATGTAAAATGTTTCAGAAATAGACCAGTGAGAACAGCCCTTGAACCTAGGTCACACAGGCACTGGATCATGCCCAGTTGTTTCACGAGCATGGTAGTAGCGACAAAGTGGTAATGCACACATAGATCTCAGTTCTCTTAGCGGGCAAAGCCAGTTCCTCCCGGACAGGAAAGGATTATATTGGAGGGAAAGGAGTTAGCCCACTAAATACACAAGAGTTGAAAGGAAAAGGGCAGGCTCCCATTTGAACATGGGAGTACATTATGAGCCGTAAGACTCAGAGAGGAAGCTTACCTTTTAATGTCTCATAGTGCATCATTTCCTAAACCCATGCAGAGGCTTACCTTTTAAGGTGGGTGTGTATGGGTGGGTGCATGATTTCCTAAACTCATTTAGGTTTCCTCCTTGCCCTGTTCTATGAGAGTTTAGCCACAGGAAGAATCCAATTCATCATGGCCATGGTGGTAGGGGAAGAGACCGTAGCTTAGTGGCAGAGCTCATACATGCTTAGGGTGACCATATGGAAAGGAGGACAGGGCTCCTGTATCTTTAACAGTTGAGCAGAAAAGGGAATTTCAGCAGGGGGCATTTGTATGCATGCAGCACCTGTTGAAAGTCCCTCTTCATCACAACGGTTCAAGCTGTAAGAGCTCTGCCCTCTTTTGTATCTGGTCACTCTAGTATAACTTTAACTGTGGTGATGAAGAGGAAATTGGTGGTTCATCAATAGAATGCCTAGAAGAAAGAAAAGCTCGAGATTTTTCAACATATAAGAACAGGTTGTTTTTTTAGCAGCCTGTATCAAGCGTTGAGCCTTTTCAAAAAAGAACCATTAAAGATTTTAACTGTTTTCAGCAGTACCAGAGCTTGCCTCCCATTCTTTTTCCATGTAGTGGTTCTTTTTCTTCCCTGTAACTACATGTCTCCTTTCAGTATGGTCAGCCTAGTGTGACATGCAGAAGGATCCAGGTTCAATTGCTGCCATCTTCTGCTTAAACCTATTGCAGGGTTCTGCCCAAGGAGAGACATGAGAACCTCTGCCAGTGGGAGTAAAACCAGGGGTGCTGAACCTCTTTCAGCACAAGAGCCAAAGTCTATTTCAGAGAAGATCTCGAAGGTCCGCAGCCCACTGGTGGGTGGGGCTGAAGGCAAAGGGGTGGCACCCAAGGCAAATGGGGCAGGGCCAAGATACATGCATATTTTAGCTTCAAGTCCCTTTATGTATGCTTTAAGGTGGAATTCCTGCATTGAGCAGGGGGTTTGGACTTGATGGCCTTATAGGCCCCTTCCAATTCTACAGTAATATGATTCTATGATCCCTACTGCCAGTGACTAAGCCTTAGGAGAGGTATTTCAGCCTTTTAGAATAGGGGAAAACTGCCCAAAAGCTGGGAAAGCACCAAACTGTTGCTGTTTGTGGAAAAGGAGGCGGAGGCAGGGGAAAGGAAAGAGGTGGTGGCCCCTGGATTGGGACCCTAGGATGGGCAGATTTGGCCCCAGCATGAAGTTCCCCATCCCTGGAGTAAACAATGCTGTGTTAGATGGACAAGCAGCCCAAATGTTCACTGATGGTTCGCATGAACTCTGAGGATATTTTAGTACATTGTTAATGTAGGAATTGTGCTATGTTTGCCTGGCTCAGCTCTACCATGATCAAAACAAAAACCTGACAAAAATGGGTTGGCGTAACTGTCCTGATTCCAGAGCACACTTTTCCCTCTCCTTTCTTGCTGCATTTTCATCCCATCCGCCTCCCTTTTCCTGTGTGATCATGCTGTGAGATATTAGGAGTCATGTCTGGCTTGCCTCTGCGTTCACCAGAAAGGCTACAATTCCCATCATGCTCCGTCATTGGACTAGAACATAAGAAGTGCCCTGCTGGATCAGACCAATGGTCCATCTAGTCCAGCATCCTGTTCACACAGTGGCCAACCAGCTGTCGACCAGAGACCAACAAAGCAGGACATGCTGCAACTAGTGCAGTTGATCCAGCATAAATCTACATCCAACCCATAAATTAGCATATGAAAAGTTGTGTCCCCTTTTCTTCGCTGATGCATTTCCGGAATAATTGTCTCAAGTTACAGGAAGCCAGATTCTGCCTGGACATCAGGAAAATCTTCCTGACTGTTAGAGCAGTACAACAATGGAACCAATTCCCTAGGGAGGTTGTGGCCGCTCCCACACTAGAGGCATTCAAGATGCATCTGGATAGACATCTTTTAGGTATACTTTAAGGTTGATTCCTGCATTGAGCAGGGGGTTGGACTCGATGGCCTTATAGGCCCCTTCCTACTATTCTATGATTCTATGTGATTCCTGTTTTTTGGAAATAAGTGGACACCCTAGAAAAGTTGCATGGTCACAGTAGACCAGCATGTCTCTTTGAAAGTCATGCAGCAAGGTTTGGGAAACCCTATGGAGGTGCTCTAACTCCTGTAGTGCAGCATCATTATCTCTTTGGGTTGCAATTCAGGAAATATTGGAGCCAATGGATTTGTCCTCTGGAAGCTAAATTTGAATCATTTGCTCTTGCCTGAATAATGGGAGTCCTTAACACAAAAGCTGCTAAACATTTCAGGGATTTTTTTAAAATAAATAAATAAAACCCCAAACACTACCATTCCTAGTTGGGGGAGTGGGGAAGAGACATGAAAAAACACCTCTAAGAACCATTGATACAGCTTTAGTCTTTTTATCCTATTATTAATAAAATCAACATCTACATTTGAGAAAGAGCATTAGCTGAAGCTGTATTAGCAGTCTAAGCAAAGAGACAAGGGTGGATTTGCAGCACGGATAATATATATGGCAGCTTAATGGGTTTCCAATCCCGTCATCTGTGTGATGGCTAATTCAGATGAAATATTTGGAATGTGGTTGCTTACACTGCCTGGCTCACAACAGTTGCAGTGTGTGAAACTCATACTTTTATGGCCACATATAAATAATCCCATAAAGTGCCCCCGCAAAACAAACGTTGTGTGACTGCTTAGTTGAGATAACTTGTATATTATATGGATGGCATGAATATTTCATTTATACCCGCCCCCTTTTCTTCCATCATGGCACTCAGAGTGGCCTATGCAACATTCCCAAGCAGTTTCCCATCCAGGAACTGCCCAAGCCCATCTCTGTATTACTTTAGCAAGATTATTCTATCATGTTCATGGGCTTTCTGGTGGACATTCAACTCACCGAGCCTGCCCCCTGCTTGGCCTTCCCACACATCCCCCAACCTACCCTGGGCCTTAAGGATCCACAGAATGCTCCCAGCCTCAATCCAAAGCGAGGTCACCACTGACCTCCAGTGAAATAGTAAGTAAAAAAAAAAACCCTAACCCCACTGCCCACCTACCCCTGATATCCCTGGACTCCCCCCCCATCCTGGCTCCTTCCCTCTGCTGATCCCCGCTACTCGCAGGGAGAAGGGAAGAAGCCAGGATGGGTGCCCACACCACCTGTGGTCCTTGGGATCATCCCGGGACCATGGGAAAAACCAGGGGAAAAAGTGTCCGCAGATATCCCGGGGAAATGGAGGGATTATCCCTACCTGCTCCCAGGATCCCCTGTGTGTCATGTGAACACACAGGATGATCCAGGGACGATCCCCGGGATAAAGACTTTTATAGACACGCCCAGAGTAAAGAGGGTGGTGACCTCGGAACAAAGGAAAAAGTTGCAGTAAGTCCGCGATTTTTTAGAAGTGCCGTTTTGGGGGGGGGAAGCCTGTGGTGGCTGCAAGTTGGCAGCCACATCGTATAAACAATGCAGTGCTACTGCGCAACCAGCATGGGGTATACAGGGTGTATAGACAAGTCCCTGGACATTATAACATGCCCACGATCTTTAAAAAAAAAAGTATCACAAAACTATTAGAAGGAGAATTCTTCTACGACCCCAAAGAGCCCAAAGCTCCCTATTTTGAAACAGAAGCCCACTCCCTAGCGTTGTTTTATTTTAGCTGAGAATACTGGAGTTAAACACAGCATACATTTCTAATCTATGGCCTTTCTATACTTTCCACATCTATCTTTATTGGAGCACATTTGGGTTAAGCAAACATCCAGTATGGAAAAATATTTTGGTACATTAGTGTCATATCCAGTGGCAGAACGCGGTTACCCCGGCAGCCCTTGATCAGTTCGCACAGTCTCTGAAACGTCTCCCCCGTGCAACCAGAGTTTTCCACTACTGAGAAATATCTTCACGCTAAAGCTTTGTTTACAAGGAGTTGATGTTTCCACTTACTGGAGCATTAAAGCAGTTGTTTTTTCCAACCACTAAGTAGATCTAAACATTAAGTGTTTCTTGAGTTGGTTTTCCAGCTCTCGAGCTGCTATAAACATTAACTTTTCTTGGTTTGAATAAAGGCCTCCCCCCCCCACCTCACAAAAGAGAAAAGAAAAGGAGGTTGCTCTTCCAATTAGCCACATGTAATATAAAAGATAATATTTGTAAGGATTTTCTTTAACTTCTAAAAATACCTTGTGCAATATTTACATTTCATTCACAGAAGTCAGTCAAGCCCTGTGCTGAGAGAGGAGATGGTTATTTTTGTTGGCTGCTCTTGCCAGGTTTGTATACCATGGGAGCCAGCGTTTTTCCTTTTCCTACTGACCGAAGTGATAATGCCTTGGAGTAGTGGGTCAAAATAAGCTCCAGCAAAGCTGCAATTGTGATGAATGGAAATGTGACTCACTGCAGATGCCCTAGCTTGGAAAACATAAGCTATTGATCCAGACCGTGTTGAACCTAGAGTAGGCCCGTCAGGTAAAAATCCAACACAACTCCTTCTTAGAAAAGACACATTGAAATGAATGGGACTGAACTTATGTCCTACTTAAATTTGTAATTTTGCATTGCTGCTGTTTTTATCTGGTTGAGCTTTTATATTGTATTTTATATTATGGTTTTATACTGTTGTTTTATACTTTGCATGGTTTTAATTTTTGTGAACCGCCCAGAGAGCTCTGGCTATTGGGCGGGATAGAAATGCAATAAATAAATAAATAAATAAATACATGTTGGTTTTTTACCCATCAAAATCAATTAGACTTGTTAGTCACGACTAATGTGAATCCCACATGTTCAATAGGTCTGCTGTAAGGGTCGACCATGGTATCCTTCTGGAATGCCTGGGAGGTTTGGGAATGGGAGTCACTGTGCTCCAGTGGTTTGGTCCTACCTATTGGTTTTATATGCTCTTTTAATTAGTTTTATGTATTAAATTGTATTTAATATTGTTCCCTGCCTCGATCCAGAGGGAGAGCCGGGTAAGAAATAATAATAATAATAATAATAATAATAATAATAATAATAATAATAATATTATTATTATTATTTATTTATATAGCACCATCGATGTACATGGTGCTGTACAGATAACACAGTAAATAGCAAGACCCTGCCGCATAGGCTTACAATCTAATAAAGTTGTAGTAAACAATAAGAGGGGAAGGAGAATGCAAACAGGCACAGGGAAGTGTAAACAGGCACCGGGAAGGGTGAAGCTAACAGTATAGAGTCAGAACAAACTCAAAGTTTAAAAGCTATAGGGAAAAGAAAAGTTTTTAGCTGTGTTTTAAAAGCTGTGATTGAGTTGGTAGTTCTCAGGTGTTCTGGAAGAGCATTCCAGGCATGAGGGGCAGCAGAGGAAAATGGACGAAGCCGAGCAAGGGAAGTAGAGACCCTTGGGCAGGCAAGAAGCATGGCATCAGAGGAGCGAAGAGCACGAGCGGGGCAATAGTGTGAGATGAGAGAGGAGAGATAGGCAGGAGCTAGACCGTGAAAAGCTTTGAAGGTCAACAGGAGAAGTTTATATTGGATTCTGGAATGAATTGGGAGCCAATGAAGAGATTTCAGAAGCGGAGTGACATGGTCAGAGCGGCGGGCCAGGAAGATGATCTTAGCAGCAGAGTGGTGGACAGAGGCCAGCGGACTGATGTGAGATGAGGGGAGGCCAGAGAGGAGGAGGTTGCAGTAGTCCAACCGAGAGATAACCAGTGCGTGAACGAGAGTCTTGGCAGAAGAGACAGACAAAAATGGTCGAATCCTGGCAATATTATACAGGAAGAAACGACAAGATTTAGCTACTGCCTCGATATGAGGAATAAAGGAGAGCGAGGAATCAAATATAAAGCCAAGGCTACGAGTTTCCTTGACCGGAGTAAGCGTGACATCGTTGACAGTAAGAGAGAATGAGAGATGAGGAGAATGTTTAGGAGGAAAAACAAGCAGTTCAGTTTTTGCCATATTGAGTTTCAAACGGCGATGAAGCAGCCAGGCTGAGATATCTGAAAGACATGCTGAGATACGATCGTGGACATCAGGAGAAAGTTCCGGAGATGAGAGGTATAGTTGTGTGTCATCGGCATACAGGTGATAATAATATCTGGATGCAATGTGTAGTGTGTGAAACTAGAGCCCAATGCTATTTTATATGCTCTTTTGCAAAATTGTTACATATCACCACCTATGGAATTTTTAAAAAGTGAATTGTAGCTTACAGAGAGTGAAAGGGAGTGATTGCATGCACCACCACCCTCGAAGGACAGCCAGATCTAAGAATAGAGCTAAGGAAGGGGAGGGACACACAGAAAGGAAATGCCAAATCCCGTGATTTTATTACCTTTCCTCTGTGGAAAGTTTTCCAGATTTATTTATTTTTACCTTAAATTTGTATTAGTCTGGAGGCTCAGATGTCTGAGGATACAATTTACTTCATGTAGGACATTAACAGACAAAAGATGATTGAAAGGTTCTGACACAGTCCTAAGTACTTCGTAGTATTCCCCTTCCCCCACATGTTTCATTGGTATATATTTCAAGCACCATCAGCAATGTCATGTTGGATGCTCATATGGGAACAGGAACCACAGCAAAAGAGACGGTGCTGTTGTTTTTATAAAAAAAAATTAATCTCTCTCTCACATACACACAGGGCCTTGCTAGACGAGGCCTTAGCGCGCTTTGAGACCCGGTTTCCCTGCTGTGCGTCCAGATGACGCACAGGGGAATCCGGGCCCAGGCCGCGCTGAAGCCTGCCTTAATGCGCCATAAGCGAATTCGCTTATGGCACGCCTTTTCTGCAGCCCCGGCCTGAGGCCAGGGCTGCGGAACGTTTAGCAGGGTCCATGGCTTTTTGCGGCTACTCGCTTACTCGCGAGTAGCTACCAAAAGCCACGGACTGGGCACAGCACTCAGCACTGTGCCCATCGGGCCGGGGGGATCCCGGGGGGGGAGATAGGGGGAAGGCCGGACCGGCAGGAGAGGGGGAGGGCGAAGGGTGACATGGGACGACGAGGGAGGGTGACATGGGACAACGAAGGAGGGCGCAGGGTGGCACGGGACAACGAAGGAGGGCGCAGGGTGGCACGGGATGACGAGGTATGGCGAAGGGTGGCACGGGACGATGAGGGAGGGCGACACAGGGGACGGGGAGGGAGGGCAGGGAAAGAGGGGGCAGGGGGCAGGGGGCTTACTTTAAAAAAGGGTGGGGGGCTATTTTTTTTTTAAAAAAAACCTTACCTTGTCCGGAGTCTTCAGGCCGCACATGGCCCCTTTAAAAAAAAATGGCCGACACTGCAGGGCTTCCGTAGTCCCTGTGCGTCGGTCGTCTAGGAGGCGGGGCGGAGCGTGCTAAAGTTAGCGTGCCGTCGCCCCGCCTCCCTGCCGGCTTATCCGGCCAGGTCTAGCAAGGCCCACACACTCACACACAGATCAACCTCAATGCTTTTTCATTGGAAAGTGATCTGAAGTTGAGCTGAAGTCATGCTGCAGGAACTAGCTTTTCCTAAAGCCATTTCAGAATCTAGAAGAAACACTTCTTTCTGGAAAAGGACTGGGCAGCGAGGATCCCTTCTATGAATCCCACTGTCCCACCCCATGCCAGAAATGAGTGTTTCCACATGTTTCCATTTGCTTCAGGAACTGTTAGCTTCTCACTGCGCTAGCAATTCATCCTGCTAGAGTGCAGGCAGCATTGCCCATTGTTTTGCTACTTGCATGGTTGAAGACCTCCTTGGAACCATATATAAGTTGTTCTGAGCTCTTTAGAGGACATATATGTAAAAAAGATGTGGATCCTTGAGGTGCTGCATTACAAAAGCATTGCTACAAGGTACATACATTTTGAGTATGTACATACATATGTACATACATTTGAAGATGAGAGTTAGTAAAAAAGAGTTGATGAAAAAAGAAGGAAGATGAATACACATGGCTGGCTGTTGCTGTCAAAAGCTAGATCCTGAAATGGATGGAATGTCAAAATAATACATAAGATGGCATACTCATGTCTCATGTTCTTTTTATAGTATATATTTTTTCAATGGATATATATTTTAGGAATTGGACCATGGATAGTTTCTTCAAAGTTTGGAAATATTGCAAATATTTTTACAGAGTGGGCATTTCCCGAAGGCTCAGGCATTGTTTTGTGAATTCATTGGCAATGCCCTGTCTTAGGGAAACCAAGATCTCCTTATTCCTTTCTTCTCTAAGGACCTGGATTGACTAGCTGGAAATATTACTTGGTTTCTGTATTTGTATTGGATCATGGATCAGAAGGAAGTTACAGTATGTACTGGCTTCTGAACTGAGCTTTCTTCTACTTTGTGGTTCAGAAGTGAAGGTTGAGCAAAGAAAACCAGAGCTGTTTATACAGTTTTCATTGACTCTTCTAAAAGAACGAATGAAAGAAAAAAATGTTTACATACACTGAGGATGTTTTCTTGGGGTTACTTCTCAGACTTTTGAATATCTGACCAATGGTCATTCCTCCCCTCCCCCGGTTGGAATTGAGTGGCTCTTGGAAGAGAAATCTGATAGTGCCATGGCAAAGTGCTCTAATGTCACTTTTCACATTTTTGGGGGGTGGGGGACCTGTTTGTGATGCAGACCATCCCATGGAGAGTATTTGTGTCAGCCTCTTTAACAAGGGGCAGTTTTGACAGTGGCCTTACTTACCTGTGGCAGCCAGCTGGGAAAGAAGAGGAAGATAGACCATATACCTAATCTCATGAAAACTGGATGCAGCACTAACATGAACTTGAGGCAAATGACGTTGTTGTTGGTTTATTGAGAATATAGCTGCAACCTATATATTTTTGAGAACTGTCTTTGGTCTGATGGAGGGATGTGGAATATCACTTTTTATGTTTACTCAATTGTTCTATTCTTATCTGAACTTCTTTCTTCAATCTCTCCTCCACTTCTGTGTGATATTCCTGAAATCCTGCTTGCAACAGCAGGTGGAGGAGAGGCAGGAGAAGTCAGGGATGTTTTGATTTCCATCTCATGAATGAATTTAAAATTACAGCAAGAATCTTCTGTTTGCAACCCGGTAAGGCTACTTAAACTGCAGTTACTTGACGAATATTGATTCACTGTGCAAATTCACTGACTTTTCTGACAAATGATACACAGATTCCACTTATGTCTGGCATAGATCAGATACTAACTCCCATCCTTTTCAAAGACTTCTATCTTGAAATAGATAGATAGATAGATAGAGATAGATAGATAGATAGAGATAGATAGATAGATAGATAGATAGATAGATAGATAGATAGATAGATATTTTCCATTCAAGGCATTTCCCCTGGTTGTTGAAAAAATGGTTATTAGAGCTGTACCAAAATTAATAGTTGTGAAATTTTTGGAAGACAGAGATGGGGCATTGTTCTGTTTCCAGTGATGGACATAGCAGTGTGAGGGTTCTGGCCCAAGTGGTCTATGACCAGAGTTCAGTGTCCAGCAAAGCAGAGGCAAGTGAGGCAAGCAGGGCAAAGTTCTGGTTTCAAGGAGGCAGAGCAGGGTCAAGCAAGGTGAAGCAAATTCTAGTAAAGCCAGAAAAGGCAAGGCAGTTCAGGATGCAGATAGCACCCTGGACAGCTCTATGAGGAGGTCAAGTAGAAGACTCAAAGGAACCAGGCTCAAATGTTGCTTCAGCATCAGGAAAGCCCAGACTCAGCCTTAAACAATGACTCAACTCCATCAGGGTGGCTCACGCAGCCTCTGGTGAGAGAAGTCTCTTCTTTTAAAGGGGCCTAGCTTGTTTCAACAACCATTGGCTCTGACAGAGCTAGGGGCACTGTGGTTCCTCTGGAGCTTCTGGATTGGAATCCTTGGAAGCAGAGAAGGGCAGTGTGACCATCTCAAGCTGAAAAGATGCTGGATGAATGGAATCTTCTTGTGCTAGAGCTTCTGGAGCAGTGGAAACATCCAGGGCTAGCTCAGAAGGCAATTCTCTCTCCCAGTACAATACCTCCCCTGAACCCACAGTTTCATCTCCTGAACATAAAGAATCAGACCCTGGGGTTATAGCAGGTGTGCAAAATGTCCCTGTATTCCCTTCAAATGTACCTTTATATATTTAATACTGTTTTCGACCACCGTGTTCCTCCTTTCTTGATCCTCTGATGCTGGGGTACTTTTCTCCTGTTGCCAGGCAACCAGAGATCATATAATAAGTGAGATGATACCATAATGGTATGTAGACAAACAGGGATCATGGAATGACCAGGATGACATCTCAACACTGCATAACCAGTCAGATGTGATTGTGTAGTGTCATCACTGACAGTAAACTAAGCAGCATTGTCCTGAGGGATGGGGGAAACACCGCATGTCCCTGTATTTCCAAGCCAAATGGGAAATGTCCCCTATCTCTCTGTGTTGCACTGTGGTAGTTGTATTGCCTGCTCTCCCAGTATAGTGTGATTCAGAACAATGCTTTGGTGATTTAGCAAGAACACTCTCATACTTAACATTCTATATCATGCGGAACAAGAACGTCAGAAGAGCCCTGCTTCATCTTCATCTAGTTCAGCATTCTGTTCACCCAGTGGTCAAACAGCTGCCTGTGGAAAGCCTGGAAGTAGTACAATAGCAGCCTCCCAGTCATGTTCCCCAGCAATTGGTACACAGAGGTATACTGCCTCAGGTACTGAAGGTAATAGGTGGCCATCATAGCCTTATCCTCCATGACCTCCATGACAAGGTCAAGCAACAGATGAATGTTTTGTGTAGTGCTTCTTTAGCATAGATAAAGAAGATCCAGGTGACCTGGGACACCAATTGTGTGGTGAACTGTGAATATCTATTGCATTAGAATGTGTAGGTTGTGGCTGATACCCTGGTGGGAGGTGGACATACTTTTTTCCCCCTGTGCTGATTTTCTGTTGGAGTACAACTTTCTGAAGCTCTCTATTCTCAAAGCCAGTGGAAAAGGAGGTACTAAAATAACATAATAGAAGGTAATTAAAAGCTTACAGTATATTTAAGAGAGCTTGGAATAACAATAGGTGTGTCTTCTAATTTCATAAATTACATACTTCCATGGTGAAATCAAATATTCCCTAGAGGAAGCACTGCACATCTATTTTTGCCAAAATAGACTGATCATATTGTAACAGCTGGAATTTATTCAGACTTATTTTACAAAATATTAGACCTGCCAATCTGCCATCGCTTTCATCTAGAAATATGGAAGTACTAAAGGGCGGGTTTCACAGACTTCCAAGGATGGTGAGGAGAACCACAGCCTGGGAATCCAGGAAACTTTAACAGACAAGCCAAGGATGGCCTAACAGAAAGTGCATCTTCTGCATAAGGAAATGGGCAGTGGGATGTGCATGTATTTCCCAAGGTTGACAGAGGCTTCATTAAATAGTGTTAGCATTATATGTTTTAAGAAGGAAGCAATGAAATGGCAGGTTGGTGCACCTAAATATAAACTCATAAGGCTGCTGTTCCCCAACCTGGTGCCTGCCAGATGTGTTGGACTTCAATGTCCATGATTCTCCACCAACGTGGCCAATGGTTATGGTGAGAGCAGGCAATACAACTACTACATTGCAGCATAGAAAGATAGGGAACATTTCCTATTTGGCATGGAAATACAGGGACACATTCTGCCCCTCTCCCAATGCTGCTTACTTAGTTTATTATCAGCGATGACACTACAGAGACACATCTGATTGGTTATGCAGTGTTGAGATGTCATCCTGATCACTCCATGATCCCTGTTTGTCTAGGATATCATCTCACTCACTATATGATCTCTGATTGCCTGGGAACAGAAGAAAAGTACACCGGCATGAGAGGATCAAGGAAGGAGGGGTTCAGGAATCTCAAACAGTAACAAATATATAAAGGTACATTTGAGGGTGATTGAATTGCATTTTTCAAATACCATGACCCCAGGATCTGACTTACTATGTTCAGGAGATGAAGCTGTGGGTTTGGTAGTCCAATGTAACTGGAGGGTACCAGGTTGAGGAAGGCTGGCGTAAGGCTCTCGTCACTGCTAATAGTGCTGAATTGTCGTATCAATTGGTCCCCTGTATTTTTCAGCCTCTGATACAGGATCATGTATCATGGTGCTGTATCAGGGTGCTGTTGCACCATGTCCTGCTTGTTCATCCCTGGCCAGTGACTGGTTGGCCACTGGGTGAACAAAGTGCTGGACTAGATGGCCCCTTGGTCTGATCCAGCATGGCACTTCTTTTGTTCTTATGTCTGAATAAAGAAATAATCACAGATGACCACTCGAAGAACTACAGTTACAGGTAAGCAACCTGTCTGTATGCAGGCTGTATTATAAAATGAAGTACACTTTCCTCACAAAGGCAACAGCACAGTTTGGATGTGATATTCTTTACTGGCTTAGGAGCAGAAGCTGTGATGATCAGAGGTGCTGAGAAGAAGATACCATTGGTATTAGTCAGATCTTTACCTTCTAAGGGCACAGGTTCCCATCCTCTCGTGTCCTTATAAGGTAGATGGATGATTTATCTACCTAGGATGATTTATCTTCTGCAAAAGAAGGAAGCTCATTAGATTCAAAACCTCACAGGGAATTCACAAAGCCCAATGGCTAGTCTATCTGTGGCCTTGCTGTATTATGGAAGAACATCTCAGCCGTGGCCATCACCATTGTTTCTTCTAGATGTCTTTTACATATAGCCACTACTGAGAAAAGGCGTTTCCCCTTCACTCCTACATGGGAAGAGATATTTCTTGTAAGATGGCAGTAGCCATGACCTTTACATGCACCATGCACCAAAAAAAAAAAAAAGGAAATAAATTATGTTTTTTGTTCAAAACTGCTGTCTTGCTCATTAATATGCATATTAATGCAGATTTTAACAATTAAGTGAGCGAAATTAATTGGATTGATTGACTAAGATTTCTATAATTGGTCTGTGAATTTAGATTCAGTGATTCTGTGTTTAAGAAGGATGTCTGTCGACAAACGAGCATGCCCAGAGGAGGGCAACAAAGATGGTTAGGGGTTCAGAGACCAAAGATTGATGGAGTTGGTATGTTTAGCCTGGATAAGCAATAACTAAGTGGTGATATATTAGAGCCATCTTTAAGTATTTGAAAGGCTGTCAGCCAGTTTGGCACTTACATGGTAAAATTGACTGGTTTCATATGACGCTGGGAGAAGAGCTAGCTCAGAGCTTAATGCCTGAAAACTAGGCCTTGTTTCCTAGCACACGTACCAAGGATCCCTAGAAGCAGGAAAGTGCGTGAAAGTGGGCAACATCCCCATTTTAAGAATGGCCAAACCCTAGAGATATATGCTGAAACATCTACTTATTGAAAGTCAAATCAAGTTGCAAAATAACTCTGATATAATCTGAGTGTTGTAGGGAACAGTAACAAAGTTTAGCAATTCCATTTTCTAGGCTGTGGTTTAGATTTTGTTGAAATCAAAAATCAAAAAGGGGAAGCCTGGCACTTCCATACTTGTGTGTGCTTCTCTCAAAAGTGCCAGGCTATTTAATTGCCTGGTTCATTCAAACATCACAGCATTCAATGTCCACCCATTTCCAAATTTAGTAATTCACCATGATCTTTATCAGCACTTTCTCTCCAGGTTCAATCTCAGCTGTTTCTCTATGATTTAATATTCGTTGTGCTTCCAGGAACAGAAAATGGGTTGTAAGGTGCCTTTTTGCTAGCCCATAGAATGCAAATAGCATTCTCTCTCATACAGTCTCTGAAGTTCAAACTGGTGCTGGCCAGAGATTATGGAGTGTTTTTAAAGGAGTTTACTATTCTGTACTTTTATTTTCCATGGACCTTGCCAAAGCAGAATTGTCTCCAGGACCCCGTCCCATCCAATCCCCTGTTTTTTTCTCTCTGTCTTCATGCCTCTCATTTTCCATATCTAACATTGGCTCACAGATCTTCCTTTCTACTTCTGTGGCTGGCTGCTAATATTACTGTACATCTTGGGAGTGTTCAACAGTTAAAGGCCATTGAGGAACTGTGCTGCTCTCTGTTGCATATAATTTCATGAGAACTCCAATGTTAGTTAGTTGGTTGGTTGGTTGTTATTGGCCAACTCAGGCTGTCTTTGTGGATAACTGAAGAGGCTAATTCCTGAACTTACTGCCAAATGATAGTAAGGAACTGGATCTTGAAGACCAAACTGAAACTTTACTCCTGATCAGAAAGAACAGGATCTGTTAACGTTGGGACAGGTATACATAGAATCATAGAATGGTAGAGTTGGAAGGGACCTATAAGGCCATCGAGTCCAACCCCCTGCTCAATGCAGCACAACATGTGCTGGATGCTTTTGCAGCTTGGTTTTAAGGTGGCCACTTACAAATTGCCAAATTGCATAAAACATTGCATATGCTAATTTATACAGGAAGTTCGCCCCCTCTCATATGTACCTGACTGGATCCTAAGATCATCTTCAGGGGTTCTTCTCCATAAGCCCCTGCCAAAGGAAGTGAGGTGGGTTGCTACCAGAAAGAGCTGGACTGAGCTCTTCCTGGCTATGTTATTGTGGCACCTGAGGCAGATAATCCAACAAGTTCCTCTCCTAATCCATGGCAGCAAAAATACAAGAATAATAAATTAATAGAACAATCCAAAGGTGGCAGAGGAGGGAGAGGTTTGTCTGGAGCAACAACAACAAAAAGTACACGAGCTTCAGGGTTGTAATAAGAACATCAGAACATAAGAATCACCATGCTGGATCAGGCCAAGGGTCCATCTAGTCCAGCGCTCTGTTCACACAGTGGCTAACCATACTTTCCCCTCCATTCCTGGGGTGCATTGGGGAAATGCGAGGTCTTGGGATCTGCACCCTTTTTGTTGGTACTGTTGTTTGAGTGCTAATAGTGAACTGTCAAGGGCAGCAGAAGTTTCCATGCCCAGCACTGAGAGGGCTGGGAGAGTGGAACTCCTCCTCCATCTATAGACCTCCCTCTCTGCAGAAGATCCATTAAACCCTTTGGCCCCTGGGTCACCTTCCCAGAATTTCAGCCCAAGTAATTAATAATTTGTTGCCCTTTCATAACTGTCACCATCAGCTGCCTGAACTCACATGGTACAACTTCTCAATCACAAAATGTGAAGTGAACGAATTCTCATCAACCCAAATATTCCTAGTGGAACTGGTCACATGAAAAGACGATGCAGCCAGTACAATCCAGAATGAAGCATGTCATAAACATAGAGAAGCCACTGTAAATTCATTCCTTTCCTCTGTGTTTTTTTTTTAAAAAATCTAACAACCAGAACACTGTATCACTGTGGCTGAAAAGTAAGTATAGATGATAAATGTGTATTGCTCATTCTTTCCTTCTCTTGCATGTGCTGTGTGACTGGCAATTGAGACTTTCCTGACATAACAGCAGGAACCCAGCAGCCATGCTGCAGAAAGGATCTGGAATGTCTCATGATGCCTGTGTAGCAAACACAAGTTGAGATGGTGTTCTGATACACAGGGAGCAATCAATGAAACCCAATAAGTAAGCATTTCCAGGCTCAGGCATCCTTAGAATAGACAGTTTTAGAGGTCTATGGATGCCTGGTTTGTTGTTCCAAAGTTCACCTAGGGCTAATCTCAGTGCCCCTGGTTGATTATAGGTTTCCATAGATGCAAGCCCAGCATGGCATGACAGTGTTATTGAGTGACCAGGTGTCCTACATTACAGTCCTCTGTTTGAAAGTATCATCAATGTGCAAGACTTTCCAGCCCAAGTTCGGTTTAAAGATACAGAACCAAAAGAATCTTATCTTGCTTTTTTTGTGAACCGCCCAGAGAGCTCCGGCTATTGGGCGGTATAGAAATGTAATAAATAAATAAATAAATTGCTCTGCAAAACATACAGTGGGGACATCTGTACATTTTCTGTGTGCAGCAAAATTGGGTGAAATTGGATAGAGGAAGGGGATTTTCTGTAAAGAAGGCCAAACAGATTTGGTGTGTGTGTGTGCGTGCGTGCGTGTGTTTAAAGGATGCTTTCGACCAACCCTGTGGTTTTGTGGGCAATTTGCTGTATTCTGTGTTACATCCACAGGATCCAAGCATAGGAGTATGTGAATCAGCCAGGCTTGAGCTTGCCAAATTACTTAAAATTCTCTCTCAAAGCTTGTTCTGACTCGAGTCCATATCAGATTTCAACCTTTGTTTGCACATGAAAATTCATGTGTATTTTTTGTTCATATTTTCCAAATGTATACATCAGTTGTGGACGTTTTTGAAATGTATGCATTCTTTTCCCATCGATTAAAATTGGTTTGCATCCATTTTTCAAAAATAAGCATTTGTTTCATGCACGTTTTTTCAAATGTACGCATGCAGACAAACACTTTGTGTGTGTGTGTGTGTGTGTGTGTGTCTAAATCACATTGAAAGCATGGAAATATATGGATTTCGACTGCAGATTGCATACAAGTCCACGTTTGGTCTGCAAGGTGTGAACTGAGTCAGTCCTGTTCAAAAAGTAATTGAAATGAGTATCTTATACCTACCTACAAACATCTTTGGGGGGTGGGTGGGTTACAAACTTGTAACATATCCCCTCCCCCACATATTCCACAATCCCATGAAGTGTTTAAGTTTAAATCCTGAAATTACATTCTTCCTTTTAGTTCATGAAAGCATGTTCCAAAATAAATTTGTTAGTCTTTATGGTAGTGCCACAAGACTTTGTTGGTTTTAAATTTCTAAAACTGCCCACCTTGGCCTACACTCGGGCTTTTCTACCATGTCCCAGCTCCCAACCCTTTTTGCTATTTTTGCTTAAAAAATAGTCCTAGACTAAAGATGAGTCCTACAAAGCCTGCTGAAAATTTTGTAACTCTCTGGTTGGTCCTAATAAAGGTATTATATATATTGTCCTTGTCTGTTGTCTGTTTTTATGCTTTTATGCTTTTAAATTTTGTGTATCGATTTTTAATGCTCTGCATTTTAATCTTTGTAAACTGCCCAGAGAGCTTTGGCTATGGAGCGGTATATATATAAATGTAATAAACAAATAAATAAATAAAACTGAGGGAGCTGTAAGCATTTCTGTTAATTCCCATTGACAAGAATGTACTGGTTACCTGAAAATGGAATGGTTTTTCAACAGGTAATTTGACGAGGCGGAGAGAGGAACCCGCTCTGGAAATTGAGGCAGAGAAACACCTCTACGGAGCTCCATAACAAATTTCGGGGTGTAGAAGACCCACTTTGCACACCCCTACTAGCTATGTTGGGGTGGGCATGCCCTCTTAGGGGCAGCCATGTTGGGGTGCCGTCCTTTTTGGTTTCCAACATATAGTCACCCTAAAAGGTTTAACCAGGGACGGTGCTACCATAGAGGCCACTCAGGTGGCCGCCTAGAGCGCCAAGCTAAGAGGGGCGCTGGGTACAGCGCAGCACTCATGCTCATTGTCTGTGAGCCGGCCTGCCCGAGGATTCAGCTGGGCCTGGGTGGGCGAGATGGCACCCCGCGCCCGCCCAGCCGAAGCGAAGCCAGGGACGCTGGGGTGGGGGTGGGGCGGTCCGATGTTCGGACTTCTGGAATGTGCCCGGGAGAGAGAGAGAGAGAATGTATGGGTGAATGGGGTGCATGGGGTCTTTGAGTGGATGCATGTGTTCATGCATGTGTTTGTTTGGAGAGAGTGATGCTGAGTGTGCGTGTGCGCACGCGTGTGAGTTGGGGGGATGATTTGGAGGTGATATTCCTATTAAATAATGCATTTTAGACCCATAGATGTTCCTTCCCAATTTGTTTGCTATAATTGGCATGACGTTTTTCTTGCACTTTAAAATTTATTTATTTATTTATTACATTTTTATACCGCCCAATAGCCAAAGCTCTCTGGGCGGTTCACAAAAATTAAAACCATAATAAAACAACCAACAGGTTAAAAGCACAAAGACAAAATACATTATAAAAAGCACAACCAGGATAAAACCATGCAGCAAAATTGATATAAGATTAAAATACAGAGTTAGAACAGTAAAATTTAAATTTAAGTTAAAATTAAGTGTTAAAATACTGAGAGAATAAAAAGGTCTTCAGCTGGCGATGAAAGGAGTACAGTGTGGGCGCCAGGCGAATCTCTCTGGGGAGCTTGTTCCACAGCCTGGGTGCCACAGTGGAGAAAGCCCTCCTCCTAGTAGCCACCTGCCTTACTTCCTTTGGCAGGGGCTCACGGAGAAGGACCCCTGTGGATGATCTTAAGGTCTGGGCAGGCACATATGGGAGGAGGCGTTCCTTCAAATAACCTGGCCCCAAACCATTTAGGGCTTTAAATGTCAATACCAGCACTTTGAATCGGGCCCGGACCTGGACTGGCAGCCAATGGAGTTGTAAAAGGACTGGTGTAATGTGATATTGCCAGCCAGTCCCTGTTAGTAAACGGGCTGCCCTGTTTTGTACCAGCTGAAGCTTCCAGACCGTTTTCAAAGGCAGCCCCATGTAAAAAAAAATAGCTGTTTCAAGTTTTGTGCTTCTTATTTTTTCCAGGAAACATGTGTTCTTAAAAATCAAAGTTGGCATTTTTTGGGGTGGTGGTGGTGGTGGTGGTGGTAAAAGTAGCTCACCTTGCCTAGGGTGCAAAATAGTCTGGCACCAGCCCTAGGTTTAACAAACCATCCCAAGGGAGCTAGTCCAAACATGGCCACACGTTAGTAACTCAGGGAAGATGGTCAAAGCATAAACAAGATCATGGGGTGGGAAAAACCTCAGGCACAAGGGCTCCCCTGCACATACTTTAGTACCAGAACTCCCTGCCACCTGAGTCTGGCAGAGGAACTGTCAATCTGAGCCTGCTATGATGCTGAGCTGACCACATACACACACACAATGGTGCCTTTGGACCTCTCAGCGGCTTTCAATACCATCGACCATGGTATCCTTCTGGAACGCCTGGAAGGTTTGGGCTTCCGTGGTTCTAGTCCTATATCTCGGGGAGACTCCAGATGGTGATGCTTGGGAATAGCTGCTCCTCAAAGAAGGAGCTGTTGTATGGTGTACCACAAGGTGCCGTTCTACCCCCAATGCTGTTTAACATCTACACGAAACCGCTGGGAGAGATGATCCAGAGGCATGAGGTGGAGTGCTATCAGTATGCTGATGACACCCAAATATACTTCTCTATGCCTTCGACAACAGTGTCAGCTAAGGATTAGGCATGTGCTCCGCTCCGATTAGGAGCGGAGAAGCAGTAGCGGATTGGCCTGCTCCGCCTTACCCAGAAGCGGAGTAGAAGCGGACCGCGGACCCCTAGAAGCAAGGCGAAGAGAAGCGACCATTTTTCAGAGCTCCTAGTTCAGGCGGAGCGCTCCGGTCGCCATCTTGAAAACATTTCGCCATAGGATTGCATTGCGGGAAATAATCGCGCATAACTAGGTTGTTTTTGAAGCTATTGTTCTGGAAATTCTTGTGCACAGAGAGTCGTGGATGGGGGTCATTTTGAGACTACTCTCACCTCTCTGCGTGGTGCGGGTCGCGCGCTAGAATTTTTTTAAAAATCGGCGGGAAAAATACCTTTTTCAAAGGGCTGAGGGGCAGAGTCAGCTCCTGGTCATGATCACATGATCCCAAAGTTAGAGGAGGGCATAGGCAAAACGGGTAACTTGGGATTCTGGGAAACTTCTCTTTCTTCATCTGAACGGACTTTTCCCAGTGTTTTTTAACACAGTAGCCCCACCAAATGCACAAACACAACCTGAAATCATATACTAAGCCAAGAATAAGAGATAGAAACACAGCACTGCTACCCACCCTAACTTTGGGGAACAACTGAAAAGATGTGGTGCAAGGGGATGAGCTCCCCTAGGGCATCTCATCGTGGACGTGCCCCCACTCTCTCCTGCACTGGAAGGCCATTAGAGCCTTCCAAAGAGAGTAAAACGGTGGAGCAATGCCTATCATGAGTCGAAGTGAGCGTTTACTTCTCAGAGCTGTTGGTGAAGCAATGGCTGTCTTGAGCTGAACTGGCAGCTGCTTCCCTCTCCCCCGGGCACGTCCCCCTATTACTGGTAAAAGACAGATATAGCCTTTTTAAAAAAGTTCTTCTTGTTGTTTATTCAGCAACACTGCTGCTTTTAATTCCACCCCTCCTTCGTTTATTTGTTTATTTATTCCATTTTATATGTATTACTGGCTTATCCTTGGCTCACTTCCTTATGCCCCCAGAAATGCCAGCTGCATGCCTGCCTGCCTTCCCTCCCTCCTCCCCTGCCCACCTCACAGGGATGTTGTGTGTGTGTGGCTTTGACTCAGGGGAGAAATCCTTCCTGCGCTCACTTGGAGTTTTGGAAGTTCCAAATTTTGCAGGTTTAAGCCCCGCCAAAAAACAGGGGATGATGGGACTGCCTTGAGTCTCGGCGTGCGGCGTATGTATCCCTGGATAAGCTGTCATGGTGGTAAGTTTGAGGTTTTTTTTTAACGTGCAAAATTGACGGAGCTATGGAAAGGGGTGTTGGATTTTCATAAATTCCCCAAAAATCAGGGGATGATGGGACTGCCTTGAGTCTCGGCGTGCATATGTATCCCTGGATAAGCTTTCATGGTGGCGAGTTTGAGGTTTCTAACGTGCAAATTGACGGAGCTATGGAAAGGGGTGTGAATGGGGTGCCCGATTTTCAAAAATTCCCCAAAAATCACGGAATGATGGGATTGCCTTGAAACTTGGCATCCATGTGGACACATGGATAAGCTATCATGGTGCTGAGTTTGAGGTTTCTAACGTGCAAATTGACGGAGCTATGGAAAGGGGTGTGAATGGGGTGCCCGATTTTCAAAAATTCCCCAAAAATCAGGGGATGATGGGATTGCTTTGAAACTTGACGTGCATGTGTATACCCCCATGAGGTGTCATGGTGCCAAACATGAGGTTTCTAACTTGAACAGAAAAAAAGTTGTATCATTTTTTAGCTTTCAATGCAAGCCTATGGGGGGAAAAACGGAGCTCCGATCCGGATCCGGAGCTCCGAGCAGAGCGGAGCAGAAGTGGGCGGAGCGGGGGTGGGGCGAAGTGGCCCGCTCCGAAAATCGTGGATCTGCAAGTGAAGCGGAGCAGGGGGTCCGTGCACACCCCTACTAAGGATAGTGTGTCTCTTCTCAATGAATGCTTGGAGGCAGTAATGGGCTGGATGAAGAAAAACAAACTGAAGCTGATTCCAGACAAGATGGAGGTGCTTACCATCAAAGGCCCCAACCTGGGTTTGGAGTTGTGTCAACCAGTTCTGGATGGGGTTACACTCTCCCTGAAAGTCTGCATTTGCAGCTTGGGGGTGCTTCTGGATCCATCACTTCAAATGACAGCTCAGATAGATGCGACAGCTAGGAGTGCCTACTATCAGCTTCAGCTGATACACCAGCTGTGCCCCTTCTACAGTTGAAAGACCTAAAGATGGTACTGCACGTGCTGGTAACGTCAAGGCTCGACTTCTGCAATGCGCTCTACATAGGGCTACCTTTGTGCCTAGTCCAGAAACTTCAACTAGTTCAAACTATGGCAGCCAGGTTGGTCACCAGTACATCTAGGGGTGATCATATCACACCAGCTTTAAAATCATTACACTGGCTGCCAATTAGTTTCTGGGCAAAGTATAAAGTGTTGGTTATTACCTTTAAAGCCCTACACGGTTTGGGTCCAGGTTACCTGCGGGATTGCTTTCTCCCGTACAATCCGCCCTGCACATTCAGGTCCACTGGGAAGAATTTACTTCAGCCAGCAAAAACTAGATTAACAACTGTTACCTAGAGGACTTTCTCTGCTGCCGCTCCCAGACTGTGGAATAGCTTGCCAAGAGAGATCCGCCAACTCAATAGTCATTATGAATATAAAAAAGCAATAAAGACTGATCTCTTCCGGCAGGTCTACCCAGTTGAATTTTAAGATGTCTGTCTGTTATTTTAATAATGCATTAGTTTTATATATTTAAATCAGTTTTATGTATTTTATAATGTTTTGTATCCTATATTGTTCCCTGCCTTGATCCTGAGGGAGAGGCGGGATAATAATAATAATAATAATAATAATAATAATAATAATAATAATAATAATTCCACCGCAAATGCGAGTTCAAGTCTATGAAAAGCCTCACAGTACTTTTCATGGCACAGTCTTTAGAAATCCAAAGTCCAAATAGAAGAGAATCCATGTACAGATGATGGATCCAAACAGGGGTGAATTTGGGGCCATTAGTCAAAAGTTGATCTTAGCAAAGGCTCCTCACCTTTGCTCCAGCTTATAAAGGGAGAAGTGGACCTGTTCAAAACCATTTGACAGACAAGGGCTCTGCCCTGTAAATCAGGCCCGTGTCCAAACAGGGCGGCATTGCTCAGCCCACCAAGATGATGCTACAATCTGAGTGACTCCTTCAACAAGAGCCTAACCTTTCTAAACACACTCAGTTTCTCACAGAAGTCTTACAGCCCCAAGGCCAAGGGAGGGGGATGAAACTACTCCCTTTTATACTTCCCCTGAGAACCCTAACAGAGATAAGCCTGCTCAGATTCTGACATTCCAAACTAGTTCTGATTAAATCTATGTACAACCTGCAAGGCCTCCTGGCGTTGCAAGACCCCTATACCTGACCATGGGTGGCAGCCGGCCCCTGAACAGGCAGCAGTGAGACACCAGGCAGGCACCTCCCTGTTAGCGGTGGTTCTCAAGCCACTCCAGAAGCCCTGAGTGCTGCTGCTGCCACCACCAGTAGACACAGTAATGTAACACAGGGAAATGGGGAGCCAGGGTGGTTAGAGTGTTGGACTGGGACTGCGGAGACCTGGGTTCAAAACCTCACTCAGCCATGAAGCTTATTGGTTGACTCTGGGCCAGTCAGTGGCCCGCAGCCTAACCTGAGGTATCACAGAGTTTTTCTGGGGAATAAAATGGAGAGGAGAAAGATCATGTAAGCTGTCTTGGGCTCTTGGAGGAAAAGGTGAGATATAAATGTAACAAATAAATTCAAATGAATTGAAACCGCAGACTGATAAGTTTCCTCTACTCCCCTCACAAAGCACTATGACTGGGAGCAAAATGGAGAGCCCCGGTAAAGCCATTCCCTGGTTGGAAGCCACAGCTGTCCATCATAAACAACAGCCCCTCTGCTCTGCTGGCATTTCCATTTATGAAGAGCTTGGAGACACTTGTGGGAAATCCAAAACTGTATCAAATTGGTCAGAAAAACAAAAATAACCTTCCCCATTTCTAAGGCGGTTCCGAAGCCTTGACCTGCTTGACCTCCAACCATTTCAGACCTGTCACCTAATATTCAGAGGCAGTCCCAACACCTCCAAAGCTTCGTACCAAGCTTTTGCACCTCAACAGCAACTGCAAGAGACACCTAGCTTATTATTCAATCAGAACCAAGACTGAAACCTTGAACTGGCTTTCAGGGCCTTGGCTTATTTCTGAGTTGTGTGATGTAATTATAAAGGAGAGAGCACCTCTGGGCCTGTACAGAGAACCTTCTCTCACCACTGACCATAAGATGAGGGGAAAGAATGTTCTGATCACAGGCCAAGATGTATAGGGACTTTTGAGCATTCATGTCTTTTAGATTGTAAGCCTGCGGGCAGGGGCTGCCAAGAAATACTTTTGTAAGCCGCCGTGAGAGCCTTTTTGGGCTGAATGGCGGCATAAAAATGCTTAAATAAATAATAAATAAATAGAATCATAGAATCATAGAATAGTAGAGTTGGAAGGGGCCTATAAGGCCATCGAGTCCAACCCTCCACTCAATGCAGGAATCCACCCTAAAACATACCTGACAGATGGTTGTCCTTGTTGTAGAAATGCAGCACAGAAAACTATTGTTGATATTTGCCACCTAGGTCAATAAAACATTATAAATGTTCTGTATACATCTATGTAAGTGTGCATCTGTATGTGTATATATGTGGTTTCCAGCCACTGAAATGTTAAAGTCCTTTTATTACAAGTTGCATTTCCAGCCACTGAATGGCTGTAAATGTTAAGTGCTTTTACAGCCATTTCTTCCCCAGCTGCTAAGCAGCTTTAAATACTATCAAAAATTTTTGCTTTTCCAGCTGTTGAGTCATTTTTGAGCAATTTAATGGAATTTTTTTAAACTCACTAAACCTATTTATATTTTTACTCACAAAGCAAGTGCAAAATTACCTTGGCACCATCAAATACTTTTTTTAAAAAATTGGTGTCATCTCTCTCTCTCTCTCTCTCTCTCACACACACACACACACACACACACACCTCACAGTCTCTATACTGAATGATTTTTTTGGTCTTCATCAGAGAGTATTTTGGGGAAAAAATAAACAACACAATGCTGGATATAATGAATCCAAGATGAGCATTATGAGTTCATCTTAGCATTTTGATACCTCAAAAGCATTAGCCTTGTGGTATATTCAATGGAAAGACTGTTGTTGTGGCATGTTCAATGGAAAATGTGTCCTTGTGGTCTTTCCACCGGGAATTTTGTACTTATGGGTTTTCTCCCCCCCCCCCCCAGGGGTGAGGAGAAGAGCATTGTGGCAGGAAGTGCTGATTGATCTTTAAAACCAGGGGGCGGAGCGGGGAGAGACTGGGGTCGGAGTAACTTCAATAGCCGAGTCTGCATAGCGAGACAAGTGGTCTATGCATGGAAGGAGCTAAGACATTAGGCCAACAAAATGGAAAATTCTTGTGGCCCTCGAGGAACCATAAGAGAGAAGGAAACAGATCAGGGACAAAATTGATGGAAAGGACAAAACCATGTTATACTAGATGCATTCCTTCAGTTCTGTCTGCCAGTAAACAGATGAGATTAGGGGCATGTCCAGATGGCTCTCATTTTAGGGGCCAGGAGTGTTGTTTTCAGTGCTCCTGATTTTTGCAGTCAAGATGCTAGTGAGAGCCAGTGTGGTATAGTGGCTAAAATGTTGGACTGGGAATCGGGAGAGCCGGGTTCTAGTCCCAACTCAGCCATGGAAACCCACTGGGTGACTTTGGGCCAGTCACAGACTCTCAGCCCAACCTACCTCACAGGGTGGTTGTTGTGAGGATAAAATGGAGAAGAGGAGGATGATTATGTATACCGCCTTGGGTTCCTTGGAGGAAAAAAGGTGGGATATAAATGTCATAAATAAATAAAATAAGATGTGCAGTGTTGGTTGTGAGACCATGGATGCTGTCTGCCCTCATCCAAACAACTCAGCTCCCAACTACTGTGGAAACTGGTCTTTCCATATTGGAGCCCCACATGGGGATTTCTCCCTTTCCTCAATACATGACTTGTATTCCCAGGCAAATTGTTTGCTATAGCTCTTAACCAGGAGTAAGCTAGAGTTGGGATGCGTTATGATTCCAACCATTACTTGCCCAGAGATGGAGTTGTCACTGACTTTTTCCTAAAGCACAGTTCAACAATATATGGAACGGTGAAGGAATTTCAAGGACAATTTCAAGGGTGATCACATTGTTGAACGCTCCCCTTACTTAAAAACTCTCTGCAAGCAGAAAATCAGCACAACTCTCAAAGGACTAGTGGCAGAACCTTTCTCCTTTCAAGTTATACAAAAGTTGTATTATATTAGCTGATGTAAGCTAGGGTGACCATATGAAAAGGAGGACAGGGCTCCTGTATGTTTAACAGTTACATAGAAAAGGAGATTTCAGCTGGTGAAATTCCCTTTTTATCACAACAGTTAAACCTGTAAGAGCCCTTCCCTCTTCTGTATCTGGTCAGTCTAGTATAGCTCCTGCAGCTTTGACTGTTGTGATGAAGAGGGAATTTCATGAGGTGCTGCATGCATAACAAATGGCACCTCCTGAAATTCCCCTTTCTATGCAACTGCTAAAGATACAGGAGCCCTGTCCTCTTTTTCATATGGTCACCATACACATGGTATAGATCTGCCTAGAGAGTTCCAGACCCTAATCAAACACATCCATTTTTCCTCCTTATGCCAAGACTCCACAGCTACTCTTCACAGTATTCACCAAGATTTGAAAGATGAAGAATATGGGAACCCCTTTTTTTTGCAGTTCTTGGACCTCCCCCTGCCAAAACACACACACACACACACACCAAAATCCACTAAGACATTCTTAATGGGACTTTTTTAGGGCAAAAATATATACAATATTTGTACCTGAAAGTATTATCGCAGCACAGTGGCCAGTCTGATTCCCAATAAAAAAAAACCCTCCTTGAAAATATTTAAAGAACCCACCAAATGTAACAAGACAATGCTCAGTGACAAAAAGATTGAGCTTCAAGAAGAAAGCAATCATCTATCTAGATTTATCATTGTAATGACCTCAAAGATCAGGTATGAATAGCATGAGGAAGCAGGAGTTCTCTGGTGTCTCTTCATTCTATAGGGAAACATGCTCTCTGTCTTTTTACTTATGACAAGTGAAAATTCAACCATAATCTATACCAGAGATGGGCAACTGTTTAATCCCCCCTACTCAATGGGGGGGGCAGATGACATCATAGGGGGACCCCCTCCCTCCTGAAGCTGTCACTGCAAGCCCCCCCTGACATCATGGGGAGTTTCTCCATACCAAGAAAAGCCCAGAGGGATTGCTCCATGCCTCTCTCTCTGCACAGAGCAAAGGTCAGTCCCTCTCAGCAGTAGAAAAAGCCAACCTTTTTCTACTGCTGGGAATCCCTGGTCTTATGTCCTGGTCTTATCACCCACTATAGTTGTCCACTTGTCCAGTCTCCTCCAATCCCTTTTGTAAGTCAGGAATGCCAATGGGCCAGCACACACATGGTAGACATCACGTCTCCAAGGATCCTCAGGCTGTACAAATTGAAAGGTATCCATTGTAACTGGACAAGTAGAGGCCATAATTACATTCACCAGACCTAAATCAACTATGGTATCTAAGTTGGCATGGATCCAAATGATGTAATCGGCAAAGTATCACATAAATTGGGTATAGCAGGCTATCAGTTGGTCTACATTTCCTCCTGCTGGGGCAGAATTCAATAGGTTTTGACTATCTGGGAGAGCTCTGTTGGATGAGTCTGTATGACACAGTGGTGGTGGAAGAAAATGATTTCTTCATCACCACAATTGCCATGAAGCAGGCCTTCAGAAGGTCCCTAGCCTATGTTTAGTTAGACTCGTTCTGAGGATTTTTTTTTTTTTTTTTTTGCCAATGGCAGTCTATTCACTGTCCTACTCATTTATCATCATCAACTCCCTGGAGAACCGAGGGATTGATTTGGCTCCACTCAGTGGGAAAAGACACTCAGGAGTGTTCATGTCAACCACCTGGGCTATTTCCCCAATCCAGAGGCCAACCAGGGTTTCAAGAGAGCTGTCACTGAGGTGACAGGAAAATCCCCAAGATCTATCAACATCCTGAGATGGACCATCTTAATCGGTTCTCTAGTCCATGGAAGCTCTAAGCCCCAGTAAGTCTAAAACCCACCAGGCAAGTGATCTCTCAAGTTTGGGGTGATGGTGGAGCTCAGTGAGCTTTGCTAACTCAACTCCCCACCTCCGGACTCCAGTCTGACATCTGCCAGCTGGCTTGACTCAGCCCTCACTGAGTTAGGTCACCTGGGGGATTTTCCAGCCATGGGACATCGAGGGCAGGAGTAAGATGAGAGCCCTCCTCATGTATCCTCCTACTCTCACTGTCGTGTTTCTTCTGCTACTACTCCCAGCCTGTCCCTGCTATCATGGTGACAGCACCAGGACATTTGGCGGAGAAGAGGGGAGTGACTCCTCTCTTGTCCTCATACCACTTCTGCTACCATGGTGATGCTGCTGCATTGGTGGCGGGGACAGGAGGAGAAGAGTGGAAAAGCACTCCACCCTCCTCCTTCCATCCCTGCTAACACGGGATGGCAGCAATGGAACAGGAGGAAGACAAGAGGGGAGCTGTGCTCCCGTATCCACCTCCATTTTGTGCAAAGTGGGATCATTGTGTGCAAGACTTTCAGCCTCCATCCAGATCCTTGGACCTGGGTGGGGAAGAAGAAGCCAGTTGTACATGGCAGAAAAGTGTGTGTGTGTGTGTGTGTGTGCAAAATAATGGAGAGTAGTGTCAGGGACTCCTGCCACCCCACCCCCCGCCTCTATTTTGCTCAAAGAAACAAGTTAAAATTCCTGAGTTTTAGGATTTTTACTGTTTCTTAGTCCACTAATTCAAGTCAAGTCGAATCCATTGTGGGGATCCATCAGACCCCAAAAGGGCTGGATTTTCCCTCAATGGATAACCCTATTTCCAACTCCACAGTATCTTTTTTTTAGCACTATACACAGGTTTTAGAATGTTTTTAGGATGTTTTTAACAATGTATATTATGTTTTAATTTAGTTTTATGTATTTTATTGTTTATTGTTGTTCTCCGCTTCGATCAGAGTGGAGAGGCGGGTAAGAAATATATCATCATCATTATTATTATTATTATTATTATTATTATTATTATTATAAGTGTGGCCACACCATAGATTTGTATAAAAGCAGTATGGTATTGACAGTTTTATTCTCATTTCCTTTGCTCCTTCCTCATCTGATGTTTCTGAGAACCAGGCTTCAGAAGTCATGAATACTGATCACAGGGTGGTAGAGCAGATGGATTCTATGCAAATAGTCTCAGGTTCAAGCCCTGGCAGCCCCAGATGAGGGATCTTAGGTAGTAAGCCTGAGACAGCTGCTGGCAGCCAGGGTACACAATATTGGGTTAGATGGAAGTTGGGTCACTAAAAGAAAAGGAAATGCATTACCAAAAAAGAAGAACACAAGAGGGCATTGATTTTCATAAAATATGCATATGCTAATTCATAAGTAGAGACACAAATTTAAAAATAATTGTTATATTTTTAATGAGAAATGCAGTAAATCTCACCATAGTGTAGAAGACTGTGACCACACGACCTGTGTGGCTGCCTATTCAGTCTGATACCCAGGTGCTGCTAACTGTTGACTTATCTTTATCTCTAAGCTGGACTTGGACTGGACAGCCCTTCAATTAGAGGGCATCTTCAAATAGGGAATGGTCCCCTGAAATCACCAGAAATAGAGGACTGCCTGATGTAAAGGAGGACACATGGCCACCTGAGATGGAAGAGTGGTCTAAACTCGGTCAAAGGCAGCTTCAGCTGTTCAACTTACCACATTGATGATATTCTTGATATTGTTTCTGTTGTGACCGTTTGCAGGCATTATGAAGGATGGGCAAGCCCAGAAGAATGATCAATTTCAGACAGGGCAGGGTTTCTTCTACCACTTTAGTTTGGAAGAATTTTCCATAGTCTAATATGGTCTCAGGTTTTGAAATCTGCCCCATAATTCATCCAAACTTTCCTTCCTCTGTCTCTCCTCCGTGGTTTATTCCCACTACCCCTTTCTGTATCCTAAACAATCTAATTCCTTGATGTTTACAATCCACAAGGTTTCTTCCTTCCAAGAAGAAGTTTCCAATAAGTATTTATAAAGTGGAAAAATAAATGACAAACAGAAGGTGGAGCAGAAAAAGAATCCTCTACGCATTGAGCACTGCAAATTCACAAAACGGCTGCACACATGTCTGTATATATTTAAACTCTATAGGATATAGACTGCTATACCACGAGTATTAAGACACTTGTGCAGCCAAAACAAAGATTTGAGAAGTACATATCTTGAGTGCCAAAACAAAACAAAGCTGACCAAACCCCAGGGTTTTGTTTTGTTTTTGCTTGTTACTATTTTTATTTTAAACCAGCACATGGGAAGGGTAAGTTTACGTGGTCACGTGAAGTTGTTTCTGGAAGGGTAACATTGTGTCATTTGGGCACCATGTCCACATAAACAGTTAACCTCCCAAGACGTGAGAGATCTTTGTTGTGTCTGATGAAGGCAGACATTCATTAGGCTTTTTCTTTTTTGGGGGTTGTTTTTTTTTTAACCACCAGCTCTTGGAAATCTTCCACTTCATGCAAGTAGGAAACCACAAGTATTCCTTTACTTATATCAGTACCAGAAGCTGGAAGTGCGGAATGCCTTCAGAATGCTTTGAACCCTATAATTGTCTCTTGTAATAATACTTTCTTTATTCATTTCAGCACATAGCTTATCAAGGATAATGAACGCAACGTGATTAAAAATACGCAATTAACATTATGACAGTAGGGAGGAGAAAAGAGAGAGCTCCTTTCCACTGCTGCTAAGTGAAAGTGTCCTGAGGAAATAATGAATCGGAGATTAGATTCTTCTCTCCCTCTCTCTCTCTCTCTGTTATTTTAATTTGAGCCTGGGCAATAAACAAGCCTGTGGCCAGGAAGGCTTGTGGTGATGAAGAACGTGGATGTTCCCTAAACTTATTTAATTTAATTGTGATATCACTTTCCCAACAAAAATGTACAAAGCGCAGGACAAAGCAGGGCATACAAAACTAGCAAAAGCAAGTTCTATGCCAGCCTTCGGCAGCCTGGTGACATCCAGATGTTTTGGACTTCAATTCCCCTCAGTCTTAGTCAGCATGGCTAATGAACGGGAATTCTGGGAGTTATATGCCAAAACATCTGGAGGACCCCAGGTTGGGAAGGCATTCTATGACTGTAGCTCTTCTTCCTCCACGTCTGTGAATTTTACCTCCCAAAGGGTATGCAGGTCTAACAGCTAAAAAAGATGAGAAGAATCCTCAGGGGGTTTGTCTAATGGTGGGGCTGAACCATTTTACAATCCATGGTTTTTTGGTGAATTCAGACTACATGTTCAGGTGAACATGTAGGGACAACAGACTACACATATCCGTTCCCCCACATAAAACTCTTCCTACTACACATTCCAAACTAATCTGCCTGGGAAAAAGTACCAGGGTTTCAAACATTCACAGTGGACTGGTTTGCACATTGCAAAACCTCCATTAAAAAGAAAATGCTTCTTGTGAACAAGCTGGAGTGAGTTCCTGCTCATCTAATTGCTCCCATGGAGCTAAACAACCCAGGATGGGTTTCACCTCTGGGTTCTCTTCCCTACAACGATCCAGAATTCCCAGTTTGGATGTCACACTAAATAATTCATGGGCAGGATTGAGTGGGCAGGATCCAGCACTATTGGTCAATCCTGCTTGTTCACAACAATCCAGGGGTTTTAAAAAATGTGGGTTGTTGTGATATCCGAACCCACCCATACAGTTAAAGCATTTGATTTCAAAGTTGGGAAGTAAGATACTGGAAAGACAAACAGTTAGCAATCAAAATAACTAAAAGGAAGGTTAATTTAAACTTCCTCTCAAGTTAAATGAAGGTGTGGGGGAAGTTGTGACACCATGTGACACAGACCTGCTCCCCACTGTCAACTCATGCACCAGTGCGCAGGGCTCCTTTGCATAGCGCCCAATGCATGGGCAGAGGGAGATGTCAGTGGCACATTTGTTGGTACCCAGGAGTGCAGCTATGTAGACAGTGGTGCAGCTAGGTAATTTTAGACCCTGGACTGAATGGTCTGATGGGGGGAGGGGCTTTTAGATGGCCACATGTACTACTTCATTTGTGAATGATACAAGTAACAAACCGCGACGCCTGCCCACACATTCTCTGATCCCGAGACCATGGAAAAAGCAAGCTGAAAGGATAGGGCCGTATCCCGGGGAAAGGGAGGGATCATCCCTCCCTGCTCCCAGGATCCCCTGTGCATCATGTGGACACACAGGGACGATCCCGGGGATCGCCCCAGGATATTGCCCCATCTAGCTATGGCCTACAGCAGCTTCCTATGTTCACAACTATTGCTTGAAAGTTGCAAAATTAGCAGTGGTGATGTTCAGGTAAAGGGAGATAAGTGGTCGAGCAAATGCTTTGCATGCAGAAAGGCCCTGGCATCTCTAGTGAAAAGGGTCACGTAGTAGATGATGAGAAAAGATCTGGTACAAGGAAAGGACCTGGTACAAGGCAGCTTCTTAGATTCTCTAATCCTAAAACAATGTACAGCTTCTTCTGGTTTGATCGAAAAATATAAATGATGTGAATTAAGCTCGCATTGCTTTTATCTTAAACAAGTTGCCCATTCTAGACAGGCTCTAACATGTTTGTTTCTTGATAAACCTCTTCTGCCAATGCTTAAGATGTTACAAACTTGCGTACTGCCCTTTTTTTTCTAGGCTGGGCCTTTCCTGCCTGGGTGCTGTCAATTTGTCACTGTGTGGCAAACGATCAAAGACTGGTGTTCTAAGCTTAAGTGATAAATTCCTTCAGCAAAGGAGATTAATGGGCATTCAAGTCCGCCTTGCTACCAGCTCCCTCCTCTTTATCAAGACAGCAGAGTCCAGATAAGAATGAAAAAGTGGTCATTTTTGATACTGTTTCATGTCATCTCTGCCCATTTAGGCTTTATTCTTCCATGGTAATAACTCAGGGCTCTCGGCTATCTCTAGTAATCTGTCATTTTTGAAGGGAAAATGCTGTGCAAAGCCATGAGCAAAGGTAGTGGTGGTGGAGGGTGGGAAGGAGCCAAAACAGGATGAGAAAGTTAAAGTTAACAGTGTTCTGTCATGAAAGATTTACAGAACAGAAGGTTCTTTGTACACACCTTGACATTCTGTGCTGTCTAAAAATTTACAACCAGCTTCATTTTAATCTTTTGGACTAGAATGTGGCGTACTTTTCAGCTCCTACCACGATGAGATTAAGATTTTTCAACACACACCGATAGTTATTACACCCAAATGAGCAGCCTGGGTGCTTCCAGATGGAGGACATCTAGCACTACCAGTCAAAAGGCATTATGTGGCTACTATGCCTTCCTCTTCTTCACAGATTTTCTGTGGTAAGAAAAAGGCCAGAAGAAGCGGTGGGAAAACATGGGAGTTACAAATGCAAGGCAACGTCATCTGGAACCTCCATAAAGTTCAGTGTGAATGAGCCCCCAGCTAGACCTACTGGATCTAGCGCGACGGAGGGGTGAGGATCTCTCAACATTTTTATCGTGAGATCTCCCCCTCTGTTTACACGTGGTGTGTGACAACCTTGGAGGGAGAGGACATCGTGGCCGCCATTTTGTGTGTTTTTCCCTTAAAGGAGACGAGCGCACGAGCACTTGTGCACAAAAGTAAGGGTTTTTTAAAACAATTTTCCCCACTCCCCCCATCCCACCCCCAATGGGTGCAGAGCTCCTGAGGAGCTCTGCACCTTGTGCTCAGTTCCTGGCTCCTTGCAAATAACCGCAAGGAGCCAGGACAAACCACGATGCCCACACACACGTTCCATGGTCTCGGGATCAGCCCGAGACCATCGAAAAAGTGGGCTCAAAGGGTAGGGTGAGATCCCAGGGAAAGGGAGGGATCATCCCTCCCTGCTCCCGAGATCCCCTGTATGTCATGTGAATGCACAGGGACAATCCCAGGGATTGCCCCTTCTAGCTATGGCCTGAGACACAGCTATTGCACAATAATAGCTCATCTGGAAGCACTCTGTATCATCTTCATCCAGGAAGATGGATCTTATTGGATCATATGCATATTTGTCACACCAGTTTGAGTACGATGTATCTGATCGAGCCTCATTTATACTGCATCTGTAGTGTACTGCAGATGGAAGGTATGTCCCAGTTCACTATCTAAGATTGCCGCACACATATTGCTTGGAACACAAGAAGCTGCCTTATACGTAGTAAGACCATGTGTACATCTAGCCCAGTATTGTCAACACTGAATGGCAGCAGCTCTCCAGGCTTTCAAGAAAGATTACTCCCAACTCTACCTGGAGATGCCAGGAACTGTACCTGGGACCATCTGCATGCAAGCAGGCGCTCTACTACTGAGCTACGACCCTTCTTATGCGACTATCTCTATCAGTGCCTCTGTATGTGTCTGTGAAAAGGGCCACTTTGAATGCCATTTTTTCTTGATAGAAAGGTGGGGTACAAATAAAATATATAAATTATTAAGAAGAAGAACAATAAGCAGAAAGAGTGTGTATGGTGATTTATAAAGCTTCTGCACAAGGCTGTTCAGCAGCAGATTTTAATCGATCCCAAATCTATTTTTAGGTTTGGCTAGCAGCTCAAAGTTGTTTTTAGATGTATGTTGTCTCTATGTATGTGGTCTGTTTTATGTTTTTAAATTTTGCATATTGATTTTTAATGTTTTAATATTTTGGGAACCTCCCAGATAGCTTTCGCTGTGGGCCAGTATAGAAATGTAAATAATAATAATAATAATAATAATAATAATAATAATAATAATAATAATAATCTGTTAATCCATTGTATTTAGTTTTGGTTTCGTCACAGAATTGAGATCCGATGACTGTTTCCTTTCCTGCTTGTCCACTACATAACCTCTAGGTGTTGTTGTGGTATAGTGGAATAGTGCAAATAAGAGCGCACTTTCTTTCACTTTCACAATTAAACGCCTCATTTTCCCTGCTATGAAAAAAACTCTCTAAAAGGGCTGGTTAGACATACAAGTCTAAAGAACCCATAAACAATTATGAGTGAATGATGAGCGCGTAATAAATGCCTCATGTGGAAAAAGCCCATAGTGTTGACTTTCTTCCAAAGCTTCTCAGTGCTTAGGATGTGGGGCAGGTGTGTGGTGGCAGGGGCGGGTTAGGGCAGAGTTAGTAAATTAAACATTAGGATCCTAGTTACTGAAGTGAAGACACAGGCTATTGGAGGCACAACCTTAAGTTGCAATAGTGGCTGGTGTTTGTCTACTTGTTGTGCCTATGAGTGAAAACCTGCTGTATTGAACTATATAATGGAAAACCTCTTACCAGTAATGTTGGCCATCATGCCTGTATTGTTATTACCAGTCTCCCAGCCCTTCCACATAGCACAAAAGCAAAACACTCAATCATTCAAGTATGGCCAAGTGACCACCACTCACTTCAGTTCCCTTCATTTTTGCTTCAGGAAGACTTAAAAGGAATCAACTTAATAGAATGCAAATTAGTCTCTTGCCCTTATTCTTAGTTCCCGAATAGGATGACCTAAGCTGTTATGGACAGTGAAAGATTTTGTTCCCCTTTTGCTTTGCTCAGCTTCACAATAGGCTTGGGAACTCATACAAACCATTATTTCCTTTCTGGTTATTTGTAAATGATTTTCCTTTAGGAATGTTATTTAATAGACTGGATATGATGTCAATGCCTTTAATAAGTGCTATGTTTTTTTCCTCAACAAGTTTGTTTTCATTTTAAACCCAGATGTATTTTTTCCCCTAAACAGATATAATGGTATGAAAATTTTAAAAAATGCAAATATGACTAAAAGGAGCTTTTTATGTTCTGGAAATATTATAACATGAAATTTCTTTCTGTTCCTTTCCCTTCCTGTTGTTGGTAGAGAAAAAGAATTTATATTGCTATTTCATGGTCAGCCTGACATTTATGCCAAAACTCAGAAAAGGTTTCTGAGAGATGGATGCTCTGGGTGGGGCTTCTGGTTGGAGCCTGAAAGGAACCCAGCCAAGCCCCGGAAAGCAGGAAATGTGTCAGACAGGGCCATCTTTATGTCCCACAGAACTGTGGGATTCCCAGCCATTAGATGTTTTTTTAAAATCTACAACCTGCATTCGTGACATAAAATGCATGCATAACAATTATCTGAAATACAATTTCATGCATGATTGGAAATTAAGAGAATTTTTGGGGAATACAAAATGTTTAGTGTTTCCTGATTTTGCTCTTGAAATCTGACTTTGAGGGACACTTATTAGAAAATCTTTAATCTACTCCATTGGATTTATTTTAATCTATGTTAATCATTAACAAGCTAAATCCAATGTTTACATCTCCATCTCCTCCTCCATTCTCCCTAGTCCAATAGCATCTATGGTATTATCAGGACTGCTCTGTGTGTGTGTGTGTGAGAGAGAAAATAAGAACACACACACACACACACACACACACACACACACACACACACACACACACACACATATATATATATATATATATATGGTATTGTAGTAGGTGAATTGCATGCTGGGAGTTGTAGTTGAGATGAATGAAAAGGAGCTGGGAGGAAGAGGAGGGTGGAGTCAGAGTGGGTAGAGAACAGCTGTGTTGGTTTCAGGGTCAGTGAGTGCTTGGAGTAAAGAAGATTGAAGTATTTGTTCCTGGTGTTTTCAAAATCTTGCAATGAAACTATTTGGTGATGAAATTTAGCTTTGATTCCTGCACCACCTTTCTTCCAAACCTTGGGTGAGCCTGCGATCCCATTTGCTTCTTGGATTAGAATGTGTGATGTTTATGTGCCGGCTATTTACGAAGATGAATTTCAAGGGGGAAGGAAAGTGTGTATTATGCACCCATTTCTTGGGAGCAGACGCTCAGAGACTCTTCTATAAATTGCCTGTTCTGGATTATAAAACTCAGCCAACTTTGCCTGCTTTGCAGAGCTTATTTTGTGTGTGTGGCTGAAGTTAATATTGTGGCAAAATACTGTAAATTTCCCCAGTGGTGACAGAAGCAAAGAGAAACGACAGCTCAATAGATTGCTACAAACTGATCTTACCTTACAGCAGCCTTCCCCAATCTGGTGCCCTCCAGATGTTTTATGCTTCAATTTGCATCAGCCCTAGCCAGCATGGTCAGTGATCAGGAATGCTGGGAGCTGTAGTCCAAGCAGCTGGTTTGGAAAGGCTACCTTATAGGAAGCCATTACATTTGCCAGCCAGATAGAAACTGCAGTGGCAGAGGCAAAGCTAATGGAGCGAGGCAGAATCAAACCCATGCAGTTGGCAGGGACAGTGCAAGATGTTCTACTGCCTAATGTGGAAGGAGATATGCCCCTTTCATCTGCCACCTCACCACTACCACCAAATCCTCCTTTCCTTCGCCTCTTTCCACCACCACTTCCTTCTCTTCATCCGAGTACTTCTTCCTCAGAGTAAGGCATTATGGGTGAGGTGGACTTAGACTCTGCCTGTGCTGTAGTACACGGAGTTTCTATGGCCCCTTCACCCTTAATCCCTTGCTCTGAAGAAGGAGCCTCTCAGAGTGAGGCATTTGGAGCCTAGTGGGCAAACTGGAAAGCTGTGGCACGTCTCTTCCTGTTTCATTGAGCTCCATCATACCTACTTTTTTTCCTGGTATGCATCCATGATTTCCACCTCTGTTTCATTAGTGCATCAAGTGCTGTTAACTTCATGTGTGTATGTTGTTACATTATTTCACTTTGTTTACCTTTTGACCTGTGCTGGCTTGCACTTCCTGGTATCACTACTGTACTCGCCCCACTCCACCCCTTTCCACCCTCCAGTTCATTGGTTCTTGTGGTTGACGGATATTGTGATGGACGTAGGCTCCCTCCCCCCTTGCTCTGGTTTTGTTGTCTACTGTTTTAACATAAGAATATAAGAAGTGCCATGCTGGATCAGACCAAGGGTCCATCTAGTCCTTTTAGCATTTGATCAATTAGGTGCTGTTTCTGCCTTTCAAGGGGGAGAAATAGCAATGAGAGAGAGGTTGGAGCAGCGGATGTCCATTCAAACGACTCAGCACAAGTTAATTTGAGCAACTCAGTATGCCCTCCTCTTTCGTCAGCAAGACCACCCTTCAATGCAGATGCCCCTAAGAAGAGAAGTTCTGTGACATAGCACAAGGGCGGCTGTACATGGGGACAGAAGAGCGGTTTTATCCTGCATGGAGAAAAAATACCGGACTTTCCCCACCCTAGAAAAATATACAAAATGGAGAAGAGTTGAGCTAACTGCAGTAAACAAGACAGGACAAAACTGCAATAAAATCCTTGTGTGATGGAGCTCATTATTGCCACAACAGAGAACCAGCTGACATTGTTCCCCAGAACACCCAAGAATGGCCTCACTTTGAGGGGTTGTCAGAGTGAGACATCGCTGGCTACTCCAGGGGGTGGGGGGTGGGACACCAGCCACTGTCCTGCTGTGCCATCTGTTGTGATACATATTCAGGGATTGTACACATTTTTTTTAAAAAAAATGATGGTGTGATTTATACTGCTGACCTAAAATGGATACACAGGCTAAGATTGCTATAAAATCCTTTGTGACTTCCAAGTTTCATGACAAGACAGCAGCCATATGTATGCTACTGTCACAACCTGCCACACGTCTGGATTTGGCATGGGAGGTGCTGGCTATTGACATTGTGGGCCCCGTAGATTATCATTATGCTATTATGGTACTCCACATGGTACCAAGTTCCTCTCTTTGGTTTATGGTAGAGAAGGAGATCCAAGTGAATTGATCTCAAACAATGACATCCAATTACTTCTGTAAGTGCTTTCCTGTCAGAAAGGAGCATCAAACATAGACCTAACTTGTCTTTGCAAGCAAATATGATTTATGGGCTGTAGTATAAAGTTTGTGGGGTAGGGTAATGCAACATCCTCTAAAATAAATTACCTTAGCATTATTGTCTCACTTCCTTTTGTTCCCTTCCAAATTCCCTGGATTTTTCTTGGATATCATCTCAAAATTTTACTCGAGATGAAATGTAAAACATCAGAGTTTGCTAAACCACCTTAAAAGTGCCATACATCTGATCGGAATTGTTTCCCTGAGCAGGAGAGCTGCCAAATTCACACTGGCAATATGCATATTCAAAATGCAGTGGCAGCTCAGCCAATAGAGTTCCTTTGCTCTATTCACACGAACCCCTAATGTATTCAGTAAACATGTGTGTGGGAAGTGGAACCAAAGCAGAGATAGCCACACCTGAATGGCAGTGCATCTCCCTGGCCACGTCCAATGTTCACACGCTGGGTTGAAGGAATGCAATAATATGAGGGTGGGGGTGGGGGATGGCTAGCTGGTGTAGTTTATTTATTTATTTAGAATATTTATATACCGCTCCTCATTGAAAAAATTTCGGAGCGGTGTACAAGGTAAAATGAAAATAAAAACAGAATAAAACAGTTAAAACAAAATTTAAAAAGAAGCAAAAAAACCCCAACAACACAGAAATTCAAGGCTGCATGTTAAAGAAAGGCTTCTTGGAATAAAGATGTTTTCAGGAGGCGCCGAAAAGAGTACAAGGTTGGAGCCTGTCTGACCTCCAGAGGCAGGGAATTCCACAGGAGGGGCGCCACCACGCTGAAGGCTCTTCCCCTGGTGAATTCCAATCGGAGGATGGATCTAGGTTTAATCACCAGGAGCAGGCCCTCGGATGACCTCAGTGACCGGGCGGGTTGGTCAGGGAGAAGGCGCCCTCTCAGGTATCCTGGTCCCAAGTTGTTTAGGGCTTTGTACACAAGTACAAGAACCTTAAACCTGGCCTGGTAGCGAATAGGTAGCCAGTGCAGTTCCCTCAGCAGAGGAGTTACATGCTGGAAAGGGGCAGCTCCAGACAACAGCCGAGCTGCAGCATTCTGCACTAGCAACAGCTTCCGGAGCAGCTTCAAGGGCAGCCCCACATAGAGCGCATTGCAGTAGTTCCATCCCCCCATGTGATCACTGAATGCATACAGGGTTTGTGTGATAAAAAAATAAAACCCTTCCTAGATCACCAAGCTATTTTTGAAGCACATGACTTACAGAATATGAGAGAACATGTACGTAGTGTTCATGTTCAATATTATATTACAACCTATTGTGCTCTTTTAATGAAAGCCATTAATTCTCCACCATGCATCATGTTCACCCAAATCACCCAATTTACATAAATTAGTAGTTAAAACAGCACTTAAACAAGATATTTGCAACTCAGGATCACACCCCATATAAACCAACCTGTTGTGTGTTAAAGGGTGGACGCAGAAATAAGACGCAGACACCAGAGCTTGGGTTAACTAGGGCCTCTTTTTTTAAATATTCAGGATACTTCCCACCCTGGATCTGCTCATGAGAGTGCGGGAATCATTTCTAAACTCAAGCCTATTGCCTGTCAACAGGGCGAGCCACTCTCCAAAGTAAGAAGCTGGAAATCCTGCTTCTTACTTATTTGACACTCAAGTAAGTGTGGGGAGAGCGTCCTTCCTCACCCCCGCCCACTGCCATAAGGGACAGCGAGTGGATGAAGACCGGACGCTCTCCAAAGGCACACCATACCCTGGCCCGTGAGCCGCATAGCCCCCGAGGAACAGGTCTTCTGGTTATGCTGATCACCGCAAGTGGTGCCAGAGTGCTCACCATCCCTATCTTAATAATCAATTCCCTCACTTTCCTGCCACAGAAGGGGATCACGCCTCAGCTTAGGTCCCCTTCCCCCACCAACCCGGGAAAAAGTCCCGCAGACCCATGTGCAGATCCTGCAGGAAAATATCATTTCCTACATCGGTTAGGTGTACCCCGTCTGCCCTATATAGCTCTGGTCTAAAAGATACAATTGAAGGATGCGGGATTACCCATCCTCGCTTTCCTTGGAGAAAGATCCGAATCTCCCTATTAACTTTGTGTACAGCCCTATTTAAACCTTTTAGGTCATGTCCCTCACGCCAATGGCGCCTAGGCAACATTCCTGACCAGACTATCCAAGTCAATGGCCAGCGACACCAAATAGCTTCAAAATCTGACATAGCTTGTAAAATCAAGGCCTTGCCTTTCAATAAGCCCAAATCGTTGTCCCCGAGGTGAATGACAAGCACCTGGGGCGGGCCAAACTTAGCTTCCGCTTGCAACAACATTTGCCAAAGACCTCCCCACCGTAGACCACGTCGTCCAACCCACTGGATAGATGCTTCCAAACCCAGGCCCAACTGGGAACCCATGGTTGTTCTCGACGCTCTACGGTTGGCCCAGAATATCATACTGTGCCCACAAATGAGAATCCTCGTGAGGTCAGGTCTTGGCAACTGATCTAATAAGAAAGAACATAACTATTAACTGATGAACAACTGCTCAACGAAGGTAACTTCTAAATGCTCCTGATCTCCATCTACCGATGGCTTTTATTCTGGCTTCTCCAAGCCCTGCAGCAGCTGCAGTGGATGCTGCCCCAATACGGAAGGAATGGGTCCCGAATTGATGATTACCTAATCCCATTGCTAAGAGAGCCCTCTTCGCCACTGTCCAAAATTGATATTTGGTCAATGGGGATTTATCACTATGCCTAAATAAAACACCTGGGGCTAAACCCCGAGCATATAGGAAGGCTTTCAAGGCTGCCACGGGGCAAATTTCCTTGTGAAGAGCCTTGGATAAAACAATCCGAGTACCCCTACCTTTTTTATCTGTCTTAGATCGCCTGAGGTAAATCTGCACAGTATTACTCGTGACCAAAATATCACTAAGTTGTAATGCTCTGCCAGAAACATCGTTTTTGGAGCTGACCAGAATTTCACTGACCCTAAATGCTCCAAAAAATATGATCAGGGCTCCCGCATGGAAGAGGTCCTGTTCAAAAGTGAAGAACAGAGTGCCGCCCATTGCTGTCATAAGCCCAGCAAAATCTCTGGGGTGATTGGTTCACGCTGATCCGCTATAGAGGGTTCTGCCCTCGCCCAGCCTTCCAGCATCCTACGAATGCGTGGATCTGCTGTAGTGTCTGCAAAGCCATGTATCTTGGCTTCGAAGGAGAGCCCTGACAGTTTCCCTCTCAATGTTCTGGTGGCGATTCCACCACGCTGAGAAAAAACACAAAACTGCATCAAATGCTCAATAGGGATAGGCCACGTTGACTCAAGGCCCTGTGTCAGCCTGAAGGTGTGGAATTCCCTACCTGCACGCTCGTACAATGCCCTGGTGCTGGGTGCCACAGATCTCTTCATTGCTTCAAATGCCTCGGCTCTCCAAGATCCCAAAGCATCTTGGGCATGGGATCCGGGTACTGCTGCGCTGTAGGAGCCAGTTCCCGGAACCTGGATATCTGGTTACGCGACAAAGCGTCAGCGACTCCATTATCCAGTCCCGGGACATGCCGAGCATAGAATGTAACGTTAAACTGCAAACAGCGTAGTGTCATGGCTCTAACTAATCGCATAACCCTTGGGTTTTTGGAAGATAATGAATTGATAACCTGGACGGTTGCCTGGTTGTCACACCAGAAATGGATTGTAGAGTTGGAAAGAATATCTGCCCAGAGCCAAATGGCTACTAAGATGAAAAAGAATTCCAAAAATGTCAGGTCTCGGCATATCCCTCTTTCTTTCCAAGTCTCAGGCCACTTCTGTGCACACCAGCGATCCCTGAGGATCACTCCAAAACCATGAGACCCTGAAGCATCAGAATGAAGCTGCAACTGTGCTTCCAATAAAATGTCTGTCCTCCAAAAGGAGACGCCATTATATTGCTGTAGAAATGTAGCCCAAACGTGCAAATCCTCCTTCATCTCAGCAGACACCCTAATGCGATGAGAGGGGCGCTTAGCGCCCCTTGTTGCCTCGCATAGTCGTCTGGAGAATGCTCTACCAGGGGTAACCACCCTGAACGCAAAGTTCAGGTGTCCTATCAGTTCCTGTAACTGCCTAAGAGTAACTTTCTTTGCAGCGCAGACCGAACTTATCAAACGCTGCAAAGCCAAGAGCTTGTCCATTGGCAAGCTGCAAGATTGCTCCATAGAGTCAATTTGTATGCCTAAGAATGTCAGGCATGTGGTAGGACCTTCTGTTTTGTCCCGTGCTAAGGGGACACCCAATTGAGCGGTAAGGGCTTCAAATTGCTTCATAAAGTGAAGGCATTGGGGCGACTGGGGCGCCCCGGCAAACAAAAAATCATCCAGGTAATGCACGGAGTTCTGAGCTCCGGACTTACGCCTCCAAGACCATTCCAGAAAGGTACTAAACCTCTCAAAGACCAAGCAACTTACAGAACAACCCATTGGGAGCGCTCTGTCCAGGAAATACTGGTCCTGGAATGCAAATCCCAGCAATTCAAAATCATTTGGGTGTACAGGTAAAAGGCGAAAGGCAGATTTAATATCGCAATTTCCCATTAAAGCTCCCTTACCACACTGCCGTACCATACATATAGCAGCATCGGAAGAGGTATAATGAACTGTACACAAATGGGGTGGGATGAAATCATTGACAGATTCCCCTGGAGGGTGAGACAAATTATGAATTAGTCAAAACTCCCCAGGCGTCTTCTTTGGGACAATACCTAATGGGGAAACTCTAAGGCAGGGCAAAGGTGGATAGGCAAACGGGCCCCAAACCCTCCCTGCCTTGACTTCCTTATCTATCTTTTCTCGTACCAAGCTTTCCATTCCCATTATGGAAGCCTGGTTCTTAGAAAATTGAGGGACCCGAGGGCCCTCGAAGGGTATCCTAAATCCAAACAAAAATCCGTTAAATAGAAACAAAGCATCCTCTTTATTTGGATAATCACGCAACTGCAGTGATAATTCCTGCAAATTAATTGGACTGGGGCCCTTTTGGTGAAGGGCCTGAGTTGTGAGGCATGATTCCTGCTTTGGAATCTTTTCCTCCCTTTGCAGCTTTAGTGCGTGGGCAGCCTGAATATGGGTGGGCACCCCCACACACTGAACACTCGTGCCTGTATTTGCATTGGTTCCGAAGGCAAACTCCTTTGGAACTAAATTCCCAGCACAAGAGGCGTGGTTGAACCGCCTGCCCGGGGGACCCCCGGGACTGTGAGGGCCCAGCCGGGCGAGATAGGATGTGCCCGCTATCGGCTCTCTCACCGATAATTGGCTTAGCCGGAGTCATAAATTGGAGCCATAGCTCTGGCTCCTTAACATCCCATTTAATCTCAGGATTAAATTGGGCTTTTAAACGGAAAGCCCTGTCATAACCTAGCCAGGCAGGCCCCAAGTATTCTGTGTAGCATCTAAATATAATATCTAGATATTTAATTAAGACTGCTGCCTTCTCTGGGTGCTTCTGTAATACCACACCCATGAAAATAATATAGCCAGCAAGCCCAGGTTCTTTCCACTTTCTTTTTCTTGCTGCGCTCTTGATCCCTGTCCTTCTCCTTGTCTTTGTCTTTCTATTCCTCCTCTCTGAATAGAAGGGAGAACAGATCCACAAATTCTCCTTTCCAGATCTTCTCCTTGGTAGCAGGAAGAAGATGGTAACCCACGGGGGTTGAAATGGCACCGTATGGAATGGGGGACCCCATAGCTGAAGAATATGGATCAGGTGTAGCAGCATCTTTACCTTTCTCAAGCTCAGTTTGTATAGTCTGAGAATTGGTAGAGGGAATTGCGGAATGTGGCTCAGCTACACTAGAAGTGGTTTGGGTCTCCACTACAGAGTGCCCCGTAACTGCAGATGCAGTATTCCAAACAGGGGTGCAAGCATCCACAGCACCCTGTGAAATTACTCCTTCCTGCAATTCTTCCAGTTCAATGGGGCGAGAAAAAGGCCACATCTGGCCCAATGCCCAAGGAGGGAGGCTCCAATGTGTGAGAGGTGACCATGATGAACCTGCTGTGGTGCGAGATGCATACTCACTGTGAGGGGTGCTAGCAGGAGCCATTGGAGAGGATGGTATAGCAATGGGGGATGTATCTTTAACAGCTGGGTCCATGGCTGATGTAACCGTAGAAGCCTGAGCAGCTGGTTCACTGCCTGAGGCACTAGCTGTCCTAGGTTGTCTGGAGGGCCGAGGCTCAGGAGACGTGTCTGAAATAAAAACTTGATTAGCATTTCCTGCTTTTTTGGCCCTATTTCTAGTGGAGGCAGCCATTTGAGAAGCTCGCAATTGTTGCTTCAGCTTAGCATTGTCCTGCTCTAACGCCGCAATGCGCTGGAGAACTAAAGCCATTCCTGACTCCTCTTCTTCAGATGATGAATAAACCGCTGCCTCAGCTGGCCTCTTAGTAGGAGGGCGGGGTGCCCTTCCTTTTCCTTTCTTCCCCCCACAGCCCTTCTTAGGTGGCATCGTGCAGTAAGAAAATAAACTTGCTGCAATAGGCTAGATGCTTATGTGCAGGGTCAGTTGTTACAGAACTCCCAGGTAGCTAATAATCACCCACAAAAAACCTCCAGAACCCTGTAGGCCAAATAATCCAAGAAGGGGGTGGGCAGTTATGAACCTTGGGGATGGCTGTAGAAAATTAAAGCCCCCACCTAGGCCCAGCCGCGAAGCTAAGGCCTGAAAATGCACAAGAAAAAACTTTCTGGTGCTTGCTTGCAATCAGGGCATTCAAACTGGGCTCCCCGTGATGTAGCCAAGATAAGAAAAGGAAGGGGAGGGGGGATTATCTCCCGCCCAAGAACGGGAAGGCCGGTGTAGGCTGAGGGCCTCGCCCCACCCGCCGGACTCCCACTCCAAACCAGAATGCCAATGTAAGGTAAAGTAGCTTAGACGCGCTGCTGCCGCGCTGCGGCTGTTGCGCCGCTGATTCGCCGCCGAGAACGCCACCGCGCCGCCGAGAACGCCGACCAAGCCGCTCCTTCCACGCTGCTCCTTCCACGCTGCTGCACAAACAGCAGCCGAAAACGAAAGAGGCCGGGAGTTGAGCGCGGCTGCCTTTTATAAGGCCAGCCCCCGCCCGGCTCACGTGGCTCACACACAGAGCCATGGGAGCCGTCTTGCTCCTGCCCCACCCAACCCACAACGGCCTCTTCCCGCCCAAACTTTGCTTGGGCGGGAAGGGGGTTTGCATTACCTTCAAACCACTTCTTTAAGCACACAGTTACTGACAAAACATATTGCATTAGTCAATTGCATGCAGTTCTGCTAATGTGACTTATTTAATTGAATTTGGCTGGCGGTGGAAGGATGTCCTATGCAATATATAGGAAAACTACAACAGACATAGGAATATGATTCCATTGTCACAAATCTGCAATTCTTACTTAAAAAGAAAACAAAACTAGAGCAGCCTGTTGCAAGATATTTCAACACACCTGCACACAGTCTCTCAGACACACTATTGGTTCCAACTGAACAAACAAAGGTCCCTGATATTCTTGACAGAAAGGAGGAACTTCTGGATTTAAGACTTGGAACTCTTCGCCCATATGGCCTTAACCTGGAAGATAATTCATAAGCTTTATACCACTCACACATCTGTTTTTTCTTCCTAGGAATGTTCATCTCCCAGCATTCAAAACTGCCATTCTTTGGCCAGATCTACACCAAGGATTTTGAAAATGGTTTGAAAACTGTATATGGAGTGTATCCTGGGCCCCAACAGTTGTCACTACTGTTATAAACCATTTGAAAGCAGTAGTGCTTGTTTCCATTTAACATCTCAGCTAGTGATGAGGGTGGAAGCTGAAACATTTAGCACTAAATATATTTTGAAATTACTCTGTTGATAGTCACTTAAACCATCTAGGGATGACCAGCCAGGGCAAGGTCATTTCTGCCAGACTCTCTTATGCTAGCAAGCAAATCAAGCACTTTAGAAGAATGAATAAGTTTATTACGGTATGACAACCAGCACTCCAATCAAACACCATACAATTTAACACATTACATTACATTATAGATGTAGAACGTGCATATATTCTCAGCCTTTTGGCTAAGATCAAGTGTAGCACTTTAGAAGCATTAAGGGTGGACTTTGGGGCAGAAGACCTGGGTCCTCCAAACATCATGTAGACTATATAACCCTTCCAGGTGGAAAGATGAAATAATACCCTCACACTCCTTAGATCTGCCATCAGGTAGGATTTTATTTTGTTATGTGTTAATTCTGTTTCCTAAAATATATTTTAGGTGTTATTCTATATTATTAGCTTTTTTTTGTTATACTTGTTTTCTATGAAGTTGTGCCATGAGAGGTTGGGGAGAGGAATGGTTAGTGAACAGAAGTCCTAGGATCTGAGATGGGGGCACTGCACTAGTTGTTAGAATCCAGGATCCTTTTCTTGCCTCTAGCAGAGAAGGAACTAGAGCAGAATATGTCGTGGCAAATGAGTCACATAATATTACATAAAGTTCATAAAAAATACTTAATTTGTTCTTTTACACAATCAGCTGCTGGATGGACCATTTACGTCAAGAATGTCAGGACTGGGACTTCCAAATTACAAAGGTTATCCAGTATAGCATGGTTTTGGCATGCAGCTCTTTTGGTGGCCAAGTGAAGAAAACAGCCATGTGATTCAAGGTTGACAAGCACAGGTGACAGAAGGTCCTGGGCTTGTTGGTTGGCATGCTGTCTACAGGATCAACTAGAGACAGCAAAAGGGAGAGTTTAGAGACCTCTCTGAGCCATCCTTAAGTGTTAGCATCACTGAAGATTATAATATTCATAGACATGTCCAGGACACAATGAACCTGGACACAGGACAAGTTAGTCAAATGTTTAATTCATCAAGCCAATGTTAGATACCTGGCAATTCAAATAATTGCATGCTGGCCCAATGGAGAGAACACTAAATTAGATAGATACAGGTTCTCCCATTCAGCCCGGCACATTCCTATACCCTTCTTAATTTCTTTACCTCTGTCTTCACAGATGGACTGAAGCAATCTTGCTTTCCTCCATGGTTCAGAACTCATTGAATCTCGGGAATGAATTTGGGTTGATTTCCATTTCACATGCCAAATGTTTTCAAACTCTCCTCCCCGGCCTCCTTTAACCAGCCCAGAATGGGAACAACTCAGCCGTCCAGAAGGCGACGGACTGGAGCTCTAAAACCTCTCTTTTCCATTCACCCGCTCTCCAATGTGATAATGCCGAGAGGAAACAATTAAAAAATAATGTCCCTTTTATTATTACAGAGTCTACAGCCTTTCAGCACATTGACTGAGTCTCCAGCAAGACTTGGAAAGACATGCTACAGACTAATAAAAAATCCTTAAATATCAGTTCTGAAAGTTAATTCATGTGGAGCCACTCTTTTCTGCCAAAAATGGAACTTTTCTCTCTTTTTTCAGTTGCAAATGCTTGCTGAATCCCTTCAGACAAGATGAATAATGTCACAACGCTGGGCTTCTTCTGGAAGTTATCAGTACTTAATTTGCCACTTTCAGTCTATTCTTAAGTCCAACAATATGCTGTGCTACTGGGGCCATTGTGACCAGAGAATAGCAAAGCTTCCATGCAATCACTGAATTAAGTTCATCAGTAGGCACAATTGCAAGGTTCAAATGGTGGTAAAAGCCATAGGATCATAGAGGTGGAAGCCCTGATGGTCAACTAGCCCAGTTGCCTTCTGAAAGGTGAGTTCATTGATTCACAAGACCAGAGGGGATAACATGTGGTCTTCCAGATGTTTTAGCCTACAACTTCCATCAGTTCTCACCATTGGCTGAAGTGGCTAGGGCTGATGGGAGTTGTAGGCTAAAACATCTGGAGGGTCACAAGTTGCCCAACTCTGCACTAGACCCTGGAATTTAACTACACCAGCCTTTCTCAACCTGGTGTTCTCCAGATGTTTTGAACTTCAACTCTCATCAGCCCTAGCTAGCATGGCCAATGGTCAGGAATCTTGGACATTGGAGCCTCAAACACCCTGAGAGTGCTTGTCTTGGGAAGGCTACCCAACATAGTCCAGGCCATAAAGAGTAGGCATCCACACAGAAAGGTGTTTGTACAGCACAATAGTCAAATCAGAGAGCCAAGTTGATACATTCTTTCAAGTGCTTTCATTGTAAGAACCCCCAGTCATCTGATTCAGCAGAATGAGACAGTAGCTCGCTCTGTCTATGGTTGTTGTTAGTTGCCTTGAACTCCTAGGAGAAGAGGTCAGCTATACATGTTTTAAAATAAAAATAAATAACTCTGCCAAATTCTGCACTGGTGATTTGTAAATGATGTACCAGGGTACATTCATGTGCTAATGGAGGGGCAAAGCAGCCTTGTATTTATTAATTTATTTATTACATTTTTATACTGCCCAATAGCCGAAGCTCTCTGGGAGGTTCACAAAAATTAAAACCACAATAAAACAACCAACAGGTTAAAAGCACAATTACAAAATACAGTATAAAAAGCACAACCAGGATAAAACCACACAGCAAAATTGATATAAGATTAAAATACAGAGTTAAAACAGTAAGATTTAAATTTAAGTTAAAATTAAGTGTTAAAATATTGAGAGAATAAAAAGGTCTTCAGCTGGCGACGAAAGCAGTACAGTGTAGGCGCCAGGCGGACCTCTCTGGGGAGCTCATTCCACAACCGGGGTGCCACAGCGGAGAAAGCCCTCCTTATAGTAGCCACCTGCCTCACTTCCTTTGGCAGGGGCTCACGGAGAAGGGCTCCTGTAGATGATCTTAAGGTCTGGGCAGGTACATATGGGAGGAGGCGTTCCTTCAAATAGCCTGGCCCCAAACCGTTTAGGGCTTTAAATGTCAATACCAGCACTTTGAATCGGGCCCGGACCTGGACTGGCAGCCAATGAAGCTGGAAAAGGACTGACGTAATGTGATCTTTTTATTCACTCAGTATTTTAACACTTAATTTTAACTTAAATTTAAATTTTACTGTTTTAACTCTGTATTTTAATCTTATATCAACTTTGCTGTGTGGTTTTATCCTGGTTGCGCTTTTTATATTGTATTTCGTAATTGTGTTTTAACCTGTTGGGTGTTTTACTGTGGTTTTAATTTTTGCGAACCGCCCAGAGAGCTTCGGCTATTGGGCGGTATAAAAATGTAATAAATAAATAAATAAATAAATGATCTCGCTGGCCAGTCCCTGTTAGTAAACGGGCTGCCCTGTTTTGTACCAGCTGAAGCTTCCGGACTGTTTTCAAAGGCAGCCCCATGTATAACACATTGCAGTAATCCAAGCAAGAGGTTATCAGAGCATGGATAACTGTAGCTAGGCTATCTCTGTCCAGATAAGGGTGTAGTTGGTATATCAATCTAAGCTGATAAAAGGTGCTCTTTGCCACTGAGTTCACCTGTGCCTCAAGTGACAGTTCTGGATCCAAGAGCACCCCCAAACTACGGACCTGATCCTTTAGGGAGAGTGCAACCCCGTCCAGGACAGGGCAAACATCACCTCGCCGGACAGATGAACCACCCGCTAACAGTACCTCCGTCTTGTCTGGATTGTACCATTAAGGGTGTGATCCTATGTATATTTAGACAGAAAAGGGGGGCTATAACTCCCAGCATAGCTGAACATACATAAGACTGAGCCTTCAGCTACTGTGTTGGATGTCTGTGACCACAAGAGCAACGACGCCCAATATAATATGGATCCTCCCTCTCTGTCTTTCAAAGATCGGTGTGAAGCTGATTATTGGGCAGGTTTGGCTACACAGTTTTGGCTAGTCTGAATGACAGCTGCCCTCCAAAGTTTCTGGTAGAGGTCTTTCCTAGCCCTGCTAGCAAAGACCTTTTCAATTGGACAGGCAAGAGATTTGCCATGGATCTAAAGTCCCCCCCCCCCCACACGGCTAGATGTTGAAATAATAATATTGATGGCATGATAATGATAATAATGGTAATAATAATCTTGTTAAGAATCCTGGGAAGGCTGACATCTCCCTTTGTACAGGCTCTCTGAAACTGATGCTGTGAAGGCATCCTATGCCCTTCAATGCATACTTTAATTGCATCGTATTTGGGACCAGATCAGCCTTCATTCATACAGCTGAGTACACACATACTTTGACTGTATCCTGAAGTACAAGAAAGGACACTTTACCTGTAGCTAATTATAATTTTTCCATAGCCCTATTTAATAACTTCCTCAGCTGCAGTGGGGGAATTTAAATAGAAGAGAGCTGTTAAAGGGGGGTAATTCCATTCAGATGTCCTGCTGATTTTCCATACAGCTAATTGCACAAGGAACTATGTGTGTGGCTCCTATGCCTCTAAGAAATAACTGAGTGGTTCTCAGAGAAGAGTCAAGCCCTGATTTCGCTTTCCTTCTATTTCTAGCCCTATTCCCCTTCAGTTTGATATCCTGCTCCATTGCTCCTTTAAAATTAAAATTGATTGAATATAATAATAATAATAATAATAATAATAATAATAATAATAATAGGCCAACCTCCAATGGGTTGAAATTCCAGGGGTCTAGCACCATCCTGTGCCTTGAACAGATTAGATTTTCAGAAGCTGCTGAGACGTGAATGCTGGGTGGGAACAGAGTTGGAGATTTGTTCATAGTACCTTTCATGGCTATAGAGCCCTTTCAAGGTGGTTTACTTAATGTAAAGCCATCATAAAACAAACAGCTACAAATACAAATAATCCATTTGTATTCTTTGTCTTATACAAATATTAAAAAAATCAATAATACATTCTAAAACTTGCAATAACATTATCTATAAGAATAAAAGAGGGTGTGTGTGTGTGTGTGTGTGTGTGTGTGTGTCTGTCTGTCTGTCTGTCAGCTCCATAGCTCCAAGACCATGAAGGCTAGACACCTGAAGCATGGCATGCGTACTAAGGGGACCCCAGGAGTCCCCTTAGTACACATTTAAATTTAAATGAATTTAAATGAATTTAAATTTATTCATTTAAATTCATTTAAATATGTCCTTGTGGTTGAAGCTTGCAGTGACATCTTCAGCCACTAAGGGGCAGACTTCCTTAAGCAGCCCATAGCCTTGGAATCCGCATAGTTTGAAGCCAGGGGAGATTACTAGGCTGAGGGACATAGTTATATGCTTGCCCATTCCCCTCTATTCTGGGACAGCCCTCCCTGCAGGGAATGGAATGGACAGAGTCCTCCCACAGGGTGCTAGAAAAGTGCATCATGACAGTGTCTGTGCCTAGTGAGCTGAGGGTAATGCCACCTGAGCTGTGCCACCTGAGCTGAGGGCAATGAAGCAAGAGGGGAGACGGCTAGAACGCAGGTGGAGGAAAACTCGTGCTGAGTCTGATCGAACACGGGCTAGAGCTCACTATCGAGCCTATTCTGTGGCGGTGAGGGTGGCAAAGAGACAGTTCTTTTCCATCAGCATTGCATCTTCTCAGTGTCGTCCGGTGGAGCTTTTCCATGTGGTTCGCGGCCTGTTACACTCTGGGCCAGGGCGAGAGATGGTGGAACCCTCGGTAGCACTTTGAAGATAAAGTCGCTCAGATCCGTCATGAATTGGACACCACACTTAATGCAGCTCCACTAGTAGAGGTGTTCGGAGCGCCGTCCGGTTCAGTTTTATTGGATGAGTTTCAGTTAGTGAGGTCCGAGGATGTGGATAAGGTGCTTGGCCAAGTCCGGTCGACCACCTGTGTGCTTGACCCTTGACCCTCATGGCTCATTACATCAAATAAGGAGGGGATCGCCGGCCTCTTTAAAAGAGGCGGTAATTAGACCACTCCTGAAGAAGCCTAATCTGGACCCAGAGGACGTTAACAACTACAGGCCGGTGGCTAATATCCCTTTCCTGGGCAAGGTGCTTGAGCGGGTGGTTGCAGGACAACTCCAGGCATTCTTGAATGAAACGGATTATCTAGATCCATTTCAATCGGGTTTCAGGCCTGGTTTTGGAACGGAAACTGCCTTGGTCGCCCTGTGGGATGACCTCTGTCGGGAGAGAGACAGGGGGAGTGCGACCCTGTTGGTTCTCCTAGACCTCTCAGCGGCCTTCGATACCATTGACCATGGTATCCTTCTGGATAGGTTGTCTGAGCTGGGAGTTGGAGGTACTGTGTTGCAGTGGTTCCGCTCCTACTTGGATGGCCGATTCCAGAAGGTGGTGCTGGGGGATTATTGCTCTGTGCCGTGGCTCCTAAGCCATGGGGTTCCACAGGGCTCTATCTTATCCCCTATGCTGTTTAACATATACATGAAGCCGCTGGGGGAGGTTATCCGGAGATGTGGACTGAGGTGTCATCAATATGCAGATGATACCCAGCTCTACATTTCCTTTTCATCAAACCCAGGTGAGGCAGTGGCTGTTCTGAACCAGTGCCTGGGCACGGTAATGGACTGGATGAGGGCTAACAAACTGAGACTCAATCCAGACAAGACGGAGGTACTGTTAGCAGGTGGTTCTTCTGTCCGGCGAGGTGATGTTTGCCCTGTCCTGGACGGGGTTGCACTCCCCCTAAAGGATCGGGTCCGTAGTTTGAGGGTGCTCTTGGATCCAGAACTGTCACTTGAGGCACAGGTGAACTCAGTGGCAAAGAGCACCTTTTATTAGTTCAGGCTGATATACCAACTATGCCCTTATCTGGACAGAGATAGCTTAGCTACAGTGATCCATGCTCTGATAACCTCTCGTTTGGATTACTGCAATGCGTTATTCGTGGGGCTGCCTTTGAAAACGGTCCAGAAACTTCAACTGGTACAAAACAGGGCAGCCCATTTACTAACAGGGACTGGCCGATGAGACTACATTACACCAGTCCTTTTCCAGCTTCATTGGCTGCCAGTCCAGGTCCGGGCCCGATTCAAAGTGCTGGTATTAACATTTAAAGCCCTAAACGGCTTGGGGCCAGGTTATCTGAAGGAACGCCTCCTCCCATATGTACCTGCCCGGACCCTAAGGTCATCTTCAGGGGTCCTTCTCCGCGAGCCCCTGCCAAAGGAAGTGAGGCAAGTGGCTACCAGGAGGAGGGCCTTCTCTGCTGTGGCACCCCGGCTGTGGAATGATCTCCCTAAGGAGGTTCGCTTGGCACCTACATTATATGCTTTTAGATGCCAGGTGAAGACCTTTTTATTCTCCCAACATTTTAACAATCTATAAATTTTAAATAACATGGTGCTTTAAATTTGTAATTTTGCATTGCTGCTGTTTTTATCTGATTGAGCTTTTATATTGTATTTTATATTAAGTTTTTATACTGTTGTTTTATACTTTGAATGGTTTTAATTTTTGTGAACCGCCCAGAGAGCTCCGGCTATTGGGCGGTATAGAAATGTAATAAATAAATAAATAAATAAATAAATAAATAAAAATAGTGGTTTAAACAATGATTTAATAGCACACAAAGGGGGAGCAAAATAAGCCCATCATGGAAGGGAGTTTAATATTGCTGGGGCCACCAACAGGTGGGCCATGTCTCTTATGCCCACCACCAACCTGAAGGACCTTACCCACATGTTTGTGAGCAGGGCCTCAGAGTCTGATCTTAATGGCTGGACAGACTCATATGGGTGCAGGCAGTCCTTTAGATGGCCTGGTCCAAGCTTTTTCAGGCTTTAACGGTAACAACCAGCAGCACTTTTGGGGAGTGGCACTGGCAGGTAGACATGTGTTATATGTTCTGATTGCTTGGCCTCCACAAGCAACTAGGCAGCTGCATTTTGCACTAGTTGAAGCTTCCAAACTGTCATCCAGGACAGTCCCACATAAAGCATATTACTCTAACCTGGATGTAACTAGGGCATAAATAACTGTGGCAAGGTCTGCCTTCTTCAGACAGGGGCACAGCTGGTGAATCAACCAAAGCTGTGAAAAGGACTCCTGGATGTCAGTTCTCAGAGTACAAAAGTATAAGAAGCTATAGACTGTGGGCCAGGTTGTGTGTATTGCAGTGTTTGGCCTTGAGATGCAGAAAACTGAGGCTCAAATCCTTACTCAGCTATGAAGCTTACTAGATGGTTTTGGACCTGTTAATCTCAATGCCTAATTGACTTCCCTGAGTTGTCGCAAAGCTAAAGTACTAAAGTAAGAAGAAGAGTGGGGTAAAGAAAAAACAAAACTGAGATAAATATACTCTTGATGGTATAGAGGCATACAGAGAAGGTGGTTATTTTGTTTGCACAATTTGAATACTGGAAGGGTTTCTGGAGCTTTTCTAATGCAAAGGTCTGCTTGGGGAAGGGAGGAAAGTAGCCTTGATGATGTGTCAGGATCCCCGTTCAGAATTTGTCTGGGGCAGTCATTGCTTTCCAAACCTGCATATCCAGCAAAAGGGAAGTCACCGTTTCACAGCCCCCTTGGGAATTTGTTCCACAACCCTACCATGATCAGTATCTCCTTGCCATGTGAATCAAATCTGTTGCTAAGGTGAAAAATCTACCATCTTTATATTAAATTTTCTCCCTGACCAATGCAATGAAGGCCCATTCTACACCTCCAAGCCTTCCGGGAGGGAGGGGGGAGGATCTCGCAATATTCTGCTTGCAAGATCCTCCTGCTGGATCCATACACATGCATGACATCCTGGGAGGAAGGAGGGGGAGATGAGTGCAATTGCGCTCCCAACAAAAATGCGAGTTTTTGTTATTTTAAGAAACCCAACCCCCACTCCCTCCACCCCTGATGGGCATGGAGCACCTGAACAGCTTTGTGCCCTGTGCCTGTTTCCTGTCTCCTCGCATTTACTCACGAGGAAGCAGGATGAAGCAGGGGCAGGCACCCACACATCTCTTGCAGTCATGGAATGGTCCTGGGACCTCAGAAAAACCAGGAAATCCTCAGTTTCCAGTTTCCCGGGATTTTCCCAGGGTTGTCCCCGGTTGACCCTGGGACCCCCTGTGCATCATTTGGATGTGCAGGGACGATTCCAGGGTGACCCCAGGGGAAAACAACGGTGTAGAAAGGGCCAAAGTTGCTCACGGTCTTGCTATATGTTGTTCTATGGAGGAAGGGTGGCAAAGGGTTGGGAAGACTTCTTCGTCTTTTTGTGTCACTCTAGAGCAGGGATACAGAACCTCTGTCAACCTGAGGGCCAAATTCCTTTTCATAGGAGCTGTAGAGGAGCTCTGCACTCCAATGCAGCAAAGGGGGCAGGGCCCCTCCCTCAGCAGTTCCCATTTGCATGTTAAAACATAAGCGATTTTTTTGCTTCATGAATTCATAAAGGACTACGTGCTGCATCCATATTACTTATATCACAGAGGTCATTTTACTTTCCAACCAAACACATCTGATGCACATTCATCACCAATGGGTAATTTCGCTCTCTCTTTTACATGCGTGCACACGCGCGCACACACAGGGCTGAAACAGACATTACTTTAAATCTATATCTACAAACTAATTCCTTTTTTTTCATTTTTACTCTAGAAACCTGTGTGTATGTAGGAATGCTTTTAAGGTCCTGATCAGTAGGGATGTGCTCCGCTTCTAATCAGACCGGCGAATTAGAAGCGGAGCGGGGGGCTTCGCCTGCCCTTAAGACGGAGGCGAAGAGGATTGGGGGGCCAGCGGAGCGTGGCGAAGAGGATCGAGGTGAAGGCGGATCCTTCGCCTCGATCCGGAGTGCCGCCGGAAAGGTAAGTGGGGTTTACTGGGCCCTGCCGCTGTCGCTGTCACCCATGCGGCAACAGCAGCAGGGCCCGATAACCCCCCCGCCTTCCTCTCCCTTACCTGCCTCCGTCGGCAGGTAAGGCCCCCCTCTCCCTTGGTCCCTTACTGGGCTCTGCCGCCATCGCCGCATGGGCAGCGATGGCGGCAGGACCCGGTAAACCTCCCGCCTTCCTCTCCCGGCCTTACCTGGTGCCACTCCCCTCCACTGCGGAGCTCCGATTCGGAGCTGGAGTTCCGCGGCGAAGAGGAGCGGAGTATGGGCGGAACGGCGCGGAGCGGAACGGGCCGACCCGAAATTTTCGGATCGGCCCGCGGGGCGGAGTGGGGGGTCCGTTCACACCCCTACTGATCAGTCCCCTGCACTAACTCTAGAGTAAAAAATGTAAAAAAGAAAAGAAAAGACATAGCTACCAGATACTGATTTAAAGTAATATCTGTTTTGGCCCACGGTCACATGTACAAGGATGCACAGAAAGCAACTGGTAGAGTTCTGATTTATGAAAATTCTCCGATCAAGCCAATCCCAAGCTTTTAACTCCTGTATCAACATCAGTAGGTATAAAAGCAGCTCCCAGTGACCCAGACCAATGACCCGGTGCCTTTGCCCAACACATCTAGAGAGCACTGGATTGCTCGGCATGTCACCACCTGTGCATGGGCCAAATTAAACTTGCTGTAATGTTGATAAGGGGCTAACCCTGACTCTCAACATGGTGGTGGTTGGGGGAGGGAGTTTAGCCATGATCACCAAAGGTACTTCTTCACTTTCTCCCATAGAAGTGACTGGTTACCATTCACTTATATGGGAGGATGCAGTTGTTGCAGTTTGAGACTATGAGTGTCTATAAATGAGCGTTTTATAGCACACTTGTTACTAGCCACTCACGGATGTTCGCAGCTCCTTCTGATGACAGCATCAGCTTCCTGTGCATCTCCCGCTCCATTTTCTGTACTTAGCACGTCAAATAAAACCTCAGAAAATCTGACTTTTCTGGGATATAACAATATTGGTTGGGTTTTCCTGCCATGTGCAGCAAAGTTGCACTATAGAATGCCCACTAGAGGCTGCTGTCGCATTCAACTGCATTGAGGCTGTATAAGCCCTGTGGTTGCTGCTCTCTTCCTCGTGTAATTAGAGCTCATTGCAGAAGCGGAAGAGAAGCAGGAAGCAAAGCCACAGTAAGGGAACACGATTACCTCCCCTTCTGAAGGGGCTCTAGATTACAGTGAAGACACACACACACACACACACACACACACACACACACACAAAACTTAAAAATTTTATTGCTACTCCCGATTATGCATAGCTCATGGTCCAATGTCACCCTTCCTCAGTTAGATCACTGGAGTCTTCAGATCCTCCATTCAATCCCAACACACGCCAGATCTTTTGGCCTACAATTCCATCAGACCTAACCAACACAGCTCCCCCCGCACACACACACATGTTGATGGACAGTAGAGGAAGGGCAGAATACCTGTGTCTAATAATATCACAGATTCATTGTTGATTGACAGATTCTTTGCATCTTCTTCCTTCAACCCTTCAGAAATTTTTTACTAATTCCTGAAAATATGCTGTTTCAATCATGCCTTTTTAATCATGTCCCTCTCCACTAGGACAAGGGTGAAGTGTAATCAAGGCAAACTGCTAAAGGTCACTCTCTTTGCCTTGGTTTTCTGTATGCATAACCTACTATCTGAAACAGGTTTTTTTTTAATCTCCGCCTCTTCGCGATTCCAACCAGTTTATAAAGCAGCTTTTGGGACATGACGCAAAACGGCAGTTTTAAAGCCATAGATCCTTCTAGTAAATCTGTAAGATTAAGCACCTCACACCCACAAGAGTGTGTTCCTTGGGATGACAGAATTATGGGCCCTGGATAAATCTGATTTTATAATCCTGCTTAGTCTGCATTGATCGGGATAAACAGGGACCCATCAGCTGAGAGGCTAGCATGACTTAGGCAAAAGGGAGTTTAACTATGAACACGTTTTCAAAACGGGGCTGGGGAAATGGCAACGATTGTTAACGAACCAAAATGTTAGTTAAAATAGATGCAAGTAATCCTCATTTGCCCTTTGCTGTGGCACTCTCACAGCAGAATCTTATTAGTGTATACATTATTAGAAACAATTTTACAACTGTGCAAAAGGTTCTCTCTCCCCACCCTCCTCCCACTCTCTCTTCCAAATTAAGAGGGAGGGAGAGGGAGGGAGGGAGAGAGAGTGAGCAGATGAAAATCTGTGCCACAGAGATTGGAAGAAGACAGCAGGGTTGTTTGCAGGGAGAGTCCCATGTGGATTGGTGGTGCACCCATGATGAGCCAGCCCAGCCAGCCATTAATAGAACAGTCAGAATGCCAAGAGGATGCAGTTCATCTTCTTCCTACTTTGCAATAAAACTCTTTGAAGTATTTCTATCAGAGCCACACTGTTAGATACCGAAGGGATCTCCCAAAACACACTTTTAGCAACAAAAATGAAATAAAACAAACCTATCTTATCATTCATCTCAGAGTAGAGTGAACAAAACTGATACAAGGACTGTCTGTAAGCGGGTGTGGTGTTGCGAGTGGAGGTGGGGGGGGAAGAGATGAGACACATAGGTATGGTATGAAATTGGGCCACATTTATTCAAATTACATCTGCAAAGGATTAACTGGGTGGGCAGCTAAACTCAGCCAGCAACTAGCTGGGCTGTTATCGGGTGAAACTGTTTCGTTCCTATTGAGTGGCGCCTGCTAAATCGCCAATGACAGGACTGCTCCTTTTGGGGAAGGGAGGCCTTCCTGTGTCACCCCTTCCCTGGCTTTAAAACACCAGATGGGTGAGGTGAGCTGGCCTCAAAGGTAACCCTTATCCCCCCACTGGGGCCCTAAAACCCTCTGTTTGTACTGCAGGATAAGAAGAAGTATTTCCATGCTATGCACCTACCTATAGACTGCTTTTTATGAGACTTTCTGTGTTTGCCTGAGAAGGGCACAGGTATAGGTCTTTGTGACTGGGGAGGGGGGTGGTTACTGTGTCACTTCTCTCATGCACAAAAACCACTGTATGTTGTTGGATTGGTTGTGTGCCTCATATATGTGTGCATAACAATGTACGGCTCACCAGCCTCTGTGCAAGAGAAATTGCAGGAGAGAGAGGGAGACCAACAGAGATTGAGCCTCTCCTGCTTCACATTTAATTATCTTCTAATGTTCCACCTACAAGAATGGAAAGTGGTATGCTTAGATCATTAGCATGCTGTGTTTTGAAAGTGTAGGATGGGCTATTACAAAGTAAATGAATACAGCAGGCCTCCCCAACGTGATGTCTTCCAGATGTGTTAGACTCCAACTCCCATAATTCCCAGCCAACATGGCCACTGGTCATGTTGCCTAAAACTGATGGGAGCTGCGGTCTAACAACAGGTTGTATCCAATGTTATTCTGACTTAAATTCCCTTCATCTCAATGGGTTTGTTCTAAGTAGGGTTACCATCAGATGCAACCCAACATCTGCAGGGCCACAGGTTTCGCAGCCCTGCCATAAGTGAATTCTAGAATGTTCTAGTTATACATCCTTTGCTGTAACTCAGTCTACATCTGAATTAGGCATGTGCTCCGCTCCGATTAGAAGCGTAGAAGCAGGAGCGAATTGGCCTGCTCCGCCTTGCTCAGAGGCAGAGTAGAAGCGGACCGTGGACCCCTAGAAGCAAGGTGAAGAGAAGCGCCCATTTTCAGAGCGCTCCAGTTTCCGCGGTCCGATCCGATCGCCATCTTGAAACATTTCACTCATAGGATTGCATTGCGGAAAAGAAAGGGGGATAACTGTGTTGTTTTTGAAGCTATCTTTCTGAAAATTCTTGGGCTTGGAGAGTCATGGATGGGGGTCATTTTGAGCCTACTCTCAGCTCTCTGCGTGCTGCGGTTCATGTGCTAGAATTTTTTAAAAAAACGGCGGGAAAAATACCTTTTCCGAAGGGCTGAGGGGCAGAGTCAACTCCCGGTCATGATTGCATGATCCCAAAGTTGGAGGAGGGGATAGGTAAAATGGGTAACGTGGGATTCTGGGAAACTTCTCTTTCTACTCTGAACGGAGTTTTCCCAGTGTTTTTTTTTTAAAACAGTAGCTCCACCAAATGCACTAACACAACCTGAAATCATACTAACAGATAGGAAACACACAGCAGTGCTACCCACCCTAACTTTGGGGAACAACTGAAAAGATGTGGTGCAAGGGGATGAGCTCCCCTAGGGCATCCCATGTGAACGTGCCCCCACTCTCTCCTGTACTTGGAGGGCCAACAGAGCCCTCCAAAGAGAGTAACCCGGTGGAGCAATGCCTATCATGAGTTGAAGTGAGAGTTCTACTCCTCAGAGCTCTCGTGGTGGAGCAATGGCTTTCATGAGTTGAACTGACTGCGTTGCTTCTTAAAAGACTGGTCACTAGGACCAATCAAATTGGCAGCTGCTTCCCCCTCCCCTGGGCACGTCCCCCTATTGCTGGTAAAAGACAGATATAGCCTTTTTAAAAAAGTTCTTCTTGTTGTTTATTCAGCAACACTGCTGCTTTTAATTCCACCCCTCCTTTGTTTATTTATTTATTTATTCCATTTTATATGCATTACTGGCTTATCCTTGGCTCACTTCCTTATGCCCCCAGAAATGTCTGCTGCCTGCCTGCCTTCCCTCTCTCCTCCCCTGCCCACCTCGCAGGGATGTTGTGTGTGTCTGGCTTTGACTCAGGGGAAAAGTCCTTCCTGCGCTCACTTGGAGTTTTGGAAGTTCCAAATCCATTTTTCAAGTGTGGAATAAGATTCATAGGTTTATCTCTACTCCCCAATTCATGGCATGTTGGGATTTCCATTGAGATGTCTGCAGGTTTAAGCCCCGCCAAAAATCAGGGGATGATGGGAATGCCTTGAGTCTGGGCGTGCATGTGTATCCCTGGATAAGCTCTCATGGTGGTGAGTTTGAGGTTTCTAATGTGCAAATTGACGGAGCTATCGAAAGGGGTGTGAATGGGGTGTTGGATTTTCATAAATTCCCCAAAAATCAGGGGATGATGGGACTGCCTTGAGTCTTGGCGCGCGTGTGCATCCCTGGATAAGCTATCATGGTGGTGAGTTTGAGATTTTTAACGTGCAAATTGAGGGAGATATCGAAAGGGGTGTGAATGGGGTGTTGGATTTTCATAAATTCCCCAAAAATCAGGGGATGATGGGACTGCCTTGAGTCTGGGCATGTGTGTGTATCCCTGGATAAGCTATCATGGTGCCGAATTTGAGGTTTTTAACGTGCAAATTGACGGAGCTATCGAAAGGGGTGTGCATAGGGTGCCCGATTTTCCTAAATTCCCCAAAAATCAGGGGATGATGGGACTGCCTTGAGTCTTGGTGTGTGTGTGTATCCCTGGATAAGCTATCATGGTGGCGAGTTTGAGGCTTTTAACGTGCAAATTGATGGAGCTATCGAAAGGGGTGTGAATGGGGTGTTGGATTTTCATAAATTCCCCAAAATTCAGGGGATGATGGGATTGCCTTGAGTATTGGCGTGCGTGTGTATACCTCCATGAGGTGTCATGATGCCAAACATGAGGTTTCTAACTTTCACAGAAAAAAAATTGTATACTTCTTTAGCTTAATGCAAGCCTATGGGGGGGAAACGGAGCTCCAATCCGGATCCAGAGCTCCGCAGCGGAGCGGAGCGGGCATGGGGGGAGCGGGGGCGGAGCGAAGCGGGCTGATCCGCAAATTGCGGATCTAGAAGAGAAGCGGAGCGGGGGGGGGGGTCTGTGCACACCCCTAATCTGAATACCAGGCATGACAATCTCCAAACATTTCAGAAACAAACACAGGGTCATTCTTATGAACTTGTAAGAGTCCCGTTTCCCATTATTACTTCACTTAAGTCTCTCCTCTGCCTGTTTTTAGTTGCATTCTAGCTGTCCCCAACTTGGTGTCCTCCAATGTGGTGGACTGCAACTCCCATCTTTCCATCCAGCCTGGCCAATGGTCAGGGATGTTAAGGAGTTTAGTTCAACAACATTTGAAGAGTTCCCCACCCTTGATTATGGTTTAAGCAAAAGGTTGTTAATTTAGGAGGACTTGTTGAAACCATTTCAAAAATCAGACAACAGATTTGGAACAAAATTAAGAAAACAGTGACAGACCCAACTTATATACATGTCATTACATAATGGCAAAAGTGTTAAACTTAATTTGATTGCACTTGAGATGCATTTGTCTATTTCTTTTTTCTTGGATCTCACAGAGAAGATATAGGATGTATGGTCACAAGAGGCTCAGCTTAGTGCTGTGCTTCTTTTCTATATCCCATTTTCTCTTTTGTTTCTATTTCAGTGGCTTCTTCCATTTACTCAGTGGTGAAAGTTCTGGAAAATGACTCCCCGCCAACAGATTCCACCCACCTTTACTCCCACAAACAGATCTTATAAGAAGATGAAACACATGTTTCATGCTAACTTGCAGAAGAAGAAAAAAGAGAGAGTCAGAAGCAAATGAGTGGAGTAGAACAGAACAGCAAAAGAGGCAGCGGAAATAAGTGCTACTGTCAAAAAATATTTGTTTTTGTGTGTGGATACTTTCAAAATAGCTATTATTTCCCTTTTTTCAGATTTCGGGAAATAATCTCACAGATTTACACTGCAACTGTACATCATTTATGTGTCTGTGGGTCCCGCAGTGTTCTGAAACTTGGCCATAGCTTCCTAATGAATGCAATGAAAGACACATGAGATTATTACACACAGGAAGACTATGGGCTCATCTACACCAAGCAGGATATTCCACTATGAAAGTGATATTAAAGCAGGATATAAAAGGCAGGGGGCACACTACTGCTTTATAGCAGTATTGAAGTGCATTGACAACTGTTGGGGCCCATAGACACAGACCATATACTGCTATCATACCACTTTCATAGTGTTCTATCCTGCTTGGTGTGGATGTGTCAATGGGCCCCAACAGTTGTCAGTGTGTTTCAGTACCACTATAAAGCAGTAGTTTAGATCCTGCAGTGCACTTTAATACCTCTATAAAGCAGTAGTGTGGCTCATGGCTTTTATATATCGCTTTCATACTGGAATATCCTGCTTGGAGTAGATGAGCCCTATATGTGGTTTTCATACTTTTCCGTACAGAGTTGCATTGTCAATGTAGGAAATGTGGATCATTTCAAGCATTCATTCATCTGCAAGTCACCATGTTTGTCCCATGCAGGTTTTACAGATAAGGTTATTATACAGTGTTGCACAATACAGTGTTGTTGTTCTTGTGCTGTTGTTTGTAATACTGCTTCATTTTCTAATGCACACGTTGATCAAGTGCTGTAGGGTTACATCAGGTAGCACAAAGGAAATGTTCATTCTGCAACAATATTAGCTCAGGATCGCCAAATCTAAATCAGCTTTAAGTTGCAGCAAATTCCGGGCTGCTTCTTAAGCTCTTTGAGGGATTGTACAGAAATATCTCTCTCCCTGCCCCGCCCCCACGAAATGGGAGCAACTTCCGCCTTAGTGCCGTGGGGGTTGCTAGCTGTGAACCTGTTCCCATTGTGTGACCACTGTACAAACACTTGGATGTGTTATGCATGTGTGGGTCTTTTTGCAGTGGTGAATAGTCTTGCAATGGGTGTGTGTGTGCATAGTTGTTGCTGCTGCTCTTATTTTTATTTTTATTTTAAAAGGAAAATGTGCTTGCTGTGGTAGAGGCAAAGATGACACATTCAAAATCCATTGAAATGGTGTACATAAACATTCGCATTACAACTATTAAGTTTTACAGCATAATTAAAAATTATTGTTAGTTTTAAAAATATGCCAGCATGGTGTAGGGATAAATCGTGCCTCATCATTTGTGATATCACAGGCATTAACTGATAAAGGCCAGTTGTGGAGACATGTGCACGTACATCTTTTTAAAAAACAGGGCTGGATGTCCTTCTGAGGAGAGATTTTAGGTTTTAACCAGGCTTAAAGTGAAATCCCCCCTCCCTGCCCCACATACATACACACATTCACACACAATTTGCCACCCCGTTCGCATGTGATAAATTTGGAAGGCTCTTTTGATGATTTTCAGGGTAGGGCCTGAAACAGTCCACATGGTTATTGGAGAGGTGAGAAGAAAACATAAGAAAACAAAAGAATTGCCACTGCAGCAGACAAAATGCCACCCCGTTCGCAAATTAAGCAAACCAGTGGTGATTAGGAGCAGGGCCTAATTTTAAGAAATCTCTCCTAAAGCGCAATGGAAAGCTTGGAAAAGCAACATGCCAGTAGGGTGACCATATTTTGGAAACCAAAAAGGAGGACAACATGCCCCCTCCAAGGGGCTGTGCCTGCCCACACACTACCAACACACACACACAAACATGCACACTCCAACCCTGAAACATGCACATACATCCATTCATAAACAAACAACCATGCACCCACTCACCCACCACATAAATACACCACTGCCAACACACACACAAACACGCGCACTCTCTCAAAATCATCCACCCCTAAACACTCACACCAAGACTGATCCCTTGCATAAATTAAGCCTTCTCCGGCATGTAGAGTACATGCAGTAGTAGTAGAAGCAGAATTTATACAGTACTGCATGTCAGCACTGCAGGCATTAAATAAATGTTAATGATAAGGTACAATAGCATAAGGATAACAATAAAAGAGATAATACTGCAAGCTATTCATATAGCCCATGCAACTAGGAATAAAATATTTTTTTCTGAGTGGGTGATTATACCAAACACTGAAGTTAATGCAGCCTCCCTTCACCAATGCAAAAAGAAGAAGCAAGGCTAGCACAGCAGTGAATCGTTCCCTTAAAGTCAACTATAAAACCCAAGATCCACCCCCTTTAGTTTTTCTGCCTTTTACAAGTTAGAACCAAGAAGCCCACTCTTTTCACATGTCACGTGTGAATACCATTTCATTAAAAAAAGCATTACATTAATAACAGAAAGTGCAACAGCATAATCTAATTATTTAGTCAGGGTGTGTGTGTGTGCGCGTGTGTGCGCGCGCACGCGCTTAAAATGGCTTTGAGTTTGTTAATTGTTGTACAAAACCTTGTGACTGAAATAAATGGATAGGTTTTCTTTTGTTTCACTAGTATGTTCTTTTCATTTTTCATTAACAGACAGTCATGCCACTGGGGGCATTTTTATAAAAATGAACTTGATGTAGTAGTAGAGTGACGATATGGAAAGGACAGGCCTTCTGTATCTTTAACAGTTGCATAGAAAAGGGAACTTCACCAGGTGTCATTTGCTGGCATGCAGCACCTGGTGAAATTCCCTCTTCATCACAACAGTTAAAAGCTGCAGGAGCCCTGCCCTTGTATCTGAACACTCTAGTATAGCTCCTGAAGCTTTAACTAGGGTCCCACATCCCATCCATCAAATGGTGAGCATGCTAACAGAGTTATAATAAACGAGAGCCTTAATCTTCATATTTGCAACCAAACTGTGATTATAGATGAGGAAATGGTGCACACAGCTTCAGCCAAGCCCACAGTTTGAGGATTCTAATAGGTTGCAGATGAAAATGGGGGAGTCAAGCTAGCACAGCCTTCCTCAACCTGGGGCGCTCCAGATGTGTTGGACTGCATCTCCCAGAATGCCCCAGCCAGCTGGCTGGGGCATTCTGGGAGTTGTAGTCCAACACATTTGGAGCGCCCCAGGTTGAGGAAGGCTGAGCTAGCACATCACATAAAAGGTTAGATTTGAGGGAAAAAATAGAGCAGAAGGGGATTGATGGAGGAGTGAGTTATTCATTTTAACTCTCGACAGTTGGCACTAATATAACCACGGGTGCTGCGAGGGCTGAAGCCATGTTGCTAACTGTCTGTGGGGGCTACTACCCATTTCCCCAATGCTGTCTCCTCTGAAGGAGAGAACAAAGCGTCGACTGCAAGGGAAAACCCAACAAACTGATGGCTCTACGAAGAGCAGCTTCCTGAGTGTCTCTGTGTCTAGGACTGGGACTGACCAAGGCTACAAAGATTTCCCACTCCCCCACCACCTACCCACTTCCAAATTACAAAGCACCTTTCTAATTCACCTGAAAACCACATCTTTCTCCCCAAACACCACCCTGGCAGAGCTTTACAAGGCAGCAAAATCAACACCACCACCAAAGCACCTTTGCTCTTTTGTCCCAACACCATTTGCTCCCGTCAATGTTTGGTTTTATTTTGCATTTGGGGGAAAATAGAAATGTGATTTGTTGGTTTGCATTGATTTTAAAAAATGGTAAAAGAACACATACTAGAGAAGGGATATTTTAACTCCCAAAGGCCTGTACTTTTGCGGGCAGGGTATAGCATTGGCTTTGAGGATTTGGAAGAACTGACCATTGAAGTACAGATTCAAAGCAACTCCCCCCCCCCCACAACATTTTGTGACATGCTAATGCTTGAAGTAAGCTTACTGGATTCATTAAAAACATGACAGGTTTGTGCTAGAGCAGCTAGACTACATAAAATGTAATTCCCTGTTGCAACCGCCCCCACCCACCCACCCCCACCCCACCCCCACCCCCACCCCCACTGCAATGCAGGGCCTGCATTAGGAAGACACCAGGATAGCTGGCCCGGCCCTGCCCTGCCCTACTTTGCCTCTGTTGCCATGCTGCATCCAGCTTCCACGCTGCTGTTCTGATTTTCAGCGTGAGATAAGATCTCGGCTGCTGGCTAGGCCTCTCACGAGTTCTGGTGAGACTTCCCCAGCCAGGAGCCGAGATCTCGTGTGAGTTCCTGCGAGATTAAAGATGGCTGCCACCACCACAAGATTAAAGATGGCTGCCACCAGGGGAAAACTTGCTTCCCACATAAGGCAATTTTTCCGGATTTGGGGGCAAATTCAAGGTTTTCCCCCTGGACCCGGTTTTAGCCCCCAATTCCTGGACATGTCCGGGCAAATCTGGTCATATGGTCACCCAACATACCAGTGGCATTATCATGGCTGTGCATGTGATTGCAGAAAGTTTTTCCCATGTTTCTGGAAATGTGTATCCCATACAAACTCTTAATTCCCCCCTCCATGGTGAAGAAGTAATAAAACTGCTAGAATTCATGACAATATAGCTGGATAAACTTAGATGGAGATCACACTGCAGAAGGGACGTGAGGGAAACAAACCAGAAATAGGGAAAACAAGCTACACTTTGGCCCTTTTTACACGTAAGGTTTATCCCAGGAAAATGGAGGGATCATCCCTGCCTGCTCCTGGGATCCCGTATGGCATTTGGATGCACGGGGACAATCCCAGGATACAGGGCTGGTGTAGACATGCCCTTTGTTTGCTCATCTGCAAGATAATTCATGGCTGTAGCAACAAACCATTGTTGGCATAAACCATGGCTTAGTGTTAATGTGTTAATCAGCAGTAGCGTTTACTAATTAGTGTTAATCAGCCAGTAGCTTCATAACAGCTCACTGCTTTCCCTCTTCTATTTGTAAAATGCATGCGCAAGGGATAAAAATTCCCCCTGGAACATGCATTCTGCTGGTTCCATTACTACAGCATGCAGCTAGGCTTCTTGTGATGTAGTGGAAAGGCTAATGATATCCATTAACTAATTCTATTGGGAGGGTGGCAGAATATTATACAGGTTGTGAAATCAATGCAAGAGAAACATATTCAGGGCACAGTCCTATTGTGATTCCTGCCAGCCTTCGACCTCGGAGGCTGACAGGAATCCTATGCAGAGCTGGAGGAGTGCTTTGGCGGCCTTCACCTCCATGTTGCAGCCCATGCTGCATTTCTGATAAACAGGCAATTTTGCCCATCTAGTAGGGGCACCTCAGGGGCAGCTTCCCCTCCCTGGCCCAGGAACACCTCCTTTTCCCCATCTCCATGAGCCATTTTGTGAGCATGGAGAGGTAGTTGGTGTGGTTCTTTCTCCACTGGCTGGGAGGGGGAGGGGGAGAGGGTGGGGAGTGCAGTTTCCTGGCTCCCAGCTCGAAGCCCTGTCTATGAGCTCAGAGTCAGGAAACTGAACAATACTTTGTCCCCCAGACGCTGTCTAGGGGACATAGGATTGCTCCCTTAATCACTTCAGGGAGTGGAGGCTATTTTAGAAGATGAGGCATATCAAAGCCCAAAGCCAAAAGTTACATAGTTAATTAGCCCACAGAAGCATGAGAGGCCTTGATGCAGTGCAAGATGCTTAGTAGTTATAAAATATAGTTAAGGATAATAAAAAAGCAATTAAGGTATCTAAAAAAGGGGAGAAAGAGTTATTACAACAAGTTTGTCATGGACTGGGACCACTTCTAAACAGAGATTTATGAACAACCTGAACCTAACTCTTAAAACCTGAAGGGAAAATGCCTCTTTAATCTGGGATTGATAGGGAGGTTTCCCGTCAAGTTCTGGGAGATAGGTTGTGCTCATACTGAAAATGCGTCAAAGGACTAAGTTGCATTTCTGGAGGCTTGTATTTTGCAATGTTGATGTATGTGGAACCACCTCGAGACAGTTGTTGGAAAAGCTCATGTCAGTCAACATTTAACATTCCAGCAGAAGCAAATTGAGACTACTTATTCTAATCTAGATGAACCTACCTGGGCCAGACTCCCCTGATGCAAGGTTTTGTTATACAGATGGTGAAAAATGATTTCCTGTCATCTAAAAACATGTTCTTTTTCCTGTTCTGCTGAAGAAGAAAAATGTATTCCATTAAAATGGAAAGTTTTGTTCCAGTACAATGCAGTCTCTCACTTGATCAAGATTTCTTTTTTGGAAAAAAAACATTCACAGGCAAGATGTTTTTCCCGACAGACATCTTGTATTGGGATGGGGGTGGGGAGTGAGATTGTGATTAGGAAATTCCACTTTGTTCTTTCTGAAAGTTAGAATTAAACACAAATTAAAGACTTGGTGCTAGAACCTGAAATACTAGTAAGTAAACCTTCAGGACTGAAACAACTCTACTGAAATACAAAATGACAACCTGCATCCCATGCTGACAGAGAATAAAGTGAATGGCTAGTATAACTTCACCTTCAACAGACATGGATGAATTAGCAGCATTCAGCAAATCTTTTCCATGGCACAGAACTGGAGATGGTAGCATGAAAGGGGTTGCAGGTGATTGTATTATTTGGCTCACGAGAAGCATATTGCCCACAATAGAGCTGGACACATTTGGGGAAACCTGAGTACCTTCTATAGCAGTAAAATGACCCCAGGACTTACATTTGAGCTAGGAGGGAGGGCTTCCATGGCTTGGTTTCTGAAGGCTCAGGCCTGGAACATGTGGTGTAGTAATAAAGACAAGAGTGTTCTTGAGCATGTGTTGTGTGTATTTGTCTTTCAGCACTGAGTAAAGCTAGCCAACATACAGGATATTTGAGAAGGTGCCTTAGGTCATTAGAAGAAGAGCCCTGCTGCATCAGACCAATTTATTGTTTGATTGATTTCATTTCTATAATGCCCAAGAGTTGAAAGTCCATCTAGTCCAGTATTCTGTTCACATAGTGGGCAATCTTCTGTTGACCAGGAACCCACAAGCAAGACAGGTCAGATGGCATGGCTATCTCAAAAGCTTAAACTCTGTAGTTTTGTTTTGAAATAATGTAACAATAGCTAGCAGTTTAGTTTCAGGCAACATAGCAACTTGACTTGACAGTTGCTACTGTTAAGAAATATTAGTGTTCATTGGTTTCCTTTTCTAGCTATTTATTTTGGACAGAGTTAACTGGGAAGATAGGTTTGCATTTGAACTACATCCCATCATTTGTTCTACTGAGATAAGAGGCTTCAGACAAAAGCAACTTGCAATTACTTGGGGAAAGGTCAAGAGGGAAATTACTGTAATAACTCCCTCCTGAATTTATTGCTTTTGGCCCCAAGGGAATAAGCTGTGGGTGAGTGACTGAAGCTGCCTTGGGTACCAATTTAGTCAAATAGAGTGGTGAGGGATGTTACAAGCTTCTTAAGTGTGAGAGTATAAAGCCTGAAATTAAACAACTTCAAAAATTTTGGCAAGTGGCTCATGGGATTATTAATGTTGGTCACTGCTGTCATCTATGATCAGAAGATGCCATCCTGGAAACATCAACATCTACTAACCACAAGATTGCAAAAAATGTAAGAGTTTGGGGAGGGATAGGAGGGTTGGAGAGAGAAGTGGAAATTTCTGTGTAAATTGTTCCAGTCAGTTCAAACAGAAGGTCAGGACAAAATGGGGGCTGTATTAGAAGGCAATGGCAGTTCAGTGTATTCTAGATGACGAACCTGCTGTTTTATCCTTCAGGTTATCAAAGCATGACTGACTGTGTCTAGATTCTATTGATGTGCCAGAAATGGTCACAGCCATTTTGCTTCAATTGGTTTTGGAAAACTCCTGAAAACTTCTGAAATGCATGTCCCTGAACCCTGAAAAAGAATTTTTGTGGGAGGCCTGCTTGACTCAGTAAGGTTGGGAAGGATTCACCTGATAGCTGAGAGCCAGACTGTCCTGGAAGATGAAACCTCAGTCCAAGATAACTGGAAGGACAATTTCTTCTCCTGACATGACCAACATCCATGTCTTGGGCACCATGTTTTCATATGTACATCATGTCTGCAAATGGGCATGTGCACATAGGCTCTGTCAGGATGTATAGGGATGTTAATGGCTGGGTAGCCTTTGGGGCATTATTTGTTTACATTTATTTTATTTGTCACTTTCTCACCAAATGGTGCTTAAGGGGGTTTATCAATGATACAAATACAATAAAACAGACTAAGGCACAATGAAACAGCAGTAGATATAAAGTAAAACAGCAAAATAAAAACAAGGCAGGGAAAGCTCCACAAATCAATAAAAACAACCCGTTTAAACTGATAATATATCTAAAGGGTAGAGTTAGAGATTCCCAAACCAAGCGTCCTTAAGGTTCAATCATCATGGAAACAGACAAATAAAGACCAGATCAATACAGACAATTAGCTTCCAGCATGGTTCGATTTACTACCAAATGGTTGTTTGGATTCTTTTCTGCTGCACGTTTTCATGTCTGGTAAAGTTTCTCCACATATCTCTTGGGCAGTCAGCTGTATTTGTAATCCACAAATGACAACATTAAGTGGAGAAGGCATTTTCCACAAGTTATAGAGTTTCATTCTTAGAGTCTTCTTTTAAGGAAAAGTTAGACTTCCTGTTTATTTTCTGCATAGTTTTTGAATTTCACCATTCCAAGGGTTGGATGCATATTTGGTCATGTTCAACTGGGGTGGAGAAAGAAAACTTCCCTACCACTTCCTCCCCATAGCAGCCCCTGTCATCCTCTAAAAATGCTACACAGAAGGTCAGAGACTCCGCTGAATGGGGTGAGCTGTGATGCAGGGAAGAGGGGGTCCCTGAAAATCAAGCAGGCAGTTCCTGGATTCTATCCCAATCACTTATGTATTTTGAAAAATTGAAATACTTGCAATAATTCAGGGTGTGTGTGTGTGTGTGTTTTAAAAAATTATTAAGTCCATTTATGTTTTCCTGTGTTTGATTTGTTCAAGCAATACAGAAATTCAGGCCCTGTATGCTGGGCTGCCTGTGTGGTGTCCCTTTGTAGCATCCATATTGGGTCTGTTGTGCTTTGCTGCATGCGATGGGATGGTGGGACAACCTGAAGGACATTTCCCATCTCTGTGCGTGGCTTAGCTCCTTCTATGTCTGTCTGCTTCAGGGGTTGGATATTCTCAGCATGCTTCTCTGTGATCCGTGGGAACTGGCAGAGGTAGAACTCTGTCGGAGCGTCTGTCACTTTGTGTCCTTTTTGCATTGCTGTCATTTTCTGCTCCACTTTTCTAACTCCGAGTAAGCGATACAAACATTATGCTGCCATCAGCTAGCCACAGGCTAAAGTTAACCTCCTGCATTTGTTTTCCTTGCCCCCGCCCTTTCTCCCAATGAATTTAGTCCTGCCCCACTTGGGTTGTAGAATGTAAATTGAAATAGAAAACAGTGGCACTTACAAAAATTTAAATAATGCAACATGTTTCGAGAGAGTGTGTGATTGTGTTTGTACACAGACTGCAATAATGTGTGAAGTAAACATCAAGAGGCTGGTGTTCCAAATTGATGATTCTTGCTACTACTGCTATATTTTTTTTAATACTGCTGACAATGTGAGACACATCTATGGTATTTGTGAAAGATTCTTTTTTCCTAAGCTAATTGCACTTGAAATGGATTGTTAGTTAAACCTGCTTTCATTCATGGCAAATTCCTAGATCAATTGAGGCCAACATAGTGCTCTCTCTGACACATGCACTGAATTCTGGAGGATTCAGACTTGCAGCTCTGCCAATTGTATTCCAAATTTAAGAGACCAGAATAATATTCCCCATCTTTCCCATTACCTTGATAATAATAATAATAATAATAATAATAATAATAATAATAATAATAATAATTTATTTCTTACCCACCTCTCCCTCTGGATCGAGGCGGAGAACAACATCAAATACAAAAATACTATAAAATACATATAACTAATTAAAAACATATACAACTAATACTTTATTAAAATAACAACGAGACATCTTAAAATTCAACTGGGTAGGCCTACCGGAACAGATCAGTCTTTATAGCTTTTTTAAATTCATAAAGACTGTTAAGTTGGCGAATCTCTCCTGGCAGGCCATTCCACAGTCTGGGAGCAGCAGAAGAGAAGGTCTTCTGGGTAATGGTTGTCAGTCTAGTTTTGGCTGACTGAAGTAAATTCTTCCCAGAGGACCTGAGACTGTGGGGCGGATTGTACAGGAGAAGGCGATCCCGCAGGTAACCTGGACTCAAACCATGTAGGGCTTTAAAGGTAATAACCAACACTTTAGACTTTGCCTGGAAACTAATTGGCAGCCGGTGAAGTGATTTTAAAGTTGGTGTAATATGGTCACCCCTAGGTGTACCGGTGAGCAATCTGGCTGCCATATTGTGAAGTAGTTGAAGTTTCCAAACTAGGTACAAAGATAGCCCTATGTACAGCGTATTGCAGAAGTTACCTATGTGTGCACTACTGTTTTTAGGTCTTTTAATTGATAGACCCATGTCTACAAACCAGTTATGACATAGTTCTATAAAAGCAGTTATCACAGAGTTTAGCTTTCTTATCAAGTCAATATACAGAGCAATCCTCGGAGATGATGAGGAGTCCATGTCCTAATACCTCTGCAGCTTGTGCCAGCCAGGGCAGGGGGTAGAGTGTGGCATTTTCTCTTCCCCCTTTTTTGCTTCCTGTTTACCTTTTATTTAAAAAATCCAATGGGAGGGGGGAAAACTACTCTAGCTTTAAGGCTAGTGTAGCTTCTCCTTTGTTCTGGGGGCATGTCCGGAGAACAAGAGAACTTTGGATCTAAAAGATCCAAAGACAAACATGATTCATGCTCAACACACCTCTGGACTGATCCCTTTTTGCACTTAACACCATCAAAACAGCAATGGTGGCAGAGCTTTCCACCACTAGTCAAGAGAGGAGCTCCACAGAGGGCCTTTGTCTCTGTAGAGGGACCTCCCTTTCCACCCATGGGAGTGGGAGATCCGCAACTCTCTGTGGCCCCTGAAACGTTCTCCAAAGAACTATGGGACTGCACCCTTAATATCTTTTAATGAAAAAAATGTATCAAAATGAGGAGTGTGTATGAACCAGTAACTACCGCAACCTGTTGTATGAGTTGGTCTCAAAGCTTGGGGCAAATGTCCCATCAGGGTACAAAGAAATTAAAAATACAAAGGGATAACAGCAGATGTTTGTCTATAAATACATTAAGAAAAATCATCTGAATGTTCAAATCATCCCTTTCCCTCCTCACCACTTAAGTGATTTAATTTTTTTTGCTCAAGTGAAAACTTGACAGCAAATAAAGGGGCGACGGATGTTTGGGATGAAATTCAACATTAACTGCCTTGTAAAAATTAAATGACGCATTACTTGCAGATTGTTACTGAAATGGCACAATCCAGGCATGCATATTGCACATGCCTTCCACTTTATTCAATGTTTTCCAGTCAAGAAACAGCTTCTGCTATTTTCAGAAGTTTCCAGTGAAATCATGCATGTTTATAGCTTCTTTTTCTTTTCGTTTTTTGAGTAGGGTATTTTCCCTCTCTCAGGTATATCCAAATCTTACTAATTAGAGTTGATCTGTTTATAAGAGAGAATAGATTACTAGGAAAAAAAATGATATTACATAATTATAGGAAGTAGACTTACAAGATCAAACTGTCAGAAAGGAATGAGAGAAATGATAAATTAGTTAAAACATGGGTGGGCAGAGAGCAAACATGGGTGGGCAGAGAACAAAACTAAGAATTTAACTAAGCATTTAGGTTTTTGTTTGTTTTTGTTTATGAGATTGATATTTATTTATTTAAAACATTTATTGCCTTCCTTTCAGGGCAGAAGCCCTCACTGAGGTATATGTAAGCCGCCTCGTGTGGGCTTCTGATATACCTCACAACTGACCAATGTCGTTGGAATGGCTTGCAATCACAACCACCCAACAAATGGAAAATACCAGCCAACAAATAATACAATTGATGAAAATATATTGAAAAATTTAAATATTAAAAAATATATTAAAGAGCCAGCAGTAAAACTGATAACAAAGCTAAGACTGTGAAAGTTCAGACCATCAAGTCATTTAAAGAGGTACAGCTTCCTGTGAGGCCACAGCTAGACCTAAGGTTTATTATTATTATTATTTATTTATATAGCACCATCAAGGTTTATCCTGGGATCATCCAGGGTTTGCTCCTGCCTGAGCACTGGATCCCCTGTGTGTCACCTAGATGAACAGGTTTGACCCCTGGACGATCCGGGAATAAACCTTAGGTCTAGCTATGGCCTGACATAGCTGTAGCTTGGAGACTACTTTATATGAAGAAATTAATTTCCTTCAGTTTTAGAATTCGTATCCCTGGTGGCTTGCCAAACCCTGGACACGTTTGTCGGCTGAAAGAAACTGTTTTTATTCAGACTGGTTTTGTATAGCTAGAGAAATATGATTCTGGATTGGATCCACATTTAACTTAACTCTACTGTGGCCACAGTTAGACCTAAGGTTTATCCTGGGATCATCTAGGGTTCGCCCCTGCCTGAGCACTGGATCCCCTGTGTGTCACCTAGATGTACAGGTTTGACCCCTGGACGATCCAGGGATAAACCTTAGGTCTAGCTATGGCCTGAGTTAGCAGAAGTGGACTTCAACTCCCCCTTCTTCCCATGGCAGCATCTCCAGCATCTTGAAAATGCTATGGAAAGTCAGGAGACCCTGCTGAATGGATGAGCAATGTTGTGGGGGGGGTACCCCCCCCAAATCCTCTAAAACAGGTGGGAGAACGTTTCACTAGCAGAGATGATATCATGGAAGGCAGATCCTGGATCCAACCCATAATATTTAACATATTATTAGGGTGACCATATGAAAAGGAGGACAGGGCTCCTGTATCTTTAACTGTTGTACAGAAAGGGGAATTTCAGCAGGTGTCATTTGCATGCATGCAGTACCTGGTGAAATTCCCTCTTCTTCACCACAATTAAAGCTGCAGGAGCCCTGCCTTCTTTTATATCTGGTCACTCTAGAGGGCAGGGCTCCTGCAGCTTTAACTGTGGTGATGAAGAGCGAATTTCACCAGGTGCTGCATGCATTCAAATGACACCTGCTGAAATTCCCCTTTCTGTACAACTGTTAAAGATACAGGAGCCCTGTCCTCCATTCCATATGGTCACCCTACATATTATTATTATCCAGCCAAAGTCCTTGAGATGTGATAGGGTACAAGAATGAATAAATGAATAAAATGCCACATTTCTTTATCTTGTTCATTGTGAGTGGTTTACACTAAAAGTTGTAAGTATAAAATATACAAATCGTAAACATGAAATGAAACACAACAGCAGAATAAAAACAAAGTAAAAGTAGTGACAGAGAATAATAAAAGATCTTAGAAGCGTTAAACAGTTTTTAAGACTGAAAGGCCTTGGAAATAATAAAAAAAGGTCTTCAACTGGCACTGAATGGACCAGAACATAGGCTCCAAGTGAGCCTTTCTGGAGAGGGCATTCGACAACTGGTGTACTACCACCGAAACATCCCTTTTTCCTACTAGTCTCTTCTTTGGCAGGGTCACCCAGCACAGGGCCTCTGAAGATGATCTTAGGAATCAGGAAGCTTTATATGGGAGGAGATAATACTTTGAGTAATCTGGCCCCAAACCATTTGGGGTATGAAAGGTTAATACTGGCCCTTTGAATTGGGCCTGGAAATGGATTGGAAGGTAGTGCAGATGACAAAGCACTGATGTAATGTGATTGCATTGGCCAGTCCCCGTTAGCAATCTTGCTGCCCTATTTTGCCCCAGCTGAAATTTCTGGATCATTTTCAGAAGCAGTCCCATGTATAATACATCGCAGTAATCTAATCAAGAGATTACCAGAGCATGGCTAACAGTAGCAAGTCTATCTCTGTCCGCATAGGGTTGCAGCTGGTAATATCAGCCTAAGGATGTATATAGATAACTATTAACTAAGCATGCAATTTTAGAATTCCTTAATTCTTAGTTTAAGAAGTTTCCCAGATTAACATATGAATTTAGATTGAGAAACCTGCATTAGCCATAGGCAAAGAACAGAAAAAAGAAAACAAAACAAATTCACATAGCAAAAATTGCATGTAAATTTTAGCCAATCACCTGCAGCCTGATTTCACCAGGATTTAGAAACTGAGCTCTAGCAGTGGCCCATGCTGAGAGGAAGCCCTGAAATTAATTTTTCAGGTACTCTGCATCATTCAGGACAGGCAACTAGCCCAAGTTATCAGTAGAAAAGGAAAATGGAGGAGTTCCTTTTACCTTTCACACTTTCAGCCAAATGCAGGGAAGTCAGGATGCATGGCCATTGGGTCTGCTGGCACTAGTGTGGTCCGTTTCTCTCCTCCATCCAATCAGAGGATGGAGCTTTGCTCTGTAGCTGATGTTTGCTTCAAAGATTCTGCTCTCTGTGTACACTCTGCTCTCTCTGTTCCGCACTTTTTCACAATACAGAGTGCTATGAGATGCCAGTCCACTTTAGGGTGGCCTTTTACAAAACGGCAAAAATCAGGAAATGCATCGCCATTATCTGCATATGCTGATTGATACACAGAGCTTCGGCTATTGGGCGGTATAAAAATGTAATAAATAAATAAATACAAATGCAGAAGTAAGCATTATCATTTTAACAAGAATACAGTACATCTCACCACAGTGTGGAAGACTGTACCTGCTTGCTCAGTCCTCTGTCCAGATGGTGCCAACCATTCACGAGGGACAGTTCTTGTTGCTCTTTATCTTTAAATGGGAAATCGGGCAGGGCAGCCCTTCAAACAGAGGACTGTCCTCTGTAAAAGAGGACACATGGCCACCCTAGGCCTCACTTAACCCCATTTCTTTATCATGAGCATTTTAACACCACCATTGTTGATTCACAGAAACAACATGCCTCAGATGATCATTGAATGAATGAATCAGCTGAGCTGCATCATTCAGGCTGCAACTCCCAGCTGTCTGCAGAAAATGGCATTGAGGAGGTGTTTCCACCACCTGCTGCATGTGGTGGAGCCATTTGTGATAAAAGGTAAGACCAGGTGGTTGACGCATCATCAAGACTAGCAATCCTATGCAAACAATCTTCCCTGGTAAGTGTGTAGAGGACTGCAGACTAAGTCTCAGTGTTGTACAGGATGAGGGGGCCGTGCTAAAAAGAAATCATGGGGGGAGGGGTATGTATTAGCTGCGTGCTAATGCACACAATAGGAGCCACATGCATAATTAGTGAAACGCAGATCTGGTTTTCATAGTGGGTCTCCCTCCCCACTGCATTTGGCAGTCAAGAAAATTCTTGCACGGGATAGGCCTCTGCTTTTGAAGATGCTATTTTAAAACACTTTATATTAGAGGTCTCTTGCTAAAACATGTATCAGCTGGAAATGATGTGACTATTTTTAGCAGTCATTTATTTCTTCTTGAAATAGGGAGAGAGAGAAATAGCTTCACGTGCTATTTGCATTCATTCCTCATCACAGAGATGAGATGAGAAGGTGTTTGGTAAATAACACGTTGCTTTCCAAGTGCCTTCAGCACTTAGCGCATTGATTGTTTCCATCCGCCAAGAATGGCTAGATTTCTCCCCAATAAAGTTTGAGCAAACTATCCTTCCATTTGTGCTAACTTCTCCTGGATGAAAAGTCCATTGTTTTTCAGTGGGTACGATGTTGTCCACCCCATCCCCTATATTGGTTTTTGTTTTAATTTTATTCACAAGGACTCTCAACATTTGTATAAAAACAATTTTATCTAAATCTTCCTTTACAAAAGATATACTAAACATAAGTTACCTGTTAGCACTTTTTGCCAGTTGCTAACATCAGCTAGGCATGGAAGAATCTATTGTGGCATCACCAGCCTCAGTGACGTCTATTATCAAACCACTCCTTCGCTGCCACCACCCTATTCTTTATTTTCTAAAAGAATGAGGGAATAACAGATGTCTCTGTGTGAGTGTGCATGTGTATTGTCCACCTGAAGTATCACATATGATTGAGCAGACGTGGTTGTTAAACGAAATACTAAAGTTTATTCATATAGGAAAAAAGATGTTAAAAAGATACTTTAAGATTATTCTACTTTATCCACATACATCTACCTCAAGCTCCCAGGAAATACTAACCACCTCCAAATCCTACAACCCCACTTTCTTAATACTATCCTGAAACAAGCCTCTACTAAACCTACTCTGGCCTTAGCTAGACCAGGCTTTATCCCAGGGTTGGTGCCAGACTATTTTGCACCCTAGGCAAGGCGAGCTACTTGCACCCCACCCCATCCCCCCAAAAATTGCCAACTTCAATTTTTAAGAACAGATGTTTTGTAGAAAAAATAAAAAGCACAAAACTTGAAACTGCTCAATTTATTTTAAATTGCAAGAATAAGTAAAAATTAATAATCAATTTTTGATTATTTTTTGCAAATCCAACGGGGAGGCACCCACCATCTCATGCAGAGACTGAAGATGGCTGGAGGGGTGCAAATGGGGTGCAGAAGCACCGCTTAGCCTCTTCCATGCTTGCATGTGGATGTCCATGCATGCCCCAGGATCACACACAGTACAAGATTTTACAGGGGGCTCAGAGGACAGCATCTTCCACTTGTATTACTCCTATGTTTTCCCACATTTCCTGTCGTTTTTCTCTCAACAGAAAAAAACCATTAAGGGAAAAAGATGGAATAAGTGTGTGCCAAGCCTTTTCGTTCATAGCTCTCAAAGTCCTCTTCCTGGAAGTACACCTAGGTGACAATCCTATACTCAGTTACCTGGGAGTAAGTGCCATTGACCTCATTGAGGCTTACTTCTGAGTAGACATGTGTATGATCGCCCTTAGTCAGCTTGCAGGCTCCCTCCCAGGCTGTGCACTGGAGCAAGAAGATGAGCCACCCAGCTGCCTCCCTCTGCATCCTGGATTGAGGACTACACACACACACACCCCTACATGAATGCTGGGGAATCTCTCCCTCAAAATAAAGGGAGTCCTGGATGTTACATAAACAAGGAGGCAGGTAAGGATCCCTGCAATCCGTCAACACCCAAACTCTTTAATCACAGAGGTGGTGGGGGGGAGGGGGGAAGACAGAGACACAATCTGAACACAGAACCAAAAGAAGAAAGGGGCAGCCCCCAATCCCCCAGTTCTTTAAATAGCTCCACAAAAGAGCAGTGCCTCGTCTCCAGGGCTAATTTTAAAAAGAAGCAGCGCCCCCTTTCTGCACTCCTCTTTTCCTGCACCCCACCCCCCCGGGGCACACCTCCTTCGCTTTGCTCCGAGCCAGGATGCCAGGCTGGACAAGTGATCCGCCGGCCCATCGGGTGGCCTCTTATGGAACATGTGATTGAGCTCGTAACAACAACAACGGCTTTCAGACGCTATGGAGACGAAGTGCAATAATTCGAGGGAAACAGGTATGTGGGATGAAGCTTATAGTAAGATAGAGGAGTGGGGGCGAGGAAGGTCCACCAAGGGAGCGACGCTCATGGTTCAAAAGCGGGTGGAGGAGGCCACGCTGTGACTGCAGAGGCACTGAGATGGAGGGGCGTCATCTTCCTCCTCGCGCAGCGCCCCACACAGTCTGCTGCTCTTCGCACCAGCCTGTGTGTAGGGGTGGCGCCCTAGGCACCCGCCTGATTTGCCTACTCCTGGCGCCAGCCCTGGGTCTAGCTAAGGCCTTTCACTACTTCCCTAACCAACTCTCTGGCTGAGTTCAGACGACACGATAATCAATGGTTGTTTCTCATTCTGTTCCTATTACCCCACCCCAGTTGATTAGTGTGTCCTCCGAACTCAGCCACTGTCTCTCACTCCCCCTCCTCTCTCTCTCCATTCAAAACAACCAACCAATCAGACAACACCATTCACACAGCTCCCCCCTCCCACTTACTTACCAGTTCCTGAAAATAAAAGAATTGGCCACAGCAAAAATCAGACCTGAACCAAACACTTAAATATACATGTAAACAATAACCTATTACCATTTGGTCACATCTACCAATTTCAGTTTCTCATTTTTCTCAAATTTGTTTCATCTTGTTTCTATTTAAGTTTGCAATTTCAATAAATAAATAAATATCTGTGTGAAAATGTATATGCATTTCCATGTGCTTCTCTTACTATTATTGTTTTTGTCTACATATTATTTTCATGACCCATTCTCTCCAATAGATGGATTTTTGTACACATTATTTGATTGGAGAACTGCATTGCATTATTAGTTCAATTATTAGAGTGACTAACAAAACAGAAAAATTGAAATCTTAAAATGTTGCTTTAAGAATTCATTTTTTCTATTTTGTTTGTCTGTCTACATCCATATCCACACACACATATGTATCCACATATATACTTTTCCCTCACAAGGACATTGTGAGTAAAGGTAAAATATTTCAAGATGGTTGTTGTTTCTGTCCCAGGTGGATATGCCAGGAAGGAACTACTACAATGGGGATATTCTAGAATGTCTTCCAAGGAGTAGCCACTTGGGGCAATGCCCCCCCCCCCAAGCATTTTACCTTTAGCCACAATGTTCTTGTGAGGGGAAAGTCCATTAGTAAGTGTAACTGAGCAGTTTAATCCTGTCAGAGCCAGACTTTTAACAGGTGTTTGAATGTTAACTATTGTTTGCTGTCTGTTCCTGTTTGAGACAAGAGCAGGCCATCATAAGATTCATTAGGTACAAAGTAACTGGCTCTTAATGTTTATGTGCTATAAAGGTGGGAAACAACATTAACAGAGTACTCTGCCCGTGGAAGACCATTTTGGATGGAAGGAAATGTTTTGTTTCAGAAGGCTTCCTAGAAACACATTACGAGGTTGTAATAATTACAGGTCAGTCCATTTAGAACAGACAATGAACTAGAAAAAACTTTGACAAATAGCAATGGTGTTGTTGTCTGTCTCTCCACCCCCCTATTTTTCTTTGTGCAGTTTGAGTAAAAAGTTCGTATAACAGTTAATCACAGCTATAAAAAGAAGCTGTAGTACAATGCCATACCAATGACAAAAGTTTTTTGTTGTTTTTTTACTTAAATGAACATAGGAAAGAGGATACAATAATAATAAGTACAAAGATTCCTGTGGCACATTCAGATCTGAGAAATGAATTGTGGCTTAAACTTTCATGGGCAGGAACCCCCTTTGTGAGATGCAGGATTATAATTGGCATTTATATGGTGCCTCATAAGTGTCCAGGTGTTTTACATATGTTATTCTTGTAGCAACCCTGTAAGGTAGGCTAACATTATTATCCCTATACTACAGATGGGGGAACGTGAGGTTGAGAGAACAGTGACTTACCTAGGGCCGCTCGTTGAGTTCATGGCTGTGGAAAGATTTGAACGGCTGGCTTCCCAGCTCATACTCACACACTTAGCCACTACATCACACCAGCTCTCAAGGGTGGGGTAGGGTGGGGTGGGGTGGGGATGCTGCTGCCAAGTATTAAGCATGAACAGAGTATGATGAGAAGATCTGGACATCAGATTACTTCCAAGAAATATTGCTCTTCACAGTTCCTCTTTAAAAAATGGTATTGTATTACATCTGAAGAAGTGGGTTTTAAACATGACAGTTTATACTATAATAAATAATTCTGTTAGGCTGCATTCGGACAACACATTAATCAATGGTGGGTTAATAGTCAACTCCATGATTGATTATTGAGGGGGTATTCCCTACATTACATGACTATAATCAACTGGTCTGAATTAAGGCCAGCGCCGAGTTGACTATTAGTCAACAGTGTGTTTGATTGACACATCCCCCGCCCACTTTCTCCCCTCCCGCTGGTATCCCATCAGCCATGGCGAGTTCTGCCAGCTGGACTAGAGGGGCAGCTGCCACTTTGATCGCTCTTGCCAGGGGACTCTGTAGTCACTGAAAACCCCCAACTGTGTGTGAAACAGTGCCCAACACATGACACGATAACCAATGGTTGTTCAAATAATCAATGCAGCACAACATTGGTCATTTGCATTGGCTATTTTGGCCAAATAACAAAACGTGGCGCAGAAAAGTCCCAACGAATGACACAATAACCCACCATTGACTATCTAACCCACCATTGGTTATCGTGTTGTCCAAACCCAGTCTTAGTCTTTAAGTCTTTGGCCTTTGCTAGACCAGGCTATATCCTGGGCTGATATCCGGGATTGCCCCTGTGCATCCAGACGACACACAGGGGATCCCAGGCTCAGGAAGGGATCAACCCTCCCTGGCCCCGGGATATAGCCTACCCCTTTGGGCTCGGTATTTTCCACGGTCTCGAGACTGCAGAGCATGTGGCCTGTTTTCACTGCTTGACCGTGGCTATGCACAATTACCCGCGCGTAGCCGGGAGCTGCGCCCATTGGGGGCAGGGTGGGGGGAGCAGGGAAAACAATTTTTTTTAAAAAAAAGCTTACCTGGGTGCACGAGCGTTCGTGTGGATCCAGCCCTTTAAGAACAACAACAACAACAAAAAATGGCGGACGTGATGGCTCTCTTCGTGAGCTCGTTGTGCCTGACTTATAGACTAGCGCGACAGCTCCCCTCCTCCGTCGTGCTTTTTAAGGTAGAGCTAGCAAAGGCCATTGTTACAAAAGCAAGATGGTTATTACTGTCTGAACTGCGCACACTAAGAAAAGAAAAGAAAATCTGTGTAAAAGAAACCACATTCTGAGAAAAATTCTGAGGCTTATATTCTTTAGGCACATCTGAAAATATATGCTTATTTTTCCCAATACATTCTTGTTCTACTAGTTATGGTGGAAGGCCTGCTCCTTGGTGTCAATCCAGCCTTGCTAGGCCTAAAGAACAAATGAATCCAGCACACATCAGAGAGCAGTCACAATGGATTAAAATGGACAATAGCAGTGGAAAAACCCAGGTCATGAATTAAGTTGTCAAGTTAAATTTGGTAACACCTGGTGAGAGCAGATGTGGCCCCTGTATGCAAACCAGTTATCATAATGGTTAGCATTAATAATACTGGTCAAGAGTACCAGATTTATGGATGGCAGAATCAGTACCAGCCTTTCAATGGATTTGGCAGAAAGAGAATGAAGGCAGAAATAGGATGACCAGATAGTAAAAAAACAATGGGAAGAAATGGAGTTAGTCATGCTTAAGGAAAGAAAAATGACACCAAAGTGGACAGGACCATTCCAGTTTAAATATGTAACTAACCCAGTAACACTTTTTGTACTTACAACAGCTAGAGGAAGGCATCAAAACTAGGGATGTGCTCCGCTCCGATTAGGAGCGTAGAAGCAGTAGCGGATTGGCCTGCTCCGCCTTACCCAGAGGCGGAGTAGGAGCGGACCGTGGACCCCCTAGAAGCAAGGCGAAGAGAAGCGACCATTTTTCGGAGCTCTGAGTTCAGGCGGAGCGCTCCGGTCGCCATCTTGAAAACATTTCGCCATAGGATTGCATTGCGGCAAATAATCGCGCATAACTACGTTGTTTTTGAAGCTATCGCTCTGGAAATTCTTGTGCTCAGAGAGTCGTGGATGGGGGTCATTTTGAGACCACTCTCACCTCTCTGCGTTGTCCGTGTCGCGTGCTATATTTTTGTGAAAATCGGGTCAACCGCGCGGCTCAAACTGCGTTTCGGCTTTTCGCCCATAGGATTGCATTGAGGGAAAGAATCGGGGATAACTGGGGGGGGGTTTAAGCTATCGTTCTGAAAATTCTTGTGCACAGAGAGTCGTGGATGGGGGTCATTTTGAGACTACTCTCAACTCTCTGCGTGCTGTGGTTCACGTGCAATGTTTTTGTGAAAATCGGGTCAACCGCGCGGCTCAAACTGCGTTTTCGGCTTTTCGCCCATAGGATTGCATTGAGGGAAAGAATCGGGGATAACTGGGGGGGGGGTTTAAGCTATCGTTCTGAAAATTCTTGTGCACAGAGAGTCGTGGATGGGGGTCATTTTGAGACCACTCTCAACTTTCTGCATCATACGGGTCGCGGGCTAGACGTTTTTAAAAAATCGGCGGGAAAAATACCTTTTTCAAAGGGCTGAGGGGCAGAGTCAGCTCCCGGTCATGATGATCCCAAAGTTGGAGGAGGGCATAGGCAAAACAGGTAACTTGGGATTCTGGGAAACTTCTCTTTCTTCATCTGAACGGGCTTTTCCCCGTGTTTTTTAACACAGTAGCCCCACCAAATGCACAAACACAACCTGAAATCATATACTAAGCCAAGAATAAGAGATAGAAACACAGCACTGCTCCCCACCCTAACCTTGGTGAACAACTGAATCGATGTGGTGCAAGGGGATGAGCTCCCCTAGGGCATCTCATCGTGGACGTGCCCCCACTCTCTCCTGCACTGGAAGGCCATAGAGCCTTCCAAAGAGAGTAAAACGGTGGAGCAATGCCTCTCATGAGTTGAAGTGAATGGTCACTTTTCAGTGGTGGAGCAATGCCTGTTCTGAGTCGAAGTGAGCGTTTTACTTCTTCTCGGAGCTGTGGCTGTCAGTGTCTTGAACTGGCAGCTACTTCCCCCTCCCCCGGGCACGTCCCCCTATTGCTGGTAAAAGACAGATATAGCCTTTTAAAAAAAGTTCTTCTTGTTGTTTATTGAGCAACACTGCTGCTTTTAATTCCACCCCTCCTTTGTTTATTGATTGATTTATTCCATTTTATATGCATTACTGGCTTATCCTTGGCTCACTTCCTTATGCCCCCAGAAATGCCAGCTGCATGCCTGCCTGCCTTCCCTCCCTCCTCCCCTGCCCACCTCGCAGGGATGTTGTGTGTGGGGTGCCCGATTTTCAAAAATTCGCCAAAAATCAGGGGATGATGGGATTGCTTTGAAACTTGGCATGCGTGTGTATATCCCCATGAGGTGTCATGGTGCCAAACATGAGGTTTCTAACTTGAACAGAAAAAAAGTTGTATAATTTTTTAGCTTTCAATGCAAGCCTATGGGGGGGGGGGGAAACGGAGCTCCGGATCCGGATCCGGAGCTCCGGGCGGAGCGGAGCGGAAGTGGGCGGAGTGGGGGCGGGGCGGAGCGGCCCGATCCGGAAAATGGCGGATCTGCAAGTGAAGCGGAGCGGGGGGTCCGTGCACACCCCTAATCAAAACATTGAATCTGAACAGGGATGGGTAGGCTATAGTGCAAAGACACTTGCTCTCCTATTCAGACTTGTTCTACAACTATAGGCTTATTGGCAGAAATGGGGATGGAATGGATGATTGTGCTGGGGGGGGGAAGGAAAAGAGGTTAAGTAAATACCTGAGAAGTTTGGGGGTGCTTTTGGATCCAGAACTGTCACTTGAGGCACAGGTGAACTCAGTGGCAAAGAGCACCTTTTATCAGCTTAGGCTGATATACCAACTACACCCTTATCTGGACAGAGATAGCCTAGCTACAGTTATCCATGCTCTGATAACCTCTCGTTTGGATTACTACAATGCGTTATACGTGGGGCTGCCTTTGAAAACGGTCTGGAAACTTCAGCTGGTACAAAACAGGGCAGCCCATTTTCTAACAGGGACTGGCCGGCAAGATCACATCATGTCAGTCCTTTTACAACTTCATTGGCTGCCAGTCCAGGTCTGGGCCCGATTCAAAGTGCTGGTACTAACATACAAAGCCCTAAACGGCTTGGGGCCAGGTTATTTGAAGGAATGCCTCCTCCCATATGTACCTGCCCGGACGTTAAGATCATCCACAGGGGCCCTTCTCCGTGAGCCCCTGCCAAAGGAAGTGAGGCAGGTGGCTACTAGAAGGAAGGCTTTCTCCGCTGTGGCTCCCTGGCTGTGGAACGAGCTCCCCAGAGAGGTCCGCCTGGCGCCTACACTGTATTCTTTTCGTCGCCAGCTGAAGATCTTTTTTATTTTCTCAGTGTTTTAACATCTAAATTTAAACTTTGCTGTTTTAATTCTGTATTTTAATCCTATATCAATTTCTGCTGTATGGTTTTATCCTGGTTGTGTTTTTTATATTGTATTTTGTATTTGGGTTTTTAGCTTTTTGGATGTTTTATTATGTTCCTAATGGTTTTATTTTTTGTGAACTGCCCAGAGAGCTTCGGCTATTGGGCGGTATAAAAACACAATAAATAAATAAATAAATAAAATGAGAAAGTCAGAACAGAATGGTAAAAGTAGCTTAGAAAGTAGTTTGAGTCTCCGTTGTTTTTTTGCTCTCTCTCATATGGAAGAAGAAACAGCTTTTCAGCAGGTTTGTGAAGTTTCCTTTCTTTTCTTCATTCTCTATGGAATGTAAATATAATTTGACTAAAAGAATAATAGGGGTAGTGGTGAAGTGAGGAAGATAGTTGATGGAGGAAAAATGGAAAATAGCACTTTGAATTTATTCGATCCTTTGAACTGTTTTAGCAAAAGTGAAACTTATAAAAAGGATTTAGAATAACTTTTTGTTGCAGCTCTGTTTTGTGTGTAAGTAAATATGGCTTATGTAAGTATTTTTCTTTTTTTTTACGTGTAGGCCCATTTATTGAACAGCACAACTGAGTGCTGGAAGAAAATAATTAGTGAATTGGAAATGTTTGAATGGACAACTTCTTAGTATGAACTAGTTGGGAATAATAATTGCTTACAGCTACACATGATTTGAGAAATCTTTGTTGGGAAAAATCAGAATTGGGGTACTTAGTATATCAGGTGCTAATAGTATATTCTTTTCTCTTTTCAGGTTAATGACATGACTCTAAACAAGTGACAGGAATAAACTTCATATAACAATAACATCTGTTTTGTGTTCCATGTGCACTGTGTTACATGTTCTTTGTATTATGTGACAGGTATATGTCATAAATAAATGGCCATAAAATATTTTGGTTTGGGTTTTCTTTCTTGAAGTAGAAGCACTATTTTTTCTTTTTTTTTTAAAGAGAAACATTATTTTGAACTCATTTTCCATTCATGATTTTATTTATTTTGTTCATTATTTACTTACTTTCTCAAATCACTTTGATAAGGAATCAACGGAATCATTGTATGTATACGATATATATTGAAACGATCAGTCATATGAAACTACTGATCATGTATTTTGAAGGGCCCTAATTGATATAAACCAAACCAGATGTTTTGTGTTAACATGGATGACTTAATATGGTTTATTGATATTTTGTGTGTATTCAATAAACAACTGGAATGACATTTTTGCTCTCTGAGCAAAAGTGGTAAGAACATAAGAAAAGCTATGCTGGATCAGACCAAGGATCCATCTAGTCCAGCATTCTGTGGCCAACCAGCTGTCGACCAGGGACCCACAAGCAGGACATGGAGCAACAGCACCTTCCCACTGATCTTTCCCAGCAACTGGTGCATGTAGGCTTACTGCCTTTGATAGTGGAATTAGCACAAAGCCATTAGGACTAGTAGCCATTGATAGCCTTCTCCTCCAGGAATTTATCCACCCCCCTTTTAAAGCCATCCAAATTGGTGGCCATCATTACATCTTGTGGTAGCAAATTCCATCGTTTAACTATGTGCTGTGTGAAGAACTACTTCTTTTATCTGTCCTGAATCTACCACCAATCAATTTCATGGGATGACCCCAGGTTCTAGCATTATGGGAGAGAGAGAGAAGAATGTCTCCCTAACCACATTCTCCACACCATGCATAATTTTGTACACTTCTATTATGTCTCCCATTGACCTCCTTTTCCCCCAAGCTAAACAATCCCAGATTTTGTAACCTTCCTCATAGGGGAGATGATCCAGCCCCATGATCATTTTAATTGGCCTTTTCTGCACTTTTTCCAGCTCTACAATATATATATATATATATATATATATATATATATATTAGGTGTGATGACCAGAATGGTACACATTATTCTAAGTGTGTGTGCACCATAGATTTGTATAAAGGCAGTATTTATACAAAAAATAAAATATTAGTGAGACAGGACTTACCTTTGTGGAAGCCATGTTGATTCTTTTTCAGCAGGACTTATCCTTCTATATCATTACTAATTTTGTCTTTAATAGTGCTTTCAATCAATTTACCCAGAACAAACATTTAGCTAACCGGCATGAAATTTCCTGGATCCCCCTGGATCCTTTTTTAAAAATTGGTGTTACATTGGCCATCTTTCAGACCTCTGGTACAAAGGCTGACCTTAGGAATGTGTTGCATATTTTGGTTAGAAGATCAGCAATCTCATATTTGAGTTCTTCAAAATCTCTAGGGTGTATAACATCTGGACTGGTGATTTATTTGTCAATTAGATTGAGAACTTCATATTTTGTCACCACTATTGCCTCAGTTCCTCAAAGTCCCTTCCTGAAATTATCAGTTCAGGCACAAGTATCTGTCCCATAAAGAACAAAATTTTGCTATTTAAATGTGTACCAGCATTGTTTCTATGCTAATGTTCATCCAAATCCTATCTGGTATTTTTGCATTGTCTATTTTTCAAATGTTATGTTATTTACCAAGAAACCATGAGCAAGTCAAATATTGCTTATATGTATTATATATGCTACTATTTCTGAAGTGATGCAACACCATTGTTCTCCAGTACTGTTAATAATTGCTTAAGCATGCAGAATTAGTGTATTCATAACTTCTTCTATATTATACATTATACATTTCACAGCCTATTTGGAATCCAAACTTCACTGTGGAAGGATGAAAATATGGCATAATAACATACAATTACAGTCTCTAAGTAAACAAAGGAAGACACTATCAGTGCACTATTGATGGGACATTTTTACTGGCTATTCAACCAAGAATGAATCAGGAAATGTCTGTTCAGTTATATAGGTGAGCACACCTTTTGTACTAATTAATGTTACGGGATCATGTAAGTAATTTGGTCTGATTCAGTGGGACAACTGTATTTCGTACTGGGCAAACTGTTTAGCAAGTGGAAGAATGTCAGTCTGGTCCTGCTAGGCCTGAGGAACCACAGGATTCTGCAAGCTTCAGAGCAGCCATGATAGAAGGGCATGGCTAGACCAGGGGGGTGGAGGGGGATGATCTCACGATATGATGATCGTGAGCTCCTCCCCCTCAGTCTACATGTGGCGCGTGATGTCCCGGGAGGAAGAGGACGTCACATTTGCCATTTTGTTTGTTTTTATTTGACATGAGCGCAGGAGCGCGCCTATGAAAAAGGTATTAAAAAAAACACCTTCTCGCTCCCCCCCACCACACCACCAATGAGTACAGAGCTCCTGAGTTGCTCTGTGCCCAGTCCCTGGCTCCTTGCAGTTACTTGCGAGGAGCCAGGACAAAACCAGGATGGTTGCCCACACCTCTCGTAGTCTTGAGACGATCCTGAGACTGCAGGAAAAAACAGGATTAAAGTGTAGGACCATATCCTGGGGCAAGGGAGGGATCATCCCTCCCTGCCCCCAGGATCCCCTGTGCATCATGTGGATGCACAGGGATGATCCCTGGGTGATCCCTGGGATATCACTTCATCTAGACATGCCCTAAGATAGATGACAACAGTGAAAACGTACTGTGCACATTGCTTGGAACTTTAGCTGAATAATAGTGACACCCAACATGTCACTTTGCATCTGGATTGATGATAAGGGCAAATGATATATCATACCTACTAAGATGCCAAAGGAACAGCAACAGGCAACACTGCAGACAGTGAAATATTTCAGGCTGTTTTGGAAGAAGATGTTGATATGGAATGCATTTATGAAACAATTATTTACTGATGTTTGGAAATAATAAAAAGATTAAACTCGAAACAATAGAAAAACAAAGAAATCATGAAAAGATATAGTTCCATATCTGATCATTGTAAAAATGATCGCTTCTGAGAAAAGTCTTCACACTTCATTCTATTCTACAGCTCCTTATTTTCTCTCTTCATTGTTTCATCTCCCCTTTCCCTTTCTCTTGCTTTTTCTTTCTGACTTTTCTGCTTTTCTGGAGCTGAAAGGATTGTTTAACCCAGTGAAGTACGAATTTTAACCAAAAAGGCCACATAGTTCAGAATGGCTAGGAGACTTGTTTAGGATTTGGTCTGCCTTTGTTTTTGTTTATGTAGAATTCTTAGAAAGCTGTATTTTCATATAGAATTTCATATGCATGAATTTAAATTGATATATTCAAATCTAGGTAGCTACATTACTTTCTCTTTCCTCTTCCTTGTTTTGCTTAGTTTTGTTGAATTTACAATAAAAAGAAATGAAGATATGAAGACCTTTTAGAAATAAGGCAAATGATTTTCCTGGTGGAGTGAAGATGACATCCAAGATAGGGATACAAGGAAATTGTTAGATCCAGAAAAAATGATGTTGCAGGGCAGGAGCATTAAAAAAAGAAAGAAAGAAAGAAATCAGTTGTACAGGGAACAAGGAAAGATCCCCTTCCAATGAGTCTATAATGAAGACTGAGTAGTATAATCTGTAAATTAATACAATCCCAAACCTACATAAACGTATTAGCAGATTTGCAACCTACCCATTTTATTTCTGTACTTGAGTAAAATGAGCTTGTTTTCCCTTTAATCGAAAGAAAGCCTTCGGAAAGAAGCTAATCACAGCTACCCAGTGGTGGTTTGCACAGAATTATATTAAAGTGCCAGAGTTACAAGACTAATATACTTCTAAACATGTTTCTTTTTATTAGACTTAGCACAAGGGCTTGTACAATTCCAATGATCTTTAATGGAGATTAGTTTAAATGGAAAATGTGTTTTTTATTTAAGCGACTAAAACACAACAGGCATTGCAGGGCTGGGGATTAGTGAAAGCACTGCTCTGGTGTTATGAGGCCAAAGGGTGAACAATTTATGCATTCTGCAAAGGGTAATAACCTTGCTGAAATACAAGGCCTGGTGTGTCCATATGGCAGTTATGGAATGGAAATTGTAATTCAATTCTGATGTGCGTATTATTTACTGTGTATCATTAACACAGGTCTGACATAATTGACCATGAGACACAATGCTTCAGTAGTATCCGGAGTTAATGAAATGATAATCTGCCTCAATTATTTCATCTAATTTTCCCTACTCTATTAGATTGTGCTGTCTCATATAGCAGCTTTCTACAAATAAAATGCCTCACCTAATCATATTGCTGCTTCTCTTTGGAAAATCACTTTGGGACTACCTGTTAAAAACTCTTGTTTGGCTGAGGGCCTCAAAGAAGTGAACAGGGCAAGGAGAATGCTGATAACCATTTAGATAGAGGACATTCGGTCTTATGGTAATATACGTATGTGATTTCATTTAGATGGAGTTATAAAGTATTGCTTAGTAGTAGAGTGACGTCATGATTGCTCTATCTCCATTATCCTTTTTCTCACTTCCTAAAAGTCAGTTTATTTGGATTTATGAAGCTAGTTCTCCATCCTCGATCAGGAACACCTCTTTGTGCTGCCACCATGGGAGAGAAAAAAGGGGAAGGATAGACAGTCCATGGACAACAGTCTTTTGACTCAAGATCCAGGTTTCCACTGTCTGGTTCAATCCACTCCTGTGCCTGGATCCAGAATTGCCATTCCACCAGTGGGATGACACTGCTGGTGGAATGTGATTTCTGCATCCTCTCTTCTACCCTGCAGCCCCACCATGAACCTTCCAATTCTTCTCAGAGCAGATTTGGACGGTTTGTGGAAGGAAGGTGAAACAACGTTTCTGAACCCAAGCCTGGAAATCAGATTATTTATTGATCAATCAGATTTAAAAAAGCGTACCCTCCACTTCATAGGTGCTCGAGGCGATGTACAATAAGAACATTAGAACTTTACACAAAACCCATAAGGGTCTGATTCAGATGAAAGTCCAATGTGGTTTTGCTTTCACTTAGGCCGTGGCTAGACAAGGGGGGTGGAGGGGGATGGTCTCACAATTTTATGATTGCAAGGTCATCCCCCTCAGTCCACACACAGCGTGCAACATCCCAGGAGGAAGAGGACATCACACCTGCCATTTTTTAAAAAGACACAGGAGCTGGAGTACACTAGCACTCCAGTGCAAAGGTTAGTGGTGTGTGTGTGTGTTTAAAAAAAGCCCTGACCCCGCTTCCCTTCACCCGCAATGGGCACAGACCACTTGCAGAACTCCATGCCCTGTGCCTAGTTCCTGGCTCCTCACATTTACTCGTCCCTCCCAAGATGAAAAAAGGGCAGGGATTGTAGCAGATGCTTCAAGTTTAGGTTCTGGAACTCCATTCTCCTTTTCTCCTGTATTTCTAATAGTCCAGGGCAACAAATCAATAATTCAGAATAGTGCCCTCTCTTCTGTTTCTTTATCGGCACATTCTCCCATGCTTCTTCTGCAGCTGCTTAAACAGGCAAAACTTTAGTTCTGTTTCACGGAAGAAACGGAAGGTGTCAAAAATGGGCCACTGGGTTGGAGTCACTGTTCCTTACTGAAGACTCACTGGGCATAGCTAGATGAGGGGGGTGGAGGGGGGATGATCTCGCGATATGATGATCGCAAGATCTTCCTCTTTAGTCTACATGCAGTGCGTGACATCCCAGGAGGATGGAGGACATCGTGCCCACCATTTTGGATTTCCCCCCCCTCAAGATGAGTGCTCGAGCACTCTTTTGAAAAGGTGAGTAATTTACTCCTGCTCCCCCCACCCCACCCCACCCCCGATGGGCATGGAGCTCCTGAAGAGCTCCGTGCCTCATGCCTGGGTCCAAGCTCCCTGCAGTTACTCACGAGGAGCCAGGACAAAACAGGACGCCCGGCCACATGTCCCACCATCTTGGGATCATCCCAGGAGAAGAACCGTGATTAAAGTGTAGGGTCATATCCCGGGGAAAGGGAGGTATCATCCCTCCCTGCTCCCGTGATCCCCTGTGCATCATATGGACACACAGGGACGATCCCAGGATGATCCCTATGATATTGCCCTGTGTTGACATGCCCAATGCCCTGGAAGTCTTCAAAGAGCTGCAGCCTCTGGCACAGGATCTGGCAAATGGATGAGCATTGAGAGTAGGGTAAGTTTGCATATATCACGCAACTTGTGTTTGCAATTTGCATGAATGGCAATTTAAGGGAGGGAAGCTAGAGAAAATCCCCAGAGAACGGGGGAGGCCTGCAGCTCATCTTGCAAATTCAAGCCAAGCTGGGAGCTCAAGAGAAATCTGGTGAGCCCCAAATGGGCTAGATTTTCCCACAATGGCCATCCCTAACACACGCATGCATGCATGCACACACACACACACACCTCACATGGAGTTAAAACTCTGCTCTTTGATGCGTCCCACACACCCCGTGCTTGAAAGCTATTCTGTTTTGAACAGACACATGTAATGATTTTCTATGCGTTCTATGCGTTTCAATATGGACTTTAAATACTTGTTGTCTTTAGCCTTCTCAGTGTTAATGTATGATTCTAATTCCACAGATGTATGTATGGTTTTAATTTCCCTGACGTGTGATTTTACCTCATTCTAAATTCTTCTGTAATAAAACAAAGAATTACTTTCAAGGACCTCGTTGTAGTCTCTGACTTTCTCAGGTTTTGGGGGTATCAGGTTTTCCTAAGTTTCCCCAGAGCTTTCCCCAAGATTCCTCATGTATGAGTTTAGTTTACATGTATGTAATATGCACAAACATGTAAATTAAAGCATACTTCTTAGTAGGGGTGTGATCCGCTCCGATTAGGAGCGTAGAAGCAGTAGCGGATTGGCCTGCTCCGCCTTACCCAGAGGCGGAGTAGGAGCGGACCGCGGACCCCCTAGAAGCAAGGCGAAGAGAAGCGCCCATTTTTCGGAGCTCCTAGTTCAGGCGGAGCGCTCCGGTCGCCATCTTGAAAACATTTCACCATAGGATTGCATTGCGGCAAATAATCGCGCATAACTATGTTCTTTTTGAAGCTATCGTTCTAGAAATTCTTGTGCTCAGAGAGTCGTGGATGGGGGTCATTTTGAGACCACTCTCACCTCTCTGCGTTGTCTGGGTCGCGTGCTATATTTTTGTGAAAATCGGGTCAACCGCGCAGCTCAAACGGCGTTTTCGGCTTTTCGCCCATAGGATTGCATTGAGGGAAAGACTCGGGCATAACTGGGTTGGTTTTTAAGCTATCGTTCTGAAAATTCTTGTGCACAGAGAGTCGTGGATGCGGGTCATTTTGAGACTACTCTCAACTTTCTGCGTTGTCCGGGTCGCGCGCTAGAAGTTTTTTAAAAATCAGCGGGAAAAATACCTTTTTCAAAGGGCTGAGGGGCAGAGTCAGCTCCCGGTCATGATCACATGATCCCAAAGTTAGAGGAGGGGATAGGCAAAACGGGTAACTTGGGATTCTGGGAAACTTCTCTTTCTTCATCTGAACGGGCTTTTCCCAGTGTTTTTTAAAACAGTAGCCCTACCAAATGCACAAACACAACCTGAAATCATATACTAAGCCAAGAATAAGAGATAGAAACACAGCACTGCTCCCCACCCTAACCTTGGTGAACAACTGAATAGATGTGGTGCAAGGGGATGAGCTCCCCTAGGGCATCTCATCGTGGACGTGCCCCCACTCTCTCCTGCACTGGAAGGCCATTAGAGCCTTCCAAAGAGAGTAAAACGGTGGAGCAATGCCTATCATGAGTCGAAGTGAGCGTTTACTTCTCAGTGGTGGAGCGATGCCTATTATGAGTTGAAGTGAGCGTTTACTTCTCAGTGGTGGAGCAATGCCTGTTATGAGTTGAAGTGAGCGTTTTACTTCTTCTCAGAGCTGTTGTTGGCTGTCTTGAACTGGCAGCTACTTCCCCCTCCCCCAGGCACGTCCCCCTATTGCTGGTAAAAGACAGATATAGCCTTTTTAAAAAAATTCTTCTTGCTGTTTATTGAGCAACACTGCTGCTTTTAATTCCACCCCTCCTTTGTTTATTTATTGATTTATTCCATTTTATATGCATTACTGGCTTATCCTTGGCTCACTTCCTTATGCCCCCAGAAATGCCAGCTGCATGCCTGCCTGCCTTCCCTCCCTCCTCCCCTGCCCACCTTGCAGGGATGTTGTGTGTGGGGTGCCCGATTTTCAAAAATTCGCCAAAAATCAGGGGATGATGGGATTGCTTTGAAACTTGGCGTGCGTGTGTATATCCCCATGAGGTGTCATGGTGCCAAACATGAGGTTTCTAACTTGAACAGAAAAAAAGTTGTATAATTTTTTAGCTTTCAATGCAAGCCTATGGGGGGGGGAAACGGAGCTCCGGATCCGGATCCGGAGCTCCGGGCGGAGCGGAGCGGAAGTGGGCAGAGTGGGGGCGGGGCGGAGCGGCCCGATCCGGAAAATGGCGGATCTGCAAGTGAAGCGGAGCGGGGGGTCCGTGCACACCCCTACTTCTTAGCAACATGCACAACAAAGAACACACACACAGTCAGACAGATACTATGTAATTACTCCATATTTAACAATAACGGGGCTACAATATTTAATCTTAAACTTAAATCAAATGCCATAAGGCCCAGAATGGGATGGGGATGGGGTGAAGTGAAGTCTCTTACCTGATAACTAACACACACCCAAGACAGACACAAACAACAGAAAGAGTAAATAATAATTAAGTTGCAAGGGATTGGATTTTAAGAAAGGAGATTAGAAAAGGACTAGTCGGAATTGTAATAAGAAGGTCAGACAAGGAAAATACAGCCACCAAAAACTCCACCAACTATTTTAACACTGCTGCTCAACTTACAAAAGAGCACTGGAACAACTTCTGATATATTACTTCAATGTTTCTTCAAAGGACTGCGATCTGAGAGCAATGATAAAATGGTTCTCCAGTTGGTGAAAATACACACTCCTGAAGCTCCAAAGTTAGAGCTTTGGAGAGCACTTCAGACCTCTTTAGACAAGACAGTCGTATTGCCAGAAGATGTCTGAATACTTCTGACGTGGCCTGCCTTGGCTGAGATTGTCTGAAGTGGATGCACACTCCTAATGTTTTATCCTCCTTAGGCCTGCTGTATCAGATACAAGTCATGTGCATTGGTGATGGGTGCAACTGCCCCTATGGGGATAGAAAAATAATTATGATTCTGCACTGTTTATTCCCCCCTCCAGTTTTACCTCCATCTTGGTTATTATTATTATTATTATTATTATTATTATTATTATTATTTATTTATTTATTTATATAGCACCATCAATGTACATGGTGCTGTACAGAGTCTTGATTATCTCTGAGTCTATGTCTTCAACCTTGTGCATCGATGCCACATCTAAGGCATGTGACAGTGCCTTGGCCATCCAAAATGGCAGTCCTGGCTACTGTCCGATGCTACATGTGATGAGTCATATTCTATGTCATCACCCTACTGCCATGGCACCCGAATGTAAACTTTTATTTGTGAGCACACTGGATCTGAGGATTAGGTTGCAAGAATGTCAGCTAAAAAGTAGGTCAAGGTGATCTTCTGTTACTTTGTGTTTCTAGAGTGGAAAGGACAACTAATATAACTTGCTGGGAACATTGACTTCATTGTTAAAAGACATGATAAATATCTGAGTGAACAATGAGGAACCTTGCCTGGAATTCTTAAAATGTTTTCCACTAGTATTCAGTGTTATTTGCGTATTAGATGTCAGCCTTATATTTCTATGTTCAATACAGACCACCTAAATGCCCATCTAAGGGTAATATATAACTTTCCATAAAAAGCCCTACACCAAGTAATTTCATAGGAACTTATCAGACCATCAGACAAAATTGCTAAACCCAATCAAAGCATTCAGATTAACTTAGAAAAGTAACTTATTGTTATTTTTAACATGCTTAAATCTCGAAATTTGGTCCATCCATTTATGGATATTTCATGAAGTTTTGTGCATAAATTTTGACATCTGTTATATAAAAAAAGACTCTAAAAGGAAAAGTGACTTATTGCATAAGAGCATGATGCAATCATTTAACATTTTTTTTGCAGATTATATCTGACAACTTCTCAAGAATCATGATAGTCATTAAAAATGTTCAAAGGTGTTGCTAGTATATACATTGTTTTAACTGTTTTGGATTACTCACTCTGACTTGGGATGCCATTGTTTTAACAGCATCAGAGGTTGCTGCAGCTAGGACATTTTCTACTCGTATTGCAATGGATATGGACCAGCTCCTTGGAGGACTGAGACACACTACCTGAGCTTTGGATCCATGCCCTCCCTGGATATTAACGACTGCCAGGTTAGTGATTAACATCTGGACTTCAGCAATTGTTAATTTATCTCTGAGGAAGGATCTGGTCCCTACCACCCTTAAAAAGGCATTGGTTAGACCCAAATTAAAAAAGGCAAATTTGGATCCTTTGGTGCAGGATAATTATTGTCCAGTATCACGTGTGGCAACCTTGGATAAGGCGCTGGAAACGTTTGTGGCTTCTTCACTCCAGGTGGCATGGGATGATTCATTTGGATCCATTTCAGTCTCGTTTCCAACCAAGTTTTCAGAGAGCAATCCTGTAAGTTCTTCTGGGCTCTCTGTAGCTTTTGATACCATCAACTGTAGTATCCTTCTGGGTCACCTGGTTAAGTTGGGACTGGTGGTGGGTCTGGCATCAGGGGTCAGCACTCTTTGGCTTAAAAAATACATTATCTTTGGGGGTGGGGGTTCGACTAACATTTGTTATTCCACCATCACAACGATGCCACTTGTGGAATGGGATTTCCACATCCTTTGCTTTTCTCCCCTTCCCCCCTGTGCACCCTCTAATTCTGCTCCAGAGGGTCAGGGGATGCTCCTGAACAGATTTGGAGGGCAGGCAAGGGGTGCTGCAGGAGGGAGGAGAGGATGCAGAAGTCCCATTCCACAGGCAATATCCTTCCATTGATGGGATCACGAATCTGGATCCAACCCTAAAGTAAGAAGTGTTGCAAAGAAATTGCCAAAACAAGCCCTGGCATTACATCTTTACATAAAGTTCATTTACTAGCACATAAATTATTTCTGGGAATAGTGGCCAATACTTGGTTTTAGTTATTTTTTAAAAAATCTATATAAGGTCTTTCAGTTAGGAAGCACAAAGGAAAACATACATTTCAATGGAAAATAAAGTTAAATATTCAAGTTCAGTGGAATCCTATACATCCTGCACCCACTTACTTGGGAGTAGGCCCCATTGGAGTAATTGGGATCTACTTCTGGGTAGACATATATATTAATTATTCACTTGCTTGGAGATAAAACCATTTATTAAAAAGAATAAGGTTATTTAAGCCACATTTCACTGAATTGCTTCTATGAAGGGCTGGCTCTAATTTCAGGGCTGTTCTTATTTTTTTGTTTTAAAAAGTTAAAATGTTTTGAAAATATGACTGCTAATTTGAGCAATCAGTTTTCTATTCCCAAAATGCTCTTGAACCATAGAGAACTCATAGCATACCCTAATGATCACAATTCAATTTTATAATATAGAGTATTTTAGTATTGAACTCCATCACATCGTCAGAATTTTATTAATGTAGTGGATTCTTCTGGACTACTGCCATTTCTTTCTTGAAGTGGAGATATGCAGTCTTTACAGCATCAACTTATGACTTTTATTGGAGTCATGAACCGGTTGTTGTCTACAGCCTGACATTATACTATTTTTCCTTGTACAGCAAGTTCTCTTCTAAAATAAAGCTTTTGTGGGGTTTCTTCCCACAAAACAAAATAAGGCACACTCATGACTGGCCACTCATGGAAATTTGAAGGTCCTTTTGATGACATTGGCAACCTCCTGCATGTCTCCTGTGCTTTCCCCTGGTAATTCCAGTTTTTAAAACAACAACAACAACAACCCTGTGATATCTTGATTCTGCTGAAATATTTCAAGATTTCCTACCATGTACAGGGGAAATTGCACTACAAATCACCCACTAGAGGGTGATGTCCCATTCAAGGATATGAGCAGTGAGAGCAGGGGATGTTTTCCATTATACACTACGTGGTTGTCCATCTCCGGCCATGTAATGCAACCTCATTACAATTACACAAGAGAAGCAAGATGCAAAGTCCCAGTAAGGAAACACGATTTCCCCTTAATCTAAAGAAGCCTGAAGTGATTCTGGAGCAGATGCTAATGAGAATATACAGTATGAGCTCTATCCAGGAATGATGTAGGTAGAATCAATTAGGAACTATTAAGGCTTCCACCTTAGCACAGGATATCTATATGCTGCATGAATGAAAGGCAGAAAAAAGCTATGCTTCCATCTAAACTAGGTCTTAACAACTTGGGTAGTATTCAAGCCACCTACTGTGTAGCCGAAGAGAGCTTCGGCTATTGGGCGGTATAAAAATGTAATAAATAAATAAATAAATAAATATGTACATCAACCCACCAGGAGCCTAAAAGACAGTTTTTGCTATCTCCTTAGGATTTCAAAAGCAGAGATGTTGTGAAATATCTCAGGCCACTATACAAGGCGGATTCTTTGGATTCATTTTGCTGAGTCATGAGTTGTGTTGGCCTGTTCTAATGCATACAATGCCCAGTGTCTCTTGGTTCCTGTGTGATTACTCATGGGAGTGAATGGGCCACCAGCAGATCTGTGGGTTTGTTGAGATCGCCGTCTATGCAGAATGTATGAATTGGTGTCTCAATGTAGGAATGGACATGTGGTTCTGAAAATCAAAGAATCTTCAGAGGCCTCAGCTAGACCTATGGGTCTAGTACGACGGAGGGGTCACAATATATTTATCATGAGATCTCCCCCTTTGTTTACACGTGGCATGTGATGGCCTCAGATGAACAGGACGTCACGCCCGCCATTTTGTTTTGTTTTTTGTTAAAGAAGATGAGTGCATGAGAGCTCGTGAGCGAAAGGTGATTTTTTAAATTTTTTTAACAATTTTCCCTGCTCCCCCCACCTCACCCTTGCATGGTTCCCGGCTCCTCACAAGTAACCACGAGGAACCAGGTCTAACCGTGACGTCCACCCACACATTCCACAGTCTCGGGATGAGCCCAAGACTGTGGAAAAAGCAGGCTGAAAGGGTAGGACAAGATCCCGGGGCAAGGGAGGGATCATCCCTCCCTGTTCCCAGGATCCCGTGTGTCATGTGGACACAGAGGGATGATCCCGGGGATCACCCCATCTAGCTATGGCCAGACTTTCCAGCTACATATTTCAGCAGCTGTATCTTCCACCATGACCAACACCAACACCACGGGAAGATGTTGGTTCATATAATCAGCATTTCCATATAATTTCAGCCAGGTTGCAAGTCCATACATGGGCAACTGTGCCCCTGAGGGTAATCTTGGGGAGCAACGATGCACATCTTAATTGCGCCATGGTGATAAATGGCCCCTCATTAAACTGAGTAACCACAGGTAGCTCTCTAGAAGTTAGACTGAAACTCCTATGCCCAAGCCCTAGTCAGCATAGCCAACGGTGAAGGATGATGCAAGCTGCAGTCCAGCAATATCTGAAGTGCCACAGGTATCCCCTCCTGGATCAAAAGATGCTGTCTAATGTACGGACTATGTGATGAAAACACAACTATGGAGAAATGGTATCAGTACTTTAGGTCACTTCAGATGTTTCTTTTCTTAATATCTCTCAAAAATGGAAGTAAGGAAGGAAAGGAAAAAAGCCTTCATTCTAATGAAATAGTTTGATTCAGTTTTGAAATAACCCCACACATAACTTTGTAAGACTCATGCTTACCTTTTTTGATGTGAGGAAGACATAAGTGAGAAGTCACCCTTTTCCAACCATTGCCATGTGGTTTTGTATTGGTTCCATTGTTCTGATGCCTCGTTCCACTCAAAACTCAACCCACAGTTATGGGGCCACTACAATGCTGTAGAAAATGGACTATATGGTAGTGCAGTAAATGAGGGCTGATGTGTGAGCTGGGTTAAAATTGAAGCAATTTTCTGTCAGTGCCAAAGTCTACATGGAACCATCTAGCCACATTTGTAACATTTCAGCTGAGTATGTGAATTGGCTTTGGCTCAATTATGGATATAGCTAAAACTCAACCAGCCTGATGTGACAACTTCTGTCAGAGGAGTGGCCTGCCAGCAGAGAGAAAAAACTCAGTATTAGAAGCAGCCCTTGGTTATAAAAAGGCACTTCCGAGTCACAGTGCTGCTCACAATGAGCTTCCCTTTAGTTGTGTTTCATCTGTGATTACAAGGTATGACTAAACAATACAAGTTCATTCGATCTGTCTGCTCTTGCGTTGTTCAGCTTTTGTTCTGATGCCTCATTTGGTTTTTCTCAGAAAAAGGATTATATATAAATATATAAACAACAGAAAAAAGGCATTCATAATGGCCCACTCCAGCTTCAGACATTGACTCTTAGGCACTCAACTTATAAACAGAGGTAAAGGCAAGAGTGCAAAAGGAGTTATGTAAGTTCAATAAATGGAGCACTGGAAACAAACTCAGCTTTGAGGAGAGTGAAATCAATGAAGACCTAGAATCTGATTCAAGGTGTGGGGCCTAGTAGTATTGAAATTTCCAAGGGTCAAGTTCTACTTTCTCCTCCTCCTCCTCCTCCTCCTCCTTCTTTGCTTTAGTTAGTGTAATTTTTCACCCTTCTCATAGGAGGTTAATTCTTATGGGCATAGAGTGACCATATGAAAAGGAGGGCAGGGCTCCTGTATCTTTAACAGTTGCATAGAAAAGGGAATTTCAGCAGGTGTCATTTTTATGCATGTAGCCCCTGGAGAAATCCCCTTTTCATCACAACATTTAAAGCTGCTATACTAGTGTGACCAAAAACAAAAGAGGGCAGGGCTCCTGCAGCTTTAACCGTTGTGATGAAGAGGGAATTTCATCAGGTGCTGCATGCATACAAAGGACAGCTGCTCAACTTTTCTACACAACTGTTAAAGATACAGGAGCCCTGTCCTCCTTTTCATATGGTCACCCTAGTTATGCAGACAAAGGTACTACTACTCTCAGCATCTTCCAGTTAGCACTGCTAGCTGGGGCATGCTGGGAGTTGTAGGACTTTTGTCTTTCTAAACATGCATACGATTTGCATCCACAGATACCTATGTACTAGCTACAGGTACAACTTAGATTATGCCTTTGCATATATGAGTTCTTTAGCATCCAGTTATGAAGTCTGTCTTTTGATCAACACTTCAATTTGTATAAAACCTCCATGCATATACTTTTTTTAAAAATAAACATTTTAAATTGTTCCCAACTTGTTCGCAAATGTTTACCCTGAGCAAAGCATCTTTAACAAAAAGAAACGTAGGTGTGTGTTTGTGTGTGATGGCTTTGTGATAGATTTCATATGTCCCAGATTACATCCCCTGGCATCTCCAGCTAAAACACATCTCAAGCAGCAGGCTGGGGAAAGACCAGACCCCAGAGAGCTGCTGGCAGACAAGACTGGGGTAGAAAAGAATGGAGGATAATGGGCCAGACAGAACAATTGTCTGACTAAAGGCCAAACCAGACATGACACAGGAGATTACGATGGCCAGAATTAGTTTCAGTACTGTTCATGTCACCCATCCATGCGCCCAGAGCTAATAGGGTTAAACATCTTCTCTTAAAGCACTCTATCTCCAACTTCAGAGCAGCCCTATAGGCTGTTAGTTGGTGAAGAAGAAGAAAATGCAGGGAGCCTAATGTTGAGTTTTCCCCATCACAACTGGTTTGATGGCCCTCAGTATAAGGTGGCTTCAGATGGATCTTCCTCTGTGCTTCAGAAAGGGAATGGAAATCAGTTTTTTTATGAAGAGTGGAAAGATGAGGAAGGGGACTCAACTAGTTCATGTTGGGAAAGAGAATACAGAGCAAAAGACTCTTTGTAGAGGGTGATCGTAGGAAATCAGACTGACAGTCAATCATACAAATATCTGCTTTAATTTCCCAACAGTGTGTTATGCACATGCCATGAAGCCCCGGCCTGAAACTGAGGATGTTCATCTGTGAGATATTCCCCCCCCCCAATTTTCCCTTTTCCAATGTGATCTTATTTTCTTTTTATATCTTGTGTGCGTCGTCGTTAGCACGGCCTTTGTAGTGGTGCAGCCTCGTCTTTCCTACAGGCGCGATGTTGCCAGGGAGAGGCACCCGGCACTGCGCGGTAATTAAAGCCTTTGTAGATCATGCATATTTTAATTATGACTTGTTTTAATGTTGAAAGTATTGACTCAGGCCTGCCCACATGAGACACAGCCACACATTCCATGAGGGCCGGCAGTGACGGCCAATACATTCCTTAAGAGCCCCAAATATTAAACAGACATTCACTCATTTTGAGCCTTGTCTGTTCTAAACATGTATAAATCACGCTGTATAATGGGGGTGTGGAGGGGAGAGAATAACCTTCCATATGTTGGAAAATTAAACCAAAGCATTAAATCTAAGTGGTAAAAAGCAGTGGCTGTAAAAGAAGGGTGTGTGTGTGGGTGTATGTGTGTGTGACTCTTCCCATTGTTTTAACATTTGCCCAGAACTTGAGTACACCTTGTCTTTCTTAAGGGACCAGCAGGAACTGGCTTTCCACTAGCATGGCCTCCAACTTTCAGCTCTATTCCCCACAGGGATTCAAATGTTCTCAAGTTTCAACCTGCACAATGGCAAATGTCCTAAGCTCCGTTGAGTTTTTTTCCCCCCCTTTGGTGAAAATGGTGTTAAATAACACAGACGTGCCCTAGACAAAACAAGATGTGTAGACAGGATGGAAATGTCTCAATTTGAAAATTACCTGATAGAGAAGAGAAATACGTGTCTATAAAATAATAATAATAAAAATAATTACAAAGGTTCCAGCAATGGAAAATTCCCTGCCTGTGCTTCCTGCGCTCTCTCTCTCTCTCTCTCTCTCTCTCTTGTTATGCTGACCAAGGTAGGAAGGATTAAGTTTCTGCTGCCAAAAGAAATATCATTTCTATGCTACTCATTCTTGACTTTTGGTGAGGGGAGAGGAGAACAGAGAGATGCAGATTTTCTTCCATTCCTTTCTTTCGTGCGTTTTTCTCATGTAATGCCAGTCAGAGCCTTGAGCACCATTCCTTGGCAGAAAGGCAGGGTAGAAAATAAATAAATAAATAAAATTGTTTGGTAGGTTGCAGTACCACACAATGAGGGCACATGAGCCTTCAGGTGTGTGTGCGTCGCTGGGGGTGCATGTGTAACATTTCCCTCACCTTCATTCGGATAACGAGTGAAGGAAATGGCAGTAGCTATGCGCACAGGAGGAAGGACAAATGAATTGTCCCTGTTCCATACATGTCCTATATGTCTCCCTTTATGTAGACCAGAAACCACTGTACACCATTGCTTCAACATTGTTATTGGATTGTTTCAGGGTACACATCTGGATAGCAGCAAAATGGGGATGCCTAGTAGAGAGTGTATCCCTCTGGATGTTTGGAGGAAAGGGAGCTGACCCACTGAGATAAGGGTAGATCGAAGATGGGACTATGGAGGTCAGGAACAGGATCCTTCGGAAAAAGTAGGAAGGGGAGGACCATTGTTTGTAGAGCATTAGGACTTCAGGGACAGACAATTCACACTGAAGAAAATTAATACCTTGCTCCTCTAAGCAACAATCTTCTTGTTTTTTTTTAAAGGCTGGCCTTGTGTTGCAGGTCTGGGTATTTGACCCATGGTTTGGGGGCAATTTGGCTTTGTTCTCCTTGCTTCCATTTGTACATTTCCTTTGGGACTACTTTCTTATGGCAGTGGTGGGCAACTTCCAAAGTGTGTGTGTGTGTGGGGGGCACATTGCTACATCCTACCACCACCACTGTTGCAATTGCTGTTGTGACTGTGTGGTAGCGGGGGGGGGGGGGGAACCTGTGATTTTGCATGTGAACAAGGCACAGGGAGAGTGTTCGCCTTGTTTACAAGCAGAATTGTGCTCCCAGGAGCCTTTTGTGTGTGTTTTTATTCTGTTTTTATTTTATTTTATCTTGTACACCACTCTGAAATTTTGAATGGGGAGCAGTATATAAATATTGTAAATAAAGAAATAAAAGTGACTGCCACCTTCAGAAATGCTCTTGCCATTACAGACATTTTCTATGGTCTGTGGTCATCTCTCTACCCCCCACCCCCATTTTTCAAATGGAGCTGCTGCCAGCCTCCCATTTGGGGCACAGAGGATGTTGGGATGTGTGATTAAACTGCTCAGAAGTAAGCCCTATAACCACAGAAGGGTGGTGAAAAGGGAACCATAGTTCCTGTTCATGTAGCCCCCCCCCCCCCTTGGAGTGGTTAGCGTCCCATACCATGCTGCATGGTTCCTCTGTCTACCTTCTCCATGAGCATCTGAATAGGGATTTTAACTACAAGCACTGCTAAAGCTGAGTGTATGAGTGTAAGTGAGAGAAAGCATGCAATATGTTTACTTTCTTCCTGCCTGGAGAGACCACATGTTGCTTGCTGCAGAGGAAGAAGACAGAAGAGGAAGGGGAGGGAGCACGACATAGGAACAGATGCAGGACATTTCGTAGCACACCCTAGTGTCTGGAAGCATACAGAGTTGTTCCTGTTATCTAACACCAACCTGGATTGGGCATCCTGTGCCTAGAATAAAAATGACAAAGAAGAAGAAATGAATTTAAAGTATTATCTGTTTTGGCCCTGTATACGCATAAGGTGAGGGTTATGCCTCTCTTTTCTCACTATGTACAAATTATTTTATTTAAGATCACGTGCTCAATAGTTTGTTTTGGAGAAGGTGACTGGCCTCAGCTAGACCTACCTGGTCCAGCTCGATGGAGGGGTGAAGATCTCACAATACTTTTATCGTGAAATCTCCCCCTCTGTTTACATGTGGCGCGTGACAACCTCAGAGGGAGAGGATGTTGCGCCCACCTTTTTTTTTAAAGAGGAAGGAGAGCACGAGTGTTTGTACATGAAAGGTAAGTTTTTTTTTTATTTCTAACAATTCTCCCTGCTCCCCCCCACTCCCGATGGGCGCAGAGCTCCTGAGGAGCTATGCACACCGTGGGCAGGTCCTGCCTTCTTGCAAGTAACCGTGAGGAGCTGGGACAAACCGTGACGCACGCACGCCGACACATTCCGCGGTCTTGGGATCATCTCAAGACCGCGGAAAAAGCGGGCCTAAAGTGTAGGGTGATATCTCGGGGCAAGGGAGGGATCATCCTTTCCTGCTACCAGGATCCCCTGTGTGTCATGTGGACGCACAGGGACGATCCCGGCGATTGCCTGGGATTTTGTCCCATCTATCTATGTCCTAAGGTTCCAACTTAGTAGTGCCAACCTCAAGTGAATATACATTTCCCCCCTTAATAAGTTACTTAACTCTTGCTGTTTCAATTTTCTGTTTCATGATATGTAAATGAACGAAGCTGAATGAATAGACTGATGAGTCATGCAAACTAGGGGTGTGATCCGCTCCGATTAGGAGCGTAGAAGCAGTAGCGGATTGGCCTGCTCCGCCTTACCCAGAGGCGGAGTAGGAGCGGACCGCGGACCCCTAGAAGCAAGGCGAAGAGAAGCGACCATTTTTCGGAGCTCCTAGTTCAGGCGGAGCGCTCCGGTCGCCATCTTGAAAACATTTCGCCATAGGATTGCATTGCGGCAAATAATCGCGCATAACTAGGTTGTTTTTGAAGCTATCGTTCTGGAAATTCTTGTGCTCAGAGAGTCGTGGATGGGGGTCATTTTGAGACCACTCTCACCTCTCTGCGTTGTGTGGGTCGCGTGCTATATTTTTTTGAAAATCGGGTCAATCGCGCGGCTCAAACGGCGTTTTCGGCTTTTCGCTCATAGGATTGCATTGAGGGAAAGAATCGGGGATAACTGGGGGGGGGTTTAAGCTATCATTCTGAAAATTCTTGTGCACAGAGAGTCGTGGATGGGGGTCATTTTGAGACTACTCTCAACTTTCTGTGTCGTACGGGTCGCGCGCTAGAAGTTTTTAAAAAATCGGCGGGAAAAATACCTTTTTCAAAGGGCTGAGGGGCAGAGTCAGCTCCCGGTCATGATGATCCCAAAGTTAGAGGAGGGCATAGGCAAAACAGGTAACTTGGGATTCTGGGAAACTTCTCTTTCTTCATCTGAACGGGCTTTTCCCCGTGTTTTTTAACACAGTAGCCCCACCAAATGCACAAACACAACCTGAAATCATATACTAAGCCAAGAATAAGAGATAGAAACACAGCACTGCTCCCCACCCTAACTTTGGGGAACAACTGAAAAGATGTGGTGCAAGGGGATGAGCTCCCCTAGGGCATCTCATTGTGGACGTGCCCCCACTCTCTCCTGCACTGGAAGGCCATTAGAGCCTTCCAAAGAGAGTAAAGCGGTGGAGCAATGCCTATCATGAGTTGAAGTGAATGCTCACTTTTTAGTGGTGGAGCGATGCCTGTTATGAGTTGAAGTGAGCGTTTACTTCTTAATCTCAGAGCTGTTGGTGGCTGTCTTGAGTTGAACTGGCAGCTGCTTCCCCCTCCCCCGGGCACGTCCCCCTATTGCTGGTAAAAGACAGATATAGCCTTTTTTTAAAAAAATCTTCTTGCTGTTTATTCAGCAACACTGCTGCTTTTAATTCCACCCCTCCTTTGTTTATTTATTGATTTATTCCATTTTATATGCATTACTGTCTTATCCTTGGCTCACTTCCTTATGCCCCCAGAAATGCCAGCTGCATGCCTGCCTGCCTTCCCTCCCTCCTCCCCTGCCCACCTCGCAGGGATGTTGTGTGTGTGTGGCTTTGACTCAGGGGAGAAGTCCTTCCTGTGCTCACTTGGAGTTTTGGAAGTTCCAAATTTTGCAGGTTTAAGCCCTGCCAAAAAACAGGGGATGATGGGACTGCTTTGAAACTTGGCGTGCGTGTGTATACCCCCATGAGGTGTCATGGTGCCAAACGTGAGGTTTCTAACTTGAACAGAAAAAAAGTTGTATAATTTTTTAGCTTTCAATGCAAGCCTATGGGGGGGGGGGAAACGGAGCTCCGGATCCGGATCCGGAGCTCCGAGCGGAGCGGAGCGGGGCGGAGCGGCCCGATCCGGAAAATGGCGGATCTGCAAGTGAAGCGGAGCGGGGGGTCCGTGCACACCCCTAATGCAAACCCTGACAAGTGTTATCATTTCTCATGTGTTTGCATGAGAGGAGGGGAGGTGAAGTATCTTGCAGCTCTGATGATTTTACAGTTCTTTGGTTTGATCACTTAGTGATGAAATCCACATATAACATGGGCATTAGAAAAGCCCAACTGACAAATGGCATCATGGACTGAGATGAGTTCGGCAAACTTCAAAAGACAGATGTTGGTCAGCAAGCATGCTAGTCAGCTATCTGAAAATGGTCTGGCTTCTTTGTAGGGCCATGTCTCATACCAATCTTTCACAGTGGGGTAATTTAATGAGCCACCATACAGTAAGGGGCTAATGAATATGGTCTAACTCAATGTTACAAAAAAAATTGTTTATGATAAATCTAATGGATGCACTTTTCAGAGCAAGAGTGGACAACGAGAGGCCCTCCAGAGGTTTGGATCTAAAATTCCCACCAGCACAGCCAATAATGAGGGATCATGGGAGTTGTTTGCAAAAATATTGGGAAGGCCACAAGTTGCCTATCCCTCTTTTAGAGAACAGCTGCTGTGTGAATGGGCAATTTGGAATGGAGAACTGAGAGGAAGGCTGTTTACTGCATATGGGTTGTCTTTTGGTCCACTTACAAAGGGTAACTAAATAACCTAGCTTCCAACTTATCCAGTCGAAATTGCTTCCTGTTCCAAATGGCTTTTATTCATATGACTTAGAAGCTACAGCTGTGTGCAAATGGCCTTTTGCAATTTCCCACCCTATTTGTGGGCAGAGAAATTGGGGAGACAATTTCACCAAATTTCTCCAAGTGGAGGAGAAATTCTCAACAGTTTCTCACAGGTAGGACTCACCATTGGCAGAGATTGTAGCACAGCTTCTTTTTTCGTGGTCTTCCATCATTGTATCTCTTTCATAGGGTGTTTTATAATTTATTTGTGTGGTGTTTTTGAGCTTAATCATTGCAAGGGGGCTCTGTGTGTGTGTGTGTGTGTGTTTGTGTTTTCTTCTTCTTTCTATTACACATCCGTCTATTGTTCTGCAGTGTCTGAGCTGCCTGCACATCTTGATCTGAAAAAGCCCTACAGGAACCATTGCAGCCTATGACACGGTTGATCATGATCTTCTCTTAGATTCCCTTCATGACCTTGGATTTTGTGGCTCTGTCTATAACTGGTTTGCCTCCTATCTAGTGGGTCGCTCTTTCAGCGTGTTGGCTAATGGCAGCTCGCCTTCCTCCTTTCCCCTTTCAGTAGGGGTTCCGCAAGGCTCGGTGCTTGGCCCGTTGTTGTTTTCCTTATACATGTTGCCCTTGGGCAAGCTTATTCAATCTCATGGCCTCCAATATCATCTGTACGCCGATGATACACAACTATATCTGTCATCTCCGGAACTTTCTCCTGATGTTCACGATCGTATCTCGGCATGTCTTTCAGATATCTCAGCTTGGCTGCTTCATCGTCGCTTGAAGCTTAACATGGCAAAGACTGAATTGCTTGTTTTTCCTCCTAAACCTTCTCCTCATCTCTCATTCTCTCTTACTGTCAATGATGTTACACTTACTTCGGTCAAGGAAGCTCGTAGCCTTGGCTTTATCTTCGACTTCTCGCTCTCCTTTATTCCTCATATTGAGGCAGTAGCTAAATCTTGTCGATTTTTCCTGTATAATACTGCCAGGATTCGATCATTTTTGTCTGTCTCTTCTGCCAAGACGCTTGTTCATGCACTGGTTATTTCACGGTTGGACTACTGCAACCTTCTTCTCTCTGGCCTTCCTTCTTCTCACATCAGTCTGTTGGTTTCTGTTCACCACTCTGTCGCAAAGATCATCTTCTTGGCTCGCCGCTCCGACCATGTTACTCCGCTTCTGAAATCTCTTCATTGGCTTCCAATTCACTTCAGAATCCAATTTAAACTTCTCCTGTTAACCTTCAAAGCTTTTCACGGTCTAGCTCCTTCCTATCTCTCCTCTCTCATCTCACACTATTGCCCCGCTCGTGCTCTTCGCTCCTCTGATGCCATGTTTCTCGCCTGCCCAAGGGCCTCTACTTCCCTTGCTCGGCTTCGTCCATTTTCGTCTGCTGCCCCTTACGCCTGGAACGCTCTTCCAGAACATTTGAGAACTACAAGTTCAACCGCAGCTTTTAAAGCTCGACTAAAAACTTTTCTTTTTCCTAAAGCTTTTAAAACTTGATGTTGTGCAGACTTCTACTGTTACTTTCTACTGTTAGTTTTACCCTACCCTGTGCCTGCTTACCCTACCCTGTACCTGTTTGCATTCTCTTCCCCTCCTTATTGTTTTACTATGATTTTATTAGATTGTAAGCCTATGCGGCAGGGTCTTGCTATTTACTGTTTTACTCTGTACAGCACCATGTACATTGATGGTGCTATATAAATAAATAATAATAATAATAATAAGGAAGAATTATATCATGATGTGTTCTCCTGGGTTTAAATTGAAATGTTGGAAGCCAAGGAGACTACAAGCTGCCGGAGCTGTGATTATACAATGTAAAATAGAACATTCGTTGAAAGACTGAGGTGGGAAATCCATGTGTTTACCTTTTCCTAATACCTTGGATACTGTGTTCAAAGGGGTAATAAGTTCTAACTAATCTGTGCTTAGTGAGATGTCTCAGGTATACATGTAACGAACATTTCTGAACTACCAAATGTTCAACCCTATGTCTCTGATGGACACTGTGTTCCATTTTGGAACCACCTCGCCTGCTAACTAGGTTGATTAACATTTAAACTTCCATCCAGTGCATAACTTCTCCTCTTTGATAGAAGCCTTGTTCCTTGCTTTTGCTTGCTCTGGAAATTTCCAGCCAAACTTAGGGCACCCAGAACAATGGAAGACTGGCAAAAAATAGGGTTGTTCCTTTAAACACACACACACACACACACACACACACACACACACACACACACACACTGTCTTTGTCTTTCAAACGTTTCAGTAAGCAATCCCAAACCACCTTGATTGCAAATATTTGTACTCTGAATGGGATTTTTTTGACCCAGGAAATCTTCCTCCTTCTCGCTGTTGTTGAAATTCTAGCCTGTATGTGCTCCAGTGACTTTTGTGCATGTTTCAGCACACTTTTAATGGGGTGGGCATGGCAGCAAGCAAACTGAGTGCCTGTCACCTGATTCTCAAGATTCTAGCAGCTGCCTAAGCAGATTCCTGGAGCCAGATTGCACTCCCAATTGGGGTAAATGTTTAACTGGGATCTTTGGAGTTTGTGGCTTTGGATTTGGCTTATTCTTAACCCAGCCCTTGTTTTCCTTTACACTGTCATGACTGCAGGCATGAAAGTAGCACAGGAACAACGGTAAGTGACTGTTGCTATTACATCTATAAATGTAATGTTTTCCCTGGCTAATTTTCTCTCTAAGGGAATAGCAGGACATCAAAACTGTGTCAGTATTATCTCAGGAAAAATAAGATAAATGTCTTGGAGAAGGAAAAAAAGGGGGAGGATAAGCACACCTGGCTGATACTAAAGGTTTTGAGAACGTAAGTGATTTTATTTTTCTTGGCCTAGTTTGTATCTTTGGCCAAATTGGTTGAAGAGTCACTAAGAGGCAATCCTACACATGCAATCCTACACATTTTGGCTATTGGGCGGTATAAAAATGAAATAAATAAATAAATAACAAATAGACAGAAAAAAGTCCTACAAAAGTCCTACAGCTAGATTTAGGGACCGTCTCATTCCTTGTGTCCCTGATCAATCTCCGTGGTCATTAGAGGGAGCACTTCTGAGGATGCCACATGCTCTGGAAGTTCACCCCAGGAACACTTGGAGTAGAGCATTTAGTCTTGCTGCACCCACCCTCTGGGACACTTTACTAATTGGGATTAGACAGGCGCCCCTTCCTCCGATGTTCAGAAATCTTCTTAAAATGCATCTCTTCAGAGAGGCTTTCCCTAAAGTGTGACCCAGCCAGCTATGGTTTGTGGCACACAGTAGAGTGTGCATTTGTATTGATAAATTGTATTGTGTTGTTTTTATTGTTAAATTGATAGCTATTTTTATGTTGTTTTTATGTTCAGCACTTTGATGCTTTTGTGGAAAGATGATGATAATAATTATTAATAATAATAATAATAATAATAATAATAATAATAATAATAATAATAATATAAAACTCATAGAATTCCCTAGTCAGCATGGCTGGCTGGGGAATGCTGTAAATTTCAGGATTTTTTTCTGTCTAAAGGCACAATCCTATGAATGTTTAGACAGAAAAAGTCCTACAAATCTCAGCATGCCCCAGTCAGCCATGCTAGGAATTCTTGGACTTTTTCTTGTCTCAACAGACATAGGATTGAGCCTTAAACATGTAGAGGATTGTACCACAGGCTGCTTTCTTGTGCCATTAGAAGGTTCTGTCTTTCCTGCAAGTGGACTTACACATTCACACACATTTCGGTGACAGGGGTAGGTGTGCCTCTTCCAAAAGTAATGGGATTGATTCTGAAGGAATATATTTTCCCTCTACAAGTGAATATCCTTAGAGGAATTCATTTGAGAGCTGTTAGAATATGAAATCCACATGGGTTTTGAAAGATTCATAATCAGGAGCAAGCAGGAAATCTAATCTAATGAAAGTAAAGCAATCACTGTGAATTTGATGTGATGCTAAAAACAAGGGCTCCATATGAGAGAGATCTGAGTGGTAACGTAACATGTTCCATATGTTTTCCTCTGCAGGTATTTTTCCATGGAGGAAAAATGTTCCATTGCAGTGGGCCCCTAATGTTATTCTTTCGTTCTGTTTTTACATGGGTTTCTGGATGTTGGGCAATTAGTGCTCACCCCAACCCCAAGCGAGGCTCAAGGGAGACACTCTCCTCAAGGAAAGCTTGTTTGGAGGAATATAGGGACTGTTGCTCAAGGGGAAATGGTCCCAGAAATCAAGCCAGAGATTAGTGAGGGTCAGGAGGCCAAAGGAGAACTCTACAGGTGGTAAAGTCTTAGCGATCACAAAATAGGATGGACACAGAATCCTGGTTGATTGGAGATGCTCTGCCCATGGAAAGAAAGGATTAGATTTCTTTTATTAATGTTATTCCTTGTCCTGTGAGCAGTTCTGGCATGGTGCACCTTGGCTACTTCCTTTTGGCATATTGCCATTTGGATTATTTTCATAAAAGTGGTTCTTTCTTCAGTGCAGGAGATTGACTTTCAGGCCCTGCCTAGTTCTATGGCTTGGTAGCTATGTAGCTTTCCTTTGCAAGCACACACGGCTCTTGGAGCGATGCATTTCCCCCCTTCCTAACATCGATCACCTTTTAAAACATGTTTTGTGGGGATCAACATCATAGCCTGTATTCAGAGCAAAGGCTCATCTATATGCAAAGTAGGGTAGAGGTAATGATAACGCAGAAATGACATCCAAGTGCTGGCTCAAAACAGGCAGCATCCACACACCTTGGCTTATGCTGATCAGAAGCTTTCAAACTTTCTGCCTTCATAGGATCCTTTCTGCTTTAACTTGCCAGCTGAGGAACTTCTGCATGGTTGACTATTCTGTAGTGTGTTCTAGGCCAAAGGTGGACCTCTGGGGGGCAATTCCCAACCCCAGAGCCCACTTGGGGCTGCATCTATGCCCCTCATTACTGCCCCATCATTGAATTTGCTGCGGCAGCAATTCACCTTTAAATCAAGGACAAATTGCCCCCTTATTTGCTGCTGCACCAGTGCACCACTGCAATTCAATGGCCAACCACTACTTCTGGTAAGCCAGACCTTATTTCCTGCCCTGCCACTGAATTTTTATTATTATTATTATTTGGCAAATTCAGCAGGAGGGGCAATGAGGGCCAGAAAAAAGGCCAGGGGGGAGGGCGAATATGTTGCCCACTCCAGTTCTTGGCTCTAGAATTTAGGCTGCATGCTCAGTTTTACATAGGCTAGACTTATTGGGCCTCATCATTGTCCTGTTGCACTCCTCAGAAGACATGCATGTGGTCCTGCAGCTACACATTGCTGTGAAGCAGCAGGACTGTGGAGCCGTGGCTCAATGGTAGACCATCTGCTCTGCATGCAGGAGGTCCCAGGTTCAATCCCCAGCATCTCCAGGTAGGGCTAGGAAAGATTCCTATCTGTGTTGACTATACTGGGCTAGATGGACCAATGGTCTGTCTCAGCATAAGGCAGCTTCCTATGTTTCTATGGAAGATCAGAAATGGGAGATGGATGTATCCTTGCTGATACTAATCTTCTGACTGGGAAACACAGATAAAGTTTTAAGGAACCTCATGCGTTCACGGGAACACTGTTTGAAAACAAATAGCTTAGGGATCTGGGAGCTTGGGTCTGAGAAGAGAATTTTTCAACCTACTTGCGCCTTAGTACCTCCCTGCTTAGAAATGTATTTCATTCTCACACTGCTCTGCAGGTCAGGCCCAAACAACCAGAAAATGTCCAGCTTTCCCTCTGCCCATTCAAATCAGTGGCTGCAACAATTTTTTGTTACAGTGGAAAGCCACTGCAGCCAAATTGCAGTAAAAGTTCTTGATGATGCTCTACTCCCCTTTGTGGTTTATTCCCTCTTGGGTAATTGTGGTTGAGAAGGGAGCGGGTGAAGGCTCTTTTAGGCTGTGACTTGTCTTCACAGCAGTGAAAGAGGTCAAGTATGACTCAAGCCAAGAATGGTGAGAAGCAGAATGCTTGGTAAAATAGGGCAGAAGTGTATTTCTTCACCTACTTTCTTTCTGTCCACATGAGCGACTCAGAAGCTGAGCACTCCTGATAAGAGTTTGCCTGCTGTGATCACCAAGGCAGCAGTTTTAAGCCTGGATGGATTTGGATAAACCTGCTGATAAATGCACAAATAAAAACCACAGGGAACCATTCTGCAAAGACATTTCAAAATCTCCTGCATCTCAGCAGAACATTCAAAAGCCAATTCATACAGCCCCACTATCAAGCTGTATCTTAGGTTAGATTCAGGAGATTGAATGTGATTGGTGATGCTGCTGCTATGATATTCTCATTATTCATTTTTGCCTTAACATGGCATGCAATTCTATGCCGTCTTGGAGAAAACCCCTTTTTCTTTTCACATTTTCCTTTAAATTCCATTTCTCCCACTCTTGATCCTTTCCCTCTGCTTCTCTCTGATTTGTGATCATTGGTTTCAAAGTAGAGATTATGAAGCCTTGGAGGGCTTGAGTCCTTCAAGTACTTGTGATTTTTTCAAAAACAATCCCTTTTGTGGATCACTGCGGTTTCACATCATTTGCACTTATCACTATAACAACTTAAGATTGTAGTGCCTGAATTTCCTTTCCTTTCCCCCCCACTCCTCCCTCCCAATCCCCTTTCCTTTTGTGTCATGTCTTTTAGATTGTAAGCCTGTGGGCAGGGACTGTCAAGAAATACTTTTGTAAGCCGCCGTGAGAGCCTTTTTTGGTTGAATGGCGGCATAAAAATACATAAATAAACAAATAAATAAACTTATAGTGGTCTGAATCCAATTGTGCTTATCTCCAGGTAAATAAGGACTGCAGCCCTATGGGCCAAACCCTATACTGTTGCTGCATCTCTGCTGGTTCTCTTGTGCGAGCAGAACAGGAACAGCAGTTCTAAAAATAACCCCAGAAATGAGTGGTAATGCTCACTTCCAGAAGGGGGTAGATCAGTGAATTATTTATTTATTTATTTATTACCCACCTCTCCATTTTGATTGAGGTGGGGAACAACAGTAAATCTAAAGTACATAAAACTGAATTAAGAACGTAATATACATTGTTAAAACATCCTAAAATCCCCCTGGATAGGCCTGCCGGAAGAGATCAGTCTTGATAGCTTTCTTAAATGCTAATAGACTGTCAAGGGCATTCCACAGTCTGGGAGCAGCAGAAGAGAAGGTCCTCTGGGTAATGGTTGTCAGCCTCACTTTGACTGACTGAAGTAGATTCTTCCCAGAGGACCTGAGTGTGCGGGGTGGATTGTATGGGAGAAGGCGATCCCATAGGTAGCCAGGACTCAAACTAAAATTCTTTCTGGATCAGGTTTTCAGATCATTATAGAAAACTGTTTACTGCACAGCAAATGTATTAAATTATCTTGTAACACACAACCCCTAAAATCATTATTATCAATAAATGTAGCTTTGAATGTACCTCATAAGCATGGCTTAATAGTTCAGCTGTAGGCAGACTGGTCAATGGCCAAGGAATGGGATTTCACAGGAGTTTGTTTGCCTGGGGTATATTTAGCAGTTAGAATGCTCACGATTCAATGAACAGTTGCTGTCTCATGTGGCAGATGGCTTGCAAAATGATCTGTTTCGGAAGGCTATATAAGATCAAATACCAAATGTCCTTTTTTTACATTGAATAATGCTGACATAAATGCTGTGTTTGGGAAATGGTGATTGCAAGACTGAGGCATCTAAACTGTCTTAATTTTCTGCAGGATCCATCTGCCATACTAGTGGGACCCACAGCTAGCAAAACAGGAAGCTAGTGCTTTCAGGAGCAACCAGAAACAAGTGGAATGCTCATTTCCAAAACAGGGCATGTGAGAAGGAAGTTCTGCTGACCTGTCCTGGTCCAGAAACAAGTGCTTCTACTTCTTTCTGGGGTTGTTTTTTGAACTGCTTTTGTTCTTTTGCATGAACAATGGGTCATGGAGTTGTGGACCAAAACATTTGGAGGGCCCCAAGACGTCCATCCCTGTTCTAAAGGGATCTGCGCATTATAATGTATGTGGCTGTGTTCTGTTTATCTTTATTCATTGCTTGCTATTTTTCAAAAGTGTCATTTTTGCTGTATGTTGAGCAAAGCCCCCTGACAAAATCTTCAGCTGACAACAGTCTTCTTGACATAATCACAAACAGCGAGCTTTCTCCCAGTGAAAAGGATAATTATCTCATTATCTCACAAAGAACGGGTTCCGTCAGAACAATTCTGAGCTGCACTGTGTGTTACTTAATGGTGGCAGAGAGTCCTATCTGCTGGTGAAATTGTCTGCCAATAAAAGAAAGAAACCTGTTATGCAGTCCTCCCAGCAAAAATTAAAATAAAATAAAGCAACAGAAATGAAATATTCTGCATCAAATTTCCCCCCATTTCTTGGTCTATTGTTCTTCCTTGTTTTGTTTCATACTTGATAGTGAAGCATCTGTCACCCGTGGTGTTTACTTGCTATGCAAATCAAATCTGGAGCTGCTGCCACTCAGATAAAATTAAAATGATTGCTGTTTCTAAAGTGTTGCAGTTGTTGTCAGTAGACGTGACTTTTCAGCTTTCAAAAATCTGAATCTCAGCCTTGATTCTGAGATGTAGCTTGCACAATCCTTGAAGCGAAATGAACGTCACTTGACTTGAAGCTGTGCAGCTACAGCTGGTTTGTTCCTTTAGTTGGTGTGATTTTTAGTAGGTGTGTCAGTAGTAGTTTTATATAGGACTAGCTGATATGCCCAGTGTTGCTCGGGTCTATGAATAATGTTTATAACATTTATTTGATAAATAATAAATTTCTCTGCAACTTATTCATCTTTAGGTAGGTTGTTGTTGTTTTTTACTTTGGTTGAGTTAGTAAATTGTTTTGTAAGAATAAATGGGGAAATTTAGTTAATAAGAACTGTATTTTAAATTAGAGCTTTGTGATAAACCACATTTTTTGTTTTACTTGAAATGCCTACACCTCCCATCATGCCTTGGCCGGAGCAGCTGTCTAAACTACAAAAACAATCAGGACACACAATACCCTTTCTACCAGCTAAAAAAGATGCAAACTTAAGAATATGTTTTTAAAATATACCCAACGGTGCCCAGATATCTGAATAACATATAGTAAGGAAGTGGATCTCAGGGGACGCGGGGAACAGTTGTATGCATGTGCTCTTGGAGTTATTATGAAAAAAAGGAAAGCAGCCAAAACACATAATATTTTATTGGCATAATTTACTATATAATATCTACATTTAATAGGTTTTGGACACACCATGGCACTTTTAAATTTTATTTTTTTTAGTTAAATAGTCAACTACCACCTTATGGTGCTGGTGGCATTATGCCACTGCTATGCAGGATAAAGCAATTTTCAATAACTCCTGCTGAAGAAATATTATTTATGGAATGTCCTGAAGGAATAATAGCAATTTGTACTGGTTATTATTATTATTATTATTATTATTATTATTATTATTATTAATTGCATTTCTATACTGTCCAATAGCCGAAGCTCTCTGGGCGGTTTACAAAATTAAGACAATTCAAGTATAAAACAACAGTATAAAACCATAATATAAAATACAATATAAAAGCTCAACCAGATAAAAACAGCAGCAATGCAAAAATACAAATTTAAAACACCAAGTTAAAATTAATTTATAGACTGTTAAAATACTGAGAAAATAAAAAGGTCTATGACCATGAGTCATAGTTTGGTGGCAAAGGAAGCCTCTTGTGAGTTCCACCCAAGGCATGCTGGGAGTTGTAGGCATAAGCCTCAGATTTTTACTAAATTCTTAAAAAATATTTAAAACCCAATTAGATTTTTCTGGTACATTGTATAGCCAGACCTATCAACATGCCAAATTTCAAGTTTCTACCTGGTGTTGCTCAGGCCTCCTAAGATAATCAGGCCAGTGAGTTTTTTTTTTCTGTTAACTAAACCACATTTCAAGACAGATGCAAGAATTACTGAATAAAGTTTATGATTTTTATGTAAAGGCTTGACTTTACTATTGAAACAGAAGAGTGAATGGAGGAATGACTGATAGCTGAGGCTAGAATGGAATGGTAGGCAGGAGGAGTGGCAGTTGGGGAAAGGCAGTTGAGGAAAGAACAAAGACAGTTAGTGAGAGGTCAGGAAAGTGGGGGCTGAGTTAGGACTGAGAGATAGTGATGTGGTTTGCACATAGTGACCTGTTCTGCTAACCCATGCTTTATTTAAAATCAGCCACACTACATAATCATAATCATAATAATTTTGTTTCTTACCTGTCTCCCCATTCCGATCGAGGCAGGGAACAACATCAAATATAAAATACATAAAACTGAATTAAAATATAATATACGTTGTTAAAACAACCTAAAATCATTTTAAAAACATCCTAAAATTACACTGGATAGGCTCACCAGTACTACACCTGCCAGCATGCCTTTGGCAGCCCACAGGTGCCCATGTCCTCTGAGAGGATTGAGGAGGAGTATTGCGTTTGAGGGGAAGTAAGTGGCTGTCAGTGGGCACACCCAGCTCCAGCCGAGGACTGCCAGGACTACCCCATCCTGTACTTCTTGCCCACCAAGTGCTCCATCAGGCATTTATTGAGCCTATTTCTGGGCATGTGCAGAGTGCTTCCCTTTCCTCCCTCTTAAGGGTGAAGGCTGTGTGTGTGCTTCCCTCAGCTTCTGAGAAAACAGTGGTATCAGGACAGGGTGCCTTTGAGCATGTCCAGAGTTCAGCCTCTCAAAGTCATGCTGTTGTATCTAGTTATGATTTTGAAACCACACATGGCAGATGGGAGGAGGCACCACAAATGGATGCAGCTCATTTATCTTGGTTGCTTCCTTTTATGTGGAATTGGGTTAACTGCACGAGACTGACCTTAGGAATCACAATGGCCACCAAAGGCCAGTAAGTCTGGCCTCCCACTCAAGGCATGCTGGGAGTTATAGATGTAAACCTATATTTTTATTAAATTCTTTAAAAAGACTTAAACCCCCAAAATTCATGTTTTTAGATTTTTTCTTATCCATTTCCACGAAGACCAGTCTGGGTGAACAGTATTAAGGCAGTACCATATGTAGAAGTGGGTGAACATTTCACGACATACATGACACACACACACACTTTCCTCTTTATAGGTAGAGATTATTTACGATCCCACAAAACCCTAACCTTATGGAAATCCACTCATATTGAAATGCATGGCCTTTTCAATGTGCTCCCTCACCTTCTGGACTGTCAGAGGTTTGGAAGTAGCACTTCCTCTACCACAGATTTTCTCTACCCATATCCGTAGAATTTCTGTGCAGAATAACTAAAAACCAAGTCTATGATGTCATTATAGGGCAACACAATTCTGTTTGCTACATTGTGCAGCTTGCTAACAACTGTGCCTGTATAATACATGTTTGGGGTTGGGAGATGCACTGTCGTCACATTCATGCATTACAGTTTTGCACACGCATACAAATCTTTTATGTAATGTCATGTGTGAGTGGCATTTCTGATGCCACTCAGAAATCTACTGTGCATTAAAAAAATCTGGTTACAAGTCATATTGTACTGTGATATAGTTTTTAGGAGCTTGAACTATGATCATGGAGACCCGTGTTTAAATACCTATACAGCTCACCACCCCACAGGGATGTTATGAAGATAAAAGCAGGGAATCTTGCACATTGCTTTGATCTTCTAAGAGGTAAGGTGGGTTATAAATTATGTTTATATTACATTTTATTAGTTACTCCCAGGCTTTTTAGTCCTTCAGCTTTGTTGTTTTTTAAATGTATGTTATTGGATTTTTAGAACTTTACAGTGCTGGCTTTCACTCTGTTTTTTACTTGGTTTTATTCAGTTGTTTAAACTTGTAAATATTTTTATATCATGTTTTATTATGTTGTTTTATTTTGTGGTATTAAGTTTTGTGAACTATCAAGAGAGCTTTGGGTCTTGGGAGTGGTGTAGAAATGTAAAGTTTTTATTCATTCGCTCATTTTATTACAGTTATTTCATAATTAAAAGGGAAATATCTATGTATTACCATGAGATTTGCATTTTTCAAATATTTCAACCTTTTCATTTGAAGCCGCCTGCATTTGTGTGGTAATTTGCTCCTCTCTACAACCCAGCCTCTAAATCCCAGTATTTGAACCCTTTCATGCCAAATCATCTTTATTATTTCAGAATGAATCATGCTTGCACGTGAGTGGCTAACGCTCCATGTGGATTCTTTTGTTTAATGTTTTTAGTCTTAAGACTACAAAATCCATTGGTGTACTGACCTATGAACAAAACAAGCAGCCAGGAAAAAGCCAGGGTCTTTATTTGAAGTGAGCAATTAACAATGTTTATGTGGGAAAGAGTGGGCCAAATGAAGACCCTGCAACCTCCTGGTGTACCCCCCTCTGCCCTATCACCACAACAGCAGCAAAATACCAGGGAGGGTCCAGGGAGTCAAATGTGTAATGACCGCTGTAATGAATTTGCAAGGCACTTCCAGGACAAAATCTCTGACATCCGTCGGGACTTAGACTCCAGTGTTATAGCAGTTGAATCTAGTGAGGTGTCCAGAGCACAGGCTTGTCCTGTAATGTTGGATGAGTTTCCGTTGGTAGAGCTCGAGGATGTGGACAAGGTGCATGGACAGGTCCACGCGACCACCTCTGTACTGGACCCTTGCCCCTCTTGGCTAATAAAAGCTAGCAGGGATGGAACAGCCAGCTGGGCCAAGGAGGTGATTAATGCCTCTCTACGAGAGGGAGTGGTCCCAGACTTTCTGAAAGAGGCGGTAGTGAGACCACTCCTGAAGAAAACTTCCTTGGACCCGGAAAATCTTAGTAACTACAGGCTGGTAGCAAATGTTCCATTCCTGGGCAAGGTCCTTGAGCGGGTGGTTGCGGGCCAGCTCCAGACACTCTTGGATGAGACTGATTATCTGGATCCATTTCAGTCGGGCTTCAGGCCTGGTTTTGGCACGGAAACAGCCTTGGTCGCCCTGTATGATGACCTATGTCGGGAGAAAGACAGGAGAGGGAGTGTGACTCTGTTGATTCTCCTCAACTTCTCAGCAGCTTTCGATACCATTGACCATGGTATCCTTCTGGGACGACTCGCTGAGCTGGGAGTGGGAGGTACTGCTCCGCAGTGGTTCCGCTCTTATTTGGCGGGTCGGATACAGAAGATGGTGCTTGGGGAACATTACTCGGCCCCGTGGACTCTCAAGTATGGGGTCCCACAGGGGTCGGTTTTGTCCCCCATGTTGTTTAACATTTACATGAAGCTGCTGGGTGCGGTCATCCAGAGCTTTGCAGTGTGCTGTCATCAGTATGCTGATGACATGCAGCTCTATTTCTCCTTTTCATCTTCAGCAGGAGAGGCTGTGGATGTGTTGAACCGGTGCCTGGCTGCGACAATGGACTGGATGAGGGCTAATAAACTGAGACTCAATCCAGACAAGACTGAGATGCTGTTAGTAGGTGATTCCGCTGACAGGATGGGGGGTGTTCTACCGGTTCTGGATGGGATTGTACTCACCCTGAAGGAGCAGGTTCGTAGCTTGGGGGTTCTTTTAGATCCATCATTGTCACTTGAGGCTCAGGTGACCTCAGTGGTACGGAGTGCCTTCTACAAACTCCAGTTGGTGGCCCAGCTACGTCCCTATCTAGACAGGGATAACCTGGCTTCAGTTGTCCATGCTCTGGTAACCTCCAAGTTAGATTACTGCAATGCACTCTACGTAGGGCTGCCTTTGAAGACGGTTCAGAAGCTGCAGCTCGTGCAAAATGCAGCAGCTAGATTGATTTTGGGAACCAGAAGGTTTGACCATATAACACCTGCTCTGGTCCGCTTGCACTGGCTGCCTGTATGTTTCCGAGCCCAATTCAAGGTGCTGGTTTTGACCTATAAAGCCTTACACGGCTTGGGATCACAATACCTGACGGAACGCCTCTCCTGATGTGAATATACCCGGTCACTACGTTCAACATCTAAGGTCCTCCTCCGGGTGCCTACTCCGAGAGAGGCTCGGAGTGTGGCAACAAGGGATAGGGCCTTTTCGGTGGTGGCCCCCAGACTATGGAATGACCTCCCTGACGAGGCTCGCCTGGCACCAACGCTGCTATCTTTCCAGCGCCAGGTTAAGACTTTCCTCTTTGCCCAGGCATATGGCAGCACATTTTAATCACCCACATGTTTAGTTTTTTTTAATGGTTTTTAATGCTTTATGTGTGTATGTTCTGTGTTTTAGAGTTTAAATTTTGTATATTTGTTTTTATCTCAATTTTAGAATTTCTGTAAACCGCCCAGAGAGCCCTGGCTATGGGAGCGGTATATAAGCGTAATAAATAAATAAAATAAATAAATAAATGTGGCCAATAGACCCCTGAGGTTTCACACCCCTGATGCAAGGGGGTAGACCAACTGATTTACCACAGAATTCGGCACCGAACGGCTCGGAAATAGAATTAAAGGAGTATGACCTGTAGGTTTCACACCTGCCTCTTAGAAATCCCACACGGTCATTTCACTATAGGAAAAAAAAAAATTGTGCAAGGGGTGGGGTGGGGGTGGGGAGTAGCCCATGTTTGTTAGAATCAGCTCTGGGATTGTCGTTCATAACCTTAGAGCCGGAACAACAGCTTCTCTTGTCCAAAAGCTCCCCCTGATAAACAGGGGCCTCATCTTATGACCCTCTTTCCCCCAAAAGAGCTACTAATGCAACCCAGAATAGTGTGTTGCATGGCACAAACAGGAAACAGGTATGCCTACCCATGTACACGTGAACACACACACACACACACACACCTGCTTGCAGAGAGAGAAAAAGAAAAGGCTCCAGGCAACTCAAACAAGTGGACACGGCTGTCTCGCTCATAATTGGTGGAAAATTCCTTCCTGGCCAAATAGGGCAACCAATTATTAGAACATATCCCCTGAAACATCTTCCAGCGAAGCTTGGCAAACACGTTTCACACACAGCCTGTAACAAGGCTATGGCAAATGGAAAATAGGAAAATTAAACACAGATTAGATCAATTTGCTTTGTGTAATCTAGTCTGGATTGCATATATTTACCTTACCATAAAAATCACAGTTTAATAACACTCATTCAGATGAATATAATTTATATTTTTGCACTAGGCAGTGCTTCATATTAGCAAACTCCAACCTAGTTATTTCCATGGGCAGTTTCAGGGGTTTGGAGAAACCAGTAACACATGTGTGTGACTAACATTTATAGAATGTGGATTATATCTGAAGGTTAGGTGAACCAGAACATATGGACTGGGAGGTGGTGTTCATGCTGTCATGAATGGAGCTGCTCTCCTACTGAAAATAAGTTTTACCTTATTTTTTAATTTCAAGTTTCCTTATTCCCTCTAATATGCACATTTTTGTCCACATTTTTTTTTTTGGGGGGGGGGGATTGTAGACCTATGTTGCAAAATTTGGAGAAGAGCACATTTGAAGGATAGCTGCATTTTGGTTTGCATATTGATTTGAAAGTGCAAGATGAGGTATATGAACTATATCTACATTAACATGTGAAGACAGTGAATTTCTCCCCCATCTCAATCCCCAACCCACCTACAATGCTGTAAAAGTTACCTTTATCAGCCCTTCCTTTAGAGGCCCTAGTGACCCTAGTAGCTTGAAGTGCCCCAGATCACCTGACCCTGGAACATTGCTTACAACATCTCCATGAACTGGTAAATTCTTGGGGCAGTACTCAACTATGTTGTTCCGCTAGTGCAAATGATATTGCTCTAGAAAAAACTAGCTTCTGAACTGTGCACTGGATTCATTTTTTGCAGTGTTTTCCCAAAGTGCACATGCAACTCCTACACAAATGTGCTTTTTAAAATTAGCATGGAAGGGAAGTTCTGCTTGTGCAAGTAGTTAAGCAACCAGTTGCGCAAGTGGCTGTGTACCCAGTTGTGCAATTGCACAACTGCTTGCACAATTGAAAGATTTGGTGGAGGGAGCTCTGCTAGAGCTATTTCAGTTTGCAGAATGCTTCTGTATGAAACTGCCCAAATATTGATTCCAGCCCAGAAGCTTTGCTTGTGTCACCTCCCGCAACCTCTGGACTAAGGCAGAGAGGGCACTTTTCCATTTGTGCCATCCCATATTTGGAACTGCCTTCCCAGAAAAGCTCACCTGACACTGTCTTACTTTTCTTTTTAGTGGCAGGTGAAAACATTCTTATTTCCCCTGGGACAGAGATTTCTGTGTAGGATAGAGCTATTAGTTGTTTAGCTTTGGCAAGCTTGTTTTATAGTGGTATTTACAGCTTTCAATTTTGACTTGTGGATTTGATTTTATGTTTTTATCTGTACACCTCTCTGTAAGCAATAGATGAAGTGTAGCCCATTGTGCACATGTACGTGTAAACACACACACACACGCACACACAGAGGACAAATGAAAGGATCAATGTTTTCCCCACACCTTCTTCTCCTGAACTTGTCAAATTGCCCAGTAGGATTGCCTTATCACATGTACTGAAATGCACTGGAAGCATCGCTCCTTTCATGCAAACCTCTTGGTTTGGAAATATGTAAATGATGCTAATCCTGAGGCCGAGGTCAGATTTGGTCAAAGGATCACCAGTTGTTGGCCCATAATACATAATCTGAAGGGTCCCCCCCCATCTAGTAGGAAATAAATTTGAGGGGCAAGTCTTGCAGCTCAGTCTGTTACTTGGAAATGGGGATGAAATTTCTGGTGTTCCTGACTTGTTCTAGAATACATAGTAGTAGACTGTCACTTAAGGAATATCTGTCTGTCCAAATTCCTGAATAGTTAAGCTACAGGCCTCCAGCTTTTTCTACCTGTTTCACAACTGCTTCATCAGAATCAGACTATCACAACAGCTTAATGTTGCTTATGGTTGAGGAAAGAGGAGGATTTGTTGAGTTTTATTCCTCATATTTCAAAAAGACTTAAGTCCTTCAAAAAAGGGTTGACTTGGATCCCCAGCCAAAAAACGTGAATCTCCAGGAGTGGTGAGTTCTTGACCTGCTGTCACTTTAGGAATATCTGTCTGCCCAAATTCCTGATATGGCTGAGTAAATTCCTTGTTTGACACAGACATGTCATCTAGATGTAAAATAGGCAAAACAAATTAGCCCCTGTTCCATGCCTTTTATTTGTCATTATTATTATTATTATTATTATTATTATTATTATTATTTGTAAGATTGCTTGGTCCTGTGTTCAATTCCCCTCTAATTGTGGCTGATTTAGGGGAAAAAATAAAATTAATGTGGGCATTGTCAAAATGAGGGAGGGAAAAGGAGGAGGCATTGTAGCATGCACAGCATGCCACAGACCTTAGTCCCTTCAATTCATTTGCAGCTCCCCCTGCCACATACGTATGCATACATGACTGATGTCATATATGCAAAAAAAGCAGTCCTGAATTTATTGTATGTATGATTGCATTAGATTCATTTTTGCACTTTTTCCCAAAGTGTACATACAGCTCCTGCACACCTGTGCCTTTTAAAATTAGCATGGAATCATCTTTTGAGATTTATTGTTGCTCACTTGTGTTTCAGCATTTTGTAAGCTTTTCGTTTCAAATTGTTTGGGCCTAGAGCTCCCATCAGCCTTAACCAGCATAACTAATGGCAAGGGATCATGGAGTTGTGGACCAAAACACTTGGAGGGCCCCAAGACGTCCATCCCTGTTCTAAAGAGATCTGCGCATTATAATGTATGTGGCTGTGTTCTGTTTATCTTTATTCATTGCTTGCTATTGTGGTGCTGAAAGGATAGCGCCTACCCTAAAATCAGGGACTTTTTGTTTTTTTTAACAACCTTCATTAGGCTTAAGAGTAACTAAACAGTCTGCTGATTTGTCTATAGAAGCAAACTGACCCCATGCTATAACCCCAGAAAAGTACATATATTCTACTATATGTTCCTACGCCAAGCTGTTTTTGGAGGATATCGAAGGCCACAGCTTTGTCCAATCTACTGCAAGATTTTGTTAGAGAATGCAACTTCATCTATATGAGTGCTGAAATTTCTGAATGTTGTCTCAGTTCCCATTTCCTTAGTAAAGCACATATTTTTAAATTGTTAAAATACAGTAAAACAAAGTTAGTTGTTTAAGAAACAAAATTGACTGTGTTTGCCCCCCACCGCACTGTGGGCTTTGATTCTAAAGGATGATCTACAAGTTCAGAAAATTTTTAGAATCAGGTGAGAGAATCACATACAGGAACTCCACCCCATTATAAGCTTCCTATTTTCTGATACGTTAGCTACTAATGGGCAAGGATTATTATTATTATTATTATTATTATTATTATTATTACATGGTGTTTTTTCTAGACAGACATGATGGGCTTTGCAAAGTCATGCTGTCTTCTACAGATTTAGGAATTTTCTGACAATTGAGCATGTTTTAAGTATGACTGCTTTCTGGATGTTGGTGTGGATGTATTTTGGTAGGCCCAGTTTCTGAAGGTTTTCTGTATAGTTTTTTGATGTGATGCTGGTGACTGATGTAATTAACAGAATAGCTTAAAAAGTTTATTGTATATTAGCCGCATGGGCCAGATGAGACAATATTACACCCTCCGTGAGCTTACCACTAGCCAGCAAAAGTGCTGCAAAAGAGAGTGTTAATAGGATATCAATCATCCGGGTTATAATTACAATGGTACTAACCAACATATAATATTGGGTTATTAGAGTTTAAACGTTTGAGTCAATCAATAGTTTCTGGACCTCCATTGCCCGGTGTACAAATTTGGCAGTCCTAAATGATAATTGTGACCTTTTCCTGTTGCCATAGTTCTTTGACTTCCATGGCCAGTGGTGTATATTTTTCTCTCTTTTCCTTTTCTACAACATTTTTGTCATTTGGTATTGCTATGTCTATGAGGTATGTATGTTTTCCTTTTTTGTCTATGACCATTCTGTCTGGTCAGTTGCAAGGTATTATTTTGTCAGTATGAATTGTTCTGTCCCAGTATATTTTATGATCTGCATTTTCCAAGATTGTTTCAGGTGAGTATGTATAGTATGGTGTATGTTGTTTGATAAGGTTGAATTTGATGGTCAGTTGTTGGTGAATTATTTTTGCAGCTGTATTGTGTCTATCTGTATAGTCCATTCCTGCCAGAATGTATTATTATTAGACACAAGGAGCATTTAAACATGCAATTCCAATCATATGCTTGTATGGTAGAGATACTGGAGAATTTCCTTTGGTCCACATTTTTAAGGAAACCAACCTAATTCATGCTTCCTGGAATAATATGTGGCTTGGAGTGCATTTATCTTTCACATTGTGCAGTTCTTCAAATTTGGCAATGTAGTTCTTGTCTCAAAAATGCATACAAAAATGTATATTTTGGGGAAATATCTTACCAATCGAGTTGTTTAGGGGTAATTGTACAATTTACATGTCAATGTCTCTGCATTGTTGTTGTTGTTGTTGCTGCTGTTTTAATTAAAGTTGCAAGTTGGAACCAGCTTGTGGTTTAACACATCAAAAACTGATGCAGACTGGAAAGAGACATTTTTTAATATTGAAAGACCATATATAGACTAGTATATGCTACAGAATTTTAACTGCAGTTATGGTTTTCACTTCCATTAGCAGAACCAAGAGGTGATGATTTCCTCTCCTCCTGTAGCCACTTGTACGACTTTAAAATTACTCCAGAGGGTGGGACCCATCTACAAGTAATTATAATTAACTCTCCAGTCCTTATTACTACCAACTGTAGAATACTCCTTTTCATGTTAATCAAAGATAAGGCTCATAGAGGAGCAAAAGTATGTGGTTGGATCATGCCCTTATATTTTACTAAAAATTAAAAATAAATAAAAAGAGAGTACCACAGACAGAAAGTAAGCCAAAAAAGTGATAATGTGAATTAACCCCAAAATAAACACAAATTGAATGCAATTTAAAATAGGGATGTGCTCCGCTCCGATTAGAAGCGTAGAAGCAGGAGCGAATTGGCCTGCTCCGCCTTGCCCAGAGGCAGAGTAGAAGCGGACCGCGGACCCCTAGAAGCAAGGCGAAGAGAAGCGCCCATTTTTGGAGCGCTTCTCTTTCCGCGGACCGATCCGATCGCCATTTTGAAACATTTCACCCATAGGATTGCATTGCGGAAAAGAAAAGGGGATAACTGTGTTGTTTTTGAAGCTATCTTTCTGAAACTTCTTGTGCTTAGAGAGTCATGGCTGGGGGTCATTTTGAGCCTACTCTCAGCTCTCTGCGTGGTGCGGTTCGCTTGCTAGAATTTTTTTAAAAAACCGGCGGGAAAAATACCTTTTCCGAAGGGCTGAGGGGCAGAGTCAACTCCTGGTCATGATCACATGATCCCAAAGCTGGAGGAGGGGATAGGCAAAATGGGTAACTTGGGATTCTGGGAACTTCTCTTTCTTATTCTGAACAAACTTTTCCCAGTGTTTTTAAAACAGTAGCCCCACCAAATGCACAAACACAACCTGAAAACAAATACTAAGCCAATAATAAGAGAGCACTGCTACCCACCCTAACTTTGGGGAACAACTGAAAAGATGTGGTGCAAGGGGATGAGCTCCCCTAGGGCATCCCATGTGGACATGCCCTCACTCTCTCCTGTACTTGGAGGGCCATCAGAGCCCTCCAAAGAGAGTAACCCGGTGGAGCAATGCCTATCATGAGTTGAAGTGAGAGCGTTGCTTCTTAAAAGACTGGGTCTCCAAAGAGAGTAGCGTGGTGGATCAATGCCTTTCATGAGTTGAACTGAGAGCGTTGCTTCTTAAAAGACTGGTGTCACTAGGACCAGTCAAATTGGCAGATGCTTCCCCCTCCCCTGGGCACGTCCCCCTCTTACTGGTAAAAGACAGATATAGCCTTTTAAAAAAAGTTCTTCTTGTTGTTTATTCAGCAACACTGCTGCTTTTAATTCCACCCCCTTCGTTTATTTACTTATTTATTTATTCCATTTTATATGCATTACTGGCTTATCCTTGGCTCACTTCCTTATGCCCCCAGAAATGTCTGCTGCCTGCCTGCCTTCCCTCCCTCCTCCCCTGCCCGCCTTGCAGGGATGTCTGGCTTTGACTCAGGGGAGAAGTCCTTCCTGCGCTCACTTGGAGTTTTGAAAGTTCCAAATCCATTTTTCAAGTGTGGAAGAAGATTCATATTAGGTTGATGATCTCTACTCCCCAATTCATGGCATCTTGGGATTTCCTTTGAAATGGCCCCATTGAGCTGTCTGCAGGTTTAAGCCCCGCCAAAAATCAGGGGATAATAGGATTGCCTTGTACCTTGGCATGATTGTGGGTCTAGATGGCATCTGTGAGTGTGCCCACTTCCCTTGTTTTTATCTGTCCAAATGTCAGAGAACAGTCCACGTCTGCAAATGGGGTGCCCGATTTTCATAAATTCCCCAAAAATCAGGGGATGATGGGACTGCCTTGAGTCTTGGCGTGTGTGTGTATCCCTGGATAAGCTGTCATGGTGGCGAGTTTGAGGTTTCTAACGTGCAAATTGACAGAGCTATCGAAAGGGGCGTGAATGGGGTGCCCGATTTTCATAAATTCCCCCAAAATCAGGGGATGATGGGACTGCCTTGAGTCTTGGCGTGCATGTGTATCTTTGGATAAGCTGTCATGGTGGCTAGTTTGAGGTTTCTAACGTGCAAATTGATGGAGCTATCGAAAGGGGTGTGAATGGGGTGCCCGATTTTCATAAATTCCCCGAAAATCAGGGGATGATGGGATTGCGTTAGTCTTTGTGTGCGTGTGTATACCTCCATGAGGTGTCATGGTGCCAAACTTGAGGTTTCTAACTTTCACAGAAAAAAAGTTGTATACTTTTTTAGCTTAATGCAAGCCTATGGGGGGGGGGGGAACGGCGCTCCGATCCGGATCCGGAGCTCCGCAGCGCAGCGGAGCGGACATAGGTGGAGCGGGGGCGGAGCGAGGCGGCCCGATCCGCAAATCGCGGATCTGGAAGAGAAGCAGAGCGGGGGTCCGTGCACACCCCTAATTTTAAAAAAGGACACATAAAATAGAAATTATTAAGTAATTTGAAAGCTTATGGAGTCTAAGTAATATCTACAAAAGACCTCAAAAGTGGCCAGATATATTCACGTTATTCACGCTGCTTTCTTTCCAAAGCTATTTAATGGAAATAGCCTATTTTAAAAATAAATAGACAACAATTCTATCCCAGTGAAAATGTAGAATGCTCCATCCAGTCTTTTCATCCTGCTATGATATTCTAGTTGTTGACACGGCTTACTCAAGACTGTGCAATATCTTTATCCTTTTGTGATTTGATCCTCCCAGCCTTTGCTCACAGAACTGAACTGATAATATTTGTGTAAACATGTAGTGATTCTGTTGTTCTTACTTTCCCAGGCATTAATCTCTGTTAAAGCCAATAGACTGCTAAATGGCTTGTGCAAGATGAATATCAAGTTGACAGGCAGCTTGGCAAAATTAGATTTTATTGACAAACGTCAATGGCTCCCCCCCTTCATACACTCACTGCACATGCAGTGTTTTGATTGATCTGTAATAAAGTTGCACAAATAGAAAAGGCAATCAAACAGATTATTTAAAAGGCAAGTGCAACAAAACAATGAATAATAAGATGTGTGAGCTTTTCCTTAAAGTGCCCAATTAGTCTTTGGGCAAGGAGAGAAAACTGAAAGCAGAGGGGCGTTTGTGCATATGATACAGTAATCACATCAGATATGTTTGTATCCTGCTCTTCTTTCAAGAACGTTAAGCTGTTTACCATATTTTATCATTCTCAAAAACCCTGTGTGTTAGTGTGTGATTGGATCAATATCATCCAGTAATTTTCATGACACATCAGGAATTTTGATCCCAGATGATCCTGGTCTAAGTTCAGTTCTCCAATCAGACATTACACCTTCTCTCAAGAACCATTCTCACAACCTTAGAATCCAGAAAACAAGTACAGGGGGAGTCTATATTTGATTCCACAGATAAAAACAAGAGGTAGCCAGAGAGACCTATAAGCTCCAAACAATTTTTTACAGTTATTCAAATTGTGTGTTTTTTTTTTTAAAAAACCATTCTTGTTTTATGTTGCCTATTTTATATGGATGTTTGATTTGATTTTATAACTGTTACTCTATTATTTTAACATTGGAAGCCACCTTGTGATATTTTGGAGGTAAAATAAAAAGGCAGAGTAAATCTTTGAAATATTTGCATTCTTCTCCCATTGATTAAAGTGTATCCCCCCCTCCACCCAAAGTATGCATTTTCATACACATTTTTTGAATGTATGCATGCTGTTGAATGCATTCTTTTTGGGTCTCTGAATCATTTTGCAAGTTCAAAAATGTATGGACTTTGAGTACAGATTATTATTATTATTATTTATTATTATTATTATTATTATTATTATTATTAATTAAATTTATATACCGCCCCATAGCCGAAGCTCTCTGGGTAGTTTACAAAAGTTAAAAACAGTGAACATTAAAAAGTATACAAAATTTAAAACCATCAAAAATATAAAAACAACAGTATAAAACAACAGTATCCATTTAAACAACAACAGTTCTTGGATTGCATCTAAGTCCATGTTCGACCCAGAAGATGCAAAATCCTGGTAAAAATGAACTGAAAGGAATTTTACATACATGCCTACTTGAAGTAAAATAGATTTGCGGGGTTTTTTTGGGGGGTGGGGTGGGGGGAATAGTTTTATTCCTCAGAGTTATACTGGATTCTCTAGGTGACCTGCCTTCTTGCCTGGGAATGAAACCATAGCTTAGCATTCTGAACCTATTTGCAGCAGCATTTGAGGTTTCCCTCAATCATCCCATGACAGCTCCTAGCAAGCACCCAAGGCTCCACTGGACTAGGGAGATGTGGATCCATTCCATGGGCCTCAGAATGGGATGCAGCCCATTCACCACTCTGACTCCATCACCCTGACTCCAAAAAGACCTTTTAGTGCTCAATTCTATGCATGTTTAGACCAAAAAAGGTCCTGGAATTCCCAGCATATCCCAGTCAGCATGGAAGGTTGGGGAATGCTGGGAGTTGGACTGTTTTTGGTCTAAACATGCGTAGAATTGCACCCTTAGTGAACTTTGCCCCCATGCCAGAGCACCAGTGCTGATGTTAATGGTAAACCGCCCAGACAGCTTTGGGTATGGGGTGGTATATAAATATTATTATTATTATTATTAATAATAATAATAATAATCGTATCAGTCCATCAGTGGAATGGACACTGTTGATGGAATGGGTTCCCATTTGCCCTACAGTTCCCCTAGTGTGTCCCCAGATCTGCTCTTGTAGAATGGAGGAGCATGCAGAGCAGATGGGGGAGCGGAGGGTATGAGGCAGGAGAGGAAGGGGGAAGTCTCTCTGTGTGAGCTGACTTTGGATGGGGAAAAATGATACCCACAATATATTAATGTTTTAAAAGTCATATCAATATTAGATTTTGACAAACCACTAGTATAAAACTAGACCAATAAAACACAATATATCTAGAGCTGTTTTCAAGCCCTCACTTTTCTCCTGCCTTTAAAGAAGGGAGCAGAAGATATGTGTGAGATGCAGGAAGAAAATAAATGCCTGGGTTGTGCCTTCTCTTAGGAAGGGAAATGCCAGGGAGATGGCTATCGAAATCAAGGAAGCAGCTCATTTCCCTCTGGCTTAAGATCCTTCTTGCAGTTGGTTGGTAGTGGTGTTTACAAGACTGTTACGTCGATAGAAAACAAAGCAGAGCCAAATTACAGTTTGTAATATATTACGCCCATACATCTGTTTTCAGAGCCCTCAAACTTCAAATTGGATACTTTTACAATTGACTGTCATAAGTAGAAGATGGTATTAAATATAGGCCTACTTGGCATGTCTCATTATAGGCGTGGATTGGACAGAGAGGTCCGCACAATTGCTAATTTGGTAAGAATTTTTAAAGGCAAACCAAATTCTGGCTTTTTGAATGAGTTCATTCTTTCTTTTCATAGATCCTATAAGTGGGATCCCACAAGGGATTGTGGGAGTAAGAAAGGGAGAATGGAAGGGGGAAGGATCACACTTTATTCCTTTTCCCCACCTTCCTTTCCTCCACAATTGGGATGGGAGACAAATGTGTGGTTTCTTGCTGAATTTTGCACTTTTAGACCAATACACAAAGCAAAACCCAGTTATCCTTCAAAGTTCGCCAAATTTTGCAATGAACTTCTCCAGTCAGAAAACATGTATATTTGAGGAAAGTGCACACAAAAATGCATATAGTGAAAGTAACATACAAAAATATATTATATTTGGAACATTGCTTACAACAAATGTGTTTATGAGGCAAAAGTGTGTAAAAATGGTATGGATTGGAGAAACGTGCATAAAAATGCACATTTCTTTCATGTGAACTTAAACAAAATAGTTTGGGATGAACTGAATTTAAGACTGGAAAATGTTCAATGTTTGGGACAAGCTAACGTTAAGATTAGAAAAATGAGAAACTGAGAGAATTGGAATGGAGAGATTTGTCTATCCCTATTCTGCTATGAAGCTGTCTTTAGATGAGGAGACTGGACACATAGAAAGTTTTCCTGTAGCCAAGTTACTGTCTTCCCCACATCAATTGATTAGTCTGAGGGGATGATAAGTGCAAATCTTCTGCCCCACATATAAAGCATGATGAGGGGGCAGTACAGCTTCTTTTGACCTTCAAACAAAGCATCCTATTGGGAGTGGAAGAAACGAACTTCAAGAGAAATCATCAAAGGGGTGCTCCATTTTTGAACCTCATCTTCTCCCTCCACACTCTCTTTTCTGCTCTGGGGATTAAATAAATGCAGCATCTTTCCTTCATCCCCCAAAATAATCATTGGGGAAAGAAGATACATGAATTCTCTCTGAGAATATGAACCTAAAGGGCATGATGTCTCTGAGATCACTTTCAATCTTCCGTGGTTACTAGAGAAAGGGGAAGATACCCATGCCCCCAGTGACCACAAAAGCTAGAGCTTGAATACTGCTACATTCTGCTGCTGGGCATGTGTCCTGGGGTGTGTGAGGAGAGTACACCTGCACCACCCTTATGCAAGGGCTGTGGGGATCATTCCACGACTCCACTCTGTCCTACAGCAGTTATGAATGAACATGAGCCAACCCATAGAAGAGCGTCCTTTTGTGCCCTGTCCCTCCTCCTCATTCAACATCACTTCAGCCGAATAGGATCATTTATTTATTTAAATGTATAATCAAACCCTTATTAAACTTTAAAACACTAATCTGAAATGACCCTTGACAATGCTTTAATGAATACTGCTAAACCTATAATCAACTGAAAATACTATCCCCCTTTGCATCTAAACTATAGGTTATGGCTAGAGACAACATGAACCTGATGATACCTTACCGACTTAAGAATTGTTGTCTCCTCACACAGTCATGCCTGCTGGCTAGACACTAGTGCCTTCAACTCTGACAACCTTACTGTTGAAGCTGGTGGAGACCATTTCTGCTAAAATGCTGTTTTTCTGCTTGATTAAATGAAGGCCTTTCAAATGTAAATGAATAATATATCTTCTGGCTTTAGCACAGGGAATTGTACCCATCTCTTAATTGACATTTCACTTTTTATTCATTTATTACTTTTATGCTTTTCTTCTGGCAGCATACATATAGGGGCTGGATCCAGACTTGATTATGATTCAAACAGACCTACTGAAATCAGTGAGATAAGTAAGTCATGACTAACTCAGCCCTCATAGATTACAATAGGTCTACTCTAAGTATGACTAAATCTTGGTGTAACCCATGGAGCTTTCAGGCACTGATCAGATCCAGACCTGTTTAGTTTCAGCCAGGACACTTTATGTGTGTGCCTTCGAACTATGGCATAGCTAAGTAGACTTACAGTCATTGTGGATGAATACAGCAACATGACATGAAAGGTGGAGATATGGCAAGGAGCTGTCCACAGGAGATGTACAGCAGTGAATTCCATCCAGCATTTCATGAGTGGATGTTTCTCAACTATGGGACTTGCCCTTCCTGCTCTCTCCCTCAGTCTCAATCAATCAATCAATCAATCAATCAATCAATCAATGTACTCTCCCTCATGTTCCCCACAAATCAGCTCCAGAGGGTCCCCCAGCCCTCCAGACCAGATTGGGAGTAGGTGACAGAGCGCTGCAGATGCACTCTGTTGGATGTGAGCCATTGAGAGAAAAAGCATAAACTCCAGGGACACATTTTCTCTTCATTCCCATCTTCAATATTACTTGGAAGAGACTACTCTCTCTTTCTCAATCTTCCCTGTTTCCTTCTTCCTCCCTGTACATGCCATCTTGCCTATTCCAGTTTGCTTCAGAATGTTCTGAATCTAGCTCAGAGGTTGCCACTTAATGTAACTCTATTGCATTCACTGAGAATCTCACTTTTACAAGAGATTATATGGGCAAATGTTCCATGTGGTGAGTTTATGGTGAAATTTATGAAGAACTATGCAAATAATCCATTCTGGTTTCACGAGGAGAATGGAAGAACAAGGAGAGATGAAAGCTATGAGCAGAGATCTGAACTACCTTGAACACATAGTTCAGATTCGTGGAGTCTTCTGGACAAAACATTTTTGAAAATGCTAAATTTCGGCATACATTTTTTCCTTGTCAAGCTGCTTTTAAAAATAGCTTAAATAGGGATGGTGAAGTAAAATTCTACAATAAAGGCCACATGAAATCAATGGAAGGGGAAAGAAAAAGGAAGAAAGAAAGAAAGAAAGAAAGAAAGAAAGAAAGAAAGAAAGAAAGAAAGATTTTTCTGTGCACATTTTTTAAATACACACAAGCTGCTGAATTCAGTTTTTTCAGTCTGTGAATCACATTGCAAGCTTGGAAATGTACAGACATAGCCACAGATTACGACAAGTCTATGTTCGGTCTGGATGATGTGAACCGGGTAAATCCAGATCAAAACCAAACTGAAACAAATTTCTCATACATCCCTAAATGTCACCAGTATGCTGACGGCACACAGCTCTAGCTCTCTTTCTCATCAGATCCAGGTGATCTAATAAAATAAGAAATAAGTGCTTGGCCATGGTAATGGACTAGATGAGGGCCAGTAAACTGTCGCTGCAGAGGCCACCAGTGAGGGAGGAAGCAGCAGCCAGGCACCTCTCCATCGTGCCTGGGTCCAGCTCCAGCTGAGAGCCCCCTCCCTCCTCCTACCAACTGTCTCTGCAGAGGCCACCAGTGAGGGAGGAAGCAGCAGCCAGGCACCTCTCCATCGTGCCTGGGTCCAGCTCCAGCTGAGAGCCCCCTCCCTCCTCCTACCCACTGTCACTGCTGAACTTTGCAACTAAGATTGTAGTGCCTGAATTTGCTTTCCTTTCCCCCCTCCTCCTCCCTCCCAGTCCCCTTTCCTTTTGTGTCATGTTTTTTAGATTGTAAGCCTGTGGGCAGGGACTGTCAAGAAATACTTTTGTAAGCTGCCGTGAGAGCCTTTTTTGTCTGAATGGTGGCATAAAAATGCTTAAATAAATAAATATAAATAAATCCAGACAAGCCAGAGGTACTGCTTGTGGGTAGTTTGACTGTCTAGTGACCCCGCCCCTGATCTTGAGATCTGGTGGGTCATGAGCAAGCCTTTTCTCTGGTAGCCATCAAATTGGGGGAATGCCTTCCTAGAGACATCCACCTGGCACCTACTTCATTTACTTTTTGGCATCAGGCAAAGTCCTTTTCATTTTCCCAGGCCTTTTAAAAGATTTTTAAAAACTGCTCTTTGCTTTATTTTTTAAAGATATGTTTAGTACTGTATTTTAAAAAGATCTTTCTTAATGTTTTAGTTGCCAGGTTATTTATCTTTTTAAAAGTATTCCGAATTATTGCTGTGGCTAATAAAACAATTCTTTCAGTGTGTTTTTCACTGGTTTTTATCACCAGTTTTATTACATTTGCTTTTATTAGGCATGCCACCCTGAGAGCTTCAGCTATAGGGCGACTCAAAAATTAAATGAATGAATAAATACAGTTTAGATTCTTTAATAATGCCATGCCACATTCTCTCTGGACTACTGAACACCGCAGAGACTGTAGTGGCCTTTGCCAGCATGACTTTAGGTAGGACTTCCTCCTCTCTGCACTATATTATAAAGTGATGCTGGATAGTTCTGAGTGAGCCTTTCCATGAGCTGATAGAGATTAAGCTAAATTCAGTATTTATTCCTTATTTTATTTATTGCATTTTAGACTGTGCAATAATTGGGGTTCTCAGCACCTTCTAGAGAAACGTATTTCAGATAGGTAGTTGTCTTAGTCTGTCACCAAATAAGAAGAATGCTGTGGCACTTCCATGATAAAACGGTGACACTAAATTTTGTATGGGGGTGGGGAATGTACATCACTTTCTTCTTATCACTTGTTGTGTTAACTCTTGATGACTCACAGATGAGTCTGTGAACTGATTCCATTGAAAGAACTGATGTACATTGAAATACTGCAATATCTTTGATCTTTTTAAAAGCTGGATAAAAATCAAAAGCTCTAAGATGCCCAAGAGATGTATGGCATTGTGTAAAGGACCCACAAACACCTGTGAGTCCAATTGCAAGCATGCAATAAAAGCCTTGTGTAGAAAGGTTTCATATGCTGCATAAGCTATACGGTGAAGTTTTGGGAAATATTAAGCAGAAGTAACATCATTGGCATGCGGACAACAGGTTCAAAGGGTTCAACTGAACAACGTAATCCGCTGCCGCCACCATGTTGTGGTAGCAGGGCTGGTGCTAGCTGTAGGAAAGAGCAACAAATGCAGCTGCTTCCCACCCCGCTCCGCCTCTGGAAGGCTTTTTTCACCGGTGCAGCCGCTGCCCCCCCAGCTTGTTCGCTCTTTCACTCACTCACTCACTCACTCAGCTGCTCCCTGCTCCCAGCTGCTCTGCCTGACCTCTCGCGACAGTTGCTGAACAACTTACTGTTACTCCGGTCAAGGAAGCTCGTAGTCTTGGCTTTATATTTGATTCCTCGCTCTCCTTTATTCCTCATATCGAGGCAGTAGCTAAATCCTGTCGTTTCTTCCTGTATAATATTGCCAGGATTCGACCATTTTTGTCTGTCTCTTCTGCCAAGACTCTCGTTCACGCACTGGTTATCTCTCGGTTGGACTACTGCAACCTTCTTCTCTCTGGCCTTCCTTCGTCTCACATCAGTCCGCTGGTCTCTGTCCACCACTCTGCCGCTAAGATCATCTTCTTGGCCCACCGCTCTGACCATGTCACTCCACTTCTGAAATCCTTCATTGGCTTCCAATTCACTCCAGAATCCAATATAAACTTCTCCTGTTGACCTTCAAAGCTTTTCACGGTCTAGCTCCTGCCTATCTCTCCTCTCTCATCTCACACTATTGCCCCGCTCGTGCTCTCCGCTCCTCTGATGCCATGCTTCTCGCCTGCCCAAGGACCTCTACTTCCCTTACTCGGCTTCGTCCTTTTTCTTCTGCTGCCCCTTACGCCTGGAACGCTCTTCCAGAACACTTGAGAACTACAAACTCAATCACAGCTTTTAAAACTCAGCTAAAAACTTTTCTGTTCGCTACAGCTTTTAAATATTGAGTTTGTTCTGACTCTATACTGTTTAGCTTCACCCTACCCAGTGCCTGTTTACACTTCCCTGTGCCTGTTTGCATTCTCTTTCCCTCCTTATTGTTTACTACAACTTTGTTAGATTGTAAGCCTATGCGGCAGGGTCTTGCTATTTACTGTGTAATCTGTACAGCACCATGTACATTGATGGTGCTATATAAATAATAATAATAATAATAATAATAATAATAATAATAATAATAATAGCAGCCAAGCTGGGGCCAGGAAGCAGCACGTGGTGGAGCCGAGGAGGGGACTGTTTCTGTAAGTAGTAAGATTGCCCGGAGCTGTGGATTGGGGACCTTCCCCCTTCGGAGCTGCTGCCCTCCTCTCATCATCAGCCTTGCAGGTACTGTAATATTTGGGAGAGAGAGAGAAATTGTATGTTTACATGCCTTCTCTCCTCATAGCTGCCCCAACACCCACCCCAGTCTGGACTCCAGCAAGAGGAAAGAAAGGGGGAAGGGGGAAGAACTGCAATGCCCCCCAGGACCTCCTGGCTAAGGAGGGTTCATTCAGCAGCACCTTTTTCAGAATGCTTGCTAAAACAATTCCTATCTGCCCTTGCTTATTTTAGGGTGTCCAACCCCCTTTTTTCAAGCCATTCTTTTGGTAAACATGGTATGTGTGTATCTTGTGTCACTTTAAAACAGAGCTGCAGCACAATCCTATGTAAGTCTACTCAGAAGTAAGCCCCACTGAGATCAATCAAACTTACTCTGAGGTAAATGTGCATAGGATGCAGCCTGAAAAAGAGGAGAGGATGAAAAAAAGACAGGAGAAAAAGAATTGTAGAAATAGAATAGCAAGGTAACTGTGGGATATTTAACCATATTTAAAGACAATAAGTACAGTAAAATTAGTGCTCCTCTGCTTCAGTCCCAATTAAATAATTACAACAGTGCAGTACAGATTACTTGTTAATTAAAAAAATACAGTTTACTTCAGTTTTCGTTAATTTCGTTTGTTTGATGAATGAAAGAAAGTCCTTTATTACTGTATATTCAATCAATGTTTACCTTAAAAAATATATCCCTGGCCGAACCACCTAATGAAATGTGCTGTGCACGCCTATGAGTAACATTAAACTTACCAAGTGGTTTATATAACAATGTCCAGCTCCATCCTGCCATCCTTCCCTGTGGTCTGCTGCTACTCCACATGGGACCAGGCCCTGTTAGAAAGTGGAGTGGCTGCACAACGCTTCGGTTTTGAGCAAATGAAGACAAATCTGTCAAGCTTGATATTATTCAGATTCTCTGTTTTCCACTGCTAAGAACTGTCTTGGTTCTGTGCAAGCTCCCCACCCTCCTACCCACCCACCCTTCTAGTCCAGCATAGAAATGTATAACTGTTTTTGTGCAAATGACTCAAACATGTTTGTGCATATTTTGGAAATGTACCTATTTTTCCCCTGTGTGTTTTTCAAATGTATGCATGTTGTTGAACACATTTTCTCTTTTGCAAAACACACTGCAAAAGTTGAGGAATATATTTCTTTCCCACTGCAAATTGCATTTGGTCTGCATTAGGTTTTAGGAGGTGCAAATTGGTTAAATGTCACATTAAAATGTGACCGCAATGAATTCCTCACCCATCTCTAATCTTAGCTTCTTATTCTTGGTGCTTCTAGATCCCAGCTTATACAGTGTGGCTATAATATTCGTTACACCATGTTCTGACCTTTATTTCTGGTATAATTTCCTTGTTTTAAATATAATACACATATTTTCCTTATGAGCTGCCTTTTGTGTAGCACCTTTCATTTAGCAGAGTGGATGACATTCCTTATATTTCTTGGGTTGGATCCAGTATCGGTGTCATGCAAGTGGAAGGATACCACTTGTAGAATAGGATCCCTCTTCTGCCCGCTGCAGACCGCTGCATGCCCTCTAAATCTGCTCTGGAAGGTCCCCCAATCCTCTGGAGCAGATTTAAAGGGTTATAGGTGGAAGGAGAGGACTCAAAGGTTCCATTCTGCAAGTCTTCCACTTGCTCAATGCCAAGGCTACATCCAACCATATATATATATATATATATATACAAGGCATGACAGGTGGTTACTAGGGAAGGGCTTTTTCAGTGGTGGTGCCCTGGGGTTGGAATGCCCTCCCCAGAAGGACTTGCCTGGTCCTTTTGGCGGCAGCTGAAGACCTCCCAGGCTTTTTAATCTTGAACCTACTTTGTGATTTATAGGTTTGTTATCTTTGGAGTTTTCAGGTCTGTGAATTTTTTGGTGCCGAGATGTACTCACTGAAAAATTGTGTCCCCACAAAAGGGTTAAACTTTAAGGTGACTTAGGTCTCTGTAATATTTGTTGCTGCAGACTCACACAGCCATGCTTCTGGGGGTGGTTATATTATGTCCATTGTAAAGAAGGAAAAAAATTAGGCTGACTTCCTCAAGGCTATGTTACATCAGGAATTTGGATCTAGGTGTAAATAAGGTCAAACTGCTGAATACGTTGAACCTCTTCAACTCTACTACCTGGAAGGATAATTTTTATATGAATACTTTCTGTTTCCAGACATGTGATGTTTGTTTTACAGTGTAAAAGGAGGAGGGCTTGTATCTTATAGCAAAATACAAGAACAAAAATTAGCCAGTGTTTGTCATGCCAGAGAACATGGTTACGAGTTCCTATATGCTTGCTGCTGCATCAGGTAACATTCATTTTCTTTTGCCATGAGTCACATTTCTTGGTTCTGTAAATACAGTGGCTGCTGCTTCAAAGCTATTTGAATTGGCAATTATTTCACTTGTGTTTGTATTAAATACTCATCTTTTGCAGATGAAATGTTACTTAGGACTGTAATTTTACCATCTGGAAAGACTGTACTGTCTCTATAGTTCCCAATGTCCAGATTACTCTCAGGAAGGTGGGGAAGCCAAAAAGAGATGTAAAATGTGTATGAAGCTGTGTTCCCCCCTCCCACTCCCCTCAGGTTTTGGGAAAATTTGCTCCTAGTGTGAAAATCAGGGGGTTTTGAACATATTTGTATAGCCTAAACTGGATTACTAAAAGATACTTCGTGGTGCACCCTTCTGCAACTTGGTGTCTTCAGTTGGTTGGACTCCAGCTCCATCATTCCCAGCCAGCCAGCATGGGGATCATGAGAGTTGTAGTCTAACACATCTAGAGGGCATTAGCATGTTTGTACACAGTCTTGCTTAACCTTTCATGGTTGTTGAGTAGAAGCAAAACTTATACTTACTTCTCTTACCCTGCATAAAATATCTATTGAATGCTGACAGTTTTAAGATATAGTTGTGGCTCTAAAAACTTGCCTACTACAGCATCAAGCTAGGAGAAAAGTGCTGTTGGGGAAAATTGTGGCATTATTTCCACCACTTTTTCACAACATCGAGTATGCGTTCAAACTCTTCTTCATCATCCATCCATCTCTCGTGCTTCCTGTCTCTTTACTTTGCTTTTCTGATGCGATGTCTAGCATGTACTTTAGCATCCTTATTTGCCTAGTGACCTCCATGGTAATTTTGTATGAATTCACATAATGAGTAAATAGATGAATAGGAAGAGAGGCATTCATCTATTGCAAATTCCAAAAGAGTAGCCTCTGAAGTGGTTGTAACAAAACCAAAAGTGTCACCTTGAAGACTAGCAAATGTATTGTGGGATGACCAATTGCATCCAGACTATATGATGGAAATAAACCCACAGTAAATTTTCCTATACCCATATTTTGTCCCATGTTGAATTTTGACATCAGAATATCAGCACCAGGACCTCCTGTAACTTACTTGGCTAGCCTGTACTGGTTGTTTGATTGTATCTTTATTTCAAACATCCGACGGTTCCTCCGGCAGTTACAAAGCATTATGCATTAAATCATCTTGTGATTTATGTGATGTCTGTAAAGGTTTAGGTAATAACGGATAAACTGTTCCACTTCCTTTCACACCTGGGCAGTACGTCGGTCTCATTCTGTTGCTTTCAGTCTCAGTGAAATCCAAGCTTATATTTCTGCTATTTCATGAATTTGTCCAGTTCTTCTTAAAACTAGTAATCATCTTGGCCATCCCATCACCCCATGATAAGTTGTTTCACTGATCAGTGTGATGTGTATGGAAACAAAAATTCCATCTGTTTGTTTTAGACTTGCTTTGTGTTAATACAAGAGGGTGCTCCATGCTTTTTGCATTATGTGAAAGGATACTAGCCAGCTGTTCTTTATTCATGTTTCCACCCCCTCCAGACAGCTCATGAATAAATGTTCTTTTGAATGCAGTATTTAGGCTGTCTCCCATTTTATTTATGTGGGTCTAGGAGGGTTGCATGGTTGCCAAAGCAATAATCCAAAATGGAATCAGAACCTTCTGAGCAACCTGCGGAATGCAGCTCTACAGGTGTTGCAACAGCTCAAGGTATTTTAATTACTGTGAAAAATAGCATTGCCATAGTAGCCGTCTGTGATTTATATAATGTCCCTTTGCTGAGTGTGGCAGTGCTGTTTCTGCAATGGTGATGATTGTTAATGGGGGTTAAATGAAGTGTCTGGTGAAATAACTTATAATGAATAACTGGCTTTGGGTTTGGTTTTAAATCAAGCCAGATTTTTTATTACCTGGGGCTATGGGTAACAATAATGAACTCCAGCCTTAAAAATGATTTAATGGCCTTCGATGGAGTGAGGGTCCATTCTGCAGTTTCTCAGAAACAGCAATAATCACACCCACCACTCTTTAACAAACATTTCCTAGCAGATTAACCTATGTCTTCCAAATTATAGTGTGCTGCAAACAGGGAATAAGGACATTCTGACTCAATGAGACACTATAAATTCAAAGGTGTCTTTTTTGACAACTAGAGTGGTGGTTTGTTTAGGCATTATCAGACACTAACAGTATTCCTTGTAGTTTTGGGGCCAACCCAAGACATTTTGCTGCCTGTGGTGAAGGACAAAATGGCACCTTTTCCCGTTCCATGCATAAAAGTTGACTGGATAGACAGCTGAAACTTCCTTCAACACTGGCCATGGGACTGGGAATACCTAGCTTGGGGGCACAGGGCAGGCTGCATGGCCCACAGCTTTCTCTTCCAACACTTGCTGCCACTTCCTAGGATCTGCAGCACATACATGAGCAGCAGCAAGCCCCTTCCCCTTTCCTTCTTCAGTGCAGATTCAAGAAAGAGAATGGAAGAATCTGCTTCCATTTTTTCAACCAACCAACCAACCAAAGAACCAAATAACATTCCTTGTTTCATGTGAATCTAGCAGAACTTCTGGTTTGTTCAAAAAAGCCAGGATCAAACTGTAGTTTATGCTTCTGCCTTATTAATAAACCGTAGTTTCTCAAACCAGACTTAATGAGAAACTCTGGTTAATTTATAAGTGGAAGTGGATTCTCCCAATCTCCTCCTTGCCGCCACTCTGGAAGAGGAGGGGGGATGCAAGCCTGAAGCTCACCGCAGCTCATGCACCATTAACCATTGTTTAGCATTACACCGTTAGTGCCATTCTGCCATGCCCGGCATAGCCTGGGCATGGGGAGGCCTTTGTGGGCATGGGAGAGGATGAGATGTGCATGCTTGCCACTGGCTGGGCACCTCAGGGCCACGAGACTGGGAGGGGACTAAAAAGTCTTAAAAGAAAGACTCATCCCTCTCGGATTGCTCTTTGCTGTGCGGCTCCCTCCCTCCCTCCCTCCCTGTAAACAGTGTGGGCTTGTTGGTTGTCATTTGGGGCTGAGTAGGAATTTTTTACTCATGCACTGATTTGTGCATTAGTTTTTTTGCCTACTCCACAGCTTGGGAGTAATAAATAGCTTAATTTGATTCAATTTGGTCACGTTTTATTTGGCGCTAGGTACGGGCATCCAGAGGGATTGAGAATTGGTGAGCATTCACAGGTGCTGTTCAAGGTGACTGGTAAGTCTGAGGCTCCCAGCTTTGAGCCCTGCAGCCTGCCTGGGAGATAAGGCTTACCTTTGGGGCCAACCCTACTCACCCACTCTGAGCTGGGCAGCCTGAGTTAGGGCATGACAAAGGAAGGTCTCCCTACCCTACAAGGGGCAGGCCCATGGGAAGGCGAATGGTCCAGCGCCTGCCCACGGGATACGAATGGCTCGCCCGACCTGAAGGGCCTGCAAGCAGGCCATACTGGATGCCCAATAGGATTTTCACCCCTTTGCAGATCGTTAAATAAATGTGGCCCTGTTTAAACCCAGCTATTGTTGTCTGTCTCATTATTTCTTGACCGACGCACCACAATCAGGGATGATTACAGATGGGGTTAGTTATATCAATCTAGGCCTTATTAGAACTAAACAAATCATCAGTCTAGTCATCAAAAAAGACAGCTTTGAACTTGTAACATGTATTTTCCACAGCGAGAAAATAATGCCTTGCTTTAAAACCAGGGCATTGTTTTTGCACAATCCATGTGTTTCCCAGGCATGTGTTTTTCCTTCTTTGTGGATCGGAGGAGCCCCTTGCAATAAAAACTCGCCCCTGCCCAGACAATCTGTGCTCTTTCCTGGGACTCATTTTACCATTAAGAAAAAGAACAACTGAACTAGACAATGGCCCCAGCTGTGTGTGTGTGTGTGTGTGCTTAAGTGAGAAGCAGACTTGGAGTGTAATGAAGACTTCATAAACAGTTCAGGGTGTGTGGGGAGAAGAGTGGCTGCAGAGTTCTGTGGGTAAGAACAAAGAGATCTGAATTCCTGATTTGAAAAACACTGTAAGATTTAATGACTGTCACTGGATCATAAAGTGCCAATAACGTCATGGCGTTGTTTGATTCCATGTGTTGACACTTGTGCTGTGACACCTCAGACTGCCTTGCAAAGGACAGAGATGTCAGTGTTCTTAAGGAATGTTTGCTAACAATGACTTACAAGATAACTCCATCCATTTATTATTTGCTGGGAGCAAATTTTCTCTCTTCTGCTTTCCTCAGGATGCTTTGTGACGTCATTGCCCCTAGCTTGTTTTTTTTTACTTCCTATAACATTACTGGCTCCCTTCCAAGTTATTTTCTGTTATCTGTGTTTCCTGCACTGCATGTAAACTGCAATCAACATAACAGTTGTCCTCAGCTGCAGAGAGATTCAAGTGCCAGAAGCACTTGTCATATTTTCTGCTTAATCCTTCCATGGGATTAGACCACTTGATATACTTAACATAGTCCATGTCTAAAGAACATCACACACATTTAAAATCTGCCAATGGCATCCTATTTAGCTAACCATGCACTTAATAGAGACCACAGAAGCCACATTTCTTCTAATGCCAATATACTGGTGCCTCAACATGTTTTTTTTAATAAAATGTTGTCTATTTATTAAATGGCAAGGGTTGTATCCAATGCTGGTGATCCACCAGTGGAAGGGAAGCTGCTGGTGGAACACATTTCCCCGCCCACCCTACACCCGCCGCTTGCCCCAGATCTTGTCCAGATGGTTAGAGGACATCTCAGAGCAGATGTGGGTGAGGCTGCAGAAGAGAGGAGAGCAAGTGCAAATCCAATAGTGTGAACAGAAGTCTGCTCATGCAACATTGGATTTAACCCTACATTAATTGTTCTTTTATTGCCAAGGCAAAGAATGTAGGGATATCAAAGGAATCTCTTTGTGGGGAGGAGCTGGATGGGTTTTCGTCAGCTCCTGGACTTTGGATTGTTTTACATCACCTGGAACAAGTTGGCCTGTTAGTAGATTTTCCATTTTTTTATTTGTGTAAATACCAGCCATAATTAGCACAAATTTACATAATTGGCGCAAATTGCACAAAGTACGACCACATTTTGCACAAATTATGCAAATATCAGCTGCAGTTTCTGCAAATCTCTATATGCACAAATTATGACCAACTCCCCCTCCTCCTCGATTTCCTCGAGTCAATATTTTTCTCTCCCTCTTTGTTCTGTTGAACTTTATTTATCTTGTCTTTCTCAGTAAATGTTCTGACTAACTAAACTTTCAACCACTAAACTATTAAGTGGCTGGTTGAAAATGACTGTTGTACCTACACACACACAAACACACACAAAGATTTAAACCCAATACTTAAACTCTTCCATCCAGGGCATCCTAGCCAGGGGCAAGCCAAGGTTAACCTCTGTACCGTGGGATAGTAAGGAGGGATTTTATGAAAGCTCTTTGCATGTAGGAAAAGGCTCAATATTTTTGTTATTGTTGCTGTTGAATACCTAGGTTAGGCAGCTGAGCTGGGGATCTGATTCACTTAGAATGATGATTTTATGACCCAGGGTCAAGTCCATTTACTGTGGGTGGATGACATTGCCAAGAGTGTAGATTATTGTAGCCCAAATGAAGCACCGTATCAAGAACTGAATAAGCCAGAGATTCTTCACACATACACTACAGATCTTAAAGGTATTCCCCTAGCACCAGTTGCTCTCGCCTCCATGGGATTTGTTCCAGAAAAACACTTTAAAACTGTTAATCTGTAATAAACAGTAAAGACTGTAAAATGTTAGACTGTAATACATTAACTTCTCAAAGGTCAACTGTATCTATAAAGAGGGCCAAGAAAAAATTGTTTCCCAAAACATTCTTCAGGAGTTGCTTAATGGCAATAAAACCACTTCAAGGACCAGTTTAGGCTGATGTTTTCTTGCGCCTTTTGTTATTTCTAATGCTTTATTTAGATATCTCAGTTAACGTCTTTGTGATAAGATCTACTCACTCATTTCATCATGTTTGCCTTTGAGGAATAAAATGAGCCTCTGACTGACATAACAACAATATAAAGCAAATGAGTTCCAAACCAAAATTAATTAGGGGTGGAGCAGCTGGCTTGGTAAATAGCGACATGTTAACCTCCTGCTTGCTCACTATGAAACCAACAATTTGTACGCTTGAAGCACCAACAAGGACTTTATTTACTACATTGGTATCTTGCAGTTCCTGCAAGGAGCTCAAGGCTGTATATGTCCATTTTTAATTCCTCACAAGAACTTTTGCCTATGAGAGATACTGACAGTTTAACCCGATGGGTATTATTTATTCAGAAGTAAACTACAATGAGTTCGGCGTAGGAATTCTTTCCAGGTCAGTGTGTATAGGATTGCAGCCTGAAAAGCCGAAGGTCAACCATTGAGATTCATGACTTAGCAGGGATTTGAGTCCAGAACTTTTGAGTCAAGAGCCAACTATTACATCCAACTGGCTGTGGTAACAGGCAAAAACGACCTAACAGTCCAAATATGAAAATTAATTACAATGCCAACAGAATGAAATACACTCTCAGTCCAGTACTATCTTCATAATTCATACTGACACTCCAAAAGCTCTTTGTAATATGTGTTATAAACATATAGAATATGGCATGTAGGGGCCATGCTAAAATATAGTTAGTTTTGTAGTACATAGGGAGGACTAAAGAATTACTATCCAGCTTATATCATCAACCCTCTGCAGGAAAGGCTGTATTTTGGAATGGAAAGTCAGGTAGTTATGATTGAACTCTATCATGCCTTTAAGAAATGTTACCCACAAACCCCCAGCACATCACCTGTAGCTCCACATAACACTGACTATAGACATAACACCGCTGACATCACTCTCTATGGAAAATATTACGAACACACTGCACATGAAACAAGAATAAAAGAGAACAGAGCCTTCTCTTCAAACATCAAACCTTGAAAGCGTTTGGCTTGCATGTTTGCAAATGAAGAATGAAAACAGCTTAGGATTTTGAACAAGTTGCACAGTTTCTGAGGAGAAACATTTTACGGCTTTTCAGACTGTGAAAAGGTTATAGATACTACAGGCTCCAGCTTCCACCATATGAATTCATGAAAAAGGTTGTATTTTGCCAATGGGGATAAAGAGACGGAACTTTGAAGCAAATTCTTATTTTCATATCAGGTGCAGCAATCTTTATACATTACTTCAGAAATATAAAAAATCAAGCCTTGGTTCAGCGGTAGTGAACGTACGACAATATTATTTGGTTGATTGTCACTGTTAATTGTTCCCATTGAGGGAATATTATTATTTCTTACCTTTATCACTAAAGGTGAGTGCAACTAAACCATACAGTATGTTCAATACATGGATGTTGCCAAAAAGGGCATCACATGTTGGGTCTTCCCCACCTTCTCCTTTATCATGAAGCACATTTACCCATATCATTGAAGACCCTTGTCAGACCTTAAAGTCTAGCTAATTTATTGTGGCATAAACTTTCATAAGTCAGAGCTCTCACTAGACAGCGTGAGCTCTGGCCCATGAAAAATTATGCCATAATGAATGGGTTGGTTCTTACAGTGCCATAGAACCCTGTTGTTTTTGCAGCTACAACATATACAACAACATATAGTGGCACCCACCCTCTGGAAAACCCTCCCTCATGCAGTTTGGGAGGCAGAAAACTTAACATCTTTTAAATGCCTCCTGAAAACATGCCTTTTTACACAGGCTTTCCTGGTTTTTAACTTAGCTGGTTTTTATATTGCTTTTTTTTAACTTTTAATGTTTTTCAAATTATCTGTACTTGTTTTATGGCTTTTAATTGTGCACTGCCCAGAGAACTTTGGCTGATGGGCAATATAAAAATATAAAATAATAAAATAATATACCCACCCTGGACTTTACCCCATATTGTTTCTTTGCCTTTCTCCATATCCTCTCCAGCAGCTGTGAATAATTTGGAGAAGGGGGTGGGGAAATGAGGATGATGTTGCAACAGGCTGCACTCCTAAACTCATTTATTATACAGACACAGTTGTGGCCCTACGTGAAGGGTGAATTGGATGAATCACATTCTGCCATTAAAGGGGGAAGGGGGGCAGTAGATTCTAAAGCTTATACTCACAAAACAGCTCAGAGGATTGATGTCAGTCTTGGAAATGTAGGAGAGGGTGGTTTAAGGATAGTCTGAACTGATTTTGAGGTACAAAGAGTAAGAAATGGCTTGATCATCAGAATTTAAATTTTGATGAGTGCCTTCTCTCTCTCTCTCTCTCTCTCTCTCTCTCTCTCTCTCTCTCTCTCTCTCTCTCTCTCTCCCCCCCCCCACACACACACCCATTGACTTTGTAGGGGTTAAATTTTATGGGCTGATTTCTCCATTTGTACAGCATCTTTTCCACACAAAGGAAGACAATGACTTTACATTAATAAGCTTTCTTTGCTTCCCCTAAAACTCCTTGCGCAGATCTTAAAAAAACTCACCCCAATCCAAGATAACTTTATCTCACTGTTTGCAACCCCTGCCTGTAAAATGTTCTCTGCCTTCCCACCTCTTTAGCTATGGATGTGTGGATTGTGCAAAACCCATTCCATCTGTGGTTTGTGGATTGTCAGGTGCCTTTCACTCTGTCATCCACCAGTTGCCAGAATTTGATTCCCCCCCCCAGTTTCTGAATTTCCCCAAAATGCACAAATTTCCCCAAAATGCACATTTTCACGTGTTAGCCTATAGGGGAAGTGTGCAGCTTTGCCCATTTTTGTAAAAAAAATTTCTACAACAAAATTTGTGCAAAATTCCTAAAGGCTAGGAAAACAGTCTACAAGTCCGCAGACTCTTCCTGAAAGGGGGGAAACCAGTCTGCTGTGCATTCTGTAGGTTGGATTCATAAAATCTGAACTCATTTGGTTCTGTTGCAGATTTTTCCGACAACCCTATCTTCAGCCATTATTACATTTATGTGTGCTTGAGTGCCTGAAAATAGGATGGGGGTGGGCAGTCAGTTGAAGATGTCCTTTGCCTTGGTGTGCCATAGACCCTTTGCTGCATGAACCACTTGTGATATCCATGGTACATTCATGCTTAAGTCATCGCACAGAATTCTGTAGCATTGAGTAGACATTGTTTTTTGTACAACTGTAGATTAGTTTACCACTTTCAAGAAAAGTACTTATTCACACATAATCTTGTGAGTCAGGATAAGGATTCATTTATTTACAGTACCCAGCGAACCAATATGGTATGTTATAGCAGAATGATGCTTTGGTTGCCCTACATCAGGGGACATGTAGCCCTCTAGATCAGCGTTTGTAAACCGGGGGCCATATGGCCCCCTGGGGGTCCCCAGGATATTCCAAGGGGGCTACAGGTGAAAATCGTGGAAATGGGGGGGCACACCACAAGACTAGGGGGCCACAGAGGTTTCAAAACTTGGTTTCAAAAAAACTAGCAGGGTGCTTGCATGAGTCTCTACAGATTGTAATAAAAGCAGTAAATTACATTAAATCAAACGCACTTCAAGACCACCTGTTTTGACAGCTTTGCGAGGACAATAACGAAGACTTCACATGCTTATTATTGCATACAGAAGTCCATTGGCTGTCCAAAGGTAACTGCCTTTGTCATTTTGTTGCTTTGTGGGACTCAGTTGTGACATTTTTCAGAGGCAAGGAAATGGAAGAAAAGATAACCACCGCTAAATGTGATATATTTTACCTGTGTGATGTCTTCAAAAAGCTCAATTTGTTAAACAAACAACTACAGGGCAGGAATTGTGACCTTTTTTCAAGCAAGGAGATTATTACAGCGTTTCTTTGAAAAGTCAAGCTGTATGCCACCAATATTAGACGTCGAAAATTCGCCCAGTTTTCCTGTTTGGCAGCAGTTAGTGATGAATTGAAAGACGATGAAATAATTGTGTATGTGGATCATTCGAAGCAGCTTTATAAAGATATGGAAGTTCTTTTCCGTGAACTGCTGGACATGGATATTCCGGCCTGGGTAGTTGATCCATTTGCTGTGAATGCTGCTGACGTTGATGTTTCTTTGCAAGAAGCGCTCATAGAGCTACAGAGCGACATAGCAGCCAAAGTAACTTTCAGTCAAGAAAAACACCATTTTTGGATAAAGAGTATAATATCTTAAAATTTTCCACAGCTTTGGGATAAAGCAAAATTGTTTTTCATGGCATTTCCTACTTCGTATTTGGTAGAATCAGGTTTCAGTCGTGTGAATTATTTACTCAGCCTAACGTGGAATCGCCTTAACATAATGGACAGAGGTGATCTTCGGTTATCCCTCACAGCAGTAGAACTGGATATAAAAAAGCTTGTTTCTGGTCAACTAGCACAAGGGTCACATTGATGGAGAAATACTTAAAGTATAAATTTTTATGTAATTATATTTTGTACAAATTATAAAAATTATAAATAAAACATGTTCTATTTACAAACAAAACATTTAAATAGCTATCTTTCTACTGGTAGGACAGGGGGGCCACAGGAAGGAAACAAGGTCAGAAGGGGGCCACGGTCAGAAAAAGGTTGAGAAACACTGCTCTAGATGTTCTTGGACTGCCACTCCCATCAGCCCTCATCATTGGTTATGCTAGGTAGGGCTGATGGGAATTGTAGTCAAATAACATCTGGAGAACCACACATTCCAACCCCTGTCCTACATAGATCTAGGACGAGGAAATGGGTTCATTTGTGGCTGTATTCACAGTCATGTGTTAACATTGTGTATGAGTCTGCTTTGTCAGCAACATCCCTAGTATCTATACAAGTGATGAAATAGGCATATGTGCAATCTTCACACATGACAGCAAGTTTACAGAGGTGGGCCTGGGGTTTTTCTTCACCTGTGAATACTTGCATAGGGGGAAAACATAATATAGTCTAGTTTAAAGATGTTTCAACACTTTAGTTATTCAGCTTTAAAGTTGTCTGTAAATATTGTGTTATTTCAAAGAAATGCAGAATCCTTCTAGTAGAAATAGTCATAAAAACAAGCTGAGAAGGTGTTCAGAGATATTTAAGTGACACATGGATGAAATGTCAGCTAAGGACAAATGGTGTCATTAGGACAAGTTGTTGAGGTTGTTGTCATTGTTGTTCTCATTCTTAAGTTTTGCACTTCTTTCCTGACTAAGGAAGCGGAGTTCTATGTCTTGGAAGACTCGGGAGAATGTGCACTGCATACACGGCCTTAAAAGAGCCAAAACAGAACACTGTATCCCTTGTGACAGCTTTGGGTGAGGATGGTGGCAGCGAGACATTCAGGAAGGGATGTGAAGAGAAGAGAATGGCTAGTGAGGAAAGCTGCAAATCATTAGAATACAGATGGGGTGGGCTGGACACATTTATGTCGAGGGGTTCCAGCAGTTTGTTTGAATGAGATGACCCAGCTGGAAGCTGCAGAGAGGGAAGATGAGCCAGCCAAGAGGAATATTTTTCTCCTTGTACCTGCCCCCACTCCTGCTGTTCCTGTTGTTGGTATCAATCAAGTACTGATAGTATAAGTAAGATGCAGGTGTATATATCTTGTGAGTTAATGTGTTTTACGACCTCTTGAAAATCCCTCTGGAAAGAAGAAATTGAATAAATGTTTTAAAGAAATAGGTAAATCTACTGCTAGCATATTAATATATCTAGATCTAGATGTAGCTCATCTATATCTATCTATCATCTATCTATCTATCTATCTATCTATCTATCTATCTCACCACATTGCTATAGTTTGTGCAGCCACCTCTCCAGAGATCACTCCTCATGCTATGGATCTCTACCTCCTCTCTTCTTTCCTGAGCCTTGTTCATCTAACACCAAGGTAGTCAAGTGACAGTCCAGGGGCCACATCCCTTTTTCATCCCACTTCATTGTGACAGGTAAGACTTGCAAGGAGCTGTCTCTTTCTTGAAGTCACCACTATGAGGTGACCTCTCATTTCATGATGGCAGGAGGATGTCTTCCAGATGAAAAGTAGCACTCCCTGAGAGCTTTTGCTTGGGAAGCATGCAGTGTCTAGCCATGCCTCCCTAGCAAAAGCTCTCAGGGAGTGCTACTTTAGTTACATCCCATTTTTACTATGACTTGCTCTATGTGGGTCTGCCTTTGAAAACTGTTTGGAAAGTTCTGCTGGTCCAGAATGCTGCAGCCAGACTGGTGACACTTCCACACTGGCTGAGTGACATTTGGATAGAGGAGATCACACACACCCCACCACACACAACAAAACATTGGCGTGATTAAGCAAGGGGTTATGAAATGGCCTCTGGAGGTCACCCCATAGAGGGGTGTCCACTGGCTGCTTGAGAAGAAGTGTCTTAGACATGGCTTTTAGGTCAGCTAGCACAGGGGCAGGCAACCAGGTGGTCTCCAGAACACCTGTCAGTTCCAGCCATGGCTAAGGTCAAGAATGTTGGGACTTGGACTCTAAAACAACTGGAAGGTGCTAAGTTGCCAACCCTTGAACTAGCACCCAGGCTCAGGAAGCAGGTTGGCTGATCCAAAAGCAGTGTGCAGGTGGAGGCTTCTGCCAGGACAGAATGGGAGATGGTCCCAGAGCCACAAGCAGTGGAGACTGGAGGCTCTGATGTCAGTGGGGTGATGAACCCACTTCGAGTTTCAGCTAGTACTCTAAAAGAGCTATCCAAAGTGCTGAACTCGTTTAGAGTTCTGGCTGGTTCTGTGTGAACCTTGGATCGGATTCACCATCTCACTGACATTGGAGCCACCAGCCTCCACTGGTCACAGATGCTGTGCAAGGCCTGGGAATGGTGTTACACAATCAAGGAGATATTCCACAGCACCTTTTGGGGCAAACAGTAGTTGTGAGAGAGGAGACTTTCAGCAGCAAACTGGCATGGGACGCAGATCCAGATCCGAAACACTTTCTGGACCAGGCTCCCACAACTGCTTATTTTTCAAAATAAAAGTGGCCAATTTTGTTTTGTTTTTAAAGTGTGTCTAATGCGAAGTGTCATTTGGCCCTAAGATTAGCTTCAGTGGCCACAGCACAAACTGCAGCCCACAGCATAAAAGGAAAAGCTGCATCCTGTGTTTGGCAAATAAGGCAGAGAAAAAGTCACTCTGCTGTTTCCACTTGCTCTAAGGCCATCACTGCCCATACCCATAACATTGGGAAGGGTTGCACCTGCATTCCAGGCTTCCAGGTTGGTCATAAGTCTCAATAGGATACTGAGCAGAGACTGTCACTGAAACTATCCCCCACTCTCCTTTGAATTAGCCCCCTTGGGCATCCTTTGCAAGGGAAGAGGAAAAGTGTTGGTGCAGAATGCCACAGCTATGTAACAGTCAAGCCTGAAGGCTATGCAGTCGTGCGCTGAGCTAAATTTTCATCGAAGAACATTTTCAGTGGTAAAGGGGGAGTTTACCCCTCTATAAACACACACACTGTTGTGTAGAATTCCCCTCTAAATGTGTTTTTGCACAGTTTTGCTGCTGTTCAATGGCACTTTGGTTCATTTATTATTATTATTATTATTATTATTATTATTATTATTATTATTATTTATTTATATAGCACCATCAATGTACATGGTGCTGTACAGATTACACAGTAAATAGCAAGACCCTGCCGCATAGGCTTACAATCTAATAAAGTTGTAGTAAACAATAAGGAGGGAAAGAGAATGCAAACAGACACAGGGAAGTGTAAACAGGCACCGGGTAGGGTGAAGCTAACAGTATAGAGTCAGAACAAACTCAACATTTAAAAGCTATAGGGAAAAGAAAAGTTTTTAGCTGAGTTTTAAAAGCTGTGATTGAGTTGGTAGTTCTCAAGTGTTCTGGAAGAGCGTTCCAGGCGTAAGGGGCAGCAGAAGAAAAAGGACGAAGCCGAGTAAGGGAAGTGGAGGTCCTTGGGCAGGCGAGAAGCATGGCATCAGAGGAGCGGAGAGCACGAGCGGGGCAATAGTGTGAGATGAGAGAGGAGAGATAGACAGGAACTAGACCGTGAAAAGCTTTGAAGGTCAGCAGGAGAAGTTTATATTGGATTCTGGAGTGAATTGGAAGCCAATGAAGAGATTTCAGAAGTGGAGTGACATGGTCAGAGCGGCGGGCCAAGAAGATGATCTTAGCGGCAGAGTGGTGGACAGAGACCAGCGGACTGATGTGAGACGAGGGAAGGCCAGAGAGAAGAAGGTTGCAGTAGTCCAACCAAGAGATAACCAGTGCGTGAACGAGAGTCTTGGCAGAAGAGACAGACAAAAATGGTCGAATCCTGGCAATATTAAACAGGAAGAAACGACAGGATTTAGCTACTGCCTCGATATGAGGAATAAAGGAGAGCGAGGAATCAAATATAAAGCCAAGACTACGAGCTTCCTTGACCGGAGTAAGCGTGACATCGTTGACAGTAAGAGAGAATGAGAGGTGAGGAGAAGGTTTAGGAGGAAAAACAAGCAGTTCAGTTTTTGCCATATTAAGTTTCAAACGACGATGAAGCAGCCAGGCTGAGATATCTGAAAGACATGCCGAGATCCGATCGTGGACATCAGGAGAAAGTTCCGGAGATGAGAGATATAATTGTGTATCATCGGCATACAGGTGATATTGGAGGCCATGGGATTGAATAAGCTTACCCAAGGGCAGCATATATAAAGAAAACAGCAACGGGCCAAGCACCAAGCCTTGCGGAACCCCTACTGAAAGGGGAAAAGAGGAGGACGAGCTGCCGTTAGCCGACACGCTGAAAGAGCGACCCTCTAGATAGGAGGCGAACCAGTTATAGACAGAGCCACAGAGTCCAAGGTCATGGAGGGAATCTAAGAGAAGATCGTGATCAACCGTGTCAAAGGCCGCAGTTAGATCAAGGAGAATAAGAACGGAATAATGGCCCTTAGACTTGGCAGTGAGAAGATCATTGGTGATCTTGGTAAGGGCTGTTTCAGTGGAATGCAAAGGACGGAATCCAGATTGAAAGGGATCCAGAGCAGAGTTACTAGAGAGAAAGTCAAGACAACGAGAGTAGACCACACGTTCCAGAATCTTTGAGACAAGGGGCAACAGAGAGACAGGTCGGTAGTTAGACAGAGATAGTCGATCAAGAGTGGGTTTTTTAAGAATGGGAGAGACTGTAGCATGTTTAAAGGCAGAAGGAAATGAACCAGAGGACAGAGAAGAATTAATGATGTGAAGCAAGGCCGGGAGGATAGCGGGGATAAGATTAATAAATAAAATCATTCTCTGCCCCACCACACATACTGGATTACATTTTCTTGCTGGCTATGTGATCCAGCCAATCAGGGACCATGCAGCCAGTGCAATGATGTCACAGCACCACATAACCACTCAGATTCAGATCTGGTTATGTGATGATATCACAAAGCCAAATTGGAGTGAGGGTAATGCTTCCTATCCTCATTCTGCATGGGAATAACTTTTTACACTGTTCCATTTTCCCGGTCCCACCCACTTATCACTGAAACAGGATATGTGTGCTGTTGTATGGGCCATTCCACCCCCACCCCCACCCCAATGCAAACCCTGCTTCTTAACTCTGGTCCAGTCCCATTTCATCTCTCCTAGTGTATGAAACATCTTTCAAATTAGCCCTAGGACTCTTTTAATCAGAAGCAGTAGAAATGCTGAACCTCTCCGTTGGGAGAGTCACATGTACAAGCAGAGCCTCACACAAAACTCACACAGATTATTTTAATTGTGTGCCTCCAAAAAGACTGGCATGCTGTATATATTTAGAGCACCAACTTTATTTCTTTCAAATGCTTGCATGTCACATCCTCTGTCAAACTGATGCTTGAAGTGCTGCCCAAAATATGCAACTATAAAATCAATTAAAATTCATCCATGGCTTAAAAACACACACATAGATATATAAAGCATTCACACCTTAAAAACTAATGCTAAAATACCAGCAAAAGATAAAACAGAGACAATAAACCAGAACATTCTTAACCATATTTAGGGAGATGATCGTATTTAAAATAACAACAAGAAGAAAAACTTTTGGGAGGATTTAGTAAAGCCACAATAATGATTCAGAATCTAGCTGACCTTTTACATGCGACTTTCTCTCTCTTTCTCTTTCTCTTCCTCTCTCTCTCTGTTTTGTTTTACTTTTTGGAAGTATCTAACACTTAATGCGGAAGCACACGTCTGAATAGCTGCCAGGGCTATTGTGAGTGCCAGTTTGTCCTAAATGCTCAGTGAGCTGTGGGAGCCAAGGTTGCTTAGCACCCCATAGAATCAAGACCTCAAGACAGAGAGACTAGCTGAGCTGTAGTTTTCTGGGGTAGGGTGTGGACATAAATAAGAAAATTAAGAAGACCATTTTGTTCCACTTCACTAATTGCTGTGGTTCCAGCTAGCGAGCAATCCTGTGCTGCTGGTGGGGCTGCCCTCTGGGCCAACAAACTGGTGAGTGGATTGGGGACCCCCAAAACTAGGCTGTGCAATAGGCTGCATTTAGCTAGGCTGGAATAGAATTTTATATCCCCTGTTCAGATTGTGCACTGAGGAGAACAGCAAACTACCTTTATGGGGTGATTCCTCCCCCACCCCAGCCACATGATGCAGTACTCAGAGGTTGATGGGGAGGGTGGGGGATAGGAGTTCACTTAAAAAAAAAATCTGTGCCATTTTATTCAGGTTCATAATTGGTGAAACATCCTAGCTTCATTTCAAAAGCTGGTTGACTGCAATTGACAAGAAGAGAGATCCCAAGTGTGCAAAGAGTCCACTCCATGTGCAAAGAGGGGTGATTTCAGCTTGCACATGAAAAGCATCCGATGTCCCAGCATGCTAACGAGACTGAGGTTTCCGACGGAGCAGAACAGCTAAGCTGTGGCACAGGAACCGCATGCTGACCCTGAGCAGTCCGCAGGGGGGATACTCAGACCGAAAGAGAAGTCTCACCATTTCCGAACCAAAGGTGCTCTAGAGGAGAAAGTGGCATTGGTTAGAAATTGAGCTGTAGAAGCACAGAACATGGGGGAAAGCTGGGGAAGGGAGGGATGAATCTGCACTGGGAAGGCAAGAGAAGGACAGCATTGGTGCAGGAACAAGAGGAGCTGGTGGTGGTGGAAATGGTTGTGAAAATGCTGTTGGAGGAGGGTGGTTGGAAAAGCTGTTGTAATAAGGGGGTCTTGTATCTTCTGAAAGCGGAGCTTAGAGCCAGCTTAAAGCCTTGAGCTACTGGTCTTCTGCTGGATTTAGGGATCCTCTTTGGCCCAAATTGTTTTGTTGACTCCTCTCCTTGCTTTGCCCTAGCCAGTCATCATGGCTGATTCCTGCGCCTTCGTCTTTCTATATCAACTTTGTCCTGCAAATTCCTTGTCCTTCAACCAGCCAGCTTAGACACCTTGTCTTGACCATCCTGCTCTCCTCTGTCCCCACTCCACAGCTTGGTCCTCCAAACCTCTCAGCGGGTTCCCTGATCATTCTTGTCCTCATGCCTCTCCCTCCCTCCCTTCCTCTTTCCCTTCATTTCTGCCTGACCTGCCTACCTTCATTGGATTCTGACCTCAGCCTGACCTTCATCCTCCTGAGCTAGACACCTCAGCTCCCCCTCCTTTGCAGGAAGGGGATTCTCTTGGACAACATAACGTCCCCATTCAGACAACACACTAAACCATGCTGCTTAACCACAAAATAGTTAATGGAATGCATTAATGCATTCCGTTAACTATTTTGTGGTTAAGCAGCATGGTTTAGTGTGTTGTCTGAACGAGGCCAACATTTATCTCATGAACATTTCAGCTCCAAGCCATCTCTATTGACTATTTTTTTTTTTTTACAGGATGGGTCCCTGCAAATCCTCTGAGTAGCTTGCATGATTAACATCTCAGTAGTGCTTTTCCCTGGGGTGATGTTCTGTGGTTCTTACTATTCCATAAAACAGGTCTTACATACACAGTGTAATCCCTTTGCATTTCAACTGCTGTTTAGACAAACTTGTTTTCCTTTCCTTTCCTTCCTTCCACTGTGGGTGCCTGCAGCCTCTCGGGCACACAGCCCACAGCTAAAAACATTAACCTTTGAATTGGGTGCCTTATGTGCACAATCTTGAAAGTGAAGAATAGACATCTGGAAGGGGTAAAAAAATAATAAAAAAAAGGTAAGATGGGATCTCCGGGAAGAACTAATTTGTGGCTGGAATTTCCAAAACATGCACTGGTGACTATTGACATTTTAGTAGTAAGAAATGGAAAATAGGATCCATATTAATTCCAGCTTTAGATCCCATGCTCTTACGCATCTCAGAGAAATTCTATGAAATTTTCCTCAGCTCAAACCTGATCCAAATAGCACAATTACATGCTCATGCCAGTAAGGGGAAAGTTCAAGAGTAACATAATTATTGGAAAAAGGAATAATTAACAAACATATCCTATGTTAATCCCCAACAAGCTGAACCATCCCATTACTTTTTCTGTCTTCCTATCAATTATCTCAGAATTCTCTCCTCCTCCTCTTCCTCCTCCTCCTCCCTTGGAATCTCCCCTGCCAGCTATCCCCCTTTACCCCTGGGTAGATCGGCTATGGTACATGGAGTTGCAGGGAGGTTCATCACCTATAGGGGGTTATGTTTTTTCTGCCCTCTTCAAATCAAATCTTATCCCCACGCATTAGAACGGGCTCTTTATGGAGCTCTGCTTTTGATATATTATCTGGGTCTGCTCACCATATCTGCAGACAGCAAGGAATATCCCCTTAGATTAAATTGCCGAGCAATCCTGGTGGTGTTTGTTTTGCCTTCACCTGAAGCATGTGGCTTGACATATTTGCTCTGAGCTCTTTTATTAAACCATCTATCCCTTTATTTCCTGGTACATCTTTTGTGGTACCTTGTTTGTTTCCACCCACTCCTTTGGAGCACACTATAGAAGGAGAGGGTTATTATTAGATGTGTGCACAGAAAATAAATGCACCTCTAAACCTGCTTCACATACAGGTTTGTCTGCAGTTTGGACTGACAGCTCACATTGGTTTGGAGCCTTCATGTCCCAAAGCTTCAGATGTCTTCCCTATATATTACAATGGGAAAATCAAGCAATGGCTATAACTCTTTATTTTGTAAGAATGGGGTGAATTGGGAGCATAGTAACCCCTTCTGATTGAATGAAGCCTGCCAAATTTCAGACAAATAGTTTGAAGGGTTGTTTTCTTTTGTTTTTATTGTTTTGGTAAGGAGTCTTTATGTTTTATACTCCAAAAAAGAAAAACAAATACAAGCTTGCATTTCATTTTTGTTCTAACATACATAATGGTTTTAACATATAACCAAAAGGGATGGCCTACCTAATCTATGGTTTTGTGGGCAGTGGCATACAATGTAACACACACACACACACACACACACACACACACACACATTTTCCTTCCCAATTTTAAAATAAATAAATATGTGCAGAGGTTCAGCTTATGAAGATCACTGAATACTAACAGCTAATAACATTTGATGTGGTATTTCAACATCCTCTCAAAAGCACTGTGATGGAAGAGCCCTGGTAAAGTCATTTCCTGATTGGAACTGCTTTAAAGCGCTATAAAACTGTTATAAAGCGCTTTAAAGCAGTAGTGTAGATCCGGCCCTGTTAATCACAAAACTACCCCTCCTCTCCCCACACCCCAAGAGGAGAGAAAACTACCCCACTCCATTTTACTTTAATGGAGACTTTGCCTGTGGGACATTCAAAATTGTATCAACAATCACCAGAGTTCCAAAGTGGGTCTGAAGCTTCAGAAACAGTTGACTTCCCTTGACTCTAGACACGAGTGGCTTAAATTTAGAGGTGGCCTAAATACTTCCAAAGTGACCCACTCTGATTTGGTGCTCAGGCTTCATCTGAAGTGAATGCGCGCACACATCTGCGCCATTGTTCTGTGTTTTCCTACTGAATTTATGTAGAGGATTCTAGGGTTGTGAGATATTTTTCAGAATGCCCCTCATTCCAGAATGAATCATCTCCATTATGTCTGGTGGCTAAGAGTGTGGCATCAAGGCCCTAGAAGTATAGCTAGCTACCTGGTATGTCAGATGCTTCTGAGCAGATGGGAAGGTTAGGGTGACCATATGGAAAGGAGGACAAGGCTCCAGTATCTTTTCATGCAGCACCTGTGAAATTCCCTCTTCATCACCACAGTTAAAGGTGCAGGAGTCCTGCCCTCTTGAACAGATACAAAAGGGAAGGTGGCACAAAGGATGACTCCCAAACATGTCAGGTTTCTACTGCAGAGTATCTCTCTCTGGAGTGGGGAATATGCAACCAAAACAAACACTACCCCTAGCCCAATCTACAATTTTTAGAATGGCATCCCGCATGGATGGCCCCAACTTGTGGAATGTCTCCGTACTCGTATCAGGAATACAGATTGGGGCCCGGACTTTACACAATATGGTGGCCTTCCACATAGTAAGCTATTCTAAACATGACAGGTGTGTGTATGTGTGTGTATGTTAGAGCTTTCTATAGCACCATCATTTTCTCTAACAGAAAACTGTTGTTTAGTACAAACAGGTTTGTAGCCAAAACAGGGCTACAAGAGAGGCATCAACATGCTTGTAGGAACCCCCAAATTTGTAGAAGTACACAAAATCTTTAAGAAAAATAAACTAAGGTGCCCCCCCCAAAAAAAAATCAATGAGGGCTGAGTATGCTCAGTGGCTACAGAAAGCTGAGTGTCTGTCGGGTGGGGTGCGGAGATAGAAATATGGAGAGGAGTTAAATTGAAGAAGGCCTGGGAGTTTTGTTGGAACACTGAACAGGAGTACTTGACACTGAAACATTTTGTTTCAGATCTCACTTGTTCCCTCTAATAGCAAATTTGAGAGGGTGCGTGCCTATCCATTTGGAACAGAAACTGGGCCACCTAAAACAGGAGTGGTTTTTACATTCTTGGGTGACTCTTCAGGTATGCAGAAGTATTTAAGTGTCTACATTTGTAATTTGAAAGAAAAAACAGTTTTTTAAAAAACCCTCAAACATCCTGACAAGGATCTGTGAACTTCCAGGTAGAATATTGAGATGTGAGTTGAGAAAAAGCTAAATTAGAAGTGGGAGAGGGAGAAAGAGAAGATGGATGTAGCCCAATCACACCCCAAAGAGCTTAGAGCAAGTATTCTAGAAGAGAGGAGATGGTGTTGAGGGGAGTGTGTCTTTTTTCTTTTTGGTTTTTAAAGGCACAATGCAGATATGTTTTGGAAGAGAGAAAGGAAAGGGAGGGGGTAAGGACATCTTTGCCCTTTCCCACTTCAACTTCAAGAATCCCGCATCCCATTATAAAGCTATAAAATTTTATTCTTGACTGGCAGCCCCAAATCTGGGACCTCTAGGAATACACTCCTACAAGGAATACAGATTGGAGCCTTGAGTTTACAAGTTGATGCATCATGATGGCCTTCCATGTGGCAAGTCATTCTAAGCATGACAGTTGTGCATCTCTCTCTCTCTCTCTCTCTCTCTCTCTCTCTCTCTCTCTCTCTCTCTCTGTGTGTGTGTGTGTGTGTGTGTGTGTGTGTGTGTGTTTGAACTTTTCAAAGGCATGCCATTTTCATCAACATCCTCATGGCAATATTTACTCCAGGTGCCAATGATTTTTTGTCAACAGTTTTCTAACGCAGGTCAGACTTCAGCAAAGCAAATCTTGATATAACAGATCTGGCGACTGGGTTATACAATCCTGTTATGAAACAAATGTCTCTCAGCCACTACACCCACCCACTATTGACAACTCAGCATTGTTGGTTGAAGTGGCAAAAAAACACTCTATTAATTAAAAATAGCAGAGAGTTTGGGCTGTTAGTAAAAAAGAAAGAAAAGAAGAAAAAAGGCTAACCTGATCCTGTCATTGTTGGTGAGCTGCCTTTTACCTGTTATTGAATGTATGATTTGATTACATCATGTCTTATTTAGTTCTGCAACTATTCTCTGCCAGGGAGAGTTGGAAATGAGGATTGGAGCTTTTTGTATTCCAAAAGCTGGATGTAACCCATGAGGCTCCTTGTTGGGATAAGACAACTAGAGAAAAACACTCCTCTGAACTAGCGTGCAGATTAACGTGTGAATTCACTGACTAAAAGCTGGGGGTGAGTGGTTCTGCTCCCAAACATTTTGGTCTATAAATTCAGCTCTGACAAAGCTCCAGAATGGATATGCACATACAGAATGACTTCCACAATCCTCTGTAGGCCTGCACAGAGAGGCCAAATAGGGCCTATTTTCAAGGCCCTTTGGAGACTTTGGAGTAGAAGAGAGATAATTAGCAAGGGACCATGCTCCCATCTGCTCAGAGGACTCTGACATGTTAAGTAGCCAGTGACATTGGCAGGCCCTTTGTGCCACTCTATTGGCCTCTAGACATGGCAGGTGGGTGTAGCATAGCTGTGCCCATTTGTCTTGAACCATCTAAAAAAAACATGGATCCTGGAATTGCTCCAGAAATGCTTCTACCTCAACCAGGAGCCATGTTCTGCTGGACCATGCTCTTTTTGGGATGGAACTCTGCACTACTTTAAAGAAAAACCTCAGAGATATGAAGTGCCAGGCAACCAAGCACATTCTCATGAAGACTAAAGGGTGTGCATAGGATTGACAGGCAAGTGATCTGGCAAACTTGCAAGGAACCCTGGAGATGGTGGTTCTATAAAGGGGCTAGAAATCTCTAGCAGAATTCTTAACAACCTAAAGTTCCCAGCCCTGTCTAGACGTCGTACTTGGGGCGCATGCATGCGCCTTCAGTACGACATCTAGACTATGACATGGCTGAAGCCCTGACATTTTCAATTTCTGGTGTAGATGTGCAATTAGGCTCATTACAGGGTTCCTTATACTGAGTCAGGCCATTCTACACCAGCCCAGTGTAGAGGGAAGGAGGAGGAGGATCTCACATTATGCTGATCACGAGACCCTCCCCTTAGTCCATATGTGGGCACGACATCCCGGGAGGAAGGAGGGTGTCGCGCCCGACATTAAAAATTGTTTGTTTGCTTTTTTTAAAAAGAAGCTGGGCGCACTTGTGCTCCATTGGAAGTGAGTTGTTATTGAAAAAGCCCCAACCCCCTCCTCCCACCCCCAATTCCTGATGGCCCAGTTCCTTCCCTCTGCTGCTCCCCGCTACCTGCAGGAGGATGGAAGAAGCCGGGATGGGCGGCCACACCTCCCACTGTCTCGGGACGATCCCAAGACCGCTGGAAGAATTGTTTTTCCCAGGGATTACATATCCCTGGGAAAACCCACGCTTGTCCCCCCCCCCTGCCCCCGGGAGTCCCTATGTGTCATTTGGACACACAGGGACTCGGCTGTAACCAAGGCCGCATTTTTTGGGCTGGTGTAGAAATGGCCTATAAATCCACTGACTGTCCATCTTCAGTCCTGCCTACTGTTACTGGATACAGTTCTCCAAGGTTCTTTTCTACCCTGCTACTTGAGATTCTTTGACCCAAGATATAGGGTAGCTTTACCCAATATAATTAATGCCTTCTAGATGTTTTGGATGACAGCTCCCGGCATTCATGACCATTGGCCGTACTGGCTTTGGATGATGGGAGTTCATCTGGAGGGCACGGGGAAGGCTGGTGGCCCTGGATCTCTATATATGCAATATATGCGTGTAGTTCAGGGTTTGTGTCACTGCAATACCAGTCCTGGGAATGGGGGATAAGATGAGGCAACTGGGGGAGTGCTTTTCAATGATACAGGGCAGATTTAGATGACTGTTTTGAGTGAGCTTTCCTCTTGTTTCTGAGTGAGATTTTATATATTAAAAAAGGCTAGCATAAAGAGAGAAAAACTTCAAACAACCAGGCATAAGGCGATACTGAGTCATCATAAGGCCATATGAACCCATCGTCAGGCAAAGTGTTGGCGAGGCCTACAGCTGGGGAAGTCAGGTGGGAGTCAGTCACACTGAGAGGGAAGGATAAACTTTTGGAAAGAAAGAAGCACTCTTTCTGTCTGTTTAAAGACCCTATGTGATGGAGAGGATGGAGACTTGAACTCAAATCACAAGTCAGCCATAAGGTCACTCTTTCTCCATCAGCATAATTTACCTCAGAGGCTGACTGTGAAGATAAACTTTTGTTCTGTTTGCTTCTTTCAGTGTACGTCTTGCTCAGTTCCAAGGGCAGCTCAGAAACATTTAGTTGTAAATAAGAACCCGTGTCCCTTAAAAAGTGTTTTTAAATAAATAAATATTAATAAATAGCCACATAAATGAACCCAGGAAGAAAGAATAGAGTGAGGGAGGAAGAAAATGATAAAATACTGTACTTAACAACTTCTCCTGAGTTCCTTGGAGGAAGAACCAGACACAGATTCTGATTATTTGCAGTGTGCCTTTTTACAACGGAGACTTCCCTCATTTTTTAATGGATGTATTGTATATCTCAGTAGCAAATGTGCTTTTTAACATTAAATCATTGGCATTGTGAATCTGAACATACTTGCCTTGGAGCAAGCTACTTTAATTCAAAGGTGCACAACCATTACAACCCCAAGGGCCACATGTGATAATGGCTTGCAGCACTCATGTACACACACACACACACACACACACACACACACACACACACACACACACTCCCTCCTCATGTGGACAATTCTTCCTTCACTCTTATCAGTGGTGGGAGCAGAGCAGTTTGTGTGAAGAGTACATGGGGAAGGAAAATCATGTATGTATGGGGAATTGATGGCACCAAGATGTCAGCATACTTGTAGGGATGTACAGTTGTCCTTGGGAGCCACTTGTAGCCCCCTGACCGTTGGTTAGGTACATTTGCTTTCATTCACTGGCATTTACTTCTGAGTAAATGTATTTAGGATTGCGCACAGTTAATTTCCACTTCTGATCATAAGGCAGAAATATGTTGTGACATATTCATGTCCCGTCTAATTCAAGAAGACAAATCAGGTGAGAGCATTGGTCCCTTTTGATTTCAGAAGCCACAAATCAATCTGCCCTCTGAAGGAACTAGACCCCAGTCGACTTCTATGGCCTCCCTCTGTCCTTCTGTCAACTCTCAGTGGCCAAGTACCTCCTCTCCTTTTTTATTATAGGATCTGGTTTCAGTTAGATGAATTAAATGTCACTGTAAGCTGTTCCACTGTGGATGACAGCACCGTTGCATGACATTCAAGTCTGCATAACAGCCTCCTGCTCTGTGCTATTTATGTCTGTCTTTCAAATGTTTAATAAACACTTTTATATTGACATATTAAGGCGTCTCTCTTTATTGAGACTGTGATCCAAGTAGTATTTCACCCCTACCAAACATAGATTCCAGCTCATTCCAAGCATATTTATATTTCCAAGTTGAAACTATTGTACTTTACTTTGATCTCTTTTGAAAGCAGAGAAGAAATACGGCAAGCATTCAAAATGAAGAGAAAACTTAGCTTTCTATCCCCTTTGCCCAGAACTTCCACCTGCTGTCACATTTCTTCATTCAACATAGTTTCCTCATTAAGGACAATTCCAGAACTGGGTACACACATGTTTGGCAAAGGGAACAACAAGAAGTGTCTATATTCAAGAAGAGGAAGGAATACAACATAGCAACCTGTGGTAAGAGGGAGATGGGGTAAACCATCTACATTCCACAAACTTTCAAATATTTTATTTCCAGGATGTATGCTTATTGATTCCCAAAATCTTGATTTTATATTTACATTGTCAAATCTTGACTGTAGAGTATAAATTCTACCTCATTTTTTAAAATTTATTTATTTAAAGACGGGGTTGGGTCCATACTTAGTCAAGCTTACAGTAAACCCATCAAAAGCAATGCGGCTTCATTCCCTCAAGACTAATTAAAGTCCCATTGATTTCAGTGGGTCTATTCTGTGTATAAACAATGGGCCCAAAGCTGACATGATTAGGGCGCAAGCTCCCTTTAAAAAGCAAACAGCCTAAGAAACATTTTAGTTTCCTATATCTAATCTGCTGTCCATTGGCTCTTCAGTCTTAGGGTGAGTATAATACCCCTTCCATTATAATATCTACGGCTAGTGGGATTACCCCTGGAAGGCAAGGCTCCTGCAGCTTGAACTGTTGAGATGAAAAGGGAATTTCACCAGGCACTGCATGCATACAAATAACACCTGCTGAAGTTCCCTTTTCTATACAAGTGTTAAAGATACAGGAGCCCTGTCCTCATTTCCACATGGTCACCCTAACCTTTCCCAAAGGACAGGTGGGAAATCCATGACTTTAAGGTTGCCACTTCCTGGCAGTTCCTGGTAGTTATCTTTTTTTTACTGCTCTCAGATCTCTATGTCATTCATTCGATGAGAGAGATGGAGAAGAAGTTACTTAGGCTGGTCTTCTCTGTGGAAGACGTGGGCAACTATGGGCTTCAAAAGGCCCAATCTCTTGTTGTTCAAAGTTTAATAGACCTAGATCTACAGCATTTAAGAACTGCTGCTAACAAATCTTGCTCTCCATTGCTCTATAATAATTTCAATAACTATGGACTCACTGCAGCTTCGTATCTGCGTACGTTAACCATTCCAAAGTACAGAAGAGCATTTACCCTTGCTCACTTTAATGTGTTACCATCAGCACTACTAGAAGGACGATTTAGTAAAATCTTGTTTAATGAACGGATATGTCCCTGTGGCTCTGGAGCAATAGAATCTGTCGAACATGTCGTTTTGCATTGTAACATGAGGAATGCATAAAAGAAGCTAATCTTTCCATTATTAACAGCCTTTTCTGGATGTAACTTTGGTATTAATTGGTTTGAGGGATGTGTCATTCCATACTGAAAGGGTCTCTAAGTTTCTTATGACGTCAATGCGAATTAGGAAAAAAAAATATTGCAATCCTCCTGAGAGAAGGAACTCCACACAACTGTATTTTGTTTTCATGTCACTTTTTATCTATCTCTTGTAAATTTTATATTGATTTTGCTGGTCTGCGACCGTAATAAATAATTGAGTGATTGATATTGATAAAAGATTGGTTTTGGTCAGCTAGTACAAAACCCAAGGAAAAACTAACAACATAGATGACCTGGGTGAAAAGTGTCAGACTGTAAGGTTGTGAAGAAAGAAGGATCTGTTGAAGGGTTCTGGGCTTTGGTTCCATTGATTTCAATGGGATGTAAGCCAGTCCAGCGCAAGCGAAGTAGACTAGGTTCCCTGGACCCTTTGGATTGCAGCCATTCTCCGGAAACAAACTTTTTTACTTCTCAAAAAGGCATAACAACAGAGTAACGAGTGAATGTCCCAATTCTAAAACAGCTCAAATGTTCCAACACTTCACATTTCTTAGTCTCGGAACAGAAAACCTCCCAAGGTTACACAACTTAACTGGGAAAGGATAAAAAAAATACCACGAACCCAAAAACCCAAAAGTTCTTTCCAAACTGTCGCCAGTGGGTAATGGGAAAGTGTGATGCGACTACTAAACTAGAGCTTGAGTGGAATTCATTGCATGCTTTGGAGGTTATAAAGGAAAAGCCCCCAATTTCAAGCAAAGGCTCAGGCTGTTTTCTTTTTAATTTAATCAGATTCTCAAAAGGGAACAGGATTATTTTGGAATATAGGTTTTTGTGTTGTGTTGATCATATTTTATGAGCACACCCGTGGCTAAAGTATAATTTAGCCTCCTAACCTGCTGTCCTCAGTTTGTAAACTGACTGCTCTTTAAAGTATTTGTTTTTATTAATGTCATTATTTTGTACTGATAGTCCATTTTACCCTTTTCACTATGTGTTTTAATGTTTAGAAGCACTTTTGTGTGTTCTTTAAAATACAAAGTGGTGCAGATACAACAACAACAACTGTTTAGCCAATTTCCAAAACAATATCCAAGACAATAGAATTGTGATACATAAATAGTTACAAAAGGGAACTAAGTCATTAAATACATTGTCAAGAAACACCAGCAACTAATAAAACAAAGACAGAAAATATGTATTGTGTATGTTAAATAGATGCTGTCAGAAAATACATAGCCTCTGCCAAAACCCATATATAATGTTTATGCCAAGAAACACTCTGGTGCCTTGCACGTAGCATGATCACTAATTCACATAGCTTGAAGTGCTACTTCATTTCATTTCACTTTTGTGCCACACTGCCACAAAACAACTAATTCAATATGAACAATAAAATCAGCAGCAACCATTAAAATTCTTCAGCTATAGTCCAACAGCCGGTCAACAACTTAGTAGCATGTTCCATTACAAGCACATTCAAACAACCAGGTCTTAAGGCCCCATTTAAAAGCAGCCAATGGGGGAGCCAGACAAACTTCACAGGAAGTTCCACAGTGATGAGGCCACCAATAAAAAGGCCTTGTCTCTTGTGCCACCTGAGGTGATGAGCCTTAGGCTCGTGAGCAGGGTTTCCATAGCTGAACATAAGGCCATGATTGATCATAAGGTTCATATAGGTGCCGGTAGATCCTAAGCCATTTAGGGATTTAAAAGTCACTACCAGCATGTTGAACTCTGCCTAGTGGTGATCAGTGTAGCCAGTACAGAACTGGTGTTATATAGTTCGATTATCTGTCCATCCCACAAGCAACTGGACCACTGCATTCACTTCCGAGCTGTCTTCAACGGCAGCCACAAATAGACCATAGCTAGACCTAGCAGACTAGCAAGACGAAGGGGGAAGGATCTCGCAATTTTATGATTGTGAGATCTCTGCCTCTGTCTACACATGGCACACAACATCCTGGAAGGAGGAGGACGTTGCAGCCGCCATTTTGTTTTAGCTTTTTAAAGGTCAAGGAGTGCATGAGCACAAAAGTTTTTTGTTTTTTGTTTTAAAAAAGCACCTCCCACTCCCCCACCCCACCCCCGATGGGCACGGAGGAGCTCTGCACCCCATGTGCGGTTCCTGGCTCCTCACGGTTACTCACGAGGAGCTGGGACGAAACCGTGACACCCGGCAACTCATCTCAAGACTGCAGGGGAAAGTGGCCTAAAAGGGCCTGCTGATATCCTGGGACAAGGGAGGGATCATCCCTCTCTGCCCCCGGGATCCTCTGTGTGTCATGTGGACACACAGGGATGATCCTAGGGCGATCCCCGGGATATCGGCAGGTCTAGCCATGGCCATAGTAATCCAATGTCACCAGGGCTTGAATAACTTTGGTAAGGGCTGCCCTCTCTAGACAGAAGCACAGCTGGCCAATCATCTGAAGTTGATAAAAGCTATCCCACGCGCTCCCCCTCTTCCACACATACTGTACCACCTATGTTAGAGATTTAGAATTTGGGGCACTGGGTATCTCCTCAAAAAGCACTCAGTTATCTGGTTAGGCACGGTCAGCCCTAGATCAAGTGGATTATCAAGCAAGGAGTATCTTGGGTGTTCACCTCTAATCCTTGAATACCTTATTTTTATTGCCACTGTAGCCCATTTCAGGACTTCGATGTGATATTTGTGTGCATGGTTTTTGCCTGTCATATAAGATGAAAAGCATGTATGTATTGACCTGATGGTTCACACGTGCACTTTTATTGTCAATTATATGGACAACAATATGGACCTTAAAATGACACCATCCGCTTGTGCTTCCAGATTTGTAAATGAAGATGAACTGTTTATACTATTTGAATGGATAGTTGAGCAGATGCCCTGTGACAGATACCCCGTGAGCCCAACACCCCTGGAGATTGCTGGGGTCGGTTCAATCTGGTTAGGTCTTCTCATTTTTAAAAAGCCTGTCAGAAATACTTCTTCTAAGATTTTCTTTCCATATTATTGTTTGCCTTTCCTTGGGAGCCTCAGCCTCCTCTTTTCCAAGGCAATTCTTCTTTTTCCTACTGATTTACACCTGCACACCATTCATTTTTAGCTTGTATGTCAACTGTTGTTTGATCTAGTCAACAAGAACACACACACACACTTATGCCTCAAAACATTTTTTTTTTAAATGGGAGATTGCTGGGCTTTGGTTGTAGCTCACTTTGTTTTCACACCTCTCATAGTGGAGAGCCTTAAAACATTTAAAACAGTTTCCAATTGTTGTTTGTTTTTCAAAGACAGCTTATTAAAATGTCGGTTCATGAGAAAGCAATGGATGAAAATGGCAAGGGGTGTTTAAAGCCACGGTTACAGCAAGTCCTATGAATATTTCCAATAACTGTGTTCCAAGAAGTATTTTTGGAAGCATGAATGTTGTGTTTTTTAATCAAGGCCACATTCTGAGGATACGACACCATATGTCACATTCGTTCCTGTCCCAAAAAAGAAAAGGAAAGTATGCTAGGCTTTTAAGTGTTTTGGAAAAGCATCTTTGCCTGGCTGGCATTGTTCTTTGCGCAGCTGAGGAATTCTCGGTCTTTTAGCAAATCACGAATGAGATGTACTACACTTCATGGGACAGATCTTTCACAACTTGCCGCTTTGTGTGTGTGTATTATAGTTCACCAGGGAAACTCAGCCTGTAATGTTCATGGGTAAACATTATGTATGTAAAGGGCATGTATATCCATATACTCGTACAGCACACAAATACTACAGAAAAGAAATCAGTGATCCCTGTGGCTGCTGTTTCCACACTGGAACATCAAGCCTGCCTCATCCTATGGCCTGGTTCTATACATGCAGCAGAATGAGGTGTTATAATGTTCAAAGGGTAGAATGAACTGCAGCACTTCAGACTGCAGGTGGGGGATACCACTTCTGAATGCCTTCATGATAAAACAACAACAACAATAACTACAACTACTCAATAACAACCAACAGAACCTTGCAAATAGAAATCTAGCACACAAAAAAGAAGTGTTCTTGAGAGCTGAGTGGCAATGGCTTCTCAAAATTTGTCTCCCTATTTGTGGGCAGTTGAAATTGGGGAAACCATTTCATCTAATTCTCCAGGGGATACATTTTCAAAAAAAAAAAAAAGAAAATCTCAAGGGTGGGCACACCATTAGCACAGCTTCTTCTTTCTCCACCCTTCTTTTCGGGGACTTGTTTTTGCTACCACTGCATGTGGCAGCAGCATCAACTGGTCACCATTTAGCATCCTCCACATTGCCCCAGAGCTAGCGTTGTGCAGGATATTGTGTGCGTGCGCATGTGGGTGTAAGGGGAACGGAAGCCAACACAAAAAAACAAAACTGAAAAATAGTCGGAGAACATTCTGCAAAGTTGCCTTCTTTTTCAGGGTGCATGTGTGTGTGTGTGTTAGAGCACTCCATCACACAGGGGGAAACACGCTCCCTACCGTCGCTTCTCTGCCTGTGTTTTTGTTCCTCAATTACTTCCTCTTTCAAGAGAGGAAGTACAGAACGAGCACGAGGACCATTGAGTCCGCGTTCTAATGGCAATGCTTCTCCTGCACACAGCAAAAGAGAGCAGCAACTTCTGGGTTTAAAATATATCGGACTTTGTGGAATGGTTTTTTTGTCATGCAAGGAAGGCAAGAGGGGGCGGAAGACAACGTGATGGGAGGGACCTGCAAAAAATTCATGAGTGCCCAGTAACAAGCATGCAATAAAGCGCTCATGGGATGGAGCTCTTAATTCTCAGAAATTTGGGCTTATGTCTAGTTATGACTGAAAAGTCCACCTTGTAACCATAGGGTATGTTTTACCAGGGAATTTTGGGGTGAGATTGAGGCAGATAAAATCATGCAAATTTCAGCCAATTCTGACTGGGGGGGGAGGGGGCTTTGGCATTTTTTTTAAAAAAAAAAACACTTCCATGATAGTTAATGGAAGACACAAACTTTTGGATTTCTAAATCTCATCTACGATTCGGTACCCGAGTCAAAGCAGGCAGCCTCCAAATCGGTTTGAGCTGAATCAGGGTCTGAGCTGTGTCTTGTGGTTGGTGTACACCCTCAATCCCTGATACACCCTGGCTATGGCCCAGAAAGTCTCTGATTTGGGCAAGCCATGTGAAAAAAGGGGGTTGAGAAATTACAGACCCAGCATGAAAGAGCTGCCTTGTGGAGACCTTGTTCAGTATCCTCCTTGCAGTCAGTGTAACTTGTAGAATGGAACTGAGAATTTGCGTTTGTACATGTCATTTAGGATTAGTAACAAAGCTATGGCTAAATTGTGATTAGCAGTGGATTAAAAATTAAACTAAGACTTGTGGCTAAGAGGGGGCTTTGATATGGGGTAGCTCTTCCAGGGCTTGAACGTTATTATTTTCCTCTTTCACATGTTGTTCTCTTTCATATATCCCAAGTAAAGTATAGTCATTCTTCATCATGGAGTAATGCTCTTTTTTCTGTTTTTGTTTTTCAGTTTGTTTGATGATGATGATGATGAAATTTTTAAATTTATTTTTCTTTAGTTCTGGTTACATTGGTCAAGTATTACATCATACATATACATTCAGTCTCGATACAGATTCCTGTCTGGATTTAATGTTATTTATTGTTAACTTATTTAAGATACTTAAGCCCTAGCTAGACCAGGCTATATCCTGGGGTGATACCCTGGTTCGTCCCTGTGCATCCAGATGACACACAGGGGATCCCGGGATCAGGGAGGGATCATCCCTCCCTTGCCCTGGGATACAGCCCTACCCTTTGGCCCTGCTTTTTCCGCAGTCTTGGGCTGAGCCCAAGCCCGTGGAACATGAGGCCCATTTCTGCGAGCTTACCCGGCTCCACGCGATTACTCATGCGGAGCTGCGCACGGGGTGCAGTACTCCTCAGGAGCACTGCGTCCATTGGGACTAGGGTGGGGGGAGTGGGGGAAATCAATTTTTTTTTTTGAAAAAAACTTACCTTGAGTTGCTTCAGCGCTCCTGTCCCTTTAAAAATAAAAAATGGTGGGCGCGACGCCTCTCTTTCTGAGGTTGTTGCGCCTTGCATGTAAACAGAGGTGAGATCTCATGTTATTCACAACACGACATCTCCCCTCCTCTCCCCTGGACTTTAAGGTAGGTCTAGCTAAGGCCTTAGTTTCCTTCCCCCCCCCCACCCGGCTGCTCTCCATAACTCTATATATGCCAATGGAGGCATTCTCTCATCTTCTTCTTTATTCACAAAATCAATAAATTTCCTCCATACCCCTTCAAATTTGCCTTCGCTTACTTGTTCTCACACTATCCTTAGTTTTTGAGTCGGTTGTTCTAAGAGAGCAATCTGCCATACTCTTTGGTACCAATTATCAATATATGGAGCCCTTTGCATCTTCCCAATGCTTGGCAATCAACCATCTAGCTGCCAACAGTAGATGGCTTATTAATTCCTTAATTAACAACTTTCTATCTAGTCCTCTATATAAATTGAACAATGCTAGATGAGAAGAAGGTGAACCCATTGTCCAGTTATTGAGCTAATCTTTTGGAACACGGATTTCCAGTTTGTTGACCTTGTCTTGCTTTCTTTTACTCTCACCTTTCAGCACTTGTAAATCATAGAATCATAGAATAGCAGAGTTGGAAGGGGCCTACAAGGCCATCGAGTCCAACCCCCTGCTCAATGCAGGAAATGCATAACTGCTCTTGGGTCCAGGATACTTGAGCTGTATTCCTCTATTTCAGCAAATACCACGAAAGATCTTCTGGACTGTGTGTGTGTGTGGAGATGGTGATGGTTGGATGAAGGCTAATAAACTGATACTTAATTCAGGCAAGACAGAAGTGCTGTCTAGAGATGTAAAATTTCTGAAATCTTTGAAACTGCGTGTGTGAGTATGTAATTTTATTTATTTATGTATTTTGGCAGGGTGTGTGAATGTTAGTTAAAAATGGAAACCTCAGAACAAATGGAAAAACATGGAATAATTAGTTGTTTAGTGCCTTTTAAAGTCATTTTATTACTTTGGAATATAAAATCTATTGGGTAGGAACCAGATTTAATTTGGCTCAACTGCATTGGCAAATTGGACTTTCCCACACCCTCCTTCTCACGACAGCCCCCTGAACATGCTACAAAGAGTCAGGAGACCCTGACTGAGGTGAGTTGTGGTATGGTGGGGAAGCGAGAATCCCTTAAAATCGAGAAGGACCTACTATGCACAGAGTCCTTCCTCTTGCGGAAGGCAGAGCCTGGATCCAACCTGTTATGCATAACTTAGTTTGCTCATAAAATTAGAATGTGTATTTAAATTAAATTAAATTAAATTAAAATATAGTTTAATCAGACAATAATTACAAATTATTGAACTCAATACGTTGAGTTGCAGAGCTCTCATTCCACCAGTGAATATTGCTTGTGGAGTAGGGTGTACACATCCTCTCCTTCCCTTTGCAATCACCCCACACCCTCTAAATCTGTTCTGGAGGCTTGGGGGCCCTCCAGAGCAGATTTAGAGTCTCTCTCTCTCTCTCTCTCTCTCTCTCTCTCTCTCTGTGTGTGTGTGTGTGTGTGTGTTTGTGGGGCCAGGAGAAGATGCAGATGTTCCATTCTGCAAATGCTATACTTCTACTGGCGAAATGATGGATTCAACCCTAAGGAATCTGACATTTCTTAGTTTTTGCCAGTTTATCAGAAGTGGGCAGACAGTGTTGGAAAGAAACAAAACCATCAGTGTGTTCTGTTTAGAGGTGCTTGGACTTGGATAGGGAGTAGTGATCTGAAGTTGAAACCTCTCAAAGTTCAGTTCACTCAAGGAACAAGATCAAGTCTGTCCAAGGTCAAAGCCAGCAAGTTTTCAGGGAGGGAGTGGTGGTGGTGGTGGTGGTGGCGGGAAAGCCAGATAACAATGTTTGACCACAGTATCTTAAATATTTTATTCATCATTCTAAAAGGAAATATTTCATGATGTAACATTTTTCCATTTTTCAAGAAAAGCAAAGCACAAAAAGTCCCCAGAAAATAACTTGTGGGTAAAAGGTGGGGAGGGTTATTCAGACAGGATTTGGGATTTGAAACTGATCAGAACCAGAAAATCAGAAACCCAGGTCAACTGTAAAACATATAGTGAAGCTAGATGCCAGTCATGTTAATGTATGTAGAAGAAAGGTGTGTAGAAGAAAAGAAGAATTGGTAAGAAGTGCCTGGCAGCTGTCTAATTGCAAGAAAAGCCCTGGGGTGGATGCGTTGGTTATACTCCGCTACTGCAATCATGTATCCATCCCAGGGCTTTCCGCCAAAGTTGCAGAGAAAAATAGTTGGGGACTTAACCCGACATTTTTCTCTGGAGCAAGGCAGTGGAGGCATGGCCAGGCAGTGCCTGGTGGAAGGCGACCTGCAATTGCTTGCCTTCCCCCAGGTAGACGATAGGGGTGGCTTCCATCCCCGGATGGCCACCCAGAAATCACGTGCTCCCTCCTCAGTGTCGGGATTACCCGACGCCACCCCAAGGGAGGGAAAGCGCGGGGTTTGAGAGGGACGCAGTGCCAAGCCAGTGCCATGAAGGCACCTGCGGTCAAACTACACCTGATGTGAAAAATTAGTGAGCCAGTTTTCTAGGGCTAGTCCAATGGTTATGGGTTATTTCAATTTCAATTGATTTTCCAAACTCAGTTCCAGACTGAGTAGTTTTTCTGGCTTCTTAAAAACATTAGGGTAGGTAGCAGGAGCTCCAAATTTGAATGGAGCAGCAGTGGGAGAGTTTTCAAGTTGAAATATTGTTCCCCAAAGCCGCTATTATTAACACCCCCCCAATTCTCCATGAAAATGTATAAACCGCCTTTTTAGTGCATTTACATCATTCAGAGTGGCTTTCAACAATTACAGACAAAGGCAATTCCATAAAAGAAAGAAAAACAGCAGCATTAAAATGGAAAGAAAAGTTCTGGCAAATAAGAGCATTCTAAAACTAGGGCCCACCCCACCAAAATCATCTACTCAGCAGGGTGAATGCTTGCTAGCACAGGAAAGTTTTAACCAATTGGGGTAAACAGATATCAGCTTAGAGCTGAAGGACCAGGTTCTTACAGCTAACCACATGATCCATTTATAACAACATGGATTTAATATACCCACTTGGGCAATACCTTTATTAGGACCAATTAAAATGACACAAAATAATGTGCAATTTTTTGAATTCTCCAGAACTCTTTATGAGATTGGATGGTACAAAAAGCAGGGGATGGGGAAAAAGATGGAAAATATATACTGTATATCAAAAATTGGGCTAGATGTTTTAGCCATCATGTCTGCATTTAGACACAGAGCAACAGGTGCTACTAATTGAAAGGCATTGTGCAGCCGTTTTGTCATTTTATCTCCTAAAGGAAGAAGAAAAAAGATGGAACAGGTGATAAGAACAAAAACAGGCGGGTTACAAATGGAAGACAGCAAAATTTGGATAGTTCATAGCATTTTGTGTTTGAGGCACAGTAAAATCCTTGGGTTGAATCCAGATTTATGCTACATCAACTGTGCTGGCAGAAGTGGACTTTGCCATCCCGCTTCCCATGGCAGCCGCTCCAGCCCCCTAAAAATGCCACACAGAGAGTCAGGAGATCCTATGGAATGGGGTGAACTGTGGTGTGCATGTGTGAAAATGCAAGGATACCCCCAAGTTGGGAAAGGTTCCTTCGTCTTGTGGAAGGCGATCCTGGGTCTAATCCCAATTTTGGATGGACTCCCTATCTCCAGATGGAGCTTGCAAGCAGAACAAATTTAGTCTCTGCTGGCTGCTGTAGCATGACATTACACCTAGGGTTTTGGGAGGAAGAAGCAATGGCTGACTCCATTTTTGGAAACATAACATATGGCAGTTACCCAGATCTGTCGCCCTCCTTCTAAAACACACAGGTTTGTGCTTAGGCAGAGAGGAAAGAAGCGTGGCAGCCTTTACATTCACAAAGATGAGGATTAATTTTGGGAGGTAAACTAGGTTTAAAAAAAGCCAATTAAAGCCAATTTGTGTAGTATTACCTAGTGGTTGGAGGGAATAGAACACTCAAAATGCAAAGTCCTTGCGGATTTTACAGCTGTCATTTTTCTTATGGACTTCCTTTGCTTTTTATGTGCCTTGGAGAATGTTCAAGGGCTCTGTGAGAGTTTTAGTCCTCATACCTGAGATCTTTATTGGGGATGCCAAGTGTAAGGCTGTATGGAACCTTATACATGTAAAACATGTACACTATCGTTGATCTATGATCTTGTGTCAATTTAGAACTAGTTCACCAGTGTTATGCTTTCAAGATAAAACCAGGAAAGCTACACTAAAGCTGGTTTCCAATTGAAGTTGGGGATATAAGGTGAAAAGTCTGTGCTTGTTGTCTCCACCCACCCCACTTATGCTAGTGCAGGTATTACAGGTGGACATTAGAACCTAGCCTGGGACACTTTCCAGATATCAAATATTTACTCTTTCGTTTCTTCTGCAGGTTATAAATGAAGAGAGAGGGAGAGACCAGCTGGTGATTGATATCTTTAAACGTGTCTCCTAAATTAATTATAGCTTGCAGGCTCAAGAAACATGGCTGAGCCTGGTGATGATAACTATAAACTTATAAGCATGGAAGCAAAGACACTCAGACATTCCCAGAGTTACCAAGAAACGACTTCAGTGGGGATTAAAAGAATGCAAAAGCGGTTTCTCCAGAAAGATGGAACCTGCAACGTATACTTCAAACACATCTTTGGGGAGTGGGAGAGCTATGTAACTGACATTTTCACCACATTGGTGGACATCAAATGGCGCCACATGTTTGTGATCTTCTCATTATCCTACATCCTGTCCTGGTTGTTCTTTGGTTTGGTCTTCTGGCTGATTGCGCTCCAGCATGGTGACTTATCACCTGACGAAGAAGTAACCCCTTGTGTTGATAATGTCCATAGTTTCACAGGGGCTTTTTTATTCTCCCTTGAAACCCAAACAACCATTGGCTACGGATCCCGTTGTGTCACTGAAGAATGTTCAGCAGCAATCCTGACCGTAGTCCTACAATCAGTATTAGGCTGCATCATTGACACATTCATCATTGGAGCGGCTTTGGCCAAAATGGCAACTGCCCGGAAGCGAGCTCAGACCATCCGCTTCAGCTATTATGCCACGGTAGGCTTAAGAGATGGCAAACTCTGCCTGATTTGGCGCATAGGTGATTTTCGGCCTAATCATATGGTTGAAGGCACAGTGAGAGCCCAGCTCTTGCGGTATGTGGAAGATCACGTAGGAAGGATGATCTTGGAATACAAGGACTTAAAATTATTAAGTGACCAGATCATTCTTGCTACCCCAGTGACCATTGTACATGAAATTAACCAAGACAGCCCATTATACGACATGGACAGGAAAACTCTGGCAAAAGAAAACTTTGAGATCTTGGTTACATTTGTATACACCGGAGATTCAACAGGAACGTCCCACCAGTCAAGGAGTTCTTATGTGCCTCGAGAAATCCTTTGGGGCCACAGATTCAATGACGTTCTGCAAATGAAGAAAAAGTACTACAAAGTCAACTGCCTCCAGTTTGAAGAAACCACAGAGGTCTATGCTCCATACTGTAGTGCCAAGCACCTAGATAGCAAGGAACAAGAATATACAGCTTTTGAAAAGGCAATGGATGGAGAACCTGGAACATCAACATCGTCATCATCGTCATCATCATCATCATCAGGAGTCAGAGTCAGATCATTTAGTGCAGATGCTTTAATCATCCATTCCGAAATCTCTGAAGAGTCGGCCAAAACTTCTAATCAAGTTAATACTATGGAGCTGCCATATGAGAGAGCTCTGGTGACTTTAAGCAGAATCTCAATGGAATCCCAGATCTAGGGATCCATTGCAATAACGGCTGTTAACTTTTTGCAGCACTGTGGCAGTTTTCATGCGCACAAGTTTCACTTACATACTTATGAAACTGACCCTCAAATCATAAAAGGAAGAAGAACTGATTCACTGCCGCTTAATTAAGACTTCATTCTAACTGGAATTCATGGCTTGTAGATCCTTTAAAATCACATCCTTTAAAATCACTCTTTTCACAAGTTGTAGAGCTGTTTATTCAAGTAATATAATTCTTAGAAAATGCTCAACGATACTCTGTACAGATCTACACAGAAGGAAATCTGTTGTTTAAAATGTCAATGTTGTCTTTCCACTGAATCCACAAAGCCAGATTACTGAATTTAAACTGTTTCAGTTCCAGCATTCTGGGAATGCTAGGAGTTGTGGGACTTTTTTTTCTGTCTGAACATGCATAGGATTCTGTCCATAGGTACATGAATTTGTATTTTTACAGATAAGTGTGTTTTCAAGGCACAATTAGCTTAATTCAAGTATTTGAAAATACTGGTTTGTATGTTGGAGCATAACTTAATTGTTAGCATATATGCTACTTTTGGAAACTATTTTGGGGAAGTGTTAAAATGTTAGGCTTCTCTTTGATGGATGCATTTTTCTTTTTCTTTTTAAAACAATCAGATTTTGACTATTTTCTTTTGCTATTTCATATAAAATACTTGGGGTTCTGCATAAATTATGGGAAACTATTTGTTACCAAGAGTTTGAAAGAAGTAGTTAACTTTGCCAAAGTTCAAGGCACCTTATTTGCTTGCACTTGAATTATGTTGATTAATTATTGCTTTGCTACATGCTTGTTCTGAGAATATAAGGCCAACTGCCCAAACTTATGGTTGGAGCATTTCCATTTAGCAATTTTTCATCATGTAATAATTCTATGTACAGAATATGTTTAAAAATTGTTATGAATATTTGGAAAAAAAAGATTTTTAACGTAGAGAATGGTATAGATGCTTTGATTTTAAAATTAATATATAAAAACATTTCTTCCCACTAGTTTGGATTTTCTTTCACTTTGTTCTTCATTCTTAATTACTTGGTTAGATAAGACCAATTTTTGTTTTACCTTTTTCTTTCTTTTTCTTTTCTGTAAGTCTGAAAACAGAATCCTTGAATCAGACAAACCAATTGTAGGTGTTAGGTTAGTGGATATGTTTCTTCTCTGAACATCCTCATACTAGCTTTAGATAATCTCTGTTGTGACTGGTCCTCATTGCTTAAATAGTTTCCTGAGTCGACCTTTGCTCTCTGGTTTGAGCAAGTAGAATGTCCATGTCATAGGCCCTAGCTAGACCTACCGTTTAATCCAGGACAGAGGATGGAAGATCTCGCGTTGTGTTTAATGCAAGATCCCTCCTCTGTTTACACGTGAGGTGCGACAACCTCGGGAAGACAGGTGTCGCACCCGCCATTTTTTATTTTTAAAGAGGACGGAGCACACAAATGCTCATGTACTGAAGGTAAGTTTTTTTAAAAAAAAAAAATTAAGTACTTTCCCACTCTCCCCACCCTAACCCCGATGGGTGCAGCACTCCTGAGGAGTGCTGCACCCCATGCATGGCTCCTGGGCCACACATTCCACGGTCTTGGGACTGCGAAAAAACCGAGCTCAAAGGGAGCCCAGGACTGCGAAAAATCCAGGCCCAAAGGGGAGGGCTCTATCCTGGGGCAAGGGAAGGATCATCCCTCCCTGATCCCAGGATCCCCTGTGCGTCATGTGGATGCACAGGGACAATCCCGGGGTGCGCCCTGTGATAAAGCCCAGTCTAGCTAAGGCCATAGTCTTCCTTAGGCGCCACCCTTGTATTCTTCAACAGGCAGCCTGTGGACTATATGATATTGTTCTTCATCTTACATAGGAAACTGCCTTCTTCCAGGACAGACTATTAGCCCTTCCAGCTCGGTGCTGTGTGCACTGACTGGAAGCAGCTCTCTAGGGTTTCAAGCAGAGGTCTTTCCCATCACCACGACATGATCCTTTTAACTGAAGATGCTAAAATTAAACCAGTGACCTGCATGCAAGGTGAGCGCAAGGTAAGCACATTACAATAAAATGAAGAAACAAACATGGCAGTCAGGGCTGGGCACAGGACACTGCTTGAAGGAATAGGAATCTGAGGAACAGGGGACAGATCTAAAGCAGCTGCCTAGGGGTTGGGATAATCTGCCCATCCATTTAATTGAGCAATACTACCGTATTTCTTCAATTCTGAATCGATGGCGTCTTAGAATCGAAGCAATATGGTAAGAGGAAAAGAGGAAGCTCCTGCAGCAGCCTCGAGCCATGCGAGCGAGGAAGAGCTGGGAGGGTAAGCGCCTGGTTTTTTGTTAGTCAAATTTATTTGTAAGTCCCATAGATTTCCATGGGACTTACTCGCGTGTCGTCGTCCCCTGGTGCACAGACAAGTAAAGAGCGGGACTGGAGAGTTAAGCGTTTTAGCTCCTTAATTGCGTCTTCTCCTCTCTCTAGAGGAGAGTCATAGAGCCAGGGAGCAAGCAGTCAATGGCAACTCCTGCTCCTCCTTCTCCCCACCATTGTTGTCTGGGCCAGAATGAGAGGCAGGTGAATAAGCAGGTTGTAATGGGAGAGACGATGAGCCAATCCCATGGGTTTTTGTTAGTGGGCCCTCAGCAGGAACCCAACCATGCTTACCCTTGATGCAGGCCCTGCCTGCGACCATCCAGTTCTCTTGCATAATCCCAGCGTCTTGTGTTTCCTGCATGTTGACCTGCTTACTACTGAGCTACCTCTCACCCCTAGATAGAGCAAAGCAAGTCTAAGGATGGGTTAATGAGCGATGTTAGAGATTGCTAGGATTCTCCAAATGTCATCTTGCCACTGGTCTCATGCCTAATTCCTGTTTGCATTTGTGATTGCTGCTCACTCTAAGGGAATGGGAAATTAGCATAAATTGAGCAGAAATCCAATGTGAAATTTATGCAAATTTCCTGAGATTTGCATAACTTTCCTCCGTAGACTAATGTGGCTTTCAGTCTGCAGGGGGAAATTTGCACAAATTAGGACACTGGAGCAAAAGCAAACTGGGAGAGTTGCTCAGATTGAATGTGAGCACAGGTCCATGAATTTGCAAATGTTTTCAGCCTCGCGATCAGGGCATGCTCATATGTGTTGTGAGCAAAAACAAAATTCTCATTCATCCCTAATCTGATCCCATTGAATCTCTATGATAATGTGATTCCATCCCTAGGGATTATAACATCAAAACAGGACTTGGGTATATTGTAAAAGATAGTATAAACACTGCAAGTATATTTATTTATTACATTTTTATACCGTCCAATTGCCGAAGTTTACAGATCTAGGGTAGATTTTTTGTTTTGTATAAAGGAAGTAGTTAGAAAGTTTACTTTGTATTTCACAGAGATTGCACCATTGGACAGATATTGCCCCTCTTTCAAGTAGTCTAGAATTAATACTATTTATCACAGCTTATCAGTGTGCAAATAACTATATACTTTTGTCACAGGGGGAGCAATCTGATACTCACACTATGCTGGGGTGGGGTGGGGTGAATACATCCCAGGAAAATGGTGGAACCACCACTGTATCCAATATATGCAAAGCCCGGGTGGGAACAGCATAATACAGAAACATCAGAAAAATAACGGGCAAGTCCTCAGCACCCCTGGAAACACTGCCTGTGATCATCAATCATAAACTGTGCCAACAATGATGTCACATGCCAAGTGAACTTGGAAGGAACCAACCTTTATTCAGCAAGCTGGATGCATGTCTTTCACATCTCCACATCCCCAATGTGCAAGAAGCCATGGAATCCACATGACTGGAAAAAGTTGATTGGCTGTAGAATCCACAGGTCAGATTCATAGAAACCTAAACTCATTTGAATCTATTGCGGATTTCTCTGACATACCTTGCGGTGGTCCTGTCCATTGAACCATTGACAAACAGACAGAACGTTGCTGGTTTGAAGTCCCCCAATGAGCAAAATATCCCTCCTGCCCCGTGAACCATACATACAACCAGACAGCAGCAATAAGTAAGGGAAGTGTGTGGTGCAATCTGCAGAGCAAACATATATAGAAGGTTGCTGGTTCAAATCCTGCCATTGGCAAAACATTTCAACCTCCTCCATCCCTCAATGGAAGTATAGTACACAATCAGGCATGAGTAAAAATGCAATAAATAAATAAATAACAAGTAAGGGGACTCTGTTGTGCAGTTTGCAATGCAGATCTAAACATGCTTAGGAGACTTCTGGTTCAAATCCACCCAAGGGATTTCTCCCCTTTCCTATTAGTCATGGGGATGGTCAGCACAGTTGTGGAGACATGTCAATGAATGCACACTTGCTGCAAGAAGGACTGGTTCAAAGAGCCCCAGGGGAAAAGATGGGACACAACCCATATTCTGAAATTGAGTGGGACTAGATGTTCCTGAAGTCCCATTGACTGCTGAGGATGGGCCAGCACCACACCAGGACCTTGATCTGCGAGACATTATGGTCTAGGAACACATCATCAGGATCAGAAGGTAAGCATGCAAGACCTGGGGAGGGTGGTGGTAGAGGAAATGGCCACAAGTACCAGGATGCTGGGCCAAGGCAAGTTGTGGGCCTGGGCCATGCCAAGCAGTCATGTGGGCCTGGGGGGCAGGGGCATGAGCAGCAGGGGAATGGGGATCCAGCCGCCCAGGTGCTAAGTTTGTCTTTGTCTAAATCCACCTACCGCCATTCACTGCATCAGTTGCCATGTCTTTCCCTAAACTAGGATATTTCATTCCCTGTGAAGTTGATCATTAGACATGGAACACCATGTATCATTCCTTTGTTTAATCCTCTTTGTTCCTTAAACATTGCCCAGGAGCTACGACCTCAGTAATTGACTGATCACAAAAAGTTATGCATTGTAGTTTTCTGAGCAAACAACAGGTGTGATGCTGGTTGCTGAAGGTGTATGGGGAAAATGCCTGTGCAAATCTATGATGAGCATCCCCCGCCTGCCCACCCCCCACCTCTAAAAGAAGTCTCTGTAAAACTCTGGGAAGAAGAATGACAACGAGGAGACATTTTGCAAAAGCGTGGGGGGTTGTTTTCTTTTAATTGCGCTAGTGTGTGTGTGTGTGTGTGTGTGTGTGTTCATTTGTGTGTTGCAGTTTATGGTACAGTACCCTAAAATTACACAACCCAATGGTGTACATTAATATGTTAATCCTAGTGGGAAGGTATGGATAGTTCCCTCTTTGCTACATACACCACTTTCCATATAATCAATTAATGTGTTAACATATTTTTTATAGAGTGTTTGTCTGTAAAATGTACTGCTGGTATTGGTCAATGACCATAATAAAATATATTAATTTATTCATATAATCAATGGATCAGGAGAAAATAACCATAGGTGACTATCACTTTCTGTAAACAGAAGAAAGCAACAGTAGCTCTAGGTAAGATGGTTTGTAGTTTACCATCGATAGTTCTTTTTAAATGAATACATTCCATGCCTCTTCTGTATGAAATGCAGGACTGAGCTCAGTTCTTTTTCATTGTGCAGACCTTCAACTAACACAAAGGAAGGTCTAATGGCTACTGACATCAAAAACATTTCATTAAATCACAAACAAATAAGCAAGGAAGCAAAAAGGTAAAAAAGAAAAAGAAAGAAAGTGGTGGGGAGCAGAATGCTGTCTCACAGGCTGCTCAAGTGATCCACTCAAGATTCTACAAATAGTCAGTGGCAGAGGACCTGTTGGGTAGATGCTAATCGCACATGCCTCTCCCTTTGTCTTCTTTGACAGATGTTTTAAACTAGCAAGAATAAAATTTTAACAACATGGAAAGGAACAAAGACCTGCAGCTACCCCTGTGAAGAAACAGATCCTGGAAATGAATGAGGACAAATTTGTATTGAGATGTTAATCAGCTTATATTGCCCCCTCCCCACAAATATCCTAGACCAGGTTCCAGTTGCTTAAAGCTCCATCCGACAAGCGTTTTACCGCACATGCGTTACTGGACACTCACGGATTGCTCACATGATGTCATCTGCCTCTTGCATGTCTTCCACCCCTTTTGGCCTTCCTTGCGCCACAAAAATGCCCAGAAAAAGTCTGGTTGCTGTTCTGAATGGGCCTCGTTACTTCCTGTTTTCAGGAAGCGATGTTCGAGCGATGACAGAGAAGCAATGGGAGCCGTACGTTTCTACCTAGATGTGATGGGGCTTTTAGTCCAGAACAATGCATTGTATTAAAAGAAACACAACAGGCTATGGTAAATTGCCCTCAATCTTAGGGCTGGAAATAGGGTTAAATTTGTGCTTGCCATTTTTGGAGGCAACCGTGCCATTTAATGCAACCCTGGGTTTTCACATAGTGCCTGTGGGAACCAACGTGGCTGTGGACATTTCTCTTGGAGCCCACCAGGCTTCCTGCCCCTCCTGATTTTTTTTTATATCTATATCTATATCTATCTCTATCTATCTATCTATCTATCTATCTATCTATCTATCTATCTATTTAAACATTCTTGAAGGATCCAATTCCTTTTCAGTGCAACAGTGGGATATTCATTTCTCCCTCAGTGCCACACAATACATTTATAATATATGAGCCTTTTGATTTAAAACCCAAGTCTCTTAAAGATTCAAAATGACATAGCTTGCAAAGCATTCATATTTTCAGAATGAGCAGCGCATTTTTTTGCACTGCATCTTGATCACCAAAACCCAAGCTTCCTCAAAACTCTTTCAGATTCTATTGTGCAATGGAATTCTGGACTCCTTGAAGGTCCCAAGAAATCTTCAAGATGAAGATGAAGTTAAGTACAAACCAGTCTGGTTTTTCCTCTCAAAATTCCTATAGGAATCTCTCAGTTTTATACAGTTCATGATTCTCTCTCTCTCCCCCCCCCTCTCTTTCTCTCTCTCCCTCTCTCCCTCTCCCTCTCTCTCTCTCTCTCTCTCTCCTCTCTTTCTCTCTCTCTCCCCCCTTTAAAAGGTAATGTGTCAATTGTCTACTTTTTCATTAAGCATAGCTTTCTCTCTCTCTCTTTTAAAAGGTAATGTGTTAATTGTCTAGCTTTACATTAAGCATAGCTTTGTTTTCATATTGATCCGCACCAACTCAAAAGGACATGATGTAAACAAACACACAAAATGCCCTTCTAACCTGGACTGATGCAGCCACGAGAGCCATCTATGGTGTAATATTTTGGGTCATCAGGCCGCCATCTTGTGGCCATGAAAAAAATACAAGATTCAAGAGACAAGAAATTGTTCATTGCCTTTGATTCATGCTTGTGGTTGAGAAATTCAGAGAAGCATTGCTGGGAAGCACTTCTAAATGGAAAGAATGGCTCGCTGCAATTCTTGATTCTCACCCTCAGGAAAGTCCACACTCCTTAGGGTTCCAGTGGCTTCATTATTAGAGTACTCTAGATACTAAAGACAGCAGAACTCAGATACAGACTGGCAAGTCACACAAAAATATCCTTTGAAAGCCTGATCTATAATCAACTGCTGCTATTTCAACCCTTAAAGTGTGTGAGAGACAGGGAACTCCGGTTGTATTGTTGACAAAATTACAGTCCAATACAGGTATTCAGCTTGCACAACTTCATTTAAATCAATGGGTGTTAGTGCACTTAACCCTCCTATGAAACCCCAAAAGTATTTACTTATTTACTTATTATCCTGTCTTTCTGCCAAAGCACTCAGGGCAGCTAACAATAAACACCAAATAAAAATAAAATCTTAATTAAAATATAACAGAAAACAAATAAATTAAAAACACAATTTAAACACAACAAAGAATGCTACTCTATTTTCCATGCTAAATTACACTCAATTCTCTGCCCAATTCTTCTGTGGGGGAGAGAGAGAGAGAGAGAGAGAGAGAGAGAGAGAGAGAGAGAGAGAGAGAGAGAGAGCCCTCTCAGAAACCTTTAACCACCTTGATTCTGATCACAATATAGTGAAAATAAGATTTTCACTATATTGTGAGGAGAATCAAGGTTGCTGAGAGAAGCGCCCCCCCAATCTTGATTTTGCTTGCTCCCCTACCAGACCTCTGCCATCTGATACCTTCTCCCACTTCCTTGGGGAAAGAAGATGAGTTAGCAGGCAACACAGGACTCATTCAAGTCCCTCTAGGATTGTCCTTCCCAAAACTTAATGAGTGACACTGCCAGCATCTTTTATTGTTGGGGATAAACTATGCTGACAGTATACAAAAGAAGACCCATGATACTGGGAGCATCTATTTCCACCAGGGATCATGGTAGTTGTAGTTCAACCTAATGGCTGAAGATAGTGCAAGCATCACCACTACATTAGGAATGTTGCTTACTATGTTCTGAGGAGATACCAAGTGGTATTCTCCTATCTTTGGGTTTTCTATGCTCTGCTGTGTCATTTCTGGAGTGCCCTGCCTAGGCACAAAAAATAATCTGTGTGGCTTTATGAATTTCCATATTTTCTTAGGTAAGGGTAGATCATAGGCCTCTAAATTTTGACTGGATTTCACCTCACATAAAGGAAAAATTGAAAGGTCCTGGACAGGTGAAAGTATATCAAGAAAAGCATGTCAAGGAAATTGACCTTAGTTCAAGAAGATTAGCAACAGTCCAACTGAAAGGTAGCACTGAGAAGGACTGGCTTTCACACTTTACTAAACATAGAATGACACTTAAGTGACTCTGGCTTCCACAACACATTTCTTTATGACCAGGGTTACAATGTTGGTTTAGTGCCTGCGCATGGTGTCAGTAATTAAGATAACAAACTGTGCAATGTCACAATAACAGCCTCCTCAATAGTGGCAGCCATTCTCTGGAATACTCTCCCACCTGCAGTTTGAGAGGCAGAAAGAAAGATGAGTTTCAAATGCCTCTTGAAAATCTAGTGGTTCACACAGGATTTTCCTGCTTTGTCATGGATTATGACACTGCTATGTTTTACTGTTTATTGTTTTTGTTGGAAGTTGTTAACTATTTATTACTTTTTAGATTGTTTTTGTATTTATTACTTTTTAGATTGTTTTTGTATTTTAATGGTGGTGTTACTGGTTTTTGTCTTTATCATATTTATATGATAAATAAAAGAAATGTTGGTGCAAACTGCATTTGGTGTTGTACGAGGCAGACATGCTGTGAACAGTAGCATTAATGATGGCTTCTCTGAAAATAGCTATTGACTTTCGATAGAAGTTGTATACCATAAGCATTTTTAATATAAATGCAGCTCACTGTTATTACTCCTAACAATTGTGCAGTGTTATTCAATCTGAGACACAACTTGATGAAACGTCAAGTTTTTAGACTGTTGGTTGTTTTATTATGGTTTAAATTTTTGTGAACCGCCCAGAGAGCTTCGGCTATTGGGTGGTATAAAAATGTAATAAATAAATAAATTTACATTTATTTACCCTGTTTACTAACAGGGACTGGCCAGCGAGATCACATTACGCCAGTCCTTTTCCAGCTTCATTGGCTGCCAGTCCAGGTCCGGGCCCGATTCAAAGTGCTGTTATTGACATTTAAAGCCCTAAACGGTTTGGGGCCAGGTTATTTGAAGGAACGCCTCCTCCCATATGTACCTGCCTGGACCTTAAGATCATCTACAGGGGCCCTTCTCTGTGAGCCCCTGCCAAAGGAAGTGAGGCAGGTGGCTACTAGGAGGAGGGCTTTCTCCGCTGTGGCACCCCGGTTGTGGAACGAGCTCCCCAGAGAGGTCCGCCTGGCGCCTACACTGTACTGCTTTCGTCGCCAGCTGAAGACCTTTTTATTCACTCAGTATTTTAACACTTAATTTTAACTTAAATTTAATTTTTACTGTTCTAACTCTGTATTTTAATCTTATATCAATTTTGCTGTGTGGTTTTATCCTGGTTGCGCTTTTTATACTGTATTTCGTAATTGTGTTTTTAACCTGTTGGGTGTTTTATTGTGGTTTTAATTTTTGTGAACCGCCCAGAAAGCTTCGGCTATTGGGCGGTATAAAAATCTAATAAATAAATAAATAAAATCTAATGATCTGTTGAATTCAATTCCTTGAACATCGTCCGCTGTCAACACACATCACATTCAACTTAGCTAAGTAGGTGATGCTATGAATATATAGTCTTGAATTACTCTAACTGATACTGTATATTATTCGAGAGAGAGAGAGAGAGAGAGAGAGAGAAGCAGAAGCAGAAGCAGGGGGCAGAGGGGTTGTTTGTTTGGCCAATCTAAGTGTATATGCAAGTTAATACTGGTTGCACTCTACAAGGAACATCCCACACGACAGCAACAATCTATTTGTGGCACAACATAGTTACACTAAGGGGGTATCCATTACAAGAAACTAAATGCTGCCAGTCTGCTTACATTTGCATACTGTGGTAAGAGGATTGATGTTTCAGTAGTTTTCTGCAATCCTTTTAACAAAGTCTAATGAGAGGTTTTGCAAAGATTTTCAGCTTAATGACAGGCAGGCTAAACTCAATCCGTAAGTGGCTCTATGCCTGTATGTACCATGACCCACTGAAAAATAATTGTATTGACCGTGCTTGACTCACAATTGTGCACCACACTGCCATTTTCCATGAGTTTGTGCACTACAGATACTGGCCACAACCAAACACAGAGTTAAGTGTGCTTGAGGCAAGGATGGGGAATGTGTGGGCTTCCAGATGTTGCTGGGCTGGAGCTCCCATGAGCCCTAGCCAGCACAGCCAATAGTGCTGTGTTCCCCATCCTGGGCTTAAGGCCATTGAAATGACCAGAGAAAGTGGTATTCACATTTGCTCACCAACTATTTAAGAGGTGTGAAAGATTGTCAAGAACAAGAGAAAACGGAATATGAGAAATAAGTACTCAAGAGAAACAATTTTGACAAGTCAGTAGAATGCCTCCTTCTACCATTGTCTCCTCACGCAGACAAATTCCACACAGTGTACGCTAGTTTTGGAACATACCAACAGAAGATTCCTCCAGGGCCTGTTTTGTCTTCTGTGCTGAAAAATCTACACAGTGGTGTTAAGGGGTTACATTTCAGCCTTGTGGCCGTTGACCTACAGGGTCTCTCAGGGTCCATCTTAGCTCCAAGCCATTTAACATTTACATGACATCAATGGGAGAGGTTACCTAGCTGATTGGCCTGGTCACCTGGAGGACTGTCAATAACATGTAGATGACACCAACTATATAGTCCTATTCATACAGGGTCCTGGGAAGGATCTATACTACTGCCTTATAACAGTTTAAAACAGTATTGACACCTGTTGGGGCCCATGACACATTCCATACAACTTTTTCAAACTGCCTTCAAAGGGTTATATCCTGCTTGGCTCTGGATAGTGTGGATAGCCTCTATGGATACTTGAAGCTCTCTTTTTCAGACTGTCACCCTTCACAAGTGCAGGGTGACAGAAACATGCAAGGAGAGGACAGGACTAGAGCAGTCCCTCTCCTCAGGCATTGACTGCACAGTGAAAAAGAATGCCTGAACACAGCTTACTTTTCCTTTTCATCTAGTTCCAAGGAGGCAGTAACGCTTTCGAATCAGTGTCTGGCATCAGTAACCTACAGGATGTGGACTGAAACACTGAAAGACATAGGTACTTTTGGTGAGTAGGGAAGCTAAGCTGGGGGCCAAACTAAGCGTTTCTTTAATCATGCAGAGCTGAGCTCTGTATGATTGTCTCCCCTACTCTCCTGAAATTGTGCACATATCTGATTTGGATCAGGACCATGGCACTTCAGGAGAGGAGGATTTAAGCTTCTTCCACCTCCTGTTTTCATCCCCAAATTCTACCCCCTGCAAGGGGTGGGGGAAATAAAAAAAAAGGAAAGGAAAGGAAGAGTGCTCATTTCAACCTAGGGATGGGAGCGGGGCTTGAAATTTGAGACAAAATGGTCCCAACCCAAATCAGGGCCAAATCAGCCAGTTTTAGGTGCGGACATACAAGTGCTTCTATCAGCTACATTCTGTATATTCCAATGGCTAAACTCCATCAGGTGCTGTCCTTTCACTGGGCCAGGGCCAGCCCTACTTTTCATTGCGCAGAGGGAAGTAGCCACCTCAGGTGGTAGATGCTGAGGTGACATCACCTGAATGCCTTCCCTCCGCCGCTTGGGGCTATTTTCCCAGAACCTCTTGGCCGTTGCCATAATCCTGAGCTGCCTCCCCCTCCAGTGGCACTGCTGTTTGCTTCTTGTGGACTGGGCTGTCTGTCTCAAATGGGCAACATGTGGCCTGCTAGCCGCACACCTAATCCTGGCTGATTGTGCAGCCTCCATTGCCCCACCACTGAATTTACAGCTAAAATGTGGTGCCATGGCGGTGTGTGAGAGAGCTGATTTTCCTTTAAAACAAAGTGTGTGGTAATGTTTCATCGGTTTTGGTTAAATGCATGGGAAGATTAATTTTGTACCCGTGGGCATGGGGAAAGTTAAGAAATTGTTATCTAACAGGTTATTGCAGAAGAGAAGAAAGAACAGAGAAACAACCCAATGAAGACCACGCCAGCCCAGAAGGTCAATAGATGCAGAGAAAACCTGAGTACAAGTAGTTCTAGAAGAGGTATATTGATATTCCCACCCATCTGGGCAACTGAATCATTCATCAACATCAGGCTTTTTTGCTTCTCCCACCCAGTCCCTTTCCTTGTGTCTCATGTTGTTTGCAGATTGAAAGCCTGGGGGCAGGGACTCTCTAATGATTGATACGTGTACACAACTCTGGAAGAGTTTTGACTAAAAAGTGGGATATAAATCCTTTAAATAAATAACAAGAATGTATCAACACAGTGTGAGATCAGCCTCCCATTTTATGTGGAGCCAAAGGCCCCTGTGAGATCCAGACCTTTGTAATAATACCCAGGGATAAGAAGATCGAAAGCAATTTGTCAACTCAAAGCAGTCTGAATTTCACATCACAAGTATACATTTCCACTCAGCTGGAAAACAAGCTACTAATGACCGAGTATGCAAATCTAAAATGGCTGCTTTAAAATTCTGAATGTGAAAGGCGGATGGTAATATGGTTAAAAATAAAGTTTCGATGCAGCTGTGTGGCCTTAACATTTGTAGCTGAATATTTCAGTGTTCACCAGTCTTTCAGTTGGAAATGGGCCAGTTGGAAATGGAACGTTATTTTCAGTGGAAAATTAATTAATTTGACAAATAAATTATTTGAAGGGCCATAGAATCCTGCCCGTATGCTAAGATTTATCTCAGAGGTTCTTCTCATGTGCGCCTGCTATTAAGAGTGGAACTCCTTTCCAATTGGCCTGTGCCAATTCTTCAAGTCTGGCATCTGAGCGGACCTTGAACTTCCTTTTTGAGGAGTTATTATTACTATTATTATTTACATTTATATACCGTCCCATAGCTGAAGCTCTCTGGGCAGTTCCTTTGATTGGAGTGCTGGGCTGAAAACAACAGAATGAAATTTAATAGGGATAAATGCCAAGTTCTACATTTAGGAAATAGAAACCAAAGGCACAGTTACAAGATGGGGGATACTTGGCTCAGCAATACTACAAACGAGAAGGATCTTGGAATTGTTGTAGATCGCAACCTGAATATGAGCCAACAGTGTGATATGGCTGCAAGAAAGGCAAATGCTATTTTGGGCTGCATTAATAGAAGTATAGCTTCCAAATTGTGTGAGGTACTGGTTCCTCTCTATTTGGCCCTGGTTAGGCCTCATCTAGAGTATTGCATCCAGTTCTGGGCTCCACAATTCAAGAAGGACGCAGACAAGCTGGAGTGTGTTTAGAGGAGGGCAACCAGGATGATCAGGGGTCTGGAAACAAAGCCCTATGAAGAGAGACTGAAAGAACTGGGCATGTTTAGCCTGGAGAAGAGAAGATTGAGGGGAGACATGATAGCACTCTTCAAATACTTAAAAGGTTGTCACACAGAGGAGGGCCAGGATCTCTTCTCGAGCCTCCTGGAGTGCAGGATACGGAATAACGGGCTCAAGTTAAAGGAAGGCAGATTCCAGCTGGACATCAGGAAAAACTTCCTGACTGTTAGAGCAGTACGACAATGGAATCAGTTACCTAGGGAGGTTGTGGGCTCTCCCACACTAGAGGCATTCAAGAGGCAGCTGGACAGCCATATGTTAGGGATGCTTTAGGGTGGATTCCTGCATTGAGCAGGGGGTTGGACTCGATGGCCTTGTAGGCCCCTTCCAACTCTACTATTCTATGATTCTATGATTCCATACCTTGGCAGAACAGCTTTGTCAGTAATTTCTGGGCATCTGTACTGATGTGAACAACTATAATTTATGCCTTGTTTCTCACTTCTTCCGTGTGTTGCTCAGGGAAGGAGTAGCCCTGAAAAGTGGTTTTAAAATAAGGATGCAATCCTATATATGTTTAGACAGTCATGCTAGCATATCTTCGCTAGCATGACCGGTTGGAGGGATGCTGGGAGCTGTAGGACTTTTTTCTGTCTAAACATGCATAGGATTGTGCCTTGAATAAACAAACAAACAAACATCTGTTTTAAAGGCAAACTAAAGCATTTCTTTCTCCTCTCATTAACCTCTTCTTTCTCATTTCACTATGCTCATTTAGTAGCAAGAGAAAATATGGCAATGTAACACTTCATCTTTGTAATGGCCATAGAGCTTGCAGGTTGATATACATTTGATCAAGCTATATGCTTGTGATCGAAATTTCTAGGTCATGATCTATACTACTGCTTTATACCGGCTTATCACGGCGTTGACAACTGTTGGGCCTCATGGCACATTCCATGTACTGTTTGCAAACCATTTTCAAAGAGTTATATCCTGCTTGGTGTAGATCTGGCCGAACTGTCTTAATCAGTTGTCTTTGAATACTTGGCAACAATATATTGTCCTTCCCTTCTAACATTTGCAACAATAGTTGCTAACAGGATTTGGGCATTAGCACAAATAATGTTAGACGATCACAAAAGTGACTTTTAAGCTAGTAAACGGATTATAAAAATAATGGCTGGCTCATGCCTGCAGGAGGAATGTTGAATAGCAACATTACGTAGGGAAAAGTTAATCCCTAAAACAGAATCTATAGCATGTAGGAGCTAATTTGCTACTCAGCCGTTAGTAGAAGCATAACTTGCTCCCTTCTACTGAATGACCTTAACTCCCCTCATAGAGTGGTCAGGTGTCCTCTTTTACAGACGACAGTCCTCTATTTGAAGGGCGGCCAGAAATCTGTCCATTTTGACCTCTACCTGAAGGGATGTCAAATCCAAATCCAGTATAAAGAACCATCTGAAGGAAGGGCTGGGTGTGGGAGTTGAACCATCAACAGCACCTGAACAGCAGACTGAGCAAGGTGCACCGGTTACGAAGTCACAGCCTTCCACACCATGGTGTGACATACCTATTTTTATTTAAATTATAATAATTATTTCTAAACTTGCACCCACACATATAAATTAGAGGATGCAAGTTTGTATGAATTGGTGTTCCCTTTTCTGGTGATGCACATCCTCTTTCTTTGGTGAGTGGCCGCCCTACAAATGTCATGTCTCCAATATGCACTCGAGTGTGATGCCAATGCAACAGATGAGAAGAAGCCATTCATCCTATTGATCCTGGGCCCATGAACTGCGGAGGAGCAGTAAGACTCTTCGAAGTGAGATACTGCAGATACTGTATATTGCAGATACCAATGTTCCTTCTGTCACACCGACCAGCAGAATAACATTGGTATGCGGGTTTGCCATGTAGTTCAAAGCAACAACACTTGCAGTTGGCTTCAAGGCCATGTTGGAGCGATTGTCAAATGGCACAAATTGCATGGCCAATAATTGAAACTCGAAAGAATAAGGAGAATTTAGCCCAAGGGAGTGTCAAGCTCTCCAGATAGGATTTTGTTTTGTTACTCGATAATACTTTATTTTAAAGCTTACTTGGAATGCCAGTTAGGAATTTTTTAAAAAGTACTTCATTAAATGCAATAATATGTGCAGATATATTTGAACAGTAGTTTCTCAAATATGTTACAGCATTTTTGAACTTTTTTGTTTCGATTTGTTCAGAGGCAGTGCACCTCCGTACCACCCCATCTCTGTCTTTGTTCCTAAGCAAAAAAGAACAATCTCTCCTCTTGAGTTAATATCTGTTATGTGCAGATAGGATCCTGTACCATTATTGCTAAAATGCAGGACTGTCATACAATCCTCCAAATACCTTGAGCTGGGGTGTCAAACCTGAGGCCCGTGGGCCAAATCTGGCCCACAGGGTTTTCCCCATATGACTCCGCCCCTTCCCTTAGCCCCACCCCCTCCAACCAATGATCATTTGGTAGATTCCGAGCAGGGCCATCCCAGCAGTTTCCCCCTATTCTGAATAATTAAATGCCTCTCCTAAGGCTTAGTTACTCCCATAAGAGCTTTAAACTAAAATATGCCGGTATTTTTGGCTGCACCCTGTTGTCACTGGAATATGGCCCCAGATACAGCTTCTCCGAAACTGAATTTGACCCTCAGGGCTGAAAGAGGTTTGATGACCTTGGCTTTAGGTGAAAATATGGAAAAGGTCATAGAGTTTGAACATTATAAAGCCAGGAGGGCCACATCACTGTGATACAAAGGCCATAGCTAGAGGTTTATCCCTGGATCGTCCAGGGGTCAAAACTGTTCATCTAGGTGACACACAGGGGATCCAGTGCTCAGGCAGGGGCGAACCCTGGATGATCCCAGGATAAACCTTAGGTCTAGCTGTGGCCAAAGTTAGCTGTAACCACTGAATAGTCTGTCGCATTCACAAAAGGTAACCAAGGCCACTCATGGCCTCTGCAGTGAGTATACTAGGATTTTTTTAAAAAATGGACTAGGGAACCAAAGAAGAAGAAGTGGTTTTCTGTATACATTAAGGATTATATGGGAGGCTTTGCAGAATATTTCAGGTGGGAATGTGAGCAGCATAAGCCTCTTTCCTGAATAACAGGCAAGAGCTATTGTTTAGGCACTTCTGCTATTTAAGCAAAAGCCCAATACCTTCTTATCAAGCAGGTAAAGTTCATTCCTGGCAGAAGCACAGAAGTGAAAGTATCCGCTCCTGTTGTAACAGGTTCCTAATGCAGCTCATTTTACTCTTCTTGAGAAAATGGTCTTGTTTCAACAGGCTTTTGAGAACCTTATCTGAAGTCAATCATTTCCCCTGTATTCAAAATTCATCTGAAATGTGCCCAAGTTGAATGGCTGCAAACCGGAAGAAGAAAAATACAGTTGTGTGCATCTCCACTCTTCATTTCTTATGAAACCTCTTAGAACAGTCGAACTAGCATCTGGGGTTTTTAAGGAAGAGGATGAAAGCACATTTTACACACTGTATCATGTGTAAACTGTTGTTGGCTCTTAACCCTTTTCCTTCCAGGAATTGTCAGCTCACTTATGTCAGCTCAGGAGGAGGGGGAGGGGTAAGTGCTGACCATTCCGGTAAGTTTTATTAACCATTAACTTGGTTTCCCTTGGTACACACAGACACACAGAGAATTCAATAATTTCCTTTCATAAAAGTATTACTGACTTGCAATAGGTCTGGATCAATAATCAGTCATACTGTGGTTTTTTACAGCATCATCAGAACAAAATGTATTTAGCACCCACCCAGACATGCTGTTCATTCAAAGTACCTCAGCAAATATTCCTTGGTTGAAAATAGATGCTGTCTCTCATTCATTAGTGGCCCTTCTCCTATACCTTTAACAGCAGCCAGAAACGCAGAAATTAAACTGGTGACCACCAATATCTCTGTGCCAGGGGGAAAAAAGGCCTCAGGTGACAGGCCATTTTGACAGAAGAGTGGTTTTTAGAGGTGCAGGAGTTAGGGAGAAAGAGAAAAAGAGAGAGAGAGAGAGAGAGAGAGAGAGAGAGAGAGAGAGAGAGTTAGACAGATCCACTATTACTATATTTGCAGTCACAGACACACATTTCTACAAATAGCATTGAAATGAAACCAAATACTGCTTGGGCTGGAATAATGCAGTGGTGAAAGGAAGTGACTTACCGAATAAGAGCCAAATAAAAACCTCTAAAGCTGGGATATTCATCTCACATTTGTGCTCATCCAAGGCATTTGCAATGCCCTAATATATACTAATAGCAAATTCAATACTCCACAAGTGCCAATCATGAAGCTAAAGTGACCCCATCTATGTACAAGAGAGAGGTACCAGCAGGCTCTGAGAAGTCCAGTGGTTTACAGAAGTAAAAATAAAATATTGAGAGCAAAAACCTTTAAGGGGACTCAGTTGCAATGAGGATTGAGCATGCTCAATAGGAGACAAAAATTGGAGATGGTAAGGGGGAATGCAATGGAGCATCCTGGAAGAGGGCATGGATGTCTGTAACCCTGAACAGGAGTACACTGCATCCCACAAGTTGAGATAATAATGGGAAGGTGAAGACAAACCAAATCTTATCTATAGCTACCATGATAGCTGCAATAATAATATAACCTATTTGTCACTCTACAGTAAATTGAACAATGACTTTTTAAAGCAAAGCCAGCTGGAAAAGTGTGTGTGTGTGTGTGTGTGTCTGTGTCTGTGTATGTGGGCGCACACACCTCCTATATTCTAGAATATAACTGGATGATAAGTTACAGAGCCAGTAACTGGAGGAAAACAAACCACTTTTCAGTAAGGGTTAACTTTTCAACACTATCTCACCTCTTCTTTCTTACGCGAGTAATGCAACAGGAAAAGTGTGTGTGTGTGTGTGTGTGTTTGGGGGGGGCAACTTTTCATCTAACATCAACTTCCTTGTGTGTTGGTCATTAAGGAAATATTTGTCGTCAAACAGATGGGTTTACTAAGCATTTAACAAACAGTTAGCATCTGAATCTGCAGTGGTGAAGCTGCTCTTGAGCTTGTAAATCTTGGGAAAACAAGACACACACTGTTCACTTCCATGCAAGAAGCACAAGCCATGAAGGGTTGGCAAGAGGGCATATTTATTTATCACATCCGTATCCTCTCCTTCCTTCCAGGAGCTCAGAGCAGTGTTTGAAGCCTGATAGCAACCCTGACAGGCAGGTTAGGCTGCAAGACAGTGACTTGCCCAAGGCCACCCAAGAAGTTTGATTGTGCTGATGAGCAAGGATTTCAACCTGCATTCCCACATCTAAGCAGCCCAACTCTTAGACCATTAAAGAACAGTCTACACTTTGCTGCTGCTGTGCACCACTAGGTGTGTACTATGGAGGGTGCTTCCAATTTACTGTGTCATTGTATACCTCATTCACGGAATGTTACCTCCAGACAATGTTGAGCATCATCAGATGAGTGTTTTATCGCACGCTGGTTACTGCCCACTCATGTTTTTTTCCAGGTAATTTGGTCAAGGCCGTCCACCTCCCAACAGTCTCCCACTTCTTCTGGCCTTCTTCCCATCACAAAATAAGACCCCGGTAAGTCCAACATATTTTTAGAAACGAAACATATCGCAATCTCCTGCTGTGTGCAGGAAAAGCGGCACAATAAAAACACCCACTGAATGGGCCATGTGGTCTTTGTTTACTTCCTCTTTCTTCTCCGTGAGAAGGAGGAAGTATTGTGTGACAGAAGCGGGAGGGAGTGATGGTAGGGAACCATGATTTTCCCCCATCTGATGAAGCCCATTGTCTTCCACTGTGTTTTCCCACCATTTCTTCAGTACTTTTTCTTACCAGAGAAAACAAATCAGTCTAGGAATAAAAGACAGAATCGCTGGGCAATGCCTTTTGATTGTTAGTGCTAGGTGCCCTCTGCCTGGAAGCTCCCAAGATTCTGAGGTGCTAGCAAAGTGCAAAAAACAAAACAAGCAGCAAATAAGGATTCCCACTGAGCTGGGGCACGTCTACACGAAAGGTTTGACCCAGGGTGGCTTCACAGTAGCGGCACATCACCTACATGATGCAGCCGCCATTGTGAAGACGTCTGGGGACAAACCCTGGAAACTCCGCTCCAAAGAAGTTGGGTGTTTACCCCATTTTTTTTGGCAGCAGAGTCCATGGCGACCCCTGATTGGTTGCCATGGGCGGCCCCGCACCTGTAAAAGTAAAAGGAGTTTAAAAAAAAACCCAAAACAGGATGGTGGTGGAGGAGGAAGAGGAACAGGGTCGTTCCTCCCACCTTTTTTAATTTTATTATCTACACAACTGCACAGATACAGGTAATTAAAAAATGGGGAGGGGCAAACAGGCAGCCAGAGGGAGGAGAGGTGGTTCGCCCCAAGTCTCTGCCCCCTCATGTCCTTTTCTGGCTGCCTCGTTCCTTTACCCCCTTTTTTATTTTTATTATCTGTATCCATGCAGCTGCATAGATACAGACAATCAAATAAAAAAGGGGGGAGGAATGGCCCCGTTCCTCTCCTCCCCACCCTTTTTTTTTTACTTTTAAAGACCAGGAAAGTTCGCACTTGCGTTCCTTCCCATGCAGATGATGCTGGGAAGGAACGTAAGTACAGGAGACATACAGACAGGGGCCAGGAAACCCTCCCCATGACCCATCCTCACCTTTTCTGCTCTTGTGCCTTTAACAGCAGATTTGCAACAAAAATCAGCAGATGATTTTTGTATCTGCTACTTCTTCCAGATCAAGCAATTTTAAAGGTAGAAGAGTAGGGTCTCATAAAAATATTGGCAGCTCTACTGCCAAAACCCAACCTGCACGTTCTTTGCTTTTAAATGTTTTATTTATTTGTTTATTTATCTATTACATTTCTATACAGCCCCATAGCTAAAGCTCTCTATGGCCTGTTTCTTAAAAACAGATATTAATGGGTAGGCAGAAGAGTTTTCTTTTTTGTTTCTGAAATATTTACAATTTTATTATATTGCTTTCGTTTTATCTGTGAAGCCTGATCTTTCTTGGCTGACCCGAGCTGCTAAGAGATGAGCCGGATAGAAATGTAATAATTAAATACTTATTTTATGATTACATCTGCAGAAAAAGGACGGAACAAAAACCAACCCTTTCCCGATTAGCACTTTTTAAGTGTTTTGTTTATTCTCGAAATAAGAGTCAGTATGGTGCTTTGAAAAAATAAGAGGGGATTTCCTTTTTTATACATAGCACATGGAAGCACAATAGCTCTGTAACATCCTTATCTTGTAAATGATATTAAAAAAATACCAAAATCTTCTGTTTACTCAACAGATTATTAGCTCAGTGACAAAGGCAGAGAAAGCATGCATGTATTCACTGCAAATATCATTTCAGATTATTTTTTTAAATGACTTGGAAGTTAATTCAAGAGTGAGCCATACTCCTGTAATATAGTTTGATTTCTTCCTCTTACTGTTCTGCAAGTGGTGCTTCAACTCTGGAATAGTCTCCGCAAAGAAGCCTGGATTTTCCCCAGGATGGTCCCGGAGCATCCAAATGATGCATGGGGGATCCCGGGGGCAGGCAGGGACGTCCCCACCATTTCCCCAGGACAACTGATTCTGCAGTTATCCCAATTTTTCCCATGGTCCCGGGATGATCCCGAGGACTGCGGGCAGTGTGGGTGCCCATCCTGGCTTCTACCCTCCTCCCTGCACGTAGTGGGGGTCAGCAGGCCAGAGACATTGAGGGGGGAGTGGGGTCGGGGCTTTTCGGAAGGTATTAAATGAATATTTCTCCTTTTCAAACCAATAACTTTTAAGGAGCAGTTAAACTTTACTAAGCAAAGTATAGGGCCAGGTTTTCAAAACCTGTCCCTACCTCACCCCTGCCTAACCAACTAAACAAGGCCTATCCCCTTCCTTTTAATGTAGGAGTATTTTCCCTCCACCCCCACCCTGAAATGAATCTTGATTATTTTGGAGTGTGCTTGTGTGTGTAATGGAAACATATCAGACTCCTCTAAATGAGTGATTTATTACACACACGTGACTGGCCACTCATGGAAGCTTCCGGGTCCATTACATAACATTATCAAAGACCAGGACATCTCCCGCAGTGTCCCCTGGAAATCCCACTATGAAAAGAACCAGTTTTATTGCAGTGATATCTGGGAAAAGGCAGATGTTTCAATAGAAGTGAAGAGAGGGGAAGTATTCAATTCAAAGCAGGTGGTCGGTCGCCCCTCTCCATCCATGTAATGCATCCCATAACAATCAAGAAAAAGAACCAGGAAGCACAAAGCCCTGGGTTTAACACAATTTCCTCTTAATGAAGAAACACTCATTGCCTCTTCCCATTGCAACCACCAAGCCACTTTATAAAAGAAAAGAAATTAAATTTCTCCATGGTGGTACTTTGGTAAAGGCAAATCTATCCACAACTGGAAGCATGGGGGGGGGGGAGACTCACAAGGGGCTTGTCTATACAGCTTGTTTACCCTGACCTAAATGCACATATTCAGATTTCAGGACACATGACACAGCCACCCATTCACCACAGCGCCAGGTTTTTAATGTGATGTGATGATGATGATAATAATAATAATAAATGTATTTCTTAGTTGAGATTTACCGCAACTTTTGGATCATGTCTGAGTTTGCACCGCGTTATGGTTATGTGTCTTTGGGGGAGTTAAATCACATTTTGACATGTGGGCAGAGCTTTGAGGGTAGGACAACATCATTGGCCGATTTCCCACCTATCAGCTGCCTTGTTCCTTTGCGCCATTTTTAGTTTGAATTCTCTGATTCTGCGGAGCTCCACAGAGAGAGATCATTAAAACAAAAAGGAGGGAATGGCCATCTTCCTCTTCTACCTCATTCCTTCACACACACACCGCTCCCGGTTTGTCTGTTATATGAATCTGCGGAGCTCCGCATATAAAATTTATAGCTTCCATCTTCTTGACTCTGTAGCATCTAATCATCATATATGCGTATATACGCATGTGCACATTTATAACTGCACTATATAAAAAATCAAGAAATAAATTGCTGTTGTTGCTGCAGTGTAATGAGAGCATACCTAGATTCGAATCAATGAAAATTCGGGTTTATATTTAATGAGGAGCAATCCTGTTGTCGGATAGATGGAGGCAAGGTTGACTTACACTCAAATGCTAGTGAATAGTTTGTTTAAATAGGATGGGGAGTCAATCTGTTTCTTGACCATTAAGAACCAAACTCTGTCTTCTCTGCATTGTTCTGCCCCATGCCCTAGTTCTTGGTTTTGCTAGAAGGCAATGGAATTTCGGTGACTGGCCTCTGTGTAGAAGATGGCAGTTGCACAGGGGGATGTAGGAAGCAGCTTCCTTATACCAGGTCAGACTATGTGACCATTTAGCCCAATATTGTCTACTATGACTTGAATCTGTTCTCAAGAGCCTTATGCAGAAGGGAACTTTCTCATCTCCTGCTACCTGATCCTTTTTTCTTTTCTTTTTCACACTGGGCCTTCCAGGGATTGAACTGGGACCTCCTGCATGCAAAACATGTGTTGTACCACTAAGCTATGGTGTCCCCTTGCACACACATACCCCAAATAAAAAAATGGATACCATCCCAATTGTGGATAACCGTGTGGCATTGTTAAGAAATTTCGCAAATATTGTTTTGGCTCTTACTCTGAGGTACCATTCTGATCAACTGGCAGGAGAACAGGAAGGAAAGACAATGAGTTTCAGCCTCTCTTTCCTGTGGCCAAACATTATTATTATTATTTCTTAAATGGCACTATAAATTGAGCCAAGATCCTCACTCCCCAAATCTCTTTTTTAAAAAGCTCATGGGTGGGGTGGGTGGGGATGATAACACATTTCAATGGTTGTCACACAGAAGAGGCCACAACTTGTTGTCTATCATTTAGGACTATAGGACACAAAATAATGGCCTAAGTTACAGGAAGGCCAATTTCAGTTGAACATCACAAAAAACTTCCTATGGCCACAGCAGTCAGACAGTGGAGGTGATGGGATCTCCATTCTTGCAGGTATTCAAGCAGAGACTTCATAGCCCTTTGTCAGGGATGCCTTAAACTGGATTCCTGCAATGAGAAAGGAGATGGACTCGATGGCCTAAATTGTGCCTTTCAACTTTATAATCCAAAAGAAAAAGGTATATTCTTTATTTATTTACAGCATTTATATACTATTCCATATCTAAACAGATTCTGGAGTGGTGAACAATAAGAGTTAAAATAGTACAAGGATAAAAAGAATAAAACATCATAATAAAACTATATATTTATTTTAAAAAACAGAAAGCCAATAAAAACCATGGTAGCTTAGTTAAGGAAGGCTTCCTGAAATAGAGCTGTTTTCAGGAGGCAACATCGTGTTGGATATATAAAGATTATATATTTAAGATCAACAGAATCCTATAGGAAAGAGAATAAACTATCACCACACAACTTAATCCATGAATGAAGTACCTCAAGATAGTTGGTTTTCAGTTGCCTGGTTTTGTTTACTTGTATTGTAATCAATTGGACAAAAGTGGGTTATTAACTTTGCCATGATTATATGAGTCTGCCTCAAATGGTCCATCACAGTCTCCTGCAGAAATATGGGGCTATGTGTTCTATAGTCTGCTACCACTGTTTTAAATGCAAACCACAAGCAACTGTATGCAGCTTCATCCTTGTGGAAATTAACTAGAGAAACATTTTGAATGCTAAAACCTATGTTTATTTCACCTTCAAAACTAGGAAATACCAAACGTACATGAACAATCAAGTTTTAACAAACAAATCAAGTGTTCAGTAGCCAAAAATATTTACTATTTTTAGGAAATATAAACAATATATACAGTAACATTTACAGAGTAAAGTAATACATACATACATATATATATATATATATATATATATATATATATATATATATATACATTATCAACACTTTAATAGATTTTGTAACTCTTGCATTAAAATTACTTTTTTCATAACTTGATAACCTTCCTTGATCAAAATATTTGAGTCAGTCAATCTATTTTCACTTTGATTTAGTTGTATAAAAAAGTGGCAGTGGGGGTGGGCGGGGGAGGAAGGAACCAATTCCCAAATGTCTTCTTGAGTTCTCAAAACATTAGCCAGAACTTCTTTTCCCTCCTGGTCTCCGTCAATGACAACGGATAACATTTCATCCCAAGATGAATGCAACTGACCCCGTTAGTAACTATAATCTCCCATATCCAAGGTATTCTGATTTATAAACTTTTCCACTTACCAAACCATCCTTTCCTATATTTTTCACCACCAAATAGGATGCCTAGAAGCAAGGATTCCATATGACAGCAGGGGTTTTGCAGCTTTCAAAGAAGAGCAGCGGAGTGGCAGTTCTTAATACCACCCCCTGACCATCATCATCATAACCACAGTGTGAATGGAGCAAGCTTGCTTCTGTTCCTTTATCGCCTTTGGCAGAACACTGCATCATTGTTTTCTTTATCAGATGTTTTATTCCAAGTCGTGCAAAGGAAGAGGAAGGATATTTTGTAGGCACTTTTTAATATTTATTCGCTTTAAAACCACAATTGCACTTACCTAAATCTGGTGTGAACCATCTGTAAATCAAAGATATGAAAACTAGTTATTGCAGTGATGTGCTGGGCACACTGGCCTGGTAACCTTAAGAACACAATGTCCAACTTTAGCTGTGTTATGTCATTAATGTTTAATGTAAGTAATGTACAGGGAAACAATAAACATTTATCTGACATCAGGGTTGCAGGCTGTCATAGATTGGGGTGCACAACACAAAGCACTCTGAGGGCCATATCAAAAGGGCCACATTGCTACATTATCTGTGGAAATTCATTTTTCTTAAATGTTTGCAGTTTTAACCTTTGCTGTTAACTTCTCTTTTTCTTTCAAAAGCCCATAAAATTTTCCTCTATCTGCACAGCCACAGGTGTTTCACAATTCTTCTCTCTTAATCCTCCATTCTATTTATACTTCACAGTGGCCCTGTTCAGAAGACACCTTAACCATGGTGGTTAAGACTTTAACCAAGGTGGTTAAGGCTTTTTTTTGTTAACAAAGAAAGCCTTAACCACCATGGTTTAAGGTGTCTTCTGAACAGGGCCAGAGGATCTTATGAAGCTGGTTGTTTTCACTAACCATAGTTAAAACTAACCACAGTTTAGAGTCTGGATGACATGCTAAACTGTGTTTCATCTATAACAAAAGCAGACGCCTCCAATCTCCCTGTGGCCATGAAAGCGTGCAGTCTGGGGGCCGGGTTAGGCTGGGCTCAATTTTAAGGAGCTTTTATTTTTCTGTTTCTGTCTGTTCCTCTCCCTCCACCTGAGCTTAAAACATAGGTGAGTTGTAGATGGTGGCTGGCTTAGTGCAACCAGCCAGTGTCCCTCAGAAACCTCTGAAACATAAGGGAGGAGCAATGTAGGTATCAGTCTGTAACTCCACCCCCCTTTTAATAGATATGGGTGGGTCTTATATATTTTCAGATAGGCAGGGAGAGAGTCACAAACATCCTGTAGCCATTAAGTTGGGCCAGTCATACATAAATAAATACATTCAGTTGAATTAAAGAGGGGGGATGCAGGAGCTAAGGTACCAATGCTGCCATTTCAGGATTCAGCAGGTGGAAAAATTTCAGTCAGATTAGACAGAGATACAGGTCTTAGTTAGACCAGCCTTTGTCCTGGGGCAAACCCCGGGATCGTCCCTGTGTGTCCAGATGACACACAGGGGATCCTGGGATCAGGAAGGGATCATCCCTCCCTGGCCCCGGGATACAGCCCTACACTTTTGGCCTGCTTTTTCCGCTGTCCCGGGCTGAGCAGGGGACCACGGAAGGTGTGGCCTGTTGCCACGGCTTGAGCCAGCTCCATGCAATTACTCGTGGGCAGCCGGGAGCCATGCAGCGCTCCTCAGGCGTGCTGTGCCCATCGGGGGTAGGGTGGGGAAAAAAGGGAAATGACATTTGTTTTTTTAAAAAAACCTACCAGTGCACATGAGTGTTTGTGCACTCCTCTTCGTTTAAAAATTTTAAAAATGGCGGACGCGACACCTCTCTTCCTGAGGTTGTTGCGCCTTACATGTAAACAGAGGAGGGATCTTGCATTAATTCCAACTTGAGGTCTCCCCTGCTCTGCCCTGGACTTTCAGGTAGGTCTAGCTAAGGCCATAGCTGCTTGCTAAGAATGATTCTATCAGATCTGAGACATGGGGTCAGGGTGGAGGGCAACTCCTCCTCCAATCATTCCTAAATGGTGGTCCCTTTACACTGTATTTTAGATCTTAAAACTTTCTGATATATATGTCTTCCACTCTTCTTTGTTCACACAGGAACATATTTCATCTCTCCCCTGCACTGAGTGTCATACCAGCATTTTCAACTTTCCATGACTCGGAGCATAACCACTGAACTGGGATCCCCTGCCATATGCCAGATTGGGGCAATGTGAGATATCATTTTGTCTTTCAAGGAACTGTCTGAAAGGATTAGGATCAGAACAGACACACTCTCCGGGGAGCTGAGATACTCTCTGGGTGAAGTCAGACATATATTCTAAGTATGGTATAATGGATTTCTACCTTGAAAACAAGTATCCTGCAATGCAGTGACCCGTTCTTGCAAATATTAAAATGTATGTCTCCCTTCATCCTCAGATAACTACGATGGCTGTGACTTTTAACTCTCCAGCGTATGAAGCACAGTGGTTAATCTGCCCCTTTCAAAAGTCGTGTCAGCCTGGTTAGATAATCCACACATTGCCATTATGTATGAAAACTATTCCTCACAATTAAAGGACTAGCTCCAATAAACTAAAGACGAAGTAACTGAGATGCTAAAATACATGGGATTATTCCTTCATTTTCTTTTCCAGTGATACACTTGTTTGGGGGAGTAACTTGAAGAGTATTTAAGGTAAGTTCATATAGCACATTTTCCATTAGAGTAACTTGTTGATTTCCTGGACACTAGCCCTATTCAGGTATTCTATTTCTAGTTTTATTCTACATGAGAGGTGAAGGAAAATTCCAGCCCTACCCCTCTCCTTTGTACATTTGTCGCCTTCGACTCATGGATGGAGACTGTCTAAAGATGAAAGCCTCTTGCATCTGTGAAGCTTTTCCATGTAAAAGCTTCATCTAACGAGCATCAACAAGTGGCTCCTGTTGTTTCTTCTGTCGCTGCTGCAACATTGCTTCCTGAAAACAGGAAGTAATTAGCACCATAGAGTCAGGTAGGGGAGAGCTCTAACCGGACTTTTACTGGTTCTTTTTGCTGCGCGTCTTCCGCCAGAAGGGGCGCAAGAGGCGTGAGAGGTGGACAACATCATGTAAGTATTTCTTGAGTGCCCAATAATGAGCATGCATTAAAACGCTCTTCGGGTGAAACTATAACCCAGAATGTTGATTTTCCAGCTTTCTGGCTTGCGTGGAAAGTCACCAAGGATACAGGAGGGTTTCCTCTTCAGTCGGTCACCCTCCACAAGTCAAGGGCAAAAGAGGAGGCAGAGTTAGAGCACTTCTTCTCCTCCTGTGTTGCGTAAAACCAAAAATGGAATCCCTGAATAGGGCTTGTTTTGTGACGTATGCCATTTTGTTGTTCTTCTTTTTAATGTGGTAGAATTATGGAAGTCATTCAAATGGCAGAGAGCTTCATTTGTATACTGGAGGTGCTTTAAGATAAAGTTTTATTGTGCAGTCACTCTGCTTGACTCACAGAACGTTCCAGGGCGTCCAGACAATACAGTCTTCTAATTGTAACCTTCCTCTGTTTTCCCACTGCTTCTTCCATCATTTTTCTTTAAAAAAAATTGTTAAGGAGGGAATAGTGGCATAGTGCCTTTTGACTGGTAACCTTCTGCCTGGAAGCACTCTAAATTAATGTCATGAATACAGTCATTTGTGTTAGTTTCTATCAACCCTCTAAATGTAGCTCACATTTAGATGACTAAGTCCCACTGAATTCAATGGGGCTTACATCTGAGTAGACATGTCTACGATTGCATTGTTAGTGCAGAAAACAATGAATAGCTGCCCTTTCCTAACACTGAACTTGGCTGGAGAATGAGAAGATTGTTGCTAGGATGTCTTCTAGAGCTGTTGCCATCATCTTTGTTTAGAATGTCCTTCAGATATGATCTGCCAGTTGTACTGAGACCAGGCAAATGTTCTCCCCACCCCCACCGGTTCGGTCCTCCAGACAGTAATGTGTGGAATAGTACAGGTACTTACTACCCACAAATCCTGATATGTGAGTCTGTGACTAATGTCGTGAAAATAGTTTTGATTGTGTCCACATCAGCATTTTCAAACTTAAGCACAGATCCAGTATAAACTGTACATTCGATTCCCTATTGTATGAACTGACCCTTCCTCTTTCTTTCTTGAAGGCATATTTCATCAATCTAATTATGTAGGTACTCAAAAAGCAATGGTGATGAACAGAATTAAAACAACAAGAACACATCGGCCAGATCTACACCAAGCAGGATATAGCACTATGAAAGTGGTATGAAAGCAGTATAAGAAGGCAGGATCTACACTACTGCTTTATAGCGGTATTGAAGTGCACTGACAACTGTTGAGGCCCATGACAGATGCCATATGCCACTTTCATGCCTGGTGTAGATGTGTCATGAGCCCCAACAGTTGTCAGTGCACTTCAATAACACTATAAAGCAGTATTGTAGATCCTGCCATCATTATATACTTCCTTAAGACAACAGCAGCAAAATACATATATGACAATAACCAGTAATAAAAGCGCTGCACATAATGCCAACAACAGATTATGACAATCAAAGTATTCAGTACAATTTCCAAGTACAATTTCCCAAAATTTCCATGAAAAGAAATGTGAGCATTTTCCTCGTCTTGAGATACCTATTGATGGAACCCTTGTACTCACTGACACATTTGGTGATACACTAGAATGTTAGTAAGTGCAAAATTTAATATTCTGCATATAGATGATTCCACCTGTGCCTGAAGATGGGTACTGGTTGAGATGGGCTAATATTAAAGGAAAATTAATCACGGAGAGACTCAAGGAACAGGATTCAAGTATTTCACACTCAAAAGTATATTATCTGATTGCAACAACGGTAGTCAAGAAGTTATTTACTTCTAGACAAACCAGCTTGTGACCTTCAATGGTCTGATTATCTGAACATATTTTGAGATTTTAGGAACTGCAGTTATAAAACATTGATTCTTACTGATGGTAAATTTATTACGGGTGCAGTCCTATGCATGTTAAATAGGGGAAAAAAAGTCCTACAATTCCCAGCATGGATGGCTGGGGAATGCTGAGAGTTGAAGGACGTTTTGTATGTGTCTAAACATGCATAGGATTGCACCCTACGTTTGGCTAACAATGATCCAGGTTTTCTCTTTTGCTCGGATCTCTTCATGTCAAGAGACCCCGGCCTTAGCTAGACAGGGCTTTATCCCGGAGCAATCCCCAGCATCGTCCCTGTGAGTCCACATGATGCAAAGGGGATCCCAGGATCGGTGTGTGTGTGTGTGTGTGTGTGTGTGATCCCTCCCTTGCCCCGGGATCTTGCCCTCCACTTTAGGCCCGGTTTTTCCACGGTCTCAAGCCCGATACCACGGAACGTGTGGCAGGGTGCTGCGGTTTGTCCCGACTCCTCATGGTCCCTCGTGAGGAGCCAAGACCCGCATTGGGGCATTGGGGGTGGGGTGGGGGAGCGGTGAAAGTATTTTTTTAAAAAAAATTATACCTTTTGCACACGAGTGCTCGTGCGCTGCTGTCCCTTTAAAAAACAAAACAAAATGGCGGGCTCGACGCCTCTCTGTCTGAGGTCATTGCGTACCGCGTGTGAACTGAGGGGAGATCTCGCGTTAAAAAAATCGCTAGATCTTCACCCATCCGTCCCGCTAGACCACTAGGTCCCAGATTCTCTCACCAACATTAGCAGCTCCCATCATTCCTCAAAACAACCCCCTTAATCTGTTCAGTCTTCCACAACAGAATATTCTCCTTGCTCCCTCAGTTGCTCTCTTTTTCTCCCTACGTTACTTTACCTAAATTATTATTATTTATTTAGCACCATCAATGTACATGGTGCTTGTACATAGTAAAAGAATTAAACAGCAACACCCTGCCACCTACATAAGCTTACATTCTAATAAAATCATAATAAAACAATAAGAGAGGGAGAACGCACCAAATAGGCACAGGGGACAATAAAACGAACAGTGTGAAAGTAAGAACAAATTCAAGTTCTAAAAGCTGTCGAAAAAAGAAAAGTTTTCAAATGAGCTTTAAAAACAGTAAATTCAATATCTCCCCGAAGTGTTCTTTGATTTTTCTACACCAAACCCTTCTAATCATCTCTCCCTGCAACCCCCGGCAACATCCCCACCTTTCCATCTTCTCTTGGTTTCCTGTAATCCTCTTTTTCCATTCCCAGTTTAAACAGCCCATCTCAATGTTCCCCACCATGACCACTTTTTCCTTCTCTCCACATACTGCCCTCAATCCCCTCTTAAAAAGGAGCCCCACTTTAATCCCCCTACCCAAGCAGACCTCTCCCCAATCCCCCCACCTTCACCTGACCACTGCCCTTCACTTCCTCTTTCCTTCTCTCCCCCACTTACAGAAGGTTGCCACCTTTTTTTTTAATAGCAGAGGTCCTATGCCTCTTTTAATAGGCAGACATTCAGCAGGGCAGAAATTCTCCCTGCCACCCTCGCAGGTCTCTTTTTTCATGCCAGGAAAAGCTGCATTTGCTGAATTTCTAAAAAAAAAAAGGAGAGAAAGAGAAGTGAGAACTCCAAAATCGCCACAGATCCTCCACCCACACCAAGCAGGATATGGCACTTTGAAAACGGCTTGAAAGCTGTAGATGGAGTACGTCCTGGGCCCCAACAGTTGTCGGTACTCTTATAAACCGTTTTAAAGCAGTAATGTAGATCCTAGTCCAGATACAGCTCTTGTCCCTGCCTGCCCCCTACACCTGCTTGGAGTACCTTCAGGGGTTTAGTTTCTCTCTCTCTCTCTCTCCAGTCTTCCCTCCCTCTTATTCGACTTGCGCTCTCTCCGCACAAGCTTGTCCACCGTCCAGTGCCACGGCCTGTCATCGACCCAAGCAGCAGCGGACTCGATCGTTGCTCATAAGGGTAGGCAAGCCAAGCCCGTGATGATCGACCCTTTCCCTGCCTCCCCTCCGCCCCCCAACCATCCTCCTTCTCCAGCTGCGCTCTTCCCACTCCTCGTCCTGCCGCTACGCGCGCTCTCTCGGACAACGCCCCCCTGGGTCCTCCTGCGCTCCCTGCCTATGGCTGGACCTCTGCACGCCGGGCGTCTCCTTCCCCGCCTGGCGTCCACCGCCACCTGCTTGGCAAAAGCCGGCAGCTCCACGTCCTGCAACTGGCAGCGGCGATCCCAAGACGTGGAGAGGCAGAAGAGCTGGAGGAGAAGGGAGGCTCCGCAAAAGAGCCTGCTCCGGGGGCACAGAAGGATGCCAGGGCCTTTCCCTCCCGCCCCCCAGCCCCCCAGATTGGCTCGATCACACACTTTCCCGGGGCGGGCGCGGGGGGTGGGAGGGGAGGGTCAATGCAACACCCTTTGCTTTCTGTAGAGGTGCAGCAGATCTCTGGGGCTTGGTGGACGTGGAGATCGGCGCCGCGGAGGGAGGCTGCGAACTGCCCCCAGATCTTTTTGTTCTTTCCCTTTCTCTTTTCCCACACGTATAGAGAAGCGGCAGCTCCGCCGCTCTCGCTTTCCTCTCCAAGAATCCCGGAGGGGGAAAATTGCAACTCAGCCCCAGGCACAGCCCAGACAGCCCCCCGATTCTCATTGGTCTAAGGAAGCCCTTGTGGGCGGAGACAAGGGAACCGGTATTAAAAATCACATGGGTAGAGCTCAAAAGAGAGGCAGTAGTTTATTCAGTTGTTTCATTTGCAAAGGGTGCAGCAGCTACAGCAGCAGCAGCCAGCGAGCGGCGGGCTGAGGCTAGGGAGCTTGGGCATGGTTTTTGTTCACCACTGGAACTTACCCTCTTTTAACAATATTAATTGCCTAGCTTAAAATTCACCGACAGGTAAGGAAGGTTTTCTTTTCAACCTAACACTTAACTTTCTCTGGCGGGAGTGCAGGGTGGGATGGGGTGGGGTGGGGTGGGGTGGGGGGCAGAATCTCTCAAGGTATTCAACAACTTATGAATTGCTACCCGTGGATGGATTTTTTAAAAAGAATATGCATAGTGCAACAGATCAGTATATCTGAGTGTCTGTTAAAAAAAGAAAAGTGTGTTACTGGTTAGAAGGAGGGGAGCCCCCCGCCCCGAATTTATATACCTTGTTCAGCAAGTGCAAGGTTCAGTCGCTAGTCTCAAAAGGTGACGAAATAATTCCAGGTAGATTGGTTTGGAACTGCTGAGTTTTATTCTGTGCTCTGAACTTTCACTGCGCCGAGCTGCCTTTGCAATGAACTGTTCTGGATGGAAGTTAGCAAAGAATGCTGCCAGCTGCACTGAGCTCTGGATTATTTTCGCTATTTCCTTTTTGTGCCTGCAATTGCAACTGTGTTGTGACTCAGGAAAAGGTCACAGCATCTAGATCCGTAGGTCCTCCCAATGCTCTCTAAAACATCTTTCACAACAGCCCCAAATACCACATGTTGACTGTCCCCCCCCCCCTTCCAAGATGCACCAAGGCCACTTTTGGGTTTTTCTTCTTCTTTTTAGTTGCTGTTAATTATTTTGTGCCAAGAGCAAAAACTGAAGAGCAAATGATTGGTGAGAATCTTAGGGATATGGAGAGATTGCATCACTTTAGCTTGATTCGTCAGGGGTTTGGGGTTTTTCGTTTCTTAAAATATGAAGAACAAATCATTTTGGATCTGCTGTAGCCTGTTGCCATCTGAAAATAGTTTGTGCTTTAGCTGGACTGTTTAGAGCTAGGAGCAGATCCTGCAGCTGAATAATCTATTTTTTGTTATCATTCTCTCTTGCGCACATACACTAAATATCTTCACTTCCCAGTTCTCCTGCCACCCCCCATCTAGCGGTGTATATTTTCTAGGCTCCTCTGCTTTTCCATCCTCATGAGCAGCTTGTCAATGACACCCCCTGGTGATGACTCTGTCATTTGTAGTTACTTTGTCATCATCTAGAAATATCTTGCCATCTTCTCCAAAAAAGCAGGATATCAGATAAAAAAGGGACGTATCCTTGCCCCTTTCCCACACACACATCAGCGTGTTGTTTTTTTTGCTGTTGATGTTTTTGTTTAAAACCACTTTCATTGTTACTGGAAAGAAAACTTTGATAGTATCAGAATGAAATAGGATGCACAGAGTTCTCTACTATCTCAAGAAAAAACAGGAGAAAAATGGGAGTGGAGTTGAGATGAATAGATTGTCACTAATGGGAGACTGAAAAGACTAATGGGAGATTGAAAAGACTCCTGAACAACTTGAAGAGCAGGGCACACTCTGGTCATTGATCTGAGCTCTGTCTCACTGCCATTCTGTTTACCCAGGGCACAGGAAGGCAGCAGTTAGGTTCACTTAGCAACATGTGCCTTGAACAGCCTCAGCAGAGGTGTATGGTGACAACTGGGGAATAACTGCTATGTGCTCATTAACGCGCTCTCTCTCTCCCCCCCCCCTTCTCTCAACCCTTTTAACATCTCAAATCTCTGATCAGCCTCTCTCTCTCTCTCTCTCTCTCTGTGTTTAACTTGCTTCTCTCCTAATTCATCATTGCAATTTTCAACCATTAAATGTGAATATGCTTCAACTTCAGGAGGTGCAGCTTGCTCAGATACAGAACCCATCATTTAAACACTTTGCCCCTGACTTGCTCCATCTGTCAACACCTCCTGGCAAATGTGTATGTGTGTACATGTATAGGTCTGTTTTCTTTTTCAGACAACACACTAAACCATGCTGCTTAACCACAAAATGGTGCATTCCGTTAACTATTTTGTGGTTAAGCAGCATGGTTTAGCATGTTGTCTGAACTGAGGTTATTTATGAGGTTATTTATGAGGCGTATTTAGGTTGTATGAGGCTAGCCTGATTATGCAGGAGGAGTTTAATAAAAGACCATAAGATTGGCACTGCCACTGTAGTTTGATTCTCAATGATGCTGATTCTAATCATATTTTTTTTTGGGTGGGGGGGAGTGGAGGAGCCAGAACTGTAGTATAGTTCTCTAGCATGAGGTCTTGCACTCAACTTGAGTTTTCTCCTAGTAGAGAGTGGGAAGACTGGTGGTGGGCAGGAGAAGCAGGTACAGGTTGGAAGGGGCGGGGGAGACTTACAGACATTTGCCCACCTCTCAGTACTATGAACTTGTTTTACATGAATGGGGCAATCAGTGTAAGGGTGCATGGTAAATCATCTGTGGCTATGTGACCAAAATGCACTGCCAGATATGATGCTGGATATTCACTTTGGATAGAGAGGCTGATGTGGCATTTACATTTCTGAAGAAAGAGGCATGTATGTGTGTAATAGGCAGATAGAGAAGGGGAGGAGGAGTTCAGAATCTCCTGGCACTAAGAAATTATTCTTTTAGTGCTGGAATTATATGCTAGTTAAAGCATTTTACGTAGCCTTATCCTGGCTCGCTCCACATTTCATATCTGTGTGGAGGGGAACCAGTAAGGATAACACTAGTAGCTCTGGAGTATGTGCATCTCTCACAAAAATCATGTGTGTAAAAGATACTTATATAAAAGTATCTTTATATAAGTATCTCCTAAATCTTTCAAGACCCTCATCCTGCTTGGATAAATAATACAAATTCTGCCATTCATTTTATGGGATTGATTTCTGCATCTAGCAATATGCCATTGTCAGCCTTGTTTGGAGATTCATTGTGAATGTTAACCTCCCATCTCACACCTCCTGCTTGTATCCTAGTTACTTAAAGCAGACATGGGCAATTTATGCTGTTAAAAGAGAGAAGATAGTTATTCTATAACCAAGGCACTGTGTGTGTGTGTGTGTGTGTGTGTGTGTGTGTGGTATGCTAGAGTTGTGTTGCATAAACTCCCAGATGCAGTCTATAAACGAAGGAAAGACTTGTACCTCAGGCTCTTTGTTTAAGAATCACTTTTAATCACCCTGTGTGAATAATGCTGTGTTTCAAAGGCATAATGCTTGCAGTGGTGAAACTCTATTAGCTAATAATACCATGTAAATGTACAACATATGGAACAATTACTATTACTGGTAGTGGAAATCTGCCAATAATAGGTACTTGGTGCTATTTCCAGGGTTCTAAATCGAGCAAGCATTTCATAGGAAGCTGGTATTATGTTTGAGTGATGCTTGGACGTTGATCAAATACCCAGCAGTCAAGGTGGTTTTGGAAAGACTCTTAGATAGCCTTTCAGATATTAAAGCTGGCTTGTTTTCCTCCTTTGGGGATATATATCCCTAATTTAGTATGCATACAAATGTAATTTGAACATGGAAGTGCATCATGATGGCAATTATATGATGTGGTTTCTGACAAGGATTAATTTGGAAATGATAAAACTATCTCTCATGTAACTTTTGAATTGTGTGTAGCACGCTTATATTGATCTTTAGAACATACTCATAAGCCAACAGTAAAATAGTGGAAATTGAACACTCAAAGTAGTTTTGCTTTAAAGGATTAGATATTGGCTGAACTAAAAATTAAATCATTGGTTGTTGGAAAATTGAACTTCCGCCTTGTGAGCAAATCATCAGGTGGGCACAAGGTAATTAGACCTCAGATGTTATGCTATAACTGAAGAATTAATGCACGTTTGAATAAGACTTAGGTGTTGGAAGCTCCCAAAAGATACCACGCAGCACAAGGTTTGTGGTGACTAATTTCAGGAAGATGTTACCTATCATATTCTGTTTTCAGACTACTTTTATATATTCTGGCTATGTTTTCCATCTTTAATTATTTGAGAAGATCTACTTTCTGTTATCAGGCAAAGTATGCAATGCTTAAAGTACTTTACTTTATACAACTGTGAACAAGAAATTAGAAGTTTGTACAACATAATCTGGTGCTGTGCTTTGAAGGTCATCTGATCTAAGGAAATTGAGTTCTGTTTTATTGCTGTTCTAGACTTTTGTTTAAGTGTAGTATGATCCAATGTTTGTTGAGTAGGAACTTTTACTTTGGGATGACCTGCGTGAATTTTTATTTCACCAATGGCATTTCACCATTTTAATCTGGCTGTGTGTGGGGTATTTCATATGATGCAAGACTAGTGGCCTTCTTGAAATTAAAAGTAAAGTATTAAGAAGTTGCCTTAATGTCTATAGAAATCAACAAGAGCTTTGAGTAAAAAGGCAGGTAATATTAAAAATATCAGATCAAATCAGCATGTCTACTCTTGTGTCACCTGCTGTATCTTTAAACAAGTTATTTAGATTCTTATGGAGAGACTGAAGGTTAGAAAGAATGGATGAATTTCTTAAGAAGAAACTGAAACATCTCTATGGCTACAGTCCTAACCAGTAGGGAGTAAGGCTTTAATCCTATACACCATTGAATTTAATGGGTTTTCGTTCCGAGTAGAATTCAGTGGCCCTAACTTCTGAAAAAGAATGCTTAAAATTGTGCTGCATAGTTTCAGTCCTGTGCACACTTGCCTTAAAGCAAACCATCTTGAACACAGTGGGACTTACTTCTGGAATAAACTTGCATGTGATCAGTCAGCATATGAATAAATACTAGCTAGGTTTATAAAAACACACACACACAAGACAAGTTTGGGGACATGAGTCAGTCCAAACCATATGACAGTTCTTTAACCTTGCAAATCCATACTATCCAGCCACTGGTCCTGTTGAAGACTAAGGCCATAGCTAGACCTAAGGTTTATCCCTGGATCGTCAAGGGGTCAAACCTGTTCATCTAGGTGACAGACAGGGGATCCAGTGCTCAGGCAGGGGCGAACCCTGGATGATCCCAGGATAAACCTTAGGTCTAGCTGTGGCCTAAGTTGGGTTGTATAGACTTTGAAGTTAATCAAAGCGTATGCTCTGATCCAGTAAGGGAGATCTAGTGAGTGAGAAGGCTTCTAAATGCAAAGGCAATATGGATGTTGATTAACTCCTCAATGGCTGGCTATATATTTTGATTTGGATAAGAATGAACATCCTCAGCTGTGGGGCTCTAGTTCTTGTGCATAAGCAGAGCAAGATCAGGGTCATTGTTCAATTTGCTCACTAAATGCCCTTGGTACTTGCACCTCTTGGTCTTGAAACATACATTTAATGTTTAAGCATCTTTGTGTACAGTGGTTACCATATTTGGATAGGAAAGTATACTTATTGGTTTTAAATAACGCACAAGCATCTAATGCATTTGATCCCCCTCCTCAAATTAAATATGGGTGTCAGATTTCTATGAGATTAGCATATACATATTTACTCCACTACCAATAAGTGCATCTTGCAGCCATCATTATGATAAATGTCTCCCATCAAACAGCTCCAAATTCACTACCAACATAGAGCTTCATGGATTCCATTTTTAAATAGCAAAAATAAAAATTGCTGCTTGCTTTATCAACAGGCTTATACATAATACAGGTGACAACTTTGAAATAGCAAAAATAAAAGAGTGATTGCTCTCTAACAGGCTTGTATAAAATAAGGGGGTTAACTTTGGATGAAATTACATTAAAATGTGTTACAAATCACTTCAAAGACTTCCTGTTCCAAGATCTCAAAGTGGCTGAGCTAAGATCAAGTGGTGTGATACCGGGCTATTGCCAATTGATACTGGTGGCAATGTAGTATTAGGGGTTGAAGGAATTCCCCTTTACGCCCTTAGAAGGGTTTTTAGCAATCATAAGCCACAATTGACAAGTGACTCCGCCAATAACACAATGCTCAGAGAGGTGTTCTTACTGGACAGTTTGGAAAGTATTGTTTTGCATATTTGTCTCGCAGTGTTTAGATGAGATCCCCAAAATCTTGTTCTGTGCCTTGCATTCAATTTTAGTGTGATTTCACTATATCATATTTCTTTCAAGATGACATCCTATATGTTGGCTACATCTATGTATGCTAATACATAGAAGCTCAAGGTATTTGGTGTCCCTTCCTTTTAAGATGAAGAGTCTGACTTTTCAGCCATTCTGAGTTGCCATTTAATAAAATATGTGCTCCTTGAATGAACAAAATTGGGATTGTCAGTACACAGACAGGACTGGGGCCCTCATGTAGGAGTCAGAAAAATTGGGATATGTTTCTAACAATTGCTAACACACATGTTTTTCCCCCTCTTATTCCAGGCCATGTCTCCTCGAGGCAGATGATTAGTTGCTAGGTGAGCTCCGAATATTGGAAGACTCTCTCCTCGGCGCAGTCAAGGTTTGACGGAGACACCGGCTTCTCCCTTTTTTTCCTCTGAGTGTGTTCCACTAGAACATTCAAAACTGTTTCTCCAAAGGGTTTTGCAGAAACTCAGACTGTTTTCTAAAGCAGAAGCACCACAGTCCACAGCGGAAGCGATGGGCAGTGTGCGAACCAACCGCTACAGCATAGTTTCCTCGGAAGAGGACGGCATGAAGCTGGCAACTATGGCAGTTGCCAATGGCTTTGGAAATGGGAAGAGCAAGGTACACACCAGACAGCAGTGCAGGAGCCGGTTTGTCAAGAAAGATGGCCACTGCAATGTCCAGTTCATTAATGTGGGTGAAAAAGGCCAGCGTTACCTAGCAGACATCTTTACCACTTGTGTGGACATCCGCTGGAGGTGGATGTTGCTCATCTTCTGTCTGGCATTCATCCTCTCATGGCTGTTTTTTGGTTGTGTTTTTTGGTTAATTGCCTTATTGCACGGGGACCTAGAGGTAACAGAGGTAACCGAGGTTACAGAGATCAAAGAAAAACCTTGCGTGTCCGAAGTGCACAGCTTCACTGCAGCCTTCCTTTTCTCCATTGAAACACAGACAACCATTGGCTATGGCTTTAGGTGCGTCACAGATGAATGCCCCATTGCAGTCTTCATGGTGGTTTTCCAGTCAATAGTTGGCTGCATCATTGATGCCTTCATCATTGGTGCTGTCATGGCTAAGATGGCTAAACCGAAAAAGAGAAACGAAACTCTCATCTTCAGCCATAATGCTGTGGTAGCCATGAGGGATGGAAAACTGTGCTTGATGTGGCGGGTTGGGAATCTGCGCAAAAGCCATTTGGTGGAAGCACATGTGAGAGCGCAACTCCTCAAGTCTCGAATCACCACTGAAGGTGAATACATCCCTCTAGATCAAATAGACATCAATGTTGGGTTTGACAGTGGAATAGACCGCATATTTTTGGTCTCACCCATTACAATTGTCCATGAAATAGATGAAGAAAGTCCTTTGTATGACTTCAGTAAGCAGGACATGGACAATGCAGACTTTGAAATTGTAGTGATATTAGAAGGCATGGTGGAAGCCACTGCCATGACCACCCAGTGCCGTAGCTCATATCTGGCAAATGAAATCCTCTGGGGCCACCGTTATGAGCCTGTACTATTTGAAGAGAAAAACTACTACAAAGTGGATTATTCTAGGTTCCACAAAACATATGAAGTGCCGAACACACCCCTTTGTAGTGCCAGAGACTTAGCAGAAAAGAAATACATCCTCTCTAACGCGAATTCATTTTGCTATGAGAATGAAGTGGCCCTCACGGGCAAAGAGGAAGACGACAGTGACAATGGGGTGCCTGAAAGCACTAGTACAGATACCCATCCAGACATGGACCATCACAGCCAAGCAGGTGTGCCCTTAGAGCCTAGACCTTTAAGGCGAGAATCTGAAATATGACTGAAATATATGATTTCTGCTATTGTTAAAATATATCTGTCAGTAATGCGAAGTGGCTGCAAACAGTTTTTCAGATGATGGTACTGTTGAACAAAGACAGGCATACAGCCCTGAGGGGTCAACTGAGGCTGGTTTTTAAGTGCTGTCTTCAGAAGAGGTACAGCAAAAGCATGAACTTGGAACATGAAGCACTATGTCTACGCATACTAGAAGGCACATATATGTTGTAGAATAAATTATGTATATATTTTTTTACAAAACTTGAACTTGCAGGCAAGCTTTGGTTGAATTGTATTGTTGGTCATCTCCCACCCCCCTGCACTCCCCAAAATGCTTCTGTCTTGGGAACAAGAATGTTTTTAATGGCATAACAAAGGCAAGAGACTGCCTTACTTTTTTTTTTAAGTTGCTGCTAACTACATGAACACAAATGGTAATTATTTTTTGTTGCAGTGTAGTATTCGTTATATACTTTTAAACCAAACAAAGGGTGGGGGGACCTGCAGTGTTGAACTTCTTTGTTTCAAAGCTCTCGGTCAGTCAAACAAAGTGACTGGTGATGCTAGGGAATCTGAATATGTGTTGAGGCCAGTAGTTTGGTGGCTAGAATCAATTTCTCTCTGTACTATCCAGTTACATAAGGAGTGTTATGTAATGCTAGGCCATGCAGTAGCCCTACAGCAAGATTTTTTTAAAAAACAAAAAAATAGGAATGGAATAAGATATTTTTTCCATCTAAAATATGTTTTAATTTCAAAACTACCTAACTGAATACCAAAGAAAAAATGCACTCTTTTGCACAGTGAACTTTTTATTTAAATAGAACAGGCTGCTTTTAGACTATTTTCATCCCCAAAGGTCCTTTATGTGTGGAGTATTTCTAATGCACCTTAGTCCAAAAGTAAAGCTTAGGATACATTTAAGAGTCCTCTTTTTGCTCTACCCACATCCCCTAGTTTTGGGAAATAAGCTTCCGGTTATTATTTTTAGTTTAAGGTGGTAGGGGTGGGGGGAAGGTTGAGTGAAGGGGAGCAAACCTCTGTTCTTTCCTGTTTGCTAAACATCAGCAAGGCTGTGGAAGAAAGCCAAATGTTAAACCATGCATACATTCCAAAGTAGCTCCTGGAACACAGAACCCTATTAGAAGTGGAACGGCATCTTGAGGGCCTAAGCCATCAAAGGCAACCAAGGTCAAGGTTATGATCCAATTGATATTTAAACCAGTTTAGGTTTGCTAGACATTCACAAAACTATTGATCCAGCCATAAAGGCTAACTTGAGTGTAGTAGGTTGCTGTGATCAAAGTAACAGGCTGGCCCCAGGAGAGAAGCAACTGAGGCGGAATAGTCTGTTTGCAACGACCTTAGTCGTTTTCTTGTGATGGGACCACTTCTTACCAGGACTAGAGTGTGGGAAATGTATGTGTGCTACTGTTTTCTAGATTGTTTGTGGAGGGATCATGTGTTTGTAGGGAACAATACTGTAAAAGAGTCCCTTCTTGTTTTTAATAACTTGATAAGCCTTGGTGAGACGATCAGTGGATGCAATATCTGTACTGAAATCTTTGCACAGCTAATGTTGAACCATGACTTTAATGGTATTTTTGGTTCCCTTGCCAAGAATGCTTTAAAATTTCTCTGTGCCTCTAAGATCAAGTGTACCATTTTAGCTGCACCCATAGACTGTAGACATGTGAGCCCTCCTAATAGGTGGAAGATGAGGGAGACACCAAGGGATGAAACTCTTTTACAGTATTGGATCTCATTGTATGCCATTAAAAATAGCTTGTTCTGGGCCTAATGCTGTTTGCTAATAATAATAATAATAATAATAATGAAAAAAACTATGGAGATTTTGGGGCCCTGCCTGCCCTATCAGGGGATAGATTGCAGGAAAGTGGCATTTCCCAGATAGGATGGAATTTACTTTAAGCAGAGTAGGTGGGTTCTAAACTGCAGAAATTGGATAGTGTAAACGAAGACAGGTTTGCTTGTTTTTCCTCTTACACCAGATAGTTTATATACCAAGTACTGAAGCTACGTCTGCAAAAAAGTGGGGAGCTAAATCTGCGTGGCAACCTGACTGGAGTCTCTGGGTCAGAGAAACCATGAAAGCGATTTTACGTGACTCGTGCTGCTATTGTGATATATATATTTTTTGCAAAGGAAAATAAAGTGCAAACCAAAGAGTATTTAATGACATGTTAAACAAAGAAGGGAGGAAGCTCCTCCAAAATGCACAAAGTTCCCACATATGAGACTTGAGACAGTAAATGGAACTGTGGATTGAGAAAGTGTTGAATATATTTGTTTTAAAAACAAACACAGAGAAAGGGATTTTTCTAACAATCTAATATTTCTTTTCTTCTTCTTTTCTGGTGCAGAGTTGATTTTTCTTTTCCAAGATGCAGGGTTTTGTGTTTTCAGAATTTTTTAAAAAACTAAAATGTACACTTTTATAAAGTTTATCAAGTATTTTCATATTTAAAGCCAAATGTAAATAGAAATCCATTTAAAGAGAAAGTGAGAGGAGAAAAAGCCAAGACGGCATCAGTTAGAACCTATGATGCTACTGGATAGCATGGTTTTTTAGCAAATATTTGCAAGCCTTATGGGATTTACAATGCTATGAGTTTTTGTTTGTTATTTATTTAGGCATGGATGTTTCATTTGATTGTGTTTTTCTTTGCTATTGGCATTTTTACCTGCTTTCAGATTGCTAGAGACTTGATGAGAGTGAATAATCTATTGCACTCTTGGTTGGATTATATTTTTCCTTCAAGTAACCCTTTGTCTTTACCTGTTCACTTCTGCATGTGGAGACTAGGAAGAAATGTTCATTTTGTATATATCATGGTACCTATTGGCCCTTGTTTTTCTAATTCTTTAAAAAATAAATAAAATGAACATGCCATGGGAGGCTCATTCTGGGTTCTAAGATCATTGAGAAGCTACATAGGGGGCGGATTTTTATGTAGCTGAAAACAAGGGCAATTTTGCAAAGTATTGAACAGTACAGATTTGTGATGCAATCAACAACCACTTATGTTGATAGGAAATTTCCCACTAACTTCACTGGAATGTGGATTGCACACTTAACTCCCCAAGCCACAAACATGATTTAAGAGACAAGTAGTAATTTTCCTCTTCCCTAAAAATACTTGAATGGGGGCCCTTTTCTTACATGGAACTATCTTACAAAAGGCATAACCAAGATAGGACATGAATTATTTTTTTCTCATCCATGTCTGTTGTACAATTTGTTAGTTAATATAATCACTGCATGTGTGTATTCTCTGGATGCACAGTTCAGTCTGTCTTCTTTTGCTATTTATTCTATTGCACATGCTTTTGGTAAAGACAAGGGGTTCTGAATCTGATATTTTTGTCCTCTTATGTCCCTTTTTGTGGGCGGGTGGGAGATTACAAGGTAGAACTGAGAAGTACTGTAATGTCTTTTTTTTAAAATCTGGCTGCTGTTGACCATTTTCAAGATAGGAGGGTGCTTCATTGTTGCCATCCCACAGGCAACCTGAGAGATCCCTCTTTCTTTTCTCATAAATGGATTTTCTGTCCTGCAGCTGTGTGTAAGGTGAACAAACCAATAGGCATTTGACAATCATTCTTCCTTACTATTTTCCTGTTTGCAGCCTTTTGTATCAAAGTCTTCCTAATGTACTGCACAAATCATGGACTGTACAGATTTTTATATATATGAATATATTATGTCTTATTTTATTATTTCTAAATAAATAAAAATAAAGTATTCTTGCACATTTTGCATCTAGACCCTTTTTAAAACAACAGGTCATCGCATAAGTGCAAAGTGTTGTTTGGTTTAGTAGATGCAACAACAGTGTTTGGATGTGGCTCAGTTACAACAGACTCCTCCTCCAGGAAAGGTCCTCTTGACCCAACTTCTGATGTGCAGCTAGTCTGGCGGATGATCTCCCACCTCCTCTCAACTCTGTCCACTTGACCCTGCGGTAGACTCTGGAATCTGTCAGTTCCAATGCTCCCTCCCCTTCTGAGGCCTTAGCTAGACCTAAGGTTTATCCCAGGATCAAGGTTTATCCCGGGGTCGTCCCTGCCTGTTCCCGGGATCCCCTGTGTGTCATTTAGATGCACAGGGATGACCCTGGGACGATCCCAGGATAAACCTTAGGTCTAGCTAAGGCTTGAGAAAGACTGAGTCCTGGGAATGGGAAGGGAGATGAACATATTAATAGCATTATAAGAAAACCTAGTATTGATTGCAATGTTTAATGGCAAATTTATTTCCCAAGTATTTCATAGGATTGGGCTGGTGTAGCATAGCAGCTAAATGTCACGATTCCAAGCCCTCCACACACACCCAAAATGTGAGACAACAAAAGAGATTTGCTGTGCAATCCATAAAGCCTATATTCCGTATAAACAAACAAAAACCATCTCTTCACACCTGAAGCCACAGGCTAGGAGCTATCCTCTAAGCTTAATTAGCCAGACAAAGCAAGGCAGTTGCCTATCAACTAAATGGATGGTGCAGTATAAGGATGATGATGATGATAGGAACCTGTAAAATCTCAAATTTTATATTCTCTCAATTATTGATTTTGTTGACTGCAGGATATATATGTAAAAACATTACTAGTGATATGCTTAATCATAATGCCTCTTAAAGTTCAGTATGATTTACTATTTAATGGTATCCCTTAAAAGTATATGGAATTTTAAAAATAGCAAATTCCCAACCATTACCAAATCTCAACTTCATGTGATATTTTGCTTCCATACGAATGCATTGTCATTCATAGTCAGGCAAACAACTACTCTCTCTCTGTCTCTCGTGCGTATTGGTTTTATACACGCATATATATACCTCCAGAAATATATAGATCTATGTTCTTTATATTTCAGTTACAAAACAGAATAGAATTCTCTATCCACTTCAATAGATTTTTCAGATCTGACCCAACATGGGCATATTATCACAACATCCTCAGGGAGTGGGAGAAGGGAGGTCAACTCTCTCCCACCGCTTTCTGTTGTGCATGCAATGTAACTTGAAAATTAGGGGGGATCCGCACATCGCTCCCAGAGCGCTTCTATGCGACCCCAGTGCACCCCGAAAACGATAGTCTGACTTCCCTGTAAAAGAAACGATGAAGAGCCGTCCATGCCGCCGCCGCCGCTGAGGAGAGCTCTCCGCTGGCGAGGAGAGCTTGGCAAAAGAAGGCGGGGTGAAGAGCGGAAGAAGCTCTCTACCCCGCCTTCTTTTGCCGAGCTCTCCTCGCCGGCGGAGAGCTCTCCTCGCTGCCGGCGGCATGGACGGCTCTTCATCATTTCTTTTACAGGGAAGTCAGACTATCGTTTTCGGGGTGCACTGGGGTCGCATAGAAGCGCTCTGGGAGCGACGTGCAGATCCCTTCTAGAAGCAAATAAGTATGCTGCTGTTTGGGGTTGCTGTGAATGAGAAGTACTCGAACTGGAATCCATAAACCAGTGAAATTGGATTGTTCCCCATTCCTATGTATTGGGGCTTTACAGTCAAAGACACCGTTCCCCAACATGGTTCCCTCCAGTTTTGGACTTCAGTTTCCATCAGCCCCAGCCAGCATGGCCAATGGGCAGGAATTTGTAGTTGCAGTCGATGTGGAGAGCCTCAGCTTGAGGAAGTCTATTCCGATGATAATCCTTCTCTTAGGCCCTTTGTAAAATACAGTGCCTGAAAACTACATATTTCGCATTAGGAAAAAAAAATGTCATGAAATCATGCATACAGGGAATATTATTGGTACTATGAGAGCTATACATATCACAGCCAGCAGAGTCTTCTCAAGGGAAATTTGGAATGAAGGGAGCAATAGCCAGTGACAGACACTTGCCTGCATTTGGCACTTAACCACCAGGAACTTATTTTGCAAAAAGCACGTCTCCATTACTGTTCTGAACTGATGCAGGCATTGGGTTTTCTAGGGAGGGAGCTTTCTAAGCAATAATAATAATAATAATAATAATAATAATAATAATAATAATAATAATAATAGCAACACAACCACCACCAAAATGCAATGTATTCATCTGCATTCAGCTTTTGTTTGTAAGAAAAAAAAGATATACTTCATCTCCACTTCACATAAGGAAGTGAGACAGACACATGAAGAACAAAGACGAATTGACCCTGTCATATCTAATTCCTTAATTTTAAAAATTGGTTTTATATAATTTTTAAAAAGTTGTTATAAGCTGTTTTGAGCATGTGCTGAAAGAGTGATATATAAAATAAATGCTTTAAAATAGTTTGGCCCTAAACAGCCAATTCTATTAGCTGGATTTGTATGCACAACTCAGCTATGATAGATTATACTTCCATGTTAGTTTTATTTATTTATGGAAATACTTACGTCCCATTTTGATTTATTTTGAGCCTCACAGAGCTACAAGGTGGTGTACATATGTAAAATCCAAGTGCAGTTAAAACAATAGCTAAAGCAGACAAAACAAGAGAATCAAACCATAACACAAGGAAAAACTTAGTAATTCTAATAGTAAAAACCAGCAGAAAGAGAGGAAAAGGTCCCTCAAGCTCATGAGAATCCAAATTCTCTGAAAAAACAAAACTTGCACAAATGTCCAAAAATCAGCAAATCTCCGTAGATCAAAACCAGCAATTTGAACTGGGCTCTGAAACCAACTGGGAGCCAATGAAGTTATTTAAACATTGGTATCATATGCTGCTTGAGACCCAGCCTAGTCAACACTCTGGTGATTGTATTCTGAATATACTGTAGCTTCTGAAAACTCTTCAAAGACAGCCTACAGAAAATAAAACCCAATATTATGCTAGTGGACATCCGCTAGTGCAACTGGGACTTTTCCATTTATTTATTTATTTATTTATTTATTTATTTATTTATTTATTGCATTTTTATACCACTCAATATCTGAAGCTCCCTGGGCCTTTTTTCTAGCCCCCACCCTCCCAAGAGACAAAAGCTGAAGTCATTTTTTCACTGGAATGACACAGTTAGATTGAAATAATGCCAAAACCAATAGTACCAAAGCCAATGCTTGTTATAATGTCATTACACATGTTTAGAAGCCACTCCAGACAACAGTCTGGAAAATAAAAATGTGTGCTGCCTTCAGATATGATACATAGATATACATAATGAACATAATTGGCTTTTCTACACTAGGCTGTTACTCTGCAGTGTCTACTTTTGATTTCATTTCAGAACTAAGATCCAAGCACTATATAAAGAGTATTTCCTTTTCTGTTTTCCCATGTGAATACACATTTGAAAAAAGCTGTTTCTTTTGCTTTTACAATTAAATGCCACATTTCCCACACTCTAAAAGAACTAACCAGTGTGGTGTAGTGGCTAAAGTGTTGGACTGGGAGTTGGAAGATCCAAGTTCTAGTCCCCAGTCAGCTATGGAAACCCATTGGGTGACTTTGGGCCAGTCACAGACTCTCAGCCCAACCTACCTCACATGGTTGTTGCTGTGAGGATAAAATGGAGAGGAAGAGGATTATGTATGCCTCCTTGGGTTCCTTGGAGGAAAAAAGGTGGGATATAAAGGCAATAAAATAAACAAAATAGCCAAAAATGCTTGTTAGACACAGAAGTAAAACTGGTGGGTCATGATGGGCGTTGCTAGACCTACCGGGTGTTCCGTCGTTGAGGAGCGGTGAAAGCGGCTTTTCCCGTTCAGCCGTGACGCCTCATGCTCCACACCTGCCTTCGATTTGTGGCGGAAGTTTGCGCCGGTTGTGCTGCTGCCGCCGCGAGAACGGTTGCGCAGCCACACCGGCCTGATTGCCGCGGCTTTTTTTTTCGCTCGCTGCACGGTTTGCGCACGTCCGAAAGACCGCAAACTTGCGCAGCCGTCAGCGATGCCGCCGCCGGCCCTGGCGGCGGCAGCGGCGGCAGTGCCAGTGCCAGCCGAAGTGCTGCTGGTGCTGTTGAGGGTCAACATTGATGCGCTCACTTCCTGATGGGGGTCGTGGCGGGTGTCATATGACCCGAGGTCAATCGTCTGCATGGCCACTCTGTGCCTACATCTCCCATCATGCCTCTGAGGTGTCGGCGGCGATGACCGCCTCTGTGCCCTGTGCCCCATCCCAAGGAGCCAACCCACATCTGGCCGTAGCCATGGCAGCAGCCCACAAACAGCTCTGCCCTCTGCCAGCCTGGTACCCACACTAACAGGCAGCGTACAGCACCGCCATTATGCGGCCACGGTAGCTGCCCACCGCAAGGAGTCACCAGCCACTTTTCCGGTCCTCCGGTCCTGCGCAAACTGTCACTGGGGAAATAAAAAAAAAAAGCCGCTCCGCCGCGCTGCCCCAGCTGGCGGACTGCGCGCAAATGGCGGAGGCGGCTTGACCGAAGCCGCTGACCACTCCCCCTTAGCACGCCTTTTCCTGCCCAGTGCGGACCGCAGTGACCTCACATCCTCCCACACGTACTCCGAATTACCGCGGGACAGCAGGAAAAGGCGCCCTAAAACTCACTTTTTTAAAGTCGGGAGAAAGAGGCTTCACCGCGGGATAACGGCGGATCCTCGTGAACGTCATCTGGAAGCCTCGACGTGACTGCGGAAGGTAACGCGCGCTAGAGCCTCGTCTAGTAACGCCCGATGTCATATAAAGAATCTGACCATTCTCATCAGACCACATATGATTGCTTGAATTTTCCTCCTATGTTCTGTTCAAGATCTAATGTTTAACACATGTCCCATTCTTGCTCTGATCTTACTCCCTTTTACCCTTGATTTTTATGTATTAAAATGTATTACTAATGATATATTTTATATGCTTAGGTTATCCTATTGACCTTTTGCTTGGAATAACTGTACCTTTCTTTTTCTGGTCTATTGACTGTAAATAAAGGATTGATTGATTGATAAAGAACCCATAAAAATGTGAAGGGAAAGATGACCACACGATAAATGCCTCATGTAGAAAAGCCCTATGTGCATGTAGGAAAACTATCATAGGGTGAGAAATGTCCCTAAGAAGTGACTGCTTTGGGTAGTAGTGCAATTAGGTAATTTTAGGCTCTAGGCTTAATGGCCTTATGGGAGCCCCCTATTTAGATGGTAATGTGTATTACTTTATTTACTTCAACATGTGGTAACCCATATTTGGAAGGATGGGAAACCTCATGATCATTCTCCTTGTTAGAGCTTTGGATTTCTGCCCCTGAAGTCCTGTCCTGATGGCATGGTTGGCTTTTGGTTTCCCAGAAGTATTTTTCCTGCCTCAGTTGGAAACAGAATGATGGACTAAATTGACTTTGGATGTGATTCTTAGAGTGTCTTTACATTAAGGGGAAATCGTGTTTGTGCTTTCTGCTTTTTGGCACGATTGTTATGGGCTGCATTACGTACCCAGAGAGGGGTGACCAAACTTCTCCTCCGTCCACTACCACTGAGACAGCGCCATCTAGTGGATGTGTTAAGGATGTTACAACTTTAAAAGTGGTTCTGTTTATGACGGGATTTGCAACGGATACTGTGGGAGATGTCCTGATTATTCCTGATGTCATGTAATCAACCCGCAAACTTCTGTGAGTTACCAATCATGAACATGCTATAAACTGCTCATTTAGAGAAGCCCACAAGGCTCTTACATTCTTAAGAAGCTGAATTCTTCCAGTCCACGAGATTCAATTCCATTGTAGTCAAATGCAACAACTGTAGACAGACTACTCCACTCCAGGAAGCAAAACCAGATACAATCAATATCACCACATGTGTTATCTAAAGAAGAGGTATGAGTTAATGTGTCCTGCCTTTGATGAATACACTAACTTTACACAGATCTTTCAATACATCACTGAAAAAAATCTAAAAGGAAGTAAAACATAGTAATGAATGATGATAGATCTAACATGACGTGTTATATGAATGAAAAAGCAGTATTTGTCTAGGATTATAGAGTAGAGATATATGCTACAGAAGTTAAGAAAAATTCAGTCCAGTTATGCCAGGTATGAGTGCCCCACCCAGACAGTACTAGAGTACTAGTGCCAGCTGAAGAAGCAAGCAAAACCTTGTATGTCTCCTGTTTCTTTCAACAGGCTTTGGATCAGAGACGATCTTGGTGCAATGTGTTCAATATATCTTCTGCATCTTGCTTTGCTGGGGCTTCACTAATGGTAACTAGGCCTTTCAGAGATCAGGGAGTCCTTGGCACACTTTCTGGTTCTTAAGTTACATCATTAATCAGAAAGGTATCAAATAACGCATCTAAAGATTGTTTGCTAAGTGCAAGTGCGATAAAACTATTAAGAACACCATCCCCTTGCAAGGATTTGCTTTCTTGCTTGTCACTTTGCAGGCTATTAACACTAGGGTCAGTGGGTTTTTTTGGGGGGGGAGGGTCATATAGGTCCATGGAATTAGGAGTAACTGAGATATTCTAACTGTGTATAGAATTACAGTACAATAAAGAAAGGAGCCCAATCTCCCCCCTCTCCCGTCTTTGCAGCAAGTAGTGGATATTTCCCCCCTTTCCCATTTCTGGAACAATATAAATAATGAGCATTGGTAATTAGTGGGAGGCAATAGATATTGGTGATTCAGCCCCCACCCAACCTCAACCCCCAGTAGTGAAACAAATCATCAGGACCCAAATCCTAAGGTGATTTCAGCTATTTTACAAACTGCCTCTCAGCACAGAGGTCCTGTTTGTCCCACAGACATCCTCCCTCCCTCCTCATTCCTGCTAAGAAAGGATTAGCCTATGGGGCTTAACTGTCACTGTACAGTGCTAGGCTGGGGAAAGGAGAGATCCAGCCCATTCCTGCAGAGAAGATGGCCGTCTAGCCCCTCCTCTTTGGCTTTGTGAGAGAAAAGAGCCCGTGCATCTGTTTCTGCTGGCGTTGAGTGCACATTCCCCTCAGGATATGAAGGAAAGAAGGTCACCTCTTGAGGCTACTTAATATAGAGGAATATAAATTGGAGTGCTGTTAGGGCAGAGAGAAAGCAATTGCCTTGCACCCAGTAGCACTCTCATTTCACTGGGGGGGGGGGGAGAAGAGATTTTACAGCAAGATTCAAAAGCCTACCTTTAAATGTATTAAAGATTAAATTGCATAAAAAAACAAAAAGAGAGCAAAGCAGTGCATTTTCAAGAGTATTGGTTGTAGCGGTAACTTAAAAATATCTTAGGTCTGCCTGAGAAATAGCCACATGTGGTATGAAACCTAGTAAAAGGGAAGTGCCTGCCACCACCCTCCCTAAACGGTGCCTGTGTGTGTGTGTAGGTTGACAGGGATCCTGTATCTTTAATCGCTGAATAGAAAAGTGAATTTTAGCTGATGACATTTCTATGCATGCAGCACCTGGTGAAATTCCCTCTTCATCACAACAGTTAAAGCTGCAGCAGCCCTGTCCTCTTTTGCATCTCATGACACTAGTATAGCTCCTGCAGCTTTAACTGTTGTGTCACTGGCTTAGGACGTAATTGATTTTCATGATCAAGAGGTTTCCCATCCTTCTAAATATGGGTTACCACATTTTCAGAGCAGTAACTTAGAGCCAAACTGCACATGATACTAAACATACAGCATGTATTTTTTTTATTTACTCTAGTGTAAGCAAGCATGGCCCTGATTGGGATTTAGACCACTGTGACCTGGAGAGGAAGATCAAATCTTCTCCCCACTCCCACTGTTTTCCGCACCATAATTCTACCTTGCAGGGAGTGGGGCAGGGGGAACAGAAAGGTTTTTCCCCCTGTTCAGCATTGTTATTTATTAAAGTTGTTAATTTTACACCTTCTGTGCATTCTCCCGTTAGTCCTTGTGACTTACACTGGTGTCACTCTGGATCTATTTCAATCCACTTATGCTACTATCATCCGTCTTCTTGTGGTGTCAACCCACCTAATACTGCTGCTTTATTCCTCTGTTCCTGAATACAAGGACCCAGCTCAGGTGCAAATGACAAGGGTTTTTGGTTGTTGTTTTTTTACTTGCTACAACCATCCCTGTGCCTCACCTCTCTCTCTCTCTATCAGGTCCCACAGCTGTAGAACTCAGCAACCTAGCTCCCAAATCTCTCTTCCGCTGCCACCATTTACCGGTACCTTTTTCAGGTATTCCCAAAGACCACACAAAATGATTGCTCAGGTAGATAAAGCTTGATGGTTTCCTCAGTTCAGCATATTGGTTACAGGCACAATGCTTAACGGTTTCAGTAAGTAGTTCTTCTTAAAATGTTTCAAATAGAGACTTCAAGGTTCTCCTGGCTACTCTACCCCTCTCTAGGCTACTCTATTCTCCTTCCCTCCAACCAATTCCACCAAAATAATAAAGCACACAGACCCTTCCTAGCTCTAGTCTTGCTCTCTCCAATCACTTCTTAACTCCACTCCCAACTCCTCTCAGCAAAACCCTATATATACAACCAGAGAGACCTCCAACTCCTCCCATTCTCTCACAGCCAGCCAATCCAGACACTCCACACCAACATCCAATCAGCACTCTCCTTCCATCTGGGCACTCACTCCCCCTTCTAGGGCTCTATACTTACCAACATCCTGTAAATACAAACAACGAGTACATCTTTAAACCTTTTACATACTTCCACTAATAAACATGAATAGCAGTCTTTACAATTATATGAATGCAGAGTGCATATTATAGGCCTTTTATTGGTGAAGACATCAATTGTTATGAAACTGCTGACACTTCAGAAGCCTTACAAAGTCTGCCTCCTCTGGATGCTTCCATGAGTCTGAACACTCTACCCCATTTCATACAACATATGCATGTTCAGTGAACATTTGGAGAGCGGGAGTAGGACTGAACCCAAAGATCACCCTTTCCAAGTTCAGTTAAAAGTCTCAAAAAGAACTGTCTGCACACATACAGCTCTATATGCACACAGGCTGCGTACGTGTGATTTAGGACACTGCTTTCTGCAGACCACTTGCATGTGCCTATGCTCTGTTCTTACATCATTGCCTAAATGTATGGAAATCAGAAGCAGGGCAACAGGCACAATCCTAATACCACCCCCTCCCCTGCACATGCGTTCAGTGTATATGTGAAAAAGGCTGTTATTATGTGTTTCTCAGCACTTCCTTGCTACTTGCTTGACTTGGATTTCTTTTAATATACGTACAGAAATGCTTTTTATGTCTTTCAAGGTATGCTCTGAGATGTCTTTGTCTGCACACATTAATGATGCTAAGAATACTTTCTTGTTTAGACTATAGGGTTTTCTTGAACGTGTAAATCTATTTAAAATTATTTCTATGCTGTGTTTAAGGATGTTTGATTTAACACGTAATGCAGGAAACAGCCATTTTGTTTTATATGGCAGCTCTAGGAAATGTGGGGCATTATTTTGAGGAATCAAAATTTTTGGTCTTACCAACCTGTTTTCTTTGCTAAGGAGAAATGAGGCACATAATCCTTGAATGGGTAGTAGTTATCTCAGTCCCTCTGCAGTGTGTTCCCTCATGACCATGATACTTCAGTCAAAAAAACTTTAGCATGGTTACCTCTATGGTCATTAACACCACAGCATTCTTTCCTCTGTATGTTATTTCCAAATATGCCATTAACACATCAAGAAGATTACATGGGGTACACTACTGGGATAGCATCTGGGCTACGTCTATGTGGTTTACTAGTGCATAAGCATCCAGTCTGGAACATAGGATGCTGCCTTATAGGGAGCCAGACCATTTAACTCAGTACTGTCAACACTGAATGGCATTTGGCTACCCAGGATTGCAGACAGAATTCCTTCCTAGCCCTACCTGGAGCTGCCAGGTATTGAACCTGGGAACCTCTGCATCCAGAGATGCAACGAAATGTATTTGGAACCATTTACATGGAAAGCCTATGCTTTCCCACTGAACTATAGCTCATTCTACCTCTTACTCTAGGGGCTAGGCATTTTGCGTTGGGAAATGTTCTACCATTGCTGCTCAAGATAAGAAGTGTTTTCATCTGAGCATGATTTTCCTCATCCAAATGTATTTGGAACATCCTCCAGTATCTTTCTCAAGCTGTGGCGGAAACCCTATTGCTCATGTTGGCCTCTTGGCACATTGATCACCACAGAGCATCCCTTGTGGTACTTCCTTCCCTTAAGAACAACACACTTCGGGGACTGAACAAATACTAACTGTACACCAGGAGTTTGACTTGGCACCAAATGAAACCATAATAGCTGTTTTAGCCTAATGCTTTTGCGGATGTTTGAGCTATCTCTATCATTCTTCCCTCCATGTGGATGATCTAATAGGCGCTGGGGCTGACCGTTTTTGTTTTTCATCCATATTACCACACATATACTTAACCTAGCTTAATTTATTTGCTTAATACCTAAGGTCTTTTTGATTTCCAAGCATTACGAAGAAAATTCTTGATGATTTTTTTAAAAAAATACCTGCACAAATGGGAAGTAAGGGCTAAAATACCCCCAGAGGACTAGCTAAACACCTAAAATAAAAACAGAGATATGCTTTTATGGGGTGGAAGGGCCATAGCACTTTGCATGCAGAAGACCTAGGTTCAGGCTTTGTCATTTCTAGGTAGAGCTGGGAAAGATTTGTCTGAAACCCTCGAGAGCTGCTGCCAGTCACTGTACACAGTACTGAACTAGATGTAACACAGATGTTGTGCAGACTTTATACTGTTAGTTTTACCCTACCCTGTGCCTGCTTACCCTACCCTGTGCCTGTTTGCATTCTCTTCCCCTCCTTATTGTTTTACTATGATTTTATTAGAATGTAAGCCTATGCGGCAGGGTCTTGCTATTTACTGTTTTACTCTGTACAGCACCATGTACATTGATGGTGCTATATAAATAAATAAATAATAATAATAATAATAATAATAATAATAATAATAATAATAATAATAATAATAATAGAAGCCAAACTCTATCCTCCAACACTTCCCCAGTGGTTTGGCTCAGTGGCCTGGTTCAGATAACATGCTAAACCACACTGCAATGCATTCCCTTAACCATTTTGTGGTTTAGCAGCATGGTTTAGCCTGTTGTCTGAACCAGGCCACTAGCAGGCAACTTCCTCCGATGTGCTAAAAACCAGATTGTGGTTTGTTGACAGAATCCAATATTCTGATTTACAAACACACAGGGTTTTTAGCAAAAAGTAAGGGTGAAACCATGAGAAACAAAACTCTGCATTGTTCATGAAACACGTTTACCCCCTTTTTAATTGTATTTCTGACACTTTGCAAAAAAAATAATAATTCTTGGTCTCCTGGTTGTTATTTATTGAGCAAGACTTCAGGGAAATTTAAGTATGTTTGCATCCAGCATATATCAATGGGAGATATTTAAGCAAATGATTAACTCTTTCACTGAAATCAACTGGGCTTCCTGGGCTCAACGTTGACTGGATACTAACCACTTCACCTTATGTATTCCTTTTGGTTGCTTTCTCATGGGCTTTTTATCAGGCTTGCAGCTAGAAATGGTGCACCGCTCTTGCATAGTATTAAGCGGAAATGCATGGCAAGGAAGGGAAGCAAAATTAGCTTTCTCTGCCTTACATGCTGCAAACCCAATAGATTTCAGCTGCTGCAGCATGAAAATTGTTTGCACTGCAACATAGAGCTGGTCCAAGGCATATTTCAGTCTGAGGTGAAGGACAACATGGTATCCCACATTCTATGTATAGAAGCCCAACACTTCTCGCCCCCTAGCATCCACTGTCTGAGGTGGCAGTCACGTTCTGTCCTTCTGGAGCTAATCCAATTACTTAATATCCATTTGCTTTAGGGTTTTATAAAAATGTTAAAAAGTGAAAGAGCATTCAGGAGTGCCAAACTTTTGGCTGGTTTTAGACTAGTAAAGCTGAAATTATCTCCTTGCAGGCATAAATGAATAGCTGACTTCATTGTATCTGTTTCTGGGATCAGGTGCCTTGGATTATGAAAGAGGGATTTTGTAGAAGATGGAAGGAACATTCTGCTTTCAGGTTGTTCTCATATAGTGCTATAATTAGTCCGTTCGTGGGCATTAAATTTTCTTCTGCCAGGCAACAGATCACCCCCTTACCCGGCAAAGTATATCTTTTATCCTGAGAGGGGTGAGGGAGGAAGGTCTGTAGGTTGTTAGTTTAAGCATTGGGCGTAGAAGGAATATCAGAGTCATGTTTGGAAATATTAATAGAAACATTTAAGAGATAATTGAAAGTAAAACATCAGTTTCCCCTCTTTTTTTTTACTAAGGCAAGTATTCTTGGCTCTCAGAGGCAGAGTTTTATTTAATTGCAGGCTGCTAAAGAACAATGTATGTCCTATGTTTCCTGGGAACCCAACATCAAGAAAAACTGTTTTGATCACAGTGAGGAACGTGAAGTGAGCATATGGGTTTGATCTCTCTCTCTTTCTCATAAGTATGTATATAGTTTAAACTTCTCTCTGTGGAAGCCTGCCACACCTTGTAGGTATGCCTGAAACTCTATTGCTTATTTTATCTATTTATTTAAATATTTATATACCACCCTTCACAAACAATTCCAGGGGTTTAACAATTTCTTAAAACAGCAATTAAAATTGAAATAAAAAATCCACAACCAAACAAAAAGTCTCACTAAACTAGGCATTAAAATTAGAAAATGCTTGTCCTAACAAATAAATTCTTAACAAGTGCTAAAATGTCAACAGGTTTGATGCCTGTTGTACTGCAGATGGGGGCAGGGATATCAAAGCAGGGTGCCACAACTGAAAAGACCTTCCCCCCTGGTTGCTGTTAGATGTTCATGTATAGTCCATGGAACACCAGGAAGTTCTCAATGCATGGGCAGGTTGATATGGGAGCAGGTGCTGCCTCGGGTATTTAGGTTCCAAATTGTTTAGCACCTTATATGTCAATAGCATCACCTTGAGTTTGACTCGGTAACATTATAGTGACTCGAACATATTGGGGGAGGCCATAGCTCAATGGTAGAGCACCTGCTTTGATGGCAGAAGGTCCCAAGTTTCATCCCTGGCATCTTCAAATAGGGTTGGAAAAATTCATGCCTAAAACCCTGAAGAGCCACTGCCAGTCAATGTCGACAATGCTAGGCTTAGATGGACCAATGGTGTCACTTAGTATAAGGCAGGTTCAGAGAATCATAGAATCGTGGAGTTGGAAGGGACCATAAGGATCATCTCGTCCAACCCTCTGCAATGTGCAGGAAAACCAGTTAAACTGTCCATGAGAGGTGGGTGTCCAGCCTCTTCTTAAAACCCCTCAGAGATGGAGAGCAGAGCTTACGGCCAGGAAGTTTTTCCTAATATTTAATCAAAATCTAGGTAGCTGCCTGTAACTTATACCCATTATTTCGGGTCCTAATTTCTGTGGCAATGGAAAATTGTTCTTGACCATCTTCTCTGTCACACCTATGTTCCTATGAATGCAGAGTTCACTGTTTGGTCCTGAACAATCCACCACTTTTTCCAGAAGAGGTGCCCTGATGAAGTAGCAGGTCTAGTTTTATCATCCAACTTTCAAGAAATAACCTCACTGCAGATCCTTGTGTTGAGCAAGCAGAGGAATAAACTTGGAATGGCTTCATGGCATCTGATAGAATCTTAGCAGAACCTCCTTTTGCAGGTGTATTTTAAATCATCCAGTATAGCACAAAAGGTACCAGAGTCTGCTGGCCTACATTGCCAAATTTCCTAAGATAGACAGGACAACTAGCTGGCTGTATATCTGAGTTCTTGGCATATAATGCATAGTCTAAACTCTGTTGAAGAAGTAAATTAAAACTTTGTCTTGTCTTTCTCCCCCACACCTACTTCTTCCATGAAGCCTTTGGCTCAGTTCCTTAGTCCTCATTCCATATGTACATTAACTGAATTTACACATATTCCTCCCAGATTTATTTTTGCTTTCCTCAGCTAAAAACTGAATCGGAAGCTCCTTGGGGCAAAGATCTGTGTTTTTACTTATGCTACTCTGTAAATAATATGCCAGTGCTTCATGACTGGCCACCCTTGACAGAACTGTTAAACAAGTGAAGTTGCAGTATTTTCCAACACACTGGCAACAAACCCTTACAGTTGATACAGCCCCCTTTAGTGAGCAACTCTTGAAAACCTAATTTCTCTGACAGTTTCATAACAATCTAATTCTCCTTTGAGATGAAGCCCTCTCTGAATAAATTAATTTCAAAATCGAAGTAAAATAGCGGTGACAAAATACATTCCAATTATTTTTTAGAAGTTTTCCTGGCTGCTGTTCCTTTGCTTTTGGTTGCTTTCCCTTTATTCCTCATTATATCGCATTGTGATACAAGTGTGAAATTTGGTATGATGGTATTTATTACCATGTAGATTAAAATTAGATACAGGGGCATCTTGAGAAATAATCTTGGAAAATGGCAACCAAAATTCAGTTTTCTCACAGTAACACTGTTATTTTAAATCTCACAAAAATGATGTCTCAGTACCAAATTAAAGAGCATAAAATTTGCTACTAAAAGCTCCTTAACAATCTTCGTAGAAGCAAGCCTTGTCAAGATATTAAGGTTTTATTCCTGCCCATTTGCCTGAGAAGTCAACAAGAATCTCATTATCTCTGCTTCATTTCAGTCTTTCACTTGTATTGCAAGCCTGAAACTGTTGGAGATCATATTTTTTACACCTTTTTGAACAAGAATATGTATTGAGGCATCAATTCGCAGGGCAAGGGGAGTTAGTGAAAATAATGCAAAATTTCCATAAGGGGCTGCTTTTTACTTGAGATTGATCTCAAGTAAAGTATGATGTATTCATTTCGTTTTACAATTTTCTTTCTTTTTTGTTTCAAGATTAGATCACAATGAAGAGTTTTACAACGATAAAAGTGCCAACAGGTTACTTTTACAAGGTACATCCACATCAGGTCCTCAACCTGACAGAAATGAAACAGATTGGACAAAATGCATATTTTGCCAAGAAGACAGTTCCGATGTTCTTCAGTGTCCTGATAATTCCAAAAGAAAAGATAAAGGTGCTGGTTACAATAAATAGGAGTGATGCTTATCTTCCTTTATTTTGTTCTGTGCACTGTTTTGATTTTTTTTTAGACTGGTTAATTTTTCCATTTTGATATGAGAACAAATGTGATCCTCCACAATATGCTATTATTTGGTATAGAAAAACATTTTGAGCCCAATTCAGTGAGTGCTTATAGGTTTTTGTATATGCAGTGGGGCTTTTCTGATAGCTGCAGGACAGCCCCCCTCCCATTTATCAAAAACTGCTTTGAATCTTGGAATAGGAGCTGAATAGGAGCTCAGTACTCACCACAGATGCAAACCCAATCTACAATAGCATTTTATCTCAGAACTGTAATGTCTGGCTCAGGTTTGTGGCACACAACACAGACTCAAAACCTTTGTCCGGTTACTATTAGTTGCTCAATATTTCACTTTTTTCCAAGCTACTTTTATGATTCCCCCCCCCCCCCTGAGATTGTGCTTTCTGTGAAATATCAGTCATTTGTGTTCTACTTTAGCGGTATTATAATTCTTACCAGTGAGAATGGCTTTAAAGCTGTAGAGCCTGATTTGCACCATTCCCCCCTCCTCCTTCTTCTTCCTCCACAACATTTTCCTCCTCCTCCTCTTTCCCTGGCTCTTTCCTTAGAGGGATTTTGATTGGATTTGTAGGCAGGAAATCCATGTATGGTTTTTGCTTTGGAAGATCCCTTTTCACTATGCTTACAGAGCAGCACAGTTGTGAATAGCCTGAAAAGGCAGCCTGCCCTCCCCATTTTCACACCCACCCCATCATATTTTTCCTGAACTTTCCTTGCATGGATGTTGATGTGATTTGCCTATAAAATCCCAGATTGCTTTTAAAGGCTATTTGTCACTGCACACTTACAGAGCTGGAGAGCTTTGAATAACTAAAGTTTTAAAATAAAACCCGCATTCCTTCACAGGTGCAAAGGTGTGCATGCAGTTACTGGACAGGGCATAAAAATCCCACCTGAAATGTTGCAACATTATACTGTGGCTTCTGGAAAACATTTGTGCTACACATCAGGATATTGCACTGTAATGTGTGCCCCCAGAACAGCAATTGCACTTTGAAGAAATACCTGCTCAGTGGTGCATCACACACAATACAGGCTCCCATGTAGATCCTACCCTTCAGATGCACGTCTTTGGTTCAGAATCCAAATATATATCAACTGTTCAGCTGGACCACATAACAGAATCCAATGGGTCCCATTACCAACGTAAAATTCTTTTTCCTCATTACATTGATTGTGTTGTTGTTTCAATTGCAAAATCCTACTCTACTGAAAAAAGAAATACTTATACACATATGCATATATCCCAAAGTTCATAGACGGAAATTTGAGAGCCTGCTGCTTTTTCAGGGCTTGCCATTTGCCCTGAAGAAAGGACAAATACTACACAATACTAAAATAAAAAATTATACTGTGCTTAGCTTTGAGGCTGTGGGAAAGAATTCTGTCCAGCCAAAGACAGAGGTGGGGAGGGGGGAGGGGAAAAGAAAGAAGGAAAAGTCACTTTCATTTAAAAATGGTGGCATCCTTATCTTGTGCAGTGCCCTTCCTCCTTCCTGGACACTGTTGATGCCCACCCCATATATGATAGCACCAAGCAGCTGCCATGAGCTCTTTTGCATGCAGCTTAATTTTCTCCCAGTTATTGCAGTGAAGTTACAGCTCCAGCAGACTTAATATGCACTGCTTGTATTTCATCAGGTTGATGTCACTATTTGTGTCACTGGTTTCAGTATTCCCTTGGTGAATACTGACAATCAATGTGAACTACTGGATTTAAGATCCAATGACAGGGTTATAGCACTGACTTTATTTGACCTTCTCCTTTTAGCTGACTGACAGCCCAAGGCCTTTTTCCATATCATCCATGTTCAGGAGTTTCCACTGAATAGACTTACAGTATCTCATATCACATCAGACCATTGTCATGCTTTAAAAAAAAGTAAAATAAAGGGTAAAAGAAGATAAAGAGATTTTGATAGCTTCTCCCCCGCCCTCCACACACACACATATTTTATTTCTTGGAGGAAAAGAAGTTGAAACACTGTTCTAGAGTTATAAAAGAATGAATTAATAAAACAGATAACAAGCATCTCGCTAAATCTACAGAAATTTGCTTTTCAGAATGAATTGATAACAAATCTTACAGATCTTTGCATCCTTTACCAAACGTGTGTATTAACAATTACAGCTATGCATATGAAGTTCTCTCTCTCTCTCTCCCTCTCCCCTCGCTTTTCTACATGAGACTCTTAATCCGATGCAAGTTTCATCACAGAATTGAGATCTGAGCTCTACCTAAGAGCTTTCCCCTTTCTGCTTTCCACTACATAACCTCATAGGTGGGGTAGTGCTATATTTGAAATAGCACAAATACACAAGTAGGAAAATATGTTTTCTTGCATTCACAAATAATACTCCATTTCCCCTACTCTCACCAGTGGGGCTTGTCTGGGGCCTATTTCATTGTCCTTTCGTTGCCAGGTCAAGACCTTTTTTATATATTTTCCAGAACTTTTAGATGCAGTTTTAATCCCACTGATTGTTTATGGAGTCCATGAACTTTTTCAGGTCTTGGAGATCAAAGGAAAAAAACATAGAAATAGATGGGCACCTTTTTGTTTACTTATTTATTTTATTTATTTATTTGTAACATGTATATACCTCTGAATATAATAGAATCTCTCAGCAGTTCACAACATTAAATAAAGTATTAAAAACACAATATTAAAACAGAATTAAAACACAGCAAAAAACTACTTCCAATTACAATAAAGGAGCAGTAAAATACCTGTTCAGGTATGATATTTCAGGCAGTTTATACATTCAAGGCTGAAATCCATCAGCCAATGCTTTAAGATTGCATATTTAGACAGAAAAAGTCATACAATTCCCAGCATGCCCCAGCTAGTCATGCTGGCTGGGAAATGCTGAGCATTTTAGGATTTTTTCCCCCTGGCTAAATATGGACAGGATCACGCCCCAAGCCTTTCATCTCAATGCACAATGGGACTGCAGCCCAAATGTATCACAGAAATAATAAGGGTGGCTAAAGCAAAAATAAATAGAATTAATAATACCAAAGTAACTCTGCATGAAGAATTAAGCTTGGAACTTCCATTCAAATAAACGAAGATCAACATGTCTTCTTTAGACACATCAAATAGTTTAATTTACCCTTCCAGTGTTAACAGAAATCTTCATTGTGGGCTAGGCTGCAGGAAAATCAATAAATTCATTCAATAAGCAATGCCTACTCCTTAGTACGTGCTTTGTCTGTTCCGGACAAAAAAATGAAAACAGTACTATAGCAACGTATAATCACTGAATGCAGAAAGCATTTAATTCCCTCTCTATTTTTTACAGATGACCACTCGTATTTTGTTCTTAATCTGAGATGCAGAAAACTCTACAATTACATTTCACCCTCAAAACTCAATTACTTCCTACAATCATTATTGTCAGTAGAATGTACCTGATGAAAAAAGAGAGAAAATGTTGCTTTGTTGGGAAGAACACGTAGGATCTATATACTGTAGACGTCAAACGCAAGAAACTATATGTGTGGCATTTATTGTTGACATCCCGTATTTGAGAGGTTGAGGCAGTTGACAGAAATTATTCTTCGATTCCACAGTTAGTAGTAAGTTATTATACAATTGTTTATATCTCTTTACAAGTCTTTAATACCAGTAGTAGTAGTTAAGCATCATCTAGGTTATTTTGAACTTACTAGGCTTTAAAATGGTTTTAGTAGTGTTGCTGTGTTTCGAATGATGTTCTATTGTTTTTAATGTTTTTATGATATTGCTCTTATTGTTTTTGATTTGTTATGCACTGCCTTGTGCTTTTAATAGAAAGTGTTGTAAAATTCATGGATTACAACCCAATTAGATCCAAATAAAAAAACCATCCGGATGCCACCTTTGAAAAAGATTTATTTCTACCTTTAGGTACCTAGATTTTCCGTGCACAAGAAGTCCCCCTTCCCCAGTAAACAATTGGTGGAAGAAAGCACAGAACAGAAGTTAACCTTTGATTTTATACAGACCAGGTGGTACTAGGAGGAGGGCTTTCTCCGCTGTGGCAACCCGGTTGTGAAATGAGCTCCCCAGAGAGGTCCGCCTGGCGCCTACACTGTACTCTTTTCGTCGCCAACTGAAGACCTTTTTATTCTCACAGTATTTTAACACTTAATTTTAACTTAAATTTAAATTTTACTGTTCTAACTCTGTATTTTAATCTTATATCAATTTTGCTGTGTGGTTTTAACCTGGTTGTGTTTTTTATACTGTATTTTGTATTTGTGCTTTTAACCTGTTGGTTGTTTTATTATGGTTTTAATTTTTGTGAACCGCCCAGAGAGCTTCGGCTATTGGGCAGTATAAAAATGTAAGAAAGAAAGAAAGAAAGAAAATAAAGAAAACATAGCATACATATAATTGGCTGTCAGCTCCTGCCACCCCCCTCCTGACATGCTCAGATGAGAAATCCAATGCAGGCACTTTCCTCTGTCGCTACTGCAAGATTTTTAGCCAGTCAACTTTCCGCACCTCAGCCTCCTTCACCCAATGAGCGCCCAGTATTCCTTCCCAAATTCCCGCCAGGCCGTGGGAAAGAAGAATTTATTTATTTATTTATTTATTACATTTTTATACCGCCCAATAGCCAAAGCTCTCTGGGCGGTTCACAGAAATGGCGGACAAGGTACTTTCAAGTACTTTCTTCCCTTCAATTCCTCAACTCAAAGATTTATTCCCATACTTTCATCTGGTCAATTTCTCCAGTAAATTGAACATTTCCTTTCCCGCCATGTTCCTGACTTGACCCCCGCTTCAGTTCTGGCAATACACATCTTTGCAGTTTGCTTATCTCTTCTGTTTACCAGGTGTTAACCACAAAGGTACACAGCGCTCATCTATTCGCTTTGCTTGTATGATACGATACTGAGACAGGGCAAATGGGCTATGGAAGAGATTTATTTCTTTGTGCATATATCTGGGTACTTGCTGGCTTAGCTGACAGTCGGGATCTTTATTCTGCACACATGTAAGCAGACTTACTTTAAACTACCTTTCCCGTTCCAGGAGCAAAGGCTTGCTCCACTATCTAAACTACAAAAGGACAGGGGGGAAAGAAGGGGAGGGGGGAAATGGACGAAAGGGATAGTTGGAAATTAACCAAGTTTACATAACAAAAGGGGGTATAAACGTGCTAAAACAAACTTAATACTTTCTCAATGTCAATGGTATTTCTTTACTCATAAAAATCCTACACAGTTGTACCCAACCCATTGTGAAGATGACTTTGCCTATGCCTTCACGTTTCAAAAGAAATCCTCACAACATCCCTTCTTAATCTTTCAATAGTCTGCCTTCTTATTCCTCTCATCCACTTTCGCCTCTCAGTAGTGAGGCGTAGGTCAGAGCCTTGCAAAATACTATTGTTTCTAGCAATGAAAAGCACCAGAAAGATACATTTGTGGACATGGTGGGTTGCAGATTTATACATGGCTATATTAGGGTGACCATATGAAAAGGAGGACAGGGCTCCTGTATCTTTAACAGTTGCAAAATAAGGAGAGAATTTCAGCAGAAGTCATTTCTATGCATGCAGCACCTGGTGAAATTCTTTCTTCCTCACAGCAGTTAAAGCTGCAGGAGCCCTGTCCTCTTTTGTATTTGGTCACTCTAGTATAGCTATAAAGCAGTAGTGTAGCTCCAGATCAGGTCTATTTAAATCACAGTAATTATTTCCACATTTTGATGCAAATCTGTGTCCTCTTTTTTTAAGTTATGAGTTTCCTCCCACTCCCCTTGTAAGTAGCCACCCTAGCTTTTGGTGATTGCTTTTGATGCTGTTGCTGCTCCTGTAGTCTCACCCAACCCATAGTGGTGTTGTAATTTGTTTTCATTTTTAATGGCTTTATCATACTAGTTGGCAGCCCCTTTGCACTTTTTCTTTAAAGGATGGTGGGATACAATTCAACCAAACAACCAAAAAAATAAAGCAAATAAGCATGCTTCGGTGCACCACTCAAGTCTTTCGTGGGCTAGCATAGTCATTGACAATTTTTTTACTTATGTGTAATAAACTTATATCCATTTATTAACAGAAGTTATTAGATTGGATTATGATGTACACAGTCATAACATCATAAAATCATATTTGAGTTTTGTTTTGCTGTCAGTAAGACAGCGAATGGATTGTGGCAGCTGGCAAAGAAAATAGTGGGCATATTATTGGCCTGTGTGTATGTGCATGTGTGAGGTACTGGAGGGCAGGATTTTTAGAGGCAGATAGGGCCAGAGGACACCTTGTTTCCCCACCACCACCTTTACAACTCTGTCTGGAGCAAGGCAAACCTAAAGGCCAAATTCTCATCAGGAACTGGACCTTGATCATTTTTAAAACATTACAAAATGAGGCTGATCCCAAGGACCACAGCTGTCCCTCAGTAGGAACAGAAGCCTCTGCACAGACAAATTGGGCATTTCAAAGCTTGAATATCAGCAGCACATTCACTTTATATATGCAAATGTATCTTTTCATTCCAGATAAGGACACAAAACATCTGTATTTCATTTTTAAAAATCCCCGCCATACAAGAAAGCTATTTCTGAATCTGACTTATTAAACATTATCTCTGCACTGACCCGAAAGTACAGACAAAGACGCAGTGTTAAGTTTAGGGAAATTTAAATCATCTCTGGTATGTTAGATGTTTGTTTTCAATCCAATTGACACAGTGTGCCTGTAAAATGAGAAGAACATCCTTAACATTAATTAAGGCCTTAGCTAGACCTAAGGTTTATCCCGGGATCGTCCCGGAGTCGTCACTGCCTGCTCCCAGGATCCCCTGTGTGTCATTTACATCAACAGTGATGACCCCGGGATGATCCCGGGATAAACCTTAGGTCTAGCTAAGGCCCTAGTCTTCTCAAAAGTGTATAGATGGCTGGACAACCATAAATCCCATCAGATTAGATTAGTGATGGATTTGAAGTTCAAAAGTAGGGAGCTCAATATATGGATTTACCCAGTGTACAGTATTCAACTATATTTTAAGGCAAGCTCCCTTGTCCCTGCTAAGTGTTTTGTACTATATATCTATCTATCTCACATGAACACTGTAGATGTGGGGGTGGGGGAGAAAGCAAACAATAATTTATTAAATTCCACACAGTCATAATCAATAGGCATAATAATGATGATTAAGCAATTCTAAAGTTTACACTTAGATGGTTGGGTCATCTACATGGTCTCTCTGATTACTTGCTTCCTCTCCATTGCCCTTCCTATTCATGGCCTACTGGTGCTTGCCCAGTCACTGTTACTACCTGGCCTTTACAGTTTGGTGACAGTACTTATAAATATGATTAGCACGCTAATCAGCCATGGTCCCGGGTTTCCCATACAGCAGCTACATAAATGAACTGTGCAGGTGAATGGTGGGGTGGGGAGGGCAGGGCAGGGCAGGGCAGGGCAGGGCAGGGCAGCAGCTGGTTCTAACTCAAGTGTGTGCATGTATGTGCATGTGAGTATTTGTGCTAATTTTCCAAACCTGTTTGCAGAACTGACTCCAAGATCTACAGCTCTACAACCTACCTGGGCCTACCTGCCTCAGTGGAGGTGCCAAACTTCCATACTTTGACACAATTCGTTTAACCCTATGTGGTGCCCTGCAGATGTGTTTGACTACAACTCCCAGTATCCCCAGCTAGCCATGCTGACTTGGGGAAGCTAGCCGTTATATAGTCCAACACAAGGCACCTGGTTGGGGAAAGATGGTTTAACCAAACTGGGTGACTGTGGAAAGGCATGTCAATGTTGTCATAAGGTTAATATTTTCTGATAATAGTACAATTAAAATATTAATTAACAAGTGTTTTGTGAAGCACTTCTGAGTGAACCAGGATGCTTTTATTTATTCTGGGGAAGAACAGGAACCCCACTGGATAGCAACACCATTGTGTGGAACAAACACATTGTGTTGTTTATATTTTCTTCAGGTATCGACTGCCTTGCAGATCTTATTCAAAATAAATTGTCCAAACAGATAAAAGTTGGGAAAGGAAGGAGAATAGCTGAGAAATGAAGAAGCTGTTAGGATATTCAGCACATCAATGGAAGAGATGTGTGGGAGGAAAATTCCATGCTTCCTGCTTTCTAAGTCCACAGCCACAGCCATTGCAACAAAAAGATTCCTAAGCTTGAAGGAATATGCTGAAAGTTGTTAATGCTGTTCCTATATTAATGTTCAGAAAGCAATGAATTATCGCAGTATATCCAATCCTGGGCCATAGCTAGATGGGGCGATATCCTGGGCCAGTCCCCGGGATCGTCCCTGTGCATCCACATGATGCACAGGAGATCCCGGGATCAGGGAGGGATGATCCCTCCCTTGCCCCGGGATCTCACCCTAGCCTTTGAGCCTGCTTTTTCCACAGTCTCGGGCTGATCCTGAGATCGCGGAATGTGTGTGCGGGCGTCGCGGTTTGTCCTGGCTCCTCGCAGGGGTGGGGTGAGCAGGAAAAAATATTTTAAATACAAAAAACTTACTTTTTGCGCATGAGCATTTGCGCGCTCTTCTTCTTTAACAGAAAAACAGAACAAAATGGCAGGCGTGACGTCCTCTCCCTCTGAGGTCGTCGTGTGCCCCGTGTAAACAGAGGGGGAGATCTCATGATAATAATATCACGAGATCTTCAGCCCTCCATTGCTCTAGACCAGGTAGGTCTAGCTGAGGCCCTGGTCTCAGACAACTTCTCTATATTTCTATTTTTTTCACATTTAACAAGCAACTTCAATAGTCTTCAGTCTCTTGGATGATTAAGTAAAGATCTGTAAATTGTTGGAACTATACTACACATGTCCATTGGATCTAGTTCATCCTCCATACATGTGTCTTCTCTCTAAAACTATTGTAAACTGGACAGAGAGCTTTGGCGATTGGGCAGTATAGAAATAAATAAATAAAATAGAAATAAAACTACTTCATACATCAGGTTTTCCCTATGCACATGTAAGAAAAAATCCTGGGTACACAAGATCCTGTGTGAATATTGTGCATGTGTCAGTTTCATCACATGTATATACATTGGAAACCTGTATTAAAATAGACACATAAAATTTTTGTTGTTATGTCTGTGTGACCCATTAATAAATGCTGGACACAGCACTGTTGTAACTTCTGGTTTATTTATTTATTATTGCCTTATTTGCTAAAAAGCCTTCAAGGCAGTGCATCAGCATTTTAAACAATAAAACCTTTAAACGATATATTTTATTATTATTATTATTATTTTATATAGAACATTAAAACAATGTGATTTAAAAGGCTAGATTAAAAAGATGCATCTGCACACACTTTCTAAAAGCCAAGAGAGTAGTCCTTGAGGAAGTGCATTCTACAGTTTGGGTTTATAGTGAAACAGATGATCCCTTAAATAGCAAGGTCTAGGTCATTTAGGGCTTTAAAACCAACATCTTGAATTTCATCCAGGAAGCAATTGGCAATGACAGCTGCCACAGTTTGCACTAACTGTAGATTCTAGATGTTCTTCAAGAGGAGCCCCATAGACAGTTCATTACAACAGTCTAAATGTGATGTAATCAAGGCATGGATAACTCTTGCCAAATCAGAACAATCTACACTTTGGCCAGATCTACGACTTGTGTCAAATCATTACGATCCCATCAAGGTAACGCTGTATTCCTCTTCTCATTTATACCTCATAGGACACATAATGACATTTGTATTATTATTATTATTATTATTATTATTATTATTATTATTATTATTATTATTACATTTATCTTCTATCACCTGTTTCACTTTTGTTCCCGTTTTTCTTTTCTCCCCCTTAAAATATTGTAATGATACTGATTCTTTTTGTAGCCTTCAAAAACAAGGCCTTTATTAAGCATAGTTTCCCATTGTTGGTGTTTTTGTTTTGTTTTTTAATCCTCTTCTTGAAAGAAAACTATCGCTGAACTTAAAAGTGAGTGTTTTGCAACTATAGGCACACTCTGAACAAACTGAAATAAAATATATTCTTCACAAATGTTTCTGGATTGGCCTGTATGATTGTATCAAGAATATCTGGAGCACAAAAAGACAATTGCTGCTCAGTGTGATTGGTACATCCTAGGAAAATAGCCCGTCTTTTTCCACATTCCTAAGTCTCAGGAAAATTGAATGAAACGTGAATGGAATTTTTTGTACTCTATAAACGTAGAGGGAAGTATCTGAATACCAAACATCTGATACAATTGACACTTGCTGACCTTCACCTGTAATGAAGACTGGTCTTAACAATGCATTTACATGCTCTACTTTCATTTGTTTCTTCTACACTTTACTCGTGGCTCATTTTAGCAAGTGCAAATGGAGTAAATGAGAAATCAATCAACTAATAGCCTACATTTTGCTCCATGGTGGTCTTCAGCATAATTGTAAATCTAGAGAATTGATCGGTCCACAATATACCTCTTCTTCATAGGTAAGTGTGAAGGATTGTAGCTTGAAGGAGGTTTAGGAACAGACTATGCTAAGAGTTGTGAGTACTCCTGAACTACAAAAGACATTTGCCTACAACATCATAACACCTTGGAAACCCACGGATTCAATTTCATAAAATATTTGTTGAAATAAATTTACATCATTAATAGGAAATTTACATTATTAATAGGAAATTAGGAAAGAAAGGTTCCTAAGGAGAAAAAAGGGCTAGATTAGATGTGATGTTCAATGTGTCTTTCAAAAATGCTGATCATTATTATGATTAAGAATTGCAGCAGGCAATGAGGGAGGAGTTGAACCCTTTCTTCCCCTGCTGTAACATCGATCATGATATTTGCATTGAGAGGATATCCCCTCTTGGCATCTAGTTTGGTCTTTACAAATTGTACCTAGGCACTGATGAGCTGTGTCCTAGATAAAACAGCCATACATGTAAACATCATGGCAGTCCTAACCTACAGAGTGTAACCCTCTCTCATAATGCTAGAATCCGGGCTCATCCCATGAAGTTAATTGGTGGGAGATTCAGGACAGATAAAAGTAAGAACTTCTTTCACACAGTGCATAGTTTAAATTATGGAATTCACTTCCACAAGATGTAGTGATGGCCACCACAAATTCATGAAGTAGAAGGCTATCAATGGCTACTAATCATGATTGCTATGTGTTATCTCTAGTATCAGAGGCAGTATGCCTATGTACACCAGTTGCTGAGGAACATGAGTGGGATAGTGCTGTTGCATTCATGACCTACTTATGGTTTTCCCACAGGCAGCTGGTTGGCCACGATGTGAACAGAATGTTGGACTAGATGGACCTTTGGTCTGATCCAGCAGGGCTCTTCTTATGTTCTTATAACATAAGAAGTAACTTCCATTTCTGTTGAAGCTTTTATGCTATTCATTGCAGAGAGTGAATACAATTGTAATTACCAACACCAAATGGTGAAAGAGGGGTGTGTGTGTGTGTAGTATGAAAAGGATGCAAGTTGAGACCACAAAGCTCAGGTTCAGAATACTGTGAGGATGATTCCCAATTCTGCAGCATTATCATGGCTGTGATCACACACAGACACACACACACAAACCACACTCCATTAAATCTCTGTTAATACACTAGTTAGAAGCAGCCTGTGATTCAAGAGTTTGTCTCCAGAGAGCAGGATTGATGTTCATAATTAGGCAGGAAAACAAAGGGCTTGTCAAGTACAATATTTTTTTTTATATAATGAAGAGGAAGAGTCTGCTGTGTAAAACCACAGGACTTATTCAGGGGCTTCAAGCCAGGCAAAAATTGGCCTGTCTGAGCTCTGTATAGCATGCAAATGGCTAAGAATGCTGGCTGCAGAAGGAGAAATGGCAGCTTCACAAATAGCCTTTGCTGAGCTCATGAATGTAGTAATTAAATCCAATTGCGTATATACGTGATGTAAGTTTGGCTGTGAACTGGGACATAGCTAGTCTCACAGGAATACCAGCTTCAAGGAATACCTTAAAATGAATCAAAGCTCTATGGTTACAGCCATAGATGGTTACTCTGCACCCATATAACATTTGCAAAGTAATGGTCCCATTCTTATGGCTCTGGTGCCCATGTATGGGGTCTGAGTTTGAGCTTCTCTACATGAGACATTTATAGTGTGCTTGTGATTCCTCACACTCAGTAGTTTGCGGGTGCTTTACATTACATCATCATCTTCCAGAGTCTCTCCTATTCTTTGCAACCATTATAGTGTTTTTCCCCCCTAACGACAAAAGTCTGGTATTTCCGTGAATGGTAGCGTGAAACCCTGGTATTTTTTCACAATTCCGCTATACCATAGCACCTACTAGTGGTTGTGTAATTGAACATATAGAAGGGCAGAGGGAAAAAAAGATGTGTAAAGGAGCCGATCTTAATCCCACAAAGAATCCAGAAGCACAAGCCTCAGAAAAATGTCAGATTAAAATCCTTATGTAGAAAAGCCCATACACCCATCTCTCTGCAGCTCCCCTATGTGGTGAAGTATAGAACTGCAGGTGGCAGCTACACAGTACCTTTAGGCCCTAGACTGACTCCACCCTCTCAGACTAGCCATTGGATACTCCTGGGCAGGGAGGAGTATAAGAGGGCTTCCTGTTCCAGTTCAGACTTGCTTGGGCAACAAGGTCTTACTTGTTTGTTGTTTCTGGCTTAATCCTGCCTCATCTTTTGTTCCTGTGGCTCCTAGCCTGCCTCAGACTGTTGCCTGCAGCACTGCCTGGATGTACTTCAGGGTCAGGAATCTCTCTGCATTTGGATACCTGCTGTGCATATGGATCTGTTCACACTGAACAAACCATGGAAACCCACTGGGTGACTTTGGGCCAGTCACAGACTCAGCCCAACCTACCTCACAAGGTTGTTGTTGTTAGGATAAAGTGGAGAGAAGGAAGATTATGTATGCCGCCTTGGGTTCCTTGCAGGAAAAAAGGCGGAATATAAATGCAATAATAATAAATAGGGAAGTCTCTATTTGGAAGCTTTATATAAGCAATGGAATCCTATAAAGAAAATACATCCATTTTGTTCTTTCTTTTTAATCACTGCCCCCTGATTTCTATTTTTGGTTAGTTTTAAATGGGCAAATATTTAAAACCTTAGGAACACTAGTATAAAGGACAAAGGTTTGAGTGTGCCAGATTAATTTTCCCTTGTATGAAGTGAATATCACATGCCCGGTAATGTCACTGTAACACTAATAAAGCTTATTTGGCTACATGGGACGCAAAAAAACAAAAAGATTTCAAAGTAGTGGTTCCATCCTGCCTATGATACAAAGTTGTATAACTCATCACTAGGCCAAAAACCCATCAGTAAATAAATCTTTAAGTAACTTAAAATGGGAATTGGCTGAATGGATGGAGAGACTGGTGCATGAAATTTCCACATTAAAAAAGCATTGATCTCTCCTCCTCCTCCTTTTTTCTTTTCTTTTTTAAAATAAAATTGGGGGATAACGGATAGTTTGAAAAGGAACAGACAACTCCATTTTTTTAATGGGGCGGGGAGAAAATATTTATTGCAGTTCATGCAAACATTTGGTTCAAACTAACATGACAGAAACCAATTTTTCCCTCTCCTTTGTTTGTATAATTAATCTAAATAAATGTGGGATAGATTAAAGGCTTGCAGCTGGGTGTCCTGAACAGGATTTTGTGCTGTGTTAATTGTCCATGGATCTCAACTAGGAGGGATTTCATTTTGACAGATGCTGTACAATTATCTAACAAGATATAATTTTCTCTGGTTTCCAAAGCAAAATATAATAGGAATATGGTGTTCTTCCTGGATCTCACACAGTCTAAGTATATCTTTGTCTCTCATGAAACGTCTTAAGACTTAGGGCTAATCTATACCTGCAGCCCTTTTGCTACGGAAGAGAGGTGCTTCTGAATGTACCCCACTTCTGCGATCACGACTCACAGGGCTCACGTGACTGATGTTTCCCGCAATTATAGGAGTGCTGTTCCAGGAGCATGTGTGCCCTGTTACTGAGCTTCTGAATGTGTATCACTGCAAGTGGACGGCTTTTTAATTTTTTACTAACTTGTGAGACATGCATAGGAGCACAGATGTGCAGCAACACATGGGAGGGGGGAATAGGATCTCCGTTAAATGTGCTCCTGCACAGAGATATGTTTGTAATAAAACAACGACACACACACACACACTGTGGTAAAACACACCGATTCCCATCCAAAGTATGTAGCAATGGTGGACAGGTCCACTCCCGGACACCTCCGATACCTATGCACACAACCCTCTCAGCTGATTGGCTGTTCGCTGAGCCCGGAACTCATAGCGAACAGCAAAGTCCTCACAAAAGGGTGGGCACACGGTACACATTCTTTGGAATGGAATCGAGAGAGCTGGAAAAAATGTGACAAAAGCAGTCAGGGATATTCTGGGAAAACTGAGAGGTGGAGCCGAGATCACCACGGGAGCAGGTGAACATCATGTGCCCTGTTAGTGATGACTGCGATACAATCCTGCAATAAATGGCTGTTGTAGACTCCCCCTTAGATTTAGGAATGATTTTTTTTCCTGTTTCTTCAATCTGCAGTGACAGTTTGTCAACATGAGCTGAAAAATACACACTAGAAAGCAGCTATCCGAAGACTTCCTGGTTTAACAGGCCACCACAAACTATCTTTAGAGGCATTTGCAATGGCATGCTAAATCAGCTGGTGTGTGCTGGACAGGTTAAGATAACCACTTTGTGGGGTTTGCTTCAACATCTGGTTACTGAATAAATTGAAAAGTCAAATTGGAAAGGAATTTCCCAAATAGCTGTGTGAAGGAGACCTTGGATTCTCCTGTCCCTGTGAAGCAGATTTACCTATGCATGTCCTCTGTAGCCCTGCAGAAAAAAGTCATGGTGCTGCCAAGATCCAGCTGAGGGTGTGGGTAACTTTCTAAAAACCAAACCAAACACACCATAATGGATAACAGAACACTAAAGGCGCTTCTTTGACGAACACTTAGAATTTCCCACCTGATATTTTGTTGTTTATTCGTTCAGTCGTTTCTGACGCTTCGTGACTTCATGGACCAGCCCATGCCAGAGCTTTCTGTCGGCTGTTGCCACCCCTAGATCCCCCAAGGTCAAGTCTGTCACCTCCAGAATATCATCCATCCATCTTGCCCTTGGTCGGCCCCTCTTCCTTTTGCCTTTCCACTTTCCCTCTTCTCCAGGGTATCCTGTCTTCTCATTATGTGGCCAAAGTACTTCAGTTTTGCCTTTAATACCATTCCCTCAAGTGAGCAGTCCGGCTTTATTTCCTGGAGTATGGACTGGTTAGATTGTAAGCCTATGCGGCAGGGTCTTGCTATTTACTGTTTTACTCTGTACAGCACCATGTACATTGATGGTGCTATATAAATAAATAATAATAATAATAATAATAATAATCTTCTTGCAGTCCAAGGCACTCTCAGAATTTCCCTCCAACACCACAGTTCAAAAGCATCTATCTTCCTTCGCTCAGCTTTCCTTATGGTCCAGCTCTCGCAGCCATAGGTTACTACGGGGAATACCATTGCTTTAACTATGCAGACCTTTGTTGTCAGTGTGGTGTCTCTGCTCTTAACTATTTTATCAAGATCAGTCATTGCTCTCCTCCCAAGAAGTAAACGTCTTCTGATTTCCTGGCTGCAGTCAGCGTCTGCAGTAATCTTTGTGCCCAGAAATACAAAGTCTGTCACTGCCTCCACGTTTTCTCCCTCTATTTGCCAGTTATCAGTCAAGCTGGTTGCCATAATCTTGGTTTTTTTGAGGTTTAACTGCAACCCAGCTTTTGCACTTTCTTCTTTCACCTTTGTCATAAGGCTCCTCAGCTCCTCCTCGCTTTCAGCCATCAAAGTGGTGTCATCTGCATATCTGAGACTGTTAATGTTTCTTCCTGTGATTTTAACTAGGGGTGTGCACGGCCCCCCCGCTTCGCCTCACCCCCGCTCCGCCCATTTCCGCTCCGCTCGGAGCTCCGGATCCGGATCGGAGCTCCGTTTCCCCCCCCATAGGCTTGCATTGAAAGCTAAAAAAGTAAACAACTTTTTTTCTGTTCAAGTTAGAAACCTCATGTTTGGCACCATGACACCTCATGGGGGTATACACACGCACGCCGAGTTTCAAAGCAATCCCAGCATCCCCTGATTTTGGGGAAATTTTTGAAAATCGGGCACCCCATTCACACCCCTTTCCATAGCTCCATCAATTTGCATGTTAGAAACCTCAAACTCGGCACCATGATAGCTTATCCATGTGTCCCCATGGACACCAAGTTTCAAGGCAATCCCATCATCCCCTGATTTTTGGGGAATTTTTGAAAATCGGGCACCCCATTCACACCCCTTTCGATAGCTCCGTCAATTTGCATGTTAGAAACCTCAAACTTGGCACCATGATAGCTTATCAAGGGATACACATGCATGCCAAGACTCAAGGCAATCCCATCATCCCCTGATTTTTGGCGGGGCTCTAACCTTTTAACTCACCCCAAATCAAGTCCCATTTTACAACTACGTCAATTTGCATGTCAGAAACTTCACCTTTGGTCCCATGACAGCTTACCCATGTGTCCACAGGGACGCCAAATTTCAAGCCAATCCCATCATCCCCGGATTTTTGGGGAATTTATGAAAGTTGGACACCCCAGTTTCTGCAGACAGCTCAATGGGCCCATTTCAAAGGAAATCCCAACATGCCATGAATTGTGGAGTAGAGATAAACCTAAATATGAATCTTCTTTGACACTTGAAATATTGGTTTGGAACTTGAGCACAGGAAGGACTTCTCCCCTGAGTCAAAGCAAGACACACAAAAACTATCCCTGCGAGGTGGGCAGGGGAGGAGGGAGGGAAGGCAGGCAGGCAGCAGACATTTCTGGGGGCACAAGGAAGTGAGCCAAGGATAGTTTCAATGCCAGTAATGCATATAAAATGGAATAAATAAATAAATAAATAAATAAATAAATAAACAAAGGAGGGGTGGAATTAAAAGCAGCAGTGTTGCTGAATAAACAACAAGAATTTTTTTTAAAAAAGGCTATATCTGTCTTTTACCAGTAAAAGGGGAGTGGACGTGCCCAAGAGGAGGGGGAATCATCTGCCAATTTGACTGGTCCTGTCTAGGTACCAGTCTTTAAGAAGCAAACGATCACTTTAACTCATGATAGGCATTCTCTCCAGTGATTTACCTTTGGAGGGCTCTGATGGCCCTCCAAGGACAGGAGAGTGCACAGGGCACGTCCACATGCCCTAGGGGAGCTCATCCCCTTGCATCACATCTATTCAGTTGTTCCCCAAAGTTAGGGTGGGTAGCAGTGCTGTGTTTTTTCTATCTCTTATTATTGGCTTAGTATATGATTTCAGGTTGTGTTTGTGCATTTGGTGGGGCTACTGTTTTAAAAAAACACTGGGAAAAGTCCGTTCAGACTAAGAAAGAGAAGTTCCCAGAATCCCGTTACCCATTTTGCCTATCCCCGCCTCCAAATTTGGGATCATGTGATCATGACCGGGAGTTGACTCTGCCCCTCAGCCCTTCGAAAAAGGTATTTTCCCGCTGTTTTACCCGATTTTTCCAAAAACTCTAGCAAGCGAACCGCAGCACGCAGAGAGCTGAGAGTAGGCTCAAAATGACCCCCAGCCATGACTCTCTAAGCACAAGAAGTTTCAGAAAGATAGCTTAAAAAACAACACAGTTATCCCCTATTCTTTTCCGTAATGCAATCCTATGGGAGAAATTTTTCAAAATGGCGATCGGATTGGTCCGCGAAAAGAGAAGTGCTCCGCGTATGGGTTCTTCTCTTCGCCGTGCTTCTACGGGTCCCCGGTCGCTTCTACTCCGCCTATGGGCAAGGCGGAGCAGGCCAATTCGCTTCTGATTCTCCGCTTCTAATCGGATCGGAGCACGTCCCTAATTTTAACTCCAGCCTTGGATTCGTCAAGCCCAGCACATTGCATGATGTGTTCTGCATACAAGTTGAATAGGTAAGGTGAGAGTATACAACCCTGCCGTACTCCTTTCCCAATCTTAAACCAGTCCGTTGTTCCGTGGTCTGTTCTTACCATTGCTACTTGTTCGTTATACAGATTCCTCAGGAGGCAGACAAGATGACTTGGTATCCCCATACCACCAAGAACTTGCCACAGTTTGTTATGATCCACACAGTCAAAGGCTTTAGAATAGTCAATAAAACAGAAATAGATGTTTTTCTGGAACTCCCTGGCTTTCTCCATTATCCAGCGGATATTGGCAATTTGGTCTCTAGTTCCTCTGCCTTTTCTAAACCCAGCTTGTACATCTGGCAATTCTCGCTCCATGAATTGCTGGAGTCTACCTTGCAGGATCTTGAGCATTACCTTTCTGGCATGTGAAATAAGTACCACTGTCCGATAGTTTGAACATTCTTTAGTGTTTCCCTTTTTTGGTATGGGGATAGAAGTTGATTTTTTCCAGTCTGATGGCCATTCTTGTGTTTTCCAAATTTGCTGGCATATGGCATGCATCACCTTGACAGCATCATCTTGCAATATTTTAAACAGTTCAGCTGGGATACCGTTGTCTCCTGCTGCCTTGTTATTAGCAATGCTTCTTAAGGCCCATTCAACCTCACTCTTCAAGATGTCTGGCTCTAACTCACTGACCACACCATCTGAGCTATCCCCGATATTATTATCCTTCCTATACAGATCTTCCGTATATTCTTGCCACCTTTTCTTGATCTCTTCTGTTTCTGTTAGGTCCTTGCCATCTTTGTTTTTGATCATACCCATTTTTGCCTGGAATTTACTTCAGATGTTTCTAATTTTCTGGAAGAGGTCTCTTGTCCTTCCTATTCTATTGTCTTTTTCCAGTTCCGCACATTGCTTGTTTAAAAATAATTCCTTATCTCTTCTGGCTAACCTCTGGAATTTTGAATTTAATTGGGCATATCTCCCCCTATCACTGTTGTCTTTTGCTTTCCTTCTTTCTTGGGCTACTTCCAGTGTCTCAGCAGACAGCCATCTTGCCTTCTTGGTTTTCTTTTTCTTTGGGACGTTTTTTGTTGCCACCTCTTGGACAATGTTGCGAACTTCTGTCCATAGTTCTTCCAGGACCCTATCTACTAAATCTAGTCCCTTAAATCTATTCTTCACTTCCACTGCATATTCATTAGGAATATTAGTGAGCTCATATCTAACTGATCTGTGGGTCTTCCCTATTCTCTTTAGTTTGATTCTAAATTGTGCAATAAGAAGTTCGTGATCTGAACTACAGTCAGCTCCAGGTCTTGTTTTTACTGTCTGTATAGATGTCCGCCACCTTTGGCTTCAAAGGATGTAGTCAATCTGATTTCGGTGTCGGCCATCTGGTGAAGTCCATGTATAAAGTCGTCTTTTAAGTTGTTGGAAGAGAGTGTTTGTTATGCACAGTGAGTTGTCCTGGCAGAATTCTATCAGCCTATGTCTCACTTCATTTTGTTCTCCTAGACCATGCTTACCTGTAATTCCAGATGTCATTTGACTGCCCACCTTAGCATTCCAGTCTCCTGTAACGAAAATAACATCTCTTTTTGGTGTATTATCTAGTAGGGGTGTGCACGGACCCCCCGCTCCGCTTCTCTTCCAGATCCGCGATTTGCAGATTGGGCCACTCCGCTCTGCCCCCGCTCTGCCTATGTCTGCTCCGCTCCGCTGTGGAGCTCCAGATCCGGATCGGAGCTCCGTTTCCCCCCCCCCATAGGCTTGCATTGAAAGCTAAAAAAGTATATAACTTTTTTTCTGTTAAAGTTGGAAACCTCAAGTTTGGCATCATGACACCTCATGGGGGTATACAAACGCATGCCAAGTTTCAAGCAAATCCCATCATCCCCTAATTTTTGGGGAATTTTTGAAAATTGGGCACCCCATTCACACCCCTTTCGATAGCTCCGTCAATTTGAACGTTAGAAACCTCAAACTCGGCACCATGATAGCTTATCCAGGGATGGCTTACCCTGAATTCAAATTGAGATCATTCTATCATTTTTTGGATTGTATCCAAGTACTGCTTTAGCCACTTTATTATTAATTATGAAGGCTACTCCATTTCTTCTGTGATCCTCTTGTCCACAGTAGTAGATCTGGTGGTGATCTGATGTGAAGTGGCCCATTCCAGTCCATTTCAGTTCACTGACACCCAATATATCTATATTTAATCTTGACATCTCACCAGTAACCACATCCAATTTGCCCTGGCTCATAGATCTTACATTCCAGGTTCCTATAGTGTGTTGATCTTTAGAACATCGGATTTGTCATTCACCACCAGCACTGTCGGCGGCTAGCCGTCCTTTCGGCTTTGAGCTAGCTGCGTCATCACATCTGGGGCTAGTTGAACTTATCCTCTGTTCCTCCCCAGTAGCATTTTGACCATCTTCTGACCTGGGGGTCCCATCTTCCAATGGTATACCAACATATCTCTGGTTGTACTGATCCATTTAGTTTTCACGGCAAGAATACTGGGGTGGGTTGCCATTACCTTCCCCAGGGATCGTATTTAGTCTGACCTCTCTACCCTGAACTTCCTGTCTTGGGTGTCCCTTCACGGTTTAGCTCATGGCATCCTTGAGGTGCTCAAGCTCCAGCACCACGACAAGGTAACGATCTCCTTTGCTGGAGCCACCTGATATTAGTGCATGAATAAATCATAGCTAGAACTTGTGAATTTGGCACCATCTATCTTCCTCTTTGCCTGTAATGAAAAGTGTATGGGTGGAGTGGGGTGGGGTGAGGTGATCTCTGACTTGGCAGGGACCCAGGAATAATAATAATAATAATAATAATAATAATAATAATAATAATAATAATATAATTTATTTCTTACCCGCCTCTCCGATTGGATCGAGGTGGGGAACAACATCAGAAGGGACATTTATCTCCAGCTCCAGATTCCCCTGATAATTCCGAATTGTCTACATTTAGTAATAACCCAAAACATCTAAGAAGGTCTGATACAGGATCAGTTTTTTTGTGTTTGTGTGTATATGTGTGAATACTTGGGGAACTTGCTCTCTTCTTCCCCCTTCCTTCCTTCCTGATGCTCAGAATGGTGCTTCCCGGGATGGGGCAGGGATGTTTAGAAATGCAATTATTTCATGGACATTTCACCACATCTATTGCACCCAGAAGCTGTTATAGCAGCTTCCCTTCTGCCAGAGAGGGGGAAGGAAGAGAAAGACCTAACTCCTTGAGGGCCACGTCATTCTTCCAGCTGCAGCTAGGTGATGAGAGAGTAGAAGGGTGAGGTTCTCTCCTCTCTCCCCCCCCACCCCCAATCTGTGCTGGAAAAGAAGATGGCCCATTCAAAATAGCAGTATGGCTCTGTGAGCACGCCAGATTCATTATCTTCAGGCCTTTTTGACATTTGACAGTTTCACTAGTTCATTTCTGAATTCTTGGCATCATATTTTTGCATTTTGGGCCAAGCCCTAGAGGTGCCAACCAATATAGAAGTGAAGAATGCAGTATGTCCAGTGCACATTTAACTATGGCCAAGCCTCATTCATTTCAATGTGCTGGATTGCAGCAGTCATGACTTTACAGTGAGTAGTTCCCCATTCATCCCAGCATGCTTCTGTGCAGGAGCCGCACTTGATGGGCTCCATTTATTGGAACTGTTATACAGTCCTGCAGAACTGACCATGACTCAGGGCATGGCACAGTCTGTGGATATTCCACAATTGAGGAAACCAGGGGAGGATGACATAAAAAGCTTTGCTGGAGAACTGTTAGGTCTGGGAGTGCCAACTATTTCCACTGGCATGATGGAGTACAATGTTTGGCAGGTGAGATCACCAACATAGCAAAACAAGCCTTTTTCTGACCTTGGGAAATCAGAGTACCACTCGAGAAACCCAGCCAAAAATAAAATAATAATAAAAAAAACCTCTTGGAACAGCAAACAGCTTATTTTCACTTCATTTCTCTTTCGTACGGCTGTTGATTCTTTGAACAGCTTGACCTCATCTGACTGTACCACCTAAGAGCTGCACGGGGGTGGGGAGGGGAGCATTATTTCTTCGAAAGAGCCCGGAGATCAAAATCTCCTTTTTATTAACACCTTTCCTTTAATGCATCCAAACCCGTATCTAAAAAAACGTTGCACGGCCACACTTTGTATGCCTCTTCTCTGCCTCTCTCTGGGAATATTTGTCTTTCACTTGTTAAAAAGAAGATCCTTGGCCTTAGAGGAAAAGGTACATGAGCAAATTAACCCCTTGGGGATCCTGTGTGCTGCGTTCAGTCACACTGTGCACTTTAGAATCCTAGTACTTCATAGATTAGGCAAGGGTGACTGCGGATGAATTCTATACAGATTTTCTGTCAGTTGCATTCCACAGCATTTCTAATTATAAGGAACTTTAATATTTCTATCTGAACGTACACTAGAAACGCGGATTTCAAAATGCATACACAAAAAGGCTCCTAGTGAGCTATCAGTTGGTTTGTGGCTTGTAAACTCTTCGAACATATTTTCAGTTGTTCTCTGCTGTCAGAAATGCTGGCGCAAATTTGGGAGACCTATTTCTTTCCCTGGTATTTATACTAAGTTTATGTGGTTGTAAATGAGGGCCTCTGAGCATTACTTACCTCACAGGCTTGGTTTGAGGATGTGTGTGTGTGTGTGTGTGTGTGTGTGTGTGTGTGTGTGTGTGTATCTGGGCAGGGCTAGCATGTTACCAGTGGTCTATGCTCTGGTAACTTCTAGGTTAAGTTATTCAATATATTGTACATCGGGCTGACTTTGAAGACAATTTGGAAACTGCAGCTAGTGCAGAATTTTCTGGCAAAGTTGTCTGGGACTAGGCGATATGAAAATAGATGTCTAGTCCTGACTCACCTACCCTGATTGTCAATCGGTTTTCAGGCCAAATTAAATGTGCTGGTTTTAACATGTAAAGCCCTATGTGGGTTGGGACTCCAATACTTCAAAGCCTGCCTCTCTCACATGAGCCTATGTGGTCCTTTAGGTCAGCTCGAGGCCCTTGGAGAGAAGCTCCGTGGCAGGGGGTGGAGGTCAGAGGTGGCAGTTCAGAAATGGGCCTTTGCTGTGATAGCCCTGTGTTTATGGAACGATAAGGACTCTTGCCCAACACCAACACTGTCATGGTTTTGGTGTCAGGCAAATATGTTCTTATTTTCCCAAGCATTTGGACATTAAGCATGGCCAGCTCATTGTGAGCTGCTTTTGTCAGGGGGGTTGGGATTCTGTATTGTGGATGGATACTTTTTGTGTTGCAATGTGGGGCCATTTAGATGTTTTTAAGGTGGTATTTTTATTGTTGTGCTGATTATAGTCAGTGCATAAATTTAATGGAAAATAATAATTGCACCCACCATTTTCTCTGTCCTGCCTGGTATGGGGTGTGTTTGAATGGAATATTTGAGCATATATGCAGGACAGTGTGTTCTGGCAGAGGCTGGCAAAGTGGTACGGTGGCAGTAAATGGCCCCATGTACTAACCAGTGAGGAGTTGTCCATTTAAATAATGCTGACTTCACCAGCCCTGCCTCAAATGCTATTGTGCAATATCCACCAGTAGGAATGCAGGGTCTTCCTTCCGTTCAGTGCCTTCTCAGCACTGGGAGAGGCTACTTACTTCCATCACACCGCTTCACTTCACTTGCCTTGCAGTGCATGCCATTTTCTTTAACCTTCCTCTGAACCCAGTTCTGGCAGACACATGTCCCTCCTTTTGAGTCCTAAAATTTCCGAGGAATTATTTCTATTTTGGAATAACTGAAGACAGGCCTGGGGATGTGTATCTGTTCTGCATGCAGTGAACACGCCTCTTCCACTTTAGTACATAACCTACAATTGGCTCCTTCATAGGTTATGTGGTGTGACATGTGTCCCCAGACTGCTAGGTTGCTTAGGGGCTAAACAACCCAGTGGTTCACCCAACAACAGACCATGGGTTAAATGCTGGGATGTTTAGCCCTAAAACAACCCAGGGGTCCAGGTTCAAGCATCATACTCCACAACCTATGAAGGAGCCAATCATGGATTGTGCAATAAAGCAGAAGTGGCAGGTACACAGCAGGCAGTGCACACCTGCAGGCCCCCAACAACCTATCACTTTTTAAACTGAGGGCTTGTCATTACGTGTGAACAGCCGCTCTATATGCTATGACTGTGCATGGTGGGCAGGATCCACACTTGGATCCCACAATATGAGGGCTTGGTTGGTATGGGCAATGGCATATTCTAGGAAACAACTGGTAGTGTCATTCATTAAGTGGGGCGGGGGGGTATGAAGTTTTTGGCCTATAGTTGTATACTATTCTGTATTGAGCCTTCCTGCCAAATATATCCATGATACGTTTAAAAGGATAAAAGAAGTTGCACACTTGTTGCAACTTCGGTCTCCATATAGTTGGAAGTCTAGGTAGCTGCTCTTTTGGTAACCCACTGAAGCAATCACATTTAGGCTTTCTGTTCTTGTAAGGAACAAAATAATCATCATTTGCATCCTGCATGCCCAATGCAAGATCTGGGGTCAGGGGTCAGCATGGAAGGGCAGCTGCCGAAAACGCAGGGGCTCCAGAAGGGCCTATCCCCAACCCTGACAATATCGAGCTTGCCACAGTTATCGTCATCACAGCCATTCATCTTACCTTGCCCACCCCTCCCCTGCTTTCCTTGGTGGGCGGCAACATTTCTGAATGGGAGCTATTAACATCAGCTTGGATATTGCAGTCTGGGTCATTTGGTTCTCTAGCATGGAGCCAAGCTGAGTTCTGGCCCAGCTCAGTTCCCATTAAGAAATGCTGCCACTGCTACTTATTTGAAAACATGTTGGGTGTGTTTGAGGACATAAATGACAGGTGGTGTTGGGAAGTTGTGGCACCTGCATCTAGGGTGACCGTATGGAAAGGAGGCCAGGGCTCCTGTCTCTTTAACAGTTACACAGAAAAGGGAATTTCAGCAGGTGTCATTTTTATGCATGCAGCACCTGGTGAAATTCCCTCTCCATCACAACAGTTAAAGCTGCAGGAGCTATACTAGAGTGACAAGATGCAAAAGAGGGCATGGCTCCTGCAGCTTTAACTGTTGTGATGAAGAAGTGCTGCTGAAATTCCCTTTTCTATACAGGAGCCCGGGCCTCCTTTCCATATGGTCACCCTAAGTGCATCATCAAGGAAAAGTCAACTCTGGCTCATGAATGGGTGCTGATGTCATGAATGGATGTCTGGTGCATGAGCAGGGTGCCCATCGACAGCACTGTGCCAAAGGCCCACTGGAGTCTGGTGCTAGCCCTGCATAATGCAGTATTGGGCAAAAGGCAGGATACAAATAAATAAATAAATAAATAAATAAATAAATAAATAATACAGTTATCCCAGGGACAGGAGCTGTATGCTCATGTATGTACTTGGCCACATTACATGGGAACCCACCAAGTTCAAAGGAATAAAGACAAATGTTAACAGAAAGGAGGTAGTTCAGGAACAATGAAGTTCTAAAAAAAATAAAACCATGTCAAAACATCAGTTCTGTGCTGGAACTACAGCAGATCTATGAAATGTATGGCCATGCCTGACCAAGCGCACATTAATTATAGGTGGCATTTTCTTTTTCAATGGATGGCCTTTTATTCTTATAAATAGAACACTGTTTTCTTTGCACTCCTAAAGATGGGCAAATATTTATAGAATAACTGAATAAGTCTGGAGTTTTGGATACATTAGAAGTGAATCCATCTGGGTCTCACCTCTAATGAGTAGTCCATTTCTCTCTCTCTCTCTCTCTCTTTCTTGAGCAACTGATCTGAGCATTTCACAGCTATGATGTGGGAGTTGATGGAATGTTGTATTTATTATGATATTGCTGGGGAACTGAGTCAGCTCATATATACTGTTTAGTTTGTTTGTTTTTTGTTTTTAATTTAAAAAGCCCAAATTGTTATTCATTATTTAGCTTTGATCTGTAAGGTTGCACTGACTCATTGATTCTTGCAGATATTTATGCATTTTTAAATGAAAAGCCAAATAATAGAATGTAAATAAATATAAATATTCAAAAGTGGAGGAAAGGCAATACGTTGCTTAGAATATGCTGCATAGAATGCCATGATGGCATATCTCCTGATGGCAGGAGGAGGAAATCTATGTGTGGTTATTTCTCAGGAGCATTTCTGGCCAACTCACTGATTGTTCGGGCACTGTTGAATATAAACAATTAAATGCATGCCAAAGCCACAAATTCCCTTGCTTAAAATAAAGGAGAGGGTTACTGTCTTGTCCTGTTTGCACTGCTATTGTTATTATTGTGACATCTACAAAAAAGTCACCATACTGCTCATTTACTATTTAGCTTAGAATGTACGCAAGAGCATATAAAGAGCATCCTCTTTTTTGTTTGGCTAACCAGTACCATAGAAATAACCCAGTTTTTTGTGATAAGAATTTGTTTTTAAAAAATAAAAATAGAATTTTAACTACTTCTATGTTCATTTATGTTGGTGATGCAGTGGACATGAGTGATACACATCCCAAACAAGAAAAAAGAAGCAACTGCTGTTAAATTTTCCAGGAAGATGTGAGCAATTCTCCTTCAGGCACACCTCTACTTAAAACAAATGGTAACAAAATTTAGCATGGCTAAACTTGGTTTCCCTTCATGACACAAGTCTGCAATAATTCCTTCAAAGCCTTCATGAATTCTATTTTTTAAGCAAAGCAGGCAGAGTACCAACTTCTTGGTGAGATGCAGTAATCCAATAAGTGCATAATTTTCAATTGCACGCTCACAAATTAAACTCCAGCTGCTACCCACAGTTAACCTGATCAGCTTGGAGAGGCATCATTAGGGAAAAACAATGGTATGTTCCATTCTTCCAAACAACGTAGAGCTAAAAGGGAGAATAAGAAAGTGGGACAAGGAAGCGAACCTCTGTGTCCTTTGTATTGGAAAGGTGAAACCCGTGGTATTGAATAGCTAGGTTAATATAGGTCAGTCACAGTTGGAAAGAAAGGAGATACACACATCATTTGTGTTTTCTTTTGTAAGAGCAAAATATGAGCCAATTAAGCATGAAAAAATGCACTACACATTGCACTTATTTTACCTGATAGAAAATGTCAATTTTTTAAAGCATGCGTATCATCCTTCTGAATCTAAAAATAAATAAAAATTAAAGTGATTTATATGAATGAACCAGAATTGAAAGTCGTTATCTGTTTTAAAGTGATCCCTGCCACTTCCGTTCCAGAATTAATAGACATCTATTGGATTATTTCGCTGGGCACCCGCTAGAAGTCATGAATAATCCAGTCAATTGGAATTATTTCTGGACCGGGACCTCCTTGTGAGGTCTAACATACAGCAAGCGCAGTAACGCTGTGCCAGATGTTTGCAAGGTTTTATTCTCCCAGCGAATGTTCCTGTACTGAGGAGGGGGATGCTTGCAATGTCTCTACATTCCACATCTCTGTGCATTTTTCTTCTCCATCTGCTGCTGTTTGGGCACCATTTTCTTTTTCCTTTTCCTTTAAAGGATGTGCTTCCCAGAGATAGAAATGGGTGAATATATCCATTTCTGTGCCACTTTTGTAGGTTTTACCCATAATCCCATTCTGTTCCGTTCCACTAATCTGTTCATTAAAATCAATTAAAGTAGTATTTAAATACATAATTCAATGGAGGAGGGGCTAAATGGTGCATGTGATATCAGGGTGGAGCAACTCTGTCATGCTTGTGGGTTGATGTAAGTCCTTTTATTAATGCTGGAATAGGGCTAGAGTCAATTGGCATGGGGCAACGGTGCTGAATGCAAATGGAAAGAGGGAAGAGAGAATGAACCAAGGCAAGAAATCGGATGCCCTGTGGGTTGCCATGCTATATTGGATGTTTCATTGTCTCTAGCAATGTGCAGCAAGACTATTGCATCAAACCATGTGTCTTTCTGGACCATGTTCCAAGTTAGAATCATAGGCCATGGCTAGACGAGGAGTTTTTATGGTGACAATCTCATTATTTTATGATCGCGAGATCGTCGCCTGGTCTACACATGGCATGCGACACCACGGCCGCCATTTTTTAAAAACGAGAAGGAGTGCACATTGAGGTTTTTTTTAAAACAAAAACAACAACAACCTCACCCTCCCCCCTCCCTGGCGGGCACAGAGCTCCTGGCTCCTCACGGTTACTCACGAGGAGCCGGGACAAACCATGACACCCAGCCACATGTTCCACCATCTCGGGATCATCCCAAGACCATGGAAAAATTGCAACAGAAGGGTAGGGTGATATCCAGGGCAAAGGGAGGGATCTTCCCTCCCAGCTCCTGGGATGCCCTGTGCATCATGTGGACGCACAGGGACGAGTTAGAGGGGATCTTGTAGATCATCTACTCCATCCCCCTGCTCAGTGCAGGATGCCCAGAGCTAGGACATCCCCAACAGATGTCTGCCCAGCCTCTGCTTCAGGACCTCTAGCCAGGAAGACCCCATTCACCCATAGGCAATTAATTCCATTGTTGAACTGTTGTTACTCGTGTTCAATGGAAAGCTCCTGTATTTTAAACCAATTCCATTTAGTCCTGCCATCTGGCGCAGCAGAAAGAAGTCTTGTTCTCTCCTATGTGACAGTCCTTCATATCTTTGCAGAGGCCATGTCCTCCCTCAGTCTTTTCTTCACCACGCAAACAGATTTGTCCATATCCCTGACTATTATTTATTTATTTATTTATTTATTTATTTATTTATTTATTACATTTCTATACCGCCCAATAGCCGGAGCTCTCTGGGAGGTTGACTATCTTTGTTGTACTCCTCTGAACCTGTTGTAGTTTGTCTATATCCTTAATGTGTGGTGCTCAGAACTGGACACAGTAGGTTCTCCTAGAAATCCTTTCCTAAATCTATGGGGGCAGACTCTACAGTCCGCTTCTGGAATCGATATATTTCCAGATTTGGGTAGCATTCCTAATAACTACTAGTTTTTCTATGCAATTCTAATGAAAGCATGGTTTTTAAATAACTCTCATGTTTTCCTTCTTTGTGTTTAGTAATAATGGGAATATGTTGTTACTATGTGAGTTTTAAATAAAATCTGTTGCTTCTAACTCTTTAGTGAAAGGACAATAATGCAAATTGTGGAAATGGTGTGAACTACTTTATTCCATTATACTGAGGCCTCATCTACACCAAGCGGGTTATAGAGGTACAAAAGTGGTATATAAAAGGCAGGAGCCACACCAAACAGGATATAGAGGTATGAAAGCAGTAAATGGGATGTGTCAATGGGCCCCAACAGTTGACAGTACACTTCAATACTGCTATGAAGCAGTAGTGTGGCTCCTGCCTTTTATATACCGCTTTCATAGTGCAATATCCTGCTTGGTGTAGACTAGGCCTGAGTGACCATCAACAAAATATGCTTCAATAGCTAACAATACCATCAAGAGAAATGGAGTGGTTAGTCTAGTGTGGAAGAGCCCTATATTAGGCCTGAAAGTGGCCATGCCTGGAGATCACTAAGGAGGAAAGAAGGGGTCACAGATTGGTGAGTAAATGTATGGGCTGTCACAATGTCTGGTGGATTTAAAGGGATTTTAGACTGGGAAGAGCGTTGATTTTGGATTAAGCCAAGTGCAAAATGGTCTGTTTAACAGCCATGTTCTCCAACCGAGAGATTGATTCTGTTCCCTAAAAGAGGTGTATTTAAAGGGCATCATTCTGATAGATTCTTTCAGCTTCTAAAGTGTAACAGAGACATTAGTTGGCTATATTGAAAATCCATACGGACTGTGAGAGATTTGCTAGATTGTTGAAACGGACAAAATGCTGTCTCATGCAGAATAATTCCCCTTCCCCAGGCCAAATAAAAAAACCAGGAAAAAATGTTAACTGTTAATTTGATATGGGATCCAGTGGCTAATTCTTCCCCCATCATAATACCTTGAATTTTGGATCTACTATGCCACACAAACAGATTATCAGCATAACTTTGAGCTGCAATTCTAGACCTTCTCTCCACAATATCGTTTTGAAGAGTTTGACTGGTGGTCTTCAACTTGATACATTTTACTTAAAATTCTAGCCTGTTTCAAAACAAACTGCATCCCTATTGGCTGCTTAGTGCCATTAAAAGGATGTCAGCATTATAGGAACTGCACAAAACATATCTCATGCCAAATCAGTGCTTTACATCTGCCCCAACAGTACCTGGATTGAAGTGAAACCCTGAATTCCAGCTGGGTTTGAAGCCTTCCAGAACAGAATCAGGACCTGCCATATTAATTGTTGGTTCCAGGCATGTTCTAGAAAAAACATGAAAGGCAGGAACCTATGACAGGGTGAAGATGTCTCTTGGTGCATTAACTCCACACCTCGCGTGCCAGAAGCATCTGTCTGTTTCTTGGCTCTGAGCATCAAAGTATAATTCTATGATCCTCACATCACTCATGACTTATTCTTATTTATCTCATTCTTTGCTTCAAATTACTGCATCCTTTCCCAACCCCTGCAGATGGTTTGGATTAAAGCAGCCATTATCCCAGGCCATTGGACATGCTGCTATGGCCTGATGGTAGTTGTAGTCCAAAACACATAGAAGGCACCAGGTTGGGGAAGGCTGACTTAAACTGTATTGGGTACAAAAATTCTCAGTTCATGAAAATTCTGACTCATCTAATGGCTAAAATGTGCCCATCTACTGATGTGTAGTTTCCTTGCCTTTGACCTCAGTTTCACTCCATGCTATCATTTCTCACACCAAATTTACATCTGCCCCAACAGCACCTGCATTGAAGTGAAACCAGAACAGACTCAGGACCTGCCGTATTAATTGTTGGTTCCAGGCCTGTTCTAGAAATAACATGAAAAGCAGGAACCTATGACAGGGTGGAGATGTCTCTTAACTCCACACCTCACATGTGAGAAGCGCTTGGTGCTTCAAGAGGGTGGTGGCTTTCTCAACACATCAACTTGCCCAAGGCTTTGGGCAAGCACAATTGACCTAGCCACACTAGACCTCATAATTCTGAGTTTTGACAGGGCAACAATAGAATAATTCCATACTGTAACAAAAGATTTTAGGATGGGCCTGATGACAGTATTACGGGGATGTGCTAAAGACGCAGGGATTTGTTAGAAACGTCCACTGCATACTGAAGAGGTAAGCTGCATTTCATATTAAATATAACACTGAATATCTTTATAAAGACATTACAATACGAGCTTCTTTGTATTCAGTCCCTTTCCTAATTATCTGAAACATGAAATCAACATTTTTCATTGCCTTTGTACACCGTCTCAACGTTTTCCACTAGTATCCCAAGATCTCTTTCCTTGTTAGACTCCACCAGTTTATAAGTGAAGTTTTGGTCCACGTTGTTTTGATCCATGTTGAATATAATTTGCCATGTTTTTTCCCATCACCATAGTTTGCATACATCCTTTTAGAGGTCTTTGTAATATGCTTGGGTTTTCATCCTCACTACCTTTATGCTCACTACTGTATATGCCTCAGTCGTGGGGCCCTTCCACACGCCGTACTGAAGGCGCATGCATGCGCCCCAAGTACGACCCCAAAACGATTGGGGTCCTTGCCGCCGGCGCCGCCTCCCCGCTGGCCTCCTGCTGCCTGGGTAAGAGCGACCCGGGTCGGAGAGCTCGGCTTCCTCTGCCGACCTCTCCGACCCGGGTCGCTCTTACCCAGGCAGCAGGAGGCCGGCGGGGAGGTGGCGGCGGCAAGGACGCGCCCGGATTCCCCAGCCGCCTCCATTTATTTATTTATTTATTACATTTCTATACCGCCCAATAGCCGGAGCTCTCTGGGCCGTTCACCGTCTCTTCTGGCTGTAGTCCACACTATCGTTTTGGGGTCGTACTTGGGGCGCATGCATGCACCTTCAGTACGGCGTGTGGAAGGGCCCTTATTATAGATCTGTAGGGAACAACACTACTTACTTTCTTTAATTGTGAGAGCAATCACATACCGATTCACAAAGGGTCCCATCCTCTTGGCTCATGATTCCTAAGTTTATTCAGGAGTCATTGGTGAGAGACCTTGTCCTACTTTTATCTTGTACCCAATGGTAATAAATAACTATCATAAGAACAAGCAGATTCAGAAGATGACCTCTGGCGATGAAGGCATTCAAAGATTGCATAAAGGAATAACAAAGTATAAAGAAATGAATACACTTTATTCCCTTTGCATTTTAGGTTTCCTTGCTGTGGCCTATTTTCTCAAACAGCTTTTTTTAAAAAAAACCCACACAGACATTTTTTTTATTTTTTATTTTAGATATAACAGAAAATAGAACAGTCCCCTAACAACTGGGGTTTTAAACAGCTGTTACAGAAAACTTGGTTAATACAATATTTTTTTTGGACAGGGGGAACAAGACAAAAGAAAGGGGGGCAAGGCAAGGAAAAAGAAATAAACAAATAAACTAATTAATAAGTGTGCTGTGTGATTTTCATTTGTTGCTATAATGTCCAAATGCTCAGAGTCGAAGTGGGCATATATTGTTGTAAGTCCGGTTGTGACTTATGTTGAATGAAACTCCACCATATAGCATAAAATGCTATCAGTTCTGTTTTTCCTTGGATAAGAAGCAAATCATGAGTTATTTTTTTTTGCTATTGCCACAGTCCACATATTTTGGTACCATGCAGGTAAGTTCAGGTTATCCAGTTTTTTCCACTGCTGTGTAACTGAACAGACATACATTTAGTCCGTGGTCACTAACAACTTGAAAAAGAGATTGTAATGCATGCTGTCTAAGTGACTGCATCACACAGAGAATGTATTAACTAAGTAATCAATTAATTAATTATAAAGGAAAGTTACTCTTGTAACACAAATCTGTTCAAGGGTTCTTGTTTCAGGAAGAAAACATGTACTAAACCAGCTAAAGAAACAGATCTGTCATCAGTTCTGGCAAGACAGACTTTGCTATTCTTAATTAAGATTTCCACCCGGGCTTTGTATTTGAATGAGCAAAGACTATGGCCATGGCTAGACCAGGCCTATATCCTGGGATGATCCCGGGATCATCCCTGTGCATCCAAATGACACACAGGGGATCCTGGGAGCAGGCAGGGATGACCCCTCCATTTGCCTGGGATAATCCTTAGGTCTAGCTAAGGCTTAAGAAGTTAACATTTCCAAAAGTGCCCGAACATCTAAGGAACGGAGCACTTCCTTGAAACTGTGACAAGGGTGTCTTAAATATTCATATTCACCAAATGGCAATCCCACTCGGTTAGCTGGGACAGCTTTGCCACCATTTGGTGATTCCCCTGGGCTTTGTCAAACGGGCAGGATTCAGAGCAGTGAATGTGGAGTCCCCACTCATACAAGCAGCAAAAAAAATCTTTTCGACTCTTCCTGTTCCCTCCATCACTCCATAACGACATAGGATGTGGAGTTGGGGCTGTAATTGGGATAGTCTGAATCAGCAGAAACCGTAACCCCACCCCATTACAGAAATAGAAATGTGGTCTACTCATGCAACAGAATTTCTGGATCTTACCCCATGTGTCTTTTCCTTCATTGTATGCTCTGACGGTATGCATTTTTATTTTTATTTTACTTATTGTATTTATATCCTGCCTTTCTTGCAGGGAACCCAATGTGGCATACATAGCATTTCCAGGTATTAACCCAGGGGTGCAGCTTGGGCCCCTCAAGATGTTTTGGCATGCAGCTTCCATAACCCATCACCATTAGCTATGCTAAGTAGGGCTTATGGGAATTTTAGGCCAAAACATCAGAGGCCAAACTTTGTCCACCCTTGCACTAATCAGGCAGAGACCTCTTTTATCTTTGGAGAGTTACTAAAGTTATTTATTTATTTAAAATATTTGTATCCAGCCCTATATCACTAGGATCTAGAGAGTTACTAGAGCCAGTGTAGTGTTGTGGCTAAGGTGTTGGGCTGGGAGTCGGGAGAGCTGGGTTCTAGTCCCCACTCGGCCATGGAAACCCACTGGGTGACTTTGGGCCAGTCACAGACTCTCAGCCCAACCTACCTCACAGGATTGTTGTTTTGAGGATAAAAACGGAGAGGAGGATAATTATGTTATCTTAGGTTCTTTGGAGGGGAAAAACGGTGGGATATAAATGTAATAAATAAATAAATAAATCATGTGACTTCAGACAGAATATAACACTTTGAAAACGGTGTATGTAGTGTGCCCTGGGCCTGAACAGTTGTCAAAACTGTTATAACCATTATAAAGCAGTAGTGTAGATCCTGCCAATGACCGTGATGAAAAGGGTTGTTATTTTCAGTTCTTTGAATGTTCATGAAGAAATGGAAAAGCTTGCCAAAACCCTTTCAAACTACTCTGTAGTATCCCACTGCAATATCCGGTGATGCCACTTGGAAGAGTCTTCAGTGCCAGATACCACCTGCCCCACCATCAGTGCCAGATAAAAGTGTCAGAAGTCAGCACCAACATATTTTCATTATGATTCCATCATTTGCCTTGCTCCCACTGCTCTCCACAGTAGGCATGGATGAGAATAGTCTTAGGGCCTTCCTAAAAGAGGCCTTAGCGCACTTTGTGGGCTGGTTTCCCTGCTGTGCATCCACATGACGCACAGGGGAATCCGGCGGCAGGCCGCACTGAGGCCTGGTCTAACAGCCATAAGCGAATTCACTTATGGCGCGCCTTTTCCCCAGCTCCGGCCTCAGGCCGGGGCTGGGGGAAGTCTAGTGACTTCCGCGGCTTTCTGGGGCTACTCGCTTACTCGCGAGTAGCTGTGAAAAGCCGCGGACCTGGCACAGCGCTCATACGAGCGCTGTGCCCATCGGCCCGTGGGGGGAGGGAAGAGAGGGGAGGGGGAAGGATGGCAGGGGGGGTGGCAAGGGGGGAGGGCGGGTGACAGAGGGAGTGCTGCGCGCCACCGCCGCTCAAGCAAGCAGGCGAGCGGGGCTTGCCCGGGCAATGTCGCCCCATGCCAGGCATTGCCCAGGCAAGCGCCGCTTGCCTGCTTGCTCGGGTGGCGGCGGCGTGCGGCGCTCCCTCTGTCACCCGCCCTCCCCCCTTGCCACCCCCCTTGCCATCCTTCCCCCCCCCCCCCCGTTAAGAAAAAACCTCACTTACCTTCTCCGGCTTTGGGGCGCACGCGGCCCCTTTAAAAAAAAAATGGCGGACGCTGCAGGGACCCAACGTCCCTGCGCGTCCGACGTCTGGAAGCCTGGGTGAGGCGTGCTAACGTTAGCGCGCCTTGGCCCCACCTCCCTGCCGGCATAAGCTGGCACGTCTAGCAAGGGCCTTAGGCTCAAAGCCTAATCGCATTTAAGCAGAAGCAAGTTGCACTGAAATGTTTTACTTCCGACTTTCTATATTTAGGATTGGAATGATAGCCGTTTGGCAACTCAAGCTCTTTGGGTTTTCAGTGACACTTGGGCTCATGTTATGGGTGCGGTTCTCAAAATGGTACATGACGGAAAGGCCTGCTCATTTCAATGGTATTTGTGCCAGAGCAAGGGTTTGAAGGTTAAGCTGTTTGTTATGTGGTTGTAATGGGGCCAGTAGCAATGTCACTTCAAGACTCTATAGCTCTAGCTTCATACCACAAATGCTGCCACTCCTGCCATCCTGCTAAGACCACTGTTTCTAAATCATCCAACTCCTGGAATTTATTCATACATTGCAATAATGGCCACTATGGTTGGTTTCACACAGCACAACAAGCCAGAGTGAGGGTTGAGTGTGGGCTTTTGCTGAACCATACATTGTTTTTGAATCATGGGTTGTTGCACTACATGAACCCAGACCTGTTAACAAACCATGGTTTGTTAACTATGAGCAAGCTACAGTTCACAACCCAATAACAAATCATGGGCTCTCTCCGTGGGTTGTTTGTGATGAACAACCCATAGGTTGCCAGCGCAGCTGGGTTTACACAGCACAACAACCCATGATTTGACCACAACCCAAACACAACCTTGAGTGTAGCTTGTTGTCTTGTGTAACCTATACAACTGAAATCTTTACCCTTATTTGCCTTCAGGGCATCTCTGTGTATGATTCTTTAGAACGAGGAATGTCACAGCTTGCTAGAATTGGTAAGTGGCAGGGGCAGGCAAGGGGTATAGGAACCATGCTCTGGGATGAGCCTAGTGTGAATTAGCCAGCCATTGCCTTTGAGGATATCCTCCAATGTCCTAGCCTGGTGTGTCAGAAACCTAAAACCTCAGCTACAACAAGTAGCTGCAATTGAAACACTGATAATACTATGAAATCACAATTCCAGATTTAACTCCGTACCCACTTATAATTGCCTTATCAAATTATGCCTGGCATGCCTACAATAGGAATGGTTCTTCCAAGCTTTTTTGGAGGACAGCACAATAATGCGCAGTATGTAAACCATCTTGGATTCCACCTCTTCAGCTTAATGCCTGTATCAGCACAGTTCTAAAAGAGAGAGAGAGGCCCTCTATTCTAACCAACTCTCCTACTTGTGGCTCGTGCATGCTAATGTCATTACTTCCATGTAAATGTGAATGAATCGGGTACGGGTGTCATTGTTTTAAGGTCCTGAAGACCATACAATCCAAATGATCACTGTGTGAAAGACAACAGAAAAAGAGACGGAAGGGAGAGGCACAAGTGGCAAAACATAAAGTACGCCAATGAATATGAATGGGAACAATGAAAAATAAAATTAAAAGCAATTTTAATGTGGCATGTTCCTGGCACTACATTAGAATGAAGCAAGTAATATTTTGTAATGGCTCCCTGAAAGTGAACAGCTGTATACAAGTGCAAATAATGGGCAAGTTTATAATTATTGTGATTAATAAAGCAATCTGCACTCTTGTCTTGCTGTTCAGCAGCTTCAGACTGATGAAATTATAATGCGAATAAAACTTTAATAGAAGCAATTTACTAGTAGAGTGCATGCTGTTTGTTTGCATCTTAAAAATACTTGTATAAATGGAACCAGCATTGACTCTAATGAGAGTTTGTTACAGAGTTATCCACAAACCAGCTATGCTTAAGTTTGTGGTGTTATTTATAGCCCAGTCCTATGATCCGACACTCAAGTGCTTAAGCATCTGGGTCAGATTTTCACCTTCTGTCTGTGGAGCAGGGGGCATAACTGATGCTTTGTCACAGAATTGGGAAGCATCGGCCATTATCTTCCATTAGCATTGCTGCACCACTGCTTCCCTTCTCCCCTGTTATTGCTTAGAAGTTCCAGAGAACGAATGGGAACAGAACAGAAGGGTGGAGCTGATAAGGGCCAAAGCAAACATGAATTTTCATGTGTGACCAGAAGCTACCATTTCCCCCCCTTCTTTACTTCAGGGTGTCATCAGACATGTGTTTTATTGCACATTCATTGCTGGGTACTCACGGATTTTCACGGGTCCCTCTCATGACGTCGTCTGCCTCCCGCGTGCCTCCCACCCCTTCTAGCCGTCTTCATGCCACCAAAAAAACCACCCCAGTAAGTCTGACTTATTTTTAAAGGCGGAAGTTGCCGCTATCTCCTGCTATGTTCAGGAGAAGTAGCGGGAACAAACGGCCCACTGAATGGACCATGTGCACGTTGCTTACTTCAGCAGGATCTACACTACTGCTTTATAGCGGTATTGAAGTACACTGACAACTGTTGGGGCCCATGACTCATCTATACCAAGCAGGATATAACACTGTGAAAGCGGTATATGGAATGTGTGCTGAGCCCCAACAGTTTTCAGTGCACTTCAATACCGCTATAAAGCAGTAGTGTAGATCCTGCCTCCATATACCGCTTTCATACCACTTTCATAGTGCAATATTCTGCTTGGTGTAAATCTGGCCTTCTTCTTTTGAAAGAGGAAGTAATAAGGGACAAACGCGTGGGCGGAGAAGCGATGATAAGGAAATGCAATTTCCCCCTGTGTGATGATGCTCTTAGAGCTTCAGCTATTGGATGGTATAGAAATGCAATAATTAAATAAATACATAAATAAGTGCAGGGCCCTAGAGTGGGTGACAGGGATGGAGGGTTTGAAGGTCTCGATCAGCCTCCTACACATCCTCTACAATAAAAACAGAAAGAAGACCTAGCAGTGAGACATACATTTAAAGGAATGTTTGTCTTGGCCTCAAGATGATCAACTTCCAACAGATGTTTTAAGCAGCTTCAAAGCAGTATTTAAATTAGTGGTGGCATGGTGGCGAACTGGAGTAGGGCTGGTCCTTAATAAAAATCACAATCCCCGCCCTGAGCTCTTCCAGTTTTAGCCAAATTATTCCCCACATAGCCTTCTACCAAAAAAAAAAAAAAAAAAAAAAGCTAAGAGGACCATCACAAACAGTAAAGTCTCCAACCCTTACAAGTCAAGCACTGAACATGAGTAGATTTGGCTAAACAGCCTGAATAAATAAAGCAGTGCACAGCTGGAGTCCAGACTGCCCTGCTGAGTCAGGCACACTGCGTCTCAGGGTGAAGAGAGACCAAGGCAAGGAGGGGCCATGTGAATGGAAGTGGGGAGGCCAAAACATGCCCCCCCCCAATAGCTCTTTAAAGCAGTAGCTAAGGGGGCATCACAAAAGTTAGGATGCCCCTGCAATTTAAACACTAGCCACCAGTGCACTGAAGTACTTCTTTTTATGTTACGAAGGGTCAAGTTCATCCCTCTTTTCCTCAAAAATCTTGATATAGCCAGACCAAATCAAACCATGAACCACCGAGGCTGTAGAATATTAATATTGGGTTCGGTGGTAACATGCCAAGTGAAGTGCAAAGCAGAGAAACCTCAGCATTTTATGGTTTTGAAGTTTTATGTGCTTTCTTGCTTGCTGTGACTAAGTACTGAGACTGTTATGTACATGTGAAGACTCACATAATATTATGAGCCCCCTTGTTCCCTCACTGGAGAGCATCATAAGATGGCTCACAGTGAAGAGAGCCTTATGGAGGGTTTCGCTATTAACCACTCTCTCTCTCTCCCTCCCTCTCTCTCCCTTTTAATATTGCACAGTACGTACTTACTTAACTTGCCTTTCACCTCTCTCCCAACGTCCCATCAGTTCCTAATTTCAGTTGTTATTTCATAAGCTAACTCTAGTGGCAGGAAAATATGAGAAAAATGGAACCAGCCCCAGATCTACACCAAGCAGGATATGACACTTTGAAAACGGTTTGAAAACTGTATATGGAGTATGTCCTGGGCCCCAACAGTTGTCATTACCGTTATAAACCATTTTAAAGCAGTGGTGTAGATCCTGCCCTTGGTGAACAATGGGAGAAGGTGCCAATTAGATCTGCAAGGATGTAACCGTATGAACTTTGTACCATAGCAGCTAGTGACATCTTAAAACTTCAACAACTTTCCTTTTTGTTTGTTTGTTTTTGAAATGCTTATGGGCTTTCTGGAGAAAAAATTGAAATGGCAACATTTGTTGGCCATTATTTCCAACGGGTCTGAAACATTGGTGTTCCAGATGGGCCTTTCCCCAGGCACTGACCCGCTCTTCTCAGCTTCACTGGTTTTACAGGACTAGAATTGTGTTCAGTCCGTCCCCATTGCCTTTCCTTCTCACTGTCTGTCTTCTATCCTCAGGTCTGCAAAATATCAACAAGTGGCAACAAAAAGTAAGGCAATCAAGGTTCTCTTCTTTGAATATTTTCAGTTGCACAGTGTGTCTTTCCCAGTACTTCCCCTCATTACAGTTGACTTCCTTTTCTACATAATGGATTGAGCAATCTTCATGGTCTGTAAGTGAAAAGTCCCCACATCCTCATTCCAAGTGTTTGGATGTATTACCATGAGCAAGCAATTTTTTTGAAAGGCTTTAAATGATGCAACCTTTTCCCATTCCTGTTACAGCTGCACTGTCATTTTATCTTCAAACACATCATGTCAGATGTCCAATTTTTCCGGCTGTGCAAGTATTATCTGCTCTCTCTGTATTTTGTATGACACACTTGACTTGGCCCTTTTCCTCCCTTTATTATAGTGCAATGTTATGTTTTGCTGTTATTAGGTTTAAGCACTGTGTGTTTAGCATGGAATGACAAGATACATATTTAAATAAATCATAATTAATAAACACTTTGCTGCTCACTGTTTGATGTTACCTTAACAGAGTGCTTTCTAGCTTCCAACAGCTGGCTCAGTTGTTGCGCATTTGCCTAAAGCAGGGGTGCAGAATCTCTGGCATGGGGGCCCAAATCCGGCCCACATGGGATCCCGAGGCCCCAGATGGCCATGTGCCCTTCTTCTTGCCCCACCCCCTTTCCCTTGACTTCTGATCATTTAGTGGCTTTTATGCAATTTCACCATTCTAAAAGGATGAAATACTCCTCCTAAGAACATAGGAAACTGCCTTATATTAAATCAGACAATTGTTCCATCCAGTGTTGTCGACACTAGCTGGCAGCAGCTCTCCAAGGTTTTAGGCAGGGTTCATTCCTAGCCTGGAGAAGCTGGAGATTGAACCTGGGACCTTCTCCATGCAAAACAAATGCTCTTAGTTACTGACAGCGAGAGCTTTAAGCTTAAATACACGCAGAATTTGGTTCCAATTCAATTGCACTCTTTCATGGGGCTCAAAGTGTTAATCATCTCTCTCAAGCTGCCCAGCGTCAGCCTTCTACTTCTGGTGAGTGAAGTGTGAGATGCTTCACATGAATTCCAGTGGAGCTGGCATTCTAAGTCACATGTTGCTTCCATTTCACATTTATGTAACACAGTCATGAGACGAATTCCATGCCTTGGTCGCTTGTCCTAATACAAGATGAAACAACAAGGTTAGAGATGTGTACGTGCACGGCTTTTATTTTGCTCAGTGAGTTCCAAATGGTACATCTAGATTACTAGTGGGTTGCTGCTAGCAGAAGCCGTCTGGATCAGTTCTCACGCTGACAATGCTAAGATAGGTGATGGTCTTCTAAATTCATCAGCCATTGCAGACTCTAGTTTCTGGAGCAGAATAGGAATTCTTGAGATTGTTTTTTAAAGTTTCTAGTTATGATGGTTCTAGAGCTCCACTCCGTTCCATGGTTTTTAAGCCCTCTCTATCACAAAGACTCAAACTAGGTAACCATATTTAAACAAGCAGTCTTATATTGTTGCTTTACATGCTGTTTTATTGCATATTTTTGTAATGGCGTTTTAAGGTTGTATTATTATTTCCTTTGTTTCAGAAGCCACCTTGCGAATTCTTTGAATTGAAAGGCAGGGCTAAATTCCTCAAATAAATAAAATAAGCAAAGGCAGGTTTTATTTAATTTTGGGCCCACTTGATCCAGGTGAGTAATGTTAAAATACACACAAAATGTCTGATGGAAATCAGATAAAACATAGAGGGCTGCTTGAGAAATTTTGCCTTTGCAAATCCCATTAAGAACTTACCTGATTTGACCTTCTTGGAAGTAATGTAAAAATTTTGCACTTTCTGAATGTTCAGGGACAGTTTTTTGACTCAAAGAAGGAAATATCAAAATATGTTTAGGAATGCATATTTTGTGAGAAAATAATAGAAATGTGTATTTCATGTAAAAATTAAGTGTATTGAAGAGAAAATACGTTTATTGAATTTCTATCCTGCTTTTCCACTGAAAATCATGCACGTCAGCTAATAATGATAAAATACAGATTTAATTAATACAGATTTAATTAAAATATAATGTAAAATGAATAGATTAAATTAAAACACAATAAAATACAGAATATTATATATGTATTTAAGTGTGATTTGTTTGGTGCAGATTAAAGTGAAAATAGAATGGAACAGGCTTATGGTTGTGAACACATGTAACAGTGACTTGGTCTGGAACTAGACCGAAGCCTTAGCTAGAACTACCTCATATACTGCGATGGAGGAGCGAAGATCTTGTGTTGTGATTAATGCAAGATCCCTCCTCAGTTTACATATGAGGCGCGATGACCTCAGGAGGGGAGGTGTCGCGCCCGCCATATTTTTTAAAGACACAGGAGTGCATGAACGCTCGTGTGCTAAAGGTAAGATTTGTTTTTAATGTTAAGTACTTTTCCTGCTTCCCCCACCCTACCCCTGATGGGCGCAGCTCCTGGCTCCATGCGAGGAATTGCACGGAGCCAGGTCAAACCATGCCAATGGGCCACATGTTCCATGGCCTTGGGCTCAGCCCAAGACCATGGAAAGAGTGGGCCTAAAGGGTAGGGTGAGATCCCAGGGCAAGGGAGGGATGATCGCTCCCTGATCCCGGGATCCCCTGTGCGTCATGTGGACGCACAGGGATGATCTCAGGGTTCGCCCCAGGATTTCGCCCGGTCTAGCTAAGGCCTGAGTCTGGAAGGAAGCCTCATCTTCATTCATTTCTATTCTTAGGTGAGTGAGTAGAGAGCCCCTTCTCCCCCGATGCCATTTATCTACCTCTTTTAATGGCAATGAGGTCATTGTGAATGGGATATAATCATATGAAAATGAATATAGGTTGCATCAGTTCACCAACTGAACATACTCTAGATGCTGCGGAGGCAGGAGGCAAGGGTTTCTCCCATGCACTGCTGTGTCTATGTAGAAACTTCATGCTAAGGTATGGAGTGAATCACCCACAACTGAATGATCTGCTGGAAATGAACAAGCAGGGGGCACAATCCAGAGAGAGCTGTGTGCCTAATTCCTATTGAAATCAATGAGTTTTAAGCTGTAATCCTATTGCACACTTACTTAGGGATAAAACCCTATGAACATACTGGGACTTATTTTTGAGTAAACATGCATACAATTGTGCTGATCACTTAACTGAAGGTTTATTTCCTTCTGATTTAAGTTGGAGTACTCATTATCTGTTTCTTGATTGTGCCCATTGGGTTGGAAGGCTCAGGTATGTGCATGAAGGGATGGAGCTCCAGTTTGTCCCAAGGTGTTCTCATACCAAAATACTCTTACTTCCTCCCTTCTCCAAGTGAATTCTGGTAGTGGAATACTACAGGATCACACCCCTTATTGTGCCTTTTGTTCTGCATGAGATTTGCAAAGAACCGATGAAAATGTCCACCCAGTGTGCAGCCGCTGTAAAGAAGGCAAACTCCGTGTTAGGCATTATAAGCAAAAGAATTGAGAATGAAACGGCCAGTATCGTACTGCCCTTATACAAATCAATGGTGCAACCACACTTAGAATACTGTGTACAGTTCCGGTCACCACACCTAAAAAAGGATATTATAGAGCTGGAAAAAGTGCAAAAAATGGCAACTAAAATGATTAGGGGGCTTGAGCATCTCCCCTATGAAGGAAGGTTACATTAACTGGGATTGTTTAGCTTGCGAAAAAGGAGGCTAAGGGGAGACATGGTAGAGGTGTACAAAATTATGGAGTACAAAGTATGGAGAAAGTGGATAGGGAAACATTTTTCTCCCTCTCTCAACATACTAGAACCTGGGGTCATCCCATGAAACTGATTGGTGGGAGATCCAGGACAAATAAAAGGAAGTACTTCTTCACGCAGTGCACAGTTAAATTATGGAACTCACTACCACAAGATGTAGTGATGGGCACCAATTTAGATGGCTTTAAAAGGGGGTTGGATACATTCCTGGAGGCAAAGGCTATCAATGGCTACTAGCCCTGATGGTTGTGTGCTATCGCCAGTATTCGAGGCAGTAAGCCTGTGTGCATCAGTTGCTGGGGAACATGGGTGGGAGGGTGATGCTGCACCATGTCCTGCTTGTTCATCCCTGGCCGATGGCTGGTTGGCCACTGTGTGAACAGAGTGCTGGACTAGATGGACCTTGGTCTGATCCAGCATGACACTTCTTAAGTTCTTATATTCTTAGCCTTTTTTTGGCCCCAATTGTATGTGATTCTGAATTATTCCTTTCAAACTTGTAATAGTGAGTCATTTGCACCAAATGGTGGATTTCTTAGCATTTCACATATTTTCAGCAAGCAGTACAAATATGCCAAACTACCTGTTCCTCTAAAAATAGTATTCTAATGTTTCAGAGTATGTTTATTTTTTATTTAAATGAGTAAGGGATGATACAGCTGAAATGATACTTTGGTGACATAACAAAGAACATTAGAGGTCAGGCCAGATTAATTTGCTATGGGATCAGCTGGAGAATATTAAACCTCTTAGCTGTAATCCTTTGATAACCAGTCCTATAATGTAATCATCAGTGTACATCCAATAACATCCATGTTAATTACTTTGGAATTATATGTTTGCTATTTAATCAAAAGGAAAGTTTCAGGAAACAAGCAAACAAACTAAAATTTAAATTTTACATTTGGAAACAAAGAGGAGGGAGGGTCAAGATATTTTCATGACTTTCCAGAGAAATAAGTTTAAGGTTCAAATTGCAAAAAATGAGCATGTATGTGAAGGCTTAAATGAAACCAATCTTGAAACATATTCTAAGCTAATTAATCAGTGAGATCAAATGTACATGAAATTGGAATGGAATTAATATGAAAATGAATATTGAAATTGTTATTATTATTATTATTAATAATAATAATAATAATAATAACAACGTTACAGTGTTTCATATATATTATCTAAAAGGTGTTTCAACTTTGTATAGCTGCTGTAGTGTAGTGACTAGAAATGTGAGCTTGGTGCGAATCACACTGCATTCCCTCTACTAATACAGCTGAGTCACTATTTTCTCAGTCACCCGATATTCAGATCTGCCACATGGGGATAATAAATATCAGCTTACCTTGCAATGCTGTGGTAAAGATTAATGAAATATTTATATAAAATGTTTTGAGCACTTGGAATCTTTTACATAATCCCTACCACTACCACCCCCCACCACACGTTAAGATTTTCTAAAGGTGTTCCTAGTAAACCATATTTCTGAAAAGTAGTTCACAGTATGCTTCACAACTTTGTGCAATCATTTTCATTTAAAACTTCATAGTTGTAATAAAGATGTCACATGAATTACAGGTTACAGTGAAACATGTTCCATACATCCTAGGAACCATTCAGCTAAAGAAAATCTCATGGATACAAATGAACACATTGATCCTGGTTCTTATTTTGACAATAGCCCTTTTCAGTCATGCTACTTGCCATGTTGAAAGAACACATACAAAGTGGAGCAATCCAGCCGTTTCTACTCTGTCATCACATTTGTCGCCCCATACGTATGGAGGGCAGCAATCTGAAGAGGGATTCTCCAGGGTTCTTAATCACGTGGATGCCTCAGTTCATCGCCCTACATTTTGAAGAACTAGAAGTGCCAACAAAGGAGGCTCTGGGTCCATGCACCACTGTAGAACTAGAGACTCTGAGTCCGAGATGCCAGAGCCCCCCATGCCCAAGACCTCCAAGCCTGGACTGATATCTGTGACCCTGAGCCTAGCTCCAGTACTGGGCCAACATGCCATTCTCCAAGAGCTCTACATTCCATGGGCCCATTGTGCCAACCCTAGCATTGCACTTGGCATGAACGCTTGGAGCGATGGAGGAGTGGTAGCCTCCAGGCCAGACGCCTGTCCGTCTAAGACTTCCATTTTGTGGGAAGGGTAGAGTCTGGGAAGGAGCCTCTGGACTGAAGCAAGAAAAGCTTCAGTCTGGGCTCAGAACTTGTCAAAGCAAGTTGCTCCCTGGGAGCTCACCTGGGTGTTGAAATATCCATCTGTCTTGCACCAAGCCCCATAAGTTCAGAGCAGAACATGATGTTTCCTCTCACTTGTGCCGAATCCAGTCTGAATCCAGATCCCCCAAATCTGCTTTTGTAAATCAAGTCATTTGCCATAGTTTGTCCTTTAGAACTTGAGCCAGTGTGGTGCAGTGGCTACAATGTTAGGTTTTGATACAAATATAGACAACTGTGATACTTAGGCCATGGCTAGACCAGGCCTATATCCTGGGATTGTCCCGGGATCATCCCTGTGCATCCAAACGACACACAGGGGATCCTGGGAGCAGGCAAGGATGACCCCTCCATTTGCCTGGGATAATCCTTAAGTCTAGCTAAGGCCTTAATAATGGATTAATGGCTTAGAGCAGTGGTTTTCAAACAATGGTCTGAGAACAGGGAAGCTTATCAGACATTCCTCAATAACAAGAGTACCAATGGTGGGCAAGCTTCCATGAAAGACACTCCTATTAAACCTTTCCCTGCAATATTTTATTTATTTATTTATTACATTTTTATACCACCCAATTGCCGAAGCTCTTGGGGAGCTTTGCGGGAATATATATGTACAGCCTTGTGGGAATGCAGTCTTAGGTGTTCCCTTTTAGAATATCCTTTGTCCACATGGCATGCTGTTGAGGTTCATTAGGCTTGGCCAGTGCCCCCATTTGAACCTCCTATGTTCTCTGTAACCCTTGCCAGAATATCTGCAATGTACAGAGACTCAGGTGGAAAATATTCCCTAAAATTAGAAAGGTTGAAAAAATAGTGGCCTAAGAACAATGGATCTTAACAGAGAAAAGTGAATGAACACTTTGATTTAAGGACCAAATGACCTTGGGATTCCCCCCCCCCCCTCAAAAATAAATAAATGTGGTTGCACTCATTAGCAGAATGGCAATTTCCTGTACTAAGTGAAAACATTTAATAGAGTACATTTGTGTACTTAGCAATGGCCGCACAAATAGCATGGTACTATCAACAGTCTCCACATAATTTTCCGTCCCACAGTGTTGATTTTCATATCACTTATCCATCCGTCACCATGTCTGCATCAACATTTCTTTTTTATCGTGCTTACTGGAAAATCTGCTCCAGGTTTAAAAGACGCAACGTTAATCAAGGGCAAAGGTTTATTTGATTGCTGGGATTTGTAAAGGTGAGGTAAATAAGTTCCTTGGTTCTTAGGTCCTTTTGGTTCTCTTGTTACAGAATATATACTCTTGGTTCTCTTGTTACGGAAAATGACAGAGTTGAGTTAGGCACGGGCATTGTTAGGAATTTACATCTTAAATTCATTCACAGTGTTAACCTTGAGGTCAAGGTGGACAAAATGGCACGCCAAAGCACAGAACTAGTTTCAGACATGAACGTTCATAAACACTTCATGACTGGTTCCTTCTATTTGCATGAATTATAGGCGATCATGGATGCAACACCACGAACGAAACTTCCACAACACCAGGCGTCTCACACATAGCTTTTATTTTAAATTGAAAACTAGGCTATATGTAATCTTAAACACATTGTGTTTCAGTGGCAATAGTTCGTACACTTCTCCGCCACCCAGTAAGAACCAACTCGCACACGAACTGGAATTTAACAGCAAGTGTATTTGCAACCACAAAAGAATCAGGCAGGAGTTATGTAAAATAAAGTCCTTTATTTAGCAAGCATAACTTAATACTTCTCTCTGTGCCCCTCCTTTGTTTCTGTGCTGTTGTGTTAGTCACTTCCTGGTAGGTGTTCCCTCAATGTGTGCCTTCCCTCTGTGCTGCTTAGTTAATCACCCTGCCTGCTGCTCCAATTTTCCTACTTAGTTCGACATACATTATTACATTCACATAAGCTCAAATACAGTGCTTTTCAGTGGCCTAGTCAGGATCTACACTACTGCTTTATAATGGTATTGGTGGCCCATGACAACAATTGGGGCCCATGACATATTCCACCACTTTCCTGGTGTTATATCCTGCTTGGTGTAGATCTGGCTCTAGTTGTTCACACATGCATATCCATCACTTAATGACTGCAACGTCAAGAGTTGATGTTCATGGGCCATTATGGATATAACACCACAGGCAGCACCCTTATGTCACCTCAAACACAATGCTTTCAATGGAGTCAGTGACATTTTCAGTTGCTGCTCATCAGCTGTACAGTAACCAAGTGGAGAAATCCAAGAGAACCCATGCATGAGCGAGTTAACCCTGAATGTACAGTACACAAATGTGGAGAAATCATGTGATATAAAGGCACAAGTGAACCAGACCCAAGTACATGTGAACTGAGTGTACAGTAATCAAATGCACAGAAATCAAGGGATGAACATACACATGTGAATCAGATGGCAGGAACAAGCATCAAACACCTTAGTTGTTAATGAACAATAATTTTAGAGTGGCGAAACTGATAATTGTGCAAGCAGAATTTTCTGACCATGTTTGTATTTCAACCATGATTTAAACACACACACACACACACACACACACACACACACACACACACACTGTTTTGTTATTCTGAGTCTTCTCTAAAGCAGTTTCAAACTGCTTAAGGAGTAGTTCAAAGAGTAACCGCACTTTAGAAAGCAATGAATATGCAGATTGATGGAGAATGGTTCGTTCTGATTTTGGTGGGGTTGTGAATCCATTCTGGGCTTCAGTCAGAACCAGTCTGGACTCTAACGGAACTTTCCGACATGCTGAATCCTGCCCCCCAAATAGGTCCAGCACCTTGGATAGCTCCTTTAGCATTGTGGTTGAAACCCAGAACGGATTCCCAGTCCCACCAAAAATGAAGCCACCAGCCTTCATTAGTGCAGATGGTTATGCAGAGGCAGAAAAGGAGGAGAGTTGCTTGCATAGGTTAATTGAGAAATCTAAGAAGCTGTCCTATGCCGCGTCAAACCATATGTCCATCCAGCCCACTACTGAGTACTCCAACTGACTTTCCAGGGTCCCATGCACAAAAGGGTCTTACCTGATCTCCTTTTTAAACAGCAGATGGCTGTTTAAGTAATGTTGTCCCTGGTACCTTCTGCATACCAGGCAGGTGCTCTTCAGAACTATCTGGTCTTGGCACTGTAGGCTTCTTCCCCTGCTCCCAGAGTGGAGAGTGTGTGTGATGCAATGATGACATGAGAGCTCTACCACACATCAGTCAGCCTTTTCAAGCATGGATCAAATGATGGTGCGCTCAATTGTAATGTTGGAACACAGATGTGTATTGGAAATAACCTGCAATCCTGGATAAGAAAGGAAGACTGTCTTCACACAGGGGAAAATCATGCTCCCTTACAGTCGCTTCTCCACCCCCACTTCTGTCCCTCATTACTTCCTCTGTCTGTCCAAAAGGGAAAGACCACATGGCCCATTCAGGGACCATTTGTATCACAGCAGTTTTCCTGCACACAGCAGGAGATCGCGGCACATTCCATTTTTTAAAAAAGTTCAATTAAAAGGATGTGATTCATCCTTCAGGCGACTGCTTCACTATGAGCAGAATGAGCGGAGCAGACACAAGTACGTGACTTACCAAATGACCATATGTTTTGTCCCAAAGAACATGAACTTCAGGTCCTCTTATTTCAAAGGACTGCCTATAGAGCCCCCCAAAAGGGTGGGGTTTTTTTTAGCAAGCAATCCCATAGAATCATAGAATCATAGAATAGCAGAGTTGGGGCCTTGCTAGTCGAGGCCTTAGCGCGCTTTGTGGGCCGGTTTCCCTGCTGTGCGTCCAGATGACGCACAGGGGAATCCGACGCCAGGCCGCGCTGAAGCCTCCCCTAACGCGCCATAAGCAAAGTCGCTTATGGCGCGCCTTTTTCGCAGCCCCGGCCTCAGGCCGGAGCTGCGAAACGTCTAGCTACTTCCGTGGCTTTTGGCGGCTACTCGCTTACTCATGAGTAGCTGCAGAAAGCCGCGGACTGGCCACAGAGCTGAGCGCTGTGCCCATCGGCCGGGGGAGATCCCAAGGGGGGGGAGAGGGGCAGGGGGAAGGCCGGACCCACCAGGAGAGAGGAGGGGGAAGCTGGACATCGACGATAGCAAGGGAGGGGGCAAAGATTGGGGATGGGGCTGCCGAGGGAGGGGGGGAGAAGATCCGGGACGGGATCGGGGATGGCGGATGCGGGGAGGACGAGCGAGCAGGCAGGGGCCTATGGGGAGGGATCAGCAGTGGGTGGGGGGGCTAAATTAAAAAAACCCACCTTACCTTCTCTGCAGTCTTCGGGCCGCACAAGGCCCCTTTAAACTGAAAAAAAAATGGCAGACGCTGCAGGGATCGCGAGGTCCCTGTGCATCCGGCGTCTGGAAGCCCCGGGCGCACGCGCTAACATCAGCGCACCGTCGCCCCGCCTCTCTGCCGGCTTATACCGGCAGGTCTAGCAAAGCCCTTGGAAGGGGCCTACAAGGCCATCGAGTCCAACCCCTCAACCATGAGTCTTACTGGTTTCTCAGGCTAATATGTATTTGCCTATATGACACAGGACCACTTCTTACGTTTACTATCTGGAAATCTCACAGACACAGGTAAGATCTACACTACTAGTTTAAAATGGTTTATAACAGTAGTGACAACTGTTGGGGCCCAAGATACACTCCATATACAGTTTTCAAACTGTTTTCAAAGTGTCATATCCTGCTTGGTGTAGATGTGGCCACAGTGTGGCAGCCACCCCCCCACACACACATATGCACACCCCACAAAGTATATGGTAATGTATGACATATGATGAATACATCTGCCTTTGCATAAATGGGCCACTGATTCTCACAAGCCTTGCAACTCCATTAAAGGGTGGAAGGATTTCAGAATGCACATACTCCTGGCATCACTTCTTATATAATATGCTTAGACCCACTGCCCCACATTTACAGGATTTATCAGAGGTAAACATGTGAACCAGCTCATAGTCTACAAGATGGCATAAATATGTGCACCCAGCTAGCCACCTATTAATGGGTGGGAATGTTCTGCTCTAACTAAGTAACCTCCACTCTGAGGGAAATGTTATTGCTGGATGTAAGGATTTTTCTGTGATAGCCTTATTCTTTGAAACTCTCTTTCTAATAGAACTTGCAAATGCCCACTCCTATTTGCCTTTAAGGGGGCGGGGATCTTATATGAAAAGGTTTTTAATCCCCTTTTGTTTTTTGTTTTTTTTTAAAAAAGTATCACTTTTTAATTTATTCTGTTGTTTAGGCTAACGTTCAGTTCTAATGGTGTCTATTGGTTTATTATTAAACCAATGGACACCATTAAAGTACCTATAAATGTATAATGCTAGTATTGTTATTTTTTGTAACTCTCTTTAAATAAGTGTGTATGCATGTATACAGCAGGGGTGCATGTATATGTCAAGGATGGGGAATGTGTGTGCCTTCAGATCTTGGCGGATTGCAACTCCCATCAGCCTTAACCACCATAGCCAATAGTGAAGGATCATGGGAGTTGCAGTTCAAGAAGATCTGGAGGGCAACACATTCAACAGACACACACAGACACACACACACACACACACACACACAGAGAGAGAGAGAGAGAGAGAGAGAGAGAGAGAGAGAGAGAGAGAGAGAGAGAGTCTATCTCTCTATGAGAATGAAAGCAGAACTAAAAGTCAAATAAAAGAGGATTTACGGGTAAATTATCATTCCTAGGAATGCTAGATCCAAGACCAAATGTTTCATTATAAACCTAAATCAAGCTGAGTCACTACATTCACCATTTACTCATAAGCGATGCCTGTGTTGCTAGTTTAGTTTCAGAACTAAAATAAGCATTAACTTGAGCAGATTATTCTTGTTTTTGTGTCTTGCTGCGTAACCCAATAGGCTTGATAAATCTTTAATTGTTTCTGGTTTGCTCTAAATGCTTAATGATGACATGATGTTCGGATGGCTGCTGGAAGTATTAGTAAACATGGCAGGGTTACAGACAGGCAATGATGTCAATAAACCAGGGGTAGGCAGACTCTGTGTGGAGTTCACCATAATACCACAACATCTGCAGCTTTAATTATAATACCATAAAAGTGTGTGTGTGTGCATGTGTGTGTGCACGCACACATACGTGCTTTGTGTGTGCAATTATGTAACAGTAGCTCTCTCAGGAGGCACACGACTTGTAGATAATCTGGTAGGTGGGGGAGATACATATTTTTAAAAGATGAGGCAGCGTGTGGGAGAGGAATGAGATAATTTGAAATCAATTGCTTTTTAATTAAGCCTTAAAATATTCAGCAGCAAGTGTCAGAGCAAGGCTAAAAGGGTGAAACTACTCACTACTTTGCCATGGATGACTGAGAGCTTCAGTACCAGAACAGTGTTTTCAGAGCAATGGGGTTTGTTTACCCACTTTCTAGAAAAAAAATATTTTTTTTGCAGGCAATCAGCAGGCGAGTCAGCATGGTGCTTAATTCTGAACCAGGCTTCACCCAGCTGGGACTTGATGGACATCATAGCAACCATGCGGCTGTCTCAATATGTTATAGTGCACGGCATTTGTTATTTGTGCCTGGATGGAAAGGGGTCTGAAACTGGAGGAGTTTTTCATCAACCTGTTGTCAGTTGTGCTCAGACCACTTCCTGGGGAGGTTTGATATGACAGACATCCCACCTGCTTGCAGGGGTAGGGGACCCAATGAGATGCTCCACGCTCAGAGATTTAAGGACTCTGAAGGATTCCTGAATGCTTGGAGGTATTTTCCATGTGACAGGGCTGGCCAATCCTGTTGAGGCCCTAATCTCCCTGTGGAATGATGAGATGAGAGCGGCCATTGATGTGATCATGCCCAAGCACCCTTCCATTGCCATGGAGCAATATGATAGGCCAAATGATTGCTAGAGCATAGGTAAGGTAAAACTCTCTGCAAAGCTGATCAAACACAGCCTAGAGCACATGATTTTCCCTATTATGAGACCATGAGGGCAGTGAAGAAGGGTTTTCTTACTGCCTGCATTGTGCTCTTGAGTAGCTACCTCATAGAGTTCTTATGTGTGATTTGGGGTCTTTTAATATCAACCCCGGCAAATGTACTCTTTTCAGGCCATGGGTTCAGATGATGCTCTGTGATGTACCCTGGGTTGCAGGTTCTGCTATGGTCTGATCTTTATCTGGGCTCAGGTTCCTCAGGGAAGCAAGTCAGGAGGAATAAAGCACCATGGAAAGTTCCAAATGGTGCTGGTGCTGGAATCCAGACAGAGTTGTCTGATGTAAGGAGCAGATCAAAATGAGCTTTAAGTAGGAATTTGCCTGCATTTAGGCAAGCTGGCTCTACCTCTACACTGACTTAGACTTTGTCTCTGAAATGGCCTGGCCTGTTTTATCAGCCTCAAGTTGCAACAATGTGGGAGTGGATGTGGCATATGAGTGTGTCCTCATGGCCAGAGTCTCCAGGGTCAAGGCAATGTCCTCTGTACACCTCATGTTGCCTTTCCATGTCCAAATCCTCTTCCTGTGCTCTTACCTCTGGAGTCTCCTTAGAGGACAAGGGTTTGGGATCCTCTAGGGATGAGGCTTGCCTTTGGGGCCCTGGTCTGTGATAGCAAATAAAGTATTAGAACCAATCAACACCTGCTATGACATATTTGCATGGCACTTAGGGGGTAAAATTGCTTATCTGAGTGACAACATGAAGCAAGTCCAAATGAGGAGTCAAGTGCTCCTTCTGGTCTGGTTTTGTGGGATCAGTTTCAACGTCAGTCTGATCCTACATGACTCTGCTTATTTTCTTAGTGTTCAGTGCAGTTTATTCCCAAGTAAATGTGTATTGGAAAAACTTAGAGAACATTTTGGTTGTTCTGTAGAGGTACCTTCTGAAAGGCTAATTCTGAAGGGGAAAATATTGGATGCATATAGAATCATAGAATAGAAGAGTTGGAAGGGGCCAATAATAAGGCCATCAAGTCCAACCCCCTGCTCAATGCAGGAATCCACCTTATGCATGTGTGCATGTACTGTTTGCATGCACACTCACACTCACTCACACACAGAGAGAGATTTTATTATATGTCATTAAGCTGGCTCTATAAAAGTTATTATATGTCATTATAGTAGATGTCATTTATTATATGTCATTAAGCTGGCTCTATAAAATCATTGTGAACTTAACTGTCCATATACCCCACAGAATTACAATTTACTCCATGTTAGCTGCATAATTTACACACCACAAAATTGGCTCTAAAATATCCCAGATTGGTAGTTAAGTTTAAAAAAAAAAAAAATCCTACAAATTTGGAGTGAATTTAGCAATTGATTTGCTATCTTGCCACAATTTGCAAGTCACAGAATCGTTCTGGGGACTTTGATAGGTTTACACAGATCAGTGGTAGCTTCCTTGAAGGGGTGGGAAAGCACATGTATGAGTTACTCTAGGCTCAATGGCTCCCCTTTTACCAAATCTTGAAGAAGGCGAGAAGCATAGCGGACATTTAAGGAAGGCTGGGGACAGTGCTGGAATAACTGAGGAAAATTTATTGAGGGTTAAGGTTTGAGAGAGGTGGCAGTGGCGAACTTGCCTGCAGTTTGGCCCCCAATGGACAGGACAGCATCATGTGGAGCCCTGCCATTTTTCTTATAACTTATTGGATCTCTGGGCAGTCCCCTTCTCTGAAAGGAATAAAAAGACACTTTGAAGCAATTGTACTTTCTTCTTATCTTTTAAGCACTGGAGCAGGCATCATCCTCACATGTAATCCACAGTGCTGTGTTTAAGCTTGCCTGGATTAATCAATCCTTGTGGCAAAAAGCTTGTTTCCTGGACTCCAATCAGGTTGTTTTTGTTTTTAAGAAGAGGGTGGGGGGAAGCCCAGCCCACACCCCTCTTGTTATGTCATATATTCAGAGGCAGGGAAAGCCAAGGGACCTCAGACATACAGCTGGTGTTAGCCTACCCACGTGTTTTTCCTGCACTCTTTCTCTTGGATAAATCCAATTTTGGGGGGATTTTATTACTTTGCTTCCCCACTTTATTCAGAGAGATTAAGTCCCATTAGGCGTTAGCAGATTCTTTTTGTAATTGTACTGAGGCATAAAAAGCAACCTCCTGATAAATCCAAAATGAGGAGGATTGGGTAATGCTGTTAACCGGGAGCAAGAGAGTTTTCTGCTTGTCTGTCACAATATTTCAGCTGAAGGGAATTATTCCTAAAAAACTGAGGGCTACCACTGGGCTGGGTAGATTAGTGTGGTTGAGTAAAAATAATTTGGAGTCAAGAATTAAAGGCAAGCCCCTCCCCCTCCAACTGGCATTCTATAATACAGATATTTTCATTTCATTAATTACATTTTTACACTGCCCCAAAGCCGAAGCTCTCTGGTCATTTTACAAAAATTAAAAATAATTAAAAACACATTATACAAAACACAAAAAAGAAAAAGTATTTACATAAAACCACAGACAACGTATACCTAAAATAATTTGTTAAACCACCAGCCAAGATGATCCAAGACTTAATTGATACTCATTGGATGCTGCCAAATGCCTGAGAGAAAAGGGCAGTTTTAACCTGGCATCGAAAAGACAGCATCAGGGAGTTCTGCAGTTGGGGGGGCCACCACTGAGAAGGCTCTTTCTCTAGTTACTGCCCTCCAAGCTTCCCTTGCAGGAGACAGCCAAAGCAGGATCTTAGATGCTGAGTGTAGTGTACACGTCAGTTCATGCCAGGAGAGGTGCTCCACCAGGTTTTGTGTTCTCAAGTCATGTAAGCCTTTATGGGTCAAAAACAGCCCCTTAAATTTGGGTCAGAAACATATAGGCAGCCAGTGCAAGTGGGCCAGAATTGGACTTATATGTTTGCATGTCCCAGTGGATAAACAGAGGAAAGCTGCTTCCTTTGCAACTTAGGGCGCTTTCTTTGGCCCACTTCAGGGTCAGATGTTCCACAAAACATCTGATTCTACTAGTGCATGGTACTGTAAAAGAAACAGAAGAGTCATCTGGGGTTCATGATGAGAGATGCAATGAAGAAAAGGGGCTGCAGAATTATTATTATTATTATTGTTATTGTTATTGTTATTAATATACAACAGTCATTTATTTCATGTGTGGAAGTCCTCGTGCAGAGGAGGCGGAGTCAAATGTGCAGTCACAACCAATCATGTTCAGCATCTAAAGCAGAGGCTCACCCTTAAAGGGACTGCAGTGGCAGTGCCATACAGTGGAAGAAACAGAACCTATGCCTAGGCAAAGTATGGAAAAGCAGAGCAAGGCATTAATTGGGATCCAGCAAGGTCTGATACTAAGGCCTTAGCTAGACCTAAGGTTTATCCCAGGATCGTCCAAGGTAGTCCCTGCCTGCTCCCGGGATATCCTGTGTGTCATTTACATGAACAGGGATGACCCCGGGATGATCCCGGGATAAACCTTATGTCTAGCTAAGGTCTAACATACTCCTCCTCCTCCTCCCCACAAGTACTTTAAAGTAACTTCTATAGGACTTCAGGAGCCACACCAAGCAAGATGTAGCACTATGAAAACAGTACGAAAGTTGTATATGGTATGTGTTAATGGAGCCCAACAGTTGTCAGTGCACTTCAATACCGCTATAAAGCAGTAGTGTGATTCCTGCCTTTTATATACCGCTTTCATACCACTTTCATAGTGCAATATCCTGCCTGGTGTAGATTAGGCCCAAATAGAGTACTCCATCATCACAAATGCACATGAATGTATCCTGCCCAATCTTCCATGTAGATAGCAGCCCTGCTGGGCCAGTGTGTGAATGTGGGATGCCATGACATTTGACTTGGCTGAAGGATGTGGATGGGTACAGGTGCCTTCCATTGCTTTCATACTACTTAGAAGACCTGTTCAGAAGATACCTTAAACCATGGCTTTAACCATGGTGGTTAATCCAGAAAGTCAGGCATTGTTCAGAAGACACCTTAAACCACAGCTTTTACCATGGTGAATATGGCTTTTTGCCTTTTTCACTGTGGTTAAAGCCATGGTTTAAGGTGTCTTCTGCACATGGACCAGCTTTAATTTAAGGTGTCTTCTGAATGAGGCCACAGTGTGTTACATGTGTATGGGCCGTCATTAAAGGAAGGCATGACACCTCAGCAGGGCCTCACTGACTAGAATACCCTGGAGGTAGCCCTCCGCTTCACGTGGCCCAGATAGTGATGGTGAGAAAGTGGACCAGTAGATGCTACTGCCTCTGCTACTGCTTACTGTTTTCCTGATTGTCAAGCAAGCAAGTTAGGAGGTACAATAGCAACTGGTGACAATGGTGGTGGGAAGCTAGACTCACTAGGGATAGGGTCCATTGAGGATGTCTTACTCAAGTGCCCTCAGAAAACAGGAGCCATTATAACCACTAATCAGAATAAAACTTGCAAAGGTGTAACTGAACAAACATGTCTTTAGTAAGTATTAAAAATTATACCAAACATGCAACAATTTGCCAACACAAATAAATGCAACAAATGTGCCCAAACAAATGTTTGAAGTTCTTGCTTGCAATTTTGCTGCAGGCCAGTCCCGAAGTGTCTCTTTGCACCCATGAGATGGCTGGATACTTCATTCACCTCCTTTGTAGATTCCTTAGCTTTAGTCCTTATGACAATCCACAACTTGTAGTTTTTAAATTGCAATTCAAGCTATTAGCCCTTATACAAGGTGATAAGAGTCCATAATCATAAATCCGTTCTCTAGCATTCAACTTCCCAGCACAACAAGCTGACTCTTTTGGTTATTGTTTGTTTTCTTAGCCCTCCCTCTGAGTGAGGACTCCGCCCCAAGGGACTAAACCATCTAGGGTTTCACCAACCCTGGTCAAGGGCTTGAGTGACAGCAAACCACCCAATGAGTGCAAACCATCCAACTCCATTCTTTCCACCAATGTGCTTCAAGTTGTGCTTTATGTGGCAAGCATTGGTGGCCCAGAGGATGGGTGGAAACTCCGAGACCCTGTTCAGGGAATAAAACCCTGATTCCAAAATGTTTTAGAGCTGAAACACAGCAATACAAAGATTTACCAAATGTTGACCGAAATGTGCTGATAGACAGAAGAGTAAAGTGTGACTTTCCAAGCAGCCCGAGAGAAGGTCAGTGTCTGGGTAGCTTAGCAAATATTGTGTGGCCTTATTATATAACCCGTTTGTCTGGAATTAAAGCTTAATCACAAACTGTGCAAATAATGAGGACTTCCTCACGATAACTGTAATGCAAGGCAGCAGGTACTGCTCCTTACAGCCATGCACTATAACATGCAGAACACACACACACACACACACACACACACACACACACACACACTCATTAAACAAAAACCTGTGGTTTACAAAACAACATTAAAGGCTCTACAGTTTTCAACCAAACTCCAAAAAGCAGGGAAATTGGGAGTTAAGGCTCACAAGCCTTTAACACCACATCCTCCCTAAGGAGGCAGAAAGTGCCAGTGAAATTCTCATTCTCCCAAAGCAGATAAACCATGAGGACAGGATGGAGAATATGATATGCGGAGGTGACTGTGGGGTTGTGGAAAACTGATGACGATCAACTTAGGGCCACCTACTTCTCTTTTTTTGTTTAGAGCAGCCCTTCCCCAACATGGTGCCCTCCAAAGGTGTTGAACTACAACTCCCATCAATGCAAGTCAGAATTTTTATTCCTTGAGTCCCTATCTGACTTCATAGTGCAACAGAGCCACTTATAGAGCCTTAGAACTGGTCAGAAGGGAGGAGCACAAGAGAAGAGCCCCATTGCACTGGGAAAGCCAGTGGGAAGGAGGAATATTTTTGAGGAAAGTTTTCCTGTCCTTTCCCCACCCTACTCTGACAATCTTGATCAGCTGGTGGCATTTAACTGACTATCTAGAATCATTCTAATCCGGGTTCAGGCCTGGGTTTGAGACTGAGGCAGCCCTGGACACCTTGAAGGAGAGAGACGGAGTGTGGCCCCGTTAATCCTTCTTGACCTCTCAGCAAAGTTTGATACCACTGACCATGATACCTTGTTGGATCAGCTCTGCAAGTTGAGTGTAGGTAGGAGAGCAGTTCTACTCTTACCTGCAGGGTCAGTTTCCAAAAAGCACTGAGGGATAGTTGCTCAGCTCCACAGCACTTGTGCTATGGGTTTCCACACGGTCCCATCTTGTACCCCGTGATTTTTAACACCTATATGAAACTGGTTCATATAGAGGAGGCCATCAGAGGGTTTGAGTGAAGTATCATCCTATGCTGATAACACGTTTCTCTCTGAGTCAGGTGTGTGTGTGTTCAGGTGCTAGATCATCACCTGGATTTAATGGGACTCCAGACAAAACAGAGGCACTGTGGGTAGGTGATTCCCAGATCCAGGAAGTTGGTATCCAATCTGTTCTAGATAGAGGTGCAAGTTTGTAGTCTGGGATACTCTTGAATCCAGCATTGCCACTGCAAGGCAAGGTGGCCTTGGTGTCATGAGGCCCTGCTTCATTCCCCCACCCACACAGTCACCAAAAGTGGCAAGTTGGTGGAAACATGAGGCAGGGCCTTTTCTGTGGCAGCGCCTCACTTATGAGATTCCCTCCCAAAGAAGATGAGACCATCCACCATTCCTGATGGCATTTCGGTGGGCAGCACAAACATTCTTATTACTTTTAGCTTTTAATGGGTTTTTACATATAAGATTGAAGGTTTTAACTCTGCTTCTTTTGATTTTAAGGCCTCAGATTTATTTATTTATTTATTTATTTGATGTTTTTTCTGTTTCAATCTAGAAACCACTTGGGGGGCAAAAGGCAAAAATAAAAGTACTTGTATAAATAAAAATAAATATCTTTTAACTAATGGAGATAGAGGAAGCATGAGGAAGCAAAGAATCAGAGCAATATGCTGACAAGAGCAATTATTCCTTCTGCTCTCCTACCTTGACACTTTCCCTTGTCATCCATGGGGGAATGAGCTCTGTGTTCCTTTGTTTGTTTACTGTGGGAAAGCACTGGCCATGAATCAATCCAATTTCTTCATCTCCTGGGAAGCACAGAATGCCTTTGTCTCTATGTTCTATCTAGCTCCATGTGTGCAATCTAGTCCTTTATACCTGCAAACCAGCATAATTACAGACATTTGTATATCATGTTCAAATGGAACATTGTCTATGATCCCAAGAGAGAGGGAAAAAATAAAGAATAGAACCCTTTCTGCTGGAATAGCTCATCTTGCACTACACCTCAATTGAATTAACTAACAGGCACAGCAATGCAGGAGATATTTCCTTATGAACACTCTACAGCTGGACCAAAATATTTCAGAAGAATTTATCTAAGAAAATTTCTGAGATCTTTCTTTTCTCACTCTCCATCCCTAGTAAAAGAAGACCATTCTGAAGAATTTCCTCCTGAATTTTGTCTTTTTTTTTTTTTTTTTTTAGAGGTAGGGGTCAGCCAAACAGTCCCCTGCCATTCTCTGCCCATAAATAAGGGGAAGAATTTTGAAAGCCTATTTGCATACAGCGTTTGAAGAGCCTGAAATGAAATGGTTAAACACAAATGCATATCACTCTGTTTTGATGAAATATAGTGCTTTTCTTTAACTGAATACTACAGTCATGTCCATTTTTATTGTTTGTTTGTTCATCATTTAAGCTTTAAACCCTGCTGTTCAATATCAACTGTTGTTTTACCAAAAACATAAAACATGCAAGGCACGGGAGACAATAATAATAATAATAATAATAATAATAATAATAATAATAATAATAATAGGCACATGAAAGATCTGAAATGGCAATAAAACTATTGCTGCACCTGCCATTCAACTCTAGGGATGAATGGAGTTTGCAAAGTCCATTCTCTCTGCATTTCGTGGATTGCCAACTGCCTTTTGTTCCGTCATCCGCTCATTGACAGAGGCCAGAGCTAGACCTAAGGTTTATCCCTGGATCATCCAGGGGTCAAACCTGTTCATCTAGGTGACACACAGGGGATCCAGTACTCAGGCTGGGGTGAACCCTGGATGATCCCAGGATAAACCTTAGGTCTAGCTGTGGCCAGAATTGGGTTTTTTCAAATTTCTTGAATTTGTGTAAATTCACATTTGCACTTGAAAAAATGCACAAATCCCCCAAAATGTGCATTCATGCTTTAGCCTAAAGGGGGAAATACACATTCACATTTGCACAATTTTGAATTTGCACAAATTCAAACATGTGCATTTTGGGCCATTTAAAAAAATTTCTACATATTTTTCTACAACTAAATTTCCATAATATTCCTGAAAACAACAACAACAACAACAACAACAACAGGTCTACAAGTCTATAGAATCCATGTGACTCAGAAAATCCCAGTCTGTTGTGGCTCCTATGAGCCAGGCCTTAGCTAGCGAACCCCGGGATTGTCCCTGTGCGTCCACATGACGCACAGGTGATCCCAGGATCAGGGAGGGATGATCCCTCCCTTGCCCCTGGATAGAGCCCTCCCCTTTGGGCCCACTTTTTCTGCAGTTCCGGGTTGAGCCCGAGACTGTGGAACGTGTGGCCCGTTGCCGCAGAGCCGGGAGCCGCGCACAGGGCACAGCATTCCTCAGCAGCTCTGCGCCCATTGCAGTTAGGGTGGGGGGAGCAGGGAAAGTACTTTAAAAAAAAAAAACTTACCTTCAGCATACGAGCATTCGTGCGCTCCGTCCTCTTTAAAATAAAAATAAAAAATGACGGGCACGACGCCTCTCAACCTGAGGTCGTTGCACCTCACGTGTAAACGGAGGAGGGATCTCGCATTAAACTCAATGCGAGATCTTCCCTCCTCCACCCTGGATTAAACAGTAGGTCTAGCTAAGGCCTCAGATTCATAGAAATCCAAACTCATTTGATCCATTGCAGATTTTCCTGACATCCCTACCCAACCGAAATTGGTTTGTGCTGGGGAAATTTTGCAACCAGCTGGGGTAGGGGCACAGCTCATGAGGAAGCAATGTTCAGGTGCATGTTCTATCACAACATTGGCAACACTGGCTGAAGGTGAAATCTATATGGGTTTTAAAACCTGCTCTTTACAGTGTAGAATTAGCTGGTTGCTTCGGGGCGGAGAAGGAATTATTTCCTTGTTTTCAGACCGGCCCTTGGAGGTAGATTTGTTTTGTTTGTTTTTTGTTTTGCCTTCTCTACAAAGTTCACCTGTTGGGGAGTGAGAAATAGTAGCTGCTGGTGTCTGAATCTTTTAGGCAAATTATTTGGTTAGAGGGGCAGGGCTGTAAGGGAAAAGTAACATGGACGTAACATTGCCGCATTGAGGCCCTGCATTGGGCAAAAGGCGGGATAATAATAATAATAATAATAATAATAATAATAATAATAATAATAATAATAATAATACATATATGAACACCGTTAAGCTGACAGGGCATTCTCTAGGCTTGCCATCCAGGGGCAGGATAAGGGACCCCTTTGGGAACCACTTGTCTCTCACACCTAGAGTTGTAGGGTTTGTGGGGTGGGTGGGAGGAAGGACAAGGAGTGACTCAGGAAGAATTCCTTCAATACCTGAAGAGGTGTGCCAGTGTCTCCAACTCTAACTTCAACACAGGGCCAGGTATAGCTCATCCCAATTGCCTTGGTAGTATCCTACACAGTGTTACGATTGTTGCAGGTCCTGTTACGTTAGCATAAATAAATGTATGTCCTTAGTAAACTGAGTGATATGTGTCTCATCTTGTTATTCATGGTCTGGTCATTATATATATATAGAGAGAGAGAGAGAGAGGGAGGGAAAGAGAGAGAGAGAGATTAGGGCCATAGCTAGACCTAAGGTTTATCCCTGGATCATCTGTTGTTTTTATACTGTTGTTTTTATACTGTTTTTTATGTTTTTTAAAATTTTGTATACTTTTAATGTTTACTATTTTTAATTGTTGTAAACCACCCAGAGAGCTTCGGCTGTGGGGCGGTATATAAATGTAATAAAATAAATAAATAAATAAATAAATATCATCCAGGGGTCAAACCTGTTCATCTAGGTGACACACAGGGGATCCAATGCTCAGGCAGGGGCGAACCCAGGATAAACCTTAGGTCTAGCTGTGGCCCCAGTGGAATGATATAGGAGAAGATAATTTGCCAGTGTGACTGTTTTTGGCAGGTTGTGACTGTTTTCAAGGCACTGAAATGATGAGCTATTGGTAATACTGTGGCTAAAGGGATAGCCTAGCCACTGTAGCCCATGCATTGGTAACCTCACATTTTGATTGCTGTAATGCACATTTTATGGAGGGCTACCCTTGTTCTTGGTCCAGAATAAATAAATAAAAGACTTGAGTCGAACCAAGTTCGGCTCGTGCCATCAATTCATAGCCAAGTCACTATCACTTAGCCTCTGAGCTCCTGTAATGTAGGGATAATAACTTTGACTTACTTTAAAGGTTGTTGTAAGGATTATTGAGGCTAAGGAAGTAAAACCCTTTAAAGCACTCTATAAATGCTAAGCATTGCAATGAAGTGATGCAGTCCATTGAAAAGGAATTTGGCAAGCAGAAGTCATTGAACAGTTGGCAAGACTGCTGCAGTTTGGTTGAAATGGTTACTGGGTCATGGTCCCAAAAGGCCTGCCAGGGAGCCTGTTGAACACACTTCAGTTTTCACACCTCTTAAGTTCCATATTACTATTAAATAAATATACAGAGCTGTGAGTGAGCATGTGGGAGCTGCACAGGAGCTGGTGTGGCAACAGTCTTTCTTTCTTTCTTTCTTTCTTTCTTTCTTTCTTTCTTTCTTTCTTTCTTTCTTTCTTTCTTTCTTTGCCTGTTGCAGTTCCAAGCTCATGGTGAATGTGGGGATTCTGACATTTTGGACACAAGGAAAAAGCTACCATTTTACATGTACCGCACCAATCCGTCTGCATTGAGAAGGCTTGCATTTGCAAGCAGACTGTTCAACATGACACTCAACCCAGTGGAATTGATTGGCAGCAGTTCCGGGGCCAACAAAAGGGAGAGCTTCTTCATGCCATCTATATTAACTTATGGAAGTCATTGCTGTAAGTTGTTGTTGTGATTTTTCCTCATCACACCTTACAGTTGTACAGGTGCAGCATTCATACATTTGTGCCATATGTATGAATGCTGGGGTGGGTGTGGGGAAGACTGCCTCATGTGTGTGAAGTGGCGGGTGAGTAGGGTGACCTTATGAAAAGGAGGACAGGGCTCCTGTATCTTTAACAGTTGTATTGAAAAGGGAATTTCAGCAGGTGTCATTTGTATATATGGAGAACCTGGTGAAATTTCTTCTTCATCACAACAGTTAAAGTTGCAGGTGCCCTGCCCTCTTTTAAATCTGGTCACTCTAGTATAGCTCCTGCAGCTTTAACTGTGGTGATGAAGAGGGAATTTCACCAGGTGCTGAATGCATGCAAATACCACCTGCTAAAATTCCCTTTTCTATGCAACTGTTAAAGATACAGGAGCCCTGTCCTCCTTGTCATATGGTCACCCTACGGGTGGGTGGGCCTACATAGTGTAGGGGTGGGTGAATCAGCAAAATGTGAGCTTGCCACAGTTCTCTGAATTTCAGCTTGAGGATCATTCTGACTTGAGTCCATATCAGATTGCATATTTCTTTTTGCATGAAAATATGTGCCTATTTTCGTGAATTTTTCCAAACGCATGCACCGATTGTACATATTTGAAGTGTACACAGTCTTCTCCCATTGAAGAAAGTGTGTTTGTGTGTATTTTTCAAAAGTACCCAGATTTTTCAAGTATATTTTTCAAATGTATGCATGCTGTTGAGCACTTTTTTGGTGGGGGGTATCAACAAATCACATTGCAAGTTTGGAAATATTCAGATTTTGCCCACAGATTGCATCTGAGTCCATGTTCAGTCTGGATGGTGTGATCTGGGTAAATCCTGACCAAAACCAGACTGAAATGAATTTATTATGCATTCCTAATGTGGCATGACCCTGTTCCCACTCACCTCCCCTGTAGAGGTAAGTAGGTTTTTGAATGCTCCAATAGGGCTAAATTGCTGTGTGGAGAGGTTGCAATGCCCTCCCAGCCTAAGAAATGTTGCTGGTCTCTCAAAGAAACGTCTTTTAGCTTCCTCCAAAATTCCTCATATGTTTTGCCTGAGGAGGAATCTCAAAATTTGCTTCAAACTTTACTGTAGCTGAACAAACCAGGAAATGGAAGAGCCGTATTGAAACTCTTTCCATTTTACTCAAAATTCCTCAGATGTTTTTACCTGGAATTCCCAAATTTACCGCAAGGGAAATTTTGTATGCAATTTCAGTTTTATCAAAGGTTTTGAAAATGAAAACATGATTCAGGTTGCAGTTTATGAATACATTTCCTTTAGTGTTCATTAACATGTAAAGACAGATGTACTACATTCAGAGAATGTGCTGAACTCAGAGAAATATGTCTGTATATCCAATGATCATCAAAATATCTCCATTTTCTATTTTGATTGCATTGCATTAGGATCTTTTCAAAAGTATATACTTCAGATCAATACAGTCGTAGTAACTTTTACCAGCTATGTTTATTATGCATATAAATACTGGCTATCTTTTCATGATATGGTGCTAGGATAAGCTAATTTTCTATATTTTGTAGCAATGCTTAGACTCCATAGTGCTTTGCAGTAATAATCTTGCCATATGTTTCTTCAACACAGGGGCCCCGTTCAGAAGACACCTTAAACCACAGCTTTAACCATGGTGATTAAGCCAGAAACCCTGGCCGTGTTCAGACAACACCTTAAACCATGGCTTTAACCACGGTGGTTAAGCCAGAAAGCCTCATGTTAAAGCTGTGGTTTAAGGTGTTGTCTGAACACGGCCAGGGTTTCTGGCTTAACCACCGTGGTTAAAGCCATGGTTTAAGGTGTCTTCTGAATGGAGCCAGTGTAATTTCATCTGAACGTCAGGGACTCAGGAATGCTGGGAAAGAGGGGTAGGGGCCTGTACTGAACGCACACAGTATCCACAGTGGTGTAGTGGAGCTGGAGTTCACAGGGCAAAGCACCAGGACTTTTTGATTAACAGGGATGATGAGGTTGTCTGCCAAACCCTTCAGACTTCCCCGTTCCCTCTGTGCTGAGCTGTAATCCTCACAGTAGCTGGAGGCAGGAGGGGGTGGGTTCCCAGTAGCAATATATTGTTGTGAGCCATCCCAAATACACACATATATTATACAGAGAGGCATATATACATATGAATCAACACTGAGCTACCTTCAATTTAATGTTGTGTTTCTAATGTTGTGTTTTAAATGTCATTTTATTGTTTAGATGTGTAGGGACTTAATTATATTTAGCCTTTTATGAATATCACAAATAAAATACATTTTGGGATTCTCCTTGGGGGGCATGGCTATGGGGATGGTCATGATAAGCACCTGCATTTCAAGATGTGCCTCTGTGCTGTTGCCTGTACACCTACATTGAATTCTTGTCTGGGGGGGCATGTGATGTAGAAGTTACAGTGTTGGACTGGAAGTGGTGTTACTTACCTGAGTTCCTTCTCCCCAAGGCCAGATCTACACCAAACAGGATATGACACTTTGAAAACAGTATATGGAGTGTGTCCTGGCCCCCAACAGTTGTCACTACTGTTATAAACCATTTTAAAACATTAGTGTAGATCATGCCCAAATGATTTTGGGTCCATCACCATCCCTCAGGGCATGTCTACACCATGCCCTATCACAGGGTCATCTCTAGTTCATCACTATGCATCCACATGATGCATAGCGGATCCCAGGGGCAACCTGGGACAACCAGGTACTTTCCCTGGAATATCTGGGACCATGGATTTGCCAATATTTCCGTTTTCCCAGGACCATCCCAAGGAGCGGGGGCAGTGTGGCTGCTGCTCCTGGATCATCCCTTCTCCCCCACAAGTAGCAGGTTCTGGAAACGAGCACAGAGCTGTGTGGGGCAGTCCATGCCCAACTGGGGTGGGGAGCAGTTGCAAGTTGTTGTTTTAAAACTTACATACACTGTAACGCAATTGCACTCCGTCTCCATTCCAGGGGGGGATGGTGGCCACGACATCCCTCTTCCCTTCCTGGATGTCATGCAGCCATCTCGATACTGGGGGAGTATTACGGAAGCAGATAAGTCCACGATTCTCCCTCTCTCCACACCCTTAGGTGTAGACATGCCCTCAGTCTAACCTTCCTTTAAAGAGGGACAAAATGGGATGTAAATATGATGACTAACTAGGTAGGTTTCTATTATTGCACTGTTTTAAAGAGGGAAATCGTTTTTTGCATTCCACTCTATGAAATGCCTTCAGGCAGAAAAATAGCTACTTTCCTTGCCAGGTTCATATTTCATCTTGCTTCATTTTTGTTTCTTCTTGCATGTTTTTTTTTTAAAAAAATCTGTTTAGATATGGAAATTTTGGATACCACATCACACTTTTTGTTATTATACCAGTGGCAGTTTTGGGCAAGGACAAGCTTATTTATTTATTATATTTATATCCCACTATTCTTCCAAGGAGTGCGAACTGCCATACATGTTTTGCCCCCACCCCATTTTATACTTCCAACAACTCTGTTAGGTAGGTCAGACTGAGTTTTGGTAAATGGCAGCTGGACAGCCATCTGTCAGGGATGCTTTAAAGTGGATCCCTGCATTGAGCAGGGGGTTGGACTCGATGGCCTTATAGGCCCCCTACCAACTCTACGAATCTATGATTCTATGACCCAAGGTGAGCTTTATGGCTCACCTATGCCAGTGCCTAACAACATGAAAAGTATAACATTTAGACCCATTCTTAAAGCTCCATCTCACGCTCCATTAACACACTCCCTACCTCCACTTCTCCACCCATGTTTTCGTTCCTCAGTTACATCCTCTTCCAAAAGAGGAAGTACAGAACAAGTACGAGGCCCATTGAGTCCACAATTCTCATGGTGCTGCTTCTGCACACAGCAGGAGAGAGCAGCAATTCCGAATTTTTTTAAAAACATCAGACTTAATGGGGGGGGGGGGGTTGTCGCACAAGGAAGGCTAGAAGGGGCTGGAGGCGTGCAGGAGGCAGACAATGTCATGTGAGGGACCTGAGAAAACTGTGTGAGTGCACACTAATGAGCGTGCAATAAAACGCTTGTCGTATGGAGCTCTTAGTTCCAAGTTACCTAAGAGGATAGCCAGCCCTACCCATATGTTCTAAGGCAGAAGTGGAGAAATACGGGGGGTGGGGGGGAATGGTGGGGGGAGGAGAGAAAAGGTCTAATAGAGATGGGTGTATAGAAAAGAGCAGATGATATAAAACAGATTCACTGTAATGGATCTACCTTTGCTGTATGAAATGGAACAGAGAAAATCCTACATTGTAGACATGACATAAACTTGGATTTGAACTTTTCTTCCTTTTTTTTTTGTAGCCACACTCATTCAAGTAGCTAAAAATAGTTCCCTAATCACATTTCAGCACTGTCAGTACCCATTTCTGATGTCACCATCTGTTTGTTTGTTTTAACCCGTTACATCGTAAAGCATGTGCAACATGCTTGGTATCACACACTCCCTCTAATTCCATGTCCTTTTGACTCATGCTCCGTCCCACCTCACATATGGCACTGTTAGGTTTAAGAACAATGAACACAAAAGCAAAAGGAGGGCTCTTTTTCATGAAGGCAGCCAAAAAGTGACATGGGGTGAGGGATCTGTAGCTCAGAGCGCTTGTAAAACTGGCAGCAGGTGATGGAGAGCAGTCAGTCAGCCCTGGGTCAAGGGGAGGAGCACCAAGGGCAGCTTGCCTAGGATCCTCAAAAATCTGAGCCTGGAAAAGGTAACGGGAAAGTTATGTTGAAGGACTAGTTTTGGGAAGTAAGCCATGGGGAGAGGGGAGGGTTCTGAAGTCATCAGCCATACATTTCTTTTTCTCTTCAGAACATCCCCCCCCCCCCCGCTTACACACACACACATGCACGATCACCTCTGCTTTCTTCATGATTGTGGCAAATTCAGACCTCAGTAACCTGAGTTTATTCATTTATTTTGTTTATTTACTTATTACGTTTGCATTGGCTGCCTGTACATTTCCGAGCCCAATTCAAGTTGCTGGTTTTAACCTATAAAGCCCTACACGGCTTGGGACCACAATACCTGATGGAACGCCTCTCCTGACATGAACCTACTTGAACGCTATGTTCGACTCTGTATTTTAATCTTATATCAATTTTTGCTGCGTGGTTTTATCTTGGTTGTGCTTTTTATACTGTGTTTTGTATTTGTGTTTTTAACCTGTTGGTTGTTTTATTTTGGTTTTAATTTTTGTGAACCGCCCAGAGAGCTTCAGCTATTGGGTGGTATAAAAATGAAATAAATAAATAAATAAACATCTAAGGTCCTCCTCCAGGTGCCTACTCCTAGGGAAGCTCAGAGGATGGCAACGAGGGAGAGAGCCTTCTCAGTGGTGGCCCCCCAATTATGGAATGATCTCCCTAACGAGGCCGCCTGGTACCAACACTGCTATCTTTTCGGCACCAGGTTAAAACTTTTCTCTTTTCCCAGGCATTTAGAAATATGTGATGAGCTTCATCAATCCTGGATCTGTTTTTATAGTTATTTATAAAGTTGTTTATAATGTCATATGTTTTTGTGGTTTAAAATTTTTTATATTGTTTTAATTGTTTTAATCTTATGGAAACCGCCCAGAGAGCTTCGGCTATGGAGCAGTATAAAAATGTAAATAATAATAATAATAATAATAATAATAATAATAATAATAATAATACATTTATATACTGCCTAAAAGCTGAAGTTTGTCAGCAATTGAAACAAACATTTCTATATAATTGCTAAACAACCACATGAACATCAAATCTGTGAAAAAAAGGGGGGGCAGTGGTATTAGCAGCCTACCTCACAGCATTCTTTTGAGGATGAATTAGATTTTCCTTCCTAGAGCCCAATGTTGCTTCTAACACCTGTGTAGTCATCTAAAAGCCCAAGAAATTGGCAATCTGAACAGAGACCTATCCTGACTGAGAAATGAGTTTCTTAGACACAACGCTCATCCCAGAGTGCAGGACACGGAATAATGGGCTCAAGTTTCAGGAAGCCAGATTCCAGCTGGACATCAGGAAAAACTTCCTGACAGTTAGAGCAGTACGACAATGGAACCAGTTACCTAGGGAGGTTGTGGGCTCTCCCACACTAGAGGCCTTCAAGAGGCAGCTGGACAACCATCTGTCAGGGATGCTTTAGGGTGGATTCCTGCATTGAGCAGGGGGTTGGACTCGATGGCCTTCCAACTCTTACTATTCTATGATTCTATGATCCTGTGCCTCAGACTCAGTTCTCTGGAATTCCACATTTAGAACCATGTTTAGAATTGGGGCTCACACCAAAATGTTGCAGTGCGGAGTGCTCCTGTTCGTGGCTAGCTGGCTGGCTAGAATTCTGCCATTTTGCAGGATACTCCATTCCTCACCCCACCGAATTTGCTTTCTTGAACAGTTAATCTGGGCATGTTCACTGGGCATGCTCAGTTGTCATTGGGCTACCCTCCCCTCAGTCTTCATAGGCTATGTGTGTGTTTAATTCAGCATCTGAAAAGTAATGTTTTAGTGACTGGGTGTTGGGAAAAGGGGGGGGGATAAAGATGACAAACATTCAATGGAAAGGACTGTACACTCTTAAAACTCCAGGTCCAAGACCAGATATTGTTTGTGATCCACTATTCCTATACACTGCATGCTTAATACAACAACAACAACAACAACAACAACAACAACAACAACAACAACATCTTGGTCTTCATTATGTTTGAGTCCAGCATAGTAAGCAAGGATTTCGGCCTGGAGTGGCTGATAGGACCAAACATTACTCCAGATGAACCCGTCTTGAGAGCGGTAAAGCAGCAGTTTCTGCAGCTGAAATTCTCCCCACGGCCTGAGTTCGATTCCAGCAGAAGCTGGTTTCAGGCAGCCGGCTTGGGTTGACTCAGCCTTCCATCCTCCCGAGGTCGGTAAAATGAGTACCCAGTTAGCTGGGGAAAAGGTAATAACGGCCAGGGAAGGCAACGGCAAACCACCCCGCTATAAGGCCTGCCAAGAAAACGTCAGCGAAAGCTGGCGTCCCTCCAAGAGTCAGTAATGACTCAGTGCTTGCACAAGAGGTTCCTTTCCTTTCCTTTCCTTTCCTTTCCTTTCCTTTCCTTTCCTTTCCACAGTTAGGAAGAAAGAAATCTGCCTGACAGCTACTTAGTAAAATAGTTAAGAGTCTGTGTGGTGTGGCAGTTAAGAGTGTTGGACTGGGACTCATGAGATCCAGGTTCTAGTCCCCACATGGCCATAATGCTCATGGGGTGACTTTGCCCAAGTCACTAACTCTCAGCCCAACCTTCCTTGCAGGGTTATCGTGGGATATAAACGTAATAAAAATAAAATAAAAGTAAAGATGGGAGGACTACTCAGCAAAGTTGTACTATCCCTTTTATAAAGGAAAATCAAGACCGTTTCTTTACAAGACGTCTCACTTCTCTGACAATGATTGAAATGTGCATCTTATACAGCAACCTGGTGCCCCATCCAGATGTTTTGGACTAAAACTCCCAGCATTCCTGACCATTGGCCATGCTGGCTGGGACTGATGGGAATTGAAGTCCCAAATAGCTGGAGGGCACCAGGTATTTGAGGAAGGCTGTTATGAAGTACGGGGTGGGAAATACCTCAACAGCATACAGCAGTGCTGCCTAGCTGTTCGGCATTCATAAGGAGATCATCTTCTCTTGAAATGGAATGTCAATAAGGCAAGGGTCTATCTAGGGAGGTTGAAGTTACTCTAAAATGTCATTATAGAATCCCTCAATAGCCATGTGCGCTCAGAACTTCCCCACTGTATGACCGATGAAGGATTTTAGAACCTGCAGGGGAAAGCTCCAGAGCATGAGGCTGATGGAAGGGATCTTGATTCAAAGGGAAGAGCGCCCCCTGCTGAATTAGCAGGTGTCACATCCTTGCCACTTCAGACCAGGCTCCAGTGGATGTGAAACACAGTCTTGCTCTTAGAAAGGGAGACACATCTGAAGGGGTTAACCAACAATGCAGAGATTAAGCACATTTCAAAAGGCTATTCAAAGTAAGCTCCCTCCTCACCAGATCAGCTTTCACTCCCAGTTCCTGGGTTGCCAGCTGCTATGACCTTATTGAAGATGTTCTTGCTCTTAGAACAAGCAACGTAAGAAATATCCAAGCTACCAATCTTCAGCCCTAAATGTACCTGGACATGTTCGGTTCCCCCAGAAACAACAGGAATTTGAAATAGTGGTTCAAGTTTCTAGCCCTTTGTGGATTTGAAGCTTGGAACATACACTGCTTGTTAATGGGCTAGTTTGCTCCCCTGTGAAGCCGGGCAGGGTGGGATACAGGAGTTTTCAGTGCAAGATGTAAATCACCATGCAAATGATTTGAGCACATGGATCCAACCAATCCCACTATAGCAGGGCAGGCAGACAGGCTGACACAAATATTTAGGATCAGAATGTTCTCTATGAATCTGTTTACTGCCGGCTCAGTTCTCACAATTCGGAACTGAGAATTACTAGAGATGGGCGTGTTTCCAGCCTTTCAGTTTTGATTGGCTTTCAACTCAATTCAAGAATTGGTCATTAGTGTCGACACTGTTTAAGATTTATTTAGCATCCGCTCTCTACTAGGTGATGCCAAGCTATGCATGTGTATCGCACAGTTCCTGTACAAAGGCTTGCAATGTATAATAGACGGACAAGATAGCAATGAGCCAGGGCTGAGGAGGGAGTTCTGAGTTGTCATACTACCCGAGATTTTGGTGAGAAGCTGGGAGAAGCAAGGAGAGATTCCAGAAGTCAGTGATTCTGGGTTAATGGCAGGATTGTCCTCTGGCTGATTTCCACCTGTAATGACTATTTCTTTCTCTGTCATGTCATGCTCTGCATGTGAGTTTCCCACAGGAATATGGATAGCCAATCTTGGAAGCAGAGGTTAGACTGGAAGGACTAGCAGAGGTTTGGACTCATCTAGCATGGTAAGGCAAGGTGAGATCCAGGGCTCATCCAAACCAAGCAGCATATTCCACTATAAAAGCGGTATGAAACTGGTATATAAAGGCAGGAGCTATACTACTGCTTTATAGCAGTATTGAAGTGCACTGACAACTGTTGGGGCCCACTGGCACATACCATATACTGCTTTCATAGTGCTATATCCTGCTTAGTGTAGTTGTGTCATGGGCCCCAACAGTTGTGAGTGCACTTTAGTACCACTACAAAGCAGTAGTGCAGATCCTGCACCAGTGTTAAGAAAAGGGCAATTTGCAATGCGTGCATTTCAGAAAATTGCTAATGAGAAATGCCCAGCCCTTCTGACCCCACACTGGAAAAGAAGGAATCCCATTTTAAATCGTTCCAGAGCAACAAACAATTCAATGGCTCTTCGGGATTTTTATTTGGAGGCAAAATGACAGCTGAAAAGTTCTCCGGGGATCGTATAAACATAATTCATGTTCTCTCAGGCAACCGGTGATGTCACTTCCTGGTTGCTGTGATTGCAAGCTATAAAATCTGCTGGGGCTTCATTAAAAATAGCAGCTTAATACATCTGTCAATCCTTTTAATTAGGAAACACAGACAAAAGTGCATGTTTTCATTATGGTTGTTAATGAAAGCAATAAATTCTGCATACAAATGAAGCAGCCTCCAAAAATGTTGTATAAGAAGCAGATAATATTTATTTCGGGTATAGCAAGAAGGTGTGTGTGGGGGGGTGGGGGGGGAATGAACATCTTAAGAATATTGGTGTGAGAATAGTCCTATAAAATGTGTACGGATATTGCCTACATAGTATAGTACAAGTGGGACCTGCAGTAAAATATTGCAGTTTGAAGTGCTCCTTTTCAGTGTTTCATTCAGTCAACCAGCCCTGGCCTCTTGCAAAAAATTCCATTCAGCTCCCCCTCCCACCCTGTTTTCAACCCCCAGCCCCAATAACCAGTCAGCATTCCATGACTACTGAGCATGCTTGGTTCTCTTTGAGGTGTTTTAGGATTTTTCCCTCCGTAGGGCATCTCCCCCCACCCGCACACCAATTTTTAAAATTCTGCAAACATTGGGATTCCCCTGCTCCTCTTTTGCAATGGGCAACATAAGGAGCAATGGCCCCTGTTTCGGCAACATAAGGAGCAATGGCCCCGTTCAGAAAACACGCTAAACCGTAATGCATTCCATTAACCATTTTGTGGTTAAGCAGCATGGTTTAGCGTGTTGTCTGAACGGGGCCAGTGCTTGCAGAACTGAGATTGCTATTGGTATATAGAAGTGCGAACTGCAACAAAATGTCTTGGTGTGGAGCGCTCCCGTTCTCCACTCCAACACTCAGTCACTATTCTGTGTCCACTGAGCTGTTCAGACCTTGCTGGGCTGTTTCCAGGTCCCCCCTTAACATTTCTCCCCTACTTTTTGTACTTTTGCAATCCTTGGGGCTCCCTAAAATCTGTAGATATGTTCCACTTTTGCATAACATGCTAATTCAGCTACATAAGCATGGACACTCTCCCCTGAAGATGAGAAACAGAATATGAGATGATACAATTATGGTATAGTAATGTGTAATAAGGATTTCAGAGAGCACGATTAGTAAGCATGCCGAAACACGCTGTTTTCATTTTAACAGCAGCAACATTAGCTAGATGCACTTGTATTCTCTTTAGCAGAAATTGGAGGAGGTGCCACATTTTGTCTCCATAATTATTTACATAAAATGTACAAATTCTTTGCTACCCATAATTTATTTCTATCCCATCTTCCTTCTCATCCTTGTGCTGTCATATTTTTTGGGGTAGTTGTCATTGACATGACTTCTTAGGATTAAACTAGATGTGATGTTAAATTTTGCATTGAACATGCACCTATTTAAAAATGCAAATAGCAGCTGATATTTTCCTCTACTGCTGTGCTCCTGATGAAAAGCACTAGTTTTAAATTCAGACGAAGGATGAATTCATTCATATTTGGATCACTTTGAACCAAAAGCAATGAGGTAATCTCTGAGGTGTACCGGGTTAGTCTTGGGATGGGATATGGAACTACACAAGAGTTCCAAAAATATGTTTTTACTCCCCTCCACCCCTGCTGCAGTTTGATTCATTTCTGTACCTCCTGTAAGCTCTTCAAGCCCTCCACAAATGGAATATGCCAGGCAGAGAGGAAGACGAGGGTGGGTGTTACTGATAGCTCTATGACTGACAGCTCTAACTTCCAATCAGTGGATAATTTAACTACATGGTGGTGGGACATTGAAAGATAATATCTGAAGATGCTTCAGTGATTTCTCTGTTCTTTATTAGTTGTCTGCCAATCTATCAGGACCTGTGACAAGGAAAGGGTCTGTGAAGTTGATGACTGTGTTTTGCATGTGTGACCTCCTGGATTCCTGGTGTCCCTTCACTCTTTATTCCAGAACAATCCTTTTCTAAAATGCAATCTCCCTTGTATCCTTCCCCTGCTCTTTACTGTTGTATCTAGGGGGATTCACACATTGTACTGAACACGCATTCACATTATAACCATTCTCTTTCAGATTATATGTGTTAAACCTAAGTGCCTTACACCCACACCCAGCACGCCTGGGCGGGGGGTGGGGGAGGCCAATTGTGGGTGAGGGTGGCATAACGAGGCGTGGAGGTTCACCATTGGTGACTTCCGTGTGGAGCTACCAGAGCTGGTAGGGGACCAAGGGAATATATTCATCCACACCCCTCCCAGCTACCTCTTTCCTGCATGGCTCCCTCCCTCCCTCCCCTATAGACAGTATGGGCTTGCTGCTCGTCTTTTTGGCAGCCAAGTAGAATTTTTTTGCTCATAATCTAACTTGGTTATGAGTGTTTTTTTCACCTACTTCATACTGTAAGACAGGCAGGGAGCATTGACTAGGTTAATTTGGTTAATTCAATTTGGTTACATTTGAGTAGGTGGGTAGGTGCGAGCATCTGGAGTGAATTTGATATTGGTGAGCATTCACAGGCACCATTGTGGTGATGGGTAATGATTGAGGCCCACAACTGGGAGCCTTGTGGCACCAGCTGGCTGGATAAGGGTTACCTTTGAGGCCAACCCTCCTCACCCAAAATCGGAGCCCTGCAGCCTAAGGGGAAGGGGTGACACCAGAAGGCCTCCCTACCCCAGGAGAGGGAAGCCTGTGCAGTGGTGAATTGCCAGGCATCACTTTAGGGGCGGTGAATGGCTCACCCGATCCTAACAATGACCTGTGAATATGCCTGCTTAGGCCTTCACCCCTTTTGCAGATCTTTAAATAAATATGGCCCATTTCTGTGTCTCATCTCGTCATTTCTCACCCTTCACATCTGCAATATGTTAACACTTCTTCTGTCTTGAACCTAATCTGTGTTAGTAATTATAAGTCATACCCACTCACCCTGTATACTTCATTCTAGTTCTAGTAGAATATGATTTCATTTTTGTAAGTCTCTCTGTGTCTGCTGCTATAGGGTTTGTATGACTCAGTGTCTGTCTAGGTCTTTTGATGTGTGTGTTGCATGTGACTGTGATGATCATGTGCATATGCGCGCTCACACACACTGTTATAGGTGCACCTAGAAGTGCATTAGTGTACACTTTCAAAATAGTGTTCTCCACATCAAGGATGAAGTACAAGCATGTTGCCCTCAAAACAGTTTCTGGAAAGGGAAGAGACAGAATTGGCCAGATCACTTCTCCCCACTTCTCCAATTTGAGTTTTAAAGCCTCCAATACTTAAAAAAAAAAAAAACATAACTCCCTTCATCTGTGCACCTACTTGAGTGGAATCTGGCAGGCATGATCCCCTCAGAAGAGCCTGCAAATATCCAATTCTAAGAAAGAAAGAAAGAAAGAAAGAAAGAAAGAAAGAAAGAAAGAAAGAAAGAAAAGTTACTCTGCTTTATTATAATGCATTAGTTTATCGGTTTTGTTTTAGGTTTAGTTCTCTTTGGAACTGCAGCAAACTGTTGCAATTTATTGTTTTTATGGTTCATTGTACATTCAGAGAGCTATTCAGAAATATATTCAACAAACAAACATACAGTACTTTAGAGTGCTCAATTTGCTTCCTATTCATGATCTATACATCAACCTCATAAAAATGGTCAGTATTATTACCCCCATGCTACAGATGGGGAAACGGTGCTGAAGTGATAGCTGAAAGAAAGAAACATGAGATTGCAAATCACTCTCAATTTCAGTGGGAAAATAATCTCCTTCTCACCTCTACGCTTTCTGAGAACAACAATTTGGTACTGCTTTACAAATAAATTCATTTTTCTAATCCTTTGAGGAATGTCTCTTGAAACTTTGCAGAGGAGTTATTTTTCCTGTGATACCAGTAGGTTGAGAGTAATAAACACTGGGCAAATTCTTGTTTTTAATGCCAGAAGCTGATAAGAAGGGAGCGCACCCCTGAGCTTCATTCCACCAGATTCCGAGACTCAAGATGTGGCAAGAAAGATTTATGCCTTTTCAAAAACAACTTCTTCCCATTCCTAACCTCTCCATGAGGTTGAAAAACATGCATGTAACTCATACACTTTTCTTGTTTGCATTTTCTGCTTTTATGAAAACCTCAGGGGCTCCAAATTATTTTGAAATCAGCAAAGTACCTTCACCAAGACGATCACACTACCCAACTTTTAATAGTTCCTATATGATAATGAACCTGTTCTTCTTGATTCTAGCCTGCTTGCATATTGAGTCTCCAAGGGGAACACACACACCCTCTCATGCCTCCTCAGAGTACCAGTCTCTGTTGGACAACCATGAGGCCTTGGGGAAAGGTGGCCCCAATCCCGGAGAGAGTCTTTTTATATTTTAGCTTGATATTGTGTTTTTATATTGTGGTTTAAGTTTTATATTTTAAATTGTAGTTTATGGTTTTAGTTTTTGTGAACCGCCCAGAGCACTTCGGCTATTGGGTGGTATGCAAATGCAATAAATAAATTAAAATTAAAATTGGGGGGAGGTAATGTGCAAGATGCCCCCCACCATTTGAGGAAAGGCAGGTGGTAACCCAACAGAGACCCTTCTCTCTTGAGTTCTTCTACCTCTGGACTCCCCTACCCAGTGAAGCATGTCTGGTGCCAACATTGCTAATATTTGGGTTCCAGGCAAAGCTATTTTTATTCACCTAGGGTTTTTTTTAAGTTTAAAAATAGTTGTTAGCTTCTCCTGGGATTTATTTCTTAGTTTTCGATTTGTATGTGGCATTCTGTACTCTTTTTAAAGCATTTTGGATACATGGCTGAAAGTAGGGAGAACCATTAAGTCTTGATTACCTCTTCAAAGCTCACCTTTGCCTCATTCTCATCCTTGATGTGAGCATCTTTTTCTGAATGGGAAAAAATGAGCAGTTTTGACTGGGAAAAGTGCGCTTAAAAAAAGAAGAACCATGCAGCCAAATGCACGCTTCTCCCAAGCAGGAAATGTGTAAAGTGCACACTGCAAGTGCACATTTTTCAGAAAGGATACATTTTTCAAGTATGATTACAAGCTCGAGAATGTGTGAGCATTTCTTTTCTTTTTTTGGGGGGGGGAATGTGCTCCTGTTTGTGTTCATGTTCAGGGTAGTGAACGAACAAGTTATGATGATTTGGAAACAGAAATGAAACTCTCATACATCCATAGTGGGTGGTATATATACAGTACATTGTATAAATAAAGAAATACTTCCTATGGACACATTTTGGTAATCTATCTCATTTCACTCCTCTTCTTGTACCTCTGAGAAAACATGAATGCATTCAAACAAATATGAATACATCCAACACTAAATCTACATGATAATGTATTGTTCTCCTAATCATTTCAAGAGGTGTACAAAATTATGCATGGTATGAAGAATGTGGCTAGGGAGACATTTTTCTCCCTCTCTCAAAAGACTAGAACCCAGGGTCATCCCATGAAGCTGACTGGTGGCAGATTCAGGACAAATAAAAGGAAGTACTTCTTCACACAGCACATAGTTAAATTATGGAACTCACTACCACAAGATGTGGTGATGGCCACCAATTTGGATGGCTTTAAAGGGGGGTTGGATAAATTCCTGGAGGTGAAGGCTATCAGTGGCTACTAGCCCTGATAGTTGTGTGCTATCTCCAGTATTCAAAGCAATAAGCCTGTGTGCACCAGTTGCTGGGGAACATGGATGGGAGGGTGCTGTTGCACCATGTCCTGCTTTGTTGGCCACTGTGTGAACAGAGTGCTGGACTAGATGGACCCTTGGTCTGATCCAGCTTGGCACTTCTTATATTCTTAACATAAGGATATAAGAACATGATGAGCCATGCTGGTCTATCAAAGGTCTATCTAGCCCAGCACTCTGTTCGCATAGTGTTAGGGTGACCATATGAAAAGGAGGACAGGGCTCCTGTATCTTTAACAGGAATGTAGAAAAGGGAATTGCAGTAGGTGTCAATTGAAGAAGGTGAAATTCTCTCTTCATCACAACAGTTAAAGCTGCAGAAGCCCTGCCCTCTCTTGTATCTGGCCACTCTACTATAGCTAGTGTAGCTTTAACTGTTGTGATGAAGAGGGAAGTTCACCCTCTTCAATGGACACCTGCTGAAATTCCCTTTTCTACATTCCTGTTAAAGATACAGGACCCCTGTCCTCCTTTTCATATGGTCACCATACACAGTGGCCAACGAGCTGTCAACCAGGTACTCTCAAGCAGGGCATATAGCAAAGGCCGCATATATTTACATGGGGTAGCCATCTTAGTCTAAAAAGAGGTGCCAGAGAACTCAAGCTTGGAAACCCTTGATTAGTATCCAATATGTCCAATATAGAGTAGACTAATTAGTATTGACTAATCTAAGTCTCATTCATTTCAATGGGTCTATTCTATATAGGACTAACATTGGATACCAATGTTAAGAATGCTTGAATTCTGTAACATGACCCAGGCTGTAACTGTGAGTGCAGAATTTCCTAACATTAAGTAGGAGTAAATCAGTGGGAGAGGATTGATTTACTGCAGATGATGCAGGAGGAATGGTTTCCCAAACCTACTTTATTATCTTCAATTCTATCTCAGCATTCTGATGTTTCTCCTCTCTTTCACAGTGCAGTGGTTCATGAAGAATGGATTGATGTCACCCTGGTCTGAGCCCTAGAAAATGGGTTTTACATCGGAGGCCTTTGCTAGACCTACCTTAAAATCCGCACCAGACGAGGGGAGAGCCTGCGATGCAACTATTGTGGGATCTCACCCTCGTTTACACGCGAGACACGACAAGCTCATGAACAGAACCGTCGCGCCCGCCATTTTTTCCTTTTCTTAAAGGGGCCGGATGCGCACGAATGCTTGTGAGCTTAGGTAAGTTTTTTTTAAAAAAAATGTCCTCCCCGCTCCCCCCCACCCTGCCCCCAATGGGTGCAGCGCTCCTGGGGAGCACTGCGCCCTGTGCGCAGCTTCTCCCGGCTATGCACGAGTAATTGCACAGAGCCGGGAAAAGCGGCAGAACGGGCTACACGCTCGTGGTCTGGGGCTCAGCCAGAGACCGTGGGAAAAATTGGGCTAGAAGGGGTAGGCTATATCCAGGGCCCAGGGAGGGTTGATCCCTCCCTGAGCCCGGGATCCCCTGTGCATCATCTGGATGCACAGGGGCGATCCCGGGTATCAGCCCGGGATATAGCCTGGTCTAGCAACAGCCTGAGTCTTGGTAAAGTCTAGGATGATGAAAGTAAGCTTCAGCTGCAACAATGCATTATATAATATTATTTTGTGATGCAGTCTCTGTGTTAAGCAAATTAATAGAGAGATGTGCAAAATGGGCAGGATATACTCGAGAGCAAGCTGTTTTATTTGGACGTACATTTAATTAAAGAGCTCAGGTGTTTCCATAGTTGTATCCAGTCTCCCAAATGAATGTTAAAAAGCAATTATATTTGAACTTTTCATGTTGCCATATTCAAAGGCTGAGTTGTAGATGTTTATTTTTGTAAACACTGCTTTTAATTTATTATGTAAGATTCCTGCAGTATTTTGTAGTATAGACAACAGTTTACAGACTTAATTTTGTTTACTAGCAAAATGCTCATTATTATGCCAGGTGAGTTATAGAGAAGAGTGTGTGTTTGTGAATGTTTCAGTGTCACTCCAGAAATTTTCTGTGTCAGAGGTTTGAGTTCTGGTTTTGCCCTTCCCAAAACAGGGTCAAGTGTAGAACTTTTATTTTACCATAGAATCTACATAGTGCTGCCTTGGGTTCTGTACTTTACTCATCCTAAAGCATGGGTGCACCACCTGTGGCCCCCAGACATGTATTATTCACCCTGTGCTCCCCCTATACTGCTGCCTAATTCCCCCCACCCCCATTCAGAATCCACTAACGGCATCCCCAAATCAGCCATGCCAGTCCAGGGTGCTGGGAAGCGGAGGAAGCTAAAGAACCACAGCAGTTGGAATTGCTGCTTCCACATGGTGGTATGAAAGGTGTAACGCTCATTGGGGTCACCGCAGATGGTGATGGAGGAGTCTCGGGCTTCCAGAGGGTTTTTTTAAAGCAAATTTTCCAACTGCAGAAATGCATTGTCAGACCTGCCCACCCACCCAAGCCAAACACATTATTTCTCTTTCACAACAGGACAGATTATCACCAACACTAGAAGCACCTTAAACTTAAAGACAGATTGACAGGCTCATACGGATACCCAGGGAGGATAACAGACCAAGACAGGTACCCCACTGGTTGTTACCAGAGCCCCCAATTGAAACCACTGCAACGGATCATCAGTGAACTCCAACCCATCATCAGCACAGGCTCTTCTTTCTCATGAACTTTGGGAAGCAGAGCAGTCCTGGCCTACAGACAACCTCCCAACCTGAACCAGATGCTAACCAGCAATAGCAGACAGGACAGACGCACAGACAGAGGGACCAGACCATGCAATAGACCCAAGTGCCAACTCTTCCCCCACATCTATTCAGGCAACACTGTCACAGGACCAAACAACATCAGTCATACCATCAAGGGGCTCTTTCACCTACATCCTTATATAATTTGTTTTACATGCCATCCCTGACTTTGTCTATTGTTAAGTTCTTAATAAACACATACACATAATATGTGTCTTATTTTTTCCACCACTTTTTTAAACTGCACATTATCAGATTTCCAACTGCATATTTTTTCCAAACTGCACATTTTGTGTCCCAACTGCACACTAAAAACACACACCCTGCTAGCTTCCCTTTCCCTCAGCAACCCTGAAACAGCCTCCTCTCCATCTCAAGTGTGTGTGCCTCTCTGTGTGTCTCTTTGGCTATGTGCATGTGTCTGTGTCTATGCACATGTGTGACCGTCCTTGTCGTCATGCCCAAAGATGCCCTTGGAACCAAAAAAGGTCAGGCTAAAATGTGCCAAAGAGATAGAATGTTGGGTGCTGGGTGGTTTTTTTTTTTTTTCATGATGTTGCTGTAAAGGACAGCAAAGTTCAAGCTCTTCTGGTCTCTTATGGAGAATATTGCACAGTTTTGGAACAGCTGTCTAAAAGACCTGCTTCCTGTGGTTGCATCTGAACCTGTTGCAAAACCATCACAAACAGCAGGAAGGAGGCAGATTAGCTGTAAGACTGACAGCTACCACTCAAACAGCTCTGGGCATCATTTAACCTAAAACATACTTTGTGACAAATAACTTCCCAGAAACTCACAATTTTTCCTGGATTTGCCAACATTCCTAGCCAAGGTGTGCCAAGGTGTGGCAGTACTTATTTTACGATTTCTTAGGGGAAGGTCTGTATTATTCCATACAGGTTTCCTGTTCTCAAGAAATGAGGGAAATAGTATCCTTTATGGAGTGAGAATAGAACACCGGATATTAGATGACCATAAAAGTGTTATTTTATTTTAAACTATTTTAAAAAGACTTTTAATAAATCACACACAAAAATTGGATGCAAACAGAAAAACAGGGCTCCAACCTAAACAGAACTCATTGGCATTAATTTTAATAACACAGAATGATCAGTACACATAATACCTAAGACATGTGAGAGGAGTCACACAAATGATTATCAGTGCCAATATTCTTCCTGTCCATTCAACTTGTAATCTGTACAGCACCATGTACATTGATGGTGCTATATAAATAATAATAATAATAATAATAATAATAATAATAATAATAATAATAATAATTTGGACCCAGGCTTTTCAGCAGTTACTAGCAATGTTATAGTGGAAGCAGCAGAGCTTCTGGACTTTCTTTTTTTTGTTAAGGGCAGAAGGTGTGAAATAATATTCCAGACTACCAGGGTAATAGACCCTTCTTGCTCAGGGAAGTGAATGAGGTGATAACAAAGCTTTCAGGTTTTACTGTTGTTTGTGACAGATTATCTATTCTTACATTATTTCTTACATATTATGCCTTTTCCTCCAAGGAGTCCAAGGTAGCATTCATGACTCTCCTCTTCTCCATTTTTATTCTCATAACAACTCTGTCAGGTAGTTTAGGCTGAGAGTCACCCAGTCAGGTTCACGGCAGAGTGGTGGTGGTGGTGGGGGATGAACCCAGGTCTCCCCAGTCCCAGTTCAAAATTCTAACCAGTACTGGCTCTCACATTAGCTTAGTGGAAGTCAGTGAATTAGGAAAATAATTAAGCAGAAGCTAGATACTCATTACCTTTACTTTGCTGGGGTTCTTATTTCATTTCAGCCATTTAAATAGTAACATTTCTTTGTAAAATGTTTTGCATTTATTTACTTATTTATTTTATTTACAAAATTTATATACCGCTCCCCATTCAGAATAAAGAATAATAATAAAAAAACCAACCAGAATAAAAACACATTCAAAGTAGGGGTGTGCACGGCTCCCCCGCTCCGCCCCGCGGGCTGATCCGAAAATTTCGGATCGGCCCGCTCCGCCCATATTCCGCTCCTCTTCGCCATGGAGCTCCGGATCGGAGCTCCGCAGTGGAGGGGAGGGTGGGAGGTTTACCGGGCCCTGCCACCGTCGCCGCCCATGCGGCGACGGCGGCAGAGCCCGGTAAGGGACCAAGGGGGAGGGGGGCCGACGGAGGCAGGTAAGGGAGAGGAGGGCGGGGGTGGGTTACCGGGCCCTGCCGCATGGGCGACAGCAACAGCGGCAGGGCCCGGTAAACCCCACTTACCTTTCCGGCGGAGCTCCGGATCAAGGCGAAGGATCCGCCTTCACCTCGATCCTCTTCGCCACGCTCCGCCGGCCCCCCAATCCTCTTCGCCTCCGCCTTAAGGGCAGGCGAAGCCCCCCGCTCCGCTTCTAATTCGCCAGTCCGAGTAGAAGCGGAGCACATCCCTAATTCAAAGTACATTTTTAAAAGAAACAAAGTGCAAAATAAACCATGGCTGGTCATTAAGAGAAGGTTTCACGGAACACATTTTCAGGAGGCACCTAAAGGAATACGAAGTTGGTGCCTGCCTGACCTCCAGTGGTAGGGAATTCCATAGGATGGGGGACACCAAGCTGGAACCACAAGGAGCATGCCCTCGATGACCTCAATGACTGGGCAGGTTGATAGGGGAGTAAGCGCTCTCTCAGCTAAAGAATTATTTTTTAATTTGAATCAATCAATCAATCAGGGACCTAATTTTTTTTTTGTTAAAGCTCAAATGGCTTTTACAAATTAAACCTACACAGTCAGAATTAAGCACCACTGAAGTCAATGGAGCTTACGTTTCTTTGTGTGTGTGTGTGTGTGTGTGCGTGTGGTGTTTACACACTATTATGATGAGCTGCTGCATTTAAACATTTACCACGATTTCTTCTCTTCACTCCTCTCAGTACTTGCTTGCTTGGAGATGCAAGATAAGTAGGCAGCAATGAGAAAGAGCAGCAGAACCCAAGGCTTGGCCAGGCCCCCTCTACTGACCTGGGCCTCAGCCAGTGCCTGATGATACCAACCCTTGACGTTCACCCTGATGATCAGTACAGCAAAAGAATCACTCGCTGCATGCATCCATTCTTCAGCCACTCTTCAACTGCTCATCTGATCAGATCAAACAGCTGAGCAAAGTGCCTCTAAAATCAAAGTACTAATCTGGTTTCCGTGAAGTCAAGGCTGTTAGCTTGCCAGACAAATCTTTCACAGTGTTGCTTCAACACCTGCATCGTTGAATATAATAACTTTGTATCTTTTGTTTTCTATTGTTCTTTTCATTCATTCTGCTGAATTTTTCATGCAATAAATTATATAGTACTCGGTTACATAATAAAGGATCCACAGTTATTGCCAAATGCCCACCTGTGCTTTTCCTTAAACCTCGAGCATGTCCCAACACTACTTCTGGCTCATCTGCTTCTTCAAAAGGCAGACATCTGTAACCAGTGAGTTCAGACTAGAGAATTACCCAATAACCCATCATTATGTTGTCTGGCCAATTTGCAGCCTTTCCAAGATCATAGGCTACATGTTATTTCAGGGCAGTGGTGATCCTGGTAGGGATGTCAGAGAAATCTTCAATGGAGTCCAATGTGTTTGGATTTCTATGGACCTGACCTGCAGATTTCTGAGTTGTGCGGATTCTGCAGACTTGTGGACTAGGGTTTTTTGTTTGTTTATTTTTACTTTGGGGGGGGGATTTGTGCTATTTTGTTCATTTGCAGCAAATCAACAAGCGAATCTATGGAAGCCAAAATCTGTTGCTAGAGCTCCCCCTTTGCTGTCCCCCCACCCCCATGGAGAAATTAACATTTGAAATGGGCGTCTGTGCTATTTAGCACAGGATTCAGCACCAACTCTGGACCAAAATAGACAGTACTTTAAATCAGTAACTAGCAGGTAGGAACTCCCATTTTTACTCTAGAGTAGTACAGGGGGCTGATCCATATCATAAAAGCACCTCCACTCCCTCATGTTAGCGTCCTGATCCAGGTTTGGTCCCTTGAGCCTACTCTAAAGTAAAAATTAAAATCAGATATAGCTGCAAGATACAGATTTAAAGTAAAGCTTGTTTTGGCTCTCCAATGGCAGCATCTAAATTAATACAATCTGTTAGCAACAACAACTACTTCCAGTAGCAGCTATGAGATGCTAGAATCGTATTCTTTCCCCCCAGTTAAATAGGCCAACCCTTGAGATGTGTTGAAGGCATTACTATTTGGCTGAGGCCACAAGGATTTTATTTTAATAGTCCATTCTTCAAGTGCCTGTTTCATTTCTTTTCACTCTCTTTTCAGTTTAGAGAAATGGCTTAATATGTCCAGGGGAGAGGGGTGTGGGGAAGATTTGAAACTGTTTTGCAAAATCATTGACAATTGATACAATCTCAAAATGCCCTGGCATACAACACCATGTAGCAGGAGAATGATAAAATGGCTTGACGTTCCCATCACTGGCAAACACAACACCAGACTTCCATCACAGTAGGCTTAATAGATGAATCTTGCCTAGCAATGGGTGGCAAGCAACCCACACATGCTTGACTATAGGCCTTGTGCCTGCATCAGTTATCTCTGTTATTCATAGCTAGAAATACTGATAAGTCACATGTAATATGGAGTTGATCTTATTAACTAAATGTAAGAAATGCTGGAGACAAACAATGGATAATGATGATTAATGGAATGACTAGGTTTTATTCCATTAACGATCCTATTATTGGCTCAGCTGTCAGGCAGCAGAACTTGCCAGTTGCCGCCCACCTGATTACAGCATGAAGATGATTTGCTAAAGAATTATGGATCCATTTTGTTTGCCAAGCCGAAGGCAGAGATGACATAAAGAAGGAGTCAATTCCCTTATCCATCTTGCCAGGCTTTTTATTTGCAGATGAAGACAGAGAACTTAAGCAATATGACTGAATATAATTACTCCTCACACTTGGCAAATCTTTCCTTTTTTAAATCTTCTTTAAGAACTTCACTTCATTCTTGGAAATTGTGCTGGCCATAATAGAATAAAACAGAAACAAAGGAAATAGGTTTTGGAATCAACTCTCTATAGGATCAAGACTCATAAAGGTGAAGTTGCATAGTAAAGACCAAAATCTGATTTCATATTCTTGTTCCTGCAACAGGATTTGCCCCAAGTAGTGGTGCTTTAACATCCAGAGAAACATTTGTCCCAACCTCAAAAATCTTTTCTGCTTTCGTTTTATATGTGATGACAATTGCAAGCTTAGGAAGCTGTCTTAGACTGAATCAGACCATTGTATATGGTAAAATACGTATCATTAGGAGACGTCGTAATAGGCTCAATATCAACCTCCTCATGTCATTTCATGCTAATAAGCTGACATGGCAAGATGTAAATGATTCATGTTGTTATTGGCCATAAAAAGCATTCTGGAGCTATGGATCCAGTACATAGTGGGAGCTGGCTGTTCTGGAAACAGCCCTCTTAACCATGAACAAGCCAGAGTTCACAACCCAACAATAAAGCCAGACACCAAGCAGGATATGACATTTTGAAAATGGTTTGAAAACTGTATATAGACTGTTTCCTGGGCCCTAACAGTTGTCATTACTAGCGGTGTGCTCTCTCCCCTGCCCAGGAATTATCTGGTAACTGTGAACATCCATGGAGCATTTGAACTTCCAGAGAGGAGATCAGCTGATTCCAAACCTATCGATTAATATCAGAGCGGAGATGTTCCCAATCAGATCTTCTAAAGTCTCTGAAATTATCTGACTGTTTTTCAGGCATCAGTGCTCTGTGTGTGTCTCAATTGAATATCTCCAAATTTGGAAGACACTAAGTGGGTTGAGGGGTAGCTTTGACATTGACGTCTGTGGCTAACCAATAAGGAATTGTCACAGTGCTGTCTGTGACAGTGTTCTCCTCCAATTGCAGTGTTTGGGGGAGTGGGAAACACTAACTGGCTACTGGTTCTGTCTGTGGAGGGGGGGATAGGGAGTAGGCATGTGCTCCGCTCTGATTAGAAGCGCAGAAGCAGGAGCGAATTGGCCTGCTCCGCCTTGCCCAGAGGCGGAGTAGAAGCGGACCGCGGACCCCTAGAAGCAAGGCGAAGAGAAGCGCCCATTTTCAGAGCGCTTCTCTTTCCGCGGAGCGCTCCGATCGCCATCTTGAAAACATTTCGCCCATAGATAACTGGGTTGTTTTTGAAGCTATCGTTCTGAAAATTCTTGTGCTTAGACAGTCGTGGATGGGGGTCATTTTAAGACTACTCTCACCTCTCTGCGTCGTGCGGGTCGCATGCTAGATTTTGTTAAAAATCGGGTAAACGAACATTACAAACAGGGACAGCGCGGGTCAAACGGCGGTTTTCGCCCATAGGATTGCATTGCAGAAAAGTATCGGGGATAACTGGGTTGTTTTTTAAGTTATCATTCTGAAAATTCTTGTGTTCAGAGAGTCGTGGATGGGGGTCATTTTGAGACTACTCTCAGCTCTCTGTGTGGTGCGGGTCGCGCACTAGAAGTTTTGGAAAAGTAGGGTAAAGGCGGGAAAAAGATTACCTTTTCAATTGCTGAGGGGCAGAGTCAACTCCCAGTCATGATCACATGATCACAAAGTTGGAGGAGGGGATAGGCAAAACGGGTAACTTGGGATTCTGGGAAACTTCTCTTTCTTAATCTGAATGGACTGTTCCCAGTGTTTTTTTAAACAGTAGCCCCACCAAATGCACAAACACAACCTGAAATCATATACTAAGCCAATAATAAGAGATAGAAACACAGCACTGCTACCCACCCTAACTTTCGTGGACAACTGAAAAGATGTGGTGCAAGGGGATGAGCTCCCCTAGGGCATCTCATTGTGGACGTGCCCCCACTCTCTCCTGTACTTGGAAGGCCATCAGAGCCTTCCAAAGAGAGTAACCCAGTGAAGCAATGCCTATCATGAGTTGAAGTGACAGTTCTACTTCTCTTAGTGGTGGAGCAATGCCTATCATGAGTTGAAGTGAGCGTTTTACTTCTTAGTGGTGGAGCAATGTCTTTCATGAGTTGAACTGACAGCGTTGCTTCTTAAAAGACTGGTCACTACTAGGACCAGTCAAATTGGCAGCTGCTTCCCCCTCCCCCGGGCACGTCCCCCTATTACTGGTAAAAGACAGATATAACCTTTTTAAAAAAGTTCTTCTTGTTGTTTATTCAGCAACACTGCTGCTTTTAATTCCACCCCTCCTTCGTTTATTTATTTATTTATTCCATTTTATATGCATTACTGGCTTATCCTTGGCTCACTTCCTTATGCCCCCAGAAATGCCAGCTGCCTGCCTGCCTGCCTTCCCTCTCTCCTCTCCTGCCCGCCTTGCAGGGATGCTGTGTGTGTCTGGCTTTGACTCAGGGGAGAAGTCCTTCCTGCGCTCACTTGGAGTTTTGGAAGTTCCAAATCCATTTTTCAAGTGTGGAAGAAGATTTCATAGGTTTATCTCTACTCCCCAATTCATGGCATGTTGGGATTTCCTTTGAAATGGCCCCATTGAGAGGTCTGCAGGTTTAAGCCCCGCCAAAAAACAGGGGATGATGGGACTGCCTTGAGTCTCGGCGTGCGGCGTATGTATCCCTGGATAAGCTTTCATGGTGGTGAGTTTGAGGTTTTTTTTTAACGTGCAAATTGACGGAACTATTGGAAAGGGGTGTGAATGGGTGTTGGATTTTCATAAATTCCCCAAAAATCAGGGGATGATGGGACTGCCTTGAGTCTCGGCGTGCATATGTATCCCTGGATAAGCTTTCATGGTGGCGAGTTTGAGGTTTCTAATGTGCAAATTGACGGAGCTATCGAAAGGGGTGTGAATGGGGTGCCCGATTTTCAAAAATTCCCCAAAAATCAGGGGATGATGGGATTTCCTTGAAACTTGGCAGCAATGTGGACACGTGGATAAGCTATCATGGTGCTGAGTTTGAGGTTTCTAACGTGCAAATTGACGGAGCTATCAAAAGGGGTGTGACTTAGGGTTATGGGTGGTGCGTTAGAGGTTAGAGCCCCGCCAAAAATCAGGGGATGATGGGACTGCCTGAGTCTGGGCATCCATGTGGACACATGGATAAGCTGTCATGGTGGTGAGTTTGAGGTTTCTAACGTGCAAATTGACGGAGCTATGGAAATGGGTCTGAATGGGGTGCCCGATTTTTATAAATTCCCCAAAAATCAGGGGATGATGGGATTGGCTTGAAACTTGGCATCCATGTGTATACGTCCATGAGGTGTCATGGTGCCAAACGTGAGGTTTCTAACTTGAACAGAAAAAAAGTTGTTTACTTTTTTAGCTTTCAATGCAACCCTATGGGGGGGGAAAACGGAGCTCCGATCCGGATCCGGAGCTCCGAGCGGAGCGGAGTGGAAATGGGCGGAGCGGGGACAGGGCGAAGTGGCCCGATCCAAAAATCGCAGATCTGGAAGTGAAGCGGAGCGGGGGGTCCATGCACACCCCTAATAGGGAGCACATTTCTGCTCGTACTCATAGAAGTCAATCATTCACAGGGAAAGTGCTGCTGGGCTGGCTGGCATCATGAGTGAGTAAGCATCTACACCTGAGTTAGGGAGGCTCTTTCTTTCAGTTAAACTATTACTCCTATTGGCTGGCTGGGCTTCCAGTGCAGGTGGGGAGGGTTTCGTCCAATCGATTTGGAGGGCACCAGGTTGGAGAAGGCTGGAGGAGAAACTTCCACCAGCAGCAGTGGAGTTCTGCATCAGCAAAGTAAAGGATAAAAGCTCCCTCCATAAATGTGTGGGGGTGAATTAAAGTGTGTGTGTGTTTAATGAGGTTAATGGTTTGGGTTTTTTTTTTAAAAAAAAAAAATCCTAAAAAATGAAGGCATGAATCAATCCACTACAAACTTGGCATGTCTAAAGTCCTCCTTAAGAGCTATCACCTTGTCAAGTTTTAACTCTTTATCTTTAAAAATGAGGGAGCTGTAAGCATTTGATTAATTTCCATTGACAAGAGTGGCTATCTGAAAATAGACAACAGGGCAGAATAAGGGGAACCACTCTGAAATTGGTGCAGAGAGTTGCCTCAACAGAGCTCTGGCTCGAATTTCAAGGCAGTGAAGACCCACTTTGCACACCTCAATCACTATTGCTATAAGCCATTTTAAAGCAGTAGTTTAGATCGATCCTGACCAAATCTCTTCCTGGGTTGTTCATGGTTAATGAACCATAGTAAAACCACATTGCAGGGTTCCCATTTAATGACAACCCATGATTCAACCATTCAATGACAACCCATACTCAACCCATATGTGAACCATACTCTGGGTTGGCATTAAATGCAACCAGGCCATTGATTACAGCATGGCATTCCATACTGCCACAGCACTAGTGCGACATCCGTTACCACTAGGGATGTACAGATTTTAATGTAACCTGTTCCATCTGTGTTTTATGGATTGTCAGATGTCTTTCATTCCTTCATCTGCTCCTTGATGGAATCAGATCGCCCCCACCCAGAAACTTTTGGTCATCATTTGGGAGTGATAGAAGTTGAAGTCCAACACATTTGGAGAGCACCAGATTGGGGAAGGATGCTTTACTGGGATGGTTTAAAAAACCAGATGGTGTTTGGATTAGAATGGTAATGAAGAAGAAAGAGCTGGCAGGAAATGTGCAGCAATCCTGATGCATAGCCTTCGGCTGTTTGGGTACATGGCACTTGTATGGGTGCAGTATCTTGCTACATGTGGTATAACAAGCTAAAATGATATATATTTGGTGTATAATTTCAGTTTTCAAATAACAGATGTCATATTATATCACTTCACAATGAGCAATGTTCTCCCTGGTTCAAGCAGTGTTCTGAGTGACAGACTGTTATTGTGTGGTACCAACTTTGCAGAGTGCGGGGTACACTCTGTATATGAAAGATGGGCACTTGGTGCGGGTATTATTTTTTCCTTCCTAAAAATATATATTCTTTTTATCTTAATATTTTCAAATTTGGTTCCAGAAAGTGAAATAATATGGAATCAAAACAAACCAACAAATAATGCCAAATATGTATTAGCTAGAGCAGACATGGAGCCAATAACTGGGATGATTAATATTTCTGAATTCTGACATGAACTGACCTCATTGTCACCTCCTGGACTATGGTGCAAATGGAAATGTAGTTTTCTACTGGCTTTCATATTTTCAATACAGTTTTCAGATTTTTTAAAAAAGAACTTATATTAAAATACATTTGAAAATGCATCGTTTGAGATTTTATGTCTTATAAGTTTTCCACTGATTGAAATGAAATCATGTCATGCTTCAAGTCAAAGTAATATCAGTTCTTTCAATAATCAACTTTAAAGCATGTCTGCAGCACTCCTAATTGCTCTACTTCCTTTCATTTAGCTGGACTGGGGCTATAAGTTTTGTTAGCATTTTAGATCCATCTATCATATTTATATTTTCTTAGATGTCTCAAAGATCAAAACATTCATTAAACAATATTGCAAGTTATACATTTATACATGCCTTCAGATTCGAAATTTTGAGGCAAATTTATTCAGCGTGTGTTGTGCCGCACCACCTGTCAGTAAGCACAAAAAGGGATTTGCATTATAAAAGATAATGTACTAACTTCTGCAGGTCAGTGGGAGTGAAACATATTGCAAGTATTGGAAGCAGAAGCAAGTTTAACCTAAATGAATATAAATGATATATATTCAGATACCAAACTTGTGTGATGATGCCATTGCTTGCAGGGGGTTTGAGCCAATATGTAAAGCAAAATAAATGAAAATCGGTGAGTCTATAGAAAAGCATTAAAAATTATGGCTGAGCCAAGTGGGAACTGTTTTCACAAAAACTTTCAGCAGTACTGCAAAAGTTCTCCCTCCCCCACCTTTGGTAATTTTTCAAGGATGTCTCCGAAAGGGGGCAAAGAGAATGATGATCCAAGAAGCATTGCCTTAACTCTCAATTGGCTTTATGACATAGTCAATTCCAATTGACTACATAGGATTATGATGTCATCACATCACTACATAATTACCAGTTGGGATCACCAGCACACCATAATTAATTACCAATTCGGATCACTAACAGACCAGGCATCAAAACAGGCAGAAAACAAAGTGAGCAAGATCAAGTGAGCAAACATTTGGTGAAGCCCTATTGAAACTGAAAATTGTTTAAGGATGGGGGATGGAGGAGTGCCATTGATTGGATTAAAAGTAAAAATGCAGCTGAATCTCTATCTAAAAGCAGCATTGAACTCTTGAAATAGAATAAAATGCAGAAATTTCCCCATAGAAGTTGTCAACACCCTGTATCATCTGTGATAAGGACAATGTGGACCTGCTTGTGCCTATTTGTAGCACAGTAGTAGTACTTAATGTGGGTTGCATAAATGTTCCTGAGGTGTGCGCTTCATCTTCTCCACATATCAGAAAAGAAGCACTTGATGGTGGAATATAATTAGCCCTCATTCTTTGTCCTTGGCATTTGCTTATCTGAGTCTCTAAGATGTTGCTCTGTACTGAGCTAAACATTGGGGTCCATTTTAGTTGTTGTGATCTATAGCTCTTAATAGACCCATTGGATTAGAAGTGGGAAGGCTCGGGTTCAAATAATTACAGACTTTTTAAGGGAACTACATCTCCCATGATTCCTGGGCTTTGAGCACTGGCATACTACTCAGTTCATCAGAAACATAAAGGGCTTTTCTACACAAGGCTGTTAATCTGCTCCATCTACTTTTCATTTCATTGCAGAACTGAGATTTGAGCACAACATGAGGAGTGTTTCTTTTTCTACTACATAACCTCTAGGTGGCGCTGTGCTATAGCAGAATGGTGCAAAAAAACAAAAGTGGAAACAGCATATATATATATACACAAACGAAACTGGAAGGTTACGTCATAGTCTAAAGAATCTGTTAACAATGGTAAGTAGGGAATGACAAGCACACACTAATAGATCATGTAAAAACATTCAAAGAGGGAGGAAAGAAAAGGCCAAATCTCTTCCTCTTCTTGGTTTTTGTGGGGGATGTACTGCTGGCAAGGATAGAAGGGGCATTTTGTGAAGCCTTCCAACTGGCACAGGAAAATGTTCCAATATTCCCCATTTTTCCCCAGAAAAACTTGGGATCTTTTCCAAATTAATCCATGGAGAGCTTTGTGGAGTTTCCTGATTTCTAGATGCCAACTGAGAACAATGCTATTTCTCTGCACTTTACTGTCTAATATTTAAAAGCTGCTCTTCCTGCTTATTGATAGTTTTGCTACTGTTTGTTTTATTACAGGTCAGTTTTTACTGCCATTTTCCTTTATTTATTTATTTATTTATTTATTTATTTATCTGTTGGGTGTATTTTTAATGTATTGGTTTTATGTCTCCCTATACTGGATATTGGCTTATTGAAAGATGGGATAGGATTTTTTTTTAATAAAACAAAAAGCAGACTTTTTTGGCAATGGAATCCACAAATTAATGGTGCAGTACTATTAATTGCACTGTCAGGAATTGTAAGCCCCTGAATCTGAAGGCATCCAATAATCCAGTGAAGGGTGGGAGGAGTGGATGAGGCAATCTTTGCCTCCTCTTCCTCTCATCCTGTAGATTTCACCTGATGGGCTTTTTAGGAGAAGGGCAGGAGGCTGAAGAGGGCTCAGGATAACTCATCTCCTGGCCTCTCTGGTCTCCTCCCCTTCCACCAGACTATCCCTTTTGTCCTCCTCAGAAGTCACTTTTCCAACCTCAGAGAGTAGCTGGCTGCGAGGGGCCAGGGGAGGAGGGTTGGATCTCTGAATCTCTGTTCTGGGAACAGAATGTTGTCTCCAATCTCAAAATGGGAAATCTGAACACTCCCATGTCCCTGGGACCACAACATTGCTGTCTAAGTATGTCTTGTATGAAGAAATGGTTCTTTTTCTTTACTTGAACCTGAACCATAGAATGAATCTGAATTCCAGTATTTTGTAAACAGCATTTTCTTTTTTCTCTAAACACTATTCATTTCATACAACTCTGTCATGTTTCCCATTAGTTTCCCCCGCCCCGCCCCCCCGATCTAACCCACCCAGATCTTGACCTGCCCTTGATTCATTCTTGTTGGCTATTTCTGTTGTCCCATTCCCAGTTCTATATTATACCGTTTTTGAGAAGGGATGCCTGGAATCCTAAACATGTTCACATCCTACTGCTGTTCGAACAAACCTTCCCCTTTGAATGCCCAAAAAATTGAGGGGGGAGGGGAGCAGAACTCAGCCCTGTCATCCCTGTCCACAACGTCTATCCACCTAGCAGCCTGGCCCACAACAGTGTTGGACTGGGAGTTGGAAGATCCAAGTTCAGCCATGGAAACCCAGTAGGTGACTTTGGGCCAGTCACAGACCCTCAGCCGAAACTACCTCACAGGATAAAATGTAGAGGAGAAGGATTGTGTATGCCACCTATTGTCAGCTGTCTCCTGATGTTTTTTGTACGTGTTTTTTTACAGTGCCATCCTATATAAGTAGGATTATAAAGATGTATAGTTATGGCTCTTTTCTGCATATAAATGGAATCATTTTTATTGGGCCCTCAGGTACGCCTGTGCTCTGGGGCATGACTGTAAGCCTATGTGGCAGGGTCTCGCTATTTACTGTTTTACTCTGTACAGCACCATGTACATTGATGGTGCTATATAAATAAATAAATCATCATCATCATCATCATCATCATCATCATCATCATCTTTGGAGGAAAAAAGGTGGGATATAAATGCAATCAATCAATCAATCAATCAATCAATCACTTTATTATGGTCCAAGACCAGCACAACATTAATTCAGCAACAACCACCATACAGTAGACTGTCTGAAAGGGCAGCCTGTGCACATACGTTCTCCGCCTGGTTGAGAAACATTCTCAGTTGGCTCTTCCCATTGCATGTTGAGTCCACATGTATAGAACTGAATGCATGTAGATGTCCCTTTTCAGGCATCATGCCAAGCACCCAAGGCTGGTAGGTGGGGCAAGAGCTGATGGGCACAGTCCTGTTGCTCTGCTCTCTCCACACATTGGGTGGAAGTCTTTGAACAGCTCTCTTGCACCTATATAATTGCAGTCTGACATCTACTGCTCCCTGTTCTAATTACTAGGGATGTGCTCCGCTCCGATTAGGAGCGTAGAAGCAGTAGCGGATTGGCCTGCTCCGCCTTACCCAGAGGCGGAGTAGGAGCGGACCGCGGACCCCCTAGAAGCAAGGCGAAGAGAAGCGCCCATTTTTCGGAGCTCCGAGTTCAGGCGGAGCGCTCCGGTCGCCATCTTGAAAACATTTCGCCATAGGATTGCATTGCGGCAAATAATCGCGCATAACTACGTTGTTTTTGAAGCTATCGTTCTGGAAATTCTTGTGCACAGAGAGTCGTGGATGGGGGTCATTTTGAGACCACTCTCAACTTTCTGCGTTGTCTGGGTCGCGGGCTATATTTTTGTGAAAATCGGGTCAACCGCGCGGCTCAAACTGTGTTTTCGGCTTTTCGCCCATAGGATTGCATTGAGGGAAAGAATCGGGGATAACTGGGGGGGGGGGTTTAAGCTATCGTTCTGGAAATTCTTGTGCACAGAGAGTCGTGGATGGGGGTCATTTTGAGACCACTCTCAACTTTCTGCGTTGTCTGGGTCGCGGGCTATATTTTTGTGAAAATCGGGTCAACCGCGCGGCTCAAACTGTGTTTTCGGCTTTTCGCCCATAGGATTGCATTGAGGGAAAGAATCGGGGATAACTGGGGGGGGGTTTAAGCTATCGTTCTGGAAATTCTTGTGCACAGAGAGTCGTGGATGGGGGTCATTTTGAGACCACTCTCAACTTTCTGCATCGTACGGGTCGCGGGCTATATTTTTGTGAAAATCGGGTCAACCGCGCGGCTCAAACTGCGTTTTCGGCTTTTCGCCCATAGGATTGCATTGAGGGAAAGAATCGGGGATAACTGGGGGGGGGTTTAAGCTATCATTCTGAAAATTCTTGTGCACAGAGAGTCGTGGATGGGGGTCATTTTGAGACCACTCTCAACTTTCTGCATCGTACGGGTCGCGGGCTAGACGTTTTTAAAAAATCGGCGGGAAAAATACCTTTTTCAAAGGGCTGAGGGGCAGAGTCAGCTCCCGGTCATGATGATCCCAAAGTTGGAGGAGGGCATAGGCAAAACAGGTAACTTGGGATTCTGGGAAACTTCTCTTTCTTCATCTGAACGGGCTTTTCCCCGTGTTTTTTAACACAGTAGCCCCACCAAATGCACAAACACAACCTGAAATCATATACTAAGCCAAGAATAAGAGATAGAAACACAGCACTGCTCCCCACCCTAACCTTGGGGAACAACTGAATCGATGTGGTGCAAGGGGATGAGCTCCCCTAGGGCATCTCATCGTGGACGTGCCCCCACTCTCTCCTGCACTGGAAGGCCATTAGAGCCTTCCAAAGAGAGTAAAACGGTGGAGCAATGCCTATCATGAGTTGAAGTGAATGGTCACTTTTCAGTGGTGGAGCAATGCCTGTTCTGAGTCGAAGTGAGCGTTTTACTTCTTCTCAGAGCTGTGGCTGTCAGTGTCTTGAACTGGCAGCTACTTCCCCCTCCCCCGGGCACGTCCCCCTATTGCTGGTAAAAGACAGATATAGCCTTTTAAAAAAAGTTCTTCTTGTTGTTTATTGAGCAACACTGCTGCTTTTAATTCCACCCCTCCTTTGTTTATTGATTGATTTATTCCATTTTATATGCATTACTGGCTTATCCTTGGCTCACTTCCTTATGCCCCCAGAAATGCCAGCTGCATGCCTGCCTGCCTTCCCTCCCTCCTCCCCTGCCCACCTCGCAGGGATGTTGTGTGTGGGGTGCCCGATTTTCAAAAATTCGCCAAAAATCAGGGGATGATGGGATTGCTTTGAAACTTGGCATGCGTGTGTATATCCCCATGAGGTGTCATGGTGCCAAACATGAGGTTTCTAACTTGAACAGAAAAAAAGTTGTATAATTTTTTAGCTTTCAATGCAAGCCTATGGGGGGGGGAAACGGAGCTCCGGATCCGGATCCGGAGCTCCAGGCGGAGCGGAGCGGAAGTGGGCGGAGCGGGGGCGGGGCGGAGCGGCCCGATCCAGAAAATGGCGGATCTGCAAGTGAAGCGGAGCGGGGGGTCTGTGCACACCCCTACTAATTACTATCCTAGGGAAGGATCCAGCAGTGTCTGGCCCCTCATGCTATTGCCATTGCACAAGTATTGGTTTCTGCTTGCATGATTTAAACAGCGTTAGCAGCCAGACACCTTTGGATCCTTCCCCTAATGTTATATTTTTCTCCTCAGCAACACGGAACTGATATTTTCAGTGAACTTTCTCCCATGACTTCAAGATTTCTTTAGGCTACGATCATAGGGTTGTATCCAATGTTAGTCCTACTTAGAATAGACCCATTGAAATGAATGTGACTTAAGGTAGAGTAAAATTAGATACAACCCATTGGATACAAGCCATAATTTTTGTGAACCACCCAGAGAGCTTCGATTATTGGGCAGTATAGAAATGAAATAATAAATAAATACTAATAACCCATAGACACACTTACCTGGAAGTGAGTCCCATTAAAATCGGCGGGAATGACTTCTGAATAGCTGTCAGCATGGTACTATTTAAAACCATCTCATATGGGGAGAAAAAAAGAGAGAGACAGTAGCATGAATACTGCATACCATTGGTGCTGTAAAGGGGATTAATACAACTTCCAAAACTCTCTCACCTCTGCTATACTAATCCTGTCCTCTATATTAATCTTACAGGGTTCTTTTTTTTAGTGCTTAGTGCATGGTGTTTGGGGGGGAGTTTGGGGAGCCGATAAAGAAGCTGTTGCTGTGCTGTCTAAAACTGGAATGGTAATAATAGCTCAGTCCTTAAAATATAAGTTGCATCTTTTATAAAAGCTCTTGAGCAAATGAAACAGATGTCAATGGAAATTACACCCAGTCACTTCCTCCAACAGGCCCTGCAGCAGCTGCTGCTGCATCCCTCTTTTCTTTTTTTGCTCCCAATATTTTTTTTAGAGTTCACCTGTCGGGGACAAACAAGCTTGAGGACAGGCACGTCCCTTCTCCCCTGACCCTCCTGCCTCCCTGCACTCTACAAAGCAAAGCAACCCGGGATGTCCCAGAGAGGCGGTCAAACAGCCAATGTTGTGGAAATGCTGCATTGCAGATTTCAGCCATCAGGATTCTCGAAGTAACACAACTAGACGGAACACCCCCTCACCCCCACGCAAACCCACCCACCTTTCCATTTCATTCACGGAGTGACTGATTTCCCTTTTTATTTTGCAGTCATTTTAACTTGGAGCTTGGCCAAGGGTTTAGGGAAATACCAGGCATTTGGCTTGGACAGAAATAGTGTGGTGGCTTAAAGCACCACAGCAAAACAAATGAAAGGCAAAGTGGTGAATCAGATCCAAACTGGAAAGGGCAAACATGTGCAGATAAAAACGAGGATTAAGGGCCAGAAGACCTACATTTGCTCTGGGTGGTGACCAAATTTCTCCATCCAGCCCAAGGCTTCGTCCCAGGAATCTTCCTGAAACATTCAGGCAGGCAGTTCCATTAGAAACAAAGGAACCCAGGCTGACCCCCAAGCTATGGGATAGTCCTGGTTGTCTGCTTCTTATGACCGATAACTAATGAAGACATTGCTACTACTGCATGGTCCAATCAAGAGAACACAGATAAGAAAGCCAGTGTGGTGTAGTGGTTAGAGGTTTGGACTAGGATTTGAGAGATCCAGGTTCTAGCTTAACCCAACTCACAGGTTGTTCTGAGGATAAAATGGAGAGGAGGAGGACCATCTATGAGCTCCATCACACCCGCACATTTGCGCTATTTTACCCTTAAATTATCTGCCCTTGTTTCCATAGTGTGGGAAAGTGATCAACTTACACCTTTGCGCTTTTACATTTCATTCAGCTTTGCACCTCTCCTCTCCTATACACCAGTGTATTGTTGTTCTTCTGTTGAGATGCACAACCCTGCCCCCAGATACCCTCTGTACCTTCCCCTACAGTTCATTGGTTGGTGGTAGTTGGATACCACGCCCTCCCTATGTGGTTATTCCCTGTTGCCTAGGCTATGCCCTTTCCCCTCACCCTGCCTGGAGGCTTTGGGGCATAAACATACTAAAGTCAGATGCAGGCTTACCTTTGAGTAAACACCATTGAACAGAGAGAGACTTGCTTCTGAGTAAACAGAAGTAAGACCTCAGAAGTAAGCATGGGGTTGCGGAGCACTTCTTTCCAGTTTGCTGTTTTAAGACTTAGGGCTTTGCTAGACCTACCTTAAAATCCGGTGGTGAAGAGGGGCCAGCCTGTGCTAGAAGTAGTGCGGGCTGTCGCTCCTTTCCACACGTCAGTCGCTATGGGGTGCGCAGGAGAACACCAGCGGCAAATGTAGTTTTTTTAAAAATTAAAAACAGGGTTCCCCGCCCCCTGCCCCCGATTTCCCCACCATGGCTGCGATTCCCCCACTGCGATCTCTGGTTCCCCCCCCCCCGCGATCTCCGATTCCCCCATGATCTCTGGTTTCCCCCATCCCCCATGGTTTAGATTCCCCCCAACCCCTGTGATCTCCGGTTTTCCCCCATCCCCCATGGCTCCGATTCCACCCCGTCCCCCCGATCTCCGGTTCCCCCCATCCCCCATGGCTCCGATTCCCCCCGTCCCCCCGATCTCTGGTTTCCCCCCATCCCCCATGGCTCAGATTCCCCCCTGTCCCCCCGATCTCCAGTTTTCCCCCCATCCCCCATGGCTCTGATTCCCCCCGTCCCCCCGATCTCCGGTTTCCCCCCCATCCCCCATGGCTCCGATTCCCCCATCCCCCGATCTCCGGTTTCCCCCCCCATCCCCCATGGCTCCGATTTCCCCCCGTCCCCCCTGATCTCCGGTTTCCCCCATCCCCCATGGCTCCGATTCCCCCCCGTCCCCCCGATCTCCGGTTTCCCCCCATCCCCCATGGCTTAGATTCCCCCCCAACCCCCATGATCTCCAGTTTTCCCCCATCCCCCATCGCTCTGATTGCCCCCCATCCCCCCGATCTCCGTTTCCCCCCCACATCCCCATGGCTCCGATTCCCCCTGATCTCCCCCCTGATCTCCCCCCTGTCCTGATGGCTGCAGTGCTCCTGCGGAGCGCTGCGCACCGTCCGCCGCTTTTCCTGGCTATTTGTGAGTAGCTGGGAAAAGTGGCGGACCGGTCTACATACCCGCGATATTTCCCATGGTCAGCCCTAGACCATGGGAAATACTGGGCCACAAGCAGTGCCGGTTACCCCAGGGCCAGGGAGGTTTGACCCTTGCCTGAACCCGGGATCCCCTGTGCATCATCTGGATGCACAGGGATGAGCCTGGGCCTCGCACCGGGCTAAACCCTGGTCTAGCAATGGCCTTAGAAAAGAAAACTTCTGAGTGACCACACAATTAAAAATCAGTTCTATATGTGTTTACTCAGAAGTAAGTGTCTTTGTTCAATGGGGTTTACTCAAAGGTAAACCTGCATGTGATTTTAGTACAACTGTGATGTAAAATGCAATTGAAATCAATGGGATTTACTTTTGAGTAAGGGAACCAGTGGAGGTGTAGTTTATGAACTTGAAGATGCACAGCTTTGCATAATCAAAGCCATTGAAGATCAATCCTTCGATCCTTCAAACTTATACACTACCAGGAAAAAGGTTTAAGAATGTGCTTCAAACTTGGTAAGCCTAAAGCCCTATTAGCTATCATGGTGCTAAGTTTCCTCTTTTTATCTTTAAAAATGACAGAGATGAATGCATTTTTGTAAATGGGGAGAGGAATGGTTAGGAGGAAATCTTTAAAAAATTCCTAAAAACCAGGAAATGAACTGATGTGTTTCAAATGTGGCATGCCTAAAGCCCTATGTAGGTTCTATCCTGTTGCCAAGTTACATGTCTTACCTTTAAAAATGACAGCGTATTTAAAAATAATAATTTTAAAACCACAAACTTTTAAAAATCGTAAACAACAGGGGTAAAACCAATATGCTTCAAACTTGGCACACCTAAAGCCCTACTTGTGCTATTATGGTGCCAAATTTCATGTCTTTACCTTTAAAAATGACAGAGATAATGCATTTTTGTAAATTCCCATGTGTAGTCCTTGAAAAAAATGTCAAAATTTCCGAATTGATCCAAAGCAATTCGGACTGAACTGATCCACCTTTGACTAATTCGGACCTCCCCCAATCTGCCTCAGATCTGTTTTAGAGAGGTCCAAATCACCCTGATCTGCTTTGGATTTGGATCCAGAGTGGTGCACAGCCCTACTATAAAGCAGTAGTGTAGATCCTGCCTTGGGACTTTGCTAGACCTACCTGTGAATTCGGGCATGTGGAGGGGCCAACTCGTGCTGCAGCTAGCGCGCACTGTCGCTCCTAGCTAGACGTCAGACGCGACACGGTTCAGGAAGCCCTGTTGTGTCTGACATTTTTTAAAAAATGTTTTAAAGGGACTGGAGCAGGAGTGCTCAGGTAAGTGTTTTTTTTTTTTTTTTTAAGGTTTCCCCGCTCCTCCCCTACCCCCAATCTCCTTCCCCCCGGCCGCGATCTCCCCACCCTGGCTCTGCTCGTCCCCCCATCTCTCCCGCCGGCTCTGCTCTTTCCCCCCTGCCCCTGATCTCTCCCCCCTGCCCACCCGCCTGTTATCTCCGATCCCCCCCAGTGCCCCTGGGCCGCGATTCCCCCCCCCCCGATGTCCCCTGGCTCCGCTCTTCCCCCTCCATTTCTCCCGCCGGTTCCGTTCTTCCTCCCCTGGCCCCCACTCCCCCCGTGATTTCCCCCCAGCTCTGATCTCCCCCCCCCATGATTCCCTGCCCCTGGCCTGAGGGGCACAGCTCTCCTGTGGAGGGCTGTGCCCAGTGCACGGCTTCTCCTGACTACTCACATGTAAGCGGTGTAGCCAAGAAAAGCCATGGAAGGGGCTAGACCTTTCGCGGCCCCAGCCTCAGCCCAGGGCTGCAGAAAAACCAGGCCAAAAGTGGTGCTGGTTACCCCAGGGCCAGGAAGGTTTGAGCCCTGCCTGAGCCCGGGATCCCCTGTGCGTCATCTGGATGCACAGCAGGGAGCCCGGGCCTCGCACCAGGCTAGCAAGGTCACATAATAAAGCCGCGCCACCTCCTGGTAGTATAAATGAAACATATGGGAAATAACCAGCAAAAACGAGGGGGCAGGGGAAGTGTGTGTATTGTGCTGATCATAAACCCATAAAGATTCTGGAAGACAAAGCCTCCGTAAGGCTGTGGGATCCTTTTTTGCTAAATGTGGAGAAACCCTAAATCCTGTTGAACAAAATGGCACTTCCAAGTAAACATGGGCTGCACACTTAGCACAATTTTGGGTGGTCACAAAAAGCAAACACCTGCCACCTCCCCATGCCCAGAGGAAGCTTTGAGCTTCCCAAGCCAGCTACCCACTCCTGATGCTCTGCATGAACAGAAAGGTCATATTCCCCTGGAAAGGGAAGCAATGACATTTCCATTTCCTTTCTAGCTAGTGATTCTAGCCTGAACCACCAGCAAGATCAAACCACGTCCTCTTTGGTTGTTGAATTCATGTTGTTTTGCAAAGCAGCTTGGCCACGCCCACCCTCTCAGCAACTTCTTGTTTGCACATGTATCCTCCCTTTCCTCATAACCCCAAATCATTGTACATTCAGGTACTGCCAGTCTTGTTTGGGTTCAGAGATGGAAATATGTAAGGGGCTTTCAAACCATTAACTGGTCCCTGTGCAAAACTGGTTCAACTAGATGATTTGATGCCCATGAAGTTCACTAAGGCAGTGGGCTTGTCGGACCTGACACCCACCTTTAGCCTAACAGGGACACCCATCTTAATTTTTCCCCTCTTATGAGGGTGCTGCTGCGGTTGTGACTCACCTTACGTGAGGCTGTGAAAGATCCCCTTGACATTCTTTGCTGTTACAGCCTCTGCTCATGTACACGAAAGCAGAAAAAGGTATAATTCTGAGGGCGCAACCCAGCCGGTGCTAAAAACCTGAAGTCCCATTCATCACAATGGAAGAATTCCTGTTGAATTCAGTGCTTCTTAAGAATGCTTAACTTTGGTTGGCCTGTGACAGGTGTTTCTGCCTGAACACTTTTGACAGTTTTCCCCGACAAAATGAATTAACTAGAAAATAAGCATTCTTGCTGAGCCTAAACATGCTCATACCAACATGAATCTAACCCGAAGCAGCAAATTCTGTCAAGTGCCCCTTAAACCATCTAGTACTCCCCAGTCACCTAGCTGCATGTTAACCCTATTTTCTTATTTTCTTATGAAAACACAACAGGTGTTGCTCCCGAGCGCTACACTGGCTTATATTTCTCTGCAAGCAAAACTCTTTGTTCATGTTGAGGTAATTTTTTTGTCTAACAATAAAGGCTCTGTGAGTAGGAATAACATTCAGCCACACAATGCCATCCATGAATCATTTTTCAAACGGCTTTTCATACTTGTTTGTAATCCCCCTCCCACCCCCCAGCTCCCCTCCTTCACTTCCAAGGCTATCCCACAGCTATTCCATTTCCCCAAGCCCTGTTATATCCTTTTCTTTGTATTTATGAACAGGAAACTGCAGCCTCAGGTCTATGCCACCTTCATCCCGAGCCCTCCTTTACAATTAGCATCTTTCTTTTTGAAAAAATAATGTTTGGCAAAACCTAAGTGCCTGTTTTTTCCCTCTCTTCCTGGCTCTAACAGGTTGCTTCTGTTTTCCTCAAGATGCCGTGCCATTTCCTGCTGTTGTTAAGAGCACCAAATACTTTCCTGAGCATTGTGCAAAAGATTTCTGGCTATTATCCCACACATCCAGCCTGATTAGCAAAGTGAAAACATGGTAAGTTGATTTGCAGTTACATGGTAAAAGACAGGTTGTATTGTAAGAACCATTAACCTTTGTGCAGAAGGATGACAAATGGCTACAGAGAAAATGAGGTGAAGGAGACAAGTTGAACGTGCTCTTTCAGCGGTTATCTTGTCCTTCTGCTAGAAGTACCCACGTAGATAGAACAAATCCAAACTTTGTTGTGTAATGATGAAACAGCAAGAAGAAGGAGGAGGAGGAGGAAGAAGAGGAGGAGAGAGAAAAAAGAAAAGAAAGGAAACGAAAAGAAAAAGAAGAAAAAAGAGGCAGGCTACAACTGGAGCTAGGGAAACCAAAATGCTCATTTTAATCCTGCAGAACTTGTGATCCACTAAGCGATGTATTGTTGCCTGACAGGAATAGACAACAACTTGTTTTTGCAATATTTGCAGGCTACAAGGAGATCCAGGAGGTTAACTGAGGCCTTGGAAAGCCAGTACAGTTTACTGTCTAAGCCCAGCCATCCAAGTCGGTTAATATGGGCAGAATCCAACAGATTCTTTTTTGCCCCACCAATTCTCTTCCGCAGCACCTTGCACAAGTAGGATCCACCACTTATGCAAGAAATATTTAGTGCTTCCTAGGGGAAGCCCTGAAATGAACAGAAACACTTGTTTCTGGAAGGAGGCAGGTCAGTGGAGCTCCCTTATGCAAACTCCATCTGACTTCTTCCAGAAGCAAGCATTTTTTGCATATTTCAGGTTGCCCCAGAAACACAAAATCGCCATGGAGCAAATGGTGGGAGCTGCATGTGCAATGCAATCCGCAGGGTGTAAGAGAATCTGCAGGGACAAAAGTATTCCTTTTGGATTCTGCCTCATCACTACATCTTGTGGTCGTGAATTCCATTGTTGATCTATGCACTGTGTGAAAAAGTACTTCCTTTTATCTGTCCTAAATCTCCCACCATTTGGTTTCATGGGATGACCCCAGGATCTCGTATTATGAGATAGGGAGAAAAATCTCTCCCTATGTACTTTCTCCACACCATACATAATTTTATACACCTCTATCATGTCTTCCTTTACTGACCTGTTTTCTAAGCTAAAAACCTCTAATATCGTGAGTTAACCTTTCCTCCTGACCATTTTGGTTGCTCTTTTCTGCACCTTTTCTAGCTCTACGATATCCATTTGGAGGTGTGGTGACCAAAATATCACACAATATTCTAATTGGGTTCACACAATAAATCTGTATAAAGGCATGGTGATATTGGCAGTTTTATTTTTGATCTTTTTTCCAATGGGCACAACATATGTAGAAGTTGCCTTTTTCACCAAAGTTGCATATTAGGTTAATTTTTTTGTTAAGCTATCCACCAATTTCCTAGTCAGTCATCGCCAGTTCAGACCTATGCATGTGTCTGGGAAAAGAGGATGACTTCCAATGTGCATCACTTTACACTTGTTTACATTGAACTACTTTTGCCATTTAAATGCTCGTTCTATCAGTTTGGAGAGATACTTTTGGACATCTTTGCAATCCCCTTTTGTTTTAACCATCCTAAATAATTTTATGTCTTCCGTAAATTTGGCTACCTCACTGTTCACCCTTAACTCTAGGTCAATTATGAATAAATTATAAAGCACCAGCCCCCAATACAGATCCTTGGGCAACTCCACTGCTGACTTCCCTCCATTGTCCATTTATTGTCCATTTATTCCCACTCTGCTTTCTATGTTTTAAGCAGTTACCAATCCATAAGTCAACGTATTTTCTTATTTGTGAATTGCGAGGTTTGCTCAGGAGTCTTTGTCAAAAGCCTTTGAAATATAAAATGTGTACCACATCACTTCTATCCACATGCTTGTTGACCATTTTGAAGAACTGTAGTGAGACAGGCCTTACTTTTGCAAAAAAACCACCATGTTGATTCCTTTTCAGGAAAACATGTTTGATAATTTTATCTTCAATAATACTTTATAGCAATATACCTGGAGCAGACATTAAGCTAACCAGCCTGAAATTTTCTGCATCCCTTTTTTAAAATTGGCAATACGTTAACCACTTACCAGTCTTGTGGTATGAAGGATGATCTTATGGAGATACTGCATATTTTGTTAGCAGATCAGCCATTTCACGTTTGAATTTCTTAAGAACTCATGGACAGATACTAGAACTGGTGCTTTGTTTGTTTTCTATTTGTTGTTATCTAAACTTCTTCTCTTCTCCTCACTATTTGCCTCAGTTTCTCAGATTCCTTTCCTGAGAATGTCAGTTCAGTTCATTGCAAGTTGAGCAAAGCTATCTCAAAAAATGTTCTTTGAATGTGTTCAGCTAGTCTTTGAGGAGGGTGTTTGGTTATTAAAACTGCATGAATGAATGAATGAATGAATATATATAACTTTGGAATTAGAATAAGAGTTGATTCTCCTATTGGCTTTGCCTTTGGATCAGATTAAACCATACTCATAGAAAGTTTATCAAGCTGCCAGTTACCAGTGTTAGAAACAGCGAACATTGGGCCAATCTGACTAGAGTTCAAAGAGGTCCAACTGGCCTTCGAAACTTATTTCCATATTTGCTAGTCATACACTATGATGCCAACCTTCTGCTTTCTTTATAGCAATTGCACTTCGTATCAATATTCCAAGGCCTCCACTTCCCCCTAGAATGTGAATATTCCTCGGCATCATAGCCACTGAATATAGTGTCTTGTGGGGAGGGGAGGGATTCACAGGTATCCATTCTTAAGATGCTTTCAATATATGTGTGATAAAATTCTAGGACTGCATTAGGAGCAGAGCCATTACAATCTTACATCAAAATTCATTTGTGGAGTTGCTTGCGGCCACTTCAGACTTTAGAACAGGAGTGTTCTGCTTTAATGAGATGACATTTGCTAATTTCTTCTGTGGTGAACAAGAAAACATTGCATTAGTTATCACTTGGAATGGAAAACTAAAGTCTGCATTTGTACAAACTCTTAATGTCTGTTATATTTAAGATAATGCCACTGATGATGTTCAAATATCAGTACAACCCACTCTCAGACAATTATAACTTTACAAACTTAGGAAGATGCATATCCTCTTCTTCTTTTTAACCCCTAACATTTTTATGGACCATGCTCTGCAAACAATTCAGAAGTTTCCACTTCCTCTGCAATGAGATTAGAAAACCAAAGGATATGTAAAGGGTATCTTAAATGTGGTCTAGAAATGCATTTTCTCATGGTTTCCAAAAGATGTGGGGAAAGTGTGATCCCCATTGGCTGGTGGTGATCATTTCCTCAATGCTCACATTAGACTCAGGCTGTTTCTACACCCACCTTTCCCCCCGGGATCATCCCTGTGCATTCAAATGACACACGGGATCCTGGGAGCAGGTAGAGACAATCCTTCCATTTTCCTGGGGTAATCCTTAGGTGTAGGGCATGTCTAGACCTAGGAGTGATAGCGAGATCCTCCCCCTCAGTCTGCACATGGCATGTGATGTCCTGGGAGGAAGAGAACGCTGCATCCACCATTTTGTTTTTGTTTTTAAATTGAAAATTAGTACCTGAGCACTCGATCGCTAAAAGTTGGGTTTTTTAAAAAAAAGACCCTGCTCACCCCTCCCACTCCCGATGGGAACGGAGCTCTTGAAGAGCTCTGTGCCCCATGCCTGGTTCCTGGTGTTTACTCACGAGGAGCTGGGAAGAAACTGGGATGGCTGCCCACACATCCCACGGTCTTGGGATGATTCTGAGACTGTGGGAAAAGCCACGATTAAAGCTGTCCTGGTTATCCTGGGGAAAGGGAGAGATCATCCCTCTCTGCCCTGGGATCTGCTGTGCAACATGTGGATGTAGAGGGATGATCCTGGGGCAATCCCTGAGATAAACCCTCGTCAAGACATGCCCATAGAAAGGGCCTCAGTTTAGCTTACTTCTTTGTTCAGCAGCCACTTTGCTTAAGCCTACTTAAGGAAAAAATGGTCTTCCATGTACAGTGCAAAAAGTGTACCTTCAATGATTGTTTTGTCATATGAATATATGCTTACAAGGCACAGCAGCCCCTCATTTACACATTTCTCAGCCAAGCTTGTTCTCTGCTTTTCAGGGGCCCAATCCAGAGAAGGATTGTTTTGTTTAATCCTTTCCCCTTATAGCCAGTGTGAGAAATGAATCATAGCTAATTTAAGGCCTGGTGTTCACATCAAAGCAGAAGGAACTTTCTCTAGATTGGGATCAAGCTGTTTTGGTTGGTTGTTGGGGATTCCTTTTTCACCATGAAAGAAACTATGAAAGCTAAGGGGAGGAAATAGAATCAGAGAATCATAGAATAGCAGAGTTGGAAGGGGCCTACAAGGCCATCAAGTCCAACCCCCTGCTCAATATCTCCACCCTGATCCACCCAAACCTGGAAAAAAAGAGAAAAAGAAAACCAAACTTGGTTTTCCAACCCTTAAATGTTAACTTGGCAGTTTTCATATGTTTTGTTTGTGTAACCTGCAGAGAAGTCTGGACTGGATTTGATCAAAAGAATGATTGCTGGCTAGGACACAGTATCATTTTTAAAATGAAACTCAACAGAGATAAATCACTATTAACATGTCAGCCTGTTCTTTTTCCTTTTCCATATAATGTAACCCTAGGGTGAATAAAAATGTCAAACAAGTTCTTCAGAGGGTCTTTACCTATTCAACTTTTAATTAAAAAATGAAGGTACAACTGGGCCTCCTGAGCAGAAATGGATGAGAAATCTCATGTTGAAGATGAAGTTAGATTATCCATTGATCACCCTAAATGATAATAAAGTATCTTATGCCACACATTACTTAGACATATTCTTTCTCTTGTTATATTGATATTTCATACCAGCAGCAACGTAAAATATATAACCTAACCCAAAAGGGATTAATTCCACATATCTAGAACAGATTTTGCTCTTGCTAGTATCTGAGTGAAGAGCAATGTATAAAAATGGAAATGGGTGGGTGGAACAGGCAAAAACATTGTTGGGAATTCTCAGAAAACATGTTGAGTTGGATTGTATTTGAGTTGAAGTTAGGTGCTTGGATGACATCAATATTCAGACTTTGTTTCTCACTATTTCACTTCATCTCCCAAAATTTAGGTGCTTTGGTTTGGAAAGGATCTTGCTCAATTCACCAGATTCAAATTTGAGGCCACAAGGGGGGGCCCTTGAAGAGTAAGCCCAGGCCCCAATTCACCAAAAATCAGAAAGAGAGGGTTGCTTCAGGCTGCTCATTTCACCCACGATAATAGGCCAATTTATTAGCTAAAATTAGTGGATCAATCATTAAAACAACAATTAAAATAAAAAGATAAAAATAATCAAGACAATCTACCATGCTGAGTATTAGAATCACCAAACACCTAGGTTCAGAGATATGTTTTAACAGGCACCTAAATGCCATTGAAGGTGGTGCCTGATGCACTATGGGGCAAAGACAATTCCAAAGGCAGGGTGCCATACAGAAAGCTTATGGGAAAGTGATTGCTGCTGTTATGCTTAGATATGATTGTATTATGTTATATATGGGTCTCCACTGTACCACACATGATTACTTAATCTCTCTGTTTGCCCTTGTGATAAAGCAAGTTACCACTTGTTTAGGACTGCATGAGCGGTTTCCAACTTTTAATTCCAGGAAGATATTGTTGTTTCCACTATTCTGCCACTGTTTCCACTACTATACTACCCAATCATTCATAATACATAAATAAAGCTTCTCGAAAGGGATGGAAAATTCAAGGTCAAAGAATCTCAGACTATTGCTAAAGGTTTGGAGCTGAAAAACAGTGACATAAACTAACTTCTAATGAATTGCAGAAAAGTTTTAATATAAAGAATTTTAGGCCTCAGCTAAATGGGGGGGGGGGGCGGTAGGGCAAACGATCTTGCAATTTTATGATCGCGAAATTGCCGCCCTGGTTTACATGCAGCGCACAACATTGTGGCCACCATTTTTTTGTTTTTTAAAGGAAACAGAGTGCACGAGTGCTCGTGCACTAAATGGTGAGTTTTTATTTTAAAAAATAATTTCTCCACCCCCACCCCACCCCACCCCTCAGGAGCCCTGTGCCTGGGTCCTGGGACCTCATGGTTACTTGCGAGGAGCTGGAACAAACTGCAATGCCCACCCACATGTTCTACGGTCTCGGGATCAGCTGAGACCGTGGAAAAAGCGGGCTGGAAGTGTAGGGTGAGATCCCGGGGAAAGGGAGGGATCATCTGTCCCTGCTCCCGGGATCACCTGTGCATTATGTGGACACACAGGGACGATCCTGGGGCGATCCCCAAGATATCGCCCCATTTAGCTATGGCCTTAATCTAATTCTAAGTACTTTGAAGAAAATAAGTCACTAAAGAGCTTTTTCAGATGAATGTTTTATCGCATGCTCACAACTGGCCACTCATGGTTCTGTGCAGGGCATTTTGACGACCCAGAACGCTGCGTCGTCTCCTGCTCCTCCTGCTCTTCTTTCCATCCCTAAATGAGCCTCATCCAATCTGACTATTTTGTCTATAATGAAACTTGCTGTCATTTCCTGCTGTGTGCAGGAGAAGCTGCACGATAAAAGCGTTGCCCACTGAAAGGGCAACGTGGTCATTGCTTGCTTCCTCTTTCTTCCCAGTGTGAAGAAAGAGAAAGCTACTCATCCCTATTGTGGGCCAGAAGCAGAAGGCAAAGTGACGGTAGGGAAATGCGATCCCCCCATCCGATGATCCTCAAAGACAGAATGGTGAAATTAGTTTGAATTAGGAATAAGTTGAAATATCACCCATTAAAAATCCCAGAACAATACACAAGCTAGGGGGTGAGGGTTGGGAGCATGAGGCATGAATTGTCCCTTTATACTCTCTCCCAAGGTAACATTTAATTCATTTCTTCTGTGGCTGATTGCATGCAGACACAATTATCCATTTCTTTGCTAACTGCTGATCTACACCATTTTGTATTTTCTCAAGGTGCTGGGACTGCTTTCACAGGGCTAATCTACACTTGCAGGCATTTCAGCATGGAAGAGGGATGCTTCTGAATGTTCCCTGCTTCCACGATCGGCACTCACGGGGACATGGCACTGATGTGTACTGCAATTTCAGGAGTGCTATTGCAAGAGCACATGTGCCCCATTACGCCGCTTGCACGTGTGGATCGGCAGAAGTGGGTGGTGCTGGGCAAATGACGTGGCTACAGGGCAGTTTTTTTATTTTTTACTGACTCATGACGCATGTGCACAAGCACAGATGTGCAGCAACACGTAGTGGGGATAGGAACTCTGTTGAATATGTGCTCCTGCTCAGATATATTAAACATGCGTGTGCATGCGCACACACACACACACGGTGGTAAAACAACCCCAATACCCATCCAAAAGATGTGGTAAAGGTGGACAGGTCTACTCCTGCACACCTCTGACAGCCATGCATGTGCCTCTCACAGCTGATTGGCTGTTCGCTGAGCCTAGAACTCGTGATGAACAGCAACGACCTCTCAAAGGGGGAGGCACACCGCACACGTTCTTCGGAATAGAAGCAAGAGAGCCAGAAAAACCGCAACAAAAGCAGTCAGGGCTATTCTGTGAAAACTCAGAGATGGAGCCAAGATCACCACGGGAGCAGGTGAACGTCACGTGCCCCTTCAGTGATGACTGTGATACAATCCTGCAATAAACAGCTGGTGTAGACTCCCCCACAGTGTAATGAGATAGTGAGAGTCACATGGTTGCCCAAGTAACATGGGGATACTTTCCTAATTTCTGGCAGTGCCTTTTCGGGCTGCATTGCAATGTGGGAAGAAAGGAAAGCATATTGCTGTGTTGCCCAGGCAACAGAGGAATGCACTCTCTTCCTCCTATCTGCCATGACTGGGTTGGGTGTGTGTGTTACATTTATACAGACATGGCCAAATACAGAGGTGTGTGGGTTGTTTTTTTCTTTGAGCTAAAGAAAAAGAGTCTCACAGTGGCTACACTACTGCTTTAAAACAGTTTGTAACAGTAGGGACAACTGTTGGGGCCCAGGACACACTCTGCATACAGTTTTCAAACCATTTTCAAAGTGTCATATCCTGCACTACACCTCTTCCTTGCTGCTGCTTCCACATCCAGTATGCCCATTAGAACCAAACCTGGAATGGTGTGACATCACTTTCTTTGCTTGTTTGTTCAGATGCTGTGGTGAGACATGGCTTTCCTTTTTAAGTTTAAGCCTTGTGCTGGCTCCAGCAGGCCCTCCTCCCAGCTTTCTCTCTGTCATGCCAGGAGTGCAGTGGTCTACACAGAGGCCATAGCTAGATGGGTTGATATCCCAGGGCAATCCCCAGGATCATCCCTGTGACCCACATGATGCCCAGGGGTTACCAGGAGCAGGGAGGGATGATCCCTCCCTTGCCCTGGGATCTTGCCCACCCCCTTCAGCCTGCTTTTTCCATGGTCTCGGGTTGATCCCGAGACTGCGGAACATGTGTGCAGGCTTCACGTTTTTCCCCAGTTCCTTGCGAGGAGCTGGGACCCATGCACAGGGTGCAGAGCTCCTCAGGAGCTTTTCACCAATCAGGGTGGGGTGGGGGGAGTGGGGAAATTAATTTGAAATAAAAAATCCTACCTTTTGCACATGACTGTTCGTGCGCTCTTCTTCTTTAACAACAACAAAAAATGGCGGCCGTGATGTCCTCTCCCTCCGAGGTCATCACATGCATCGTGTAAACAGAGGGGGAGATCTCACATTAAAAATATTGCGAGATCTTCACCCGTCCATCGCACTACACTTGTAGGTCTAGCTGAGGCCAGAGATGGCCACATGGGAGTGTGTGTGTGTGTGTGTGTGTGTGTGTGTGTGGTTTTTTTAAACAGTAAAAGTATCACATGGTGACATGTTGCTCTCCTTGCCTCCTCCTTGCCATGCTGGGGTGGTGTAGTTTAAGGTTAGACAGAGATGGCCTCGGGGGCAGGCAGGGTAGTTTTTTAAGCTTGGTTCTGGAGCCACAAAAATGCTCTCCACTTCCACCCTGCCTCTTCTATGTTTAGTTCTGATGGGCATTCTGGACTTGGAAGAGGCATGGAGGAAGCGGAGAGCATTTTTGTGGCTCCAGAACCAACACAATATGTTTTTAAGCTTAAAAAACTACCCTGCCTGCCCCCGAGGCCATCTCTGTCTAACCTTAAACTACACCACCCCAGCATGGCAAGGAGGAGGCAAGGAGAGCCTCCTGGAGCCACCACAAGACTTAAATTTTAAAAGGAAAGCCATACCCCTCAGCCACCACCTCTAAAAAGCAACTAAGCTAAGCCACACACGTTAATTGAAAACAACAGAAAATCTCTCTCATTTTCACAGGGGGTGAATGGTCCTGTGAAAGTGTGTGTGTGTCAGAGCAAGGGGATGATTTTCAGGAGGGCATTCATTTGCACATACATTTGCTGCATCCTCCGGAGGCATTTGTCCTCAGTGAAAAAATGTATGTTCAATTCACTTCCACACGTCGCTTCCTCCCTGCCACTTCTAGTCTTATGGATAGAATGGTGGATCTGTACCACAAAGATCAGTTCAAATCCATGTCTGGCCATGTGTTGCAGTTTAAGAGCTTCTCCACGTGAGCAATTTATTGCATGCTCATGATTGGTCACTCACTTAACTTTGCAAGTCCTTTTTGTGGCAACATTCGCCCCCGTTGCCTGTCCCTCTCTTTCCAAGCGGGAATCCGTCATCTTATAAAACACTGAAAATGCAGTAATAAATGGAAAACACATTATAAAATAGTGCCATCTGCGGGTAGTAGAATTGAAACGTATCGGAAGGAACTGGCAAAAATGTGTGTGTGTGTGTGTGTGTGTGTGTGTGTGTGTGTGTGTATTTTGCCAATAGTTAAACACGCAAAGTCTTCATAAGATAAAGCCCCAATAAGGCTGCAGGACTTTTGCTGCATGTGGAGAAGCCCTTAATCTGGAAACATTGAATCTACCTTGGAAGTACTTCCATTGTTCAAGTGCACTGCATCATGGTATTTGTTGTGATGTATTTTTTGCTCATGTATTGCACATGGACATATATTTCTAAGTCACGGCATGGCACAGGATTTCCAGAAGAGAAGAAGTTCATAGCTTTAAGTCCTAGTGTGAAGACCACACAATGAGCTTCATGGCTGAGAAAGGATCCTTTCCCTACTCCACCCTGGACTAAACCCAACAGTCCTTCCTCTCCAGCTAAAGAGAACGGCGGTGGGGTGGGGGAGGGGTGGGCAGAAAGAAACAATCATTCAATCATTGTTTATAAACATTGTTTTAATACATTTTCCATAAGGCATCTACTTTGCTGAGGCATTCACTGTTTAAAACCATTCAACTTCGAACATTTTCCATAATGTACATGGGACTGGGTTCACTGTACCCGTATGCGTAGGACAACTCCTGATAGTCTATAAGTTACATATGGTGAAGATATGCAATAGATATAAGAAGAATACACAATGTGTATGGAATATTGCCCGAAGGTGGTGCACTTTTGGAAAAGATACTCTATTCTCTCATTGTGAACTAAATCTAATGTGAACATCCTTGGATTTTTCAAATGCATATTTTTCTGCATTGAGTGTTTATTTTCCTTAAGCACATGTAGCCAGCAGATATGACCTATAAAGCCTTAAATGGTCTGGACAGGAAAATCATTCCTATCCTGGTGTCTACCTCCTTTCCCTTTCATCCAGCTATTGCCTCCTCTCAGCAGTATGCTAAACATTCTAAAAAGTAACTGAAATTTTAATTATTGATTGATTGATTGATTACATTTTTATGCTGCCCATCAGCCAAAGCTCTCTGGGCAGTGCACAATCAAAAAACAAAAAACATACTTGTGTTCAGAGACCCTATGTCTTTCAGTATAGTCCTGCTGAAGAACCTATATAGTTTGGGCGACTGACGATACGGCTCCAGCAATGTTCACATAATCTCAGGTAACAGAGTTCACTGTATCTATTATTAATATTTATATACTTCCTTATCTGCAAAAAAAAAAAAGCCATCAAGGCAATGCACAACAATTTAAAACAATAAAACCCTGCAAGAAAAAAATAAGAATATTAAAAACAATAAAACTACACATTTTGAAAGGCTGAATGGAAAAGAACTGTCTTTACATTCGTTCTAAAGACCAAGAGAATGGGGGACAATCGTAGTTCTTGAAGGACCGCATTGAGGGGAAAATGCATGCCTGACAAAAGAGTTCTGCAGGTAATGGTGCACTCAAAAGGGCCTCTCCTGTAGATCATAATACTCAGACAAGTTCCTAGCAAGACAGGTAGCCATGCCCTAAGCTATTTAGGGGATTAAAGGTTAAAACCAACACCTTGAATTGCTTCTGAAAAGCAGTTAGCAACCAGTCCAGGTCTTTTAGAACAGGGTAATATCTGGATTACATGCACTGCTTAGTAGGGATTGTGCAAGCACTTACTGGGTCCACCACCACCCTGGATGCAGTTGGGTGCTCCTGACATGAGTGCAGATGCCCAGACGAGTGCTCACAAGGCCCCAGCAAGCACTCGACAGCCACTCGCCCACATGCTGAAATCATGCCTTTACCCGTGTGTCAATTGCTGGAAACTTTATGGACACCGTTGGCAATGGGAGTGGGGATGCACAATTTATGGAGGCTCCAGAAATGGCAGCTTTCCCCCCAGTTGCGTCAATGATGGCCGCTACTGACGCAGGAAGTGGGAAGTGTGCAATTATGGCACACGGGTGGCTGGCTGAGGAGCACTCATTGGGCCAAACTGAGCCTCAGATGGCCCAGTGAATGGGGGCAGGCAGCAGCAGTGACAGGGTGAGCAGTCCCCAAACCTGATACAGGTGGGTTTGGCCACTCCTAGCCATCCGGCTGCTGTATTTTGCAGCAATTGAAGCTTCCAGACAGGGGTAGCTGCATGTAGAGCACTTTGCAATAGTTTAAATATGATGTAGGGGTGTAAAAAAGTGAGTAAGCATCCAAAGTAGACCCCAAAAGGGGAGAAACAGGGTGCTGAAAAACGCTGCAGCCGGCACACCAAGTGTAACTCTGCAAATACACTCCTTGCCACTTCCACCACATGAAGCGCCAGGGGCAACATACGACAGGGGCAACATACTCCCAAGCAACGGGCCAAATCCTTCCATTACAGGTTGAATCTCAGTTCCTTCGTCAGGCTTTCTACTGACCAACAATACCTCCATCTGGATCTAAACTTTGTTCACCCTCATCCAGCCCACTATTGAAATCAATCAACATCCAAGGGTTTCAAGTGCTTCCTTGGTGTTTGGTGACAAAGAGCGATAGAGTTGAATATCATCAGCATATTGTCACCTTACTCCAAAGCTCCAAATGACCTTTCCCAGTGGTTCGAAATACGTATTAAACAACTTGGAGGCAAATATAGGCCCAGTGGGACACAACAGACAAATGGCTGTGGAATCAAACAGTAATCCCCTAGTGCCCTTAAAGAAGGGACTGGAACCACGGCAAATGAGCATACCCATAGCCCAGCCCTGCCAGGCAGTTCAGTAAGATACCATGGTTGATGGTATTGAAAACTACTGAGCGGTCCAAGAGAACTCATTGTGTCATACCCACCCCATGCAGATCCTGCTGTAGGTCATCCACTGACCAAAGCAGCTTCAGTTCCATATCGTAGCAGGTGATGTGGAAGTCTCTGCATGAGAACCTGTAGAGCTGGTGCTAAGTTAGAGTAAATGCTGGGCTAAGATGAACCTACCCAGGTATAACACTAATTTAAGGCAGTTTCCTAAAGAGCATCACATTCTTCTTTTGGTAGTATTGAATCTCATTGCTGCACTGCTTACAAATGCAGGAGCACATAAATACTCACAGAGGCAACGTATAAGAAAAATAAGTCTTCTCTGCTGAATAATTGGAGGCAATGATTTGGAATTGCCTTGGCATAATATATAGCTATGGAAATTATCTGAGCAATTTCTGAGTTTGCTACAAAAATAACTCCCACGAAATGCAGCTTTGACTGCTAGAATCAGGAAATGCTGGCCTTTGCCTCAGCCAATCCACACACACACCCCGCCTCCACATCCTTCTTACACATGCAAGATTTGGGTGTCAAGTTCATATTTGTTTCATAGTTTTAATCACAACAGAAAAGGCTAAGAAAGAATTCCCATAAATTCCTCAGCACTGAAAGGTGAGTCAAAGTATGGCTTGTGTGTGTGTGTGTGTGTGTGTGTGTGTGTGTAGTGTATAAGACATTGGGGCTGCCCAAACAGTTCATCAACAGCCTTATAAACACATGACAGACTTGGAGGCAACTTCAAAGTGGCTGAGGCAACTGCCAGAGAAGTCAGCCAAGAAGACAGCTGCTGCTATTGGAAAAAAATATCTTCTGCATCTTGGCATCTGGGCTGGGTGACTGCTCATCAGGGATGCAGAGGAAGAATCAGTTATAGGCTGCAGTAAGAAGGGATTATACAAATGTGTCAGCCTATCCATGCTTACTCAGCATTTTCAGATCAAAATGGCCGTGTCCTATCTTGCTATAGAGGGGCTTCAGAGGGGCTGGCATATGCAAATTTTATACAAATTTGAGCACTGTTTGGCAATGCATAAGTGGCCACCCTAATTTAGATAGGACACACTCAACCTGCTTGTATGCAAGAAACTGCATTTATAACGCACATCAATTCCTTTGTTGTTCATTGGAGCAAAGAGTGATAAAAAGGGCGCGGGGACTGGGGTAATGCATTGAGAATGAGCCCTGTGCTCCAAGGCCATCATGGCCAGCTGAAGCCACGCTGTTGTTGTTGTTGTTGTTTGGGGTGAAGTCTCTGTCAGCTTGCACTAGAGACCAAGGCCACAGCTAGACCTAAGGTTTATCCTGGGATCATCCAGGGTTCGCCCCTGCCTGAGCACTGGATCCCCTGTGTGTCACCTAGATGAACAGGTTTGACCCCTGGACGATCCAGGGATAAACCTTAGGTCTAGCTATGGCCCAAGTTAACTTTATACAACCTAGCCTGAAACTAGGTTTATTGTTTTTGGCAAACCCTACCAAAGAAAAGGAAAAACCAGAAATTGTTCAACAATGGTTGCTGGGAAAAGTCTCTCAGAAATAAATAAAGTCTCTAAGAAAGAAAGAGAGACTTTGAAGGAAACCATAAAAGATGAAGGGAGACAAAGATTTGCAGGCTATTAGTGCAAGTGTGGAAAATATGCTTGATGAGTTGCTTTCTAAGAAAGGACCTCCAGGCAAGAGTCAATTTTCAGAACAAAAGCTATTCTGTCTAGGAAATTGCATAAATCCCACATGTAGTTTATTATGTGTGATACAGACACATGCACTGGGGGCTCCATTTCTTCACATCTGCACCAGGAGAATAGAACTTGGGGGCTGCATTGCACCTGCCTTTGGAGTGAGGCAAAGCCAGAGAGGCTACACGCAAATGCACGCAGAATCTGAGGGTTGGCCTGTGTGTGGGCAGAGTGTCAGGCTACAAGGGGTGTATGCAATTCTTTTGCCTCCATCAACTGTAGTTTTTGAACATGTGCAGTAGTGGCAAAATGGTCACTTGCCTGACTTCCACACGTGACAGTGCATTTCCCCCCATAACTTAGAGGCTTGACTTCTGCAATGCACTCTACATAGGGCTACCTTTGTGCCTAGTCCGGAAACTTCAACTAGTTCAAAATATGGCAGCCAGGTTGGTCACTGGAACATCTAGGGGTGACCACATCACACCAGTCCTAAAATTCCTTCACTGGCTGCCAATTAGTTTCCGGTTGAAGTATAAAGTGTTGGTTATCACCTTTAAAGCCCTATGTGGTTTGGGTCCAGGCTACCTGCAGGATCACCTTCTCCCATACAATCTGCCCCGCACACTTAGGTCCTCTGGGAAGAATCTACTGCAGTCAGCAAAGACTAGGCTGGCAACCATAACCCAGAGGACCTTCTTTTCTGCTATTCCCAGACTGTGGAATGGCCTGCTGGAGAAGCCTCATCAGCTTGACAGTCTTTTAGCATTCAAGAAGGCTGTCAAGACTGATCTCTTCCAGCAAGCCTATCCAGTAGAATTTTAGGATATTTTAGTTAGGCATGTGCCCCGCTCCGATTAGAAGCGCAGAAGCAGGAGCGAATTGGCCTGCTCCGCCTTGCCCAGAGGCCGAGTAGAAGCGGACCGCGGACCCCTAGAAGCAAGGCGAAGAGAAGCGCCCATTTTTCAGAGCTCCTCTTTCAGGCGGACCGCTCCGATCGCCATCTTGAAACATTTCGCCCATAGATAACTGGGTTGTTTTTGAAGCTATCGTTCTGAAAATTCTTGTGCTTAGACAGTCATGGATGGGGGTCATTTTGAGACTACTCTCACCTCTCTGCATCGTGCGGGTCGCGCGCTATATTTTTTTAAAAATCGGGTAAACGAACATTACAAACAGGGACAGTGCGGGTCAAACGGCGGTTTTCGCCCATAGGATTGCATTGCAGAAAAGAATCGGGGATAACTGGGTTGTTTTTTAAGCTATCGTTCCGAAAATTCTTGTGCTCAGAGAGTCGTGGATGGGGGTCATTTTGAGACTACTCTCAGCTCTCTGTGTGGTGCGGGTCGCGCGCTAGAATTTTTTAAAAAGTAGGGTAAAGGCGGGAAAAAGATTACCATTTCTGAAGGGCTGAGGGGCAGAGTCAACTCCCGGTCATGATCACATGATCCCAAAGTTGGAGGAGGCGATAGGCAAAACGGGTAACTTGGGATTCTGGGAAACTTCTCTTTCTTAATCTGTACTTGGAGGGCCATCAGAGCCCTCCAAAGAGAGTAACCCGGTGGAGCAATGTCTATCATGTTGAAGTGAGCAGTCTACTTCTCTTAGTGGTGGAGCGATGCCTATCATGAGTTGAAGTGACAGTTCCACTTTTCTGTTGTGGTGAAGCAATGTCTTTCATGAGTTGAACTGACAGCGTTGCTTCTTAAAAGACTGGTTGACCACCAGTCAAATTGGCAGCTGCTGCTTCCCCCTCCCCTGGGCACGTCCCCCTATTGCTGGTAAAAGACAGATATAGCCTTTTTTTAAAAGTTCTTCTTGTTGTTTATTCAGCAACACTGCTGCTTTTAATTCCACCCCTCCTTCGTTTATTTATTTATTCCATTTTAAATGCATTACTGGCTTATCCTTGGCTCACTTCCTTATGCCCTCAGAAATGTCTGCTGCCTGCCTGCCTGCCTTCCCTCTCTCCTCCCCTGCCCGCCTTGCAGGGATGTTGTGTGTGTTTGGCTTTGACTCAGGGGAGAAGTCCTTCCTGCGCTCACTTGGAGTTTTGGAAGTTCCAAATCCATTTTTCAAGTGTGGAAGAAGATTCATACTCCCCAATTCATGGCATGTTGGGATTTCTTTTGAAATGGCCCCATTGAGATGTCTGCAGGTTTAAGCCCCGCCAAAAAACAGGGGATGATGGGACTGCCTTGAGTCTCGGTGTGCGGCATATGTATCCCTGGAGAAGCTTTCATGGTGGTGAGTTTGAGGGGGTTTTTTAACGTGCAAATTGACGGAGCTATTGGAAAGGGGTGTGAATGGGTGTTGGATTTTCATAAATTCCCCAAAAATCAGGGGATGATGGGACTGTCTTGAGTCTCGGCATGCATATGTATCCCTGGATAAGCTTTCATGTTGGCGAGTTTGAGGTTTCTAACATGCAAATTGACAGAGCTATCGAAAGGGGTCTGAATGGGGTGCCCGATTTTCAAAAATTCCTCAAAAATCAGGGGATGATGGGATTTCCTTGAAACTTGGCATCCAGGTGGACACATGGATAAGCTATCATGGTGCTGAGTTTGAGGTTTCTAACATGCAAATTGACGGAGCTATCGAAAGGGGTGTGACTTAGGGTTATGGGTGGTGCGTTAGAGGTTAGAGCCCCGCCAAAAATCAGGGGATGATGGGACTGCCTTGAGTCTGGGCGTCCATGTGGACACATGGATAAGCTGTCATGGTGGTGAGTTTGAGGTTTCTAACGTGCAAATTGACGGAGCTATGGAAAGGGGTGTGAATGGGGTGTTGGATTTTCATAAATTCCCCAAAAATCAGGGATGATGGGATTGCCTTGAAACTTGGCGTACATGTGTATACGTCCATGAGGTGTCATGGTGCCAAACATGAGGTTTCTAACTTGAACAGAAAAAAAGTTGTTTACTTTTTTAGCTTTCAATGCAAACCTATTGGGGGAAAAAACGGAGCTCCGATCCGGATCCGGAGCTCCGAGCGGAGCGGAGCAGAAATGGGTGGAGCGGGGGCGGGGCAAAGCAGCCCGATCTGAAAATCGCAGATCTGGAAGTGAAGCGGAGCGGGGGGTCCATGCACACCCCTAATTTTAGTATGCTTTTAGGATGCTTTTAGGATGTTTTTAAACAGTGTATACCATGTTTTTAATCAGTATTTTATGTGTATTGTTGTTCCCCGCCTCGATCCAATCAGAGGGGCAGGTAAGAAATAAATTATTATTATTATTATTATTATTATTATTATTATTATTATTATTATTATATGCTTGCATAGAAAAAATGTCATGTTTGAAAACAAGCCATCTACTGGAACTAGTCATCTTTGGCACCAGGGCTACAAAATTATGCTTTGCATCAAACATGTAAAGCGTGAAAGAAAGGCACACATTCCTAAACCCTCAGTGGACACATGCTGGGGAGTTAAGAGCCAGTCTGGGAACATCATGCGTCAGCCCAGTTTACAGTTCTGCTGCAGGAAACACTGGTCTAACAGGAGTGTAGCTCTGGCAATAATGCCATGTAAAGTTGAAGTGGTTCATAGTATTTAGAACTCCATCACATCTAGGTAGAAATGCGCAGATCCCATCGCTTCTCTGTCATCGCTCCAACGTCGCTTCCTGAAAACAGGAAGTAACAAGACCCATTCAGTCCGGCAGGAGAGAGCAGCTACCAGACTTTTTGGGGTGGGTGGGTGGGTTGCAGCACAAGAAAGGCGAGAAGGGGCGGAAGACGCGAGAGAGGAAGATGACATCATGTGAGCAATCCGTGAGTGCCCAGTAATGACCATGCAGTAAAACACTCGTCAGATGGAGCAGTTAGATTGGGATGCAGAACTTTCCGCTGATAGCTCCCTTTAACCCCTCTTTTATAAGGCAGTCCTCTGACTACATTCCACACCTCAGCTGTGCTGTTCTGAACACTGTTTCCCTCTGGACCCAATTAGTTCTTGAATAAGGCCTAAACCTGAGAGGTTTCAAAGTCTGAATGGCGGCACCGTCCCCTCCGACCCTCTTGAAGTTGTGGTATTTATATTTCCTCCCTTGCCACATTTCCATTGGTATTAATATATGGCATAGGAATGCGAGCACTTGGAAAATATGCCTGCAGTCGCAGGCTGATTTTTACAAGATAGAGGAGTTGTAGGAAAAAGGATTATGCGAGTTAAAAGTGCACAGGCTCAACACTCATTATGGGGTACAACTGTTCCTAGCGAAAAATACTTTTTGCAGCTGCACACTAGGAGATGGTTCACATTTTTGGGAGCTGTCAGATATCCTTCAGCCATCCACCTGGATCCATGTGGGATGGAGGAGCTGTAATTTCAGCTGGACATCTCATCTCAGCTTGTGGGTAAAACATTTGATGTTTTGAAGATGTTGATCTCAGTTTCAGTTGTAAACCTGCGGTTAAATCACAGGCCCAGGAATAAAATAAGTAACTTTTTACAGGACCCAGAACAATGCATTACTCTGAAACTGGAGACAAGCAACAGGGAATAATATTCTATTAAAGGAAATTAGTGCTTGTCATAATGGATTGATTTATTGGCTGTGAGGACCTAAGTCTATAGCAATGATGAATGCTAAGATTGTGTGGATCTGATCAGTTCTTGGAGTCGCATATTTTGTAGTGGAAAAAACAGAAGAAGCAGGAGGCACACAGGAGAATCACTGTGTTGTCAAAATGACCCACGAAGACCTGTGAGAGGCCAGTCACGAGCGTGCGATAAAATGCTCATCTAAAGATGCTCTAAGATTGGATTCAACCCAGAATAACAACCATGAGCACCATTCTAGGGAGGGTGCAAGGTCAGCAGGTCATACCTTGCTGCCTGCTGGGGATAACTGGGAGTCATGGGCAGTGTTCTTTTCCTACCCCAGCTGCCAAATCCAAATCCTATACATGCTTTGCACATCGCTATTATGAGTGAGGGAATCAATGCAGTTCTAACCCGGAGCCAAAAAATGCAATGCTCACCTAACCGTTATCACATGTAAATACCTGCTTCTTATTTATAGATGACAAGGAGGAGGAGAGGATCTATTTAAATTCTTACATCTTGCAGACAAGCAAGGAAGACAAAGTGTGCCAGAATTATATTTTCTCTAATACGCCCTTTAACTCGCTTAGCTTTCCCTCCGTTTTCCCTCCTCCTCCAAACTAAATGTGAATCTGCATGGAAATTTTTCAGTTTCCCCAAATTTAGGAAGATTTCCTCTAACAAAACAATAACACTGTCAGATAAATGGGAAAGAAATTTCTCTCTGAAGAAGAGATTATTAATAAGTCACTCATGTTGACCTGGCTTTACTCACTTGCTTTCAAAGATGTGTTTGGCATTTGTGAAAAAGTTTCAGCCCTTCTCAAAATGGGAATTGGTGCTAGCAACCCTTTGCGGAAATCAATCCTTATGTTGCAACTGCATGTTCCATGTCTTGACCAACATAGCTTTAGTTTCTGCATGTCATTAATGGGACTACACCATCACCATTTATCAGCACATACCATCTTGGGATAGGGGAGAATCTCATTTGAATACAAATGAATTTGCCAGATTCAACTTCCTAAATCAATACACAAACTCCCATGGAACTGTCCTATGGTATTTAGACTTCTCTGGATGTTGCAATATAGAAGAAGAAGGAGAAGGAGAAGGAGAAGAAGAAGAAGAAGAAGAAGAAGAAGAAGAAGAAGAAGAAGAAGAAGAAGAAGAAGAAGAAGAAGAACATTTTAGGGGAAAGTGTGCACAAAAATATGTATATTAGTGAAAGAAACATAACCCTCCCAACTATATAAGGAAAGCCACTTTTTAAAAAAATAATATGCAAAAAAAATGCAAAATAGTAGGCAAAAGTGCATACTATGGCCTTAGCTAGACCTAAGGATTATCCCAGGCAAATGGAGGGATGATCCCTGCCTGCTCCCTGGATCCCGTGTGTGTCATTTGGATGCACAGGGATGATCCCAGGATGATCCTGGGATATAGGCCTCATCTAGCTATTGCCAGAGTGTGTATTTTGGGAGAAATGTATACAAAAATGCATACAAATTATCGTACTGACAAATTGCAAATTGATACGGAAATGGGATGGAGGCTGGGAAAATGAAAAATAAAGAGCAACTGAAATTGACAGATTTGCCCATCGCCCAATAAGACCACATAGTTACAATGCAGCAACTTTTCAAAAAGGCAGATGTAGCTCATTGGTAAAGCACTTCATTTGCATGCAGAAGGGTTGCAGGGTTGCAGGTCTGATCCCTCTCATCTCCAGGTGAAGCAGGAAAATACTCCTGCCTGCAACCCTGGAGAGCCACTGCTGCCAGTCAAGTGTTAACAATATTGGGCTAGATGGACTAAGGATCTGACTCAGTATAATGACAGATTTGGCCAAGTTGAAGGTGTGTTTTGGGACTGAAGATTGAATAGTGCAAAAATGACCGAAGGTAGTTCAATATCAAAAAAGAAAAAAGAAAAGAAAAAGAAAGACAAAGGAAAAGATAACTAAGATGAAAAACAGATTTATCCAGTAGCCGTGCAGAGCATAAACTCTTTTGACACGTTGATACAATATTTAATTTCTTCATATCTCTCCACAGGGTAGAATTGTTGCAGAATTAAATGGGTTTCTAATGTTAGGATTAACAACATTTTGTATATTCTCAATCGATAGCATATATTCTGAAGATTGCATTATACTTAACATTAAAACAGCAGTGGTGCCATTGAATAAATAGATATTCCATCGCAACCTTTATTAGCTATACGCCTTCACAAGAATAAATAAATATGGAGAAGCTGAAATGGGGGGGTAAAGAGCTTAAAATTGTGATCACAATATTCAACTTTCTCTCTTCCCTCTTAAACAGACTGGCAAATCTTGATGTAAATTAACACATTTGTCAAAAAGCAAGCAAAAATATTTGGAGACACCCTTTTCTTCACCACTCTGTAAGGACTGCAACAAGGATGAGTTTAAATATGAGCTAAAAGCTGCAGGAAGCATTTTACATCTCCGAGCTGCTTAAATGTGACTGTTGCAGATAAGGGAAAATAACAAGAGATTATAGGGACCCCTTGTAGTTCGATCTACTAAGGAAGAGAGTATATTAGGATTAATAATACCTGCTTTATGTCACAACCTATTCATGAAAAAGAGGAAACTCCCCCCCCCCCCCGCCTTTCAATGAAACCTTCAGGACATTAGTTTTCCAGACACTGAAAGAATGAAACAGGAAGATATTTTCAGTTCCCATTAGGCTATCAATATGGTCCCCCCCTCCCCGCCCTTTCTTGGATCAGAAACATATTTACAAGTATCTTCTTTTTTGGAAACACCAAGGCCCAAAACAAAGGTATCTTTCTATCAAATTCCTAGTCTTCAGAGCATTTATAACATGAAAAGGAAACCTGCAATTGAATGACTAATAATGCAGCTGATGTGTGCTTAAGTAGGAAGGCACGGTGCCACGCAGGTTACAGTTAGAGCAACAATAGAATAGAGTGACCAAATGTCCGTCCACACGTTCATCCCTTCCTGAATTACCCTGATCGCCTGCGATTTCCTGGAAATGGCTTACTCATGTGGCAATCAGAATAGTTGTTTCAAACGGATAATGTCTGTCGGGTGTGTGTGTTGTGGTTTTTTTTTTGTATTTTATGCTTTTTATGGTTTTAAATTTTGTATATTTGTTTTTAATGTTCACTGTTTTAAACTTTTGTAAACCGCCCAGAGAGCTTCGGCTATGGGGCGGTATATAAATGTAATAAATAACAACAACAACAACAACAACAACAACAACAATGTTTATATTCTAGCTGGGCAGAATATTCCCCCCTTACTTTCATGGGACCATTCATTCCCCACAAAGATAGGGCAGAGAAAACTGGTGACTTTTGGTGAGTTGGGCAAAACTGAAGAACTTTCAGGTGGACAGCTGGGCTTATCTTTAAAGAAGTGGTGAATGATTTCTTTTATTTTCTTTTTACAATGAAAACAACAACAACAACATTATTTTGCTGCTACTTCTAGTATTCCTTTGAAATTTGAGTACCCCATGGTAATAATGCAGCATCAGGGAATGTCTGAGTGTGTGTGTGTGGGGGGGGGAGAAAGAATAATCATCCTCTTCCAATGTACAGTAAAGTGGTTCCAAATTTAAAACTGACCCTATATTATTAGACATGTGATGGGCAGAGCAATCCTATGTAAGAGAGAAGGGAGGATCCACCCGGAGTCAATGTAGCATCCAGATCCCTGCCCACTCACAAGAAGCCTTGACAGTTTTTCTCCCAGTGGTTCGCCTTGGAGGGAAAATGACTACTTGAGGCTACCTGATGGCTACCTAAGTAAAGGGCTTGGGACATCATGGGAGAATGAAGAAGCTTTGGCTGCAGTGGAGCTGAAGCCACCCATCCACCCCTCACTCCCAGAACTCCCCATTTGGGGTCCTATTGCTGATGGGAATACTACTAGCAGTAAGTGGAGCTTTCCCCAGGTGTAACTACAGCCTCTGGGATGGACTTCTTCTCCTTCTGAGCTCATATTTGAACACTTCTCAGATCAGCCAAGAGGGTTACTAGGAATTATTCTTTATCTCATATATATATATATATATATATATATATATATATATATATATATATATTCTATTTATCTAGTTGAAGGCCCATCCCTCCCTATCATGCAACCCTTCCACATGTGTAGAGTGCATTACCATCTGGACTGTGGCTGTTACAATGAATATTTCCAGACTGCTGCTAGATTTCACATAGGAGGAATGCTTGAGGAATTTAAAAATGCTTACACCAGTTTTAAAATCTCTTCACTGGCTGCCGATTAGCTTCTGAGCGAAGTATAAAGTGTTGGTTATTACCCTTAAAGCCCTACATGGTTTGGGTCCAAGCTACCTGCGGGATTGCTTTCTCCCATACAATCCGCCCCACACACTCAGGTCCTCTGGGAAAAATCTGCTTCAGCTAGCAAGAACCAGATTAACAACTATTATCCAGAGGACCTTATCTTCTGCTGCTCCCAGACTGTGGAATGACCTGCTGGAGGAGACTCGTCAACTTAACAGTCTACTAGCATTCAAGAAAGCTATAAAGACTGATCTCTTCAGGCAGGCCTATCCAGTGGAATTTTAAGATGTTTTTAGAATGTTTTAGGATGTTTTTTAGGATGTTTTTAACAATGTATATTATGTTTTAATTCAGTTTTATGTATTTTATATTTACTGTTGTTCCCTGCCTTGATCAGAATGGAGAGGCGGGTAAGAAATAAAATTATTATTATTATTATTATTATTATTATTATTATTATTATTGTTATTATTATTATTCAACTTTTTATGCAACAACAACCTGTCCAAACCTCTCAAAATAATGTGTAGATTGGAACATAGCTAACCACCTGAATTTGCACTTCTCCATGTATTGTGACATGGGGGGATCTACACCAGTCATTTATTGCAGTATTGTATTGCTGTGATTACTAATGGGGCACATGATGTACAGCACTTTTTGTACTGTCAACAGAGCATTTCAAATCCCTTTAAAGGCCCTATTGACAGTACGATGGTGGGGAGGGGGAATAACCCAGGCCTCCTCGCAAGGGAGGAGGGTTGGTTGTGAGTTTTACTGGATCTGTGATCAGCACTCACGGGGCAAATGCAATGGAAGTTTCCCACAAGAGCTGTTGTGGGACAAAGTGTGCCCTGTGACGGTGGCTCAGAATGTGTATGGTCAGAAGTGGGTGGGACTAGACAGATGGGTACAGGCCATGGATTTTTTAAAAAAATAAATGAGAGATGCCCCCCAGCATAGACATGTAGCAACACAAGGGGGGGGGGAATAGGTACTGTGTCGAAAATGCACTGCTGCACATATATATAGTTGTTGTTGTTTTAAAAGAAAAATACACTTGATGAAACACGCCCATGCCCATGCCCCCTCACAACCGGTTGGTTGTTCACTGAGCCAGGAGCTTATTATTATTATTATTATTTATTATTATTATTATTATTATTATTATTATTATTATTATTATTATTTTATATAGCACCATCAATGTACATGGTGCTGTACAGAGTAAAACAGTAAATAGCAAGACCCTGCCGCATAGGCTTACATTCTAATAAAATCATAATAAAACAATAAGGAGGGGAAGAGAATGCAAACAGGCACAGGGTAGGGTAAACAGGCACTGGGTAGGGTAAAACTAACAGTATAAAGTCAGAACAAAATCAAGTTTTAAAAGCTTTAGGAAAAAGAAACATTTTTAGCTGAGCTTTAAAAGCTGCAGTTGAACTTGTAGTTCTCAAATGTTCTGGAAGAGCGTTCCAGGCGTAAGGGGCAGCCGAAGAAAATGGACGGAGCCGAGCAAGGGAAGTGGAGGCCCTTGGGCAGGTGAGAAACATGGCATCAGAGGAGCGAAGAGCACAAGCGGGGCAATAGTGTGAGATGAGAGAGGAGAGATAGCTTCACAAAGGGGGTCACACCAGCCGCAGACTTTGGGATTGCAGCAAGAGAGCTGAGAAAACCACTACAAAAGCAGTCAGCAATATTCCTGAATAACTGAGAGATAGAGGTGAGATCACAGCAGGATCAGCTGTGCATCATGGAATAAATGGCTGGTGTAGACATGGCCACAATTTTCCAAAGATTGGGGAAATCATGTATTTTCTTTCTCCACTCCACCGTCTCCCTCCATTACCACTGGGGGGGGGGGACAAAGGGCGCACACAGGTCAGGGCGGAAGTGAGTTCTACCTAGACCTGTGCCCCCTTTGTCCTGCGGCAGCCATGGGGCAAAAATCCACTGGGGTTTCTGGAATAACTATAGCAATTTCTGGAAACACACAGGCCATATCTAAAAACTAAGCTACTCACAAATACCATTCCTAACCTTAGAAAACAGCTGTACATCTCATCCATGAAAGATTGCAGCGCTAAGTTTCAAGAACCTCAAAAACATGGCCTTTAGGGCCTTGAACTTTGTCCTACACTGCAGGGCCATCCTGACATACCCCAAGCTGGAGAGGCTGCTTGCAACTCTGCAGCAAATGTGAATCGTTTGGAGGCTAGAGCTACACGTCAGCCTCTCTGCTTTTCCAGCTTGCAGCAGGAGTCCAAGGAGCATCTCCACCTCGGCTTCTTGCCAGTACGCTAGTTTCCTGGCAGCCATTTTTAGCTAGATGGTGCTGAGAAATACCGCCATCTGTTGACGCATGTTTAGAAGTGCATACATCTGTGCATGTGCAGATGAGGAAAGGAAGACTCTGATTCACCAAAAGCAACTTTTCTTTTCTACAGAGATAAACAGAAGGAGTCAGAACAGTTTGTAGAAGTTTTTAACAGCTGTAAAGAAAACACAGTCTGGAAATGCTACTTAATGTGCCCTTCCATGGTTATTCCAAAGGAAATTAGTCAGCGCATCCCTAGCAGTGTGGTTTGTTCCGAGTTCTCATTGTTATAATTTCTAAATGGCAGTCCAAGGGTCTTGCTAGGCGGAGGTTTAGCCCGGTGCTCGCCCTGGGCTCGCCCCTGTGCGCCCAAATGACGCACAGGGGATCCCGGGGTCAGGCAGGGGTGAAACCTCCCTGGGCGCGGGGTAAGTGAAACCCCATTTAGTCTTGGTTTTCCTGCAGTCCCGTCCTCAGGTCGGGCTGAGGCCAGGACCGCGGGCGTGTGGACCCTGTCTTTCATTGTACAATTATCTCTCTGACAGGCTGTAGCCTCCTTGGCTTCCCACACTTTCCGCCAAGGGGGAGACATCATGAATTTATTCTTCCCATAGGGCCTTTTCAGATCAGGAAATGCAGGCAGCTTGGGAAACTGTAGAGCAATGGTGAGATGTGCAACAGAAAGAAAAAAAAATAGTCAGTACCTTCAGCCACCTTATAGTGATTAGTTAAGGTCAAAAACACTATTAACACTCCTCCTCCTCCTCCAAAGCCAGAGCTCTATCCCTGGCCTTTTCTTTTTTAATTTTTTTAAAAAAATTATTACATTTTTATACTGCCCAATAGCCAAAACTGTCTGGGCGGTTCACAACATTTTTATTTATTTATTTTTGGAGTAACTGCTCGTATTTGTTGACTCATAGAAGAGTTTTGGTGCTCCCCGCATGATGAATTCAGTCAAGGTTTTTTCTCCACAAGTATTCACTTTTGCACTTACTGTGCACCAATAATAAAGAGGAATTTGTTTTATTTCTAAATAGGGCTGGTGCTCAGTGGACTCCATGATCAGTGCTCTCATTGACATTTGCAGTTGGCCAACAAGTGGAGTTCATTCTCTATTAGATTCCCTCATTTCCCAAATGTGGTCGCTGCAAAACTCAGCAGCTCATTGCCACAGAGCCATATCACACTAATTCTTAAGGCATTACCCGAGCTCCCCATTCCCTACTGAGCCCAATTCAAGGTACTGGTCTTGGAGGAGGAGATCCACAGCATCTTATGGTCACTGTGTAGGGGCCATAGTATTGCTCTGTTAATGTACATGTAAGAATATGACAATACCTTGAATAATAGAACAACACAAATGAACATATATCAAACTAAGCTGCATCTATTACTACAAAGAGCACTAGTTAGTCATGCAGTTGCTAAGATTGGCAAGCCTTCCTATTCCAGTTACTGGCTGAAAATCACTCTGTTGTGTTTCTCTATTAATATTTTAAAAAGCTGTCTCTCAACCCACTTCCTTTAGTTCCAACCATAATTCAAGTTAAGGGAGCTGAAAACATTATGTTCATCCTGCACAAGAAAAGCTCAGACAGCTTTCTGGATATTATGGCAGTCCTTATATTTAGATTTGCCACCAGACAGAACTTAGTGCCCTGCTTCCTTCCCTCTTTTGATTTTCCTACAGTATTCTTCAGTTTTCCTACAGTATTCATATTATTCTCTTAATCCCTGTCCAAAAAAGGAAGAGAGGCAGGGAGAGAGAGGGAGAGAGAGAGAGAGAAACCCCCTCCTTGTCTTTGTACAGTGGAAATTTTCAGAAAGATCAGCTCATTTGGAAATATATTAGATATTATATGCGGTTCCAAGTTGTTCTCTGATAATTCTGAGAGATTATTTTAGTGAATAACAACCATTTTTATTGCAGAGTTTCAGACAGGAGATATTTTATTTGGAAAATTCCCATTTTCCCCCTCCTTTGGTTACAAGGTGTTTAAATCACTATCTGAAGGAAGTAGGAAACAGCTGTGGCTAAAATGCGCTTTTTAAAATGTATCTTCCCCACTCCATTTTGTAGGCAGGCCTGCCAAAATGAAAGCATTAGCAAATTTTTGAGGTTAAGAAATGTAAGCTAGAGCTCACATATTTTTGGTTGCGATCCAAGAGAACCACTGCTTTTCTTTCTCATTGTTCCCACCCAGTGTTAGACAGTTGTAGGTCAGGGCTTGCTATTTCTAATCTGACCTGGGTCAAGAGGCAGAAGGTGAGAAGTGCCAGGCAAAAGGGTGCACAGTCTGCCTGTCAATTGACTTCCTTTGATTTGATTTGATTTATTACATTTATAAACCACCTCATAGCCGAAGCTCTCTGGGCGGTTTACAAAAATTAAAAACAGTAAACATTAAAACATTCCTTGATTTAACCAGCATTTCCTGTTCAAAGGGAGCCTCATGTGGCACAGAGTGGTAAGCGGCAGTTACTGCAGCCAAAACTCTCCCCACGGCCTGAGTTCGATCCCAGCGGTAGCTGGTTCTCAGGCAGCCGGCTCAGGTCGACTCAGCCTTCCATCCTTCTGGGGTCGGTAAAATGAGTACCCAGCTAGCTGGGGGAAAGGTAACTGCGACTGGGGAAGGCAATGGCAAACCACCCTGCTACAAAGTCTGCCAAGAAAACATCAGCGAAAGCAGGCGTCCCTCTAGGAGTCAGCAATGACTCAAGTGCTTGAACGAGAGCTTCCTTTCGTTTTCCTTCCCTGATCAAACCTAGGAGAGCAGTGATGTTTATTAAGAAAGGCTTATCTACACAAAGCAGGATATTCCACTATGAAAGTGGTATGAAAGTGGTATATAAAAGTCAGGAGCCACACCACTGCTTTGTAGCAGTATTGAAGTGCATGGCAGGATCTACACTACTGCTTTATAGTGGTACTGAAGTTCACTGATAACTGTTGGGGCCCAGGGCACATCTACACCAAGCAGGATGTAACACTATGAAAGTGGTTTATGGTATGTGTCTATGGGCCACAACAGTTGTCAGTGCACTTCAATACCGCTATAAAGCAGTAGTGTGGCTCCTGCCTGTTATATACTGCTTTCATTTTGCTTTCATAATGGAATATCCTGCTTGGTGTAGATGAGCCCAACACCTAATGATTTGAAACATGAACTCAAGTCCAAAGATGTAGATCCCCTACTCTTCCCTACAATGCCTATCCAGACCCATTTTGCCTCTAGTCTCCTAATCTGGGGAGAGGCAGCAGTAGGGTGGCCACATGTTGTCCTTTACAGAGGATAGTCCTCTATTTGAAGGGCAGTCCAAACCAAATCCAGCGTAAAGATAAAGAGCCCTCAGAAGGAAGTGCAATGGAGCTCTGCTTTAAACAAAAAAAAAAGCATACAACAATGTGTATGTAAGGGGAAAGTGCACACAAAAATGTGTATATTTTGTGAATGTGCATATTATATGTGTTATATTATGAAAATTGCTTGTTAGAAATGCATAGCTTAGGCAAAATTGCATATAAAAATGCATGGATGCACACCATAATGCATACACATTTTCATGTGAATTAAAAAAGAAACTGAATTTAAAATGAGAAAAATGAGAAACTGAAATTGACATCTACATCCATCCCTAAAACTAAGTTAACTTCTCTAATAGTACTGTAGAGATTGAGCTAAGCTGAATGCATTCACATATTCAGATGAGAGATGTACAACATTTCCCCCCAGATGGGACAGTTCTGATCTTTTTGGCACTCCTTCCTTTGAGTGCCAAAAGGCACTCTAAGGAAGAAGAATTGTTGCTTTTGGGATCCTGGTCCGATCAGCTCTCAGGAGGGTTGGGCTAATTTAAGATCATTTTAAGATGATCCAATGCTACCAAGACCCACAATGATCAGGTGGCTAGTAACACTATTGCCTTTGAAGCCAGGATTCACTTCATACCGTAACAGTGGCTACAACAGTGGCTCCCTATAGTGGAGGGAGAAAATATGCAATTTCCCCAGCCTTGGGGAAATTACATTTCTCTCCCCACTGCTGATAGGGGCCTTAAAGGACCTGTTAATTGGGCTTTTAAGATCCCCGTTCATGGGGTGAGGGGGAATGCGACATCCCCAAGGCTGGGGAAATTGTGTATTTTCTTCCTCCCCTCTAATTATATTTATCCCCATCCCCCGCTGATGTGTGTCTTAAAGACCTTATTAATGTGTGCTTTCCTGTGCCCCTCCCCCTTCTGCACCATTTGGGGCCTTAAAGGGCCTATAAATGAAGGGGGGGGGAAATCACACTTTCAGGGGCTTCCAAAAAGTGCGCAAATCCCATGGCATGCTAATGGTGTGCCGGGGAAATTGCATCCTTTCTAGAGGCCCCAGAAAGTGCACAGTGCGAGTGCTCGGCCAGCGTGGCCACCTGGAATAGGGCCTCCCAGGCAGCAGGCAGCAAACTCATGGGGCAGGTGTCCTGTGTGTTCTTCATTGCCTAATTAAGTTAGAATATTTGGACATTTCTAGCCCTTCCCCCTTTTGCCCCTCCCACCACTAGAATGCCAGTGTGGTGTAGTGGCTAAGGTGTTGGACTGGGAATAGGGAGATCCGGGTTCTAGTCCTCACTCGGCCATGGAAACCCACTTGGGTGACTTTGGGCCAGTCACAGACTCTCAGCCCAACCTACCTCACAGGGTTGTTGTTTTGAGGATAAAATGGAGAGGAGGAGGAGGAGGATGTACACCGCCTTGGGTTCATTGGATGAAACCAATCTGTCCAACCATTGAGTTTTAGGATTTTTTAAAAAAGTTTTAGGTTTTAAAATTATTATTTTTAATGACATTTTAAAAGATAAAGGGCTGAAAGTTGGCACCATGATAGCTCTTACGGAGATATTTAGCCATGCCAGGTTTGAATCAGATCTGTTCATCCATTGTTTTTTAGATTTTTTTAAAAAATTCAAAGTTTTAAAATTATTGTGTTTTAAAACTGCTGGAACCATATCCTTCAAACTCAGGTTGTCAAACCTCCTCTTTGGGGTTTTGCATATTGAGCAGTTTCAGCCCTTGGCATTAAGGGGATCTCCAGTCTTTAGGTAAACTGCCACAACACCCACCCTAATGTTAGAGTAGAGAAACTTGTGACAATTATACACAAGCTTTTTTTAAAAATTGAAATTAAAAAAAGCTAGCCAGCCGGCCGGCCAGTAACAAACCCTGTTAACAGCAACAGCAGCTTGCAATGAGTGAAGACACAGTCAGAAAAGATATTTGAGGGAAGGGGAGACTGCATCACACAAAGCATAGCAAAAGCTTCAAAGTACAGCAAAACCTACAAAAGTAGGAGTGAGTGAAGTTAAGTTCAGATACATTGAATCTCTCACTTGTTCTTTATTTCAGTGATTTTAACATTAAGATGCTATGTAGAACAGATTTGTCTTAAATGTGTGCTGTAAAATCAGACATGTGACCAAGGCTATGTTCGGGTAGGTCCCTTGGTGCTGGACACGCCCCCTTGGGGGCCGACCATGTTGTCCTCCTTTTTGGTTTCCAAAATATGGTCACCCTATGTGATACTCACTTCTGACTTTGGCCTGGATCTCACTGTAAATGGGGGAAAGATTATTATTCTTGGGGATTTGTTTTTATTTATTTGTTTTTGGCTTATTTGATACTATTATCAAATTGTTTCCCCAAACTATAACTGAAGTCCCTGTTATTGAATATCTTCATTTTCCTTTTAATGGCTATCCCTGAAACATGAGACAAGTTTAAAAGAATTAAAAAAAATGAGTGTAACATGACAGTAATGTTTTTAAATGACAACACTTAAGGGCCCAGCCTGAAATATTTGCCAAAAGATACTTGTAAATTTATAACAGATCCAATAAGTAAACAGCAAAAAGGCATTTATGGAGAACACAATGTTGTTTGAGAATATGATATTGCTTTGATACATACAGAGCATCAGGGTTAAGAATATATGTTTTCTGGATGAACCTGCCTTCCCCTAAAGCTTAAATAATAAAGATTTTTCCACCCTATAAGCATTCACTAGATGTCCAGAAGCTCAGTTATACATGCCTCTCCCTTCAATCTCTCCCGTAATGTGGTGTTTGAGCTGGCAGTAAAACTGTGACTTTACAGGGCTGGGTGATGATTGAATTCCACAGCAGGTAGTTATGGCAGTTGGTGTCTATATCATGTTCTGTGGAACAATCATGGTCCAAGTGTTTGCCTTACAGGTTTTCATTAATTAATATTAAGAATGCACTCAATACAGCCATGCTTAAATGGCTGCTAGCTCATTCACTAGCCAATACCTGGGCAGGATCTACACTATTCATTACACCGTTGTTTAAGTGCATTGTTGCGTCCTCCCTTGCTACGTTACAAAATGCAACTTGAGCCCAGTCAATCGAAATACTTTTTCTTCTATTGTTTTACCCCGGCACACTCTTCTTTAGAACGTTCTTCATTATGCTCATACCGGCTCTGAAGTAAACCTCCTTCTTCCGTTGACTCTGAGCTAGACCTGCCGGGATAAGCTGGCAGGGAGGCGGGGCGACGCGTAGGGACGAGGGAAGCCCTGCAGCGTCTTAAAGGGGCCACGTGCGCCCCGAAAGATAAGCGGTTTTTTTAAAAAAATTAAGCCTCTGTCCCCTCTTTCACCGCCCTCCCTCCCCCTCCCCCTCGTCGCGTTGTGCCAGCTCTCCCTCCCCTAGAAAAGCCCTCACTTGTCCTAATCAGGAAGCAAAGACCATGGTCACGAGACATGACTTTGAAAGACGGCATTGAATACAACGAAAGGTTGGGGCACATTGTTAGTTTTAAAACGATTTTAACAGAAAGTGGAACGGTTTTAAAAGTCAGAAGAAACGTAACAACAACAGCATCACGTGACTGCTGACGTCATCTCTGCCAACTTGTTACGTTTCATCTAGACAAGTGTAGACGGGCTCTACGTAACATCCTAAACAGTGAGTTACTGGTGCAGGCATGTGATAAGCGTATTGAACAATAACTGGGAGTTTAATTAACCCTACAGCGGCCCATGGGTTGTTACCCGCAGTAACAGGATACCCTGGCCAGGTTCACATGTGCTGCTGAGCCATGCTGCTGAGACTAATTATGCAAATCACCTCAGCAGCGTGTGCACAGGGTTGGGGGTGGGGGTGGGGAAATAAGCCACTGTGACTTATTTCTCCATCCATGGTTGTGCACATCTGGTCAGTGACTGGCTGAGGCTAATATTGAGAAAGACACTTGTAGTTTCCCCAGTGGGACAGAGTCAATGGGTAAAAATGCTGATGTCAACGAAAATTCATTAGCTAATCTTATTTAAAGAGTAGCTCTAAACATGACAAGTGAATAGCTTGAGCAGCTGAAGGTAGTTCTTGCTGAAAAATTCCTGTCCAGTTGAACCATAGAAAGAATGAAAAGGCATGTACAATATTATACATTTCATCCACTTACTACTTGTGCAGGGCATGTTAAAAAGGAGGGAATACACAATGAAAGTAAAAACAGATTAGTTCTAAAGAAGGTCACAGCAAACACATAGTAAAGGAAAGATATAAAAGCAACTGTCAATTATGTGCTTTGTCAGTTTCTTTTGAATTACATTTTTAAATAAGTAGGAACTGTTTAGAAAATGATTGCAGTTGTCAAACCATCTTAAGTAAAGATGGTTGGGAAATTTCAGCTTACAGTATTTATTTGTTGCTTGCTTATTATGTCAAATCTTTTGGGGCATATGCTTCAATCTCTCCTACAAATCATCAGGGCTTTAAAGGTGCTTGATTTTGGCTGGATGGGTTTTGTCTATCAAAACCTCAAAATATTACACAATCCCCCCCAACCACTACCCAACCATATTGAATTGCCCATGAAATTTGCAGAAAATGTCTTGGATGTAAAATGAATAACATTCAATTTGGGAATGTAGCTAAATTATCAGTTTTTGTGCTGCTGTCGAATGGAAGCATCATTACAAATGTCACAGATATAAGGAATAAGATCAGGCTGTATGGATTATACACACACACACACACACACGAGAGAGAGAGAGAGAGAGAGAGAGAGAGAGAGAGAGAGAGAGAGAGAGAGAGAGAGACCTTTTCCATTGTTTTCAGATGTATGTAAAGACTGTAAAATTGGATTCAGGTCGTAGCTAGACCTAAGGTTTATCCCAGGATCATCCCGGGTTCATTCCTGCCTGAGCGCTGGATGCCCTGTGTGGCACTTAGATGAACAGGTTTGACCCCAGGACAATCCTGGGATAAACCTTAGGTCTAGCTATCGCCCCAGTGTTCAGACAGTAATCTCACAAGGGACCCTGTGATGCATATTTGCTTACCATCTTCTGACTCCTACATGATTTCATTGGGACATTTTCCCATAAGAACATGCCCAAACATGAAGATCTTACCCTGAGAGAAGTGCTACTACTATTAGTGTTGAAGTGAGTGGCTACAAAGAAGAGGGCTTTCTCATTTGTTACTTGCCAGTTATGGAACTCTATGTTTGCCTGTTGCCCACTTATATTATCTTAAGGAATGAAGTATCGACACATTTATTCTAATAGATTGTATTTTTAAGTATCGGAACTCTGTGGTGTTTTAAACATTGGAACTGAAGCTTTTGCTGTGGTATTTTAATCGGTATTTCATTTCTGTAACAGTGCTAATTATGTTGTTTATTGGTTTTGACTGTTTTATTGTATATTTTATTGTTTTTCTTTAAATTTACTCTGTAAATTACCCTTGGATAAATATTACAAGTGACTGTATATAAAGGCCTTCAATTAATCATTGCCGGGTGATGATCTCGAACAAATTAATTAATCTGAAACTCTATATTCACCATTATTGAATACAAAGTTTGAAGACAAAGTGACTTATATTATATTCTCTGAACTGACAAAAGTGGCTAATTTTATATTCTTTATAGTTTTACTGTAATAATATTTTCCTACCTGCTCAGGGTCCTTTGGAATGAATGGGATTCAGATATGTCGAATACTTCAAAGATTATGCTCAAGGTCTCTTACATATGGAAAAATATTTTGTACCTCTACTAGATATCTACCTTATCCTTAAAGAACTGGAACATTGTCTGTTGTAGCACTCACACATACAAAACAGCTCTGCATGCTTACACATATGTTACATATGACTTTTTTTTTTAGCTAGCCATGAGGAATGCTTTATTTTTAGTCAGTCTAATTTGTAACAGAGAAAGGGAAAAAAAAGAAAAACTAATAATAGCTTTCAATAAAATTTGAGAATAATTACTTAACTAATGTGACGAGAAAATGCAAACAGATATTTTCCTAACAAGAATAAATAAAATTAATATTTCCAAATGTGTTCCAGAGGGTTGCCCAACTCTCCAGAGCAGGTTTGGGGGCAGTGTCAGACCTGCAGAGGAGAAGGCTTCTGCCAGCAGTTTCTGTTTCACTGTTGGACGGTCCATTGATGTAAGAACATAAGAAGAGCCCTGCTGGATCAGATCGAGAGTCCATCTAGTCCAGCACTCTGTCCACACAGTGGCCAACCAGCTATTGACCAAGGACCAACAAAGCAGGACATGGAGCAACAGCACCCTCCCACCCATGTTCCACAGCAACTGGTGCATATAGGTTTACTGCTTTTGATACTGGAGGTAGCACATAAGATTATTTCATTTCATTTCATTTTATTTGTACCCTACCTTTCTACCAAACAAATGGTACTGCTGGTGGCTAACCATCATAGGAAGTAAAACATTAATAAAATAAAATAAAATGGTATTAAAGTCATAATAAAACAAATACATTAAAACACAACAAGAAAATAAAAACAGCACACAGCCCAACATACCAGCTTAGGCCTGCTTAAATAAATTTCCAGGCATGAGGTGAACAGTAAAGATAATAGGTTTGCAGTTACCACTTTAAAGCATTCTGGTCCCAGATAGTTAACATCTTCTGCCTTGCAGAAAGGTAGGCTGACATGACATGGGACTGTTTTTGAGTTAGCTGTAGTGAAGCCACTAAGTTTTTAATGCTCTAGCATGAGGGGCCCGGGGTGTGTCAGCCGTGGGAGAATTAGATCTGCCAGAAGGAAAATTCCAGCAACAACCATTAGACAGTGCCAAAATTCAGTGTCCCTTAAAGTCTGTTCCAGGCAGAAAAGTCCACAGGCAGAGAAAGGAAAAGAGATAAATCACAGTTAGGGAGCATGCTGGGGATGGAAATGAGTTAGGAGAGGGGTTGATAATTCTCTCCCGAAGGTCTGTTGGCTCATGGGAAAAGCTAAACAGGGACCACAGCAGGGGTGAGTGGAGTCAAAACTGATGGATGGAGGAACCAGAGCCCAAGGTGGATGGAAGTGCCCTTTTTCTCTTTCTGCCACCCCTTTATTCTCTTTCTGGTTTGGAGGTGGGGGCAGATGCAGGAAAGCACTTACTCCGAGGAAGGATCTGGGGGATGTCGGGGGGAATGACACACATCTCTCTGACAAGCATGCTCACACCTGGAGTCAGGATACGGGTTGGGTGGCTGTGCTGCATGAGCCATCGATGGGTCTGCATGAGCCCAGTGGACTGACTCTGTGTCACATGCATAGCAAAAGAAAGCCCTTACAGATTTTTCTTCAACTTTAATAACACTTCATCTTTAATAATATACATCTTAAATGATACTAGAACTAGGAGTCATAGAATAAAATGAATTAGCAAGACAAATTCATATAGGATGTTTACCAATAACTACTAGTGATGATGGCTATATGTAGCATCCAGTTTTTAGAGGGAGTGTGTCACTGAATACCAGTTGCTGGAAAACAACAATGGCAGACCATGTGTATTGCCTTCAGGCTGTGAAGGTGGATTTCCTAGAGGTATCTGGCTGTGGAGATGCTGGTCTGATTGAGAAGGATATTCTAATTTGTGCCACCTCCCAGTAAAAGCCAAGGTGGATACTCACACTTTTTTGGGACACTCCTACTTTTACCATAAAATCGTGTGTTGGATTATTCAGGCCGAATACACACACACATACACTGTGTGCATGTGTTTTGTGTGTAGGGGGGATGGTTTTAATTTGAAACAAATCAGTTTTACACAGAAAATGTTAACAGCGATATTAGGGTGACCACATGAAAAGGAGGCCAGGGCTCCTATATCTTTGGGAGTTGTATAGAAAAGGGAATTTCAGCAGGTGTCATTTGTATGCATACAGCGCCAGGTGAAATTCCCTCTTCATCACCACAGTTAAAGCTATACAGCTGTCAAAGATACAAGAGCCTTGTCCTCCTTTTCATATGGTTACCCTAATATAATAAAATGTAATAAAATGAAAGAAACAATTTTCACATCTCTGTGTTGCCATAAGTATCCTATCACAACTACATTTTATATAGGGGTGTGCACGGACCCCCCGCTCCGCTTCACTTGCAGATCCGCCATTTTTCGGAGCGGGTCGCTCCGCCCCGCCCCCGCTCCGCCCACTTCCGCTCCGCTCCGCCCGGAGCTCCGGATCGGATCCGGAGCTCCGTTTTTGCCCCCCCATAGGCTTGCATTGAAAGCTAAAAAAGTAAACAACTTTTTTTCCGTTGAAGTTAGAAACCTCACGTTTGGCACCATGACACCTCATGGGCGTATACACACACACGCCAAGTTTCAAGGCAATCCCATCATCCCCTGATTTTTGGCGAATTTTTGAAAATCGGGCACCCCATTCACACCCCTTGGGATAGCTCCGTCAATTTGCATGTTACAAACCTCAAACTCGGCACCAGGGCAGCTTATCCATGTGTCCACATGCACGCCAAGTTGCAAGCAAATCCCATCATCCCCTGATTTTTGGCGCGGCTCTACCCTCTAACGCACCTCCCATAACCCTAATTCACACCCCTTTAGATAGCTCCGTCAATTTGCACGTTAGAAACCTCAAACTCAGCACCATGATAGCTTATCCACGTGTCCACATGCACGCCAAGTTTCAAGGCAATCCCATCATCCCCTGATTTTTGGGGAATTTATGAAAATCGGGCACCCCATTCACACCCCTTGGGATAGCTCCGTCAATTTGCATGTTAGAAACCTCAAACTCGGCACCAGGAGAGCTTATCCATGTGTCCACATGCACGCCAAGTTGCAAGCAAATCCCATCATCCCCTGATTTTTGGCATGGCTTAACTCACCCCAAATTGTCCCATTCTACAACTACGTCAATTTGCACGTTAGAAACCTCAAACTCAGCACCATGATAGCTTATCCACGTGTCCACATGCACGCCAAGTTTCAAGGCAATCCCATCATCCCCTGATTTTTGGGGAATTTATGAAAATCGGGCACCCCATTCACACCCCTTGGGATAGCTCCGTCAATTTGCATGTTAGAAACCTCAAACTCGGCACCAGGAGAGCTTATCCATGTGTCCACATGCACGCCAAGTTGCAAGCAAATCCCATCATCCCCTGATTTTTGGCGCGGCTTAAACTTTTTAACTCACCCCAAATCAAGTCCCATTCTACAACTACGTCAATTTGCACGTTAGAAACCTATCCTTTGGTCCCATGACAGCTTACCCATGTGTCCCCATGGACACCAAGTTTCAAGGCAATCCCATCATCCCCTGATGTTAGGGGAACTTTTGAAATTTGAACACTCCAGTATGTCAGGGATTTAAAGTTGCAATTGCAGACAGCTCAATGGGGCCAGTTCCAAGGCAATCCCAACATGCCACGAGATAACCCTAAATCTTCTGGCACATTTGAAAAAGGGATTATTGAATTTGATAAAGTCTAAGTGAGCGCAGGAAGGACTTCTCCCCTTAGTCAAAGCAAGACACATACACCATCGCTGCAAGGCGGGAAGGGGAGAATTATTATTATTATTATTATTTATTTATATAGCACCATCAATGGAAAGCAGGCAGGCAGCATGCATTGTAGTGCCGCAAGGATGGCTTGAGCACTAACGCATAGCAAACCAACCCATAAGTGGGCGCAAAGTGAGGCAAAGATGGCTGGTTGTTTCTTTCTAAGCCAGCAGTTACGCCTTGAGGGGCACAGAGGAGGACGATTGGGAGCAAACCAGGCACCAGGCGGGCAGAGAGGCAGGCAGAGTAGGCGAGGAGTCAGTCCTGGCAGATGCCCCACCACAGCAGCACCCCGGGGGAGGCGGGCAGGCAGGCAGGCAGGCTGCGGGCATTTCTGGGGGCACAAGGAAGTGATGGCTGGTTTCTAAGCCAGCATTGCAGTTAGTCACGCATTGCAAACGCAAACCATCCCAGCGAGTCGGTCACCGAGGAGGACAGGCTAGCAGAGGGGCAGGCAGAGTGACATGTCATAGATCTAGTATTGGGGAGGAGTCAGTCCCGGCAGATGCCCCAACACAGTAGCACCCTGGGTGGGCATTGGAAAACGCCATCTTGTGGGTCAATACTTCCCCCACCCCATGTCCTGCAGGGTTGCCTGCCTAACCCTTGTGGGGATGGGAGATGGAGAGCTTAGAGTGGCAGTGCCAGCAGCAGCCTTCGGCTTTCCCCTGGAACCAGTCGCCTTGCCCGCCTCTTTCCCCAGCAAGATCGCCTGGTGCTGCCTATGAAGATGCATCTTCATGCTGCTGGTTCCATAATGCCCTGTCGATGAACCCCTGCTTAGGCTGAGTTTGCAGTGGCGACAGACAGCAAAGCGGGGATCCGCTCCCAACTCAAAGTGGTCCCACACGATGCTTGTCTTTCGTTTCTGTGGTGACACCACCAATTGCCCGCCTGAGCTCTCTGGTGTTGCCACAGAAACAGGGGTGTGGGATGAGACTGGGGAGAGAGCCTCGGCCTGCTGCTGCTCCTCCTCAGCCCCCACATCCTGGAGGCCCACCGCCTCCTCCTCCTCCCCCCCCTCCACTGTGCTGAGGACCTCGTCTAGGTCCATCAGCGGGCTCGTGGGCTGAAAGGAGAATGAAGGAGTTGGGGATACTCCTCCTCCTCTAATGGCACTGCTGCCACGTGCCTCTTGCAAACGGGCACTTTTCCCATTCCCACCCTCAAAAAGAGAACGCCGGGCACAAGTTGCAGAAGAGAGTGGCTCTGCCTGCTGCTTGTCCTGCTTCTGTTTTGGAGCAGTCAGCCAAGGAGTTGCCCGTTTGAGTTTCACAGGAGGAGAGGAAGCCCTGCTGGCAGACTGAGCCTTGCTGCTTTCAGCACGCCTGCTTTCTCTTTTCATGATGACTAACAAAATATTAATACTACTAATACTATGTATAAGGTACTACTAAGAATATGTATAAGAAGAATATAATATGTTTAAATGTAGGGAAATGGGACAAGAACAATAAAATATACTACTACTAATATGTATGAGAATATACTACTAAGAATATCTACAAGAATATAATAATATGTTTTAGAATATTACTAATAAATGTAGGGAAATGGGACAAGAAATGGGACAACCACTACTATAAGAAGAACAAAATATGAATACTACTACTAATATGTATGAGAATGTATACTAATAGACTACTAAGACTATGTCAAAGAATATAATAATAATATGTTTAAGAATAGGGAAATGGTGTGCGTATGCTTTCCCCAAAATGCTCAATCTGTGGCTGCCTGTTGAACTTGACAAAAGCAGCCCACTCCGTCGAAGTTACACAGAGAAGAAAAAGAGAATCCAATTTTTTTGGTATATTTGGTATATAGAAGATAGAAGGAAACACAATCAGGATTTAAGAGAGGGGAGGGGGAAAAAGAACCAACCACTACTATAAGAAGAACAAAATATGAATACTAATATAATATGTATGAGAATATATACTAATGGACTATGTGAAAGAATATAATAAAATATGTTTAAGAATATAAATGTAGGGAAATGGGACAAAAAGTGTGTGTATGCTTTCAAAAGAAAGCTTTCACAAAAGCAGAACAGTCAGGCTTTAATACAGGGAAGGGGGGGGGCAACCAACCCAACCACACACTCCAAAATTCAAAAATAAAGTTTATATTAAATCAAAGTAAGGGGAAAACACAGGGCAAACTAAGCTACAAGTCAGAAAGAAGCAAACAAACACACACACGCGCCAAACTAAACCTATATTAAATTAATCTATCTCCAAAGCAGGAGCACTAGCTAAGTAAGTGTTCCCTCCACGAACGCCAACCCACAAAGAGACACAAAACAGAAAGTTCTCAGGGTGGGTCTGCCTTAGTCCCCCCTCCAACGCTGGGATTGGAGGAGGATGCTTTCTGAGGAGATGAATTCTCATCAGGATTGGGAGTTGAATGTGCCTGTCATCGCTTCCAAAAAAATAATAATAATAAAAAAAAAAAACCCAAACCCCGATTTTTAAAAAAATATTGCACGTGAACCACAGCACGCAGAAAGTTGAGAGTGGTCTCAAAATGACCCCCATCCACGACTCTCTGTGCACAAGAATTTTCAGAACGATAGCTTAAACCCCCCCCCAGTTATCCCCGATTCTTTCCCTCAATGCAATCCTATGGGCGAAAAGCCGAAACGGAGCCCCGCGGTTGACCCTATTTTTAAAAAACTTCTAGCCCGCGACCCGTACGATGCAGAAAGTTGAGAGTGGTCTCAAAATGACCCCCATCCACGACTCTCTGTGCACAAGAATTTTCAGAACGATAGCTTAAACCCCCCCCCAGTTATCCCCGATTCTTTCCCTCAATGCAATCCTATGGGCGAAAAGCCGAAACGCAGTTTGAGCCCCGCGGTTGACCCGATTTTTAAAAAAATATTGCACGTGAACCACAGCACGCAGAGAGGTGAGAGTGGTCTCAAAATGACCCCCATCCACGACTCTCTGTGCACAAGAATTTCCAGAACGATAGCTTCAAAAACAACGTAGTTATGCGCGATTATTTGCCGCAATGCAATCCTATGGCGAAATGTTTTCAAGATGGCGACCGGAGCGCTCCGACTGAACTCGGAGCTCCGAAAAATGGTCGCTTCTCTTCGCCTTGCTTCTAGGGGGTCCGCGGTCCGCTCCTACTCCGCCTCTGGGTAAGGCGGAGCAGGCCAATCCGCTACTGCTTCTACGCTCCTAATCGGAGCGGAGCACATCCCTAATTTTATACATTCTTGCACTTCTTAGATTGACAGGGGCCAATGAATTAGTCAGCTTTAGAAAGTCAAGTGTAGAGAATTAGAAGAATCCCATGATAAAAATTAATATTTTAAACAGCAAAGCCGCCCAATCTGTTAATAAAAATGAAATGACTGCAACTTTGTTCATTTTTCTCAAGTATTCAAACATGGTTTTAGATAGACTCCAGGGTTTCATCACCTGTCTGTTGTTCCTTTTCATTCAACTCACTATGGGATTCCCCGACTGAACAGGCAACAAACACTCTGGCATAATGACTCAGAAAAGTAAGCCTGTCTCTTCTCAGATGACCACACATATTTGCTTTCAGCTCTTTCCAACTTGGAGCATAGAGCTATTTTAAGAGTTTCCTCGTTTTATACATACATAGTTGCCATGGTTGCAAAACCCATGCAAATGGAAAGAAGGACCTTCACTGATGACTCAGCAACAAGGCACGTTCTTGCACTTCTCAATTTCTCATCTCATGTTAGTGAAAGGAATGTTAAACTAACTTCTCATCTGTTGTAGTGCTGTATACTCTAATACATGAACTCCACTGATTTATATCACCTAAGAAGATAATACAATGTTTATCTATTATCATGCCACCTTAGATAATTTATTTCTAGTTTGGCTTGGTTTGCCTTGTCAATTAGATTTGAGAATTTCATACATGTTGTTTTCCAGGAACCAGAGAATACACTGCATAAACACTGATGCCTTGATCCAGCTCATGATGCAAGGCATGTTGTTGTCTACAAAAAAAACACAAAAAACACCCAACCCTTTGTCACAATGAACCAGTTGAACTCTGGGATACCACAACTTTTCTGCCTTCTTAAAACAGGTACACTTACAGTGGCATGTTGCAGGCATGGGGCCAGAGGGCAGTTCAAGATGTGTGACAAATCCGAATCAAGATAGGTAACTGAAAATATCCTTTAAAAACACACTCATATTTATTGTGTTTTATTAAATATACATATGAAGAAGTACAATGTACACAAGAAAAACAATGGACCAAATCCAAAATGCAAACAATTCAGGAGGATAACTCAGGCTATAGGTATGTAGCTCCAAGAAAACAGAGGTAAATATTTGTGGAGGAACTTCTCCAATTAGCAAGATGTGTAACAGATCTCAATCAATACTCATGGCATCCCAGCCTCCTCAATTTATGAACCGAGTTCCACAAACGTAATCCATCACTGAGGATTCGAGGAGGAAGGCAATTGGGATTGCACTTTCTTGTACCCAATTTCAACTTCCATGCATATTCATTCCAACGATGGGATTCAGGCCTAAAAGCTTGGTTTAAACATCTGGCCTTGGAGCTTCCCATATCATTGTATTACATCAAGATCAATGCTGATTGTCTGTGCACCTGAACACCAATATGGGGTTGTTAAAAGTATGGGATTTGGAGTGGAGAGACCTGGGTCTGAAATATGGAATCCATATATGATGGTGAAATGTTTGATTCAGCTTTAGGTTAGCGTGAAAAGGGCATCCAAAATCTGGATACACTTCCACTTGCAATGAAGTCCTATCAGAAAGCAAATGAGGATATAAAATCATTATATATCTAGAGCTCCACCACAGCGCCTTCTTTACTGTTTTGTCCTGTGACCCTCACATGATGTTGTCCCTGTCCTGTGGCAATCTCACCTCTTTCCCTCCATTTTCCATGTTTTTATAGGGTGGGGAAAGTGTGGTGTTTTTTCTCCATGTGGAATAGAACTGCCCTTCCATCTCCATGTATTGCCGTCCTTGTGCTATGTTGCAGTGCCACTCTAGTGGGCATTGCAAGTATATCCAGTTCCTGGTGCCTTTGTAAACATTTACGCAATTTAGAAGATGGTGGCTATGCAGATGAGGAATACGGAAAACTACGGACGTCAGAGAAATCCACAATGAGTTTGGATTTCTACGCCTTGGACTTGTACAGTGGACCATCTTTCAGTACCTTGAGTGTGCTTTGCAATCCTGTTCCAAACAAACTCCCTGCCCACCCTTCTCTCAGAATCTGCAAATTCCTGAAATATTCAAGAAATATCTGTACTCTTCAGGTTGGGCTATTAAAATCCAGGTACTTTTTCTGCTCAAACGTCTCCCAGTCCATTAAAATGCAGCTGTTAAGCTGAACCCCAAGCTGTTGTGTATTAGCTGCTTTCTAAGCATTACAGCATTTTCTAGCACACTAGACTAAATAATGATTCAGAGAGTAGTGACATGTGCTGACACTATGTGCGTTGTTTTATGAGTTTCTTTTATCCTCCCTGAAGAATAATAAAAATAATAATAAAATTTATTTCTTACCCGCCTCTCCATTTTGATCGAAGTGTTACTTTGGGCTCTGCCGAATGGAATAAAAGCCATTTCCCCAGGGGACAAGGAGGGGAGATTCCCTTTGTTCCAAATGAGAGTGTGCATAGTGAAGTGGAATGGATCCTTGGTGAAATGTGTGTGAGTGTGTGCATGTGAGTGTATTGGGATTAGCACAGGTAAAGGAGATGCACTGTGCTACAGCTGTTCCCCAGGTGCTCACATGTACATGATGTGCCTGGGCACTGACCCTCCAAAATGTATATATAACACCCTCACCCCTTTGTGTTTCCTCACTGAGTCATGCACAGAAACTACAATTTTAAAAATGTATTATTTTATGTATTACATTTGTATAGTGCCCCATAGTCGAATCTCTCTGAAATATGTGTCATGAAACTTTTTAAAAAATTACCCTTTGAATCTTTGTGGTTCAGAGGTCAGATCAGGGATGAACAAAAAGTGAACTCAGGGCAGTATCCTATTTGACACTAGCATTAACATAAATGTTGTTGCTCTAGCATAAGCAACCTCTAATGTAATGCCAATAGCATTTACTGGACCAATGGGTTTTCTCTGGAGACTTGCTGGATTTAGTTCATCCACATTGTCTAATGACTAGATTGATTTCTCCTACTGCCCATTCAAAATTATTTTGTTTCGACCTGCATAGGTCCCATCAATTGTAGGCTTGGAGATGAGCACAGACATAAAATAAGGGGGATGCATTATTCTACTACTTCCTGGATGAGTACTCCTGTCCATCAGATTTCTACATCAGTTATAGGTTGCCTGCACTGAATTTGCTCTTTTTGGACCAGTCTAGATGTGATGTGCAAATGCTCTCCCAATGTTTTTTTCCTTTTTTTAATTTAAAAAGGACCGTATATCTGGAAGGAGAGGTTTAACTCTGCCCCTATGCTGATTTCTTGGTCACTCCTCACCACAAGCTAATATTAGTCACAGAGTGACTGTACGTTCCCCCTCAACATCTAATGGCAGCTCTGGAAGTGTGATTTTTGAGGGTGGGATAAGTCTGCCCAACTTCAAGCCAACAAAAATTACTTTCTAGAAACCATGTGCATATGAAGGCTCATGTGGAAAATCTCTCCCACCATACTATTCTAATCTGTTCTTCTGTATGCAACTTGTGTTGTTTGGTATTTACTGGCATGTATAGTAATTGTCGAAAATGTCAGTGAATTGGCAAATGGTAAATATCATTGACATACAGGATGGAGAATGAATGTTTCCATGGCCTCAAATTTTCCATTAATATGCACCACGCAAACTAGGAGTTTTTTGTGATTCTCTAACTGTTCTGAGTAGGATTACAACAAAGTCTATGGAAGAAGAAACAAACGTTTTGTTAAATTGCTTTGTGGTGTGTGCACAACATAAACTAATTGGAAGCAGATTATTGGGATTTTGGGTCAGAGAGCCTCCTTTTATGCCCCTCTGAATATTAGTGGGAGGGTGCTGTTGCACCATGTCCTGCTTTGTTTGTGTGTGGTCGACATCTGCTTGGCCACTGTGTGCCATTTTTCACCACTGAAATGTGATACAGTTCAGGAAAGGCTTTAACACTTGGGACTTGTCTATACGGCTTGTTTACCTCGATCTAATTGAGCACATTCACATTTTAGGTTACATGACGCAGCCGTCCATTCACCGCAGTACCATTTTTTTTACCCGATAATGCGCATCTTCGCATTCGTGATTTACCGTGACTTTTAGATCAAGTCTGAGTTTGCACCGCATTATGGCTATGTATCTTTGGGGCAGTTAAATAGGATTTTGACATATGGGCGGAGCTTTGAGAATAAGATAACATGATTGGCCAATTTCCCATTTTCGCACCAATCGGCTGCCTGTCCAACAGCTTCTCCAATCAAAACCTTTTTCCTCTCTCTTGCCCCTTTCCCTTTTATTCTCCATGTTTTCTTCCTTTTTCTCCCCCCTTCTTCAGAGCCTTTGAGCTTCTTTGAAATCCCAATAATCTCCAAACACTCACATCCAAAAAATAATTTTTAAAAAATGTAAAAATCCTGTGGACACGAGAGCTGCTGGGCTGATCCACCTGGTGGAATAAAAATCCCAATGCCCAGCAGCAGCCCTCATCTCACGTCAGGGGCAAGTTCCCCTGGCCTCCTCCTCCAGCTGCCTGAAGCTTATCTATGGGAGCTTCCCCTCCTGACTGAGGGCTTTGAAGGCAGCATGCCCCATGCTGGCCATGCTGACGGTCTCTTGCATTTCTGTACCACCGAAGGTCAATGGGTAGTTCACAAAAACAAAGAGGGGGAAATGGGCAGCCAGATGAAGGAGACGTGTTCTGCTGCCTCGTTCCTTTCCCTCTGTAGCCTCGTTACTAGGGCTGTGCATGGACCCCCCCGCTCCACCCCCTCCCGATCCGTCCCGCCTTGATCCGCCTAGGGTCCACTCCGCTGCAGAGCTCTGGCTCCAAATCGGAGCTCCGCAGCAGCGGGGGGTGGCACAAGGTAAGGTCCCCCTCCCCCTTACCTGCTTCCGTCCCGGCCTGCCGCCAGCTTCACTAGAGCCTGTGGCTCAACCAGGAACTGTAGACCCCACTTGTGGCCTACACTTCTGAGTTGAAGCCGGCGACGGGCCACGACGGACGCAGGTAAGAGCCCTCTCCCCCTTGACCCCTTACCTGGCTCTGCTGCCGTGACTGCACAGGCGGCGGCGATGGCAGGGCCAGGTAACTACCCCCTCCTTCCTCCCCCTTACATGCATCTGTCGGCCTGGTCTTCCTGTTTGAGTCCTCGGGCTCAGTTGAAGCAGCCGTGGGGCTGTGGACGGATGCAGGTAAGAACCCCCTCCCTCTTGCCCCCTTACCTGGCTCTGCCACTTTCGCCACACGCACGGCGGTGGCAACGGCAGGGCCAAGTAAACCCCCCTTACCTTTTTTGCAGAGCTCCGGATCGAGGCGAAGGATCCTCCTTCACATCGATCCACTCCGCAATGCTCCGCTGCTCCCCCAATCCTCTTCGCCTCCGCCTTAAGGGGAGGCAGAACACCCCAATCCACTTCTGCTTCTCTGGTCTGAGGAGAAGCTGAGCACAGCCCTACTCCTTACTTCCCCACCCAGCTCCCAGTTTGTCTGCCCCCATCTATATATGAATCTTTCAGACCTCCGCATATAAAATTTATAGCTCGCCTCATCTCTCCTCTGTAGCGTCGTATATGGGATAATGCAATAATGCACATGTGCACATTTATAACTCACTATAAAAAAAAAATCAGGAAATACATAGCTGTTGTTGCTGCTGCAGTATGATGCTCTTTACCTACATTTAAATCAATGAAAAATCTGGTTTATATTTAATGAGGAGCAATCACATTGTCGTACAGATGGGGGCTTGATCCCTTTGATTCATAGCAAGAATTGCTGCTTGGTTCTAGAATACATAAACCAATTCTGACTCTGCAACAGACATAGTTGCATGGAAACACTCCCATTCTCTTTCTCCGTATTCTCCAATTCACAAAACAAACTTGCAGGATGAGGACAGTCTCCTTCTGTTTGAACATGTAGACTGGGATGCATTCTGTGACCAGGCTCAGTTGAGGGGTAGGTGTATGTATGTCTGCATAAAGGATTTATTGTGATCTTGTTTGGATCTGGTGGTCTTTCCTCCTGGGCAATCCTCATCTGAAGCCAGAAAAAATGTTTTATCACTTGATTCTCGAACTTCCCTATGCAACTGGGGAATATGGGTTGGAGGGTGCTGTTGCACCATGTCCTGCTTTGCAGTTCCTGGTTGACAGCTGGTTGGCCACTGTTTGAACAGAGTGCTGGACTAGGTGGACCCTCGCCTGATCCAGCAGGGATCTTCTTATGTTCTTATGTTACTCTGGTTCCCATGATAACAAGGGTCTCCAGGGAGATTCAGACAATTCTCATTTAGGGCGTCACATTCTCCATATCATTGCATTGAATCCTGACTGTAACAACCGGCAAAGGATTTCAACCAGCATTGGTCCTCTACAGTACTGTCCGGATGGCATGGGCCAGTAGAGTTGTATCTAGCCCCATTCAGCCCTTTGGTACACATTTGTAGGCTAGCCGCACCCCTTAGACACTGGTTGCAGAATAATAGCATAACATTAATATAGCCATGGCAGATACAATTGCCATGTGAAGTGCAACATGGATCTTATGGGTAGAATCTTAAAGCAGCAGCCTAGATAAGTAAAGCAATTGTTAGTTTGTTTTCAGTTGGCGGGTAGGTGTACTTGATCCCTTTAAATTCATTGCTATCTTTCTCACAAAACAATCCCCTGGAAATTGTTTTGTGTCCATGTAACAGTCCAGGCATCATGTATTGAAATCCGCTCCCTAATTTCTACAAAGCAGTGTAATTTGTTATTGTTCTCATTTAAAAGAAAGGGACTAATGACCTGCACACACACACACACACACACTTTTTTTGGGGGGGTGGGGTCAGGGCCTGGCACAGCATGTGCATGTGAGCAGCTGGGGAATAGCTGTAGCACAGTGCACCTCCTTTACCTGTGCTAATCCACGTACACTCACATGCACACACTCACACACATTTCACCAAGGATCCATTCCACTTCACTATGCACACTCTCATTTGGAACAAAGGGAATCTCCCCTCCTTGTCCCCTGGGGAAATGGCTTTTATTCCAGAGGGCAGAGCCCAAATTAACACTTCTGGCAGGATAAAAGAAACTCATAAAACAACACACAAAGTGTCAGCACATGTCACTACTCTCTGAATCATTATTTAGTCTAGTGTGTTAGAAAATGCTCTAATGCTAAGAAAGCAGCTAATAGTCAACAGCTTGGGGTTCAGCTTAACAGCTGCATTTTAATGGACTGGGAGACATTTGAGAAGAAAAGCTACCTGGATTTTAATAGCCCAACTCAAAGAGTACAGATATTTCTTGAATATTTCAGGAATTTGCAGGTTCTGAGAGAAGGACAGGCAGGGAGTTTGTTTGTAACAGGATTGCAAAGCACACTCACACTACTGAAATATTTTTGCATGTTTTGCATTTGTGCAGTGATATCATACTGTCCTGCGGTGTGCATGTTCAAATATAAAGTGCTCTGAGAAATTTCATGCCTCCCTGTTCCAGAAGAGAACACAGCATGTCCACAGGAGAAAAGGCCAGATGCTTTGGTTCTCTCTCCTTTAAAGCCTCCTTCTTTTCACAGAAATAAGCCTCGGGATTAATTAATTAATTAATTAATTTCTGACAGGGTGGGGAAAAGTACTGTTTAACTTAATAGGCCATGCCCTTTTTCTAATAGGCCTGGTCTGAGACACTTGCCAGCAGCTGCATACTTTAAATTTAGCCATCTGCATTCTGGGACTGTGAGCTTAGCGCTGATTTCTCTACTTAATTAAGCCCAAGGCAAAAGGCAGACTGGGGTCAAGTTAATCTTCTGTATTGCTAGGATTGGGAATTTCTATCAGGGAAGGGTGTTGAGAAGCCACCCTTAAAAGTGGGGGTGCAGTGTGAGAGTAGTTCATCGTAGTTTAAAATTTTTCCAGTGCCACAAAAGATTCCAGTTAGAAAGCAAGTAATAAAACAAAATCCCCTAAGCCTCATAAAATGGAGAGGTGTTGTTCCATGGCAAGTTGGGGGGGTGGGGTGTATCCTAGCTGGTCTTCGCAATATTTTCAGAATGTGCTACTATGTCTACTATCCCCTCTAACTTTTACTGGACTTTGCATGGAAAAACAATCCCACTGGCAACATTTATCCCAGTAAAAAAATATTATCTTCTTAATCCTATGTCTCACAGAGAAACTTGCAGATGTACAAAATCTTATATTAACAGGTTCTTCAGTATTGCCGAGATAGGCATAACTAGATCTAATAGCTGCAACCTGAAGATAGACAAATGTAGTCCTTAAATAAGATACAGCTTCCAAATATGGAGAGTAATAGAGCCATGGAACAGGGAGGTGATAGACTTCCTGTCACTTGGAATGTGTACAAGAAAATTGGATATCATATGTTCACCGTGAACTAAAGAAACTCCTAGTTATTGCATTCAGTACCCTATCACATGCTACAACAAATTATAACATAAAACAATGGAATGGAATGAATGCTTTTCTTATTGAAATAAATTACTTAAGTAATAATATTTATTTATTTGTTATGTATATAAAGATATAAATCTTCAAGAACATTTGAGGAGGAACTCAAAAAGGAAAGGAAGGACTGTGTTTCACAAATTAAAGATGTCTGTTCTTTATTCTGAGTGAACAAATCAAGACTTCTCAGGAGAGTGATGATGCTGTCCTACATTAGATTGCAAAATGTTTGTAATACTTAGCTGCTGAATGAATCACAGAGGTGGCCAGTTATTTGAGATTTTTGAGGAATCCACTCTTTGCAAATTCCAATATAAAGTGACCTAATTAAACCTCTCAGATGAATGTGTGGATTGGATTTTAGCTATCTGCCAGGTTATACACTTCTCTGAATGTTGGGATACAATTCTTGGCAGATGTGCATATTTTGATAGAAAATAATTTCAAAAATATATATGTAAATACAAAATTTCATGCACATTATTTTTGCAGATTAATGCAGACTTTATTTATTTATTAAATCTTTTATTTATCTATTCCTTTCCATCTTACATTGATTCATAAATACAAATAATAACAAAGAAATGTTACTATCTTGATTGGTCTTGAATAATGGTCAAGGTGTAAGGGGAAATATCAACAGAAAAAGAATGTACTGCCAATAGTACTTTTTATTTTTGAATATTCCATTGCAGGTGAATGTAGTACCAACTAATAAATGGCAAAAATTAACATAGGATTTTATTTGGGCAGGACAAAATGATAGACTTGATGCTCATTTGTATCAACCTACAAATCCCCTGCATTCAATCGTATTGCATTGCTCCTATGCAATCTATGTTAAAATCATGATTCAATGATTGCCAGCAGCTGCATACTGCTGGCAAAGTAAAGGTACAAAAGACAGAATGATATGATTTAACAACTAGTATTAAGAACATGTTCTAGTTTTGAAATAAAAAAATATATAGAAGTGATAAGGGCATAACATTTGCATAAAATCCAGAAATTATATAAGAATAAACTGAGCCCAGAATTTTCACCTCTTACTGCTATTAACTAAAATGAACAAATAGAAGATCAAACAGTTTGGGTAATATGAATTTCTGGGAGAAAGATGATCTAATAGAGCTTAGAAATTTGTTTTAAAATTGTCATAATAAAAGTTATCATCTCGTTTTGGGGAAAACAGAACCTAATCAAATCTCAGTTTTTCCAAACTTGCAGTTTAAGCATATATAATATATAATTTAATGTCTAAATATGGATCACTAAGAGGTTGGTCTAGCTTTGAAGCAATAATATCATATAGGGTACGTCAGAGAATTCTTAAGTCAATTTTATAAAATTATAGCTAATCTCAATACGCAGGGCATAGGATTTTCAGAAGCCTCCAAACTTGAAGGCATCCATCTACTGGACAGCAATCCCATGGGATGGTACCCTAAATGTTGGATCCTTTCCCAGTAATCTTTGAAGTATTTTTCCCCTGGGCTCTTTTGTCCAGTGGTTTCAATCAGATTCAAGGCATGTATGTCTTTATTTAATGAGTGGATTCTTTTGTCTTGATAGGTGGTTGGTTGGGACGATTCTCAATGAGCTACTTTTCCTGGCTAGTTGGCCGATGAGTGAAGCCTTGCATAAGCTGTAACTCATGTTGGGGTTCAGGGGGAGAGGTTTGCAGATGTAAAGCTAGGAAGATCTGATCCATGGAAAAGATCATGGCATGACTGCCTAGGCAATTCCCACACGTCAGTGTGAAAACATACATGTGCAAATTGATATTGAGCAAATTAGAACATCCACATAGCTCTTTGGGGAGTTTCCACAAGCTTGATTGCAATTAGTGATCTAATTTAGGACAGGATCATGGTTTGATTGTTTTTAATGACACTGCACAAGGGGAAAAATATTGCCTTTCTCCCTGGGAAGGCCCTCTTATGTGTTCTTTTTTACATTCTCCTCCATAGTTGTTAATTTCTATAAACAGTTTATTCATTTATTTATTTGAAAAGTGAAATTCCTATCTTTTGGGCATGCATCATTGTAATAATATTGCATAAAACAGAAATTAAAATGAACATTATAAAATCAACAGAACATGCTTACTGGAAAATGATGGGACTCCCCCCCCACACACACACTCCCTGTCTTACCATGCATAGGATTGTGGCCTTAGAAGGTTAATGTTTCTTCATACCATCTTTCATTTAGACTGGTCAAAATATTGTTCAAACTGTTTTTCAGATGATTCCGTTGCACAATATGTGCCTATTAATGTTATTTTGCAGACATGGTTTTATCTTCCTTATGCAAACGTGAATCACTTTTTTTTATTTGCAACACCTGGCCTGCCTTCTCTTGGCTGCATAGTTTATTCTGGCAAAAGACCAAAAAAAAAAAAAAGCCACTCTCTTTAAATAAAACATATAATGAGGCTAATAAAGTCTTTCCTCCAGTTGCCGAATGTTGCATCCTTATGAACTTGTTTATCATCAAGGTGCTTCACCTTACTATAAATCAAATATTATAGAATTTTTGGTGCCCATTATCTGTTAGCAGAACACATTTTGCTGGCTCTGCAGATGCAAACAGGTTCAGTATGGTGCAGATGGATTTTATTTTACCAACAGTTACCTTTGCACAATAGCTTCCTAAGCTTTTTAAAGTACTTTAGCAGCTGTCAACATGCCAAGTTCTAAAATAGCTGGTGCTATTCTTTTTAGTGGTGCTGACTAACATTACCATTTGGTGTATTGAGATATATATATATATATATATATATATATATATATATATATGTGTGTGTGTGTGTGTGTGTGTGTGTGTGTGTGTTCTAACCTTAGTGCAATATGAATAAATCAGTTATTCCAGGAGAACTAAACAATCATGCCAGAGTTTCTTGTTGGGGAAGTGAACGGCCAGTCAAAGACATGGTGGAAGGTATGGGGTGGAAATATAAATATATTGCTGATGGACTGACTGAGTAACGGCTGCTTGCCTGGTACTTTAGAATCTGAAGTGCTGAACAACAATAGATACAGCAAAGAAGAAAAGGGAGCATCTGGAAGTAGAATAATATCAAATAAAATACTTGAGGTTTCCTTTCCTATTTTTAGAAGGAGCCCCCAAAATAAAATTAAAAAGGGAGTTCTTACATATCCATACTAGTAGCTTACATATCTATACTAGTATATTTGTGGGAAAGAAATTCTAACAGTTAGACTTTCAAAATAGCTGGAGGAACTCTTTTTCATGGTGCTGACTAATAGTACCAATAGTTAATGGAAGTAATTGGCAAGAGATTCAGGGCAGATAACATTGCATCACTACTTTCATTCAAGGGTTAATTAATTACTTCCATTTAAGAGTTAATTAATTGGAACTTAATTAACCTCTTAAGTTAATTAACCAACAAGATGTTATTGTGGCCACTGTTTTAGAAGAGAAATTCACAGAATATAAGCCTGTCAATGACTAATAGACACAGGGCTAAGGCCTGATCTGGTGCTGGGAAAAGTGCCCTCTGCTGCTCCTCCCCCCCCAGCACTGCCCTCCAGTGTCATCATCTCATGGCCTCTACAAGGCTTGCCAAGGAGCAGATAGAGATGATGGTGAGTGGTAGAGGGAACATGTGGTAGCACAGAGTGCAGTGCAGCTCCAACTGCTGCTACCCTCATCTTCCTTCTTTCTGTCCTGCATTGGCTGCAGCAGACAGAGTGAAGGGGCTAACCACAAAATAAGGTAATGAAAGAGGCAATTAGTCAGATACATGGGGTCAAGCTAAGGCAGAACTGGTCAAGATAGCAGGCAGAGTTTAAAATTCAGTTAGGCAGCCTGAGGCCTTTGCTAGACCTAACTGAAAATCCAGGGGAGAAGAGGGGAGACCTTGTGTTGTGAATAATGCGAGATCTCACTCTCGTTTACACGTAAGGTGCGATGGCCTCAAGAAGAGAGGCATCACGCCCGCCATTTTTTATTTTTTTAAAGGGCTGGCTGCGCACGAGCACTTGAGAGACTAAAGGTAGGGTTTGGTGTTTTTTTTAAAAAAAATTGATTTCCCCACTCCCCCCACCCTAGCCCCGATGGGCGCAGTGCTCCTTAGGAGCACTGTGCCCCATGCATGGGTCCCAGCTCTGTGCGAGTAACCGCGCAGAGCTGGGGAAAGCTGCAGAAATGGGCCACACGCTCACGGTCTGGGGCTCATCCTGAGTCCGTGGGAAAAACTGGGCACAAAGTGTAGGGCTGCATCCCAGGGCCAGGGAGGGATGATCCCTCCCTGATCCCAGGATCCCCTGTGCGTCATCTGGACACACACGGGCGATCCCGGGTATCAGCCTGGCATAACCGCTGGTCTAGCTGAGGGCTGATTCATAATAGTCCAGAAGCAGAGTCAAGCAGAGATCCAGGGCCAGGAGCACAGAGATTAAACCACCTCTCTCTCTCCTTCCACTTCCGGAAGTCGGACTTCAGACCTTGGGAGAGGGATCCACTATGGAGCTTTCTAGGTTGACTGGGAGAGGTGCGGGAAATCCCCACCTTTCCTCGGAGGTCAGGCACAGCTCCATCCATTGCCTCCAAGGGGAATTCTTCTGTATCCTATACCCCGCTGACACCATCTCAAAGGTGCAAACCTATGCATGTTTAGTCAGAAACCCATCCTACAACTCTCAGCATGTCCCAGCCAATCATGCTAGTCAGGGCATGCTGGGAGTTGTAGGACTTTCTCTGTCTCAACCTGCTAGGAGTATGCCCCAGATGTATTGATTTTCACCTGTTAGACTTTTTAATATAATTATTCTGAACATTTAATCAGCGTATTTGCAGTTCAGAAACATAACAGTATCAAAAGATACTTTGCCGATGAAAAAAGTTATAGCAACATGCTCCATTTGAATTAGTTTTTTTTTTAGTGAAGAACATTTGTTTTGCTTAGGTAGTGCTGCATTTTTATGCAAAATCAAAACTACACATTCTTTCCACTAATTAAAGGCAGAAGGCCAAAATGAGGTTTATATATTGCTCCCTTATAGCGAGAGCAACAGTGAAAAAGAAGGATCTTGCCCCATGCTGTTCTTCAGCATGGAATTGCTCCAGTGATTACATAAAGAGACAAATGCTGAAAACATGAGATATTACATTCAGTCACCAAAATACAATAAAATGAGTGGGCAAATCTGTGAGCTTTCCATAAATGAGCATGAAACGAAGAGTGACACAATTAAAATGATTCAGTCAATTAAGACTAAATTACACGTTATTCTTTCAAAGCATTGTTATCCCCAATGTGAACTCAGAGTTGAGTTTTTGGGTTTTGTCTTTTTTAACAAAATGTCCTCAATTGTTTTCATCTTTTCCCCCGAATGGGAACAAATCACTCCAAAGTAATGTGCAAGACAGGGGAGAAATTGTGCTACTCTATTTAGCATTGGCTTGTGCACAGAGTTAGAGAACAACTATGCCCGTTTTCAGTTATCACAAATGACCACATCCCTCAAGATTCACAAGACGTTGCAAAGGAAAATGAGAGTTCTTCCTTCTGTGATCTCGCACCCTCATTCCCAACGTCTTGTGTGCCTTGCTCAGTCTGCTGTCCAGGTGCAGTTGATGGACAACCTCAAGGCTCAGCTCTTCCTTCTGATCTTTAAACTGGACCTGAACTGGACAGCCCTTCAGAGAGAGAATACCTTCAAAACAGAGGACATTCCAGTTGTAGCTCTTCAAATAGAGGACTGTCCTCTGGAAAAGAGGACACATGGACACCTTAGCTGCTGAGCTGTGGTTTGCCATTTAAATTAAACATGCTAAAAGGCTGGGGAAGAAGAAAGACTACCTGGCCACTTCATCTAACAAAATGTATATTTAAACCTGAACCCTGTACATGGATATTCAATTCCTACTTCAAATATATTTGATAAGTATGTCCCACTATGTTCTAACATCCTCTCCGACCTACTTCCAATCGGGCACCTTGGTACACAGAAAATCTCAGGGCTTTGAAGCAGGAAGGATGATGCCTGGAGCATCGATGGCGGAAAACTTGACTTATGTCCGACAAGACACGACATAGAGAACATCTTCGTTTCTATGGGGTGGCAATTAGGGATGTGCTCCGCTTCTAATCGGACCAGCGAATTAGAAGCGGAGCGGGGTGCTTCGCCTCTCCTTAAGGTGGAGGCGAAGAGGATTGGGGGGCCGGCGGAGTGTGGCGAAGAGGATCGAGGTGAAGGCGGATCCTTCGCCTCGATCTGTAGCTCCGCCGGAAAGGTAAGTGGGGTTTACCGGGCCCTGCCGCTGTCGCCCATGTGGCGACAGCGGCAGGGCCTGGTAACCCCACCTCCTCTCCCTTACCTGCCTCCGTCCACGGTCCGTCGGCTTCTTCAATTGAGCCCGCGGTTCAACCAGGAAGTCCAGGCCGCACTTGCAGCCCAGACTTCCTGGTTGAACCGCGGGCTCAATTGAAGAAGCCGACGGACCGCGGACGGAGGCAGGTAAGGCCCCCCCGGTCCCTTATCGGGCTCTGCTGCCGTCGCCGCACGGGCAGTGACAGCAGCAGGGCCCAGTAACCCCCCCGCCCTCCTCTCCCAGCCTTACCTGGCGCCACTCCCCTCCACTGCGGAGCTCCGATTCGGAGCCGGAGCTCCATGGTGAAGAGGAGCGGAGTATGGGCGGAGCGGCGCGGAGCGGGCCGATCCGAAATTTTTGGATCGGCCCGCGGGGTGGAGCGGGGGGTCCGTTCACACCCCTAGTGGCAATACATGCAGCGAAGAAAGCTTTCTTTGCTACATGCATTGCATCTGCAAATTCATGTCCATCAGAACTGTTCAGGGTGGTGAGGGGTCTAAGTCAGGCAACTTCCCCCCTGAACCCGGTTTTAGAGCCTTTGGTAGTTTGCTGTGATGCATTTAACGAACATTTCACAGATAAAATCTCTCACATAAGAGCCAATTTAGATGCCGTCGTTATAACAGAAGCTGACAATGAGGTGGCCAGCAACTCCACGAGTAGGATTACACTGGATCAGTTTCACTTGGTGAGTACTGAGGATGTGGACAAGCTGCTTGGATGAGTAAGGAAGACAACTTGTCTTCTTGATCCCTGTCCTTCTTGGCAGGGAGGAGATGCAGTTAGACTACAACTACATCGTATTATTAATACATCTCTCAGGGAGGGGAGTTTTCCACCATGTTTAAAAGAAGTGGTTATATGGCTGCTTCTAAAAAAGCCCCATCTGGACCCCCTGGACCTAAATAATTACAGATCAAATCTTCCATTTTGGGGCAAGGTGATTGAGAGGGCAGTTGCCTTCCAACTCCAAGCAGTCTTGGATGATACAGATTTTCTAGACCCATTTCAAACTGGCTTCAGAGTGGGATATGGAGTTGAGACAGCTATGGTCACCTTGGTGGATGATCTCCGCATGAGTATTGACAGGGGGAGTGTATCCCTGCTGGTACTTTTGGACCTCTTAGCGGCTTTTGATACCATCAACCACGGTATCCTTCTGGAACACCTGAGGGGTTTGGGAATCGGGGGCACTGTGCTCCAGTGGTTCTGATCCTACCTCTTGGGTAGGTTCCAGATGGTGATGCTTGGGAATAGTTGCTCCTCAAAAAAGGAGCTGATGTATGGTGTACCACAAGGCACCATCCTATCCCCAATGCTGTTTAACATCTACATGAAACCGCTGGGAGAGCTCATCCAGAGGCATAGGGCGCGGTGCTATCAGTATGCTGATGACACCCAAATATATTTCTCTATGGCTTCAACAACAGAATCAGCTAAGGATAGTGTGTCTCTTCTGGATGAATGCTTGGAGGTAGTAATGAGCTGGATGAGGAAAAACAAACTGAAGCTGAATCCAGACAAGAGGTGCTTGCTGTCAAGGGCACTGACCTGAGTTTGGAGGTTTGTCAACCAGTTCTGGATGGGGCTACACTCCCCCTGAAAGGCTGCATTTGCAGTTTGGGGGTGCTCCTGGATCCGGCACTCCAAATGACAGCCCAGATAGATGCAACGGCCAGGAGCTTTGGCTGATATGCCAGCTGTGCCCTTTTCTAGAGATGGAAGACCTAAAGACAGCAGTGCACACACTGGTAAATTCAAGGCTCAACTTCTGCAATGCACTGTACATTGGGGTACCATTGTACCTAGTTCAGAAACTTCAACTAGTCCAAAATATGGCAGCCGGATTGGTCACCAGTACATCTAGGGGAGACCATAGCACACCAGCTTTAAAATCATTACACTGGCTGCCAATTAGTATCCAGGCAAAGTACAAAGTGTTAAAGCCTTACAGGGTTTGGGTCCAGGTTACCTGTGGAATCAACTTCTCCCATACAATCCACCCTGCATGCTCAGGTCCTCTGGGGAGAACTTACTTCAGTCAGCCAAAACTAGGTTGACAACTGTTACCCAGAGGACATTTTCTTCTGTCACCCGCAGACTGTGGAATGGCCTGCTGGAGGAGATTTGTATACTTAACTCTGGGCCTTGCTAGACCTGCCGGATAATCCAGCCGGGAGTTGGGGCGACGGCGCGCTGCAACTAGCGCACGCCATCACCCTTTCCCACACATAAAACGCGACAGGGCAAGGGGAAGCCCCGTCACATCCGCCATTTTATTTAAACCTTAAAGGGCCATGTGTGCAGGAGCACACCGCCGTCGGACAAGGTAAGTTTTTTTAAAAATAAATATAGGGTCCCCCGCTCCCCTTGCCCCTGATTCACCCCAAACAATTCCTGATGCCCCCCTGCCCGCTCGCTCGTCCTCCCCCTTCCCCGATGCCCTATCCTTCTTTCCCCCATCCCCCTTCCCCGATGCCCTGTCCTTCTTTCCCCATCCCCCTTCCCTGATGCCCTGTCCTTCTTCCCCCATCCCCCTTCCCTGATGCCCTGTCCTTCTTTCCCCCCATCCCCCTTCCCCAATGCCCTGTCCTTCTTTCCCCCCATCCCCCTTCCCCAATGCCCTGTCTTTCTTTCCCCCATCCCCCTTCCCTGATACCCTGTCCTTCTCCCCCCCCTCCTGCCAGGTCCGGCCTTTTCCCCGGCCCCTATCTCCCCCCCCCATGATTCCTCCCCCGGCCCAATGGGCACAGCGCTCCTATGAGCGCCGTGCGCAGTCAGTGGCTTCTCCCGGCTACTCGTGAGTAAGCGAGCAGCTGGAAAAAGCCACGGACCCTGCTAGACCTTCCGCAGCCCCGGCCTCAGGCCAGGGCTGCGGAAAAACCAGGCCATAAGTGAATCTGCTTATGCCGGGTTAAGGGAGGCTTTAGCCCGGCCTGACCCCAGAATCCCCTGTACGTCATCTGGATGCACAGGAGGGAGACCGGGCCTCACACCGGGCTAACGCCTGGTCTAGCAACGGCCTCTGTCTCTGAATTTAAGACAGCTTTAAAGACTAGCCTTTTCTGATAGGCCTACCCAGATGAATGTGAAACCAAGAATTTTTAAGATGTGTTGATTTGTTGTACTAATGTTGTCCCCCGCCGTGATCCAAAGGGAGAGGTGGGTAAGAAATTGTTGTTGCTGTTGTTAAGCTTACACCCAAGTAAGTGTGTTCATCCTACTGTGGATTTTGGATTTCCCCCCAATGGACCAACATAGCTATTTATGTCTTTTCTATGATTACTGTAACACTTGCATGGAAATAATATAATCTCTTCCTTAGAGGTTTTATAGTAAACATATTTTCCATTCTTTTGCAGCATGTAGCACTGCAGCTGTGCTTGCTTGTTGGCAGTGTATTTTTATAAGTTATCTCCAGCCTGGCAGCTATTTTTCCACTAGTGATTTATTTCCTTTTTGTGTATTCCCTGGGCAGAACAGGTGACCTTCCTTTCACCTATGAATGTTGTCATGGTGCATAATTTGGAGTGGGAATATGGATGAATGTAAGAGAATCTAAATGCTAATAAATATTTTGGTATAAGGTATTAGAATTTCAAGTCCACATTTTTGTTGAATTTCTTAACCTTCTGGTTTATTTTAAATTTGCATTGCAAAGTAAACTTTCAATTTTTAAAAGACTTGCAGAAAGTCAACACAGCAATGTGGAATTTGGGGAAACATGTTCCATTCTTCATAATGAGAGATGCTGGCGAAGTTCTCCATGCTGGAGCTGTGGAACTCATAAAGCCCACCTCAAAAATGAACTTTACAAGCTCCGAAATTCTTCATGGGCTGATGGAAACCAGCCCAGTGAGGGCTATTTTCTGAGCCTAGCATGGGTTTCAGAAATATACCAGGTTATTTCCAACTTCACTGTGGAAATAGCTGAGTTTATTTCTGTGTGAATGTGACCCCTCACAGGACAAGTGAGTGGGAGGGAAAGCACAGGGTTTTTGAGGAAGACACCAGGCTACAAACTTGTTTTTGATTTACCACTCCTCCATTTAGGGTGCATTATGGTTTCTTTATCCCCCCACAAATGTATCCTTTAACTTAGGGTGACCATATAGAAAGGAGGACAGGGCTCCTATACCTTTAACAGTTGCATAGAAAAGGGAATTTCAGAGGTGTCATTTGTATGCATGCAGCATCTGGTGAAATCGCCCCTTCATCACAACAGTTAAAGCTGTAAGAACCCTGCCTATTGACCAGATACAAAAGAGGGCAGGACTTCTGCAGCTTTAACTGTTGTGATGAAGAAGGAATTTCACCAGGTGCTGCATGCATACAAGTGACACCTGCTGAAATTCCCTTTTCTATGCCATTGTTAAAGATACAGGAGCCCTGTCCTCCTTTTCATATGGTCACCCTACTTTAACTCAGGGGTGTAGAATCTCTTCCAGCCAAAGGGCTGAATTCTGTTTTGGAGAAGCTTTTGGGGGCCATCTTCCTTTAGTGGGTGGGACTGAAGGCAAAAGGGGTGGGGCTGAAATACCAAAAAAGACAACTGGTCTACTTTAGCTTAATGGCCTTACTGCCAATAGCTAAGCTTTATGAAAGGCATTTCAACTTTTTATAATTGTTGAATACAGAGCATATCTGAGAAAAGGAAAGTTTTGCGACATTTTGGTTCAGGGATCCACAGGGGCTGCATGCTTTAACACCCACACGTGGCCTTTTCTGCAGCTCCACCCAATGGGGGGCCTACTCTGCCATCACCACCAAGAGTAGTCTGCATTAGAATAATTGGGGAGAGGGTTCTGTACCCCCAGCGATCATTATACAGATCTTTGGTGTGGCTATGTGGCTCCTGACACCCCCCCCCCAAATCTAATGTGGCCCTTGGGACCAAAAATATTGTGTGCCACTGTTTTACATGAATATGGGGACAATCTCCATAAGCAAAAAAAACTTCCTTGCAGGCTTCTGAAGTTTCACATTAATGTGCCTGTTAATGTGGACCATTCTAGCTAATCAGTCCTTTCTTCCTCTTCTTCTTCTTCTTCTTCTTCTTCTTCTTCTTCTTCTTCTTCTTCTTCTTCTCTTATTATTTTTGTATATGAATAAATGGAAGTATTCATTTGCATGTCCTTGATGGATTCAAAAAATGTACATCTGATTGTTATGAAACTTTTAGAATTTGTTCTACCTCTAACTGGGATAGCTTTAGGCATAGTGAAAATTTTGACCGCTATCTTGAACCACAAAGGCAGCAAATCAAAACATTTAAGGATATACTGCTTCAATACCATTTGATCAATTTCAACCAATCTTCCCATCATGATTCAGCTCTGCAATGAGAAGATTTTAGCTATACAACATTATTTTTCATGTTTTATTGACTTTTTTTTAAAAAAAATAAGCAAGCCTGTAATATTGGGGGGGGGGGAAGAACCCACAGACATTAAAGTGTGAAAAAAGAACAAGCCCAGTTTGAATCCAGGGAAGATCAGTAGGCTGTGCTATAGCTCTGCCTCCCCAAATCCCTGCTGTGAGGCAACTCCATCTAAGGGGAATGAAGTGGACAGCCCCCCCCCCCCTTAGGGGGCTGTAGGGGTGGACCATGGCAGGGGACATGCCTTGGGGTGCCAGCAGGGGGGGTCCACTCTGATTGAGTGAGCATGATGTGTCAACTGTGAAAGTTGTGTAAGTTTGCTTGAAGGCTTCTCTGTTTCAACCTAAAGGAAATTCCAACCTGTGCAAAGCCAGATCCATTCACTTGTTTAAAATATTGCTGGCAGGTAATAGAATATATGTCAACAGTTCCCCCCCAAAGTCAACTGTTTATCTGTTTGTTTGATTGGGCTAATTGGCAGTTGGAATTAAACCCCAGTTGGAAAGGTCTGGGTTTAATGATTACATGATGAAAAGGAAAGTTGAAGGGTAATTTTGGAATGACTTTCATTCAGCACAAGACCAAGTTTGTAGCATGAACCATCCATGTCTCTGATTTACCTATTGTTCCACATAAGGTGTGGGATAGAAATTCATTTGGTTTTAATATGAATCAACACCATTCACACCCCATGAACGAAAATGGAGTTCTCCAAATTTTGCAATGCAGATCATCTTTCAAAAAAATAGCTTCCAAAATGTTTACATTTGGGGAAATTGCATACATAAATACATACACTTGCGAAAACTGTGTACAAAAATGCATACAAGTTTTTGTGCAGACTTAAGAAAAGCAACACTCAGATGCAGAAGGAGAATGGAATCAATGTGTGCTTGAAAATGGGCAACATTATAGAAAGTGGAAGAGATAGATTTGCCCCATCCAGTCTGTTTATTTGTTCTCACCCTCTTTATTTGTGCCCAGAGACACTTCTATTGGAGCCTCCCAGGACCGCTGCCCCTTCTGATTGATATATTAACATTAAGAGAGAGAAAAAACTCTTTCTCTTAATGTTGCAAAGTGAAGTGCTGTCCTCCAGAGCCATCTTTAGTTTGGTTTGATAAAATGCATTTGACAGAATTGCTGCCTTTTCCCCCTCTGCCTGTGCCTTGAAATCTCACATTTATTGATTACATTTGTATCCCACTCTTCCTATAAGGACCTCAGGGCAGCCCAGACTGGAGTTATTTATTTATTTATTTATTTATTTATTTATTTATTACATTTCTATACCACCCAATAGCCAAAGCTCTCTGGGCAGTTCACAAAAATTAAAACCATAGTAAGACAAGTATCTCATTTTATGCTCACAACAACCTTGTAAGGTAGGCGAAGCTGAGCAAAATTCTCACCACCCAGTGTACTTCATGGCCAGCTGAGGATCTGAAGCCAGATGCTCCAAGTTAAACACTCTGTTCACTATACAACCGTAGTTTTCTGTACAGTATGGTGAGCTTCTGCGATAGTACTATTATACAACAGTTGTGCTGAGCATGACAAGCCGGCATGTTTAAATATACCCTCCCCCTTTTTAAAGTGGTGGAGTAGAATTTCCCATCCGCCTGAATGAAAAAGGTGCATTCTTCACTTTAAACCTGAAAAATGCTTATCAAGTTCCGGTCCTATGCAGTTTATATTCTTCCCCAGCTGTAATCGTTTTTGTTTATTACTGCTTGGTAGATTATATCACTTCTGGGATCTTCAAACTGCTGCAGCACCAGCATGAATCAGCTACTTAAAGTGGAAAGCCCACAAAGGTTGTGGGTCAGAAAAGAGCTTTAGAGCTGTGAAACTGTAGCTGATCTGGCCTTAGAAGTCTGATTGGGAAATACCCAACTATGTACATCCAGTGAATGTGTATATTGTACAAAATGCCAAAGTGCGCTACTTATCATACAAGAAAAAAAAATGTGGACAGAACTATCGTATCCATGATGGCTGGGAGACTTGAAGGCAGAGGAACCACCTTAGCCAAAGCCTGCAGGACAAAAGGGAGAGAGGAGCAGCATTCTTGTCTTTGTGCCATGCTTTTCCTTGTTCTTTGTTTTATCATTGTCATCATCATCATCATCATCGCCATCAGATGTGGGCATTTCTGGGAAGGCACTAATTCCAGTAGAACGAGAATGTTTTATGTCTTACATGCCTTACAGATTATGCAAATCCATTAGAATAATCTAATCTGGAGGTGACGAAAACCTGCAAGTGCTGTCCTTGGGGTTGGTTCAGAAATTTCAGCTGGTATGAAATGCAACCTGCCTGCTGTTTCCTGGGGCTGGATATATGCAGAGTATCTCCCCCAGTACTGGAAGGTCTGCACTGCTAATTAGTTACATTTCAAAGTCCAATTCGAGATGCTAGTTTTCCTTTCAATAGTGATGGGGGAGAAATTAGTTTGGTTTGCATCTTACTGTGCATGTGTCCAATTTTGAACTTTCAATCCAATACATGAACCAAAACTCAGTTAACCTTCAAAACGTGCACCTCTGAATTTTGCACTGGAGTACTAAAATCAGAAAAATGAGAACACAAATGTGTACATTCAGGGAAAGTGCACACAAAATTGGTGAAAGTAACGTTAAAGAAATGAATTAGGAAAATTTCTTGTGACTAATGTGTATATTAGGAAAAAAGTGTGGACAAAAATGTATGTATTTGGAGAAATGCACACAAATGCACATGAATTTGAATAGGAACATTTATTATCATCCTCATCGTCATCTCTTTTCTCACTCGTGGAAAAACTCGTGGCGGTTTTTCTAGAGGGACACGATAGGCTTTACCAGGTCATGCTGTCTTTTACTTATTCAGGAATTTCCTGACAATTGAGCTTGTTTTAAGTATGACTGCTTTCTGGTGTGGATGTATTTTGGTAGTCCCAATTTCTGAAGGTTTTCTATATAGTTTTTTGATGTGATGCTAGTGGCTGATGTGACTAAAGGAATAATTGCCATTGCCATAGTTCTTTAACTTCCAGGGACAGTGGTGTATATTCTTCTCTCTTTTCCACTTACTTTTCTACAACATTTTTGTCATTAGGTATTGCTCTGTCAATGAGGTATGTGGTTTTTTTTTTTCTTGTCTTGTCTATAACTGTTATGTCTGCTCGGTTGATGAACTGTTCTGTCCCAGATGATGGATGATGATCCTCATCTTCATCCTCGTTGTTGTTGTTGTTTGGGCTGAACCAAACTTATGATTGGAAAAATGTGAAACTAAAATTGACTGACTTATCCATCTCTACCTTAAAGGCCCCGAGTAGTATGGACCCAGGATCTTCCATACAACCATTCCTGTAGGACCGCCTACCTGCCACACCTGGTTTCCTCAGATCTTCCACTAGGCCAAACTAGTCATGATATAGGAGTTCAATAAAAAAGGATCTCAGGCAGGTGCTTTAAAAGATCAAAGCAGGAAGGGGAGGTCTCATATGCTATCTGTATGTTTTGCCTTTAAATGCAATGATGGCAAAACCCCAAGGCATGACAGGGGACCTATGTTTTACATATTGACCTGTAATACAGAACCTTAGAACAGAAGCAGAGGATTAAGCTCTGTCCATTCTAACCATATCTTAACAGTGGATATTCCCTTGCCCCCATATGCAAAGCTACAAAATCAGTCACAGTTACAGTGTGATACATCATGAAACCCAAACCATGTAGAAGTCACTAGAAAAGTTGCCATTGGCCAGGGCAGCCAAGGAAATTCACCTGTTTTTCAGTTTTAGGAATTAATTTGTATTTTCAGAAAGACCTATATGCCACCAGGATATTTCTGAATGGGACAACTCCATTCTTTTAATGTCCTTTTTTCCATCAAGTGTTCCAAGATTTCATTCCAAATATATCATAGGAGCTCTGAATGGGAGCCAGGCAGCACTCTGGCTTTGGGCAGACAGCCTGTGCAGTTCCTTTTGTTATATTATTCCTTGACCAAAAAGTACAATCGTATTGCAATCAATGGCCTCTCCATGGAAATAAAACTAGTCATAAATGGGATAGAAAGAGCATGAGTTTCCCCCCACCTTAAAGTTTCAGTGTGGGAGAAACCAAAACTGACAGATTTGGCCACCCAGGGCTTTTAGTGCTTAGCTCTTAAAAATCTGGATTTGAATCTCTGTACATTCAACCATGTTGATGGTGCTGAATTAGGTTGCCACCTCTTTTTTTTACTGACAGGCTCCTTATCTGTAACAGTTATATGGCGGGCAGGAACAATGTGGTCCTCTCCATGCTTTACTTTATCAGTGTTTCCTTCCAGCTCACAATCCAGAGACCAGGACACAGAACCCCTTTTCTGCTTACTGACCATAGCTGAGTAGTGGGCAGGGCTTAAGGCAAAAAAGGGACGGTCCAAAAATATTAAAACTACTAGTTCCCCCCCCCTTTAGCCTACAGACCTTACTGACAGGAACTAAGCCTTAGGAGAGGTATTTAGACCTATCAGAATGGGCCCAAAACTTCCACAAAACTCAAGAAATCATCCAAGGATGGTTGGGGAAAGTGGTTGAGGCCAAGGGAAGAAGGCATAGGCCCTGTTCAGAAGACACCTTAAACCACCGTGGTTATGGCTTTAACCATGGTGGTTTAAGGTGTCTTCTGAACAGGGCCGTAGTCTTTTGGGGAATGCTGAGGGGCCAGACTGGGAGGCCCAGAGTGCCGGATGTGGCTCCAGGCCTCAGGTTCTACACCCGTTCCTTAGACCATAGGGCTAGATAACCCATTTCCTCACCCATAGCCCAGACACACTCCCACAGGGCATCCCATGAATTAGCTTTTACTTCTCTCTTTCCCTCCGCTCTTTGTTTCCCCTTAAACAGACCCTGCAGAAGATCCTTATGCTGTTGAAACCCAGGCTTGCTCATTTAAACAAAAATAATCCTTATTTTTAAATATCAACATGAGAAGATTAGCTCCTTCTTCACTTTAAATCTAGTCCATGCTGCCAACTCATCTCAAAGGTAGTTGTCTTCTGATTTGGCTGACTGCAGCCAGCTTCCAATTCCACCTGCCCCTCTTAACAGCAGGGGCCCCTAAGAAAGAGAAAGGAGAAGAAAAGCCTTATAGGATTGCTTCTAGCAATCTGGCTTTATATTTCTATTAACCCCAGCAAAATTATGAGTTACAACAGCTTCTTCTATCATTTAACATTTATTTCCTGCCAAAATACGCCAAATTAGGCTGTTGCTGAGCAAACAACAGACAAAATTACAATCTAAGGAACCAGTTTGTTTGCTTTTAATGACAGCTAGGATTGAATGCATAGAAGAAACAGCCATCTGATGTTCCCCTACATGCAATGATTCCAATCTACTTTTAAAGTAATCAGGTCCATAATCTAAGATGGTACGTTTGCCACTGTTTTACAGACAGAAGCAGCAGACTAGGCTGGAATTAAAAAAAAGGTGGCAAACTCATGAGGGTCTCTGTTGCACAGAATGTAAAATTCCATCCTGTGTATCTTCCCTCATAACAGTAATATTGCATGGGGGAGGGGCATTAAATTCTCTTCCATTGGCAACTCTTAAAAACCCTTCAGAGTTTGGACCCAGTAGCAACCTGATTCCTTCCGTACACAACCCAAATATGTGTTTCAGAAGTGTTTGCAGTATGTATCTGCAAAGACTACAAGAGGAATTCTGCCCATTTTCCTGGCTCCGGCTGAGGGATTTCCATGGAAAAATCTGTTTTCCTTTCAGATTTTGGCTTCCCTCATTAGAGTTACCTTGCTCACTTCTATTCTAGGCCCTGGATATCAATTCCAGATTTGGGATATTTCCAGCCAGGCATACTGCTTAGTTTATGGTGGAAATGCATCACGAGATGTTAGTCTTAAAGGTAGGGAGTATAAACAGTAGCTCCCCTAGTGCATGTGTATGTATTTATTCACCACAAGTTTTGTCATCCTAAAAAATCAATAAACATTAGGGATCATCCTGGATGGATTATAAGTGAATCTGCCCCTCCCCATCTCACAAAATTGCATTTCAGAAGGAATGGGGCACCATCCTAAGCCCTATTTGGGTCTTCACCCTCATTCATTAGGAAGAAGAATAGACTATGTCCCCTTTGTTGAATCCCTGGCCAGATCTACACCAAGCAGGATATGACACTTTGAAGACATTTTGAAAACTGTATATGGAGTGTGTCTTGGGCCCCAACAGTTGTCATTACTGTTATAAGCTGTTTTAAAGCAGTAGTGTAAATCCTGCCCCTGTTGTCCAAGCACATTGCCTTATATCCATTGGTGTGTGTGTGTGTGTGCATGCGTGTGTGTCTAAAATGAGGACCTCCTCTACACAGGTAGGCTAGACCAGTGAATGCTGGTAGCTCCAATTTTGGTGGGGCTGGGTTTCAGCCAGACCACTAAAGGAGCTAGCCAAGGTTCTGAACCTACTTTTGGGATAGGGTTAAGCATTTGGATAGCTCCAGTTCTGGCTGGTTCTGATTGAAACCCAGAATAGATTTACAGCCTCACCAAAAACTGGAGCCATCAGCCTCTACTGATGTAGTTTCCCCTTGCAATTTAGAACCTTGCTTGTGCAACTAGGTGATGGGTATAAGAGAAGGCATTGTGAACTGTAGTTTTATTGTACACTACAATTCACTAAACTGTAGTTTTTAGTGAACACTCATTTGGTTGGATCTAGCATTGTGGTTCTGCCATGACCTCTCCTCTTTGATGGAGCTCCCATGCAGCCATAAAATCTGCTCCAGAGGGTCCCCATCCCTCTGGGTTAGTTTTGTATGGCTGCAGAAGGAAAGAATGCAGAAGTCCCATTCTATTGGTGGTATCCCACGCTTGGTGGAACCATTGTCCTAGATCCAACCTATTGAGTGGAAACGCAATTAAAATATATATTCTAGTAAATACATGCATACTAAGGGTGTGCACCGCTTCAGATCCAGATCCAAACTCCGAGTCAAAGTGGGGCAATTCAGACCAAATCAGTGTGGGTCTGGATCAGTCTGAACTAGTCAGAAGCAGGTCAGATCAATCCAAATTACTTCGGACTGCCTTGGACCAATCAGGACAATCCAGAAGCCCAGGCTTTCCTGGGTGCCCAACAAGCAGCTTCCAAACTGTCTTCAAAGGCAGCCCTACTACTGCTTTAAAATGGTTTATAACAGTAGTGACAACTGTTGAGGCCCAGGACACACTCCCTATATGGTCCTCAAAACATTTTCAAAGTGTTATATCCTGCTTAGTGTAGATCTGGCCTAGGTGTCGCAGGTTAGCGCGGATCTCAAGGTGAACATAGCCCTTTCACAATGTCCTTGAGTACACCAGAAATATCAAAGATAAAAGTGTGCTTTTTTTCTTATAACAAAAAGTTCACGGAACACCCCACCTTCAACACATCCCTGTGAGTCATGAAGATTGCATAGATTCAGTGGACCTGCAATTTCACAATCTATTTCCTGTTGCACAGAAGATATACACCCCTCCTGTTCTATCCTATTTCAGATTTGTTCTTGTGTTAATTTCCCGTACATCACAAATTGAGATTGTGAATGTTGTCTATCCTTCTCTCATGCCATAGGTATCACTGGGAATTAGTGAGATGACTGCCTGCTTTTCCTGGCTGTACAAAGAGGAGATGTACAAATACAATGGCCAATTTCATAACAGCCCATATTAAATCTTCCAGGTTTTCCTGGCGCCAGCAATATGTCTGCTCACCAGCTTATATCTTTCTGCATGTTTTAAGCATCTGCTTCTGTATGTGCTGGTTACCTTATGCCAATCCAGTGCTCTGCTGTAAACACAGAATATTTTTTAACCCACAACTCAGTCCAACTCTTTCTTCTCTCCTATACTTTTTTTTTTAAGGAGAAAAGGTCAGCGTATTCCAGTGAACTGACGTACTCTGTCTAATTTATGCACCAAGAAGCTTAAAATTGTGCGTCATTTGACCATTTTCCATTTGTTCATGCTGAGATTAAGAGATGGGGCTTATTGTTGAGCTTATAGTCAAAATTACAACTAAGAGAAAAAAAGGGTTAGAGGGGATCAGTAGCTGCAGCTGGCCTTTGATTTATTTCATGTTGGGTGCGCTAAATGGGGAAACTTGAAGAAAGCAGCTTCTTGGGGCCCTAGGACTAAGCTGTCGAATTCTGAACCATTCCAAAAGAAGGCACTTGTGCTAAAAGTGAGCAGCAAAAATCTCAAAGCTAAAACTGGATGACCCATTGCCAAGAAATCTATGTGACAACCACTGTGACTGTTCGTGTTTGTCTAAGAGGTATTTTTTGCTTTCTGTAAACCTCAGCATATTTTCCTTGGCTAAATCAACACGCAGGCTTCCGACAACATGACTGATAGCTGAACTAGGTGAAGGTGGTGGGAATTTTGTATTTCACAAAAAGGGAAGACTGTTTCACTAGATAATTTTCTTGTACTGTTTTACTTGGAAAGGAGGGAGGAGGCTACTCCATTGACAGATCTATGAGCACCATAGACCAGTGTCCAAGCTTCAGAAAGAGCTCAGCCTGAGACCTTGGAGATGTAGTCAGAGATAGTAGTTCAGACTACATAGAGCAATGGATTATTCAGTATAAAGGAGTTTCACATGCTTAAGTTTCAGAAATGTAAAAATACAAAGTTCAACGTGCTTCTACTGTTTTGAATTTGGCTGTCTTCAGCCTTAGCTGACGTGACTAAGAGAAGGTCCAAACATTACAAATAAGCAGCAATGAAAATAGAATCATGAGTGAATCATGCTCCTTTCCTGATCTCTGCAGTAACATCTGAAATACAAATTATGTATCTCACTACCTGTTCTGAGATGCATGAATTCCAGAACTTCTGTCCATTCAGGCTCATGAACTAACTGAAAGAGAGATCTATAAGTCTTAGGCCATGTCTAGACGAGGCCTATATCCTGGGATCGTCCTGGGATCATCCCTGTGCATCCAAATGACACACAGGGGATCCCGGGAGCAGGCAGAGATTTGCCTGGGATAATCCTTAGGTCTACCTAAGGCCTTACTTACACAGTGCACTGTGTAAGCCATATAGATTTATCTCTTCCAGCAGGCCTACCCAGTTGAATTTTAAGATGCCTTTTAATGATGTATTGGTTTTATATGTTTTTAATTGATTATATGTATTTTATGGTGTTTTGTATTTGTATTGTACCCTGCCTCGATCAAGAGGGAGAGACAGGTAAGTAATAAATAAATATATTATTTTTATTTTATTTTATTTATTCATCATACTTATATACCATTTAATATAATAAAGTATCTAAGAGGTTATCACAATATCCTATGAAATCACAACTAAAGTACATACCCCACTGGGGGAAATAACAGAGGGTTAGTGCCTTACTAATCCACAAAGCTTCAAACTTCACTGCATGTGATACAGAGCTCCACTCATTTCTTATGAGCATTCTGTGGGATATATAGTAAGGATGGTAGCATAGAAACTGGAGTATGATCTGGGCAGGGGTTAGGGGAAGGACTGTTTCCTCACTCTCCAACCTTGCTTGAACCCTGTGAACATCCATTTCTCTTCAGTTTATGGCAGCAGAGAAAAGAAAACCAAGTTTGGCTTCACACACCAGAGATTTAACCTAGAAATATGCAATTGCAAGTTCCAACCCACCAATTTTCTTGCCGTTAGGTCATCATTTCCTTCCCACCTGACCCCCCACTAGAAGTCTGTTCTACCCCGACATGAAGAGACCCAAACTATGTCAGCAGCATACAGAGCAGACAGAACTAGACTTTGTGGGACGGACGCAAGAAATAAGAGACGACACAAGTGCTGGAATTAAACTGGGCCACATTTATTCAAGATCTGCAAAGGGTTCCCATCAGGCACCCAGCCAGGCCTGCGTTAGGCCTTACTAAGTGAAGGGGCGAGCTTTCCAGGCCCAGCGGGTGGCGCTCAGTTTTGCCACCCTGCTGTCCATCCCCTACGTGGGGTAGGGAGACCTTCCCTTGTCACCCCCAACCCCTGCCCCCAGGCTCAAGGTGGGTGAGAGAGGTCGGCCTCAAAGGTGGTCCTTATCCCCCAGCCTGGCCACAAGGCTCAACACTGGGAGCCCTCGGGAGTCACCTATCACTGTAACAGTGCCTTGGAAGCTCACCATTACATTCCCTCTGGATGCCCTTCCCTACCTGCCTAGTATTAGGTGACCAAATTAACTCGCAGCCAAATTGACCTAGTTATACTCCCCTGCTGTCAGTGTGGAGTAGGCGAAACAACTCACGTCCAATTCAAAACGTGAGCAAAAAATTCCTACTTGGCCCCCTATTGGCAACCAATAGTTCACACTGTCTACAGGGAGGGAGGGAGGGAGCCGCAGAAGCAAGAGGGCTTGGAGGGGTGAGACACATACTTTTAAAAGGCCAAAACCCCTCCCAGCCCTAGTGGCGCGAAATCCTGCCAATGCAGGATAGCCACGTCTCTTCCCTGCTCCGCCCACAAATCCCTCCCCATGCCCAGGCTTTGCCGGGCATGGCAGAATGGGCCATCTGCCTGCAAGTCCTTCTACCAGATGAAAAATGTACTGCTGCCTTGATGAGCTGCTGGTCGTGGGAAAGATGCATTTTGCCACACATGCCAACTTTGTGCAATCATGCATCAGCTTGAATATCTAACTTATCAAGATGAAAATGCTATTACAGCATTGATCACATATTGTGCCAATTTTCCAGTGTTGTGACTACTATGGTAAATGTTGTCTTTCTAAGAAGAAAGGATTTAATCATTTTATATTGACTGAGGGAGATGGATTACAGGTAATCCTGTAAATCCCCAACAACTGCACATGATATACTGGGATCCCCTCCCCTTCTGTTTCCTTTTTGGTTTTTTGCTGCATCACTGAAAATATTGCAGTCAAAGCATACAGATTTGTTATAAGTCCTGCTTCAGCTCAATAAGGACCCGATTTGGCATCACTCTTTATACAGCCCAGTTCAACAGTTAATGAATGTGCTATTGCTTTTATAACTGGTTCATTTGCAAATAAAATATAACCAATTCTCTCTAAAATTGCATGCTTTTCCTAACAAAACAACAACAGTTAGGCGGAGACAACCGTTTCATGTATTTACTTTTCATGGAACTGGCCATGAAGCAGTTGAAGACAATTTAAGTAAGACATTTAAAGAAGGAATGTTTTTTCTTTCTTTTCCACCCAGTAGCCATGAATATAATTTATTTCACAGATTGTGGGTTAATCCTTTGATTGTGGTAGACTAAAAGTATTTTTAATATGAGAAACGCATGGCCCAATTTCTGTTCTTGGTGATTTTCAAAGAGAAATCATTATTAAAATGAAGCAGTCTGCCTAGCAAACATTTCAGTGATAGGCTATAACAATAGAAGTGATAGAGTGGCCCATTTTATTTTATTTTAATCCATAATTTAGGTATTTAAATGGCTAAATTACACTTCCACGGAGCCTCATTTCAAGCAGCTAAAGACTTCAGAAGCCCTCTAGGACAATTACAGTGCAGATAGGGGGGGGGGGGAAATAGTTTAACATTCTTATCTTCTGGAACAAACAATAGTATTAAGATACAATTTCTTTTCCTTTCAAATAAATCATTTCACAATTACCTGTTTCTAAGGCACATTTTCAAGTTCCAAAACTAGATGTACCTAGTTTTCCTCCTGCTGAGAGTGCTGCTCTCCCCCATTCCAAGTACTGTAAGTGAGTATTAGACGAAGTGCTAAATATAAGGGTGGAGTAATAAACATACCTTGTGGTTTTGAAGACTACCCCAAAGAGCACCACCCTCAAGTACTCTGAATGCGCCATGCCCACTTTACTGGAAGAAGCATGCAGGAACAATCCACCTATGGGGCAGTTTCAAATATTACCATGCTAGAGCCAATGACGTTGTGCAAGCATAAATCAAAGCAAAAATGAAAAACAGTGTTCTACCTCCGAATTTCAGCAGTATAGTTTTCCACTGAATTTCAGTCACAAATTGACACTTTCCCCCCTTTGCCTAGCAAGCCCTAATGACATGGTGCTAGTGCTGGGTTTGTGGTAGTGGTGGGGCAGCATTCGATACAGCCCACGGAAGGAAGAACCTTGCAAGGATGAATTGTGAATCCCTTAGCTCACACAAAAGGCTGCTGTGTGGATACTCACATCACCTTAACCACCAACTAGGACTGCCCACATGGTTTCCCTCGCTGGAGAGGGACTGCATGTAAATCAGTGAGCAGACAGACAAGGTGCTATCAGCTTTCACAGTGGTGAACACTTGCTTGGGTGGGTGCAGCAACTGAATCCAAAGCCACCATTCACCTCTCCAATGGGTGATGGTGGCATCCCCAAAGCTGACAGCACTGGCCACCTGGCAGACCCAGGGGTGCAGATCCTGCAAAACCAGTGAGGATTTGGCAATCATGCCACAACTGGTTGTCACTGGCTACCTCACAATGTTCTGGCCCTGGCGACATGTCCATATCAGAGCCTGAACATCTCTTCCTAGTGTTGCATCGGCCTACTATTAGGTCCGCCTTCTAAGGGCAAAAAGGTGGAGCTTTTGTCCCACCATGCCAAAATAAAGATACAGTCAATGGGTTAAATGCTATACCCCAACTGGACTTAATTAATTTCTTTACAAATTTTGTATAACTGCTCCATATCTGAAACAGATTCCAGAGCGATGAACTTAAGAGGTAAAATAGTAAAAGATACAAAAATTAGGACACTATTAAGATTATACTTTAAAACATACCCACACCCACTGTAGAATGCCAATAAAAGCCATGGCTGTCAGTCAATAAATGCTTCCTGGAATAGAGCAGTTTTCAGGAGATGCTGGAAGCAACACAGTGTTGGTGCCTGCCTGACCTCCAGGGGCAGGGAGTTCCAAAGAAAGAGGGCCACCACACTGAAGGCTCTTTTCCTGGTGGACTCCAATCGGGACATAGGTCCATGTGGAACCACCAGAAGCTTGTCCTCTGATGACCCCAAGGTCTGCTGCAGGCATACTTGGGAGAAGGTGAAATCTAGAAAACTAGATTTCTTGTAGCTCACCTTGGACTGGCAGCCCCACACTGGCTCCAATCCCTGGACCACCAATTCAAGTAGTCTTCTTTGCCCTTTAATGTATTATGCAAGCCCATTAGAATCAAGTCTAAGTGTTGGGGTCAATGAGTCTGCCGGGGCCCATGGGGTGGCTGTCTGGCCCATGGAACTAATCAGCCCAGAGAAGTTTGCTCAGGAATGCTGGAAGTTGATGTCCAAAATGTCTTGAGATCTACATTCTGTCCACTCCTGCAAGGACACAGGAGTGATAAACCTCATGGTCGAATTCCATTTCAGAGACACTCTCTGGGGATGCATTCCAGTTGTGTTTGGGGGCCAAAGGCAAAATGGATGGTGCTGAAGGTAAAGGGTGTGGAGCCAAAAACACCGGCATATTGTTGCTTAAAGCTCTCACTGCCAGTTCCTGCCAGTAACTGGGGCCTTAGCTAGAGCTAAGGTTTATCCCAGGATCATCCTGGGGTCATCCCTGTTCATGTAAATGACACACAGGATATCCCAGGAGCAGGCAGGGATGACCCCGGAATGATCCCAGGATAAACCTTAGGTCTAGCTAAGGCCTAAGTGTTAGGAGAGCCATTTCAACCTTTTAGAATGGGAATAAACTTCACAAAAAGTCAGGAAACCACTCAATGATCAGTGGTCAGGAGAAAGGGGGTGTGGCCATCAGGGAACCTAGGAGAGTCAGACTGGGGTCTTGGGAGGGCCAGAGGTAGCCTCAAATATTTGAAGTTCTGCATACCTGCTCTAAGAGGTGGAGGCCAAAATCCCTGACTAAGGTGGGGCTGGGGAGTATCATTGCCATTTTACTAATAAACTTTAATTAATATTTTAACTATAATGTCAATTCCAGAGGTTCTAGTCATCAACTAAAGGGGAACTTGTTGTATAGCACCCTGTGATCTTGTTACCTACAGGTGAACCATTGTTTTGAAAAATGTCCCAGACATTACTTTGGCTCCTGTTCCTATTGCGTTGACACACAAAGGGCTTTGTCCTTCATATACCACACTAATATTTGCTTTCATATTATGCTGGAGTTGTTTAAATAAAAGGCCTGGGGGCCTGTTCAACGCAGATTATGCTCATAATGTAATAGTGGGTATTTGTTTTTGATTGATGTTGAATGTTATAGTCAGCCTAGGAAGGACAAAGGTGTTATCATAATAGCTCAGTAAAAATTTGCTAAAGATACAGACTGCGTGTTTCTATTTGCAAAAGGCCGATGTTTTGATGTGAAAGGGGAAAATTATTACTAGGGGCCATGCTAATCACTAAAACATATTTGGATTAGCTGAGAAAAGGAACTTGAAATCCAGTAGATTAGAACCTGGGAAGTTGGGGTCATACCTCAGCTATGTGTAGCATTGGGCAAGTTTCTATCTTACAGCATCAGCTCACCATGTATGACAGGCATAACCATGAATAGCTTCATAAGGTTTTCGTGAGATGAATGGAAGAAACACAAAAGCTTCTGTGAAGAAGCATGTCCCCGTTTGTTTGTCAACATAAGTATTAAGTCCAGACGATAGCTATCGCCCAAGTACTGAATAGAATTCTTGTCCCAAAAATGTTCTGAAACTAGGGATGGAAAATCTGTCACTTTCACTTTCTCCCACATTCTTATTCAGTCATCAGTGAAATGAGTGGAGGCTCTATAGAAGCAGTGCTTGCGCCAGGGGCAGGATACAGAATCCCTCTGGGAACAACCAGTCTAACCCATCTTGACCTGGGGGGGGGGGGGTTGGCTTGTGGGGAGAAGGAAGAAATGACTCCTTCAACACCTGAAGGATTCTGTCCAGTGGGGAGGGAATAGTTAGTACACCATCCACCAGTTATGGCTGGGCATGGCTGACCCTAATTCAAGGTGGCTCTTACATTGTTAGTATCCTGCACAGTGTTGAGCATGCTACCACAGTGTTGAGACTCTGTTGTGTGAATGAAATAAACTTATAGCTCATGTCAAAACCGGCAACGCCCAACATAAGTTTGGGCGGGAAGCCGGCCGTTGTGTTTGGGGAGGAGCATAATAAGCTCCTCTACCCAGTAACAGCGTCACGTGACGCAAGGGTGGGGGGCTGCTTATATATTCAATATATATGGGAATGTTGGCCAGATATTGGTATGGTCCAACATGCTGCCTAGGCACCAATGGCGTGAGGGGCGAAACGTCAAGGGGTTAAATAAGGCTGTAAAGAAGGTGAATAGGGAGATGAGATTGTTTTTACAGGATAAACAGGGAAGGGTCATCCCTCATCCGGAAATTGTAGTGACCAGACCAGAATTGTATCGGGCAGACGGTGTTCACCTCTCTAACGCAGGAAATGATATTTTCCTGCGGGATCTTCGTGTGAGTCTGCGGGACTATTGCCCGTGGTGGGGGTAGTGGACCTAAGCCGAGGCTTGGTCCACTTCTTTGGCAGGGATGTGCGGGAATTGGAATATACACATAGGGATGGTAAGTACACTGGCACCCTTTGAGGGTGATTGACATTCCAGACGGCCAGTCACGAGCGGCTTCGCGGCTAACGTGGCAGGATATGGAATGCCTTTGGTTACCCACTTGTTTCACCTACTGACTGCCGTTAGGGCAGCCAGTGGGGGTGGGACAGGGGGGTAACCCCACGCTTAAACAGTGATGAAGAGGGGAGAAGCCGGACTTACGGCTTCGCCCCTCAAGTGTGCCTTGCCCATAACGCCAGGCCAGGGGGCCTAAGATAGCTGTTGATTCCCGCACAGTCACATGAAGATCCAGGGAGGGATGAGCAACCATGATTAAATAAAGAGGCCCAAGTTGAACCCAATATACGTGTCTGTGTCTTATTTGCGCTTCCTCCTCCAACACACAACTCAATGGCACGCGTCTCATCTCGTGATTCCTGGTCTAGTCACAAATGCTTTTAACTCAGTTCTGAGACAGACTTTAGAATCTAATCTATTAGAATATGTCCCAAGCATATCATTAATCTACATTAATCCAAATCAGGATAATTAGAACAACTGAAGAAAACATGCAGTTTGTTTATCTTAAAAAAGATTTTTGTTTCCAGTCCACGGTGCTTTTTTTCTCTTTACTCCTGTTTATCTTAAAAGAAACCACAGCAACATTAAAATGTTACTCTTTTCTTTAAAGTCAGATACCATATGAATATTAGTCCGTATACTGAACAAACGAGGCAATTATAACTACAGAGAATAGCAGGCTGATCACAAAGTAGGTCAGTTCCATAGGCTGTAGTTTGTTATCACTTAAATTAAAAATAAATGGCTGATGAAACCCTCAAACACATCTGGCTGACATCTGTGAAACAGTGGCATCTGTTTATAGGAAGGGGAAATGTCAAGCAAATATTTTACACATTAATGTGCAGATATTAGATCAAAACATCCATTATCTAAAGTGCATCAGAAACATTCTCCATATTCTTATTCCTACATTCATGAATCTCCATGAGAGATGCTATTTAAAATACCATAGTACTGTATTACATCTCAAATTAAATAAGTAGTATGCCACTGAGCCCCCATCTATACGCCAACACGATTGCTCCTCATTGAATATAAACCCGAATTTCCATAGATTCGAATCTAAGCAAAGCAGTTATTAATGTGCACATACGAGGCTATGGAACGCTAAAGCTTTATCTGCGGAGCTCTGCAGATTCATATAAGAGGAAAATTGAGTGCGGAAAGGAAAGAGGCAGCAGAGGAGGATGTGAGAGGGGGACTGAACACATCTCCTCCCTCTCGCAGCCCGTTCCCCCCTCTTTGTTTTAATTTTAAAAGCTCTATCTGTGGGCCTCTGCAGATTCATATAATTCAACAGGAAAATGGTGGAAAGGAACGAGGCAGCCAGAGGAGGACACGATAGGTGAGAAGGCGGGAAATCGGCCAATCACTTTGTCCTGTCCTCAAAGTTACGCCCACATTTCAAAATGCGATTTAACTGCCCTAAGGACACATAACTATAATGTGGTGCAAACTCGAAGATTGATCCAGAAGTCGCGGTGAATCGCAACTACAAATCTGCGCATTATCCGGTTAAAAACCCGTCGCTGCGGCGAATGGACGGCTGTGTCATGTGCCCTGAAATGTGAATCTGTGCATTTAGGTCAGGGTAAAGAAGCCGTATAGACATCCCCCAAGACTGGTGTGAAATGAAGACATCACTTGCAATCTGAATGGTACCAGCATTGAGAAGTGCCATAAAGAAAAGGGGAGAGAATAATAACCTTGGTGGTAAGTTCACCCACCAATCATATGTTTATCCTAAACACAGGAAACTGCCTTATACTGAGTTGGACCATTGGTCCATCTAGCCCAGTATTATTAACCCTGATAGGCAACGGCTCTCCAGGGTCTCAGGCAGTTTTCTATCCTAGCCAAAGCTGGAGAAATGGGGGATTGAACCTAGGTAGACCTGCATGCAAAGCGTAAGCTCTGCCAATGAACTATAGCCCCAACCTAAAATTCATTGAAGCACAACATTTTAACCATCAATGCAAGTACAGTTCACACAAGCCCTATACAGGTATTATGCCTGTATCCATATGTATGGGGCAAGGGTCGATGTGCATCGGCCCCAGTCCTGTCCCATCTGTCCCCGACCTCCCTGCATTGTGCTTAATCTTGTACTTAATTGGATACCAGAAAAGCAGGGCTGGGGATGTTAGGGGTGGGCCAGGGTATCCAGTTCCATGTCCCTTACTCTCATTGTATATCTCGTTCAGGCATAATGCTCAGGCATAATGCCTGAACAGGGATGCAGCCTGAAAGGGAGCAGTCCCCAGAATAGAGAGGGCACTGCGCAAAGGGCATTCTGGAGAACCCACTGTACATTGATGGTGATATATAAATAAATAATAATAATAATAACCCTGGTAGGCATATGTGATGACAGTGGCTGGAAGGAACATTGTTGGGTGGTCCCTGTTGGGTAGCTGGGAACTGCCATTGCAATTCCCACTATGTCCCTGACATAGCATCACTCTGGGGTATTGTTGGAAATTAAAATGGCAGCCCCCAAACCCAGAAGCTTGGCAGTGTTTGGAGTCCTAGGAAAACGTTATTATTTATTTTTTAAGGGCGCTGTCATGTCTGGCAGACCCCCAGCAGGTGCCCAGATATGCAGCGTATTGATGCCAGGCCTCCTCTACTACTTAGACTACTAAAGGGCTGACTAAATTTGAGGTAAACATATTTCAGAATAAAGATATGATACTGAATTGCTGTGTTTAGGCCAACAAAACCCATTAACGTTGTTTGCAAATTGTGTTACATGGAAGGATGGATGCATCAGTCTATTTCCAGCTCCTGTCACTTTCACATGCACTTCCTCAGAAATCAGCTGCATCTCACTTCAGGATTGATCTATGAATTACAACATTTTAAAAACCTGCACAAAGATTTTTTAAAATGAGCAAACCCAAGAGCAGGGGTGAGGAGTGCAGCGATGGACAATCCACCACTTCCAAGGCCCGGTTGACTTGCACTGGTCAGGGTGGGAGGTGGTGGAGCAGTTTTCCTCTGGAGATTTCTCCAGCAGTTCTCCAATTATTTATTTATTTTGCTTCCCTCCCTTTGGTGCCAATGGAAGGGGGAGTAACTATGCACTTCCAGACTGGTGTAGTAGAGCAGCCTAATGCTGGGGCCTCTCATGGGAATTAATGGGGTTCACCCCTGTAACATCCTGATTTAGGGTCTTCTGCTTTCAGAAACATCTCTGGTGTAGATCAATACTGACAAAGCTATGCCCAGGCAAGCAGGGCTCTCCAATACACATCCCTCCTCCACACCATTCAATCCTGCTCTAGTCAGTGAATCTATGAGTTTGGTTTACTCTTATATTAGGGTGACCATACTTGGGAAACCAAAAAAGAGGACACCTAGTGTGTGTGTGGGGGGGGAAGCAGCTTTCTGAGTCCTGCAGAAAGTACATTATTCCCCCGCCACTTTAAAGAACCCGATTGGAGTGGAGGAGGGGAAAGGATTTCATTCTGCACCACCACCATCCACTCCAATTGGGGCCTTTTCTATAATGTCCACGAATGACCCACTTTCCCCTTTAAGACCTCAATTGGAGCTCGGGGTGGGGGAATGATGTGCCTCAAGAAAGCATGTCATTCCCTCCTGCCATGCTAATGGCAGCCTTAAAGGGGAAGGTGTGTCATTCCAGGACATTATTGAAAATTATTGAAAATCCCCCCTGACACCATGGAAAGAACAAAAACCAGGACAAATCCGGGAAAATCCTGACAGTTGGTCACCCTACTTATATAAATAGATTACAATTTATATCAGAGTTCAAACAGTGAAGCAAAATCTCAGAATACTCCCAAATTTATGGTCACATTCATGCATTCATGCATTTTTCATCTCAATCTGGTTCAATTCTACGTGTTAGTCCAGATCAGGTCAGTTTGTATTGGAATTCACAAAGATTAAATTCCTACAGCATCCCCTAGTGACATACTACTTGCTCCTGCTAATGAGTATACTGCTGTCAGGGCTCTAATATACTAGACCAAGCACAAAAACAGGAGGATCACTGAATACTAAGGCTGAACCAATACTGGGGCCATTTCTATAAACATTTCCATCAGATGCAAAAGGTGGGAAACCGTGTTCCCTTGAAGGAAGACATACAGGGCTTCCTGCGCTACAAATAGTTCTATGGAAACTGCACCTCCCCACCCACCCACTCCCTGGTTCAGCCTGGAGGAATAAAGGGAAGGGTGCCAAGAGACATGGAGAATTTGTGAGAAGGAGCTGCTTGTGCAGAGTGATTCCTTATCACTCCCTTATCACTTCATAGGCAGTCCATCATTTGGTCAATTTTCCATGCTGCTTTAACTCAGACAAGTGGCTTGGATCTTGCGAGTGGCTTAAGATGGCATTTGTAATTATTTGTACTGCTGTAACTGGCAGCTGGAAACCCCAACTGTCCATTTCAGTGTTGTTCAACAGCCCATTGTCACTTACTAGAATTATACTATAGAGCAAACTACCATCCCAAGGGCCGCCATAATTTCCAGATAAAGAGTTATAGCCATTTGTTGATTTCCCATAATAGTCAATGGTAGACATAAATATTTGGATTTCTGAATCAAGATTCTGACTGGAGTTGAAGTGTGCAGCCTCTGAATCACTCAGAGCCATATTGGGCTAGGCTGGAGTGCTGGGCTGAAAACAACAGGATGAAATTTAATAGGGATAAATGCCAAGTTCTACATTTAGGAAATAGAAACCAAAGGCACAGTTACAAGATGGGGGATACTTGGCTCAGCAATACTACAAACGAGAAGGATCTTGGAATTGTTGTAGATTGCAAGTTGAATATGAGCCAACAGTGCGATATGGCTGCAAGAAAGGCCAATGCTATTTTGGGCTGCATTAATAGAAGTATAGCTTCCAAATCACGTGAGGTACTGGTTCCTCTCTATTCGGCCCTGGTTAGAGTATTGCGTCCAGTTCTGGGCTCCACAATTCAAGAAGGACGCAGACAAGCTGGAGCGTGTTCAGAGGAGGGCAACCAGGATGATCAGGGGTCTGGAAACAAAGCCCTATGAAGAGAGACTGAAAGGACTGGGCATGTTTAGCCTGGAGAAGAGAAGATTGAGGGGAGACATGATAGCACTCTTCAAATACTTAAAAGGTTGTCACACAGAGGAGGGCCAGGATCTCTTCTCGATCCTCCCAGAGTGCAGGACACGGAATAACGGGCTCAAGTTAAAGGAAGCCAGATTCCAGCTGGACATCAGGAGAAACTTCCTGACTGTTAGAGCAGTACGACAATGGAATCAGTTACCTAGGGAGGTTGTGGGCTCTCCCACACTAGAGGCCTTCAAGAGGCAGCTGGACAGCCATCTGTCAGGGATGCTTTAGGGTGGATTCCTTCATTGAGCAGGGGGTTGGACTCGATGGCCTTGTAGGCCCCTTCCAACTCTGCTATTCTATGATTCTATGATTCTATTTTCTGAATTGTGGAATCAGGCTCTGAATCAAATCTTGTTGATACACATTCTACTAGCTGCTATTAAAAGGTGGTAATTAAGACATTTAGGCAGTTCACTCAACATGCTAACCTACACTCAGTGGTTGAGTGTGGGTTGTTGTTGAACCATTGTTTGTTTGTTGAACCATGGCTTAGTGTGTTGTCTGAACCAGGACATTTCCCACATGGTGGCTTGTTAACCATGCAGAGTGCTTGTTGACCACTCTGAACAACCCAACATCTGACGATGGGTACACAAGGTAGCTTGTTCAAGAAAAATAAGCCACACTTCATGGTTAACAAGCCACCCTGTGGAAAATGTCCTGGGTTCAGAGAATACACTAACCCACAGTTCAACAAACAACTCACAGTTTAACAACAACCCACACTCAACAACTGAGTGTGGGTTAAGGTGTTGGGCGAACCCAGTCAATGTGAGCTGCTGAGACAATGATATAATAATGGGCTTCTCCCCAGATTTTACAAAGGATGTTGTTATTTTTAAAATCCACTTTTGCAACTTTGCTGGGGCGGGTGACGGGGGTTACTGTTGCGTGCGTTGTTAAGTTAAACGGAAACAGAATGCAAATTACATCGCCTCCCACAGAAAGTCGCAATCTTCATCTCACTGGCTTCTATTTTTCTAACAATAGAAGACAGTATAACAATGAATGTTTAAACAAAGCCAATTACTTGTTAAATGCTCTTCTCCTATTTAAGGGGTTAGAGGCTAATTTCCTTTTACAGTAAAATTCAAACATACTGGAAAAAAATATTGTTCAGCTGTCCAAAACGTGTGATCCAATGTTCACCCTTACACACATGTACATACTCAGAGTTTTATCAATCCCTTAGCTAGATATCAGTCACCTGTTGGCACTCATGTGCATGTCCACCTTATAACACCTCAAAAGAGTCAATTGTGCATCAATTCCTAGTACTGATTTGACTCTCCAATACCTTTTATGCCTCACCATGCACATCCTTCCAAAGGCCTTTTCTCAAATTATCTATACTGTGTACCAAGTAATCCTGGAGGGGATCTACACTAGTCAAGTTAGAATGTGTCTTACCATTTTTAAGTGTGTGTTTGGTAGTATTTCGCCACATGACGTTCAGTTTGTGACTTTTATTGTTGTCCGTTCTCCAGTTTTTATTTTAAACTTCTCTGAAATAAGTCATCCTATTTGGTATGATGTGGCTGATTTCATCGTATTAAATGGGTTTCCTGTAGTTCTTAATTAGCCAATTGCATTCCTGGAGGGCATGTTTATGTAATTTCTGTGCCCAAAGTTGGAGGCTTTTTTTCTTTCAAGCCTCTTTTTTGCAGACACTTTTAGTATCACTTTTGGGAGGTTGCTTGCTGGATTGTTTGTAAGTGGAGGATTCTCAGAGAGAAGAGGAAGTGGGAGGGGAAATTGGCAGACGGGGAAAAAGAACAAATGGATTTCTTTTCTTAGTGTGGCCAAAAGTAATGCATTCCCACGGAAAGAGAAAAGTAAGTAAACGTTTTAAAAACTGCTACGTTTTAAATCATTCAAAAATAAAACGTCCAATGACTGTAAAAACAACGTTTCATATACTAGTGTAGATCTCCTCCTAGACTTATATAGCCTCTTTCATTTACCTACTTGGATATTGGCAGAATCTAATGAATGAATGAATGAATGAATGAGTCTACAGTGGGTTCCATGAAGTTGTCTAATCTCTTTAAAAAGAAATTACTACATAGCAAATTCCACAGTGAAGAAGTACTTCCTTTTGTCTGGCCTGAATCTCCCACTATTCAGCTTCATGGCTTCTGCCAGTTTGCTGAGAATGTAACTAGGTGGTAAGGGTGTCTCTGTCTGTCTGTCTGTCTGTCTGTCTGACTGACTGACTGACTGACTGACTGACTCTCTCTCTCTCTCTCTCTCTCTCTCTCTCTCTCACACACACACACACACACACACACACACACACACACACACACACACATTTCCTTATGTCCCCTGCCATTAATTCCAATGTGAGGGAAATTACTATGCTAGCTTCAGTGCTGGCATTGTTGGGGAACTTTATGGGAGACATTCCAGGGGAATGAAAGGGCTTAGGAGGGGAGGTGGTAGGACTGGACCACACATCCCTATGTTCCCACCCAAAGGGAGCTACACTAGAAGGTGAACATGTAAATTATTATTAGTAGTATTAGTATTGCATTTATAACCCACCTTTTTTCCTCTAAGGGACCCAAGGTGGCATACATAATCCTCTTCCTTTCCATTTTATCTTCAGAACAACAACCTTGTAATGTGTCTGGCCTGAAGTCACCCAGTGGGCTTCCATGGCCAAGTGGGGACTAGGATCTCCCAGCTCTCTGTCCAACACTTTAGCCACTACACCACACTGTAGCTTTGGGTTTGTCACAGGCTTTGCAAAAGTGAGTCATTTCTACAAATCCCTTTGTTCTAACAGCATCCACAATCGACTGGGAAGATCATTTGGCCATGGCTTAAACAACTTTGCTATCATGCATCTGGTGTGCTGTGCATTACCAGCCAGCTGTCTAAAGGCAAGGATCCGGATGTCATGGAGACTGCCTTGTTCATAGTAACAGCAACACGCAAAGGGCTACAAATGAGCAGCGGCATCTCTGTTTCCATAGGAATTTGGTGGGCAAGGAGTATTTTAAGAGCCATGTTGCTAAACAAAAGGGTATTCAGCCCTTTGATGATCATAATTATATATAATCCTGCTGGAATTTCAGTTCACACGCATACTCATTTTGATCTTGATGTAAAGCACTCCAGTGCTATTGAAAATGCTGGGTGTAAAGGAAACACAGCATCATGAGCTATATTGTATCCCAGAGCCGCCTCTGCAAACGGGAAAGGACACAGATGCACTCCATGGAGATCTGGTTGGTTCAGTAGGCTGGATGAGAAATGATGTCATGCTTAGAGGGCAAGCAAGCATAAAGAACATCTGGATTATTCTTCATGAGCAGAGAAAAAAGAAAAAGGACCACAACTCTATTGCCTTTTTATCAGGCAGGTGAGACACTTGAGGTTCTGAAAGCACAGAGTGGTCCAAGAGGGCCAAATATCTTCCTGGATATTTGCAGGGACTGGACACAAATAATCATGGTAATCCATTTCTGATTGGCATGGCCAATTATCCTGAACCTTCCTTATGTACTTGGCATATTTCCGGATAGTTTCCCGAAGTGTGCTTGGGCATCCAATTTTGCTTTTCATTCCTTCTCAGAGTACACTTCCTCATGGCACCAAGGCAAAATGGTGAACTGCCCACAGAGCATCAACTATTGGGTGGTATAGATAGGAAATTAATTAATTAATTGGGATGGAAATACACAAACAAAAATATAGTACATGCAAGATGCCAATCTACATGCACCAGCTCTACAGTATAATGCACATCAATGTATGTGACTGCTTTGGGGGGGGGGGAGTGGGGACATGAGCAGATGTTATTCGTAAATGCAAGAACAGACAGTCCACAGATTTCTGTAGATATCTCAGAGCATAAGGAAGGAAAGCAGAAGAAACAGAAGGACAGGGTTTGCACATTCCTAACATAATCTGACTGGAAAACACACACAAACACATGAACACCGTGAAGTGACTTGCAATAAGGGCAAAAGACAGGCAACACAGCACATGGTTCTATGGCATGCTTTAAGCTACGTGAAATCATGTAAAGTCAGATTTTCATTGTGAAATGAATCCTGGAAGCAAATCCTGTTGTAGAAAACCTGGACAGCATTAACTGGGGCAGAATGTGCTATTAGACATGATGATGAATTGACCATCAAAGCAGGAAGACATGTCAGGATCTTCAAAGACATCACCAGGAACATCATCATTTGGTCAATTTTCCACCCTGCTTTCACTCAGACAAGCGGCTTGGACCATGTGACTTATGATGACGTCTGTATTCCTTTGCGCTAGTGAAATTGGCTGTAGGAAACTCCAACCGTCCATTTCTCTGCTTTACAGTATTATTCAGCAGCCTATTGTCACTTACTGGAATGCTACTATATGGCAAAGCACCGTCCCAAGGGCGTCCATAATTTCACAGAGTTAACATGATTTTAATAAATTGCACTTGAAAACATCCACTTGGGAAATCATAATGCTGCTATTAATGTCAGTGGGAGAGAAAATTCCATGTTGTGATGTAAGAAGCAGCAGTTGGCAGCAAACCACCCCTTTTTTTCTTCTTTAAACGGGGGAAATCTAAATATCATGAACAGCCTATTAACCTTGTGTCGCTTCCTTGAGTACATTTCCCAGAACACCCTGCAATAGCATCTGGGTTTCTGCCAGGTCAATAGTTGTGTTCATTTTCCAAATTCATCTCCTTACTCGAATATGTTGTGACTATGCTTGTTTCATTAGAAGAAGAAGAAGGGGGAGCTACCCCCCTCTCACTAGCCATGAACAATCTGACGTTTTTCTTAGTCAACTCAGCTTGGCACAAACTTGAGAAGGCTCACCAAGCAGTATTATTAAGGATCACCCAAACAGCTTTTCGTTCTTATGGAGTGCAAGAACTTTTTTCACGACTTCCAGTGCCTGCAACTTGCAATGAAGGCAGGTGCTAAGCCACTCCTATACGATTCCCTCAGAAAGGGCTGGCTACCACTCATGTAGGATCTGCAAGCAGGCCCCGAGCAGTCTGTACGGGCTCATTCATGCCCTCACCACTGTGATTGTCTGTGAAGGGGGTGGGGCTGGATTGTGGTAGCAGGCCCCCAGCTCCAGACACCCACCCCACCCACCCACCCAACACCTTCATTTGGAAGTGTGTAGACACAACTGCAGGCCTGTGAGGCTCTCTCCATGTGGGTGGAGGTCCTGCTTCTTCAGGGCTCCTATTCTCATGGATAGAGTCTTATGTGTACACTACCTAGGTCAACCTTCCCCAACCTGGTGCCGTCGAGGGTGACTTCAACTCCCAGCATGCCTGCCTGACCATTGGCCATTCTGGCTGGGATAGATGGGAGTTAAAGTCCAAAAATCTAGAGGGCACCAGGGAGGGGAAGGCTCTCAAATCAGCATGGATCGGTCAAAGAAGGTGTAGCTTGGTTCTGCATTGCTATTGCTATATGTACATCTGGTGTACCCAGAAGCTTGAACAGAGCTTCTCTATGCAGACCTTCCAGCAGTACAACTGGGGATGGTCGGGGCAGAGGGGGGCAGTGCACATCCCCCCACCCCAGGTCCCCTCTATGTGTATAGTGTTACAACACCTTTTTCAAAAAATGCTCTGTTTGTCATGTATGATGTAGAGGGAATGGCACTCCGCTACTGTGGCACTGTGCTGCATTTGTTTTATGGATGTCTGTGCTGCTCTGTTTAAATTCAGGGGCAGCTTCTAAACATTTTAAATAAGTCCAATCCAACAAATACCAGCCAAGAGTGAGCAGCATAACCTGGGCTCTGCTATTTCTGCTCTGTGGGAAAAGGGTAAACTGGTGTGACACCAGGACCGGTGATTCTTTCCTGCACCCTCTGTCCCTGCCACCTAAAGTATCAAACAACATTTTAAAGCCATTTTTAGGTTCTCATGGTTTATAGGAGGCCACACTAGTTAAGGAGATCCATATAAAATATATATAATAAAATCCTACTAAAATAGAAAACTTTTTCAGCTAAACATAAATCATCAGAAACTATAATAGTGGAAATGGGGCTGGAAAAAAAGTGAGCAAACCTTAGTACCAGCTCTTCAAAAATGATACCCTGGAAGTTTATTTATTTATTACATATTATACTACCCAACATCTAAGGCTCTCTGGGCAGTTTACAATTACAAACATAATATACAAAACCCCCACAACATATAAAACTCTATTATTATTTTTTTACAAATGTCATATAAAACCAGAATAAGTTATTTAAAGGATGTTACATTTTCTTCTTCCCAGGCCACACGAGGGGGGGTGCCGCTACAGAGAAGGCCCAGCGTCAAGGTTCTTGGTGACGACCTTCTGTTTGAATTGGAATGATGACTAGGGATGAATGGACCAGGGATGTCCAAATTTTGTTAAACCCATTCCATCCGTATTTTTGCACATTGTGTTCAATTCCCACTCATTGACAGAATCAGATTTTTCCCAATTTCCCTAATTTGAATTCGCATTGGAAAATTCGCATTGGCACAAATGAGCAGATTATCGCAAAACTGCATTTTCATATTTCAGCCTATGGGGGTGAATGCGCGTTTCCAGTTGGTGTTTTTATTTTTATTTTTTTCATCGTTTTCATATTTTTATACAACTAAATTTGTGTACAATTCCAGAAAGTAAACAACAACAACAACATTCCACTGCAGATTCCGTGGGACTCAAGAAAGGTCAGTCTGCTGTTGAATCTCCAGATCTGATTCAGAAAAATCTAAACTCATTTGAAGCTGCTGTGGATTTTTCTGACATTCCTGGACTAGACTAAACTCCCTAATAATGTGGCAGTACAGAATGTAGTTGCATAGGGCTAGAGAGAAGATTTATTTTATTTTATTTTATTACTACACGTGCCAAAATTTGTTATAAAACATGCTTTTCTTAGAATATGTTTTCCCAGCCTCCAGACACATGAAAGTCATCATTGTTTTTGAAAAAGGCGATAATAGATTATTATTTTCCAGGGAGGCTTAAAAACACAGACAGGGCAAGAAAAGGTAGGTATGCACATCCACCTCAAGTAAAAAATAATAATTGGAGTGATATTCATTTGTTACTTGTTCCGGTCCTTGCTAGGAGAGCAGCAGAAATTCTGATTATCTTAAAGGAACATTCTCCCTGCCTCCCTTCTCCCTGAACCACACAATTCCTTTTTCAAAGTTGGAGTTGCAACTACCAGCACCCTCTGCTGACTGAAGAGCAAAACTACAACCACTTGTTAACATTATGTGCTCCTGTTATACATTTTTGCTGGTTCCAAACACAAGATTTGCATATAAAAAGAAGCCCGCGCACCTCAAACGGAAGCACTCCCCCAAAGCAGAGTGTAAACAGGACACTTCGACAGATGGTTGCGACTAAGAAATGTCACCGGCTGCTCACATCGGCACGTAGCCCTTAAATCCTTGACCCACTAGAAGCCCAACGATGAAGTGTATCAGTTTAATGATGTCTGGAAATACCCAATTTCTTGTCTTTGTTTTCTTTTGGTAACACTCCATTTACAGCTTCAGCTAGCGCTACCCATAGGAAGGGATTTTCCTGGGAAGTGCATTGTTGAGGAAAAGTACCTCTCTCCCCACTGCCCTAGAAATGTGTTTACTTTCCCCAAGGATGCAGGATGGCTCACTTACATTAGGGTGACTGTTGTGTTTCCTGAGCCCTCCATCATTCACACATGCTGGCACACTGACACGGGACACTCACTTCAGTGAGTGTTCCTTTATTGAAGGAGATCTCATGGTGAAGTTTGTTTGTTTGTTTGTTTATTAAATTTATATACCGCCCCATAGCCGAAGCTCTCTGGGTGGTTTACAAAAGTTTAAAACAGTGGACATTAAAAAAAAGTATACAAAATTTAAAACCATCAAAAAAAAAAAATTAAAAAACAACAGTATAAAACAGTATCCATTTTAAACAACAACAGTTCTGGGGTCCATTAAAAAACAAACAAACTTAGAATATGTTGTTAAATGCTGTTAAATGCCTGGGAGAAGAGAAAGGTCTTAATGGTTACACACTTCAGAAATACTTAAAGCTGATTGATGGTCAGAAAGCTTTAAGCTCCGAGTTAACGTACTGTCAAAATGCTACTCACTACAAGAACAATCTGGGTTTCCCAGTTGCCATCTCAAGGGTTCCAAAAACGGGTTCCAAACCCGACCAAGGGAGGAGAAAGATTACTGATAGGATCCTCCAGGCAATCACAATGGGACATCCTTGAAAGGCTTAACAAACCATCCCAAGGGAGCTAGTCCAAACATGGCTGCACGTTGGTAGCTCAGGGGAACATGGCCAAAACCTAAACAAGATCACAGAGTGGGTAAAAATCTCAGGCACAAGAACTCCCATGCTTGTACTTCAGCCCAGGGAACTCCCTGCCACCTGAGTCTGGCAGAGGAAAAGTCCAACAATAAAAATCAATCCCAGTCTACCCTTACACACACAATCACAGGGAAGGTAAAACCTCAGGCACAAGGAGTTCTGCTTTGGCGCTGGGAACTCCCTGCCGCCTGAGTTGGCAGTCCAACAGTCATAATCGATCCCAGCATGCTGCTACACTGAGCTGACTACAAAACAAAACACACAATCCACAGTAAATGCAAGTTTACGTCTATGAAAAGCCTGACAGTACTTTCCATGGCACAGTCCTTAGTAATCCAAAGTCCAAATAGAAGAGAGTCCATGTGCAGAGTGCTTTCAAACTCCCAAACGGTGATGAATCCAAACAGGGAGGGGTTTCAGGCCATGAGTCAAAAGATGATTCTAGCAAAGGCTCTTCACCTTTGCTCCACCTTATAAAGGGAGCATAGGCCTCTTTCAAACCACTTAATGGACAGGGGCTCTGGCCTGTAAGTCATGCCTGTGTCAAAACAGGGCAGCACTGCTCAGCCCACCAAGATGACGCTACAATCTGAGTGATACCTTCAACAACAACCCCCCACCTTTCTAACACTCTTATCACTTTCCCAGGGAACTGTAGCCATCTCAAGGCCAAAGAGTGTGTGTGAATCTACTCTCGTGAGAACTCTGACAGAGATAAGTTTGCACAGATTCAGACATTCGAAACTAGTTCTTATTAAATCTACTTACAACTTACAAGGCCTCCATGGCCTTGCTGAAACCTATGAAAAGGAGAACAGGGCTCTTGTATCTTTAACAGTTGTATTAAAAAGGGAATTTCAATAGGTGTCATTGGTATGCCTGCAGCAACTGGTGAAATTCCCTCTTCATCACAACAGTTAAAGCTGCAGGAGCCCTGCTCTCTTTTGTATCTTGTATCTTTTGTAACTTCCCTTTTCTATGCAACTGTTAAAGATACAGGAGCCCTGTCCTCCTTTCCATATGGTCACCCTAAGCATGCCAGATTAACAGCCTTTGGATCACTGGGGAGCAAGTTGCATCAATATAACTCATAGATAAGGTATGATAATAATGCTGATAATGGGATTTCAACTGACTATCAGTTATTCATGTCTATAGGAAAAGGCTGCCCAACCACAAACATCATTTCAACATATACATCCACTGGACACTCTTAAATAAGCTGTTAGCATTCTGAAGCCTCCTAAATCCAATCCAAATATTTGTCTAGGATCTAGATTCTGGGTCATTCAAATCAATTTCTACCCCTGCCCCACCCCTTTGATCTCTTTGACTGTCAGTTGCCCAGCATCCAAAGTTGTCAAGTTTGTCTGGTATTTGAGAAAGGGCATGATATAAATGTAATAATTTTTTTTTTACAGTTAATATAAATTTCTAAAGAAATCTTGCCAACAGCAGACAAATGCTCTTGTCCCCAAGTCCCATTTGAGACTTCCCCTAAGCCCAGTTTCTGTTAGATTATTTCAGAGAAGAAACCAGACCCAAAATGGAGGCCCATTAGAGTGGACCAGTTTGCACAATTGTGACTGGGAAAATAAGTGACAGAGGCCTTAGCTAGATGGGGCTTTATCACGGGGTGAACCCCGGGATTATCCCTGTGCATCCACATGATGCACAGGGGATCCCGGGATCAGGAATCAGCCACTAGATTTACTTCCTTCACAATAGTTATGTACCTTGCCAAAATGCCAACTGTTGACACCTTCATTTAGAACAGTTAGTACTTATTTTATTTATTCATTACATTTATATCCCGTCTTTCCACCAAAAATGGAGGTAATGTGTGGACATCCCAAAACATCACAGCCACTCAGATCATGGCAAGAGGGGTTCACACAGGCAGGAATGAAGGAGGGCAAGACATGTTAGGGAAGAGTCTAACATATTTTATTCATGCACATAGCCGGGGTGGGGGTGGGGCAAGCCAGATCTACACCTTGTGTCAAATCATTATGGTTATGCTGTATCCCTCTTGCGCATTTATACCTCGTAGGACACACAATGACATTTGTTGTGGCATTTTGGAGAACATGGAATAAAAAGCAGGAAATAACACTGAAAGCAGTATATGGAATGTGTAAAGTGCCCCAACAGTTATCAGTGCACTTCAATACCACTGTAATGCAGTAGTGTAGATCTAGCCAGAGAGAGGGGGAGAGAATGGGTTGTATCAAACCTGGCCATCTGTCAATGGAACATCAAGCACCATGGAACTGTCTTCTCCCCACTGCAGCCCCAAAACTCCTCTGAATGGTGGGGGGACCCTCCAGAGTAGATTTGATGGCACATGGGGGGTGCATAGGGAAAGAGAGAAAAGGGGAACTTTGTAGTGTGAGCTGATGTCTGCTTGCATGACGTTGGAGTTGGAGTTGGAGTTGGAGTTGGAGTTGGAGTTGGAGTGTGTGTGTGTGTGTGTGTGTGTGTGTGTGTGTGTGTGAGAGAGAGAGAGAGAGAGAGAGAGAGAGAGAGAGAGAGAGAGAGAGAGAGAGAGAGAGATTGGAGGAAGGATTGAAGGATTCCTAAACCTAATCTATTTCATTTCATAGTATTTTGCTCAAGTTCTTCGAAGTCTTGCCTCTGCATATGAATTTACACTTGTACAAATGTGATATTTTAGGTTTCCCCAGTTTCAGCCTGCCTGTGGTGAAACAGGACCGGCTGAAGCAGAGATCAGCAAATTGACAAAGCCTACATTATTTCATGGCCAATAAGATCCCCCACCCCACCCCACCCCAATTCTGGAAGATGCCAGGGATTCATGTGTGTGAGATGTGCTAATTTGACAAAAACAGTGAAAAACATGCCTCATTAGAACAAGAACATAAAAACAAAGGTCAAATCTGTCATTTGTGAACAGATTGACCATGGCTAAGTTCTTTGCTTAGCAAATTACTCGTCACCCATTTCTTTTTGGACTGTGAGCAAAAGGGCACATGGATTTGCAGAGTATTAAAGAGACCCTGCAACAGACCATACCGTCTCAGTCCTGCCTGTCAGTTTTCACCAGCAAAACCATTGCAATTTACCCTTTACGAGTGACCCCAGATGGCCAATTTCATTGTTGGCCTGGTGCCACTTCCCCCCCCCCCCCCGGCACATTTGCGGAAAGCATTTTTGGCACCCAGCAGTGGATTCAGCCTCCTTTGCTTGCTGTAGTCCATTCACTCCACAACATTTTCCATTTTTGCTTGACCTGTTTGCTGCGAGTGGGAAGCTCTAGTCTGACAGACTGAAAAAAAACATTGCCATGGATTTTCTCCCCTAGGAAATAAAGAAGTCTGATTGAAATGGCTCTTTTTCTCTTGCATTGATTCAGTGTTAGAAAGGGGGAGGAAAACACAACATCATCATCAACAACAACAGCAACATGCCTAAGAAATCTGAGCTGAACTTTAAAAGCATGCAGTCATTCCAGATCACGCAGCTGAACTTTATAGATGCTTTGACCTTCACTCCTAATTGGATTGCAGTGATGTTTGGGTACCACAAACCATGCGTCCAACCTCTTCCCATAGAATAATGCTTAGTTGCTGTGAGTACAGTAGGGCTCTTTCCTCTGGCCTAGAATTTCATCCCCTCCCCACCTCAAGCTCATCGTTATCCCCAGATTGAAGCTGGCAGGTCCAGCACTAGAAGGCAATGGGGCTGGGCATTTGGCTCCCTACTGCCTCAGTTCACGGCTGGCATGAAACCCAGCCAGGTTGGCAGGGTAGGGCTCCTACCAACTGAAAACACGCTTGTGACATGGGAGACTCGCTTTCATACCAGACAGAGCTCAGTCAATACCCAGCTAGGAGAAAGCACCAGGGCCCCTGTGCAGATTTACAGGAGACTCCAGAGTGTCTTTGTTGTCCTGCCCGCCTTCATCCACAACATTTAAAATAAACAGTTAAAGGATCTGGGTGTGAAAATATGGGAAGAGGTAAGTAATCATAACTGATATAACAGCCTAAGCTGATACAAAGTACTTTAGCACTAGTAACTGTGGCTGTTTCTACACCAGCCCGATAGTCCGGGCTGGTCACGGCTGAGTCCCTGTGCATCCAAATGATGCACAGGGACTCCCGGGGTCAGCGGGGATGGGCACGGGTTTTCCCAGGGATAAAGAAACCCTGGGAAAACGCGATTCTTCCTGTGGGAAGTGTGGGCGCCTGTCCCGCCTGGTGCTGTGCTTATGGGCACAAAGCCACATTGTGCGGCTCCATGGGAGGGGGTGGCAGCAATTTTGCCACCCTTGGGATGGCAGGGAGGGGGCTGGGGGGCTGATTTCAGTTTGTTTGTTTTTAAATATACTCACAGTTTTGCTGGAGTGGGGCCTCACTCTTGCATGACCAGACCTGATCAGGGGGAAAAAACACACAGCACCTGTGAGGTTCCTGCTTCCTCCTTGGATGTTGCCACTGCCTGTGCATGCTGGGGGAGGCTCTCATGATCTGGATATTGCTAGAGCCTCCCCCCTCCCTCCTGGAAAATAGAAAGGGCCTGACTTGCTGCAATTTTTCACTTCCTTAATTAACCGGCAAAAGAGGTGAGACCTTGGGAAAAGCTCTGGGCAACATCCAGTTGTGTCCATCCACCAACGGGATGGAATCCACCAGTGCAGTAGTTTGCCCTTCTTCCACTATCATCTCTTGTGATCCTCAACATCTTCTCTGGAGGGTTGAGGGACCATTCAGGGAATGTTTTTGGGGTACGCACAAGACTGCAGGAAGAGGAGAGGATAGGAAATTTCCACACGCCAAATGGAAGTCTCTTTGCACAATGTTGGATGTAGCCGTCCAGATTTATTTATTTTTAACTAGCAGCTCAGTTCTTGCAAAGTATTGCTTATCTTACTTGACAGTAGCATTACTTAAGTAGCCTTGCTGAACTAATCAGCATATGGTAATGCTTCAGATCAGGGGCGAGCAATGTGTAGCCCTGCAGACATTGTTGGATGGCAACTTCCAGGATACCTCACCATGGCTATGCAGGGTAGGGCTGATGGACAGTCCTACAACACCTGCAGGCCCATAATGACCCACCACTGCTTTAGATGAAACTATTACAAGCAAAAGCACATTACAGCATGGCGAATAAAATCTAAGGCTGGTGGGGAAAGTCGTGACTGGGTATCAAGCACAGCTGTAGCTAGCAGGTCTCTTTGGTGGGCACATGCAGGACCCGGGATGGGTGAGGGGAGGAGTCAGCTAAATGTTTCATTTTATTTCATTTATTACATTTCTGTAGCACCCAGAAGCCACATAGCACAAAGTCCTGTTTGTTTTACTGCAGGCTGTTGTATGTTGGAGGCAGTGTTTTCTAGAAAAACAGCAGCCTTTCTGTTGGTGAACACATCATAAATTATGGAAGCTAAAGTATTGAACTTTGAGGATTGTTGACAGCTGGGAAATTCCATTGCCTGGATAGATTCTCTCGCTGATGAAAATAACTGCAGGAGTTCCTTGCCTCTCTGCTTGTTTTCTTCTTTCTTTCTTTCTTTCTTTCTTTCTTTCTTTCTTTCTTGCATCATTCCTGTTAATTAATTAATGGGAATGATTGAATTCACACTCAAAATATTGAAGCAAATCAGTCCAACTTAATTTATTTTACTTTAAACCAGGGGTGGGAGGGGAGCCTGTAACCCTCCAGGTATTTTTGGACTACAACTCCCATCAGCCCCATCCAGCATGGCCAGTGGTGATGGGAGTTATATTACAGCAACATCTGGAGGGACACTGATTCCCTAACCCTGCTTTAAACCTTTATAACCCCACGTTGAATTTTTTTTAAAAAAAGGTGTTCAAGGTGGCCCACAATAAAATGTTTTATAACAACAATAAAATGAGAGGAACTAGAATAAAAACACACAACAAACTGCTGATGGAGGAGCAGAATAAAGCAGCACTTAAACCACAATGAGATTAAAAGGAGCAGCTAGCCTAAAAACTTACAATTCCCATTCATTACAAGTCAAGGCAAATAAAGTGGGTGCACCTTGATACTTTAAATTCAGCAGGAATGGTGCCAAGTGGAAAACTTTGACGGGACATTCCCAAGCAGCATAGTCATCACTGAAGGCCATCTTTCTAAAATCTCCACTTGTTTCTCTCCCAAATGTGAAGAACTTTATGGATTTTGATAAATTCTAATAAACAAACAAATTAAACGGAAGTGCTCACCCATCAGTACCAGTCAAATTCAATAGATACAGCTATTCCCAGCATGGAGAAGACTTAGAGTGACCATATGAAAAGGAGGACAGGGCTCCTGTCTTTAACAGTTGCACAGAAAAGGGAATTTCAACAGGTGTCATCTGTATGCATGCAGCACCTGGTGAAATGCCCTCTTCATCACAACAGTTAAAGTTGCAGGAGCCCTGCCCTCTTTTGTATCTGGTCACTCTAGTATAGCTCCTGCAGCTTTAACCATTGTGATGAATAAGGTATTTCACCAGGTGCAAATGACACCTGCTGAAATTCCCTTTTCTGTGCAACTGTTAAAGATACAGGAGCCCTGTCCTCCTTTCCATATAATCACCATAGTAAACCCCTTTTCTCACTCACCACTATTAAACTTTATTCTGAAAATATATAAAAATGTTTTATTTTTTCAAAGAAACTCAAAGCAAGGAACATATACATTCTTGTTTCCCTAAAATCTATTTTCCACATATGGCCCTATACATATATTGGCTCTGTCAAAGGGCAAATTTTGCCCTTCCAAAGATCACTTTTGTGGATGACTTTGTGAGAATACCCACAAACAATAAGCAGAAAGGTTTCTCATATTTATTTGAAATCAAGTGCACCCTGTACCCAGCCCTGGTCAACAGTGGTTGCAGCATTTAAGTCCAGCTGAAGTTACTGAACAGTTTTTGAAGGTAAGCCCCACATAGAGCATGTTACAGTAGTCCAGATAGAATGTAACTAAGGCAGATTAGACATCTCTAGGAAGGAGCACAATTGGTGCACTAGCCTCAGCTATGCGGACGCATTCCTGGCCACCACCAAAATAAGGGCATCTAAGTTCACAGATGAGTCCAAGAATACATGAAACTACAAGCCTGTGACTTCAGGAGAGTGTAACCTGATCCAGCACAGGTTGAATGGCTATTCCTTGATCTGTCTTTTGACTGACTAGGAGCACTTCTGTCTTATCTGGATTAGCTTCAGTTTGTTTGCCCTCATCCAGTCTATTATTGACATCAGGCACTGGTTTAGAATGAATACACCCTCCTTGAATTTAGATAGAAAGAGAACATATTGATGGCACCAAACTCCAAAATTCCAGACAATCTGTCCCAGCAGTTTCATGTATATGTTAAATAACATAGGGATAGGATGGAACCCTGAGGGAAAGCACAAGCCAATGGCCATGGCATTGGACAGGAACCTGCAGCACCACCTTCTGAGATCACCCCTCCAAGGAGGACCAGATCCACCATGTAACCATACATCCCAATCCCATCTCAAACAGATGCCATAGAAGAATACCATTGTCAATGGTATCGAAAGCTGTGGAGAGGTCCAGCAGAACTAACAGGGACACACTCTCCCTGCCCAGTTCCCAGCATGAATCATCCACCAAGGCGACCAAAGCAATCTTTCTCCCTTAACAGGCCTGAAGTCTGACTGAAATGGATCTAGATAATCCACACCATTCAGATATCTTTGGCGCTGAGAAGCCAACATACATCCCTGCACCTTGCTGAAGAATAGAATATTGGAGACCAGCTGGAAATGATCCAATACAGTGGGACTCAGGGGGGTCTTTTAGGTAAGATGTAATCACAGCTTGCCATAAAGAGACATTCATGACTACCCTGGCTGTTTCTCCCTGGCTGCTTTTATAAGCCAAGAAGGGCAAAGGGCAACCCACAAATGGTAGGCCTCACCTCTCCAAGTTCATCCCCAAGCTTCACAATTTGAAAAGTACCCATTGTAACTGGACAAGCAGGAGTCAAAGGGCATGTCTACACCAGCGGAGGGAAGGGGGGAGGATCTTGTGATATGCTGATCACGAGATCCTCCCCTTTGTCCACACGTGGCACGCGACATCCAGGGAGGAAGGAGGATGTTGTGCCTGCCATTTTCTTATCTTCTTCTCTTTTTTTTTACTGAAGATGAGCACACGTGCAGCCTAATGAAAAGTCAGTAAAAAACAAAACCGCTCCCACTCCCCCCCACCCCCGATGGGCACAGAGCGTCTGAAGAGCTCTGTGCCCAGTTCCCAGCTCCTTACATTTACTCACGAGGAGCCAGGATCAAACCAGGATGGCCGCCCAAAACTCCTGCGGTCTCTGGACGATCCCGAGACCGTGGGAAAAATCAGACTAAAAGCTGTCCTGGTTATCCCAGGGAAATGGAGGGATCTTCCCTCCCTGCCCCCGGGATCCCCTGTGCATGGATTCATAGGGATGTTCCCGGGATGATCCCCGAGATAAGGCATGGTCTACACATGCCCAAAGTTACAACCACTGGAACTGCAGTGGCATCCAAGTCAGCACAGAAATGATCGATTTTATTTGCAAAATGTCACACAAATTGGTTACAGTGGGGTATCAAGTGGTCCACCTCTTCATGCAACCATAGCATAACTAGCCTCTGACCATCCCAAAAAGCTTCAGTGGGCAAGTGAACAGATGCAACAGTTGAACTCCGTCCCCTCTGAGGTGTGTATAGATTCAGTGCTGTCAGTTTTTAAAACCTATTTATTCCAAGTTGCTTTCCCGTTAGCAGTTTTCAAAGTAATGAGTGACTTGAAGGATTGGACATTCCTATTTCTTTAAGAATGTTATTGCTGTTTCTATAACTGACCTATGTTTTATAATTAAAATGTGTGCAGTTGTATAATAATTTTTGTGAACCGCCCAGAGAGCTCCGGCTATTGGGCGGTATAGAAATGTAATAAATAAATAAATAAATAAATAATTTCAATGTATTGTATTTATATTAATTTTTATAGGAAGGATTATGTCCTAAAAATGGCCTACATATATTATATTTATGTAATATATTTTATTTAGTGTTGTTCGCTGCCTCGATCCAGAGGGAGAGGCGGGTAATAAATATATTATTATTATTTTATTATTATTATTATTATTGTTATTATTATTATTATTATTATTATTAAAATAAATCAGATAAAAACTCCTTGACTGTCCAAAAATCATACTGTCCCCTTCCTTCTTACTGTAGATCAACAGGTGCACATCAGTAAGATGCCAATGGAGCAAATAGATCTCCTTGACTCAAACATTGCCTGCTACACTGGCACATATTTGTTTTCCTGGTCATAGGATCAAGGTTTCTGGGTCATACAGTCTGCAAAACTACATCTATAAGATTTCCCCACAGTCCACAAGCAAGGAAATGTGTCCAGCCAATCCACAGTGAACCAAAGGGTCACAAGCATGGATAATATAACTGTGGGCAGCTATAAACGTTTCCAATTTCACCTGCCAGACACATTCTGTAAAAGTCTGTTCATCCTATTAAAGATGGAGAGGTTGACATCAGATATTATGAAGTGTGACGGGGTGTGTGAAGCAAGGAATATTTCCAGACACTCTCAGTCTGATGAGTGCCTTAATCTGATAAAAAGCATTTTCTGGAATTCAGTGTAAGAATATGCTTAACTATAACTTGTTCACACACCCATAGACTCCAGTAGCCTCCCTCACTTAAATATATTCTCCACAGAATCCCTTAAAAATATGTATATATTGTTCTGCACAACTCACATTTGAGTGATGTGTATCAAACATGAATATTTAGCAAGTTCTCCTCCTTCTGCAATAAATAGATTTCATAAGCACTGTTTTCCATCATTGGGGGAAGAGGAGAATAAATGTTACTTTGCATTTTTTTGTTTCAAAAGACGGTGCGAAAACACTTTTGCCCACGTGACTTTGCTTTTTAAAAGGAGCCTGACTGAATCAGGAATGAGCAAACCACATTTAAATGATCAATTAAATAAAAACATTCTCCTTCTCTCTCTTTTAAACTCCCCTCCAAACAATTTATCTTTCAGGGTTGTGTTTGATTTGATTAAAGGTTAATCCATGTGTTATGTTACAGTAAACATGAATTATCCAGACAATTAATGGTCTTCTTTAGCTATTTTGTGCCAATTGGTTTTAATCAACATTCAACCTAATAAATCCTTGGCATGCAGGCTGGGCTTCAAACTCTTCCCATTATCAGAAATGCTGTGGAACTAGGAGGAGGAATGTATTGTTCCTTGTCTAGCTGCTGGATTCAAGAGGTTTATTAAAATGCCGGACACAGAAAAGGTAAAACTTAAATATTGCACAGATATATAGATATAGGCCCTTTCTACACCTAAGGGTTATCCCAGGAAAATGGAGGGATCATCCCTACCTGCTCCCGGGATCCCCTGTGTGGCATTTGGATGCACAGGAATGATCCCGGGACGATCCCGGGATATAGGGCTCGTGTAGACATGCCCATAGAGATAGATGGAATTCATGACTTCTTTGTGCAGTATGTCGGCAATGGCAAACTGAAAGGAGAGAAGGAAACACTTATATTAGAAGACAATTGACTTGGCAAGATTCTGTCTCTGACACTTTTGTTATTATAACTAGGGTCTAACCAGGGCATTGCTATGGCGCTAGGTAATCCAATTGAGCTATGGGAAGACTTGGAAACCTGAAAATCCAAAGATATGAAGATTAATGACTCTGGCCTCATCCTTTTTGCTTTAGCAATAAAACTAATATTAATTAATGGCTCCCAACTAGATAATTCAGAAGGCGAGTTTACCTATTGTATATAAGCAACTTTGGTGTAAGTATTGTGGATTATGTGTTGTTTTCTTACCTTCTTCGATCAACATTTCTATTTCTCACAGTAGACTCAGTAGCTACTTAGATTTTCCTTACAGTGGTCTAACAGTGCTCCTACAAATTCTGTCACTCACCTAAATTTTGAGCAAGCACTACTAACATCGGAAAAGTGGATTAAACGGAATCCTTTGTTGTAAGCAGATTTGGAACAGAGGCTTTATTCAGAAGAATTTGGGGGATTAAGAAATGATCTGCTCCAAGTGTCCAGTATCGAATTAGTGAATCAATTATATTGACAACTAATAACATCCCTCAGACCATTTTTCTTTAAAAAAAAAAAAGGTATCCCTATCAGAAAATTATCAAATCAAGAGGGATAATGTATGGTTTAACAAAGATTGCAGAAATCTAAAAAGGCAGATGGGAAAAGTTTTAAGATCATATTGTACCAGTAATCCTTCTGTAATCTCCTCTCAATTTTATGAAATGCACAAAAAGTATAAAAGATTAATCCAAGAGAAAAAAGGATCTATTATGATGAACAGTGGAAGGAATTAGACCTTGCACTGTTGCAAAAGAACCCAAGTAATTTATTAGATTGTAAGTCTATGCGGCAGGGTCTTGCTATTTACTGTTTTACTCTGTACAGCACCATGTACATTGATGGTGCTATATAAATAAATAAATAAATAAATAAATAAATAAATAAATAATAATAATAATAATAATAAGAAGAAGAAGAAGAAGAAGAAGAAGTAAATTCTGGGATATATTTGCAAGGTTGGAAAAAAGATCAGCTCCCGTTCTATATTGCTAAGATCGAATGGGAAAGCCATTTTAGGAGAGTATTTAATGAGACCAACCCTCCTACTGCTTCTTCTGAGGATTATACTGAATGTAATTGGAAACACTCTTGGGAAAATATTTCAGTAGATAGGGCCAAGTCACTCATCCTAAGACTAAAAAATGGTAAAGCTCCTGGAGAAGATGGTCTTCCACCAGATCTCTTTACTGCATTCCCTGACTGGTGGGTTCCAATATTTGCATCACTATTTTCCTTAATTAACATCACCGGAATTTCACCTCCAAGTTGGTCATCAGCTATTATTGTCCCAATCTACAAAAAGGTGCCTAGAAGTGAACCAGCAAATTATAAGCCAATTAGCTTATTAGATTTTCCAGGGAAGTTTTGTGCCAGGTCGCTTCTTGACAAAATGGAGGATTGGGTGGACGGTCATGCTTTGCTTGCTCCAGAACAGGCTGGCTTTTGCCCGGGTTGGTCAACTCTAAATAATTGCTTTATTCTGAAATGTATTATTGATAAATATTTGGCTGGAATTGTAAAAAATGTTTATTTGGCCTTTATTGATTGCTTTCGATTCTATTCCCTGGGAATGCCTTTGGAGCAAATTACAATCTATGGGCATTGACATGCAGCTTCTAAAATGTATAATGGCTTTATATCATGGAACATCTTTGTGAGTTAGAATTGATGCAGGTATTTTATCTGACTGTACCAGTTACAAAAGGAGTAAGACAAGGGTGTTTACTTGCCCCCTTCTCTTTAATTTATTTATAAATGATGTAGTTGAGTTCTTAAGAGGTGACCACTACTTTTCAGTTAAAATCGGAAACCAGAAATAATCAATCCTCCTTTATGCAGATGATGCAATCTTGATTTCTTACACTCAGTTGGGCCTTGCGTAGATTGTTGAACTGGTTCAGTCTATATTGCAACAATGAGCTTCTCACTATCAATTACCAAAAAACAAAAGTTATGATATTTGGTAAATCTAAGAAAATCCATAACTGGTCACTTGATGGGAATAAACTGGAGCAAGTATTTTCTTTTAAGTATCTTCATGTGGTGTTTCAGTGGACAGGCATATGGTCTTTGCAGGTTCAATCAAGCACCTTGTTAGCGGGTAGAACTTTAAATGGACTGTTACTATTCTATCATACAAAAGGGGGAAACCTGGTTCAGCCCGCTCTAGAATTGTACAAGATCAGGGTTCTGCCAAAATTGCTATATAGAGCACCACTGTGGGCTATGGTCAACTTGGATCCGTTAAAAAGAGCTCAAAATACATTTTTGCCTAGACTCCTGGCAGTTCCCATTTCTACAAAATTAGAATTGCTCCATATAGAACTGGGTGTGATGACAAATGCAGCTGGTTGCCATGAACTTGGGATTCTCTATCTCTTTTCTCTTTACTCAAGGTCATGATAGAGCTAAAGTATTACTCCTCCAAAGGCTTAAGGATACTGAGATGCAATCTCAGGTGGCTGAGATCAAGACCTGCCAATCTAATAGCTTCTATGCCTCCTTTATTCCCTTGTAATTTATCTTCTCCAAAATACCTCATAGATCTACCAAATATGAAAATGAGGGTTGCCTTCACTCGGGCAAGATTAAATGCTCTTCCTTTGGCAGATTGGATGGTTCAGCACAACGGTGTTCCTAAGAAGGATAGAGTATGCAGTTGCAGGGCCTACTTTTGAGTAGACATATTTCTCTGTAAATTAAGGAAGGCTGCAATCCTTAACACCCTTACAAGGGAGGAAGCCCTATTTGAATATAGAGGGACTTATTTTTGAATAAACACACAGGATTGTAATGTAACCTGCTATCCCAGTCCATCTGGACTGTACAAGCCTGCAATGTTGTGTACACTTTTCACAGATTGTATTTTAAAACATATCTATCCCACTTTCTTTTGGAGTGGGGGAAGCATCCAGAAAAGTCAAAATGTTTTAAAACAACCCCCAATGTATTAAAAGCAAGTACTAAAAGAACAACAAAGGGTCAAACCTAATAATAATAATAATAATAATAATAATAATAATAATAATAATAATAATATAATATTTCTTACCTGCCTTTCCCCCTGGATCGAGGCGGGGAACAACATTAAATATAATATAATATAATATATAAAACTGGTTAAAGGAGCATATAGAACCAATACAGTAATAAAATAACAATCACAGCATCTTAAAATTCTTCATCTGGGTAGGCCTGCCAGAAGAGACTAGTCTTTATGGCTGCCTTAAGCTCAGAGAGAGTATTAAGGCGATGAATCTCCTCCGACAGGCCATTCCACAGTCTGGGGGCCACAGAAGAAAAGGACCTCTGGGTAACAGTTGTCAGCCTAGTTATCGGTGACTGGAGTAAACCCTTCCCAGAGGACCTGAGTGTGTGTGGTGGATTGTACAGAAGAAGGCGATCCCACAGGTAACCTGGACCCAAACCAAGTAGGGCTTTAAAGGTATTGACCAACACTTTGTACTTCACCCGGAAACTAATTGGCAGTCAGCAAAGTGATTGTAAAGATGTGATGCTAAACTCATAGGGCAGTATCCTGTTCTTCCCATGCACTTGCTGACCACTTGAACAGTGGGGCTTTCGAGCTTCTAAAAATCATCTGAAATTACAGGAAACATCCGTTTCTGGAATGGGACAAGTGAACGGAGCTTGCAGAAGCACAAAAAGCTCTGTTGTGCAAGTGGTCGCTCCACAATCACAACAAAATTGGCAGTAGTTGGATACTGCCCATATTTAATACTGCCCCACCTTTAGCAACACTTAGCAACCACATCAGGGGGTTTCTTCTTCTTAAAAACTAATAGGAAGCACACACAAACTGTTTTTTCATTGGAATTACAGTGCACATGGATGAATTCTATCCAAAATAGTTAATTCTGAATAGGAAAGAGAATAAAGGGATCTTTACTGTGCCTTAAAGAAATCAGCAAGTGTCAAGGCTAGCTGTAGAATCAGACAAAATGAGGGTCGAAATACATGTTATATCAATTGCTCAGCACGTAGCTGACCCTGATAGTTTGCTTTATATTAGAGCATTTTGTTTTGGGACCAGTGCACTCCAGGATGAGGGGATTAAACCTTCCCCTTCCCATTATATTCCCGAACATCCACCACCACTCATGGGGATTTATAAAAGAAGAAAAAAAGTATCTATTGGAGACAATGGATTTTTTTTCATTCTTTTTGAGTCCTGTGCAAGGGGTGTGTGTGTGATGGGGAGGTTTAATTAATTAATTAATTAGATTTGTCCTAATGATTAAATGAATTTTGTTTCAGTTTGCAAATCACTTTAAAAGGTCCTTTTTACAATCCCAAATGCGAACAGGAGCACATTCCCCCCAAAAAAAATGTTTTCAAATTTTCAAACTTGCCATCATATCCACAAAAGGTATACTTAAAAAATGCAGTTTTCTCAAAATATGCACATTTTAAATCATCCACGCTTTAGTCTATGGGAGGAATTCGTGCAATTTTGGAAATTCGCAAAAATTTGGGAATTACTTGTGTATTTTTCACATTTGATAGTTGTTCTTTTTGCAACGTTTTCCTTTTCACACTAAATGAACAGCGATCACAAATGTGAGTGCAAATCAAGGAGAGACGAGAAGCAAGGTGATGTTCAGAGAATTTCGTTGAGCTCAAATATCGCCCATCCCTATTTCATAACCTGCCTTCCTATCAAGAAAAACAGCCAAGGCATTGAACAGGAATCCCCCAGCACCATCTTCTGAGATCACCTCTTCCTCCCCCATCTCAGACAGATGCTACAGAAGGATACTATGGCTGATGATAGCAAAAGCCACTGAGACGTCCAGCAGAATCAACAGAGACACACTGTTGGTCCACCAAGGAGATCAAAGCAGTCTCTGTCCCATTATCAGGCCTGAAGCCAGACCGAACTGGATCTAAGTAATTCACATCATATAGAAATCCCTGGAGTTGAAAGCCACCACACACCTCCCCACCCGTTGCATACTGGTAATGTTCTCAATTAGAGCCATGTGCAGTTACACTAAAGTAAAGAAAAGGATCAGGCTCAGCTGCACATCGCGGAATTAAGGTAAAGTGTAGTTTGACTCTGATGTGATGTGGCAGGACAGAGCTGCGTGTGCCACTGCCTTGCACTTGTTAGGCTAGCCTGTTGCCCTCAAGTATGGTGGATGATGCAGTCCGATTGCAGTGTGGACAGTAGATTTAATTGTCAGGACTAGATGTCTTCTGTACATGAAATGGGGATTGGGGAGAATTTCATTCTTCAACTCAGGCAGAAAATCCTAGGCCTGGCAAGTGGGAATTTTCTCCTGTTACTTTAAATGTTAAGAATAGCTTAGTGTGACAAGTCTGTTCCAATGCCGTGATATCTCGCAGAAAAAGAAAAGCTATCTGCTTCAAAGGTAAAATAGCTGAGCCTTGCTTATAGCTGGAGAGTGTCAAGTCAAACAAAGCTAGCCTTGTAGAAATTACAGGCCTGACAGCATAGTACACAGGAACTAATAAACATATACATACACTGTCCATGCATTAGCCTTACATGAACTGATTATCTATACAGTCAACTGTATTGAGGTATAATAAATCCTCCTTTCCCAGAACAACTTGTACAAGAATGTGGACAGAATTATAGCCAGCAAGATCTTAGGTTCAGATCCCAGTGCTTAAAGAAAGTAACCAGACATAAATAGCTGTTAATATTGGAAGGGTTTTGATGGAACACTCCCTTTTACGTCTTCTCACCCAAGCAGAAAGAAACTCTTTATGGATTTTTATCAGCACAAGTTCCCATGCTCTGTATGTGAATTGTGGTAGCCTCTTTTGCACATGAGTTACTTGGGATACTAGAAGGAAGTGGGGCAATTGCCTCTTACAACCAGGCCTTTCTTAACGTTCTGGCGAGCAGTGATTTTCTATTGACCTTTGGTAGTTTGTACTGTATGTCGTTGACAGCTCAAGATGATTTAAGATGCAAAGATTTGTGTGGGATGCAGGAAAATCATTGGGGCTATGGATAGTTCCCTCTATGAGAGTGACTGAAACAATGGCCTACTCAACATATTCTAGTATGAGCGTGTCTATCTTCAGTCAACATCCCACTAGGAATAGTACAGACTAGTAGGTGGATTCACATGGGCATTTTTGCTGATAAAATTACCATATCGTTATGTTTGTTTTTCCACCCAATGGTTCTGAACATTTTGAACCTGTTTTATAAATGGTTCAGTAATGCAAGTCAACGTCATGACAAAACATTTCCTGATTTATTTATTTATTTGTTTATTTTAAGGGGAGTTATATCAGGATGAATTGCTTTTGAGTTGTGTTTTGGGCACATTTTGAGCCCTTCAAAAGACTGTTTCCTCACCACATGCAGAATCAATGAAAACAACAACTCGTTAGCCAGAATGGCCATGAAGAAATTTATATTACGTCACACATTGAGATGGTCAGAAGGAAAATTTGATGTATGGACTGAAGAGGAAGCCTAAATATGCCAGTTGCTGGAAAACATGGGTGGGAGAGTTCATATGAGCACATGGATGCTTTCTACACAATAGACAACTCTGTGCTCTCAATCACCTGGAGAGCTTCCATAGACACAGAAGATTCTCCCCTTCAGAAAACCATCCTCCATGAGTAAAGGCCAATGGAAATGTGCATGGAGGGGGTGGAGCTAGAGCACTCGCTCTCGTCACACACTACAGATATAGAGCTCCGTCAGATGAGTATTTTATTGCATGCTTGTTACTGAGCACTCACAGATTTGCGTGAGTCCCTCTCACAATGTCAGCTGCCTCCCGCCCCTTCTAGCCTTCTTCATGTGACAAAAAAACCACGCCAGTAAATCCAACTTAGTTTTAAAGACAGAAGTTGTTGCTATCTCCTGCTGTGTACAGGAGAAGCAGTGGGATCAAAATGGCCCACTGAATGGGACACATGCACGTTGTTTACTTCCTCTTTTGAATGAGGAAGTAATGAGTGACAAATGCATGGGTGGAGAAGTGACGGTAAGCAAATGCGATTTTCCCCTGTGTGATGACGCTCATAGAGTGTTTGAATAAGGTTCCTGTAATGTTTACATTTTGTCTTATTTTAAAGTTAATTTAGGCACCCTACTCTTCTTACATACCATACATCTTTATTGCGATCCACAGATCCATGAAAAAACGAGATTCAAACATGAAACATCAGACAGTTAGAGCTATTGTCAACTTTCGTCTAATACACAGAGAGCTCTAATCCTGGCCACCACTGTAAGAAATTTAGCAACAGCCAAAGTTACTTTTGAGGACTTATCTTCCAACAGAAACTTAACATAAAATTTGTCTGAACTTCTGGACAGTTTACTCAACAATGGGGTGATCATAAGATGATGGTCCTGATTATAAAAGCTACAGGACAGAAGGATATGCTCCATCGTCTCCACTTCCATATTCCTACAGGGGCACTGTCGTTCCTGATAAGGGACACCAGCATATCTGCCCCCGAAGTAATTCAACAGAATAAACATTGCATCTGGCCTTGGAGATGAAGAGGGAATTTCACCAGGTTCTCCATATATACAAATGACACCTGCTGAAATTCCCTTTTCTATGTAACTGTTAAAGATACAGGAGCCCTGGCCTCCTTTCTATACGGTCACCCTATTTTTGAATAATATATGATAAGGAGCTAAAGCAGGTACAAAACAAGGGGAGGGAAGCTGGATTAAATTAAGAGTGAATGCAGTTTATACAGCTGTTTCGCCTTTTGGCAACTCACACTTTCCAGTTTCCAGCATATTAAATGAAGGAACTCCCCTGGCGTTTCAGATTGGAAAGTCATTTGCCGAGATGGAAATCAGCAGGATGATTGGCTTACTGAGCTGGCAGCCATAAAGAGAATCGTGCCAAGTGAATTGCAAAGCGGAGTGTCCATTCATGGAAGTGGCTTGGGCTCTACTGTATCTGTAGAGCTGCTCAGGGCATGAACACAGCTTGAACCACTGAGATACAGTTCATAGCTCATAATGATGTCCTAAAACTGCCAAAGAAAATAAATTACTTTCTGCTCTTGGGGCTGGGCATAAAATCTTGTTTTCTAGGGGCCCAACATACAATGGCTTCTAGCAGCTTTCTATAGGAATTTTCGCATGGCACTTGCTTCATTTAAAAAAGAAACAAACTTCTATCCGGCCTACTTACCTGAAAGAAAACTCAAGGCGGCAAACAGACACATTCAGTAAAATTCAAAACAGCCTTAAAAACTCAGACTAATAAACAGCAGCAACAATAACAGGTTATAAGAACAGTCCAAACCAGCCCAATACGTTTTGTCACTTGACACGAAGAGCAAGATGGCATCCCGTATTGCATGCACAGAAGCTAGCCAGACTGGCTGTTGAATCTTATGCAACGCTAGCTGGGAACAGGACAACAGCCTCTACTGTAGCTCAGAGCAGGAGGCTAGCTTAGGGGGTGCTGGTCAGGCTATGTTGCATAGGGTGGCCATATGAAAAGGAGGACAGGGCTCCTGTATCTTTAACAGTTGTATAGAAAAGGAAATTTCAACAGGTGTCATTTGTATATATGGGGAAACTGGTGAAATTTCCTCTTCATCACACTAGTTAAAGCTGCAGGTGCCCTGCCCTCTTTTAAATCTGGTCACTCTAGTATAGCTCCTGCAGCTTTAATTGTTGTAATGAAGCGGGAATTTCACCAGGTTCTTCATTCCCTTTTCTATGCAACTGTTAAAGATACAGGAGCCCTGTCCTCCTTTTCATATGCTCACCCTAATGTTGCACCCTTCTTCTATTCTTTAACACCTCCTCACTGTACCTGAACCAATCCATACCAGAAGCTGCTGCCTGAGGTTGCTGCCTCACACTGCCTAATGGTAGGGCCAGCCCTGAGAAGAGCAGTTAAGTATAAGGGCTAAAACACACCTAGAGGCTACTACGGGGACAATCCTATCAGGATGGTCACCACTCTCCAACCTTAGAGGCTGCTGACTATCCTATGCAGGGCACTGGAGCACGGAGGGGATCCTGTCCTCCCTGCTCCAGGCACCCTGCATTTATGGCTAGACAGGTGGTTTTGCCTGTCTAGCCAGGGAGCTTTGGAGGTGGAAAGGAGGAAGCCATGTGGTGCATAGGAGGCTGAGTAAGGTGGTTTCACTCCCTGCCCCACTTTTACCCTCTATGTGCTCCATTTCCAAGCATGGAGACGGGTGAGAGTTGTGCCAGCTAAGAGGAGGGAGGGGACAGGGGAGGGCTGTGCAACTTTTTGGAACAAATACTGAACAGTCTTATAGCCATCTGGACAAGAATGGCATGGCACCGTTTTTCTATTAAAACTTTAAGCCAAATGCCTTCTTAAAGAGCCAGGTTTTTCCATATCATGGCCCAAAAATCTTTCACTTTTAAAACATCAGCAAGGCATGTTAGAAAAATACATTTGTAGGTTGTCCTACAACAAAACAAAACAAAAACTTTGTTACAAACAAAGTTTACACATCGTGCAATGTAGGTTTAGACTTTTTAAAAGCTGCCTAGTGGATAGGGTGACCATATGGAAAGGAGGACAGGGAATTTCAGCAGGTGTCATTTGTATGCATGCTGGACCTGGTGGAATTCCCTCTTCATCACAACAGGAGCCCTGCCCTCCTTTGCAGCCTCTTTTGCAGCTTGTCAAGAGGGAAGGTCTCCTGCAACTTTAGCTGTTGTGATGAAGAGGGATTTTCACCAGGTTCTCCATATATATAAATGACACCTGCTGAAATTCTCTTTTCTATCCAACTGTTAAAAATACAGGAGCCCTGTCCTCCTTTTCATATGGTCACCCTACTAGCAGATTTCTTTCTCAATCTGAAAATGTTTGTAACTTGAATGCAAGATGGTGCAATAGTAAGGGAGATTCACCAAATCCTGTGTTAGTTAAAGGCCAGGCTGTATTCAGTCCTCATTCTGTGGCTCAGAACTTCACATTTAACAGTGTAAATCACCTTTCCGACTAATGACATTTAAACAGGCAGGAGGTGAATGGTGAAATATGCCTTGCCTTAAATGCATTTTAGCACCTTCCCTCACTCCTGCCCAACCCCATCTGAATGTGAACAAAAGCAACCCAATAGTATGGATGACCTTCGCTTTAAATCCAGGGCTGCTGCTGCTGCTGCTTCAATCCCCAGGGGATGAAGATGGAAGAAAGAAGGGGGGAAAGTGGGTTTAGGGAGGCAAAGATTACAGATGGTAGAGAGAAATTCACTGACCTTCATACGTTGCTAGCTATACCTTTCTAATTTAATACATTCATAGGTTGTGGTGGGACGATGGAGAATTTCAGTCTTTTCCCCATCTTGTATGCAAAAGGGTGTGTGTGTGCTATATGTATGAGCCTTCCATCATGTAAGATACCACTTTCAGTTTGAAGGGGTACAGGCATAACAACCAAAGCTGGTTATGTCTGAGACAGAATTTTTGGGAAATTGGCATGGAATAAAGAATTAGCATGGAAAATTAGCTTTGGGAACTGACGTTGATATAGACAGTGATATGGAGCTCCATCAGAAGGGGGAGAAATCACGCTTGCCTACCGTCGATTCTCTGCCCCCACTTTTGTTGCTCGATACTTCCTCTTTCTCTCAGGGAGAGGAAAGAAGAAGTAAAAAAGTTCACGTAGCCCATTTAGGGGGCATCTTTATCATGCCGCTTCTCCTGCACACAGCAGGAGATAGCGACAACTTCCACCTTTAAAAATAATGTGGACTTACCGGGGGCTTTTTTGGTCATACGAAGAAAACTAGAAAGGAAGGAAGGCCCACAGGAGGCAGACAACATTGTGAGAGGGACCCACAAAAATCCGTGAGTGCCTAGTAATGAGCATACAATAATATGTAAAAACTATTTACCCATAGATGTAAATAGTTGTTTTTTTACATCTTTACATAATCTAAAGAAATCTATGGGACTATCTCTGAAGATGGTCCAAATTCTGCAACCAGTGCAGAAACTGCAGCTGGTGAATTTGGAGACAGAGGCCATGCTATTAGTTCAGTTTTAGCTCAGCTGAATTGCTGAGCTGCCATGCCTAATTCACTATCTCCTTGAGGAAACACCTTCTTTATATGCTGCTCTCCAGCCCATGAGATCTTCTGAAGTGATGCTACTCTATGTCCTCAGTTTCACTCATGTAAAGTTTTTAAGAGTAAAGGAGCAGGGGCTTCTCTGTCATGGCACCCTTTTTGTGGAACTCACTCTGAAGGGAAATCCTCCTGGCCAGCTCTCTAACTAGCTTGCATCAGCATTAACAAGCTAACTCAAATAATTTTTCTAGGAATTGATGCTGGTTTTAGTGATGTGGTTTCCATTAGTTTGCGCTTGTACTTTGAGGTGGTTTTACAGGATGGTTCCAGGATTGGCTGGGCCTATGGCATCTCTTCCCTGTCATGCCTGGGAACCCTTTCACACCAACAGCAGTCCCAGCTGTTGTCTGCCATCACCTTGGTATGGATTCACAGGTGTGTGTGGAGAACCTCCCAACACACAATAGGGTTGAAGAAAGAAGAGAAAGTGGTGGTACAGATGGAGGAAGTGGACGAGGCATCATGGCTGGGGAGGAAGGAGTGGGAGGGGGGCAGTGGAGAGGGGGCACTGAGCCCTCAGTAGTCCTTGAGCATATTGCCTTGCACTGCTAGGCCCATTGGCACTGTGATGTCTTGATTTTATATTGATACTGTGTTTAATCTAGTTGGCTAACATCTTTTGATTTTAAAGTTAAGTTGTATGCCTCTTTGGGTACATTTAAAGTAGGTATAGGTTAATAAATGTTATAAATTATAAACGAGTATCACACACAGAGAGAGAGAGAGAGAGAGAGAGAGAGCTCTTTTGCACTGCATCAGGTCTATTGTAGTAAAAAAAGGTGGAATCTTTGATGTCTCACATCATAAAGCATGGTGGCATCTTGTCCACCCCAAGTAGAAGAGCAGAGAACCTTCATTTCTTGGGGTTCATATTTGCCAATGGAGAACATCTTCAATTTCTCTACATGGCAACAATAATCACATGGCCATCCACATGCCCACAATAAGCTTCTACATGGAACTGGTTTACCATTTGGTGGCTCTGGTTTACCATATGGTGGTTTACCATGGGTACCTTCCATGGGACACAACTTGACTCCCACTTGCCAATATGATGTCTGAGTCAGCCCTTATTCCAGCAAAGAGGAAATGGAACAAAGCAATTATTTCTAATCTGATTTCTTCTTCACGAGAGAATGTACCCCACTGGAAATTGACTACCTTTCCTTTCTTGAGAACATTAAAATGCACATGCACATGCACACAAACACACACACACACAGTGTTTCAGAATTCTTGGCAGCAATATAGAATACAACTTGGACTCACAACAGAACGTTCAGGGTTCCATGTCCTTCTCAGGATATTCCATTTGCCCCATTGTTTTCCATTCTCCTCTATAGATATTGGATATTCTGTAGCCACAGAGCAGAGTGCCTCTGGGGTTCTCCCCCCACTCTTAGGGTTTGCTCCTAAGGGGGTTTCCCTCGTGTATGTGGATGGTACAGTTGTGGCTACATAGAGGTTAGTACTCAGACAATGAGCAATCTAAAATGGATTCCAGAGGGGGTTGGTGCAAAATGTAGTGAACATGCACATGGGTCCAGTGTACTTCTCCAAAGCCAAAATGGATGGTTCTGTCCGTCCTTAATCATTGCTTCTACAGCCAGCAAAGATAGAGGGTGGTCTTCCAGGTCACAAATGATGCCAAAGAGGTGGCCAGTGCTCTCTGATGTGTCTGCAAATGATATGGGTTATTATTGATTCCTTAATATTTTCATGTGTCTCCTTTTTGTCTTTTCCAAAGACAGAAGGATATCTAATTCCAATGCATTTGGCCAGAAAAGAAAGTCATATGAGAAACCAGTAGAGTTTCGGGAACATCCGGATCCTTACCTCCCGGAATGGTCTCAAAATGGAAGTTGGTTGAATGAAGAAAGAAAGGGATGAACAAAAGGTTATTTTGACTGCTTAGTTTTTGTTGGCTCTGTCTGTGGTGCGCACCTCTAAACACCAAGACGCAATGAGTCATTAAATAGTAATGTGAGAAGATTATTAACATTAGGACATCCGGACACTTAGGGAATGTGCATCAGGTTCCTTCGCGCAGCAGTGGGCATCTTTCAGAACAAAGCCTATAAAGATTTCCTGTCCCTTCTCTATAGTGTTATTTTTTACAATATCTCCTAATTTACTTTGGAACATTCCATCTGGTTGCGTTCAATGTCACACAGAGCCCACCTCAAGCATATTTTCTTTTGTTTTTTACATTAACAATTGCTGGACTTTTTGTTGTTTTTTAATTCACTGTTTTCTTAAGATCTGATATTTCAGTGGGGAAATGGTATGTAAATCAATGTAGGAAGAAGTAAGAGCGCCAGTACATTTATTTGTGGTTGCTGAGATGGAGAGCAAGCTCATTTTGTTTCTAAGAGAGTTAAAGATGTCATGATAGATCCTGTGGTGTATACACTCATGGGTTTTGCCCCATTGACATTTCTGTTTGGATCCTGCGGATTTTTTGAATCACTATAACCATTACCAAAACTCATGAACCAAGGCAACAGTGGAAAGAATGTGCACACTGTCATGGGCATCCATGGCTCTGCCATAGCCTTTTCAGTTCTTTGAAAACAAATAATGTGGGGGGTCACCTCTGAGAAAGCCTTCTCCCTTTCTGCCCCTTTCCAAGCCTCCTCAGAAGATGCACCTGGAGGAGGGCATTAGATGCTGAACCCAGTGTACAGGTCGTTCCATGCTGGGAGAGGCGTGGGAGGTCTTTGCTTGTTTAGCTTCCATTTCTCGGTGGTGGAGTCCCATGGTGGAATGCTCTTCCTGCTGTCAACATTGTCATCTTTTCCGCATAAGGTTAAGACTTTCCTCTACTTCCCGGCATTTGTTGGCAAATGATGAGGCTTTTAAAATTTTAGTTGTTTTATTGGATCCCGATTCACTGTTTAGAGCTGTTTCAAACTGTTTTACAATTCTGTTAATACCGGTTACCCGCATACTGAATGTTTCTTCAACGGGTAATTCGACGAGGCAGAGAGAAGGGGAAAGAGGGGAGCAGCTCCGAAATCGAGGCACAGAATCACCTCTACAGAGCTCCAAATTGAATTTTGAGGCAGAGAAGACCCACTTTGCGCACCCTTTTGTCTTGTGGGTGGCATAGAAATGTAATAAATGAATGAAATGCATTTTTCACTGCATCCTACAACCTATACCTAAGCATATTTATTGGCTGGCAAAGCATCCCTTTAAGTCAAGGTTGGAGAATTTATAATCCACCAATTCCCAACTTGCCTGACCACTGGCTGGGGCCTCTGGGAGTTGGAACCCAACAACATCTGGAGGGCCACAGGCTCTTACCTCTGCTTTAAGCTTTGAATCACAGCCATAGTTATTTAAAAAGGTCTCTCCTCAAAGGCCTTGCTATAGAAGGTATTTGTTAACCTGTCATCTCTCTTGCTGGTTTTGGACATGAATGAAGAAGACATTTAAGACTGTCATTCCATGCTTCCTGATACCAATAGAAGCAACAATGTCTTTTTAAAAGAGCAGTAGATAATAAAACAGGGTAAGCTGTCTAGTCCTTAAAATATATTGAAGCAGATGCTAATTTTTAGGGACTAACATATATTTGAAAACCAGAATTTGCAGTCTCTGCAGCTCTCACCTGGATTTAATCTGTGTCCAGCTCCCATCTATACACAAAACTCCCAACCATAAGCATGTGCATCACATTTCATTAGGGTGTGCACCCGGAGATTATTATTATTTTTTAAAAGTGAACATTTATTGAATACTCAGTCATAAATTACACAGAGGGAGAGAGCAGGAAGAGGAGCGACGTTGTGGCTTGTACTGCTTCAATGCAGTTTAATGGGACAGCACCCTCTAGTGCGCATTTTATAGCGGAACTTCTCCTGCATGGCAGGAAATGGCGACATATATCAGAAGAGTCAGCTTTTCTGGGCCTTTTTTTAAATCACTAAAACTGGGAAATGGAGCGGGAGGCTCCCAGGAGGATCACTGCGTCATCAAAATGACCCACAAAGAATCATGAGTGGCCAATCATGAGTGTGTGAAAAAACACTCCTCTGAAGAAGCTTACCGTGTATGTGGGGAGAATTCACTCTGTACTGAAAGTTATCTTACCAAAAATTAATGAGTTTCCAAAGGAGATTAGCCTGGGACCTGAGGGGAGTCAGCATAAATTGTGCTGTCTGCCCAATGAGTCTTCTAGCCTGTGCTCATATTTATTTATTTATTTATTTATTTATTACATTTTTATACCGCCCAATAGCCGAAGCTCTCTGGGCGGTTCACAAAAATTAAAACCATCATAAAACAACCAACAGGTTAAAAATAGGGGTGTGCACAGACCCCCCGCTCCGCTTCACTTGCAGATCCGCCATTTTTCGGATCGGGCCGCTCCGCCCCGCCCCCGCTCCGCCCACTTCCGCTCCGCTCCGCCCGGAGCTCCGGATCCAGATCCGGACCTCCGTTTTTCCCCCCCCATAGGCTTGCATTGAAAGCTAAAAAATTATACAACTTTTTTTCTGTTCAAGTTAGAAACCTCATGTTTGGCACCATGACACCTCATGGGGATATACACACGCATGCCAAGTTTCAAAGCAATCCCATCATCCCCTGATTTTTGGGGAATTTTTGAAAATCGGGCACCCCACACACAACATCCCTGCGAGGTGGGCAGGGGAGGAGGGAGGGAAGGCAGGCAGGCATGCAGCTGGCATTTCTGGGGGCATAAGGAAGTGAGCCAAGGATAAGCCAGTAATGCATATAAAATGGAATAAATCAATCAATAAACAAAGGAGGGGTGGAATTAAAAGCAGCAGTGTTGCTCAATAAACAACAAGAAGAACTTTTTTTAAAAGGCTATATCTGTCTTTTACCAGCAATAGGGGGACGTGCCCGGGGGAGGGGGAAGTAGCTGCCAGTTCAAGACACTGACAGCCACAGCTCTGAGAAGAAGTAAAACGCTCACTTCGACTCAGAACAGGCATTGCTCCACCACTGAAAAGTGACCATTCACTTCAACTCATGATAGGCATTGCTCCACCGTTTTACTCTCTTTGGAAGGCTCTAATGGCCTTCCAGTGCAGGAGAGAGTGGGGGCACGTCCACGATGAGATGCCCTAGGGGAGCTCATCCCCTTGCACCACATCGATTCAGTTGTTCCCCAAGGTTAGGGTGGGGAGCAGTGCTGTGTTTCTATCTCTTATTCTTGGCTTAGTATATGATTTCAGGTTGTGTTTGTGCATTTGGTGGGGCTACTGTGTTAAAAAACACGGGGAAAAGCCCGTTCAGATGAAGAAAGAGAAGTTTCCCAGAATCCCAAGTTACCTGTTTTGCCTATGCCCTCCTCCAACTTTGGGATCATCATGACCGGGAGCTGACTCTGCCCCTCAGCCCTTTGAAAAAGGTATTTTTCCTGCCGATTTTTTAAAAACGTCTAGCCCGCGACCCAGACAACACAGAGAGGTGAGAGTGGTCTCAAAATGACCCCCATCCACGACTCTCTGTGCACAAGAATTTTCAGAATGATAGCTTAAACCCCCCCCAGTTATCCCCGATTCTTTCCCTCAATGCAATCCTATGGGCGAAAAGCCGAAAACGCAGTTTGAGCCGCGCGGTTGACCCGATTTTCACAAAAATATAGCCCGCGACCCGTACGATGCAGAAAGTTGAGAGTGGTCTCAAAATGACCCCCATCCACGACTCTCTGTGCACAAGAATTTCCAGAACGATAGCTTAAACCCCCCCCCCAGTTATCCCCGATTCTTTCCCTCAATGCAATCCTATGGGCGAAAAGCCGAAAACGCAGTTTGAGCCGCGCGGTTGACCCGATTTTCACAAAAATATAGCCCACGACCCAGACAACGCAGAAAGTTGAGAGTGGTCTCAAAATGACCCCCATCCACGACTCTCTGTGCACAAGAATTTCCAGAATGATAGCTTCAAAAACAACGTAGTTATGCGCGATTATTTGCCGCAATGCAATCCTATGGCGAAATGTTTTCAAGATGGCGACCGGAGCGCTCCGCCTGAACTCGGAGCTCCGAAAAATGGGCGCTTCTCTTCGCCTTGCTTCTAGGGGGTCCACGGTCCGCTCCTACTCTGCCTCTGGGTAAGGCGGAGCAGGCCAATCCGCTACTGCTTCTACGCTCCTAATCGGAGCAGAGCACATCCCTAGTTAAAAACACAAATACAAAATACAGTATAAAAAGCACAACCAGGATAAAACCACGCAGCAAAATTGATATAAGGTTAAAATACAGAGTTAAAACAGTATAATTTAAATTTAAGTTAAAATTAAGTGTTAAAATACTGAGTGAATAAAAAGGTCTTCAGCTGGCGACGAAAGGAGTACAGTGTAGGCGCCAGGTGGACCTCTCTGGGGAGCTCATTCTACAACTGGGGTGCCACAGCGGAGAAAACCCTCCTCCTAGTAGCCACCTGCCTCACTTCCTTTGGCAGGGGCTCACGGAGAAGGGCCCCTGTAGATGATCTTAAGGTCTGGGTAGGTACATATGGGAGGAGGCGTTCCTTCAAATAACCTGGCCCCAAACCGTTTAGGGCTTTAAATGTCAATACCAGCACTTTGAATCGGGCCCGGACCTGGACTGGCAGCCAATGAAGTTGTAAAAGGACTGGCGTAATGTGATCTCATATGGAGGTACTTGCCCCTCCCCAATGTATTTCTTGCCATTCACAACTGATAGTGGAGGAAGCTGCAACCTGGACAAACCCTCCGGTTGGGAACAGATGCTTCCCCCCAACCCCTGAGAAGAGCTGAAGATGTTATGATGGAAGTATCATTGCCTTTGGTGACCATATTCATCCCAATACCACAAATGTTCATAGTTGGGGTTTTTTGTATTGTATTCCAAGACCTGAAAAGGCTGTTTGAGCAAAGACACCGGTGAGATGAAAGAAAAGAATCTGTACATCAAAGGAAAAGATGCCTTTGTCGTTGCACTTTCAAGTCTGAAAAAGTATTGTCTTTTTTTTCCAGTGCTAGACTCCATGAAAATAAGAGACCAGCTATTGACTCATTAAAATGCTACGTCCTCCCTGCGGAGGAGTTGCAGAAATTCCTGCCATCTGTTATTACACAACATAGCAGATGTAACTATCCCTGAGAGTGAATCTTGAGAACGTAAGAAATCCCCTGTTGGATCAGACCATGGGTTCGTCTAGTTCACACAGTGCCCAACCAGCTGCCCACATAAAACCCGCAAGCAGGACACCCTTGAACTGGTGTACATATGGATACTGGCTCTGATACTGGAGGTAGCATAGAAACATCAAGACTAGTAACCATGATAGCCCTTTCCTCCATTTTGGCTGGAGGTGTTCAGTTCCAATATCTTGCATCAGCTTTTCCCAACCTGGTGTTATCCAGATGTTTTGGACTTCGACTCTCATTAGCTCTAGTTAGCATGACCAATAGTCAGGAATGATGGAAGTTGTAGTCCAAATCATCTAGAAGGCACCAGGGTCAGGGAAGGCTGCCTCAGATGGACTGTGCTTCCAAACAACTTTCTGAGTGGCTCACATGGAGACACTCTGCACAATCCTAGTGTGACACTGTCATGGACAGCAATCATTCAGTTAGGTTGGCTTGCAGAAAGTATTATTATTATTATTATTATTATTATTATTATTATTATTATTATTATTATTTATATAGCACCATCAATGTACATGGTGCTGTACAGAGTAAAACAGTAAATAGCAAGACTCTGCCGCATAGGCTTACAATCTAATAAAATCATAGTAAAACAATAAGGAGGGGAAGAGAATGCAAACAGGCACAGGGTAGGGTAAAATTAACAGTATAAAGTCTGCACAACATCAAGTTTTAGCTTTCAGAGGTGTGACTGCTGAGTACTGCAACAGGGACGTGGTTTTGGTGGCTTCTACCTGGTGGCTGTAATATTTGTGAATCTGAGAATAACTTCCATGGAGATATTCTCAATTGCACTGAATTTGGGAAGAGGCCCAATGAGAGTCAGTGGCACGGTCAGGCACCTGCCAAGGTCCATGGCCCATCAGAGGGCCCATCATCGGATTGTGTTGCTAGAGCAATCTCCAATTCCTGATGGGAGAGGCACTTGGTGGTTGCTAAGTCTCAGCACATAGCAATTGTACTTAGTTCCTCCCACTGCTTTCAGAATATCCAGCCCACTGAGAAATGTGTCATCTCTGGGCGGGGGGGGGGGGGAGATAGATTGTTAAAAATAGCACCTCACTGAATCCCAGAAATCTGCGTAATAAAGTTTTAATTTCAATGACAATTCCTTTGATGTTTTCCAGCAGAAAATGGTAAAAGGAAATGGTTTAAACAATTTTTAAAATCAGAAACAACATTTGTCTGTTTTATGGTTTAAAAAACAAGAACACAACTCTTGGGCACTTTGACAGAGCCATTTCCCTTTATTCTGGAAAGGCAAAGTTTTCCATTCAGACAGTCTGTCTGTTTTAGGGATTTTTTCAAGACATGGTGCATCATCATCATCATTATTATTATTATTATTATTATTATTTTGAAATGTTGGAGTCTCCACTGGGAAATTTTGCTCTCCAAATAGTTCCAGCATTGTGCTCTTCTCCGGTGAGACTAATTATGGCTCAAAGCAAACCAAAGATCCTATAAAAGATGTCATAATTCAAAATTCCTTCCAATCTTTCTTTCTTTGCTTTCTTTATAACATTTTTAGTCATATGATTTCTGACAGCTCTGTAACAGACATTAAACACATGTGCAACTTATGACCATTCAATTAGGGATGTGCTCCGCTTCTAATCGGACCGGCGAATTAGAAGCGGAGCGGGGGGCTTCGCCTGCCCTTAAGGCAGAGGCGAAGAGGATTGGGGGGCCGGCGGAGCGTGGCGAAGAGGATCGAGGTGAAGGCCGATCCTTTGCCTCGATCCGGAACTCCGCCGTAAAGGTAAGTGGGGTTTACCGGGCCCTGCCTCTGTCACTGTCGCCCATGCGGCAACAGCGGCAGGGCCCGGTAACCCCCCCGTCCTCCTCTCCCTTACCTGCCTCCGTCCGCGGTCCGTCGGCGTCTTCAATTGAGCCCGCGGTTCAACCAGGAAGTCTGGGCCGCAAGGCAGGTAAGGCCCCCCTCCCCCTTGGTCCCTTACCGGTCTCTGCCGCCGTCACCGCACGGGCGGAGATGGCAGCAGGGCCCGGTAAACCTCACGCCCTCCTTTCCCGGCCTTACCTGGCGCCACTCCCCTTCACTGCGGAGCTCCGATTTGGAGCCGGAGCTCCGCAGTGAAGAGGAGCGGAGTATGGGTGGAGCGGCGCGGGCCGATCCGAAATTTTCGGATCGGCCCACGGGGCGGAGCGGGGGGTCCGTGCACACCCCTACATTCAATGCTGCATTTTGCAAGACACTTCCTTGAACTTGCCAATTATGCTGTCAAAATTTTCTCAAGCAAACTTCTCAAACAGATTTTATTAACTCTGCCTGAGAACTGGCAATAGCAAGGGTAGAGGAGAAAGCCCCCCCCCCCCGGCTTTAAGATCTTCATCTGCATTACTGCAACATTACTTATATTTATTGTCACTGCAAATTGCAATTGCCCAGACAGCATGGCTCTGAGTTGTACAAATGTCTGCCCATATTTTTAGCACTAACCCGCCCTCTGCCCACCTGTGCACACTGCAGAAATAGCTGTGCGCTCTCGTTTGCTGGCATCCAAAGCAGTATCTCAAAATGCCCTTGAAAGAAACATTTGGAACTGGAGGCAATTTGGATTCTAAGCAATCTGTATTGTCGAGAAACTTCCATAGTTTAGGGCAGATACCATTTAATGCAATTCCTTTAATCAATAGGAAACTATCAGAAACCTTTATTTTCCTGCTAAATGTTTGCTAGAAGGATCTATACACATATAGGGTTGGATTCAGGATCAGCCATCCGTAATAGGAAAGGACGTCCCACACGAGGCAGGGAAGGTCTATCTGCCTGATTTTGGGGGATCCCTCCTTCCTGTCCACCTCACAGGTCACCCCATTCTCCTGACCTTCTGTGTGGTGTTTTCAAGGTGCTGCTTGGGCTGTCATGGGAAGGAGAATGTTGACCCAACTCATAATATTCTACCTGTGACTTCTACCCACTACTTTTCATATTTGGCACTGTATGCCTAGTCTGGGAGCTGCTATGCAGAACCATTTCATTGGGCCAACACCTCTGTGACCAACGGGTGTCTGGATTTTGTGTGTATCATGGCCTGTGGCATGTCATTCATTCTGGCATCCCTTCACAGATGAACTTGAATTATTTTTTCGTTATGGGGAAAATATGCAAATAATTCCATAAAAATGTTCACAACAATTTACTTAATTTATGTTAGCACATAACATTTTGCTTACTTCCCTCCATTCTGTTTGACTTTTCCTTGCATATATTTTCCGGCATGGCATATGGCACAGCAAAAACCTGCATATTTTCCTGCGAATGAATTTCTGTAAATTTCAGGGAAGTTTTAAAAAGCTGGAAGTCCACAGGCTCTACATGGCGCTGGGGCAGGGCAGTGTTTGCTGGTTCATAGTGGATTCTGCACGTCAGATTTCACAGGCTGGATTCTTAGAAATCTGAACTCATTTGAGTCCACCTCAAATTTCACCAGCCCCCCTACCATGATCTACGTGTGAGACTTCTACCACTTGCACTCACCTGAATCCCTTACATTCTGAGTATTACGCAGGGATGGGTGAGAAATCCATTCAGTTCATACCTCAATGTGAACCTTACTAAACCTGCATTTCCCCAAACGTAAGCATGGACCAGAATGTAGTTTGCCATCAAAATCCATATACATTTCCAAACTTTGTGAGGCAGTTCAGAGGGGAAATGCACACATTTTGAAAATGCACACAGAAAAATGCATCCAAAGCAAAAACAAAATGTACACAAAAACGAAAACATTCAAGAAAGATGTGCACAAAACCTGTTTTATTCATTAAAAATCACTTGAAAAATGTGTATATTTGTAACATTATGCAAAAATATGCACTTTTTTAAAAAAAATGCACACATAAATTCAGGTATTAAAAATCATGATCTAATGCAGAAACAGGATGGAACAAAATTTTAAAAAAATAGAATTGAGAGACATCAAGCTTTATGGATCTACTTGTCTGTACCATCATGAGGATTTCTGAGGTGGGGCAGGGGGATGGATAACAGAAGGACTTTGATAATTGGTCTAGATATTACATTGGTTATCGGTACTGGCATCCGTGAGGAAACTTTCCATCCTCTGGGTCTATTGTATATTATGCCAGTGGTGTTTATCAACAGAGACAAGGAAACGCCTTTTCTGATACCTGCAACTCACAGAGTGAGTTTCAAATTTATAATACATATGGAGGTCAATGGGTCAGAAATTATTATTACAAATTTTGATGAAATTAGAAGGATCAACAATGCCTGCAGGAAATATAGGGCCTGTTCAGACAACACACTAAGCCATGGTTAGACCACTAACCCTTTTGTAGCAAATGGTTAGTGAGCATGTTTAAACCATGGTTATGTATCTACCATGGTTAGGAATGATTCACATGACACACTAAGTCATGGTTCACACGACATGCTAAGCGATCACGTTTAGCTCAAAATGCTTAACCACAACAGCTTAGTGTGTCGTCTGAACAGGGCCATAGTCTCTAACCACCAATAAACATATTGGTGGCACTATATGAATAAATTGCTATCGTCTCACTTTTCCTCTCCATAAAATGGAAATAAAAAAGTTGAAGTATCCTTGTGAAGAGGCATGGGCAAATAAAAAACCAACAATTATGTGCAAGCAACAAGCATTGTGACAACACACCACACACTGGAACATTACACCTGCGTTGCAAACATTTCATGTTAAGACACCAAAATAATCCTGTGTGATTTGAAAATGAATCTAAGGTGAGTTAGGCAATGGAATGAAATATGTTTTAAATTCAAGTGCTTCAGTCCATTAGGTGGCAGATTCTGCTGTTGGTCACCTATTTCCAATTTGGGGGGGGGGATTCTGCGTTTAATTTCTAACGCTTCATGACACTGAATATGCCCCCCTCCAAACTTTGAGATATGGATTCAAGCTTCCACTTACTATTATGAGGATTTGTATTTAAAAAAAAATCTTCAGCATTTGTCTTAGTAATGTTGCCAAGTTTCTTAATTACCTGGTTTTAGAATAGGAATTTGGCATACACACAATACTTATTTTTATTCTGTCTGAGCTGGGAGCCTGCCATTTCTTTAATAATTCTTGTCTATCTCAGCCTGAGCTGTGAGGTGGTGGGGGGGAGGTTCTCCCTTTTTAGTACCATGAAACCTGGAATAGTAATATTCCCAATGCCGGGGACCTTGGGGAACATAGCCCTGGGGTTCCTGAGCCAATAAGGGTGTTTCTGCCGCGCTCGGCAAAGCCTGAGCGCGGGGAAGAATTTGTGGGGGGGGGGAGTGGTGACAAGGCGTGTCCATCCATGCCGTGATGGACACATCTTGGGCCACGTGGGGAGGGGCGAGTGGGCTATATCGGTTAGCCTAACCCCTCCCTTCACCTCTTTTGCTGAGCGGCTCCCTCCCTCCCTGTAAACAGTGTGGGCTTGCTGGTTGCCTTGTTGGGGACCAAGTAGGAATTTTTTACTCATATACTGAATTGTACATGAGTTTTTTCGCCTACTTCGTACTGTAAGACAGCGGGGGAGTACAAATAGGTTGATTTGCTAATTTGGTCACTTGAATTTGCGCTAGGTATGGGCATCCATAGGGGTTATAATTTGGTGAGCATCTACTGGCGCTCTTTACAGCGATTGGTAGGTTTGAGGCTCCCAGTTTTGAGCCCAGCGGCCTAGCTTGGGAGATAGGACCTACCTTTGGGGCCAACCCTACTCACCGACTCTGAACCAGGCGGTCTGAGTTGGGGGTGACAAAGGAAGGTCCCCCAACCCCGTCAGGGGAGGCCCGTGGGGAGATGCTAGGCGTAGCGCCTGGCCGTGGGCAGGAATGTCTCGCCCGATCAAAGCGGCCTGGCAACAGGCCTAAATGGATGCCCGATAGGTTGCAACCCCCTCTTGCAGATAGTTAAATAAACAAGTGGCCCTGTTTAAACCCAGCTATGTTGTCTGCCTCGTTATCTACCCACCTACACTACACAAAGAGCTATGTAGGTAAAATACATTTCAAACATAATTTTCACCAAGGATGCTAAAGTGCCCAGCACCAAGAAGGGGAGGTGGGGGGCCTCCTCCAACTCCTCCTCCTCCCTCCCATTTTGCTGCTGCTGTCAGACAATGCCAGGAAAAGGAAACGGGGGAAAGGTTTGGGAAGGGAGGAGGATTAGGGGTCCACAGATGCTGGGGATCTTACAGGAGCCCCATCACACCCCTGCTGATGTCATTGGGAGAGTGGCAGTCTTTTCAAACTTCAAAACTTGTTTCACAAAAAAAAACAAGCTATTTTACAATGTTGGGGAAAAATAACTCTATTTGCTGAACCCAGTTCCAAAATGAGTTGAGACAAGTTCTCTCATCTCCGATCTATAAGAGCCAGTTCTCACTATTCCAAAATGCCAGTTCTCAGCATGGTTCTGCATTAATTCACCCCTGCACACTAATGGAGGGAGGTTATTTTTATTTATTTATTTATTTATTTATTTATTTATTTATTTATTTATATAGCACCATCAATGTACATGGTGCTGTACAGAGTAAAACAGTAAATAGCAAGACCCTGCCGCATAGGCTTACATTCTAATAAAACCATAATAAAACAATAAGGAGGGGAAGAGAAAGCAAACAGGCACAGGGTAGGGTAAACAGGCACTGGGTAGGGTAAAACTAACAGTATAAAGTCATTTTACTTTGCTGATGCACAGCTGAGGCATGGAGTGGTTTTCCGTTGAGTAATCTGACGGTGTGGAGAGACAGACCCCCTCCAAAAATTGGAGCAGAGAACCCGCTCAATGGAGCTCTGCCCCATAACTCAGGGCTGAGAAGACCCACTCTGCACACCCCTATTAAAGGAGTCTTTTTTGGCTGAAGAGTGGGGCAAACATGCTGTAAATAAATAAATATGTGTCCACAGTGAAGAGGGTAAGCTCACCCCACATTTTGCAAGCAACATAAACCCTTAATAACAATCTTGCAAGTTGCATCTGTTAGAGAACCAGTGTGCATCAAAATAATTTCCTATGCCTTGCTACAAATCAATAGATTTAATAAGCTTAGAAAACAAAGACTTTGAGTGAGATGTTTCTTCATTTCAAGATCAATAAAGCAAGGAAACTGATGACTTCACTAATGCATGCCATCATGAATGGTGGAATTAAACAAAAAAGTTGTAAATGTTTGCAAGCCTCAGTCTATTGTTCATCACCAGATGGAGCAAAAAGCAAAATTAAACTGAAAAAAAAATATCAGCACCATTTGATACTCTTTGATTTATGCAGTTCATTTACATTGTTAGCCTTTAGAGCAGGCTGGGAAACCTGTGACCCTCCAGATGTTCTTGACTCCAGTCTCTATTAGCCCCAGCCAGCCTAGTCAATATTGTAGTCCAACAACATCTGGAAGGCCACCCGTGAGAGCGATGGCATATCCCAAAGTTCAGATTAGCAGACATGACTTAGTATGCGGAGGACAGCTGAGAAATAGAACTCAGCTTTAGTCTCATCTGCCATTTCCCATCCTCTCCCTCACAACTTGGTAAGTTTATTACAAACAAACAAAATGTAGGAAAGATAGGGATGGAGGAAACTAGCCAATAAGAGGGATGCTCTGGCTTAAAGCCATAATGAGTGGAGGCATTTTCAGAGAATGGGGTAGTTGTGGCTGGTAATGGCTTAGAGATTTCTAAACTTAGACCATTTGTTGTCATCCGTAGTACTGTTTAGTTCAAATTAGAACGTCAAAATACTTGAATATCATTTTTTTAAAAAGTTAAAGGCTGCAATTACTTGCAGTAATTGCTTAGCAGACATGCATTGGATTGCACCAAAAATATCTTTAAGGAGAATAAACACATCTGTGAGCCATGTTTCATTGGAATGCACATGGACAGAAGAGTGTCCCCATAACTTGGGTTGAAACAAAATTCAATACAAGATAGGAATTTGGCAACCCTTGATTTTTTTCAGAAATTTAAAAATTTCATGGTTGAAATTTAGCTTTCAAAGAGAGTTTATTTAAAAACCCATAGTCAGTCATGCTAATGAATGTCAAGGCAATCATGTCGAATATCTTATCATATTTTGTGGAAATGTCAAAAATAAATTTGAATTCAGGGGCTGGAAATGCTGATTTCATCAATGAAAATTTGATTTGGAGTATTTCCCATAAAATATTTCTGAAACATAACATGTTCAGGATCTGCTGGAGTAAAAATTTAGATATCTTCAATTCACCTTTAAATATTTTCAATTTAAATGTAATAAATAGATTGCAAAATGTATCAGGCACAACCGTCGTCTTCAGTTTTATATTTAGATCTCCTCCTTGTCATGCAATACTCTCCGCATAATTTGTTTGACCACAAAAACAGAAGGAGGCTGTCCTTCTCTCTTTCGAAATTAGAAATGTCCATGGAATGAAGAAGTCAGAGGGTGGGTAACCCAACTCCTTGGAAGACTCATGAAGCACATGCCAAAAAGATTTGCTTCAAGGTGACTGGAAGGAGCCGAGGAGAGCTTATTTATAAATGACCTATGCTTGGAGTTCCAGTTCACTTGAATGCCTGCATCTGACTTCTTCTGTGGGTAGATGTGGAGTTCTTAGAAGATCAAACATGCATACGAGGGGAAGGGGGAAGAGAGCATTTTAATTAATATGCAGGAAGATGTTTTGAAAATTGAAACTTTGGACACGGACTGATTTTCTTAGCATCCAGGGAGGGTTGTCAAATGCATTTCCATTTATGGATTGTGATTGGCCCTGCGGAGAAATCACCATTAGCTGAAACAGCTGGTGTGTTTGGGCTGTGGGGACTGAAACTCCTGAAACAGTGCTTCCAATCATTGCAATCAAAGCCATCTGAAAGCACCCTGAAATAGTTATCTGACATAGTGCACATCATTAAACTCAAACGGGGTGAGGGGAATTGCATTACATGTGAAAGACTGGTCTCTTCTGGCAGGCCTACCCGGTTGAATTTTAAAATGTCTGGCTGTTATTTTAATATTTTATATGTTTTTAATCAGTTTTAGGTATTTTATAGTATTTTTACATTTGATGTTGTTCCCCACCTCGATCCAGAGGGAGAGGCAAGTAAGAAATAAATATATAAGTAGTAGTAGTAGTAGAGATTGCCTTTTCTGGCTCCGAGCACTGCATGAATTGGAAACCACTGCACAAAAGCATGCAAGCCACTTGGAGTTCTTGGGAAGAAGAGCATGGCATGGGTGGGACAAAATAAAATACTTTCCAAATAGAACAGGACATTATAATATGACTTTCCTCCTGAGAGAAGTCATATTATAAAGTCCTGTCCCCTTCAAAGGAAGCAAAAAAATATAATTTTTTTTTGCTGCCTTTGAAATTCTATAGATGGATCACGAATGAGGCATCTGCAAATTCCTACTAGTCTTTCCTAGAAAAGAGAGGCCTGGTATCAGTTAAACAAGTCCTAGTCACTTCTAGACTGGTGTCTCACAATGTTCTTTAGGAGGAGCTGCCTTTAAAAACAGCCCAGAACCTTCAAATGGGACCGATTGTTATCTGACCCCCAGAGATCAGACTATGTTACTCAAATACTATTGTTACAATGGTTGCTACAGTGGGACTTTTGATTAACAAGGATGATGTCATCTGACCCCTCCCCAACTTCAAAATGTTTCTCCCTGGTGCTGGGGAAATGAACTATTGGAAAAACCTGAGCTGGTGGTCTAGTACTGTTTGGGGACAAGTTATGTCTTCTCTTTCCCTTTCACATGCAATTTCAGGTCTCTCCAACCCAAATCCAATACACTAACCACTACACAGCCGTTTGCCAGCTCATTATTCTTTGGCTGTCATCTGATCCTAATCAATTATGCAGAGAGAACGGGTGGTGAAAGCACGGAGCTGAAAGGAGGAGCCAAGGAAGGAAGTAGGACCCGGAGGAAATTGGAAAGTAACACTGGAGCAGGAAGTCAGAAAAGTAGAGACATGGGGTGTATATTTCTAGAAATCAAGGTTTCTATGGCTAGATCTCAAATCAATACAACTGTGGAATAAAAAGCAGGAAGGTGGACGGCCTTGTCAAAGAGACCCATGAACGTCCGTAAGTGGGGAATAATGAGCATGCGATAAAACACTTGTCTGATGATGTGTGTAGACTGTGCCCCAGCAGTTAGCAGTGCACTTCAAAACTGCTTTAGCAGTAGTGTAAGACTAAAACAGACTTCCCCAACCCATTGCATTCCACATGTTACATAAAAGCACTGGTATCTCAACCCCTTCTCCTTACACCACTATTTCATACATACATTGAGACTCTTTAAGTTCACCTGTCTACCCCCTCCGCCTCTCAGTGTATGTTTGGGAATTTCTATGAACATGGCATATCATATGCTACAGAAATGCCCCTAGGTAAGAAAACTCCACAATTTCAGAAGGATAGGTGCAGAGCTTAGAGAGTTACAATGAATGAAAAATAGTTTACAACATTTTTGTTTTCTGCTCAATTGCTGCCAAAGTCACAGAAAGAGCAACAGGACAGGTCTGGATGATGGACTTGGAACATACAATGCCAAAGACAGAAGGACTTGAACATCCAGCATTTTCCAAATTAGCATTCAATCGTACAACTTCCCATGTCTACATACTCCACAAAACCTTTTAATATTCTTACTCTTGAGAATTATCAAACAGGTGGGAATCTACACTGGTGTTATTCTAACGTTTTGAATGGGTTACTGTGATGCACAGCATCATGTGACCCTGGGTCTCCAACGTTGCAAATGAGTCGTACTTACAGGTTCTATTTCTTAGTTCCAGCGTGGCTACAGATTCATGTGCCTCGTTCTACCGGTAATTTTCCTCTCCCTTTCTCAGAGCTGCTGGGTTTGCTCCGCCTACTTCCTGTTCTCCTTCCTTCGCCCCGTTTGCTATCTTATCTGCTACAGCAGATAAATCACACCAGCGTTATACTGTGCAATCACTGACAATTGCATGCAAAGGACTCAGAAGTTTTCCACCTTAGAATCTGCTTTGATTGTGAAGTAGTCCCATGCATCCAGCCTTAATTGTGCTCCTTTTGCAAAAGATTCGCCCGAGCTGCTGCTGTGGGCACAGGAGCAGGATTTTAAACAAATGCTTACATCTGCGTAAGCTTTATAGATAAAGACACCAAAATTGGCACAGTAATTCAAATACCAAGTTTGAATCAAATTGGTTCATCGGTTGATTTTTTATGATTTTTTCCTAACATTTCCCCCCTCTTTGCAAAGGAGCTGAGGAGTGCTCAAAGGATCGCTGTAGCTCCGTGCAGGAAAATTAACAAGGGTTTCTTGGTCCCAGTCCAAAACTCATGACCAGCGGGGCTTAAATGTGGCTGCTGCTAAAACTTTTAAATTTGGTCTCCCATCTAAACTCTGACCAGACCTGGCCCTGGTTAACTTCAGCAAAGTGGCTGGCTCCTATGCATTCAGGCAATTCCCTGGGACTTTCATTAAGATGGTTTGGGAGGAGGTTTGTGTGTGCTTATGACTATTGCCCTGCCCTGCTCTGCTCTGCTGGCTAGGAATGAGGCAGGCAGTGGGCAGAGCAAACCCAGCAGCTCTCACAGAAGAGGGAGAACAACGGAAGGATTGAACAATGTGCCCTGAAGTTCCGTTGCAGCGAAACATAAGTCACGCTAGTGTGTCCCGTGATACAGAGAACCGATACAGAGAACCACGTTAGAAAGGGACACTAGCAACGTTATAAGACTTGTGTAGATCCGGCCCAGGACTGAATATTTGGACAGTCTTATGATATATTGCTTCAACATCTCTCCTCCAAAGCATTGTGATTGGAGAGCCCTAGTAATTCACTAGGATTACAGAGCTCCCAGTCACAAAATGACACCTCCCCACAACACACACACACTATTTTCCTTACACTAGCTGTACCCGGCGTAATATACACCGTTATAGCATATCTTAAAGTTTATTAATTAAATATCATCGTGGGGGCGTGGGCTGCTTGGAGGCCACTGATACAGTGCCGTCTGGCAGACCTGGGGGGCAGGGAGGTCGGGGGGAGGGGGAGCAGGTGTCCCCCTCTCCCCGGGGTTCCTGTGAGCCTTGGGCCGCCTGCCCAGCTCGCATGAGTTTAGGCCGGGGCCTGGGCTCACAGCAGGCGAGCGGCCTCCCACCTGGCCACCAAGGGCCCCAGCCATGCCTCACTCATGATCCGGACCCTCTCCCTGGGGTTCCTGTGAGCCTTGAGCTACCCGCCCAGCACACATGAGATTAGACCGGGGCCTTGACTCACAGCAGGCGAGCGGCCTCCCACCAGGCCACCAAGGGCCCCAACCATGCCTCGCTCATGCTCCGGACCGTGGTGCTACCCCCTTCGTGTGTGTGGGTGGGAGTGAAGAGGCAGAAAGGGGGGTAGGATTACCTTGGAAAGCCCGGAGGAGTCAGGCGAAGGGCTTAGCAACCTGTATCAGCTGACGTTACACATTGTTACTTTTGCTTAGCAACTTTTATCAGCGGAAGCCTTTACGGAAACATACTAAGCATTATAGATAGATAGATAGATAGATAGATATAGATAGATGGAAATCTTGGGGAGAAATTATTGGTTTGGGGAGATCAATTTTTGCCTATGTGTTCGAATCCATCCAAATCCCAACACTTGAGGAGTGTTCAAAATTTGGATTTGGCCTACTTCGGAGGAGCCCTGCTTCCATTGACATCTCCCAAATCTGTTCCAGTCAGCTCAAGTCTGTTTGGGATTCGGCCACACCAGCAGCTATGAAGGTTACGTGGTTCTCCTGAGTGAACAAAACGTAGCGAAGTCACTGAATGGCAAGAGCAGTTGGACACAAGAGTGCCTTTTGTTTCCAGATTATTCTCCCCTCCCTGCCCCCCTGACACACAAATCAAGCTTTGCAAAGTGTAAGGGAAAGAAAATGAAACAAAATAAATAAATAAATCTTGCCTCAACCGCAATGGTATGCTGCCATCTTGTGGTGAATGAACGTTTCTTAGTACATTTCTCCTGCTCCACTTTGCTCTTGACAGAATTCTTCTTAGGGAAAGCTGTCATGATCTTTTCCCCACAGAGCAGCTTAGGTGTAATAATCAGCACATCGGAAGCACCTGATGTACAGAGGGTTCACGCTTGGGGCAGCCAATTCAACTGGGTTTCACGAAGTCAATGCACCACCTACAATGGAAAGTCACAGTACAAACAGCTTTCCTCTCTCACCTGCATGAACAGTGGCTAGATGTTGAGATGAAGAGTGCCAGAGGAACTCAGAGTTAAAGGGAAGCCTCACATGTGAAAAATGCCAAAAGAGTGTTCTGAGTTTTGAAAGCCTCTTGTTTGAGAGCAAATGTAGCATAATGACTTAAGAGGGCATTCAAATTAGAGTCGTGCACTGCTTGGCTCCAGATTCGCTTTCTGAGCTGAAGCAGGTTGATTAGGACCAAAATCGGTCTGAAACAGAAGTGGGTCAGATCCGGGCCAAAGTGGCCCAGAATGGGTCTGATTGGGTTCGAAGTACTTTGGGTCGCTCCAGACCAATCCAGAAGATATAGCAGCCCAGCCTGAATGGATGTGCCCCCCTCCAGCTTATTTCTCACACCCTCTGCCAGCTTTTCCCTCCCCTTGGATATGCCCACCAAGTTGTGTGAGCCCCTCGCTCCTTACCTCAACCCACTGCGAGTGCTCGGAGCTATCTGTACCTCTCCAAAGGAGTAGCCACTTTAAAAATTTCCACAGGATTTCTTTTATAGAAATAGACAAGTCACCATTTTAAAAATTTCTCTCTCTCTCTCTCTCTCTCTCTCTCTCTCTATATATATATATATATTAAAAAAACCTGGTGGAAATGGCGGCTGTGAAGCAGCCATGTATTCAACATTTTTTCCCTACGTATTTGCCTTGAATCCAGTTTTTCCCCCACCTGCAGGAGCACTGGCTGAATACGATTCCACTCAGGATGCTCCTGCCACTAGAAAATGTGCAGGGAAGTGATTCTTGCTGATCCCCCTCCCTTTACCACCTCCTGCGCCACCTCCCTCCCAGTTTTGGAGGTTCTCCCAACTCTTCAGAGTGTCTGCAGGGGCAGGAGGACATCAATAAAGAATGCCTTCCAGCCCCACCCCCATCTCATGGGAAAAGCTCTGCTGACTCAGAAGCCTTCCATAGACAGAAGGTGCTCTTCCATTCGTGGAAGGACCATGGATCGAGCCCTGTGTGTTGAAAATCCAAATGATAAATGACACATTGATTAAAGATGAAACCCCTCTAACTGGGAAGTTTACTAAGGATCCATTAAAGAACATTAACAATAATGGGGTTTTAAAGTCCCCTGCCCTACTGCTACCTGTATCTAAACGGGACAAATTTTACTCACACGCATACAAACAACTGGAAGATGTTAGAATTTAGATGGAGTGGTCACATAGAGATAAGGAACACGTATTTATAGTATATCCACTAGAGGGGGCTCTAATTACACAAATGAAGAAAATGTTTGACTTCCAACTTCACTGCTTATTGAAACCTGATCTCAAACCAGTAAAGGATATGAGACAAATAATGAGACAATAATATCAGATATACCCAGATATTTTTCTTACTAATGTATGATTGCTTCTTTACTGGAGAATTGCCCTCTACCCCCATGTCCAGAAAACAGTTGTTATATTAGAACAACCATCTTTAACTGGGTGGCTTCCTCATTTTTCTCATGCAGGCTGAGGATGATGGGAATTGCAGTCCAACAGGAGTGCAAGTGTGTGGGATTTTTGTTTGTTTTTTACAAAGGAGCCTGTGCCCACACCCACGCACTGCTGCCATTGCATGGGCACTGGGGCTCTCTCCTCCATTGTTTCCCTCCTCCACCTCCCTCCACCCCACCCCCAAAAGGAAGGAAGTTGGCACTCCACTTTTTTGTTTGTTTTTCGGTTCTGTGCTAATGCACAGAGGCAAATAACAGGCTCAGCAGCCGGGTGGCCTGCTCAGTGGCCCCCTCCGACTTGTTCCGGTGCGCCATCCAGCTCCGTGTTGTTGTTTTATTTTATTTTTATTTGTTAACTGCGCTTCTCTGCTGGCCTGCGGAGGTGCGTAACCGGCGCAGCAGCCAGGCGGTTTGCTCGGTGACCCCTTCGTCACGCTTGGCTCCAGGTTGTTAGAATAGATAGCAGGTCCATCCTATCAGGGGACTGCAAAGAGACTGGAAGCTGAACTCCAGTACAGAGGTCACGAGGGAGGAGCCTCAGTAAGCTCAGCAGATCTCTTCTCATTCTGAATAAAGCTTTAATCACAGCAAGTAGGCCTCTGTCTTCCGTGGGCTAAGGAAGCACTACTAAAACATGGTGTCAGAAGTAAATATATTTTGTTAATTGCACTGGCCTATAGAGGCATGGAGGTGGTCCAATGGCCATTCAGCTCACTGAACCACCCCCTCTTCCTGTTCCAGATGGGTGACCAATCAGGGGTTGCCATCGGCTGGGCACGCCTCTGATGCGGCTCTGAAGCAAGCCGACAGACGGCAGATGCTGTCGTTGCCTCGCTCCAAGAGAAAAAACTCACAGTAAGTGCCCAACTTCTTTAAACCATTGCTTTGGGGGGTTCCCCACACACACATGGCTTTGCGATGGCGGCTGCATCATATCAATGACCTGCCACCAATGTGGATCCACCCCGGGGCAAGCCCCACATCAAGACAAGCCCTGACACTCCCTGTCAGTGTTGCCACTGCCAGGGAGAGCAAGAGAATTCTGCACTGCTTGAGGATTTTGACACCAGTTTTTCCTTGAAAAATGGAAACATACGTAAACTACAAGCTCCATCACACCTGGAGGGGAAATGCTGGCTACTGTGGCTTCTCCGCTCCTGGTTTCATTACTTCCTGTTTGAAAACAGGAAGTAAACCATGAGCACGAGGCCCATGCATTCGGGCGTTGTAAGCACGCTGCTTCAAGGGAAGGCCATCCCTTGTTAAAGCTTGTTTCCTACTGTCTGATGTTGAGAAGTATGTTATTATTATTATTATTTATTTATTTATATAGCACCATCAATGTACATGGTGCTGTACAGAGTAAAACAGTAAATAGCAAGACTCTGCCGCATAGGCTTACAATCTAATAAAATCATAGTAAAACAATAAGGAGGGGAAGAGAATGCCAACAGGTACAGGGAAGGGTAAGCAGGCACAGGGTAGGGAAAAACTAACAGTAGAAAGTAACAGTAGAAGTCTGCACAACATCAAGTTTTAAAAGCTTTAGGAAAAAGAAAAGTTTTTAGTTGAGCTTTAAAAGCTGTGGTTGAACTTGTAGTTCTCAAATGTTCTGGAAGAGCGTTCCAGGCGTAAGGGGCAGCAGACGAAAATGGACGAAGCCGAGCAAGGGAAGTAGAGGCCCTTGGGCAGGCGAGAAACATGGCATCAGAGGAGCGAAGAGCACGAGCGGGGCAATAGTGTGAGATGAGAGAGGAGAGATAGGAAGGAGCTAGACCGTGAAAAGCTTTGAAGGTTAACAGGAGAAGTTTATATTGGATTCTGAAGTGAATTGGAAGCCAATGAAGAGATTTCAGAAGCGGAGTAACATGGTCGGAGCGGCGTGCTAAGAAGATGATCTTTGCGGCAGAGTGGTGAACAGAAACCAACGGGCTGATGTGAGAAGAAGGAAGGCCAGAGAGAAGAAGGTTGCAGTAGTCCAACCGTGAAATAACCAGTGCATGAACAAGCGTCTTGGCAGAAGAGACAGACAAAAATGATCGAATCCTGGCAATATTCCTTGTCAATGCTCTACAAATACGTGCCATGAAGCCTAAAGGCTGTATGGAAAACTATTCAACTCTTAGAGTTTTAAACTGCATCGTTGTTGTTTTTCTATATTTGTGTATAATGGCAATTTGCTAAGGCACAATAAATTTGTGTGTAATCACGCTGCTTCTGTGTGTAATCACACAGCAGGAGACAGCAGCAACTGGACTCCTTCTGGTTTTTCTTGTGGCGCAAGGAAGGCCAGAAGGGGCGGAAGGCATGGGAGAGGCAGACGACGTCATGTGAGGGACCTCCGAGAAATCTGTGGAGCTCCAGGTAAGCAATTTCCTTATTTTGGGCAAATTATAGCCATAAATTGTGGCTGCAATTTATGTATAACTAAGCACTTTACGGCTACAATTTGGATAAAATATGTTAATTGCAGCCATAATTTGCCCAAGATAAGTAAATTGCTTACACATTTTGTGTATCTTGCCTTTTTTTAAATGGAAAACTTACACCGAAATCCACAAGATGGGCCGGAGGCTCTGGGGAAATCTATTATTCTGATCATGATTATATTTGTATCCCGTCTTTTGCCCAATGCTGGGCCTCAAGGTGGCTTTACAAAATTAAAACATTTACCGTTAAAACCTATAAATAGAAATATACAAAAGTTAAACATATAATTAAATACATTTCAATATTAAAACATTTCAAACATTTAAAATACATAACAATTTTAAAAGAGCCCTAGGCATAGACAGAGGTCCAGATTATTTGCCAAAGGCCTGCTGGAACAAAAAGGGTTTTGCCTGCCTCCGAAAGCACATCAAGGAGGGAGCCAGTCTAGCTTCCCTGGGAAGGGAGTTCCAGAGCCCCAACAGGCCAGATTTCCTTACAACAGACATCTCCTGGACTGGACGAAGGTTGGATTCACACATCCCTAGTGGTCGAGCACTACTTTACCTGCTGAAGGTCCCAGCTTCAATCACCAGCATCTCCAGGCAGAGCTAAGAAACGATCTTGCCTGAAGTCTTGGAGAGTCACAGGATTAATCTTTTTCAGAGATCTCTGTAGGCAGTTTTAGAAATACTGACCCTTAAAAAAGGCCCTTATATATTATTCAGGGCCAAAATGCGTAAGGTTACATATTGGAATAAAACAACATAATTTTCTAATATCCGGAAACCATCTCTTTATTCCATTGGGCATTTTGGATTGTTCTTCAGTTTTGATCCTCAGTCATATCATTCCCATTTTACAGATAGCAAACTGAGGCCAATAGATAATGACTTACCAAAGAATGCATGGGTGTAGTTGAACATGGATCCAGAGCTCTCTCTTTTCATTAAGCCTATTCACTGAACTGCACAATTGTTTAAGCACTGTTGCATGTCCCAGTTGTTTAGAAATATCATGCACATCCCAAGGAACTGAGATTAGGTTTCTATATCCTGAATTTCCTGTAAATTTTGAACCTATCAGTCAAAGATTTGCAACTTACAATAGATAGGAAGTGCTAAAAAGTAAGAGAAGCCATAATCCTACTCAAATCATCAGGTTTTTACCCTTTCATTTCCCTTCTGCTACAACTGCACTAAGGCAGAACTAGGAAGAAAGTCCATACCTATGGTCTCCTAGCAGTAAGGATGATTCTGCATTATGACATACAACATAAGTCTTACCTAGGCCACAGCTAGACCTAAGGTTTATCCCTGGATCAAACCTGCTCATCTAGGTGACACACAGGGGATCCAGGGGTCAGGCAGGGGCGAACCCTGGATGATCCCAGGATAAACCTTAGGTCTAGCTGTGGCCTTAGACCAGACCCATTCCAATGAATGGGACTTAAGTGACTAACTAAATCCCAGTCATTTCAATGGGTTTACTCTAAGGAGGGCTTATGTTGGATTTTGTCTGCCTGCTTCGTGATCCACCAGTACCTTTAAAAGCAAATAACTTTGGCAGATGGGACAAACAAAATGAATGCTTCTCAGTGGTTCTTGTTCATTTTCAGGTTGCATGTTGGCCCTTAGTACTAAATCAGCTGGCTTTACTATAGCGTAATAGCAATGATATATATGGCGTACAAAAGAACTTTCGATCCTGCTCGTGTTTGTCTTTTCATTTTACCGAACGGAATAAAGTGTAAGCTATTTGGGCTGCAGTATCCACAGAGTGTTGTACGGATAAAAGAACCACAATGTATGAAGAATGCATGGTATAGATACAGTTAACAAAGGCATACACTGCTCTGACTTTCTGAGTGAGGTTCCATAAATGCTCACCTATCCTCACACATCCAGGAACCATGTTGAGGGCTGACCTTCTGGAAATCTCCAGAGAAAGGATGACAAAACATGGCAACCATGGCCATAGTAGGTTACACATTTTATTATAGGAGGACAGCAACGATGAACTGGTTGCTGGGGGAAATCCTATCAGTTTGGGAATGCAAGCCCTGAGCATCACACAACCGCCCACCCCGCCTCCTCCACCCCACTGCGGCTGGCATGCAGACTCAGCACATCCCGCCAGCCATGCATGAAGACGTCCTGAACATCTTTGCTGTCACAGCCAGGGTGGTCGTCTGTGTGTGGAAAGCCTAAAACAAACAAAGGCAAGCTGCCGCCAGATGTTGGGAGGCTTTCAGGTTCACTTGATGCTCTTGAGGTAAGCAGCGCATGCACCCTCCTTGCCGTCTCTGTACACTTGAAGGGAATGGAGGGCCCCCGAGCATTTGCATCTTTCCCTGGGCAAGGCTACAGCACTGGTCTCCTTTGCAGAACCATCTGAGCAAATAGGAGCCCTGCTCTAAACAGCAGTGGCCGCTGATCCATCAAGGCTATGCTAAACAAACACTGCTGAACAATTTACAACCTGACCCCACATTGTGCCGGGAGTTCAGTCTACAGAATCTCTGAAAAGGCCGTTTTCTTGGGATTGTTATATTTTACGCCATATACACGAGGCTAAATTAGGCAATGCTACAGCCCCTGTTTTTAATTCTCTAAGGAGAAGGTCTTGATCCTCCCAGGACAATGAACCTTGTGAAGGGCTCTGAAGTGAATTTGGGGAAATCCAAAACTTCAAAACCGCAGTTCCTTCCTATTAGGCAGCTAATGTTTTCCTTTTAATCAAGGCTGCAAGTGAATTGGCTTATCCTATGCATGCCTACTGAGAAGTAAGTCCCATTGATTTAATCCAAGGTAAGTATGTATAGGATTGCAAACTTAATCATCAACCAAATAATAATTAATGTATCTACAAGGTCATTTTTATGAGTGAAAAATGGATCACACAGACTGGCAACGCCCTGTTCCATCCATGGAAGGAAAAATACTCAAAAATAATGTCCCCACCCCACCCCATCCTTCATGTTTTTATTTCTTTGGCTGCCTACACAAAGCCACCCTTAAAACTCTCCAGGTCTGAGGCATCTAATTTAAATTGTGTGGGTGTTTATTTATTTATTTATTTATTTATTTATTACATTTTTATACCGCCCAATAGCCGAAGCTCTCTGGGCGGTTCACAAAAATTAAAATCATCATAAAACAACCAACAAGTTAAAAATACAAATACAAAATACAATATAAAAAGCACAACCAGGATAAAACCACGCAGCAAAATTGATATAAGGTTAAAATACAGAGTTAAAACAGTATAATTTAAATTTAAGTTAAAATTAAGTGTTAAAATACTGAGTGAATAAAAAGGTCTTCAGCTGGCGACGAAAGGAGTACAGTGTAGGCGCCAGGCGGACCTCTCTGGGGAGCTCATTCCACAACCGGGGTGCCACAGCGGAGAAAGCCCTCCTCCTAGTAGCCACCTGCCTCACTTCCTTTGGCAGGGGCTCACGGAGAAGGGCCCCTGTAGATGATCTTAAGGTCCGGGTAGGTACATATGGGAGGAGGCGTTCCTTCAAATAACCTGGCCCCAAACCGTTTAGGGCTTTAAATGTCAATACCAGCACTTTGAATCGGGCCCGGACCTGGACTGGCAGCCAATGAAGTTGTAAAAGGACTGGCGTAATGTGATCTCGCCAGCCAGTCCCTGTTAGTAAACGGGCTGCCCTGTTTTATACCAGCTGAAGCTTCCGGACCGTTTTCAAAGGCAGCCCCACGTATAACGCATTGCAGTAATCCAAACGAGAGGTTATCAGAGCATGGATAACTGTAGGGTGTTGGCTATTAGATGTGGGGAGTGCGCTTTCTAGGGCCTCTGGGAAGTGCACAATTGCCCCGGTCCAGGAAAGTGCACTCTGCTCAGGACTTGGGAGTCTCGCGCAACCTCCCGAGTGCTTCGCAAAGGCTTGTGAGGCCACATGAGTGGGCTCGGCAAGCTCGCTGGGCAGGCCCCAGCTGAGCTTGCCACAGCCTAAAAGCTTCATCCCACGTACCTGCTTCCCTTGGATTATCCCCGTAGCGCTAAGCTTTCGCAGTTGTTGTTGTTTTTGCTACCGGGCGACAGTGATCCTTTGCATACCAGGAAGTGAGTTTAAGGGGGGGAAATGTAAAAAAACAATAAAAAATCAACGACTCAATTCAATTCAAATTTGGTATGCTTAAAGCTCTCCCAAATATCTATTACTGTGCCAATTTTGGTGACTTTATCTTTAAAGCTTACACAGATGTAAGCATTTCTTTAAAATCCTTCTCCTGCGCCCCAGTGGCGGCTCGGAAGATACGCACAACAAGTAGGGGCTAAATACGGTGAATCTTTTTGCTTTATTGCACCATTAAGGCAGGATGCATGGGAGTACTTCACAATGTGCTTTTTATACTGTATTTTGTAATTGTGCTTTTAACATGTTGGTTGTTTTATTATGGTTTTAATTTTTGTGAACCGCCCAGAGAGCTTCGGCTATTGGGAGATATAAAAATGTAATAAATAAATAAATCAAAGCAGATTATAAGGTGGAAAACTTCTGAGTCCTTTGCATGCAATTCGCCGTGATTGCACAGTATAACACTGGTGTGATAAAGCTCTAAAGCTAACCAAGGCACACAAAAAGGTATTTAACACTATAATATAACACAACCAATCTAAATGCAAAAAATAGAGAATTGTTCTTTCCCTTCACACTTAAGTCATTGAATTGTTTTGAGAGGTTTGAAACATTCTATCCAACCTTAACATATGACCATTATTATTATTATTATTATTATTATTATTATTATTATTATATTGTATATGCATAGATAAGAAAAGGGGCTTTCAAAATTCAAAGGTGCTTTGGGAGCATTTTCAAATGTGAGATTTAGGCTCTCTTCCACTATTGTAGTTAACTTTTGGTCATTCCTCAGACAGAAAAGAAAGGAGTGGCATTAAGGTGTGCACCCAGAGAATTTGTTTGTTTATTTATTTATTAAAGGCAAACATTTATTGAATACTCAAATCATAAATGACGTTATTTTTATTCTTTTATTTTTTAGACGCTTATGCCCTGTTCAGCTCGCCTGACCACAGGAGGACCATTGCAGGTGAGGGGGGGGGATGAGGAGATGCTCAAGCCCCAGCATAGGTGGGGCTTTGTGGTGACCCTGGCCAGAGGAGGGTCTTACGAGGCAATATTAGCCTTTGGGGGGGGCCTTCTCCTGGCCTCGTTGAAATGTGGCTCCCAGCAGAGAGGCTTCCCAGAACAGCAGTTTGTTTTTGCTCCTGCTGCTTAGAGCAGCAGTATTCTCTTGGTGGCAGCAATTCTTCGGCATGATGGCGGGACCGTTCCTGCTGCATCTGGATGCCCCTCTGGATCCCTATTCAATGCCCCCCTCGATTCAGTGCTTATTGCTTGAGATATTAGGATGTGCCTGGGCACACCTGGCAGACACCTTTTGCACACCTATGCCTGGATGTTGTTGTTGATGATGATGATGACATCGTCATTTATTTACTCAACTGTGACTGGTCCTTTGGTCATCTTGTGTATGTTATTAACCATCATGACTGCACAATCAATCCAGCATACAGGCTTTACAAGTCAGCAATTGCTTGCAGACCCAACTACAGTGAGGTGGCTCACAGCCTTGATGGTGACTCCCATAAAAATGCCTTGTGAGTATGTGGGGCTTCTGGGCTTACATGAGGGCCGTGATCATGTGGAAGCCACCATGTGACTGTGGTCCTGCCACAAATTGTCACATGGACTGCCCAGTGCCCTCCAGGGACAGTTCAGCAAGGGGGCTGTTGTCCATGCTCTAAGCTATACTGTGGAACTGAAAATTAAACAAATCTATTACACGATCCATAGAGTGCCATTAAATGGAGAAATAGGGATGTTTTGGCAAAACAATTGCCATGTGAATTTTTTTTAGGGCACATTACGTAGAGGAGTGTGGAATCACACACACACACACAGAGAAACACACTACATGAAAACACTCCATGAGGTACCACATATTATGATATGTCAATAGGCCTGTGAAATGGAATGATGTGGTGAACATTTTAATCCATGGGAAAATTCCACACACACACCTGAAAGTTACCTAGGAAATCAAGGTTAAAAAACAAAAACAAAAAACCCTGAGATCCAAGACCAGGTCTATTGATGGACAGGGAGAGTGTGACCCTGTTGGTTCTTTGGAACCTTTCATCAACTTTCAATACCATTGGTAATGGTATCCTTCTGAATAGACTGTCTGAGTAGAGATGGAGGTGATGGTACTACATTGCAGTGTTCCTACTTGGATGTCCAGTTTCAGAAGGTGGTGCTAAGGTATCATTGCTCTGCCCCACAGCAATTGTGCTATGGGGTTCCTCTATTTTATCCACCATGTTTTTTAACATCTACAGGAAACTACAGGTTGAGGTTATCTGGGGATATGGGCTGACGTGTCACTAATATGTGAATAATAGAGTTGAGGCAGCTGCTACTGAACCAGAGCTTTGGCAGGGTAATATGAAGGCCAATGAATGGAGATTCTATCCAGACAAGGCAGAGATTTTTTTTGTGGGTGTCCCATTTGTCCAGTTAATTGCCATTCAACTTGTTCTGTTGAGGGTTGCACACCCTCTAAAGGAGCAAGTTTGTAGTTTGGTGGCACTCTTAGACCTATCATCATTGTCACAGAAGAACAGGTGGCCTCAGTGGCTCCAGGTGCATTTTATCAACTTTGGCTACTAAATCAACTACAAAACTTCCTGGACAGAAATAGCTTTGCAACAGTTATTCACAATTGCAACTTCTTGTTGGATTATTGCAACACATGGGGCTATCCTTGAAAATGATCCAGAAATGACAATTTGTCCAAAATAGGGCAACTAGATTGTTAAGTACGACTGGTTGATGTGATGATATGTCAGTTCTTCCACATCTGCACCAGCTGTCAGTCCCTTTCTGGACTCAATTCAAAGTACCTACTCAGACATCTCAGACATTAAGAGCATCATCTGAAGCTCTCCTCTAGATGCCCCTGCCAAATATGGCAAGTTGGGTGGCTGTAAGAGTGAGGATCTTTTCAGTGGTGGCACCCTGTTCATGGAATGCTCTCCCCAAGGAGGCTTGCCTGGTGCCTATGCTACAGTTTTACACTACGGTTTTACACCAGGTGAAGATTTTCTTTCCTCTCAATCATTTTAAGAACTGTTTTTATTGCTTTTTGGTATTTTATTCTACTGCTGTTTTTAATTTGGTTTTATTTGGGTTGTTTTATTTATTCTTTTAATTTTTTAATGTTCTTAAAGAATTGTACACTGCCAAATAACTTTGGCTATACAGCAGTTTAAAAGTACAGTAAATAGAGTATCATTGAAAATTAAACTACATATAAAAATGCTTCATGAAAATAATTCCTTAATAGAAAATAGAGTCTTTTTTATTTTATATTGGAATGATAAAGTTCAGAATCCAGTACAACCTTATTTATTGTTAGGGGAAATTTAACTGGTATTTATTTATTTTCTTTATTTATTAAATTTATATACTGCCCCATAGCCGAGGCTCTCTGGGCGTTTTACAAAAGTATGAGTTTGATTATGTTCATAATTCTTCTTTGTTATTATTTGCATTTATGAATCAATGCAAGATGAAGTTTATCGACTGGCAGCTTCCTCTGTAATAGCAAAAGTATAAAATAGTTGGGATAGGAGGAAAGAAAGAGTTCCACAAGACAGTGCATACGGTGATATGTTAATAAGCCAGTGAAAGAGAGTGAAGTTGGGATCATTTTGAAGCAGTGGTGATTCACACGTTGCACACATGCACACACACACATACCTGAAAGGTACATTGGAAATCTAGGTAAAGGTAGAACATGACTTGACAAGTGCTGGACAAATACCCTGAGAAGCTGAAGCATCATATAAGCACAGGTGCATCACCACAAAAACAATGTTGTTTGGCCAACCATTTTATCCTGGTTGTGCTTTTTATACTGTATTTTGTATTTGTGCTTTTAACCTGTTGGTTGTTTTATTATTGTTTTAATTTTTGTGAACCGCCCAGAGAGCTTCGGCTGTTGGGCGGTATAAAAATGTAATAAATAAATAAATAAATTCATTGTCGTGTGACTCACAAATGGCAGGGAGACTTTTCCCCTCTTCCATTCCTCTGTGCTGCTTTGCCATGAGGCCCTCGCTCACCCAGAGTTCCATTTCTCCTCCCCCTTCCTCTCCTCCTGCCTCGTGCACACACAAGAAGAGGGGGGGAGAGAGAGAGGGAGGGGGGAGAGAGAGAGGGAGGGAGGGAGTAACAACAGGAGAAGAAGGGCCTCCATGAAAGGAACGAAGGGAGCATAAAACCATCAGCTGCGTGCAGGACTGAGTTCCCACGACCCCCCAGCTGAACTTTTGTAAATAGCCTTGGCATCAGACTCTCTCGCCTTGAGAAAATAAGATTGGAAAACAAATAAATAAATAAATAAATAAACCCAGCTGAACTCCGGGGAGGAGGAGGACTGAGGCTGGCTGCCACAGTGTCTTTTAAAGTCGCCTCTCTCCCTCTCTCTCCAATTGTGGTGCAATCAAACTATAATTCTTGGTGGCTTTCTCTCTATTGCATTGTCTCTCCTTCTCTCACCCCACTGCCAAAAAACAATCATTCTGTGCTACTTATTACGTATTTGTATTATAACCCTCCCTATCGCCTAAAGACATGGCAAGTGTTAAATATTCAATATTTTAAAATAGACAACAGCAGCTTTCTGAAAAGCATAAGCACACAATATTAACCACACACGCCCCCAAATCCCCATGCAGCTCCAGCCACGAGATCAGGCAAAACACACAGCGAGAGACTTGGAGCCACATAATTCTGGCCTCAAAATTCAGGGTTGGGGGGAGTGCCAAAGGTTTGTCCATTTGATTGCTTACTAAACAACTTGTTTCCCTGAAGTAGCAATGATCCTCCATCAGGAAAACTGTACACTTGGCTAAGCTCCAAATCCTTCACATGGTATAACCAAGTATTAACCTTTGCGATAATACTTTATTTCTATACTTTGGGAAGAACAATGTATTACCTCAACAAATGCATGATGGGAATTTATATGGAAGAATTTGTGGGTGGGAGGAAGAGGGATTAACCCTTCCTACTCCTTCCAATTCTCACTGGTAATGCTTTCCTCAAGGTAATTTTCCCAAACTGAACTTATTCTGGCCCCAGAGCTCAGGGGTAGGGTGGGGGTTAACATAGACTGGAGTTGGGTAGGTTGAAAAGAGCCTGTACATTGACAGGGGAGAATCTATGGATGGGGAAGAGGTATACAGCTCTCCAGGCCACCCATTCTCCTCTTCAATTGTCCACCCAACCCCTAAATTAGTTTTAAATTGAACAGGAGAATTGGTTGAGAGCTGGACCAATGACAGTAAGATATTGCTTGGATAGGGACCTGGGTAAAATAGGGACTCAGAGCTTCATCCCACGTACCTGTTTCCCTCGAATTATCCCCGTAGCGTAAAGCTGTCATCATCGTTGTTGTTGTTAGCTAAATCACACCCCAGGTTTGCATACCAGGAAAAGGGTTTAAGGGGGAGAAATGTAAAAATTCATTAAAAAAACCAACAGATGACCCAATCCGTTTCAAATTTGCTTAAAGCCCTCCTTAATATCTATTACTGTGCCAATTTTGATGTATTTATCTTTAAAACTTACGCAGGTGTAAGCATTGGTTTAATTTGTACTTTAAATATATCAAATCCTCCTCCTGCGCCCCCAGTGGCCACTCAGAGTACAACAAAAGATTCGCTCCTAAAGGGGTAGTGAATACGTCGGTTCTTTTGGCTAAGAAGCACAATTAAAGCAGGATGCATGGGAGTGCTTCACAGTCAAAGCAGATTATAAACTGGAAAACTTTCAAGTCCTTTGCGCGCAATTCTCAGTGATTGCACAGGTTAGTTAGGTATGATTATTATCCCTGGTTGTTTTATTACTCTATTGCTCATATGACTTTCGTCTGCAGTGTGTGTCTCCATTCAGATTTTCCTTTCAACGTTTTTCTTCAGAAAAATTTAAATGTTATTTGGGATTTTGTGGCCTCTGTTTTGGTTATCTACCTATGTCTAACAGCCAACCCTTATACTACCTAAAGTAGATACCTGTGATATGTGGATGTATGTACCTTTAAGAGGCCTGTAGCAGCTAGTCTCCAGGTCCTCATCAAAGGCCTGGGCGGGGCCTCTGTTTCAGCCAATTGGTGTTGTGGGCCTTGCTACAGCGTTTTGGAGTGTCACTGTTCTAGGAGGTTTTAGTAATAAAGGAATCCAGCAAGGAAAAGACTCTGAAGTTATTGCCTGGTAGTCTAGGGGCAAGTGGCAGGCTGAGCAGGTAAGCTCACCCGTATGGTCCCTAGGGTGACCATCTGAAAAGGAGGACAGGGCGCCTGTATCTTTAACAGTTGTATTGAAAAGGGAATTTCAGCAGGTGTCATTTGTATATATGGAGAACCTGGTGAAATTTCTTCTTCATCACAGCAGTTAAAGCTGCAGGTGCCCTACCCTCTTTTAAATCTGTTCACTCTAGTATAGCTCCTGCAGCTTTAACTGTTGTGATAAAGAGGGAATTTCACCAGGTTTTCCATATATACAAATGACACCTGCTGAAATTCCTTTTTCTATGCAACTGTTAAAGTTACAGGAGCCCTGTCCTCCTTTTCAGATGGTCACCCTACCCTATGCCTGAGGGATACTACACATTTTAGCAAAGTGATTCCTTCCTGCACACCTATTGCAGGTCTCTCCAAAAGCTGGACACTGCCTGGGCCTGTGAACATAACCGCATCTACTGCAGGAATTGCCCCTTGCCGCTGTAGGTTTAACTGTTGCAAAGGTCTGCCTTGGGGCCTCTTTACTTTCTTGGTAGCTTATGGTTCTTCCGCTTTTATCTTGGATGGCTAAGATGTTTGTTTCTGAGGTCATTGCTGTTGCCTGAGCCCTGATAAGAGCCTTTGCTCTACAGATGGTAATAGCTTGCTCTAGAGTCAACTTAGGGTCTTCTAGAAGCTTTTCTTTAAGCTTGCTGTCTGAGATGCTGAAAACAATTTTGTCTCTAAGCATCAGGTCTGTGAAGGCCCCAAATTCACAATGCTGAGATTTTTCTCTAAAGGCTGTAACAAAACAGTCTATGCCTGCTTCCTCATTATAAGGAAGCTGCCAGAACTGGTACCGTTCAAAAACAGGGTTTCTCCTGGGCTCACAATAAGTTTTGAATGCAGGAAGGGCTTCTTCTAGTGTCTGACTTTCAGGATCTGCATAGATATTAGGAATGGTGTTGTAAATTTCTAAAGCCTTTTCTCCTATGCAGTGCAGCATTACAGCAATTTTGTAGTCTTCTGACTCTTTCTCCGCTTTTGTAACTGTAAGGTATACTTGTAGTCTCTGTTCCCATTTCCTCCAATTTTCTCCTAAGTTCCCAATAAAGCTTAGCTCAGAAGGAGGTTTAAAATGCTCCATGTTTTATTCCAATATGGCGGCGGGCACTAAAACCCCTCTTCAAGTGGATGTCTGAAGGGGATAGTCCACTTCTGATACCATGTAGTATCCCTCAGGCATAGGGACCATACGGGTGAGCTTACCTGCTCAGCCTGCCACTTGCCCCTAGACTACCAGGCAATAACTTCAGAGTCATTTCCATGCTGGATTCCTTTATTACTAAAACCTCCTAGAACAGTGAGACTCCAAAACGCTGCAGCAAGGCCCACACCACCAAGTGGCTGAAACAGAGGCCCCACCCAGGCCTTCGATGAGGACCTGGAGACTAGCAGCTACAGGCCTCTTAAAGGTGTTATTTGGGATTTTGTGGCCTCTGTTTTGGTTATCTACCTATGTCTAACAGCCAACCCTTATACTACCTAAAGTAGAAACCGATGACTGAGACCTAGAGAGTTTTAAGGTTGGTTTGGTGGATGCAGCTAGAGAAATTAAATTTCCAACTGGTGGCAGCAAGAAAGGCCACAGGAAGGCAAGAACAAAAAGGATGGAGGGCACACTATTTTGCCTGGTTCCCCTTCCAGGCCAGATCTACATGTGGTTGCGAAGGCGTTTCCAGTGTGCCTTTTTAAAAGACGTACCTAAAAGAAGTGCCTCTTTCTTTACTGTGTGTACTGTGAGCTAGGCAGCGCTGCCTGCGGAAGAATCTCTACCCCATTCAAAGACGCTGCTGTGGCTGCTTCCCCCTCGCGTGTTCTTCCATTCGAATAATCCCCCCTCCCACCCGGCGGCTCTTCTGGCACGTCCCGCCAGCGGCGGCTCCTCCTGCAAAACACTTTTCTCCCTCGGTGTGTTTGTATTTGCGTTTGCGTGCGCGCGGCGGACGAGTTCAGCTCCTGCCTCTCGCTCTCCCCCGCGGTGTCATCTCCCCAGGACTCTCTTCGGTGTGTGCTCACACACGCAAACACAAATACAAACACACTGAGGGAGAAAAGTGTTTTGCAGGAGGAGCCGCCGCCGCCGGGATGCGCCAGAAGAGCCGTTGGAATGAAAGAACATGCGAGGGGGAAGCAGCCGCAGCAGCATCTTTGAATGGGGTAGAGATTCTTCTGCAGGCGGCGCTGCCTAGCTCACAGTACACACAGTAAAGAAAGAGGCACTTCTTTTAGGTACGTCTTTAAAAAAGGCGCACTGGAAGCGCCTTCGCAACCACGTGTAGATCTGGCCCCAGTCACAGAATAGTGCATTCCTGGTCTCTGACACCACTTTTTTTACTTTTATTAAACAAACCTGTCAAAACAAAAAAGCTCCATTGGTTGGTGATTAAAATCATCCAACATGTTGCCCTCCTGAAGTTCTGGATACGATTCCTATACAACACAATAGGACACCAGCTGCACACAACCCCAAATTGGCAATGCTAATAAAGCACACAACTGAAGAATGATCGAAATCACAAGCGCATGAGTACATAATTATTTCATGTGGGAAAATGAAATCAGAACAATAACAATTTTCAAGATTTTTGAGCATTAAACAAGGATCTATTAAATCTTCTGAAAATGTACTGTATTCCTTAAGGTGGGTAGTTAATGTTGGGATAGGGGAATTCCTGGCAAGAAAAACAACAAAAATTCTATGATCCACTGACAGCTTTTATGTTTCAGCTTTCTGGAGTCTTCAGAGATTACATATCTCTGATGATGGCCCAATTTCTCAGTTACATCACATGGATTCACTTTCATAACTTTCCATGTTCGCTAAGCATCTGGCACCTGAGAAGCCTTCTTGGTAGGCTGTAAAGGTTGAAAATTACATTTCAGGCATGTTTTTGTAATCAGTGCACAACCGTGCTCTGCCACTGCCATCAAGAATGGTTATCTGGCCCTGCCAAAGTGAACAGAATTACTGCAGATGTCATAGCTTAGCAGACAAAATGTCCAGCTTTTACACGGCCAGTGTGGTCAAGGCTGAAGTGGACCTTCCGAGGGGGAAGCTCATGAACTATCTATGTTGTAGTTAGCAACTGCACTTAATGTGAAGGGAAAGGACAAAAGGGAAGCCCACTTGACCCTCCCAGAGAGAAAATGAGGCCTGATTTCTGCTATGGCACCCTGACCTCGGTTATAAAATCACCTTCCCAGACAGGTTCACCTGGCACCTATGTTGTGCTCTTTCTGGCACCAGGTGAAGACCTTCTTATTTTCCCAGGCATTTTAGGAAGAAAGAGGAAGTAAACAAAGACCATGTGGCCAATTCGGGGGCAGTTTTTATCACGCCACTTTTCCTGCACACAGCAGGAATTGGTGGCACATTCCATTTCCAAAATAAATAAATAAAAAATGTCAGATTAAAAGGGGTCTATTTTGTGATGGAAAAAAGTAAGAAGGAGCGGGAGCCACTTGGGAGGCAGATGGCATCATCTAAAGGATGTGCGAAAAAACATGAGTGGGCAGCAGTGAGCGTGCGAGAAAACACACATTTGATGAACCCCTGTATCTCTGCATTGCTGCTAGATTTCACTTTTATACTATAGTTTTAAACTTTTACATTTTAATCTGTATTTTGTGGTTTTAATTGTTGTGAACTGCCCAGAGAGCTGCAGCAATTCAGTGGTATAGAAATGTAACAAAAGAATGAGTACATTTACATGTTAAATAGCCATATGGAGGCTAGCGGAAACAATTTCTATTTGTGACCTTTTCTGTCTAATGGCTGTAATGTTGTATGGGCACCTTGCACTGCATGGAAATAATCTGTACAATACCTGTGGTGCATGTGACAAGGCATAGTATGGCTGCCATCCTCCAACTCACATTTAGGGATGTGTGAGAAATTTGCTCCATTCGTGTGTGTTTTTGCTTTGTTTTTTTTAATGGATTTTCTGAATTTGCACCTCCTGGACCTGAACACAGTCCCAAAGGCAATTTGCAATTGGAAATCCATACATTTCTGAGCTTGCAATATGTTCCGCAAAACCAAAAAAAGGAGTGTTTTACAACATGTGCACATTCGAAAAATGCCCAAAGAAGTGGTGTAAATTTTCATTATTTAAACTGGCATTTGATTGACAGGAATGGATAAAATCAGGGTTTTAATTTTAATCACTTGCACTTGGGGCATTGCTATCTACTATGAATCCTTAGGAAGGAGTAGGCTATAAGCCTCTCTCTCTCTCTCTCTCTCTCTCTCTCTCTCTCTGTGTGTGTGTGTGTGTGTGTGTCTGTGTGTGTGTGTGTGTGTGTGTGTGTGTGTATGTGTATGATACAAAAGACAGACAAGCTGCTTAGTTGATGCACACACACCTAGGAACGGTTCATTTTTGTTTTATAAAGACTTCCCAAAATGCACTATTTTTATAAATGGGATGGAAAAAATTGCTGCTTTCCCCTTCCTCTAGTTCTTTATCTTCAAACTGAAGTTGGACTGGGCAGCCCTTCAAACAGAGGATGTCTTCAAAGAGAGGGCTGTCCTCTGTAAAGAAGGACACATAGCTCTCTGACCCCATGAGACTCTCTCCCTGTATTATGCAGAATTGAAAGACAGGGGGAATATACCAAGAAGCACACCCATATAATTCTGAATGTATTTCAGAACCCCTTGGGATTTGCCAGGCTAAAAATCCAAATTAGATGCATGTGTAGTTCTTCCATACCTGATTCATGAATGCGGTCACCATTCTGACCTTTGTTAGAAAAAAATGGGCTGAAGGTGCCCCGATTGTTTAAAATGTGGTGCTGAGGGTCCTTAGCATTCCCTAGGGTTAGCCTTCTTGGGTTCACAGCCCTCTGAAATGAATGGTGGGGATGCAGGGAGGTTGCATGAAAATGCATGCTAGGCAGTACAGTTCTTTTGGTGGCCAAGCTGTGCTCTGCATACAAACCACCAAACACAGGCCTTCTAATGCAATGCTGATTTGCATTACAGAGGACAAAACATTCTGAGCAGAGAGAATAGCAAATCAGCTGCCTTTTAATGAGCCAGTGAATTTCACACACCACAACAGAGATGCCCACCTTTTATTTACTGTAGGGCCCGGGATTCCATGGGTAGCAAGACTGTTATCTTCACACAATCAAAACATCAGACAGAGACAAAAGACCCACAGCTTTTGCTGGGATGCTGAATTCATCTGTTGGCCCATCACAGAATGCCTGCCTCTGTGTCAGCCACTGTCTGAATGATGCCTTCACAGGGACTCATGTCCAGATATTGTTATTGTGACACAAGGAATTGGATGCATTTGTTAATCAGTCTTCCGCCGGGCGGAAGTCTGGTTTGCGCTCCGTTGATGTGGGTGAAAAATAAATCCCTGGTCTGGTCCCATTGCAAGAGTACACAAAAGCACATCTCCTCTTCTTCTTTTCACAGAACTGGAGAGAACTGAATGCTCTCTTTCCCCACCCCCATCTCTACTGTTTTCTTTAATTGTTCTCTTCTTTTGAATGGTAGGGATTTTTATGGCCATATCAGAAAGTCAGACATTCTTTCTTTCTGTGATGGATCACATTTTAATTAGTATGGAAGTCTCCAGAATTGTAGAAGAAGCGCCTCAGAAGGTTATTGAAGAAGAACTAGTAATAAGAGGAGAAGGAAGAGGAGGAGGAGGAAAAAGAAGAGGAAGAGCAGCAACAGGAGGAGATTCTGCATTTGGACTGGATTCAAAAGTGGAAAGACACATATTAATTGGTGCATGGCGTTTAGGTCCAATAGGAAATTCCAAATAAGTTAGCTTAGAAATGTATTTTTTCTCATTCTGCATGCTGTCTGAAATATATATATATATATAATATTTAATAATACATACCTTACTAGCATTGTTACTAAAAGACATTACTCATATTGCAATATACTGTTTAAATAGGACAAGAGGATAAGGCAGAATTGTACTTCTAAAAAGTATCACTACAGTTAATCATTTGTGAATGTTAAACCAATGGAGGCTGGTGGCTCTAATTTTGGTGAGGATGTTAAACCATTCTGGGTTTCGGTCAGAACCACTACAACTCTAAGGAAGTTGTTCAAGGTGCTGGAACCTACCACAAAACTAGGTTCAGCACCATGGGCAGCTCCTTTAGAGTTCTTGTTAGTTCTGACTGAAACTGAGGATGGATTCATGACCCCACCAAGATTGTAGCCACCAGCTTCCACTGTGTTAAATGTAGAATGCAACTGACCTCAGGTGTTGACCTGGAGGATAACAGACACCACCAGGGGTGTAGGGGAGCCAGAGCTTGCTAGGATGCAGTATTAGCACTGTGACTAGCCAGAATTAGTCTCTTCTGAGCTCAGCTACAATCCTAAAAGTAGCTGTGGGAGCATGATTTTTCCCAGCAACAATATGTTCTTCCCTGTCATCATGAAAAACATTGTGGGGCGGCTTAGTCTTCAATGGGCAATTAAGGCCCATTGGTTTCACCAAAGTCGTCCACCTGGTGGTGATGAAAACTTCTAGAACTGGTTTGTTCATATGGATCAACACAGCTGTTTTCATGTTTGGACTTTCCATGGCTATGGGGACTTGTCATGGTGAGTGCCTGCCCTTCAAAATTTACCACTACCCCCACTGCAAGGGAGGAGACAACAAGAAAGAAGATCAGTACACAAGCTGCTCTGTCTGGTGTCCAGCTGGTAACTGTTGATGGGCAACTTCAAGGCTCCTGTTACCCCTTCTTTTTGGTTTTCTCTTTAAATTGGACTTGGGCTGAAGAGATCCTTTTAAAAACTTTAGTGCTAATTAAATGTCATCTATCACAGAAAGAAATTTCTGATAAGGCCATAAATCAGACTTGTCCATCTAAAACTTATTGGAATTATTTTGACCCTGTTCAGATGTCATGCTGATCCATGGTGGTTAAGCATTTTGAGTTAAACATTATGGCTTAGCATGTTGTGTGAACCATTTCTAACCAAGGTGGCTAAATAACTACGGTTTAAACTAGGGGTGTGCACGGACCCCCCCCGCTCCGCTTCTCTTCAAGATCCGCGATTTGCGGATTGGGCCGCTTCGCTCCGCCCCCGCTCCACCTATGTCCGCTCCGCTCCGCTGCGGAGCTCCAGATCCGGATCGGAGCTCCGTTCCCCCCCCCCATAGGCTTGCATTGAAAGCTAAAAAAGTATACAACTTTTTTTCTGTTAAAGTTAGAAACCTCAAGTTTGGCACCATGACACCTCATGGAGGTATAGATACGCACGCCAAGTTTCAAGCCAATCCCATTATCCCCTGATTTTTGGCGGGGCTCTAACATCTAATGCACCACCCATAACCCCAATTCACACCCCTTTTGATAGCTCCGTCAATTTTTATGTTAGAAACCTCAAAATCGCTACCATGATAGCTTATCCATGTGTCCACATGGACGCCAAGTTTCAAGCCAATCCCATTATCCCCTGATTTTGGGGGAATTTATGAAAGTTGGACACCCCAGTATCTCAGGGATTTAAAGCTGCAGACAGCTCAATGGGCCCATTTCAAAGGAAATCCCAACATGCCATGAATTGGGGAGTAGAGATAAACCTAAATATTAATCTTCTTCCACACTTGAAAAATTGATTTGGAACTTGAGCACAGGAAGGACTTCTCCCCTGAGTCAAAGCAAGACACACAAAAACCATCCCTGCGAGGTGGGCAGGGGAGGAGGGAGGGAAGGCAGGCAGGCAGCAGACATTTCTGGGGGCACAAGGAAGTGAGCCAAGGATAGTTTCAAAGCCAGTAATGCATATAAAATGGAATAAATAAATAAATAAATAAACAAAGGAGGGCTGGAATTAAAAGCAGCAGTGTTGCTGAATAAACAACAAGAAGAATTTTTTAAAAAAGGCTATATCTGTCTTTTACCAGTAAGAGGGGAGTGGACATGCCCAAGGGGAGGGGGAATCATCTGCCAATTTGACTGGTCCTGTCTAGGTACCAGTCTTTAAGAAGCAAACGCTCACTTCAACTCATGATAGGCATTCTCTCCAGTGATTTACCTTTGGAGGACTCTGATGATCCTCCAAGGTCAGGAGAGTGCACTGGGCACGTCCACATGCCCTAGGGGAGCTCATCCCCTTGCACCACATCTATTCAGTTGTTCCCCAAAGTTAGGGTGGGTAGCAGTGCTGTGTTTTCTATCTCTTATTATTGGCTTAGTATATGATTTCAGGTTGTGTTTGTGCATTTGGTGGGGCTACTGTTTTAAAAAACACTGGGAAAAGTCCTTTCAGACTAAGAAAGAGAAGTTCCCAGAATCCCAAGTTACCCGTTTTGCCTATCCCCTCCTCCAACTTTGGGATCATGTGATCATGACCGGGAGTTCACTCTGCCCCTCAGCCCTTCGAAAAAGGTACATTTTCCCGCTGTTTTACCCGATTTTTCCAAAAATTCTAGCAAGTGAACCGCAGCACACAGAGAGCTGAGAGTAGGCTCAAAATGACCCCCAGCCACGACTCTCTAAGCACAAGAAGTTTCAGAAAGATAGCTTCAAAAACAACACAGTTATCCCCTTTTCTTTTCCGCAATGCAATCCTATGGGCGAAATTTTTCAAAATGGCGATCGGATCGGTCTGCGAAAAGAGAAGCACTCCGCGTATGGGCGCTTCTCTTCGCCGTGTTTCTACGGGTCCCCAGTCCGTTTCTACTCTGCCTCTGGGCAAGGCGGAGCAGGCCAATTCGCTTCTGATTCTCTGATTCTAATCGGAGCGGAGCACATCCCTAGTTTAAACATCCTAGCTAACCATTTGCTGTAAACGGGTTAGCAGCCTAACCACGGCTTAGCATGTTGTCTGAACAGGCCCTTTATCTCCTTCCCCAAACCACAGTTATTTCTGCTTCCTCTTTAATATCAGTTGCTGAAAATGTAAAGAATGGGAGTAATACAATCAGGAATACACTGCAGAATACACTTACTTAATTTTTCATTTCATAAAATGGACTATATTTTAGAGCTGTGAACAAATTGCCTGTGAAAAAATTCCAACCTATTTCTGGAGAGAGAAAGGGGGTCGGGAGAATTTCATGAAATTTCTCCAGGGAGAGGGGATATTCTTAAACTGTTTCTCACAAGTAGGGCTCACCATTTCTAGCACAGGGTTGTAGTAGAGCTTCTTTTTTTCCCCTATTGGGTTTGGGGTTGTTTGCACTATCACTGTAAGTGGCAACAACATCAACCATGTTGTTAAAACTGTCCTGCATTTTGCATCCTCCACAATGTTTCATACGTAACGTTGTTACAGGGCATTATAGTGGGCAGATGGAAAACAGCCACCACACACACAAAAATGTTGAAGCAAATTTGAAGAAAATTCTGCAAAAAAATATTTTTCAAAGAAACATCTCAGAACTTTTTTGGGTAGGGGGGTCGGCTCTAATTGTCATTCTTCCCTCTTCCTCAGGGATTTCCAAACATTACATTTCTGAGGAGTGACTGTTGACATATCTTGTCTCGAATGCATATATTCAAATGAGAAGGCCGAACTGGAGAAAGGTTCCGCGTGAACAGCAGTTGAACATGGGTCAGTCAGTCTTAAGAGATAGGCGAGCACATTGAGCTGGGGGTTGGACTCGGTGGCCTTATAGGCCCCTTCCAACTCTACTCTTCTATGATTCTATGATTTATAATGCCACTACTTTCCTGAAAGCTCTGTAGTAGTTGTGAAGAAGGCAGTGTTGTGTCCAGTTCCAAGGCTGTCTGCTAGGCAACATGGATGGATGGGCATGCAAGAGGAACAAGACCCAGTAGATGGAATTCTTGACTTCAGCCTATTTCTTTCTGTAGGGGTAGATTGACAAGCGAGGAACTGCAGTTGTCCCACCCCCACTTGAAAGTAAGTGCAAAGGCAAAAGAGGTTTGCGGGTATAACATCGCTGGTACTGGACACTCCTTTGCTTCGATTACTCTTGAACCCTGAACTAATGCTTGCCTTGAATCCCATGCCTTGGAACCCTGTCTTGGGATATACTGCTGGACTTTAAGACCTTGCTTCTGGCTCCTGTTTGAATTAGGGCAGTGCAAGCCTTGGGCCTCGGATTCAGAAATCCAAATCACAGAGGCCATTTTATGACAGATCCACCATTTTATGATGCATCTGACATTTTCTTGCACAGCCTCTGTAAGCAAGTGGCAACCTACAACTTCTGGGGCCCAGGAACAGCGGGCACACGTGGCCTCACTATTGCCGCCACCATGATCAACCACTCCTCGCTGCAACTGGCCACTGCTGCCATGACCCAGGATTGTCCAGTGACCCTGGAGGGGTTGCTGCACATTCTGCAGCTGCCCTGCAGCCACCTGCTTCCCCCAAGAGCTGCTCATTTTATAATTCATTTTGAATTTCTTTTGGTGGTGTTTTTGAGCTTGCCTAATCACTGCAAGGTGGTTTAGGGTGACATGCATTTCCTTTCAGTTGCACATCTCCCCAGCCTCCCAGGCTGTCTACACTTGGTGATGTGAAAAAGCCCTTTGGGAGGAGTTATCTCAAGATATGGACTTTAATTGAAGTGTAGGAATACGACGAGATGACAAACTGGTGGAGAGATGATTGTGCAATGAAAGGCAGGGGACTCACACACAATCCTCAGCCATCAAATAAATGAACACAAGAACCCCAAGCTCAACAACATTCTCCTTTGAAATTCTTTTCAAAAGCAATTTCTTTCTTTCTTTCTTTCTTTCTTTTTTAATCAGATTGGATGAGAATGATCTGAAGAAATGTGGGAGAATTTTTTGGCACAAGACTAATTCATGCATTCAAATACCGGGAGGTGGGGTTGGTTGAAGAAGAAGAAAATGCTTACTTTTAATGACACATTGTCTATTTCTGGTGGCAACTACTGTTAAGGATAATCTGCAGATAAAAAATAAATGTTGTCTGATAAATTTCAAAACTAGTGTGTTAAGAAATCCCTAGACCCCCATCATATGTTGGCAGTTCCTTCATAGTAGCCTTAGTGTGCACCTGGCCATTTGGCAGATTCTGGATTTTGGAACATCAGCTAAAGTGTGACATTAGTAATGGGAGGGTGCACTTTGGGTGGTTTTTTGTTGTTGTTGCTTATTCCATTTGGTCTCTCTGTTTCCAAGTATTACCTCATAACAATGGTTTCTAAATCCCTCATGCTCTTAGACCTCAGTACCAATCGCTTTTAAGGCAGAGAATAAAATGAAGTGACACCAGATGACAGCTACAATGGTCTCCTTTTTGCTGAGCTTTCACTTTGCTCAATGTCATTGTTGAACTGTTCTGGCACAGTGGAGGAAATAGTCCAACTCCCCTCTTCTTTGCCTTGCTTTTGTGAGCTACTGCGATTATGCATACTACTTCCATTAACCTAGTCGCTAACTGTTCCAGGTTTGTTCGTTTGCTTTCACTCCTGATAATAACAACGTTTGGACCTTTTGAACTATTTCTGGACACATGTAAATGCAGCATAGAAATCAAGTGAAATTCAAATTGCACAAGCATTCTAGCCAAAATAAGATTTATATTCTCATTATGGATGAAGGGAATTCACACATGCATGCACACACAGGGAGACACACAGTTGTAATATGGCATGGGTGTCTACCTAAACCGGTTTAGAGTCCCTGGCAGGGCACCCCTGGGACATGGGATATTGCAGGTCCTATGGTTCCTGAGAGGGCATCCCAGGGGTCATATGATATTGCAGATGTCCCTCTCCATTGGAGGAGAGGGCCATTCCAAGAGGCCTCCTCATCGCAGTGACAGAAAACTCTGCTGGCATCCCTCCTCCACACGCCATGTTTTAGCAGTGGAGGAGGATGGGTGAAGGAGCATATCTGGAGACAGATCAGGGGCAGGCTTTGGATCTGCGGACTTTGGATTCCACCAACAAGAGAGAAAATTATGTCAACCCTGGCGTACCTACTTCCCTTCAAGCTGATTCCCTGCCTTCCACCCTGGCTGGCACAAGCCTATATGGACTTTGAAACCAGCAGTTCATCTACCAGGGGAAGAAGGGGGTGTATCAGGGCTAACTTGTCATCTCTAGCATGGCTTTGTCTTGGGCCTTGCCCATTGACTGATTGACTGATTGCCTACTAACTGATTGTGCCTGATCATAAATGCTTCAAATAGTTGAATAGGTTTTCCTTTTCTGTTTTGGTCCACTCCTACACTTTGCCTTCAGTTTGCTGGTTCCCCTCCCTGTCTGCTGTTGCCAGAAACCTGTCCTTCCTTTGGACCACCCTTTTCATACTTGGTGCTCTTCAGATGTTTTGGATGACATCTCCAAGGATTCTTGACCATTGGCCATGCTGACTAGGGCTGAAGGAAATGGGAGTCCAAAATATCTGGTGGGCACCAAATTAGGAAAAGCTGCTTTTTGGACTAATATCTCCGTTTTCATCCAGAGGTGAATGATTCCAAGTCTTTCATCTGATCCTGTCTGCTCATTGACAGGATCAGATTTTCTTGTACGAGAATTTCATTAATTTGCAAGTGTGCATTTGCAGAACTCTCTCCCCAAAAGGAGGGGAAAAAGTGGTCAACAAGTCAGCACAATCCACACAATTCAGAAAAAGATGGTCTGTAGGTCAGATTCATAGAAATCCAAACTCATTTGAACCTTTTGCAGACTTCTCCAACATCCTTACACTAACTCACCATAACAGCATGCAGAATGCAAAGACTCAACACCATCACTTCCAAGCAAAACAAAAGAAAACCTCATCAGGACAATGGACTGTCAGGCATGATTTACTGTCCTAGTATTCCACTGGGCAAGCTTCATTGCACAAGCTGAATCCCTGATTTGCACAACGGTCTGCATTCCTGCCACACTGCAAAGAATCAAGTCGATGTGCAGTAAATAAAAATGATGTTCTTTGTGCCACTGCATGGGAGAACATCTCTGGAGATTCTAACTAAATGAATTATTAAAGGTGATAAGAAAATGGCTTCTTTCGTGGAAGTTTGGGGAGGCATTTCTTATTATTATTTAATGGCACACTTTGAGAGAGGATTCATTAAAAAAAACATTCCTTTTGGGGTAAGATGTTGAATAACTTCTGTTGAGATGTCAGGCAAGATGGGCTCCTGCAATGAATCAGGTGTGAGCAATTTGTGCCCCTCCAGATGGTTTGGCTACAGCTATCATCAAACCTCACCATTGGCTATGCTGGCTAGGACTGGTGCAAGTTGGAGGCCAAAACTTCTGGAGGACCACAAGTTGCCCATCTCTACCATAGATCTATGGGCATTTTCCCATAGAGAGGACAGTGGGTGGGTTTTGCTTCATGCTATAGGTCAAGTTGGTTTTCATATCTGAGGTTCAGAATTCACCACCACCACCAAGACCATCTGGATTGTTACTCTTTTTTGGATCACCTTTGGTGTGTGTGTGTTAGTAGTTGTAGTTTAGTTGTAAAATGTGAGTTGGCACACTTACTTGAGTCACCTGAGTTTTCTTGGGTGTTGCCTATCATTTCTGACTCCATTAATATAGTTCTAAAATGTAATTATGCTTATTGAACAATACACTCCTATTAGTTTGTGCTTTTCATTGTTCTTAAGCTTTGCAGGGTGTGAGGTCAGAGTCTTTGCTCAAAACAGCATAGTCTTTACCTTGATGAGGAAGATTTCCTATGGGTCAGGAGGTGGAGCTACATCTCTCCCTCCATGTACTTGAGAGGTGGGAGATGAGAATCATATCGGCATACTAGTTAGAAATCTCTCACATAGCTACAGACAGATCCACAAAAGAGCAAGTAATTGCAAGATGTAATTAAATGGTTTCTTCCCAAACTTTTTGGCAGGGTTAATGACATTGAATTACTTCTGACATCTGACTTTTGAATTTTTTTTATTGTTGTTGATGGAAGTCAATGACTGCCCACCTTAACTTGTTATTTTCCTAATATGTAACTTAAAGGCTTTAATTTAAAGATGTATACAAAATTATGCATGGTGTGGAGAATGTGGATAGGAAGACATTTTTCTCCCTCTCTCAAAATACTAGAACCCAGGGTCATCCCATGAAGCTGACTGGTGGGAGATTTAGGACAAATAAAAGGAAGTACTTATTCACACAGCGCATAGGTAAGTTATGGGACTCACTACCACAAGATGTGGTTATTATTAGAATGTAAGCCTATGTGGCAGGGTCTTGCTATTTACTGTTTTACTCTGTACAGCACCATGTACATTGATGGTGCTATATAAATAATAATAATAATAATAATAATGTAGTGATAGCCACCAATTTGGATGGCTTTAAAAGGGGGTTGGATAAATCCCTGGAGGAGAAGGCTCTCAATGGCTACTAGCCCTGATGGCTATATGCTACCTTCAGTATCAGAGACAGTAAACCTGTGTGCACCAGTTGCTGGGGAACATGGGTGGAAGGATGATGTTGCATGATGTGCTGCTTTGTTGGTCCCTGGTTGACAGCTGGTTGGCCACTGTCCTGGACTAGATGGACCCTTGGGCTGATCCAGCATGACACTTCTTATGTCAGCAGATCCCACATGTGAAGAGTGCACTGGGCCAACAAAATACTAACCCATCTCTACATGAACTAAACCTCTCTATGACTGTGACTTGTTCAACAAATCAGAGTTTTAATTCATGTAGAGATGTTTTAGTAATTTGTTTGATTCAATTTTTTTTTTACAAAAACTTACCAAATTCACAGATTCATTCATAAACAGGATTAGTGATGGGCATACTTAACCTGAGCAAATTCAATATTTGCTCAGAAGTAAAAAAAATTGTTCATGTAAGTTTGGACAAGAGTTCTCCTTTAGTATGAAATCTCATTCCATGTATATGCATTTTTGTGCATGCACTGTATCAAGATACATCGAGGGAGCTGTAGTTTGGATTCGCATAGTACAGCATGGCATCATGTGTCACCAAGTTATGTGCCCCTTTTCTGACTGATTATTTCCATGTAGTCTACCTGGGTGATGATGCCATGTGAGGTGTTAATAACCACGAGGTAAACAGTTATAAAGATTGTTTCAAGTAAGATTTTTTTTGGGGAGAGGAGATCAAGGTGGTAGGACAACTGAATTTTTGGGGGGTTACTACTTTACTGTACGTATTCCAAAGCTCACAGTCAATTCCAAACTTAATAATTAATTTGCAATGCATTGATCCAGGCTTCTTACAAAGATGAGCATTATGAACTGATAAGTTCAATTGCAAAATTTAGTGTTATCACTAAATAGGATGGGAAGAACTTGAGATTTCAAATATTTGTATGTGAGAGAAACTGAAACAGAAAGATTCATCCATCCACTCTTAAGTCTGGCTTTGAATCTCTGTTCACTCAGTCATGTTTGTGGTATTGAATTAAGGTTGCCAACCCTTTTTTTCTGATATAGGTTCCTTATCTTTAGCCAGTATGTACAACATGGCTCTTTCCATGTGAGACTGTACCTATTGAATTTGGTTGGTGCAGATGGGTGACAATTTCAGTTTTGGTTGATTTTTTTATAAGAATTTTACCAAAATTTGCAAATTCCTTCATCTACAGGATTGGAAGAACATGTGTTCTAAACTATTCGATTGTGGGAGAAAGCAAAACTGTTAGATTCGTCCATTCCTAAATGTGTGTGAACAAGCAGTTTGGGTTGGGGTGGGGTGTTAAGTATATGAAAAGAAATACTTGCTTAGTCATTAAAATTGTTTGTGTATGGCTATCTCAGGGTTAAACAGAGAAAGTCTATCTGTGGGCAATTACCTTGAGATAGAGGCTGTTCTGGGAACCTTGCCAAGATTCTAAGTTAGCCTCATCACAGCTGTATGTAATGTAGATAAGAATTGTGTAAGATGTGTATATAGTTTCTCACTTGTGTAAAATGGAACTGATCACTGCTTACTGATCACTGCTCTCCGATCACTGCTCTCTGTGTATGCCTCAGTGTGCTGATCTGAACTGATCTGAATTGGACTGCACAGAAGCCTGAAGGAAATAAACCAGCTCTGATGTTTAAGACCTGCGTGATGTGTGTTTGTTTTCTGAGCACAAACAGAGTTCCAGAAGGAGAAAAGTTCTGGCAATAACCCAACATGGGGTTGGTCTTGGTTACTGCCATACATTTAATTGCAACAGCTTGAGATAAGTTCCTTTAAAATCAATGGACATGTTAATCATCTGTACATTCCTTCATGCTGCTTAGTCTTGGCTTTTAATTCTGCTGACTGCTTTCATATTGCTCTTTTATACTATGATGGGATTTTATATAAAGTTTTCAGGTGTCTTATTGTAATTTTTAACTTTGTGGGGGTCACCCAGAGAACCTTTGACAAGACAGGGAGTAAAATACACAGGCTTCAACACCCAGTAAATTAACTTAGGACTGAGCTTTTAGGAACTTGTGCCTGATTCATACGATGGTCTTCTGCATGCATTTATTAGTCACCTGACAACATTTATGGTGGAAGGCAAAAGGTTTAATCCTGTGCATGGCAGCATAATTTGCCAGTCATGGATCGAGAGCTGACTTGTGAATGGTTATCAAGCAACCACTATTCACTCAATGGTCATGCGAAGTAGACCATCGCTTAACTAGTTCCTTTTGTATTTCTACACTGTTCATGACAGTCACGTTTTCCTTGCAACAAAGGACACCATAACATCTGAAAGCTGCCACACAGCAAGCCAGCAAGCAAGCACGCTACCGCAAATCTCACGTAGCCATCAGTCTTAGCAAAACAAATATTGTTTCATGGCCTCCCTTTTCTGCTTTCATTCTGATTACATTCATTATTGAATTACAGTGTTTGAATTGCAAATTTATTCCAAACCTGTGAATTCCTAAAATGGCGCTGCAGCTACTTATGGCACCAAAGGCCTGTGTGAGTTTTACCCTTTGGCTCATCACCATGAATAATTTCAGGGTTTGAAATGACTTCTTGAGAATGATAAGCCAGTTGTTTCTCCCGGCAGGATTCAGCACTCCCAACACATGGAACAGATTATGTAAGCCCTGCAATGTTGTTAAATAAAATACGCAGAAAGAAAATACAATTATTGCTAAAGTGAAAACATACCGCAAGGGATTATTAAAATAGCAAGATGTTTTACATTTTAAGGATGTCCCACTTTCATTTGCCCACTGCAAGATCAACACGAAGGCATTGCTAAGCTAACATTCCAAACGATTCAGTCTGATCTCACAATGGAATTTTCAGAAGGAACCACTGCACTAAATTGCCTTCAGGTCATCGATCCTAGAAACCTACCACAAACTCAAGCTGGATGGTGTCAGGCTAAATGACCCATGAGTCAATGCATAAATCGGTGTAGCTTGTATTTACATGGTCTCCAAGATGAAGATTGCAAATCCACACTTCACCATTTGGTATGAACAACTGATTTCTTTCTTTAGCAGAAAGTGCATTGGGCTGGGTACAGATTCAGTCATGCTTAGAGAGGAGCCATGGAAATAAATGGAACATGTTAATAATGACTAAATTAAGTCTCATTGATTTCAATGAGGGTACTCTAAGCATGACTAAGTGTGGATCCAGTCCATTCATTTATTATTATGATTTTGCATTTGCAGGCAACGTTAGTGTTGTTCCAGTTCATAAGTTGTACAAACTTTCAATCATCTTGGACACTTGTGTGGATAGAGTTTGTCCATATTTTTGTGAAAGCAAAATGGTGTCCAAACCTGAGCATATTACAACCAATCCTGTTCTCAGCTTCAGAAATAGGGGAAAGGGTTTCTATAGACTGAAAAGTCCAGCAGAGCATAAGGCTAGAAAAGAGAAAAGACAAAATAAGATCATGGTAAAAACAACATTTATTTATTTGAGGGTTAAGGAAGGAAATATAAAGTGTTGTTTCCTTCTGTTTATTACTACTACGAACACTGTAAAATGTAATGGATCAAGTTGTGCAACTTAATGCTTATGCTGAATGCAGCCTACCTTGCTGTGTATGGTTGGCTCAACAGGGAATTAATAAGCATCCTGGCTTTATTGCTAGCTTTGGGCTGGAAAAAAGAGGGGGGAGGGGGGAAAGAAAGAAAAGTGAGAGGTCACCAACCTACAATATGTGGATTGTGTCCAGTTTAGTGAGTCACTATTGCTGAGGCTGTTATAGGGTTAGGGTTATAATAACTACTAGGATAGGTTTGAATCCTGTATGTATTAATTAAGATAATGAAACAATGTGACTAGATGTTCATCTTCTATGGGTGCTTCACACCACCCTTCTCTGGGTACCTCACAATCTTAGGTGACCTGAATGGGGACCTAGGAGATGGTCTTCTCTGTTGTGGTGCCTACTTCTGGAACTTCTCACCACAGTGGCTCACCTGGTGTCTTTTTGGTAACAGGAAAACAATTATTATTTTCTTGAGGGTTTTTACTGTTTGATGAGTTTTACCATCTGATTGTATTGCTGCTTTTATTCTGTTTATTATGTGTGTATGTGTGTGGGAATTTTGGGAATTACTGAATTACAGGGTGGTATAGAAATGTAAGAAAATAAATCAATAAATATAATTCCATAAGGGATAAATTGCATCACAAAAAAAGGATACATTGATCTTCTCAGATTTCTGGAGCACATCACTCTCAGTGACATCACTGGCGAGTCCGGATGACAATGTCCAGAAAACAGAGCTACTGTATGATGTTTCAGCAATGGGGAAAAATTGGATGGTTTTGCTATAACATTGTTACAGATGTTTAACCTCTGGAAGTATGTACCTCTGGGAATGAGGGAACAATTCATATGCAGCAAAGCAAAATACTTCGTAAGCCACAGCAGAGGCGATAGTTATGGGAAAGACATATCCATTGACTCTTTCCCTTTTGTGTATTCTGAAAAAGCACACACACACTATGAAAATTAAAATGAGAATGGTTAAGTTCTTGAAAAGGCCTAAGTTGCTTTGAAGCTAAGTAAGTTTGGCCTGTAAGTTGCTTGAATGAGGGACTGCCTGGGTAAGGTACTCTGAGGTTCATGGTGGTGGTGGGGAGTATAAAAATATAATCAGTTATTTCAGAAACAATGGATATCCTACAGATAACAAGTAATCACCTCACATGCCATTTCTACTCCAGAAGAAAGCTCTTTGAGCCCCAAGTCTGGTTCAGAAATCATTTCATAACAAGAGAGAACTGTGGGTTTTGGCCCACTTTATGCAGATTTTGCCTTTGCTTCATATCAGGATCAGGAAACAAGGTGTGTAGTCTATGCAAGTGGAATATAGGAGCATAAGGAGCTGCTTTATGCTTAGTCGGACCATTGGCCCAGTATTGTCAGCACTGACTGGCAGCAGCTCTCCAGGGGTTCAGGCAGAAGTTTTCCCAGCCTCATATGGAGACAACAGGGATTGACCCTGGGACCTTCTGCATGCAAAGCAGGTGCTCTACCCCTGAGCTATGGTTCTTCCTCACGTGAGCAAGTGAGGAATAACTATTTTGCATGTGGATGGAGAAGGTGAATGGGTTTGAGTAGGGATGCATGAGAATTCAATTTTTTGGGTGATTTTGTGACCAGAACATGCCCTATCCACTTCCCCGCACACAAGCACATTTTGTGAGTGAAGGCTCGCACATTCCCGAGCTTGTGATGCCAGTTGTAATAATGTGCATTTAGTTAAAGTGTGTGCTTAAAACTTTAATACATTAGTCCACGGGGAGGAAATGTGCATTTGTGTACCCAAATGCACACTTTCCCCATTCGGTGGTGGTAGTGTGGGGGCTTGCCACGAGGAACAGGAAGATGGTGGACGGAGCTTCCAGGTGGAGCTCCTCAGGGAGCATGAGCTTTGCTCCCACCACTAGATTTGAAGTCTCCAACTGTACAATACAATCTGTGCAATGCTATTCTTTCCCCCCTTTCCCAGTGCTATTCATTTGCCAACATAGCACCTTAGAAAAGCTATCCGATGTGTGGGTGGGGGGAGGACAGGAGTGGTAGTATTGATGCTGCAGGTCTGACTTTCCTACCTGCTTTGTCTACTGTTATTCAGGAAGTTCCTGAAGCCAAACATAAACTACTGCTGATGTTTAACCACAATGCCCGGTCCAGTTGTTCCAAACAGGGATGAAGAGGGAAAAGGCGCCATGAACTGAGCAATAATTTTTCTTCTTTTGAGCATCAGACTTTGCCTCCCTTTCCGTCTCATTGTTTCAAAGTCAATCCTTCTCCCCAGCTAAGCGCATATCCCTCCCTCAGTTCAGTTTACATTTAATTTATTTTGGGATGTTTTGTGCAGTGTTATGAAAATTCTATTTATTGGATACAAAATTTACTTAATTTATTCTTAGATATTAATAGGTGTGTTATGCTGAGTTTTGCTGTTGAACAGCTGAAATAATTGACAGTGTATAATGAATATGTTGTATGGCACTATGTTGGTATTTTTTGTTGTTGAAATAAATAAAGCATTAAAACCTGAAAAAAGAAAAAGAAAAGAAAAAGAATAATCAGGCATTTTGATCAGTTCTAACCTGTTCCCTCAAAGCCTCACAAAGTCACACATTCATCATTCTGTTCTGAGGACTACATAATGTGAAAGGGTATTAATGTTGTTTACTTCACATCCCTGGCAGTGAAACCACTATAGTGGGGCAAAAGTAAAACTGGATAACTTAGAAAATGCTGGGCAGGATCTACACTACTGCGTTGAAACAGTTTGTAACAGTAGTGAGAACTATTGGGGCCCAAGACACTCTCCATGTCCAGTTTTCAAGCCGTTTTCAAAGTGTCATATCCTGCTTGGCGTAGATCTGGCCCTGGTTTCTTCCCACATCCTTTCATTCCCATATTTATTTTGCCCCCATAGGATTCCTAACAGGCACTTCACAGCAAAAAAGCAAAAGTCAAAGGAGGTAGTGGCTAGAGACAAAACATGCTCCTCCCCACCTGCAATGTTGCACTTCAATGTATGCAAGCAAGGAATAGTGACTTGCTCAGGAAGGCATTTTTTTTTCTTTAGGAAGATGAGCAAGGGCGGATCCGCACGTCGGCCCCAGAGTGCATTTATGCGACCCCAGGGCACCCAGAAAACGATAGTCTGTACTTGCCTGTAAAAAGAAATGAGGAAGAGACGCCGCCGATGATGCCGCCGACGCCGACGCCACCCAGCTTCCTGCTCCCCGGCGGCTCGGAGAGCTCTTTTTGAAGAAGGCGGGGTAGAGAGCTTTTTCCGCTCTCCACCGGGAGAGCGGAAAAAGCTCTCTACCCCGCCTTCTTCAAAAAGAGCTCTCCGAGCCGGCCGGGGAGCAGGAAGCTGGGTGGCGTTGGTGGCATCATCGTCGTCGTCTCTTCCTCGTTTCTTTTTACAGGCACGTACAGACTATCGTTTTCGGGGTGCCCTGGGGTCGCATATATGCGCTCTGGGGCCGATGTACGGATCCGCCCCAAGTGGTTGTAGTCATTATGAAAAGTAACAGGCAGCACTTCTGTTCAGCCACCATAAACACTATCGGCACAATGTGCCTGTTTTTAATGATTTAGGGACACTTGGAATGCAAAGGATGAAACACACACACTCACTGTGTGAAGAATCACGTAGACTGTATGTATCTTCTAGGAGGAAACCTGGGTTAAACTTATGAGCAAATAGTTTAGTACAAAACAAACGTAGCATAGGGACAAGCAGCTGAGGGAGGAGGGAAGGGATTAATCTGGGAAGCTTTAGAACTTCCCTAACTCATTCTATAGCTCTTTGATTGAAAGCATCAACTTTTATTTTATTAACTTTCTTCTGCCCTTCTAAAGGTGAGGGTACTTTCTAGGTTTCTCTCTGTCTCTCTCTCCCAGCCCTTATGAAATTGGCCTGGGGTTGTTGCTCCGCCTAAGTTTTACGTAGCAGCTGGCTGTGATTAGAAGGATTGGGGAATGGATCAGTGCTTGATTAACTTTCAGCTGGTCTTGGTTTACCCGAGTTCATACAGGAGAAATAATCTTTTGGTTCAGCTGAATGTCGGACATTAATGCATTCCAGACATTTTTGGGCCCACCCAAGCAACAAAGTGAGGGGATTCTTTTTCATAAAGATGCACATTTGGGGCTGTCTTTCTTGTCCTTTCTAACACAATGCTGATGTAGTGTTTTTGGATCCAGGTTGTGACTGAAGAAGCAATCCTTTCACCATATCTGTTTATTCTTCAGTATCTAACGCTCAATCCTGTCCACACTTTCTTTGTGGCAAATACTTTTCAAGCAAGCTTCTTCTAAGCAAACATGCATAGGATCTGGCTCTGCAACGACATCTTACTTCATATTTCAGGAGTGGGGGAACCAGTGGCCCTCCAGCTATTCTTGGACTTCAACACCCATCAGGCCCTGCTTACCAGCAGTGGCCCAAGATATTTTGCTACCTGAGGTGAATGTCAAGATGGCGCCTTCTCCCATTCTATGTACAAAAGCCTACTGGATTGGCTGTTGAACCTTACTTCAACACTGATAATGGGACAACACCTTCCATTGCACCTGAAGGCAGCGAGCTCACTTAAGGGACACAGGGCAGGCTGCATGTCACACAGATCTCTCCTCCAGTACCTTGCTGCCATCTGCCCCATGTGAGGTAGGGTGGCCATATGAAAAGGAGGACAGGGCTCCTGTATCTTTAACAGTTGTACTGAAAATACAATTTCAGCAGGTGTCATTTGTATATATGGGGAACCTGGGGAAATTTCCTCTTCATCACAACAGTTAAAGCTGCAGGTGCCCTACCCTCTTTTAAATCTGGTCACTGTAGTATAGCTCCTGCAGCTTTAACTGTGGTGCTGAAGAGGGAATTTCACCAGGATCTCCATATATACAAATGACCCCTCTAAAATTCCCTTTTCTATGCAACTGTTAAAGACACAAGAGCCCTGTCCTCCTTTTCATGTGGTCACCCTAACAGTGTGAGGTGACTGCTTCACTCTGCCGAATGATAGGGCCAGCCCTGCTGCAAGAATAGCTGGTGCTTAGGATCATTGCAGCATCTCAATGAGCTCAAGAAACTCTGCCTCTTCCATCTCTAATACAGAAGAATTTAGATGTATATGTAAATATAGATTTGAGCTCTAAGGCTACATTCCAATGCATACTTTCATGGGAGAAAATTCCAATAAAATTAATAGGACTTCTAAGAAAAGATGGCTAGTCTTCAAGCTGCACAGAACCCCCTCAGCTATATAATGGGGTATTTAAGTGGTTGGAATGTGTACCCCTCCGTATATATACCAAATATCCTTAACCTTTAATTGATTTTCATCTGCTTGCGATTTTCCTGAAGAAGAGGTTTATTCTCTCCTCTTGAACAAGCCTTGGGAGGGAGAGGCAGGGTTGCATCCAACAATGCTCATTGATTGCATCCTTGCTGCAGGGCTGAGGAAACTGCATTGGTCAATGTTTCTTCTACTACAGAGCTAGGAATGGTCCAGTGCCCTGGGGTCCTGTCAGCTCAGCTTACTATGAAGCTTCCCAATTGGGTTAAAGTGTGGTCAACTGCAACCTGGAGTTTTAGGCTTTGCATCTTCTTTTTCCAGGGGGAGGCGGAGGGGACTGCAACATGGACTGAGTCAGACAGACTACATTTCACCACTCTCAAAGGTTTGTCAGAACTGTCCCATAGGGTAGCTCTGATTAGTTCCTGTATCGAGAGAGAGAAAGAGAGGCCATAGCTAGATGAGGGCTTATCCCGGGGATCACCCTGGTATCATCCCTGTGTGTCCACATAATGCACAGGGGATCCTGGGAGCAGGGAGGGATGATCCCTCTATTTCCCCGAGATTTTGCCCTACCTTTGCAGCCCAGTTTTTCTGCGGTCCCAGGCTGAGACCGTGGAACGTGTGGCAGGGCATTGGGGTTTGTCCGGCTCCTCGTGGTTACTCGCAAGGAGCCAGGAACCGCGCATGGGCCACAGAGCTCCTCAGGAGCTCTGCGCCTATTGGGGGTAGCAGGGAATAATAATAATAAAAAAAACACAAGCCTACCTTTGAGTACACGAGCAGTCATGCACTTCTTCTGTGTGTGTTTTTTAAAAAGCAAACGGCGAGTGCAACATCCTCTACCTCTGAGGCCATCGCATACCACTTGTAAACAGAGGGGGAGATCTCACGATAAAAATATCGTGAGATCCTCACCCTTCCATCATGCTAGACCAGAGTAGGATCTACACTATTGCTTTAAAGTGCTTTATAACAGTTTTGACAACTTTTGGGGCCCAGAACGCACTGCATATACAGTTGTCAAAACTGTTATAAAGCGCTTTAAAGCAGTAGTGTAGATCTGGCTCAGGTAGGTCTATGGGGGGATCTACACTATTGCTTTTAAAGCTCTTTAAAGCTCTTTGAAAATGTTTTGAAACCTGTATATGCAGTGTGTCCTGGGCCCCAACAGTTGTCAAAACTGTTATAAAGCGCTTTAAAGCACTTTAAAGCAGTAGTGTAGATCCCCCCTAGCTGAGGCCAGAGAGAGCAAGAAAGAAACAGCAAAAAGGGACTGCTTGTGAAGTGCTCTGCATTAGCATCCCATTAACTCAGCCAATTACTGTTTATCTAAAAAAAAAAAACCCTGAATGCTTCTTGCTCTCACTTAGGAAGACAGGTACATAATACTGGAGGCCTTGCACATGGATTTTCTTAAGGTGTTATTTCCTGAATGACTGAATTGTTTATGCAGCTTATAAAGCTCTTACTATCGCCTCTACAACCCCTTCTAGGTTAGTAGCAGCTACTCCTGGCCATGGGGTAACTTCAAAGTATTCTCAATCTCTTGCTCTGGGCAACTGTTCATAGAGTGAAGGAAAGGTTTTTTTTAGAAAGAGGGATAAAGGATTATTTTTTTTTCATTTTTAAAAACGCAGGAAACTTTCCCCCCAAACAACAGGTAGCAGCCTAATTTTGCTTGTTTAATTCCTATACTTGTAACTACACGGTCACTCCAAAATGTATTCTGAGCAAAGGAATATATATATATATATATATATATATATATATATATATATATATATATGTGTGTGTGTGTGTGTGTGTGTGTGTGTGTGTGTGTTTCTCCTATTTCTCATTTGCATATATAAACACCACACTCGAGGAATGCTCAGCTTCAACTTGAGCAATATCTGGCAAGCCTCAGATAACTTTCAGTTAAATCTGGAGGGAAAACTTTGCTTCAGAAAGAAATATCACAGCACGTATGGAAGAAAATATAATGAAAGGAAGCTATGAATGCTGAACATATTGCCAGTATACTTGAGATGCCTGTTTTGACCTCAGTTCCCTTTAATACAATTGTTTTATTATGTTGTTTTCGATTTATATCGATTTGGGATTTTATTTGTGTTTTTACTGTACATCACCCTGAGAGCAACAGAGCAACTAATAACTCTTAGAAATAAATGAATGAATACAATATCAGCACTGATACCCCCTCTGCTCTCGTCTTACTTTCTTGTTCAAATCTTTTCTTCAACACACTTGCTGTGCCGTGATTGCCCTGGTACTCCAACTAGTTTGGCCAGATGTGAAAGAGGACAGATGTAAAATGCAGCTAGCTTGTCGTTCAAGCCAGATTTGCTGAAATCCCCATTTCTACACAACTATTAAAGGTGCAGGAGCCCTGCCTTTGTTTGCACCCAGTCAACCTATAAGCTCCATCCGATGAGTGTTTTACTGCACGCTCATTACCGGGCACTTGTGAATTACTCACATGACCTCGCCTGCCTCTTGCCCATCTTCCGCCCCTTCTGGCCATTATTGTGCCGCAAAAAACCCCTCATTAAGTCCGGTTGCTGCTCTCTCCTACTGGACTGAATGGGGCTAATTATTTCCTGTTTTCAGGAAGCGACATGGGAGTGGCAACAGAAGTGACAGGAGCCGCGCATTTGACTAGATGTGATGAAGTTTTATGAGCAACCCAAGTGGTTACTTGGTACAGCACAATTTTTGTTGTTGTTAGATTATGAAGCATTGCACAGTCTGCAAAATGTTTTCCAGCCCCCCATACAATGTTAAGGAGGATACTGGGCTGCAACTTTTGGAACATATGGTATAGCAGCCTTCCCCAACCTGGTGCTGTCCAGGTGTATTGGACTTCAACCCCCAGCATCCCAGTTGTAGACCAATGCATGTTGGGGGATGGTTGTAATCCAACACATCTGGAGAGCACCAGGTTGTGGAAGACTGTGGTATAGTGATGCATCCTTATACGTTTCTTGGGAGTGGGAAAGAGGTATTTGGAAAACTCTCCTGTAAAAGGATGAGGATTCTCTAAACATGGGGTATTAATTTCTCCTCCCTCTCAACTTTACTCATGACACATCTCCTGCCCAAAGAAGGAGAAGGCAGACACATTTGCAGACCTATGGGAGACTATAGAAGATAGTTGTGCAAACTGAGTTGCAATCGAGACAAAATGGATACGTGGAAATCCCAAAAATCAATAGGACACCTAAAATCCTGTTGCTTTTAGCAAATACCTTTTTTCTGGATTACATCCATTCTCTCTGTTGCAAGAAGAGAAATATTGCAGATGGAACAGCCTCAATAATTGTCATTCAAATCATTACCAGATTTTTTTCTGTAGATGCTACTGTCTGACGTTAACACAAACAGTGCAAGAGGGTTGGATTTTTAACAAGATAAACATTACAGGGAGATGACAATAAAATGACTACAGAGCAAACTGCATCTTCATAAAATCACTTGCCGCTACTCTAAATTTTGTAACGGGCTCATCTGGTAAATGACAGTAGTTCACATTATGTTCATTGTGGTGTATCCAGATTTCTCCCTGGAGAAGGAGGGAGACGTTGGACAGAACTGATGTTCCGGGGATTTCAAGCAACTTTCTCATTTTCTGCAGGATTAACATTATAAATAGCCTTCTTGCCTGAACAATGAAATGCAAAATAGTTTAATATGCAGGCATCTGTGTCTGGCTGCTAGTGATGCCATGGAGTTTAGTTCAGCTTGACTTCCATCCTACTTTTAGCATATCAGCCAGCAGACCTTGTGCCATGTAATTTGTAATGTATCTCGGCCTGGGACTATCTTCCAGTGGTCTTCCCTGTCACTTTTATTGGAGTATTTCTTGCCATGGAGGAATGAGTGAACTCCTCACCAGATGCCAGGAGAAAACCCGGTGTCCTCCCAGCCCAACGGCTTTGGTGGGAAACCAGCCATTGCGAGGGGGGAGGAGCTGAATGAAGCACCCCTCATAACATAACATGTGTGCTGCAGCAGGCAGGGCAGGGCTGCTTTGAAAATGTCTCTTTTGTTCTCCTCAACCAGGTTTGAAAATGTCGGTGTCTTCAAACCAAAAATGAAAATATATGGTTAAGGGAGAAAAGATGACTATTGAGTTATTCTCAGTTCTTTTCTTTTCTTTCTTTTTAAAGTAGGCTGCATGATCTGCTTTATTTTGTGGCTTTATCAGGATTGGATTGGTTGGAAAGGATATGGTAGGTTTTAAGAGAGGAGAAGCATTTGATGGGGGAATATCTTTAAGTGTTGGCTCTGGATGTTAGCTTCCCAAGAGAGGGTAACACAACCCTCTAAGATAGAAATACAAAGAACTAAGGATGAGTACTGTGAATCTGCGCTGCATCACTTATATGATGCAGCCCCAGATTTGGGGCCACTGTGGGGCTTTCCCAAGAAGCTACACTTTGAAAAAGTTGGGGACTTACCCTGACTTTTTCAGTGGAAGCAAAGCCAGTATGGCTGTTCCGCCAGTCACCCAGTGGGCTTCCATGGCCGAAGAAGACAAAAAGGAGTAGACTGCATGTCATTACATGACTGGATGACTGCACTCAATAGTTTATGTAGATGTTAAATAAAACGGGGGACAAAACCAAACCCTGTGGAATCCCATACTGGAGAATCCATGGGGCCAAGTGGTATCTTCCAAATACAACCTTCTTGAACTGACCATCAAATAGGAGCAAAACCACTGCAATGCAGTGCCTACCAGTCCCAATTCAGATAATTGTCCCAGTAGGATACTATGGTTGAAGGTATAGAACATTGCTGAGAGATCCAAGAGAATCTGCAAGGTCACACTCCCCCTGTCTCTCTCCTGACACGAGTCATCATACAGGGTGACCAAGGCTCTTCCCATGCCAAAACCCAGCCTGAAGCTTGACTGGATCTAAACAATCAATGACATCCAAGAGTTTCTGGAGCTAGTTGGCAACCATCCACTCAAGAACCTTTCCCACAAAAGGAACATTTGCCACTGGCCTAAAATTATTAAGACATTCCACATCCAGGGATGGTTTCTTCAGGTGTGATCTCAACACTGCCTCTTTAAGGTGGATGCAGGAGGAGAAGGGAAACCCCATAAGGGAGTAAGAAAACAAGCCAAAGGTACCCAACAAGCCTATGATTTCATTGCTTTTTGAGCAGACAACTCTAGCAACCATTTAAATTGCCCTGAGGAAGGACATTTTTTGTCCAAAACGTGTAGGCTATCTTCAGCAAATCTTTTTTCTATACAAATAATTTTTTTTAAGATTATCTTTGGTTCTGCCCTTGCCTTTGGCTTGTTTTCTCACTCTATGAGGTGGCCCAGAACCATTCCCTCCTGCAAGGAGGCATTTATCATCTCCCTGACACAACCAGGTGTTCATTCCCTGCTAGTTTTTATAAGCCAAGAGGGCCAATGATCCAATATGGATGTGGTTGCACGAACCTATCCAAGCAACTTGTCAACCTCTCAAGCTGTACCAAATGAAACTCATCTAAGAAAACTGCCCAAAGTTGTGTTCTGAACACCTCTCCTGCAGGTGAATCTGGTGAGGTATTCAGAAGTCCCAGCGGATGCAAGAGATTTTATCCTGGAAGTGCCTAGCAAAGGAATTACAGAGAGGTCTACAGTGCCTTACAGGAGCAGCATGTAACAGGCCATGGACAACCATGAAAAGCTCCACTGGGCAGAATATGGAAGATTGAATAGAGGCAGCAAAATGTTATTTCCTCACCCATGGTGAAAGCAGTTATTTGCAGTGCATGCCGTGACCTGGACTTTGACATTCTCTTCTCAGCCAGATGAACAACAATGCCTGGACCTCCTACAGATATCTTTCCAGCATATGAGCTCCAGATATGAGCAATAAATTCTGCCTCAAACTCAGTGTGTGTGTGTGTGTGTGTGTGTGTGTGTGTGTATGAAGCAAAATGATAAACAAAAGGCTGACTGCCTGAAACCATGGAGCAGTCAGATAACCTAATACTCTTCTGGAGATGACAACAACAATTATTTTCCCTATGTAATTGAGTTTGGCATTTTAAATACTTTAAAAACCACTTCTAAGGAAACATGCAACCTCCTCTGGCACAAAGTGTAAGTACTGTAAGGCTGCACAAAGAATTAGGAAATTTTCACCAACGTTAACTGTGCAATCCTATGTGGGTCTACTTGCTAAGTCCCACTGAGTTCAATGGGGCTTTACCCCCAGCTCCTTATGCTCAGGATTGCGACCAAATGTGAGTTCAAACATTAAAAAAAGAGAGAGCCCTCTTCTGATTTGTTTGCCCTGCTGTCTCAGGCTTTCCCTCTCTCCTTGCTGCCTGCTCCCTGTTTCTAAGGCGGCTTTTAAAAACTTCTGAGCAAACATAATATTTGCTCTGATGAGGGGGGGGGAAATCATCTCGTCAGCCCTCCAAAATAAATAAGAGATCTTCACATTGTCATTCTTCATTTAGAAGTGTCGGAAGTAAAATCCCTGGAAAATAGCCTGGGAGGCTGCATCAGGATGACCCATTGACCTCCGCAGGCATGGAGGATCACTTAGCAGCGGTATTTTTCCAATTAATTTTGTGTCAAAAAGACACCAGACATTAGAGATTGCATTTCATCATGATAATATTCTGAGAGCAGCAAGGTTTCTGAGCTGGAAAAAGCCACATATTAAAACCTTCATACAGTGAAGAGTCACAGGAAACATATCACTTTACTCATGCACCATTTCTAAGCAACCTAATAGTGTTGAATGATGATTTGGTTTCTTCCTGGTTTGAGGCGGTTATCTACATGTGACACGCAAACACATGGGGTGCTTAATTATTTCCTTTCCATTTCTGTTTCAAATCCTGTTCACCCCCCAAAAGAGCAGCTTTTCTTTTTCAAGGTTCAAAACACATTTGCTGTGCTGTTTCTTCCCCAACAGAAACATTCTCTTTCCCATCAGAAGAGGAGAGAAGAACACTGAGCAATGCTGGATGGTCCTGAGCACCTCAAACCAGCACTGGACAACAATCCCCTGAAACAAACGCCCCACTGTCACCAGCAAGGTCTCCCTGACCCAAAAATGAATTGCATCTATATTGGGAAACATGAGAAGGAGGAGGACACAGAGAACTCTGAGGAGGCACTAGCTGTTGAAGTAGACACAAAGATTGTGGCCGAGTACTTGGGTGAATCAGCTGACACAAATTCAGGCGAAGGGAATTTGCATGCACACAAATTTCAGCAGGTGTTATTTGTGTGCATGCAACAGCCAGTGAAATTCCCTGTTCATTACAACAGTTAAAGCTTCAGGATATATACTAATATCATGAGATACAAAGGAAGGCAGGGCACCTGCAGCTTTAACTGTTGTGATGAAGAGGGGATTTCACCAGGTGCTGCATGCATACCAATGACACCTGCTGAAATGCCCCTTTCAATATAACTATTAAAGATACAGGAGCCCTGTCCTCCTTTCCATATGGTCACCCTAAATTATGGGGCTTCCACCAAAAATAGCAGTATTCAGTTGGCTCTCCCCACCTGTATGTAGGCAAATGTATCCTGACTGCCTGACTGTCAGCAGCAGGGAATGATTTAGAGCAGAGAGCACTGCAGGAAAATATTATGCAGTTTCTAGAGATGGGCAATTCCATATGTTTCACCTTCTTCCGCATTTTCTTTTTTATTTGGGTGGTGGTGGTTTAAGTTCTTTTTGTCCACAATATGAAGAAATTTCCAAATTTGGGTAAGTTCTTATCAAACAATGAAATTCTCACCCATCTGCACCAGCCAAATTCCATAGGTAAGGATATTCCTAGCATGGATAGGACCGTGTTGTACCTGCCTGCCATGCAGCTGTTAAAGATGAAGAACTTGCCAGAAAAAAAGAGGTGGTAATCCTAATACAGCATGACAAATATGCTCGAATGCACGGTGGCTCAAAGCCAGACTTTATATGATCTAAGTTTTCATTTCATTTTCATTTACTACATTTCTATACCGCCTAACAGCTAAAGCTGTCTGGCAGTTTACAAAGACTAAAAACCATTAAAAACACATTATACCAAGTATAAAACCATTTACAGTCAAATTTAAAGAGACAGTTCACACACAGATAACATAGATCTAATAGCATTTCAAACAATCAAGGATAAAATCAATCCAAAACCTGATTAATCTCATTATATGCTGCCAAATGCCTGAGATAAGAAAAAGGTCTTAATCTGGTGCCAATGAGTGCAACGTCACTTGACCCATTTCAATGGGGAGAGAATATCTACCTTTTTATCCATCGATCTACCCAATTCTGAATTCTCACAAAAAATATTAGGAACATCAGCATCTTTGGAGGTAAGTCCCGCCCCCATCCCATACCCTAAATATAATCAGATATTTTGAGTTCAGCTTTCAGGGTAGTTTTTTTTTTCCTCGTGAAAACAATAAATGTCAATATCTGAACCACATTTAAGTATTTTTGTTGAACTGTCACCCAGCCAAATAAAACGTTTTTTATGTCTTTATGCAAAGGCACGTTACCATTTAAAAATAAATATTTAAATACAACTTCATAAGGGAAATATATTCCTGTGGTTAGATGAGATCCTCTAGAAAATTAAGAAGTGGGGCTCTGAAAGCATGTGGTTCTGTTACAGTTTTCCTGTTTGGAAGTTGGCTGATCTGTCATCTGTCATCAAATCAGTTTTACCACAAATTTCTTTAAGGCACAATCCTATGCATGTTAAGACAGAAAAAAAGTCCTAGAACTCCCAGCATGCTCCCGAGTGCCCACTCCAGTGCTGTGGAGCCCATAATTCACCTTGGTTTACAGAAGATCCATGGACAATGAAACAGGCTGGATGACAGCTAGAATGCAGGTGGCGCATGAGTACGATCAAAGATCAGCCAAGACTCTTTGTTGTGCCTACTATGCAGCAGTGAGGATGGGGAAAAATCGTATTATTGCCTCTTCCATTTCATCTGCAAAATGCCGCCCAGCAGAATTATTCCAAGTGGTGAAGCGCCTGTTGGGACAAGGCTCGGGCTCAGAGAAACCAGGATTGGAACCCTCGATCATCTGCTATAACAAATTTGCTAGGCACTTCGAGGAGAAAGTTGCTGGTATTTGCTCAGAACTTGAGGCCACAGTTATTGCAGAGCCTGGGGAGCTGTCCAGTGCCCCATCTGGTCATTCTTCCTGGGATCAGTTTAAGTTTTTGCAGCCTGATGATTGGGTGTTTTATTGTGGTTTTAATTTTTGTGAACCGCCCAGAGAGCTTCGGCTATTGGGCGGTATAAAAATGTAATAAATAAAATAAATAAAAATAAATAAACAAGACGCTTGGATCCGTCTGTCCCACCACATGTAAGCTTGACCCTTGCCCATCTTGGCTAATGCGATCCAGCAGAGGTGGATTGCTTGGGTGGGTCCAGGGGGTGGTAAATGCCTCACTTTGTCAGGGGGTGGTGCCTGCTGCCTTGAAAGAGGCTGTAGTGCACCCTCTCCTGAAGAGGACCTCCCTGGACCCAGAGGTATGTGAGAACTACCACCCTATCACAAATATCCCCTTTTTGGGCAAGGTACTTGAATGTGTGGCAGCTGGGCAGCTTCAGATGTTCTTGGAGGAAACTGATTATCTGGACCCACTTCAGTCTGGTTTTAGGCCAAGGCATGGCACTGAAACAGCCTTGGCTGCTCTGACAGATGACCTACTCTGGATGAAAGACAAGGGGAGTGCTACCCTGTTGATTTTCCTGGATCTCTCAGTGGCTTTTGATACCATTGATCATAGTATCTTACTGGATTGGCTCTGCGAGATGAGACTAGGAGGCACTGTGTTACAGTGGTTCCACTCCTACTTGCAGGGCTGATTCCAGACCGTGGTATTGGGGGGGATTCCTGTTTCACCCCATGGCTATTAAGCTGTGGATACCCCATGCTGTTCAACATCTATATGAAGCTGCTGGATGAAGTCATTGGGGGTTTTGGGATTGGGTGTCTTGAGTATGCTGATGATACTCAGCTCCTTGTCATCAGAGTCAGCTGGGGCAGTGAAGGTGCTGGACCAGTGCCTGGAGGCAGTAATGAGCTGGATGAGGTCTAATAAACTGAAGCTGAATCCTGATAAGATGGAAGCTCTGTTGACTGGTGATTCCCGAGTCTGGGAATTGGGTAAGCAACCTGTTCTGGATGGGGTTGCACTCCCTCTGAAACAGGTGTGCAGCTTGGGAGTACTCCTACATCCATCCTTGTCACTGGAGGCCCAGGTGGACTCGGTGGCCCACAGTACTTGGGGTCAGCTTCAGCTGATCCACCAGCTACACCTTTCCTGGACAGGGACAACCTAGCTACAGCAGTGAGGCTGCCCTTGAAGACAACTCAGAAGTTGCAGCTAGTGCAAAATGCAGCAGCTAGACTGCTGACCGGTACATCTTACAGAGACCACATAACACTAGTCTTAAAAGGAATTGCATTGACTGCCAATATGCTTCTGGTCGGAATTCAAGGTGTTGGTAATGACGTTTAAAGTCCAAAATGACTTGGGACCTCGATACTTGAGGGAGCACCTCTCCCTATATATGCCTGCCCAAGACTTGAGATCTGTTGGAGGAGCCCTACTCTGCATCCCACCAATGTGAGACATACACTATGGTGGGACATGGGAGGGGGCTTTCTCTGTTGTGGCACCCTGCTTATGGAATGCCCTCCCCTTGGAGGCCCAACTAGCACTGGCACTGGCTTCATTTTGGCACCAAGTTAAGACCTGGCTTTTCACTGTCTAGCTCCTTCCTATCTCTCCTCTCTCATCTCACACTATTGCCCCACTCGTGCTCTTCGCTCCTCTGATGTCATGTTTCTCACCTGCCCAAGGGTCTCCACTTCCCTTGCTCTGCTTCGTCCATTTTCTTCGGCTGCCCCTTACGCCTGGAACGCTCTTCCAGAACATTTGAGAACTACAAGTTCAATCGCAGCTTTTAAAGCTCAGCTAAAAACTTTTCTTTTTCCTAAAGCTTTTAAAACTTGATTTTGTTCTGACTTTTATACTGTTAGTTTTACTCTACCCAGTGCCTGTTTACCCTACCCTGTGCCTATTTGCATTCTCTTCCCCTCCTTATTGTTTTATTATGATTTTATTAGAATGTAAGCCTATGCGGCAGGGTCTTGCTATTTATTGTTTTACTCTGTACAGCACCATGTACATTAATGGTGCTATATAAATAATAATAATAATAATGATAATAATAATAATAATAATTAACAAAGACTTTGATGGCTAAATTTACCAAGCCTAAACATAGTTTTAATTGGTTTTACTGTTTTAAAATTCTATACTGGTTTTAGCTTATTAATGGTTTAATTTGTTTTTATCTGTATATCTTCATTGTTTTATATTGTTTATATGATTTTACCTGTATGCCACCCTGAGATCCTTGTGATACAGGGATACAATTTTTTTAATAAAAAAATAAAAAATAAAGGTTTATTAATTTAAAAACAAATCTAACTGAGGGGCAGGTATGCTGTATAGCAAAACACCAGCTCCAGTGCCATCTTTATTTCCAAGACTGCCTTTGGGTGACGTGTGTGCTATACCATTTGCTGTGTCCTGAGTTTTCCCCTTAATTTTTTCCACATGTAAATGAAGGCTGGCCATTCATTCCTATGGAGAAAAGTACAATGGGTTTTGTTTTCAGAGGATTCAAAACCCACTCATCCCATCATCCCAATACAGGGTGGCCCAGCCTGTATTGCTATGGACCCCACAAAAAGAAGGTACATTACAAATTATTTTGTGCACCCAAAGATCCATGTAGTATGCAGGCCCTCTTTCCCCACACACATCTGCCCATTCACAATGGCAGGCATTCTACTAGTTTTTCATAATTGGATTTATCCCCACAAGCTGGCAAGGATAGATACTTCAAATGTCAGTGTCATTGTTTTATTTCTGTCTCAAACACTGCAACGAGCCTTAGCTACGGCTCTAGCTAAGAGCTTCCCTCCTCCTGCTAACAAGTGCCTTTGGTGGGGCCACTAGAGTGAGAAGTAGAAGCAGCCCTCCCATTGGGCTTAGATTCATCACTATGGCCTGCTAAATTACAGTCTGCTCAACTTTGTAACTAAAAATGATTTTTCCTTTTCCCTCCCAATTCCTTTTCCTTTTGTGTCATGTCTTTTAGTTTGTAAGCTTGAGGGCATGGGCTGTCTTATTTCAAATCTCTGAAAGCCACTTGGGATCTTTTCATCTGAAGAGTGAGGGGAAATCCATTCATACACACACACACACACACACACACACACAGAGGACATGCTTACTTATTTCTGCTTCAGAAAAAGTTGATTCTCATTGCTGTGTTCATTGCCTAGTAACTTGCTCAAAGTAAATGTCTGGCCCCAAATTGGATATGGTGCTGTTAAGAAGTACAGTATCACCTTTCAGAGCAAGAACCAAGCCATGTTGCCCTGCTATAGAAGTTTAGCCTAGACTTCTTCCCTTTCACATTTTATGGTGTTCCCCCCCCTCCCCTTGAGCACAGTGGTAGCAAATCACACATTACTGGATTTCAAAACTTTATCAATCCATCTGTCTTTCTAATACCACTCTTCGGCTCCCAATGAATCTTATATCCATTGTGTTACTTACCGCCCAGCTTATTTGATCCCTTGGAAAGATAAATGCCTTTTCCTGAAAAATTAAACAAAGGGAAAATTAAAGAACAGGGAAAGATAAACAATACCATAAAGTCCAATTTCCTCTCTTCTACATGATCTGTCTTTCTAAATCCTGTCCCCAGACACATGTGTGAGAAAATCACACTACATGGAATCATGAACTGCTTTAAGGAAGTATATAAAAACCAGGTAATTAATGTGAATAATAGCTAATTTAATCAGCTGAACTTGGTGCAGAACACTCTTAAATGCACAAATGAATTGTTAAACAAGAAGGTCCCTTTTTTTAATGATCTACATACCATTTCAGATCACAACATACTTATGCTTAAGGCTAAATACTTCCCTTAGACTACAGGTTTAAGGAATTTTCAAATGTATAAGTGTGTCCCCATGTGGTGAAGCAGAGGTGCAACTATGTGAAATCGGTACACCCACAGAGCCTTTTCCATGGTTGCATTCCTGCTTCACCACATAGAAACAGATTTATAAAAATGAGTCAATGTGTAAAAATTGCAGGCATTTGCTACCTTGTGTTAACATTTCCTTGTTAAAAAAAACCCAACAGATTATGTAAATTCACCGTCAGAGATGCCACCAAAATTATCATAGAATCATAGAATAGCAGAGTTGGAAGAGGCCTATAAAGCTATTCGAGTCCAACCCTTTGCTCAGTGCAGGAATCCACCTTAAATCATACCTGTCCATGCCTCTAGTGTGGGAGAGACCACGACCTCCCTAGGTTATTGGTTTCATTGTTGTACTGCTCTAACAGTCAGAAAGTTTTTCCTGATGTCCAGCCGGAATTTGGCTTCCTGTAACTTGATATGTGCAGAATTGTTCTCTGTTGCGCCAGGGGGTCAGACTAGAACTAATGGATGGAAAATACAGGGAAGCAGATTTCTGCAAAACATTAGGAGCAACATCTAATGGTAAGAACAGTTCAACTTTGGAACAGACTGCCTCAGGAAGTGTGTGTGTGTGGGACTCTCTTTCACTGAAAGTATTTAAACAGAGGCTAGATAGCCCTCTGCCAGGGATGATGTGGTATAATTCTGCACTGCAATTCCTGCATGGATTTGAGGATGGACTACATTACCTACAACACACCTTCTAATTCTATGTTCCTATGATTTTCATGTTTCAACACAGATGCCCCATTTTGCTATCAAACCTTTATCTGGAATCTGGAAAGGTCAAGGGGGCAGGGTTTCCAAATTGCCAAGCCAAATCCAGCCACCTATTTCTCACTTGATAGGTACACAGTTGCACAAACACATTCCACGTGTATTTTAGGGAGCCCAAAGAGGTAGATTAAAAAATGAAATCCTTAAAGAAAACATTTTTCCTGGACATTTTTCTGGGAAAGTAGAGGGTGGGTCGGACAGGACGAAAAGGGTCTGACTTTGGAAGAGCAGTCTGAAGCCCGGCAGGATGCATTTTTTTTTAATTAACAAGGCATGAATTTAAATACATTAAGATCTAAACAAAACACGGAGAGAATTGGAGAGGTGAAAAGTCACTGCCCCTCCTTGTCCTGCTGTCTTCTTTTTTTTGGCTGCTGTGCTGAGAGACGCAAAATAAAATGGAGCAACATAACCTGTCTGAGTTTTATTCAAATCAGCCAATTAAAACATCAAGTTGAAATGTCAGCGAACATGCTATGGCCACTCAGGAATTAAAGCAGGAAGGCATCTGTCTGTCTTCACCACAAAAGCACGGGAGGTTTTTTTCTCTCTACTTCTTCTTCTTCCTTAAATGTAATTCCACTTCTGCAAAAACTAGGACATTACATTACCTCCATGAAAAACACCATCTGAAATGTACCTTGACTGGAGGGGAGCTGTCATCACTGGTTGCTTTCTTGTAAAGTCAGATTGAGCTAAACACCTATTTTTGAGATTCCCCCCACCCCACCGGCCATCATGATTTAGTATCTAAGGGTGCAAACCTATGCATATTTAATCAGAAAAAAAGTCCTGTGCTTGTAGGCCTTTTTTCTGTTTAAACATGCCTAAGATTGTGCCTTAAATGATGTTAGGTGCAAAGGAAAGGCAACACATCAGTGGCAGGAGCATACTGAAGGTTGCAGCTTCAATCCCTGGAATCTCCAGTTAAGTATATCTCAGGTGAAAGGACAGGGAAAACTTTCTACTAGAGACCCTGGAAGGACAGTACTATAGTGTAGAGATGAACCAGTGGTCTGACTCAGTATAATGCAACTTCATACAGGTAGCTTTTTTTTTCTGTAGGGTGATCCTTTACCTTAAACAGGTATGGGGAACTGGTGGCCCAACAGACATTGTTGGACTGCAACTCCGCTCTTCACTGACTATTGTTCGTGCTGGCTAGGGCTGATGGGAGTTGGAATTTAACAACATCTGCAGATCCATAGGCTCCTTACCCCTGTTTTATGGTGTGCACGTATGGATGGATTTAAAACCTTTATATACCACCCTTCTTCCTGTTTAGGATTTCAGGGAGGTATGCAACCAATTGTATCCTAGTACAAATAACATAACAGAGTTGGGATCCAGATGTAGTCACACCTATAGTAGACTAGCTTAAGTCCTGAAGGTAGTAGTGATGATGATTTTGTTCATTTTATCCTGCTTTTCAGACAATTATTGTCTCCCAAAGCAGCTCTCATCAATCTTGGCTGCTCTGCGTGTTGGCTTTAGATGTGAAGGAGCACCTCTTCCCATATCAATCTCTGGATGCTTGACAATATTCTGCAGAGACCCTTCTTCAAGTGCCTCCTTTATCAGGGCTCTGCTACTGAATAACAGAGGTGGAAAAATGCTTCACTTTCATTGTAGGAATACATTCTGAGAGCAACTCTGCAACTTTTGTAGAAGGTTTTAGGATTCGTTACAGCTTTCTTTTCAGGTAAGCAGTTCGGTGCATTATTTCAAAACCAAATATTTAATCATTTGTGAATGTTAAACCACTGTTTAGGGTGAATTTGCCTAATTGCTATTATCTTTCCGCCTTCATATTTAACATTTTACATGTGGTTGGTTAATTAAAAAAAACCAATAGAATAAAATGGAAAATTGTCTTTTCAGTTTATTTTTTCTTCTCTTTTAATCAAAAGATTATGTGTTTGTGTGTGTATGGTCACAAACACCCCTGAATAGGCTGTAGCAGGTTATAGAACTCTTCATTTTTTTTCTTTTTGGTTATATGTATGCTTGGCTCTCTTCTTGGTTTGGGTGCATAATACTAAAAAATGGCTCAGGGCCTTTTTTTTATTTTGGTTCCTTCCTTACAGAATTCCCTGATCATGGAGGCCTACTTAACTAGTTTGCTGGAGCATTTTAGGCATGTAGTCTACATTTTAGACATGTAGTCAAAAAAATAAACAAAATACTTATTTAGGAAGGATTTTTCACTACCCAGTGAGCGGTAGCATTAATGCTGCTTTTGGCATGGATTGATTTAAAATATTATTGTTTAATTAGGTGGTTTTTTTAAAAAAATATGTACCTGTATTTATATATTTTTATTATTGCTAATCACCAAAAGAGCATAAATTGGAGCTAGCTGGTGGGATGGATAGATTTTATTTATTTATTACACCTCAATGCTGACCAATAGCTGAAGCTCTCTGGGCAGTTCACAACAATGAAAACCATAAAATATAGCATGATAAAACTTAATATATATATATATTCAGAAGTTTAAATCTGCAGGATTGACAGATGGAATAAATAAAAACAAAATAGCGCACTGAAGTATAATAGGTTGGGAAATTGGTTTGCTAGCAGAACCAGTCGTAAACAAGTTAAAGGCTAAAATATTTAAAATGGTTTCAATCCCTCAGAAACTGTGATAGCTTGTGCTGCAGCTAACTAAAGGTAATAAACATATTGTTTGGTATGGGAAAAGAGCAGAGTCTGAAACTTGAGACAAACAACACTTTTTCCTGTCAGCTCTCACCCTCTCCCAATGCCGGCATCAGTAGCCATAGCTAGACAACAAGCCAATCAAGTAATGTCCCATAATCCTTTGGGAACACAGCTGTAGAAATGTTTCATCATGCTGAGAATTGTCCTCTGGTAAAGAAACCATAGGGAAGATGACATATATTTGCTGATCTGGCTGATATTACTTTTTTCAACTATTATTGCTGTGATGAGATTCTTGGTTATTTTAATTGTTTCATTATGCAAGCCTATGCATGTTTCCTTGGAAGTTAGCCCCACTGTGTTCAGTGGGGCTAACCCCCATGTAAGGCATTGAAACGGCAAGTCATAAATGTAATATAACTAAATTATTTAACTATATATCTAAAGACACTTGAACTTTGCTGATTGATAGTGATGCTGCTGAATTTCATAAATAGTCACCTCATTGGTCAAAATCCATGCATGCATAATGCTCATCTTTGTAGCAAGCTTGGATTGCTTTTTTATGAATTTGTTATTAATTTCAGAACAGATTGCGATCTTTAGAGCATGTGCGGTCTGCATCTCAACTGCCCCTTTAACCCTTAAGGGAAAAGGTGCCAACTGCACTCTTTCCACAGACCCTATGAGAGAAGGTTACAACAGCAGGGATTGTTTAGCTGGGGGGAGGGGAGAGTCTAAGGGTGTACAAAATATGATAGAAGTGAACAAAATTATACAGAGTGTGGAGAATGAGGATAGGGTAAAATTTTTCTCCCTCTTCCATAATCCTAGAATCCAGGGTCTTCCCATGAAGCTGACTGGTGGAAGATTCAGTACAAATAAAAGAAAGTACTTCTTCACACCATGCATAGTTAGATTATGGAATTTACTACCACAAGATGTGGTGATGGCCACCAATTTGGATGGCTTTAAGAGGGGGTTGAATAAATTCCTGAAGGAATAGGCTATCAATGGCTACTAGCCCTGATCAGGGCCTGCACTTGCACTAGGCAAACAAGACAGTCGCCTAGAACGCCGACCCAGAGGGGCACAGGAAGCACGTGGTGCTTGGGGCAGCAGCGATGCCCTGGTGCGACCCAGCGTGGCTGCTGACTTCCATGCGCTTTGGCTGCATTGCCGGGATGCTTCCCTTCCTGGCCGAGCCACCGCCAATGCCGCTCTCATCGTCGCCTTCCCGCCACGCCCACCATGCCAGGCAAAGCCCAGCACTTCCAAGGGGCCCAGGTACCTGCTCTTCACTTCCAATGTGCTCTTGTACGGTGACCAGGTCCCCAGGAAAACCCTGGAGGCCTCTGGAAACACAGGGATCTCCGGAAACACAGGGATCTCACCCAATTTACTGGGGCGGGGGGGAGGCCACGCGCACGTCTTCTGTGACTTCCAGAGATGCTTAGATCAGCTACGCCATTTGCGTGGCTGCTACGCAAATGGCGTAGGTGCTACACCATTGGCATAGCTGATCTGAGCACTTCCTGGAAGACATAGAAGGCTGGGAAGGGGGCAGCAGGGAAGAGCAGAGTGCTGCTCTTATCATGGGGCGGGGTGGGGAAAGGACAGGAGCTGGTTTGGGGTGCAGGGAGGGGGGACGCAGCAGCAACCTATTATATAGAGAAGGCAAATCGAGGCTTGTCATTTCAAGATCATCCTTGCAAAATGGGGTGGGGGTTGCGGGGAAGAGATCCACACAGCAAAGTACTCCTTTGAATCCACACTTTCAGCTCTACGGGAGTGGGGGGCAGGCATTTAACAGAAAAACGCAAACTGAGGTGAGTAACTTTGAGACCATGAGTGGGGAAGTAGACTGAAAAATAGAGTGGTGGGAATGGGGGGGGAAGGGAAGTATCAAGTCGTTGTTGTTGTTGTTGTTGTTATTATTATTATTATTATTATTTGTATCCCACCTTTTGCCCAATGCTGGGCCTCAAGGCAGCCTTGAGAAGTTTAAAATATACATGGGGGGGGGGGACGACAAAACCATAAACATTTAAAATACACAACAAAATTATAGGACATTAACATAGATGGAGGGCCAGACTATTCTCCAAAGGCCTGCTGGAACAAAAAAGTTTTAGCCTGCTTCCGAAAGCCCATCAAGGAGGGAGCCAGCCTAGCTTCCCCAGGAAGAGAGTTCCAGAGCACCGGAGCAGCCATCGAGAAGGCCCTCTCCCATGTTCCCACCAAGCATGCCTGTGAAGAAGGTGGGACTGAAAGAAGGGCCTCTCCAGAAGATCTCAAAGCACGGGCAGGCTCATAAGGGAGAATACGTTCTTTCAAATAACCTGGACCCGAACCATATAGGGCTTTATAGGTCATAACCAGCACTTTGAATTGCGCCTGGAAACAGACTGGAAGCCAGTGGAGCTGTTTTAACAGGGGAGTTGTCTGCTCCCTGTAACCAGCCCCGGTCAACAATCTGGCTGCAGCTCTTTGAACCAGCTGGAGTTTCCGAACACTCTTCAAAAGCAGCCCCACATAGAGCGTGTTACAGTGATCCAATCGGGATGTAACTAAGGCATGTGTCACCGTGGCCAGGTCCGACATCTCTAGGAACGGGCGCAGCTGGCGCACTAGCTTTAACTGTGCAAATGAACTCCTGGCCACCGCTGAAATCTGGGCATCCAGGTTCAGGGCTGAATCCAGAAGTACACCCAAGCTGCGGACCTGCGTCTTCAGGGGGAGTGTAACCCCATCCAACACAAGCTGAATCCCTATTCCCTGATCTGCCTTTCGACTGACCAGAAGCAACTCTGTCTTATCTGGATTAAGCTTCAATTTGTTCGCCCCCATCCAATCCATTACTGCCAACAAACAGCGGTTTAGCACAGAAACCGCTTCCTTGGAATTGGGTGGAAAGGAGTAGTAGGGTTGGGTGTCATCAGCGTACTGGTGGCACCGCACCCCACAACTCCAGATAACCTCTCCCAACGGTTTCATGTATATGTTAAATAGCATGGGGGACAAAACAGAGCCCTGAGGGACTCCACAGGCCAACGGCCAAGGCGTCGAACAGGAGTCCGCCAGTACCACCTTCTGCGTCCGTCCATCCAGGAAGGAATGGAGCCACTGTAAAACAGTGCCTCCAAGACCCATCCCAGCAAGGCGGCCCAGAAGGATACCATGGTTAATGGTATCGAACGCCGCTGAGAGGTCCAGCAGAACCAGCAGGGACACACTCCCCCTGTCCAGTTCCCGGCGAAGATCATCCACCAAGGCGACCAAAGCTGTTTCTGTCCCATAACCAGGCCTGAAGCCAGATTGAAAGGGATCTAGATAATCCGTCTCATCCAGGAATCCCTGGAGTTGGGAGGCCACCACACGCTCCAATACCTTGCCCAAAAATGGGATGTTGGAGACTGGCCGGTAGTTATCCAATACAGTGGGGGCCAAGGAGGGCTTTTCCAGTGTGGGTCTTGCCACTGCCTCCTTCAAACAGGCTGGGACCCTTCCTTGGCGAAGGGAGGCATTGACCACTCCACTTACCCACTCAGCCAGTCCCCCTCAGGCAGCTTTTATAAGCCAGGAAGGGCAACGATCTAGTATACACGTGGTGGCTCTCACCAATCCAAGGACCCTGTCCACATCATCGGACTGTGCAAATTGAAAGGTATCCAATAATACTGGACAAGCAGGTGCCAAAGTTACATCCACTGGATCTGCATCAACAATAGCATCCAAGTCAGAGCGGATCCGAGCGATTTTGTCTGCAAAGTGCTGGGCAAATTGGTCACAACAGGCTGTTGAAAGGTCTGAAATCACTTTTTGGGGGCCAGGGTGTAGAAGGCCCCTGACCACCCAAAATAGCTGTGCTGGATGGCTTTTTGCAGACGCAATAGTGGCAGAGAAAAAAAGTTTTTTCGCTGCCTGAATTGCCACAGAGTAGGCATTCAAATAGGCTCTAGCCTGTGTTCAATCAGATTCACTCTGAGTTTTCCGCCAACGTTGCTCTAGCCTCCGTCTCTCTCGTTTCATTGCTGCCAGCTCACTGGAAAACCAGGGGGCTGGTGTGGCTCCACAACGTAAGAGAGGATGCTCAGGAGCAATTATGTCCACCGCCCTGGCCATCTCTGCATTCCAGAGATCAACCAGGGCTTCGACAGAATCACCTGCCGAGGCAACAGGAAAATCCCCAAGAGCCATCAGGAAACCATTCGGATCCATCAGCCTCCTGGGGCGGACCATCTTAATCGGTCCTCCACCCCTGCAGAGGTTCTGAGTGCCAGCAAGTCTAAACCCCATCAGGTAGTGATCTGTCCATGACAACGGAACTATATAAAGTTCCTCCACTCTCAGATCCCTGTCACCCCATCCAGCACAGAAAAAAGGTCCAAAGTGTGCCCAGCAACATGGGTGAGGCCAGATACTACTTGGGACAGACCCATGGTTGTCATGGCGGACATGAAGTCTTGATTATTGAAATCCCCCGGAACAACAAGCCGTGGGGACTCCAACACCAAATCCAAGACTATCCCTGTTAGCTCAGGAAGGAAGACTTGTTGAACAACGGGGTGGATGGTACACCAACAGAATCCCTATTCTATCCCAGGCACCCACCTTCAGATACACACATTCGAACCCTGCAGACTGTGGGACAGGGCACGGGTCAGGGGAATGGAATCCCGATAGACCACTGCCACTCCACCTCCCCGCCCTCCAGGCCTTGCTTGCTGCTGGACAGAGAACCCTGGTGGGCAAAGCTGAGAGAGATTAACTCCCCCAGCTTCATCCAACCAGGTCTCTGTGATACAGGCCAGGTCGGCATGCTCATTCAGGATCAAGTCCTGGATAGCAGTTGTTTTCCCATTAACCGACCTGGCGTTCACCAGCAGCAATTTCAACCCAGGAGGTCTGTTGCCAGGGCCATCCAAATTATTTGAATTGGGGGGAAGTTTGGGGACAACCAACACCCTGTCATTGCACTCTCTCTTATGACAGTGCAACTGTCTCCCCTCCCTGTATCTCCCTCTGCCCTGTATAACTGTGATGGCTGCTCCTGGACTCCCATCACCTCCTCCACTCCCAGGAAAGCAGATATTCATGATAGGCTGGCAGAACCATCACACGATTAAAAGGAAGCTGGCCGAAAGTAGGGGGAGGGGAAGCAATAAACAAAACAAAACAAACAAGGGGACAGGCCCTCGCCCTTGTGTACTGCCCTGAAGTGGCTTCCCCAAATTGGCAAACCCCTTTGGAGTCCCCCCCCCCGGCAGTGAGCCCGCCCCCAAAGGAGCCTGCCTCTTAAGCTCCCAGTCCCCCAAAGTTGTTGCAGCTGGGTTGAGATGTTTCTTTGCTGGGAGTCTGAGTCTGCTAGGAGGCAGTTGGAGGTTCTGCAGACTAGGCAGGACAACAGCAGCCGCTGATTGGTCCCTTGCTCTGCAGGCCATCCTCTCCTGGCTGGATCAGATGGTCAAAAACCCAGGTAGCAGGAGCCTGTCTCTTAAGCTCCCAGTCCCCCAAAGTTGTTGCAGCTGGGTTGAGATGTTTCTTTGCTGGGAGCCTGAGTCTGCTGGGGATAGTTATGACACCTTCACACACACACACACACACACAATTGTTCCCATATGAGCCCCATGCTAACAATTTTAATTTTAATTTATTTATTATATTTCTGTACTGCTCAATTGCCAAAGCTCTCTAAGTGGTTCACAAAAATTAAAACCACAAGTACAGCATAATAGATTTTAAAAATGAAAAAAATGTAAACAAAATAACCTTTAGCCACAGAAGGAGGGAGACAGAGAGTTTGCTGCTTTCAAGCACCAGCCAGCGACCCGCCACCATGAATGGAGGTTGGGAAGGGAGGAAAGGAGACAAGAGACCAGTGCTACACTGTCAGGGTCAATGACTTGCCATCCCATGGTGAAAGGAGGTGAGAATGGACTTGGCTAGCAGATCACTCCCACCACCCTTAATAAGAAATCCCCCCTGCTTCTAGCATTCCCTCATTCAATATATGAAACGTGAGGCTGCCATTTTTAGTTAGACCGTTGGTCCATATAGTCCAGTCTCATCTATTTGGCGTCATCTCCCCGGGGTTGCAAGGCCATCACCTCTGAGCTCCCTGGGATTGTGGTAACATGACGGGTTGGTTACGTTAAGTAACCCTAAATAATATATATACTTAAAGGTTTGTGAAGTAAAAAGTTTTAAATGTTGTGTTGCCAACGGCAGAGATATACATTATACCGAGTGCCCTTTAGTTCAAAATGATTTGTGTGCCAAAATATTTTCTTTTGTATTTGCGAAAGTTAATCAAAATTTGATTACTTATTCTTGCAATTTAAAATAAATTTAGCAGTTTCAAGTTTTGTGCTTATTTTTTTCTACAAAACATCTGTTCTTAAAAATCGAAGTTGGCAATTTGGGGGTGGGATGGGGGTGAAAGTAGCTCACCTTCCCTAGGGCACAAAATAGTCTGGCACCGGCCCTGATGGCTATTTGCTACCACCAAAACCAGAGGCAAAAAGTCTATATACCCCAGTTGCTGAGGAACATGGGTGGGAAGTTGCTGTTGCACCATGTCCTGTTTGTGGTTCCTGGTCGGCAACTGGTTAGCCACTGTGAGAATCGAGTGCTGGACTAGTTGGATCCTTGATCTGATCCAGTAGGTCTCTTCCTATGTTCATATAGCTACTCCAATTAAACAACACTCACTGTATAATGTGGGGCAAAGTATAAAGTGTTGGTTATTACCTTTAAAGCACTATAAGGTTTGGGTCCAGGTTACCTGTGGGATCACCTTCTCCCATACAATCTGCCCTGCACAATCAGGTCCTCTGGAAAGAATTTACTTCAGCCAGCTAAAACTAGATTGACAACTGTTACCCAGAGAACCTTCTCTTCTGCCACTCCCAGACTGTGGAATGGCCTGCCGGGAGGACTCAAAAGACTCAACCGTCTTTTTGAATATAAAAAGGCTACAAAGACTGATCTCTTCTGGCAGGCCTACAAAGTCGAATTTTAAGATGTCTGGTTGTTATTTTAATAATGTATTAGTTTTATACGTTTTAATCAGTTTTATGTATTTTATAATATTTTTGTATTCTATGTTGTTCTCCACCTCGATCCAGAGGGAGAAGCAGGTAAGAAATAAAATTATTATTATTATTGTTGTGGGAAGCACCGATATCTGTTGTACAGAATCCTTCATAAAGCAGGATTCTTCAATTTTGGGTAACCAAAATCCAGTGGTGGGTGCGGCTGAATGCAAAAGGTGGCAGTAATTAAGCCTTTGGAGAGGCTGTTCAAGCTTTAAGAATGTGGTCAAAATTGTTCTAAAAAGCCAAGAAACTGAATGATCGATGGTCATGGAAAGGCATACAATGCAGGCTAGTGGCTTCAATATCAGTGGGGTGGTGAATCCACTCTGGATTTTGGTTGGATCCAGTCAGATCTCAAAAGCAGCTATCTGACTGAAATCCAGAATGGATTCACCACCCCACTGACATTGGAGCTACTACCCTCCAATGGAGGCATGGTAAGCTAGGGAACACCAGAGGACCATACCAGGACCCCAATCCAGCTGGTTTGCAGGGCTGAAGTTCAACACCTCTGTTATAAAAGGCTGCCCTGTCTGTTTCTATCTGTGCCGTGTACTTTTTGTATCTGGCAGAAAGTTCCCTCAATGTATCCATTTGTTTATTTTTTGAGAGTTGGTGTTTGCTCTTCTTCTTCTTTTTCTGTGGAAAACATTTTACGTTAAAATGTTTATAAAAAAATATTAAAATGTTGGTGTTTAAAGAACAAACACACACAACTCCAGCTGGGTTAAACAAGCTTGCTTTATGGCGCAGCCCTTTTCTATTTAAAAGTAGGCGGAAAGTCTCATCTTTAAGCCAGTTCCCTCTGCATGTGGGCGTAATCCCGCCATGCTAAAATGACAAGGAATTAGAATTTATTGCAGAATAATAAAATCACTGAACACTTTGCCTGATTTTCGGCTAGTGTCTTCTTGCTGCTTCTGTTCCAAATTTATTTCCCCCAATATCTTTTGCCCAAACTTAAATAAACAAATCTGTTTTTCCTAAGCCTGGAAAGGACAAGGTGTTAGCGGTTTGGTCTCTTGGCATGTGGAATGCATACCGATGTAGCACTCACCACCATGACATATATTGAGATAGTTCAAGGAGTATCCTAAATGATACGGGACAGTACTTTTGGTGATTTTCTACAGTGACTTTCTGTGCCTCAGTTTCTCTTTTAAGCCTGGCCTTGGGCTCTATACTCCTCTGGTGGTATTCCCCACTTCTGAAGATTACCATCCTTTCCTAACCACAGACATTTCAGTACTTCCTTGAGTCCTGTTCCCAGGTGTCTCAAATCTTCCACCCAGGCCCTTTATGGCATTTACCACAGAGTCTGTAGACTCATTCCTGGCTAAAATTTACCAAATTAGCCAAGATACGTCATGCTGCTGACCTAGAAAGCCCCAGTTTAAGTCTCTCTCTCTCTCTCTCTCTCTGTATGTGTCCATCTTCCTGTCCATATTATATTCTAAATCTGTGATAAAATTAATATTTTAGAGTGACCAAACTGGAAGGTTTTGTGTGAGTGGGTGGGTGTGGGCGGTTTGGTATAAGTTATTAGATCTCAATAATATTGCAGAAGAAGTCCACTCTGGTGCCATCATTCCAACTCCCCCAACTTGGTGCCTTCCATATGTGTTAGACTACAACTCCCAGAATCCCCCAGCCAGCCTTGTGCAGGTTGGGGAATCTGGTGTGTAGGATTGAAGACTAAACCTGGGAAGAAGACCCAGTGAACTTAACGGGGCTTACTTCTGAGTAGACATACATAGGACTGTAATGTGAATTTCAACAAAGAGGTGCATCTTAAAAGAATTGGTTGTGTCTCATAACAACTAGAAATATTAGGCCTTCCAAGGAATTAACATATGTAGAGTTGCTAACTGATTAGAAAAATATTGGCTCTACCAGTGTTTTGACCTCTGGGACAGTTTCCAGAAAGTGTGTTTGTGAGTCTGTAAAAGTCACAAATGTGTCCTGGTATTGTGCATTCCAGGACCTTGTCCATTGGCTATGGAATTCACTCCCCCTGCCACAGTGGTTAACCAAGAGTTTGGAGGTGTTCAAGAAAGGTTTGAAAACCTTCCCCTTTGAATAGAGAGGGTTGGCTGGTTGTTCCTGAGACAGAGCATGCTGATGGTCCTTGTGGTGGCGACAACGACACACTATATATGGTTTTACTGCTATATTTCTTTTAAATCCAGTTAAGGTCTTTTATTAGAACTACTGTATTATGTAAACTGCTGACCTCTTTTACCTCATGTACAGAGCTTTGTAACATAACACTAAATAAATAAATAAACTATTATTAAGCCACAAATGGTAAACACAATTTTCAAAGTAAAAGCATAATTTTCAAGTAAAAGCCAGCAATAAAATTCCCCCCACTTATTGTTCATGCTTGAATGGCATAGCCTGCACAAGTATGTTAATATTCCAGGTCGTTTAGCTCAGCTCCTTTGCACTCTACCATGTGCTCCTACTCTATAGGAGCTTGGTGCTCCCACAGCCACTCTTCAGAAGCTTATTTGAAGCCACAGCAGCAACAAGAAAACTCAATACACCTCACCTGCCAAACTCCTCTCTCGATCTAGAGAATGCAGAAAGATTGCATTCTTCCATATGACCCTGCCTGATTTTTAAGATCTTCTGAGGAGGTCCTTGTCTTGGTCCCATCGCTATTGTAGGCATGTTTCATGGGGACCTGAAAGAGGTCTTCTTGATGGCTCTCAGCCTCTGGAACTTTCTACTGAGGGAAGCTCTGTTGTCTTTCCACCAGCAGGCAAAGACATTTCTATGCCGGTAGGCCTTCAACATGTAAGCTGATCTGTTGCCCAAGGGGGGTCCTATTTTTGTGGGTGCTGTCTATTTTATTGTCTTTTTGTGTTTTATGGATGTATTTATGCTATGTTTTAATTAAGTCTAAGTTTTACTCTCTCTCAGTTTTATTAATCTTAGCCATCTTGAGTGTCATTTTTGGTGGAAAAAACTGACACCCTTCTCTGCCTCTGTCACAGGACATAGTTTTTAGGCTGTCACCATATCCAACTTTGGGGGCAAAACTAATTGCTCAGTTGTGCTGTGTGGATACCCAACTCTCTAAAGGTTCCATGGATCTGATTTGTTTCAATCAGAGATAAGTCTTGTGATGATCAAAATAACTACTTTACTTCACAAGCTTTGGTCACATTCAGAATTAAAGGCTACTGAAAAGAGAACCCACCCACAATTTTGAGAAAATGAAGACCATGCCCTCCTCACCAGGATTAAGCCAACAGATGAATGGAGCTTCAAGCCTGCCAACCAACTCCCTCTCCCCACAGTTTCTAGGCATTTCTTTTCCCACCACCCAGGGAACATGGGAAACAATTAAGGTATCACAGTACACATTTTCTACAGTTGTTCATTTCACTCTAGAGTCCTTGGGAAATAGTTAAAGTCCAGTTCAGCAATAGTACTTAGAGGAAACAGAGCCTGTGTCTTCCTCCCATCGAAACTAAACTTCAACTATTTCACCTGAAAGGTCTGACAGTATTTTAGGGCCTGACTAGAGGCAGCAGAGCAATTTTAAAAAGGCAAGGCAGAGAATGAAACCCAAATGGAAGAAGCTGTAAATGGAAGAATGGAATGGTGATGTCATTATCTTGTCGGCCAATGGGAGAGGGGCATTTTCTGTCTCAACTGTTGCTAGGCTAACTTAAAAAGTGCATTTACTTGAAAATGGTAACAGCTACAGTTATGATTCTTCCTCTTTTATCTATTGAGTATGTAACTGAATGCCATTGTAGTACTGATGTTCACAAGAGAAATTCCCATTGTGTTTGCCCCTGGTATGTTACAAGTCACACCTATGTGTCCTTCAGCAAAGCTGTGAAGATCAAATGTCTTTGATTGGGCCATGTTTTCCCAAAATGTGTATAGCATGTTAAGGACAGAATTATCTGTCAGCCACTTGTCTACTATCCATGCTTTCCATCTGAAAATGCATAGATACTTCTTTTCCAATCATCTAAACTAACACTTGTTCAAATGTAGTTCATTATGATTTATTTTCACGAACGTGGGGGCTGATATAGTTCTGAATAACCTTTATGATCCTAGTGGGTAGTTGGGAATTGTACATTTTCTCCCCTCTCCTTACACCTTCTGTCGACGAAAGTACCTCTGCTTCACTTACTCAATGCAAAACACTCTTATAATAATTTGACAGATTTCTGATTAATTCTGTTCTTTTTAGCTCTTATTCACAGCTAGTTGGAGTTGGCCATATGCCAAGAAGATGCGGTCTCAGTGCTCATAGCAATAGAAAATTGTATTCCCTGTATCTGCCTCTGGAGTATTAACCACATGTTGTGTGGATAGCTTGGAAGTGAAATAATACTGATTTATCCTGCTTTGCAGACTGCACTTTGAATTCGCTTATATAAAGAGAACACAAATATACTTGCAGGAAAAATAGCAGGATCTGCCCATTAGGGCATGTGATTAATGCTCTGTTGAAAGCCCATTTAAAGAACTGTGCATTAGGAACCAGAGAATGGGAATATGAGAAAGTACTGTAATCCACTGTTTTTTTAGAATGGTGGCTATGTGGCTGCAGAGGGCACTAAAGATCTTTATGACCCATCAGAATGAAAAGGAAGTAGCAAGCTACTTCTCGTACTCACAAAAAATAAAATAAAAACCTTAATCCTCAGAAATAAGAAAGTGGGACCACATCAGACCAAAATATTATACAACTTCTCCCTTTCTAACCACTAATAACAGGGTGAGCTAATGTGTGTTATGATTTGGGGTTTCATTTTTTTTTAATTTCTTAAAATGTTTCAGTCTTGCATGGAATACACTTGCAGCAGCTCTGCCTACAGAAAAGGTATGCATGTGTGCCTGCACATGCACACCTACACTTGGAATGCACATAAGTCAGGAACACAGGAAAAAATGTACTGGTTCACTGGCAAAGGGCTGCTTGAGAATTGCTGTGATCCAGAGGTATAAAATGTTTTAACCCTAAGACAGACCTGGATTCCACACCTTGCTCAGGGACTGAGGAGGAGAGTTAGTGTTTCTCATCCGCAGTCCCTGGGCATAGGAGTGAGTTACAGCAGTACAAAGTTGATGTAAAGACAAACGGGACCATTTGACATACATAGAGCCTTTCTACGTGAGGCATTTACTGTGCACTCATGATTCCTCACTCACAGTCGCTTGCATGTCCTTCACATGATGTTGTCATCCTCTCCTGTGCTTTGCAACCATTTCAACAGTTCTTTTCTAACAAGGAAAGTCTGGTATTATTTATGAGCTCTGGCTATTGGGCGGTATAGAAATGTAAGAAATAAATAAATGGCAGGGTAAAGCCTAGTGTTGATTGCACAATTCCACTTTGTAATTGAATACAAAGAAAGGAAAGGAAAGGAAAACCCTGGGGGAAAAAGATGTGTAAAGGAACCAATCTTATTCTTGCAAAGAATCCTGAAAGAGAAGCCTCTGTAAAGTGGTAGAAAAGCTCATAGTGTGCAGTGGGGAAACTCTGTGCATGCAGGGAGCAGTTCCAGGAAGGTGGAAGGTGATGGTGAGGCTGAGTTATCCCACCCCCAGCATTGGAGGATGTTGGGTTGTGCATGTTGGGAAGCTCCATACATGAAGGAACTTGCAGATTTCTAGGATGGGATACTTTCAGTTAAGTACATGAATGGGGTCCTGCTCAAATAAGCTGAGCAGGAGAATCTGAGAACATTCTTGCACCAGATTGGGGCAAAGTAAAAAGTGAAATTTATACTTAAAATGCTATATCAGTTAATGTAGTAATAAAACCAGTGGTTGACCAAACACACAACAAACAGTGCAAGTAGAGTTCAACAAAGGTTAGTAGAAAGTTCTCTGTTTTCTTTTCTTCCTTTCTTTTTTAATAGCAAGCCAAATGTGAATCCTTTTTTTAAAAAAAAAACTTTTGTCAAACTGTTTCACATTTCTGGGTATACCCAATGCAACGTAGATAAAAAGAAATCATACTTTTCAGATTCACATTCATTTCTTCTGGAGGAAAACTAGGCGAGCCAAACCACAGAAATGCACCTCTTTGCACAGACATGCATACTTTTGCATGGTCAAGTGCATAGCGTTATTTGTAGTTTGCAACAAATATCCAGACGAGCTTTTCCAGGTGATGGCAAAACACTAGAGTTTCCCCATTTTAAAATTTATTTTCTGGTGGTTCATTAATGAAAGAGATAATCCATGGTATTCCTTAAGTAGGACAGTTTTTAAAATTCCTTAAGTAGGACAGCTCAATTCACAAAAAAACCTTTTAGAACCTTTTTTTTTTTTTTTTAGATGTCAGGATCATTTAGTGGATATTAGTGCTTCGAGGTTCATTGCTTGATTTCTGCCAACAGTCCGAAGCCTGCATGACACTGTGAGTGGTGGGAGAGTGAGAATCTTGGATATATTTAATAACAAAGAATATTTATTTATTTCATATTTATTCTTTAGGCCACCTTTAAGGGGATAACTTTTGCTTTTGGGGTATTTATAGCTGTGATATTTCCATGCAGTTGGGAGAGGATTCACAGGATTCATTACTAGGAAACAACAAATGTACAATCCATTTCTCACCATTTCTGTGCCCTATCCCTAAATAAACAAGATATTGTAGAGTTAATGGCAACAAGCCAGTAGGGTCCTGGTAATTTAATACTCATTTTGAGTTACTATGAGTGTTGGTGACAAAATCAAGATGGTTTTGTTTGGACTTGTGTTAAAAGGAAAACCATTAAAAACAAATCAAAGAAGAAAATCCGTCCAAAACATAAAAAACAAAACATCAGTCTAAATCGCAGTTCCAAGTTCTCCCTAGGAATCACAGATACTCTAAGCTAACAACAAAAAAAACAACAACCCTGATGTAATTTAGCTTATAAAAATAGTTTATTTTTATTTATTTTTTTTAAAAAAGGTACCACATGTTCCTTTCAGGTTGCAAGCCAAACAATTGTTATTACATTTAAATCATTTTCTGACATAAAAGCTGCAGTAGTAAACTTGTTGGAAAGAAACAGAGGTCTCATTGCGGAATTAAAACATTGCTCAGAAAGCCCGGTGCGTTTCAGCTTATCATTCTCCATTTGCTCAGAGATGTTTTTATTAGCTCCTTTTGCGGGAGCACAAAATATTCGTTTTGCCTCCCCTCCGCAATCAACCTGTCTCGCTTGAGAGCAAATGAGCTTTCAATGAACGGGGTCCTCAGCTTGATTGAGCCAGCTACCCAAAGGCTGGAAGATTCAGCTGTTAGTCATCAGGCAGGTCGGCTCCGGCAGCTCCCAAAATTTGGCTCCGCAGAAGCGAACGGCGGCTCTCCGACGACCTTAGAATACTAATTGACATCTGGGTCTGGCTTTGCTTATTTATTTTCTTTTGAAACAGCCATGCAGGCACTGGCCACGGGCATGCTACGGCAGTGCCCCCGGAGTTTGCACTGGATATACAAAATTCATTTCTCTCCCCCCCCCCTCTAGTTTTGCTTCCCCACTTCCCTCCTCTTTTTGTGCTTTTCTTTATTTTTCAGAATTAAAATGAGAACAAGACTTGCCTAGCAATAAATCTATCAGCTGCTTGGAGAGGACTACACACACACACATACACACTGGTTCCTGGAACTCATGACGTCTCACATCTTGATTTTGCCATGAACTGAATAAGAATGTTTGTAGTCCTGCTGCACAATTTACTTGCTCGTCATCTCTCTCTGTTTTATGAGTAATGCAAATTTGTAAGGAAGGAAAAGTAATTCACTGATACACATATAAAGATTTCCACAAAAGCTCGTGTGTATCTTTTTTTAAAAAAATTACTGATTGCATCTTACTTTTATTGAGTCAACTGCTTTAGATGGTGGCTTTGCAGACAGTAGAGCAGGATTTGTCTTGGCTTGGATTTGAAGTCTAACTTAACAAGATCTAAACACTAGGCAGAGACTGAGATGGATGAGACTATTGCACCATACTGGATACTTTTTCAGCTTATACAACCTGAGGATGTGGACAAACTGCTTGGATGACTGAGGCCAACTAGGAGCTCTTTAGATCCTTGTCCATCTTGGCTTATGAAATCTGCCAGAGTTGGACTGGGTATCTGAACCTCCGAAGTGGCCAATGACTCTCTGAGGGATGGTGAGCTCCCTGCCACTTTGAAGGAAGCCACGTGTAGCCCTTGTTGAAGAAAGCAAAATTAGATCCCATGATTTTGGATAACTACTGCCCAGTGTCCAATTTTTCCATAATTGGGCAAGGTGCTGGAGTGGGCAGTGGCTGTGCAATTGTATGAAGTGTTGGATGAAACTAATTACCTACATCTATTCCAATCAAGGTTCAGGGCTGGTTATGGGACAGAAACAAGCTTGGTTGCCCTAGTTTATGACTTATTCCAGGGAATGGATGAGCGGTGTGTGTGTGTAACCCTGTTGGTTCTTTTGGACCTCTCAGTGGCTTTCGATACCATCAACCATGGTACCCTACTGTATCGTCTCTCTGGTTTGGGCTTAGAAGGCAAAGTGTTAAAACGGTTCTGATCCTTCCTGGAGGAGCAGTCTCAGAAGGTGGTTTTGGAGGACTTCTATTGCACCTCACGGCCAATAGCCTGTGGGGTGCCACAAAGTTCCATCCTGTCCTCCATGCTTTTTACCATCTACATGGAACTGCTGGGGAGTTTGGGCTGAAGTGACATCAATATGAGGCTGATACTCAGCTCTACCTCTCATTTCCATCTGCACATTCCAGGGAGGCTGTTGAACTTTGAAACCAGTGTCTGGATGCTGTTTGGGGATGGATGAGGGTGAACAAGCTGAGACTTAGTCCAGACAAGACAGAGGCACTGTGAGTTGGGAAACCAACTACTCTGGATGGAGGTTTAGAGCTGGTCTTAGAAGATAGCTTTCCCCCTAAAAAAACAAAAACAAACCCCAGGTGCATGATCTGAGGGTCTTCCTTGACTCTGTGCTAACTGGGGAAGCTCTGTATTTTTATTAAACTTTTTTTATTAATCTGGGGAAGCTCAGGTGGCTACGGTGTCCAGAAATATTATAAATAAATACATTGGCCACATGTCACTTTCCTCATTTTCTGAATTGCAATTAATTGCAAAACTGAGGAATCTCTACTCTCCTTGGTTAGTATGACAGTTTGAATTATGTTTGGGCTGAAATATAGCCCTACTGTTTGCATGCCTGCACATAAGCAATAAAAAAGACCCTCTACATTCAGTGGTGGTAGTGGGGATGTGCAAAGTTCTCCCCAATATACCCACTTAACTCTGGCCTTAGCTAGACCTACCTGTTAGCATGTGACAGATGAGGGAAGATCTCATGATGTGTTTATCTCGAGATCCCTCCTCTGTTTACACACAACCTCAGAAGGAGAGGTGTTGCGTCCGCCATTTTTTTATTAAAGGGCCAGCAGCGCACGAACACTTGTGCGCAAAAGGTAAGTAATTTTTAAAATTTAAATTATTTTCCATGCTCCTCCCACCCTCCCCCCAATGGGCACAGTGCTCCTGAGGAGTGCTGCGCCCTGAGCGCAGCTCCTTGCAAGGAGCCGGGTCAACCTGCAGTGCCCGGCCACACATTCCGCGGCCCGAGACCATGGAAAAACCAGGGCTAAAGGGGAGAGCGAGATCCTGGGGCAAGGTAGGGATGATCCCTCCCTGATCCCAGGATCCCCTTTGTATCATGTGGATGCATAGGGACGATCCTGGAGATCACCCTGGGATTTCGCCCTATCTAGCTATGCCTGTCTTTGTTGTGGCCACAACAACAAACACCTACTTCTTTCTTCCGAGTCAAAATCCAACATACGGAATGAAATAACTAATTGAAGCAATGCCCTCATTCTGAATTGGCTATATTTTCCCTTAGTGGTGTCACAATGTCAGGTCAGTTTGGCTGTTTTGCACTGTGAGATCATCACATTCATAGAATGCTCCATGATGAGTTGGGATCATGTTGGAAAGAAGAACTTAAAGAGAAATAGTGCATACAATCATGTTGGAAAGAAGAATCTAAATTCGCCTCCCAGGGAGTGAGTGAGTAAAGGAACAGATAAGAAGATTAATGATGTGCCTTTCAGAACTTTGGGATTACAACTCCCAGCCACCAGCATGTCCATTCTACTTGGGTAGGTTACTTCATCATTTCTGTACTCTGTGTGCCCAGTTAATCAAAGATGTGGCTTTTATAGTCTCATGTTGAAGTACAGATCAAAGCTACTGTGCTAGGCAGTAAGGGTAATTTGTTCTGTTTTGCATTTCATTGTTTTATGGCATTTCTTAACCCTTCACTTTGTATGCCAGAGTTTTCTTTTTGTTATTTTGCTTAATTATCCCCAAGAGGTACAGTCAGGTTTGTTTTTCTGTTTTTTAAATGAAGACAAGGAATATATAATACACACCAATCTCAATAATTTCTCAAGGGGGGTGCAGCTTTACATTGTTGGAAATGTCGGTCCATTGATGTCAGATGTTCAGGTAGGTGTTTGCCAGCTGCAAAGTGGATTGTACAAGCACTAACTAGATGGAGCCAGTGAGTCCTGTGGCTAGAAACATGTTGGAAAGGCTGATGGAAATCACTACAGTACAGCCAAATATTTGTGGTGCAGCATGGCATGTAGTTCCAAAAAACTGTTAGAGGCCATAAAAAAAAAACTGCATTTCATCTTTGATCTCCCTCAAGCCATAAGATTTTCCCCCAAAACATTTTACCTGGATCTGGCATCCATGTGTAGACATTGACAATGTATGAAAAGCAGAAGTTAGATGAATACCTGGAATTTACATGTGTATATGTGTAGAAATAATGTATTTGTGACTCACCGCTAAAATGGCTCCAGCACAGTATGGGCTGCACATTATTTTCTTAGAAACTAAAACCACCAAACAATTTGTTTCTACGCTCCTGCCCAGTTACACCTCCAAATAACATAGAGAGTGTGGTAGTATCTATTTTAAGAAGGATTGCTAGGACTGGAGAGTAAACTCACTGGTAAAGGGATGGGTGGAACCCCAAGATAGAAAGTGAGCAGCAAAGGAAACACTGGCCAGAAGCAACACAGTGAAACCAACCATGTAACAGCTTTGTCTAGCAGCAGTGGCCCTCCAGATGTTTGGACTTGCAACTCCAATCATTCCTCACCATTTGGCTATGCTGGCTAGGGTTGATGGGAGTTGTAGGCCAAAACATATGGAGGGTGTCCTGTGTTGGCTGTAGCAGTATTAGTCCAGATAACAGGCACAAGGTCAAGGCGCAGACAATCAGTCCCAGATATAGAGGCAGGTGAAGCAGGAGTGGTCAAACAAGCAAGTGGTCAAACTAGGCAGTCCAATACATACATCATTAAATAGCAGAGTCAATCAAGAGTCCAAGGTCATAGCATAGCAGGGGGTTTCAAGAACAAGGTCAGAGAAGTTGGTGAGACATTGTTTCCAGCAACCAGCAAACTCTCACTGCTGGCTTTTACTCACAAAGGCATAAGAACTCTCTGGCCAGAGCCTAATCAGGAGGAGTTGCTTTCTCCTGAGGAGGCCATGTTTGCAAATGAGCACTCCTTCTTACAGGAGGCCTACTGGCTTGTTGCTTGAGGTGACAATGCTCCTGGGGGTCAGGGGGTTGCTCAGCCTCTGCTCCAGAGTCGGAGTCCCGTCCCCCTGTCAGGCAAGGACCTGGAGCCGTCTCCCCTGAAGGACCAGGCTCCTCCTGGTCTGGTGCCAGTGCTTGATGTGGTGTCTCCCTGGTTTCTGGGGGCTCTGCTTCATCCTCTGAGGAGGATTCTTCTAGCGTGGGCATAACAGAGGACCACAAGTTGTCCACCCTGTTCTAGAGGTCCACAAGCTACATGTAGGCTATGAACATTACAGTTAAACCTAAGGATAGAGAAATCAGTCTCTTTCCATTGTCTGTCATGTTTACGTATGTTAATTCATAAATCTGTTTCATTCCTTTTTTTACATTGAGATTCTTTAAAAAACTGCACAAAATTAGCATTTAAATATGTAATTATATTCATGTTTTTAAACATATTTTCTCTGAAAGAGGGCTCCTAAAATGCACTTTGATGTATTTTCTGAGTGAGAATTGCATCGGAACATTTTGAGAAGTGCAAAATCTGATGGATAGCTACATTCCAATCTACACTCTAGAGGTTCAGATCAGGTCAATTCATACTGGAATTTGCAAAGATCAACCTCAAGCATCCCTAAATAAATCTTTATTCTAGCAAAGACTCTGGCATCTGTCTTCACTAGTGAGTACAAGAACATCACAGAGAAGGTAGGAATAAAACTACGGATGTGAGTTCCTAATCCTCCTGCTGCTGCCAAGAAAATTTACTAGTCTTATTGAAACTCTATTAATTTCCTTTGCAATTCCTCAGGATATCTTTGACTTCGCACCAAATTTAATTTGTGATGAGTCTTGGTGGCCATTGAAGATTATGAAAAACCGCCCTAAGAAACTTTGCTTGTTTTATTGGAACTCTTTTATTTGAAATTTCTCAGGTTTTGTCCAAACAAAAAATTCCCAAGTTTCCTTGAATCTTCCTTTAGGCCAGCGTTTCTCAAACTGGTGTGCTCCAGATGTGTTGGATGGCAACTTCCATTATACCCAGCCAACACTGCCAATGTAAACCAACACATCTGGAGGGTACCAGGTTGGGTAAGGCTGCTTTAGGCTAGTTTTCGCATTGGTCTAAATAAAACAGACACAGATATAAACTATTTTGTTGCTAGAATGAAGAATGCACAGTTTTTAAAATCCAAGCCAGAGAAGACCTATCTGAGTTTGTGTGAAAATGACAGTGTCAGCCCAGGCCATGCCCATTGCTGGCTCCAGCTCCATTCACTGGCACAAAGCCCCTGTGTGCCCATCCACTGCTCCATGTATCTTTGGGGGCAAAAAGGCTGGCTACCCCTTCTGTACAGCCTCTAAGATTCAAGCCAGAGAATGACTATAGGGTCTAAATGCTTGCCTTTGACTGGAAACTGACATTATCAGCCACCAACAGCACAACCTTATACAGGTCTAGTCAAAGGTAAGGCCCAATATGTTCAGTGAGATTTACTCCCAGGTAAGTGTATATAGTATCGCAGCCTGAGGCTTGTCTTCTGAGCCAGGAAAAGAATCATAACCTTCAGGGACACCACAAAGAAGCACACAGATTGGATTTACAGCCAAATTAGACTTTGTTTTTAATATGTAGCATGTAGCTACATCTATTTATTAGGAGGGGTACTCAAAAGTAAGCATGGGAAAGCAGATCCAGATCAGGACCTTGGCATATGGGACAGTCAGGAATTTAGCCCTTTGCCCTCCTGTGGTCCCAATCCAGATCAGTCTCCCTTATGGACCCAATCCAGATTAATTTTCCTAACTAGGGCAAGGGTTCTCTATACACTCTATTAACTCTGCAGTGGCGCCACACTGTTTAAATGACACAGCTGCCAAATTTCAGCTACATTGGGATCCCCCCACCCACCAAAACCACGCTTTTTCAAAGGGCTGATTTACTTTTTACCTTTGTTCCAGCAGGCGTTGCAAAAAAGGCTCCAATTGGTTACTGAAGATGGCAGAGGCTGATTCCTTTGCTGTTATTGATGGGAAAACACAGGAATGCAAGGTAGGGGGCAGGCTTCTCTGACTGGATAGCCTGCATTTCCGCCTGCCTCATCTAGCTTCATCGATTTAGCCTCACAGCAGCGATGCTGTGGGCTTTTGAGCTGACCCGCTTCCAAAGCATCATTGTATAGGCATCCCCAGCGTAGGGGGGTGGGGGTGGGGGTGGGAAGAGCTCCCATTTGCTATAAAGTGTAGGTGTGAAGAGTGCACTACAAGAAGCTATAGAAGCCACTATAGTTCAGTTTGTTTGTTTAGACACCACTTTTAAATCTGCAAAGGCTTCCTAGTTAGGCTTTGAGGAGGAGGAATAAAAAACATGGAACATTTGATTATTTAGTTTAATAAAGGAAAGCTTAATTTCATTAATAATGAAAGAGCCAGGGTGGTTAGAGTGTTGGACTGGTTGTAATCTCCACTTGGCCATGAAGCTCACTGGGTAACTTTGGGCCAGCCACTGAATCTCAGCCTAAGCTGTTGTGAGGATATAATGGAGAGGAAGAGAACCATGTAACCCCCTTGGGTTCTTTGAAGGAGGGGGGAAAGGGGCAGGATATAAATGTAACAATAAATAAATTGTGTTTGAAAAATCTAAAGACCATGTCTGCAGTTCATTGATTCAGCAGGCTTACTCTATGGACTTAAGATGGTTCAAATCATTATTTCCATTCATTGATTCGTTCTTTTGTTTTGTTTTGTTTATCTCTATTGAATCCACCTTGCTTTCTATTTAAAATCAATGTCTGATCATTGTAAGGTTTAAACTAGGTTGGACGCCATGCTCTTCCAGGAGACATTGGAAATTTGACTCTGGACATTCTTTGTGGTTCCCTAACAAACTGAGGCAGTTCTGAGTTGGCCCAAAAACTGCACTGCAAATATTTTCACAAAATTAAGGATGAGCAAAGTAACATTTTGGGCCAGTACAATTAATTAGACAAGACTTCCACCCATGTTTAGTTTGGATTGACCTGGTTGTTTTTTCTGAACTCCCCTCCCAACTCTAAATGGAATTAGGACCAAAACTACCAAAGCATCATGGTTGCAAAATAAATAAATAAAATATAAAACCCACTTTAAATTGTTCTCCAACTTCTTTGTTACATTTTCTAGACTCAGACCCAAAAAATACTGTTATACTAAGATGGCTTCCACCAGTCTGGTACTCTCCAACTGTGCTTGACTACAACTCCCATCATCCCCAGCCAACCTAGCTAATGCTGGCTGAGGATGGTATGAGTTGTAGTCCAACACATCTGGAGGCCCAGATTGAAGAAGGTTGAAGTAAGACATGGAATCTTCAACCATCTTATAATGAGCCTTTCCAATCAATAAAGCTGCTTCAGACTTCCCTCCAATGAAACATAGCCATAGCTAGCCAGGAGGTGAGAAACATTGGACACGGCACACTAATCGTGAGGATATTAAATACATTGGTCTGGTTCAGAAGACACTTTAAACCACAGCTTTTAAAGTGTCTTCTGAACCAGACCATTGAGTCATCCATGGTTGCCTCCAGAATCAACTGAGTTACTTGGATTGGAAATGAGGTGTGGATGAGCCTTGTTCCAATGTGTAAATGGAAGGCACAAAACTAGACTAGGGCAGGACATCGTGGAAGCGCACATCTCTCCCAAGCCAATGCCAATGCATCTTTTGAGATCCATGGGTCTAAAGTTACATCTTTAGGTAGCATGTTAATTTTAGATTGATGCCAGTGATCCAGATATTAGTATCTCTGGGGAATGTCATTTTCTCAGATTCATTGATGATAGCATCCGATGGATGTCAGTTGTATTTCTAGACATGTGTGAGGACTGGACAGAGGAGAAGAGTCATGCCCTGACTTCACTGTGATTTATTTTAGTGATTCCAGCTCCCCCTCCCCATTTTGCCTCTCCATTAACACAGATCAGAAGTGGTCACTTGCAGAGGACGCCCCCCCCCCCTTTCATCACTCCTGTTTTGGCTCCCTCCATTTCCAACCCGTCCTCTCCTGCCCTCCTCCTCTCCTTTCTGGTTCCCCCCTCCAGCTCACTGCAAGTGCCACCCCATTTATTTACTTATTTATTTTTATTTACAATATTTGTATGCCACTCCATATCTAACAGATTCTGGAGAGGTGAACCTAAGAAGAACATTAGTAAAAGGATAAAATGATTAAATCACCATATTAAAATAATTAAAAACAGTATATAAATAAAACTAAGGCTGATTATCTAAGGAATGCTTCCTGGAACAGAAATGTTTTCAGGAGGTGCCGTAAGCAGCTGCCTGACCTCCAGTAGCAAGGAGTTCCAAAACATGGGGGGCAACACAGATTCACCATGAAGCATCTGCATCTCCTTCTCTACCTTTCCATTATCCTTTTTAAAAGAGTAAAAACTAACCTCTAAAAAGAATCCTCGAGCTGCATCAGATGAGTGTTGTATTGCATGCTCGTTACTGAGCACTCACAATTTTTTGTGGGTCCCTCTCACAATGTCAACTGCCTCCTGTGTGCTTCCTGACCCTTCTAGCCTTCTTTGCATGGCAAAAAAGAAAGACAGGCACCCCAGTAAGCCCAACTTATTTTCTGAGACAGAACTTGCTGCTATGTCCTGCTGTGTGCAGGAGAAGCAGCACGATCAAAACAGTTCACTGAATGGGCCATGTAAATGTTGTTTACTCCTCTTTCCTCTCCCTTGAAGTTGAGGAAGTAATGGGGGACAAATGCATGGGTGGAGAAACATGGGAAGGAAATGTAATTTTTCACCCATGTGACGATGCTCCTCAGCTCATTCATGATAACAAAATGTATGTCTGAAAGAAGAGAATTTGGTAACTGGGAAAAGCCTTCTTATATAGCCACTTACATGCAAAAAGGTACCAACAAGAAGCGTCTCTTGGCTGATCCTAGAGGTCTCAAAGGGACATAGAGAAGAAGATGTCCTCTAAGGGATACATTATGACCAGAAACATGAGACTATTATTTTGAGTCTCCCTCAGAGACTTTTGTATATTCAAAGTCATAAAATGTCAGCTCTTGAGTGCCTCCATCATTTGGGAAGGCCTGGACCAAAGAATTATTTCAGAGTCAACTCATTATATAGTGAAAGGCAAACCTCAATGTTATGAGTATCTGAATTCCCTCAAAGCTGAGAAGAACTCAAGCATGAGAGGCCCATCCTTAAGAGGAACACCCAAGAGACTCATTTAGAATCTTCCATCTCCTTTTGCTTTTCCTTTACTGGATGCCTGCTAACCTGCACTGTATGTTTATCCAACTGAAACATCCTTGCTTAACTTTGTTGATTTAAGAAACCACATGTGTCACCAAAAATATGCCTGGAAGAAGTATCGTTTTGTATCTTCATGTTCTTGTGGCATGTAGTTTTCATTAGACCTGTTGACTAATTGTCATCATTTTAAAATAAAATAAATCACAAACTGAAAAATCTTCCCTGCAGGCATACTGTGCTTTTCCACCAGTCAGCAGACAATAACTCAGTTCTTTCAGAAGGGTCTGATATTCAGAAACATGTAAGATTAAAACATATATGAATGTCTTTTAGAGATGTCTTCTTTTGCATTTGGTTTGCTCTGCCAGACTGGAAAAGAAAAGAAAAAAACTATTCTTCATAGTGATGGGTGAACTCCCCACCACCACCAACGTTCCACAGCCTAATTTAAAATAACCCTGATTAAAATGAGTTATTTTGAAGAATGTCCTTTGGATATTCAAAAGTAATTTGTTTTGATTTGTCCCCATTCTGAATTGGGCAGCATTACACTCTTGATGACATCACTGGGAGCACAATGAGGCTTAGAAGCCAATCCTTCACCAGCCATCCTTTCCCAAACTTACTAATGTGAAGGGGCAGTGGCATGAAGTGAAGGGGCATGGGGTGGTGGGCAGGGTGGTGGTGGTGGTGACAACCTCATGTCACAGGATTCAGGCCAGGATGCTACCATGAACATGTATGGCACCATCCCGCAGTGCCAAGAAGCTGGGAAGTTGCCATTTTGCTTGGTGTCAATGTTTTCTGACTTGTACCATTAACATGAACACTCTGTATCACCTCCCACCTTTACCTAGGGTGTCCGCAAGCATCACCAAAAGAGAGGACAAAAGAGGGTGGCAAGTTGCATAAAATTTGCATATTGCATATTCCAAATTAACAGCTGTATTTGGAAATAACTATAATAAGGGTTTGGGTCTGAAAGCTCACTACATTACAAACATCACAAACCTGCCAAAGGAAGTGAGGTGGGTGGCTACCAGGAAGAGGACCTTTTCTCCTATGACACCCTGGCTGTAGAATGAGCTTCCCAGAGAAGCTCACCTGGCACCAACACTGTGCTCTTTCCAGTGCCATGTGAAGAGCTGTTTTATTTTCCCAGGCATTTAAGTCTTTTAGTTCTAAAATCTATTATTGTATTTTTAAATGTCTGCATTGCTGCTAGGTTTTATTTTGGTTCTTATTTTTATTTTATACTGTAGTTTTACATTTTTATCATACATCTTATGCTGTATTTTGTGGTTTTAATTGCTGTGAAACCAGGGATCTTTGGATATTGGGCAGTATAGAAATGTAATAATAAAGAAAGAAACTTGATTTTACTGCCTCACTGATTGTTCATGTAGTTCCATATTTGTATAAGTGATTTGCATCTTGCAGGATTCTAAGAATATTTCAGCTGTCTTGGTCCGCTAACCCTTTTTAAAACTTTCATACTGCTGGTTCAATTTTGGATTTGGCCAAATTTTACTATAAATGTCACAAACCATAGAAATCTTCTATAGTAAACATAGTGAAGATTTAATGCAATTGTTTCAGAGTGCCCTAGATTGATTGGGATTGTGTTGGCATATCATAGAAAATCTCAATTCAAATTCAGGGTAAGCCATTTAACATCACAGTGATCCAAATATATGCCCCAACCACAGATGCTGAAGAAGCAGAAGTAGATCAGTTCTATGAGGATCTGCAGCACCTACTGGATAATACACCAAAAAGAGATGTTATTTTCGTTACAGGAGACTGGAACACTAAGGTGGGCAGTCAAATGACATCTGGAATTACAGGTAAGCATGGTCTAGGAGAACAAAATGAAGCGGGACATAGGCTGATAGAATTCGGTCAGGACAACTCACTGTGCATAACAAACACTCTCTTCCAACAACCGAAAAGACGGCTTTATACATGGACTTCACCAGATGGCCGACACCAAAATCAGATTGACTACATCCTTTGCAGCCAAAGGTAGCGGACATCTATACAGACAGTAAAAACAAGACCTGGAGCTGACTGTAGTTCAGATCACAAACTTCTTATTGCACAATTTAGAATCAAACTAAAGAGAATAGTGAAGACCCACAGATCAGTTAGATATGAGCTCACTAATATTCCTAATGAATAGGCAGTGGAAGTGAAGAATAGATTTAAGGGACTAGATTTAGTAGATAGGGTCCCGGAAGAACTATGGACAGAAGTTCGCAACATTGTCCAAGAGGCGGCAACAAAAAACATCCCAAAGAAAAAGAAAACCAAGAAGGCAAGATGGCTGTCTGCTGAGACACTGGAAGTAGCCCAAGAAAGAAGGAAAGCAAAAAGCAACAGTGATAGGGGGAGATATGCCCAATTAAATGCAAAATTCCAGAGGTTAGCCAGAAGAGATAAGGAATTATTTTTAAACAAGCAATGTGCGGAAGTGGAAGAAGACAATAGAATAGGAAGGACAAGAGACCTCTTCCAGAAAATTAGAAACATCGGAGGTAAATTCCAGGCAAAAATGAGTATGATCAAAAACAAAGATGGCAAGGACCTAACAGAAACAGAAGAGATCAAGAAAAGGTGGCAAGAATATACGGAAGATCTGTATAGGAAGGATAATAATATCGGGGATAGCTCAGATGGTGTGGTCAGTGAGTTAGAGCCAGACATCCTGAAGAGTGAGGTTGAATGGGCCTTAAGAAGCATTGCTAATAACAAGGCAGCAGGAGACAACGGTATCCCAGCTGAACTGTTTAAAATATTGCAAGATGATGCTGTCAAGGTGATGCATGCCATATGCCAGCAAATTTGGAAAACACAAGAATGGCCATCAGACTGGAAAAAATCAACTTATATCCCCATACCAAAAAAGGGAAACACTAAAGAATGTTCCAACTATCGGACAGTGGCACTTATTTCACATGCCAGCAAGGTAACGCTCAAGATCCTGCAAGGTAGACTCCAGCAATTCATGGAGCGAGAATTGCCAGATGTACAAGCTGGGTTTAGAAAAGGCAGAGGAACTAGAGACCAAATTGCCAATATCCGCTGGATAATGGAGAAAGCCAGGGAGTTCCAGAAAAACATCTATTTCTGTTTTATTGACTATTCTAAAGCCTTTGACTGTGTGGATCATAACAAACTGTGGCAAGTTCTTGGTGGTATGGGGATACCAAGTCATCTTGTCTGCCTCCTGAGGAATCTGTATAATGAACAAGTAGCAAAGGTAAGAACAGACCATGGAACAACGGATTGGTTTAAGATTGGGAAAGGAGTACGGCAGGGTTGTATACTCTCACCTTACCTATTCAACTTGTATGCAGAACACATCATGCGATGTGCTGGGCTTGACGAATCCAAGGCTGGTGTTAAAATCGCAGGAAGAAACATTAACAATCTCAGATATGCAGATGACACCACTTTGATGGCTGAAAGCGAGGAGGAGCTGAGGAGCCTTATGACAAAGGTGAAAGAAGAAAGTGCAAAAGCTGGGTTGCAGTTAAACCTCAAAAAAACCAAGATTATGGCAACCAGCTTGATTGATAACTGGCAAATAGAGGGAGAAAACGTGGAGGCAGTGACAAACTTTGTATTTCTGGGCGCAAAGATTACTGCAGACGCTGACTGCAGCCAGGAAATCAGAAGACGTTTACTTCTTGGGAGGAGAGCAATGACTGATCTTGATAAAATAGTTAAGAGCAGAGACACCACACTGACAACAAAGGTCCACATAGTTAAAGCAATGGTATTCCCTGTAGTAACCTATGGCTGCGAGAGCTGGACCATAAGGAAAGCTGAGCGAAGGAAGATAGATGCTTTTGAACTGTGGTGTTGGAGGAAAATGCTGAGAGTGCCTTGGACTGCAAGAAGATCAAACCAGTCCATACTCCAGGAAATAAAGCCAGACTGCTCACTTGAGGGAATGGTATTAAAGGCAAAACTGAAGTACTTTGGCCACATAATGAGAAGACAGGATACCCTGGAGAAGAGGCTGATGCTAGGGAAAGTGGAAGGCAAAAGGAAGAGGGGCCGACCAAGGGCAAGATGGATGGATGATATTCTGGAGGTGACAGGCTTGACCTTGGGGGAGCTGGGGGTGGCGACAGCCGACAGAAAGCTCTGGCGTGGGCTGGTCCATGAAGTCACGAAGAGTCGGAAGCGACTGAACGAATAAACAAAAAGCAGGACACATATGAAGCCAGACACATATCGATCCTGTTCAGATGACATGGTAAGTCACGATGGTTAAGCATTTTGAGCTAAACATTATGGCTTCATGTGAACCATTCCTAACCATGGTGGCTACATGGTGTTTTGTTTGCATTGCACCCTGCTTTGATCCAGAGGGAGAGGCGGGTAACAAATAAATAAATTATTATTATTATTATTATTATTATTATTATTATTATTATTATTATTATTAGTTTAAACACACTCACTAACCATTTGTTGCAAAAGGGTTAGCGGCCTAACCATGGCTTAGCTGTCTGAACAGGCCCATTCTAAATCATTGTGGACATGGTTTTGACTAGTACAGGGTCAAAAATTCTCATTTAAGAACAATTGGCTTGGATTTCAGGGCCATGGGGAAGGCACAACTGGGGGTTGGGATGTTGAAACGGAGGGGGGGATTTGCCACCACCTAGAGCAGCCTTCCCAAACCTGGTACCCTCCAGATGTGTTGAATTGCCACTTCCATAATCTGCCAGACTGCTGGTTGGGGGATTATGCATGGTTTAGGGATTATGGAAGTTGTAGTCCATCACTTCCTGCTTGCTACCAGCCAATGATTCTCTTTCCTAACCCCACACCCCACTTGGGGGTGATGACATATGACAAAGTAAACATTGTTCTGTTGGGGACGTCTGGGGATAAAAGGAAGGCCGCAGTTGAACAGAAAAGTGAATTTAAGTTTCATTTTACTCAGCTCTAGTTTCAAAACATATTTGCTATATTTTGAGGCATTTGGATTCAGTGCAGAGCATATACGTCAAACCCACTTCACAGTTGGAATATAATGTGTCCTCTTTACTTCAAGGGCCTTGCTAGAGCTACCGCTGAAGCCAGCGGTGAGGAGGGGCCAGGCTGTGCTAGAAGTAGCATGGCCTGTCAGCCCCATCTACACCTGAGGTGTGACAGGGCCGAAGGAAGCCCCGTCACATCCTCCATTCCCCCCCTTAAAACGTCCGCGTGCGCAGGAGTGCACCAACGGCTGGGTAAGTTTTTTTAAAAAAAAGCCCCCCCCACCTCCCCTGGCCTCTGATCCCCCCTCCCCCCATGTCCCCACCTGCTATTTGCCACTGCCGCTGATGTCCCAAGTCACTCTGTGCCGCCGCCGAAAACGACAATGTCCCCAGCCGGCATTTCCTGTTGTCTGTCCCCCAACCTGTGATGCCTGCAGGATGGAAGACATGACAACAGTAGGAAACGCTGGCTGGGGACATCGTCATTATCGGCGGCAGCGGCGACACAGAGTGACTTGGGACATCATCGGTGGTGGCAAACAGCAGGTGGGGACGTGGGGGGGAGAGGGGGGATGGGAGGCCAGGGGAGTTGGGGGGAATCGGGGGATGGAGGGGCGGGAGCGCTGTGGCCCATCCACCGCTTTTCCCAGCTATTCACATTTAAGTGCGGTTGCCAGGAAAAGCGGCGGAATGGTCCATACGCCCGCGGTTCCGGCCTCAGCCCGACCTAAGGCCAGGACCGCGGGGAAAAACGGGCTAAAAGGGGTTTCAATTACCCTGGGACCAGGGAGGTTTCACCCCTGCCTGACCCCAGGATCCCCTGTGCGTCATCTGGATGCACAAGGGCGAGCCCCGGGCTAAACCTCCGTCTAACAAAGCCCCAAGTCTATTGGTGAGTTAATTGGAAACAGCCTTATGAGAAGAGACTGAAAGAACTGGGCATGTTTAGCCTGGAGAAGAGAAGATTGAGGGGAGACTTGATAGTACTCTTCAAATACTTAAAAAGTTGTCATACAGAGGTGGTCCAGGATCTCTTCTCGACCATCCCAGATTGCAGGACATGGAATAACAGGCTGAAGTTACAGGAAGCCAGATTCTGGCTGGACATCAGGAAAAACTTCCTGTCTGCTAGAGCAGTACGACAATGGAACCAGTTACGTAGGGAGGCTGTGGGCTCTCCCACACTAGAGGCATTCAAGAGGCAGCTGGACAACCATCTGACAGGTATGCTTTAAAGTGGCTTCCAGCACTGAGCAGGGGGTTGGACTTGGTGGCCTTATAGCACCCTTCCAACTGTACTATTCTATGATTCTATAGGCCTTAGCTAGACCTAAGGTTTATCTCGGGGTCATCCCAGTTCATGTAAATGACACACAGGGGATCCCAGGAGCAGGCAGGGATGACCCCAGGACGATCCTGGGATAAACTTTAGGTCTAGCTAAGGCCTATGTATTCAGTTCATTTGGCCTCATTAATTCATAAGAGATCCAAGACACCCAGTTTGGACAAAACAGATTACATGCTCCTCTTTTTTCCTTTCCTTTTACAAACTGATCAGTGAATTAATGTATGTATCTCGTGGGCACCTTGTCAAGTTTGTAAACCATTGTTTTAAACTGAACAAACTCCTTCAAATAAAACAAAACTGCTATATCTCATTAGCCTCTGTGTGTGTGTGTGTATATGTGTTAATGGGGAATCATAAATGAGGAACTACCTACAAGTTCAGATTACCTTCAATTGTATAAAGGATCAGACTTACTACTCCTTAACCTGATAACACTTTGCAGACTCTTATTGTAAGTGGCATTCATTTTGGCTGCATTATGTGATTTTCAAGTATACTGTCACTGTCAACATGGTCTAAAAACCCCAAGTGTATATAGCATATATTTAGAAATCCAGTAACGGACCTAGTTGCTTTTAAACCCCACATAAAATCAAATATTATTTTAAGTAATCCTAATCAAATTAATCTTCAACTCACCCTTTGCTCCATTCAACCTATGACTTCATCCTGAATTGCCCTGAATTTGACCTGAATTTCATTTTCTTCCCATTAGAAATAGTGAACTTAACTTGTTGAAAGAGAGAAAGGGGTAACCTTCAAATTGCCCTTTATATTGTTTAAAGGGAGCCTTATTTTGATCATGGCTTCCTATGGTGACAGGTATAGCATAGGTGAGTTAATACAGTACAATGAAACATTAATTATCTGTACCACACATTGGTTCATTTGAAATATTTTAATATACAAGTTTATCAGATGGTTGAATAGACATATAGGCAAAAAATATTGACTAAGGGCCCTTCCACACGCCGGACTGAAGGCGCATGCATGCGCCCCAAGAACAACCCCAAAACGATAGTGTGTGCTACAGCCAGAAGAGACGGAGGAGGCGGCGGCTGGGGAATCCGGGCGCGTCCTTGCCGCCGCCTCCGCCTCCCTGCCGGCCTCCTGCTGCCTGGGTAAGAGTGACCCGGGTCGGAGAGCTCGGTGGAGGTGGAAGCCGAGCTCTCCGACCCGGGTCCCTCTTACCCAGGCAGCAGGAGACCGGCAAGGACGCGCCCGGATTCCCCAGCCTCCTCCTCCTCCATCTCTTCTGGCTGTAGTACACACTATCGTTTTGGGGTCGTACTTGGGGCGCATGCATGCGCCTTCAGTACGGCGTGTGGAAGGGCCCTAATTGTCCAATTGTCATGTTATTGTTCCTAATGGCATTCTAGGCAGTCTTAAACACTTCTAAAAATCCTCATTATTTTATTCTTTTTTCCCTAGTATCTTTACTATCTTTTTATTAGATAGTTTTTATTTTCTGAACTATTAATAAACTGCCTTAGTTAACTTCAGAAGGCAGTATAGAAATACAGTCAGTATAAATAAGTAATTAACTTTGCCATGCACTTCAAATGACCATGCTACTTGGCCCTTAGTCAAATGAAGTTCATGAGATCCATCAATCTACTTTGTCCTGAAGTCTTGGGAGGAAGGATTTTTATTTTATTTTATTATTGTATCCCAACTTTTTTTTCCTAATGCAAAGAATCCAAGGCAGCTTACGTGAACCTGTGAGGTAAGACTGATGCCTTAGCTAGACCTACCTGATAGTCCACGACGGAGGAGGGAAGATCTCGCATTGTGATTAACGCGAGATCCCTCCTCCATTTACACGTGAGGCGCGATGACCTCAGGAAGAGAGGCGTCCTGCCCGCCATTTTTAAATTTTTTAAAAAGAAGACAGAGTGCACAAACGCTTGTGTGCTAAAGGTAGGGTTTTTCTTTAATTTAACTAAATTTCCCCACCCCCCTCACCCTACCCCTGATGGGTGCAGCACTCCTGAGGAGCACGGCATCCTGTGAGTGGCTCCCGCCTCCGCGCGAGGAATCACGTGGAGCTGGGTCAAACTGAGGCAACGGGCCACATGTTCCACGGTCTCGGACTCAGCCCAAGACTGGAGAAAAAGCAGGCCCAAAGGGGAGGGCTCTATCACGGGCAAGGGAGGGATGATCCCCTGTGTGTCATATGGATGCACAGGGACAATCCCGGGGTTCGCCCTGTGATAAAGCCTGGTGTAGCCAAGGCCTGAGAGTCAGTGACTGACCCAAAGTTACCCAGTGAGCTTTATAGCCAAGTGGGGACTGCCACCTAGATCTCCCATTTCTCAGACCAACAACTACACCACACCGGCTCTCACTGGATGGGATTCCATGAAAATAAAGGAAATGCCGTGTATTAAGGGGTGTGTGGAATGCCTGATTGGGAAAACACTGTAGAATTTTTCTTGGTATTTTTGGTTGTTTGATTTACTTTTATTTGCTTATAAGAAAAGCCATGCTGGATCAGACCAAGAGTCTACTTAGTCCAGCACTTTGCTCACAAAGTGGCCAACCAGCTATCAGACCAAGAGTCTACTTAGTCCAGCACTTTGCTCACAAAGTGGCCAACCAGCTATCGACCAGGAACCCACAAGCAGGACACAGGTGCAACAGCACCCTACTGGCCATGTTCCCCAGCAATTGGTGCACACAGGCTTACTGCCTCAGATACAGAAGGTACCACATAACCATCAGGATTCGCACATTGATAGCCTTCTCCTCCAGGAATTTATCCAACCCCTTTTAAAGCCATCTGTCTTGGTGGCCATCACTATGTCTTGTGGTAGTGAAATCTTATTTTAAAAAAAATTCAGTCACAATAGTATTTAAGGAGCACATCTGAATGTTTTTCAATGTGTATGCATATGCAAGTAAATCAGTTGCCTGTTGCTCCTTAGGAAAAGGACAACTTTCTAAGGTAAGAGTGCTACAAAGGAAAAAAGAAACCCCCACATATTTCTGCAAAAATCATGAAAAACAGAGTTAGCCAAGCGTGGTCTCTAGACACTCAGCAGCATTTGTCAAAATGTATAGGGTACTTCTGCCGCTAGGCTGCCCAACACCACTGCTTGTAAATCTACTCTCACATTCAACCCTGCAACTCTGTAGACTAGTTTACTTCCATTGCCCCACTGATCTGTCTTTCTGTATTAATGCACCATGTATTACACCCTGGAGGAACACCTCTATTTAGGTTTTATGATTCAGCCCATTTGCCCATTTTCCAAAACTCTAGGATTTGATACAGCACCAGGAGGACCTCACTTGGAGAAGCAGGTTTGAAAAAGACAGAAACTGGAAAAGTTGAACGTTCGAAAATGTCATACATCAAGTAAGCAAGTCCAATTAAAGTAGCCAGAATTTCTGCTCAAGTAGCTATAACATCATCAGGATTTCCTACTGGGTGTACCATTTGGAAAAGGTGAATGGAATGGGGGTAGTGGTGGGGATGGTGGAATGTGTTTTTCCATGGCTAGAAAATAATCTACCTCTCCTGAGAATGCTTTACCAACACCAACTGCAAAAACACCCATGTTGCCAGCTTAACTTTAAGGATAAAATTGTGACTGTGTTTAAAGTGGGAGAAACCACACCATCCGTCAAAGAAGGATTTCAGGGATGTGACTTGAGTAATGTGCTGGCATACTAAAACCTATGGATTTGATTATGAATAATATTTTGCATGGTCATTTTATTTCTTTAGCCCAGCCAGACGTCAGCCAAGAGGGTCAATTCTAGTCCTGCATTCTCCACTTTCTCCATCTTACTGCAGGCACAAAGAATCTCTGGGAAAACAACCCCTGCTTGCTAATCTGAAAAGATAACATTTCTGTCAGTCAGTTCAGACTCATCTTAAGTCTCAGACTATGAACTGGACAGAGTTGGTAGGATCAGACATAGCTAGACCTAAGGTTTATCCCAGGATCATCCCAGGTTCATCCCTGCCTGAGCACTGGATGCCCTGTGTGACACATAGATGAACAGGTTTGACCCCAGGACAATCCTAGGATAAACCTTAGGTCTAGCTATGGCCACTCTGATGGCAACATGTTTCATTTCTCTCTTTAGATTCTACACTGCCTGTTTCAAGACTTGCTCATTAACACAAAAAGGGAAAACACACCTTTGTACAGGTAGGAGTTAGATTGCTAGGAGTTAGACTGCTAGTCATATTCTAGCAAAGGCCAAAGCACTTGGCATTAGGAGATACATAATAGGGGGGAAATAGAGCCATATTAACCACAAAATGCAAAATAGGGTTGTACACAGCCCCCCCCCCCCACCAACTCACCTCAGAAGCTGAGCCAAGTGTTCACTACTTTGGGAAGACATTTCAGAATTAGTACAAATGCATTAGCCAGATTGTTATCTAGCACTGGAAGATTTGAGCGTCTTGTTCTTCATAGAATCAAAGAATAGTAGAGTAGAAGAGGCCTATAAGGCCATCGAGTCCAACCGCCTGCTCAGTACAGAAATCCACATTAAAGCATATCTGACATACATGTCCTCCATCTACTCTGGCTGCTTGTCTGTTTCCCAGCCCAATCCAAAGCGTTATTGATCTTTAATGCCTTAAAAGTTTGAGATCAGACTATCTTGGAAACAGTTCCAGCGTGAGCCTTCCCAGCCTTTAATATCAGTGCGAGAGGTCCTGCTCTCTATCCTAACCACTTGTGAGCTCTGAGAACTGGTGATGAGAGTTCTAGGTTTTCAGTGGTGGCACCAAATTACTTACTTATTTAAAACATTTCTTAGCTGTCTTTCAGGGCAGAGGCCCTCCCAAGGTGGCTTATAACACATTAAAACAGTTTAAAAGATTAAAAGCAATAAAATACACAGTAAGATAGCAATTAAAACAATAAAAGCTAACAATAAAATCTCCATAAACAAATTATGGACTTCCTACTGGTGGGGATCTATCACACTCACTCTTGGGCCTCAGCTACACCAGGTTTTTTTTACCGCGACGATCTTGAGATTTTATGATCGTGGGATCATTGCACTGGTCTACACGCAGTACACAACATTGCAGCCACTATTTTTTTGTTTTAAAGAAGGAGCCCCTGAGCGCTCATGTGCAGAAGGAAAGCTTTTTTAAAAAAATAATAATCCCCTGCTCCCCCACACACCCCCAATGGGCATAGAGCTGATGTAATGATCCAAGGCATGGGTGGCAGGAATCTAAGGCTAGGCCACCAGGACCCGGGAGAGCTAGGTGTAACAGAGCTCCACACCTGCAAGATAATCTGGAAAGGTCTTACTTTAATAACACAAACAAGATATGGCAGAGCAAAAGCAACAGTCCTGGAGGAAGCAAGGTTCAGGGCTCCAACTCCAAGCAGGGCCAGAGGCTAAGACAAAATCCAGGGGCAGGCAGGAGTCAGAGTCCAAAAGCAAACCTGAGTCTGAGCAGGGCCGGAGGCAGGAGACGTGGTCTAACGATGAGCAGGGTCCAAGAGAAGCAAGGTTCCAACAGGACCAGAGGCAAGGGACAAGGTCAAAGCAAAGATCCTGGTATGGCAGGATTCAGCAGGAACCAGGAGCGGGCTCCAACAAATCCAGAAAACCTTGTTGCTGAGCAAAAAGTTAGAGCAGAAATTCTGGTCTTATATAGTCCTTACCCTAGTTGCTCCCAGCTGATCCACATTAGCTCACCCTGGAGTGCTGATGGAAAGGGGCCTGAGTCCTGCGAGCACTCTGCAGCAGAACAGCCCCTGACTGTAGACCTGGGTCCTGCGAATACTCAGCACTGGCACAGATCCTGACAGCTGAGGATCTCTGTGACCTGTGCCTGGCTCCTCACGGTTACTTGCAAGGAGCCGGGACAAACTGTGATGCAAGCCCACATGTTCTGCAGTCTCAGGATCAGCCTTAGACTGTGGAAAAAGTGGGCTAGAAGTGGAGGGTGAGATCCCAGGGCAAGTGGGGGGATCATCCCTCCCTGCTCCCGGGATCCCCTGTGCATCATGTGAATGCACAGAGATGATCCCAGGGATCACCCCAGGATATCGCCTCATCTAGCTATGGCTTTCATTTCTTTTAGGAGATCACTGAAGACCTTTTGATCCAAGAAAGTTTTACATTATGATGTAGATTTTAATTCAGTGCTACTGATCATTAGATGGGAGGGTGAATTTCCAAACCACATCTTACATTGAAACCATTGGGGTTTGAATTTACTTAATTTTGGCTGGATCATATCTCATATGTATCAGAACATTTGTGCCCACTGTTGTCTTTTCACAGAACCATGAAGTCCATTTCCTCTAAATTAGCTTCAGCTAACATGCTCCCACCAACTTCTCAACTGTTTCTTTCCTGTCGTTCACAACTAAGGTCTTCCTCTGGTTAAACTGAATTTGGGGCTGAATTCCACTGAAAGCCATGGCTAAATTGTTCCATTGAGTTCAGTGAGACTAAATCAAAACCAAGTTTAGCTGGATTGTGGCCTAGATATAAAACAGCTGGCCATGGGCTCCATCATGCCAGCAATTGATCGCACACTCCCTATGCCTGGTATGCAGTTTAGCAGCCCGATACCATATGATGTTGTCCACGTACTGCATTGATTTCGGCTCTTATCATTCATATATATATATTTTTTGGAGCACAGAAAGTCTGGATTATTTTCCCTCCCTGGGAAATAAATGCTCTCCTCCCTCCTGTGCATTTCTGTGGTTGTGTTCTATCGACCATCCCATTCTTTGTTGGGTGTGTGTGTGTCTAAGGGTGGTCTCGCTAACAAAAGAGGAGGGTGGTGCGATTCTCCACTCATCTGTGAAGGGGGAGGAAGAGAGGTCTCATTTAACTCTATGTTCTTACTCCTGAGAATGCATGACCAGGGTTACATTTTTACATTTAAAAAAAATGTGGAAAATGCACCCTCCTTGCCTACAGCTCCCTTATTTTAAAGCTAAAGAGATCAAAATTGGCACAGTGATAGAGCTTAAGTGGAATTATCAGCATGCCAAGTTTGAATGAGATTGGTCCATCAATTGATTTTTTAGGTTGTTTTTTTAAATCTCCCCCCCCCAAAAAAACCCTTTTCCTTGTAGTCTGCAAGTGTGAAGGATCGATCCTTTGATCATGCTAAGCTGTGCATTTCCAAGTTTATAAAATAGTGATCTGCTGGTTTCCTTACTCAAGAGTAATTCCCACTTATTTCAACTGCATTTACGTCCAATTCATACTAAAATCCCATGCATGCTTACCTTTGAGTTAATCCCATTTTAGTAAGTTTGTCTCTGTTCAATGGGGTTTACTCAAAGGTAAGCATGCATGGGATTTTAGTATGAATTAGGGGTGTGCACAGACCCCCCCGCTCCGCTTCACTTGCAGATCCGCCATTTTCCGGATCGGGCTGCTCCGCCCCGCCCCCGCTCCGCCCACTTCCGCTCCGCTCCGCCCGGAGCTCCGGATCCGGATCCGGAGCTCCGTTTCCCCCCCCCATAGGCTTGCATTGAAAGCTAAAAAATTATACAACTTTTTTTCTGTTCAAGTTAGAAACCTCATGTTTGGCACCATGACACCTCATGGGGATATACACACGCATGCCAAGTTTCAAAGCAATCCCATCATCCCCTGATTTTTGGCGAATTTTTGAAAATCGGGCACCCCACACACACCATCCCTGCGAGGTGGGCAGGGGAGGAGGGAGGGAAGGCAGGCAGGCATGCAGCTGGCATTTCTGGGGGCATAAGGAAGTGAGCCAAGGATAAGCCAGTAATGCATATAAAATGGAATAAATCAATCAATAAACAAAGGAGGGGTGGAATTAAAAGCAGCAGTGTTGCTCAATAAACAACAAGAAGAACTTTTTTTAAAAAGGCTATATCTGTCTTTTACCAGCAATAGGGGGACGTGCCCGGGGGAGGGGGAAGTAGCTGCCAGTTCAAGACACTGACAGCCACAGCTCTGAGAAGAAGTAAAACGCTCACTTCGACTCAGAACAGGCATTGCTCCACCACTGAAAAGTGACCATTCACTTCAACTCATGATAGGCATTGCTCCACCGTTTTACTCTCTTTGGAAGGCTCTAATGGCCTTCCAGTGCAGGAGAGAGTGGGGGCACGTCCACGATGAGAGGGGAGCTCATCCCCTTGCACCACATCGATTCAGTTGTTCCCCAAGGTTAGGGTGGGGAGCAGTGCTGTGTTTCTATCTCTTATTCTTGGCTTAGTATATGATTTCAGGTTGTGTTTGTGCATTTGGTGGGGCTACTGTGTTAAAAAACATGGGGAAAAGCCCGTTCAGATGAAGAAAGAGAAGTTTCCCAGAATCCCAAGTTACCTGTTTTGCCTATGCCCTCCTCCAACTTTGGGATCATCATGACCGGGAGCTGACTCTGCCCCTCAGCCCTTTGAAAAAGGTATTTTTCCCGCCGATTTTTTAAAAACGTCTAGCCCGCGACCCGTACGATGCAGAAAGTTGAGAGTGGTCTCAAAATGACCCCCATCCACGACTCTCTGTGCACAAGAATTTTCAGAACGATAGCTTAACCCCCCCCAGTTATCCCCGATTCTTTCCCTCAATGCAATCCTATGGGCGAAAAGCCGAAAACGCAGTTTGAGCCGCGCGGTTGACCCGATTTTCACAAAAATATAGCCCGCGACCCGTACGATGCAGAAAGTTGAGAGTGGTCTCAAAATGACCCCCATCCACGACTCTCTGTGCACAAGAATTTCCAGAACGATAGCTTAACCCCCCCCCCAGTTATCCCCGATTCTTTCCCTCAATGCAATCCTATGGGCGAAAAGCCGAAAACGCAGTTTGAGCCGCGCGGTTGACCCGATTTTCAAAAAAAATATAGCCCGCGACCCAGACAACGCAGAGAGGTGAGAGTGGTCTCAAAATGACCCCCATCCACGACTCTCTGTGCACAAGAATTTCCAGAATGATAGCTTCAAAAACAACGAAGTTATGCGCGATTATTTGCCGCAATGCAATCCTATGGCGAAATGTTTTCAAGATGGCGACCGGAGCGCTCCGCCTGAACTCGGAGCTCCGAAAAATGGGCGCTTCTCTTCGCCTTGCTTCTAGGGGGTCCGCGGTCCGCTCCTACTCCGCCTCTGGGTAAGGCGGAGCAGGCCAATCCGCTACTGCTTCTACGCTCCTAATCGGAGCGGAGCACATCCCTAGTATGAATTGGATGTAAATACAGTTGAAATCAATGGGATTTACAAACCCTGCAACCCTCTCCAGTTCACACTCCAAAGCCTCCAGACAAAATGAGGAGAACTGGCGTAGCCTAGGCAACAGGGAATTACCATAAAAGTACATAGGAGAGTTTTCCTGAAGTGAGTTCAGTAACAAGAGAAGCTACTTCCTAGGAAAATGCAGTTCAAGACCAGGAGTGCCCCATGTCAATTACTAGGGAGGGTGAGGTGCCCAACTACCACCAACCAAGGAACTGTAGGGGGAGGTACAAAGGAGATCTGAGAGTGCATCTCAATGGAACAACTGTGATATGATGGTGCACAGGAGAGGAGAGATGTAAAGATGAATGAAATGTAAAAGCGCAAAGGTGTAACTGCTCAGGCTTTCATACTCTATGGAAACGAAGGCGGATAATTCGAGGGCAAACCAGGGCAAACGTGTAGGTGTGATGGAGATCCATGTTAATTATTTTATCCACTTTCTAGAATAAAGATGTCATCCTCATCACATTTCCAGAATGTTACTATTGTCTATGTAGTTTTCCAAACAAATACCTGGGAAGCCTGAAGCTCCTGAAATGCATCATAGTGATGCTGAAGCCCATCTCTGTAGGGTAAGTTATTGGTCCAGATTCAATGAATGATTATCCACTGTGGGAGCTCTGTTCCTCTATTATTCATGCCATTCTGCTTACAGCTAGATTTATGTGTCAGGAAAAACATACAAACGGAATCCGATTTATTTGATTTATGTCTTGTAGGTACTGCCCTTTGGCTCCATTTTTGTATGCATATTTAAGCCTGATGTATCAGCTCCTTTCTTTGTCAAATATTTCTTACTCAAGGCTTGCAATGTTTTCAAGGGATACAAGATTTGTATGGTTCTGAATTATATACTGAAAAAGGTCTATTTCTAACTCCCCTCCCCCCCCCCATTACAACACATTTTAAAAAATAATTATCATTTGCAAACTCTAAGGCTAAAAGCCAGCGTCCAGTGATCCATGTGTAACTCCCAAAGTCCGACAGGTCATTCTGACCCATATTTATTTAAGATGATGGAAAACGGAAAGATACCTTTCAAAAGAATCTTATCTATTTCTCCCAAATAAATTTGGAATACCAAGACAAAATGGTGAAGCACACAGATACTTTACAGAAGTCTATGGCTGTTTTATCTCCGGCACACTTTTCAGATATTTTCCCACCTTCCCAAGCTGAACCCATTGCAGAGTTCCATCCACAAACATCATTATATGTACTGGAAGAGAGGACAAGCGCACAGATTACTCCTTTGATATGTCTCCCTGCCCTCCAAACTATAAACAAAATGCTGAACCTTGCAGTTCCTCCTCACTCTCTGTGGGTATAGCCTCACAGCCTTGCTAGACCTACCTTTCAATCCGGGCGTGTGGAGGGGCCAGCCCGCACCAGAAGTAGCATGGGCTGTCGCTCCTGTCTACACATAGACAGGAGCGACAGGGTAAAGGAAAGCCCCGTCGCGTTGGTCATTTTTTTCATTTAAAGGGCCTTGTGCGCAGGAGCACACCAACGATAAGGTAGGCCTTAAAAAAATGGGTTCCCCGCTCCCCCTGCCCCTGATTTCCCCCCACGATGTCTGATGCCCCTCGCCCCCGCCACATCTGATGCCCCCTCGCCCGCCCGCCATGTCCAATGCCCCCCCCACTTGCCTGCCCGCCATGTCTGATGCCCGCCCACTCCCCCCGGCTGTGATCTCCCTCCCCCTGGCTCCGCTCTTCCCCCCCATCTCTCCTGCTGAGTCCGCTCTTCCCCCCCCCCGGCCCCATCTCTCCCCCCCCCATAATTCCTCTCCCCAGCACGATGGGCACAGCACTCCTGTAGAGTAAGCCGCATAGCTGGGAAAAACCACGGAATGGGCTCAGCCTGGAGCTGTGGAAATACCAGGCCACAAATGGTGCCGGTTATCCCAGGCCAAGGGAGGGTTTAGCCCGGGCTGACTCCGGGATTCCCTGTGCATCATCTGGATGCACAGGGGTGAGCCTGGGTATCAGCTCAGGCTAAACCCTTGTCTAGCAACAGCCTAAGACTTGCCAGAATTTTGTCTTGTGTCGTTTTGGTACAATCCTATCATAATGATGCTATATCCCTCTTGCGCATTCATACCTTGTAGCACAATGACATCTGTTGTGGTATTTTGGGTAATGCAGAGTAAAAGATCGGAAATAATGCTAGAAAAGTGGTGTATGGAATATGTAATGTTCCCCAACAGTTATCACTGGAGTTATCATTCCAATAAAACCACTAGTGTAGATCTAGCGGTGTTAAGGCTTCACTGTTCTCTCTGCTGTTGATTACTTTTCTTTTGTTCCCCATGTCTCATCTACACCCTTCGCTCTGTGTCAGTTTTGGACTTCCATGGGTTGTTCAGTTTTGGACTTCTGTGGGTTGTTCATTTCTCAACACCTCAAATAATGTTCTGTCTAAGTGCACATACTGGTAGGCCTGATTCCGGACAAAACCCACTTAGGGTGCAATCCTATGCATGTTCAAACAGGAAAAAAAGTCCTACAACTTCCAGCATTCACCAGCCGGCATACATAGCTGGCTGTAGAGTGCTGGGAGCTGTAGGATTTTTTTTCTTTCTAAACGTATACAGGATTGCACCTTTTTCTTTTTCTAAACAGTATTATTCTCAGGGAATGACAAATGTAACTGCCTAGACCTTTCAAGCTGCTCCTTCCTCATGCTCTGATGTTTTCCTCACTGCTTTTGTGTGTGTGTGTGCTTTCACTCTTTTATACCCTTTCCCCAAAACAGAAAGTACTGTCCCCATTTAGAAGAAATAAAACTTTTTGGAAAAAATGAAACTTAAACTACCAGCATTCACCAGCCGGCATGTATAGAATGAATCTTAAATGGAGAAATGAAACTATTCCTCTCAGGTGTACCCCCTCCCAACAGAAAAAAATGAAGCCTCTAAGGCCTGACTTTAATACCTTGTCTCAGTAGGCCTCAAACCTTCACAATAGGAAATATGTAAAAATGGCAACAGCATAAACATACCCTTTAACTGCAAAATTCATCCTATCCCAAATGTACATTGGAACACCAATTATCCACCTAATCACTGGTTTGATAACAAGTTATCCAGATTCAATGTCTATTCCCAACGTATCCTCTTCTACTCATAATAGAAGCAACATTCTCAATTTCCCATATTTCAAACAGTCTGAAATGAAGTTGTTATGCATGTGGTTTCTATTGGCTATGAGAAAGAAGTATTTCCTATGGATAGGCTATATAGGAAGACTAGAATTTTACATTCCACAGAAGCAGCTGTTAATTATAGTATTTGATCATGCAAGAATCAACTAAATTGGCTATATCATGAGGGGATTTCTTTTTACTTACAATGCAACCCTATGTACATTCAGAAGTAAGCCCCATTGAGTTCAATGAGACTTTCTTCCAGTTTAAGATTTTAGCCTAAGCCTCCCTTATTTTGTTCACTCTTATGCACACAGTAATGTCCCTTTATAGCAAAATTGGTGTCATGCAAGCTAACAGGGAGAACTTAGTCTTTGGGGAGCCCATCAAATGGGATGGGGATTGCCATAAATTTGGCTTACTGATATAGAGTAAGGGTTTTTGGACAGGGTTTTTTTTATCTGCAATTCCTTTTGCTGTTCAGTTATACTAAACAGTCTGAAGGAATATTTATCGGAGGAATGTGGTAACAGATTTATGGAATCTCCAATCCATAGAGTCATGTTTTGAACATTAGGAGACACCGTGAGTGAGGGGTAGCCAATAACACCTCCAAAATAGAGGCCAGACTCTGTAATCATTGATGTTCCAGCTAATTAATAGGAGGCCTGTGGCCAATCAAGCTGTTTCATGGAATAGAGTAAGCCCCATTTCTCTTCTCTTGAAATGGGTGGAACTGGAGTTAAAGATGTGCATAGTTTCCACACAGCTGTTTAGTTTATGAGCATTCTGTGGGTATTTGTTTAAATATATCTGGTACCTTTGCTTTTTATAGGCTTGAAGTTCAGAATGGTGCTTTTGTTTTCGTCCAGTATGACGTTGAAATCCGCCGTGTTTAATGGAATTCAACTTACAATAACAGCTCTTGGGTTGAGCGCAACTCACAATAACATCGATCACAGGATGTGTGGGTTCCACTTGGGTTATAGTTAACACTCTGGATGGAACTTAAGAGGCGGCACCTCATGTACTAAAGAAGAGGCAAGCACTTTGCTGAGGCCCCCAAAAGGCCACCTGGGAAACATATCAGAAGTCAGAGGGCCAAAGCTAATTGCTTACATATAATGGCCAGGATCCAAAGAGCTACTTTAAATATGCCCAAAGTCTTGTATGTGACCAGTGGGATTTATTTATTTATTTATCTTTTTGAACTGACAGCAGGCCCTTATGCAAAATCACAAACTGAAGAACCTCTTTAGTGCAGAAGCTTAGCACCAGGTAAGGCCAAACTATGTCACTTCCAGCTACCAGCTGCACGCTGCAGGTGGAAGTTGTATGCAATTGGAAGTTTGCAAATGACCTAGCACATAATAGTCCTGTGCAGGTGGTGGTTCAGCGAGCAAAAAAATACATATGGTAGGGGGGGATCTCTATCATGTCCACTGGTCCCATTCCATAATCTCCTTTTGCACAGGACCTAACTGCTAAATGCATGAAGGTTTCCTGTGCATGATGTGGACCCTCCATTTTGAAGGCCTCTGTACTAAGTATATGAGCCTTGAATGCATGGAGGTCAGGAATGGGGACAATAAAATATGATCTTAATTCCTCCCACCACACATTCATTGGTCAGTCAGATGCTTCATTCCAGCCCACAGAACAAAACAACAACAGTTCAGGCATCCAAAAATGAGCCAAAATTAAAGCATCTACATTCTATTAACACAGCATCACACTGTTACATTTAACAAGTTCAGACTCAAAACGATTCAACCTCACTTAGCATCTGTGACTATGTTCTAATAGCTGTGGCAAGGAACTTTGCTGTGTTTTCCACAATCATGATATTAGTTTCTGCCATAAGTATAGAAATATAAAACAAAGGACAGGGAAAATAAAATGAGCTCTCATATCCCATATAGAAATTGCAATATAGAAGAATACGAGATAGTGGTACCTTCCTTCATTTGTAGAACTCAAGGCTATCTGCACAGGACCGCCATCTCACACACTGCTAGATGAAGCATGCAGGATACTTTCCCAAATCGCTCCAGATTGTGAGTGCGGAAGCTCCCCAGCAGCCTGAAGACCCTACAAAACAAAATATGACTCCTGAACACTTGCCCTCCCAGGTAGCCCTTGATAATAGTTGCCAATATGCATTTTCAAATTTGGCTACCCATATAGGTTACCCCCGGCATAGCCTGGACGCGGGGAAGCCCATTGCGGGTGGGGGGGGAAGAAGAGGCAGCGTGGACGCCAGCCATTGGCTGGTGGCTCGCGCCAAATGGAGGAGGGGAGGGGCAGCAAGCCGAAAAAATGGCTTTCCCTCCTCCTCTCTGCTGAAGCGGCTCCCTCCCTCCCTGTAGGCAGTATGGGCTTGCTGGTCGCCCGTTCGGGGGCCAAGTAGGAATTTTTTGCTCATAATCTGAATTGGTTATGAGTTGTTTCGCCTACTTCATACTGTAAGACAGCTGAGGGAGTATTAAATAGGTTAATCTGTTCTAATTCGGTCACATTTATGGCAGGTAGGCGGGCACCTGAGGTTTGTTAACGTCGGTAAGCATTCCAAGGCACCAAATGGTGAAGGATAACGCCTGAGGTTCAGCAGCTCCCAGCCCTGCGGTCCATCTGCTGAAATAAGGGTTATCCTTGAGGCCAACCTTTCTCACCCACTCACAGCCCGGCGGCAGGAGGATGGGTGACACCGGAAGGCCTACCACCCCAAAAGGGGGAGCCAAGGGGTGGTGAAGGTTGCCCGCCACCCCTGGGCTCGGAATGTCTTGCCCTGGTTATCGACGGCTTATGCCGTGATAGGATGATGCCTGCTTAGGTTTCCCTAACCAGATCCATCAAATAAATGTTGGCCCTTGTTTAAAACCCAGCTATGTTGTGTCGCCTCTTTATTTCCACAGTACACTTTCCCGCAATGGCTTTTCAATGCCATTTATATGTCAAATACCATTTGCTCTACAGTAAACATTTCTGAGTATTGGGGGGCTTTTAAAGATTACAAAAAACATTGAAAATATTAGGCTGTAGGTGTGAAAAATCCATATTGGGGTGTTTCCAAGTGATGTGTATACAACTTCCACCTGCAACATGCAGGATGCAAGGAGAAAGAGAGGCAGGTGAAGCAGACCCTGGGGCCTGTTTGAGCTGGACCCCCACCCCACCCCACCCCACCCCACCTGAGGCCATCGACATCTCGGTGAGAAGGATTTCAGGAGAGAGCAGTAGATGAGGATGACACCAAACAGCTCTTCCTGTTTCAGTAGGACACTTCCTTCCCCATGACCATCTTATGCCAATTGCCCACTGGGAAGGATCCTGGCAATTTTAAAAACAAAGGTAATATTCTTTATTGCAATGTTACTATTTTATATATTACTTTAAGCTACTGTGGTAGGATTTGTGTTCAGAAAGGCAGCATATAAATAAATGAAGTATTTTTTTTAAAAAAAATGGACTAAGCTTCTGTGTTACTTCATGCAACAGAAGAGTGATCATGACAGAGCTAAATCCACCACTCATAAAGGATAATGTGTGAGGCTGATTGTTCTCCATGAGCGAATCCATCTATGAATCCAATACGGGTAATTTGAAGAAACAGTTGTACTCGCTTTTTTAAAGGTGTGGCCCCCTGCTAAGGCTTGCTTCATGCACTCACCTGGTGAAAGAATGGGTGTGCCCCAATATACAGAAACATGCAAGGTACCATGTGAGAAACATGATTATTTGTGAAAGGTAAAGATCCCACAGATTGTATTCATGCACACCTATTCTTTCACCAGGTGAGTGCATGAAGCGAGCCTTAGCAGGGGGCCACACTTTTTAAAAAGCGAGTACAACTGTTTCTTCAAATTACCCGTATTGTCCATTTCCTCGAGTTTAGTGCTCAAGAGACAAATGAGACTGCAGGAAGCTACAAACTGGATCTGCCCCAATTATTCATCGAAATGTTGCAAAAGTAATTCATGGCAAGTTCCTTGCAGAGATTCAAGCTTAAGGAAAATAAAAGCTCCATTATGCAGAGCAGCTTTTCATAAATTTACTTCATCCAGTTTTATTTGCCAGTGTTCTAAAGATCCTGGAAGAGCTAGTTAGTAAATGGGCAAATATTCAAGGAATCAATAAATTACGATAAAACAGAAAATATGAGTATTGGCCCACGGAAAGCTATAACTCAAGGTTGGAGTCAGGCAATAGACAAATCTTGATTTATTTGTCTATCTGGGTTAGCCATAACTAAGAATAATGATACTGCTCCTACAAATTAGTAGATCTAAGATGGCACTGCAAGAGAACAGGAGACTTGTGAGAAGGAAAAAAAGTCATTTGGTTAAAGATTTTACACAGCAATGTGTGCTGAATTACTGTGCATCATTATGAAATGTGGCATTCTAATCAGAAGTTAATTTCTAAATGTGCCTGCTAAATGTATTTCTCACATCACGGGTGGAGATGGGAGAACCAGGGATGTTCGAGCTCACCATAATTCTCCAAATTTCACTTTGAAGCTCAGTTCAGCTCAAGTATATTTTCGTTTGCAACCTGTTTTTCAGTTTATTCGAACAGGGAAAAATGTGACTTCCAAACAGGAAAAGTGCATTGACTACAGTATGAAAATGTGTATGTTTTGAAAAATGCAAATTTTAAAGTACGCATTCTTCAAAAAATACTATTTTTTTCAAATGTGATCGCAAGTTCAGGAATGCACAAACATTTGTTTGAAAGAATATGCTCCCGTTCGCATTCATGTTCAGAGTTGCAAATGGGGCATGTTTGTGAACTGAAATTCTTGCCCATCTCTAATTTGATGTGATACTTGCTTCTGCTTCTGCTGAAGGCTTGCCTCGAGCAGGCCACAAGCACTGCCACGTTATTGCAGCCTGAGGCTGCTAAAACAGACCAGGGCCTAATCTACACCAAGCAGGATATTGCACAATGAAAGCAGTATAAAAGCAGTATATGATAAGTGTCAATGGGCCCCAATAGTTGTCAGTGCACTTCAATACCGTTATAAAGCATATCATATACCTCTTTCATATTGCTTTCATAGTGCAATATCCTGCTTGGTGTAGATTAGGCCCAGGCCACTTTAAGGATCATAGTCTCAGGCCTTAGCTAGACCTAAGGTTTATCCCGGGATCGTCCCGGGGTCATCCCTGTTCATGTAAATGACACACAGGATATCCCGGGAGCAGCCAGGGACGACCTCGGGACGATCCCAGGATAAACCTTAGGTCTAGCTAAGGCCTCAGTCAATGTAGGGGCAGAGGTGGAGCTAAACTAAACAGCCTAAAGGCTAGTAAGCTTCAGTCTTGCTCTGACCCTGGTTGGAGTAACATACAGATAATCCTTTCTGGCCTCCAGCTCTACTTGAAACATTCTGTGATGCTGATCTCATTTACTTTGCTTCCTAAGAACCTGACACCTGCTCATGGTCTGATCCGTAGTGTTATCTGATCCAACAATAGGAGGTGGGAAGACTCCCTCAGAGTGAGAGATCCTCCCTCAGACTCTCTAAAAGATCCTTTCTCAGAGGGAGATGGCCTTGGAGACCACCTGTGTAGATGCAAAGCGTTTGGATCTGGCTTGCTCCCTGAAGAGCTGTGTCAGCCACTATATGTGACTGGCGCAGCTGTCCAAAGAGACCTACCCAATCTCTTGCTTGGGGGAGTCCTCAGAGCAAGAGATTGGGATGGTGGCTGCTCTGGAGAAGCTGCCCACCTCAGCCCTCACTCCGAGGACCCCCTTTTGAGTGAGAGATCCGATGGGTGCTTGCTCCATAGAGCCCTTGAGCCCATTCTTGTGCTGCGGAGCCAGTGACACAGTGACCCTGCTGTTGGATGCAGGGGATAGGGGATCCCACCCAGGTTGTGTGCAACCCACATTCATTTCAATGGAAGGGTCAGTTACTGCCATACAAATGCAGAGATGTTTCTGCATGTAAGTGAATTGGACGAGACAGATGTGCAGGAACCCTATGTGTGAAGTCGACCAGGAGGCATGTTCCTTTAAAAATCCTTCCACAAATGTTTGACTTTTTGCTCTGGCAAGCACATGCAAATCAGTGGGGTTCAGTTTTGTTGGAAGGGATTAGTCTGCGGAGCAACAGGGTGTAAAGCCTTCCCTGGAATAATAATTTTTTAAAAAGATATTGCTGTATTCAGTGTGACATCTGTTAGCAAATTATTATCTACTGCCGTGCTTTCTTTTAGCCCATTTGGGACTCACATGCTGAATTAGTTCAAGATTTGCATAGATTCTATTTATAATGGCCAGTGCAGTTCTAAGCCACCTACCAATCGGGTAGAATTCCTTGTTACTTGATCAGTTTCCCAAGGAGATAACTTTTGGCTCATTATAACCCAGATCAAGTTTATGATCCCTTTTACCTACACTTCATTAGAATATATTACACCAACCACATATCAGCAAGGGAAATAATCGAGGTCAGATTCAGGAAATCATGTAACTAATACGAGTACTAGGGGGAATGCAGATGGAAAGGATACATTAAAGTGACCCGCTGGGAGAATGCTCTTTCCTTTATAAAAGTTATCCTTAGGCAAAGTAACAAAAAGGAGCCTTGAATTCTGACTTTCAAAGATGTTAAGGCTATCATTTTTCCAAATGGCTAGTTTGCCAAAAAAGCAAAACAGATGATATGGCACCTAATACCTGTCAACTTCTAATGTCAGCTGGCAACCTGAATGTCATTTATACTATATTTTAAAAAAAGTTTTCCAAGCCTAAATGTCTCCATCAAATTCTGTGGGCAATATCCTGAAACCTCCTACTCCACTCAAGTCTCCAGAACAGCTGAAGCCTTTGAACGGATTTGAAATTCACAGCAATAGGGCATCCTCGGTTAATTCCCATTCTTTTTAATGAGCAGAACATCCCTGGGTAGGTTTGGGGGTTTTGTCCACAGGCTTGCATTTTCCAAGATTAACAGTACAACTGAATCAACATATTTAATCAAAGGGTACAACCTAGAAAAAATGTGGCATGCCTACATTCCATTGAGAACTCTAGGCTTAGTGCTTTGCCTAAGTACTTCAAGATAAGCAGATGTATGATAGGTTCAAAAAGAACCCATTACAACAGGAGCAGAAAACCCCTAGAATGACACTGTAGTATTGCTCCAGGTTGGCATGGGGATGGGTGGGAGTTTCATTATCAGGGTATTGTTGTTGTTGTTGTTGTTGTTGTTATTATTATTATTATTGGCAGGTGGAAGCAGATTTTAGTATTCCCCCTGCCCAACAGTTTACCCCTGCAAATGCCCCCCCTCTGCATTTGTATCACATGAGAAAAACTATATTTTGCCTTGAATATGTAGTTTCACTACTGGGAAGTGTGTTGTGCAGACAAAATGGACTAGTAACTTCTCCTTACTGACTCTCTTGTTGCATTTGTACTAGCTGGGATTTTTCTTATTTGAGCTGGTTTAGGCGTTAGAACAAGGGTTACCAAGATGCAAACCTTTAGATTTGATGTAGGGTTTTTTGTTTTGTTTTCCATTGCATAAGAACTGTACATCCATTTACCAACTGGGACCCTGATGAGGTGGCATAGATTACATATGAGGGTTATTGAAGAAAATGACAAAAAAGTAATAGATATGGAGGACCAGCCAAGCTCATAACAGCTTTTCCTGCTGCCTCCAAGAGATATCTGCCTAAGAAATGGTTAGGATGATTAATTTGCCTATTGTGAATCCACCGGTTTACATTGGCTATTATTTACTGATCATTCTCAACAGAGAGCTGGCAAGGGTCACCAGTATGAAGAAAACTGAATTTGCACTTTATTGGTTGAGTAATCTATGATTTAAGGATCATTACAATCTCTTTAAAATTCTTAGAGCCAGCCAAAGAAAATTTAAATCAAAGGAAAGCTGTCCCTTCCATTCAATGATTTAGAAACAAAATAGAGATATTATTCCATTTTGTGTTTAATACCATAAAAGCTAAAATATTTTTTAAAATAATGTTGATTTGAGAATTCCTTAGGATAAGTGATGAGGAACAAAGCTCAAAACGTACCTGGCAGCATTTCTAGTAGTAATAATCCCTATAGTAAAATAATATCTGCAGGCTATACATTGATCTATTCAGTATCAAAGGACATGATAAAGCTATAGAAAACTAATGTAGATACTAAAGGCTCCTGAGCTCTTTCCCAGCCTTGGTTATTTTCTCATATGTCTCGCCATGCCTGGAATCTAGATTCATCTGCTGCAATTTTGGCTCACTTTTTGGGCTCATGTGTTACACTTTTTAAACTTGGAAGGGAGGTAAGCGTCAGTTCTTCCAATGCCCTCCATGAAAAAGCAGTTCATGCATGTCAGGTCCAACATCTTCTGCAGGGAAGACTGATATGCAAAGAATTAATTCAACTTCTATGCCATCTCCCTGCGCTCATGGCCCACTTCTGCCTCCCTCATCTGTCTTCTGGTGGTACAACAGCATATGATTAAAATGCACCGCTTTTATTTTTATACACAACAGCTTTCCGTGAACTAACATAAGAAGCATCTATTTCCCACGTGGTGTTGCTTTGTTGAGACTTTGGTCTTGATCCTAGTGGAGCATCTTCATCCTTACGCTTATTCTCCTAGACAAATACATGAAAAAGCCTACTTGCTCCCTTTGACCTCTCCTTGGCAACTGGCAATTACCTTCTTTTGCCAAAAGGGTTGAAGCATTGGGACTTTAGAGAGGTGCTTTATTTAGAACACATGATCAGCAATCCAGTGCCTTGCAGTTGCCTTCAGAAGTCAATGAGTATTTATTTATATTACTTAAAATGAGAGCAAATGAGTGGGCATGTGTTGTCGGAAGCATTGACATTCTGCTTGTTATAAAAACCCCTAATATAATTGTTTCTGTGGTTGTCAGTTGCTCTGTACATTTTGCAAATGAGGCTCCTGGACAGTCAATCATCATGATTTTTTTATTGTGTTTTACAAAATACAATATTCTACAATACTTTCCTCCGTCTCTACCCACCCCTAGATCAGGTTACAAAGTAAGAGAATACAAAATCCCTTTGAAGGAATATTCAACTTTTTTTAAAAAAAAATACTATTTTTATTGATTTTCAAAGAATAATATCAAAACATTTACAACAACCATAGTGATTTATAACATACAGGTACCGTCCGACCATGTTCTGCCATATTAGTATATTCAATGACTGATAACCATACGACTGCAAAGGAATCATGCTTCCATTAACCTCTCATGACCTGTAATTTATATGACAATTTTTCCATTATTGCTATCTTCCGCACCAATTTGTACCACTCATTCAAGTCTGTAAATTTGAGATCCTTCCAATGCAACACTATTACTTTCCTAGCAGGAAACAAAAGAAATGACAGTCAATCATCATAGTGCAGCTTTTTGTATTGGAAAATCTTCTCCATCTTCCCTTTTGCATTCAGTGACTTATATGTAACCTTTTCTGCTCTATTTACTGAGTCAGGTTGTGCCCCTGTCTTACCAAGGCTAAATGAAATTAATCCTTAAATTAAGAGCAGACCCAGTGAAGTACATCCTTATAGAACTATTGTGCTCCAAAAAGTTATTATTATTTATTTATATAGCACCATCAGTAAATTGTATTTAACATTTGGGGCCTGAATTTCAATGAACAAAGAAATTAGCCATGGACAATTCTGTGTCCAAAATAAACTAAATAGTAAACTCTGCCCATTTACTTCTAATCAGGAAAATACTAAGCCCTGCCTCTCTTATGTTTGTACACCCAAACCCAGTTGTGATACGCAATTACAGAATACACAGGCACCCTGTTCAGACAGTTGGAAATGGCTACTGGGAAAGGGCCGATCCCTGGCCTTTGAGGGTTAAACTAGATGAGACGCCATTCACACACTTAGTAATTCTGCCTTTTAAAAAGTAAATTGTCTGGCATGTATATTATGTTTTTAACAATGTATGTTATGTTCTTAAATCAGTTTTATGTATTTTATATTTACTGTTGTTTCCCGCCTTGATCAAAATGGGGAGGTGGGTAAGAAATTATTATTATTATTATTATTACTATTATTATTATTATTATTATTATTATTATTATTATTATTATTGTTCACCAAGATTGTACAAACATCAAGTCAATGCTTGTCTTTCCTTGATTTGCACTCGCATTCACTGTTTGTGTTATGCACAAAATGAGTGCAATCAAAAGTGGGAAATGCACAAACAAAATCCATCAAGTGGTGGAAATTTGCCCCCAGTGGCCTGGTTCAGACAACACGTTAAACCATGTTGCTTAACCACAAAATGGTTAACGGAATGCATTGACCTTAATGCATTCCATTAAACATTTTGTGGTTAAGCAGCACGGTTTAGTGTGTTGTCTGAACCAGGCCATAGACCAAAAATTTTAAATTGACCATTTAAAAAAACGCTCTGTTTCGAACTCATGTGGTGTGAATTTTTCAAACACGTTCGAGAACTTGCAAACATTTTCAGATAACACATTCTCCTGCTCATACTCACATTCAGGGTTGCAAACAGGGCTTGTTCACATGTTTTGCAAGCAGAAATGAAATTCCTGTGAATCCCTACCCCTTACTCTCACACCATGCCATTCATACTAATTACCTGAATGGAGTCATGTGTAGTTTGACCATGAAAAAATTAAAACGTTGAATTTCACACACTGATGAGGAGCTTGTGTATGTTGAAGGGATGAACAAATAAGTCCATTTTGGTTTCTTTTATTTTCAGGTTTTCATTTTTTCAACCTCCAGTTCATTCCATCCTATTTCCATATCACTTTGGTTTTCTTTTTTAAAAAATTGAATGGCAATTCATATACATATGCATTTCTGCTAATATGTACATTTTTGTACACCCTTTCCCCCAAAATACAACTTTATGTGTGTGCATCTTTCCCTAATATATGTGGTTGTGTTATACTTTTTTTCACCAGAGAAATGCACTGCAAAATCCAGAGAAGTGCAAATACCGGAAGATAGCCCTATCCATTTTGCATATTGATTCGGCAAGTGTGAATTTGTTAAGTTAATAGCAAAATATAAAGTGAACGAAATTCTCTCATATCTCTAGTATTCTGAATATATGTGTCCTACTCTGAAGAGTAAACACCGGTGCTCACCCCATTCATCTTGGCCCCTTGACCCTCTGTATAGCATTTTCAGGAGGCTGGAGGGGCTTCCATGGAGAGAAGGGGTGGAGAAGTTACTTCTGCCAACTCAGTTGCACACACCTAAATCTGGATCCAACCCATTAGGGTTTTTTAAAATTGGAATACACCTCAACATAATGAAAATTTGTGAACCGCCCAGAGAGCTCCGGCTATTGGGTGGTATAGAAATGTAATAAATAAATAAATAAATAAAATATTGGGAAGACAGAGCTCATCCCTCTGGATTATATATATATTTCAACATGAGTTGAAACAATTCAGACTGATGTTCAGTCAGTTTTCACAGTGGATTTAATTTTGTAGGTTTCTAGTGCTTGGCTTTCTATTTGCATACTGTATCTTTGAACAGTTCCCAGTGTATTGAACATACATTTAATAGATTCTCTAATGAAGCCACAATGAAATCAGGTTGTTGATGAAACACAATAGCCTAAGACTAGTTTACTCAGACTGAAACTTATCTGCAACCTGTCCACTTTAAACAGCACATTTACCACATGATAATGTTCAGTCATTTACAAATGCTACTTTCTTTCCACGCTTAAATTCCCAGGAGTGGGTGAAATTTCTGTCATTCCTAAATAGGCATCTGCTCTGCTTTACTTTGGCACACAGTATTCTCCACTTTCCATTTCCACCCATGCCCTTGCTTTATTTAATCTTCAGAAGAAGAAGAAATTAATCTATCTGATCTTTGAGCACCTTGTCAATAGTTACAAGAAAACGACATGTTTTGTAGGTGAGTATCCCACCACCACCACCAATTATTTTTTTCCAGCACACATGTAGTTAACTGGAAAACCTTGACCTTTATGATCTTTAGGTTTATATTTAAGATGATCTACCAATAGTTAAAATTAAAAACAAAACAAAAAACCTACCTTAGAAGAGGTGCCCATTATCAGATTATTTACTCAGATAAGTCTTGTCCTTTTTAGCGGCCCTTTCTTACCAAAGCCAGTATGATGTAGTGGTTAAAGTGACAGAGGAGGCTAAGGGGGCCTGTTTTCAAATCCCTACTCAGCCATGAATTTCCCCTGTATAACATTGGGCCAGCCACTGATCCAGTTTGCATGATTGTGGTGTGGTTAACAAACCATGGTGGCTTGTTAATCTGACCCCACATGCTGGCTGGATTTCCTTAATTACCTTGGCTGGCGTGGCTTGCCTTGTCATCTGAACCTGGACAGCCTGACTTGTTTGAGGGGGCAGCAACTCTCAAATAACCCAAGGGCCACTATTGCTTATTTCCCTTGCTGTGATCGTGCGAACTGGCTGACTTGAATCTAACCTACACCACAGGGCTGTTATAAGGGTAAAATGAGAGGGACCTTGCACCTCACCCTGAATTCCTTGGAGGAAGGGTGGGATATAAATGTAGTAGTAGTGATAGTAACAGTAATAATAATTCTCAAAAAATCTAGTAGCCTCTAATCACACATACCTGTGAGCACATACCTGTGAGTCTCTAAATTCCTAAGTTTATGACAGGCACTTCCTAGCTTCTGTTAATTCTGCCCTTTTAATGTCATGCCCCTACCCACTGCTACATTTTTCTCCCTCTCTCAAAATACTAGAACCCGGGGTCATCCCATGAAGCTGATTGGTGGGAGATCCAGGACAAATAAAAGGAAGTACTTCTTCACACAGCACATAGTGAAATTATGGAACTCACTACCACAGGATGTAGTGATGGCCACCAATTTGGATGGCTTTAAAAGGGGGTTGAATAAATTCCTGGAGGTGAAGGCTGTCAATGGCTACTAGCCCTGATGGTTGTGTGTTATCTCCAATATTCGAAGCAGTAAGCCTGTGTGCACCAGTTGCTGAGGAACATGGGAGGGAGGGTTCTGTTGCACCATGTCCTGCTTGTTCATCCGTGGCCAATGGCTGGGTGGCCACTGTGTGAACAGAGTGCTGGACTAGATGGACCCTTGGTCTGATCCAGAATGGCACTTCTTACGTTCTTATCCCCTTATTTACAAATTCCAGAAATGGTCTTTAGTGCATTGTTTTCTACTCATCATACATTCAGGAAGTGGACTTTCAAAAATTAATTGATATTGTATGTGAAAATGGGGGAGAGATTTCTATTCTTTTTGCTGCCCAGAAATCAATCTAGAAGTACCAAAGTCTATAGCGTTGGTGAAGCCATATGAAGAATTTTACCTATCAGGTACACTGTCTGCAAGATGTGGCTGACATGGTGATGTGCGTTCATACAATCATGTCCTCTTTCTACCCACTTTCTGCCCCACCTTTACTATGACAGGTGGTGCATTTTTCATCCTTATAATCTGGTATTTTTATAGCGCAAGGGTTGCCCTTTTTCACAACACATCACTTAGCACCTCTTAGTGCTAAGAAGCCCCTGCCTACTTAGAGGATCAGTATTGGCCCATTGACACATAAGGGGCAGGGGGCGGGGGAAAGGATGATAGCTTTACCTCAGAAACAACCCAGAAACTTCTTTATAATCTCTGAGAGGATTTTAATTTTCTCTTTTAAAGTGTGTTCATTTATTCATTTTTACCGCAGTGCATGTATGGTATGTTTGCTCAATGATTTGTGCTTTGACGCAGCCATTTTCAGAAAGTGGAAACAAACAGAACCTCCAGTGTGCTTTTAAGATGCCTTGGCAATCATTTGTGGCCAACCTATCACCTTCATAGACAAACTATTCAGTAGTTGCAGTAGTATCGTACGGTCAAGGTCAAAACTAATTCCCAGTAAAAACAAACAGATCTCATTTCCAAGAGACATGCAAAAAGTTACAGATTGTTGCCCTGATCCAGCAAGGCTCACATTTGTGCTGATGTAAAAAAAACTGGAGAAAAATATGACATCCAACACCTCGATGTGAAAAGTGTTTTGTTGTTTTTGCTGTTTATTTATTCACATAGCTATGATGGCCTTTCTACATGGAGTTTAAAGGCCAAACGAGACATTTAAATCAATTTCTAGCATCTCTCTCTCTCTCTCTTTCTTTCTTTCCCCATTTTAACTCTACAGTAGGAGCACAAGGCCAGAATAAATTGGAACTCTAGTGTGAGGGATGGCGAGGCCCTTATGATCCAGAACAGGCTCCCTGCACTTTATTTATTTATTTACAATGTTTAGATACTGCTCCATATCTAAAATAGATTCCAGAGCAGTGAACATTAGAAATAAAACAGTAAAAAATATAAAAAGATTAAATAGGGTGACCATGTGGAAAGGAGGACAGGGCTCCTATATCTAACAGTCATATAGAAAAGGGAATTTCAGCAGGTGTCATTTGTATGCATGCAACACCTGGTGAAATTCCCTCTTCATTACAACAGTTAAAGCTGCAGGAGCCCTGCTCTCTAGCTATACTAGAGTGACCAGATACAAAAGAGGGCAGGGCTCCTGCAGCTTTAACTGTTGTGATGGAGAGGGAATTTCACCAGGTGTTGCATGCATACAAATGACACCTGCTGAAATTCCCCTTTCTATACAACAGTTAAAGATACAGGAGCCCTGTCCTCCTTTTCATAGGGTCACCCTAGATTAAAACAGCATATTAAAATTGTTTTAAATTAGAATACCAGTAAGAACTGTGACTTGTTTTTAAAAACATAGCTACTAGATACAGGTTAAAGTAATGTTTTGGCCCTGATGTATCATACATGTCACTTTTCCTCATTATGCTGTCACAATATAATCCTGTGTATTAGGTTAAACAGAGGCCTCAGCTAGACCAGACTTTATCCCGGGGCAAACCCCGGGATCGTCCCTGTGCGTCCAGATGATGCACAGGGGATCCCAGGTTCAGTTATTATTATTATTATTATTATTATTATTATTATTATTTATTTAGCACCATCAATGTACATGGTGCTGTACAGAGTAAAACAATAAATAGCAAGACCCTGCCGCATTGGCTTACATTCTAATAAAATCATAATAAAACAATAAGGAGGGGAAGAGAATGCACCAAACAGGCAGTATAAAAGTCAGAGCAAAATCAAGTTTTAAAAGCTTTAGGAAAAAGAAAAGTTTTTTGCTGAGCTTTAAAAGCTGCGATTGAACTTGTAGTTCTCAAATGTTCTGGAAGAGCGTTCCAGGCGTAAGGGACAGCCGAAGAAAATGGACGAAGCCAAGCAAGGGAAGTAGAGACCCTTGGGCAGGTGAGAAACATGGTATCAGAGGAGCGAAGAGCACGAGCGGGGCAATAGTGTGAGATGAGAGAGGAAAGATAGGGAGGGATCATCCATCCCTGGCCCCGGAATACAGTCCTGGGACCACGGAAGGTGTGGCCCATTGCCGTAGCTCGAGCTGGCTCCACGTGATTACTTGTGTGGAACAAGGAGCTGTGCCCATCGGGGCTAGGGTGGGGGGAGAGGGGAAATCATTTTTTAAAAAATAATACTTTGTGTCGCTTGCGCGCAGCTGGCCCTTTAAAAATTAAAAAATGGCGGGCGCGACGCATCTCTTCTTGAGGTTGTCGCACCTTACATGTAAACAGGGGTGAGATCTTGCATTATTCACAACACGAGGTCTCCTCTCCTCTCCCCCGTACAGTAGATCTAACTAAGGCCTAATTCCTCTGCGTCTGGGTCTCCAAGCTCACTTTCACTAATTCCTTGAGCTTGCTGCTTTCTCGGGCCCTTTCCTTCTCCTTTCCTAGACTCCTGCTACTTCTACTCCTCTTTTCCTAGGCTCAACTAATAAGGTTTCTATGAGAGGCCTTGTCAGAGAGGTCAGCTCAGCCATTGGCGGCCTTTTCCTTGTTTCACCATGTCTGACATTAAGGTATCTCAGCCAGGGTAGAGGTTTCAACACATCCTCTCTTAACAAAGATTCTGCGACATCACAGAATCTGCACAGTGATTCTACATCACCAACCTCAGCTCCCAGGACTTGAGAAAACAAAACATTTTCTCTAACCACTGTCTCTAAGGCCTTTGCTAGACCTACCTGAAAGTCCAGGGGAGAGGAGGGGAGACCTCGCGTTGTGAATAACGCAAGATCTCGCCCTCGTTTACACTCAAGGCGTGACGAGCTCAAGAAGAGAGCCTTCGCGCCCGCCATTTTTTTTTACTTTTAAAGGGCCGGCTGCGCATGAGCGCATGAGTGAGTAAAGGTAGGATTTACGAGTAATCATGCGGAGCCGGGAAAAGCCGTGGAAACGGGCCACACACTCGCATCAAGACCGCGGTGAAAAACGGGGCCAAAGGGTAGGCCTATATCCCGGAACCAGGAGGGTTGATCCCTGCCTGAGCCCAGGATCCCTTGTCATCACTTATCAGCCTGGGATAACTGCTGTTCTAGCAAAGGCCTCAGTTACTCAAACACTGTTGACAGCAAGCCATGGCTTATATGGCCCCTAGCTCTCATATCTATATTCAGTTATATATCGAATCTCGGCCATATCCTGCTTTAAATATATTCAGCATCAAAAAGAAAATGCTGACTGTACTCCTCCAGGCATCAAGCTTATCTGTTTCTCCAACTTTCCTGTAGATTTTTCTTCTTTCAGCAAAATTGCCCTCTGAGAATCCTTGGAGTTTCAGAGCATTTAGGGTGCAACTGCGAATGCTCACAGACTGGCATGGGAGAAAGGTACTGAATGCACATAGGGTTAAGGTCTGCAGCTCGGCAGGGTATTTCCTGCTATTGGGCAGTATTGGAGAAGTTTGTGTTGTTGTACTGCAATCAGCAGGGAATATTGTGTTGTTTTTCAAGGAATTGCTAAACCAGATGTTGAACGGAAGTTGAGCCGGAGGTTTTAGCTTACTGCAGACGGGTAAACTCCTTCCCCATGAATGATAGGATCTTTTTTTCAGTCTATTCAATTTTTACTGCTGTTAACGTACAGTAGAGATCTATTTGGTGAAATAGAGGCCCTCTTCATATTCACAGTCAGTTCTCTGCAACTCGTCACAGATCTGAGATCTAGACATCTTGTGTAAGAAATACACTTAAAAACAACATGGAATAAGAATAAGACTCCTGGAAAATTATTACAAACCATATGAAATAATCAACGAATGTGTTCCTTTCTGATGAACATTCAAGAGAACCTTGATGAAGTGCTCAGAGGTGCTGTGTTTTGGGATTCTGGACCGAAGACAAAAAGGGAAAACAAAGTTTGACCTGCTTAAAGGGGTGACTGCCCACCCCCAAGAGGGTTTTTTTTTATGAACCCCTGCTCCACTGCCCACATCTGTATTACACAGAGTTATTGTCTAATTAGCACTGAAATCAAACCATTAAAATATAAAGCAAATATAAATTTATGAATGTTTTCACTATTCAGACCTACCAACTCCTATGCAGACAGTTATAAACAACATACTTTCCTATTTCTATCATGAAGGTAACAATGAACATTCTTATAATGCTGAAGGTTCTCCCAAATGTGTAAGACTGGGTTTTACTTGATGGAAGGGATATACCTGGGCTATCCTACTCCATCTCCTACATCATCATCATCATCATCATCATCATCATCATCATCATCTTAACTACATCTTAGCAACAAATAGTCAACAGTTGTGCCTGATTTGTCAAATTCAATACTTTGATCTTCCTAAAGAGGGCACTAGTATTCCACAAAAGAGCCCAACCAGCGCTGTGAAGAATTATACAAGCATTTAAAATCTCTGAAGGGGAATCTGTCTTAGCACATCTACCTCAGGAAAAGAGGAATTATTGCACTTAATTAAAGTGTATTGACACCATATGTGACCCCACCTCTCCCATTTGGCTTTATTAATGATATCAAAATTGAAGGCTTGTAAAGATGTGGAAAAAAGAAGAAGAAAGAACTGTAACAGTGACTGTCATTATAAGTTACTGCGTCTTGTCTACTAATAACGGTTTCTCCAAGCTCAAATATCCTACTCAGAGTGACGGGAAAACCAAAAACAGTCAACATGAGGTATGATCAAAATGTTTTCCCAGATGTAGTGATCAATACACAGAAACCTTCCCTAGATGAATGAAGTATGTACAATGAATGTATGTAGAAAGCAAAATGGAGTGTGCACAGTGGCCCTTGATATGTCCGTGTTCTTTGGACTGTATGTACTCTCCGTATGTCAATAGAAGACATCTGTGCATCGTCTCTCTAGTCGTGGAAGGGAAACCTGTACGAAGTGGGACATATGGACTGTACACACAGTCTATTATACCCATGAAAGACAGGGCACCATACTTTGGCACCATGCTTTCCCTCCTCTGCCTGAAGAAGGCTAGATTTATTTCCTTAATGTACAAATTTTAAAAAGCGAGACTTTTTAGTATGTTCTGGAAAAGAGTGGACGGCTTCAATAGTGGAGGCTATTGTATCATCTATTAGACTGATTATCACGATTGCTAGAGATGCATTCACAGATAGGTCCATAGAGCTGGTAGAAGCTAAAGGGCATTCAGGCCAACTCCCTGCCATAAGGCGGGATTGGATTGTTTGAGCTTTAAGAGCAGAGCATGAAGGGGGGCTTTAATGAAACCCACAAACACTACCTCCTGATCCCCCCATTGTAGCTTCCAAAGCACTAGCTGTGTGTGTGTGGGGGGGGGGATTGAATTATGGATTCATAATTCAAGCACTGGTTAAGAGGCTTCAGACTAGATCACAAAATTCATATATGTAGCTAGAATTTTGGTGGGAACTACATCTTATTTTATAATGAAATGGGAGTATTCCTAAAGTAGGGATGGGTAAATCTGTCAGCCTCACTTTCAACCCACATTTGATTCCCCTCCTTTTTTTTAAATTCAATCTCAAATTCTTTTTCTCCTGAATATGAAGGATTTTGTGAATTTTGGTAAATTCTTATCAAATCCGAACTGAAATGAAATTCTACCCATCCCTATCACTTGGTGGAGCTGAGTAATGGTGAGATGTTACTTGTTCTGTGTTTTTCATCTATCTTATGAAAATGGTGATGATTATTTGAACTTCCTGTATGCTTTGTTACCTATGAACAAGCAAAACCAGGAGACTCCACCCCTTCAATCCAAATCACTGCCAGAGACATAAAGTACCATGTGGGGTGATTCAAGGATGTGGTACATGGGAAGACAAATTGCTTCTGATTTAGTCCAGAATGATGACAAACGCACAAGGCAAGCTACCAATTCACCAACTCTCAATGCATGATATCACAATGAAGAACAGAGGAAAAGTCTATTAGAAACCAAGGAACATTTTTGGAAAAGCAAAACTTGAACCAGAAGATAATGATCCACTTAACAAAAATACTATCTGATTGTGGGCATTCAAATAAATTAAAGAGGGAAAATAGCTGAAAAGCACTTAGATGAAATTAAAGGGGGAAATGATATATACAGAAAAGCACAGAGCTTGGGCCAAGACATTGCTAAGGGACTAAGCAGACTGATGAGACAAGTCCCATAATAGGGATAACAAGAAGCTGATGAAATTCAGATCAAAGGCAGTACTAACCATTCTGTCTTGGGTTGGGTGCGGGGAACACACTCCATTTTAAAATACATAGCATTGCAGGCAAGTAATCCAGAATGAATTGAATAATGCACAAAAAAGGATTTCTAAATTCATTGACTAATATTCATATGCAACAGTTCTCATTGTAATTTTAATCTTCTAGACATATTGCTATCTGCTATCATTCTCAAGGCCAGCCCTGCCATGTATTATTATTATTATTTATTTATTTATACAGCACCATCAATGTACATGTAGCAGTATGAAACCCTCTTCAGGTGGCATCACAGGGCCAGGGGTGGGGGTGGGGGTTGAGGAATGGGGAGGGGGGAAGCAGGAATTAGTATATGAATGGTGTAGTAACACCTTTTAAAGTCTTTCCCCTAGCCGGGTGCAGGTGGTGGTGTGGAACCATTTGTTCCAGGCAGCAAAATGTGGTTGTGCCTTTTAATTTTTGCATAGAAGGGAGCTATAGAGCAGACATGGCTTTTCCTGCCACAGTGCAGTACTATGACAGGAAAGCTTTGCCTTTTAAAAAATGTCTCTGTAAAGTAAGTGAGTGCTTTACTTTCCGTACCACTGAGGCAGCTCACAGGCAGAGGGGCCTGATCTCTGCAGCTCTGCAGTGTCACCTAGCTAATAGCCAGGCAGGGGCTTCACAGCTTATCATTCCAGCCAGACCAGGTGATCTGGGAAACCAATAGTAGCTTGGCTGGCCTCCTATAACTATTACCTCAGGTTTGGATCGTCCTGGTCAATATTATCTAGGGTGACCATATGAAAAGGGGGACAGGGCTCCTGTATCTTTAACAGTTGTATTGAAAAGGGAATTTCAGCAGGTGTCATTTGTATATATGGGGAACCTGGTGAAATTCCCTCTTAGTCACAGCAGTTAAAGCTGCAGGAGCTATACTAGAGTGACCAGATTTAAAAGAGGACAGGGCACCTGCAGCTTTAACTGTTGTGATGAGGAAATTTCACCAGGTTCTTCATATATACAAATGACACCTGCAGAAATTCCCTTTTCAATACAACTGTTAAAGATACAGGAGCCCTGTCCTCCTTTTCATATGGTCACCCTATCAGACAGAGTTGTTCTAGAGACTGCCCTTTTAGAACTTGACCATCTACCTTAACCTGACATATCTGTCTCCCCTGCTCAATGTTTGCCGCTCTGTATTTTGACTCTTCCCTCACCTTGACTTCATACTTGCTGTGTAGCTGCCTTGAGCAGTATTTTTAGTGGAAAGGTAGGCTATAGTTAATCAATTGATATGGCTACTTGCAGGGCTGACCTCACAGGCCCTGGAACTTTTAAATGTTCAAGAGCTCTGAACCAAATTCTTCAACCTCCCATTAGATTCATCCAGTGCATTTAAGTAGCCTACTAATTAAACTGCAATGAAGGAGGAGGTGAGGAGAGGAGTAAAATGCTTTTCTGCTGAGTCAGTTCATTCTTCTGTGAGCTGTCCAGTGTTGAGTAATGATATTACAAAGAATAAAAGGCCACACTGCATGTGTGATAGTGAACCCCCCACCCCCCAGAAACATTCAAAATACAGATAAAGTTATATAGAAACTCAGGATCAATGAATCTACCAATTTCACATTCTCACTATAGGTCTTTCCAACCTATTCATGAAGAACTCTCCAAATGTTGGTATGCTCTTATAAAACAAATGAACTGAATGAAATTCTCACCCATCTGCATCAGCAAAATTCAAAACATACAGCTATTCCCAGCATCGAGAGGGAATTTATATTTATGTATTTAATATTTACTGTTGTTCCCCCTCAATCAAAATGGAGAGGTGGGTAAGAATTATTATTATTATTATTATTATTATTAATATTAATATTAATATCTGCCTACCATGTGGCTGTTACAGATGAGGAGCCTGTCAGAACAAAGAGGTCGCAACCCTAATTCAACACTACAATTAAACCCAAAGTTTAAGAGCTAAGCATTCAAAGCCCTCTCTGTGGATGGACGGAACTATCAGGTTCACATTCTCCAATATTTCAATACACACAGAGACACAGATCTCAAGTTCTTCCCAACCAGTTTATGAAGAAATATGAGAATTTTTATTTTAGACCCCCAACGCCCCCCAACAAAATTCTCACCCATTGTGATGATGATGATAAATACTACTACTACTACTACTACTAATAATAATAATAATAATTTTTTAAAAAAGTTTTAAAAAGCCATGCTGGCCCAAGACATGCCCTCAGGCAGGGCATGTCTACACCATGCTTTTCCCCCTGGGTCATCCCTGTGTGTCCAAATGATGCACAGGGGATTCCAAGGGCAGGCAGGAACAATCCCTCCATTTTCCCATGATAACTCCTTCCCCATTTATCCTGATTTTCCCTGTGGTCCTGGGACCATCTCGAGGACCACAACTGGTGTGTAGCACGCTCCCAGGGCCTGAAACGAGCATGGAGCCGTGTAGGGTGGCTCCATGCCCATGGGGAGGGGGGGGGAAACAATTTTGTGGATGGGGGGGTTGGGGTGTGGGATTTTTAAAACTTTTTTTGGTGGATCAGGGTCAAATGAGACTCCTCTTCTGTAAATAAATAAATAATAAATAAATGGCACCAGCAACATCCCTCTTTCCTTCCAGGACGTTGCACTGCCGTCTAGACGCTGGGTGAGGATTGTGGAAGCAAGTAAGTCTGCGATCCTCCCCGCTCCCTCTACACCCTTAGGTGCAGACATGCCCACAGAGACAAAATGGTGCCTGCTCCCCGATTCCCCCCCCCAGTTAGGGCCAACTCTTTTACAAGGGTTGTTGCATCATTCAGATACCAATTCAGACAGGGCTTTTTCTGTGGCAGCACCCTTATTATGGAATTGCCTTGCAAAAGGAGCTATATTAGCCTGAGATATTTTAGGTGGGCAGGAAAACTGTTTTTATTTAACCTGGCTTTCAAGGGTGTTTAACAGTAACATTGAAGTGTTCACTTCTCCACTCTCTTTGTTTTTGTTTTTGTTTTTTTAAATTTCTGATTTACTTTTGTTTAAAAATCTTTAGATGTGTTTCAGTGATTTTACTTGTGTTTTTTTTTATTGTTTGGGGTCCTTGGCAGGGTTGAAAGGTGGTGTAGAAATGTTCTTATAAATGAGCAAATGAATGAATACATTCCTGTCTTCATTTACTACCCCACCCATTGTTCTACCTGAAGCAAGTCACTATGGCAGGGCCAGTCCTGGACAGAGCAGTCCTGTCCTCTGTTGCCATGGTTTCAAACGGGGTTGGGGTTGGGCAACCTTGGTTTCCTTTATAACATCTCAATGAGAATCCTTCTCATGAATCTCTTCATAAAGAGAACAACATTACCTTCCTGGGAATGCCTGTTGGAAAAAGCATGTTTTCAGTAGGTGCCAAAAACCCAGAAGGGTTGGTATCTGCCTAATTTGTAGTGGAAGGGAGTTCCAGAGAGTGGACAAGATGATACTAAAGGATCCTATTCCTACCTGTGATGGACTGGATTTCTGAAATCATGACTACCATTGGGAGAGTATACTAGTTAGCTTGTTAATTACAGTAGCTCTCATAGATTTTTTTTGAAGGGGAGCAGTAAAACCCCACAACCCTAGCTAGCCTCACGACAACATTGAGTCTTAAAACATGCCCCAAGGCCTCATAGCAATGCATACGGTTTCCCTGTCATTTATGCAAGAGTTCCTTAGCAGAAACAGTGAGGTGGAAATGGCTCCCTGTAGGTAGAAAGTTAGCAAGACCACTGCTCCATTGTATCTGGTATCTCCAACAATTGCATACTGAGACATTATTCTACCTACACCATGAGGTTCAATTGCGTCTGACACAAACCTGTTTGTAGGCTAGGGCTTCTGAACCAGAAGTTAAGAGCTTCACTAGTTTGTAATATTTCTTTTTCTTTTCTTGCTTTTTCTTTTTTCTTCAAAATTTGGCTTTGGTGCTACTGGTCTTTATTTCCCCAAACTTGGCAGTCATTCAAGCCATTCAAGTTTGGCCTTTTCTGAGCATTTCAGAGAAAGTGGTGGCAAGGGTTAATATTATACCTGCCACAACATTCCCCACTGATTCCCCAGGGATGCCTCAATGGTTTTCCACTGCCACTGGAAATAATGACTCACAGCTGCAGGAACTTGTGCTAACACTCGATATTCCCGTGTCAAGTGAACCTGTGTCACCACTGCACACTTACAATTAGCTAACACCATACACTGTGTTGGACTCCCAGTCAACGTTTGTAACCACAAGCCCATGGTTTTGCTTTTGGTGTTTCAGAAAAAGTTTTATCTTTCTTTTAAAAAAAGAAAAACCTCATGAAAAGTGTTCCTTGGTGAGCAATAATACATTTAACTAGCAAACTTGGATCATATGTTTGTGAAAAGCAAGAAACTGATACTGTCGGTGGGATGCCTCAATTCTGTAGCGGTTTCACACTCCATTTTAAAATGGAAATTATAATCACTGGGGTTTCAAACTGGAAATTCCATCCAAATAAATGTTTGCACCTTTTCAAAATTCATTTTAGTTAATGATGGTTTGGCTATTTTGATAAGGGAAAATGTTTTAAAGGATTAAAGTACAATTTCAGCGTATTTTTTATGAATGGATGGATGAATGGAATCCAAAACAAGCACAGTTGAAATCAATTTCCTGCAGAATCACCCTTTATCTTTTAGTTGTGTGTAAGTAAATTTCATTCAGGAATAAACTCAAGCCTGTTGTTCACAAGTACCATAATAAGAAGGAGATTAGGAGTAAAGTGGAGTTTATATAAAAGTGCAGAGTGCTTTGGTCTAGAGAAAACCAATGCAAAGCAGGACAATGTGCCTGGCAATGCTCCCTGTTCAGTCCTTGTCCCCTTTTGCCTAGTTGACTGTGCTAGAGTGGATGATGGGCTCCATGCACCAGGGGTTGGGAACCTTTGGTCCTCCAGATGTTGGACTACGTCTCTCATCATCCCTGTGCTTTAGCCATGCTGGCTGGGTCTGATGGGAACTGTAGGCCAAAAACACCTAGAGGGTTGCAGGTTACCAATCCCTGCATATACATTATTATTATTATTATTATTATTATTATTATTATTATTATTATTTACATTTATATACCACTCCATAGCCAAAGCTCCCTGGGTGGTTTACAAAAGTTAAAACCAGTGAACATTAAAAAGAAATATACAAAATTTGAAACCATAAAAAGCATAAAAATACAAACAAAAACAGATAATATCCATTTAAAAACAATTATTCTGGGGACAGTTAAAAACATTCAGCATATACCAATGCAACAACAAAGGTAAGTGCAGGAATGAAGGGGGGAGAAAACAAGGAGATAGGTGGCCTGGTAAAGGTGGTTGGATGCTTATTGTGGGGAGTTGGGGGGATAAGGGAGTTTTTGGACCCTTTCACCATCCCAATAACATCATCAGGGGCATAATAGGGTTCAACATTCAGTTCAAAAGTTTGGGGAAAACACTTTGGATTTTTAGAGTAGTATCCTACCACTCATGCAACAGGGCTTTGATGCTTTTAAAAATAATCCAAAATTAATGGAAACACCCATTTCCGGAATGGCATAAGTCAGCAGAGCTCCCAGAAGTGAGTTCCTTTGACCTGCCTGATCTGGAAATGAGCATTTTTACTTGTTTCCAGGGTTATTTTTAGCAGTATCTACGCCTTGTTGCAGAAGCAGTTGGACTCACAAACAAAACAGAACCAGTAGTGTTGGAGTGACCCCATTGGATACCGCCCTTAAAGCCCAGTTCCAAGCCTAAGTAGAAACAGTTTGCTCATCGTTACCAGACAGGAGAAAGATTAGCAGCACCAGTACTGCTACTGGCTGTTTTTAGCACAAGTGGTCATCTAGATGCCAAGGTTGAAGGCCTGGACTGGAGTGCCATTGTACTCTCATGGTGCAGGAAACTAGATCCTTGATCAAATGGTTAAGCCTTAGCATTTCCAGTTATCCCCACCAGTCACCCCACTTCAAAATATCACCAGAATGGCACTGACTGCTGGTAATACCACCGTGAATGTAAACCAGCCTCTAGGTGCCCTAGGTGGCAAGAAGAAGCAGCTGGTAGCAATTCGAAAAGAGAGTTCTAAAACCGCATGTTCTCAATGATATTTTTATAGTGCTCCAAGCAATTTACTTCTACAAGTTAAACGGCTTCAAGATCATTCAGCTCAAAGGAACATACACAACACTGGTGCCAATGGCGGTAAACTACAGACCATCAATGCCAAAGAAACAACAGCCCATAAGTGTTGAGGGTATTAGTTAAATATTTATTAACGGCAAGCCCCATGCCTTGAGATGAATGCCACAGAAAGTTTAGCAAATCTGTCAGAATGCCTCTCTGAAAGTGATTTATATGCTACAGAACTTTGTGGTTGCCCTTTCCGAGTGGATTTTCCATGATCTGCTCAGGTGATATCGAAATCTGACACCCATATGGGATGTAACCACAGTAGCACTGCCAGTCCATAAGGCAGCTCCAAGACACCTGGATTTTGATTGGTCCCTGTAAAGTCCAGTTTACAAGTTACACTGGCTCCATAGCTACCATCATGATCCCAAACCACATGGATATTTGGGACTTCTTTAGATGAAAGGGAATTGTGTTTACTTACTGATGCTTTGCTTCCTGCTCCTCTTGCGCGATTATAATGAACTGAATTACACAGGAGGAGAAGGGTTGACCATGTGGTCTGTAATTGAAAACTTCTCCTCCTCTCATGCTCATGGTATTGAATAGGACAGTGCCCTCTGGTGGGTATTTTGTAGTGCAATTTCGGCTGCATACAGTAGGAAATCCTGAGATAGTTCAGAAGAATCGGGCTATCCAAGTTGTTGGGTTTTTTTTTTAATGGAGTAACCAGGGGAAGGAGTGGGAGATGTGTATGAGGTTCACAATGTCATCAAAATGACTTGCAAACTTCCGTGAGTGGCCAGTCATGAGCTTGCTAAAAAAATCACTTGTTTAGAGAAGTTCTTGGTTGCAATAGAAGCAATTCTTGGGAGAACTACATCTCCCATAGCTCCCTGACTTTATGCGCTGATATAGCATCCAAGAGAAGGAAACAACAAGTATCGCACCTCACTTCTCCCCCACCCACCCCCGGCCACATATGTTCTGCTCTCTCTGCCACAATCTGCCAAGAGAGAGGGAAGGGAAGAGGGAGTTTGTTGGGAAAACTGCTGAGGATGGACAGGAGCCAATGTTTTTCTGAGCCCTCAGGTTGGCTCTGAATATTTTCCCCAACTAGTCCTGATCCTGCCTCCCCCAGGAAACTCAGAAAAATTCCTGAGCCGTTCGGACGACAGCTTCCGAGAGCTTCCCTGTCTTTAGGTGAGGCAGTTCTGTTTTAGTACTACTGGTTTACTTGTTCATCTTTTCTTCTCCTTTGCTTTTAGCTCAACTGTGTTACTGCTCTGGTGATTTACGCCAAAGTAAAAGATGCAAAACAGTGTTGAAACACACATGAAAATTGAATATGCCCAGTGCCTTGATATACACTTTCCCCAGAACAAAGACATGTAGCTCATTGTAATGCTTCAGTAGGACATGCTGTCTCAAATGATAACAAGTGTGGTGCTGCCACTTTTTTTCCTGCTTTGTGTATGCTCTTAGTGATTCTGAATATTTTCTTTAAGTGCTGCCCCTGGCCCCTGGCCCTGCCCCCCACCCCAGAACCTGACCAGAATGGCTGTTGAGTCTTACTTCACCACTGGCGATAGAACCACACCCTCTACTGTACTTGAGAGAAGCTGGCTAGCTTAGTGAGCATAGAGCAGACTAGCTTAGGGAACTTAGGCCCAACAGTGAGAGGGGGGATGCTGCTGTCGCCCCAATATCTGTTGCCTGAGGCAGCTGCCTCACTCTGCCTAATGGTAGGGACAGCCCTGCTGATGGGAAGGAGTGCTCCCCAAAATGGCCGTTCTGCCACGCCCAGCACAGCCTGGGCATGGGGAGGCATTTGTGGGTGGGAAAGAGAGGCGACGTGCCCAGCCAGTCATGGTTGGCGCTGGTATGGTGCCACATTGGGGGAGGGATTATAGAGCCTTTAAATATTGGGCTCTCGCTCCCTTCGCCCTCTTTGCTGTGTGGTTCCCTCCCTCCCTGTAGGCAGAGTGGGCTTGCTGGTTGCCGTTTGGAGCCGAGTAGGAATTTTTTACTCCTGTACTGAATTGTGCAGGAGATTTTTCGCCTTCTCCACACTGTGAGAAAGTTTGGGTGTATTAATTAGGTTAATCTGTTGCTAATTTGGTCACATTTTGCTATTTGGCGCTAGGTACAGGCATCCAGAGTGGGAGTGGGAATGGTGAGCATTCACATGGCACTGTTCACAGTGACTGGTCAATCCAAGGCTCCCAGCTTTGAGCCCCAAGGCCTACCTGAGAGATAAGACTTACCTTTGGGGCCGGTCCTCCTCACCCACTCAGAGCTGGATGGCCTGAGATAGGGCGTGACAAAAGAAGGTCCCCCGACCCCACAAGGGGCAGGCCCGGGGGAAGGCGAAAGACGCAACGCCTACTCTTGGGCCACGAATGGTTCGCCCAACTTCAGGGGCCATGCTGGATGCCCGATAAGATTCACCCCCTCTCGCAGATCATTTAATAAAATGTGGCCCTGTTTAAATCCAGCTGTTGTTGTCTCATCTCCTTATTTATCAACCTTCGCACTACAATAGCTTCTGTTAATCCATTTAGGGCAACTCATTTAAGGCCAGGAAACACAGTTTTCTCAGCAGCCGAGGGAAATGAGTGGAATCACTTATACTAAGTATATGACATCTAGGTGTTTTCCCCTTAGCAGGTAATTAGTTATCTGTACTGGGATTAGGAGGATTTACTCATTCTTTTCCTTTCAATTTCTATTCAGAGTTCCTGGCACCGTGTCCACTCCTCATCGCCACATTGCAGCCTATACCAAATTGTTGCTTCCTGGACCATTTAATGTGAGTTTGCTCAACCATTGGCTATAGGACACCCCCCACCCCAATTGGGTTATTCTCCCCATCATAAATGATGGCGCACCATTTATTAACCTTAGCTTTACACCCCTATTTTCCCAGACAGGTGGGGGGGGGGAAGCAGGAGAAATGAATGTATCCAATATCCAGGCAACTGGCTGATATCCCACGCATCACAAGAGTGTAAAGGGAAAGTGTATAAGTTCCTGAGCAACTTGGGGGAAAGGACCCAAAACAGTGGCTATTGTTGGGATGATAAACAAGGGGAGACAGTTGTGTTTCAGAACAGGGAATATCTTAGCTTGCCTACAGAAGTAATTTTGTGCTGGTTTGAATCACAACATTGTAGATCTGAAAGGAAGTTTATATTGTGTTCCTCTAATGGGTTGTTGGGGAAAACGTGTACTTTCTGGCAGGCTCCAGAAAGTGCACTTTGCTCCCCTCCCCTGCGTGCCAGTCATCCCAGGTTCAGTCCATGGCATCTCTAGACAGGGCTAGGAAAGAAACCTTCTTGAGACGCTGGAGAGCTGCAGCCAGACAGGGCTGACTGTACTGAGCTGGATGAACAAATGGCTCAGAGCTCTATCACACCAGCGTTATACTCTGCAATCACTGTGAATTGTGTGCAAAGGACTCTGAAGTTTTCCAGGTTATAATCTGCTTTTATTGTGAAGTACTCCCATGCATCCTGCTTTAATTGCTCTTCTTAACCAAAAGAAGTGCAATATTTTGCTACTAGTTTTCTAGCGTATCATTTGTTGTTTTCCGAGCGGCCACTGGGGTGCAGGAGCAGGATTTGAAGAAAAATAAAACAAATGCTTACATCTGCGTAAGCTTTAAAGATAAAGACATCAACGTTGGCACAGTAATAGATGTTAAGGAGAGCTTTAAGCATACCAAATTTGAATCAGATTGGGTAATCCGTTGATTTTTTTATGATTTTTTTACATTTCCCTCCTTAAACCTATTTCCTGGTATGCAAAGGATCTAGCCGCCTGGTAACAACAACAACAACGGCAACAGCTTAACGCTGTAGGGGATAATTCGAGGGAAACAGGTACGTGGGATGAAGCTTTCAGTATAAGGCAGCTACCTATGTTCTCCTCCAACCACTATTAAAACCCCTTCTGTCTTAGTAGGGTTCCATGGCTGGACATATCCCCCACCAAGATGGAAAAAGATGAAGGGGGAAGCAGGTTTGGGGAGAAAAGTAGGTGCAGGGAAAGGAGCTGCTGTCCCCTCCCATGCCTGTGCTTTAAATCTCCATCTCAGCTCCCTCCTCACTTTGTAGCACTGCAGCATAAACTGGGCTGGGCCATGCCACATCACATCAAGTTGTCATCCTAAGCATTTCTGAATTGGAAATCTAACTGCAAACCTCAATGAACAGGTCACCAATCAAAAGAGGGCTGTGGTTCAACTTGGGTTCCCATGAGTTGGCTGTGACATGGGCCACTCTGACCTGCCATGCACCATTTATTAACCATTAAAAATGATGAAGGGGGAAGTCTGATATTTGAACTTCAGGAAATAGTCATAGGGGCATAGTTGGAAAAGGGGAAAAGTTGCCAAAACGTATTAGCTCGAGGTAAAGTTTCACAGAATCCTCACTCAGTTGCAGATGACGGCCTGTTCTCCAAATTTGTATGTGCTGTTTGGAACCTCCTTTGTGATTTTAATAAGCTGCAATTATTGTTATAGGTTTTTAAACAAAAACAAAAACTGCTGAAAGGAACTGAGGTATTTTTTTCCAGAGCTGTCACAGGCAGTTCTGTTATAAAGTTAATTCCAGGCAGACTGAAAGACAGATGGCTAGATCCATTGTTGCATTCAAGTGGTCCATTTTCATTTACACTTGTTGAGTTAAGCTGATTTATATACAGAGGAATTTGATTTTGATGATGATGATGATGATGATGATGATGATGATGATGATATTTATTTCTTACCCACCTCTCCATTTTGATCGAGGTGGGGAACAACAGTAAACGATAAAATAAATAAAACTGAATTAAAACATAATATACTTTGTTAAAACATCACAAAAACCATTCTAAAAATATTCTAAAAACATCTTAAAATTCCACTGGATAGGTCTGCTGGAAGAGATCAGTCTTTATAGCTTTCTTGAATGCTAGTAGACTGTTAAGTTGACGAGTCTCCTCCAGCAGGCCATTCCGCAGTCTGGGAGCAGCAGAAGAGAAGGTCCTCTGGGTAACAGTTGTTAATCTAGTTTTTGCTAGCTGAAGTAGATTTTTACCAGAGGACCTGAGTGTGTGGAGAGGATTGTATGGGAGAAGGCAATCCTGCAGGTAGCCTGGACCCAGACTATGTAGGGCTTTAAAGGTAATAACCAACACTTTAGACTTTGCTCGGAAACTAATTGGCAGCCAGTGAAGAGATTTTAAAACTGGTGTAATGTGGTCACCTCTAGGTGTACCGGTGACCAGCCTGGCTGCCATATTTTGAACTAGTTGAAGTTTCCGGACCAAGCAGGTAGCCCTATGTAGAGCGCATTGCAGAAGTCGAGACTTGAAATTACCAGTGCATGCACTACTGTCTTCAGGTCTTCTAACTCTAGGAAGGGGTGCAACTGGCGTATCAGCAGAAGCTGATAGTAGGCACGTCCTCGGTACTCACCAACTGAAACTGATGCAGTGTAATCCTACTCGTGGAGTTGCTGGACACTCTGTTGTCAACTTCTGCTATAATGAGTGTGTCTAAGTAGGCTCTTATCCATGAGATTTTATCTGCTGGAAGAGATCAGTCTCAATAGCTTTCTTAAATCCTGATAGACTGTTAAGTTGACGAGTCTCTTCCGGCAGGCCATTCCACAGTCTGGGAGCAGCAGAAGAGAAGTTGACAATCTAGTTTTTGCTGAGTGAAGTAGATTCTTCCCAGAGAACCTGAGTGTGCAGGTTGGATTGTACAGGAGTAGTTTGTAAATTGTGTGAGAGAATGTTGAGAAAAACTGACCTCAGCAGGCAGCATTCTCAGGGAGCCGAAGGTCCACCACTACTGAAACAGCTGCCCTTCCCTGCCACTTCTCTGATGAGTGCCGGATGGCTATCATTAACGCCTCAGAATGCAGCAAGACAGAGAGAGACAGTAAAAAGAATCATTCAGTTAGTGAATATTTGTGTTCTTGGGGAGGGATACAGGTCTCGGTTTGTTACACATAACCTACAACCAGGTCCCTGAATGTCCAATTGTTATTATCTTTTTGACAGGATTAAGCAGCTGTCAAACGCAAGCACTTGTAGTGTAGATAAAGTGCCCATAACAGCACATGATATGCTTATTTACATAGGTACTCAAATGCCTTGCAGTTATAATCTCATTGCTCATCAATGTGAGAGTTCAGATGAATATTTTAACCACATTGCAGATGGAGAACGTAGCGGGAATGACTCATCCAATGCTAGCATTGCCAATTTACCCATACTGCAGGCTACCCAATCAACAAACGCGAGTTGTTGAATCTGTGGAGCCATTTCTATTTGCAATCCAGACTTTTTTATTCCATAGGCCACCTTCTGAAAAAGAGCCAAGCCCCAAAGGAAATTAATACACCACCCACAGTGTAGGTCTTCCTAAATGCGAGGAAAGAGGTTAAAATGTTTACATGCAAATAAAACTCACAAGGCGGAGAATATCGAAGATCAAAAGTAGCCAGATCTTTTTTGGGTTCTTACTCCTCAAAAATTTGTATCTCCCTGGTAAAAAAAAAAAAGGGGGGGGCTCTACGAACCTCAAAGAATTAATTTAATGGCATGCTTCTTTGCAGTGGTTGCTTGTAATTATAGGATCAGAGGTGGAATATATAAAAATGTGGATATATTTTAAGGGAGCAGACTTAATTTTATTTATAGAAAGTAAGTTACTTTCTCCTGGAGTCATGAAAACACCTTTGAAAGCTATTTTCTCTCTCTCCTTAAGTATGGGTTCCTTCCCGGGTGTAAGTGCAATCAATGAAATGTAATTACATCTTGCATCTTACAAGCCAAATATTTGAATTCATGCTAATATATTTGCTCGCGGTAAATGTGGCCTATTTACAGGACGCTTCGCATTGGAAAAATGGTCTAAAATGAAATAAAATGCAGATATATATTGACACCCACATGCAGTAGATGAGAATTTATGTGAGGAAAGAGTGCCATGGGGGGGGAACCCTCATACTGTTTAGGAAGAAAAATATAATACTTGGAAGCCTAACAGCTTTCATTTGCATCAAATGCATGCTCATTCTGATGGAAGAAGTTGACTCATCCAGTGGATATCTCAACAATATGGGTTACACATGTTGCCTTTTCTAGCCAGAAAGTGTTTAAATCTGACTTCACTGCCTTATAGCTGGTGTCAACTGCCCAACAAAAGGCTTGTGAATGATGCCAACAATGTTGATTTCCCTGGCTGGAGCAGCCATGGGTGTTGTAATGTTGGCTCAACAGATTAGACTTGATTGTCAATGCCTACTTCCCTCATTAGCCTTGCTATCAAGAAAGCATCTGATGGAGATCTTGAGATGGATGGACCAAAGGCCAACTGAGGGATAATCAAATGTGTGGATTCCTGCAAAAGGCACATGATGACGTGCTTAATTAGCAGATTTTATTAATTTACTGTGAATGAATAAAGCGTTGTTCAAAAATTGTAGTTTTAGTATTCATTTAACATTTGATATAACATTTCTTGTTTGTATTTGTGACCTGCCTGTATGTTGACGGTTGGTTTATAAAGATTTTAAAACAATATGTACACACATATATACATGCTTGGGAATCTGCCAGTATTCTGCAAATACTTTGCAGAATAATCTGCAAATACTTTGCAGAATAATCTGCAAATAATATTTTCCTTATGTCCCTTTCTTATAGGGTAGGGGGTAGACAGCACATCTTTTATTAGTGTTACTAGTGTATTTATTGTTTAGTTTCAGGCTTCCCATAATGCCAATAATTGTTTTACCTTTACTGGTGAAGTAGGCCTTAAATTAGCAACATTCAGGTAATGTACCATGCAATCCTAGGCCAGTCTACTCAACACACTCATATCAAGCTGATGATCGAGCCTTTGAATATCAAAACAAACAAAAATTATTGATCATGTTGCCCAGTTTGTACTTGCAGGCTAACTTATTTCCAACCTGCCCTCCATCTTGACAGATTTGAAGGTGAAATACAATAAAAATGCAATATAATAATAATAAACACTATACCACAACCTTCAATAACAATAAAACTAAAAGGCAGTAAGACCATAAAACTGCCCTGCGGAATAAAAGAAGTGAAACAATTTAAAATGCCTGGGCATTAAGAAATTACTTAACCTGGTGCGGAAAAGACTGTAGCATTGGTACCAGTCCAATGTCCTTAGGCAAAGTTTTCCAAAGTTGACATGCCATTACAGAAAAGGTACTCTTCTTTGTAAATACCTCACTAACTGACAGTACTTGGAGATGGGCGTCACCTGACCATTTTAATATATGGGCAGGATGATATGTTGATATGTCATACTTCTCCCCATTCCAGACAATTCCAGGATGGTTGGGGCAATAGGTGAGTCTCTGACACATTGTCTTCCTCTCTTCTTTTAGCCTCTCAAGAGGTTGAGGGAGGCAGTGCATCTCTGAAACCTAACCATCCCATCATAAACTAATTCCCTAAGCATGACAGTACAGAGAATGACAAAATGGAATATTGCCAAGTGGTGGTTATTATGTCTTTAGATTGCACATCTAAGAAGTGTGTACAAGATAAAATCAGTATATTTGCTACTGTGATGAAATGCAGTATCATTGATACATGGAATGGAGCTCTAGGATCCTGTCCTGTACCCAGTATTTTCTAAGTGTTCCATTATTTATCATCATTTATTATTACATGTGCACCCTGCCTTTTTTCCTCTTGCAAGGAACCCAAGCCAAGTTACAAGGTCCTCCTTCTCTCCATTTTATCCTCACTAGTTTAGGCTGAGAGTCAGTGGCCTTAGCTAGATGGGGTGAAATCCCGGGGCAATCCCCGGGATCATCCCTGTGCGTCCACATTATGCACAGGGGATCCCAGGATCAGGGAGGGATGATCCCTCCCTTGCCCTGGGATCTCGCCCTACACTTTTGGCCTGCTTTTTCTGCGGTCTTGGGTTCAGCCCGAGACTGCGGAACATGTGTGTGGGCATCACGGTTTGTCTCAGCTCCTCACAGTTCCTCGCGAGGAGCCAGGACCCACGCACGGGGCACAGAGCTTCTCAGGAGCACTTCTCCCATGCGGGGGTGGGTGGGGAGCAGGGGAAATATATTTTTTTTAAAAAAACAAACAAACTTTACCTTTTGCACACAAGTGCTAATGCGCATCTTCCTCTTTAAGAAAAAAACAAAATGGTGGGTCCAATGCCTCTCCCTCTGAGGTAGTTGCGCACTGTGTGTGAACAGAGAGGGAGCTCTCACAATAAAAATATCATGAGATCTTCACCCCTCCGACTGGCCCAAAGTCACCAAGTGCACTTCATGCTCAAGTGGCACCAGAACCCAAAGTCCCAGCCCAACACTCTAACCACTGCACCACTCTGTCTAGAAATGTTAGCCATCTCTGGCAAATGTTCACCTAGTTTCCTCATGAAAATAGCTGGGGAAGGAGATCCCACCATTCTCATACATTTCTCTTTCAGAAAGAATGATGTGTAATGAATGACAAGCAATTCCTTCTCCACCAAGAGGAGAACTCTGCTGTGTCAGAGCCAGGAAATCTCAAGGGGGAGAGGGCTGGGTGGGATGAGGCCACGTCTGGATCACAGCCAAATGAAACCTTGTAGAGGAAAAATAAATATCTCTGCTGGGCGTCTCTCGGAGATACCGGGATCGAGTTAGAATTTCCTCATGACGCTTGTAGTTGCCTGCAACCAATGTCTGAGCTGCTACACCTGGGGCTATTAGCAGCCATTCTAAACAGAAAACATGTTCAAGTTAAAGAGAAAACATTTCGGAAACTCCCCCACCTTCGAAAACAAGGGTATAGTGTCCACATGACTCCTTAACACTGTAGGTGCTGAAACATAAGCCACAAGTTGGTGTTAATTTAATGGATTCACCACCAATAAGACAGTGATGAATGAAGCTACTGTGTGACCTTGAATGCTAGAACTGTGCATTGCCTTCCCCCTACAGGGTTAATATTTGCAAAGCACAGCGCAGCAGTTATAATCATGGCCAGGGTCAGTGCCTAAGGAGCTAGTCTAGTAATCTTCAGTCTCATTCATTCAGTAACTTGGGGGCATCAAAAATGTGGATAATCAAAATGTTGTTTCAAAAGGGATATTAGATACTGTAATGTAGAACTACATGTACAGAATTCAAGTTACTTTTGCCTTTCTTTACGCATAGCCCTATCAACTTGGTTGAGTTATGGTCTTACTCTTAAATGATTGACTACTTCAGTATATTTCAGCATTTCACTAATAGATCATTACATAATGGTTGACGGCTTAAAACAAGTATCACACAATATAAGTGAAGCTTACTGAATTTTATCTTAAATCACAACATGTGGACCAGTTATTCTCAAATCCAATGTTCTTTCTGGTGGCTTTGCCGTTAGTGGCATCACCTGATACAGGATTTCACAATTTTGTACTGTAATAATATAATACGGATTCAGAGGTCTGCTACTTTTAGTGAAAATCCCACAAAAGGATTTCTCCACCAAAATATGCAAAGAGTGCCACTAATCAATGTGACATAGTATTTCATGCCTAGCAGTGAGCAAAAGCACTCATGGGTTGATCATAGAGGGCTGCCCCACTTTCTCAGCCCCATTGACAGGTGCAGCATTTCTCCATAGAAACGTGCAGTGATGGGGCAAATGCTGCTTGTTAAATTTCTACCTGTTATGTGGCTGATACAGTCACAGAGTCTCTTTAAAAGAGGGAGAGGAAAAAATGGAAGTTTTAGTAAGGTGGGTCAAAACAGTTATCTGTTGAGGATTGTACAGGGAGGGTTTAGCCCATCTCATCAAGCAGATCTGTATCTTATTAAATGTCTCCAGAATGCACAAATCCTTGAGGCATGCTGCTAATAACAAATACAAACCCTTTAGTTTTTTACCCCCAGCATTCAGCCAAAATCCATTCACAGAGGAAAGACTTGCCTCTATTACTAGCTGAGTGAGTTTTTCGGCCCCAAGGCAATTCCAAAAAGTGTCAATAGCCAGGTGATAATGTTGTCATGGTTACGAAATACGTTAATTAGATTCCTCTTCCTGCAGACAACAAATTTATGCGTCAAACAAAAGAAGCAAATGAAGGAGACAGAGGAATGTGATAGATAGATAGATAGATAGATAGATAGATAGATAGATAGATGATAGATAGATAGATAGATAGATAGATAGATAGACAGACAGACAGATAGATGTTCAGAGCAACTCCACTAAGATGTTTTGCAATGTCATTTAATATCTGTCATTTGTATATGGCATTTTTAACTTTTAACATTTTAAATTTATTCTGACTTGTTGTATGATATGGTTTTAATTTTGAACTGCCCAGAGAGCCTCAGCTATTGGCAGTATAAAATGTAATAAATAAATAATGGGCACGCTGTTATGTGCAGATATTGACAACGGTGCTGTGTGCCTAATAGTTGACTTCTTCTTTAAGAATAATCCATCTCTTTCGACACCACTCCATATTTTGGCAACCTTACCTCAGTCTGTCATGCTGGGTTGTCCCCAACACCCAATGCCCATTAACCAACCCATAAGCTTTCTATCAAGTGGTAGAACCCCTTTCTTTAGCATTTGGGAACAGTTACTGGGATGTTTTCCTGCCAACAGAAGCACTAGGCACTTCCTAGGAAAGGGAAGCAAACTTTAGTCTCAAATCAAATCCCTGATACTTGGCAGTTGTTTCAGGCAGAAGGTAATGTTGGGCCGACCTAATTTTGTCAGGCTGCAAATGAGCAAATGAGAAAGCAGGAGCATAAGTGGCTACACCGTTTCCCTCTTTCTCCTCACTCCCAAATCTGTCAACTGAGGGGAAGGAGCTTAGATTATGTTCAGTGAACCATTCCCTGTGCTAGGAGGATTTTAATCCTTCCCAAGGGGTCAATACATTTTATTTTCAGGAGTAACCAGTGGGGGGTGGGGGGTAGAGTTGGAGCCTGAACGAAACCTAAATCTGGCCTAAATTGATCTCTGAAAGAAAAGTGCTTTGTGGCAACAACCATAATCGCCATCAAGCCAGTGATCAAAAATCAAAATCAAAATGAGATCATTGGAGCTGCCCAAACCTATTGAGTTTCTTATTGATTGATTGGCAAATTTGAGAACGTCAAGTGCCCCAAATTGTCTGCCAGGTAGACTCATGAGCTGTGGGTTTTTCTTCAGACATTTTCATCTATCCAAACAAGACATTTCTTTTCTGAGTGAATGGGATAAAATATCGGAGCGTGCAAAATGACTGGCTGCTATATTTAACTCAGACAAACACATAACAAATCACTATTCTGCAGTGAGGAGGAACACCTCATAGGCTGTATTTTTTCTTCTTCTTCTTGAGGCTGGATGTAAGACCACAGCCCTCTAAATAATCCTCCAGAAATAGACCAATGAAATGTTCTCTCTGACAACAGACACAGTATTATACCTGCAGCTGGTAAATGTTTCCACTGTCGAACCACCTTTCCTTTTCGTTTCCAGTAAAAATTTGGTCCCAGGGGGAATAGTCAGCAGCTAGGATTTTAATTACTTTTCTTCAGTAGAGGAGAATTGAGAGTAGCAATTACATATATGCCTCCTTCCCTCCCACCTCTTTCTTTTTTCTCTCTCTTTTTTGACTTCCTTTGGGGAAAAAACAAAAGAATAAGCCACTAGCAAATGAAATAAAACAGCCTTCTATCACATTAGAGCATGATTGCCAATGTCCATGAATCTTAACAAAGACAACCCCTCTGCCCCCAAAATCATAAGGCTGACTTTTGACCAGTCACTCCTATGGTCCTGCAACACATAAAAGTTGAGGAGCAAACAAAACCACACACACACACACACACACACACACACACACACAGAGAGAGAGAGAGAGAGAGAGAGAGAACAGAGGAACCCTGTTAGCCTCTCGCTCACCATTCATGGCAATATTACCAACTCCTGCCAATCGCAGAGTAGGATGTTGCCAATATCATAAGAACATAAGTAGAGCCATGTTGAATCAGACCAAGGGTCCAGCTAGTTCAGCCCTCTGTTCACAGAGTGGCCAACCAGCTGTTGACCAAGGGAACCACAGGACATGGTACAATGGCAACCTCACACCCGTGTTCCCCAGCAACTAGTGCGTATAGGCTGACTGCCTTGGATACTGGAGGTAGCACATAGCAATCAGGACTAGTAGTCATTGATAACCTCCTGGAATATGTCCAGCCCATTTTAAAGCCATCCCAGTTGGTGGCCATCACCACATTTGTGGTAGTAAATCCCATAGTTTAACTAAGCGCTGTGTGAAGAAGTTCTTCCTTTTATTGGCCCTAAATCTTCCACCAATCAGTTTCAATGGATGACACTGAATTCTAATATTATGAAAGAGGGAGAAAAATATCTCCCTACCCACATTCTCCACACCATGCATAATCAGGTCTCCCCTTAGCCTCCTTTTTCCAAGCTAAACAATCTCAGCTGTTGTAACCTTCCCTAATAGAGGAGATGCTCCAGTCCCTTGATCATTAGTTGCCCCTTTCTACACTTTTCCCAGCTCTACAATACCTTTTTTTAGGTGTGGTGACCCAAATTCTAAGTGTGGCTGAACCATAGATTTGTATAAAGGCAGTTGTATTCTCAATTCCGTTTGAGAATAACATGGAGTTTGCCTTCTTTAAAGCAGCCACACACTGGGTTGGCATTTTCTTCAAGCTGTTCACCACAACCCCAAGATCTCCTTCTTGGTCGATAACCTCCAGCTTAGATCCTATCAGGTTATACTTGAAGTTGGGATTTGTCATCCCAACATGCATCACTTTACAACTGATTACACTGAATTGCATCTGCTATTTGAATGCCCATTCTCTCAGCTTGGAAAGATCCTTTTGGAGTTCTTCATAACCTTTTTTTTGTTTTAACCACCTTCAATAATTTGGTAACATTGGCAAACTTGGCCACTTCACTGCTCACTCCTAATTCCAGATCATTTATAAACAAGTTGAAAAGAATTGGTCCTAATAACGATCCCTTGGGACTCCACTATTTACTTCCCTCCATTGGGAAATTTACCATTTATTCCCACTCTCTGCTTTCTGTTCTTTAGCCAGTTACTGATCCATGAGAGCACCTCTCCTCTTGTAGAGAGCTTCGGCTATGGGACACGATAATTTATTTATTTATTTTATTACATTTATATACCGCCCCACAGCTGAAGCTCTCTGGGCAGTTTACAACAATTTAAAATGGTAAACATTAAAAGTATACAAAATTTAAAAACCATCAAAAACATTAAAAACAGTATAAAAACAACAGTATCCATTTAAAAACAACAATTCTGGGGTCCATTAAAAACAAACTTAACATTGTTAAATGCTGTTAAAATGCCTGGGAGAAGAGAAAAGTTTTGACCTGGCGCCGAAAAGATAACAATGTTGGCGCCAGGCAAGCCTCATCGGGGAGATCATTCCACAGTCGGGGGGCAAAATTGTAATGATGAAATAAATATTGTGGGATAGTTAAGACTGTGAAGAAAAAAAGGGAGAATAGGAGGATTAAGAGGGGTTACCCCCAAACGTCCAACTCCCCACTACTACTGTGTACAGTGGCCAAACAAATTACCTGGTAGACTGCCACTATTTCTGGGAGATCACCTTGCATGCTGGCTGAGTGCTGCCTGGCCAGCTCTCTTCTGGCCGAGCTGGCCAGGCAAGCACTCAGCAGTATGCACATCCAAGACCTCCAGAAAGTGAGCAATTCCCATGGCACATCATTAGCATGCCGGGGAAATCTGTGCACTTTCCGGAGGCATGGAAAGCACTCTTCTCCCTCTGCACCTATCGATGCCTGAAAAGGCCTCTTAATGCTTGCTTTAAGAGACCCTTTCAGGCCCCAATGGGTGCAAGGGAGGAGGAGAAGGTTTTTCCCTTCTACTCTAATGGCAGCTGTTGAGTGTGGCGGTGGCAAGACTTAGGGTCATAAGACCCCCATTTGCTGGGCAGGGAGGGCTAACGCAGTTTCCCCAAGGCTGTTGAAAATTTTCATTTTTCCCTTTGCCCAACTGGATCTGCACCCGCATTATCATCAAAGGAAGCATGGGGCAGAAATCTGCCAGGCCCTGGTGGATTTTCAACCCATCCCTAACCACCATTCCTTAATATCCAAACCTAACCTGAGCCAGGGAGTTCTCAGACTTTTTAGGACAAACTTGGGGCACAGAACTAAGGCAGGTTACTTGTCCATTAAGGCAACCATATTGTGTTGGTACCTAAGATAGTTTCTCAGATTCTCAAATGTGTCCTCTGCCCCAAATGATTGCCTACACTTGGACTATGGTCACAGATTTATTGAACTTTACTGGATCTGTAATGTTACCTAATTGTCAAAATAGCTACCCTAGTACATGGCAACTGCCTTTACTCTAGGAGTAGAGAAGATCACATCTCTTTCCAGGCATTACTCAGGCTCTGAACCTTGGATCATCAAGAAACACCTACTGCATCTCGGTCTTCCCAGGCACCGCAAGAGAAAGGTGTGCCAAAGGGAATCAGTCAGCAATCCCAGAAGCCAATGACTAATTAAGCCCCAATTAGCCAATGACTTCTACTTCCATCCTCACTGTGATTTGTAACAGCCAGCAGCCTTGGGTCAGGACCTGGCAAGCAGGTGCTAAAAGGAGAGGACCAAAAAGTATCTATTATTTTGGATAGGGGTGTGCACGGACCCCCCGCTCCGCTTCTCTTCCAGATCCACGATTTGCGGATCGGGCCGCTTCACTCCGCCTATGTTCGCTCTGCTCTGCTGCGGAGCTCCGGATCCGGATCGGAGCTCCGTTTCCCCCCCCCATAGGCTTGCATTAAGCTTAAAAAGTATACACCTTTTTTCTGTTAAAGTTAGAAACCTCAAGTTTGGCACCATGACACCTCATGGAGGTATACACACGCACACCAAGACTCAAGGCAATCCCATCATCCCCTGATTTTTGGGGAATTTATGAAAATCGGGCACCCCATTCACACCCCTTTCGATAGCTCCGTCAATTTGCACGTTAGAAACCATAAAATCACCACCATGACAGCTTATCCAGGGATACACATGCATGCCAAGACTCAAGGCAGTCCCATCATCCCCTGATTTTGGGGGAATTCATGAAAATTGGGCACCCCATTCACACCCCTTTCGATAGCTCCGTCAATGTGCATGTTAAAAACCTCAAATTCGCCACCATGATAGCTTATCCAGGGATACACATGCACACCGAGACTCAAGGTAGTCCCATCATCCCCTGATTTTTGGGGAATTTATGGAAATCGGGCACCCCATTCACACCCCTTTCGATAGCTCCATCAATGTGCACGTTAAAAACCTCAAACTCGCCATCATGATAGCATATCCAGGGATACACATGCACGCCCAGACTCAAGGCAGTCCCATCATCCCCTAATATCCCCTAAAATCGGGCACCCCATTTGCAGACGTGGACTGTTCTCTGACATTTGGACAGATAAAAAATGGGAAGTGGGCACATTCACAGATGCCATCTAGACCCACAATCATGCCAAGGTACAAGGCAATCCCATCATCCCCTGAATTTTGGCGGGGCTTAAACCTGCAGACAGCTCAATGGGGCCATTTCAAAAGAAATCCCAACATGCCATGAATTAGGGAGTAGAGATCAACCTAAATGAATCTTCTTCCACACTTGAAAAATGGATTTGGAACTTCCAAAACTCTAAGTGAGCGCAGGAAGGACTTCTCCCCTGAGTCAAAGCCAGACACAAACCATCCCTACGAGGTGGGCAGGGGAGGAGGGAGGGAAGGCAGGCAGGCAGCAGACATTTCTGGAGGCATAAGGAAGTGAGCCAAGGATAAGCCAGTAATGCAAATAAAATGGAATAAATAAATAAATAAATAAATAAATAAAGGAGGGGTGGAATTAAAAGCAGCAGTGTTGCTGAATAAACAACAAGAAGAACTTTTTTAAAAGGCTATATCTGTCTTTTACCAGTAATAAGGGGTGTGTGTGGACGTGCCCAGATGGGGAATCATCGGCCAATTTAACTGGTCCTGTCTAAGAACCAGTCTTTTAAGAAGCAAAGCTCTCACTTCAACTCATGATAGACGTTGCTCCACCGGGTTACTCTCTTTGGAGGGCTCTGATGGCCCTCCAAGTACAGGAGAGAGTGAGGGCAGGTCCACATGCCCTAGGGGAGCTCATCCCCTTGCACCACATCTTTTCAGTTGTTCCCCAAAGTTAGGGTGGGTAGCAGTGCTGTGTTTCTATCTCTTATTATTGGCTTAGTATATGATTTCAGGTTGTGTTTGTGCATTTGGTGGGGCTACTGTTTTATAAAACACTGGGAAAAGTCCGTTCAGACTAAGAAAGAGAAGTTCCCAGAATCCCAAGTTACCCGTTTTGCCTATCCCTTCCTCCAACTTTGGGATCATGTGATCATGACCGGGAGTTGACTCTGCCCCTCAGCAATCGAAAAGGTAATCTTTTTCCTGCCTTTACCCTACTTTTCCAAAAATTCTAGCAAGCGAACCGCACCATGCAGAGAGCTGAGAGTAGGCTCAAAATGACCCCCAGCCATGACTCTCTAAGCACAAGAAGTTTCAGAAAGATAGCTTCAAAAACAACACAGTTATCCCCTTTTCTTTTTCGTAATGCAATCCTATGGGCGAAATGTTTCAAAATGGCGATCGGATCGGTCCGCGGAAAGAGAAGCACTCTGAAAATGGGCGCTTCTCTTCGCCTTGCTTCTAGGGGTCCCCGGTCCGCTTCTACTCCGCTTCTGGGCAAGACAGAGCAGGCCAATTCGCTTCTGCTTCTACGCTTCTAATCGGAGCGGAGCACATCCCTAATTTTGGAGTCATTTGGAGATTGTTCAGCAGTAGATTTAGATTCCCTGCCCCCACATCTTAGTCAGTACATCAGGAAGAATATGGAACCAGCATGATATGTTTTATATTCCAGATCTGGCATCGAGTGGATGAACAGGCCTAGGAGGAAACCAAGAGATAGGGGCCGGATCTACACTAGTCTTATAACGTTGCTAGTGTCCCTTTCTAACATGGTTCTCTGTATCCATTCTCTGTAGCTGCAACGTTACTGCAGGGCACATTGTTAAATCCTTTCGTTGCTGGGTTTGCTCCACCCACTGCCTGCCTCATTCCTAGCCAGCAGTGCAGGGCAAGTCATAAGCACACACAAACTCCCTCCCTCCCAAAACATCTTAACACAAGTCCCAGGGAATTGCCTCAATGTATAGGAGCCAGCCACTTTGCTGAAGCTAAGCTGGGTCGGGTCTGGTCAGGTTTGGGATGGGAGACTGAATTGAAAAGTTTTAGCAGCAGCCGCATTTAAGCCCCGCTGGTCATGAGTTTTGGACTTTGGACCCTTGTTAATTTTCCTGCAGGGAGCTACAGCTCCTTTGCAAAGAGGGGGGAAATGTTTTTTTAAAAAATCATTAAAAATCAACCGATGACCCAATTTGATTCAAATTTTAAGGCAGGATGCATGGGAGTACTTCACAATAAATGCAGATTCTAAGGTGGAAAACTTCTGAGTCCTTTGCATACAATTGTCAGTGATTGCACAGTATAAGGCTGGTGTGATTTATCTGCTGTAGCAGATAAGATAGCAAACGGGGCGAAGGAAGGAGCACAGGAAGTGGGCGGAGCAAACTCAGCAGCTCTGGGTTGCGAGAGGAGAATTACCGGTATAAGGAGGCACATGAATCTGCAGCCACGCTGGAACTAAGAAACAGAACCTGTAAGTACGACTCATTTACAACGTTGGAGACCCAGGGTCACGTGACACTATGCGTCACAGTAACCCATTCAAAGCGTTAGAATAACACCAGTGTAGATTCCCACAGGGTGACCGTTCTTTTGTTTTTGTTGTAGGAGATAGGTGGATGGAATGTAGTAAATATTTGAGTTGTCTTTCGAGAACTCACGGGGGTGGGCGCCCCGCAAGTTCACCTGCTTACATGGCCTGGCTCCAAGGAGCCAGACCATGTGAGCCTTTGCCAAGTGCTCAGGAGGCTGTGTAAGCCTTCCGAGCCCTTGGCAAAGTGCACTGTCCAGGGCCTCCGGAGAGTATGCAATTCCCCCGGCCATGCCATTAGCAGTTTCCCCACGCTGGGGAAATTACTACTTTCTTTGTCCACTCTGGCCATTTATGCAGTAGGGGGGAAGGGGACAAAGTGAGTGAGTTAGGGTGGACCTGAGTGGGTCCTCCTGGGCCCATGAGGGCTGGATGCAGGGGTGTTTGCTGCCCTTGCAGGCCCTGCTGAGGGCCCAGTGCCAGGACACCCCTTGTCCTCTTCATTGCAACTTGCTTGTTCACCGCCTCTCACTCTGGCTGTCTGCCTCCCAAGCAAGCAGGAGATATTAATGATGAGGAAAGGGAGGAGGAACAAATATTAATATTTTCTTTAGCATCTAATAGTGAAAGCTGGTGGCTATGGACCCCCCTCCCCAAAGGGACCTCAGATTGACAGGACCTTAATAGGGGTGGCCCCACATTTTTGGAACTTTCTCTTCCAGGACAGATTCCTTACTGATAGTTTTTAAGTGGATTTTTCAAAACTTTAATTCTGCTTAGCTTTTCACTGGCGGCTTTATGCCACCTTCTGTTGTAGAATGAAAACATAACATAAGAGCATAAGAAGAACAGCCCTACTGGATGAGAGCAGAATCCAGCCTACTATCTAGCCCAACATTCTGTTCCTACAGTGGAATTTGGGAAGGCTGCAGCCAGAAATGAAGGCAGTAGCGTCTTCCCACTCAAGATCCCAGCAACCAGCACATAGAGGCATACCACCTCTGATTCTAGAGGCAATGTACAGGCACAGTGGCTATTGATAGCCTTATCCTCTATGTATTTATCTAATCCCTTTTAATCCAAGATGGTGGCCATCATTACATCTCATGGTAGGAAATTTCATGTTTAGGGTGCAATCTTATGCATGTTTAGAGAAAGAGAAAACTCCCACAATTCCAAACATGGCCAGCTACTTCACATACACTGTGTAAAGAAGTGCTTCCTTTTATCTCGTATCTATTCAGTTTCATTAGATGTCCCCATGTTCTAATATTATGGGAGAGAGAGAGAGAAACCTCTCTATATCTGCTTTCTCTGCACCATACTTTTTAAAGTTTAAATTTTGTATGTATGTATTAATTGTTGTTAGTTATCTTGTAAGGGTTGTATCTTAAAACAGGGTGTGGGCAACTTGTGGCCCTCCAGATGGAACTGCAACTCCCATCATCCTTCGCCATTGCTTATGCTGGCTAAGGCTGATGGGAGCTGCTACCCAACAACATGTGGAGGGCCACAACTTGTCCACCTCTGCCTTAAAAGATGGGATACAATTATATTAAATATTCTTCTTCTTAGGGTGCCTTCTCCTATTAGAGGTTAGCTATCACTACAGCTGTTTTTTGTTTTAACACAGCTGTTCTAAATAATTATATAGAAATACAGCTATACTGTTCCCTCTGGTTCTTTAGCCATGATGTTTGAATTCTTCCCACTTATATTTTTATTTCAATTTTCCCTTGTATAATAAGTTGGAGAATGGAATTTTTTGAAATGTGGGTATACCGACATACGTTGAAGACACCATGGACTGACCGAATAACAAATGTATCTGTTCACTCTAGGCAGGGCTCCTGCAGCTTTAACTGTTGTGATGAAGAGGGAATTTCACCAGGTGCTGCATGCATAGAAATGACACCTGCTGAAATTCCCCTTTCTCTACAACTGTCAAAGATTCAGTAGCCCTGTCTTCCTTTCCATATGGTCACCCTACCATTGGCTATGTTGACAGGGCCTAATGGGAGTTCACTTCCAGTATCAGAGGGGAGATCCTGGCCCTCCTCTGTGTGACAACCCTTTGAAAGGTTGTCACACAGAATAGGGCCAGGATCTCTTCTCAATCACCCCAGAGTGCAGGACAAGGAATAATGGGTTCAAGTTAGAGGAAGCCAGATTCCGACTGGACAGCAGGAAAAACTTCCTCACTGTCAGAGCAGTACAATGGAACCAGTTATCTAAGGAGGTTGTTGGCTCTCCCACACTAGAGGCATTCAAGAGGCAGCTGGACAACCATCTGTCAGGTATGCTTTAGGGTGGATTCCTGCACTGAGCAGGAGGTTGTACTAGATGGCCTTATAGGCCCCTTCCAACTATTCTATGATTCTATGATTCTATGAGGCAGTATGCCCATGTACACCAGTCACTGGAGAATATGAGCAGGAAGACGCTGATGTACTCACGTCCTGCTTGTGGGTTCCTGGTCGACAGCTGATCGCCCACTGTGTGAACAGAATGCTGGACTTGATGGACCCTTTATCTGAAACAAAATGGCTCTTTTTATGTTCTTATGAGTTGCAGTCCAATATTATCTGGAGGGCCACAATTTCCCCACCCTTGCCTGATATAGTGCCCAAGGTGGTACTATAGATGCACTCCAGTGGAAGAATGTCTGCTCAAAATGCATATATAGTGTTCAGGGCTCCCCCCAACTCTCATCATCATAAAAATACCCTGTAGCTATTGCTGTGTTAGCACATAATTCAACAGGAATCATGGGGCAGGTTCTTTGTAACTTTCCAGATTATGATGTACAATTCCCTCTTATAAAACCAGTGCTTTTTCAATTATACCAGCTTTCGTTTTAAGCGGAATATCAACACGGCCTAAATTAGGCCATTGGAAAATGGGATATGGCCCCGTTAAGAATAGTAAAAACCTTAAGCTCTCCTCCTGAAGAGTAGCAGCAGGCAGTTAAAGTGACAATCAATTTAAACAAGTGATATTGCTTTATAAGTCTCTGAAGTCATAAGTCCCAGCATGCTCAGTTTATTTCATTTTAATTTCCTTTTGCACAGAGCTGTGGTTAGTGGGGAACTTCTCAGTAACATGCACACACACGCACATGCACACGCACGTGCACACACACACACACACACACTCAAGTAAACCGTAGGCATGCAGGAGGAAATTATTTAACCCTTTTCAGAAAGCTATACAATTTCTTTTGCTAAGTAAAGAAAAATAATCACCCAGACTTTGTCCTTTGGTTCCTTTAAGAAAATAAACATGAAGGTTGCATAGCTATTAAATCGGCTGGAACCCTTTGCTAATTTCTGTTAAAAGTTCTGAAAGCTTTAGTGAAATACCCTAAACCCCTTTTTGCAGGGCCCCACCACCAACACCAGAAGCTTGCATCTCATGCTACTCATGAATCTATAACATGTGCCCTCGGTAGGGGGAAAAAAAGATAAGCATCAGGTAATTTCATCTGATTTCCCATTTCTAAACTATTTCCCTGACATCAGACCACACAGGTATGTACAGACTTTATCAAATGTGAATTGCTGCTTTTCTTTTCTTTTCTTTTTTCAGGTCAAGCTTGATCTCTTCAAGATGGTAGCAAGGAAAGGAAGAGAAGAACAAGGAAAGAGAAGAAGTGGTGACCATCTAAACAACCATCAAATGCTACCTTTAGGTAAGGTTTTAAAATGCTATTTGGTTAATTGGACTACATAGCCTAAATCATACCAAAGTCTCAAGGTGGATAATTTCATGAAAATGGATTTGCAATCCGTATGGCTTTTTTTTTTAAAAAATGTAACAAATGATAACAAATACCTAACTTTATGATGAATTAGGTATTGTGCTGGTTGAATAGTGAATTAGATGCTGTATAGTGCCAGTATATCTCATGGATATGTGGGATCACTGTGCATCCCTGTGTAACCCAACCTATGTAGAGTTATGTATGCATTGGTGACATCACGATTGGGTTACTGAAATCAGGGCCAGAACTACACCAGGCAGGATATGACAGTCCGAGTAGTTGTCACTACTGTTATAAACTGTTTTAAAGCAGTAGTGTAGATCCTGCCCAGGTCTACCTGAGGCTACTTGTAAAGAGTGTTTCAAACTGTCCAAAATGTCATGGCAAAAATCCTTACTGAGACCTGTCACATGAAGGATAGAAATCCAGCACTTTTCCATTTTCATTGGCTTTATTTCCAAGCTCAATTCAAAGTGACTTGAAAAGCCTTGGTCCATGTTTAACTGAAGGATCACATCCTCTGATTATATTTTTGTGAACCGCCCAGAGAGCTTTTTGTGAACCGCCCAGAGAGCTTCGGCTATTGGGCAGTATAAAAATGTAATAAATAAATAAATAAATAAATAAATAAAAATAAGTCTACTAACCACTGAGATCATCACTGGAGGCCTTTACTCCAAGTTCCTGTTTCCTCTGAAATGGGGTTCATGGGTCCTCTACTAATACAATTTTGAAGTTAATAGAGCATGAATCAGAGTGGCCAGTTCCTTCGTTTCCAACAATGGCATATGTGACACACCAAGCAAACCTGAAAAATGGCATTCCTGTCTAGGTCTTCTGAGTTGGGGTGGGTAGCCTCATGGCAATTGCCTCCAGGCTCCAGAATTCTCTCCCTTAGGTGGTTCACTTATCCACTTTTCTTTTAGCCTTCTATCAGATGGAAGAGGCTATCACAATCTAAAAGTATTTGGATATACACTGGCCTAGAAGGCTTTTACTTACTGAACTTGGTATAGTGGCGGTATAGTTGCTTGGAGAAAGATGGAATGCTTGTGTCTATAGATATTTCTGAACATCTCAGTAGCACTTAATGACCCTGTTCATATGCCACGGTGGTTAAGCATTTTGAGCTAAACATTATGGCTTAGTGCGTTGCATGTCGTGTGAGCCATTCCTAACCATGGTGGCTACATAACCATGATTTAAACACACTCACTAACGTTTGCTGCAAAAAGGTTAGTGGCCTAACCATGGTTTAGCGTGTTGTCTGAACTGGCCAATGACAACTAGTATCCTTCTGGATTGCCTAGTGCTTTTGGAAAAGGGACAACCATGTCTTCTATTTTTATTTATCACAGAATAGGGATGGTGCAGGTGTCTGGTTGGGACTTGAAGCTTGGTGATTTCTCACTGGCTCAGATGTCCGGATGCAATTCTGTGGATTCCCATATTTGCCTGATTCAGCATGCACTGAGCTGGGCTGCACGCTACCTTGCTGATATGCCATTTCGCATAAATATGGCTGCTCGGTCTTTTTCGTAAAGGACCATTTATGCAAATAGTGGCTATGGAGCAGCCATTTACAGAGGCATAAATGAACCATTTATGCCTGTAATATTGCACAAACGGCCCCTTTATGGCCACTATTTGCATAAATGGACCTTTACAAGTTGAATGTTGAATGTTTGTTTATTTCGGTCATAGACCAGCACAGCAGAAAACATCATCACAATAATATTAAAAAAAAACAATATACAATAAAATACATACATAAAATACATAAAACATGGCAGTCTCAGCCTAAGTCTCAGGTGCAATAAAATTCTTCAACATCAATTTCCATCGGCTTATGGCATCCGCACAAAAACTGGCCACTTTTAGAGTAACCTGAGGATTCTGATCCGATAGATGTTTTATGCAATATTCATCTGATCTACCAGGAGTTCGCTGCAAGATAGAGGTTATAAATGTTTGGCGCAAATCTTGATAAAAGGAACATGGCCTACTGTTTTCACTTTACCCATCTCACAAGGACATACCTGTTCTTGGTAGGGTACATTTCCAAACCTTCCATCCAAAAGGGCTGAAGGTAGACCTTTACAAGGGATGAGTGAATTCACTGTAGGTCACTCCATGTGCCACATACCATGCACCCCCAGATGGCCTAGTGGCTCACTGCATGCAGCAAGCAGGGTCAGACGGCTGACGGGCTCTGGCGAGTGAGCTGCAGTCAGTTCACCTAACCCTATCACAGAGGCTCTGCTTATGCAGTGCCACCTGAGGCACCATATGCCTCTACCAGCACCAGAACTGCTGCCCTATGCCATGTCCTGTGGGTTCCATCTTGTCTCCCATGCAGTTTAACCACAAGAAGAAGCTTCTGAGAGAGGTTGTTCAGGGATTTTGAGGTCATTAGTATGCTGATGACAACCAGTTAATCTCATTTGGGCCTTTCAGTCTTCTATTCGTCTCATCTCCTATTTTCCTATGAAGTGTTTCTCTGAGTTCTCCCTGCTCTTTCCATTCTTCAAGCCACTGAATTTCTACCACATATAATTTTCATTCCCACAATATCTTTGTTAAATCTTTGTTATGGCAATTATTGGCTATTTCCGGTTCAGCATGCCCTGAGCCTGGCTGCCTGCTCCCTTGCCGATCTGCAAGGCTATTGGCCATTTCTAAAGTGCTTCAGTCACTTATATTTTTGGCTTAAGATAACAACAACATAAGCAGTGGTAGCTGGTGAAGCAGTTTATTAGAGGAAGCTACTGGAGAGTGCAGAAAGGCAGTTGCTGGGGGTAGGGGGGATCCCCATCCTACAAGGGATGGTGGTAGATGCACAGGATATCTCATCAAAACTGCACATAATGCACATGGTTGCTGAGTGGTGGTAGATTCCCATGCCTTGGGCTGCTGACATTAGCTAGGGCACCTAATAGTGAGTCAGCATCTGCTTACTTGCCCAGTGCTGACTGAAGAGCTTTTTCCTCCTCCACCAGTTGTCACCAAACTGATTCACTTCATATAGTTGTTGCGAGGATTCATAAGATATTGTTCCAAATCCACTAAAGGACAGGGTTAGAGCAAACCAGTAGCAGGAGCAGTGGGAGAGGAAAATACAGTCAGAAAATCAGCATTTATATCTTGTCTTTTTTCCTCCAAGGAACCCAGGGCGGCGTACATAATCCTCCTCCTCTCCATTTTATCCTCATAACAACAACCCTGTGAGGTGGGTTGGGCTGAGAGGCAGTGACTGGTCCAAAGTCACCCAGTGGGTTTCCATGGCCAAGTGGGGACTAGAACCTGGATCTCCCAACAACCAGTCCAACACTTTAGCCACTACGCCACACTGGCTCTCCAGATTGCCTCCAGAAGGTCCCCCACAAGCCCCCAGAACCAATTTAGAAGGCAGTTACGTGGGGACTGCAAAGGGGGAGAAGATATGGAATTCCTGTTCTGCAAGTGGTATCCATCTGCTTGTGCAATGTCAACAAAGCCAGAGGTTGCCAGATATAGGCCTTAGTGAATAAGGATTTCATTTTGTTTAGTTAATTACTAATATCCAGAAAGAGACTGTTATTATCCCACTTCACTGAGCCAAGGGCTGTGATATAACTGCCTGAACATCTACCTTATCCTTTTTGCTGTATGAGAAGCCTGATAGCTGTGACCAGAGGCTGCCTGGATTAGAGAAGGCAACTTATTTTCCTATTGCTCCAAAAGCCACTGGGAGAGTGAGATGGGATGTACTCATGGGCAAGGACTGGGCCTTCTTTATGCCCCAAAGATTTTGGAAGCTAGGGGCTTGTCCATGCTACATTTGCAGCTGATGCCCATCACTGCAGAGCCATGAAAGGCTCTTTCAAGACTTTCTAGGCTAAATGGGGTATATCAGGTTGAAGTGGTTGAGAAATATTGCATTCTGTTCTTAAGTAAGCGACTGGATAGGGAGGAATTCTGAGATTAAACCTTGAAACTGGAAACCCCATGGCAGACAAATGTGAACCTGCAGCCTTGCTTTGCAGGTTCAAAAACAAACAGATGCAACACAGACCTCCACTTTTGCAGGATTCTCATGGAATGATACAACTTGTTAACTGTGTGTCGTCGTCGTCCCCCTCAGATAAGTAACAAGGATACAGCATGAGAGACGGACATAGATGTAGGGTTTTCTTTTTCTTCATTTTAATGTGCTTATGGAAATTACGGCTCTAGTGCAGATGTATCTTGCTTTGAGCTTTCTCCCATCATGATGGGCTTTCGTTTTTCTTTGGGTAGGCATGTTGGGTTAATCCACAACAGATTCAAGTGAGTTTGGGTTTCTATGAATCTGACCTGCAAATTCTGCAGCGGGCCAGCTTTTGAGTTGTGCTGATTCTGCAGATTTCTGGACTTTTATTTTTACTAGGGGTCCAGGTGGGTGGGGAGCTTTAATGCACATTTGCAAACAGGAACAAAATTCTTGCACAGCCCTCAAAAAACACCCACCTGATTCTGTCAGTGAGGGGACATCGGAATGAAAGACACCTAACAGTCCATAGAACACAGAGGTTCATCAGATGAGCCTTTTATCACATGCTCGCTACTGCCCACTTACGGACATGCACATGTCTTTTAGACAATGACGTCTGCTTCCCGCTCCTTATGCTCATTTTTCCCTAGCAAAATAGACCCGTTTTATTCCAAGGTGTTTTTTTTAAAAAATGGAATGTGTCACGATCTCCTGCTGTGTGTTTACTTCCGCTTTCCTGACCAGAAAGAATGAGGAATTGCGGAGAAGCAACAGTAAGGAAATGCAGTTTTCCCCCATGTGATGATGCTCACAGACGGAATGGATTTAACAAAACCTTAAAAGCCTTTTAAAAAATTCACCTGTACAACACAGGATTTTCATTGCAGACAAAGCAACCATTGGTAGGGAAAGCAAGTCTGTCAGTTTCACTTTCTCCTGCATTCATGTTTTTAGGAAATCTCAAGTTCTTTTCCTCCTAATTATGAACTCTGCAAATTTTGGTAAGTTTTTAATCAGACAACCAAATGAACGAAATTATCACCCACTTGCACCAGTCAAATTCAATAGGTACAGCAATTCCCAGCATGGAGAGGACCATGATGTGCCTGTCTGCCACATAGATGTTAAAGATGAGGATCCTTCCAGGAAAAAAAATTAAGAGAGAAAGAGAAGTGGCAACGCTGATTAAATATGAACGTGATTGAACACATAGGAGATTCAAACTCAGACCTGTAAAAGCCAAGCACCAAACCCCTGGGCCTGGAGGGACAAAGCTGTCGGATTTGGTTTGTCCCACATTTATTTAAAAAACAAAACACAAACATTCTCTTTGCCCCAAATATGGAAACTTTGTGAATTTTGCTAAACCCTTATCAAAACATTAAAATGATCGCCCGTTGGTTGGAATCCTCCCCAAAATTCATGAACTGCAATAATAATAATAATAATAATAATAATAATAATAATAATAATAATAATAATAATAATCCTTCTTCTAGTTCCAGGCGCTTCTGTTCTCCTAAAAGGTTAAGCAGTCTTTTAGCTTCAGGATAATTACCTGGTGTTTTATGTATATAGCAGGGGTATCAAAATGGTTTTCACTCCAAGAGAGTCAAGGAGGGAGAGAGAAGGGTCACTCTTTTGTTAAGGCTTTTCTTTCAGATCCAGCCCTTTAATTATTTCCTTGGAAAAACAAACCAGGAGATGGATCCTGGGACTCGGAGGAAACAACAGAGGAAGCAGCTTGTTTTCTGAAGTTCTCTCACCATGTGGCTGCTGCTGGGGGCCTTTGGTCTCACTGGTTTCCTGAACGTGGATGGAAAGCGTGTCTCTTTTATAATCTCATTTCATCTCCCCTCTCTTCTCTCCCCCACCCACCCGCCCCACTCCTTCCCTTTTTTCCCCCCCCGTACAGTCGATAGGAGAAAAGAGCCAGCTGCAAAGAAGTCTTTCATCTTTGTCACACTCCCTGAAGTCCCTTCAACACCTTTCAGGAGCTTTTCACGGTTACTACTATTACAAGGACGGGCCAGATCCTTCCCCTGACCTGTTGAAGTCCATTGAACTTCTGTAACTGAAGCAGGAACAATCCCTTAATAGAGATGGTAAATGTGACTTGCTTCAGGCATTATGATGCAGCAGAAATCAGATGAGCAAGAAACATGTCCATTCATGTTTCATGCTTCTGCTGTAACATGCAAAGAGGAACATCACACTTTCCCCGTTGCATAGGCTTTATCACAGAGACGTTATTTTATTTGGGGGCAGGATCTAGCATTTTTATTTACTTCCTTGCCTTTGGTAATTTACAAATGTATTCCATCACTTATAGTTTGCAACTACAAAGAGGGTTATTGATTTTTAAAAAAAAATGAAATCAGCAAAATTCTAAAAAAAGGTGCTTATAAGTTGGCCAGAGTACACCCGTGGGTGCAATTTTCCTACTCCTGTGTTACTTGCTGAAATCCAACTTAGCAGTTTTGTTGTATTTCTGGATGACAACTATTGTACTGAATCGGGTTAGTTAGTCTTTAAAACACGCTCAATCTGGGTTGCAGATCAAAGTAGTAAACCTTGGGCAAAGCCATTCAGCAGTAGGGCATTTCTTTGAGAAGCCAGCGTGAAGTCTTTGTGCTTTGTTGCTATGAGCTACATAACACATGCATACATGCGCACATACAAAAGAAAGCCCAGTAAGTCAGGAGCAATCAAAGATCCTCTAGTATAAGAAGCTGGCATTGTGAGGATTTGGCGAATGTTAATGTTTTGCTACTCAGCTTTTGGCCATCCCAATGGGTGGGAAGGCTGTTAATATTTCTTAGGTAACTATTATTCATGGGGCCTGCCAAGGATTTGACCGACCAAGAGCTGGGCAGTGTTGAGGAGTCACTGTTTAGTCTATGGAGGTATAAGTCAGATCTGTCTTTCCTTTCCTTTCCACAGATATGCGCCATCACGGTTTCCTAAGCTGGCGTAACAGTAAACGACAACTTTTACAAATGAACATTGGCCCTTCCGCGAACACCCAGAGAGTCAAGTATCTTGAATAGCTAATGACTTTGGAAAGAACCATTACTTGGTTCTTGGAAATGTGTCCAATACGTGCCTTTGAAGGTAACGGACAAATATACTTAAAAAAAAAAACCCCACTGCCACACTCAGTTTACCTTAGCAAAGCCCATTAAAATATATTAAATAGTTCCACCCCTGCACAGACAGCATTTTTCTCTTCCCAATTTTTTTTTTTTTAAAAATTCAAGATCAAGACATTTGCATGCACAAAAAACCCGAATCTTTTCCTAACCTCCTTCTCTTTAATTTTATTCAGGAAAGTAGACAAGGGCAAAGAGCCTGTTTCCTGATAATTGACTTGATTGATCATGCACATGTATGCATTCAACAATTGAACATTTTGAAAACTGGCAGGGTTAAGATCAAGTTGAACTATAGTCAAAATCTATATACCGAATCAACGAGGGAAAAAAAATGTGTTGGCTTTTCTCCGGCGATTCAGTCTTCTGGACCAACTTTAGCTGCTGAAGGACACATTGTAGTTTAGCCCATGGCAAGTGAAGTAATATCCTATTTAAGGCAAATGGGGCAGAGGTGTCCTATCCTGTCCCAATTTCCATATATGCTTAGTTCAAGAAGCACCAGTAACACTTTGCCAATAAACAGCCTATAGGGTTTAACAAAAAGCCGTCCCTACACACTCCATGAAAAGCTCTTTGTGCAGCTCAGCTCAGCTTCACAGGGGCTAGGCTAAAGCACTAGCTAAGCTGCCCTCAGAGCTGCCTGCAACTAAACCCATGTTGTGACAAGAGATGGATGAACCTATTAATTTACATTTGTCTCAGTTTCTCATTTTTCTAATCTTAACTTTGGTTCATCTCGAACCTTTAGAATTGCTTCAGTCTTAAGTTTTGTTCGTCCTGAACTTTGAGATTGATTGTGTGTGTATGTGTGTTTTAAATTCACATGAAAATTCATAAGCAATGTGAATTTGTGTTCACATTTCTCCAACTGGAGAGTCGGGTAAGAAATAAATTATTATTATTATTATTATTATTATTATTATTATTAACCCATGAATTTCCTACTAATATGCACATTTTGTACAAGCAATCTTTCTAATATAATGCATTTTTAACATTATTTTCCCCATTATATGTATTTTGTTTGGGTCATTTGAGTCATATACTGATTGAAAAGTATGGAATTAGGTGATTGAATTAGGGGAATAGATTTATACCCCATCACTATTTGTGATCCATGCATTTGATGCACTTGCAAAACACCTTGAGTGACATGTTAAGGGTCCACCTAGTCCAGCACTCTGGTCACACAGTGGCCAACCAGCTGTTGTCCAGGGACCCACAAGCAGGACATGGTGCAACACCATCCTCCCATCAGGAAAGATCAGATGGAAATTCTTAAACAAATGAATGAATAAACATCACTAACTAATAAAGGCTCTATGGTGATAATGTGCTTCCCATCTGTAAAGCTCAACACTAAGGGTGGTCAGACTGTACCCAGTGCAGCATCTGATATTATCTCCAGCTTTGAAAATATAAAGACTGCCTAGTTTATCCCTAGTTTTTTTATGCTTTCCACTGACCAAGGAAGCTGTCTGTATCACCTGGGAGGGAGACAGTTCTGAGTTAACAGCTGGATCTTTTTTATTTTCAAAAAAGGAGAATCAACAATTGTCTGCTATGTTCTTGTTCCAGTGGTCCTAGGGGTAGTGAAACCATCACATCACCTGGTACAGCCCAATTTGAATGCCTGTAGACCCTTCTCCTCCATATCATCTTAAGACTCTGAACATGCAGATATCATGACTTCAACATTGTCAACATTATTTCCCCCTCCTATTCCCTGCAAACCCAACCTGTTTTCTGCAACATCTTGCCTGATGAAGATGATTAAGTCCACTCAACAGTCACAAAAATATTCAAGCTTTTGAGATATTCAAATATCTTCATTACAATTCTAGGAATTACATGAATATACAGGACAGAGAACCTATGATTCTTATGGGAGTAGGCAGTTTCTGGAGAGTCAATGCCAGCCTTTTAAACTGAACTTGGAAACAAATGAGCAACCAGTGTGGATGGAACAGGACTGGAGTTATGTATTTCAGTCTGGCTGCTCCCCACCCAATGACTGGGGTTTTTTTAAGAAGAAGAAGAAGAAGAAGAAGAAGAAGAAGAAGAAGAAGAAGAAGAAGAAGAAGAAGAAGAAGAAGAAGAAGAAGAAGAAGAAGAAGAAGGCATTCTGTAGCAGCTACAGAGCACTAAAACAGACAAATTTAGCTTGCCTGTAAGCTCAATTTGTCCATTTTAGCACTACAGAGCTGGAGTGATTTGGAACGGTAATATCTATTTTATTTTATTTTCCCCTCCCAGTGCAGCCCATTGGGGGGGGGAGTGATTCAGGAGGTGAAAATGTCCCTTGGACCTCCTAGATGCCTAGATCTAATGTTGAAAACTACAGGAGCCATAGCAGTGGCTTGGCATCGTCCCAGATCAGGCTGAAGCAGTCCAAAGCACTTCATAACCAATCTGACCCACTCTGGAACACTTTGGCCCTATCTGGTCTAGATCCAGATTTGGACAAAATCAGCCCACCAGTTTGGAATCCATATTCGGACCCAAAACAGTGCACAGCCATTATTATTATTATTATTATTATTATTATTATTATTATTATTATTATTATTGCTTCTGCAGCTGTTGCTGCTGCTGCTGTTTTCTTCTAGATTGATTGGAAAAGTTGTTCTGTAAAAGAACTGGTGATGTGATTCATCTTCAGTCATATGACTGGATAAGAAAGCATGCACACTATTACTTCTAGCCAGCTTGCACTGGCTGCCTATATGTTTTCAAGACCAATTCAAGATGCTGGTTCTAACCTATAAAGCCTGCCATGGCTCAGGACCACAATACCTGACAGAACACCTTTCCCAATGTGAACCTACCTGTACACTATGCTCAACATCTAAGGTCTTCCTCTGGGTATGAGAAAGCCTCGGAAGATGGCAACAACAGAGAGAGCCTTCTCAGTGGTGGCCCCCCATTATGGAATGATCTCCCTGATGAGGCCTGCCTGGCGTTTTGGATCAAGACTTTTCTCTTCTCCCAAGCATTTAGCAGTGTGTGATGAGATTTTAATCCATCCTGGATCTGTTTTTTAGGTTTGGCTGATTGCTCAAAGTTATTTTTAGATGTATGTTGTCTTTGTGTATACTGTCTGTTTTATGTTTTTGAATTTTGTATAGCATTTTTATTGTTTTAATCTTTTCTAAACTGTCCAGAGAGCTTCGGCTATGGGTCAGGATAGAAATGTAATTCATCATCATCATCATCATCATCATCATCATCTCTGCCAAGGAGATATTGATACAACCTATTCTCTGTGGACATGTTCTCTCTAGCCATACAATTAAAAAAAAGAGTTTTCCCTATCAACCAGGTTTTGTAAAAGCCAAAGGTCCATTTGTATCAAATGAGTAATCTGTTGAGGCAGCATGGTGTGTGTGTGTGTGTGTGTGTGTGTGTGTGTGTGTGTGTGTGTGTGTGTTTACATCGTGTAACTGCAATGTGTGTACTCCTTTCGAGCAGCTGCTAGCATTAAAGCCTAGCTAATTTGAGTTGCCCCCAATATGCAGGAATTTATTGCACTGTTTTTGAAAGGCTGACGTTTTTCAAAGGAAATATTTATCCACATGAGGCTTCAGTGACCTGTGATGACTCAATCAAGTCCAAGCTAGCAAAAAGCAACTAATTTATTCGAATGGATTCCACGGACAGAGTGCTCCCTTTGGGTTCCAACAAATATATCTCTGTACAAGCTATTAAGGGTCAGATTGGGGAAGCACGCAAGAAACCCGAGGACTAGCCAATATTTCACCAGATTGCTGAAGGAGGAGAGTATTGGGGAGCAGGGGAGGGAGGGAGGTTCAATTGGCCCATAGATCCTTGTCTGTCTCTTACTCAAAACTTCATGCTCATGAAGCTGATGAAGACGAAATGCACAGAAAAGGGGGAGGGGAGCACCCACAGAAAATAAACCAAGAATTTGTCAGCACACTTGCGTGATTTGGCAAAAGTAGCCAAAGGAAACACCTTATCAGTAGACATCCCCCTCTCCAAATCCAGCCTGTCTCCTCAATGGGGCATGCTATATATTGCAGAAATCCCGCAGTGATCCTCATGTGACTGATAAGAGAAACATTCCACTTCCCTCAATGGGACATTATGAAAGGCTGCTTTTCCAATTGGAAAGACATTTGAAAAACGTTCATAAAATGGTTAACCCACAGGCCAGTATGCATTAAGGCAGGGTGGACAACCTTCCTCCAGGCATTACTAGACTCCAGCTCCTATCATACCCAATCATTGTCCACAATGATGGGAAGTAGAGTCCAATAGCATCTGGAAGGCCACAGCTTGTCCAGTGCTGAATTCAGGAGCGGCTAATGCCGTCTCACCCTTCTTGCATCAAGAGGCCTCTTAAAATGAGGGACTTCCCACTGAATACATCAAGTGACACTTATTTGATAAGGGTGATTTTTTGCAACCATTATCTGGTGTTTTCTTTTCCTTGTCCCTGTCACCATAGATTATATCAGCTTCATTATTGCTGTATATGAATGCTGAGCAAGCTATTCGTGACCAATGAAAATGCAGTTTAAAAAATAAAGCTAGTTGCTTGCAAACACTTTAGGGATAAGGACATAAGGAACAGAGAGGGAATTTAGGCCTATTGTTAGCACACAAAAAGAGAGAGAGAAATAAGGAATTTCTCGGATTATTTGGATTTGAAGGCTCTTCTGTTTGTATGGAACAAAAGGAATACACTTTGAGGTGAACTTCTATTATAAATAAACAAATATTTTAATTATCTTTTACATACTTTATATTAACTTCGCTGGTCTGTGACCATAATAAATGAATGTAATAAAACAAATATAATTTGTAAATGTCTTAGCTGAGACATAGAAAGTATTATCTTTTTTAAAAAAATAAAATAAAAACAGAATAGCATGGGACACAGAGCAGAAACCAACTGAGGGGAAATTATCTCAGAGTTGGGTCTTGCTTAAACCCATGATCATAAACTTAGGCCTTGATTAATGCGAGATCCCTCCTCTGTTTACACATGAGGTGCGACGACCTCAGGAGGAGAGGCATCATGCCCCCACTTTTTTTAAGAGGAAGGAGCGCATGAATGCTCGTGTGCTAAAGGTAAGGTGTTTTTTTTTAAAATAAATAAATAAATACTTTTCCCGCTCCCCACTCCCACCCCCGATGGGCGCAATGCTCATGCTCAGGCCAGGACCATGGAAAAAGCAGGCCCAAAGGGGAGGGATCTATCCTGGGGCAAGGGAGGGATCATCCCTCCCTGATCCCGGGATCCCCTATGCATCATGTGGACACACAGGGATGATCCTGGGGTTTGCCCCGGGATTTTGCCTGGTCTTGCTATGGCCTGTGTCTCATCATGATTAAGTTACACCAGTGTTCCCAGGACACACAACTGTGCCATGAATAAATTGCTGATATGGCTTGGAAATAAACAACTAAAAGTTCCATCCACCAAGCGTTTTATTGCATTCTCATTACTGGACACTCATGAAGTTTGCTCAGGTCCCTCACATGACGTTGTCTGCCTCCCATGTGCCTTCCGCCCCTTCTGGCCTTTCTTGCGCGACAAAAAGAAACCTCTTTAAGTCCGATGCTTTTTTAAACTTGGAATTGCTGCACTTTCCTACTATGTGCAGGAGAAGCTGTGCCATTAGAACAGTGGACACAACGGATCTTGTGCTCGTTGTGTACTTCCTCTTTTGAAAAGTAGAAGTAACTGAGGAACGAAAACACCAGTGGAGAGCAAAGGTAGGGAGTGTGTTAACCCCCTGTGTGATGGAGCTCTCAATGATCCATTCACGCCTGTAACCTTGAGTAAATGGCCGTTTTACGGCTGCCATTTGCATAAATGGGCCTCTACACAAAAGGACAAGCTGCCATTTTTAAAGGAAAATAGCAGCTCACTGAGGGAACAGGTGACCATGCTCCACTCACTGGGCCATCCAGTAACTTGTGTGGTGCAGTGAGCAGGCAGAGTGCAGTCCCGGAAACCAAGCAGGCAAGGAATCCATTGGACTCCACCCCCCCCTTCTGGACTCTGGAGTCATTCCTATTGTGAGGTGACCAAAGGTACGGTGTGCGTGTTCTTATTTCTACATGACTTGTCATTGCTCTCTGTTGTCTCAGGCACCCTGCACTTTCTGTTCCGAAAAAGCCCTATGGTTGGGATTATCTCACTAAGGCTTCTCCTGGGCTTTAATTGAACTGTGGGGAGCCAAGGAGGCTACAAGCTGCCAGAGAGACTCCTCAGCCACCTCATAAGTAAGTTCAACACAACCCATGAGAATTTCTCTGAAATTTCTTCTCCTTTGAATTTCTTTTCAAAAACAATTCTTTTTCTCTATCAAATTATAAAAGTTGGAAAACATTGGAAAAGTGTGGAAGAATTTTTTTGGCACAGCACTATTATTATTATTATTATTATTATTATTATTATTATTATTATTATTTTACCATTCTGTTCATGAAGAATTTTGCAAATATTGGTAAGTTATTATCACATAACAAATTGCGTGAGATTCTCACTCACCTGCACTAGCCAAATTCAGTTGCTGCAGCTAGCCATAATGTGGAGAGGACCATGATGTACCTGCCTGCCTTGCAGCTGTTAAAGGTGAGGAGCCTGTGAGAAAAAAAGAGGTGGCAATCCTAATACAGCACCACAAACAGGGTTGAATACACAGGGATTAACAGCTAAATTAAGAGCTAAGAGCGAAGCTAAGAACTGATCAAAACCCCACTTCCTGGATGGGTGAATCTGTCTGTTTCACTTTTTTAAAATCCCAAATTCTTTCTCTTCCATTTTTGTTTTTTTACAAATTTTGCTAAGTTCATATTCAAAAAAATGAACCAAATGAAATTCTCACCCAACCTTCAACAGATTGTCTCAGCTTCCGTTAAACCAGATCGACCTCCTGCTCCTCCCCAAAACTGTGTTGACAGCCTTCAACTCATCACACAATCAATCAAAATCCGAATGTCTGCTAGATGGAATTCTGTTTGTTTGCTCTCTGTAGCCCACTGCACACTTTTGCAGACATAATTCTGTCTGATTGAAAACATATGTGAAAAGCATTGAACAATACAGAGGTGCAGAATTAATGAAACAGAATATAACAAACAACAAGGAAAAACAACAGAAATAATAACTCGACTGGCACTGTGGTTTCTTCCATTGGCATTGTGCTAACTTAGCAGAGGGGAGCAGAAGCATTAATATCACAAGGCAGAAACAAAACAAAACTCCAACTTGCTTGCCATTCAGTTCATTTTGCCAGGATTGGTCTTGAAGTATCTAGTTTTGAAAGAGTTGTGGGGAAAACATCTCTGTCCACTGACTAAAATATGGCTAACTTGTAACAATATTATAAAGTAATGCTAATACTATCAAACAGGTGGCATCGGTGGCACGGAGTGCCTTCTACCAACTTTGGTTGGTGGCCCAGCTATGCCGCTATCTGGACAGGGATAACCTGGCTTCAGTTGTCTATGCTCTGGTAACCTCCACATTAGATTACTGCAATGTGCTCTACATGGGGCTGCCTTTGAAAATGGTTTGGAAGCTGCAGCTTGGGCAAAATGCAGCGGCCAGATTGATAAACAGGTTCGATCATATAAGACCAACTCTGGCCTGCTTGCATTGGCTGCCTTACATTTCCAAGCCTGATTCAAGGTGCTGGTTTGAACCTATAAAGCCTTACATGGCTTGAGACCACAATACCTGATGGAACGCCTCTCCCGACATGAACCTACCTGTACGCTATGCTCAACATCTCTGGATGCCTACTCCGAGGGAAGCTCAAAAGATGGCAACAAGGGAGAGGGCCTTTTCAGTGGCGGCCCCCCAATTATGGAATGATCTCCCCGACGAAGCTCACCTGGCGCCAACATAGTTATCTTTTCAGCACCAGGTCAAGACTTTTCTCTTCTCTCTGGCATTTAACAACATATGCTGAGTTTTTTTCTTAACTGACTCCAGAATAGTTGTTTTAAATGAATATTGACTGTTTTTATGGTTTTAAATTTTATATATTTGTTTTTAATGTTCACTGTTTTTAATCTTTGTAAACTGCCCAGAGATTCGGCTATGGGGCGGTATATAAATGTAATAAATAATAATAATAATAATAATAATAATAATAATAATAATAATAAACATTATATGAATATTTTGGCAACAATTACTACTCATCATTATCATTGTCATGGAAACAACAGTGGCCAACCATCTTTTATAACTCATAGCTTGGCATTTTTGTAGGGGACGGGTAAATCTGTCAAGCTTGATGTCACTGAGGTTCTTATTTTTGTACTGTTAAGTTAATTCTGTCCTGCTTTTACATTAGGTTGCAATTGTTATTTTTAATCCACGTGAAAATTTGTACATATTTTCATGCACATTTTTCAAAATGCACACATCTTTGTATGCATTTCCCACCAAACGTACGTATTTTCTGTGCATGTTTTCATGTGTACACATTTTCTAGAAGGGTTCTTTTTTCATTGAATAAAGTACTGATGTGTGTATTTCCCCAAATATATGCATAACAAGCTGCATCACATACCTCAGAAAATGCAGGCATTGATGCCTAACTGCATTCTAGTCCATGTTTGTTAATTTATTAATTTATTTACAGCGTTTTTCTCCCACTCTTCAGCCAAAAAACTAATAATATTTTTTCTATCTACTCTGAAGCATTGGAAACCTGCGGTGTGGTTAGAAGATCGTTCAGAGCCCCAGTCGGATCCATAGGTATCCAAAGGTTTTTTAGGCAACGTGAGGGCTTGTTTCATGTTGATGGATGGCTAACTGAACACTTCCATACTAGGTAGACGCTGAGCGATGAGGGAGAGTTAGTTTTGAGATTGACATCTGTGGCAAACCAATAGCCACAGTCTCATCCCTGTCCCCACTCCAGTCTTGTTGCTTATGGGAAGGGATGGCAAATTATAAAAGCAAGAGCCCATAGCACTGCTCTTTCACAATGCAGCTGAGGCTGACTGAACGTCCTGGAAATGGGAAAGTTCCATCAGCTTTCCCTAGCATCTTCCTATCTGGGGGCATTTTGTACCCCCTCTGCACTTCCCCCACTGGTCCAGTGGGACCAGTGACCTGCCTCTGGGCATGGTGGTGGGAGCCTTGCCCACAGCACAGCCACTGCTGCTGCTACCAACCTGAGATTGGCTCTGGCTTGAAGGGGGTGCAGCCTCTAAAGATCTAGCATACCAGGGATCCTCTGCCACCAAAGAAAAATGATCCCAGGCACTAGACTTGCATTTTGAAGGAGAGGGTGTGGGTGGAGCCTCAAGACCGCCCACACTCAACCTCTTCTCATGCATTTCAGAAGGATCAGCAGCAGCAGAGAAAAGGGTGCACCTAATTTTGAGCAGGAACTAGAAGAAACACCTCTCCCTCTCCTAACACAACCAGAGACAGCTTTCTTTGCTGTGTTTTCTTTTATCTCTGTGTGTCTGTCTGCTTTTATTATCTTCTTGTAGTACCACTCCATGTTCCCCTTTGTGTGTTGTTGAGTGTGTGTGTGTGTTCTTGTTCCACACATGGAGATAGTGGACTTCATTTTTTGTAGGAGGTTTCTAGTTTCTGAAACTTCTGCAAGCTCTCTTGAGAGAAGTCGAAGAGCTATGAGGCTGCCAAGTTTCATCTCTTTATCTTTAAAAATGATGAAGATGTAAGCATTTTTGTTAATTCCTATTTATGCTAATAGAGTAGTTCATCGGGTAACCCAACGGTGCGGGGAGAAATAGATGCTCCCAAAAATGGGGCAGGGAATCACCTCATTGGAGCTCTGCCCTGAATTTTGAGAAGGACCCCTGGTGAACAGTGCTTCCTTAGACTTGCCTTCAAGACTTTGGGACCTGTGGATTGAGAAATTATTTCTTATAGGCCTTGCCTGGTTCACAGATCCAGAGTTTTGGGACTCAGGGCTGAAGTAAATCATAGAGCTTTCCTGGCTCAATGGACTGAATCAGACAAGGACACAGCTTCTGGGCTCTGGCACACCAGGTTTACCCTTAATAAGCAAGTATGCTGTGATTTAATAATGTTATGGTCCTAGTTAACCCAATATTTATGCCATTGTCTTTTAGTCTTTCCTCTTTCTTCAGTGCATGGGTGCAAATGCACACTTGATGCAATGGAGTTTAAAAATCAACATGGCACAAACTGCAACTGCACGTGTGTAGCGATTTGTACCAGCACTCAGTGGATTGCTACATGGAGGGGGTGTTTATACTATATTCAGTTTTACCTTGAAAAGGTTGCTAAGAGAAAAAAGCACTCTTGGTTGAAGAGGTGTTTACTATCATAGTTTGCCTCAGGAGTAGGTTTATTTATGCCTCTTGAGAAATACAGGCCCATTCCTTCACTGTCAGAGATGTATGTAAATCGAGATTGGATTATGCAGAGTATCACTCATCACTTCCCTTTGCGTATTTGTTACATGAAGACTTCTGCACGGCTTCCCTGTCTTGTAAACTTTCTTATTCAAGGGTTTTTTTTTTCACCCTCCTTTCCTCCCCCAAAGGTTTCTTTTTCTTCCCCCTCCCATTCTCCTTCTCTCTGCCAACATGGTGCTTTATCTCAGTCTTGGTCCAGTGCCTGAATGAGGCCTCTCAGAAGGTACTTCCTTTCTGGCCTACATTCATGTTGGTGAAAAGCACGCCTCTGCTGCGCCTCTCAGTCGAGCTGAAAAGGGGATATGAAGTCAACAAGTATAACACAAAAATAAACAAAAATCCAGTTCAAACAAACCACTTGCCTGAAGTAAATAGTTTCTCCCCATTTTAAGCCTGCCCAGCAAATCTTTGTGAGCTATTTTGGTGGGGGTTTTGTTCAACATCCCCCCCCCCGCCGCATTACAAAAGTGCCACTGAGTTTTAATCTTTCAAAAGCTCACCTTGTTTTCAAGCACTTAATTCTGTACACTCCACAAAGCTGGTCAGGTATTATCATGTATTGATGATTCATGATGGCTCAGGCTGGAAAATGAAAACCAAGGAGTCTAATCAATAAAATTATTTGGCCGTCTTTGAACTGATTCCAGGTTTGGTTTTTCTTGGCAGGTCGTTGGCTTCCTGAATTCTACTGACCAAAAGCATGAATAATGACCTCAAACTGCACAATATACAGAAACCATCTGTTAGATAGGAACCGGAGGGGTGATGTCATTGAGGTTCTTCTAATCTTACAGCAAATGCTTTGCCAGTGGTGATGTCAGAGGCTTGGCAACTCACTGGCAAAGTCCAGTTCTCTGAGAACAAGTAGAAAGTAGGAGGAAGATGTCCCACAAACTGTGCTTGCATTTTTCTTGTACTCTGTGTTGGTATCATTCAACAACAACAACAACAACAACAGATAAGATAAAGTGGACAAAACTATGTCCTGACATGAATTGGGAACAAAATCTATTTTTAAGCACAGGAAATTGACATCAATTTCGATACTCCAAAGTAAGTAGCTTGGAAATCAGGGCTCTAAAAATCAACAGAGTTTCTCCAGCATAATGATCTGAAGACTATATAGCCTACATCTTTCCTTAGTGGCCAAATCCTAGTGGCCAAACTCAAGGAAAATTTGTGGCCAGATCTACACAAAGCAGGCTATAGCATTATGAAAGCAGTATATCGCATGTGTCATGGGCCCCAACAGTTGTCAGTGCACTTCAATACCATTATAAAGCAGTAATGTGGCCCCTGCCTCTGATATACTGCTTTCATACCACTTTCAGAGTGCACTATCCTGCTTGGTGTAGAACTGGCCTGTGTTGGACTTCAGTAGCGTTAAACATTCAGTTGAAGGCCTGTGCTGTCTATTCCAACAGTCCCTGAAATAATTTCGATCTCTGTTTGCTTTCCTGTACGTGGCAGGGAAACATTTGACAGAGCTGCGCCTCACAACTGTCTGAAATGCAAGAACCCATCCCGATAGTGGATGGAAACTTATGGCTATCTTTGATGCCACTTCCAAGCTATCCCCTGATAGTTCAGTTGTTGAAACAGTGCTGAGATTTCAGCCACAATGGGAGAGCAAGTCAACAAGTGCACAGAAGTCATACATCGAGAAGCAAGGTAGTACATGACAAACAGGCTCCCATTAGTTCCTATCTGAAACTAGCATAGGACCCAAAAAGTTACATTTAGTGGTACCACTTGCCTGTCCTGCTCCTGGTGTTCTGCCTCCTCACCAGCCTTCAGACATTCCCTGTCTGGCCAGTGGAGTCTCCTTGGAATCCTCCATGTGCATGGAGCTTAGCCTCCAACCTCAATCCCCTGGATGAATCCCCACCATTATCTCAGTTCTGTGACCAGAGATAACAGTGGGGAAGTGGGGATGTGGGTAGCAGAGGACCTGAGCAGCATTGGGAGGAGTAACTGCTCCTCCCAGTGGTGGCTGAGTCTGTTTACATGCTGCACACTGTTCCCATGGGGACACCATATTGCCCTTGAAGCTGGGGACTTGGTCACCACTGGGAAGAGCACTTGCTCCTCTTAGCACCAGTCAAGTCCCTTACTCCATGCTGAGAGAGGCATGGGACTCACCCAGGATGGGGAAATGCAAAATAGGCAGGGGCCTGAACCCACTGATGTCACCCAGCCCATGGAAGTGCCAGTGGGGTGCAACGTGTTCCCCATCCTGTCACTAGTCTTTGTGTTTGCTGCTTCTGCTGGCCACCACTCGCAGCCTCCGTGGGGCTTTCCCGCAAAGCTGTACATTGAAAAAGTCAAGGACTTACCCTGACCTTTCCAATGGGAGCGAGGTCAGTACAGCCTTTCTGACATCTGACATTGCTCCGGGGCCAATCCAGGTGATTAGTCACCTTGCACTAGGTTGAGGGGCCCCCTCCATTATCTGCATGGCCATCGGAAACTCCGTGCTTGCTCCTCAGTGTTGTGATTACCCAGCACTACCACTGGGGAGGGAAACCATGGGGTTCTGAGGGAGGCCACGCCAACTAGCACCATGAAGACACCCCCCAGGTGATTGGGGCCCAGGAGAGTAATGATGCAATGAGGTCTCTATAGCTAAAGTGCCTGCTTTGATCCCCTCTTCCCCTGAAGAGCTCCTTTGCCCACACAAGCACAGGGTTGACCCACCATATCTGCTGTCCCAGCCATAGGAACAAACAGGGTTCCTTGGTTAGTACCTCTGCTCCCACTCAAGTCTGCTAGGCTCTGCCCCAGAACTCTCATTAGCCCAGCTTAGATTCTAGTCCTTTTTAAATTCTAAAAGTTTATCAAACTTTGCTGTGTTGCATATCAATAAAAGAGGGAGGGAAGCTTTTGGGAACGGAACACAATTCCCCTGTTGTTACTTATTTCTTTGCAACAACCAGAGTCTACATTTTTTTTAATCACTTAATAGTATGATCCTAACAATGACTGACTCAAAAGTAAGCACCACTGCTTTCAGTGCGGCCTACTTTCCAGTAAGTAGGTATAGGATTGTAGCTATAGCCTTTTCAGAAGTGCATTTGTGACCATGTTTATTACTGCCCTGCACAGAGCATCTTATCCAAGAACTTGCCCCTGAATCAGTGCTTTTGTTGCCAGCTATTGATCTCAATCTTTGCGCTCACTGTCACGGCTTCCCTGGCTTCTACGGCAACTACACTGCTGACGCCTGCACAGTATTTTCACTGGCAGCCTATCAAAGAGTATCAGAATGCGCAAAGTTTCAGGCAGGACAAGCGATATGAGCTGTCCCTGCAATACCAAACTCTGAATTGCTTTTGTTACAGGAAGTGGATTTCCCCCCCTCAATATTTTGACAGATTTCTTTCTTAAGCCATACTTTTGACAACATCTTGATCATTAGGGTCTTTATTCCTTCCTTTACACACTGAGATAAAATCATGTTATAGCTACTCATCAGAAAGTATGGTCTATGAACTGAAGGAACAAATGGGCCATTTCTCTCAGAGTTTTGTGTATGCTTATAAATGTTCACTGTATTTTATATCACTAAAACATGCAAGTGTGTTTGTGTGTGTGTGTGTGTGTGTGTGTGTGTGATGGGGAGCATTTCGTTCAGTTTGCATGTTCATGTGAATGTACCTAATTTCTCACTTTCAAACCTATACACAAACTGAAACTCAATTATCCTTTGGAATTCACACTTCTCCAAACTTTGCAGTGGAATTCTCCAATTACAAAATATGTACAAAAGTGTGCATATTAGGGAAAGTAATATTATAAATGCATTATATTAGAAACAATGCTTGCAGAAATATGCATATTGGGGAAATATAAATACAAAAATGCATGTATTGGGAGAAATGCACACAAAAGTACTTTGGCATTTTCATATGAACTTTAAAACAAGTTCTCAAAGTTCTTAGCGTCTGAGATGAACCGATGTGAGATTAGAAAAATGAGAATGAGGCCTTTGCTAGACCTACCAGTAAATGCGCGACGGAGGAGGGGAGATCCTACGATGCAAGTATCACGGGATGTCGCCCTTGTTTACACACAAGGCGCAATGAGCTCAAGAAGAGAGCCATCGCGCCCACCATTTTTTGGATAGTTTTATAGGGCCAGCTGCAATCAAGCGCACGAGCAATGAAAGGTACGTTGTTGTTGTTTTTTAAACAATATGATTTCCCCACTCCCCCCCTCCCTAGCCCTGACTGGAAAAAGTGGGCTTGAAGTGGTAGGCTAATGTCCCAGGGCCAGGGAGGGTTGATCCCTGCCTGAGCCCAGGATCCCCTGTGCATCATCTGGATGCACAGGGACGATCCCGGGTATCACCCCGGGATATAGCCTGTTCTAGCAAAGGCCTAAGAGAAACTTCAATTTACAAATCCATCAATCCTATATTTATTTATTTATTTATTTATTTATTTATTGCATTTCTATACCGCCCAATAGCCGAAGCTCTCTGGGCGGGTCACAAAATTAAGACAATTCAAGTATAAAATAACAGTATAAAACCATAATATAAAATACAATATAAAAGCACAACCAAAATAAAAACAGCAGCAATGCCAAAATACAAATTTAAAATACAAATTTAAAACAGCAAGTTCAAATTAATTTATAGATTGTTAAAATACTGCAAGAATAAAAAGGTCTTCACCTGGCGTCAAAAAGAATATAATGTGTGTGTGTGTGTGTGTGTGTGTGTGTGTGTGTGTGTGTGTGATTGAAAGACATAAGCCCCTTTCAGGTGTTTATTGCCTTTGGGTATCAAACATTCGAAAGGCCTTTCACAATCCGCATCCATTAGATGCCAACACACCAGCCATGCGTCCACAGTCAATGTGTGACTGTCATCAGTCAGAAGTGGGCCTTCATTACTAGCCAGTTAACTTTTTTAGCCAATGGAGGCAGCCATCTCTCTCCCCCCACCCCCACGCAAGAGTACCCCTGAATTGATTCAAAATCAATGCTGCTGAGCTCTTGAGAACAGCTAAGTTGTTGCTGGAAGCACCTCCAAAGCTTTTTATTCCGGTCTTTTTTCTTTTTCGAAAAATAACCTCCTCCATGTCCACCTTGTCTTTAAATGTAAGCCCACCCCCACTTGAAAGGTGTTTGATCACAAATATTCCCACACACCCCTTTGTGGAAGACTAATGGTCCCACAAATGTGTGTTTGTGTGTGTGCAGGGCGGGGGGGAGCAGGAGTTATTTGAAATAACTCTAATATAGTTATTCAGCATTGTCTCTGAACCATCATTCTCTATGAATGGGGAGAGGTGCAGATCAACACTGAACAGATTATCATTCCTGATAGAAGAAGCCTTTGGGCTGCAGTCCAATACTCACTTACCCGGTAATATTTCCATTGAACCTTTTGGTAGGCCAAGTATAGGATTGTGCTGTGAAACATTTGTACCATCAACAATGATTATACACAAATAGATCTTGATACTCCCAAGTTAGTGAGTCCTCTGCTTTCTAAAATATATAATCTAAAAGGCAATATTTGGGGGGGGGGGAAATATCATTCCTTTCCTTTATACTGAAGCACTTAGATAATCTTGAATGTTACCACCCAGAAGAATTGGAAGGAAAAGTTCATGTCGCTTTCTCTTTTGGAGAGTGGGGGGAAAACCTACATCTACAAATTTGTAGCCCATGCGGGACTTCAAATGCTTCACTTATCTCATATCGTAAACTCAAAGCTGTGGAGTAATACTCACCAGACAAGTCATAAATCATGAGCAAAGACAGGTGCAATAAATACCAGTGTCAGAAAGTTACAAAGTGAAATTATGTTGTTTTGACAAGGTGTCCAAATGCATTGACAACAGAGCAACTAAATGGCCCCTCTTTTGGAGAGCCTGCAGAAATGTAGCTTAGGTGGTGAATGGGGAGGCTGGAAGATAGTTTCCCAAGAAAAATAACCCAAAGACTTAAAGGCTTATCATCAAAACTCTGCTACTGCTGAACAACACCTAGAAAGCCATTTGTCTTTTGCTGGATTGCTTTCTTTCTTTTTTGCTTTTCATTGTACCTTTATTAATAGGATTCCCAACAGAGATTGATTTATTAACACTATACATTTGGCGCCAAGATATTGTACCAAGAAAGACTGCAGCAGGTCCTCATCATTAAAAGACAAAGGGCTGAATCCAACTGTGTCATTCTGACAGTGCAAGTGACATTGTGCAAGCAGAAATGAGGTTCAGAACTCTGCGCAAGAGGAGACTCCAACTAAAGTGACATTTGCGCAAGCACAATTTCTCAAGTGGTTGTGCACCAGATGTGCAACTGGTTATGCAAGCGGTTGTGCACTAGTTGTGCGAGTGCTTGCATAACTGGTTGCAAAAGCGTAATGCACAAGCACCTGCATAGCAGAAAAAAATGGTTGAGCCCCACTAGTGCTCTTTGAGTTTGCAGAATGACACTGTTGTTTACAGCCCAATGACAAAAATCACAGAAAGTTTTGAATGAAACTCTGTTGCAATATATTGCCTTATTCAAAAGTGCATCCAGATAGAAAAAGGGGGTAATATTAAACTGTCGGGATTGTGATAAGAATCTTTAGACCAACCTTTCCCCCCCCCCCCGCTTATATTTAGGGTTGGGTGTAAGATTGTAACTTCTGTGGTTTGAGAAGATGCAAACGTTCATAATCTCAGAAGAGTGCAAAAGTGGAGCCTCATACATGGTAAGTAGGTAGGTAAAGCTTTATTGTTTCAACCAGTGGTTACAACAAGCATAGTAAAAGCAATGCTAAAACAAATAATACATTCTGCAAGGTCGGAAATTTTGATCTATACATTTGGGCTGTAAGAGCGAAGTTGGTCAATGCCAATATGACAGTCTTGTTATTGCATGTAAACAAAAAGTATATTCTTTCTGAATCAGACCAACTGGACTTATTCACAAAAAAACTATCTAAATAGTTAGGACGCATTTGAGAATAGATAGGGCAGTAGAACAAATAATGAGGCAGATCCTCCACTTTGCCACTACGTCAAGGGCAGAGTCTCGAGACATAAGGGATTTTATTAAAACGCCCTTCTAGCACTGCTGTTTTCATTTGTTGCATCGTGCAAGGGCTGACCTAAGACGAGGATTAGAAATTAGAGTCAGGTAGCGTTCACATTCATATTTAAGCTTAGTCTTTGCAAACCAAGGTGCTATCTTATTACTTGAGACTGCACAGAGATCCATTTGAATAGAAACACTATAGACCCTCTCCTTGAAGACCTCTTTGCTGTGAGCTAAATTCAAAGTAGAAAAGTACTGAGAAGAAAAACCATAATAATAAATTTGAGGAATCAGTTTCTGAAACCAGGATGATGTATTTGATGAATTGGCTGTCATTTGCTCTAAAAGACACAATTTAGGTAATCTGGTTGGAGGGGAATCTGGTTGGAGTCTTCTCAAGTGGGCACACAAGTTCTATAGATGAGAGTCATATCTATTTTTGCCCACATTATGAAGGCTGGAGGACCACCACTTTTGGACTCCTGCAACACTACAAAGACATGCATTTTGTCCCCCACTCTGGAAAAATCCCATGGAATCTTACATCCAACCAAAATATAAGGAGAAAAAACAAAGAGTTGGTGTATATAATAATATATAACAATTAATGTCCTTTTTTTTTTTGGCCTGTTTTCCATCTCATCTCTTAAAATACACTTGGGAAAAAGCACTATATATACTGGCTGATGATCTAAATGTTTATCTCCTGGCATATTCTTTGTTAGGACTAAATTAACTCTCTTCTCTCTCTCTTATGCCTTTAACTTCTCTCCTTGACAAGACATTAACAGATTCAGTTCATAGCCCTCATAATGCCTGACATTTTTGCTCACAGAAAGCTCTTGACATTCAAGAGATTTCCTATCCTGCTTTACTGGCAATTGGGCTTGCTCTTCTTATTTTCAGGGGCAAGTGCTGTAAAAGTCTGTGCGGTGCTAGGAAGGGAGGGTTGAAACATTTACGGGCTAGCATGACATGTTTGGCAGCAGCATCCTGTAAACCAAGCTGATACAGTGCTGTTGAAAGGAATGTGCTAGCCATAAATGAAGGCACTTGTAGGTCAAAGGCCATCATGCCTAATTAGCAGAGGCCATTAAAGGAAGAATAAAAATCACATTTTATTAGCTGGCTGGGGAGAAACTAAAGGAGATATACATGACAAAATGAGAAAGGACCAAAAGCGCATTCACTGTGCAATCCTTTGTATGTTTATTCAGAAATAGGCCCAACAGGGCTTACTCCCAGGTAGGTGTAAATGAGATTTCAGCCTCAGTGTCCACCTGTGTATTTCTCCGTATATACTTTTGCATTTATGTTCTAGGGATTTGCACAGCACCCATCAGAAATAACCGTACTCCACAACTCCCATAATTGCTAGCCAGCATGGCCATTGGCCATATCTCTGGCCGCCACCACACACATTTCCTTGGACATTTTGCATAGCAGGGGACTCCAAGTCAGCTTGGAAGTTTTACTTCAGGGAAATTTGATGTCCAGCCTAATATGAAATCCGTACGTTTATTTCAGGTCTCCTCTGTGCAGCCACACATTTGTCCCACGGTCATGCAAATGAACTTCCTACATTAGGGTGTGGACTGATGTTAAAATCACCAAAGCAGAAACATCAGAATGTTGAACCCAGAGATCACACCTAAACTGCTTTAATGGAAGAAACCAGAAATTATTGGAAGTTGCCTCGGTGTCTGAAAAATATCCTATAGGTTGCACCCTCATTGGGCAGAAGCCTCTGAGCTCAGAGGCTTCCAGGGATTCAATGCCCTGCCAAGCTGCTGCCAGCAGAGTAGGAAGAGTGACAGAAGTGAGTTTCACCTCTCCTCTCCTCTCCTCTCCCTGCCCACAGAATGACCCCTTTATGACCATTATGAGAACCTCCAAGGGTGCTGTTGTGACCTTAGAAAGCAGGCATCACCCGTTTTTCATGGCAGCTATGAGGGAGATGGGAGGGGATGAGGGATTGGATTTTGGAGTACCCCTTGCAAAGTTGTAGCAGTGTTTACAGCTCCCCCCAAAAATCTTGGATGCTACCCAGGGATCATAGAATTGCTCTCTCCATTGCACAGAGCTTATGGTGGTCCTTTAAACAGGTCCCAACACTTAAGTATTCCAAATGGCTTTTAAGGGCTGTTTAAGCTGTTGATTCTACATTAAAGTAGCAGCAGCAAGAACAACAAAAACAAAAACAGTTTTTCTGCCACTTTATATAGATTTATCTTGCTTTACCATGCTGATATATTTTTCCTCTGCTGCTGTTATAACGTTCGTAAATGTGTTAGCTTATGATGTTGTGGGTTGTAATAAGACATTACAGGTAGTTTTAATATTTTCTGAATTGTGTGAAAAGAGGAGTAACACTGAAAAGGCACCCTATAAATACAGAAAGAAAGAAAGAAAATTACCCTTTACAGGATATCCCTCGGAGCCAGTCACATCTGGTGACCCAAGCCATCATCCATAGCTACTTTAAACCTCACACATTTCTTTTTATCATCACATTATCTTTCCCCTTTATCCAAAAAGTCTTTCTGACACTGGAAAAATACACAAAGTCTGACAGCTGGGGGGGGGGGGGGGAATGAAATCTGAAAATATCCTTGGTCAAACGCTGGCTGTTTCTCAGGGGAATGTGAATAGATGCAGTGCTATAAAAATGGAAACAATTCACAAAGGGCAGGCAGCAAGCAGCCACATCACCTGATGGTTAAGTGACCCATTAAAAGCACCCTGGGGAGCCCTACAGTCGCCTGTTTCAGTTAAAAAGGAATCAAGCGCAGTTGAACCTGTATGCTGGACATTACAGTTGCTTAATTGTGTTGAAGGGCAAGTAGCTTGTGTTGCAGTCAAAGGTAAACCACAGGTCATTTGCTGATGGAGCATGAAGTAAGCGTATAGTATCTACAAATGCGTGTTGCCCAGGATATAGTTTTAAAAAGTAAAAACACGGCAAAATTTGTATTTTAAGAACAATGTTATGGCTCTGGGGATGGAATTTGAAAAGGCCGATTTCATCACGTTTTCAACAAGAGAGCTCATTTTTTGCTCCCCGCTCTCACCCCCAAATGGAAATCACTCAAGTGACAATATGAGCAGTTTCCAATGGGTCCACTCTACCTCTACCGGTTTTGTTGCACCTGTGGAGCTCACCAATTGTGCAAAGGGGCTTTGGTGCTTCTAAAAATGACTCTGGAAATGAGCAGAAACTCTTGTTTCCAGATTGAAACTGGTCAGCAGATTTCAGCAAGTTCTACTGACTTGCCCCATACTGAAAGTGGGCTTTGGGTTCCACACGTACATGGGCACAATAGGATACTACCCTCTATTTTCAGGGGAGGGGGGGAAACCCAATTGATTTTAGATAAAGATCAAGATTTTTAAAGATTATTTTCATGATTTTTCAGTTATTTTTTAAAGACATGCCTTTTTGTGCACCTTTTACATGGGGTTCTCCCAAGTTAGAACTATGTCTGTCAAGGGATCGTTTGGGCACCCCCCAGGAACATTGTGCCCTGGAACCTGCAGCCTGTGGTCTGGCCCTGGTGGTGCTAGTAGTCAGGCATTATGGATAAGGGCCTCAGCACCCATAGCCCTAATTCTGATCCTCTGGGTCCCTTACCACATTTGCGCAATGGGAGGGCAGACTTGATGATCGGGGCTTGCCTCATTGGGCTCCTTCTTCCCAATGTAACAAAAAGCTCCATCACACCTGAGGTTAACATGCTCCCTAACTTGATGATTAGGGTGACCATATGAAAAGGAGGATGGGGCTCCTGTATCTTTAACAGTTGTACTGAAAAGGAAATTTCAGCAGGTGTCATTTGTATATATGGAAAACCTGGTGAAATTTCCTCTTCGTCACAACAGTTAAAGCTGCAGGTACCCTGCCCTGTTTTAAATCTGGTCACAGTATAGCTGCAGTATAGCTCCTGCAGCTTTAACTGTTGTGATGAAGAGGAAATTTCACCAGGTGTTGCATGCCTACAAATGACACCTGCTGAAATTCCCTTTTCTATGCAACTGTTAAAGATACAGGAGCCCTGTCCTCCTTTTCATATGGTCACCCTATTGATGATTTGACCCTTGATGATTTGAAGTGTCCTGAAAAATTTGAGCTGTGAGCTCTGCAAGAGCAGCCTCTGGGATATCTTTCTTCTTGGGTCCAGTAAAGTGACTGTGAGGCCTAATCTACACCAAGCAAGATATTGCACTATGAAAGTCATATGAAAGCGATATATAAAAGGCAGGAGCCACACCACGCAGGATATAGTGGTATGAAAGTGCTATATGGTACGTGTCAATGGGCCCCAACAGTTGTCAGTGCACTTCAACACCATTATAAAGCAGTAGTGTGGCTCCTTCTTCTTATATACCACTTTCATACCGCTTTCATAGTGCAATATCCTGCTTGGTGTATATTTGGCCTCAGACTGCATTTCTGATGGGGCTTGCCTCATTGGGCTCCTTCTTCCCAATGTAACAAAAAGCTCCATCACACCTGAAGTTAACATGCTCCCTAACTTCATGTTTTCGTTCCTCAGTTACTTTAAAAGAGGAAGTACAGAATGAGCACGAGGCCCATTGAGTCCGCTGTTCTAATGGCGATGCTTCTCCTGCACACAGCAGGAGAGAGCAGCAATTCCGAGTTTAAAAAAAACTTCGGACTTAAAGAGTTTTTTTTTTGTTGTGCAAGGAAGGCCGGAAGGGTCGGAAGGCGCGTGGGAGGCAGACAACATCATGTGAGGGACCTGAGCAAACTCCGTGAGTGCCCAGTAATGAGTGTGCAATAAAACACTCATTGGATGGAGCTTATAATTTGAGGCACTCCTCTACCTCACCTCCTCCCTTGGTGTTACCTGAGTCCTTTTCCCCAAGTCTTTCATTATCTGGTATTTAAATGACCCATAGTTCTTCACTGGGCCATCTGCATCACTTTTGGTCCAGCTTTGATTATATCTAGCTGAACTGGTTACTTCATGAAGCCATGGAAGGTGATGTTGTTTTATTTGACTGGATGGGTCCCAACAGACAACCTCTATTTCTCCTTTTACTGCCGACTTTCTATGTTGATGGTTGCTCCCAGCCATATGCCCTTTACATCTTTCTGGAGAATTCCCTACGGTACTATTAAGCATTTGCTTTTAATCTGAGCCCACAATTTACATTGAACTCTGTAAATACATTTGGGGAGGGGGAAAGTAAAAGTTCACTCTTGTCCTAGTTGTCCCCCCCCCCCGACACCTCTGACTCTGGGCTTAATCTTCATGCAGATTGCCAAATAAAAAGGGCAGGGGGCAGAGTTCAAAAACAACTGGTTACATAAAGAATTATTGAAAAGGCCAGCGGAAATCCTCTGGAGTAATTTGAGGAAGCTCCTCTTTTTCCGCCCCTCGGAAGAATGCCATTATATTGTTTCTAAGAGTTAAGTCTGTTTATAGAAATAAACACTTGAGTAAAAGCAGGCATGATAAAATGGCAGAATAGCAGTAGGGCAAATGTGGAAAGCCATGCCTTTGGATACACCTAGACTCTATGGGTAAGGTAAAACAACGACCAGTACTGCAGTAGCCAATTGGGAATATAAATTAGGGTGACCATATGGAAAGGAGGATAGGGCTTCTATATCCTTAACAGTTGCATGGAAAAGGGTATTTCAGCAGGTGTCATTTGTATGCATGCAGCACCTGGTGAAATTCTCTCTTCATCTCAACAGTTAAAGCTGCAGGTGTGCCGCCCTCTTTTGTATCTGGTCACTCTAGTATAGCTCCTGCAGCTTTAACTGGATGAAGATGGAAATTCACCTGGTGCTGCATGCATACAAAATGACACCTGCTGAAATTCCCTTTTCTATGCAACTGTTAAAGAGACAGGAGCCCTGTCCTCCTTTCCATATGGTCACCCTAATATAAATAAGAGCTCCTTATCCACTGGATAATCCATTCTACTCAATATCCAATCTACTCTGTGGTAGTGATGCAGGTGAAGAAAGCACTTTTCTCCTTTACCACTGCATCCAGGGGAGCTTTTCTGAGTGTTTCACAGCTGCCTTATAGGACACATTAGCAAGACCATTTCAAGAAGAAGAAGGGAAAGAAGAGGAAGAGGAAGAGGAAGAGGAGGAGGAGGAGGAGGACCTGGAAGTTCTGAATAATTCTATGCCGGTGCTAGCCTCTCCTTCCTGGGCAATGTGCTTGAGTGAGTGATGACCATCTAGATCTGGACACTTGTGGATGAAAGATACATCAAGATACATTATTTCAGTCAGAGTTTAGTACTGGTTTTGGCCCTGTAACTGCTTTGGATGCCATGTAGGATGTCCTATGCTAGGAGAGAGACTAGGAATATGTAGGGATGTATGAGAATTTTGTTTCAGTTTGTAAATCATCAGAATGGGCCCCATTTGCAACTCCAAATGTTAACACAAATGGGAATGCATCCCCCCCCCCAAAATGTTTGTACATTTGCAAGCTTTCGACTGTGTTTGGAAAATGTGTATTTTTTAAAGTATGCACACTTTAACATGTCCTTGTTGCAGAAGTTATACATTTTCACATTTTAGTCAATGGGGGGTTGTTGTTTTTAAAGATAGGCCCATAAGAAAGGAGAGCAAGGACTGTGGATTTGCCCAACAACATGTTAGAAAGTAGCAGACAGCCACAGAATTCCCTAGTCATTGTCTTCCCCACTGGGCTTCTTTAAATGAGCAATTAGTAGCACTCTCATGACTGGCTACTCACGGATGTTCATGAGTCATTCTGATGATGCCATGAGCCTCCTGCACATCTCTCACTTTTTTGCCATTTTTCCATGAAAGAACAAACCTTAGAAACCCTTGGGATTTGTTGGGACTTCCTGCTGTGTGTAGTTGAAGTTGCACAATAAAATACCCATTGGAGGGCACTGTCTCATTAAACTGTATGGGCTGGGAGGTTTTACATTATAGGTCACATGGTCACTGCTCTCCTCCCATGTAATTTCAGCTCATTTTAAATGCAGAAGAGAAGCAGGAAGCAGAGCAACGGTAAGGAACCCCCCTGTCTGAAAGTCCTCTTTATGATGAGATTGCTTTGTTTTCTATTTTAATTATATTGATCAATTCTAAATTTTCTCACACACACATATGAAAGATAGATAGACTAACAACCATTTTAAAATTGGGTGATATATGTTCTCTTTTTGAGTGAAGCGTAAGTGGCCACACTAGTTTTGGGGTATACATCTTTACAATGAAAAAGAAAACACAATCAGCTGGGTACGAAAGTTAGGTACATTCTCTAGAAGATACAAACTAATCCTCACCCTTGAAAAATGCAAATGCAATGAGTCTCAGATCAACTGCAACTGCAATGAGGCTAGATCTACATTGGGGGATAGATTGCCCCAGGTTTCTGAAAAGGTGGCCCACTTTGCTTTCAGAGCAGCAATTCTCAGAAGGAAATTCTATGAAAAGTTTAACTGTATTGATGCGTAAGCTTTTCCTGTTAAACTGATGTATATCTTGCTCTTGGTTGTTGTTGTTTTTAATGTGTTTTGTTTATAGTAATGGCTTTTGCTTCACAAACAAACTATTTACTTACACCAAGCAGGATATAGCACTATGAAAGTGGTATGGAAGTGGTATATGGAGGCAGGATCTACCCTACTGCTTTATAGTGGTATTGAAGTGCACTGACAACTGTTGGGGCCCATGACACATGCCATATACCACTTTCATAGTGTTATATCCTGCTTGGAATAGATATGTCATGCGCCCCCACAGTTGTCAGTGCACTTCAATACTGCTATAAAGCAGTAGTGTAGATCCTGCCTCAGAAGAACAAGCAAAAGGCCAGCATTTCCGAACTTGATGTCCTTCAGATGTGCCAGACTGCAAATCCCATGGTTCCAGGCCAACATGGCCAGTCTCATGCTGGCTGGGAATTATGGGACTTGTAATCCAACACATCTGGAGGGCAACAGGTTGGGGAAGGCTCCAATAGGCCACACCTTTAATCAGATGGCTATTGGGTTTCACAGTGCTTTGGCTTAGCAATGTTGGCCACCAGCATATGCAAAGAGAGCAACCTTGGCCACCTGTATGTACAAAAAGATACCATCTGTCTAAGGAGAATATAATAACATGTGCTTCATTATGGGACATTTCCCACTTAAGCATTTCTGATCCTAGTGAAATGATTCTCTTTCCAGTACATGTACCTGGGACTGTTTGTAAATTCCAGCCACCCTGAAGGGTAGCAGCAGCAGCTTATCAGAAGAAGATGGAAGGTGAATGCAGAACCTGCCTGAACACCCCCCCTTTCTTCCCTTACATCTGTTTTTATTTTGCCCTTTATCTGCCTGCTGTTTCACAATGGGTTGAAACAGGGTGGGGGGGGAGGGGATTTTGTGCAATATTAAGCTCCCAGTGCGACTTATAGAATATCAGAGAACAGGGGAAACGAAAAGCTTTTAGCTGGCTTTTGATTTCCCTTCCTTGAGGCTGGCGATAAAGATTGGCTGCCCAATGCGAGCCCAACTTGAAAAGGGCGATTCATGCAGCCCGTCTTATCAGCCCCCTGAAAGGCGAATCAGAGCTCACCCTGCGTGCTGTGCGGCGATAGTGGCAATCCCCCATGAGGACGTTGTGGGTGTGTGAAGATAAGACAAGCTTGGAATTGGATTCCTTTCCAGACAAACTTGACTTTTCCTCTGTCTCTGGTCAGAAGGGAGCATGTGTGGGCACTTAAGAAGCCCCTTGCGATGTTATCTTTGGTCCGTGTTTGGGGTTGAGAGAATTGCCAGAAGCGCAAAGAAGAGATGGTGGGTGAGGTGAGGCGGGGGGCTATTATATTTTTTAAATGCACTGACCTGGTTCGGGGAGCGGATCCTGTCCTAAGAGCGGCTAGGTATGTTCACCTCCCTTCTGACAGAGGCACACAATCAAGCATTTTTTCCGTTCCTGATGCCTAAATCGGAAGGTTCGATTCCATCTAAATTTTGTATTGGTGAGCTCTGACTGGTTTCCATTACAAGAATAGATTTGCAAAAGCTTTTGTTGTTCTCTCCCCCCACATCCCACATTCTATTAAATGAATAATAACATATACTACTATGCAGAGAGGGGAAGTACAGATGTTGCACGCCCAAAGTCAAATACCTCATCCAGGGCCCTCCGCATTTGTCCCCGTGCTGATCATGTCATGTGTTCTCTACTTTTATAAACAGGGTAAAACCTAGGGGTGTGCACGGACCCCCCACTCCGCTTCACTTTCAGATCTGCCATTTTTGGATTGGGCCGCTCCGCCCCGCCCCCACTCCGCCTGTGCCCAGTCCGCTCCGCTCGGAGCTCCGGATCCGGATCAGAGCTCCGTTGCCCCCCCATAGGGGGGGGTACCGGGCCCTGCCGCCATCGCCGCCCATGCGGCGACGGCGGCAGAGCCCGGTAAGGGACCAAGGGAGAGGGGGACCTTACCTGCCTCCGTCCGTGGTCCGTCGTCGACTTCAATTGAGCCCGCGGTTCCACCAGGAAGTCTGGGCTGCAAGCGCCCCAGACTTCCTGGTGGAACCGCGGGCTCAATTGAAGACGCTGACGGACCGCGGACAGAGGCAGGTAAGGGAGAGTAAGGACAGCGACAGTGGCAGGGCCCGATAAACCCCACTTACCTTTCCGGCGGAGCTCCGGATCGAGGTGAAGGATCCGCCTTCACCTCGATCCTCTCCGCTACGCTCTGCCGGCCCCCCAATCCTCTTCGCCTCCACCTTAAGGGCAGGCGAAGCCCCCCGCTCCGCTCCTGCTTCTCCGGTCCGATTAGAAGCGGAGCACATCCCTAGTAAAACCTATATAATCAAACACACACGCACACACACACAGTTGGCTTGAATCTCTCTGTCTCTACCCTTCTTCAAGGATAGTGAGCTTGTTGTTAGTTTCTTTTACTGATGCATGTGTTTTAATGCTTGAATATCACAAGTGGGACCTGAAACAGAATGTTACAGTCCTATACAGTGTTCCAGCCAGCCAGGGTTTATTTATTTATTTATTACATTTTTTATACCGCCCAATAGCTGAAGCTCTCTGGGTGGTTTTCTTCCAGGATACTCCATTCCATTCCACCTAACAGCGGCCCCGTTCAGAAGACACCTTAAACCATGACTTTAACCATGGTGGTTAAGCTAGAAAGCCAGGCTGTGTTCAGAAGACACCTTAAACCACAGCTTTAAACATGGTGAATAAAGCAAAAGGCCTTATTCACTGTGGTTAAAGCCATGGTTTAAGGTGTCTTCCGAACATGGCCTAGCTTTCTGGCTTAACCACCATGGTTAAAGTCATGGTTTAAGGTGTCTTCTGAATGGGGCCAGCCAGTGTTTCATGGCTGGCCACTAAGCATGCACAGTCCTAATTAGGCTATTTTGGGGACTCCACCCCCACCAGGGTTTTTCCTAAAGCTTTTTGTACCCCCACAAACCTTGGTGTTCTGTCTTGTGAATGGGTGCCACCATTTTAGCTACATAAGCAATGACACTTGTGCCTGAACCTTGGGAATAGAGGGAATGATGAGTTTAATTTATGCAATTTAATGTAAAAGGACCACATGTGAGCTATAGACCATAACCTCCTGACCATTTCCAGAGAGCTATAGACAGATACTCTAGGGGCTATCAACATAGTGGAATCACGTCGGGAAAGACCATAATTATACACAAGGATTGCCTGCACCTCTCCACCACATTCAAGGTGGATATCTCACTTTTTTAATTAAGTTGGCCACCCTAATTTAACCTAATTGCTACCTCTCCTCTAAGTCTTAACGCTCAGTTTTTCAACAAGCTAGAGGTGTGCAATAGCCACTTCTTACACTGATTTCTAGCATCTGGTACTCTGTGTTGATGGCCAGCACCACACACACACAACTCTGCAGGCATGGATTTTGGGCACTTAGAATCCTAGAAGAGTAGAGTTGGAAGGGGCCTATAAGGCCATCGAGTCCAATCCCATGCTCAGTGAAGGAATACATATTGAAGCATCCCTGACAGATGGCTGTTCAGCTGCATCTTGAATGCCTCCAGTGTGGGAGAGCCCACAACCTCCCTAGGTCATTGGTTCCATTGCACAACCTCCTTAGGTCATTGGTTCCATTGTGTACTACTCTAACAGTCAGGATGTTTTTTCCTGATGTCCAGACGGAATCTGGCTTCCTGTAACTTGAGCCCATTATTCCATGTCCTGCACTCTGGGATGATCGAGAAGAGATCCTGGCCCTCCTCTGTGTGACAATCTTTCAAGTATTTCACTTGATCAAAACCTGAGCCCATTATTCTGAGTTCTGCACTCTCTGAATTCATCGCCATTAGGGCTTCCTGAGAAGCAGCAGGTTAAAGATCAATGAGAACAGATTTCAGTGCATGCTGCTAGCCACCACATGGCCAGCGGGGTGGAACCAGCAGCAGGACGTCCAAGGCAGGATCTACACTACTGCTTATAACGGTTTATAATGGTTATGACAATTGTTCAGGCCCAGGACACATTCCATATACCGTTTTCATACCATTTTTAAAGTGTTATATCCTGCTTGGTGTAGATCGGCCCCAGGTAAACTATGCACCAGAGCTGGCTGCGAAAAATGGAATCTTAGGGCTTGAACAAGGTTGCCCTCCGTTGATCCCTCCTTCTCTCTCTCTTTCCTCCATGGAGCAAGTTTCATTTCTCTCTCGTCCTGTCATGCAGTGAGCTGACATAATTAAGGATCATAATTATTTGCAAACACACTCCCGTATTCCACTCAGCTGCAATCACATGGTACCCAAAAGGCAGACTCTAGTGGAGTTACATCACTGCAGAGTGAGTGAAAATGAGAAGGAAAACAAGGATTGAATATTGTATGCACAATACAAAAGTGCATTATGGAAACATGTACAGGCGTCACCTACTTAAGATGTGGTGGATGGTCTATCCCCTCTCCCCATTAGTGGATCTGGCAGCGAGGGAAAATGTTTATGTTGAACTAATATCAGCTATGCCAGACAGATGGTACATGTGAGTGATTTTCTGCAGCCTGCTAGCCAGCGCCAGTGGAGGCTGAAATGGGAACTATCCATTAGCATCTCAAAATTGGATTCCCCCCACCATCACCACCACCACTTTCTATGCTTAAAAGCTATGCCAAGTCACCATATTAATAACTTAGATCTAAACTGCATTTTAATATTGAAAACAATTATTTAACGTACACTTTCTAAAAGAATTATTACGACCAACTTTTCAAAGCCCTTTTTGAAGACATGTTTTACCATCGTCTCTTCTCTAGCCAATCTTTCTTATGTCATGAAATCAGGTAAAAAGGACCACATGGTTTCTGAGAACTTTATGACACAACATGTAAGAAGAGCATGCATAATACGGGATAGGAAGCACTCAGCTAAATTCTCTAGGGGCTAGATCTACACTATTGCTTTTTTTGGTGTTCAGGTGCACTGCTAACCGTTGGGACACATTACACATTCTAGCATTATTTCCTGCTTTTTATTCCATATTATCCGTAATACCACAGCAGATGTCTCTGTGTGTCCTACGAGGTATAAATGGGCAAGAGGGATGTAGCATCACTATGATGGGATCGTATTGCTTTGACATGAGGCATAGATCTTGCCCTGATATGGACTATTTTACCCTAAATACAATCACCAGCTATCACCTATAATTTATGTTTTCCCAGGTTAGTGGTTTTAAAAAGTACAATATTGTCTTTGGCCCTGAGAGTCTAAGCTGTCTGGCCCAATCTCATCATACATGTCATCTTACATGATGATTCCCTGATGCATAATTTGCATTGCAGCCATTGTTTTGTCCTGCTTCAGGAAAAGCAAATGGTTCTCACCCTGTTTCAACTGCTCAGTTCGAGTTATTTTAGGCTTTGTTCAGGGCATGCACCAGAGGAGATGGTGCCTGAGGGGGCCAAGGGATACTGAAGATTTCCCCCTCTAAGGTCATAGATAGAGCTGCAATCTCAGACATGGAAATCACCACTTGAATTTCCTCTCCCACCCATCCAGCTGCTGTGGAAAGCTCCATGGAAGAGCCTCTCCGGAGGTCTGATCTCTGACCTCAATATGAGGATGGAAGGAGGGGAGGGAGAGGAGAGGTTGTGGATCTGCCAGATCCAAAGGCTCATGGCCCCAGTTCCTGTCCTAGCATGTGACTCAGCTAGATAAGCTTGAAGGTCCATCTGACCTATATATATATAGCTAGAGGAGATGGAGAAGCTATCAAAGCCATTCCTCCCACCCTACTAGCAACTACCTGCTAGGGCATTTGATTCTGGGATGCCTGATTAGAAGCTAGAGCTGTCAGTTACAAAGCTGCACCCATCTCCTCTGCAACCCCATCCTCCATCCTTGGTGTTTTCTATTGATGGGGAGCTTGTCGCAAGCTCAAAATAGATCAAATCAGAATGAAAAACAACCTCTAATGTGGATCCAAAGCTTCAGGACTGAACTACTTCACATTTTAGACTGCTTCAGACTCAAATTGCCTCACAATTGGAGGTGGTCTGAATATCTCTGGACTAGGATATTCCCCTTGGATTGAGCCTCATCCAAGGCAGTGGCACAGCCCTAAAAGTGCAGTGCTCATTCTGATGATACTGCTCTCCCTTGAACAGATGAGACACAATGTGGTTAATCTTCCATCAAGTGGAATTATGTTACATTTATTTATATCAATCATTGTGGAATCAAAGTGCAACCAGGAGCCCAATCTTTCCTTGAAAACAATCCATGGTAGCCATTAGCCACGTTTCACACAATAGCCCAATATAAAGTTTGTAAAGAGAATGGGGGAAGAACAGAAAGGGCTGAAAGGAAAAGCATCTGCTTTTTCTTGGATGCCTGGCTGCTCCAGCACAATTTATCTTTTACAATTTATTTAGTTTATTTAATTTATTAAATGTATATCCAACCTTTCTGGCTAAAATGGTGATTAAAACAGCTAACAATAAAATCCCAATTAAAGGCAACACCTTAACTAAAACATGAAATGAAATGAAATAATTAAAAACGCAATTCAAAATGCAACAATAACAGAAACGAAGAGCTCTCAACCAATTAATAAACATCTTCAGCAACAGGCCAGCTTATATGCCAAAGGCCTGCCTGAATAAAAATATCGTTACAATTTCATTGCAGTTGGCCTCTTGAACTCCCACGTGCTATGAAGGGCCTCTCCACATATGTGGCAATGCCTCGCTTGGCCTAGAATTTTCCCTGGACTGAGGTAGGTCTTGCTAACCATGTGTAGAATTACAGCCAGTGTGTCAAGTTCTCTTGATCTGCCAGTCCTACTATTTGGGAAAGAGATACACAAGTAACCATTTTAAATATTTCTTGACAACCTTCCGAATCACTGAGTCCTATTAAACAAAAAGAGGAGGCTACTTAATTGCTTTCTTTTGTATTTTGTATGAAATACGCATTTAAATACTTGAAGTGTAGCCATAAGTTGTGGATTGACCCCAAACCTTTACAGCACAATATCCAGCAAAACAGAACATCTGAGGTTCAAAACATCGCCCATCTGTTAGTGATATGGGCAAACCATGTATTCTCTACATACATATATACATTTCCTGCATTGCATATTATTTCAAATATTTGCTCTTGGAACTGCAAGGTGTCCTACTGTCAAAACAGTCAAGTTATTCATTAAGCTGTCAGCACCTTTGCGTATTTCTCCCCACACAGAGTCCATTTCTGATTTTCCATTCCCCCTTAGAGGACCTACTCACTCATCACCACGAGCGGTTACTCTCATAACTGGTGCAATTGAGATTTTCATGTCAACATATGTAAACCAAAATCTCAACCTCCCTATTGCTAGGATTCTGACTTCTGAATTTCCTAGGGCACTAATGGATTTTGAGGGCCAGCTTGAATTTGCAAGAGTTTTGTTCCTATCAACATGATGCAGTTTTTGGCACTAACTTCTGAGCTGGGCCTGTAAAACAGCATTAGAAGCTAAGAAGTAAAGCAAACAAGTATCAACCAAGAGGTGTGTGTGTGCTTGGAGAGGGCAGGGGGACCGTGATTGATTGCAAGCGCCTGTGTTTTGAAATGATACAGGGCACACACACAAAAGCATAATAGAAAAAGAGAGGCACCACCATTATTTGGACTTAGGATGGTGTGGTTGAATTACAAATGTAGGTAGATCTTATGTGTGGGCTCTTCCAACAATCATTTCTGGCCCACACAGTTGCACTGCAGCATGATGAGTGAAGAAGCATATCTAGGGGTGGATGGATTGGTCTATTTCCAGTTCATGAATGTGTGCATCAGTCCATTTTGGCCGATTTATGCATTAATGCATAAGGTGACCATATTTGGGAAACCAAAAAAGTGGACACCTAGTGTGTGTGTGTGTGGGGAAGCAGCTTTCTGAGTCCTGCAGAAAGTACGTTATTCCCCCGCCACCTTAAAGAACCCGATTGGAGTGGAGGAGGGGAAAGGATTTCATTCTGCACCACCACCATCCACTCCAATTGGGGCCTTTTCTATAATGTCCACGAATGACCCACTTTCCCCTTTAAGACCTCAATTGGAGCTCGGGGTGGGGGAATGACTTGCCTCAAGAAAGCATGTCATTCCCTCCTGCCATGCTAATGGCAGCCTTAAAGGGGAAGGTGTATCATTCCAGGACATTATTGAAAATTATAGAAAATCCCCCCTGACACCATGGAAAGAACAAAAAACAGGACAAATCCGGGGAAATCCTGACAGTTGGTCACCCTATTAATGCACGTCTTTAAAAAACGTATTTGACTACTTAATTTTGAATGCCCCCCCCCAAAAAAAACCCCTATGCATTTCTGAACATATTTCAATCTAAATATGCCATACCATACATCTTTATTGCGATCCATAGATCCATGAAAAAACAAGATTCAAACATGAACCATCAGACAGAGTTATTGTCAACTTTCGTCTAATACACAGAGAGCTCTAATGATCTAAATATGCATGTTTATATGCATCTTAGTATGTCTTTTGAACCTAGAACTGCATCACAACATTCAGAGACATATGAAATCTGAAGGATGTGTATTCTGATCCACACAATAGTCTAAAAGGTGCAGATGATCATGTCAGTTTGTATTGAAATTCCTCACGAAGAGTGAATTCCTCAAGCATCCTTCAGTGTAACCCCAAGCTCCACTGCAATGCTGCATAAAATAGTGAGCCAGAGCTCTCTAATTGTGCTTTGATGTGGCTCCATAAGTGCCCCTAGAAATATTGCCACTCCTTACTTGGATTGCTTTTGCAAAGGGACGATGGCAGTGAGCAACAGCAGTGAGCAAAGATAGGGTTGGTTTTCACTCCATCTCTTGGCAATTTCCAAAAGGCCACCTCCTTCCAGAGTGCAGGTTTTCTTCAGGCCATTAGTAGTTAAATGGAGAGCGTAGAATAGCAAATGAGTTAGAATATGCAGCCGTAGCTGAATCTGAAAGACAGAGCAAATCCAACCACAACATAAGCGCCATGATGAGGGGATTTTCCGCCTCTAAAAGGCTCCATATACTAGGGATTTCTATTGATGGGGAAATCCACCTCTTTGGGGGCTCACCAGATTTCTGCAGTGCCCCCAATTTGGCTTGCATTTGCAAGATGAGCTGCAGGTTTCTTCCTGAAATGTGGAAGGGTGAGCTATTCCACCTGCTCCCCTTGCCCCCCCCCCCCAGACTTTAAAAGCAAGGCTGGAGCTGAAGGGAGGTGCTGCTTCAGGGGGAGAAACGCTGTTCCAACCAAGCTTTCTTTACTTTTCTTTTTATCTTCTTATCTGATTTGTTTTGCTGTAAACTTTTATTTAGCATATTTTTGAATATTACTGTGATGTTGTTGATTAGTATATTGTTAAATATTGTTGTAGTTCTAATTTTTGTAAACCGGCCAGAGAGCTTTGGCTATTGGGCAGTATAAAAATGCAATAAATAAAATGAAATGAAATGAAACTTTTTCATGTTTTTTTTAAAAATGGCATAAATAGCAATGTGCACAAGCCACACCTTCAATTTGCAGCTGCAATTTGTGCAAATTGCTATTTACCCAAATTAAAACAACATCAACAACTGAAAAACTGAAAAATTGGCTGGCTTGATGCATATCGAGTTGGACCAGCTAATGGGAGAATGAGCCGTAGTCCAAGGGGCCGAGCTGATGAAAGGTCAGCAGGCTACACACACACACACACACACACACACACACACACACACAAGATGGATTCCTCCAACATCCCTACCATACACTTACTTTAACTGTTACCATACAGTGCTTGCATTATGTCTGGGCTTTGGTGGAAATGCCCACACAGTTGCTGTACAATATTTCTCAGAAGCTGCCATAACCTTTGGATTGTGGCATCATCATTTATTTTATTTATTTATTTATTTAAGGATTTTTATGCCGCCATTCAGCCAAAAAAGGCTTTCATGGCGGCTTACAAAAGTATTTCTTGACAGTCCCTGCCCACAGGCTTACAATCTAAAAGACATGACACAAAAGGAAAGGGGATTGGGAGGGAGGAGGAAGAGGGGGAAAAGGAAAGCAAATTCAGGCACTACAATCTTAGTTGTAAAGTTCAGCAGTTACAGTTGACAGCAGGAGGGAGGGGGCTCTCAACTGGAGCTGGACCCAGGCACGGTGGAGTGGTGCCTGGCTGCTGCTTCCTCCCTCACTGGTGGCCTCTCCAGAGACAGTTGGTAGCAGGAGGGAGGGGGCTCTCAGCTGGAGCTGGACTATCATGTCACTGCTATCACATTGGGAGGTTTTCTGCTCATTGGTTGTATTGCCAAAAAGTATTAAAAACACAGATTTTATAGCCTTTGATAATCTTCATGGGAAAATGAGAGATGTCCACAGAGGAATCCCATTTTGTTTATATATTTGTTCATTGGATGGGAACCTGTTTTGAGTTCGAGCATATATAGCAGTTAGAGAGCAATGCTATGAACATCAAGCCCAAATCATGGACGGTTCTTGCTTGCTTGGTGGGAGGAATAATGGTGATGAGATCTCTCTCTCTCTCTCTCTCTCTGCCCTCCGTATGAACATTTCATTAGAAGGACCTGAAACTCCATCTAACTCACTAGCTCTAGGATGGGGACTAGGACTGTCCTCTGTAAAGTAGGGCATCCAGCCACTCTAGCACAAAGAGGCTTGCTGCAGTGAGGAGCAGCAGATGCAGATGCCCCTGCCAGCACTGCCCTGGGGCCATTTCAGGGGCTATGGGCCTCCCATCATGGGGTGGTTACCTGCCTGTTCAGAAGCCCAGCAGGACCCAATGCTGCTGAACTTTGACTTGCCGAACTGGATGCAGTGTAAGGCCAACAGTCTAAGTGGCCCAACTGGATGCAGTCTACCAGCCATGTCTTTTGGCCTGGCACTTGCCTGACACTCCCACTTCACTCCCATTTCTGCAATCCCTGGCAAAAAGCAAACCAAGGCCTTGCCCTGGCTGCACTGGGCTTGATGAGAAGTACGCTGAGCAGGGATGGTTAATCATTTCAATGTTTAGTTAAGGTCCATTTGAAAATCAATTGTGGAAAATATTTGATGATGATGATGATGATGATGAAGAAGAAGAAGAAGAAGAAGAAGAAGAAGAAGAAGAAGAAGAAGAAGCCGCCACCATTATTATTCTTGTACATCTGGCAAAGTAAAAACCTTCAGGCTGCGTTATCTTTCCCTTCCTCCAGGTGGTGGGAGAGGGCTATACTGGGAAAAATCAGGAGAATGTTCTGTTGAATCAAAATTAATCTCTTTATATTCCCTAGGGTTTCTTCTTTTTTTAAAATAAAAAATACTGCCACTTAAACAGGCATGTGTGTTAGATTTTCTTATATTATGATATATTTGTGTCAAATATTACAAAGGAGGATGAAAATTAATCAGCAACTTAAGAAAAGCCCCTTGTGTGTGATGCTGAAACCCATTTTGTGTGCTGGGGTGCTACTTACCTTTAACACTTATCTTTGCAACTTCCTGTTGCAATAACAACATTCTATAGCAGAATCCCAGACACTGAACGAATGGAATGGCACTTACTCCCAGGAAACAGAATATACAGCAAGCATGAGGTTCCTCCATCCCATGGGCTAGATGTGGCCTACAGGGACTCCCCCATATGGCTCTCCAACCTCCTGCCAGCCCCCCTCCTCTCAATCTCACCCTTTTATCATAAAAGGTTAGCAGTGGGGAAAAAGAGGGCTATGGAGTCACTCTACTACTGCTCAGCCTTTTTCTAACCCTCCGTGTGGGGGAGGTAGATAATGGAGAAGGTGAAGTTCAGACTTCACTTTCCCTTACAAAATCCCCACCCCCAAGCATGCTACTCAGCAGTGTGTGTGTGAGGGTGGGGGTGGGGTAAATGCTCATCCATTTTTTGCCCCTGATCCCAACTCAGCACAAGCATGTGGCACCTGGGGCAAATGCCCCACCTTAAAGTTAAAGTAAGGGAACTGACGTGGGTGATACATTGCTACAGTGAACTCACATGGGAGAGAACAATTACCTGCTGAGGACTCTCGGCATCCCATTCAGGACAAGAGAAGATGAAGGAGACTGGGTATCTGGGAGGATTGTCAGCAAGTGAAGGGGCAGAACTGAAGGAGAAAGACAGGGAATTGCTGCAAACCCATCTATATGTTTTATATGACATAATGCTCACTTGTTGCCTGCCTCTTGAAACTTGGCCTCTAAGGATTCCCCAAGGAACAACTGTATTGATGGATGATGGAGGTGATTTGTAGTAGGGGTGTGCACGGACCCCCCGCTCCGCTTCACTTGCAGATCCGCCATTTTTCGGATCGGGCCGCTCCGCCCCGCCCCCGCTCCGCCCACTTCCGCTCCGCTCCGCCCGGAGCTCCGGATCCGGATCCGGAGCTCCGTTTCCCCCCCCCCATAGGCTTGCATTGAAAGCTAAAAAATTATACAACTTTTTTTCTGTTCAAGTTAGAAACCTCATGTTTGGCACCATGACACCTCATGGGGATATACACATGCACGCCAAGTTTCAAAGCAATCCCATCATCCCCTGATTTTTGGCGAATTTTTGAAAATCGGGCACCCCACACACAACATCCCTGCGAGGTGTGTTAAAAAACACGGGGAAAAGCCCGTTCAGATGAAGAAAGAGAAGTTTCCCAGAATCCCAAGTTACCTGTTTTGCCTATGCCCTCCTCCAACTTTGGGATCATCATGACCGGGAGCTGACTCTGCCCCTCAGCCCTTTGAAAAAGGTATTTTTCCCGCCGATTTTTTAAAAACTTCTAGCCCGCGACCCGTACGATGCAGAAAGTTGAGAGTGGTCTCAAAATGACCCCCATCCACGACTCTCTGTGCACAAGAATTTTCAGAATGATAGCTTAACCCCCCCCCCAGTTATCCCCGATTCTTTCCCTCAATGCAATCCTATGGGCGAAAAGCCGGAAACGCAGTTTGAGCCGCGCGGTTGACCCGATTTTCACAAAAATATAGCCCGCGACCCGTACGATGCAGAAAGTTGAGAGTGGTCTCAAAATGACCCCCATCCACGACTCTCTGTGCACAAGAATTTTCAGAATGATAGCTTAAACCCCCCCCCCCAGTTATCCCCGATTCTTTCCCTCAATGCAATCCTATGGGCGAAAAGCCGGAAACGCAGTTTGAGCCGCGCGGTTGACCCGATTTTCACAAAAATATAGCCCGCGACCCGTACGATGCAGAGAGGTGAGAGTGGTCTCAAAATGACCCCCATCCACGACTCTCTGTGCACAAGAATTTTCAGAATGATAGCTTAAACCCCCCCCAGTTATCCCCGATTCTTTCCCTCAATGCAATCCTATGGGCGAAAAGCCGGAAACGCAGTTTGAGCCGCGCGGTTGACCCGATTTTCACAAAAATATAGCCCGTGACCCGTACGATGCAGAGAGGTGAGAGTGGTCTCAAAATGACCCCCATCCACGACTCTCTGTGCACAAGAATTTTCAGAATGATAGCTTCAAAAACAACGTAGTTATGCGCGATTATTTGCCGCAATGCAATCCTATGGCGAAATGTTTTCAAGATGGCGACCGGAGCGCTCCGCCTGAACTCGGAGCTCCGAAAAATGGCCGCTTCTCTTCGCCTTGCTTCTAGGGGGTCCGCGGTCCGCTCCTACTCCGCCTCTGGGTAAGGCGGAGCAGGCCAATCCGCTACTGCTTCTACGCTCCTAATCGGAGCGGAGCACATCCCTAATTTGTAGTAGGGTGACCATATGGAAAGGAGGACAAGGTTCCTGTATCTTTAACAGTTGCATAGAAAAGGGAATTTCAGCCAGTGTCATTTGTATATATGGAGAACCTGGTGAAATTCCCACTTCATCACAACAGTTAAAGCTGCAGGAGCTATACTAGAGTGATCAGGTTTAAAAGAGGGCAGGGCAACTGCAGCTTTAACTGTTGTGATGAAGAGGAAATTTCACCAGGTTCTCCATATATACAAATGACACCTGCTGAAATTCCCTTTTCAATACTACTGTTAAAGATACAGGAGCCCTGTCCTCCTTTTCATATGGTAAGCCTATTTGTAGCCCACCTTTCTACCCAGAGAGCCTCATGTGGCACAGAGCGGTAAAGCAGCAGTTGCTGCAGCTCTCCCCACGGCCTGAGTTCGATCCCAGCGGAAGCTGGTTTCAGGCAGCCGGCTCGGGTCGACTCAGCCTTCCATCCTCCCGAGGTCGGTAAAATGAGTACCCAGCTAGCTGGGGGAAAGGGAATAACGGCCGAGGAAAGCAACGGCAAACCACCCCGCTATAAGGCCTGCCAGGAAAACGTCAACGTAAGCTGGCGTCCCTTCAAGAGTCAGTAATGACTCAGTGCTTACACGAGAGGTTCCTTTCCTTTCCTTCCTTTCTACCCAGAAATTGGCACTCAAGGAAGATTTCAGGGTTCTGTGAGAAGAGTGGCCAGATCCTGCCTCACAGGCAGTCTGAGTGAGGATTCTCGCTCTTCCTTTCTGCTCACGTAGAACAGATTTAGTGATTATTTTTGTTCATACTATTGATATTCAAATCCATGTGGTTTTCTGTTTGCAATAAGTATCTGCTGCTGCCCATATAATTATCAGCACAACTCTTGCTATATAGTAGCCTGAGCCCTCTCTTTCCATGAAGAGTAGGTCAGCCAGGTGTCCTCTATTTGGAGGGCTGCCAGAAGACCACTGTGTCCTCTGTTTGAGGGGCTGTCCTGTACACCTTCAGGATAAAGAACCACAAGGACTGTTGCCCATCAGCACTTAGCATCTGGGCAGCAGACTGAACACGCAGACAAACAGGTCATCTGCTCACTGTCTATCACACTGCAGTGAGACGTACTTTCTTTCTAATGTTTAAATTATAATAGCCATTACTAATTTTGCATCTATGCATAAAAATTAGCATATGCAAATGTCATGCGAATCACCACCCTCTTTTGGCCTCTTTTTGGGGGATGCCGTTCCTCTGTTTTTGGTGATTCATAAGTGGCCACCCTAATGGCAAGTAAGGGACAACATACTTTCTACATTTCACTTGACTTCAGCAGATGTAGTTTCACGTTATCTCAAATGGCCTACAGCACTTTCCCTGCTGGTCAGGATTCCTCTTGCTGGTCAGGATTCCCTTTCTTTTCTGTCCTGGCCAAAGCAAGATGCTATTGAAGCATAGTGCTGTAAAGGATCATGACCATTCTACTCCCCGACAGATCATCCTACACAGTACAGTCACAAATCAAATGCAATGTGGCGACGCAGAGAGCAAATAGCTGAACACAACCCAAGTGAGTGAGTCAAGCCAAACCACACAATTCCAAGAATGATCCCCCTCTAGCCAGCCAATGGGAATGAAAGGGCTCAGCCTGCCACTGCGTCTCCCCGCCACCCACCACCCACCTTCAGGAGTTAGGGGTATCCTGGTCAAGCCTGTTTTTGCAACCTGAAATAAATTTTGCAAGACAGATTAATTTGTTTGAAGACTTTAGACCTGAGAACCTTTTCAGAGCTTATGTCCTGTGCTGGTTGAGAGGCTGACCTGAGAACTAAGAAGTGTCCCATTCAAAATCTGGCTTGAGTCATGAACACATTAGGTGGCCTTAAGCCATTACTATCCGTCAGTCTGAGGCCTTTCCCCATCTTTAATGTAGGGATAGCAATACTACGTACTCTACATGATTGATCAAAAGACAACTGAAATTGTGTTTCTGAAATACTTTGCATTATTATTATTATTATTATTATTATTATTATTATTATTATTATTATTATTATTATATTCTCCAACCATGCCTGGTAAAATGGTTAGTACCTTAAGGCTGCAATTCTATATAAACCCTACATCAGCCTTCTCCAACCTGGTGTCCTCCAGGTGTTTTGGATGTTATCTCCCATGGTCAGGGATAATGGGAATTGTCCATCTGAAAGGGAGAAGGTTGGGGAAGGCTGCTGTATACCAACCACCTGTCAGGGATGCTTTAGGGTGGATTCCTGCATTGAGCAGGGGGTTGGACTTGATGGCCTTGTAGGCCCCTTCCCACTCTGCTATTCTATGATGGAATTGCACTGTAAATTACTCACATCAACTTGCAAGTTGGGCATAGTCCATTTCCCCTCTATTGTCAAGCTCCACCTGTCAACTAGCAGTAGCCAGAGTATCTGGGCTCTCCCTCCCCACCCCCAAAGCAGGTAGAGACTTCAGATGTTTCTTTCGAAGCCCAATGTTAACAGGTTGTACTAGAAGTGCTGTCAAGTACATTTTCATTTCTTTGAGAGGACTTCTCAGTAGGCTGGCTAGAGCAGTCCAGCAGGTGGGAAAGTCCAAGCAGCCCCCTCCAACTAAATATGGATGTTATTATGTCTGACCTTATTTTCTCATGTGCAACCTTCCAAGTGCTTTTAATAAATGCAGGCAATGTTTCCAAGAAGCTGTCTCTTGCTGAGCTGCTTGATAAGAACAATGTCGTATTAAACATTCCACAGAACTCCACCAAATGACATTTGGTGAAACCAAATCTCTGTAAAATACCTGCTTTTATTAAAAGTTGGCCAAGTTGTCGTCATAACACATTTTTGAACAGAGACAGATTTAGAAACTGGAACGGGCACAAATTCCAAATGCTCATTTTCTAATTTTGAGGTAATTACAATCAACAACATTTTCTCTGAATGTATCTAAAGTAATGTCAGTCTATTTATATGTTCCTGGGGCTACAATTCAGAGCTTCATGCTTGCAGAGGTTTCTTATGATATTCTATGCGATACTGAGTACAGGCTATGGGAAATGTTCCCGAATATGAATAAGGTCTATAATAAATGTTTTCAAGTTAGAAATAGGTGAGAAATTTGTTCGGTTCACATTTCTGTGTGAACTTATCAAATTTTCACTTCTGGAACCTAAACGCAGTTATATGTTGAAATCATACTTTTCTGGCATTTGTGATGCAGCCCATAAAAAATAAATAAAATAAAAATAATAATAAATAAAAATAAATGTGAGCTTGGATCCAGCTTTGTCACTGTGAACACTGAATTGATAATACTGATGGAATGGGACTTCTGCATTCTCTCTTCCCCCTTGTAGCCTCCCACACACACCCTCCAGATGTGCTCCAGAGGGTTCAGGGGAGAGCATCCAGAGTTTTGGTGAGTAATTGGGGGGGATGGAGAGGGGATGAAGAAGTGCTGAGGAGTGCTGTGCCCTTCGGGGGTAGGGTGGGGGGAGCGGGGAAAATAATTTAAATTTTTTAAAAGACTTACCTTCAGCGCACAAGCGTTCATGAGCTGCTGGTCCTTTAAAAAATTTTTTTTAAATGCCGGACGTGACGCCTCTCCTGCTGAGGTTGTCGTGTGTCACGTGTAGATAGAGGAGAGATCTTGCGTTAAACACAACACGAGATCTTCCCTCCTCCATCGCAGGATAGCAGGTAGGTCTAACTAAGGCCTTATTCTCTGATAGGGTAGCCACTTACGCATTTCTCGAAAAAAGAGGAAATACATCATTGAAAAAAGAGGTCAAAGGAGGATACCAATTTGCATAATAATTGCATATACAAATTCATACATGTAGCTGCAAATGTCAAAATAACAGTTTCCATTTAAAAAGATATCCAGTACGTTTCACCATAGTGGAAAAAGCTGTGACTACCTGGCCAGTGTGCCTCTTCAGTCTGCTGTCCATGGGTGAACTGTGGATGGGCAACTCCAAGGCTCCTGCTGCTCTCCTGCCTTCTGGTCCTCTAATTTTAAACTGGACTTGGACTGGACAAATAGAGGACACCTTCAAATAGAGGGGTATCATCTCACATCTCTTCAATTAGAGGACTGGTCCTCTGTAAAGTAGGACAGGGTCACCCTACATCCCCGATAAAGAGCTTTCAAATTCAGATTGCATCAAGATTTCTGACTGTTCACAGTTTAAAGCAGTACTATATAAATACAAATGTATGTATGTATGTATTTCACAATAACCATTTTTTAAAAAGGAATAAAGCAGTATTGCACAATTTGTGATAATCAAGATGAACTCAGCCCACCAGGCATGTATTTTGGCCCACCGGGGGGATTTAACAAGATCAGACAGCAGCTAAACCAGGAGGCCAATCAAGTCCCTGGTGGCAATGGATTATATGGCAGCGGACTGCATTCGACATGATGGGTCACAAATTATGCAGTCCGAGATTAAAGTATCTCTGCATATGTTGAGGGTTTTCTACTCTAGTTGTTGCAGTGGGATGATGTAGTGCAACACCTCCCCTTCTTGGAAGAAAATGACCCGTCCCCAACAGATTACTAAATTTTATGGCGAAGACAGATGAAAGGCAAGTGGTTAGAGAGTTGTCTTTCCATGTTAGAATTTGCAGAAGATAGCAGCTCTCCAAGCTACAAATCAAGGTGCTTTAGTTTGGAAATGTTGTATTTACGAGTCTCTCATAAAAGTTTTGGCACATCGTAAGAATACCAAAAGGAAAATCCTTTGGGAGTTCAGCATCCCCCCACCCCCGCCCCCATTCTTAGCTGTTATGCTTTGTTAAAATGATCCTATTGCAAATGCTTATCAAATGATGCCTTAATGAAATTGAGAAATAGAAGAAGAAGAAGAAGAAGAAGAAGAAGAAGAAGAAGAAGAAGAAGAAGAAGAACTCAATTGCACTGAACTCACAAAACACTGCATGCTCCATCCCAATTCATGCATTGAAAGGAAAACAATCAGTAGGAAAGAAGGAGGAAGAGGTTTACTGGACATCAACATAATTCATGCTAAACAGATAGAATCACTCAGAGAATTTGTTCACACTGAAAACACCCCTATTCATAAAGCCATAGTAAAAGCAGATAAAAATTATACACCACTCAACCTAGCACTACAAAGACTAAACATGACAACTCATACTTGCAGAGAAAAAAGAAAAATGGGCACAAAAAGCACAACGCGGGAAACATCACAAAATAATACAGAACCCACAAATAAACAAAGAACAATTGTACGAATGGCTCAGGAAGGGCAAACTGTTCCCTGAAATGGAAGGATTCCTAATTGCCATACTGGATCAAGTTATAGCAACCAAGAACTATCAAGATTACATCATAAAAGACAACAGTGTAACAACAGAGTCATGTAGAAAATGTCATTAATTCCAAGAAACAATAGATCATGTAACAGGAGGATGTAAAAATCTGGCAGGAACGGACTATATGGACAGACACAGCTGCAAAAATAATTCACCAACAACTGGCTATCAAATTCAACCCCATCAAACAAACAACACCATACTATACATACTCACCTGAAACGACCTTGAAAAATGCAGATCATAAAATGTACTGGATAAAACAATTCATGCAGACAAAACAATACCTTTCAACTGACCAGACATAACAGTTATACACAAAAAAGGAAAACACACGTACGTCATTGACATACAAATACCTAATGACAAAAATGTTGTAGAAAGGTTTTAACAGAAAACCTTCAGACATTGGGCCTACCAAAATACATCCACACCAACATCCAGAAAACAGTCATTCTTAAAACATGCTCAATAGTCTGGAAATTCCTGAATCAGTAAAAGACAACATGACCTGGCAAAGCCCATCATGTCCATCTAGAAAAACCACCACGAGTGAGAAAATAAAGATAACAACAACAACAACAACAACAACAATATATGTATGTGCTCACTCATATTTTCTCTTGGTTGTTTCTTTGATTCATTTCTATTGTCTCTTTCAACTCATAAATGTAGCTCCCAGTTTACCTGGTGAGTGTGGGTGTGGGTGGTCCCAATGCAGAGGTGGGGAGGGAGTAGCTGAGCTGCAGCAGCCATGCCAAATCTATGGTTCAACCACTCTTAGAATACTGTGTAAAGTTTGGGTCACCACACCTAAAAAAAGACATTGTAGAGCTGGGAAAAGTGTAGAAAAGAGCAACTATGGTAACTATGTGCTGTGTGATGAAGTACTTCCTTTTATTTGTCCTGGATCTCCCACCTATCAGCTTCATGGGATGACTCCGAGTTCTAGTATTTTGAGAGAGAGAGAGAGAGAGAGAAATGTCTCCCTATCCACATTCCAGGATTTTTGCTGTTGGGACTCACATGTAGGACTGATGTCTCACATCCAACTCCCACAAGCAGCTGCTGCAGCAGCCCTTAAGCGCCTCAGCAAGGCCCACTATTAATTACACTGATGGCCTTCCTGTCCATCCATTCTCTGGCATCAGCAGCTGGGTCTGGGAAGTCACTCACCATTTTAAATTTCCCACATTATCCTAGAATGGCCACTATACTGTTCCTCACTGTAGAAAATCTTCAATGGTGGTCAGCTTCCAAAAAGCAGACACTGCTGCCCGGTGCGCTAAGCGGGTAGGAAGGCTACTGGGTGGCACCTTCATATACTGAAATCTGAAACTGGCTCCACTAACATGTTTTTTCTCCACATATTTTAATATTGAAACTTGGAAGTACAAATTCAGTATTTTCACATCTGAATTTGGATGTTATGCTTCAGATTTCAGCTGTAGTGTGAATGCCCTTTAGTAGGAGGATTAAATCCCTGATTCTTTTCCCATGTGCAGAAACCAAGCCAAGATCTCCTTCTTCACTCATAGTTTTCCCAGGACTGAACCACTTAACAGTGAAAGCAGATGTCTGTGTCATAGTTTTCGATTCTTAACGTGTGAAAGAAAGAAAGAAAGAAAGAAAGAAAGAAAGAAAGAAAGAAAGAAAGAAAAGCACCCTCCTTGCATGTAGTAAATTAGCCCACCAGAGGATAAGGTTTTAGTACAGATCTCCCTAGCATTCTAGTTTACTACAGTTCAGGGTCCCTATTATTGGGGGACAGGACATTCCAAAGCATGATTCCTCCATGAAAAGGTACAGTCCCGAGTTTGACCATCTCATGAATTTAGCTGTCTTTGACAGCTCTCCATTTTGAGAAGGAGAATTTTGAGGTTAGAAGGTGTGGCTTCCCAGCAGCCTGGGTCATTTGAAGAAACAACACCAACACCAACACCTAAGCACTGAGATTTCTTTATTTTTTTATTTTCAAAAATGTGATTTTACTCTATGCTCCAGTGGTATCAGTAGCAATGTATAAGTATGTTCCAAAGGCCCAAGACAGAAAGGAAGTAAGGGGGCAGGTCTACTGCGAAATCACCCTGCAGCTCCACATTTGTCTGGTCAAGTCAAGATTTATTCGACGAAAACTTTGCATTTTGGAGGCTATTACAGCAGCTTTTTTTCTGGACAGGATGTGAAAATGTGCAGCTGCTTGTTTCAAATAGGGCAGACACCCAGCTAGTGGCCGCCGCCGCTGCTGTTCCTTAAAATCACATCGTCCAGAAATATTGTGCTAACATCAGACTCAAAGAATAACAAGAAGAACTTTCCAGCGTTTTCCTAGACTCCTTGCCAGATAGGCATCCCTGTGCTTCATTATGTGGTCATATTTTAGGGCGTGAAATAAATAAATAGATAAATGGCATGAGGCAGGGCTCTTGTAAGTTAGACAGTAAGGTAGAAAGGACAAACAAGGAAGACCTGAGGGTCTACAACCATGCTCTGTGGCCGGTGGGGTGGGAGAGCATTTTGAGCCCTGCTGGGAAAACCCTGGCCCCAATCCAGATAAAGTGATTTGCAACTAAAGTTTTAGTGGGATGTGCAGTGCAAGCCTATGCAAGTTCAGTCAGATGGATGACGTACCATTGTGTTCAGTGGGTTTTATTCCTAAGGAGTAAGTGTGCTTAGGATTGCAGCCTGACAGCACAGTACTATCGGTGTCTACTCAAAATCAGGAGTAAATCCTACTGAATACAAGGAGATTTACTTCTGATTCTGAATTGACATGCATAGAATACAGCTAGTATGAACTAGGGTGGCCATATGAAAAGGAGGATAGGGCTCCTGTATCTTTAACAGTTATATTGAAAAGGGAATTTCAGCAGGTGTCATTTGTGTGCATACAGCACCTGGTGAAATTTCCTCTTCATCACCACAGTTAAAGCTGCAAGTGCCCTGCCCTCTTTTAAATCTGGTCACTCTAGTATAGCTCCTGCACTTTAACTGTTGTGACGAAGAGAGAATTTCACCAGGTTCCCCATATATCCAAATGACACCTGCTGAAATTCCCTTTTCTATGCAACTGTAAAAGATACAGGAGCCCTGTCCTCCTTTCCATATGGTCACCCTAGTGTGAACTATCTACAGATAGATCAGGGCTACTATCTTTGCTGTGCTGAAAATTTCTTAGACGTGTTTTTTGACCATTCCTCTTCTGTTAAATAGAAAAGAAATTGTTTTCAAAAAGAAAGTCAATGAGGAAGAAAATTTTGGAGAAATTCTCATGGCTTGGATTTGGGTTTCTTTGGTTTACCTTACTTAGGAAGTGGTCGAGGAGTATGTACAAGTGTACTGCCTTTCATGGTACAATCACCTCTCCAGCAGCCTGTTGCCTCTTTGGCTTCCCAAACTTCAGTTAAAGCCTAGGGGAAGACATCATGAGGTAATTCCTCCCATAGGGCTCTTTCAGGTCACAGGCAGGAAGCAGAGCCAAAACCATGGAAGCCTCTTTGATGGAAGAAGGAAGCTTTCAGGAAATTGGAGATGTAGGCACAGCACTAGTTTCACCTCTTCCCTGAGCTAGACACAACACTGCCATCCGCACACCTCCATTGTGAGAGATGCAAAGTGGAAGTCAGCATGTCAACACTACTGATGCTGTTGCCACTTGCAGGAGCATCACAAAACCACCCAAAAACCTTACAAAAAAGGAAAAGGGGAAAGGAGTTGTGCTAACAGTGAGCCCTACATGTGAGAAATTGTTGAGAATTTCTCCTCCCTCTAGAGAAAAACAGTGAAATTTGCCCCCCTCCCCGCACATTTCTCTGCCCCAGAGGTCATTTGCATACAGCTCTAACTTTTATGAGTATGTCACTTTGAGCTCCTTTGAGAATAAGTGAGATATAACTTTAATAAATTATGTTCAATGAGTAACCGTTGTTAGGAATTTATAAAATAAAATATATCTTGGGTCTGGGTCATCCATGAATCCTCCATATTTATATTGATATCCATGCCCATATCCAGAGAGAGAGAGAGAGAGAGAAAGAGAGAGAGTGCACTTGATGGGGATGTACATTGGATTCAGACAAAGCCAAGCAGAATCCAGAACTTTGGTCTGCTGGCTTCCCAAGGTGAAGCAGGCTGCCCTCCAAAGCCAACAGAAATGTAGCCAGAGCCTAATGAAGCTTTGTTACCAATTCATATGTCAAAGATGCAGGAGACACCGAGATTTTATGTTTCCTACAATTTATGTCTTTTAGTGTTTTTTCTTTCTCTAAACACTGATCATGAGTAGGGGGAAGAAGGAGGGAGTGTGGTTGACTGACTGACAGGTTTGCATTCTAATCCCAGGGTATGTTTTACCAGGACTCCAATCACTGTACTTTGGGGGAGGGCAAAAATGGGAACATGAGGTGGACATTCTTCCAGTGTCACCAGGCTTCAGTAAGAAAAAGCATTAAGCTAGTTTTCAATCATAACTCCCTAGCTCCTGCACCTAGGGCTTTGCTAGACGTGCCGGCTAACGCCGGCAGAGAGGCGGGGCTGAGGCGCGCTAACGTTAGAGCACCTCCCCCACACTTCCAGACGGCGGAGCCGCAGGGAGGACGCAAGCCCTGCGGCGTCCGCCATTTTTTTTTTGTTTGTTTAAAGGGGCCGCGGGTGGCCCGAAGACACCGGGAAGGTAAGGGTTTTTTTAAAAACCGGGGGGGGGGGGAGGATGGCAGGGTGGGTGGCAAGGGGGGGCGGGTGACAGAGGGAGCGCCGCGCGCCGCCACTCCCAAGCAGGCGAGCGGTGCTGCTCGCCTGCTTGGGAGCAGCGGCGGCGGCACGTGGCGCTCCCTCTGTCACCTGCCCCCCCTTGCCACCCACCCTGCCATCCTCCCCCCTCCCCTCTCTTTCCCCCCCGCCCCCGGGGCGATGGGCACAGCACTCATACCAGCGCTGTGCCAGGCCGGTCCGCGGCTTTTCGCGGCTCCTCGCGAGTAAGCGAGGAGCCACGAAAAGCTGCCGAAGTCTCCACACTTCCCCCAGCCCCGGCCTGAGGCCGGAGCTGGGGAAAAGGCGCGCCATAAGCGAATTCGCTTATGGCGCGTTGGAGGAGGCCTCAGCGCGGCCTGCTTCCGGATTCCCCTGTGCATCATCTGGATGCACAGCAGGGAAACCGGGTCAGAAGGCGCGCTAAGGCCTCATCTAGGAAGGCCCCTAGCCTTCTGAAACTTCAGAGACTTCTTGATTAGGGACACCTCTAGGTTCCTGTCATTTTCAGAACAATGTTCCACAAGGAACAGGGGGGGAAAGCTCTTTGGGCTGCTCCTGCACAAAAACCTCTGTGGCTGTCCTCTTCTCTGGGGCTACTATGTCTGCATCTAACATGCAATTCTGGCAAAGAGGAAAAAGAGGAAAGTGCTGAATTGGAGCCTGAGGCCTTAGCTAGACCTAAGGTTTATCCCGGGATTATCCCAGTGTCATCCCTGTTCATGTAAATGACACACAGAGGATCCTGGGAGCAGGCAGGGACGACCCCAGGACGATCCCGGGATAAGACTTAGGTCTAGCTAAGGCCTGAGTCCAAGGCCATAGCTAGACGGGTTGAAATCCCGGGCGATCCTCGGGATCATCCCTGTGCGTTCACATGACGCACATGGGATCCTGGGATCAGGGAGGGATGATCCCTCCTTTGCCCCAGGATCTTGCCCTCCCCTTTAGGCCTGTTTTTTCCGCAGTCTCGGGCTGAGCCCGAGACCGCAGAACATGTGGCCAGGCACCACAGTTTGTCCTGGCTTCTTGAGGTTACTCGTGAGGAGCTGGGACTCGCACATGGGGCGCAGAGCTCCTCAGGAGCACCGCGCCCATGAGGGTGGGATGGAGGGAGCAGGGAAATTATTATTTTTTTAAAAAAATACTTGCCTTTTGAACACTAGCACTCGTGCGCTGCTGGCTCTTTAAGAAAAATGGCAGGCGCAACGCCTCTCCCTCTGAGGTCATCACATGCCGCATGTAAACAGAGGAGGGATCTCGCGATAAAACCATTGTGAGATCTTCACCCCTCTGTCGCGGCTAACAGGTAGGTCTAGCTAAGGCCCCAAATGGCAATGAATTTCAGCTAAAAAGTGTGAAAGCTTTTGTGTTCGAGGTGATGCCAAGCAGCTCTTCCACTGTGCTTAGATCCAGCTCTGTGACTTGCTGAATTAGCTACCTGCTGAACTTTATAGCTAAGTATTTAGAGACTGCTTTTTTCCTCCTCCCTCCCAATCCTCTTTTTCTCTTTTGAGTCATATCTTTTAGAGTGCAAGCCTGGGAACAGGAGCTTACTTATTTCTGGTCTTCGTGAGCCACTCTGGGAGCCTCTTCAGCTGAAGAGTAGGGTAAAAATGAAAGAAGTGAATGACTTAGTGAATGAAATGGAATATATTGTGATGAACAAGTAGGACTCCTACAAATAGATATGGGGAACAAAATTTTAAAAATAAACAGTCTTTAAAGAGAAAATTACTTCTTTGGGTATGTCAGCTATGGATCATGTGTATCTTTGGGAAAAAACAGCTTTATTTAGGTTTATGTGGAGTTTCAGCATTAATACAACATTAACGTCCCATTTCTCATTAGAAGCAATTTCTTTTTAAAAATGTTAACCCCCATGCCTATATACAGGAGTCATTTGCTTTGTTACATATGCGTATGTCTCTTTCATCTCCTCCTAGCTCTCTAAATAAAACTTTGAGGCACAAAACAAACACACATTTTGCACCTAAGTGTAGCTACTGTACTTCTTAAATGAATCAGACAGAAATGATGTTTAACTGCCTACCGCTGGCTTTAATTTACAGTGTGTGGTAAGGTAGCGACAGTAATGTTGTCATCATTCTCTCTCTCTCTCTCTCTCTCTCTCTCTCTCTCTCTCTCTCTCTCCCCTCTCTCTCTCCCTCTGTGACAATCAAACCAGACTTTCATGTCCCCCTTTTTATGGCAACGGTGAGCCAATTCCTGTCCTTCCTTCCATTCACCACTCACCAAATCAGCCCTTGATAAAATGAGATATTATAAAAGGAGAAGCTTGCCCAGAGATCCCAAATCTGTTCCATTTCTCCCTCTCTTTTGATGTAATGTGTTCTTTAAAAGAATCCAAGGAATATGCTTTCTCTACAGCCATAACTGGCGTGTCCTAAACGGTGTCAGAATTCAAGAACATGACAAGGAAAATACAGCTGGAGCAGAGGGAACAAACCACACATCGAGTAGGAAATATTGCATTCCTATACAGTTTTCAGGCATGCAAACTATCAGCCACATTACAGAAGATTGGGGGAATCATGATGTTACCCAGATAGGCAGCTTATTTGAGACAGGCTCATCTGATTTTCCAGGCTCTGAGAAACTTAACCCTCAGAGTTCCTTTGGGGGCCATCCATCCTGATTGTCACAGCTAATGGCTCGTGAAATGGCCTTGGTTTGGCAGCACGATTGGAACTGGGGTTGTATTAAACGCCTTGTGTGCAACCCGTGGCCACAGATGCACGCACCCAGAGGTTCCTGGTTATTGATTTTATGAAGAGGGACTCTGTGCCAAATGAAAAACTGAGCAACCCACATGACAGGCGGGCGGCAGTTATGGCAGAAGCAGACTGGTTTCCTTTGGGGTTTGTTTTCCAAATTTGAGACCAAAATGCGAGGAAGAGTGGAATTTCTCTTACGCAAATCTGAAGTTATCAGAAGATTCCAATGCTTGGACTGTCCATGAAGTCTTATTAAAATTCTTAGAAAAAGAGGGAATATACCACACCTCCCTGAGTGTTAGGAAGTTCCAGGGATAGATGGTGTCATTGCATATGTGTGTCCCATTCATGTGTGTGTGTGTGTGTGTGTGTGTGCGCGTGTGTGTGTGTGCGCGCGCACACACACACACACACACTTAGGGTGCAATTGTGCACATGTTTAGACAGAAATATGTCCTACAACTCCTAGCATGGGAGTCGAAGGATTAATTTCTCTCTAAACATGAGAGCTTCGGCTATGGGGTGGTATATAAATGCAATGAATAAATAAATGTGTAGATTACACTTTCAGCAACCCACTGGGCCTGTTCAGTTAGGCTGCTAACTCTTTTGCAGCAAATGGTTAGTGGGCAAGTTTAAACTGTGGTTATGTAGCCGCCGTGGTTAGGAATTGTTCACATGACCTGCTAAGCCATAATGTTTAGCTCAAAATGCTTAATCACTGTGCCTTAGCATGTTGTCTGAACAGGCTCACTGCCTGTTGCATTTCCCCAGTGTCTCAAGACAGTAGCAAAATAGGTTTTAAATGCATATTTTGAGAAAAAGTACACTTAAAATATGTCTTTAAATGATTTTTTTGCGTTGATTTTTTTAATGCTGATTAACGTGGAAATGGGACCTAGTGACTTGCACTGGAAATTATTCATCCCTCTTTCCTTCAAGCTGTCTCTGTCTCCTTTTCCATACTCAGATGAATACGACAGTTCAGAATTTGGAGAAAGATTTTAAAGTCCCATTCTTTTGTCTGTGATCTGATGCCAGAATATGTAAACCAACTGCAAAAGATCTAATCTCAATAAAATGGCCAAATTGTAATAGTTATTGTATATATACCCTTGTAATTAAATGAGAATGTAGGCATTTCTACGTGATGCTTTTATCCCACAGCTTTACTGAGGAATTTACCTCTGGATTCTTTGTGGGATTAAGATTGGCTCCTTTACATATGCTTTTTTCTGGGGGTTCATCAGTAGACTTTCTCTGCCTTTCTATATGTTTCATTATAGAGCCACAAGATGGCACTGTGGTATAGCGGAATTGCACAATTGATTAACACTTTCATTCCACTATTTCTAAAAAATGCCAGACTTTCCTTATTGGGGTGGGGGTGGAAATGCGATAATGATTGCAAAGCACAGGAGAGGCCCTGGAAAATGATGGCATCATGTAAAGGACCCACAAACTATTGTGAATGAGCAATCATAAGTACACAATAAAATTTAAAGCCTCGTGTAGAAAGGCTCTGTGTGACCTTATCTAAATAATATCTTCCTCCCTGCTAGCCTGAGCATGTAAACTGGATTATGCTCAACATATAATGTTCTTTATTCTCTCAGAGTAGTTTCTTGATCAATTTCCAGTGGGTTCTAGGAGCAGAAAGCACAGCAGAATCCTCGTCAGTCATGAAGAAGTGTTTCTTTGAAGAGGAATTTGAAAAATAAAAGAATCATTAAAAATTTCCTACAGAAATAGCATTTCATTCCTCTGGACTTGTCTTTTAAATCTACTCTCCTATGTCTGCTTCACCAAGCTGACAAAAAACCTGAAAGGATCTATAGACTGGGTAATTATGGAATAAGATTCCCTTCATGAAAAGCAACACTGACCTTTACAGACACTGTTTGCAAATGAGGAATTCTTTTGCTCAAAATAATTTGAGATCTTTGCCTGTATAGAACTAGGTCCAATGTAACAAGATAAAGGTAAAGGGAATGATGGAGGCTCAAAAGTTTTACTTAGAGCAGCTTTCCTCAACCAGGTTGTTTCAGTCTGACACCTCCAGGTGTTCCAACTAAGGCCATAGCTAGATGGGGCTTTATCCCAGGGTGATCTTGGGGATCATCCCTGTGCGTTCACATGACGCATAGGGAATCCTGGGATTAGGGAGGAATGATCCCTCCCTTGCCCCGCGGAACATGTGGGCGGGTGTCGCTGTTTGTCCCGGCTCCTCGCAGTTACTCACGAGGAGCTTGGAACTGCACACAGGACGCAGAGCACCTCAGGAGATCTGCACCCATCGGGGGTAGGGTGGGGGGGAGCAGGGGGAAAAATAAAAATAATAAAAAAAAACTTACCTTTTGTGCACAAGTGCTCGTGCGCGTCTTCCTCTTTAAAAAAATACCAAAATGGCGGGCACGACGTCGTCACGCGCCGCGTGTAAACAGAGGGGAAGCTCTCACGATAAAAACATTGTGAGATCTTCACCCCTCTGTCGCGCTAGTCTGCTAGGTCTAACTGAGGCGTAAGACTCACAGCATTGCTGACCATTGGCCATGTTGGCTGGGGCTGATGGGAGATTTAGTCCAAAATGCCTGGAGGGAACCATGTTGGGAAAGGCTGCTGTATAGGAAGAGGTGGAGCTCTGCAAGTGAGGCACACACTTCTTCTCACCTATCACTGTGTGGCAAAGTCCAGAAGAGCTAGGGATGCCAAGCAAAATGGTTCTTATGCCATCAGGGTTCTTTAGACCTGGTGCTTGGCAGCAACTTTTATTGCTTGTGGGTGTTGTCATTTTTACATGTTTGTACTGGGCTTTATGGAGGTTTTTGTTTAGATATTGTTCTATTAATAGTTGTACCTGGTTGGAAAGATTCATTTTAAAGAATGAATACGCATACATGCGCAAAAACAGTCTTTGTGGCACCCTAGGGACGAACTGGTTTATTGCAGCAGGAGTTACTGGAAGCTCCCACATCTGTGGTGCATGGACTTAAATGTGGCCATCTACATCGAATTGTAACACTCATTCATATTTTTAATGCAATTTTCAAAACCAAAAAGTAATAGGGAAATAAGGGAGGGGAAGAAAAGTTGTATAATAATAATAATAATAATAATAATAATAATAATAATAATAATAATAATAATTCAGTGCTTTTACTTGAAGCCAGACAAGCCGTCTGTGAAACTTCAGCAAGCTTTTTTTTTTCACAGCTGGCCATGCCTGTGCAACTTCAGACAAAGGACTTCCGTCTTTATCTGCTGCTTACTAAGATGTCTCATTCAGCTGCAGATAAAAAGGGGGGAAAGGGTCTTTGAAATCTAACCATTTGGGTGACAAAGACATCAGCATGCAAATGCCAAACATAAACGAACTCAAGATAAAATCTATGGACTGAATCTTGATGCCAGCCAGTGTTTGCTTTTCTAGGGAGACAAGAGGTGGGGGAGGAATATGCCTTCTAAAGACCTTGTTGCTTGGCTCAATGTCTGTCTGTGGGCCAGAAGGGTAAGGAGATGCTAAGATACTATGCCGAAAACAAAAGCTAGTGACCATAATATCTCTCATACCTTTCTGGTATTAAAAGCAAAAAGATAGAGAAAGCAATGTTATTGGTGGGGGTGGGGGGGAATGTCCAGCAACCCCACCTCAGTTTATATAGTAGGCCTTCCATGGCTGATTTTAGCCCCAGGACCTTTCATTTCAAATCATCATTATCATCATCATCATCATCAAACAACTACACATCATGTTAATTAGTAGTGTGTAACTGACCCCTCTGTTTGTTTTTAGTCTGTGTGGCCCCAATGTGGATCAGGACCACCGTACGAAGGGAGCGGAGTATTAAACCTTCCCCACCCCCAGCTGTTTGCTTCCTGAAATCACTCCCCTACTCCAGACACACGAGTGTTAAAAAGGTGGGGGGCTCCATTGGACAAAGAAAAAAAGGTTCCAAAATGGGTCTGTGTGCACTTAGTCTAGAGAAAGTAACACAGAGAGAGATCAGCTGTATGCGAAGTAGTTAACGTTAATTGTAGTAACCACTGATTAATGTGCCAAAGTGTTGACTCAGGCTAGATGGTGGAGCGTACAACCACAGTGTCCTTCAACATTCATGGGTTGCCTGTTCAAGGTGCTGATCCTCTCCTCTAACGCCTTAAATGGCTTGGGATCTGGGTGCTCTAAGGCCTGCTAGGGAGGCCCATTATGCACCATCAAAAGGAGGAAATGCATCACCCAAAAATATGGCAAAAGAGCACACCAATTTGCATAATATTATTTGCATATGCTACTTGTGTAGTTGCAAATGTAGAAATAACCACTATCATTTAAATAGAAATACAACAGCGGGTGTGCATTCCGCCCTGGAATTATCTGGTAACTGCAAAAATCCACAGAGCATTCGATCTTCCAGAGCAGAGATTGGCCGCTTCGAAACCTATCGAATAATCTCAGAACAGAGACGCACCCAATCGGAGCTTTTAAAGTGTCCGGAATTAATCTGCTCTGTGTGTGAATCTCCATATTTGGAAGACGCTGAGTGGGGTGAGGGGTAGCTTTGACTGACTTCTGTGTCTAACCAATAGGAATAGCCACAGTGGTGTTCCCCTCCAATTGCAGCGTTCAAGAAAGTGGGAAACACTAACAGGCGGCTGCTGAGAGGGAGCGTGTTTCTGCTCGGACTCATAGACATCAAACATCCACATTTCCACAGTGTGACAGTGCTGCTGGGATGGCTGGCATCATGAGTGAGAAAGCTTCTACACCTGAGTCAGGCACAGGCAGGCTCTTTGTTTCAGTGTTTGGTTGCAGGGAGGTGGGGTGTTCTGTCCAATAGATCTGGAGGGCACTGGGTTGGAGAAGGCTAGAGTGGGGTATTTTTTTAAAAAAAAAAATCCTAAAAAATCAAGGCGTAAACTGATCTAATTCAAACTTGGTGGAGCTAATGCCCTCCTTAAGAGCTATCACCTTGCCATATCTCATCTCTTTATAAAAACTATCTAGCTGTAAACATTTTGTTAATTTCCATTTAAAAATTCCTAAAAAATCAAAGCATGAACCGATGTGATTCAAATTTGGTGTGGCTAAAGCACTCCTTAAGGGCTATCACTGTGCCAAGTTTTATGTCTTTATCTTTAAAAATGAGGGAGCTGTAAGCATTTCTGTTAATAGCAGTTACCCAAATATTGAATGGTTCTTCGAGGGTAATGCGACAAGGCGGAGAGAGAGAGGGGCTCTGAAATTGAGGCAGAGAATCACCTCTACGGAGCTCCAGATCAGATTTTGAGGCAGAGAAGACACACTTTGCACACCCCTAAAATACAATACATCTCACCCTAGTGGAGAAAATTGACCAGGTGACCTGTGTGCGCCTTCTTAGTCTGCGATCCAGTTGCTATCTGTGGATGGGCAACTCCATTGGCCCTCCTCTCCCTTCTTATGGTTCTTTTATCTTTAAATAGAACTTGGACTGGACTGCCTTTCAAAGAGAGGCCACCTTGAAATAGAAGACTGCCTTCTATAAGCCTGACTAGACTTCTCCCGTCTGTTCCTCCCCAGCCTCGGAGGTTTTGCTCTATTTTCTGCACTGATGAATGTGCTGTAGGTGGGCCTAAAGGGCAGGGCCCTTCCAGTTGTGGCATCAAGGGAGGTTGGTCTGGCCCCATCTTTCAGTGGATTCCATCACCTGGAATTGATGACAAAGCTTTTCTGGGAAGTTTTGGGTGAAATGGATCTCCATCTGTGATTTCTTCTGCTCCTGAGATGGGGGTGAGCCTCCTTTCATCTCCTGACTATTATTATTACTCTTTGGTCTTTTTGTTTTTGCTGTTGTTTTTTGTGTTCGATGTGTTGTTTTCATTATTTTGTATTGTTAGCTGTTTCGGATCCTAAAGACCCACTCCCCCCCCCCGGTCTTTCCATAGTCTGTGGGCTTCAGGGTTTTTGTCTTTTGGGGAGGGGGGTGTTACCTGTTTTTATAGCATTTTCTTGAATACTTATTCATTGATTTGTATTTGTTTTGAACATTTTGAATTGCTTTTAATCTTGTTCGCTATCTTGAGAGAATTCTACCATTAGAGCAGCCTAAAAATAATTTAAAACAAAATAAATCAATTGGATTCTTTGGAATACGTGAGATAGATATTTTCTAAACAAATTTATTCAAGCACATGAACTAATAATTAACCAATGCCAGATCCACACTTCTTGTCATATTGATCCGATCCCATCATGTATATCTCTTGCACATATCTACCTCATAGCACACACACACAATGAGCTCCATCACACCAGAGTTTTATTGCACTGCCGTCATGCCTTGTTTACCATTTTGCCCTGTGATCCTCATGTGTCGTCATCCCTGTCCTGCAGTCATCTTGCCTCTTCCCCTCCATGTTTTTCTAGGACAGGAGAAGTACAGTATTTTTTTCTCCATGTGGGATAAAACCACCTTTCCATCCCCTTGTATTGCTGTTCTCATGCTATGTCGTAATACGTCCCTTCTTGGGTGCATGTGCATTGAAGGGCGGACTTGCTGATGAAAGCGGAGAGCAGGGGCAGTTCTCCTCCAGTGTGCCAAAATGGCTGAACAGACTTTTGCTGCTTCAACTCCACTCTAATTGCTCTATTGTCCACCCGTTTCAACTTCCTTCCTTTTTCCCCCACTGTATGAGGTGCCCAGTTGATGAAATGCTAAATTGCTAAACTTTAGACAACAAAACCACAGCAAAGGCGGGGAGTCACCCACGACCATCAGAATGTCATAAGAATATAAGAAGTGCCCTGATGCTGGATCAGACCAAGGGTCCATCTAGTCCAGCACTCTGTTCACACAGTGGCCAACCAGCCATCAGCCAGGGACCAACAAGCAGGACATGGTGCAACAGCACCCTCCCACCCATGTTCCCCAGCAACTGGTGCACACAGGCTTACTGCCTCAAATACTGGAGATAGCACACAACCATCAGGGCTAAAAGCCATTGATAGCCTTTGCCTCCAGGAATTTATCCAATTTAAAGCCATCAAAATTGGTGGCCATCACTACATCTTGTGGTAGTGAGTTCCATAATTTAACTATGTGCTGTGTGAAGAGGTACTTCCTCTTATTTGTCCTGGATCTCCCATGAATCAGCTTCATGGGATGACCCCGGGTTCTAGTATTTTGAGAGGAGGAGAAAAATGTCTCCCTATCCACATTCTCCATACCATGCATAATTTTGTACACCTCTATCATATCTCCCCTTACCCTCCTTTTTTCCAAGCTAAACAATCCCAGATGATGTAACCTTCCCTCATAGGGGAGTTGCTCCATGCTCCAGCATTTTAGTTGCCCTTTTCTGCACTTTTCCCAGCTCTATCATATCCTTTTTTAGGTGTGGTGACCAGAACTGTACACAGTATTCTAAGTGTGGTCGCACCATAGTTTTGTATAACGATCTTATTAGCGATGTGCTCTTCAAAATGCTTTTTTGCATCTCTTATTGTTTGCTTGCATCTCCTTTGTGCCAGCTTGTGCTCCCTTTTATTTTCCTCACTTGGGCAAGACTTCCATTTTTTGAAGGCAGCTCTCTTTTCTACTGCCATCAACCACAAGAACCAATGAACTGGAGGGGGAAGGAGAAGGGACAGGGGTGGTGATACCAGGAAGTGTGAGCTGGTGCAAGGTAAAAAGGTAAACAATGAGAAATAGTGCAAAAACACACAAGCATAAAAGTGACCAGCGCTTGACATGCTAATGAAATGGAGGTAGAAATTGCAGATGCAACCAGGAAAAAAAAATGGTGTGATGGAGCTCAAGGACATCTTTGCATTATTTTGGATGTGGACTAAAAAGTGGAAGATAATGCTAGAAAAGTGGATATAGAGCTGTGGAAGCCTTGGGCCTCAGATTTGGAGCCCTGGGGCCCTGGTGGCCTTTTTATGACAGAACCACCATTTTACTGCACAGCCCAAGGACTCCATTTTGTTGAAAGGGCCTATAACTCTCAGCATGCACTGCCTGAGAGGGATTGACTTACCGTGGCCCAGGAATGGCAGCCAGTTGTGGCCTCACTGTTGCTGCCAGTACACTCATCTGCCCACTGGCATGATCCAAGATGTGTCTGCACATTCTGCAAGTGGAAGCAGCAAGGCCACAAGTGTCTGCCATTCCTGGGCCCTGGTATGTTGATCCCTCACAGGCAGTACATGCTGGGAGTTGTAGGCCCTTTCAACAGTACAGAGACCTTGGGTTGTGCAGTAAAATGGCAGTTCCGTTCTAAAATGCCCACTGGGGCCTCAGAATTCCAAATTCGAGGCCTGAGGCTTGCACGGCCCTAATATGGAATACCTAAAATGCCCCAATAGTTATCAGTGCACTTCAGTACCAAAAAAAGCCTCTACTGTAATCTAGCCAAATGTCGGCAAATCAAGAGTAGAAGCAGCAGCACTAAAAGCAGTGCTAATTTGAAATACATTCCCATTATGTGTAATATGGAGATCTATTACATTCATCTAGGAACTGCCATGTTTACTATCACCACATGTGAAAATGTGCATGTTTGTTTTAGGAACATTGGAAGCTGCCTTATTGTGAGTCAGACCTTTGGTCCATCTAGCTTAGTATTGTCAACACTGACTGGCAGTTGCTCTGCAGTGTTTCAGACAAGATTCTCTTCTAGCCCTACTTGGAGATGCCAGGAATTGAATCTGGGATTTTCTGCATGCAGAGCAGATGTTCTTGGCCAGATCTACCCCAAGCAGAATATAACACTTTGAACATTGTTTGAAAACTGTATATGGAGTGTGTCCTGGGCCCCAACAATTGTCAATGCCATTATAAACCATTATGAAGCAATAGTGTAGATCCTACCTTAGCCCACAGCTCTCCCTGCCAACACCTTCCTGCCACCTCCCAACATCTGTCACCTGAGGCAGCTGCCTCAGCTTCATGATAGGGCCAGCCCTGACTTTTTGTTCACTGACAGTTTCCCCACTATTCTTCCTCCTACAGCATTGCCACACCCTACCTCGGGTTTAACATGAGGCAGCCTTGCCAATGTCACTTGAGACGTTCCAAATACTTCATTGCCATTCAGTGAAACAGAAACCAACAGCTATTGTAGTGGGGCAGGAAATCTCCATATATTTGCTTCAGCATTCCGTAAAACAGACTCAGCTTAAGGGAGCCGCTGACATTCCAAGTGTATTTACTGTCTGCCAGCTTGCACAGGGACAAAGGCACAGCTACTTCCTATTAAGAGAGGTAATAACTTAATTAAAACCAAGTTCTAGGCTCCGCAGGATCTAGTTTGTCATCAAGAGGCCTTAAGTTGCCTTTTCCCTTTTAGTTTTGTTGATAATCTATGCCAGATATTTAATCATGGGACACCCCTGTATAAAGCTTCAAGCCTCCATAACCAGCAGAAAGCTTGTCAAAATAAATTTTAACTTCTGACCGTGGTAGAAGACCCACTACGGGGTATTAAGAGAATCAAGCCTGTCAATCAGAGCTCACGCTTCTGGTTTATATTATTAATTCCAACTCTGGTGGCATGGTCTTGGGATAACAACCATCCTAAGCTACATTGGTCCAAGAAACACAAACCAAGAGTGGAATATATTTCTTGCCGGGATGACGTACCAGTGTCCAGAGGTTGTTGGATTGGGAGAGGGTTTTTTTCTTCTTCTTTTTTTCCTCCCCCGTTTCTCTCTCTCTCTCGAAAGGTGAATGTTTTATTAGATTACTCCTGTTGCCAAAAGACACAGCTACTGTCTGGCTTCTGTTGCTGACTCCTTTCTTTCCCTTTTAAAGATATAGATACATTAATTCGACCCCCCCTTCCTTCAAAACCAATTAGCACATGTTCAGACTGGTTTCTCTTTTTATTTGCTCTTGCAAATTTCACTCACTCGTCTTTTTCCTTTAAAAAAATATATCTTTTTTTCCCCCCAGTTATGAAACAGAGCACAGCCTCCCAAACCAAAATCTATCATGGAACTTGCAAGATGGCCTTTTATTACAATGCAAAACAGCAGGAAGGATTCTGTGGAGAAAGAAGAGAAGTGTGTTAATTGAGAGAAAAACCATGCCAAGACCTCCAGAAACCGGTGGCCCTAATAAAATGAGACAATGCAATGTTGTTGCATAACCTGGACTTCAAACTCAATTTTGCTTACAGAAGTAGAGAAGCAATGCAGAGCTTTCCTTTCCCTTTTCTTTGACACGGCCATCTAAAGAGATCTCAGTTTGCAGTCTACCAAGTTAGGATTTCATCCACAAATCTGCGCCTGTCTCCTTCCTTAATCAAAAATAAATAAATATTTCAAAATAAAAATTTAAAAAGGAATGTATTTCAGGTACCAAGGCCAGTTTCAGGTTTGAGGGGGTCCTGAGCAAAATGCCCACTGCTACCCTTTCCTTCCACTGTTAGTGGGCCCTGGTAGGCTTCCTGGGCTGCAGTGGCCATGCTCCAAGCAAGGCCTCATCTACACCAAGCAGGATATTGCAGTATGAAAGCGGTATATAAAAGGCAGGAGCTACACCAAGCAGGATATAGCACTATGAAAGTGGCATATGGTCTGTGTCAATGGGCCCCCACAGTTGTCAGTGCACTTCAATACTGTTATAAAGCCGTAGTGTGGCTCCTGCCTTTTATTTACCACTTTCATACTGCAATATCCTGCTTGGCATAGATGAGGCCCAAGACTGACTGGCCAGCTGGGTCTAGCCACCCATTCCATTTCCCAGAATGCTAGGTGAGAGGCATTCTGGGAAATTAAAAGGGCAGTTAGATCCAGCTGCTCAGAATGGCTGACCAGAAAATATATGGGAGTCCCAGGGAAGCCATCAGGTGTGGGCCATGCCAGGCTCTGGAGCCCAAGCAGTGGACCAATAATGCCATTAGGCAGCAGCTCAATGATATTGGCCTTGACCAGTACTAATACACAAAGTTAGAGATTTTTGAAATACAATCCTCAATCTTAGTTACACTTGGAGTAGGTCTTCCCTTCTATCCATGTGTGAATCTATTACAGTTAAATTCAGCTTTAGCTCTAGCCTTTTCCTACAGGGAAGTGGAGGTCTCATCTCTCAGTATGGCATCCCTATGTTTTGGGATTTCCAGTTTGTGTGTTTGTTTGTTACCACAAGGAAACAAGAGGAGTGAACAGCCCCTTACTAACTGAGATGATCTTCCTCAGTTTATTATGATATCATAAATGTGCTTTGGCTAAGGACCAATATACAAGAACGTCATCCGAGATAAATTTCTTGAGCAATATTGAATCTCTGCTTCTTCGAAGGTTAAGCACCATTTCTGAAGTTGGAGGATGACAGCTTCTTTCTCTTGGCCACTAAACCACACGAGCTCTTATTTTCTGCTGAAATTTGAAAGAATAGAACATAAAAACATAAGTGCCATGCTGGATCAGACCAAGGGTCCACCTAGTCCAGCACTCTGTTCACACAGTGGCCAACCAGCTGTTGACCGGGGACCAACAAAGCAGGACATGGTGCAACAGCACCCTCCCACCCATGTTCCCCAGCAACTGCTGGCACCAAAGTAATTAGCCTTTAAGGGCCCCCATCAGCGGGGGCAGAAGGGGGGGAGAAACACAATTTCCCCAAGGCTGGGGAAATTGCATATCTCCCCCTGCTGTGTTAATGGTGGCCACCATTAACGTAGTAGGGGAAAAGGACAAAGGGCACACACAGGTCAGAACAGAAGTGAGTTCCACCTAGATCTGCACCCCCTTTGTCCTGCAGGTGCGATGGAGCAAAAATCTGCCTGGCGCATCCATCATGGCCTGAAAAAAAGAAAGAAACTGTGCTACAATCCCTGCCAATGGTGAGCCCTGCCTGTCAGAAACTGCCAAGAATGTCTCGTTTCCCTGGAGAAATTCCATGAAATTGTCATCGCCGTCCCCCAGTTTTCTGCCCACAGATAGGTTGGAGAATTTCAAAAGGCCATTTACACACGGCGCTACTTAAAAAGCCCTTCCTCATCCATTTCTCTCTCACTTGCCTTGCCTACCAGCTGATCACTGGCATTTCAAAGCTATCGGCTGTTGCAGCAATGTCTCCTCCTTTCCAGCCAAGGCTCCTGAGTTCTTTGCCAATGCTTGGAGCTGTCTGCAGCTTCCTAAAACCAGCAGGGAGGAGGAGAAAGGGACTCAGCTGAGCCCAATGCCTCCTCACAGGCTCACTTCCTGAGGGCTACAAGTCAGTCAAGAGTCCTTGGTGGTGGCAACCCCTAAGGCTGGCCCACACAGAGAACCAACAAAAGAATGCATGGGGTGATACACAGTGAGAATCTGCTTCAGTGAAGATAAGTTCTCCTAAGTAGTTATTTTAAAAAATATATATTAAAAGACATTTCTCTTGCTAAAGAGTTTCTCTTGAAATGCTTCGTAAAACAACTCACTTGTGAAACTGCCCTTTTCTGTTTCTAGAAGTGTCTGGCGTTCCATGTTTGGGACCCTCTCATGTCTCCAGAAACATGGAAAGAGCATGTGAAATTATGCCTAGGAGACCATCTTGCCATAAATATGACAGCATGTCAATGTCAACAAACTGTTTAGAAACTCCATTTTCAATCTCATGAATAGCTCAGTCTTATTCTCTCGTTCGTTAAAAGAAGCTAATATATATGCGTCAGTTGCTTTTGTGCACTCTCACCAAGTCAAAACAGATGTTTGGAAACTTAGGAGTGCGCATTTATCTACATATCTTTGACAATTTTCCAGTGACAATTTTTTACAGCCTGCCAGTCAGGGTGTCAGTGATTGTGTGGGTGGGTGCACGTGTGCATGTGTAGTACATGAGGAATTATCCAGATACTGAGAACAACTGGTCTCTAGGACATTAATTGGAGGTTCCAGTTGGCTTACAGTCTTCATGAGAAATGTGTTTATTTTGTCTTCTTGATTTACTTTTCCTCCTGTCTGGGTATTGTGCCTCCAGGAAGAAAAACTTACATTGCTCAAGTACAGTCTTCTTGTAAACCTTGCCAAGAATAAAGTGGTTGAATAGGAAAGCGTATAAAACTTATTTCTTTTGTAAATTAAAAAAAAATAGAGAATGGGTATAAATAATTTAGAATAATACTAAAGAGTTCTCCTTTTCCGTGTGCAAAGATTTAAGTATTGGACTTAGCAATAAGATCTGACCAAGACTAATGACTGGAGAGGTAACTAGGAATTATGTAATGATTGGGGACACTTGAGGAATTTGTGGATTCTGATAAGAACTGGCCTGATCTGAACCTGCTGGACAAATGCACAACCCAGAACTTAGGCCGTATCTACACTACTACTTTAAAGTGCTTTAACACAGTAGTGTAGATCATGGCTGACTTATCCCCTGGCTTTCACACTTCTCCAATGCTCAGCTCAAGGGAACATAGCCAAATGTGTTTAAAAATATTATTTTGAGAGTATATATATATATATATATATCAAGTGAAAATATGTTTTTCAAATGTGTATACACATCTGTATTAAATATGCATTTCAGTATGACTGTGTGGTTTAAATAAACTGCAGCTTAATGCAGAAACTGAATGGAACGGCCTGACCAATAAACTCGAAAATGACAAAGAATGAAAATAGTCTCGTTTGTCCATCCTTACATTACATTATCCTTACCCTAACAATGATGACAATATAGACATAGGGTAAGGATGATGTATCTTAAATAGCCACTACTACCTGTAGAACAGCATCTGTGTTGGCAGTCTGGCCACCATTTTGTATCCTCCACAATGCCCTGGACCTAGCATCATTCCCAGGCATTTGGGGGGTGGGGATGCTAGCCCTTACACACAAAATGGTGGCAAACACTCAGTGAAGTGGCCCTTTTTCTAGGGGGAGAGAAAAAAACGTAGAAGTTTTATCAGAAACAAATGTCTACAAAGAAATGTATAAGCTCTAAAAAGAACAACAACAACATTGTGAAGCACTGTGAATGCAGCTACTTAATCCTGCTTGGGAACAATCCCCCCACCCCATAAACATTGTGGAGCCAACAGGTATAGATAAAGAAACGTAATAAAAATCATTTGCGTGCCATTTTGCATTCCATTTGTGTCCTCTGTCGAGGTCTTATCCAGAAGAAGGAACCTGAAATGTGGCACGTCCGAGTAGCATCCAATAGAGTAAAAAGGCTGAACGCCATCTGCTGAATCACGAATATTGTGCGTGCGTTGTTGCACTTGGTTTTTATTTATTTATTTATTCATTCACGGAGGTTTTCATTCTAAGTACAAACAAACACATTCAACCACAACCTGAGGTGAACTGGGTGTACCTTGCCTGTAGACACTGCATATTTGGGACATTGGGCTAATCTGTACAAACAAACAAGACAGTAAATTGATTTAATAACCTCCCTTCACATTTTCACTGCAAAATATGACTGGAGGTGGATGGCTTGAGAGTTCCCCCTCTAATCCATCATGTATTTTTCAATTATTTGCTTTCTCATGGAATAATTATTAGAATGGGTATTACACTTGAGCAGCTGTTTCCCCACAATGGTCAATTCTCTGTATGGTGAACTGAATATACTGATAATAGGCCCTGTATAATTCGAAAAGTTCCCATTCCCAGTTGGGACTGTTTTTTCTAAAACTTCCCTTGGGTTATGAGAGTACCTGAGAGTACTTCCCTTAAGAGTATCTCAGGTACTCTCAAACTTTGTTACAGCAATCCTCCCCAAGTTAACAAAGCATAACTCCAAGGTCATAGTTTATATAATGCATATGTTAATTGAACTTGTGGAGCAGAATGTTTGAATGACAGCTCAAACTAGTGTAGATTGCTTGACAAACCAGAGGCATTGCCTTCCCCAACACTTTATAGCAAAGTATAAAGTGTTTTATTACCTTTAAAGCCCTTGATGGGTTGGGTCCAGGTTACCTGTGGGACCACCTTCTCCTATACAATCCGCCCCACACACTTAGGTCGTCTGGGGAGAATTTACTTCAGTCAGCCAAAACTAGGCTGACAACTGTTACCCAGAGGACCTTCTCTTCTGCCGCTCCAGGACTGTGGAATGGCCTGCCGGGAGAGACTCATCAACTTAATAGTTTTCCTGATTTTTTTTAAAAAAAGCTATAAGGACTGATCTCTTCTGGCAAGCCTACCCAGTCGAATTTTAAGATATTTGACTGTTATTTTAATATTGTATTCGTTTGTATTAGTTTAATATTAGTTTAATATTGTATTTAGTAGGGATGTGCTCCGCTCCGATTAGGAGCGTAGAAGCAGTAGCGGATTGGCCTGCTCCGCCTTACCCAGAGGCGGAGTAGGAGCGGACCGCGGACCCCCTAGAAGCAAGGCGAAGAGAAGCGACCATTTTTCGGAGCTCCGAGTTCAGTCGGAGCGCTCCGGTCGCCATCTTGAAAACATTTCGCCATAGGATTGCATTGCGGCAAATAATCGCGCATAACTACGTTGTTTTTGAAGCTATCGTTCTGGAAATTCTTGTGCACAGAGAGTCGTGGATGGGGGTCATTTTGAGACCACTCTCACCTCTCTGCGTGCTGTGGTTCACGTGCAATATTTTTTTAAAAATCGGGTCAACCGCGGGGCTCAAACTGCGTTTCGGCTTTTCGCCCATAGGATTGCATTGAGGGAAAGAATCGGGGATAACTGGGGGGGGGTTTAAGCTATCGTTCTGAAAATTCTTGTGCACAGAGAGTCGTGGATGGGGGTCATTTTGAGACCACTCTCAACTTTCTGCGTGCTGTGGTTCACGTGCAATATTTTTTTAAAAATCGGGTCAACCGCAGGGCTCAAACGGCGTTTCGGCTTTTCGCCCATAGGATTGCATTGAGGGAAAGAATCGGGGATAACTGGGGGGGGGTTTAAGCTATCGTTCTGAAAATTCTTGTGCACAGAGAGTCGTGGATGGGGGTCATTTTGAGACCACTCTCAACTTTCTGCGTGCTGTGGTTCACGTGCAATATTTTTTTAAAAATCGGGGTTTGGGTTTTTTTTTTTTATTATTATTATTTTTTTGGAAGCGATGACAGGCACATTCAACTCCCAATCCTGATGAGAATTCATCTCCTCAGAAAGCATCCTCCTCCAATCCCAGCGTTGGAGGGGGGACTAAGGCAGACCCACCCTGAGAACTTTCTGTTTTGTGTCTCTTTGTGGGTTGGCGTTCGTGGAGGGAACACTTACTTAGCTAGTGCTCCTGCTTTGGAGATAGATTAATTTAATATAGGTTTAGTTTGGCGCGTGTGTGTGTTTGTTTGCTTCTTTCTGACTTGTAGCTTAGTTTGCCCTGTGTTTTCCCCTTACTTTGATTTAATATAAACTTTATTTTTGAATTTTGGAGTGTGTGGTTGGGTTGGTTGCCCCCCCCTTCCCTGTATTAAAGCCTGACTGTTCTGCTTTTGTGAAAGCTTTCTTTTGAAAGCATACGCACACTTTTTGTCCCATTTCCCTACATTTATATTCTTAAACATATTTTATTATATTCTTTCACATAGTCCATTAGTATATATTCTCATACATATTATATTAGTATTCATATTTTGTTCTTCTTATAGTAGTGGTTGGTTCTTTTTCCCCCTCCCCTCTCTTAAATCCTGATTGTGTTTCCTTCTATCTTCTATATACCAAATATACCAAAAAAATTGGATTCTCTTTTTCTTCTCTGTGTAACTTCGACGGAGTGGGCTGCTTTTGTCAAGTTCAACAGGCAGCCACAGATTGAGCATTTTGGGGAAAGCATACGCACACCATTTCCCTATTCTTAAACATATTATTATTATATTCTTTGACATAGTCTTAGTAGTCTATTAGTATACATTCTCATACATATTAGTAGTAGTATTCATATTTTGTTCTTCTTATAGTAGTGGTTGTCCCATTTCTTGTCCCATTTCCCTACATTTATTAGTAATATTCTAAAACATATTATTATATTCTTGTAGATATTCTTAGTAGTATATTCTCATACATATTAGTAGTAGTATATTTTATTGTTCTTGTCCCATTTCCCTACATTTAAACATATTATATTCTTCTTATACATATTCTTAGTAGAACCTTATACATAGTATTAGTAGTATTAATATTTTGTTAGTCATCATGAAAAGAGAAAGCAGGCGTGCTGAAAGCAGCAAGGCTCAGTCTGCCAGCAGGGCTTCCTCTCCTCCTGTGAAACTCAAACGGGCAACTCCTTGGCTGACTGCTCCAAAACAGAAGCAGGACAAGCAGCAGGCAGAGCCACTCTCTTCTGCAACTTGTGCCCGGCGTTCTCTTTTTGAGGGTGGGAATGGGAAAAGTGCCCGTTTGCAAGAGGCACGTGGCAGCAGTGCCATTAGAGGAGGAGGAGTATCCCCAACTCCTTCATTCTCCTTTCAGCCCACGAGCCCGCTGATGGACCTAGACGAGGTCCTCAGCACAGTGGAGGGGGGGGAGGAGGAGGAGGCGGTGGGCCTCCAGGATGTGGGGGCTGAGGAGGAGCAGCAGCAGGCCGAGGCTCTCTCCCCAGTCTCATCCCACACCCCTGTTTCTGTGGCAACACCAGAGAGCTCAGGCGGGCAATTGGTGGTGTCACCACAGAAACGAAAGACAAGCATCGTGTGGGACCACTTTGAGTTGGGAGCGGATCCCCGCTTTGCTGTCTGTCGCCACTGCAAACTCAGCCTAAGCAGGGGTTCATCGACAGGGCATTATGGAACCAGCAGCATGAAGATGCATCTTCATAGGCAGCACCAGGCGATCTTGCTGGGGAAAGAGGCGGGCAAGGCGACTGGTTCCAGGGGAAAGCCGAAGGCTGCTGCTGGCACTGCCACTCTAAGCTCTCCATCTCCCATCCCCACAAGGGTTAGGCAGGCAACCCTGCAGGACATGGGGTGGGGGAAGTATTGACCCACAAGATGGCGTTTTCCAATGCCCACCCAGGGTGCTACTGTGTTGGGGCATCTGCCGGGACTGACTCCTCCCCAATACTAGATCTATGACATGTCACTCTGCCTGCCCCTCTGCTAGCCTGTCCTCCTCGGTGACCGACTCGCTGGGATGGTTTGCGTTTGCAATGCGTGACTAACTGCAATGCTGGCTTAGAAACCAGCCATCACTTCCTTGTGCCCCCAGAAATGCCCGCAGCCTGCCTGCCTGCCTGCCCGCCTCCCCCGGGGTGCTGCTGTGGTGGGGCATCTGCCAGGACTGACTCCTCGCCTACTCTGCCTGCCTCTCTGCCCGCCTGGTGCCTGGTTTGCTCCCAATCGTCCTCCTCTGTGCCCCTCAAGGCGTAACTGCTGGCTTAGAAAGAAACAACCAGCCATCTTTGCCTCACTTTGCGCCCACTTATGGGTTGGTTTGCTATGCGTTAGTGCTCAAGCCATCCTTGCGGCACTACAATGCATGCTGCCTGCCTGCTTTCCATTGATGGTGCTATATAAATAAATAATAATAATAATAATAATTCTCCCCTTCCCGCCTTGCAGCGATGGTGTATGTGTCTTGCTTTGACTAAGGGGAGAAGTCCTTCCTGCGCTCACTTAGACTTTATCAAATTCAATAATCCCTTTTTCAAATGTGCCAGAAGATTTAGGGTTATCTCGTGGCATGTTGGGATTGCCTTGGAACTGGCCCCATTGAGCTGTCTGCAATTGCAACTTTAAATCCCTGACATACTGGAGTGTTCAAATTTCAAAAGTTCCCCTAACATCAGGGGATGATGGGATTGCCTTGAAACTTGGTGTCCATGGGGACACATGGGTAAGCTGTCATGGGACCAAAGGATAGGTTTCTAACGTGCAAATTGACGTAGTTGTAGAATGGGACTTGATTTGGGGTGAGTTAAAAAGTTTAAGCCGCGCCAAAAATCAGGGGATGATGGGATTTGCTTGCAACTTGGCGTGCATGTGGACACATGGATAAGCTCTCCTGGTGCCGAGTTTGAGGTTTCTAACATGCAAATTGACGGAGCTATCCCAAGGGGTGTGAATGGGGTGCCCGATTTTCATAAATTCCCCAAAAATCAGGGGATGATGGGATTGCCTTGAAACTTGGCGTGCATGTGGACACGTGGATAAGCTATCATGGTGCTGAGTTTGAGGTTTCTAACGTGCAAATTGACGTAGTTGTAGAATGGGACAATTTGGGGTGAGTTAAGCCATGCCAAAAATCAGGGGATGATGGGATTTGCTTGCAACTTGGCGTGCATGTGGACACATGGATAAGCTCTCCTGGTGCCGAGTTTGAGGTTTCTAACATGCAAATTGACGGAGCTATCCCAAGGGGTGTGAATGGGGTGCCCGATTTTCATAAATTCCCCAAAAATCAGGGGATGATGGGATTGCCTTGAAACTTGGCGTGCATGTGGACACGTGGATAAGCTATCATGGTGCTGAGTTTGAGGTTTCTAACGTGCAAATTGACGGAGCTATCTAAAGGGGTGTGAATTAGGGTTATGGGAGGTGCGTTAGAGGGTAGAGCCGCGCCAAAAATCAGGGGATGATGGGATTTGCTTGCAACTTGGCGTGCATGTGGACACATGGATAAGCTGCCCTGGTGCCGAGTTTGAGGTTTGTAACATGCAAATTGACGGAGCTATCCCAAGGGGTGTGAATGGGGTGCCCGATTTTCAAAAATTCGCCAAAAATCAGGGGATGATGGGATTGCCTTGAAACTTGGCGTGTGTGTGTATACGCCCATGAGGTGTCATGGTGCCAAACGTGAGGTTTCTAACTTCAACGGAAAAAAAGTTGTTTACTTTTTTAGCTTTCAATGCAAGCCTATGGGGGGGCAAAAACGGAGCTCCGGATCCGATCCGGAGCTCCGGGCGGAGCGGAGCGGAAGTGGGCGGAGCGGGGGCGGGGCGGAGCGACCCGCTCCGAAAAATGGCGGATCTGCAAGTGAAGCGGAGCGGGGGGTCCGTGCACACCCCTAGTATTTAGTTTAATATGTAATCAGTTTTATATTGTTTATGGTATTTGTATCTAATGTTGTTCTCTGCCTTGATCCAGAGGGAGAGGAGGGTAAGAAATAAAATTATTATTATTATTATTATTATTATTATTATTATTATTATTATTGTCCACCATATTTTAGAATAGCTGGTATTGGCCACTTATAGCCACTAAGGCTATGTGTGCCTCAAATGACAAAGCTGGACTAAGGAGGCGCCTGAAGCTACCCACCTGCTCTTGCAAGGGAAGTTTGACCCTGTCAAGAATAGGGCTGTACACCCAGTTCCTAGATGTCACAACTTTCTACCCACAGGGCCTCCATTTTGTTGGGATTCAGCTTCAGCGTATTGCATTATTAATGCATCTAGACATGGGTTCAGCAGCCCCAAAGCCTCATCTAAATCAGATAACAAGAAAAAGTAGAACCGTGTGCCATCAGCATATTGATGACACCTCCATACCCTCTGACCACTGCACCAGAAATCATCTTAGCCAGCTCAGGCAGTGAGACTGTTGGGCCATGGTAGTGGGTGGTACACCAACAGAACCCCAAATAGGTTTTGCTCAATTCCAGCTGCAATCACTCAAACCCTACGGGAGAATGGATTCCCTATAGATAGCAGAACCCCCCCTCCCATCTCTACAGATGGACAAGCCTGGGACACACTGACTCCCCCCCCCCCCCACATTACCACCCATGGCTCGGTGACACACACCAGGTTGGTCCCTTCAGCCACAATCAAGTTGCAGAGGAGATCTGTCTTATTCTGCATTTACTAGCCACATCCATAGGTTAGAGGGCTGGTTAACAGGATAACCCAAATCTTCTTTGTTAGGTGGAGGACTAGAAAATGGGACAGATGTTAAATTGTGAGAACCTATGGTTACGTGCAATGAAATCAACTGTCTTAGATGTTTTCCTTCACCATTGCTAGATCTACACTACTGCTTTATAATGGTATTGAAGTGCACTGACAACTGTTGGGGCACTTTATACATTCCATATGCCACTTTCATAGTGCTATTTCCTGCTCTTTATTCCACATTCTCCAAAATACCAAATGTCGGTGGCCCCGTTCAGAAGACACCTTAAACCATGGCTTTAACCATGGTGAATAAAGTAAAAAAGCCATGGTTTAAGGTGTCTTCTGAACGGAGCCACTGTGTTCCCTACAAGGCATAAATGTGTACGAGGGATATAGCATTACTATGATGGGATCCTAATGATTTGGCACAAGGTGTAGATCTTTAACGCCCTCTACCATACCACCATGCCCCTACGCCCTCTCCAGCTTTTCACATTGCCCAGGCATGTGATAAGACCAAACCCACCTCACAGTGCATGTGTCCTTTTCCTCCATCGGTGGAAAGGGTGGTCTGCCCCTAGATGTCTCCTTGTGGTGGCTCTGCACAAAGCTCTGCTGCCATTTCTGCTAAATAGGCATGTCATGGGTAGATCAGGGGAGGCTTTGGATTTACCAGATCCAAAGCCCCTTCATTCCAAGAATATGTTCCCACAGTGGGGGTGCTGGTCCAATGGCAGCCCTGCAGCTAACGTTATTTCCCCTCCTATTGAAACCAATGGAGAGATTTTTTTTTTAAAGGGACCAGGTACATAGAAAAATCAATGCCCCCTCCAGCTTGTGCATGTCCAGTAGGTTGTAGGAAGACCCAGTTCGTCTGCAGCTGATTCTCCACCCCCACCTGCCATGGGTTTGCTTTGCGCATGAGATAAGATCTAGGAACTTGCCAAAGGGGGACATTTTACAGAAAGGCCAAGACCAGATTTGCAACATCCTTAAATAAAAATTTAGTCAATCATCTCAGTTTGAGGGGAGGGGGTTGGACTGGGATGCTTCAGCATGAAGGGGCTTGGCATCTGAGAGTGTACAGCATTCTTTGTGCTGAATCTGTATGGCTAGAGCAAAGTAACTCTTGCTTGGCAGCTCTTTCATTTTTAATGTGGAACCTTTTTTCCCTTTCACCCTTCTCTGTAGACACACGTCTGGTTATTATTCAGATACAAAGTCTACCTTTGAGTACATCAGTGGCAGTAAAATTATTTAGAAGGAAAATTATGCCAGGAGTATTCTTTCTGTAAAATTAGCTTCCCACCCTACCCCTGTCCCAGATTATGAAAAATAAATACACCAAGCTGGATTGTCCTGTTTATTTAAGACACGGTTACAGCTAGACGAATCAAGCTACAGTCTCTGACCATGCCATTTAATAGTGAACACAATAAGCTCTGTGGTTGAAGGCCAGGGTACAACATCAACCTATTCAAGTCATGTTAAAAAAAATAGAAAAATTTGATTACTGGAATGCAAATAGCACTCGGTAGTCCAAGGGTAAAAAAACCCCAATCTACGTCAGGTATAATATTTATTGGGAACCCAACACCAGTGTGGTCACTTTTGCTTGTTTACTGTTGAAATGTAGTTTGCTCAAATTTGTAACCTACAAACTATAAACTTTTGCCATAAAACTAGAAGGGAAGGTTGCATCTAGATGGAACATTTGTTTAAAAAAAAACACCCAAAAAACTTGAAAGCCAAGTAGCAAGATATATAAACGGAGACCTTGGCTGGTTATGTTTCAGTTTCACCATAATGTGCAAAGTATACTTAGAGAAGTAGACAAAAATTAAATCACACTCTGGCTTTCCCTCTTTCTTTTCTACTCTGAATATTAAAAGCTAAAAATTTCAAGATAAATATATATTTTTATCGCCTCTAGTGAATTGGGCTCAATCCTGCTTAAAGTTAAAGCATTGCTAAACACGGTGGGCAGTATTAAGCATGTGCTGAAATTCACCACCATTGATACCGTAACATGCTTAACTTTGAATTATCATGGTTTGGATACTTCTTCCACATATATTTTTGTTTTCATAAGAGAAATCCCATTTTCATTAAACGCTAAGAGAGTAATCCTATGAACACCCTAGACAGTGTCTTGGGAGGGGGAAGGAATAAGCTAGTCCAGATTCATGGATCCAAGGTCAGAGAAGCCCGATCCCCACCCATCCAGTACGGCTTGAGCAGGGGACGGTTGTTGCGAGTGGGAGGAGGGCCGGAAAAGACGCATTCGCATGCTTGTCACACGTACAGCCTCATGAGGCAGGGGCAGAGCCAAGGGTATAAAGAGCTCATCCCCATGCAGCTTCGGCCTCTTTTGCTTTCGGCCCCATGCTCTCTTCCTACAAACCAGTTTGGAAATAGCCAGTCATCCTCTTTGCAGAAGGGGCTGAGTAGAAATTTTCCCTGTCATCTAGTGATGTTCAGGTTTTCACCTACTCCATACTGGATACAATCTTTAGATGTGGAGGATAAATAGGTCAATTATAAATGGCAGGGTTGTACGGTAATTTCGGGAAGTCACAATAGGGACGGTGAGCACTCTGGCACTTTTATGGTGATTGGCAAGCCAGAGGTCCTGCTCCTTGGGGGCTTTGCAGCTTTCGTGTCAGGATATGGTTTGCCTTTGGGGACCTTCTTGTCTCATCTACTTGGCTATGCAGCCAGAGTGGGGATGATGTGGGTTGGTCTCACCAAGCACTCAAGTGTAGTTGGAAAGGGGCGCGCGGGTTTCAGCTGAGTGGCTCGCCTTGGGGGCAGGCTAGTTGCCTGAGGATAAACGAACTTGATTCCCGCACAGATCCATGGAGGGGAGAATCTCCATGATTAAATGAAGAGGCCCTATTTTTCCCCAAGCTCTGGTGTCTGTGTTTTATTTCCAGGATTTTCTTCTCCACTCGCAAAGCGCTCTGACCTCAGACCCAGGACTCTGTGCAACCTGCCCCTGCCCCTTGCAGCTACCATGGAGAGAATCATGCTCACAAAAGCAACCTTGGAGAAGACAGAAAGGTGGCAGTTCTGTGGGCAGGGAAGGGAGGGGACTGTGGAAGTGGGGATATGAGCTATTCCCACCCTACCCCAATCTCCTTCCCTCCAACTCTACAGAGTCTTAGCTAGATTAGGGTGACCATATGAAAAAGGAGGACATGTCTCCTGTATCTTTAACAGTTGCATAGAAAAAGGAATTTCAGCAAGGGGTCATTTGTATGCCTGCAGCGCCTGGTGAAATTCCCGCTTCATCACAAGAGTTAAAGCTGCAGGCGCTATACTAGAGTGACCAGATTTAAAAGAGGGCAGAGCACCTGCAGCTTTAACTGCTGTGAGGAAGAGGGAATTTCACCAGGTTTTCCATATATGCAAATGACAGCTGCTGAAATTCCCTTTTCAATACAACTGTTAAAGATACAGGAGCCCTGTCCTCCTTTTCATATGGTCACCCTAAACTAGATGGCCAAAAATGCCCATCTGACAAAAAAGCAGAGTGGAGATTATGATTGTCTCCGTGCTCTTCCCATTCAGCATATAGGATGCCTGTCAATCTCCAAGTTTATAACAAATGGGCTCTGCATTTACAACACGTTTAATATGAATCTAGGATGAAGACAGATATAATATTGTTGGTATATGATGTAGTTGTTAGTTTGAAAGCATTTTTATAGGATTGCATGTAGCAGGCTTTTTCCACTTCTCTTTTTAGAGTCAACATATAGAAGAAATGGGAAGCGTTTTTCCAGGAAATGATACTTGATATTATCATAAAGTGGTCCTAGTTTGCCAAGTTATTTTATCCATTTTAAGCAATTCCCATATTTTGTCAAACACCCCTTAATAGGTGGTAGCTAGTGGTATTTCCATATGTATAAGGCCAGCTGCAATCCCAATTTCATGCTATAGGTGAACCCCCTGTAACTACAGTTACAGATGTGATGTTGGTCTTCATTCTGCCATGCCTCCAGGAGAATATCTCCATATGCCCCATCTTCCTTCCCTAGATATGTGTTATGGAAAACCAGCCTTATTTCTGCCTTTCCGTGAAGCGTAATATGACCCAGGCGCTTGGCAGCTTGAAGTCAACTGACAATCTTCCATTCAGCTGATGCTTTTCAGTCTCCTAATATCTGTGAGAAGAACGAACCTGACTCCCCAAAATAATGTTTGGTGGCTGACAGGAAGGCAGCAAGGGAGCTGAAAATGTTAACGTTTGCGGGATCTGTTCATAGCTTGGAAAAAGTACATTTACTGTAACGTTGTCCCTTTTTTCCTTTACAGAAACTCGTCTCTTTAGGGATCTTCCTTTTGTTGCCTTTATTATCTTTATGTCAAAATAAAACAACATTTCGTGAGGAAGAAAAAGCTCTGTGTCTTTAACATTGACCTGTCACATAAAAATTCAACAGGTGCAGTTTCCCTAGCATTGAGACCTAATGATGGAAGTGGAGCACTTCGTGAATTTCTACCTGTCATGAAAGACATAGAGTTTCTGTCCAAAAGAAAACACATGGCAACCTCAATTTAGAAGTATATTATAAATGTTCAATGGAAAAGAACTCTTGGATGAGACGAAGCTGTTCTCACAGGCCTTCTTTGCTTCCTGCCATGCCAATATATGTCTATTACCAACTGCTGGAACACCTGCAGTTGTAATACTTATGAAGAAGAGGATACCTATTTCAACAGATACAACCTGTCATGTCAACAAAACCAAAAAAACTGTACCTGATTAAAAATATACACATACACACATTGCTAGATTCCAAATAGGTTCTCTCATTTTAATTTTGTTTACAAATTGAAAGTAACAGAAGACCGTCCTTTACTGCATCTATCTTTCCTAAACTGATTTCTTTTTTCTCTGTATGAAAAACTCAGATTACTTCACAAGGCGGCTTAAAGAAAACGGGGGAAATGGTGAATGCTTTTTATACAGCCTTCAGATTTTGTGCTAAAACGAAAAAGGAGGAATGGGCTAATGCACAACCTCCAGCCCACCTTCTTCTGTCTTTTTAAAGCATTGCTACAGAAGAAACTGCTATAATAGTGTTGACAATAGCAAGGGATTGTGCAGAAATAATGATTTATCTATAAACTACACACATGAGCGAAGCCTCCTTTGGTTTATTTAAAATCCCGCCAGCTTGGCTTCCAGCTGAATACCTGGGTCTCAATTGAAGATAAGATGACAAGTTACTTTCAGTTTCCCATCCCCAGATATATATTTTGCCAGGTACATATTTTGAAAAGAAAAAAATAGGGAAAGGCAGCTGTGGGTCTGGAAGCTTCCATTTTATAGCAATAGTATGTACAGTTACCTGGAAGATATTTCAGAGTAGTGACACATGCATAGGATTACACACAGTTGCACTCTTATAGATATAATACATATATTCATTAAACAGAAAACCTATGCTTTACAAAACAATGTTAAGGCTCTATTGTTTTCAACCAAGCACCAAAAAGCTGGGAAATTGGGAGTTAAGACTCACAAGCCTTAACACCACATCCTCCAAAAGGAGGCAGAAAATGCCGGTGATATCTCCCAAAGCAGATAAACCATGATGGAGAATATGATATTCAGAGGTGACAGTGGGGTTGTGGAAAACTGATGATGAACAACTTAGGGCCACCTACTTCTCTCTCTTTTTTTGGTTTTTGTTTAGAGCAGCCCTGGTGCCCTCCAAAGGTGTTGGACTACAACTCCCATCATCCCAAGTCAGTATGTCCCATGGTCACCCTTTCTCACACACACTCAAAATCATTCTTTCAAAACAGGCAGCTAGCAGCTATAGCATTCCTGACCGTGGGGCATACTGACTTGCAATGATGGGAGTTGTAGAAAGAATTCATATGAACAAAAAGGTAAAGGAAGTATGGGCAAAACTGTAGTACATATTTAAATATTTTGCCCTACTTTTTGCAGTGTATAAAGAGCTTACAAAAAGTTGTTAATTATAGGATTATTGTGCTGGAAAGGAGAGGAAATTCTCAGTAACGTCTCTTACTCTCCTCCTGGCCAAGGTTCCAGGCAGTTTTAAAAAGGCTACAATCCCCTATGCATTTACCTGGGAGTAAGACCATTACACTCAATGGAACTTACTTCTGAGAAGACACTGATGATTTCACTAAGGCACTGTCTGTGCTAGAGGAGGCAGGTGGCCATTTATTTTCAACATTCTAATCTAGCTGAGGCAGGGGGACAGTATTGCTACTGAGTGTGTGTTGTGCTATGCCTGAAGAAGGCCTCTGTATTCACTCTAATAGGATGAATAAATATTAATTAAAAATCAACTGAAGGATTTTTTTTTAAAAAAAAAAGCTATTCCACCAACTAGAAGAAAGGAGGAAGAAGACACCACCTCTTGATTAATGAGTAAGGGGCTTGTTCCTCCAAATTTCGTGGATAAAAAAATCACCAACCTAAATTCAGTAATCACAGTGAGTGTGAGAAGTTTTTTTCTTTCCTTTCTACTTTAAACTGCCCTCCTTCCATCAATCTTTTACCAAACTTCTTGAAGTTTTCAGGGCATGTAAAATCAACATTTCTTTCTGGCAGATGTAAACTACAGGACGTTTGGTGAAACATTTTTGATTTTATGAATATTAGAATGACCACCACCCCAATTACCCCCTTTATATTGGTAGAGTGCTTTTTTCACTATCCAACCTTAACTGAAGGGACACTGTTGTGTCCCTTTAAATTACTGTCCAACCTTAACTAAAGGGACATTGCCAGAGAGATGGAGGAAAGAAACAGTTTATTTCAAGTGTTTAAATGTGTTTTGGAAGAAACATCTGCCCACTACATTACATGAGCTATTAATGACCTTTTAAACTAAATCATAACACCCCTAGTTTCCTTAGAGGCTGCTGCAAGAAACAGCCTACTTTGATCAAGTTCTTTTAAATATGTTTCATCTTTTAAAAGAATGTGGGTTTCTTGAATGAAGAAGATGACCTGATTATATTGTAAGTATTCTCCTTTTAAAAGCTTTGTTGCTTTAAAAGGGCTGTTCAAGCCATCAACATTAATGTCATTTAAAAAAAAAATTAGTGGACAATCCTATGTTTAGACTGGGGGGAAAAACTCTTACAACTCCTAGCTGCCTGAGGCATACTGGGAGTTGTAGGGCATTTTTCAGTCCAAATATGCATATTTTGCTAGTCCTCGAAGACACTGGATTTGCCAAACTGCAGGCACATTGGGCGAAAGGCTCCCTCTTTTTAGGGGCATTTAAAAACAAAAGAAAATCCCTGTCACACATCTTATAAGCTTCTTGTTGCTTTTGATGGGAGAATCAGCTGTACTTCTATTTGTAATTTCTATATTTGCCACCATATTGGCATGACATTTTCAGGAAATCTATTACTCCTCCAAAGAATCAGATCTATAACTAAAATGTATGAAACATGTGACTGATTCATTAGTTTTTCATTAGCTTTTAAAAGGAATTCACATGATGTAGGGTCACCTTATGAAAACGAGGACAGGGTTTCTGCATGTTTAACAGTTGCATAGAAAAGGGAATTTCAGCAGGTATCATCTGCCTGGAGGCTCCCTCCCTCTGTGGCTCCTCCTTAGGAAAAGGGCACAGAAAGAGGGGAAATCTTTCCTGCCCCCTTTTATCTGAGATCTAGGGGGTGTCAGGCCCAACTCCCAGCCCAGGAGAGGGGAGGACGAGCAGCCATGAAGCAAGTGGTGTTAAACCTATCATGGCTCCTTCTCTTGGATCAGTGGGAAAGAAAGCGAGCCAGCGAAGTGGTGGTGGTGTCAGTGTGTGTGTGTGTGTGCTTGCTTGCATCTTCAAGTTCATGAACTACAGATGTTCTGGTTCCCTTCCTCAAAAGTAAATTTGATTTACTTTTCAACTGATAACATCACATGCTGGCTTACCTTTGAGGAAAGCCAATAGAACAAAGAGAGGCTTACTTCTGAGTAAACACATATAGAACAATGCGCATACATGTGCAGATCGTCGAAGGGGGGAGGGAAGTTTTTGGACAGCATGAATGGAGGGGGAGGTACAAAGGAGATCAATGGGCGAGGCCACCGTGAAAACAAGGTGTGAGTGAACCTCAGCGGGATAACGGCAATGCGCTACAGGTGTAAGTTTGCAAGTTTTCATACAGTATATAAGCACTATATAAATGAAGTACGATAATTCGAGGGAGAGCCACAATAAACGGGTACGTGGGATGAAGGCTTATATGCCTCTTATATACTGCTTCCATACCGCTTTCATAGTGCTATATCCTGCTTGGTGTAGATCTGGCCAAAGTCTTATCTTATTTTCATTCTCCCCGTCTCCACAGATTTTTGTTGTTGCTCAGCTTGTGCACACATGGCGATGTTTGCCCCCAAAGAGCATGCATTATGCACTCCAAGCGTGCAGGCGAATGTGTGTGAAATGTTTCAATTACCTTTAAAATAATGTTTAACATATTCCAGACATACAGCATTAACCAAATACCCAGGCAGTATGGTAAGCGTATTCTGTTTTTCATTGCAAGCATATTTAAACACATGTTCAGAATATATTTCATAGACTACATTTGTAAAATATCATCAGATTTATAGAGGCGGAAACCACACACCCAGAGCACCGTGCCTTTGTGAAAGTGAACCTTTTAACACCACTTGGTCAGACCCCACCTCATTCTGAATACCTAATAGGGGTGTGCACGGACCCCCCGCTCCGCTTCACTTGCAGATCCGCCATTTTTCGGAGCGGGTCGCTCCGCCCCGCCCCCGCTCCGCCCACTTCCGCTCCGCTCCGCCCGGAGCTCCGGATCGGATCCGGAGCTCCGTTTTTGCCCCCCCATAGGCTTGCATTGAAAGCTAAAAAAGTAAACAACTTTTTTTCCGTTGAAGTTAGAAACCTCACGTTTGGCACCATGACACCTCATGGGCGTATACACACACACGCCAAGTTTCAAGGCAATCCCATCATCCCCTGATTTTTGGCGAATTTTTGAAAATCGGGCACCCCATTCACACCCCTTGGGATAGCTCCGTCAATTTGCATGTTACAAACCTCAAACTCGGCACCAGGGCAGCTTATCCATGTGTCCACATGCACGCCAAGTTGCAAGCAAATCCCATCATCCCCTGATTTTTGGCGCGGCTCTACCCTCTAACGCACCTCCCATAACCCTAATTCACACCCCTTTAGATAGCTCCGTCAATTTGCACGTTAGAAACCTCAAACTCAGCACCATGATAGCTTATCCACGTGTCCACATGCACGCCAAGTTTCAAGGCAATCCCATCATCCCCTGATTTTTGGGGAATTTATGAAAATCGGGCACCCCATTCACACCCCTTGGGATAGCTCCGTCAATTTGCATGTTAGAAACCTCAAACTCGGCACCAGGAGAGCTTATCCATGTGTCCACATGCACGCCAAGTTGCAAGCAAATCCCATCATCCCCTGATTTTTGGCATGGCTTAACTCACCCCAAATTGTCCCATTCTACAACTACGTCAATTTGCACGTTAGAAACCTCAAACTCAGCACCATGATAGCTTATCCACGTGTCCACATGCACGCCAAGTTTCAAGGCAATCCCATCATCCCCTGATTTTTGGGGAATTTATGAAAATCGGGCACCCCATTCACACCCCTTGGGATAGCTCCGTCAATTTGCATGTTAGAAACCTCAAACTCGGCACCAGGAGAGCTTATCCATGTGTCCACATGCACGCCAAGTTGCAAGCAAATCCCATCATCCCCTGATTTTTGGCGCGGCTTAAACTTTTTAACTCACCCCAAATCAAGTCCCATTCTACAACTACGTCAATTTGCACGTTAGAAACCTATCCTTTGGTCCCATGACAGCTTACCCATGTGTCCCCATGGACACCAAGTTTCAAGGCAATCCCATCATCCCCTGATGTTAGGGGAACTTTTGAAATTTGAACACTCCAGTATGTCAGGGATTTAAAGTTGCAATTGCAGACAGCTCAATGGGGCCAGTTCCAAGGCAATCCCAACATGCCACGAGATAACCCTAAATCTTCTGGCACATTTGAAAAAGGGATTATTGAATTTGATAAAGTCTAAGTGAGCGCAGGAAGGACTTCTCCCCTTAGTCAAAGCAAGACACATACACCATCGCTGCAAGGCGGGAAGGGGAGAATTATTATTATTATTATTATTTATTTATATAGCACCATCAATGGAAAGCAGGCAGGCAGCATGCATTGTAGTGCCGCAAGGATGGCTTGAGCACTAACGCATAGCAAACCAACCCATAAGTGGGCGCAAAGTGAGGCAAAGATGGCTGGTTGTTTCTTTCTAAGCCAGCAGTTACGCCTTGAGGGGCACAGAGGAGGACGATTGGGAGCAAACCAGGCACCAGGCGGGCAGAGAGGCAGGCAGAGTAGGCGAGGAGTCAGTCCTGGCAGATGCCCCACCACAGCAGCACCCCGGGGGAGGCGGGCAGGCAGGCAGGCAGGCTGCGGGCATTTCTGGGGGCACAAGGAAGTGATGGCTGGTTTCTAAGCCAGCATTGCAGTTAGTCACGCATTGCAAACGCAAACCATCCCAGCGAGTCGGTCACCGAGGAGGACAGGCTAGCAGAGGGGCAGGCAGAGTGACATGTCATAGATCTAGTATTGGGGAGGAGTCAGTCCCGGCAGATGCCCCAACACAGTAGCACCCTGGGTGGGCATTGGAAAACGCCATCTTGTGGGTCAATACTTCCCCCACCCCATGTCCTGCAGGGTTGCCTGCCTAACCCTTGTGGGGATGGGAGATGGAGAGCTTAGAGTGGCAGTGCCAGCAGCAGCCTTCGGCTTTCCCCTGGAACCAGTCGCCTTGCCCGCCTCTTTCCCCAGCAAGATCGCCTGGTGCTGCCTATGAAGATGCATCTTCATGCTGCTGGTTCCATAATGCCCTGTCGATGAACCCCTGCTTAGGCTGAGTTTGCAGTGGCGACAGACAGCAAAGCGGGGATCCGCTCCCAACTCAAAGTGGTCCCACACGATGCTTGTCTTTCGTTTCTGTGGTGACACCACCAATTGCCCGCCTGAGCTCTCTGGTGTTGCCACAGAAACAGGGGTGTGGGATGAGACTGGGGAGAGAGCCTCGGCCTGCTGCTGCTCCTCCTCAGCCCCCACATCCTGGAGGCCCACCGCCTCCTCCTCCTCCCCCCCCTCCACTGTGCTGAGGACCTCGTCTAGGTCCATCAGCGGGCTCGTGGGCTGAAAGGAGAATGAAGGAGTTGGGGATACTCCTCCTCCTCTAATGGCACTGCTGCCACGTGCCTCTTGCAAACGGGCACTTTTCCCATTCCCACCCTCAAAAAGAGAACGCCGGGCACAAGTTGCAGAAGAGAGTGGCTCTGCCTGCTGCTTGTCCTGCTTCTGTTTTGGAGCAGTCAGCCAAGGAGTTGCCCGTTTGAGTTTCACAGGAGGAGAGGAAGCCCTGCTGGCAGACTGAGCCTTGCTGCTTTCAGCACGCCTGCTTTCTCTTTTCATGATGACTAACAAAATATTAATACTACTAATACTATGTATAAGGTACTACTAAGAATATGTATAAGAAGAATATAATATGTTTAAATGTAGGGAAATGGGACAAGAACAATAAAATATACTACTACTAATATGTATGAGAATATACTACTAAGAATATCTACAAGAATATAATAATATGTTTTAGAATATTACTAATAAATGTAGGGAAATGGGACAAGAAATGGGACAACCACTACTATAAGAAGAACAAAATATGAATACTACTACTAATATGTATGAGAATGTATACTAATAGACTACTAAGACTATGTCAAAGAATATAATAATAATATGTTTAAGAATAGGGAAATGGTGTGCGTATGCTTTCCCCAAAATGCTCAATCTGTGGCTGCCTGTTGAACTTGACAAAAGCAGCCCACTCCGTCGAAGTTACACAGAGAAGAAAAAGAGAATCCAATTTTTTTGGTATATTTGGTATATAGAAGATAGAAGGAAACACAATCAGGATTTAAGAGAGGGGAGGGGGAAAAAGAACCAACCACTACTATAAGAAGAACAAAATATGAATACTAATATAATATGTATGAGAATATATACTAATGGACTATGTGAAAGAATATAATAAAATATGTTTAAGAATATAAATGTAGGGAAATGGGACAAAAAGTGTGCGTATGCTTTCAAAAGAAAGCTTTCACAAAAGCAGAACAGTCAGGCTTTAATACAGGGAAGGGGGGGGCAACCAACCCAACCACACACTCCAAAATTCAAAAATAAAGTTTATATTAAATCAAAGTAAGGGGAAAACACAGGGCAAACTAAGCTACAAGTCAGAAAGAAGCAAACAAACACACACACGCGCCAAACTAAACCTATATTAAATTAATCTATCTCCAAAGCAGGAGCACTAGCTAAGTAAGTGTTCCCTCCACGAACGCCAACCCACAAAGAGACACAAAACAGAAAGTTCTCAGGGTGGGTCTGCCTTAGTCCCCCCTCCAACGCTGGGATTGGAGGAGGATGCTTTCTGAGGAGATGAATTCTCATCAGGATTGGGAGTTGAATGTGCCTGTCATCGCTTCCAAAAAAATAATAATAATAAAAAAAAAAAACCCAAACCCCGATTTTTAAAAAAATATTGCACGTGAACCACAGCACGCAGAAAGTTGAGAGTGGTCTCAAAATGACCCCCATCCACGACTCTCTGTGCACAAGAATTTTCAGAACGATAGCTTAAACCCCCCCCCAGTTATCCCCGATTCTTTCCCTCAATGCAATCCTATGGGCGAAAAGCCGAAACGCCGTTTGAGCCCTGCGGTTGACCCGATTTTTAAAAAAATATTGCACGTGAACCACAGCACGCAGAAAGTTGAGAGTGGTCTCAAAATGACCCCCATCCACGACTCTCTGTGCACAAGAATTTTCAGAACGATAGCTTAAACCCCCCCCCAGTTATCCCCGATTCTTTCCCTCAATGCAATCCTATGGGCGAAAAGCCGAAACGCAGTTTGAGCCCCGCGGTTGACCCGATTTTTAAAAAAATATTGCACGTGAACCACAGCACGCAGAGAGGTGAGAGTGGTCTCAAAATGACCCCCATCCACGACTCTCTGTGCACAAGAATTTCCAGAACGATAGCTTCAAAAACAACGTAGTTATGCGCGATTATTTGCCGCAATGCAATCCTATGGCGAAATGTTTTCAAGATGGCGACCGGAGCGCTCCGACTGAACTCGGAGCTCCGAAAAATGGTCGCTTCTCTTCGCCTTGCTTCTAGGGGGTCCGCGGTCCGCTCCTACTCCGCCTCTGGGTAAGGCGGAGCAGGCCAATCCGCTACTGCTTCTACGCTCCTAATCGGAGCGGAGCACATCCCTAATACCTAATGCTATTTTAAGAGGGGAAAACATAAAACAGCTTATTACATTTTTCAAATATGAAATGTATTGAAACCATTTACCATGTAAAGTATATTTTTTAAAACCCACAAAAGTGTATCGAAACCTCAAATTGTATTATTCTATAACAAAAGTTCCTGTAATTGAAAAGAGTGTGTCTAGATCATAACTCATTGTCATCAAACCAAAAGAAATGCTCATCTGAGTCCAATACTTTATTTAAAAGTATCCTTCTATCTTTAGTGTATCCATTTAACGACTTTATGCTTTAACACTCATTGAATAGTATATAAACCTACTGTAAATGTTATTTTTAAAATGTTATGTCTCTCGATTTCAGCTGAACAAAAGTAGGGGTCTCAGTAGCGGGCCCTCTCCTCACACTAGTTTAAACCAGATCTAGCTTCATGTCCCCCAATGACATTGTCATATAGGTAGATCTCTTTGGCTATATGATGCTGTGCTATCATCACATTTCCTATGTATGTGATCTCTGATGGGCTGAGATTACCCAGGAAAGAAGAAAGATCAGCCAATATAAATGATGCTGAAATGGCAGCTCAGGCGAAACATGAACTGTACATGTTCTGCTTGAGGATTTCAGTGATGGCGCCCTTCAAAAGCCTCCTTTGTTTTGCCGATTTTTTATCCTTGAAAATGTTCATGATTTTTATCTTCACAGGGCCTTTTCTGTACATACAGGAGAATGTGGAGGTCAGGGCCGGTGCTACCATAGAGGCCACTCAGGCGGCCACCTAGAGCGCCAAGCTAAGAGGGGCACCGGGCACAGTGCAGCACTCATGCATGTTGGCTGTGAGCCAGCCCGGCCCAAGGATTCAGCTGGGTCTGGGCGGGCGAGATGGCACGCCACGCCACGCCCCCCCCCCGCCAAAGCGAAGCCAGGGACGCTGGGGTGGGGGTGGGGGTGGGGCGGCTCCACGTTCAGATTTCCAGAACGCACCCAGAAGACAGAGTGAGGGTGAATGGGGTGCATGGGGTCTTTGAGTGAATGCATGTGTTCATGCATGTGTTTGTTTGGAGTGAGTGATGCTGAGTGAGTGTGTGCGCACGTGTGTGAGTTGGGGGGATGATTTGGAGGTGATATTCCTATTAAATAATGCATTTTAGACCCATATATGTACCTTTCCAATTTGTTTGCTATCATTGGCATGGCGTATTTCTTGCACTTTAAAATAAATTTAGCAGTGTCAAGTACTGTCCTTATTTTTTCCAGGAAACATATGTTCTTAAAAATCAAAGTTGGCATTTTTGGGTGTGTGTGTGTGTGTGTGTGTGTGAAAGTAGCTCACCTTGCCTAGGGTGCAAAATAGTCTGGCACCAGCCCTGGTGGAGGTAGAATCTTGAGATGGTAGGCTCAACCATACCACTTCAGGCTGCAGGTTGGGCGATACCATTTAAATGCTTCCCCAATGAGTGGTAAACACCCATACAATGAAAATATGAACAGGAAGAAAGTGTCTACTCCAGCAGCTGCTTTCTGCTATGCCAACTCTCTAAGTGCAAGGAGTATTGGGGGTGGGTGGGTTAGACAGTAGAGTATTTAAAAATGTGATACCCAGGGCCGGTGCCAGACTATTTTGCGCCCTAGGCAAGGTGAGCTACTTGCACCCACCCAAAAAAATTGCCAACTTCAATTCAGCTGTTCAAGAAGAGTTTCTGAACTATTATATTTTCCTTCAATTGTTTTTTCTTAAAACAACTGATTTGTATAAAATTGTGACCCTTAAAGGTCAGTACTGCGCACCTCTGAGGTCTGTGCCCTAGGCGGCTGCCTAGTTGGCCTAATGGTAGTGCCGGCCCTGGTGATACCCCCCCACACACGCGTACTCTAAAGTGGTACAGCCCGTTCTAGCACCTCATGAGACTGTTCATACCATTCTGATGCATTTGTAGACCACGCCAGAGTTTCCATATGATGGACAGCTTTTTCATAATGATTAGACTTGTGGCTGAAGTGTTATCAATATATCAAAGAACAGCTCACATCTAGTGAAACGAGACCTATAAATTGTATAAAGAAATAAATTGTGGTACTTTACTTTTAAGGCCCCCATTGGCATGAGGGGGGTGGATGCATGATTCCCAAAGGCTACAGAAATATGCATTTCCCCTTTCCATGCTAATGGCGTCTGCCATTAATGTGAAAGGGGGAAATGTGCCATTTCCGGAGGCTCCAGAAATAGCATACTTCCCCATTTCATGCCCAATGACGGCCACCATTAATGTGAAAGGGGGAAATGTGCATTTCTGGCAGCGAGCACTTGCTGTGGCTCATTGCTGGAGAACCTGACTCTGTCCATGAGGGCCGGGGGGAGGGGGCATTTACTGCCCTCATGGACCCAGTCAGACAGTTGCGACAATCCTACACATGATATCCTGAGCTTCTTTGAACACAATTTACATTGTGGAAAATACAGCATACAAATCAAAGTATAGTATAATATAATATAGCAGGTTTCTCTAACCTGGTGCCCTACATATATTTTGGACTTCAACTCCCATCAGCCTCAAGTCATCATGGCCAGTGGCCAAGAATCCTGGGAGTTGTCATCCAAAACACATGGAGGGCACCATCATGGTAATGTAGGGTAGGATATTGCCTTGTAAAGTATTTGTTGTAGGTAAGTAAAGAGGCACTCAAGAAATAACAGTTGCTAATTTTAATATTGCAACAATAAGTCTTTGTGTACTTTCTGGTCATGAGGCTGCATATATGGTTTAAGTCAGTGGAAAGACTTCTATTAAGGCCAGGTTGGCACTGCAGAGAAACCCGTGGTGGAGACAAATGAAGAATCCAACGATGATGCTTTGTCTGTCTGGATCCCTCCCTCACTCGAGCTTTCTCATGTACAAATTCACGTATGCAGAAGCATCAAACTAGTATTCCATCAGCCTCCCATATATATATATATATATATATATATATATATATATATATATATATTCATTCTTGTGATGGTGTTATTTTTACTACTTGAATCAAAGAGTTCAGTTAAAATGTAATGGTAGGGTTTCCTTTTCTGATTGGAAATTCTTACATCATTGTCCAGTCTGGAACATAAAACCATCCATCAATTTCACAGCCCTCTACTGTCTCCCTCCTTCCCTCCCTTGGGAGTTTCCAGATGGATTGATGAGTGGGATTATTGGACTCCTACCAGCTTGGTTCTTGCTGCCATTGTGCTTTGCAATCACAGCATGGCTGTAGGCTCTCTCACAGGTATTGTGGTGTCAACTTGCATTATCTTCCTTTTGGGAAAGGCATTGGAATAAATCCCAAGTCAACATGAGGATCACGGCTTATTGGGGCTGACAGCTGCTTAATTTTTGCTTAGTTGGTCATCTTTTCATTTATCCCTGCTCAACTGTTAACTGATCTCAGAACTCAAAGCAGGGTAAGGTAGCCAGGTCCTGCCCGGAAATGGCAACCACATGCTCTGAGATGTTGAGTGAAAATGTAGCTGTTGCCCCTCCTGCTCCATTCTTCCACAGGTCTTATCACCTACCTCCTCTGCTGCCTGATGTGGTGCAAAATTATAACATCACAGAGCTATGGGAGAAGCTGTATGTATAAGGTGAGTAGCTTTTCCCAGTTTCGATCATTACGAAGCCCGATTATTCTATTTATCATAAAACCAAGAGAATTTGTCCTATAAATAAGAAATTTGGCATAGAAATCCAAAAAACATCAGAAAATTCTCGTGAAGAATGGCTGAGTTACAGCAGTTAAAAATGCATTGAAGAGCAGGCACCACCCCATGTTTTGCAACCAGTGTCCTCCCAAAATATATCTTAATGGGGGGGGGGGGATTTACAATTATTTATTGATTTATTTCCTTGTTTGTTTCAACAAGAATTCCAGGGCAGTTTACAATACTAAAATCAAAAAACAATCACAATTCAAGTCCTGCATGTGGTTCCCTGCTAGTGGCTCCCTGGTCAACAGCTGGTTGGCCACTGTGTGAACAGAGTGCTGGATTAGATGGACCCTTGGTCTGATCCAGCAGGGCTCTTCTTTTGTTCTTATGTTCTAATATAAAGCAATGATAAAACATTAGTTAGAAGCAGCAGGATGACCAGGTTCTAAAAGAAGCACTTCACCAAGGGTGTGCCTTTAGCTAATTTGGTGAAAATCCATTATCTATTCCGAGAGTTATGAGATTTCGAATTTATTTTATGATTGTTATTGATTGGTTATGTTGTTGTTGTTCCTCACCCTAGGAATCACCCTGCCTCAGCTGTGCTTGGTTGATGAAGTGCTAGGCCGTGGCACAGCCCTCCTCTCCTGTGGCAGGGGCATCTGGTGATACACACACAGAGAGACACATGACCCTTTGCAGGTTCTTCAGATCCAGAAGAAGGAGTGACTTTTATGCTTAGGGAGCACTCAGTGCCTCTTAGAGATCAATATAGGGGTCAAACCAAATCAGCTGATGTGCAGCTGCAAATGGCAAATGAAGGGGAGGAATGAAAGAGGGGCTAGGAGGGACCACCCTACACCCTCTCCTCAATCTCCACTGCTCACAACATGCGTCATTGAGGTAGCCTGTTTCCTGGCATCTGCCGGATCACTGGCCTGGCCTCATGTTCTTATGCATCAAAGGGATGGTAGCTCTTGCTCTGTTGTAGTTTCCTTTACATCGTATTTTCACTTCTCTCCTATGTATTTCATGAATTTAGCTTGGTGTCATTGCTAATGCTGGCAATGCGGCGTACATGTTAGAGAGGCAGTGCAGTTGCATTCCATTGCCTCCGATCTCAGAAGTCATGTTTTTACATTATAGGCAGCTGCCACTGTCTGACCTAGTAAAACAGCTGGTTTCTGGAAGTCATTTTCTCCCATATGCACTTTTTAAGAAGTCTGCAAAATAAATTAGAGAAAGAGACCTGCTCATAACCAGCTGATTACTCTATGGACCTGCTATAATTTCTGGTTTCACTTTGCCACTAATTTCAGTTTCTAAACTCTATTCTTGACCAAGTTATTTCATTTGTTTCCAAATATATTTAAGTCTCTACATGCCACCCTCTTTCTTGAAAACCTCACTCATAGCTCCTAGTCTGAAAACTGCCAGGTTGTGCTTCAAGTGTGTTAGTCTTGGTGCCCAGAACCATGCCAATTGGGCCTTTTCTAGGATTTACCATCTAAACAGGATCTTGACTATTTGTCTGGATAGTTTACCTTCCTGCGTGGCAGACATTCAAGGACTTCAAGGTGATTTCTTTGGACTGTAGCAGCACCGAAGCTATCTAGACACCCGAAGCAGGTGTTAACCTTTTTTAGTTTGGTTTCAAACACTTCAGACATTTAAGAAGGGGCTGCATTCTGGGGAATGCCATGACACAATATGTCTTGCCCTTCTTGTATCACCCAGATATGCTTATCCTAAGAAAAGTTGGGTGGTGATCAGGGCTGGTGGCAAGGGTAGATATGGTTGGGCACAGGCTGAAGGCCCACATCTGAGCAGAGGCCTACTGACAAGAGCCCCTTGGAAGAGCTGTCCTTTTCACCACTGCAAACTGCTTGTTCACCCACCTTTATTGTCCCAGCCAATAATGGTGGTGTAGTGGCTAAAGTGTCAGACTGGGAGTCGGGAGATCCAGGTTCTAGTCCCCACTCGGCCGTGAAAACCCACTGGGTGACTTTGGGCCAGTCATAGACTTTTAGTGCAACCCGCCTCACAGGGTTGTTGTGAGGATAAAATAGAGAGGAGGAGGAGGATTATGTACACTGCCTTGTGTTCCTTGGAGGAAAAAAGGTGGGATATAAATGCAAAAATAAATAAATAAAAATGAGGCACAGTAGATGCCACTGTCTGTTTGCTGACTGGCTCTCTTGCCAGGCAAGCCCGTGATCATAATGATGAGGAAAAGGAGGAGGAGCAATAGCAGCTGATGACAATGGCAGTGAGTAGGGATGTATGAGAAATTATTTTCAGTTCATCAGGAAACAATGAAAGCCAAGAGACAGTGAGGTAAATTCCATGCATTCATTTAAATTAATCAGGCAATTCTATGATGGCAGACTTTTGAGATGTTAGCAGACATGTAGTAAAGAGGGGGGCAGGGGAATTGGGAACCATGGAGGCATAGGGCTGCAAGGTCTACAGCTTTTGAAGAATCCTGTACCTCTAAGAGTCGCATGGAAGGGAGCATTCTATAAGATGCATCTTCTTTTGTCAAGAGGGTGGTATGATGGAAAAGCCATGACAGGTGATATCCTCCTGTTTCTGCCTCTCATGCCCTGCCAACTATCATGAATGCTGGCAAATGGTAGCCCACAACCATTTAAACAAGTAGAGGAAGATTCCCATCTACGTAGTGGAAAGAGGAACACTCCCATTTACATGGTGGTGGGAGGAGTGTCTATAAACTAAGCCATAATTTCTGTCTTCCTAACCATATGGCTATCAGTCTTTGGGCTAGTTCAGTTAATCACATCTCTGCTTAATAAACCAAGCTATAAACCTTTGTGAGCAAACTCTAGCCCCTTGCTGCTCCCTGTGTGGCAGGAGTAAACAAACCAGGAACTTTATAATTCAAGTGGTTCCCAATTGGGGGTCCGTGAACCCCAGGGGGTCCATGTAATCCACCTAGGGGGTCCGTGGCACCATTCACATATTCACCATTCATTTCTGGAGTCCACTGACAACGAATTCCTACCAGAAGTAAAATATAACATCACTGAACACCTGCAACTAGCTTCAGAGATTACTTCCCTGCACCTAATCCTGAAAACTCATGGATAAGGAATCCTTTTGAATGTGGTGATGTACAACTAACAACTCTATCTGTGGAAGAACAAGATGCACTTGTTGACGTGACTTGTGATGGTTCATTGAAATCATTTTTCAAAGAACATAGACTGGACCAATTCCGGGTGACGGTTTTTCCTGATTATAAGAAGTTAGGTGAAAAAACTTTGAAACATCTAGTTCCCTTTTGTTCCACATATCTGTGTGAACAATTTTCGACATTTTGTTATATGAAGAACAGGCATAGAAATCGGCTCGATGTTGATCCAGATTTGAGATTAAAAGTACGAAATATTGAACCGGATGTGGAAGGGATTGTTCTGGACAAAAAGAGGCATGATTTCTCCCATCACATTTAGGTTTAGTAGCTGCTAGACATGTCATAATTTGTTCAATTGTAAACTAGACATTAGTAAAATTAAATTCGTCTTTATATTCCTAACTAAATTATTGTTATTTTTGCGTGGTAATATCACAAATATCACAAATGTTATGGTCTGTTTTTAAGTATACCTAAAATCCTTTGCTTATTAGGAGCTACCCCTTATTTTCTCCAAAAACATGCTTCGCACAAGTAACTACCATAGAGATAACAATTTTTTCAAAAGTAGGGGGTCCATGGCTTGGCATTTGAAAAACAAGGGGTTTGCAGTACTTAGCTAATTGGGAACCACTGTTATAATTAATTATCATTTCCCATTTCATCCAAATGGGGGCAACTATGGTTAACTGTTTTGGAAGAAGCCAGGATGTTCAGCCAGCTTCAAACCATGGCTTTGTATCCTGGCTTGTTCCAAAGCCATTAATAATAGTTTCCTGGTTTGGATGAAATGGGTAACTATAGTTTATTGAACAGTTCCTGGTTTGTTCACTCACTTGCACTGAAGGAGGAGCAAAGGGACTGTGTGTGCAGCCATAAAGCTAGTTCATGTCTCAATTTATTAAGCTGAGATATGATCTTCCAAGTGTGTTCTTTGGGTCACATGTTGCCCCCCAAAAGTCAGTGGAGCTGCTCTAGGTGAAGTGCTTTGAGGCCTGCAGCTTTGACCATGAACTGCCAGTAGTTGTTACAATCACTGCTGTTGTGTTCAGGACTTTAGCATGATACACAATATCCATGTCAATTAGGCGCTCTGGTGGTTTCGGCTGCCTGAGCCCCTGGACCTTATAACACATTATCCTTCTGCAATATGAAAAAGATAAATTGGAAATGGGAGCATATGCTATGCACATCTGTCTCCTACAAATCCTGTTCAGCTTCACACATTCAGAACAAATTCTAGGCAAGAGGCCACCAGGAAACTGTCCAGTTCTCTGTACCCGATGCCCAGCTCTGTCAGACTGGCTGCAGAATAATTTATTTCACATAGCTTACTGGCCAAGGAAAACATATTTGTGCCCTGTGGCAGGGAAGCTCTGAAATGAATGCCCTGTGTTGCAAATTATGCACCCTGGGGGCTGATCTTAGATCGTGTGCCGCCTCACCTGTAGGAACCTATAAGCAAGCAGACGGGTCCACTTTATACTGCTGTGTTTATCACTTTATCACTGCAGTTTTAAAAATAATCAGTTTATGACCCCCCGCATGTGTGTTGAGTGACTCTCCATTTCCTTTGGGGAAGTGATAAATGCTGCAATTTGCTCTTAATTTCACTGATATGCAACATCATTTTAAATCTTGAAAGAGAGGGCAACAAACCCTTTGCAAATAAAATAAAATCTTCCATATGTTGTTGTGTGTGCATGCATGAATGTGCATAGGGTGTGGGTGGGTGTGTAGAGATGTTGTTAAAAGTGTAAATCTATATATTTCCTCACTTTACATTCCGGGTTTTATTGTTCTTATTTGCACCTCTTTAAGAGAAGAGGGAGGGACTGTATTATTGTCATTATTTGAAATGCTTTTACGCTATACACACGAGTACTGAAAATAAACTTAGAACAAAATGGCTTAAAACATACTGTGTGAGTGACCAAAAGGAAATGCAGCCAGATTGGTGCTATAAATCTAGTTGGATTTCTCCAGCAGTATCATTCCACCCCACGGAACTGTGCCAACCTACCCTGGCTTTGTTTTTCCATTTGCCTGGTCCACTTTGGCTCCTACATTTTCTTCATGAAAGGAACATTCTGCATGAACCCAATGGCTCAGTGGACAGCCAAAATATAACACATTTTTTGTGTGTTGGAATGAAACCACCCAAACCATTCCAGTAATTATGGATTCAGGTAAATTGCAGTGATATTTATATAGGTTTAATATAGTCATCATAAAGAAAATGGATTTGGATAAGCAGACTTGAAATCAGTTTTACTGTACTTTCATGTAGATGGTAATAACTTCTTCCAGCATTACGGATGAAGTATACAGATCCAGAGATATTATTAACCCTTGTTTGATTGTGATGGTGAAGTCATATATTTCAATCATCACCCTTAGGGATTTTAAATTAAGAGAGCCATTTCAGGGAGAAGGAGTCAGTTCTCACTACGAGCTTCTTTTCATACAGATAATGGTGGAGACAGAGCTACAATTAAGGCACAGCAGTTTATAGAATCATAAAATCATAGGGTTCTAAGGGGCCATTGAGTCCAATCCCCTGCTCATTGCAGGAATCCAGATGGCTGTCCAGTCTCTGCTTGAATTCCTTCAGCGACGGAGAGCCCGCCACCTCCCTGAGCAGTTGGTTCTGTTGTCTGACTACTCTGACCATTAAGAGGTTTCCCCCCTAATGTTCAACCAAAATCTGCCTTTTCTGTAATTTAAGCCCATTATTTTGTGACCTAAGTCTTGGATGATAGGGAATAGGGTGCAGCCCTCTTCTATGTGACAACCCTTTAGGTACTTGGAAACTGCTATCACAGCCCCCCTCAAAAGTCTAAACATACCCAGGTCCTTCAAGCTTTCCTCATAGGACTTAGTTTCTAGCCTCCCAATCATCTTTGTTGCCCGTCTCTGAACTCATTTCCATTTATCCAAATCCAGTGTACCTATATTGGCATGCTTTGTTGCCTTTTGCTGCTGCAAAGCCTCCATTTGCTGCTGGGCTTGCTGCTGCAACTTTGATTTCTTTCTGGAGCACTGTTAGGGCTCCATCACACCTATGTTTTTTATCCAGTTTTCATCCGCGGTTTCCCCCTCCATTTCCTTAGTGAGTTGAGTGCTGGGCACTTTCATGTCTGTGCACTGTTGCACGTAAAATAGAGACCTGCTGGTTCCTTTACTTAAGAGTAAATCCTATTGATTTCAACTGCATTTACATCTAGGCCATACTAAAATCCCATCTCTCTCTGTTCAGTGGTGTTTACTCAAAGGTAAGCATGCACTGGAGACGCACAGCTTCCCATGATCACTGTGTCAAGTTTAAACTCCGTAGATTTAAAGGGTACACAGGTATAAGCATTTTTGTTAATTTTCATTTTAAAAATTCCTTAAAATCAAGGCATGAACCAATCTGATTCAAACATGGCATGCCTAAAGCTCTACTCAAGAGCTCTCACAGACCCAAGTTTCAACTCTTTATCTTCAAAAATGATGGAGCTGCGGGCAAGGAGGGTGGGGTTGGAGCAATAAAAAGTCCATTCATTCCAACATTCCACATGGAGTGCTGGAGGAGGAGAACCACCCCACCCTCCCCTTTCATCAGCAAGACTCCATTCAAAGTGCATGCCCCCAACAAAGGAAACAGTGAGACAGAGGCACTACACAGGGGCTGAAGGGCGAACCCTAAAGTCACTTGGGGAAAATAATTCAGATTTTCCCCGCTCCAAAAAGAAACAAAACATGAAGGGGAAGAGGCAAGATGAGCACAAGACAAGGATGACATCATGTGAGTACCGGGCTGCAAAACCACACACCAGGCATAGCAAGTGTGCGATAAATCGCTGGTGTGATGGGCTCTCCGTTTTTAGTTCATGGGCTCTCAATTTTTCTCAAGGCAACAATATCCACTGGTGATGGTGATCCCCACATCTCCAAGTCCTGGCCAACACTAACAAATTGATTTTTTGTTGTTGTTGTTTCATTTACCAATACAGAAGCAGAATATATATATATATATATATATATATATATATATATATATATATATTCATTCCTACAGGCAGCAGACAGATAATCTGCTAAGGCTGAGTCTGACTCCAAGAGAGCAGCATCCACAGCCACCCCACTCCCAGCTTTCTTGCTAAACTGTAAAACCAGATGTTTTCTCTGATGTTGGACATGCGCTATGGGGGAAGACCTTGCTTTTGCAAACTTCCCATGCATGCCAGGTCACTGTTAACTGCACTTAGCACATGCACTGTTCAATTTGCCTGTTAGTATGTCATAGGGTGACCATATTTTGGAAAACAAAAAGGAGGACAACATGGTCGCCCCCAAGGGGGCGTGTCCAGCACCAAGGGGGCGTGCCCACCCGAACATAGCCTTGGTCACATGTCTGATTTTACAGCACACATTTAAGACAAATCTCTTCTTCATAACATCTTAATGTTAAAATCACTGAAATAAAGAACAAGTGAGAGATTCAATGTATCTGAAATTAACTTCACTCACTCCTACTTTTGTAGATTTTGCTGTACTTTGAAGCTTTTGCTATACTTTTTGTGTTATTTATTTATTTATGTTATTACATTTATATACCGCCCCACAGCTGAAGCTCTCTGGGCGGTTTACAACAATTAAAAATAGTAAACATTAAAAGTATACAAAAATTTAAAAAACATAAAAACAGTATAAAAACAACAGTATAAAAAGTGTTACATTCTCCCCTTCCCTCAAATATTTTTTCTGACTGTATCTTCACTCATTGCAAGCTGCTGTTGTTGTTAACAGCGTTTGCTACTGGCCCCAGATCTGTTTCAAATTTGGTATGGCTAAAGCTCTACCTAAAAGCTATCATGGTGCCAACTTTCAGCTCTTTATCTTTAAAAATGACAGTTTAAAAAATAATAATTTTAAAACCTCATTTTTAAAAAAAATCCTAAAAAATTAATGGATGAACGGATCTCTTTCAAATTTGGTGTGGCTAAAGCTCTACCTAAATCCTATCATGGTACAAAGTTTCATTGCTTTATCTTTAAAAATGACGATTTAAAAAATAATAATTTTAAAACCTTAATTTTTAAAAAATTCCTAAAAAATCAGTAGATGAACAGATCTGTTTCAAATTTGGTATGACTAAAGCCCTTCCTAAGAGCTACCATTGTGCCATGTTTCATGTATTTATCTTAAAAAATGACGGAGTTATAAGCATTTTTGTTAATTCCCGTTAGAGCTGCTCTTTGTAAAAAATCCGGATTTCCCCTCCCCCTCCCGGATTTGCCGGTTTGCAAATCCGGCCATATGGTCACCCTAGTATGTCACTAATTGATGTTCTGGGTGGTATTGTTAACATATGAATTGACCAGTACATACAGTAAATAGAGATGTTGCAATGCTGGGAATTCCATTCATTTAAGCCCAACACAATTCTGCAATGTATCCTTTCCAGTAAGCAGTGGTGGATCCACCATCACCCCCGATTTTTGAAATGTTTTGCACATCCACCAATGTTTTGCAGATCCACCATCACCCCCAATTCTGGAAATGTTTTTCACATTTTTTTCCAGTAATGATACAAATTGATACTTTTTTTTGAGGGTGAGGGGTAGGAATCTTGACATTTCTGCAAATGGTGTCAGAATTTTTTTAAAAAAATGGCAGTCTTGTGCAAGTGCGCATGATCACAAGTCTGTCCCCTACGTAACCCTGCAGAGGTATATTCCCCTCTTGTAGATACCTTTATTGTTTAGCCCAGTAGAGCCATATTCCATATTTGTCAAATTTGAACTCGTTAATTCCGTCCCCCAGGCCTTCACTCAGAAGTACTTAAATGGAGGATGAAACAGAACAAACTCTATCAGAGCCAGAGTGGAAGAAACCATCGAGATTTCACCCCAAAATGCAATTGTCATACATTCCTAGTAATACATGTTTTCAATATTGTAATCAGTGGTGGAAAGTTTACAGAGGAGCAGTCTTTTCCAATAGCAAGTGTCCCATATAAATAATGACTTACTGGGTGTGGTGTCATCAGATGACAAGTGTGAAACTTTGAGGCCTACACAGGCTTGAGTTTTGTTTACGCCTGAAGGCCCAAAAATCTCCTGATGGGAGGGGGCATTCCTGAGTTTCATTTCCCCCGTAAAGGAATTAAGTTTCATTTTCCCAGTTTTAGGTTACCTGATTGTATGGTTTCAGTTCTGGGAGAGGGTATAAAAAGGGGTGGAGTTAACTGTACAGGGGGAGAGGGGAAGAGCTGCAAAGAGAGCGATTCTGAGGAAGAAAAGCCAAGAGAAGGCTGGAAGGGACTCTAGGCCAAAGCCTACAGGTGAAAGAGTAGCTAGGCTAGAAGAAACTGCGTTTTTATTTCTATTTTAAATGCCTTTTAAAATCTTACAGTTCTGTTTGAGTAAATGCCTTAAGTTTATGTGTCTTTGCCTTATGTCATATAATCTAGTAAATAGTTGTTGTTAAAACCTGGTGTTCAGGCGTGTCATTTATACCACGCTGAAGGCCTAAACCCCACGTTACTAAGAGGGGAAGGTAAAAACATGATATCAGATGAGAAGAAGGGCTCTTAAAGAGGCAAAACATCTTTAAGGGGCAGATCAAGGAGTCCAAGTAAAGGAGGAACCTTGACAACAAGATACTGGGTTGATTCAGAAACTGCCCTCTTTAAATGGAAGGGATCTGCACACGGAGGGCACCTCTGTGCAATGTTCAGGCATCCCTCCACAACATTCTGTATAATGTTGGGGGGGGGGGTGATGGAAGGGTCAGCGAAATCTGCTTCAGTCAGCCCAATTGCACATATCTGGATCTGGAACCAGCCCACAATCTCAAGAATGCATTTTATCTGTGTGCATTACATATGTGATGTACCTTTCATATCAGAGATAAAGAAGGAAGATTTCATAGCAAGAACATTTTACAGAAATTATTGGATGGGGAAAGAGTTCCCAATCATAAACTTCACTGATGTCCCCAAACCCACAGGATTTAGGGGGTCTGAAAACAAAGCTGAGAGAAAGCAATTTCCACTGTGTGAGAAAAATGGCATTTTTATTCATTTGTATGACAGTTGTGCTTCCTTTCCCTCATTTTACATAACAGGACCAGTCTCTTTGATATACTGTGCCTGTTTGCCAGCTGAGAAAACTTTATAGTAGGTAAGGTCTAGCCAGGGCACATCCCCGTTAGTTTGGGTACATCTCCTGTCTGAATGTACTGTAGTGTGAATGTAAGCAATTTTGGAATTTCCTTCCTGGTGTGAGAAGGGCCCTCACTGTTCAGGAAACATTCGAAAATCATTTTCCCTGAACATTAATTTAAAAACTCAGGTAAGGGACCACTCGAAAAGTGTCTGTCAAATGAACCAATTGGGAAAAGTTGAAGCTTGAAAAATCAGCTGGTTTCCAAAGGGAGTCATAGGGCCAAAGTAGCCATAATGTTACATGCATCTTTTAAAAATGCAAATAGTATCACCTGGGAAGCAGGGCTGGCCCTTCCATGAAGCGGGGTGACATCCACGCCCCAGGGGGAATAGTAGGAGAAATGGTGGATTATGCACACCCACACACACACCCGATACAGCCAGGAGGACCTGCTGCCACCGTGCTCCCTTCCTTTGCTGCTGCTAATACTGCTGCCATCATCACTACTGTATCAGCTGGAAAAGTTTCTTCAGAGAGGCGGCCATGCTCAAATGATTGGCTGTGAAGGGTTCTTCCTCGGAGTCAGGCTTTGTGGAAAGATGTCTGTCCCTGGAGATTGCCTGTAGTACTGGTGCTCTCCAGAAACCCAGATTCCCACAATGTCTGGTTCTGAGGAATGAGCCCCACAAGCCAGGCATTTGGGCATGGTTACCTCTCCGCAAAAGTTGTGCCCCCATGAGCATCCTAGGAATGAGTACTCAAATATTCCTGCCTATTTCCTAGGATGCTTTGGGGTTGCTCTAGGAATGAAGCCTCTGTGACAAGAACAATAGATCCCATTCCTAGAGTATCATTTCATTTTGGTCGCCAAGGGAAGGGTTAAAGCTGTGAGAGGATGTGTGTGTTGATGAGTGAGTGGTTTCTGTATGTAATGGGGGCCTAAGGGGACCACAGCCCCTGACAGATTGCTCTCCAAAGAATACAGCACAAGTTGCCCACCCCTCTCTTAAACTGAAAGGTATATTTTAAAATAATAATAATAATAATAATAATAATAATAATAATAATAACGTATACAAGAGAAGTGTAGTGTGAGTTGTGTGTGTATGTGTGTGTATACATGTGAGTTGCATATGAATGTGCTTGTGTGTGTGTGTGTGCACATGTATATGCAAGCAGATGTGCAGCCACCCAACCCCCCGGATCCAACACTCGATGTGACCCTCAGGACCAAAATGGTTCTTCACCCCTGCCCCAAATGAAAAGTATCCCCCTGCAAGCAACTTGTTTTGGTGCCCAGATAGAAACTAGCCAGTGACAGTGATCTACCAATTTGTTTTGTTTAAAAGGTCTTTTTCTGCATTTCCCACCCAACCAAGGCAGCATCTATGGTAAGACTGGGAAATTGGGAGTGAAGAAATGTCAAATAATGCAAAACAATTTATGTCCTATAGTCTTTCAGGGGGCTGCCTATATGGCGCCGGGTTGCCGACACCTTAAGCAAAACCCCACACTTTCTCTTCAGTGGGGTGATGGTGGCTAATCCTGATGCACAGGGAGGGCATGGGGTGATGGTGGCCATTGGCATACTGGGCCATCCCGCTGCCTTGGTGGGTGGCGACCAATCAGGGATCGCCATCCGACAAGAAATGCCTCCTCCGCAACTCTGGAGCAAAGATAGGCAGCAGATGTGTCATACTTGCCAAGCTCCGGAGGGGTGGGGAGAAATTGGGGTAAGTGGGGAAAGCCCCACAATGGCTGCAAGGTGGCTGCTGCATTGTGTAACCACCACAGCACCACCACACACACCCTGCAGGGCTTTCAGACCATCTAGGCAGCCCCGAAGAGAAGAACCAAGAGGGGGTTTCTTTGTGTGAGTAAATTGGGTTTCAGAATCCCCATTTACAAAATTAGATAGTATGCAAAAAGCCCTTTCTAGTGGAAATTCAGGGGGAATGCAAAATTCTGTACCCTTTTGAAAAGCTTCACAGAACTTTGTTTCTTATAAGTAGGTAAAAACAGGTACTGGCTTTCATATTAGAATGAATGTTGCTCCTAAATTGTCTGTGGCACACAGTTTTATACCAGTCTATCAACTCCCATCTGGCAGTGGGAATGAAGTACAAAATGGTGAGCAAATAGTGAAACTCTCACTCAAGGATTTGGTCTTGTTATCATCAAGTATATTTGGTTTCAGCCAACTGACAAACATAGCATTTCAACCCTGTTCGTCTTAGTTAATGGCTTTTTTTAAAGCAGCAATTCTTTGTAATTGCACTCTGTCAAAACAGGAAATCAAAATGAAGAGGTTAATTCTCTTTTTGCTTCCAGAATCTCTCTCTCTCTCTCTCTCTCTGTGTGTGTGTGTGTGTGTGTGTGTGTGTGTGTGTGTGTGTCTCTCTCTCGTTCGTGTTAATGGATTTGTAATATATAAACATTGCACAGCTTGGGTTTATTTTTATTTCAGATTTCTTTGCCACTGTATCCCAAGGGCTCAGGGTGGATTTGAAGTCAGACTTTATTTTGTGTGTGCATTAAAAAAGTTAAACTAAATGATTCTGAGGCTAGTGGCAATAAGACACATCCTCTTTCATAGATATGAGGTCCTCTGACTCAGTTTCTCCTTCGTAGTAGTCATGAATGTTATATGCTGTGTGGTTCTGTCATGCAGAGCAGAGAGTTCTCCTGATCTCCTTAGTATGGGGAAAATCTGCTGGTTGACAGAGATAATGGATACTGACTGAGGAGCAGATGGAGGTAGCCAGGTACTTTTGTCCTAACCTATATGGCTGGTTTGCCCAGATCTAAAGGTGATTGTCTCCACATACAATCCTATACAACCCTTTTCAGTCTTGAAGGCCACATCAGATGTCTGCCAGAGTGCCAAAGGCAACACGTGTGTATGCACACACACATATGCACAGTCGTTCTCACTCTCACACACTCATTCACACATTTCCCTTATCTAGCCGTAAAGTCTAGTCTCTTCTGGCAGGCCTACCCAGATGAATTTTAAACCTAAGAATTTTAAGATGCTGTGATTGTTATTTTAATATTGTATTGGTTTTATATGCTCTTTTAACTAATTTTATGTATTATATTTTATTTAGTGTTGTCCCCTGCCTCGATCCAGAGGGAGAGGCAGGTAATAAATAATTATATTATTATTATTATTATTATTATTATTATTATTATTATTATTATTATTATTATTATCGATCTCTCAGAAGAGATTGGAGATATAGGAGGGGTTTCCCACCCTAGCCCTGGCAAGAAAAAACCCTTGATGGTGCTAGTGCTAACGAAGGAAACTCTGGGCAGGGTCCCACAGTTCTACGGGCTGCACTTGAAGCTGTTGAGGGCCTCAGGTTGCACAGCCCTGCTATATGCTGCTAAGACAATGTACTCAGTGGGACTTATTTCCGAGTAGACATGCAGAGGATTGCAACAGCCAGGGAGCTTTTCAAGCTCTTTCACTATGGACAGATATTTGGCTGCAACATTTTAATTCTGAGTTAAACATTGTTAAAATTTATACATAAACCTCACATGTCTGCTTTTGAGTTTTGGGAGCCAGTGCACACATTATACACATTCATGTTATCTATCTATCTATCTATCTATCTATCTATCTATCTATCTATCAATCATTTAAACACAAGGCTTTTGGGAGAATGCAAATAGGGATGCTAGATAAATAAATAAAATATTTGAGATAAACATTGATAGGGAGAAAAAAAATCCCTTGATTTATGAACGGACTCTGGTCTATACATAATATGTACAACTACCAGGAAGAATTTGGCCTTAATTTTGGCTGAACATGCTAGGTTTGTTTGGACGTGTGTATATATGTGGAAGGGGAAACCTACCTAAACTTTTAATAGTTTCTTTACAAGTGTGATACAGGTATTTTCCTACAATAAAACATTTAACATTCCCATCCAGTGAGTGCTGTTCTTGGCTTCTTGCTTTATTCCAATTTACTTTCCTTCAATCTGTGGATAGGATTCTTGAAACAGTTGTACCTAGTGAGTAGGTAAAAGCTGGCCCTGTTTTTTTTTATATACAAATAAATGTTATTCCTAAATTATCTGTAGCTTATAGCTTTATACCTGTCGCCCTTCTCCCATCTGGCAGTGGGTGTGAAATACGGAAAGGTGAGCAAACAGTGACTTGTTCCGTAAAACGTGTTGCTGAAACTGTTGGATAAAATTGAAAAGAAATGACATCTTTACCAGAAAAAAGAGCTAGGGTGACCATATGGAAAGGAGGACAGGGCTCCTGGAACGTTAACAACTGCATAGAAAAGGGAACTTCAACAGGTGTCCTTTGTATGCATGCAGCACCTGGTGAAATTTCCTCTTCATCACAACAGTTAAAGCTGCAGGAACCCTGCCCTCTTTTGTATTTGGTCAGTAGGATAGATTGGATGCTATGTAGATAGTATGAGTATGATACCAAATGTTATTATGATACCATATCATGATAGTTAAAATGGGGATAATATGGGTATAAAAATGTGAGTCCATTCACATATATTCATTAGATATGTGTATTATCTAATCATAAAATTAGGTAATTCTAAGCCTATTCTGATCTACCACTGGTTTGGCCTTTGGTTATATACTTCAGCTACAATACTATACACATGCACCTGGGAGTAACCTCAAAGTGAATGGGATTTATTTCTAATATAGTACAGGATTCTTTTGTTACCTATCTGAATATAGGTTTTTCTATCAATAAGACTGGGGGAGAGCAATCCTATGCCCCCTAGACAGAGCTTGGGGGTGGCATAAGATTGTTCAGTTTCCTGGCTACAAGGTCAGGGATAGGGCTCCAACCTGGGAGCCAAGAAACTGCACTGACCACCCCTCCCCCTTGTAGTCAGTGCAGAGAAAACTGCGCCAGAGCTCAGAGATGAGAAAAAGGCGGGCATTCCCAGGGGAGGGGAGGAGACTGGGTGGCTATGGTACACTATTTCCCTCCCCTTCCAAGGCGCTGGTGCTAGATGGGCACAATTACCCATCTAGCAGAAATGCAGGGTGGCTGGGATCTCTCCTTCCACCCTACAGTGGATACACAGCAGCCTCTGAGTTCAGAGCCTGCTAACTATTTGGATAGGGTTGTGCCCTAAGAATATTATTTAAAAGATTCCAGCCTTCTGCTATATGTTTGTAGGTCAATTTAGTACTGAACATCTGCAATGCTTTGTTGAACTTCAGAAACTGTTCTCGGTCCTGGAATATATGGGGTGAGAGCTTAATACTTTTTTTTATTAATAGTGTCTGCTAAAGGAACACAACACAACACAACACAACACACACACACACACACACATACACACACACATTTCCCTGTTGTTTGAAACTGCATAGCCATTCCCCTTGGACATCTAATTTAGGGGTGGGCAACGTGTAGCCCTCCAGATGTTCTGGCCTACAACTCCTATGATTCCTCACCACTGGTTGTGCCAGGAGTTGCCCACCCCTGATCTACTGCATCAGTGACTACATTGGCAGGCAACAGTCTGCCATCTGCAGCCTCAAGCCAGGGTCTTTTCCTGATCTTTTTAACTGAAGATGCCAGGGATTGTGCCTGAGACCTTCTGCATATAACACATCTGCTCCACCACTGAGCTATGGACTTTTATGGACTTTTTACAAGATTTCTAAAGGTACGGCATACCATTTTCCCCTGGCAGCAAAGAAATCCAGAGAAATCAAATACTGGAACTTGAGTATGGCAGCCAAGGCCCTAAGATGCCATGGAAAGGAATGGTATGAGGAGGCCCTATGAATGTGACCGCCAGACAAGTAACTGTTGTTGTTATGTAGCAAAACTAGGCCCAGATTTTAAGACATTTGAAGCAGCAACAGAACTAATTTAAGGAACCATTTCTAAATTTAAGGTTTGGGTTCCAGCAACTATTTGCTTTGTAGTTGTGAAAAATAAAATCTACTCGTTGGTCTAGTGGCTCTAATCCTTTGGGTCCTGACAGCCACATACTGGGCAACCAGAACGGATGGCACAGTTATGCATTCCCCATACAATTCTTCCATTCTTGTACAAACATGTTTCTAATATCCTTTTGTAAAGCCCTCAAATAAAGCCCACCTTAATTTGGCGGTTAACATTCCTATCTCATAGTTCCAGTAACATAGTTTTGCTGAGGTTTTCCTGTGCTCAGTTCACCACCAGCAGAGGGAGGGCCAAGACAAACTCCAGAATTGGTGGTTCCCTCTAAATACTTTAGGAAGAATAGGATGTTTCCATTCACCACTGTATATTGACTCTTGCTATGCTACCGATGGTAAATCATTTGATGACATCATATTGTTACATTTGAATCCAAGTACAAATAAGCGGTCCCTTCCATGAGGGCACATAAAACGGTCCATTTTGACTCACTCTACAAACTGTTTATGGGTTGCTTGGAGCTTTCAGGGTTTTTACAAGAGAACATCCACTGTTCCTTCCTGGCTTGGAGCCAGACTGGACATGTTAACTTTGCCTAATTTCCAAAGACATTTGGTGAGAATGCTTCATAATACATGAGTATGTGTCTTTCCACCAGGAACGTAACACCACCTCTCTCTCTCTCTCTTTGCTATTTCCCCCCTAGACAAATTAAACCCACTGTTTTATGAGCTTCTTCTAAATGACAGAACAGTAACTTGCCTTGTTAGATATCAGTGCTACCGTTCAGAAGGACCACTGTGTAACTAGAAGGCTTTCATGGGTTGGTTTGTCTTTTTGTTTTGTTTTCCACTTTCTGGAGTTCATTAGCTTTAGCCAAGGGATTCTGTAGTTGAACCAGTTCAACCTGGTTTGAGAGCAGAGAGTTAAATGCCATTATAGCCCTATGTGCATAGAGGTTTGTGTGTGCACAAGGATGGATAAAGAGAAAAAAGAGGATGTGCAGGGTGCGGGCAGAAGGAGTTCACAGGAAAACAAAATTGCAGCATTGCTTCTTAAAGTACAACGTAACTCCAGGGTTTTAATTAGCATCTTTGATGATGGGATGAAGTATGTACGAGATTAAGCATTTCTCACATAAAAACAGCATCCGTGCCAAGTGCAAAGATACATGACTGACACAATATATTATCTGCCTAGATGCTGAGTGGATGTACTAAAGGCACACACTTATTTTGCAGGCCGCTGTGGAAGCCAGTGGCTGAACATTTGTCTCTAATAATAGCATCATGACCAATCAGAGAGTGATTTTACAGGGAAAACTTCCCCTAAGGAGAGAAATCCCAGGAAAGATTGTCCTTATAATCAAAGTATGAGTGATTGAATAGTGATGCAACCATGGACAATGCTAGCTCCGGGTTTTTTAGAGCCATTGGGCAGGACACCCTCAATGGGGCCTCTCCCTGAGCAAGATTACCTCCACACCACCATATTCACCAGCTGCTATTACTTCTCCTTTTCCTCATCATTACTAATATCTGCTTGCTTGCCAGGCAGAGAGTCCATGAGAGCAAGTAGGTAGTGGCATCTACGACTACTGCACCTTCTTTTCACGATCACCATTGCCTGGGCCAGAGTGGGAGCCAGGTGAACGAGTAGGTCTGCAATGGTCAAGAGAAGGAAAGCTTCTGCTAAGGTTTTGCCCCTTGCCCATGTTATTATTATTATTATTATTATTATTATTATTATTATTATTATTATTTATTTATATAGCACCATCAATGTACATAGTGCTGTACAGAGTAAAACAGTAAATAGCAAGACCCTGCTGCATAGGCTTACAATCTAATAAAATCATAGTAAAATAATAAGGAGGGGAAGAGAATGCAAACAGGTACAGGGAAGGGTAAGCAGGCACAGGGTAGGGAAAAACTAACACCATGATGCTGACCCTGACCATGGGACACAGTTTATTTTCACTTTATTTTCACTTTCCTTATATTTTACTAGGGCCAGATCTACACCAAGCAGGATATTGCATTATGAAAGTCATATGAAAGTGGTATATAAAAGGCAGGAGCCATGCCATGCAGGATACAGCGGTATGAAAGTGGTGTATGGTATGTGTCAATGGGCCCCAACAGTTGTCAGTGTACTTCAATGCTGCTATAAAGCAGTAGTGTGGCTCCTGCCTTTTATATACCACTTTCAAGCTGCTTTTATAGTGCAATATCCTGCTTGGTGTAGATTAGGCCTAGGTGTGCCTTCTCTTTGCATAGAATCAATTGAGTAACTGCTCCCCACTTTAATCCCACATCCACAAACATTTTGTCCTCCGCTTTGGTGTGTGTCTGGGGTGGGGTGGGGAATTGACAAGTTCTTTGACAAGTATAGAATATGGTTCTGCTGGGCTAAATGAAGTAGTGTGTGGAGAAGATGAAACTGACAAGGATAATTACAAGAGGAGAATACAAGAAGGTTGCAGCAAACAGGCAGACTTGTGATCATGCACACTTGCACCAGATCCCCATGACACCACTTGTACAGATTTCAAGATCCTGTCCCCAGATTGGGCAATTTACCCTTCGCGCAAATGACAGAACCCGAAAAAAGTGAAAAACGTTTCCAGAATTGGAAGAAAAATCCACTACAGTCTACCTCCTCTTATTGGAATGGAAATGCTGCAGAATCCCATTGGGCTTAAATGGAACAGAATTCCCACTACTGTAAGATACCTTAAAAATTTCCCCTATTTCTTTTTTTTATATAGAGAGAAAGGTGTCTAATAAAGGACACAGACATGAAATGCTGGGCTAGATAGGTATTCTGATTTGGTGTAAGGCAGCTTGGTATCTACTTTGAGCTATGATATAGAAATGTTATAGTGTTATAGAAATATTTTAATTAATACTTGAATTCTTGTAATTAATATTTTAATTAATACTTGAATAAATCAATATAAATACATTTCTCATCTCTTTATGCCACACACTGCACTCTGGATTCTGTGACTTTATCTGCGGGAGCTGATTTGTGGACAGTTTTGCCCTGCAGCTGAAGGCACAGAGCTTGGATTTGTTAGCCTTTGGGGTTTTTTTTTCCTAGTGCAAAGAGTTTGTTATTAATACTAACTCTAAAACTACAAGATGGATTTCTCTGACAGTCTAAACATGATGGTTATAACATTCTAATATATTTAGTCTCAAATTCTGTAACTGATAATATAGGGGTGAATGATAATATTTCTCAGATCTAGCCACAATGCTAGCAAAGTATTTTCAACTATTTGCAGACTAAGACTGCAGTCCTGTACACACTTAGCTGGAAGCAATCCCCATTGAATTCACTTGGATTTAATTGTGAGTAGTGTTTAGGATTGCACTGCCATGCATTTTCTAAAGTGGCATTGTTTTTAGTAGAGTGCTCTACACTTGGGAGTATTCAAAAAATGAGGATAAGTTTATAAAATTCTCACCCACAGGGTTGAATACCTCTGAGCATGTGCAGAGTGTTTCCATAATAAAGAGGATACTTCCTCACCTATCCAGCTGTGCTGTGGAATCTTGTAGGATATTTTAGTATGTTTTTAGGATGCTTTTAGGATGTTTTTAAACCATGTATACCATGTTTTTAATCAGTATTTTATGTATTTTATGTTTGATGTTGTTCCCTGCCTCGATCCAATCGGAGAGGCGGGTAAGGAATATATTATTATTATTATTATTATTATTATTATTATTATTATTATTATTTACATCCTGCTTGCCTAGAATCCCAGTTCCCCTTCCTACACCAACTTTGGCCCACAAAACGGTATTGCAGACCAAACTCATAAGTATCATGGTAACTATAGACAAAATGAGCCATATAAGCCACATATGATGTCATTTAGACTATAAGTGTTGGGATTTGGGGGATGTAATAGTAAATTATAGTTTAGTGCTACATGCACTCACAGCAGCAAGTCTGAGGTTTACACATGCTCATCTCTGCCTCTCTGGTGTGGCCACAAGAAGGAAATTGGAAGCTTTTGCTTCTTCTTTTAAATTAACCAGAGTTTCTCTGTATGTCTGTACAGGGAGAACCTCTGATAAGTGTAGATACGGTTTGTTAAAACAAGCCAGGATCTAACTGTGGCTTATTATCCTGGCTTGTTAACAACCCATAGTTTAAATTTACCAGTCTGAACATAATAAGTAACATTGGCTGGATTAAAACCAGAAGCAGATGCAGGGCTTACAAAGGACAAAAGCACCCTTTCCATTCTATGTAAAAAAGGTGATGGGACAGAAAGTTGAGTCTTTTGTTGAGACTGGCAATGGGACAGCATTCTCTACCACAATTGAAGGTTGCAGGCTAGCTTAGGTGGTGCAGGGTAGGCTGAATGGCCCACAGCTCCCTCCTTCAATATCTTGTTGTTTCCTCCCAGAATCTGCTGCCTGAGGTGATTGCCTCACTCTGCCTAATGGTAGGGCAGATGTTTACATTCTGAGCAGATGTTTACATTCTCCTCCTTGCAGCCATCCCAGAAGAAGGATAGGAGATATGGAAGTGCACAAGCAAGAGGCATGCTGTTGCTCATGCTCACAATGCTAGACCGTGGTTTGGGGTTATGTTGCAACCAAGTCACTATATCCCTAACGATACTGTTATCTCGAGTTTCTTTCACTAATAACCAATTTCTGAAAGATCAATATACAGAATGTTATTTATTAAGTTATTTATTATAGCACTTTTATCCAGCGCTTTAGCCAGAAAAAAGGCTCTAAAGGCAGCTTACAAAAAATCTCTGTGGATTTCAGAGAACTAAAGTATTTTTGTACAGATGGAAACTAGGGCTGTGCACTGCCTTGGGCCGAATCCCCAAAACCAAGGTGAGGCAGGCTGATTTTGCCTGCCTTGCCTTGGTTCCAAGTCGGTTCCAGGTCTTCCTGAGGCACCTGAGTCCGAAGCAAATTGGTACTGAAACCTCGGGTGCCTCAGGCCACTTTGGAGTGATACTGGGCCCTCCCTCCCTCCGTCCTGGGAAGCTGGCGCAAGGCTGGCCATGAGTCCATTGGACTCACCTCCCTCTCCCCGCCCTCCCCGCTCTCCTCGCTCACCTGCCACCACCACATTGTCACTGTCACCGGGACTTACCAGAAAATGAGTCATCCTCCTGAGAGCCAGTCTGCAATTTCAAGATATTGTGGGGGTCTGTTTTTTGTATATCTATGGTCACAATCTATGGCAGCTATAAAGGGAAAATGCCCCTTTGTGGCTGTCGTAGTTTTCAGCTGTAGATATACTAAATCAGAGCCCCCGCGATATCTTGAAATCATGGCCTGGCTCTCAGGAGGATGACATGTTTCTTGGTAAGTCCTGGCAGCAGTGGCTCTGGGTTGGGGTGGCGAGTGGGGGAGCAGGGAGTTGAGGATCCCAGGAAAGCTTTGCTCCCGGCTTTACTGGGTGCTGGCCATGTGGCACCCAGGTACCCACAAGACCAAGTTGCCTGGGGGGGGGGGCAAATCTCAATGAGGCGAGGCGCCGAGGTGAGGCAGGCACCCACCAAAGCACCCTGAGTTGAATCAGGGCCATTTCAGAGGCTCCGAAACAGACTCTGAGGCAAATCAGGGTGACTGTGCACACAGCCCTAATGGAAACACGTTTCTCTAATCTTTCATTTATTTTTAAGGAGTAAGAATTAGTGTGTATTTCAAAAGATAGATGAATTCCATTGGGAAACTTAGTAAAGGTCCCTAAACCTGAACAAAAGGACTCCCCCCCCCATTTCCCCCTTTTTCTCCCCACTCTCCCCAGGCCTTCACATATCTACCCACAACAGACAGGCTGATGGAAATTGAAGTCCAAAACATAAGGAGGGACCCAGGCTGCCTTAAGCCAATGGTCCATCCCATTCTCATGTTTTCATTTGATGACTGAAAGTAGGAAAGAATAGGTTCAAGCTCTTTTCAATGTAAAAAACTCCCTCAGTTCTTCAAAGAATGGAGGAGATGAATCAGTAATAATAATAATAATAATAATAATAATAATAATAATAAATGTATTTCCTTCTTCTCTCTGGCCTTCCTTCGTCTCACATCAGTCCGCTGGTCTCTGTCCACCACTCTGCCGCTAAGATCATCTTCTTGGCCCGCCGCTCTGACCATGTCACTCCACTTCTGAAATCTCTTCATTGGCTCCCAATTCACTCCAGAATCCAATATAAACTTCTCCTGTTGACCTTCAAAGCTTTTCACGGTCTAGCTCCTGCCTATCTTTCCTCTCTCATCTCACACTATTCCCCCGCTCGTGCTCTCCGCTCCTCTGATGCCATGCTTCTCGCCTGCCCAAGGACCTCCACTTCCCTTACTCGGCTTCGTCCTTTTTCTTCTGCTGCCCCTTACGCCTGGAACGCTCTTCCAGAACACTTGAGAACTACCAACTCAATCACAACTTTTAAAACTAAGCTAAAAACTTTTCTTTTCTCTATAGCTTTTAAATATTGAGTTTGTTCTGACCCTATACTGTTAGCTTCACCCTACCCGGTGCCTGTTTACACTTCCCTCTGCCTGTTTGCATTCTCTTTCCCTCCTTATTGTTTACAACTTTATTAGATTGTAAGCCTATGTGGCAGGGTCTTGCTATTTACTGTGTATAATCTGTATAGCACCATGTACATTGATGGTGCTATATAAATAAATAAATAAATAATAATAATCTTACTCGCCTCTCCATTCTGATCGAGGTGGGGAACAACAGTAAATATAAAATTGAACACATTACATTCATGTTTCTGTACCTTCACTGGCACTGTTTCAGGTGCTGCTTCTGATCTACATAGCCCACTTCCTTAGGCTTAGCACATATCTAAGGAAATTACAGAATTTCAGCTTCTTTGGGACACCATTTATATTCAATGTACAGGTAACAATTCAACAGCTTTAGTCCATACATGTCTACTCAGAAACAAGTCCCACTGAGTACAATAGAGTTTACTTCCAGGTAAGTAGGTATAGGATATAGCCTAACAGCACAATCCGATACATGTCTACTTAGAAGTAAGTAGGGATGGCCATAGTGGGGAAACCAAGCCCTTTTGGGGCTTGCCAAATTTTCCCAGAGCCCCCCGCTCAGCTTGCATTTCACAGCAGAGCCAAAATTTGCAGATCTGTAATATACACAGCTGCAATTCGCATAATTTGTGCAAATTGGGGGTGTAATATGCTTAATTTGCACACATTGTGGCCACAATTTTGTGCAAATTGGGGGTGCAATTTGCACAAATTAAGCATATTATGGCCTTAAATTAAGGAAATAACGGCCTATGGCCTGACTCAATACAGAGTGAAGCTTGGCGAACTTCACACCCGAGACGGATTCCTCCGACATACTTAGAAAGAAGTCCTATTCATGTCAATGAGTCTTACTCAACGTTAAAACCATATAGGATTGCAACCTAATGGTACACCCATGCTGGATGGGGAATGCTGGGAGTTGTAGGATTTCCCCCCGTCTAAACATGCATAGGATTGCACCTTAAATTAGTTCTTTGGTCTATGAGTTTCTTACCATAGGTGCCTTGAGATTTAGACTTCATTTAATTGCCTCTTTATTAAATGCACAGTAAAAAAAAAAAAAAACTGAAATCATAAAAATGGCCAGCAGCCAGAGGGTCAAGGTTTTTTTCTTTTTTCTTTTAAAGGCTAGAATTAAATGGAAAATGTTCTAAAGTAGAATAATATATGGCTTTTCTAAGAAGTGGTGGCTCGTATGGTTAAAGTTCTGAGTACAGAGATCACTCCTATTTTAGGTGAAAAATAAATTACACAGATAACAAGAAGAGAAGGAAATAAATTTCATTCGTCAGAGTAACTCCCTAAATAATGGTCTAGGCCACCTAAAAGTTCTATTTTGTTAGTTTAACTTGGGCAGTATATCATTGGCTTGTAAGCAGTCAGGTGATTGTAGCTTTTAAGCTTCCCCCCCTTTGTAGAACATATTTCATGTGATTAAGATCAGTTGCAAGATCAGTTTAGCAGGCAGTTCTGCTGCTGCAGCTAAACCAGCTATCTACCGTACCAAAATATTGAATTTCTCGGGGTTCGGGGATACAAGGATCAGATATGATATGGTGGCAAATCCACCTATGAAAGGGGAAAAATAATAATTTCCTTTCCATTTACAGTAAACTGAATAATAAACATTATGGAATGTCTTCATTCAATTACCCATTTGATTTTCCAGTTGGGAAGGTTCCCACCAAATTAGCAAAGATTCACTATAGGAAAATACGAGATGTTGAATTAAACTTTCAGATATCTTGACAAGTCATGCTTGGCCCTGCTTTCTCAGAGCACAACCTAGCCAATATATTTCTGAGAAATTGAAACCATATGGTGCCGCCTTTAAAAAAAAATGTAAGAGGGGTATCTTGTAATGCCACTGGATTTTTTTAGGTTTTTTTTTTTTTTGCATTTGGAGTAACCATAATGCGTAGCTCGTGTTCCAAGACTAATACTCCCAATGTGCTAATACTGTTAGCCGCAAAGCGGTGTGTGTGTGTGGGGGGGTGTAATATAACCATGGTTTAATTGACTGAGTGTATATTATCTTGTTTATCTCTAAATCAAATTAAATTGTTCTGGTCTTTGGCTGCATTCAGCTTTTGTAGCTAATAATTAGGGTGGCCATTACAGTGTTCCTGTAGAGATTCTGTGCTGCGTTGAGGCTCAGATGTGTCATGTTTTCCTTCTGAATGGCGAAGTGGCTCTCTTAATCAAAATCACTATCAGAAGTTAAATCCACATGCCAATAAATATATAACTGAATGTTCTTCAATGTAGAAATAGAGAGGGGAAAGGGTTTTCCTACACTTACCTTTCTACACTGGAAGGCTGTGTTGTAGTCAAGAGGTGCCAAGGCCGGCACCAGGCAAGCAGACACAGGTTGCTGACATCATTAGAGGTGGCCATCCAATCAGCAACCATGCTCTGGCATGATATTGGCTTCAGCATGTCCACCTCCACCATCACCTGCCAGAGCAGAAAGGTAAGGGTAGGAAGCATCTCCCCCTTTCTCTCACCATGTAAGGCAGCTGGCAATTTCTCCTGGTGAACTGCTTCACTGGCTACCACTGAGCACATATAATTTCTCCATAAACATCTAATACTTCCTACATAATCGAAGGAACAGATTTCAAGTTAACTTCTGATCAGGCTTTTGTGAATCACTTTATATGTTTACACTGTTTTGAAATAAGATCTTGATCTCAGTCGCCAGATGCCCCAGTATGCCAGGTGCAGATACCAAGTCTGATCATGACAACAAGTCTGACAGGTGCCACAACATGCCCCTCTTCATTGGGATATCTGAAAATGAGGGTTGTCTTTTTATTCTGCTGGGGCAGCCAGTGAATAGTTAAGGTCAGACAGAGCATTCAAATTTCATTCTGAAGCTCTCCCAGAGTTTAGTACTTTTAAAGACCAAACTACAGTTGCCTGAACAGGAAAAGAACTAGAAACTTTATGGTCAATTTCACCAGACTTCCCTGTGCAGCACATGTGAAATTTTAAATTGAAACCATATCGTTAGTTGTAGTCAACCTTTCTTCACTTCTGCGTGTAGTTTTCTTAAAGAGCCAGCATTTTCCTGAGGGTGGCAGGCCTGTTTATTTAAATAGAGGAAGCAGATCCACATGCACATTCCTACACCTGCACAAATATCAAAATGATTGAGGTAGCCCAAATGTGCAAATGCCCGTTGTTTCAATTAGGGTTGTCTAAGAAATTTGTTTTGCTTTGTTTTGGGCCAGAATTTAGCCAATTCATATATCCTAGATCCTAAACACCATCTGTGATGGAACTTCATATATTTCCAAGACCGCAATGCAATTAGCGCAAAGCAAATTTGCATGAAGACCACATGTATTTGAAAAAGGAACACAAGCACACTCTGTTCAGTGGGAGAAAATACACACATTTTTTAAAAATGCACAGAATTGATGTATACATTTGTAAAACATGCACAGAATTATGCACCAATTTTCGTGCAAAAAAGAAGAAAAACACAAAGCTTGCAATCTGATATGGACACACATTGGAACGAGGTTCAAGGTGGAAATTAGAGAAGGACACTGAGCTCAGGTTTGGCTGATTTACCAAACCCTAGCTTGAATACACAGGGATGTGCACTGTGGAAGATACAGTTCAGTAGGAGAGAGGCTGGGAGCTCTGAATAATTGAAAAATGCTCAGTGGAAATGGACTGAGAAATTGATTGCAGAAATGAGTAGGAGAGAAAGGAGGACTTTGAAGTATTGAGAAGTGAGGGGTCTCAGGAACTAAGTAGCTCCTCCTCTTCCACTGGGCTACCTAGCCAGTTGCTGCTTCTTGAGCAGCTTCAAATTATTATTATTATTATTATTATTATTATTATTATTATTATTATTATTATTATTATCATCTTTATTCCATCCTATAGCCGAAGCTCTCTGAGTGATTAAGATTAAAACAATTAAAAACTATATACAAAATTTAAAACCACAAAAACATACAACATACACAGAAACATATATCTAAAAACAATTATAAACAACTATAAAAACAGATCCAGGCTCAATGAAGCTCATCACATATTGCTAAATGCCTGGGAAAAGAGAAAAGCTTTAACCTGGCACCAAAAGGATAGCAATGTTGGCACCAGGCGGGCTTCATTGGAGAGATCATTCCATAATTGGGGGGCCACCAGCTAGCTCAGGTACTTGCTCTTTCCCCACCATGTCCCTGCCATCTCCCCCGCAAAATCTTACCCCAAAGTCTGCACATGCCTGGAGACTGCAATTTATAAGTGGCCACCCGAATACAGAGTGCTGGTTCTTGCTAGCGATCCTGACACTCATAGTCAAGTCACAGGTCTTCAGTAGGGAAACACAGCCCTCTCCTCCAAGGCCTTACCTGAAAGTCCAGGGGAGAGGAGGGGAGAACTCACATTGCGATTAATGTGAGATCTCACTCTCGTTTACACGTAAGGTGTGACGACCTCAGGAAGAGAGGCGTCGCGCCTGCCATTTAAAAAAAATTTCTTAAAGGGGATGGAGCACACGAACGCGCTTGCGCAAAGGTAAGTTTTTTTTTAAAAAAAATAACTACTTTCCCTGCTCCTCCCACCCTATCCCCGATGTAGGGCTGTATCCTGGGGCAAGGGAGAGATGCTCCCTCCCTGATCCCGGGATCCCCTGTGCATCATCTGGACGCACAGGGACAATCCCGGGGTTCACCTCGGGATATAGCCTGGTCTAGCTAAGGCCCTAGTCAATTCAAGGCTTTCACAGGGACACATGAAAAGGCTCTTTCGGATTGGATGCAAGGCTGACTGTACATCCTTAACATTAAGCTGCCTGAAGTGCCAGACATTTAGCTACTTGCATTAATCCTGATAAGCAACTGCAGTTCTTGAAGTCTTTTTGTTTTCTTTAAAATATATGTTTAATAGTGACAATGGCCTCTATAAAACGTTTGCATTCCTGAAACACATTAAAAAAAAAAAAAAAGATTAAGTGAAAATGTCAGGGAAAAGATAATCCTGCATAATAGCCGTAATGTCAGGATTTTATATTTCAGGATGACACAATGAAAAACTCCAGTGCCTTGCAAAAGACAGTAAAGGGAGAGAAAGTAAGTGTGCCTGAATACAGCTGTATTGTAGAGTAGTTTGGATAGTTTTCCTTTTAAAATTTGATGGCATCATTTGCTCCACAAAGCTCTTGAGACACACAAGGAGGAATGTCTGAACTTAATGCTTTCTGAGGTCACACAAATCTGTACAAGGGAGATTCAAGCAAGGATGCAAGGAATGATCTGCCTTCGGAATTTGCTTTATTTGCTTTAAATTCTTGAATGTATGATTTTGATTGCATGAACTTTAAAATTTTTGTAATTCAAATTGAGCATGATTGTGAGTTAATTTATATCTTCTGTGCCTCTGCAGTCTGCTTGGTTGGCATGGCTAAGCAACCATACTCTGCCATATTTGAGCATACTGATAGTCGTTTGTTACTGTAAACCTTTAGTTCCTTAAGGAAATAGAAAAAGTCATATTTGCTATGCCTATGCTTGGAACTATTTTAGTGTAACCTTTTAATTTGTCTTCATGAGAGGAACCAGTTAGTTTAAAAGTTTGGATGACACTTTGATTGACAAGAAATGGATATCAACAAGTACTGATCATGTATTCCTTCTTACTGATACTGGCCATTTTTGTCCAGTGCAACATTCAGTGACGTACCCTTTCCAAACAAATAGCTCCCTGTAAACATGTCAAAAGAAATTAAGATGCTATAGCTGATTTAACTTTAATGAAATTATGGAGCCAGCTCTGTTTCAAAAATTAGTCACTGTATTTTCTGTGCCACTTGGAGCAATTAATCCTTCCTAAAATAAACAGGCTGATTCAAATTCCATTATCCTGACAGTTCACAATAAACCCTGAGACCAGTGACTGGTTTTCTCTTTAGCTATTTAAACCATTATAATTAATTCTGAATTTATGTCATTTGCTGGTAAATGTTACAATCACCTCATCACTGCTTAAGCAATTGCCAAACAGTTGCACTTCTCCAAAAAGCATACCAGGCAATAGGCTATAACTGAACTCTTTCACCAAATTGACTTCCATGCATTTCCATCTCATGTGCAACACTCAGTATTGAGAAGTAAGGCTTCTTCGTGTTCTCTTGACTGCTAATTGTATCACAATATTTTGTAATATCAGGGATAGGGAAGACAAGTGTTGAACTGTGCCCTTTAATGTGACTTTGATTTCAGCCTAAGTTTTCAAATAAAAGGAAGGAAACAGATCAGGAGGAACATTAATTTGTATATTTGAAAACAAGCTTACTGCCTCTGGAAGAGATGTAACTCAACCAGGGAGAAGAATAAGAACTGGGTGTTTTGGGAGGGGTAGATTTGGTAGCTTCACCAAAAGCAAAAACTGAGAAACTGACCAGCACTGGAGTCCTAGACAACCAAGTAGGGATGGATGAATTTGTCAATCTTGGCAAGGCTTCAGTTTTCCCTACAAGCATTTTTTTTTTACCTTCCACATAGAAATGTTTATTTTTGTGCTCATTTTTCAATTGTATATATTTTGGATGCATACACCCATTGACTATAGCATGTTCTTGCATTTTGTGGACATGGAATGCATTTTTGTTTTGTGGAATGCATTCCAAGCTTGGAAATGTATGGATTTCCAATCATAAATTATGTTTGGGCCTCTGTTTTATTCCAGGAGCTGCAAATTGGGTGTACTCATTTTTTTTAAAAAAAAAAACCTGACGGAGAAAATTTCTCACCCATCCTTACAATATTTATTTATTTATTATGGTCACAAACCAGCAAAATCAATATAAAACATACAAGGGATAAATAAAAAGTGACATAAAAACAAAATACAGCTTTGTGAAGTTCCTTCTCTCAGGAGGATTGCAACATTATTTTTATAATTTGCATTGAGGTCATTAGAAACTTAGGCCTTAGCTAGACCAGGCTATATCCCAGGGCGAACACCGGGATCGTCCCTGTGCATCCACATGATGCACAGGGGATCCCGGGATCAGGGAGGGATCATCTCTCCCTTGCCTGGGCTGAACCCGGGACCACGGAACTTGTGGCCTGTTGCCGCAGCTTAACCTGGCTCCGTGCACAGGTCGCAGCGCTCCTCAGGAGCACTGCACCCATCGAGGTTAGGGTGGGGGGAGTGGGGAAACCAAATTAAATTTTTAAAAAACTTACCTTCAGCGCACAAGCGTTCGTGAGCTGCTGTCGCTTTAAATATATATTTTAAAAATGGCGGTCATGACGCCTCCCTTCCTGAGGTCGTCGTGCCTTACATGTAAACGGGGGATAGATCTCGCATTAATCCCAATGCGAGATCTCCCCTCCTCTCTCCCGGAACAAAACGTAGGTCTAGCTAAGGCCTTAGAGACCCTTACAGTAATATGGGAGGACACATCCCTTAAACAAATTAATACCAAAGTTGCGGGGTTACACCCTGAAAAGGCTGTTAATAACGGAAAGATTAACTTATTTCTGCATTCCTCATACAAGTTACAATGCAAAATGACATGTTCGACAGATTCTTTTGCTCCAGAACCACAGGGACATATCCGTTCATTAACCAGGATTTTACTAAATCGTCCTTCTAGAAGTGCTGATGGCAACACAATTAAGCTTCACATAGTTTTAACAAATGATGGGCAAACTTACCTTGGCAGGATCTCCACTACCGCTTTAAAACAGTTTATAACAGTAGTGACAACGGTTGGGGCCCAGGACACACTCCAGAAACAGTTTTCAAACTGTTTTCAAAGTGCTTGGTGTATATCTGGCCCTTGGTCTAATTTCTAAGTCGTTTGCCAAGTTAGAAATCCAACGTTATAAAATCAGATAAAAGATCTATGTTCTTATGAGACTTTGAAGTGTTTTTGAATTTTTGCACATGTGCATCACCTAAGTTCATCTTGTGCCGTGCATAATATGGTGTTCTTTTCAACCCAGTAAATTGATGTTGTGTTTCACTGACTGGCTATTATTACATGTGTTTTGTTTACAACAGTAAATTGACATGGAGGCACAGGTAGTTGAAGCAGAACAGGCTGCGGAAGCAGAACACACACAAAAAGCTACCTTTGTGCCATGATTTTATTGCTTTTCTGATTATGGCATGTTATGTTTATATCATGTTTTATGTTAGATTGTTACTTTTATTGCTTTTTATTGCTTCCATGAAGTTTCATGGTTTTGTAAGCTGCCTCGTTATCCTAAAAGGTGGTGTATAGGTAAATAAAAACATTGTAAGAATAATACATGCAGCATTGCAGATGCAGCTATGTGATTGTTTAAGCTCACATCAAACTCAGATGGCAACCCAAGTTGACTCAGTTGTTATTCATTCCACCTTCAACAGTGCTGCAATGATGTGGTGAATAAGGGCTGACTTGTGACTTAAGAACATACGAAGAACCATGTTGTATCAGACCAAGGGTACACCTAGTCCACACAGTGGCCAACCAGCTTTTGACCATGGACTCACAAGCTGGACATGGTGCAGGAACTGCCTCCCACTGTTGAAAAAGCACATATCCCCTGCAACACTTGCTAAGTACTGCATACATCCATTCACTTAATCCAGATAAAATTTGCCACTTTGTGCGCATTAGGCATGAATAGAGCATGACAGTGGCCTTAGCTAGACTTAGCAGTCTAGCAGGATGGAGGGGTGAATATCCTGTGATATTTTCTTCGTGAGATCTCCCCCTCAATTCACATATGGTGCGTGACGACCTGAGACAGAGAGGCGTTACGCCTGCCTTTTTTTTTTTTAGTTAAAGGGCCAGCAGTGCACGAACGCTTGTGTGCAACAGTGAGTTATTTTTTAAAAAAAATACTTTCCCCACTCCCTCCACCCCACCCCGATGGGCACAGTGCTCCTGAGCACTGCACCCCCGTGCGCAGCTCCTTGCTCCTTGCAAGGAATTGCGAGGAGCCAGGACAAACCGCGGCACCAGGCGACACGTTCCATGGTCTCACAGAAAAACTAGGTCTAAAGGAGAGGGCAAGATCCCGGGGCAAGGGAGGGATCATCCCTCCCTGATCCTGGGATCCCCTGTGCATCATGTGGATGCACAGGGATGATCCCAGGGATCACCCTGGGATTTTGTCTCGTCTATGGCCTGTGTCCACAAATTCAAGACCAACAAACAACTTGAGGCAATTTCCAGCCTGAGAATCGCCAGCATTTCTATTTTAATTAAAGTCATAATTGCAATATTATATTTCCTATCTTTTTTTTAATAAGCTGGCATTTCCTGTGTTTTAAGCTTATTTCGTCAACCTAATCCAGCCTCCCCAAATGAATATGTTCCTGCAACTTAAAGCTGCCTATTTTCAGAATTGTGAAAGCGAATCCACACAGCCTGTTTATCCTAGGTAGAAGGGGGCATAAAAAAATGTTCAGAATCAATACAACTTTAGTGTTTATTTAAAAAAAAAGAAAGAAAGAAAAGAAAACTCCAAAAATTAATGTGTAATGGTTATATACGAAGCATCCATATGATGGAAAAACATGATACCGTTAAGAGTGGCTTTTAATGTAAAGTCCATGCCAAATGGACTTCCATAATTTCTCTTTTAAACAACATGAAGTTAATAAGGCAAAATGTATTCTTGGCGGTCTCACTGCAGCAATCTTTGGAAGTTCCCCGCTGAGGTGTCCGCTGCAGCATGGATACAGTCCAAGAAACAGCAAAGGTGGGCTCTTCCAAGCATAGCCTGTTTCTTGCTTAGACTCCATGGGAAGAAAGTGCTTTTTAAAATCCAGTGATCGGCTGTTTAGGGCAAAATTCACCAACGTTAAAGAGCTAGTCCAGGAAGATGCACTCTATTTCAATCCATTAAACCAAAGCAGGGTTGTTACTTGGCCTGAGCCCGTGTGTCCTCAGCCCTGAATCTATTTCTCAGGACCATGGATCTATTCCAGAACCCCCTGAGTGTCTCATAGTGCCAATTGAAGTTAGTTTTTTTTCCTCCTCTTAATTGTCTTGTGGGGCAATTTTCAAGAAGATACTACACTTGATCTTAGCCAAAAGGCCGAGAAGCGATATTTTCAAGAAGAATAGCTGCTGGAGAGGGAAGGCTTAACTTCCTCCGCATTCAGGAAGGGGGTTAAGGCACATCTTTTTCATTGGATTTTTAATAAGTTGTCAATCGTTTCAAAGATTGTTTTTAACTTTTAACTACGTTTTTATGTGCTTGTGACATGTGCTTTTTGATTATTATTATTTTGAAAGCCACCTTGATTGGTTTCCTCCAGAAAGGCATTATAAAAATGTTTTAAATTAAAAAAAATCAAATAAATGATAAACTTTCCTCTTCCTGTGTACTGCATGCCTTGGTCCCCAAAAAATCTCCCCCTGCATGGCAATTCAGCTTAGGAAGAAACAAAAGTTCTATTGGTTTCGGAGTCCAAATTAATCTAAGTATTTATTTTATTTGAGTTGACTTAAGTGAGAAATTAATTGGCTGCTTTTGCCTCCTGTGAAATTTAAGTAAATCCTAGTAATTATTTCTAAAACTGCATATATAGATATAAATGATCATCTGCCGATTTAGGCAGATTTGTGTCTTGTGCACCTGGACCCTGGATCTTTTAAGTGCTTAGCAATGCCTCTGAGCTTAGGTTTCAACAATGGGAGAAACGAAGAGCTCATTCAGTCCAGCCTAGGCTTTGGAGAGGGGGAAGATTCCTCCATGTATGGAAATGGGTGTAGGAGGGAGCATGCACTTCTATCTGCATTTGTGTACACCCTTTGTGGTTGGAATACTTATAGTGTCCACATATGCATGCACATACACACACATAGGGCATAGCTAGATGGGGTGATATCTCGGGGATCATCCCAGGATCATCCTTGTGTGTACACATGACACACAGGGCATCCTAGGAGCAGGGAGGGATGATCCCTCCCTTTCCCCAGTATATTACACTACCCTTTTTTCTTGGTTTTTCCGGGGTCTCGGGATGATCCCGAGACTGTGGAAAGTGTGGCCCGCCGTTGTGGTTCATCCCCGCTTCTTGTGAGTAACTGCGATTTGCCAGAAGCTGGGCATGGGGCACAGAGATCCTCAGGAGCTCTGTGCCCATCGGGGGTGGGGTGAGCAGGAATTTTTTTTTTTTTAAAAAAAAAAAACCCTCACATTTTGCACACGAGCACTCATGTGCTCCATCTCCTTTAACAGGAAAAAACAAAATGGCAGCCACAAGTCACACGCTGCGTGTAAATGAGGGCGACGATCTCGCAATCATAACATTGTGAGATCATCGCCCTCTAACCCCCTCGTCTAGCTGAGGCCATAGAGACATGGAGCATACAGTGGTTTTGGAATGGCATCTTCTCCCCGCTCCCTGCCAAGTCTCCTAGCAGGATAACCTGCCATCCTGGGTTGCCATTCCATCTGGGTCCACACTTGTGCATCTTGGTTAGAGAGTACAGGATTTCCAAGGCATCCCTAAAATCCTGCAATGTGAAATACAAACCTACAAGATGTTACAATGCAGAACTAAACTGAGCCACCTAAGCCAATTATGTGCATTTTTTACTATGGACTTTCATCTTTAGCACATATCCTGGGGGTGGGGGGGTTCCCCTCCAGAGATGATTCTTCATTTTTTTAAAATTAATCGAAGAGGCAAAATGTAAGCATGCACACACACACATGTATACCAAGTAAATGTGTTCAGAAATGTTGGTATTTAATTTAGGATCAGCGTAAGCTGTACTCTTCATAGTTAGTTATTTCCAAGGTATTATTAGGTTGTGTTCAACACTTAGGCCAAATCAAATGTTGGTTAATGTGGCTAAGTTTTACGGGAGCTGCTAAAATAAAATTACATAAAACAGAGAAGATGGAAATATGGTTTATAAGCCACATCATGTCTTCTTCCTTCGCCATTTGAAGCTAATGGAAAGTATTAGGATGTTCTGTGTAAACAGATTGCATGTGCATTATAAAACACAAACAGGGGCAAACAAGTGTAAATGTTGTGTCTGTATTAGAGGCAGAAAATAAACTAAGGTTGTGAGTCTAACCTTGCACAAAGATTGATCCTCTGGGTTGGTCATCAGGGCTCCTCTCCCCCCCCAAAAAAGGGGGGGGGGGCTGAGTCACACCTTCAAATTCCTTTGCATCCATCATGGTCATTGGATGACTTTGTAAAAGTTGCCATTTCTCAGAGTTGTTGCAGGGCTAGAATTCTTTTATTCTGTGGCCCCTTGAAATGTTTTGACCCATATCTCCAATCATCCCTCACCATGGGCTATGCTGGCTAGGGATGGGCAAATCTTTCAGTTTTGGTTTATTATACATTCAAATTTTTGAAATCTCAAGTTCTTTCTCTCCCAAATATAAAGAACTTTGGTAACTTTTTATCAGACGGGAACTGAAACAAGCAAAATTCTCACCCATGTGTACCAGCCAAATTTCAAAAGGTACCACTATTCCCAGCATGGAGAGGACCCTAATGTACCAGCCTGACATGCAGCTGTGAAAGACGAGGAGCTTGTCAGAAAAAAAGAGAGGTGGCAACCCTAAAAGAACACTAATATGGTTGAATACACAGGAATTCAAAGCCAGACTTTTAGGCTCATTGAGCCAGGATGGACAAATCTATCAGTTTCAATTTATTTTAAAACTTGGGTTCTTTTTGTCCTGAATATGGAGAGCTTCGTGAATTTTGGTGAATTCTGACCAAAACCAAACTAAAATTAAATTCTTACCATCTCTACACAGTGCTGATGGGAATTGTAAGCCAAAACATCTGGAGGACCGTAAGTTGCCTGTCCTTACTCTAAGCCGTATCATTCCCATGTACATATTTTTAATAATAAGAGATTATGGCATATCATGTAGGAAATTCAAGTTGTAGTGACTTTCACAAGATACAAGGGTCTTTTTTACGTATAAGAATAGAAAGATTTGTATCTGTTGTTGAACTGAAGTTACACCGCATAATATAATTGGATCTACTTGGAAGTTTTATCGAGATCAACGAGTCTTCTATCCATGTATATGTATCTAGGATCAGAAGAGGAAACATTTTTAGACTTTAGACCTTGATCTAAGATTGATTCCCTAAACACTGAACTCGTCAACCCCTTTCTTCTTTTTCTTTCTTTTTTGGTGTTGTCAAAAGTTCTTTGAGTAGTCCTGGGCCTAATTATGTGTTCTCCCACCCTCACCAAAGCTAGACTTACTAATTTCAGGATCAATAGATAGCAAGTATTATTTGCAGAAAAAAACGGCACTTAATTTTGAATAATTCCAGAATTCATAAAGCTGTTGATCAAAGTTAAACAACACCTTGACTTTATTTAGTCGGCAGCAATCTGCATCGTGATCAATGTAGAGCTGAACAAGGTATCGCTGTGAAATTTTGCATATTTCGTATTGTCTACACCAGCCATTAAATCAGGGCTGGTGTCGTGTGGGTCCCTGTGCATCCATACGACACACAGGGAATCCTAGGAGCAAGCGGGGATGGCCATGGGCTTTCCATGGGATATTGGGAAATGTAGAAAAACTTGATGTTTCCCGAAGTCCCTGGAGCATCCTGCAGACTGGGCAGCGTGGCTGCTGCTCCCACCTCTTCCTTTCCTCCCCACGAGTAGCGAGGCTCTGAAAACGGGCATGAAGCTGTATGGGGAGGCTCTGTGCCCATGGCGGGGGAGTGGGTTCAGGTTTTTTCTTTTTTAAAAAAACTTTTTGTGGTGCAGCGCAATTGCGCTCTGTCTCCCCTGTTTGTTTGTTTTTAAATGGTGGCCTCAACGTTCTTCTTGCCTTCCTGGACATCACATGGCTGGCAAAATGCTGGGGGAGGATCGTGGAAGCAGGTAAATCCATGTTCCTCCCCTCCCTCCCTCTACACCCCTAGATGTAGACATGTCCAAAGTCTGGAAATGCTTTGATGAGCTAAGTAATTCACACTCAGAGGTCTCAAGGGACAAAGGGGGTGGAGAAAAACCTAGCAATATAAACAAGAAACAGATCGACACACACACACACACACACACACATACATATATGAATAGTCTTTGGCTGATGATGGTTATGTGACATGGCCATGATCATGGCATGCCACATTGTGCCAGGGAAGAAATCAAGATAGGTGAGGCAACATGAATCCAGGATAGGTTCTGAAGGGGTTTGTATGTGTGTACGCTACACATGCTTATACAAGGATTACATTTTTCTACATTTTCAAATAGAACTGAACCCCTGCCCCTAGAAAAAAAAGACAAGACAAGAAAAGTTGTTTACCTCTGAAAGATTGTTATTCTTATTGCAAGCAAAAGCACTCTTGAGAAACCCAGTAGCAGAATCAATAGTGTTATGATTCTTGAATTCTTGGTCAGAGGTCCTCTGCTTTCTCCTCGTGAACACCCTTCCTTGCCTCGCCATCCATGCCGTGTTCACGCAGATTGCCATTAACATGAATGGAGCTTTTGTCCAATTCATTTTGAGTTTCCTTCTCGCCACAAATGTTTTGAAAAGCAATTAAGTTATTTAAAAAAGTAGCCAGCATGCCTGTTCTCGAACAGTAGCTACATTTAAAGTCAGTAACCCTTGCTGCTCCACTTTATTTTTATTCAGAAGGATTTTTTTTCAGTTTTGGTCTGCAACATAACTGTCCCCCCATCAGATTTTTGACAGAAGAATATTTACCATTGAGCCATAACAGGATGAAGTACTGCTAGCTCCATTTCAGAAATAATTAGATTGAAGCAGTTCTATGGGCAAAACTGAAGCAATAGTAGATACTGGTAGAGAATCCTGGGGGAAATCTCTCCCCCATGCAGAGATGGCCCAGGGCATGTTGGTGCTGGAAGCAAAACTTCCAAATGCCAGCCCAGTGGTCAAAATGTAATCACAAACTAGTAGGGATGTATGAGAAATTTGTTTCAGTCCATTTTTTTTAAAATCAGGAGTTACCCAGTTCGCACCTTCCAAATCAATGACGGACTTGGACACAATCTGCGGTTGAAGTCCATACATTTCTGTGCTTGGATGAAAAAATTGGTACTTTTGAAAAATGTGCAGAAATACACTTGAATCAATGGGAGAAGAACATGTGCATTTCAAAGATGAGCACAATTGATCATTGCATTTGGACACAAATAAGCACAAAGATGCAGATGGATATATATATATATATATATATATATATATATATAAGCTTGGAATCTCATATGGATTCAAGTTGGAGCAAGCTTTGATATGGAATTGGGGGACTTTGGGGAGCTGTAGTTTCGTTGATTCGGACATCCCTACAAACTCAATAATTGGCCATTAGCTGTCTCTTATCAGTACGGCAAAATCTGCCACCTCACCTTGCCTAACGTTAGGGCCGGCCCTGTCTTCTTGCCTGCCTTTTGCTAGATAAGAAACTAAACAAACTGCCTCACTGAAGCCATATGCTACCTTCAGAGAACAGACCTTAGGTTTATAATATCTGTTTTTCTGCCATGAGTCAGCAGTTTCCAATTCTGAGCTAATCTCGGAATAACCACAATATAATTGGTGACAAGATGGGGACTTCCAGCAAATGGTTTATAGTTTGCATAAATATCCCATGAAGGAGAAGGCAATGGCGAAGGAGAGGAATTAGTAGTCATAGGCCATAGCTAGACCTAAAGTTTATCCCTGGATCGTCCAGGGGTCAGACCTGTTCATCTAGGTGACACACAGGGGATCCAGTGCTCAGGCAGGGGTGAACCCTGGATGATCCCAGGATAAACCTTAGGTCTAGCTGCGGGCATAGTTCAGGGTTATGTGAAGAAAAAAGTTGAATTCTAATGCTTGGTCAAGGTCACAGGAACATGCAAACATAACACCAATTTCTTTCTCTTTGTTCAGCAGGTTCTCTCAATTTCAGTCAGACAGTTGTGGTGGTGGTGTTTACTCAACAACAGCAACAGCATGCTAGGCAATGAATACAAAAGGATTACATTAGACTCTGCAATTGCTGTGCTGTGTGGTGAATTTTCTCCATCTCACACACTAACTCCTTGATACAACATTTTACAAGCATCCCATTGGTTTGTCCCTGTTATGGGTGGGGTGGTGGTGGTGAAATAGCTGGTTTGCATGACACATTCCCTTATCTTCCTGAGATAAAGCATATAAAATACTTTGGGCACCACAAAATGTTTCATAAATGCTAAGACGGACTGACTTATTTATTTAATATATGTCTATGCCACACAATACCCAAAACCTTCTAGCATTATGACATATAATAGTCACTCATGTATGTATTTCAAGTTACTCTATATCCCACTTTTTAAAAAAGAAAAAGAAAAGAGAAAAGCATAAACATACATTAAATATATTCACAATGAAACTAAGTAAAAAAAAAGACAGCAATACAACATGCAAGAACGATTGTCTAATTGAAACAACAATAAAAGTGTAATCCTACAGAAGTAAGTCCCACTGAGTTCATTGGAGCTTTCTCCCAGGCTGCAGGCCTTTGGTCCCTGGGAGGACATCTCAGGGACAATAGGATTTTTTTGGATCTCCCCCTTTGATAGATGTGCTCTTCCAGACCCAATCAGATGTCTGCTAAAGAAGAAAAAGAGGAATGCCCCCAATGCCAGTCTTAAGGCACATAGGAGTGAAGTGGCTATTGAAATGGCCAGGTCCTAGGCCATTTAAGACCTTAAAAATTAACACCAGCACTTTAAATTGAAATAAATCTGCAGCCGATATAACTGCTGCAGAATTTACGTAAGATGCTTTGATCATCTTGCTTCTACCATCATTCTAGTAGCTCCATTTTATAGCAATTGCAGTTTCCAAACTGTCTTTAAAGGCAGCACCATGCAGAGTGAATTGCATAGAAGCACCAAAGAGTAAAGGAAAACAAAGTTGATATTCTATCTCTTTTTGATATTCCTGAATCTCCCCTCTTGAAGAAGAGTGCTACACAAGGCGGATCAGCTTTTCGGCCCACCTCAGAGGGAGGTATCCATGCACAGGGCCATGTGATGATGGACACATGCCATGATACTACTTTGCATGGGGGGCATGACTAGGACCAGTATATAAGCCCCCCACTTCTGTGCTCTTGCAAGTTGTTGACAGTCACCCAATCTCCATGATAAAGCTGCAGTTAAGAATGAGCAAATCAGAAAAACTCAACCTCACCAAAATTCTCTGAATTCCATCTTAAAGCTCATTCTGACTCAAGTCCAAATCACACTGCAAGCTTTTTCTTTTTGCATGAAAATCCATGGTATTTTCATTAATTTTTTCCCCAAATGCACACATCAATTGTGCACATTTTTAAGTGTACACATCCTTCTCCCATTGATTAAAGCAAATGTGTGTGAACTTTTTTTAAAAAAAAATCGTATTTTTTCATGTGCATTCTTCAAACCTATACATGCTATCAAATGCATTTTTTTGTTGGGAGGGGGGAGTCCACGAATCACATTGCAAAATTGGAAATGTACTGACTTTGACCACAGATTGCATCCAAAACTGGTCAGTCTGGAAGGTGGGAACTTGGTGCTCATCAAAAATAAACTGAACCAAATTTCTCATACATTACTAGCTGCACTACGAGTGGTACTGGTTGCCACAGGGACAGAGGATGTTTTCTCCGAGCCTACACATTGGTCTAGGAGACTACGCTGGTTTGCCTACTCCATAATGGAGCAGGAAAGGAACCAGCATTAATTGACTTCAGGTTGGTCACAGGTAGGGCACTTAGAGATAGAGCATCAGTGAGATGGATGTACAAGAATTTTGTTTGTATCCGCAAATTATCTGAAAATGTTCACGATCATGAACGAGAGTGCAAGCAGTAGAATTTTTTTCCAAGAAATGCCTGAAAATTTCCAAAAATTGTGATTACATTTAAAATGTGCATTTTAAAAAAACAACAACAACACTGCATCACCAGGGGGAGGGGAGTGCACACTTTTGAGAAATATGCACAGAAGTGCATATTTGAATGAGCTGAGAAATAGATCAAAAACTAAAACAGGGCTGAGGCAAAAAGAGCTTGCATTTTTTAAAAAAATCTGGCAAGCCTGAAAGTGGTTCTTCAATCTATAAGCACACAGGGATGCCTTTAAGACAAAATGGGACTCCCAGGAGCTGCCACCACTAGGGACATGGTCCTTGGACAGGAAAAGGAACCCCCTTTGGGGCCTGAATTGGTCACACACTTACAGTCATGAGATTTGTGGGTATGGGACTCAGGACAGCATCCCCCAACACTTGATGGTGGGCTGAGTGCTATCTGCCAGCCCCATGGACAGCTGATGTTCACTCTAATTGACTGGTTTCTATTATGATTACGCTTAAATGGCTTTTTGAAAGTCTCTGCCTTATTTGAAGGCAGATGAATTGTGTGGGGGTGGGGGGTGGGGTAATTTCACTGAATTTCTCCAGGATAAAGCGGAATTTTCCAACAGTTTTTCAGAGGTGGGACTCACCATTAGCAGTGCCTGTAGTTTCTTCATTCTGTGTGTGTGTCTGTGTCTATGGCCTCAGCTAGACTTATGTGTCTAGCATGACAGAGTAGTTAGGATATTATGATTGCGAATTCGTTGCCCTCTGCTTACACGTGGCGCCGATGTCCAGGAAGAAAGAGGACGTCACGCCCACCATTTTGTTTTTTGTTTTTTAATGAAGGAGCGTGCAAGGTCTGAACGGTGAAGTGTTTTGTTTTTTTTAAAAAAAATCCTCATTCTCCCCACCCCACCCTCAACGGCCACAGAGCTCCTGAGGAGCTCTGAGCCCCAGGCGTGGTTCCTGGCTCCTCGTCGTTACTTGCGAGGAGCTGGGACAAACCGCGACATGCGCCCACACGTTCCACGGTCTCGGGATCATCCCAAGACCATGGAAAAAGCATGCTTAAAGGCTAGGGCGAGATCCCGGGGCAAGGGAGGGATCATCCCTCCCTGCTCCCGGGATCCCCTGCGCATCATGTGGATGCACAGGGACGATCCTGGGGATCACCCCAGGATTTCGCCCTGTCTAGCTATGGCCTTTGTCTGTGTGGACTGCTGGCCCTGCACATGGGAACACCAACTGTGTTGGCAGCTTGGCTGCCATTTTGCATCCTCAACAATGCCCCAGATCGAGTGTTATTCTGGGGCATTGTGAGGAGCAGAATCCCTGACATTCCCCTCTTGGTTTTCATTTTGCATAAAAAGTAGGAATTAGGAATGTGGGGACCTCTACCATCAATTTTTGTAAAGCTTATTGAGAAAATCCCTTTATTTCCTTTACAATGCCTCAGAGACTTTACCCGAGCAGGCACCTTCAATTCATTTCAAAATTTGCTTTGGGCAGAATTCAAAACAAAATGAACAGAAGAAAAAGAAATCCAATTTGGCTAATTTCTTCTCATTAGGGATGGAAAGATCTGTCAATCTCAGTCTTGCCAAGATCGTCAGTTTTTGAAGGTCAAGCTCGTTCCATCCTGTTTCCACATGAACTTGTGATTCATTTATTTTAAATAATCCTTAGAGAAATTCATATGCATTTTCCATAATGTATGTATTAATGTATGCATTTTTGTGTGCATTTTTAACATATCAAAATATCAACCCAGTGTGTGGCCGCTCTAAAGAATACAAACTCCATGTTAGGTATAATTAGAAAAGGAATTGAGGATAAAACTGCCAGTATCATACTGCCTTTATACCTATGGTGCGACCACACTTAGAATACTGTGTGCAGTTTTGGTCAGGTGTACAAAATTATGCATGATGTGGAGAATGTGTAGAGGGAGATATTTTTCTCCCTCTCACATAATACTAGAACTCAGGGTCATCCCATGAACCTGATTGGTGGAAGATTCAGGACAGATAAAAGAAAATATTTCTTTGCACAGTGCATAGTTAAACTATGGAAATCACTACCACGATATGTGATGATGGGCACCAATTTGGTTGGCTTTAAAAGGAGTTGGACAAATTCCCAGAGGAGAAGGCTATCAATGGCTACTAGTCCTCCAGTATTAGAGGCAGTAAACCTGTGTGCACCAGTTGCTGGGGATCATAGGTGGGAGGGTACTGTTGCATCATGTTCTTGTTGATAGCTGGTTGGACACTATGTGAACAGAGTGCTGGACTAGATGGACCATTGGTCTGATCCAGCAGGGCTCTTCTTATTCACTCATGCATTTTTGGACACATGGACCCATTTATGAAAGTCCGTTTGCACACATTTTGGAAATGGATGCATTTTTCTTTGTGCACATTTCAAACATTTTTTTTTTTTGTGGCGCACACTGCATGCTCAGAAATGGTCAGATCTGTGTTGGTGTCTGGGAAATATGAACTGGGTGTGAATCCATTAAAAAGGACTTTACAGAGCTAATTTTTCACACTTTGCTACTCCTCAATAAGGTGAGGTTCCATGTGTGCTGATCAAAATGGGCATGTGGGGGCAATGCTTGACTTACTAATTATATCATCTCAAGAATTTCAGGGAGAAAGTTGAAGTAGGGATGGATGAAGTCACCCATGGACTTGGATTGGGTTTTTTTTTCCTGCCCAGAAAAGTCTGCAAGTACATTTGAAGAAAAAGGAATTTTTATATAGATTTAGTTGTGTGGGGAGTATTGTGCTTACCAGTAACATAGTGAATGGTGTGTGTGTGTGTGTGTGTGTGTGTGTGTTTTAAAATGAAGTCTCCCATGTTAGTGCAATTCCTGGAATAGCTATATAAAGACTTGGGGTCCTTTCATGGACATTCTCCTAAGTTTGCTTGCTGGGAGATTGCCTGAGCATCTTTCAAAGACAGAGGGAAATGACTCTTTCCTTAAAAGACACAATACTGACCCCCACCGCTAAATTTCAGAAATGGAAATTTTTTGGGGGAAGGGTGGGGATTGCATGTCTTTGGAATCCATTTGATATGCAGGTGCCACTCTGGCATGGAATTTGCAGACTGGATTGCAAGAAATTTGGACTCATTTAGGTCCATTACAGTCTTCTCCACCATCCCGATGTGTTTATGTGTTAGACCATGCTGCGCGTTGACTTTCATAACCATATACATCAGTGCATATTTTGGGCACTGGAAATTTCAGAAGAACTGTTTCTGATGGCAATGGTGGTGGCTATCAATACTCAATGAGCACGCTTTGATGTGTGCAGACAGGAGTATCAATGTATTGCAAGGATGGGATACCTCTAATCCACTGCCCTAACACAGCCTGTAGGAGGTTCCCATCCAGCCCACCAGCTTCCTGTCTTATCTCTGGTCCCTGATAAGATCTATTCTTCTGTTGAGGAAACATTGGTGGCTTTTTAAAAGCTGAATTGCAGCAAGGGGGAGGGGCCTGAATATAAATGGAGTAGCCAGGGTATGATAGAATAAACCTGAAACTGAAATGAATGGGGCTGTGGGGGGAGGTAAAAAGTAGAAGAAAAGCCCATGGATGGAAGGAAAAAAGGCTCCCCATTGGCTTTCTAATAATATTTGCTCACCGTTAGCAAATCATATGTCAAAGAGAACAATTTAAAGCAACACAAATATCCCCAGCTGCTTGTTTTGGATGCAACGAGTGTCCCCCATGCTTGCTCTGGAAATGATGTATCCCTTTTCTACAAGGTTCCCTAGGACTAATCCATCCTGCATAAACAGCCAGCTTCTCTCCTGGAAAGTTCAACAGAGTGTAGGAATACGACATGCATCAAATGAATTTATTTTCAACAATTGACGAATGAGTGGGAAACCTCCCTTGGCCCCTGCAGCCCGGCGCAAGGCAGGGTGGTTCGAAATGGAATGGGGGCTGCCGGCCAAGGGAACACCCCAGGATGGAGGGGAGATGTTAAACATTCGAGCTTGATAAGCAATCTGTGGTTTTTCTCTCCTTGGGCCTGTTCCCCACAGAGCTTTGCCCGTTACCTGCGGAAACCGAAAGGCACCGGTCTGTGTGTACGGCCATCTCCAAAGTCTCTGTGTAGACAAGTGGAGCCGGAGGGTCGATTCCCTGGCTTTTACACACAGCCTTCCTTTCAGCACCTTCCTTTTACACAAAGACCAACTTATCCCATCTCCTCCCCCCCACTCCCCAGTCTCTCCTCCCTATAGCCTGTGCAATGAAAAGCTCTCCACGCTCAGGCTAATAAAGCCCTTTGCCACCTCCTCCCTCTCCTTCCCTCTCCTCAGTCCCAGCTCAAGAGCACGTCTGCCAACAAAAAGAGAAACTGGTGGAGATTTAAACCTGGAACTCATTTAGCAAAAGGGGGACCTTTAGTTAACAAGAAAGTTACCTATCATGAACTGCCGGTAACACCTTGAGTGATCCTAAATCCATTACTCAGAGACTTAGCCCTGGCTGAGCTTGATTTTATGAACTGTGAGGCTGCTATGTTGAAAGTCTGCAAATTGAACATTAACTGGACGGCACAGGGCTGGGGGAGCTAAACATGCATCCCACCCTCCTCCCGGTGACATAACAAGCCTCGGCATCATTGCAATGAAAATGCAATTTGCTCTGTGGAACGATAGTAATGGTGTGTTGAAGAAAGGGGTGGCCATCTCATTGCAGACACTGCCCGCGTTTCAGCCTTTGCCAAGTCTCTCCTACCTCGGTGTTTCTTATCTAATTATTATTATTATTGTTATTATTATTATTATTTCTTACCCGCCTCTCCATTCTGATCGAGGTGGGGAACAGCAATAAACGATAAAATACCTTTCGGTTTCCACAGGTAATGGGCAAAGCTCTGTGGGGAACAGGCCCAAGGAGAGAAAAACCACAGATTGCTTATCTAAAGAGAAGGTGTTGTGGGGGAATGAGGCCTGGCATAACAATAACCAAGACGTATTGCATTGGGCATAGTGATTCTATGATAATCTTTGTACCACAGGCTTAGCGATGTTTATCACTGATAAACCATCCTTTCCTCTCCTTCAAGAACTCCAGCTCTGTGAGAGAACTTTGCTAGGATGCTTTGGCAGAAGCCATATCAGCTAGCTATAAAACTGCTATATGGCTGCATGACTGACTGTCATGATGCACCATGGTGCTCTGTGGTGGTCACGCCACTCAGCAGCTTTTTCTCTCTCTCCAAGCAACAGCATCTTTTCCCTGTTAACATGGTTCATCTCCCTTGTCTTTTCTATAATGCAAATCAGTCATGTTTGTTCAAATTGTAACATTTTATCAGCTTAGTCTTTTAACTTTCCTGCTTTAAATCTGTATTTTCAATCTTTCTATAGCTGCTCGGTTTTATTCTGGTTGTGGTTTTATATTGTACTTTTAAATTGTGTTTAATATTGTGTTTTGATATTGTGGTTTATGTTTTACACTAAATCAGCCCACTTTTGTCTATGGGGAAAATGCTTGCAAATTTGGGGAGTTTCGTGCAACTTTCATGTTCATTCACTGTTTGTATTGCACAATTTTTCTATTCGTGCAAAATGAGAGCAGCAAACATAAATTGGGTGTCAGACGAGACATATTTGGAGAATTTTGGTGAGCTCAAATATCGTTCCTTCACCCATCTTTATGATGAGCTGTAATAGATAGGATTTAAAATGACAACTGAATAGTCACAATCAATGTCTTAGTCCATGAATAATCAACTGTTTTGTGAATTATTCCTTTGCCCTCTTAATGCAACCTTTGTAGGTTGTATTAGGGGAGCAAAACATTACGCCTTAGGGTAAGGTGCAATATTTAACTTTGATGTGATTTGACAGTCTAACTATATATAACTAGATAACCATAGTGGAACATATGTTTAATTTTACTAATATGATGACAGCAATTTCAGCATTTGGTATGCGAGCAAAAAGCCCAACGAGTTCATTTGATTAAATTCTTAGCCTCCTGGTTTCCAGTGTTTCTTTAGGGGAAGACGAATGATGAGTGATTGAGTGAGAGTGAGCATGACAGGATTAGCACACACTGGATCTTTTGACCAAGCAAAAATGCATATGTTGGTTTAAGGGCATGTACCCTTAGGATTTGGGAAAGCAAAACACCAAACCAAGCTGGTTTGGTTCACCTTGAGCATAGCAGCCAGTTGAATTAGGATCCTTTTTTTAAAAATTAAAGACTAGATCTTGAATCCAAAATAACTACAGGACAGCAGTCAGCCCTACCACATTAAAATGGAAGGGGGGGGGGAGGTAATTCCAAAGTAAACAGGTTACTGATACTGTACTACCAATAGCGATACCGTATTATCAAATGTGAGTATCCAGTCTGAGTATCTAGCTATTAGGCAGTACAGAAATACAATAAATACATTAATTAATAAAGTTAGCAGATCATTTATCAGCTAGATGCCTCTACATCACTGCCAAGATCCCTCCCCCTTACTTCTCTTTCTCTGCCTCTTTCTTGATGGTCATAGTCATAGTGGGCCTCCTGGCCAGTGAAGAAGTCATTGTTCTTCCTACTATGATGTCTGAGGGATAAACTACATATGATATTTATACACAGTGTGCAGCTACATCTGTGTTGTTTCTTTAACCAATTTCTTTAAGCCACAGGGAGCTGCTACTTCTTTTTCTAATCAAGCCTGCAGCACAATGCTTTCTCCTTTAGATGCCTTCCTGATTTCATTCTCCATCTCTAGATCACACTGACTATTTTGGCCAGGGAGGAGGCAATAGTATGAAGGCAATACTAAATGCCTTTTGGGGCCTAGCATTGCCCCCATAATGATTCTATGGAGGAGTCTTTCCTCTTTGAGAGTTTTGTTTGTTTGCCCTCCTTGATGTACAGAGAAAAAAACACTCCCAGTACACTCTTCTTGGTTCTTCCTGTAGAGTTAATATCCAGAGATGTCCGTATTTCACTGGTTCTCTCCATTCTCCCATGTTTCCATTATGCCCAATATAGTGATGTCCTGCTTTAACACCAAGCCTTGTGAACCGCCCAGAGAGCTCCGGCTATTGGGCGGTATAGAAATGTAATAAATAAATAAATAAATAAATAAATAAATAAGCATTACAGTTCCCCCGTTGTGGAGGTGTTTAGCATCAGTATAGGTATGCTAACCTTCTCTGTACAAAGTGTCCTCATTTACACATGCACATGAACTCACAGGTGTGCTCATGTACCTGATGAACCCAGAAATATGGGAATCTTGTGCAGAGACATGATGTACACATAGGGCCTGTTCAGTTAACACACTAAGCCATGGTTAGCCCACTTACCCTTTTGCAGTAAATGTTTAGTGAGTGTGTTTAAACTGTGGTTATGTAGCCACCGTGGTTAGGAAGGGTTCACACAACTTGCTAAGTTATGCCCTCCCAACACTCAACTCTCCACAGGCCACATTGTTTCACTGGGTGGGGTCAAATCCATTAACATCAAGGGACAGGCCACACCCCCTAATACCATTTTATCCCCAGCAGAGGTGCCAGCTAGAGGAGCGGTCATCCAGCCAGCACCTTGGTTGGGATGGCTTTGCCTGGGATGTGCGAATCAGCAAAACTTGAGTTCACCAAAGTTCTCCAAATTCCATCTGGAAGATCATTCTGACTCAGGTCCATACCAGATTGCAAGCTGTTGCTGCTGCTCCTGCTGCTGCTGCTGCTGCTGCTGCTGCTGCTGCTGCTGCTTCTTCTTCTTCTTCTTCTTCTTCTTCTTCTTCTTCTTCTTCTTCTTCTTCTTCTTCTTTTGTCGTGAAAGACTGTGCATTTTCATGTGTATGTTTCCAAATGTATGTATCAATTGTGAGCACCTTTGAAATGTACATACTCTTCGCCCATTGATTAAAGTGTGCATTTTGTAAATGTACGTGTGCTGTTGAACACTTTTTTTTTATCCACAAACTCAAAAATGAACTGAAACAAATTTCTCATCCTTCCCTACTTGCCCCACACATCCCACCCACCCTCCAACTGGGGAGGTTGCAGGGCAGACAAAGCTAGTGTGGAAAGGAATCCCTGCTTCTATCTCCAATCTGACCAGAGGCAAGAGTGCAGATTTTCCTACACGCCACTCCCCTTCCAATTGGGATGGGGAGAGGCATGCTAAAGAGAAGCCCCACTGGGGACTCCCCTCACTGCTAGCCTTCATGGGGAACTAGAGGCTGGGGACTCAGCAAGGCAGATGTCTGAGCTGGCAGGCCAAATTAGCCTGCAGGCCTGAGCTTACCCTGTGTTTGAACAAAACTGAGAAATTTGCTCAAGAACAAGGGGAACATAAAAGGTTTTATTTGTTTTTAACCATAAAGGTTGTGCTACTAATCCTGATGGCTGTGTGCTGCTCTAGTCACAGAAGCAGTAAGCCTATGTACACCAGTTGCTAGGAAACATGGGTGGAGGAATGCTATTGCACTCATGTCCTGCTTGTGGGTTGTCTGTAGGCAGCTGGTCGGCCACTGTATGAACAGAATGCTGGACAAGATGGACCCTTGATCTGATCCAGCAGGGCTCTTCTCATGTTCTTAAAGTTTCACAGGAAGAGACCCACACGATACAGCCCCACCTAAGAGAGGGAGAAAGGCTCTGTTCTGAAGTGGCTACTTCATGTTCTATCAAAGGAGAACAGCCAAAGAACTTAAGGGGAGGGGAGGGAAAAGAAAAAGCAATAGGAACCTGGAAAGAATCATTCTCTGTGTGTCTGTCTGCTTGTTTTTCAGCCCACTCCATTTTAACTCACTCCATAGCATCATTATCATCATCATCATCATCATCATCATCATCATCATCATCCCAGACAGCAGCAATCCTGATGATGTATCACTAATGACTTGTTGCTTTAATGTATAATTGAAGCCCCATTGCCCCAATGACATGTTGCTGTCGTACATCATCACAGCAGCGTCCAGCAGGAGCAGGAGTCCTGGAAAACCAAACAGCCACGCCATAAATTTTCATACATCTTCCTCCTCCATCTTCCGCCCTGTGGTTATTTCCTTTTCCATGAAAGATTTAAGCCCCAGAAAGTATTGCCTGAAGAAGGCGCCCATGCTTTTATAAGACCTACAAATAATAAAAGTTTGTAAAGCAATTTTTTAAAAAGTCTATTGATATTTAGTATAACTAAATTGGCAGGAGCAGATGGATACTCAGTGTTGCGGTGGGAGGGAATAGAGCTAATTAATATTCAGGGCTAATAACTCTAAATATGAATCACACCTTTTAAATTGATCAAGTATACAGGCATGTCCCCCTCTCCTGCCAGCCATGAAATAGATGTTTGGGACAAAAGATAATCAAACATATGATTAAAATGTGATAAAAAATCTTGTCTTTTAAACTACTCCTGAGTCCTGGATATTTTCACAAAATATGCCATTGGCACGACCCAGTTGGTGCCCTCCGCATGTTCATACACTCACATAATTCACGTGCAGGAGAAGCCAATGGGACTAGTTGGTAGGAGGGGGAGAGAAGGAAGTAGCAAGAGACTGGGTCATCCCCTATAACTGTGACATATTTAATTTGTCAACCCATCCGGATCACCCAACTCAGCCCATTCTTGAGTGACACTTGGGAAATCCCTGGGTTTTGTGATTAGACTGTGAAATAAAGAGGCAGACCCAAAATTATGAGTTTTAAATTAGAGCCATAACTCTATTGATTTCTTGTAGAGTAGACCTGCAATGGTAGACACTACTGTGTATGGGACATGTTATGCTTATTTGGTAGAACATTCATCACTCAGCTGTAAGCCCAAGGACAGTCATATCTGTCCCCACCCTCTGGCCACACTGTCAGGAGTTGATGAAAGCCCCATCCCCTTGAAACTTATGACTCAATTCAAGCCCCAAAGGGGGCCTTTCCCTGTCCTAAGACTCACAACACTCCATGGCAAGTCCTGCAAATCCCCCTTCACTTTTAAGTCGCCTCTGAATGCTCATTCCTAACTATCTTAAGGCCCACTCTTGTTTTGACCAATCCTTACGTGTTCCATGGCACCACCCTTCGCCAATCTAGAGACTCAGAAAAAAGAAAATCCTACCTGGCCCATATGTGACCACCACTGCAGATGCCATATGTGTTATGTGTGCAGGTGAAATAGTAAGCGTGAGCAGAGCTGGACAGAGCTGGCTAATATAGCTGCTCAAGCCCTGCCCACCTTATGCCAATGTTAGGTCATAGCACACATGCGACTGTTGTGGTCCTTCTTTGCCTATTGCATTACGGGATGGGACTGAGATTATGTCATTAGTGAGAGGACCAAATCAGCTCTATTCAGCTGCTGTTTCCCCTCACATTATCGCCATTGTATGAGGGGAAATTGGGAGCCCACTCGCTGGATCTGCCCCTTCCCATGTATCCCCAGCAACGGGTTCATTGCCCTCCACAAGTTGGAGGGCTGAATGTCTGGAAAGGGAAGCCGGCTGTATTCGTGGTGACCCTATTCACTCGCTTCCTTCACATGATCTTCCAGAGTTCGAAACTGTGTGGGGAGCCCACACAATTTTGAACTCCGGAAGATCATGTGAAGGAAGCGAGTGAATAGGCTCCCCACATGATGTAAATCTTGTGAAAGAAACAAGTGAATCGGGCAGTAGGATAAGGCAGATGATTCCCAATGTCCCGAGGGTTTCAGGTGTCTTAAATTGTTTTCAAATGAGGAGCAGTGTTTGCTCTAACATCAGCCAGGAATAATACTGTGTTTCCCAGAGTTAAGAATCTGTGTTCTGCTATTTGCTGAAAATATTTTGGAAGATCGTATAACATTCAGAAAGGAACATTGTATTTACTGTCCACACACTGCTGCATTTGTCTCATCGTTTGGGTTCAAAGCACACCTTACTTAACCTAGCAATGCAGTAGAATGGAGCAGGAAAGGGTCACCTCGTTGGTTGTCAGAGCAGGACTAAGTGCTTTCAATCCTTCAGGTGATTAATCCCAAGTCACTAGACATTTAGGATAAGGGAAGAGAAGGATCTCTTTTTTATATAACGTTATGAATGGGGATAACATTCAGAAGGCCAAAGAGTATGTTCTTATGGATTTGGTTGCCTCAGCTAAGCAGAAAGGTTGGTCTAGGAAGGATTAATCATAGCACAAAAATGTTAGATTTTTTTTTAAAAAAAAAAAATCTTCAGGGAGGTGTCCAAGCCACAACGTTCTGTGAGGACTAGGGTGAGCTATTTTCTAGTCACGTAGCAGTTTTTCCCCCTCCATCCACATAGAGTATCAAGTTGGTGGGTTTAGAGCTGGCTTCCCTCTCTCTGTCAGTGACCAACCTTTTGATGATTGAGACTTCAGAACTAGCAGAAAAGCTAGAGTTGGGAAGGGGTGTGGCCAGGCAATGGGGTTTCTGGACAAAGAAAAGACAATGGGGCCTAACGTCTCTGCACCCACATGTGTAAGTGGGCTGTGAAGGACAGTGAGCTTTCTTCAGAGATGGACTGTCTGCAAAGCTGTGCTATATCCCTGGCTAGGAGTGCAAAAAATTGCCCTAACACACTTGACCCACCAGGAGTCATTATGCATGGTTCCCTCCAGCTATGACATCCCTTTGGAACAGATCAGTCATTGAACCTCTATGCCAGCTGGTCCAAAATAGGACAACAAGATTGTTAATGGGGACTAGCCAACGTGATCATATTATCTCAGTACTTTTAGATCTGCTCTGGCTGCAACTCCATTTCTAGGCCTGATTCAGAGTGCTGTTACTAACATCCAAATCCCTGAACAGTTGGGGGCCAGGTTACCTGAAGGATCGTCTCTTCCCATATACATCTGCCCAGAAAGATGACTACTAAGAAGAGGACCTTTTCTGCTGTGGCACCCCAGTTGTAGAATTAACTTCCCAGAGTGTCCTGCACTGGCTGTAGCATTCTTAGTTATATAGCTGACCACACGGCCAAGTAATACCCCAGACCAATGTTTCAGCAGGCAAGCTTTAAGTTCAGGCAAATGCAGAAGTAGTCCAAATAACAGGCACAGGGTCAAAGCACAGGCAATCAGTCCAATATAGTTCCAGAGCCAGGCAGGATTTATTTACCCAAGAGTGATATCAAAATATAATAAAAATAAATAGATGCTCAGTGTTTTACACAATTCTCCTCCTCCTCTCCATTAGGCTGAGAGTCAGTGACTGGCCCAAATTCACCCAGTGAGCTTCATGGCCATGTAGGGACGAGAACCCAGTACAATACTCTAATCACTTCACTAGACATTCACAACATTAGCTGTTATTTTTTCAGTAGTAATTCCATGTGAGTGTGTATATTCATGTATGTGTGCATTATACACAGCTGGCTTGCACTCTTTTTCAATAAGATTTATCAAAATATGCTGCCTTTGGGGAAAGTGTCTATACAATTCCAAATGATTCCAATCATCTGATCATAGCTGAGATGGGCTTTTAAAATTTATTTTTTGCTTTGGTTTCTTATTCTTGAAAACTTTTACTAGAAATGATAAACATTTACACAGCCTGCGTCTACATATGTTTAATCAGAATAAAGTCCCACCAAGTTCAGAGAGGTTTGCTCCCCAGGTAAGTGAAAGGATGCCCTAAAGCCCTAGAGATTGTAGGAAGCAACTTTTTAAAGACAGCAAATTTCTTCCTACAAACCAACAGAATGATCTTTCATCATAAAGCTACTTTGCAAGACAGTATGGTCCTTGTATAGTTAGAGATAGGCCTGACCTATAAAGGTCAGCCTTGGTTCCTAGTGCCTACCCAACTTTAGGGGAATGTTTAAAGCAAAGTTTTTGGACCCTGCCTTCTAGAATCACAGACTTCCTTTGTCCAGCATGTATCTATCTCTAGTGTCTGTCAATGAAAGGAACAGATTATCCATATCTCTTCTTAAAGTGCCTTCGAAGTATGCAGTTTTCCCTGTCATTCTCCCCGGGGCCACAGCTTTCATTTGTGAATGAGTAATCAATAAAAGAGGACTCCATCTGCCTCTGGTGAAGGAAACACCGAACAGACACCAGCCAGTCTGGAATCAGCTGTTTCCTTGCCTTTGATCTGGTGCAACAACCCCCAGAGGGCTGCATCGAACAGTCTCCCATGCTGCGTCCACGTCATGCTGATAACTCCACCAAAGCCTATTGTGGCATTGTGTTTGTGGAAGGATCACCTATCAAACTGAAAGGCTGCAACCTTCTCTTTCCAGCAGGAGGCCCTTTGATGCAGCGGCAATGTTAATTAGAGTCTAATTGAGTGATTAACAACCCAAAGAGCTCATCCCGTTAATGGCATAATCAATACTGCAGATTCCATTGCTGAACTGATCTCTTGCATGCCACCGCAGGGCTGTAGTGATTTTTGTTGGGAAAGGGACCTATTTCTTCAGTTTGGTATGTCCCTTCCCTTTGTCCCTTTTCATTTTTAAATTTTTTTTATTATAAGTTTTAACAAAATAAAACTATAAAAAATAAAATAAAAATGCAAGCGTAACTATATTCTTCAAAGGCCTCAGCTTCAAATGTTACAACATTCTAAATGAAAAAAAGCCAAAAAGGGGGGTGGGGGGGAGAGAGAGAGAGAAATAAAATACACATAAACTCTTCAGTAAAGGCAGACCAAGTATCCAAATACAATACAAGTCCATTCGTAATTGGCACCTATTTCAAATGTAGCAAGTCTTGTTAGGTCTTCAATCCATTGCATTATAAGCAGTGAGCTTTTATCTTTCCAGTGTTGGAGTATCAGTCTTTTAGCAGTCAAGAGGGCATGAAAAATCTATTTACGCTGACCATGTGTTACATTCCAAGAAGCAGGTACATAATTAATACTACTTCCCTTTTCATGAATGCCACATCAAGATTCCCTAGTACATAAAAGTATGTAGTCCCTGCAGACAATAGAAGCCTATCAAGATGCATGAGGTTTTTAATTAACTTGGCCTGATGCCCCTGCTAGAGGCAATATTAAAAGGAGACTCCCTCAGCAGTAGGGATGGAGGAGAAATTTGTTCGGCTTGCATTTTAATGCAAATAGATTTAATTTTGCACTTTCAAACCAATATGTTATCCTTTGAAATGTGCACTTCTCCAAATTTTACAATGGCATTTTCCAATAAAACATGTGTACAAACATAGGTCCATTAGTGGGAAGTGCATGCAAAAATGCGCATATTAGGGGAAATAACATTAAAATACATTATGTTAGGGAAAACTGCATGCAAAAAATGTGTATGCTAGGTAAAATTGCATGCAAAAATATACACGTAAATGGGTATGAATTTTTATGAAAATGTTTAAAAGAAAATCTCAAAGTTTGGGATGGATTGAAGGTGAGATTGGAAAAATGAGAACCTGAGAGAAAGAGAAACTGATAGATTCTTCCAGCCCTGTGTCAAAGGGCAGTGAAATCTTTTATAGGAATCAGAGCTGTAACTAAGGGAGGTGGTCTGTGGCATTTCAGGACCCCCTCCATGAATGTTTACTTTTTATTAAAAGAATAACAAAAACTATGGCTGTTTTACTTTCAAAGAAAGAAGGGGGAAATTAGTATATGCTAATTGAATGTAAATCCATGCCCACTTTTGTCCTCTTTTTCTGGTGATGTATTAGTAGAGAAGAGAGGGGGAAAGCACCACAGTGTAGGGTGACCATATTTGGGAAACCAAAAAAGAGGACACCTAGTGTGTGTGTGGGGAAGCAGCTTTCTGAGTCCTGCAGAAAGTACGTTATTCCCCCGGCACCTTAAAGAACCCAATTGGAGTGGAGGAGGGGAAAGGATTTCATTCTGCACCACCACCATCCACTCCAATTGGGGCCTTTTCTATAACCCACTTTCCCCTTTAAGACCTCAATTGGAGCTCAGGGTGGGGGAATGATGTGCCTCAAGAAAGCATGTCATTCCCTCCTGCCATGCTACACCTAAGAGGAAGGTGTATCATTCCAGGACATTATTGAAAATTATAGAAAATCCCCCCTGACACCATGGAAAGAACAAAAACCAGGACAAATCCGGGGAAATTCTGACAGTTGGTCACCCTACCACAGTGCAGATGCAGAGAGAGAGATAAGTGGCTACCTAAGATAGAGGTATAGTCAACTTGAGAACCAGCATCTCCTTCCCCAAACATGAACACAAAATGCTAACTAGTGTTATTGATACTTGGAAGTCACTAGGCGTACAGTGGTGTCAGAGCATGTGTCAAGTGTAACCATGGTTGGACACTTGCCAAGGGCCCATACCCCACCAGGGCCTACTGAAAAGAACCCTTTAGAGTTGTTCCTCCTCTTCACCATTGCAACCTGCTTATCCACCAGCCTCTTCCTCTGGCCCTTGCAATGCCCTTGGTAGCAGTGGATTGAAAATCCACCTGGGCCTTCAAGGACAGTGGATGCCCCTGTGTCTGGCCCTCAAAGGACCAGTCAGACCTGCCTAGCTCTAGGATGCCCCATGCCCGACTGGTCTCAAGCCTTTGAGAGTAGTCGCATGTGGGTCTACCCTGACCCGTGCCCTTTGTCCCTTCAGAAGCTCTGGAAAATGCACTCCCCCCAGCTCCAATGGGGCCCTTAAAGGAATCTTAAGGCAAGGGTAATAGGGCCTTTAAGGCCCCCATTGGAGCAGGGGGGAGCGTGCTTCCTGGAGCCTCCGGAAAGTGTGCATTCTCCTCCCTGCCATGCTAATGACAGCTGCCATTAATGCAGCAGGGAGAAGCAGGCCTTGCAAACTCCCGCTGAGCACTCAAGAGGCTCGTGAGCGCTCGGCACCTGCCCATTTCCCCCACTGCATTCATACTGGACTTCATTAATGCAATGGGCAAATGGGTGGGTACAAAGCACTTGCAAGCCTTGTGAGCACTCACGAGGGGCTCACGAGGCCCATTTCATAGGGGCAGGCTGAAGTGGCAGTGGGGCAAGGGCCTGCAGGGTGAGTGATTGCCAAGTTTGGCCACCCCTAGCCACTGCCTACTTGCTCACTGGCTTCCTGCCTGTCATTCAAGCAAATGAGAAACAGGAAAAATGGCAACTTGTGACAATGGGCATGTCTAGATGAGAGCTTATCCTGGGAATTGCCCCAGGATCATCCCTGTGCATCCACATGATGCACAGAGGGTCACGGGGGTAGGGAGGGATGATCCCTCCCTTTCCCAGGGATAAGCGAGACAGCTTTAGTCCCAACTATTCCTGCGGTCTCAGGATTGTCCTGAGACAGCGGGACGTGTGGGCAGCCATCCCAGTTTCTTCCCAGCTCTTTGCAAGTAAAGGCGAGGAGCTGGGAACCAAGCATGGGGCACTGAGCTCTTCAGGAGCTCCGTGCCCATTGATGGTGGGAGGGGGAGCGGGACTTTTTTTTAAAGCCTACCTGTTCGATGGAGCACTCAAGTGCTCATTTTCAATTTTAAAAAATCCAAAATGGCCGGCGAGACGTCTTCCTCCTCCCGGGATGTCACATGCTGCATGTGGACTGAAGGGGAGGATCTCACTATCACCATATCGTGAGATCCTCCCTCTCTGCTGGTAGGTATAGCCATGCCCAATAACTACGAGCAGACAGACAGGTGTTTTGTTTTTCCCAAAGGCCCTAAAATACCTGGAGTGATGTGTGTGGGAAAGGCCCTAAAACATTGAATGGTGTACATCAGAAAGGAGTTGGGACCAGATGATGTGATCTCTCTTCTGGTTTTAATTCTACTTCTACAGCGTTGTGCTGCATCTGGTAGATTGTATCCTGATCAAAGGCAGGTTGAATTCAATGCAAAGTCAATGTAGTAAATTTAGGCTTTTCCTGACAGTGGGTCTGTTTTCTTGGTATCTCGGTTGGGATCAGGAAAAGGGCTTTGCCCAAAATATGAGAGAACTGGATTGGGTGGCAGCAGATGGGGAGAGGATGGGAAAGAGAGGTGATGTACTTTATTTCATGTTGGGCTTGTTGTTGTTGACTGTAATCTACCGAAAACATGAGGGATTAAGCAGGATAAAAAATCTAAATAAGTAAATAAATCTGCCAACTCATGGTTTTGAGAAGTGTGTGGAACCATGCAGAAAATGCTATGTTTAGATGTAGAAAACTCTGATTAGAAGCCCTGTTCAGCCATGCAGCTCATTGGGTGGCCTTAACCAACTCAACTCATGATTTGTCAGCGTAACTTAACAGTGAGTGTTTTGTGGGAGGGGTAGCTGAGATAAGAATTGTAAAGTGCCATAAACATGATAAATAACAATGAAATACGTTGGCTGTTGAAATTTCAATTAATTTTATTTTAGCCTTAAAATGTGCCCTCTATCATTTGAGTTCAGCAGGCTCAGTATATTTCATAAGCAGCTGTGTCACAGTGAGTGTGTTTTAGCTATTTTTAATCTTTCACTCCCTCCACTCCCACCCCAGAATAACAGCATGGGTCAAAACTCACATCCCTTCACCAACTTGTCAGAGGGAATGTATTAAAAATAGAAGGCCCTGCTGAAGAAGGCCTGCTTCATGTAGCCGCCAGTGTAAAATTGTGTGTGTGGCTTCAGCTTGTTTGGCATAGGAAAATCTAGAGTAACTTGAGAAGTCATTACGAGAAAAGTACAGGCCTCTTGCCATCCTCTAATGGCTTTCTTACAGCTCGAAATGCAAAATTTACAAGGAAAGTCTTAAAGGAAATGACAGGAAAATCTCAGAAGATAACAGAATTGGACAGCGAGATTAATGGAGACCTTGGATTTTTCTAATCCACAGTGATTAATAACTTGGTGTTTCATGATCCTTCATTTCCATTGGAATCAGGAAAGGATCAGCTGTAGCTTCTAGTCTTTAAATCAAGGCAAAAAAACACTTTACACAACCCAATTGGCCTTAAAATCTCTCCCCTCATTTGAGTTGCATTTAGTTGGGATAGCAGGAAATGTCAGTTGTGCCATATAGACACAACTTTCTCCAGCTAGGCAAGTCTGTAATGCTCAAAAATTATGTGTTTCACTAGTATTTCCAGAACTAAATGGCTAGGCTTGGGTCCAGCATCTTTGTTCCACCATCAAAAAGATACCATTGGCAAAATGGGACTTCTGTGTCCTGTGCTCCTCCCTGCAGCTCCCTACACACCCTCCAAATATGTTCCAGAGGACTGGAAGGAAACTCCGGAGATTTGGAGGGCATGCAAGTAGACTGCAGGGAGGGAGGAAATGAAGCTGAAGGCCCATTCCCCAAGGGGTATCTTTCCTCTAGTTGAAGCTAGCCAAAAATGATGGGGCAAGTATTCAGGAAAAAAAGGCTGCTCAAAAATGTCAGCGGCAATAAAATGGCCCAATGAATTTGAGCACAACAACACACATTTCAAGCAGGACCTGACAAATAGGGGCTCATGCTCTTATCAATATGGGGGAGGGAACATGGGCAGGATCTACACCACTACTTTATAATGGTATTGACAACCGCTGAGGCCCAGAACACACTCCATATACTGCTTTCAAATCAATTTCAAAGTGTTATATTCTGCTTGGTGTAGATCTGGCCATGGAGTCTCTCCTCAGGAGCAATGGTCCATGGAGTTACTTTTCCTGCCAGGAATTATGAGGCTTGAGTACAAACCTTGTGAACCCTGGAAGGAAGTGACACTCCTTGTATTATTTGTAGCCAGTAAGAGGCCCAAGGGAATTTCTTCTTCTTCTTCTTCTTCTTCTTCTTCTTCTTCTTCTTCTTCTTCTTCTTCTTCTTCTTCTTCTTCTTCTTCTTCTTCTTCTTCTTTTTCTTCTCCTCCTCCTCCTCCTCCTCCTCCACCTCCTCCTCCTCCTCCTCTTCTTCTTCTTCTTCTTCTTCTTCTTCTTCTTTTCCTCCTCCTCCTCCTCCTCCTCCTCCTCCTCCTCCTCCTGTTTGTGCACTGCATGTCAGTTTAAGGGCCCCTAGTGCGTGAAAACGGATTAAAATACAGTTAGAGAAAAAACACTTATTGACTATATTTTAGTAATATAGATTATTAAAATCATCTGGTGCAATTTCTCAATTTCTAAAAAAAAGTATTTGCTATTGTTACATTAATATCTCAGTTTGAGAATAATTTCCAAGAAAAAAAGTACAGTAGAAAATGGTATTTCTAGTTTTGAAGGAGTTTTTTTTTCTGCCTTCCACTGTAAGATGTTGGTTAAGTGGTATGGGATTCCTTTTTAAAAAAATGAACATTAATATGTGCATGGTTAATTCAGAATTTATTCATTTACTAACATAGCCATACAGCTATTAATGTTCACTTTTTAAAGGAAGTGTATGAAGGACTATCTCTGTCTGCCTGTCTAATTGACTGGTTCTCTACTAAATGTACTTAGTGTAGCACATACTATAAATGGACAAATAATAATAGATATAATGAAATAATACATCAGCATTAAATGTTGGCTGGGACATGCTGGGAGTCATAGGTCTTTTTTCTGATGTTGATCTTCTCAGCCAGGTACATCGTTGGTCTCTTCAGTGCTGACAATTGCAATGCTCCAGGCTGCTGCTAGGGGTGGGGAGGAGGGGTTGGTTTACTTACCTAATTTTTCACTTTTGAACCACTATGCAAAATGGATGCCAGGTATCCTCTGGAGTTCGCGCTTCTCTGAATTTTGCAATGCGGTTCTCCAATCAAAGGTGTGTACAAAAATGTATATATTAGGGAACATAACATTGAAAAATGCAGCATACTAGGAAAATTGGTTGCAAAAATGTGTATATTAAGCAACAAAAATGCATATATTTGGAGGAATGTGCATAAAAACTGTTTTGCTTTGATTCTCATTGTTTGGGTTGAACCAAACCTAAGACTGGAAAAATGAGAAACTGAGAGAAACCAGAACTGATGGATTTATCCATCCCTAGCTGCACATACATTACCTGAATGCCTGTGAGAACTGCTGCCATGTAACTGGATCTCATACATATGTAGGAAGAACTCATGGTGGGGGGGCAGGTACCTGACATGGTGGGTTTTCCCCTCCCCACATTAGTGTTGACCCTTCTCCAGAGGTCAATAACAATTCTATCTGAAATTCCTTCAGGTAGATGTTATCAGAGCGCATGACCTTGCAGGCACATTTGGGGAGCCTCAGAGTGGGAAAACAGCTTGGAGGAGAGGTTTGGAGCAGACAAAGGCGTGCCAATGGGTTAAGAACTTTTCCCAAGACTTCCTAATGCTCAGTTACCCTCTCCCAAAGCTAAAAAGCAAAAACTAAAAAAGTGCTGTTGGAATTTGGTTGCATGAGTTACGTCTGTCGTGTGTATGTAGGCCTTTAGGCCTAATCAGAGTAGCCTTGGTAAACCAAAGAAAGGCAATTAGGAGCATGAGTCATCACGGCAGGGGTATTCGATTGCAAGACCATGCCACATTTTGGCAAGGTGGAACTGCACTCTATCAGCAGCAAACGTCTCCCCTTCCACCCAACACACCACCCCTACCGCCCACCCCAAAAGCACAGTTCCGTTGGCAGATTTAGAAGGCAGTTTCTTTTACATCCGCACAGCCATTTGTAAGCAAAGTACTAGCCAGACAGCTAATAAACTTGAAAAATTATGTCGCTCCATAACTTTTTAAAAATAAAATAAAATAAAGTGGAGACCTACTTGTTTTAGGAAAAAATGGTGAATGCTTTCTTGACGTGGTAGCTTAATGGACTCATTAGCCTAATAGGTGTGTGTGTGTGTGTGTGTGTGTGTGTGTGTGTGCGTGCGCGTGTGTATCTTAACTCCTGGGAGTCCTGGTTAAAATACTAGCTTTTTGAAAAAGGTCATTTCAGCACATGGAGCCAGCAGGTAATTTTCCTTTCAATTTGGCTGAAACAGATGGCAGACACTAAGAAATAAAGTGGTCCATGTGTTGGTTATCTGAAGCAAACTACCTGAGCAGAAGTAGCCATTTTCCTGGCAACTGCATATCTATCATTAGTAGGGTGACCATATGAAAAGGAGGGCAGGGCTCCTGTATCTTTAACAGTTGTATAGAAAAGGGAACTTCAGCGGGTGTCATTTGTATGCGTGCAGCACCTGGTGAAATTCCCTCTTCATCACAACAATTCAAGCTGCAGGAGCTCTGCCCTCTTTTGTTTGTGTGGCTAACCATGGTGGCTACATAACCATGGTGTAAAAGTGCTCACGAACCATTTGCTGCAAAAGGGTTAGTGGCCTAACCATGGTTTAGTGTGTTGTCTGGACAGGCGCAATATGGTTGTGCTCTGTTCCTCACAGCTTTCCCAACAGAATACCCAATATGACATAATTCTCCTTCTCCTTGAGGCAGGCAGGCAGGCAGGCATTTGATTCTCAGCGCTAATTCCATTTGGGCCTATAGTCATCCTTTCAAGGTGATATATCTCCTCACAGAAGGAGAGCAGGCTGAAGTTTGGAAAACACATGTTTTGCAAAGCACTGCCCTTTGTCTAAATATGTCTTTAAAAAATAAACCCATAATTCAGACATACATGCTGTTTATTTTTGAACACAAGGTTTTGTCAGGGAATGGGCAGAGCAGCCTTGCACTTTGACAGGAAAATGTTTACCCAAAGAGTTAACACAGATGAGTAATCTTGCATTCAGCTGCCAGTTTTCGGGCGGTGGGATTCCAGTAAACAGCCAGACACTTTGAACTCAGGGTTTTCACTTTATGTCGCACACTAACCACTAAAACAACACACTGCCATGGAGTCCTTCCCTGTTAAACCAAAAACATAAACTCATCCATGGAAACTTGTGCTGGGAGTATCTTGCTGAAGAAATCTCCCCTTCATCACATACTTTCTAATTTGCCACTGTCTTGAAACATGCAATGGAGCATTACTTGCCTCTCATTAAACGGTCTCTTCTTACATACAAAGCGTGTTCTTTTCTTACTACATCCCTACTCAGCTCCCCCCAAAAAGAGCTTTGGAAATGTTTAATGCTTACAAAGTCACTAAGGATGTGACCATCAACACTTTAAGCTGCCCTTCTTTTAGCTTAATTTTTAAACTCATCCCCCCCACCCAAGGTTGGGACATGCCCTTGTTCATGGATTAACACCTACGATGCTAACTTGAGGTAATGTTGTGTTTGAATGTGGCTTTGGAGTTCAGACATACCTCATACAAGCAGCACATGAAAGGTCAACTTGCACTACCAATGAGGCACATTGTTGTGAATATATAGGCCAAGATGATCTTCTACAGCACTAAGCAGGTGCTGAAGCACTATGTGTCTTCTTCAGGAGATCTAGGGCATGTGTACACTATGCCTTATCCCAGGGATTATCCCGGGATCATCCCTGTGCATCCACATGACGCACAAGGGGTCCCAGGGGCAGGGAGGGATGATCCCTCCATTTCCCTGGGATAACCAGGACGGATTTTAGCCCAATTTTTCTCGCGGTCTTGGGTTCATCCTGAGACTGCGGGAGGTGTGGACAGCCATCCCAGCTTTGTCCCTCCTCCTCACAAATAAATGTGAGGAGCCAGGAACCGGACATGGGGCACTGAGCTCTTCAGGTGCTCCATGCCCATCAGAGGGGGGAGGGGGGAGCACAGTCAGTTTTCTTTAAAGAAACTACTTTTACATTGGAGCGCTTGTGTGCTCATAGGCAGCCATGACATCCCTTGTTCCTCCCGGGATGTCGTGTGTGCTGTCTGTCCAAAGGGGAGGCTCTCGTGAGCAGAATACTGGGAGATCCTCCCTCCTCCCTCCCGGAACGCCAGGAGGTGTAGACATGCCCCTAGTTTCCAACTCTAGATGTTTATTATAATTTTATTATATTGTAAGCTACATAAGCAGCACTCCTATGCCTAACGGGAAGTAAGCGCCAGTGAAAATAATGAAACTTATTTCTGAGTAGACAGATATAGCTATGATTCCACTGTCAGTGAGTTTTCAAACTCCCCAGAATGCCAGTGCAAGTACTTGAGTCGTTGCTGACTCCTAGAAGGATGCCTGCTTTCACTGACGTTTTCTTGGCAGACTTTGTAGTGGGGTGGTTTGCCATTGCCTTCCCCAGTCGCAGTTACCTTTCCCCCAGCTAGCTGGGTACTCATTTTACCGACCTCGGAAGGATGGAAGGCTGAGTCGACCTGATCCGGCTGCCTGAGAACCAGCTTCTGCTGGGATCAAACTCAGGCCGTGGGGAGAGTTTCGGTTGCAGTAACTGCCGCTTACCACTCGGCGCCACATGAGGCTCTGCACCACACGAATGCCAGACATGAACCAAAATAAAACCAGGATCAATTTCTAGATGTCTCCCAGTCAATCTGGGATGAGAAGATACCGTCTTTTTAATAGACAAAAGACAGAAGGTATCTGTTTTAAGAACTCAAGACAAATGAAGGAATGATTGATGTCCGTGTGTGTGTGTGTGTGTGTGTGTGTGTGTGTGTGTGTGTTTTAATCAACCGCAGAAGTCTCAAGCAAAATGCCCAAATGCAATTCATAAAAGAGCATGTGTTTGTCTAAGTATCTATACCTATATTGATACCAATATATAAGATGAAGAGATAAATAATAAACAAACATGTCACACCGAGTCTCAGATGCATTGAATTCTATGTAAGAGTGCAGCTTTACAACACCTGGAAGATGGATTTGTGGATATAATTGTGGCCCTGGGGGGAAGGGGACATTATTTGGTGTGGAAGCCACAGCATAGGCTTTCAGATGGATTTTCCTCAGTGTTCAGTTCATTTCGGCTCAAATGTTTTCCCTAAGAATGAGGATGAGGATTCTTCGATAGCAGCCTTCCTCATTCTGGTTCTCTCCTGTTGTTTGGGACTACAACTCCTAGCAATCCTGACAATTGTGTATGCTGACAGGGCTGATGGGAGTTGAAGTCCAAAATATCTGGAGGGCACCAGGTTGGGGAAGGCTGTTATATAATAATCAAAGCTAACTTGCCAGTAGTAAAGGCCCAAGCATCATTTCCTGTATAAAGTTGTAGCCCTGCCCCCTCCCACATACATACCACAATCCCATCACATATGTACAATCTTATGAGTCATGAAAGAAACATTTCTATCTTTTTTTTGAAATTACATGTTCTAGATTTCTGAATATACCATTGCCCACACTGGTATTTTTCCACCATGTCCACAAATAACCCCCTAACCTTTGCCATTTCATTTTATAGCATAAGCGCAACTTACATATGCTAACCATTTTATAACTTTTTGATTGTCCTAAGAAAAGTATTATCAACTGACGTTTGGGGTTATATTTATTCTAATGGGTAAAAGTGCCTGTGAACACTTTATTAATTAAACCAATTTGCCTTAAATCTTTATTTGCCTGACATTTTTCATTGCAAAATCATGAATTAACTCCCCAAAGTCAATTTCTCTTGCATGTTTACACTCAATAGACAAAATAGCTAGGCAGCTTAACTGTTCCTGCCCCATAGTAGAATATTTAAGAGTTTTTGAACTGTGTGCAAACTTGCTGAAACATTTTCCACGTTCTGCCACAGCCAATGACACTGTGCAAATAAATACATAAATAAATAAACATTCCATAGGGCTATGCACTAAACATTAGTTGCAAATCTTCAGGATACCATAGAAATATCTTTAGGCCACAAGCCTAGATCTTTGGGGAGGGAAAATGAATTAGATTTTATTTGGACCTTTAGCATCTTCACCACACTGCAGTTGATCAAAATGCAGGTGAAAGCTTCTGCATCCTCCCCTCAGTAACTTAAACAGAACAGGAAATTTCTCCCAACCCCCTTAAACATACAACAGCAAAGCAGAACAACTGGGTTGGGTACGCTGGTGACAATATATACGATAATAATAGCAATAGTGATGACAATAGTAATAAAACAATTAAATTATTAATTTTTTCTGTGTAATATATATATATATATATATATATATATATATATATGTTAGAAATAGATGTACAATATATATTGAGCCAATAAAAACCAATATTATACCTATGGTCTTCAGTGGTAAAAAGAACACACACAATTATGCAACACAAATATCAATCGGCACTACTGAAGTGTTGAAACCAGTTTAAAACTCTTGCCAATCCTTCCTCTAATATATGTAGCCCTACAGAACTATACATTTTATAAAATAGATAACTGTAAGGGGGCAAGGGTTTCACCAAGGAGGATTTGGGGGTTGGGGGGGGGGGGTTGGCAAGGGACTGCAGTAGTCATGTGAATGTCAAATAATGATACACTAGCTCCAAATGCTGCCCAAACTGTTTCCACTCTCTCCAAGCAGGGAGGGTGGGCATCCAAATGGCAGATGCAATTCAATGTAAGCAAGTGTAAGGTGATGCACGTTCAATTATAACCTGATGGGATGTGAGCTGGTGGTGACTGAACAACAAAGAGATTTATTTATTGATTTTATTTATTTATTTATTACATTTCTATACCGCCCAATAGCCAGAGCTCTCTTGGCGGTTCTTGGTGGACAGCTTGAACAAAATGTCAACCCAGTGTGCAGCAGCTGTAAAGAAGGCAAATTCCATATTCAGCATTATAAGAAAAGGAATTGAGAATAAAACTGCCAATATCATACTGCCTTTATACAAATCTATGGTGTGACCACACTTAATACTGTGTACAGTTTTGGTCACTAAACCTAAAGGAGAGGAAAAAAAGATGTACTGCTGGAAAAGTGCAGAAAAGGGCAACTAAAATGATGAAGGGGCTCGAGCATCTCTCCTGTGAGGGAAGGTTACAATAGCTGGCATTGTTTAGTTTGGAAAAAGGAGGCTAAGGGGAGACATGATAGAGGTGTACAAAATTATGTATGGTGTGAAGAATGTGGATAGGGAGATATTTTTCTCCTTCTCCCATAATACTAGAACCTGGGGTCATCCCATGAAGCTGATTGGTGGGAGATTCAGGACAGATCAAAGGAAGGACTTCTTCACACAGCACATAATTAAATTATGGAATTCACTACCACAAGATATAGTGATGGCCACCAGTTTGGATGGCTTTAAAGGGGGGTTGGATAAATTCCTGGAGGAGAAGGCTATCAAAATGGCTACTAGCCCTGATGGTTATGTGCTACCACCAGAGTCTGAGGCAGTAAGCCTGTGTACACCAGTAGCTGGGGATCATAGGTTGGAGGGTGCTGTTGCACCGTGTCCTACTTTGTCGGTCCCTGGTCAACAGCTGGTTGGCCATTCTGTGGCCTGCACTCTGGGAGGATCGAGAAGAGATCCTGGCCCTCCTCTATGTTAGAACCTTTCAAGTACTTGAAGAGTACTATCATGTCTCCCCTCAGTCTTCCCTTCAGATACCTTCCCAAGGGCAGGAACATCATTCTGTTCAATATTTATTACCAAGGGAGAGCATGGAAATGGGGATATGGACTGGTACCTCACCTGCTAATAGGAATGGTGGTTGCTCAGGTGAAATTTGCCAGATGAAAACTTAGAGGAGTGTTTCTGGGTGTGAGACAGGACCATGACTCAGGGTGAATGTTTATGTTTGATAGAACTCCCCTATATGTGATCTATTTTAGTACCCTCAGCTGTGACTGTATATTTATTAAGGTTTACTAGAAATGGAAAATCTGTCTCTCTTTCCAGTCCTTCCCCCAACCACAGGAACCTGAGCTGACATGCAACAGCTCCATCGGATCTTGTGGTGCTGATTTGGCCTGAAGATCATTTCCCAAGTCTTCTGCAGGTTCCTGTGTTGTCTGTGGCAAAGCAGGGTGTGACTAGGGATGAGAGAGGTCCCCAAAGTGACTGGGTGAGTTCATGAGTTATGTGAAATTGGAAACAGAAATTTCCTAGCTCATAACTCACACTCTTCAGGAATAGCTTCATCAGGTCCTGAAGGCAACTTATTGTTCTTGTCCTTTCATGCCATGGAGCTCATTCCTTCTGAGAACAACGGCAAAAGGGCCCAATTATAAAACTGTGGGAGACAGCATTTCAGAGCCATGGATTTATAGTAAAGTGTTGCTCTCTCCACTGAAGTCAGGCCATGGGGGAGTCATAAGGTCTAGCACCTAGCTACTAGGCCCAGCTGAGGCCTGCAGCTCATTGGTGCAAGCTGTCTATTGCTCTTGGAGCTGTCCATGGTCTAGAAGAGCTGCTTCTGACCAAGATGCTGTATCTGCCAGCTGATCCCTTCCTACTGCCTGCTCCTCAGCATCCTACAACCTGCACCTACTGCTGCCTGGAGGGAGGCAGTTCAGGAGAAGCTAATTCATGTGCTCCCCTTCATGACTGCTCACCCTCTTCTGCCAGTGCGGTTGAACCAGCCCTGCTCATTGGTTCATCAAAAACTTCAGCTGCATTCTTAATGATTAAAGCTCTTCACTTATGTAGCTCCGTCATCCACTCACTTGGAAACCTTGTTTGCCAGTGTTTGTGATGCTCTTGCTTCAGAGTTGTTCTTTAAATTTCTCAGTTGTTTATTGCTCAGTAGCTTTTATCTCCTCACTGTGAAGCAATCTCTGCTCCAGTCATTCTTTCTGAATAAATTTGAAGCCATCCGCTCTGGCTTCCAGCCTCATGCCCTTTTCTCCCTGTGTTAATGGTGGCAGCCATTAACACAGCGGGAGGAAGTGTGCAATTTCTGGAGAATCCGGAAATTGTGCATTTCCCCCTTTTGTGTTAATGGCAGCCACCGTTAGCATGGAAGGGCAAAATGCACAATTTCCAGAGAATCCAGAAATTGTGTGTTCCCCCTGCCTGCCAATGGGAGCCTTAAAGACCTCTCCCAACATGAACCTACCTGTACACTATGCTCAACAACTAAGGTCCTCCTCTGGGTGCCTACTTCAAGGGAAGCTCGGAGGATGGCAACAAGGGAGAGGGCCTTCTCTTCCCAACGAGGCCCGCCTGGCGCCAACGCTGTTATCTTTTCGGTGCCTATTCAAGACTTCTCCCAGGCATTTAACAGCATATGCCAAGTTTTTAATTGACCCTGGATCTGCTGAGAGTTCATAGTTGTTTTAAGTGTGTGTGTGTGTGTATGTATGCGTGTGTGTGTATTAAATACTTATACGGTTTTAAATTTTGTAATTTTATGGTTACATAAATTTTGTATATTGATTTTTACTGTTCAGTGTTTTAATCTTTGTAAACCGCCAGAGAGCTTTGGATATGGGGTGGTATATAAATGTAATGAATAAAATAATAATAATAATAATAATAATAATAATAATAATAATAATAATAATAATGATGATGATGCAAGGCTCTGGAAATTGTGCATTTCCCTGGTCCATGGTAATGGCAACTGCCGTGTGCTTGCCAAGGCTTCATGAGCCTTGCAAGCATTCAGCTGAAACTCACGCAGCCCAGCAAAAAGGGGGGCAAGCTGCAGCAGTGACAGGGCAAGTGCCCACCCCAAGTGGCATCTGCCTCTCCATACTCATAAAACCAAGAGCGGAGAGGGCAAAGGAGGCATTCCCAGGGGTGCAGAGAAGAGAAGACCACAGAGAAGATGTAGCTTCCTATGCAACCCACAGCTTCGCTCCTCTTACTTCCTGGGTAGATACTCAGAATTGAGCATTTAGCAGCAACTGCAGGGTGGATGGATCCCCTTCATTCACCCTGCATTGGATACTCATTAAGTCCTGAGTTCAAGGGCTTATGAATACTCATGACCCCACTCATAGGACTGCACTCCAAATAAACAAAATCAGAAAAAGAAAATTAAACCACAATTTGGAATGAGTATGACTCAATATAACAAAGAATGTGAGGATTTCATTATCAAGATAAGAAGACTGAACTAATTAATGAAAAATTCGTCTAAATCAAGGAAATTATTATCAAGAAATCAGTCATGCAAAATGTTAAATAAAGAAAATTAGTGGGAAAGATTCTTTCTTTCTTTGTTCATTACCTTTCTATACCACCCCATATCTGAAGCTCTTTGGGTGGTTTACAAAGATTAAAATACTTTTTAAAAATATATGCAAAATTTTAAAAATACAAAATTATATATGCAAATTTTTTTAAAAAGGCAGTACACAGAAAGACAACGTGCATCTAAAAACAACTGAGCCATCAGTCAAACCATAAAAACAAATCTGGCATAGATTAAAAACTCATCACATGCTATAATCCTACATTTCCTTGGAGAGCATCCCAATGAGCATAGGACACTGTAGTCCTCCCACTCCACTGAAAATGGGAAGTATTGGGGGCAGCCTAGGATCCCAGGAGCTCTTGTTCCTCTGTAGGGATGTTTGAGGAAATTTGTTTCAGTTCATTTTTGATCAGGATTTACCCAGTTTGAAGTGGACTCGTTTGCAATCTGAAGTCAAAGTATGTACATCTCTGAGCATATGATGTCCTTCAAGGAACCCCACCCCAAAATGCATTTGACAGCATGCACACATTTGAAAAACGTGCATGAAAAAATGCATACTTTAAAAAAAAATGCACAAATTTGCTTTAATCAATGGGAAAAGAATGTTTACATTGCAAAGACAAGTGCAAGTGAGCTGTACATTTGGAAAAAATACACATGAAAATACACATGGATTTTTATACGGAAAGAAAGAAAGAAAGCAAAGCTCACAAGGTGATAGAAACTTGAGTCAGAACGAGCTTCGAGATGGAATTCGAAGAACTTTGGTGAGATCAAATTTTTCTGATTCCTATTCCTCTGATATAGCCAGAGAGTAGTGTAGCAGAATCAAAGAATCATAGAATAGTAGAATTGGGACGGGCCTATAAGGCCATCGTGTCCAATGCTCAGTGCAGGAATCCACCCTAAAGCATACCTGACAGATGGTTGTCCAGCTGCCTCTTGAATGCCTCTAGTGTGGAAGAGACCACAACCTTCCTAGGTAACTGCTTCTACTGTCATACTGCTCTAACAGTGAGGAAGTTTTTCCTGATGTCCAGCTGGAATCTGGCTTCCTGTAACTTGAGCTCATTATTCCCTGTCCTGCACTCTGGAATGATTGAGAAGAAATCCTGGACCTCCTCTGACAACCTTTCAAGTATTTGAAGAGTGCTATCAGGTCTCTCCTCAATCTTCTCTTCTCCAGGCTAAACATGCCCAGTTGTTTCAGTCTTTCGTCATAGGCCTTTCTTTCCAGACCCCTGATCATCCCAGTTTTCCTCCCATTATTTTTCTTCTCATTAGAGGTGGTAGAATGCAGGGGGGGGTAGCATGGGAATACACCCCTTCTTCTGCCCTGGCCACTGCAAGATGGCCGGTTTTAGGAAGTGGAATTGTGATGGCGGCTCCTCTGATATAGATCTCCATCCCCCTTTCCTTCAGGGTCATTCCACCTATTACTTCCTTCCTGGACAGGAAGAAATCCGAATCAAATAGAGGACTAGGCTGAAGAATTTTCTTCCATTCTTGACTTGGGGATGGACTTTGCCACTCATGCTCTTTCCCTCACTATCTTGTTACAATCCTGAGCAGAAATCGCCAGGGAGAAGTTAACCCCCCGAAAGTAATGTGCAACGTATGTTAAAAACATTATGTAGCCAGCCATTCTATTGCCTGGCATAACTCATCCTAAAAAGGCACTGTATATCTTTCACGGATAGATTAAGGATACAAGCCACTGCATATCACAGATTGCTACAATGCTTCCTAATGCCTCAGTCTAAAGTGTGTAATGTCTTTTAAAATGGCTATTGTGGGGGTGGGGGGGAAGCTTAAAAAATAAATTCATCTCACTGGGGAGAAAAACAGTCTGAAGCTCAAGTTTAAATGATAGATTAATGATCTGCAAAATGTCATTTAAAAAAAAAATAGAAACCTTTTCCAGTTAGAGAAGAGGGCAATAATGAGGCCCCTTATTACCACCAGTTAGCTAAGAATCAGTCAGAAAAATGGGGTTCCTGCTACGTGGACTGAGCCTCGGAAAAAGTCTGAATTTCACAGCATTGAATAAATCAAATGGCAGGGTCTCCATTCTTTCTCCCCCTCCCTCTCTCTTTTTCTCTCTGTCTCACCTTCTGCATGGTGTTAAGTACATCAAGAAATCATTCTTTAAAATATATCTCTATGACTGCTAGATCATCACTGTCTCACCTTCTGCATGGTGTTAAGTACATCAAGAAATCATTCTTTAAAATATATCTCTATGACTGCTAGATCATCACTGTCTCACCTTCTGCATGGTGTTAAGTACATCAAGAAATCATTCTTTAAAATATATCTCTATGACTGCTAGATCATCACTGCTCAATACATGATATGGATGCATTTATGCCCAAAATGATGTCTGAAGATGTCCTTTAAGATTGAATCATTGGCCCCATTCAGACAACACGCTAAACCATGCTGCTTAACCACAAAATAGTTAATGGAATGCATTGCATTCCATTAACCATTTTGTGATTAAGCAGTGTGGTTTAGCATGTTGTCTGAACCAGGCCATTGCCTCTGAAGAGCTAATGTGAGAGAACCATGGGGCATAACACTACTAGCCCTGGTGGTTATACATTAACTCCAGCATTAGAAGCAGGATCTTTCTGTATATTTGTTGCAGGGGGAAACAAGTTGGAGGATGCTGTTGTGCTTATGTCCTATTGAGACCTTCCCAGATGCATCTGGTTCACCACTGTAGTAGTGGAATGCTGGACTAGAGAGGCCTTTGGTCTGATCCAGCAAGGCATCCTTCCTATAAATGGCCCATGTGAATGGGCAAAAAAATCCATAACAGCCTGGCAGACTATATTGTATGAAAGTTTGAAAGAACATGGTGTCCCACCACCAACATCGTGCACCCTACCAACTCCACCCATAACATCCGTGCATTTGACATGACAACTGAAAAGGGAGCCTTTTCAGAATAAAGAAATCCAACTGCACAGGGTTCCTAATAGTGTGGGGTGTCTATATTCATACAAGCTGTACGCACACAGGTGCCCCTTTTAGGCATTTTTGTTTTATATTTGTGTTCTTCATTGTACTTTGAGGTAAGGCTGTTTAGCAGAGATGCAAAATTGGCTAGGAACAGCTTTCATCTGCCTTTATCATTCATGCTATATTCTATTCACAACAACCCATCATTCCTCTTGCCTTCCATCTGGGATAGTCTTTGGAAGTGGCAGAATAAGGCGGCACTGTTGAGCAGCTGCCAAAGGTCCCATGTTGCTTTCGTGCCATTGCCACATCTGCTTACTCACTCTGTGGCTTCTACTTCCTTGTATCCTCCTGCTGCACCCCCACCCCACCCAACCATTTGTCCACCAACAGTAGACTTTTATAGGATAGAGGGATGGGAGGATGTCAGAGAGAAGATAGGACCACCTGTCACCCATCGCAGTGGAGAAGTCCATGGGCGAAGCAGAGGGCCTACGGCCAAGGCAGGAGAAGGCATGCCAAAGACCCTCACAGACCCAGACCTGGCCCAGTTGGAGGCACTATCTTTGAGTCTCTGAATTTTGTTGAAGACTTCTCTAAGTCTTCATATCCCTAAGATGGTGTGTGCTTTATCGGCCTGTGCATGACTATATGTATAGCAAAGGTTCCATTGTGTGCTGTTACTCTGAACCTGGATGACTTTCCTGGATGACTGTTTGAAGTAAGTCTTTGCCTATTATAGTTTCCCATCTTTCTCTCCAAATGACTCTTTCTCAATTTGCTATCTTCCTTTCATCTAACAAAATAAAATCTTTCAGAGGAGCAAAAAAGAAAGAAAAGGAGGGGGGAATCAACCAGCAGAAAAATCAGCTATATTTTTATTCTTTACAGCACAGAGCAGATGTTCTCTTCTTGAGCCTGAAAAGAACAAAGCTCCGTCCGAGCTTTATTTTAAACAAGAGTTGGCCACCCACTGCTCCAAAAGTGCCTACCGAGAGGAAAAATAAATGGCTGAGCTTCTCACCAGATGCATTTGTGCAGAGCACATCCTTGGGGAGGAGCTGTTTGGGAAAAGAAGCATTCCAATCCTAAGAAACTGAAGTTGTTATATGACCAGGGACACCAACTCTGTTATCCACGGTCAGAATCCTGCCTGATACTCTAAAAAATATAAATGTATTAGGAAACTCAGTAGGGAACTATGTTTTCATGTATTAGGGAACTATGGGGTGAAGAAGGGTATGATCCAGTTTTAAGATGGGTCAACAGCACTGGTGGAAATGGGCGTCCCCATCCCTCCTTTCCATGACAGTATGTCCAGTCCCCTGAAAATGCTACACAGTGAATCAGGAGAACCTGCTGTATGAAGCAAGCTGTGGAGAGGAGATCCAAAAAAAATCAAACAGGGGTATTTTGAAAACTTGTAGAACATTCCTTCCTCTTGTGGAAGACAGATCCTAGATCCAACTCCAGCAATGGAGCTTGAAGCTCCCTTGAACTGAGCATGCCAAGTAGGCCATCATGGAAACCATGCAAAAGCATTTTTAAAGAGGTCTGAAAGAAAAACAACAACAACAACAACAGCTCAAGTAGAAGCTAGAAAAGTAAGCCAGTTCCCAGAGAGAGAGCGAACAGAGAGCGAGCAAACAGGAAGAGCAAACAGGAGTTTGACAGGGGGAGTTCGGCAGGGGAGGTCAAGGGGGAGGCCTCTAAGAAAAAAAAAGAGGGATAAAAAATAAAGAGAAACATAAAGAGAAAAAACCCCACAAAACCAACCAACCCCCCCCAAAAAAAATCTTATTTTCCCTTAAGACATGCTCATATTGTTGTGTACCTTCAGAGAGGACAGGACAAAGCAAAGGCAATTCCACTATAATTAGAAAGGAAAAAACAAAGCAGAAATAGACAATATGGATAGAAAGGAGTCCCTAGAGATGGTGACCTTCAAAGGTTGCGCAATGTTCATGTTTCTGCCTGAGCTCAACATGGCTTATACCTGCAACAAGTGCAAGCTGGTGGCACTTTTGGAAGAAAAAGTGAGAGGACTTGAGCGACGAGTGTCCACCCTCCAAAGAATAAGAGAAGACGAGGAGTTCTTAGACCGAACGGTGGAACTGCAACAGCAACAAGAAGCACATGAGATTGAAGAGCAACAGCCAGCTGAAGCAGAAGTGGAGTATGCTGAGGGGAGGAAAGCCAATGAAGAGGAAACTCCCTGGAAAAGAGTGACAGTTAGGAGCAGAAGAACTAGAAGGCATTCTGCACTGGTGGAACCATTAGAGTTAAGCAACCGCTTTCAGCTTCTGGAGGATGAGACTGAAGGACAGTTTGCAACAGAGAAAGAGGTACAGGAGACACCGTGCAACAGTGAACAAGAGGCAGTAGGTAGGTCAACCAAGAAGAAGAGAAGAGTAGTCGTTGTGAGAGACTCCCTGCTGCATGGGATTGAAACCCAAGTATGTCGTGAAGACCCATGGACTCGCCAGGTGTGCTGTCTTCCTGGAGCACAGATTAGAGATGTGACTGAAGGGTTACCGAAGCTCATAAAGCCCACAAACACATACCCTTTTCTTCTCATCCATGTGGGAACAAATGATGTCGCCAAGCAGAGCTACGAAGAAATCATTTCAGACTTTGAAGCTCTGGGAAGGAAACTGAAGAACTTTGGGGCCCAGGTAGTTTTCTCATCCATCCTCCCGGTTCTTGGAAGAGGATTAGAAAGGGGGGGAAATACTCCAGATGAACGACTGGCTACGAAGGTGGTGCCAACGTGAGAGTTTTGGATTCTGGGACCACGGGCTATGCTACTTGGAACATGGACTGCTGGCAAGGGATGGGTTGCACCTCACAAGGGCTGGAAAGAATGTGTTTGGCCACAGCATGAAGAACTTGATCAGGAGGGCTTTAAACTGAATCTTACGGGGGCAGGAGACGTAAACTTCGAGGCAACAATGGATGAAGGCCAATGCACCACAGTACAGAGAACAGCTCCAATAGTGCCCCCAAATAGTGTCCGCAACAATGTAGGAACAAAGCCAGACTATAAAACACATGGTCTTCGATGTCTATATACTAATGCCCAGAGCATGGGAAACAAACAGAATGAACTTGAACTCTTATTACATGAAGGCAAATACGACTTGATAGGTATAACTGAAACTTGGTGGGATGACTCCCATGACTGGAATATAGCAATTGAAGGATATAACTTGTTCAAAAAGAACAGAAGAAATAGAAAGGGAGCTGGAGTTGCACGATACGTTAAAAATACCTATCCCTGCACAGAAATACAGGTGGATCAGACTGGGAGCCCCGTCGAGAGCGTCTGGATTAAAATAAATGGGGCAAGGAATAAAAAGAACGTAATAATCGGGGTCTACTACCGACCACCCAATCAAGGAGAAGACGAGGATGAAACTTTTGAGAAACAAATTGCCAGTGTTTCAAGGAAGTGTGATGTAGTAGTGATGGGGGACTTCAATTACCCTGATATCTGTTGGGAGACAAATACTGCCAAAAGCGTCCCTTCCAAGAAATTCCTGACATGTGTGGGTGATAACTTTCTCCTACAGAAAGTGGAGGAAGGAACTAGAGGATCGGCAGTCCTTGACTTGATATTGACCAACAGGGATGACTTAGTGGATAAAGTGGCAGTTACGGGAACTCTGGGGGAAAGTGACCACATCATACTTGAATTCTTGATTATGATGGAGACAAAAGTTGAGTGTAGCCGTACACATACTCTGGATTTTAGGAAAGCTGATTTTAATAAACTAAGAACTATAATAAGTAAGGTCCCGTGGCAAGTGAGCCTAATGAGAAAAGGAGTGCAGGATGGGGGGGGAGTATTTAAAAAAGGAAATTTTAAAGGCACAGTTACAAACAATTCCAACAAGGAGAAAAGACAGAAGACAACAGAGGAAACCAATGTGGCTCCACAAAAAGCTTAGAGATGACCTGAAAACAAAAGAGGATACATATAGGAAGTAGAAGGAAAGCCAGGCTACAAAAGAAGAGTACAGACAGGTGGCGCAGAAGTGCCGAAATGGCGTCAGGAAGGCTAAAGCTGAGAATGAGCTGAGGTTAGCGAGGGATGCTAAAAGAAATAAAAAGGCTTTCTTCAGATACGTGAGTAGTAAAAGACAGAGGAAAGAAATGGTGGTTCAACTGCTTAATGAGGATGGCAAATTGATAACAGATGACAAAGAAAAGGCTGAAGTGCTCAATTCCTACTTTGCCTCAGTCTTCTCCCAAAAGCGGGACTATGACCCCCCTGGAGAAAGTGAAGCAGAAGTTGAGGGGGCAGGATTTGAGATTGATAAACAAATGGTCAAAGAACACCTAATTTCCTTGAATGAGTTCAAATCTCCAGGGCCCGATGAACTGCATCCTAGAGTAATGAAGGAGCTAGCGGAAGAACTCTCAGAACCTTTGTCTATTATCTTTGCAAAATCATGGAAGATGGGTGAGGTGCCGGACGACTGGAGGAGGGCTAACATTGTCCCTATCTTTAAAAAGGGCAAAAAGGAGGAACCTGGGAACTACAGACCAGTCAGTCTGACATCCATCCCTGGGAAAATTCTGGAGCAGATTATAAAGAAGTCAGTCTGTAAACACCTTGAAATCAATGCGGTGATCACTAGAAGCCAACATGGATTTGTCAGGAACAAGTCCTGTCAGACTAATTTGATCTCATTTTTAATCGGGTAACCTCCCCTGTGGACTGTGGGAATGCTGTGGATGTCATATATCTTGACTTCAGCAAAGCTTTTGACAAAGTGCCCCATGATATTCTGATTAACAAACTAGCTAAAAGTGGGCTAGATGGAACAACTATTAAGTGGATTCACAGTTGGCTACAGAATCGGACTCAAAGAGTACTTATCAATGGAACCTTCTCAAACTGGGGAGAGGCAACGAGTGGGGTGCCGCAGGGCTCAGTCCTGGGCCCAGTGCTCTTCAACATTTTTATTAATGATTTGGACGAGGAGGTGCAGGGAACGCTTATCAAATTTGCAGATGACACAAAATTGGGTAGGATAGCTAATACCCTGGAAGACAGAAACAAACTTCAAAGTGATCTTGATAGGCTGGAGTGCTGGGCTGAAAACAACAGAATGAAATTTAATAGGGATAAATGCCAAGTTCTACATTTAGGAAATAGAAACCAAATGCACAGTTACAAGATGGGGGATACTTGGCTCAGCAATACTACAAACGAGAAGGATCTTGGAATTGTTGTAGATTGCAAGCTGAATATGAGCCAGCAGTGCGATATGGCTGCAAGAAAGGCAAATGCTATTTTGGGCTGCATTAATAGAAGTATAGCTTCCAAATCACGTGAGGTACTGGTTCCTCTCTATTCGGCCCTGGTTAGGCCTCATCGAGAGTATTGCGTCCAGTTCTGGGCTCCACAATTCAAGAAGGATGCAGACAAGCTGGAGCGTGTTAAGAGGAGGGCAACCAGGATGATCAGGGGTCTGGAAACAAAGGCCTATGAAGAGAGACTGAAAGAACTGGGCATGTTTAGCTTGGAGAAGAGAAGATTGAGGGGAGACATGATAGCACTCTTCAAATACTTGAAAGGTTGTCACACAGAGGAGGGCCAGGATCTCTTCTCGATCCTCCCAGAGTGCAGGACACGGAATAATGGGCTCAAGTTACAGGAAGCCAGATTCCGGCTGGACATCAGGAAAAACTTCCTGACTGTTAAAGCAGTATGACAATGGGACCAGTTACCTAGGGAGGTTGTAGGCTCTCCCACGCTAGAGGCATTCAAGAGGCAGCTGGACAACCATCTGTCAGGGCTGCTTTAGGGTGGATTCCTGCATTGAGCAGGGGGTTGGACTCAATGGCCTTGTAGGCCCCTTCCAACTCTGCTATTCTATGATTCTATGATTCTATGATGAAAATGCATATACAATCTAGTTTTGTTGTAGCACTCTTTCGTATTTGGCATCTGACTTCAAACTATTTTCCATGTTCTAGCTCTTTCCATTCCTATCAGTGACAGTATATTTAGTGGGACAAACAGGCTAGAGATGGGAAAGCATTTTGCACATTTCAAGTATTATATTAGTGAATTAAGAACTGTTCATTTAGGGAAGTGGATCCACTAAGTGCTGTGACACTGCAAAACAAAACAAAACAATGACATCATTCCATCAGCATTACGCCAGCATAACAAATAGCTGCTCTCATTCATTACAAAATAAAATAAAATAGGGTACTACTCATTAATCCCCCTGTGAAATGGTTTATAAAATATAACACCCACTATACTAGGCTACTGGAGTTGAAAAGCAATGTGTTTCATTGAGGGCACAGATTCCGTGGGTGGTCTTATGCAATGGTGTAGGGTTAGGGATTATTGCGAAAACAGGAATATAAAGTTATGGATAGCAGAATGGCAACAGAACGTTAAAATAGGTTAATGCTGTTTTTCTTATGGTCTAGTCACACAATTCATTCAGTTGACATTCTGCATGGCTTCTGAGCGAAAAAGGTTGAGAAGGGGAAAAACCATGGCTTTGCATCCATGGAAAAGGATGTCTCTTGTATGCGGCTATACATATAAAATAGGAGAGAGCAGCAGTAAAATGAGATCATCAAGGTTGTATAAATCCTGTTCCCTCACCCTGCCCTGTCATAAATGCCAATTTGCACATGAAGAAAATAATTACAACTTTTCAAGGCCAGTGATTTTTGAAGTGCCGTGGGTCTGGAAAATGACAATACATTAAGCTCAGGATCAGACTGTAGAAGTTCATTTTATTTCCATTAAATCCTTCTCTGAATATTGCTTAAAAAGCTTTAGTTTTTATTATTGCTAATTCCAAGCATAATAAATATGCTTTGGGTTCCAGGCTGATTTATTATCATTTAAAACAGTCTGATACTTGCAGCTTTCAGCATACATTGGAAAGAGTGTGACTATGCCCAAATCCAACCCTTCCAGTTATTTAACTAAATGGGACATCGTCCAGATAGAAGTAATGGATTAAAAACAATTTCCTTCCCCTGGATTTAACCATTCTCTTACTGATATCAGGTATTATTATTATTATTATTATTATTATTATTATTATTATTATTTATTCTCATTCTCACTCATGGTGGTTTTTCTAGATGGACATGACAGGCTTTGCCAAGTCATGCGGTCTTTTACTGATTCAGGAATTTTCTGACAATTGAGCATGTTTTAAGTATGATTGCTTTCCGGGTGTTGGTGTGGATGTATTTTGGTAAGCCCAGTTTCTGAAGGTTTTCTGTTTATATTTTTTTGATGTGATGTCAGTGACTGATGTGACTAACAGAATAATTGTGACCTTTTCCTAATGCCATTGTTCTTTAACTTCCATGGCTAGTGGTGTATATTTTACTTGGTGGTGGTGGTGTTCTGCTTGTTTTGCACACACCCCTCCACATTTATGGCACATCTGTCGAAGAACTTTCTCATCTCTTGTTTGGAAATTTTAACCCAAAAGGCACTGCTTCTCGGTACATCTCATTTGGAGACCTTGTTTGCCCCCACAAGGAGCATGGCCTTGATTGCTGCTCTAGAGCTAAGGAACACCCTTCAACAGCATCTACATTTAGTATCTTTTCCCTTCTGGCATTCTCCCTATAGATTGAAACACTCCCATTCCCACATGGTTCATGCTATTTTCCTGCAGCTGCTTTGTCTTATCTCTTGGTTTATTTGATTCAGTGGACTTTATATTGTTATTGTCCTAGCATTCTGGGGAATTATCGCCCCTTCTCAAATCTTATAAAATATGTATTGGTGGTTCATTTGGGTCTCTGATGTCCCATGTTCCATAATAAGAAGTTATGGCCAGGGAATATGGAATATGTAACTTCCTTTGCCTCCTAACTCAACTTGGAAGGCAGAAAAATTACAAATCCTATGCTCCAAAAATGGCATCCTTAAACATATTGTCCTCCACATTGCTGGCCAGACTAAGGCCTTCTCAGCTACCACACTAGTGTCTTAGCTCGGGTGACCAACTGTCAGGTTTTCCCTGGATTTGTTCTGGTTTCTGTTCTGTCCTGGGTGTCAAGGGGGAATTCCTGTAATTTTCTATAATGTCCTAGAATTACACACTTTCCCCTTTAAGGCCACCATCAGCATGGCAGGAGAGAATGAAGGAGGTGTATCATCCCACCCCCCACTGCTCCAATGGGGGCCTTAAAGGGGAAAGTGTGTAATTCCAAGACATTATAGAAAAGACACCAATTGAAGCAGAGTGTGTAGAGGGGAATGGCATGCTTTCCCTTCCTCCACTCCAATTGGAACCTTTAAGACGGCGGGGGTAATGATGCATTTCCGCTTTCCCACCCCTCCCCACTGGTGTCCCAAATATAGTCACCCTAGTCTTAGTTGTAGCAACTTCACTGTGGTTTTTCTATTATCAGATCATCATCATCATCATCATTCAGGATGCCTTTTGGCTGCCGAATTTGAGCTTCTTTTTACTGACTTCTGATCTACCCTGGGATTTGTGTGTGTGTGTGTGTGTGTGTGTGTGTGTGTGTGTGTGTTGTTATTGCTGCTTTAATCATTTATTGTTTTCATTTTCTTGTATTTTGTTTTATTTATATGGGACTGCAAGAACCCTACAAATAGAGTTAGTGGGTTATGAAATATCAGAAATAGTAACTGCCGATGAATGAGGCCAAGTTCTAATATTTTGATGGACAGAGATCCATTATATTGTACTGCTCTTAATGTTATAACCCTTTATTATGTCCCTGCTTAGTTGCTGTTGTTGTTTTGTCTAAACCATGAAGTCCCAGTCCATTTAATCATTCTAAGAAAGGTAGACATATAATTCTTTAATGGCCTGCTCTGTACCTTTTGCAGTGCTACAAAATCCTTTTTGTGATGGGGTGGCCAGAGCTACCCACAACATTCTAAGAATATGGTTACCTTAGATTTTTATAATGGCACTATGACATTTGCTGGCAAGTTTTCAGTCACTTCTCTAATAATTTCTAAAATAAAGTTGCCTTATTCACTGCTACATGCCGCTGTCACTGAGTTTTTCTTTGTAGCCCAAAGAGCATTTGGGGACTACGAAGGCCAGCAAATTTAGTCTTCACCAGGATTTCTTGTTGAACCAAAGTATATTATTTTGCACTGAATATCATCTGTCAATTCGGAGAGATCTTTCTGGCATTCTTCACACCTGGTTGGGACTCAAACTTCATCTGCCAACTTGGCCACCTCACTCTCTAGTCGTGCTGTCAGATTGAGGTGAATTTCAATGCAGCTTAGATTTCTAATCATGTCATACAATGACAGCATCAGTCTCAGTTGCAAAATATTGACCTGGCTACCCAGAAAAAAAATGTGCTCCTTTTTACCCTTTGTGAATTATATGGATCCACGCCTTGGAAAAAGTATCTAATCCTGAATTGGGCACGCTCATTTCCCCCATAATTCAACAATAAAAACGGTCTAAATGTTTGTGCACCAAGTTCTAACGTGGAATTAAACAGTTTCTCAGTGCCCTTCACACAAAAATGTGTTGCTTTTGAATAAAACGGCTGTACTTTTCTATTGTTCAGTATATATATATCCAAAATGTATTCTTTAGTTTCATGAAACTGAAAGAAAACAAACAAATACACAAAGAGAGCCATTATTGTTTAGATAGAGTGCTGAAGCTTTTCCCTTCCAATAAGAGATTATTTATTGGTTTATTTTAAAGAAGGTTAACATTTGATTTGATGTCTTTGATCCAGAATAAACAGAAGTTCATCCTTAAGAGAAGTTCATCCACAAGCCTACTTCATGTGCAACTGAGCATACCCTTGGCACTGTGGATCTCTGCTTTTGATGCTACCCTCAGTGCCCATGCATTAGGCATGGACATCTGCAAGGGAACACCTACTTGCATCCATAGGCTTTCCCTGCAGTCTGGAAACCCAATTGTGCAGGTATGCAGGAAAACCCTACCGGCTAAGAGCTCTACATGCATAGTTTTCACCCTGCAGAAGTTCATACCTCATGTGTGGACATTGGGGCTGGGGGCAGCAGTGAGGGTGCCTATATATGCTCAAAACCCCATGGTGGCTGCAAATCATTGTTGCATCAGTGATATGATACAGCTGCAGATTTGGAGCCACCGCAGGGCTTTTCTGCAAAGCTCCATGGTTTAAAAGTTGAGGATATACCATGACATTTTAGGTGGGAGCGAGGTCATCCCAGCTTTTCCGCCACCTAACCTTGGTCCATGATGATCTGGGGGAGTTCTGGGAAGATGGCGACTAGCGATTCATTGCCAGAAGCCAGAAAGGTGGCATGATGGGTGGCTCCACTATCTGGATGTCTGATGGAAACCCTGCACTCCCTCCTTGGCATGAGGATTACCAACTGCAACCCCACAGGAGCGAAACTGTGGGGTTTACAAAAACGCAGCAGCAATGTGGCACTGTCAAGGCAGCCCCAGTGCCATGTGACTTCAGGAATGGACCAGAGGCACAGTCCAGCAGCCCCACTCCACATGGGAGAGAGACTACACCTACAGTCATTCTGTGAAAATGCTGATGTATGATAGAATTGTTTGAAAAGCACATCAGCTCGCTTGAAACTAAGGGCCTTGCTAGACCCTGTCGGATAAGCCGGCAGGGAGGTGGGGCGACGGCGCGTTAACTTTAGCGCACGCCACCCCGCCTCCTAGACGGCTGACGCGCAGGGATGACGGAAGCCCTGCAGCGTCGGCCATTTGTTTTGTTTTGTTAAAGGGGCCACGTGTGCCCCGAAGACTGCGGACAAGGTAAGGTTTTTTTTAAAAAATTAAGCCCCCTGCCCCCTCTTTCCCCGCCCTCCCTCGCCCTCATCACCTTGTGCCAGCCCTCCCTCCCCCTCGTCGCCTTGTGCCAGCCCTCCCTTCCCCTCGTCGCCTTGTGCCAGCCCTCCCTCCCCCTCGTCGCCCTGTGCCAGCCCTCCCTCCCCCTCTCCCGTGTCGCCCCCCGGGATCCCCCCCCCGGCCCAATGGGCACAGCGCTCAGCGCTGTGCCCAGTCCATGGCTGTTTGCGGCTACTCGCGAGGCGAATAGCCGCAAAAAGCCACGGAAGTCGCTAGACGTTCCGCAGCCCCGGCCTCAGGCCGGGGCTGCGGAAAAGGTGCGCCATAAGCGACTTCGCTTATGGCGCATTAAGGGAGGCTTTAGTGCGGCCTGGGGCCGGATTCCCCTGTATGTCATGTGGACGCACAGCAGGGAAACCGGCCCTCAAAGCGCGCTAAGGCCTCGTCTAGCAAGGCCCTTGGTCTCAGAATTCAGTGGAATAGCAAAGAAACCTTCCTCTCTCAGCATTGGACAATAGAATGACCTAACCCATCTGGATATCATGTCGTTTTCTTGCTTATGGCAAGAAAAATGAGATTAACATTAGAGTTAGGTTGAAAATTACAGGGACATTTCCCAGAAATAGACAGAATGGTAAAGTTCATGCATTCATCTTCCAAAGGACAAAATTAACACCAATGCTGTTTCCAAAGAAATATATTTCCATTGATACATTTCTTGCCTATCTCAAATGTCTATCTTTAAAATGTCATCAGCTCTTTGGAAAATCTTCAAAACTCTGGTGTTATTGTTTGTTTTCCAAAAAAGAGAAAACAACATTTTAATGAAATATGGAAGCTTGCCCACATCAGTCATATTGATCTGTGGGGGGAAGTATTAGTGCTTAATGTTACCTAAATTCAGCTCTAGATATAATGACTCGTTCCCCCAACTGCACCTTCAAAGACTGCCACATCCCTATGACTGTACTTTAGGCAGTGAGTTTTATACCCACTTCAGCATTCTGAAGATTGCACTGCTCTTGGTGCTCCGCTAAAAGAAATAAACCCATTCAAACTTTTGCAAAGCAAATTCATCCTCACTTCAAAATAAACAGAGAACCTGATTATCTGGGTGTGATTTCCCAGTATCTGCGTTGATAAGTAGTGACACAGAAATTGTAGAAGAACAGAAATGGATAAAATTGATTTAAACAGCGGGCATATTTCTACCATTATCACATACATACTCAGACAGTGTGAGAGAGGAGATACATCATTGTAAAGGAGGGAACGCAGGGTCTTTTATCTTCCATTGTTAATTGCACTCATAAATCACCCCTCTCCCAAAGTCTTTACAGGCTTGTGTCGCTTGCTTCTGAAACAAATCCCTCCGCATAAATATTTTAAAATGGGGAATTCAAGCAGGATTTGTAGGGTGAACTTGTACAAACAGATGCCAGCACCCATCAAAAAGATGCCAGCTTGGGACCACAATACCTGACAGAATGCCTCTCCTGACATGAACCTACCCGTACACTACACTCAACGTCCAAGGTCCTCCTCCGGGTGCCTACTCCGAGGGAAGCTCGGAGGACAGCAACAAGGGAGAGGGTCTTTTCTGTGGTGGCCCCCCAATTATGGAACGATCTTGGCGCCAACATTGTTATCTTCAGTGCCAAGTTAAGACTTTCCTTTTCTCCCAAGCATTTAGCAGCATATGTTGAGTTTTTAACTGACTCCAAAACAAGCTTTGGCCTGGCTGAGTGTTTTTTAAAAAAATGTTTTAGATGTTAGCTGTTTTTATGCTTTTGTTTTAAAATTTTGTATATTGATTTTTAATTTTCAGTTTTTTTAATCTATTTTTTAAAATCTTTATAAACCGCCCGGAGAGCTTCAGCTATGGGGCGGTATATAAATGTACCACCCCATAGTGGTACATAATAATAAATAACTTCCAAGCCTCCTTCTGGGAGACAGCTACAAAGCATATCCTGAGGGCCCAGGGACCCCAATGAATGAGATGAGCTGTGGCATAAATGGCTGAGGGGAAAGGGGGAGTGTCACAAAAGCATGCTATCCCTGTTCCTCCTCAGACCCCCCCCCCCATGCAACAGTATACCACATTCAGGAGAATCTCCTGACCCTCAAGACAGGCTTTCAGGATGGCTGTTGTGGGGAGAGGGGGGGGATACCATACGTTGTACTCTTCATGATCTTCACAGATGTAAAGCATGATGCTCCCAGTCTGCTGCTCCCAGACTGTGGAATAGCCTGCCAGAGGAGACTCGTCAGCTTGACAGTCTTTTAGAACTCAAGAAAGCTATCAAGACTGATCTCTTCCGCAGGCCTATCCAGCGCAATTTTAGGATGTTTTTAGGATGTTTTTTAGGATGTTTTTTAGGATGTTTTTTAGGATGTTTTAGGATGCTTTTAGGATGCTTTTAGGATGTTTTTTTAACAGTGTATACTATGTTTTTAATCAGTATTTTATGTATTTTATGCTTGCTGCTGTTCCCCGCCTCAATCCAATTGGAGAGGTGGGTAAGAAATAAATGATGATGATGATGATGATGACGATGATGATGACGATGCAGTGGTGTCAAGTGCACACATGTATCCATATAGAGAAGGTTTCCGGTTCCCGTTCCTTCTATGAACTATGCAGTACATAGAAGGGAAGCTGCTTTGACTGAGACCAGTGGCAGGCAATAAGCAACTCTAGAAGAGGAATCCATCCTGTGGTGGCAGTAGCTTCCAGGGGGTTTACTCCAATAGTCTTCAGCTACTACAAGCACAAATGGGCATAACATCCTTTCTTTCTGCCAGTTTTGTTGTTGCTTTTATTGCTTTAATAGCTACTTTTTTGTGATCATGTTTTTATTGCTTTTACCCTGTTTCCCCGAAAGTAAGACATCCCCCGAAAATAAGACCTACTTCCAGTTTTGCCTCTCGCTGTAATATAAGGCATCCCCCCGAAAATAAGACCTTTTTTTTTTGTTCAACAATAAATGTGTACCATATTCTTCTTCATGGAAAAATAAGACATCCCCTGAAAATAAGACCTAGCGCATCTTTGGGAGCAAAAATTAATATAAGACACTGTCTTATTTTCGGGGAAACAGGGTAGTATTGAACTGTTGTTTATGCATTTACAGTATTGTTGTAAGACGCCTTGTGGTGGCTTCTGTCCTGAAAAGTGTTTATAATAATTAATCATCACCATCATCTTCAAAGCAAAACTATGAGTAGTAGAGAACTTTGTACATTAACTACAAACCACCCCCCCCTTTCTTTGCATATGCATAGAAGTCAACATAGCACCCGGAAGAACGGAAACCATAAGGTGAGAACTCTCTCAGGTTCAAATTTCATCTCAGCTATGCCTTGGACAAGCTGTTATCTTTCAGTCTCACTCGGCGACTTCCCCTCGCCAACCTGGGAGGTGGGGAGTGGATAATGATACAGGCCTCACTTGCAGTTGCAAGCTTGATGTTATTGACATAGTAAATGCGAAGTGCTTGGATCATTCAAAAAGTGCTGTATAAAAATACTAACTGAAATTATAATCTTAGTAATACAAGCAAATCTGAAATAAGTCATACTGCTTTAAAACAGGGTGCTTTGGCCTTCAGTTGGGCGGCCGCAGGGGTGGGGTGGGGTGGGGTGGGGACATGACACCCAACCAGTTTTGAATGCAAACTAAGGAGAAATAGGTGTCTTCTGTTGTGGATCCATGAAGACTCAGAGGAACTTCAGATGTTATTGAGGAAGTGCTGGCAGTCACTTCTGAACTGGGCTGGCTGTGTTGAAAAAACCACTGTCAGAGGAGGATTATCAGCTCTCATTGGCATGAAGAAAGAGCCACTAAGTTGACTCTCTGGATTTCTTCTTCTGGCAGTGAATACTCTCACAGCCCGGCAAAGTCGTTCAAAGGACACTAATGTTTCATTATATCTCCAGGCCCATGATTGTCAAACTGCTTAAATGGAATGATAAACCTGTACTTACCTTCTGCTGCGAGGCCAATAAAGGAAAGAAAAAAGAAAAGATTCAGTCAAGGCTAAGCTATTCCTATGGCAATGACGAGACTTTTCAAGAGGCTGTTAACAAGGGAAAAAGTGTATTTGAAGCATTAAAGAGACTCTTGACAGTATAGAAAGGAGTCTATCATGCTTAATGGAGTTGACACCCAGGAAACTATGCATATAGGATTGCAGCCTAAGGTATTGGTCAGAGACAGTGAGCTCAACTACACCTATGAGCCTTCTGGGAGGGAGGCTTTACTGCTTCCGGGATTATCCTCCTGTGTGCACATGCCCACGTGTTGTCCCAGAAATCAAGAGGGATGTTGCAGGCACCATTTCTTTTCCTGGAATCAGAGCGCACTTGTGTTCCACCGCAAGTAAGGTTTTTCTAAAAACAAAAAACAAAACACCAAACACCTTGAAACTGCTCCCCACCTCACCCCCAATGGGCACAGACTGCCCCCATGCAGCTCCATGCCCTTTTCCAGAGCCCCACTACTCGCAGGGTAGAAGGGATGACCCGTGATTGCATGCCAAACTAGCTGCAGTTCTCAATGGTGTTCTGGGACCATGGAAAAACCGGGAAATCTGGAGTCCCAGTTATCCCAGGGAAAGTCTCTGGTTGTCCGTGCTTGACCCTGGGATCCCATGTGCATCATTTGGACACACAGGGATGACCTAGAGATGACCCCAGGATATATGTATGGTGTAGACATGCTCAGGGAATTGCCCTTTCATATTTTTCATAGAGGGAAAGATTATGAGCTCTTCTTCACGAGGCTCTTAATCCACTATATCAGTTTTGTCACAGGATTCAGATCTGAGCGCTACATGAAGCGTTTTTCCTTTCCTCCTTTTCTACTACATAACCCCTAGGTGGCACTGTGGTATAGCAGAATAGCACAATCACACAAGTAGAAAAACTGGTCTCTTTCACTATCACAAATACTGCATTTCCCCTGATCTAAAAAAAAAATGCACTCATTGCAAGTGCTGTTTCAAAACAGAAGCAAATTGGGAGGGTGATGATGTTGCCTAAAGAACCCATAAATAACCATGAGTAGCACAATGATGAGTGCACAAGAAATGTCTCTTGCAGAAACACTCTAAAACTAAATCATACTTTTGTCATCCAGCTGCTGCATGGCAAAATCCATTGGGATTTGCAACGGCTTCTCTTAAAACAGCAGAATGGCAAGATTATCTGGAATGTCGCAATCCTCCCAAGGATGTGTGGCATGCACAGCCAAGGGGTGACTTTGACATTTCTAGAGTAGCCATTTGCACATCTGAATAGGCAAGCTAACTTTAAAATGAAAGTCAGCTTGCTTATTCAGCTATGCCAGCAGCTGCAGGGGAAAACTAAAAGACATCTGTGACCCCAGGATATATCTGCATAATAAACACAATCCCCATTATGGAAAATAGTGTTGTTGTTGTTTAAAACCTAAACAATTTGGGACCAGGATACCTGACAGAGCACCTTCTCCCTTACCAACCTGCCCAGTCTCTGAGGTCATTAGAGGACATGTTCCTGGTTGTTCCCCATAGACCTATGGCCTGACTGGAGTCTACCAGGAAGAGCCTTTAGTGTAGTGGCTACTTCTCTTTGGAACTCCCTGCCACTGGAGATCAGGTAGGCACCAACACTATGCTGCTTCTGGCACATCCTGGAAAAAACTCTTTTCAAAGAAGCATTCCTCATTTGACCAGTCACCATTTTTATTGTTACTTCTTTTTAAATTGATCAATTTTAATTTGCTGTTTTAATCTCCCTCTTCCTCTCAGTATTAAATAATAATAATAATCTTTTTACAGTTCCCCCCCTATGTTTATTGCTCCGTAATCTACTTTAGATATGGAATAATATATAGATATTGTAAATAAATAAATAAATAAATAAATGAAAAGCCACCAATTTAAAAAGGTATGTTATATATACACACATACATACTATGGTCGAGAAAGCGCGCACACGCGCACACACACACACACACACACACACATATATATATATATATATATACACACACACACACAAATACAGAAATAAATAAGCAAGCAATATTCATGGAAATGCATAGAAACTGTGAAAATGAAAACCATAGCAGATATTAGCCAAATGTTTGCCAGGAAAATAACAAAATGCTGCAATTATATGAAAGTGTTTCATAAACCCAGCACTTATGATGATGTTATAATGACGGCATTTAGGCCATTACTTTAAACTTCCTACATCTTCGTATACAAATTCTAACAATCTTCAGAATAAAAGGAGACCCTAAATTCTAAAGTCTCCAGTTCTAGAGAGTTCATTACGTGATGCCTTATTATTTTCTGAGAATGTGTGAGTTTCATAATTTATTTCCCCGCTTCTTCTCATATTCATAGAGTGATTTTCTTTCTAGTCAGAGCTTGGTATATTATGCTTCAGGCTGCTCTTACCGAGAGAGAGAGAGAGAGAGAGAGAGAGAGAGAGAGAGAGAGAGAGAAGCCTTCCTAAATCCTGCTGGTGTCAAAGGAACTCTTTCTCCTTGTTTCACACCAATGTAGCCACACCTGATTAATCTTTTACTAGTTCAGTTCTCCCTGTCAAAATACCCTAGAGATCTAACGGTGCTTTTCACACTTAGGGCTACAGTGTAGGCCCAAATGGCCCATGTTGCAACCTAACACCTAAGCAATGTGCAGCAGTTATATACAGCATTACCCTAATCAGTCCAATAGCCATTGCTAATCTTTTACAAAATCAAGCTGGAAGAACGGCCACATGGACCCAAGCAAGCTCGATGGATGTAGGTCATTCACAACTGTGGCCTTGGCACCTGCCACCCAGTAAAACCATCTGGAAATCAATCATAGGACAGGACTCCATTTCCTTCTGCTTTTTGTTTATTTGTTTTGTTTTGTTGTTGTTGCTTTTGTCTCAGAGCCACAACATTTCAAATCATATTTATGTTACAACATAAGTATCTGATGTCCTTCTAAGGGGATATTTTAAACAGCCACAGTTCATCATTTTGTGAGGGGCAACCTTCCATGATCAATGGGAAGCTGGTGTGGTTGCACTAATCAAACCAGTTGTGCTTCCCTCCATGTCTCTTCTTTTCCTGTAGCAACGGCCTGCCTACCCAACTTATGATTGATTAGGGATGCAGGAGAAACTCGATTTTTAATGCAAATCTACCTAATTTGGGGTAACCGTATGGAAAGGAGAGCAGGGCTCCTGTATCTCTTAACAGCTGTATAGGAAAGGGAATTTCACCAGGTGCTATTTGTATGCATGCAGCACCTGCTGAAATTCCCTCTTCATCACATCAGTTAAATCTGCAGGAGCCCTGCCCTCCTTTGTATCTGGTCACTCTAGGGTTCTTCTTTCATGATCCATAGTCTTTGGAAGCTGTTTGGGGACATATGAGTGTCTTTGTGTGTTTGTATGCATGTGCATAGACCAGCCTGTTAGGACGAGGTGGGTGGGTAAAGCACATTCAGGCAAATTCGAGTGAAGGGCCACAAAGGAGAAGGGCAAATGATATAATCTGAAACACCCTGAGAATGGAAAGGGGAATCACTCACATTCTGTTTTTTAACGTAAGGTTACATTGCAAAGACCACATCACAAACATCAAATCCATGAGATAATCTTTGTTTTGTTTAATGTTATGACCATTCGTTCCAGCTCCATCTTGAAAATCTCTTCCCAAACTCCCCACCCCCACCCAACAAATCAACCTGAAATATTTACTGGACCATGATTGTAAGGTCTCAGTGTTTTCTATAGAGAGCCAAATGGAATTCTGACCCTGCCCAGCACATTCTAAGACTTCTTTGTGGCTACTAAATGTTGGAAGAAAAACCACAAATTACCATTGCAAGGGGCTGGGGCTGAGCTCCTGGCTCCAGTGGCTCTTTGCTCCACCCTGCAAAAAAAATATATTAAATGTACTGCATCTGTGTATACAAACAACCCCACAGGTGAGGTAAGATCTTGAGCAAATACACTCCGTACTAAATTGGCCCCTAGAAAAAAGGAAAGCTTGCACTTAGATGAAAAATGCATTCCAGAATATATTTTTCATCCTATTTTGTGCCACTGGTTCCTCCCTTTTTGCATCTTCAAAATTCAGTGGTAACTCACTTGGATGAAGTAATAGTCCTAAATGTCAATGGTGAATGCAATTGTTCAGGGGAAAGTAGCATGAAACATGCTATATTTAGGGCCAAAGCAGGAATGACTTTAAATCTGTGTCTAGCAGCTATTTTTTTCTGTTAGAGTAGGTGCAGAAGGGGTGGGCTTTTAGGATCCGGATCGGGCCACCTAAATCCACTCTAGAGTAAAAATGAGCAGGGTGTGGGTGGGTGTAATATAGCTGCTAGATACACATTTAAAGTAATATCTGGTTTTGGCTCTTAGTGACAGTTGAAATTACGAAATATCACGTAGATCTTATCAGGCTGATTTGAAGTTAGGCTAGTTTCAGATATAAAGCATGAATTGTTAGAAATTCCTCCCCCAAATCGGATTGCCAAAAGTATAGCTGTGATATATTGAAATAAGTGAATGTAACAATAGTTGCTGTCAAAGCAAGACTCAATGGGTTCAATCAGGAGTCACATGGAGCGGAACTCCACAAACTATTTGATTCCTGGGTGCTGAAGAGGGGAGGTCTTCGCCTATTTCCCATGCCCCCTGCAGCCCCCTATGCCCCTCTAAAATCTGCTCTAGAGATTTAGAGGACTGTCCAGAACTGGGTGTGAGGTGGCAGTGGGTGCTGCAGGAGGGAGGAGGAATTGGTGGGTGCACCACCCCTCCCCCCTTCCTCCTGCAGGGAGCTGCTGCTGGCTCCCAGTTTGCTCTGCTGACATAAGAATAAGCCCTTCCATTTGCAGAGGGGCAACTCTGAATCCAACCCAATGAGTTCCATAATCTAATCGTAACTGTATTCCTTTATTAGTGGGTTCAGGGGGTAGAGAGTGATGATTGGATGATTTCACAGGAGCTGCGCAATTGGTGGCACACAGCTCTACCTCCCTTTCTGAGAAATGATAGGGCCAACACCACCCTCCCATACTTAGGTCCTTCCCCCCCTCCCCCAATCAGTCCCCTTAACTGCAGCTCTCCCACTTTGGGAAATCTACTTTACATGTGTAGGCACTCCGGAGTTTCAATCACACCTCAATGATTTGTGCTGCCTTGATCACCACATCAGTCTCCTTTCTAAAAGAGCCAGGTCAAACGTTAGGCTTTTGATTCAGATTGAAAAAGTAACTGAGGTCAGGTGCTACAACATTCATGTAGCAGCATCCATTCTGTATGATGCAAGTAAGATATGGAAGCCAAGGTCATTGTGGGAAAGCCTACCTATTTAAATATGGGTATGTGAGCACCATTCACAACTGAAAATGATGGCCGTGCATTTTGCCATTTAAACTTTCTTCAACCAAATTCAGATTATACAATGTTAGGGTGACCAGATACAAAAGAGGGCATGGCTCCTGCAGCTTTAGCAGTTGTGATGAAGAGGGTATTTCATCAGGTGCTGCATGCATACGAATGACACCTGCTGAAATTCCCTTTTCTGTACAACTGTTAAAGCCACAGGAGCCCTGTCCTCCTTTTCATATGGTCACTCTAACAATGTGAATATCCAGAGAGGCATACTCCTACCCCATGGTCATGGAACTTCCTTGCTCTAAAGGCTTACTGATAGCCTACCCATGGACACCACATCCATAGCCCAGCTGGCATTTGATGGTTTAATTTAAGCTTGACACAACATTGCTTCAATCTGGTATGGTTATATTTTAGTATATTATTATCACCACATAATTTAGAATTATCTGCATTTATGATCCCACTTCCTGAACTACTCCTGGGGTGTGATGGGTTCAAGGAGATGCAATTGTAAATAGTTAATGTTTAACTATTTAGCTGTAAATAGTTAAAGTTCTCACTGGCTCCAGTGGAAACTGGATTATATCCAAATGGAAAATCCCAGCTTGATCCATTTATATAACATGCTATGCAAAATAACCAGAGCTTGTTAGCATTTCATATATGAAACATAAAGAAAAAATTGAGATATTCTAAGTAGCACACATGCCTTTGAAATTTTTATCTTTTTTTTAATCACATAACTTTATCACTGGGAATGCATAGTTTCATATTTCATTCCCCAAACACAGTTTATTTCATTCCCCAAACCCAGCAAATGTGTTTTTATTTAATGTCTGTTTTAATTAGACATAATTATTATAAGAATTGTTAATAATTATAGCAGTAATTAATATCATGCCTTTTTCCCAAATTACCATAAGACCAATAAAGGAATAATTGACAAGAACTCTAACTGTAGAGAACAACTAACATTCTGATTTATTTTTTTCATTATATTGCAATGTCCTCCATGCTTCCATTTGAGCACAGGTTTAATGGGATTTATTTGTATTTAAGGGAGGTTCCCCTATTTTTTTCTGGGTTCAGTTTTAACCTGCCTTTTATTAAAAAAAATGAAGAATGCAATAGTTTCTGAAACGATACCAGTATTATTTTATAACAGAACCTAAGATGTGCTTACTGTTCACTCATGCCTTCTTTCGGATTTTGCATGAGTACTGCCTAGGTAAGACTTCCACACTCACCACTGAGAAATTCTACTCTGGGTACATATCACTCACTCCACAATCACTTTCATTGCTGCTTTTGGAATAACAGTATTGATTAGAGATGAGCAACTTAATCCTGTCAGATTCACTTTCAAAATAAGCGGAGCTATTTTTGAGAAATATATATAAGTATAAGGAATAATGTGCTTATTTTCTGAAACCAATCTGACTTCTGCTTCACCCACCCCACTGATCCTCCAAGCCCCCTTTCCTAAGAGTCACACTCTAGCTTCAGAAAGAGGGATAGCTGATAGTATCCCATTAAGAAAGGCCACATGTTCCTTGCAAAATGTAGCTTACCCAAAGGCTACTGCAATGAAGCTGGGCATTCTTCTGTGGCTCAGGTTTTAATCCCCAAACAGAACTAGGGTGGCCACAGGTCCTACATTACAGACAATAGTTCTCTGTTTCAAGGGCTGCCAGAGGACAGTTCTTTGTCTGAAGCCATCCTCTGTTGAACTGTTGTCCAGTCCAAGTCTTGTTTAAAGATAAAGAACCATAAGTTGGGAGAGTAGGGGCCTTATTTATATTTGAACCATATTAATTATTTCAAAATTTGCATCTATAAATATAAATGACCACATGCAACTTTCATCCTGTTTGGTCTTTGGCTCATATCTAAGCCCAAACCCAGCAGGCTATACTGGCATCTATAGGATTCATTGCAAGGCTTGTTAAGTTTGAATCATTATTTTTACAGTAATTTCCTTGTCCTTTACAGTGCTTAATATAGTAATTACCTTGTTGTCTAAGGCCCCACCCACCCTGATATAATGGAGTTAGGCTTTGGAATGCTGGTATGCATTTGTCTGGATTGCTGCAAATGGACCTATCACCAGACAACTCTGTGGTCAAGGATATAAAGAGAACAACTACAATGTTCCTTGATAGCTCGGAATCTCTCCAACCTTTGAAATGTAAAACCAATCTGAAATTGGGAAGGTGGCACCCTCTAGCTAGGGCAGCCTTCCACATCCTAGTGCCTTTGGGATGTGTTGGACTACAACTCCCAGCATCCCCCACCCAACACATCTAGAAGGCTGAACCAGAGGAAGTGACAGAGAAACTGCTTGGAGTTTGAATCCAGAGAGAAGGCTGGCTAGAGAGCTGGGATGCATCTCTCCTAAGAGGTACCTGAAGCAGCGGCTATTTGGAAATCTGATGCAAGATCAGGGACTTGGTGGCCTATCTATCATAGGAGTGTAGTTGCTTCCATTTTGTTCTGCTTATTTCTCTGTACACAAAATAAGCATGGCAGAGTCACCACCAATCTCTAGTACATCAAGATCTAGTATCAAAACCTGTAGTGCTGTTCTTGGACTTTCCATGACTTAGGGAAGTGAGGAGCTGTCAGGACAATATCAGCTTTAAAGGATATGGGACAGCACATCTAGTCACATAGCTAAGGGCATCCATTCAATTCAATGGCAAATAACAAATGGTAGCCTTTTCACATCCCAGGACTTGCCTGACATGTTGAAGTTATCAAGTGGTAGATGCATCATGTGCACCCCACTCTAGGACTGAATTCCACTCAGAATTCCAAAAATCCACTCTAGGATTTCTGCGTGTTTCGTTAAGAAGAAGCATGCTTGCATTTTAGAGGATGACAACAATTATTCATGGCGTACATTTTGTTCTCAATAATGTGCACATTCAGCTATAGCAATCAAACTTCCTGACATTCTGCAAAGGTAAATCTGAAAACCTTTTAAAATCAGACAGTTAGTCTTACTTTGAGTAGATCTCCTGTTTCTTTAATAGATTTTGATCCGATTCAAACCCTTTATTTCTTATTCTCTAGAAATGCATATACCTCTCAGTAGTATGATACTTGGATAAGTTATAATTTAGATAACTTCTTTTTTAATTGAGACCTGCTTCTGTTAAAACTTATTTCTGTGGCAGTCATTAGATGCTTGACAGAGTTGAAACAAATATCTAAAGCAAGGTTGCAACAAAGATACCAATTCCTCCCTCCTGGCTAGTTGTACTGAGTTCTGCTACCAAACCAGCTAATAAAAGTTCGTTATAATGACACACAGACAGAGAGAGAGAGACAGACAGTCAGACAGATGGGGGAATACTGTTTCTTCATTTCATACTGTTCCATTTTAGAGTTTTCAGTCTAAAATGAAAGCAATCTTCTTTCTTACTTTATTTTACTGTAAATTTTAGCCGACTCACTTTCTGTTACCCCTTCTTTGCAGTTATATATCACACTTTTCACCTTTACAAACACACGCTTCTTTGGAGTTACACATTGCAGTGTTCTTAGCAGAATACATGAGAGTATATGTATGAGTTAGCACTGCATCTTGGAACATTGTATAGAATCTGATCTGAAACCACAGAACACCATATGCAAATCACCCTGGAAACAATTACTAACTTTCTGTACATGGACTTTTCCTGTAGAGGGAGCCAAAGAGCTTTCTTTACTTTGAGCTTACAAAAATGTCCATAAAAGACTGAAACCAGCTCCCAAACGCCATTTCTGCTACTGAGCTTTAGTTTTAACTGATAGCCTGATAAATGAAAGGCAACGAAGTTTCACTTTTATTCCCCTATTAGCATTAGCAGCTACAAAGACCAAAATACTTGGATTTCTGTAACTGGCTGCGATAGTTTTGTCTCCTAAAGTACCACATATGCCAGTTCTGACTCTATTACAAGTCAGTTTCAGTGTGATGGAAAATTCAGAAATGCTGGGATGGTATAAGAGGAGGGTAGCCGGGCACATCCAGACATGTGACACACCTACCTCCACCCCATCCCCAACTTTCTTTCTTCCATTGTGATCCGGAACATTCTGTGCCTAGCAAAGGTGCCAAGATCGGAGGGCTCTTAACAGTACCAATCAAGTTATTCCATTTTCCCCTCCATAACACTTTTTTGTTTGTTTATTTGTTTGTGGTAAGAAAAAGATGGGGAAACAGAGGAGGGTTACAAACGGGAGATGACATCATCTGGACCCCTCCTAGAAATCCATGAAGTCGGGCAATTTCACAATAGCAAACCTTGCCTGGAAATACCCCAATACTATTTGTAGTATTGAGAGGCAGAGAGATGCACAATGTCCAAGTGAAGTGGAACAGTGTGTACTTGAGGGGTGGAGGAGAGCCAGAAAAACCACTGCAAAGGCAAGGAATTGAGGGAAGGAGGAGAAAGTGAGTCTGGGGGGGACGGAAACCAGAAACTTCTGTCCAGGAAGGTGAATACGCTCTTAAGCAGGAATGAATTGGACAGGTGAAGGAGCATTGTGCTTTCCAGGAATTGGTTAATTACAACATTTATACGCCACCTTTCCTAAGTTCAAGGCAGTTTAGAAATGCCATAAAACAATGTGGACTAGTGGTCATAGGGTTGCCAAATCCACGCATCCTGAACAATCTCCTCTCCTATACTTCATTCATTTCTAAACTATCCTGCTCTTAAATCCAAAGGATTCCCAGAGCAGCTCACAGAGCAGCTCAAAATTAAAATGTAAAGGCAAGAGAATTCTGACAACATATTTCCTCTCAGTACCACAGCATTGTGGAGTGGAAATTTTAAGCAGCTCCTTCATATATTTTGGCATGTGTTTCTGCAGCAACAATGTGATATCTGGAGGTAGATACCTCTTGGAAAGCCAGTACTACAGGTGCTTAAGAGATTCCTCCAACCTAGGTTTCTGGGCAAGATATATATCCCATTGATTGCTTCATTGAATTTAAAGTAAGCACTGGACCACAGTATTGTTCTCTCATTCAATCATATAATACATTCAGTCTGGAATGAGGGCTATCTCTATCTTGTTCTACATATTAGATCTAATATGTAGAACATACTTTTTGAAATGCCAAATCTATAAACCATTCACCACTTCTTCTTCTTCATCATCATCATCATCATCATCATCATCATCATTTCAGGAAGGTAAGTCATCTTACCAATAACTTGCTGACTTTCTAATCCAGGACGTCCCCTCTGTGTAGATCTGGCCTCATTATATTTGCAAGTTATTCTGAGGGTTTGGTACTGCTAATTAACACCAGCCTCTGAGCAGTCCTACATGCTCAACAAAAGTGCATGCTCAGCTAAACTGCCCTCAATATATATATATATATATATATATATATATATATATTCGAACCAAGTCGCCCACCTTCCTCTCGGCCTCCCATTCTGTGGGATGGGTTTCAAGTAAAACACCAAGTAGGCGTACAATAATCTACTAGCTTGTCAAACTCATGTGGCTACAGATTCCGATGAATGCATTCACATGCATATATTTTTAAATAAAATTAGTTCTTCTTTATCTGGGAGAATAATACAGGAGAGTCTTTTTAGGTAGAACAGGATCACAAGATCTATGGATTCCCTGTACGTTCTACAGCATTTTCAGATGGCGGGTCCAAGAAGGTCATTGCCAGAACCTTGAAAGTGATTTGTGATGTGACAGACACACTCTTCAGCTGTGGTGACATCTTAAATTAGGGGTGGGCAACTTGTGATCCTTCAGAGGTTTGGCCTACAACTCCTATCAGCCCTAGCCAGGATAGCCAATGGTGAGAGATCATGGGAGTTATAGGCAAAAACTTTTAGAGAGCTACAAGTTGCCTAGTTTTTCTAATGGTGTTTTCAAGACTTCTTAAGGGTCAAACACACTCAAAACTGCTTAACAAATAAAAGACTACAACTCAATAGAGATAAGTATGAAAGAACATAAGATGAGCCCTGCTGGACCAGACCATGGGTCCATCTAGCCCAGCATTCTGTTCACACAGTGGACAACCAGCTGCCAAGCAGAAACCGATAAGCAGGACATGGGTGCAACAGCACCCACCAACCACGTTCCCCAGCAGCTGGTGTATATAGGCTTACTGCCTCCGATTCTAGAGGTAGCACATAGCCATCAGAACTAGGTAGCCGTTACTTCATACCCTTTCTGATCAAGTTCAGTGGCTTATGCCAGAATAAACTTGTTCGTCTTTAAGGTTCTTTTTGTTGCAAGAGGCTTACATGGTAATTGTTACAATGAAAATGGTTCTAGAATATCTTACAATAGGAAAAGGGGCTATTTGAAGGCCAAGAATGGTAGAACAGCTTTCATATCACTTTCATAGTTCTATATCCTGCTTGGTGTAGATCTGGCCACTATAGTCCCCTGGAAGGAATTGAGACTTTGGGGACAATTTCAAGGGTTCAGTTTGAAGTTCACCAACAGAATATGTCCATGTTTCCCATGAACAAAATCCTAGGGATATTTGGGGGTGAGGGGATGATTGAAAGAAACATTAAAAAATAGTGATAAGGATAGATCTCCTCCTGCCCTCCAGCAGAAATAGCTGATAGTTTCCTTGTCTCTTTTAGGGGTGTGCACGGACCCCCCGCTCCGCTTCTCTTCCAGATCCGTGATTTGCAGATCGGCCCGCTTCACTCCACCCCCGCTCCGCCTATGTCCGCTCCGCTCTGCTGCGGAGCTCCGGATCCAGATCTGAGCTCCGTTTCCCCCCCCATAGGCTTGCATTAAGCTAAAAAAGTATACAACTTTTTTTCTGTTAAAGTTAGAAACCTCAAGTTTGGCACCATGACACCTCATGGATGTATACACACGTACACCAAGACTCAAGGCAATCCCATCATCCCCTGATTTTGGGGGAATTTATGAAAATCGGGCACCCCATTCACACCCCTTTCGATAGCTCTGTCAATTTGCACGTTAAAAACCTCAAACTCACCACCATGATAGCTTATCCAGAGATACACATGCACGGCAAGACTCAAGGCAGTCCCATCATCCCCTGATTTTTGGGGAATTTATGAAAATCGGGCACCCCATTCACACCCTTTTCGATAGCTCCGTCAATTTGCACGTTAAAAACCTCAAACTCACCACCATGATAGCTTATCCAGAGATACACATGCACGGCAAGACTCAAGGCAGTCCCATCATCCCCTGATTTTTGGGGAATTTATGAAAATCGGGCACCCCATTCACACCCTTTTCGATAGCTCCGTCAATTTGCACGTTAAAAACCTCAAACTCACCACCATGATAGCTTATCCAGGGATACACATGCACAACAAGACTCCAAGCAGTCCCATCATCCCCTGATTTTTGGGGAATTTATGAAAATCGGGCACCCCATTCACACCCCTTTCGATAGCTCTGTCAATTTGCACGTTAAAAACCTCAAACTCACCACCATGATAGCTTATCCAGAGATACACATGCACGGCAAGACTCAAGGCAGTCCCATCATCCCCTGATTTTTGGGGAATTTATGAAAATCAGGCATCCCATTCACACCCCTTTCGATAGCTCCGTCAATTTGCATGTTAAAAACCTCAAACTTGCCACCATGATAGCTTATCCAGAGATACACATGCACGGCAAGACTCAAGGCAGTCCCATCATCCCCTGATTTTTGGGGAATTTATGAAAATCGGGCACCCCATTTGCAAACATGGACTGTTCTCTGACATTTGGACAGATTAAAAAAAGGGAAGTGGGCACACTCACAGATGCCATCTAGACCCACAATCATGCCAAGGTACAAGGCAATCCCATCATCCCCTGATTTTTGGCGGAGCTTAAACCTGCAGACATCTCAATGGGGCCATTTCAAAGGAAATCCCAAGATGCCATGAACTGGGGAGTAGAGAGATCAACCTAAATATGAATCTTCTTCCACACTGGAAAAATAGATTTGGAACTTCCAAAACTCTAAGTGAGCGCAGGAAGGACTTCTCCCCTGAGTCAAAGCCAGACACAAACCATCCCTGTGATGCGGGCAGGGGAGGAGGGAGGGAAGGCAAGCAGGCAGCAGACATTTCTGGGGGCATAAGGAAGTGAGCCAAGGATAAGCCAGTAATGCATATAAAATGGAATAAATAAATAAATAAACAAAGGAGGGGTGGAATTAAAAGCAGCAGTGTTGCTGAATAAACAACAAGAAGAACTTTTTTTTAAAAAAAAGGCTATATCTGTCTTTTACCAGTAAGAGGGTGGGTGGGTGGACATGCACAAAGGGGGAAGCATCAGCCATTTGACTGGTGCTATACATTGATGGTGCTATATAAATAAATAATAATAATAATAATAATAATAATAATAATAATAATGGTCCTGTCTAGGTATCAGTCTTTTAAGAAGCAGACGCTCACTTCAACTCATGATAGGCATTGCTCCACTGAGTTACTCTTTTGGAGGGCTCTGATGGCCCTCCAAGTGCAGGAGAGAGTGAGGGCACGTCCACATGCCCTAGGGGACCTCATCCCCTTGCACCACATCTATTCAGTTGTTCCCCAAAGTTAGGGTGGGCAGCAGTGCTGTGTTTTTTCTATCTCTTATTATTGGCTTAGTATATGATTTCAGGTTGTGTTTGTGCATTTAGTGGAGCTACTGTTTTAAAAAAAAACACTGGGAAAACTCCGTTCAGACTAAGAAAGAGAAGTTCCCAGAATCCCAAGTTACCCGTTTTGCCTATCCCCTCCTCCAACTTTGGGATCATGTGATCATGACCGGGAGTTGACTCTGCCCCTCAGCAATCGAAAAGGTAATCTTTTTCCCGCCTTTACCCTACTTTTTAAAAAATTCTAGCAAGCGAACTGCACCACGCAGAGAGCTGAGAGTAGGCTCAAAATGACCCCCAGCCATGACTCTCTAAGCACAAGAAGTTTCAGAAAGATAGCTTCAAAAACAACACAGTTATCTCCTTTTCTTTTCCACAATGCAATCCTATGGGCAAAATGTTTCAAAATGGCGATCGGAGCGGTCCGCGGAAAGAGGATCGCTCTGAAAATGGGCGCTTCTCTTCGCCTTGCTTCTAGGGGTCCGCGGTCCGCTTCTACTCCGCCTCTGGGCAAGGCGGAGCAGGCCAATTTGCTTCTGATTCTCCGGTTCTAATCGGAGCGGAGCACATACCTAGTCTCTTTCCCCATCAGTTATCCAGCTGTGAAAAGAAGATTATACTTGCACTTACAAGAATAAGCAAGTGTGTGGTGTTTGTAACCCCTGTATTTGCAGTTCTGGAATGATTCCGCTTTCAACATTCCCCAGAGATTTGTGAGCTGAGTTTGTCTCTTCAGCCTGGTAGACACGAAGGTGGTTTCCCCAGGGTGAGGCTCATCCAATGCACTCAAGGGCCAGATCTACACCAAGCAGGATATCACGGTTTGAAAACAGTAGATGTAATGTGTCCTGGGCCTGAATAGTTGTCAAAACTGCTATAAACCATTATAAATCAGTAGTGTAGATCCTGCCCAGGTGTGCTGACCCCAGCAATTTCCCCAAATGCGTGAAACTTGACTGCAAAATTTGTGTTAGAAAGTCAGAGCAGATGCAGGACTCCTGCTTATCCTGAATCAATTAATGCTTTGGTTATAAAAACAAAACAAAACAGAAGACAATATTGCTAAGTGAAGATTATCTAAAGCCAGTTTCATGTTTGGTAATTTAATCTGGAAATTGTCTTAAAATCCTATTATTTTATATCTTTAGCCATTCTTTACATGTCCTTTTATCTTCAGCCATGTTTTCCATGGATGGTAAGCATGAAAACACTCATGGATGAGCTATTAATATTGTAGCAAAATTGTATCCCCAGGTTGCCAAACATTCCCCGACTGGGTGCCCTCCAGCCAGTATGGCTTCTGCAAGGAAGGTGAGGGAGGCCTCAGTCTTTGCATTGCAGGGTTTCAGGCACCATCTCACGACACCTGAGGTTTGGTCCTGGAGAACTGGAAGAAGAGGTGAGAATGGGCCTTGTCCAAGAGTTAGTGAGGGCAAGCAGGAAGCACAATCCAGTGCCCATCAATGTGTTTGTATTAGGTGGGTTGCTGGTCTAAGTTACCCCAAGCTGTGTCAGGCAGGCAGGAAAATCCCTCTGTCCTAACTGCATGTGGCACTAAATTCGTCACTGCCAATCATATTAGGTTTTTTTGTTTATTTAATAATAAGGGGCCATTTTTATCAGGAATGTAGCACATGGAGAGGTTTCCATTGCTTCCAGAGGAAGCTCTTTCCTATCACTAATTGCCCCTCGGGATGGTGATTTTCCCCAGATTATAGCTGGGGAAAGAAGGGTACCCCCTCTTCCCTTCCTGCAGCAGTCCTGAACAACATTGCCGCCCTTTGCTTACTATTAAATAAGCAAAAAACAAAACAAAACCCCTGACATGATTGGCAGTGATGCATTTAGTTAAGTCCTTAAAAGAAGTCCCTGGTCATCCAAAAATGATTTTTTTAAAAGTTTGGCCTATGCAACAGATTTGGGTGTCTGTAAAGGAGAATCTTATTAGACTCCTGGGAAGCAGAAGCATGGTGCTACAACATAGCTGCAACTCAAGCCGTGTCTCGTACAAGAGGGCCATTTTGATAAACAACTCCAAGCTGCCTACAGCCACCTCCCATTGAGAAACCATAGCCAGAGGAAAGAGCTAAATTGGAAATGGGTCTGCAATTTCCAAAGACTTCAGGCTCCAAGGGAAATTTGCTCCCTAAGGTGAGGAAAAACAACTGCTGTCTTAAAGGCAGGAAAAACACAGCCAACCGTCAGCAAGATGTTTAGAATAGAAACTATTGATGGCCTAATATCACTGACAAGGCACGAAAAAGGTGCATTGGAAAGAGGTCAAGAGGACAAGTAGCAGGCCTCAGATTTGGAATAACATCACTAATAATCGCTCGAGACACTGGTATGTAAACATCAATGGCCATTAAGATCATTAACCTTGTCAGTGCTTGAAAAATGCAATATTTTAATCAAATTAATAAGGATATATGTTTACAGAGAGCCTGATATTTTAAATGTGTGCCTTATGCTGGAGCACGAAGACCCGAATTCTGAAAAGTTATTCTGTATGGAGAAAACAAATAAGGCTCAAGCTGAGAAAGTGCAAAAAATACAGCTCCAACACATACCTTTGGACCAACACATTCATGTATAGTTACACATTTATCACAGAGCCTATAGCAGCTGTGGATCTCCGCCACCGGTCATGACATCACTGTAACCAGACAACTCCCCCTAGCAACTGCACAGGGGATACACCATCCAGTAACAATCAGCCCTGTGTCCTTGGAAACACTTAAGCCATTCCATTCCTCTCTACATCCCTATCACAGCCAGTGAAAGCTGCACCCTTCCCTCATCAGCCTTGATCCAGGCCAGGGCTACACCTTGTGTCAAATGCTAACAATCCCATCATGGTAATGTTACATCCCTCTTGCACTTTATTTATTTATTTATTTATTACATTTCTATACTGCCCAATAGCCGAAGCTCTCTGGGCGGTTCACAAAAATTAAAATCATAGTAAAACAATCAACAGGTTAAAAGCACAAATACACAATACAATATAAAAAGCACAACCAGAATAAAAACCACACAGCAAAATTGATATAAGATTAAAATACAGAGTTAAAACAGTAAAATTTAAATTTAAGTTAAAATTAAGTGTTAAAATACTGGGAGAATATTTCTCTTCAGCTGAAATATTTCAGTCTTCAGCTGGCGACGAAAGGAGTACAGTGTAGGCGCCAGGCGGACTTCTCTGGGGAGCTCATTCCACAACCGGAGTGCCACAGCGGAGAAAGCCCTCCTCCTAGTAGCCACCTGCCTCACTTCCTTTGGCAGGGGCTCACGGAGAAGGGCCCCTGAAGATGATGTTAAGGTCCAGGCAGATACATATGGGAGGATGCGTTCCTTCAAATAACCTGGCCCCAAACCGTTTAGGGCTTTAAATGTCAATACCAGCACTTTGAATCGGGCCCGGACCTGGACTGGCAGCCAATGAAGTTGTAAAAGGACTGGCGTAATATGATCTCGCAGGCCAGTCCCCGTTAGTAAACGGGCTGCCCTGTTTTGTACCAGCTGAAGCTTCCGGACCGTTTTCAAAGGCAGCCCCACGTATAACGCATTGCAGTAATCCAAACGAGAGGTTATCAGAGCATGGATAACTGTAGCTAGGCTACATACCTCATTTATACCTCATAAGACATACAATGAGCTTCTTCAGACGAGCGTTTTTATCTAAAACACCACAAGAAATGGCATTGAGCTTTCAACAGGGGGGGGGTAGAGGGGATCGTGTTCCCTTACCGTTGGCTCTGAAGCTGCAACTCTTCTGCTTCTGCAGTGAGTTGTAATTACACAGAGGAAGAGAGCAGGAAGAGAAGCGACCATGTGGCCCATTCAGTGTAGTGGGATAGCACCCTCTAGTGGGTGTTTTATAGCAAAACTTCTCCTGCAGACAGCAGGAAATAGCAACAAATGTCGCTATAGCTCAGAAGAGTTGCATTTTTGGAGGATTCTTCATGGGCCATTTTGACAATGATGCATTCCTCCTGCTGATCTCCTGCTCCTTCTGCCAAACTTTTCATTGTAAAATAATCCTCCAAAAATGTGACTAGGGTTGGGGGAGGAAAAATAGCAATTGGGCTTTTTGAGTGGCCGTATCAAACACTCAGAAAACTCCTTCATGTCTTCTGTGTTTGACTGAAACATTACTTCATTTCTTATATTTGAGATGTCCACTTCATTTGAGGGGAAAGCCAGAGGACAACACCAAATATCTGCTCCTCTTTCAACAGGACTCATTTGCCTGTGGTAAAGAATCAAGGAGACAGAGAAGGAGGAATAAACAAGACCAGAATCTGGTCCTCTTTCATTAACTACCCCACCCCACAGGGCCATTTACCATCAATATCAGATGCTCCTGCTCAAGTGGAGCTGGCTGGTTTTGTCTTGTTTTCATTTTAAATGTGTGGTTCTTTGTATAGCCACTTTGTGTTTGTACATGTGAGTTGCTTTAAAGACAGTAGTAAAAAAGTGGGATATAAATCTACTAAATAAAAATAAATAAACCACATTCCTATTTCAGAACGCAGACAAATGCTTTCCTTGCATATAAAACTACTTCTGAAAACTGCACAGCACAGCACAGGACAGGTAGAACCTTCCTCCCTGATGTTTTTTTTTTACTCGCATGTAGTTTTAAAATGGCAGCCACCACCTGCGGCTTCCACTAGTATAATGTACTCTGCCACTTCAGAATTCTACTGCTGCATTTTCCTGCATGAAGATGGGCCATTAGTGTCACTACTGTCTTGCAGTTTCAGCCAGCTAGCATTTTCCTATCAATCTGTACTGAGGAAAACTGTTATCATAGATTTGATTGGCTATTTGGTGATGTCACTGTTCCTAGGGAGGAGAAGACAACGTTAAGAAGCAATGGTGCTGAAGCAGCAGCTGAGAAACATACAGTCTACGAACAGCATGTGAGCACAGTAAGCAAAGAATTTTAAAGGAACATGCATTTTGGGGATTCCAAAAACACCACGGTTCACCCTAAGAACCTTTGAGAGCAAACATTCAGCACATCTCCACTTGTGATATCTGTGCAGGCCCATAAAGGAGTGCCAGGACCTGTGGCCATTCTACCTAAGCAGGATCTACACTACTGCTTATAACGGTTTATAATGGTTATGACAACTGTTCAGGCCCAGGACACATTACATATACCATTTTCATAATGTTTTTAAAGTGTTATATCCTGCTTGGTGTAGATCGGGCCCACGTTTGGGAGAAGCAATCGTGTAGTGATAGAACACAAGAAACTTGAAAGTGCATGTTCCAGATCTCTGCCCACCCATATTCCACCTAGCGAACAAGGGAGTGAAGCATAGGATGGCAGGGAGCAAGAATAAGTTGCCCACTCCATGCCAGCCAGGTCCGGTCCGGCCCTACCACAAGGCAAAGTCATCTCAGGCAGTAGATGCTGAGAAACAGCAACAGGGTCTTGTAGGACACCTCTGTACACCATGTGACCTGCTCTGCATATCCCTTAAGTTAGTGTGCTCTCTTCTGGTACAGTGGGGGTCACTATCCTGTGTCAGTGTTGAATACCGATTTGTCTGCCAGTCCAATCAGTTTCGTACATGGAAAGGAAATGAGGTACAAGGGAAGGAAATCATTACACCAAGTCGCTTGGCCACTGAGTCCTTCCAGAATAAAGTGGGCAAAAAGTAAATAGTGATTCACTGAAAATGGGAATACCGTCCAAAATAAGGGAATGATTTTCATTAAAGGTGTGGTAGTCTAGTTTTTAGTGCCAGAATGAAATGAGCTGAGAATTCTTCAGTATTAATGAAAACCCGCTCAAACTTGGCAAGAACTGATAACCCTTTCCATCCCCCGCCACCCCCCAACTTGTTCTGGCTTCCTAATTATATTCAGCTGGCCCTTAAATATTCCAGTTTAGGCTTGGACTGTGTGCCCTTCTTGTCCCCTTGAATTAGGAATGCATTGTGTCAAAAGAAAAACAGTAACCAGGCTTTGTAAGAAGGAAAAGTGGCCAAGTGGGCAGGTTCTCCCAAACTCTGTGTGGGAGATGCTGATGGAGGGAGTTTTCAATTGGAAGAAGATACAAAATGAATAAGCTTATGCATCAGGCGTAGGCAGAAGGTAGATTGGGATCTACTGGGAGATCTCTGGATGATTTGCAGGAGATCTCCATAGGTTTCTCACTCCCAGTACTTAAAGAAGCAGAAGTAAAATTGCAAGGGGGAATCTGCCATGGCTGGCCTTGTGCTTCTGTCTCAGCCTGAGTGTTCCCCATCTGTTAAAACAGGAGCTTTTGAGCCAGGTCATTATCTACTGGTCAGTTTTAGACTGTTGTGTCAGAATCCTTGATCTAACTCACATGCAGATTTCTATATCTCCCAGTGTATGGTTCATGGGGTGGAGTAAATAATGAGCCACAATTTTGTGTCTGGTTCTGGTTTGTAGACTAGTGCGTCAGTAAAATAAATTAAAAAATGTACCCCATGCCTTAAATTTGACCACCCCTGGTATACATGTGAATGACTCTTATTCTTGGTCATTTTAGTCCAACTGCAATACTTTAGAAGGAGTTGTAGAAATCACCTTGGAGTTTGATATGCAGCCTGATTGTATTGTAATGTAATGTATTCCATAGTGAGGTTTGGGCTCCTTATTATGTATTTCATTTATTAATCAGATTTATATATCACTTTCCACAAAGTTTCAAAGTAATGAACATACAATGTCATACTATCAAAACAATACACTATGACAATGAAACTGCAAAATAATTTTTAAAAAGTAATCAGTAAAACTGCACTTTCCACTGTCTAATGACAATTTGTAATGCATTCCAGAGGGTGGGTGCTATGACACTAAATGCTCCCCTGCAAGTGACCCTGATGCAAATCTCTGGAGCATGTCAGAAGTGCTCCATCTTATGAGATGGAGATTGGCCAGGAACGTAAGGGGTGACATGCTCCCTACGATCTTCATGACCTTCAAGTTCCTTAAGATCTTTATGGTCTTCAGTGGCTGGTTGGCCACTGTGTGAACAGAATGTTGGACTTGATGGGCCCTTGGTCTAATCTAGCAGGGCTCTTCTTATGTTGATATGTTCTTATGTCATTGATTCCTTCTCTGCTGATGTTTCGACAGCATTTTTTTCACTTCTATAATTCGTTGGATCTGCAGCTCATTAATCCTATAAATCATGGATGGAGACTGTATTTAATATGTGAACTATTGACACTTTTTCCAAATACAAGCTTAAGATTCACTCCATTGATTTATATTTGATTGGGAACAACTCAAAGGTTTTATAACTTCAGATGCATTTATTTATTATTACATTTATATCTCACCTTTCCCCTCTCTTGCAACAAACTCAAGGATGCTTACGCGATCCTCCTCCTCTCCATTCTACAAGTGCATTGAAGAAGAGAACCAATTAAGTCAAAATCCTCTTTTGTTCACTTCTACATATGGTAGGGCTATTTCTTTCAGCAGATGTGAGTAATAATAAAAAATAGACATATTTACAATTATAGTTGGGCAAAGAACGGTGCACAGAAAATATACATACATGGAGCAGCCGTTTTCATCAGTGCTATTGCCATAATCATCTGGATTATGCACTGTGTTCTTGCTGCAATAACATTCATTTGCTGTCAGCGCTCCTGTGTGAAAACAAATTAGCCTGATGATTAATGAATATCAAAAACAGCATGTGGATTCTCCACAGCGATGCCTCAGCCCTGGGAGAAATGTGTTGCCGTGGGAGCTCTCTGAGCTTTTTTTTTTTTTTTGGCACCAAAATGTCTCCTCCGCACATGTTGCTAGAAGAGGTGTTATCTGTTCTTGCACTCCTGACTTGCAGGAATCTTATTTATTAGGGATGTCAACCAATTTACTCTAGTCAGTTAACAGCTTTAACTGATCAATCATACCAGTTATTTTATTAAAACTCAATACAGTTGAAACAGAAATTGATACTCCCACAAAGGGGGGCTTCCATAGACTTCCACTCCCCACTTCACCCCATCCAGCACAAACTCACTCACTGCAGGAGACTTTCTCTTCTGCTCCAGCTCGGGAAAAATAACACACAAGGGTGTTCTTACCAACATTTTTCATTACTGGGGGGGGGGGGGGGAAATGAAGGAAACTGTTGCCTGGGTGCAAGTAATTATCGCATTCACAGAGTTGTCATGGGGCAGAGAAGGACACAGCTTTTGGCACTGGAAAGATACAAGAAAGAATCAGGTGTGGGGCTAGGAGAGGCAGAGATCGAATCTAATTGGCATTAGAACCTTGGGGAAGTCAGGGTATAACCTTTAGAGAAGGGTTAAAATAATTTCATGGAAGAACTGTGATTGCAAGAATATTCATTTTTTTTTGTTAAAAAAAAAAACCCCAAACATCTGCTTGATGTGATCCACAGATGGAACAGATCCACAGGGATCTGTATTGGGACCAATACTTTTCTACTTCTTTGTAAATGCTCTGGAATTTGGAGTGAGCACTGAGGTCAGCAAATTTGGTGACTCTAAATTATTTCGGGTGGTCAAAACAAAAAGTCAAGCATGCTGGGGCAAAAAAAAAAAAAATCCAACATCACATATACACTGGTGGGAACTGAGCTCATGGTGACTGATCAAGAAAGAGGTCTTGGGATTGTGGTAGACAGCTCAGTGAAAACGGTAGCCCAATGTGTGGTTCCTGCAAAAAAGGCAAATTCCATGTTATGCATAATTAGAAAAGGAATTGAAAATTAAACTGCCATATCATACTTCCCTTATACAAATCTATGGAGCAACCACACTTGGAATACTGTGTACAGTTCTGGTCACTGCACCTGAAAAAGGATAGCGTAGAGTTGGAAAACGTGCAGGAAAAAAGCAACTAAAATGGTCAGGAGCAACTCCCCTATGAGGAAACGTTACACTATCTAGGACTGTTTAGCTTAGAGAAAAGCTGAGTGATGGGAGACATGGTAAAATTCTGCATATTGTGGAGAAACTGGATAGGGAGACATTTTTTTCTCCCTCCCTCACAATACTAGAGCCTGTGGTCATCCCATGAAGTTAATTGGTGGGAGATTCAGGACAGATAAAAGAAAGTGCATCATACAGTGCATAGTTAAACTATGGAATTCACTACCACAAGATGTACTGATGGGCACCAATTTGGATAGCTTTAAAAGGGGATTAAACAAATTCATAGAGGATAATGGCTACTAGTCCTGATGGCTAGATCCTGCCTCCTGGATCAACTGTATACCAGTTGCTGGGGAACACAAGCGGGAAGATACTCTTGCACTCATGTCCTGCTTGTGAGTCCCTGGTCAACAGCTGGTTGGCCACTGTGTGAACAAAATGATGGACTAGATGGACCCTTGGTCTGATCCAACATGGCTCTTCTTATGTTGGTATGTTCTTATGTCACTGATTGCTTCTCTGCTGATGGTCCAGAAGCATTTTTCACTTCTATTCATTGTTTCTTCTTCCTGGAGCAGTCACCTGACTGATCCCAAGTAATCAAGGATCACACGGTGTATAGGATGTAACTACTATATGTAGCCAATCAGATTTGACTGATTGACAAAATCAACTGAAAGAGAGAATAAATAATAATAATAATAATAATAATAATAATAATAATGGAGAGTAAGATGAATAGCTGAACATTTTCACAGGGACTGTCAAAAAAAAGCATGTCTGGTGATGAAACACTGCCAAAAAGTCCCCCCCTCCTCAACCCTCCCCCAAAATCTTCCAACCAATTAGTAGTTTAACCCTAAAAATAATGTATTTATTTTAAATAGCTTCACTGTACTAAATGTAATTTCAGCCGAACCTTCAGCTTCTTTCTATGTACCCTTGAATGCACTGATAGCCAATACCAAGGTGGCACAGAATCAGTGATGAAGCTGGGATGGGAAATAGACGATACGGTTTTGAATTAATTTACTTCAATTATATGATTTTGCATTAATTTTGCATCAATTGCTGCACTGGCTGGGGGTGATGGGAGTTGCAGTCCAACACATCTGGAGGGCACTAGGTTGGGGAAGGATGTTTTAGATCACCTTCAGACTTTTAGAAAATGAAAAGTGTAGACTAGCAGATAGAATGGGAAGAAGGGAATCTTCCATTTGTGCCCAGCTCTATAACTGGCAGGCAAATATACATGGGAAGTAAAACACTCCTTTTCCTATCTGTATGTATTTGTGGTTATTCTCACAGTAGCAAAGTCGTGCTTCCTTGATTTGCTCACTTATCCTGCTGTTAAAGGAGATCCTGGCCTCTGCCACTGGGAACTATTTCTCTCTCCTCACTCTTTTACTGGTGCTGGAATCCCCAATCATCAAAACTATTTGTCAGAAAGTTAAAACATGTCTCTACTTCTTCCTTCCCATTTTGTCTTGTGCAAATACCCTACAGTCAAAAAACGTGCTCATATACTTTATGCTTGAGGGAAGGTGACTATTGATGTCAGAAACTGTAATGTAAAAAGGTGGGGAGGTAGGGATCATCTCCAGAATTGCTTGGACTTTGGGGAATAATCTTGAAGCTAAAGATGGTCTTTTAGCTAGGTGTTTTTTTTTTAAGAGATACTATTTCTTATATACTCAGCAACACAAGGAAAACTTTTCCTCAGCAGGCAAGAGTGTGTTTCCCTAATGTATGTACAAAATAGTTGCTCAACATTGTTCCACTATGGGCTCCTTCATGGATTACAGATGGCAAATATGTGTTTGGCACTGCCGCCTGCATGAATACATTATGTATTGTATATGCATACATTAAAAAAAAAATGTAATGAGTGAAGCAGCCCTTTCCTAACATCTGGGAGGGAAGGACAGGAAAGGAAATCTCTAGATAGGATAGTATTCAGGAAAAAAGGATTTTACTAAAAGTGAATTTTCAAGGTGAATTGAACAATCAAGGGGATATAATAATCCAGATTAGCTATCACTAGGACATTTCTTTTCCAGAACAGTTTCACACATTCTTATTTTCAAATTTTGTATCATCAAGGTCTATCTTCAGTAGACTAGAACAGTTTCAACATATTGCTGAAAAATCTTGTGTTTATTTTTTTTAAAAAAATGACTAGTTTCACGCAATACACTAATCCATACTTAGTGGATGAGTGTGGGTTGTTTGTTGAACCATGGGCATGTTGTTTGAACCCAAGCAGTGTGGCTTATTTTTCTCGGACAAGCCACCTTGAACCCATGGTTTGTTGTTGGATTGTTCAGGGTGGTTAACAAGCCACACTGCATGGTTAACAAGCCACTCTGAGGGAAATGTCCTGGGCGCACGTAATACACCAACCCACGGTTCAACAAACAACACATGGTTCAACAACAACCACTGAGTGTGGGTTAGGACATTGTGTGAAGAGCCCTAATGTGGAGTGCAGTGAATCTTAGCAATGGAATCAAGCAGCTAGTATTCCTGTTGGCCAGTATTGTTCATTTATTTATTTATTGCACTTATATACCGCTCCCATAGCCAGGGCTCTCTGGGCGGTTTACAGAAATTCTAAAATTGAGATAAAAACAAGTATACAAAATTTAAAATTCTAAAACATAGAACATACACACATAAAGCATTACAAACCGTTAAAAAAAAACTAAACATGTGGGTGATTAAGATGTGCCGCCATACGCCTGGGCAACGAGGAAAGTCTTAACCTGGCGCTGGAAAGATTGCAGTGTTGGTGCCAGGCGAGCCTCATCAGGGAGATCATTCCATAGCCTGGGGGCCACCACCGAAAAGGCCCTGTCCCTCGTTGCCACACACCGAGCCTCTCTCGGAGTAGGCACCCGGAGGAGGACCTTAGATGTTGAACGTAGTGACCAGGTATATTCACGTCGGGTATATTTATAGGCCGAGGCATCCTGGGAACACAGGAAGCAGCCTTATACTGAGTCATCTAGCCCAGTCTTGTCCATACTGACTGGGAAGCAGCTCTCCAGGGGTCCAGGCAGGATGTTTTCCAGCCCTGCTGGGAGATGCTAGGAATTGAACCTAAGACCTTCTGTATGCAAAGCAGGTTCTCCACCACTGAGCTCTGCCCCCTCATTATGCCCTAAATTCCAATATTTTCCTCTCTACGGGTGAGCGAACTCCCCCACGCATGCCTTGGCAGGTGCTCACCCCGTCGCTGCGGCCACCACTGTCACCCCCCTCTTCTGATGACCCGTATATGGAAGGGTAAAGGTGCAAATGCTTCATTTGTGCTTTTACTCGTGAGTCAATGGGACCTTTATGGCTGCCATTGATGCAGCGGGAGGGAAGTGTGCAATTACGGTGCAAAGGGGCAGGTGGCAGCCACACACCTGCTTTGCCTTGCGGGTGTTCGAGAGAGGTCAGCGTTCATGTCAGGAGTACCCAACTAGGTCCAGTGGGGCGGATGTGGGGGACTGCCAGATTCGAGACAAGCCTACTCTCCAGTCTCTCTTGATGACCTTAAACTTCTTTATCTCTCATCGTCAATTCTCCATCTACCCAAGGTAAATACTAAAGATCTAACTCACAAAGTTGCAAAGTATGTAAAGCTCTTGAAGAGAGTTCAATGAACAAGTAATCAGAATAACTTCCAATGAAGACACAGTTGGAGTTAGTACAAGATCTGTCCTAATGAACATTGAAAGACTGTAAAGCTCTGTATCAGTTTCTTACCAGTCTTCCTGGTATCAAGTCTAGCTAATGATCAGCCAAAGTCCTGAAACCCGAAACCTCATCCATGAATATTCGGTTAGAAGCCAACCTTGGCAAACGACCACATCTCTTTTACTTCATCTTTGCTCTGCCTGGTTTCCTTCTCTCTCCCCCATCCATTGAAGAGTTTCCAAGCTTTCTGGTGGAAATACCCCCCTGGCTGGTTTTCCACCACAGGTTAATACCGGATTTGAGCTTGTTATTTTTTTCCCCCTGACATGTCGCCCTTCAAATTAAAATTATTAGAATTTTCTTTTGAAGAGTTACCTGAGGTGAAGTCTAATTGGACTTCAGGCCATTTCAGGAGGACGCCAGAGGATGGGAGGACTGCCAGCAGAAACTGAAGTGGCTCACGCATCGAGAGTAATCAGAGAAAAGAGCTTGATTTCATGCCATGATTCCAAATAAAGCTAGATATCAATCTATTGGGGGGGGGAGTGCTGGAGCCTGTTAAACAATTTAAAATTAGGAAATCTGCCTCATTGGTGAGGAGAGGGCAATGACATTAAGTATTATACATTTTAAGGTATAGCACGGACCCATATCAAATGGCAACATGTAACAAAGGAAAGACTGAACTGCTAGGTTTAGCTGAGCCCCTTTATCTCACGCATTATGGAAATTCAGGGGTTGCCAACAAATGTTGCAAAGCTCATCTATTCACTGTCTAAATCAAATTATGTGTTGCAAACTGGCGGTTAGATGATGCCGAGAAATGAAGTCGGTCCAATCTTGCCGCCGTGGACCAGCCAGTGTATTCTATGCACTGCCATGTTCATTTAGTCTTTTTATGGGGGCGGAATGCATCCCACTGCAGAATATATGCACATGTATGCTACATTTATTTAACATGGGATAAAAGGATACCTAGTGGTTACTGCATCAGCCTGAAAATGAGAACAGATAATCCGATTGACCTGCTAAGATTCAGGTTCAGTAAAAGAATGGCTTTGCATGTTGATGGAGTCATAACGTTCCTTCTTCGCACATAAAGTGCAGCGTAAAGTCACACTTCCTTTTCTGTGAACTTAGGAATCTGCGACCTGTGTATGTTTTGCACTGTGTTTCTTAAATTACAGGTTATGGGAATGATTGTCTCACTAGCACATGGTGGGATATCTGTATAGCTGTGTTTATTTATTTATTGTAATTTCAAACTGCCCAATAACTGAAGTTCTTTGGGTGGTGTACAAGTTACTATATGACTCTGTTTTCTGAAGCCATGTTTACATTGTTATTTCCTCACGACGTTTGAACTGCTGCATGAACACAATTTTTGTTCACCAAAGTTATGACACGTGTCCACAGCTCAGAGGAAGATGTCAAATTTACTTCTACTGCTGAAACCCCTTTGAAAACAAAACAGCACTACCACATATCTCATAATTACCCCCCTCTTTCTGTCTACTTCCCTCGAAAGGAGACGTTGCCCTCCCCAGTTTCTTTCTTTCTTTTTTCTTTTTGCTGTTTCCTTCCTCCCCCTGACTTTGTCCCTCTGTTCCTCTTGACTGGACTCAGCAAAAAATAATCATCAGATTACAAGTGGGACAAAACAGGCTGACAATATATGAGGACTCAGAATGTGCAAACTCCCCCCACTAACACACTGTTGAGTTATGCTTGGAAATTAAACCACAAACAACAACAACCCAAATTTACCTAGGAACAAGATAGGATTTTAAATCTGAATTGGGGACAGCAAAAGCACTGGCCCAAGACTTTTTGCTGTCTGAAGCAATGCCCAAATTGTGCCCTCCCTGCTAGGGCCAACACTTTAAAAAGTCTTGCTGCACTGCTCAGATATTAATTCCTGCAAGTATCTACTCTCGCCCTACTCTATAGTGCTGTCTCAAGCAAAAATAAATAAATGCCAGTTCTGGACAGCAAGCACACAAGATATTTTTCAGAAAGAGTTGGGAGAATTGACTCTGTTTGACAAGATATTCATCAAATAAAAAGCTGCTAAGTCAGGTGGTCACATAGTCTACAACATTCAGCTAATGCTTCATTGATACTACTAACTGGTTAACATTAAAGATGTGCCTACAAAGCAGTGGGCTTTTTATTTCATGTCTCTTCACAGAAGGCAATGCCTGGGTTCACACAACACACTAACTTATAATGGGTTATCATGTTGTTTGAATGCAGCACATTTTTCTGCAGGGTGGCTTGTTAGCCATGCCGTGTGGTTTATTTTTCTTCAACAAGCCGTCTTGAGAATCCATGGCTTGTTGTTGGGTTGTTTAGAGTAGTTAGCAAGCCACACTGCATGGTTAACAAACAACCCCATGGAAAATGCACTGTGTTCAGACAACATGTTAACTCCGCTCTATGGAAAAAGCACTGCACTTGGACAACACAATAATCCACCCTGCAAAAAATAATAATAATATGCATTGCATTCAGACAACATAATAACCCATAGTTGAACAGCAACCCACACAGTTGTGTAAACCCAGCAGCTCATTTAATCAAGAGGAAGGTGCTAACATGAAACAACGTTTGTGGATGACTCTAGAAAGCCACAGCCAGCCTGAATGTTGACTGTTCATGTGCAGGTTTTCCTTTAACATGCCAAGCCAGAGAAAAACATGTAAGGGAAATTATGCTTATTTAGTAATACATCCAAAAATTAAGTGCTACAGATGGACAAATGCACATTCCAAACCAAGTATGTGATAATGAAAACTGATGATAGCATTAATGTCTGTTGAAGTGCCTAATGTTACTTCTCTTGAATTCATTCAGCTGATGCCAACAAAGAGCATTCACATATTGGGCAGAAAATGGACAGGAAGAAAACAGAATTCCAGAACCCTCGTAATACAAGAACCTGGGATCAACCAATGAAGCTAAGTGATGGGAAATTCAAGATTGATCAAAGGAAGCACTTCTTCACTTAATATACAGCTACACAAAACACTATTGAATGCACTACCACAAGATGGCTACCAACTTGGATGGCGTTGAATGGGAATTAGACAAATGTACCCTCCTTGTGACCTGTCTTCTTATTTTGAGCAGCTTCTCCTTCCCCCATCTATAGTCCTAGCATGCTACCATGGGGGCTGTCTACACCAAGCAGGATATTGCACTATGAAATCGGCATGAAAACGGTATATGGTATGTGTCAATGGGCCCCAACAGTTGTCAGTGCACTTCAATACCGCTATAAAGCAATAGTGTGGCTCCTGCCTTTCATATACCGCTTTCATACTGTTTTCATAGTGCAATATCCTGCTTGGTGTAGATTAGGCCAAAGTCACATTATCCTCTCTAGACCCACTTATCATGGAGCAGTCCATTTAAAATTATCAGTTTGAATTGTCTTAACATGAAACAACTTGCAATTGACTAAACTTCATGGTACATTTTCTTTTCCCACAGAGGTGAAATTATTATTTTTAAATCCAATGTTACATTATTATTATTATTATTATTATTATTATTATTATTTATTTATTTATTTATTAGTAAGATGCTTAGTTATCTCATATAAATGTGGAAGGTGGGGAATCAACACTGCTTATTTTTCTGATGTCCAATCAGATGTTTTAGAGATTAAGGGAGAACTGTACGAGAGAGAAAAGAAAAGCAGAGCCACATTTACCCTCCTTTGTCTTCCCCCTTTTTTCCACCCCATTTCCAGCATCATGTAGTGAGTTTGACAAATGATGGTGTGTAGAGAGAATGTATTCTGGGTCTCAGACCATTAGCACATTATCACGAGAAAAACAGAAACTCGGTCGAGTCACTGGAGACCCATTCAAAATTCTTTGAAAGTGATGCATGGGTGAAGGTCCATCTCCAAAAAGAACTGTGGCATGAGTCTGGGTTAAAAACCCTGAGAGACCCAGGTGAAGACACTGAGCTTTGCATGAGAAATGGTTAGAAACAGCCCATTCTGGAAAGGAAAGAGGGGCTGGGATCTCTCCCCTGAGACATGCACACTAAATGATTTAATGGCTACCTGTAGGAAATGCCTTTTGCTTTATTGCTTTCTTTCCGTTTTATGAAAAAGAAATAAGATGTTGGCTCTTCCCCCTTTTCACCTTGCTTTCCCAACTCAGCAGGCTCCGCTCAGTCACAGCTTGAGCCCTGTCATCTTGCTGGAGACCTACCAAAGCCACCTTGCTAGCAAATGGTCTTGCAGATTAAACTACTGCAATATGACTGACTCCACATTCAAATAAAAAATAATAATAATAACTTCCCCCCCCGCCCCCAGTTCTCTATTCCTGCTTCCGTGTGCCTTCATCTCTGACGCTAGTTCAAGCAAAACCAGCAGGTTAAAAGCTGGGAATTGACTTCTGACTTTTTAAATACGTGTCAAAAAACATGGATCAGTTTCCCAAGAGGATTTAGCAATGGCCTGACTTGTTCGCATTTATGATATTTGAATGACAGCGGAAGTCAATGCTGACCTCTAGTGAAACGGCTCCTATTGCTTCCCAAACAGGCACAATCTCTAGATCAGCACAGAAAACATTAGGGGTGTGCACGGACCCCCCGCTCCGCAGGCTGATCCGAAAATTTCGGATCGGCCCGCTCCACTTCGCCCATAGTCCGCTCCTCTTCGCCACGGAGCTCTGGCTCCGAATCGGAGCTCCGCAGTGGAGGGGAGTGGTGCCAGGTAAGGCCGGGAGAGGAGGGTGGGGAGGTTTACCAGGCCCTGCCGCCGTCGCCGCCCGTGCGGCGACGGCGGCAGAGCCCGGTAAGGGACCAAGGGGTGGGGGGGCTTACCTGCCTCCATCCGCGGTCCATCAGCTTCAGGGACCGCGGACGGAGGCAGGTAAGGGAGAGGAGGGGGGGTTACCGGGCCCTGCCGCTGTCGCCGCATGGGAAAAGCGACAGCGGCAGGGCCCGGTAAACCCCATTTACCTTTCTGGCGGAGCTCTGGATCGAGGCGAAGGATCCGCCTTCACCTCGATCCTCTTCGCCACGCTCTGCCGGCCCCCCAATCCTCTTCGCCTCCGCCTTAAGGGGAGGCGAAGCACCCCGCTTCGCTTCTAATTCGCCGGTCCGATTAGAAGCGGAGCACATCCCTAGAAAACATGTATTTTCAGATGCTGATTCCCCCCCCCCCCTCATATGTGTTATAAAGGCATCTTCACTAGAGCTGTGTGTCACTATTTTTGGTCAGAGAAATTGGTTGGACAATTTCACTGATTTTTTCCCCACAGGGAGGGGAAATTCTCCAACAGCTTCTCACAGGTGGAACTCACCATTGGCAGGGGGTGTACACAGCTCCCTGAAAACATTTTCAGGGTTTTGTGCTGTTAATTATTGCAAATGGCGATAACATCAACTGTAATGGCAGCCTGTCCCCCATTTTGCATGCTTTACAATGCCCCATAGGTAGCATTATTCTGGGGGCATTGTGTGTTTGGGGGAGATGGAAGGCCACCACCAAGTAAAAAAATGTTGAATGTTTTTGGAGAAAATTCTGGCCTTTTTAGTTCAGGTTTGAGGGTAAGAAAAGGAAAACTTCACAATTCTTTGGAGAAAAAAATGTATTCTCAGAAATTTTGGCTCTGCTCTAGTTGTCGTTCTTCAGGGTTCAGCACCTTCCCTGGAGTCTTCTGAACATTAAATATCTGAGGGCTGACTGTGGATGCAGATGCATATAATAGCACTACTTCCCAGAAAGCTGTTAAGCAAGTGTGTGTGTGTGTGTGTGGGCAATGTTATGACCAGCTCCAGAGAAGTGGTGGAGGCGAAGCTTGTGCTATGCCACAACCTTCCCTTCAATTTCCTTCTGCCATGAAAGGGACTCTCAATTTTCTGTCTCATTCTCAAGGAATTTGATAATTTATCTTGAATTTCTTTTGGTCATGTTTTTGAGCTTACTTAACCACTGATAGATGGCTGAGGATGCTGTGGGTGTTTTTTCTTTCTATTACAAATCTACTCACTGCCCTACAGCCTCCCAAGCTGCCAGTGTTTCCTGAGCTGAAAAAGCGGTATGGGGGACTTCATGGCATCTTCCTCTGGGCTTTGATTGATGTGTGGGAAGCCAAGGAAGATGCAAGCTGCCAGAAAGTTGATTGTACATTGAAAGACAGGGCACTCATGCACACCCTTCAGCCGCCTCAAGTAAGGTAAGCACAAGAACCCTGAACACAACCCATGATAATTTCTCCTTTCAATTTCTTTTCAAAAGCACTTCCTTTTCCTTCAGATTGAATGCAAATGGTCAGGGAAAACGTGAAAGGATTTTTTGCCACAGCACTAATCTTCACCATACTATCCTATGGTAATCAAATTGAGAACAACTTAGGCCAGAGGTGCAGGAGTTCTGATATACAGCATTGGTACACCAGTGTGTTCTCTGCTGTTGCCATACATTAGTGCTACTAATGCCCACAAACACACCCATGAAAGACTGCAATCCTATATAGCACTGATAGAGAGTAAACCCCATTGAACACACTGGGAGTAATACATGAATAGGATGGCACTATAAATGCTGTTTGAAGAAGCCAATTCTAATGTTCTTCTGAAGTATGGAACAAGGAGCAGTTAATCTGGATGCAAGAAGGGCTGTTTCCAGAAATAAGTGACATAGAAGGTCCATTACACATGTGGAGTCAGTGCATCGTTCTTTCAGTGGAGGACTATGCCATTTTAAAAGATAGATCCTGCTGTATATCATAGGGCCACAATTGTCTCTCTATGTTAAGGGTGAGTCATATGAACTGCATTGCACCAGAAACATCACATTATTGATTTATTTTATTTTATTTTATTACGTTTTTATAGTGCCCCATAGCCGAAGCTCTCTGGGTGGTTTATATTATAACTAGAAATCATGGAGGCAGTAGGTTCTATGACTTATACTAATAAAATGGTTCAATGGATTGATCTGAAACTTAGCAGTGCAGGAGAGATCCTATGCTTATTTTAAGGTAGGAAGTGCACACAATTGCTTATTTATAGAAATTTAAAATATGATGAGTGACCTCCAACAGGTGTTGCTTTCTCATATACTTTTGGGTTAAATCAGCCAATTTCTCCATTAGTACAGCATCATCCTGGAAACAGTTTGTTGCATCAAGTTTGGGAGGAAGGTCTAGTATGCACTGTGCCCTAGTAGTAGCATAACATGTTTGTAGTGTTAATTTAAAATGTGGTTCCCTCCACCCCTGGCCCATTTTATCTTATGGGCACATACTCAGAATGACCCTGAAGGTGAGAGGGAATAGAATGGGAGTGAGTATGCCTATTTACCAAGGAAACGGAATAGAAGGGGAGGAGGGGTGTAAGGAGTTATAATGTCAGTTAAAGTTAGGCAGTTGGGAGAAAGTGAAGTTTTGGGTAAAATAGGAGCTGTGGAGCTAATTCTACTTTAAACATGTAAGTTATTTATTCTGCTATACTGCAGTGGAGGAGAGTCTTTTCTCTGGGCAGGTACATATATGCAGTGTCCCACTGCTGACATTGGACCCCCAGTCTGATTTTCCAGTTCTCATTCACACACACACACACACACACACACACACACACACACACACATTTCCCCACAACCTTCCATAGACAACATGAATACACACACACACACACACACAAATCTGAACTCACAAATGTACACATACACACCCAATGTACAGCCAGATAGCAGAATCACCACATTTAGGGCAGTTTATTACTGAAAACATTTTTGTATAGCAGACTGTGAGTAAAGTGAACATGGAGGTTCTTTTTTTTCTATCTTCCTTTCATGACTTCTCTCTTGAGGATACTTTTTCTCCCCTGAGAGGGGAAAAAACACAATGATGAAATGGGATTCACAGTAATCTCTCTCTCTCTCTCTCTCTCTCTCTCTCTCTCTCTCTCTCTCTCTCTCTGTGTGTGTGTGTGTGTGTGAATAGTGCTGGTATACCTGACAATTAGGTATCTAACAGTAAAATCACCATCAAGCACTACAGAATATAACTAAATCTAAGGCAACTACTTTTAGAAAGGCCACTAGTAATAACCAGCATTGGGTGTTTCTACTATGGTGATATTTAAAATAGTGAAGTTCTGGGGGTTGCTATGGCTGCAATTATATCTATCTTCTAGGATTTATGTCCATTTGGGGCTAAATTATTTACCCTACTGTGACTTTTGAATGCATTGCCAATGTCCTGTGGCTTCATCCCATTCTGCTATAGTACTGTACAAACCAGAGACGTTACCTGGGGTGGGCTGTGTGAAATGTCACTGTGAGCTTTTCTACACAAGTTTGTGAATTGGCTGTCAACCCACTGCATCCACTTAACAGAATGGAGATGGGAGACTGCATGAGGTGCATTTTGTTTCCTGCTTTTCCTCTAGGTGGCATTGTTGTGTAGTTGAATAGCGCAAATACACAAGAGGGAAACTTGCTTGCTTTCATTTTCAAAAGGAAATACCATATTTTCCCTGCTCTAAAATATCTCACCGGAAGTGCTGGTTAGACACAGAAGCAAAACAGGAGGTCCACGATATTGTCTAAAGAACCGATAAGCAACTGTGAGTAGGGAATGGCAAGTGCACGATAAATGCCTCATGCAGAAAAGCCCTGTGCCAATGTTGCTAGCTCCCAGAAGTGTGCTACACTGAGGTGTTGATGTCCCATGGGATCTGCCTCTTCCTCATGATTTTTCTATTCATATGTTACTACAGCAACATGTGTTTGAGCCACAGGGAAGCAAGAACTACTCCATGCAGGTAATGCATGAATTAAGTGTCTATGTTCATAGATACCTACAAAAAATCCTCTACATAAGCACTTTATTATCATTGTGTAAATTCCTCAGGATTACTGGCATGTACTGATAGCACAGTCAAACACATATGTAATTCTATTTACCTTTCTTGTTCTGTTTACCAAGACTGTATTTGGTGATTGCTCTTATAGGAAGCTGAATGAAAAGAAGCTGTTCTGTCCTTTCTCTCCCTGCTCATAGGTGTTCCATTTCAGGAGCACACCATAGTCACAAATTTCAAAGGCTCATTCACAGATACATTCAAAATTAATTTACAATAAAAGATAAAAATTAAAACAATAATGTATTCTGTGTGTTTATGAGAGAGGGGCAGTGGGGGCTTTATACCGATTTATTTAAGACATTTCTATAGTGCTTTTCCCTTCCAGAAAAGGAGTAGCTCAAAGCAGCTTACAAAATAGAAAAAAATGTCAAAATAATAACTAATAATTAAAACACATTTACAAACTAAAATCAGCAGCAAAGACAAAAATCACGAAGAACCGAGACATTTAATGACAAGAACTATGAGTGCCCCTGAGAAATAGTGTGATGTGCTTTGAAACCTGTAGGGAAGGGCTAATCCTGCCTCCTAAAGGATCACCCCATTGCTCTCCCCCTTACATAGTGAAACTGAGCAGGTGTCCAAAATTGCAAACAGTCCAACTCAGCAGATGTTTTTCAGAAGAAACTAGGGCTGTGCACGGACACCCACACACCCACGATCCGCTCCACACCCGATCCGCAAATTCCGGATCAGGTCCGCTCCGCTCTGTGTCGATCCGCCTATGGTCCGTTCTGCTCTGCTGCGGAGCGCCGGATCCAAATCGGAGCTCTGCAGCGGTGGCAGCAGCAGGTAAGGCCCCCTCCCTCCTCCCCCCTTACCTGCATCCGTCGCGTTCTGGCGGCTGCTTCAACTGAACCTGAGGACTCAAACAGGAAGCCCAAGCCACAGCCGCAGCCTGGTCTTCCTGTTTGAGTCCTTGGGCTCAGTTGAAGCCGCTGCCGGAACGCGACGGACTCAGGTAAGACCCTTCCCCCCTGTCCCCTTAAATGGCTCCGCCGCCGTCACCGCACGGACTGCAGTGGCGGCGGCGGTGACACCAGGTAAGGCCCCCTCCCTCCTCCCCCCTTACCTGCGTCCATTGCGTTCTGGCAGCGGCTTCACCTGAGGCTGAGGCTCAAAGCGGAAGGGCAGGCCGCTGTTGCGACCTGGTCTTCCAGTTTGAGTCCTCAGGCTCAGGTGAAGCCGCTGCCGGAACGCGACGGACTCAGGTAAGACCCTTCCCCCTGCCCCCTTACCTTGCTCTGCCGCCATTGCCACACAGACTGTGGCAGCGGCAGATAAGCCCCCACTTACCTTTTTTTCTGTGCTCCTGATCGATCCTCTTTGCCCCGATCCTCAGCCCCCCGACCCGCTTCATCTCTGCCTTTTTCAGAGGCGAATCAGGCTGCCTTGCTATTGCTTCTACACTCTGAAGCGGAGCAGAGCACAGCCCTAGAAGAAACTACTGTCCATTCAAGGAAGGTGCATTCCCCTCTAACAGTCTGTCATTATTTCAAATGTCTAAGATGATTTAAACCAGAGATAGGTAACATGGGAGGGGGGGTGTCTGGTAGCCACTTTCTCCCACACCCCCATATGGGTCACACACCTGCTGCCACCACCATGAAACAAACTAAATTTGTCACTTCAAACCTTCTCTATCAGTTTGCCACCAAAGTCTAGCACAAAATAAAAGAATACTGAGTGGTATTCTTTTATTTTTCTACATCTATGAGTAGGCCTGCAAAACATACCGAGTCAAGCCTCTAGCATCTCCAGGTAGAGTGGGGAAGACTCCTCTCCACCTGAAATGCTGAAGAGCTGCCACTGGTCAGGACAGACATAAAATTAAGACGTCTTCCTATGTTCCTAAAATTGGAAAAGATATTCCTGCCTGCTATTGTGAGAGGCAACGAAATGAATAAATTCAAATAAGGAATGCATATGATGTTCAGGTCAGTTTTTTAGCAGAATGGTCTCTTGCTCTCCTCTGCCTGGACAAAACAAGCCTGTGTTTTGACAGACACAGTTGTAATTGTGGACTGTTATATGGAAGGGAAAATAATGTGGTTTGTCATCAATCTCTTGGTGGTGCACACAAGGCCTGACTTGTTGAAATTTTGTAGCTCTGTATTTACAGAGAAAACAGAGGCCTGATGCTGTTCAGAGTCCTATCAGTCCCAAGGTAGAAAAGCGTTGCATTGGGGAGGGGGGAAAGAGCCTTGGATTGTAACCTTTTGAAATAATCTAATCCATAAGGGAATTCATATTAAGCACATGCAAGGAAGGACAAAATCCAATGAATTCAATTATTGAGGAATTATTCATGAAGCAATGTATAAACTGGCTTAAGGCAACCACTAGGATGCAACAGCGTTTACTGGCTCTAATTCGTGGTGCCATTAAGCACAATGGCTGCTCAGATAGAAGCAGATAATGGAAACTCACCAGCAACCCTCTACCCCCACCCACCCTTGGAACAATGCCAAATGGCACAAGCCAACTGTTTTCAAGGTAACTCACAAGGGATACTCACAGAATTAGGGGCTGGACATACTATAAACCAAGAAAATACATTCAGGGAAAACTTCGGGACAAAACATGAAGATGACAAAGGTCTTAGCAGCCCTCTTTCTTGACCAGACCTCCTTCCTGGTCAAGAAAGAGGCATTGTGTTTTATATCACCAGCACACTGATCAAGAAAAGAACTAAAATTCCACATACAAATAGAATGGAGCCTCCCTCTTATGGAAGGGTGGCAATGACTATGTTCACCAGATCTCGCTCCTCCTTGCAGCACCCTTTGCTTCCCTGAACTCAGCTCTGGAAGTCTGGCGGACCATCCGACACATCATGGGAGCTGAAGAAGCCTGCAAAGAGAAGGAGCAACAAACAAACAAAAATTCATCTTTTCCCCTTCCACGAGCAGCAGCCTCCAGCCTTTCCATGAACCAAAGAAGCCCTTCTATTTGCAGAAGGGCTACTCTGGATTTCAACTATGCAGTTGTACATGTTTAGGTACTCGAACTCAAACAGATATTTGTGTCATCAGAGACCATTGGTTTAGGGGAAAGGATCATGTCCAGTAGAGTGCCTTCTAAGCCAGAGTTTTCAAGCATGGATCTGTTGTCCACTTTGTTCTCACACTTCGTTTCTCCTAACTCCTTTAGAAGGAGGGTATATTTTGTATGTGCAATCATAGCGGCAAAAGCAGAGAGTTCCTGAAATGCCTCGCAGGGTCCGCAAATCAGCCAAATCTGTTTCCACCCCATCTCCACTCATTCATCCCAAAGGGCCTCCTGGGTCAATTGGCCGATGAAACTTCTTCGGTAGACTACGTTGCCCTAAGAAGGGCTGAGCTCCAACACCAGTGTAAGAAGTTGGGTCTCCGAGCCACAGGGAAGAATGCTGAACTTGTGGAAAGACTGAAAGCTTATCATGGAGAGCCCCAACAGAAAACAGCAGGTGATTGTGGTGCAAAGGAAGAAGCAAACAAAAATGAAGAGTGTCAGTACAATCCCAAGGCCCTTCCAGAAATCCCCTATTTGGATGTGACCAAAGATGTAAAAACTGGGCCCTCTGAAGAGAAAACCCCCCATCTAGCTGGGCTCCTCTGCTGCTCCAAAGAGGCTTGCTTTGCATCCAGGATGGAAAAGAACTTGTCCCCTTTCAACTGCCCCCACTCAACATCTCTGTCCCGGAGGGCCTGTCGGACAACTACATCTGCATAGACTGTGTGATCAGGAACCAAACCCAAGCAATGTCTCCTGTGCCAGCAAGTACAAGGGAAAGATAATGGGACCCGCTTGTCCCAGATTGCCTTAAGGAGCCTGAGCCCTGTTCAGAATGGTGCGTCTCAGCCATCGCTCCTTGCAACTGGTGCCTCTAAAGACAAAACACAGTCGACAGAGATTAGGAAATTGTACCAGCCCCAAGAAGACCAGGCTTATGCCCAACAGGTAGATGGGATCCTTTCCCAGATGGCCCATGGAGAGGTCAGAATGGACCGAGCTTTGCGTCCCCTCCAGCCCCTAGTTTTCCATTCCCCCGCTCCTTTCGATAGATGAGATTTGCATGTAGAAGGTGGTTAGGAACTGGCAAAAGGACTGAAAGCAAAGAGCCAAGAGAAATGCTGTCTCATGTTTTAAATGGATGTTGTTGCTTTTTTATACTTTTGGTGGTTTTTAAATTTTGTATATCTGTTTTTAATGTTCATTGTTTTTAACTTTTGTAAACCGCCCAGGGAGCTTCGGCTATGGGGTGGTATATAAATGTAATAAATAAATAATATAAATAGCTGCTTTAACACCTCTTGACCTATGCTGTTAAGTGGAGCAGGATGCAAGGAGTTCATAAGCCAAAACAAAAGACTAATATTGTTGCTCTTTCTTCTTGCTGCCTTTTTTGTCCTATCACTGTCTTTTCTCTCCTTCTATCCTACCCTTTTGATTTGTTTTTACACCCATCCAAGAAGCAATGCATCCACATGAAGTAGCTACCATGTAAACCTGTTCAGTTATTGAAGACATGGAAAATAATTGCCTTATTGCTTGTTGCAATGACCTGGACAGCTTGGCTACAAATGATAATGGAGAACAAAATAATTCATATCTTTCAAGTTGATTGTAACAACAGGAAGCATTTTGATCACTCATGAAAAATACCTGTGGTGGTTATAGCTTCCTTGCATCTACCTTTTTATGGGAGATGGGGGGTATTTATTTTTTTATTTATTGCAATGTTTATACTACCCAATAGCAAAAGCTCTTTGGGCGTTTTACAGAAATTAAAACCATATGAAATTTAGTTCAGTTTAATTTATGTTGTTTTTGCTATACCAAGATTGAATCTACTTAAGTGGCAGAATTTTCTGTCTCCTAACACACAGAACAATTAGTTGCTCTTGGGAAGTGGAAGTATTAAAATAACTGAACAACCAGAATACGAAAGAGTACGGGGTAAACCTGACCAGCTGAAAAAGTGCAGGTTGGGTGTTTGGTATCATCCAAACCTAACTCCTTTGACATGAATAGTGCCTTTCATGGGAAGCAGAGTGCATAGCTTTGCCAGCCATTAACAAGACTTCCAGCTCACTTACACTGGTCACTGGCTTCACCACGTCCGCTCAGGCTAAGGATGCTGTGCCCACTCCAATGCCAGCATTTAGCCATTTTGGATTAACAGTTGGCACACAATGGCATTTCAGCTCCCACCTTAATTTGAAATGACAATTCAAAACAGATATTTTTTTTATTTTCAAAGGAATTAATTTTTGTCCTAATGTTTTTTGAAATGTTCAGTTTTGGAGCCAAAATACATATCAGTGTTTCCAAATAAGTATGGCTTAAAACTCTTAATGTTATGAATATTTCCAGCATTTAAAGGTGGGCTTGTGACAAGTAAGGATGAAAACCTAGGCAAAGTGCAGGATTTTCTTCAGGATGGAAACCATCTTTACTGAACAGTTTGACTCTACCTATTTATACTGAAACACTTCTTTATATAAAGCAGAAAATAGGAAGGTAATGTAAGCGAAAGAATGGTATCAAAACTGCATAAGAACTGAAAAAGGCAAGAGGTGGACCAGAAATAAAAGTGAGAGATCACTGATATTATCAAAATTGAAAATTCCATATACTCTTTCAAAATCCCCAAGATTTTCATGCAGCTAATGTAATGATAGCATATTTTAACAATTGCTTACATTTCTGATGTGGAATAAGAATTAATGATTTATAGTTTAAGAGAATTAAATTAATAAATTCTTGGTCCTATAGGCATCATTTATTTGATAAATGATACTTTGAGTGAGCAGACTATACTGTAACTCATTGATTCCTGGAATCTTCAAGAAAGGAGATCTTTTTGTCCCACCGAGCATGCTCCATCTTGGGGCCTGTTGTTTCTCAGGTCTGCCTCTATTCTGTTTTCCTTTTGGAGCATATTTGGATACAGGATATTTAGAGATGATGGGGAAATAGGAAACACAAATGTATCATGCTTATCCTTATCATCTATAGCGTAATTTGCACAGCTCCTCACCATGAGTTGTATACATGAGTTGTATACATGAATTGTATATATATGGGCTTGCATATCTCACCATGAGGAAATTGAGAAAGCTCCACTTTAGTGTTTCCTGTTTTCCACTTATCTCTACAGCTTTGAAACTGCTTCATACAGAGATGGCATAGCCATGGAGTATACATGGTCAGAGATCTACATATCTTAATGATTATTAGTTCATGGAGATCAGAGCTCAATGCATCACCACTTCCATTTCATCCAGATTCCCTTTCATCCACATTTCTAGAAGATAACAGAAGCATATCCATAATTAAATCAACACATGGGACATGTAAAGGATGTGTGTGTTTATATAATCATACATATTGGCAGAAAATATTAACATTTCAATGCATTTTATTGCAGAACTATGTGTGCAAATTGTTGCCACCATAATTCTCAAATCTATGCCTGTTACTGAATGAGTGTTCAGAGGAGGGCAACCAGGATGATCAGGGGTCTGGAAATAACGCCCTATGAAGAGAGATTGAAAGAACTGGGCATATTTAGCCTGGAGAAGAGAAGATTGAGGGGAAACATGATAGCACTCTTCAAATACTTAAAAGGTTGTCACACAGAGGAGGGCCAGGATCTCTTCTCAATCATCCCAGAGTGCAGGACACGGAATAACGGGCTCAAGTTACAGGAAGCCAGATTCCGACTGGACATCAGGAAAAACTTCCTGACTGTTACAGCAGTATGACAATGGGACCAGTTACCTAGGGAGATCATGGGCTCCTCCACACTAGAGGCATTCAAGAGGCAGCTGGACAAACATCTGTCAGGGCTGCTTTAGGGTGGATTCCTGCATTGAGCAGGGGGTTGGACTCGATGGCCTTATAGGCCCTTTCCAACTCTACTATTCAACGATTCTATGATGCTCACACCATATTATATTACATTGTGGTTGTAGGTCATCATTGGTACCACATTTTATTTTCCCTATTCCACATCTTTTTCCCTTATGAATAGTTTCTATTTAGATTCTAACTCATTACGAAAGAGATTCATCTATTGCACTCCTTGCACAGTACTTTTAAGTACAATCATGATCATAGTAGTATTAATAATAATTCTCATTTATATTAGGCAAATTTCCTCATGAGAAGTTTATGCTACTTGATTCCAAAAAAAAAAATGTATTTGAAAGAAATGAGGACTTGAAACTTTATAGCTAGTCTCACGCTGATGTTCTTGAGTCAGAAGTAGACTTTCCAAATATCTGGCCTATAGAGTTTCATGGTGGTAAAATAACACATGTCCCACAACATCTGGATCTCATGCCAACAGATGATAACTTTGCTCGTTATATATGCCCCAGGAGACTAAAGCAAAATCCTGTGGAACAGTCAATATACTATAGGATTAGAAAAATGTAACTCATCCTTCATCCAGATTATATGTCTATCTAATCCTCTATCCTTTCTGCATGTTTCCTAAATTCTCTTTGCTCACTCCTTCCATCTAACAAATACCGCCCCCCCTTTTTTTTATAGACTGAGAGACATAATAGTTTCAACTCAGCAGAATAGCTCTTCCTTACTGGTGCCATTAGAAATGACTTCCACTATACCTGTCCCAACAGACTCATTCACTCACTGAAGTAAAGGATTGTATTTTTCTCCCTCCATCTCTCTGTATTTAAGAAGGTGATGAGATCATTTATTGTTCTTAACTTTTAATGGAGCCTGTCAATGATTTTTTGGGGGTTGGTTTTTCCGCTTGCTGCTGCTGCTGCAAGATCGGTAACAGCTCCAAGCCTACATGATGCTAAATCAGACCACACTTCACAGGAGAAAAAAGAAAGAAAGAAAAACTTACCACAAACGAAGAAGCAGTTTAAGCTGGTTTGGGTAATGGTGGTGGGGGGGGGGGGGGCGCAGGGGAATAACTTTGGATAGAAATTAGAAAATAACAAACTTCTACTCCCTGTGTCTTTCGTATATATTGAAAAGACAGTTTGGAAAGGAAATTAGTAAAAACAAACAGAAAGTGCCAGGGTTTCTTTATCATACCTGGAGTAGGATATGCTAAATTCCACAAGCTTTCGTACTGGCGCCAGGTGCTGTGTTTTGAAAAAGAGTGGCACCCATGTCTCTATAAAATGTTCTGTTGGGGCTTCAAAGCCATGGCAACCCTATGTGGCACAGGATGTACTCAATTAATTATGTGATTTTTAAATGACATGCGTGAGGAAAAGTAAAAATAAAAAAGTTAAAGAAGAAAAAATACATTAAAAATAAGAGAGAGGGAGAGAGAGAGACGTAAACTGAAAGGCCTTGTTGTCTGTCTGCCAAACAGCAGTAGCAGATAAGGCCTGGAGTTGCTGTGGAAACACAGGCCTGTAGGAGCCAGAATCCAATTTCAAAAACCACAAAATCAACATAAACGTGTGCAAAAATAAAAAGGGTTGTTTGGCAAGTAATAAGGAGAAGGCTACCAATGTAAAAAACAGATGAACCAGGGTGACCTTAGCCAACTTTAAGCCATAATAATGACAGCGTCCCACATAGATTTGGCACCTCCAAAATGAGCAGTAATGAGACACAGTCCACGTTGCCTACAGTTATCATATAATTGCTACCTTTTTAAACAGTGAACACCAGAGTGAAGTAGTGTAGAAACTTCATTAAAGCAACATTAGGAGATTTTATTTATGGCTCTAAGATTAGGGAAATCAGAGCAAAACTTTTCAAGCTTGTCATTACATTTTTGTCATTATAACTTTTTACTAATGACACACTTATATTTGCTAACTTTGCAATACCTTGATTATAACTGAGCCATACAGGAAAACTGATTTAGGTTCAACATAGAAAGCTTCTTAAATTCAAGAGAAGCTCACAGATTATTAAATAAGCCTCCTAGGAATGTTTGAAGATCCCCTTTCCTATGGTGATAGTGGCAAAGTCCCCCTTCCATCAGCGATATGGGGTATCCAGCGTTATGGCCGTGTATTGGACATGTGAGATCTTACTTGCCTTTCAACTCTTTGCTTTGGCTAAGAATTGCGACCACTCTCAACTCATCAGGAAAGTTGCCTGGCAACTTGTATATTATGCTGATGTTCTGTGAACCTTTGTAATCTTAACTTAAGGTTTAGGCAGGCATTGCTTGAAAGCTCTGCAAGTGGGAAGCCTGATTCTCACTTGCGGAAAGAACTATAAGGCCGCCAGGCACCCTGGTATTGTTGGAGGGCTGGGACCGTGTGCACAACCATGTCCCCGTAGCTCAGGTTTACTTGTGTTGCAGGTGATTGCCTAAATATACTTAGAGTTATTGTACCTGTGAGATGGAAATTGAAATATGAATCCACCTTCCTCGAGTGAAAACATAAGTAGGTTATTTAATAGACATTAACAGAATTTCTTTAAGAATGTTCATGTACTCTTAACATCTTAAATAGTATGAGTCTCTGTTCCTTAGAAAGGTACACAACAGGGCCATGGTTTGTTGTTGGCTTAACTCTGGATTGTTTGACCTATGAACAATCCAGAGTTCCTGGGTTCAGTCATCACAAATGGGTTGTAAATTGAAACCAGAAATCACTTGTGCACTGCTCACACACTCCACATGTTCCTGGTAATTCCTGGGTTAAACAACCCAGGAATTGACACCATGACATGTTAATCGTGAGTTTGCCTTGATGCTAAGGAGAGCTTTTTCTGTTGCTTTTGTCCTTCTCATATACCTACTAAAGGCAGAGAACACAAAAAGTGGTTTCCCTCTAAATTTGAATAGGTGAAATTAAGCGTAAACAACATATTTGTAGGGATGTTGAGGGAAGGTAAACATAATTTTGAAAAGATAAGCAAAAAAAAAATCAGGAGAATTGTGCTCATCTCTAGATGCCAAATTTTTATTTTATTTTAATTTAATTTCATGTGACATGATATGGAGTGAGAGAAATCATCTGTTTTTGCTACATAAACACAACACATTTTGAACACAAAGCCCTTGATTATAAAACTGCTTGACAAAACTGACATAATCCTAATTACATGATAAGTGCCGACCCAGCAAAATGAAGGAAAATAGGAAAATGAGTCTTGTTATGATGATTTTCCATTAACAAATGAAGTTACTGAGACACTTCAAAATGAGCAAACTTTCTGGAACCTGCTTGTGTATGTATACAGAAGTTTTCATTCCAAGCAATCTAACTTATAATAACACTCTTCAATTTATTCCTTGGTCATTGCTATGCTGGAACTGCATTGACCTCCCCACACCGCCTGCCCCACACCCTTGATAATTGAGGCTAAGTCTGATCCTGTCCTAAGACTGAAACAGTATATTACCTGTTTCACCACATTTCCAGTACTGTGGGAAGTTGTCATAAGGGAACCTGTCACGATCCCCTCCAAACCCCACATTTCTGGGTGTGTGATCTAAGCAAAGGCTAAAGGGGTTCATTTCCTGGTCCCAAAGCTCCAATTGGAAAAAAACTACAGAATCCCATTCTCCATACTGGTGACTGGCTCTGGGTGCTCCTACTCCCTAGTGATGCCATTTTTAATTCACATTCCCAAACTGCTGTGCCACTGTGACCAACCACCATAAGTAAGTAGGTGCTACCACCCTGCACTAGTTGTCAATCTCCCCGAGAATCCGGGTAAATTAGGCCAAGACATATATTTTTGCCCTTCTTTTGCCCTTCTTGTCAACAGGCAAAACATTCCAACTCAGGCCAGAAATCACTGGCTGGTGGGCCCTAAGGTGACCCAAACACCCCCATGCCTATTAGTTCTTTCTTGGTTTCACTCCATGTGGATGCAACATAAATCTGTATACTGTTTCTCTCCTGCACCCCATTTCCCACCTGGGCTGGACACAATGCTTTGGAGTTGGGTGAAGGAGCAGAATTCTCTGCAAAGATCATTCTTACATCATCATAAATCTTGAAGGGACTGGGTAGTATCGTAACCTAATAATCCCCCCTTCCGTACCTGCCCCAAAGTAGCATCACACCCATAGGCCATAGCTAGACAGTGCGAAATCCCAGGGTGATCCCCAGGATCATCCCTGTGCATCCACATGATGCATAGGGGATCCCGGGATCAGGGAGGGATGATCCCTCCCTTGCCCCGAGATCTCGCCCTCCCCTTTAGCCCCAGTTTTTCTGTGGTCTTGGGCTGAGCCCGAGACCGCAGAACGTGTGGTTGGGCACCGCGGGTTGACCCAGCTCTTCGCGATTCCTCGTGAGGAGCCGGGAGCCACACATGGGGCGCAGTGCTTCCCTCCTCCGTTGCGGGCTAACCAGTAGTTCTAGCTAAGGCCATAGATGTCTTTAGTGATTTGCTTACAAAATTCCATGCAGAATTTCCATCTCATTATTAAAATACACCAGGTACTACAGTACGTATTTGTTGCACCTTTGCTTCTGAGGAACACCTTCCTTCTGGCATTGTTTGCGCCATCCAATGTGTGGGTGATATCAGAGATGAATTTGAAGTCTTCTCCCTGATTCAGTTTGAGGAGAAATTAACACCTTGCCTGCCCATCCACCATCTGGCAATCCAGCCCATGAATCCAAAAATGTTCCCCACCCCTACTCCAGCACCAGCAAAGTCTGGTGCAAATCTGTATCTAACTCAATGGATGCAGGGGAGATAGTTGGTAAACTTCACCCATTTTCCAGGTTTTTCTTTATTCCTTCTCATGGCAACCGTTACCCAGGCCAGATCTACACTTTGTGTCAAATAATTACGAATGTGGAATAAATTGTATACCTGCCGAACAGCGCGGTTCATTGGTAAGACAAATGCCAAAACGCATAACTTTTGCTTCAAATTGTTTTTGGCTTTGCTAAGTAAAGACTCCATGTTTAAGGATTGAAAAAGCAAAGGAGAAGACTAAAAAGAAGATGAAAAATCCTGACAAGAGAAAATACAAGCAGCTGCTTGGTTCCTGCCAGACTAATCTGAGCCACTGTCTGGCTCTGCAGTTTATTTCATGAGCACTACTAATGTAAAGTCATTTTCTATTTCACTGGGCAAGCTTAATAAAAGATGACTATGTGGGACTAACCTACCGTGCTGGATGTACACTATATACGCTTTTGTGTGTTTCTGTATTGTCTAAATTGAAGAAAGCTGTTGGGGCTCAGCAGTCCTCAATGAGAAGCTGCATGGTTTTCATCTCAGACGTCCAAAGGAACTGCTGTGCCAGTTAAATCCAAAAGCGAGGTGGCCCACTTACAGTGTGATGGCCAGATTTATCCTTTATCCTGTGAGAGGCTCACGTGTTAATCATGTGCTTCTGCTATGGTACAGATCCAAAAGCTGAAGTGTCAATTCAGATGCATAGAGGGATGTGAGAATCAGAAAAACTCAAGGTTGTTGAGGTTCTCCAAATTCTACCTCAAAGCTCATTGTGACTCATGTCTGTATCAATTCTTTTTGCACAAAAATTCATGTGCATTTTAATGTGTCTTTCCCTAAATGTACGCAGCAACTGTGTGCATTTTTGAAATGTACATATTTTTCGAACACATTGTTTTTCTGTTCTGTGAACTGCATTGAAAGCTCAGAAATGTATGGATTTTAACTGCAGATTGCATTTGGGTCTATGTTCAGTTCTAGAAGGAGCAAGAAAGATAAATACTGATAAAAATGAACTGAAATAAATTTCTCATGCATGAAGCATACTGATTACAGATTGCAGTTTGCGCTTTTGGCTACTTTACTTGTGATATGTTTGCAAGGTTGGAGGAACGTAATTATGCGATCAGTGCTGTTGTTGTATTCTTCCTGTCACAACCTTTTCAAATTCATTGAGGTGGATATATATATATATATATATATATATATATATATATATATATATGAGAACATTCTCAGCCAGTGGAGATCAGGAGAGCGATGCTTGGAAGAAGAGGCCACACCAGATGAAATATTAACAACTAACACAGCTCTCTATGCAACTGGACAGGAACCCTCTTGCACCGCTTCAGGTATAAATTACTAACAGTGTATCCCATATACATGTCTACATGGAAGTCCCAATGAGTTCAATGGAGTTATTCCTAGCTAAATAGATAGGCCTGCGCAGTTAGTCCCACTGATTTCAATAGGACTTAAAATACATACTGTATTTGAAAATATAACAAGAACAGCAAGAGCAACAAAAACAAAAAGGCTGGGGGAGATAATTATATCATAAAACAGATCCATACACAGTAAATCATTTACATCACCCTTGATATAGAAAACAAAACAGAAAGGTGGTGAAAAAAGAATTTGTATGTGTCTTATATATATATGTATTAGGGCATAGCTAGACAGGGCAATATATCCCGGGGATCGCCCCGGGATCTTCCCTGTGCATTCACATGACGCACAGGGGATCCTAGGAGCAGGGAGGGATGATCCCTCCCTTGGCCCGTGATATCGCCCTACACTTTTAGCCCACTTTTTCCACGGTCTTGGGATGATCCCAAGACCGCAGAATGTGTGGCTGGGTGTCGTGGGTTGTCCCGTCTCCTCACAAGTAACCACAAGGAGCCAGGACCAGGGAAAGGAGCACAGAACTTCTCATGAACTCTGTGCCCATTGGAAGCGGGGTGGGGGGAGCAGGGATTTTTTTAAAAAAAAAATCCAACAACTTACAGTTTGCGCACGAACACTTGGTCTCCTTTTTAAAAAATGCCGGGCGCGATGTCCTCTTCCTACTGGGACGTCCCATGCCGCATGTAAACAGAGGGGGAGATCTCGCAATACCCATATTGCGAGATCCTCCGCCCTCCGTTGCGCTAGACCCGATAGATCTAGCCATGGCCTTAGATTCATTGTGCTGTCTTTTAGCCTTGCTAATTTGCTTTCTGGGAAATGGGTGCTTTGAGACTGGCCACACTTAACATGGCAACCATTTTGTGAATGGGCAAGCGCCTCCCGCTCTGATGATAGCCGTTGTTTGAGAGCATCTGTGGCATTCTCTCAAAATTCTACATGTGTCCACTGCCCCCAAAGGTTTGGAGAACTCTGGTCTGTCATAAGGCAAATAGAAAGAAAAGGTCTGTATTTTACTTTCCTGAAGTGTTACAATCAAGCTCACATTCTGGTTCGTGTGTGTGTGTGTGTGTGTGTGTGTGTGTGTGTGTGTGTGAGAGAGAGAGAGAGAGAGAGAGAGAGAGAGAGAGAGAGAGAGAGAGAGAGAGGCAGATAGCAAACCTAACTGTAGGCAATTATCCCCACATTCCAAATGAGGAGGGATGTGATCATCCATTTTGGTTATGTATCTTGCTAATGAGGGATGGAGAAATTTTAGCCTTGGGGGGATCTGCTTTGTTTTTGCAAGAAGTGAAAGGCCCACCAAATAGAACATAAGAAGAGCCCTGCTGGATCAGACCGAGGGTCCATCTAGTCCAGCACTGTGTTTACACAGTGGTCAACCAGCTGTTGACCAGGGACCAACAAAACAGGACATGGTGCAACTGCACCCTCCCACCCATGTGCCCCATCAACTGGAGCACACAGGTTCTTCCTACTTGACCCTCACCGTCTAGGTGCAAGTAGTAGCTTGAAGCAGGGTGTGTGGTGGGGGAAACATACACTTAAAAATATGGGACAGGGTGCCTCTGAGCACATGCTCAGCCCTGGAATTTATTTTTAAAAATAAAAAAACCCTGAGCTCATAGCCCTTCAACACAAATATCAATTCCTTTTTTTTTTCTCTCAAGCTTCCCTTCCACCCCTTTCATGTTAGAAAATTATTGGCCAGTGGGGATCAGCTTGAGATAGCTGTTGTTAGACAACTGGTAATTGAAGCTTGCAGATCTACTGCAAAACATTCAAGGATCTACTAGTAGATCTCAGTATACTTTTTGCCTACCCTGGTTGTAAGTGTATACTTGGCAAATGGATTTCAAGTTGTTGTTGTCCTTTCTAATTCCTTATCTCTACAGTAATGCCATAAGAATCCAGCTAATGATACGCAGCAACAGCTGGCAGCTCCTGATGTTTCAATATATTTCACTGTCATTATTTGGAACAGAGAATGCCACTATTTACACAAGTGCCTTGGTGAGCAGAAATGATGGGAAAGGAAGTAAAGAGAAAAACTAGAAAGAAAATAAATGGGGATTTGGTAAAATATGTTTCAAAGTTAGACCATGCATGACAAAAGCTCTTTAAACCTATCTGGATATATTGTTTTATGTAATGTGTCTTTCTCTTTCTAAGTAGTTTACCAGTCTATCTGCGGCTGATGGCAACACAGCTGCATTTAAAATGATAAATATTTTTAAATAGACCAATAAATCTTTCCAGACTTATGGCCTGTTTCTTACTCTCTCTCTCTCTCCTTTTTTAAAAAAATGTCTTTAGTAAGTTGATCGTGGACAGGAGAATTTTGCAGCCCTCAAGAGAACTAGCAATGTTAGCCCCTAGTCATTATCCTGCAAATACTTAGGCATTTGATTCTGCAAATACTTAGACAAAAGTAGCAGTCAGTCCTATTTATTTAATCTACAGTATATGGAAAGAATAGGCATTTTTGTGGCTTTCTGGGATGGGCCTAACTGTTGGCCAATGCCATAAGCTAGTGGGCAGAAGAACCCAACAGTCATTCAGGCCAAAGCTTCCAGACAACTCTTATGGACCCCAAATGCCCACAGACTGGCACATACGATGGAACTGGAGTGAACCAGTTGACTCCTCACAGAGGTTCCATTAATGCAAACAAATAACTTTGCCTGGTATTTTTTACCATGCAGTTGTAGGACAGGAAGCAAATGTACAGGACTGTAATCACAATTTGCAAGGTCCAGGTTCAGTCCTTGGTTTCTCCACAAAGTCTCCCAAGAAAGTTCTCCCTGAGAAGCACACAATACTTAGCTAGATGGATAAATAGCTTGACCTGACGCAGAAGGCAGCATCCTGTGTTGCATATGTACTGAAACTGGGGCAGAATCTACTTTACTGTTTTGTAATAGTTTATATTACAAAACAAGGTAGATCTGGCCTGGCTTTCACTGCATTCTTGGGCCAGAGTGGGATCCTTACATCCAGTCCAAATGTCCACAGGGCTTCTTGTATCAGCAGGCTACAAACTATCAGCCCTGGGTTGCTCTCACATTGAGAAGTGGGCAGTTTGTTCAAAGGCAGAGGAAGTCTTGCAAGAGCTGTGTAAACTGAACTGCTTGTATCCATCCCATGCCAGAATTGAGAGAGATAGCTCTATCTAACAGTCTTACTTGGACTTTGGTCAGGGTTACCTGGCAAGTGAGACAGATTAAATAGCTATGTCACTGTTTGTGCTACTATAGCTGAAGAGTACCTACCTAGAGGATTGTGATGAAAAACTAAAAGTGCACACCCTCCTCTGTTTCTTCCAAATATATTAATAAATGCAAGTTAGGGACCTAGAATAACAGAACGTCCCCTAAATTATAACTACGTAAACTAAAGAGAAATTGAAATGACCTATTCTGTGATTTATCCTTCCTCCCTTATTCTTATGTACATGAAGAATGTTTTATTATTTTTACATTAAATCTTATCTTGACACCAAGCACAAGAAAGAAAGAAAAATGTTTGAAAGCCACATTTTAAAACACTGGTACAAGCCTGAAAGTTTGCTTTTTTAACGTTTCGTGCGTATAATATACCCAGGCTCTGCAAAGTCATTTGAGGTCTCCCCATAACACATTTTGAGGCCCATAAAGCTATATATTTATATAATATATAGTGGAATCTCACCTTTCAGCACAGAGCCTTGGCTTCTTGCAGTTTTAATCAGATTTTGGCCCACAAGTGCTTTGGTGATTCCCACCCCCACCCTTCAATGTGTGTGTTTTCTTTCCATTCTATCACCCAATGCCAGAAACGCGGCTGAGAAAGCAGTCAGCATAAACGGGCTCTGCTTCTTGCAGCACTGATTAAGCAAGACAAAATCAATTAGCATTGGAGACCTCACAGGATCCTCAAGGTGAACTGTTCAAATTAGCCAGCTCCAGAGAGGCAAATTAGGAGGCAATTAAAAGGAGCAGCTGTGATTTTGCTGACACAGTCTTGCCACTGTGGTTGCCTCATACACTCCCGAAAAGAGTGTTTGGCTAGAAATTCTGTCTTTGTAATTATAAATGTGTGTAGTATGTGTGTGTGTACATACCTGTCTACGTATCTGTCTATTTACCTTCTGCAACCAAGCTGATGTCTGAAAAAAAAAATTGCCAGATATGTTACATAGGATTATAGCTGTTTATGGCACATGTATCTTCAGCAAAGCTAGGTATAGAAGTCCCTGCTGCTCTGTATATTATTGTAACATTCTGGATTATAGGGAATACACAAACAAACCAAGTTTACTAATGGGAGCCTAAAAGCAATTCAAATGCTACCAGGTAAAAGATGGAAAGGTTGTTTTACCTCACATAAAACCAAACAAAAATTCACCTAACCTAAACCAAAGACAGACATATTATTGAATATTTTAAAAATAAATAAAGAGAGAGAAACAGAAATAGAGAGAAAGATAAAAATCTATCAGGGTGCTACGAGAAACCTTCGAGTTCTAAGGTGAGGTCTGCCTATTATGTAAAATAAATAAATAAATGGTGAGTTGTGGCTGTTACATGGCAAAATTCCAAGTGAATTTAGCCCAGCAAATACCTGATCTTGTTACCCTTTATTAATGCTGTTTCTGTGTTTATTCCAGCTCAATTGTCCCATTCTCCCAAAGAAGCCTGTTGTACCTTCTGCCAACTAATTTGCAGTCAAATATGCTCTGTCATGCTTGGGACACAAGAAGGAAAGGAAAACCAGCACGCTCCAGCCTTAATAATTTTCATTACTCATCTTCTGAAGCAACAGAAGCCGTTGGGCTGGTGACGATGGGGTCATACTGCGTAGGGATGAGAAACACTCTCAGTAAACATGTCCCCACCTTTCTCCCCTAAACATTTACCTCTTACAAATAACAAGTCACAGATTCCACCCAGCAGCAGTCAGCTGGGTTAGTTGCTTGCTAACTCAGTTGTTCCCTTGACACGTATGTCCTACAAATTCTGCTCCTGAATGGGCAAATGGCTCCACTGAGAAGTTATATTTATCGATGGAGAGATGTACACATGCAAACAGAAACATATAGCGACACTGGGTTACATGCCTAGTAATCTGGATGCAAAAGGCTATTTTTTTATTATTATTTTTAGAAAAAGGGACTAAGCCACGGCACCTTGCCAAGTAAGCGGAGCTCAGCGGCGCGTTCCATTTGAGGTGTTGACAGTGCATAATAAATCCCGGCCCTACCTAGCATTTACAGGAACGTTATAAAATGAGTGAAACGGCGTGAGCTGGTTCCCCAGGCAACCAGACAAACATAATAAACAGTCAGCAGTGGCAAAAGTAACTTACACTGTGCACAAGTCGCAGGCCTGAAATATATCACTTAACCATTGCCCCTTCTCTGCTGTTGCAGTTCTTGAAAGATCTTTGTATTATTGTTTCTCTGTCATTTGGGGGAAGGACGCTTAGCCAAAAAAAGTATGTGTAGGTGGGTGGGGGAGGTCAGAATCTCATCTGAGTATACCCCAGACTTTATTGTTCTGACTTCTGTGAGTACTAATAAGAATAGTTATTTTCATTATTGGCCTATTGGACTTCCACCATTAGGGGCATCAGAGTAGCAATATGTTTCTTAGAAAGAAATTGTCATCATGTTAAGATTATGGATTCCATTCAAAAGGCAGCACTGAGTTACTCACCGATGTTTTGGTTAAAGATAAATATAACAAGTGTGATTGTGATTCTCAACAGATTCTAATTTTGTTTATTTATTAAAAATATGTATATACCATTCTGCATTGTCAAATCAAAAAATACAAAGATAAAACAAACAACCAATATATATATATATATATATATATATATATATATATACACACACACACACACACACACACAAACACACACACACACACACACACACACATACTAAGCTAGGAATGAAAATCATTAAATGCCTGGGTAAACAGAGGCCTTTTCAATAAGTACTGAAACACAGCCAAAGAAGGTGCCTGTTACCCTGCAATGGGGAGAGAATTCCAGAGGGGACAAATCACAACGGAAAAGGCCCTTCCTCCTGGTTTTCCAAGGTTCTAGATCTCACAGGGAGACCCCATGGCTCCAAAAAGGCCCCATCCCTTCTGCAGAAGTTATCCTGGGAGCTGGGAGGAGCCAAGTGGCTGGGGGGGGGGCAGTCATGTGGCCCATTTATATTTATTTATTATTATTGCATTTATATCCCGCCTTTTTTTCCTCCAATGAACCCAAGGCAGCATACCTCCTCCTCCTCCTCTCCATTTTATCCTCAAAACAACAACCCTGTGAGGTAGGTTGGGCTGAGAGTCTGCAACTGGCCCAAAGTCACCCAGCGGTTTTCCATGGCCGAGTGGAGACTAGAACCCGGATCTCCCAACTCCCAGTTCAACACCTTAGCCACTACACCACACTGGCTCATCACTATACTCACTCTTTCACTTGAGTCATGATTGCACAGGGAACCTGTGAGCCTGTGCATGCAATGCAGAAAGAGCTTTGAGGTGGGAGCCTCCTTCCCTGTGTGGATTATTCTTGTGTAATTGGGAGCTTACATTTGAGATTATTTCTTCTTCAGTTAATAATGACCTCCTAGGTGCTGAGAAAGAGGGTTAAAGTAAGTTGCAGAGCAGCAGCCATGCTTTTTCAAGTCAATGAGAAAGATTTTTTTTAAAAAAAAATCAAACATTTTTGCTAGTTTGGTGCTGGCCTTCCCCTTCCTTTCCCCCTCTTGTTTAGGTTCCCCCAACATCTGAGGTGAGATGGGGGATGACCAGACAGAAGGCCTTCTTGGTTGTGCTGCCCTGTTTATGAGCTGGGTTTCACCTGGTACCAACATTGTTCACAGAGGTGGAGAATAATGTGTATATCGACACCACAAACCTAGTTTGAGTTTTATCCAAAGAATCCTGAAACTGTAATTTGACCATTTTATTAGAGATCTCCCTTCCTAGAACTATAGTTGCAGCATTCCCTGTACATATCTACTAGGGCTGTGCAGAGACCCCCCGATTCAGCTCAGAGGCCAATTTGGATCCCCAAAACAGCCACAATTTGCCTCTGGGTGCTTCGGGGGTTGCCTGCCTCGCCTTGGTGCCGATGCCAAGGTGAGATTCGGGCCCTCTGAGGTGACTTGGCCTTTTCTGAGTGCCGGCTGTGGAGCCAGCATCTAGAAAAGCCTCCCTTTCCCCGCTCTCTCTGCTTACCTACTGCCATTGTCACAGCCTCCTCCTCCTCGCTCCTGCCACCATTGATGACACCGACGACGCCAACAAGAAGAACCAGGCCATGATTTTAAGATATTGCAGGGGCTCTGATTAGTACCTCTACGGTCACCATAGTTTTGACCATAGAGGTACTAACTAAACAGTTTACTACCTCTATGGCCACAAACTAGGGTGGCCATAGGGGGACTAAACTTAAAATTGTGGTGTGGTTCTTCTCAGATGCAGCATTGGCATTGATGACAGCAGCTGGCAGGAGCAAGGCGGCGGCAATGACAGCAGGTAAGCGGCCCAGTGCCACTCTGAAGTGGCCCGAGGTGCTCCAAAGCTTCAGAGCTAATCAGCTTCGGCTTAGGGGAGCCTCAGGCTGAATCAGAACCACCTCAGAACCGAGGCGAGCCAAATCAGCCTGCCTCAGCTCAGATTCGGACATTTATCCAAGGCGCTGTACAGCCCTAATATCTACTCAGCCCCATTGAGTGTGAATGGCTTTGAGCTCCTTGGGTGCTCAGAGGCCAGGGGACTGATACAGAATGAGAGGGGCAGAATTGGGCCAGATCTACACCTTGTGTCAAATCATTAAAAATATGGAATAAGAAGCAGGAAATAATGCTTTGAAAATAGTATATGGAATGTGTCCTGAGCCACAACCTTTATCAGTGTACTTCCATGCCACTATAAAGCAGTCGTGTAGATCTAGCCTCAGTCAAACTAGGGATCTCTTTGTTTCGGGTTTACAGATTCCAGGAAAGAGTGTGGATTAGCTTGGAAGAATACAATGGGGCTACTCTCACAAAAATGGATAGAGGATTACTAACTCAATTTAAGTCCGTCGTGTGCCTATGCCTGATGCATTTCCACCACACAATGTTCATCTCAAATGCAAGGTGGTAAAAGTGGTGATCAGGAGGCATGGCTTGGGGTTAATAGAGCTAGAACTTACTAAGCTTTCCAAGAAAAGCTGCACTACATGGAACACCTTCTTGCAAATTTCCTCCTTTGTTGTTTTCCTAGCCTCATAAATATTTCCTTTTCTGGAAGACTTAACACCCAGTCACAATGAAGGGGTGGGGTGTGTCACATGCCTCTTGCTTCTTGGCGGTATAGATGGGAAACTATTCCAGCCTGTTCTGGTTTATGGGCTTTGGCTCAGCGGCCCTGCCAAGTAATAAGTTGCTGGCCTGTGTGAGCTTCTGAGTGGACAGCTGTTATATAGGAACATGTCTATTCTCCATGGTATGAAAGCAGAGTCGTGAGGCCTCAGAATTCTCATGTTGAAAAGGGAGAGCTCAGTGAATAAGATGAAGGTTCTCACTAATAGCAGGGGGAAACCTTGCCTGGAGCATGACTAATTGGACCAAGTGGGGTCTAGAGAGCAGGTGGTCTCAAATGATGCCAATAAGGGATCCAAAAGTTTTCATGCAATATTCTTTTCCTAGAATGTCTGGGAAACACCAGGGCCTGGCACCCTTCTTATTCACACTCAGGTCAACTTGGTGATCACAGGAACATGACTATACACAGAGAATGTAAAGAAGGAAAGTGATGCACATCCATAAAGACGAACATGGTTAAAAATAAACTTAAAAAACTTCCTTCACAAATATTTCAAGGATGACATTATACTGTACAGTTGAGGTTAAAGGAATCATAGAGTTAGAATGGGCTATTGAGGAAGCGTTGCAAAGAGTAAAGTATTCAAAGTATGACTTGTGTGTGGAATATCTGTTTTCAGGGTATGGTCAACATTGTCCGAGTTGGGAATATGGATATATGAATCAGTCTATATCTGGTCTATATCAGTTTCATACATGTGTATTTAATCATAAGGTGGTTCCATCCAATTTTCACATCATGTTGTGAATTCTTAAAATAACTACATAAATAAATAAATAAATAAATAAATAAATAAATATGCATATTTATTTTCATAAAATGTTCCATAACATACATTTGTATGCACCATTCCCTAATATATGTATCATATGTATTTTCATGTATCTTTCCCTAATATATGGATTTTTTTGTACAGAATTGGGTAAGGTGCTTGCAAAAAATATGTATAAGGAAAGATTGTGTACAAAAAATGTATATGTTGGGGAAAATGCACAGAAAAATAACTATGAATTTTTGCATAGACTTATTTTTAAAATTCACAAACTGATACAAATATGGGATGAAACATATGTAAAGTTGAAAAATGAGAAATGGAGTGAAAATCAAATTGACAGATTCATCCATCATTGCCTACAGCTGTATCATGATTCTATTTCTATGATCTTTTACCCTTGTGCAGGATCAGTAACATAGAAGGGAAAATATACACATGAACTGAAGGAACTGAAAAACGTGGGCAGTTGTGGATGGTCCAATTCTGGAATTAAATTGTAGAATTGTTCCTAGTTAAACTGTAATTCAGGATGAGTGGAACATGGGTCAGAGTGAACAGAAAGAATGAGGAAAATATGCTCATTCCAAAAGATAAATCCTTTTCCTGATTACATAATGGGCAGTGTCACTCAGTTTTTCTTTTTCTTAATATTGGATATGTTTTGCTTCTCAATTGTATCTCTGTTCTTACTGTGGTGTCCACAACAAAAACATGTCCTTGTTCCAGGAGCCATCTATATGGTTATATACTATCTCTAGTATCAGAGGGAGTATGTCTCTGGGCCAGAACAGAAGTTGCATAGCTAGCAGCTATGCCAGCTTTTCATTTTTACTCTAGAGTAGGCATGGGGGTGAGGCTTGAACTGCATCTTAAAAGGTATCCCCCCTTCCATACACACACTATATATATTCTCAATCTGCACCTACTCTGTGGTACAAATAAGAATAAAAAAGCTATAGCAGCTAGACACACATTTAAAGTAAAGTTTGGGTCGTTGTCTCAACCCCCCTACTCCGCCCCCCAGTATACCAGTTGACTGGGAACATAAACAGGATGATGCTATTGTCCAAATTGTGGCCATCGCACAAGAGGTTGGTTGTGAACAGAATGCTGGACTAGGTGGAACCTTGGTCTGATTCAGTATGGCTCTTCCTACGATCTTTTCTGTGCGCATTTTAAACCTTGAGATCTGTGAACACTGCATTTGGGAATCAGTGTTGACTGATTGAGCAAAGCATAGCATGATCATATATCCACCAGCCTGATCCTATATATGTTCATCCTGAAGTAATTCTCTTAATGGGATTTACTCCCAAGGAAGGATGCACAAAATTGGAACCATAAGGTACAAGCCTTCTTTCTCCCTTAGTGAATTAAGGGGCTTGTCAGCATGTGCACTCCACATCTGTGCATCACTGTATTCTTCTCCCAAACTTCAAATGGAGGAAAAGAGCCACATGTCTATTTTCTCTCACTCCTAGTTAGTGATGGGCAAACTTACCATGGGTGAATTCATTATTTTCTTGGATAATAATGAACTCACCCATAAAAGCACAGACAAGATGAACTCTTGTCATCTTGTTAAAATGAACTCTTGTTCCATGTAAATGAACTTTTGCAAATGCACAATATCAAAGTGCATCTTGGGAGCTGTAATTTGGAAATATCTAGTGCATCATGGCATCATCACATTATGTACCCCCTTCTCAATTGGTTGTTTTTATGTGGTATGCCTATCTATGTGATGTGGTTGCTGGTATATGGAGAAGATGGACCACAGAATGCTCCTCCTTGCAGAGGCAGAGATGTAACAATGTCGAGAGAAGCCGTGACGGGCGGACCGGTTCAGTCAAGGGTTAAATTAAGCAGCTCAGCGCATGTGGAGAGATGCCATTGGTTAGATACAGACTGTACATGCTTAGAAGCTTGTGTTCCATTTCCAACTAGGGATATGGCAAGCATCCACTTGGGTCTGCAAGGGCAGCGGATGCCCCCACATCTGGCCTTCATGGACCCAAGCGGATGGACCCAGCACAAGGACAGACCCGTGCCCATGTGCTTATGAGCCCCCTAGAGCTCTCCTGCTTGGATCCTCCCTGGTATCCAGGATTACGCCGTTTCTCCCTGCTGTGTTAATGGCTAGGGAAATTATGCATTTTCCAGAGGCTCCGGAAAGTGCTCTTTGTCCCCCCTACACCCATGGGAGCCTTAAAAGCCCCATTAACACAAGGGTATCTGACATTACGCCACAATTTAGTATCTTGTACATGTCTAGATAAGTATGTCTGGTAAGTATGGAATGTTAGAACTGAGTGGGTGTGGTTTATAATGTAATAGGTGGGGGAGGAGTATATAAGGAGAGTGTTGGCATTTTGTGGGGGGGTGAGTTTGAAGAGTGAGTGAGAGAGAGTTGTTTATCTAAGTGTTTGGATTTTAGGGATTTAAGATTGGTGTGAAGACAGTGAGGTGGTTGGTGTGTGGAGAGTTTAGATTAGACAGGATTGAAAATATATTTTTATTTAAAGCTTTTAAAAAACAAACTTATTATTATTTTGTTAGCTACCAAATACCACGTGTCAGCTTGGCATTATTTACCTACCTTACAGTTATTAAACACCTACACCAGATTAAACCCACAGTATATTCAGAGAGATCCAATATTAAACTTGTTTCCCTCATAGCTAAGAGAAAAGTGTTATTTAACCTTCCCTCAGTTTTTCAAGTGGTGGTGCTTAGCCTGAGAAGAGTTTATGCGACGAGCCTAGTATAAGGGTCAGTGACGTCACAGTACCCTTAATTAATGGAGACTTTATGGCCTCCATTGGTGCAGGGCGGGCAGCCTCCGGAAAGTGCTCATTTTCCCCACTGCGATAATGGCGGTCGCCACTAACACTGCGGGGAAAGGGGCCAAAGTCAGGGCAGGCGGCTGCCAAGCACTGGTGAGCCTTGCCTGTGCTCACAGAGCCCAGTTCATTGGGTGGGCTGCAGCGGTGGCGGGGCAAATGCTCCCCAAGCTCACCCACCACTATTTCCAACTTAACAGCAAAATTGTAAAATGTTGTTCCAGGCTCATTAAAACAGTGAGCATTCAGCAAACTGACCAATTACAAAAATTGGCAGCATCACTACTCCTAGCCTGAGCACTGAACTGCTATATCCTGATTTGTTGTAGGAATACATTTTGTCTGACCAGACTTGAGACAGAAGACAACTGCAAACTTTAAACAGGGTCTTTACCCAATATTAACATGCATCTTCTTGTTATAGCTAAAATGGGCAATGTAAAGTAGGCCAAAATGTGAAACCAAGAGCAGCACCCCATCTCCGTACATGCATCAACCATTTAGGCTGCAATCTATGGGTTGTGCCCTCATGACATAGAAGCCACCGAACTCGGAGTGTATCCAATGCCCTGCTGACTTGTTGTTGACATGCATTTTTCAAAGCATGAGTAGCAAAACTCACTACATGTCAGTTCTCCCATGCAAGCACCCATTCTGGCAAACTGACACAGAATGCCCAAATCAGTGAGACTGCTTTATTGCAGGAAATCTTACGGCAAATGATTAATGGTTGCACACTTCAGAAACCATATAGCTGATGGTCAGTAGCTACAGGCTCCAAGAAATTTCAGAACAGTCAAAAGCTAATCGCTACTACCATGATGACATCCCATCAATGTGGTTTCCCCCTTGCTATCTCCACAGTTCTGAACACAAGGGAAGGTCAATCCATACATGGGTTCCAAACCTGGACAAGAAAGGGGAATGATTCCTACAGGAACAAGTAGACATACTTTAACTGGAGGTGAATGGATGAAGCCGAAGTATCATGCTCTATTGCTCTACATTTAGGTCTAAGAATAGTTTGTTCCTCAAAGAAACCCAGAATGGGAATGTCAATCCTTTCTGTGATGTATATACTGTACATTTAGAAAGGTCTGGGTGCCCTGGACTGAGTCAAACACATAATGAGGTTTGTGGTGTGTCTGTGTGTAATTACAGACTTCGTTGGCTATGTGAAAATTCTCAGACATTGAAGACTAATAGTTTCCCATTAAATGTATTGTATTTACATGTAAGTACTACTATGCATTCCCTAGCCAGCTACCTAGCATTCTGTGTGGCTTGGAGAAGAAAAGGCAGCTACTGTCATAAAATGGCTGTAGCTAAGAGCCATGTTTCTCTATGCTGTTGTGTGCCTGCTACATATGCTATCATATGGAATTACGGGTGAAATCCAATGCATGTTTATATACCTCTTACATACTACTTTCATACCGATTTCATAGTGCAATATCCTGCTTGGTGTAGACAGCCCCCATGGTGGCATGCTAGGACTGTAGATGGGGGAAGGAGAAGCTGCTCAAAATAAGAAGACAGGAGGGCACAAGGGTTTGGATAGACATGGGAAGCTGCCTTAGTGTTGACACTGGCAGTGGCTCTCCAGCATTTCAGGCAGCATTCTTTCCTAGCCCTACCTGGAAATGCCAGGGATTGAACCTCAAACCAAGCACAGGCAAAGCCTGTGCTCTATCACTCAGCTACAGCATGAGGGGCTTGTTGGAGATGGCAACAGGGGATTTGAATGTGGTTAACTAGACTCTCGGAGACCTGTGGAAACCTTCTTGGAGTGAGGAGAAGGAAGAAAAAATGGAAGAGAGAAAAGGTTGAAATGCAAATGTTACAAAGTGAAGATGATAAAGCGGAACTTTTCCTTTGATATCTGCAGTATTGTTTGCAGACCAGAATGCCAGAGTTACATATAGGGCTTGTTCTTTAAAAGACTGTGGATCACAAAGAATCCTGGCCCTCAATGTATACTCTCTTAAAGCACAGAAAGGCAAAGATAGGCAAACAACAACAACAACAAGATATTTATTTATTTGTTACCCACCTCTCTCTCTGGATCGAGGTGGGGTACAACACAAATGCAAACACCATAAAATACATATAACTAATTAAAACATTTAAAACTAATACATTATTAAAAGCAGCACATTATTTTAAAAAGGCATCTTAAAATTCAAGTGGGTAGGCCTGCTGAAAGAGATCAGTCTTCATGGCTTTCTTAAATTCCGGAAGACTGTTAAGGCTGGTGAAGCCTTGTTAGGTATTTTCTGACTACAAAATGATAAAAAAAATGTAGCTGGAGGAAAATAGGAAAGAGGATGCAGGTGTGTGGGGTTCTGGGAGACAAACTCATTCAAAAGGCTAGCATGATCTAACTCTTAGTGGGAAAGAATTCCTTTTTAAGACCTTGGTATAGGGAATGTGTTTTCCCTGAAGTGGGCAAGAGGATAACTAGAGTATTAGTGTTTTTGCCATTTGTGGATAGTAGAGGGCGATGTCCATGTACAAATTCTGGATGTAGGTTTTCAGCTGTAACATAACCTAGTGAGTGTTGCAATTACATTGCTGGCAGAGGCTTGGAATGGAACTTTCCCTCTTTAGGGCTCTGGATGGCAGATCAGGAATAAGCCCTGGATGGCTTGATTGAATTCGAAACTTGACAGGAGGAAGGCCTCTACATATTTTGGAGGTCCCATGCCTTCATCCACTGTATGCACCAAATGAGGTCAGCCCATGTACATTCACCAAGTTTGCACATAGTTTTAATTGGTTTTTACCACTTTTAAATGCTATGCTGGTTTTAGCTTAATGGTTTTATTTGTTTTTAGCTCTGTATATTTATTGTTTTATATTGTTAGTATGGGATACTAATGTTTTAATAAAATAAATAAATAAATTTGCTTTATTGCTTTAATGCAGTACAACCTTTTACTTGTCATATCTTACCCAGGCAATGTAGACATTTCTGAAGCCAAGGTGCTAGGAGCATATTTACAATGGCAGTTAGGCTGAGCTCCTTGGTAACAGTCCTTATGGGCACAAGCCTCTCTGTTCCCAAGATGGCACTATGTGGGGAGGTATCTTAATGGGCCCAATAAGGTAAGAAGGATTATGCTGACCATCTCTTGTAAATTCAGAGCAATCTGTGGAAAAACAACTGCAGAGCAAACTATGGTAAAAAGATTTCCCCTTTCCAAAGATGGATATAAGAAGGAAAGTGACATCTGTCTAGAGGCAATGACACTTTGTCACCACATAGAGCATTTAAATTCATAGGCATCACGTGAGAACTCTCTGGGATATCTCTAATTATTTTCTGGTACCTGATTCCATCAGCTTGATTTCTCAGAAATCTTGGGATCAGCTTTAATTTCTATGTAACTTTTGTAGCTAAACCAGATTTCCCTCCAGGATGGCCAATGGTCAGGAATGCTGGGAGCTGTGGTTCAAACCATCTGGAACAGGTTGGGGGAGGTTGAGCTAGGTTATAACCAACAGGGCTTTCTGTCATGTGCACTTTAATTCACCTTTGTGGAAAGGCAAGTTCCATTTTTATTTTTATTTTACAATGTCAAGTTTGCTGACTTGGACATTTCTGTCAACACATGATTGGCTTCTTCTATATACTGCTTCGAGAACTCTTTGGCCAGACGTGTTTTCTTGATATTTTCTCTCAGGTTTCCTTCTAGCCGGATCCATTCTAGGTGCTCAGGGTTTGTGAGTTTCACTGTCTCCATCAAGTTATCCTGGCTCTGAAGAACCAGGCAGATCATTTCCTGGAGTTTTGTTCCCATACTGATGACTCCTTTAGTAGCACGGTTCAGCTCTCCCACCTGCTTGTGAACCCGCTCCAGTTTCTCCGGAACCTCTTTCTCCCTTGCACTTAGCCAAAACCTGTATCCCTCCATATGCACCTGCACATTGCAAGCCCCTGAAAGACAAAGGAAATGATTAAGCTCAAATTGGTTTGAGTCCAAAGGGAAGCCTAATTGTTTTAGTCCTAAGAAAGCTGAACCTATGAAGCAACAAAGCTTCTAACAATGACCAGCTGTCAAAGATATTGCAGTGCCATGAAATCTGATTATTTCCACTTTACTTATCAGTGACATAGTTGTGCACATAAATATATGGCAGTGTGTGAGAGAGCTGTAATACAGTCATTTGGCAATATTATAAGCCAAGATTATCCATGCCATTTGCTTGTAAGAAACAAATACCTGGCATATCCCCACAAGCCACTCTGGTGAATTTCACGCATAATCCCATGGCTTTCCCCCCAGTACTCATTCAGCACAGAACTATCAGGTATTGGATAAGTCTCTCTAATGAATTCTGATCTAATCTGTTCACTTTGCCCTCTTGCCTGTCTTATTCTTGGTTTCACAAATGCTTGGCTCTTCTTTCTGAAGAGGGCATTGTTGGGCTTTTGGCATTAGTTTAGAAGGCTGGCATTACATCGGAAAGATTGGATTTAAAGGCACGTGAAGAGGTAATACACAGGAAGGCAAATTCTAAAGAGTGTGGAAAGTGTATAAGGCCCAGTGGATACTACATTCCACTATAATGTGCAATCCAATCAGGAGACTATTCAATGGAAAAGGAAGTCTGAAATCCTTTGCATTTTGATAACTTACTGAGACAAAAGCCCAGGAAGCTGAATCAATTAATCCAGCCATTTTTTTTTCTCACCAGTAACCTTAAAGCTAAATTACATGAGTGAATTACACTCATGTAATTCATCAAGCCTAAACAATAGCAGTGGCACGTCTGCCTAGGAGCTGTCAAAGCACACAGCAGTATTATCACAATGCCTGTTTTGAATTCCCCGATACAGGGCACTGGTTTGCAGGTGCAGTAAATTACAAACATGTCTGCCATCTTTGCTCACACTTTTCATTGCTACCTGAGAACAGCACACATAATATGTTCAAACCAAATATGTGCAGCATTCAAAATATGTCAGACAGCAAGTGATTCTAATCAAATGACCATGAAAAGGACAGCAACTTCTCTTTCTTTGAATGTTGTGGAAAGGGAGGCATTACACTGGATGAAGATTTTATCTTAACCAAATACAACTTGATGACAGATATAAAATATCTCCCATGTTCTGATGTCAACAAAAACAACAATGACAACAACAATGTCCTTCATTGTTTATTTATTTCATTTGTATCCCACCATTTTTCCTCCAAGGAACCCAAGGCGGCGTACTTAATCCTCCTCCTCTCCATTTTATCCTCACAACTAGGGTGACCATATGAAAAGGAGGACAGGGCTCCTGTATCTTTAACAGTTGTATTGAAAAGGAAATTTCAGCAGGTGTCATTTGTATATATGGGGAATCTGGTGAAATTTCCTCTTCTTCACAACAGTTAAAGCTGCAGGAGCCCTGCCCTCTTTTAAATCTGGTCACTCTAGTATAGCTCCTGCACCTTTAACTGTTGTGATGAAGAGGGAATTTCACCAGGTTCTCCATATATACAAATGACACCTGCTGAAATTCCCTTTTCTATGCAACTGTTAAAGATACAGGAGCCCTGTCCTCCTTTTCATATGGTCACCCTACTCCCAACAACCCTGTGTGGTAGGTTGGGCTGGGAGTCTGTGAGTGGCCCAAAGTCACCCAGTGGGATTCCATGGCCGAGTGGGGACTAGAACTTGGATCTCCCAACTCCCAGTCCAGCACCTTAGCCACTACACCACACATTATGATGGGCTAGATGTACATATAGCATATACAAGTAGCTGTTTCCTGCATGACCCCACTTCTTTATGAACATATTCCCCATCCCCTGCATCCCCAGCTCCATTTGTAGACAGTGCTCGGAAATGGTGGAACTCTAGAAACTACTATAGGCGCTAGAAACATGCCTACAGTTATTATAGCTGTGATATGTGTATTATAGGGATTATGAGAATTTTGTTTTTGCACACAAAACATGTGAGCATGCCTGATTCGAAGCTCTGAACATGAGCACATGCTCACTGAAAATACTCAAATTGCTGAATGTGTGCTTGCGTTCGTCTCATTCCTGGTTCGATTTGCACAAATTTCCTAATTTGCACAAATTTCTTCAGTGGACTGAATCATTAGACTGAAATACCTTTAGTAAAACGAATAGCTTACGGTGGAACTCTCTTGTTCAATCACTGCTCGATTTGCACAGGTTTCCAGTTCGCACAGAGCGAGCAGCAAAAGCAAGCAGCAAGATGATGTTCAGAGAATCCTGTTTGTTTGCTAATTCATACTGTATTATGGTGTGCATGTATCCTGCCAAGACCCTTGTAGTGTACTGTGTGTCCCTGTGCAACTGAGACACTGGTAGCCCTACTACAATCACTATGCAATCTTTGTTGTTGAAGCCAGGCCAACTAGTCCTGGGACATGTTTTGCTCTCACAACAACAGTGCCACCAAGTGCACTGCATTAGTTTTGTACGCAGCACTGAATGTCAACTATTCACTTACATAGGAGACAGCATAGAAATGACACTGAGGAATCCCACTAAGATACAGGTAAAGCCTGTCCTTGGTAACCCAGCCATTGAGAATCAAATCTGGTTCATTCTGCACAGCCTCTTGTTCTGTGAAGTCTCAGCCTGATATCCTGGTTTTGGTCACATCTGAAAGTTATGGAATGTGGTGTGAATGTAGAAAGGTAATGATGATGCCCATTTCTATTTTATTAACTTCGAGTTCCTGAGCACTCCAAGAACAAATAGGCTCAACCAGATTCCCACTTGCTGTCATGTGTGCACAGGAATGGAGCCTTCAACCTATTCTATTTTCAGACAAGCTGTTCTTCGCTTTCTTTCCCCACCAACTTACTATGTTCCTGCTGTATCTTCTCAATGCATACAGAAAGACTGCTTGCGGGTGAACAGTAATAGGTCTCTTTCAGGCCCTCGATGGCTTCCTGGAGAGCCAAGCAATCATCTTGCTGCTTGTTGAAAGCCTCAGCAATGTTGGCAAACAGCGTGTCAATCTCAGGCACATTGACCCGTTTCACAATGAGGGGTTTCTCTTTGCTGAAGTGAACTAGAAAGATGGAAGTTAATTAGCAAAGGAGAAAAGGAACTCAGAAACCACAACAGTAGTTACAGTATGGGCCTTGTTAGACAGAGGTTTAGCCCGGTGCTCGCCCCGGGCTTGATCCTGTGCGTCCAGATGATGCACAGGGGATCCTGGGGTCAGGCAGGGGTGAAACCTCCCTGGATGCGGGGTAAGTGAAACCCCATTTAGCCCGTTTTTTCCCTCGGGCTCAGCCCAAGACTGTGGGCGTGTAGCCGATTCCGCTGCTGTTCCTGGCTACAGTACTTACACATGAGTAGCTAGGAACAGCAGCGGACAGGCCGCAATGCTCCCACCACCACTGATGTCCCCCAGCCTGGGGGACATCGGCGGCGGCCATCACAGGCCGGTGGACATCGTCGTCATTGTGAAATGGAGGCTAGGGACAAGGGGGTGCGATAGGCGGCCGGCGACATGGGGTGGGTGGGAGGGAATTGGTGGCCAGGGGGGAATGGGAGATTGCGGGGGGGATTCGCGGTCAGTGTGGGGAACTTGGGGGCAGTGAGGGGTGGGAAACCCCCTTTTTTTTAAAAAAAAAAACACCTTACCTTTCCGGGTGCACGTGGCCCCTTTAACAAAAAACAAAAAAAATGGCGGATGCGACGGGGCTTCGTCACGTCTGACGTGTAGATAGGCGTGATGGCCCATGCTAATTGTAGCACAGCCTCACTGCGCCTGAAGCACCGATTTTCAGGTAGGTCTAGCAAGGCCCTATGATACCCAAAACTAACTAGCATAAAAAGAGGAAGTGCAAATTAGTGTTAAGATTTACAGAAATTCCCTTATTATTAGGCCCCCTCTCCCTGATTCGACTCGGAGGCCAATTTGGAGCTTCTAAATCAGCACTGATTCAACTTGGGGCACCTTGACACTGCCCTGGCCCAATTCAGATTCTCTTCCAAATCTGAAGCAGGCTGGAGGTTGCAGTTTCCTGGGCACCTGTGGGCATCTAGAAAAGCCAGGCGTGAGGCTGACTAGGAGTCCATTGAACTCCCCTTCCCTTCCACCTGCCTCCAGCCCTCCTACAGTAGATCTACAGCAGGCTAGAGTGGCTCTCATAGAGGATGGCCGGCTCACTGGTGCACATGGAGCTTCAGGTAAGTCCAGTGTGCAGGCTGAGTAGGCCAGAGCATTTTATCTGCTTCAGGCTGAGGCAGCCCAATCTGGTCCTGAACTGGATTCAGCATGAGGCAGGCCAAACCGGCCCACTTTGACTTAGATTCGGGGGTCGGGACTAAGGTGAAGCACTTATTATCTTATTTCCCTACTTATTATCATTTCCTTTGTACTGAAGTAGATGTTTTTGAAATACTATACCAGTTTAAAAATTTTCCCTTGGGGGCGGGGGGGGGGGGAAACTTGTATCCAAATTTAAATATTGAAGGCAGAGTCCTCCCCAAATTATTTTCATGGGGCTTGGCATTCATGCAATATGCTTCACGAATGAGGATTATGATCATGCTTTGCTGGTAAATGGGTCAAATGGTAGCCAATAAGGAATGGTACACTCTATTAGTGCTCTCTCTCTCTCTCTCTCTCTCTCTCTCTCTCTGTGTGTGTGTGTGTGTGTGTGTGTGTGTGTGTGTGTGGTTCTAGCCCATGTCAGAGATGTTGAATAGAATGAACCATCCGTCTGACCAAGTAGAATTGTTCTTCTTGTGCATTAACTATGTAGACTGAGACTTTCAAGTACCTCCCAGAAAGCTTCAGTGTCCAGCTGCCACTATTTTTTAATGGAAACTGCATTCCAAAACCCTTAAGCTGGCATTGAAAAAACACAACTATCATATCCAGAAAGCAGTTTCACCAGAAAAAGCACAGGAGCCATAATTAAATCTTGAATTATCCAACTGAAAATCAGACCAGTGGTTCCATGACAACATAGTTTAGACTAGAATTTGTTTTTCAAAACGGTAGAACCTAATTGCATCTTTCCAAGAGATGGAATACATGATCCATTTGCCGGTAGTATTTCCAGCAGATGTCACAGAGATTTAAAAAAGAAACAAAGAGAGAGTGAGAGAGAATGAAAAGGGGTAGAGAGGACAACTCTAGTCAGATTTTGCTCTACTGAACTTGGTTTTAGTATGGCTCTCTACTAGCAAATTAATTCTGAGAGCATTAATCAGTATCTCATTCCTTGGGGACAATCTTTCACAAAGTGTATGTGGGAGAGGGACATTTAATTCTACACAATTTTAGAAGGAAATGAACCATTTCATCCTGTTTTCTAAAATTATCATGTACATCATCTAAATGATCTCTACTGGGTTCAGTGCAGCATGCACATTAGAAGTGGATTTTTGAACTTATTTATGGTTCAAAAAGTAATCTCACAAATAAAAGAAAAGAAATACCAAATTTTAAGGGAGAGCTTTGAACAATTAAAGTTGCAAGATATATTGAAGATGTGGCTACTTATTCATGATTTCTGTAAATTTCACTTTACTTTCACATTACATTTGCCTGAATAATGGCACCAAACAGGTGTAACACCAAATTGAATAGTCATTCCCATAGTATTGGTTGTGGGTGTTGCTTTTGGGTTTTTGCTTTTTTGTTGGTTGTTTGCAAAAAAAAGAAGTCTACTCTTCCAAAATGGCTTCTTTATATAGCCTTATGTATTTGTGATTATTTTAGTAGTTGTTTATGTTGTGATGTAGTTTGTATAGTTTGTATTGTTGTTTTACTTTTCCTTATGTGTTCTGTTTATGTGGAAAATTAATAAAAGTATTAATACTGAAAAAACAAAATGGCTTCTTTCTACCAGAAAATTGAAGGCAGAGAATGTTTGTTGCAACTCTAATTGTAATTCGAGTACAGAATAATATTTATTTATTTATTTATTTATTTATTTATTACATTTCTATACCGCCCAATAGCCGGAGCTCTCTGGGTGGTTCACTTAAATTAAAAACATTCAAAGAATAAAACAACAGTATAAAACCATAGTATAAAATACAATATAAAAGCTCAACCAGATTGAAAACATTTGTAATACAAAAGAAAAGAAGACATTCAAGAAAGGTGATTTAGAGTTTTACCACTTCTGGTGTCTTGACTACGTCTTCTTGAGTGCTGTGAATTGAGGGGCTCCCTCTGTGAACAGAGCAAGGTACTTATAAATGAACGCATAATCTTTTCCAGTTTACCCCTCCTCCATCCCCACCCCCATTCCTGTGGCATTATAGATTGCAAGCCCCTCGGGGCAGATACCTGTCTTCTCATATGTTGTAAAATTGCCATGGATGTTAGGGATGATGTGAGTAGAACAGCTAATGAGTGAAACAACTGAACTTATTATTATTGTTATTATTATTATTATTTATTTATTTATATAGCACCATCAATGTACATGGTGCTGTACAGAGTAAAACAGTAAATAGCAAGACCCTGCTGCATAGGCTTACATTCTAATAAAATCATAATAAAACAATAAGGAGGGGAAGAGAATGCACCAAACAGGCACAGGGTAGGGTAAAACTAGCAGTATAAAGTCAGAACAAAATCAAGTTTTAAAAGCTTTAGGAAAAAGAAAAGTTTTTAGCTGAGCTTTAAAAGCTGCGATTGAACTTGTAGTTCTCAAATGTTCTGGAAGAGCGTTCCAGGTGTAAGGGGCAGCAGAAGAAAATAGACGAAGCCGAGCAAGGGAAGTAGAGACCCTTGGGCAGGTGAGAAACATGGCATCAGAGGAGCGAAGAGCACGAGCGGGGGAATAGTGTGAGATGAGAGAGGAGAGATAAGAAGGAGCTAGACAGTGAAAAGCTTTGTAGAACTGAGCACATTCCACAGTCTCATGGAGAATATGAAGATAATCTGTCCATGAAGAGTGAATTCTGGCTATTTCATGGGTCAATATATGTACTCTCCAACGGGACTAGGGGAATGTGCATATCGTGACCGGATTATTTAAATTCTCCAAGTGTTATGCACATTCTCCATGCAACATACATGCTTCCAAAGAAATATGCCTTTAGTCAGAAGTGGACATCCCGCTATCTATTTTTATGCAACCAGTGGCACCCCGTCTCTCAAGTCCACAGGAAAAATGCCTCCTTTTCTTTGTGAATGTCCTGTTCTGTGTTGATCGCTTTCATAATTCTTCAGCTCTTATAATTCAAGGCAAACGCTCTCTCCCAGGTCCTCCTCGGCAAGGTAGTTTCTTCCTCTCCTACATTGCTTAGGTCATAGGCCTTATCAGCAGCCACTGCTGGTGGCATTGTGCACTGCTTTCCTGCTGGACTCCTCCTCTACCCTCACTCTCTTCCCCAACATTGTTTGCAGCCAGTCTTTAAATGTTGCTCCTCCCACCTGTCCCTAGCCTTGCACCCATTTCCTCGCTAGGATGCTGAGGCTTATTCAGCTTCTGGGTCAGGTGGAAGCAGCTTGCCCAAGAGGATCGTGACTGTGACCTCCGAGCACTACCGCCAGTCCATGAGCAGCTTCTCGTTGGCTAGATTATCCTGACCTTCAGCCAAGCCTCTACCTCATTAGCTGAATTGAGGTGCTTTGCTCAAAGAATGTTGTGTGAGCTGGGGCAACATGTTCGCTTTTATGAACTGGAGGAAATTCCACACAACAGGAGCTCTTTACTGCATGCAAGTATATAACATTCCCCAATGCACAAGGAAAATAGGAAGCTTCTGCCTGTATATAGTAGTGTCCATTCCATTCCAGTGATGTTACTTAAGTCCATAATTGCTTGGTTTGGAATACCAAACTTCACCAAACTCATAAATACTTGTCTAGTATGCCAGAGAAAAAACATTAGAACAGAAGAGTTCTTCTCTAATTTGAATTGCAATCCAAGCAGGAGCACTTTTCCCTGCTGCCCCAGTGAAGGCAGATGGCTCTGATTTTGGTGGGGCTGTGAATTCACACTCTGATTCTGATTTCAGTCAGAATCAGCCAGAATGTTAAAGTAGCTTTACAAGGTGCTGAAGCTATGTTGCCGTAGGTTTCAGAACATTAGATAGCTCCCTTAGAGTTCTGGTTGGTTCTGACTGAAACCTAGAATGGATACACAGTCCCACTGAACTCAGAGTCACCAGCCTCCACTCACTTTCCTGGTGGGGTCAAGTGGATCCTATATCCTTGAGGAACAGGCAGCCAATACTATCCCTTCTCCCTGGTTTCTTCTGGAATGCTGTGTCAGTAGCATCCCTGCCACCAGGGAGCATGATGAATTTAATTTTATCAAGGGCAACTGATGACCAAGGGTACTGATGACAGGAGTTTTCACACATGTAGTTCATTAAAAGGATACCTGGTACCCTGGGGAAAGTAACATTTCCCAGGCTTCTGGTGGCAGGGATGCTACTAGTACAGTAACACTCTAGCAGGCACCAGCAATAAACTGAGGAGGGGAGATCCCTTCGGGAAGGCCTGCTGCTGTAGCCTGTTGCTGGCTACTACTACCATTGTCAATGGTGCCATAAGTGGGAAAAGGGGCCAATGCATGAATTTTTCCAGGGGGTGGGGCAAAGCTACACAGCAGTTTGTAGTTGTAATTCACGCACACGGTGTACACCACTACAACACACCTGTACACTTTCCTTGGGTGCGCTCTTTGTGCTTTAGCGTCACATGCTATAACATATAGAATAGCAGTGTGCCAAATTTTGGGCCTATTTATTTTCGACCATTCAGTGGTGGTGGGGAGGAGCAAAGCAAAAGAATTGTGGGAAGGGGCGAGAACTTCTGAGAAATTTCTCAGGGTGCAGCGCGTCAGTGGTTACCTTACTGTAAGGAGGGGCCTAAGAGAACAACATGTGCTCTTTCTTATACCACCACCACCACCCACATGCCCATTTATCCGCACAGCCTTTATGGCACCCTGAGCTTCATGGAAAGCCCCCTGGAGAGCTTAGCCAGAACTTCCTCCCTTGGGGCTTTCCAGTGCTGCTTCCTGCTCCGTGCCTGGAAGCTGAAAGAGACATTTTGTTTTTGCTTTGTTGTAATTAAAAGTCCTTTTCATAACAATAACAACAACAGCAGCAGCAAAAACTCCTCTCAGTGCTTTCAGGCATTGAGCAGGAACCAGTATTAGAAAGCTCCAAAACAGTGGTTATTGTTGTTGTTGTCGTTGTTGTTGTTGTTGTTGTTGTTGTTATTATTATTATTATTATTAATTGCATTTATATACTGCCCCTTAGGTGAAGCTCTCTGGGCAGTTTTCAAAGATTAAAAAACTGAACATTAAAAATCAATACTTTTCTGGCCTCCTCTGACTGGGCACTGCTTGCTTGTGTTGCAGGGAACTGAAGAGTAGAAATAAGATGGGGCAGGTGTGTCCAGCATGAGTTGCTGTTGCCACATAGGGTGACCAACTGTCAGGATTTCCCCGGATTTGTCCTGGTTTTTGTTCTTTCCATGGTGTCAGGGGGGATTTTCTATAATTTTCAATAATGTCCTGGAATGACACACCTTCCCCTTTAAGGCTGCCATTAGCATGGCAGGAGGGAATGACATGCTTTCTTGAGGCACATCATTCCCCCACCCCGAGCTCCAATTGAGGTCTTAAAGGGGAAAGTGGGTCATTCGTGGACATTATAGAAAAGGCCCCAATTGGAGTGGATGGTGGTGGTGCAGAATGAAATCCTTTCCCCTCCTCCACTCCAATCGGGTTCTTTAAGGTGGCGGGGGAATAACGTACTTTCTGCGGGACTCAGAAAGCTGCTTCCCCACACACACACTAGGTGTCCTCTTTTTTGGTTTCCCAAATATGGTCACCCTATTGCCACATGCAGAATGGAGTTACTTTGGCATGGAGGAGCCATTCTGCTGATGCCTGCTATTACCTCTGTGCCTTACAAGGAAGCACTCCCCCATTTTTACTTTACTGACCTCCTGTCCTCTCCTGAGCCTTGCCTATATTGCTGGGAAATGAAAGTACAGATAGATGGCACATGGGCAGCTGCTGTTGCTACTGTCAGAATGATGGCATGACTGGACTTGGAGCAGGGGGCAGTTGCATCCCCTTGCCTCTATCAGCAGATGCCCATGGCAAGTGGGTGTTTGGGACTCATATAGGACTGGAGAAAATGCAAGGACCTCACTGTGCTCCCAATGATTTCCTAGAGAGCGTAATTGGATCTGAAGGGGGATTGTAATAAACTGAGACATTTTCCATTTTTCCCCCTAAGGTTTTTAATCCTAAGGTTAGCTGAGCTCAATTTTGAAACAAACTGGGGCTGGGTTGAACCCTATTACTTGCCTGTCCTGTTTATAGCTCTAGCCATGTCTACATTTAACATGGTCAGTGCAATTTTAAACTTAACATTCATGATTTTATTGTTCTAACTCTGTATTTCAATCTTATATCAATTTCTGCTGTGTGGTTTTATCCTGGTTGTGCTTTTTATACTGTATTTTGAAATTGTGCTTTTAACCTGTTGGTTGTTTTATTGTGGTTTTAATTTTTGTGAACCGCCCAGAGAGCTTCGGCTATTGGGCAGTATAAAAATGTATTAAATAAATAAATAAATAAATAATGATTATTCACATACTATTGATTCTTAATTTTAATGGAAATGTTTCCACAATGCAAAATTTCATGCAGAAAGATCACGCCTCCCCGAAAACAGATTTTAGACTGGCAGAGCAACACCTTCAACAATGACCCCTGTCTAAGCATGTGCAGAGTGCCATTCCATCCATCATTCCTGAGGCAGAATCATGGCAGAAGTGCACTTTTAGATTCACCTCCAATAAAGCTAAACCTCTGTGGAGCAGGACTTCATTTCTGTAAATATGTTAGGAATTAACCAGCCTTACAACGGTATTTTAAAAGTAAGCAGTCCTTTTTGCAGTCAAATGGACATACTGAATCATGCGGCATTCATGTGATGAAACGCTTTAACCTTTCTTGAGCTTTAAAAACTCATGAACAATTATCTGGTTAGGATTTTAAAGTATTAATTCTTACATAAGGGTCCTGCAACCAAATGTTTCCTATATCTTCCATTCCTTGGACTAATACTGCCTCTCTTTGAAATCTGAAGAGTTCAGCCAATGGCATCCAGTCCAGAAACTCTTACAATCGAAGATGCTCAGCCAATTGCAAGCAGAGATTCTTCTGTCTGCCTCTCTCTAGATGCTTCATTGTAGCCATCAGCACAAAAGCCATCATTATGAACAATATAAATTAAAGAGTGCAAATTTAATTTATTATTTTATTTATTTATTACATTTTTATACCGCCCAACAGCCGAAGCTCTCTGGGCGGGTCACAAAAATTAGAACCATGAAAAGCATAATAAAATGACCAACAGTCTAAAAACACAAATTTAAATGTAGTTGCTAAAGGGTATGCCTCACTGAACACTGCAGGGCTTACTTCTGAACACATATGTATACAATTGCACCATAATTGTATGGTAATGAGATTTGGGGTTGGTCTAAATTGCCTTTCAGTAATCCCTTGCAACCTAGTGATTCTGATTGCAAAAAATTCAGAGTCAGTGGGAAGTCAAAACTGGTTGAATTACTTTAGCTTGGCATATCCCCATTGCTCTAGGCCTAGACCTGAGTCATATTCACCCAAAATGTGGGGTCTCTATAATCCTAACGTGGTTTGACTTACCCATGATGATTTTATATTGGCTTGTGTGGGGCTTGCTGTGGTATTATGATTTTATATTAAATTGTGTTTATTGATTGTATCCCACTCTGTGATCTATTGCTATAGGGTGAGTTAGAAAGATTATAAATAATAAATAAATAAATAAATAAATGGCTCTTTAGGGCTAGCAAATATTTGAAGGGATGCCTCTTCCCCCACGTTCTCTCCCCTCCCCATGGAACGTGCTAATCATTTATTTATTATTTATTTATTTATTACATTTCAATACCGCCCAATAGCCGCAGCTCTCTGGGCGGTTCAAAAAATTAAAACCATTCAAAGTATAAAACAACAGTATAAAACCATAATATAAAACACAATATAAAAGCTCAACCAGATAAAAACAGCAGCAATGCAAAATTACAAATTTAAAATACCAAGTTAAAATGTATTTATACACTGTTAAAATGCTGGGAGAATAAAAAGGTCTTCACCTGGCGTCTAAAAGCATATAATGTAGGTGCCGAGCGAACCTCCTTAGGGAGCTCATTCCACACCTGGGGTGCCACAGCAGAGAAGGCCCTCCTCCTGGTAGCCACCTGCCTCACTTCCTTTGGCAGGGGCTCGTGGAGAAGGACCCCTGAGGATGGCCTTAGGTACATATCGTCTGCGAAAATGCAAGCCACTTTTTGTGGAGTTGCAATTGAAAGAAACCGAGACAAGAACAGGCTGAAAGTGACTGAGCTTAGTTGGAGCTCTGAAAGCATTTGTTTGGTGCTCACCCCACAATCTAACGGGGAAACAGAAATCTCTTTGAGTATTAATGCTGTGAATCTCTACTTATTCACAACATATTTGTAAGCCATACATGATAAACATACCATAAGCCTTCTGTGACCTCATTCTACAGAAAAGAAAACTCTGGGTAATATTTGCACCCGTGGAGTTCTCACCGCTTGGAAAAAAAATTGAGTGCAAGGCATAACAGTATTCATTGATGACCTGCCGTAGCTATTATTCTTGTGTTCTTTTTAAAAACACATATACAGCCTTCTGGGCCTACTTGACCCTAATGAACTACTATTATCTTGAGTATGTAGTTCAATTAGATTATGAATGAAAAAAAAGCACTGCTTGTTTCTCTGTCCTTGTTAATTGTGGAATATTTGCAAGATACATGGTATTCCTTAAACCTGACCCACTTTCCAGTTCAGAATTCTCCAGGTATCTTCACGGATATTTAAGATGACCGTGCTTGCTTGACATCTCTGCCAGCAATCCAGGCTCTCTCAGCTTCTTTTACTCTCTAGATTTGCTAACAAGAGCTATTAACTTCAGGTACTTTTGCTTTTCCCGTCACAGTACAATAATGGATCTCTTACCTCTCTTGAAGTCACTGAGACACAGGGGCAGCAGCAGCAGCAGCAGAAGGAGAAGGCCATGCTTATCAAGAAAAACAAGACGAAGAAAAGACAGCACTTTTTTTTTGAAGGCAACAAATGTTTATGAGCCCCTGGCCTTTTAATGCCCCTGCACACCAACTTTGCTAGAATGAAAACAACAAAACAAGTGGAACCCTTTTCAAAATCATTGCTAGTGGCACTGCAAACGTGGAGGTATATAGGCATAACTCACACTCCTGTCTAGGGATAAGGCTCTTTCCGCATGTTTCTGGTTAAGGGCATAATTGTCTCAGGCAGGTCAGACTTGTTTCCTCAGCAAACAAACTCAGCATTGTCAAACAATTCCTCCTAGAATGTACCATTATGCCCAGTGGGGGTGAAAGGCAAAGAAGAGAGTGACAGCAGAAGTTGGCATGTACCAATATGCTGGCAAAACGAACCATACCATCTAGCTAAGCAATTCCTCAGTGCAAGAAAACAAATCAGCTCCTGATTTTAATAGTATCCATGTATTGTTTTATGTTAGCTGGATGGACTGATAACATGTCATAACAACATCATTGATATTTAAAAGTGTGCATAATAATTATTACTGTGGTCTGATTCACAAATATGGATGTTGCTGTTTTTATACTGTTGTTTTATGTCTCTGATGGTTTTTAAATTTTGTATATTTTTAATGTTTACTGTTTTTGGCTTTTGTAAACTGCCCAGAGAGCTTTGGCTGTGGGGCAGTATATAAATGTAATAAATAAAATAATAAATAAATAAATATTTGAAAGGACAGATTCTGCAAATCCCTCCCTAAATTTGTCTCAGGCATGATAATTACAATATTTTCATTCTGTTCTCAAAATTTTCTCTTTTACCAACATTTATTAAAAGTGAAAAACACATGCACAAACCCCCACCATTATAAGCCTCCAAATGCTATTGCTTGTAAATATGACAGCTGTTGATCTAGTAACTTGACTCATGGCTTCCATGATCTATTCAGCAAAGTCTACAAATGTGCCAAATTTAAAGTTTAGTTGAGAAAAGTGGCCATACATGCAGTATGTAGGGATGGGCGAACAAGCAATGTTTGAGATTGATATGATTCCCCGAACATTATCTTGCTGCTGATCTCATGACCATTCCTGTTTACATTTGCGATTGCTGCTTGCTTTGTGCAAACAGGAAACGAGCAAATCAAGCAGCGTTCAAACAGGAAATTTGCGCAAATCTCCCAAAATGTCTACAAATCTTTCCCAAATTGTGCAAATGTCCTAATATGCCAGGGGAAGGGGTTCAGGTCTCTGACTTCCCCTTCTGTGGTTGGAATGATGTCTTCAACCTTGGAAGGGGAAATCCCCAATATCCTACCCCCACCCCGACAATACCTAGGGCCATAGGATTACTCCCTTATTGAACTCTGCCTCTCCTAGTTGTTGTGAAGATGATAATGATGTTGATGATTTTTGTTGGAGAGAGAACAACTTACACTCTATGCAACCACACTTTTCTCTTGTTTGATTTGTGGTTTGATTTTGATTTTTTAGATTTGTTTTTTAATTTTTAATTTTAATTGAGAGTGTTATCTGCCTTGGATTTTTTTTCAAAAGGAAGGGCAGGATTCAAAACATCTGCTTATGCCCCGTGTCTTTCTTCTTCATTCTTTTCTTATTTATTTATTTATTTATTTATTTATTTTATTTATTTAAAATATTTCTTAAATATTTATTTCTGACTTTTTCAAACATGGGCCCTGATATACATTAACAGTTGCATTTCATTCACAGTTCTTGGTTAGCCCTCTTGGCCATATAAATGGGACAATTCATTTATTGCAGCCTCAACACAGTTGCATTGTTCATATTCTATCTTTAAGGCCACTAAAAAGTAGCCCCCAGAGATAATATCTTTATTATGAATGTCAGGAGAGAAGAGAACTCTGAATATTGGAGGGAGGACAGATGGAAGAGTATTGCTACAAACGTATTTATTTAGTTGTTATGAAATGGCCGAAAGAGTTCATAACATGCTCCAGTAAAGAATAGGGAATCTAAATAGAAGAGGGGGAGTTACCCTCAAATGAAATTGTCATTTATGGGCAAAAGTAATCCCCACCCATGTTTCTGAATTTTTTCAAAACAAGGCTGTGGGAAGAGCTGGATCATCTCCCAATATAATATCCAAACTCCCTCTGGCCACTGCTGGGACTCCTCAGATTTTATTTTCCTTGAACCTTTTCTGACTTCATTTATAAAAGGAAATATATTAGTAAAATATATACATATTCTCCTTCTGTCATCAATCATTATTCCACCTCTCCTGCTGTCCCCCTTCTTAAACCCTCAGATTTTATTTAGAAAGAGGCAAAAACCACTGCTCAAATTCAGAAGAAAGCACTACTGGGAAAGTATACGTGTGCAGTCATTCACGGAGGCCGAGTAGCATGATTATTTCTCTAATATGTTTAACTTCTATATTCTACATGCCGGTGCTGTAGAGTGGTAGCGTTAACTCATGTTAATGCACATACAAGTAATCAGTGTATTTTGTATTATTGTTTTTGAAAATCACTCCAAGACCTTAACTAGATGAAAAGTGATTGATAGAACTATTAAATAGAAATGAATAAGTCCCCTGCTATAGACAGCCTATCTATAGCAAGGGTGGGCAATCTTTTGTGGCCATGGGCACATTTGACAATTTGAGAAACTGTCCTGGGCACCACCACAAAATGGCTGCCATGAGACAAGTAACCTGTCCAAAAGACTGAATACAAGGCAAAGATGGGGGCTGAGCTCCAACACACCAAACAACTTCTTTGAACCACAGTTTTCAGCACCAACAGAAACCTATTTCACAGCAATCCCAGCTGCCAGTTAGTAAAGCTGTTAAAGTGGGAAGGGTAGGACACTTTGGTACGCATCAAGAAAGGTATCCAGGAGTGTATTGGTGTCCATCGTCTCCACATTTCCTACCCCAAATTTATAGGCTCTGGTTTTTCCATTCAATACTCATACTTTACTTCCAGTGGTATGCATCCTCCTGTTATCTAGGAGGCAAACTACTGAAAGATGCAGTATGCTAGGGGACATGAACCATGGAATGTGTACATGAAACAAACAGAGATGCATTTTTTTCTGCTCATCCTCCAAAATTGTCGTCCACCACAGAGAAAGTGAGAGGGCTCCATGGCGATGCCATCAACCTAGCAGAGCAAGGACCTTCCCTCCCCACACCACTCCCCATTTACGTTGATACTTCCCACCCAAGGAACAGGCCCTCATCTTCACCAATTTAATAATAAATTTTAAAAAAACTACCTCTTCCTAGGCAACTCTGAGTTTCCCACTTTACCAGAATTACAAACAAGTGTCTAGCAACCCATCCCTATTATCAATTATTGTTCACTGTAATTCATTTGAAATGTCCACATATACTGCCAAGGGAGTGGGGGAGGGGGAAGTAGCATCTGTGTGGAAAACCAAGTTGACATACAGAACTAGACTGTCGAACCAAAAGGTGCCAAAAGGTTGCCAGACTGTCATTAGAAAATATAGCTTGTGAGGAAAATGCTGCTGCCAAGCTGTGCCAGGAGATCCTGAATCCTTGCCCTCTTGGCACTGCCTCTGTTTACCACAATGGCATCAGCTTCATGAGCTGGGGACCATTTTGTTTGGGTAGCCCCAGCCAAGGTCATCATTGCGTAGAGCATCGGCCCACGAATAGCCGTTCCTTGCTATTTCTGAGGTGAATTGCTGGTTTCTGTTTGCATCAAAAGCTGTGAGGAATCCCTGCTACACTTGGGACGTGGCAGAACTGACTTAGTCAGAGTTTCTTGGATAAGGCGCTTAAAAGAAATTAAAAGAGGGGGGAAATCAGCCAGAAAGATGAGTCACTACTATATAAAACTCACTCTGTAATATCTCACAGAAGGCAAAGATTACCCACGATGCAGATCAAAGGCGAGCAAATTGTGGCCATGTAGCACCTCAGCCTTCATCTAGGGAGCCCCCAACATGCCCCATATCTGGGCTGCTGCCACTGTAAGGAAAAAGGCCCCATTGCAAAGAGAAAATTCACCAAAATTGTGCTGCTTCTCAGCCCTGTTTTAGATGTTCAGGGAAATGGGAAAGTCAATTCCCAGCAGTCAGGTGCTGATGCGACCCAGCTACAGATCATGGCTGCTGGAGCACCCTTTGGAATGATGCTGTAGGTGCTGCGTTCTGTGGTTTCTTCTCCGGGCTCATGCGTGTGCTGGAGAGCGAGGAGTTGAACTTCTCTGTTTCGCTGGCCACCCGATACAAAGACAAGAGAGAGATTTTGGCGAGCCTGCAACTGTAAGACCAGTTTGTGTGGCTGTTTGTTTGAATGCACAGTTACAAGATGAGGGATACTTGGCTCAGCAATACTACAAACGAGTATCTTGGAATTATTGTAGATTGCAAGCTGAATATGAGCCAACAGTGCGATATGGCTGCAAGAAAGGCAAATGCTATTTTGGACTGCATTAATAGAAGTACAGCTTCCAAATCACGTGAGGTACTGGTTCCTCTCTATTCGGCCCTGGTTAGGCCTCATCTAGAGTATTGCATCCAGTTCTGGGCTCCACAATTCAAGAAGGACGCAGACAAGCTGGAGCATGTTCAGAGGAGGGCAACCAGGATGATCAGGGGTCTGGAAACAAAGCCCTATGAAGAGAGACTGAAAGAACTGGGCATGTTTAGCCTGGAGAAGAGAAGATTGAGGGGAGACATGATAGCACTCTTCAAATACTTAAAAGGTTGTCACACAGAGGAGGGCCAGGATCTCTTCTCGATCCTCCCAGAGTGCAGGACACGGAATAATGGGCTCAAGTTAAAGGAAGCCAGATTCCAGCTAGACATCAGGAAAAACTTCCTGACTGTTAGAGCAGTACGACAATGGAATCAGTTACCTAGGGAGGTTGTGGGCTCTCCCACACTAGAGGCATTCAAGAGGCAGCTGGACAACCATCTGTCAGGGATGCTTTAGGATGGATTCCTGCATTGAGAAGGGAGTTGGACTCGATGGCCTTGTTGGCCCCTTCCAACTCTGCTATTCTATGATTCTATGATTCCTACACTGAACTGAGGAGAGATGTACATCTCTTTCCTTAAAGATGGTCAATGTAAAAGCTGAAGAAAGTTTCCCTGTGTGGACAGAGTGTGTGTGTGTGTGTGTGTGTGTGTGTGTGTGTGTGTGAGAGAGAGAGAGAGAGAGAGAGAGAGAGAGAGAGAGAGAGTGGATGGATGGATGGATGGATAGAAAGAGGGAAAGAAAGTGTGGCAGAAGATTTACAAGCAACAGCAAGCATGGGTAAATTCACAAGGAGATTCCTTTAGAAATACAGTAAGGTTCAGATGTTTCATAAAGCAGTATAGGAACTGCCATCTTGGCCCTGTGGGGAAGAAGAAGGACCGAGGGGACAGGAGCAGGCAGAAGTAACATCGGGGCCTGCTCCTGCTGGACTCTCTCTCTCTCTCTCTTTTTCTCTCTCCTCCCTCCCTCCCTCCTTGACTCCTTTTCCTTGTGTGTCATGTCTTTATTAGATTGTAAGCCTGAGGGCAGGGACTGTCTTTTTTTGCGAAATGTAAGCCGCTCCGAGAGCCTTTTTTGGCTGAGGAGCGGGGTATAAGTATGATAAATAAATAAATAAATAAATAAACATGGGGCATCTTTGCTGGTCCCAGGCATTCCCTCCTTCTCATCTGGAGTTGGGCCTGAAAGATCTAGGAACGGTAGGATGTATGGAGGGTAAATTGTAACCAATCACAATTTGTGACATTGCACAATATCATTACTGATTGTGGGCTCTTTCTGTTAAGGTGTCACTTTCCTGGTTTTGTGGCAGGTTTTTTTAATCATTGAATTCATATGATGGTTTATGTCATTATTTTTTGTTGTTTATTCGTTCAGTCGCTTCCGACTCTTTGTGACTTCATGGATCAGCCCACGCCAGAGCTTTCTGTCTGCCGTTGCCATCCCCAGCTCCCCCAAGGTCAAGTCTGTCACCTCCAGAATATCATCCATCCATCTTGCCCTTGGTCGGCCCCTCTTCCTTTTGCCTTCCACTTTCCCTAGCATCAGCCTCTTCTCCAGGGTATCCTGTCTTCTCATTATGTGGCCAAAGTACTTCAGTTTTGCCTTTAATACCATTCCCTCAAGTGAGCAGTCTGGCTTTATTTCCTGGAGTATGGACTGGTTTGATCTTCTTGCAGTCCAAGGCACTCTCAGAATTTTCTTCCAACACCACAGTTCAAAAGCATCTATCTTCCTTCGCTCAGCTTTCCTTATGGTCCAGTTCTCGCAGCCATAGGTTACTACGGGGAATACCACTGCTTTAACTATGCGGACCTTTGTTGTCAGTGTGGTGTCTCTGCTCTTAACTATTTTATCAAGATCTGTCATTGCTCTCCTCCCAAGAAGCAAACGTCTTCTGATTTCCTGGCTGCAGTCAGCGTCTGCAGTAATCTTTGTGCCCAGAAATACAAAGTCTGTCACTGCCTCCATGTTTTCTCCCTCTATTTGCCAGTTATCAATCAAGCTGGTTGCCATAATCTTGGTTTTTTTGAGGTTTAACTGCAACCTCCCTTGCATTCTTTTAAAAAAGTCTTAACTACTTTGATAGATTATAATTAGAGAGAAGGAGCATTAAATGCATAGGCAATGATCAAGCTATAGGGGCAGAGAAGTGGGTATTGGGGTCTCTGACAAAGTACTTGTGGGCCTTCTGGTGTGGATCTACACTTTTGCTTATATCAATTTTTTGAGCCTTTGTAACATTGTAACTTGTATCGCTACCTTGTATACTGTTGCTCAGTAGAGTTACTTACCTTTTCTTGTAACGTTGTTGCGGAGCACACTGTTCGTTCCCCTGTTGTCTGTGTTGTTTCTTCTTGTTGTTTCTGTGATCCTTGCAATTCCCAGACTGTCCTTTCTCTGCGCCTCCCACTTCCTTGTTTTTTTTATTTTCTGTGCCTCTCTAGCTAACATTCCTTTATGCGCATGCTTAAAGGAATTCACTTCAGAATCCAATATAAACTTCTCCTATTGACCTACAAAGCTTTTCACTGTCTAGCTCCTTCCTATCTTTCCTCTCTCATCTCACACTATTGCCCCGCTCGTGCTCTTCGCTCCTCTGATGCCATGTTTCTCACCTGCCCAAGGGTCTCTACTTCCCTTGCTCGGCTTCGTCCATTTTCTTCTGCTGCCCCTTACGCCTGGAACGCTCTTCCAGAACATTTGAGAACTACAAATTCAATCGCAGCTTTTAAAGCTCAGCTAAAAACTTTTCTTTTTCCTAAAGCTTTTAAAACTTGATTTTGTTCTGACTTTTATACTGTTAGTTTTACTCTACCCTGTGCCTGTTTGGTGCATTCTCTTCCCCTCCTTATTGTTTTATTATGATTTTATTAGAATGTAAGCCTATGTGGCAGGGTCTTGCTATTTTATTGTTATACTCTGTACAGCACCATGTATATTGATGGTGCTATATAAATAAATAAATAAATAATGCTCTTAATTTCAAATCTTTGTGGCGGGAGTTCTTCAGAGAGAGTGGTTTGTGGATTGTCGGAGTTGTCTGTCTCTTGAGTAAAGTGTAGGAATGCCTGGTGAACGGAACGTGTTAAATCTTTCTCATTTTTAAACATTATTTCCGTGGAATTACATGCAACCTACCTCGGGTAAATACTTTTTTAAAAAAAATTATTAAAGGATGCGCATAGCCAATTTCTAATTTAATTAATTTTTTAAAAAAAATTAAATTAAGGATGAGCATAGTATAGTTCTAACAAAGAAAAGGTTACTGAAGGAGCGTAGAGGAAGTTACATCAGACAGGAAGCCCGGTGAGGGATCATGTGACATTAGTTTCGCAATGCAACACAGAAAACATCATAACAACGGAGCACATTGAAAGAAGTCTAACGACGCAGAAGTGTTACAACGAAAGGTAGAACAGTACAAACCTTTTCTGTATAATGTTATAAGGAACACATCACATGATCACTGACGTCATCCAGCGCTATCTATAACATTACAGCTACAGTAATGTAGATTCGGCCCTGGTCTAGAGACCCAATTGTTCTGTTTTAATGTGCTAAGTATTGAACTGAGGCTGTCCTTATTAGGAGCGTGAGATAATGTTTTTGTTTCACCATTCCATTTTTATTGTTATTACAACTAAATTTCTTCATTTTCTTTTGTTTAAATAATAATAATAATAATAATAATAATAATAATATAATATTTATTTATTTCTTACCCGCCCCTCCCTCTGGATCAAGGCGGGGTACAACACAAATACAAAACACAATAGAATACATATAATTGATTAAAAACATATAAAACACATCATTTGTTTCAATACTTTCTGTAGCCTTTCTCCTCTGTACATCATCATCATCATTAGTATTATTATCAGCAGAAGCCACCACTTTTGGTGACAGAGGCCCAATCTACACAGGTGATTTAGGGCAGAGAGACAGCACACCAGAATCATTCATGCAGTAACAACACAGTTTCCCTTTCTCAAAGGCACATTTTTGCAAAGTCCTTTGAGTGCATCTTTTTTCCTTAAATGTGGCTCCCACACTATTCTGCTACTGTGTGCCCCATTCCCCCGAATTAAATCCTGCATACTGGACATGCCTAGGGATGTAGCTGTGACCTGGTCAAGGAGTGGGGCTGGTCAGGGGGTGGGGCTTTTCCCACCATTGGCAGTAGCCACTTTGGACACCTTTCCTGTTTATTTTTATTCTGCAGTATTTCTCAGTTGTGTGGTTTCATTTCTGCGTAGAAAGGAGGCATCAGCATCACTAGTTCACAGTCCTGTATTTGCACAATTGTGTAAATGTTGCATTTACACAATAGTCATAACTGAGTTGTACTGGGTGAGTAACTCATTCTCCACACTTACAATGACCATTGTCCACTCAGAATGGGAGGAAACTCCTCAAGTCGCAGTCACCAAAATCAAGTCATTGCCATTGCCAGAGAAAGGTAGCCACCCTCCCATGAATGCATGATGTTGGGTATGATCAGAGTAACGAACTCATTCATATCCATTCATTCTCCTTGACATATATTCTGAAACAAATGAAAATTGCATCAAATCAGCCCCATTACAAAATAATGCACATCCCTAGTCCACATGTTTTCATGATCCTCCTCCCAATTGTACTCCACTTTTCAACAACAAGCCCCTAAGGCAGCTTAGAGCAATTTAAAAAGACAACATGCAATAAAATCACATCAATAAAATACAATGAATAGCAGAGAGCTTTTAAAAAACACACACTAGAGCAGCAAAAAATACAAACCACAAATCCACGAGGAGGACTAGTTTTATAGGAATCTGTGGTTGACTTCTAAAGACTCAAAATCATATTCATAATCTCCACAGCATGGTTAAATCAATATAGGCTTAGTTGCCAGTGCCCACCCTATATAGAAAGAACCACACAGGCCCTTTGTACACCTAAGGGTTATCCCAGGAAAATCGAGGGATCATCCTTGCCTGCTCCCAGGATCTAGGGTGACCATATGAAAAGGAGGACAGGGCTCCTGTATCTTTAACAGTTGTATTGAAAAGGAAATTTCAGCAGGTGTCATTTGTATATATGGAGAACCTGGTGAAATTCCGTCTTCATCACAACAGGTAAAACTGCAGGTGCCCTGTCCTCTTTTAAAACTGGTCACTCTAGTATAGCTCCTGCACCTTTAACTGTTGTGATGAAGAGGAAATTTCACCAGATTCCCCATATATACAAACGACACCTGCTGAAATTCCCTTTTCTATGCAGCTGTTAAAGGTACAGGAGCCCTGTCCTCCTTATCATATGGTCACCCTACCAGGATCCCCTGTGTGTCATTTGGATGCACAGGGATGATCCCAGGAAAAAAGCGAGGTGTAGAAATGGCCTCAGGCAGCAAGTTCCCACAAAACTGGGAGAATTTACACAACTGTTGAAATGGGGTACAAGTGGGTTACTGATTTTATTTTACTAAAGTAGCATTTTATTAGCAATATGTGCTTAAAACATGTTGTATTTATGCTAAAGGACCTTGACTAATGGAAAGTGAATAATATGTCAAATATATTCAGAAAAAAAGTTTATTATTCCCTTATTCCCTTTCCCAATTCTGTAATATTATAACAGCTTTTTTTTTCACTAGTAAGTTTGTGGAATCTGAAGTATATATGATGGATAGATAGATTTCACAGCTACATTATGAGATTTAAAAGATTGACCAAAGTATTTCCTTCTGATCCTTCATATTGTTTGATAAAAGTTTATTGTCATGTGTGCGGAAGCCCTCACTTTACTGAAGGAGACACATATTCTCTCTCTCTCTCTCTCTCTCTCTCTCTCACACACACACACACACACACACACACACACAAACACACACACACACACACACACACACACACACACACACACACACACACACACACACACTTTCCTGCAGGGTCACTGCAGTATAGAAGAGACACCTCTATATAAAACACAGCTGCAAGCCATACAGACAATTTACAAGTCTCAATGTTCTTATTTAGGTAGAAGCCCCACAGCACAGATATTCTTAATGGTGGACCCCGATGGTGGAATGTCATTAATCAGATGGTAATGGACAGGAAGGTGGGTGGCTGCTGATAGTTTTGGACCATTTCAGATGGTTTTGGGAAGCTGCCAGCTTTTGTGTTAAAAAAATAATACTCTGACATGCTTCAAACAATATGGGCTTTACAATGTTATAAAATATGGCATGGTTGGAGCTGTTTTTAAACTGGACTGATGCCAGCAAGACCTTGGGATTCCAGTCAGCTGTAACCTAGAGTCAAATGTTTGTCTGAGTGTTTCAGGGTCATCTGTTTCTCCTGATTTGTTGCCCTGAAACTTATACTGTGCCCTAAATAAGATCTTACCTCTGTGCAGGAGATAGTAGTCATCGCTACCCCCCCTTTCTTTTCACCTCCCCAAATGCAAAATTGCAGGCTTCTGAACTGAACTGTGTATACAATCCTTGATATAAACTAGAGCACCCTGTACCAGTAACTGACAGTCTAGATTATACTCCCAATGACCTATTGTGAATGGGGATCAAAAGTACAGCTCTACATGCTGGACAATAGATAATCTCAGAATAGTGAGACTGGAAGATAGTCCAAAAGTCAAGAAATATGTGGAATGCACTGAGCGAAGTGGTGATACCTCATTAGTACAACTCACAACTATAGTAGGCATATCAGAGTGGAGAAAGAAGATGAAGAAGAAGTGTTGAAATTGGATATTACTGACAATCAGAGCAGTAAGTGAGGAGTCTCGGGCCTAATCTACACCTGCAGCCCTTTTGCAACAGAACAGGGCTCCTTCCGAATGTTCCCCGCTTCCGTGATATGTGATGACTGTGATACAAATCCTGCAATAAACGGCTGGTGTAGACTCCCCCAGGAGTGAGTAAGGTGTAAAATCTGAAGCCATTGCACACGCGACCAATGTTTACTGCAATTACAAGAGTGCCATTGTGGGAGCACGTGTGCCACGTTACGGTGCTTGTGCATGTATATCGGTAGAAGTGGGTGGGGCTAGGGAGATGGGTACGGGGTAGAGGCTTTTGTAATAACTTATGGGGGATGCTCACGAGTGTAGACATGTGGCAACACATGGGGGGATATGAACTCTTGTTGAATATGCGCTCCTGCGCTGAGATATGTTTGTATTTAAAAACAAGCACACTCGGCAGTAAAACACACCAATACCCATCTAAAACGTATAGTGAAAATGGCAGAAAGGTCCACTCCCACCCACCTTTGATTCCCATGCACATGCCCCTCACAGCTGATTGGCTGTTTGCTGAGCCCAGCTCATGGCGAACAGCAACGGCCTCGCAAAGGGGAGGGCACACCACACATGTTCTTTAGAATGGACGAGAGAGAGTCGGAAAACTTGTGACAGAAGCACTCAGAGATATCCCAGGAAAACTGAGAGGTGAAGCTGAGATCACCACAGGAGCAGGTGAACGTCATGCGGCCCATTAGTGATGACTGCGATACAAATCCTGCAATAAACGGCTGGTGTAGACTCCCCCAGGAGTGAGTAAGGTGTAAAATCTGAACCCATTGCACCTTAAATCAGAGCTATATGCAGCCTGGCTTGTTTAAGATACTGGGTTTGTTTGGTTGGTTGGTTGGTTTTTAATTGTTGAACCTTCTCCTTCAGTCAAACCAGAGATCCTTGTCATCATATTGCAGTAACATCTAATGCAGTGCACATGTATGGCACTGGATGCCAGTATGCTACTGGGCCAAGTTTAAAATTTTGCTATTGACCTATAAAGCCCTAAATAGCTTGGGACCTGAGAGAATGCTTTTCCCCTTATAGATCTGTCTGGGTGCTGCAGCCATCATCAGAGGACCTCTTGCTTTTCCCACATCATGCAGAAGTCCATCTGGCAACAACCGGGAAGAGGGCCTTTTCTGTGGTGGTGCCCAGCCTTTGGAATACCCTCTTCCTAGAAATAAAATATGTGGCGACCCTGTTACAGGTTAAGTGAGTGTTGAAAACATTGTTATTCACTTTGGCATATCTTGATTTATGACACCTGTCCTTTAATCTTTTAATTCAGAGCCACTGGTTTATTGTATAGTTTATTATTTTCATTATAATTGAAATCTGTATTGCAGTTTTGCTATTATAAACCACCTGGCTATGTTGAATATGACCAGCAGTCTAGAAATACTTCTAAATAAATAAACCTTTATGATGGGTATTACAGTTGGTGATCATTTTGACTGCATCAACACAAAGGTTTTATTTTTTAAATTATGCCATACTTTTTCCTGAGTGTATACTGAAATTATCATTATTATCATTAGTAGCAGCAGCAGCAGCAAATAAGAATTCCCCCCACATGTAATAACAGCCATGTAACTTGATTTGTAAGATACGTAAAATCTAATACCTGATTTTTCCCCTCCTAGATATAATTTGTCACAGCTGTTAAATCCCAGTAGAAATAGCCAATTGAAGAAAAATACTCATCAAAAGACAGATGATAATCCCAAACATCTGAAGCTGTGCTTCCAACTTGAACATGCTAATGGAAACAGAACATTCTGAGACTTCGTCCAGTTTGGTTTTCCTTTTCTCCCTGATGTTTCAGAAAGGAAGTGTCATGATTTGAAACTCATGATTCATGATGATTGCAATGTTTGACCACAGCACAATAAAGACAAGATGGGAGTTAACCATGGTGTGACTGAAATATCCATGTTTCCATTGCTTTTAGAACAAATGGTAATATTCACAATATGAACAGGGTGTTAGAAATTTTATTGCTATGGCCTTTGCTGTCTTCAATCAACTGAACCTAACTTTAAAGGACTGTTGAACCTACTTCTGCCTAGATATTAAGGCACACTAAATTGGCTGCAGTCCTATGAATCCACTCTCATTGCAGCTAATGTTAAGCCAGTTCACACTGAGAGGCTTTGAGGACTGAAACCAGGATGTGTTTGGTCCAATCCACATGGCAGTTTCCTGCTCTACGCTACTGGAAGTGGGTACTGCCTGCAGGAGCCCACACTTCTCCTATGACATTGCCTTGCTTCAGCCAGTCCAAGCTGCTGCTAGGAGCCATTGTCCATCATATTATCTCCCCAAGTGCAACAGTGGGAGCAAGCTGGGCCAATCAGACACTGCTTGGCATGCACACCCAATAATGGCACTGGAGTAGAGAGGAGGCAGCTAGCTAAGAGCCATCCAATGAGCTTCATGGCTGAGCAGGAGTTGAACATCCTGGTGTCCTTGGCAGGTCAAGGCTCACCACCTTGGCTATCACACTACTGTATATAGTACATTTCTCTTTCTATCTGGGTACTGGGCTGCTTCGAATGGAGCCCTAGAATAAGCTCCACTTACTCCCAAACACAATGCACTTCCTCCCCAGGGCTTAATTTGTGCCAATGCTCACCAGAGCTCAGCTCCAGCATCTGTTTCCAATTCTAAGGTTCAACCCCAGAGAGCATATAAATTAAGAATATATGCATATACCCAAAGCAGGTGAATGCATTTCTGTCATCACTGAGTAACTATACAGAATTGTCCCAGCCCATCAAGGATTGGTGGAATTGGATTTCAAGCCAGGGTGCATTGATTCCAGGCAGATTGGAGCCATAGCATTGTAGAAATGAATCACCATTTCTCTCCTGCCTTATATGACCTTGCCTGCCCAAACTGTGGCAGAGGTAGTAGCACCAAGGCACAGAACTTCTCAGGGCTACTTGTGAAGCCCATGTCTTATGGCAGGCCTGTTGGACCTCAGGCCATGAGCCAAATTGCACCCACCTGGCATCCCAATCTGACCCTCCAGGGTTCCACAGCTGGCCACACCTCCTTCCCCTAGCGCCACCAATCATTTGGTAGTTTCCTGTCTTTGCAGTTTTCCCCTCCATTATTAAAGCGTCTCCTATGGTTTAGTGGGCTTTCCCACACTAGAGGCCTTCAAGATACAGCTGGACAACCATCTGTCAGGGATGCTATAAGGTGGATTCCTGCATTGAGCAGGGGGTTGGACTCGCTGGCCTTAAAGGCCCCCTCCCAACTCTACTATTATAGGATTCTAGTTATCAGCAGTAAGAGCTTTAAGCTCAAATACGCTGGTATTATTACTCCCACCCAGCACTGGAATGTGACCCCTGAGAGTTTTTTTGGAAATTGAATTCAGGATGAAGGAAGTTCGATACCCCTGTCTTATGACATAGGCTGCCTCTGAGAAGTTTCTGCTTGGGATGAATTAATGCACAACCACTTCATTCACTGGTGATGTTTGAGAAGCAAAGGATGGGCATTTTGAATGGAATTTGTCAGACAGAAATGATAACTAGGACACTGAAGCACGTGTGCCCACTTTTGTACTTTTTGAATGTATTGTGTGACTCAGCTGACTTTGTAACTCCAGTGAACAGCTTAGCAGAACTCAATTCTTGATATTGAGCCAAGTGCCTTAAATAAGAGAAGTTAAAGGAGAAGGAGGAAGAGGAGGAGAGAGGGGTGGACTCTGAACTTCCATTCAGCTGAGAGGTTGCCAAGGCAGTTTCCCCCCAATTCTGTGCCTTGCCTGTATCCTGCCCCTCGATGTCTCATACTCACTTCATTAACTTTCCGACTACTACTGTGGGTCTCAGAAGTTATGGACTCTTTTCGTTAATATAAATTATGCTGCGATTATATAGGAGTTTAAGGGGCAGTAACATTAGAAGCCTCTTCAATTTTCCCATAAAAGTAAAATAAAAGTAAGATTCTTTATAAAGGAAAAAGAAATGTGGAATCTTTGCCGGGAAGGAAACACATGGCATATAATCGTATGGCTACTTCTCCACCCTTTCACTCCTCCTCTCCTTCGCATTTATGCTGTGAGTGACGTTTTAATGACAGAATAGGGGAATATATTGTGGTTTCACACATATACCGATTTTACGGTCACTTGTTCCTAACTAGGAGATAGAGAGATGTAGCAGAGAAGGATTCATTCTTCACCCCTTAGCACATTGGATACATTAAATAGTTCCATTAAACTTATTTTAAAGTATTTGTGGGTGAGTGTTTCTATCTTTCTTTCCTTTCTACAATCCCCCTCTGCCCCCCCAAACAGTAGCAAACAATTCATAAATTAAAAACAACCCTAGGACCTCAGTAGCAATAACACCATTGAACGTAATAGTAATTGGCAAGAAACTAAAACTGAGATTATCAGATTGGCCCATTCCTACATGCAACCAATAGAGCTTCACCCAGGCTATGCAGCATGGCTATATATACTCAGCTTTAGGTTAGACCTAAATTTGGCCAATTCAGGTTTTAGATCTGAATCCCTCTATCTCTCACAAAGTAAATTTAGGATGCAATCCTATGCATGTTTAGACAGAAAAAAAAAAGCCCTACAACTTTTTGCCTGGCTGGAGAATGTTGGGAGTTATAGGACTTTTCCCCCCTGATGTACATAGGATTGCACTCTTAGAAATGTACATATCCCCACCTGCTGATCTCTATCTTAGGGGTGATGTCATAGATGTTTCAGTAGCCAGTTCCTGAAACACACCTTTCTTAGTAGAGGTGTCAATTTCCATATTATCTGCCGAAGTCTAGTAGGAATCACGTCTCATTTTGGTGCAATATTGTTTTAAGAAAAGACATTTCAGTGTGCAATCACATGCACAGTTATCTGAGTAAGTCCCATTGAAGTCAGTAAGACTCACTTCTGTAATATAAATTATAGGTTGAATCCAGTTTCCTTGTTATGCTTGTGGAATAGATACCGCTGGGATAATAGGGCGTCTTTGGCCTCTCCTCCTAGCAGCCCACTGTGTGCCCTCCAAATTGGCTTCAGAGGATGGGGACCCTGTAGAGGAGACTTGGGGGGCATATGTGTACAGAGGAGAGGACATGGAAGTCTCATTCCAATGGCAGTATCCATTCTGTGGGCACAGCGAGAAAGCTGGATCCAACTCACGAGACCTGAACATAGACCACTGTAGGTCTGTGACCACAAATCAGTGCAGGATATAGGTAATTATCTGTGACATGAGAAAGCTGAGATGGGGACATAAAGAATGGGAAGACATTGGAATGAGTGTTAGTTTCCTGGATCGTCTTGATCAAACACTAGCCTCATTGGATGTGTGTGTGTGTGTGTGTGTGTGTGTGTGTGTGTGTGTATATATATATATATATATATATATATATATGCGAGAGGGGGGCGGGGAGGAGTTATTTATAGAAGGCAGTCAGAAGTCCTGAACATATTTGGGATGTGTGAGCAGAGAGTGTATTGCATTGTTAGGTAACAGGTTTGGGATTGACCATATAAGAGAGCAAAATTTTGGTTTAAAAAACAGACAGACATTAGGGAAATTATTTATTTCTAGACTGTGTGTAGTATACAGGATTTCAACGAAGCATGCAAAAAATAAAAAAGAGGGCGGGGGAAATCTTCATCACCTCCTGGCCACATTTTCAGCCTTAATGTGGCAAGGGGGTGATCTGTGTAGTTTGTATATACTTTAGGAGAGAGTTGGGTTACTCTTCCAAACAAAATCAAAAGCTAATGGTATTCCCCAGCACTCACGCCAGAGTGCGTTTCTGCCCTGCCCCTCCCCATTGGGAGAAAGACATAAGCAAGAATGGGGGGGCATGTGATGGGGTCAGACCAATGGGGAGGCAGATCCCTGAACCTCACCCAAGGCCTCTTTTTCCTGGTGCGGAAATGGGAGTCGAAGAGTTGGAAGGGGCCTATAAGGCCACCGAGTCCAACCCCCTGCTCAGTGCAGGAATCCCCCATAAAGCATACCTGACAGATGGCTGTCCAGCTGCCTCTTGCGTGGGAGAGCCCACGACCTCCATTGCTGTCAGGCTGTTCTCTCAAACGCCAGCACCAATCTGCTACTCTACATCCTCCATTCAGGTATTTGAGGGCAAAGCATTTCTGTTATACAGAGCAAACAGCAACATCCACAGAAATAAGACCAAATAGACTTGCTGCTGTTTTTCAGGGGTGGGAAAATAACTAAGAATTTAGGGAGGGCTTCCAAGTACTAGCCAAAATATTCTGGCAGTCACACTTGCATGAATGTGCATTATGTAATCTTGTGATATTTGCATTCCTGTCATATTTCAACTTATTTACACCCAACCTGAGCAAAACATAATACGTGCAAAACCACACAGGGTCCTGAATGGAATCAAAGTCTCTCATACTGTTGCTACTATAGCAGTGAAGCCTTACCACAAATAGCACATTTGTCTCCTTGGGAGGAGGAGGGGGGAAGAGAGACAATGTGACTGTCAGTGACTGAGAGACAGATTTAGTTACAGCCCAGCAACCACTCAGAAGTAAGTCCCATTGAGTTCATTGTTGTAGAAATCTGGCCAGGAAAGTGGAAGTGTGGCTGCAGGTTTTTCCTGAACAGAAACTATATTCTGGGCTTCTTCACAAGAGTGAAATAAGGCACAGTCATGACTGGCCACTCATGGAAGTTCACAGGTATTTTTGATAAGGTTGGCAACCTCCTGCACGTCTCCCACACCTTCCTCCTGGTAATTCCATATTTATTTATTTAAAAAACCTATGATGTCCCGGTTCTGCTGAAATACCTCAGGATTTCCTACCATATACAGGGGAAATTGCACTACAGATAACCCACTAGAGGCCGCTGTCCCATTCAGGGCTATGGGCAGCAAGAGGAGGGGAAGTTTTCCATTATAGGCCATGTGGTCGCCCCTCTCCAGCTGTGTAATGTAGCTCCATTATGACTGCACAAGAGAAGCAGGAAGCAAAGCCCTGGTAAGGAAACATGATTTTCCCTTAATCTAAAGAAGCCTTCTGTAAGCCATGTGCTTTTGTTTTGTCTCTCCTGGGAATTTAGACACATTGCATGAGTGATTCTATGAATATGTCTCTAATGAATAGTGTGTGTGAGAGAGAGAGAGAGAATGAATGGATGGATGGATGGACGAATATATCTGTTAACACAAAATGATCTGATCAACACGTTATCCTGTTTGGAAAAACAAGGTACAACATTAGTAATATGCATTCTTGTTCCCTCTGATGCTTATTTTTGCCAATAAAAATATGAGCCACGTATTCAGTGGCTTTAGAGACAATGGCTGCTTCCTCCCTTCTGCTTCTGGTACATATTCCACAGTGATCCTAAAGCTGCATCTGCATTTGAAACCATGAAAAAATGCCCAAGCTCTTCATAACTAACATTGCATAATGTATAAAAGCCAATAATTGCATGATATGTTTTTTTTCTAGAATCATAGGAACAGGAGTACCCTGAGCCAGTATCTGGACTATATGCAGAGCATTAGGGGATTTGTAAGAGTTGAGTGGGAGAATGTATTGTTTTGAATTACAGATTTTCAATTTTTCGAGGTCTCCAGAATTCAGGAAAAACGCACAGACAGGCAGCAGAAGTCTGTCAAGCCTAAAAGGGGCTGATTTTCTAAGTGACGGACATTCCTGTGTATGTGTAGAATGCACTGCGAGCTCAAAAGTTTATGGATTTCTGACCACAAGTTGCAATTGAGTAAATACACTTGGGGGGCGGGACCCCTTGATGGAGCAAATTTCTCACACATCCTGACCTAGAGCTTAAAAGTATGTACATAACACCATGGCTTTTCAGGTCTCTATTCCCACCATCATTGCTTGTATCCACTGAAAATAGACCTACTGAAAGCTGCTTGCATCTCTGACAGTCAGGGATCCTTCCAGAGGAACATTTCATGTGGGTTGAGAAGCTGCTGTCAGGAGGGCAACTGGATGTACCTCCATGTGTGCATGGGAGTACCGTACGCATGCACAAGGCTCATTGGATCCTATCCACTGTTCTTTGAACAAGCTTCGTGCAACTCAGCGTGGCATAAGTGTGATTAAGTTTCTATTGTAAAAGTAGTTCCAGACTTTTTAGGTATATGTACAGCTGTATGCTCTGGTGGACTATGAAGATCTGGCTGCCATTCAAAGGAGACATTTGGGGAGCAATCTAGAGAAAGCTACAGCCCCTAATAACCTTCTGATAGGCCCAAATTGGTGCAAATTGTACATAGATGTATTTGATTCAAGGCAAATGTAACCCCTGTGCAACAGACCACTTGAGGGTAGAGCAGAACTGAATCAGACATTTTAGTGAAAGTGGATAGTTTTAAGTCATTTCATAAGGACAGGATGTGGCTGTGGGGTACTTTCTGCGTTGCAAACAATTTAAGCAAAAGTGTGCTTAAAGTGAGTTGCTATTAAGATTGGACAGATAATAAGTCTATTTAGTGAAGGCCAAAAGGGCTTTTATGGCAGACACAATTGTTGGACAAGAGCTGTCAAGGAGAATTTCTATTGTTTTGCTGTGCAAAGCCAATAACTATATCAAAGAATGATAGCAAAGAATTAGCACCCATTTGCAGCTGTTCTCCAGCATGAAGTGTTAAGGGCATAGCTCTTTGGCATTTATCTCATTCGCAAGAACTGCACGGCAACAGCTGCTGTGTACAATGACAGCATCAGTGCCTTAGGACCGTTTGGGGGGCAGGAATCTTTCAATGTCTTGCAGCCTGTGGTTGAGTGGGCTTAGAATAAGGGCAGCCATAATAAGCTTGCAGAGAGCCCAGGCTTGTCAAAGAGCTATATCTGCTAGTTAGCATGCAATAGTATTTAACATTAGAAAGTGTTTGATTGTTGAAACACATAACATTTTCAAAATCCTATATATTTTTTTAAGTTAGCATGCAATAGTGTTTAGCATCTGACAGTATTATCTAGGTAACAAGTAATAATGTTTAATATCTGAAATTAAGAGATGTATTATGAGTCTGCCAAAAGATGTGAATAATAAAAAAAATCAATCAAAGGGATGTCAATAAATTGGAATTTTGCTCATTCAAAAATCTAAATGGTAAAACTTAGGGTGCAATCCTATGCATGTTTAGGCAGAAAAAAGCCGTATAACTCCCAACATTCCCTAGCCAGCCATGGTTAGGGGAAATACTTTTTTCTACGTAAATATGCATTGGGTTGCACCCTTAGGCCGTAACCCTCCACTCACTTACCCAGGAGTAAACACCATTGAATTTAATGGGATTTACTTTTATGTAAATATGTATAGTATTGCATGAATTTATCACCCAATAAATTCATCATGATTTATCCTACTCTTCTCCCCCACCCCACCCCAACCGAATTCTTTGATTGTGAATACTGTTGAAGACAAAATACTGGAGATTACTAGTTTGAACTGAGTCTTGTAGCCGTGTTGAGTTAGTTTTTGACATCTAAAAGCCATGCAAGAACATATGATTATTTAGGTCCTTACAGGTATCCTCATCTTAAAATCATGTCAACGAAGCCAGAATCTGACCCCACAAATGTTTACATTTAAATGGAAATACTTTTTTCTAACTCTTTCCCTCAGGTTATATGATCTCCTACTTAAGTTGCATGCAAGCCGGGATGCCCTAAACTTCCTCAGGGGTTCCTCAAATATGCCTATTAGGTTAGACAGACTTCTCTACCTTTTGTTTCTTGTGCAGTTGTGTGTATGTGTGTGTGATATATATATATATATATATATATATATATATATATATATATATATTCCCTCCTTCCCATCTTTTTCAACTTGCCAAAAAACCTCCTGAAGAGAAAATAGAGATTGTTTTACTTTTGCCTTAAAGGCTTCCTTGTCTTCATTGCCTTATTAAATAACCACCAGAATATCTAATAATCCGTGGACAGATCTGATGGAAATGAAGCATAACATTGGTGGAAGGAACAGGTTTCATGTGTGGTGTTGTCCCTAATTTGGTACTCAGCCAATGAAAATTTTCCATTGACCAATATGAGGGCTGCCACAGAGTTCACTGCATTTTAAGAAGATGTTATACCATAAAATAACTGGCCATTCTTCTTCCCAATGTGAGTGTACCCCATTAATATGAAATCCAATGACCCAAAATAGATATCTTTCACAACAACTACTGTTCCGTATATGTCATTCACACTAAATCATGCTATCTGAATGGTGGCTGGTATTTTAAGCCTGCCTGCGAAATGGATTATGGGTCCTTCCAATATTCACGAGAATAAGGGCATCTTTTTCAAATGCTGTTTAGGTCAAAATGCTGTTTAGGTCAAAATGTTTACTTTCACTGGTGAGCATCATGTGTAACCAGCAGACAGAGAAGACATCCTTCTATAGAAATCAGGTTGCATGTCAATTTCAAACGCATTTCAATCAACCTTAGATTTTGCACAATACAGTAAAAATGACACACAGATCCTATTCACATAGGCTGCTGCCATCATGAACACACTGAAGTTAAATCTAGTGGGATTTAAGCGGCCTGCCTGTATGCCAGATTGCAGACATAGAGATCAATGGAGAAACATTGGCAAAAAGGCTGACAACCCACGCTACACTCATTTTTACAGAAATTTACAGATGTCTTTCTAAGATATTACTAGGTTGCCTGGGAATCAACAGATCTCCAAAGTAGATCTGTCCATGATACATGTCAGGGAAGAGGGTTGCATGGGATGGTGGGGGAAATGAACAGGATTTATGGGGGAACCAATATTGATACTGCATCAGGTTTAGGACTGAGTGTAAAGACTATCTATCCAATAAAATAGATAGATAGACAGACAGACAGACAGACAGACAGACAGACAGACAGACAGACAGACAGATAGATACGTATGTATTGCAGAGTTAAAATGTATTTATTTTAAATCGTTTTAAATAGTTTAAAGGGCGGAGTTTTTCCATCCATGAAAGGCAGATCCTGGACCCAATCTATAGTTATAAATATTTTGATGGCATTTTACTAGTTAATAATTATAGTTCTCTTAGGACACAATCCTGTGCATATTTAGAGGAAAAGACCTACAACTCCAAGCATTACCTAGCCAGCCATGCTGGCTGGTGAATGCTAGAAGTAGGGATGTGCAGACTGCAAAATCTGTTCCGTCTGTGTCTCACAGATTTTGAGGCACCTATCATTCCATCATCCGCCCATCAATGGAATCAGGGTTTTGTTTATTTTCTAAATTTGTGCATGTGTGAATTTGTGTGGTTTCTCATGTGCATGAATGCCCCTAAATGCACATTTTCATGCTTTATGGGGGAAATGGACATTTTGGGCTGGGTGTTTTTTTAAAAAATTACATATCTTCCTACAACAAAATTTGCATGAAATTCCTGAAGGTTAGGGAAATGGTCCACAAGTCCACAGACTGACACCCAACAAGGGGAAATTTGGTCCATAGTGGGATCCTCAGCTCAGATTCATAAAAATCCGAATTCATTTGGTTCCGTTGTGGATTCCTCCGACATCCCTAGCTAGGACTTCAGGACGTTTCTTCTGTCTCCACATGCATAGGATTGTATCGATAAGTTACAATTCTATGCATGTGGAGACAGAAGAAAGGTCCTACTACTCCTAGCATGCCTTAGGACTTTTTTTCCTGTCTAAATATACATAGGACTGCAACCCCTCTAGTCAAATGACTTCTTTTCCTGACATTTAGGCAGTCCAACTATGTTGGCTTGTTCTCGAACACCTTTCCCTTAGATGGTTTATTTATTTATTTATTCATTTGTATAGACTCATTTGTATATCCACCTTTAGCACATATAGCTCATAAAACAACTGACTTGGTTAAAAAAAAACATTAAAAATATAATACAATTTTAACCACCACCTCCCCAAAAAGCAACATCCTGAGCGGCTGTTCAGATTTGCGAAAGGTGTAGAAGAGGGAATCAAATGGTTAAGGTGTTGGAGCATCCTGCTTACAAGGGAAATTTTGTGTGAATTTTGAGTTGAGGGTAAAAATTTATATAAAATGCTGAGAGTTTATAAAGGTGAGCATGGTATGAATAAAGTAAATACAGAGGAAACCACCCCACTTCCCCACCCCCACTCCCGGCCCTAGACAATGACCTTGATTGGCAGTAGATTTTGGACAGAGAGGAAGAGGAAGTGATTCATCACACGACACACAAAGAGTTGTTTGAGGAATCTGATCGTCATGTGAATTCTAATATGAACTTACTTGATCTGCATCTTCCAGACTAGTGTGCGGGTCAAAACATAGCTATCCAAAGATAATGTACCTCCCAAATTTTCCAGTGCAGTCCTTGATTCTGGAAATGTTTAGAAATGTGTACTTTGAGAGAAAATACTTTTGCACTTAGAGTGGCCACTTACACGTCACCCAAAGCTAGGTTATGCATCAACAAAAAAGAGGACACAGATTTGCATTAAAACTAACATGGGATAATGTGTATGTTTAGATGCAAATTTAGAAATAATTAAAAAAAAATACATCTCAGCACAGTACGGTAAGCTATGTCCTGTATACCTGGCTGCTCAGTCTGCCATGATGTATGTTGGACAACTTCATGGATGCTACTCTTCTTTCTTATGCTTCCTTATCTTTAAACCAGACACCCCTTCAAACAGAGGACTGTACTCAGTAAAGTAGGGAACCTGGTCTATATATTTACAGTGCAATCCAATACATGTTGACTCAGAAGTAAGTCCCACTAGGTTCAATAGGTCTTACTCCCAAGTAAGTGGAAGTAAGATTGCATTATTATTATTATTATTATTATTATTATTATTATTATTATTATTTATTTCATTTCTAGACCACCCAGTAATTGAAGTTCTCTGGCCGGTTTACAACAATTCATAAAATAAAATAAAATATAAAAATATAGCTTTAAAAAAACAGCGTAAAATTTACATATACAAAATTTAAAAGAATTTGATCAGCTTAAAACAGTTTTAATAAAATCCTAGGCCTGTTTAGATGAGTGGCATAAATGCACCATCATATGCCACTAAATGCCATTAAATGCCTGGGAGTGGAGGGCAATCTTAACCTGGTGCCAAAAAGACGACAGTGTTGGTGCCAGGTAGGCAGGCCTGAGTAGGGAGCTCATTCCATAGTCAGAGGGCCACCACAGAGAAGGCCCTCTCTCTTGTCGCTAGGAGTTTAAATATGTATTTAAATATGACTTTTGTGAGGGATTTTTTTTATAAAAAATTGCAAATGAGAACATTAAATGTAATTGACTAGGGGGTGCACTCATGCAAAAGTGACACAGAACTGAAACAACATGATTAATTTGCTTCTAAACATGCACACACACACAGCTAATGCAATTCATTGAGAGAAGATGTGGTGATGGTCAATGACTTAGATGGCATTGAATGGGGATTGGACAAATGAATTGGAATAGATTTTTCATTGGTCCCTGACTTGTTTTGACTTAGGGGTGGGGTGGGGGACAGTAGGGAAGGCTGCCGTCCTAGTGCTCTACTCGAGTTTTTCTAGAGGCATCTGATTGGCAACTGTTGGGATCAGGATGCATGGTTAGATACACCTTGGGTCTGGTCCAGCAGGGATATTATGTAGTAGATTATCATATTGTACCAATCCAATTGTACCAAAATCTAGTGGTGCAGTTCGGATAAGGCTTTGGGGCAGATGTTCAGGGCCCCACTCACCAGAATGAGCAGGAGGTTCCCCAAACAGTATATTGCCATCTAAAGATCCTTCCACCTAAACATGTCATTAAGGCCTTAGCTAGACCTAAGGTTTATCCCGGGATCAGCCCGGGGTCATCCCTGTTCATGTAAATGACACACAGGGGATCCTGGCAGGGGCGACCCCGGGATGATCCCGCGATAAACCTTAGGTCTAGCTAAGGCCTCAGTTGACTGTCTAAAATTGCCTACCAATTGACACAATCTTTCCCACCATATTAGTGAAGGAATATTAACCTATCAGTTCGTTACCCCGAATCATCAATGTACACTTCTCAGATGTCATACTTAGACTTTGGCTGCCTGGGTTAATTTCATTTTCCCACCATGTAAGCCCCTGAGCTCTAGAGACATCTGACAAGTCTACTTTGTGCCCATCTGACAAAGCCGCCCGGTGTTGCAGGCTCGCCAAGTCTCTTGGCTACGAAATTCTCCTTCTGGAAGGGAAGGGTTTTGGAGCGTGCAGGGGGAGGGGAGGTTACTTCCTTTCTGTTAAAACATCTCCTACCTGAGGCACCAGCATCCTGTTCAGCTCTCTGATCCAGAAACAGCAAACTCAATCTAGCTGTGGCAGGCAAAGGCTGGACTGGAATGCCAGCAGCAGACTGGGACTCCCAAACCACATTCTCCTGGAAATGAGACGAGACTTGGAGAAACGACACCAGCCTGAAGCCAAGCATTTTCACCCAGTTTGTTTAAAAGTGCTTTCAATTTGTCTGTGCATATTGCCAATCCTTAATATATCATCTTACTTTGCGCCAGACCCTCTCTAAACCTTAAATAAAAAAGATGTAGGTGGTATCCGTAGATTCTCTTTTTCGGTGTCCTACTTATGTCATCTGCTAGGAGGAATGTGGAGTACAACCAAACCTCAATTTTGCTCGACATGGTTGAGATTGAGCTTTTATCCATTATGTGATTTGTTCGTAATGGTAGAAAGAAAAGGGGGTGCACTTCAGTGAAAGAGGGCAGAAAATCTCATTCAAATAGAAGGCACTTAACATTTTAAAGGCAAATTATCAAGGGAGGAGCATGTAGTACTTAGGGACATAGATCCATAAAAGTAGGGTGACCATATGAAAAGGAGGACAGGGCTCCTGTATTTTTAACAGTTGCATAGAAAAGGGAATTTCAGCAGGTGTCATTTGCATATATGGAGAACCTGGTGAAATTCCCTCTTCATCACAACAATTAAAGTGCAGGAGCTATACGAGAGTGACCAGATTTAAAAGAGGGCAGGGCATCTGCAGCTTTAACTGTTGTGATGAAGAGGAAATTTCACCAGGTTCTTCATATATATAAATGACACCTGCTGAAATTCCCTTTTCAATACAACTGTTAAAGATAAAGGAGCCCTGTCCTCCTTTCCATATATGGTCACTGTACATAAAAGTGACAAGCAGGTTGGCTACTTGGCCGACACTATCCGTAGAAGCCAAGAGAAGGAAAGTCTGGAAAAAGTTGTTTATGACTGAATATAAGAACATAGGAAACTCCCTCATACTGAGTCAGACCTTTTGTCCATCTACCCTAGTATTTTCGACACTGACTGGCAGCAGCTCTCTAGGGTTTCAGACAGGACTTTTTCCAGCCCTATCTGGAGATGCCAGGAATCGAACCTGGAACCTTCTGCATGCAAAGCAAGTGCTCTCCCTTAATATGTAATACTTATCTAATCTATGTTTACGTATATAAAGAGCAGGCAGTTCTTTGTTGTTTTGCGACAAAGCAACTTTCATGTACTCTGGAACAGAATTAAAATGTAAAGAAAATGTGCAACAGCAAGTAATTCTGCCTGATATACGCATAAAATGTTAAGGAAGGAACATTCAAGAAAATAATGATTTCAGAAATTCAAAGCAAAATAATATATATCTTATATTTGCATGGCTATGCAGCAAGCATATAAAGATGAGAGTAATGCATTAAACATGTTGCCTGAACTTGAAGAAATAACATGGTAATAGTCTGTTGTTGTTGTTTACACCACCTGTCAAAAAAATCAAGGAGAATCAAATGTATCTGATTTTGTAACAGAAAGCACTCAGGAAGGGCCATCAATGGAGGCTGGTGACTCCAATGTCATTGGGGCAGTGAATCCGCTCTGGGTTTCAGTCAGAAGCTTGGATAGCTCCTTTAGAGTTCTGGCTGGTTCTGACTGAAACCCGGAGTGGATTCACCACTCCACAGACATTGGAGGCACTAGCCTCCTCCACTAGGGACAATGGCTCAGTGGCAGAGACCACATGTCTTCCATGCAATGCCTTGCATTTCCAGTTAAAATGAAGACAGCTCTGAGGTAGGAGAGATGGGGAAAAGCCATGACCCTAAATAACTTTTGCCAATTAGCATAGGCAACGCCAAGTTAATAGGCTGCATGTTGCCATAGGTTCAGCCTTTGCCCTTGGAAAAGCTATAGCAGAGTGGTAGGCCACATGTTTTTCATCTTCACTGAAAAGTTTCTCGGTCCCCTCCCTAAAACCCCAGTGAGTTGCTGCTAGTCAAAATGAATGGTTCCAAGTCCCTATCTGTAGGCAGAGAAATTGCGTGGGACTATTTAACTGAACTTCTTCTGGGGGAGATGGAATTCTTCAACAATTTCTCTAGGGTGGGGCTCACCATTAGCAGTGACAGTAACACAGCACAACAACAACTTTGCTGGCATCACAGCTAGCATTTTTCATCCTCCACAATGACCCCATCCTAGCATTGTTCCAGGGCATGGCCAGGCAGGGTGGGGCGGGGGGGATGGTGAAGAGAAAATTCTACGAAGGAGCCTTTTTTTTCCCAAGAGGATGAGAAAAAGACAATCTCAGCCCTTTTTTCTCAGAAAAATGTATTCTGAAACACGTTGGCTCAACTCTAGCTGGCACAAGGTAACATTTGTAAAACATGATTTCCAAGAGCTAATCTCTCAATGTAGGGAAATCGTAAAATCTTGCATGTGGTTAACACATGGCAATCACACATCTGCAACAAAAATGTGATTTGAAGCATTGACCATGCAGATACATTCATCCACATTCCGGAATTAGTCACAAATCCTAGCTGAATTTACACTGAGTTGCGAGGATGCATGTGCCACCATTTTGGTCCCAAAGCTGATAAAGCTTGTAATAACTAGGGTGACCACATGAAAAGGAGGACAGGGCTCCTGTATCTTTAACAGTTGCATAGAAAAGGGAATTTCAGCAGGTGTCATTTGTTTATATGGAGAACCTGTGAAATTACCTCTTCCTCACAACAGTTAAAGCTGCAGGAGCCCTGCCCTCTTTTAAATCTGGTCACTCTAGTATAGCTCCACAATTAAAGGTGCAGGAGATATGCTAGAGTGACCAGATTATCCTGAATTGTGGGCAATGTGTAAAATAGCTCTTTCTTGCATTCTAAGATTTGATCCAGGATCTGCTTTTCCCAAGAGGAGGGGCTTCTCTCATGAAAGGTCCCTCTGCTCAATGTTTGGAGATCCCCCTTCCCCCTTCCACAATTTGGCAGGGTCTCCTGACTCTGTGCATGGCATTGGCATGACAAGGAAGTCCACTTCTGCCACTGCAGTTGTTGCAGCTTAAATCTGGATTCAACCCTAGCTGTTCCGATGAATGGATTTCACTGTTAAACCCTCCATTTATTTATGTGTCCTGGGCCAGCGTCAAGGGTAGGTATGGTTGGGTACCTGCTAAAGTAGGGTGACCATATGACAAGGAGGACAGGGCTCCTGTATCTTTAACAGTTTAAGTGAAAAGGGAATTTCAGCAGGTGTCGTTTGTATATATGGGGAACCTGGGAGAAATTTCCTCTTCATCACAACAGTTAAAGCTGCAGGTGCCCTGGCCTCTTTTAAATATGGTCACTCTAGTATAGCTCCTGCAGGTTTAACTGTTGTGATGAAGAGGAAATTTCACCAGGTTCTCCATATATACAAATGACACCAGCTGAAATTCCCTTTTCTATGCAACTGTTAAAGATACAGGAGCCCTGTCCTCCTTTTCATATGGTCGCCCTAGCTAAAGGTTCACATCACATCTCATTAGGGATCCACTGACAAGAGCCCCCTGGCCTTCCTCTTCACCATTGCAACCTACCTCTCAGTCTAGCCCAGACACCAATGGTAGTGAGAAGGAGGAGTTACAGCAGATGCTACAGCCTATTTGTTCATTGGCTCTCTGCCTCCCAATCAAGCAAGTAGCAATGCTGAGTAAAGGGATGAGGAGAAATAGCAGCTGGTGACAATGGTGGTGAGAGGGTAGATGCACTGAGGGAGCCCCCCACCCCACCCCATTGAGGGTTTCTTGCCCAAGGGCCCTCATAAACCTGCAGCCAGCACTGTACGTGTTTGTACCATTGGAGGCCTGCCCTCAACCCATGCATTACGGTGCAGATTTCAGCTAGGTTTAATATTGATGGCGTCTGTCTGAGTGCTTTTTCTCATTGGCAATCTCAGGAGAGTTAACTCATGAGACTAGAAGAAATGAGATTGCCAAAAAACATGGACAAGTTGATGAACCTTGACACTTGATGTATTTGGGGAGCCTGAAATGGGTCCGACTGTGAGGTTTGGAAAATTACATTTATATCACACATGGAGGTTGCTGGTTGTGTGTGTTTTCCAGCAATGGTACAGCTTAAATGTACTTTTAAAAAACATTTTAAAAAAACCCTTCTGTTCATGGGAAGTGTTTTAAGACATTTTGTACACCTGCTAGTTCCATTTCCTTTGTTTAAACACATTTGTAGAAGCAGAGTTTATATATTTTCCCAAGAAAATTATATATGGTATTTGAGAGAATGTTTACAAGTAGATAGGTTGGGGACTGAATGATCAAGTGATTTCACACAGGTGTACGTTGCACTTTATGCCAACTATTGCACATCCATAATTAACATGCTACATAGGGATTACATCTCTGCACACACAGCTTTCTCCTCCACCCCTGTAAACACAGGCATAGACTCACATGCAGTGGCTATGTTACTATGGGCCTTCCTAGACCTGCTGGCTTACGTTAGCGCGCCTCCCCCACGCTTCCAGACGGCGGAGCCGCAGGGAGGACGCAAGCCCTGCGGCGTCCGCCATTTTTTGTTTGTTTGTTTAAAGGGGCCGTGGGTGGCCCGAAGACTCCGGGAAGGTAAGTGGCTTTTTATTTTTTATTTTAAAACGGGGGGGGGGGGGTGAAGGATGGGAGGGTGGGTGGCACGGGGGGAGGGTGGGTGCGATCGCGTCGCCGCCGCCCGAGCAAGCAGCCGAGCGGCGCTTGCCCGAGCAATGCCTGGGATGGGGCAGCATTGCCCGGGCAAGCGCCGCTCGGCTGCTTGCTCGGGCGGCGCACGGCGCGATCGCACCCGCCCTCCCCCCGTGCCACCCACCCTCCCATCCTTCGCCCTCCCCTCTCTTCCCCACCCCCCCGCCGATGGGCACAGCGCTCCGCGGCTTTTCACGGCTCCTCGCGAGTAAGCGAGGAGCCACAAAAAGCCGCGGAAGTCTCCACACTTCCTCCAGCCCCGGCCTGAGGCCGGAGCTGGGGAAAAAGCACGCTATATGACGCGCTAGACCAGGCCTCACTGCGGCCTGCCGCCGGATTCCCCTGTGCGTCATCTGGACGCACAGCAGGGAAACCGGGTTGGAAGGCGCGCTAAGGCCTGGTCTAGGAAGGCCCTATGTGTCTGACTGAAAGAGAGATCATACAGGGGTGTACAAGAGGCCCACCAGGCACAAGTGCCGCTTTATTGCTAATTACAATGTTTTCTTCGGCAAGGTGTTACCGCTATTAGCCTTGAAACAATTTTATGCTCCATTGGTAGGATATGCCTCAGCCATTCTTGGTGTAGTCATTGCTTTGGAATATGGCCAACAAAGCTAATTTCCACACAGAACACTCTCCGTTATTCACTGCCTCAGAAAAGTCCTCTGAGGTGGGCCCAGATAGAATTTGGTGAAAGAGAAAAACCTTCATATCATCTGCCATTTTAGTAACAAAGCATGCATTCCTTACTAATATCTACTTGACATGGCTGCATGATCGTACAGTATCAACAGCCATAGGTCATAAGGGTTGTCTGCATCCAGGGGTGGGGGTGGGCAGTGTTTTTCTTCTTCCTTTTCCATTGCAGAGCTTCTCTCTCTGTGTGTGTGTGTGTGTCTGTCTCTGTCTCTCTCTCTCTCCCTTTCAATTTTGTGCAGTTTCAAACTCGTTTTGTCCAGATGCTCTGGTATTTATTTATTTATTTATTTTAAAAAATCCTAAATCACAAAACTGTGGAAAGCTGACACATAGGCCTAATCTACACCTGCCACACAGAGGCCTAATCTAGACCTGCCACTTATCCTGGGCCACATGACGCACTGTTGATCCCGTGATGATCCAGAAATGACCACTCTGTTTTCCCGGGATATTGCTGGCTGCTTTTTTTCCTGTTCCCCCCACCACCTCTCTCTTGGGACAATCCAGAGGTCTGCGGGCGGTGTGCACCTCCCTCCTGATGTCATTGCTGTTCCTTGTGAGTAGCGGGGATCAGTGAACAGGTGCAGTGTGAGCCCATGGGTATTGCGAGTGAAGGGGAGAGCATTTTCACCATGTTTCAGGTGGATCTAGGTGTCTTCCAGTGCTGAGTGTTTTTTTTTTAAAAAAAAAACAGCTTTGCAACTCTGCTCTTGCGCAAGCATCAGAAGTAGTAAAAAACCCCACAAAAACACTTCACCTGGGGCGGCTCTCCTTTACTTCCAGGAGAGAACTTCCTCGTGTGTGGCCCCTGAGGGACAATCTCGGAAGCTGGAAACCCTGTGATCATCCCTCCCCACTCCCCAAAGGGCTGCAGGTGTAGATTAGGGGTTCATCTACACCAAGCAGGATATTCCGCTATGAAAGCGGTATGAAAGCAGTATGTAAAAGGCAGGAGCCACACTACTGCTTCATAGCGGTATTGAAGTGCACTGACAACTGTTGCAGCCCATTGACACAAACCATATACCACTTTCATACCTACTTGGTGTGGCTCCTGCCTTTTATATACCAATTTCATTCTGCAATATCCTGCTTGGTGTAGATGAGGCCTATAGTCACCATGACAGAATTGTATCCCTATAACCCGAGGTGTAGATCTGGCCCAGGACTAATATGCTGGTTGGAACACAGTTATCCTTTGGAATTACACTTGTATTTTAAGGGGAGATTCATAAGAAGCATGTATTTCTGGAGAAATACATATTTTAGGATAAAGTGTGTATAAAATGCACATTTTAGGCCCTAGAATGTATTGGAAGATGTGTATAAAATGTGTACTTCAGGGGAAAATGTGCTGAAGGGTTGGGTGCTGGTTATTTCCTTTATTTTTGTGTTTATAACTGTGTTTTTAATTCACTTGTTTTTATTTTATGTTTTAATTAAATCTTTGACTTTATTATTGACTTTATTATTTTTAGCCATCATGAGCATCATTTTGGGTGGGAAAGTAGGATATAAATCTAATAAATAACTAATGGTGTTCAATGAAAGCAGAAATGTTGTGGTTTTTTTAAATTTACAGACGGATGCAGGAACAGGGTGGAAAGGACTTGCAATTGAACACATGTGAAAGTGCCAGAGATACAGACCAAAACAGAGATTGTTTTGCCCATTTCGACCCTTTAGGCATTTGTTCCTCTTCAGTTCTTTAAAAGAAAACACAAGATAAATTAGCTGATATAATTTTATTTTATTTTTAAATCCCACACAAATTGGAACCAAACGAGAACATCTTTGCCTTTTCAACTGAAAGAGGGGAAAAAGTAGCCTGAAGACAAGGAGCCTCCCTGACAGCCAAAATGACTGACAAATTCTTGTGGTTTTCTCCAAAAGTCAAACCAAAATCCAGCCACCAGCCAAGCTCAGCTCTGGCAATTCTGCATTGCCTGGAAATGAGTGCAATCATATCCTAATAGCTATTTGGATAATTGTTCATAAGAGCAATCTGCCAACCCATGCTGCTGGACACGAGTCTTTATTACAAATATAGCATGTCGCTTAATCTGGAATATATTAAGATGTTATTTCTGTAGCTGCTTTTTCCCAACCTTTCAAGAATGGTGAAACCATTTATCAGTGATCGAGGAGAAAGGTTATGCGTATTGTATTTCTAGGCCAGATTTGGAGGGTGGAGAGATTAAACAATTTTAAGAGAAAATGTCCACTGAAGCTACACAGTAATTTTGGTTCTCCATTACACCATCTAGAAAGCAGTTCAGAAAGAAACCATCCAGAAAGAAATTACCCCCCACCCTTTCCTGCCAAGATGACTATGTTGCTTTAGCTGTGTTCCTTGAGGATTCCTGTAGATGAAAGGGGAATGAGGATCTAGAATAGCCTTCCACAACCTGGTGCACTTCAGATGTCTTGGATTTCAATTTCCCATCAGCCTCAACCATGATGGTCAATGGTCAGGAATGCTGGAAGGTGACATCCAATTTTTCCTAATTTCTTTGGTGCACATGTTTGTGTGCATTTTTTATTTTATTTTTTTGTATAAGAACTGCACTTCTTTTTAAAATCAGAACTGCAAAATTCAGAAGAATGGAAGAACCATTATGTTCAGATTCACAGATTAGCTTTGGAAGCACATATTAGGTCAGTTCATATGAAAATGCAATCCCAATGAATTTCTTTCTTTTTTTCCTTTGCCCCATGCCTAATCACAACCAGCTGGAGTATTGGGAAAACCTATGAGCACAGGTCTTAAACAAAAGGTCTGATCGGTGCGTGGAAATCAGGAGTGGGGCCAGTGAGGAGATCTCACTTTTTTATTCCCAATAATCCCAGAATTAAGGTCACCAGAGCCAGAGAATTTTCCAGAAGTGATGATCATGTAAGTCATTTTTATTCAGACACCTATTTTGAGTCTAGTGAGGAGTTAAAAAATATGTCAGTGATAATAGGTTGTGCTTTCCTGTGGAGAACCTCCTGCACCATAGTTAGTTGAGTGCCTTCATTTTTGCATTTAGCTTTTTCTTTTCTTCCCTTCTTCTTTTTAACTGCAAAAGCACCACACACACACACACACACAAAGTTGACATGTATTTGACAGAAATGAATTGTCTTTGGCTGCTACCTGAGCAAACAGGTACAAGGTGCAAGCTTTGCTTTGCTCTTACGTCTCTTGTATTCCCCGCGGAAGTCGTGCCAGTGAATCAATAAACCCAGTGTTTTCTGACTATGCCTACCAAAGGTGGCGCACAGAGAAAATACTCTTCTATTTATATCTAGAACTTAATGAAGTGAAATTATCACAGCCCGACAGGCACTTGGTGGTGTAACTCACAGGCACAGCATCGTTAAGTGAGATTTGCAGGCTGTTTTTATTCTATTTTTGTTGTAAAAATAATAATAATTAAAAAGTGAAATCCCAAATCCTTTAATCACTTCCAGTTTATATATTCATCATACTCATGGTCTTAACTCATCTAACTTGTGCTAAAAGATGGTTGATTTAATAAAAATTACCCCCTAAGGCCTCCAATTAATTACAAATAAGTGAAACAAACCAACCAGCCACCTTAATGCTAACCTGTAGACGCAAAACTGGCAAATGTATTTTTACCTGCAGCCCGATGGAGGTGTTCTGTTCCCTCTGGTCTTCCCATTGTGGGAGCGAAGGTTGAGAATAAGGAGACGTGACAATAAATAAGAGACGAGACAACTTTATAGCTGGATTTAAACAGGGCCACATTTTATTAAATGATCTGCAAGAGGGAATGAATCCTAACGGGCATCCAGTATGGCCTGTTGCCAGGCCCCTGAAGTTGGGCGAGCCATTCTCGGCCCAAGGGTAGGTGCTGCATCTTTTGCCTTCCCCCGGGCCTTCCCCTTGTGGGATTGGGGAACCTTCCTTTGTCACGCCCTAACTCACGCTGTCCAGCTCTGAGTGGATGAGTAGAGTCGGCCCCAAAGGTAAGTCGCATCTCCAAGGTAAGCCGTGGGGCTCGAAGCTGGGAGCCTCGGACTTACCAGTCACTGTGAACAGTGCCAAGTGAATGCTCACCATTCCCACACCACTCTGGATGCCCGTACCTAGCGCCAAATAGCAAAATGTGACCTAATTAGAACAAATTAGAACATTGTTATCTTTTCGGCGCCAGGTCAAGACTTTTCTCTTCTCCCAGGCATTTTTAACAGCATTTTAACAGCATTTAACAACGTTAAGTTTGTTTTTAATGGACCCCACAATTGTTGTTTTTAAATGGATACTGTTGTTTTTATACTGTTTTTATGTGTGTGTGTGTGTGTGTTTTTAAATTGTATACTTTTAATGTTTACTATTTTTAAATGTTGTAAACCGCCCAGAGAGCTTCGGCTGTGGGGCGGTATATAAATGTAATTAAATAAATAAATAAAATAAATAAATTAACCTATTAATACACCCAAGCTGTCTCACAGTGTGGAGTAGGCAAAAAAACTCCTGCACAATTCAGTACAGGAGTAAAAAATTCCTACTCAGCTCCGAACGGCAACCAGCAAGCCCACACTGTCTACAGGGAGGGAGGGGGGAGCCTCGCAGCAAAGAGGGGGAAGGGAGAGAGAGCCCCTTATTTATGAGCTCTCGGACCCCTCACCTCATGTGGCACCATACCAGCCCCAGCCACTCAAGGCTGGGTGCGTCTTCTCTGACCACGACCATAAACGCCTCCCCACGCCCAGGCTATGCTGGGCATGGCAGAATAGCCATTCTGCTTATAAGGGGCTCATATGTTAAATGAAGCATTGTAAATTTGAATTTTATTTTGAAGTTCTAAAGGGTAAACCTATTTTTCCTCCTCAGGCTGGAAATTCACCTTGCTGTTCATTTTATTGCTCAGGTAAAAGTGGTTGCAAACAGCAACAATAAAATGTTTCTAACCTGAACATACATGACATTAGTTGCATTCTGTTTATATTCTAAAATCCTTTCAGTGGGATAAAACTTGACATTTTCCAAAAGAGCTGAGACACACATTTAACTATAATATTTGCTTTTCAACAAAACAGGAAAAAAATGGAGGCATGAGCATTGATTTAATAGCAGCCATATGGGTAAATGTTGCCCAGTTTCTTTGGTTCCTGCTTTTTTTTAAAAAAAAAATACCATATTAATTTGCTAAAATGTATTTCACAATTTGGTGCAGGTGTACTGAACATTTTGCTATAAGTAAAACATTTTTTACCTTTTTGCTCTTTAGAAATCAACAGACTAAGGATAGACAGACAGACAGACAGATAGATGGCTCAAGGAATAGGTCATTAATAATAAACAGGGTTTGTTTATTTATTTATTTATTTAATTAATTCTGACCAGTCAGGTCCAAAACCAGGCAAGTGGCAACCCTTCCTGAAAAGACTGTTTTGGAAGATTTTTATATCTATATCATCCACTAAATCATACCTTTCCTTTGGTCACCAGGGAGGGCCTCAACCAACAAGGGACAACTTGCATTTGCCAATAACATTTCCTGTGTGTGAAATCTTGAACTTGAATGCACTCTGTCTAATTTCCATATGCAAAGTCAGGAGACCATTTTCTCCCAGGCGAGTAACCCTGTTTTATTTTGGTTTTGCCTCACCTTGCAGCATGTGGCTTGGCTCATGAGTTATCCAGAACGGTTTGTTCTTCGGGCAGCTTTCCGTGGTGTACCTGACATCTCTTTTTAGCACGTTATGATCCAGATTGCCTCGCTGGTGTGGTCCTGCCTTTTGGCAGGTTGGATGCTTAAACTGGAGGACCTTTTTTCTGTTTTCCAGCTCGGTTATTCTATGGCTGGGTTTCAAAGAGCTACTTTGGACTTATGCATGTCCAGTGGGCTTTTCCCTTCTCCTTTTTGAATGGCAGTTGGTCATGCCACATCACAAAAAGCATTTGAAACTCAGCATTCAAGCTTGTCATGCAGCAATGGCAGGGAATGCTGTCCAGAAAGCCCCCTTGACTGCACAGACCCATTTGTGTGGTTCTTTGGATCGAGGCCACGTATTTTACTCTACTTCATCACTTCACCCCTGACTACACTGAGTTTTATTGAGCCCTAATATGATTAAATACACAGGGAATAAAACCCAGACTTTTAAGAGTGAACCATTCAAATCCCTGAGCCTGGATGGACAAATCTTGTCAGCCATGGTTTTTCCTACATTTGGTGGTTTTTTTTTTTTTAATGTATCTCAAATTCTTTTTGTCTTGCATATTAAAATCATTATGAATTTTGGTAAATTCTTATCAAAACTGATCAGTAATGAAATACTCTCCCATTCTTACAGGGTAGGGTGACCATATTTTGGAAACCAAAAAGGAGGACAACATGGTCGCCCCCCAAGGGGGCGTGCCCAATACCAAGGGGGCGTGCCCACCCGAACATAGCCTTGGTCACATGTCTGATTTTACAGCACACATTTAAGACAAATCTGTTCTACATAGCATCTTAATGTTAAAATCACTGAAATAAAGAACAAATGAGAGATTCAGTGTATCTGAAATTAACTTCATTCACTCCTACTTTTGTAGGTTTTGCTGTACTTTGAAGCTTTTGCTATACTCTGTGTGTTACATTCTCCCCTTCCCTCAAATATCTTTTCTGACTGTATCTTCACTCATTGCAAGCTGGTGTTGTTGTTAACATTGTTTGCTACTGCCCCCAGATCTATTTCAAATTTGGTACGGCTAAAGCTCTACATAAAAGCTTTCATGGTGCCAACTTTCAGCTCTTTATCTTTAAAAGTGACAGTTTAAAAAATAATAATTTTAAAACCTCATTTTTTAAAAAATTCCTAAAAAAATCAATGGATGAACAGATCTGTTTCAAATTTGATGTGGCTAAAGCTCTACCTAAATCCTATCATGGTACAAAGTTTCATCTCTTTATCTTTAAAAATGACGATTTTAAAAATAATAATTTAAAAACCTCAATTTTAAAAAAATTCCTAAAAAATCAATGGATGAACGGATCTGTTTCAAATTTGGTGTGGCTAAAGTGCTACCTAAATCTTTTCATGGTGCAAATTTCATCTCTTTATCTTTAAAAATGACGATTTAAAAAATAATTTTAAAACCTCAATTTTTAAAAAATCCCTTAAAAATCAACGGATGAACGGATCTGTTTCAAATTTGGGATGACTAAAGCCCTTCCTAAGAGCTACCATTGTACCTAGTTTCATGTCTTTATCTTAAAAAATGACGGAGTTATAAGCATTTTTGTTAATTCCCATTAGAGCTGCTCTTTGAAAAAACATCCGGATTTCCCCTCCCAGATTTGCCATCAAAAACCCGGACAAATCCGGTCATATGGTCACCCTATTACAGGGGCCTTGTCATTCAGGCAACCTTTTACAGATATGGAAATTGAGCAAAGGGGAGCGGCTACTTGGATACTTTAACAATGGGCTCATCTACACCAAGCAGGCTATTCCACTATGAAAGCGGCATATGAAAGGCAGGAGCCACACTACTGCTTTATAGTGGTATTGAAGTGCATTGTCAACTGTTGGGGCTCATTGAGACATACCATATACTGTCTTCATATTTCTATATGCTGCTTGGTGTGGCTCCTGCCTTTTATATACCGCTTTCATAGTGGAATATCCTGCCTGGTGTAGATGAGCCAAAAAGGTGGCCTTTCTGTTCCATATGTATCTGAAAACCTTGTCTTCTAAACTAGGGCAAGACCTACACTACTGCTTTATTACAGTTTATTATGGTTTTGACAACTGTTCAGGCCCAGGACATATTCATTATACCATTTTCAAAACATTTTTAAAGTGTTATATCCTGCTGGGTGCCGATCTGGTGGATTCAAATCATGCTACTTGGAACTTCACCTTCAAAAATCTGAGTTCCTGAGGACAACATGTTAGTGTAAGAGAGAAATGCAGAAATCTTAATGCCTAGCCTCTTAATTCCGCACCGCACCCCACATATCCTTTTAACTACTTCTGTTTCTTTTACTTTCTAAAAAGGAGGATAAACTTTTCATTAGTTTATGGGTTTGACTGAAATGCCCGTAATTAGGTTCCTCTTCCTTCACTGCTTTCAGTGGCACATTGAGCTCCCCCAATGCACACAAAATTTAGTGCTTCTGCAGTAGCACTTCTCAAAACAAACAAAAGATTTGAGAACCAGCCATCAAGCCTTCAATGTAATAAAAAGGCATTTGCTTCTTCTTTTTACCATTTACACACAATCAGGGCCTTGTAGCAAGAAAGGTCTCTCTCTCACTTTCCTCTTCCTCCCTCCCTCCCTCCTTCTCTCTCTCTCTCTCTCTCTCTCTCTCTCTCTCACACACACACACACACACCACTTTAGTGATCATTTCTCATTTGAAGGGACTTGTACCAGCAACTACCATTCCAAATAACAGAAGCGCTTAATAAGCAGCAAATGGACAGTTGGAATCAGAATATTGTACGTTGGATTACAGGTAGATGGAATCTGTCAATTTTGTCATCTCTCCATTTCTATTTCCCCCCCCCCCCCAATCTTACATTTGGTTCATCTCAAACTCAGATTTTTTTTTAACTCCACATGAAAATGTCTACGCATTTTTTAATGCATTCTTCCTAATATATGCATTTTTATGCAAAAGTTGTACACCAATGGTCGGAATCCTTGGAGTTGTAGACCCAAACATCTGGAGGACATGTGGTTGGGAAAGGATGCTCTAGAGTGTCTTGATGTGCCATGTGGAGGATGGAAAATCTGGTGACTTAGAGCAGAGTTGCTTTATATAAATGAAGTGTGGTAACACAGCATTTAATATTAGAGGCAATAAACACAAGCTAGAGCCAGTTTAGAAGAAGTTCAAAACAACTTACTTTATTAATGCTTTTATATACATCGTCAAAGAAGACTATGGCCCTTTCTACACCTCCTGGCCTTCCAGGAAGGAACGGGGAGAATCTTACAATATTCTGCTTGCAACATCGTCCCCCTGGATTCACAACATCCTGGGAGGAAGGAGGGATGTTGCATCTGCCATATTTTTTTAAAGGGGAGATGAGCGCAACTGCGCTCCAACAAAAATGTATTTTTTAAAAAAAACATGACCCTGCTCTCTCCCCCCACCCACCCCGATGGGCACAGAGTGTCCAAAGAGCTTCATGCCTGTTTCCCACCTCCTCACGTTTACTCGCAAGGAAGCAGGATGAAGCAGGGGCAGGTGGCTACACATCTCTCACAGTCCCAGGATGGTCCCAGGACCGCAGAAAAACCAGGAAATATCCATTTTCTGGTTTCCCAGGGTCATCCCCAGTTGACCCTGGGATCCCCTGTGCATCATTTGGATGCACAGGGCCAACCCTGGGACAACCCTGGGAAAAACCAACAGTGTAGAAAAGGCCTATCTAACACCTTTCAACTAAAAGTGCTCCATAAAGCTGGGTGTGTGAGTGTAAGTAAGTGAAGGCATGAGATATGGGGCTGATCTACACCAAGCAGGATATAACACTTTTAAAACGGTGTGAAAACAGTATTTGTTATGTGTCCTGGGCCTGAACAGTTGTCATAACCATTATAAACCATTAAAAGCAGTAGTGTAGATCCTGCCACGGTTCCTTGCTTCCCTCGGGGAGACAACACAAGTTGTCCATTGCAGAGGCAAAGAGGAAAAGGAAGGGGAGGGAGTAGGAAAAAGGTGCCAATCAAGTTAAGGACAACAAGGTGGATGAACAAGACAAGCGGCTTTTCATGAATACGTTTTCAATTGCCGCCTAGTATCTGGAAGCTGTACCTCTTCAATTCTCATGTGTGGGACCATGTGTTTTCAAGATGGCACCCACCCACCCCCTTTTCATGTCACAATCTGTCTGCATGTGTCACTGGCACATAAGAGATAGGCCTAGGCTAGAAACCCTTTTCCTCAGGGTTTGAATCTGGTGTCACCGCCTCTTTAATAGAGGTTGTTGTTGTTGTTGTTGTTGTTGTTGTTGTTACTGCGGGGTGATGGTGGTGGTGTAGGTTGGTAAAAAAGCTTCCTTTTTAGGAAGACATTTATGTGGTTAACTGGCTGTTTTCCTGCACATGTATTAACTGTGCAGGATTTTGTATATTTCTTTATTTATTGCTGCTGTTTTTGAGTATCTCTTACTGCTATTTGGTGATGTGCATTATAGTCTTCGAATTTAAGTGAGATCTTAAACTATTAGTCTGTGATTTTATCATTGTTGTCAGCTGTCATCTTGAGCTCTTCTGAATGAAAGTGGGGTATAAAGTTGTTGTTGTTTTTAATTTTAAAATGTTTTGGGCTTCTTTTTCAGTGAAACAACCCAGGAAGCCCAACAAAGACATTTCTAGGGGGAGGGGGGAGAGGGATTCCTCAATGCCCCCAAGCTGTCATCAGATTTCACAAAAAGTGAAATTCAAAGTGAATTTTGAGCTTCCTGCTTACAAGAAGAAACATCCAAAGAATTTTGAGGGAAGCCAAAAAGAGTTTTGATAAGACTTGAAAAACATCCAAGGGGAAGTACATTCATATACTACTCTTGAGAAATTTCCTTCACGAAAGATGAGCCATTTGATAAATGCTGCTTGTAATATCCAACTGTACACTGGTCAAAATGGTAATTTAACACAGAGAAGTCTCTGCTGAACTGGAGATAAAGTTTGGGGCTTTCTTTATTTCCCAGGACTATTAACAGGCCAGTATAATGAGAAAAGAAGTGAAAAGAATTCCAAACATGGTGTATTTTCACTAAAAATACTGAATATGTCAGGAGGACAAGCCAAGAGGAGAGTTTAATATCTTATGAAAAGGAAGAATTTTCATAATGGTTCTTGGCAGGATCATTCTCTCCCTCCCTCGCTCCCTCCCTCCCTCTCCCTCTCTCTTTCTCTCTCTGCCACGGAAGCTGGTGATTTTCTCTTGTAAGAGCAGGGATCATTTCTTTTAAGCAAGCACTGAGAGCAGGCTGGGCTCATTTGCTCAAAGAGGAAACCAGGAAATTATTATTTTTAATATTTTCAAACACCAACATATTTAACTGCAAGATAGATGTGATATGTGTGGCTATATATTTAAGAAAGGTAGTCCAGCTAACTTCCTGTCCACCCCCTCCTCTATTTCCTCTGTGTGTGTGTATATGAAAATCAGAAGAGCCATGCTGGATCAGACCAAGGGCTCACCTAGTCCTGCATTCCATTTACAAAGTAGTCAACCAGCTGCCCCTGGGAAACCCTCAGGCAGGACCTGAGTGCAACAACACTCTCCCACCCATGTTCCACAGCAACTGAGGGACATAGGCATACTGCCTCTGATACTGGAAGTAGCATATAGCCATCAGGACTAGTAGCCATTGATAGCCTTCTCCTCCAGGAATTTGTCTAATCCCCTTTTAAAGCCACCCCAATATACCTTGCAGTAGTAACGTTCTTCAATAGTCATGTTGAAGGCTATACTGAAATAAAGGTTGGTATTCCAGTAATACTTCCATGCATCTGCCTGAACCAGGTTGAGAGGACCTGTGACTATGTGTTGACCTGTGGGGGGACCATTATTATTATTATTATTATTATTATTATTATTATTATTATTATTACTATTTGTTTACCTTAAAACAACAACAATTCTGCTGCTCCATTGATCAGGAGATGGTTGGTTGGTTTTCTTTCCAATACGTTGGATGATGAGCCATTCCAGAGTGTTGTGTGTGTGTGATGGAGATGTCCCCTGCCACAAAAAGAAAAAAGAAATTAAATTCTGGGGTGCAGAAGCGGCATCAGTGATGGGGGGTGTTTTGGGGGGTGGGAATTCCCTTTCAGTTTTGGGGTTTAACATGATTTTCATAATATCTTCCTTTTGTAAAATTTGCATCTCTATACAAGTCGATGAAGACAATGGGATCCTTGCTGGGATGGTTCTTGTCTCCCAGAACAGTCATTTTTGGTGCTGCAGCCTTTCCATTCCCATATGCTTTTCAGTGGAGGGACACAGTCTGTGTTGACTTGCGTAGGGGTAAAAAAAAAAAGGCTGCAGCCCTGAGGTTGGTTGGTAGGGAGGGATAAGCTCCCTGCTATCAAGGACCATTGGGGTAACAGAGTAATAGATGCATAAAAGGAAAGGAAAAACTTCAGAACCTTTTCAATGATAATGCTATCTCCAGTATTCGAGGCAGTAAGCCTGTTTGTACCAGTTGCTGGGGAACATGGGTGGGAGGTTGCTGTTGCACCATGTCCTGCCTTGTTGGTCCCTGGCCAATGGCTGGTTGGCCACTGTGTGAACAGAGTGCTGGACTAGATGGACCCTTGGTCTGATCCAGCAGGGCACTTCTTATGTTCTTATAAGGGGGTTAGCTTCATGCTGCCAAGTTGGTGCGTCATTTCCCCAAAACCTCGTACTTTCGCTCCTGCAGGGTTGTGCCAATAATCCCCATGCCAAGGAGTAAGTGTGGGGTTTATGGCTGTCATTCACCCCCTCCCCCATTTCTCCCTGAGACTAGGGTGAGGAGGAGGAGGAGGAGGAGGAGGAGGAGGAGGAGGAGGAGGAGGAGGAGGCAGCAGCTTGTGGGGGAGAAAATAATTTGTTTTAAGAGGAGGAAGCAGTGGTGGCAGCAGCTCGGGGGAAAGAAAATAAAGGCTTCTCCTCACAGCAAGGCTGGACGGGGCGTTCCAGCATCCATTCTGCTCGCCAGCCCACCCCCAGCCCTGTGCTCAAGCGGATAGCGACCAATTAAGGTTTGCCATCTACAAGGAACACTCCCAGAATGGCTCTGGAGTGGTTCTGTAGCGAGGACAGACCAGCGGAAGAACCGGGATGCCATCGCTCTGGCTGGAAAAGTTGGGGTAAGTCCCCGATTTTTCAGCCATGCACTTTCAGGTCTTTGCCCCAGGGTGGCTTCGAATCTGTGGCTGCATCATCTAACTGACACCGCACAGATTTGGAGCCACCCTGGGGCAAAGAAGATGTCAAGACAGCCCCAAGGTCAGTGCAGAAACAACACCAAAATAAATTCTATAGCACCCTGGGAATGAGTCAGAAAACTGCAAGCATCTTTCACAAAATGTTGTTATTTCTTATTTCATTCTACTGAACTATTTCAGAGCTATTAGGAATTGTCATTTGGTAAAGACATATATTTCCATTATGGTTTGCCAATTTGAAACATTGTCAGAGAGGGCAGACAGTTTTCTTTCAAAGAGAATTCACATAGTGGAATTCTTGCTTAGGGCTACAATCTTATACACTCTTGCCTGGGAGTAAGTTCCATTGAACTCAGTGGGGCTTACTTCCAAGTAGGCATGCATAGGATTACACTATATTTGTTTGTTTCATTTATATACCGCCCAATACCCGAGGCTCTCTGGGATTCACAAAAATTAAAACCATAGAATAAAGGTTGAAGTATAAAATATGGAAACTTAAATCACAATAAGTACAACCAGAATAAAACCGAGCAGCAATGCAGAGGTTTTACAGATTTAAAATATAGATTTAAAACATCAGAGTTAAAAGACTAGGATGACAAAATACTAAAATACTGGTGGGAAAGAGTACAATGTAGGTATAGGCACCGGAAAGGGTACAATGTAGGTATAGGCATAAAGCTCAAATTACATTTCTTTCCCATCAAAGTAACAAATTTTGAAACTGAAATAACAGTACAAAAAGGTTGACACACCTGAAATGTGTGTCATGTTTTGTGCTTTGACCCTGTCATATTTTCCCCCTTGTGCAATAAGAGTAACTCCCTGGGTATACAACCAAGTACATGTGGCCAGTCGAAGAAGGGAACCCTCTGTAACTGCACATGAAGGAGAATGTGGGGAAAGGGCTCTTGAGAAAGAGGCTTAAAAGGTTGTGCTTGGCAATGGATCTGGAGGGATGTGCCCTGGAATAACTAAGCTGCCAAAGTACTCACTGTGAAAAAAAGGGGGGGGGACCTGTTGACATTAGCATCATGTTCCCTGATAGTTTGTACTGTACTGGACTAGAGAAAATATATACCCCAGACCATTTGAGAACTTTAACTCTTTACATGAGAAGATAACACAGGACGTCTACATATAGATCTAAACGCATGTCTGTCAATTAAAGAGTCAAAACAAACCAGAACAGGAACTGAAACCTGGACAAAACCTTTATTTTCCCCTGAACTAGAACAGAATTTAAACCATTATTGAAAATCTAATTTCGACCCGAATAGGAACAGAACCTCCATCCCTCAATTTAAGCAAACACCAGGCTACAGATTTTTCAATACCTGTTTGGCTTACTGGTCTATTCACTGAACTCCTGAAACAAAATCTGGCAAGAAACACATCTGCTGATTAAAGGCTGCAGTCTAACATAGCACACTGTACTAAAGTGGTGGAGGAAAACTCAGAAGATAACATTTATGTTTATGAGTGCCTCTCCAGTAGCCCAGGATCTTTTCATGCATTCCTTGGTGGCAAACCTGAGTTTGTGACTGGATGTGCACATGACAGGGAGCTGTAAGCAATCTTGCCCCCTGATGAGTGTGCCTATACAATCCATAGGTTGTTCTCATTTCTTTAGGTATAGAGATATTTGGGTGTTGTTGTTTTTTAAAAAAAACCAACTTAGATGTGAAAGCCTAAAAGCACAACATATTAACCAGCCTTTCGTAGCATTTAACATTGTTCTTTCTCACTTTTTCGTTCTAAATTTCTTAACTTCCAGAGATTTAGATAATGGTCTTGATTTTATCCATAGCCGCACAAAAAGCAGTTTGGGACTTTCATGGATACAACCCATGTGATGCAAACTCTGTTTCTGGCTTTCTACATCCCTTTCCACTACCGAGAAAGAAATATAGGTAGTAAGAGGTTGCTGGTAGTATGATGTAGAACACAATATCAACTTGGCTGTTACTGCATTCCAGCAGCTACATATGTAGGGATAGATGAAGAAAATTTCTAGAACTCCACTGCTGGTTTAGGCCAGACTTTCTGCTCCCCACATGCCGTGACTGTGATGTCTCACCTGAATCCAGTAGCCTCACACACCGGTGAAGTACTTCCTGCACAGAAGAAAAGAGTCAAAGTGCTCCATCACACCACATTTTTCCCCAGGTTGTCCCCACACTATCCGCCTCTGTTTCAACAGCTAGCACATGCATCCTTTCACTAGTGTGGGCTCACATCGCTAACATACTGCCCTGTCTCTTCCCTTCTACTTCCCTTTGCAGTTCATTGGTTGTTGTGGCTGAGAGGGACTTTTAGATGAATGTGGGTTCCTTCCCCTGCCCTAATTCTTATTTTCATTATTATTATTATTATTATTATTATTATTATTATTATTATTATTATTATTATTATTTTCTGCGCAAATGCAATTGAATGCAATTCTGGTAGGCTGAAATGGTGCAATGGTGTATTTAAGGGATTAAGGGATTAGGGAAAATCAACCCCTTGCATGTCCACAGACTGGTCTGCCCATCCTAGTTTCAATGAAGTATTGTTGCAATGTATACTGTTAGTTTTACCCTACCCTGTGCCTGCTTACCCTACCCTGTGCCTGTTGGCATTCTCTTCCCCTCCTTATTGTTTTACTATGATTTTATTAGATTGTAAGCCTATGCAGCAGGGCCTTGCTATTTACTGTTTTACTCTGTACAGCACCATGTACATTGATGGTGCTATATAAATAAATAATAAGAAGAAGAAGAAGAAGAAGAAGGAGGAGGAGGAGGAGGAGGGGTGGGGAGAGAAAACGCATTCTCAATGCTTTCCCTAGGATCCTTAAAAACCGAGTTGGAGGACCGAAAGTACAATGGACCAACACAGTGAACTCCGTACCAATGATCCAGCAGGTGTTCCCAAGGAGAATGATGAGGAAAGGAAATTGAAATGGCATGCTAGAGGAGAACCACCCAGCCCTTTGCTTTACTCAGCGACACTGCCTTACACACATGCCGTTCCACAGACACAACCCCAGCAGAAAAAATCAGGACAATCTGAAATAGCATCAAAAAGAAAATTACACAGGAACAGAACAGTGATGTTATCAAGCGTGGCAAAAAGAACCAGACTTTCTCCGTACAAAAATAAAATGGAAGAGGAGGGAGAAACGACACGATCACAGCAGGATGGGTACGACGTCATGTGAGTGCTGCGCTGCAAAACTGGACACCAGGCATGTCGAGAGTGTGTTAAAATGCTGGTGTGATGGACCTCAAAACCTCTTTTGTAGACTATGGACTTTGCTAGACCTACCTGGGAATCTGGGCCTGTAGAGGGGCCAGACCATGCTAGAAGTAGCACAGGCTGTCACTCCTGTCTACACGTAACACATGACGGGGTAAAGGAAAGCTCCGTCGCATCGGCCATTTTTTGTTTGTTTAAAGGGGCCATGTGCGCAGGAGTGCACCAATGAGAAAGGTAGGTTGTTGTTTTTTAAAAAAGGGTTCCCCGCTCCCCTGCCCCTGATTTCCCCCCTGCGATGTCTAATGCCCCCCGCCCGCCCGCCATGTCTGATCCCCTGCCCGCCATGTCCAATGCCCCCGCTGCCCGCCCACCTGCCCGCCATGTCCAATCCCCCGCCCACCCGCCATGTCCGATCCCCCCACCCGCCATGTCTGACCAAAACAGACATTACTTGAAATCTGTATCAATAAGCCTCATCTTTTCTCTTCATTTTTACTCTAGAATAGGTGCAGGGGGTGCTGATACAGATCCTGAAAGGCGTCTAGCCCCAGACACTAGAGTCCCAATCTGGACTGTGCCCCTGCACACACTCTAGAGTAAAAATGAAAAATGACTGAGAGGACACAGCAGCTCTGTAGCAGGAATGAGTTTTCAAGGGACTGACTGAGAAACGGAACGTGAGGTATGTGAGCTCCTTTGGCTGTGGAAGCAGGACTTCCTTTCCCTGTTTACTGCCTTGGAGGAGGAGGAGGAGGAGGAGGAGGGTGGTTGGGTAAAGGGCTCTGCCTAGGGCTATTTGAAAATGGTTTTGAGATGACTGTTCAGGAAACATTTTTGCTATGGACCACATAGTAGTCAGAGGTTCTGGTTTAAGTTTACCACTTGAACACCACTTGAGACTCTCAGTACATTTATAATACTGGCAAATTTACTGATATAGTTAGTTTTATCCTACTTCGGGAAGGTATGTCTAATGAAATCCTTCCCACTCCCAACCATTGACATTTTACATTTTTTTTTTTTTTTTTTTGGTAATATAGAACACATCTTGTCATCCAAAGCCGCTGAGCCTGCCTGCCTGCCTGCCTGCCTGTGGGCTGCTTCTCCCGTGCAATTCTGTTGTCTCTGTGTCATTCTGACACAGTCCACAGGGTTGTCTCATGAAAATGGCACTATGCGGAGTGGTGGCAGACTTTGTCACAATTTCCAGAATTATTCCAGCAGAATGTTTTGGCACCACCGCAGCTGTGGAAAGCCACTTTAAAGAATACGCTTAGACCAACAGTACACAGCCAAAGATGACTGTGTGAACCGGCTTTGTATGTTGAGTTTTGTTGTATAACCCTGTGTGTGGTACTTTACATCTCGGCTGTCTTTGCTGCTGTAAAAAAACAACAACACCTTAGCTGCTACAGCCCCATGGAGGACTCCATTCCCTGCTTTGTTCACCCAAACCATTGATTCCCGCATTGCCCTGGCCCACCGTTCCCAGAAACAAAATATGTGTCAGAAGGAGGGCTGTGCTGTCTGCAGCCGCTTAGGTGGGAGAGACAGAGGAGTTCTCCGAGTTTTATGGAGTGTGTCACAGGGGAGGCGTCTCAAAATGAAATGAGGAGCCCCAAGGGAAAGGCAGGAGCGCGAGGCAGCCCCACCTGAGTGTGTCTTGGGAGGAAGCCCATTGCCTCGTATTTTTTAAAAGGGAAAAAATAATAATAGTAACTGAACCGAGCCAAGAATATCAAGCAGTTCATAGCTGTTAAAAAGCCAGGGAACGCTGAGTCGCGCCTGTCCAATGTTTTTCTTCCAAACAGGCCTGACCACCCTCCCTACATAACATCTTATTTATTAAAGCTAAGGTTGCTCAACTGGAACAAAACCTATGCATTAGCCAATGCCCAAAGATTTAAATATAACTACTCATGAGTAAGTACCATTAAAGTCAGTGGCACTTGCTAATGAGAGAGTGTATTTTAGGCTCACAGCCCGTATTTTTATTCATCCAAGCAATTTTTTTGGACCTTTAAAGGTAATCCTTTTGGGGGGAGAAACGGGGGAAGTTGGGGAATAAAGCGAAACAAATATTTATACTCTGAGGAGAGAAAATGGTTTTATAAAAAGGGTGAAAAAGTAACATTAGGCTTTCCTTTTCAGAAAGATTGGCATGTAATAGGTTGGAATGCCACTCTGGAAGCCATTTAAACCACCTTTTTAAAAAAAGTACGGAAAATCATACTGCTCCATCTGAGCAATTAGGCGCTGTCGCTAAATTACAGAACATTCTGGAGTATGAATTTAAGACAAAATGGGATGCCCAGGTAAAGGATGGTCCTTTCGTGTAACTCACATTCCTCCCGGTTGAAGCGCCTCCTCGCAGCACTGGCTTAATTCATAAAAATAAAAAACTAAGAAGAGCCCTGCAGGATCCGACCAAGGGTCCATCTAGTCCAGCATTCTATTCACACAGTGGCCAGGCAGCTGCCCCTGGGAAACCCACAAGCAGGACGTGAGTGCAACGTGTCCTTCATCACCATAAGACACGGTGATAATTGCCAGCTCAGCTGGATTTCCAAAATCTGATCTTTTCATGATATACCAATGACTATTAGATGTGATAACTGGACCTGAAAGGTTTATATTGATGGCATACATCTGGTTACCAAATGTTGATGCTTAACAAATGTCCTTGATGCTTATTACTATATTTGTGTGAGCTTCTCAGGGACGTTGGTTTAGCTATGGCCACCACTGGACACAAAAGCTAACATGAGCTAGAGGCCATTGTTTCAACCCTGTATAGCATGTGTGCCAAATCCATACCACTGGTGTTTCCCAGGCCAGATCTACGCCTTGTGTCAGTCATTAGTAATGTGGAATAAAAAGCAAGTTATAATGCTATGAAAGCAGTATATGGAATGTGGGGGGATCATGAGATGAGCGTTTTATCGCACGGTCGTTACTGACCACTCACAGATGTTCATGTGTCCTTTAGACAACGGGGTCCATCCCCCACTCCTTCTGCTCATTCTTCCATTGCAAATTTTTTTTAAAATAATCAGAACTGGAAAATCCAACTTACTTTTTTAAAACGAAACTTGCCCCCATTTCCAGCTGTGTGCAGGAAAAGAGGCACACTAAAAATGCCCACTGAATGGGCCATATGGTTGCTGCTGCTTCCTCTTTCTCTCCCTGTGTAAAGAGATCATCACTATTGTGGAACAGCAGTAGGAGCCCATAGTGTGATGGTAGGGAAATGTGAAAATCCACCCCCCCCCATCTAATGATGCTCTGGATTGTGCCCCAACAGTTATCAGTGCACTTCAATACTGCCATAAAGCAGCAGTGTAGACCTACCCCAGAAAGCTCTACCCTCATCCACTAGCAGCCCCCCCCCATTTCTCCCAACTGCCAATTGGTCATTTTATGGCTTTTGCGTGATTTTTCTCAAATTCTAAAAGGTTGGCTATATGAAGGGCTAGTTATTGGTGGTAGGAGCTTTAAGTTAAAAGACACTGTTATCTTTGGTATTTGGGGTTTTGTGGGGGGTCTGTCTTTTTGCCTTCAGCCCTCCCCACCACTGGAATGCAGCCCCTAAGACTGAATTTGGCCCTTGGGCTAAAAAGAGGAACGGCATCCCTGCTGTGTAGGATTCCGGCTAATGTGTTGGACTAGATGAATGTCTAGTGTAATTCAATAAACTGATTCTTGTACATTTGTGTGGTAGCTGAAAAATGGGTTTTCACCCCCACCTTTCTAAATAACAACCAAAAAAAATGCTTTAAAAAAAGTCAGATTTAGTCCTGACTTTTTTGTTTTGTTTCACTAATTTTGTACCATTTACCATTTTTATAGCTCCATGCTCCATCCTCACCCAAGCAGTGTTGGTGGCATGTCCGACAACCACGAGGGCTTTAGATCCTATTGGGTTTTTTTTCTTTCTCTTCACCCACACTGTTATTGTAAATATCAACAAATCAGAACAGAAAATACATCATGTAAAGAATTTTTTTTTTACATATATAGGGATATCATCATTTTTCATCACGTGTACAGTTCATTTAAAAAAGGGGGGAATCAAGTATCAAGAAAAGCAGACCAGTTATCCAGGTATTCATCCACTCGCAAATTACGCCTATATAACACCCTTTCAGAAATTGAGTGTTATTAGGTCCTCAGTCCAGTGTATTATGGGAGGTATCACCATCTTTCAATGTGATAGTGTTTTTGGCTGTCGTAAGGGCCCTGAAGATCCATCTACACTGACCATGTGTTGACTTCCAAGAAGCTGGTAGGTAATTTAGGAGGACAAAGTGTCCCCCAAAAGGCCCCCCCTTGCTCTACTGATACTGGAGCTACGACATGAGAGAGACAAGGGCCACAGATGTTTCTGCAGGAGCTCGGATGGTCATGTGATGGTGGATCTTCCCCTTTGGTGGATCTTCCCCTTTTATGATGGATCTTTTTCTCTGTCCTTCAAGGGGGTGATCTGAACTATTCTATGGCCCCTGGAATGCAATCCCAGAGACCAGGGGGTTGTCTGTATGTGGGGAAAGCCCCACAGTACCTGCAAATCTGCGCTGTGTCAGTTATATGATGCAGCCACAGATTTGCAGCCACAGCAGGGCTTTTCCACTAAGTTGTGCTTTGAAAAAGTCAGGGACTTACCCCAACTTTTTCAGTGGGAGCGAGGTCAGTACTAGGGGTGTGCATGGACCCCCCAATCCGCTTCGTGGCCCAATCCGGAATATCTGGATCAGGCCCGATCCTCTTCGCGCCGCTCCGCCCGTCTCCACGGAGACGAGATCCGGCTTCGCCGCCGTCACTATATGGGCGGTGGCGGCGACGCAAGATAAGCCACCCACCCACCCCACCTCCTCTCCGTCGCAGGCTTCAATTGAGGCCCCAGTTGAAGCCGGAAGAGGCCTCGGCCTTCACTTCCGGCTTCAACCAGGGCCTCAATTGAAGCCCGCGATGGAGGAAGGTAAGTGTCCCTCCTCCCTGCTCCCTTACCTGGCGCCGCCGCCACCACCGCATGGATGGCGGTGCCGGCGGTGCCAGGTAAGCCAGGGCCCTGCCCCCTTATCTTCCTCCGTCACGGGCTTCAATTGAGGCCCTGGTTGAAGCCGGAAGAGGCCTCGGCCTTCACTTCCGGCTTCAACCGGGGCCTCAATTGAAGCCCGCAACGGAGGAAGGTAAGTGTCCCTCCTCCCTGCTCCCTTACCTGGTGCCGGCGCCGTCGGTGGCGCATGGATGGCGCCGGCGCCAGGTAGACCAGGCCCCCACCCCCTTACCTTCCTCCGTCGCGGGCTTCAATTGAGGCCCCGGTTGAAGCCGGAAGGGGCCTCGGCCTTCACTTCCAGCTTCAACCGGGGCCTCAATTGAAGCCCGTGATGGAGGAAGGTAAGTGTCCCTCCTCCCTGCTCCCTTCCCTGGTGCTGCTGCCGCTGCCGCCACATGGATGGCAGCGCCAGATTAGTCCCCCTCCCCCCCACTTACCTGCAGGCGAAGCTCCGGATTGAGGCGATCCTCTTTGTCTCGATCCGCAGCCCCCCTGACTCTCTTCGCCTCCGCCTTTTTTGGAGGCAAATTAGGCCGCCTCACTCCTGCTTCTCTGAACCGAAGAGAAGCGGAGCACATCCCTAGTCAGTACAGCTGTTCTGACATTTGACCTGGCTCTGGGACCACTCTGGGGGTGATCCGGTGATTGGTAACCTTCCACTAGGAAGGGGCAGCGGTTCTGGTACCCGGATAACTACCAGAAACCTAACGCTCTCACCTCATTGTTGGGATTATGCCACTCCAGGTAAGAAAAATTGCAGGGGTTTGGGGGAAGCCTGCGCCAACTCGGTGCCGTGAAGACAGGGCCCATATGGTTGTGGCCAGAAGTATTCAATCACGAATTAATAGAAGTGAGGAATCAACAACATAAAATGTAAACAAACCAAATTCACAGATGACAGGTTTAGAGATGCAGAAAATGGAAGAGCAAATTGTTTGTTTAAGCATACAATGTCTTCTCCCTTATCAACCTACCTGATCACTGAAGTCATCAGAGGACATGCTTCTGATGGTTCCACATGGCCCAAATGGAGTCCACCTGGAGAAGAGTCTCCTTTCTATGGAACTCCCTACTTCTGGAGGTCAGGCAGGTGCCAACCCCATTTTGTTTATGATGCCTCCTGAAAACATCTTTATTTCAGGAAGCCTTCCTTGAGTGAGCAGCCACGGTTTTTGGTATTTTGTTTTTTAAAAAACTAATATTTTAATATGGAGTTTTATTGTTTAATCTTATCTTTTTATCTTTTATTTTAACTGCTCCAGAATCTATCTAGATGTGGAGCAGTATATAAATGTTGTAAACAAACAAATAAATATATAAAATAAACAAATGCTATATATATATATAAAAGAAATGAGCCAATGTAATGAACCAGTATAGCACCAAGGAGCACATTACCAAACCTAATATATTTTAAGCATTTTTATTCAAGCCTGAGAAACATTTTCTAAATTACTTCTCTAAGATATATATAGATATAGATATACTGTATTTTCTGGCGTATAAGACTACTTTTTAACCCAGGAAAATATTCTCAAAAGTTGGGGGTCGTCTTATACACCCAGTCGTCTTATACGCTGGAAAATACGGTAGATATAGATATAGATATAGATATTATTCCCATAGACAGGTGTGTGTGTGTGTGTGTGTGTGTGGGTGGGTGGGTGGGGGTGGGTGGGTGCGTGGGTGCGTGAGAGAGAGGAAGAGAGAGAGGGAGAGAGAGAGAGAGAAGTCCTTATTGTACAGGAACATAGTTAGAACGGTACATTACTGATGGAATTATGAACACTTATTCCTGTTTCTACAGAATTGAAAACAGCAATTATGGTAGGAATAATTGAATGACTAAATGACATTCTCTTCCATTTTTAGCAATATGGACATATTGCCTTTTCCAATCGTTTCAATAATCTAGAAGAGGTTAAAAAAAAAACCTTAAGAACGCAGTATGTGTCTTGTGATTTTAGTTTTAGGGAAGCCCTTTAAATTCATCACAGTCACGTGATTTATGACTGTGTTTTTTACAACATACAGTTCTGAGACAGACAGAAATGGAAGAAAATGGTGGTGTCAGAGTACTATAAGTGAGCATGTGTGTCTCTGTGTGTACTAATAACACTTTCATTGGGTGATAGGCTCTATGGCTTGGCTTGTATATACCATTTACCTCCTAAACCATTTTTAGCCGTGAACTGTCTAACACAGTTGCAGTTTTTATGGAGTTATTTTTATAGCTTCATCCTGAACTGCTCATTAAAAACAACCCATGCCTACCTGTGGGGATAAAACACATAGTTCATTTAAATAACTGAACAAATGTATTAGAGGATTTAGAAGAGCCCATTTTCATTTATTTCTGTTTTTGCCTAACGCTATTTGAAACAAAAGGACAGACGTGTATCTCTACCAGGAGTGTTCCATGCTCTGCTTTAGAGCAGAGCATGGAACCTCCGGCCCATGGAGCAGAACCAGCCTGTCATGCCACACCACCCAGACCTCCAAAGCCCTGCCCCTTCTCTGAAGTTCCACATAGGTGGCAACAGCTGCTGCCCGAAGGAGTCCCCCTTGCGTTGTGGAGGCTAATTGCGTCTCTCAATCTCTCTCTCTCAGGTAACAGAAGACATGGAAAGGCTCTTAGTGGTTCCTTTTCCTTACTTGCTTTATTATCTCCCCTTTTCCAATTTAATCAGCCCACAACTAGGCCAAAAACAATAAGATTGCTTTCACTAGTGGGTCGATTGTGGAAGGGCAATCTAGATCATTAGTCCTTGTTTTAATTCTTCTCCCTTGAAGAATTAAAACTATGGGTGTCATCAGACATCCGCCTCCCGTGCATCTCCCACTCCTTCTGGTCCTTTTTCTAATAATAATAAAAAAAAGACCTAGTAAATCCAGGTTTTTTTATTGAGTGAAACTTGCCACCATTTTCTGCTGTGTGCAGGAAAAGCGTCACGATAAAAACACCCACTGAATGGGCTACGTGATCATTGCTGCTGCTTCTTTCTTCCCTGTGTGAAGAAAGAGGGAGCTGTTTGTCGCTATTGTGAGCCAGCAGGAGGAGGCCAAAGCGACAGTAGGGAAACACAATTCCTCCCCCCCATTGAGCAGGGGGTTGGACTCGATGGCCTTGTAGGCCCCTTCCAACTCTGCTATTCTATGATTCTATGATCTGATGACACTTTATATTTAATTACATTCACAATCCCATTCTCACATGCTCTTTTGCACAGACTGGGAAGTGTCAAACACGGTAAAGGGGGAAATAGGCAGGCTGCAACTATCTACTCTAGCTTCTCTTTTCATGGAAGCATGGACATGAATGCTGTGTGCGTATAATGTGAGAAAGTGTGTATGCGTCATGTACAAATAGATGAGTCTGTCAATTTCACTTTTACACACATTCAGGGTTTTTAAAAAAATATCAATGACTTTCTATTCTGTTTAAGAAGATATTTGTGGATTACGGTACATTTTTTTTTATCAGAAACTAATTGACCATAATTCGTACCCATCTGCATAGGTTGAATTCAATCAGTAAAATTATTACTAGCATGGAGAAGACAATGTTATAGTTGACTGGCAAATAGCTATCAAAGATTAGGCTTCCAGGAATAAAGCATATCAGACCTGCGGATGGGTGGGAAAGAAAGATGACAAAGGTGTGTTAGCAATTCAGAAGTTAAATAACACTTTATGCATGTAAAAGAAGAAAAGTTTATCAGCGTCTCATTTCTCCTACTTCTCTCTCATGGATTTTTAACTAAAAACCATACTTTCCCCTATCCTTAACTGAAGAGATGCCATACCCACTCCTACTACCCACAGACACACACACACACACTCATCTGCACTATATGAGCAAGCCTTACTTTCAAAATCCCCCAAGTCAAAATGTTCTTTGCCCTATACTGCAGTGTAATACATTTTCTCCTATGTTCTGGAGCATAGAAAATCAGAATTTGAAAAATTACCTGGGTGGGTGGGAGGGGATGAGCTTCAGGTCTCGCCCAAACTCACCTCCCAACCACACAGGAGCAAGCTTTACAAATGTAAATAGACCCACTTGCTGTTGTTCGACTGCCTCTCCAGCTCATTCCATGCTGCTCCTCATCAGTCAAGATGTCACCCATCATATTTTCCTAGCCTACAACGTCGTGTGGTGTCATGTGGCCCTAAATGACTGACTGCTGTGTGTTGATTCTGGATGCCTCAGCAGCACTTCTGGCTGGCACCACAGCGGCTGGACGATGCCGAGGTGTGCCGGGAGACGAAATCCCACCATGGCTCTTCCTTCTGGAGGCTCCAGCCTGCTTCCGTCTAAAAAAGAAATGAATTATGCATAGAAGAGTCTACCTTCCACTACATCTTCTGGAAAACCTCATCCTGGGCTGCCTCTTAATTATTCGCTTTACACATAGCTGTCCTTCCATTCATATTCCTTGCAGAAACAGATCATTGCAATTCCTTCTGAAATACGTCCCTGACTGGGGAGAAGCAGCTGTTCATTTAAAGTTAATCATTTATTTACATCCCCTCAGCATGGCCTATAATGGCATAAAAGACCTTTCCCCTCTGCATTTTAATATATAGATTTAGAAAGCTCAAGAATTTGTAAAGATGCAAACTGACTGGATGACAGACATTGGCAGGATCTACACTCCTGCTTTAAAACAGTTTATACCAGGAGCAGCAACTGTTGGGGCTGAGGACGCACTCCAGATGCAGTTTTCAAATCATTTTCAAAGTGTTATATCCTGCTTGGTATGGATCTGGCCATTGTTGCAAAACCCACCTAGTTATGTGTGATTTTCTCTGGATCAAGGACACCATCTTTGACCTTCATATGGGTCACTGTAATTGATCAAGATAAGTATTCTGATTTTTTTTAAAAAATAATATCAGGATAGTGAACACCAGAAATTGTTACCTTGATAAGTTTAAAGTTCCTTAGACTGACCAAAAGTTCCTTAGACTGACCAAAAGTTCCTTAGACTGACCAAAAGTTCCTTAGACTAACCAAAAGTTCCTTAGACTGACCAAAAGTTCCTTAGACTGACCAAAAGTTCCTTAGACTGACCAAAAGTTCCTTAGACTAACCAAAAGTTCCTTAGACTGACCAAAAGTTCCTTAGACTGACCAAAAGTTCCTTAGACTGACCAAAAGTTCCTTAGACTAACCAAAAGTTCCTTAGACTGACCAAAAGTTCCTTAGACTGACTAAAAGTTCCTTAGACTGACCAAAAGTTCCTTAGACTGACTAAAAGTTCCTTAGACTAACCAAAAGTTCCTTAGACTGACCAAAAGTTCCTTAGACTGACTAAAAGTTCCTTAGACTAACCAAAAGTTCCTTAGACTGACCAAAAGTTCCTTAGACTAACCAAAAGTTCCTTAGACTACCCAAAAGTTCCTTAGACTAATCAAAAATGTACTCTGATACACACAGAGAACAACCCATAGCAGAACAAAAAAACAACACCCTGCAGCACAATAAAATATGGCTAAATCATGAATTGAGAACAGTGCAGTAGTGAACAGAAACGAATATGATGAATTCTAAAATTATATCCAAAGTCCTCTTCATCACAGGATATTAGTTAATTACAAAGCTGATCTTAAAAATGCAGCTGAGTTGTACAAATGAACAATATTCAAACAGGCATGTACATTAATTTTAAACTCACAATATGGAGACCAAACTCTTTCCCCCTTTTAACAAACTTCTTGCTTTGTCAATACTATCAGACACAGGAAATCCTATCAGTTGTCTAATTATTTTTATGTGAACTAGCATGCAGTAATTACATGAGTTCATTTGAAAAGCAATCTACATGATTTGGACTGTCTTAGAATAGAGCATTATCAGTTGCTCTATTCTATCCATAAATGCTTTCATTTGCTGCTCATTTAATACCTAAAATACTGACTTACTCTTTCAAGGTATAGCAGCTTTGGATATGATGATAAGTGGTGATTGTAGAGGACGGGAACAGGAAATGTAATTTACACGAGTCCCCCAAACTTGTATCCTGCATCCTGCACTTCACATTCCTGTATCCTGCACTTCACATCTTAAGAGGCACTTTTTCTAATTCATGGTAAGCTTGTTCATCTCTCCAAGGTGGTGGCTAGGTGGGTGGGTATAAGCATTCTCCTTTAGTTAAGGAAGTGAGATATGGGGATTGTACTTCCTGACCCATTTGCTTAGTATTACATTGGAGATGGCTTGATATGATTCTCCAGATCAAACAAGAGTTGACAGCTGCCCTGAGACTCGGGCCATAGCTAGACAGGGCGATATCCCAGGGTGATCCCTGGGATTGTCCCTGTGTATCCACATGATGCACAGGGGATCCTGGGAGCAGGGATGGATGATCCCTCCCTTTCCACGGGATATCACCCCACCCTTTCAGACTGCTTTTTCCATGGTCTCGGGCTGATCCCAAGACCGTGGAATGGGTGTGTGTTTGTCGCGGTTTGTCCCGGTTCCTCACGGTTATTTGCAAGGAGCTGGGTTTGTCCCAGTTCCTCACACATTAAAGAGTTTGGGGGTGGGAGGGGGGAGAAGGATGAACAAGTTGTATTGCTTCCCAAGTCCACTAAAATTGCTGATACTTGGTTTGCCCCTAAATGACACTGATTATGCATACAATATGCTAATATTTATAATAAAATATATCAAAAACAGAACTTACTCAATGGAAATGGTTCTTTAATGAAGTGATAATATCTGAATGTATCATCTAGATCATTTCTAGGTCCAGATAATGTTGCTTTGATAGCTGATAGTAGTAGTTGTGCTTACAGCAACGAAAAAGCTTTTATAGCCCACCATTTTTCCTTCAAGGAACTCAAGGTGCTGTACCTAATCCTCCTGTTTTCCATTTTATCCTCACAACAACAAACCTGTGCAGTAGCTTGGGCTGAGAGTCTGTGCCTGGGCCAAAGTCACCCAGTGGGTTTCCATAGCTGACTGGGGACTAGAATCTGGGTCTTCTGAGCCCCAGAACACCCTAACCACTACACTACACTGGCTCTCGACTTTAATCATTTACCCTTTTAAATACATAAAAATCCAGGTATGTCAACAATTTATGATTTTTTTAAAAAAAAACCAGCTAGGACTACCAGTGCATGTTGGACAGCTCCACACCAAAGACCCCGGGAGTTCCTTGAACTGAAGAGCCAGTTGCCTCCTTCATCACTGTAGAACCAGACTCGGCAAGCACAGGTCTAAGGGTTAATAGGACTGAGAAGTGATTTATTTGGTTAGACTGGGGCCACAGCTAGACCTAAGGTTTATCCTGGGATCATCCCTGCCTGAGCACTGGATCCCCTGTGTGTCACCTAGATGAACAGGTTTGACCCCTGGATGATCCAGGGATAAACCTTAGATCTAGCTATGGCCTGGCTCTGAACGGCCACCCACTCCTAACTCGGGTTCTAAGTATGGACCAATTCTGGCATTAGTTTTGACCGTTTTAATGTGTTTTCTTTACTCAGGGTAATCTTCTGCCTGTGTGATGGACTCTCAGATCTTCTGCAAAAATTGAAAGCAAATTTTGGAGCTATGGAAATTGAAGGAGTTGTTGCAGCTGAGGTGCATGAGAAGCCAGCTCACATATTATACAGCTGACACATGAGGAGATGAAAAGGAACAGCTAAAAGCAACATGTGAAATCTCTGACTTCCATCCCAATTTTACATGTATCCTATATGCTGTGAGCCTTTAGATGGAACCTGTACATCTCTGGCCAACAAAGCTTCTTCTAAGTAACCACCAAGAGAATAACTGTAGTTGGGGAAGAAATATTGGCTATTTTGGATTCCAAATGGGAAATTCTGAGAAAGCTAACCAAGGAAATATCCTAGACTCATTCTAGTGCTATTAGAGACATGAGATCACTGTCCCTACTTCACTGAAGCCATTCAAAGCATTTGAATGGAATTAGAGATCATAGACTTCCTTTTATTTTGCATGTCATGATTCTAGAGTTGAGAAGGAAATGAGCAAAGTCATTCAGTTGGGTGAACTTTGGAAAAGAATACATACAGCAAAATTAAAGAGAATATGTGAGGTAGAATTCCAAATCAACCAATTCACAGCTGCAAATTTCAACCACATATGTCAACTTTTGATTAATTGGGCTACTTTCAGACAAACATATCACATCCTAATACTGGCCAATAACATTGCAACTTCATTGTATTGTGTGCCTGAAATATCCATGGTTATTCCCCATATTTCCTTCTTCCTCATCATCATGACCAGTGATGTGTTCTGTCTGTACAAGATTTCCCATTTCTAATCATATAAAGAAAAGTTCATTGGTGACAAATGACCACAATACCGGGTTAGAAGGACATCTGGAGAGCTTCCATGAATTAAACATGTGACATCACTGGAACACCACAGTGTGGTTTACCACAGCTTTGCCATGAGGTAAATGTGCCTGCTAAAACTATTCTTTGTTCTGTCCAATATGTTAATCAACAGATTATTAGTTTATTTATTTTGCTTCATTTATTTAAATGGCTACCCCACCCCAAGTTTCCCCTCATTTCAATTAATAATAGTAACCATTTAGGTAATGTGGCTTATAATGTGTTGACTTGATTCACATTTCATGAATTTACAGTCATTAGTCAGCAGTTCTCTCATCAATCTGTCTCCATGGATTAACAAAAATCCATTAACAAAAATCTGACAGAATTTTTTAACATGCACCCTTCATAATCTGGGTTGAGATTTGTATTTATTTATTTATTTATTTATATCCACCCAAAAAACAATAACCCTCAAGACAGAAGTTACAGACCAACACAGGACCTCTTGTTTCCTACCAAGATTCAACAAAATGGATCCCAGTGTCCCATGTTCTTTTTTGGGTAAGCAAGATGCAAACTGTTCTGATGTAGCCCTAAATAATCTGTTGAATTTTTAAGGATCCCATCTCCCCACACACACCAAAGCTCATCCCATTCAGCAAGGTCTCCTGATTCTCTGTGTAGCATTTTCAGGGGGCTGGAGGGGCTGCCATAGGAAGGAGGGGAGCTGGAGAAGTTCACTTCCACCAGCACCGTTGATCCAGTTTAAAGCTGGATCCACTTTACAGAATGCTGTATCACATTTATTGTTTGCGGATTGTATGCAAGTGAGTCATAGAAGGCTGGCTTGAGTTTTTAAGTTCACATTGGGTGCAGGCTTGCACCATTCAGGTAGTTGGGTCCTTTGCTATTGACTCCAATGAGATCAAAATTGAACAGGTCTTCCCAAAACTTTGTTCTGTGATAGGATCATAGATAGACTGGCTATGTCCATCCAAGCTAAGGCATACCCTTGAATATACATTTTTCAGAACTAATACCAGTTGATATAATGAAAATCACAGAATGTTTGGGACAGTAACTGCTTCAGGTCATTTTGTAGTGAGAAAGAATTATATCAGATTGCCTTGCAAAGTCAAGCTCCATCCTTAACTCATTCATAGAAAAATAAAGCTCTTTGATGCTGCTGTTGCTGTATTAACAAGAACAAAGGAAAATAAGACATGGTCAGTGTGAATGAAAAATAGACCACTGCCACAAACTAAGAATTCTTTTTAAGGGTGGCTATTTTTTTTAATGATCCACAATTCCTGTCCTAAATCCCATTGACTTCAATAGTGGAGTTAAAAGTGCTTAGCTGGATGACTGTAAAAACAATCAAGTGGACGTTGTTGTTACAAATGGAGGGGAAAATGTGTCCACCACCTTCCCTGACCAATACGAGCTGGCAGGGCTTTATAAGTGGTGGGCAATCAACCACGTCACTTCCTTCCCTTTAGAATAGCTCTGCCCAATCCAAAACAACTTACTGCTAAGTAAAACCCATTAATTTCAAAATAGGAGTTCCTCCATCAAATTATCTTTAGGAGGGTCACATTGAACGTGTCACAAGCACACATTTTGGCTATTTCTTCGTATAATGCTCCAAAATTGGCATCTACCGATAATGGTCTAGTCAGCCATCTTGCAGGAAGGATTAATTCCAACCAGGGGGAGAAAAAGATTTGTCTTTACCTGAACTATCAAGTTTGATCAAGAGCTGCATGATATGCCAACAATAAGTGACTAGGAGAGGAAATCCCAGTTTATATGACTCAACGTTTTTGTGCAAATATTAACCTTGGCTAGTGAGCTCTTCTCCTTGTATCACTTTCCCAGATCTGAGGCTTTATACAATGTCTGAAAGCAAGTTAGCTAGACTATATTGGACTACAGCCTTTGGATATTTGGACAGCTTTCCTTTTTAACGATGTTTTGTCGATTTATTGTTTCTGAAAAATATATATTTTCCTGCCCTTGGAAATCCCTGTGATGAGGTATCAAATTTTAGACTATTGGACCATTGAAAAATTCAGATTGGATGCTGGCATGAAACAAAATGGCAGGTAATCAAGTGTGCTCTGCTTTGCTTAGCTAAAAATAATGCAAAACCCCAGCGTCTCACAGCTCGGAAACCTAATTAAAGCTAATACCCTTTTCATGCTTCTTCAGGCTCCTTGGTAGGCACCAAATCTCACCTTTCATCTGAATGAGGTTTTCTGTATTCTCCTTAAACAACTACTAAAAGTTAGTAATGCAACAAATTCAGAAGGTAAAAAGTGGTGGAGTTATGAAACTGATCTCGGGAATTCGTTGTAAGTCCAGACTAGTTTTTTCAGAATCAAGGACTAATTCAGCAACAAAGTGAGTTACAAAACGCCAGAGCAGGAGCAGGATTTGCCAGCACTTGCCCCCCACAGTACACAGGCACCCCCCTCACAAGCTCCTTGGAGCAGCACAGCCTGGCATAGGTCCACTCATCACAGGCTGCCCCAAGCCCCTGTTGTGGGGGTGAATGTCAACACAGCCGCCCCATCTCTCCCCCTCACAGGTTCCATCCCTCAAGACAAATCCCCTTGCCATGGGAGAGAGAGGCACCCTTTTCTCCATTCATGCCTCCCTCACCCACTTTGCTCACTGGCCCCAGGCCCCTCACACCCTTGATGCCCCTTCATCGTTGCATGCTCACTCATCCAGTCACCCTGGTGATGCCACCCTGCCCGCCCAGCCACCCCTCCTCATCTCCAAAACAACAAAAAAACATGGTGTGGGTAGCGGGATTTGTGAGTGGCAGGGGCTGGTGGGTGGGTGGGACATTTGCACGTGGGTAAGGGATAGCAGCAGGCAGGCTGCACTGGCTGGAAGGAAGGGACTTCAGCTGTGGTGAGTAGAAGTGCAGATGTGGGGCTGTGGTGGGTAGCAACAGGTAGGGGCTTCAGGAATAGGTGATGAGGGGCTTCTTTGGCAGCAGGTAGACAAGTTGGGAGAGGGGCTGGGGTGGTCAGGTGTGGGGTCTTTGGCAGTGGCAGGCAGGGGGTTCTCTAATGAGAGCCAGTGTGGTGTAATGAGAGGCAGTGTGGTGCAGTGCTAAAGTGTTGGACTGGGAGTCGGGAGTCGGTTCTAGTCCCCGCTTGGCCATGGAAACCCACTGGGTGACTTTGGGCCAGTCACAGACTCTTAGCCCAACCTACCTCACAGGGTTGTTGTTTTAAAGATAGAATGGAGAGGAGGAGGAGGAGGTATGCTGCCTTGGGTTCCTTGGAGGAAAAAAGGCAGGATATAAATGCAATGATACATACATACATACATACATACATACATACATACATACATAAAGATGGTGAGAACCATCAGTGACACCATGCTGATGTCCCCGTGGAGTCGGATGCCACCCTTTCCTCTCAGTATTCCATTACTGAACAGAACTGGATTTTGTTTCATGTCCTCCCTTGCATTATCCTAAAATATCCTCAAGGATTTCATTCCACCTGTATTTTTAAGTAAACTGACTTGCCTGACACTTCTTGTACAAAGATGTATCAAAATTCACACAAAACGCAAGTTTTTAGGATAAAATGTACACGTAGACACATATTTTGGGATAAAATGTATACGTAGATGCATATTTTAGGATAAAATGCATGCAAAAGTGGGGATCATGTGCATTATTTTAAAGTACCTTTTTCACATTTTCAGGTGTTTTTGTTTCTTAGTGTTTGTTTAATTAACAAATTGGTGTGGAAAGAGGATTGAATTGCCTTATTAATGAATACATGTGAAAGTAACATTGACTAGAAATAGACTGATCCATCCATCCTCGCTACAGCATTGCAATGTTCAATTATTCGTTTCGGGTTGAGTTATTCTTCTTCTTATTATTATTATTATTATTAAAATGGAAATCAAAAATGATAAGCAAACCTTCTCCCTGAAAAGCTCTGGGGAAAGTACGGAAAGAAAAGAATGGCCATAGAGCCTGGAAAGAGCCTTTTGTGCCATGGGATAACCTAACACTGTGTAAACATAGGAGTTGCTCCTAATTCAGCAGCGGTTAAAGGCATGGATGGTTAGATACAAACACAAATTACACAAGGCATATAAGCCGACATCACACAGATTTGAATTGTGGTACCATTCAGTTTAAATAAGCCCCAGGTCTTCCCCCACCCCCTAAAACGCTGAAGTTCCCAGATCGCTAAAATAAATGCTTACCAAGAGATAAGAAGGAAGAATGTGGGAAAGAACTAAATTGTTCCAATAGTTTCCAAATCTTGTAAATAAACATACAAATTATTAAGTTTAGAATTCTAAAATTTTAATCTAATGGTTTCAGCATTCTTCCTTCTACTTGCTATTCTTTCTATTGTTCCCCTTGATCATCTGTAAACTGGTATGGCGTTTACTAGCTATGACTCCTTGGCATTTAATCTAATCTTTTCCAGTTTCCTATATTAGGCAATGTCTGACAACTTTATTGCTAGATATACAGTATCTGGATTCACACAGTGGCTGTAGTTCTATGCTGAGTGATATGTGTGTTTAGCCTCTGTGAACCATGGGAGTAAAGTCAGCCGCCTCTTCCATCATCTTCCACGAGATTGGACAACTTTACAGTGGGAGATACAGCAAATGAATGGCAGTTATTTCAGATGTGCTCATTCAGTGCAGCAAATCCCTGGGGATGGATCCAGGATCTGCCTTCCATCGGTGGAAGCATTATGCTCATGGAAGGTGCCTCTCCCCCTCCCCCACACCACAGCTCACGCCATTCAGCAGGGTCTTCTGATCCTCTGCACAGCATTTCCAGAGAACTGGATAGGATGCCAGGGGAGGGGAGGGGGAGAATTCTGCTTCCACCTGCCAGGTTACATGAACTCATGCCCTGCTTGTGTTTTTTCCATGGGCAATGGGTTGGCCACTGTGTGCACAGAATGCTGGATTTGATGGAACCTTGATCTGATCCAGCATAGCTCTCCTCATACACCTAAATTTGGATCCAACCCCTGCAATCTAATACGTTGCTCTTTCAAGTCATATACTGCCCTATGAACTCCAACCCCAATGACAGGAGATGGTCATTCATCCATTGACATCAAGCCACAATGTGCTGTATCAATAAATTCCTAGCAGGAGCTCAAAGAATTCACACATAGAACCAAGTTGGACCAGGGCCCATTTGCAATGGACTCAAAACTGTCCTGTCTCCCAAACACAATTGAAAACTAGGACACATTAGGGGTGTGCGTGATACAAGACAATGAGGAGGTCACAGATAAGAAGGTCAGATTAAGGCAAGCTGGATGGAGCAGACGGTGGACAGTGACATGAAGAAGAGATTGCTTATCTGAATAAATGATATTGCTGGATATCAGGAGGGCTGCTGCGGCATACTCTTGGCCGGAACAGAGACAAGCAAGTAAAAACAGTGTCCTCAGAGCATCTGGAGAATCTTTCATCAGTGATAAGTCTGCAGAGGCTGGAGAAGGTATTTACCACAACCATCCAGGGATCTAATTGAAATCTGCAATTAGAAATCTATTTGTTGATTGCAGGAAGCCGCCCAGAGTGCTTCGGCTATTGGGCGGTATAAAAATGTAATAAATAAATAAATAAAATAAAATAAATAAATAAATAAGGAAGTCAATTAGGATAAATGACTGGATAATTGACTGCTGGCTATCAATTCGTGGTTTGCAAAGGGGATTCAGGGGATTAAGGTGCAAAGAAGCATATTTAAAATCTCCCACTTAGCTCCTTCAGCCACAACCATGAAGCAAAATTCACTTGGCAGGGATTCTCCCTTCCGTTCTCCTTGCAGCTTCCTCCTTCGACAAAGAATGAGGTTACAAAACTCCTAATTTTGGTCTCTTTAAATGTTTTTGGTGTGATGTCAATTGCAATGTAATGCTCTTTCTGAAAGACAGAGGGGTGGGCATGGGAGAGAGATGCTTGTTTTAGAAGCTACCTAGTTTATTTCTTCCTCTCCTTCAAAAAGTAAAAAAATAAAATAAAATGAGATGGGACATGAATCCTCTCATTTCCCAGATAGACATGAGCTGTAAATTGAAAAAGCTTCCTACTGTTTTTTGGATTATTGTAGTGGAGGTTGGGGGAGGAGGGAGGAGAGAGGCAAACACTGTGTTCCAGTTTAGATGAAAAAGTGAATCCAAGTGGCTGTCCAGACAACCTGTGGCTCTGTGTACAGGGTGGAAGCAAAGCAAGTTATTTTTATGTATGTTCTATTTTCTAATTATCCCTCTGTGCCAGCATCCAGGAACAGCTCATGTCCTCTGCCAAAACCAAGGCCCGCTCAGCCTCCATCCTCCGAAAGAAACACTGGACAGAGCCTCACTCATGATCACATAATCTGCCCAGCCACTCCAGCCTCCTCTTTAACAGCTGCTCCTAGCCATGGATGGATGCCCAGTACTTAAGAGCTGATGAACTGGATAACCAGATGTGTGTGGGTGGAATTCCTATCTGGCCCTGGGCATGCCATTTAATCTGTGCCTCGGCTAACCAAACTACATGTGTAAGAAAGCTAAACCGCAACCATACAACATGAATTGTGACAACACTGAGAAAGCATGGTGAGTTCCAAGGGCCCATCCCTCTGGATCAGGGGTGGGTAACTTGTGGCCTTCCGGATGTTTTGGCCTTCAACTCCCATCGTCACTCACCATTGGCTGTGCTGGCTACACCTGTTGGAGGTTGGAGGCCAAAACGTCTGGAGGACCACAAGTTGCCCACCCGCTTTAGATGGTCCAGCTACATAGTCAGACTCTACCTCTGTTTAAAGAAGGCAGCCTTTCGTGCCCCTGAGTTGGAAGCCCAACCCACAGTGAGGGTGGCCCCTGAGTCAGCTTGGAGGTGTTGCCAGCATTTGCAGAGTCATGGAGGGGGTGGAGCTAGCTCTGCTTATTCTCACAGGTTCCACCACACATTCAGAAGTGGCACTGGGAACACTGCAACCTCACCTGCAAATTACAGGAAGAGGGCAGTTTGGCATTTAACTAGTTAATGCATGGAAATTTTGGCTTAGCGTGGCTTCTGAACAGAGTCAACCTGTGTTACTGGTAAACAAGAGCAAAATGAAACAAAACCATGTAGATACAATGAAGGTCCAAAACAGTAAACAAGCTCCCTGGCCTTTTTGGGATCTAACACACCTAACTGGTCCACTATCCCTGTGATGGAATAGGTGAGTATGGATCCATGCTCACAAAAGATAATAAAGATGATGATATGGTAATGGTGCTTCCCTCACAAACACACAATAGTTTGTGTATCCATATCCAGCCCAATATTCAGATGAACAACACAGGCTAGTTGTGAGTATAGGACAAAGTTTAAAACATAAATCAGTGTATGCTATAGTGAAAATGTGTCCATGGAAGTGCAAACAGGCTAAGTGCAATCTTGTATTTATTTCAGATTGTTTATGCTAGTAAACTCCTTGGAGACAAAAGAGCAAAATTCCTCAGAGATCTTGTGGTCAGATCAATTTGTAGAACCGTTTCCATGTTTTCTGATGCAATCGAGTGTAACAATGTTGTGTATCCCAGTAAACATGGAAATGGAGCAAGGAAAACATTTCTTAGCTGATTTCCTAAAAATACAGTGCTGGCTGGGGAGGGGCTCCAGTTCTATTTCCAGACCGTTCGAGCCATTACCACTTTCCACAGTGTCTCGGATCTCACATCTTACATTTCATGTAGCTACAGATTGGGAAACGCAGAGCTGTGCAAGCCAAATGCCCACTAGCCTGACATGCAATAACCATTATGCATTCAAATTTATATATTCACGGGTGGAGGAGCGCCAAGCCTAGCAAGAAAGCAAACCTGATCTTTGGCAAGGAGGGCCGCCATTCTCCCTCAAGGCGAATCTCAGTAGGAGCTACCCTTTCTTAGTGTTTTTGTGTATATATATATATATATATTATTTCTAAAGGAGGGGGGATCTGCTTTTTTAATCTGACATCCTGGTTGAATCACCGAGCAGAATTTGAGGGGGAAATACCTCTTTATTGGTATTTACCCATCAGCATCAAAATCAGGATTACATGAGGAAGAAAATCCAGTTTATCTGCTCCAAACAGTCCAGGCTATTCATTGACAAGGGAGAGCAGGTAATAAGAGTGCTGATGTCCTTGTCTGTCTTTCTATCATTGAAAACAGCTACAATTTGCAAAGACAACTGGCATTAGTCCTCCTCTCCATGCTGGTCCAGACCTACTTAGGTCAGGGGCAGCTAAATCTTCAAGGTCCACTCTATTTTCAAATAGTGGTTAGGGCCAGATCTACAGCAAGCCGGATATAACACTTCCAAAATGGTTTAAAAACTGTATATGGAGTGTGTCATGGTCCCCAACAGTTGTCAATACCGTTTTAAAGCAGTAGTGTAGATCCTGCCCAGGAGACAGAGATATATTTTGCTACACACAACCTGAAGCACCATTCTAAGTGCTCAGACTCTGATGAAAGGCTTTTGGTTACAGGGCCGTGCAACTTACAATCCATGAAACTGAGTGCAGCACGACCAGTCGCATCTTGTGGCTTACAAGGTGCTTGACAACACCTCTCCTCCTCTGTTTTCAGCCTCAGGGGAACACAAAAGCAAGACATTGATCAAGCTCTCAGTTGGCTGCTATAAATGGTTAAAGGTCTCCATTAATCTTGGGGAGCCATAAATTAGGAGGGCCTGAGCTAGGTGATGGCTAGGACATTGCATGCAAACCTCAAGAGAGATGTAGGCGTGGAATATCTGTAACAACTTTTGAAAACAGTGCTTGTTTCTTTATAATTTCAAGTGAAATCATGGCCCTGCCATGATTAAAATGTGTTCGGGCGGGCCTGATAAAATTAGTTCTTGGGCAAAGATATGGCCTATAGGTCATCCAGTGGTCACACCTTAACTTTGGTGTCTCAGTTGATCATTAAAATAAAATACCAGTGCTATGATCATTCAAGTGCAATTCAGCTGCGAGCATCAGGGAGATTTCATGAACAGGGTGGTACCTGCTGCAGAAGGACAAAGAGCAATTGTGTCCTTGGTCATGTCACTCTCTCAATCTCAGTCCCATACTGACAAGCTTGTAGTGTGGGGAGGGACCAGCAGTGGTGATCCAATGGCCCAGAGATGCATAATCTGCCTTTTCAAGTTATATGTAATACCTAATCTGCGCAAAAACTACCCTAACTACATACACTGATGCCATTTTATTCATTCCTTAACACCCCCTTAAGAGAGTAGCCAATACTGTTCTGTTCACTATACACCATAAACAGAGAGATAAACAAAGTACTAGTTATGCTTTTTAAAACAGTCGATCCATAATGATAAACAAATTTGGCTGGATCATAGATATTGGTGTGAGAATATATGAAGTAGGGGAATACTCCAAAACACACTTCTCTCTTTAAAGAATTCCCTTCCATTGATAGCATATGGGGTGGGGGGTGGAATTGAAAGAAAGTTGTTTTCTTATATTGGTAGCATATACGAAAAAAGTTGGAAGTTGCTTTCTAATTACAAGTTTATCTTAATTTATTTATATCGTTACAAGCTAGGGATGTCGGTTGCTGGGAAATCTAGTCCTTTCTTTTTGCTCAACAGTTCCACAATATGTACGGCTCGATTTGCATTTGTGAGCTGCGCTGCAGGCTTTTCCCTGGACTCTAGGAACCTTTTTTTTTTTTTTTGCATCTTTTTTTGCAGGTTCTACAATTTGCGCAAATTGTTCAGAAATACTTATGTGTAAAAATGCCAAGAAAAATCCACAAACTGGCTTGACTCATTGCAGTCCAAGTCGGGTGCTGCAGCAGGAACCAGAACCAAGTCCAGGGGGCCAAACCTAGAAAAACGCCAACCCCCCAAAAGATAGATGTTTTATAAACAAGCAGTTGTTTTATAACCTTCATACAATATTGAATCAGCAGCACAAATAGGAAAAGTTAGACTCTGGACTCTGTTGATGCCTAGGACTTTTAAAATTGTTATGTATTTAAAATGTTATGAATGTTTTAATATCGAAATGTATTTAATTATATTTTTTAGCTTTGGTATAGTTCTGTTGATAGGTTTTAACTGTATACGTTTTAATTTTGTAAAGCTGCCTGGAGGCTCAGCATTGGGGAAAAGGAGGGATACAAATAAATAAATAAATAAATAAAGTGTATTACTTTGCTTTTGGAGTGCAGTGCTTTAACGTGAATGTAAAAGTGACGGCAGACAACCTACATGCTAAGTATCACTCAATGATTGTTCCCCCTTCCCTCATAGTTTTTCTTTCAATGCAAAGAAGCCATGTGTGGTCCCACAGGATGAGCAGAGGACTGGCATGGGGTATGAGAAGAAGCGTCTATTTTAAAAATCTCATTGTCAATTGTCTATCTGCTCAAAATCCCATCCTCAAACCTGAACACAGATGGGAGTAAATAATGGATCCAAAATAGTTTCTCCCTAGAAGAGAAAATCAGCAAAGGGGAAAAACCAAGCCGACAAATAGCCAGCAAAGAAAGGACACTGCTCTACATTAAGAAACAAACAAAGAGAAAAATGCAGACCGATATGTAACATGGAGTTTGGCCCTGAGTTTACCCAAAGATAATCTTCCCAGCACATTGGGGGCTTGTGAACGGTCATCTCATTGTTTCACCACTTGTCCAGATCACTGTTCAACACACAGCAAGAATTCCCCAGCTTCCAAATGATTTTCCTCATCCCTTATGGCTGAGTGTAGAATACTATAAAGTCCCTCTCGATTTATTTATTTTTAAATATATATTACCTTCCTATACTGCTCAATAGCCAATGCTCTCCATACTGTTAACAACAATTGAAACCATAAAATGCTAAATAAGACAAATAAATGTTTCAAAGTTTAAAATAACAGTTTAAAATAACAGTAAAAACCGTCAGAAACCCTTCAGCCAAACCTTTGCGCAAAATGGCTGGCGCTCCATTGGTTGCACTGGGGCTGGGGCTGGGGCTGGGAGAAGAGAGTGCTGTGCTCCTCCCATCCCTGGAACTGCGCCTCCAGTAGCAGAGGGATATCAGGGAGAGAGGGACGTAGCTCCCCTCTTCCCCTCCCCTCCCTGCTAGGGCATTGTCGGCAGAGACAGGTCGGTCTATATTAGGGGTGTGATCCGCTCCGATTAGGAGCGTAGAAGCAGTAGCAGATTGGCCTGCTCCGCCTTACCCAGAGGCGGAGTAGGAGCGGACCGCGGACCCCCTAGAAGCAAGGCGAAGAGAAGCGGCCATTTTTCGGAGCTCCTAGTTCAGGCGGAGCGCTCCGGTCGCCATCTTGAAAACATTTCGCCATAGGATTGCATTGCGGCAAATAATCGCGCATAACTAGGTTGTTTTTGAAGCTATCGTTCTAGAAATTCTTGTGCTCAGAGAGTCGTGGATGGGGGTCATTTTGAGACCACTCTCACCTCTCTGCGTTGTCTGGGTCGCGTGCTATATTTTTGTGAAAATCGGGTCAACCGCGCGGCTCAAACGGCGTTTTCGGCTTTTCGCCCATAGGATTGCATTGAGGGAAAGAATCGGGGATAACTGGGGGGGGTTTAAGCTATCGTTCTGAAAATTCTTGTGCACAGAGAGTCGTGGATGGGGGTCATTTTGAGACTACTCTCAACTTTCTGCGTCGTACGGGTCACGCGCTAGAAGTTTTTAAAAAATCGGCGGTATAAAGTATGAAAATCCAGGCCTATTCCCGTAAAGTAAGCGCCACGAATCTAAATAATCATTTTCTTTTACTAATTTATTCAATATAGTCATATTGTTCCTCTTTTCAGCATTAGTGGGATTTGACCTGTCCCTTTTATTATCCATAACCATATTAAAATCCCCAGCCAATAATGCATACCCCTCCTTAAATTCTTCTATAAAGCTGTTCAAAGAAATAGAAGAATTTAAGGAGGGGTATGCATTATTGGCTGGGGATTTTAATATGGTTATGGATAATAAAAGGGACAGGTCAAATCCCACTAATGCTGAAAAGAGGAACAATATGACTATATTGAATAAATTAGTAAAAGAAAATGATTATTTAGATTCGTGGCGCTTACTTTACGGGAATAGGCCTGGATTTTCATACTTTTCCCCAGTTCATCATACATACTCCAGGATAGATTATATATTTGTTTCAAAAGACTTTGCAACGAGGATTTGTAAAATGGAAATGGGGGTAATAAAAGTAACCGATCATGCCTTGTTAAGTTTAGAATTTACAGTTAAGAAAGATTATAAAGAGGCATATAGATGGAAGTTGAACACAAAGATATTGAAATACAATAAAATAGTAGATAAAATTCGGAAGGAACTGTCGGAGGCATGGGAAATTAATGAAAAAGGAGGAACAGCTGGGTCAGTCATTTGGGACACCATGAAGGCTGTAGCAAGAGGAATCTGTATTAGAGAAACATGTAGTTTAAAAAGACAACAACGTGTAGAACAGGAAAAGTTAGAGATAGAAATTAAAAACTTGGAGGAAAGATATTGGCGAAGTAAAGATAAATATAAATTAGTGGAAATACAAGCTAAGAAGAAACAATTAGAAAACTTAAATATAGAAGAGATTCAAAAGAATTTAATGTATATGAAAAGGGAATATTTTGAAAACAGTGATAAGAACTCGAGGTTGCTTGCCAAGCTCACACAAAAAGAAAAAGGGAGGAATGGGATAGAAATGTTGAAAGATAGTCGAGGGAATTATTGTCATGCAATGAAAGCTAAAATAAAAATTTTTCAGGAATTTTATCAGGAATTGTACAAGGGTAAAGAAATTCAACAAGAAAAGGTGGAGGAGTATATTGGAAGGTTTATAAAGAAGGAAATAAAATCAGAATATAAGGAGTTAATGGAGTCAGTAATAACTCAAAGAGAAGTTGAAGAAGTTATTGATAAGTTAAAAGTGGGTAAATCACCAGGAGCAGATGGTTTGGGTCCAGAATATTATAAGGTCTTCAAAGATTGTTTAGTTCCAAAATTAATGGAACTTTATAATAGGATATTATCAGGAGAGAAGATACCTGAATCATGGGAACATTCAGTGATAATTCTGATCCCAAAACCAGATAAAGATTTGACTAATCCTGATTCTTATAGACCTATTTCTTTAATAAATCAGGATGCTAAAATTTTTACATCTATTATGGCCAAACGATTAAATAAATTTTTGGCAGAATATATAGGAGCAGATCAATGTGGGTTTGTGGTAGGAAGACATATGCATAATTTAGTGGGTAGAGTTTTAAATGTAATAAATGTAATAAAAAAAGCAAATATTAAGGCAGGTATTATGGCATTAGATATTTTTAAAGCTTTTGATTGTGTGAGCTGGCAGGCACTAAAGAGTATTATAGATAAATTGGGATTTGGAAATAAATTTAAAAATGTAATAGAACAGTTATATTCCCAAAATACGGCGGTAGTGGTGGTAAATGACGGACTTACTGAAAAGATACGACTAGCCAGAGGAACAAGACAAGGATGTCCGCTCTCGCCGGTCCTTTTTGTAATGGTTATGGAAGTTTTGGCGAAGGCACTAAGGGAGGATAAAGAATTAGAAGGAATTGGAGAGGTAAGGGAGATAAAGCTAAACATGTTTGCGGATGATACTTTATTGACCATTAAGAATCCATTAAGAAAATTAGAAAGAATTAAATATCAGTTGAGGGAATTTGAGGAAATTACAGGGTTAAAAATAAATTGGTCTAAATCAGAGATGATGTTGTTTAACTATACTAAGAAGGAAGAAAAGGATTGGGAATTTAAGGGGATGGAATTGAAAGTTAAGAATGAGATTAAATACTTGGGAATTAAAATTACAAAAAATCTAGAGAATTTAGAAAGGGAAAATTTAACGAGGTTAAAGAAGGAGGTATTAGAGAAATTGGAGAAATATAAAAGATTAAATTTATCTTGGTTTGGGAGAATAGCTTTGATAAATATGAAGATACTAGCTAAAATTAATTTCGTATTTAGGATGTTACTTATAAAAATATCAGAAACCGAGATAAAAAGTTGGCAAAATATTATTAATAAATATTGTAATGGAGAAAAGAGAGCAAGAGTGAATAAAAATAATTGGTACCTAAGCCAAAAAAAGGGGGGAATGGGTCTCCCAAACATAAAATTATACTACGTAGCAAATAGATTAAGACATGTTGTAGAAGCAATTATGGGAGTAGGAGATTTATACTGGATGGAAGAAAAAATCATAAGTAAGGTAGAGATGAATCTGGAGAATGTTTTTTTTAAAGATGGAGGAAGAAAATGGGTTGGAAGTATAGATAATCCACTCCTGAGGACTCAATGGGAAATTTGGAGCAAATTTAAAGGGAAGCTGCTTCCGAGCAACTCTCCCTTAGCACCGATAATAATGTTAAAGAATTTCCCAGAGGATCTAAAGAGTAGATTATGTAAAATATTAAAAGAGAAAAATAAAATAAAATTAAAGGATTGGGTAAGAGATATTAAAACAAGAGAAGATATGGAAAATTTGTTAAAGGAGAAGAAGCTATCTTGGCTAGAATATGGTCAATTAGAACAATGGAATAAAAAGTGGATTAAAGATAATAGAATGTGCAGAAAGATGACGAGGTTTGAAGAATTAGTAGTAAGTAAGGAGAAAGGAAAAGGAGGTAGTATAGTTTCAAAAGGATTAATGAGTGAAATATATAAAATATTGTTAGAGAAGGAGTTTAGAGAGAATACAGAGAAAGTGATTTGGGAATCAGATTTGAAGATACAGATAGGGCGACAGAGCTGGGAGGGACTATGGAAACAAAGAGTGTTGAGAAGTTTATCAGTAAGAATAAAGGAGAATTATTTTAAAATTTTATGGAGGTGGTACCTAACCCCGGTTAGATTGAACAAGATAAGTGATCAACATTCAGCAAATTGTTGGAGAGGATGTGGGGAAAAAGGAACGTATTTACATATGTGGTGGCAATGCAAATATGTACAAAGATTATGGAAGATGGTGTTCTCAGAAATTGAAGAAATAGTGGGAATGAAAATAGAACAAACACCAAAAATAGCATTGCTGTCACTATTTGAAGATATAAAGTGTGGAAAAGGAACTATAGAGCTGATATCGAGTTTGTTGGTTGCAGCACGATTGATGATAGCTAGGAACTGGAAGATCCAAGGGGAATATTCTATTGAGGAGTGGTATAAAGTAGTATGGGATATAGCCATTAATGATAAACTGACATGTAATATTAAGTGGAGAAAAGGCGTAACTAAAATAAATGAGTTCGAAGGAATTTGGAAACAGTTCCTAGTGTTCGTGTTTACTAAGGGAAATGGGAAACCACCATCAGAAGAAACGATTAGATTTTGGACTCAAGAATGATCCCGAGGTGGGGGGTGCACTTTTATGTTAAGAATGAAAATGTTGTAGTGTGATAAGGCATATGTAATAGTTTTTGATATTTGTACTCAACAATTATTCAATATGTATGAAGCAGATATTTGATGTATTTCTTTTTCTTATTGTGTTTGTTTCAATTATATTTTGGAAATGTTCATTTATGTTTATATAGTGTTGAAAATGAATAAAAATTATTAAAAAAAAAAAAAAAAAAATCGGCGGGAAAAATACCTTTTTCAAAGGGCTGAGGGGCAGAGTCAGCTCCCGGTCATGATGATCCCAAAGTTGGAGGAGGGCATAGGCAAAACAGGTAACTTGGGATTCTGGGAAACTTCTCTTTCTTCATCTGAACGGGCTTTTCCCCGTGTTTTTTAACACAGTAGCCCCACCAAATGCACAAACACAACCTGAAATCATATACTAAGCCAAGAATAAGAGATAGAAACACAGCACTGCTCCCCACCCTAACCTTGGTGAACAACTGAATCGATGTGGTGCAAGGGGATGAGCTCCCCTAGGGCATCTCATCGTGGACGTGCCCCCACTCTCTCCTGCACTGGAAGGCCATTAGAGCCTTCCAAAGAGAGTAAAACGGTGGAGCAATGCCTCTCATGAGTTGAAGTGAATGGTCACTTTTCAGTGGTAGAGCAATGCCTGTTATGAGTTGAAGTGAGCATTTTACTTCTTCTCAGAGCTGTTGGTGGCTGTCTTGAACTGGCAGCTACTTCCCCCTCCCCCGGGCACGTCCCCCTATTGCTGGTAAAAGACAGATATAGCCTTTTTAAAAAAATTCTTCTTGCTGTTTATTGAGCAACACTGCTGCTTTTAATTCCACCCCTCCTTTGTTTATTGATTGATTTATTCCATTTTATATGCATTACTGGCTTATCCTTGGCTCACTTCCTTATGCCCCCAGAAATGCCAGCTGCATGCCTGCCTGCCTTCCCTCCCTCCTCCCCTGCCCACCTCGCAGGGATGTTGTGTGTGGGGTGCCCGATTTTCAAAAATTCGCCAAAAATCAGGGGATGATGGGATTGCTTTGAAACTTGGCGTGCGTGTGTATATCCCCATGAGGTGTCATGGTGCCAAACATGAGGTTTCTAACTTGAACAGAAAAAAAGTTGTATAATTTTTTAGCTTTCAATGCAAGCCTACGGGGGGGGGGAAACGGAGCTCCGGATCCGGATCCGGAGCTCCGAGCGGAGCGGAGCGGAAGTGGGCGGAGCGGGGGCGGGGCGGAGCGGCCCGATCTGGAAAATGGCGGATCTGCAAGTGAAGTGGAGCGGGGAGTCCGTGCACACCCCTAGTCTATATGTAAATGTCAGGCATTTACATAAAGGGATCAGGGCCTGTCTCCATTGCTGCTGCCACTGCCACAGTAGCAGGAATGGAGGAGGAGAAGGGGAAGGGAGGTGTGTCGTGTTTCTCAGAAAACTCCTGCTTTCGATAGGAGGCAAATGACGAGGCTTGCTAAGTAATCTACAAAGCTTTTATTAAGCAACAAACGTCTCTTCTATCTGAATAGAGTCTAACCTCTTGGAAACGTCCTCCTAGGCACAACTGTGCAAGCTAAGCAAGACAATTGTCCACTCAAGTAGAATAGGAAGCCACTTCCCAAACACCTGTAACTTCAGAGAGCCTGGTGCAGAGGCAGGTTCTGGTGTAATCGAACCGACTTTCTCACGCCTTCCTTCTGCCCTGTGCGTTTGAGCTTCTGGCGGACCCTAGCATCAGCTAGCTTGTCAGGATGCTCACCTCCAGAAGAAGGCTCACTTCCCACCAAGTGTGCAGGATTTGGCCTTGAGGAGATAAGCTCAGGAGAGGGCTGAATCCCAGCTGGGGAATCGCTCGTGAGAGCTTTCTCCCCCACTGGAACAGGCTGGCTGGTGTCTGGCACTGCGTCTTCTAGTTCTGAATCTGATTCTGATTGATTACTTGAAACATCTTCTCCTAAAACAGGGGCAGTAGGGTTAGACATGACATGGTGCTTCCCTCTCCTCCTCTTGTCCCCGCTATGGCAGTGGTGGTGGTAGTCAGCTCACCTAAGAAGCAGGCTGCTGTATTCTTGACTGACTCAGTGCGTGCCGAGTTGGGCAAACGCAGGCGGTCTTGAACTTGTGTCCAGGGGACTGAGCCAGCAATTTCTTGCCAGGCTTCGAGCCCCAATCAGACACCTGCACCCTAGTTAGTAATCCATGTTACTAATAGGTTGCTTAGCATGTTTCTGAACCTGGAGCACTGGGTTGTTTAGGGGCTAAACAACCCAGCAGTTAACTCAATAACAAACCTACTCACAAACTATGAAGGAGCCACTCGTGGCTTCCTGATTAAAAGTGGAAGTGGTGGGCACCCAGGAGGCAGTGTGCCTGCTCTCTCCCACTTGTGCACAGCAGCCCAAGGGTTGCTTAATCTATGGGCTATAGTGTGTGAACCAGGTCAGTGTATTTGTTTGGTTTCGAACAAATTTGTGCATGACGTGCACACTAGGGATGTATGAAAATTTTGTTTATGTACACAAATCATATGAACATGTCCCATTCACAACCCCCGAATATGATAAAGAGAGCATGTTCTCCAAAAGTGTTTGCAAATTTCCAAAATTGCTTTTGCATTTAAAAATGTGCACTTAAAAAAAGTATGGTTTCACACCTTATGTGCAGTTTCCTTATTCTAATAGTAGTAGTAATAATAATAATAATAATGAAATTAAATGTTTGGAAATGAGGCAAGCTAGCGCCAATGTGGTCATCGGAAAATTTCGGCGATTGCAAAAATCTCTTGTTTGCCTATCCCTAGTTTGGTCTCGTTGTTGTTGTTGTTGTTATAATTATTATATTTATTTGTATCCCGTCTTTTGACCAATGCTGGGCCTCAAAGCGGCCTTACAAAATTTAAAACATATACATTTTAATACTTATGAATAGAAATATACAAAAGTTTAAAATATATTCCAGTATTAAAACATTTAAAATACATGACAGTTTAAAAGATATTAGCACAGACGAAGGCCCAGATTAATCGACAAAAGCCTGCTGGAACAAAAATGGTTTTGCCTGCGTCCGAAAGCATATCAAGGAGGGAGCCAGTCTCGCTTCCCTGGGAAGAGAGTTCCAGAGCACTGGAGCAGCCGCCGAGAAGGCCCTCTCCCTTGTTCCCACCAGGTGCACCTGGGATGGTGGTGGGACTGAAAGAAGGGCTTCCCCAGAAGATCTCAAAGCACAGGCAGGCTCATAAGGGAGAATACAGTCTTTCAGATAACCTGGACTTGAGCCGTATAGGGCTTTATAGATCATAACCAGCAGTTTGAATTGTGCCTGAAGTTTCCGAACACTCTTTAAAGGCAGCCCCACATAGAGCGTGTTACAGTAATCTAATCAGGATGTAACTAAGGCATGTGTCACCGTGGCCAGGTCCGACATCTCTAGCAACGGGTGGAGCTGGCACACTAGCTTTAACTATGCAAATGCACTCCTGGCCACCACTGAAACCTGGGCACCTTACATTGTTGACACCTTACATTATTTATTTCTTTTCTTCTTTATTTTATAGCCATCCTGATCACCAAAAAAAAAAAAAAGGCTCCTGGTAGTTTCCAAGTGTTAGAGATTGGGGAGGGGGGGGACACCCAATAATTAAAAACTGTCCACCCTGCATTGTGCACATGGCCTTAGGAACAATATTCCAGCTAGCGTGCTCAGAGCCTCACAAACAGATTGTTTTATATGCAAAGAGTCAACATAAATCGGCCCATTTCTATCCCCCCCCCCTTGCTTGCATGATGCTTGGAAGAAACAGAGAATCAGAGATAAGTGACCCAACTTTGCCAGAATGAGTCATTTTTGGCCAGAGCTATTTCAGACTTAGTTCGATTAATCTGGATTTATGCACAGTGATTAAAATAGAGTGCATTTCTAGACATTGGGATCATACAGTTATGAGGGGGGAAAGCATGTCCTTTCCTTTTTTTCAAAACCATAGTGTCCCAGTTGAGAGATAGCTCTCCCTGGCCCTACGCACACGAGACTCTCAGAACTGCTCTCTAGGGGCCTTGCTAGATGAGGCCTTAGCGCGCTTTGAGGACCGGTTTCCCTGCTGTGCATCCAGATGACGCACAGGGGAATCCGGGCTCAAGGCGCACTGAAGCCTCCCTTAGCGCGCCATAAGCGAAGTCACTTATGGCGCGCCTTTTCTGCAGCCCTGGCCTGAGGCCGGGGCTGCGGAACGTCTAGGAAGGTCCGTGGCTTTTTGCGGCTAGTCGCTTACTCACGAGTAGCCGGGAACAGCCACGGACTGGACACAGCACTACGAGCGCTGTGCCCATCAGGCCGGGGGGATCCCGGGGGAGGGGAGATAGGGGGCGGAGGGCGACACACGCGATGGCGAGGGGGGGCAGAGGGCGACACACGGGAGGGGACGGGGAGGGAGGGTGGATGGGGAGGCTTAAGTAAAAAAAAAACCTTACCTTGTCCGGAGTCTTCGGGCCGCACGTGGCCCCTTTAACAACAACAACAAAAATGGCCGATGCTGCAGGGCTTCCGTAGTCTAGGAGGCGGGGCGGCACGCGCTAAAGTTAGCCCCGCCTCCATACCGGCTTATCCGGCAGGGTCTAGCAAGGCCTAGGAGAGACTTTTAGCTCTCACAAACCAAGCTAAGCCACCTAGTTTTTTCAAGTAGGATTTATTCGGGAGAACCTAGCATGTGTTTATTCTTTCATTTTATTTATAACAAGATGATACCCCACCTTTCTAGGAGGAAAACAAGTCTTCAAGGTGTTGTTGTTTTTTAAATGCAGTTTAAAATATCAACAATGAAACGAAACGTCCTAAAACTAATAATACAAAAGTAATACAGGAGAGAGAGAGAAACTAGAAGAATGGCATGAAATTTAAAAGACAGTTATTTGTTAAAAGCTCAGGTAAAGAGGGCAGAGTTGGCACTTATTCTTATTTCTTTGACTCTGCTTGCTGCCTAAATGATATAATGATGACACCACGGAAATCACTTTGGAAAGGGTATTCCAAAGCCAGGGTACTACCACCCAAAAGCAGCCACCTACTTAATCTCTCAACTGAAGGCAAAGACACCTGCAGGGAGGGGTGGAGGAAGGAGAAAGGAGGAGAGAGATTCCTCTCTGCCTTTTCTCTGGTAGAGCACATGCTTCGTACTCAGAAGGTCCCAAGTTCAATCTCCAACTTCTCCAGGTAGGGCTGGACACCTGACTGAAACACTAGAAATCCACTGCTGGTATAGATAATAGTGAGCTAAATGGACCAATGATTTGACTCAACATAAGATGACTTCTTATCTTGTGATAAGCATGTTACGACATTTCTCAAACTCTATTTGGTGGTTCCTTATCCATGTAGGTTGAACGCATGAGGAGGTGGAGCACCCTAGCCCCGTTTCCTTCTTGCACGTTACCTTCACCCTCCACACATGAACAGGGAAGTCTTATTCAGGAGTTCATTAAATACATGAGGAAGGAGAGTGTGATACCCCTGTGCCCTCCATCATCACTCTTGTCACCCACTACACACAGAGGGGGACTTTGTGAAGAGGAGAGCTTCCTCTATCCATGGAGTCTCTCCATACTATCTGGAACGCTGATTTTCCAGCATTCCTTTCTTAACAATGCCTGCCATTCTGTACCTAATTCCTATGCTACTGATTATTGTCTAAACATTGCACAGGCTCTAGTATATATTTTAAATGCATGCACAAATGCTTGGATAAGATTTTATGGTTTGTATTATATACAGGAGGTTACTGTAGATTAAACAGATTTGCCTATTCAAGCCATTTGAAATCTATGGATCTGTGACTGCTCTTTCCACTAAATCCAAAACATTTCCAAATGAGGTCACTTTACAAAGCACACTCCCAGATGCATCCAGGCCTCCATAAGCACCCATGTGTTGCTCAGCCACATCACCACCTCTGCAAAGCACCACAGGCAGTTACACTCTTATTTGCATAATTCAGTGCTAACAAAAATAAAGGCAATAAATTGCTGATAATTGCTTAAATGTCAGCCACATCGGGGAAGGGTCAGAGATGGAATGCATAGGCCTGTTTGCCAGGTGTGATGGGGTCAAAAGCAACTTGTTGTTGAAGGGAAACTTGTCAGGGATAATAGCTATCAGAGGGAACCAGAGTGAGGACTGTATAAGGTCATAGCCAAATAAATACTAGCCAAATGCTTCAAGAATTACAGACAGATTAACCATTAATTTTATGGTTCTTCAAATTATCACAATTCATTCTATTATTTAAGAGCATGTTTAAGACCCTTCAATCATAGAACAGGTCCTTGGGGGGTGGAAAAGACATTTATGGCTCCCCCCCACCCGCGCGTCAGTTCTAGAAAGGATATGTGATCCTATAAGAGACCATGATGCCTGGCTCTTTATTGCTAGCTGCAACCTTATGATCTAGGTCCTCGGCACATTTGTTTAGAGCATGGCTTCCATACATTAGAGTTCATTGACATATAAATATGTACATACAAATATATGTCCTGTTTCCCTCTTCCAGGTATTGCATGTAAACCAGGGAATATGTGAGCATTTTCCACGTCAAGTTCAGTATAGGTGAGTCTTTATATGTACACTGATGTGCCTGGCTTCTTAGCACATGTGTGCTGCCACCTCCTAGCATCTGCTGCCTAAAGGTAGGGACAGCTCTACCTAGGTACCATCCACAGCTACCATCCAATCTGTTTAGGAGTGCTGCTCTTAAAAGAGGAAACAACAACAACAATCAGTGTTGTCACTCTTGGTCAGAAATGGCAACCCCCTCCCTTCCGTGGTGGAATATGGAGCTCAGTATGCCTCATTTGAAGGCAGATGCCATTCCATAATGTAATCAGGACACATGCAAAGATGGCATTGGCACTATTCAGGCATTTGGATGACTCCGGACCTTTGCATCCTATGAATGTTCAGGTCAGCATGCTGAAAGTCCCCCATTCAGATCTTTGCACTGAATATGGGAAGGCCAAAAGTGCAGCCAGCAAGCCCCACCCCCAATGTCCCCATGCTTGCTGGCTGCACTTTTGGCCTTCCCATATTCAGTGCAAAGATCTGAATGGGGGACTTTCAGCATGCTGACCTGAACATTCATAGGATGCAAAGGTCCGGAGTGAAGGGGCCAGTGGCAATACACCCAGCCACATCGATGAAGGGGTCAGCATGCATACCCCACACATCCCCTGCACAGTTTGTGTCCGCATGCATTTGACTGAACACCCGAATAGGGCTACTGTCTATCACTGAAATGGGAGTAAGATGGGGGTCTTAATTTTATTATTTGCATGACACTGTTGGATTGCTACTCCCATGAGAACTGTATTATCTGGGACATGATATCGTTCTTTGCTATAGCACAAAATGATGGCTGTACTTAACAAAATCTCATTTTTTCTTGTAAAACTCTCACACACAGATTAATTATTTTAGTTTCACAATTTCTATTCAGTTTTTATTCAGCTATTTTTTAAAAAGAAGAAGAAATAAACAAGTTCAGCAAAGGCTGTTCAGAAACCAACCTCCCTTAATCAAAATTGCTTCTTACTCCTCTTATTTTTCTGATGTGCTGAACAAGCAATCTGAAGGTCTGTCAGATAAAGGTCCAGGACCCACTGAGCGCTTTGTAAGAATATGCATCTTCCTCTTCCTGCAAAGAATCTATCCTTTCTCTTCTGTAATTGTTTTTAAGTCTTTGCTGAAGGAGGGCTGAATGACAATAGTGCCATTCACAACTCTATATGATTCCCCCACCCTCTTTTTTGTATTTGAAAGCACTTCCTACTGAAGGAGAGACTTTGAAGTATCCTCTTTGTTCCTTCAGGCTGGTTATTTTTAGTCTAAAAAAGCTTTAGAGTTGTTCTGTAATATATGCAAAAGGATAAAAAATGCATAGTTTTAAGGGGCACCATCAAATCAAAAATAAATGATTCCTTCATTTTGTTCACTATAAAGAGGCATATATGATTGAACATAAAGGAGTGTGTGTGTGTGTGTGTGTGTGTGTGTGTGTGTGTGTGTGTGTGTTTCTTTCTCCTCCAGTTTGCATGTTTTCATTTGGGTATTTGAAGAGTCAACCTGAGATATTTATCTCAGTTTGTGGCCTGTACATCAAGAAAAGCATTTTTGAGTTTCCTCCTCCACCTCCATCAGACAATAGCCCCATTTATGCATTAATGATTTCAAGGGGGCTCTAGAGGATAACAGAAGTGGAGCCACACCACTGGCTCCACCCCTTGGTATTAGGTGCACCAATGGCCCCACCCCATGGCCAACCATGTGTCCATGCAGAGGTCTGAAACTGGAAGCCTATGAGTGGCTGCTCATACATATGCTTGCCTGTGATCATAAGCAATTCAGTAATACAGAGGCCGTAGCTAGACCTAAGGTTTATCCCAGGATTGTCCTGGGGTCAAACCTGTTCATCTAAGTGCCACACAGGGCATCCAGCACTCAGGCAGGTACGACGGGATGATCCTGGGATAAACCTTAGGTCTAGCTATGGCCTTACTATGTGAAGGGGACTAATCTGAACTCAATGTCCAACTAGTTTGATACACTAAACCAATACCAGTAATGACTTCTTAGCTCCAGTTTCAAGACAGTGGGTTGGATGCAGAATTCTCATTCCACCAGTGAAAAGATACTGCTTGTGAAACAGGACTTCCATGCCCTCTCCTCTTTACTGCAGCCTCTTCAACTGTGCATCCTCCAAATTCAATTCATTCATTCATTTATTTTTATTTATTTCATTTCTCTACCATCCAACAGCCAAAGTTTTCTGGGCTATCACAAAAATTACAATCCAAAAATGCAATATAATAAAACTTAATACAAAATCTTTAACATACAATTTTTTTAAAAAAATTAAACTGCTACACACACCCCTCCTAAACAGTTACAGTTACATACCAGGAGCTGATTAAAAATGACATTAAAAGGACCCATCACATGTTGTCAAGTGCCTGAGTCCCCAAGCCTCCAGAGGAGATTCCTAGGGTGCAAAGGAGGTACAGGGGGGAGGGAAAGATAGAATCATAGAAGAGTAGAGTTGGAAGGGGCCTATAAGGCCATCGAGTCCAACCCCCTGCTCAACGCAGGAATCCACCTTAAAGCATACCTGACAGATGGCTGTCCCGCTGCCTCTTGACAGCCTCTAGTGTGGGAGAGCCCACAACCTCCCTAGGTTATTGGTTCCATTGTCATACTGCTCTTAACAGTCAGGACGTTTTTCCTGATGTCCAGTCGGAATCTGGCTTCTTGTAACTTGAGCCCATTATTCTGTATCGTGCATTCTGGGATCATCGAGAAGAGATCCTGGCCTTCTTGTGTGACAACCTTTCAAGTATTTGAAGACTGCTATCATGTCTTCCCCCCCCCCCACCCCCGCTGCCTTCTCTTCTCCAGACTAAACATGCCCAGTTCTTTTAGTCTCTCCTCATAGGGCTTTGTTTCCAGACCCCTGATCATCCTCAATGCCTTCCTCTGAACCCCCTCCAGCTTGTCTGCATCCTTCTTGAAGTGTGGTGCCCAGAACTGGACACAATACTCAAGAGGTATCTTTGCCCTGGAAGATAAACTGGTACAGTGGCATCATACAGTTACCAGCCTGGTGAGTATAACAATTTAGCATTAAATTTTTGCTTCTTCTTTTTTGTATAGAAATATCCGATTGCTATTTCTCCTAAAATGTATGGAAGTTTTTTTTGGATGATGCTGGAGTAAAGGTCTCCTGGACAGAGTAAAGTCATGTCTCCCTGAACAAAAATTCCACCATGTTTAGCTCAAACTGCTTAACCGACATGGCTCAGCATGTTGTTTGAACAGGGTCGATGTTGTTGGACCTCAACCCTCATTAGCTTCAGATGTTGTTGAATCTCAACTCTCCTTAGCCCCAGCCAGCATGGATAGTGGTCATAAAGGATGGAAGTTGTAGTCAAACAACATCTGGAGATCTACAGGTTCCATACCCCTGGTACATGTTGTTCAAGGCCCAGGTTCAAAGCTAACTGGAAGACCAATTTTTGAATCTGTGCTAAAATGATTGCAAAGAGACAATATCCCATACAGCATGGATTTCAAATCCTGTTCCATGTTGCTGCAGTTATAGAAAGCCCTTGAGATTGTCAAAGTTCTCCAAATTGCATCGCACAGCTCATTCACTCATTTCTATATGTGCTTTTTGGTGGTTGTTTTCTCTTTGCATGAAAATCCGTATTTTATGCATATTTTCCCAAATGTACATATGAATTGTGCACATCTTTGAAATGTGCACATTCTTCTCTCATTGATTGAAGTATGTCTTTCAAGAGTATGACTTTTTCCCCATGAACATTTTTCAGATGGTTGCATGCCATTGAACACATTTGGGCCGGGAGGGGGGGGAGGTACAAATCAAGCTGCAAGCTTGGAAATGTACAGACTCTGCAGATTGCATTCTAGTCTGTGTTCACTCTGGAAGGTGCAAACTGGGTAAATCCTGATCAAAAACGAACCATACATCCCTACCTATAGCCTGTGGTTGCGGAAGGTGAGGGGTGGTCACTGCTAGCCCTGGGTTAAAGTCTTCTACTCGCACACTGGAAATGAATTACATGGAACACTGGATTCTCGAGTATCTAAAAACTTTGCCCGACTATTCCACCAATTGCAATGCCACTTTGAGAGAGAAGGAAGAGTAGGAATCAGCTGATTCCACATCTGGCATTTGACTAGGACAGAATGTTTAGTTGAGTGAGACCACAGACACTAGCAAACTATTAAAATGCCCTTCCTGTGGTTTGGTACTAATCCTTTAATGAAACATTACAGCATTCAACATGCGTTTGTATTTTATTTTTCATGATTACTATTCTCTTCTCACTATGCTGCAAGTAAAGAAGTCCACGAGCTGAAATTATTGTTATATTTCAACAGAAATTCCTCTGCATGAAGTGGAGCATGTGAAATATTAACTGGGGCTGGATCTACACTACTGCTTTAAAACGTTTTATAACAGCAGTGACAACTGATGGGACCCAGGACACACTCCATGTAGAGTTTTTAAAGTTTTTAAAGTAATCCTGCTTGGTGTAGATCTGGCCTTTGAGAGCTGCTTAGCACCTCCAGCTTAGTCCATGGCCTTAGCTAGACCTACCTGGTCTAACGGGATGGAGGGCTGAAGATCTCACAATATTTTTATTGTGAGATCTTGCCCTCTGTTCATACGTGGCATGTGACAAACTCAGAGGGAGAGGCATTGCGCCTGCCATTTTGGTTTTTTTAATTAAAGAAGATGTGCACAAGGTGTTTTTTCTAAAAAAAAATCCCCTGTTCACCCCCCCCCCACCCACGATGGGCGCAGTGCTCCTGAGGAACTGGGACAAACCGGTGATGGTGATGATGATACATGGAAAAGAGCTGTGAATCACTATGCCTGCTGTCACAGTTCTGCTACATGGATGCATTTTGTGAGCAGGGATAAGCATGATATTTTCCCCCCAGTGATCCTTTTAATAGCCAGTTTTTATTACTTCGTTTTTAAAGTGTCATTACTTGCTACGGTTGTGGGTTAAACATAAATTAATAAAATAAATATCCCATGGCGATTTTAAATTGGCTGTCCAGTCAAACGCAGCAGGATGTATTGAAAGAGGGCTGCCAACACTCATCCATGAAATATTTACGTCAAGAGATGATTTGACACATTGGTGCCCATCAAAGCAAATCGTCAAGCCAAATGTCCCTCATATATTGCAAACACCCAGGCAGTGCAATCGTATGCAAGTTTACTTGGTTCGAAGTAGGGCCCTCTGTGTTCAGTGGGCTTACTCCCCTCTGAGTAGGTTTCAGATTGCAGCCTAAGTTTAGAACATTCGTTCTTATTAGTAGCAATGGAACTGATTTGCAAACAAGTGCATTGAAGATAATAGCATAAATCTCTAACCCACTAGCAGTTTTCTACTGCTATTCCTATAGAAGAACAAAGCCATGGAAAAGGAATATGAGTTTCTCTATTTGTATGTTGTTTTTAGGTAGCAGCAAGGCTGTATCTTGTCGGTATGGTAACAAAATGTTTTAAAAGTCAATCTATTTAAAGTTCAGAAGAATATTGACTAATTTCTGCTTTTTTAATATAAAAAAGCAGTTACACTGACCATTTTTCTCTCTCTGCTGTTCAGCAGACACAACTGTTTATGTATAGTCATGGAAACTAACAGAGATTAAAAAATATTTCAATACATTGTCAAGACTTTTTTTAGGCTCCTTTCTGAAAGGGCAATTGCAAAATGTCAGCATTTGGTCCCCTTCCCTTAAAATAAATAAATAAATAAAATACAAATACAGTTATGTTTTCAAAATTAATGGAGGTGTAAAGCCATGTACTTTTAAGAATGGGTTACCTTATGTCAGATATCCATTTGTTTTCATTTTTTAAAGTAGTCAACACATTGTGAAATCATGTATACACATACCAAAACCTAAAAGCTGGCTTTTGCCTTGTTGGCTGGCTGGAGGCCTATCCACTTCAAGCGCTTGTAGGGATCAGTTGAGCTGCTATGGAGAAAGATGGGGTGTTTCAGAAATATTTGTATCCATCTGAAATGCATTCCCATGCCTTTCAGAAATTTTATATCCCCATCACAAAAGGATGTGAAAATATTTGTAAAGGGCTGGTTGTCAGAGTGGGTGTGAAGGTCGGGGAAGGGCAGTCATAGAGAGAACATATTCCATTGCCAAGGCAACTGAATCAATAAATCCTTACTCCAATTCACTTTTCATCATTGGCTATTTTGGTAAATGTGATTGGGTGTGAGGATTCACATATGTGTCTGAGTGCACATCCCAATGAAAGGAACACGGTGCAGATGGACAACATCCATGTTGGAATCTGCAACCAATGTGAATTATGCATCATGGTACATTCAATGGCATGCATGCTCAGATGTGTATCCAAATGTGCATTCCCAAATGTGTGTACTTCAGTTAGTCATGTCTATACATAAATATGGGTTAGTGCTGATCAAAGTGAAATAATGAAACTGCCAGTGTACTGTGGCAGGTTAGGAAATGTGAAGGTAGAAGTGGTGGGTGGTTTACCAAAACTTCCTGCAATGTAGGCAGGGACAAACAAATTCTAAGGTAGGCTGCCACCACCCTTTACCTCCACCTCAGGCTGAGCCAGGGGACTCTCAGAACTTACAGGACTCCCTTGAGGGTTAGGGAACAGGGGGTTCTTGGTCATCCCACCCTGTTCACAAGCCTCAAGCCTGAAAGATTAAAGAGCAGCAAATCACCAAGCAGAAAATTCTGGATTTGGTAACAAGGCTTACTTAGAAGGATGCACACATATCTCTTAAAATAGGGGTTTAATTTATTTACATAGAGTAAAGGGGAGAGGGATAAAAACATACAGGAATCAGAGTAACCTTTGGAAATAATCCTTCAGGCAAAGAAATGTTTAACTCTGTCCTATATGTTACCTAAGTATGGGTCTTCCAGTAGGACAGGGCCCAATTGAAGGATCCAAAGACTCACAAACCCAAGGGCATGTTGTAGTAAAAAAAAACAAAGACAAATGGGTAGCTCAAGCCCACTCCTTTTATGCCAAGACTCCTGACAACACAAAGAAGATCTCAATTAGCCAATCACAGGCCAACTGAAGCATCACTTCCAATCTTCATAAACTGGGCTGGGGGTGAACGTTCCCATACGAATGCAGCTTAGATCATTCAATCCAATTAATTGAGTCTTGTTTTGACCTCGAAGAGTAGAAGCCCCTCAAGATAACAGACATGATTGCAACACTATGACTCACTTTGGCCTGGCCCAATAGAGTTTGGGCTTTGCTAGACCTACGAGATAATCTGGTCGGAAGTAGGGGCGACGGCGCGCAACAGCTAGCGCGCGCCGTCGCCCTTTTCCAGACCTCAACACGCGACGGGGCAAGGGAAAGCCCTGTCACGTGCTCCGGTTTTTCTTCACTTAAGGGGCCATGTGCGCAGAAGCGCACTGCCGAAAAAGGTAGTTTTTTTTAAAAAAAATAAAGGGTTCCCTGCTCCCCCTGCCCATCCCCCGTTCCCGATCGCCATGCCCTGTCCCCCCCGTCTGCAAGGCCCATCCCCATCTCCGATTCCCATCGCCGCTTGCCAGGCCCTGTCCCCCGTCCCCGATGCTGCTCACCAGGCCCTGTCCCCATCCTTCTTCCCTCCCGTCCCTGATGCCCGTCACCGCTCGCCAGGCCCTGTCCCCCATCCTTCTTCCCCCCCATCCCCGATGCCCATCACTGCTCGGCAGGCTCTTTACCCCGTCCCTGATGCCCATCCCCGTTCTTCTCCCCCCTCTCTCCTGCCGGGTCCAGTCTTTCCCCCGGCCCCATCTCCCCCCCCCATGATTTCCCCCCCTGGCCTGATGGGCACAGCGCTCCTATGAGCGCTGTGCCCAGTCCATGGCTTCTCCCGGCTACTCGCGAGTAAGCGAGCAGCTGGGAAAAGCCACAGACCCTGCTAGACTTTCCACAGCCCCGGCCTGAGGCCAGGGCTGCGGAAAAGCCAGGCCATAACTGCATCCGGTTATCTCGGGTTGAGGGAGGACTTAGCCCGGCCTGACCCCGGGATCTGGATGCACAGGAGGGAGACCGGGCCTCACACTGGGCTAAGTCCTTGTCTAGCAACGGCCTTAGACACATAATAGTGAGCCCACCAAAGGAAAATGACATTTTTCACAGGATATATAAGCATGGACTGACTGGGCAACAGGGAAGCTTCTCCATCACACACTCCACTTCATTCAGTGAGGTATGACAGGTATGACATGGCCCTTTAAGTGAAGAAAAACCGGAGCACGTGACGGGGCTTTCCCTTGCCCCGTCGCGTGTTGAGGTCTGGAAAAGGGCAATGGCGCGCGCTAGCTGTTGCGCACCGTCGCCCCTACTTCCGACCAGATTATCTCGTAGGTCTAGCAAACCCTGGAATACATACTTTCCAAGTGCCTGACATCCATGGTAAAACTACAACTGTTGCAAAACGCTTTCCTCCCAATTTGCCAACCCATTCTTGTGGCTAAAATGCAGGAGAGCATTTTGACAGTTGGGGGAGGTGGTGGTGGTGCGTGGGTGGGATGTTTGTGGCCAAAAACATTCACAGTGGTTTGGGTAGGAGGCTGCATGTTTATATGTTTATCTTAGCTTTCTATGACATGGAAAGTGGTGGCGGCTTCCCCCTTTCCTTGTCCGTGGAGGGGGATGGAGAGGTGAGAAGCATGGACACAGGTTCCCAGCTTTCTTGGGCTGGTGGACACACTTGAAATATTGAGAGAGTGTCATTTTTCACAAAATGGCTACCATGGTGGGCGTGGCCCATCATAAAACACCCATTTCACAAAAGCGAACCTCATGAGACCAAATGAAAATTAACTTGCCCAAAGAACTTAAGTCCAAGGCAGAAGTGGAATCTGAGCTCCTTTGAAACCCAGAGTTTCCTGCTCCAGCACCCACTTCACAGAAGGCAAACTGATGCAGTGCAGAGACAAGTAACTTGGCCAAGAAACTGATTATAAGGCAGAAGTAAGGTTCATGTCGGTATGGATGGAGGGTATCCAGAGCTCAGTCAGATATTTAATCAGGACCCTGGTAGGATCTGAATTTTAGAATTTGGTTTGAGGCATCCTCATTATTATTATTTTAATAACCCATTTTTTTCTGAGCCCAGTTCCAAATTCAGTCACGTGGAGCTTCCACTCTGCATTTCTTTAATTTTAAATTGTGCCATGCTTATACCTTAAGGCTGCAATTAATAGAAAGGTGTTTTGTGAAACCATCCTGAGATTGATGACAGAAACAATGGAGAACCAAAGCCCACTGATGGTGTTAAATCGGAGGTACAGATTCAAGTGTAAGTGTGTGTGTGAGAGAGAGAGAGGGGAGAGGGGGAACAAGGGGGGAGAAAAAGAGACGCCTAAGCAAAATTAAACCTGCTTCCCTTTTCTGCCCATTCCACGCTTGTCTGTTACAGATTTTGTGCTGTCTGTCTTCCCTCCTGCTTGAAACCATTGCTGTGTGTGAGGAAAGGGCCAAATCAAACCTGGGCTCACAAACATGTCAGTGTTTTTCCTTGGCTCGTGGCATAAATCTAAAAATTTTCTGTTAGCATAGGGCTTAGGTTTGTTTATTTTTTTGCCAGCTGCAACATGCTACCCTCTTAGGGGATCACCTAAAACCATCGAGGGTTTAGGTTGGAGTGGCATGTCAAACCCAAGCTGTTGCTTCAGACCCTCTCCATGAATTACAACCTTGTCAGAAACCAAGATTTTTTTTAACTTCTTCTTTTTTCTTTTTCTTTTTTAAATCAAGGCAGGTTTTCTATCAAATCAAATACCTGCACACTAAATTATATATCTGGTGCCAGCCTGCCTCACTCACTCACTTCCTCAAACACACACACACACACACACTTCACTCACTCACTCTCTTTCTCTCGCCTCAACTCCACCTCCACATATTTTCCTCTCCTTCTTCCATGTTACTATACACGGTATTTTGTTCCCGAATAACTAACTTCATACTGATATATAAAAATGCCATTTGACTTATTCTGTTTCTATGGGTTTGCCTTTACCCATCCATCAAGGTAACTACAGTGATCAAACCACACCATTGACAGGTCTTGCGTATTAGCTGGGAAGAAAACACAAATGTATGAAAAACGACACTGTGAAGATTGGAGCACGTTGTTGCATACCTGGTGACAGAAATTAAATGCATAGACAAATAGTTTATGTCAGAAGGCCGTGACTGAAGAGATCCGAGTTCGGTTATTTCATGTGCCACAATTTCCTTGCTTGTTTTTTGGTCCTACTTCACCTCACAATAGTAGTTCTTTACCTCACAATAATGTTAAGTGCACTGGTGAGATAATTGGAGGGGGGGCGCAAGGTGAAGATTAATATAAATACTTGTATTAAAAGATTAGATTTCATTCAGACATGTAGCCAGACTTGATGAGTGACAGAGGTAATTTAAAAAGAATTACAAACAATACAGCCCTAACAAAACTAAGTACCCATATCCTAACATGTTGCACTCTATTTCTGAGTTGTTGTTGTTGTTGTTGTTCAGAGTGCTCAAAGTACTTCAAATGCAGTATCTCATGATTATGTTGTACTGAATTTTTACTTCTATTTTTTATTTTTATTTTTGCTAATTAGCAGCTGCACAGGCTTCTTTGAAGATGTTGAAGCCTTCCTCTGGGAGAGAGTGGTTAACCCTTCAGCCCTAAATGTTCTGTACTGGCTGTTTAAAACCCATGCAAAATATTCCAACGGGGTTAGGTCATATTATAGAGGCAGGTAAAGGAGTGACAGAAAAGGTGGGTTGCACGTGTGTGTGTGTGTAACAAAATATAAAATATACATTAAGGTCATTAATAACAATATTAACTCTGTGGAAGACTCAGGAGGATTGCAGTCCATTTCTTGTAGACCATAAGCCATAAACTGCAAATTTTCACTGTGTTTATTACAGATTTTATTATGGGTCAAACAACATGTTACATTTATTGCGTAGTCTGTAGCTGAGCCTGGTCATTTTCTTTACTATAGTGTAACTGTGCTCAGCTGATCATGACTGCTGTGTACTCTGGGGGTGGAAATTAAAATGCCCCCTAACCCTTTTCTTCTCAAATCCCCTCAAACACACATAGAAGGGGGTTAAAAGAAAAAGGGGGGAAAGTCATAATTCACAGCTTTTCTGTCTTGAGCAATGCTCCAATTTAGGATACAAGAAATTGTTTTGTTTATTGTGTGGGTATAATTTACAATCAGCACATCAGTTCACTCTTAACTCTGTCCTACCTACGTATGTTTGTCCTTCAGCCAAATGTTTGTGTTCCCATCCTTAGCTATGCTACATGGCCATTGATATTCTAAGAAGATATCATAAAGGATTGTAAAGTTTCCTGTAAAGGATGTGTGTATGAAGTTGGTCCATGGATCATCAGGCAGCTTTAACTTTACACAAATGCGCAACATATGGGAATATGCAATGATAATTTCCCTCTTGGTATATGTTTTATGTAGCCCCATTTTTATTGGCTTATTATGACCCTGTAGATACAGACACATGGTTCTGGAAAGTTAAGCAGATCCATCTATCCATTTAAGGAAACATTCCCCCAAACAATGTGGAGCTGTAGGAAAACCTGTAGGATCCCACATGGGACAGGAGGTGATCTTAACCTCTCCATGAATTAGGAGCACCAATGATAGGGTCTCCAGTGTGATGTCCATGGCCACCATGTTCTCACAGACACTTCTCCTGGAAGTCATGTCACAAGCTTTCTGCCTCTCCTGATTTTTGTTTTATTTCTTCAGATTGTTGGGGGGGGGGAATAAAACTAGGATGATGGCATGCAGCAAACTGAAAGACTACTATCCAGCTTTTCTTATTGAGGTTCAAAACAGAAGCTTTGTGTTTTGCAGCCAAGATTCCACTTGTACCTTGTACTTAGGTTCTTGGGGGCAAGTTATTTTTCTTTTATTCTCACCAGCTTGCCTTCACAGTATGTTATAGCTGACCATGCCTACCAAAATAGTTTGCCATTTTATGTATGGGCAACTCTTCCCATGGCAGCCATTTTGGGAGAATACTCATGACACTCTATCAAAATTCTAAATGTGCCCACTGACCCAGTATAGAACCAATGCCTACACTTCTGTTCAAAATCTGTATTTTCATTTTTCCTCTTACAGTAGATGCAGGAGGCCCAATGTAGATGTTAAAAAAAAGTTCTCGTCATGCTACAGTCCAGATGTGGCTAGGGACTCGTCTGCCTACTCTAGTGTAAAACATGGGGTTAATGATAGATATGGATTTGAAGTAACGTCTGTTTTTGCCCTTGTCTGTGTCCAGGCTCAGAATCTTGTGCTTCTTGACATGACATACAAAAGGAACTGGAAGACATAAGGCCACCCACACAAAATAGGGGCAACCCACTGCTGCAGATGGAGCAGAGCAGGATATAAATGCCAGACGGAACACTCTTTCCTAGCACCGTGCCAACATAGGGCTTTGCTAGACCTACCTGAAAGTCCGGTTGGTAGGATGGGTGAGCCCGTGTTGCAGTTAGCACAGGCTGTCACCCCAGTCTATACGTCAGACATGACGGGCTAAAGGAAAGCCCCATCACATCCACCATTTTTTTTTTCATTTTTAAAGGGCCATATGTGGAGGAGCGCACCAACGATAAAGGTAAGGTGTTTTTTTTTAAAAAAAGGGTTCCTTGCTCCCCCTGGCTCCAATGACCCCCGCTCTGGCTCTAATGTCCCCCCCCCTCCCCATCGCTCCATTTCCCACATCTCCTCCTGGCTCCGTTTCCCCCCCCAGCGATCTCCATTTCCCCCTCCCCGCGATCTCCGTTCCCCCCTGCCCATGATCCCCGCCTGCAATCTCCATTCCCCCCGCCCACGATCTCTGTTTCCCCCCCGCCCGTGATCCTCCACCTGCGATCTCCGTTTCCCCCCATCCCCCCTGACTCCGATTCCCCCCATCTACCCACCCTGCCCTGATGGCCACAGTGCTCCTATGGAGCGCTGCACCCCATCCGCCGCTTTTCTTGGCTACTCGCGAGTAAATGTGGTAGCCGGGAAAAGCAGCAGAATGGGCTACACGCCCACGGTCTCGGACTCAGCCCAAGACCGTGGGAAATATTGGGCCACAAGTGGTGCCGGTTATCCTGGGGCCAGGGAGCTTTGACCCCTGCCTGAGCCCAGGATCCCCTGTGCATCATCTGGACGCACAGGGATGAGCCTGGGCCTCGCACCGGGCCAACCCCTCGACTAGCAAAGGCCATAGTCAGCCCAGACCCTTTTCTTTGGTTTCAGGGAGGGAAAATGATTCTCACAGGTAGGATTAATCTCTAGGTGGGCAAATTTCAAGTGGGGCTGGGCTGACCATCAAAAATGGCCAAGGGTTTAGTGATTTTTACCAAAAACGGAGAGGGAGAAAAGAAAGTCCATCTAGGGACTGGCGAACGAGTGATGTTTGAGATTAATAGGATTCTCACCACTCGTCTCATGCCCGATTCCTCTTAGCATTTGCAATTGCTGCTCACTTTGCATGAATGGGAAACTTGTGCAAATTGAGCAGTGATCGAATGAGAGAGTTGCACAAATCTCCGCAACTTAGGGCAAATACCCTAATTTGCCCAAACTTCTTCCATAGACTAAAGCAGGACTGATTCAATCTACTGAGGAAATCGAACTGGAAATCAGGAAAGAGGTGAATTCAAGGATGTGTTCGACAATTTGCGAATATTTTTGGCGGATATGTGCTTGCATGTTTTGTGATCAACAGCAAAATTCTCATACAGCCCATTCATGCCACCATTTCTAGCAGTAGTATGGCTGCCTCACCAGTTCCTTTCTTAGGCCTAATATATACGAAGCAGGATATTGCACTGTGAAAGCGGTATGAAAGTGGTATATAAAAGACAGGAGTGGTATTGAAGTGCACTGACAACTGTTGGGGCCCATTGACACGTACCACACACTGCTTTCATACCATTTTCATAGTGCTTGGTGTGGCTCCTGCCTTTTAGAGCTTCATCACACCTACCCATTTCCCTTGAATTATCCCATAGCATATGAAAGCTGTTGTTGTTAGCTTCATCACACCAACATTATACAATCCACCTCTGCCCTGCCCCAGGAGGGCTTGGCCAGGCTCCGTGGCACTCGTTTGGGGGCTGCTGAGGCGGCTGGGTGGCCCTGCTCGTCTTCATGCTGTGACACACGCCCTGGAAGGGTTGGGCCTGCACCGGGCTCCGTGATGCTCACTTGGGGTTGCCGAGGGAGGCGGCCGGGCGTCTCTGCTCCTCCTCATCCTTCCACACCCCCAGTGGCCACACTTTCCACAGTCCAAAATACGTTGCTATTTTGGGGGTGGGGGGAAGCAGGACACATCTGAGTACTTTGCCGTAACAGCAGAATATAAGGCAGAAAACATCAGAGTCCTTTGCATGCAATTCGCAGTGATTTCACAGTATAATGCTGGTGTGACAGAGCTCTTACACACTGCTTGCATACCACTTTCATAGTGCAATATCCTGCTTAGATTAGGTGTAGATTAGGCCTTAGTTTGGGACAGAATGCTTCAATGGCTGTGATGCTATGGCATGACCTAAAAATTGGAGATCTACCCTGTTACTTGTAGTTACAGAATTAAGGAACTTCTGGCAATTATTTTAGTCACTGCCAGCTGACCACTGCAAAAACATCCGCAGTTGCCTGTGCTTGATATGGTAACAGGAGCAGCAACATCCTGAGTGAGTTGTCAAGGCTCTGGAAGGGCATTTGGCTTCGCTGGCTGATGCTTGAATCACTAGGGCTCCTATCTTTGGATTGTTACTGTATTTCTATAATGCTTTAAAGATGTGTATATGAGGCACACACACTTTGCCCTCAGTATTATTCCATTAAAACAGACGTTAATATGAGCCAATATGTTTCCCCTTATTTTACTTCCCCCCATTCCTGAATGTTTGTAGAAGCGAACAATAGGGCAACTATATAAGCAGCTTACTTGACTAGAAATTTAAAATCCTCATAACAACCAAATAAGATTTGTAAAAGCACTTTGTACATTGAACATGCTTTAGGAGTAACTTATGAAAACAGTAAATTAAAATAGCTGAGTGGAAATTTGAAAAGTTGAATCTTTTCAGTAACATTATTCCATACTGCAAATACAAAGGCTGTAGACTGGGCCCTCAGGTTGAGAGTACTATTATAGGTCTAGAGTGTCTTCAATGCAAACCAGAATCAAAGCACCCCCACTCACCCACTGACCCAAATGTTCCATGCTGGGGGAAGGAGACATATTGACTTGCCAAAAAACCTGAGCAGAGGGGAGCAATTTGCATAATCAGGTACATAAATTTACATACCATCCACATCAAAAAATAAAAACAGGCCAACTCAATGTTTTCTTCTACCTTTATTTAATAAAGAGATATAATGCAATTAAGCCAAATGCATACAATGGCCTCTATTTCAAAACTAAGTTTAAATAGCAAATGACAGTGTCTGAAGGGATCCAAAGATTACGCATCTAACCCACAACACTGCTCATATAGTTGGAGGGAGGAGGGTGAATGTGTTTCTATGTGTCTGCATGCTTTCAAAGTGACAGGCCAAATTTCCAACCAGAACTTACTTTGTTATTTGGCCTTTAGAGTTCTGGAACTGGAGGAATGCCTGCAGATTAAGTGCTTTATCACACCAGCGTTATACTGTGCAATCACTGTGAATTGCGTGCAAAGGACTCCAAAGTTTTCCAGCTTATGATCTGCTTTATTGTGAAGTACTCCCATGCATTCTGTTTTAATTGTGCTATAAAGGCAAAAGGCTCGCCGTATTTTGATACTAATTTCCGAGTGTATCATCCGAGCGGCCACCGGGGCGCAGGAGCAGGATTTGAAGAAAAATTAAACAAATGCTTACATCTGCGTAAGCTTTAAAGATAAAGACGTCAAAATTGGCACAGTAATAGATATTAAGGAGAGCTTTAAGCATACCAAATTTGAATCAGATTGGGTCATCCGTTGATTTTTTATGATTTTTTTTTTTACATTTCTCCCCTTAGCCCCATTTCCTGGTATGCAAAGGATCTTGCCGCCTGGTAGCAACAACAATTACAACAGCGACAGCTTAGCACTGTAGGGGATAATTCAAGGAAACAGGTATGTGGGATGAAGCTCTAAATTTACTTTGAGGAATGCCTCCCTTTTGTAGTACTGCTTAATACCTTTCTATATATATACATGATGTACAATGAAATTCAGTATTAAGGGTGGAAAGAGTACAGAACATTTTGTGAGGATAAGGGTGGTTCACTCCCTTTAAAGCCCTATTCAGGGGTTCCTAAAGTGAGTATAGGAAACATACAAGCAGAGGGACTGCAGTATGTCCACCTCTCGCTGTTGTCTCATTTGTTGTCCTTTATTCATGGAAGGTGACTGTCTGAAGTATCTGTCGATGCTCTTCATAAGATTCAGAATGCTGGATCCTATGGAAAGCCTTCACAGGCCATAGCTAGATGGGGCTTCATCCCGGGACGATCCCTGGGATCGTCCCTGTGCATCCAGATGACGCACAGGGGATCCCGGGATCAGGGAGAGATGATCCCTCCCTTGCCTTGGGATCTCGCCCTCCCCTATAGGCCCGGTTTTTCCATGGTCTCAGGCTGAGCCCGAGACCATGGAATGTGTGGCCGGGCACCACCGTTTGTCCCAGCTCCTCGCGGTTCCTCCTGAGGAGCCGGGACCCACGCATGGGGCACAGAGCTCCTCAAGAGTACTGTGCCCATGGGGGGGGGGGAATGGCAGGTGTGACGCCTCTCCTTCTGAGGTCGTCACATGCCGCGTGTGAATTGAGGGGGAGATCTCATGATGAAAAAATCGTGAGATCTTCACCCTTCCATCCCGGTAGACCGCTAGGTCTAGCTAAGGCCATAGACACAGCAGGCTCTGCTCTTCAGACAGTTGCCTTCCATCAATAGAGGGTGATGACCATGACAATAGAGAAGACAGGGCTAGTGCACTCCATCTCCTTACATGTTAGCAATTTTAGGAATGCCCGAAACAACAATAACAGAAGTGGTTAAAGACTTATTAACCACTTCTGTTATTGTTGTTTCTAAATCTTTGCAGGAATAATTTTGCCAGGTTGCCAAGAGGTTGTTTTGGATGTGCAACCATAAATGCACATGTAATTATGTGCAACTAGAGCTAAATTAGGGCAAAAATCCTGCATCATTGCACTAGTGAGAGCATTGTTCCAGTTGCCCAGACATTCACCCTTTTCCCTTCCCAATCAAACGAAAGGAGATGATAATGAGGCAGATTCATTTGCCCCGACTGATATCAATATCTGATTCACTGTGTGGTGATGTAGTTTTTGTTTATTTATTTAATTTCCATCCCTCCTTTCTGCCAAAGAGTGGCACTCAAGGCAGCTAACAGTAAAATCTGGATTAAAAACAAAATCTTAATTAAAACATAATATAAAAACAAATAAATCAAAAATACAGCAATAAAAAAGATAACCAGCTGCGACCAGTTTAAAAATGCCTTGTGCAACAGACTAGTTTTACATGCCAAAGGTCTGCCTGAATAAAAACAGTTTTGCCTGCTGGCTAAACATCTTCCTGTGTGATCCCTAATTCGCTGTGGGATCAAGCAGTGAAGGGGAAAAAAAACGTATTTTAAATGAAATAAAGAAAGAAAATGAAATGCTGAATCGGAGTAGATCCAGGAAAACAATGGCTGCAAATAGTCATCAAAACGGTCAGAAAAAATGACAAGTTTTTGTACAGAAAAATGCATGAAACCCCCCCCCCCTAAAATGCAGAGTTTCCTTACAGACCCTTCTCCACTCCTCAAAACAAGAACTTTCACACTGCAATGGAACCTGACAAAGTTTTCACTTGCATGCCAGGGCAAATCCTAGAGTGCACCCAGTATTGCATGTGCATTGGATTCTTTCAATCACACCCATTTTAACATGCATTTATATCTATAATGGGCAGAATCCAATGGGGTGATTGCACTCTCATGGATTCCTTTCTGCCCCGCTGATTCTGTTCTGCAAGTGGAAGGTCCCACCACTTACACAATGTAGATTTACATTTCCTAGAGGAAGTCCCTAAATGAGTCATAATGATCATTTCTGGAAGGAGGAATGTCGGAGGAACTCCCTCATGTGAGCTCCGCTAACCTGCCTCCTTCCAGAAATGAGCGCTTCTGCTCATTTTGGACTGTGCCAGGAAGTACTAAATTGCAGTTGCACAAATGGTGGGGGCCGCTTGAGCAACAGAACTGGAGGAGTGCAAGTGCCCCATTGGATTCTTCCCTACAGGCCTAGGAACTATGGATATGCACTGGGGAACGCATTAAGTTATTTTTCTTTTTTCAGCTTAATTTCCCCCCCCCAATCTCTTTTATAAAAAGGTCACAGTTCCTTTTTTTAAAAAAATTGTGTCCCTCCTGTGGCGTTACACCCCACAAGTCAGTTCCCAAATGTATATCTGCAGTTTGTAAGTCTGTGGTTTTTAGAATGTTGGCCTGAGTGGGCGGAGTTAGAATGTCTTGGGAGGGGGGAGGACTGAGGGGATTGTGAGGGACTTGTTAGGTACTCTTAGAGTCTTTAGTGCTCTCTGTGTTTAGGGTACTTAAGTTCTGGGAAATTTGAGTGTCAGTGTAAAGAGTGGTGTCTTTAGAGTGTGGTGTGCACGTAGTTGATGTATATTAATCAATACTGATAATAAAGAAAGTTCAAGATTGATTGTGTGAGAAAAAGGAAAGCACGTATATGAGTGAGTGAAAGGATTGTATGACAAGTTTCAAAAAGGGTTTTAAATGGTTTATTTGAAACAAAGCTTGTGTACTTTTGAAAATAAATTTTGATTGTTTTGTTTTTAAACTACCACAAAAATCCCACATGTCTGTTTGGCATTTATCATCTAAAGTTTACTTATTTAACACCCACTCTGACAATCATTCACCTAAGCACATATAACTCACAGTGTTTTATTTTATATATATATTAAAATCCTTCTCCATTTTAACCCCTTTCTTCACATAGTTTGGAGGAAGGTGGTTTTTATCCCTAGCCTCAGGCGTATCAAGCGGTGGTGCTTGGCTTGAGCAGGGAGTAGCCACGGCGGGGTCTGTTGTTCAGAGCCTGTGTCGTCCCCCCCCCCCCCTAGTTCTACAATGGCTTGCATTGTGGGGAGAAGTTATTCTGAGTTGAGTCAACTCATTGCTATTATAAAACAAACAGTTTCTATAAGTCTGTATTTTTCTGCCTGTGCAGGAGCCCTTTTCAAAGCAAGAGAGGGGAGAACCGTTGATCTTTGGCTTCTCTTGACATGTGATGGGTCTCAAGGAATAAAGCAAGTCCTGACTCATTAAGAGGGCATCAGTAAGCTGGTTGGGCCCTTTTAAGGAGTTCCAGCTGGTTAGGATAGGGAAGTCCTTCGTGGGTAAACCCAGCCATTTTGGGGTCCAATGGATTGCTGCAACACCTCCAGCTTGGCTTGCCTTTGCAAGCCGAGCTGGGGGGTTGTTTCTGAAATATAGGAACTTTATCAGGGTTCTTCCTCCTCAGTAAATTCCAGATCACACAAATTTCAGACATAATTTGTGCATATTGCTCAAATTATGACCCAACTTTGCATAATTTCAGCAAATTGCAACCGTAATTTGCAACCCACCCACCCCAATTAAGTACCCTCCCCCTCCCTGCTGCCCCCATCACCTGCACTGCGCAAACCTCCCTCTTTTCTTGCCGGCACCATCCCCATCCCAGAAAGCAGCAATGGCAGCAGGAGGGAGGGTTGTGGCATGGTGCTGCCTTCCTCATTGTCACTGCTGTTGCTGCTGCACAAACGTCCCTCTCTCCCTGGCGGTGCCAACTCTAGCCTGCAGAGCTCCTACTCTCCAGACTAGGGCTGTTGCCATCAGGGAGAAAGGAAGGATTGCATAAAGAGGAAAAATCGAAGAGGGAAACCCTGCCAGCTGGCCCGACTTGCTGCGGTCTGAGTCAGGCCAGCTGGTGGAAGTTGGAACAGAGTGGGGGGGAGGGGCAGGTGATGAAACCTCATCAAGCTCCACCCTCCAACTGGATTCCTCCAACATCCCTAGGCGAAGCCAGTCTTTGGCTTCATCTGAGTCCTTGACTCTGGGCCTACGAGGCAGAGAGACCTTAGGGTGACCATATGAAAAGGAGGACAGGGCTCCTGTATCTTTAACAGTTGCATAGGAAAGACAATTTCAGCAGCTGTCATTTGTATATATGGAGAACCTGGTGAAATTCCCTCTTCATCACAACAGTTAAAGGTACAGGAGCTATACTAGAGTGACCAGATTTAAAAGAGGGCAGGGCACTGCAGCTTTAACTGCTGTGATGAAGAGGAAATTCCCCCAGGTGCTCCATATATACAAATGATACCTGCTGAAATTCCCTTTTCAATACAATGGTTAAAGATACAGGAGCCCTGTCCTCCTTTTCATATGGTCACCCTAAACTTAGGATGCAGAAAGACTCTGCTTGGGAGAGGGATTCCTGACACTTGAAACTCCTCTCTCTAGCATTTCTTTTCCCTTTTTGAATTGTGGACACCTACACTGAGATCAGTCATAGCAGAACGTTTGAACTAGTGTTGTGGCGAAAAAAATATTCTCCCATGAGAATTTTGACCATTTTCATTCAATTTGATATAAAAGAAATTGTCTTTGAAAAGAAATTCAAAGGAGGAGAAATTTTGGAGAAACACTCATGGGTGAGGTTCAGGGTTCTTGTGCTTTCATTAATTATGAGACGGCTGAGGAGTGTCCTTTCTTTCATTGTACAATCATGACAGCCTGTAGTCTCCTTGGCTTCCTGCACTTCCTGCCCAGGGGAAGACATCATGAATTTATTTCTTCCATAAGGCTTTTTCAGCTACGGAAGTAAAGGCAGCCTGGGAGACTGTGGGGCAATTTGTAATATATATGTATATATATATATATATATATATATATATATATATATATATATATAGTACCCACATCCACCTCACAGAGATTAGTTAAGGTCAAATCACCACCAACACACATTCAAAATAAATTATACAATGCTCTGAGAATGAGACAGAAAAATAGAGGCCTCTTTCATGGGGGAAGAAGACTTTCAGGAAATTGGAGGACAGATTTTGGCACAGCGTTACCTCCACCCTTTTCCTGGAGTTGGATGCAACAATGCCCCCCGCCCCTCACAATTGCTACAGGCCTTTCAGGGAAGGAGTGGTGTTGCCAGCATCTGCATTGGAGACAAGACATATCCACATTCACCCCTCAGAATGCAACATTTGGAAGACCTTAAGGAAGGTGCTGAACCTTGAAGAATGACAACTAGAACTGAGCCAAAATTTCCCAGAATACAACTTTGTCAGGAAAGTCTTGAGATTTTTCTTTTCTTAACCTCTAGAAATAAAGGGACACTTTGCAGAATTTTCTCCACATTTTCTTCACCGTTATTATTTTTTGTGGTGGCAGCATTCCCTTCTCCATCCCCTGCCATGCCCTGGAATGATGCTAGGTTGGTGGGGTATTGTGGAAGATGCAAAACGGAGGGCAGGCTGCCAACACAGTTGATGCGGATGCCACTTGCAGTGGCAGTGCAAAAAACAAAAACAAAACCTTAGGCAAAAGAGAAAGAAGCTGTTCTACAACCCTTGCCAGTGGTGACACCTACCTGTGGGAAGTGCTTGGAGAATTTCTCCTCCCCACGGAGAAATTCGGTGACATTGGCCATAGCTAAACCTAAGGTTTATCCCTGGATCGTCCAGGGGTCAAACCTGTTCATCTAGGTGACACACAGGGGATCCAGTGCTCAGGCAGGGGCGAACCCTGCATGATCCCAGGATAAACCTTAGGTCTAGCTGTGGACATTGTCTCCACAATTGCTCTGCCCATGAATAGGCTGAAGAATTTTCAGAGGCCACTTGTGCACAGCTCTAATTTGGACGTTTCTGTGATAACATTAGCTAGAATGGAGCAACCTTCCATTTACCAACTTCAATTGAGGTCGTTAATGTTGGAGCTCAAATCCTTCGCACAACACTGTCTAATTATTTTCTTACACCACATCAAAGAAAGATGACAAAATACTGACTTGAGCATACATTTAACTTATTTAAAATTATTTCTGCCCTGGGATAGAAACCTTGAGATAAAACATCTGGATCTCAATTGTGTCCCAGAGGACAAGGAGTTATAGTTCTGTAGAATACATATTGTGTATAATGCTTGCTTGCTATTTCTGTATTAGCACTGTTCATGCAGGAGCTGACTGTTAGCATGTCATTCTCTTGACACATCATTAATAAACAGGTAATTTCATACCTGATTTCCACCGAGCGTAATGCTGAAAACCACCTGGGTTTCGGTTTTCATCAACATTAAAAAAAACAACGGCACAGACTGAAGCATGGTGGTTATTATTGAGCCAGGGCTGGCTTAATTGAATAATGGATCAATCAAACTGAGACAAGCACACATGGAAAGGAGAAATAAAAACCCCACAAGCCATCTCTCTGAACCCCCTTTTGGCTATAGGGGAAGAGAGCAGTATAATTACTGTAAATGGGGCACTAAAGTCATAGCCAGTTCATCAAGTTCCATATTTGTAGAAAAGACTCCAGAAGTTCCTCATCATGATCCACAGGGGTGCTGACAGGATTTTCAGGGCCTGGTACAATGTTCGGGAATTGGGCCTTCCACCCTACTCACCAACACTTTAGTAAGTCCTCTTGGACCAATGCTTTAAAGAATCCTGTTGCACCACATCCTCCAAGGCAAGGGGTAAGGAACTTATAGCAAGATTTGATATATTATAATTTAATTTGCTATGCAGCATATTTTATTTTTAACAATCAAGAATTTCTTTACTTCAGCAGCAGCATTGCCAGCCTCCTATGTGATAACCACACAAAAGTGCCATTCTTGATGCCTGCTGTTCTTCTCTTGTGGTCTGCCTCTCTTAGGGTGCAATCCTAAGCATATTTAGAAAAAAAAAGCCCTGGGTAGGATCTACACTATTACTTTATAATGGTTTTGACAACTGTTCAGGCCCAGGACACATTACATATACCATTTTCAAAACATTTTCAAGGTGTTATATCCTGCTTGGTGTAGATCTGGCCCTACAATTCCCAGCATAGGATTGCATAGATGTACTATTCAAGATGTACTAAAATGAGTTCACATTTCTAAGAATCCTTAGCAGACCAGCAGGGCTTTGGATAGATGGAGGGCTCAATCTCAGAGCCCTCTGTCTACTGAAAGCGTTGGACTCTTAATTACAAAACTAGCATTGGGCCAGATCTACACCTTGTGTCAAATCATTATGAATGTGGAATAAAAAGCAGGATATAACACTATGATAGCAGCATATGAAATGTGGATTGTGCCCCAGCAGTTATCAGTGTACTTCAATACCACTACAAAGCACTCGTGTAGATCTAGCCTTGATTTCCATAGAACTTGTGGACCATTTTTAAATTACATAAGCTGTGTAATTGTCTCTTCCAGTCTTCCATATTATTCTGGTAACTTACATGGAAACCTTGTGGGTAGATGCTGTGATAGGATTACTCACTACACCAGTGCCAGTCTTTCCTGGGAGTAGATCTTGCTGGCATGGGAAGTTTGTTATAAGCCTGAGCCATGCAATCAAAAAACTGAGAAGCTGACTCAACTATTATTTTAGACAATAAAATCAAACAGTGCTCAGCTGATCCATGATGTCACTGGTAATATGCACAAACAATCCCTAGATCAAGCTAGGAACTCTGGCCGGCCAGTGTTGGCAGCTGATGCTAGAGTAGAGGAATCCTTAGTGTGATCAAGAAGGGCTTTTCCTAGGGTCTTATCTTCATCTTGCATGGTTGGTTTAGTTGCTCATCCAACTAGGAATAAATGTATGAAATCCTACTGTTGCACACGGATGCCCCTAATTGCATTGGAACATATTATAGAGCATGGCAACTACTGTATAAAATGAATTAATCCTGTTGTAATTCATTGACAAATCCCCCTTGATTCATCATCAGTGAATACGTCAGGAAGGAGTATTGTTCTGTTGCATAGATAATAGCCAGCCAATGCCCCATTGTCAACTGTTTTTCTTAAATGCAAGTTTTCCGTTGCAGCACACTGCACCCCAAATTTGCATTGCTTTAAATTTCCAAGGAAGTGATAGCCCTAAAGCATTGGGTGAAATGTAAATTTCTTAAAATATTTATCCATCCATAAGTGGCTACATTTTTGACATTATTATAGGGTTTCTCAGTGTTCCATTTTATTAAAAAATATTTATTTGGTTTCTAAGATTACTGCTTCTCTGACCACAGAAAATTCAATTACCGAAAACTGCAGCTATCAAATTGGTCAAAAATAAATAGCCTTTTATCCAAACCTGGCACAAGCTGGTTTACTTTTAATATGTAGCCATAAAAAAAAAGAAAAAAAGAAGCTCTTTCCACAGAGAGCTGGTTGGTTACAGTGCAAGACGCCAAGGTATACTTTGCATCATCAGGTTTTATTTTTATTTTTGTTTCAAAGGTAGGAAGGAGGTTTTCAAAAAGGAGTCATTATTAGACTAATTAAGTCTTGTTTTTGTTCTTTTGTTTTAATAAGTGATAGTGCATTATAAAGCTTCACACTGAAGAAATTCTGTCTCCTTTTGCAGTGAAGCCACACTGAAAGACAGATACAGGTAACACTCCCAATGGCTATTGCCAAATTGTATTAAAATTCCAGTATCCTGTGGATCTGTGCACCATTTGATGCTTGTGTGCCATATACAATAGGGGCAGAGCAAAATGGTCATGGCCAACAAACAGGACTTTCTGGGCCCAGCAGAAATGTTGCCTTTCTTCACCGTGCTCTGCTTTTGGGAGGAATGATGGGATAAAACCTAACTAGCTTTTCAAAGTGTCATGGGGGAAAGGAATCAGCTTGCATGTGTGTCCACACTTGCACCCACAAACAGGACAAAGCAAGTCTCAAACCTTCCTACCCCAACCTCCATGGTCTTGTTGCAACTCTATAGCCACCAATCGCCCCTTGAAAGTTCACACACAAGCCTTAACTTAGGGTGACCATATGAAAAGGAGGACAGGGCTCCTGTATCTTTAACAGTTGTATTGAAAAGGGAATTTCAGCAGGTGTAATTTATATATTTGGAGAACCTGGTGAAATTTCTTTTTCATCACACCAGTTAAAGCTGCAGGTGCCCTGCTCTCTTTTAAATCTGGTCACTCTAGTATAGCTCCTGCACCTTTAACTGTTGTGATGAAGAGGGAATTTCACCAGATTCTTCATATATACAAATGAGACCTGCTGAAATTCCCTTTTCTATTCAACTGTTAAAGATGCAGGAGCCCTGTCCTCCTTTTCATATGGTCACCCTACCTTAACTAGACGGTGCTTTATCCTGTGGTGAACCCTGGGATCGTCCCTGTGCATCCACATGATGCACAGGGGATCCCAGGATCAGGGAGGGATCATCCCTCCCTTGCCCCAGGATCTCGCCCTCCACTTTGGCCTCAGTTTTTCTGCAGTCTTGGGCTGAGCTCAAGTCCACAGAATGTGTGGCCCATTGCTGCGGGTTTACCCGGCTCCGTGTGAGGCCAGGAGCTGCGCCCATCGGGGTTAGGGTGGAGGGAGCGAGAATATAAATTATTTTTTAAAAAACCCTTACCTTTAGCGCACGAGCGTTTGTGCACTCCTTCCTCTTTAAAAACATTTTTTAAATGGCGGACACGATGCCTCTCCTTGTGAGGTCATCGCGTGTCGCGCATCGCTTGTAAACGGAGGAGGGATCTTGCATTAAACACGAGTTTTTCCCTCCTCTGTCATGGGATAAATGGTAGGTCTAGCTAAAGCCATAGTCATAAAAGTGTGTGCTAGCAGCAGGCATGGGGGGCTCCTCCAATGAATTCCCTATATAGACCCACCCCTCTTTCTGCAATCCTAGAAATTATACTTTCAAAGTTTTAAGATTCAGAATCAAACATTATTCTGAGCAGCCTTTGGTTTCTTTTTGGGGTATTGCACCTTTCTGTGCCCACATTTGGCAATATCTAAAACATAGCAGGTTAGTCTTTTGTATCTGGTCACTCTAGGCAGGACTCCTGCAGCCTTAACTGTTGTGATGAAGAGGGAATTTCACCAGGTGCTGCATGCATACAAATGACACCTGCTGAAATTCCCTTTTCTATGAAACTGTTAGATACAATAGCCCTGCCCTCCTTTCCATGTGGTCACCCTATTTAAGGCCCTCATCAATTTATACTCCATAAACTGTTATGACCACTCCTTCTGCTTACGTCTCATTTTCTATAAAATGGACTTAACAGGATTAAGTTTGTTTGTGATGTATAATAATAGGTCTAGAATATAAACTCTAGATTTCCAGAAAATACTTGCTTTGAATAACATGATAACTAATGATGATGGCCTCTTATAGTGCAATCCCCTAAAACACGTCTATTCAGAAGCAAGTCTCATTATGTTGAATGGAATTTATTTCTAGGTAATTGGGTATAGGATTGCAGTCTTAGGGCCTTGCTAGACGAGGCCTTAGCACGCTTTGAGGCCCGGTTTCCCTGCTGTGCATCCACATGACTCACAGGGGAATCTGGGCCCAGGCCGCGCTGAAGCCTCCCCTAACGCACCATAAGCGAAGTCGCTTATGGCGCACCTTTTCCGCAGCCCCGGCCTGAGGCCGGGGCTGCGGAACGTCTAGCAAGGTCCGTGGCTTTTTGTGGCTACTCGCTTGCGAGTAGCCGGGAAAAGCCAAGGACTACGCACAGCGCACAGCGCTGTGCCCATCAGGCTGGGGGGATCCCGGGGGGGGGGGGGAGATAGGGGGAGGGCCGGACCAGCAGGAGAGGGGTGGGAAAGCCAGACATCGGGGATGGGATGGGGCCGAGGGACAGACAACCGGGGAATGGGATGGGGGGAGGGACAGACAACAGGGGATGGGATGGGGCCGAGGGACAGACAACCGGGGATGGGATGGGGGGAGGGACGGACAACCGGGGATGGGATGGGGGAGGGACGGACAACCGGGGATGGGATGGGGCTGAGTGACAGACAACCGGGGATGGGATGGGGGGGAGGGATGGACAACCGGGGATGGGGCCGAGGGACAGACAACCGGGGATGGGATTGGGGGAGGGACGGACAACCGGGGATGGGATGGGGGCGAGGGACAGATAATTTTAGGGAAAAAACCACTTACCTTCTCCGGAGTCTTCAGGGCGCACGTGGCCCCTTTAACAAAAACAAACAAACAAAAAAAATGGCTGACGCTGCAGGGCTTCCGTAGTCCCTGCGCTTCGGCCGTCTAGGAGGCGGGGCGGCACGCGCTAAATTTAGCGCGCCGTCGCCCCGCCTCCCTGCCAGCTTATCCGGCTGGGTCTAGCAAGGCCCTTAATTTCTACTAGTAGTACCTCCCTCTCTCTCTCTCTCTCTTTTCCAAACTGTTTCTTTCTCCTCTTTTCAATAAAGCTAGTTTCTGAAAGATTGTAATTAAAAACGAAAAGGAAAAAGATTAAGTCGCTGTTTTCAGTTCAGCACTAATTAAAAGTTAAGCAACTTCAAGCTGAACTATCCTCAGGTCTTACTTTTTCTCTGCTTCCCATTAAGAAGATGGGAAAACTTATTTCAGTTTTTTTGTTCTGCAATGCTCTTTCTATTCTACCATAAATAACTTCCACAGTGGAGAAGAAGTGGTAATTTCTTTTATCGGAGGGCCCATAGAGTATCAAAGGCAGGAATGTTGAACATCTTTACCATCCAACACACCTACAGTTTGTTGTTAACAGGTTCTGTTAGCAGAACTGCTGAATTACAGCCCTCTGCCACTATGGATCAAGAGCTTGTGTTGAAAGACAGTTTGATAGGGAATGTTGTGGTTCAGGGATGGGCGGCAATGACGGGCCCTCTCCAGTTGGCAGAAGGATGAATAACCTCGAGATCAAAGCTAAGAACTCTGCAAAAGATAAGGATGCAACCGGCTTGACAGGCTTGAAGCTCTTAAAGGGAAACCTCCCTATTTGTTTGGCAGCATAGAAATATCGAATATCACCTGAAGGAGAGATCAAGTAGGAAAGCCAAGGAAATGTGAATGAGATAGCTGTTTGCAATAGTAATTATTTTCTCATGGAATAAAGACATTTCAGAAATCATCCTCCTAGTTGATTTCAGCCACCCTCCTAGTTAATTCTAATCACTCCAGGCAATTTTACTTTGATCTTTTGGCCAGGAACTGACTAGTCTGCCAGGCTGATCAATTACCCTGTAACCTGAGTGGTAGCATTCAGATTCCACAAGATCTGCCACTGAATTTCAACATGCCAAATGGGGAAATTCTGGCTTCTTGGGGAAAATATCTGGGGAAATGAGAGAAAAGCAAAAATAGTTCGGATAACAGTATAGCAATGCAAAGCGGGCGGATATTAACACATGCTTCATTTCCTTACTCAGCTCATCAGTAGACCTGGGTGAAGGGGATTCACATCTTCAGTTCTCTTCTTGCAGCAGCATCTTTGAATATGGCATGACTGCTGTAGTGTGGGCCCAATGGATTTCAGGTTATGATAGTCACTGTTCTCAGGAATGGCCTCCCATCAGTGGGATTGTTATCTGTTGTGGTCATAATGAGGGTGGTATTTATACCCAATGAAGCAGAAAATCAGTAAAGAGCTAATGTGTGGTTTATTCCTTTAAAAAATAAATAAACAGAAAAATAGCAAAGTCTTCCATAAAAGGCTTACTTCATTGATGTTCATGTGGTAAAGTGAACTTGTGAAAGTGTCTTAATCACAGGAAGGATACAAATGACTGCATCCTGAAAATATGCACACTTCTCTAACGATTGTCCTAATATTGGGTACTAGAAATCACCACCAGCAGCAGCAGCAGCTCTCCCCTTAGTTCCCTGGAAAGAAGCTGCATCTAGGGAAAGTACAAGAATTTTGCAAATCATCCAAACGTATCCCATTTGCAACCCCAAATGTGAACGGTAGTGTGTTAAAAACATGTCCACACATTTCCAAATTTGTGATCGTGTTTGGGAAATAAATATGCATGCTCATGCTTTAGCCAATGGGACGGAAAGTGGACACTTTGGAAAAACGCTCACAGAAATGCACCCTTTTCCCATTTGAAAAGTGCGCTTGACCTGGGCGGGGGAGGGGGGCACTATTTGCTCTTCCACCTTAGTCAAAAAAAGGTTTTACACTGGCCCAGCTTCTAGCTCTAATTTCAATGGAAACAAGGTATATGGGGAATGTACCAATAATGGACCTTTCACTCTGGGCCAAACAGACCAGTTAGATTAGCCATCAGCAATCAGCCTATAAAATCTATGACTGACTAGTTTTTCCGTTGCCTCTGCCCTCTTTTTAAAGGGGTAAGGAAGATGCTAATGGATTTGGCAGAATTTTTAAAAATAATAATAAATGAAAGTAAAAAATGAAACTCAGGTTTATGTCACTATTTATAACTGTAAGCAGTGGACTCTCTCTCTCTCTCTCTCTCTCTCTCTCTCTCTCTCTCTCTCTCTCTCTCTTTTTCTTTCTGCTCCTCCCCACTTCTTTATTCCCCCACTCACTTTCCTCCCTCAGGCTTGATTCTTAGCCTAAACCACCTCGCTCTCAGAGTTGGTAGGTGTTGCTTGACGGGTAATAAAATATAGTTTGTGCTACTATATCAATCTTTCTCATAAAAAAAGCACCTTCCACTCAGCCTGAAATATGATTATCTGTACAGCTTTTGTATATTTGTGTACAATTAGGTCATGTGTTGTTAGACTGCACTCCCTGGCTATTCCTCCCCTTTCCTACTGACCCACTAGTGGAGACAACAGCTTTTTTGGAAGCTATTTAGTTGACAAATACACTTCCCTCAGTATGGGAATATTCTCCGGTTTTCTGAATGCACAGCAATGCAGACAAGTAAAATGCTGACTACTCAAGATGGATTTATCCCCTCCCTCAATCAAGTTAAAGATTTTGAGCCCATTTCAAATTAATTCTGTGGGTGTTGGGTGATTTTGTCATGGGCATAACTGGTTTTGAGTTCCCTCCAAGCTTGCAGCTCCATAGAAAATATATGAATTAAAAGTGGAGGTAGTTGGGGCTTCCTCCCATGGTTCATGAAAACACACAAATGCATAGCTGGGCACAAACTCTGGACTGTGTGTGTGCATGGGAGGGAGGGGTATTTTCATATTCTTTAGAAAAACTCCTGGCCACCTTACTTGAATCCTTCTAAGAATTATTCTAAGAACATAAGAAAAGCCCTGATGGATCAGACCAATGGTAAATCTAGTCCAGCATCCTGTTCCCCACAGTGGCCAACCAGATGCCTCCAAGAAGTCCACACAGCAGTACATGAAAGCAATAACACCTAGTTGTTTTCCCACAAGAAATTGGTATTCATGAGCATACTGCCTCTGAACATGGAGGTTGCAGAGGCATCATGATGACTAATAGCCATAGATAGGCCTAGGCCATAGCTAGATGGGGCGAAGTCCCATGGCGAAATCCTGGGGCAATCCCCGGGATCATCCCTGTGCGTCCACATGATGCACAGGGTGTCCCAGGAGCAGGGAGGGATCATCCCTCCCTTGCCCCGGGATCTTGCCCTCCTGTTCGAGCCCGCTTTTTCCACAATCTCAGGCTGATCCCAAGATTGCGGAACGTGTGTGCGGGCAGTGTGGTTTGTTCTCGTTCCTCATGGTTCCTCGCAAGGAGCTGGGACCCATGCATGGGATGCAGAGCTCCTCAGGTGCTCTGAGCCCATCAGGGGTGGGGTGGGGTGGGGTGGGGGAGTGGAAAAAATAGTAAAAACACACAAAACACCTTACCTTTTGCACATGAGCGTTCGTGCGCTCCTCTTCTTTAAGAAAAACAAAACAAAATGGTGGGCGTGACGTCCTCTCCCTCCAAGGTTGTTGCACACCATGTGTAAACAGAGGGGGAGATCTTGCGATAAAAATATTGCAAGATCTTCACCCCTCCATCGCGCTAGACCCAGTAGGTCTAGCTGAGGCCCTACACTCCTTGATTCTGCCTAGTCCCCTTTTAAAGTCACCTAAGTAAGTAGCCATCACAGCAAAATCTATAAATTAATTATTCACTGTATGAAGAAGTACTTGCCTTAATACTTTTCTCTAGTACTTCCTAGGGCTGTTGAAGCTTCTCTTTCTTGGGGAACTGGGTGAATAAAGATGTAAAGTGGGTCTCCAGTAAGGCCTGGTTCCCTCAACATTGAAGTTGAGGTTGCAGGACTGTTTCTGGGATGTGTCTTCATGCTGCATGTTAGAAAATTAGGCTGCAAAGAAGGCCAGGCCAGATGTAAAAATCTGCCTATATCCAATCCGTGGGATATCTGTCATGGAGTAGTCTACCCCCACCCCACCCTGGTTCAGCTTACGTTTTTTTGGCTTTATTTTTATTTGCTATAAAAAATGGCAAGAAACGCAAATTGCAGCCACAATGTGCATACCATGCACAAATTATGGCTGCGATTAGCATAATTTGTGCAAACTGCATCTGTAAATTCCTTAGTTAGGCATAAATTGTGTCTGCAATCAGAACAAAAGTTGCTGTGGAATCCACAGGTTGGATTCATAGAAATCTGAATGTGTTTGAATCTGTTGTGGTTTTCTCTGACATCTCTAACTGGGGTCTGATGAGCGTTAAAGTCCAAAACATCTGGAGGCTGGGAAAAGCTAACTCATACACTAAATTGTCTTATTTCGACAAAAAAAATATTGTTGCCTTATTTGAGCAAAATAATTCAGTCAATTTGGCTTGCTGGTAGTGATCCTCCTTAGACGCTCCGAGTGAAGTGTTTGTTTTTCTTGTCTCTGTGAGCATTAGTGCTTGAATTCACAAGAAGCATGGTCTTCATTGCATTTCACATAAAACTACTAATCTCCTGCTGTTTTATTATTAAGGATAATCTAGTCTTCAGATGTTGGTGAGAGTAAAATGGATCTCTCCCAGATTTTTTAGCTCATAGACAATATTCTATCACACCGTGTAATGTCTTGAGCTGTTTTTTGCTTGGCTTGTTTGTTTTGAACAGCTTGTAAGGCCAAAACAGACATTAATATAAATCTGTATCTAACAGGTATGTCTCCCCACACCAGTTTTTAGTCTAGAGTAGGTGCAGGAGGCCTAATTTGGATCAAGTCCCTAGCACGGGGAGTGGGGGAGGGGAGCTTTTAAGATCTGGATCGATGGCCTCCTGCTCCTACTCTAGAGTAAAAAAAAAGTTGCTGCTATATACAAAATGATGTTTGTTTTGGCCCTGTGTATATATACATGCAGAGATAACTTATGAAAGCTGTGTTAATACTCGCAATGTGTAATGCATTTGAGATTGCCTGTCTATCTGGATATGTAACACTCTACATTTCATTTCTTAACTAGTGAAGTGTCCATCATTATAATGGATGGGGTGTGTGAGAAGCCTGTACATTTGAGATACGTGTGTGCGTGTGCAACGCAGGCAGTGCCTTATGTGTAGGCCCATGAAATAAACACACGTGCCTAATTTTCATGAATGTACCATTCTATACTTGCACTTTGAGTAAATTAAGATTAGAGGTATGTGTCAAATGTAATAAAATTGTGGTTTGAAAGACTTAGACAGTGAGGCTCTGATTAAATAATTAAATATCCTTTATAACTGCAGCCATTGTCGAAATGGTAAGAAGGTTTGCCTCACAAATGTCCATATGGAAATCTAGCTGATGGCAGGGTTGTTCCCTAAATTTATTAATAAGGCATGTTCTTGCTGTGTGTCCTTATAGCCAGAATTCCTCCAATATTTTAGCCTTAGGGACACACCGAAACCAAGACAGAGCATATGCACACACACGCTACACCAGTCTACTTAAGATTGTGTCAGAAGCTTCTTTTGTAAGTCAAAAAAACATCATGCAGCTTCATATGGATAAGAACTTTCGCAGAGGTGGAGTAAATCAGGCAGCTCTATCAATTTGTGTGATTCCTTAATTATAGTTGTTAATGAGCAATATCTAGGCATTCAGATTTCATTCCTTTGAGAATATTCGGCATAAGATATTTGGAGCAATATATCTTGAAAATCAATATGGTAATGACTCATTTATCTATATATTTTATATGAATAAAAGCTCCTTCCACAGGTTTTTTTTTGGAGACTTGCCTCCAAGAGTGCCATCTTTGTGGTGAGAACTAGATGCACAGTCTTGCTAAACTGTCATGTGCTGTTGCATGCCTTGTGGTTATGTCTACTCATGCAATGTGGCCTTCCTATCATGTATTAGTGTATTGTTATTTTGGGCTACCATTTCTCCTTGAAGCAAAGTGAGGTTTTGGGTTGATCCCGAGGGCTATTCAGGTCAATCAAGTTTTTTAATTAGTTTTCCTGGAAAATAATGGCCAATCTCAACATGGGGAACCTGATAGGGCATATAATATTTGGTTCTAGGTAGGTTTTGCAGGTCTTCTCTAGGGTGACCATATGGAAAGGAGGACAGGGTTCCTGTAGCTTTAACACTTGTATTGAAAAGGGAATTTCAGCAGGTGTCATTTATATGCATGCAGCACCTGGCGAAATTCCCTCTTCATTACAACATTGAAAGTTGCAGGAGCCCTGCCTAGAGTGACCAGATACAAGAGAGGGCAGGACTCTTACAGCTTTAACCATTGTGATTAAGAGGGAATTTCTCCAGGTGCTGCATGCATGCTTTTCAGTGGCATCCAGGGCCAGATCTACACCAAGCCGGATATGACACATTGAAAACAGTTTGAAAACTGTAAATGGAGTGTCCTAGGCCCCAACATGATGCACAGGGATCCCGGGAGCAAGGAGAGATGATCCTTCCCTTGCCCCAGGATCTCACCCACCCCCTTTTTTCCATGGTCTCGGGATGATCCCGAGACTGCGGAACATGTGTGCGGGTGTCACAGTTTGTCCTGATTCCTCCTGAGGAGCCAGGATCTGTGCCCATCGGGGGTGGGGTGGGGTGGGGGGAGCGGGGAAATTAATTTAAAATTTAAAAACTCACCTTTTGCACACAACTGTTTGTGCACCCCTCTCCTTTAAGAAAAAAAATGGCGGCCGCAATGTCCATTCCCTCCGAGGTCATGGCGCGGCGCGTGTAAACAGGGGGGAGATCTTGCGATAAAAATATCATGAGATCTTCAGCCCTCCGTTGTGCTAGACCAGGTAGGTCTAGCTGAGGCCCTAGTGAGTTTCGTGGCTGAGTGGGGACTAAAACCTGAATTTCCCAACTCCCAGACCAACATGCTAAAACCACTACATGACTGGCTTTCCTTTTTTATATCCCTCTTTACACTATCTCCATAAGCATTTATTTTTTAAAAAAACACCCTCAAAGTGTCAAAGGGGAAAAGGTCTCTTCAAATACCTTGCTTCCTCCCACTACACACACACACACACACACGAAATCGCTAGGTAATTCAACCGGCCTTACCTCCCACCACACATCTCCATTAAGACATATTCTGAAGAAGGTTATATTTAATTTAAACAACCATCTCAAGGGATTGATGTCCCTCCCCACTGCACCCCACCCCCAACTATTGTTATGACTAGACAGAAGATCATGCTGAATACATTAGCCAGCTAGTGACTCGGGACACCTACTGCTTGGAATGCCATTGCATTCTGAACGGAGAGGAATAAAAATGTCTACCCTTCGGCCCTGAACCCCAAGTACACAGTCATATTTCTGCCACAAAAATACTTTGCTGTCAGTTCCAGCAAGGCAGGACTGGATAGCTGTGGTGGTTTGTTGTCAAAATGAAAAATGGTTCAGTGCAAAAGGTCTCATGGCTGGGATGCTAACAATCAAGGAGCACTAACTCAAGCATTTGACAAGGAACTTTGGTCTTGCTGTTAAATACCACTTAATATTGTCCTGCCCAAGAATCCCTGCTGTTTAACAACGGTGCAATCCAAGGCTCGGCTATAGCTTTATGCTTTTTCTAAAGGGAAAACATAGACCATATGTCATGTGTTTGCCTGCATCAGAAGAGGAAAATAGGAGGACCTTTTTAACTTCCAAGGAAATTGCTGCAATTATTACCAATGTATTTGCCAATCAATTTGTCCATGGTACCTGTGTCCTGGATTCCGGCATGTGTGTGACATTCCAGCGGATATGTGAGAACTTAAAAAACCAAAAGGACTTTAAAAGAGCATACGACAGCCATGAGCTGCTTTAAATCTTCTTATGGTTGTATTAGGGGTATGTGGGAGAACTCAAGGCAGCTAAGTATTGGGGCAAGCTTTTATCCAAATCTCTAGACATGACAACAAAAATCTAAATCCCACCTTATTAGAGTCTAGCATATCATTGATTGGAAGACTCCTAAAGTGTGTGTGTGTGTGTGTGTGTGTGTGTGTGGTGGGGTGTGGGGTTGGAGGTGGCACAGCAGCTAGTCATTTCATAGAATCATAGAATAGCAGAGTTGGAAGGGGCCTACAAGGCCATCGAGTCCAACCCCCTGCTCAATGCAGGAATCCACCCTAAAGCATTCCTGATAGATGCTTGTCCAGCTGCCTCTTGAATGCCTCTAGTGTGGGAGAGCCCACAACCTCCCTAGGTAACTGATTCCATTGTCGTACTGCTCTAACAGTCAGGAAGTTTTTCCTGATGTCCAGATGGAATCTGGCTTCCTTTAACTTGAGCCCATTATTCCATGTCCTGCACTCTGGGAGGATCGAGAAGAGATCCTGGCCCTCCTCTGTGTGACAACCTTTCAAGTATTTGAAGAGTGCTATCATGTCTCCCCTCAATCTTCTCTTCTCCAGGCTAAACATGCCCAGTTCTTTCAGTCTCTCTTCATAGGGCTTTGTTTCCAGACCCCTGATCATCCTGGTTGCCCTCCTCTGAACACGCTCCAGCTTGTCTGCGTCCTTCTTGAATTGTGGAGCCCAGAACTGGAAGCAATACTCTAGATGAGGCCTAACCAGGGCTGAATAGAGAGGAACCAGTACCTCACATGATTTGGAAGCTATACTTCTATTAATGCAGCCCAAAATAGCATTTGCCTTTCTTGCAGCCATATCGCACTGTTGGCTCATATTCAGCTTGTGATCTACAACAATTCCAAGATCCTTCTCGTTTGTAGTATTGCTGAGCCAAGTATCCCCCATCTTGTAACTGTGCCTTTGGTTTCTATTTCCTAAATGTAGAACTTGGCATTTATCCCTATTAAATTTCATCCTGTTGTTTTCAGCCCAGCACTCCAGCCTATCAAGATCACTTTGAAGTTTGTTTCTGTCTTCCAGGGTATTAGCTATCCCACCCAATTTTGTGTCATCTGCAAATTTGATAAGCGTTCCCTGCACCTCCTCATCCAAATCATTAATAAAAATGTTGAAGAGCACTGGGCCCAGGACTGAGCCCTGCGGTACCCCACTTCTCCCCAGTTTGAGAAGGTTCCATTGATAAGTACTCTTTGAGTCTGATTCTGTAGCCAACTGTGAATCCACCTAATAGTTGTTCCATCTAGCCCACTTTTAGCTAGTTTGTTAATCAGAATGTCATGTGGTACTTTGTCAAAAGCTTTGCTGAAGTCAAGATATATGACGTCCGCAGCATTCCCACGGTCCACAAGGGAGGTTACCTTATCAAAAAATGAGATCAAATTTGTCTGACAGGACTTGTTCTTGACAAATCCATGTTGGCTTCTAGTGATCACCGCATTGATTTCAAGGTGTTTACAGATTGACTTCTTTATAATCTGCTCCAGAATTTTCCCAGGGATGGATGTCAGACTGACTGGTCTGTAGTTCCCAGGTTCCTCCTTTTTGCCCTTTTTGAAGATAGGGACAACGTTAGCCCTCCTCCAGTCGTCCGGCACCTCACCCATCATCCATGATTTTGCAAAGATAATAGACAAAGGTTCTGAGAGTTCTTCCGCTAGCTCCTTCATTACTCTAGGATGCAGTTCATCGGGCCCTGGAGATTTGAACTCATTCAAGGAAAGTAGGTGTTCTTTGACCATTTGTTTATCAATCTCAAACTGTAATCCTGCCCCCTCAACTTCTGCTTCACTTTTTCTAGGGGGGTCATAGACCCGCTTTTGGGAGAAGACTGAGGCAAAGTAGGAATTGAGCACTTCATTTGAATGCTCTAGTACATCACAGGCATGAAGATTAGTAGTAGAAAACATGCTTTGCATTCCAAAGTACCCAGGTTCATTTCCCAGTATCTCAAGTAGGGCTGGAAGAATTTCTGCCTAAAACACTGGAGAGATGCTGCCAGTCAGGGTCCACAATACTGGGACAGATGGACCAATGGTCTTACTTCGGATAAGGCAGCTTCCTATATTTTTATGATGAGACTGCAGTGAACCATATCTTTGAAAAGACTGAAATATGGCTCTACTAAGTTTGCTAATGGCAGAAGTAACTATATGTTACATGTGCAATGCATATGATTAGTGCTTGCATGCATTACCAATGCAATACAGAATCTGGCCATAGAGAAGTGACTTTTCAGTTGCATCCAGAGCCAGACCTACACCAAGCAGAATATGACACTTTGAAAATGGTTTGAACACCGTATATGGAATGTGTCCTGGGTCCCAACAGTTGTCACTACTCCTATAAACTGTTTTAAAGCAGTAGTGTAGATCCTGTAGGGTGACCAGATGCACTGGGAAACCCTGGAGACTTCCAGAAAAATGGAAGTCTCCAGGGCAACCGGGACTGGGCCCCAATGGAATTCAACTGGGGCAACACTAGCATAGGCACACATGAGATTTTTGTTTCAGCTTACCTTTGATAAAGATTTTCCAGAATTCACAAATATTTCCATATTCAGGACAAAAGGAACTTGTCATTTATTTATTTATTTTAAATTAATGTGGGAGAAACCAAAATGAACAGATTTGTCCAGCTGGGCCCAGGGCTTTGAGTGCTTTGCCCTTTAAAGTCTGGGTTAGAGTCGTGTATTCAGCCATGTTAATGCTTAATTAGGGTTGCCACCTCTTTTTACTTATAGGCTCCTCATCTTTACCAGTTCTATGGTAGGTAGATACAACATGGTCCTCTCCTTGCTGTGAAAAGCTGTACCTGTAGAATTTGCCTGGTGCTGATGGGTGAGAATTTCATGTCAGTTTGTTCTTGATAAGAATTTGCTAAAATCCACAAAGTTCTTCATGTTTGGGAAAAAGGAACTTCAGATTTATTTATTTATTTATTTTTTAAAAAAATGATGGTGGAGAAAGTAAAACTACCAGATATGCCCATCCCTACACTAGCATGGAAAGGAATTTCAGTTTGAGCACTTCCCACAAGCTGATGTCTCAAGTTATGGGGAAGAAGCTGTGGCACACCATCTCTAGTCCTGCAAATGTAATATAAGAAGTAAAAATAGAGGTGTCAGAACAGTTGAATAAATAAAGGGGGGGAATATTCTGTTGCAGTGGCAGTTCATAAGACATGTACATGTAATCAAGAAAACATAGGATCTTGTTCCAATAAGAACATAAGAAGAGCCATGCTGGATCAGACCAAGGGTCCATCTCATCTAGCACTCTCACAGTGGCCAACCAGCTGCCGACCAGGAAACTAAAGAAGGACAAAGGTGCAACAATACCCTCCTGCCCAAGTTCCCCAGCAACTAGTGTATATAGGAGAGCTTATGTTTTTGCTCTCTTAAGCTTTCCTTGTTCAGTTCTTGGCTACGCTTTCAATGGAAACAGCATGTGATGTGCGGTTTCTTCTGTTTTCCCCCACATAAAAAAAAAAAAAAAAAAACAGCTGTGGGAGGATGAAATCTTGAGTGGAAGATGGACAAGGAAAGAGACAACCTTAACCAAAGATCTGCTTTGGGATCAGTGCTTTTTAACTTTTTTAATTAATGATCTGGAGTTCTGAGTAAGTAGTGAGATGGCCTAGTGTGCTGACAACACCAAATTGTTTAGGATGTTTAAAATTAAAAAGAATTGTGAAAGGATTTTTCAAAATGGGGAAAATGGACATTAAAATGCCAAATGCAGTTCAATGGCTTTTCCAGCTACAAACATAAGAAAATAACTTCTCTTTTTTGCATGACTGTGGGAGATGTGGGTGGTGGGGAGTGCATTTAATAATTTTATGAGAAGAGTTTTTAAAAGATCTACATTTCCTAACATTACATGTTTTGAATCATAACAAAGAAGGGCAGTACTTGATAACATCGACCTAATGCCTTTTTGTGTATTTCAATATCTTTAAAATGTCATTTATAAAGATATCAACATTTTTGGTGTCCAGCTTCCCAATTACTATTTTGAATTCCATTTTTTTAAAGAAATGAAACCAGTTTCCCTTGAAAGAAAATCTGTTTTTAAATGCTGCAGTTAAAGGAAATCAGGCATTCAAAACGAGGCACCAATAAACAGATTTTGAATGTAGGCCTTTTAAAAGATTTGCTGAAGCCCTTCCTTCTAACTTTCAGTTTCATGTAGTGAGCTACTTTTTTCAGGAGAAGTGAAGAAGTATCAAATAATAGTTGTAGAAAGGCTAATCTGTAGTCAGAGGATTTTCACAAACATAACCTTTTTTGTGCTATGCTTGCCGAGTTTGAGTCCATTGGCTCCAGCCAGCTCTTGTTTCTGTTTCAAGTGTGCACCACTTGATGAGCAAATCATCGTTTTCGTTGTTCAATAGCCCCAGAGGGGATTGCTTAAAATGGCTCTACAAATTTATTACTGAACTTCACAGAGAAGTGATAGTCTGCCAGAGTGAACAAAGGAGAAGGGAGATGTCAAAAGGCAGGAACATGGCTACTGGAGTTGTGTTTCTCTGTTTGCTGTGGATATGGAATGGGTGTCGTTTTTAAAGAGGGATTACTGACTCATCCACTTCATGTTCAATAGTAGAAACGGAAAATAACATTGTTTCAAAGTTTCCCCCTTGTCAGCTATTTCTAACCAGCCATTTCTCCTCTCTTATTTGTGTATGAATGCATGCCCTGTCAGTAACTGCGCAGCAACTACTTTAGAATTGCACCCCATAAATAATGGCTTGGTTCAGATGTACATATCTCCGCTTAATAAGTCAAGATACGCATAAGCCTTGTGGCCATATGCTCTGTCTTTGCTTCACCCCTTATTTATTTATTATATTTTTGTCACCCTATAATCAAAAGCTCACAGGACAACATGCATAATAAAAGCAAACACAATTTAAAAAGCCGCAAAAACAACATTGTAAAAGTAGAAAAATACCCACCACGATGGAGAAGGGCAATTTTAAAATGCAACTTTAAAACATACTATGGCAGGATCTATACTACTGTTTTATAGTGGTATTGAAGTGGCTTGACAACTGTTGGGGCCATATACCACTTTCATACCACTTCCATAGTGCTACATCCTGCTTGGTGTAGATCTGGCCCATGAGGAGTGAAACAAGTAGCAAGACAATAAGAAAAAATATAAAAAGGCCCAGGAGAATAAAAAGGTCTTCACCTGGCACCAGACAGTCAACAAAGATGGTTCCAAGCAGATCTCTCTAAGGCCTTTGCTAGACATACAGGATATCCCAGGATGGAGGAGACGTGATCTCGTGTTGTCAATAACACGAGATCCTGCCCTCGTTTACACGTAAGGCGAGGCGACTCAAGAAGAGAGCTGTCGCGCCCGCCATTTTTTAACTTTTAAAGGGGACGATGCACACGAATGCTCGTGCGCAAAGGTAAGTTTTTTTTAAAAAAATTAAATTGATTTTCCCGCTCCCCCCACCCTGCCACTGATGGGTGCAGCACTCCTGGGGAGTGCTGCGCGTGGCTCCAAAGTCCGTGTGAGTAATCACACGGAGCTGGGGAAAGCCACAAAAACAGGCCACATGCTCGCGGTCTTGGGCTCAGCCCGAGACTGCGGGAAAAAGCAGCTTGAAGGGGTAGGCTATATTCTGGGGCCAGGGAGGGTTGATCCCTGCCTGATCCCTGGATCCCCTGTGCATCATCTGGACGCACAGGGACGATCCCTGGTATCACCCCGGGATATAGCCTGGTCTAGCAAAGGCCTTAGAAGGGTATTTCTCAATAGGAGCCTACCACAGAAAAGACTCACTCATGAGTTGCCATCCACTAAATCTCAGTACTTAGAAAAACTTATAGAGCAGGGTCTGAGCACAGGGAGGAACGTATTGATACAGTGGATACTTATTGCTTGTATTTGTAAGATGCCTGTAGTACAGGTTCTCCCCCCAAACTGGAAAGTATCTTAATATTTTCTAAGCTTAATTTTGAATTTGGGCTCTGTTAACCACAGAGAGCTACTTCTATTGGCCACTGGGAGCTATGGGCTCTGCACATTTCTCATGAGCCCCCTTCTATGTTTCATTTGAGCCCCATGAGTCCCCTTCCATTCCCATTTACTTCTCACCTTCCACGTGCTCTTTTCTCCAGTTTCACCTCAGATTCTACCACAGCAATAGTCCAGATACAGTCGACTTACTGGTACCTCAGGTATGGCCATTGCATTCATTACATTTCCCTCTTCCTTGATTGATTGTACCCAGCTTGTGGGCAGCTACCCGCATAGAGCTGTGGTGTGCTTTTTGAGGAACCATGTGTATGTTTGGGAATGCAATGCTGTTAAGTATCCAGTAGAATTTTAGGATACTTTTAGTATGCTTTTAGTATGCTTTTAGGATGTTTTCAACAGTGTTTTTAATCAGTATTTTATGTATTTTATGCCTGCTGTTATTCCCCGCCTCGATCTAATTGGAGAGGCGGGTAAGAAATAAATTTATTATTATTATTATTATTATTATTATTATTATTATTATTATTATTATCTGAAAGAATATTGAATATTATATAGTGCTGGGTGGTTAAATATGTGAAAGCACGTAGTCTGAATGCCACTGTTGTCTTAACTGGTGATATTCTGATATTTTATAAAAGTATTGAAAGGCAATACATTTAACTTTAAGAGAATCACATGGCATGCCTGACAATATAAATATAGAGAACAGGTACAACTATGTGAGCAGCATTGAAACAATAAACAGTCCAGACATTGGAAATTCTTACTGCTAACTGGAGAGCAGAGCTCATATTAGGGAGATCTCCAATAAAGAAACAAACAAAATGGGTTAATTAATAGAATCTGGCATCCAACCAAAGTATACTGTGTCAGCCTGATGAATGTGAGGTTGGGAAATTCAGAGTAGTGGGTATGCAGGAAAACATCTCTCAAAATTACTCTGGCTGCAGAACTGTGAACACAATGAAGATTCAAGGCGCAGACCTTTGGAATGACAAGCGCCAGCACTTTATGTAACAGGATATCCAATAGGTAATAACTTGATGGTAACTATAATCACAGTGTGGACATTCCCATTAAGACACAAGTATCACCGAATGAGCTCCACTCTGGCTCTGAACTGGAAGCAATTAAATCGCTGCCCCGTCTCATCATCACCACCTCATGGTGTGTTGAGGGAGGCTGTACTTAAGTTACATCCCACCTATCCTCAGGCCAGTTAACTCTGGGTGGGGTAAGTCAGGCATGCCCCCAAGGTGGCAGATGCTGGGGGCGGGGGCAGCAGTTTCATTCTGCTCCACTTCAAATTCTCATGTGTTGGAGGACAGAAATGTGTATGCCTGTACTTTTGCCCCTAAACTAGCCTGCTGCCCCAGGTGAGTGGAGGACACCCTCCCATCACAAATGTGGAAATTTGCTCCAACTGGGGATGAGAAAGGGCATCATCTTGTCTGCTTCAGATGGCAAAATGTCTTGGACCGGTCCTGCCCAACGGTGTTCCTGTCTCATCCTCTTGATCCTACCCTTGGTCAGATTGATCTGACAAGCCCTCATGCACCCTACATTTGATGCCTCAGGGCTGTCCTATCTTTGCCTTCACTGCATTCCTATGGCAACCTACTTATGGCAGCCATGTGCTAAGATACCAATCCACAGTGCAGAGTAAGCAACCCCTCCCCACTGCCCCTAAATCAATGTAGATTGGCTTTGCCTCTAGGTCCACCCAAAACAAGTATGCAGCCTCAGAGATCTTGCCCACAGGGGAGTGCAGCCTTCAGGCTCAAAATGCTCCCAGACCTATTATATTATATCGAAGTCATCTTTTGTAAGTTTATTGATTTATGTATTATGTTTCTATACCACCCCATAGCTGAAATTTTCTGGCAGGTTTACAAAAATTAAACCTCAAAGTACAGCATAAAACATTATAAAATATAAACGTTTAAAACTACAATATAAAGGTACAACCAGAATAAAACCAATCACCAATGCAGAGATTTAAAATACAGATTCAAAACAGCAGAGCTTAAAGACTGGAATACTAAAACGCTGGGGAAATGCAAAGATCTCCATGTGGTGCCAAAAGGAGACCTACATAGACATGCAGCAAACTTCTCTAGGGACCTCATTCCACAGCCAGGCTGCTACAGCAGAAAATACCCTCTTCCTGGTAGTCACCCACCTCACTTTCTTTGGCTGGGGCTCCCGGAGAAGGATCCCTGAACATGATCTTAGGGTCCAGGCAGGTACATATCAGAAGTATATATGACGATCTTTCAGATAACCTGGTCCCAAGCCATTTCGAGCATTAAATGTTAATACAACACATTGAATTGGACCTGGACCTGGACTGACAGCCAGTGCAGCTGGAAAAGTGTATGACTTTCCCTCGTCTACAGTCAGAGAACATTCTGGCAGGGCTTAATTTGTGCCAGTGCTAGGGCTTAACCTTGGAGCATGTGAAGTACAAATGGAAGTGCCCTCTAGCAGATGCAAAGCCATTTCTCACAACAATGATAGAAGATCTTCACACATCAGAGGTTAGGAGGAAGGTCTTTCAAGCCAGAGAATGTGGTTCTGACTCAGACAGTCCTGAGCCCTTTTAAGCGCTGCTTTCTGATCGTGTACATTCAAGAGTCGGTGTGGTGTTATAGTCACAACTGTTTCACCACATCATTAAGCTTTTGTTATTTATGATGAAACATAGGAACTAGGAACGGAAACTCAGCAAACTACAGGTACATATTCTAGTTGAGTAGAAGCACTGCCGCACACCTTTGGACATGCAAATGAGATATTCATGAGGGGAAGGAGTTAGGGTTGAGAAGGGGCATGGCACTGAGGCTGTTCAATTAGAGGAAATACCTGTAGATTTCAGTTTCTATTCTATAAATTACTCATCACTCAATCTAAATCAAAAGGCTTAGTCCATATGCATATCACCACTCATAGGCTTAGTCCGTTGTTGCCAAGGAGAAGAGTATGTTGCTCTCTGATTGGCTACAATGCATGCTGGGAGCTGGGTGACTTTTCCCCCTCTTCACACTAGGGCTGTGCAGAACCGCCCAGAGAGCTTCGGCTATTGGGCGGTATAAAAATGTAATAAATAAAATAAAATAAAAAATAAAATAATATGGTAGATTGTACAGAGAATGGCTGCCGTGCTTCAGAATTCTGAATCTGAAGCTTGCACAGCCCTAATAGGAAGTTGCTGTATTCCAGGTTCGAGTATTTGTCTACCTAACACAGCATTGCCTGCCAAGTCTTGACTCCTCTAATTGGCAGTGGGACCCTGACAGATATCTTTTTCATATTCACAAATTGAACTGGCATTTTCTAGGGATGTAGGAGTCTGCATTTTAATATGAACTTTGCACTACTCCAAATTATGCAATGTAATTCTCCAATCAAAAAATGTCCATAGAAATGCACCTATTTTTGATATACCCAAAGGCATAAATGACACTGCACTGAGTGCTAACTAAGTTAATGAAAGCATGTTTTAAAAATGCATTATATTAGGGAAATGGCTTGAGGGGGGGAATTGTGTATTGGGCAAAATGCATACAAAATGTATGTATCTGGAGAAATGAACATAAGTATATTAAATATATTAAAAAATATATTGTTCAGGATGAACTGAACTTATGACTGGAAAAATAGAAAAACAGAGAAAACCCAAAATTGATAGATTCATTCAGTCCTAGGATATTTGCATGTAAAGTAGCATTATGTGCTGTACAAGTGAGCTTCAGACTCACTTCCCATTGAGCATATTCACCCCCATAAAGGTAAGTGGGTAAAAATATTCAGCATTTCATCCACTGCTGTTTTGCTTCTCCTCTCCTTTCCATATGCCTTTCAGGCCTTTGCAACTGCAATTAACACAAATAATCATCCCGACATTTATCTGAAACCTCTAGTTATCTGAAGCCGCTGTACCTATCCCCACGCCTCCCCTGCCATGGAGCCTAATATTAAAAGAAAATAGCTCCCCTGGGTAAATAATAGCTGTGTTGATCCAAACCTCTGATTAACGTAACATTTTTGATATCCCCAAAGGCATAAATGACACTGCACTAAGTACTAACTTAATGAAATACGATTGAGTGAGGCAACTGAAGTACTGAGCTAGAAACTGATTTAATCTAAGGTCGCGTAAGGTTAGAGCTGAGCTCCTGATTTTCTATCGTGAGTCTTAAATTTGCAACTATCCCTTGCTTGCTTGCTTGCAGAGAAGGAATGAAATGTTTCTACGGTAAGCTTGCCAGTTCTTTTGTTTGCCCAAAACCAGAGGTTTGGAACTCCTTTATGCTTTCCTCATGTAGCTTCCAGTGATGTTTCTTCTCAAGATGGGAGATGCTGTGAAACTGGAATTCAAATTTATTATTAGGCAATACTTTAGCCTTCAGCTCTGCTGTTTTGACCAGGACTGCCATGTTTTTCAGAGCTCCATCCCACTGAAAATTCTTCCCTCCAAATGTTTAGGATGTTCACACAGTTCCCTGTTCTTCCCATCTGCTTTAACAACTGCAGCAACAAAACCACAGATAGAACACAGTTTTAAAATATCTGAATTATTTTCTTTTCTGATAAATGTTCTGAAAAAATATATATCTTTTTTTTCAGGATGCCATTGAACTGAGTGAGAATTTCAGCCTCTGCCTCCAACCCTGGAGAATATTTGATAGCAGGTTGCAGCAGAGGGAGAAATATTGGAGGATATGTCATCCCCCTGCTCTCTTGCTCTCTCTGAAATTTAACACCAAAGAGAGTTGTTGTTATTGTTGTTGTTAAAGAAACCACAGTGTATTGTATTTGTGTGTTTTCTTCTTCTGTATGTCCAGCAAATCTCAGTCTAAAAAATCTCCACAAAGATTAAAGAGAAACAAGTTCCCCACATTTTGTTTTTATATGAAATGCCATTATTCTTTTTGATCCTGCCTCTAGCTTTCTTTTTTTAGCTTCCTTCCTTCTGAAGCCCAAGTCAGAAGAAACAGCATGTGCTAAAACATGGTCCTCTTCTTCATTCCATTCTGTGCTAGCAAGTAAAGAGAAGAAAGAGCACTTCCTAGTTGTGGAATTGTTGTGTTTCTGCCAAACCATTGGAGAGTGAAGGGTAAAAACAAAATCATTTATCTTAGGAACTATGTGCCCAAGCGCTCTTAGATAGATGCCTGGTTTCACATTTTGAATGGAATCTGGCAAGGGATATCTGTGGTTCCAACTCAGATGGAACCACAGTGCAATGAACCAAAAACTTATTGAAACCGGGAGCACTTCTGTCCCACTTTCAAAGACTTTCTGTATGGAGTAGCCAGCTGTTGCTGCAGATAAGATGTCATCACCCTGTATTGGCACAGGAAGCCTTTAGTGCACGTGAGAGGCCTAGTGCATTGAACAAGGCTGTGGAGCTATCAAAACCTGAAGTCTTATTCACGTGTTCTTCCTCCCATGTTGAATGAACGCATGAGAAGAGAAGCGTTCCAGCTCTACCCACCCTCCGTCACCACATCCATCACCCTGTACACATGGAACTTGAGAGTCTGAAGAGAAGTGCTTCCTGTATCCATGGAGAGTCTCCACACAATTAAGAAGTCTGGAAAATCAGAGTTCTTAATAGTTTGGAGAGCCTCACAGTTAAAGGAAGTGTTCCTGTTCAGACTGTCACTTTGCGCATACAGGGCAATGCATGTGATGATGGCGGCGGCAGGCTTCTCTCATGTTTATTCAACATGGGAGAAAAACACATAAACAGGTCTTTACTCTGGTGGCAAACCTGTAGCTTTCAGAATACATAGGGCAGCAGGAGTGGGGGAAGGGCAGAGGTTCAGTGGACATTAAGATGAAAAATGTGGCTTCCCTGTAACAGAATTAGGTGGTTCCACCCATCTCCACCTTTGCTTTGTAGCCTCCTTTCACGGTCATGTTTAAACAGCTGGTTTCCAAATGTTTGTTTTGTTGGTAAGGTAGATATAAATAAGCATCTTGTAACTTCCTGTGTTGTTGGTCACTGCCTTTTTTGTGGCCAATCATCACTTGTGTGTAGCAAACTGATTTTTTTTAAGGGAATTATATTTCTAGGATTGTTGTTTGTTCTTGCAGTGGCACTCATGACAGGGGAGTAACAGTTCGCTTTCCTAGGTAAACTTTCCTAAGACTATAAGAAGACACAGCACAGTGACAGTTGCAATAGATTTCCCTAGGAGTTTGATTTAACAACATAGTAACCACATTCTTCAAATCAGTGTTGCAGACTTGCTTCCCCTTGAATTCCAGTTCAGATATCTGATAACATGAATTGACTAGGAATGGGGAGTGCGGGACTAATAACCCTCAAGCTAGGTTTTTTTTTTTTTTTTTTTTTGTATTTTGACTAAAAGAAATCTAGACTTTATAAAACTACTAGTACTCTGGGTTTTCTGTATTGTGGGTATTTGGAGATAGATATATCCCATCTGATTACTATGCCAAAGCATCCACAGAATGTATCTCAGCTGACAAAGTTGTTGGAGCTAAAGATACTTCCAGTGAGCAGTATGTTTAGCTCTTCGCCCACCTACACCAGTTTCCCACTGAGATAAATGTACTGTTATTGAAGTGGGAGCCCACTTACTGTGGAAAATTAGGAGGAATTCGCACCAAAATTACACTGTTTAGTTGGGGTATCATTGTGGAACACTTTTGCTGACATGTTTACCTCAAAATATTGAATAATTATTTTGGAAGCAAAGGATACACCCACTTAAGAGTGGGTTTGCTCACATCTAGAAAATTCTCTTTGCAGTGTACTGAAACAACAACCCTCCCTACTTTTATACCAAAATAATTTGATCTGATTACAGCTATATTGTGGCCTATTTTTCTCTTCCCATAGATTTATGGAATAGGTCAGTACAAGCTCAGTTTTTATAAGTAAACAAGGCTCTGGAACTCTTTTTATGGCCATGCGTTAGTATTCAAATGATTCATACCAATGGAATTAGGGATGTCGCGAAAGTCCAGTTTGGGGGCTTAAGTTAAGTGAGTTTCCAGCTGCTCAGCCTCCCAGACAAGTCAGGCAAGCACAGGGATTCCTGCTTGTCCACAAGCCACCATTTTACAGAAAATTGTGAGTAAGCATTTTGTGCAAATGGTGGTCATTGTTGGGAAGGCAGCCACAAGCGTTATCTGCTTTTAAGTGTTTTATTAGGCAATTCCAATTACCCGGCTAATAAATCTCTTAGCCAGTACAACAATGAGATAAGTGGGAAGCAGGGTCAGGTTTCAGAGTCTTGGTGTGTGAGAGTTCAGGTCAGCAGCAGCTGGAACAGGAGCTTAGCAAGGGATGTCAAGTCTGAGTCCAAGATAACAAACCGGATCAGGAGCTAGGAAGCGTGGTCAGCCGGTCCGGGGTCACAGGGAGGCAGGAGCAGGATGGAGAAGCGATGTCAGTTCAGTCCGAAGTTGAAGGCAGGAGTGAAACGGAGAAGCAATGTAAATCAGGCCAAGGATGATTGCTGGATCCAAACGGAGGAAGCAAGGCCTGGTGAAGCGAAGTCAGAACATGGAACAAGCTGGCTGATAGGAATTACCCCAGGTGTCTGCCAGGAAGCGCAAGGCATCCCGCTTCCTCCTTTTCTAATCCAGGCAGATGACCTCTGTCCTCTCCCCCAGCTGTGCCTCATCAGATCAGCTTGCTATTTAAGCACGCACACACTCCTTCTGACTGACTGCAACTGTACTACTCGCTTGTGCCGTCGGCGTTCCCAAGGACTGGGCGGCTCCACCTCCCTAGGAACTTCAGGTAAGGACAGGTCCTGGTCAACCTGTAACTCTGGCACCTCCTCTGTTCTGGGATCTTCCTCCCTCTGCGAGCCCATCTCTGGCTCGACTGTGGGAGCAGACACTCCCTCTCCTGCAGGAGTGTTTTCCTCCTCATCCTCATCTAAGGAGGCCTCCCCAAGTACATTCCTAACAGCCATAAATAGGGTCATTTATGCAAAGTTTTAGGCATAAATGGTGTAGGTTTGCATAAATGGTCCTATTTATGGATGATATTTGTGGGAAATGATGATTTACGTAAAAGGCTAGCCACATCTTTTGGCAAAATGGTGGCTACCGGAGTAGTTGGACACCCATGCGCCACTCACCAGACACCCACAGACCATCTGGCGGCTTGTTGCACACAGCGAACAAGGTCAAGTGGCTGGTGGGCATCCAGCAAGCAGCGCACGAAGCAGTCAAAGATGAGTTCGCCCATTCCTAAATGAAATTACAACGTTACAGTAGGAACTCCTTTTCCACATGAATTGCTCCACATGACTTACTTCCGAAACTTCACAGGTTTTGTACTGCAAAGTTTCTTGTGGACTATTATCAGAACAATGGCCCCAAGGAACATGGGGGGTGGGGTAACTGTGTCCTGTTTTGGAGACCCTCAAAATTTCAGTGCTGCTCTTGCACAAAAGCCCCCTGCAGCTGTCATTCTGAAATTTGGCAGGCTTGATCCCAGCAGAAGGAGAAACTTTTCCTGCAATTTTCATCCAATTCGACCAAGAAATGAGAAAGTTATTGGCAGTTCCTTTAAATAAACAAACAAAATCAAAATATTTTTCTGACATTGGGCAGGCATAATCCCCTCTAAAGGGTGGCTGCTATGCCTGCAACTATTATTCAATTCTGACCAAGGGGGAAAAATAGCTGTTCTTTAATTTCTCATGATAGTTAATGGGACTCGCAAGGCCTATGTTTTCTGACGCTCAACTCAGGTTTGGTACTGAGTTGAAGCAGACAAAGTCCAAATCGGTCCAAACAGAATTACTAAATTGGTGTCCAAGTTGAACTGGGGAGGTCGATGAACACTTCTAGTGTGCATAGGGGTCAGGAGCTGCTGTGAACTAGGGACAACTTGTGAGCCACTGAAGTGCAGGTGGTAGCTTCTCAGAGAAGTATCTTCAGGTCCTGGGCTGACTCTGTCCACCCAAGATGGCCATTGGCCCTCCTGTACACGAAAGGTATAAAAGTGATTCCTGTTGCAATTGAGCTTTGCCAGAAGCTCCAGTGTGTTCCTGTTCTTTGGTCCTGGCTTGTTTCTTATTTATTTACTACATATTTATTCTGCCTTTTTTTTCCTTCAAGGAACCCAAGGCATTGTACATAATCCTCCTCCTTTCCATTTTATCCTCACAACATCAACCCTGTGAGGTCAGCTGGGCTGTGATGGACCCAGTCAGCTTCCATGATCAAGTGAGAACTAGAACCCAGATCTTCTGACTCTCAGTCCGACACTCTAGCCACTACATCACACTGTTTCTTGACTGTACCTCCTGGGGGCTATGTTCATGGCACCAAGTTGGCACCGCCTCCCTCTTCAAACCTGCACTTTCCCTCTCCCAAGGCGACGTTGGGTGATCACAACATCGAGGAGGGAGCATGATGTTTCTGGGTGGCCATTTGAGTCCCGGAGCAGCCTCCGCCCTCTTCCTGGTGGGAGGAGACCAATCGCTGGTAGCCTTCCACCAGTCTCCACCCCCAGGTTGGCCCCAGATTGCACACAAAGCAACATTACATGGTGGGAGTGCCATGTTGATGTCACTCCCTTTGAAAAAGTTGGGGGTAAATCCCAACTTTTTCAAACTGAAGCATCACGGGGAAGCCCCATGGTGGCTGTGAATCTGCACTTGCATTATCTTACCAATGGGGCACAGATCCATAGCCACCATGGGTCTTTCCTCATGTGCAGACAGCCCCCCTGGTTTAAAATAATAATAATAATAATAATAATAATAATAATAATAATAATAATAATAATTAATAATAATAATGTTTTCCTTTGGTTCTGAGTATTCTTCAATTCTGACTATGGTCTTGGCTTATGGTTCATATCTCAGACTTCTGCCCATGGTCCAGAACTGGCAATATTGCAGCTTCAATGGTATTAATTCAAAAGAGATAGAGAAATCTCTCCCCTGCCCCACCTCCCACCAAGGATAATTTTGTTACCAATATGCTTGTTATGTTTCAGAGCCATTATGAAGCCATCAACAATCCCCAGTATCCGAGGCAGTAAGTCTGTATAGACCAGTCACTGGGGACATGGGTGGGAGGGTGCTGTTGCACCATGTCCTGCTTTGTTGGTCCCTGGTCGACAGCTAGCTGGCCACTATGTGGACAGAGTGCTGGACTAGACGGACCCTTGGTCTGATTCAGCAGGGCCCTTCTTATGTTTCCTACGATACTCTGACATATTCTTCAGCAGGCAATCTTCTTCTTTTTGGTGGTGGTGGTGGGAGTCTCCCATATACACTTTGGCTATTTTCTCACAACTATTAATATTTCAGTTGCTGATAATACAATGAAGCTGAATTAATTTCCCACCCTGTTAAAGATGGGTATGCATCCAATGAGTACTCAAAGTAAGTCAGGTGCTATCCAAAGTTTCTTGGCATTTAGCTTTGCTCAGGTGAGAGATGGCGTCACTGAGAACAGCTTACTGGGAATTTCCCATGGATATATGTAGTATTTGCAGATGATCTGAGATAATATATAGCACTAAGTAGCACAGCCAGTTTACTTTCTATATCACTGTCAAGTACCTATGCTTGCTATGGGGAAAACTGAAGGTGTAGATGAATGGTCTCAGATTGGAAAAGCAATAAAAAACAGGACAATGGGGGCAGCAGCAAAAGCTAGGTCAGAGTTCAGAGTGAGGTCACTTTGATCAATTTGCAGAAAGTAAGCACTGAACAGAGAAGCTTAACTTAAACCAGTGGTTCATGTTGTCTGATATCCTGATCTGCCCACCGGTAAATGCTCAAGTGTATAAAAGTGATGGAAACTGATAAGAGAACATTTCGTATTGATGGCCTTATAGGTTCCACAGACTTGGAGCTTTGTTCTGTTTTCAACTAAGTCCTATGCCCACCAAGGTCAATTGGCGACCCTTGCCACAGTCACCATAAGAAGGCCAACTAATAATTGGAACCAAACTGGGGTGACAATGTAGGTTGTGCCAGCCCGTGTTGATTTTGGATGTCCAATGAAATGGTCATGTGGTTCTTTAGTGTTCAAAGAGCCCAAATTTCAATCTGTGCCTAGGGCCGGATCTACACTAGTCTTATAACGTTGCTAGTGTCCCTTTCTAACGTGGTTCTCTGTATCAGTTCTCTGTATCACGGGGCACACTAGCGTGACTTACGTTTAGCTGCAACGGTACTTCAGGGCACACTGTTCATTCCTTTCTGTTCTTCCTCTTCTCTTAGAGTAAGCAGAGCTGCTTGGTTCGGTCCGCCCACTTCCTGCCTCGTTCCTAGCCAGCAATAGTCATAAACACACACAAACTCCCTCCCAAAACATCTTAATACAAGTCCCAGGGAATAGCCTGAATGCATAGGAGCCAGCCACTTTGCTGAAGCTAAGAAGGTCTGGGTTTGGATGGGTGACCAAATTGAAAAGTTTTAGCAGCGCAGAAGGGGAGGCCTGTTTTTGGCAGCCCCAGCTGTTGAGATTATTCCTGCATGGAGCTACAGCGATCCTTTGCTTACCAGGAAGTGATTTGAGCGCTCCTCAGCTCCTTTGCAAAGAGGGGGGAAATGTTAAAAAAAAATCATAAAAAATCAACGATGACCCAGTTCGATTTAAATTTGGTATGCTTAAAGCTCTCCCTAATATCTATTAGGGATGTGCTCCGCTCCGATTAGGAGCGTAGAAGCAGTAGCGGATTGGCCTGCTCCGCCTTACCCAGAGGCGGAGTAGGAGCGGACCGCGGACCCCCTAGAAGCAAGGCGAAGAGAAGCGACCATTTTTCGGAGCTCCGAGTTCAGTCGGAGCGCTCCGGTCGCCATCTTGAAAACATTTCGCCATAGGATTGCATTGCGGCAAATAATCGCGCATAACTACGTTGTTTTTGAAGCTATCGTTCTGGAAATTCTTGTGCACAGAGAGTCGTGGATGGGGGTCATTTTGAGACCACTCTCACCTCTCTGCGTGCTGTGGTTCACGTGCAATATTTTTTTAAAAATCGGGTCAACCGCGGGGCTCAAACTGCGTTTCGGCTTTTCGCCCATAGGATTGCATTGAGGGAAAGAATCGGGGATAACTGGGGGGGGGTTTAAGCTATCGTTCTGAAAATTCTTGTGCACAGAGAGTCGTGGATGGGGGTCATTTTGAGACCACTCTCAACTTTCTGCGTGCTGTGGTTCACGTGCAATATTTTTTTAAAAATCGGGTCAACCGCAGGGCTCAAACGGCGTTTCGGCTTTTCGCCCATAGGATTGCATTGAGGGAAAGAATCGGGGATAACTGGGGGGGGGGTTTAAGCTATCGTTCTGAAAATTCTTGTGCACAGAGAGTCGTGGATGGGGGTCATTTTGAGACCACTCTCAACTTTCTGCGTGCTGTGGTTCACGTGCAATATTTTTTTAAAAATCGGGGTTTGGGTTTTTTTTTTTTATTATTATTATTTTTTTGGAAGCGATGACAGGCACATTCAACTCCCAATCCTGATGAGAATTCATCTCCTCAGAAAGCATCCTCCTCCAATCCCAGCGTTGGAGGGGGGACTAAGGCAGACCCACCCTGAGAACTTTCTGTTTTGTGTCTCTTTGTGGGTTGGCGTTCGTGGAGGGAACACTTACTTAGCTAGTGCTCCTGCTTTGGAGATAGATTAATTTAATATAGGTTTAGTTTGGCGCGTGTGTGTGTTTGTTTGCTTCTTTCTGACTTGTAGCTTAGTTTGCCCTGTGTTTTCCCCTTACTTTGATTTAATATAAACTTTATTTTTGAATTTTGGAGTGTGTGGTTGGGTTGGTTGCCCCCCCCCTTCCCTGTATTAAAGCCTGACTGTTCTGCTTTTGTGAAAGCTTTCTTTTGAAAGCATACACACACTTTTTGTCCCATTTCCCTACATTTATATTCTTAAACATATTTTATTATATTCTTTCACATAGTCCATTAGTATATATTCTCATACATATTATATTAGTATTCATATTTTGTTCTTCTTATAGTAGTGGTTGGTTCTTTTTCCCCCTCCCCTCTCTTAAATCCTGATTGTGTTTCCTTCTATCTTCTATATACCAAATATACCAAAAAAATTGGATTCTCTTTTTCTTCTCTGTGTAACTTCGACGGAGTGGGCTGCTTTTGTCAAGTTCAACAGGCAGCCACAGATTGAGCATTTTGGGGAAAGCATACGCACACCATTTCCCTATTCTTAAACATATTATTATTATATTCTTTGACATAGTCTTAGTAGTCTATTAGTATACATTCTCATACATATTAGTAGTAGTATTCATATTTTGTTCTTCTTATAGTAGTGGTTGTCCCATTTCTTGTCCCATTTCCCTACATTTATTAGTAATATTCTAAAACATATTATTATATTCTTGTAGATATTCTTAGTAGTATATTCTCATACATATTAGTAGTAGTATATTTTATTGTTCTTGTCCCATTTCCCTACATTTAAACATATTATATTCTTCTTATACATATTCTTAGTAGTACCTTATACATAGTATTAGTAGTATTAATATTTTGTTAGTCATCATGAAAAGAGAAAGCAGGCGTGCTGAAAGCAGCAAGGCTCAGTCTGCCAGCAGGGCTTCCTCTCCTCCTGTGAAACTCAAACGGGCAACTCCTTGGCTGACTGCTCCAAAACAGAAGCAGGACAAGCAGCAGGCAGAGCCACTCTCTTCTGCAACTTGTGCCCGGCGTTCTCTTTTTGAGGGTGGGAATGGGAAAAGTGCCCGTTTGCAAGAGGCACGTGGCAGCAGTGCCATTAGAGGAGGAGGAGTATCCCCAACTCCTTCATTCTCCTTTCAGCCCACGAGCCCGCTGATGGACCTAGACGAGGTCCTCAGCACAGTGGAGGGGGGGGAGGAGGAGGAGGCGGTGGGCCTCCAGGATGTGGGGGCTGAGGAGGAGCAGCAGCAGGCCGAGGCTCTCTCCCCAGTCTCATCCCACACCCCTGTTTCTGTGGCAACACCAGAGAGCTCAGGCGGGCAATTGGTGGTGTCACCACAGAAACGAAAGACAAGCATCGTGTGGGACCACTTTGAGTTGGGAGCGGATCCCCGCTTTGCTGTCTGTCGCCACTGCAAACTCAGCCTAAGCAGGGGTTCATCGACAGGGCATTATGGAACCAGCAGCATGAAGATGCATCTTCATAGGCAGCACCAGGCGATCTTGCTGGGGAAAGAGGCGGGCAAGGCGACTGGTTCCAGGGGAAAGCCGAAGGCTGCTGCTGGCACTGCCACTCTAAGCTCTCCATCTCCCATCCCCACAAGGGTTAGGCAGGCAACCCTGCAGGACATGGGGTGGGGGAAGTATTGACCCACAAGATGGCGTTTTCCAATGCCCACCCAGGGTGCTACTGTGTTGGGGCATCTGCCGGGACTGACTCCTCCCCAATACTAGATCTATGACATGTCACTCTGCCTGCCCCTCTGCTAGCCTGTCCTCCTCGGTGACCGACTCGCTGGGATGGTTTGCGTTTGCAATGCGTGACTAACTGCAATGCTGGCTTAGAAACCAGCCATCACTTCCTTGTGCCCCCAGAAATGCCCGCAGCCTGCCTGCCTGCCTGCCCGCCTCCCCCGGGGTGCTGCTGTGGTGGGGCATCTGCCAGGACTGACTCCTCGCCTACTCTGCCTGCCTCTCTGCCCGCCTGGTGCCTGGTTTGCTCCCAATCGTCCTCCTCTGTGCCCCTCAAGGCGTAACTGCTGGCTTAGAAAGAAACAACCAGCCATCTTTGCCTCACTTTGCGCCCACTTATGGGTTGGTTTGCTATGCGTTAGTGCTCAAGCCATCCTTGCGGCACTACAATGCATGCTGCCTGCCTGCTTTCCATTGATGGTGCTATATAAATAAATAATAATAATAATAATAATTCTCCCCTTCCCGCCTTGCAGCGATGGTGTATGTGTCTTGCTTTGACTAAGGGGAGAAGTCCTTCCTGCGCTCACTTAGACTTTATCAAATTCAATAATCCCTTTTTCAAATGTGCCAGAAGATTTAGGGTTATCTCGTGGCATGTTGGGATTGCCTTGGAACTGGCCCCATTGAGCTGTCTGCAATTGCAACTTTAAATCCCTGACATACTGGAGTGTTCAAATTTCAAAAGTTCCCCTAACATCAGGGGATGATGGGATTGCCTTGAAACTTGGTGTCCATGGGGACACATGGGTAAGCTGTCATGGGACCAAAGGATAGGTTTCTAACGTGCAAATTGACGTAGTTGTAGAATGGGACTTGATTTGGGGTGAGTTAAAAAGTTTAAGCCGCGCCAAAAATCAGGGGATGATGGGATTTGCTTGCAACTTGGCGTGCATGTGGACACATGGATAAGCTCTCCTGGTGCCGAGTTTGAGGTTTCTAACATGCAAATTGACGGAGCTATCCCAAGGGGTGTGAATGGGGTGCCCGATTTTCATAAATTCCCCAAAAATCAGGGGATGATGGGATTGCCTTGAAACTTGGCGTGCATGTGGACACGTGGATAAGCTATCATGGTGCTGAGTTTGAGGTTTCTAACGTGCAAATTGACGTAGTTGTAGAATGGGACAATTTGGGGTGAGTTAAGCCATGCCAAAAATCAGGGGATGATGGGATTTGCTTGCAACTTGGCGTGCATGTGGACACATGGATAAGCTCTCCTGGTGCCGAGTTTGAGGTTTCTAACATGCAAATTGACGGAGCTATTGAAAGGGGTGTGAATGGGGTGCCCGATTTTCATAAATTCCCCAAAAATCAGGGGATGATGGGATTGCCTTGAAACTTGGCGTGCATGTGGACACGTGGATAAGCTATCATGGTGCTGAGTTTGAGGTTTCTAACGTGCAAATTGACGGAGCTATCTAAAGGGGTGTGAATTAGGGTTATGGGAGGTGCGTTAGAGGGTAGAGCCGCGCCAAAAATCAGGGGATGATGGGATTTGCTTGCAACTTGGCGTGCATGTGGACACATGGATAAGCTGCCCTGGTGCCGAGTTTGAGGTTTGTAACATGCAAATTGACGGAGCTATCCCAAGGGGTGTGAATGGGGTGCCCGATTTTCAAAAATTCGCCAAAAATCAGGGGATGATGGGATTGCCTTGAAACTTGGCGTGTGTGTGTATACGCCCATGAGGTGTCATGGTGCCAAACGTGAGGTTTCTAACTTCAACGGAAAAAAAGTTGTTTACTTTTTTAGCTTTCAATGCAAGCCTATGGGGGGGCAAAAACGGAGCTCCGGATCCGATCCGGAGCTCCGGGCGGAGCGGAGCGGAAGTGGGCGGAGCGGGGGCGGGGCGGAGCGACCCGCTCCGAAAAATGGCGGATCTGCAAGTGAAGCGGAGCGGGGGGTCCGTGCACACCCCTAATATCTATTACTGTGCCAATTTTGGCGTCTTTATTTTTAAAGCTTACGCAGATGTAAGCATTTGTTTAAAATCCTGTTCTTGCGCCCACAGCAGCGGCTGGGGCGAATCTTTTGCAAAAGGAGCACCATTAAGGCTGGATGCATGGGACTACTTCACAATCAAAGCAGATTCTAAGGTGGAAAACTTCTGAGTCCTTTGCATGCAATTGTCAGTGATTGCACAGTATAACGCTGGTGTGATTTATCTGCCGTAGCAGATAAGATAGCAAACGGGGCGAAGGAAGGAGAACAGGAAGTGGGCGGAGCAAACCCAGCAGCTCTGCTACTCTCAGAGAAGAGGAAGAGGAAAATTACCGGTAGAACAAGGCACATGGATCAGTAGCAGCACTACAACTAAGCAACAGCGAAAGGGAACAACAAAATAGAAACAGTAAGTACAACTCATTTACAACGTTAGAGACCCAGGGTCACGTGACGCTGTGCGTCACAGTAACCCATTCAAAACGTTAGAATAACATCAGTGTAGATTCCCACTGGATTTAACTGCACACAACAACTCGTTGTTGGCAGTCCTTCATGATGCCATAGTGTGCAAAGGGAAAAATCTGTCTTTGGGAGACGAATGCTGCTGAATAGCATTGCATGTACCCAGATCCCCCCATGCTCATGTTCAACACTCTATTCCAGAAGTCCTCAACTAGTCCAAACCCGAGACCAACATGAAACCCACTTTCACAATTTCCTCCATGCCCAACGTGGTGGCAACAATTTTGCCGTGACCCATCTGCACTGACCTCGTGATCCACTTTTGGATTGTGACCCACCAGCTGAAGACCACTGTTTTATTCAGTAGACTATTACCAGATCTCTTCTCCTGTAATATTTTGCAGCTGTCCCCGAATGCTCTGATTCATTCATGGATATATACCTAAAGACCCAGGGACCTATTGTCTCTAGTGATCCCTTGAAGATGCCAAAAGATGTGATGTCTGCTACAAGATGAACACAGCACAGACTGTTCAATTGGACTGTGGTTTAAATGTCAAATGTTCAGGAATGTACAGATTAGAGAGATGCAGGTTTCATTCACCCTGAGGGAAGTGTGGGAGGGTGGTGTATGTTTGTATGTATCATAATTTTCCATATTGGATCTCCCCTCTCTCTGAGTTTCATCCCTTCAGGTCTGGAATGAATATATTAACTGATTAAGGAAGTGTTTGGATCAGAATCCAATGTTTGTGGTATGCATAGCTATGTTAATGGTCTGCTACTGTTGGTATTTTGGGAATGTTGAATGTGGGTGGGAGAGCCTTAGGATACTGTGTGAGTTCTTCTCTCTTTCTGTGACTGTCTATATGTACCCTCTGCAGGCTCCAACAAGGTGTTGTGTGAGAAGTCCCAGCAGAACACTGGAAATCCCCACTTGAAACATGTTTTCTTGGCAGCCTAGGTAATGAAGTCATCATCTGGAATATCTGACGAAGAGGTTTTCCTCTCGCACACTTTCTAAATAAAATTAAAAGTCCAAACAATTTCCCTGTAAGCCAGGGGTAGACAATGTCCTGGACTGAAACTTCCACCATCCCTCACAATGGGGAAAGCTAGGGTTGATGAGAGTTGCTGGCCAACAACATCTGGAAACCTAGGGCACATCTATACCAAGCAGGATATTCCACTATGGAAGTGGTATGAAAGCGGTATATAAAAGGCTGGAGCCACACCACTACTTTATAGTGGTATTGAAGTGCACTGACAACCATGGACACATACCATATATCGCTTTCATACCAGTTTCATATAGTGTTATATCCTGCTTGGTGTCTATGTGTCATGGCCCCCAACAATTGTCGGTGCACTTCAGTACCACTATAAAGCAGTAGTGTAGATCCTGCAGCGCAGTTCAATGCTACTATAAAGCAATAGTGTGACTCCTTCCTTTTATATATCGCTTTCATATCACTTCCATAGTGGAATATCCTGCTTGGTGTAGATGAGCCCCTACATTGGCTGGCCTATCTAAAAGGAAGTGTTCTGATAGACCAGACCAAAGGACCATCTAATTCAGTATCCTTTTCCCAAATATGGGTCACCAGGCATATCTCAGAAATCCACAAGCAAGTCATGAAAGCATATTCAGTCTCTTGACTATGGAGATCATCAGGGCTTATATGCATTGGTAGATCTATGCTACAGGCACTGAAGCTTCCTGTGAGCCACTTGTACCTGCAACTCACTGTCAGAGTACATACTTTGCAAAATCCAGGTTCCATCCTCAGCATCTCCAGGTAGGGCTGGGAAAGACTCCTGTCTGAAGCCGTGCAGAGCTGCTGCCAGTCAGTGTTGACAACACTTAGCTAAGTGGACTAACGGTGTGATTCAGTAAAAGGCAGCTTCCTACAAATATGGAATGCAGAAAAATAGTGCTGTTCCTTCGGGACATTGCAAAAGAGCACCAAAATTGTCAATGGTTGTTTTTATTGGTTCTGGCTAATTGCAGCACCATTTATTTATTTATTTATTTATACCTACACTAAATTTAAAATAACAGTATATTCCTCTGTTTAGAACATGAGGAAAGACCTAGGAAGCACACAGTCTGGTTCGACAGTGATCTGAAGAGAAGGCAACCATCTAGTCAAGAAGCCTAATAGTGCAATCCTATGCATGTCTACTCAAGTGTAAGTTCAACGGGGCATACTTTCAGGTAAATTACAGGATCGTAGCCTAAGGGAATACTATATCAATGATGTTTTTAAGGAAGAGCAAGATTCTAGACCCAAATGAGTCTACTTTTCCACTACGGCTGCTTGTTACCAAGAGATGTCATCACAGATCTCCAGCTTCTTTGGATCTTAGAGCCAGCACTGAATGAAAATATATTTGCAGGTCACAAAGCTCGCCCTCTTTTGCTGTTATATCATAGTAACCTTTGAAGATGGGCACTGTTTGCCCATTGTACAGGAAGAAGGGAGAACGTACCTGTGTAGCCTCATCTAGGTAGGTTTGAAAGGGTAGGGATAGGAAGAATACTTTTCAGTTCAGATTTTAATGCACACCTGCCAAATTCACACTTCCCAAACTGATATGTGAAACAAAATATTTATTTATTTACTTATTACATTTTTATACTGCCCAATAGCCGAAGCTCTCTGGGCGGTTTACAAAAATTAAAACCATAATAAAACAACCGACAGGCTAAAAACACAGATACAAACTACAGCAGTCCTTTGGTATGTGATGCAGTTCTCCGCTCAAAAATGTGTATATTTGTGAAATGAATATACAAAATGGCATTATATTAGGGGAAGCACATGCAAAAAATGTGCACATTAGGCAGAATTGCACACAAAGTCATGTATATTAGGAGGGAAAAAGCATCAACAAAAAAACAAACTAATTTTTCAGTGAACTTTTTTCTTTTTAAATGCAAATTGATGTGGAAATGGGATTGAACAAACTTAATTAACACCAAATTATGGAAAGGGGGAGTTGTCATGTAAGCCCTCCAGCATTTTCCCCTCATGCAATTAAGAATTTAGAATTTTGTGAGTGGGGGAACAGGTCCTTCTTGGTGGTCTCTCCACACACTGGTGGTGAAGGTAGGAAGAGGAGCGCCTGTTCTACACGCATAGCCTCCCCAAGTGATTTAGAACCCAGCATAATCTGTGTTCTAGATCTCATGGGGATCCTGCGTGTCTAAAGCAGTCTCCTCTCTCCCTACCTTCCCCTCTAACATTTGGTGAAAGTTGGGCCCCGCTCTCACCTGTTATAATCACAGGAGTGGAGAATATGTAAAGAGGGCTCTAAAGACATCTTATCAATGTAAGTTAATAGGGGGGAAATACATTATGAAAAAAATCACACACAGTGTTTTCGTTCCTCCCCAATTTTCCCTGTACCAATTCATTTTTTATTTTATTTTTTTTATTATGATTTCATGGAAACAAACTGTCATTTTCCCTCCAGAGAGAATAGTATAAAGTTAATGAGTGAACTGGAATTCCAGGGTTTTATGAACTTTTTCCGTATACCATTTGCATCATTTTCTTCACACTGAACATTGAAGTACATAAGGTCCCCAAACCCCATCGTCCCATTCATTTGTTGTATTAACTTATGGCAGGCTGTGTTTACACGTGTATTCTCATTTTTTACATCTCACTCCACATTATAGAATTTTCTGATAACTTTCATTGATATAACTATATTGGCAGGGGGCTATTTTCCTCCCAAATTCTCCTCTGACTTCATCATATTCTGCCTCCAACTCAGGTTGCCAAATAACCAATATTTTACCTCCTCATTTGCAGATAATAGATATTTTGGCGGAGAACGGGGTTTACTGCTTCATCATCAGACCCTACTCCAAAATTGTCTAAATCCATGCTCCACCCCTTGGTGTTCAACACCCCCACTCCAGACTCTGTCCATTGATCCACCCATGGCTCCACTTGGTCCAGTGTCCCCAACGTGTCATCTGCCACATGGAGAGATGCTGTGTTGACCACAAGGCTTTCTGCATATCCAGGGTGGAGGCAACAAGGTAATAGTGGCTGAAGCTGCCTCACCTGGCACTGTAAAAACAAGTGCATAGTGAGGCAGCTGCAGGTACCACCATCATCACTCTCTGAACTCTGATGCCTCTATGCTGCTGCCACCCACAGCATATGCATCAGGGCAGGGTGCACAGGCACTGGGCATCAGGAGGAAGGCAGCAGCAGACGCAGCGACTTCCTTAGTAAGGCAGCGTCAGGCAGGGCACCAGCCACTGCCGCTGCCACCCTCCCGATCTCATGGATTTTCATGAGTTTTTATATGGGACGCCAAGGAGCAGCTGTCAAATCACAGAACGTCTCTGTGAACGCAGAGGTGAGCAATGACAAAATCACGAGGATCCATAAGGATGGAGCTTGGGGTCCATGCTTTTGTGCGAGGGTGATGCTAGATCTGTGATTTTTATTTATCTATTTATTTAACTGTGCAGACATCAATCTAATCTTTAATCTGATGGTGGGCTTTTAGGGAGGGGGTCCTAATTAAAATCATGCAAATTCATGATGATCTTTTTTTTACTATCTCTGAGATTTCTTCCTGTCATCATAGGTGTGTGCAAGGGGTGTGCCAGGTAGGGATGTGCTCCGCTTCTAATCAGACCGGCGAATTAGAAGCAGAGCGGGGTGCTTCGCCTCCCCTTAAAGCGGAGGCAAAGAGGATTGGGGGGCCGGCGGAACGAGGCGAAGAGGATCGAGGTGAAGGCGGATCCTTCGCCTCGATCCGGAGCTCCGCAAGAAAGGTAAGCGGGGTTTACCGGGCCCTGTCGCTGTCGCCCATGCGGCGACAGCGGCAGGGCCCGGTAACCCCCCTCCCTCCTCTCCCTTAACTGCATCCGTCCGCGGTCCCTTGGCTTCTTCAATTGTGCCCGCAGCTCAACCAGGAAGTCTAGGCCGCACTTACGGCCCAGACTTCCTGGTTGAGCCACGGGCTCAATTGGAGAAGCCGAGGGACTGCGGACGGATGCAGGTAAGGCCCCCCTCCCCCTTGGTCCCCTCCCCCTTGGTCCCTGCAGGTAAGGGAGAGGAGGGAGGGGGGCCTTACCTGGCATCACTCCCCTCCACTGCGGAGCTCCAATTCGGAGCCGGAGCTCCGCGGCGAAGAGGAGCGGACTATGGGCGGAGCGGGGCGGGGCGGAGCGGGCCGATCCGAAATTTTCGGATCGGCCCGCGGAGCGGATTGGGGGGGTCCGTGCACACCCCTAGTGCCAAGTGTGCCCAGGCACACCCTAATGTCTCAAGCAATAAGCACCGAATTGAGGGGGGCATTGAGTAGGGATCCATAGGGGGATCCAGATGCAGCAGAAATGGCCCTCCAGCTGCTCTGCTGCCCCCAACAGCACGCCATTGCCCAAGAAGCTGGAGCAAAAAGGAATTGCTCTGCTGGGAGCCTCTCTGCTGGGAACTACATTTCAAAGAGGCCAGGAGGAAGACCCCTGAAGGCTAATACCACCTCGTGAGAATCTCCTCCGGCCAGTGTCACCAAAAAGCCCCACCAATACTGGGGCTTGAGGAGCGTCTCCTCATTCCACCACCACCACCTGCAATGGCACTCCCGTGGTCAGGCAAGCTGAATGCAGAGTGGGGCATCAGTCTTTACAGTATTTAATAAATGAATGAATAAAAACAATGTCCTTTATGAATGAGAATTCAATAAATATTTGCCTTTAAAAATAAATAAATAAATAAATAAATAAATAAAATTCCCTGGGTGTACACCAGGCCCATCTAGTGGAATTTTAGGATGTTTTTAGGATGTTTTAATAATATATAATATGTTTTTAATTCAGTTTTATGTATTTTATACCTATTGTTGCTCCCTGCCTCGATCCAAACGGAGAGGCAGGTAAGAAAAAAATTATTATTATTATTGTTATTGTTATTATTATTATTGAAATGTGCTGCACATGCCTATGCCTGTCATTTTGAGATTCACCATACCCTTTACAATAACCATCTTGTGGTGGTTTCTTTCATGATACTTTCTCAAAGTTCCACATGTACCAATGGGGCCAGAAAGACTGGAGGAATCCTGGACTAGGTATTCTGAAAATGGGAAGTTGAAAGCAGCCCTCCCTTTAACCCTGACCCTGATAGGTGGGGGAAAGAGTGTGTGTGTGTGTGTTTTTGGGTGGGTGGGTGGGTGGGGGAGGTTAATGCCAGAATGCATAAAGGTTGACCTTACAGATTGATTTGCCACTCTAGCAGATTTTAAGATCTCATCCTATTCATACATCCACCAAAGGATATTATAAACCTAGACAGTTGCTTTTAATTTCCTGAATTGGGAGAATTTATTTTTGAATATGTATCCCTCTTTTTTGCTTCTGTGGTTGGTGATATGTGGCTGACACACTCAGATGCCCACGCCTGGCTGCTTTTCTGTCTTGCTTTGAAATGAATGATTTTGGCAGCACGGACGTTGCATCTTCTTTTCCCCCCGTTGCACAGAAGCAAAATAAATATTCAATTCATACATATGAGTCTGCTTACACAGGATGCCAACAGATGGCAATATTTTCTCATCCTTGCACAATATGGGGCCGTTTTCTCACATGGCTCATTGGAAAATTTGCATCCAGTTCTTCATTGTGATCGAGGGGTTACTGAACCTTTTCTCATCTGCAATGCCTCTTTGATGTAACACCCCACCCCCTTTTGAAGGTAGCAGGAACCATATATTGCAGCATATGTCACACTGGTGACTGCTCTAACAGTTCCTTTGGGAAACAGCATGTTGCATATTATGAGTCCTGTAAGGGTATGCTCATGGAAAAATAAGCATTAGATTATTATTATTATTATTTTAAAAATACTGTAGGGTATGGAGTAAGGTTTTTAATGTGATCTACTCCATGTACTGTGTACTATCTTAGTTTGATGGCTCTAAAGAAAAGCTGTATGTGTGTATATATATATATATATATATATATATATATATATATATAGACAGATAGATAGTCTATATTTCTTATTGATAAAGCAGTAGCTACATGTTTCTTCCAGTTAATGTTGGATTAAAGGCCGTGTGATTTGCCACTGTATCATGTCCTCAGTTTGTACCTATATATTACACTCATTATATATTTTCCTCTGAGGAGCTTGGAGGAGCATACAATGAGTTCCCAGACAGGTCGTTGTTAGACGAGGAGTTAGCCCGGTGTGAGGCCCGGGCTCCCTGCTCTGCATCCAGATGATGCACAGGGGATCCCGGGGTCAGGCCGGGCTAAGTCCTCCCTTGACCCGGGATAACCAGATCCAATTGTGGCCCAGCTTTTCCACAGCCCCGGGGCTGAGCCCGGGGCTGCGGAAGGTCTAGCTATTTCCGTGGCTTTTCCCGGCTGCTTGCTTACTTGTGAGTAGCCGGGAGAAGCCACGCACTGGGCACAGCATTCAATAGGACCGCTGTGCCCATTAGGCTGGGGGGGAATCACAGGGGGGGAGATGGGGGCCGGGGGAAAGAGTGGACCCGGCAGGAGAGATGGGGGGGAAGAACAGAGCCAGGGTGGGGAGATCACGGACGGTGGGGCGCGGACGGGGCATCGGACATGGCAGGCGGGTGATCGGGTGGGCATGGCGAGTGGGCTGGCGAGCGGGCAGGGGGGCATCAGACATGGCGGACAGGGGGAGAAGAATGGGGCCAGAGCATGGCGAGCGGGGACGGGCATGGCGAGCGGGGGACGGGCATGGCGAGCGGGGGACGGGCATGGTGAGCGGGGGAGGATGGGCGAGCGGAGGAAGGACGGGCAAGTGAGCAGGCAGGGGGGCATCAGGCATTGTGGGGGGGAATCAGGGGCAGGGGGAGCAGGGAACCCTTAATTTTTTTAAAAAAACACTTACTTTTCCATTGGTGCGCTCCTGTGCACATGGCCCTTTAAGTAAAAAAAAAAATGGAGGACACGATGGGGCTTTCCCTTATCCCGTTGCGTGTTACGTGTAGAAAAGGGCAACGCCCTGTAGCGCAGCGTCGCCCTTATTCCCCACCGGATTATCAGGTAGGTCTAGCAAGGCCCACAGTCTCCCAGTCTATAGGGCCAGATCTGCTTAGCTTCAGCAATAACATTGTGTATTGTGACCAGAACATTCCCTTGGCCATCCAGTAGGCATCATAGCTGCTTTCTTACTAGGAGTACCAATTGCTGATGAAAGCATTGTACTTGATCCAGATGTGCCTACTCATCTATAACATCAGCCATCTTGTTTTCTTGGCTGGCCAAATCCTTTGATAGTCTAGCATGACTAGTCTAACAATGTCAATGTGCAAGGGTGCTCCACTTTCTAGTTAATTATGAAGAGCTGCCCTAACCATAACATAAAACAAGTACTGGAGACAAATGCTACCTGTTATATGCAATATAAAGCAGCATTCCCCGGGCCAGGCACAGTCCAGATACATTGGACTGCAAGTCCAATCATCCCCAGCCAGCATATCTGCAGCCTTCAGCCAAGAATGTAGGAACTGTAATCCAGCACATCAGGAGGGCATCAGGATGGGAAAGGCTGGCTGTAGGTGCCTGGTGAAATCCAAGCTTTTCAGCCAGGTTGTGGGGCCTGGCTAAGGCTGCTTCTCTGAGTGTGGCATTTCTTTTGCTGCTGTAAAAGCTGCTGTAAAAGCTACTGTTTTTTATCCCCTCTGCTTTTGCTGTTATGTGGCTTTTGATTCAGTTTCAGATTCCTCTGTTTGCATCAGCCAGAGGCCTTTGCATTTAAAATATAATGTACAAATGATATAAACAGGATTACAATTAGCTGAAATTACCTGGGTTATTCTAAAAACCTATTTCAATCACGTATGCCAAAATTAGTACACGTTCCTTTTCACATACAAAAATACAAAAATAAACATCTGGTCAAATGGAGGAACTGCATAAAATTAAGACTCAGATAACATGATAGATCTTATTTTAATTTAACATCTTTTGCAGTCTTTGTTGTCACCAGCTTATTTTGATGACACAGAAGCAATAACTGACCACCCTGGAGTAGATAATGGTAGTGGAGTAAATCACCTGTTTCCTCAAATCTCTATAAAAACTGCAAAATAATAATCCATGAGCTACTGTTTCAATACTGCTATGTCCACATGGGCACACGCGATTTTGCAATGAGATTCTTTTAAAACAGCCCTCAAGTACAGCTAATGGAAGTATATTCAGTCTTGCATTAGTAAAACCTCGTCTGTATTTTAAAACTGTTAAATTTTGCAACCGAGATGCCAGTAAGGCTTTTGATTTTGCATTAGTTCTGTAATTTGTTTTAATTGTTTATAAGCTGTCTTGGATTCCTTTATAAAGAAAGGTAGTGTATATATATTCAAGGGGCATGGGAGTGCCCCCTTTAGTTAAGGTGAGTCACAGACAAAAAGGTTCCATCATTATATGCCTCAATAGTCTACAAGTAACTGACACCTGTTCAGCTAATACTATGGCATTTGCCACCCATGATTTGCCCGATGAAGACTACAGTTGTGCAGAATTTCAAAGTGATCTAACAAAAATTGCAACAGGGATAGCAAGTTAAACAGTGCAAACAAATTGAGACACTTGTCCTTTTTGTCTCCATACTGTGGCTTGAGATATCATATATTTATTTCAAATTTTGGTGAAAACTACTGATGTACTTTATTCAGGTTTGTTGAAGGTTATTGAGTTTTTCTGCCCCAGGAAAGCCGATGGTAGCAACTGCTGGCAAAGTTACGTTGGGCATGCTCAGTTTCACCTTGAAGTTAGAATGCTCTCAGAACTCCAGTGTTTTGAAAGGAATTCCTGTATTCTGACAAGTAGGGAAGGGGTAGCATGAAAATGTCAACTAAGATTAGAAGGCTGAGGGAATCACTCTCACTGATTGATAGATCACTAATGAAGAGGGGATAAGAAGACACCACTGATTATCATAGGAGGCAATCACCTTGCTAGAAGTATTTCTGCAGGCATCTTTTAACAAGTAAGGATTTGTACATTATACTTTTGTTAAAAATGATTTTTATATGATTTTTGTATGCTTTTATCATTATACATGTGTAATATAATGCCTTCATGTAAAAGTTTTAAGACTTATATAGGGGCATAGGCCTTTGTGGCAACGTGCATAATTAACCTTAAAATATAAATACATTCTAAGGCCTTAGCTAGACCTAAAGTTTATCCCAGGATTGTTCCGGGGTCATCCCTGCCTGCTTCCGGGATCCCCTGTGTGTCATTTACAAGAACAGGGATGACCCCAGGACAATCCTGGGATAAACCTTAGGTCTAGCTAAAGCCTAAGTTATGTCTTGCCCCACAAATGTCACCTAATGAATTTTAAATATTACACCCCCCTGAAGAAAGACTTTGAAAGAATCTAGCCTGAAATGCGTCGGGCTTTGAAATAAAGAATTTCTTGCATCCTGAGAACCTGTTTTTCCTTTTTACTGTCCTGACTTTGATGCTCTCCTCCCTTGGGTTTTTTGTTTAAGGAAATGCACCTAACCACACATGGTGTTTTTGCTGCAGAAGACATTGGTGTTCTTTTTTTTCTTTCTTTTTTATGGTGCTGCATAGATTCAAAGCCATTCTGAACTTCACAGCTGAAGAGGAATTTGAACCTGAACCTTGCACATTTGAAATCTAGTCATGTTAGCATATGGGAGCCCCAGAGATTCCTTTAGCAATCATGCCTATTCAGAATCAGAAAGTTCCTTGTCGGTATTAATAAAGAAACAAAAGGTAGGTGGTTCCTGTCAATCTCTATACAATTAGCACTGTCTGTTACCAACATTCCTGCACTGATGCTGGAGACAAGCTTTCCAGGAAGTGTAAATCTTCTGATGCCTCAGGAAAACAAGTTTATGACTTGACAGAGCTCCAAAATATGGAGTTTAAGATCTGATGTGGGCTTGGTGTTATAAGGAAGTGGCTGGAAACCCACCCAGAAAGTGGTGAAAAGTTACAAACCACTAATGTGAATGTGCCTTCGACAGAAGCTGTATTTGTCATCCGACTTTAAAAAAACACACAGAAAACTGATGACAAGTTCCTGATGTGTTCTTTCCTTTCATTTATTTGTGTATGTGCTTTATATTCACACATACAGGGACCAAACTTAATTTTGGGGGGCACACTACAAACTTGTGACATGTGCCCCTACAACACACATACCACAATTTCATTACATATATACAAACTCAACAGTTTCTATTTTAATTTTGAAGCTACACTATGGTGAACACTGGGGCTTTCCAACCCCTTCCTTTTTGCTAGTTTTTGCTTAACGTAACATCCAGCCTGAAGAAGAGTCCTAGAAAGCTTTTTGCCTATTTTATACCATTTTTGCTCGCCTTGTGCAAAAACATGACTGACCTCCATTTTTGTATTTAAGATATGATGGGGTTTAGGGTGACCAGATGACCCAGAAAACCCCAGAGACCTCCAGAAAAATGGGGCTCTCTGGGGCAACCTGGGCTGGGCCCCAATTTACCAAGGGAAAGCCTGGAGGATGCATTCCTGGATCGCACCAGCCAAGCGGAAGGCCTGGATCAGCCTCCTGGTGGGGGCTGCAGTATAGGACAGAGGAAGAAGCAAGCAGGAGGTAAGACTGAGGGGTGTGAGTGTGTGTGTGTGTGTGTGTGAGTGAGTGTGTGTGTGTGTGTGTGTGAGAGAGAGAGAGAGAGAGAGTGAGAGAGTGTATGGGTGAATGGTTGTTTGAGTGAATGGATGTGTGTGTGCGCGTGTTTTGGAGTTGGTGATCCTGTGTGTGTGCATGTGTGTGTGTGTGCATGTGTGTGTGTGTGCATGTGTGTGTGAGTCTATTGATGTGATGATATCTGAATTTGATGCCTGGTTGTTTGACTATGAATGGATGCATGTGCATGTTTGCAGTGTGTGTGAGGCGGAGGGCTGTAGTTTTCTGTGTGTGAGTTGGGGAGTGATTTGGAAGTGATATTCCTATTACATAATCCACTTTGACCCATAGACCCTCCTCTCCAATTTGTTTGATATAATTGGCATGACATATATTTTGTAAAAATGGCTGATAATTGTTCATTCTTCTTAAACATCTTTTTAAAAAATTAACAGGGTTGCCATCATCATCATCATAATCATTTATCTTTCTTTTCTTGCATGTGGTGGGTTTTTTAGATGAACATGATGGGCTTTGCCAAGTCATGCTGTCTTTTACTAATTCAGAAATTTCCTATTGAACATGTTTTAAGTATGACTGCTTTCTGGATGTTGGTGTGCATGTATTTTGGTAGGCCTAATTTCTGAAGGTTTTCTGTAAAAATAAATAAATTAATGTGATGTTGGTGACTGATGTGACTACTGGAATAATTTAACTTTTTCTTGTTGCCATAGTTCTTTAACTTTCATAGCCAATGATGTATATTTTCCTCTCTTTTCCTCTTCCCTTTCTGCAGCATTTTTGTCATTAGGTATTGCTATTTTAATGAGGTAGGTATGTTTTTCTTTGTTGTTCTTGACTGTTATGTCTGGTTAAAGTTGAAACAAGCTAAGAGGTGTTAGCCTTTAGTCCATTTTGTTCCATCACTAATGTTTGCAGGGTAATGATATTTTATACTCTTTCTGAATGCTTGGTTGCTTGGTTGTTGTATTAGATTTTTCTGTACTTGTCAACTGCTTCATTTGTTCAGTGGTAGCAGTATACTGAATGTGTGAGTATGGATATGAGAAAGGTGATGGGGAAAGAGTGTTAAATGTTAGGAATGGTGAGACTATGGTCATCCAGTGAAGGATTTGCAGTCAGAAAAGATATTTGAGGGAAGTGGAAACTGTATATATAAAAAAGAGTATAGCAAAAGCTTCAAAGGACAGAAAAAGCTACAAAAGTAGGAATGAGTGAAGTTAATTTCAGATACATTGAATGTCTCACTTGTTCTTTATTCCAGTGATTTTAAGATGTTATGTAGAACAGGTTTGTCTTAATTGTGTGCTATGAAATTAGACCTGTCACCAAGGCTATGTTTGGGTGGGAACGCCCCCTTGGGGGCTGGGCATGTTGGTGAGCATGTCCCCTTGGGGTGGCCATGTTGTCCTCCTTTTTGGTTTCCAAAATATGGTCACCCTGTGTGTGTGTGTGTGTGTGTGTGTGTGTGTGTGTGCTAGTCAGCCCAAAGGTTAATAGTTTAGAGGTCAAATGTTAAGTTAGAATGTAAAGGTCTGGAAGCATACCCAGGAAGCCAGAAGGTTATAAGGTTTAAGAGAAGGCCAGAAAAAAGAGAAATTCAACTCAGGAAATAGAAAAGAAATGAACAAAGAACTCCCCTCTTGATTGGTTGGAGTTGAGGAGAGAAAAAAGCTTTTTTAAAAAAGATAAAAGCCTAAAGCAAAAAGACTGAGGGTAGAAAAGGAGACAGACATAGAGGGGGAGGGGAAAAAAGAAGGGAGCCAGGAATCGGAGAGGAAAGAAAGACCTGGAGTTGCTGGAACTGGAGAACTGATTGAAAGAACTGGACCAATGATGGTAAGCTTTTTTTGGAAGAGACCTGATTCCTTGGGGAAATAGTTCCCATTTCTGGTATGTGTTTATAGACTCTAAAAATGTTAGAAAGGCATGCTAAATTCAATCATGTATGTATGTATGCACCCATGTATGTATATGTGTATGTATGTATCTGCATGCGTGCATACATATGTAAAGACATGATTGATAGATCGATAGATCGATAGATAGATAGAGGATATGTGTTTGTGTTTTATTATATTGTGTGTTATGCTTTCAATAAATTTGATAGGTGACAATTTGTAAGTGAAAATTAGTGGTTATGTTTGAAATACGTGCTTCATGTTATGGTTATTTAAATGTTGGTTAACATTTTGCTCTTTTTTAATTATTATTTTTAATGGCTAATTAAACTGTAGAGTTAAGCCACAATATCATTGACACATTTTGTAAACATATCCCTCCACCCACATGACGTGCATGCAAAAGACCCCACCCACCTTTTCAGCGATGTGAACAGAGGCAAAAGTGTTCACAGTGCTTACTTTCTGTCACCCACTTAGAACACATTGCCCTCTCTCCGATTTGCCTCTGTGATGGCACCATGCCGTCTGATTAGCTCCATGTGATGGCACTATGCTGGACATGTTAATCCTGATTGGGTGTAACAAGTAGAATGAAGTTTTAAAAGAAAAAAGAATGGCACAAAGCAAAAGCCAAGAAGGGTTGAAATTGCAAAAGAAAAAAGAAAAGAAAAAAGTGAACCACATAAGGCGTTTATATTTTGAGTCGTACAAAAGGCATCTTGTTATTCTGGGTTATATCTAATATCTGTCCCCCACTGGAATGGGATCCATTAGTAAAATGGATTATCTCGCCCTCCTGCAGCCCCTTGAATGCCCTCCAATTCTGCTCTGGATGGTTGGGGGTGAAGTGGAAAGGGAAATCCCATTTCATGAGCAGAAGTCTACTCACATGGCATTGCATTCTACCCAAAGTTAAGTTCAGTTTGTAAACATTTGGTGCTGCCCAAGGACATTGGTCCTTCTTTATTAGGATTGTGACCATGGAGTGAAAAAGAGCCAGGCAAGACTAGGAAATTAGTGAAATAGGAATCATGCCCCTCTTTAAAGTGCTGAATAACACAGCAACCTCTAAATTTTCCTAATAGTGAGTTTTGTCCTGGTCAGACAAAATATATGTAGGAATTTCAAGGGAAGGCACAAGAATTTTGATCAGGTTACTGACATTTTTCAAGAGAGTTTCACACACTGATGCTTGCCTTGTCACGGTGTGGATAAAGAGTCTGGGCCTTTAACAGCTATATGAGAGATGGCTTTCCACATCATCACATCTCTATAAAGCTTTACCTGTTAACTTGTGTAGTAACCAAATGAAGTCCCTCTAAAGCCAAATTCAAGGTAAATTTGGAGGGTGAAGCACTGTTGTCTGAGAGAAACGAACACATTTCTTTAAGTGTGGCACATTTTCTCACATCTCTGGCAGTACACTCCTAATATACATCTACTCAAAAGTAAGCCTTGTTAGTTCAGTGTGACTTATTCCTGAATACATGCGTATAGGATTGCTGGTTCGATCACATAGCTTGTGTGAAATTTTCTAGAGGAGATCCTTTTACTATCTCTCCTCCCTACTCTCTCTCTCTCTCTCTCTCTCTCTCTCTCTCTCTCTCTCTCTCTCGTTCTCTCTCTCGTTCTCTCTCTCTCTCGTTCTTTCTCATTACCATTTGTGAAAGCATTTGTGTTTGTTAAAATGACAAAGAATTTTAGAAACCCGTTCCTTTTTGTTCCTGCTAATGTAATGCTCCATCTTTGCAACAGAACAAACCACATATGTGGGGAGTTGGAGAGAAGGAGCGCCCAACTTCAAAAAACAACAACCCACAGGCAATAAAATTGAGACCACCAGAAGATCGACTGCCTTTCCCCCCTTTTAATCGTATTTTCTCTCATTCTCTTCCCCACCGCACCCCTCCCCCTAGTCAATTTTGAAAAGATCCGTTGGTCAAAACTCAGCAGGAAAGGTTGTCGAAAGCTTTGATAGTCAGTGAAGTAGAACATAACTACACAAAGCAGTAGCATGCACCGATGGAGTCACCTTGCTGGATGGACCTCCCTCCAAGAACAACTACTGATCATTATTCATCTAGACCCCCCTCTGGTCCATAGTACCATTGGCTCCAACAGTGCCTGATTCCCTGGTTGCCCTTTCCACAGGTATTGCTAAAGCAAATAGCACACGGTATTTACTAGGTGTGCAGTGCTTTAAATCATATTAATCTATCCAATAAAGTATTTACAGCCAGTAAAAATTCCACACTGGCGCAGCCGATCTGCAAGAAGGATGAATGGCGGAAAACAAAGTCAGGGCTGGCCCTGCCCCAGACAGAGATTGTCTGAAGTCCTGGGAAAAGAACAGAGGGAACGGGGAGAGGAAGCAGCAAGCACCTGGACCTCATCTGGGGAAAGAAAACATTGGTACATGTGACACGTGCCAGAGAAGCAAACAAACAAGTGTGGGATAGAAGAACAATGAATGATTGAGGGGTGGAACCAGAAGAAGCTTCAGAAGGTGAACAAGATCCATGTCTTTCTTTCTTTTTTCAAGATCCATACATTTATATGATCACGCACGTACACGAGGCAGCATTAACTTTAGGGATCAGATATGCCGTTTCAATTTTCACTCTCAGATTGACTCCTGAGCCGTAACTGAAACCCGATTCCGACTCCTTCTGTCCTCTGGCTCAGACTTTCTCCATACAGGTTTCCAGACTCCAACCCCTGGCATGATTGCTTAGCAGTGCTGACAGTTAATCCTTGTTGAAGTGTCTGGTTCCTGAAAAAGACTCACCCACAAGATCCAGGAGCCCTGATCCTGTAAGTTCCACAGACATCTCAGTTGTCCAGAAAGGGTTTTAAAAGGCAACCAATTTTTTTTTCAAGGCTGAATTTTACTCTCCTCCCACACACATTACTGGATTTCCCTGGCTTGTAACTCCTTTCCCATTTTTAAGGTCATGAAAACAAGCTGAGTGCTTTTGCTGAGACAGGGACTATTCAAGGAAACTGAGGAGAAAACAATGAAATGGCAACAACACTAAGCATTTCCCTTCTATGCTACTTAATGTGACCCATGCTTCAGAGCATAACTTCAATTTTGACTCAGCCCTAACATATCTTTTTGGGTTTAAACTAAAGCCCAATCGCTGAAATACTGAGAAGTGTTCAATATTAATAGGGATGAGTGTTCCCTTGATCATGCATGGTGTGTCTTTTCTTGACTGCTGAGTAACTGCAAAGTGGCTATAATGAGAGGAGGGCATAAGCCTCCCCAATGGCAGAACAATGGACTGGAGATCCGCTGGACTCATCAAAGACAAAAATGAAGTATGAATTCAGGAGCCGAATGAAGAAAAAATGTGGTCCCTTCAGGCATTTTCCTTGTGTAAGCTGTACACAGGAAGAGCAGGAATGGGAGTGAGTGCACTACCTTCCTCTATTCCCTCACTGTCACCCATTCTACATGTGGACAGCAACTGTCTGCAGAGGAGGGCCTTCTCTATCCATGGATGTGCACCATTGAGATTTTAGAACATGGAAAAACCAAGATTCTAAAAGCCAGATAAAAGTGCTTTTTATAAACATTTTTGGATCCCTGTGATACATTCTGCTGTTTCCGTCATTTTTTTTCCGGGGGCCCTGAAAACAGTGCTAAAAGTATTGGCAACACAGCAGCTATGTTTCTCTCTACCTGGCACCCAGGGAGTAAGTGAGGTAATTGATCACACTCTGAAATGGCTTTGTGATATTGTCCTGTTGACAAATCTGATTGGCTGTGTGGTGTCCTCCCAAAGAAGGTTCAGAGCAGAGGCAGGAAGCATTGCCCTCATGCAGAACAGGCTTTGTGACATCACCATATAGCAGATTGAATTGAATTGAATTGGTGGCATGTGACACCATCACTTTGGCTATGTGATCCCTGATTGACTGGGATCATGTAGCCAGCAAGAAAAAGGTGTGTTTTTAAAATATTCCTTAAGCAGCTGCTGATTAAACAGCAAACGGGCTACACAATGGCATGGATATAGCTATGTAGGCATGGGAAGGAGAGAGACTGGTCTCCCCACAAAAAAACCTTTCATTCCCTAAATGTCCAGCTGTGAGCATCCAGCATATCCCTAATAACTAATTGTGCAGCTCTGCCCTGTTCCCTTCCTCCCCATTTCTTTTTCACTATCCCCTCTTCAATAGCTCAGTCCACTGGATATTTATTTACTTAGCTTAAAGTGTGTACTAGCTGGGACAATTGATTATTTGTTCTGAGTTGAGTTGTATGGGATGAGAGGATTGAATGTGCTTGTATGTATAAACTGTGAGGTACGGGGTGAGGGTGGAGTTTAAAGAGCCTATATGTATCTGGCATTGGGGAGAAAGTCTTTGGAATAGAACGATGTGGCTTTCAGGTATTACTGTATTTTAAAAAATGTACAAGCCACACATTTTCCCAAGGTGGCATACTCCCAAGGCAGTTCAGGGAAACAAAATAAAATCACTTTAAAACAACATACTTTGAGCATCTCCAGTTTAGAAACTAAGGACAGATCTATTTGTGAGCCTTAAAAGTGATGATGTTAAGATATGCTCCTTGTCAAACAATGACAAATATGAATGGGTGAGGAAAAGATGGCTCAGATGACATTCTCAAGCAACATATCAGTTGCCAGTGGTTCTCTTCTCTTAGAAACAGAGGTTGTTGAGTTGTAAAAAGGCTTTACTCACATCCAGGACGGAGATGACTAAGCTGACATTGGTGGTGTTTTTTTTTTAACATATTAATTCCTCTGCTTCCCAAACCAAGGCATTTGCCACATGATCCATTTGGTTCCAACAGCCCATGTGATTCCACTGCATCTCCTCTGAGTGGGCGGAGATGACTCAAACGTTTGCAAATCCTGCTAGACCACACCTGACACCTAAGTAGGAGAGGGTTATTTATTTATTTGTCTTGGAAAGAGTGCACTCAAGAGAGGTAAGCATCAGACTGGTGACAGCTTGACCCTGTCGAGTAGGAATAGCCCCGTCTGCACTTCTTATATATGTCATTGATAAAGGATCTGCTTAGAGAGACTATTCCAGGACCTGATTCCAGGGCAGGCAAATCTCTTCCTGGACACTTTATTCCAAACCAGTGGGACAGTAGCAAATGGATGCCTGCTACTATTTTTTTTAAGCCCTCCTCCTAATTTTATGTAGGTAGATGGAATTCAGAAAGAGAGAGAGAGAGAATGGGGGCCAGAGAAGGAAACAGTGGGGAGGAGCTAAAACAAGGAGGGAGAGAAAAGCTTGTGCATGTGGTCAGTTCAGTTCTCTAGCAAAAATTATCTGTTCCTTCCCCATCAGTGGATTTGGAGGAGAGAGAGAGAGAGGTGTGACCCTACCAACTTTTGGTTTTGCCCCATTCACTACTAATTTCAGGATACAGCTTCTTCAGCTTTCCAAAGTGTAATTCTTCTTCTTCTTCTTCTTCTTCTTCTTCTTCTTCTTCTTCTTCTTCTTCTTCTTCTTCTTCTTCTTCTTCTTCTTCTTCTCATAAGAGCCCTGCTGGATCAGACCAAGGGTCCATCTAGTCCAGGGCCTAATCTACACCAAGCAGGATATTGCACTATGAAAGCAGTATGAAAGCAGTATATAAAAGGTAGGAGCCACACCAAGCAGGATATAGCAGTATGAAACCGGTATATGGTATGTGTCAATGGGCCCCAACAGTTGTCAGTGCATTTCAATACCACTATAAAGCAGTAGTGTGGCTCCTGACTTTTATATACTGCTTCCATACCGCTTTCATAGTGCAATATTGTGCTTGGTGTAGATTAGGCCCAGCACTCTGTACACACAGTGACCAATCAGCTGCTGACCAGGGACCAACAAGCAGGACCCACAACGGGGCACAAATCATCATCTTTAGCCTTCTGATCTTATTGCCTGGTCTTATTCACCTCTGACTCTCTATGCCACCGAGTGGCCTACACCAGAGTCTAGTGACATAGTAGCATCTACTTGTGCCTCTTTAGCCAAGCCATTAGGCACAGTCATTAGGCGGCTTTCTGCCTTAGCTGCTAAAGTAAGTTGGCTGGCCCTGGGGATTATGTACCTTGACTTGGAGGAAGGGTCCATTTGCTCTTTCCCCTTAGGCCACAAAATGTCTTGGATATATATAATTCTTGATCTAGATCATTAATCACCTTGTAGCTGCTCCTCCCACCTTGATCCTACCTTGTTGAGGGTGTGTGTGTCTTATTGTAGTGTTAATGTAATGAATTAGATTGAAAGACATTTGAACACTTATCTATTTTCCTTTATATATGCATGTGCGGAAGGCACACAAAAAGTACATATCATTTTTTCTGTGTGACTATCGATCATCAGAGGCATTGCTAGGGCGAGTCCACGGGGCATAGGTCTAGGGCCCCCAAATGGAGCTCTGCTCACTCCCCTCCCTCAAAGTGCTCCACTTGCTCTCCTTCAGCACTCTTCCCTTGGCATCCCAAGGAATAGCACCTTTTCTTTCTCTTCTTTTCTTCTGTCTTTCAACTTTTTAATAGGTAGGTATGCTGTGGAGGAACCTGGAACCACTTCATTTTTTCAAATGGCCTTTAGGCTGCCCCACACAGGCACAGAGGCATGCTGGGTAAATCAATATGCAGTGAGTGACTGCAGCTTCACTCTGCAGCATGCCTGAGTTCTTTGAAAAGAGAGAGAGAGAGGAGATCAAAGGTGATGCTGTCTAGTAAGGGGTGGGGAGAATTCATTTGTTTACTATGGCCAGATCTACACCAAGCAGGATACAACACTTTAAAAACAGTTTGCAAAGAGGTATAGCAAAAACGAATTATTTTGAGGGGATTTGGAAAAAGTTCCTAGTATTTGTGTTTTCTAAGGGAAGTGGGAAACCTCCAGCAGAAGAAACTATGAGTTTTTGGAAACAGGAATGAGATCCCGAGGTGGGGGATGCACTTTTATGTTGAGTATGATTATGTTAAATGGATTAAGCTAGGGGTGTGCACGGACCCCCCGCTCTGCCCCGCTGGCCGATCCGAAAATTTCGGATCAGCCCGCTCCGCGCCGCTCTGCCCATACTCCGCTCCTCTTCGCCGTGGAGCTCCGGCTCTGAATTGGAGCTCCACAGTGGAGGGGAGTGGCGCCAGGTAAGGCCGGGAGAGGAGGGCGGGGGGGGGTTTACTGAGCCCTGCTGCCATTGCCACCCGTGCGGCGACAGCGGCAGATCCCAGTAAGGGACCAAGGGGAAGGGGGGCCTTACCTGCCTCCGTCCGCGGTCCTTCGGCTTCTTCAATTGAGCCCACGGTTCAACCAGGAAGTCTGGGCCGCAAGACTTCCTGGTTGAACCACAGGCTCAATTGAAGAAGCCGACAGACCGCGGATGGAGGCAGGTAAGGGAGAGGAGGGTGGGGGGGGTTACCGGGCCCTGCTGCCGTCGCCGCCCGGTAAAGGACCAAGGGGGAGGGGGGCCTTACCTGCCTCCGTCCGCGGTCCGTCGGCTTCTTCAATTGAGCCCGCGGTTCAATCAGGAAGTCTGGGCCGCAAGTGCGGCCTAGACTTCCTGGTTGAACCATGGGCTCAATTGAAGACGCCGACGGACCGCCGACGGAGGCAGGTAAGGGAGAGGAGGGTGGGGGGGTTACCGGGCCCTGCCGCTGTCGCCGCATGGGCGACAGCGACAGCGGCAGGGCCCGGTAAACCCCACTTACCTTTCCAGCGGAGCTCCAGATCGAGGCGAAGGATCCACCTCGATCCTCTTCACCACACTCCGCCAGCCCCCCAATCCTCTTCACCTCCGCCTTAAGGGCAGGCAAAGCCCCCCGCTCCGCTTCTAATTTGCTGGTCCGATTAGAAGCGGAGCACATCCCTAGATTAAGCGTAAATATTTGATATAAATGTTATTTTGAGTTTTTGTAATATGTATTATGTTTTTTTTCTGTTAAAAATAAAATAAAAACAAAACAAAAAACATTCCTAATCCAAAGTAAAAAAAAAAAAAAAAACAGTTTGAAAACTGTATCTGTAATGTGTCCTGGGCCTGAACAGTTGTCAAAACAATTATAAACCGTTATAAGCAGTAGTGTAGATCTGGCCAGAAATCTACCATGTTTTTCAACAATACACTCATTAGCACATCTAGTTACTACATGGGGGTTGTCTGTACACCCCATATACCCCATTGTGGCAGCAGAGTGCCAACTCTCATGGTTTTCTGGTGAAACCATGCAGGAAAAAATAAGCTCAGCTTAATGCTGCTTTCCCATTTAATGCAAGTTCATCGCTTTCTTCTATCTGTTGGGGGTGTCCTCTCTGCACCTTGAAGCTGAACGCAGATCAAGCCTCATGGTAGGTCGAGGGGATGCATGGGAGGGCTGGGCAAAGGACAAGTTCAGTGACCACTGACATGGCCTGGAAAGCCCCCACTCCCTTCTTTCATGGGGATTTCCCACCCCCACCCCACAGCAGTGAAACCCCAGGGTTTTCTCCAAAGCAGCAGCAAAGCAGTGCCATGCAGTCAACCGCATGGACAATTGTCTCTGGTGGATAAGGTCCCTGGAATTTTCAGGGTTGAGTTGGATTCTACAGTGAAGTTTGAGTTGGATTCTACAGTGCCCACCTCAAAGCATATGGGAATATAGCCAATGCAGAAGACAAGTTCCTCTTATCTTAAGGACTCTTCCCTCCAAATCCCACCATTTGATATATATTTGAACAGCTGTTGATAAAGTACTTGCTAAGCAATGTCTGTCTAGATTTTTTAAAAAAAACACCAGTGTGCCCTTGAATGGCAAGGGCTTATTTTTAAATGTCACCAAGGGGAGAAAGAAGTGGTGGAACAAGACATGAACTCATGGAATGGCTTATGCAGAAGTCTGCTACATTACGTTGTTCATTTGAAGAGCAAATCTTTTTTTAAAGAAAAAATCCATAGGTGGCCAGCGCTTTTCCATGTTACCACCTAGTATTATGCATTTAGATGTCAAGGAGTTAAAAAAACAAAACAAAAAAACCCATCTTTGCCGTGAATACAGCCAGGGCAAGGACAATGAGGCATGAGCCCTAAAAATCCCAAAACATAAGATATTCTGTTTTGTGTTTGGGTTGATGTTGGCTTTCTCTCTTCCTCACCTCCAATTTGCTGATCCTAAAACAAGATTTCTGGCCTCTTAATGCAGTCCTGAAGGGCAATCACCTCAAATGATGCTTGCACCTATAACATGCCCCCCACCCCTTAAATCAACAAATCCCTCAATTTGTGCATTATTATTTTTTACAAGCCTGACATGGAATGGCATAGAAATGATCAGAACCAACACCCAAACTGAGCAAGGCAGCCTTTGCAAACTGTGTCCAGAGTCAGTCAAGGAGAAAAATAAACATTCATGGCATAATTGGAGTATGGATTTGCACAGGCTGGAAACAAACTCCTCTGTTAATTAGCTACTCCAGATTCAGTTGCTACATTTCCAAGAAAATCAGTAAAAGTAGGAATGAACCCTTAAACTGCCATCCACAAGATGGTTCCAGCAAGCCACCACGGCACAACAACACAGCCTTCCCTAGGCTGGTGCCCACCAGATGTTTTGCACTATACCTCCCAAGATTCATAGCCACTGGCCATTCTTACTGAGACTGATGGGAGTTGTAGTCCAAAACACCTGGAGGGGAAAGGCTGTGCAGTGTTGGATTAGGATTGAGGACAACTTCAAATCATGAAGCTCATCCTGTTCAACTCACAAGTTTGTTGAAGGATCAAATGGAAAGAGACGCCATGCATGTCATCCTAAGCTCCCATGGAGGAATGGTTTGATGATGATGATGATGATGATACAGTATATGCACGGAGAGAGAGAGAGAGACCAACAAATAACAACAACAGCAACAATAATAATAATACCCCAAAGAGGTTCACCTGTTACCTACATAGCATTTTTTTCTGCCCAAATCAAAAACAACTTTATTTGCTCAAGCATTTTCATTAGGCATGTGCTCCACTCCGATTAGGAGCGGAGAAGTAGGGATGTGCTCCGCTCCGATTAGGAGCGTAGAAGCAGTAGCGGATTGGCCTGCTCCGCCTTACCCAGAGGCGGAGTAGGAGCGGACCGTGGACCCCCTAGAAGCAAGGCGAAGAGAAGCGCCCATTTTTCGGAGCTCCGAGTTCAGGCGGAGCGCTCCGGTCGCCATCTTGAAAACATTTCGCCATAGGATTGCATTGCGGCAAATAATCGCGCATAACTACGTTGTTTTTGAAGCTATCGCTCTGGAAATTCTTGTGCTCAGAGAGTCGTGGATGGGGGTCATTTTGAGACCACTCTCACCTCTCTGCGTTGTCCGTGTCGCGTGCTATATTTTTGTGAAAATCGGGTCAACCGCGCGGCTCAAACTGCGTTTCGGCTTTTCGCCCATAGGATTGCATTGAGGGAAAGAATCGGGGATAACTGGGGGGGGGTTTAAGCTATCGTTCTGAAAATTCTTGTGCACAGAGAGTCGTGGATGGGGGTCATTTTGAGACTACTCTCAACTTTCTGCGTGCTGTGGTTCACGTGCAATGTTTTTGTGAAAATCGGGTCAACCGCGCGGCTCAAACGGCGTTTTCGGCTTTTCGCCCATAGGATTGCATTGAGGGAAAGAATCGGGGATAACTGGGGGGGGTTTAAGCTATCGTTCTGAAAATTCTTGTGCACAGAGAGTCGTGGATGGGGGTCATTTTGAGACCACTCTCAACTTTCTGCATCGTACGGGTCGCGGGCTAGACGTTTTTAAAAAATCGGCGGGAAAAATACCTTTTTCAAAGGGCTGAGGGGCAGAGTCAGCTCCCGGTCATGATGATCCCAAAGTTGGAGGAGGGCATAGGCAAAACAGGTAACTTGGGATTCTGGGAAACTTCTCTTTCTTCATCTGAACGGGCTTTTCCCCGTGTTTTTTAACACAGTAGCCCCACCAAATGCACAAACACAACCTGAAATCATATACTAAGCCAAGAATAAGAGATAGAAACACAGCACTGCTCCCCACCCTAACCTTGGTGAACAACTGAATCGATGTGGTGCAAGGGGATGAGCTCCCCTAGGGCATCTCATCGTGGACGTGCCCCCACTCTCTCCTGCACTGGAAGGCCATAGAGCCTTCCAAAGAGAGTAAAACGGTGGAGCAATGCCTCTCATGAGTTGAAGTGAATGGTCACTTTTCAGTGGTGGAGCAATACCTGTTCTGAGTCGAAGTGAGCGTTTTACTTCTTCTCGGAGCTGTGGCTGTCAGTGTCTTGAACTGGCAGCTACTTCCCCCTCCCCCGGGCACGTCCCCCTATTGCTGGTAAAAGACAGATATAGCCTTTTAAAAAAAGTTCTTCTTGTTGTTTATTGAGCAACACTGCTGCTTTTAATTCCACCCCTCCTTTGTTTATTGATTGATTTATTCCATTTTATATGCATTACTGGCTTATCCTTGGCTCACTTCCTTATGCCCCCAGAAATGCCAGCTGCATGCCTGCCTGCCTTCCCTCCCTCCTCCCCTGCCCACCTCGCAGGGATGTTGTGTGTGGGGTGCCCGATTTTCAAAAATTCGCCAAAAATCAGGGGATGATGGGATTGCTTTGAAACTTGGCATGCGTGTGTATATCCCCATGAGGTGTCATGGTGCCAAACATGAGGTTTCTAACTTGAACAGAAAAAAAGTTGTATAATTTTTTAGCTTTCAATGCAAGCCTATGGGGGGGGAAACGGAGCTCCGGATCCGGATCCGGAGCTCCGGGCGGAGCGGAGCGGAAGTGGGCGAAGCGGGGGCGGGGCGGAGCGGCCCGATCCGGAAAATGGCGGATCTGCAAGTGAAGCGGAGCGGGGGGTCCGTGCACACCCCTACGGAGAAGCAGTAGCGGATTGGCCTGCTCCGCCTTACCCAGAGGCGGAGTAGAAGTGGACCGCGGACCCCTAGAAGCAAGGCGAAGAGAAGCGACCATTTTTCGGAGCTCCTAGTTCAGGCGGAGCGCTCCGATCGCCATCTTGAAAACATTTCGCCCATAGGATTGCATTGCAGGAAATAATCGCGGATAACTGGGTTGTTTTTGAAGCTATTGTTCTGGAAATTCTTGTGCTCAGAGAGTCGTGGATGGGGGTCATTTTGAGACCACTCTCACCTCTCTGCGTCGTGCGGGTCGCGTGCTAGAATTTTTTACAAATCGGGTAAACAAACGGACAGCACGGGTCAAACGGCGGTTTTCGCCCATAGGATTGCATTGAGGAAAACAATCGGGGATAACTGGTTTGATTTTTAAGCTATCATTCTGAATATTCTTGTGCACAGAGAGTCGTGGATGGGGGTCATTTTGAGACTACTCTCACCTCTCTGCGTGGTGCGGGTCGCACGCTAGAATTTTAAAAAAATCGGCGGGAAAAATACCTTTTTCAAAGGGCTGAGGGGCAGAGTCAGCTCCCGGTCATGATCACATGATCCCAAAGTTAGAGGAGGGCATAGGCAAAACAGGTAACTTGGGATTCTGGAAAACTTCTCTTTCTTAATCTGAACGGACTTTTCCCAGTGTTTTTTTAACACAGTAGCCCCACCAAATGCACAAACACAACCTGAAATCATATACTAAGCCAAGAATAAGAGATAGAAACACAGCACTGCTCCCCACCCTAACTTTGGGGAAGAACTGAAAAGATGTGGTGCAAGGGGATGAGCTCCCCTAGGGCATCTTATTGTGGACGTGCCCCCACTCTCTCCTGTACTTGGAAGGCCATCAGAGCCTTCCAAAGAGAGTAAAACGGTGGAGCAATGCCTATCATGAGTCGAAGTGAGCGTTTACTTCTTAGTGGTGGAGCGATGCCTATTATGAGTTGAAGTGAGCGTTTACTTCTCAGAGTTCTCGTGGAGAAGCAATGGCTTTCTTGAGCTGAACTGGCAGCTGCTTCCCTCTCCCCCGGGCACGTCCCCCTATTGCTGGTAAAAGACAGATATAGCCTTTTTAAAAAAGTTCTTCTTGCTGTTTATTCAGCAACACTGCTGCTTTTAATTACACCCCTCCTTTGTTTATTTATTTGTTTATTTATTCCATTTTATATGCATTACTGGCTTATCCTTGGTTTTTTTTTAACGTGCAAAATTGACGGAGCTATGGAAAGGGGTGTTGGAATTTTCATAAATTCCCCAAAAATCAGGGGATGATGGGACTGCCTTGAGTCTCGGCGTGCGTATGTATCCCTGGATAAGCTTTCACGGTGGCGAGTTTGAGGTTTCTAACGTGCAAATTGATGGAGCTATGGAAAGGGGTGTGAATGGGGTGCCCGATTTTCAAAATTTCCCCAAAAATCAGGGGATGATGGGACTGCCTTGAAATTTGGTGTCCATGGGGGACACATGGGTAAGCTGTCATGGTGCCAAGTTTGAGGTTTCTAACGTGCAAATTGACGGAGCTATGGAAAGGGGTGTGAATGGGGTGCCCGATTTTCAAAAATTCCCCCAAAATCAGGGGATGATGGGATTCCCTTGAAACTTGGCAAGCGTGTGTATACGTCCATGAGGTGTCATGGTGCCAAACGTGAGGTTTCTAACTTGAACAGAAAAAAAGTTGTTTCCTTTTTTAGCTTTCAATGCAACCCTATGGGGGGGGGAAACGGAGCTCCGATCCGGATCCGGAGCTCCGAGCGGAGCGGAGCGGAAGTGGGCGGAGTGGGGGTGGGGCGAAGCGGCCCGCTCCAAAAATCGCGGATCTGCAAGTGAAGCGGAGCGGGGGGTCCGTGCACACCCCTAATTTTAATCTGTATGAATCCTTGAGTGTGTTTCAAGATTGTACCTGCCTGTCCTATTATTGTTATTTTGTATGAGAGTATCAATATTGCCCTGAGAGCCAAATAGGATGAAGAGCATTTTAATTCATTAATAAATAAATAACATTATTTATTTATTTATTTAGCACCAACAATGTACTTGGTGCTGTACAAAATGTACAAATAAAACAAAATATAACAGATCTTGTCTTTCTGCTTAAGTAACAGGACTACCCTGGGATTCATTGTGAACCCACTGTCATGAAAGGCAACCTGCCCCAGCCCCTTGTACTCTATTTGAGACTTAGTACAGTAAACTAAGCTATTCTCTCAAAAGATCAGAAAAATGGGTTGTTTTTCTGAACCTAGTAGAAGCAAAAACAAAGGAACTGGGACAGTTAGGTCATAATCAATTATGCCCACCTGAAAAGAAATGTGATTATGGTTATAGGTCCACCTGAAAAGAAGAGGGATGGCATCCCACCCCATCCCAAACACTGAGGAGTCCTTTCTGTGAAGCCTCCTACATTTCCTGGCACCTTAAATGCTGTGATGGCATCATTCATATGCAAGGACTCCTGGGACATTGGTCCTGGGGCTTCTTATACTCACACTAAAGACTTGGGTGCATTCTAGATTACTACATTTCCAGGTGTCTCTGGTGCCTTGGGTGCTGCTGCCATTGCAGAGCAGCCTTTAGGGTGGTCTTCCCATCACTGGCACTACCAATTGATGAATGGGAAGGGGTGATAGAGCAGGGTTCAGGTGGGAATAGAGGAGAAGAGAATTCAGACTCCATTATGCTCATTCTTATGTTATTGGTGACACAACAAGGTCCATATTCTGAAATAAGGCTTGTGTGGGGACGGAGGTGGGGGGCACAGTCTTTTCAAATATTTTGGAAAATTGCTTGACACTGAGTCTATTTCCAATAGAGCCTAGTGGGCTTTGCCCATCAGAAAGAAATCCTCTAAATCTGGGTGAAATAGTCTTTTCCAATTTCAGTAAACTACTAGTGAAGTAGCAGATTAAATATAGGTGCCCCACAAAGCATACCAAACTCAGCCAATGAAATACTTTCCCCAGTGAGTATTCGGACAATCCTGTTCTAGAATTCTATTCCAATAAGAGATTGAAATAAATGGAGCTGCCTTTTTTGGGTTACATTTACAGAATCCCCTCTTTATTCAGTGATGTGCACTGTACACTGTGGACCATCTCTCCCAGACAATTTGAGAAAACTTTTAATTCCCATCAAATGTGCATTCTCTGTTTTGTTTTTTAAAAAATTGAACATAATGAAATACTTTAATATTAGCCATCACACTGTGCTGTTTTTGTTCAGCCAGCAGATTCTATTTTGCAGATTGTTTGAAGAACTTCCTTAGCAAAGGCAAAGAAGAATTTTGCAGGCAACCAAGTAAGAGCACACATCTGTTTGAGGTTGGGTTTTGTTGTTGTTGTCGTCGTTGTCATTGTCGTTGTTGTTTTTAAATCTCTGTTCAGGGCTGGTTCCACAAGAACATCACTGAATAAACAGCTGAATGTGTGAACTTACTCTATTGAAAAGTATCCCATTAGAAGTGTTACAATATGGTGTTCCACTTTTGATGGCTTATTCACATAATATTGCAGTCACCAAGTGATGACTCTGTGTGAGTGAACTAGTCTGTAAAAGGTGGCCCATCCCGAAACAGAGGATACAAATTTATATGTTCAGATTTAATCATTATCACTATAAATGGGATGAGGGAATCCTTGACTTTGATCCTCTTTGGATTAGGCATTCAAATAAAAAGGAACAGACTCTTCCATGAATATTTACTCTCATATGCTTTTTATCTTCCATATCGGTCAGAGATTCTGTTATAGGTATTGCATGTTCTTGCAGAGCATGACGTGATGGAAACTAACATCTTAATACACATATATACATGAAAAACAGTTCCAATATATTACTTTTTTTTTTAGAGTGCTTCCGTTCCTGCTGCTTATGACTAAGTGTGGGTAATTAAGTCTGGATCACTTTTTCCACTCCACCCATACTTAGCAAAAACCTGTAACAAGTTTTCTCAACCCTCCCCCCCCCCCCCCCTGGCTAATGAAAAGGTTTCCAGATTGGCACACATGACAGTGACTTATGGCTTCGTAGTCTGGGCAAAAAAAAGGGGGGAAAAACCCACACATGAAATACTCTGATGAGGTAACCCCTTTGTGCTGTTTGTTTATTAATATAAATGGTGAGCATAAGAGGTCAAAGGAAATACTGATGCTCAGCTCCTTATCTATAATACCCCCTGCAAGGTCTATGACAAACTGCGAATGGAAACATTGTCCTTTGATTTCCTACTGCAGCAGCCTTTCCTAACCCAATGCCTTCTAAATGTCTTAGAATACAACTCCCATCATCCCCGGTCAACATGGCCCTTGTCGTTGGAGTACAACATCTTTTGTAATACAACTTCTGGAATTGTGGTACAACATCTGGAAGGCACCGAGTTGGGGGAGGATGGCATGGGGTGTGGCATCGTGGATAGTAGGTCAATTGGTCAAAATGGCAGTGCAGTAGGGGGGAAAGAGGGCCTCCTTTAGCAGCAAAAGGATGAATTAAGAAGGGATAGAGGCCAATGTCCTTAGCCAAAGAGGCCTCAAATATTTCCTTTTTGTTAAACGTTCATAAAATTGTGACCCTTGTTAACCCAGTGTCAAGTGTTCAGCCTCCTTATTCCAAGTGTGAAGGCAAGAAGGTTTCTGGGACCAGCAGACGGGCCAGAAAGGAATATTATCTGCAACTGAGCCTGTCTAGACAAAAAAAGTCTGTATCTTTATATGGGTTGTGGTCCAAAAGCTAGTGAAAGTAGCAGAAAGATTGCTATTCGCTGTGGCAAATTTTGGATTAGCTCCACGTGCAGTTCTATATTCTTATGCTTTCATTCTGTATTAGATGCTAATGTAATTTAAGAAAAGAAAAGATAGGCTTGCATTGCATTCGAAGGGAATGCCGATGCCTTCCAAAAACTGTCATGCTTTTTTCAAGGCATCTTTGGGATCTTCATTAGCTGTACCTTTTAAACAGCCCACACTTAATACGGGCAATGGAGATGTTAAATAGGCTGGGGCAAATTGAATTAGAAGAAAAAATTATATCAAATCTGCCATTATTTCCAGCTAGCGGTAGCTGTTGGCAGGGAGACAGGAAGGTGGTTAGAACAAAGGGGGAACCTCCACAGTCAGAGGGAAATAGGCTTCAGACCTTTGGGGTTTTGTTTTTGGTTTTTGCTGTTGTTGTTGTTTTTAGACTTTATGCCTCTGAAAATGATCTGCTATTCTTCATCCAAATCCTTCAGCCCATTCAATTGATTTCAACATAATTTCTCAGTATTTAGTGAAAGAGCCAGGCAAGAAAACGTGGACAAATGCAGCGGGAAATTATCAAATAAGACCCAGCATTCATATAACAAACCTGGCCCCCGTGGACAAATCCGTCAGCCTCCCAAGCATCTAGGCTCTGACCTCCTAAAGATCTATCATTAAACCAAAAACCTATGGCTTACAAAACAACTTTAAGGCTCTACAGTTTTCAACCAAGCACCAAAAAGCAGGGAAATTGGAAGTTAAGGCTCACAAGCCTTAACGCCACATCCTCTCAAAGGAGGCAGAAAGTGCCAGTGAAATTCTCATTCTCCCAAAGCAGATAAACCATGAGGACAGGATGGAGAATATGATATCCAGAGGTGACTGTGGGGTTGTGGAAAACTGATGACAAACAACTTAGGGCCACCTACTACTCTTTTTTTGTTTAGAGCAGCCCTTCTCCAACCTGGTACCCTCCAAAGGTGTTATACTACAAATCCCATAATTGGAAGTCAGTATGTCCCATGGTCAGGAATGCTGGGACTTGTAATCTCAAACATATGGAGGGCAGCAGGATGGGGAATGCTGTTCTATATCCTTATCAAATGCAGCGTCTGCCCAAACACACATCTCGCGTGTAGCAGCATGATTGATAACAAAAGGGGGACTATTTGTTGCAGATGTAGCACCAGAGCATGCGCTCACACTTTCAACTTTTGGTCAATATCCTGCCCTTCAAAGAACCAATGTTTTTTTTCCCTCCCCTTAAAACATGTTTATACAAAATATACTGTTCACTCCCCACAATCCCTCCACAATACATCATCTCATCAGAGTGAAAGAGGACAGAAAAGGATTAGTTTGGGTGTCTTGAACTCCTTTCAGATGAGATTAGTTTGCAGTCCTATATCACTTGGGAACTTGTGAAGCCTTGGTGAACTCAGTGGCACTTACTTCTGAGAAGACATGTAAACCAACCTTCTCCACCCTGGTGCTCTCCAGATGTGTTGCACTGCAACTCCCATGTTATGTGTTATGGGGAAAACAAAATTCATTTTCAACAATAGTTTTAAAATAATCCTTATGCATTAAAGTATTAGGCGCTAGCTCTGCCTTTGATCTCACACTGCTGAACATGTAAGAAAAATCCTCTATGTTAGACCCCCAACACCATATATCTGATAATCAATAAACAGACAACCTATGCCATGTGTTGAAAATTAATTTTGATGTCTGAAGAACTATCTGGATTAAGTATTCAAGATTCATTCATTGTCGCTTCATTTGGCTTAAGAAAGTTTATTTAAAGTGATGCAGCACTTTTGGAGTTCCTTAATGCTGGAAAACATCACACTTTAGAACAGATGTGGGCAGAAAATAATCTATCCTTATGTTTTGGACATGAACTCGCAGCATTCCTTATCACTGCCCATGCTGATAGATATATTTATGAGTTGAATTCCAAAACATCTGGAGATCTGCATTCTGCCTGCCCTTCCTCTAGAATAGCGTTCCCCAACCTGGTACCCATTAGATGTGTTGGGTTGCAACTCCCAACATGAGGGATGCTCTAAAAAAAAAGAGAACTGGCCTGAAGTTGTTCATGATCAGTTTTAACAGTAACACGTCATCACTGTTAAAATCATTATCTTATTACATTAAGTATAGCATAGTTAAAGTTATGTTAAGTACTGCTAAGACATAGAGGTGTTTTGGGTTTTTTTTAAAAAGGGGGGGTATGACATAACTTGGGCCACTTTGCTAGGGAACAGAAGTAGCAGAAATCCATAGTGATTGTGCTGAATTTGCATTTTATAGCCAGAATCCAATGTCCATTTGTGTGCCCCCGCCACAGTACTACACCCCTTCAAAACATCTATTCTGTAGTGTCCCCCCGACCTCTGGGGCAGATGTTGAGGGTACATTTGGGGCTGCAGGGGAAAAGGGAATTATTACCCCTTCCTGATTCCAAAGAAGCATTTCCATCAGAAAGCAGAAAGATTTAAATGGATTCCACCCTAAGTTTTTATAGCACCACCTGGAATGCCAATTGTTGTCTGCTCTACAGGCAAGCAACAGGGGTGAGGGTGAGGGTGATAGGTTCAGCTTAGGGATGGGAGAACCAGCAAGGCTTGAACTTGTCAAGGTTCCTGGAGTTCTACCTAGAAACTCTGTCCAGCACACTCCCATCCCTGGTTCGAATCGGAAAGGAAAGCATTCAGCTGTGGGTTGTTGTTGTTTTAAGTGCACATCTGAACATTGTACTTTTCCCCATTGATTAAAGCATGAAAATGTACATTTTGTGCAAACAAGCACTGGAAGCTCCAGAATGTCCAAGCTTTTCCCACAAAATGTATTCACATCCAGGGGTGTGTACATGGTAAGTTCTCATCTCTAGTTCCGCTATGGATCCGCATAACTTGCAGAGTTCAGATATCCGACATGAAGCACATGAACTTAGTGATGGGAAGACCTGGTGGATTTTCACCCCAATGCAAGGGTGCAGGTCAGGGTGGACCTGCGCCCTTTGTCCTTTCCCCCAGCTGCATTAATAGTGGGGGGAAATATGCAATTTCTGCAACTTTGGGGAAACTGCGTTTCTCTCTCTCCCCCCCCCCCAATGGGGGCCTTAAAGATCCTATTAATAGAGCCTTAAGGCTGCCATCAGCAAGGGAGGGAAGAAATGCAATTTCCACAGCCCTGGAGAAATTGTGTCGTGCCCCCATGCCAATCATGGTCTTAGAGGCCCTCTTAATAGGGCCTCTAAGGCCATGATTGGCATGGGGGGAGAAAGTGTGCTTCGCCGAGTACTCGGCTGGGCTGGCTCCCGGAACAGGGCCAACTGAGCAGCACTCAGCAACCTTGCAGGGCAAGCACCCTGTATGTCCTCTAGCCCCTACATGTACTCTGCTAGCCACTAGGAGGACTGTAAAGACTTGTACTTGTCAGTTGGCCGATGCGTTTGGGATTTTAGCATTGTTATAACAACTTGCTTATGTTGGGCTGTTGCAATTGGGTGTTATATCTGTCTTCTGTTTTTAACAGTTGTGTTTGAGAGCCACCCCAGGGGTCTATTTTGTGGTCAGAAAGGCTGGCTTAGGAAAGATCTGAAAAACAAACAAATAAAAATTCTGTGCTTTTGTGTTCTTAAGAAAACACACCACTTACATTGATTGTGATCCAGTTCTGACATTATTCTTTGGTGGAACTTAGTCCTAGGAAATAGGAGCAGTGCGACCAGGGTGCTTTCCCATGCAGTGCTACCCACATAGGTGTTCAGTGCTCTTAGCCAGTTACAGGCTAGAGTATTTGTCCTTGGGAGCTATGCTACTGGATTCCACAGGGCTCTATTTATCCCACCCATTCTGCTCAACATCTATGTGAAATCACTGGCGGAGGTCATCTGGAGGTGTGGGCTGAGGCGTTACCAATGTGCGGATGACATCCAGCTGTATCCCTCCTTTTTACCAAATCCAAGTGAAGCAATGGATATTCTGAATCAGTGCCTGGGTGTGGTAATAGACTGGATGAGGGCCAATAAAATAAAACTCAATCCAGACAAGTCAGAGGTACCTGTTCTGATGGGAGTTTCACTCATGATCAGGTTCATAGTTTGGGGTGGTCTTGGATCCTGAGTGTCACTGCAGGGAATGGCACTTATTCCATTGCAAAGAACATGTGTGATGTTCTTTGCAATGTGCCCCCCCCTTTGCGATGTCATTGCTGTTTGCTGTGCATTCTGGACTTAGCAAACAGCCAAACAGCTGTGAGGGGCATAATGGCACTCCTCTAATTGTGATACAGATCAGTTGCGTGTGCCCCATGAGGGGCTATCACAGAAGCAGGGAACCTTTGAGAGCATACATCTTCCGTTGTGGAAGGGCTACAGGGGTAGATTAGCCCTATGAAAGCAGTATATGGAATGTGAATTGTGACCCAACAGTTATCAGTGCACTGCAATACTGCTATAAATCAGTAGTGCAGATCTAGCACAGGATTTTTCCTTAATGTAGAGAAGCCCCATATCCCAGATTCGTCTGTTCACTGGAATAGACACATAGAATTTATGCAACTGAAGCTACCCATCTACCTTAGAAGTACCTAACTGGCAACTGTCGGGGGTGACAGGATCCTTGGTGTGTGTGTGGGGGGGGGGGGGCGGGTAAGCTTTGTCTCTCTCCAGTCAATTTCTGACAGAGGGACATTTTCGCTCCTTATACAAAATTATTGCATGATTCAACATAGGTGTGTGTAGGAAGCAAACCCGCCCCCTGCCTAAAAAATTGCTGGATAAGAGGTGAAATGCACCCCCCACCAAGGACCTTGGGGAAATAGGGTCCTTGGCAGAGTGGACTTTGCCCTCTCTCCAGCCAATTTTCAACACAAGCCTTTTTCTCACCCCATGCAAATGAATGGAGAAATTGTTCTATTCAGTTGCATGGAATGAGAGAGAAAGAGGAGCCAGAAAGAAGAAGAAGAAGGAGGAGGAGGAGGAGGAGGAGGAGGAGGAGGAGGAGGAGGAGGAGGAAGAGAGAGAGAGAGAGAGAGAGACAGAGAGAGAGAGACAGAGAGAGAGAGGGGGGAGGGGAGAGGGAGAGAGAGAGAAGAGCCAGAGAAAGAGGGGCCAGAGAGGGCAGGAAGTAAGGAAGAGGAACCAGAGTGAGTGGGAGAGCCAGCGCTAAAAAGAAAGGAAGAGTAGCCATAGAGACAGAAGGAAGGAAGGAAGGAAGGAAGGAGGGAGGTACAGCTAGAGGGAAAGAAAAAGCAGCCAGCTGGAGAGATGAGGAGAGAGAGAGAAGCCACAGAGCAAGAGAAGGGAAGCAAGGAAGAATAGCATCCGAGAGAGAATAAAGAGAGAGGCTAGAGTGGGTAGCACATAGATAGGGTAACATTCATGCACACATGCATGCACACGCACACACAGAGATAAGGAAGCACTCCTAACATTTTTGCAATTACTCCTCACCCCTAAGGCAATCAATTTGTGGTGGTACCCAGAGCACTTCCCCCCCCACCCAAAAAAATGACAAACATGCCCATGATTCCAATAAGGTTGGAGCCCCCTGTTTTAGCGGGTTGGGATGTACTGTACATTGGCCTTAGCTAGACCAGGCTTTATCACGGGGCAAACCCCAGGATCATCCCTGTGCGTCCACATGACGCACAGGGGATCCCGGGATCAGGGAGGAGGGATCCTGGGATCAGGAAGGGGGGATCCTGGGATCAGGGAGGGATCATCCCTCCCTTGCCCCAGGATAGAGCCCTCCCCTTTGGGCCCGCTTTTTCTACGGTCCCAGGCTGAGCCCGAGACTGCGGAACGTGTGGCTCTTTGCCGCGATTAGTCGCGTGGAACCGCGCAAGGGGCCCAGCGCTGCTCAGGAGTGCTGCGGCTATCGGGGGTAGGGTAGGGGGAGTGGGGAAATGAAGTTATTTTTTTTTTTAAAAAACTTACCTTTAGTGCACAAGCGTTCATGCACTCTGTCCTCAATAGAAATAAAAAATGGTGGGCGCGATGCCTCTCTTCCTGAAGTCGTCGCGCCTCATGTGTAAACGGAGGTGGGATATCGCATTAATCACAACGTGAATACTTCTCTCCTCCGTCGCGGACTATAAGGTAAGTCTAGCTAAGGCCATTGTATTGCAGGTCCCAATTGTCAGTGCTTAATTTTAAAAAATGAGAATAGCTTTGCTGTTGGCTGTCTAGAAATCACACCTTCTGACCTAAGATTCTATTATTGCTAATCCTGAATTTGTGTGTGATTATATATAGCCCCTCTCTGCCACAAGTTGTATGTCACAACTTTTCTTGAACGTCATTACAAAGTATTGGAACTTTGAGCATATTAGGAACGTTGAAGTCAGATTTTTGAACAAGTTTAAATGTACAACTATATGACATAAAAACAGCGATGATGTTTGCAAATATATCTTGGAGGAACCACTAGCTATATGGAAGCAGCACTCACATTTTTCACTATGCTGCAGGACCCTGTTCTTCATGAAGTGATCTATCTATCTTCTGTTGAATTGAAAGCTATGAATTCCTTTCACTAGAATATTTTCCAGCAGAAAGTAAGTCATATCCTTTGCAACACTGAGGCATCTCTGAGGTCTACGGTACTTGACTGAGCATGCTAGTTTTCCTGAAGTACGTTTTGCCGTGAGCTCTTCTATCTTGTCAAATTGGGCATGTTCTTTCCTGCCTTCCACTATAATAATTCCCACAGACCGAACCACCCAGGGGAGAGGGGGAGATTAAAAAAATGCAGGTTCAGAGATAGGTTATAGACTTTTAGTCAACCAGAAATGAACAGAGAGCCCTTTGGTGATGTCTGCTTTATTATGAATATACTTAAAGAAATTGCTTTAGAAAACAGGAAGAAGCTTTTGAGTGTAGTTTTTCTCTTTAAGAGCCCTCTAGTGGAGCTCTGGCATCATACAGACATTGCATCTGCTGACTTACTGTGATGATTCAAACCAATTTGCCACACAAGCAAGGAAGTTCATTTGTAATTCATCTACAGGTAGCAGTGGGGGATAAAGAGAACCCCCCCCCAAGATTTCTAGTTGGCTGGTAAAATCTCAGATCGTGCGGTTTAAGAGCTACAAAACTCTGGTGCTGATCTTCATGAGACTTTGAGCATCTCTACATTAAGGAGAAATTGTGCTGCCTTACTTTCCTTTGCACGATTACGATGCGTTCCATTACATGGGCAGACAGGGGCGACCACATGGTTTTAATTGCTGACCATGCAGTTTGTAATTGAAAACTGCCCCTCCTTTCAGTGCTCATAGCCTTGAATTGGGCAGCTCCCACTAGTGGGTGCTTTGCAGTGCAACTTCCAAATGTGTAGTGCACACATTTGGAAATCCTGGGTATATTTCAGAAAAATCAGAATATCCAGGTTGTTGTTGTTGTTGTTGTTGTTTTTAAAAAAGAATGGGATAACCAGGGAAGGGCCTGGGAGATGTGCAGGATGTGCAATATCATGTAAAGGACTCGCAAACTTCCATGAGTGGCCAATGATAAACATACCATATATCACTGGTATAGAGATGCTCTTTGTTGGAAAAGACACTAGGGGCGTTACTAGACGAGGCTCTAGCGCGCGTTACCTTCCGCAGTCACGTCGAGGCTTCCAGATGACGTTCACGAGGATCCGCCGTTATCCCGCGGTGAAGCCTCTTTCTCCCGACTTTAAAAAAGTGAGTTTTAGGACGCCTTTTCCTGCTGTCCCGCGGTAATTCGGAGTACGTGTGGGAGGATGTGAGGTCACTGCGGTCCGCACTGGGCAGGAAAAGGCGTGCTAAGGGGGAGTGGTCAGCGGCTTCGGTCAAGCCGCCTCCGCCATTTGCGCGCAGTCCGCCAGCTGGGGCAGCGCGGCGGAGCGGCTTTTTTTTTTTATTTCCCCAGTGACAGTTTGCGCAGGACCGGAGGACCGGAAAAGTGGCTGGTGACTCCTTGCGGTGGGCAGCTACCGTGGCCGCATAATGGCGGTGCTGTACGCTGCCTGTTAGTGTGGGTACCAGGCTGGCAGAGGGCAGAGCTGTTTGTGGGCTGCTGCCATGGCTACGGCCAGATGTGGGTTGGCTCCTTGGGATGGGGCACAGGGCACAGAGGCGGTCATCGCCGCCGACACCTCAGAGGCATGATGGGAGATGTAGGCACAGAGTGGCCATGCAGACAATTGACCTCGGGTCATATGACACCCGCCACGACCCCCATCAGGAAGTGAGCGCATCAATGTTGACCCTCAACAGCACCAGCAGCACTTCGGCTGGCACTGGCACTGCCGCCGCTGCCGCCGCCAGGGCCGGCGGCGGCATCGCTGACGGCTGCGCAAGTTTGCGGTCTTTCGGACGTGCGCAAACCGTGCAGCGAGCGAAAAAAAAAGCCGCGGCAATCAGGCCGGTGTGGCTGCGCAACCGTTCTCGCGGCGGCAGCAGCACAACCGGCGCAAACTTCCGCCACAAATCGAAGGCAGGTGTGGATGATGAGGCGTCACGGCTGAACGGGAAAAGCCGCTTTCACCGCTCCTCAACGACGGAACACCCGGTACGTCTAGCAACGCCCTAGAAGTGACTAGAAGTCTATCACGAATAGACTAGAAGTCTATTCATGACTAGAAGTCTATCATGTAGTCCTGTACTGTGAATAGGAATGTTTGATGGACTCCCCCATGTCCACCCTCCCCCACCCCAGACTGAGCTCACTAGGCTGCTGCATGTTTGTGGACCTACTCCTTGAGTGCCCTGCAGCCCAACGAGCACCCTGCAGCTGTCTGCCCTGGTCTGGAATCTCCATTGTTGTGCACAATGGAGGTTCTGGAAATTATATTATTATTATTATTATTATTATTATTATTATTTGCATTTTTATACCACCCAACAGCCGAAGCTCCCTGGGTGGTTCACAAAAACTAATATATCTCCAACCTTGCATAAAAGGCAGCTGTAAAGGCCCCATTTATGCAAGATTAAAGGTGTGAATAAGTGTTCACACCTTTAAAATTGACTAAATGGGGCTTTTATGGCTGCCATTTATGCAAGGTAGGAGGTACACAATTTCCAGAGCCCCCATCGTGCACAACAATGGAGGGTCTGGACCAAGGCGGGCAGGCTTGCAGCCTTGCGGGCACTTGAGCAGGGTGAGCGGCAGCGGCAGCAGCTTGGCATGCGTCCAACAGAGCCAGACACGGGTGAATCTGCCCATCCCTAGTGGCAAAAGGCAGAGTCTTCAGAGCCAAAGTAGCAGGCAATCTTTCCCAGTCTTGCTACCTGAGATCCTTGTTCCTGAAGATATCTGAGATTGAATTGGGACTTTCTGAAAGCAAAGAAGCTGCATGTGTTCTATCACTGAACTTTGGGTTCTTTGATATCATGGGTGGTTCAGGCCCAGCCAGCCTGGCTAATGATTGGGGATGTTGCGAGTGGTCGTCCACTATATCTGGAGGCCAATAGGTTCCCCATCTCTGTTCCATATAACAGAGAGCTAAAATAATTAAATGCAAACATTTGTATACTAATGCTAGGAGCCTATATAGGTGAATTAGAGTGCCTGATATTAGAAGGCAACATAGATAAAATTAAAAAAGGAAACTTTGATGGAATGGTGCTCATCAAGGAGATACAGTTATCCCTAGATATAAACTGGAAGTACAGGAAACACTTTAAAGACTTACAAATTTATTATGCCATATATGTTGGAAGTACAGGGGGCCTCTATGAGTGAATTAAATTTGGTGGGATATACATGTACTAATTGAATCAATAAACAATAAAATAGAATGGATGCCAAGTTACAAAGTGCTTTCCTTATTGGAATGAAGGAATGAAATGGAGTTTGTGCAGGAATGAAATGGAGTTTGTGTCTGCTGACTTGATGCCTTCATCACCTGTCACTCTCCGGGTGGTCATCTTGGGAGAGGTGCTGGATAGGAGCACCCTGGACTTTGTTTCCAAGGTCCAGCCCTAGCTGCACCACTGACAATGGCATACCCCCTAGCCCCTTCCCCATCTCTCTCTCTCTCTCTCTTTCTCTTTGCTACATGCACAAGACAAGGAAGAGCCTGCAAATATTCCTTCTTCCAGAGTCTAAAAGGGCTGCTGCCAACAAGGCATTTTGTCAGTTTTGACATACTCTTGGCATTCAAGAAGTGAGCAGGTGGGCAAGAGGAGGAGGAGGAGTGACAATGGTACGAGTGTGAGCTTGTCCAATGGAGGCAACTGATGATCATTGGGTGTAATCTTTCAAGCCTCAACAGTGCGCTGTTTACAAAGTGTAGGGCTAGGAGGCCTAACACACCTCTTCACCCAAGTCAGAAAAAGAGTGGTGCATGGTTGTGACACTCAACATGCCAGAACTAAGGCCTAATCTACACCTGCCATTTATCTCGGGGTGGTCACAAGGTCATCCCTTCACATCCAAATGCTGCACAGCTGATCCAGGGGAGAACAGGGAATGATCACTCAGTTCTCTTGGGATAGCTGGGACTGTTTTTCCCCACCGTCTCAGGACCATCCCCGAGCTCTGCAGGTGGTGTGGCTCCCTCCCTGGGTCCTCCTTCTTCCCCATGAGTAGCAGGGCTCAGGAAACAGGCACGGAGCTGTGCAGGGGAAGTCCATGGGGAACAGGAGTGAGCATTTTCACCATCTTTGGGGTGGCGCTTAGTGTCTTCCAGCACTGAGTTTGGTGTGTGTGTGTGTTTTTAAAAAACTCACCTTTGCGCAGGATCGTGCCTGCGCAGTTGCACAGATGTCTCCTCTTTTTTAAAAAAATAATAATACCGTATTTCTTCGATTCTAAGACGCCATCAATTCTAAGACCCACCCCATTTTTAGAGATGTTTATTTGGGAAAAAAGGGCATCTTAGAATCAAAGAAATACTACTTCCCTCACCGCCCAGCCAACCTCCTCCACCCCTCCGCGCTTTCTTCTAATGGTTGTGTCCTTTTCTTTTTTCCCTCTGTGAGAGAAGAAACTGCCGTTTGCGTGGGAAGAAGGGGGGGCGTTGAAACAAAGAGTAAACTTAACTCTCCAGTCCCGCTCTTTACTTGTCTGTGCACCAGGGGACGACAACACCCAAGTAAGTCCCATGGAAATCGATGGGACTTACGAATAAACTTGCCTACCAAAAAACCAGGCGCTTACCCAACCAGCTCCTCGCTCGCATGGCTCGTGGCTGCTGCAGGAGCTTCCTCTTTTCCTCTTACTGTTTTACTTCGATTCTAAGACGCCATCGATTCTAAGACGCAGTCCATTTTTAGAGCTGTTTATTTAGGGGAAAAAGTGTGTCTTAGAATCGAAGAAATACGGTAGTGCCCTGGAACGTCCCTCTGTACTTCCAGGACAACTCGCTGTGTGTGGCCCCTGAGGGATGACCGCAGAAGTGGAAAACTCCATGATCATCCCTCCCCACTCCCCAAAGGGCTGCAGGTGTAGATGAGCCCAAAGTGAAGGAAGCACAGGATGAGGAGCACAGAGGCTGGTGACAAGGGCAGTGAGAAGATAGACTTACTGAGGGATGAGACCCACAGAGGGCGTCTTGCCCCAAAGCCCTTCAAAACCTGGACCATTACTCTAACATTTTCAGAAGGTAGTGAAAGTGTGACACACAACTCTGACTAAATGAGAGAGGCTTGTGCCTTTGTAAGAACTATAGATGGCATAAAACCTCTTATCTTAGCAAATTCAATGCACTAGAACAGCCTTGACCAACCTGTTGCCCTCTAGATGTTTTGGACCACTGCCCAAAATATCTAGAAGGCACCAGGTTGGGGAAGGCAACACAAAAGTAGCTGTCAGGGTGGGTCTGCTTACATTCTGCTTCTCCAGCCTGGTTATAAAACTGATGGATGTTATTGAATTCAAAGAGGCAATTGTGGTAAATGGTGTTGCAATCACAAAAGCCTTATCAAAGCAATGAAATTTGAAGGAATTGTGTGCCCTGTTTCTGCAGTGGAAACCTCTGACAGAAAGAGACAAGGGGATGGGAAAGAGAGAGAGAGAGAGAGAGAGAGAAGGAGATGGCAGAAAGAGAGAAAGGGGGTGCCACCCAAGTTTGATTCTGGCCTTGCCTACCACCAGTTTCAGGCCTGTTTACCACTGACACGCAGCATTCAACAGATTACCCCATAGGGAATGTGGCCCTTGAGAGAACAAAGGTCCTCAACCCCTGAGCTAAACCCAAATAAATGGCATACACTAAGTGTTCAAAGTTCTGAAGAACACAAAACCTGGAGTTGTCAACATGGTTATTAGATTAGGTTAATTTGGTTATTAGAATTTTAGTTCATCTCTCAGCCACCAAGTAAAGTTTATAGAATTGTTGTTGATGATGTTACTTAATTTATATAGTGCATTCAATTCTCCTATGTGCTTTATATGCATTCTCTAATTGTATTCTTTACCCCGCAGGGTAAGTCAATGATATTATCCCCATATGCAGACTGAAGCTGTATGTGTGAGGTGAGGGCATTGCCTGAGGCCAGCTAGTGAGTTCGTGACAGAAGTGATATCAAAACCAAGGGACTTCTTGAATCATAGCCCAGTTTCTTAGCCGCTGTAGAACATCAATTCACTATACAGAAAGTTGACCACTACTAACACTCACACACTTCTCACAACCAAATGTTGACCTGTGGCTCCTTGAATCTGCTATTCCTCATTTCCCAAGGCTGGTAATCAAAGCTGGACTAAGATCTGATTTAAATGAAGCTCTGGAAACATCACAGGACATTGGAATGATATTAGTGTGTTGAGGAGACCAGATCAAATCACTTTAATTGGACTTCCATTGTTTTGTAGCTCCTATCCACGCACCGTCCAAGTGTACAACTCAGCAAAAGAGAGATTTCATCATTGGCTGATCAATAAAGGAGTCTGCAAGGTGGTAAATAGAATTATTACTTTCTCTGGGTAACTTGTTCAGACCTGCTGCAGCAAGTTCATTGACACAGAGATGAATGTCGATTTTTTTTGTGATAGGAAAAGAGAGTACTAATCCCACCACCACCACCACCACCCCACAATGGGTGTCAACGCTACTAAGAGTTTATAAGCAGAGTCATGTTTGAAATATGTTACTGCTACATTGGTGGCCGCCCCATCATGCTCTCTGCCTGGCTTATGATTCGAGCAAGTCTCTGGAAAACTCTCATCACTTTCAAAATCCGATAACAATCAATGTACCTTTTCACAAAGCAAAAGTCCCTTGCAGTACAAATTGTGCATATTTTTCAGCACTTAATTCGAGAATCTCGTGCCTATGAAATCGTAAATATCTTGACTATTTGAGAAGAAAATATTGGGCACATGGTTTTTTTTTTCTAAATTGCAACACTGCAGGATGACAACAGCAAACAAATAAATAAAGCTAAAACTAATGCCTAGATAATAGCCTTTTAGTAGTATATAAATATTAATAACGAACGGACAAACAAATAGTAACTCCCTACACCTGGTAGCAAATATGTCTATCAATTCCCATGGCTGGGCAGTTTGAAGGGATAGATCTTGTTCTGGGTAATCACCTCCTGGGGTTGCTGCAAGTACTTTAACTACAGCTTTACAGGTATTGCCTTCATAGAGAAATAGCCATGATGGCTTTCTGCCTGTAAGTCAAATGAATAGTTCCAGTCCAAAGAGATGGGTGTGTTCTTTAGGAGCAGTTATAGGAATCCTCTTCCAGAGCCTAGATAGACTAGGGAGGAAGGGGTCTATATAGCCTATTTACCCTGTCATGGCTGTGCAGTGGTACTGCATTGTTTATATGACGCAGCTGCTAACTCGAAGCCACGTCAGTCTTTTACCCCTGAAACTGCTTTTTTGTGGTGTGGTTTTACTATTTTTCTTTTCTTTTGGTGGCTCCAAGGTCACTACATTGTTTCCTTGTCTGACGGTGGTAGCCTCGGTTCGGGTTCAGCACAGTGGGCATTGCTGGGGGAGGATCCAAACCCAATTGTGATTTCCCTCCTCCCCCTAGCCAGGATATGTGCAGGAACACAGGGCAGGGGCAGGCTTGATGAGCCAAATGGCTGCCAGTGCTGCGTTTTTCCAGTTGGATAGTCCACACTCTCTCCTTCCAGCTATATTTGTCAATTCCGCTTCACAGCAGCGATGCTATGGCGCTTTGAGGGAATCGGCTACAAAGCGGCGGCGTATAGACAATCCCTAGGACAGGGGGACAATGCCATATACTGCAATGAAAACTGTTCTGGTGTCCAGTAAACCCAGTTCCAGCCAGGTTCAAGCTGAGCAGTTTCCGGTGGTGGTGGGGACTGCTATATGGAGGGAGCCACTAGCAAACCACTTCTCTACCTCTCCTGGCTGCTTGCATTTTGGACAGCACAAGGGCTTGCAGTGCAGGCATATGCGGCATGAGTTCAGGATCAAACTGGCCAGACATGCTTCCCATATTCAAATGTAATGTTCAAATCATCGCATTTGAATATGGGATGTATAGCACAGCACAGATAAAAGGGATCCACATCCACAGAGAGTCATCAGTGCAAACCTGATCTCTGACAGCTTTTGCTTTTTGGAGATATTACGGTAGCTTTCATTGAAGGCAGTGGGATTTAAGTCACCTAATAGCAAGCAGGAATGCAGCATTCATGCATAATAAGGAAGTCTGAAACATTTTCAAGTTGCTTTTTAATTCTAGGGATTCTTTGGCTTTCCGACGACTTTGCCACCTAGAACTTGCAGCTATAAGAAGAATGATTAACGTGCTTCTATTTTAAGGAAACTTTTTCTCTAAATAGGTTATCTGAATTGTGTGAATCCATAAGTCTACGAAGACCATTGATTTGATGCATGTAAGATATTGCTCTATCCAAAACTACAATATTCCTGGGGAGTTTCACCGATGATCCAGTCACTCCTAAAACAACATACATGCACATATGCATAAGTGTAAGATGTGAACCCTGATCCAAAGGTCCAAAAGGAGTATGCCATCCATCAAACATACCCTGGAATTTTTCTAGTGCTGGTAATCTATTTGATGAAGTCTGATCCTGCCACAACTAACTGAATACTCTTTAGTGTCAAAAGATTGTTGATTGCTTTTCTGATAATTCCTATTCCACAAACTACCCATACAGATATTTCCAGGTACTTGTTAAATGTCCCCGAGTTCCCCCCTCCCTTTAAAATCACCTTTATGTGTAATTGCTCTTAGTTTGGTAGAGAGCTAATTAAGGTTGATTTTGCAAAATTAAGTTGCTCGATTGATTGGTCTTAGAAGTTGATTTTTTGCAGAGGAGCGAGCTTAAAATTCCTTCAAAGACCATATAATACAGATTAATATTGCCATTCAGTCATAAGGCATGTCAATATGAAACATCTAATATTTAGCATAATGTTAGAAATACAATCAGATTGAACGTAAACATTAAAATATAAACCTAGATTTTCTTGGTTTTGCTTACATCATGAGTAATAGCAATGGGACATAGGGGACGAGAGAGAAGCCTCAAACTCCTATTCTGAATTATATATTCATCACATCTGAAACCTGCATTCATGGATTTCATTTCTCCCATTTTATCCTGACAACACCCCTGTGATGTGGGTTAGGCTAAGAGACACTAGTTAATGCCCAAAGATCAGTCAGGGAGCTTTATGGCTGAACAGGGATTTGAGCCCAGGTCTCCTGTTCCAAGTGTCTTTATCCAGTGCGCTACGCTACACTGATTCACCCAAGTAGGCTCAAATAGCTCTGCCAAAGCAGGCAGGCCCCATTTATGAGAATGATGCATAGTATTTGAGTCCTGGACCCAGGCTTGTCTACACTGAAAGCTTGCTGCTTGCAATATGCTGCTTTTAGTTTCAGCTAATACTTCACACCTGTTTGCAGTTGTTACAAGGGAGTGTAGAATCCAGAGGAAATTACACAGACACTGTCCACCCCCAGATCTAATATTCCCCTTCCATGTGGTTTTGGGATACATGCAGGTTTTGAGTTGTGCTTGGAAGACATAATGCATGTACTGACATCTGGAAGTATCATAACGATTGCTGTAAGAATTATTACCATAGCTGGGGATGAATCTACAGCTCTGTAACACAGTTGGTCTAGCAACAGCTTGCTTTGGTTATTGGAAACATACTTTCAACCAGATTTTACCGAAAGGAAAAGAAAATAGAACCTAATCTAAAGATTAGTGTAATAAACTGGGCAGCAAATTTTTAAAACTGATGACTGGTTTGAATTTGTTTGCTTGCTTTTATTCATTAATTGCAAAGCAAAAATCAAGAACTCTCTTTTAGAAAGCTTTGAGAATGGTGGTGGTGAGTTACTACGTCTTTTAAAACAAAGTTTTGCCTTCCCCGCTGTTTATAATTTTGCAAGAGTTTGAACTTTCCAGTTTTAAGAAATCCAAATAAAATTAGAAAACAACAGGACCCGGATTCAGAAAGTCATAGTGATGGGGAGTTTCTGCTTTGAGCCTCTACCTGGTTCTTAGGGTGACTTTGATATGGTGCAAACAGTTGTGAATCAAAACAGAAAACCAGGGGAGTCATAGAATGCACATGGCAATATGTATGCATGTTGGCTTCACTGGATCTTAGCCTTGACAGTCAGACAGCTCAGAGTTTTCCAAGTAGTCCAGGTCAAAATAAAACCACTGGTATCTGGGGTGGACACAATGTAATGGTTTGGATATGTCTGTGCCATTGGAGACTTGTTTGAGTTGTCTTGACATTAGGCAGAATCCAACACTTATCTCCCCACTGATGCTCATCTCCCAACTGATTCTCTTGCGCCCCATCAATTCCCAGCTGTAAGCAGCACCTACTATTTGCAGAATGGAGGTTTAGCATTTCTAGTACCAAAAATGAGTAAAAATGCTTGTTTCTGGAATGGGGAGGTTGGCGCAGCTCACATAAGGGAGCTCCGCCAACCTGTCCCAATCCAGAAATTAGTGTTTCTCTTTGTTTCAGTGCATCCTCTGAATCTCTGTTGGGCAAGTGGTGGGTCCTTCTGCTTGCACAAGAGAATCTGTGGTTCCACCCTGACCTGTGCCTTTTATCCTTCCCACCCACCCCCGCTGCTTCAATGGCAGTTGCCATTAACGCAACAGGGAAAAATACTCTCTCTCTCTCTCTCTCTCTCTCTCTCTCTCTCTCACACACACACACACACACACACACACACACACACCAATTGGGGCCTTTAAGGCCTTATTAACAGGTTCTTTAAGGCCCCTTCAGTGGGGGTGGAGACACAAGTTCCACAAGGGTGTGGAAATCATGTATTTCCCCCCTCCAGTTCTAATGGTGGCTGCCATTAGAGGAGGGGGAAATACGTGATTTCCCCACCCTTGGAAATACATAATTTCTCTCAGCATTAGATAAATTGTTTTTGCCCCCTGCTGCTGTACACCAGTTGTGGCCTTAAAAGCCCTCTTAAAACTTTGAATTAAGCAGGCCTTTACTGCCCTAATTGGTGCGGGGAGGAAGGCAAAATGCAGTTTCTGGGGCCTCTGGAAGTGTGCAATTCCCCTGGGATGCCATTAGCATGGCCCCAACACTTAGCAAGCCAAGCTTCTCAGAGGACAGCTGGACAAGCAGAGGTCAGTGAACTCATGGGGCCGTTCCCACCACAAGTTCTTTATTTCCTATTCTCTGCCCTTCCCTTCCCATCAGCCATTGTTGCTGAAAATCTATCCTGCCAGCTGGACTAAAGTGGCAGCCACCACTTTGACCACTCTTACTTTGCAACTTTGTGGCTGATGAAACAACTAACTGTGGCAAAGGAAATAACCAACAGTGCCCTCCACAGAATATGAAAACCAACAGTAGTTCAAATAGCCAACTCTGCACAGTGTTGATTATTTGCATTGGTTATTTCAGCCAAATAACAACCATTGGTTAAAAAACTCCCTCCACACAACACAATAACCCATGGTGGGTTAAATAATCCACTGTGGGTTAAATAACCCTCTGTTGTCTATTTAAACCCCTGTTGGTTATCGTGTTGTCTGAACTCAGTCATACTGTAAATAGTATGTGGCATATCAAAGTGCCAGTGAGCATAGTATGAAACTCACTTTTCCTTTGATATGAAGTTCACAATTGAACCCCATTAAAATCAATAGGAGGAAGATAGCACTAGAAACTTCTAGCTTGTAGCTGCAGATATAAATGTGATAATGTGACCAGGGCGGCGATGGGGGAGGAGGAATTTAGGATGGGAGAAACTGGCGAAAAGCCATATGTTAATCAGCTCATGGTTGCAATGATTTCTGTGTTGTTACCCAACAACATTCTGTGAATGACAACTAGTAAGGTAATCATCACCATACTTTTTGCATTTCAATATGGCTTCCATCTCCCACACACATACACCCCTCCAGAATGTAAGTATAAATCTGTCAATTTGAGGTTAACACTTTTTGCATCTGAAAGCTTATGCCAGAATAAATATCTTAATCTTCAAGGTTCCAAAAGTCTCTTTGTTCTGAAAAGCCTAGGTTCACTAATTTGCACCATCTATATGGTTCCTTCCTTACACATGTTTGGGTTCAGTCCATGAGGAAGCAGCACCTACATCATTGCAAGTAACTGAATTCTGTGACTGTCTGCCAACCCAGACAATTGGTCTCAGTGACATTTCTTCCTTTTCCCATTTAGCATAGTACATTTTGGTCCACTGACCTGAAAGATGCTGACTCTCCATTTCCTAGCCTCGTAAGAATTATTAGGTATGAAGAGTCCTAGTTCCTGGGATGGACTAGATGCCCTTCAGAGATGTGCACCTTGATGATTCAGAGGAAACCTGTTGACAAAGCTTCACGTTGCCTCACTCCTGGACAGGTGCCATTCCAAACATGCTGCAGGCTAAGGAAGGTGGGTGTTGTTGGTTATCCGAGACACATCTCTTCACATTTCATAATAACAACCTTTCAGGAAGAACTCTAATTAAAATGATTCCCAGCGTCATGTTTTCAAAACACGGAGTGCAATGAGGCAGGCTTTGAAAACGGCAAGAGGGTGATAAAACGCCTCACTCCGGCCATGCAGAATGAAGAACAGGAAGTAAACCTTGAGGGTTTTTTTTTCCGTTCCAGCAATACCATGAGCCGACATGGTGTTATCTGTTAATTAAAACATAATAGCATTTGTGTTAAGTTAAATCCAACGGTTCTTCTCATATTGCAGGAACTCAAGTTAAAGCCAGGTGAACTGGATGTCTCCCCCCACCCTTTTGATATTGTACATCAAAACAATATACTTGGGAACAAGTTCTTTGAAGTCGGCTGTGAAGACAAATTTGTTTTCTGAATGGGAATGTGGCAAGGCGTACAAGATTTCTAAAAAGAGGTTAAATCTCTCTGTGTGTGTGTGTGTGTGTGTGTAATTGTGTGTGCGCACGTGCATGTATTCTCTTATTCCCATGGTTAATAGATACCTGTGCTCAAGCTTGAGAGAAGTTGGACTATATATGTGCATAAAGGAGGCCTCCTTCACTCTCTTCACCAATGTTGATCCAAGTGCATGAAGGCCATTCTTTCCCACATGTGGTCAGTATGTGCCCCCCATACAGTAAGCTACACATCCATTCCCTCATCAGAATATTGGTCTCCAAAGAAGAGAAGGATGGGTTAAATAGGAGGAATTAACTGGCCCCCAATTACTTGTCTTCTCATTGAGGAACCTCTAATAACCATCTGCCCTTACCCAGAATACAATTTTAAAACTCACTGATTGGCTATATTAAGAAATAAGCATAGCAAAGAATATAATCATTGTGCTTTGCCTCGTGCGTTTGTACGTTTGAGCATGTTTGAGCATGTAGGCATACTGGATACATGGCATACACCTTTATGATCCCACTCCTGAGTAGTGCATTCATCAATCACCGGGGCTGACTGGTGCATTGACCTCCTGCCATATGAATGATACATGGTTCCAAAGACATGGGAGATACGTGTGAGCTTCAGGCAAACCTAGCTGAGCTTAAATCAGTTTTAAACGTAAAGGATCCAAACTGTAGTACAGCAAAGCTTTTGACATACCGGGGGTCTGCCAAACAGAGCGCTTATTTTGGCCGGTGCTCCCTGAAAAAAGTTCTTTACCTTGAAAACATTGCTCATCAGTTAATCCTATAGACATATATTTCTTCATCAGCATCTAGTGAACAGAGGAAGGAGCAAATCTGGCTTTGGAAATGAGGCCAGAATTTAAAAGGAAAAGACAAAGCGAGGTTAAATAAGCAAAACTTTATAAATGGTGTCTGAACGGCCGCACGTGCTTGAACACTCTGTTCATCCACTCGCTCCTAATACAGGCAGGAAAAATATTGCTTCTCATAATTTGACATAACTTCTAATTTCCAGTTCCCTCCCAACATCCATCTCTTGTGTATCTGCTCCTCGGTCAGGATTCCTTTGGAAATGTCAAACCTGGCCTTGCGTGGAAAGTTATAGCTGCAAATGTCGTATACTTGCAAGACATTCGCAATGTTTACTGCCAGTGTGTCTCTGTTGGAAATGTCTTCTGAGCTCTCCCATATCATTTCCTAAGTGGTACCTGCTACCTACTCAAGATGCGGCAGCTCATTGTTGCCTTTCACTGTCAAACCGGGCTGCACATTTTCAAACTGTACTATAGTGAGTTTGAAGCACTGGGGGTTGGATCGAGGCAAAGTTAGTTGCACTTTGGTTCCATCAGGTGAGTTTCCTAATAATTCTGCTTTGTCTGGAAGCTAAATACAGAAACTTGCTGATTTCCGTCTTCATCTCGTCTTATGCAAAACGTGTCCTATTTTACAGAGGACAGTTCTCTCTTTGAAGAACTATCAGAGGACAGTCCTTTATTTGAAGTTGTCTTCTATTTGAGGGATTTCTGGTTTAAAGTTGAAGAATTGTAAGAGGGTGATGTTGCTCATCAAGAGTTTAGGACCTGAACAGCAAACTGAGCAGGCAACAGGTCTCCTGGACCTGATGAATTGTATTTCTATTTAAATTTAAGCTATTCTCTTCACATGTTCATTTATGCACAGAAATTAGCAAATGCAATGCAATGCAAATTGGTGTGTCCTTTTTCGTTCCCCTTGTTGGTGATGCGTTTCCTCTCTTTGGGTGATGCGTAAGTGGCCAATCAACTTGTACATCCCAATGTGTACTACAGGTTACTTTCACATATAGAGTGAGTGGAAGATGGCATTGTTTTATTACAGAATCCTTCCATAATTTCCCAGTCTTAGGAGATGGAAATGCATAAAGCCAAAACCTATCGCAACTCAAAGCTGCAAGTCCTTTCACTTAGGGATAAGGCCAAGCAAACTCATGGGGCTTTTTTTGTTAAGTTAGCATGCATAGCATCAAGATAAAAGTGCCTTCACTTGATCAGCTACCATTTAGGACTATAAAACTATCTTGCAATATAATCAGGAGAGGGTTTTGGTGGGGTTTTTTTTTACCATAACTTTTAAATGCATATTTTTTGGTAGGGGTCTCTAATCTTCATTCATGTGCTTGAACAAAAAGTCAAGTGTAAGTAAGTACCAACATGAACCTACCCGTACACTGCGCTCAACATCCAAGGTCCTCCTCCGGATGCCTACTCTGAGGGAAGCTCAGAGGATGGCAACAAAAGAAAGGGCCTTTTCTGTGGTGGCCCCCCAACTGTGGAACAATCTCCCTGACGAGGCCCGCCTGGCTCCAACATTACTATCTTTTTGGCGCCAGGTTAAGACTTCTCTCTTCTCCCAGGCATTTAGCAATATGTAATTAGCCTGGGTTTGTTTTTGAATGTTGTTGTGGGTTTTTTAAATTGTATGTTTTTGTAATCTTAAATTTTTGTATATTGTTTTTAAGTGTTTTTATCCTATGTAAACGGCCCAGAGATTCTCTGCTATGGGGCTGTATACAAATGCAATAAATAATAATAAATAATAAATAATACTCATTCACAGTGCAATTTGTCCCATGCTTGCTTATTCAGAAGTAACCCTGGCTACATCTATTCTGACCATATGGTAAGATCATTTTTTGCTGCTAAGGGATAACCAACCTTGAGACTTACCCCTGGTTAGGCAGCCTTAAAATGGAGTGGGGAGTGTTTGGGGTCTTGCACATGGAATTGCCAGAGTCTAACCTTCAGGACTTGCCTGTTCCTTTAAGCTAGGGCTGGGCATCTATGGCCATGCAAACAAACCCCCTTACTTTGGACTCCAGTGCCTATCAGTCCCAGCCAACATGACCAATGCTCAGGGGTGATGGGAGTTGGAATACGGCAAGGAAATAAAACCCATTGGGAAGGGGTAGGGGGTGGTAGAGGGCTCTCATCTTCACAGGAAAAGGGGAGCAAGGAGCAGCAGAGGTGCACTCTGCACTCTGAGGTAGTTACCATTCAGAGCTTTAAAAAATCCTTAAAAGGATTCACTTCTAAAAGGAACTTGAGAGATGCAGTTTTCACCTTAAAGGGATACAACCTGTACTGTTGGGACTTTGTTCCTTGGAGTCTGCTGCATAAGGGCATGTTGATGCAGATAAGGCCTATGCTGGAATTTGGTTAATGCCATGCTTATCAGAAGCTTATACATAAGGCAATTAGCCAAAATGGATTTGTGGACACCATTCCAAGCCAGTATGAGTTAGCTCAGCAACCAAATAGGAATTATCCCTATCTGTGTATGCATGGAGCCTTGAGAACTGTTGAACTTGAAATCATATATCTCATGGGGTTGAAGACCAGCATTACAATTGAACATTATTTACTCTATGTATTCATTGTTCATTCATAATGGACTCAGGGTACAACTACATGAGACAATAGGAAATTTGGTATTTGTTTACTTCTCATGCTGGTTTAAAGGATTTTAGTGTTAAATTTGAATTTGATTTCATTATTATGTTTTTAGTTTCATTGTACAACACCTAGGGAATTAATTTTATGAGCCGACTAGCAAATATACATAATAAATACATGACTAAATATCCAATTTGTGTTTTGTTTTGAAGGCAAATGCAGTTGTAGGTAAAGACTCCCAATTTGGAATGGTGGTTGGGGTTTTGCCCATCTGATTTGAATTCTACACACACACACAGAGAGAGAGAGAGAGAGAGAGAGAGAGAGAGAGAGATGGGCAGTCTATATGCAGGGAAAGCCCCTCTGTGGCTGCGGATCTGCACTCCGTCAGTTATACAGTGAAGGCACAGCTGCGCAGCCACCATGGGGCTTTCCTGCGAAGCTGCAGATTGAAAAAGTCAAGAACTTAGCCCGACTTTTTCAATTGGAGCAATGTCAGTACAGTTCTTCAACCATCTGACATTGCTCCAGGGCCAATCAGGGGTGGTCCCTGGTGGAAGGCAACCAGTGATTGGTTAGCTTCCACCAGGAAGAGGGTGGGGGCAGCTCTGGTATCTGGATGGCTGCTGGAAAACCCACGCTCCCTCCTCGATGTCAAGATTACCACCCCGGGAGGGGAAAACCGCAGGGTTTTAGAGGGAAGCAGTGCCAACCCAGCACAGTGAAGAAAGCCCCACAGAGAGTTGGTCTGTACCTTTTATTTATTTTTTCTCCAGGTGGAAAACAGAACCTCTGAAAGGTGGATGGGTGTGATTCAGATTGGGAAAATGGCACTGGGAAAAAGGATTTACTCCCTCCCACAATGCCACAGCCCCAATCTATATTGTTGGCACAAAGATTCATTAGTCCCCCCTTTTTAAACGGCAAATTACCCGATCTTGGATTTCCTAACATCCCAGCATTTTGTGTTATGACCTTATTATAGTTGCATCTTGCATTTTTTTAAAAAAAATATCACAATTATTTTGCACATTTTGCTGTGTGATTGTGTTGAATGTTTCACTCAAAAGGGTTGTTATTAGGGGTGTGCACGGACCCCCCGCTCCGCTTCACTTGCAGATCCGCCATTTTTCGGAGCGGGTCGCTCCGCCCCGCCCCCGCTCCGCCCACTTCCGCTCCGCTCCGCCCGGAGCTCCGGATCGGATCCGGAGCTCCGTTTTTGCCCCCCCATAGGCTTGCATTGAAAGCTAAAAAAGTAAACAACTTTTTTTCCGTTGAAGTTAGAAACCTCACGTTTGGCACCATGACACCTCATGGGCGTATACACACACACGCCAAGTTTCAAGGCAATCCCATCATCCCCTGATTTTTGGCGAATTTTTGAAAATCGGGCACCCCATTCACACCCCTTGGGATAGCTCCGTCAATTTGCATGTTACAAACCTCAAACTCGGCACCAGGGCAGCTTATCCATGTGTCCACATGCACGCCAAGTTGCAAGCAAATCCCATCATCCCCTGATTTTTGGCGCGGCTCTACCCTCTAACGCACCTCCCATAACCCTAATTCACACCCCTTTAGATAGCTCCGTCAATTTGCACGTTAGAAACCTCAAACTCAGCACCATGATAGCTTATCCACGTGTCCACATGCACGCCAAGTTTCAAGGCAATCCCATCATCCCCTGATTTTTGGGGAATTTATGAAAATCGGGCACCCCATTCACACCCCTTGGGATAGCTCCGTCAATTTGCATGTTAGAAACCTCAAACTCGGCACCAGGAGAGCTTATCCATGTGTCCACATGCACGCCAAGTTGCAAGCAAATCCCATCATCCCCTGATTTTTGGCATGGCTTAACTCACCCCAAATTGTCCCATTCTACAACTACGTCAATTTGCACGTTAGAAACCTCAAACTCAGCACCATGATAGCTTATCCACGTGTCCACATGCACGCCAAGTTTCAAGGCAATCCCATCATCCCCTGATTTTTGGGGAATTTATGAAAATCGGGCACCCCATTCACACCCCTTGGGATAGCTCCGTCAATTTGCATGTTAGAAACCTCAAACTCGGCACCAGGAGAGCTTATCCATGTGTCCACATGCACGCCAAGTTGCAAGCAAATCCCATCATCCCCTGATTTTTGGCGCGGCTTAAACTTTTTAACTCACCCCAAATCAAGTCCCATTCTACAACTACGTCAATTTGCACGTTAGAAACCTATCCTTTGGTCCCATGACAGCTTACCCATGTGTCCCCATGGACACCAAGTTTCAAGGCAATCCCATCATCCACTGATGTTAGGGGAACTTTTGAAATTTGAACACTCCAGTATGTCAGGGATTTAAAGTTGCAATTGCAGACAGCTCAATGGGGCCAGTTCCAAGGCAATCCCAACATGCCACGAGATAACCCTAAATCTTCTGGCACATTTGAAAAAGGGATTATTGAATTTGATAAAGTCTAAGTGAGCGCAGGAAGGACTTCTCCCCTTAGTCAAAGCAAGACACATACACCATCGCTGCAAGGCGGGAAGGGGAGAATTATTATTATTATTATTATTTATTTATATAGCACCATCAATGGAAAGCAGGCAGGCAGCATGCATTGTAGTGCCGCAAGGATGGCTTGAGCACTAACGCATAGCAAACCAACCCATAAGTGGGCGCAAAGTGAGGCAAAGATGGCTGGTTGTTTCTTTCTAAGCCAGCAGTTACGCCTTGAGGGGCACAGAGGAGGACGATTGGGAGCAAACCAGGCACCAGGCGGGCAGAGAGGCAGGCAGAGTAGGCGAGGAGTCAGTCCTGGCAGATGCCCCACCACAGCAGCACCCCGGGGGAGGCGGGCAGGCAGGCAGGCAGGCTGCGGGCATTTCTGGGGGCACAAGGAAGTGATGGCTGGTTTCTAAGCCAGCATTGCAGTTAGTCACGCATTGCAAACGCAAACCATCCCAGCGAGTCGGTCACCGAGGAGGACAGGCTAGCAGAGGGGCAGGCAGAGTGACATGTCATAGATCTAGTATTGGGGAGGAGTCAGTCCCGGCAGATGCCCCAACACAGTAGCACCCTGGGTGGGCATTGGAAAACGCCATCTTGTGGGTCAATACTTCCCCCACCCCATGTCCTGCAGGGTTGCCTGCCTAACCCTTGTGGGGATGGGAGATGGAGAGCTTAGAGTGGCAGTGCCAGCAGCAGCCTTCGGCTTTCCCCTGGAACCAGTCGCCTTGCCCGCCTCTTTCCCCAGCAAGATCGCCTGGTGCTGCCTATGAAGATGCATCTTCATGCTGCTGGTTCCATAATGCCCTGTCGATGAACCCCTGCTTAGGCTGAGTTTGCAGTGGCGACAGACAGCAAAGCGGGGATCCGCTCCCAACTCAAAGTGGTCCCACACGATGCTTGTCTTTCGTTTCTGTGGTGACACCACCAATTGCCCGCCTGAGCTCTCTGGTGTTGCCACAGAAACAGGGGTGTGGGATGAGACTGGGGAGAGAGCCTCGGCCTGCTGCTGCTCCTCCTCAGCCCCCACATCCTGGAGGCCCACCGCCTCCTCCTCCTCCCCCCCCTCCACTGTGCTGAGGACCTCGTCTAGGTCCATCAGCGGGCTCGTGGGCTGAAAGGAGAATGAAGGAGTTGGGGATACTCCTCCTCCTCTAATGGCACTGCTGCCACGTGCCTCTTGCAAACGGGCACTTTTCCCATTCCCACCCTCAAAAAGAGAACGCCGGGCACAAGTTGCAGAAGAGAGTGGCTCTGCCTGCTGCTTGTCCTGCTTCTGTTTTGGAGCAGTCAGCCAAGGAGTTGCCCGTTTGAGTTTCACAGGAGGAGAGGAAGCCCTGCTGGCAGACTGAGCCTTGCTGCTTTCAGCACGCCTGCTTTCTCTTTTCATGATGACTAACAAAATATTAATACTACTAATACTATGTATAAGGTACTACTAAGAATATGTATAAGAAGAATATAATATGTTTAAATGTAGGGAAATGGGACAAGAACAATAAAATATACTACTACTAATATGTATGAGAATATACTACTAAGAATATCTACAAGAATATAATAATATGTTTTAGAATATTACTAATAAATGTAGGGAAATGGGACAAGAAATGGGACAACCACTACTATAAGAAGAACAAAATATGAATACTACTACTAATATGTATGAGAATGTATACTAATAGACTACTAAGACTATGTCAAAGAATATAATAATAATATGTTTAAGAATAGGGAAATGGTGTGCGTATGCTTTCCCCAAAATGCTCAATCTGTGGCTGCCTGTTGAACTTGACAAAAGCAGCCCACTCCGTCGAAGTTACACAGAGAAGAAAAAGAGAATCCAATTTTTTTGGTATATTTGGTATATAGAAGATAGAAGGAAACACAATCAGGATTTAAGAGAGGGGAGGGGGAAAAAGAACCAACCACTACTATAAGAAGAACAAAATATGAATACTAATATAATATGTATGAGAATATATACTAATGGACTATGTGAAAGAATATAATAAAATATGTTTAAGAATATAAATGTAGGGAAATGGGACAAAAAGTGTGTGTATGCTTTCAAAAGAAAGCTTTCACAAAAGCAGAACAGTCAGGCTTTAATACAGGGAAGGGGGGGGCAACCAACCCAACCACACACTCCAAAATTCAAAAATAAAGTTTATATTAAATCAAAGTAAGGGGAAAACACAGGGCAAACTAAGCTACAAGTCAGAAAGAAGCAAACAAACACACACACGCGCCAAACTAAACCTATATTAAATTAATCTATCTCCAAAGCAGGAGCACTAGCTAAGTAAGTGTTCCCTCCACGAACGCCAACCCACAAAGAGACACAAAACAGAAAGTTCTCAGGGTGGGTCTGCCTTAGTCCCCCCTCCAACGCTGGGATTGGAGGAGGATGCTTTCTGAGGAGATGAATTCTCATCAGGATTGGGAGTTGAATGTGCCTGTCATCGCTTCCAAAAAAATAATAATAATAAAAAAAAAAAACCCAAACCCCGATTTTTAAAAAAATATTGCACGTGAACCACAGCACGCAGAAAGTTGAGAGTGGTCTCAAAATGACCCCCATCCACGACTCTCTGTGCACAAGAATTTTCAGAACGATAGCTTAAACCCCCCCCCAGTTATCCCCGATTCTTTCCCTCAATGCAATCCTATGGGCGAAAAGCCGAAACGCCGTTTGAGCCCTGCGGTTGACCCGATTTTTAAAAAAATATTGCACGTGAACCACAGCACGCAGAAAGTTGAGAGTGGTCTCAAAATGACCCCCATCCACGACTCTCTGTGCACAAGAATTTTCAGAACGATAGCTTAAACCCCCCCCCCAGTTATCCCCGATTCTTTCCCTCAATGCAATCCTATGGGCGAAAAGCCGAAACGCAGTTTGAGCCCCGCGGTTGACCCGATTTTTAAAAAAATATTGCACGTGAACCACAGCACGCAGAGAGGTGAGAGTGGTCTCAAAATGACCCCCATCCACGACTCTCTGTGCACAAGAATTTCCAGAACGATAGCTTCAAAAACAACGTAGTTATGCGCGATTATTTGCCGCAATGCAATCCTATGGCGAAATGTTTTCAAGATGGCGACCGGAGCGCTCCGACTGAACTCGGAGCTCCGAAAAATGGTCGCTTCTCTTCGCCTTGCTTCTAGGGGGTCCGCGGTCCGCTCCTACTCCGCCTCTGGGTAAGGCGGAGCAGGCCAATCCGCTACTGCTTCTACGCTCCTAATCGGAGCGGAGCACATCCCTAGTTGTTATATGATTTTGTTTTCCAAGTCATAGCAGTGGGGTACTTCTCCACCCAGACCGGTCCTTTGCTGCCATTATCATCATGGCTAAATACCACCACGCCAATCACACACACACACAAATAAAGATTCCTCCTGATGATAGCCAGGCTCATCCACTACCCCCCTTTTCTCTCTCTGCAGTAAGAGAGCACCACTCAACATGTACATTTGCTGCCGCAAATGCACTACCAGATGCTTTGAAAAACCAGCATTTAATTGGAAAAGAGGTAAGTGCAGACTTGCCCGCAGTATTCCTTTCTGTGCCAGGGCTCACAGACGTTTCGAGTTAAAGCAAGAAAAAGCCAGAAATATGCACATGCCTAATTCTCTGCAGGATTTATATTATTATACGGTAAGCATTTGCACTCTATACAATAAAAACCAAGTTGGCTTTACTTACATAGAAAAGGAAACACAACAAAACCAAAAAAAAAAAAATCACAAGCTTGATAGTAATTATAGTGAATAGACATTTATTTTATCCTTTTACTAGCAGGACCAATTGTGATTTTTATGCTCCAAGAAAGCTCACTCTTAAATTTTATGTCTTGCAATGCACTGCCAAATCTAAGCCTAATGTTGTTGTGTTAAATAGATGGCAAAATGTGTTCCTAAAACCTCCATCCTGTAAAGAGGCTGGAGTCTGCAAACGCTGGCTAACGAGACACAGGTCTCAAGAGAACACCATGTGCAGGCTTGCAAACAATAAATCTCAATAACATTTTATTGATCTCACTGATATTCCACTTTCCTCCACGGAGTTCAAGGGGGTGTACATGGTCAGTACCCTTTTATCCTCACACCTGAAGTGGTAAGGTTGGGGGGAGAGATAGTGAGTGACTGGCCCAAAGTCACTCAATGAGCTTCGTAACTGAGTGGGGATTTGAACTCTAGTCTCACTCATCCAAGTCGAGCACTCTAACCATTACACCATGCTGCCTCACAGCCAGAATCTTGGCTCAGTAACCAAGACTTCCTTAATTTTTAATTGCTCAAAGCCCAGATGGTCTTCTCTATTATCAGGGGCTGCTCCATTCTCTCTAGATACTAGTACACAGGAGTGAGGGAAGAAACATCTGGACAGTGGCCTACCTTACAGTAAAGCTTTAACACTGCATGAGCGTGGGTGGTATGACATCCTTGAATGGGGTGTGTGGGGAGTGCTCAGAATTCAATATATTTCTTGAGAGCCAGTGTGGTGTAGCAAGAGTTTTGGACTGGGAGTCGAAAGATCAGGGTTCTAGTTGCCACTCAGTCATGGAAGCTCACTGGGCCAGTTACAGACTCTCAGCCCAACCTACCTCACAGGATTGTTGTTGTTGTTGTTGTTAGGATACAATGGAGAGGAGGAGTATTATGTACACCGCCTTGGGTTCCTTAAGGAGGAAAAAGGCAGGTTATAGATATAACACATAAATAAAATAAAGCATAAAAAGATTTCCTCGGGTGTCAGATTGGAAACACTCATTTGCCTTTCCGAAATACCCATGAGAGAGCAGCAGAATGATATGTATATGAAATACACAAGGAGATGCAGTGCTTCTTTTCCATAACAGTGAGGGCCAAGTTAGACATGACTTTAAATTTGAGTTTGTATTTAATGTTCAGGTTCTTTAAAATGCAAACAGCATCAGCTGACGGCCCCATAATTATCAGCCCCATCCCACCCCAGCTCAGGCTATTTGCATTTTAAAGAAGCATTTCATAGAATCATAGAATAGCAGAGCTGGAAGGGGCCTACAAGGCCATCGAGTCCAACCCCCTGCTCAATGCAGGAATCTACCCTAAAGCATCCCTGACAGATGGTTGTCCAGCTGCCTCTTGAATGCCTCTAGTGTGGGAGAGCCACAACCTCCCTAGGTAACTGATTCCATTGTCGTACTGCTCTAACAGTCAGGAGGTTTTTCCTGATGTCCAGCTGGAATCTGGCTTCCTTTAACTTGAGCCTGTTATTTGATGTCATCTTGTTTCGCTCTGAAATGGTGAGCATATGGTTTGATGGTTTTTGCTACACCTTTATTAGAATTTGATAGGACCTTTCTTGGATGGATGAAGTTCCTTTGGGGCAAGGTTCTACTTGCCTGTGACATTGGGTTTCCTTATGAACTGTGGAGCATGAGTATCACAAGGCTGCAGGTATGCAAGATGAAAACACTGGCCAAGAGGTTCAAGAGTACTTGGCTAGGTAAGGTGACCACATGTCCTCTGACATGTTTTCAAATAGAGGATTGTCCTCAGTAAATTAGGATACCTGACCATCTTATAAGGGCTCTGACGAGACAAACAATCCAGTTTTCAATTTCAATTTCTTCTATAGCCTAGTCCATGGCACACTTGTCAATTCTAACACTTTGTGTAGAAAGCTCCAGGTTATTTTCAAAGGTGATATGTTACCCTCCTACTCTGACATCTGATCTATTGACTTTCCTTTGCTGTGGTCAACTTTGTCTGTATTTATTTATTTATTCATTTATTTCTTATTCAATTTATATCATGCCTATATACAGAATACCCTAGGTGGCTTGGTTTCATAGGTTGCTTGACTATGAAGAAACATTACTGTAAACCATCTGCTTAACGAGGAGCTTTCATATGTTTAGAAATAACTGCCTATGAATTGAAATGGTGAATTAGGTTGTTTTCATTATTTGTTGTCATCCTCTCTTATGGATATACTTATATATTCAAAGGTGCCACTCACATGCCATTGAAAAGCCACTTAAACGCTTCCCTCGATGTTAAGGGATCAGAATTTCCTTACTACCATTTAAATTCTGATGGGTGGTGCTTAATGTAGGCTAACTTAGTCTCTAAATGAGTCCTTGACACCCCAAATCACTGTGCACCAGACCCACATCCTTACCTGAGCAAGTCTACCTAGCCTTAGGGTGACCACGTGAAAAGGAGGACAGGGCTCCTGTCTCTTTAACAGTTGCATAGAAAAGGGAATTTCAGCAGGTGCTATTTGTATGCATGCAGCACCAGGTGAATTTTCCTCTTCATCACAACAGTTGAATATGCAGGAGCCCTGCCCTCTTTTGTATCTGGCCACTCTAGTATAGCTCCTGCAGCTTTAACTGTTGTGATGAAGAGGGAAATTCACCAGGTGCTGCATGCATACAAATGGCACCTGCTGAAATTCCCTTTTCTATGCAACTGTTAAAGAGACAGGAGCCCTGTCCTCCTTTTCACGTGGTCACCCTAAGGCTAGGTAGACTTGCTCAGGTAAGGATGTGGGTCTGGTGCACAGTGATTTGGGGTGTCAAGGACTCATTTAGAGACTAAGTTAGCCTACATTAAGCACCACCCATCAGAATTTAAATGGTAGTAAGGAAATTCTGATCCCTTAACATCGAGGGAAGCGTTTAAGTGGCTTTTCAATGGCATGTGAGTGGCACCTTTGAATATATAAGTATATCCATAAGAGAGGATGACAACAAATAATGAAAACAACCTAATTCACCATTTCAATTCATAGGCAGTTATTTCTAAACATATGAAAGCTCCTCGTTAAGCAGATGGTTTACAGTAATGTTTCTTCATAGTCAAGCAACCTATGAAACCAAGCCACCTAGGGTATTCTGTATATAGGCATGATATAAATTGAATAAGAAATAAATGAATAAATAAATAAATACAGACAAAGTTGACCACAGCAAAGGAAAGTCAATAGATCAGATGTCAGAGTAGGAGGGTAACATATCACCTTTGAAAATAACCTGGAGCCTTCTACACAAAGTGTTAGAATTGACAAGTGTGCCATGGACTAGGCTATAGAAGAAATTGAAATTGAAAACTGGATTGTTTGTCTCGTCAGAGCCCTTATAAGATGGTCAGGTATCCTAATTTACTGAGGACAATCCTCTATTTGAAAACATGTCAGAGGACAGTCCTTTATTTGAAGGTGTCCTCTATTTGGTGGTCTGTCCACCAGACCAAGTCTGGCCTAATTATTTTTTTAAAAAAACAAACAAACACAAACACAAACACAAACACACACACACACACACACACACACACACACCAGAAGCAAGAGGAGGGGCCTTGAAGTTGCATAGCAAGAGCAGTGGTGTCTGTCGCCAGTAAATCAAGCCCTTTTGGGGCTCACCAGATTTCCATGACACCCCTTACTTGGCTTGCATTTGCAAGCTGAGCCACAGGCTTTTCCTGAAATCCAGAACTTTTTTCCATTTTTTTTTAAAAAAGTCGTGAACAGAAATGTGTGCAAATTGCAGCTGTAACTTGAATAAACTAAATTTGCGCCAATTCCACAAATTGCACGTGCAATTTGTGCAAATTTCTATTTACATTTTTTTAAAAAAATGAACAGAAAAACTGCAATCTGGCCTAATTCAAAGCAGATCGAGTTGGCCCAGCTCGCATCAAATGAGACAAAGCCCTGGATGCTGAGCTGCTGAAAGCCTGGCAAGCTCCAGCCCCAGGATGGATCCCTCCAACATCCCTAAACAAGAGTTCGCACTTGGACAGCAGACTGAACAGCCCCACAGGCCGCCTGGTCGATCTTCCTCACTATGGTGGGATGCATTTTATTCCTATTGAAATTATAGTTATTACCTTCACATTTTCATTTATGTACATCAGTCAGCATATACAAATGTAATGCAAATTGTTATCCTCTTTTCTACTCTTCTTTGGCAACACATTTGCTACTTTTGGAAGAACCTCTGATGAAATTTGGATTCCAAAGATCTTTGAATGAAGTATCACATTCCCAAATACTCTTTGGAAATCTGTTTGCATGGGCATTATCAGAAAGACAGAAAGTAATTAGCACAGGATTCAATAGGGAACAGTGAACCTGATCGTGACAGAGGCCTTGTTTCCCAACATTAGGAAGACTTAGCTTGATGGCCTGGATATTATTATTATTATTTTTTAAAAAATTGTCGTGTATGGATCCAGTCCAGACAGATGATGGAGGGTGTTCCATATAGTTGCCTGCATTAAATACCACTTTAGACCAAGGGGTTTTGAAATACCAAAACAGGTTTGGTAGTTTATCTGGCTTAGGAAAAATGAACCAGTTCCCAGGGTTACAAATAATACCCGCACATGATCACCAAGCTGTAAGAGAGGGTGTGGTGTCCTTCCCACATACACACCCAGCATGTTCAACTTCACAATCCTTAATGAGACCAGGAAGTTATATTAACAACAACAAAAAAGCTTTGAGCTAAGCAGGGATAATTGTTGAGGAAATATACATCCAAACAGAAGTTTGGATGTTGCCTAAAGACAGCTGAGTAAATGTTACGGATGCCAAAAAAGCTTCATAATGCGATTAGCATTCTTTTAGTCTATATTGCAGCATCCAAGGTAGAACAGCCTTGCAGGTCAAACAGAGGTCCAACAAATTTGGAGTCAGGCCTCTCATGGACATCTTGGGCTAAACTTGTCCCATGTAGATATGTGTGACAGATTGAACTTCTGTGAGTTCCAACAGAAACTGACTTGATCTGCTCCTCCACAGTTCTTGAATGTTCTAACACAGTTCTAAGCTCAACATCATCCTCATCCTTCTCCTCATCAAAATACATTTAATTATATGTATCTTGAGAGAAAATAAGATGATGATGATGATGATGATGATGATGATGATGATGATGATGATGAAGAATTACATTTCTTTACCGCCCCAGAGCTGAATCTCTCTGGGCAGCTTACAAAGATTAGAAACCATTAAAAATACATGATACAAAGTGTAAAACAATTTCCATAAAAAACATATAAAGAGACAGGACACAAAGAGGGGAGCAGAGAAGAAAATCTGCAGATTAATGCAGAAATGGCCGCAGACTTATGGATGAACACATGAAAAAGAGACACAGAATGGAAATAGACTTATTCACTCATCCATTATCTCATGAGAACCTTGTTGCCCTAGTTTGTGAAATCAAGACATATACAAGCCACAGAGGCTTATCTAAAGGTGGGTGGGTGCAGCATGTAGGAAGAGACCACCACTGCTAGTTGGCAACCTGGGGAGCTGTGCCTTTCCCAGCAGGTGTTCCAACACAGTGATGGTTGGATCAGCACTATGCATGTGTGCAGTTGCTGGTTGGTTAAGCATGGGTCACTGATATCAGTGGTCCATAGCTATGCTGAGGAGCACATCTAGCCTGTTAGAAGCTGTACACTTCTACTGTGCTGCCCCTGGCCACCACCAACCCCATGGCCACCACTACTACCCAACATCTTCTGGTGAAGGTGCATGGACCCTCTGTCCCTAGATTGGTACTCAGTGGTGGCAGCCTCTTCCTTCAGGCTGCACCTCCTCATGCATTGCTACTACATAAAAGCTATTGTTCATCTTGCAATGGATTGAAATCAAACAAAAGCAACGTGGCATTGCAATAAATCTCACCAGGTGGTGCTATTGCACATGGTGTTTCAAATTGTTTTGCTCAGGGTGCTGCTATACACATCTCGTTGGAAAAGATCACATGCAGTTTGCACAGGTTGCTTCCTGACATCACAGAAAGGTGACCACAGGTTCATACAGTTTCTCTCCCACAGTTTGTTAGTTGTAGAATTCAAGCTGTGGATTTGCTCCACTGGTGGTGTTCATTATCCTATTGCCATCACCATTAGAATGAAGGGGGAAAATACATGATTTCCCCAGGCTTGGGGAAATTGTAAGCCTCTAGGCAGGGTATCACTGTTTTATTTGTATATTTTGTACAGCACCAAGTACATTGTTGGTGCTATATAAATAAATAAATAAATAAATAAATAAATAAATAAATAATTGTGTTTCTCCCCCCAGCCCCACCAATAGGGTTCTTAAAGGCCCCCATCAGCATGGGGGGGGGGAATAAATGCAATTTCCCCAAAGTGTATTTCTCCCCACTGCATATTTTCCACACTGCCTTAATAGTGGCCACCATTAAGGCAGTGGGGGAAGGGGCAAAGGACAGAGGTCAGGGTGGAACAGTTCTGCCTTGACCTGTGCCCCTACTGGCATTGGGGCAAAAATCTACTGGACGCATCCAGCAGAGCCCATGATGGCTGGACATGGGGGCATCCACTGCTTTCATGGGCCTAGGTGGATTTTTGCTCCTGTGCTATTCAGCATGGCCGCATTTCCCCCTTATGTGTTCATCCAACACAGGAAGGAAACTCTGAATAGAGCCTAGCTCTAGCTTATGAGTGATCAAGGAGAAAGAGAGAGAGAGAGAGAGAGAGAGAGAGAGAGAGAGAGAGAGAGAGAATTGATTATGACAGGTAGGTCCATCCCCGTCCGTTGGTTTCTGTTCACCACTCTGCTGCTAAGATCATCTTCTTGGCTTGCCGCTCTGACCATGTAACTCCACTTCTGAAATCTCTTCATTGGCTTCCAATTCACTTCAGAATCCAATATAAACTTCTGTTGACCTACAAAGCTTTTCACGGTCTAGCTCCTTCCTATCTCTCCTCTCTCATCTCACTCTATCGCCCCGCTCGTGCTCTTCGCTCCTCTGATGCCATGTTTCTCGCCTGCCCAAGGGTCTCTACTTCCCTTGCTCGGCTTCGTCCATTTTCTTCTGCTGCCCCTTATGCCTGGAACGCTCTTCCAGAACATTTGAGAACTACAAGTTCAACCGCAGCTTTTAAAGCTCAGCTAAAAACTTTTCTTTTTCCTAAAGCTTTTAAAACCTGATTTTGTTCTGACTTTATACTGTTAGTTTTACCCTACCCAGTGCCTGTTTACCCTACCCTGTGCCTGTTTGCATTCTCTTCCCCTCCTTATTGTTTTATTATGATTTTATTAGAATGTAAGCCTATGCGGCAGGGTCTTGCTATTTACTGTTTTACTCTGTACAGCACCATGTACATTGATGGTGCTATATAAATAAATAAATAAATAAATAAATAAATAATAATGAGGAGGCAAGATTCAGAGTATTAAAACTGAGCAAGAGCCAAAAGCAAGCAGGCAATCTGTACATTAGGACAGGAGTAAACATCACGTTACACTGCAGCCATGTATAATAAGGGCTGTGTGAAGAGGCACTTCCTTTTATCTGTACAGAATCTCCCACTAATCAGTTTCATGGGGTGACCCCGGGTTCTAGTATTATGGGAGAGCGAGAAAATTGTCTCCCTTGGCAAATTTCCATCAGGAAGGGTGGTTTGCATTGGGAAAGTGAGTCTATTTATTTATTTATTGAAAACATGTATATCCCGCCCTATATCATTAAGACCTCAGGGCGGCATACAGTCTAACAACTATGAATATCTGTTGTTCATGATAAGGCCCCTCAAGACATCCAAAGTACATGTATTTTAAATTCTACACCCATACCAATGTTTTTGCATTCTGAGACAGGCAGCAATATCAGGAGGTTTGCCTGGTCCCACAAGGGCCATACATGGCACTTTGGCTTGGTGAGTCACATGTTTTGCAGGCCGACGCTGGAGATAAGACTACTCTTAACTCTGTGCCCTCAAAGCTCACTTGCCTTCCAGCATTCCTTAGGCTTTCTTTCTTCATAAGCATCAGTCTGAGGGCTGCAAAAAATTAAACAGCAACTTCAAGGATGAGGAATATTCTTTCATCACCCTGGCAAATCTTTATCCTCCTAACATTTTTTTCCATGAGTTTATATTAGGACAAGGGTTTAAAACAATTAGTCATCCCCAACCACCAATTCCAATCCCATTTTAAAAAAGAAAGAAAAAAGGAGGCGTATTGCAAGACAGATCATCACATTTTTGTTAGTAATCATGCAGATGCAACCGTTTTATCATAGTGTTCTGCCAGTACTAATATATGTTATGCTTAATCCTATTTATGGGCTGGAAATACTCTGGGAAATACACAGATTTTGTACGATTTAGTTTTAAGTAGAGTACCGAAGGCCACTTCAAACCAGCTTTGGCCAACATTATTTCATCACAGACTCACTGAAATTATTTGAGCTATTTTACTTGCTCAGCAGACTCTTATTATGCAATTGTTTCTGACAGCCTTAAATGCAAACAGCAAGGCTGCAGCAACGAGGAAATGTAAAATATATTGGTAATGCAACGCCAAAAGCAAAGGGTTGACAATATTTTATTGGAAATGTAACATATATATATATATATATATATATCTCACAGTGGTAGAGGAGCACAGGATCAGATGCAAGGGTCTTATCACGGGGGCAAGAAAACCTCCATCCCCTTGACCTAGTGCTGTACTTCTGACACATGCCCATGCATGCATGGGCATGTGTACACCAAACACTTTTGTGGAGAAGGGTGGAGAGGGAGGCAGGGCAACTAATGGCTCCTTGCAGCTTGAGGACTATCATGACGGTTCTGTCCCATTTGTGAACTAGCAATTTATGCAAGGGAGGATTAATTCAAAGCTAGATAATGTAAGGTCCTGTTTTACTTCCCCTGTCTTCCTATCAAAATAGTTAAGCCAAAGGTATCTAATAGTGGTATCTAATACCTGGTATCTGGTATCAAATAGTGACCCTGTTCAGAATGATGACATGCTAAGCCATGGGGGCTAAGCATTTTAAGCTAAACATTATGGCCCAGCGTGTGCTGGGCTGAAAACAACAGAATGAAATTTAATAGGGATAAATGCCAAGTTCTACATTTAGGAAATAGAAACCAAAGGCACAGTTACAAGATGGGGGATACTTGGCTCAGCAATACTACAAACGAGAAGGATCTTGGAATTGTTGTAGATCGCAAGCTGAATATGAGCCAACAGTGCGATATGGCAGCAAGAAAGGCAAATGCTATTTTGGGCTGCATTAATAGAAGTATAGCTTCCAAATCACGTGAGGTACTGGTTCCTCTATTCGGCCCTGGTTAGGCCCCTGGTAGGCGCCAGACGGACCCAGAGAGGTCCGCCTGGTGCCTACACTGTACTGCTTTCATCGCCAGCTGAAGACCTTTTTATTCCCTCAGTATTTTAACACTTAATTTTAACTTAAATTTAAATTTTACTGTTTTAACTCTGTATTTTAATCTTATATCAATTTTGCTGCGTGGTTTTATCCTGGTTGTGCTTTTTATACTGTATTTTGTAATTGTGCTTTTAACCTGTTGGTTGTTTTATTGTGGTTTTCATTTTTGTGAACCGCCCAGAGAGCTTCGGCTATTGGGCGGTATAAAAATGTAATAAATAAAATAAAATAAAATAAAATAAAATAAAAAAATAAATCTAGAATATTGCATCCAGTTCTGGGCTCCACAATTCAAGAAGGACGCAGACAAGCTGGAGCGTGTTCAGAGGAGGGCAACCAGGATGATCAGGGGTCTGGAAACAAAGCCCTATGAAGAGAGACTGAAAGAACTGGGCATGTTTAGCCTGGAGAAGAGAAGATTGAGGGGAGACATGATAGCACTCTTCAAATACTTAAAAGGTTGTCACACAGAGGAGGGCCAGGATCTCTTCTCGATCCTCCCAGAGTGCAGGACACGGAATAATGGGTTCAAGTTAGAGGAAGCCAGATTCCGACTGGACATCAGGAAAAACTTCCTCACTGTCAGAGCAGTACAATGGAACCAGTTATCTAGGGAGGTTGTGGGCTCTCCCACGCTAGAGTCATTCAAGAGGCAGCTGGATAACCATCTGTCAGGTATGCTTTAGGATGGATTCCTGCATTAAGCAGGGGGTTGGACTCGATGGCCTTGTAGGCCCCTTCCAACTCTGCTATTCTATGATTCTATGATTCTATGTGACTTAGCGTGTCGTGTGAACCACCCCTAACAATGGTGGCTACATAACCATAGTTTAAACACACTCACTAACCATTTGCTGCAAAAGGGTTAGCATCCAAACCATGGCTTAGTGTGTTGTCTGAACAGACCGAAGTCTTCTAATCAGTTGTACCATTAGATATAGTGTTATACAGCGATGCTCAATGGCACCCTTGACACAGCCCCTGCCATAGTTAGGGATGTCTGAGCATTTTGTTTCAATTTGCAACTCACTCGAAAATACCCGTTTCGCAATCTCGAATGCGACCGGGAGCATATTTCTCTGAAAATGTCCACAAATTCCTAAAGTTGCCTTCACGTCCATAAAATGTGCACTTGCAAAATGCACAACTTTTGCAAAATGCGCAACTTTCACAATATGGATAACCTTCATGAAAAGTGCACATTTTAAATCACTCACGCTTTAGTCTATGGGGAACATTTTCACAATTTTGGAAATTGGTGTCAATTTAGGAATCGCTTGCCTGACTTCCGCATTAGACACCTGTTTGTTTTGCGCAGTTTTCCCCTTTGTGTGAAATGAATAGCAAGCGCAAATGTGAGCGCAAATCAAGGAGAGATGAGCTGATGTTCAGGGGCTCTTGGTGAGCTCAAAAATCACTTTCACTCATCGCCACCTTGCGATGATAGTGCACCCCTATAGCCCCTTTGAGGTAAGTGTGTGCCCATTCTATTCCCATGAGGGAACTTCCCCACAGTAGGGAGAGGAACAGCAATATAACTCTGTCCCAAACTGTATTGGCTGCAAAGCTATGTGCTGGTTAGGGAAATCTGCCTCCTAGTGACTGAAGATGGTACTACATACATCAATCACATTGAAATCCATTGAAATTAACTAATTAATTTTAAAAACCAGATAACCCTGTCGTGCACACTCCTAGTCTTTGTATGCATGCCAAGTTCCAGGTGTCTAGGTCATCATGCTGATGCTGACACACACACACACACACACACACACACACACACACACTTTTTTATTATTATAAAAGATGGGACAGAAGGTTATACAGTGAGATAGTAATGTATACAAGGCCACTGAGTAACTTTATGGTATGGGCAAGATTTGAAGCAGGGATTTCCCATTCACACGTCAGCCTAATAGGCATTAGGTACACAAGCTCTCTATAACCAAAGGAAACTGCATCCATTAGTTTTATTTTCATTTCTACTTCATTTATTTCCTTCACAGTCTGAAGGACAATGCAACACAAGGAAGCACCTCATATTCACACAAACTCTGGGCTTGTCAGAGCCACATGGATGTATCGTATCAGTCAACTCTTTATTGGTAGGTGGCCATCTGACTTGTCCTGTGAAACTGCACCCCTGGTGCCACCACATGATGTGCAAGAATGAATTGGCATGATAACAGCTACACACAAGCACAGGAAAACAGCACCCATTTCACAACCTATGTGGCTTGTAAGAATTGTCCCTAAGTAAAGAGGATTTCTGGTCTTTGGGTGGAAGCTGACAGATAAAGCTTAGGCAAAACGTAAAAAAATAGATCCTTTTCTTATTTAAGCAATGATTTATCTAATCCATTTCTTCCCTTTCGCCCTCCTTTTCCCAAACACATCCTTCGTGAATAGCTACTTAGAATGTATATGTAGGAAGGGATGTAAAACAAATCCATTGTTTTGCATTCGTGGCCTTTCGGTTTAACAAGAAGGAGAGTCCCTGGCAAAATTCAGCTGGCTGTCTCGGAAGGACTATTAATATTATAACCAAACATTAAGATAGTGGCAAGAGCTTCTTATTTTCAGTAACCGCTCTTGAAGTTCATAAAACATATTCTGCTTCCCAGATTCAGTCTTTCCAATTTCATTTACTGGCTGGCTATTAGGTCATTGGACCATTTTTTTCCCTTGGAAAATGACCAATGATTCCCAAGAGCGCTAAAAATAGAGAGCCTTTTCAAAAGCCTTTGTTAGCTTCCCTTCTCCTTTTGTCTTTTTTACATTCTTATTTGATATTAGTTTAGAGCAGCCTTGGGGAGGGTGGGGAGGTAGCTAGATTGACAGCAACAACCATGTTCTACTCAGACTGTTTTATCAAGAAATTAACTAGAACTTGGCTGAAACATGAAGATTTTGGGGTGAGTGGAAGGGTTGCCTGACCTTTCTTTCCCCAACCTGGTGCCCTTCAGATAAGAATATAAGAACAGCCATCCTGAATCAGACGAGGGTCCATCTAGTCCAGCACTCTGTTCACACCGTGGGCAACCAGCTGTCAATCAGGAATGCACAAACAGGACACAGATGAACCACCACCCTACTGCCCATGTTCCCCAGCAACAGATATATATAGTATTAGGACCTTGGATAGATGTTTTGGTAAATTCTTATAAAAACTGAAATGAAATGAAATTCTCACTCATTTGCACCTGCCAAGTTCAATAGGTACAGCTGTTCCTAGCATAGAGTGGACCATGTTGTTGTACTGCCTGCCATGTAGTTGCCCCTCAGATAAAAAAGGTTGGCAACCTTATTTCAATACCACCAATGTGGTTGACTACACAGGGATTCAAACCCAGACTTTTAAGGGGTAAGCACTCAAAACCCCAGGTCTGGATGGGTGAATCTGTTAGTTTCACTTCGTCCCACATTCAAATGTTTGAAATCTTAAGTTCTTTTGCGAATTTCTGATCAAAACCAGACTCAAATGAATTTCTCACTTCTCCGTACTCCAGGATCTCCCAAAAAGTGTTCTATGTGATGTGAAAATACCAAACATTAAATGTTATACAATTTGCTTTCCTCTAGCTTCCGTCTCCTTCAGTGGTCAGTCAGCCTTAAGAACATAAGAAGAGCCCTGCTGGATCAGACCAAGGGTCCATCTAGCCCAGCACTTTGTTCACACAGTGGCCAACAAAGCAGGACATGGTGCAACAGCACCCTCCCACCCATGTTCCCCAACAAATGCAGGTTGTTTACCTGTAACCGTGATTCATCGAATGGTCATCTGTATATTCACACTTTATGGGGCTCTGCACAGGCACAGAGCCCCATAAAGTGTGATGCACAGAGACCACGAAGAAGAACTAGTCTATACAGTCTTACTGCCTCTGATACTGGAGGTTGCATTTAGCCATCAGGACTAGTAGCCATTGATAGACTTTTCCTCCAGGAATTTATCCAACACCCTTTGAAAGCCATCCAAATTGGTGGCCCTCTTGTGAGTGGAAATACAATGTAAGGCCCTACAGCTCCAAAAACCTAGCCCCACATGCTACGTATAGCATCGATAGGCAGGTTTTCATCACTCTGTTATTGCTTAATAGTGTCAGTTCTAGACACTTCAAGGCTGCTGGAATGTAGTGAGGGAAAAGGAGGAGGGCAATGATATTTTAAACCACAAATGGGGTAATAAACTGAAGCCAGAAGCTAATTGTCTTGAAACTTGATCTTTTATAACATGTTACTGCTGTAACGGGACTAGTCAACATTACTGTGCTGGGGTTTCGTTTGCCACAGCTTGAACAGTATGCACACTTTCAGTATCACACACACACACACACACACACACACACCCAAATGCAGATCAGACAGCTCGCTCCCCACCGTAGACCACATCGGTTCTCAATGCATTCGGTATGTTAAATTAATAATGGCTGGCGATCACCCCCACATAACATTTAATGGCTCGCTCTGGGGATTGTTTCCCACTGACTTGGCTCCACCCATGAAGTCCCTCCTGTCAGGAGAAATGAATCATTACCAGGAGCCTGCCAGGCCAGAGGTGAATGGAAAGAGGCACCCTGGGACACTGGCACTACAATGTTATTATTTTCTTTTTACACCAGTATTAAATAATATTTGAGCTCAGGGTGGCCATGCTGACGGGCTGCTTTGCAGGCCGATGCAGCTGGGGAAAGTCTCCATCCATCAGAGCTTCATTTCACCATTTTTTCCCTAGTTGGTTCAACAGCATTTCCTTCTTATGCAATTTTAAATGAAAATTAAAGGGAGGGAGGGAGGGAAGAGACCCTTGTTTCTTGTCCAAGTTAAATGTAAACAAACTAAAAAGATCACTGCAGAGACATCCCGCACCCCCACCCCAAACTTGAGCCTTCACATTCTTCAGTGGAAACAAGGAGAATCTGTTAATTAAAACTGAGTACAGCTCTAGGCCCTGTTAAATTGACATTATGTAGACATTTTATTGCAACCGTTCTGTAGAGATTTTAATATAAACACGGTTTTATTGGTCTTGTGTTTCTCACAACAATCCCACGAGGTGGAACATTATTACTCCCATTACATAAGTGGGAGTACTGAGGGGTGGAACCCACTCTTATTAGGGTGGACCTGTGTTCTGTTTTATAGAGGTGGGGAACCTCAAGCCAGTGGGCCATAACGCTGAGCTCTTAGAGACTCTCCTTTACCCCCACCCCTGTGTAGCAAAGTAGATTTTCAAAAACCTCCATTGGTGCGAATCCCAGCTTTTTAAAAGCCTAATTGGCTTGTGGGGGAACATTTCTAGATGGTGCTTCTGGGAAAGAGAAAGGCTACCCCCCCTCCAAAGACTGTCAATTCCCTCTGAAAAACAAAAACAAAAGACATCCTCTTTTCCTAACTGCAATTAGGCTTTTTAAAAATAACTCTCTCCATTGGTGGCATCAGCCTTTTAAAGCCAGATTGCCATGTGGCAGGGGCCTTCCGTGGTGGATGTGTAGGTGTGTAGCCCTGCTCAGGCGGTTCAAGCCATGTTGTTTAAGCATGTGAGGAAAGGGAGTGTGGATAGAGAAGGCTCTCCTCTTCACACAATCGTCCTCCATGCACACGGCACAATGAGAGTGACAATGGAGTGGGGAGGGGCTGACATACTCCCCCTTTTCATGCATTTAAATAACACTTTTTAAAAGAATGCCTGAATAGGGCTTGTGTAAATATGTGAACATGTGTGTGTGCGTGTGTGCGTGCATGCTTGAGTATCTGCCATATATACATTATGTGTGAGAATGTGTGTGTGTGTGCATGCGTGTATAAACTGGAGAAGGTGCAGAAAAAGGCATAGGATAGATAGATAGATAGATAGATAGATAGATAGATAGATAGATAGATAAACTCAAGGGACTGGATAAGCTCAGTTAAGAGGAAAGGTAACTATGTTTGGGCTGTTTAGCTCTGAGGGGGGGAAAGGTGAGTAATGGGACATGATAGAGGGGTAAAAAATATGCATGATGTGGAGAAAGTGGATAGGGACCAGGCTTGTGTGTTCCTGCATCTCTCTTCACATGTTCAATATCCCTCTTTACATGTTCACATGTTACAGGAAGCCAGATTCCGGCTGGACATCAGGAAAAACTTCCTGACTGTTAGAGCACAACAATGGAACCAGTTACCTATGGAGGTGTCTCCCATACTGGAGGCCTTCAAGAGGCAGCTGGACAGCCATCTGTCAGGGATGCTTTGAGGTGGATTCCTGCATTGAGCAGGGGGTGGGACTCCATGGCCTTATAGGCCCCTCCCAACTCTACTATTCTATGACTCTATATGATTCTGATATGAATGCCTGAATTTGACTTTAGTTATCAGATTTTTAAATGATGAGGTAGCCAAAGTAAGCCTCTTGTTTTCCACAATAACAAGAAGCTGGCACTTTCCAATATTTCTTATAGCTTGGATTTCAGAATACCTCAATATCCTATTCTGAAAATACAACTACAGTCTGGCTCAGGGTGTCAGGCTCTTTTTGAAATGTTTCAGACTTGGATTCACTAAGAAAATGCTATTTTGGTTTTTTATACAGTCGTAACCACACATTGAAGAAACGGGCTGTTTTAAGTTGATTCTGGCCATGCGCTAACAAAACTGAGGGGTACTCCTGTTAGTCTATACAGAGCAAATTAGAAAGTAATGGCATTAAATCACTTAAGCCCAATACAGAAGGAAGGGAAAGTTGTTGATAGTTTGAGCTGTTAATCTATCATTCTAAGAAAACGACAGCCAAAGAGGAAGAACAGAGCTTAGGCCAAGCTAACTTGAGAAATGCTTAAACTTCTTTAAAGCTACGAAAAGATACTCTCACACAGAAGTGCATACGCATGCGCGCGCACACAGCCATTAGGTAGCAGATGTGAATTAAATTATGTAGAGGTTTTGCAGCACGGGAGAGGAAAGGAGGCTTTTGACTTCCAAAGCTGTCTTACTAAAACTAGGTTCTCCGAGGAACAAGCCGATATCCTCAAGGCAGCATCTGGGGGACAGAGGATTTTTCGGTTTTCTGGCTCCACGCTCACAGAGAGCACCTCGAGCTGGTAACTACAAAACTCGCTCCCCCTTCGCAGCCAGCATGGAGTGAACTGCGGTGGCTACCCCTTGGAGAGGGTGAAAATGGGACAGTCCTGGGGATGGAAGGGGATGAGACCTCAGAAGCTGGTTTGGACAGCTTCCTAAGTGCCACGCAACCTCCCACCTGCTCCAAAGCCCCCAGTTATACAGCCAAAATCAGCGTCTGGCCGAAAAAGCAGGGTGGACAGAGCACAGAGGAGAAGATCCCCTCCATGCTGCAGCCACCCTGCATTGGGATACTTGTAAGTCTCTCAGTTCAGGGACTTACAAGTACCCAGGGTGCAACCCATAGGACTGTGCCCTAAGGTAAAAGGAGTTTTTGTTTTGTTATGTTTTGTTACATGGAGGATCGTACTCCTAAAGTTATTGGATCAAGTATGAATCTTTCTATGGAAATAATAATAATAATAATAATAATAATAATAATAATAATAATAATACATTTATTTCTTACCCACCTCTCTGTTTGGATAGAGGCAGGGAACAACAATAAGTATAAATGACATTTGCACAAATTTTCACACTTTTTTGTGATTTGCGCAAATTTCCTTGATGGGCTGATTTGCACACATTTTGTGATTTGTGCAAATTTGTGCGGCTCATTCAGTCTATGGGGAAAACTTTGCAAATTAGGAAATTTGTGCAAATCAAACAGGGAAAGTTGAACAAATTGAATGCAAGAAACATGTTTGCAATTTACGAACATTCTTGGTGGATATGAGTTTTCGAACACAGTTGGCGCTGTGAATAGGGCGTGCTCAAATGTTTTGCTTCCAAAAACAATTTCAGCAGGTGTCATTTATATGCATGCAGCACCTGGTGAAATTCCCTTTTCTATATAACTGTTAAAGTTACAGGAACCCTATCCTCCTTTCCATATGGTCGCCCTAGCACAGGAGGGAACAGCTTGTGGCCCTCCAAATATTTTAGCCTGCAACTCCCAGCATCCCCCACCATTGGATATGCTGACTAGGGCTGGTGGGATTTGTAGGCCAAAACATCTGGAGGGCCATAAATCACACACCCTGGGATTAGTATGATGTTAAGACTAGAAACGCTGGCTTATCTCTCTCCTGACAAGCCAGTGTCATGACCCACTGGCTCACTCATGGTAAACAAGAACTTCTTTTTTAAAAAAATAATCTGACTTACCATGGCATCTGAACAGAGTTTATGTTTAGTGACATTAATTTAGTTGTATGCACTGCTAAAATATCATATACTTGGATTGGGTTTGGAGCTTTCTGCATTTATTTTTAACTCCATCATGGGAAGAGGTCTGTATGAAACCAGTCCAGAACAGATTTCACCACCATGACAGTCACAGGGCTGAATAAATGTATTGCTTGACTTTGGTTGTAAAAGATCTAAATTAAGAAAAACATTAAAGCCTTTCCCCCCTATGATTGTCACAGTATTTGGTAACTTCTGTTTCTCTATAGCAGTGATTTGAGAACGTTGGCCCCACCTCCATGACAGCAATCGCTAGTTGTAAAATAATAGACCATCAGCCAGCAATAATTTGCAATCCAAACAGACTTGACGTTCTCTGACATTTATTGAAACCTCAGCCCCTGTCCACTGGTTTCAGTTTTCCTCCCTTTGCTCTGTTTTTACAGACAGACAAGTGCTTAGACTTGGGTTTAATAATGAGGAGAAATTTTCAATTGGCCTGACTTTGCTTGTGTTGGCTGAGCCGGGGGTGTGCAGCAGACAGGCGGTTGGAGTTAATTACACTAAATGGTGAGAACATTATTTGACCCCACTGGTTTAGCACCAGATGGTGTAGCTTGTCTCTACCTAACCAGCATGGGCAGGATGCTTTTAGGCCAAGGTGGGGAATGCAGCTGACTCAGGGCAGAGTCACATGACCTGCACAAAATGGTAAACAATCAACATGCCAAGATGCGCAGGATCCACATTAGTAGTTGTCTGCACTGGGCTGGAGCTGGGGAGCTTCCATGTGAGTGACAGCAGGATTGGGGCCAAAACAGAAGGATGCACGGGATCAGGTCTACAGCAGAGCCAATTCAGCAAAATTACCAATCTCATTTGTTACCAATTATTATTATTATTATTATTATTATTATTATTAATTAATTTATTTATTTATATAGCACCATCAGTGTACATGGTGCTGTACAGAGTAAAACAGTAAATAGCAAGACCCTGCCGCATAGGCTTACATTCTAATAAAACCATAATAAAACAATGAGGGGAAGAGAAAGCAAACAGGCACAGGGTAGGGTAAACAGGCACTGGGTAGGGTAAAACTAACAGTATAAAGTCAGAACAAAATCAAGTTTTAAAAGCTTTAGGAAAAAGAAAAGTTTTTAGCTGAGCTTTAAAAGCTGCGGTTGAACTTGTAGTTCTCAAATGTTCTGGTAGAGCGTTCCAGGCATAAGGCGCAGCAGAAGAAAATGGACGAAGCCGAGCAAGGGAAGTAGAAGCCGAGCAAGGGAAGTTTATTTATTTATTTATTTATTACTTTTCTATACCACCCAATAACTGAAGTGAGTGGTTCACAACAATTAACTATTAAGGTAAGCTAACCAAGATCTCGGCTTGCTAAGTTATTTTAGGGTGACCATATGGAAAGGAGAACAGGGCTCCTGTATCTTTAACAGTTGCATAGAAAGCAGAATTTCAGCAGGTGTCATTTGTATGCATGCAGCACCTGGTGAAATTCCCTCTTCATCACAACTTAAAGCAGCAGGAGCCCTGCCTAGAGTGATCAGATACAAAAGAGGGCAGGGCTCCTGCAGCTTTAACTGTTGTAATGAAAAGGGAATGTTACCAGGTGCTACAGGCATACAAATGACACCTGCTGAAAGACCCTTTTCTATGCAACTGTTAAAGATTCAGGAGCCCTGTCCTCCTTTCCATATGGTCACCCAAGCTAAATGAGAACAAAGCACTTTGCAGCTTAGTTGTATTGCTCTAGAAGCAAATTAGCTTATTGTTTTCTTGGCTACAGGACAAGTGCTATCTTGCAAATTGCTTTTCTTTGATCCTCAGGTTCAGATCTTGTACAGCTTACCTCATTACTCGAGGCAGCTAACAATAACATCCAGATTAAAAAGAAAATAGTAATTAAAATAGCATAAACATATACATTAAAAACTCAGTTGCATGTTACAAGCAAGAGGTGGCTGCCATGGATCAGCATCTTCTCTCTGAATCTCCCCAGTAATTTGAATTTAAAAAGACCCATGATGAAATGATGAGAGGTCATTGTGCACAGAGTCCTAGACACACACATTGCACCCGTCACTGCCACTGAAGTGGAGTGGGAGTGGGGGAATGCTGAGAGCCCAAAAGGCACATCATGGTCCTTTCTACACTTCCCAGCCTTCCAGGAGCGAGGGGGGATGATCTCGTGATATTCTGCTTGCAAGATCCTCCCCCAAATTCACACAGTGCATGACATCCCGGGAGAAAGGAGGGATGTTGCACCTGCCATTTAAAAATAAATAAATAAATAGGGGAGATGAGCACAATTGCATTCTCAACAAAAATGTAAGGTGTTTAAAAAAAGAAAAGCAACAACACCTGAGCCCGCTCACCCCCACCCCCGATGGACACAGAGTGCCCGAACAGCTCTGTGCCTTGTGCCCGTTTCCCACCTCCTCAGGTTTACTCATGAGGAGGAGGGATGAAGCAGGAGCAGGTGCCCACACACCTCTAGCGGTCCCAAGACCACAGAAAACCTGGGAAATCCTGGGTTTTTGTTTTCCTAGGGTCAACCCCGGTTGACCCCGGGATCCCCTGAGCATCATTTGGATGCACAGGGATGACCCTGGGGAAAAACAATGGTGTACATGTCTTTTTAAACTAAACAATGGGAACTAGGGACGGAAAAATCAAACTATTTCCAGCCCATGTCACTTTCTCATAAGTTTGTTTTATCCATGTTTTGCATTAATCAGCCATTTCCCACAAACCCTGGATGAAATTTGGATTTCAATATGTATTTAAATATGTATTTTAAACTTATTTCCTCCCAAAATAGATGCACTATGATACATTTTTGAACTAGAAACTGCATGAGGACATTTAGGAAATGCAAAAGCCAGTGGGCTAGCTGATCTACCCATTAGTCCAAGAGGTGCAGATCAGGTCAGATTATATCAGATGTTGCAAAGATCCTTAGCAGGGACACACAGGAAAGATATGAAGACTAATGACAGCTGTACATTCTTCATAGGGGTTTGGATCCAGGATCTCCCTTCCACAAGAGGAAGGGACCTTTTGTAAGAGGAAAGGTTCTTCTCTCAGAATTTCCCTTCACCTGATTTTGGGGGATCTCCCCCGCACCCCTAATGAAGCTCACCCCATTCAGCAGGGTCTCCTAACTGTGTGGCATTTTCAGGGGGCTGGAAGGGCTGTCCTGGGAAGGAGGAGATAGAGAAATCCTCTTCCACCAGTGCAGTTGATCCAACATGAATCTGGATCCAACCCAATATATAGCCTGGACCTGAAAAACCTCCTTAACATAAGATATAGTTCAGCAACGCAGACTTTGCCTCCATGCTGAATAAGCAGAAACATGCGGTTCCTAGAAGGACTTGGAGAATGGCATTCCCACTGGGTGGGAGAACTCTCCACACTGTGAATGGTTTGGTGCAGTTTAATTTCAAAGAGGATATTTAGACCCAACGACTGATTTTGACATTGGCCATAATTTATTTTGAAGCATGAGAGACATTAGCTTGAATTTTCAGAAGCAGATTAGGCTGAAAAGATTTATAATAGCATTTAGGAGTGTTAGGATTACGACAGCATGCCACAACATGACAAAGTAGTAGGCAACGACAAATTTCATTAGGGACTGTTTATTTAAATTGAATATTATCCCATCAGAGTTGTTTTCACTACTGTAAAGGTCTGATTTCCATGGCAATTGAATAGGGCGAAATAGAGCCACCTAAAGTTGTGCTGAACAGAGAGGTGTATCTTTGTTTCAGTATGCTTGTGAGCCTTTTAAAATGAATCATTTGTTACTGCAGTTTGAAAAATCCAGTGCCATTTCTAGCTGAACAAAACTACACACAGGGCTGGTCCATGCCTCACTTTTAAAATCCTATGGATTTCAATCAGAGAGTCTGAAGTCTCCCATGGAAAATAATGGGTCATAACCATGATTATTATGGCTGGATTCTGTCAGGAGCAGCAGCACCCTGCAACACACACACTGTGCTGATCTTCCTACTCAAACTGGTGAAACACCTTTGCCCTTATTCAGTGAGGGGTGTATGTATGTGAAGCCAGATGAGGACTCACAAGCACAAACAAAAGCTATGCACCAGTTCTTGGCTCAAACCAGTAGCACACAACCCCAATCAGTTAATGTTATGCACACAGTTCTTGGCTCGTTCCAGCAGCCAAGGCGGCAGGCACATGATGTCAACCAGTTAATTAGCAAGAGGGAAAGCAAACATCTGGATTTAACAATTCCCATCCTCCTGCCTGTCAAACAAATGATCAGGCCTATCATTGGTTATTATCTGGTTGGAATCATATGTAATTGCTGCATTCACATATGGTTGGATCAGGACTATGGAAGAAAATCTGCCGTACTTATGGAGGTGACTGTTGTTTATCATAATCATGACTGCCGATTTCATATACGCATTACATTTGCACAAAAATATGGTTTGAACCGATTCACAGAACCACTGCATTTCTTGATTTCCCCCCAGTACAATTTTTTTTTCAAAGTACCATCCAATGGGTTCAAAAAGGTGGAACAATGTTCTAGAAGTCAGCAACTTTTTGAGCTCTGTTGATTTGAGTGAAAAGTCCAAATACCTGCAACCCACAATAATAAGCATGGAGTTTTGTTTCCTTTGCATACAAACACTGATTAGCAATCTTCTCATTAAAACCAAGGGAACTCTACGACAGCCACTGTCATCACTGATGAAGAAGAGAGGGAAGGAGGGAGAGAGATTGACTAGAACAGAAGCAGCTCACTAAGTAGATGAATGAGAGCGGGAGGAAGGAGTTATTCCCTGGCTCAGATTAAAAACAAAACCAGAGAAGCGCCTGGAGATCAAAATACCCTGTTTCATGTTGAAGGTGCACATTACGAATTATTTTGATTGGCATTCTGAGACAAAGAATTATGAATTTTCAGGCACAATGCTTAGACAGGAGAAAAAAAAAGTCCTACAATTCCCAGCATTTCCCAGATGAGGAAATGCTGGGAGTTGTAGGACTTTTTCCTTTCTAAAATGCTTAGCATTGCACCCTTGATGACATCACTCAGTGGGATTACGACAAGGATGGACATTGTTTGTGAATAGAATTGCCATGATGAGCAGAATCATATAGTATATGAATAACTTTATATCAGTATCTACAGTTGATCTTCCAAGGAATAACATCAAGCCAAGGAAGTGACTATCTTGGCCCATCCATTGGCCAGAGAAGGGGCAGCTTCAGAGAGGTCACATCCCCCTCCCTGCCAGGAAAAAAAAATCTCTAAAGGAAAGGGACAGAAGACTCTGGCCCCGTCCATTGGCCAAAGAGCCACCAATTGATATTCAGGCAAGAAAGCCAGCAAGGGAAGATCAGCCTGGCCTGAAGTGCATTGGACTCCCTGATTATAGCTCACTACTTTGTTCTAGGCTTGAAAAAGAACTGCCTGCCTCCTCTTCTTTCTTGCTCCATTGCCCTTCCCTTGTGTGTCTTGTCTTTTTAGTTTGTTACCCTGGTGGCAGGGTCTGCCTCTCTCCTTTTTTTAAAAAAAAAAATGATGTGAGCCAATACACATCAACATTTGGAAGACAATAATTGCCTGAAAGGCACATTAAAAACATCAGAAAATAAATAAATAAATACCTGAGCTGAAATAAGTCTTTTGCGTTTGCCTTTGAATCAAACAAACAAGTTCAGCCTACAAAAGCAATGAAATGTACAATCCTGTTGTTAGGTAAATAAGAATATGACGTTGATCTTGGCCCTGCACTTTTCATATCCACCTTTGTGCTATTTCTGCTTTTGCAAAAATCTGTCATGAAAATGTGCCAGTGAGGCAGACGGTGGGTGGAGATCACCAAAGTGAAACAACTGGTGGGTAGAATCCTTTGCCTCCTGGCCTAGCCAGAGTTACCTCATCATTTCCACATGTTCCTCCAGTCTCTTAATATGAATTTTCTTGTTTATGTTTCTCTTATTTCATGTGTAAGTCGTTTCCAGGTGGGGATTCTATTATTGTCTTCTGGTTGTACCTTCCATTAATAGAGCTTCTGTCAGTGATTACAGCTTTTATGCAAACATAATCATTTTTTTTTTTACTGCATCGTGAAGAAGACAGGACACTAGAAACAATTATGTGGTCTTCAGTGATTATACTTTTTTGTTAAAAAAAAACAACACCCACAAACCATTGCTGTCTGCACAGGTCATAGTATAATCAGAATATAGGCCAATGGGTAAGCTCACAATTCTTGGGAACCATAGCATGGGTTGCTGGGGCGAGCACAGGTGCAGGAGGATATATTTTGAAAGATTTTCTCATAGCAGTTCATACAAGAGAACAGACAGCCTGCTTTTGCACTTAAAACCAGCTTGCCTGTTCAACCAGTTAACTAACAGCACTGAAGTGTCTAAATAGCTCTTCCCTCATTCTCCCCCAATACCATGGCTGCCGTCTCAGACTGCAATCCTGTACACACTTGACTGAGAGTAAACCTCACTAAACTCAATAGGACTTATTTCTGAATTGACATGTATTGGATTGCAGTGTGTTTTAGCTCCAAAGGGTTCTGGAGGGAATTGGGCTAACCGCTAACCCAAGAAACGGTGTGTTTCCCCAGAGCTCATATATCCTTCAGACCAAGCCTGTTGAATGCATTTCCAAACCTCCATGGTTCAAGTCTTTTCTCCTACTTTGTTCAATCATCAATATATTTTTATGATGACCAAAGCAATATATATATATATATATATATATATATATATATATATATATCACCATCACCGTTTGTCCATCAAGACACTGTACAAGGGGGTTCTCAGGTGGTCGTCCAAACAACCATAGACCACTCAAAACTGCTTAGCTTCAGCAAGGTGCCTGCAACATGTGCCATCACACCACACCCTGGTTCAGAATGACAGGAGGGAAAGTCATCCCATGAAGTTGATTGGTGGGAGATATGAGGAAGTACTTCTTCACACAGCGCATAGTTAAATTATGGAATTCACTACCACATGATGTAGTGATGGGCACCAATTTGGATGGCTTTAAAAGGGGGTTGGATAAATTCCTGGAGAAGGCTATCAATGGCTGCTAGCCCTGATGATTATGTGCTACCTCCGGTATCCGAGGCAGTAAGCCTGGGTGCACCAGTTGCTGAGAACATGGGTGGGAGGGTGCTGTTGCACCAAGTCCTGCTTATGGTTCCCTGGCTGACAGCTGGTTGGCCACTGTGTGAACAGAGTGCTGGGCTAGATGGACCCTTGTCTGATCCAGCATCAGGGCAATTCTTATGTTCTTCTGTTCTAAGGGGAAAAGGGAGGGGGGAGATGACAGCAGCTCATGAGATCAAACACTCCAGTTACCTTTACAATGCCGAGTTAAAAAACATGCTTCAAGTGGAAACATGATAACAGAGGAAGGCAGCAATTGTTGCCTGAATACCTTCCAGTTGTATGATTCAGGTTGGACAAATGGTAAAACCCTCTGTACAAATCTATTGAGCATCTTTTCAGTTAAAAAACACACAGCCCCTGTTAATTATTGCTTCACTTCAAGAGTTGGGCAAGATGACCATGAAGGTATCTTCTGAATCAATGAAGAAATGTATCATACTCCCTTCTCCTAAAACCAGTGTCTCCTCCATCTACTTAAGTCCTTCCCTTCTCCCAGCCCTGCTTGTATCTTGTGGCACTTTCAAACTCCACCTTCAGCAAGAGCAGTAGGATTGGGAAGTTTCTTGCCCCTTCCCCCACTTTGGGCTCCATTTGCAGCACTAGGGCAACCTCATAATCCTCGGGCATTATCATTATCTGGGGTTTGGCCAAGCTGGATCATGGAGTAGTATGCTTGCCAAATGTTTTAGACTACAACTCCCAGCACTGCTGATCCTTGGCCATACTGGCTGGGGCTGATGGGAGCTGAAGTCCACAACATCTGAGAGGCACCAGGCTGAGGAAAACTGGATTCCTCATTGAGGATGATGACAAACCCTGTCGACTACTTAAAAGGGCTCAAGGGCAGATATCCCCAAGCAGAGGAAAAAGAACAGACTCTTTTATGTATTCCTTGTTACAATGTTCTGTACAGGGGGAAATACAGTGATCTTTATCCAGAATATTACATTTCTCCCACCTCTATCCTCACTGCCATTATTATTATTATTATTATTATTATTATTATTATTATTATTATTTTAAAAATAATAATAAAAAGCTATTGGCATTGATTTTGCTGCATATACATCTTGATCTTCCCAGCAAAGAACATCAGACATCAACACTTTGTTGCACTACAAATCTCCCAAGAGCCTGCAATCATTTCAATAGCTGTTTCCCTCCCAACTTTCCCCTGCCTCTGTATCAAAATGCATTCCTGACTCCCTAAGCTGCTATTAGTTGCACAGAGATCAAGAAGGGAAGTACACCCTGGATGCCTGTGGGAGGTGGGCATGGTATGATTCAAGTGGTATCGCACATGCCTGATGCAGTTCACAGCCTGGGGTTGAGATCACTGTCATGGCCTCAGATCATCAGCGCCAGGGGCCCACTGAGAACATCTGAAATGGAAACATTTGGGTTTGTGGTGCCGCTTTTTAACCCTGAGCTGTGCACAGTGGAAAATACCACGCCAGCAAAGTCAAACTGTGGTTTTAACATTTTTAACTGCAACACTGTCTTGCTGAGGGAAAAAGAGGGAAACATCTGTGTTATTTCTTGCTAAACATCTGATCTCCGTTTCACTCAGTAACAGTGCAAGGTCCACCTTCTAATTTGGGGGAGCTGTGTGGAAGGTGGGGCCCTTTCTAACAGAGAGCTACCACATGGAGATGTTGCATTTTGCCGGCATCATCTGTATTGTATTGTGCTGATGAGACCTCTGGCACTGATTGGTTGAGCTGGTGGGATAGTTCAGAATGTGCTATTGCTCAGAATGTTCTGCTGGTCAAGGTGTGAGGGAGAGGAATGTCGTCAGTTTGGCTTCCCTTGAAACCTCATGCAAGGGCAAGCTAAGGACAGGGAAAGAGGTCCCAGGACTTAGGGAAGCAGAGGAATAGAGAGTCCAGAGCCCAGAGCCAAGTAGGCAACGGACTGACGAAGACGAAGCTCAAGGAAAGCTACGTGGAGAATAAGGCTGTGTCTACACCAACCATTTATTACAGAATATCGAAGTTGTCCCTACCGAGCTACATGACACACATCTGATCCAGCTGTGATCACCACTCAGTTATTCCGGGATTTTGCTAATTGGTTTTGTCACTTTTTTCCCTTCCTTTGCTACAATCCCAAAGTCCATGGCCGGTGTGCCCCTCCCCCCCCCCTTGCACGGTCATTGCTGTTCACCATGAGTTCTGGGATCAGCAAACAGCCAATGACCTGTGAGGGGCATGTGCATGGGTATCTGCATGTTTCATCACTGAGTGTCTCTCTCTCTTTTTAACACAAACATATATCTGCACATTCGATGGACTCCCTATACACCCCATGTGTAGCTGTGTATTTGCATTTCTGCGCATCTCTGAGGAGTCATAAAAAAAAATCACCGTAGCCGCATAATCTGCCTACCCCTGCCCACTTCTCCCAAGCCACATACAGAACCACCATCACAGGGCACATGTCCTTCCACAACGGTACTCCTGAAAATGTGGGAAACTTTGCAACTGCCCCTCCTCCCTTGCAAAAGGCCTGTAGGTGTAGATTAGGCCTAAGGCTTGAAGAAAAGGATAGGAAGGAGATGGAACTGAGCAAGAGGAGGCTAGAAAGAAGGAAAGCAGTGGGCAGGCAAAGGAGGGATCCATCAGGACATTGGTTTGCTAGGTCTAATTCCTGATTCTGTCCATTGTGGTTCTTATTTTCACTGCAACATTGGGCACCCCTTCAATATAATAAGAGTCAGCTGTTTGGGAGTTTACTGTTAGATGAAGGTCTAGATAAAGTGCATCCACCATGCTCTGTAGAATAACGGTCAGCAGCAGGCAAGCCAGGTTAAATCCCATCCATTACATGGGACCATTTTCACTTCCTGGAATGGATCTGCAGCCATGGGATGGGAGGAATAGAGTAGCAAAGCAAAGCACTCCCAAACCAGAACAAACATCTCTTCCTTCTGCCACTCAGAAAGGGGGGTTAGGGGAAAGATGATAGGAAAAGGCTACCAGCATAGTGTTATGGGGGTCCACCTAAATGTTTTGTTAACATTTATATTAGGGATGTGCTCCGCTTCTAATCGGACCGGCGAATTAGAAGCGGAGTGGGGGGCTTCGCCTGCCCTTAAGGCGGAGGCGAAGAGGATTGGGGGGCCGGCGGAGCGTGGCGAAGAGGATCGAGGTGAAGGTGGATCCTTCGCCTCGATCCGGAGCTCCGCCGGAAACGTAAGTGGGGTTTACCAGGCCCTGCTGCTGTAGCTGTCGCCCATGTGGCGACAGCGGCAGGGCCCGGTAACCCCCCCTCCTCTCCCTTACCTGCGTCCATCCGTGGTCCGTCGGCTTCTTCAATTGAGCCCGCGGTTCAACCAGGAAGTCTAGGCCGCACCTAGACTTCCTGGTTGAACCGTGGGCTCAATTGAAGAAGCCGATGGACCGCGGACGGAGGCAGGTAAGGCCCCCCTCCCCCTTGGTCCCTTACCGGGCTCTGCCGCCGTCGCTGCATGGGCGGCGACGGCAGCAGGGCCCGGTAACCCCCCCACCCTCCTCTCCTGGCCTTACCTGGCGCCACTCCCCTCCACTGCGGAGCTCCGATTTGGAGCCGGAGCTCTGCAGTGAAGAGGAGCGGAGTATGGGCGCCACCGAGCGGGCCGATCCGAAATTTTCAAATCGGCCCGCGGGGCGGAGCGGGGGGGCCATGCACACCCCTAGTTTATATCTGAGCTTAAGGGTACTGGAAAATGGTTATGGATGTTCTGTCAAAACATGCAATTTGCTTTTATCACAGTGATCCCCTCCTTGTGGAATACAAGCTCAGGAAAAAAGGGGTGCAATCCACTCTCTTACATAAAGTCCATGGGATCTGTGTCCAGCATGTTCTTGTGCTACTCCCATTCATTTCAATAGGCCATACATGAGAGAGATTGAGCAAGGAAAGATGTTTTCCAAGTAAAATTAGTCATAAAGATACCCTAAAACTGCTATTTTTTAAAAAGTGAATATTCAGCCTTTGACGGGTAATTATTTTTGTTCAAACACTGAACAGACTTGGACAAAATCCGCTGGGAATATCCTGGTGGATCGTGCCCTTGTCACTTGCAGTTCAACACAATGGTATTCCCTTTTATGTACTCTAATTTCCAATAGACTGTTATAAACAATGTGAGGATTTGTTTTTTCAAAATATCAGAAGCACTTAGGCTGAGACACAAGATAGATTTTCAAAATGATAATTTCCCTCAAATAGATTTTAGGTTAACCAGATAAAAATGGCTATGAAAATGATGATGTGCTGACTGAGAGAAACTTGATCCCTCCCCCTACACACACACACACACTTTATTTTAGCTGAGAAGTCTTCAAATAACTCGCAAGGGCAAAGTGTGTAAAGTACTTGCACATGTTGTTGTTTTCATTTTATAAGATTCACATCCCTTTACGGTGTTATTTTAATTGCCAATTTGGAAAAGCCTCTTGAATGGCCTTCTGATAAACCCAATGCAAATGTCCAACACATCCATTGCCCTGTCCACACCCACCCACCCTTTGTACTCACATGCAGAAGGAGAAAGCACTGTCACAAGACCAGTGCTGTGTTTTCAGGCCCAGTATTATCGATTGCTTTGTACTTGTGCTGGGACACTCATCTGCTAATTGGATAGCAGATCTTGCCTCAGGGTTAATCTGATGGTTTAAATCAAACTATTGTCTCCTTTGTGCAGAAGATAAGGCTGGGTGAGAATTTCATTCATATATTTTTTTATAAGAACTTACCCAAATAGCTCTTAAAAGTCTAGCTTTGAATCCCTGTATATTCAGCCATGTCTGTTATGATGAATTTGGGCTGCCACCCCCTTTTTTTCTGACAGGCTCATCTTTAATAGCTAAATGGCAGCTAGGTACAACATGGTCCTCTCCATGCTACAAATAGTTGTACCTGTTGAATTTGGACAGTGAGAGTTTCATTCAGAATCAGTTCACTCTTTGATAAGAACTTACCAAAATCTAGAAATTTCTTCATAAACAGGGTGGAAAGATATATTTTTAAAAAAAAACCAACCCTGAATGTGGGAGAAAAGTAAACTTACAGATTTCTCCTTCACTAGCATACCTACGTTTCAGGTTAATATCAGTTCTATGTGAGTCTATGTACAAATCTCTCTATTGCAGTTGTACCCTGTAGAAGTTGTACCCTTCCTTTAAGGAGCAGAGCCCCCCTGCTCTCTGGTAATCACGTCGACACCCTTTCATGTGATTAACACATGAAGAAGGCTTTGATCATGCATTCGTCAGGTGATGAACATGAATGGATGAACGAGCCCTTCCAGACTCTTGATCAAACTTAAAGCAAAACAGACTGCTACTTTATCTGCCATGTTGCAGCACACAGATGTTTGAACATCTGGAGAGAGACAAGAGACGCTGGTTATCCATGCTTTTAAAGCCCTGTACATTTTCCTGTAACTTTGATTAAAGTGCCTGAAAATATAATTAAAATAGGAATATATGTAATGTGAAAATAGTGTAATGCAAATCCGTTTAACTCTAATAGGTTCAGACAAGAGTTCACCACACCATAAAAGATTTGGTTTCTACATAATAGTGTGAAAATAATCTTAGGCTGTTTTACATCATTTATTTATTTATTTATTATTTTTCTATACTACCTAATAGCCGCCTTGAGTCCCAGTATAAGGGGGAAAGCAGGAAATAATAATAATAATAATAATAATAATAATAATAATAATAATAATAATAGCTCACGCTCTTTGGGCAGCTCACAAAAATTAAAACTGCAAACTTCAGCATAAAAACAGTATAAAATATAGAAGCTTAAAACTACAGTTTATATTATATTATATATAATCTGGTATAAGGTGGATTCCTATAACACAGATGTCAAGGTGGCTATCAGAGAACAAGCTTATTATGTGGGATCTTTGCTTATCATTGACAATCCTTGCTTGCACTTTATAAAAAGATTCTATGCCTGATACCAAACATGGGTATGAAGTTTGAAACAACCAGTGTTTTATGAGCACATTGAAGTAATAACATTAAGAGTAATTTTTGTAAGTTTTAGGATCAAGAGGCAAATCTCAGAATCATGTTTCAGAGCATTTGTTCCAAAATCCTATTAAGTAAAATAATGGATTGTTTTCAGGGTTCTTTATTTGTAACTAAAAATGGCAATCGCAACAATAAAAAGGATAGAGATTTACAGCCCAACCCTATGCGTGTTTAGAAAATCCCACTATATTCAATGAGGCTTACTCCCAGGTAGGTGCAGCTGTAATGTATGATGTACTTCATATGTTAGGACTCCTGAGAAGGGAAGTTATTTTGGGAACAAAATAAAGCTATTGATGTAATTTAAACAAGGGCCAGATCTACAACAAACAGGATATAACACTTTGAAAATGGTTTGAAAACAGTTGTCAATACTGTGATAAACCATTATAAAGCAGTAGTGTAGACCCTGCCCAGATGTCCCTGGGACCTCTTAAACTAAATAAATGATGGGTGGCAGGATGACAGATTATGTATGTGGAATAGTTAGCAAATATTTTTTGTTGGTGCCAAGGTCTTGCGCCTGCCCCCATTTGTGCTGAACGGGTCATGATGTTTTTTGCCCTGGATCTGTTATTTTATTTTATTTTATTTTATTTATTTATTTATTTACTGCATTTCTATACCACCCAATAGCTGAAGCTCTATCATTTGTTTTAATGCAAACATATTGTTTAAAGTAAATAAATATGTTACGATGCATTAACACATGTTTGCAAATGCTAGGAGAAACTTAACCAACTGTAATCCAAGTATGGCATATAGTTAATATATACACAAATTTACGCAGCCATTCCATTCTACATTAGCTGAGCAAATAGACCACAACACTCAGTTCATTTCTTCTCATTGTCCTTGTCCTTCTCTAATAACCATCAAGCATCACAATATCAAGTCACCCCTTCTTTCATCTTGAAACATTTTTAGGATACAATGTGGAGCATTTTTACTACAGATGCCAGATTAAAGGTAGAGCCAGCCGAATAAATCCAATTCATCCAAGGACACGTTTCTTTCTGTACGATTAGTGGCTGTCAGCATTTTTGAACTGTATTCAGAAACATGTCCTTGAAGTTGGTTGGAATGTAACTTTAATGTACCAGAGAAAGCATTCAAAAGAAAATAAAAACAAGGAGCAGAGTGGAGGAGAATTTTTTATGGATGCTTGCTGTTGTTGTTGTTGTCATTGTATTTATTTATTTATATACGTAAGAAATTTCTCAGCCCTTTTCATTATAAAAAAAATCCCAAAATGGAGTAGAAGCAATAAAACATAGCAAAATAATACATCCTAATATAGGGGAGAGCAGATAAATAACAGTTTCCATGATGCAGTTTACAGGCTTACAACTAAGGTTAAATGTTAAATGACCTAAGTTGGCACTGTTCACGCATATCCAGGAGAGTAAGACTTTTAAAACGTGGGCAGGCTCACATAGACTATGCAACATCCCAAAGAAGAAAACATAGAAAAGTCAAAGAGTATAGAAACTAGGATCTCACTTTATTGGTTTTTCTACTTGAGACATTTAATATGTATTCGTCTTTCCCTACCCACATTTGTTTAGATTCTTTAGATGACCAGTGACCCTCCAGTTTCACTTCTGTGTCTAAAGAGCCCTTTCGGCAGGGTGGTTTTTTTTAGAGCTGGAAAAAAGTGGTATTTCATTGTTAAAATGAAAGAAACCTTTCCCCCCCACACACACTTGTTTATTTGTGCTATTCCTCTATACCACAGTGCCACCCAGAGGTTGTGTCGTGGAAAACATGGAAAGGAAAAGCTTGGATCTCAATTCTGCGACAAAACTGAAAGTAGGTACATCAGATTAATAGCTAAATAACAGCCTCATGTAGAAAAGCTCATTATCTCTCAGGACCAACTATTAACTCAACAAGTGGAGGGATGCACCAGACCACAGAACTTCTTTACTTGATGGAGAAGTTAGGATGGAGTGTTGCATGCCATCGACTTTGCTAGTCAAGATATACATAAACTAATTTGAAGTGAGGATTTTTGGAGAGAACTTACTTTCCACAACTATAGCTCAGGCATTCTTAGAGAGGCCAAAGTAAAGCTTTTCTGAAGCTTTTGATATTTGGCTATTTGGAGGGGTGAGAAGTGAATGGGTGAAAGGAGAAAAAAAAGGGTACCTCTGGGCGGGCAGAAAAAAATCAAGCACTTTGGGAATTGGGGGCTTATTGGAGAAGTTCCTGCCTCTCTTCCCCCGCCCCCCGCCCCCATTTCTCACTTTTAACAGTTTTCCAGCCACTTCAAGTGGTACAAAGCTGCAATTGGCAACCAAAGTGGTGTCATGTTTCTTCATAAGGCCTTGGAATTAGGCATGTGCTCCGCTCCGATTAGAAGCGCAGAAGCAGGAGCGAATTGGCCTGCTCCGCCTTGCCGAGAGGCGGAGTAGAAGTGGACCGCGGACCCCTAGTAGCAAGGCGAAGAGAAGCGCCCATTTTCAGAGCGCGCCGGTTTCCGCGGTCCGATCCGATCGCCATCTTGAAACATTTCGCCCATAGGATTGCATTGCGGAAAAGAAAGGGGGATAACAGTGTTGTTTTTGAAGCTATCTTTCTGAAAATTCTTGTGCTTGGAGAGTCGTGGATGGGGGTCATTTTGAGACTACTCTCACCTCTCTACGTGGTGCGGTTCGTGTGCTAGAATTTTTTTAAAAAACTGGCAGGAAAATACCTTTTCCGAAGGGCTGAGGGGCAGAGTCAACTCCCGGTCATGATCACATGATCCCAAAGTTGGAGGAGGGGATAGGCAAAATGGGTAACTTGGGATTCTGGGAACTTCTCTTTCTTAGTCTGAACGGACTTTTCCCAGTGTTTTTTAAAACAGTAGCCCCACCAAATGCACAAACACAACCTGAAATCATATACTAAGCCAATAATAAGAGAGCACTGCTACCCACCCTAACTTTGGGGAACAACTGAAAAGATGTGGTGCAAGGGGATGAGCTCCCCTAGGGCATCCCATGTGGACGTGCCCCCACTCTCTCCTGTACTTGGAGGGCAATTAGAGCCCTCCAAAGAGAGTAACCCGGTGGAGCAATGCCTATCATGAGTTGAAGTGAGCGGTCTACTTCTCTTAGTGGTGGAGCAATGCCTATCATGAGTTGAAGTGAGAGCTCTACTCCTCAGCTCTCGTGGTGAAGCAATGGCTTTCATGAGTTGAACTGGCAGCTGCTTCCCCCTCCCCTTGGCACGTCCCCCTATTTCTGGTAAAAGACAGATATAGCCTTTTTTAAAAAGTTCTTGTTGTCTATTCAGCAACACTGCTGCTTTTAATTCCACCCCTTTGTTTATTTATTTATTTATTCCATTTTATATGCATTACTGGCTTATCCTTGGCTCACTTCCTTATGCCCCAAGAAATGTCTGCTGCCTGCCTGCCTTCCCTGTCTCCTCCCCTGCCCGCCTCGCAGGGATGTTGTGTGTGTCTGGCTTTGACTCAGGGGAGAAGTCCTTCCTGCTCTCACTTGGAGTTTTGGAAGTTCCAAATCCATTTTTCAAGTGTGGAAGAAGATTCATATAGTTTTATCTCTACTCCCCAATTCATGGCATGTTGGGATTTCCTTTGAAATGGCCCCATTGAGATGTCTGCAGGTTTAAGCCCCGCCAAAAATCAGGGGATGATGGGACTGCCTTGAGTCTTGGTGTGTGTGTGCATCCCTGGATAAGCTATCATGGTGGCGAGTTTGAGGTTTTTAACGTGCAAATTGACGGAGCTATCGAAAGGGGTGTTAATGGGGTGTTGGATTTTCATAAATTCCCCAAAAATCAGGGGATGATGGGACTGACTTGAGTCTGGGCGTGCGTGTGTGTCCCTGGATAAGCTATCATGGTGGCGAGTTGGAGGTTTTAACGTGCAAATTGACGGAGCTATCGAAAGGGGTGTGAATGGGGTATTGGATTTTCATAAATTCCCCAAAAATCAGGGGATGCTGGGACTGCCTTGAGTCTGGGCATGCGTGTGTGTCCCTGGATAAGCTATCATGGTGGCGAGTTTGAGGTTTTTAACGTGCAAATTGATGGAGCTATCGAAAGGGGTGTGAATGGGGTGCCCGATTTTCATAAATTCCCCAAAATTCAGGGGATGATGGGATTGCCTTGAGTCTTGGCATGCATGTGTATACCTCCATGAGGTGTCATGGTGCCAAACGTGAGGTTTCTAACTTTCACAGAAAAAAAGTTGTATACTTTTTTAGCTTAATGCAAGCCTGGGGGGGGGAAACGGAGCTCCGATCCGGATCTGGAGCTCCGCAGCGAAGCGGAGTGGGCATGGGCAGAGCGGGGACAGAGCGAAGTGGCCCGATCCACAAATCGCGGATCTGGAAGTGAAGCGGAGCGGGGGGTCCGTGCACACCCCTACTTGGAATGACAAGGGAGTTCACTTACACTGTTGTTTTATACTTTGAATGTTTTAAATTTTTGTGAACCGCCCAGAGAGCTCCGGCTATTGGGCGGAATAGAAATGTAATAAATAAATAAATAAATAAATATTGTCAAACAAAAGGAAAGACATCACCTAAAAAGACAGTAGAAGAGGGCACAGATTTGCATAATATTTGTATATACTATTTTATATGCAATGGTCCAAATTTAGAGATCAATACTATTATTTAAATAGAAACAGAATATTTCTCACCATAGTGGCTGATAATGCTAAGTGTGAGCTTGATGTATTCAATACATTTGCACATAGCATTAAAAAAGAAAACTGAATTCAACAGCACCCATAACTGGGAATGGTAAGAAATTGGGACCTTCTAAAACTATAAAAAAGCATCTGGACTTCTAACGTTTTGCAATACCTGAACGTTAAAATCAAGGTGCAAGACTCAGTTTGCAAGTACTTCAAATCCAAGCCTTTATCTTAGCATTTCAAATTCCCCAAGTTCATCCACTTTGAGATGTTTATCATATCACCTTACTTAGTAAAATAATGGCACTTGGTTCAGGAAACCATCTTCCCTGGAAGCACTCCTTCCGTCTTGAAAAATTGAATCAGGAACATTTGGCACAGATGGATGTTTCAATCCGAGATATGATTCAATCTGAAATAGGAGCCATATGTGTTCATATGTAAATAAAGGATCATCCCAGATTCTCTTATCATAAACAGCTGGGCCAAATGAGCTGCAAGCAGATGTGTGTACCCACTTCATGGCATTTGTCTCTCTTCTCTGTATCTGCCCACTTCATAGCATTTTCTGTCTAGTCATCTATATGACCATAAAACAGAGTGCTGTGTCAACAGAAGAAAAGACACAAACCCTCGCTGACTCCTATGCATTGTAGAATACTTAAAAAATCTCCTCCAAATGTAGATTTTGACTTCTTGCCCAGTGCTGCACTGAACGTTTTCTCATCAAACCCCTAATTGCTAAGTAAATCTTTGCTCAATATATCTCCACAGAGAACAGGCGGGGAGGGATTTAGAGTCTAGTATTAGTCTCTTTTCTGCTTTGAGGTTAATCTATTCCCTTTATTTATATGACATTCTTTAAGTTGCAAGTTACTAATGTTCTTTCTTGGAAGAGATTACTTCTCTCTAAATAATAGTAATGTGCTCTGATTCCAAGAATCCTTTACTCACTAACTCTCTCCTCCCCACCCCCACCAATAAGAAAGGCAAACCTTTTTCCAGACATTTGGCACTGCCATTTTGTCACCAAATATTCTTGACATGTTACAAATCACCACTTGGTTCATGATGGCTGATCATTTAAATTGTTTTCTGTCTGTGTCATACAGATCAGGCCGCTCTTGAATTTATTCTTATGCATGAGCCAACACCGGAGTCCAAGAAACAGTCAGGGGCTTGGGGAATTTATTCACTTAATAAGATCAAATCAAAATTGGACCAAAGCCATCTGTCCTGGTGTAGTTACCAGGCACCAGATCCTACAATCTCCTGTAAACACAGAGTTTCAAGTTCTCTTTGTCTTCCTAAGCCCAGATACTCTAAGACTGAATTAAAAATGGGCAAAGGGGTCTATACTGCCACTGTCTCTTTGAATGTTCTCAGCAAATGCATTGGCCCATGTGCTTGAAGTGTGTGATTTTAGAATGGCCACTTGTGCATCCACGGGGGGAAAAGAGGACACAATTTGCACCCGAGCAGGAAAGGATGCTCTGCAGAAAGCTGAGGGAACCCTTTCCTGCTGGGATGCATGGGGACTTGCAGTTTCCTGCAGTTACTCATTTAATCAGGAAGTATAGGAAACAACTAGAATTGGCATGCACCTAAGCAGGAATTGATGCTAATGGCTTTAAGGATGAGGACTGTAAGGTCTCACATTTCTACAGCAAGCTCTTGCCAGTGCTCATTCAATTTCCCTTTCTCAAGTGTAGGTTTGCTGGCAGAGAGGTCTGGGAAGACAGGTTTTTCCAAGCTTTTTCAGGAAAGGCCACTGTACCCCAACATCCTTTTCCCAATAGCCAGATGTTTCTGGGAAGGCAATAGTCCCCTCCTTTTATTTCTCACCTTCAACTGGTATTCAGTAGCATATTGCCTCCAAAGACAGAGGTTCCATATAGGCATCATGGCAATAGATATTGATAGACATCTTCCATGATTTTTTTTTTAAAAAAAAACCAGTTTCAAAGCAGTTGAGTTCTCATATCAAGATAGGGGGGAAGAACTTCTCTTTATCCATATTCCCCACTCCGTGCATTCTCCAGTTGCATTCACTATCAGCCCTGAGCTTTAAGTGAAACCTACCCATGGTTTAATGAAACCTGTAATGAAACCTACCCATGGTTTCATTTGCGCCACCTGAAAAAATGAGTGATGGACATGGAAACATTTTCATGGAGATCCCTTTTTAAAAATGGCATTAAGGATCATATGCCAGCATGGCAATCTTTGCACGGTGATAACAAATCCTCACAGTCACAGATTTTCTCATAGAAAGGTTTTAAAGCAGCAGCAGCCAATAAGAGAAGTCCATACTAGGAGACAGAGGTACACTGGTACACACTATAGGTTCAGCCCTCCTATAAGATGAAAATCCTGTTCATTTCATATATATATTAACTCCTGAATCACCCAAAACCACAGGAAACCACGGGGCATGTAAAAAGCTATAAATAGACTTAAGGTTCCTTTTTAGACACATACTTGGGGGCAGAGGGATAAAATGCACCTTGGGGGAAAAACTTGATCTTTTCTCCATGTTTGAGTTGTCAGTTTTGACAGAAATGATAAAAGCTAATTAAATTTTTGTTAATTTATTTTGTCTGATTTAGTGACTGCTTGTCACACAAATCCCTCAATAAGTCAGACTTTGCTTTGCTATCAACCTTTCCACTCTTCTCCACCCCAAAATGGTATTATGTAAACGTTGGGAAAGTGGACTTGTTTAACTCAAATAAACATGAGGAGCACTTAAGCTCAATCTACCTTGCACGCTTCATTCACATGTGTCTGCTTTGGAGAAAAGTTAACTTGTTCCAAGTTTATAAATCTCAAACTGTAGTCATTGCTTTTACTTTTTCAGTCATTTTGGTGATGGCAACATAGAGGCAGTTTTTTTTTTAAAAAAAAAAAAGCACAGTGGATGAATAACAACAAGGACACCAATAAGATCCAGACAATATAGCAATGGATTCATGTGTATTTGTGCATGTGTAGAAATTTTCTGAAAATTCCTTCAGTTTATTACCATTGTACTAAGAAAATCCATTTTTCTATTAATTGATTGACAGAAAAGTCAACTGTCACTGAGTGCACCAGCTCCCCTGAGATTTGACAGTGGTACTGCTGCAAAATAATGACAGTGGGAAAAAGGTATTGGGGAAATGTGGGATGATAATAATAGTGGGATGATAATAATAAATGCTACACTATAAATATTTTTGAAATATTGGTTGAAATTTGTGTGACAATTTTAAATGCTAGAGACATTTTAAGGAGAATGTGTAATCTTTTGCAGTTTTATCAGGGGCAAGGAGAGAAACGGATGTATTTCAAGTCTCCCGCATTTATTTATCCATTTATTAAAGTCATCCGTTGAAATCTGGCTTCGAATGTCTCAGTTTTCAGGTAGACTCCTCTCTGAAACCCTGGAGAGCACCTGCCAGTCAGTGTTAGCAATACTGAGCTATGTGCCGCTCATATTGTGAACAGGCTTCCTGCATAACCCTGAGAAGCTCACGTATTTTACATAACAGCTAAAGAAACTAAAGAACAGAATGTTGTTGTTGGTTTCTATTGGGGACTATTTATTTATTTATTTATTACATTTTTATATCGCCCAATAGCTGAAGCTCTATTCTATGTCATCATGCCTCCTGAGGATGTTCACCAGGCATTGCCACTTACTCAAGGTTAAAGGTATTTTATTTTCCAAGTATTTTACTTTGGCAAGCTACAACAGCTTACTATGACCACACTGCCTGTCCTTCATCTGATTTTTAGTCCCTTGAGTAATATAGCCAAAGAAGTTTCCCTGAGGAAATTTCCTCCATTAAATGAAAACTGAGTGCTTGATACATGATTGATCAGGGATGGGACACCTCTAGGCCATGCCTGCAGAGGTTCCTCACCCAACCTACAAAGGCTTAGGCTGCCACCAGAGGTCCTGCCCATTCCTCTCCTCCAAGTCCCACCCACTCCTAAATCCCCACCCACGCACCCTGGCCTGGAGGCTACTGATAGCTTTGGAAGGAGGCAGGGAGAGGAATCCCCTTGTTATCTCCCATCTGTGATTGCAGATGACCAGGGGATTTCCCTGCACCCCCAATGGGAGCAGTCTGGAGGGGAAACTCTTTGTTAACTTTGATTTGTGATAGGAGTCAAAAGTGTGAATTCATGGCTTAGCATTACCTTATAAGGCAGTTGTTCACATAGATAAATTTCCAAAAGAGGGGAAATTATTTTCCTAACATGGTGGGATTTATTCCCTAGGTTTTGTGTCATGTTAGCATACTTGATAATTTTTACCTTAAGAGAATTCAGAATTCTGAATTAACCTCCTTACCATTCAGAAGGTAAGGCCAAACATTTTTCTTCTTCTTCTGACAAGAATATATGTTAGTGCATTTCACCTTTTACCTTACGGTGTATTGGGAGGAAGGACAGAAAAGGGATATTGTGAGGCAGGCACTTCTAAAACAGATGATATCACAAACCTCTTGAATCACTGTAAGTTACTTATTTGGTTTCATAATAGCCAGCTTGAATCACAAATAGCATTCTGAAATGAAGCTAATGGAATTCTTTCAGAAAGTTTAAAAACAAAACACCCTTCATTATATTTACACCCTATGCCAGAAATGTAGAGTGCATGATAATCGGAGAAAATAAAATGCCACAGTTTTTGAAAGCACTCTACATTAATATTAGCTATCAAAGGCTATCTAGCTTTGAAAATGTGCTCTGGCTAAGATTCTGGGGTAAGCCTTTAGCAAAAGAAAGGCCGGACAAATATGAGGCACAGGGTAAGAATGTCTCTATAGATGCTGTTCATGTTCAAATCTGATGCACAGATAGTATTACTCTTATTAACAGGATGTTCTCAATTGATCTTATGGAACGTAATAAAACATAGCAGCAGGGCAAATATCTATAGGGCCAAAGTTGTTTAGGGCTTTACAGGTAAAGGGGAACTTGCTGAGACTGTCATAAAGAATATAAAATATTGCTAAAATCTGAGTGTTTCCATGTCATGGGGAAGAGATGCATTTAAGTGGTAAAGCATAGGCTTGGCATACAAAATGTCCCAGTTCAATCCCTGGCATCTCAAAACAAGGCTGGGGTCCGGTCGGGGAGGGGGAGAGAAACTCCTGTCTAAACCTCTAGAGAACTTCTTCCAACCATGAGCAAAATAGACCAAACTGATTTGGTATAAGGCAGCTTCCTGTGCAATATTTATCAAACAATTAGCCCTCTCTGGTGATGATCCTCTGTATTCTGTACCAGGGGACCTTCAAAGGCAGGCAGTCCTACACAAAGTGCATTAGAGTAATCAAATCTATACAATGGTACAATGAGCTGAGCCATAGGTAGGGGGTCAAATGTTTTTTAATGGTGTTGCATATGAAAAACTCCCTGCAAGGAGAATATTAGCTAAACAGAAAGTATACTGTACTAGAAGCGTTCTTCCTGATGTGTTACCCCACCCCTCTTGCAGGGGAGCATTCAAAAATGGCAACTTCACCTTCAGTATGAAGTGATACAATCCACTCTATCATCTCAAGCTTCCACCTCCTAATTATGCAGACCAGACAAGGGTTAAAAGGATGTAGAGGACAATAGCCAGGCCTGAATCATATCTAAACAATAGGAAACCAGAGAGTAGTGGATTAATTGCGATCAGCTGTGTGCTCTATAGCATTTCTTGGTTGTCTCGTCTAGACTCTAGAGGAACAGCCTCACCATTGCTCAAAATTGCATGTATCTGTGATTCTGTACATTCACTTACAAAAGGATAAATAATCATTGTCACTTTGACCAAAAAAAATATCAGAGCAATGTTCAAACAACATATGACTATGTTACATCATTTGTCAGGAGACACATTGGGAGCCCTTCACCAGAAAGAGGTGGGAGGGAATGTTAAAAGCCAAGAAGTAAATGGTACGGAGCCCTTGAGTCCAAAGGAGACGCCATTATTTGTAAATGTTTTCATGTTACAAATTTCACAATAGTAGCATTTTAAAAAGGGAGGAGGGGAGCAAAAGCAAAACCTCTGCCCAGATGCCAACTCTCTAGTTCAGTTGAATCACCTTTTTTTTTTTTTAAGCAAGCAAGAGCATTTTTCAGTGTTGTTGCTTTTTTTCAGGTTCAACGGGCTGCATGTCATTTCCATCACTCTGTGCTCTTGGCCATATGGCCATAAGCTATTATCCCTAGAAACCACCAACCCAAGAAAATGAAAGCAATAAATAAATACATGGCTTGTTAACCCTGGAACCCTCCCCCATGCACCCCCAACCCTGTTCACAATGGACAGGCAAGCTTTCTTTTGTGACAGTAGTAACTAGCCCTGTGCCTTATTTTTGACCATTCATTTGAGGGGTGGGGGGAGAGGTGAAAAGAAATTGCACCTGAATGTTGTGGGAAGAGTTGAGAATTATGGGAAAATGCCTCAGTGTACAGGGATTCAGTGTTTACCTTACTGTAAGGGGGTGGCTGAGGGGTGGGATGAGGGTGCCCACTCTTTATTTACAATTTGTATCCTGGAGGGAATCTACACGTTGTTGTGAGGGCGCTTATATGCGCCCCCACAACGACTGTGTAGACTGAGAAAGGAGAGACAGAGGAAGAGGCGGAGGAGGAGGCGGCTGGGGAACCGGCAGCAGGAGTCTGGTGGGGAGGCGCCGGCGCCGGCCTCCTGCTGCCAGACTAAGAGCCACCCGGGTCAGAGAGCTCGGTTTCCGCTTCCGCCGAGCTCTCCGACCTGGGTGGCTCTTAGCCCAGCAGCAGGAGGCCAGCGGCAGCGGCGGCAAGGACACGGACGGTTCCCCAGCCGCCGCCTACTCTGCCTCTTCCCCCGTCTCTTCTTTCTCGGTCTACACAGTCATTGTGGGGGCGCACTGGGAGCGCATATAAGCGCCCTCACAACGACATGTAGATTCCCTCATGTTCTGTCCTTGCAGCCTCTCCTGCTATTTGGGTTTTCTGAAAAGCCCCCTAGATCTACACTAGTGCTTTCTATTGGTATTGAAGTATACTGAATAACTGTTGGGGCACATTACCCTCCTTTTTCCAAGCTAAACACTCTCCTATGAGGGAAGGTTCCAACAGCTGGGATTGTTTAGCTTGGAAAAAAAGGAGATATGATAGAGGTGTACAAAATTATTCCTGTTGTAGAGAATGTGGATAGGGAAGCATTTTTCTCCTTCTCCCAAAATACTAGAACCCGGGGTCATCCCATTAAGCTGATTGGTGGGAGATTCAGGACAGATAAGAGGAAGTACTTCTTCACATAGTGCATAGTTAAACGATGGAATTCGCTACCACAAGATGCAGTGATGGCCACTGTGTGAACAGAGTGCTGGACTAGATGAACCATTGGTTTGATCCAGTAGGACTCTTCTTCTGTTCTTATATTCTTATGGAGTTGAACACAATCTGTGGACAAATCTACATTTTTGAGCTTGCAGTTTTATTTGTGGATTCCCCCAAAATACATTTGACAAAATGCAGACGTTTGAGAAATGTGCATTAAAAATGTACTTTTGAAAAATGTGCACAAATATGCTTTCCTAACTTTATTAAATGCTTCACCCCTATATTATCCCCAATTATTCCACCGTGCCTGGGTTCAGCTCCAACTGAGAGCCCCCTCCCTCCTGCTACCAACTGTCTCTGGAGAGGCCACCAGTGAGGGAGGAAGCAGCAGCCAGGCACCTCTCCACCGTGCCTGGGTCCAGCTCCAGCTGAGAGCCCCCTCCCTCCTGCTACCAACTGTCTCTGCAGAGGCCACCAGTGAGGGAGGAAGCAGCAGCCAGGCACCTCTCCACCGTGCCTGGGTCCAGCTCCAGCTGAGAGCCCCCTCCCTCCTGCTACCAACTGTCTCTGCAGAGGCCACCAGTGAGGGAGGAAGCAGCAGCCAGGCACCTCTCCACTGTGACTGAGTCCAGCTCTAGCTGAGAGCCCCCTCCCTCCTGCTGTCACCTGTAACTGCTGAACTTTCCAACTAAGATTGTAGTGCCTGAATTTGCTTTCCTTTTCCCCCTCCTCCTCCTCCTCCTCCCTCCCAATCCCCTTTCCTTTTGTGTCATGTCTTTTAGATTGTAAGCCTGTGGGTAGGGACTGTCAAGAAATACTTTTGTAAGCCGCCGTGAGAGCCTTTTTTGGCTGAATGGCGGCATAAAAATCCTTAAATAAATAAATACTGCAACAGATATCATTGGCCCTTTCTATACCTTCCGGCCTTCCAAGAGGGTAGGGGGAGGATCTCACGAGATTCAACCCCTGGATCCATAGGTGCGTGCGACATCCCGGGAGGAAGAAGGGATGTCGCGCCCACCATTTTTTTTAAGGGGAGATGAGTGCAATTGCACTCCAAGAAAAATGTAATTTAAAAAACAAAAAAACAAAAACCTGACCCCGCTCCCCCCCCCCGATAGGCACAGAGTGCTTAAAGAGATCCATGCCCATTTCCCACCTCCTCGCATTCACTCGTGAGGAGGCGGGACGAAGCAGGGCCAGGTGGCCAAACATCTCCCGCAGTCCCAGGATGGTCCCAGGACTGAAGAAAAACCAGGAAATACCCAGTTCCCCAGGGGTCATCCCCGGTTGACCCCAGGATCCCCTGTGCCTCATTTGGACACAAAGGGCCGATCCTGGGACGACCCTGGGAAAAACCAACAGTGTAGAAAGGGCCACTGTCTGCACGACGAGGTATAAATGAGCAAGAGGGATATAGCATCACCAAAATGGGATCGTATCAATATAACATGAGGAGTAGATGTAGCCCAAGACTTCCTCCCTTGAGGCTTTCTAGCGCTGCTGCTGCTGCTGCTGAATGAGTTGTTTGTTGTTGCTCTGCTTCGCTCAGCTTTCAGGCACATGACAACAGCACTAGAAAGGCCCAAGGGAGGAAGTTTTCTAGGGGGCTTTTGAGAAACTACGAAACTTTTAGGGAAAGTAGGGGTGCCCTTTGGTAAGGTCCCTGCAAAATTGTACATGGTTAGGTTTAAGAGTTCAGATGGTACAATTTCCTTCAAAGTGCCTTTCAAATGACCACAATGGAAGAGAAACAGGACAGGACAAAGAAACAGAACCAATTAACAGGAGCTTTTAAAACTGCAAGCCTGTCAGGCATTATTTCATTGACAGATGAACTTCTCTACTTACAATGCTGGTGTGCTCTCAGTGTCTGACACACACACACACACACACACACAGAGAGAGAGAGAGAGAGAGCACTTTCCAGGTGTCTTCCTGATAAGGACTAGGCTCCAGAGTTGGTTGAAAATTGTTACAGTTAGGCATCAGCAAGACAGAAAAAGATTCTCAAATGTGCTTCCAGTGTTTCATCTCAGCTTTGAACACCCCCCTTCTTTTAAAAATGAATATGAAGCATCCCCAATTAGTTCCATATCCAAATTGGATCCATTGTGCAGCCATCCAGCATCAATTCCTTAATTACAGAAGTCCACTCAACAATATTCATCAGCCGTTCGCTATGTACAAAATTATACGAACTGCAATTCATTGAATAGATATCAACACTAGTAAATCTGTGTTCCATTGTATATTACCAGCTGGTACAATGTATCAGCTATTTGAAAATGTCGGCCTCTGATCCCCATCCAAGACCAGAAATAGGCCTAGAAAACTATGTTTAGAACAGGTTTGGGAGGAGCAAGTTGATAAGCAAGTGTCTGAATAAAGGCCCCATTCTACCTTTCCTACGATGCCTTGCATTCCTCTGAGTTTAATTTTGGAGTATGATTTCAGAGGAGGAAGGCAACATGGGAATCAAGTATCCAAACAGTCTTTATTTGCAGGAAGGAGCACGGCATGTATCATGCTATGATGCATTATTTGTGTATAATACATCACATTATTGCAGCTCTCTATGGCTAAACCATCCAGCTAACAGAAAGACACAGAAACTGACAGTGGACTTTTGAAGAACAAATGACCTAAGGAGCAACAGGAAAACTGCCTTTGTCGCTCTCCCACCATTTTAATTTTATATCGAGAAAAACAGAGCAGAAAGAAAGCATGAAGGTAGAATGCTTAAACTCCCCAATCCCTTCTTGGCTTTCTTTCTTTCCATTCACGCTAACCTTTGGCCTCTGGCGACGGTCTCTGCCATGGTCAAGACCTCCCAGCTTGCTGCCTGGTGGCCCCCAAAGGAAGGTGTGAAGATTAACAATCCCGAGGATGTATTTAATGAATAGCAACAAGGGATTAGTGACACAGTGTCACCTTTCACGGCCCTCCTTAACAGGCAAGCTGACACTTGCTTTATTTTTGTTTGCACTGTTGAGTAAACTTGGGGAAACTTAACTGGATTTACAGTCTTCCACCTTCCCTGATAACCAGTAGCATTGTGATTCCCCATTATTTCACTTCCTTTTGGCAGAGTTTGTCAACTCCCTTCCTATATCCCCATGACTAAAAAAAATGAAATTATTCCCCCCCCCACCTCACCCCACTCATGCACACTCTGAGGGGAAAAGGGGTGAGAAGAAGTTGCATTCTGAAGAGAGAGAGAGAGAGAGAGAGAAGCCTTCATCACAGCTATGATCAAAGCCTATACTGTCTGTGCATCCTTCTGTTCTTTCCATGTAGTAAAAAGCTTACATCTGCTTAAAATAAGCCTGCATAGTAGTAGTGAATTCATTCACATCGTGCTGATCCTTATGTTACCTATTTTGATTTGGGGGCTAACAATAGAACTTATGAGTAGAAAGTATTTGCCAAGGAACCTTTAATGTTCATCTTCTTTCAGATTCAGTCACAGCTAATGTTGTCCTTCTCTGCTGTTACTTCAATACCATTTGTTCCTGATTAGGGCTTCTTTCTCATTTACAGAGTAATCTCTTTCACCACCCACATGGATGAGTCAAGCCAATCAGATTGCTATTCACTTTAGCAAAATCTAAATGTTTGCTTTATCGTCTGAAGTCTTTGCGGGTTTAAAAATCGGCACAATACACGCATTCCCCCCACTCCGTTTTGCCAGTTCCTTCCCATACGTTTCAATTCCACTGCCAGCAGATGGCAATAATTTATCATGAGATTTCAACTTATTACAGCATTTTCAGGGTTTTATAAAATGCCAGATTCCTTCTTGAAAAAGGCAGGAGAGGCATCGAAGGTTGACGACTTCATGAAAAGGACCTGCAAACCTCAGTGAGTGATCAATCATGAGCATGTAATAAATTGCTTGTGTGGAGAAGCTCTCACATACATGGCTTTCAATGCAATCACCAAAATGAAGGCGCCTTCCGACAATGCCAAAAATGTTGGTGGAAAGAAATTCCAGTCCTGCTTGGCTCAGCCCTAATTGAGATAGAAAGTATAAACTCAGTGTATAAATAATAATTATATTATTACTATATTATTATCATCATTGATTTATAAAACAGCTTTAGTATATATCACAGAGTTTAGATTTGCTGGTATAGTGCTGGAATGGCTATTTCAATTTGTTGTGCTTGTTATTGTTGTTGTCTGTATTGTGTTATTTTTTATGGTATAGTCTGCACAGGGAATGTTTTGTTATTGGGCAGATTAAAGAATATATGTGAGTAACTGAGCGCACCATAAAACTGTGTTCAGATCTTCATCTGAACACGGAAGAACTTAAAGTAGATAGAGCAATGGGGCCATCAATTATTATTATATTATTATTATTTATTTATTTATATAGCACCATCAATGTACATGGTGCTGTACAGAGTAAAACAGTAAATAGCAAGACCCTGCCACATAGGCTTACATTCTAATAAAATCATAGTAAAGCAATAAGGAGGGGAAGAGAATGCAAACAGGCACTGGGTAGGGTAAAACTAACAGTATAGAGTCCAAACAACATCAGGTTTTAAAAGCTTTAGGAAAAAGAAAAGTTTTTAGCTGAGCTTTAAAAGCTGCGATTGAACTTGTGGATCTCAGATGTTCTGGAAGAGCGTTCCAGGCGTAAGGGGCAGCAGAAGAAAATGGACGAAGCCGAGCAAGGGAAGTAGAGACCCTTGGGCAGGTGAGAAACATGGCATCAGAGGAACGAAGAGCACGAGTGGGGCAATAATGTGAGATGAGAGAGGAGAGATAGGTAGGAGCTAGACCGTGAAAAGCTTTGAAGGTCAACAGAAGAAGTTTATTCACCCATGTTGAGTCAGCAAGGTCTGAAAGGGAGCTCTACTCACATGTAGAACCTGCGGAGAACTCCCTGTGCAATCACATACCCTGCCTTATCAAGGTTTGCGACTGTGCAGAGAATTCTACTCATATCCAAGCAAATGTGAGTAGAGTTCCCTTTCAGATCTTGCTAATTCCACATGGGAGGGCCAATGAGCCTGGAGACGATGTGAACTAGGCCAGCATGTACTGCCCTGTCCCTCTACCCACCATATGCCCTCACGTGAATGCCTGAATAGAACTATCCTTAGGCTTATGATCAATGGAACAACTGATGTTGAGGAGTAGTGTGGAAGACCTGAGCAATTGCTCTGGAGAAATGTGACTTTCTTCAGCTGTCCAGGCAAAATGTGCTCTGATTCTAGCAATTGGTTGCTGTTGGATAACTTCCAGCAGTTATGGCTGAAGCATGTGAGCAAGGTGCTTCATGGGGTGTTGGTGATCACTTGTTTTCTCAACTCTTGCCTTTCTCTGCCCATAACATCTGGCAGGAGGGGACTGACTGAGTCCAAAGGGTGATTCATACCAGTCAGGATTGCTGAACACTGCCCCATGTGGTGAGCTGTGCCACTCCAGCTTCTTGTCTGGAGCTTCTGACTACTGATGTACCAGTTGTGACCACCTCCTGGACAGAGAGAGCATGACCAACATTCCATCTGTGGAAATGCCTCCCCAGAGATGCTTAGCTGACACCAACTTTGATGTCACTTCCATACCAGGCAAAGACCTTATTATTTAGGATGACCATACGGAAAGGAGGACAGGGCTCCTGTATCTTTAACTGTTGTGATGAAGAGGGATTTCACCAGGTGCTGCATGCATACAAATGACACCTGCTGAAATTCCCCTTTCTAGACAACTGTTAAAGATACAGGAGACCTGTCCTACTTTCCATATGGTCATCCTATGCCTGAGTATTTCAGTGGGTAGTATAAAACATCTTGATTACGCTTTTAGCTGTTTACATAGTATTGTGGCTTTGCTTTAATTGCTGCTTGTGCTGTTTTGTTGTTCCTGATACATTTTATTTACTATTTTATTTTGTATGCATTATTCTTTGTTCTAATATTCACTTACTGTTTGCAAACACTGATGACTTGATTCTGTTTACAATGGGACTTTTCTTTTCTTTTTTAGTATAACCCTATAGCTGGGATTTCCTTATGGCCTAGACAATAAATATTTGATTGTCCTTAATGAGCGCATCAAACCTCCAGAGTACACATTTAACATTCCTATATTCATTGGGAAATATCAATGTACTCATGATAAGAGAACCATCCAACTGTCAGGGACGGAGGCCTAATCTACACCAAGCAGGATATTGCACACTGAAAGAGGTATAAAAGCAGTATATAAAAGGCAGGGGGCACACTACTACTTTATAGCGGTATTGAAGTGCACTGACAACTGTTGGGGCCCATTGACACATACCATATACAGCTTTCATACTGCTTCCCTAGTGCTATATCCTGCTTGGTGTGGCTCCTGCCTTTTAAATACCACTTTCATAGGGCATGTCTACACCAGTGTTTCTCCCGGTGATCTCCATTTAGCCCGTTTTTTCCCATGGTCCTGTGACAATCCCAAGTGCACTCCAGCTCCTGCCTTTTTTTAAAAAAAAGCAGCTGTAATGTCCTGCTTCCTCCCTGGATGTTGCGCACCGCATGTGAACCCAGGGGGGAGGATCTCATGATCAGCATATCACGAGATCCTCCCCGCTCCGTCCCCTGGTGTAGACATTCCCATAGTGCAACATCCTGTTTGGTGTAGATTAGGCCAGAGTCAGCAAACCCAAGTTGTGATCTGAGCTAACTTCTAGGAGCCAGTGAAGAGAGTCTTTGAAGGACTGGGTCTGGGTTCAGCAGGCTCAGGTCTGGGCAGAGGCTAGGCCTGATAACATCCACACTCAAGTGAGCCTTTCATAAGAAAAGGGCACTCTATTGCCAGGCTCCTTGGCTTATTGCAAATTGTTGATAAAAATTGGCAACATTCATGCTACCTTGTTTGTCTGGTACATGCCAGACCTATTAGCCTACCCGTTTTCTTATGTATCCCCCTCATAACACACCTTTTAAAAAAGTAATTCAGAAAACAGAGCAAACAAGCAATACTCTCCGCCCCCATCACCACCTCTGGGCTGACTTGAATAGGCCTTAGATAGCTTGTTTACATTGCTGCATGCCAAGAGCATAGGCGAGGAGGACAGTGCCCACTCATTGCCAGCCTTGTGTCAAAATCAGGACCCTCTAGGGGAGAAAGAAGTGCAGATACATTCACACACATACCAAAGAAATCACTTCTGGAGAACCTGGGCACCTGAAAGGAAATCTCCAAAGACTGATTTTAAAACAACAACAACTACAATGTTTCCTCTTGAGAATAATACATAAGAGAGGTTCCTTCTTTCTTCTGTTAACCATTGGGGATGGGGGGAGAGGCAGGAGAAGGAAGACATCAGGAAAACCTCCAACAGCATTGACTCCTGGCTTCTCTGCAGTTCAGATTGCTGCTTCTCAGTGCCTCTGAAGCAGTCCATGTGCCTCCTCAGCTAGATTCCTGAGGCTTAGCACCTTGGTTCCTGAAATGAACCCCAGTTCTAATTCCCAATTTTAGGAAAACAACATTCCACCCGTCATATGAAAACATCCTTAGACACTCCATAAACCATCTTCCTGGAGGGGCGGCAGCGGGTGGAGGGGAGGAATACCAACACAGGGGAGTTAATAGAGACTTGTATTGTGCACACCTCTGTAGCTGCCTGGCTGTGGGAGCTGCATGAATTTGTGGGCGCCATCATATTGCTGCTTGGTTAAGTGCTCTGTTTAAATAGTTGGACACCCTGCTGATCCGAGATGGGACCGATACACCACACACATGCTAATAAAGCTGTGGTGTAAAAGCTGCAAGGACAGATATTTAGACTGGCAACTGGTTTTACCTACATCGTCTAGCGAACAGGGATTTTCTGGTGTGAATATGGGCCTCAGGCTTTCTTGCATATTTACTGTCATGAACATTAACATGAATGAGGAATGATGATACCTTTAAAAATAAAAGTTGCTGAGGACTGTCAAGTATGCAAAATCTTTTGCCTTCGGTATCTTGTTTTCCCTCACAACACTCCTGTTAAAAATTCACTAGTAATCCCATGTTGCAAACAGAAAGGCTAAGGGTGTTCTCATCCGTATCATTAAGAAGTGCATAGCTCAAGCCTCTCACTATGTTCTGGGTCACATGTGAAAATTGTCTGTGTCAGGAAATAATGTGTAAGAACAATCTAATGTACAATGCATGATTTACATTTAAGCAAAGCTGATCTAAACTTCATCATGAAAATTACCAAAGAGAAACTGAATTCCTCAGGGCTTTCCTTCAGATGCTGGAGGAGTATGTTTTTTTCTGAACTCCAATGCAACTGATCTGTACCTCACAGAAAAACCTGTGGATTGGAACCACACTATAAAATAATAAAATAATAATAATAATAATAATAATAATAATAATAATAATAATAATAATTTGTTACCCGCCTCTCCCTCTGGATCGAGGTGGGGTATAATGCAAATGCCTTCCCACCTTCCAAATATTCTCATTCAGCTCTCAGGTCAAAAAGAGCATCAGGATAAATAAACTACATGTTTAAATATGTATTTAACCCTCCACTGACAGAAACTATGTACCAATCCAGTATAAGGAACAAATGTACCCCAACAAAGCCATAAAATATAATACCTGGTAGACGTCTGGAGTGTGATGCAATTTGATACTTTAAAATCTTGCTTTTGTCTTAAAAGGCATTTACCTTTTGCAGTAAAACAATATAGCTGCACGTAAGTCACCAGGGACAATAATACCCAAAATGTAATGTACAAAAACCTTCATGATTCCAATTAACATTCAAAGCCCTAAATGGCTTGGGGCCAGGCTATCTGAAGGAATGTCTCCTCCCTTATGTATCTGCCCGGACCCTAAGGTCATCCTCTGGTCCTTCTCGGTGAGCCTCTGCCAAAGGAAGTTAGGCAGATGGCTACCAGGAGGGCCTTCTCTGTTGTGGCACCCCAGCTGTGGAATGAGGTCCCTAAAGAGGTTCACCTGGCACCTACGCTAAATTCTTTTAGATGCCAGATGAAGACCAGTTGTCAATGCACTTCAAAACCATTATAAAGCAGTAGTGCAGATTCCGCCCTGGACATTCTTCATGGAGAAGAATATGTTCTTCCTTAGGGCAGGGCGGGAGGGGGGGACATGTTGTTGTTGTTTTTAATTAATCTCAACACTTTATATAGTGCTGAAATTTTGGCCTCCCACAATTCTCCAGATTTGGAAACTGTACAAATCAAAGTCCTGAAAACTTTACTGGACACTTGCAAAGGAATACCTGTTCAGTTCTGCGCTGAAATTGGTGTGTTACTAGTTAAAAGGCTAGCTTGCCTGTATATTTTTTTATCTTCTTGTTTCAAACACAAACAATGGAAGAAAACAAGGTCTGGCCCCAAGAACAATTTTTCTAATTGCTGTAAAAAACCTATTTACAATGGACAGCTCAATTGATAACAGTTCTTTGGATATTCTAAACCACATTTCCCTGTTCTTAAACCAGCAGCTGCTAAAGCAGAATTTAAAAACAGATTTGGGATGTCTTCATCCAGTAGCACTCACCTTTGTCAGCAAACTAAAAACTTTGCCTGGTATTTTATCATTAAACACACATACATACACACACACTACAGAGTATGGAAGTTATTGCCTTGATCCGAAAATACTGCTGAAATGGAAAGCCCTTAGACATTTAAAATTTCAGAATATGTCAACAGCAGCAGGTACCCATTAGAGTTCATGAGACAGATGGCAGAGCTGGCAAATCACAAATCCCGCCCCCACCAAAGCATGACACACCCCAGGCTGCAAACACAACTTACAAGTAACCACCCCCACCACCCCCATTACAAAAGCTAAATAAACACCCAGGCTGCAATACAACCACCCATACAGAAATAAAACCCAGAATAGAATGTAATGTATATGTAACATCCCCAAAGATTACCAACCCCAGCCCCCAGGCTACAATGCAAACACGCCTCTCAAAGCGCACACATAAAAACAACCCCTACTGCAATGCAAAATAATCCCCTCCAAATTAACCCCCCCCCAACAAGCCAAGGCTGCAATGCAAGCACCACCACCCCAAAAAAAACCCACCCCAAAGCATTGGGGCTGCAATACAACACCACTAAATTAAAAAAAAAACCACAAACAAATCCAGGTTGCAATGCAAACACCCTCAAATTATAAACCATAACTCCAGGCCGCACTGCAAAAACACTTCCCCACAAAAAAATTAAAAAAATGAAAAATACACCCCCCACAAGCTGCAATGCAAATACAACCTCCATCCCCTAGAAAACTGTTTAAAAAAACACACACCAAACAAACCAAAGCTACAAAAAACAAATAAACTGAAGCTGTATTGCACCCCTCTCCACAATTACAAAAGAACCGCAGGCAAATACAATACAAGTGCAACCTTACCCCCACTCCACCACTGAAAATTATGAAAGAAAAAAGAAACTCAAACAAATCCAGGCTGCAGAGTGAACACAATTCACTCCGAATATTTTGGAAACAAACAAAAAAATCACAAACAAACAACGCTATTTCTTTCACATGCTGCTGCAGACACTCACTCAAGATGTCACACACTGCCTAGCTGTCTGCATAGTTGACTCAGCTACAAGCACTGAAGTTGAAGAAATTCAAGAACATTGAAGCAGGATTGGCTGGGGGCATCATTCATCCTGCCCCACCATCACCCATAACTTGCAAAAGGTTGTATTTTGATTGGTTCAGTGGAGACACCTGTTTATCCAAACAGGGAAATTGCAGAGCTGTGGTTCCTAATGACCTTCCTAAGCAATTTTGACATTGGAAACTCTAGATTTGGAGGTGAGCCATTCACAGGAAGATTGACCAATTGATTCATGTGCTCCAGCAGCCCTACACTGGCCATCAGAATGGACATGGGCAGGAACAGATTTTGGAGGTATCAAAACATTGTCTTTTTCAAACTCTACATTTCTAATAGAAGCAGAATCTAGCAATTTCCTGCATGTGACACAAGTCCCCTTCCTACAAGGGTTCCATGTTCACTTCATTGTAGATGTATGTATGTATGTATGTATGTATGTATGTATGATTTATTTAAAACAGTTTTAATACTTACATTCCTTTATCTCTGATCTCTTCCCCTCACAAAATGAAGAACCCGGTGAGTGCACTGAGGTGAACATGGAACTTTACAAAAATGTAGTAGTCTGACGCTAACCTGTGGTCAAACTTTCATTACTGGAAAATGGGATTTATTTCTTCTCTGCATCAGTATTTTCAAATTTTCTCTTTCCAAATTCTATGCAAAAATCCTGTAAACTTTCAAGTCTTGGAAATCATGGTTGAAATCCATTTTCAAAAAAAACTGAAATGTTTCTTTACAGCCAGCTCTGATGCACATATATCTAATGTTCCTTTGAAAGCCCTAAACCTAATTTACATCTTTAGCTTGAGGTTAGAATGTGTCTCTCATTAGACATGTAAAGCAAACCAGATGAGATGGATTTCCTTTCATTTGCATAAGTGTGTATAATAACAAAGGAGAAAGCAAGAAAACTTGCCAGTTTCCCCTGCCGCAAGCCACAAAAAATCTGCTCTCTGTTCTCTTGAGGGTTCCATGGATGAAGGTGGCAGCCCTCTGCACTGCAGACAGCTGCCTTCTACACGTGGTCCATGTGTCCTACTTGACAGAGGGCAGTAGGGGTAGAAAGGCAGAATAGTAAAATACCCCAGGAGATGATGATGATGATGATGATGATGATGATGATGATGATGATGATGATGAATTCTGAAATGCCTTCCTTCAATGTCACAGAAAAAACTTGCTGTGCTCTTGAAAAATCATGCTGGAGTTTCATAGATACAAAATCACTTTGTAAATTTTGCTGTTTGATGTCCCAGAGGCCTACAACATTAGTGGACTGATGATTTAAGTGACTGATGGGAGAATCCTGGGGGAATTTAGGAGTTGGCTAGAAAGGCATTTTAGAATGTACTATCCGGCATGATTGCCTTGCACACATGCTAACTTTCTCTTTCTCTTTAGGACAATTCTGTGGAGAACTGTGTTTTGCAAGGGAAGCTAAAGTCCCAAAGTATCTTAGGCCAGATCTAAACCAAGCAGGATATGACACTTTGAAAGCTTTTTAAAAACTGTATAAGGAGTGTGTCCAGGGCCCCAACAGTTGTCATGACTGTTATAAACCATTTTAAAGCAGCAGTGTAGATCCTGCCTTAGACACATCAAGGGGATTTTTGTTGATTCAACAATCCCTGGGATTATGTAGCAATAAGTATTTCATTTCAGTTTGGCCTTGATAAGAATTCACCAAAATTTGCAACATTCTCCATATTCAGGATTAACACAGCTCGAATTAGGATACTTACTTCAGTGAATCATAAACGACTCCGAAGCTTAAATGGCCTTTCCTTTCCCATAGAAGAAATTCATATTATATGCAAGAGCTAAACTTTAACTCCATTTACTTTCTTTATTAGGTTTTTGTTTTCCTAGCTTTGTAACCATACTCTAGGCATGATCCAGGTGAAATTAAGAAAAATTATGTTGGGCTTTGCCAAAGACGACACAGTTGCTGGAACTTTAGCCTTACCTAGACGTACCATAAAGTCCAGGGGAGAGGAGGAGAGACCTTGCGTTGTGAATAATGCGAGATCTCACCCCCATTTACATGTAAGGCATGATGACCTCAAGAAGAGAGGCGTCACTCCTGCCATTTTTTTATTTTTAAAGGGCCGGTAGCACACAAGCAACTCAAAGTAAGTTTTTTTTTTTTAAAAAAAAATTGATTTCTCCGCTCCCCCCACCCTAGCTTCAACGGGCAAAGTTTCCGGTGAGTAAGCACGCAGAGCTGGCTCAAGCCGTGGCAATGGGCCACACCTTCTGCGGTCGCGGGCTCAGCCTGGGACCGTGGAAACAGGGGGCACAAAGTGTTGGGCTGTATCCTAGGGCCAGGGAGGGATGATCCCTCCCTGATCCCGGGATCCTCTGTGCATCATCTGGACACACAGGGAAGATCCCGGGGTTCGCCCCAGGATAAAGGCTAGTTTAGCTAAGGTCTTCTCAAGGGAAGGAGCAACTGCTTTTGCCATGCTCTGCCAACTAACATGCATTATTGCCACTTGGTACCTGGGGCATTCTAGTGGGCAGCAGCAAGTGAAGACAGCTTGAGCCTTTTCTTGATCCTGAGCAGTGGCTGCATTGATGCCAGTTTGTGTTAATAATAATAACAACCATTTTTCACCTCAGTAAAAATTGGTGTTGCCATATAGCCAATCAGATTTGACATCACTGACAGTAAATGAAACAAATTTGGCTTGAGGCTTCCTTATTCTGAATTAGCTCTTCTTCTTCTTCTTCTTCTTCTTCTTCTTCTTCTTCTTCTTCTTCTTCTTCTTCTTCTTCTTCTTCTTCTTCTTCCTCCTCCTCCTCCTCCTCCTCCTCCTCCTCCTCCTCCTCCTCCTCCTCCTCCTCCTTCTCCCTGGGTGATATCATTGCATAGCCAAATCTGTGATGTCACTTTTCCTTAGGGGTGGAACGAACTAGTTTGAAAGAAACAAACTAGTATCAAATGAGCAGCCAGTCAAAGGCTCTGAGCAAATGTAAAAGAGATAAGCCTGGGGACAGGGTATTCATGGTCAACATTCTATTCCCTCCCCCTGCAGCCCCCTCTTTCATGGCAAAAATATTGCAAACATTGGCACTATAAGACACATGGTTCTTCGTGTGTCTTATCATGTTTGATATTTTAATATTGTTTTTAGCTGTTTTATATTTTGTATGTTTTGATAATGTTGTAAGGTGCCTTGGGTCTTTTATCAGAAAGGTGTCTGATAAATTCAATAATAATAATAATAATAATAATAATAATAATAATAATAATAATAATTCAGATGAACCTTATTTTCTAATCTCATTTATTTGAATGTGAAAACTAAGCACAATGTTATATCTCTCATTGGGAGCAATGGGATTTTAAAATGGTTTGGCTGGATTATCCCCATGTTCTTTGGCTCTGCTCTCATATTATTACACCTTGCCTCTCATTCCTGGAGGCTCATAATCCACTCATGCTCTAGCTAAAGGACATCATCCCAATCACTTTGTCAAAAGAAGCAAGACATTTCCCCACCAAGGGAAGAGCACAAGGCCACATCAGTTGACAGAAGAGCTGACAGAGAGCAAGCTCCAGAGAGTTCTTAGATTTATGTTTCTTGAAACACACCATCTCCTGTCAAATTGCACTCAATATGGGAAAATTATGGAGTCTTGCAAAGGAGAGCAGGGGAAAGCCTCAATTCCAAGCTGAAGCAGGGGATTAATGGCTGAAACTATTTTCTTCGGGGAGCAATCTAAGTGTTATATTTACATTTGGCTTGGAATTATTTGCAGGGAGGAATTTAAAATGCAAATATTTTAAAAGCATAGAATGTTCGTAGAGAAACTGAGTGTGGGTACTTGTGTTTTCCTTAACAAGAAATAAAGTGAACCATTTTCTTGACTTTCTTTACTGGAATCTTAATGAGACTATAATTACTATTGGGGGGAAATGGGGTGGGAGTGGGGGGAAATGTAGCACTTTAACGGCTCATTGTTGCTATCCAGAAGGGGGCTTCAAATTTCTTTCTTTTTTTAAATTAAAACTCTTCTTTATTTTCCACAGTCTGTGATCCTCAAGCCACTTTCTGTGGAGCAGTCCTGTAGACGTTTAAGTGATGTTAACAAGAGTGGAGCAGAACTGTTCCTGTGTATGTGATTTGAGAAGTGTCACCATACAGTATGGTCCAAAATCTTTAAGCCTTGAGAATTTGCACTGTAATATAAGTGCAAATATAAGCTGGCTCAGGACTGACTTTATTTATGGAGCACACTGTATGCTGCCTTTGTTCAAATGCACTCACAGTGACATTTATGAGAATATCCTGTTTTATCTTTACAATAGCCTTTGAAGTAGATGAAGCTGAGACAGGAACTTTCCCAACGTAACTGATGGAGCCACAAAGCTAAGTGGGGATTGGGATACCTGCTTTGGAGGCTGAATTGGGGCTTCAGAATCAGCCCCGATTCATTTCGGCCTGGTGTGGCCTGGATCCAACCCACTCCAGATCCAGACCAATTCAGTATGGATTGGCCCACATTGCCTTGAAATTTGGATGCGGAGCCAAAGTGGTGCACAGCCCTCATTTGAACCCAAGTGCTCTCAGCCCATGTTCAACATCTACTGAACCACACTTTCACAGTCAAACGGTTGTAATAATGATACTCTGAAAGTTGTTGTAACAACAAAAATGTAATGAAAATGGAGGCGGTTGTGGGGGACAACTTCCAGGAACAAGTATCGTAAGTGGTGGTAAAGGGATAGTTGACATCATACTTTGGCCATAATCATCTCTGTCCAGCAGTGGTGAACAACACATGTAAACCTGTTTCCTTGAGTGAGTGTGGATCCTCTCCCAGATTGGGTCACACATATGCAAAAGAGTCCTGTGTCTATGATTTCCCTTGCTGGATGGCTGCATCATTCCAACTGCTAGATTGGAACCACATATGTAGTGATTCTGCATTTGAAGAACACGGAGAAGACTAAATCCAAGCACCTCTTTCTCTCTTGCAATAGATGACCTGCATTTCAAAGCGGATAGCACTATCCAAGTGATCAGTGTATATGCATTCAGCCACTACATTTATGCTCACTGCTGCCAGGGACAAGGAGTTGTGTTAAGGAACAGTGCAGCAGAGTTGACTTCCTCTATACAGCTGCACCCCAGACCACTCAAGTGATTCCTTCCCCATATGACCAAATTTTATTGTGCTACTGCCAGCCCCATGACACAGTAAAAAGTGATGGTAAAAATAAAATAAAATCCAGCTTTGAACATAGGATGAAACAACCGCACACATAATCTCAAACCTACATATCCCTATAGCACATTCAACTGGAGGAATTATCATTAATATGCTGAAGATCTATAAAGCATCTGGTTATTAGGGGGGATGTTCTGCATTAAACACTCCATAAAAATGGATTTTTCTGCCACTGCCAGAACCACTGATGTACAGATCTTCAGAAAACAAAAGAATCACAAAACCATTATGAATGGCAATACATCTACAAAGAAGCACACAAGCATGGCAGAGATTTGATCAAGCTCTAGCCAGATAAGCTGCCTAAATATTTCCACACATGTAATTTTCTGGCACATATGGGGAAAAAATCCATTGGCTAGAAATGACTTATAAACAAAAATATAAAACTTATAAAACAAAAATATTATGTCTCTCCAAGTCTGATGGATGTAGCTCTAATGAAAGGGGAACCTGAGGTGAGCCGCTGTTATTCAGTGGGGAAAGCACATGGCATTCTGATATTGCGTTCTATGGTGTACATTTGCTACATATTAAATTAGTTGCAACCATCTTGTTCTGGTTTTATTGCTCTCTTACAGAATGTTCTTTACACCTCCTATTGTCAAACATGTGTGCTCTGGAAGAGCTGCCTCATTCTCAATTAACACCATTTATTTATTTTTATTTATTTATTACACTTACACACCACCCCCATAGCCAGGGCTCTCTGGGCGGTTTACAGAAATTCTAAAATTAAGATAAAAACGAGTATACAAAATTTAAAATTCTAAAATGCAGAACATACATAAAGCATTAAAAACCGTTTAAAAACTAAACATGTGGGTGATTAAGATGTGCCGCCATATGCCTGGGCAAAGAGGAAAGTCTTAACGTGGCGCCGGAAAGATAGCCGCATTGGCGCCAGGCGAGCCTCGTCAGGGAGATTGTTCCATAGTCTGGGGGCCACCACCGAAAAGGCCCTGTCCCTCGTTGCCACATTCCGAGCCTCTCGGAGTAGGCACCCAGAGGAGGACCTTAGATGTTGAACGTAGTGACTGGGTATATTCACGTCGTGAGAGGCGTTCCATCAGGTATTGTGGTCCCAAGCCATGTAAGGCTTTATAGGTCAAAACCAGCATCTTGAATTGGGCTCGGAAACATACAGGCAGCCAGTGCAAGTGGACCAGACAAGGTGTTATATGGTCGAACCTTCTGGTTCCCGAAATCAATGTGGCATTTTGCACGAGCTGCAGCTTCCGAACGGTCTTCAAAGGCAGCCCTATGTAGAGTGCATTGCAGTAATCTAACTTGGAGGTTACCAGAGCATGGACAACTGAAGCCAGGTTATCCCTGTCCAGATAGGGGTGTAGCTGGGCCACCAACCGGAGTTTGTAAAAGACACTCCATGCCACCGAGGTCACCTGAGCCTCAAGTGATAATGATGGATCTAAAAGAACCCCCAAGCTACAAACCTGTTCCTTCAGGGTGAGTGCAATCCCATCCAGAACACACCCCTATCCTGTCTAGGCTTTTACATGTGAATTCTCTAGTCAACAAAAATGCATATAAGCCTACTCTTCCTTTTTTTTAATGGATCCATTCTATTACTTAAGAAGAAAGTCCTCTAGAGCAGGGATTGGGAGACTTCTGCAGTATCTACTTTGTTTGCTATTAGAACCTTGAAGTCTACCACCTGGACCCAAGTGCATAATAGTGGCTCAGGTGGACAAGCATATGACAAAACTTACAGGGTGATTCTAGGCATATGCTCAACCTGAGCATCCAGGTTCAAGGCTGAATGAAGGAGTACACTCAAACTGTGAACCTGAGTCTTCACATGGAGTATAAGCCCATCTAGCATGGTTGAATCTCTTTTGACTGACCAGGAGTACCTCTGTCTTGTCCTCATCCAATTCATTACTGACATTAGACATTGATGAAGGCCTTCCTTGAAAGGAAAGATAAAGCTGGGTGTCATCAGCATACTGGTGGCACCAGACCCCAATGCACCAGATGCCCTCTCCCAGCAGTTACATGTATTTGTTAAATAGCATGGGGGATAAGATGAAACCCTGAGGGACACCTAGTTTCAGAGCCACAATGTTGAGCAGAAGTCCCCCAGCACCACCTTCTGAGATCTCTCCTCCAAGAAGGACTGGGGCTACCATAAAATGGTGCATCCAATTCCAGTCAGGTGGTCCAGAAGGATAATATGGTTGATGGTATCAAAAGCCACTGAGAGTTCCAGCAGAACCAAGAGGAACACCCTGTATAGTTTCCAGAGTAGATCATCCATGAAGGCCCCCAAACAGTGTTTGTCTCATAACAAAGCCTGAAACCATATTGAAATAGATCTAGATAATCTACCTCAACCAGAAATACCTGGGATGCAATCACATGCTTCAACACCTTGACCAAAAATGGAATACTGGAGATTGGCTGGAAAATTAACCAATATGGTAGCTTCAGTGAGGTAGGTAGGTAGGTAGGTAGGTAGGTAGGTAGGTAGGTATATATATATATATATATATATATATATATATATATATATATATACACACACACACACACACACACACACACACACACACACACACACCACCACCACCACCACCACCACCACCACGTCTTCTAGACATAATAGAATCACATCTTCTTGTAAAGGGGCATTCACCACTACTCTTCCCCCCCCCATTGCTATTTAAGGCAGGCAGGTGGGAAGAGCAAGGGTCAGGCATACACATGGAAAGCCTCACACACTTAGTAGGCCTTTGGAGATAACCAGCCTGATTTGGAAGCCTTGATCAGGTGGGGGGAAATGCCCTGGGAGGACAATACAGGCTCTGTTTCTTCTAATCTGTAGGCTTGAATGATTCACCAGGAGGGGAGTAGTGTGGCCATGGGTCCTACTTCACAGAGGTCAGACCTCTGGGCTATCTACTCCAAGTCCATTTCAAAGAAAAAGAAATATAAGAAAAAGAGAGTAGAGGCCTTGAAGTTGCCCATCCACAGTTAGCACCTGAACATCAGACTGAGCAGGCACACAAGTCAGCTGGTCACAGTGTTCTCCACCACAGGAAGATGTAGTTTTATTTAAATTATAGCTTTTATTTCTAAATGTTCATCTGTACATGCGTATGCAAAATCTATGGAAGTGCCCTTCCTAAAGTGGCAACAGGGCTCAGTATTTATTGTTTTAATGCAATGTTCTTGAGAGGTTCATGCACTAGGAGGCTTGTAAACCACTGTTAACGGACAATGTAGTTTACAATCTTCCTGCATTTATTCTCGGTATAACAGTATGACATAATCAAATTACTACACTACTGCTTTAAAACAGTTTATAACAGTAGTGACAACTGTTGGGGCCCAGGACACACGCCATAGACCATTTTGAAAGTGTCATATCCTGCTTGGTGCAGATCTGGCCTAGGAATATAATCCAGTGTTTTTTCTCACTAACCCCACCCCCCACTTTAAGCCTTATTGCCTCTTTTAGGGATAACGCTTAGGCCTTAGCTAGATGACGGATTAGCCCGGGCTGATACCCGGGATCGCCCCTGTGTGTCCAGATGACACACAGGGGATCCCAGACTCAGGCAGGGGTCAACCCTCCCTTGCCCCGGGGTAACGGGCACCACTTTTGGCCCAGTATTTCCCGTGGCCTTGGGCTGAGCCCGAGACCGCAAGCGTGTAGACCGTTCCACCGCTTTCCCCAGCTACTGCAATTACTCATGAGTAGCTGGGAAAAGCAGCGATGGGGTGCAGCACTCCTCGGGAGTGCTGCGGCCATCAGGGCTAGAGTGGGGGGCACGGGGAAAGCCATTTTTTTTTTTAAAAAAAAACCCACATACCTGAGCGCACGAGCGTTCGTGCGCATGGCCCCTTTAAGGCGGAAAAAATGGCGGATGCGACGGGGCCCTTTCTTGAGCTCGTCGCGCCTGAGCTGTAGACTACGTTGAGAGCCCATGATAGTTGCATCACAGGTTCTCCCCTCCTCACCACCAGATTATCAGGTAGGTCTAGCAAAGGCCTTAGATAGGTACAGGCACAGTTGGGACAGGGACAGGCATGAGGGTGCACACCCTACCAAGGACCTAACAAGAGCTCCCCGGGAGCTGCTGCTCCTCTTCACGCCTGCAAGCTGCTTTTTCACCTGCCTCTGTCTCTGACACGGACAACCGTGGTGGTGAAAAGGAGAAGCAGTAGATGCCTCTGTCTACTTTCTCACTGACTGTCAAGCGAGGAAGTGGTCGGAATGATGAGGAAGAGCATGAAAAGCTAGCAGCTGGTGACAATGGCAGTAAAAAAGCAGGCTCACTGAAGAAGCGGGGGGCACTCAGGGTCCCTTGTCCAAGGGCCCTCATGAACCTGGAACCACCACTGCCCTAAAACAGAAGATAACAGCACTATAAGGATTATTCAAAATTCTGCCTATTGACACCATCCTCCTTTAGCTTCCTTTCTCTTTCCTTTGCTTCACTTATGAAGAAGAAAGTTGCCACCATCACATAACACTCGGATGTTAACCACACTAGACCTGTGCCCCTGCCAGCTACGCAAGCAAGCAAGCAAGCAGGGAACTGGGCTGTATATCTCTGTGCTGATTCAGTAATCTAAGTCTGCTTTTAATTTCCTTTCTCTCATTTCCTTTCATCCTGTGAGAAATAACTATGAGGTAAATCAAATGGCCTATCTCCACAGGCTACCCTTGGCTTGGCATATGAAGGCCTGTAAAGAAAGGGTCTGTCAGTCCTGTGGTTGCCTGACAAAGTGGGCTCTGTTAGTTTTAAGAACATTTTGATTCCCAAATGTTAATTGGTCTTCTGCAGATCATGCCACTGGCTACGTGAATGCCGTAGACTCAGCAATCACCATTTGCTGTCTTTTAAATGCAGGACACATCCAAGCATGTAAATACACACACACTAAGGCTGTGATCCGCTTCTCTTCAGTTCAGAGAAGCAATAGCAAACCGGGGTGATCCACCTCCGCTACAGGCGGAGGAGAATCGGATCGGGGGGCTGGAGAAGCATGGCGAAGAGAAGCGACCATAAGCGGATCGCTCCTCTTTTCGCGGAGCGCTCTGCCCGCCAGTTTGGATAATTTCCCCCAAAGAATTGCATTGCGGAAAAGATTAGTGGATAACTTTTTTTGTTTTTCAAGCTACCTACTTGAAACTCGCTGTGCTTAGAGAGTCATGGGTGGGGGTCATTTTGAGCCTATTTTCAGCACTTTGTGTGCTGCAGTTTGCTTCCTATAATTTTTTTTAAAAATAGGGTAAAAAAAGCGGGAGAGGTACCTTTTTTTGAAGTGCTGAGAGGCAGATTCAACTCCCAATCATGATCACCTGATGAAGCATCCTCCAATCTCAAAGTTGGAGGGGGGGGGATAAGCAAAATGGGATACTTCGTAACTTGGGATACTGGGAAACTTTTCTTTCTTAGTCTCTGAACTGACTTTTCCCAGTGTTTTTTAAAACAGTAGTCCCACCAAACACACAAACACAACCTGAAATCATATACTAAGCAAATAAATAACAGATACGAAACACAGCACTGCTACCCACCCTAACCTTGGTGAACAACTGAATAGATGTGGTGCAAGGGGATGAGGTCCCCTAGGGCATGTGGACGTGCCCAGTGCACACTCCTGCCCTTGGAGGGTAATCAGAACCCTCCAAAGGTTAACCAGTGGAGAAGCTATGCCTGTCATGAGTTGAAGTGCAAGTTAGCTTCTTAAAGACTGTCAAATAAGCAGAGTTCCCCTCCCCCTGGGCACGTCCACTTTCCTCTTACTGGTAAAAGACAGACATAGCTTTTTTTTTTTTTAAGTATTCTTGTTGTTGTGATTCAGCAACACTGCTGCTTTTAATTCCACCCCTCCTTTGTTTATTTATTTATTTATTACATTTATAATAAATGTAATAAATAAATTACATAGCCCAAGCTCTCCTGGCTTTCCCTCTTCAGTGAAGTCAGGCAGGCTTTCATTGTGGTTCAACTCCTTATTGTTGTTGTTGTTGTTGTTATTGTTGTTATTATTATTACTATTAGTATTAATTAGTACTGCTATTATTAACGTTATTAATGGCTATGATCACAGTGCAGTCAATCAACTCTGAAGCAAGGATCACAAAGCTTTACTCTTATGCTCCTAGCCTCCTAGTTATGGGCTGCAAAAGAAAAGGCATCTCTCTGTGCTCTTCCCACCTCACAGGGACGGTTTGCATTACTGGCTTTGAAACAATCCTTGGTTCACTTCGTTGTGCCCCCAGAAATGTCTGCTGCATGCCTGCCTTCCCGTCTCCGCCTGGGTGCTGTTGTGGTGGGGTATCTGCTGGGACTTACTTCCCCATAGATCTATGTCATAGTCGTACATCTCTGCCTGCCTCTCTGCCCTCCTGGTGCCTGGGAGATGTAATACATGATGGGCTTTGTGGTTCAACCCCACAAGCCTCTGGCATGCTTGCTCCCAGTGCTGCCTGTTCTCCTCTGTGCCCGCCTCGCAGGGGTGGTTTGTGCGTATCTTGCTTTGACTCAGGGAGGGTATCCTTCCGTGTGATAAAAGGCAGATGCATTGCATGCTCTTGGTGTGTGGGTGTGTGTGTGTGTGTGTGTGTGTGTGTGTGCATTTTTGGAAGTTTTTCACCTGAGATGAAGATCCTTATTTAGAAAAAAAATCTTGATTCTCCGAAATCATCTGTGTTATTGATTGCTATGGGCAAGCAGTTTGCAATGGATCCCTATGGGCAGATATGGTTTCCTTATGGGCATACTGTCCTTGGTGGGGGATTTTTCATATATTCCCCCAAAATCAGTGGAGGCTTTGATTTCCTTCCAACTAAGCATGGAGGTGGATACATGGATAAGCTGTCATGGTGCCTAACTTAAGGTTTCTAACGTGAAAACTGATGGAGTTCTAGCATGGGATTTCAATTGGGGTGAGTTAAAAGGGAAAAAAATTGCCAAAAATCAGTGGATGATGGGATTTGCTTGAAGCTTGTCATGAATGTGGATCTAGATGGCATCTGTGAGGGTGCCCACTTTCAAGTTTGTATCTGTAAAAATGTCGGAGTAAATCAAATTTCTGAAAATGGGGTGTCGGATTTTCAAAAATTCCCCGAAAATCAGGGGATGCCTGGATTTGCTTGAGGCTTGGCATGCATGTGTATACATGGATAAGGTCTCATGGTGCCAATTTTGAGGTTTCCAACATTAACAAAAAAAAGTTATAGGCATTTGGATTTCAATGAAAGTCTATGGGGGGGGGGGGGGGAAACTGAGCTCCGATCCGGATCCGGAGCTCCACAGTGAAGTGAAGCAGATCATAGTCGGATTGCTGCGGAGCGGACCCAATCCGGAAGTTGTGAATCTGGAAGAGAAGTGGATCGGGGGGGTCCGTGCACAGCCCTAACACACACACACACACAAACACACAGTTTTAAACATACAATATGTAAATAAATAATGAATATCTGTAGTTAAACTGAGGAGATTACCCTACCCTATCTAACTGATTGTGGGGATGGACTTTGAGAGATTTCCTTTTTTTAATCTTTAGCACTCATGTTCTGGGGATGTAATGAATTCACAAGGGTGAAGAAGCACTTCTGGCATTGCTTAGGTACAGAATAGGTTGTTCAATAAGTGGTAGTGGGGTTACTGAATGGGATTACACTCCAAAGACTGCGTTTGCAGCTTGGGGGTACTTCTGGATCCATTGCTCCAAATGACAGCCCAGATAGATGTGACAGCCAGCTGATATGCCAACTGCGCCTCTTCCTAGAGTTAGAAGACCTAAAGATGGTAGTGCACGCGCTGGTAACTTCGAGGTTTGACTTCTGCAATGTGCTCTACATAGGGCTACCTTTGTAACTAGTCCTGAAACTTCAACTAGTTCAAAATAGGTCACTGGTACACCTAGGGGTGACCATATTACACCAACTTTAAAATCACTTCACTGGCTGCCAACTAGTTTCCGGGCAAAGTATGAAGTGTTGGTTATTACCTTTAAAGCACTATAAGATTTGGGTCCAGGTTACCTGTAGGATCACCTTCTCCCATATAATCCGCCCTGCACACTCAGGTCCTCTGGGAAGAATTTACTCCAGTCAGCCACAACTAGGCTGACAACCACTACCCAGAGGACCTTCTCTTCTGCCACTCCCAGACTGTGGAATGGCCTGCCGGGAGAGATCCGCCAGCTTAATAGTCTTTCTGAATTTAAAAAAGCTATAAAGACAGCAGGCCTACCCAGTTAAATTTTAAACCTAAGAATTTTAAGATGTTGTGATAGTTATTTTAATATTGCATCAATTTTATATGCTCTTTTAGCCAGTTTTATGTATTGTATTTTTGCATTTAATGTTGTTCCCTGCCTCAATCCAGAGGGAGAAGCGGGTAAGAAATATGTTGTTGTTGTTGTTGTTGTTATTCACACACCTGGAGCTTGCATGGTGTTTCCCCTTTCATTGGATTCCATTTAGAACCAGTGGTAGGGTGACGAAATGACAGGATTAACCTGACTTTGTCCAGGGTTTTGTTCTCTCCTGACTGTCAGGGGAGATTTTCTGTAATTTTCTATAATGTCTGAGAATTACATGCTTCTCCCGCCCCCACTGCTCCAATTGGGGCCTTAAAGGGGAAAGCGTGTCATTCCTGGACATTATAGAAAAGGCTCCAATTGGAGTGGAGGCGGGGAAAGTGTGCTTTCCAGGGCTTCCAGAAAGTGTGCCAAACCACCCCCCCATGCTGACACCATTACTGTGGCAGTGGGGGGTGACATTCTTCCAGAGGCCCCAGAAAGTGCACTTTCCCATCTCCCCCACTGGGTGTCCCCTTTTTTGGTTTCCAAATATGGTCACCTTACCAGTGTGGTACAGTGGTTAGAGTATTGGATTGGGACTGAGGAGACTCAAGTCACCACTAGAGCTGTGGTCTGCCCAGATTTGCCCACCCCTGCTCTGAAGAAAGAGAACAAGAAGAGAGGGGTCAACTACATGCTGCATAATGGATGTAATCTTTAATTTGACTCTGAAGTATATAGATCTTAGAGCAACTCTTAATATCTACACCCCAATTTCTTTGATTCTGCTGACAATGGCTATACCCTCCAAGTTATTTTATTATATTTCACACAAGCTGTAAAGAACCATTATACAACTGTGATACGTTATGCTTTAGTTATCAAATTTCCAATTTGGAAATGGGTAGCAAGAGGGAAAAGGTGTGGGCCAGATGTACACCTTGTGTCAAATCATTACAAATATGGAATAAAAAGCAAGACATAACGCTATGAGCATCATCACACAGGGGAAAAACCACATTTCTTTAGCGTCGCCTATCTGCTTGCATTTGTCTCTCATTACTTTGTCTTTCAAATGAGGAAGTAAACAACATGCCTGTGGGCCATTTGGATCGTGCTGCTTCTCCTGCATACAGCAGGAGATTGCAGCAACTTCCATCTCAAAAAAATAAGCTGGACTTACTGGGGTGTTTTTTTGTGGAGCAAAGAAGGCTAGAAGCGGCAGGAGGGATGCAGACAACGTCGTGAGAGGGACCTGTGAAAACCCGTGAGGGCCCAGCAACGAGTGTGCAATAAAACACTCATTTGATGACACCCTATGAAAGTGGTATATAGAATGTGGATTGTGCCCGAACAGTTATCAGTGCACTTCAATACTGTTATAAAGCACTAGTGCAGAACTAGGCTGGGATGTGCATGGGAATCAGTTGTTCCTAGCACATCTATTGGAGGGCGGGGGGTGTTGTTGTGGTGATCCCACACAGGAGTGGTACCTTTTCCCCACTGCCCCAAATCATTCAAAAACTTCTGAGAGATGTTCTGCATCATCCCTAATTTAACCATTTTGTTTCCCAGGTTTTCCAGTTTTCATCATGTTTAGCTTCCAACTACTCCCATGCCTGTGTATTTAAAGATGAGGCAGCTGGGAAGCTGGGAATTCTAAAAACTTCTTCGTGTCTAATGTCATGAAGGGAAATTCAGTTATTATCTCTAATAAAACACAGGTGTTTAATACGTTTTTCAGCAGTCTTGCCCCCGACATGCAGCACAGCAGAACAATAACTTTGTCAGCCTTTTTGTAACACTATCCCAAATTGTACAGTTGAAAATTTCCCTGTCAAATGACAACTGCCATTACCTCAAGAGTTTACCAGCTCCCAGAAGGTTTCCCAAGACCCCTTGGGCTGCTGCATTTTACAGATTATGTTACAAAACTAAAATATACATTAAAATGTGATCTTGGCAGAGGGCTAGTTATCTTGTCAAAAGCAATGTAGGAGCAAAGGAAGGATAGAACCTTCAAAAAATTAATGTTCATTGTTGAACATCGTTTCTAACACACACGTTCTACAGAGGCACATTTTTACTGCTTTCTCTTTTTATTTCCAAATGTAGGATTCAGTGCTAATACAGATGTATGCATACATATACAGGCACACATACTTATTTTGGAACGCCATATGAAATTTTTTGCTATTCTGAGCTGTTCTACAAATATTCACACATAATATGCTAATATAACAACATGGACTCTCCTTCTTTCCACAAAATAAAATCTCAGAAAAGGATCATTTTCTGAGCCAACTCAGATTTCGGTAATGACCTTCTTTCTCCTTTCTCCTCAGCTCCTGCACAACAGCTTTTTGGGTAGATAAAGAGAAAGAGGGAAGTTGTTTTTGGGGGGTGGGAAGGTAGTGTGGAGGACATATTGCTTCTCTATACGCAGGAAAAATTCCATGCCTTACCATGGTTTTCGTCCTTGTAGTAATCCCAGCACTGCAACATGTTTCTTCACATGCTTTGTGATTTGTTCCCTTCTTGGAAAGGCCCCATTGTGTTTTAATGAGGCAGCACCATCTAGGCGAGATCTACATGAAGTAAGATACAACATGTTGAAAACTGTTTGAAAGCTGTAGATGGAGTGTGTCCTGGGCCCCAACAGTTGTCACTACTGTTATAAATTATTTTAAAGCAGTAGTTTAGATCCTGCCCTAGTGATGGAAAGATCCCGCAATATCTGGATAATACCACAATATCTGTGGTTTACTCCAAAGCGTGATTTCCAGCTGTGGTCGATATCATGCAATGGACCTGCAAACGTCTGTGAGTGGCCAATCACAAGCATACTACGAATTGCTCATTTAGAGAAGTGCATTAAGGATGAGGAGGGCTGGTAGTGATAGCAAAAGAGAAGCCAGGAATTCTTCTCTTCACTGGACTTTGCTCCAATTCAAAGGATGTAATACAGTAAAATTTGTCTCTCCTTTGAGGCAGTCTCTTACAAAGCTCCAATGTTCTTCTTGGAATCCAGCTTGGGAGAATTATCTGTAGCCGCCACATTGCATCCTGCATCTAAGGCATCTATTTTTAACAACTGTTAGATTGGGGGGGGGGGGGAGTTAATTCCTGTACCTTTAATTTGAGAGTTGAAAGAGATACAGTAAACTCTTTTCAAAACCTCTGTTCCAAATTGATTTATGAAACGCAAAGCTGAAAGACATAACCAAAAGAGTAATGTATTGCAAAACTTGCTTGTCTTCACTATTTCAGACTGTTACAAGGTAGCTTCTGTGAGCAGTACTGACTCCATTTTGAAGCGACCCAAAACCCCACCTACAGACTGAGAGCATTCACAGAAGGCCTGGGTCAAGTAATCATTTCCTGATAGACTTCTTCAGATCACACACACAAAAAAACCCTCAAGTTAGGGGGAAGAAAAAGGCTAGCTCTCTCTCTCTCTTTAGAAAGAGAAACACATAGTATACAACACATTCCAGCTGGCTGCCATGAGTGAGTGCTTTGCCGGGCTGTATTCTTTTTCCCTCTTCACCTAAGACCAAGAGTTGCAACGCTTCCCAGTTCTGGTCTACAGGAAAGGGCTACAGCCCAAGGAAAGGTATACTGCCTTTAAAGATTCCCTCTACTCTTTCCCCTGCTGTCTGTGTGTGTATGCTCTTAAGTCTCAAAAAGTCTATTTTTCAGTATTGAAACTGCTTCTAAGCTTCTACTTGCTCAGCTAATTTCTCCAAAACTAGCTTGTGCCTTTGTATTTGTTTCAATTTCAATAAATGTGCCATTGTGGCGTTATCCCCTTCAGTGCTGTAAGTTTCTTGAGTAAGAATCGCCTTACTTAGCCACAGATTAGGGTGACCAACTGTCAGGATTTCCCCGGATTTGTCCTGGTTTTTGTTCTTTCCATGGTGTCAGGGGGGATTTTCTATAATTTTCAATAATGTCCTGGAATGACACACCTTCCCCTTTAAGGCTGCCATTAGCATGGCAGGAGGGAATGACATGCTTTCTTGAGGCACATCATTCCCCCACCCTGAGCTCCAATTGAGGTCTTAAAGGGGAAAGTGGGTCATTCGTGGACATTATAGAAAAGGCCCCAATTGGAGTGGATGGTGGTGGTGTAGAATGAAATCCTTTCCCCTCCTCCACTCCAATCGGGTTCTTTAAGGTGGCGGGAGAATAATGTACTTTCTGCAGGACTCAGAGAGCTGCTTCCCCACACACACACTAGGTGTCCTCTTTTTTGGCTTCCCAAATATGGTCACCCTACCACAGATGCTCTATTGCCAAGGTCAAAAGATTCCTTATAAGCGGGTGTAAGTCTTATTAGAACGTGTGCAAGTTTGTACACGGGTCTAATGAGAGCACATCACGTAACAAGACAGTTGGTGGAGGATCACATGTTCACATGTTCCTTCACATAAAAAACTAATGTAAGCATGCAGATATGCATACCCACACAAACAAGCTGCAAAGATACAGCCTAGAAAAGGTTGTACTATGTTGTCCTTCTGTTTCAAAGTGAGAGTTAGTGTTCTTCAGAAAATATAATTCCCATTTAGTTACTGGTATTCTTGAATATTGTACTATTGTTTTCAAAATGGACTCTTAGGCCTTAGCTTAGGGTGACCAACTGTCAGGATTTCCCCGGATTTGTCCTGGTTTTTGTTCTTTCCATGGTGTCAGGGGGGATTTTCTATAATTTTCAATAATGTCCTGGAATGACACACCTTCCCCTTTAAGGCTGCCATTAGCATGGCAGGAGGGAATGACATGCTTTCTTGAGGCACATCATTCCCCCACCCCGAGCTCCAATTGAGGTCTTAAAGGGGAAAGTGGGTCATTCGTGGACATTATAGAAAAGGCCCCAATTGGAGTGGATGGTGGTGGTACAGAATGAAATCCTTTCCCCTCCTCCACTCCAATCGGGTTCTTTAAGGTGGCGGGGGAATAACGTACTTTCTGCAGGACTCAGAAAGCTGCTTCCACACACACACACACTAGGTGTCCTCTTTTTTGGTTTCCCAAATATGGTCACCCTACCTTAGCTAGACTTAAGGTTTATCCCGGGATCATCCCTGCCTGCTCCCAGGATCCCCTGTGTGTCATTTACATGAACAGGGATGAGCCCGGGACGATCCCGAGATAAACCTTAGGTCTAGCTAGGTCCTTAGATTCACTTGAAACAAATAGCATTTAAAAATGGCCATGAGGGTGTTGCTATGCCATGAGGAGCCAATCTGACATCTGTATGCAAAATTAAGGGACGACTGGCACATTCAATGCAGCTACTCCTCCCAAGTTGCCTGGAACTAGTATTCAACCCATACGGATCATCTGCCATCCAGGTGCAAGATTTAGGGAATTATGAGCTATGCATAATCCATACACATTTTTTCCCCACAGGAGAAAAGCAGAGCATGGGTATACACACATATATTGGAGTAAGTCCCATTGACCTCAATGGGACTTACATATTGAGTATAGACATGTATAGGATTGCAGTGCAAGTGTTGTTTGCAAGGAAAGCCTCCATGTATTTGCAGCGCAAAGTTACAAATAGCCTTTGTGTTCCATTTCCATCCTGTTGGCATTCAAAATAGCTCCCCCCCCCAAAAAAAAGCACATAATTTTATGGGAATAAAAAGGAGGTGTTTGTGGGTTTTTAAAGGAAGAAAGGAAGAAAAAAGAAGATGTACGTGTGTGTGTGTGTGTGTGTGTGTGTGTGTGTTTTCCTTCAGAATATTCAATTTATATTTTGTCCTGAAAACAGTAAGGAAATTTTCCTTCAAAAATGTTTTATTCATATCTAGTTTCCCACCCATGTCCAACCCCTGATCACCATGGATTTAGGAAGGGATGTACTGTATATGCATTTCTCAACCCACCCACAACCACAGTGGTGGTGGTGGACACGCAACTCTGCAGACAGCAACAAAAAGTCATTTTGCTGTCTAGCCTTATTAAAGAATATAGCCAGTTCCTAATAGCAAACCCCCATCCTCTCCCCCACACCACCCCTTGCATTCCTCACCAGAAGAATTCAGTTCACCTCCTTAGAAGCTGCTTATTAAAAAGGCAGGCAGCCTGGGTCTGCGTTTTCAGGTACAAAAACAGCAGCTACAGCTTAACTAATCTATATTTTTATTACCATAATTAAGCTATGCACTTGCTAATAAAAAGGCAACACTTTACATTAAGTCTCCCTTTCCAATTCTGCATTCATATTTATGAAATGATTATACACATACAGGCCATTCTTTAAAGACTTATTAGAAAGCAAGTTATAAAACGTAGTCTTAATAAATCCTTAATAGCTGTTGCTTAGGCAAGCTGCTAGTCTCCACCTCCTTCCCATTCCCAAAGTGGTGTGTTATAGTCCCATCTCCCTCCTTTTGAATATCTAAAGTTGGCTTAAACATGCACAATAGGTGAATGCACTCCTGATTTCCCTGGGAAGTTCTGTACGAACAAGAAGTAGTCCTGTGTGTACACCTGATCATAGCCAGAGTACATCAGCACTGCTAGTCCACACATTTCATTTCCTGATACTATCATAAGAACATGTTAGAAAGACTGTTGCTGATGAGACCCATAGAAACATGTTGAGGGAAAGCAGTAGGTGCAGTGCTTGTCTGAGTTAGGATGGGCAGCTCTTGGGGTTTTACATTTAGCATCCTTTTCAGAATCTCGGGAGAAGGTGACAGTTTAGAGCTTTATCACACCAGTGTTATACTGTGTAATCACTGCGAATTGCATGCAAAGGACTCAGAAGTTTTCCACATTATAATCTGCTTTGATTGTGAAGTACTCCCATGCATCCTGCCTTAACTGTGCTACAAAGCCAAAAGATTTGCCATATTTAGCCCCTACTTTTTGAGCGTATCTTCTGAGCCGCTAGGGTGCAGGAGCAGGATTTTAAAGAAATGCATACATCTGTGTAAGCTTTAAAGATAAATACACCAAAATTGGCACAGTAATAGATATTAGGGAGAGCTTTAAGCATACCAAATTTGAATTGAATTGGGTCATCTGTTGATTTTTTAATGATTTTTTACATTTCCCCCCTTAAACTCACTTCCTGGTATGCAAAGGATCACTGTCGCCCGGTAGCAAAAACAACAACAACCGCGAAAGCTTAGCGCTACGGGGATCATCTGAGGGAAGCAGGTACATGGGATTAATTTTGTAAACCGCCCAGAGAGCTTTTGCTATTGGGCAGTATAGAAATGCAATAAATAAATAAATAAAGCTCTTACTCTAAAATTGAGAGACCAGAAGAAATGGAGCCTAAGGTCCAACCCTCAGCTTTCCATTCCATTCTAAAGTTTAAAATGGCCCAATTTGTACTTCGTGAACTAATTCATAAACCAGGGCAGGATCTACACTACTGCTTTATAATGGTTTTGAGAACTGATCGGGCTCAGGACATATTCCATATACTGTTTTCCAAACATTTTCAAAGTGTTATCTCCTGCTTGGTGTAGATCTGGCCTAGAATGCAATTATCCTTCAGTTTTTGCATGTCTCCAAATTTTGTGATGCAGTTCTCCAATAATAATTAAAAAATGTACAAAAATGTCTAACAGAGAAAATTGCACACAAAATGCATAAAATGAGGAAAAAACATACATTAGGGGAAACGTGAACAGCAATGCTATGAATGTTCATGCAGACGTCTTAACAAATCTCAAACTGATGCAAAACGGGACAAAATAGACTCATACTTCAGAAAGCTCAAAAGTTGCAGAAACCAAAACAGTCAGATTTGTCCATACCTAAAAGGAAAACTACATGCCTTTACAATTGAACTTGGTTCCCGTTCCAAGAGGCTCCACATTAACCTGCCAGGTGTTGCCCGCTAACCTGCCCAGCATGAGGTGAGGATAACACTCTGTCCATCTAATAAAGTGGGCTCTAGTCCACAAAAGCATGTGCTCCAATGAAATCCATTAATTCTTTAAAGTTGCCAAAAGGCTGTTGTTTTTGCTGCGACAGACTAATATGGCTACCCCTTTGGAAGAAATTTTCTCAGTTTGCCATTCAGTTGACAGTGTGGAAAATAGCCACAGTTGACCTGCACATCTGTCATTATGGGGAACCACTAAGGCTGCAAACATGAACAAACGTAGGGTGCAATCCTATGGGCTGCATCTTCACTGCTTGGAAGCCTCCAAATGCAGAGGTTTCCTATGTCCTGCTGTGTGGAAGGTGGCAGGGCAGGAGGAGTGGCAGAGGCGATCTTTGCTTCCACTCCTTCATTCTCCTTTATTTTCTCTAAACAGACTTTTTTTGCCTATCAAGGGCACTATGGAGGGGCAGAGAAGGAGGATGGATAAGGCTCAGGATAAATCATAGCCTGGTCTTTCCAGTCTCCTTTCTTACCTGCCCACTGGCATTCTCCTCCCCACCCTGCCCAACCTCCAAGATTGATTTTCCAACCTCGGAGACACAGCTGGTGCGGTTCTTTCCACGCCAGCTGTGAGAGACGGGAGTCAGATCTCCAATTCTCTTTTCCAAGGTCAGAGTGTTGTCTCCGACCTCAGAAAGGATTTTCTGAAGCATCCTATCATTCCTGGAATGTTCTCCCCAGGACAACAGGATTGCTCTATCCCTGGAATAAGCCCCATTGAGCACAATTAGACTTATTTCTAAGTATGCATATGATTGTGGCATCAGGGTGATTTGCAGGTGGGGTGGAACTCAAGCACTTTTCATTTTAGGAATGAACCACGGGAAATAGAAATGCATGTAACCCAGGGCTGGGCAAGTTGTGGCTCTCCAGATGTTTTGGCCTAAATCTCCCATCATCCCTCACCATTGACTATGTTGGTTAGGGTGGATGGGAGTTGTAAGCCACAAGTTGCACACCCCTGATGTAAATATTCCAAGGTCCTATTTGTATAAATTTAAATACATGAGTAAAAACATCTTTGCTTTGGAGAGATAACGTTGGATGAACTTGTGATTCAGAAGAGCCTCCCCACCACGCACACACACACACACACACACACAGAGAGAGAGAGAGAGAGAGAGAGAGAGAGAGAGAGCAATGTAAATCTCCTTAGACCTAACACTGTGTGCACAGTTTTATTTCTGGGCATTCTACAATCAGGATGAAGGCTGACCTGGAAACTTCCTCAGAAAAGCCGGCCAATTCCTGTACTTTCCTGGTCACTCTGGATGTCTGGCAACCCTAACTGTGAGGTCTGCTTCCCTCCCTTCCTTTCTATGCACCCTGTGGAAGTAAAATGGCTTTGGGAAAGAGCAGTGCCAAGATTCAGAAGTGGTTTCAATGTGTGGGGCAAAGCATGATGAGGGCCAATTCATCACTGAGGCCTGTTCAAGCCTGCATGGAGTGACAAACTCAGCCAGTTTGGCATTTGAACACCATGAGGCAGAGACCCAAAATAAATCCTTCATCAGAAATTTATGCAAAATTTTCTTGCTGGAGCTAAAACCCAAGTGCATAATCCACCTTCCACAGAAACTCATGGCAAAATTCCTATTGATTTTAAAAGAGCTGGATTACACCCCAAATTTTAGAAAGCTAAATTTAGGAACAAATCTTCACAGTTATCTACAAATTTCAGATTTCCTATGTTAAGGGAAGCTGTACAAAGAAATCACATGTAAATAAGAAACATAGGAACAGTCACGCTGGATCAGATCAAGGGTGTTCACACAGTGGCCAACCAGCTGTTGACAAGGGACCCACAAGCAGGACACAAGTGTAACAGCACCTTCTTGCCCATGTTCCCCAGCAACTGGTGTATACAGGCTTATTGCGTAACAGAGGTAATAAGCCTATATACACCAGTCGCTGGGTGTATATACAGGAACCAGAAAGCAATTGGTTCCTGTATATACACCCTTTACTAATGTACCTGGTTCAAGTGGGTCAAGAGCAAATACTATAGAAAGCAACTGGAAATACTTATGAGTACCAGAACATCTTCTCTTAACAAACATTCATGTAAATTTTTAGTTTAAGTATTTATCTACTGTTAAAATATATGCAGGATGTTTTGTTGTGGTTTTTAGAGTGCAATTATATAGCCCCTTTGTGACTATGGCTGGGTTCACATGATCATTTTGACCCATGGTGGCTTAAATATAAGCTACCATTGACCCATGGCTTAAATATAAGCTACCATAGTTCGCGGCTTGCGAGCAGCCGATACTGGAGGTATTATACAAGCATCATATCTAGAAACTACCGAGAGCCTTATCTCTATAAATTTGTCTAATCCCCTTTTAAAGCCATCCAAGTTCCCTTTCTTGGTCAGTAACTGCCAACTCAGACACCATCAGCATGTATGTGAAATTAAGAGGTTTTTGTCCCAATGTGCATAATTTCACACTTATTTACATTGAACCACATTTGTCATTTTAATGACCATTCCCTTAGTTTGGCGAGATCATTTTGGAGCTCTTTGCAATCACTTTTTTATTTTAACCACGCTAAATAATTGGGTGACCTCAGCATACTTGGCCACTTCACTGCTCCCTCTGACTCCAGATCATTTATGAACAAGTTGAAAAGCACTGGCCCCAGATCCCTGGGGTAACCACTATTTTCATTTTTCCATTGCATGAACTGACCATTTATTCCTGCTCCCTGCTTTGTGTTGCTTAACCAGTTACTTATCCATAAGAGGACCTCTTATCATATCTCATGACTGCTAGGTTTGCTCAGGAGTCTTTGCGAAGGACTTTGTCAAAAGCATTTGCGAAGCCTAAGTAAACAGTGTCCAGGGGATAATCATAGGGTGACCATATGACCGGATTTGCCAGGAGGGGGAGGGGAAATCCGGATTTTTCCAAAGAGCAGCTCTAATGGGAATTAACAAAAATGCTTATAACTCTGTCATTTTTTTAAGATAAAGACATGAAACTTGGCACAATGGTAGCTCTTAGGAAGGGCTTTAGTCATACCAAATTTGAAACAGATCTGTTCATCCATTGATTTTTAAGGATTGTTTTAAAAATTGAGGTTTTAAAATTATTATTTTTAAAATCATCATTTTTAAAGATAAAGAGATGAAACTTTGCACCATGATAGGATTTAGGTAGAGCTTTAGCTACACCAAATTTGAAACAGATCTGTTCATCCATTGATTTTATAGGAATTTTTTTTAAAATTGAGATTTTTAAATTATTATTTTTAAATCATCATTTTTAAAGATAAAGAGCTGAAAGTTGGCGCCATGATAGATTTTAGGTAGAGCTTTAGCCATACCAAATTTGAAACAGATCTGTTCATCCATTGATTTTTAGAAATTTTTTAAAATTTGAGGATTTAATTTTTTTTAAAAAAAATATTATTTTTAAAGATAAAGAGATGAAACTTGGCACCATGATTGCTCTTAACAAGGACTTTAGCTATGCCAAGTTTGAAACAGATCTGTCCATCCATTGAGTTTTAGGATTTTTAAAAAAAGTTTGAAGTTTTAAAAATTATTTTTTAAAAATGACATTTTTAAAAGATAAAGGGCTGAAAGTTGACACCATGATAGCTCTTAAGGAGAGATTTAGCCATGCCAGGTTTGAATCAGATCTGTTCTTCCATTTTTTTTAGGATTTTTTAAAAAGTTCAAAGTTTTAAAATTATTGTGTTTTAAAACTGCTGGAGCCATATCCTTCGAACTCAGGTTGTCAGACCTCCTCTTTGGGGTTTTGCATATTGAGCAGTTTCAGCCCTTGGCATTAAGGGGATCTCCAGTCTTTAGGTAAACTGCCACAACACCCACCCTAATGTTAGAATAGAGAAACTTGTGACAATTATACACAAGCTTTTTTAAAAAATTGAAATTAAAAAAAGCCAGCCGGCCGACCGGCCAGTAACAAACCCTGTTAACAGCAACAGCAGCTTGCAATGAGTGAAGACACAGTCAGAAAAGATATTTGAGGGTAGGGGAGACTGCATCACACAAAGCATAGCAAAAGCTTCAAAGTACAGCAAAACCTACAAAAGTAGGAGTGAGTGAAGTTAATTTCAGATACATTGACTCTCTCACTTGTTCTTTATTTCAGTATTTTAACATTAAGATACTATGTAGAACAGATTTGTCTTAAATGTGTGCTGTAAAATCAGACATGTGACCAAGGCTATGTTCGGGTGGGCACGCCCCCTTGGTGGCCGACCATGTCCTCCTTTTTGGTTTCCAAAATATGGTCACCCTAATGATCATTTATTGATACTCTCAAAGAACTCTAAAAATTTAGTGATACAAGACTTATTTTTGCAGATGCCATGTCAATTTTCATCAGAACATGCTATAAGCTTGATAATCTTATCTTTAATAAAACTTTTTATTGTTGATATTAGATATTAGCAATATACTCCTCAAAATCCTCTTTTTTATATATCTGGGTGTTGGTGTGCTGTGATTGGGTGCAGAGTTCCACCATATCCTATACTCCCATTACAATGTGGACTGGGCTATTATTTTTTACCCTCCTCTATTCATATTTTACCCCTCTCTATTCAATTCAAGTTGAAGAATTTTCCTTGAGCCACCTCTGCCATCATCAAATAATAAGGGTCATGGTCTAAAGGGGTACAGGATGTAGGGCATGTTTGCTCATGCCATCAGCGTCCCACCCATATCTCTGCCTGTTTTGATTGCTTCACCACTATAGCTGTTGGTGGTGGAATGGATACACAGATGTACTGTTCTGCTGGCTGGCATATCTGAGCAGTTGTACTGGTATATCTCTTGTAGCAGTGGTGTATCTCATATTCTGCTGACATAGCAGTACTTTTTCCATATTCTATAGTTCTTCAACCTACATATCTCAAGCATAGGATTGAACCAAAGGTACCTTATACTTCAAAAATGAAAAAGTAGAGAGGTATATAGTTTTGACCAGTAAAATACAGAACACATGCCCAATCTCATAATTTCCCCCACTTGTTTACCTCGCAATTTAAATCATGACTATAAGCTTAATGCTTATCATATTTACTTGTCCTTTTTTTCTTTGTTTCTCTTTTCCAGATAACCTGGAAATATTGGAGTAGAACCTTTTTGTACTTTCTTGATTAAAGGTAAGTACTCTGTGGTTAAGGTAGTACAAGAACAACATTTTATATTCGTAGAGTTCCATTTAACTTAATAGGATTACATACATGAGTGGTTACTTCTAAATCCATGATCTTAGAAACACCATTTAAACAACTACACTCATTTAATAAAAACCCTGCTGGAAAAGTCTAGGGTATCTAATAATTTAATGTAGCATAATTACTTGAGAAAGTCAGAAGAAAGGGCAGTAAATGTTAATGTGAATTTTACATATATGATCCAAAATGCAAAATACAAAAACTGTAAGAACTCAGACTGATCTGTACGTGCACAGACTTTATAGTTAGGAAGTGTGGAAGCCTTTGTCATGATAAATAACTGTATAAAAAGCAGCACAATTAAAAATAATAATTATCTGAGATTAGAACTGACCTATCAAGTCATGTCTGGATGAGGACAATATATGGGAGTTGGGCAACAAAGTTTATTATTTCAGTAGCTGTAGTGAAAATTCCCTTCAGTGTGCTCTGTGAAACCGTCCACCCCTCATGGTTTTGGAAATGCCACCTCCCCCGCCCCAATCTTTGACATGGTAATGGGCTTTGTTGAATTCAAAGACGATTACATCAGAAATGTGTGGCCTCTTGTGGGTTTTTCAAGGCTTATAAAGCACACAAATTATACAAAAATATTGGCTTGAAAAATTAGTAAGCCATAGGAGTTTGTGTTGTTTTAGCCATGCTTTACTGCAAGGAAGGAAAACTGTGGCAGCTCAAGACCTCTCGCCAGTCTTTCTAAGCTACTTTCTTCATTATTTTTCTTTTTTGGTGGGCTTGCTTAAGATAAAACGTCTGTGTTTTTAAAGGATTTTTCTACAGAGGCAACATTTTGCAGAGCGTTAGCCTCAGAAGATCTAATTATCTTCTCAATTATGCTGGTGGGATGCCATTTGCCTACATGCAATTTGCCTGGCTTTAGTATGGTAAATCAACAGAGGAAAATGGCATGGCTTTAAAAAACCAAAAAAAAAAAAAAAAAGCTTCCAACTTAGTAGACACAATTATGCTCACAGAAAGGTGTTTCTGTCTTACAGGATTTCTATTCATGTAGTATACGAGCAGCTTGTGATCTTTATGATGTGAATGCGAGAAAAGCTGACAGTACTCAAGTGAAACTACAAAGTCGTTGTCCTGCTATACATATAGGAGACGTCTGTGGTCCTGATCCAATTGTGTGCATGCATCAGTATTCTTCTTCAAAAGTAAAATAGGCCTGCCCAGTAGTTCAATTTTTTTAGAATGCCTGTGCATGGAGGATGAGATCCATATTTAAGAACATGAAAACATAAGAGCCATAATAGATCAGACCAAGGGTCCATATAGTCCAGCATTTTGTTCACACAGTGGCCAATCAGCTGTTGACCAGGAACCCACAAGCATGACATGACCCACAACTTCCTCCAGCCCGTGTTCTCCAGCAACTGGTGTACATACGGGAGCTAGCACATAGACATCAGGACTAGTAGCCATTGACAACCTTCTCCTCTAGGAATTTATCTAAACCCCCTTTAAAGCCTTCTAAATTAGTGGCCATCACTACATGTTGTGGTAATTTAAATATGCACTGCGTGAAGAAGTGCTTTCTTTTATCTGTCCTGAATCTCCCACCAATCAGCTTCTTGGGATGACCCCGGGTTCTACACTTTGCATAATTTTGTATACCTCTCTCATGTCTCCCCTATTCCAGACAGCAGCCATTTCAAACTACCATGCACATAGAGAGTTCTTTTGAGATGACAGTGGTATGTGGAAAACCAGAACTAAGGACGTGTAGACCATTTGTAGGGCAATGGCATGGCAGCCATCAGCAGCAGCTAGTAGGGACCAGAACTTCTCTATCCATTTCAGGTGCAGATTCAGGAATAGACCTATGACCCATGTAAGACAAATTCAAACCTTGACTAGAGCTCTGTGCACAGCCTTCCACTTTACCGATCACTACTTGCTCAGACTACTGCCATGGGGAGACTATTTTATTTTATTTTTATTTTGTTTGCTTCCTTGTCTTCTAGTGGCTGGGGAGTGCTCAGACTTGAAGTTGGAGCCGGGGAGTCTGTGAACATGGAAACATTATATGAGTGGAGACTCAGCTAGCTATGTTTGGCTTAGAAAGATTCAGTTTGACAACATTCGAGGGCACCTACCACACAGGATTACACACCACAGCCCATATGATATCACTTTTTTCTCTCCTCTCCTCTGGGATTACAAAGTGAAATGTTCGTTCTAACACTTCTGATTAATTGAATGTTAAATGCTGGTGATAATTTCCCCCCCAAACAGTAGGAATGCAATTCCCAAGGTCACAGCCCAGGAGGTATTGATAAAACTTTGTTGATATAGCTTTATTGACATTGTTTATCAGGAGAAGATAAAGTGCAGCAAGGCAAGCTCACCTGTTTCCAACAGGTTTGCTAAATGGGAGCTGTAAATTGCCTAGACATTTTAAAAGTCTGAACTCATTGGGGCTAACACTGATCTTGTCTTACTGGGGCAGCCTTCTCCAGATGCTGTAGAATACAACTCGCATCAGCTCCAGCAAGCATGCCCAGGGACGATGGGAATTGTACTGCAAAACTTATGGAGGGGGAGGCTGCTGTAGGGTATTCAACTGTTTGTCTGGCAGTTCCATTTTCCAATAGGTCATGTCAGAAAACCCACCACCTAGTGGTATTTTGAGTGAATGAACTACTAGATATGAGAGCCTTTTCCAGTCTATTTACAACTCAAACCATAACAAAGCAATGAATGCATTAACTCAAACACTGAGAATAATGCATGAATGAGTCAATGCATGTCAACAGCTGGGAAAACCAATGTTTTGATAACAGCACAGGCTTTGTGTGTCTGGAGTCCGAGGCTGACTCCTCCTACAGATATCTTTTGTGGACTTTAGAGTCGGTTCACACAGAACTAATTCCAGGCATCGGGTGGACTTATCAGCCCAACCTATCCTTACACTTCATCTGTGATGGGGGCTTCAAGTAGCATGGATACCTACCCATACATACGATTATGACAATTGCAAATTCAATATGGGCTAATCAACCAAGGCACATTATTCTAGTGTGCTTCTTATCCCACTCTAAAATAATATTCCTTTGCCTTTCTCTTACCAACATTTGTTGTTTCAGACACCAGTCCCACACAGTCAAACTATACTTTAGTTTATTTCGGCAGCTGTTGCTAATCAATCTTCTTGCTCTTTGCAGCTTCATCAGGGATGCTGGCATGCAAGCATCTCAAGACTTGTGCAGCACCACAGTGTTAGACCAGGAGACACACACACTGCCATGTTATTAGCCATGTAGTTTTGCTGCCAGTGCTGTAGACTTGAGTAGCGTTATCCACTGGATGAAGACTAACACACTTAGAAACAGGTCTGTTTTGTCTGCCAGTTAGGTGGGTCTGGAGGCCGAAGGAGACATGGTGGTGGGAGAGAGGTTTTATCCCATTGCAACTGCTGGCACCATGACATTAGCCCACACACACATGATTAATTGCCCCCATCATTCAAAGAAATGGGCCTTTTTATTCTGGCCACTCACAATATTATTATTATGAGCTACTGATTTCCCAGCGCCAATTATTGTATGATTCAAATGTTGCATCTGCCCACGTAAGTGTGGAGATGCATAAATAAGGGACCAGCAATCTAATAAAAGGGCTTCATTTTTTTTCTTTCCTCCAGTATGTCATATATGTACATAAGGCTCCTGGCAGGGAAAAGAACAGCTTTAAACAAGCAGTGGGCTGAAGCTATGGAAAGGGCTTTCCAGGGAAAAGGTTGTGAGGGAAGAAGCCATCATAACAAAAACCCATGTAAAAGTTTTTGTTCTAGGGTGTGAGGCCCATGATGTGGGGTGGGGGAAACCGTCAGACTTCGGGGCCCTTTTCTAAAGCTTGGGGGGGAGTGAAATGGGGGGGGAATCTTACGTGCAAGCAGCAATAGACAAAAATGAACTTGTTGTTATTGGAAGAGAGGCTGCTGTGGAGAATAGCAGCATCTTTGCTGAAGTTAGAAGCAGAGGGAGTAAGGAGCAATCTTTGATGTTAGGTAAAGCATAATTTGAGTGTGTGGGTCTTTCTGGTGTCTGAAACAACAGTAGTTGGCTTGGGTGCTATCTAAGAGCAGGATAAGTTGCAAATTAGGTCTAACTTGTGTTGATTAATAACTAGCAAATGTTCCGAAGAGAAAACAATATCAGTATTACATGTTCACACACACACACACACACTCACACACACACGCACACACACACACCCTAGAGGCATATGTTTTAACAACTTGAGCTGACTTTTATTTCACACACACTGTGGTTGATTATGTATACAAACATATGCCATAGTTTTTAAATTAAACAAATGGAAACCTACAGGGATATTTTCCTTGGTGTTCAGCAGTCTTTCCATCAAGTATTATGCATCACATCTTTACCTAAACTTTGCTTAGTTCAGAGAGTATGATTGTGCAACACTACAGCTGGGATGACATGCTCTAAAATGTGCGGAACCTGAGTGTGCGGGGCGGATTGTACGGGAGAAGGCGATCCCTCAAGTAACCTGGATTCAAACCATGTAGGGCTTTAAAGGTAATAACTAACACTTTATAATTCGCCCGGAAACTAATTGGCAGCCAGTGATTTTAAAATTGGGGTAATATGGTCACCTAGGTGAACTGGTGACCAATCTGCCTACTATATTTTGAACTAGCTGAAGTTTCCAGACTAGGCATAAAGGTTGCCCTGTGTAGAGCACGTTGCTTTCTGACAGGAATTGAAATCAAAAACACCAGTTTGGGAGAGCTTGGTCTATTCACAGTGGCCTGGTTCAGACAACATGCTAAACCATGCTGGTTAAGCAGCATGGTTTAGCGTGTTGTCTGAACCAGGCCAGTGAAGTGTAAGAGCAAACCTCTGCCTCACACATGCCCCAAACTGTAAATAGAGCATAACAGATGATGGGAGGACTGCAGATGTGTAGGCTCATGTGTACATAGGTAGGGTGACCATATGGAAAGGAGGACAGGGCTCCTGCGTCTTTAACAGCTGTATTGAAAAGGAAATTTCATCAGGTGTCATTTGTATATATGGGAAATTTCCTCTTCATCACACCAGTTAAAGATGCAGGTGCTCTGCCCTCTTTTAAATCTGGTCACTCTAGTATAGCTCCTGCAGCTTTAATTGTTGTGATGAAAAGGGAATTGCACCAGGTTTTCCATATATACAAATGACACCTGCAGAAATTCCCTTTTCTATGCAACTGTTAAAGATACAGGAGCCCTGTCCTCCTTTTCATATGGTCACCCTAACGTAGGTCCCACTCATGTGATCCTTCCCATGAAAAGAAGAGTAGATAGACTGTGAGAGCAGAGCCTGTGTGCGTGGGCCAACACATTGTTGGTGATGATGAAGAAAACTTCCTTTCAAGTGGGCAAAGGTCTCCCGTGTTGTCGTTGCTACTTGAAGATGTGGGTGGGGGGGAGAGCGAAGGACGCTTTAAGTCGCCGCCTAAGGGCAGTTCAGTCCCCCACCAGCGTCTTGGAAAGCCTGAGCAGCCTCAGGGGCCTCCGCCCGCTCCCCTGCCAGCGCAGGGGTCACCGAGGCTGCGTGCCCCTCGGGGCGGGGGCCTGCCGCCTTGTCTTTCGCAAACTGCTACGCCAATGGCTCCAGCTCTATTGATGAGTAGCAGGGAGCCCGGGGACCCCCTGTTTACCTTCGCGTCCGGGGACCCACTGTCATCTCAAAAGTACTCTCTATGTGCATGGTAGTTTGAAATGGCTGCTGTCTGGATACAAACATGTCAGTAGATGCTGGAATAGTTTTACCCTACCCTGTGCCTGCTTACCCTACCCTGTGCCTGTTTGCATTCTCTTCCCCTCCTTATTGTTTTACTATGATTTTATTAGATTGTAAGCCTATGCGGCAGGGTCTTGCTATTTACTGTTTTACTCTGTACAGCACCATGTACATTGATGGTGCTATATAAATAAATAAATAATAATAATAATAATAATAATAATAATAATAATAATAATAATTAATTACCCTCTGCATAATGCTGTATGTGCAGTGAAGGATTCTGATGCAAACCATACACACATTCTTCCCTGAATACCGAAATCCAGTCTGGTGTAATGGTTAGAGTGTTGGACTGAGACTTGGGAGATCCAGGTTCTAGTCCCCACTCAGCCATGAGGCTCACTGGGTGACTTTGGGCCAGTCACAGCCTCTCAGCCTAATCTCCCTCACAGGTCCTGCTTTGTTGGTCCCTGGCCGATGGCTGGTTAGCCACTGTGTGAACAGAGTGCTGGACTAGATGGACCCTTGGTCTGATCCAGCAGGGCTTTTTTATGTTCTTATGAGGATAAAATGAAGAGGAAGAAGAACATGTAAACCATCTTGGGTTCTTTGCAAGAAGGGAAAAAATGGGATATAAATGTAATAATAATAAATACATGGGGGCATGTGTGAACCAACTCTTAAGACTGCGTAGTTGGAGAATGAATTAAGAATTAAATGTGGGGGGGTTTGCCCTTTGAGTGACTCATGCCAATCTTTTTCTTCATTAAAATCTTCTCATACCTGGCTATTGTGTGGATGTCAGATTTCCCATGGAAGATCAAAGTACTGGCTACAGTGGGAGTCAAAATCCTAGACTCTGTTGCTACAGTGTGAGTCAGAATACATATGAACCTAAGATACAGATCGGTGCCATTGAAAGGTGGTTTCAGTGCTCATGTTACCATAAAGAGAATTTGGGCCTTGAGCCACCATAAGCAGGAGCCCCTCTGCTGGTTTCATTTTTGAAAACCCCTCTCTTATTTATAAACCTTTCTTGGATTCTGTTTACGTTGCTCCTAATTCCTACCTATTTGTCAAATCTCACCTAAAGCTGAAAGAAAAACTCTACTGTAGAGGCAATTGGGGAATTGCCCCCCTCCCTCCCAATTTTGACAGAGGGAATTCCAAACAAGCTGAGTGATGAAAACCAGCCCTTGAGCCACAATTATTCGTGTCTGCTCAGCGACGTCACCAAAAGGCATCGGGGTGTAAATATTCCCTCTCGGCACATGCACTACGGTTCTCATTTCTGCAAAACGTGTCAGCCTCACGTAGGGGCCCTGTGCTTGAACAGTCACATTTGTTATGGTGCAAAAACACGACCTGCAAATATTTTCTATATCATAATTATACAAAATGAGTGGAAATTTCTACCTCCACCCCCCAAGGTTCGCATTCGCACACAAATGCATGCACGCACGTACGCACGTCCCCTCCTTCTTCAAGAAAACATCCTATTATGATTTCAGCTGCCAACCACCACAGGAACATAAATATCATTTAAGTCATTTCATACTGCAGAGTCACTGAAAAGTGGTAAAATGATTGAGGGGACAAGAGGTTTCCAAAGTCTCCCAGGGGTCCCCCACAGAGTAAAAGAAGTTACTTGAGAATCACAGTAATTATGTATTATCCAGGCAGCTTTTCATAGTAACTATGTATCAAGTTTTCAATACTGTTCATTTATTTATTTATTTATTTATTTATTTATTGCATTTCTATACTGCCCAATAGCCAAAGCTCCCTGGGCGGTTCACAAAAATTAAAACCATTCAAAGTGTAAAACAACAGTATAAAAACATGATATAAAATACAATATATAAAAGCACAACCGGGATATAATCAGCAGCAGTGCAGAAATACAAATTTAAAACAGCAAAGTTAAAATTAATTTATAGACTGTTAAAATGCTGAGAGAATAAAAAGACCTTCACTTGGTGTCTGAAAGAATATAGTGTAGGTGCCAGGCGAACCTCCTTAGGGAGCTCATTCCACAGCTGGGGTGCCACAGCAGAGAAGGCCCTCCTCCTGGTAGACACCTGCCTCACTTCCTTTGGCAGGGGCTCGCGGAGAAGGACCCCTGAGGATGACCTTAGGGTCTGGGCAGGTACATATGGGAGGAGGCGTTCGTTCAGATAGCCTGTATGTTTGAAAGTTTAGTCTGGGTATCTACAAACAAGATTAGACGGGGAAATCACGCTTGCCTCCTGTGGCTTCTCCACCCCCGCTTTCATTGCTCGATACTTCCTCTTTGGGCTCATCTACACCAAGCAGGTTATTCCACTATGAAAGTGGTATATAAAAGGCAGGAGCCACACTACTGCTTTATAACAGTAGTGAAGTGAACTGACAACTGTTGGGGCCCATGACACATACCATATACCGCTTTCATACCGCTTTCATAGTGTTATATCCTGCTTGGTGTAGATGTGTCATGGGCCCCATCTGTTATCAGTGTGCTTCAGTAGCACTATAACACAGTAGTGTAGATCCTGCAGTGCACTTCAATATCGCTATAAAGCAGTAGTGTGGCTCCTGCCTTTTATATACCGCTTTTATACCACTTTTATAGTGGAATATCCTGCTTGGCGTAGATGAGCCCTTTCTCTTGGGGAGAGGAAATAGGAAATAAAAAGGGCACATGACCCATTCAGGGGTCATCTTTTATCATGCCGCTTCTCCTGCATACTGCAGGAGATAGCAGAAACTTCTATGTTTAAAATAAATTGGACTTACTGGGCTGTTTTTTTTGTGGCGTAAAGAAGGCTAGAAGGGGCAGGAGGCATGCGGAAGGCGGACGACAACGTGGGAGGGACCCATGGAAATCCGTGAGTGCCCAGTAATGAGTGTGCAATGAAACGCTCATCTGATGGAGCTCTTGGTTCCTATCAAAAGCCCCCCAACCAGAGAATAGTAGACTGTGTCTACAAATGCAACAAAATGGTAGAAGAGGTGGTAGAATGGGCTGCTCTGTAAGGATATCAGACAAATGTGCGACAGATTCAACTGAGTTCAGTTTCTACAGCAGACTGCCTTTTTCCAACTCACATGGATTCATAGGACTTGCAGACTAGGGTTTTGTTTTGTTTTACTTTTGGGAGGAATTTGCACAAATGTGCACTTCTGCTAATGCACACTTGTGCTACTGTCACCATGAAGTACCCAAGCGGTAGGCCTTCTCTGTAGTGGCACCCACCATTTAAAAAACCCTCCCTTGTGCAGTTCGGGAGCCAGAAAATGTGGTCTCCTGAAGACTTACTTATTTACTCAGGCTTTCCCTGGTCTGTAAGTTAAGTAATTAGGCCATTCCCTTTTACTGCTACTTTATTATAGCCAGACGTATTTAAATGCTGTATTTTAATATTGTATTGTGAACCACTGAGAGATTCTATTATATTCAGCACCAGGTCAAGACTTTTCTCTTCTCCCAGGCATTTAACAGCACATGCTGAGTTTTTAACTGACCCAGAATAGTTGTTTTAATTGGATATAAAAGGAAATCTGTTTTTATGTTTTTTATGGTTTTAAATTTTGTATATTGGTTTTTAATGTTCAGTGTTTTAATCTTTGTAAACCGCCCAGAGAGCTTAGGCTATGGGGCGGTATATAAATGTAAATAATATTATTAATAATAATAAATGTTACAAATAAATTTTAAAAAAACACATGATGAGTATTAGCGCAAATGCATATTAGTGCTAATGTGCATTAACACAAGTGGAACAAATTCTCTTAGATCCCTAAAAAAATGCAATTCACTCAATGAGCAGACAACAGAACAAAAGACGCCTGACTGTCCATGAAACACAGGCAGAATAGATTTAACATTTCAGAGTGCATAAGGAGCCAAGAGTTAATGAATCAGGCAACTAGTTTTCCCAATCCACTTCTTGAACTGAGTTGTAACATGTTGGTGAAAGCAGCCACTTTAAAAAAACAATAATGGGCAGGTAATTTTGTCATTTTTAAACAACAACAACAACATTGCACCTTTGCACTTAAAATGTATTGCCATAGGGGCTCAGATGCTACCTGAATAAAACTTTTCAGGTACACCTGAAAAGTTTCCAACAACCACAGTAGGGCAATACCTTTGTTATGACCCCCCAAAAATCTCAACATACTGTGTGACGCTTTCAAGTTCTCCAGAATTTTTCATGGGGTTGGATGTTAAGTAAAAGTAGTGAGGAGGGAAAAAAGCTGGCTTGGCGCTAAAGCCATAAAGGGTGCATTGATCACAGTCTTAAAATACAGTGTACGAAGAAGTTGCAGATATGGTTGGATTCGGGTTTCCTAGGTGCTGTGCAGGCTTCAGGCTATACCTAGAGATTATGGGATGAAGAAGCACATAATGGCTGATTCATTCTCTCTCTCTCTCTCTCTCTCTCTCTCTCTCTCAAGAATTAGCAGTTACCCAGAACTGTCTCCTGACTTCAATGAAACACAGGCAGGATCTACAGTACTGCTTTATAATGGTTTATAAAGGTATTGACAACTGTTGGGCCCCATGACACATTCCATGTACTGTTTTCAAACTGCTTTCAAAGTGTTATATCCAGCTTGGTGTAGATCTGGCCTCAGTTTCCTTGTTAAGTACAGAACAGAAGTTAGGCCTTAGCTAGACCTAAGGTTTATCCCGGGATCATCCCGGGGTCATCCTTGCCTGCTCCCGGGATCCCCTGTGTGTCATTTACATGAACAGGGATGACCCTGGGACAATCCCGGGATAAACCTTAGGTCTAGCTAAGGCCTTAGAGAGAAACATGGGAATTTGGGATGGGTTCACTGCTCATTCAAACATAATGTGCTTTCTAAGGGATTGAAGTTGCTAAAGGGGGATGGTTACATCCGATGAACATGAAATTAGCAGATTTCCCTTTGAGTACAATGGAATTAAGACTTCATTCCTGAGTTTATGTATTCCATAATCAAATCCCATAGCTGACAAAGATTAAGCTACAGTTTATGCCAACGCATCTATATCATGAAATTAAGACGTTATGCTTCATAAGAGGAAATTGACTATTCTAATTCAAGTAATCCAATATTTCTCCTTTCTGTCTCAGTTGCATATCAAAAGTGGTATTCTGCACATTTAGGGTATTTTACAAAAGAGTTTAAGGACCAGTTGAATCCTTAGCTTCTGAAGTCGAGGCAGATTTCCAAATATTACAACAGGAGGCCAAAGGCTGTTAAAAGAGCACCTTACCCAAGAGAAAGAATCACACAATTGGCTGAACTTTGATGGAATGAGATAGATACAATGGAATGAGGAAAGACGACTGGTTGAGTGACAGAAGGACTTGTGCCACATTGAATAAAATCAAGTGGAAGGAACTGAAGCCAAATCAAACAATGAGGACAAAAGTTTTCATTAGAGGTAAGGAGGAGCTCAGCACAGTCTGGGTGAACAGAAGTAGAACATTTTGTCCTTAGAAAAAGAAGTGACACAAAGCGATGGTTGCATGCATATAGCTGAATATATGACACTTTTTGAAGGCCATCAGCAGTAGCTTGAAAATCCTGGCATAGAGTTTGTGTGACACAGTGTGCTTTATTATCTGGCCCTATATGTGTTTGCAAACCATAATAGAGGGCAGCGTTCTGCTCAGCTTCAACAAGGTTGCTGTATCATGTATCATGTATATGTAGTTTGGGGGTACTCTTAGACCCATTTCTGTCGTTGAAGGCTCAAGTAGCTGCCACAGCTTGGAGTGCCTTTTACCATCTTCGGTTGGTTCGCCAACTACGGCCTCTCCTGGACAGGGATAGCTTGACCATGGTGGTACAGGCATTGGTAACTTCAAGATTGGATTACTGCAATGCACTCTATGTGGGGCTGCCCTTGAAGCTGCTCCGGAAGCTGGAGCTAGTGCAGAATGCTGCAGCTCGGCTGTTGTCTGGAGCTGCCCCTTTCCAGCATGTAACTCCTCTGCTGAGGGAACTGCACTGACTGCCTGTTCGCTGCCGGGCCAGGTTTAAGGTTCTTGTACTTGTGTACAAAGCCCTAAACAACTTGGGACTAGGACACCCGAGAGAGCGTCTTCTCCCTTACCAACCTGCCCGGTTACTGAGGTCATCCGAGGGCCTGCTCCTGGTGGTTCCACATAGATCCATCCTCCGATTGGAATCCACCAGGGGAAGAGCCTTCAGCGTGGCGGCGCCCCTCTTGTGGAATTCCTTGCCTCTGGAGGTCAGGCAGGCTCCAACCTTGTACTCCTTTCGCCGCCTCCTGAAAACATCTTTATTCCAAGAAGCCTTTCTTTAACATGCAGCTTTGGATTTCTGTTTTTGCCTCTTTTAAATTTTGTTTTAACTGTTTTATTCTGTTTTTATTTTTATTTTATCTTGTACGCCGCTCCAAAATTTTTCAATGGGGAGCGGTATATAAATATTCTAAATAAATAAATAAATAAATAAATAAATAATGTATCTTCGCCCCATGGGCCTGTAATTATTTGTACATGCTTGGTTTACGTTACCTGCAATGCATTTAACTTGCATGTATGTTTTGGGTTTATTCCCCCCGCCCCCTAAAAATCAAGATAGATGGAGATAGAGAGTCATTTCCCAGGGCTCCATAACAATTGAACATCAGATGAAGGTCTGACGTCTCATGTATTATCTGAATGGCATACAAACATCTGTAGTGCAGATGCTTCACATGCCACTACAGTAATGTCTAAAGCAGGGATGGGCAAATTGTGACCCTCCAGATGTTTTGACCTACAACTCCTGTCAGGCCTAGCCAGCATAGACTATGGTAAGACATGATCTACTGAGAAGTGATCATGTGGACAGGTTCAGTACCTTAGTAACTTCCTACAGTTTCATTGCTTGGTTCCTGGCAGTATGATACTGGTATAGGTGGTGCCACTAAGTACACCTATATGACCGCTTCCCATCAAACAAAGCCCTATGACGAGAGACTGAAAGAACTGGGCATGTTTAGCCCGGAGAAGAGAAGATTGAGGGGAGACATGATGGCACTCTTCAAGTACAGAGGAGGGCCAGGATCCCTTCTCAATCGTCGCAGAGTGCAGGACACGGAACAATGGGCTCAAGTTACAAGAAGCCAAATTCCGGCTGGATATCAGGAAAAACTTCCTGACTGTTAGAGCAGTACAACAATGGAACCAGTTACCTAGGGAGGTTGTGGGCTCTCCCACACTAGAGACATTCAAGAGTCAACTGGACAGTCATCTGTCAGGGATGCTTTAAGGCGGACTCCTGCATTGAGCAGGGGGTTGGACTCGATGGCCTTATAGGCCCCTTCCGTCTCTACTATTCTATGATTCTATGAAATGTTCTTAGAGTGGTATGGTGTGGGAAACACAGCTACACCAAGAAGCTCCCGACCATGCCAGTTACATAGGAACCTGGTTTAAGAAATGAAGCCTGTAGCTGGCTCTGCTCCTGCAACAGCTCCTGCATTGTACACCCCCTCACCCATCCACACATATCCCAGTGGTCTCTGCCATTTTGAAGCTCTCCTTCCACACACATCCCATCCATCATCAAGACAGACAATTCATTGCTAAATTATAAACTAATCATTTTTAAGACCGTGTGCCAATGTTCTGTTGTTTTTCTGTGCCATCTTAGCAGGAAAACCAGATTCAACACAAAAGACTGTCAAATAGGTTTAATTGCAGCCATCCTCCCTTCTCAGCTATCATTTTATTTTTGACTGATGTGAGTAGCAGTGCGTCTCTTCAAAACACCCGAGGTCTTTCTGAAGAGAGATTAATTAGTTGTTCCCCAGCAATTAGGGTATAGTAAATCATTCAGAGGTTGCTTCAAAGTTCTCTACCTACTCGTGGCCACACCCTGGAGTGTAGCACATGTATAACTCGCTGTTATTAGTCAGGTATGGAGAGAATGAGGGGCACACAGAGAGCCAAGGTTCCTGGTTTCTGAGCCTTTCCCTGCAATTCTTACCTTTTGGTAGTTCTTGTTTAGTTGTCATTGCACATGACGCTTTAGTGCAATTCAACTGAATTACTCGTCAACATGCGTAACAACCTGGAAGCATGGTCTTCTCCATGGTGGTGCCCACCTTGTGCTATGTACTCCCCGCTGGTATTTGGGAGGTGCCAACTGTGTCATGTTTTAGGCACCTGTTCAAGACCCAGCTCCTTTCCTAAGCCTTCCCTGAAGGATTCTGCTACCCAGTTAGTCTTATTATTTTAAGTTAAGGGGGTAAATATTTTAAAGATTTAAACTGGTGTCATTTTGTAGGATCTATTTTGATTCTTGATTTCGTAGAGTGCTTAGTGATTTATTTAAGTGGTATATAAATTGATTACATAGCATTTTCTGATAGGGGCAGTTTGAAAGAAGGGTAGAGTTCTCTGTTGTATCCTACCAACATTTGAATTGCACTGAGCTGAGATGCAGAATTGGGACTTCTTTGTGACCATGCCTAGGTGGTGGAACTCCCTTTACAAGGAAGCCCATTTTGCCCCTTCCAGATAGACTCAAGCTGCAGAGTGAAGTCAGTTCTTTTCTGGCAAGTGTTTGATCTGCCGGCTTATTCAGCTTTCTGTCCTATATACAAACACAAATTGTACTGCTTTTATTGTTGCTCTTGCTGTTATTTGAATTATGTTACTCTGTGGTAAGTCACGTCAGATGTTTTTGACATGGAAAGGTGGTGGTGGGGAAGTATTTAAATAAATAAATGCACCGATAATAAAGCTAAAGGTATTTGAAGGGCATTCTGCATATAAAATATCTATGATTTGCAATATGCATTTTCTATAAAGAAGCCCGCTTTCAGCCCAGCCGGAATGGCTTGGGACGGGCTTTTTGGGGGGCGGGGGGGGGGGGAGATGCTGCACTTGCAATGGCACGTGAGCAGCATGAGGCCTGGGCAGGGCAGAGCCCATAAATGCCTGCCCCACTGAAGTTCGGGCTCTTTTGCTTCTCGGCTCCCACGCTCTCTCCCTTTAACTAGTATGGGATTAGGCATTCGCCCCCTTTGGGGGGGTGGGGGGCTGAGTAGGAATTTTATCTGCCACGAATTTGTACTTGTGTACACGTTGTTTGCCTACTCCATACTGGAATTATGATTAGCGGAGGGTGAGTAAATAGGTGGATTAGATTGGATTAACAGGGGTGTGCGGGAATTTGCACAATGTTACAATAGGGACGGTGAGCACTCTGGCACCTTTTGGTGATTGGCATATCCAGAGGTCCTGCTCCTTGGGGGCTGTGCAGCTCTTGTGTCAGGATATGGTATGCCTTTGGAGACCCCTCCTGTCTCATCTACTTGGAACTGTGCAGCACTGAGTGGGGATGATGCAAGCCGGTCCCCCCACCCCAATACACTAAAGTGTGGCTTGAATAAGGGGGTGGGTTTACCTGACCCCTGTGTTCAAGGGAGTGGCTCACCCTTATTGGCAGGCTAAGTGCCTGAAGAAAGGGTCTAATAGATTCCCACACTTTCACATGCAGATCCAGGGAGGGGTGAAGTTCCCTTATTTAAATAAAGAGGCTCTAGTTTATCCCAAGCTCTGGCGTCTGTGTCTTTATTCCATGCTTCCTTCTCCACTCACAATGGCCGGCTCATACAGTATTTTGCCTGCCCGCTAAGACAATAAAGAGAAGCCCTGTGCCCTGTCTCATGTGTCCAAACCTTCAGGTCCAAACTCTGGGAAATACAAATCACTTTGTATCTCTTCAATACTCCCTATCAGGAACCATCAGGAATCCTGGATCTTATTTCATTTATTGCATTTATATACCGCCCCATAGCCGAAGCTCTCTGGGCACTTTACAAAAGCAGATGTTTGCAGCATTCCAGACCCTAGTCCTGGCCTAATGATCCATTTTCAGGTACAATGGCCTCAATTTCATAGGCCTCCTTAATGCCCTCCTAAGTCTTCAGCCCAGGGAATGTTGTACAAGGGGATGAACCATGAACAAGAGGCTGTCATCTTTCAATAGAGCTTCGGCTATTGGGCGGTATGAAATAATAAATAAATAAATAAATAAATAAATCCCTGCCATTTACCCTCACCTGTCTTCCAACCCTGCTACCAGCCTCTATCCTGATACTACTAGCTGCCCTACACATCAGCCCCCTCCTCTGCTCTTGCCTGGCACTACAACATTACCTCCTCAACCCCACATCCTCCCTATCTGGACTTGAATACTGACTGGCCTTTGAATAGCAGACTTGACTTTCAACTTGTGTATGTTTGTTTGCCTTTGACGCCCCAAAGTTCCCCAAAAGATCTACTCTCACCCATCTCAACTGATCCCAGTCCTGCTGTAGAATGGGGTGAATCCCCTTACTTTGGAGTTCAGGCTGTAACCTGTATTGTATCATACTATTTAAGGTTGAGCCACTGCCAATGCATATTATCCAAGACAAGAACTGATGGTATGCTAACTGTTGCGTAACAGAGCTGAAATGAATGTGGGAAAACACCTCTGGTTTTGGAATGATGTACAAATGTCACGAAATCATAGAATCATAGAATAGTAGAGTTGGAAGGGGCATATAAGGCCATCGAGTCCAACCCCCTGCTCAATGCAGGAATCCACCCTAAAGCATAATGAGAGATAGTTGTCCAAATAAATTTGAAGGGAAGATAATAGCCAACGCCATCCCAAAAATCTGCATCTTGGAGTTTAGTCTGTTTCACTAGTAAAACCTAGATGTATATAGGGAATCATCAGATGGGGGGAAATCGTGTTTTCTTCCCATCGCTCTTGCTTCCTGCTGCTCTTCCGCTATAGGGATGATAAGACTCACACAGGAGAAAAAGAGGAAACAAGCTGCAACCACATGGCCCATTCGGTGTAGTGGGACAGCGCCCTCTAGTGGGCGTTTTATAGCGAAACTTCTCTGCACATGTCAGGAAATGGCGACCAATTTCGTTATAACTCAGAAGAGTTGCATTTGTTTGGAGTATTTTATTTTAAAAAGCATGGCAGAAGGAGCAGGAAAAAAGCGGGAGATGTGCAGGTCTCAGGAGGCAGACGGCCTCGTGAAAGGGACCTGTGAAATTCCGCGAGTGCCCAGTAACGAGCGTGCTATAAAACACTAGTTTGATGATGCTCGTAGTCATTCCAAAGAAGGTACGAATGAATTCCACAAACTAAAATCCAGATTTTGCCACTTGACACCTACACAATTCAAAGAATTCTCAGTTTGATGTGACAACTATAAATAAGGGAAATATGATGAATTTTGGATTTGTGTGTTTGTAATTTCTATTCATTAATCTTTCCCTCCCTCCCCCCACCCATTGCTCATTAATCTCTGCAGTAATCCTTTGGCAATTAACATGAGCAGAGATTACAGATTAAAGTTGCCAACATTGTTCTGGCAAAAAGTTTGTGTCTTTAACAGCTAAACAAGAAGAATTTTTTTGTGAACCGCCCAAAGAGCTTCGGCTATTGAGCAGTATAGAAATGCAATAAATAAATAAATAATTTGTTAAAAAAAAGAATTTCAAAAGACAGCCCTTTTCTTCACTTGCTGAATCGCTGCTAATTACACTGTTGTTGTTGTTGTTGTTGTTGTTGTTGTTGTTGTTGTTGTTGTTTTTAAAAAGGAGCCCTGAGGGCTCTCTAGACACAGGGAAAAACCCATGGTGGCTATGGATCTGCACCGCATTGGTTAAATGACACAAGGGTAACTTTGCAGCTACCGTGGGGTTTTCCCATGATGCTGCAATTGGGAAAAGTCAGGGATTTACCTTGACTTTCTCAAAAGGAGGGACGTCAATACGGCACTTCCACCACGTGGAACCCACATGGTCAACCCAGGGGCAGGACTTGGTGGAAGGTGACCAGCGATCAGTCGCCTTCCACCAGGAAGAGGGTGGGGCTGGCTGCAGGACCTGGATGGCCACCCAGGAACCCTGCGCTCCCTCTTCAGCACCAGGATGGAAGAGGGAAAGCGCAGGGTTGAAGAGGGAGGCAGTGTTGTGTTTCTCAGAAAACTCCTGCTTTCGATGGGAGGCAAATGACGAGGCCTGCTAGGTAATCCACAAGGCTTTTATTAAGCAGCAAACATCTCTTCTACCTGAAGAGAATCTAATCTCTTGGAAACTTCCCCTTAGGCAAAACTATGCAAACTAAGTAAGACAATTGTCTGACCTAGGAGAACAGGAAGCCCCTTCCCAAATGCCTGTAACTTCAGAGAGCCTGGTGCAGAGGGAGGTTCTGGCGCAATCCTAGTCGGACCAACTTTCTCACGCCTTCCTTCCGCTCTGTGCATTTTAGCTTCCGGAGGATCCTAGCATCAGCTAGCTTGTCAGGGTGCTCTCCTCCAGAAGAAAGCTCACTTCCAACTGACTGTGTAGGATTTGGCCTTAAGGAGATAAGCTCTGGAGAGGGCTGACTTCCAGATGGGGAATCGCCCGTGAGACCTTCCTCCCCCACTGGTACAGGCTGGCTGGTGTCTGGCGCTGCCTCTTCTAGGTCCGAATCTGATTCTGATTGATTACTTGAAACACCTTTTCCCAAAACAGGGGCAGTAGGGTTAGACATGACAGGCAGCACCGACCTCACACTGTAAGACAGCTCCTTGCTTAGCATAGCAACAACACAAGCTATAATGTGAGAATGAGACAGACCCACTGACCTGCCTCATCAGTCCATGTATTAGTGAAATCAGATGAAGAGAGCCAATAGGGCTGAAGTCTAAACAGCCACTTAGAAATGAAAGGGAGGTGTCAGCATGCTCAGGTTTACATTAATAAAATTTTAAAAGCCTTAAGGGGGCAGCAGAGAGGGGAAAAAGCCCAGTGAGGATTTGTCATTCTCAGTAGGCGTTGAAGATATGTTCATTGGAAAAGAAAAACAGAAAACAGGCTTGAGGGGTAGAATAGCCTGCTTGGAAATCTCTGAACAGGAGCATTCTCATTAAGAATGCTTCCAAATTTCTTTTTTCAGTGTATTTAAACTTTTAAATGATTAGGGATGCGATCCCATGCATATTTAGACAGGAAAAAGTCCTACAAGTTCTAGGACTTTTCCCCTCTCTAAACATGCAGAGGATTGTGCCCTAAGGCACAGATCCTTTTCATAATTACCCACAGCATTAAATCTCATTGAGTTTCAATCAGGCTTACCCCCCAACTAAGCATGCCTACAGGATTGCAGCCTAAAGATCACTACTGAAGTGGGAGAAACGTTACAGATAAATTAAATGTTCCAAACACAATCTGGGCTTTTCTCAGCTCTAAGAACTGCATGTTCTTGGGGAGGGACAATATTGTCTTGACTTGTTGCTTATTTGCCTTTCTATCAGTATTCCAGTAACTTCCTTGGATCTTGGGACTGTTGCAATGTAATTATACTAGACATTGCACAGAAATGCTTCTGGGTATTGTTGTGCTTTCCACGATTACCATAAAACCAAATGCCACTTTTCACTGCTGGAATGCATTGGCATACAAAGGGATCAATTAAAAGAGAGAGAGAGAGAGAGAGAGAAGTTTACATCAGCCTTCCCAACCCTGGCTGATTGACACAGTGCAAGATGATTGGTCTGGTAAGATGCAGAGGCAAAGAGGGTTCCTGTCCCTTTTAATTAACACTTCTCCATAGTTACCTAAGGTATAGAAACCCCATCTTGGGTTTTAAGCATTCGTGAAAGCAGGTGTGGGAAACTGTAGCCTCCCAGAAGTTGTTGGACTACAACATCCATCATCCCTGGTCATTGGCCATGCTGGCTGGGGATGGGAAGGCAGACATGGAGATTAATAGAGCAACTTTATACATGTCTAATCAGTTGAAAGTGCCATTGAGTTCAAGGGGACTCTCTCAAGTAAACTTGCTGATAAATCAGCATAATGAATCAGTGAAACAAATGGGATCATTTCTCCTCAAATTACTGGAACGATTTTATGAAATTTTAGTCAAATTACTATTTCTCGCCAGCTCTAATTGTGTGTACTGTTGAAACTAATGGAACAAGTTAGTCATGTCGAACATCCCTTTGCTTTCAATGGTAGTTAACCATGACTACATTTAGCTGGATTGGGGCTTTTGTTTTTAGGAGTATGGGGTTAATAAACACAAATATCATTGGTGGGAAGGGAGCATATAGAAAGAACGATGGAGCACCTTTCATTTTCAAGTAAGAAAAAGAACTTCAGCAGGCACAGCGTTTCCCACCCTTGCATGGCAGGTTAAAACTGCCAGAATTTCTTCTTCTGCTAACCTATTTGGTTAGCAAAACAGCAATATCCTGACTAGGCTGAGCTGTGCAAAATTCTGGCTGAAGGAACACACTTTACCCTGGATTAATCACACCGGAGACTCTGGGTCAAAGGAACAAGAAACCTGCATTTTATTGCAGGAAATACATGTTGGATGGGAGGGTCCCCAACCCAGGATAGAGAGAGACCCCCAAAGATGTCTCCTCTCTAAGAGGCAAGACCATGAAGAAGGAAGAAGTGAGGTGAGCAACCCTAGGAGTACAAGTCTAGCAACAGAAGGAAGGTCAGCACAGATCAGAGGATAGTCTAGGGGGCTGTCTTCACAGCGCTGGGTTGGTGTAGCCTCCCTCCTCAACCCTGCACTTCGCCACTCCCGGGGCGGCACTAGTTAATCCCAATGCTGAGGAGGGAGCCCAGTGTTTCTGGGCAGCCATCTGGGTCCTGGAACGACCCCTACCCTCTTCCTGGTGGAAGGCAACCAATCACTGGTAGCTTCCACCAGGCTTCACCACAGGTTGGCCATGGAGCGCCATTACACAGCAAAAGTGCCAAGTTGATGTTGCTCCCTTTGAAAAAGTCAGGGTAAATACCCCTATCCCCACAGTGGCTGCATAGCTGCGCCTGTGTCCTCTAACTGATGGGGCACAGATCCACAGCCACCATGAGGCTTTCTCCACATGTAGACAGCCGTTAGGAAGCTTGGCGGTCCTCTATTCTCTTTGTTCTCCTTTTAAAGCCAGCTGAGTTGCACCCACACTTCCAACACTATTAAAGAAACAGGAACACTTTGGTCCATATATACATGTTGAGCTTTTGTTAATATTATACATGTTGCGGTTTTGGTTTTGGTTTTCGTGTCAGCAGTGAATTCAAGGGGTGGAGAACGCGAAGTTAAAGGGAGGAGTCTAACTCCCCTCGCCCCCAGATTTTAAAACATTGATAGCCCTATCTAGTGAACTGTGGAATATTCAAGGCATAGGAATGCTACAAATGCTACAAATAAATCGGGGAATATTGAATTAACTTTGGTTTTTCCATAGTCAGTGTTAATTCCAAGTTCACATTCTGTCCTAGTGCAACTCTGTGTTCCATAAAACCAAGTGGAATTTTTGTTTTGGAACCAACAAGTGTGACTGTAAACAGGAAGGAGGAAGGAGTGTGTGTGTGTGTGTGTGTGTGTGTGTGTGTGTATATATATATATATATATATATATATATATATATATATATATATATAATGAATCTGAGAAGGTGCAGTTCTGTTTTTCTGAGTCTGCCTTTCTCATGGGTTTTATAACAATGGGAAAATACCAGCAACAAGGTCAAAAGACAAGTAAACATGTAGCTATCCCAGACAGTTACTTTCAAAATACTTAAAAGAAAACCAAAGCAAAACAAAAGTGGGAGCAATTCCTTTCTCAAATTTGCACATTGCCAAAAAGCTGAGACAAATCCCCAAGCATTCCCCTCAGGGCAGAGGGTCTATTGACAGAGGTGTGCAAGCAGTAGCAGTATTCAAATACATGTGTGCAAAGGGAACATTTTATGGACTGTTTATTGTACATTCCGAATGTAGCTATTTCAATTGCTGCCCAGTGATAGAAATAAACATATGTAATAACATCTCACACCTCTGTCAGTCAGTCTGTCTGCTGCCTGCCTGCCCGCCTTCTCCTCCTGAAATGTTTTGTCAGTGCACATGAAAAAAGTATCACTGCAAAGCTGCCCGAAAAACAGCTTTCAGGTGTTGCCCTTTACATGATTAACAATTGCATAAAAAGGAGAATGGGGCCTGTCTGTCACATCCTCGTTGTCTCCCCACTGCACATATGTATGGGGGTGCGGGGGGCGGAATGACTGAAACAGGGATGCCTGGCAAATCTTGCTTTTGCAGGGTTCCATATCATGGGGAAATTCTGCTTACACATGTTTCCCAGGCTCCCCCACTGCAGACACCCCTCAATATGAGAGTGCCAGAGAGGGTGGGCAGGGAACTCAGCGGTGAGGGCAAGGGCAGCTAGGGCAGCCCTGCTCTCTCCTACAATTGGTAGGTAATTGTGCATTTCAAGAACCTACAAACTTTGCCATGGGCCAGAGTGTCCCCTGCATAGGAGAATACCACTTCTTCAGGGATCAATTGGAATCTTTGTGACATCAGTAGCCATTATCGTGGTAGTCAGCAGTCATGACATCAGCAGCCATTTTACAGAGGTAGGGGACCTTTCTGGTACCATGGGCACATGTGAGCATTTTTACCAGGGCTGCAGGCACATTTAACTTTGAGGGGTACAGTTCCATTTTATATTGGGAGAGCAGTCTAAGATTCTTATTTTTCTCACCCCCTTTTCCTTCCCGTCCTCCTCCTTCTCTTCACTTGGGGTTTCCTTCCCCCACAACCTATCACTTTTATTTCCACCCCCAGTTCTTCTGCCCCCTCCCCCACTACCTCTCTTCTCACCCATCGGTCCAATGTATCATATTGCAAGGTGTGTGTTTTTCTTTTCTTTCTCATGAAAATCCATGTATATGTTCCCAAATGTACGCATCACTTGTGCATGTCTTTGAAATGCATGCATTCTTTCTCCACTTATTAAAACATGCTTGTGCATGTCTTCAAATGTTGAATGCATTTTACGAAACATGTTGCAAGCTCAGAAATGTACAGACTTCCACCACAGTGCCCATGTTTGGTCCATGAGGTGTGAACTGAGTAAATCCGAATCAAAAATGGACTGAAATGCATTTCTCATGTATTTCTAGGTCAGATGTATTGGTGTGTATAGCAAGCAAGGAGCAAAAGCAGCCAGGCTCAGGAAAGGAAAGGAACCTCTCGTGCAAGCACTTGAGTCATTGCTGACTCCTAGAGGGATGCCTGCTTTCGCTGACATTTTCTTGGCAGACTTTGTAGCAGGGTGGTTTGCTGTTGCCTTCCCCAGTCGCAGTTACCTTTCCCCCAGCTAGTTGGGTACTCATTTTACTGACCTCGGAAGGATGGAAGGCTGAGTCGGCCTGAGCCAGCTGCCTGAGAACCAGCTTCCGCTGGGAAGTCGAACTCAGGTGATGGGGAGAGTTTTGGCTGCAGAAACTGCTGCTTATCACTCAGGTCTAAAAACAAAAGGTAAAAAATAATAATGAATGTGGGCAGGCAGAAGTGACTGAACAACAATCAGTATTCACCTCCAGCCCACCTTGATGATTATGGTTTGCATCACAGTAGTATTTTCAAAGAGAGAGAGAGAGAGAGAGAGAGAGAGAGAGAGAGAGAGAGAGAGAGAGAGAGAGAAGTAATGAGTGAAGGTAAGATGTCATTGTCATTGATCTGGTTCTGTCCTTTGTTTTCTATATCTAATTAGCAATTTGGCTAGTAAACATGATGTATTTGGAGGAGAGTATGTGATGATGTTGTTTATATGCCAGACCGATGGGCAGGAGGTACCTCTAACCACATGCCGCCCGTCTGTAATCAGCAGCTGTACCAAGCAGCCTCCCATGTTTCTGTTTTGTGCTCAAATGCCAAAAGAAATGCAGAAAGATTAAAGAGGTACACCCAAGACTTGTCACAGTCCGTCAACTCCTTTCCTTTTCTGACTGGCAAATAAGAGTGCAAGCCTATCAAATATTAAATGGCATCTAATGGGAAACTTCCGTTCTTGGGAACCATAACAAGATTTGTATGGCCATTACATTCCAGTGGTGTGATTATTCTTCATAATATAGATAACTCTGTGTACCTTATGGGATTTCATTTTACCTGCCTTGTGCTTGACCTTTATCTGTAGTTTTAGTTATGATATAACACCCACAATTAAGGAAATGATTCATTGACCACTTACGGAGAAATAGCTTCAGTAACTTCCCTGGAACTGTACCAGTAAAAGCAGCCTTTTTATCACCCCTTTCGAGTTAAAGCATTTTCTATACTGACTAGTAAATTAATGTTTAAGAGAAGGTAATCATAGGAAGCACATTTTCTGGAATCACCTAAACATGACTGAAATCAGGAGAGACACATCTACAAGTCTCTTTATGTATTCTGTAGGCAGGGTTTTTTGGGGTCTATGTTTCCATGTGGGGATGTAATAATGATATAGTATTTGCCATACAGACACCAGCTTTTTAAACGGATTCTACCCACAGGGTTGGTCCAGAGAAGTGTATGAACAGAACTCATTCCGATGCTTTGTTTCCATATGTATGTTATAAAAGTTACATGCATGAGCTCATGAACTCAGTTCAGAAATACACTGCATGAGTGCTGAAATGTGTTTTCGTTTTGATAATATATGCAAATCTATTTCAATTTTATCAACCAATTAACTGGGTTGAAAGACAGACAGTATAGCAATCATCCAAACCTTGAATTTAAGCAAACTCTAACCCTATGCATCTTTCCATGGGGAAATCTGTTGCCACCAATAGGCTGTCTCTCAAGCCACCATGAATTCCCCTTCAAGCTCCTGAATTAAAACATATTAAAGAGCATTCTTATTTGGAACGTTAGCATTGCTGATGCAGAACTATAATTTGTTGCAAATGATGATCAGATGTATGTGAAGCACCCAAGTGTGAGGTTTGTTCTGACAGTCTTTTGGTTTCTCAGAGATGGAAACTGAAAGCAAATTAGATGCCAGATACCGTACCAAATATTAATTCTGTTGGAAAAGTCAAGTCGACAACAATTTCATTGCAGAGGGCAGGGGGAGTTGGTGGGAAAATATTTTGACACATTATCACCATAGGGCAATAAACTTGACTATAGGCACTTCCAACATTGTAGACACTCAAATGTTTCTTTGATAACACAACGTTCAAGGCAGTTCTAATGTGTTTATCTCCCTCTGGTTATTGCTCTGTACTAAATTTGAAATTAATTCACTTTTGCTGATGATGGGGATAGCCAGTAAACACCTAGGATGTTTTCCTTGGCCATGTCTGTGGCGCTCGTGTAGAGTTTGTGATACGACAACAATATTTCAGTTGGCATAGCTCTCCGTCGGCCACATGGAAAATTTGACTCATTAAAAAAAAAAAGAGAACCTTCAAGAAGTTACTGATATTAGAACAGGCAGCTTTTTAACTGCAAGGCTCGGTCCCAATTAATGGAAATACATATTTAGCTGACTTGTGGACTACGTCTCCTGCCAATTAGCTCCATCTCAATGTTCTATTCCTTGCCTTGAGTCAATAAACAGTTCAAGATTTCCTGGACTCAGAAAATGGCCCTCAGTGCCAAGTACTGTGGGTATATTAAAACCATACCTACAACAATAGCTCTCGACAAGGGAACACAGCTAACTAATCACTCTCTTGTTCAAGGGAGCATTTGACAGAGAACCTAGAAAGCTGAAGGTACACAACACTCCTAATCAAGGAAATCATTGGTTTGAGCATAGAAAAATACTTTCTAAATTTTAAGTACCCTTTGTTCTCTATCTGTCCTGACCACCTTTCTTTCCCCTTCAGAGTTACATACCAGAAATGCCTTTACAATAAGGTTTGATTGTGGGGCTTAGTGTGGTAGATTGAGATGAGTGAGTCATTATCTGTCATTTATCTTGTACTTAAAGTGGGAGAAAGAAAAGAAGAGGTCAGAACAAAACAGGACATAGGGTATTATGCCGCAATTTTGCCAATCGATTTCATATTTGTCTTCCTGCCCTGCAGAACTTCTGAGGGAGGGCTCTATAGACTGGAACCCCACATTCAGCAGTGGGTAGCATAGTTATAAATATTGACTCCATCCTTGAAAAATGTGGGATGTGAGTCTCAAGCTCAAACACAACATAATTCCATGTAAAGAAATTGTGAACACTGTCACTTATGAAATGTGGCATGCAAGGGCTTACTTTGCTGTACACAGGTCAGAAAGCTGATGTGTGCATTGAAATAGCTGTCCCATTTCTGTCAAGCAAAATTCATGCATTCCATGTGTCCTCCCCACCTTGCACCCCCAGCTTGGAGACAGAACTTTGGAAGAAGAGCAGATCTTATGCCCTGTGAAGATGCTGGTTTAAACAGTAATCCCACAGTGAGTATTTTCCCACCTGGCTATATTGTTTAAAACAACGTTTCCTGACCTGGTGTTCTCCAGCTGTTTTGGACTTGGACTGCAACTCCCAACTGCCCCAGCCATCAGAGTCAATGATCACAAATGCTGGGAGTTGTAGTCCAAAACATATGAAGGTTACTAGGCTGGGGAGGGCTGATATAGAATTTGCCGCCATTATATTATGGGTCTCAGTAACCCTGCCTACAACTGCCAAGTGCATGGAGAATTTGTAAGTAATTATATATGTTAGAAACCCTGTTTACCTACACTATAAAATCACCTGTTGTTTGTGACTACGTCTCAGTGTCATTGCTGGAACCCACTGGGGTCAGTGCAGAGATTACTAAGGGGTTGTCTTCATGACACCCCATTGGTGCCGCATCCTTCCAACGCCCTGAGTTTTTTGTCTCCTGGAGTTGCAGCGGGTAATCCCAACACTGAAGAGGGAGCACGGGGTTTCCGATGGCCATCTGGGTACTGTCACCACCCCTGCCCGCTTCCTGTTGGAAGGTGACCAATCATTTGTCGCCTTCCTCCAGGGACCAACCCCAGATTGGTCCTGGAGTGACAGCAGATGGCAGAAGAACCATACTGATGTGTTCCCATTGAAAAATCCAGGCTAAGTCCCTGACTTTTTCAATGCGCAGCTTTGCGGGAAAGCCCCGCGGTGGCTGAGAAGGTGCGGCTGCATCATATAACTGTCGCAGCACAGATTCACAGCCACCACAGAGCTTTCGTTGCTTATAGACAGCCCCTAACACTGATGTGCATTCAGCACTTGCCTTCAGTGCTGCTTATACAGGTGTGCTCTTGATTTATAAATTCGTTAGATGCCTTAAGCTGAAGTGCAGAAAGTGGCTAGTCATGTGTTCCTGCCTCCTTGCCCCCATGACATTTGGTTTCATTCCACAGCCCTGTATCAGAGATGTGCAGCCAAGAAAAGAAACTCAAGAAGATGGATGTGGTGAACAGACTTGATCATGACTTGGCAGACTTTGTGATAAAGAAATTGAGCTGAATTGCCAGGACTGAGACACCACATGTTAGGAGAGGTTACGGGTTCAATTTAAGCAGCCTTTGGTGTTTATTTTTAATACATCTATTGCTTACTTACATCCCTCTTGCAATTCATTAGAAGAGAGTTGATGACTGAGTGATTACATTCTACTTAGTGTTTAAACATGATATAATTTCCTAGCTATCTGTCACTTCCCCACCTCCTTTCTTTCACAGCAAATGTTTTGTGTGGAACTCTGAGCTCACTAAAACTTCCAACATAATCAAAGTCAACACGCGAGTGTCTTTTCATAGTTCTGAAGCAATGAAGATATTGTTGGGAATATTCCAACCTTGTCCAAGTTACTGGAAGGGGGCAGTGTTGCAATTAGTTAGTTCATGGGATTTTGACCACAGCTAGCTTCAGGATATTCTTAGCCTACAATGTGGCTTCCTGTGATTCCCCCCCCCTTTTCCCACCCCGCTTCCTTCTGCCACTGTTTCTTTTTGACTTCCACCATAGCTGGGAGCACATGTGGCTGCCAGGAAGAGGGCCTTTTCTGCTGTGGCACCTCAGCAGTACAATGAGCTCCCTAGACAGGTTCGCCTGGCACATACATTGCATTCTTTTCAGCACCAGGTGAAGACCTTTTTATTTTCCCAGTATTTTAGCATTTTAGTATCTTAGCCTTTTAGCTCTGCTATTTTAAATCTGTATTTTAAATCTCTGCATTGCTGCTCAGTTTTGTTCTGGTTGTGGTTTTAGACTATGGCATTAGGAGTCTTTATTTTATATTTTATCTTGTACCTTGTGGTTTTAATGTTTGTGAACCGCCCAGAGACATCGGCTATTGGGCGGTATAGAAATAATAAGTAAATATGTTTGCTCTCTTATTCTTGCCAGTGTAATGAACCACAAAATGGACCGAACAAACTCTGAACAATATGGTATACCTGCATTGTATATGCAAGAATATATGTGAGTAAAACTGCAGAAGAATTGTCTTTTATTATGCTAAGATAGCCTGTGTGCATGTGGTATCGGTTGACTCTTATTCTGTTTTGCCTTTTGTTTTTTCTCTGCTAAGCGCCTTTCTAACAGGAGGCATCATTACTAAATAATCCCATCAGATATGAGGGACCAAGTCTATTAATAGGTCTCAAACTCCCTAATAGCAACAACACAACATTATTGTTATGGTTGTTAAAATATCCAACAGGATGACATGTATATTTACTCAAAAGTAAAATCTGCTGATTAGGTCAGTTGCTATGTAGATAAGAGCTCCAGTTTATACCCAACTCATGCACCTGCAACTGGTTTTCCATTCAGTTCAACAAGGGATTCATTTTAATTGGGGATCCATACATGAAGGAATACGTCTGCAGATCAAATTCTTGCTTAGCTAACAGAACTATTTTTCCCCAGAAAACAAATGAGGGGGTGGGGTGGGGGGAGAATATTCCTGCCATGTATCATAGTGGTTCTCTAAAATCATCCAAAAGTAAATCAAACTGGTGTGGCAGAGAGTATGCATTTAAAGTGTAGAATTGCTAAAATGGGGCAATTTTCATTGTACTTTAACATATATTATATGACACAATACGCTAAAGTGTAAGGCGCAACACCACATAATTTAAACAATATGAATATTGGTCCATTTAGTAATATTTACCAGATGGTGGAAACAGTGCTGAATATCTCTAAGTGCATAAGCTGTATATGGTGCTAAAATGTATTTTACCTAATAGGAGTATATAATTTGATGGATATTGGGGTTGTATTATTTCATGCTTAGCAAGATAGTTACAATGACGACATGTGAAATATTTAGTAATTTCACTACATAGGGTTGGATCCATTTTGTTCATGGAAGGACTCTTTTTTGAGAAAAGAAGGGCCTTTGATCCAAGAGAGACTCTGGCTAATGGGAAGGGGCATTTCCCCTCCTGGATTTCTGCTCCTCCCCATAGTTCACCACACTACCCCTCATGATGTTCTAGAGAGAGTGTACCAACCCTCCCAAGCAGATTTTTCTGGTGGGTGAAAACCAGAGGGTGGGGTGGGAAACAGCAAAAATCCCCCCTTCTGTTACAGGAGGCTTGGAGTACCCTATTTTGAAGGTGGAACGTCATTCATGGGATCTTTGGGAACAAATCCATAGCAATGGTGCAGTTAGGCAATTTTAAGAACCTGGATTGAATGGTCTTTTACCAGGCCTCCCCTCTTTCAATGATAAGATGTATTGCTTCATTTACGCGGCAAGTCAATGTGGCAAGTCAGCCATGCTGTGTTTGAGGGCCCTCCTGCTCATTCTGCAGAGTGGACCTCTGGCCCAAAGGTCTACCAGGTGATGGCACTGAGAGCTCCCGGAACTGGGAGCCGAGTAGGTCCACTCCCTCGGCGTGTACTTCGCCAATGAACACACCAAGTTGGAGAATGCAAGTTAAAATTTATTAATGAATTAGATGTTGCAACATGGAACTCCAGTGCAAAATGCAAATTAAGAGTTCCCCCAACAAAGGGATCCTCTTGAATATATAGACTCTGATTACATCACTTTGTTAGTAATATCATTGGTCATGTGCTTATCTCTAATGGACTCTACTGGTCTCTACTGTGTTAATCAAATTAGGTTACATTGCCAATACAAGATAAGGTGGATACAATTCATACGTCACAGCTTACATTTGATGCTGATTGGTTGGAAGTTTTTCCTCTGTTTAAGATGCACATGCAATCCACCATTAAGGAATGTGGGGACAGTTCTTAAACTTTCACCTGGAACATAGACTTATTCCTCAGAATGAAATTCCCTTTTACACACATCAGCACCACTGATACAAATCAATTAATTATTGCTTTGTATCATAGCTGGTGGCTCCTATGTCACTGGGGCAGTGAATGTACTCTGAGTTTCAATCAGAATTCTTAAAGGTTCTGAGCCCATTTTGGGAATAAGGTTTAGCATTTTGGATAGCTCCTTTAGAGTTTTGGCTGAAAGGCAGAGCAGATTTATTGCTCCACCAACAAAGAAGCCACTAGCCGCCACTGTTGCTATCTAACTTCTTACAGACTGCTTCACTAACATCTTCACTTACTTTGAAAATTTCCTGTGGGGTGATTAAGGCCCAGTCCACAGATATATATATGAAATGTGTCAGCAGTACACGTACATTTCTCCAGAACAATGTCCAAAAGATTTAGGCACCGCTGTTCTCATGTTACATTTAGCTAGAGATGTATGAGAAATTGATTTCAGATTGTTTTTTGGTCAAAATTTTCCCGGTTTCTGCCTTCCAGAATTGAACGCACACCCAAAAGCAACCTGCAGCCATAGTCTGAACATTTACAAGCTCGTGATGTGATTTGCGGTACAAAAATAAATAAAAATAAAGTCAAAATGTGGATTAAAATGCGTATTTTTGAAAAATGCACACCATACATCCTAATCAGTGGGAAATGAATGTGTACATTTAAAAATACACACAATTAATGTGTACATTTGGGAAAACGCACATGAGAACAGATGAACATTTTCATCCAAAAAGGAAGTTGCAACCTGATACGGGCATGAGTTGGAAGGAGCTTCAAGGTAGAATGCAGAGAACATGGATGGCTTCAAGTCTTCTTGATTCATGGGCACACAGGGACATTGGAAGCAGCTTTATGCTGAGTTAGACCATTGGTCCATCTGGCCCAGTCTTGTCAACACTGACTGGCAGTGGTTCTCCAAGGGCTTCAAGCAGCTTTTCCTAATCCTACCTGGAGACGCTGGGGATTGAACCAGGGACCTTCAGCATGCAAAGCAGGTGCTCTATCACACTGAGCTACAGGATTCCCTAGATATGGACAACCATTACTTTAAGTGCAAGTGGGGAGGGAAGTTGCTTGAGCAGTTCCAGGCAACATGCTATATACTAGTGTCTCTTATTTGGGTATTCGCAGCAAGCATCACATCAGCCAGCCAGTATTTGAGAACTCTAAGCAATATGGGGCAGAGAAGGCAGGGGTCGTGGTTTGAATGGGGCAGCAAGACTTTTGGCCCCAGCAGATGTTTGACTCCATTTGGGTTCCACTTCAGACAGAAAAATGTATTGTGCTAACACTGATTCTAGAACTGGAGGTCGCTAGTATACCTCAGTATTTTTGCACCTTGAGATGCTTAATTAGTGTTTTGCCAGCAGCAGCTTTTCTCTCCTCCCACTGCTAGAAGATGTCCCCCATGCTGCAAATGTAATAGGTACAAAGAGAAAGAATAAGCAACTTGCACCTTATCTGTGGTATCAACAAGGCAAGGCACACATCTAGAATAATGCATTCATCTTGTTCAACATATTATTATTATTATTATTATTATTATTATTATTATTATTATATTCCGCCTTTTGTCCAATGCTGGGCCTCAAGGCGGCATTACAAAATTTAAAATATACACATTTAAAACCTATAAACAGAAATATACAAAGTTAAAAATATATTAAATATATTCCAATATTAAAACATTTAAAATGACAATTTAAAAGTCCATTAGCACAGAGAGAGGTCCCAATTATTCACCAAAGGCGTGCTGGAACAAAAAAGTCTTTGCCTGCCTCTGAAAGCCCATCAAGGAGGGAGCCAGTCTAGCGTCCCTGAGAAGAGAGTTCCAGAGCACTGGAGCAGCCACTGAGAAGGCCCTCTCCCACGTTCCCACTAGGCGTGCCTGTGATGGTGGAGGGACTGAGAGAAGGGCTTCCCCTGAAGATCTTGAAGCATGGGCAGGCTTGTAAGGGAGAATAGGGTCTTTCAGATAACCTGGACCTGAGCTGTATAGGGCTTTAAGGTCATAACCAGCACTTTGAATTGTGCCCGGAAACAAACTGGAAGCCAGCGGAGCTGTTTTAACAAGGGAGTTGTATGCTCCCTGTAGCATATGAGCTATGTCATCCATTATAGGGCCTAGTTACACACACACACAGGTTAACAGCCAACCTGACTTGAGGGGGAAATCCTTAGAACATCAGTTATGACAATCAGTCACTAAACATCTAAAACACAGCCATCTTTGGAACCTCCCCAGGAGACGAATGGAAATTTCCTAAGCTCCAATTCTAACTCCACTTTGTGGCTGATGATGTCCAAAGAAAGACAATCTAACCTAGAACCTAACTCACTGTAATAATGACTTCAGGCTTACCAATATGTCTCTAATTTTTCTTTTGAAGAAGTATGTTATTAAAGATTATCATTCAATCATTATAGATTACACAGTCCTTGGTATGTCCAAAATAGTCAACAGATTATCCCTCCGCGCCTGCTCCACCCCAAGAAATATTTGTTCAGTGAAACAAAAAACCAGACCTACCTTCCTTCTGATTACACCAATTGGGTTTTCTTAGATGTGCCAGGTTGTAATTTAGAAAACAAACCTGCTCATTTTACACAGTGACTTTTTGTGCTGCCATTGTGAGTGTATGTCCAAGAACTCCCTTGTGCTTATTATTCGACAATGGATAACTGCAGTACAATCTAGAGATAACAACTAAAAAGGGCATCGGTTTTAAATGAAAATGTCAATTGTGCTAGCCATAATCAAAGGCAATTATATGTTTTGAGATCTTCTTAATCCTGATTACTTTTTTTGGAAAGCTGCTTAACCTTAGGTTACCCTAGTCTTTATGCAAGATCAAAATATTTAAGCAGATATGATGAGAAAAGTCAAAAGAATGTAACCTACTCATGTTACAAGTAAGCATAGCCATTATCTCAGCTTCTGATGTTTCCACAGTGGCTTTCCTCATCCAGCTGTCTGTAGAATGCCTGTGCTGCTATCATATTTGTTGGTGTAGCAATAACAATAAGAATAGCAAGTCGGCTTCTAGCAAGGAGCTAGAAGCCTACCCAATAAAGCAGGTTTCCCTCAATCTGTCATACCTTATTTTCTTGGTGCAAAGGCAGCATACAAATTGAATAAATAAACAAATAAATAAATAATAAATAGCAGTCAAGTCAAATAACTATCTCAACACCCCTTTCTACCTCCCCCCCCCCTTTCCCATTCTAGCATCTCATACAGATTTTCATCAAGGAATTCACCTGAAGTTCAGAACGGAGGGGTTTGGGATATACACTTCCCCATTCAGAATTTCTGTGTTATTTATGAGCCAAGCCCAACCTTCTGTGAAAGTTGGGCTCAGCTCTTAATTAGTTCAGTTTCAGACTGCCCCACCACTGCAGCCACCTTTTGCTCCATTTGGCTCTGCAGCAACATTATGGGTCCCCAGGCTCTTGGGGAATGTAGTCTATAGCAGGTGAGCTCCTTGCAAACTGGGACCAAGGAAGCTCTCCCACCACTAATTTTCTATGAATCAACCCCTGGGTGAAAAGTCAATTGCTTTCCTTCTTCACGAACACTTCTGCTTAAGGTAGAGTACTGTGACATATGAGTAGGTAGACAGGAGTGCAGCTTTCCATAGCAAGCAACTTTATATAAAACAAATGGCTATCTTTTATCCAGTGTAAGCAGCCTAGTGTAGCAGCAAACCCATGTGGCGGCTGCGATAGATACTAATTTATTTATTTATTATTGCATTTATATCCCGCCTTTTTTCCTGCAAGGAACCCAAGGCGGCGTACACAATCCTCCTCCTCTCCACTTTATCCTCACAACAACAACCCTGTGAGGTAGGTTGGGCTGAGAGTCTGTGACTGGCCCAAAGTCACCCAGTGGGTTTCCATGGCCAAGTGTGGACTAGAACTTGGATCTCCCGACTCCCAGTCCAACACTTTAGCCACTACACCACACTGGCTCCACGTCCTACCGCAATTGGCTCCACATACTACCACATACTACCGCAACTACATATCATTAACTTACTGGAGCTATTACCACTTCTGTCACATGTGGACCCTGCTCAGATGACACGCTAAACCATGGTGGTTAAGCATTTTGAGCTGAACATTATGTCTTAGCGTGTCATGTGAACCATGATTTAGTGTGTCATGAGAACCATTTGTCACCATGGGGGCTACATAACCATGGTTTAAACACACTCACTAACCATTTGTTGCAAAAGGGCTAGCGGTCTAACCATGGCTTAGTGCATTGTCTGAACAGGCCCATGAAGTCCTTCCCTTCTTGGAATCAGAAACCCTTTTTTCATATAATGATGTTTTGCAGTATTCATCCCTGTAGCCATGCATGTAAGATTAAAGGCAGCCATGCCCCCAAATGCCATTTTAACATTGTGCAAAACTGCTGGACAGTTATCAGTTTTGTTATGCTTCCCCCACCCTCCCTGCATGATGTCCCCACTGTCACATCTCCCAAGCAACTGATATCAGCACCTCCGTTCTCTCTTGAAATACTATTTGAAGTGTAGTAGAAAACATGTAGGCTACAATCTAACACAGACACAGGCGCAGTGAAGCTGATTGAAAAGAATGGGTGTAAGCTCACCTAACTCTCCATAGCCTGGCTTTAGAACAGTCACGCTAAATTGATCCATATGATTGGAATCTTGCCCAGATTTATTTTATTTGTTAAAAATCCCAGCACAATAATTTTGAAATTAACATTATCAATACACTAATGCAGTCTGAAGGCTAGTTGGGCCTGACTTAGGAAGTGATGTTATGAAGGGAACCTTTAATTCTAGCAGCCCTCAAAGCAGGAAGCCTTTTCCTTGAGGAATAGTACACTTGAAAACTGCAGATTACAATTTAATATTAACCAGATTTCTACATTAAATGTGATTTCCGAGAACAATTTGATTTCTCTCTTACCTCCACTCCCTTGAAAAATGATCAAAACGGTGTGCAACAGCAAGCAGCTCCTGGAATGAGACCATGCCTGCCTGCAATTTAAACGTCAGCCTTTGCAATTGCTGAACACCATCAGATTTGGCTGTCACTCACTTGCTCCGCTGTCAGTCTTAATCTGCCTCTGAGGCCAGCGTTGCTCCCATATGGCCTTGTTTTGTTTCCAGTGCATGGTTACACATAATCAAAAGTGGGGTAGGAAAGGGAAACATCCTTCATAGGGTGAGTCATAAGTTGAACCATGTGGTGCAGATCCAGGCTTCATTCACACAACCATTTGAGTCTGTGGAAACCGAGAAAGGCTGAGTCAGTCATCTGAAAGCCAACACCACCTGCCACGCATTGAGCTTTGCCCACAACATCGAGATGCTCAGCTATGAAGCTTTCTGGGTGGCCCTGGGCAACTTTGAAGCTTTGAGCCTAACCTCTCTCTCAGGGTATGTCAGGGAACTAGGATGGCCCCTTACACATCACCAAAAAAGCAGACAAAAGAAGACTCAGGCCTTAGCTAGACCTAAGGTTTATCCCGGGATCATCCCTGTCATGTAAATGACACACAGGGGATCCCGGGAGCAGGCAGGGATGACCCTGGGACAATCCCGGGATAAACCTTAGGTCTAGCTAAGGCCATAGATTTGCATGCAGTTTGCTTGTGGTCATATTTAGGTATAGAAGATGCACATTTAGAAATAATATCATGTAAATAGAAATACAATACAGTCTCACCTCAGGGGGAAGAAGACTCTGACCAGATGACCTGGGTACCTATCTGCTCAGTTGGCTGTCCAACATGCTAACTGCTGTTGGGCAACTTTAAGGTCCCTGGATTCTCCCTTTAAACTAGTCAGCCATTCAAACCTTGGACACTTTGAACAGAAGACTTGTCTTCTAAACACCCTTCAAATAGAAGACTGTCCTCTAAAAAGTAGGATACATGGCCAACCCGGAGGAGGAGGAGGAGGAGGAGGAGGAGGAGGAGGAGGATTATTTTTGAAAATTAGTCCACTCAGAAAAGTGAGCATCATGGCCCGCACTACTTTGGGTCCTAGCTTAGTGAGCTACCATTAACCGTGTGTGCTCTAGCCTCATAGTCCTGAACAGGGGTGTGCAACATCAAATCTTGCAATTGTCAGGCAAGACGAAACTTCAGGAATGTATACATGACTGGATTTCTGCCCACACCTGTTTGACAGAGACAAGGCCAGTTCAGAAGACACTTTGGTTAAGGCTTTTGGTTAAGCAGCAGAGTTTAAGGTGTCTTGTGCGATGTATTTTGCTAAACCCTACTCACTCACTAACCACAGTCAGAGCATCTGCAGCAGGGGTAGTGTCTCTAACCGTGGCTTAAAGTGTTGTGTACAACAGCACAGCTTGTGGTTAGTGCTAACTCCAGAGAACCACAGTTTTGCTAACCACAGTCCCTGAAGTGTCATCTGAACAGGCCCCTGTTCAGACAACACACTAAGCCATGGTGGTTAAGCATTTTCAGCTAATAATGAAGGCTTAGTGTGTCATGTGAACCATTCCTAACCACATTGGCTACATAACCATGGTTTAAACATACTAACCATTTGCTGCAAAAGGGTTAGCAGCTTAACCATGGCTTAGCATGTAGCCTGAACAGGGCCAGTTTAAATATGATCACTAACCATTTGCCGCAAAAGGGTTAGCAGCCTAACCATGACTTATGGCTTTGCTAGACCTACCTGATAATCCGGTGGTGAGGAGGCGCCAGCCCGCACTAGAAGTACCGTGGGCTGTTGCTCCTATCCACACGTCTGACACAACTGGCTGCAGGAAAGTCCCGTCACATCCTCCATTTTTTATTTTTAAAGGAGCCGGATGCACACGAACGCTCGCGCGCTTAGGTAAGTATTTTTTTTTTTTAAAAAAAATGTTCTTCCTGCTCCCCACCGCACCGCCGGCTCCAATCTCTCCCCCTGCCCCTATGGGGCCAGCTTCTCCCGGCTATGTGCAAGTAAGTGGCATAGCCGGGAAAAGCCAGGCTAGACCTTCCGCGGTCCCGGGCTAGACCTTCCGCAGGCTAGACTTTCCGCGGTCCCAGGCTGAGCCCGGGACTGCAGAAATACCGGGCCCAAAGTGGTGCCCGTTACCCCGGGGCCAGGCAGGGTTGACCCCTGCCTGACCCCGGGAGCCCCTGTGCGTCATCTGGACACACAGGGGCAAGCCCGGGTGTCAGTTGTGCAGACTTCTACTGTTACTTTCTACTGTTAGTTTTACCCTACCCTGTGCCTGCTTACCCTACCCTGTACCTGTTGGCATTTTCTTCCCCTCCTTATTGTTTTACTATGATTTTATTAGATTGTAAGCCTATGCGGCAGGGTCTTGCTATTTACTGTTTTACTCTGTACAGCACCATGTACATTGATGGTGCTATATAAATAAATAAATAAATAAATAAATAAATAATAATAATAATAATAATAATAATAACAACCCCTGGTCTAGCAAAGCCCTAAGTTTGTCATCTGTACAGGACCAATGTAGGAGCTTCTGGATGAGTAGTGTCTGAAGGAACATTGTGGGAGGTTGTGTATATTCCTCCAAGAGAAAGGAGAGGCATACAAGGACAATCTTCTGTGTATTTTTCTTTCACATATGCTCCAAAGTCAAAATGTGAGCAGATTTACATGAACTCCTCTGCTCTTCATTTAGGAAGAATATGGTTTGCCTTGCCCAGCCAACAACTGAAGTGCTAGCCAGGATTTCTAAGGAGCTGGGCAATAATGTAACAGTAATCCAGTTTTTTCCCGCTGATATGATGCAAATTGATGGGAAGGTTAGCCACAATAATGCCTCCTGCGGTGAGGAAGCACATTGTGGCCTTCAAACAACCACTCCCTGGAAACATGCACAGCACATTCAAACATCTCCAAGCTTGCACAACAGCCCCAGCTCTGTTTGATAGGCCACTGTACCGCAATTGACTTATTAGAATAAAGCCACCCAGGGTCTATATAGACTTCATTAAGCCACGGTTTGGAAAACTAGATGTTGGCAAGCATGCAGGGAAAACACATTCCCCCACCCCTCCCCACACACATGCATGCCTTCCCAATCTGTCAAGTCATGCAGCTTTTCCATGAATCGACCCCTCGATGAAAGTCAATTACTTTTCTTCATCAATCGAACGTTACAGCTCTCCCAATGGGCTATGAAAATGTCTGCCTTAAAATGGTCTCTCGGGCCAAGGATAACCGCCAGCAATCAATATATTGAGCTTCGAGCCATCTCTGCTTTAAAGTGTTGAACGAACTCTTGCAAAAATTTACAGCCCTGAATTAAAAGGAGCATCAGTCAACGTATAAGATGAAGAACAAAAGCCACAAACTGTTTTTAATCAATGAAGAGCATAAGAGGAGCTTTAGCAGTTTGGACCAACATTCCAGCACCCGGTTTCCAAAAGTGGTCAGCCTTTGGAAATCTTACAACAGGGCATGGATTACAGAGCCCGCTCCTGCTGTTAGTTCTTAGCATCTGGTATTGGGAAACTTTCTCTGAACATAAATGCTATTATCACCACTCTAAGTAAGCCTAGGGAAAGCAGAACATATTGCTCTGATGGGAATCCACTTCACTTGTGTGCATACTAATGCCCGGACACAAATACAGACAATGCCTATTTTGCATTTTGTCTTAGTCTTGTTAGAAAAATATGGCCACAATTTTTGTTTTCCTTTCCCTCTAAGTCAAAATAGTTTCACTGAGTTCCACCGAGACACATTAATTTAATAGGAATATGCTTATTCTGAGCGATGGCTGAGCTTAAATGTTGATAGCTTCAACGATTGACTCTCTAATAATTTCATTCTATGGGAAGGTAACTGGCTTTCAGATTTGAAATGCCTTTACTGGGGCCCCAAATTCTAAAATGTCCTTTCATATTAAAAATAATAATGATGATGATAAACTCTATGAAGAATTGCATTTATGCATTATTCAGGACTTGAATTTGAAAGTGACTTTGAGTAAATTGCAGTCTTCGCACCCCATGCTTCTGCCTAGAAACATCTCCTGTCTAGAAAAAGTGGCTACTGCAGCCGTATTTCTTTGTGCGCAGTTGGATGCAATTGAATCCTGCTAACTTCTAGTTGTAGAAATGCAGCTTTGGATAAATATTCTTGATTAGAGCCTCAGAGATTCACACCCATGCACATATAATATGAGACCGGGCCCTATAATTAAGTGGTATATTATAGCCCTTAACTTTGGGTTGGGAATTAGACAAATGACTAATGTGTGCTTGAACCATTCAAAATCTAGAGCTGCTGATGCCTCAAACCATAAGGCTAGGCTATACAATGTTTTCAAACTATGGCCCTAGCTAGACCTATCTGCTATCCCGCGATGGAGGAGGGAAGATCTCGCGTTGTGTTTAACGCGAGATCCCTCCGCTGCTTACACGCAACGCATGACGACTTCACAAGGAGAGGTGTCACGCCCATCATTTTTTATTTTTTAAACGGAGAGCAGCGCATGAACGCTCATGCGCAAAAGGTAAGCGTTTTTTTAAAAAAAATTAAATTATTTTCCCAGCTCTCTCTACCCTACCCCCGATGGGTGTGGCTCCCGGCTCCTCGCGAGTAACAGCATGAAGCCGGGTCAACCTGTAGCAACCGGCCACACTTTCTGTGGTCTCGGGCTTACCTGTGGACTGCGGAAAAAGTGGGACCAAAGTGGAGGGCTCTATCTCGGAGCAAGGGAGGGATGATCCCTCCCTTATCCTGGGATCCCCTGTGAGTCATGCGGATGCACAGGGACGATCCTGGGGTTTGCCCTGGGATAAAGCCCCGTCTAGCTATGGCCTATATTCATTTTCTCTTTGAGGGTGCCCACTTAGGTATCACCAAAACAGAGGCAATGCTTCACCCAAAGAGTGGAATGGGAAAGGGCCTAGGTTTGTATGAGATTTATATATGCTAATTTAGATGCAAAATGCTCTGCCATGCATGTAAAGATTTCACCACCACCCCCAGCAGATTGCTTATCTTTAACACAATGATTAGGTATGAACATCAAACCTTATTAAATTAAGCAGATAAACACCTTGAATTTCACTTTCAGCTCTCAGCAGCCCCAGCTGTTGTGATATTGAACCCGTAAGGCAGAAATATAGTTGACATTCTATTCTGCCAATAACGTTTGATGAAGTGAAGCACTATATGCTGACACTCAACCAACATTTTTGTATAGTGACTCCTGCTGAGTGAGATGTATTGCATCCTGAAGAAAGCAAGAATATCCAGGACATAGGAAAGCAGAAGTCTCACCTCACAGGGTTGCATGAGAGAGTGGGGGGACTTGCATGTTTCCAAAAGTGAGAATGAAACTCCTTCCTTTTTTTTTTTGGTCAATATTGCAGAGAGCAATCAAGGTGTCTATGCAAATTATTTTATGACTTCAGATGGATATGGGTCAAATCACCACATGTTTAGCAATACAACTATACATCATGGATTAGAGGGCACTCTCAGGCAAGTGTAGTGTCTTGCCTAGACCCTTTTTGGTGCCCACTTCTGCTCTTACATATAAATAGTTAAATTCCATTGACAAAAGTGGGAACAATTCACCTGAAATTGTTTACAAGATTTTTTTTTAACCTTTGCCATCAGGACTGTCATCAAGAGTAGGCATAGTTGTCGGGCAGTTGCCAAGGGGCCCACACCTCAGCAGGGTCCCCTGACAAGAGTCCCCTGGAGTTGCTCCTCCTCTTCACCCTTGCAGTGGAACTCTTGCACAGACACCAATGGTGGTGGTGAGGAGGAGGAACCATATATGTTATGGCCTACTGGTTCATTGACCCTCTGCCTATCAAGCTAGCAAGTGCCAGCAATGATGAGAAAGAGGAGGCAGAGCAATAGCAGCTCATGACAATGGCAGTGAACATAAGAAATTGGAGCCCTGTTGGATCAGACCAAGGGTCCATCTAGTCGAGCACTCTGTTCAGACAGTGGCCAACCAGCCATTGGCCAGGGACCAACAAGGCAGGACATGGTGCAACAGCACACACACACCCATGTTCCCAGCAACTCACTGAGGGAGTAGGGCCATTAAAGGAGCTTGCCCAAGGACCCTCAAAAACCTGGAGTCACCCCTGTTTGTAATCATATGCAGTAAACAGAACTTGGTGCATTTGCAACTATCCAAAGACAACAGCTGCCATAGAGCACAGCAAAGCAACCTGCTTCAGATGGCACCAGGGACATTTCTGAGTTGTTCAAAAAGACTTTTAAAAGTATTGCCTGTAATTTGGAGGAAGGGGCAATTGGGTTCTGCTTCAGGCAGCATGATATAATTGGTATAACTGCTTTTATTTATTATTTAATTATTTATTACATTTATATCCAAGAAAGCCAAGGCAGCGTACATAATCCTCCTCCCCTTCTCTATTTTATCTTCACAACAACAACCCTGTGAGGAAGGTTGGGCTGAGAGTCTGTGACTGGCCCAAAGTCACCCAGTGGGTTTCCATGGCCGAGTGGGAACTAGAACCTGGATCTCCCAACTCCCAGTCCAGCGCTTTAGCCATTACACCACACTGGCTTTTCACTTAAGAACCAATCTCCCAATCTATAGAAGCCATGGAAATGCACAAGAGACCATTCATGTCAACAGGCCGGATGCAAGAGAACCTCTCATGGACTGTGCTTTTAATGGATGGCTTTGTTATAATTGTTTCCTTCACATTGCTATTCATTATATCCTTGATATTATATATTGAGTCTTCCCTTTCACTGAGCATCATAATTCGGGCCATAATGCCTTCTAAAAGTAGAATAATTCCCCAAGTGCCATTGTTTATGAGTGAATAAAAATATCATTTATTAGCCAGCCAAGAGTAATAATGTTTAAATGTGTGGCACTAAAGATTCCTTAAAAATGTGGATCTGGGATAGAGTCAGTGTTCCAAAAAACATATGTGAATGATGGAAAAAGAAAAATGTTGAGAAAACCAAATACGCGAAGTACTAGCTGGTGCCCATTGGTAATAAATGTTAGACTGTATACAGACCCTGCTTTTTTATTTTAGCTCTGAATGCTGTTGGTGCTGTATAAATATTAAGAAATAATAATCATGAATGAACACAAATGGTCATTATACTCTTTAACACCAGTACAGTAGTGCTCTGTGCAATGGGCACAAAGTGGTAATCACAGCAGTGAGAGTATTCCAAGCATTTCCTATCTATTATCTTAGTAATGCTAACAACAACCTTGTAAAGTACATCATTCTTATGATCCCCATTTTTCAGATGGCAAAATCAGACAATATGACATTCCTAAAGACGTCGTTAGGAGCATAACCATCTCCAAAATGGGCTAGGAATTAGAGTCAAAATTAACCAATGATTCTTCCCTCTGCTTTTGGGTACACTGGTTCTTGGGAAGCCAACTCAACAACGCACTGGATAAAATGCAGAAAGTAAAATCTACTGATGTTAAGAGAGGGGCTAATTCTTGATGATAGAGCACATGCTTTGCATGCAGAATGAACCATGCTTAGTCCTTAGCTTTCAGTCCCCCTGGGGTCACAATTCGACCTTTGCAGTTCTCCATATGACCATGCTCCCATTCCTTGACCATTGAGTGCTTCATGGTTTCCTGGCTTTTGTTCAGTTTGTTCGGTGTTCTAAAAGGTTGAAATGCCCCTCTTAAGGCTTAGGACATCTTTACATTAAGGGGAAATCACACTGCTTACCTAGAGGATTTGTGCTACCTGCTGCATTACACAGGTGGAGCAGGGTGACAACATGGTTTGAAATGAATGCATTAAACAAAAAATCTACGGTTTCCAAAACAACATAAAGGCTCTACAGTTTTCAACCAAAAAGCGGGGAAATTGGGAGTTAAGACTCACAAGCCTTAACGCTACATCCTCCCTAAGGAGGCAGAAAGTGCAAGTGAAATTCTCATTCTCCCAAAGCAGATACACCATGAGGACAGGATGGAGAATAGGATATGCAGAGGTGACTGTGGGGTTGTGGAAAACTGGTGACAAACAACTTAGGGCCACCTACTTCTCTTTTTTTGTTTAGAGTAGCCCTTCCCCCAACTTGGTGCACTCCAAAGATTTTGGGCTACAACTCCCATTATTGCACGTCAGTGTGTCCCATGGTCAGAAATGCTGGGACTTGTAATCTCAAACATCATCAGTTTTCCACAACACCACAGTCACCTGTGCATATCATATTCTCCATCCTGTCATCATGGGCTACATGTCTAATTTCAAAGCACACAATTAAGACAAACCTGTTCTACATAACATCTTAATGTTATAATCACTGAAATAAAGAACAAGTGAGACATTCGATGTATCTGAAAGTAACTTCACTCACTCCTACTTTTGTAGCTTTTGCTGAACTTTGATGTGCTATACTTTTGCTATACTCTGTGTGATACAGTCCCCCCTTACCTCAAATATCTTTTCTGACTGCAAATCCTTCACTGGATGACCATTGTCTCACCTTTCCTAACATTTAACATGCTTTCTCCATCACCTTTCTCATATCCATACTCACAGATTCAGCATACTGCCACCACTGAACAAATGGAGCAGTTGACAAGTGCAGGAAAATCTAGTACAATGAACAAGCAACCAAGCATTCAGAAAGAGTATAAGATACTATTACCCTGCAAACATTAGCCATGGAACAAAATGGACTAAAGGCTTGCTGCAGTCACTTCTCACTAGCACCTCTTTCAACTTCTGGTTTATCAGTGAGAAACTAATCTAAAATTTGTCATTGTACCTCTGGTCCATTAGGCATATTTATCCAAATATCTCCAGAATTACACTGCCTCAGTGTGCAGACAACAAAAATCCCAATCAAGCACCCAAAGAAAACTGCCCAAAGAAATGACAGAAACAAGTCCCACTGATTTCAATAAAGGTTACTCCCAGATAAATGAATACAGGATTGCAGCCCCCTCACATATGTTCACCTTACTCTAACAAGTGCAAGCCCCTCCTGTCAAGGTCAACTATGCACTCACAGAACCTGGCCTCCTGGATCATGCAGCCAGCAGGTACTCTCCAGAAAGACGGTTTAAAACCCAGGAGTTCCAGACACACTCAAATAAGTCAAGCCAAGCCATGCTATGCTGGGACAGAACAATTCTGGGACAAGACAATACTTTGCAATCGACCAGACGTAACGGTCATAAACAAAAAAGAAAAGCACAACTACTTCATTGAAATAGCAATACCTAATGACAAAAATGTTGCAGAAAAGGAAGAGGAAAATAGAAGAAAATATACACCATTGGCTATGGAAATTAAAGGACTGTGGCAGCAGGAAAAAGTTACAATTATTCCCTTATTCCATCACCAGTATATATATATATATATATATATATATATTACAGAAAACCTTCAGAAACTAGGCCTACCAAAATACATGCACACCAACATCCAGAAAGAAGTCATATTTAAACATGTTCAATAGCCAGGAAATGTCTGAATCAGTAAAAGACAGCATGACTTGGCAAAGCCCATCACGGTCATCTAGAAACCACCATGAGCAAGAAGAGAGATGATGATGAGGATGATGGCAACCCTGCTAATTTTTAAAAAAGTTTTTTAAGTATGAACAATTATCAGAAATTGATCCAAAATATATGTCATGCCAATTATATCAAACAAATTGGAGTGGAAGGTCTATGGATCAAAATGTATTATTTTTTAAAAAAGAATTACTATCTTCTACCACCAGCAGGAGATCTACTTCTTCCTTTGCACGAAGACACAAATAACTCAAGCAAGTGAGCCAAACCACATACTACAGAGGATGGCTAAAAACAACTTATCTATATCTATGTTGGGAAATAATTTCCTTCATGACTCAAAATTCCTGATCCCAAGTATGATGACCCAGCAAAGGTTTCAGGAAATCTTTCTCATATTGGCACAGGTTGAGATATTTTGTTGGTCAGAAATAAAAAACCACAAAAATCAGCCCCTGGAACCCCCAAGTTCAGGATGATTTACATGATACAGGTAATATCTTCTTTAATGTATTGTAATTTCTGGCTTTGTGGATGTATGGGGGTAAGGCTGTGGTCATTTTCATGGAACATGACTTTTCCCATGCTCAGGGGTACTGTTGTCTTTATTTTCATTCACACATTTGAGGGCTGAGTTTGGTAGGGCTTTTTTTGTTTGTTTTGCTTAAAATCAGTGGTTCCCAAACTTTTTCAGGTCACCGCCCCCTTGGTTCCACAAACTCCTGCCCAGTGCCCCCTACCCTACCCTATAAAAATCATTATTCAGAATAGCGGTTTTCAACAACCCACTAAGGAAGGTAATAATAAAATTCAAAACGGTAACAATTAATTGAATATTTATTCAAAATCCAATTAAATTTTTTAGTTTATTCAATTAAACATAATTGATGAACGTGATCCAGTGATATCATCTTTTCAAAGTCTGATAGTCATTTAGCAAGAATATTAGATATCACCTTTAGTAATTAGGGTAGAGTACCTCACTAATCATTCTTTATGTGATGGGTGGGCTTGATGAAGTGATACCAGTTTCCCAATGTCTGGTTTAAAGTCACTTAACATGTGTCTTAAATCACCATGTTTAGTAACCTGGAGTCGATTTCTTTGCTTGGAGAGAAGTAGGCAGACCACACTAAAACCACATTCCACCAGATATGTTGGAAATGCAACCAGGAGCTTCTGAAACACTCTCCATAGTGCAGGATAGCGGCCTGAAATTTCCTTCTGTAACCAAAACTCCAGGTATGGAAAATACCACCTTGAGCACCCCCCTGCTGCCCCTTTGCCTCTTAACACCCCCCTATGCAATCCCACCACCCCCAAGGGGGCAGTACTGCCCACTTTGGGAACCACTGCTTTAAATGGTCGACTTTTTGCAACTTGCTCTTTGGGGCTGATATTTTTTCCCCATCACTGACTCAAGCTCCCAGGAAAGGCTTTGCTGCTGTATTTCTAGTCTGTTGAGAAGGAAAAACTGGACAAGGTTGGGCCGCCTCCAGGGCTAGGGGCGCTGCTGCTGCAGCTCCAGGGACAGAACAGGAACAGTCGGCCACCCACCGCCACACCAGGTTGGGCCATGACTCCCAGATCAGGGTGAGCCGCGGCTCCAAGGACAAAGGCCAGGTGGCCACCACGCCCACCCTCCCAGCGATCAGATGTGCCAGGCCGAGTTTCTAGGGAATTTTAAAAAGGCTGCAATCCCCTACACACTTACCTGGGAGTAACACCATTACACTCAATGGAACTTACTTCTGAGAAGACATTGATGATTCCACTAAGGAAATGTCTGTGCTAGAGGAGGCAGGCAGCCATTTTATTTTCAACATTCTAATCTAGCTGAAGCAGGAGGGAGGGGGAGAGCGACTCTACTGAGCGTCTGTCGCTATGCCTGAAGAAGGCCTCTGTATTCACTCTAATAGGATGAATAAATATTAATTAAAAATCAATTGAAGGGATTTTTTAAAAAATAAATAAATAAAGCTATTCCACCAACTAGAAGGAAGGAGGAAGAAGACACCACTGCTGGATTAATGCGTAAGGAGCTCATTCCTCAAGATTTCATGAATAAACAAATTGCCAACCTCAATTCAGTGATCACAGTGAGTGTGAGAGGGTTTTTTCCTTTTCTACTTTAAACTGCCCTCCTTCCCTCAATCTTTCACCAATCTTCTTGAAATTTTCAGGGTATGTAAAACCAACATTTCTTTCTGGCACATGTAAATTTCAGGAAAGTTGGTGAAACATTTTCAACCCTCAATTACCCCTTTATAATGGTGGAATGCTTTTTTTACTGTCCAACCATAACTAAAGGGACATTACCATGTCCGTTTAAGTATTTCCCTTCCATTCAGCTCCATTGAGACTGCACCATCTAGTGGAAGAAGACGCTGCTTTTTTCAGGATGTTACCACTTTAAAAGTGGTTCTTTCATGGATACCGCACAATAGGGCTGTGCACCGCCTCGGATCTGAATCCCGAATCCGAAGCAGATTGGGGAGGTTTGGACCCATCCAAACCGGATCCAAGGTGGTTTGGGCGAAGGCTGAGGTGGCCCAAAGCCGAAGCCAATTGTTTCTGAAGTTTTGGGCCACCTCAGCGCTTTGGAGCGCTCCCCCCACCAGTATCCTTACCTGCTGCCTCCGTCGCTGCCACCATCCTTCTGCTGGTGGCTTCTGGTGCCACCGCCAGAAATGAAAAGGAGTAGGCTGCGCAATTTTAAGATATCACGTGGCCTACTCCCTTTCATTTCCGCTGCTGGCACCAGAAGCCGCCAGAAGAAAGATGGTGAGAGTGATGGAGACAGCAGGTAAGACCCCCTCCTCCCTTCCCCACTTACCTGCATCCGCCGCGGTAAGTGGGGAAGGGGGAGGGGGCTTACCTGCCACCTCCATCACCACCGCCATCTTTCTTCTGGCAGCTTCCGTGGCCTACTTCCGGGCTTCAGTGCCTTCGGCAGTGGAAGCCACCGGATGAAGCCAGCAGCGGACAGTGGATGCAGGTAAGTGGGGAAGGGGGGAGCTTACCTGGTGCCTCCGCCAACCGCGGTGCTGGACGGCAGAGGCACTAGATAAGTGGGGATCTGAGTCATCTCGGAGGGCCCGAATTTTTTCTCTGCTTCAGCACCGAGGCAGGTCGGGAACCCCAAGGCAGCCCCAAGGTGGATCAAGGCTGCTTCGGGGGCTCTGGATCGGCCTCCGAGGCAGATCGGGGGGTCCCCGCACAGTCCTGCTGTTCAAGATGTCCTGATCATTGATAACATTGTGTAAAAGACCTGAAAACTTCTGCGAGTGGCCAATCGTGACTGTGCAATAAATCGCTCATTTAGAGGAGCCCTTAGTTACTGCCAGTAACAGCTTTGTGCCAAAATATGTTGGGCATTTTTGGCCACACCCCTTTTGACTTTGGCCCTGCCTCCCACTAGAATGTGGACCCCGAAAGCTTCTCTTAAATGGAATTCAGCTCTCAGGCTGACAGAGGCTGAACACACCTGTTACAGATGTTAAAGAGTTAGCATTGTAATTTCGATGTGACTCGCCATGCTTCCTCCAACACCTGCCAAAGTGACCTGCAACAAATCATATTGCAAGTGGATATTTGAACACTCTGCAGAGACATGTCCCAGACAAATGCCCCATCTGCTTGCTCTTTATATCAGCGGGATTGAGAGTTGCAGTGATATCTAGTAACCCTGCAAGAGATTTCCTCCCACCTACAAAGTTTCAGGTTAACCCTTTAACTATGGTTGTCTCTGACCTTTTTTCTCCCCGCAGTGCTCAATGTTTGCTTTCAACTGGGGGTTAGAGGGCATGTAACTTTTGCAGGCAACCCCCACCCCTCATTTCCCCCACTGCAATTCCTCCTCCTCCTTGATCTCTTGAAGATTAAGAAAACAGTGAAAATAGTAAAACAAACAAGGAGGGTAGAAAATAAAACCCTGACCTGCTAGGGTGGAGGTTCTTCCCCTTTCCATCACAGAAATTGTATAGAAAAATAGCCTGAAAATATTTAACATCAATTTGTGGGGATCTCTATAATTAGAGTTAATAAAAGGATGTGTCTTATCCATCAACCTTACAAAAACACAGAAGCTGCCCCCTCCCTTACTCCCCCCTCTCTTGCTCTGTAGCTTTAGTTTGTTCTTTTGATGGACATCAGCAGTAAAATTCTCATTAGCATGTGATATATGCCCTGTGTATATAATGTGTATGTGTTGGTATAGGGATAGGTATGTGTATGTTCCCCCCCACATCTCCTAGGAGGATTGCTTTAACTAAACAACTTGAGGTATATGGTAGAGCAAAGGTAGCATTATAAAAATATCTATGCGAATTGAGTTGGTGGTCTCCATCCAAGTCCCAGTGGACATATGTCCACATCAGCCAACCCGCCACCACAGCTGACACTAATTATCACCCGGGTAGGCAGAAAAAGAACACCCAAATGAGCTACAGAGAGTCTCCACATTGAAGGTGGTTCCATTGGGTCTGGTTTGAGGTAGGACTTCCATCACCACTGACTCAAACTGAGGTCCCATTGTCTTGTTCACGGGGCTGAACTGTGGATTTATCAGATCTTCCCCACTCCAAAAACCAGCTTAACCCCAAACTTTTTTCTTTTTTTTTTTTCTTTTTTTTTTTTGAGATTCAAAAATGTTTGGCTGGTCTTTTACTGTTTGTTAGCTATGCCTTTATAGTTCGGTCATTCAGGCCACAAGTGGAAACTGAAAACGTAAAAGACCTTCAGGAAAGATTAGGACTGGTTGGAAAATGCCTACGAAAACAAATACATGTTTATGCATTTTATTCCTCATTGAAACCTGTAGGAAATTTGTGCGTGCACACACAAAATCAGTACATTTCAGTCATTTTTCTATTGTAGAATTTACTCTTATCAATGCTTTGAGGTAGCAAAGCCATGTAAAATGGGGCCAATACAAAGGAGTGATACATGAAGAAGATATGGCACCTTAAACTCTGTTATTGATATTCCTTCATTTCAACATGAATTTGAAACAGAGGTACCAATCTGAATTTTTAAAATTAGTATTTACTGTCCTTGGACCCTGAGAGCCCCTTAATTGGAGGCTGACCTTGGAACCTTATGTATGAAAGGATGCGCCCCAAGGAGACTACATAGTATCAACCATTTTGCCAAAGTAACACACAAATGTAGGTAAGCAGAAAAAATGACCTGTGTAAGCAGTTAGGCTGTCTTAGGGAGCCCCTCATCCCAATGCAAATTTTACTTTGGAAATAGGCAGAGTAATAAAGAAGTCGGAGAACAGCAATGTTAACTCAGATACACAAATGTATTTAGTAAATTCACTAATCTGAATAGTAATTGAAATAGAGTTGTACTTTAGATTGGCTTAATGTGGATGTTCTTCAGAAGGCATATTAAATACCCACAGTTGCAAAATTGCAAAGACTGGTATCAGATTTCAGTAGCCAAAAGGTTTTAAAATGCAAAGTCTCCTTTTAAGGGTATTAAAACACCAAATTTGAAATTCATTTTACAAATACTGAATCTGAAATTAATTTCTAGCTTGTAATTATTTTTTCTAGCAGAACTTGAGGAGGAGGCCGGGGGTGGGGGGAGAGTTTGGTTTGTAGTGAGAAGGAGTATTTAGCATTCCTGGAAATTGATGGGCATGATTTGCCCTTATTTTCCATTTCCTGATAATCTCAAGAAAAATATAAGTGTAGCCCATGTTCCATGGACTTTGCTTCAGTGTTATGTGTTTAGACTGCCTTCTGTAAACATGTCTTCTTTTCCAACTGCAGTGTGGAGGAGAAAGAATGTTTGTGTGTGTGAATTTGTGTGTGTGTGTGTGTGTCAGAGAGAGAGAGAGAGAGAGAGAGAGAGAGAGAGAGAGAGAGAGAAGACAAGATCCTGTATATTCAATGAATCACTGTCTTGGAATGGGTACATTATTGTCGGCTCAGCTATCCCAAGACCATATGGAGGTTTAACATTAACAATGGTTGCAAAAAGTTCACCACAAAGTCATCCACCTCTAATGCAGTCAAGATGGTGGTTATTCTAACTCTTATGTCATAGCCCACACAGAAATATGACATATTGTTCCATGTGTCACAAAACTGATATTGCATCTTCCATCAGAAACTGTTTTGCAAATTTAACCATATACTTTTCAGCCAATACCAGAATGTAGCCAACGGTGGAGGTGTGTGTGTGTGTGTGTGTTGGGGTGTGTGTATGTGTATGTGTGTGTGGATTAGTCTAGCCAAATGGTACATACTGTATAGCCGTGGGTGGGAAGCAACTTTCAGCCAAGGAACACCACAGCAAAACTCTGGCCTTACCAAAAATATAATGGGATTTTAATGGGTGCCCAGAGTGGACAGGACTTCTTGCTTTAAATACGCTGCCTGAAAAAGGTCTTTCTACTCAATTTCTCTACCACAGGAGGATGGAGGTTTGAGGTTGCTCTGCCAGGATGCTAACCTGTGGTTCCAGGGAGTCTACAGTAAGTATTTTGAATCTGATATATCGACCACAAAGTCGTGCCCGCTGATATGTGCATGAAATATACGCATGGCAGCATTCAACACACATCAGTATATATATATAATACATACCATAATAGCACTGTGCACAAAGCAGGTACAGAAAGTCCATTTATGAATGAGCTATATGCTACCAATCGTAATGTCAATTAATCATACTGTAGTCAGGTGGAACGACTTTCTTTCAGAGTTCCCGCAGTATGTGGCAAAACCTGAGTAGCAGCAATATTATGGATACAGCACAGTCAGCACAGATATAGGTGCGTGTGTGGAGTAGGATGTGAGGGCACTACTGAAATTAGCCTGAGCTGGTTTACATATTTCAGAATTCTACTACCTTTTCAGTCCAAAGGGACAGATCCAACATCTATAATGTATCTTTGCTCGTCTGACCTGAACACGTTCCCACCCACCTCACTGACATATGCACATGCATGTAGCAGCCAGTTCTCATTCCCCCATTCCACTTTTGGAGCATTCCTTACCTCCAAGCCTGGGACCAGATGCCATCTGTTTCAATGCCTCCCTCTGCCCTACTCAAAGTTGATGTGAGTGGAATGGGCGTAGCTGGGTTTGAGTTCGCAAAATAGGTGAGCCAGATTAAAAGATACACACCAGAACTAGCCCACAGGCTGCCAGTCTGACCACATTCATCTAGTCCATTATTATTATTATTATTATTATTATTATTATTATTATTATTTATTGCATTTTTATACCGCCCAATAGCACCCTGGGTGGTTCACAAAGTAAGTCTATGTCTGACAGCAACCATCCACAAATGCTGTATAAACACAGGAGAAACCATAGTGCGGTAACTAGTGCTGTCCCAAAAATTTCTGCCACATCTTTTTCGACCTCTCTAGCTCAATTTGATAGAAAAGAAATTGTGTTTGGAAAGAAATTCAATGGTGAAGAAAATTTCAGAGTAATTCCCATGGGTTGAATTTGGGTTTCTTCTGCTTACCTTACTTAAGAGGTGGCCAAGAAGTGTGCGTGAGGGCCCTGTTTTACACCGGGCAATTATCTGTGGTACAACCCCTGCCAAAGGTGAGCACTATTGGTGAGAAACTGTTGGATAATTTCTCATCCCCTTGGAAAAATTCGGTGAACTTGTCCCCTTAATTTCTCTGCCCATAAATAGGGTAGAGAATTTCAGAAGGCTATTTGCATACAGCTCTAGTGGTACCACATTGACCTCTTCTTGGTCAATAATGCTATCCCTGGTCAGTCTAAGCCCTGTACCTGTGAGAATTTTTTAAAAATGGCAGCAAAGAGCAAGGCTTTGATAGCCATGAAGACTTAGGTGACCATGTGCCCTACTTTGCAGCAAACAGTCCTCTATTTGAGGGTCTGTCAGAAGACAGTCCTCTATCTTTTAAGGCATACTCTATTGGATGGCTTCCTATCCAGTTTAAAGTCAAAGAATCCTAAGGAGGGAGAGAAGGGGGGTTGAATTTGTCCATCAATGGTTACTACCTAACCTTCCCCTCCCTCCCTGGAATCTTGAATGCTGCTACAGCAGTGTTCAAGCTTCAGAGGTCATGGGAACTGTAACAGGGTGGCTATGTATGATCTTCTGCTCTTCCAGGGTGTCCATGTGTCCTGCATTGCAGAGAACAGTCCTCTGTTTGAAGGCAACTTCTGTTGTCCAACTCTGCTTTAAAGAGAAATAATTCTACCAAGGGAGCACAGTGGCATTGAAGTTACCCATCAAACAGTCCATCTGCTGACCACCTGGTCAGCAGAAGGAGCAGGCACACACAATTCACCTGGTCACAGTCTTCCTACTATGGTGAGATGTGTTGTATTTCTATTTAAACGATAGTAATTGGTTTAGATTTCCATCTCTAGATATACATTAATACATCTACATTTTATGCAAATCACTTTACCTTATTATTATTATTTTTTGTTGTTGTATATCCTCTGTTTTGATGATGCTTAAGTGGCCACCCTAATGTAGACCCAGAACTACAATGACAGTACAGGTTTTCTTTAGCTCTTCATGAAAAGTTTTAAGGCATCATTATTTGTAAAGACAGATAGAAGGTTTAACATTTTGGTGGATACTATCAAGTGGTTTCAGCAGCTGAACAATGAATAGCCTTGAATATTTTGATTTTCTTTTACACATTACACTATGTAAATAGCAATATGTTTGGCCAGTTCCAATGGTACCATACCCAAGTCGAGATTTGGAAAACCAAGGCTTCGTGCCTCCCACTGACTAATTGACTATCATGGGAAATAAAAAAAAAGCAACTATAATTTTTTGCTGTTTCTCAGATGTGACTGAAATTTGCCTGCCAAGAAGCATCTTGGGAAAAGATTACACTTGCCAACTATTAGAAAAATAGGTGCAGTGTTTCTTGTGCTGTGCACCTTAATTATGGTGTGAGGTTTTTTTAAAGGAAAATGCTGATAAATGTGTTGTTGTTTTAAAAATTTTTTTTTGGCATAATTGGATGACATCTTCAGGAATAGCTACCCCTTTTGAGAGGATCAATCCTGCCAAATGTCAGATGAATAAATTCAGGGATTCTTGTGCAAAAGTATCCTTTATATTTTTGGGATATCCCAAAAAGGACACACTTACCCCACCCCACCCCACTCCATGCCCTTTGTGGAACATTCTGAAAATCACAGACAGCACAAAATGTACTACAGTGCTCCTGAGATATCTCCTTTAAATGTTTTGCTGAATCAGGGCATGGCTCTTTGGCCTTATAATGCACTGGAACATAGTAATAAGCATGATTATTTATTATAAAAAGTTAAGGTTACTAAATACTGCATTTTGCCAAGCTCTAACTGACTGTAACTGTATGTTTAGGCTAAACAAGGAGCCAGGGAAACCTAGTCACAGTAGTGCATGTGCTGGTAACTTCCTGATTAGACTACTGCAATGTACTCTACTTGGGGCTGCCCTTGAAGTCAATGCAGAAGCTGCAGCTAGTGCAAAATGCAGCAGCTAGACAGCTGACTGGTACATCCCACAGAGGCCATATAATACTGGTCTTAAAGGAATTGCACTGGCTGCCTATAAGCTTCAAGTCAAAATTCAAGGTGTTGGTAATGACATTTAAAGCCCTAAACAGCTTGGGACCTCGATACTTGAGAGAGCACCTCTTTCTTTATATATATATATATGCCTGCCTGAGACTTGAGATCTGTTGGAGGAGCCATCCTCCGCACCCCACCAATGTGAAACATATGCAACGGTGGGACATGGGAGAGGGCTTTCTCTGTTGTGGCACCCTGGCTGTGGAATGCCCTCCTCTTGGAGACTTGACTGGCACCAGTGCTGGCCTTATTTCAGCACCAAATTAAAACATTGGCTTTTTAACAAAGTCTTTGATGGCTAAATTCACCAAGGTTGCACAGAGTTTGAATTGTTTTAATTGTTTCTACTGCTCTTAAATTCTATACTGGTTTTAGCTTGATTAATGGTTTACTTTGTTTTTAGCTGTGTATATTTATTATTTTATACTGTTTGTGTGATTTTATCTGTATGCTGCCCTGAGATCCCAGTAATTTAGAGTGGGATACAAATGTTTTAATAAAATAAATAAATACTTGATAAAGGTGAGAGCACATGTATTTCTTGTGGTAATGGAATCCAGAAGGATTGGGGTACTACCAGAAAGACCCTGGCCATATCTACACCAAGCAGGATATAACACTTGGAAAAGGGCTTGAAAACTGTATATGGAATGTGTCATGGCTCTAGTATTGATCAACCTTAAAAGATATACCAGAGATCAGGACCTATAGCTAATCATAACACCCATGCAGGCTCATATGGGTGCAAGCAGTCCTTCAGAGAGAACTCACTCTGCTACTAAAAGATGTAGGATTAGATTGTTCTGTAAACTTTATTCTTAATCTGTCAAGAAGATTGAGAATAATTTTTATGGTATGTTTTGTTAAAGCAGATTCTTGTTTAAATGTTCTAGTACATTCGATGGTCCCAAATAATATTTCCTTCAGTACTCAACATTTAATCCTAATGCTAACAAATGAAACATAAATTCAGAGACCTCAAAAATGAGTTACTCGTTACTTAACAGGGGAGAAAAGCTGCAAAGGAATGTTGGGTCTAATTAGTCTACTTTTCTTTCTGTGTGTTCACAGCCATCTGTGTGTGTGTGTGTAAGATACATACCTCCTTGCCTAACACTGCTACTTGTTCAGAACAGTAAATTGGAATTCTCGCCACTTCCTAAGTCAGGGATTCCTCCCGACTTCTCTCCCTCTCTCTCCCCTCTCTCAACCTGGCGAACATTTGCCTTAGTATACCAGGAGCACAGGTTTGTAACCTCAATGTGTGATAAATTAGAGCTTTCAGTAGGAGTTTTTCCTGGCACAGATACTAGAACAACTCCACTGAATAGCTACTACTGCTGAATTTTAAAATTTCTCTGGCTCCTTGTTTAGCCTAAACTTAAAGCCACAGTCAGTTAGAGCTTGGCAAAATGCAATATTCAGTAACCTTATCTTTTTATAATAATCATGTTTATTACTACGCTCCAGTGGATTATAAGGCCAAAGAGCCGTGCCTGATACACCAAGACATTTAAAGGCGATATCTCAGGAGCAGTGTAGTAAATTATCTTGGTGTGGCCAAGTAAGATAAGACATCAACAGGGGTTCTTTAGAAGTTGGGGAGTCGAGGCTGTGCAACTGATGCTGTTGTGTAAGTTTGTTGGCTTTCACTCAAATACTAGGTCTGCGAGCTTTACTACAGATTCACTGCTCCACTGATATCAGAGTCCCTAGCCTCCCATCTGGATTTGGACTGCAGTACTTAGGGAAGGGAGTTTTAATCCTTCCCTCCCAAGCCATGACTTTCTTGGACATCTTGATCGTCAGTGCAGCAGTTCCACAAGTGGTAGCCTTTCATTTGTGGAATGAAGGTGCTGGATCCAACCCTAGGGCTGCATCCATTTTCCTGGGAGTAAGCTTCATTGAATTTGATAGGACTCACTGAGGAATCAGTATGTATAGGACTGTGCACTGTGCAGAATGAGGTGGTATAATAACCCTAGTCTGGTGTTTTGAATACTCGTTACTTCAGCAAGTAAGTAACTTGGGACCAGGATAATGGAGAGAGCACCTTCTTCCTTACCAACCTGCCCAGTCACTGAGGTCATTGGAGGGCATGGACCTTTAGCCAGATTTGGAGCCCACCAGAAGAAGAGCCTTTAGTGTGGTGGCCCCTTCTCTCTGGAACTCCCTGCCCCTGGAGGCACCAACACTATGCTACTTCTAGCCCCTCCTGAAAACAACTCTTTTCCAGGAAACATTCCCCAACTGACCAGCCACTGTTTTTATTGGTCCTTTGTTTTAAGTTGAACAATTATAGTTTGCTGTTTTTAATCTTTCTTTTTCTGTTTCATTCCTATGTGCACCACTCCAGAACCTATTTTAGATATGGCGTGGTATAGATATTGTAAATAATAATAATAATAATAATAATAATAATAATAATAATAATAGGGATGGGGTGGTGCTGTGTAGCTCCACCCCCAACATGATGTGTGTGCCATCTACCCAGGCATCCGCACATACAGCACAAACATCTGCAGGGAGGGAGCCTCTGCGCATACAGCTGTAAATGTGAAAGCCCCCACCCAGCAACTGTTTGTGTGGTATATTTTATTTATTTATGTAAGCATTTTTATCCCACCCTTCAGCCAAAAAAGGCTCTCACGGTGACTTACAAAAATATTTCCTGACAGTCCCTGCCCACAGGCTTACAATCTAAAAGACATGACACAAAAGGAAAGGGGATTAGGAGGGAGGAGGAGGGGGGAAAGGAAAGCAAATTCAGGCACTACAATCTTAGTTGCAAAGTTATATGTGTAGATTACTGGCAGACAGGCTAAGTATTGTATCTGACATCAGGGTGAAGCTATGCAGCACAACCCCTGTTCTATTCCTCGGTTGAAATGATTACTTTTCAAAGTGTGTGAATAGGACTACTGAGGTAGTAGGATTCTGGACTATACAGCCTTAAATTGCAGGTAGGGAGTCAATTATAATGGTCTCCTATGTAAGAGAAAAAGGGAAATCAAATCAAAAACCTTGCTTGTACTAAATTCACCTATCTGGAAGAGGGAAACTGAGCCCTTCTCTTAGATGTACTAGTTTATTACATGCAGTGATTGATTGATTGATTGATTGACTGATTGATTTTATATGAACACCCCACCTGCAGTCTGAAGTGGTACAGTTCAGAATTCTACCATCATTCTGTGTGAAGTGTAGAGTGATGCTCTAAATGGAAACATGTGAGATTATTACACTTCTAAGAATTTCTCAGTGCAGCGCAGTTGGAGATATCTACATGGCAGTAGTTGATATGATCAATGCATCTCTAAGGTAGCAATCCTAAACCCACTTACCTGGAATTAAGTCCCATTGAACTCAGTGGGACTTACTTCTGTGTAGACATCCATAGGATTGCACTGTCTTCCTTCATCATCATGATCATCATTTATATACCTCCTAACTTGCTAAAAAGCCATCAAAGTGATGCAGAACAGTTTTCTTAAAAAACAATAAAACCTTAAAACAATACAAATATGAAAATTAAAACAGTAAATATTAGTTATTCATTTTTATGTATTTATTTACAATATTTGTATACTGCTCCACATGCAAAAGATTTCAGAGTGGTGTACAGCAGAATATTAGACCATTAAAACACCAAGAGTTTGAGCCAATTGTATTTATTGTTAGAGCACATTTCACTGCTTGGGGGTGAATCTGGAGAAAGCCCTTTCACTCATACACAACAAACAGGCCTCTGTGAGTAATGCTGTCCTCAAAAGGGCCTCTCCTGCAATCCTAATAACTGGGCGGGTCCATAACATGGTCCCTTAGATTGCCACAGCGTAAGCTAAAACCAACAGCTTAAATTGAACCCAGAAAAAATATGGCAAATCAAGTATTGTTGTTACTTAGTTTGCCATATAAGGAACCCAGTTCAACTAAAAATAGTCTACACATGTAGCAGAATGAGACGGAAATGATATTGAAGTAATAGAATGGACTGTCCCACTTCAGACTACAGCTGAGAGATAGCATGTTTTGAGTTAAGAACATAAGAGCCATGCTGGATCAGACCAACTAGTCCAGCATTCTGTCCACACAGTGACCAATCAGCTGTCCACCAGGAACCCACAAGCAGAACATGAGTGCAATAGCACTCTTCCACCCATGTTCCCCAGCAACTGGTGTGCATAGGCATACTGCCTCTGATACTGGTTACCTATATAAGAAACTCTCTGCAAATAGAAAACTAGCACGTCAGAGAGAAAGTTTCTAGCCTAGTCCTTTGCCTGCTGCTGCGTTAGGTTTCTAGTTAATAAATGGGGGGGGGCATTCATGTTTTTGATCCTTCATCTGCAATTTGAAATGGTACACTTTATTCTACCATCACATTCCTATCACATTCTGCTCCATACGTCGATGAGGCTTAAACTCCATAGAAACCAATGGACCAAGTTCTTGACTTATTTGTTTATGGGGAATAACAACAACAACAACAACAACAACAACAATAACAACAACAACAACATCAACATCTTTATTACCCGCCTCTCCCTCTGGATCGAGGAGAGGAACAACACCAAAAACAATATAATACATAAAATTAGTTAAAAGAGCATATAAAACCAATACAATATTAAAATAACAATCACAGCATCTTAAAATTCTTAGGTTTAAAATTCATCTGGGTAGGCCTGCCTGAAGAGAGTAGTCTTTACGGCTATCTTAAACTCAGAGAGAGCTTTAAGCTGATTGTAATTTGTAGGAGTTGATCAATAAAGACTGTAATGATATTAAATGCAAGTATATATTTTTCCTTATTTTTCATACACAGAAAAAGAGTTTTGCTATGTTTTAGGAACAAATTGAGTATTTTATACACATACCAATAGCTCTCTGGGAAGCACTTAAATTTACTAGCTGTTCGTAAATTTACTGACAGTTGGCAACACTGAATCCAACATGCAGGAACCTTCGTGGAAAATAGATCTATTGTAAATAATATATGCTACGGCTTAATCTGAGCGTGCTTTTGCCCAAAGTAGCTTTCCCAAATGTGTTAGCTAATTTATTTCAGAGGGCTTGTTTAATCTGGGAAAATTCTTTTGCTAACCAAAAAGATGGAAGTGCATTAAAAGCCATGCTAGCTTTAAAATAAGCAAGATACAACCCATCTTATTATCTAATATGGAAAACGTATGAGACCATAATCAAATTAATGGTTTTGCTTCTTTGGACTTTCAGTAGAATAAATTGTACTTTCCCTCAACTGGCACATGAGGATTTCAAAACTTCTTTTTAAGTTTCCCATAAAATGTGGTGGTAATTTCACTCCTGGACAGAGTTTAAATTGTTGGTTGGGGAAATATAAGACAAAGAGATGGGTTATCTTCTGCTTTTTCCAGCATCCTTTGGTGAAAGAGGCCTTAGCTAAACCAGGCTATATCCCGGGGAGAACCCCGAAATCGTCCCTGTGCATCCACATGGCACACAGGGGATCCTGGAATCAGGGAGGGATGATCCCTCCCTGGCCCTGGGATACAGCCCTCCCCTTTGGGCCCAGTTTTTCTGCAGTCTCGGGCTGAGTCCGAGACCGCGGAGCATGTGGCCCGTTTCCACAGGTTTACTCGCGCGGAGCAGGGAGCTGCGCCCATCGGGGGTAGGGTGGGGGGAGCGGGGAAAGTAGTTAATTTTTTTAAAAAAAAAAACTTACCTTTGCATACGAGTGTTTGTGCGCACCATCCCCTTTAAAAAATAAAAAATGGCGGGCGCGATGCCTCTCCTCCTGAGGTCGTTGCGCCTTACGTGTAAATCGCCCTCCTCTCCCCCATACTTTCAGGTAGGTCTCGCTAAAGCCAGAGAGTATGGGACTTCCCAAATTCAGTAACGTGGTCTAGCCCACTCCAATTTCCACATCGTTCTTGAAGATGAGACTTTTCTAAAGAATGGCTTTTTAAGGACAACTTACACTTGTAATATGTTATGGATTGCAAAGTAAGGAAAATCCGAGGTATCCAAATCAGTTAAAATAAAATGCTTGTGCATAAAGATACAAGACAGGACAGCCATCTGTCAGGGATGCTTTGAGGTGGATTCCTGCACTGAGCAAGGGGTTGGACTCCATGGTCTTATAGGCCCCTTCCAACGCTGCTATTCTATGATTCTATGAAATATGATAATTAAATGCCTATAGGCCTAGAAGTGTCTTATAAAGAAATGATTTGCATACTTTGTCTAAAAGGATTGCATTTTAATGATACCCATCAAGATGTCTTATCACTTTTACAGCTTAATTCCATCAATGTTTCCTCAGAAACAAAAGTAATGATTTCTCTTGGAGTACTTAGTACTTAGTAAGATTACTTAGGACTGTAGTGCTAAATTTGTATGTTTCACACATTGAAAGCACAATTCTTTACATCTCTATGCTGATGTAAGTCTCATTGAGTTCAACGAGGCATACTTCCTGGTGAATGGATATAAAATTCAACCTAAGGTGTACTCTCCAAAGCATTTTTTAATATCCTGCCATTTCTGATCTGATGTTCAATAATTATTTCTTTCCCCAGTAAGGCCATTACAGCCACGCCCGGCCCTGCCTGGGCAGGGTGATGCGGTTGCGGGTGGCAGGCGAACAAGGCGAGGCATGGAGGCGCACGATTGGTTACCTCCACGTTGGGCCTGGCGTGGGTGGCGTGGGTGATCTTTTATAAGGCAGATCGCCCTCCCCCCGGCCTTCTCTTCGCAATGCGGATCCCTCCCTCCCTCCCTCCCTGTAGACAGTGTGGGTTCACTGGTTGCCTTTCGGGGGGCCAAGTAGGATTTTTTTACTTTCAATTTCTTTTATGATTGGGAGTTTTTTCGCCTACTTCACACTGTAAGACAGCAGGGGAGTGTTAATTAAGTTAATTTGGCTTCATTTGGTCACATTTATCCCGGGGGCAGATGTACAGGCATCGGGAACAAGGTTAGGTTTGGTGAGCCCTATTTAGGCACCATTGAGGTGATTGGTAACATCTGAGGCCCACGTCTGGGAATCCTGCGACACCAGATGATAGGATAAGGGTTACCTTTGAGGCCAACCTTACTCACTTACTCAGAGTTTTGCAACGTGAGTGGGAGTGACATCGGAAGGTCTCCCTACCCCAAAAGGGGAATCGGGATGGGTGGTGACTTACATGCACCACCCATCTGGATACGATGGGCTCACCTGATCCCTACACGGCCTCTATGGCGTAGCTAGTATGCCCCTTTAGGCCTCCATCACCCATTTTGCTCAACTTAATAAATGTGGCCCTATTTTAAATCCAACATTGTTGTCTCATCTCGTTATTTCGCCCTCCACTTCTGCAATAGGAAATCAATGGAACTGTTCCTGAAATCTTTTTGGAAACTTGGATTAAAGAGCTCATTTTTTTTCCTGATGTCCATTGTTTGTCACACAGACCCACCTGGCTAGTAGTTTTATGGGGCTTCTCTTCTTTATTTCTGAGAAAAAGAATTATTTTGGAACTAATAAACCCCTTTAACACATCAAGAGTATTGGAGTACCAGGCGATCACACACTCATGCACACAAACTGTATGCGCAGGATCAGTGGAGGCTGGTGGCTCTGATTTCGTTGAGGCTGTGAATCCACACTGGTTTCAGTCAGAACCAGCCAGAACTCTAAACTCTAAAGGAGCTAACCAAAGTGCTGAACCTGTTTTGGGGAGTTGGGTTCAATACCTTGGATAACTCTTTTAGAGTTCTGGCTAGCTCTGATTAAAACCCAGAATGGTTTTACACCCTCATCGAAATCGGAGCCACTGGCCTCTACTGCTAAGGGTTCATTTGTTTAAACACATTTAATAGGCACAATACAAGGGGAGCACAGGCTGCAAGTCTGGATCCATCAGAGAGCCTTGGGTGCCAACAAGAGTCACAAGCAGTGGTGGAAATCCTTTTTAGCCTGAATTTCTTGTGTAAACAGAAAATAAATAAATAAAGAATAGCATGTTCACTATGTTCTGTAGCTGTAGTGGTTTCTTTCTGTAAGGAGCCTGGCCTGATTTACTCTGTTTTATACTTCTCATTGCTTAGCCAGGGGACTTTACCTATAAACTATTATTTACAGCAGCCCTCTTGTTTCATTTCTTTTCCACACTGTCTATGGCATAGTCAGGTCTGCCCAGCCCTTCACTTTCTTGATTCAGTCTGCTTTATTCTGCCTACAAAGAAGCTGTGAGAGGGAAAGCAGGATTCCTGGGATCCATCTTTCCAGATATTCAATGTCATATGCATGGGAGGGAAGAAGAATCCCCCCCCAACTGGATAAAGACAATGGGAACCACAATCCAGAGGTTATACCTTCTTCCTTCTCATCCCCTGCCTGTCTTCAGAGCTCAGATCAAAGAAACAGGCAAAAGGGAGAAGACGAAAGAGGCAATACAGCAGTGAGTTGAAGTGTGTGTGTGTGTGTGTGTGTGTATAGGGGATAAGTGTCCACAAATATTGTGTTTCCTTAGGGCTTAAATGTACCCCAGGGGGCTTGAGTGAAAACGCAATTCATGCACCAGGCTATTTTTAAATAGATTTAATGTTGCTACAAGCATAGTGCAGGAGAAGCAGTTATTAGACCAACACTCAAACTATTCGGGAACTCCTATCCTTCCTTGAAATGTCTGTTTACATATGCAGATGAACTAGGAACACTTTGCACATTGCTTTTGTCCAGTACCAAAACAAATCTATATCTGTAAAGCCGCAATACAGAGGACCACATGGCTACTAGCTCTATCCACCCAGCAGGTTATTAGACTTCCATTTCTTTTTAATGGTAGTGCTGTGCTGAAAATTTCTCCCACATCTGTTTCGACTATTCTGACTCAATTTGATAGAAAATAATTTGCTTTCGAAAAGAAATTCACCGGTGAAGAAAACTTTGGAGAAATGCTCATGGGTTAGGTTTGGTTTTCTTGTGCTTACCTTACTTAAGAGGTAGCCAAGGAGTGTGCGTGAATATCCTGTTTTGCATTGTACAATGATCTCTCTCTTTCTTTCCTTTCACTTTCTTCTCCTTGCCCCATGATCAGCTATAAAGATACACACACACACACCCAAGCACCCACCCACACCCCTTGTTAAGAGTCAAAACTGCTTTTGAGGTGCTGAAACATACACACACACACACACACACACACACACACACACACAGAGAGAGAATTCTCTGACGATTGTTAATTACTTAGATTTTCATAACAATGGTTAATTACTTAGATTTATACACCACCCAACTGACAAATGTCATTAGGGCCATTAACGTTGTTTGATGCATCTTATCTTTGTTCATGTATGTCCATACATGCACATTATTAGAAACCATGCAATACACTGCTGGTCATTTTGTATGCTAGGGTAACTACTTTTGAATTATTTATAGCATATTGTAAAAGTCACGTTTTTTTCTGCTATATGCAGAGTGCAGGGAACTGAAGGTTGTTATTGGCGCTCCTGCAACTGGGCAGATTGCCTGGATATGAGAGGGGAAGCAGGCACTGCTAGGGCTAACCAAGGCCTTAGCTAGACCTAAGGTTTATCCCGGGATCGTCCCGGAGTCATCCCTGTTCATGTAAATGACAAACAGGAGATCCTGGGAGCAGGCAGGGACGACCCCGGGATAAACCTTAGGTATAGCTAAGGCCCAACAGCCTGGCTGGAAGGGAAGCCGGATGCTGCCGAAGTCAGAAGCCCTCGCTGCCGTTGTTGCCTCTTTGCCACCGCGGCCGCGCCTTCCGCAACAAGTGCTCTCACATTGGCTGCAGACCCCTGTCCTCCTTGCTCTGCAGGGGGTAGGGGTGGGGAGAAAGTGGCCAGTAGCTGCACTGGCCCCACCCAGCTTCCCGACTTCTCTGCTAAAGGGATGACACTCTTAACCCTTTAAGGCCCAGATTGCAGCAGTTAGTGAATGGGGCCTTAAAGGGGAAAGCGTGCAATTCCAGGCATTATAGGAAATTCTATCATATCCGCCCTGACACTAAAAAATCATTTATTTTCCAGAGGATATAGTCACTCTATTCTTACCTTACTGTCTCATTTTGATCCAACAGGTTGTTTAATAAAGTAAAGAAGAAAAGAAAAGGGTGTGTGTGAAAATGGAATTAGAATGTGTGTTCATTTCAGGCTACATTCAAGTTAGCAGCAGCTGAACTGGCAAAAGAGGCTCTTTGTTTTTCAAGCCCTGGTGGGGTGCAAGAGGGGGCAGGGGAGGGAGCTTCTTCCTCTGGGCCTCTGGGAGAGCGCTCCTTGCCCCGTGCAACATCAGGGCTTCAGGGCAGGCCTTTTTGAAGAGCCTGTGTTTTTTTCAGGCAGTGCCGCCACAGTGCAGCCCCCACCTTGCATATATGGACCTTCTCCCCAGCCAGTGTTATTGCTGCTGCCACCGCTCCTCATCTACTTGTTCTCCTCTGCCGCCGGTAGGTGTTGCGTCCTTCTTCTCTTCTCTTCTCCACCTCCTCCTCTGTTGCCGCTGCATCTCTTCCTCCGTTGCTGCTGGCGCTGCCGATAGCCATGGTTTTTTCTGTTTAGCATGCACACCGCCTTTTCCAGGAGTCTCAAGTCTCGTGAGACATCTGGGATAGGTTGGGTCTCGAGGGAAGCCTCGCGAAAGTTGAGACTTCACTTCTGGGTTTTTTGACACTCAGTCCCAGATTGTCTTCCCCAGCCAGCTCATGAGACAGCGAGGGACGCAGCCAGACCGATTTCTCTGAAGATTTACCCAGTAGAGTAAATCTCTGTCCAGAGGCCCGGATCAGGGCTCCAGAACTGGATCCAACCGGGTTTTCCCAGGTGGATTGGTCACCCTTTTGCTATGGATACAAAATGGGGACTAACCTGCCAATGTGGTTGATGCTGTCACCACTTGCAATGGTAGCACACACACACACACCCCCAAAACTTGACAAAACAAGAAAGAAGCTGTGCTACAACCCTGCCAAAGGTGAGCCCTACTGGTGAGAAACTGTTGGGGAATTCCTCTCCCCCCTGAAGAAATTGGTGAACCTGTCCCCTGAATTTCTCTGCCCACAAATAGGGTGGAGAATTCTGAAATGCCATTTGTGCACTGCTCTAGTAACCTCCCTCTAATCAAAGTAAAAGAAATTTGAAAAAGCAGTTTGTGAAATGACTGACTGGGACTTTCCTGTTCAAAAAAGAGTCTAAAGATCCACTTATGTGGTGGAGTGGCCACTTACGCATTGCCAAAAAAGAGGAAATGTTTTGCCAAAACACAAAACTGAGAAATAAACACTATATTTTAAATAGAAATACAATATTTCTCACAACAGCAGAGAAGACTGTGACCAGTTTGATGTCTAGCTGCTAACTGTGAATGGGCAAATTCAGGGCCCTTCCTCTCCCTGCTTATAATTCCTTATCTTTAAACCAGACATGGACTACAACTCCCAGGATTCCTGGCAATTGGCCCTGTTGGCTGGGAAATTCCTGAATACCTTGGGAGCCTTACCATGAATTCCCTAGCAGCCTTACATAACCTGCCACCTCTCCGTTTAGTCTTCTTTACATGGTTGTTGTAAGGATTTCTGAGGTATTTTTTTGTGAATCATTCTGAGGACTTAGGAAATATGTGAGATAATACTAATACTGCAATCCTTTACAGTGGTGCTGACTCAGTAGGGTGCCACTGCACTCAGTGGGACTACTGGGTAACAGAGGACTGTCTGGAGGCATTATTATTCACATGCACACGCACAGCTTCCTGCTTTGTAGCGTAGCACTTAGGAGCAACCCTGAATGCTCCCCCCCCCTTATTTAATTATCCTGGCATACATTTTGAATGGCTTCTTCCCATAAACTTTGTAGAAGAAGGAGAGCCTGGAGTAAGCAGAACCCAGTCCCCACTGGGATAATCGAAGGGAAAGGGAGCCGGAAAAACACTAGATTTCTTTTGTCTAGCCATAATGAAAATAAATGAAGACTCCAATTTAAAGTAGTTACTAAAAATTTGTTCTTTCCTATACACTAATTCCGAAACCCACTTGCAGCTAATTAGACCGATTCCAGCACGCTCTCGCTGCCCTGGCCTAGTATAAACAATGGCCATCTGAGTTTCATTACAATAAAGGGATAAAATAAACAGTGGGCCAGAAAACAGTAGTTTGGGCACGGCTCATTACGGCACAATGCAGTTAAAATTCTTCCAGCAGGCTGGGGGGACAGTTTAATAGGGCTTGATCCATGCTCCCAGGCTTCAGCAGCTCCTATTATACCACACTAAGTAAAGCACTTTTTAAACGACAAACATTTTCTCCATCTCAGCTGTCTAAACAAGTCAGCTACTGCACTAAATGTGTGGTTTGCTGCCGTACATTGATCACCGAATTCATCCTATTTTTGGTGTACAATAATGGGATCTTCTGTACTGAAGCCTCCATCATCTAAATCAATTTCAGCGTGTTGCTACAATTGTTTTTAACATAATATACAATGAAATCCTAATACACCCTTACCAGGGAGCAAGTTCTGAAAAGATGTACATAGGATTGTGCTGTTAATTGTCCATTTGGCTCATTATGGGACATTGTACTATAGCACTGTAACATAAAATATTTTTTTCTTAAAACGTAGAGTATTAACTGATTTAAAAGAATATTCCTTCTGAAGAATAAAGTAGAAAACAAGCATTTTCAAGCAGCTGTGAAATCAGATTAGTATTACCAACTTTATAGCTAAAGATAGCAATTCTAATCTTTATCCAAAAGCCATGCCAAACCTCAGTTTGGTCAATATCTGAATCAAGACTTTTTAAAAGGAAATTTAATTTTGAACACACACATATAATATTTTTGAGAAACTAAACACATATTCAGATTTTCTGGAGAGTTCTTCATCCCTCACCCACATCTAATATAAATGCTCTGGGACTTGAGCCCATATCCAAATCCAGTTTTCTGTCCTCTTAAGAACACTTGCTCATAAACACAGTCAATTGCAAACTCCAGTGATTGAATCCCTTTAATAATTCCTATGGACAGCAAGATCAGTCCATAATTGAAGTCCAGTTTGTACGAAGAGCAAAATCAAACAGCAGCTCTTTTCCTAAACTTTATACTTCAACTTCTACATTGGCAAACTATTGCATATTTGAATATAACCACAAGATATGTGCCACTGAGGGAGTCTCTGCATTAAGGGAAAATCTCACATCTTACCAGGGTTTCTTCTTCTGGAGTCTTTCCGCATTGATGACTGGCTTCTTTAGATGGTGACCGCATGATTTTGAATGAAAAACTTCTGCTCTCAGCAATGCTATTCTGATCAATGGAAGTTCACCATCTAGTGGTGGAATTATAGCACCATGCCGGCTTTATACATTGGGGGACATCCTGTGATAATTTACTGCAGTATCTCAGATTATTTTTTTAAAAAAAGCTACATTATTGGGCAAAAGTATAGGAGTCATCCTGAAGGTTCACACTGTCATGTAAAGAACCTACAAACTTCTGTGAGTGGCCAATCATGAGTGTGCAATAAATCACTCATGTAGAGAAGCTCTGAGAGACAAATAGCATGTCTGCCAACAAAACCCATTCTATTCACACACACACACACCAACATGCAGGATTTCCATGTGAATGGAAGATTCTTGCCCCCTCCATCCACACTGGTACAGTGCAGGATTTATTTATTTTTTGCCACGATTCTGATGATTGTATAACCTAGCTTCCAGGCTTCTGTGGGTAAACTGCATTCTGGATGTACAGAAAAGGGCAGGGGTTTGGATATGCAGAGATAGAATCCAGCACCCTGGAGAACAAGCAGTGCCATATGTACCAAATGAACAAAGCAACATACTTTCCTCTCTCTTCCCAACAGATGTTTAGTGCTATTCTCCAAAACACCTGATCATGAAGCAGTTAAAAGAAATTCAGGGTATTTCTATTGGTGAATGTTGGATTCTAGTTTAGCCTGAAAATTAGACCTCTGAGTGCCACTATTAAAAGATTGCTCTTTGCCAAAAATATATGAAAGCTCAGTTAACTTGTTTATTTATTTACAACATTTGTTTACTGTTCCACATCTGAACAGGTTCTGGAGTGATGAACAAGAGATAAAATGATTCGCACATCAAAAGGATAAAATATGATATTATAATTATTCTTTTTAAAAACAGAGTGCAGATTAAACCATGGCTGTTCAATAGATAGTTAAATCCAAAGATGAGGGGACTGAGCCAAATCCTGCCTTAATGCTGAGAAGGAAAAGTAGAGAAACATAGCGAACAAAAATGACACTGCACAGAGTGAAGGCATATGGTCTATTTGTGGAGAGTCATGCTATAGCTTGTATTAAAATAATGCTGCATTATGAACAAGATGCTAACATGAGTTATCTGAGTAGCAGCCTGCTAGCATTTGATCTTTTCTGTCAGGTTTGTACGTAATTCAGAAGCAGCTGGTATTAGCTGGCCCATGACTGGAATTGCAGGTCATGTAAGTAGCAAATCAAAACTGAGGACACGAACTGGTGTGGTGGCTCCCAACAGCTAATCAAATAGGTCAAGATTTGTTGCAACTCAAGACAGATCTGGATTGGGCACAGCTGTGGAACAGTTCCATGGAAATGTGGAAACAATCATGAACACCTATGGTGATAATGCTTCCACCGCCTGAACCATTCCCTCCAACGTTTGACTGAGGGGAATAAGTATGCATGTTTATGTTAAGTGAACAAGGCATTCATAGTGTGGTAATGCCATTTCCACAGAGTCTGGTAGCATGCCCTCGCCAAAGAGGTTTTGCAATATTAACTTCCAAATATACATTTCCCTTAAAGCTCAGAAAGTAAATGTTTTTAATACATTTAGAAGGCATAGCCTGTTTGTCTTCTTTCCTGGTTATGTTGCATAGCCCATCAGGGATTATGCAGTGAAAGAGATGACATCACAATGCTATATTCAGCCAATCAAACTTGGCTAGCAGTGACATTACAATGCTATTCAGCCAATCAGATTTGGCTATAGTATGACATCCTTGAGGGGTATTGAGAGGAAGAGCAAAGTAAATGAATAAGCAGAATTCCCTCCTCCTCTCAAGAACTGCTGAAAAGTCACCTGTAAGGGGAGGCATTGTTCAGTGCAACCAAAAATGTTCATGAAAAACTGAGTCATTTCAAGCTCATCCCTAGTAAATATCAGTAATCTCTTGATGAAATGAGAGAATACATACTGAATTTGTTTACAATATATAGCTGAGGTCTAATATTGTTTAAAAAGTCAAAGGGGTTTGTAAGTGTGCCAGTTTTCGGAAAAGCTACTCTGAACTGAGCGGCCTAAGTAGGAGCGCAAATAGCCTGGGTGGACATGTAGCCAATTGATTAAGAATTTATTAAGATATTTATTAAGAAATACAACCCCTTCTTAGTACTATGCTACCTTTCTCTATACAAGTATTCTTCTGAAATGAGGGAAATAAACATTAAACATTACACACACACACACACACACACACTACATTCTGGAGCAACTGCCTTTTCTGCACTTTTGAACAAACTCTTAGAAGGAAAGGGTGAGGAAAGATTCTTTTACTGTGTAATCCTATGCATGTTTACTCATAAGTAAGTCCCATTGCATTCAATGGGCCATATACTAATGGGTAAGTGTGCATCAGATTGCAGCTTTAATTTGCCATTAAAGAGGGGAACCCTACATCTGGAGAAGGTAAAAATTGGAATGATGAGCCCACACTTCAGAAGCCTCTTGCAGTTTAATTTTTTCATCCCTTATCCTTGTTTTGAAGTTGTATCCACGTTTGTCTGATGAGTACATTTGTTTTAAAATCATACTGGAGCAGTATGATGCAAATAATTTGCTACCAGAGGATCTGGAAGACTGAGACCATACACCTCCATTATGGAATTCTGGAAATCTCAACTTCAAAATGTACATCTTTCTGCTGCCAAGAAAATTTGTTATTATACTTTTTGTTATTATACAGGCCTAGGGTCCATTTAGTTCATCATTCTGTTCACAGAATGGCCAACCTGCTGTCGACAAGGAACCCACAAGCAGGACACAGGTGCAACAGCACCCTCCCACCCATGTTCCCCAGCAACTTGTGTACATAGGCTTACTGCCTCTGATACCGGAGGTAGCACATAGCCATCAGGACTAGTAGCAGTTGATAGCTTTTTCCTCCAGGAATTTATCCAACCTCCTTTTAATGGCATCCAAATTGGTGTCCATCTCTCCATTTTGTGCTTTTATCTGTCCTGAATCTCCCTTCAATCAGCTTCATGGGATGACCCCCAGGTTCTAGTATTATGAGAGAGGGAGAAAAATGTCTCCCTATCCACATTCTCCACAACATGCATGATTTTGTACACCTCTATCTTTTCAATGTGTGTTGTACCTCTATTTATCAAATAATTCTTTTCAAAATTTTCATACTCAATATGTATAAAGGGCAATATCCAATGGGGACTGTGTGCTTACGCAACTGATGAAGCACTAGAGTAAGCAAACTCAAGCGCAACGCCAGTAGTATAAGCTGGGGCGATGGGTTTCCCCAAGAAGCCCATTGCAACAGCTGATGCCATTAGTGCTGTGCTTGATGAGGTCACTCCCACTAGTGTTATGTAAATTGCGTATGAGCAGCAGCCCCATTGGATATTGCTCAAAGCATTAAAGGAAAACAGCTGGTATCCTATTGGCCCATTGGTGTTCTAGGGTTCAATATGAGGGAGAAAGAATCGGAATAGTCTGGCAACTGATACAATCAGGCCATGGTGAGGGTAAAATAAGCATTTTGTAAAAGGCCAAGGCCAAGGCCAAGGACATGCACACATGCACACACACATGCACACACACACACACACACACACACACACACACACACACACACGGAGAGAGAGAGAGAGAGAGCATTCACTCATGAATAGGGTGACTATATGAAAAGGAGGTCAAGACTCCTGTATCTTTAACAGTTGTATAGAAAGGGGAATTTCAGCAGGTGTCATTTGTATGCATACAGCACCTGGTGAAATTCCTTCTTCATCATAACCACTAAAGATGCAGGAACTATACTAGAGTGACAGGGCAGGGTAGGGCTCCTGCAACTTTAATGGTTGTGATGAAGAGGGAATTTCACCAGGTAGTGCATGCATACAAAGGACACCTGCTGAAATGCCCCTTTCCAAACAACTGTTAAATAGACAGGGCACCCTGTCCTCCTTTCCATTTGGTCACCGTACTCATGAATGAGCTCTGTACCCCACCAATTTGGTTTGGGAATCAGGGGAGACACACATGTTTGCTCTGGAACCCATAATCCTCTTAGCAAGTTAATATTTGTGTGAAAATATATAATAGGCATTAAAAAACAAGATATTAAATACGTACTGTTGGAGATTAAGTGTGAGTAAAAATAAAATAAAAGGATAAGACTGCTAAGTACAGCGATGGAACAGTTCCCTGCCTGATGGGGGAGTCTTGTTTTTCTGCACTCCATAACATTTTATGTGAAGAATTCATTTTCACCAACTTCTCGAAACCCAATGTGCAGACATTCATGAAGCACTCTCTTCAAAAGGCTCGACTGGCACACAGAACTGGACAGTTATCATGGCGCTAGGTAGAGTTGCCAGTTGGCAGGTCTACCCTATGTTTTGGATAGGTGAGAGCCAGATCATGTGAACGACTCCTTCCACAAAGTTAAGGAAACAGGGGGGTCTGGTGGCCGGCCGACCATCCGAGGTTGTGATGAAAGCTTAGCAAATGGAATTTCTCAGAGTCACGTGAACTTCTGTGGGATCAGTGTGGTTCACTGCTTATTTTCCAGACTATGGATAAGCATGCTCAGTAATGTCTATCAAGCAGATTTCTCCTTTTTTCAAAGAGTGGCATGATATCTAATGGAGAAACATTTACAAGGTGTCATGATCAGATCTAAGCATGATTAAATAGAAGTATCCTCAAGCAAATGAAATAATGGGATTTATATAGAAGATTTTAACTGGATTCCAGCAAACTGATGCACTTAGGATCAGTTTTCTGGAATCCTTAAAATCATGAGCATAATGAGGTTTTATTTTCAGGACCCTGTCATTAAAGAGTTAAGTTAGTGTGGGAGTGTTTTCTTTATATGTGTTAAGATTTTTTTTAAGCACACACACTTTTAAAAAAAGAAAAGAACTAATTTACCTTTGCAATGAAAAAAGAAAAGAACTAAAGCATTTTTACCACTGTTTGCTTTTCCAGTTTCTTTAATTTGGGTAATTGCTTAGTCAACTTTCAAAAATATATATTCTGTCTTAAAAAAACAGCAAAAAAAAATGACGGATCACCTTCCTTTTCATTTCAGATTTGGCATGCAGGTCCCAGATTGTGTATTCTTTCCACGGCGCCATACCAGCGTCCAATACTTAATTAATTTCCCTTTGCTCCTGCAGCCTTCCACTTAAAGAGACAGTGTCCCATTTTTGATAGCTTGCCTTTGGCTGGTTTTCAAAAGTGTCACTTCTTAAATCTTTTTTTGTTTTTGCAATTCTTATTATATAAACTTCCCAGAGTGCTGTATGGCACAGAAATGGTGTTTTCCTGCTGTACCACCTCCTTGCTCTCTGTGCTGTTCAGGAGCCAAATCAACCTAAGTGAAGAAAAGAGTTGAGAAAGGAGAAAAACAGCCTTCCCCAACATGGGAACCTTGAACTATGACTGCCTTGGTCACCATGTAGGATGGCCTTTGCCAGAAGAGGGACAAGGGTAGAATGACCCTGTTGATTTTCTTGGACCTCTTGGTGGCTTTTGATACCATCAACCATGGTATCCTTATAGATAGAGTGTCTGGGCACTGTGCTGCAGTGGTTCCAATCCTACTTGGATGCCCAATTCCAGAAGGTGGTGATGAGGGATTATTGTTCTGTGCCTTAGCAGCTCCACAGGGCTCTATTTTATCCCCCACACTGTTCAACGTCTACATGAAATCACTGGGGCAGGTTATCCAGAGAATTGGGTTTAAGTATCACCAATATGTGGATGACACCCAGCTCTACTCCTTTTCATCAAATCCAGGTGAGGCAGTGGCTATTCGGTGCTTGGAAATGGAAATAGACTGAAAGAGGACCAATAAACTGAAACTCAATTCAGACAAGACAGAGGTACTGTTATTGGGTGGTTCATGTGCCCAGCTAGGTGATGTTCAACCTGTTCTGGATGGGGTTGCACTCCCCCTAAAGGATCAGGTTTGTAGCTTGAGCATGCTCTTGAATCCAGAACGATCATTCGAGGCACAGGTAGACTCAGTGGCACAGAGCACTTTTTATCAGCTTAGGCTGATATACCTATGGCCTTATCTGGACAGAGATAGTCTAGCTATAGTTATCCATCTTCTGATAACCTTGGATTACTGCCTTTGAAAATGGTCTAGAAACTTTAACTGGTCCAAAATAGGTTAGCAAAACTGGTATTGGGGACTGGTCATCATGGGCATATAAATATGCAGTACTTTTCCATTGGTCTGGCTACCAGTCCCTCTCTGTGCCCAATTCAAAGTGCTGGCATTAACATTCAAAGCCCTAAATGGCTTGGGGCCAGGTTACCCGAAGGATTGTTTCCTCTCATATATACCTGTCCAGATCCTAAGATCATCATCAGTGGTCCTTCTACTGGAGCCACTGCCAAAGGATGTGAGTGGATGGCTTCTAAGAAAAGGGCGTTCTCTGCTCTGGAACCTCGGTTATAGAATGAGCTTCCCAGAGAGGTTCACCTCGTGCCGACATTGTACTTTTTCCAGCGCTAGCTGAAGCCATTTTTATTTTCTAGATATTTTAGTCTGTTCATTCAGTTGTTTTAAATTGGCATTGTATTTTAAGTCTCTGCATTGCTGCTAGGTCTTATTTTGATTTTACTTTTATACTGCTGTTTTAAACTTTTCAATTTTATATTGTATTTTATTCTGTGGTGTTAATTGTTGTGACCCAACCAGAGAGCTTCGGCTATTGGACGATATAGAAATGTAATACATGCCTCAGCCAGCTGTCACTGGCAGCAAGTTGGGGAAAGCGGAAGAATATTTTGTCCCATGCAGTTTTCTCTCTGAAATAGGAAGGATGACTGTGCAGTGCTCCCATAGATGTCTGGAACACAAAGGAGATATCAGGGATTGAGATGTCAGGGAGGCCCAAGGCAGCAATCCCATTCTATAGGAGACATTTTTGTCAAGCATCTACATTTTCAACTCATTGTTTCCTTGAGGGTGTGTCTACATCAGCCCTTCCAAACCTAGCCTCCTTCAGATGTGTTGGAGTATAACCCCCATAATCCCCAACCTTCTTCTGGCTGGGGATTATGGGAGTAGATGTCCAACAAATCTGGACAATGCTAGGTTGGGAAAGGCCGGTCTGCATGGTAGCTTTCCACAATCCAGATGCATTGCTTTAGACTGTGAGCTTGTGGTCAAGGAACTGTGTATTTCAACTGATCTACAGCACTTAGTATATTTTAGGTGTTGTTAGAAGTAATATCATTATGACAATGAGATGCATGTCTTTTCTCAACCCCCACCCCACTGCTCTCCACTCCCTAGTTGTGCAGGCAGCAAAACCTTTACTGACTCCACAGAATGCCTCCCTCTCTTGAAAAGCTGGGGGGGAGGTCTTCTATGGGTTAAATTGGGAGTTGTTTTGTCTAAACCCAAATATTGCATAAGGTTCACTCTCTGAAATCACTGGAACAATGAATGGTGCACTACTGCAGCCAGAGCACAATCCCAAGCATGTACATACAAAAAACAAGTCCTACAACTCCCAGCATTCTCTAGCAATGCTGGCTGGGGAATGCTGAGAGTTGTAGGACTCTTTTTTTCTCTTTCTGTCGAAACATGCATTGCAGCTGAAGTTATTTTCACCCCGGACAGTGGTTGTTCAGAACTTCTCACATCTCTATATAACAATTTCCTGTATTTCTGTTATTGAACATCCAGAACCTCATCTCTCCCAGAACAATATTGGACATTGGGCAGGACGAATCAATAGCATTCATTATGCTGCAAAAAAAGGCTCCCATTCAATTGGATCTCCTCCTGTAAAGCCATCCTGACATGGGTGCCATTTGATATTGGGTATGTGTGCATGGAAAAACTTCACGATAAAGACTTCCTTTATATTTAAGATTCTTTCTTTCTTCCTTTCTTTTTCTTTCTTTCTAAGAGCATTTTGTTGTAGTTATTTCTTTCCGCCTCATTATACCAGGGATACCCAGAGATGGACAAATCTGTCTGTTTATGGTCTGTGTCACTTTCCACATATAAATCTGTTCCATTTCAACATCAACCTACATTTTTTAAAAATCAAAATATTTAAATGTAGATATCCCCCTGCCCTGATTTTAAAGAAATGTAGGTTAATGTTGAAATGGAACAGATTTATATGTATTTATAAGCACTGGAAAGTAACACACACACACACACACACACACACACACACACACTACCAACTGTGTCACAACATTCAGAGAAGTGTGAAATCTCAGCAGTCAGTTAAGTTTTGATCCTCCCATTAGTCCAAAGGCTGCAGATCTGGTTATTTCATATAAGTATTTGCAAAGATTGCATTCTTCAAGCATCCCTAGGAATATTCTGAGGAATATTCAAATGTGGTATGAAATATGGGAGGTGTGTTGCCCCCAAGCTAAGAAGATGGTGATTAGTTCATTTACCACATGACATGACAGGAAGGTCCATGCTCTCAAAGGCGAAAAAAACCTTAAATAGTACTGTATTAAAATAAGCAGACTGAAGAGGGGGTTACACACACAGCACTGGAAAATAAAGTCAAATGCCACAACCAGCAGCTAATGGCTGCCAAAAATCTGCCAGGCAAAAGTCAAGTAAAAACATCATTATCTGGCAAGAATGATCACAGCTAAGCTATTTCTGCCCTGACTGCGTTTGTGGCAGAAGCATCAAGGCCAATAAGGCCTAACCTGCCCCTTGGTCCAGGAAGAGTTCTTATCAAAAGGATTACAGAGCAGAAGCTGTTCCAGCCAGAATGCATGTTGACCCAAGGCATCAGTCTCTTTTGAAGGGAGAAGAGTCATTGGACAGATCTACACCAAGCAGGATATTGCACTATGAAAGCGGTATGAAAGTGGCATATGGTATGTGTCAGTGGGCCCCAACAGTTGTCAGTGTACTTCAATATATAAAGCGGTAGTGTGGCTCCTGCCTTTTATATACCCCTTTCATTGTGGAATATCCTGCTTAGTGTAGATAAGCCCATTGTGTGACTTTTTTATTAGCCATAAGTGCTTGAATTCCTTGTCGGTGCTTTTGTCATGAACAGCTATTGTTTTATAAAGCTACCCAAGTACCTGACACCCTATTAATCTCTGGACACATTTCTCTGCGATGGAGCGGACTTCCTTTTTTAAAATTATATTTTTATCCACCTTTCTCCAATGTAAATTTGAAAACCATATGAAAAGGAGAACAGGGCTACTATATCTTTAACAGTTGCATAGAAAAGGGAATTTCAGCCCTGCTCTCTTTTGTATCTGGTCACTCTAGTACAGGTCTCCAACTTTAACTGTTGTGATGAAGAGGGAATTTCACCAAGTGCTGCATGCATAACAAATGGCACCTGCTGAAATTCCCTTTTCTATGCAACTGTTAAAAATACAGGAGCAGTGTCCTCCTTTTCATATGGTCACCCGAAATGTAAAGCCCCAAGGAGAGTAACAGATCAACAACAAGAACAATAATATTGATAAAAGATTAAACACAAAACTATGATAAAGCAAAGCAAATGTTTAAAACTACATACCACCTTCTAAAAGAGGAAAGTTCTTTGCTGTATTTTGAAATATAACCAAAGATGGAGGGAAACAGTTCCACAGTTGTTTAGCAACATTATTATTATTATTATCATCATCATCATCATCATCATCATCATCATCATCATGCCTTTTGTCCCAATATTGGGCCATAGAAAACGCCCTATGTCTTGGAGCCACTAAGGATACAATCCTATATCCACTTAACTGGCAGTAAGCCCACTGAACTTAAAGGAATTTTCTTCTGAGTAGACATGTATAGAATTGTGCTGTAAATTAGCTTCCAAAGTCAATGGAATGCTGAGCAGAACTTCTCCAGAACATCTAACACTGTGGGGAGGATCATATGGAGTGGATATTCCCACAAGCAGTAGCCTTCACTTTGAATTCTTATTCTTATTCTTAATGTTACACATTTGCTTGTGACATTTTAACCCTATTTTCTGCCAAAGTGACATTCAAAGTAAGGATGTACGAGAATTTTGTTTCTGCCCGTTTAAGATCAGAACTTGCCCTATTTGCATTTTATGGCCAAAGCTTGCTTATTCCTAAGCTTGTGATGGTTGTTCTCAAAATATGTACTTTAGAAAAATGTGCATTTTCATGCTGAATCAATGGGGAGAAAGTATCTGTTTGGGTGCACACCTTAAAAAAAAAAGTGCACCCAAATCATACTTTTCCCATATGAACAGGAGGAAGGTGGGAGGGGAGTTCGCATTTGGGAATGAAGATTCAAGATGGAGCACAGCTCAAGCCTCATTGATTTTCCCCTCCCTAACACAAACTGGGCCAGATCTACACTACTGCTTTAAAGCGCTTTAAAACAGTTTTATAGTGCTTTAAGGCAGTTAAAGCGCTTTATAACTGTTATAAAGGGCTTTAAAGCTGTAGTGTAGATCCGGCCCTGGATTTTATGAAAGAAACTGAATGGTTCAAAGTGTACCTTTTCATGCCTTTGCAATCTAATACTCTTTGTACTATTTATTTTTAATCATTTTAATAGCAAGTGCATGGCAATGAGCTTGAGAATCCCACATGGTGACTCTAAGCGTCTGCAGGTTCAGGCCACATGATGAACCAAATACGCCATGACGCTGCCACTGCTCAGAAACCTACTTTGCACCTAGAGAGTGCTATGATGTGCAGTATTTTTAAGCAGCCATATAAAATCAAGACTAGTAGAGTTGGAAGGGGCTTATAAGGCCATCGAGTCCAAGCCCCCACCCCACTCAATGCAGGAATCCACCCTAAAGCATACCTGACAGATGGTTGTCCAGCTGCTTCTTGAATGCCTCTAGTGTGGGAGAGCCCACAACCTGCCTAGGCAATTGGTTCCATTGTCATACTGCTCTAACAGTCAGGAAGTTTTTCCTAATGTCCAGCTGGAATCTGGCTTCCTGTAACTTGAGCCCATTATTCTGTGTCCGGCACTCTGGGATGATCAAGAAGAGATCCTGGCCCTCCTCTGTGTGACAACCTTTGAAGTATTTGAAGAGTGCTATCACGTCTCCCCTCAATCTTCTCTTCTCCAGGCTAAACATGCCCAGTTGTTCCAGTCTCTCTTCATAGGGCTTTGTTTCCAGACCCTTGACCATCCTAGTTGCCCTCCTCTGAAAACGCTCCAGCTTGTCTGCATCCTTCTTGAAGTGTGGTGCCCAGAACTGGATGCAATACTCAAGATGAGGCCGAACCAGGGCCGAATAGAGAGGAACTATATGAGAATAGTTGTCTGAATTCAGCCATGATTAGGTCACCTAACTACCTTTGCTAGCTCTCCACCTTCAACTGCTACCAAATACTGCATGATTCTCATTATTATTTTTTGCCAGCTTCCAAGTGAGTCACCATAGGAGACCCAAACAACAGGGCTAACACAGCCCACACTGTTGTTTTCGAATAAAGGGATTTTTCATTTAAAATTGCCCACCCCTCAGTTTTGGAACCTCCCAGCCCTACTAAATTCAATGAGCCAAAAAAGAGTCTCTAGTCAGAACTTATCTCCTCCAGAAATAAAACATACAGTAGGAGAAGTAACAAATTGCTTGGCACCTCATTAGCAATTGTAAGCAGACTCCATTTTCACCCTGGGGTCTCATTGGAATGATTTGTTAGGCAGGTCTCTCCCCCTTCCCTCTTAATTGAAGGGAGTTGGAGGCAACGCAAGAACAACAGTGATTATTTGTGTCCTTCTGGGACTCCTGTCTTGCTGTCTACTGCTAAAGTGCCCCTCTACCTGATGTTGTTTCTGGAACCTGAATCCAGCTCCATGTAGCTTCTGTGTGTGGGTCCGATTGTTGAGACAACATAGCCAGTCTAATAGAAGATGACCAGCATTCTCCTGTGCTTGACATATTGGGCAAAATAAGTCTTCCATATAATGGCCCAGCCATGTGTGTGGATGCCAGAGAGCTGTTACATTGACAGACAGTTCCCCACAGTGTAATTAACTGTTATGCTAAGTACACTACAGTGTAAGGCCCCAATCAGATTAGGGACCTTGATAAAGTCAAATTACCTGAGTGTTTCCCATTGAGGGTAGCATGCCCAGTTTGCTCACCACACTACTAGCTCCTTCAAAATCCCCTCCGGCTCTGTACAAAGTGCCTGCTGATTCATCACAAGACAGTGACCACATTTCCAGCAGTAGTAAAATTGGAAATGTTGGTGGCTTGGTATACATAAGAAGTAGGACACCTTCTGATGTTGCAGCAGGATGTGAGATGAACAAGATTACTTAAGAGTGTGGTATTGATTAATAGAATTTCCTTCCCAACAGGCAGTATTGTCAGCCTCAAACATTTAAAAATCATGTGATTTGGATGAAAGATCTTGAGATTTTAAAAAACACCGCAGGATTCCTATGTGGAATTTATTTGCAAGTAGTGCAGTTTATAGAATCTTCTTTTTAATCTTAGACCAAAAACCGTCCCCACAACATTTGGCCTTCGCCGCTTAAAAATGACTTTTATGAACCATTGGTTGAGATTCAAATCCACGAAATGCAATAAAGCAGCTGTAGTCAGTGCTTAATTTATAAAATATGAGATGGAAGAATCCAAGTCTGCCTGGAAGCTGCATGCTAGAGACATTTTCCCCAATCCTGGTCTGGTTATAGCTGTTATCTGTTCGTTAGCCTGCCCCCATTCCAATATTATTGCTGATGCTACTGCTGCCGCCGCTGTTGAATACAATATAGAACAGGGAGGATGGGACCCTTCCAGTCTAAATACAACATATTAAATGATTCACACTTTTCTCTAGATCGGCCCACCCCAAATTGGTGTACTCCAAATGTGTTAGACTATAACTTCCATCATCCCCAGTTAGCATGGAAAATTTCAAACATTCAAAGGCTTCCAAAGCGACAAACCATGAAATAGAGGATGCCCTATTTGATGCTAAAGGCCCTTACATGAAGAGATTTATACAAGACATTTATTAATATGCCAATTATGAGCAGTGTAAATAGAATAGATAAAATCCTGTGCTGTCCTGCTGGTCAGTAACTCGTTTGGGATGGAGGATTGCAGCCAGGTCCTCAACCCCAAACGTTTTGCTACTGCTGCCATTCTCTCCGCATACTTCATTTCTTTGGATCGGGAATCTGCCTTGGGATTAGGTGGGGAACAACTGATTCAGGGCACTGGGGCCTCCAGTTGCTTATTCATACCTTACAGCAAGTATGCAAAGTGCACAGCCTGCAGGCCACATGAGGCCTACCAAGTCATTTCTGGCAGCCTGCTAGACTCTCACTGTTTCCACAACCACTGTGACACTGCCTGGAGTTTCTCTTGCTAGGGCCAACACTTCTCTTATCTCTGATGACAGATTGGAGATATGGAACTGATTCCCTTGCTGGTGCTAATGCTAATGCTATGATTGCACTAGTATGAGAAACCCTAGGGATTCCCTTATTACCACTAGCACGGAAATCCCTTCCCTATGAATAGCAAGCAAAACCCCAGGCACTTGCTGGTGCGCTTGTGTGTGCAGGCTTGTATGTTTGTGCACGCATGTGCAGCCCCCTGCGAGGGAAACGTGCCTGCTTTAAAAAGCAATATATGCTTTGCCACTGAAATTCAGTGGTGTAGTGATGGGCAAAAAGAGACTATTTTAAAGAAAAACACCTCCTTTTCCCCTCAACATGCCAGAAAATTTCATCAGTAAATACAATTGGTATGATTTGATCATTGGTAGATATATTTGGCTATTTTCCCTGCTGCCACCAGTGAATTTGGGTGGCAAATCTGGTAGCATGGCAACAGTGGGAGCAGTAGGGGGCTGCAAGGCTCCTGATATTCAACCAACTAGGGTGGCCCTCTGTGACATGCCCCATACTGCTCCAGAGGGCCCTCAGACCTCAGGATCAGCCTGTGGGGGCAAAGGGAGCTGCAATGGGTAAAGTGCAGGTGCCCAGCTTTGCAAGAGGAGGTGCCTTCCGCTAGCTCAAAGCCACAATTGGATGCAACCTAATTTGTCAATCTGCCTAATTATATGGCACAAATTCATTAGACCATTGCATATGAGTTCTTCAAAGGTCATTGATCTTAACAGTTGTATCACATAGAGAAATACCCTGTGCTGTCTAGGGATCTCAAATGCACTGGATACCCTGCTGAATGTAAATTCATAGTGCTGAAATTCTGTTGCTGAAGACAGGTTCTAGCTGCCGGATGCACAGTGATGAATGGGTTAGTTGATTTGAAGAAATGAACTGTCGGAAACAATGGCTGCACAAAACAGTTTCCCTGGTCCCTAGAGGGAAAGAAAATGCAAATGAAATGCGGGCTGTCCCCACCTTTTCTTATTTGTGTAAGGTTTCATCTTGACCACTTTCACTGAAGTCAAAAAAGCTAAAACCAAAACCAAAAAAACCTCTAAAGAAGAAAGGACAGAATGGCTTCTAAAATATTGAACTAAATGCTCACAACAACAAAAAATAACCTTTTTTTTCACTCTCTCTCTTTCTCCCTCCCTCTCTCTGGCCATCTCCAGACATGAAATCCTGATTAATTTTTATTTGTGCACATGTGATTTCCGTGGATGAAATTTTGATGCTAACTATTAGCAACGCAGTTAAGACAAATTAGAGCTAATGAAAAGAATGTGCTTGATTTAACAATAACATCATAGGGTGATAAGGTGGTGATCTTTAAAGGTGAGGGTGGAAATGAAGGTGAGGGAAGAATAGACACCTTTATACTATAGAGAGAGAAAGAAGGAATGACAAAGCAAGACGGTATGGAAAGTAAAATAGGATTCAGGCCAGGATTGGTAATGTAACCATCTGTCATGTCCCAGAGGCAGGAGATCATAGAAGGATGCACTGGCAGGACTAGGAGAATGGAGAGGAGAAAGAATCACCCCAGATCAACAGACCGCAACTTTAGGTGTGGAAACTGGTCACTCATACTAGGATCTGAGAGATGTAATGGGAGAAAGCACTGGACTCTAAATGTTCATTCAAATTTGTATGTGCATTAGGATTAGGGTGGCCGTTTAGGCACTGAAAAAAAGGAGAGGAAATGCATTAACAAAAAGGAGGACACAGAGTAGCATAAGAGTTGCGTAAACAACTAAAAAACAGACATGATAGAAATACAATATTTCTCACAGTAGTGGGGAGACTGTGACCAGGGCCCTGTCTTCATGGTGCTGAGTTGGCACCAGCTTCCCCCAAAACCCCACTGTTTTTCTTACCCGGGGTGGTGTTGGGTAATCCCAATGCCAAGGAGGGAGCACAGGGTTTCTGGTGGTCATCGTGGTGCCTTCAACTTCCTAGTGGAAGGCGGCCAATTGCCAATTGCCTTCCACCAGGACCACCCCCCAGATCGGCCCCAGAGTGAGGTCAGATGGCGGAAGAGCCATATTGACCTCACTCCCACTGAAAATGTCAGGGTAAGTCCCTGAGGAAATCCCAGTGCAGATTTATATTTGATTCCTCGCTCTCCTTTATTCCTCATATTGAGACAGTAGCTAAATCCTGTCGTTTTTTCCTGTATAATATTGCCAAGATTCGATCATTTTTGTCTGTCTCTTCTGCCAAGACTCTTGTTCATGCATTGGTTATTTCTCGGTTGGACTACTGCAACCTTCTTCTCTCTGGCCTTCCTTCTTCTCACATCAGTCCGTTGGTTTCTGTTCACCACTCTGCTGCTAAGATCATCTTCTTGGCTCGCCGCTCTGACCGTGTTACTCCACTTCTGAAATCTCTTCATTGGCTTCCAATTCACTTCAGAATCCAATATAAACTTCTCCTGTTGACCTACAAAGCTTTTCACTGTCTAGCTCCTTCCTATCTCTCCTCTCTCATCTCACACTATCGCCCCGCTCGTGCTCTTCGCTCCTCTGATGCCATGTTTCTCGCCTGCCCAAGGGTCTCTACTTCCCTTGCTCGGCTTCGTCCATTTTCTTCTGCTGCCCCTTATGCCTGGAACGCTCTTCCAGAACATTTGAGAACTACAAGTTCAACCTCAGCTTTTAAAGCTCAACTAAAAACTTTTCTTTTTCCTAAAGCTTTTAAAACCTGATTTTGTTCTGACTTTATACTGTTAGTTTTACCCTACCCAGTGCCTGTTTACCCTACCCTGTGCCTGTTTGCATTCTCTTCCCCTCCTTATTGTTTTATTATGATTTTATTAGAATGTAAGCCTATGCGGCAGGGTCTTGCTATTTACTGTTTTACTCTGTACAGCACCATGTACATTGATGGTGCTATATAATAATAATAATAATAATAATAATAATAATAATAATAATAATAATTTGCAGCCACTGCAGGGCTTTCCCCATATATAGACAGTCCCCAGGTGACCTCTGTGCCTGCTCAATATGCTGTCCAGTGCTAACTGTGGGTAGACAACTTCAAGGCCCTCCTTATGGTTCCTTATCTTTAAAATGGACATGGACTGGACAAACTATATGCCCCTCCCTAGAATCTAGATACCCTATCCTTTCACCTTCCAAGTTCAACCTCCCTAGCCAGCCCCTTAATATAAAATGGACATGCAGTCTATCTTCTGTAATTATGTTCTAGATGTCTGATAGTAAACAAGGCAAAACTGTAAGCCTATGCGGCAGGGTCTTGCTATTTATTGTTTTACTCTGTACAGCACCATGTACATTGATGGTGCTATATAAATAAATAATAATAATAATAATAACTGGCACCAGAGTGGTACATTCATGAAGAGGAGGAGGAGGAGGAGGAGGAGGAGGAGGAGGAGGAGGAAGAAGAAGAAGAAGAAGAAGAAGAAGAAGAAGAAGAAGAAGAAGAAGAAGAAGAAGAAGAAGAAGAAGAAGAAGAAAGCATAGGTAGCACCTGGGGATAGAGTCCACGCAAGGAAAATACTCCACCCAAGGAAAATCATAAGAAAAGAGGTCTATTCAGCACTGTTAAGGGCAGTTATGACAGCAGCAGCCAAGCCAGTGCATTAATTCTCTCTCATTGCCCACCCCCATATTATCCCTGAAGCTTTTGAAAGCAGAGAGTTGAAGTGATTAGTAGAACAAAAGAAGTAGTTAAATCTCTGCAGGCTATGCAGTTTTAAAGGCACAGGATCCCTGCTACAAAAAGTGATGAATCTAGAAGGAGCATCTAGCAAGCATCTAGCAATGCATGTTGCAGCTGCAGGACATATTTGTAGCCACATTTCTTTCCATACCTATTATGCACACAATCTGAGCCTCAATAAAACAAAAATCCACTTTCATACCATTTAAGAATCAAAATAAATGTGCTGAGCTATAGTTGTGGTTGTATTTTCATTTATTGTTGTAGAGATGGATACATATTTTTTTAGTCTGAATGATTGATGCCAGTAGGATCATGGATTCATGATTGTACTTTTGAGATTTTGAAACTGGAATATTAATGTTCATTTTAGGAAAATGTAATGATTTTGTCCCAGGTGATAAAGCAAATGAGTTTTTAATAGATTCTCTTGGGGGGGGGGTCAAAATAAGGGAGGAGCATTAAGTGATATGACCACGGTCACAGAAAATCAACTTCAGCTTGGGAACCAGATATGTTACATTCCAAATTCTTTGCTTAGCCCATTAGATTTAATACAAAATGTTTCCAATTAGGGGGAAAGGCACAAAGGCTATTGCAAACATTCATGTTCAACAAATTCCAAAGGAAATAGAAACTATATTACTGACCGCATGTGGGTTTTGGTGGTATCTGAGGGGGCAGAAATATTCTCAAAGCAGACTTTTTACAGATCAGGATGTGAAAAAATACAGCATCAGGGCTTTTCCCCCCTTACCTAACTATTCCTTTCTGAATGCCTTTTAAACTGTGAAAAATGTGTGGCATTTGTTTACTGAATCCTCAGAGGAGGGAGCTGAGGAGGGAGTTAAAAAACAAAAACAATTACCCAACTTCTGTACGGTATTAGTGAGGCCACTTTAGGACCATTCTATGGCCCTGCAATGAAAATAATCCAGTTTATATCATTGCTGTAACTGCCTAATGAAAAAATCCCTTGACACAAAAGCCTGAAGTCGGGTCCTACTTTCTCAGGAGGGCTTCCAACTTCCATTCACCTCTTTTCACCCTGCTCCTCTTTGTCGCTTGGCTCTCAATGAAACTGCAGAAGGGAATGAAAGACAAAACCTTGGCACTGAGCTGGGCTGAAACTTGCAATTATCTCCTCTGGGAGGCTTCAAAGACAATCTTTTTTGGGCCACTGCCTTTTCCTGTCTTGTCATTTATTGCTATCAGTTTCAGAGGGTGTTCTTCTTTGAGTTGATATCCTTACTCTTGACCTCCATCAACCTTTGTTTTCTCTAACCACAACCAACACGCTATTGGGCTGTATAGAAATGTAATAAATAAAATAATAAATAAATGTCTGAAAGAAGGAAAACACATACACACACACACACACACACACTTCTTGAAGTTTATAAAATGGTCTTGGCCCATAAAGAGATCAGCATTTGTTTTTCAGAGATTATTTCCCTTTAATAATGCTCTCTGCAAACTGTTGTAAATCGGGCCTCCATGATGAGTGATCCAACAAGTCATAAGTACATCAGAAGAGCCATGCTGGATGAGACTGAGGGTCCATCTAGTCCACACTCTGTTCACACAGTGGCCAACCAGCTGTCGACCAGGACCAGAAAGCAGGATACAGTGCAACAGCACCCTCCCACCCATGTTCCCCATCAACTGGTGCACACAGGCTTTCTGCCTCGGATACTGGAGATAGCAAACAACCATCAGGGCTTGTAGCCATTGATAGTCTTGTCCTCCAGGAATTTATCCAACCCCCTTTGGTCGCCATCACTACAATTTGTGGTAGTGAATTCTAGAGTTTAACTATGCACAATACAATCCACCAGCCATTTGTTCCTGATTGCAAGGGAATTGACAACAGCGCCCACCCACCATTTTAGGAGTGTCAGGAATGCAGCAAACCCACCCACCCCAAGAGATATTTATTTGTGAACTGCCCAGAGAGCTCCGGCTATTGGGCGGTATAGAAATGTAAATAAATAAATAAAATGCAAATTCCCATTGGGAAAATTTGCAACTGTCCTGGTATGTATAAGCTTTCTCGGCAAGTGTTTGGAGCGAGTGTGTGTTTGTTTTCTGAGAGTTCTCCCCTGGTTTGTACCATTGGTATATGTGCACTGATGGTACCATACACATGTGCCATATAATAATCCTCCCCACTTGTGAATAGTAATTTCTAGCACCAGTAGTGGCTGAGAGCAATTCAAATGCCCCCATCCCAAAAGAAAATCCCCTCATTAATTATATTGCCTACCATCCAACAAGAACAACAACAAAACAGAGAAAAAGAGAAAATACCTCACAGGGGAGAAAAATGGGAAATACCTCACAGGGGAGGTTCCAACTGATGGGAGGGTTTTGCACTACCAATACTATTTTCATGACACAATTGCTGTTCCTCCCATGTAGATCCCACAAGACCATTTGGTTTAATGGTGATCAACAGGGAAAGCAGTATGTTCCCCATATGGATTATGGATATGAGGCATGATAATTCAGCCAGGCCATCACTCACAAATCTCTCTCTGAAAGCAGTCTATAGATAACCACACTGGAGTGGCATTGAAGAGCAACAAGAGGGTAAAAGGGAGATGGTCTCAGATACCGGCTCGGACTGACAGATGCCCTCTGCTCAAGAAAGTCAGAATGTCCTTGCCACATCCTTCCAAACAAACAACATGTTAACCACTTCAGTGGGTGTTCCTGCTTAACTGGTTCAAGATTGCAAAATTTCAAAACATTAAATTCGTACTTGTTCTGCTTTAGAAGTCTGAGGTGAAACGTTCTCTTTCTTTCTTGCTCAGCTTTTTATATGCTGATCATTGAGCTCTTAAAACGCATTGGTGTTCTGGGGGCCCTTCTGGGGGAAAAATCCATACCAGCATTATTGTCGTCAACCATATTATTATTATTATTAACAACAACTTCATCATCATCATCATCAACAACAACAACATATTTATACTGCCCAATAGCCGAGGCTCTCTGGGCAGTTTACAATAAAACCATAAAATAGAAAAGTCAAGATTTAAAACTTTAAAAAGAATTAAAAATGTCATATAAAACCAGAATAAGTTATAGTTCAGGGAAAGCTTGTCTTCAAAGATATGTTTTCAGGATGTGTTTGAAGGATGTTACATTTTCCGCCACCTCAGCTGCATGAGGGAGGGTTTTCCGGAGGGTGGGTGCTGCTACAGAGAAGGCCTGCCGTCGAGGTTCTTCATGACGACATTCTGTTTGACTTGGAATGATGAGAAGGACCTCCTCTGACAATCGTAAATGTCGTCTCGGTGTATAGAAGGGAAGGCGGTCTGCTAGGTATCCTGGTCCCAAGTTGTTTAGGGCTTTATAGGGTAATAACATAACATTGTACGTGGCTCAGTAGCTAACAGGCAGCCAGCGCAGTTCTTTATATCAAAATTATATCATAATTTTTAAAAAATTTGAACTGCCCAGAGAGCTTTGGCTATTGAGTGGTATAGAAATGCAATCAATCAATCAATCAATCAATATTAACCACGTAGATCTCACTGGTCAGTAAGCAGATTAGCAAGCATCATTACCATAGAGGCCTGTTGTCTCACAGAAACTTCCCTCATAACTTACAACATCCCTTCTCAAAAGACACCACCAAGAATTATTTAACCCTTTAATCCTATCGCCAGAATCCATTGCTCCAGCCCAGCAACATCTTGCAAGCAGAGAGCTTCTGATGCACCCCCTGGAGCTCCAGGTGAAGGAACTGTCTAATTCAGTTCAGTAAAGAAGGCAGCTCTGTCCACACTGTTTTTGCGCATTCTGAGTTACCCCCTCTGTTAAAATGAACAGGGCAATCCAGGGAGTGGATATACCTGTGGGTCAGCGTGCAGTTCTTGCTCAGCTCCCCATTCCTTTCAATGGGGCTGTTCCTGGCATGCAAGGTAACTAACAAGGTGTGTTAACCTCTGAAGCCGCATTTGGAATTGCAGGCTGGCCTGAGGGCTACAAGCTCCTCTCCCTGCTGACCTTCCTGTCAATACATTGAGGTTTTCTTCTGGCTCCTGATTCCCTTTTCCACTTGCAATGTTAAATGTCACCAGCAGAAAGAGGAGGGAATGCCACCATTTTTTTTCTAAAAACAAAATAAATAACACACCATTGGCGTCTTGAAGGTTTTTCCTTAGGCCTTTTAAAAATCTGAAATGGTTTTTTTGGAAAGCCTCGACTTGGATAACTCATGTCTTCATCAACAGAACAAATCTGTCTCAAAGAAAGAAGGCACAGTGAGCAAGTAAAAATACTGTGGTCCAGCAAATGACGTCGAGGCCTGCAGGGTAATTAAAGCACTGGGTGGGAGTGCTCTGGGTATGGGAATGGAAAGGGGACGGGTGGGGAACTCCTGGTGCCTGAAGGAATTTAAGGTAGCTGCATCTAATTTATCTCCCTTAAAACACACACACACACACACACTTCCCTCTCTTAAGGGGAAAGCATAGAAGTTTTGCAAGTGGAAGCCTTTTCTCACTTTTAAGAAGCAGGTGAAAGTTATCACTGGAAGAGGCCATGATGATGTTCATGGATTTCATTCCTCATCTTAGCAAAGGCATGCTATAGAAAGAATATGAAGGAAATCTTTAAAAAACAAAGGAAGACAGTCAGGGAAAGAAATACAGTATAGTCACCCCTTGTATTTGGGAAGGTACATGAAAGCCTGGGTGCGGAGGAGGAAATGGGACTAGGAAATGATATCATTAGATCTAAATGGTAAAAATAAATTTTAAAATAGGTATCTTTTGAGGATGTATTGTTTTAGGAGTGATTTGTTGTGTTTTGGCAATTATATCAAGAGAAAGCCCAGGTTGGTTTTCCCCTCATTTTGCCACTTTGTGGTTATGTCAGCTCTTCTTATTTAGGGAAGAATTTAATTTCAGATTGTTTTTGAGAAAAATGTACCAAAATTCTCAAAGTTCTCCATGTTCATGACAAAAAGAACTAGATTTTTTAAAGTCAAATATGGGAGAAAAACAGACAGATTGTCCCATACAGGCACGGGGCTTTGAGTGATTTACTCTTAAAAGTCTCGGTTTGTATCTCTGTGTATTTGACCATGCTAGTGCTTAATTAGGGTTGCTACCTCTTCCCCCCCCCACGCCCAAGTTCCTCATCATTAGTAGCTAAATGGCAGGCAGGTAAACCACAGTACACTCCATTATGGGAATAGCTGTTCTTATTGAATTGGGCCAATACCAGCACAGATGGCAGAGAATAATATTTCAGTTCATTTCTGATAAGAATTATTCAGAATTTGCAAAGTTCTTCATATCCTGGATTTAAGCTTGAACAATTGCTTGAGCAATTATGCTGGTGGAAGTGAACTTCCACCAGCCTCCTTCTTCCCATGGCTTCCTGCCTCCTTCTTCCCATGGCAGCCCCTCCAGCCCTCTGAAAGTCAGGAGACCCTGCTGATTGGGGTGAGCTGTGGGGGATACAGGAGAGATCTTCCAAAATCAGGCGGTGGGGCCTTTCTGTTATGAAAGGCAGATCCTAGATTGAACCCCTGATTCTTTGCAGGAAGGCACTATAATGGATTTACAATGACAGAAAGCAAGGAAAGATTGTTGCTGATAAGACCAGGGTGTCACTGTAGCCCTTCCTGTTTGCCGTTGCAGCTGTACCCATCATGAAACCCTTGTATACAATGAAGACTATACAATATTTCAAATTTCCAAAACAAACTCCTCAATTTCTATCAGGAGGCAGTGGCCCTTTCTACACCTAAGGATTATCCCAGGAAAATGGAGGGATTGTCTCTGCCTGCTCCTGGGATCCCGTGTGTCATTTGCATGAACAGGGATGATCCCGGGATGATCCCTGGAAAAAAGTCAGGTGTAGAAACGGCCATCATTGCATTTTTAGGTGCTAGTACTGCACCAGGGCTAGAAAACACACACAATATCCATCTGTTATCACCATTAAAATGTTAGTTCCTCCCCTTCCCAGTGGCAGTTACTTGGGATATTCCTAGCTCTTTAGGCAGTTATATTGGTTATTACATCACCTTTAAAATACAAGTTCTGATAATGCCTGAGACTAATCAGTTTATTGGCTAACCAAACACTGTGGATTTGGCTCTTCAGACGACATTCCTTTGAGTGCTTTTGTGCAATATTAATATTATCTTTAAAAATATCAATAGGCCCTTACCTGATGTGACCATAGGTGGAAAAACACATACATTTCTCATTAAAACATATTCCAGTGTTTTCCATATTTTTGCCCCCTTTTTCCAAATATATAAGCTAGACCTGACATTAAGGGTTTGGGCATATGTACAGATATAATACAGAGCACAAACACACTGACCAGTGTCAGCTAAACTGCACTTCAACACTCACTCTCTCTGCCAATTGCTACAGTTTTTTTTTTTTTTTTTAAGGAAATGAATTTTGTGCCTGGAGGCAGAAAAACTCTAAGTAGTTTGTGGATCCAAAAACATGAAATCCCAATGCAAATGAATACACTACTAAATAGGATTTGCCTACTGCCAGGAAATCAGAAGACGTTTACTTCTTGGAAGGAGAGCAATGACAAATCTTGATAAAATAGTTAAGAGCAGAGACACCACACTGACAACAAAGGTCTGCATAGTTAAAGCAATGGTATTCCCCGTAGTAACCTATGGCTGCGAGAGCTGGACCATAAGGAAAGCTGAGCGAAGGAAGATAGATGCTTTTAAACTGTGGTGTTGGAGGAAAATTCTGAGAGTGCCTTGGACTGCAAGAAGATCAAACCAGTCCATACCCCAGGAAATAAAGCCAGACTGCTCACTTGAGGGAATGGTATTAAAGGCAAAACTGAAGTACTTTAGCCACATAATGAGAAGACAGGATACCCTGGAGAAGAGGCTGATGCTAGGGAAAGTGGAAGGCAAAAGGAAGAGGGGCCGACCAAGGGCAAGATGGATGGATGATATTCTGGAGGTGACAGACTTGACCTTGGGGAAGCTGGGGGTGGCGACAGCCAACAGAAAGCTCTGGCGTGGGCTGGTCCATGAAGTCACGAAGAGTCGGAAACGACTGAACGAATAAACAACAACAAACTGCTAACACACTTGCCCTTGGTTACAGCCATTGAGACTGTACAGTTCTCTAAAAGCAGGATCTACACTACTGCTTTAAAATAGTTTATAATCGTATTGACAACTGTTGGGGGCCCAGGATGCACTTCATATATAGGCCTTAGCTAGACCTAAGGATTATCCAGGCAAATGGAGGGGTCGTCCCTGCCTGATCCCAGGATCCCCTGTGTGTCATTTGGATGCACAGGGATAATCCCGGGATATAGGCCTGGTCTAGCCATGGCCATAGTTTTCAAACCATTTTCAAAGTGTTATATCCTGCTTGGCGTAGATCTGGCCAGGATCCAGACACTTGAGGTATTAGCCCTGAGAATTTCTTTGCCGTACAATGGTTCCTGGTATCTTGGGTTTTCTTCACACATGACATATATTTATTTATTTTATTTTATTTATTTATTTATTTATTAGATTTTTATACCGCCCAATAGCCGAAGCTCTCTGGGCGGTTCACAAAAATCAAAACCACAATAAAACACCCAACAGGTTAAAAACACAATTACGAAATACAGTATAAAAAGTGCAACCAGGATAAAACCACACAGCAAAATTGATATAAGATTAAAATACAGAGTTAGTAAAATTTAAATTTAAGTTAAAATTAAGTGTTAAAATACTGAGTGAATAAAAAGGTCTTCAGCTGGCGACGAAAGGAGTACAGTGTAGGCGCCAGGCGGACCTCTCTGGGGAGCTCATTCCACAACCGGGGTGCCACAGCGGACAAAGCCCTCCTCCTAGTAGCCACCTGCCTCACTTCCTTTGGCAGGGGCTCACGGAGAAGGGCCCCTGTAGATGATCTTAAGGTCCGGGTAGGTACATATGGGAGGAGGCGTTCCTTCAAATAACCTGGCCCCAAACCGTTTAGGGCTTTAAATGTCAATACCAGCACTTTGAATTGGGCCCGGACCTGGACTGGCAGCCAATGAAGTTGTAAAAGGACTGGCATAATGTGATCTCGCCGGCCAGTCCCTGTTAGTAAACGGGCTTCCCTGTTTTGTACCAGCTGAAGCTTCCGGACCGTTTTCAAAGGCAGCCCCACGTATAACGCATTGCAGTAATCCAAGCGAGAGGTTATCAGAGCATGGATAACTGTAGCTAGGCTATCTCAGTCCAGCTAAGGGCGTAGTTGGTATATCAACCTAAGCTGAGAAAAGGTGCTCTTACTATCACTTACTTTCTCTACATTTGATTAATGCATGCTCAATTTATTTATTATTTACTGTATTTCATCCCACTTATCACTGTGACCTCCCAAAGCAGTTCACAGCAATAAAGAGAGAGACTTGACCATCAGGATTACAAAGTAAAAAGTCACATAAGGGGAGTGCAAAGCAAAGGAAGAAGAGGGAGAGCAGTTTTCCAAGGCTAGAACAAGGTAGTGAGCTATTAATGGGTATTTAACTGTAGCAGGCATTTAATGATGTTTTCTGGTGTTTTTGTCCGAATAGCAATTAGTGGCTCTTGTTTCTTAGCCCAATTCAAAGCACATTCTTTCCCTTTCCTTCTGCAGTGCCATGGGGCAACTGTCAGTTGGAGCGGAGTGTTCTTTCTGGCAGGGATGGGGATGGGGGGGGTGGAGGCAGGGAAGCCAAGATGAGCCAGATTTAGGGTGACCATATGGAAAGGAGGACAGGGCTCCTGTATCTTTAACAGTTGTATAGAAAAGGGAATTCCAGCAGGTGTCATTTGTATGCATGCAGCACCTGGTGAAATTTCCTCTACGTCACCACAGTTAAAGCTGCAGGAGCCCTGCCCTTGGGTGCTGATGGGCCAGCCTGGCAGGCCAAATTTACTCATGGGCTGGAAGTCCCCATCCCTGGTCTAGTCAGCGCTGATCTCGGTGGGGGATGATGGCTCTGATTTTGGTGGAGCAGTGATTCCATACTGTGTTTCAGTCAGAGCCATCCAGAACTCTAAAGAAGCTATCCAAGGTGTTGAACCTATCTTGGGGATAGGATTTAGCACCTTGGATAGCTCCTTTATAGTTCTGGCTCATTCTTACTAGAATGAATCACAGTCCCATCAAAATCAGAGCCACCAGCCTCCACTGACTGATTGACTGTTCATGAACACTGATTCCAGTCCCCTCCTTGACTCCTCTCCTCTAACACATGGCCAGTGCTAGCAAGGCTGTTTGGTGGACCCATCTTTCTTTGCATGTATTTCACAACTACTGACAATTAATCTGTTTATTGGGCCTGAATCCATTTCCCTAGTCTCAAGGACTCCTTTGCACTAGCAGCTCTCATTGCTGCATTTTATATATCTGCTGAGTTGCAAAAAGTCTTATCAAGTTATGGCTGTAGGGCAAGGGGTGGGGGAGAATCATAGAATCATAGAAAAGCAGAGTTGGAAGGGGCCTACAAGGCCATCGAGTCCAACCCCCTGCTCAATGCCAACTTGAATCCCAAGTTGCAGACACCCAGAGCTGCACGGTCCATTTCTGGCTCTCTTGGTTGAGTGCATGTGCTTCAAAACATGTATCAGGAAAGGGCAGGAAGCTGTAGGGCAAGAAAAAAGCCCAGCATATTTTACTTAACCCTGTCCAGATCTACACCTTGCGTCAAATCATTACAAATGTGGAATAAAAAGCAGGAAGCAACACTGTGAAAGCAGTATATGGAATGGGGATGTGCCCCAACAGTTATCAGTGCACTTCAATACCGCTATAAACTAGTACTGTAGATCTAGCCCCAGTCATGATTTTGAGCATTTAGAGCAAGCTTTGCTAGCCTTATTGACTACATTCTAACTTTCCTGAAAACTATGATTAGACAGCCCACATGTCTACCATCTTTGTGCAAATTATGTTGCAAAGTTGGCATAAAATACTCAGATTAGCCATGGCCTACGCTCATGTTTATCAAAAACCCACCCTGCCGAAAGCTGAGCAGGCATAACGGGCTCTGGATCATCAGCTGGTTCCCCCCACACTTTGCAGCACCATCATAGCAGACTTGAAAGATGTTCCTCAGTGTTCCTGCATTACGTTAAAGCTGTGGCCAAATTTTCTCTCATGTTCATTTATATAATAAAACATATTTTCCTCGGATCTGTCCCAGGCTGCAAAATTATGCACAGATACATGTGCACAACACACCCACACCCATACATTGTACATTAAAGAGGAAGCAAATTCTATATGGTAAACCTCCTTAAAACCTCAGGTATGCCACAGTAAGGGGACCAAAGTGAAGAGCTGTGAGTTCCTTGCTGTAAACAAGTTAAACATTTTTAAACACACACATGTCTCTTTAAGGAGCTGGAGTTTGATTGAGTGGGTTTATTTTCACAGTGTTTCTTAGCTGGGTCAGAGGGAAAAATACTCACTATTGATGCCAAAGAAGTATTAGAGACAAAGCCGGGGAAATGATTTTTCCATTATTTCTTCTGCAAAACTGTCTCTCTCTATCTGCCAATCTTAGGTCAACAAACATGAGGCTGATTGACAAGTTAAAATGTTTAGCTTAACCTGCAACTCATATAAACCAATTTTACATTTTCTTGTACAGGAGGGAGATGTAAAACAAACAAACAACATCTTCCGCCTCTGCCTGCCATCCAGCTCCTTCCCTGTATATGATCTGGGTGGCAATCATGTGCTCAACTTATATTTCTTAGGTGGAAAGCGCTCTCAAATTAGCATGTTCTCTCTCGCCTGTTTAAAATGTTGTAGCGGCAGAGGTAGTCAAATGGATGCTCCTAGGCTTGTCCAGGCAGAAGCTTTCCCCATAACTGATTCATGCATTGTAGACTGTAGTAAGAAATCAGGAGAAAAGCACTGTTCCAAAGAGGTGCTAATGAATATAAGGTGCTTCAGAGATGTTGCCTTTTCCTGCACATGACCTTCCTGTATTCATCCAAAGGCCTTGGCCTATGTACTACACAACTGTCCATGTGACTGGGAAAACATACTTTTGCAGATTTCCTGACTGTACTACACACACACACACACAGAGAGAGAGAGAGAGAGAGAGAGAGAGAGAGAGAGAGAGAGAGAGCGCTTTGGATGAAGCTGTGGAAGTCAGAGTCATGGACAGCTGATGCTATCCCATTCCCCATCCCACATACACACACACTTTCCCTGAATGTGTGAAAAGGCCCATGATGAAGAATGTAAAATGAAATCAAGATAGTCAAGAGCTGTCAGGGAATTAACCTGCTCCTCTTCCATTTGCTCTACAGAGTGTCCTCCACATCTGGTGTCACAAGGAGGCATTACTCTCCTCCCTGGCCCAGTTGGCTGTTCCCTCCGTGACAGATTTAATAATAAGCCCTAAGGGGCAAGGATTCAATATGGAAACAGTCACACAACCCTGTCCAAGCCCTTTGTCAACATTCTTTAGCTTTAATACCTGAAACTCGTCCAACAAAACTGGACAAGGCTGCACTCTGAATGCCTCACCTGATTCACTCGCTCTAACAACGAGTTGAAGTCCTGCAGGAATGTAAGAGGTTTTATCCAGGAAGTGCCTGGAATTTTAAAAGATCCGTATTAAATTTGAAATTCTCCAGGTGTCTTTTGTGCACCTTAAGCACCAGTGGACAGGGCTTAGGTGGGGCTTGAAGGGAAGCTCAATGTATTCCTAGGATAAGAAGATGGGCAAAGCATGGACCACATGGCAGCAGATGCTGAATATCACAAGCTAATTGATTCAGGAAGTGGCTGAGGACCAGATTAAACTGCCATCACAGGAAAGAGCTGTGGCTACTCCAGGTAGCCATGACAGGGAAGTTGAGGGACCTGCTGCAGCCCCATATCACTTACTGCTAGCTAGAGAGGGCATTATAATGTATTGCTCTTGGCTTGATTAGTGTGTGTGTGTGTGTGTGTGTGTGTGTGTGTGTGTGCGTGTGCACACACACACACACACACACACAGGTGACAATAAGCAGCACAGTAGCTTGCTGTATGGGGAAAACAAGATATTCCAATTTGTTTCAGAACATTTTGCATGTGGTAGCAGATGATGATGATGATGATGATGATAGAACAGGGCTGTATTCCAGCTTGAAGTTTCAGATAAGAAACAGTCCTTCCCCGCTGATGGCAACAATACAAAGTCCTAAATTTTTGGCACTTCTTGTACATTTATGTTTTGGATGCTGTTCAGTTTGTTTGGTTTCCTCATTTGTTTGCTTTTGCACTGGGATGCGGAGCCCAGCGAAGGTTGTTCCTCCATGTGTGAGACTGACTGTGTGTGGTAAGAGTTCAACCACGGCGATTTGGGACATCACTGAAATCAAACGGTGGAATATCTGAGGCCAAGATTTTTTAAAGCCGGTACAGTAGCTTGAAATACATTTCTCCACTCTAAATACGGTTTTGTTTTGTTTTAAACATAGTTGTATTTTTAAAAAACCACAGAGACACACAATTCCACCCCCCAAACAGGGATGTTTGGTGCGTGTTTTAAGGCACCTTTTGGAAGGCCAAGCAATGTGTCTTCAATGTATCCTCAACCCCATGTAAAAGAAGAAGAATGCTGAGGTTATGTATTTGTTATGGGAACAAGCTTTATGGCTGGAACGGAAGTGAAGAGGCAAAAAGTGACAAGGTATATTTGGCATAGGTTCAGCAAAGGATTCTGATTCACTCAGATCTCATCATGCTCCTGTACTGGATTGGCTCTCCTGGCTTTCAGTACCAGGAAGTGCAACTCTGTGTTTCAGATTAATTGTGGCATTTTCCTTTTGATAATAGTCGGTGCTTCTACAAAAGTAGTGGGTTTTAATGGAATCCATGGGTGTGCATTAAATCGACATGCCTGCCCCAAATAATAGAACCAACCATGTTACTGCGAATAGGACTGGGAAAGCATAGAGATTCAAACAGGAGCTTTGTGATCCAAACAGGACCACAGATTGAAGGTCCATATTGATGAAAGACAGGTGGGTTCTTTGTTTCTTCAACAACAAAGGAATAAGGCCAATTGGGAGCATTCTGTAGTTGAGATTATGTTTTGCCATGGAGGTGGGAGTGTGCTGAAGTACATATATCTATTTTCATCTCTGTTTCCCTCCCAGTCTCTCTTCTCTCTTCCCTGCCTACTCCCCTTGCAACTGGGAACTACTACAGAGATGGAAACCTCTTAGGTTGTTTCTGCACGACACATTGGTCACTCACAGAAGTTCACGGGTCCTATACATGACGTCATTGTCCTCCAGGATTCCTCCTGCTCTTTGCAACCTTTATCGTGTTTCTTTCATGATGGTGAAAGCCCAACATTTCCCCTCCTCTTTTTATGAACTGCAGTAAATCTGTGGTATACTGATGAAATGGTGCTTTATCACAACAATAGCACAGCCCATCTAGTGGCTTTATAATGAAATATATAGAACCTGCCTGGGAAGAAAAGGGCGGAGGGAAAGGGGGAATCACATGTAAAGGAACTGAATGTAATCCCATAAAGATGTTGGAAGCAGATGCCGCAGTAAAGTTGTGGTACTTTAGCTTCATGTGGAGAACCTCTTACTTTCTGATAACTTCCGCCTTAGCTAAGTAGGAGCCACTGGGCTCAACTGCAGACAATGAGAGATTGGCTTCGCTGGAATTTTTCACTTTACCATCAATCTAAAAGGCATCTCTTAGCAGGCACAGTCATCCTCTTGCCTGATGTCTTTCCAGAAAGTGAAGGTAGTTTCTTGACCTCATCAAGAGGAAGACTAAATCAGATTGGATGCATGCACCATGCCAGTCTTGGAATATAACTCAATGATCAATGATGTTAAGTTTTCATGGTAACCCCAGTGGACTTTTCCTGCACGAGTCTACTGTAATACTTCCCTCCCTCCAGTTTGACATTTTGGAAATGCACCAAAACGCTGGCCACAATCAGGTGCTGCTGGTGGTCAGCAAACATACCACCCACGGTGTCAAGTAAATGGCCTCACTTCTATTGCCTACGTCAAACTGAGCCCATCTTTTTACACAATACCCCCTTTGCTTTACTGATCCCTCCCAACTCCTTTTTTTTTAATAGGGGTTAATAAATTTGCCAGCCAAGACACATTGCCCTGCTATTAGAGGCAGTCTTGACATAGAGACTTCTAATGAGGGCTCAGCTCTATAGGGAATTGGGTTTTCTTCTCCCCTGCTCCTTTCGTCTCTCTACTGAACGTGTGGGTTGGGGAAGGCAGTTAGCTGTGGTTTGCTCAGCCAAGCCAATACAAGCAAACTGAACACCACATGGATTGCTGGAAGAGCCCATGGGTCATTCCATGGAGTGCTATGAATCAGAGGCATCACCAGAAGGCCAATGCATGGCTCAGACATGTCAGAATGTACAAGCATATCTCTGTGGAGGCATCGTGCACATCAAAACATATGCAGTTAATGTGAGCCTTCTTGCGACACTGAAAGCGTAAGACAGGCAATTATTATAACGTTCGAAAGAACGTGCTTGAACATTGAGCTCACTTAATTACTGCAAATTACACTTGAAAGCCTATTTAAAACAGAGGATTTCCTCAATAATGTCTGCTTTGATGAACACAACCATTTAAGTTTTTATGAAATTAATTATCACAATGGTTTTGTCCACAGATGTCTTGCACAAGCAGAAAGGCACTTCCTGTTGTGCAAGGCAGCCCAATGAATTATTATTATTATTATTATTAATAATAATAATAATAATAATAATAATAATAATAAATTTATTTCTTGCCCGCCTTTCCATTTTGATCGAGGTGGTGAACAACAATAAACGATAAAATACATAATACTCAATTAAAACATAATATACATTGTTAAAAACATCCTAAAAAAACACCCTAAAACCATCCTGCTTTTCTCATCCAGCTGCAGCCCACCCACCCCTCCTGCACCATCACACTTTGCTCCAGAGGGTCCATTGACCAGCAGCTTTAGGAGGCAGAGCGGCCTATAATATTGGGAGAGGAAACAAGGAAGCCCTGTTGCATTGGTGCAGTACTGCTCATCTATCCCTTGATATGACTCAAAGTATTTTCTTTTAATCCTGTAGATAATTTGAGGCATTCTCTGGCAACAAACACGACATTTTACCAAGCTAATGAAACATTCAGACACTAATTGACATCAGAGAACGTTCTTTACATTTCCTTCTGACGTATTATAACCATGCACGGCAGGCATATGCATGCAAGTTCGGACTTACTTTCCACTTCCTTCAAGAAAAGAATGGGGAAAACTGCCAGAAATTAGCAACCTTTTCTGATATTCCTTCTGTAGTCTTGGAGGACTGCAAGATGAGCTATGTGAGTTTCTGCAGATCTGTTGGACAATATGTTACTGCCATATTCTTTCTGTGCATTCATGAGGGGGGAATACATCAACCATCCATTGACTAGAATTATTATAATAACTAATATCTGATAATAAGACAATGGGGAACATGGGGCAAAAATGGATGGAGAGTATAAATGAGAAATACAGACACACACATACACACATACTAACTGGGAGAACACTGCATCAAGAATATATATCTTTCTGCATCAAGAATATGATCCCATACTGGAAGATCTTCAAGAAGTACCCAGTTCCTCATGTACCAAGAAGATCCTGACCCTGATAGTGCACCGCTAATTTCTAAGCCATCTGATTCCCACTGCATTTCCAGAAGCTCTTTTGAGATTTCCATTTGCAGGGATAATAAATTGTGCAACATATGCAACCAGCAGTGATGTTTTTTTACCATATTGGAGGTTGTGCCAATTGTACTGAGCAGCCTATAAAATACTGAACATTATGCAAAAGTGGTGGTACAGCGTCTTTTGTGGAACCCTTTGGGGTCAATGGTGGTGCATTGGACATGGCTGCCCATGTAGTTTGGGCATGTTGCCAGTCATTCCACAGAACAGTCAACTATTTCTGCCCATCTTTTACAGATTTGCACCTACTGTATGTATTCATAGTGTCTGCTCTCTAGTCTTCCAGAGGAAACACAGGTAAATTGCCCACTTGCATTCACTCGTGCTGGCTTATTTATTCTAATGCTCCTTTCATCACTGATGTCTCCTTGCATTTCTAGAAAGCTTGATTACTATTCATTTCTTCTCCCTGCTAATGAGCTTCTCTTTAGCCAGATATGCCCAACAAACTGGGTAGAGAGAGTGAGGAACTGATAAAGTCATAGGAACCCCTTTGGCAACTGAATGATGGACAGAATTACAATTGGAGAGCCGGTTTCCTTTTTGGCACAGAACCGGCTGAGTCGCATGAAAATGAATACGGGGCTCGCCGCTTTCATTGGAGCCCCCCAACTGTGGGCTGCCAGTGGCAACCTCAGGTTTAGTGTGAAAAATGGAACAGGAAATAGCCTTGTTTTACTAACATTCAACACCACCTACTGATGACCCTATTCAGTTAAGACTAACCTCTACCCTGTACTAAATTATAACAATTATTATTATTTACAGTTTCGAGTTTGAGCTCTGCCAACTTCCACATATGCTAGACATTCGTCTTAACAGGGGGCTAACAAAACATCACACGATTATTATTACTGTTACCTCAGCTACAGGGACGGTAAAGGCAACTGTAACATCCTGCAACAGTAGACGCAGCAGAATGGAAGCAAGCGAACACATTACGTATTTGACATAAATTAAATAGCATAACAAAGCAGCGATATTGGATTTCTCCTGCTGGAAGAAACAGAATGCATGTTATTTGGATGGCGTTTCAACATCAGATACAGCATCAAGTAGCTAAAGAAAGGACAATTCAATACCAAACAGAAGCTATTTCCCCTTGGTCTCTTTCCAACTCACTAAAGAACAGAATTCCATGAAGCACAGATTTTAAATGTCATAGGGTCAAATTACACACGTTAATTGTCTGTAAGTGTTAAATATGCCCAGATTGTAAAATTTAAAGCGCCACCATTAGGAGAACAGCAATCAAGATGAGGGCCATGGCATGTGGCCCCAATACTAGCCCCATTGGTACCAATGACAGCTGGCTTCTTGGGGCTCATACCAGCTTCTGGGTATTGATTTTCATCATGATAGTGGTGGGAAGAAAAGGCTAACTCCTCTTCCCCACATGCCATGGTCCTTAGCCTGCACTCTCCACCCCCACACCAGCCCCATCAACCCTGGCAGTCGCTCATTGCTTCCTTTTGTCCCCAGTTCAAACAGATCTTGCGAGTCGGTTGTTCTTTATCATGACAAAAATCTGCTAAATATGCCTGAGCAGAGCCTTCCCTAACCTGGTGCCTTCCAAATGTTTTGGACTACAACTCCCAGCACTCCTGATCATTGGCCATGCTGGCTGGGGCTGATAGAATCTGAAGTCCAAAACATCCGGGCAGGGTGGGTGGGTACCAGGTTGGGGGAAGGCTGCAACAGGGTGAAGAAAAGACAGAATGGGACACGTCATGTCCCATGTGCACACATCATGAGCAACTATGGCTCTTGACATACCCCTGCCAATGCTCTGGAAGAAAAGTATTGCATGCCTTATTACATCAGAGAGCAGGCAAGACACTGCTGTTGAACACCAGTGCACACAACTGGCCTGATCATGACTGATTGCCAGCCACAAAGATTCCCATCCATCAGCCTACATTGAGGAGGTTGCTGTGAGCATGAACAGTGACAGGCTCCACTTGTCTTGCAAGCTGTTCTCCGCAAGGGCTAAGTTGTCAATCTCTCCTGAATCTGCTGGACTGATGACTGCCCTTCCAACTCGACTATTTTGGGGCCAGTTGTCCTCCTTTACAGAGGACAGTCCTCTATTTTGGATGGCAGAGGACAGCCCTCTCTTTGAAGGTGTCCTCTGTTTGATGGGCTGTCCTTGGATTTAAATGCAAATGGCCATAAGGAGAGAGGATATAGACCATGGAGTTAGCACCTGGGCAGCAGACTGAGCAGGCACACAAATCATCAGGTCACAGTCTTTTTGGTTATGGTGGGATGTATTGGATTTCTATTTCTATTTGAATTACAGTTATTATTTCTAAATTTGCAAGAATACATATAAAATTGCGTATGGAAATGTTATGTAAATTGCACACAAGTTATTTCCGCTGCACTGTGTGATAGAGATAGGAACATAAGAAGTGCCCTGATGCTGGATCAGACCAAGGGTCCATCTAGTCCAGCACTCTGTTCACACAGTGGCCAACCAGCCATCAGCCAGCGATGAACAAGCAGGACATGGTGCAACAGCACCCTCCCACTCATGTTCCCCAGCAACTGGTGCACACAGGCTTACTGCCTTGACTAGTGGAGATAGCACACAACGATCAGGGCTAGTAGCCATTGATAGCCTTTGCCTCCAGGAATTTATACAACCCCCTTTTAAAGCCATCCAAATTGGTGGCCATCACTATATCTTGTGGTAGTGAGTTCCATAATTTAACTATGCGCTGTGTGAAGAAGTACTTCCTTTTATTTGTCCTGGATCTCCCACCAATCAGATTCATGGGATGACCCCAGATTCTATTATTTTGAGAGAGGGAGAAAAATGCACCCCATCCACATTCTCAACACCAGGCATAATTTTGTACATCTCTATGAGGTCTCCCCTTAGCCTCCTTTTTTCCAAGCTAAACAATCCCAGTTGATGTAACCTTCCCTCCTAGGGGAGATGCTCCAGCCCCTTCATCATTTTAGTTGCCCTTTTCTTCCCTTTTTCCAGCTCTATAATATCCTTTTTAGGTGTGGTGACCAGAACGGTACACAGTATTCTAAGTGCGGTTGCACCATAGATTTTTATAAGGACAGTATGATACTGGCTGTTTTATTTTCATTCCTCTTCTTATAATGCCTAACATGAAGTTTGCCTTCTTTACACTGGCCGCACACTGGGTGGACATTTTCATCAAGCTGTCCACCACAATCCCAAGATCTCTTTCTTGTTTGGTCACTGCCAGCTCAGATCCCATTAGGTTATTCTTGAAGTTTGGGTTTTTTGCCCCAACGTGCATCACCTTATACTTGCTAACATTGAACCGCATGTGCCGTTTGGATGCCCACTCTCCCAGCTTGAGAGATCCCTTTGGAGCTCTCCACAATACATTGAACTGCAGCCAGATCTACACTAAGCAGAATATAGTGCTTTGAAAACCTTTTGAAGTCTGTATAAGGAGTGTGTCCTGGGCCCCAACAGTTGTCACTACTGTTTTAAACCATTTTAAAGCAGTAGTGTAGATCGTGCCTGCATCTCTAAAACCTTGCAGGGCCTGGCACTCTCACATCTTATAGACCACCTCTCACCATAGGAGCAGAAGGCTTGATATTCATCCCTTCCTTGTGTCAGGACAGTGAGAGACAAGACCCAGGCGTTTTCTATCATGGTTCCAAAGCATTGGAACCTTCTTCCTGAACATTTCATTTCATTTCATTTATTATGACATTCATCCTATCTTTTTTCAATTTTCAAGCAACCCAAGGAGGCTTCCATGGTCCTCCTTCTCTCCATTTTATTCTCACAATAACCTAGCTTTGACTAAGAATCAGTGACTGGTCCAAAGTCACCCAGTGGGGACTAGAGCGGGGACTAGAACCCAGATTTCCTGAGACCCAGTTCAACATTCTTAACCACTACAGCACTCTGGCTCATTTTATTCGTTGTTGAACTTTAAAGAGTTTGTACCTCTTACACCAGCCCTTTGGCTGAACTGTTCGTTAGTTTGCTATAATGGTTTCTTTTTTTAAGGGTACTGTAAATTTTCATCTTATTATTATTATTATTATTATTATTATTATTATTATTTATTTATATAGCACCATCAATGTACATGGTGCTGTACAGAGTAAAACAGTAAATAGCAAGACTCTGCCGCATAGGCTTACAATCTAATAAAATCCTAGTAAAACAATAAGGAGGGGAAGAGAATGCAAACAGGCACAGGGTAGGGTAAGCAGGCACAGGGTAGGGTAAAACAAACAGTATAAAGTCTGCACAACATCAAGTTTTAAAAGCTTTAGGAAAAAGAAAAGTTTTTAGTTGAGCTTTAAAAGCTGCGATTGAACTTGTAGTTCTCAAATGTTCTGGAAGAGTGTTCCAGGCGTAAGGGGCAGCAGAAGAAAATGGACGGAGCCGAGCAAGGGAAGTAGAGGCCCTTGGGCAGGCGAGAAACATGGCATCAGAGGAGCGAAGAGCACGAGCGGGGCAATAGTGTGAGATGAGAGAGGAGAGTTTTATGTTTTATTGATTTTATGTTTTATTGTTGTAAACCACTCTGAACTTCTGAGAATCAGCTAGGAGTTGCCCCTTGTGCTATGATTCTTCATTTTCCACATGTGGGGAGTAGAGCTATACCAAAATGGTGCTAAATGTTATGATCCCATTCACAGCCCATAGATTTGGTGGCCTTTCTCCATTTTTTTAGGGGTACTGAAATTCACCCCTTCTCTTTAGCAATGATAGGGGGCCAGCTTCTTCATTTCATTTTTTCTTTTTAATTAGTTTTACTCGAGGGGATTGGTGCCATATTTTTGTGGCAGGTGCCATTCCCCACTCCACAAATACCCCACATCCAAGCTGTATCCACGTTATTTGGGGGTTTAAAAAATGTCAACTGGGTCACTGAGAGTGGAGTCTTTTTGCTGCCAACACAGGCAGAAGCTAATGTTTTCTTTGTTTTCTTTTCTTTTTTTTAATAGATACTGTTCCCCCACCACTACAAAAAGTAAGTTCACACATAGTTATGCACACCTCCATGAAAAAGGAGAAAATTCACCACCATCACCACTCTAGGAACCTGAGTTTTTCGTTGTTGTGCTTTTATTGCTTTTGACATGTACTGTCATTTTAAATAATTTGTCACCCAACCTGTAGATTCATACACACACACACACACACACACACACACACACACACACACACGAATAACGGCACTTGTAATAGATTCACAGATTGCTCAGGAGGCTTTGAAAATGCCATCTGAAGGCTAGGATGTGAATGTGTGGTGGTCTTTAATTTTGAAAATTATTTGGTTTTCAGAATGTGATGAAACCAACTACCGGGCTGAAGACTAATCCAGTGAATGACTTGAGGATCACTTCCTGCTCAGAGAATGTTCTGCTCTGTAGTGGTTTAACCTGAAAACAAAAACAAAACAATTAGGAAGGAAAAAAACTTGCAGCCACTTCCTCAAAGTCCCAAGAGAATTCCAAATTAGATTAATACTCTTATCTGATCTTCAAGCATTTTCCGTCTTGGTAATGGAGCCTGCAGGGACATTCAGCTAGTTGCAGAACTGCCAATCTTTTCATTTGTAGAACCATTTTTACTACTTTTGTTACTTTCTAACATAGGTTAAACTAGATTAAGGGAAATTAGCACCTTTCAGCTACCAACTCTGATTTCACCAGGCTAATTGTTATTGCTCTTTCAGGAATAATTCTTTGCCAAGATCAAGAGGGGTAAGGTAGTAGTCTGGAAGTGATGGATTAAAGAGGTGAAAGGATCTATTTCTGCTTTCCCCCTCTTTAGGAATCTCTCTGATGGCCTATTGTACAGTACTGAAATAAGGAACCCGGTCAGGCAAACATCTATGAATGTGCTTCAGTTTACAAGGATGAGTTAGTCTATCAAAATGGAATAGACCTGAACTAAAAAGAAGTAGTGAACTTGTCCCTTGCATCTAATGATTCTACTTTCCAAATCCAGGTAAGATAGTGTTCTCTGATTCCCTCAATTTCCCAAATAGGGTTTTCATAAGCCTTCAGCTACAACACTCAACCAGGCAAACAATTAAATATGTTTGGTGTTCTGTTTTGTTTTTAAAAAACGGACATTTACTTAAGAAATTGACTGACATACTGCCAAATGACCAATTTTAAATATAATACAATGACCCAATATCTGAATTGGGTGTTATCAACATACAATTCTGATTAGTTGTTACTAATAAATGATTTCTATTAAATTTTGCTACTAAAGTTTGTTCTTTCTGGAACTTTTTTTTCTCTTTTTCAGCTACTAGATAATTTTAGCATTTTTTCTACCCTTTAAGCTCAAAACTTTTGTATTATCATTTATTCTTTTCTTTCTTTCTCCAGAATATCCACTCAATCATTCAGTCTTATCACATTACTTTTTCTAATACCTATTTACTTGTTTAGACATTTCTTATGTCAGTCCTTCATCACCAAGACCAAGGGTGATAACATAATAACTGTAAAATTAAACAGAGATGTCAAAACAAAACAAAACATAAAACCTGCAAACAAAGAAACAATAAATCAGTGAAAAATCCATTTGCAAAATTGATTGACTGAAATGTTGATCCAACTAAAATTCTTATTTGTTTTGCGTTATCTCTTGCATTTTCTACTGCACCCTTTGCAGGGTTGTCCTTCTTGCCTCTCAGGTCAATTTCTTCAATCTTAATTTCCCCACCCCTCTCCTATTCATTATCACTATTGCCTTAGCTAGACCTAAGGATTATTCCAGGCAAATGGAGGGGTCGTCCTTGCCTGCTCCTGGGATCCCCTGTGTGTCATTTGGCTGCACAGGGATGATCCCGGGACAATCCTAGGATATAGGCCTGGTCTAGCCATGACCTATGATCTCTTTTCTGCCTACTACATTAGCTTCCTCTCCCTTCTTCTACTTCTATTTTCCTTTCCCTTCTTCTATTCTTCTTAAAACTTCTATTGGTATTTAAAGGCTTTATTCTCTTGCTACCATTTATCTATCTGTTTTTCCTCTGTGTGTTTCCCCTCTTATCCTCCATAAAGTTCCTGCTCCATAAACTTTATCAAACTCTCTCTCACCCTTATATGCTCTCATCTGCACCACAGTCCATTGTCCATTCCTATTCCCTTATAGGCTGGCCATGTATCCTGTTTTACAGAGGACAGACCTGTATTTGAAGGGCTACCAGCATACTGTCCTCTATTTTAAAGGTATTCTCTATTTGAAGGGCTATCCTGTCTAAGTCTGCATAAAGGTAAAGAACCACCAGAAGGGAGGTCCAGGGCCTTGAAGTTACTCATCCAGAGCAGGCACACAGGTCACCTGGTCACAGTCTCCCACACTAAGGTGGGATGTGCTATATTTCTCAATAATTATAATGGTAATGTCTAAATATGCACCTATGCATATGTTGTGCAAATCAGTGTCCTCTTTCACTCTCTTTTTTGGTGATGCATTTCCTCTGTATTGGCAGTGGCCACACTCACAATAGCACTCTTCACCCCTGATGCCTATCTGGCTACTTCCATTTGGTATATTTAAAAACCTGATAAAAGCTCTCCATTCTTGATACTGGCATCTTCTTACAGGTCTTGTAGAGCTACCTCCCCTGTTCTACTCTCCTTGGGTATCTTGTGCCATATTAGATTATATGCCTGAGGACAGGGCCTATGGCCTTAGCGAGACCTAAGGTTATCCCGGGGTTGTCCCTGCCTGCTCCCAGGATATCCTGTGTCTTATTTACATGAACAGGGATGACCCCAGGACGATCCCGGGATAAACCTTAGATCTAGCTAAGGCCACAGTCTTATTCTTGTTTTGTGCCTACTCTTCATAGGCGCCCTAGAAATACATTAATCAGACCACAAACTGACCTTTGAATGATAACATGAACATTTAGGAGTCCTTGGCCTTTCTGAAGTTCTGAGGAAGAGCGACTCTACACTACTGCTTAAAAATGGTTTATAACAGTAGAGACAACTGTTGGAGCCCAGGACACACTCCATATACTGTTTTCAAACCATTTTCTTAGGCCATAGCTAGACCTAAGGTTTATCCCTGGATCGTCCAGAGGTCAAACCTGTTCATCTAGGTGACACACAGGGGATCCAGTGCTCAGGCAGGGGCGAACCCTGGATGATCCCAGGATAAACCTTAGGTCTAGCTGTGGCCAAAGTGTCATATCCTGCTTGGTGTAGATCTGGCCCCAGACTCTCTGTTAACAGCTGTAAGAGAAGATTCTGGAACTTTGCCCCACTTTTGATGTCTCACCTTCTGTTCTCAGTCAGGAGAAATGAACAACAGCTACTGTTATTGTCCCACACCAGCTCATCCTCCTTGGCAGCTGTTGTGGCTGTACAGAAATCCCTTGAAAATGGATTGCTTCAAACACTTACTTCAGTGAGATAGTTAGCTCACTGAAGCGTTATACTGTGCAATCACTGCGAATTGCATGCAAAGGACTCTGAAGTTTTCCAGTTTATAATCTGCTTTTACTGTGAAGTACTCCCATGCATCCTGCTTTAATTGTGCTTCTTAGCCAAAAGATCCGACATATTTTGGACTCCTTTAAGAACAAATCATTTGTTGTTCTCTGAGTGGCCACTGGGTGAGCAGGAGGATGATTTGATATTTTTAAACTGCAAATTAAACAAATGCTTACATCTGAGTAAGTTTTAAAAATAAAGACATCAAAATTAGCACAGTAATAGATATTAAGGAGGGCTTTCATCATACCGAATTTGAATCGGATTGGGTCATCCATTGATTTTTTTATGATTTTTTACATTTCCCCCGTTAAACCCTTTTCCTGGTATGCAAAGGATCTTAGGAGTGCTGCTGCCCGGGGTGTGATTTAGCTAACAACAACAACAGCTTTATGCTATGGGGATAATTAGAGGGAAATGGGTACGTGGGATGAAGCTCCATATCTTAGAAGTGTGGTGTACCCCAAGAAAAAGGCAAAGCAAGGCAAGCAAGTTGGCATAATCAAGGCAATTTATTATTCTATTAATTTATTTAATATAGTAAATGTATAATTTAGCATAATGTATTGTTGACTATTAATTATTAGCATATTTACTAGGGGTGTGCACGGACCCCCCCACTCCGCTTCACTTTAAGATCCGCCATTTTTGGATCGGCCCGCTCCGCCCCGCCCCCACTCCACCTGTGCCCACTCCGCTCCACTCGGAGCTCCGGATCCGGATCGGAGCTCTGGTCCCCCCCCATAGGGGGGGTTACCGGGCTCTGCCGCCGTCGCCGCCCATGCGGCGACGGCGGCAGAGCCCGGTAAGGAGGAGGGGGGCCTTACCTGCCTCCGTCCGTGGTCCGTCGCCGTCTTCAATTGAGCCCGTGGTTCCACCAGGAAGTCTGGGCCACAAGTGTGGCCCAGACTTCCTGCTGGAACCACGGGCTCAATTGGAGACGCTGACGGACCGCGGACGGAGGCAGGTAAGGGAGAGGAGGGCGGGGGGGGGGTTACCGGGCCCTGCCGCCATCGCCGCCCATGCGGCGACGGCGGCAGAGCCCGGTAAGGGACCAAGGGGGAGGGGGCCTTACCTGCCTCCGTCTGTGGTCCACCTTCACCTCGATCCTCTTCGCCACGTTCCGCCGGCCCCCCAATCCTCTTCGCCTCCGCCTTAAGGGCAGGCGAAGCCCCCCACTCCGCTACTGCTTCTCCGGTCCGATTAGAAGCGGAGCACATCCCTAATATTTACATGGTATGTCTTCCACTGAGGTTAAGCAGGCATAGGTTTAGGAAGGTTTGTGTAGGATTATACCCTAGATACTTGAAAGGGGAAACAGCAGTTAGAAAGGTGCAAAGCCATGTAAAATTGAAGAAGACAAAATGGAGGCAGCTGAGAAGTACCGTATATATTTACATTATTTCAAATTATCCTTGCTCACATTAAATATGTCTGGGTTTTAAAATGTTGCAAATCAAACCAAACAGTGGTTTTACTTAGAAAGCAAAGATTTCAGTTCCCTAAATTGTAGACGGAATATTAATGAATAAGAGTGATGTGATTACTGTTCTTTATTAATTAGCATTAATAATTACAATATTTATTTTGTAAAATAATTACAATACTTTTACAATAATTGTAAAATATTAGCATCCTCAGTTCTGGCAATATTCCTTTCGGACATTTCATTCTCAGTCATGAAAATATGAACATCTGTATTCAACTGGAAGGAAGTGCCAATGTATAACGGGTGTAACCTTCTTTTCTTGAGTGCCCTCAGAAAAACACACCAGCTCTTGTTGCTTCCACAAACCAAAGGGAGCTGTGATTCCGAGACCACTCTAGACACAGCACGAGTTGCCCTGGGTCAGCCCCAGCAATAATGTTTTTTAAACAATAACCAGTTATTCTTGGCAATTGATGATGGCATTTTCTAGCAATCCGTACAAAAGAGAAAAGGTTTAATAAGAAATGAAGAAGTTACAAAGCCAAAACATTCCCTAAACCCAAGCTGCTTCTGAATGTAGTGCATGATGGCCTTGTTCATGAAAAAAAAAACAACTATACTTTTCTTAAGAATTTAATCTGAAAAATATCTCAATATCCATATAGATCTATTTAATGCCAAAGCTTGGAAATATAGGAATTGCTGAGTTTCTCCCAATTTAATAAAGGTAGTGAGCAATCCCATACTTACCCAGAGACCAGCTGAAAGATTTTAGGAAGTGGTATAAGTGCTGCTCTGCGAACGTAGCTGGACAACACTTAAACTGCAGGAGGTCCTCATGTATACAGGCAGAAAGCTCTGCCCCACCAACATACCATACCTGACCCATAGAATTGCTCTTCTAGTACAGTATAGCTAGAGCTGCGATTAATGTTCTTAATTGAATAAACAAATAATTATTAATTGAAAGGGGGTAAGTGGGGCTTGGGGCCCAGAACGATTTCCTGAAATATTTCTTGCTGTTTACTGCTCTTCTTGGCAGCTGCCCATTGACATCGTTTTTAAATAATAAACAAACTGATGTCTTTTGGATCCTTGTCCTACCTGGCTTAAAAAAGCAGCCAGGCCCACGGGGAGACAGGCTGAGTGGGTAGGGGTGTTGATGAATGCCTCTTCATGGGCAAGTTGCGACTCTGCCTTAGCTAAAAAAGGGTTGGATGTTGTTGGGGATATTGTCAGCAAGTTAGAGGAAGGGGCAGTTTGGCAGTTAGTAGGGCTGTGCTCCACTCCGGTTCAGATAGCGGATCCGGATCGGGTCGGAGGAGCTGCGGATCAAGGCGAAGCAGTTCGCCTCCATCCGGAGCTCCAAACATAGGTAAGGGGGTGAGGGGGGCCTCACCTGGCACCGCTGCAGTCCATGTGGCGACGGCAACGGAGCTAGATAAGGGGGCAGGAGGGCTTACCTGCCTCTGCTGTGGTCCGGCGCAGGCTTCAACTGAGGGCCAGGCCTCATGGCCTCCCATGGGGGAGGGGGCTTATTCAGCTCCCATTTTGCCCCCCCTTCCCCACTTACCTACCTCCGCCGCCCGCCATGGAGGCAAGTAAGTAGAGAAGGGGGGGACAAAATGTCGATCCGCCCCTCCAGATCTCGCTCCGCAGAGCAACCCTGCCTTGTTGGTCCCTGGCTGATGGTTGGTTGGCCACTGTGTGAACAGAGTGCTGGACTAGATGGACTTTTGGTCTGATCCAGCATGGCACTTATGTTCTTATGTTCTTATTCTGGGAGAGATTGTCCAGAATTTGGGGGTTCAGTGCCACCAGTGTGTTCATGATCCACAACTATATCTTTCCTTTTCATCTAAATCCAAAGAAGCTGTTCTGGTTCTATATTGGTGCCTGATATCGGTAATGGACTGGGTGAGGACAAAATGAAGCTTGGTCCAAACAAGTTAGAGGTACTCCTGGTTAGTCAAAAGGTGCTTTTAATCATTCAAAAGGCAGATCAGGGAATAGGGATTCAACCTGTGCTGGATGGGGGTTACACTTCTCCTGAAATCAGGCTCACTGTTTGGGTATACTCTTGGACTTGGCCCTGATCTCGACAGTGGCCAGGAATGAGTTTGCACAGCTGAGGGTAGTGTGCCACTTGTACCCATTCCTACAGATGTCTTGTATTATTGTTTGAATCAATTTTAATAGTTTCCGTAAGCTGTCTTGAGTGCTATTTTTTGGTTTAAAGGTGGGGTACAAATGAAATAAATAAAGCCATAAGATACAGTGTCCTGCTATGGCTGGATCAGGCTCAGCATTAGGGCAAACTAAGGGGCAATCAAAAGGCAAGTCAATAAACAGGCAGCAGTCAAAGGCACAGTATTACCAGGTAAGAGGGAAAGAAAGGTCTGAGGGGCAGCCAAGGTGCAATCACAGATAAGCAGTCAGATACCGTCCAAGAAGCAGAGTCAAGCAGGAGTCCAAAAGTCAATAATAGAGCAAGGTCGTAGGTAGAGTGCACTGGAGCAGGTAGAAAGACTTTGGCCAGATCCAAGCAGGATATAACACTATGAAAGTGGATTTAAAAATGTGGCATGTGCCATGGGCCCCAACAGTTGTCAATACTGTTATAAAGCAGTAGTGTAGATCCCGCCTTTGTTTCCAGCAGCTCTGAAGTTCCACTTGAGTAGTTATATAACCACAGCTTCCAGAGCCCCACTCAAAGGCACCCTAGGATTGTGCCTGCAGGTGTGTGTGTGTGTGTGTGTGTGTGTGTGCTTTATACACACCCACACCAGTTAAGTGAAATAAAACAAATAAATCTGAGTTCAAAGCTACTGGCATTGGACTGTCTTTCTCCTCAATCTCAGTTCCTTAGCTGAAAAATGGGAATAATACCCATATACTTCACTGAGCAAAGGCGTATGATATAAGGAAATATATTTATATCCACCTTGAGATCCCAGGACAGAGTACACCAAATGTAAAAACAAATAAATGGTGCTGGTCCCTCCTTACGCTCCTGGCTGAAGCCGTCATTTTTCCATCTTTCAAGTTTCATCTTACATTTTTATAACCATAGTACATTAACTGCAGTAAAATAGAACCTTGAGCCACTGGAAAGGTCTGATGTGGGTTCGGGATGCAGACTTGGCTCACGGAAACATTGCACCCAGAAGACTTGACATTTAGGACATAGTTACCCAAGTGGAAGGTTGGAAATGATGTGTCTGATTTGTCTATAGTGTTAGTCACTCTGCAACAGAGCCGTATCACTCTGTTAGCAGCTTTCTCCAATGTAGTATGTCTTTACCACCGCAGACTGCCGCTGAATGTACATTTCAGCAGAACGCTTTCAGGATGAATCACTGCAGCGCGGGTTGGTGGACATGCCTGGTTGGCAGCCCATTATAATTTTTATGATGTCTTCTCTGAGATTTATGCTAGGTTTTCCCCAACATACCTGCCTCCTCCAGAAACATAAAAATCTTTCAGCAATAGCAGCTTGGTTGTTTTGGTTGTCTCTCTCTCCCCCCGCCCCCCGCCCACACACACGCACATTGCTATGGAAAAGTCAGTCCTTTCCTCTTCTTGTAGGCATTCTTCTCTGTGGCACCCAGCCTCAAATATTCGTTTAAAGACACACCTACTCTTCTACCTAGACTGGCACTTTGGTGTTAGAAATGTGGCGTGTCCATAAAAGACAGAATAAGAGAGACAGGCGGGGAAATGCTCGCCCTAGGAGAAAACACATGTTGTTTGCCATGAAATGCCACTTAACCATTAGACAGGGTGGATCTATTTTTCCAACAGCTTTTCTAAGTTAGGCATGCCAATGAGAAGGTCCTCATCGTGCCTCAAGTGACATGTGCTCTCAGCGCACACAGCATCAAATCTACAGCCTTGTCCTGCCATTTAACTGCAATAGTAAGGTGACCCTATGAAAAGGAGGACAGGGCTCTTGTATTTTTAACAGTTGCATAGAAAAGGGAATTTCAGCAGGTGTCATTTGTATGCATGCAGCACCTAGCAAAATTCCCTCTTCATCACAACAGTTAAAGCTGCAGCAGCCCGACGCTCTTTTGTATCTGGTCACTGTAGTCTAGTTCTTGGATGTGCAAGGCAGAGCAATCTTGCATGTATGTATAGATAGGAGAATTAGTGCATAACATTTCTATCAACCTGTACATTGGATCCAGTTTAGAAGCCTGGTTCTTGATGGGCAAATAATGGGTATCTAATTGGATGGATGTGTATGTGTGTGTTTGGTTCACTAGGGGTCCTCTCTGCAGACTCCAAGTGAACCAAAGACTAAAATCATTCTTCTTTGCTACGCACCCAAAACAGTTGGAATCATCACTTGTTGAAGAGGGTGTGAGCATGTGTATCTGTAACATTTCCTGTTTTTGTTGTTGCTGCTGAATGCATGTAAGGTTTGTGTGTTGTGTTCCAGTAGTGTAGCTTATACTTTGCTTTCTATTCCCTTCATCATTGACCTTGTTTTGACAACATGCTAATCCACAGCGGTTAAGAACTTTGAGCTGAACATTATGGCTTAGCATTTCATGTGAACTATGACTTAGTGTGTCGTGTGAACCATTCCTAATCATGGTGGATACATAACCATGGTTTAAACACACTCACTCACTTAAAGAGGTTAGCAGCCGAACCATGGCTTAGCATGTTGTCCGAACAGGCTCAATCTGTGCAACCCAGCCATTAGGCAAACTGAGCCATTGAACTCAGATATGCTCTCACATGTTATCTTTGGATTTCCCCTTCCATTATTCTGAATAATTTGTAGCCATATATTTGTCAAGCCCTTTTCTTGATGCCAACCAACTCCCCACTCCCTCTTCTTCATTCTCACCCCTCTTATTTCATACTTACAGACTTCTCTCTATATATATTAAAAAGCCTCCCTCTTTCAGCTAATTCTCCCATCCTTTTAAACTGTTCTCCTCTATCTGCCTCCCTTCATTCCCATTCCCATTTGCAAATTATCCCTCTGTACATGTACCCATTTCCATGCCTTCATTCTTCTATCCTTCCGCATTCTTGCCTATTCACTTTGCTTATAATTTGTTTCTATGCAGGGTCAGGACTTACTTCCACAAGACAAGGCAAATGCTCAGTCACACACAAATTTCCCTTGCATGCAAGCACCATCGCTAATAACACCACAGGCAGAAGTGCATGCAGTACAGTTAAAGACCCTGTTAACGTAAGGGGAAACTTTTATCCTTGCGTTAATCGGGCCTTTAAGGCCCCCATCGAAGCGTGATTTCTGGAGCCTCCAGAAATTGTGCACTTGCACCCTCGACTGTGTTAATCCAGTGGAATTTTAGGACGTTTTTAGGATGTTTTAATAATGTATGCTATGTTTTCAATCCAGTTTTATGTATTTTATACTTATTGGTGTTCCCTGCCTCGATCCAAACAGAGAGGCAGGTAAGAAATAAAATTATTATTATTATTATTATTATTATTATTATTATTATTATTATTGGCAGCTGCCATTAATCCAGCGAGTCAGTGCGAATGGTTGTTCAGCACTCACGAACCTCGTGAGTGCTGGGCAGAGGCTTGCACAGCCTGGCTCACGAGTTTGGGCACCAGCTGTGGTGGGGTGATCCCGCAGGGTGAGCACTCGGCAATTTTGCCTACCCCTACTGGCACCTTCCAGATGTGCCAGACTACAATTCCCACCATCCCCAGCCAATGTGCTGGCTGGAGATGATGGGAGTTCAGTGAATGTCTAGTTTAGTAGCCACGAGTCAGTGGAGCTGTGATTTGTGGCGGGACGCAGCTGGTGAGAGCCAAATTGCAGTTCTTCCTCCTCTCCTATATATTTGTTACCCTTCTCAGCTGGTTCCCCCCCTCCCCCAAGTCCAGCACTGGTATCAAAAGTCTATTTCATCAGAGTGGAGCCACATTGTCTTGACTAGTCAGGAGGATTTGCAGGTGTTTAAGGACTTACAAGTATACAACCTTGAAAGATGCCAGATTCTGATACAAATATGATTTCATTTAAATACACCATGTGCTCTTCTTACAGATGTAGAGGGGGGGGGAACAAGTTTTCATCACCTTGCATTACTTAGGATTTACTTCATAGCAGCTGCTTTGGGGAAATTGGTTTTATATCATGACTCTGTCTATACCTTTAACATACTCAGTTGCTCCTGCTAATGCAAGTTTTTTCAGGCTTGGATCTTGGGAGCAGCTGCACAGAGCATCTGCAAATTGATTTATTGTCCGATGATGGCTTTAAGCCGCTGCCCCAAAATTGTTAGAGGTGATTTGTTTTCTTTTAATTTACTCTTTGGACCAGATTTAACCAGCTTCTCTTTCCTAGTTTAACATATGTATACATTTTGAACCTAATCTTCAAAGTTTTAAATTTAGTTGCTCTTATAAATTGCTACAGCTATCCAGGCTTCTGCTCACATATAGGTTTCACACAGCCTAAAGCAAAAAATAAGTAGTTCAAATGCTTATTTTCTGGAGAATTTTTTTTTAAATTTGGGAAGATCTCTTTTCCACTCTCTCCTCTCTTTCTCTCTTTCTCTCTCTCTCTCTGTCACACACACACACACACACACACACACACACAGAGAGAGAGAGAGAGAGAGAGAGAGAGGAAGAGAGTGGAAAAGAGATTTTTTAAAAAAATAAATAAATAAAATTTTAATCTGTAAATGTGAAGGTTCGCATCTACAGATTAAAAATAAAAAACAGGGTGGGAGGGGAGGAATGGGGCAGCCAGAGCAAGCTTAGAGGGAAGAGAGCCAGCTGCCCCATTCCTCCCCCTCTCCCCGGTGCTTTTCCCGGCAGCGGTGGCTGACTCTCAGCTGCCCTGTTCCTCTCCTCCCACCCCCCGTTTCTTTAAAATGTGTGGAGTCCAGAGCTCTCTGTCCAACCCCTTCCAATCCCCCCCTTTTAATTTCTTTTTCTTAAAAGGCTCTGCAGAGGCATGGACCCTGGCTCCAAGCTAAGAAAGTCAGGGTAAGTATCCAACTTTTTTTTAGCATGGAGCTTCGTGGCTTTGCCCCCAGATCCCTTCGGAGTGGTGGCTGCATCATGTAGATCACCTACCGCCACTCCGAAACTACCCTGGGGAAAAGCGCCCATGTAGACGAGCCCCCTCTGTTAGGGTAAACAGCCATTTCTCCCCTCAAGGATGCATATGGTGCTCAGAGGTTGGGGGGCATGTATATACCCACGCACCCACATACACAAACAGGTGCATATGTACACACACCAGCGATCTTGATATGGATTACTCTTTCCTTGCTGACTAGCGAGTGATCTATATGAGGTTCTCTTGGGGGATGTAGAGTACAGAGGATGGAAAAAACCAGCAGAAGGAAGGTAATTAAGGGGTATGTCAAGGCATCCATGGGGACATGTGTGGGTAACAACGTTATTTAAAAATATGCAAAAATACTGATTTTTAAAATAATTTGTTTATCTTGCTTCATTCCCAGACTTGTGAATGGATGTGATACCTAAAAGATACATAATTGCCTTTATTAAAATAAAGCAGCTGTACTTCCATCTCATCCTAATATACTATAAAAGACAGCAGGAAAGTAGGGGTTGAAATGGGGAAAGAATGTAGTGTAAACACAAATGCATTCCTTTAACCATTTTGTGGTTAAGCTGCATGGTTTAGCGTGTTGTCTGAACCAGGCCAATGTGGTTGTATCAGAAGTCATCAACTGAGATGAGCATAATGTAAATTGTGCTCTCTGTTCCCATGTAAAAAAATAGCCTAGTCTTTCTTCTTGCACCATTTGCTCTTGAATCCTCTATCTTCTCCCCCACCCACCCACCCAACTTGCTGGCATTTCCATGTCACTGTATTATTTAGTTTTACAGTCCCTTAGATTACATACCAAGATGTAATGATGTGTACTTTTATATGACTAATCTTACAACTATGTGCTGCTTCTATGGATAACACATTGGAGCTGCTTCAGACAGCATCTAATTTATGGCAAACTCCCTGAATATCAATGGTTTTTTTAAGGTGTTTATTATTATAAACAAAACAAAAGGATTAAAATAAATCACAAAACTGGGGGAGCTGAAGAAGAACTATCCCTTTTCTGTTTTTTTTTTTTAAACACCTTCACTTTTAAAGTGATTCTCTCCTTGACCCACTCAGATAAGGGAGTATAGCACACTGAACACTGTTGGTTTGCATTAGACCAGTGATTAATTCATGAAGCACTGACCCTGTGTTAATTTCTCAGAAATGCTGGACACCATTGAATCTGACACGTTCCAATCCATTGACCTTTCTTTCTCCTTTCTGGACCACAAAATAGAAGTAATTTCCAGTGGAAAAGACCCCATTACTTCTCTGGCCTAGCATGTTTTTGCAGGACTGGCCCGATACATTTTGCTGTCTGAGGACAAGATGGCACCGCTAACCTTTCCACATGTAGATACTGACCAGATTGGTAGTTGAATCTTCTACTCTGTTGATGGGACAGCATCTTCCACCATATCTGTGGGCAGCAGGCTAGCTGAGGGGATACAGGGTAGACTGGTGTCAGGATGAGGCCCAGTCTCCCTGGGGTGGATTCCAAATTGGACTGAAGAAGACAAGCTGAGAAAAGAAGTGGGGGAGGAAATTATCCAAGATTCTGCAGGAGTCAAGGAGAAATCTTCCCAGAAGCTTATTGAACAGGAGGTCCAGGCTAAGATATCATCTTCCCCTGTCTCTTCCCCACCCACCAGGAACTCAGTCTTTGTTAGGGGAGAGGGAGCATTGGAATGTATAGATCACAGAGTCCACTGCAGGATCAAATGGACAGAGTTGGAAGGAGGTGGGAGATGGTTTGCCAGACTTGAGTGACTTATTATTGTTGTTGTTGTTGTTATTTGCACAAGGTACAGTTCTAACAATTAGTTGGCAAAGACCTTCCCCCATTTCCATCTTAAAGGCTGAAACAAACTGCAGACCGGGGTTGGATCCAGATATGTCATTTCCCCAGCGGAAGGATACTGCTTGTGGAACGGGACTTCCACATGCTTTATTTCCCTCTCACTGCAGCCTCTTCTTGCACACCCTCCAAATCTGCTCCAGAGGGATGGAGACCATCCAAATTAGATTGGAGGGGTGGGGAAAGGGGCGGCAGGAGGGAGATTGGAAGTGGAAGCTTCATTTCACAAGCACCATCCTTCTGCATTGAGCAGGGGGTTGGACTCGATGGCCTTGTAGGCCCCTTCCAACTCTGCTATTCTATGATTCTATGATTCTATGGTCTCAGAACGATGGATCTGGAACCAACCCCAGGAGTGTTTCCAGACAGAGGATTCCTAGCACTGCTAATCAAAAGGCATTGTACAGTTAAGCTATTAATTCTTTCTTTCTTAATTCTTTCTTTAGCAGGGTGTTTTGTTTTGGTTTTTTTTGGTGGTAAAAAAAAAGATGGAGGAAGCTGTGGGAAAACATAGGAGGGTTACAAATGGAATATGATGACATCTGGATCCCCATAAAATTCTGTGAATGAGGTACAATAAAACCCTCATATAGAAGCACCCCAGGGTTAATATCATGCTTTCTGTCAGAGACACTTTTCCCTGTCAGAAACACATTTAAAACAAAAACAAAACAAAAAACTCCAAGTTTTGAGAACAGTTCTGTGTTGAAAAGTACACATATTTTCACCATTGCTGCTCTATATCTTCCGTATTTACCTTTTATGATGCATACACTACCGCACTATGGCCCTTGCATTCCCATCAAACGTTTTGTAATCACCGCATCTGCTACTATCAGTAGCAGTACAAACCCAACAAAGGAATGGGTGGTGTGCAATGGAGAATGTGAGGTAGTGGGAGGCCACAAGACATGTTTTTTGGGGGAATTGCCATGATAGAAACATTTTCTGTAAACTGCACAAGTAACTCAACTCATCAGAAAGTGCATATGCTATTTTTACCAAATGCTTGAACCCAAGGTATAGTCTCTTTGCCTTCAATCCAGTGAAAGCCAGTGTGGTGTAGTGGTTAGAGTGTTGGACTAGGACTTGGGAGATCCAGGTTCTAGTCCCCACTCAGCCATGAAAGCTCACTGGGAGACTGTGGGCCAGTCCCAGACTCTCAGCCTAACCTCCCTCACAGGGTTGCTGTGAGAATAAAACAGAGAGGAGGACTATGTGGGCTGCCTTGAGTTCCTTGCAAGAGGGGAAATGGTAGGATATAAATGATGATAATAAATCATCATCATCATCATCATGCATATCTCTTTTCTTGGGGTAACATGTGATGAAGATGGCCTTGAAAAGAGCATTTGTCTTTTACAACTAAGGATGCAATCTTATGCATGTTTAGACAGAAAAATATCCCACAATTCCCAGCATACAGGCTGGGGAATGCTGGGAGTTGTAGGACTTCATTCTGTCTAAACATGCACAGGATTGTGCCCTTAATTTACTTCTGCAATAGTGGATGTTTTACTTTTCAGAATCAGAAGCATGAACAGGTATTAACAACTGCTATAGACACAGGAGCCCTGTCCTCCTTTTCATATGGTCACCCTACTGTTGGGGCCCAGGACACATTCCATATAGAGTTTTCAAACCATTTTCAAAGTGTCATATCCTGCTTGGTGTAGATCTGGCCCAAATGCTTTTGCACATCTCTTGTTTTGTTTATAAAGGATATCCATTTCTGTGAAAATATTATTCATGTATTACATTTATTAGGGTGACCAGATACAAAGGAGGAGAGGACTCCTGTCTCTTTAACAGTTGTATAGAAAGGGGAATTTCAGCAGGTGTCATTCGTATGCATGTAGCACCTGGTAAAATTCCCTCTTTGTCACAGCAGTCAAAGCTGCAGGAGCTACACTAGAGTGACCAGATACAAAGGAGAGCAGGGCTCCTGCAGCTTTAACTGTTGTGATGTAGAAGGAATTTCACCAGGTGCTGCATGCATACAAATGACACCTGCTGAAATTCCCTTTCATATACAACTGTTAAAGAGACAGGAGCCCTGTCCTCCTTTCCATATGGTCACCCTACAACAGCTGTCACTACTGTTACAAACCGTTTTAAAGCAGTAGTGTAGATCCTGCCTTGGCGTACTAAAAAGTGCTAGAGTTTATCACCCATCCCTTCACATGACACTTCCATAGAACCTAACATGTCCTGTGTTTCAGCTCAAAAATGTACTTTGCCTTTTAAAACTCCGACCGAGCCGTTCTTACTACAACTCACTGGAACAGCTGATTTTTCAGCAAACATTGAATTTTGCTGGGAGTCAGCCTAGTGGCACAGAGCTTCAGCAATCCTCTAATAAAGACGAGAACATAGTTTCATTCCAGCACAAGACGCGCAGACACACACACCCTTATCCCCCCCACCCCTCTGCTCGGGTCTGGTATCAGGAGTTCTGGCATTTCTTCTTTAGCAAAGAAGCGAGCCGGCATAACAATCAAGCTGTGATTGCGAATGGAGTGCAGTAGTTAATTAAGACTGTGTCTTTTATTCTCAGGAGGCAATTCAGCCTGGCTTGAATAAGCTGGAGTGCTGGGGCATGGTGGGAATGTCTCTTCGGGCAGCAAGAGAATTGGGTCTCCTGGGTTGCCTCGTTAGCATAACAATGTCCCCCAGGATGCACTTGGCATGATGTAATCCTCAGAATTAGTGAAGGGAAATGGGGGTGGGGGAGCTCCTTGCAGGGCCCTGCAACATTTGCAGCGGACTGGCTGTTATTTCAGTGCATGGAGTGTCTTGAGCTCCCTTTCTGCAAGAGATGTTTGCTAATTGAGAGAACCTAAGCAAACAACATGCCGTTAGCCTCCCCTCCCCACACCATCCCACTCCCAGACTTCTTTTCTCAAAGCAGCAGCATTTAACGTGGCTTGTTGATGTTGTTCTCTAACCCTTCCAAATGAATCCCACTTTCACAAAATCATAGAATCATAGAATAGCAGAGTTGGAAGGGGCCTACAAGGCCATCGAGTCCAACCCCCTGCTCAATGCAGGAATCCACCCTAAAGCATCCCCGACAGATGCTTGTCCAGCTGCCTCTTGAATGCCTCTAGTGTGGGAGAGCCCACAACCTCCCTAGGTAACTGGTTCCATTGTCGTACTGCTCTAACAGTCAGGAAGTTTCTCCTGATGTCTAGCCGGAATCTGGCTTCCTTTAACTTGAGCCCGTTATTCCGCGTCCTGCATTCAGGGAGGATCGAGAAGAGATCAGGTGGGGATCTACACTGATGTTATTCTAACATTTTGAATGGGTTACTGTGACGCATAGCATCACGTGACCCTGGGTCTCTAACGTTGTAAATGAGTTGTACTTACTGGTTCTATTTCGTTGTCCCCTTTCGCTGTTGCTTAGTTGTAGTGCTGCTACTGATCCGTGTGCCTCGTTCTACCAGTAATTTCCCTCTTCCTCTTCTCCGAGAGTAGCAGAGCTGCTGGGTTTGCTCCGTCCACTTCCTGTTCTCCTTCCTTTGCCCCATTTTTGAAAGGGGATAACGCCCTGCCGTGTATGTCTGCACGCGCATGTGTGCACGCGGAACTACTTAGGCACACAAATATTTGTTCTAAAATATAATAGAACAAACCAGTTCCATTTATGATTTGGAAAATATACACAATTGGAAAGATGGCCTATTCCAGTGTTTTTCAAGCATTTTTTCCTATGACCCTGTGCAATAATATCATATACCTTCACGATCCTATTCCTGAGCTTAGTCTGAAAATGTCTGACATGTAATATGCTTTTGACTCATTAGCCGAGATGTACTGTGTTACATCAGTACATGAGGTACTGGTTCCTCTCTATTCGGCCCTGGTAAGGCCTCATCTAGAGTATTGCGTCCAGTTCTGGGCTCCACGATTCAAGAAGGACGCAGACAAGCTGGAGCGTGTTCAGAGGAGGGCGACCAGGATGATCAGGGGTCTGGAAACAAAGCCCTATGAAGAGAGACTGAAAGAACTGGGCATGTTTAGCCTGGAGAAGAGAAGATTGAGGGGAGACATGATGGCACTCTTCAAATACTTAAAAGGTTGTCACACAGAGGAGGGCCAGGATCTCTTCTCGATCCTCCCAGAGTGCAGGACACGGAATAACGGGCTCAAGTTAAAGGAAGCCAGATTCCGGCTGGACATCAGGAAAAACCTCCTGACTGTTAGAGCAGTGCGACAATGGAATCAGTTACCTAGGGAGGTTGTGGGCTCTCCCACACTAGAGGCCTTCAAGAGGCAGCTGGACAAGCATCTGTCAGGGATGCTTTAGGGTGGATTCCTGCATTGAGCAGGGGGTTGGACTCGATGGCCTTGTAGGCCTCTTCCAACTCTGCTATTCTATGATTCTATGATTTTAAGGAGATTCTTTATAATGAATCAAATACAACAAATAAAATAAATAAGTTTAAAATGTACCTGTTCAGTGTGACTAGGGGGCCTTCAATCAGGGGCCTTAAAGGTGCAGGTGAGGGGGAAAGACATGCTTTTCCCAGCATCAAGATAGTGCGTAAATCCCCCAGCCACCCTAATGGCTGCTGCTATTAGCATGGCGGGGAAATTTATGCACGTTATGGAGGCCAAGGAAAGCGAGCTTTCCAGCCCCCCTTCAGTCGCAGCCTTAAAGGTCTCTTAACACAAGGTAGCCATGCCCCGATTGAAGCAGAGGAGGAGTCTACTTTCTGGGGTCTACTTGTGACCCAGTGAATAGTATTGCGACCTGTACTTTGAAAAACTATGGTCATTCCATAATATGCATTTAAACCAGTAGACCAGCAATGGGAAACCTGTGGCTCTCCAGATGTTGATGGATTGCAACTCTTGTCATCTCCAACCACTTGCCTTGGTAACTGAGACTGATGGGAGTTGGAGGCTGGAGGGCCACATGTTCCCCCCTACTGCAGTGGCCAAATTATGCTCTAAAATCCTTGTGTAGAAGCCCCAAAGATGCAGCCATTGGCAGGATGTAAAATAGGAGCCAGCATATCATGCTGACAGCTGCCACTTCCCAGTTACTCTTTGCATGAACACCCATGACCCATATTTCAGCCACGAGAAAGGGGTGCCTGTGAATGTGATTGACCAATCTGGTATGCCGCTTCCTTCTGCTGTCTGTACCCACAAGACCACGGTGCGCTGAGAATTTTAGAGCATATGAACTTGGCTAGAGATAATAGACAAAGGTCAGAGAGAAGAGTTAAGGGTAATCAGCTCTATCTTTTATTTAAAAATGCTCAGCCTTTTTTGTGGTAGCACCAAAATTTCTGGCACTAGTTAGATGGATGCCAAAGTTACAAAAAAAGGGGTTAAATTTCCCCATTTGTGATTGTCAAAAATGGTCAGGATCAAAAATAGTCAGGAATCAGAAAGGTTATAGAGACAAATTCAACAGGTAGCTGCAGAGCTATGCTTGGAAAGAGGGCGTGAGGGCTTTCCCCTGAAAATAAGAGGCTTTTCTTTCTTTCTTTCTTTTAAAGAGGAGGCATTCCCCATCTTCACACACACCCTTGCTCCTTGTTTTGAAATCTGTTTTAGGTTTAGTCTGTGCCAAACCAGGCTAACAGCAAATTAGGTTGCAAATATATTTAATTACAGTGAAAATGTATTCTAAGCGTGTTCGTTCCTCCAAGAAGCACCGAAGTGTTTTTGGTGCCATAGCAATGAACGTTTTCTGTTGTCACAATATCTTTATCTTTGAGAAAATGTAATCCTTTTGTGCTAAACTACCACCTGTCTGTCCCAATCCTATGGTAACTTTTTCAGCAAGGGTGATTGCATGCATGTTTATTCTCAAACAATCACATTAGTAACCAAAGGGGCATTTAGACAAGCCCTCGCCTCATGCATGTGGATATGGAAGTGGGACCTGCCCCACACCTTCCACTTAATATCTGAATGCAACCTGGTTCTGCCCTTGACACTGTTGAATGTGTGAATGTCATGGGAAATATTAGGATGTCTGCAGAAATTAGACATGGAGCAGGTGATCCCAATGCAATGTGACTGTAAGAGAGAGGAATGTGAAACTACCGTCTCAGTGTTGCAAATGACAGTTAACAAAATTCACCAAATACAGGACCTTTGACTGGAAGCAAGCAATTAATTGCTTGAACCAACCTGCAGACATCATCTGAAACCCAATTCTGTTCCATCCACTGGCTGATGCACAGCAGTTTGCTACTCTGCAGCTGCAGGGCCCGGACTTTCGATTTTTCTGCCATCAGAGACCCAGGCCAGATCTACACCAAGCAGGATATAGCACTTTAAAAATGGTTTGGAAACAGTATATGGACTGTGTCCTGGGATGCAACAGTTCGGCTATGGGGCGGTATATAAATGCAATAAATAAATAAATAAATAGTTTTCAATACTGTTATAAATCGTTATAAGCAACCAAAAAAACAACAACACCCCAGTAAGTCGGACTTATTTTTAAAGATGGAAGTTGCTGCTATGTCCTGCTGTGTGCAGGAGAAGCAACGGGATCAAAACAGTCTACTGAATGGGCCACGTGCATGTTGTTTATACTCCCTCTTTCAAAAGAGGAATGAATGAAGGATAAATGTGTGGACTTAGAAGTGATGGTAAGCAAACACGATTTCCCCCTGTGTGATGATGCTCTAGATCCTACCCCATTTGGCTTCTTCTCTGCTTAGTTTTAAACTTTATAATGTCAGTGGGCATTTGGGGTTAAAAATATCTTAAACTGTTCCCATTTTTGAAGATGATCCTGCTTTTGCTGATTACTGTGCTGTTGCTTTTTCTGCTATGTTCTGACTGCTATTAGTGTTTATTTGGTGACATTTCAAATGTGATTTATTTATTTTTAAACTGCCTTGTTGGGGCCCCTGCTGGATAGAAATATAAGATACAGAGCCTTTCTACATGAGGCTTTTATTGTGTGCTCATGCTTTAAGTCATGGTATTTTGCGGATCCTTTAATCAATGTCATCCTCCAGGATCTCTCTCGTGCTTTGCAACCATTAGTACATTTTTTCCTAACAAGGAAAGCCAGGTATTATTTCAAAATGGCAGAATGAGAGTCTCGTGTTTTCATGTAATTCTGGTATACTACAGTGCCATCTAGCGGCTGTGTTAATGAAACATACAGAAAGGCCGAGAAAGAAAACTCCCAGACAAAAGCACATGTAAATGAACTGATCTTAATCCTGCAAAGAATCTGGAAGCAGAAGCCCCAGTTAAGGTGCGGGATGAAAGCTTCATGTAGGAATGTCCATAGGTCTTCCCCACCTGCTACTGGGTCATGAAGCGAGAACTGGGCCCCTCCTTTCCTCCTAGAGGCCATTCCAACCAACTTCTCCGTGAGATGGAGAGGAAGAAGTAAACCACCACCATCTCTTCAAATAGGCTTTTATTTTATTTTATTTTTACAATTTTAAATTATTGATATCCTCCCTACCAATTCCTTATTCTTCATGTGTCATGTCTTAATTTAGACTGCAGGCCTGAAGGCGAGGACTGTCATGCTACCTATTCATGTCAGCTGTTCCAGGAGCTCTTTTTGCTAAAGGGTGTGGAGTGGCCACATGAACTGCCAAAAAATAGGATGCATCACCTCAAAGAGGAGACAAAGGAAGATACTGTTTTGCATAAAATTTGCATATGTTAATTTACACACCTTGGTTCAAACTTAAAAAATAATTATTAAAATTATTAATGCTGTAAATAAATAAATAATAAGTTTTTTTAAAAAAAACTAATATTAAAGGAGGAGTAGCATAAACAGAATTTGTATGGACAGATGGATTCCCCCCCTTTCTTTTTTTTCTTTGCAGAAATTCATTGCTTGAGGTTGGGGAAATGGATTGAATTCCTCCTGTGGGTTTCACACATCCTTAGTTTAGTCTTCATTGTCAGCCAAGCTTAGGACTGGCACAACTGCATAACTAAAAATATACTAAGGGGTTTGGATGATTCATTTGGTGTCTTTATGATGGTGAAGCATTCTGCATGGTACTTTGCCCTTCAGCCAGCTGAAAACCCACTAGAAAATTTGTAATGAGAAAAATAGAAATAAAAAGTCTAATAGAATTGGGCAAGCTCTTTAAGATAATAAGAGGTTTGCAGGATATGTCAGTCTTTTTAAATGGTTTTGCTGTTATCACTTCAGAGGAGCTGCATGCATTGGGGACCATTCATGGATAATAAATACGTGTTGATGGATGTGTAGGCAATGGAGCCTCCTCCAAAAAAATAGAACCAAAATGTTCGACTTTGCCAAAAGACACAAAAGGAGAATGACTGCCTGAGATATCAAGCATGAACAAAGTACAGATGACAGGCATCCATGATAGTCTCCTCATGTTTGTATATAAAATCCAGGAATCCCTACGTTTTGAAAGAAATCCTCTAAAAAAAAATTTTTTTTCCAGACACTGAGATGGTTGGAAGACTTCAGAAGAAAACATTCAATAAAATGGCACCCACTGTGAGACGGTCACTCTATTGTGTATGTCTGAGGGCTGTCTTGCATCACTGGCCATGAAACTAGAATGACTATTCAGTCCTTGTTTTCTGATTTGCTTAAACATTCTGTCTCACAGTCTCTCCTTTTTTCTTTTTTTTTGATACAAATGTTTATTTATTCAATTTTCCTAAACTGTTACAGGGTGGAATATCCCGTAAAATCATCAAACGGTAGATATGCAAGGTTGCATATAAACCTAGTGGATATGAAATGATTCCCAGTAGCTTCCCTTACAGAATCCCAAACATAGCGCTAAGGAAAAAAAATAAACCTGGTCGTATGAAAACAAAATCTATTGGTTTAGGATCTTGCTCGCTGTCTCTGTCTCTCTTTCTTTCCTGATTTCAGAGTTGTTGAATATATAACCCCAAAATTTAGTTAGGCTGCAATCTAGGGTGACCATATGGAAAGGAGGACAAGGCCCCTGTATCTTTAACAGTTGCCTAGAAAAGGGTTTTTCAGCAGATGTCATTTGTATGCATGTAGCACCTGGTGAAATGCCCTCTTCATCACAACAGCTAAAGTTGCAGGAGCACTCCCCTCTTTTGTATCTGGTCACCCTAGTATAGCTCCTGCAGCTTTAACTGTGGTGATGAAGAAGGAATTTCACCAGGTGCTGCATGCATACAAATGACACCTGCTGAAATTCCTTTTTCTATGCAACTCTTAAAGATACAGGAGCCTTGTCTGCCTTTCCATATTGTCACCCTACTGCAATCCCATACATCAGGAGTGCACAATCTTTTTGGCCCCGAGGGCCACATGCAGAGTCACTTGGGGCCCCCGAGGGCTGTACACACACACACACACTTTACCTCAAAATCTGGAAACAGACTCCCTGAATCCTAGTTTCTGGATTGTCCTCCTAGAAACAGGCCCTGAGCATTGATTCTTAGTGCAGACTCTTTGAGTGTGGATTCTTAACATGTCCTCAGCAATGGCAGCAGCAGATTAGGTAGTAATTTTAGCTGTTGAAGTCATGGGCTGCTGCAAATAACACCTGTTATACATACTTACCTGTGTGTAAGTCCCAATGAACTCAGTGGGACTTAATTCTGAGCACACATTCATTAGACTGCAGTGTTAATTTTTTTACAATAACAAGAAATCAATTTTTTCTAAAAAGAGTTCCTATTTATGACCAACTTTTTGTGCAACAAGATGCAGTACAGATGGTGGTTGGACATTTTCATCTTGATGGTTTCTGTTCACTTAAGGTCAAAGCATGTCTGAATAAAATGTAGGTTGGTCCATCCATGTGTGAACAACTAGCTAGTAACAAGGATTTTCCTCTTTCTTAGGGACTACCTGTGGTGCAGGTGTGAGTTTTACAGTGGGGCAGAATAAAGAAAGTCAAAATAATCCATCTTGCTATAAAGGGGCCTGATCAAAACCACATTGGTATGGTCTCAGCCTTTTACATCCATCATTTTCCACAAGATGTTGTAAATTCTGGCTCTTGATAATAACTGTAATTAAGGTGGAACATGTTCCTTATAAAATGTTTGTTTCCATTTTGTCGGTTGTTTCAGCAAATGTTGGGGTGTTATGTGTAATAACCCAAGTAAGAGTCTGAGGGGAGAAGGGATTGGATAAACCCCATATGGAAAGAGTTAGGTCAGACTTTATAGCTGTGCGGGAGGTAGAGCCTGGCATTTAAGGAGGACAGAAAGGTGACATTTAGAATATGGTTTCTCCAAACTCAGGTACAAAGGGAGCATGCAACATTAAAGGACACAGCATTGCTACCTTAAAATTTAGCAGTCAGAAGCTTTATAAATATTATTGTCTTGCAAAATGAACAAGAGGGGTGGTTTGGGCAGGGGGTGGGAGTAATGTATTTTGGCATTAAAATAATTTCTCCACTACCTCAATTAGTTCAAATGATCTGGAAAGGTTGTCTCTGGAGAAATCAATCTAATGCGCAGATTGCTGGAGGGCCTGATGCTTGCTTCTGAGGTGTTGATATGAGCATTAGTCAGCAACGTAGATTGCAATGAAGTAAGTGAATAATGCTGTCATTGCAAGTCTTTCAGAGCTATAAATTAATTAATTATACCACAGTGGTAATTGAAACCATTTAGGATTCAGATTTGGAGAATGACTGGCCCAGTGCCGCCCAGTAAGTTTTGTGACTGACAAAGGTCTCCAGGTCTCCACAGTCCAAATCCAAGACTGTAGCCTCTACACCGTATTAGCTCTCTCATACACCACACTGGCCTTAGAAAGTACCATTGGCTGTGCCAGGGACTCTGGCATTTGAACAAAGAACCACATGTTCTGTAGGGGCCAAGCTACACTGGGCTATATGTGTTCAGGCCTCAGAGACTCAGGCATGAGAGAAAACACAGGTGTGCAACATTGGCCCTTACACTTGGCAAGCACTATGATGACTCCAGTTGGGCCATGCCTAGTATACTAGGAGTTGTCTCCCACCCTTTGCCTAGCCTACAGAATAGTCTCTTCTACTTGCTGCACCTCAGGGACCCTGAGGTGGAAAGTCTAGCTTCAGGGATGGCCACCTACAGCCCCAGCCTGGCACTGATGGGCTGAAGAACATTATCTTTTGAAGTGACCTCTTTTTGTTAGCACATAGCAGCAAAAGTATTTTTAAAAAAGTTCCATGTGGCTATATTTGCAATCCAGATGTATGCTGAAACTAGAGCTGTGCTGAAAATTTCTCCCACAAAAATTTCAACCATTCCTATTCATTCTGATAGAAAAGAAATTGCTTTCAAAAAGAAATTGGAAGGAGAAGAAATTTTTGAGAAATTCCCATGAGTTTGATTTCAGGTTCTTGTGCTTACATGATTTATGAGATGGCTGAGGAGTGTGTGTGAGTGCCCTGTCTTTCATTGCACAGATATCTCTTTGACAGCCTGTAGCTTCCTGGGCATCCCATGCTTCCTGCCCAGGGAAAGACATCATGAATGTTTTCCTCCCATAGGGCCTTTTCAGCTAAGGAGACTGTAGAGCAGCGGTTCTCAACCTGTGGGTCGGGACCCCTTTGGGGGTCGAACGACCCTTTCACAGGGGTCGCCTAAGACCATTGGAAAACACATATTTCCGATGGTCTTAGGAAACTGTATTGACTGAACTATGTCATGTATCTTCTTTTGTATTATTAAAGCTATTGTTATGTATTATTTTCATTAGCAAACCATCCCATGACAATGGATCGTGTAGAGAAGAACGAAAATAATTTTATGGTTGGGGGTCACCACAACATGAGGAACTGTATTAAAGGGTCGCGGCATTAGGAAGGTTGAGAACCACTGCTGTAGAGCAATGGTGAGATATGAGAGAGAGAGAGAGAAGCCTCAACCACCTCACAGTGATTAGTTAAGATAAAGAATCCACGATTTTGACCTCTGTTTCTTTAGCGCAGCAAATGCTGTTCCCTTTCAGATTGTAGCCATACTGGGGGACTCTCTTTTCACTTGTTTGCTCTCCGGTTATTGTTCCCGCCCCACTCTGCCCCTTCTCCTTCCCCCTCAACTTCATTGGTTGTTGCCGGGTGATGGACGTGGGAGCCTCTCCCCAACCCTCGCTCTGGCTTCGTTGTCTAGCATTTTACCAATTTAACATTTAGTCGGCTGGGTGCCGGTTCTGCAGGCAAGGAGACAAGGAGAGTGGGGTTGGAGCAGCAAAAGCCTGTTCAAATGGCTCAGTTCATTTGACACGGTGTGCTGGAGGAGGAGAACCGCCTCACCGTCCTCTTTCATCAGCAAGCACACGTTCAAAGCACACACACCCAACAAAAGAAAAAAACATGAGGACGGCAATACATGGGGGTGGAAGCATGCTTTAATCCTGAATGGAGGAAATAAGCAGATTTTCCCGGCTCTAGGAAAACACAAAAAATGGAGAGGAAGAGGCGGGGTGACTGCAGGACAGTGATGACATCATATGAGCACCGCATTGCAAAACCACAAACCAGGCATGTCTAGAGTGCAATAAAACGCTGGTGTGATGGAGCTCAATATATCTTTATAATGATTGCATTGCCTTCAGTGGACAGCATTGTCTTCAATGGTCTGATCATGCCATGGAGCGAGAAGTTATAAATCTCCTTCTAATCCTGTTTCAGGGGTTTCTTTCCCCTTAACTATCATGTTTTTAATGAGCAGGCTAAATGAGTGATCATCACATGGCTGAGCCCAGCTGTGAAACCACAGGCGATAGAGAGCGAGAGCACAGAGCATCCCATTGACTTCTTCCCTTTGAAGTCCCCAGGATCCCGGCTCCTCTATGGAAGGCTCCCTGGCCGCTGCCTGGAGGCATTTTCAAGGCATTGTGTTTACCTGGTGGGAGAATCAAGAGACAGAGCAGATTCAAGGGAACCGTCTCCCTCCGCTGCATTAGAAATATTCCTTAGGGTTAAAATAATCAGCAGAGTGTGGCAACTTGAGAACTGGTGCTTACTCCAACTGACTGAATGGCCAAAGGCTACAAATGCTCAAGAAGCCAAATTAGTTATCTAATTGGGATTCTCCCTTCTGTCTGGTCCTGAGATCAGCTCACCCTCCTGAAGAAATTGCTGGAAATCAGCCTTTCTGTTTTCTCTTGCTCCTAACAGAGAGAGAGAGAGAGAGAGAGAGAGATGATAGATAGAGAAGTTCTTTATTGTGTCTTAGCAAATTGTCATTATACACAAACAGAATAAAACACAGAATAAAACACTATACAATTTAAAACTCCACCAAAACTCCATCAACTATTAAAAGTTGAATAGTTTTCCATACAGCGTTTTGATTTCGTGGCACATATTTGTAGAGCATTGACAAGGAATTTGGCATTTCTAAAGGATACATACCTCAGCATCAGACAATAGGAAACAAGTCTTAACAAGGAATGGCCTTCCCTTGAACAATCTTAACAACAGATGTATGTATTTGGTTCCTAACAGCCATCCTGATCTTGATCCTCTTTTTCATGGTCTTTCGCTGTGTATCTCGAAGTACAGCATGGTAGTTTTAAACAATTTTGAAATGCTTCGCAGGATTAACGTCAGCCATTCCTTGGGCAGCTCCAAGGCCTTCAAAGTGGGGGTGGGCTTCATGCCTGATCCCAGTTCACTTGCTGCTGCTCTGCTCTCTTGGGGTCTGAGACCACGGGCAAACACTCGATATGGCCGGCATTCCAGGAGACTGAAAGCCACCAGGTGGTCTGGCCAGGATCACAAATGGTCATTGTAGATTGGGGATTCCTTTGGAAATGTCATGGGCAGTCTCCTGCTCCCCCCTTTTTTATTGTGAATATTAACAAATCAGAACAAAAAAAAACCCCTGTTACATATATAGGAATGACGTATACTCTGGTTTCTCTTCAGATCGTATAAATCTTTTTCCTTTTACAGTCTCCAGCTCTTACCAGTCCTTCTCCAGACCCCTTGGATGTTGTTAAGGCAGCAGAATGGGAGATGGGCAGATCTGACCCATAGGCCGCAAGCCACCAGGAAGATCTTGCATTCAAGCCCCATGGAAACAGATAGGAGCTCGTCAAGAGGACCTCCATTTCATTGCTGCATGTGCAAGAGCGCTTTCCAGAGCACTGTGTTCCATGCTAAACAGTGGAAAGAGAAATGCCACTTGCATTTTCTGGCTCAGGTACCCAAATGTCTTGGGCCAGCTCTAGAGAACCAGGTGCATGGAGACCACTTCAGTAACTGCTTTATATCCATTGCTGATGGCTTTTGCCTTCCCAGTTGGTAATATTACCATTTGTTCAGACAAATCTTGTATCCCCACTCGAGCTCTTTCTTCCTGTGCAGTAACTGATAAGGGTTCTCCTTGACGCCCCGCATGAATTTACTACTGGCCTTCCCTATTACAGGACCTACTGTAGTAATGAGAGTAGGCTTTGTGAAGGGGGCTTTTTATTATTGTTATTTTGTGGTCAAAAGGTTGCATGCACTTTTTTTTCTTATGCAAAGGCTTGGAAAGGGTGGAAAGCAAAATATTTGGATAATTATTCAGGCCATCAGGTTACATAAAAGGTTCCATAGCCCTCCGCATCGAGTCTTAACAGTTAAAACCACCAAAACTGTTTTTGCAGTCATAAAACATTTAGGCAAAATGTGTGTGTGTGTGTGTGTGTGTGTGCGTGCGTGTGTCTGTATGCGTGCATAATAAAATAAAATTCATTTTTCCATTTGCTTGAAACTTGTAAAAAGTTAATGTGATTTCTTTATTTTTAAAAAATGACAGTTTACTCCCACAAGGAAACTGCCTAGAAAACTTTCTTTCAGCTGTGCAGCAGTTTAAAGAAATGATATGTATTTGTGTCAAACTTTTTTTTTTTAAGTAATTAAATGCTGAAAGAGGATGTCCCAGCATCAAGTGTGAACAGCTAATTTAATATTTTAAAGGAAAGCCTTTCCTCTTATATGATTGTTCAAACACGGTTATTATTATTATTATTATTATTATTATTATTATTATTATTATTATTATTATTATTATATTTATTATATTTATTTATTTATTTATTTATTTATTTATATAGCACCATCAATGTACATGGTGCTGTACAGAGTAAAAGTATGTGAGCTTTGAAACATGTCACTGCCAGCTCTGTCATATAGAAGTTCATCAGATGAGTGTTTTATCACACGCTTGCTACTGCCGACTTACAGCTGTGTGTGAGCCGTTTAGATAATGACGACCACCTCCCGTGCGCCTCTCGCTCATGCAGCTCATTTTTCGTTGCAAAATAGACCCCTTTTAATCTGACTTTTTTTTTAAAAAAAAAAAAAAACGGAATGTGCCACCATCTCCTTCTGTGTGCAGGAAAAGTGGTGCGATAAAAAGTACCGCCTGAATGGACCATGTGGTCTTTGTTTACTTCATCTTTCCCCTCTCGGAAGAAAGAGGAAGTAATGAGGGACAAAAGTGGGGGGCAGAGAAGCGATGGTAAGGAAACACAATTTTCCCCCGTGTGATGACGCTCAGAGCGGGGTGACTCCTTCAGCCCTGTGGGGGGCCTTAGAAGTGGGGCAATGATAAATGGCCCATCGCCACACTGGGTCATCATCTTTCAAATACCATTGAAATGATGGAACAGATCAATGATCTATCACAATTTTGGGTGGCTTGGTCTTGAGTGGGTAAGACCCATCAACTTTACAAAATTCCTGCTCCTAATGGTTATGAAAGCTGCTGGAACTGTTGATATGCATCAGTTTTCCATTTCTCTTTTCCAACTGACAGTCAAAGGCTTTTCTACATAAAGCTTTTAAACTGCCACTTCACCGAGGCTTCTGCTTCCAGATTCTTTGTGGGATTAAGATTGGCTCCTTAACATGTTTTTTTTTTTTTCTGGATGGTTTTCCTTCTCTGCCTTTCTATATGTTCCATTACACAACAACCAGGTGGGGCTGTGGAATAGCAGAATTATGCAAATACACCAGGGTTTCATGCTGCCATTCACAGAAATACCAGATTTTCCTCATTAGGAAAACAACAATACTGCTATAATGGTTGCAAAGTATGGGAGAGGCCCTGGAGGATGTCGACGTTGTGTAAGGCATCTGCAACCTACTGTGAGTGAAGAATCATGAGTGCACAATAAATGCTTCGTGTAGAAAGACTCCAATATTCCATGACTGCTGAACATGCTCAGTATTGTGCTGTCTTGCAAAGAAGTTGCCCTAAAAAAAAAAAAAGATTAGTTTGCCTTTGGCAAACGTCAAAATACCCTTGAGCACGTTGATCCCTCCCACTTCTTTCTCAATGGCCATATTTGGGCTGCAGTCTTATTGGCACACACCTCCCATTTGCTGTTAGAGAGAATGATGGACTCTGTGTGCAACCAACATAAACTTCATTGCAAATAAGGGATACAGTAGTGAGTCTTGCTACATTGCTCCAGCTTTGAACAATAGATCATTTTCTGTGTTCTTGCTGCATGCCGAGTACTAACAAGTTATCCAACGTGCTTGAAATGACAGGAAGATGAACTACGTTTAAAAAATAAATAAAATCCCAGTAGTCAGCCACAAGAACACATACTATTACCAGCTAAAAACTAACATTATTCCCTTTGCATGTTAAAATTTGACACTTGTCAGTGACAGAAAAAAATTAACTGAGCTGTATTTTTCCTTAGTAAAATAACTTATTAAAAAGTATGTCAAGACCAGACTATTGAAGTGCATTGGTAACTGTTGGGGCACAATCCACATTCCATATGCTGCTTTCATAGTGCTATATAGTATATCCTGCTTTTTATTCCACATTCATAATGATTTGACACAAGGTGTAGAAATGACCAATGAAGCAACTGGGAGTTCTATATAGGATATCGGCCTAAAATCTAAGAGTCTAAGAGATGAGTCTGTTCGGATAGTAAATTAAGAGATGCTTTAAATGGGATTCCTGCACTGAGTGGGGAGTTGGACTCAATGGCCTAAATGGCCCCTTCCAACTCTATGATTCTATCATTCTGTGACTAAAGTATCAAGAAATGAGGGCCAAATTACACACTGGGCCTGTTCAGACAACAGGTTCAGCCATGGTTATGCCACTAACCCTTTTGCAGCAAACAGTTAGTGAGCATGTTTGACCTATGGTTATATAGCCACCATGGTTAGGAATGGTTCACGCTTCTTACTAAGCACTCACAGATCCATCTCATGATGTCGTCTGACTCCCGCATGCCTCCCGTGCACCTCCTGTCACTTCTAGCCTTCTTCACACAACTAAAAAAACACCCCAGTATGATTTATTTTAAAAGACGGAAGTTGCCGCTATCTCCTGCTGCATGCAGGAGAAGCAGCACGATCAAAACAGCCCACTGAATGGGCCACATGCAAGTTGTTTACTTCCACTTTCAAAAGAGCAAGTAATGAGGGACAAATGTGCAGGCAGAGAAGCGACAGTAAAGAAATGTGATTTTCCCCAAATAATAGCAACATATTTTGGATCACAGAAAGTGCTATTCTTTTGTTATTCTCTGAGTGGCCACTAGGGGTGCGGAAGGGTAACGAGGAGCAGAGTCGCTCGGCCGCCTCCCTTGGCAACCCCCAAGTGAGTGCCACAGAGCCCGGAGCAGGCCCAGCCCTCCCCGGGGCGTACCAGAGCAAGAAGACGAGAAGCAGGGCCACCCGGCCACCCCGGAAGCCCCCAAGTGAGTGCCGCAGAGCCCGGAGCAGGCCCAGCCCTCCCCGGGGCGTACCAGAGCAAGAAGACGAGAAGCAGGGCCACCCGGCCACCCCGGAAGCCCCCAAGTGAGTGCCGCAGAGCCCAGCCCAGCCCTCCCGGGGCACACACTGGAGCAGGGCGGAGGTGGATGTATAATATTGGTGTGATGGAGCTAACAACAACTACAACAACGACAGCTTTCATATGCTATGGGATAATTCGAGGAAAATGAGTAGATGTGAGGAAGCTCAAGTTCAGAAGGCTGCATCTTCAGAGGCGCACCTCCCCCAACCCCATGTGCAAATCAGTATTGTCCCTGTAAAAGCAACAGTAACACTTTTCTCATTTGAGTGTAGACTGGGAGAGGGGATTAAATGGAAATGGGTTGCATGTGCTTACGTCCGTTGCAACCACCATCCCCCTCCCCATTGCCCATCTGCTTAGGCATTGCTAAATTATGGAACCGAGCAGGGGCGAAATGGCGGAAGGGTGGAGGCACAGGAGGAGACACTCCTAACTGATCCTGACATTAACGCTGTACCGCCCAACACTCGTGATGGGAGGATAACACAGGAAGATGGTGGTGGTTTCATCGCATGACCACAAAAATTACCACATTTTCACTGTAGCAAAATAAAACATAAAAAGGGGGAGAAGACATGAGACAACAACTGCATGATGTCGGTATTATGTAAAGCTCATGGGAAAACCAGTGACTAAACCATGATGATTGCACGAAAAAAACACCCCTGTGAATATGCCCTTAAATTAGCCCACAAACACTCATGCTGAGGAGGAAGTACTTCATACTAGTCCTTCGATATTTGGTTCAAAACCATTTTTCATTTCACCACGAGTCTTCAGTACAATTAAAAATCTGATCTGAGCTCATTTGGGTCAGAAGCTAAGCATTTGAAAATATCATTTTAACCCCTCATAAATACCTAGATATCTGCTTCTCTGGTTATACTTTAAGACCACTTTCATCCCTCACTGGTGTAGAATACATCTCATTCCATCCACATCTGCCCCAGAATGCTTTCGCCATTCTATAAGAAAAGAGTGAATGTGGAAGTGGATGGAGAGGGCGACGTGATCGGGCGTTACTTCCTTTTCCCCATACTTGGTCCACATCCAACAGAAAGAACAATACCACAGTCCCATCTCTGTCGTTGCCAGGCGATTTCCAGTTCCACCTGAAGATAAGAGAGCCACTGATCTACCGAAAAGGAGTTACAACAGCAATTCTTTCCTTGTCTGCAGAAAAAATCAGTGTGTGACCATCCATTACAATGAAAGAACATGGATTATGTTGCAAGACACCACTTTAGAGATGCTAATGATGGTGCTGTAAAAGCACAAACAAGGCCCCTTCCTCTCCTTCTATTGCTCTCCCAATGTTCTTTTCCCTTATTCCACTTTTACCTGGCAGACATTTGATCTCAAAGGCCATTGAATTCACAGGCCTTCTGAGGCCACTGGAGGCTGACTGATACGTGTGGGAAAGTGGCAGCCATTTTGGGTGCACCTGTTGTGCAGCTAACTCTTTCCCTTATACATCCTCCATTATTCTCTGGCTCATTTTGTTTCAATAAGAGTAAGAGTGAAATAGAAATCTAGCAGCTCACATTAGTACAAACAACCCTGCCTCCAACCACCCCCACCACCATCCCCACACACACATTTAAAAAAAAAAAACTTCTAATAAAAGAATAGAAGAAACTTTTGCTTTGCAGAGGGAACTCAATGGTGGATTTAGCAACAATATCGCTTTTCAGAGCTGTAGTATAATAAGGTCACTGAAAAGCCTGTACCGGTGCTTTTGGAGTGAATGACTATTTAAATGCCCCTAAGAACAATAACAGTAGAAAGATGACTTTAAAAAGAGAGAAAGTAAAGGAATAACAAAAGCAAAATCTCCTCATATCTCCCATAACATCATATCCATTACTTTGAGACAGGAGATCAAAGTCATCTAGGATTTCTAACTCCCAAGCAAATGGTTTACAAACCTTATTGTAACAACAACAACAACAACAATACTTTTATTGCTCAATCCACAGTTCGTTGCAACACATATAAACTTGACATTTTACTATACTACATATGGGGCCGAACTACACCAAGCAGGATATAACAGTTTTAAAACGGTATGAAAACTGTATATGTAATGTGTCCTGGGCCTGAACAGTTGTCATAACCATTATAAACCGTTATTAGCAGTAGTGTAGATCCTCACATGGTAACAATTACATATGGTTAAAAGTACAGTGCTATCTTCTTCCTAAATATCTGCATAAGTATTATGGGAAATTGTTGTTGTTGTTGTTGTTATTTAAGGGGAAAGACAGTGGGCCAGTTCAGATGACACTTCAGGCTCTGTGGTTAGCGAAACTGGTTCTCTGGGGTTAGCACTAACCACAAGCTGTGCTGTCGCACACAACACTTTAAGCCACAGTTAGAGCTGCTACCCCTGCTGCAGACGACTGTGGTTAGTGAGGGAGCAGGGGTTAGCAAAACGCATCGCACAAGACACCTTAAACCTTGCTGCTTAACCAAAAGCGTTAACCAGCAGGGTTTAAGTTGTCTTCTGAACGGGCCCAATTTGTAAATCTTTGCTTTATTACTGGACTTTTTTGTTTGCTTGGTAATTGCTTCTTTGCCATGTTTTTATCCTGCCCTGCCTCGAAAGAGCTCAGGGTATTCAGGGAGGCTACCACTGAAGTGGCCCTCTTCCTTGCTCCCATCCTCCGAGCTTCCCTTGGAGTAGGCACCTGGAGGAGGACCTTAGATGTTGAGTGCAGTGTACGGGTAGGGTGACCATATGAAAAGGAGGAGAGAATCTTTAACTGTTGTATAGAAAAGGGAATTTCAGCAGGTGTCATTTGTATGCATGCAGCACCTGGTGAAATTCCCTTTTCATCACAACATTTCAAGCTGAGGAATATAGCTAGAGTGACCAGATAGAAAAGAGGGCAGGACTCTTGCAGCTTTAAATGTTGTGATGAAGAGGGAATTTCACCAGGTGCTGCATGCATACAAATGACACCTGCTGAAATTCCCTTCTGTTCAACTGTTAAAGATACAGGAGCCCCATCCTCTTTTTCATATGGTCACCCTATATATGGGTAGGTTCATGTCAAGAGAAGCATTCCGTCAGGTAATGCGTTCCCAAGCCATGTATGTAGTTTATATGTAGTGCTCGGATCTGAATTCTGTGACAAAACTGAAAGTAGATATAGCAGATTAACAGCCAATTAACAGCCTCCTCTAGAAAAACTCATAGACTTCAGGAAGAGGGGCTTCTTCTTCTTCTTCTTCTTCTTCTTCTTCTTCTTCTTCTTCTTCTTCTTCTTCTTCTTCTTCTTCTTCTTCTTCTTCTTCTTCTTCTCCTTCTCCTCCTCCTCCTCCTCCTCCTCCTCCTCCTCCTCCTCCTCCTCCTCCTCCTCCTGACTCAGTAACAAGGGCACTCAGAAGGCCTATCTCTACTTTTCAGGCTCCACTTGTGCCAACGAAGTATACATTTCCTTTCATCTCTCTGATATGATCATTGTGTATGTCTTGTGAGTCTGTGGCACACTCTCTGGACAAATGGGCAGAAAGCTCCAGAGGGCAGCTGAAAACAAGAGACAGGAACCCCACAACTAACTAGACTGGTGGTTATCCAACTGGCTTCCAACTCTATGTTAAGGTTATCTAAAGAGAATACAATAGGGAATAGAACTAGAAAATTACTTTAATAAAGGATATGTTTGAGTAGCTAGACCTAGAACTATATCTCTGGATATTCCATTTTTATTATATATATCACTGCTTATATAGCACAGATGTCATTGGGCCATAAATCCACAACTCTCCTACACAGGAAGACGTACTGAAAAACCTGAATCATCCAACCAAATTGTGATTCCAACGGTGCAGTTCTAATTCTATAATACTTTAATTATTTGTCAAAAAAACCCTAAGTACTTGCATCCAACCCATTTGTACACATAACACTGCTTTCTATAGTCTTGTGCTCTTGAAACAGGCCCGTTCTTCTTACAGATGGATTAAAGAAAACACAACCAAACCTTTTGTCTCCGTTGGCACCAAAAGCCTTTAGGCAAAGTAATGGTGGAAATATAATAACACGGCCTAAGATGGAGTAACCCCCAGTCAACACAGATGTTGACTGCAGACAGAAAAGCCTCTCAGTCTGGGCAGGAGAGCAAAGGAGCTCAATATGCCAGTTTTTATGACCTATAAGCAAATGAATAGCCAACAAAGGTTTATAGACCAATAAATAGCCTAGTTCTGTATTTGTGTGTATATTTATTTACTGCATTAACACAAAGTTAATGTGACTGTGGTATTATGGAAATCGTTTCATAGAAGATGTGTGACTTCATTTTCAGGAGAAATCTTTTTACCAAAAGCGTGTTTTGAGAACGGGACATCTTCCCTGAAATTGTGCCCACTTGATTATTCTCTGCTCCTTCCTTTTTCGAGCACAAGCCATGTATTGTTGTTAGCGTCTCCATTGTGATGGGCGTAACATTGTGATGGGTGTGGGCTCCTTTCCCACCTCACTCTGGCTTTGTTGTCTAGTGATTTACCGATTTAACATTTCATTTGCTGGGCTCCGTTTCTGTGGGCAATGAGAGTGGGATTGGAGCAGTAAAAGTCCATTCAACCAACTCAGCACAAGTCTGTTGGTTCGACATGGTGCTGGAGGACACAACCGCCCCACTCTTCCCTGTTGTCAGCAAGCTCTCCCTTCAAAGCACACGCCTCCTCCAACAAAGGAAATAGCAAGAGGACGGCACTACACAGGGGCTGAAGGGCACTTTAATTCCATTTGGGGAAAATAAGCCAGATTTCCCCCACTTTAGGAAAACAAAAGGGAGGGGTGTCTGCAGGACAGGCACAACATCATCTGAATGCCATACTGCAAAACCACAAACCAGGCATGACAAGAGTGCAATAAAACACTGGTGTGATGGAGTCCAGTGTGGCTCCTGCCTTTTATTTACAACTTTCATACAGCTTTCATAGTGCAATATCCTGCTTGATGTAGATCTGGTCTTAGTAGCAATGAGTAGAAAATGGTAACAAAAGGACATAGCAATGTTATTCCCTTTGTAAACCGCCCAGAGAGCTTCGGCTATGAGGCGGTATATAAATGAAACAAATAAATAAATACCATAACTGGAAAATATTTTCAAAAAGATAATATGTGAAGGCTTCCTTAGTTAGATTTTTACTGACTGCAATACACAATAGTATTTCAGATGTTGATGTCACATAACCCCCAGTTCCAATTAAAACATGGTCCTATGTACCAATATATTCCTTTGCTCACTTATAAAACTCATACAGTATCAGATATAGTGATCTAAGATCACACTCTTGAGTGACCACAGATTCCCTAAGGAAGCCATTTAAAGCTGAAATATCAGCAGTATCTCTACACTGGGAATAGATCAAGGATCAGCATGTTTCAAATGAGCTGTATGCTCTAATCCAGGGATGGGAAATCTCCAACCTACAAGGCGTCCCCATCCAGCCCATCACCTTCCCCAGACCAATGCCCCCTCTCTCAGGCAGGGAAGCGCTCTTATCTCCAATTATCTCCTAATCGGAGATAAGAGTGCTTCCCTGCCAGAGGGAGGGGGCAAGGCTTGGGGAGGAAACTGCTGAGTGATTGAGTCCTGCTTCCTTCAGAGGCTTGTCCTTTTGGGTAGTACTTACTACTATTCTTACTAGTATCCTCAGTTCTCTTGCATGCTCTCATTTATCCCAATCAGCACTCCTTGCTAGTCAGCATTTCATCCCTACTGAACTTATTTTATTTCATATTTGGTGAAGTAGGTTATCCTGAAAATAAAGTAGTCGAACTTAATACCAGTATTTCTGCATTTAAGGCTACTAACAGTCCAATACACACATACGCAGATGTCAACTCCATTACGTTCAATGAAGGTTACCCCCAGCATGTAAGTGGGAATAGGATTGCTGCCTAAGTGTATTGGGTTCACTCTATCTTATTTTATTCCTTTCATAAAGTACACATCTATTACAGAGAGTGAGGGAAATGTCCAAGTCCAGGATGAACATGTGTTAGATTCTTAACTAGTATGTTGGATTTTAGTATAGTTTCCAGAATTTACACAGCAGGATTTGGTAATGAAGTAATGGAACCACAATATTCAACCTGAATGCTAATTTAAAATTGTGTTTGCTTACTTGCAATCTTGGTGACAAGTCTGTTGGCTGGCTTGTACTATGGCTGAAGGCAGAGAATATTCCTTCTTGCCTTACATTGATTGCGCACCAAAGCCATCTCCCATCTGCAAGAGAGCTCAGAGCATTCCCAATACATTTGGCTACAATTTAGAAACAATTTCTCAAAGCCTTTGTATGCATTAATGATACTCTCCCACCACCACCACCACCACTAACACTACCACCACCTCCTCCTCCTCCTCCCTCTCAATTTATGGTCCAGGAACACACAGAATTGTCTTGATGGATTAAGCAGAGACAAGGCTGTATCAAGTAAATTAAAAATGAAATAGTTACAGCTGTTGGAATGGTTTTGAATCTATAGGAGGTAAAACTCTTTCTGTTCTCTGGGGGATTGCAAGTAATCCATGAAGCACCACAAATATAGCAGGTTGAGATGAGGGCAGTAGCTGTCACTTGGAAGGAAAGTGCCTCAGTCTAAACCTTGACCTTAGTTTGAGTAACCGGAACGCGATGCTATGCATTATTGCCTTCAAATTCCTGCCATACTTGCTTTTCCCCACAGCAAAATGAAGACAAGTGGATGATCACTGGAAGACAATCAAATGGACTTACCTGGAAAGACAATTTAGGGACCTCATTTCTCCAGCAGAACTTCCTTGTCTCTATCGACCCACGGGTTATAGACTGTTGTCTATGGAGTTGTGCAATTGTGCAGAAAACATGGAAATATGTGTGTGCAGTTTAATGATGGAATGAGCACTATTCAGATAACTCTGGGATGAAAGCCTGGAGGAAGATGAAATTGAGAAATGTGGTGATAAAAATGTGTTTTTTTTTTAAAAAAAATGATAATAATCAGTTGTATTACTAATAATTGAGAAACATTAGCCATGAACCAGAAATTTCCACTAGCCAAAGTAACTTTTTAAAATAATGTTCTGTAGTTGTTATAAAATAGATAAGGTAGCAACATCCTTCCTTATGTTTCTCCAGGATGAACAATAACTGGATAGTAGTGATGTGCAACACACACATGCACACACACACACACACACACCTGACTCATGTCAGAAAATTATTTGGATTTGATTGATTGATTGATTGATTGATTGCATTTATATACCGTCCCATAGCCGAAGCTCTCTGGGCGGTTTACAAAGGTTAAAAACAGTAAACATTAAAAACAAATATACAAAGTTAAAAAACATAAAAAGCATAAAAACAACAGTATCCTTATAAAAACAGCTATTCTGGGGTCCATTTTACTTGTGTTCCTAATGAATGCCCAGACTCAAGGGGGTTCTCAAGCTCTCAGCAGGAGCTGTCAAACCACGCCCCTAAAAAAAGAAGGTGGTCACCCTTCTAAATCAGTCACCCTTCCCAAGCAAAACAAAAAATCCAGAGTTTCTGAAGGGTTGGTAACCGATGGCAGGGGCTGCTCACATAAGAGAGGCCTCGAGAAGCCCGGTCATAGCTGACAATGATGCTCCTTAGCATGCCCAAGAGCCTCCTTTGGTGCAAGACAACATGAGATTGTAATTGTTTTCTACCTCTCAATTCAACACAGGAAACACTATAAATGTGTGTGTTAATTAGGGCTCTACTAGGTGGCCATCCAATCAGGCATGCCGTAGCAATGGGTTTTCTGCACTGGCAGGGGATTGGGCTAGATGACCTTTGAGGTCCCCTCCGATTCTGTGATTTTTATTTATTTATATATTTATTACATTTATAGCCCACCTTTTTCCTCCTTAAGGAACCCAAGGCAGTGTACATAATCCTCCTCCTCTCTGTTTTATCCTCACAACAACAACCCTGTGAGGTAGTTTGGGCTGAGAATCTGTGACTGGTCCAAAGTCACCATGTGAACATCCATCGTCGATAGTGGCTAGAACCTGGATCTCTCTGGCTGCAGCCCAACACTCTAACCACTACACCACACTGACTCTCCCACTGATTCTCTGATATCCAGCTCCACAAGGCTTCCCCTGACCATAGTAAACCCCTTCTGGCAATCACTTCACCTCTCCCCATGCATAATGTTGTGTGGGGTTTGGTGGGAAGAGGAGTTGACTAATGGCAGGGGTGGGGGACCTAACCCCCCATTTCAAGCTAGACCCAAACGCAAAAGGAACTGGGCCTGATTCCAAATGAAGCAGGACCCCTCATTTGAGGCTGGTGGCTCTGATGTCAGTGGGGCAGTGAATCTGCTCGGGGTTTCAGTCAGAATTAATAAAAACTCTAAAGGAGCTTTTCAAATTATCAGTGGTTAGGAGAAGGGGATGGGACTAGGGGGAGGGAGAATGGCCCTCTGTACTATGACCTGTTTTTTCTCCTAGACCTCTAGGTGATCTTCTGGGTAGGCTCTTTGAGATGGAGTTTGGGAGCACAATGCGGCAGTGGTTCCGTTCCTACCTGGAAGGCCAATGTCTGAAGGTGATGCTGGGACCTTCTTGCTTGACCCATGACACTTGTGCTATTTAGTCATGATAAGGCACAGCCTTCCCCAACCTGTTATCCTCCAGATTTGGGGATTTATTTATTTATTTATTTATTATTTGCAGTACTTTTATCTGGCTCCTCAGCCAAAAGACTCCTGGTGCGGCTGACATTTGATCACCAACACACAATAATCCCAGCCCACAGGCTTACAACCTAAAAAGACATGCCACACAAGGAAAAAAGAATGGGAAGTTGGTCTTTCAGTGGGGCTGGTAGGGCACTGCTTCCCCCTCTCATCTCAATCAATACAGCCTCCAGGAATGGCTGCTGTTTTAGAAGCAACATTCGTCCTATGGTTCAACTCTCACCAGTCCTAGCAAGCATGACCAATGCTGGGAATTGTCTAAAAGCTCCATCACACCGGGGGTTAACACTCTCCCTGCCTTCACTTCTCTCCCTGTGTTTCCATTCCTCAGTTACTTCCTCTTTTCAAAAGAGAAAGTATACAAGAAGCAGGAGGCCCATTCACTCCGCTGTTCTAATGGCGCTGCTTCTCCTGCACACAGCAGGAGAGAGCAGCAATTCCGAGTGTAAAAAAAATCGGACTTAAAGAGTTTTTTTTGTCTCCGAAGAAGGCCAGAAGGGGCGGAAGGTGTGCGGGAGGCAGACGACGTCATGTGAGGGGCCTGAGCCAACTCCGTGAGTGCCCAATAACGAATGTGCAATAAAACGCTCGTTGGATGGAGCTCTAAAACATCTGAAGAGCACCTGGTTCAGGAAGACGGCTATAGCAAGTAGGTAACACATCGTCTGATTGTGTGTTACCCTCACACAAAATCGCTGCAGTGATTTTATGAATGAGGAGAGCAGGCTAAAGACTATCCCCGGCAAAAGCAACTACTGCAGGAAAAAGAGGGGGGAAGGGGCAGCCCCACCCTTTGAACACGCCACTGCTGAATCACAGCCATCTCCCAGAAGCAGGCCCAGGATTTAAGGTGGAGGAACAGGGCACACTGCAGGGGAACCACCTGGGAGCTAATGGACTAAAAGGACTTTCAGAAAATATGGCTTTTCAAGAGGGAAGCATCTGGATGGCTGCAGATTGGTGACAGCGTCATGTGTCGTAAAGGATCTCAAACTGCTCTCCCTGCGCACCAAATCGCTCACGTAGATGGCCTCCAGCTCTGTGTGCTAGGGGTATTCCGTGGAGGCAAGTCAATTTCAGTTTCCAGCTTTATTAGTCTGGCATGAAATTAACATCCACTTTAAACAAAATGTGAAACAAATGTTGGCTCAATGTGCCAAAGAAAGCAAAGGCGCGCTTGGACTTTGCAAAGGGGAGATGCAGCCACAGAGGAGATCAACATACTGTTCTGTTGATTACCTTGCACCTTCGCAATTAAATTTGCGGTGCATCTCAGGTTGTAATGAGTGCTTTGGAATGAGTTCCCTGATTGCACCACACTCAGGCAACTCCCTGGAGTCATTGGTAGAGCAGACAATAGGATGCAGATTTCGCTTCGGGGAGTTTGGCAACCTTCACAGGTGAATGGGAAAACCCTGCCAGCATGCACACATGCCAACATGGAAAATCACAGCATTAGCCTGGGCTGTGACAAGGGGAGAGAAGGCCTTTTAATAATAAGAGTCTCGCTGTAGTGATGAATTGTTCAGGACTTCAGCCCCTCTGTGATATGAGGCAGAGAGGCTGAAGAAAAAACATCAGGTCAAGGCTCTGGCAGACCATCATTGCCCTATTCTCATGCCGTCTTTGGGCAGAAGAGCATTAACACTGTCAAGTTCCATTATTTAAGCAATTTTGACTTCAAAGTCAATAAAATCTGTCAACTAAACAAAAGAAAGCTGCCACAGTCTCCAAAGTACACTGTATGAACATCAGGTTTTGACCCCCAAGCATCGTTCCCATTGGCTGGGAATGATGGGAATTGCAATCCAACACATCTGGAATGCACTAGTTCAGGGAAGGCTGTACTATATCATCCATGAACCTGAAATGGGTTTTCAGTGTTCGATATACATCTCCACCTTGCACGGTCCGCCTTTCAACATCCAGTGTATACCTTGTGCATTCCAAGCCACCAGGCACCATGGGAATTGTAGTTTGTATTGCAATACTGGAAAGATTTGCTGACACTGAAAATACAATGCAGCAGTTTTGAACTTGTGGCTTCTTGGAAAAGCACTGGTACAATTTTGGTTGTTCCACATGGACCTATGGGTCGATTGGAGTCCACCAGGAGAAGAGCCTTTAGTGTGGTAGGCGCTTCTCTTTCGAACTCCCTGCCCCTGGAGGTCAGGCAGGCACCAACACTGTGCTGCTTCTGCTGCCTCCTGAAAACAGCTCTTTTCCAGGAAGTATTCCTCAAGTGACTAGCCACCGTTTTATTGGTATTCTGCTTTAAACTGAACAATTTTAATATGCTGTTTTAATCTTTTTATTGTGACGTTCACAATAATCTTTTATTCTGACGTTCACCAGTCTGGAATCAATTTTAGATATGAAGCAGTATATAAATACTGTAAATAAATAAATAAAGACTTTCAGATTATGATCAGTGCTTCAGCAGCAGTGATGCCTGAGGAAAGGAGATAGTTCTCTCTCCTACTCCCCTCGCTAATGACTTCCACACTGCTATGTTCCAGACACAAGCAGTAATGTTGTGGTACATTCTGAAACATAGGGCCTTCCTAGACGAGGCCTTAGCGCGCCTTCTGTCCCGGCTTCCCTGCTGTGCGTCCAGATGACGCACAGGGGAATCCGGAGACAGGCCGCGCTGAGGCCTCCTCCAACGCGCCATAAGCGAATTCGCTTATGGTGCGAGGCCGGAGCTGGGGAACGTCTAGGGACTTCCGCAGCTTTTCGCGGCTCCTCGCTTACTCGCAAGGAGCCGCGAAAAGCCACGGACCTGGCACAGCGCTCATAGGAGCGCTCTGCCCATCGGTGGGGGGGGCGAAGGCTGGGAGGGTGGGTGGCAGGGTGGGTGGCACGGGGGGAGGGCGGGTGCAATCGCGCGGCGCGCCGCCTGAGCCCGGGCAATGCCAGGCATTGCCCAGGCGGTGCGCGGTGCGATCACACCCGCCCTCCCCCCGTGCCACCCACCCTGCCACCCACCCTCCCAGCCTTCGCCCCCCCCCGTAAAATAAATAAAAAAAACCTTACCTTGTCCGGTGTCTTCGGGCCGCACCCAGCCCCTTTAAAATAAAAAAAAATGGCGGACAACGCAGGGCTTCCGTCCTCCCTGCGTCTCCGCCGTCTGTAAGCCTGGGGGAGGCGTGCTAATGGTAGCGCGCCTCAGCCCCGCCTCCCTGCCGGCGTAAGCCGGCAGGTCTAGCAAGGCCCATAGGTTCTGATCATGGCAGTCTCTATAACAACACCATCAAAGGCAGTCCAAAATGCAGACAGCTGTGTTGATCCATCTCCCTCTTTGTATTATAGATGTGTTTAGGTTTTTCATCCCACAATTTACTGGGGCTTCTGCTTCCGGATCCTTTGCATGATATATCAGTTCCTTTACACAGGCAGACATGGGCTTTGAATCAAAGACTTCCACTCCCAGTAAATTCTATATATTTAATTCTAGAGGCACTAGATGGCACTGCCGATATATTGCATTAACATCCCTTATTGCTTTATCTCCAGTCTTTTTGAAAACAGGATAAAGGGGGGGGGGGGAGTGTGGGAGATATCCTGGAGGTTGATGACGTCATATAAAGGACCCACAAACTTTCATGAGTGGCCAATCATGAGTGTGCAATAAATCACTGGTTTAGGAATGCTCCAGGAGGCCTTCTTGCCTACTAAATTGGTCTCTGTTACCCAATCAAGGCCAAGCCACCCCAAAATAATTTGCATTACAACAGGGATAGCACACAACAAAATCATTTCCCCCAAACTACTGTGAAAATGGTAACTTATGCACAGAGTGAACAGGGAAGCCTGAGAGAACCCCATCAGTTCTTTTGGTTCTGAGAGGCTTGGAGGGGTGTGTGGGGACAGATGGGAGGCAAGACTGGAGGAAAGGCTTAAATTCCTCCCTGGCTTCTCAGCAGTGGCCCCACACCTGTGGAAAAACTCCCATCGGAGGTCCGCCATGCACCATCCTTGCAGGCTTTTAAGAAGGCCTTGCAAACATTTTATTTTACCTAGGGTGACCATATGAAAAAGAGGACAGGGCTCCTGTATCTTTAACAGTTGCATAGAAAAGGGAGTTTCAGCAGGTGTAATTTGTATATATGGAGAACCTGGTGAAATTTCCTCTTCATCACACCCTGCCCTCTTTTAAATCTAGTCACTCTAGTATAGCTCCTGCAGCTTTACTGCTGTGATGAAGTGGGAATTTCACCAGGTTCTTCATATATACAAATGACACCTGCAGAAATTCCCTTTTCTATGCATCTGTTAAAGATACAGGAGCCCTGTCCTCCTTTTCATATGGCCACCCTATTTTACCATGGCCTTCCCATGCTGCAGTTGTTGTTGTAGCTGGTTTTATTATTTGTTTTATTGTGTTTAATTGCTATTTTATTTTGTTTATGTTTTTATTGCTTTTAATATTTTAACTGTTTTTGTGTATTTTATTGTTGTAAGCTGTCTTGTGAGGACTTCTGCCTTGAAAGGCACCAAGAAATGTTGTTATTATTAGTAGTAGTATTGAGACAAGCATTACAAACCCACCTAGATTTGCCCTCTGAACTATACATGGAAACTCATATAATGTCTTGCATATAAAAATAATTTACATTTTTTTAAATGAAGAAGTTATAAACCTGATATCTTTATAATGCTTCTGCATCAAAAGGATTTATTTAAGTCTTTCTTTGTTTCCCCAAACCTTGTACTTATATCCTTGGGGAATAATGATTCATGTATTGTTTGGAGTGAATTTGCTATAATCCACCCTGAACCCATGATGTTAGGTGGGCTATAAATATAAACTATTAACAGACACATAAATATGGCTTCCTAGCAGGGCATGATCTATGCTAGCCTACCCTTGATAGGCCATGTTGTCATGTTCTGCTATATTCCGACTTCTATGGTAACCATGAGATTTTAGATTAGGGTGACCATATGAAAAGGGGGACAGGGCTCCTGTATCTTTAACAGTTGTACTGAAAAGGGAAGTTCAGCAGGTGTCATTTGTATATATGGAGAACCTGGTGAAATTTCCTCTTCATCACAACAGTTAAAGCTGCAGGTGCCCTGCCCTCTTTTAAATCTGGCCACTCTAGAATCATAGAATAGTAGAGTTGGAAGGGGCCTAAAGGCCATCGAGTCCAACCCCCTGCTCAATGCAGGAATCCACCCTAAAGCATACCTGACAGATGGTTGTCCAGCTGCCTCTTGAATGCCTCTAGTGTGGGAGAGTCCACAACCTCTCTCGGTAACTGGTTCCATTGTCGTACTGCTCTAGCAGTCAGGAAGTTTTTCCTGATGTCCAGCCTGAATCTGACTTCCTGTAACTTGAGCCCGTTATTCCCTGTCCTGCACTCTGGGATGATCAAGAAGAGATCCTGGCCCTCCTCTGTGTGACAACCTTTTAAGTATTTGAAGAGTGCTATCATGCCTCCCCTCAATCTTCTCTTCTTCAGGCTAAACATGTGCAGTTGTTTCAGTATGGTTCCTGCACTTTAACTGTTGTGATGAAGACTGAATTTCACCAGGTTCTCTATATATACAAATGACACCTGCTGAAATTCCCTTTTCTATGCAACTGTTAAAGATACAGGAGCCCTGTCCTTCTTTTCATATGGTCACCCTATTTTAGATAGGAGACCAATAGCTGGAAAAATGCATGCCTATTCCAATGAATCAGGGCCTGAGTAATACACTTCTTCAACATGATAGTTCATAAGGCTGAGAAACTCTCTTATTCCTGCATTAATGTAGTTCACAAAGTGCAAGAAGAAGTACATGGGGTGGGGGATGATGGGACAGCATTGGTCCTTGATTGACAAATGAGGTATCATTTGTTTTAGACACACATCTGTAGTGCAGATAGAGGCAAGCAAACCCGAAACATGAAATACATGTGTGTGGCTTGCCAACAGCACATCCAACAGCCAAAGGGTTGCCTGGACATATGCATCCTGTTCAGTTTCTAAGAAATCAAGAGGCAATGGTCCTTGTTCTTAGTTCTAAGGCGTGATCCACCTGTATATCCCATCCAGGCTTATCCCTAAAAACTCCCTTCTCCACATGGTTGCTCCCCACTCCCCATGGGCATCTATCCACTATTCCATACCTTAAATGGTTTTTTATTCTTAAGGCAGGCCTACCCAGATGAAGTTTAAATCTAAGAATTTTAAGATGTCGTGATTGTTATTTTAATGTTGTATTGGTTTTATGTGCTCTTTTAATCCATTTTATGTATTTGATATATATTGTATTGTTGTATTTAATGTTGTTCTCTGCCTTGATCCAGAGGGAGAGGCAAGTAATAAATATATTATTATTATTATTATTATTATTATTATTATTATTAAAGTTACAATGATATTCCCCAATTTACTGTATTTGGCTTTATTTGTGCTTTTATTACTTATTCCACATTTTCAGTATTTTCCATGTGCTTCATGTCACTTCCATTCAGAACTCTTTTACGTGGAAACCTGGGCTCCTCTCCACCGGCTAATGTGTTGAAGTCTTTATAAACAGCCTTGTTTCATTGTTTTCTCCTCACGTTTCATTCCCGAGGGAGTGTGACTCAAGTTATGTTTGGTCCAAATCCGAATGTTCTGTAAGGTGGAAAAGAGGAAGGAGGTGAGTAGGCGGAAGAAAAGCAGCCATGAATGTGATAAGCAATGGAAAATAAGAAACATAAAACTTGAATAAGTTGTAACTCATAACGCACCTTCTAATAAGTAAAATATAATGGGGGAGGATTTCAGCGCAGGGAATTGTTAACTAATATTAACTAATGTAACTACTCATGTTAACTATTGTAAAGCTAGGCTTTATGCTTAGACATTTCTTCGGTTCCTTTGAATGAAAGGGAAGTAACTCCTAGCTATAACTGAAATGGCTGAAATGGCTTGGAACCTGGAATCTTAAGGAGTCCATTCCCCTATAGTTATCTCTCCCCTCACCACCACCACCACCATCACTACTCTATTTCCCCAACCAACAACTAAGGTCCTGTCCTGTGTTCCTTGTCTAGAGACAGGAGCTTTTCAGTCAAGGAACAAGTGCTTTGGAATGCCCTCCCCAGGGAGACCTGTTTTTGTCCCTGTTTTTTTTAAGGTACTTATTTAAAGAAGCACGTGGCACTCTGTATGGTTCTGGTTTTGATTATTGGTACTGGTTTGCTTATTTTTCTATTCTTGTTTTATTATGTATTATTTCCGTTATTCGAATTGTTACCACCTTTGGTTTCTCAGGTGGGATTTAAAAAATTAAAAATAAACATAAATCATAAGCAACCTTCTGCCATTGCAGTTATCTAGCTCATGGGGTGACTTTGGGCCAGTCACAGACTCTCAGCACATCCTACCTCACAGGGTTGTTGTTAGTTATTGTGAGGATAAAATGGAGAGCAGGAGGATTACGTACACCGCCTTGGGTTCCTTAAGAGGAAACTGGCACGACATAAACGTAATAAATAAATAAATAAATAAATAAAAGCTCAGGCTTAGCTACCAGCAAATCTGCTTAGGCCTGATCTACACCTGCAGCCCTCTCGCAACAGAAGAGGGCTGTGCCACGACACAGGCTCTGAACACTAGACCTCACGTCTGCCACCACTTCTTATGGGGTGGCACAGGCTCTGAACCCCAGACCCGGCCGAGGCTACTCCCTGCTCAAGCCCAGCACCACCGCTTGATACGCCTGAGGCAAGGGATAAAGCCCACCTTCCTCCAAACTATGTGGAGAAAGGGGTTTAAAATGGAGAAGGATTTTAATATATATAATAATGCGCTGTGAGTTATATCTGCTTAGGTGAATGATTGTCAGAGTGGGTGTTATATGTGTAAACTTAAGATGATAAATGCCAAACAGACATGTGGGATTTTTGTGGTAGTTTTAAAAACAAAACAATTAAAAATTTATTTTTAAAAGTTCATAAGCTTTGTTTCAAATAACAACATTTAAAAACCTTTTTGAAACCTTTCATACAATCCGGTCACTCATTCACATTCGCGCTTTCCTTTTTCTCACACAATCACTCTTGAACTTTCTTTATTATCAGTATTGATTAATATACATCAACTACGTGCACACCACACCCTAAAGACACCACTCACTACACTGACCCTCAAATTTCCCAGAATTTAAGTACCATAAACACAGAGAGCACTACAGACTCTAAGAGTACCTAACAAGTCTCCCTGAAAAGGTTCTCTCCAAAAGAACCTCTGAAAAGAACAAGAACAAGAACTCCCAATCCCCTCAGTCATTCCCTTATATATATCACTCCTCCCCCCTCCCAAGACATTCTAACTCTGCCCACTCAGGCCAATATTCTACAAACCACAGACTTACAAACTGCAGACATACATTTGGAATTGACTTGTGGGGTGTAACGCCACAGGCTGCTTCTGAATTTTCCCCACTTCTGCAATTGGTGATCACAGGGCACAGGCAGCCAATGTTTACCAGAGTGCTGTTGTGGGAGCATGTGTACCCTGTTACTCTGCTTGTGTATGTATATCAGTAGAAGTGTGTGGGGCTAGGGAGATAGGTACAGGAAAGAGGTTTATTTATTTATTTATTACATTTTTATACTGCCCAATAGCCGAAGCTCTCTGGGCGGTTCACAAATGACTCATGAGGGATGCGCATGGGTGCTAAACCTCAGCAACACATGGGTGAGATATGAACTCTGTCGAATATGTGCTCCTGTGCAGAGATATGCTTGTATTAAAAAAAAACCAAGCACACTCAGCAGTAAAACAGGCCAATTCCCATCCAAAACATGCAGTAAAAATGGCAGACAGATCCACTCCTGCACACCTCTGATACTTATGCACACGTCTCTCACAGCTGATTGGCTGTTCACTGAGCAAACAGCAACAACATTGCAAAGGGGGGGGCACAGCGCAAATGCTCTTCGGAATGGATGTGAGAGAGCCAGAAAAACCACGACAAAAGCATTCAGGGATATTACAAGAAAACTGAGAGGTGGGGCTGAGATCACTGCAGGAGCAGGTGAACATGACCCGTTAGTGATGACTGCGATACAGTCCTGCAATAAATGGCTGGTGTAGACTCCTCCTTATTTTATTTTATCTATTTGAATATATGTGCCACCTTTCAATATAAATTCTCTCAGGGCAGCTTACGCAATGAAAAGCAGAATATATGGGGCCTTGTTGTTGGAGAGCACTGTTCCAGTATTAATATGTGTGCCCTGGTGCTTTTATTGTTCAAAGAAAGTAAGGGTTGTATTTCTGTTCCACTTGAATATTAAGCGTGTTTTGAGTTTCACACTTCCAGATAGTTATAAATTAAACACATGAGGAAAGGAGAGTTTGAATGGTCAAACTTTTAAAGAAATGTTGTGAGAACTAGGGATGATTAGCTTAGAATTCATGAGATAAGCATGTTAACTACAAGTTCAACCTCAGCTTTTAAAGCTCAGCTAAAAACTTTTCTTTTTCCTAAAGCTTTTAAAACTTGATTTTGTTCTGACTTTATACTGCTAGTTTTACCCTACCCAGTGCCTGTTTACCCTACCCTGTGCCTGTTTGCATTCTCTTCCCCTCCTTATTGTTTTATTATGGTTTTATTAGAATGTAAGCCTATGCGGCAGGGTCTTGCTATTTACTGTTTTACTCTGTACAGCACCATGTACATTGATGCTGCTATATAAATAATAATAATAATAATAATAATAATAATAATAATAATAATGTAATTTCTGCTATGCTAAGGAACCTATGGTTAGAATTGCCAACCAGTTGTTTTCACTGAAACGTAGGGTGATTCTGGACAAGGCTTTTATCATGTAATTATTCTGCCTCATTCACTGAATTTTATGAGGTGTCCAGATAACAGTGGGTAGAATCTAGCACAAGTCTTACTTAGAATAAACCCAAGGCTTTGCTAGACCTACCAGGTGTTCCGTCGTTGAGGAGCGGTGAAAGCGGATTTTCCCATTCAGCCGTGACGCCTCATGCTCCACACCTGCCTTCGATTTGTGGCGGAAGTTTTCGCCGGTTGTGCTGCTGCCGCCGCGAGCACGGTTGCGCAGCCACACCGGCCTGATTGCCGCGGCTTTTTTTTCGCTCGCTGCACAGTTTTCGCATGTTCGAAAGACCGCAAACTTGCGCAGCCGTCAGCGATGCTGCCGCCGGCCCCGGCGGCGGCAGCGGCGGCGGCAGTGGCAGTGCCAGCTGAAGTGCTGCTGGTGCTGTTGAGGGTCAACATTGATGCGCTCACTTCCTGATGGGGGTCATGGCGGGTGTCATATGACCCGAGGTCAATCGTCTGCATGGGCACTCTGTGCCTACATCTCCCATCATGCCTCTGAGGTGTCGGCGGCGATGACCGTCTCTGTGCCCTGTGCCCCATCCCAAGGAGCCAACCCACATCTGGCCGTAGCCATGGCAGCAGCCCACAAACAGCTCTGCCCTCTGCCAGCCTGGTACCCACACTAACAGGCAGCGTACAGCACCGCCATTATGCGGCCACAGTAGCTGCCCACCGCAAGGAGTCACCAGCCACTTTTCCGTTCCTCCGTTCCTGCGCAAACTGTCACTGGGGGAGAAAAAAAAAAGCCGCTCCGCTGCGCTGCCCCAGCTGGGGGACTGCGCGCAAATGGCGGAGGCGGCTTGACCGAAGCTGCTGACCACTCCCCCTTAGCACGCCTTTTCCTGACCAGTGCGGACCGCAGTGACCTCACATTCTCCCACACGTACTCCGAATTACCGCGGGACGGCAGGAAAAGGCGCACTAGAACTCACTTTTTTAAAGTCGGGAGAAAGAGGCTTCACCGCAGGATAACGGCGGATCCTCTTGAACGTCATCTGGAAGCCTCGACGTGACTGCGGAAGGTAACGCGCGCTAGAGCCCCGTCTAGTAACGCCGCCATTTAAATGAATGGGACTTAAAGTTAGCCTTGACTAACTTAAATTCCTTTTATTTCAATGGGTCTACTCTAAGTAGGACTTATGTTTGTAGCACTCCCATGTTTTCCCACTGCTTCTTCCATCTTTTTTCTTACCATGGGAAATTAGTTAAGGAGGAAAAGATGGAACTGCTGCGCAATGCCTTTGGACTGGTAGCACTGAGAGCCCTCTGTCTGAAGCACCCCAAGTCTGGCACAAGGCAGAGATCCAGGGTGAATGCTGGAAAATCTTCCATATAGCAAATAAGCCAGAGGAGAAGAGTGGGTGTGTGATCATCAAGAGCTAAACAGCATCAGGTATTGTGGAGAGAGTAGGATTGCCAAAGGTGGGGTCAAACATTGATGGTCACAGAGGAATGTGTGGGTGTTGTAACATGGGAGGAGGAATTCATTTGGAGAGCAGTCGAAAACTCAGCTAAGAGTGCTGCTTCACTAAAGGCTTCACAGATCTAATTACTGAAGACAGAACGTTGGTAGCTTAGCTGTGTGAAATTCCTCACCCTACTTTATTGGAAAACAAGGGAGGAGAGATAACAATACGCTGTGACTGAAAATGACACCTCATGCTTAATGTGCTTGTGCGTGCATGCATGTGCCCTCCAAAGTAGTTATGACAATGACTTATGCCAGATGGTCCAATAACAATGTTTTTAAAATATAATTTCCTGTGCTATCAATTGCAGGGTCATTAATTATTTTGTGCTTACATTACTTGTGATTGAAAATATGTGTACGTTATTTGACACATACACAAACACCGTCCCATAGGAACCTTCACTTCTCGATGAACAGAGATTAGGGGGGATCTACACTACTGCTTTTAAAGCGCTTTAAAGCACTTTGAAAACATTTTGAAAACTGTATATGCAGTGTGTCCTGGGCCCCAACAGTTGTCAAAACTGTTATAAAGCGCTTTAAAGCGCTTTAAAGCAGTAGTGTAGATCCCCCCACCCCAGGTGTCTGCTAAATCTTGAGCTTTAAAACATTGGTCAGGTAATTTCTGTATCACGTTTTCCAATTAACTAAAGGTCCAACTGCTACATCAGGGAAAACTTCCTGATTGTTAGAGCAGTACAACAATGTAACCAGTTACCTAGGAAGGTTGTGGTCTCTCCCACACTAGAGACTTTCAAGAGGCAGCTGGACAACCATCTGTCAGGTATGCTTTAGGGTGGATTCCTGCATCTAGCGGGGGGTTGGACTCGATGGCCTTATAGGCCCCTTCCAACTCTACTATTCTATGATTCTATGATAACTGAAAACCATACTGGCACTACATGCCAGCATCTGTGGATGCATTTAAGCACTGAAAGTTTCCACTAATGTTACCAGTCCCGTTCTACAATTGTTTCATTCAGGAGAGAGAATCTCTAGTATAACAAGGTTCAAGAGCTCTCACCCAGACCAGGTTTTAAGTAAATCTGTATATTTACCATAATTTGGACCAAGGCCTGGGCTTCAACATGTTCTCCAGATAAGTGAGCTGAATAAGTCTCATTGCACCTATGGCTTAGTTCTCACAAAGAAGGTAAACTTAATGTCTGGGCTTTGCTATTTTGGGCTGCAGTTAGGGTTGACAAATGATTGAATGCCCTCAATGCAAAATTCCCCGCACATAGAAAACTAGAATGTCAAGGAGAAGGGTAGGCTAGAACATTCTCCATAGCATGCTATTTTTGTATATGCTTCGGAACATCTGATTTAGAGCAGTCATGTGAGCCCTTGCAGTCCAAAGTGGTACAGCCCAGGCAGAGCTGACAGTTACGTCCTCACTGAAATCTAAGTCTACAGGTGAAGTAGCTAAATCGTTTAATCAGCAACTGAAATATAGGTGTACCTCGTTTATCAACTGCTACTCACATTTGCATTTGGGCCACTTTTGATTAAGCCACTTAAATTTGGCATGGAGTACTATCATCTTCTTTGAACATTATAACAACTGTTATAACATGGTTAAGAGATGTGTGGACATCCAAAACAGGGGCAGTTACATGCAATGTCTCTCTTTCCTTCTGAAAAACCAGCTACTTGTCCTTGAACTTTATAATTTTGAACGTTAATTTCCTGCTGCCAGTATATATTGTTACATTTCTCAACTTGTTTCTCTTGCTCTACCAAGTACCTTATAAGGGCACTCCACTCGCTTGACTAAACTATCCCATGTTACTCACACTGTGATCTGACACATTTGGAAGACACACAATTTTGGGCCAGCTGTATCAGACAGGGAGTGGCCTATCTGTGGCAGGATAGAGCCAGGGTCATAGTGGGAAATGTTCCCTTAGCAATTGATGTCACTTAAGGTAAATCCCCACCCCCACATCATTCATGTTCCAGAAGGGCTTATTCTCTGAATACATAGGACCAGGGTTAGTTGCTACAAATGGCCACCTGTCATCTAGCCAAATTAGACAATATGCCTTTGTACCCAGATGATCAGAAATTGCAACTTGTGAAAAACTAACCTGGAAAACTATCTGCTCTCCAGATCCAAGGGTAGCAAAATTGGTGTGGGTGTGGCAGTTTTGGACAAACTAGTGGACAAAAATCACTGCTTGTCAGAATCTGGTACCCAGACAACTACCTTCTTTTCTCTAAAGTGACAGAAATAATCAGCCCTGTTTTGCAGGGCCCTGGGGCAAGATACCCTCAATGGGCCTCTTCCCTCAGTATGTCCACCTCTTCAGTATCACTGTCACCAGCTGTTCTTGCTCCTCATCCTCTTTTTCATCATTGCTACACTTGTTTGCTTGACAGGAAGAGAGCCAATGAGCAAGGAGGAACCTCCGCTGCTTGGGCCAAAGCAAGAGGCAGGTAAACAGTCAGGTTGAAATAGTAAAGAGGAGGAGCAAGTCCAGAAGGCTCTTGTTGGTGGGACCCTGCTCACCAGGTGACCCCTCTGGGAAGTTTACAAAAAATTAAAGCATTAAAACATTAAAAATCAAGACATGAAATTTAAAACCATAAACATGCAAAACAGCATACAATGGCAACATACATTTAAAAACAACTTTGAGCTCTCAGCCAAACCTAAAGATATATCTAGGATCAATTAAAAACTCAACGTGTGCTGCTAAATGCCTGTGAGAAAAATCTTGACCTGGCACCGAAAAGATAACAATTTGGTGCCAGCTGGGCCTCATCAGGAAGATTGATCCATAATTGGGGTGGGGGCAGCACTGAGAAGGCCTTCTCCCTTGTTGCCACCCTCCAAGCTTCCCTCAGAGTAGGCACCCAGAGGAGGACCGTAGTGTACAGGTAGGTTCATGTCAGGAGAGGCGTTCCATCAGGTATTGTGGTCCCAAGCCGTGTAAGGCTTTATAGGTTAGAACCAGCACCTTGAATTGGGCTTGGAAAAGTACAGGCAGCCAATGCAAGCAGGCCAGAGTCAGACTTATATGTTCAAACCTCCTGGTCCCCGGTATCAATCTGACTGCTGGATTTTGCACAAGCTGCAGGTTCTGAACCATCTTCAAAGGCAGCCCTACGTAGAGTGCATTGCAGTAATCTAACTTGGAGGTTACCAGAGCGTAGACAACTGAAGCCAGATTATCCCTGTCCAGATAGGGTTGTAGCTGGGTTACCAATCAAAATTAGTAGAAGGCACTCTGAGGCCACCTGAGACTCCAGTAACAGAGATGGTTCTAGGAGAACCCCCAAGGTACAAACTTGCTCTTTCATGGGGAGTTTAACTCCATCCAGAACAGGTTGAACACCCTCCATCCGATCAGAATAACCACCTACTAACAGCATCTCAGTCTTGTCTGGATTGAGTTTCAGTTTATTAGCCTTCATCCAGTTAATTGTCGCAGCCAGGCACCAGTTCAGCACATCCACACCCTCACCTGTTGCAGATGAAAAGGAGAAATAGAGCTGTGTGTCAACGCACTCCAAAACTCTGGATGACTGCACTCAATGGTTTCATGTAGGTATTGAACAGCATAGGGGACAAAACTGACCCCTGCAGAAACCCATACTGGAGAAGCCACGAGGCCTAGCAATGTTCCCTGAGCACCACCTTCTGGAGCCGACCTGCCAAGTAGGAGTGGAACCACTGCACTGCGGTACCTCCCACTCCCAACTCAGACAGTTGTCCCAGAAGGATACTATGGTCGATGGTGTCAAAAGCTGCTGAGAGAACAAGGAGAATCAACAGAGTCACACTCCCCCTGTCTTACTCCCGACATAGGTCATCATACAGGGCAACCAAGGCTGTTTCTGCATGAAAGCCATAACTGAAACCCAACTGAAATGGATCCAGATAATCAGTCTTATCCAAGAGTGTCTGGAGTTGGCCCTCAACCATCTGCTCAAGGACTTTGCCCAGGAATGGAACATTTTCCACTGGCCTATAGTTATTAAGTTTTTCCAGCTCCAGGGAAGATTTCTTCAGGAGCAGTCTCACTACCGCCTCTTTCAGATGGCCCAGGACCACTCCCTCTCGCAAAGAGGCATTAATCACTTCCCTGACCCAGCTGGCGGTTTCATCCCTGCTAGATTTATTAGCCAGGAGGAGCAAGGATCCAGTATGGAGGTGGTTGTACAAACCTGTCCATGCACCTTGATGCCGAACCTAGAAATAGTGAAGGTACATTTCAGCCACATTGATTATCAAGAACAGAAACATCAACATTTCCCTCCTGCATCATTATCTGCTCCAAAGGTAACAATATCAGCAAGCAATTTTGGACAGGATGTTCTTCTGCATTTGCTACCTGCTGGGATCTGCTCCCTGGATCTCTACCTAATTTTTTGACTGCACTGGAGGTGGGAGGTTGGGTAGATGAACATGTGTGGTTGTCAGGGCCATGGAGTCAGTTCAAGTTTTATAACATTTGCTGGTTTCCCATGAGCTTCTCTTCGGTGAGATCTCTTGTCTCTCCCCACCCCCCTCCCAGCCCAAATTTCCTGACCTTGGTATGTTTTGCTCTTGCTGCAAGGTTCACTTTCTCTTTGGATGGGGTTTCCGACATGCTTTGCAAGAAAAGTCAAGTTGTTATTGTCTTGTAAATGCCAAGTGAAACCTGGCAAATCTTAGCATAATACTTTTAACATTCCTTCGCATGTTCCTACACATGTTTCACTTGAGTAAAAAAATAAAAATTCACCTGGAGTTTTGATTTGGGTGAGATTTGTTGGGAACTATAACTCCATTCAGTGATTCATCCTCCTGCAAGTTTCATGTTGTAGAATGAGGGGAGAAACTAGATTTTAGGGCACAGGAGGAGTGTGACGGAGAGAAAGTCCTAAATTAAAACATCTGGCTAGGTAATTACATGCACTAAAAAGTTTACAGTCTAAACTACCCATACGTAATTGATCAAACTATAGTGATGTGTCACTTTCACTTACCCATATTAAGCAGTGGGCTTCACCTAGCTATACCCCATGCTAACCTCCACCGCTGACCTGCTACAGTACACTTATTAAAGCTGCAATTATGAGGTGATCCTTAATGGCTAGGGTCTTAGTTCAGAGGGGGATTTTTTTTTTCTGTAGCTCACATGCGACAATTAAAGATAATTTAAAGTGTAAGTAATTGAGCTCAGTTTCTGGAAACTACTGTAGAGGTCTTGTCCCAAACATCTGACAGACGAAGTGCTGTATTTTGACAAGTTTTCTGCAGACTTCCATTAAATACCAACCAGGAGTTCTATTTTCTTTGGAGTCACTGGCCAGGAAATGGTGCTCGCAAAAGGTTAAGCCTCATGAGGGGTGAGGGTGTTGTTCACTTTCTGTACCAGGGGATCCAATTCCAACATAAATCTTAATTTTCATTCACAGGGGGTATCTCCTCCTATGTCACTTTTGAGCCCCAGGGAATGTGAGCACTTGTCCTTCCAGTGCCAACAGTGATTTTACATTTGCATCCATTTGTTCCCCCCCCCCCAAATCCTCACCTATTGCGGAGGATCTGGAGGAATGTTTCAAGATGTAAATTCAGTTCATGGGAAACCCGGGCCTCTTGGGCCTCATTGTTGCGCAGACCCAACACAGCAGGCTCACTGAATGCACACAATCTGCGAATGTGAACTGTGCTCTCCTTTTCATTCTTATAGCTATCTGACAGATCGGGTATCAGTGGTCTGCTCCATTCATGGATGAATCCCGTACCTGGCAGTGGGCACTGGAAGGTGCCTAATGATGTTGAGCCTTGATGCAGGATCTGCCTCCTTTCTCCAGAAATCCCAATGATTTGAAAAACGGTACAAATTTATAAACTTTTGTTGAAATTTGAGACAATTCTTAACTTGCTCATCCTTAAGATGAGCAAGTTAACGATTGTATGATAAAATGGGGCCAGAATTTTGGATATGGTATACCTATGGAACAATGGGAAAATATGTGGGTAAAAGCCACTTAAAGAAAAATTTTATAAGTTGATGTATAGATGATATATGTCTCATTCAAAATTGGCTAAAATGTATAAAGGTGTATTGGGAACTTGTTGGAAATGTGAAGAACAAGAAGGAACTTTTTATCATATATGGTGGACTTGTAAAAATGCCAAATGTTTTTGGATAGAAATGCACACGTTAATTCAGAAGATATTAAAGACTAAGGCCTTAGCTAGATGGGGCGAAATCCCGAGGCAATCCCCGGGATCGTCCCTGTGCCCTGGGATCTCGCCCTCACCTTTGAGCCCGTTTTTTCTGCAGCCCCAGGGCCTTGCTAGACCTACCAGAAAATCCATCTGGGAGGAGGGGCGACAGCGCGCTACAGCTAGCGCGCGCTGTCGCCCTTTTCCAGATGTAAACACGCGACGGGGCAAGGGAAAGCCCCATCGCATGCTCCGGGTTTTCACCCCTTAAAGGGCCATGTGCGCAGGAGCGCACCACCGGAAAATGTAGTTTTTTTAAAAAAATAAATAAAGGGCCCCCTGCTCCCCCTGCCCCTGATTCCACCCCCCACAATGTCTGATGTCCCCCTGCCCGCTCGCCCGTCCTCCAGGCCTGTCTCCATCCTTCTTCCCCTCCGCCCGCCATGCCTGCTTGTCATGCCCGTCCCTGCCTGCTCGTCATGCCTATCCCTTCCCGCTCATTATGCCCGTCCCCCGTCCGCCATGCCCGCTCATCATGCCCGTCCCCCATCTGCCATGCCCACCCGTCCCCCGTCCGCCATGCCCGCTCGTCATGCCCATCCCCCGTCCGCCTTGCCCGCTCGTCATGTCTGATGCCCCCTCCACGGCCCCTCCGGACGTGATTGCCCCCCCCGGCCCGATGGTGACAGCGCTCCTATGGAGTGCTATGCCCAGTCCATGGCTTCTCCTGGCTACTCATGAGTAAGTGAGCAGCCGGGGCTGCGGAAAAGCCGGGCCATAAGCGAATCTGCTTATCCCGGTTCAAGCGAGGTCTTAGCCCGGCCTGACCCCAGAATCCCCTGTGCGTCACCTGGATGAACAGGAGGGAGACCGGGCCTCACACCGCGCTAACGTCTTGTCTACCAATGGCCCCAGGCTGATCCTGAGATCGCGGAATGTGTCCTCGTGAGGAGCTGGGACCCACGCTCAGGGCACAGAGTTCCTCAGAGGCACTACGCCCATCAGGGGAGGGGTTGGGGGAGCGGGGAATTTTTTTTAAAAAAAACCTCCACAACACCTTACCTTTTGTGCATGAGCACTCATGCGCATCTTCTCCTTTAAGAAAAAAATCAAAATGGCAGGCTCAACGCCTCTCCCTCTGAGGTCGTTGCCTGCCACATGTGAACAGAGGGGGAGCTCTCACAATAAAAAATATCATGAGATCTTCACTCCTCCATCCAGCTAGACCAGTAGGTCTACCTAAGGCCTAAGATACTCCTTTTTTAAATCCCAGTCTGTCTGTCTCAGTCAGTGTAGTACTAGCTTCTTCATCTTCTTCGTGTGTGTGTGTGTGTGTGTCTATCTATCTATCTAAAATCCAAGTTTTAAATCCAAGTCTATCTATCTAAAATCCAAGCAACTTATCCACCCCACACTCCCCCTTTGTTGTTATTGTGCATGTGCGTGTTTTACTGTTACCTCAATCTCTTTATCTTTCCATTCCAATCCTTTTTAAATCCTTAAATACCCAAATGTGAATGATGTGAACTTAAATACTATACAGTTTTAGAGTGCTGTTATACCTCTAAACTCAAATTCTTAATCTAAGATGAGGACGAACTTTTAAAATATTCTCATAATAATTCTAGTACTCTGAAATCCTCACAGAGAGGACGAAGTTCAAAGAAATCTCATCCTTTTGTTGGGCTTGTCAGCTCTTGAAATAAAAAAATTCTGGCATATACAGCTGAGAACAGGCCAGCAAAGATTATGTAATCTGGAGTCAAGCCATGACAGTATCACAAAGCAAGAGCTAAAGCAAGAACTCTGCGCATGCAGAGCAGATAGCTCAAGCAGGTGAGACCAGCCACAGACTGCATGTCAAATCACATTTTTATCAAACATATGTGCAAAATATTATTAAGGAATAGACCATTTAGAATACATTGTAGGAAACATTTTCCCATTTTAATGTTGGGGAACGCTGAAGCTGTGAGTCTCATTCCAAAGAAGAATCAGTAATTGCATGGTGGACAACTCAAACATACATAGGGGAGGAGATATGCAGTGCAGATAACTCAAGAGAGTGAACCACTGATTCTCTCAGTCACATACACATTAGGAATCCATGAAAAAATATGCTCTGTTTACCCAATTTGCACCTTGTGGACCTGAATGCAGACTTGATTACAATCTGCAGTCAGAAATATACATTTCCGAGCTTGTGATACATTCTACAAAACAAAAACAAATGTTTGACAACACGTGCCCCCCTTTTTTTAACAAAACAAAACAAAACCACATGCAAAGCAAAATGCACACATTTCCAAAATGTGTACAGACACACTTTAGTCAATGGATGCATGGATCCCAAAAAAGTGTACGTTAGTGCATACATTATGAAAAATGTTTACAAATGTGTGTGTGTGTGTGTGTGTGTGTGTGTGTGTGTGAGAGAGAGAGAGAGAGAGAGAGAGAGAGAGAGAGAGAGAGAGAGAGAGAGAGAAAGGGTGGAAATGGGATGGAATGAATTTGACCTCCAAAAATATGCACCAAAGAAACCACAACAATCTCAGTGAAGCCAGATCCATCCATCCCAATCAAACACACAGAGGGAAGGAGTTTGGCCCTGAACTAGGTTCTGGCTGCAGTACTCCTGTGTAGAACGACCTTGGTTGAGACTCCGATGCAGTCCTCCTGTCCAAGCAAACAGTCCAGAGGAGGGGGCTGGACAAGTCTTTCACGAGTGGACTCACCTGTCAGCAAGGCTGGGGTTGATGCCTGGCAGAGAGGGCTCACCTCACTACCATCGTGGGACATGGACAGCAATGGCAACCAGTCAGCCAGGGCAGCTCCTCCTCATTGCCCCACCTCATCTGTCTGCCCTTTTTCAAGATTTCCCAGAGAGAAATATTTTTATCTCAAAGTCAACCAACCAGTTCTAGGAAGTTTCATCTTCAACATGAGCAGGACTTTTGTAAAGCCAATGGGTCTTGCAGGCCCTTCAAGCCCAATAAGCTGTCTAAGTATGCAGATGGCAATAAAAATGGGAACGAGGCAAACAAAAGCAGAGTTCAGAGAGTCTGACCGATCTTGAGCATCCTGGTTCCTCCATCTCTAGTAACCGCGAGGAGCCTGGAGCTGGGCACGGGGCACAGAAGAAGAAGAAAAAACCTCACCATCTGCGCCCAAGTGCCTGTGCGCTCTGCCCCCTTTAAAAAACAAAAACATGGCGGCCACAATGTCACGTGCCACATGTAAACCAGGGCGATGATCTCGCAATCATAAAATCGCAAGATCGCCTCCCTCCGACCCCCTCGTCTAGCTGAGGCCTTAGTGTGCCATCTGAACAGGATCACTGTGTACTCAGCTTAGATATACTGAAAATTAACAGTTGAAGCATTGAAATACATCAATTGCAATGCAAAAAGCAGACAGGTGGGGGAAATGGCTTTCTCCTCCCTTTTCCAGAAACAGGGGGCCCAGATGGCCCCAAACCCTCCTGGCCAACCCCCTCCCCCAGTTATTTGCCAACCATATTCTTAATTGTCCCTAATACTTGAGAATTTGCCTGCCAGTATCAGATGTCTCAAAGAGGTTTCTTCAAATAGGCATCTAATTGCTGCCCAAGACATCATGCCTCCTGAAGTTCCAAAGCATCAGGAGTTGCTAGTAAACAATTAAGTGTTATGATTTGGACAGCAAACACCATTGCCCGAGGCTGTCTTGATGACATTAGAATTCACATTGCTTAATTAAGGACCTAGCATTTGACCTTTGTGATAGGAAACATATGGTCTGCAGCTTATTTGTGTACATCCTGCTGTTCGTGCTTCCTCCTCTTTTCTCTGTCTTCTTTTTTCTCACATCAGTCTCTTATTTCCATAAGCCTGGTCTGCAGATCTGATATAACCCATCCTCTTCTGGCCAGGCGTGCATGGCTGGAGCAGCACAGCATGGAACTACATTTGCACTGTGGTGTAACTACAGGGCCCCTACATTATGCCAGTACAAGCTCTTGAACCCAGTGTCACGGCCAGGTGGTTGTTGTTGTTGTTTTCAGATTGGGAGGTCTTTCAGCAAAATGCCCTCAAGGTATCACTCCTCCTCGTTGCCATTTTGGGTAGCCATGTGTCCTTTTGGGTAGCCATGTGTCCTCTATATTTAAGGACTGTTCTTTCTTTATTTATTTATTACATTTTTATGCCGCCCAATAGCCGAAGCTCTCTGGGCGGTTCACAAAATTAGAACCATAATAAAACAACCAACAGGTTAAAAGCACAAATACAAAATACAGTATAAAAAGCACAACCAGGATAAAACCACGCAGCAAAATTGATATAAGATTAAAACCCAGAGTTAGAACAGTAAAATTTAAATTTAAGTTAAAATTAAGTGTTAAAATACTGAGAGAATAAAAAAGTCTTCAGCTGGCGATGAAAGGAGTACAGTGTAGGCGCCAGGCGGACCTCTCTGGGGAGCTCATTCCACAACTGGGGTGCCACAGCGGAGAAAGCCCTCCTTCTAGTAGCCACCTGCCTCACTTCCTTTGGCAGGGGCTCACGGAGAAGGGCCCCTGAAGATGATCTTAAGGTCCAGGCAGGTACATATGGGAGGAGGCGTTCCTTCAAATAACCTGGCCTCAAGCCGTTTAGGGCTTTAAATGTCAATACCAGCACTTTGAATCGGGCCGGACCTGGACTGGCAGCCAATAAAGTTGTAAAAGGACTGGCGTAATGTGATCTCTTTGTTGAAGGTGTCTTCTATTTGAACGACTGTCCAGTTCAAGGCCAGATCTACACCAAGCAGGATATAACACTTTGGAAACAGTTTGAAAACGGTATATGTCATGTGTCCTGGGCCCAAACAGTTGTCAAAACCATTATAAACTGTGATAAAGCAGTAGTGCAGATCCTGCCCAAGCCTGGATTTGAAGATAAAGAACCACCAGAAAGAGGAGATGGGCCTGGGATTTGCCCATCAGGAGCACTTGAACAGCAGACTGAACAGACACACACAACACATGGTCACAGTCTTCCACACTATGGTGAGATGTACTGTATTTCTATTTAAATTCTAATAATTATTTCTACATTTGCATCTATGCATTTAAATTAGCAAATGCAAACCTTATGCAAATTGGTGTCCGCTTTTTGGTTATGCGTTTCCTCTTTTGTATATAATTTGGAAGTGGCCACCCTATTGCCTTGTTGCTGCCCATTTGCTCGCCTTGCCCCTCTGGGCCCAATCCATAGCACGGTTCAGAGGGAGAAGGCAAGGTGTGTAACGTCTGTTTCTCCTGCACCTGCACCTGCCGCTGCTCACTTGCTTGGTAGGCAAGACAGGCATGAAGTAAACATGCAAGACAATAAATGCTTGTTTCTAAGAGAGCATAAAATGATATTATTATTATTATTATTATTATTATTATTATTATTATTATTTATATAGCACCATTAATGTACATGGTGCTGTACAGAGTAAAACAATAAATAGCAAGACCCTGCCGCATAGGCTTACATTCTAATAAAATCATAATAAAGCAATAAGGAGGGGAAGAGAATGCACCAAACAGGCAGTATAAAAGTCAGAACAATTCAAGTTTTAAAAGCTTTAGGAAAAAGAAAAGTTTTTAGCTGAGCTTTAAAAGCTGCGATTGAACTTGTAGTTCTCAAATGTTCTGGAAGAGCGTTCCAGGCGTAAGGGGCAGCAGACGAAAATGGACGAAGCCGAGCAAGGGAAGTAGAGGCCCTTGGGCAGGCGAGAAACATGACATCAGAGGAGCGAAGAGCACGAGCGGGGCAATAGTGTGAGATGAGAGAGGAAAGATAGGAAGGAGCTAGACAGTGAAAAGCTTTGTAGGTCAACAGGAGAAGTTTATATTGGATTCTGAAGTGAATTGGAAGCCAATGAAGAGATTTCAGAAGTGGAGTAACATGGTCAGAGCAGCGAGCCAAGAAGATGATCTTAGCAGCAGAGTGGTGAACAGAAACCAATGGACTGATGTGAGAAGAAGGAAGGCCAGTGAGAAGAAGGTTGCAGTAGTCCAACCGAGAAATAACCAATGCATGAACAAGAGTCTTGGCAGAAGAGACAGACAAAAATGATCGAATCTTGGCAATATTATACAGGAAAAAACGACAGGATTTAGCTACTGCCTCAATATGAGGAATAAAGGAGAGCGAGGAATCAAATATAAAGCCAAGACTATGAGTTTCCTTGACTGGAGTAAGCGTAACATTATTGACAGTAAGAGATAATGAGAGATGAGGAGAAGGTTTAGGAGGAAAAACAAGCAATTCAGTCTTTGCCATATTAAGTTTCCAACGACGATTGTGTTGTATTTTGTGGTTGGCCAAATTGGCAAAGAAATCTATGGAAAACAGTGAAATGGAATTAGGTTCCCCACCTCACTGTCTTTAAGACCTAACATGGTTCTTATAAGCAATAATTTAATAACAGCAAAAGCGCTAATATAGACTCAGCTTCAGGGACATATCCCAGAAAAGCATATTTGATTATGCAGTGTATTTGACATTAGCATTATTTTTGAAGCAAGGACAGATGATGTAATACTACCACTATTTATGATTTTTTTTTAAAAAAAACCACACCTTTAAAACATGTCATAGAATGGAAAATTACTGGTGATGATGGCATTTCCCACCAGACATGTTTATAATTGAGTGTTCGATATTTTCCTCTTGACTGGCTAAAAATAGAGGACATGTTCCAGCCAAAGTTAAGCACTTTGAAGTCTCATCAATTTCTAGGGAGAGAGTTAAATATGAGATTTAATCTTACTTAAATTAGTGGGAATAGTGGGATTATTGATCAAGATTGAATTTATCTGGAGAGTTCTCTCCTAACTCCATAGAACTAGTACGTTGCATGGTGTTGAGAAAAGGCTAAAGTTAAACAAGTAATACAGGGATTGATACATCGATACATTTAGGCTAGTGAGATCAGCAAATGGTTTCTAAGAAGAGAATTTGTCTGATATAGCCTTCTTGGAACAATTATAGATCAAAGTACTTAGCACAATTATATCATGGGGCAATTTTGAATATAGTTATATCCGCCTTTCAGAATGTTATTTTTGTCGAGTTTCACTTTCCTTTCCTGTTGTTGTTAGTTTAGTTAGTCAAAGCAGGGAGGAGGAATGTAGGGTGACCATATGAAAAGGAGGACAGGGCTCCTGTATTTTTAAAAGTTGTATTAAAAAGGAAATTTCAGCAGGTGTCATTTGTATATATGGGGAACCTGGGGAAATTCCCTCTTCATCGCAACAGTTAAAGCTGCAGGTGCCCTGCCCTCTTTTAAATCTGGTCACTCTAGTATAGCTCCTGCAGCTTTAACTGTTGTGATGAAGAGGGAATTTCCCCAGGTTCCCCATATATACAAATGACACCTGCTGAAATTCCCTTTGTTATAGATACAGGAGCCCTGTCCTCCTTTTCATATGGTCACCCTAAGGAATGGCCCTGGCCCGATTCAAGGAAAGTGGGTCTAACACCATCTGGCTTGTTCGTCTAGGGTTGGGCTTGGGAGCATGTGACCAATAAGCTCCATGTGGCCTTCAGCATTTTACTCAGCAGCATCAACTGTGCACCATTGGAGCTGGCACCAGCTGTGGAGAGGAGGAACGGAAAAGACAGACCATACAGAGATTATCATAGAGCATGGGAGGCATCTTTTGACCCACCCTATATTTTGGCCTACAACTCCCATCATGCTTAGTCAGCATAGCCAATGATGAGGCATAATGGGAGTTGTAGACCCAAACTTCTGGAGCACTACAAATAGCCCATCCCTTCCAGAGGAAGACCATAAGGAGAGAAGGTCAGGTGACCAAAAAGAGAGAAAGAAAACAACTTTTTTAAGATGACTCATTCCTTGAGCTCATTTCAAACACTGCTCTTAGCACTGGAGGCTCTCAGTGTTGGAAGAGGAAGAGGGAGAGAGGTCCCATGAGACCTCCCAATGAAAAGGCTTCCTTACCCCTGGTCTAGGATATGATGATCACTTAGGGTATGGAGGTTCTGGGTTCAAATCATGCACAAACCCTACCTAGGGGGAGACAGTGGCTGTGCCCTTGCCCAACCATGGGATAGGACCCAAACTCAGTGATAGAGACATACTGCTTTGCCTGAAGAAGGCCCCAATTTCAATGCCTGGCAAGCCCAGTCAGGTAGCAAGTCCTTGGAATGATCTCTGCTAGATGCACTGGAAAGCTGATGCCAGTCAGATGTAGACAAAATTGTGCTTCATGAGTTCCAATTTCTTACCTTCTTATACTGGATGAATACAAATATCATTAATGGAGCTGGATTTATTTGTAGAAGCACAGGGTGGGCACTTTAATTAAACCATTATCATTGTAGTAGCTTGTCAGATTCAAGATGGTGATTCATTTCATTTTCCTTCTCTTCATTTCGTAGTATAACTTATCTGTAAGTGCCAAGCAGTTTTCCCTCAGTTTCATCGGGATGATTTGGTGACAAGTTTCTTAAAACCTAATTTTGTAGTGTAAGGTGGATGGAAGTTCCTCGTTAAGTTTGGGATTAGCATTCTTAAAATGTATTCCTCTTCTTATAGACACCTGTGCCATTTTCCCTTTTGATTCTCCTTCTTCCCTCTTGGTTGTTACGAAATAAATGGTCATAATTAGGATGATAAATAATGTTCCAGTCCATTGCAGCTGTGCAATTCTCTTTAAATATAGTCAGTTGGTATTTAAATAGAGCTGAAAGCAATATTCATAACTATTCAAAATGTGGCCATTTCCCCAATTTTGCACTTTAAAGTTTGGGGTGTGAAATCTGAAGAAATTAAGATTTTTAACTCAAAATCCAAAATCCAGTGCTTTACATGAAGGTTGGGCACAATATAGATCTGCAGATGCTTTGGACTTCAGCTTTCAGAAGCCCCTGCCAGCATGGGCAATGGTCAAGAAATCTGGAATTAACATCCAAAACATCTGGAGAGCTTTTTCTGCCCATACCTGCTTAAGATGACTTGTTTGGGTCTCTTGACTGTTTTGGTTTTGTCAGGTTTCAAATATGAAATTTCGTCCAGTGTGCATAAACTATGGCATAGCAACTATCTAATGCTGTAATATTTTTATTATGCCATTACAAACATAAGAACTAAAGAAGAACCATATGATGATTTGTCAGAGATGATAAACACTTTTAACAACTGGAACCTGGCTAGGAGATAGCAGGCTATGAATTTTGGTATTCCTGGGACCCAAAATGCAATCCAAGGGGGCTGACTGCCTCTTTTCTGGCACTATCTTCATGTGGCAACAATTTTAAGTTGGCTCCAAACCACTGCAACATGTTTCTGCAGAATTCCCCAACCATTCCTCCCTGGCATCTCAGGTGAACTGTTGATTACTAACAAGTTTTCTTTCGACGTAAGCTGCATGTAACATCCTTGGCACACTTGTTTCTTTTGTCTTGACTGGTGTCTTGGCTCTTCCAGATGAAGGACAGAATTACAATAATAAACAACACATTGTTTCAGCTAAATTTGTTTTGGGCACCGGGTGGGGAAGAGAATTTAGTATCAGATTGGAAGTGATGCATCATCGATATGGCTACTTTTGCACAGCTTGCCCCAATTACAATGTCCTGTTACCTGTAATTCCACACCTTCAATGGGGGGGGGGCGTTTCTGGTGTTCCTGAGCCATTTAACATTTTGGTATTAACGTTTAAGGAATTCAAAGATATCTGGATGACTCTTGTAAAGCAATTGAGCAAATACAATATTGCAATGATTTTGAGCCCTACATAATTTAATGGTGAACTCTTTCCTGAGTCCCATCACTCAGGGCTGACTCTACAGAGTAGTACAGCTGGGCATTTTCCAGCGATCCAAGGTGGTCACCTGCTCCACCAAACCTGCCATTCTCTCTTTGCACAAAAGGCCAGAGAAAGCATGAGAGAATTCATAGTATATGTACCCTTCCTCTTCCAGGTTATTGGGCTCACTGAAGGTGCCTTGTCTGAAGCACCCCACCCCACCCCCCAATCCTAAAGCTTTCCCTATTTCTATAGCTGAGAATAACTTGTAGATGGTAAACATGAAAAAGTGTGGGCATATGGGGAGTCATTTTCAATGAGCAATGCCCAACTCTGGCACTTCATTCTTCTAGATGTCCAGCAAAGCCCACATCCAAAGTAACTCTCAAAATCTTTTTAAGCCCTAAAGGTGTGAGACGTTCAGGTCATAGGTGCCAAAAGGTCTGGGCAGGTGACTATAAGTTGCAAAGCCCTTCCTGTAGTGGCATCTTCTCGAATTCCTTGCCATGGGACATTTCTAGGTCATTTTTTTGGAGAGTAATGACTATTGCCACCACCAGACAATGTTGGATAAAATTGTTGCCTGTTATGGACTAATGTATTGACAGTCAGTGAGTTTTAATGCCTTAGCGTGCAGTCCTATGTATGTTTAGAGAGAAAAAGGCCTAAAATTCTGAGCATGCCTCAGCTAACATCCTGGCTTGGCAATACTGGGAAGTGTAGGATTTTTCTCCTACCAAAACGTGAATAGGATTTTGCCCCTACTTAGTTCATTGCTACCCTTCACCGTCAGTTTTTCAAGGTGCTTTGCCAAACTGCAAAAGAAAATAAAGCACAATGATAGAAAATTAACATTAAGGCAGTTTCAACACTACTGATTTATAGTGGTATTGAAGTACGCTGACAACTGCTGGGGCCCACATCTACACCAAGCAGGATATAACACTATGAAAGCGGCATGAAAGTGGTATATGGTATGTGTCATGGGCCCCAAGAGTTGTCAGTGCACTTCAATACCACTCTAAAGTAGTAGTGTAGATCCTGCCTCTATATACCACTTTCATATTGCTATATCCTGCTTGGTGTATATCTCACCTTCATAAAACAGTAAAACAAAAATTACAGGCAGCATAAAAACCAACTCAACTCAATCATTTTTATTTTATTTTTATTTTTTTGGAAACTGAAACCAGTGGAATTCATTTCTGGGGAAATGTGGACAGGACCAGTCTGTAACCCGATGTATACCGATGTCCCACAATGCAGTAAGGGCTCCCTTACGACTGAGCTGTCATGGCACTTTCAGACACAGTGCTTCTCTTTCTATTTTTTTAAAATTAATATTGCAACTGTTAACAAAACGGAACAAAAAATAAATCGTGAAAAAGAAAACCAAAGAAACATTACATACATAGGAATATCATCTTTTTTTTTCCATCAGGTAATACCATTCATAAAAAAGGGAGAGACATATGCATAGGTTTCAAGAAAAGTAGACCAAATATCCATGTACTTATCCACTCACAATGATGTCTATATAAAACTCATTTAAATGTTGATAACGTTGTTAAGTCCTCAGTCCATTGCATTATCCTATGCACACTTTCCCAGCAGTGAGCACCATTAATCCCAGTGGAACAGATTTCTGAATAAACCTGCATAAGATTGTATTGTGAATGTGCCATTGGCTCTGGTACATCTTTGTACATCTTAAGTAATAAAACCATAGGTTTACAACACACACATAGTTTGGGATGGTTTTATTACAGCAGGAGTGGAGAACCCTCAAGATAGTTGTTGGACTGCACCCTAGCCAGCAATTTCACTGGTGAAGGCTGATGGAAGTTGCAGCCCAAGAACAGGGCCAGATGTACACCAAGCAGGATATAACATGTTGAAAGTGGTTTGAAAATGGTACATGGAATGTGTCATGGGCCCAAACAGTTGTCAATACCATTATAAACCGTTATAAAGCAGTAAAATGTAGATCCTACCCTGGTTGGCCATTCCCTGGTTGGCCCATCCCTGACTTATAGGCTCACATGAGAAATGAGTATAAGAAATAAGACTAGAAATTATTATTATTATTATTATTATTATTATTATTATTATTATTAATTTATTAATTTATTAATTTATTTATATAGCACCATCAATGTACATGGTGCTGTACAGAGTAAAACAGTAAATCGCAAGACCCTGCCGCATAGGCTTAAAGTTGGGTATGTAAAAAGGGAAGGGAATTCAGCTATCAATGTATACCCTATACAAAGAGCTTCATCACACCTACCCATTTCCCTCAAATTATCCCATAGGTGCATGAAAGCTGTCATTGTTAGCTCCATCACCCCAGGAGCAGCCATTTCCCCGGGCAGCAGCAGCAGGGGAGGGGGAGGGAGAGGAAGGAAACTTCGCACAGGCAAGAGGATCTCTTTACGGGAAGGCGGGTGACAAGGGAGAGATGCACATACACACACATTAGTAAAAGCAACTTCAAAAGAGCTTACCATTTCTGTGATTGGATTGGCAGGGATAGGATTGAACTGTTAGTATCTTTACTCGAAAGTAAGCCCCTTCCTGAGTGCCAGAACGCTTTGGCTGGGCGACTCTGCTCTCGTCATCCTCCTGTGCCCCCAGTGGCCGCTCGGAGAACAACAAAAGATTTGCTCTTAAATGGGTCCAAAATACGTTGCTTCTTTTGGCTAAGAAGTGCAATCAAAGCAGGACACATCTGAGTACTTCATAGTAAAAGCAGATTATAAAGAAGAAAACATCAGAGTCCTTTGCATGCAATTCACAGTGAATGCACAGTATAACGCTGGTGTGATAGAGCTCAAAGATTCTGTGCCCAGGGAGCCAATGACTATTGCTACAACTTGAGTGTCATACCTGATGCTTCATAGGTGTATAAATACTAGGCGGGTTTATGCCTACTTGCCACACCCAAATTCTGACCATGGTTCGATGCTTCTAACAAGGAAATGTGAACTTGTTTCAAAGAGCTGTGAAATATCCGATCTGTCATGACTAGGCCTGTTTCCCTTAGGCTGGGGGAAAGAGTTTCAGGCGATCAATCAGAATCAGATTCTGAAGCAGAAAGGACAAGCTAAAACATCCTACAAAACAGCAGCTAACTGGCACTGGCTGCCTGGTCCTCCTTTATATGTGGGGAGACTGGGTTTGGTTATCCACTCAGCATTTTCCCTCTCAAATGCTAAGCAAAAAGCTTGTTGCCCGGGGGACGGCCCCTTTTCAAATTACAGCCCAGTTAAACCCTTCCCCCTTCTTAGAACACCCATCCTGTTTTCCATCAGTCCTTGCTATCCCCACTGATTGCTAGAGACCTCCATCACTCAGACAGAGACCTGCCCCCTCCAGTCTTGGTGGAAGGAGAAGAAGTGTTTGAAATAGCAGACATTCTGGATTCCCGTATTTTTTGGGGGGGGAATGCAATATTTAATAGACTGGAAGGAATATGGGCATGAAGATGGTTCTTGGAAACCAGTGGGAAATTTGCATGCCCCTTTGCTGGTCTGTCAGTTTCACCAATGTTATCTTCACAAGCCCAAGCCGGGCTCTTCACATGCCCACCATGGTAGGAGACATTATGGGAGTGGGGATGGTGTCATGACTAGGCCTGTTACCATTAGGCTGGGGGAAGGAGTTTCAGGCAATCAATCAGAATCAGATTCTGAAGCAGGAGAGATAGTGCCAGAAACATACCAGTCTATATGGGGAGTGGGGTTGGTGACTCTCACGGACTCTTCACCAGCTGGGAATGAACCTTCGACAGACCTTATCTCTGAAAACATTAATAACACACAGTCTGTGGGAAATCAGTATTCTTCTGAGGGGGAGGGCACTGAAAGGCTAGCTGATCCTAGAGTACGCCACAGACTAAAACAAGCAGAGTTAAAGGAAGGTGAGAGAAGGTTGGCCCGGCTAGCTTCACACCAAAGGTTTCTTCAGAACCAATCTCCTTGAAGTTAAAGCATTCTGGGAAAAGGCTTTCTGTTCTTCTTGAAAGGACAATTGTCTCACTTAGTTTGCATAGTTTTACCTAGAGGAGAGTTCCTAGAGGTTGGACTCTCTTCAGGTGGAAGAAGAGGTGTTTATTGCCTGAATAAAGCTTTGTGGATTACATGGCAGACCTCTTTATTGTCTCCCAATAAGGTGGGAGGCTTTGGGAAACATGACAGCTTCCCCCAACCTAAGGGGAACAGGCCTAGTCATGACACAGTCTGGTTTTCCAGACCCCAGCTTCTTGCCAGGAAGGCAGCTTCAATCGGTCTCTCCTCTTCCCTCCTTCTTAATCTTGGCTTGAATTTTGCTTTTAAATCTGTAAACAAAGACTGTGGGACATAGCCTTCTGCGACTTATGTACTCGCTCTTACGTTTCTTGCTCTCCCAGTGCATTGCACGTTCATTACGTTGGGCCTCTTCAGCTGGCTGACTATTTAAAGAACCTGTCGGTGGCTAAATATCGTATTGCTTTATCCAAGGCCAGATGCAATGTTTATTCTATTGAATTACTTCGGGGCAGATATGCTGGTGTCCCTTATCAGGAACGACGGTGCCCCTGTAGGAATATGGAAGTGGAGACGATGGAGCATATCCTTCTGTCCTATAGCTTTTATAATCAGGCCCGTCATCTTATGATCACCCCATTGTTGAGTAAACTGTCCAGAAGTTCAGACAAATTTTATGTTAAGTTTCTGTTGGAAGATAAGTCCTCAGAAGTAACTTTGGCTGTTGCTAATTTTCTTACAATGGCGGCCAGGATTAGAGCTCTCTGTGTATTAGACGAAAGTTGACAATAGCTCTAACTGTCTGATGTTTCATGTTTGATTCTTGTTTTTTCATGGATCTATGGATCACAATAAAGCTGTATGGTATGGTATGGTTTTCCAGACTGTTCTGGGCAAACACACAGGGCAGCATCTCCAAACCATAAGAACATAAGAAGTGCCATGCTGGATCAGACTGAGGGCCCATCTAGTCCAGCACTCTGTTCACACAATGGCCAACCAGCTGTTGACCAGGGACCAACAAAGTAGGACATGGTGTAATAGCACCCTCCCACCCATGTTCCCCAGCAACTGGTGCACCCAGGCTTAATGCCTCGGATACTGGAGGTAGCACATAACCATCAGGGCTAGCAGCCATTGTCAGTCTCCTCCAGAAATGTATCCAACCCCCTTTTAAAGCCATCTAAATTGGTGGCCATCACTACATCTTGTGGTAGTGAATTCCATAATTTAACTATGCACGGTGTAAAGAAGGACTTCCTTTTATTTGTCCTGAATCAATCAGCTTCATGGGATGACCCCCAGGTTCTAGTATTTTGAGAGAGGGAGGAAAATGTCTCCCTATCCACATTCTCCACACCAGGCATAATTTTGTACACCTCTATCAGGTCTCCCCTTAGCCTCCTTTTCCCTAGCTAAACAATCCCAGCTGTTGTAACCTTCCCTCAAAGGGGAGATGCTCCAGCCTCTTAATCATTTTAGTTGCCCCTTTCTGCACTTTTTCTAGCTCTATAATATCTTTTTTTTAGGTGTGGTGACCAAAACTGTACACAGTGTTCTAAGTGTGGTCGCACCATAGATTTGTATAAAGGCAGTATGATACTGACAGTTTTATTCCCAATTTCTTTTCTTATAATGCCTAACATGGAGTATGCCTTCTTTATAGCTGCTGCACACTGGGTTGATATTTTAGCATGGGGCAGGATATCACAACCAGATATGAGTACGCAGCCCTCTGGGCAGGCAACGGACTGTTTATTTGTGTCACCGAGAAAAGTTTGCATCACCACAAGCCATGTCAAGCCTGACATGTTGAAAGGCAGGTGAAGTGATTTCTAATTATACCTCTGGGAAAGGATTTACGTTGTGAGCTAACACACCTAGCACATGAGAAAGAAATTCACTCTGAGTAGTTTATCTAGCATTTCTTTCCTGGCATAACTGGTTAGATACCTTAAGGAGCCTCCAAGAAAGGGCAGAGTGGAACTTAACATGATGATGAGTAACCATTTACTCTGAAGCACCAACAGCATTTGTATAGTTGAATAAGCATGCAATAACTTGATTGTTAATAATATATGCATCGGTGAAATAAGTTCTCATGACACCAATGTTGAGAGGTGGAACAGAATTTTATTGGCATGGCCCCTGTGGCAATATTTCATTGATCCTGTTGTAACAGATCAAGATGAAGTTATTTACAGTTGCAGGAAAACAATATATCCCATAAAGCCTCACTTTGATTGACTGTGTTTACTACATTTCTGTGTTTAGTAGCCAAGTGAAGTAAGGCTTCAGTTGAATTGACAAGTTCATCATTTCCTGTTTGTGTATATGCTCATAATTGAGACCTCCCTTGGATAGTATGAGTAATAAAACTTAGGCCATGTCTACACCAGCCATTTATTTCAGAATAATATCGATGTCGTCCCTGCCAGGCCACATGACGCACAGCTGATCCTGCTGTGATCTCGGGTCAACCCCTCGGTTATTCAGGAATATAACTGACTGGTTCTGCAGCGGTTTTCTCGGCTCTCTTGTTACAATCCCAAAGTTTGCAGCTGGTGTGACCACCCCTTTGCGAAGCTGTTGTTGTTCGGCGCGAGCTCCTGGCTCAGTGAACAGCCAATCCGCTGTCAGGGGCGTGTGCATGGGCATCGGCGTGTTTCATCGCTGAGTGCATATTTTTTTAAAAAACAAATCTCTCTCTGTGCAGAAGTGTGTATATGCAGGCCATAATTCAACACTTCAAATTCAAAGAGTACTCCATTCCCACAACCACTTTGAAGGAAGAAGAGAAAGAGGTGAAACTTGTGCACAGAGTTGACTTGAACTGTTCAATATGTAGAAAAGGTTTCAGACAAAAATGGATAATTAAAAAAAGGATGGAAGGGAATTAAATCCTCTGGATTTGAGGGAAAGGGGATCATCAGACGAGTGTTTTATAGCATGCTCATTACTGGGCACTCATGGATTTTCACAGGTCCTATTCACAGTCCTATTCACGACACTGTCTGCCTCCCATGTGTCTTCCGCGGTTTCTGGCCTTCTGCTCATGACAAAAAAAGACCCAGGTAAGTCTGATTTATTTTTAGAAATGGAACTTGTCGTGATCTCCTGCTCTGTGCAGGAAAAGCAGTGTGATAAAAATGCCCACTGATGGGCCACGTGGTCATTGTTTACTTCTTCTTTCTTCTTCATAAGGAGGAAGTATTGTGTGACAGAAGTGGGGCAGAGAAGTAATGGTAGGGAACCACAATTCCCTCTCCTCATCTGATGAAGCCCAAAGTCTCATGGATCTCTATTATTATTATTATTATTATTATTATTATTATTATTATTTATTTATTTATTTATTTATATAGCACCATCAGTGTACATGGTGCTGTTATAATTACATTTTAGATTTAAGTTACTGATAACTCAGCAGAGGCATCTCTCACTTTATACATGTTGTTGAGGGGAGCGACAAGCAGCAGGATCAAATTTATAGTCACCACTGGCAATGTGGTAACCATCTTTGTGAATCCTGACATACATATCTTTATGAGAAATTCATAGTTAGTGAATGATGGGATTAATTTTTGGTGAATCATTTTAGTTTAATCATACTGTAGTGAAGCAACTGTTGCTGCTGAGAGAGAGAGAGACAGACAGACAGACACACACACACAGAGAGAGAGAGAGAGAGAGAGAGAGAGAGAGAGAGAGATTTCAGTGCATGGACCATGTTTAGTAACATTCAACTCAAGTCTTCACTCAAAGTCCATCCATGCAGCTCTAATGACAAGAACTGGGTATTCTGTTCTTCAGCTTCTGGTCCATATTAAGAGATACCAAAGCCATCTTTAGCTCATAATATTTAAAGCAGTTAACATTTCTAAGTCTCAGGATGTCTCAGATCTGCCTTCCTATAGGATGTTCCCTACCCACCTAATAGCCTTATTCACACCTTCTCCTTGCACAGGACAGCAGTGTAGTCTCATCTCCCCACTTCTCCATGTATTTCTCCAATGCTTCCCCATTCTCCATACATTTGCCCTATACATGGAAAAGGTGTGAATAGATTACCATTGCTACTGCAGGCACTGCCCCGTCTACATTTGTGCATTCAACATGACTTCTATAAATTGGCACCTATGCATGAGCAGTTGACCACACATAGGCACTGCATGTGATAGGGACTGCTGTATATTTGGGGGTCTTGATTCTGAAGAGCCCTACAGGCATTTAACTGTTCACACATAGGTGTTCCCTAGCAGAGCATGCAAACATCAGTGGGATGGGATCACAGGCATATGTGATGTCAGGAGTGGAGCCAGTGATATGGAGCAGATCTACACATAAGTGGATAAACCACTTATAAACTTTTTAAATTGCATTTTCCATCTTATTCCGCCACATGACGCTTGGCTTTTATCGTTTTATCACTTACCCTTCCTGTCGTAATATTTTGCGATGTTATTCTTATGACTCGTAGTATGATCTCTTATGTGACTGATTGCATCGTTCCTAAGCATTCTCCCTCCCCATTTTTTTGAAAGCCAATCAGCTTCCTAGGGGTGTTTCCTTTTCTTTACGCGCCCAAAGTTGCAGCCATTTTTGCACAGTCTTGCCTCGTGTTTGTCTTTGTGTGCAGTTCCATTTTCTGTTCTCGGAGGATGGAGTGTTTGTAGAGGATTTTCAAGGATTTTCAGCCATTGTCTACTACCTTACTCCTATGCAAAGAACAATGCAGCTCTCCTGCCCAAACAGTTTGAATTTTAATGCAGCCACAGAAAAAGCACAGCCTACGGAGGAGGGGCAATGGAAGAAAAGCAGAAGTGGGAGGAACAAACAGCAGATGGGGACTTGAGAAAACAATGTTAAAAATACATTGTGTGGCCCAGATCAGTGCATATCTACCGGACAAGACAACGGTAAGAAACGAATTAATAAATACATGTGCCCGGGGACGTTTAAAATCGTTAAAAATAATATGTTTACTGACTCAAAATAAGACGTAACATATAGCTGTGTAGATCCACTCATGGACCCAATCCCCACTTCTCCACACATTTGCCCTATGTATGGAAAATATGCAAACAGGGCTAGTGTGGGATTGTTGTCTGAACTTTCCAATATGCCTCAAATCCTCAACATTATACCAGTGATTCCCAAATGCAAGCTAACTATGTGTGATTGTGGAAGAGTCATTAAAGGCTCTAAGCAAAGTCACATTCTGTTCATGTGATCAGGTGTTCTACTTAACAGAGGACAGTAGAAGATCTTCTATAGTCCTGTGGCAGAGGACAGCCCTGCCAAAGATGAGTCCTATTTGGCAGAATATCCAGTCCATGTTTGGCTTAAAGATGAAGAATCGTAAGAAGGAAGAGAAATTGCCCATCAACAGTTAGCTCATCAACCTGGACAGCAGACTAAGAAGGCACACAGGTCAGCTGGTCAGTCTTCCCACCTATTGTGAGATGTATTGTATTTTTATTTAAATCACAGTTATATTTTTTACACTTATACATATACATTTGCAGATATTATGCAACCTTTGTCCTCTTTTTCTTTTGGTGATGCAATTCCTCTTTCTTTGGTAATGCTGAAATGGCCACCATAATTCTATATTTAGGAAACTGACAGAGTTTCCTAAATATTTTTGAAGTATACCCACCAACAGAATGTTTAGGAGACTCTGTCAGCAGTATCAAGATCTCAGTTCCACAAGCAGATGGAAAATGAATGGCAGCCTACAGGCAGTTCTTCTGTTCTAAGATTATTGACTCATCAGGATGGCTGAGGGTGTGTAACCTTGTCATCCTCTTAGCAAAAACTATTTCTGTCTCTCAAACAAACACAGGGTGAAAAGCAGATGAAAAATTACCTTGTGGCTTCCCCTAAGGAAAGCCTCACAGGTCCCATGTGAGGAGGCCGTCAACAGGGCCTCTCTCTTTTGATCTGCTGAATCGTAGAGCCAGCTTTTTCCAAAACCTCCTCACAAATACCGGTGTACTAACCTCAGGAAAACAAACTAAGAATGGTTGGCTGAGATCCTAGTGGGGCTGAAAGCTTTTGAGTCCAAGCCAGGCCGAATGGAGCATTCTGTTGTTGTTTTTTAAGAGCCCTCAATTCATTAAGACCAGGAGTTGGGTAACGTTTCCCAGATTGGCCATCAGGCCTCTGTACTTTTCTGCTATTGCCACTTATCCAAGGCAGGGGGAAAAAGAGGAAATCTTTTTTTTTCTTTTTTTTTTTGTGGGGGTGGGGGGAGAGGTTGGAAAAACTTTATTTGGCATTGCTACTCAGACTGATTTGCATTTCATTAAGGGAGATTGTGTTTGCCCAAATGTTATTTGGCTTTGATCTTTTCCAACCACATAGAGATTTGCTTTAAAAATAAATAAATCTTTAAGTGATGTATTTCTCCTCTTTTGGTGCAAGCATTTATAATGATAATAATTTTTACTATTACATGGAGTAACAGATTCAAAAGTGTGCTGATTGTCAATAAGATATGAGGGAGACGAATCTAATTAAAACAAATTTAGAGCATGATCCAACCAAAGCTGAATATTTTCTAGTTCAGTTCATTGCAATGGAAGAATCAGACATTTGCTTATATCTTTCTCATTGGAATGATTAGGTCATAAAAAGGCTAAGCTTTGCTGGTGCATAGGTGTGAGCTAAAAAAGTTAAGTTTTGCTGTAAACAGGGCACTTTTCACGAATACTTTTTTATGTTTCAGAAACTTTTTGAGAAGGGGCTCAAAAGTGGCAGAAAGTGTTTGTCCAACTCTTCTCCCTTGATCCCATTATGTTAATAGCCACACTCTGTCCCTCTAACTACCATTCAGTAAGCAAGTGAACTCCAAGCCCTGCCCCTGACATCTCTTCAGAGTGAGGACCATTTGATAAAAGAAGCATTGCTCTCCCTCTGAATTGGCTTCCTTTGCCCTCTGTCTGTTTACATTCTCTTCCCCTCCTTATTGCTTTACTATGATTTTATTAGATTGTAAGCCTATGCGGCAGGGTCTTGCGATTTACTGTTTTACTCTGTACAGCACCATGTACATTGATGGTGCTATATAAATAACAACAACAACAACAACAACAACAATAATAATAATAATAATAATAATAATAATAATAATCAACCCTGATGGAATGCAATCAACTGGGGAAGATGAACGGTAGTCACCAGTAGGACTGTGCTCCGTTTCGCTTCGGTTCATAGAAGCGATAGCGGAGTGGCCTGATTCGCCTCTGACAAAGGCGGAGACGAATCAAGTTGGGGGGCTGCTGATCGAGGCAAAGCGGTTTTGCTGATCGAGGTGAAGTGGGCCTGGCTCTCAGTTGAAGCCTGTGACGGACTACGATGGAGCCAGGTAAGGGGGGGCGACAGCGGCGGAGCCAGGTAAGGGGGCAGGGGGAGGGGGCTTAGCTGTGTTCATCGTGGGCTTCAATTGAGGCCCCAGCCTTCTCACCCGGCTTCAAGCCAGGGCCTCAATTGAAGCCCACGACGGACCGTGACGGACACAGGTAAGGGGGGAGGAGCGGGCTTATTCGGCCCCCATTTTGCCCCCTCTTACCTGCCTCTGCCATCCACTGTGGAGGCAAGAAAGTGGAGAAGGGAGCCAAAATCTCAATCCACCCCTCCGGATCTCGCTCCGCAGAGCGGAGCGGGGGATGGGAGGATCAACCCTAAGCGGTTCAGGCCGGATCCGGAGGTTCTGGATCGGTTCACGAAGTGGTTCAGGGGATCCGTGCACAGCCCTAATAACTAGGCATTAAATGCTGAGCAATGCTCTAACTACACTGCTTCTCTTATGGGCCAAGCAAGCAGGTGCTCAATGAACCATTTAAAGGGCTATACTAGAGTGACCAGATACAAAAGAGGGCAGGGCTCCTGCAGCTTAACTGTTGTGATGAAGAGGGAATTTCACCAGGTGCTACATGCATCCAAATGACACCTGCTGAAATTCTCTTTTCTTTACAACTGTTAAAGATACAGGAGCCCTGGCCTCCTTTCCGTATGGTCATTCTAAAGTGGCAGCAACTTCTTTTACAAACAGCCTGCTGTTTATTGTCTTAGGGCCAACGCAAGATCTGACAGCGATCTGACCTCATTACTAAACTGATGAAGATGAGGGGCCCCTCTACTACACTGGTGGGAACCTCTGACCTGCAGAGGTTTCCTGTCCAGCCTGTGGGGCCCTGGCCTCCCTCCATGGGCCCCATCTACTCCCCTCTCCAAGCCGTGCCCCATAACATAGAATGCTCTACTACATTACGGGATGTATGAACCTTTTACATTTTGGTGTAAGCATCTCATAATGCTCAGGGCAATAGCTCTAGCAATAAAATATTCAAACCTGGAATACCAATGCATCTTTTACACGTTTAATTTCCACAGTGGATTTTTTTCTCTCCCTCCTCCCCTCCCTGAATTTCCCATGCTCAGATCCCAAACATGTGAGCTTTGCTTGGGTTTGCCTACTGCAGTACTGTATCTGATGGTAGCAAGAAATATAATGCACAGGGAAACTGTTTAAGGACCCCACCTCCCAATCAAATAAATCCATCCTCAAGGAATTTTGAGTAGTAGCAATTTTAAAATATTTCCCATTCCTTGGGATGGGGGAATAGGAGACAGGCTCCCCCCCCCTTTTCATTTATTGAAGAGCAAAAAAATCTGTGAGAAATTAAAGCCAATGAGGACAAGGCCAGATGATGTTACTGGAGAGCAGCTCTGTTCCCCTCTTCTAGCCCACAACCATGGGCAGCGTGGGCGGTAACAGGAAATATAATATGCCAGGAATATTAAATTAATACTATTATGTCTAGGCCGAGATGAAGTGCATTCCATGGGAGTAAATAATCCCCAACTACCAGCTCAGGTAGAGGATTTTTAATCAGTAGGTTAATATCAGGACAGGTTTCCAGCTCCAGGAATGCAGCCCCAGGGAAAGCTTTGGCCATAGACATACAAGTAAGGGCAATTCATTGCCATGAGCAACAATGTCTGTAACATTTTGCATTTCCCATTAGGGCCTTTTGTCAGTTATATAGGGGCTTGTGTCTGCAGGAGGAGGCAGCCATTAAGTCATTTCCTTGGGGATGGGACAACCCCTTGCCTCTGGAGCTACAGAGAGCCAGCAAACAGGTTTAGCACAGGACCCGGGTGAGCAGCACCTGCTTGCTCAGCCCATAAGAGATGTAGCATAGTATAGTGGTTAGAATATTGAACAAAAACTGGGGAGATTCAAGTTCAAACCTGTGTCTCCCTTAGGGTGACCATATGAAAAGGAGGCCAGGGCGCTGTATCTTTGTGTTGAAAAGGGAATTTCAGCAGTTGTCATTTGCAGGTATGCAGCACCTGGCGAAATTCCCTCTTCATCACCACAGTTAAAGCTGCAGGAGCCCTGCTCTCTTGACCAGATACAAAAGAGGGAATTTCGCCAGGTACTGCATGCATACAAATGACAACTGCTGAAATTCCCTTTTCTATACAACTGTTTAAGATACAGGAGGCCTGGCCTCCTTTTCATACGGTTACTTTCCATTTTGGCAAGCTATTCTTATTTATTTCACTGAAAAATCAACAAATTGAAACAACTTGTTTCAATATGGATGAAAGAGGCTTCAAAATGATCATTTCGAGTTGGCATTAGTTACCTGTGGTGTTTTCCCCCTCCTTGTTTGGGATTCTACATTGCTACATTTTCCAGGCAAGAAGGGAGGGGCAAGTATTCCCCGTCAATTATGGATCAAATGTTCTTGCTCAGGTTTGAAAACATGAAACCTATTATCTGTTTTTCCTCATTTCAAAGAAAATATTATTTGTTTCCAGAAGCGGGCCACATTTTATGTTATGAGTTCTGCTGTTCTCTGCTCCTTACCAGTTGTCCTGAGATCCGTGCCACAATCAACTCTCGTTGCCCCTTCACCAGATGAAAATAAGAAGCATGACAGCTGCATTCTGACAGGCCTCCTGAGAAGCAACCGCTTAAGCCGCAAGAAATAATCAAAGCGGGTGTCCAGAGTTCTGGCTGGTTAATGACAGACATATGGAGTCCAGAAGGAAAGAGAAGGCCGCAGGTAGAGTGATGTCGGGAGGGGTGTGGGGAAAGCATAAAGTTGGTTAGAAAGCAAAAATCATATTTCAACTTGCTGTAGGTCCCTTGGAATTTGCCTATAGATCATGGAACAAGCCTAGCACGTGGCTCTAATTCCAGGCTTTGCTACACCTCTGCTGAATCTCAGCAGCCTTGGAGTTCAAGTTCTTCTTGATTTACATGTGGTTTCTGGAAGGAAGAGTTGCAGAGAGCCAACGAGGAGACTCTGATCCGCCGCTTTTTAGTGGCCTTTATCCTTTTTAATGCCTAAACTTCATGGCTCAGTTAATAACAGATGTGTCTTATTTTCTATTCCCTTTGCATCCGAGATACATGGCCATTAGGGCAAGCAGGGCTGAACTGCTGAAACACGTTTGCGACTCTGCTGGCAATTTTAATAAAGGTTTTTGACATACACACAATGCAATCTTCTACACAACTCCTTCTCTAACTATCCTGCCAGGTTCTAGGGTGAGAGATTCCTCTTCCTTTTTATTTTAAAACATGTGCCACAAGAACATATCCTGAAATAACAGGACCTTGTTTCATTTTTAAGAGCAGGTCCATAATGTGTCGATATCTGCTATGTCAATATATTCAGGAACATAAAGTCCCCAAATATTGTGAACTAGTATTCCACTTGTCTGAGGATATATTTTAATTTCTGTTTTTAACCTGCAATGTTTGTCCAACAGCCAACAAAGTCCATATCAACTCTGCATGTTGTTTACATACTCCAAGCCTTACTAATCCAGAAACAAGTATCACTGGATCCTGGATCGTACAATCAATTGAATCAAGATCTCTTACAGTCAAGACCACCTTTCTCCAGTATACTTCACAAGACCATCACATAGATAGTTTGCTAGTTTCTCTTCGGACTAAAGCAGACATGATGGCAGTGCATCAATATTTAAACTCAGATTTGCTGCAATAAGATATTGAAAGTAGATGGTGGGAGGATCTGCAATATGCGGAAGCAGAAAGGATTCATGGATGAGGTCTGCAGAATTTTGCCCCTGCTGGGGCCCCTTGCTGCAACTCCTCTCCCCCAGTGCTTTCTTCTCAGCCAAGTTCAGTTCTGGTAGTGGAACCCCAGCTGGGAGAATAGTGCCTAGGAAAAGGGTCTGTAGGGAGGTAAGCTGTGACCAAAGGAGGGGGGGATTCTGTTCTCATCTACTGGGATGGTTCTTAGCTCAGTGATACAGCACATGTTTTGCATGGAGAAGGTCCTAGATTCAATCCCCTGCATTACCAGTCAAAGGGAGCAGCTAACAGGTGATGAGAATGACCCTTTACCTTGGAAATTTGTTGAGCTGCTGCTAGTCAGTCCTGATGTAAGGCAGCTTCTTTTGCTCCTATGAGCCTTCACCTCACCCCATTTTTAATGTGATTGTTGTATTGAGTTTGGCCCTTTCCCCACAATGCTGGCATATGTCTAAACCAGTGGTTCCCGAAGTGGGCGGTACTGCCCCCTTGGGGGCGGTGAGAGTGCATAGAGGGGCATCAAGAGGCAAGGGGGCGGCAGGGGGGCGCTTGAGGTGGTCTTTTCCATACCAGGAGTTTTGGTTACAGAAGGAAATTTCTGATCACTATCCTGCACTATGGAGAGTGGTTCAGAAGCTCCTGGTTGCATTTCCAATATCATATTTGGTGGAATGTGGTTTTAGTGTGGTCTGCCTACTTCTCTCCAAGCAAAGAAATCGACTCCAGACTACCAAATGTGGTGATTTAAGACTCATGTTAAGTGACTTTAAACCAGACATTGGGAAACTGGTATCACTTCATCAGGCCCATCCATCACATTAAGAATTTACAGAATAGTGAGGTACTCTACCCTAGTTACTAAATGTGCTATCTAATATTCTTGCTAAATGACTATCAGACTTTGAAAAGATGATATCACTGGATCAAGTTCATCAATTATGTTTAATTGAATAAGCTAAAAAAATGTAATTGGATTTTGAATAAATATTCAATTAATTGTTACTGTTTTGAATTTTATTGTTATTACCTTCCTTAGTGGGTCGTTGAACACCGCTATTCTGAATAATGATTTTTATAGTGTAGGGTAGGGGGCACTGGGCATGAGTTTGTGGAACCAAGGGGGCAGTTACCTGAAAAAGTTTGGGAACCACTGGTCTAAACAATGCTGGCATATGTTACACAGGGTGCTTCCAGACAATGCTAAGTAATTCCTAGCACTACCAATTAAAACATTGTGCAGCTATTCCATCTTTTCCTCTTGAAGGGATTTTCTGTGGGGAGAAAAAGACAAAAGAAGCAGTGGGAAAACACATGAGGATTACAAGTGAAAGCCAATGAATTCCGGAACTCCAATAAAATTCTGTAAATGAGCTAGGATGATTGCACAATGATTGCACAATAAAAACTTCGTCTGGAAGCACCCATTGTTTAATTAGCGTGTGATACCATCAGTGTAATACTGTAAGAAAATACTCTCTTCAATGTATACACTGTGGAGTATAATATCATGCTTTATAGAGTCCTCGTTGCTAATAGCTTTGCATGCTAACATCTATTTCCCATCTAATTTTTATTTTAGTATTCTTGTCATATGTTGAAAGCCAAAATTCTGTAAAACATAAAGAGAGCCTTTTATAAATATTAGTGCTTCTTCGATCACATCGTTGAATAAGTTTTCTCTTATAAATGCTTTATAGCACAAAACTATGGCCACAGCTAGACCTAAGGTTTATCCTGGGATCATCCAGGGTTCGCCCCTGCCTGAGCACTGGATGCCTTGTGTGTCACCTAGATGAACAGGTTTGACCCCTGGATGATCCAGGGATAAACTTTAGGTCTAGCTATGGCCTATATGTTCCTATTCAGAAGTAAATCCCATTGAATTCAATACAGAGCTTATTCCCAGGGAACTGGGTGTAGAATTGCATGTTTAATTTCTTATTGAAAGCTAGATATTCTTCCATTTGTCTGAATGCCAGGAAAGGAGATTAGCATGCCATCCAACACTTTCCTTCTAACTCCTACTTTGTGCATTTTCTTTAACTTTAGGATCACTAAATACATGTAGGGTGTCTCTTAATAGTTTCTAGTGGGTGGCACTTTGAGATTGGTTTCTGTATTGCAAGCCATCTTGAGTGACTGGAAATGCAATCACATATATGCTTACACAAAAGTAAAAATAATAGATTTTTTCCTTCATCATTATGAAGGGTATGTTCATCAATACCATTGTTGTTTTGAGAAGTCCAGGAGTAGCAGCTGTGGTCTTAGTCCAGTGCCTGGATGCTGTTAAGGTCTGGATGTGGTCCAAAAGGCTCACAGGAGCTATGGATGCTCGTCCTGAAGGAGCAAGTTTGCAGTATGGGAATGTTCCTGGGTTTAGTTTTGCTTCTTTCTATGCAGAACTTCTAAAAGGCTTTTATCAGTTCAAACTGACAAGCCAGCTGTGCCCCTTCCTTGAGGACAGAGGCATGAACATGGTCATCCTTGGCCTGGTAATGTCTGGGGTAGATTACTGCAACACATTCCATATGGGGTTGTCTTTGACCAGAAACTACAGCTTGTGCAAACATCAACTACTTCCCTTCTAATAGGGGCTGGATATATTGCGCAATTAATCAATTTCTTGCTCCCATGTGCTAGTTGCTGTCACTATGTTTCTGGGCTCAATTTAAGGTGCTATTTGGTACCTGTGTATTCTGCAGGATTATGACCTAGCATATTTTTTTCAGGAGTGTCTTGGACACTTACCAGTATCCCATGTAGAGGGTGGGGTGGGGAGTCATGGCTTCCACTCAACATTTTAGCTAGATGGACTGTTTCAACCCATCTAGCAGCAGAGGCTTCGGGGAGGAGGAGGGAAGGGGGCTGGGGATGCTTATAGCCCCCCCACCCCAGTCTCCACCCCTCTCCGACCCTGGGAATGCCTCCTTTTCCCCATCTCCATGCTCCATTTTGTGAGTGTGGAGTGTGGGGAAGTAGCTGTAGCAGTTCTCTCTGTCCCAGCTGGGTGGGGAAGGGGAGCGTGGTTTCCTTGCTCCAATTCGGAGCCTCATCTACAACTTCAGAATCAGGAAACGGAACAATCCTAAGTACATAGGATTCCTCCCTAAAATAATCTTCTCTGCAAGTATGGCCTCTTTTCTATGGGCAGTAGTTCATTCAGCACTGAAGACTTGAAATTTACTTGCTTAGTACCTCTGTGGATTTTTTTAAAAAATAGATGAAGTTTGCTCTCAAATGTTTTAAAATTAAGGCAGATTCTAGATGATACTAAAAGCTCCATCCAATGAGTGTTTTATTGCACGCTCATTACTGGGCACTCATGGAATTTGCTCAGGTCCCTCACATGACGTCGTCTGCCTCCCATGTGCCTTCCGACCCTTCTGGCCTTCCTTTCATGACAACCCCCTCCCTCTTTAAAACCAACGTATTTTTAAAGTCGGAATTGCTGCTCTCTCCTGCTGTGTGCAGGAGAAGCAGCGCCATTAGAACAGCATACTCAATGGGCCTCATGCTTGTTGTGTACTTCCTCTCTTGAAAGAAGAAGTAACTGAGGAATAAAAACACAGGCAGAGAAGTGACCGTAGCATGTTAAACCCTGATGTGATGAAACTCTAAGATGACAAAAATACCAAATATTGGACAAGGCTCCTTAGTTCCCATCAACTGTTGGCACCTCTAGTTCCAGGCCTGAACCAGATTCTGAAATGATTAGGACTCTGTGCTGATATAGTAAGGTGTAAAAATTGGAAACAGACTGCTTCTTGTCCATTGCCATGAACATCCCAGTTTCCTATTGGGGCTCATTTTACCTTCCTTCACTTCTGACTCCTCTATTTCCCTTTGAATGGACATGCTTATATTCTCCCTTCAAGGGTAGCTTTTGCTAAGTGTTATGGTTTGGAATGAGCCTATAACTTGGATGGAAAAATGTTCATTAATTGAATTAGGGACAGGGTCTCAGTCTTTGAAGCAACCACAGACTCAATTTTATGAAAAGATGAAAAGATAATTATTTGTCCAGTTGGAGTAAAACTTAGTGATGGTTGTTTTTATTTTATTTTATTTTTTAAAAAAACTGTTTTGAAAAGAGTTTCCACTGCAGCTTCCCATTTCGACCCATGAAGCTTAACTAAGGTCAGTAGGAGGCACCATAGAACCAAATAAAATGTCTACCCTCTTCCTATAATTCATATGGTTAGTTTGCTATATTTCTCCCCTGACGCTCTTCAAAGTTACAGCATTTATTCATAGATAATATGATCACCTACTACTATAATTAGAATACTTGAGTACTAGGGTCTTTATTTTAGCATGTCACCTAAAATAAAGCTTCGGCTATGGGGCAGTTTATAAATGTAATAAATCAAATCAAATCAAACCTAGGCCAGATCTACACCAAGCAGGATATGAATTTGAAAATAGTTTGAAAACTGTATATGCAGTGTGTCCTGGGCCCCAACAGTTGTCACTACTGTTATAAACTACTTTAAAGCAGTAGTGTAGATCCTGCCTTAGACTAAAAGCTCCATCCGACAAGCGTTTTATTGCACGCTCGTTACTGGGCACTCACAGAGATGGCTCGGGTCCCTCACATGACGTCATCTTCCTCCTGCGCCTCTCTTGCCCTTTCTGGCCTGCCTTGCGTGATAAAAAAAAACCCTCATTAGGTCCAATGTTTTTTTGTAAACTCAGAACTGCTGCTCTCTCTTGCTGTGTGCAGGAGAAGAAGCGTCATTAGAACAGCGGACTCAATGGGCCTCATGCTCGTTGTGGACTCCCTCTCTTGAAAGAGGAAGTAACTGAGGAATGAAAACATGGGCGGAGAAGCGAAGGTAGGGAGCATGTTAACCCCTGGTGTGATAGAGCTTTTAGGAATACTGGCGAAATCCACTAACGGATTGAAATGAGTTCAGATTTCTATAAATCTGACCTGCAGATTCTGCAGTGGACTGCTTTTCCCAGTTTGCACGAATTCCATGGACTTGTGGACTGATTTTTTTTAATTTTGGGGAGAATATGACCTAATGCACACTCACTCTGATGCACACTTGTGCAAGTGAAACAAAATTCTCATATATCTCTAGAAGAGCTGATTCCATCAATGAGCAATGGAACAAAAGACACCTGACAATCTGTGATTTAATAAAATCACCACATCCCTACCATTGGTTTATACATTAGGTTAGACTAGAGCAATAAACCTCAACCTAAGGAGGAAACATTACCACATTTGGGGCTTTTTAGCTTTGAAAAACTGCAAGTAAAGGGTGGGGATGGACGTTGTAGAAGCGTGTGGAAATTATGCATACTGTGGAAAAGATGAAAGGAGGGATGTTTTCTTCCTCTCTTATAATGCTAGAACCCAGGGTCATCCCATGAAGCTGAACCATGGGAGAGTCAGGACTGATAAAAGGAAGTACTTCTTTATGCAGTATATAGGTAAACTATGGAATTTGCTACAAGACATAGTAATGACCACCAATATGTTTAGCTTTAAAAGGGGATTGGTTAGATTCCTGGAGGATAAGGCTGTTGATAGCTACTAGTCATAATGGCTATAAATTACCTCCTGTATATGCAATATGTTGGGTTATTGTGCCAGAACTTTTCTCTTTCTGGAACTCTGTTTGTGCTCAGAAACAAACACACATCACGCAGGTCTTACATAGCAGAGCTGGTTTATTTCCTTCAGGCTTCTGTGCAGTTCAATTCAGATCAGTTCAGATCAACACACTGAGGCATACACAGAGAGCAGTGATCAGAGCAGTGATCAGTAAGCAGTGATCAGTTCCATTTTACACAAGTGAGAAACTATATACAGATCTACACAATTCTTATCTACATTACATACAGCTGTGATGAGGCTAACTTAGAATCTTGGCAAGGTTCCCAGAACAGCCTCTATCTCAAGGTAATTGCCCACAGATAGACTTTCTCTGTTTAACCCTGAGATAGCCATACACACACAATTTTAATGACTAAGCAAGTATTTCATATACTTAACAGTCCTCCTCTTGCGCATGTTGTTTAAATTGTGTTACAATGTGAGACCTAGCTTTAAAGGATCTCTTTGTGTTTTACCATTGAACCTTCCACCTGTCCTTTCTCATTTTGTTTTACTTTGAATACCCATTGACCTTCAGGTAAAGGTACTAGCTCCCACGTTTCATTTTTTCCCCATTGCTCTGATTTCCTCTGACATTGCTTCATGCCAGCCCTGAGCTTCTGTAGGTTCCATTTCCTGAATTTCCTCAAATGAAGTAGGTTCATAGGCTATTAGTAAAGCTCTATGAGAAACCTGTTTGCTTTGGTATTCATCTGAGTAACGAATTGGAGCTTTGCGTTCCCTTTCTGATCGTCTTGGCATAGTTACAGGCACAGTTTCCTCCTTTACAGTTTCTTCCCCCTCCCTCTCTTGCTGAGATTGTTCAGGAATTTCTTCTGTTTCTACAGCTTTCTGTTCTACAGGCAAACTTACATACTGTTTTGTTTCCTGCATTTGTTCATGAAAAACTACATCTCTGCTCACAATTACACTTTTGTGATATGGAGACCACAAACGATAGCCTTTTGTTTGTGTATCATATCCCAACAGTTTACATTCCAAACCTCTTTGAGCTAGCTTTCCTGGTCTGTTTTCTTTCTGAATATGAGCAAAACATTTACTTCCAAAAACCCTTATATGTGACACTCTAGGTTTTCTTTTGTAAAACATTTCATATGGGGTTTTTTCATGTACAGAGTGGTAAAGCCTGTTTAACAAATAATTTGAGGTGGACAAAGCTTCTGCCCAGAACAGGTTAGACAATCCTGACTCTTTCAATAGAGCTCTTAACATGTTCTGCAAGGTTCTGTTTTTCCTTTCTGCAACTCCATTTTGAAATGGTGAATATGGAGCAGTAAGGTCATGTTGTATACCCTCATCACTGAGGAATTTTTTAAATTGGTTGCTAAGAAATTCACCTCCCCGGTCCGTTCTTAGATTAGCTATAGGTTCTTTAAATCTATTTTTACTCCACTTAACAAAGGCTTTGAACTTTCCAAAAGTTTCACTCTTCTGTTTTAACACATACACAAATCCAAATCTACTGTAATCATCAACAATAGACAAGAAAAATCTGTTTCCTCCTTGACTTGTCTCAAAAGGACCTGCAAGATCTGCATGCATTAATTCAAAAATTCTTTTTGTTGTTCTCTCACTATGTTTTGGAATGTTTGACTTATGACACTTGGTTTCACTGCATACATTACATTCTACATAGTTAGAACATGGTTTGATTTTCACCCCTTCACACAATTCTGGAATCTTAGAAATTGTTTTATAGTTAGCGTGACCAAACCTTTTATGAGTTAAATGGATGCACTCTTGGTGTGGTTTGCAATTGGCTATTGTTTTTGTTGTGACTTTGCTGGCTACAACTTCATTTTCTGTACAAGTATTAATCACATACAAAGAATCTTTCATTATTCCCTGCACACACACCTTGTTTCCCTGTTTTATAGTACAATTTTCTTCAGTAAAACAAACCTCATACCCCATTTCTGTTAACTGAAACACACTTAGAAGGTTTGTTTCCAATTCTGGTACATATAAAACACTTTGTAGTTCAACTCCCAGACAATCAAAATATACATTACCCACACCACAAATCTGGATTTTTGTTCCATTTGCAAGGGTAACACACTTTTGCTCTGAAGTAGAAGTTTCCAAGGTTACAAATGAAAGTTTGTCTTTTGCCATACTTATTGAAGCCCCAGAGTCCAAAAACCAAGGATTCATTGTCTCTTTGACTCTTGCTAGAAGACACTTCTTTGTTGATTCAGCTTCATTCATGTTGTTTTCTTCTCTCCACTTTGCTGTCGACTGCTTTTTCTTCTTCTTATTGTTGCAATCCCGCCGTAAATGTTCTGTGGAACCACAATTAAAGCATTTCCTTGCCTTTAATGCAGCCACCACATCAGAAGATTTATGGCTTTGTTGAAATTCAGCCACAGGAAGTTTAAGGCTCTGTTGTTTTGAAGCTTGTCTTCTTTCATAGGTTTCCAGTAGTTTTCCAGCTACATACTCGAGGGTTAAATTTTTCTCCTCTTGACTTTCCATCATGGTGACAACCGCGTCGTACGATGAATCAAGACTTGACAAAATCACATAGACTTGGTGTATAGTTGTAAACTCCATCCCTCGTGCCCTGAGTTGATTGAAGATTTCTCTCATGCTTTTCAAATGGTTTGACATAGACTCCCCTGGTTTCAGCTTCATTCCATACAGCTTCCGGGTTAGAATTATTTTACTGCCCGCTGTTTCTCTTTGATATACAGCTTGTAGCGCATTCCAGCACTCTTTTGATGTATTCAAAAACTGAATGAAGGAAATTTGAGAGTCTTCCACAGCTAATGCAATAACTGCCATTGCTTTTGCATCGTCCTTAAACCATTTAGCATTCTGTGGATCTGCTCTATCTGGTGGATCCTCTATGACCACATTTCAGCCTGAATCAGATACATTTGCATTTTGTAAGACCATAATGCATAGTTAGAGTCATTCAGCTTTTCCAACAATTGATGCAAACCAGACATATTAGCTCCTGCCATTTCCTCTGCTTTAGGAATTGGTATCTCACCGTCGTCCTGCTCAGAGTCCTCCTCAGAGTCAGCCGACTGAGATTTTTCCTCACTTTGCAGCACTGGCTTTAGCTTGATGTCTTCCTCCATCAACAGTTTTCTGTTTTAGCAGACTCCTGGTTCTGATACTGCACCGTTCCCACCAAGTTCTGGTTCTTCTGCCTGGGTTAGGCTGGCGTAGGCTTCCTGGACTGGACTGGGCCCATAACCTTTGTTGGGTTATTGTGCCAGAACTTTTCTCTTTCTGGAACTCTGTTTGTGCTCAGAAACAAACACACATCACGCAGGTCTTACACAGCAGAGCTGGTTTATTTCCTTCAGGCTTCTGTGCAGTTCAATTCAGATCAGTTCAGATCAACACACTGAGGCATACACAGAGAGCAGTGATCAGAGCAGTGATCAGTAAGCAGTGATCAGTTCCATTTTACACAAGTGAGAAACTATATACAGATCTACACAATTCTTATCTACATTACATACAGCTGTGATGAGGCTAACTTAGAATCTTGGCAAGGTTCCCAGAACAGCCTCTATCTCAAGGTAATTGCCCACAGATAGACTTTCTCTGTTTAACCCTGAGATAGCCATACACACACAATTTTAATGACTAAGCAAGTATTTCATATACTTAACACAATATGCCTCTGTATACTACTTGCTGGGGTACACAAGCAGAAGGGTGCCATTGCACTCATGTCCTGCTTGTGGTCTACCCATTGGTATCTCATTGGCCGTTCTGAGGAACAGAATGCTGCACTAGATAAACCTTTGGTCTAATCTAGTATGGCTCTTCTTGTGTTGTTATGTATTTAAATGGTTAACCATGGCCTCCATTTTGATGATGCTTTTCGAAAATACTGCTTCAGAAATAGAATATCCACATGGGAACCAGTTACACATAGGGACCAGTTACTTACTATGGCACTCCTGTAATTCCGGCAAGGTACCAATCTCACAGGACAATCCAAATGGTCTGCCAACCAATGTGGTCATGTCATTCACATATGACTCCCACGGCAAAGGATCACACCACTCAGTAGTAGCTGGCTTTTATAGGAGCATAAGTAATATCTTAGTAAAAAAAAAAATGATAGAGAATAATAACATTGAATGAAAATCCAGAGCATAGAATGTGAAAGGGGGAAAAGTGAATGGAAACAAGACTTTGTACAAATGTAAAGAAACATTTGGTAGGGATAAAAGATAATGGACGCAAAAACAATGTGGGGAAAGGAGAGGCCATAATCTGAGTTCACTGAGCCTTTGAAATCCATGGATTAACAATGCAATCCTAAACATATTTACTCAGAAGTAAACCCTACTGAGCTCAGTGGGGCTTTCTCCCTAATGTGTAGAATTGCACTGTGTGCATTTGTGTTGAATTTTGACCGTTCACGGTAAAGGGACACACCAGGAAGCAAGGTACTGCTAAAGAAATAAACTTAATGAGAGCTGGAAACTCAAAAATGGGGCTGGGGTAATTTTATTTAACATTGATTGCAGGAAAAAAAATAGTCTGTAAATTGTAGTAGTGGCATTTAAGCACCCTGTACACTGCCAGATTTGTGCCAGTCCGCCCTCTGAAACAAGTGCATTATTCTGAGTTCATTTGGTTTTCCATGTTTTTATATGGATCGTAGAATTTCATTGTTTCACTGCTTCCATATTGTTCAATGTTTTGATTCTACTGGAATGTATGTAAAGTGTGTGTCTGGGTGTGCATGCATTGATGCTTACATAAGGGTCTAGGGTTCTCACTGGTTTCAGTAGAATGGCCATGACCTTCCAGTGCTGCCACTATAATGATCCCACTATAGCCTTTTGCAAATAACAGTTCCCTCTGTGCTTGAAGGTCTTCTGCCATTGCTGGCCCTGGGAGCCCTGGGAAGAATCTTTTTTTACACCCTGCTTTGTTCTCAAGTACATATACAGAGTTGAAATGGCATATGCTTTAAAATTTCATATTGGTTTTAACATATGAATGGTTTAATTTGTTTAAGAATTGTATATTTATTCCATTTTATATGTATGACTTTATCTGTATGTCACCCTGAGATCCTTGTGATAGAAAAGTCTTAATAAATAAATAAATATGGGCTTAGCATTGCATTAAATAAGAAACTGTGTGTCCTTGTATTATTTTCCATTTTTCTCTTGGAAAAGGCATCCCATGTTGCCTGGTGGTTGTCTCTCACCCCATGTGTGTCTTCAGGCCTTCCTTTTGCTTTCAGTTTTCTTAGTCCCCAAAGGCGTGTGCCAACCTTCCTTTATAACAGCAAATTATTTGTTTTATCCAACTACAAAAAAAAAAAAGCCTGTGAATTTTCACAGTGGGGATTTGGAGTGAAAGAACATCTCCTGTGCTTCCTCCTTGGCTATACCAGTCCCCTGGCATTGCACAACAATTGGATACTACCATAGATCAGGGTTGGGGTACCTATTTCAGCCAGAGGGCCAATGTCAATTTCGGAGGAGTTCCCATGGGTCACATAGCAAAAGGGATGGGGACAAAAATACAAAAACATTACAGCATAGAATCATATAGTTGGGAGGGGGCCTATAAGCCCATTGAGTCCAACCCCCGCTCACTGCAGGAATCTACCCTAAAGCACCCCTGACAGATGGTTGTCCAGCTGCCTCTTGAATGCCTCTAGTGTGGAAGAGACCACAACCTCCCTAGGTAACTGGTTCCATTGTTGTACTGCTCTAACAGTCAGGAAGTTTTTCCTGACGTCTAGCCGGAATCTGGCTTCCTGTAATTTGAGCCCATTATTCTGTGTCCTGCACTCTGGGATGACTGAGAACAGACTTTGGCCCTCCTTTGTGTGACAACCTTTCAAATATTTGAAGAGTAGGGTGTCTCCCCTCAGTCTTCTCTTCTCCAGGCTAAACATGCCCCATATGAAAAGGTCATATGGCTATTTGGGGAACCCCAAAGGGTCGGATTTGGAGCTTGGGCATGAAGTTCCCACCCCTGCCATAGACAGCTAGATAGATCCTGTCTACCTTAGAGGATTATCATCCCAATTAATTCCTTTGTTTTAACCCCAAAAAGAGAACAAACTCACAGAGAAAGAAAGTTCCATCACACCAGCATTATAGTCTGCTGTCACGGTGAATTGCATGCAAAGGACTCAGATGATGCCGACCATGTCCTGCTGTGATTGTGGTTATTCCATCCTCTTAGTGATGTATTTTGGCAGGCAGAAAGTCTGGTTCTTCCGGTAATGCAGAAGCACAATGCTCAAACTTCAACGTGTATTTTCATCCATCGTTTTCAATCCGATGTTCTTTGGGCGTGTTTTCAAGGGGCGGTATTGCTGACCAAAGTGTGTTCAAGGGGCAGTATTGATGATGAAAGAGAGGGGGCATGCCTTTTCTCCAGCGGGTGCTTTTAAATTCAAATTCAAATCCTTTCCTCCTCCTGCTTCCTGGCTGCTGGGTTGAATGAAAGAACAATCTATTGTACTTTCGATCCTCCACCTTTGCTTCATGACTTGCTTTGGAGGGGGAGCGAGAGGGGAATGCATTGGTAACATTGTACAGCAGGGGGAAGTGAGGGACGGTGTTCCTCACCTTCATTCTCTAGGAGGTGGGAGAGGCTATTTTGATTATTGTAATAATCAAAATAGGGGAATTTTGATTATTGTAATTATAGGGTAAGAGAAGTTATGGTCACTTATTTCTGCTGTGGAGAAAATCAGAAGTCCATCTTAACTTTGTATGTTTTTAAAGTTTTTTTTTAATCTTTTTATATGTTTTCCCCTCTTTCTTTTGTATTGTGTGTTTGTAAGTTGATTGTGTTTTGAAATAATAATTAAAAATATACTGGGGAGAGGCTATCTGGAATGCTCTCTGGGCTGATTTCCCCACCAAGGTGTTCAGCTGGACTGTGCTGGCTGAGTATCTTCTCTCCCCTCCCTTTCCCTCTCAATTGGAAGAGTGTGACAAGGGAAACACTATGCAACCTCCAGTGGCAGGTGAAAGAAGTTTTTGTTGATTATTCAATTAATCTATGGAATATATTTGCATGTGGGTTATAAGCAGTCCCTCTGGAGCAAGGAGAGGTCCCATTGAACTATATGTTCTTACTCCTGAGTAGGCATTTTCACCTTAAAAGAAATGTGGAAAATGCACCCCACTTGCCAGCCGTGCCCTCATTTTTAAAGATAAAGAGCTCAAAATTTGCACAGTGATAGGTCTTAAGGAGTGCTTTCAGCATGCCCAATTGAATCCGATTGGATCATCCCTTGATTTTAAGGGATTTTTTAAAATGGATATTAAACAAATGCTTACATCTGCATAAGTTTTAAAGATAAAGAGATCAAAATTGGCACAGTGATAGCTCTTAAGGAGGGCTTTCAGCATACCAAATATGAATCAGATTGGGTCATCCCTTGGTTTTTTATGATTATTTAAATTTCCTCCCTCAAACCCTTTGGAGCTTATAGTCCGCCAGCGCGAAGGATCATAGGATCAATCTTCCATTCCTTTGATCATGTGAAGCTGCGCATCTTCAAGTTCATAAACTACAGATCTGCTGGTTCCCTTACTCAAAAGTAAATCCCATTGATTGCAACTGCTAACATCACATGCTGGCTTACCTTTGAGGAAACCCTATTGAACAGAGAGTCTTACTTCTGAGTAAACACATATAGAACTGTTTTTTAATAGTGTGTTCACTCAGAAGCTTTCTTTTTTAAGTCTTAAAACAGCAAACTGGAAAGAAGTGGTCTGCAACCCCATGCAGTCTCTCTGTTACTCAAAGGTAAGAAGCCTTCATCTGATTTTGCTATGTTCATGCTCCAAAGCCTCCAGGCAGGATGAGGAGAACGGCCATAGCCTAGGCAACAGGGAATAATAATGTAGGGAGGGCATGGTGTCCAACTACCACCAACCAATGAACTGTAGGAGGAGGTACAAAGGAGATCAATGGGTGGAGGCAATTGTGAAAACAATAATGTGTAAGTGAACTTCAGCGGGATAACAGCTATGTGCTATGGATGTACAAGCACACAGGTGTAAGTTTGCAAGCTTTCATACGCTATGGAAATGAAGTGGAGTAATTCGAGGGAAAACCAGGACAAATGTGTAGGTGTGATGGAGCTTAGAGTGAGACAAAAGGTTTCTTTAACAACTAGAAACCAAGCCTGCCTCATTTCTAGATTGCCTAAGCTTCCAGAATGCTTGACGTTTATAGCCGCTGTTGCCGTGAACTCACACTTGTAACATCTGTATCCATTCGTGGTGCCAAGTTGTTCTTTTTCTCATGCTTGTTATTCCCCCTCCCTTCACTCCTCACTCCCGCCCCCTCAGTATAGATGTAAATCTCCAGAGGGGGAACAGACGTCATAACTTTTGGACCAGAAACGAATCCAGAGCAGTATGTTATAGCAACACCTGCACTGCTGAAGAGTCTTTTCAAGCCAAGACTACTGTTAATGTAGTGCAGGTCTTCTACCATTTCAGCACAGGGGATCAATGGAAAAACTTAAAGTCATTAGTCTCAGGGCAGACCATGTCCATTACAACCCTCAATGTGGGCTAGTTGTCCTGCATTGGCTACAGCAGACTGAGTTGGCACAAATTATGGGGTGATCCAAAAGGCAAGGCAAAAAACAAACAAAGGGTCATGCCCAAGGCAAACCTTTGATTCGTTATCATCCTTGCTCAGGACACAAGTCTCTATACATGTCTGCGGAGTATTTCTCCATGTTCAGGGAATAAGCCCTTCTGGAACACACAGATTGGGGGTAATTTAGCTGAAATGTACTGGTGGGACTGTTTTCCACTATAATCATGTGTTTTTTTCTACCAGTGGAATCTGAAGTCAAGACAGGGTGGAGAGAATTGCATCTTTCCTTCCTTATGCTTCATCCAGAATACAGGGAGGAGAGCGAGGATACAAACCAAAAAGAAAGTAAAAAAAGAAGATATGATTTCTTCTACCAGGCAAGTCTTTATCAGGTGGAGGAACCCAACTGGAAGTGGAAATTCAAAAAAAGAATGCTCAAAGTCAGGTCGTCCAGGTTCAGTCATGCTGCGTTTATAGCAGTGAGACTTGGTGTGGAATCACCATGGGTTTAAGAGTTTGGAGGTTCAATAGAGGGCACCAAGATGGAAGCTCTAAGGACTTAATTAGGCACCAAAATGAATGAAGAAATGCACAGAGGAAACTCAGGGGAGGGGACATGAAGAGGACTCAGGGAAGATTCATTTTGCTGAGGAGTTCTAAGTCCTGTTCTTGAAAATAAAGTGGGAACCCTCAAAGGGTTCTGTGAATCCAGTACCCTGCCAAAGTATCGCCAGCTGGGCAGGAGAAGGACAAAAGCAATTATTGCCCCTCCATTCTCCAGGGGCAAATCTACACCAAGGATATGCCCCGGGGTTGCTTCACACTAGCGGCACGTCATCTACATGATGCAGCCACCACTGCAAAGCCATCCTGTGGCAAACCCTGGAAACTCTGCTCCCAAAAAGTCGGGTGCTTACCCCGACTTTTTTTTGCAGTGGAGCCCATGGCACCCCCTGATTGGTTTCAGCCCTAAATGTATGCCCTCTTTTCCATGTAATCAAAATATGTCAATTTGTAAGGCCTTAGCTAGTATTTTCAAAAGGATGGAGAGGGGGCATGCCTCGGTTAGAGGAAGTCAGGATACAGCTTGTGGATTTCATTAGCAACCCCCACCATCACCTTCTCAGCCATAATTTGAGCACTGGCATGCAGAGATTTCGCAGTGTGCCTTGAGCCTTAGCCTACTGTTCACCTTTTAGACTACCCTCAGAATTCAAACAAAAAGACATATCGTAAACCTATGCAACTACAGCCATGTTTTCAGGATGCACAATTTCATGAGCTGTGTGTCACATTTCCTCTGCCTACATCCCCAGAAGCCCAAAATTTGTAGGCATAGTTCCCCTGTCCTGCTAAACAAGCCTGGTATTTGACTCCCAAATATATTGGCTTTTCTCCATTTGAGGTGTCCATCCTCCCCGTTCTCCATCTACATTACAATCACTGTTTTCTCTGTTTATGGGCAGCTCTCAACTCTGTCCATGTGGACATTTTACATTAGCGTCTCAGTGAGAACCAGAAAATGAACTATCCAAACATTAAGAAAGATCTGTCTACCCTTTGTATCTCTGTGTATCTCTTCCTCCCATCTCCTTGCCCAGCCACTCCATTCCATTACCTCCCCTACCCCTCTGTTTGTCACCATTCCATTAGGGTGACCATATTTTGGAAACCAAAAAGGAGGACAACATGGCTGCCCCCAAGGGGGCGTGCCCACCAACACGTCCAGCCCCCAAGGGGGCGTTCCCACCAAACATAGCCTTGGTCACATGTCTGATTTCACAGCACACAATTAAGACAAACCTGTTCTACATAACATCTTAATGTTAAAATCACTGGAATAAAGAACAAGTGAGACATTCAGTGTATCTGAAATTAACTTCACTCACACCTACTTTTGTAGCTTCTGCTGTACTGAGCTTTTGCTATATTCTGTGTGATACAGTCTCCCCTTCCCTCAAATATCTTTTTTGACAAAATCCTTCACTGTATGTCCATAGTCTCATCTTTTTAACATTTAACACTCTATCCCCATCACTCACATTCATACAGATTCAGCATACTGCTTAGGGTGACCATATGAAAAGGAAGACTGGGCTCCTGTATCTTTAACAGGTGTATTGAAAAAGAAATTTCAGCAGGTGTCATTTGTATATATGGGGAACCTGGTGAAATTTCCTCTTCATCACCACAGTGAAAGCTGCAGGTGCCCTGCCCTCTTTTAAATCTGGTCACTCTAGTATAGCTCCTGCACCTTTAACTGTTGTGATGAAGAGGGAATTTCACCAGGTTCTCCATATATACAAATGACACCTGCTGAAATACCCTTTCCAATGCAATTGTTAAAGATACAGGAACCCTGTCCTCCTTTTCATATGGTCACCCTAATACTGCTACCACTGAATAGATGAAGCAGAAAAATCTAGTACAATAAAAAGAAAGCCATACTGTAAAATAACCATAATCTCAAAGACATAGGGCTCATCTACACCAAGCAGGATATAACACTATGAAAGTGGTATGGAAGTGGTGTAAAAAAGGCAGGAGCCACACTACTGCTTTATAGTGGTACTGAAGTGCACTGACAACTGTTGGGGCCCATGACACATCTATACCAAGCAAGATATTACATTATAAAAGCGGTTATGAAAGCAGTATATGGTACATGTCAATGGGCCCCAACAGTTGTCAGTGCACTTCAATACCACTATAAAGCAGTAGTGTAGATTCTGCATGTTATATACCGCTTTCATAGTGGAATATCCTGCTTGGTGTAGACGAGCTTTAAGTCAAAAATAAAAATTCATTCACACACACACTCAAGGTAAAATAACAACAGCAATACACACTCACATATGCTCATCAAAGACAATAAAAATTAAAATCCACACACCCCTGCACACTCACCCAGCATGGAAAAAACTCCACACCCTCCCCAAGACAATCTAAAAAAAACCAAAACTCCACACATACTTAACTGGGGGTGGGGGATAAATTCATCCCACACTCACCAAAGGCAAAATAATAATAATCTACAGCAACACCCCCCAAGGCAAACAATAAAATAACATCAAAAATACAATACTTACTCACCAAAGGCATCATCATCATCATCATCATCATCATCATCATCATAGTGTGGTGTAGTGGCTAAAGTGTTGGACTGGCAGCTGGGAGATTCGGGTTCTAGTCCCCACTCAGCCATGGAGTGACTTTAGGCCAGTCACACACTCCCCAACCCACCTCACAGGGTTGTTGTTGTTGTTGATGATGATGATTTACATTTATATACCGCCCCGTAGCCGAAACTCTCTGGGTGGTTTACAAAAGTTTAAAACAGTGAATGTTAAAAACAAATACACAAAATTTAAAACCATAAAAAGCAGGAAGGAGGAAGCAAGCCCGCCACAGCCATGTACCTTGTTTCCTGAAGAACTGAACCGGGCTGCTGCTTTGTCCACCTGGGCAGGGAGGGGAGGGGAGCTGTTCTCAGAAGTCCCTGGGCCAATCTGCCTCAAGCTCCCCACCCCACCCCATGCTCCGGGCACGGCTGCAGTCCCAGGCGCTGGGAGGAAGCCTGGGCCCAGCCGAGGCGAACCCCGCATGTGGCGGGCGCGGCTGCAGGCCCGGGTACTGGGAAGAAGCCCGGGCCCAGCCGAGGCACGCCCCAGGCACGCCGGCCGCGGCTGCAGGCCCAGGTGCTGGGAGGCGGAGCTGGAGGACCCGTTCCCAGAAGTCTAGAAATGAGGCCTCCAGCCCACCTGGCGCTAGCCCAGCATCGCTGGGAGAGGGAGCTGGGAGACCCGTTTTCGGAGAACGGGTCTCCCAGCTCCTCCCCCCCAGCGACGCAGGCCTCCTCCTCTGTGCTGGCGCACGTGCGTCAGCACAGAGGAGAAGGGGAGGGTGTCGCTGGGGGATGGGGGCTGCGAGGCCCATTCTCAGAGAACGGGTCTCCCAGCTACTCCCCCCCAGCGACGCAGGCCTCCTCCTCTGTGCTGGCGCACGTGCGTCTGAACAGAGGAGAAGGGGAGGGCTTTGCTGGGGGGCAGGGGCTGCGAGGCCCGTTCTCGGAGAACAGGTCTCCCAGCTCCTCCCCCCCCCCGAGCGACGCAGGCCTCCTCCTCTGTGCTGGCACACGTGCGTCAGCACAGAGGAGAAGGGGAGGGCATTGCTGGGGGACGGGGGCTGCGAAGCCCGTTCTCGGAGAATGGGTCTCCCAGCTCCCCCCCCCCCCAGCGACACAGGCCCCTGGACCATGATTTTCTTGGACATTTGGGGGATTTTGAAATCTCCCCCCGGATCCCGCTTGGGGGCGGGGTTTCCGGACATGTCTGGGCAAATCCGGGCGTATGGTCACCCAACATTCCATGCCATTGAGTTATCATTGGGCTGCTTTTGGGGATGGTATCTCTCCCTTTAGAACTGTTTTCTTAATATGTTTCATACCACATCAAAACATGGGGTTACACAACTCTGCTGATGCCACCCTCTTGTATGGGGGTGGGGGATGTGTGATTTTGACTACATTTGCAGAAATGCAGGAAAACCAGAATTTGGAAACCAAATCTTCCAACACTCTACATCCAGAACAAAGTATTCATATTATATGTGTATATATTTGCCTGCTCTAATACATTGTTTATTATGCTCCAATAAGTTCTTTGTTTCACAAAGAAGAGACAAACAGACAGGAATTGGAGGGAACTTAATGGGAATGAGTGGAGGGGAAATCTTGAAACTTGTGGTTTGAAAGTGGGGATTCTCAAGATGCTGATACTTATTTATTTATTTATTTATTTATTTATCATACTTATACCCCGCTCCTCAGCCAAAAAAGGCTCTCGGAGCGGCTTACACTTAGCAAAAAAGACAGTCCCTGCCCTCAGGCTTACAATCTAATAAAGACATGACACACAAGGAAAAGGAGTCAAGAGGAGGCCTACTCACCGCCGTAGGCCTCCTCTTTCACAAAGAAGTACACCAACTCCCTGATCCCAAATTTAAGGCAAGTCCTGATGATTTCTGTCAAACCTGCTTCAAGGTGATTAAGGTTGCTACTCTGCAATAATTATGTTAGAGCAATACTGGAATTCTTGCTGTATAATATATTTAGCTTAATGCTTAATTGAGCTCTGGCTAACTAATGACATAATTCAGTCTTCATCGGTATTAAGCTTCAGAACCCCCTGCTGTTTGGCCACACACCGTCAAGTCACAGCACCTCATTCTGACCTCCCACAACCATCTGTGTATAGAAGATGCGGTCAAAGTAGTAACCATCTCAGAAGAGACACTTTTTTTCCTCAAGAGACTGGGGTCAAATGCTTCCATTCTGTTGTCTGTTTGTTTGTTTTAATTGACTTGGAATAGGAAGATGAACATATTTCTGATATGGTTCACTCTGCTGTAAAAAAAAAAAAAAAAAAGTGGTTCCAGCAAATTTTCTGAGGCAGCCTGGGAAACAAGAGTGGGCATAAAACGTTTGTGAAAGTCTTTTGAGCCATAGAGACATAATATGGATAGACACACAACTTTATTATTATGTATGAGAGAGAAAGGGGGGGAGAAGAAAAGGCATTTGACGTATGTTGCCATAAAATATTCTGGTATATTGGGGTCTGTGGTTTATTTTACTAGTGGTGACTAGTTCAAGCCACATTTAGCCAATAAATATGAGATATGAGGTCACTCCGCCATTTAGTTGTTACCCTGTCTACGCATTACACAGCTGGGTAGTAATCTTTTAACTAGTGTCTGCCTCAGTGGGGAGTCCATTAAAATAAGAGCCAAAGCCCATTGGTCTTGGTGGGGGTTTGAGAATAGAAAAGGGTTTTGACAATCCTGAAGAGCATGAATGAGGTACATGAGCATTTTGGATCAGGTTCTTCTTCAGTGGACCTTGAAAATGTATTCTGCATAAAGTACATAATTAATGTTATTAATTTGTGGCGTGTGCCTCTAAATTTCTCACTATATTTGGCAAGTGGGGAAATCTACATTCAAAAATAGGCTGTGTCTTCAGTCACAATTTAAGTTCTGAATACCTAGGGTTTCCTGACAAGTGCCTAATATTGATAAACTTGCACTAGCATTCACTTGCATTCACCCCCATGCAAGCAGTGTGGGACAAGTGTGCAAAACGGCCTTCCTTCCTCTTTGTACGAAGAGCAACCATAAGCTACGCTGCCGGCTAATTCCCTTTGCATATTCTCTAAGGTCCAGGCCTAAGCACTTCAAAAGTAAGATCTATCAAATGGGTTGGACTTTGAAGCTCGGTTTAAGTCCCAAAGTCTTAAGTGGGGAATTTTCAATGAGAAAATGTTATTCTGCTTTGCTGGTGGAAATTTTCTCCCTAAAATGTCAAGTGATTAATTTGCAAGTTACAAATTGTGATTTGAATGATTTTTTTTCACCAAAATTCTTCAAGGGAGCCAATTTTTTAATTTTTTTGTATTTAGTACAGGAAAAATATTGCGCACAATCCAAACAAAATTAAAAACTTTAAAATCTAATTGCTCCAATTAATAGCAAATTCAGCTGGTGGGTGTCATTAGGGCCGTAGACAAATGAGGCCACTGAGAAATAATAGGGAGTTTTCAGCATACTGAAGTAAACTCCAAGGTTTACTCAAAAATTAAAAAAAAAACTGCATCAGGTGTTTTTTGGTTTTGTCTTTTGCTGATTTGTCACAGAATTCCAAGTGTCTGTTGGGGAGAAAAGAACTGCGAGGAAGGAGGATATAAAGGAGTTGGGGTGTACACAGAAGATAAGATTCACTTAGAATTTGTCCAAGTTGAAGTGGCTTCAGATAGCAGGCCACTTTGCCTTGGACAACAGACATGACCCACCAACTCAGGTGCAAAGCTGCAGGAGCCCTGCCCTCTTGACCAGATACAAAAGAAGGTAGGACTCTTGCAGCTTTAACTGTTGTGATGAAGAGGGAATTTCAGCAGGTGCTGCATGCATACAAATGACACCTGCTGAAATTCCCTTTTCTATACAACAGTTAAAGATACAGGAGCCCTGTCCTCTTTTCCACATGTTCACCCTACTCACTTCAGACAATCCAAAACTCTGTTTTGCCCATTGACTATCACAGGGAAATAAAGAAATGGCTATAACATTTTCTCTCTCTCTTTTTATAGAATTGGATGGAATCCTTAGGCAGAGTATTTATTTATTTATTTATTTATTTATTACATTTTTATACCGCCCAATAGCCGAAGCTCTCTGGACGGTTCACAAGCTCTCTGGGTACCAAATTTCATACATAAAGGTGGAGGGGTCAGGAGTTATGCAAGGGAAGTCTTTCAAATTTGGGAGTTAAAAGGAATTAGCCTTCTCCCTGTGGTTTTGAGGACAATTTGTATGAAGACAGCAAGCATCACAGAGGTGTCCCTAGGTAAGTAAATTGCAGCATTGCAGAAGGATTAGTGAGGTATGATGAAGGGTTTCAGGAGGGGAGAGTTGTTTTGATTTCTGCTCAAAATGGGCACATCAGGGGGTCCGTTTTGCTCTTTGTTTTGAAGAGCTCAGAAGCCCAGCTCATCACTGTGGCTTTACATTAAAAGCAATTGTGCAACTTTGATCTAAAACCTTCCTGGCTTGTAAAGAACCCCCTTCCCCTACATACTTTCAGGCAGAGAGAGGTTGTCATTCCCACTCTTTGTTTCAGAGCAAGAAGCCCAATCATCAATAGTTTTAAATTAAGTGGGAGAGGGGGTGGCAAGACATGTCTTCCCCCTGCCAGCTGTTCTAGTGGCCCTCTATTACAGGTTCCAGGCAGGCCCCACTTTAGCAGGATGGTGGTGCTCTGCCCTCTGTGTACCAGCAGCCAGAGAAGTGCTGAGGGTGATTGACTCCCCTTGTGGGGATTTGGTGAAATTACACATACCTGGTTGGGCAGCTGGTGTCAGCAGCTGGTACCAGGAGATACCTGTACCTGTCAGTTTTCCAGCCATTTCTAGAAGCCCCAAGTGCTTCTGCCACCTCTGCCGACACAGAGGCACACAGTCACAAAATACAGTCAAAACTCAAGAACAGCCTCTGTTAAGTTCCTTCTACACCCCTCTCCAAAACACTGTGGCCTTAGCTAGACCTAAAGTTTATCCCGGGATCGTCCCAGGGTCATCCCTGTTCATGTAAATGACACACAGGATATCCCGGGAGCAGGCAGGGATGACCCCAGGACAATCCCGGAATAAACCTTATGTCTAGCTAAGGCCTGTGATTGGAAGTAAAAAGGAGAACACTCATACAGTTATTCCTTAGTGGGAAACTAGAGTTCTCATTCACAGAATTATACCCTTCTCCTCTCCCTGCTGACTGCCATTTTTCTTTTATGGAGAGCTTGGAACAGAGGAAATCTATCAATTTTTAACAGACTGCAGACTACGTACTGTACTCTCCAAAGTATGTTCCAAAGCTTCAAAAGCAGCCCAACTCACTTCAAATCACTTGAGAGAAGATCAATTTTGCTTTGGACTCGGACCATATCTACACCTGATATCATATTGATACAATACCATCATGGTGCTGCTATATCCCTCTTGCACATTCATACCTCATAGTGCACACAATGGCATCTGTTGTGGTATTTTGGATAATGCAGAATAAAAAGTGTGAAATAACACTATAAAATTGGTATACAGGAATGCCTAATGTGCCCCAATACCACTTCAATACCAATAAAAAGCACTAATCTAGATCTAGCCCAGGTCCAGGCAACTCTGAAACAGGTTGTGTTGGTTCGGGATTTGGGCTTTATCTGAAGTGAATAAACACCCCTATAATAGAGTATCCTGGGAGAGGGCATGGTTAACTGATTGTAATCCTGAATAGGAGCATTACTCTGCAACATTTAATTGTTAGTCCAGCTTGTTTATTGTAATGGGGTGCAAGGGGGGGAACTGTACAAATGGGGAACTGAGCCACTGAAATCAATGGGATTGAAATGCTAAGTTTTGGCTAGATCATGGCAAGATATGATTTACAAATTTGAAATTTTGGGCATTTTGTTACACTATTATTTACAGAACTTCCTGCCATTATCCACACCTTGTCAAAACGATGGACCTAATTTCTGACTATCTGTAACCACTTATGCAAAGAAGATGTGCTCAAATATCAACCACACATAAGACATATTTTGCACCAATTTTACACTTCCCACCACCTGAAGGATTTTGATTTCCATTTCTGCCTGCAAGGAGGTCAGATTGATCCAATCTTTCCACAGCTTTAGATGGGCCAAAAAGATAGTTTTGTTTAGACCCATATTTGATGGGTTTAAAATAGTTTCATTCCGCTTTCCGGATCTTAGATCCAGGATCCTCATTCTGCCAAGCGGAAGGCTTACAGAACAGAACTTCTACATCCTCTCCTCACTCCAACAGCCTACCCCCATGCCCTCCAAATCTCCCCCAGAGGGTTAAGGGGCCCTCCAGAGGAGATTTGGAGGGGACATGGGGAGCTGCCGGGGGGGGGGGGAGGAGAGAGAGGATGCTTAAGTCTCATTCCACAAGCAGTAGCCTTCTGTTGGCAGAACGAGGATTCTAGATCCAATCCTGAATGTTTTAAAGTTGGTTTGTGCTGTTCTTAATTTGACTGTTTGGTTACGAGGTTGTTTTTAAAGTTGTATATCGCCTTGGGGGCCCTTTTGGATGGAAAGGCCATTCATAAATCTTTTAATTAATAAATAAAATAGCAAACAGCTGTGTGATGTCCACATGAAATCCAAAACCTGCAGAGGCTACTCCACGTGGCATGTTTTTGTAGCTGTTTCACAACTTTGGAAGGAAATTGCCTGTATTGGTGGGGCTATTTAATTTTCCAACCAAATTAGAAAGAGCTTGATGAAAAACTACAATAGAATGATGAAGATCTATAAAGTATGGTGTTTGTTTGCTTGTTTTTATACAAGGTTATTAATTTCTTGGACAAATATGTACTGAATAATTTAATTTCCTTACAGTACCCAAGGCAATCTGAGAGTTTACAATATGAATATAAGTATATTCCTGTATCTTCTGAAGGCATTCTTGGTAGTTCTACTTGAGGATGTGTCTTTTTTCTTCCCTTAATTTTGCACATGATGCTTAAGTTGAAGTCTTCCAAGCTCCAGCTATTATCCTACTAAAAGGAGATTTCCAACCCTGTCAAATGAGACTTTTTCTTGTGCCATAACTATTGCTTTTGAGCAACACAAGGTCCTTCCAACTACATATCCCTTGTAGTAGACCTCAAAGTTTGACTTCATAATTCAGTTTATGACTGAGAAGCCAATGAACCAATAATACCAACATTCACTAGCTGCTAGAACGGTAGTTTCCAAACTTTTAAAATAGGGGAATCTATCAAAATCCAAATTTGTCTTTGTGTGTGTGATCCACATATCATCCTTCTCCAGTGGTATAGTGGCAAATTTTGAAGTGCAGGTGCTCATCATGACAGTCCGCATAGCCACAAACCCCAAAGAGAGTCCAAAAATTCAGGCAGCTGTATTGATTCATATCAACAAACCAGTTCTAGCAGTTCTCTTCTCCACCAGAGAAGATAAAAGGTCTTAGTTGCCCAGTCAAGAGCACCACCACCCAAACAAATACTTTGCATTACAACAGGGATAGCTCACGATTCTATATTGTTGCTGGGAAAATTCAGCCTCCCACACATTCCCAGCTATTGTGAGGATTGCAGCTAAGTTCAGAAGGAATAGGGAATTCTGAGGGGGGTGGCAGGTGATGTCAGCATCCCTACTAATCAAAAGTGCTGGTACTTCATCCCTGTGATCTCTGGCTCCACTGCACCACTGTCCTCTGAGCATAGAAATAACTGTGGTCGAAAACCTTTTGAGCACTATTATGATCAATTATAATGACAGGCAAACTAAAGGACCTACAGGCTCTTCTTCGCTGTGGTATGGGCATATCCCCTCTATCACACAAATATCCATTTCTAATAGTAATAGACAGTATTTAATGGGATTTTTTTTTGCTTGCATTTATTTGTTTGGCTCCTACTCAATAATATGGATAATAATATGGATGTCCCATTGTGCGGCATGTCCCATTGGTTCCAAGTAGATCCGTGACTCTGTCAATGGAACTTTAAAGTATTCGGACATGACTGGATTGTCCCATTTTAATACGACTAACAGAAATCAGAAGAGTTCTACACATCCAAGATCAATGAAACAAACCTGACTTTAGTGCCCCACATTTTTTTATCAGCTTTATTCCCATAAATTAGGGGTGTGCACGGACCCCCCGCTCCGCTTCACTTCCAGATCTGCGGTTTGCGGATCGGGCCGCTTCGCTCCACCCCCGCTCCGCCCATGCCCGCTCCGCTCCGCTGCGGAGCTCCGGATCCGGATCAGAGCTCCGTTTCCCCCCCCCCCCAATAGGCTTGCATTAAGCTAAAAAAGTATACAACTTTTTTTCTGTGAAAGTTAGAAACCTCACGTTTGGCACCATGACACCTTATGGAGGTATACACACGTACGCCCAGACTCAAGGCAGTCCCATCATCGCCTGATTTTTGGGGAATTTATGAAAATCCAACAGCCCATTCACACCCCTTTACATAGCTCCGTCAATTTGCACGTTAAAAACCTCAAACTCGCCACCATGATAGCTTATCCAGGGACACACACGCACACCCAGACTCAAGGCAGTCCCATCATCCCCTGATTTTTGGGGAATTTATGAAAATCAGGCACCCCATTCACACCCCTTTCGATAGCTCCGTCAATTTGCACGTTAAAAACCTCAAACTCACCACCATGATAGCTTATCCAGGGATACACACGTACGCCCAGACTCAAGGCAGTCCCATCATCCCCTGTTTTTTGGCGGGGCTTAAACCTGCAGACATCTCAATGGGGCCATTTCAAAGGAAATCCCAACATGCCATGAATTGGGGAGTAGAGATAAACCTATATGAATCTTCTTCCACACTTGAAAAATGGATTTGGAACTTCCAAAACTCCAAGTGAGCGCAGGAAGGACTTCTCCCCTGAGTCAAAGCCAGACACACACAACATCCCTGCGAGGCGGGCAGGGGAGGAGACAGGGAAGGCAGGCAGGCAGCAGACATTTCTGGGGGCATAAGGAAGTGAGCCAAGGATAAGCCAGTAATGCATATAAAATGGAATAAATAAATAAATAAACAAAGGAGGGGTGGAATTAAAAGCAGCAGTGTTGCTGAATAAACAACAAGAAGAACTTTAAAAAAAAGGCTATATCTGTCTTTTACCAGCAACAGGGGGACGTGCCCAGGGGAGGGGGAAGCAGCTGCCCGTTCAACTCATGAAAGCCATTGCTTCACCACGAGAGCTGAGGAGTAGAACTATCACTTCAACTCATGATAGGCATTGCTCCACCGGGTTACTCTCTTTGGAGGACTCTGATTGCCCTCCAAGTACAGGAGAGAGTGGGGGCACGTCCACATGGGATGCCCTAGGGGAGCTCATCCCCTTGCACCACATCTTTTCAGTTGTTCCCCAAAGTTAGGGTGGGTAGCAGTGCTCTCTTATTATTGGCTTAGTATATGATTTCAGGTTGTGTTTGTGCATTTGGTGGGGCTACTGTTTTAAAAAAACACTGGGAAAAGTCCGTTCAGACTAAGAAAGAGAAGTTTCCAGAATCCCAAGTTACCCGTTTTGCCTATCCCCTCCTCCAACTTTGGGATCATGTGATCATGACCGGGAGTTGACTCTGCCCCTCAGCCCTTCGGAAAAGGTATTTTCCCGCCGTTTTTTTTTAAAATTATAGCACACGAACCACAGCACGCAGAGAGCTGAGAGTAGTCTCAAAATGACCCCCATCCACGACTCTCCAAGCACAAGAATTTTCAGAAAGATAGCTTCAAAAACAACACAGTTATCCCCCTTTCTTTTCCGCAATGCAATCCTATGGGCGAAATGTTTCAAGATGGCGATCGGATCGGACCGCGGAAACCGGAGCGCTCCAAAAATGGGCGCTTCTCTTCGCCTTGCTTCTAGGGGTCCGTGGTCCGCTTCTACTCCGCCTCTGGGCAAGGCGGAGCAGGCCAATTCGCTCCTGCTTCTGCGCTTCTAATCGGAGCAGAGCACATGCCTACCATAAATTCATTTCCCCCTGCAATTTCGGCTTGGGGAAACAGACGTATGAATATCCTGATGTGGTAAGACTGTTAGACAAAATGACCCAGTTTGCACAGCAAATGGTGACTGAGGGTTGGGCTGTGTTGTGTGAAGCCAGTCAGTTTGGGTTATTCAAGGGTTAAACAGCCCTTGCATAACCCTCAATTAGTAGTAGGGTTATGCAGGGCTTTTTTAACCCTCAAATAGCCCATGCTGGCTAGATTTGTATGACACAGCCCAATCCCTGATTGCCCTGATTGGGAATTGCATATTCAAAATGGTGACTGAACACACCGAGAATGTGCCTCTGCTCATCAGGGGTTACATAACCACAATGCCCTGGCTGTGTCATGCAAACTAGCCCAATGTGTCAGACAATGTTTGAAAACAAGGTTGAGCTAGAATAATGACTCTTGATCCCACAAAAATCCACATGATCCTTCGCTGAGAGCAAAATTACAGGGAAACATCTTCCCACATCCAAGATGGCCATGTGAACCAGCTCTTGGACTTGGAAATGGGATCAAATATGGATGTAAGTAAAGAGTCTTTGAAAGTATGCCATAGAATGGAGGATTTTGCCCTCATTAGGCAGCATAAGAACAAGGAGATGCTGAGGGATAGCAGGACTGACCTTACTGGCATGCCAAGGCAGAGGTGAATACACTGGGTATGGACATTTGAGAAGCACTCATTCATGCCAGTGCAGCCAAAAGCCATTTTAATACTGCCAAATTAGGAGTCATCATCAAATTCAGGTTGGTGCCTGGAAAACCTTTGTGGAACAGGCGCCTCTTGCCTACTTCACCCTGGCAGTCAAAATACCTAGGGGAAGACTTGGGCCAGATCATAAAGTTACATTTAAAGACATTGGCTAAGAATCTGGCACAGTTGCCAAGGGCAAGGGGTTGCTTATTGCCATGAAACAAAATCCACGAGGAGGACATGTAGGCTGAACAAATACCTGGGGCTTTAAAAACGTCTGTAGCCATCTGCACCAACCCTGTGCCAATGTTCTCCCATTTGTTAATAGGACCAAGGTGAAACTAAAAGCCAAGGTAGGCCAAAGGATAACGGGGAGGGGTCTTGTTCAACCAAAGGTGGGCAAGTAAGTTGATGAAGAACCCTGTCCAAGTATTGCACAAAGTCTCCGAACGGGGAAGCCAAGAAAGCTTTTAGCGTTTCTGGCAAATCCAACACTGGTGGCTTGGCCAAAGACTGTTGCTCCCGCCCTCTGGCACTCTGGGAATCCCAACCTGTTTCTCTTTGACGTCATGGGGCTTGAACGCCAGCACCAGGGACGAGGTACCGGCTTCGGGAGACTGAGCCAGTCCCGCCCGCTTGAACTTGCTAAAACGGGACTCTGCGGTAAGCTGCCTTTTATAGAACTATAAAACCAAAAGTTCATGTTCAAGGACTTGAGCCAGTGTGAAGTTGGAAAGGGGGCCAGGCTTGGCTGCTGACGCTACCATCACCACCGACGCTACTGCCTGACTGTGTAGGTCTGGGCATATATACAGATGGGTAATTTCCTCTTCCAACCTCCCCTAAAGGAACATTAAGGAAAAGGAAAAGGCGCTTCTTACAGATCATGTATATATGCTTTGCATTTAAACCAGATTCATTCCTCTTTTAGCTGCTATGGCTCACAAGCCTTGTTCCGTTAGAGTTCTCTTACAAAGTTTTGTCAATGTTCTGATCAAAATTACAAACACTGTTGTCCTCAGAATAGTTACAGGCTCTTTCAGTGTGTAATATCGATGTGCCCAAAAATAAGAGTTTTGTGAGCTTAGAATGGAGAAGATGACTGGGCCACCACAATCAGATCCATGTCTTTAAGGGTGCCTCAAGCTGAGACAAATAGGTGTATAGGCAATAACATTTGGATCCATTTCCTAGATCAATCCTAGGATGCTTGTCATTCATGGGCCAGATCTACACCTTGTGTCAAATCATTATGAATGTGGAATAAAAAGCAGGAAATACCACTATGAAAGTGGTATATGGAACGTGGATTGTGCCCCAACAGTTATCAGTGCACTTCAATACCTCTATAAAGCACTAGTGTAGATCTAGCCTGAGTTAACCTTGGTTAGTGCTCACTCTGGCCTTAGCTAGACCTAAGGATTATCCCAGGCAAATGGAGGGATCGTTCCTGTCTGCTCCCAGGATCCCCTGTGTGTCATTTGGATGCACAGGGATGATCCCGGGACGATCCCGGGATATAAGCCTGGTCTAGCTATGGCCTCGGTATCCTCTTAAAAAGTAGTAAAAGAAAGCAGCATGCTAGTAATGGTTGGGTGACAGGGAACTGCTTCTCAGGCAGAAGTAGAGCTTCCCTTTATTTTCCCTGAAGGTGAACAAGAATTGGCCAGGTATTTAGGGCTTTTTATAGCAGTTTTCTTGCTACTGCTAATAGCAGAGCCACCCAGTTTAAAAGACAGGCCAATAAGCACAAATGGCTTGGCATCTAGTGACACATGGGACAATTTAAAGCAGCCTCCATGTGGCGTCCACAACATCTCCACCCCACCCCCCCAATGTCTTCCCTAGAATGATGCTGAACAGGGGGTAGCTCTCCCCATGAAAATACAGCACCTTACGAAGGTCCTGAACCAAAGGGGTGGCCATGTTGCAAAATTTGGACCTCAGTGTAATTGAAGGCAGCAATGGACACAATGTTGAATAGCTCAAATCTTGGGAGGGGGGGGCAGTTTGTGAGTGTGTGTGTATGTGTGTGTGTGCGCGCATGCTATGTTGGATACCGAGCCTGCCGCTCAAGCTGATAGTAGCACCTTCTTCTGTTTCCTCTCAGGTATTTAGGGTGTGCCAACCACAGGCAATGCCTCTGTGCATGCCTCAGCATTGTGAAAACACTTGGAGATGCACCCAGGAATGCATTATGGATGCCTTCCACCATTTTCCTCAGCAGATCTCTCTCTCTCTCTCTCTCTCTTGGAATGGATCCAACCTATGAATGTGCAGCTGGTGCCTAAACTAGCTCCACAGTGTTTCAACCCTCCACAGAAGATTATTTGTTTATTTGTTCTAATATTGCAGGATTATGTTAGCTAAAGCAGTCGTGGGGGAAAGTCTCAGTTTCTGGGTCAGAGCCCAACGATTTAACTACAACCATTGTTGTAATGTGTTTTAGCTTTTGTCTTAGGATTGTTATCTTTCTTTTTAATGTTTTATGGGGTACTGATTGCATCTGATATTGTTCATATCATGTCTGGGCGTGCTCTGAAATGATTTGTCTCTAGCTAATTTAGAGCTGAAATAGTGGATCTTAGGGGGTATTGTGCCTCCTAGGCGAGCAAGTCCTAAATGTCCTGTGGGACAAACTAAGGCAATAAGTTTTGCTTGTCCCCACCCCACAAAGTGCTCACTCATACAAGCAGAGGATCTAGGTGATACAATTCTGAAAAATAAGAATCTGCTGATGGAAATGATTATGAATGCACTAGCCAAATGGTCCAACCTCAAACATTTTGTAGACAACTTTTACAAATGCTCTACGCACACACGCACACTATGGAATTCCATGCTATTTCTGGGAACAGGCTGTCTCGATACTTATGATTATCAGGCTCCTTTAATAAAGTGCACACTTGTAATGTTGGGCTCCATGACAAGAACAACATGAAATAACCTTGCACCCACCCACTAAGAACACCGAATGTGTCACAATCATTTGTGTCATACTTTTAAAAATATCTCCACTGGCGGGGCCCTTTAAAACAAAAACGGAGGGAGAGGGAACAGGGAGGAATAATTATTTATAATGTTTTGTAAACATCTGACTCTGCCAGGTGGAAAATGTTTGCATCAGAGGAAAGGACACTGGTGAAAGCTTGTTCCTTTTGTGCCAAATGGGGGTGGGGGAATAGACCTTGCAGTTGCATGAACCTTACTGAGAGGTGTGGTCCATGGCAGAGAGAGGGAGAGGTCTCACCCTTAAAACCACAGAGACAGAATCGAAGGGAGGCGACTTTCTTGGCTGGTGAAAATCTACAAACAGGGGCAGCCTGGAGCAGAGATTTTATGGGAGTGAAGGGATTAGAGACTAATTGAAAGGTTAGGGAAGGATTTGGTCCCTCCAAAGGTTTCCGCTTTTTGTTCTTCGTTTTTGCCCAGAGGTGTGCAGCACATTTGGCAGCACAACCTGAAACTTAATGCAGGGATTTAGAGACCAATCTAAATCTGGATCCAAATTTCTCGGCATGGTGTACAGGAAGTGGGTGGTTTCTTTTTTCACGGAGACTGTAAGTGATGCTGACTGGGCCTCTGACTGAAGACTTGGCTAGAATGCCTGCTAGAACAGACACCATGCCTAATTGCTCCATCTGCCTCTGGGCTTTTCCTTTTCTCCTTTTGGATGAACGCAGGGTGTGTTCGTGCTACCCCTATACTGCTGGCTGGTTGCTGGAATTCTCACTGGAAAATGCCACACTGCTGTGGAGCCTGTGACCCTTCCGGTGGCAGTTTAGTGCTAAATCAGGCCATGTGGCTGGCAACATAAGGCTTCGGTGACAGGGTGGCAATAGCTTCAAAGCTACCTACTATCTCCTCTGAGAGGTCACCCAAAAAACAGGTACAGCAGGGTAAGAGAAGGTCTCCGCTGACAGTAAGACACCCTACCCTTGCAGGAAGATTTGGGGAGCATTGAAATTGACTCCATGCCCCTTAAACCTAGCTTTAGCCATGGGTGGTACATGCACTCTATCATCAGGAAATATCTCTATCTGCAGAGGTATTAGTAGTATTGACTGATGGAAGCAAGTGTAGTTTCCTTCCCTCAGCCAACACAAGGGCCCACATGAGTCCAATCCTCACCCCAAAAGTAACCACAAGGGCAGGTAAATTTGAACTCTGAGAAAAGGACATCCTTGGTTTGCTGTCTCAGAGCTCAAATCGCTCCTCTCAATAGTTACTTCCCAGGGACCCAAAGGCTGAGCTCTCCCCTATCATCTGAAGTTGTTGGCAGGGGAGAGATTTCACCACCCTACAAATTTCTCAGGTTTCCACTCCTTGCTATTAGCCTGTTTGTTTGTTTTCTTAAAAATGGTGTTCCTTCCCTTGTTTCTTCTATAAAATTAGTTAGGTGATTTTAGGGTGATTTTAGGAGTGTCACAAGCATCGCAGCAGGAGCACTCACAAAAGCAAACACCCCGCTCAAAGGCACGCAGAAAGGATCATGATGGACACAGTCCTGCTCACAACCTCCAAGGAGCTTATCCCCTGCAGAGGTGACACACAGAATGTAGGTTTCCCACTGTAGGTTCTGGTGGATATGGAGATTCTGGTGATGCCACCACAGCCTCCATGCCCACCACCTCCTCCACCTGGAACGGGCAGCAACAGGCCATTCAAGCAAGTGCTTGCAGAACGTTTGAGGCTTTGTAAGTGTTAAACCGGAATGCTTACAAAGGCTCAATCAGTGGGATGCTTTTGCATCCCTAAGAGATTTGCTGCAGATGAAACAGTGAGCTTCGTGTCTGAGCAAGAAACTGAACCATGGTTTCTCACACAGAGTGCAAACACTCTACTCACCATGCCACAATTTACTCAGACCCTTGGCCACTGTTTATTTTTAACAGTCCAGGTGGACAAAACCCAAGTCCTGAATTGGACCTGGAGTGGTAGCAGCCGCAGAAGGTTGCAGTCTATTGCAAGGAGGAGAGGACTTAACCCACGCCTGTATAGATACTACATGGCCTGGAAATTAAAAATGGACACGCCCACTGTGACTTGCCTGCCAACCACATGTGTCTAACTTGTGTTGATGCCAAACGCATGGAGGGTGTGTAATTCAGTTTTTCCTAGCAATGTGGGATTGTGAAGGCCTACCACATTCTCAGAGTTTAAGCTGTCCCAATTGTGTGATTGCTGTTTTATAGCCTTTTCATTATGAACCTCTCTTTTTTACAGTTTAAAGTGAGTTTGGCACCAGTGGAAATGGCTGGGATGTGAATCCTGGATAAATGAAGTCCTTACTTAATGTAGAAGTAAGGGCAAAAAGCAGAGAGAAAGCGTACCCCACACCATGTCCCAAATGCATTTTAATGCATCTTGAAATTCTCAAGCCACCTTTAAAGGCAAGACAGTCAACAAGGTATATTCCATCAGCAGATCAGTGGTGGTGAACATCAGAAATAATTTTCTTTCTGTGTTTCCACCCCCGCTATTTTACTAAACCAACTCTGGGTCTGCATTGTGGGCTCTGATGCTGTCGAACAGCTGTCAAATTGACAATCTCTAGGCTTTCCCCAGAAATGAGAATAACTTTGATGTCTTAAATATATGTCCACCTAACAGGGATAGTTAGAAGCCCCCAGATAGCCTGAGAAATGTTACCTGGTCTGTACAGTGCTAATGAAATTTTACAAATTGCCACTCATTCTGCAAAGCATCACGTTCTTAGCAAAATCACAGAACACAGCATGCTCTCCAGAATGACTTGCCATCAGCAGCAATCTTTGCTTTGGTTTATAGCTTAATTGGATTTCTCTATGTTTTGTTCCTTCCCTCCTTAAGATCCTGTTGGTACACCTGGCTTTTGGCCGGCACTCACTGGAATTAGATTAGAGGTTTCTGGGAAGGTCATCAAAATGGAGGTGATCCTCAACTTTTTTTAAAAAAAAACTTTGTATTAGGAAAAGGAAAAGGGTATAAATCATCACAAGACGTGTTACAATTTTGGAGTGGAGAATAATGGTCCCAGGGGGTGGGTTGCACCTTTTATTATTATCATTTTTATTATGGTTATTATTGTTGTTGTTGTTATTGTTATTATTATTATTAGATTATTGTATTAAGTAGGGTTTTTTTCTTTGTTCTTATCGTTATTATTGTAGGGTAATGAGTTGATGTGTTGAGATTATTGTAATTATTAAAAAAAATAATCCTTTGGAAAGCTGATAATACCATTTGGCACAATAACATTTATTTATTTATTTAAAACATTTATATCCCGCCCTATATCAATAAGATCTCAGGGTGGCATACAGATAAAAGCATACCGTATAAAACAGTAAATATACACAACTAAAAACAAATTAAACCATAAACCAAGTTAAAACATATAATTGAAAAGCAGTAAAACTATTAAAACGGTTAAAACAACGTGCCATCTTAGAGAATTTAACTATTAAAGGCTTTGTTAAAAAGCCATGTTTTCACTTGGCGCGGAATAAAACATGCTATTTAAAGTTCAGCTCATATAAAACAAAGTTCTGTCACTGAGAAGAAATGTCACTGAAGCTCTCTATTTTGCACCCTGATCCTAAATGAATTTGTTCCAATCTAACTGTTCTTGCCAGACATGGGACCTTCCTAAAGCACAGCAGCTCTGAATGCACCAACCGCCATTTGTGTTCTTGCCCAAAGTCCCCACACACAGCACACCTGTACTGGGGCCATCAGGATGGACTTATCATGAGGTGGGGAAAGAGCACACAGCTCTTGTAGTGGTTGCTGGGATTTGCGGTGGGTCTTGTAGTGGGCACCTGTAGGCACCAGAGCCTCAAGATGGCTGTCATTAACAGCCAGGAAATGGCTGCTCAGGGCCATGCATGCCACAAGGAATGCTAGGATGCAGAACGGACCAAGAGGAATATGAGGATCAGTGCCCTGCACCAGCAAAGATGACCAAGGGGGTGTCTTGATGAGGGTGCATTGGCACTGTGAGCCCCCCAACCCCACACTTGACCTCCTTGGGGGTTGTCCCCATGCCAAGGACTGAGTGTGGGGTTTGTAGCCATTAATGGGAGAGGGTAGAAGGGGGTAGAAGAGCCACTACCACCTAGTGCTCCACCACACGAGCCTCATCGCGTCCCTCACCAATTCCCCCTCCTACCTTGTGAAGCTTTCCAAGCCATTCTCCCCACACCAGGGAAGGCACGGAGGTGGCCATTCAGCTCGCTGGCCACCCCCTCCTTCCTGTCCGGCTGATGGCGACCAATTGGGGTCGCTATTGGCTGGCCACACCTCTGCTGCAACACTGGAGCAAGGTGACAGACATGGACGAGCTGTCGTCACCATGCTCCACAAAAAAAGTTGGGGTAAGTCCCCAACTTTTAAAATTTGGAGCTTTAGGGGAAAGCCCTGGGATGGCTCCACAATAGGTTCTGTGACATATAAATGACACCGCGCCACTGTGGAGCCACCCAGGGGCTTTCCCCTTCCATAGGCAACCACTCACTGATCTTGTATTACCTTATAAAGCATCTGAGCCTTTCTATGTCATAGTCCAAAGCATCTGGAAGGCACCAGGTTTATTATTTATTATTATTATTATTATTATTATTATTATTATTATTATTATTTATTTATTTATATAGCACCATCGATGTACATGGTGCTGTACAGATAACACAGTAAATAGCAAGACCCTGCCGCATAGGCTTACAATCTAATAAAGTTGTAGTAAACAATAAGAAGGGAAGGAGAATGCAAACAGGCACAGGGAAGTGTAAACAGGCACCGGGAAGGGTGAAGCTAACAGTATAGAGTCAGAACAAACTCAAAGTTTAAAAGCTATAGGGAAAAGAAAAGTTTTTAGCTGTGTTTTAAAAGCTGTGATTGAGTTGGTAGTTCTCAGGTGTTCTGGAAGAGCATTCCAGGCATGAGGGGCAGCAGAGGAAAATGGACGAAGCCGAGCAAGGGAAGTAGAGACCCTTGGGCAGGCAAGAAGCATGGCATCAGAGGAGCGAAGAGCACGAGCGGGGCAATAGTGTGAGATGAGAGAGGAGAGATAGGCAGGAGCTAGACCGTGAAAAGCTTTGAAGGTCAACAGGAGAAGTTTATATTGGATTCTGGAATGAATTGGGAGCCAATGAAGAGATTTCAGAAGCGGAGTGACATGGTCAGAGCGGCGGGCCAGGAAGATGATCTTAGCGGCAGAGTGGTGGACAGAGACCAGCGGACTGATGTGAGATGAGGGGAGGCCAGAGAGGAGGAGGTTGCAGTAGTCCAACCGAGAGATAACCAGTGCGTGAACGAGAGTCTTGGCAGAAGAGACAGACAAAAATGGTCGAATCCTGGCAATATTATACAGGAAGAAACGACAAGATTTAGCTACTGCCTCGATATGAGGAATAAAGGAGAGCGAGGAATCAAATATAAAGCCAAGGCTACGAGTTTCCTTGACCGGAGTAAGCGTGACATCGTTGACAGTAAGAGAGAATGAGAGGTGAGGAGAAGGTTTAGGAGGAAAAACAAGCAGTTCAGTTTTTGCCAGGCTGATTTAACCCTTCCTGCCAGTGACTGATGTAAGCAACAAACAGGCATGGGTTGAAACATAGGAGGATTCCTCTAGTAACAGAGTAAAGCTGAGGTGCTCCATAACGCAAGATGGAACTAGGACTTTGGTCATCTTTCCTGGTCCTGGGCTCCTGCCGCTTTTCCCTTGTTTTGCTTTTGCTTTGTAGAGTTCCTTTTTAAAAAAATTAAAAATAAATTGCTTGGAGACTGTCAGTGAAGCACCAGCCTCCAGCACTACATGGACCTCAGAGGCATTTTTAGAAAACGAAAATGCTGGTTGGCTATAGGTGAGAGTAAACTAGGGATGGGAGAGAACATCCTTGAGGGCGAGAGGGGTGGCAGGGAGCAAGGGGGGTACTTTGCCTGTTGCGTGTGTATGTGTCTTCTGCCTGTCTGGAGTGGGGTATGTGGGGGGAATTCACCTGTGGCTTTCTGTGTGTGCTGTGTGTGCATTTTGCCTTTGGTTTTGGTTTTTGGGATGGGTGTGTGTGTTGTAGGTGGACTCTCCCTGCCCCCATCCCAATATGTGTAAATTTCTTTGAGCATCACCAGTTTGCCTTCTGTAAAATAGGCATTTTGTTGTGCTGTCTGGGGTGGTGAAATAGGTGATTTGGAATTTGGGGTTCAGACACCAGCTCTGCCATGCAATCAGTCTCAGAGCTTCATCAATTTGTCTTGAAATGAGTGTTGGAGAAGAAAACTGTGGTTTCAAAAGTGTTTTGGAGCTTAGACCTCACCTTTGCCTTGGACTTAGATTCTTGGACAAATTGTTTTACATTTAGCCCAATGGTGAGTTTGCCTCCTGAGAAATGGGTGTTTTCTGACTTTCCACATGGCAGCCATTTTGTGATGGGTAAGCTCCCCCAGAGGCAGCCAGTTTGTGAGAACACTCACGACATTCTCGCAAAATTCCAAATGTGTCCATTGGTACAAAACAGCTTGTGGATTCCTGCTTTAGCGTGTCACTCAATCTGAATCTGGATTAGTCCTTTTGGTTAATCAGTAGCAGAAGTCTAGCGAATTATACTAGAATTTTCAGGCCAGAAGGACCCTGAAGGTCATGCTTGTTTGTGTGTATAGTCTCCTGCAATGATACATAATCAAACATTCCTAAGTGATTAGCCTGAATCTTTCCAATTGTGGTATGCCACACATAGAAAGCAGAATGTAGACAGTGTTTCTCCCTAGAACTGTATGTAGGATATGAAATAGGTTGAGAAAAAGCCCATCAGGTAGTGCCATCAGGGATTGTCATAGTAACTAGCTAGAATCATCCAGCCATGTTCTGGATGAAAAGAGTCAGGGTGGATCTTTGTTTTTTCTTCCACAAGGTATGCCAGTTCCACCTCTCTTGCCTTGGGATAACGCCAATGAATTGCTCATAACTACTGAGAAGAGAGTTAAAAACTGCATTAAGATATGCTCTGCTTGGTGAATTCAGACAGAATTAGAATGACAGACATCAGCGAGAGTGTGTGAGAAGTTCTGCACCAAAGAAAAAATGGCTTACATAGGAGAAGAACGGATATTTCCTACGCAGGTTTTGTTTGGACACATGCACATAAAATCCTTTTACCCTGATTTATCTCTCTATATATACAGCGTCTAAAATTAATGCATGTCGTTAAAACTAATGGAAGAGTCCCAGCCATATTCATTGCTGAGTAAAAAGACGTGGAGGGGGACACACAATGGCTCTTTCTGGGGCTAAAACCTCACCACGCTTTAGTTCCAGAAGCTGTCTGCTGTGGCAGAGCTCAGCCTTTAGTAACAATAAAGTGAGTATCTTTCAGTATCTTTAAAACGCCCTTTCTTTCCCCAGCTTTCCTCATGTTAGAAATGAAACACTGTACGTAACCTAGGAGCTTAGGATCATTTTGCACAGTACATTTTTCAGATGCTAGCATGAGTTTTTTGAACACACATGATGAACATGGCAACAGCCCCAATTCCCATTTCTGGATTTCATACACATTATACAATTCATGTCTGCAAACGTGAGAATAATTCCCCAATCTTCAAATACAGAAAGTGTCTTCCACCCCACCCCCACCTCACAACATAAAGTGATAGCCAAACAAATTAACACACCCCTTTCTCAAAAAAACACAGAAACAACCCACCCAGGATTTCTTGTATACTAGACCCATTTGTTTATATAGAATTTGAACAGGAGAAATCACACGCTCTGTGAATTATACTCATTGACATGTGTAGCTCTTCTGTACAACTGTATTCTTTGATTCCTTTTGCCAAGGCTTGTAGAGATGGAGAAGATATTGGAAATGGGCATTCAGAAATTAAAACATTCAGCCTGGCTCTTATAAAACAAGCTGAACCCACCCACCCAGCCCACATCCTTCCAGATTTTACTTTGGTTCATAATGGCTGAACTCCAGCACTCCCAGCAATGAGCAGGCTGTCTGTGTGTGTTTTCTCTGTGGAAATGGTACCTGAAGGGTCACGTTTACATCATGGATGCTGGGGCTAGTCCTAGTCCCTGCCAGAAAAAGATGCACTGCCACCTACTTTCCTCTACCCCTTCACCTAGCTGAAGTTAATTTGGGGGGTGGGGGAGAGGGGGCTTCAGGGAAATGGCTATTCACAAGCTGCAAGAAGGAATATATCCACCCTGAAGCTGTTCATGAGCATTCAAGAAGGTGTGTTCACCTTTAAGAGCACTTCAGGTATGCCAAAGGTCATTTTTCAAAGTTTTGCTACTAAGGCCATAGCTAGACCTAAGGTTTATCCCTGGATCATCCAGGGGTCAAACCTGTTCATCTAGGTGACACACAGGGGATCCAGTGCTCAGGAAGGGGCGAACCCTGGATGATCCCAGGATAAACCTTAGGTCTAGCTGTGGCCTAAATGTTCATTTGCCAAAGAGCTGCAACCCATCATTGGTCTCTAACAAGTGCACCCATGTGACACCCATGTTTGTAGCACTCTCATGTCACATTGCTAAATGTACGTCTTAGTCATACACCTATTCAATGAACAAAAAACCTACGGTTTATAAAACAATGTTAAGGCCCTACACTTTTCCACCAAGCACCAAAAAGCGGGGAAATTGGGAGTTAAGGCTCGCCAGCCTTAACGCCACATCCTCCCTAAGGAGGCAGAAAGTACCAGTGAAATTCTCATTCTGCCAAAGCAGATAAACCATGAGGACAGGATGGAGAATAGGATATGCAGAGGTGACTGTGGGGTTGTGGAAAACTGATGACGAACAACTTAGAGCCACCTACTTCTTTTTTTGTTTAGAGCAGCCCTTCCCCAACCTGGTGCCCTCCAAAGGTGTTGGACTGCAACGATTGATCATTGCAAGTCAGTATGTCCCATGGTCAGGAATGCTGGGACAGCAGGATGGGGAACGTAGGGCGGCGCCTCCAGGCAAGCCCCCCCCCCCACCTCACCCTGCTTACCTGCTCTGTCGTCGTTGGGCCCGGCCTTGAACAGAGTGCCCTGGTGCACCCAGAAGCAAGGCCACACTTGCAGCCTTGCTTCTGGGTGGACCCAGGGGCTCAATTCAAGCCTGGGCCAGGTGACGACGGAGCAGGTAAGAACCCCACACACACACCTGGCCCCTTACCTGGACCTGCTGCCACCGCTGCACTAAGTGCAGCAGCTCCAGCCAACCCCCCTTCTGCCTGGCCCCTTACCTGGAGCTGCCACTGCACAAACTGTCGCACCCCACAACTTGCCTTCTCCGTCATGGCCTGACCCATGCTTGAATTGAGCCCCTGAGTCCACCCAGAAGCAAGGCTGCAGGTGCAGACTTGCTTCCGGGTGGACCAGGGCACTCGATTCAAGCCGGCGCCCAGCGACAACGGAGCAGGTAAGTGGGGTGGGCTGGGGTGGGGGCTTGCCTGGAGCCGTTGCTGCAGTTTGCACAGCAGTGGCAGTGGGTCTAGGTAAGGGGCAAGGCAGGAGGGGGTTGCTTACCTGCTCCATCGTCCCCAGGCCCAGGCTTGAATTGAGGTTCTGGATGGACCAGGGTGCTCAGTTCAAGTCCAGGCCCAGTGACGATGGAACACGTAAGTGGGTTGGGGCTTACCTGGCAGCAGAGCCAGGCAGGAGGGGGTGGGGTTTCTTACCTGCTCCGTCGTCGCAGTCCAACATCTTTGGAGGGCACCAGGTTGGGGAAGGGCTGCTCTAAACAAAAAAAGAAGTAGGTGGCTCTAAGTTGTTCGTCATCAGTTTTCCACAACCCCACAGTCACCTCTGCATATCCTATTCTCCATCCTGTCCTCATGGTTTATCTGCTTTGGCAGAATGAGAATTTCACTGGTACTTTCTGCCTCCTTAGGGAGGATGTGGCGTTAAGGCTGGCGAGCCTTAACTCCCAATTTCCCCGCTTTTTGGTGCTTGGTGGAAAAGTGTAGGGCCTTAACATTGTTTTATAAACCGTAGGTTTTTTGTTCATTGAATTTCATGGCTTTTTGTAAAGGATAATGAGCCCTTCCCTCTTTTAAATGCGGTTACTTTAGTATAGCTCCTGCAGCTTTCACTGTTGTGATGAAAAGGAGATTTCACCAGGTTCTCCATATATACAAATGACACCTGGTGAAATTCCCTTTTCATCAGAACAGTGCACGCTGCAAGAGCTATACTAGAGTAATCAGATACAAAAGAGGTCACGGCTTCTGCAGCTTGCACTGTTGTGATGAAGAGGGGATTTCACCAGGTTCTCCATATATACAAATGACAACTGCTGAAATTCTCTTTTCTATGCAACTGTTAAAGATACAGGAGCCCTGTGCTCCTTTTCATATGGTCACGGGCAGGGGGCTGGTGACTCCGATGTCAGTGAATCCATGGGTACATAAATCCTACAATCCTATGCAAGGTTAGACATAAAATCCTACAATTCTATGCATATACCTACGGATTCATAGAGCCACTGACATCGGAGTCACCAGCCCCACCTTGTGACCATATGCAAAGGAGTACAGGGCTCCTGTATCTTTTACAGTTGCATAGAAAAGGGAATTTCAGCAGGTGTCACTTGTATTCATGCAGCACCTGGTGAAATTCCCTCTTCATCACAGCAGTGAAATCTGCAGGAGCTGTACTAGAGTGACTCCATTTAAAAGAGGGCAAGGCTCCTGCAGCTTTCACTGTTGTGATGAAGAGGAAATTTCACCAGGTTCTCCATATATACAAATGATATCTGCTGAAATTTATATTTATAAATATAACTGTAAAATATTTATATTTTTTACTTAATTAACATTAAAGAATGCACAACCATTGTGCATTCTTTAATGTTAATTAAGTAAAAAATATATTTTTCTCCTGCACCTTTAACTGGTGTGATGAAGAGGGAACTTCACCAGGTTCCCCTCTGCTGAAATTCCCTTTTCTATGCAACTGTTAAAGATACAGGAGCCCTGTGCTCCTTTTCATATGGTCACAGGGGCAGGGGGCTGGTGACTCCAATGTCGGTGGGGCTATGAATCTGTGGGTACATAAATCCTACAATCCTATGCAAGGTTAGACATAAAATCCTACAATCCTATGCATATACCACGGATTCATAGACCCACTGACATCGGAGTCACCAGCCCCACCTTGTGACCATATGCAAAGGAGTACAAGGCTCCTGCCTCTTTTACAGTTGCATAGAAAAGGGAATTTCAGCAGGTGTCATTTGTATGCATGCACCTCCTGGTGAAATTCTCTCTTCATCACAACATTTAAAGCTGCAGGAGCCCTGCCCTCTTGACCAGACACAAAAGAGGCAAGGCTCCTGTGACTTTAAATGTTGTGATGAATCCCAGGTGGATTCCTGCATTAAGAAGTGGGATGGACTAGATGCCCTCATAGGCCCCCTTTTCAACTCTGCTATTCTACGATTCTATGAACATGGGCAGAGTGCATTGCCTGTGGCTGATGTGAGCCAAACATGCAACGATAACTGGAGGGAGGAAGTTCTCCCTAACTGCCAGCTAAATTCCTGCATTAAGAAGGGGGTTGGACTAGATGCCCTCATAGGCCCCCTTTTCAACTCTGCTATTCTACGATTCTATGAACATGAGCAGAGTGCATTGCCTGTTGCTGATGTGAGCCAAACATGCAACGATAACTGGAGGGAGGAAGTTCTCCCTAACTGCCAGCTAAATTCCTGCATTAAGAAGTGGGATGGACTAGATGCCCTCATAGGCCCCCTTTTCAACTCTGCTATTCTACGATTCTATGAACATGGGCAGAGTGCATTGCCTGTGGCTGATGTGAGCCAAACATGCAACGATAACTGGAGGGAGGAAGTTCTCCCTAACTGCCAGCTAAATTCCTGCATTAAGAAGTGGGATGGACTAGATGCCCTCATAGGCCCCCTTTTCAACTCTGCTATTCTACGATTCTATGAACATGGGCAGAGTGCATTGCCTGTGGCTGATGTGAGCCAAACATGCAACGATAACTGGAGGGAGGAAGTTCTCCCTAACTGCCAGCTAAATTCCTGCATTAAGAAGTGGGATGGACTAGATGCCCTCATAGGCCCCCTTTTCAACTCTGCTATTCTACGATTCTATGAACATGGGCAGAGTGCATTGCCTGTGGCTGATGTGAGCCAAACATGCAACGATAACTGGAGGGAGGAAGTTCTCCCTAACTGCCAGCTAAATTCCTGCATTAAGAAGTGGGATGGACTAGATGCCCTCATAGGCCCCCTTTTCAACTCTGCTATTCTACGATTCTATGAACATGGGCAGAGTGCATTGCCTGTGGCTGATGTGAGCCAAACATGCAACGATAACTGGAGGGAGGAAGTTCTCCCTAACTGCCAGCTAAATTCCTGCATTAAGAAGTGGGATGGACTAGATGCCCTCATAGGCCCCCTTTTCAACTCTGCTATTCTACGATTCTATGAACATGGGCAGAGTGCATTGCCTGTGGCTGATGTGAGCCAAACATGCAACGATAACTGGAGGGAGGAAGTTCTCCCTAACTGCCAGCTAAATTCCTGCATTAAGAAGTGGGATGGACTAGATGCCCTCATAGGCCCCCTTTTCAACTCTGCTATTCTACGATTCTATGAACATGGGCAGAGTGCATTGCCTGTGGCTGATATGAGCCAAACATGCAACGATAACTGGAGGGAGGAAGTTCTCCCTAACTGCCAGCTAAATTCCTGCATTAAGAAGTGGGATGGACTAGATGCCCTCATAGGCCCCCTTTTCAACTCTGCTATTCTACGATTCTATGAACATGGGCAGAGTGCATTGCCTGTGGCTGATGTGAGCCAAACATGCAACGATAACTGGAGGGAGGAAGTTCTCCCTAACTGCCAGCTAAATTCCTGCATTAAGAAGGGGGTTGGACTAGATGCCCTCATAGGCCCCCTTTTCAACTCTGCTATTCTATGATTCTATGAACATGAGCAGAGTGCATTGCCTGTGGCTGATGTGAGCCAAACATGCAACGATAACTGGAGGGAGGAAGTTCTCCCTAACTGCCAGCTAAATTCCTGCATTAAGAAGTGGGATGGACTAGATGCCCTCATAGGCCCCCTTTTCAACTCTGCTATTCTACGATTCTATGAACATGGGCAGAGTGCATTGCCTGTGGCTGATGTGAGCCAAACATGCAACGATAACTGGAGGGAGGAAGTTCTCCCTAACTGCCAGCTAAATTCCTGCATTAAGAAGGGGGTTGGACTAGATGCCCTCATAGGCCCCCTTTTCAACTCTGCTATTCTACGATTCTATGAACATGGGCAGAGTGCATTGCCTGTGGCTGATGTGAGCCAAACATGCCACGATAACTGGAGGGACAAAGTTCTCCCTAACTGCCAGCTAAATTCATGCATTAAGAAGGGGGATGGATTCTTTAATGTTAATAAAGTAATAATTATAAATTTTAGTGTTAGATTCATGAGTGTATTAGTGGTAAGCTAGATAGAATACTAATGTATCAGTTAGTGTAAAAGCTGAGTTTGTTGCCGTTTTTGTCACGGACTTTTGCGTTCGGGTGTACTTACTGTATGCAGAAAGTGATTTTAATAAACAACACCTCCCTCCAAAAAATCTCAACTTGCTTTTTCACAAAACACAGATATGACTTTATATACCCATCTACTTTATGGTCACATGAATTTTATATTTACAGTGGTGTCCTTCAAGGATCTGATCTGCACTTCGTTTAAGTGCATTCTTTAATGTTAATTAAGTAAAAATTATAAAATTTAGTCTTAGATTCATGAGTCTATTAGTGGTAAGTTAGATAGAATACTAATGTATTAGTTAGTGTAGTTAATGTTCGTGTAGTGCCCTGCCCTCTTTTAAATCTGGTCACTCTAGTATAGCTCCTGCAGCTTTAACTGTTGTGACGAAGAGGGAATTTCACCAGGTGCTGCATGCATACAACTGACACTTGCTGAAATTCCCTTTTCTATTCCATTTTTAAAGATACAGGAGCCCTGTGCTCCTTTCCATGTGGCTACGGTGACCCTATGGAAAGGAGGACAAGGCTCCTGTATCTTTAACAGTTGGATAGAAACGGGAATTTGTAAAGGATTTTGGGGTGGCCTGGACAATTAAGGCCCATTCGCTTTCCAAAAAGCCTGCTCTTAGGAGATGGAAACTAGCAGGACTGGTTTGATATGGATCATATGAACATAAGAAGAACCATGCTGGATCAGACCAAGGGTCCATCTAGTCCTGCAATCTGATCACATAGTGGCTAACCAGCTGTTGACCACGGACCCACAAGCAGTACACAGTGCAAATGCAAGCACCCACCCATGTTCCCCAGCAACTGGTGCACACAGGTATACTGCCTCTGATACTGGAGATAGCACACAACCATCAGGGCTAGTAGCCCTTGATAGCCTTTAAATCCCATTGTTAGTAGTCCATGGAAGTGATTGGTAGAGATTCAGACAAAACGTTGTCCTGTGGTGTATCATTATTTCAGGCAGGATATTTTTCAGTGCCTTCTGTTGTCTGCTGCCAATGTATGTACGTTATTTTAGGGCTGGCATAAATTGGATTCCCCCCTCTATTTAGGCTTTCTGATACTTTTTGTATTGCTGCAGGTCCCCAAGCTGCTGATCTATGGAGAAAATTAAAGTTCTCACTCTTCATGGACAATTTGACCTTCTTTTCCCAGAAGTTTTCTTTTTCTTTTTAGTTACTACATAAAATACAGGAAGGGAATTCTGACCTTTCTAATAAATTCCTGATGTTCTTTCTAATCTAGCTCTGAGATAAAATGCAGTAATGAAATAAAATAAATAAAATGCATTTTTAAAAAAAATTAAAAGCTCCACATGGCCATATTAAGGACTCTGGCTTTATTTATTAAAACATTTTTATCCCGCCCTATATCACAAGGATCTCAGGGCGGCGTACAGATAAAAGTATACATATAAAACAGAACAATAAACATACAATTCTAAAACAAATTAAACCATTAATACGTTAAAACCAATATGAAATTTTAAAAGAGTAAAATCCAATTAAAACGAAACAGTGGATTTAGCCATCAAAGGCTTTTTTAAAAAGCCATGCTTAACCTGGCGCCAAAATGAAGCCAGGGCTGGCACCAGTTGGGCCTCCAGGGGGAGGGAATTCCACAGCCGGGGTGCCACAACAGAGAAGGCCCTGTCCCATGTTCCACAATAGCATGTATCTGGTGTTGGTAGGGCACCGAGAAAGGCTCCTCAGACATACCTCGGCAGGCAGATATAGGCTTTAAATCTGAAACACGTAAGTACATAAGAAGAGCCCTGCTGGATCAGACCATGGGTCCATCCTGTCCAAAGTACAGTTCACACAGGGGCCAGCCAGCTGACCATGGAGAAACCACAAGCAAGACATGAATGCAACAGCACTCACAACTTTCACACCTTTGTGAGAGGTGTGTGTAGAGGCTATTGAAGTACTTTCTTCCTTATTCAGTTGCTTACTGTGAAGTCTTAAGTATATAGGAATAAATAAAGGCTCAAACTAGTGTGGCATAGTGGTTAGAGTGTTGGACTGGGAGTTGGGAGATCCTGGGCTCTAGATCCAGGGACCGGGCCGCGCTGGGGGCATCCGCACGGTCACTTACGTTCCTATGATAACCTCCGGGTCCAGGCTTCGAAGCCAGGACAGGGAGTTGGAGCCAGAAGCTTTAAAGCACTGCACCAGGCTTCCTGGTGCAGCCCTTTAAAGTGTCCGCCTCCAAAACCCCGTCCTGGCTTCGAAGCCTGGACCGGGAGGTGATCACAGGAACGTAAGTCACCGCGCGGTTGGGAGTGGGGGGGAGAGGAGGTGCTTACCTGCTTCCTCATCGCAGGCCTGGTGGGAAATGGAGTTCACAGCATTGCGTCACTTCCTCTTATGCTGTGAACTCCATTTCAAAACAGGCCTGCGATGAGGAAGCAGGTAAGCACCTCCTCTCCCCCCCACTCCCCAACATCCCCCTGTTGGGTTCCCGCCTTGAGCATTCATATTTGTTCATTCCTCTCCAGACGGTCCCTACCTGCAGACTTAAAAATCTTAAAAAGACACGACACACAAGGAAGAATGGACGTGGACGGATGAGGAAAATAGCACACGGTCTTTCAGGATGTACACTTTGCTCCCTATGTTGGGTTCTCGCCTTGGGCATTCATATTTGTTCATTCCTCTCCAGACGGTCCCTACCTGCAGGCTTAAAAATCTTAAAAAGACACGACACAAGAGGAAGAATGGACGTGGACGGATGAGGAAAATAGCACACGGTGTTTCAGGATGTACACTTTCCTCCCTATGTTGGGTTCTCGCCTTGAGCATTCACATTTGTTCATTCCTCTCCAGACAGTTCCTACCTGCAGGCTTAAAAATCTTAAAAAGACACAACACAAGAGGAAGAATGGACGTGGACGGATGAGGAAAATAGCACATGGTCTTTCAGGATGTACACTTTGCTCCCTATGTTGGGTTCTTGCCTTGGGCATTCATATTTGTTCATTCCTCTCCAGAAGGTCCCTACCTGCAGGCTTAAAAATCTTAAAAAGACATGACACACAAGGAAGAATGGACGTGGACGGATGAGGAAAATAGCACACGGTCTTTCAGGAAGTACACTTTGTTCCCTATGTTGGGTTCTCGCCTTGAGCATTCATATTTGTTCATTCCTCTCCAGAAGGTCCCTACCTGCAGGCTTAAAAATCTTAAAAAGACACGACACACAAGGAAGAATGGACGTGGACGGATGAGGAAAATAGCACACGGTCTTTCAGGATGTACACTTTCCTCCCTATGTTGGGTTCTCGCCTTGAGCATTCATATTTGTTCATTCCTCTCCAGACGGTCCCTACCTGCAGACTTAAAAATCTTAAAAAGACACGACACACAAGGAAGAATGGACGTGGACGGATGAGGAAAATAGCACACGGTCTTTCAGGATGTACACTTTGCTCCCTATGTTGGGTTCTTGCCTTGGGCATTCATATTTGTTCATTCCTCTCCAGACGGTCCCTACCTGCAGGCTTAAAAATCTTAAAAAGACACGACACAAGAGGAAGAATGGACGTGGACGGATGAGGAAAATAGCACACGGTCTTTCAGGATGTACACTTTCCTCCCTATGTTGGGTTCTCGCCTTGAGCATTCACATTTGTTCATTTCCTCTCCAGACAGTTCCTACCTGCAGGCTTAAAAATCTTAAAAAGACACAACACAAGAGGAAGAATGGACGTGGACGGATGAGGAAAATAGCACACGGTCTTTCAGGATGTACACTTTGCTCCCTATGTTGGGTTCTTGCCTTGGGCATTCATATTTGTTCATTCCTCTCCAGAAGGTCCCTACCTGCAGGCTTAAAAATCTTAAAAAGACACGACACAAGAGGAAGAATGGACGTGGACGGATGAGGAAAATAGCACACGGTCTTTCAGGATGTACACTTTCAGGATGTACACTCCAGACGGTTCCTACCTGCAGGCTTCTTGTTCCCTGTAATGCCAAAGCCCAGAGGCATGATTTGTTGCTCATGAACATTGTAAGCAAACAGACCTTGTTGCACTAAAAAAAAAATCCTACCCACAGATTCATTTTGAAAGTATCAGGTCTAAGCCATAAGCAGCTGTCAGAGGGGAGCCTGGAGGGGACCACCAGGAGCTACAAATTGTACCAGAAGGTCAGAACTGGGGGTGAAGTCAAGATTTGGGGTTGAAGAACACACAGAAACATGGGTTGTCCAGCACCCTGGATCACATGGAGAGCCTCAAAAGAACAGGAACCTCTCTTCTTCAGACCATTGCCCTCCAAGAGCAAACAGTGACAGAAATGTGCAAAGGTGGAAGCAGGGCTAATGTGTTCGCTCTTCCTACATAGATTGAACACCTGAACAAAGCAACAGTAGATCCGAGAAGACTATTGTTGCTCAGGTGAAGTCCCAGCCCAAAGAGGAAGTCTCTTGTAATCCTTCCTGCGTAGGTCTAGAGCAGTCTAGTACGGCCTAATCTACGCCAGGCAGGATATAGCACTATGACAGCAGTATATGGTATGTGTCAAGGGGCCCCAACAGTTGTCAGTGCACTTCAACACCCCTATGAACCACTAGTGTGGCTCCTGCCTCTTATATACTGCTTTCATACCACTTCTATAGTGCAATATCCTGGTTGGTGTAAATTAGGCCTAATTCCAGAGCCCAAGAACACTTCCAGGAAGAGGCTCCAAACTGTAGTTCTCTCAGCACAATACATAGTGCAGCTGTATAAATAGCCCAATATTCCTTGTTATAGCTCTAGATGCTCCTGACAGAAAAATAACCAAAGATTGTGACAGGATCAGATAAATTCCCCAGCTTGCTACATCGTTCTTTGGGTTTTGTATGTAATACATCAGGCCCTGGGTACTTGGAGATTTATTATAGAACCTCACTATTCTGTTCAGCAGCCAGGTTTTGGGACAAAACATATTTACAGTCCCCAGAGCACTGTCCGGAAAACAGAGTTGGCTTCCCCCTATCAGTGTCATGAGAATACTAAGAAAGGTTCATTTCTCATATCACAGTAAAGCATCTGCAGTAGAACCATTTCCCTCTTGTTTTTTGCTTAATCCAACATTATAATTGTAACCCTGCATTCATGTGTGGCAAACAATGTGGTCTGTAACTCAACCACCACTTTGTAATACATACACAAAGATGAGATACTGCATTTTCTGCTTTTGAGTCCATACTGGGAAGCCACACCCAGGTGGATAACAGAGCAGCATAATACAAGATGATTATATTAGATATAGGAGACACAAATAAGAGAAGATCACAGCAGAAATAAGCAAGCATATGGACAGGATATGCTAGCGAGGGAGAAATGAAACCAAATTCAATGACCTTTATTTTAATTCTCTTTAGCTCTGTGTCTTATGCAGAGCCTGGGAAGTGGAATGCACTAATTTCACCAGCAGCACCAGCAGCAAGGAAGGTATAAAATCTTCCCAAGCTGGAGGAACCGAATATAGCCAGTACTCCATTTAATCTTCCCTCCTGCAACATCCTTACAAATAAAACTCTTAACTCCTCTGATGCTTTGTCAAGGACTAATAAATGAACAAGAGACAAGCAATTCAGAAAGCACTTAAAAATGGGAATATTTCCGGCAGAAAGAGAAGTTTATTTATTATTTATTTATTTATTTAGAATATTTATATACCGCTCCCCATTGAAAAATTTCAGAGCGGTGTACAAGGTAAAATGAAAATAAAAACAGAGTAGAAAAGGGAATTTCAGCAGGTGTCAACCGAAGAGGGTGAAATTCTCCCTTCATCACAACAGCCAAAGCTACACTAGCTATAGTAGAGTGGCCAGATACAAAAGAGGGCAGGGCTTCTGCAGCTTTAACTGACACCCACTGAAATTCCCCTTTCTACATTACTGTTAAAGATACAGGAGCCCTGTCCTCCTTTTCATATGGTTACCCTACTTTAAGGCACAATCCTATGCATGTTTAGACGGGGGGGGGGGGGTGTTGAAGTCCTACAAGTCCCAGCATGCCCTAGCCAGCCACAATAGCTCTGGCATGCTGGGAGTTGTAGGACTTTCCCATCTAAACATGCCGGAGGGGGGGGGAGGAGAGGAGGTGCTTACCTGTGACCCCCACCTGCACCAGGGGAATTTGACCCGGAGTGGGAGGGGAAGGAGAGGAGGTTCTTATCTGCTTCTTCCTTGCAGACTTGGTGGGAAATGGCGTCCCATAACAGGAAGTGTCGCAAAGGGCTATTGCGACACTTCCTGTCACGCTGAAAAGTGCATTTCCCACCAACCCTGCGACGAGGAAGAAGGTAAGCACCCCCTCTCCTCTCCTTCCCCCACCTCCGCCCAAGTCAGCTGTGTGTGTGTGTGTGTGTGATTCTCTAGCCTCCTGCAGCAGCAGAGACCAGGGAATAACACACACACACACACACCCCAGCGCTTCCCTCGAGGATAGGGAAGCTCCCCGTGCCCCCCCACCCCAGCGACTCGGGCCCCCTCTCCTCTCCTCCCCCCCCTCTGCCCAAGTCAGCTCTGTGTGTGTGTGTGTGTGTGTGTGTGTGTGTGTGTGTGTGTGTGTGATTGATTCTCTAGCCTCCTGCCGCTGCCGCGGTTGGCAGCAGCGGAGACTAGGGAATAACACACACACACACACACACACACACACACACACACACACACACCAGCGCTTCCCTGGATAGGGAAGCTCCCCGTGCCCCCCCACCCCAGCGACGCGGGCCCCCTCTCCTCTCACTCCCCCCCTCCGCCAGGGTGGGGTAAGGAGAGGAGAGGAGGTGCTTACCTCCTTCTTCATCCAAGCTTCATGGGAAATGGCGTCCCCACAACAGGAAGTGTCGCAAAGGGCTATTGCGACACTTCCTATTACTGTAAGGACTCCATTTCCCACCGTGCCTGGAACGAGGAAGAAGGTAAGAACCTCCTCTCTCCCCCACCCCGGCTAGGGCCCCCTCCCCCCCCAGCGCGCCTCGGCCTGGTCCCTGGGCCCCAGCTTGCCATCGTCGTAGTTCCTACGGCACCGGCAGGCCGGGGCCCAGAGATCTCCCCACCCCAGCGCGGCCCTGTGCGTTCCCTGGGCCCCGGCCTGCCGTCGCAGTAGTTGCTGCTGCAGTGGCGGCGGCGAGGCCCTGGGAAATCCCCAACCCCCACGGTCCAGGTCTCCGCTGCTGCTGCGGTAGGCAGCAGCGGAGGCCAGGCAAACTCCCCCCACGGCAGGCCCCGGGTTTCAATTGAGCGCCCGGCTCCATCCGAAGCCGGGGGCTCAATTGAAACCTTCGGAGACAGGCCCAGGTTTCAATCAATTGAGCGCCCGGTTCCACCCGAAAGCAAGGCCGCAATTGCGGCCTTGTTTTCGGGTGGAACCGGGCGCTCAATTGATTGAAACCTGGGCCAGCCGCCGACGGACAAGGTGAAGCCGGGGTGTGGGGGGCGACTTCCCCCCCCGGCTTCCCCCGCCGCCACGCCTGGTTCCCGAGAAGCCCCCTCACCCCACTTACCTGGCCCGACGGGGATGAGCGCCGGCCGCGCTCTCCCTGCTTCTCCCTCCTCTCTCTGGGGATTCTGAAGCTCACGCGCATGCGTGAGCTTATCAGATTCCCCATTGAGAAACATGGGGATTTTAAAAATTAATTAAAAATTGATGGAACGGTCTTTCGAAAAAAGAAAGGCCATTCCATCAATCGGATAGATAGGGGAATTTAATCCTGTTTATGGATTACGCCGGGAGGCTTCCCCTTTTGCGCTACGAGTGCGCAAAAAAAAAGTCGCCACCCCCGAGAAAAACAAAGCAGATTGTGACGGACAGACTTTCTCTCCCTTTTTCTGCTTTAAACTCCCACCCAGACCTCAATATTTCAGGAATCTCCCTGAAACGCGCAGGGAATGTAAAGCCAGCATTTCTTTCTGGCAGTACCCGCGTTTCAGAAAGATTCCTGAAATATTTTTCATTTTAGGACCCTAAATTCCCCTTCCCCCCCCGCTAATAAATTATAATGGTAGAATGCTCAGATTACTGACGGGCCTTAACATACAGCAGCCACGACTGTGGCTGCTGTAATACATAATAATGTGTGAAGTGATTGGGCACAGGGTAGGAAACACAAACAAAACCTCCCTATGTGTTAAGACCTGGCAAGCACCATTTTGTTCCTCTAGTTAGGTTTATTTTAATTGTATTGAGATATGGGGTACTTCCAGATGATGTTTTTATTGTGCGATCTTCCTGCCTCATTCACAGAATTTTATGGGTGGGGTGGGGTGTCCAGAGGACTTCTTCTTCCACCATTTCTGTCAGCTTTCTTACTACAGGAAATCCACAAATGAAGAAAAGATGGAATAACTGCACAATGATTGGTAGCTCTAGGAGCCATCTGTCTGGAAGCCACCATTGGTTTGGCTTGTATCCAGGAACATTTATTTATTTATTTATTTATTTATTACATTTTTATACCGGCCAATAGCCGAAGCTCTCTGGGCGGTTCACAAAAATTAAAACTATAATAAAACAACCAACAGGTTAATAACACAAATACAAAATGCAGTATATATAGCACAACCAGGATAAAACCACGCAGCAAAATTGATATAAGTTTAAAATACAGAGTTCGAATTGTAAAAATTAAATTTAAGTTAAAACTAAGTGTTAAAATACTGAGAAAATAAAAAGGTCTTCAGCTGGCGACGAAAAGAGTACAGTGTAGGCGCCAGGCGGACCTCTCTGGGGAGCTCATTCCACAGCCAGGGTGACACAGTGGAAAAAGCCCTTCTCCTAGTAGCCACCTGTCTCTGGATCATGGAAGTGCCCTGCTCAGATTTCAATTCTCCCTTTCCCCACACTGCAGGCCACCCCATTCAGCAGGGTCCTCCAGTATTCTGTATACCATCGGGCTGGGAACGGGAGGGACGGGACGGAAAGGCTACCAAGGGGATGGGGGAATCTCCTTCAACCAGCCCAGCTGCACATGCCTAACTCTGGATTCAACCTATGGTGTTTTCCAACATTCTGATGCATACTTATTTATTAAAGTGTCACAATGACCATAAATGCTGGAAATTCCCCATTTCCTTCTTACCTCTTCGCTTTTTCTTCCACAATGTGTGGCCTTTGAATTGCTGCTTTAGGACAGAAAGACACAGAAAAGTGAACAGGTCCCAGAACGACTGCATGAGAGGCTCAGCTGCAGTCGCCTAATCCGGTTTAACTTCCTGTTTTCTTTTGTAACTGTGGATGAGGAGAAACAGAGAAGCAACTAATCTGAGCTTCTGACTTGCTGTTCTTGGCATTTGGCTTTCCTGACAAACCCAATTCAACAGTGGTCAGAATACATTCTCAATTCCAGCCTCAAATGCTAGACCTGGTCAACATCAAAATTTAATGTATTTTGTTTATTACAAGGAAGCTGTTACAAAGTGTACTATTTGGCTTTCCCCAGTGAAATCACAGCTCTGGGACATCCAAAGTGGCCAGCTTGAAGTGTTTTCTGTTGGCGTTTTTTGTTTGTTTTTTAAAACCACCCATACACAGTCAAGTTTGTTCCTGCAGAATAACGAGAACAGCTTAAAAATCGTGAGATATGCAGGAGGGAATTGGGTTCCTCTGTTTCATTTTCTATTGGTTTCTAATCCTTTCCATCAGATTTGGCTGTAATTAATAGGGGTGTGCATGGCCCCCCCCCGCTCCACTTCCCTTCCAGATCCACAATTTGCGGATCGGGCCGCTTCGCTCCGCCCCCGCTCCACTGCGGAGCTCCGGATCCGGATCGGAGCTCCGTTTTCCCCCACATAGGCTTGCATTGAAAGCTAAAAAAGTATACAACTTTTTTTCTGTTAAAGTTAGAAACCTCAAGTTTGGCACCATGACACCTCATGGAGGTATACACACGCACACCAAGTTTCAAGCCAATCCCATCATCCCCTGATTTTTGGGGAATTTTTGAAAATCGGGCACCCCATTCACACCCCTTTCGATAGCTCCGTCAATTTGCACGTTAGAAACCTCAAACTCGGCACCATGATAGCTTATCCAGGGATACACATGCACACCAAGACTCAAGGCAATCCCATCATCCCCTGATTTTTGGCGGGGCTCTAACCTTTTAACTCACCCCAAATCAAGTCCCATTTTACAACTACGTCAATTTGCATGACAGAAACTTCACCTTTGGTCCCATGACAGCTTACCCATGTGTCCACATGGACACCAAGTTTCAAGCCAATCCCATCATCCCTGGATTTTTGGGGAAAGTCGGACACCCCAGTATCTGCAGACAGCTCAATGGGCCCATTTCAATGCCATGAATTGGGGAGTAGAGATAAACCTAAATATGAATCTTCTTCCACACTTGAAAAATTGATTTGGAACTTGAGCACAGGAAGGACTTCTCCCCTGAGTCAAAGCAGGACACACAAAAACCATCCCTGCGAGGTAGGCAGGGGAGGAGGGAGGGAAGGCAGGCAGGCAGCAGACATTTCTGGGGGCACAAGGAAGTGAGCCAAGGATAGTTTCAAAGCCAGTAATGCATATAAAATGGAATAAATAAATAAATAAATAAACAAAGGAGGGGTGGAATTAAAAGCTGCAGTGTTGCTGAATAAACAACAAGAAGAATTTTTTTAAAAAGGCTATATCTGTCTTTTACCAGTAAGAGGGGAGTGGATGTGCCCAAGGGGAGGGGGAATCATCTGCCAATTTGACTGGTCCTGTATAGGTACCAGTCTTTAAGAAGCAAACGATCACTTCAACTCATGATAGGCATTCTCTCCAGTGATTTACCTTTGGAGGGCTCTGATGGCCTTCCAAGGACAAGAGAGTGCACTGGGCACATCCACATGCCCTAGGGGAGCTCATCCCCTTGCACCACATCTATTCAGTTGTTCCCCAAAGTTAGGGTGGGTAGCAGTGCTGTGTTTTCTATCTCTTATTATTGGCTTAGTATATGATTTCAGGTTGTGTTTGTGCATTTGGTGGGGCTACTGTTTTAAAAAACACTGGGAAAAGTCCGTTCAGACTAAGAAAGAGAAGTTCCCAGAATCCCAAGTTACCCGTTTTCCCTATCCCCTCCTCCAACTTTGGGATCATGTGATCATGACCGGGAGTTGACTCTGCCCCTCAGCCCTTCGAAAAAGGTACATTTTCCCGCTGTTTTACCCGATTTTTCCAAAAATTCTAGCAAGCGAACCGCAGCACGCAGAGAGCTGAGAGTAGGCTCAAAATGACCCCCAGCCACGACTCTCTAAGCACAAGAAGTTTCAGAAAGATAGTTTAAAAACAACACAGTTATCCCCTATTCTTTTCCACAATGCAATCCTATGGGCGAAATTTTTCAAAATGGTGATCGGATCGGTCCGCGAAAAGAGAAGCACTCTGCGTATGGGCGCTTCTCTTCGCCATGCTTCTACGGGTCCCCGGTCCACTTCTACTCCGCCTCTGGGCAAGGCGGAGCAGGCCAATTAGCTTCTGATTCTCCGCTTCTAATCGGAGCGGAGTACATCCCTAGTAATAAAGCAATAGCTTTCCAATCAGGTAGTAATAATTGATGGTAAAGGAGGATGGTAGCTTTTGCATTGCATGAACACTATCTGATGTAGCTTTCTGTGTAATTTGAAACCTTACATCTAATCCTGAACTTAATCCTACAACAGATACCCCCTGTTCTGTTTGTATCTTCTTTTTCTGGAAATAGCAAAGCCAGAAAGTTCTGTGTAATGAAATGATCTGGCCATTGTTTCATAACTGCAGAGATTAGAAATATACAGACGTAGCCCTTAGCTAAACCTACTGGTCTAGCAGGACGGAGGGATGAAGATCTCATGATATTTTTATCGCGAGATCTCCCCCTCTGTTCACACGCAGTGTGCAATGACCTCAGAGGGAAAAGGTCGTGCCCACCATTTTGTGTTTTTTCTTAAAGAAGAAGATGCTCATGAGCGCTCATGCGCAAAAGGTAAGCTTTTTAAAAATATATATATTTTCCCTGCTCCCCCCATCCCACCCCCAATGGGCGCAGTGCTCCTGAGTAGCTCTGCGCCCCGTGCGTGGGTCCCAGCTCCTTGCGAGGAACCGGGACAAACTGCAATGCCTGCACACATGTTCCGTGGTCTCAGGCTCAGCCCAAGACCATGGAAAAAGTGGGCCTAAAGTTTAGGGCTCTATCCCAGGGCAAGAGAGGGATCCTCCCTCCCTGATCCCAGGATCCCCTGTGCATCATGTGGACGCACAGGGACAATCCCTGGGAATGCCCCAGTATTTTGCCCATCTAGCTAAGGCTGTAGTCTCAGGGTTCCAGCCACTGGAGCAATAACATGTTTTTTTTGTCATGGCTGGTCTACTAGACAATTAAAAGGCTCCGATGATTAGATAATTCAAAACTATTGCAAGTCCCCCCAAAAAAGGTTAGCCAGACTATGCTAAGGCATGAGTTGGATATTTGAGAACTAATTGCATCATCCTTCCCTCCTCCCCCCTAAATCCACACCACCACCCTTTAAGTACAATGATGACATTTCTTAATTAATTCCTCCAGGCTTCTTCCAATTTGGACTAAAATAAATAAGGAAATGTGGCATACAGCTGAAACAAATTGGCCATATTGTGCTTGCATGTAAAATTTGGTTATTTGTACAAGTGAACACATAACTGAATTTGACATTCCCTTTTCTTAAAAGCTCAAGAATGTATTTCCTTCACATTCATTGGCACGTTTGCTGCTGCTTTATGGCACAATCCATTCAAAGATAAGTACTTTGAAGTCCCCTTGATTGTAATGTTTAGATCTTTCCCATTGAAATGAATGGGACTTTAAAGTGCTTAACTTTGGTTGGATTGTGTCCAGTGATTTTAGTTTGAGTGTTAAGTCCATGCTTATATTTCTCAAAGTAAAAACAGTGGACCTAAACATATTTATCTTTGATATCATATTGCATGACACAATCAAAGCAGCAAACATATGATGGCTAAAAAAAATCACTTCAGTTTGTTTTTGATGAGGTTTTTACCCAGTTTGCATCTTCCAGACCAAACATGAATAGGGAGACATTTTTCTCCCGGAGTCAACCAATGAAGCTTAATGGTGGGAGATTCAGGACAGATAAAAGGAAGGACTTCTTCACACAGCGCATAGTTAAACTATGCAATTCGCTACCACAAGTTCTGGTGATGCCCACCAATTTGGATGGCTTAAAAGGGGTTTGGATAAATTCCTGGAGGAGAAGGCTATCAATGGCTTATTTATTTATTTATTGCATTTATATACTGCCCCATAGCCGAAGGAAGCTCTCTGGGCGGTTTACAAAAGTTAAAAACAGTAAACTTTAAAACAGATATATAAAGTTTAAAAACATAAAAAGCATAAAAACACAGTATCCTTATAAAAACAGGTATTCTGGGTCCGTTAAAAACAAACAAACTCAGCGTATGTTGTTAAATGCCTGGGAGAAGAGAAAGGTCTTAACCTGGCACCGAAAAGATAACAATGTTGGTGCCAGGCGAGCCTCGTCGGGGATTGGGGGGCCACCACTGAAAAGGCCCTCTCTACTAGTCATGATGGCTGTGTACCAGAGGCAGCATGCCTATATACAGCAGTTTCTGGGACTAAATAATCCAACTGAATTATTAAATTGAAATGAATGAATCTCGAACAAGAAATAGCATTATCCATACAACAAGAATTCTGAAAACAAAATTACAGATTCTGAAAACTACATTTCTATGTCAGCTGCAAGAAATCTGGGCAGGAAATGTATCCTTTCTCCGTCCTCTGTAGAACAATAACTTTTTTTAAAAAAAAAAATGCAGCTGTAAATTGAAAAATTACAATTATAGCCCATCAATGAATGTAAAGTTCACTTCGGATTTTTATTCTAGAGCCGGTACATTTTATTTTTCCTCACAAATAGCATTGCATATTATATATTAGCATGATTTTATTTTTACAAGATAAGCCTTTTCCGTTGAACCATATGGCATGGAGCAGCACTAAGGGTAGCACATTGAGCCTCAAAGCCAACATTAGTCTGAGCAAACAGTAATGTATCTGCTGTTCCCAAGAAGTATAGTCAAGAACAGCAGATCACCGCCTAGGGATGTACTTGTACTTTGCTACCCTGTATCAGCAAAGTCATTTACTGCTGCCTGGCAGCCAATTCCATCAACGACACAACATCCACAACTTAATATTGTATGACGCTGTGGTTAAGGACTTCAAAGAAGATGGGATTATTGTCTAATTGGATTTCTGTTCCCAATTAGGAAAAAGGGGAAAGCTAAATCCAAGGCTGACATGGAAAGCTTTAAACATCTGCTGGATAATTTATAGAGTACCCATCACATAATTTGTAACGTGAATTCAGATGTTTGCCTAGAGGTTCATTGTGTCTACTGTTTCTTAAACTCATTCGCATTTGGAGGGTCAAGCCAGTTCCCAAACAGTCTCAGAAAATAACTCACAATGCTTCCTCCCCTGTACCCGTAGAAACAGTGCAATAAGGAGGATCAGCAATGGGACGATTTGAGTTTCAATGCTCCTCTCTACTAGGGTGACCATATGGAAAGGAGGACAGAGCTCCTGTTTCTTTAAAAGTTACCTAGAAAAGGGAATTTCAGCAGGTGTCATTTGAATGCATGCAGCACCTGGTGAAATTTCCTTAAAGCTGCAGGAGCCCTACCCTCTTTTGTATTGCAATGGAAGGATTAGACATTTGCTTATATCTTTCTCATTGGAATGACTAAGTCATAAAAAGGCTAAGCTTTGCTGGTGCTTAGGTGGGAACTAAAAAAAAAGTTTTGCTGAAAACAGGGCACTTTTCACGAATACTTTTCCATGTTTCAGAAACTTTTTGAGAAGGGGCTCAAAAGTGGCTGAAAGTGTTTGTCCAACTCTTCTCCCTGGATCCCATTCTGTTAATAGCCACACTCTGTCCAGCTAACAACCACTGAGTAAGCAAGTGAACTCCATGCCCTGACATCTCTTCAGAGTGAGGACCATTTGATAAAAGAAGCATTGCTCTCCCTCTGAATTGGCTTCCTTTGCCCTCTGCAACAATGCCACACTGCCAAATCAAATTGACTATGTCATGCCTTGATATCAACCCTGATGGAATGCAATGAACTGGGGAAGACGAACGGTAGTAACCAGGCATTAAAAAGCTGAGCAATGCTCTAACCACACTGCCTCTCTTATGGGCAAAGCAAGCAGGTGCTCAATGAACCATTTAAGGGGCTATACTAGAGTGACTAGATACAAAAGGGGGCAGGGCTCCTGCAGCTTTAACTGTTGTGATGAAGAGGGAGTTTCACCAGGTGCTGTATGCATACAAATGACACTTGCTGAAATTCCCCTTTCAGTACAACTGTTAAAGATACAGGAGCCCTGTCCTCCTTTCCATATGGTCACCCTACTTCTGCTCTCTTCCTATTTTCAGAATGCAAATTAGACTTAGCAGCACATGTTTGACTTTAAGGGACATGCCGACTGGATGAGGGACCCCCACCTCCCCTTTGCAGGTTTGTATTTTGGTTGAGGAGGCATAGGAAAGGCTGAACAGTTTAAAATTGAAATAAAACCAAGATTTGAAACTAACAAGCAGTTTAAAGCAAGGATTTGGGTGTCAGACACATGTTGCAAATCAGAGGGGCCACGGGAGGCTAATCATTCCGGCCCAAGGGTTGGAATGGCTGCTGAAGCATTTCCACATGGCATTCAATGAGGTGCCTAACCATGGAAGCAACGAGGGAGAAAGACAGACATAGTGTGTGTTTGGTGAAGAGAGAGACTACCCACATTAGGAATACCAAATACAGCTACATCAGTGATTTAGGATTTTTCACATAGAAGTGAACAGAACCTGAGATCCCTGGACATTGTCTGGCTATTTATTTATTGCATTTATATCCCACCGTTTTTCCTCCAATGAACTCAAGGCGACGTACATAATCCTCCTCCTCTGTTTTATCCTCACAATAAAAACCCTGTGAGGTAGGATGGGCTGAGAGTCTCTGACTGGCCCAAAGTCACCCAGTGAGCTTCCATGGTTGAGTGGGGACTAGAATCCGGATCTCCCGATTCCCAGTCCAACACTCTATCTACTACACCACATTGGAAGCTCCATCACACCAGGGGTTAACATGCTCCCTACCTTTGCTACTCCACCCATGTTTTTGTTCCTCAGTTACTTCCTCTTTCAAAAGAGGAAGTGCACAACAATCACGAGGCCCATTGAGTCCACTGTTCTAATGGTGCTGCTTCTCCTGCACATAGCAGGAGAGAACAGCAATTCCGTGTTTTTTAAAAAAATTGGACTTAATGAGAGTTTTTCTTGTGGCGCAAGGAAGGCCAGAATGGGTGGAAGGAGCGCAGGAGGCAGACAACGTCATGTGAGGGACCTGAGCAAACTCCATGAATGCCCAGTAATGAGCATGAAATAAACACTCATCGGATGGAGCTCTGGGTAAGACAAATAAAAGGAAAAACAATCATAAAACTACACAGCAGTGAGATTTAAGAGGTCACCTGATGTATGTCATCAAGTGACCTGAAGAAATAGCCGGAGGTGATTTTTTGCTACAGTAGCAAATAGAAAGGACTTTCCCTTCCAAGTGTGCTGTTGCTTCACATGCATCAGGAGCTAACCATACAAGATATGCAAACTGAATGTTATAGACAAATAATGTATCAGGTTCTTGGTCAAGGGTGGGCAAACCTTTTGGCCCTGAGGGCTGCATGTGGTGAGTTGGGGGCTGTAAGCAAGTTGAGGTGAGGTTGAAGAGAGTGAGAGGTAGGTTCTGAAAGACAACAGGTGTGGTCATGAATGGTTTGCCCCTTGGCCTTCTTTGCCACTCTTCCTCTCTCACACACAGCCTCCCCCCATTCATTCTGACACTAGGGATGTTGGGGGGTGGAGTTTGACCCCCGGATGCCATTTCAAGTTCTGCCAGCTACTCCGACTCAGCCTGCAGCAAGTCAGGTCCACTGTCAGATTTTTAAATTTATTTGTGTAAAGAGACATTTGTGCACATTTCAGCTGCAATCTGCATAATGTATGGCTGAAATGTATGCACATGTATATTTATGCTTTTAGACGCCAGGTGAAGACCTTTTTATTCTCCCAGCATTTTAACAATCTATAAATACATTTTAACTTGGTGTTTTAAATTTGTAATTTTGCATAGCTGCTGTTTTTATCTGGTTGAGCTTTTATATTGTATTTTATATTACGGTTTTATACTGTTGTTTTATACTTTGAATGGTTTTAATTTTTGTGAACCGCCCAGAGAGCTCTGGCTATTGGGCGGTATAGAAATGTAATAAATAAAATAAATAAATAAATAAAATAAAATGCAGATTTTTAAAAAATCCCGGAAAACTTCCCAGATTTCTGGGGAAATCCATGGCTTGGCTCCCAACTACAAGCCAAGTTGGGGGCACTGTGGAAATCTGGCGAGCCCAAAACGGACTGGATTTCCCAGCAACGGACATCCATATCTGACACACATGCTCAGACACACAAGCACCCACACATCCCCCTCATATCAGCACATAGGAATGGAAAGGTTTAATTTTCTCTTCTCTGCACACTGAGATCACATTATGCCTTCACTGCGCAGCACCAATCTGGGCCACAATAAAAATGGGGAGGATAGTGCACAGGGATGCCTCTTTCCACATGCTGGCTTCCTCCTTTAAATTATGATCTGTCAAACAACTGGAGAGGAAGGAGCATGGAGAAAGTCATTCTAATGCGCTACCTTCCCCATTTCAATCACCCTCTCACCAGCTCATCCAACAGTTGTTGGGTGACCTGGTGAGAGCATGATTCTGCTAGAGAAGATGGCACATGGAGATGAGTCTCCCTGCATAATGCCCTCCCAGCACAAGGAGAAGAGGAACAGCAGCCATTTCGTTTTCCCCAGAAATCCTTATTCTAAGGTGCTTTTTGAATGTTGGGAAATTTAAAATGGCTGCCACCATAAAGAAATGCACACCTTCTTTGCCACTCAGTGGAGGCTGCCATTACTGTGGACAGCAGCTACAGAAAATTCCATATTTTTACAAATTGGCAAGATCATTCTGCCAACTCTGTTTATTCGTGAGGTGAAGTATGAAATCTACTCTGCTGCTGAGCTCTGACCCCTCCTTAATAGGAGATGGACAATTAGGCCGTAGCTAGACCTAAGGTTTATCCCAGGATCATCCCGGGTTCGTCCCTGCCTGTGGCACTTAGATGGACAGGTTTGACCCCAGGACAATCCTGGGATAAACCTTAGGTCTACCTACGGCCTAAGACATTGTTAGCCAACAACCATTCTGAGTCTGGAACGAAGCACAAAGGATCTTCCAGACCAGTCTCTCCCCCATAGTCCCAACCACTCAAGTTCAGCGACACTGTCTTGAAGTCAAGGGTGGTAGCCATGGAAGAAGAACTGAAACACAGGTTCTGAATTCCTATTATCCTTTCTCTGTGAGCAGAGACTGTAGATTAGGGTGTGTAGCATTCACATTTACCTTAAGGGCTACAGACAGCATTGTTTAAATACTTGGTTTAAAAACCAATGTTTACACACACTTACAAGCCACAGCACATATTTACAGTGACCATTTATGTACCTTGGGGCTAAACTATCATTTTAATCAGTTGCCTTCAGAAGCCAAGAGATGTTACTTTCATGGAGTTATTCCCTGTTTACTTTGGTGTTTAACTTGCTAGGTACATACACAACAAATTCAAAAGTAGAATGCCAATATTGAGCTAAATTCATCCTTTTTTAATGACAAGAGTTGCACTGGGATTTATTTTCATTTTATTTTTTGCCTCTGCAAATAAAAGTTTCAGATTTAAAAAATCAAAATTCTTAATTTTTTGTCCAAAATGTGAGTGTAAGTGAATCACTTGTCAAGAATGATTTTCATATTTTTGAATCTTCAGTTTTCAATCACAGTCGAGCAGGAGTGTGGAATTGTGGCACTCACAACATTATTGGACTCCAAATCCCATCAGCCCCAGCCATTATGGCCAATTGTCAGGGATAATGGAAGTTGCAGTCCAGTAACATTTGGAAGGCCACAGTTCCCCCATCCCCTGGTATAATGCTACAGACACACATATGAAGACACACATTTTCGTTCTGGAAGAAACCACTGGTCCACCTGGTCCAGTCAGAGACCATCCAAGGTCTCAGGCATGAATCTTTTTAACTGAGACCCTTTTAACTTAACCTAAGGCCTTACTGTTGAGATCTCTCACTTCCATATGAGCTACAGCCTCTAAGTGGTCCCAGTGTTTTGGGTTCAGCTCTTAGAATGTGCAACTCTATTGCTCTTCCCCTCTGCTAATTCCATCAGCCTATCTCCACCAGCTGTTTCAGACTCAATGATTGGGGATGGTGCATGTTTCCAGCAATATTGCGATGTGGATGAAAACCTGCATTACCTTCAACATCATTTAGTGTGAATGTGGGCCACACTGGATGCCTCTTGTGCAAATGCATATCCCATTGAAGATCCACATCCACATCCAGTTTACCAGGTCTGTTTCCCAATACAGCAGAATTGGTGGGAGAAGCTGCTTCCATATGTATATGCCCTTTGCTGGATCTGGGTGAATATCTGCTTGCTTCTCTGCTATGAAGAGAATTCTGGGCCCTTCTGAATAACTAGCAAACCTAGTTCCCGGGCAAAGCTGCTTGTGCCCCAACTGAAAATAAGCTTAGTTGGAAGAAAACCTTATGGATGGAATTCCAATGGAATTTACTATCAAGTGAATATACTTAGGACAGCCTTCCCCTGCTTAATGCCCTTCAGATGTTTTTGGACTATACTCCCCAGTATTCCTGGCCATGCTGGCCAGGGCTGAGGGGAATTGAAGTCCAAAACAACTGGAGGCATCAGATGGAGAAAACTGCCATAGGCTTTGTCCATAAGAACATAAGAAGAGCCCTGCACTCTGTTCATGCTGAAGTCAACCAGCTGTCAACCAGGAACCCACAAGCAGGACATGGATGCAACAGCACCCTCCCACCCATGTTCCCCAGCAACTGGTGTATATAGGCTTACTGCTTCTGATACTGGAGTAGCATATAGCTATCACGAGTAGTAGCCATTGATAGCCTTCTTCTCCTCCAAGAATTTATCCAATCTGCTTTTAAGCTATCCAAATTGGTGGCCATCACTACGTCTTGTGGTAGTGAATTCCATAGTTTCACTATTCCATTAATTGCATCACACATCAAGAGAGGAAGGGGCAAAGCTGAGACAAAGAACGTATTGAGTCGTTGTGAAAGGGGAGCAAAGTTCTACAAGGAACTGGGAGAGGTGAAAAAACAAACCTTATTAAAATCTGGCATGTTTTATGAATAGGAATGAGATTGCACTTCAAACTTTCCCAAAGTGAGTGTCAGCGACAAACTCATTCCACCGCCATTGCTCTGGCATTCAACATGCCTGGCAAGGTAGAAACTGTGAGCCACATCCTTCCAAAAGGCTACAGATCCGATTATGCTGGCATAATTTCCATTCCTTGGCATGACTCCCGAAACCTCTTTCAGGGATCTCCTGTTGTGGTGACAAAACACACACACGCCCTGGTGTAGTCTGGGACTGCAAAAATCCATCTGCTTGTTAGATCAATTTTGGTTAAGTTCAATTTGTATGCAAAACAGGCGGGAATGGTTGCCCCGACTGCTGATGTCACACGGTGTCTGGCACAGTGTGGGGCAACCACATGTTTATGGCATGGGTTATGATTATTAGCTGCAACAAGTGAGGGACTCCCAATGTTTTCCATACCCAGTACCAAAGCATGTTCGGTAGCAGCTATTTATAGTACCCACACAAGTAGCTCCCATTCAGCTGGATGAGACACCAAATCCTCAGCACTCTAACTATGACCAATTTTCACAGAAGGCAGATTATGCAGGCTTTACGGTGGCCACACCCAGAAATCATTGTCGTTGTCATCATCATCATCATCATCAACAACAACAATGTAAGAATTAGTTCCCCATTACAAAATTATCTTAAACATTATGGGAGTTAAAGATCTTAGTTTAAAGAAAACGATACTTTCAGTTTGTTATGACATATCGTTTGGCTTCTAAGCCTCTTGGATTCTCTGAGGTTATACTTTTAAACGCTTTCTTGCCATCCAATTTAGAGGCACGCTGCAGAATGAAGGTTTAGAACATTTCTATTCATAGGTTACAGCAAGTTTCTCCATCTGAGGCTTTATGAAATTCCACTATTGTAAGTCATAAGATGAATCAGAATGAAATGACAAGAACGTTGTGATTAGAACCTGCTGGGAACTTCTGATGGCATCTGCTAGAAACCTCTCTAGTTCATAGCAGATGCCAGTGTGGTGTAGTGGCTAAGGTGTTGGACTGGGAGTCCAGAGATCCGGGTTCTAGACCCCACTCGACCATGGAGACCCACTGGGTGACTTTGGGCCAGTCACAGACTCTCAGCCCAACCTACCTCACAGGGTTGTTTTTGTGTGGATAACATGGAGAGGAGGAGGATTATGTATGCTGCCTTGGGTTCCTTGGAGGAAAAAAGACAGGATATAAATATAATAAATAAATAGTGCAAATTCCATTGAAATGAATGGGACTTGCCCAGGAGCAAGTCAACTTATTCATTTTTAGTTGGGCTTGCAAAGGAAACATTCCTGGTGATTGTGGGTGAGGGAGGACGCATGAAAGAAGACACAGACACCAGAGCATTGGGTATAACTAGGGCCTCTTTATTGAATAATTCTGTTAATCCAACCCTCCCCGGATCTGAGTGTGACAGTGCGGGAATCTCACATCTACTCAGGCCTACTGCCTGCCAAAGGGCGAGCCACTCTCCAGGCAAGAAGCCGTTTCACCGGCTCCCTGCCTGTACGACACTCTGAGAGTGTGGAGAGACCATCCCACTGCACCCCCCGCCCACTGCCATAAGGGACAGTGGGTAGATGCAGTCAGTATGGTCTCCAACTGCACGCCATAGCCTGACTCGCAAGCCGCACAACCCCGAGGAGCAGGTCCTCTGGCTATGCAGCTCACCGCCCAGGGTGCCAGTGGGCTCACCGTCCCTGTCCTGGGTTTAGATTCCCGCACCTTCCTGCTCACAAATTAACCTACTTATAACCCAGATCGCCCTAACGCTCCTAGTATGAAGTAGGCGAAAACCACATTGTGGGAAAAATTCCTACTTAACCCTCCTTCCAAAAGGAGCAGCTGGCTAATCCCAAACTAGGAACGGGCGGGAGGGAGGGAGCCAAAAAACCGAAAGAGGCCGAGCCTCGGGCGGTGCGGCTTTTATAGCCGCGGCCCCGCCCCCAGCACACGAGGCTCGCACACTGAGCCATGTGAGCTCTTGCTCCTTTCCAGCCCCTCCCAACCCACAACCGTTGCTTTCCCGCCCAAACTTTCAGGTTGGGTGGGAAGCATATTTTATGCCAATACAATCATGAAGTGTTTGTGTTTTTCATTGTTCCACTTCACTGACTGATTTTGTGAATGGTTGTTGTTTGTTTCACTAAAATCACAGCATTGATGTCATATCTGTTTGATAAGATTGCACTGAAGTACGTTAAGACCCATCCTCCACTTTGCACAAAGAAGAGAGAATAAAGAAAACAAGAGTAAAGGCCAAACTAGGTGTGATAATAAATGCATTTTTGCATTTGATATGCATGATTTTAAAAATGGAAAGGGCTTCTTCTGGGAAGCTAATAATTATCAGGCTTTCAGCAGGCTGGGAGGGGAAAGTCAACCCTTTCAATCTCTGCTGCTCTCTTAAAACAATTCCTTCATCTGCCACTGCTATTTACATGAGGAGGAAAACCCGGCCATTGTCTCCCAATGAGCTTCATGACTTAATTTCATGGGAGGAAAAGGGTTAAACTCTACTTCAAGCCTGATGCAATCCTCATAATGATCAGCCCTTCCCCTGTTGATGCTATTTGCATTTTTGAAACAAAACCCCAAAATCCCTGTGTCTTAAATGCAAAAACACATTTAGCATCAGGTCTCTTCCGGCCCTAAGGTCTTCTTTAAACATTACTGTAGCACCATCCAGACATCCTTGCTGGGGATGATGGGAATTGTAGGCCAACCCTTTTGGAGGCTACCATGTTGGGGTAGGCTGCTTTAGTACCATGGGACACACTTTTCCATGGCACTTGTTTAACTGAAGTGAGACAAGCTGTGGTGTTAGAAAAAAACCTTATGTTTTTTAAAAAATGATTCCTTCAACATTTTTATTAAAGATATGATTTTTTCCCCAACACCAGCACTTGTCTCACTTTTTTGCATCTGCATCGCGGTGTTTCACCCACCCACCCCCCTCTCTTTTCTTCTTGTTTAACTTACAAACGCTCTCAACAACACGGGCTGGGCTGATCTTGGACTTCCCATATAATCAGCACTCCAGGTTGTCCTGCAATGCATGTGGCTTTTAAACTTTAAAGGGTGGCTTACCATGGCTTGTATTGGACACGGATGCCAAAGAGAGTGGCGTTTGGTCTACATTCACCATTTTAGAGTCTAATGGGGATGTGTACATTTGGTCCTTTCCAGCTCTAGACAAATACCTGGAAAGTTGCATTTTCGTGATGGTTTGTTTTTCACAGTGAAAGATAACATTTTGGAGGGCATATTTTCTCTGAAAGAGCAGTGCGTGATCTTTTGCTGCAAACTTGGCATTCCTCTCCTGGCAAAGCATTCAGCAAGAGAGGGAAAGGAATCCACTGGGCTATATGGTACTGCTCAGTTCTAACTCTCTTGCCTGTGAAGAGAGGAGTGAAGGTGGTCTCCAGGCAGTTCGTTAAGGAAACTAACTTTTCCACCCCTGTTTGATTGTTCCCACCCACCATGAAAGTTCACTGAAATTTGCCAGGTAAGGGGAGCTTTTCACAGGGTTAAAATATGTCCAGGGTGGTAAAACCATACCACTTCAGACTACAAATTGTGGAGGGTAGGGTCCCAGGTTTGGACATTTCCCATAATATAAAATATCACTACACACAGAGAACTAGCATTGTGTTCGGTAAGCACCCAATTCTCCCTGACATCTAGCTTTCAATGTGAAGGGATTTTTAGTTTATTTATTTATTTAATTTGTATAAGAAGAAACACTTGGACATGTGTTTCCCATGCATACAGTCTGAAGTGATATATTGCTTGGACAATTTCATGCCTCCGTGAAGCCTAGACTTGTCATGTTAACTTTGAGCATGTTACTGGGGGAGAGACCATAGCTCAGGGGTAGAATGACTGCTTTGCATGCAGGTTTGATCCCCAGCATCTCCAGGTAGCACTGGAAAAATTCCTGCCTGAAACCCTAGAGAGCCACCACCAGTCAATGTCAACAATACTGGTCTAGATGGACCAATGGTCTGACCCAATATAAGGCAGCTTCCTGAGTTCCTGTGTTTAATTTCTCTGTCTGAAGTCAATGGAACTTAATCTTTGGCTGGAAAGCTGTACAGCAGCCAACGAGGAGCCAGACCTGGAATCTAGTAACAAAAATGAACAACCGCCAGATGCTGCAAAGATGGAGGAGATGGTGGGAAGCCTGACTGAATTCAAGACAGAATTGAAATCTGCTGAAGGAAAGCTCGTAGTCTCTGATTCAATATAACACTGCTTCCAATGTTCCCATGAAGAAAGCGGCGGCCCTTCCACATTGTGTGTGCCATGTACCAGCCATTAAAAGGACACACTGCCTTTGAACATGGAGGTTCCATTTATTAGGGAGGGGGTATAGCTCAGTGGTAGAGCACATGCTTTCCATGAAGTAGGTCCCAGCTTCAATCCCTGGTATCTCCAAGTAGGCTTAGGAAAGAATCCTGCCTGAAACCCTGAGGAGACGCTGCCAGTCAGTGTTGACAATACTGGGCTTGATGGACCAATGGTCTGACTCAGTATAAGGTAGCTTCATTGGTACCAGAAACACATGCCTTGTATATACTTCTTGAGTATCTGAAAATATATGAAGCCCTGGACTGCAATTTAAAGCCACCATTAAAAATCCTTAAACACAGCTAAATATTTATGGCTGCTTTTTCTTTCTGTTGGTACAAATGTGTTTCTATGGGGAGGAGGGAATCCTTAGTGACAATATAATGAACAATGGCAATTTGGTGGGGAGCCAGTACATAAACTCTAAATACTGCAAAAATTTACAGAGTATTTTTATTAGGTTTCCTCTGTGCTATTGCCTCTAATTTAAATCATCCTCCAAGAAATGCAAGGGGGGAAAGGTGATGAAAGCACCCGAACACCATTCTCCGCTTGGTTACACATAGCCCACTTGTGCCCTGTGGTCAATTTTTGCATTTTGGCTAGACATCTCAGGCAGGGGCCGGTTGGAGCGTTTGCTCGTTTGGAGAAGTTGGAATCCCCAGTTGTCCCACCAACAGAATCGCGTGCACAGAAGAAGCATCTTTCATATCAATGGAGAAATATTCACCTGCATGAGGACACAAACTGTTTCTATTAGCACGAATGATTGGGCACAAATGTTGAGTCTCCCCAACCGATTATTCTGTCTTGCCTTTTTCCCCTTCCTTTTTGCATTTTTATTCCCTTGAATAAAGTGGCTTGCCTATACTTCCACTTACAAAAGACTTGCAAAAGAACATCATATAAATAAATAAGCCTATAGTGACTATGAAATGTATACTATCAGCTACTGTGCCTAGAATATGGGTGAATTATTAACAGATTACTACAGAAGCTGGCTAGAGAACTCAAGCTGTAAAGACCCATATGTTAGTCAACCTCCCAATTCAACTTAGAACCCAACTGGGTGTTTCAGAAAATGACCCGATTTCATTCAGACTGATTTGGAGGGCTTCTCCTTCGATTCGGGTGCTGAACCCAAGTTGAAATTTGGAAATCCGAGCCTTCATGTCTCCCACTGACTATCATGGGAAATCAAAAATGGCAAAAATATGTATCTTAAAATGGGATAATATTTTCAGGCACAGTATCTTCTTAAGAAGAGATTAAGCCTGCCAAATGTCATAAAAATACGTGCAGGGTTGCTTGTGCTATGCACCTTTATATTTCAATTTTCTTTTAAAGGGAACTGCTAACAACTTGTTTATTTCTTGGCAGAATTGGACAGCACTTGCAGGCCCCATTGGAGGGGATGAAGCCTGCCAAATTTCAAAATGATTGCCACAGGGGTGTTTATGAAAGAGCTCCTTTGCTATTTTGAGGGTATTCCAAAGAGGATGCACTTACACACACACCCCATGCTCCTTCTCGGTCATTGTTCTCAAAATGACACACAGCCAAGAGGTTTCTTACGTAGGCTGCCTAAAGACAGATAGCCTAAGTAAGAAACCTGCAGAGTTTCAAAAGCATAGGTGCAGGGGCTAGGCCGTTAAGATGTTTGAAGAACAGTTTAAGCCTTTTTTTCTGCTTTTTTTTTTTTTTAGTGAAGCCTGGCGGTGTTGGAAGAATGGCTATCTCTTGGTCCCAACCCTGCCCTCTCTCAAAGACAGTGATTGGAGCCCCTGATAAAATGTGCCCTAGAATTACAAAGTGGACTTATTAGTCACTCAACTGCACTCCCTCCCACTGCTCATCAGCATATTAGAGAAATGAAACCAAAAGACACTATTAGGAGAGAGGAGGCAGAATGTTTACATCTCTGAGCACAAATCAGAAATAAAGACTCTTTCTGGCCTGGCCAGTTCTGGTGGATTCAGAGAGAAGCCTGATTTACCTTGGGAAGTACCAGAAATGATCCAAAGGAGAGTGATTCTGGTTGAGCTACAGGCTTTGTCGAAAACTGATGCACAACCCTATTAGGAAGACCATTGATTGATCCAAAAAACAATGTAATCAGTACCTTTGGGTTCTTCGTTCAGAGCATCTACCCTTCCTTAAAATATCCTGTTCTGTACCCCTTATTATTATGCATTTATTAAGAGGATGCTGAATTTCCATAGAACTCCTATACCACCACTGAAAAACATCTGCAGCCATGTTTTTAAAAAATCCTCCTTTTCCTGCATTTCTCCTAAACTTCATCTCCTGCTGCCATTGTGTCAGCATTAATAATGAAAAACAAAACTGGACAGACCCATTTCTTGCAGTGTTTCCTTGACCTAATGATGAAATGTCTTTTTACCTTGTAGATAAGCATATAAAAGACATCCTCTCCCGATTCTGAACTTTAACATTTGTTCTCCTTTTTGGGGGCAAGTGTTTGTGATTGTATTGAAAGACATGTTTTAACAATTGTGTTATTTCTTCTTCCCTCCGTTCCCGGAGCTTATTCAGTGAGTTACTAATATCCTGATTGGAACCAGACTTGCTAAAATTATGAGTCAAAATTGGAACGGCAACTGCTACGCAAAGGATGTAAAGGGAATAAAATGAATGGTGCATTAACCTTCAACCACTGAATATTAATCAGCATTTCACAAAAAAGAAAATACAGAAGCTGCCACACTAAATATTTTTAGCGCTTATTGACAGTCTTGATTTCCTCCATTGAGCGCTCTCTCTCTTTCTCTCTCTCTCTCTCTCTCACACACACACACACACAGAGAGTTGTTTTGGTTTCCAAACTGAACTCTAAAGAAAGTAAATGTGAAAAACTATTATTATTATTATTATTATTATTATTATTATTATTATTATTATTATTATTATTATTGCCATGAGGTGATTGTTATTCTTTTAAAAAATACTCCACAATGCTGGGGACTTGTATCATGCAAAATGCTCTGTACCGCTCAAAACTAACCAGAGACATTCCAAGCCCCAAGGTAAATAGAAATCTAAGCAGGACTATGGAAAAGCACTCAGAAATAAATGAATGCACATAGCGACTTGTTCAAAAGTAAACTTTGCAAGTATTTAAAATGTAAAAATGCACTGAGCATTTTGAAAATGATAGTGAGATGTAGTTATGATAGAGTCTGCTTTTAATGGTGGAGGGTCTCTTTAAAATATATGGAAGAAGCATAGACTGCTAAAACACCACCTGATCACCAACCTACCCCATTCTGATTGCATCTACATGGAATCAAACTAGTTTCCCCTTCAAAATTGTGGTTGCTTCAACAAAATTAAAAGACTGCCACTCTTTCATCCACCATACATACTGCTGTAATTGTTGTCCTGTAATCTCTGCTTGTCAAGACCGGCACAGACTAAATTGCTGTACTGTGACGGACACCTTTGCCTCTTCAGTCCATGGCATGTCAACAACTAATGTAAATGTAATAAATGTAACCTGGTGAACAATATCTCAGGAATTCAAAACTTGTCCTTTAGCTGTTGGCCTCTACGGCCATGTCTACACCAGCCATTTATTCCAGAACAATATTGCAGTCATCCCTAAATGACATTTACCTCCACCAGCAGTGATCTCGGGACAACCGCTTAGTTTTCCCATGATACCGCTGACTGGATTTGTAGCGGCTTTTCTGTCTCTCTCGCTACGATCTCGAAATCTGCAGCTGGTGCGCCCCCACTTTGCAAAGCCATTGCTGTTTGGCACAAGCTCCTGGCACAGTGAACAGCCAATCCGCTGTCAGAGGAGTGTGCATGGGCATCGGTGTGTTTCATCACCGAGTGTTTCTCTTTCTTTCTTTTTTTACATAAACACATTGATGCGCAGGAGCACATCTTCAACACAGTACCTATCCGCCCCCCTGCATTGCCCTGTGTCTGCGTTGGTGAGCATTTCGGAGGAGTTATTTTTTTAAAAAAAAATCTGTGCCCCGCTTCCATCTGTCCAGTCCTGCCTACTTCTCCTGATACCCATTCAGAACCGTCGTCATGGGGCACATGACCTCCCACAACGGCTCCCCTTTACTTGCGGGAAACCTCTCTCGCATGTGCCCCGTGAGCGACAATCCCGGAATGGGCTATAGGTGTAGATTGTTACTTTCTACTGTTAGTTTTTCCCTACCCTGTGCCTGCTTACCCTTCCCTGTACCTGTTGGCATTCTCTTCCCCTCCTTATTGTTTTACTATGATTTATTAGATTGTAAGCCTATGCGGCAGGGTCTTGCTATTTACTGTTTTACTCTGTACAGCACCATGTACATTGATGGTGCTATATAAATAAATAATAATAATAATAATAATAATTAGCCCTAAGAGGGGATAAAACCCTTAATTTAAGACTACAAAAGGAATATTTGAATTTGTGACATCATTTGTTAATTTCAGAGTTCATTTTCTGCCATATATTCCTTGTATCAACTATTGCCTTTTAATCCTCAGTAAAAATGTTGGTAATAATAAGAAGTAATAAAAGGTAAGGATGACATCCTGTCCTGGGATCTCTGAAATTTAAACCCCATTGGAAGCCTCACTAATATTCTTCTTCAACAACAACAACCACCTGTGAAAATGCAGTCTTAAGAATGTCCACTCAGAAGAAAACCTTATGGAGTTCAATGAGATTTACTCCGAAGGAAATGTGTATAAGATTGCAGCCTAACAGTGAAATCCTATGCAGATCTACTCACAAGTAAGTTCCATTGATTTCAGAGGGCCTTACTCCCAGGTAAGTGGGTGTAGGATTGTAGACTGAGCCTCTTTGACCTCAGTTTCCATTTTTTGCGTTCTTAAGCGAGAACAATAGCATTAGGAAATAGCTTTAAAATTTCACCAGGGCATGGAAAAGTCTAGCCAGATTTCAGCCTTTTGTCTTCACAAGAGAACAAAATCCCGCAGTGAAACCATTATTCAAATAATTTCATCACATCCATCATTTAAAATCATTCTTCTACAGTAATAGTATTTTAAAAATTGGAACAATACAGAGAGTTTTCTACCCATTCTTTTTGGCACTGAGAGAGACCAGCATTTAAAGCTCTATAGCTGAATGTCTAAACTTCTCAGGATTTTCGTTGTCAAGACAACAAAATCCCCACCCTTGCCAGCACAACTGTCATTCTCTCAGTGTGCCGGAATTCATTTGTTTTCATTCATTCCTTATCAAGTTACCTGAATTTGAGTCAATGCTCAAAATATATTTAGAGAAGAAAAAAGTGGTAGGTTTTCAGGAAATAGCAAGTTCTTTTTCAACCGAGATAGAAATCATTTGGCAAGAGATGACAAAACATTCTTAGTTTTCTTTCAGTAGTTATAAAACTAAGTCCCAAAGAAAGCAAGCTAGCTGGGGAAGACAGTAATGAAGGAGCAAAATGTTTCAAAGAAAAAGGAATACATTTTCCTTTGCAAATCCAACATGGTTTGCAACTGATATTTAATAAAGACAGATCTGACAGTCTCTTTCATACATTCTTGCTCTGTTATATACAATGAAGTCAAAGCCAGCACCCTGAATGCAGAAAACTAGCATTGTCAGAGGGAAGGTTAGCTTTCTTTCTGATATGCTAACCTGTTATGCACAGGAGTTCCCCACCCACCCCCTTTCAGGGGCATTCACACAAGCAACTTACCCCACCCCTGGATTCTGAAGTGCACAGCTTTGCCAGAGCTACATTAAATGATCCCACCAATTATGTAATTGGCTCTTATTTCATTCATTCGTGCATGCATCCAATCAGAAACATCCCCTTGCATAAGGGGATGTTTCCTGATTAGTTATATGAATGAATGAAATTTGTAAACACACATACACAAACATACACAGAGAAAGACAGAGAGAATTTACTAAATTGTATTGCATATCAATTGGCAGGCACTAGCCCCATGCAAGTGTTCAGAAGCACCGAGGACTGTGATTCATGTGGATGCACAGGGATGATCCTGGGCTTCGTCCCGGATTTCGCCCGGTCTGGCTAAGGCCTAAGACTCAGTGGCGGCATTCTCAGAGAAATAAGGCAGGCAAAATTGTTTGGGGGCAGCACTAGCTTGGGGAGGCCAAAGGTGTTGTGATTCCAAACCTTCCAGCCGAGATGTGACACAATAAAGAGGTCTGTCATGCAATTCACAAGACCTTATTCAGTAAATAGACATCTCTTCACATGGGAAGCGAGTGTGAATACTAGGAGTGATCCTCTAAACTTAATTAGCCTAACAAAGCAAGGCTGTTGCCTATCAATTATTTATTATTTTATTTATTTTAAAAAATCCTTTGCTGCCTTTCAAGGCAGAAGTCCTCACAAGGTGACTTACAACACTAAAATACATAAAATTCCCTCTTCATCCCAACAGTTAAACTGCAGGAGCTATACTAGAGTGACCAGCTACAAAAGAGGGCAAGGCTCCTGCAGCTTTAACTGTTATGACGAAGAGGGAATTTCACCAGGTGCCCTATGCAAAACAATGACACCTGCTGAGAGTCCCTTTTCTATATCATTGTTACAGATACAGGATCCCTGTCCTCTTTTTCATATGGTCACCCTACTGATATGAGTATCGACTAAAATGGAGAGTTTCCCTGCAATGCCAACAGGCTTTTACTACAGGAAGGATCTTTGAGCTGAAACCTCTGGCGAGGGGCTACCCTAAAAGACCGCTTCCCACCACCTCTCAACTCTGCTCACATGACCCTCTGGCAAACTCTGGAATCTGTCAACTCTGATGGCCTGCCCCCCTCTGAGCCTTTTGTGTCCTATCCAATAAGCTCTTGGGAAGATTCATCCTTGACTCCTGAGGAGTCTTGGAGAATCTCCTCCCCTGCTTCTTGTCTTGGCTGGTTCTTCTTCTTCAGCCTCTGAGTCCAATACAGCCTCCCAAACAGTCTCCCACACTTATGAGAATGGGCCTGATCTCAAATGCTAAAGGGAGAGAAGGAAGCAAAGAGTGTATAGGAAACGCAGGTTTAGTATGTGGATGTTTGCATGTCATCGACCTTTTTAAGCAAGGCTTGTATGCTATTTCAATTTATTTAATTATGTGTTTATTACATTGCTATACCGCCCAATAGCCGAAGCTATCTGGGCAGTTCACAAAATCACTTACAGTCTTCTTCTTTTAAATCATGCATGCATTATCATGCCTTAGAAGTCTATATTCATAGTGATTAATATGCCTTGCACTTAAATTTGCTTCCAGGCTCTCCCAGTGGCTAAAGGTTCACACAAAATAATATAGTAACTAATTCAAAACATTGTATTAACTTAGGGGAGGAAAAGAAAACATAGGGGAGATGCATACAGCCATATTTCTGGGGTACAGTTGTGATGAAACAGCAGGTTGGCTGGGCATTTTCCAAATCTTTTTTTGTCAGTGGGAGCTTAACTTCCGTGCCAGGGCTCACCAGAGCACAGGGGGCTTACTTAAGTCCAGAACATTTGAAGGAACAACAGATGAAAGCGCCCCTGAATGGGTTCAGAATTGAGCATATCTTTTTTTACCTTTAAGTAACTGGAATCCCTCGATATCTGGAATTATAGGACAGCCTTACAGTTCAGAAAAATGTTGTTTCTAGACAGGCTTGATCCCTGGTGTTTGTTTGTCTTCCTAGCCCTGCCTTTCAACCCGGACAATTAGAAATTTGCCCCACTTGTATTAAATAAAAATAAGGAAACCAAATTCTGCATCAGCTCAGAACACAACCTCCTCATGAAAACCTTTATTAAACTATCTCTCAGCAAATAACTTGACATTCATCAGGAAATAATCTGTAATGTAACAAGACAAACTCTCAAAAGGCCTCTAGGTTGAACTTGGAACATGTCAGATTTCAGCTCTCCATCTGTTTCCCTTGCCGTGGTGGGAGAAAAGTGCCAGCTGGCTTTCTTAATTTTTTTATTGATGTGTTTGTTTGTGTGTTTATTTTTTAACAGAAAGCAATGTGTTTTATCCATTATTCCGTGGATGTGTTCCAGCATTTAACAGAAACAAACTACGTACTCGTATACACAATAATCCTTAGGTGTGAGGCGATTGAAGTTTTAGATCTGAACATTTTGAAATAAGAAACATATGTTTAAAATAAATTCTGCCTGTGGAGAGCTGCTGTTTGTAAAATCTACTAGGCTGCTGCACTTAAGCATCCATGGTTAATAGGAGAGGCACGTTGGTATTGATTTCAATAGTGCTTTTTCTACCACTCTGCAATGGTCCCAGCTAAATTACGAACATAACTTGTTCATGTTCTAGTGGGACAAACAACTCCCACCAACCACCCAGGGGCACCATTTAGGGAAGGCGAGGGAAAGTCGCCTTCCCTAAATTGCCTAACCACCCCCCCCCATCTCAGCAATGTTTCCAACCACGTGTGATTTCTGCTCAGGAGCACCTATATCTCCAGTTACGGGGTGGTGGTTGTTTTTAAGTAACCGCAAACAAATGTTCTTAAAATATACTTCTTCCCCCATTCCAAGGGGCAGGGGGGTTAATCTTGAATCTTTGCAAGAACACCCCTTGAATCTTGCTGTCAGTTTTGAGGAATCCCTCCAATGTTCTTGCTTCCCCCACTGAAATTTGGACCCTGCTGCCCAACCCCCATTTCAGAATGCTCTACACTTTAAAAATAATTCCCATTTTCCCCTCCTCTCTCCCAGCCACATGTGTTAGAATCATAGAATCATAGGATAGTAGAGTTGGAAGGGGCCTACAAGACCATCGAGTCCAACCCCCTGCTCAATGCAGGAATCCACCCTACAGCATACTTGACAGATAGTTGTCCAGCTGCCTCTTGAATGCCTCTAGTGTGGGAGAGCCCACAACCTCCCTAGGTAATTGGTTCCATTGTCGTACTGCTCTAACAGTCAGAAAGTTTTTCTTGATGTCCAGCAGGACACATCTAGAATTACAGAAACAGGCCTATTTATCCTCTGGCATGTTAAGGACATTAAATCGAACCTTACAGCGCAATCCTGTACATGTACAGTGGGGCAGCTATGGCTGTAGCTTGGGGTCAAAGTCCAAGGCCTGGCAGCCCAGGAGACCCCCAAATGAGCACCCAGAGAGTGGCAGCTGATGAGGATATCAGGGCAGAAGAAACAAACTCCATTTTATTCCTGATGGTGCTATTATTCTTAATGTTTTGTTTGGAACTGACTACATAAGATGGGCCTCCAATTAACCAACTGGATTTTTACCATCGTAGATTCGAATTTGGTACAGAAATGTACCAATTAACAACAATAATATATACAATATTCTAATTGTGGTATCTAGATGTGTACTAATAATGTATATGTGTGACTGTATTTGACATATTGTTATAAGTACTTGTTAGTTTTGGGGATTGGGAGGGAGGGAAGGATTGATATAGTTGTTATTGTTGGAAAATGCTTCATAAACAATAAAAATAAGACTAAATAATGATTTTAAAAAATAGAGGTGGCAGCTGATGGGGACATCAGGGTAGCAGAAGCAAACTCCATTTTATTCCTGGTGGTGCTATGATTTAGAGGAGTTTAAAATCCAAAGCTGCAGGTTCTTGGAATATTGTTGTTGTCGAACCGCTTTGTTGTTGTTCTAACATATCAGGAACATGGAAGCAATTGTAAAGCATGGAATGAAGGTAGTGGGGGGTGTTAGTTATCCGCTTCATGACTAAAATAATTCACATGGGTCCCACTAAGACCATTAAGTCCAGGGTCAAGTAACTGCACCACTGCATGTCTGCTCAAAAGAAAGTCACTGAGTTCAGAAGGGCTTATGCACAGGAAACTGGGTATAGGATGGTAGCTTTAGACTGCCCTAAATTCTGAGGAGTGTGTGTTTCCACCCAGTAACTTGCCTATAGTCTTTTGAGGAAGAATCAGACAAAGTCCAAGCCAGATGCAGAGAATTGTTTGGGCTGTTTTGTTTTACAAGCCATTATCTTTAATAAATTTACTCACATGGATTTGTGAGTAAATTTATCCAATTTGCTCTGGGTGCATTACTTCCCATGGGCATTGGGATTTCCTTCGCCTATGCAACCATCTGCTCCCATCACTGAATGGAATGGAACATGAATGGGATATTGAGTCCAGCAGCTTTGCGTGTGTGTCGCAATGCACACAGAGCTCTGAAATGTCTACAGCTTAGCTTTCTGATCAAAACAACATCTTACAAATTATTTAAAGGCAACCAGTTTAGAAAGGCTGGCATGGCGATTCACCACTTGGGGAAAGCCTATAGAGCATTTGGTTGGGTGTTCAGCTGAAATAGGAGCTCTACTCTATTTGTGTCCTTAAAGAACGAACTCAGAGATGAGGTTGCTTGTTGGTGATTGGAAGTTAGAGACAGCCTCAACAATTACTGCAATACCCACTGGGCAATAGCAGTCAGCTAACAAGGCTGTGATTTCAGCATTGGATATTGTAAATGCATTTTAATTTGGGTGTGGGGAGGGGAAGAGTCAGCCATCAGGGTTTAGGATCCTAGTAGGCAGCTAATGAAGTAATTCTACGGCAAGGATGAATAGACCCTACTTTACAAAGAATAATATCCGAAATCCTGCACATTTACAGTATTCTTAACTCTTCCCCATTTTTATAGTGGGTATTGGGAGACTGGGTAGGGGAACAGTGGGGTTAGAATCTATTTTTTATTAGGGAAAAAAGATCTGAGTGTATTAGGCAGAATGCCAGTAGCCATAGAAACTTAAGATTTTTCCATCTCCATTACAAGTTGAAGTAAAACCTTCATATAAAATTGAAATGAAAGAGCACATTATTATCCTATTTTGTAACATTTGCCTGGAAGTCAAACTTGGGAATACATCCTTTAATTATTATTTTTTTTTCCTTTTGGAAAACATTCTGATACACTGAGCACTATAGATGTATTTTTTTGTCTTTAGCTGCTTCTGTAACTGATATTGCCATACCACAGTTAATTATTTTCTATGGCCTACATGAAGATTTCTCCTAATAGTGCATAATCTGGAATATACAGCAGAGTTTTCAGTATGGACACATCAGGAATGGAAGCCTATAATAACACCAACTTCAACATTTTTGCCTACAAACCTCCCTGAAATCCATTTGTTTTTCTTACATAGCTCATGACACTCCTTACTGAGCTCAATTATCCTTCCACCAACTTTCCATATTGCCCTTAAGTCCACATTATCCTTACTGCCCACCTATAATAACCTCCCAAATGCAACAACATAACTTCCCCGTGCCCTTACGGTATGTTGTTCAGGTGATCACAGACAGAGGGCTGCTTCATATATGCATACACATCAAGTAGTGGGTTGCAGGTGTGGATGCACCAGCATATAGTAAACCCTACCAACAGACTTTGGCCATCTGGGCTCTTTGGGTAAGCAGTGTTTGGTCATTTGAGCTGCTAAGCCAAGTTCATAAATTACTGGGGAGCCTTAAAGCTCCATCCGAAAAGCGTTTTATTGCACGTTCGTTACTGGGCACTCACGAAGTTTGCTCAGGTCCCTCACATGATGTTGTCTGCCTCCCGCGCCCCTTCTGCCACTTCTGGCCTTCCTTGCATGACAAAACCACCCCCTCTTTAAGTCTGATGTTTTTTTAAACTTGGAATCACTGCTCTCTCCTGCTGTGTGCGAAAATTCATAATGTATTATAATTACTTTAATCAGCATATATAATATTCCATGACTCTAAACAGAGAGTGTGACTATTTGAATATTTTGATAATATTAATTATATGAAAAGTAAATGAAAAGTAAAATTCTTCTTTTGTTTGAATATATTAAATAAATTTTTAAAAAGAAATTTGGTACACTTGTAGCCCAAGACTCACTGATTATTAGAAATGGATTGATTGTATTTCTATACTGCCTCTTTGGAACCAACCAAGCTAGTTTACAAAGAGTTCAAAACATAAAAGCCATAGTCAAATAAAAACAAAGTAAAAAGTTTTAAAAATGCAGATAGAGTGGGGACAGTTACAACTTCACAGGTGTATGTTCCAGAGCTTGAAAGCCTGTAAAGGGAGCTATTTCTTACACTTAAATGTCAGAACTTGAGTTATGAAGTTTACCTCATAAGAGAGGCCAACATTCCAGTAAGCAGCAAAGCAATCTGCGTGTGGGCCGTAGTGTTGGATTCTGGGAGTTCCAGAGGCTCTTTGGGCTATCTTTTGGGGAGAGATGGTTCAAGTTGCAGCAAAGAACATATATCTATGCATATAGAATACAATATTCATTTACTAGTTACACAGATACTCAGGCCTCACTCCCTAAGGTATCTACACTACTGCTTTGAAACGTTTTATAACAGTATTGACAACTGTTGGGGCCCAGGACACACTCTGGGCTCCATCACACCTATTTATTTTATCCAGTTTTCATCCTTGGTTTCCCCCTTCCTTTACTTAGCGAGTTGAGTGCTTGGCACTTTCACATCTGTCCGTTGTTGTGCTTTTTCAGTTCGTGTATCTTTTCACCTAGAGAACTACTATGCCAGCGAAATCTTCCGCCCCACCCCCTAAGTTCTCCTTTCTCCTGCAGTTAATTTTTTTGTTTTTAAAAAATATTTCTTTGTTTCTGCAGAATATAATACCCATTACATTTTCTGCATTACTTTTAAAGTGAAAATGCCTACTCAGGAGTAAGAACATAGAGTTAAATGGGACCTCGCTCCCTCCCCGTTCATGGTTGAGTGGAGAACTGCCCCACCCTACTCTTTCTTTAGCAAGACCGCCCTTAGACATACACGCCCCCAACACCAAACGCAACGACAGCAATACATGGGAGGGAAGGAAAGGAACCTCTCGTGCAAGCACTGAGTCATTACTGACCCTTGGAGGGACGCCAGCTTTCACTGATGTTTTCTTGGCAGGCCTTATAGCGGGGTGGTTTGCCGTTGCCTTCCCCAGCCGTTATTACCTTTCCTCCAGCTAACTGGGTACTCATTTTACCGACCTCGGAAGGATGGAAGGCTGAGTCGACCAGAGCCGGCTGCCTGAAACCAGCTTCCCCTGGGATCGAACTCAGGCCGTGGGGAGAGTTTCAGCTGCAGAAACTGCTGCTTTACCGCTCTGCGCCACACGAGGCTTAACATGGGAGGGAGGAGGGCATTTATTTTGCAGGGAGGGAAAATAATCCAGACTTTCCCTGCTCCAAAAAGAAACGAAACGTGGAGGGGAAGAGGTGAAATGAGTGCAGGATGTGGATGACATCATGTGAGTACCAGGCTGCAAAACCACATACCAGGCATGGCGAGTGTGCGATAAATCACTGGTATGATGGAGCTCTCCATATACAGTTTTAAAACTGTTTTCAAACTGTTATATCCTGCTTGGTGTAGATCTGGCCTATAGACTATATAGGGTTTTTAAACTGTATTTTAAACTGTATTAATTTCATTAATTGTAGCACCTGAGGAAGGATTACAACTAATCTGAAACATTGAGCATTTTGTATACGGACAACAATTATTAAAGATTTTAACTATTCTCAATAGCACCAGAGCTAGTCTCTAATTCTGTATCTATAGACTAGGGCCAGACCTACACCTTCTGTCATATCATTAAGATTCTATCATGGGCAGGATCTACACTTCTGCTTTAAAAAGGTATTGAAGGGCACTGACAACTATTGGGGCCCATGACACATTCCATATACCATTTTCAAACTACTTTCATGGCGTTATATCCTGCTTGGTGGTGTATCCCAATGCTCATTTATACTTCATAGAACATACAATGGCATTTGTTGCAGTATTTTGGATAATGTGGAATAAAAGGCAGGAAATAACAGTATGATAGCTGTATATAGAATATGAGCCCCTACAGGTATCAGTGCATTTCAATACTGTTATAAAGCAGTACTGTAGATCTAGCCTAGGTAAAAAGCTGAAATTTCCTAAAGAATGTACAATTACAACCACCATTTCCCTGTATTATTAGACAAGCAAGCCATATTTGGCCAGTTGATGCTACCAAAGCTGTTTGTGGACATATGCATCTCTGAGGTTTGTTTCGCTAAGAACTTACTTTTCGTTCTGGTTGTAATATTTCACATTCCTTTTTGAAAGCTGGGGGGGGAACCATCTTTCAGTTTTGTCATTAGAATGAAAGGAAACCCCTGTTCCTGGTGGATTTGAATTCCCCTCTGCCCTATTACAGGTAAAGTTACAGCTTACCAATATCATACATTTCAGGAGGAGAAGGGGAAAAATTGCAGGGGGCTCATTTTCTCTCTCCTTTTTTTTTTTTTTTTTTTTGATACATCCTTCCTTCCGCCCCTCTCAATCAATTAGTAGGCAAAGACTTCCGAAAAGCTTTTTCCTTCCTAACCTTTCACAGGCTTTTGCGGTAATGACCCTGGAGAGATCAACCTGGACCTTTGTATGGGGTTTGTTACCCTCCCAGGGCACTGTAAGGTGACCTTCCCTGATTCCCCCTCTTCCTTTTCTACGTCCTCCTGCAGTTCTTACATTTTCAGGAAGGAGGGAGAAGGGGAGAGCTAATGTTCTCAAAATGGCTAGATCCCACTAGATAATGTTTCCTCTCTGGTGTCGTTTGAAACTGAGGATACGTGCAGAGAGAGCACAGGCTCGTTGCTTTAATAAATAACAGCTCGTGCACTTCAAGTCATGGTGGGAAAACACTTTCTGTTTCTAATTTCTATCCTCTGCATTGCAACCGCTGGCCTACTCATCACAGTGCTTCTGAATCCAGGAATCGTTGTTTGGAAGTCATTGTTTGCAGCACTTTTGCAATTAATTGTAGCCCCTCTTTTGCCTCTCTTTAGCAAGTTCCAACAGATACTGATGCTGAGTTTTGTCACATATTCATCTTTGGTATGAATTTCCAGTATAGTTGAAGATGGCTGTGTTGGTTATGATGCCAATATCATTTTGTGGTTTTTTTAAAAAAAAATCTTGGCTGCTGCGGCTTCTTCTTCTTCTTCTTCTTCTTCTTCTTCTTCTTCTTCTTCTTCGGAGAGCTTTTGGATCTTTCATTACTCAGGTGGCAGCTGTAGCAAGGAGCACATTTCATTCACAGGCTCTGATCTTCCTACAGGCAGAGATCTTGAAACCATCACAGATCTTTCAGCAATACACTCTACATTAAAATCCCCATGGAAATGGTACCGAAACTTCTACTACTTCAGAAATCAGCTGCTCATCTCCCAACAGAAAGAGAGATATGAATATAGTCAATCAATTCTCCATTAACTGTACTGGGCCAGTTAATTTAATTTTGGGTCCTCAAATGCTATATGAGATGGGACCAACATACCTTAGAGCTTGGGATCCAAATGCCTGAACAAACGCTGCTCCCTATACCAGCTAATCTGTGTCTTAAGATCTGCAGGAGAGGCTCTTTTCAAAGTGCCTTCTACTAGGGAAAGAGCCTTCACTCTTACGGCAGCCCATTAGAATGCCCACTCTCCTAGCTTGGAGGGATCCCTTTGGAGCTCTTCACCATCCCTTTGTGTTTTAACAACCTTAAACAATTTAATGTCATTGGCAAACTTGGCCACTTCACTGCTTACTCCTAATTCCAGATCATTTATGAACAAGTTGAAAATAATTTCTCCCTGTGGGACTCCACTATTTATTTTCCTCCATCGGGAGAATTTACAATTTATTCCTACTCTGTGCTTTCTGTTCTTTAACCAGTTACTGATCCATAAGAGGACCTCTCCTCTTATTCTATGACTACTATTCAGGAGTCTGGTGGGGGACTTTATCAAAAGCCTTTTGGAAATCCAAACAGTGTCCACCGGATCACCCCTGTCTACAGCTGGACAAGCATCTGTCGGGGATGCTTTAGGGTGGATTCCTGCATTGAGCAGGGGGTTGGACTCGATGGCCTTGTAGGCCCCTTCCAACTCTGCTATTCTATGATTCTGTGATTCTATGATTCTATGTTTGTTGACACTCTCAAAGAATTCTAGAAGATTAGTGAGACAAGATTTGCCTTTGCAGGAGCCATGTTGATTCTTCTTCAGCAGGACCTGCCCTTTTATATGCTTACTGATTTTGTCTATAACAATGCTTTCAACCAATTTTCCTGGAATGGATGTCAAGCTAACCAGCCTGTAATTTCCCGGAACCCCCCTGGATCCCCTTTTTAAAAAAGGCATTACATTGGCCATCTTCCAGTCCTCTGGTACAGAGGCTGAGTTGGGATATATTGCATATTTTTGTTAGAAGGTTCACATTTTCATATTTGAGTTCTTTGAGAACTTTAGGATGGATACTGTCTGGGCCTAGTGATTTATTTGCTTTCAATTTGTCAATAACGTTGAGAACAGAATGCAAAAAATGTGCTTTTAGGGTCATGTGAAGCTACCCAGAATGTTACTCATCCAATATAGAAAACAAAGGGGCAGTCATTTTAAAATTAAATAAATATGCTGTTCAATAAAGCTTTTTTCATTCCTGGGGATTCCACTGTAATTTTTATCAACTCTTATAAAAACACCCTGTTGTTGCCCGGTTTTCATTTGGGATTCTTTCTTTAAAATGGTTCCTAAGACCTTGATCTAATAATGCACAAAACGTTAAAGAAAGCCAAAAGATGATCCCAACCATCTTGACTTTTTACAAGCCTCAAAGATGATGACCCATTGTCTCTAAAATCAGCAGATTGACGTTCTGGAAAATGTCTTTAAAATGTCCCATCCTCCCCTTACCCATCTATACTGTGAACATGTCCTTCTATAGCTCAGATAAGCATAAGATAAGCTACAGAGTGGTCACATCCATTTTTTATCTGTCTCACCATTCTGCATTGATCTGCTCACAAATTTGGGCTGCTGAGATTTGCATGTCACACAGTCAAAGGGCCAAACATTCAAATCACAGCTGGGCATTAATAAATACATGATGTATGTATCCATTCCAGAGGTCTCATTTGGGCCAAGACCAAAAAGAAAGAAAGAAAGAAAGAAAGAAAGAAAGAAAGAAAGAAAGAAAGAAAGAAAGAAGAATCCACAAGAGGTGAACACTTAAATCATATTGGTGTCTGCTGTCTACAAAGGTAGCATTTAGCTTCCCAGCTCTGTTCCCTTATCAAAGAAGCTATCAAGTGTCCTTTAGGGCTACTTGAAAAGTCAACGCACAAGTAGAGTACCTGCCCAACGTGCCCTCTTCTTTACCCAGGCTCTAATAAAGATGATTAAATTACATGTCTTTTCCTCCCATTGAAATCACAGCTCACTGCTCTGATATTAGAGCTCAGGAAATAAGGTATGACAACTTCCCTCATGAAATTTTAGAAGGCAGAGCAGGGGTCCGAAGGACAGGCCTGCAGCTGCAGGACTGGGCTGCTCTAATTAAGAATTCACCCTGCTGCGTAAAATCTAATCTAAGTTGAACAGAAAAAGGAACTTGGTTGGTTCAAGCTGTCACCTACCTGCTCTCTCCAGCTCTACTTCAGCCCCATGCAAGCTCCATCTCAGGCATGCTGAACTGCTTTCTCGCTCTCTGCTGGAGTAGGGGAAGTTCGCCTCACAAAGAGTTCCATATGCTCTGAGGAACATAATAACTTCCCTCCTGAGTTAGGCCAACCATTGACCTTCTAGTTCAATATCCTTTCTCTTACAGGACCAGGACTTTTCAGCAGAAATATAGAGAAGATCAAGGGAGCCATAAAGCAATTCATCTGTTCACTGTCGTTCGTGCAAGTCCCCACCGATCAGATTTTAAGGAAACAGATTAGGGTGAGATTGCTTTTTTCCTGGCCTCCTGGCTAACGCTGTGCTACACTCGATGGTGTGATTAAGCTTCTCAATTACAGCAATAATATGTAATTGAATAGATGTGCCTCACTGATAGCAGCAGGGTATATAGCTACAACTAATGCTTGCCTATATTTCTGCCTTCTCCGGCTATATTCTGCCAGCTCGGCTCATTACTCTAGATCAAGGATGCACAGATGTTTTGGCCTACAACTCCCATCAGCCCTAGCCAGCATAACCAATAGTGAGGAATTATGGGAGTTGTAGGCCAAAACTCCTGGAGGGCCACAAGTTGCCCAACCCTGGTCTACACATTACACTTGATACAGAGTATTACACTTGATACTAAAAATGGCTGCCCTGTGTCAAGTTCCCCATCTCTCCATAACGTTTACACATACTGACCCATGTCAAGACATCATCACATCATGTCTTGTTTTTCCCACCATCATTGGCTCCAGTGGAGGGAAATGTTTACAGGTGCCTAAATGTTATGAGGAGTGGGGATGATCAAAATGCAGCTGCAATTTACAGTATAAAGGCAGAACTGCACCAGAGCTGTCCCTCCCTGGCTTAACGCCCCCTTACCTTGCAGGGGTTGAAGGTAAGAACCTTCCCCCCAGCAATAGGGAGACTCTTCTCCCCATAGACGCAGCAAAAGGGTGCTCCAGTGGCCATTCGGCTTGCCCCCTCCCCCCTGCCCGGGCAGACAGTGACCAACCTGCCCACCATCTGCCCACCCATGCCTCCATCACAACCCCAGAGCAGCATCGACAGATGGTGATGCGCCATCTTTGCCACACTCCAGACAAAAAGGTCAGGTTAAATCCCCAACTTTTTTGCTTCGGAGCTTCAGGGGAAAGCCCTGGGGTGCCTGCGCAGTGGCTTCTGCGTCATATAATTGCCACCGCCCACCCAACCCAGGGCTTTTGTCATGCATAGAGAGCCCCTCAGTTAACATGAACGCGGCAGATCAGTCCCTTCCACTGCAGGCAGGAGTGGCTAAACCTTCTGTCTGTAATTTGGTTAGTATTACATGCAAACCAGGATCTCCGTCTTGTCTCTCTCCCCTCCAGCCTTGGAACTCTGGGAAATTTCTCTGGCCTGTCAGGGGAGAGAGAAGCCATAGTTCCTGGTTTGCATGTAACACTATCTAAACTACAGACGGAAGGTCTGTGGTTTGTTTAGCCCCTCCTGTTTGCAGCGGATGCAATCAGGCACCATACACCAGCATGTGCCCTCATTCAAAGAAATGCTGGGTTGTCATGCAAACTAGCCCACAATCTGCTTAGGCTACTCTTTCCATTGTACTGTTCTGACTCACAAGTAGTGCTGCATCTGTGTTTACCTATCACATTCCTAGTGCTATTTGAGGAGTGTAAAGCAGAGATCAAAGAGCCAAACTGCACGTTATGCTAATTGTGTAGTATGTCGCTTACCTTGTTATGACTCTAGTATGCGCATGTGTGGCCCTGATTTGGATTGGAACCACCACGCTCTGGGAGAGGAGGATTAAACATTCCCCCCACCCCACCCCACCAACCATTTTCCCCTGAAATTCCCACCAATGGGATGGCTGGGTGTTTGTTTAAAAAAACACCCCAAACCTTTATTGACTGCAATGGAGACTTTTTTCTCCCCTCCATCTCCTGAGAAGGGGGTGTATTTCAGGGGGGAAATGGATCAGAGGAGGTTTAATCTTTCTCTCCCAGAGCACAGTGGTTCCAATCTGAATTGGGGCCATGCATGCTTACCCTTGATTTTTTTAAAAAAAGTCTCAGTTACATCCTGCATGATTAGGGTAACGTGTAGTTTGGCTCTCAGAGAACTATAAAGTAAATAAACTGTTTTTCTCTCCTTGCCACCTACACTTTGCACAAAATCACCCACAGTAGGTTACGGAATATTGCCAAAGTTGTGGTTTTTTCAAGCATCTGTGTGCTAGTCTGAGTCCAAGTGGATGCTCTTTAGGCCTGTTCTCCCTTTTATGCCATTATTATTACTTTAATTAGGCTGTCAGTCACTCAAAAATATCTGGAGAAGATTCATACACATAAAGGTGGATGGGGGTGGGATGTCATCACAAGCTTGTTATTCCATCTGAAACAGAGATAACTGGAGCTTAAGAAATACATCTCTGGCTATTCACAGGGGTTGCAACAGAGCCAGGACAGATGAAAGATCAAGGGCATTGGAGGAGGGGTGGGGAGTCCACAAAAAAGCACCATCCAATCTCATAACTTCACAACCAAACATTCAGGACCTTAGAGCTATCGCTCCAGGCTTGCTGAAAGACTAACACAAACTTCAAAAGTGTCTACCGTAGTTGGGGTTTTAGTTCACCATGGATTATTCAACACAAATACAACAATGTAAGCAATATTCTTTTTTCTTTATATATTTAGATTATATTAACCCCGTTTGTCCAGAAGGCTTCTTCGAGACAATCACTTTGGGCTTGTTCAGACACCATGGTTAGGCCGCTAACCCTTTTGCAGCAAATGGTAAGTGAGCGTGTTTAAACTGCAGTTATGTAGCCGCCATGGTTAGGAATGGTTCACATGACATGCTACGTCATGGTTCACACGACACACTAAGACATAATGTTTAGCTCAAAGTGCTTAACCAGCATGGCGTAGTGTGTTGTCTGAACATGGTCATTTTGTGTTAAGGCAACTTCAAGTGAACCATACTCAGGATTAACCATAATTACAGGTCCAGCCAACAGGGCAAATCATGGTTAACTCAAAGCAGAAATGAAAGCTTCTGAAGTCCTCCACATGGCTGTGCAACAGGAAGGGAATGGTGAGCATGTGAGCCCAAGGCTCACTGTGGCTCCTGCACATTGTATTAAATCAGCCTCCCCCAACCTGGGTCCTTCCAAATGTTTTGTACTACAACTCCCATCAGCCCCAGTCAGCATGGCCAATAGTCAGAAAGAACAGGAGTTGATGGTCAAAACATGTAGACAGGTTGGGGAAGACTATGGTTTAGCATGATATGCAAATATGGCCAGTTGCTGGTTCAAGGCTACCCAGTGAGTTTCATGGCTGAGCAGGGATTTGAATCTGAGTCCTGACACTGTAACCACTGTACCACACTGGCTCCACTGCTGTACCTGAGGGAGACTCATTGCTTAAGCGTTCGAAAAATGCTGCTTTACAGCTGCTCTCACCATCCCCAGACAGCATCACAGTACATTGTTCATTTACTCCCAGACGTATTACCATTCCAGTTGCTATCCACATTCAAACTGCTTTGCTATAACTTGGCCAAAGCATTAAACACTTTGGTTTCAGCTCCTTTTATTGCAGCCTAGGGCGTCTGCCAATTAAGCCCTACTAGCTACCCGACACACTCCCCTCCCGAACACACAGTCCTCCTATTATCACGTGGGGAAAAAAATAAACACGCCATAGAAAACATTATTAGGATTATTTGCCAACAGTCTGTGGCTACAATCCAATCTGCTTTCAAATATCACCACTGCCACTCAAATCCTCACACCCCCAAGCAAACCCAACTGCCATATAAGCCGAATAGAATACACACTACTCTGTGTTGCTAATGAAACCTATGCTGATGCAGTTGTGTGTTTTGTTTTTTATCCATTCTCCCTTCCATCAGACCCTGGCTTTCTAAAATAGGTTGCAGTCAGCAATTGTGGATGAATTAAATGAATGATGCATTATTATTTCTTATTCATAAGTTCTTTCCTGTGTTTTCTGCAAACTATGGCATGTTACAATAAGAAACAAAGCAATTTGGGTGAGATACTGTGTTGTCCTTATGAAGAGCTTTAACAATTTAAACTATGATCTAGAAAGTTTAAGAATGAGGATGTGTTACTCTATTTATTTATTTATTTATTTATTACATTTCTATACCGCCCAATAGCCGGAGCACTCTGGGCGGTTCACAAAAATTAAAACCACTCAAAGTATAAAACAACAGTATAAAACCATAATATAAAATACAATATAAAAGCTCAACCAGATAAAAACAGCAGCAATGCAAAATGACAAATTTAAAACACCATGTTAAAATGTATTTATAGATTGTTAAAATGTTGGGAGAATAAAAAGGTCTTCACCTGGCGTCTAAAAGCATATAATGTAGGTGCCAAGCGAACCTCCTTAGGGAGCTCATTCCACATCTGGGGTGCCACAGCAGAGAAGGCCCTCCTCCTGGTAGCCACCTGCCTCACTTCCTTTGGCACTCTAGCTATCATTCAGATGTGAAAGAAGTATTGCTTACAATTCTTTCTAATTTTATTGTACCAGGCTGCAGTATTATATTATACATCCACATCCACCCCAACCAATTCATATAAATAAATGGGAGGGGCTGTTTTCTCTCATGATGTAGTGGCTAGAGAGTTGGTCTGGGAGTTGGGAGATCCGAGTTCTAGTCCCCACTCTGCCATGGAAGCTTACTGGGTGAGCCAGTCACAGACTCTCAGCCCAGCCTACCTCACAGGGTTGCTGTTGTGAGGATAAAACAGAGAGGAGGAGGAGGAGGAGGATTATGTACATCACCTTGGGTTCCTTGGAGGAAATAAGGTGGGATATAAATGTAATGAATAATAAATAAATTGTTGGTTGGCTTGGGTGAAAAAAGGCTATCTTCAAAACCTAAAGTCAGCAAAATTGTGATTCCCCATCTCTACTGAAAGATAATTTGATACAAGTGATTAAGTAGTCATTAAAAATGAGTATTTAATGAAGCTCTGTTGCTGATGTTATCTCATTTCATCACATGGTAAAACTATCAGAGTCTGAAAGTCTCTGATATAGTTAAGAATAACACCTGGTAAATTTTGCTTTGTCTAAGCAAAGCAACATCCTTATATTAAGACATGATTTCTCCTCCATGGAATGAAAAGCTGACCAAAAAATTCTGACTGTTCACTAGTGATAGTAGTGGCTTTTGCTGAGCTCCACCCCTGCTACTAACACTATTGTATGGGTTGCGCTCCGGAGCTCTCTCCTGAACAACCAACCCCCTGGAGACTTCAGTGCTGCTGCCCTGGAATAAATTTCCTTACTCCGACAACTTTATGTAACAAGTCAAACACTTCAAATAAGTGAGAAAGGCATGCCCCAGTTTATGTGGTGAGGGAGTCATTGGATTATGGACATAAACTAAAAGTTAGGGGGGGGGGGGAAAGGAGCAAATCAAATCACCAAGCTATATGAGATATCAGTTGCCACACATTTGGGAATAAATTGTTGTAAAATCCTTTCCCTACGTGGGAGGGTGGGAAGTAAGACTCCATGCTCATGCAACAACTTTGGAACAAAAGTAGAAGATCTAGATATCATTCATATGATGTTTGACCATTTCACATGTTCTTTGCATGATATCAAAATGTCAGCCCACATTTGATGGAACTTAAGTGGAAATAATAATCTGTTTTTAAATTGCACAATTTAATCACTATTTCTTAGTCTTAGTCTAATTTACGCATGGGGTTTGGACTACACTCTCTTCATTCTCTATGATTACACACACACATATACATTATATTTATTCAGTGTACATAATAAACACCCACCAGCGTACCCACAAGATACGCATTAATCAGAGTGTATTCCTTAGGGAAATATGTAAAGTTTTAGTCAGTGTTCAAGGAAATGGGTCAAAGGAGTTGGAAGAAAGATGGCAGGGCTGTTACAAACCTCAAGTTATGCAAAATTAATAACCTCAGTAACATTAATTCTGTAAGTATCCAATAATCATTTCCCTAAGAAAAGTCCTACTTCAAAAGTTGGTTTCAAAATCTTTTTTTCAGCAAAATGTTCTGGTCATAAAGACAAAGAGTGTTTCACTTCTGTTCACTGCTAAGCTATTAAATTGTTTCTCCTTACCTTCTGCTTCATAAACTTGAGTGTAAATTCTGATTCAGTTCTGAAGAAAAGACAAGAGATGCATTTCAGACATCCAGGCCAAGTACACAGTGCATTGCTTTGTCTTAACCATATTGACTCCTTCAAAATAGATCCTGGTATTTTACTCACAGCATCTCCTGTATATTGAAACATGGCACATTGGACTTGATTCCCCACAGGTAAGGATCTTGTCCAGTTTTGACATAGGATAATGCCACTGAAATTGACTTCTTCTTCTTCTTCTTCTTCTTCTTCTTCTTCTTCTTCTTCTTCTTCTTCTATTCCAGACAGAACCACATTGTAGCTGATTTCTCCAGCTTACACTCCAAGAAGCCAACTAGGCCTTCACTGCAGCTAGCTTTTACGAGATCAAAACCGATTTCTCACTGGCCAGGGATTCAGATTGCCAGCTTTGAAGAACAGATGCTCAAATGATAACATTCAAAACAAAACAAAACAAAATAAAAACAAACCCCTATTCAAAACAGAGAAATGGCATCTTCCCTACCAAATTACTCTGCCATTTTGACAATCTTGTCTTCTAACCTAGAAAAAGATTCAAGCTTTAAAAAGCCGAGTGTGCCAGTCCTGCAAATAGAGAGGCCTGGGGGGGCAAACTCAACCAGGTAGGGGTGATGCAAGCAGCAATTGCATTCAGCAGGCTGTTGCTGCAGCAGTCCTTCCAGCAGCGGGGAAGTGAGGCTGGAGAGTACCACCATCTGATCTTTTATAGTGCTTTGTTTATTAGCTGTGTGCCCCTATTTCATAAGGCAGTATTTGCTAGAGAGCACATGAAGGAAGGAATGATGAAGATGACTATTAGCACTAGTTCAAGGACACCTTTTCTTAAGCCTCTTTCATAGCAGCAGGCATGGAGAAACAGCCCAGCAATTGTTCTCTCAAATGTCACCTTTCTGTGTAGGCCACTGTGCCGGCAAAACCATGCTCTTGTTAGAAGGAGCTCTTCCCTCCCCCCTCCCCCCTGCACCACCACCACCCCATTTTTTTTAAAAAAAATTAACTTTGCTATTCTCCACATATCTCCAAAGAACTTCAACTGACAAGGGATGCTTTTCTTCTTTTCCCAGCTGCCTCCTTCCTCCCCCCCCCCCTCCGCTTTTCTTTTTTCCTTCTTCACACAGTTTGAACAATTTGTCTCTGTTCTAGCACATTCCTACAAGCCCATTCTTTGGGTGCCCTGCATAAGATTTACACTTGGTGGAAAAACGGTGAGCAGGGAGGGAGGGGGGAGTGGAAGGTAATACAAGGCCTACATTTAGATAGAGCAGGAAAGCGAACCTAATGTATTCCAAGATTGTTGTGCCATCAATTTAATACCTGAGCAAGGAAAACAAAGGGCCTTCAGAGAACTTGTGACCCTTCCCCCATCCTAAAGGGAGCTGAAGAGAAGATAAAAAGGGTTGAAAGAAAAGGCATAAACATAATTAAAGCTATCCAAGTAATTTCTGGAGGGTACAATATATGATGATAGAGAATCACACAGGTTAATTGTACTGCTGGTATTATTCAAATCTTTCGGCATGAAAGATTTTGAAACTGCACAAGCATTTCAAAACTCTGCTTCTGTTGAGCATGGCTAGGATGGATACTGTGATTGGTTTATTAAGGTTTTATGGTTTATATCACATTTATTTATTTATTTATTTATTTATTACATTTCTATACCGCCCAATAGCCGGAGCTCTCTGGGCGGTTCACAAAAATTAAAACCATTCAAAGTATAAAACAACAGTATAAAACCATAATATAAAATACAATATAAAAGCTCAACCAGATAAAAAAAGCAGCAATGCAAAATTACAAATTTAAAACCATGTTATTTAAAATTTATAGATTGTATAAATTTATATATATATTTATATATAATCCAAACGAGAGGTTATCAGAGCATGGATAACTGTAGCTAAGCTATCTCTGTCCAGATAAGGGCGCAGCTGGTATATCAGCCTGAGCTGATAAAAGGTGCTCTTTGCCACTGAGTTCACCTGTGCCTCAAGTGACAGTTCTGGATCCAAGAGCACCCCCAAACTACGGACCCCATCCTTTAGGGGGAGTGCAACCCCGTCCAGGACAGGGCAAACATCACCTCGCCGGACAGAAGAACCACCCGCTAACAGTACCTCCATCTTGTCTGGATTGAGTCTCAGTTTGTTAGCCCTCATCCAGTCCATTACCGTGCCCAGGCACTGGTTCAGAACAGCCACTGCCTCACCTGGGTTTGATGAAAAGGAAAGGTAGAGCTGGGTATCATCCGCATATTGATGACACCGCAGTCCACATCTCCGGATAACCTCCCCCAGCGGCTTCATGTATATGTTAAACAGCATAGGGGATAAGATAGAGCCCTGTGGAACCCCATGGCTTAGGTGCCACGGCACAGAGCAATAATCCCCCAGCACCACCTTCTGGAATCGGCCATCCAAGTAGGAGCGGAACCACTGCAACACAGTACCTCCAACTCCCAGCTCAGACAACCTATCCAGAAGGATACCATGGTCGATGGTATCGAAGGCCGCTGAGAGGTCCAGGAGAACCAACAGGGTCGCACTCCCCCGTCTCTCTCCCGACAGAGGTCATCCCACAGGGCGACTAAGGCAGTTTCCGTTCCAAAACCAGGCCTGAAACCCGATTGAAATGGATCTAGATAATCCGTTTCAGTCAAGAGTGCCTGGAGTTGTCCTGCAACCACCCGCTCAAGCACCTTGCCCAGGAAAGGGATTTTAGCCACCGGCCTGTAGTTGTTAACATCCTCCGGGTCCAGATTAGGCTTCTTCAGGAGTGGTCTAATTGCCGCCTCTTTTAAAGAGGCGGCAATGGTTTGTTTGAGATTGTTTCTTGCTTTACATTATAAGCCACAATGGGTGCTGTTTGACAGTGGAAATTGTGGTTCATAAAATCCCCAATAAATAAATAAATGGAGTTTGTGGAAGTTCTCACAGAGCTGAGATAGCATCTCAGCACTTCTTGGCTGAACTCACGTTTTAAATGCTGTGTGAAGATGGTGAGCCACTCTTCAGAAATCAACTCTCAAAGTCCCTTCAGAAAATAGCAATAAAACCATTCTGTAGGCCATATGTTTGCAGTTAATTTGCAGTTAGAGCATAGTGTTAATCAACATTTTTGGTCAAATTTATATCTCTCACGAATTTAAGCCATTCACACAAGCCATTTGCTTCCACCCCCAAAAAGATAAATCAATCTCCAGTCCAGATTTCAAATTACCTTGAGGAACATCTCACTTCCTTATTTTTTATTTTATTTATTTATTTATTTGTTTATTTATTACATTTTTATACCGCCCAATAGCCGAAGCTCTCTGGGCAATTCACAAAAAACTATCATAACTATAAGGGTTTTGCTTGTTTTTAAAACCATTCTTGAGGTTGCATTCCAACCCTTCTCATTTCTTTCTGGGCTTGATATTATATATAGAGATTGGAAAATGGTCAGGAAGTTAAGCTTTGGCCTAACAATTTGAATAAACAAGATTGTTTTCACGTTTCCTAAGCAATCTTTGGAGAGTAAACACTCCATCACATCTGGGGGAAAAGACTGGCTACCGTGGCTTCTCTGCTCCTGGTTTCATCGCTCAGTTACATCCTGTTTGAAAACAGGAAGTAAACAATGAGCATGAGGCCCATTCAGTTGGGCGCTGAAATCACGCTGCTTCTTCCACACAAAGCAGGAGAGAGCAGCAACCGGACTTTTTCTGTTTTTCTTGTGGTGCAAGGAAGTCCAGAAGGGGCTGAAGGCACAAGAGAGGCAGATGACATCATGTGAGGGACCCGCGAAAAATCCGTGAGTGCCCAGTAATGAGGATACAATAAAATGCTTGTCGAATGGAGCTCTAAATTTCTCTGCTTCTGGTCTTCATGTGCTCTTCCAAAAGTTTCAATAGAGTCTAGGCACATATTGGTTGTATCCACATAAGCTCTCTGCATGATCAGGAACCCTGCAAAAGGCAGGGTCTCCAACCACACATACAGTGCCTGTACATAAACAGTTGCATATGCATCCGTTCAGACGTTTGGCTGAATGCCCAAAGGTTAGGAGCAGGGCCAGCAATTATAAACCATCCCCCCTTCACATATTCAAGTGATGTGGATATGTCACTTGAATAGGACTATAGTCCTTCAGAGTATCAGTTACTTATCTGTGAAATAGGAACAAAGGTAATTATATTCATCACAAAAGTGCAATGAAAAGAAACCATTTCAAGCAATTGCGCACTGCAGTAACGACCTAAATATTTGACCTAAATAGTAGGAAACAAGGTGACATCACAGATGTTTAAATCTATTTGGATATGAGCATGATTTTAAGATCGTGCTTTAGTTAAAGAACATGCAGCAATTGGAAGCAGGGTGGATAAAATTTGATTTTAAAAAATTAAAATCAGATTGTTTTATTTACATTGATTTAAAAAATAGATTGCATTACGTTTGTCTTTACAAAATCTGGTTTGAAATTAAATCTGAATTTAATACAAATAAATATGTTAAGGTTAAATACACATAATATCTTAAAATTAATTCATAGTACTAAATCAGACACTGTGGGTGCATTCGCAGAACATGCTAGCCCATCGTGGGTGAGAAGCTATGCACTGTGGGTTCCACAAATAACCCTGGTGTGTGCACATGACAGACAATGGGGCTTGCCATGGCTTCCCCACCCCCTTCCCCCTTGGTCCTCCAACCAGTATCCCAGGGTCCCATGTGTCAGAACCGATCTTTTCTGCCCCTCCCAACCCCCTTCCCCCTGCAATTCCCTCTGCCTTTTCAGTCACTGGTGTATTTTTTCCTCCTCTTCTTTCCTTTTTGTTGGTCTTTCCTAATAACGCTAGAGCGGAATAGCACTACAGCACCATGAAGAAATTAAAAATAGGGGGAAGCGCTTCACATTAGTGACAGAATAATGGGCTCAAATTACAGGAAACCAGTTTCCAGCTGGAGATCAGGAAAAACTTCGTGACATTAGGAAAAACTTCCTGACTGTTAGAGCAGTATGACAATGGAATCAGTTACCTAGGGAGGTTGTGGGCTCTCCCACACTAGAGGCGTTCAAGAGGCAGCTGGACAACCATCTGTCAGGTATGCTTCAATATGGATTCTTGCCTTGAGCAGGGGGTTGGACTTGATGGCCTTATAGACCCCTTCCAACTCTGCTATTCTATGATTCTATGACTTCACAAAGGGATGCCCAGGATTTAAAGGGGTGTTTACTTCTTGTAGTCCACACTTCCCTGAGTCACCATCTCCTTTTTTTCATAGAAATGTGGCATAGAAATGAGGCATAGAAATGCCTCCATTTCACTCTGACCTTGGATCTGGGCATCTGAAGTATCCAATGGAGCCTCAGATGCTATCTTGGAACCATAGGATTGTTTCCCAAGATGCTGTATTTTAAAAAATAAAAAAGTTGTTGCCTTTCCAATTGCTTAATTGTGAGCGGTAAGATGTTGTTGTTGTGCAAAGGTGTTGTTATGCAATCACCATTTAAGCACTTTGTGTTCCAAGTTCTTTTTCTATATTACCGTTCAAGCTATTTGCATTGCCCACTGATCTTGTTTAACCTCATTTAAATCAAAAGCATAAAATCTAGGTGCTATGTTTATTCCAGCCAATAAAGCCAGGATATTATTCCCTCATATGACAAACGTGGGTTAATTTCCAGTGAAGTCCCTTTGGCAAACTTTTAATAGAGTGAACAGCTCTGCTATCAGATGTCAGATAAAAGGACTGTCATATCTAAAGTTCATTTTAATTTTTGATTTACTATAACACCAGCTTTCAAAGTGCTGAAGTTATGTTCCATTGCCATTTTATTGTTATTCATACTAGCTGGTGCATAAAATTCAATTAGTTCAACACTATTTGGTGTGAGCTTCTAGCAGAAAAACACACACACACATTGATGCTGTGTTTATACTGTATATCATCTACTAAATTAACACATAAGCTGTTGGTTTGATGCCATCCTGGGAGCTTAAAAGTCTTTATGTTAGGGCTTGACTCTACCAACAACTTTGTGTGATGGCTCTCTGCATGTTATCTACACCCCAGTTCACAAGCATTTAAGCCACAGTATTTTTATTTAAGCAAATTTCATCCCATTGACTTCAGTCAACCTAAAGCCAAATACACCTTAAATATTGCTTGGGATCAGAGCCTAGCAGCCCTTTTTCTTCCTGGCTGCAGCAGCAATTTTAGTACAAGGAGGTGCCTTGCAGAGAAGATCAAGCCATCTTGCCATGCAAATAAAGGGGCAGCACATACATTAAGCTTGAGTCTCCATAGAAGTTCTAAGGAAAAAATGAAATGGGCTCCATCAGCAAGGCAGATGTGGAGGGGCTGCCCTTTGGCCTTCTACTGATAGGAACCCCATGTGGGGGTTGTATTTATTTATATAGTTATTTAGGTAGTTATTTTTACTTAAAAGATCTTTAAGGGGGAAACCCTCTCCAGGCAGCATTCAAAATAAAATACAAATAACAATCAACATTATTAAGAACCAGCAAAATACATTATTAAGAACCAGAACACACACATCCAGCCCAGGAAGTTACTAAAAATTATACTAAGTAAGTATAAATAAAACCAATAGGAGCTCAATAAAACCCATGTTATTTTCTTGCTTTTTTAAAAAAAAAAGAATGCCACAGAAATCAAATAAGAGTATAAAAGCCTGTAACGATGAGCCCTAGTTGGCAGTGCATTCCACAAACATGGGCACCAACCTAGTTGTTCTGATTAGCAGGCACCTTAGAGCAAATGGTCAGGGAACAGACCTCTGTTTTTATAAAGTGAAGATGCACAACTGTGCATCAGCAAAGTAAAGGTTAAAAGGTCCTGCACAGTTTTTGTGTGTGTATGTGATTTGCTTTAAACTTGGCATGGCTAAAGCCCTATTTAAGAGCTACCAGGATGCCAAGTTTCATCTCTTTATCTTTAAAAATGAGAAAGATGTATGCATTTTTGTTAATTCCCATTGCCAATAATAGTGTGGTTCTCTGAAAACAGCAGCTTTCCAACAAGTAAGCCGGCGGCACAGAAAGACAGAGCCGCCCTGAAAATCAGGGCAGGGAATTCCCTCATCGGAGCTCTGCCCCAAATTTCAGGGAGGAACAGACCCACTCTGCACACCCCTAATTCTTGTATTAATTTTTGCCTAGCACACACATTTTGGAAATCCAGTTTTCATAATATAAGGCATATTTAAACCTTATTTTCTCTAATATACCGATTTTTCTACACATTTTTTGACTGGAGAACTCTATTGCAAGATCTGGGAAAGCATGAATTTCAAAGGATAACTGGGTTTCAGTTCATATAGTGATTTGGAAGTGAAAAATTAGGTACATTTGTATTGAAATGTGAATAAATGAATTTCTCTCCCATCCTTACTCCCAACCCCAACCCAGATAGGCAGTCACGAAAGAGACAATGGTCAATTTTATTAAAAGTCGCTAAGAGGTCCAGACAAACCAATAGGGTTGCACTCCTCTCATCCATTCCTAGTCATAAATCATCCACCAGGGTGACCAAGATTGACACCAGGCTTGAAACCATATTGAAATGGATCTAAATAAACAGCAGCATTCAGCACTGCTTGGAGCTGAGAAGCCACTACACATTCCAGCATCTTAAGAACATACAAAGAGACAAGCTGGGTCAGATCAAGGGCCCATCTAGTCCAGCACTATGTTCATACAGTGGCCAACCAGCTGTCAACCAAGAACCCATGAGCAGGACACAAGTGCAACAGCACCCTACTGCTCATGCGCCCAAAAAACTGGTCTGTATAGTGCTGGAGGTAGCACATTGTCATCAGGACCATTAGCCATTGTCCTCTTTCTCCTGGGACGTCACGTGCCATGCGTACACAATGGGGACAATCTCTCATTCATAAAATCATGAGATCATACCCCTCCACCCCCTCATCTAGACATGCCCTTGATTGATTTCCACTCATCGTAACTCCATAGGCTCTGAACCTCTGGGTTCAGCTTGCTGTGACAATATAGAGGCAGTGAGGGGTGGGGGCATATGGTTTTATAATCTTCCCTCAGCATTCAGTATTAGTGTTCACTCCTGCTTTTATCACTAATAGAACTCCAGCTGGTGCCTGCTGAAATAGCCACTCCCAAAGTTACCATTCAAAGGGGAAAGGTCAGCAGCCAGCTCCAGACACTGTTCTCCACTGCGGTCTCTACTCACAGGTTGTCAACCACAGGCTTAGAGTGAAAGGACAAGCGCTCTTTGGCTCATGTCAAAGGCTTGTGTCTCAGGTGAAGCAAGGTATATTTGTACCTACAGAGAGGGGAGGCATCAAACATTCCAAACACACATTGGAATCAGCCCGATGCAACTGATGCCCCAATCTTCCAGCCAGCCCAGATAAAGCATCTCTATTCCCCCATCCCACCACAACCCCTCTCAAGAGCTAGACAGACAGAAACAAAATTCAAAGCAGGAGGTGGCATGAAACAAAACTATTAAATGAATGTGACCTTCCAGAGGTGTCACAATCGTGATAAGTGCTGTTTAAACTTTACCCAAAGCTAAACATCAACTGTCAACAGTCGCTCATGCCCAAACTCTCCAGGCCAGAGCAGGCAAACAAGAAATGACATCAGAGCTGTGATGCAAGGGAGGTGGGAATGTTTTAACTCTCCCATTCCCACCCCATCCAGAGGCTTTTGGAAACATTTGCCTTCAACTAGCTAAGACAAGGTGTTCTATACCTAAAGCATAAGCATATGACAGTTTCTAGAGCCTTTTGCCATCTTTCTAGCCCTCTTACAAATCCTTTCGGACATGCCAATACTACTACAAGGTCTGCGTTTGTTCCAGGCAGAAATACACAGTAGATGCTTCTGAATGCACAATATGTATTCTATCTGCATTATTTCCCAACAAATTGTGGTGTGGCTGCAGCGTGCTTCGTTTTGTCTTCTGTGGCTCCTGGAGCAAATGGGAGTGTGGGTCTCTGATCTGCTGCATGAAGTCAAGTCATCTAATTCCGAATCACTGCCATGTAGCTGCATAGCTTAAGACGGAGACGTTCGGGTCGATTTCCAGGCTTCTGATGCATAATGTTTGTTTTTAAGCACAACTCATATTTTGCACTACTCCTAAGGACGATGCCAACTCAGAGCCTATCCTCACAACCTGCCACTTCACCATCCAGAAGCCCCTCGAAAAGGCTACCCATGTTGACCAGCAGCTACTCTCAGAGCTTCATCCCATATACCTGTCTCCCTCGAATTATCCCCTTCAGTGCTAAGCTGTCAGCGTTGTTGTTGTTGCTAGCTAAATCACACCCTGGGCGGCAGCGCTCCTAAGATCCTTTGCACACCAGGAAATGGTTTAAAGAGGGAAATGTAAAAAATCATTAAAAAATCAACAGATGACCCAATCTGATTCAAATTTGGTATGCTTAAAGCTCTCCTTAATATCTATCACTATGCCAATTTTGATGTCTTTATCTTTAAAACTTATGCAGATGTAAGCATTTGTTTAATTTTTCTTTAAACATATCAAATCCTGCTCCTGCGCCCCCAGTGGCTGCTTGGAAAACAACAAATGATTCTCTCCAAAAGTAGTAGCAAAATAGGTTGGGTCTTTTGCCTTTGAAGCACAATTAAAGCAGAATGCATGGGAGTACTTCACAGTCAAAGCAGATAATAAACTGGAAAACTTCAGAGTACTTCACAATAAAAGCAGATTATAAGATGGAAAACTTTGGAGTCCGTTGCATGCAATTCAGAGTGATTGCACAGTATAACCTTGGTGTGATAAAGCTCTCAGTCAACAAGTTTGTGCCTTGTTGGCTTCCTACACACTGGAAAGCAAAATATATGTTTTTAAAACAACAACAACATAGAAAGTAGAATCTTGTATCCCGCAGTAAACCACACAATCAGCTCATTTCAGGCGGAGAGAGGCCGGAAACCAACATGGGCACTGCACACTGAAGTAGTTGTAAGGACAGCCCATGTTTTTGTTTTGAACTTTATGAAATGCTTAGTTGGTTTTGTCTGGTATAAACAGATGCCCAAAATAATCTTCAATGAGAATCCTTAAATTAATGCAAGCGTCCCTTGGATCTAACCCTTCATCCTGGAGTTTCTTGAACATGAAAAGCATACATCACCATACTAACCATGGATGGGAAACCTGTGATCCTCCAGATGTTGCTGTCCTACAACTCCCATCAGTCCTAGCCAACATAGCCAATGTTTGGGGTAACAACATCTGGAGGACCCCTGAATCCCCACCCTTGATTTAGATTAATCTGAAGGAAGGTTGAAAAACAACATCTGCCAGAGATAACACCCCCACAGTATAAATATGTGCATTTGAAGCTTGCAACATGTTTTATTAATTGATACAAATAATCCCAAGATAAAGTGTGCCATAAATGTTCTAATGAGAACATATGGCAGAGAAGATTGATAGAGCTCAGCCCTTGAAGTGCAAGGGTTATTTATGAACATGGTTGCATAAGGGCAGGAGGGGTAAAAAAAGAGAAGGTAGCAAATGGAGCAATCTTTGTATGTCAGAATAGGAAAGGCAGCCTTTGCTACCTTCATCTTTGGTTTAATAGCAAGTGGCAATTCAGTTCTGTCATGTCCAGCTGCATTAATGCCTTCAGTGATTAGAGTTACACCAAATAGTCTATTACAGCATTTGCTTTAAAAGTAGACTACCTGACATTGCCAAACAAATTATTATAAAAAAAACTATTTGCTAAACCTATGCATTGTTTCAATGTTTTTGTTTCCCTTAGCTACTGCTTTTTTTGGTGCAATTTTCCTTCTTCTCCCTCAATGTCTTCAGTCTCATTTGCCCTCAGCCTCTGCACCTCTTCAGTTGGTTGGTGATAGTGGCAACATTTATTTATTTATTTATTACATTTCTATACCGCCCAATAGCCGGAGGTCTCTGGGCGGTTCACAAAAATTAAAACCACTCAAAGTATAAAACAACAGTATAAAACCATAATATAAAATACAATATAAAAGCTCAACCAGATAAAAACAGCAGCAATGCAAAATTACAAATTTAAAACACCATGTTAAAATGTATTTATAGATTGTTAAAATGTTGGGAGAATAAAAAGGTCTTCACCTGGCATCTAAAAGCATATAATGTAGGTGCCAAGCGAACCTCCTTAGGGAGCTCATTCCACAGCCGGGGTGCCACAGCAGAGAAGGCCCTCCTCCTGGTAGCCACCTGCCTCACTTCCTTTGGCAGGGGCTCACGGAAAAGGACCCCTGAGGATGACCTTAGGGTCCGGGCAGGTACATATGGGAGGAGGCGTTCCTTCAGATAACCTGTCCCCAAGCCGTTTAGGGCTTTAAATGTTAATACCAGCACTTTGAATCGGGCCCGGGCCTGGACTGGCAGCCAATGAAACTGGAAAAGGACTGGCGTAATGTGGTCTCGCCGGCCAGTCCCTGTTAGTAAGCGTGCTGCCCTGTTTTGTACCAGTTGAAGTTTCCAGACCGTTTTCAAAGGCAGCCCTACGTATAACACATTGCAGTAATCCAAACGAGAGGTTATCAGAGCATGGATAACTGTAGCTAAGCTATCTCTGTCCAGATAAGGGTGCAGCTGGTATATCAGCCTAAGCTGGTAAAAGGTGCTCTTTGCCACTGATTTCACCTGTGCCTCAAGTGACAGTTCTGGATCCAAGAGCACCCCCAAACTACGGACCCGATCCTTTAGGGGGAGTGCAACCCCGTCCAGGACAGGGCAAACATCACCTCGCCGGACAGATGAACCACCCGCTAACAGTACCTCCGTCTTGTCTAGATTGAGTCTCAGTTTATTAGCCCTCATCCAGTCCATTACTGTGCCCAGGCACTGGTTCAGAACAGCCACTGCCTCACCTGGGTTTGATGAAAAGGAAATGTAGAGCTGGGTATCATCCGCATATTGATGACACTTCAGTCCACATCTCCAGATAACCTCCCCCAGCAGCTTCATGTATATGTTAAACAGCATAGGGGATAAGATAGAGCCCTGTGGAACCCCATGGCTTAGGAGCCACGGCACAGAGCAATAATCCCCCAGCACCACCTTCTGGAATCGGCCATCCAAGTAGGAGCGGAACCACTGCAACGCAGTACCTCCAACTCCCAGTTCAGACAACCTATCCAGAAGGATACCATGGTCGATGGTATCGAAGGCCGCTGAGAGGTCCAGGAGAACCAACAGGGTCGCACTCCCCCTGTCTCTCTCCCAGCAGAGGTCATCCCACAGGGCAACCAAGGCAGTTTCCGTTCCAAAACCAGGCCTGAAACCCGATTGAAATGGATCTAGATAATCCGTTTCAGTCAAGAGTGCCTGGAGTTGTCCTGCAACCACCCGCTCAAGCACCTTGCCCAGGAAGGGGATATTAGCCACCGGCCTGTAGTTGTTAACATCCTCCGGGTCCAGGTTAGGCTTCTTCAGGAGTGGTCTAATTACCGCCTCTTTTAAAGAGGCCGGCACCACTCCCTCTCTCAAGGAAGCATTTACAACCTCCTGGACCCAGCTGGCGATCCCCTCCTTATTTGATGTAATGAGCCATGAGGGTCAAGGGTCAAGCACACAGGTGGTCGACCGGACTTGGCCAAGCACCTTGTCCACATCCTCGGGCCTCACTAACTGAAACTCATCCAATAAAACTGAACCGGACGTCGCTCTGAACGCCTCTACTAGTGGAGCTGCATTAAGTGTGGTGTCCAATTCATGACGAATCTGAGCGACTTTATCTTCAAAGTGCCGTGCAAACTCGTCACAGCGCGCTACCGAGGGTTCCACCATCTCTCGCCCTGGCCCAGAGTAACAGGCCACGAACCACATGGAAAAGCTCCGCCGGACGACACTGAGAAGATGCAATGCTGGTGGAAAAGAACTGTCTCTTTGCCACCCTCACCGCCACAGAATAGGCTCGATAGTGAGCTCTAGCCCGTGTTCGATCAGACTCAGCACGAGTTTTCCTCCACCTGCGTTCTAGCCGTCTCCCCTCTTGCTTCATTGCCCTCAGCTCAGGTGTATACCAAGGAGCTGACCGGGCTCTGCTCAGAGGCTCTCCCTAATCTGTCTCAAGTACCCAACACACAGTACAAACACTCCAGACCAGTACTCGACTGAACAGGAAGCCTAGAGAGGGAGATTGTATTTCTATAGACCACGGCAACCCCCCCCTCCCCGGCCCTCAAGTCGGTGCTGGTGCTGCACCGAATACCCAGGAGGGCAAAGCTGGGTGAGAGTAACCCCTCCCAGTTCACCCACCGAGGTCTCCGTGATACATGCCAGGTGAGCCCCCTCATCCAAAATCAAATCATGGATGAGGGAGGTTTTATTTTGGACCGACCTGGCGTTCAGCAGAAGCACAACCAAACCCGAGGGCAAGCTGGTAAGGCTGCCAGGAACCATTTGGTTGGGGGGAAAACCAGAAGAGGGGATAGCTGTAAGAAATCTGTAATAATGTGGTTACAGATTTAAGAATGTGGAATGTGGTTTTGTTTACAAGTGTCCATGATGTCATCAAATGAGAAGCTGCGATGTCATCCACATCACTTGTCCCATCCAAGCAAGGCAAATGGGGCTGAAAGTGAAGAAAAAGAAGGGAAATGGTGCCAAGATGCAGCAGCAGCCAGGTGGACAAAGGGTGCAGAACAGCAAAGGACAATGCGATTAGCTTCATAATTTATATCACAAAACATTGAAAATAAGAGTCACTGTTCAACTTCCCAGAAAACTGAATTGGATAATTTCAGATCAGCCCTATTTAATCCTATTAATTTTATCCTACTGGAATAACCAGTTCATTTCATTACTAATTGGTGAACGTACCCACCTTTACTTGGCTTGGAATTGCCCTTAGTGAGATACAGCAAAGCCTTCAAGCAACGTTATGCAGCTGTAAAAGTTGGACACATCACACCCTCCCTGTCTGAGAGAAGCCATGGCCACTGAGCAGAGCCTAGGCAGAGCCTAGGCTATGCTGCATCCCTATAGCCCCTTGAGAGGGCTATAGGACAGGGGGAGGGGGGAATTCATATAAAGCTGTCCCTCAGACTCCACTCCCCCCACAGGTTCAAATTGTATTGACTGCAAAGTTATGTACTGCTTACTGATTGAAGATGGTACTGCAGGGTTCAAACACAGGGACTTGTTTCAATTAAGGAATGCATTGTAAAAAAAATCTAAATAACATTGAGTTGTACACCCTTGATATGCATGCCAAGTTTCAAGTGTCTAGGACCGTTTCTACACCTGCCTTTTCCCCCAGGATTGTCCTGGGATCATCCCTGTGCATTCAAATGATACACAGGGGATCCCGGGAGCAGGCAGGGACAATCCCTCCATTTTCCTGGGATAATCCTTAGGTGTAGAAAGGGCCTAGGTCTTTTATTATGAAAGGGGACTGAATTTGGCCCATGGGCATGAGTATCAATACCTCTGCTGTATAGCCACTGTGCTTAGCAGCAAGGGGACAATCCAACTGAAGCAGGACCAATCTTCAGCAGTTTGGTATGGTAGCCAGCTGAAACATTCACATCACAAACATGGAATTTGCACTCTAAGATCCAAGATCCATCCATCTTCCAAGATCCATCTTTTAAGGAAGCTGCCAGCATTCAAAATTGTTGTTATTCCATGGCCTTGAAATCTCTTCTATTTACATATCTACATGGCAATCTGGTTGGTGAAAAAGTCTAGGTCCCCCCATCACTAGAACACAATCACAATGGTAGCGTCAGTAAGTGCTGCGAGTGGGAGGGGAACCTAGATCTTGCTGGAGACTCAGGGAAGTGTGAAATGGAAGCAGGGCACCCACAAGTGTCAGTTAAGCACCTCAATCCCTGGACAGCACCTTGCTAAGCGGGCGATCTTGACCATTTTCCCCAACCTGTGGATGAGAATGGCTTTCAAATTAGCCTATATGCGGACTCATCTTGTCAATTTCTTTTATGTTTCATATTGCACTTGGTTCCCTTTGACTGTTGAAACATACAAGGGCATTGACAAGGCATATAGTTGTAAGTGTGCACTTGCACAGCTGTAAAAGGCTATAAAAACAGCACCATTTGCACAAATCTCAGGAGCTTTTAGTTATAAGTACCCCTGAGTCAGATATGTACCTCCTTCTGGCCAACGAATACTAGCTCCATGTTCTTCTCTACCTCAATTGCAACAACATTTCCTGCCCCAAAGTTTCACAAAGGCTCTGGATTTTGAAACCATTTAATGAATATTAGTATAACTGGCTTAATTAATCTAAATTTCAGAATCTGGGTTTCCTTAATGCAGAATTTAGGGACATATACTACAGAATTCATGGAACCATTTATGTGGTTAACAGGAATGGAAAAGAATGTGACAATTAATCATCTATTTATTACCACTGTGATCAGTGCTATGGTTCACAAATCAAGTGAAACTGAACAGAATAGAATATCACACTAGAAACATCAAAAATAATTTACCTCTAGACCAAAAAGATATCAAAGAGTTGCCCACTACATATACCTGACATTTATTTATTTGTATATTTGATTTATACCCCATCTTTCTACCCCCAAAAAATGGCACTCCAGGTTTCTCTCAATGTCCTTTGCTCAGCAGCCAAGTTGAGCTAGATGGAATTATCAAATAGAAGTACAGCCATCTTGTCAACCTTGATTCACCTTAAACCTCTCCCCCTCTCTCTCTCTCTCTCTCTCTCTCTCTCTCACACACACACACACACACACACACACACACACACACGTCTCTCATTTATCACTTCTGTGAGAGCTCTGTGGAATGCCACTCATTCTTCACAAGGACTTTAGCCACTCAATGCAAACAACACAGCAGCATTCCTGGGTGACCATGTGTAGGGAGGCAGGGGAAGGAGGGCAGGCCTAATCAATCTGGCAGACTTTCCCACACTTTCTGGGATCAGTTTTTATCAGTGTTGTAACACAAAATGTCAAGGACTTTCTAATGGTGCCAAAGGTGGTTTTTCTGACCCAATATGCTTCAATGCTGACAATTTCACAGTCTTCCCCCCCCCCAAAAAATAAACATAGGGTGGGTGTGATTCTATTGCCTGTAGATCCACATATCCTTCACAGCAAAGAGAGCAGATGGACTGCTGGAAGAGATTTGGATTATTCTGCAGGACAAGCCAGTGAAGAGATCTGGCCATGCGATCAGTCCTAATACACCTGCTCCAGAGACCGGTCTGCCTGCCCCTAATGTGTAGAGCCAAAACCAATAGCAATCAGGGGCAAGTTTGTATAGGAAGGAAGTGAGCTCAGCCTGAGGAGACAGCTCATCAGAAGTAAGAGTTGAGAGATGAGCCATCTCTGAAGGGTGAGCTGCATGAAGTGTATTTAAAGGAACTTCCTGATGATGGATCTCATCTCATAACTAAAAAATGTGTGAGAGCATTCTCTGGAAAGGGCCAAGGGACTGAAAGGCTAAGATGATTTTTGAGCTAACATCTGCAAACTGTATACACAAAGCAAAGCTAAAACCAGTGATGGAGAGAGACTGAAGGATGAGGAAGATTGGTATAACACCAAACATGCTCTAGAGTGAATGGCTGAGTCACATGGCCGTTTCTGAGATGGAAACATTATGTGAGGAGACTGTTCCCATGTGTTTTCATATGACAAAAATAAGTCTACATGAAAGCTCTCCCACATTGGGGCAAGAATATACATTTCACTGTGTCCATTATCAGGTCACAGATTGCCTACTTCACTCTGTGGGCGAGTCAGTAATTGCATAGGCCTGCGTTACAGCAGGGAGCTTGATTGTTCTCAGAACATGTGTGCCTCAGAAACCTATCATGCTATGGTAAAAGATACATGCAGCAATTAAGGGCCTAAAATATAACACAAAAAAACATATAACAAAGATCTAATGGCCTTTGGATGTTGTTGTTTTTAAAGAAAAGCAGGTTCAGGAGCAGGTGATTTGGAATAGAAAAGCAATGGGGTGGGGGTTAACCACTGCTCTGCCAGTCACTCCTCCATGCCCAATTACCTTCCAAAATGCTTTTCTTAGCAATGTAGGATTGCAAATCTGTGCTTACCTCTCCAAGCTGGTTTCCCAATGCAGATTTTCTCAAACCAACAGTTATCCACCTAGTTTTCTTATATACATTGCATGTTGAGCAATGGAACAACAGATAGTCTACAGTCTAAGAGACTGAGCTGCAAATCAAGAAATCCCTGGTACAAATATCACCTCTGCTGTGAAGTCACTAAGGACATAAGAAGAGCCCTGCTGGATCAGATGAAGGGTCCATCTAGTTCAGCATACTGTTCTCATAGTGGCTGACCAGCTGTCAACAGGAAACCCACAAGCAGGACACAATGCAATAGCACCCTTCCACCCATGTTCCCCAGCAACTGGTGTACACAGGCTTACTCCCTCTGAACCTGGAAGTAACATACAGCCATCAAGACTAGTACCCATTGATAGCCTTCTCCTTCAGGAATTTGTCTAACCCTCTTTTAAAGCCATCCAAATTGTTGGCCATCACTAAGTCTTTTTTTTTTTTAGCAAATTCGATAGTGTAACTATGTGCTGTGTGAAGAAGCACTTCATTTCACCTGTCTAGAATCTCCCACCAATCAGATTCATGGGATGTCCCTGGGTTCTAGTATAATGAGGGAGAAAAATATCTCCTTGACCAAATTCTTAATCCATGCATGCTTTTGTACACTTCTATCATGTCTCCCCATACTCACTTGGCAGTTTTGTTCTCAGTTCCTTTTCTTCTCTAAAATAAAGGAGTTGCTTTCCTCCCCCACCTTTTTTTTTTTTTTTACAGCCGCCGCACACTGGGCTGACATTTTCATTGTCCTGCTCACAACAGCTTTAATATCTCATTCTTATCAGCCATAGCTATTTCAGATCCCATCTGTTTATACTTCAAATTAGGATCTTTTGCCCCAACATGCATCATTTTACACTTGCTTGCATTGAACCACATTTGCCACTTGGATGCCCATTCTCCCTGCCTGGAGGTCCTAACATTCCCTTTTTGTTTTCACCATCTTAAATCATTTGGTACCATCAGCAAACTTGGCCATTTCTCTACTCATGAACAAGATGAAAAGCATTGGCCTAATACAGATCCCTTTCAGACCCTTCTATTTACATTTATTCCTACTCTCTACTTTCTGTTCTTTAACCAGTTACTGATCCATAAGATGGCCTCTTCTATTATTCCATGAGTGCTAAGTTTGCTCAGGGGTCCTTGATGAGTGACTTTGTCAAAAGCCTTTTGGAAATCAAAGTAAACAATGTCTACTTTATTTATTGACACTTTCAAAGAACTCTGAAAGGTTAGTGAAACAGCAGTTAACTTTGCAGAAGCCATGTTGATTCTTTTTCAGCAGGGCTTGTCCTTCTATATGCTAACTAATTTTATCTTTAATAATGCTTTCAACTAATTTACCTGGAGCAGAAGTTAAGCTAACTGGATTCCTTTTTAAGAATTGGTGTGACATTGGTCATCTTCCAATCCTCTGGTTCAGAGGCTGATCTTAGAGACATGTTGCATGTTTTGATTAGAAGATCAGCAATTTCATATTAGACTTCTTTAAGAACTCTAGGATAGATACCATCTGGGCCCAGTGATTTGTTTACTTTTCAATTTGTCAATAACATTGAGAACTTCCTCTTTGTCACCACTATAGCAATGGGGTAAAAATCTGTGAGGGCCCATTGCTATAGGCAGCGGACACCCCTGAGTCTGGCCCTCCTGGGCCAGCTGGAGACAACGTATTTCCTACCCCCAACGCTGGGCAAAGGACAAAGTGGGGAGGCAGGCACAGTCAGAACTCACTTCCTGGGCAGTTTCCCACTTAAACATATATTGAATCTGATAGCACTGTGGTCACTGTTACCAATTGGTTCAACAACATTTACATCTTGTCGTAGGCCCTGGGCGATGCCACTTAGAATTTAACTAAGCTGTTACTAGGAGAAGGTAGGAAAATTATTTCTAGTTATTTCTTTACAGTTACCTGCTCTCATTTGGAAGGGAAAAGTCAACTGCCCTGGCTTCCTCACGATATTGCTAAACTCGCACAGGTGCTTGACTTGCTTGTGTGCTGATGTTTTAGGCAAGTTACCCCACCCACCCACGCTCTCAGCTTCAGAGCTCCATCACACCTACTTCCCGCCCCCCTGTTATGCATCCACGATTTCCACCTCAATTTCATTAGCTTATCAAGCGCTGGACACTTTCATGCTTTGCCTTATCTTTTCACCTCCACCAGCTCATGCTTCCCAGTATCACCATTGTGCTCACCCCACCCTGCCCCTTTTCCTTTTCCCTCCAGTTCATTGGTTCTTGTGGTTGATGGACATTGTGATGGATGTGGGTGCTTCCCTCCCCCCACATCACTCTGGTTTTGTTGTGTACGGTTTTAACGATTTAGCATTTGATCGATTAGGTGCTGTTTCTGCCTTTCGAGAGGGGGAAATAGCAATGACAGAACAATGGGAGTAGAGTTGGAGCAGCAGAAATACATTTGAGAGACTCAGCACAAGCCCGGTCATTCGAGCAACTCAGCATGTCCTCCTCTTTCGCCAGCAAACCACCCTTCAACGCAGATGCCCCCAAGAAGGGAGATTCTATAACATAGCACGAGGACAGCAATACACGGGGACGGAAGGGTGGTTCTATCCTGCATGTAGAAAAAATGCTGCACTTTCCCCACCCTAGACAAGCATGGAAAATGGAGGGGAAGAGGTGAGATGACTGCAGGACAGGGATGATGTCGTGTGAGGGTCGCGGGGCAAAATGGTAAACAAGGTGCGATAAAACGCTGGTGTGATGGAGCTCCCAGTCCCTCCATCTGCAATATGGGGGTGATTTTTATGTTTTTAATCAGTTTTAATGTGTACTTTATATCATGTTTTTATACTGTTTGTTTTATACTTTGAATGGTTTTAGTTTTTGTGAACCGCCCAGGGAGCTTCGGCTGTTGGGCAGTATAAAAATGCAATTAATAATAATAATAATAATAATAATAATAATAATAATGATAATTATATTATTGACTTACCTTGCAGGGTTTTTGTACTGGATAATGAATATGAAGCGCTTTACAACCACTATACAACAGCCACTGTATTACTTCACCATGAGATGGCCCTTAGGAATCATAGAATAGTAGAGCTGGAAGCGGCCTATAGCCACCAAGTCCAACACCCTGCTCAATGCAGAAATACACCTTAAAGCATACTGCAGTTCTCGTGACCTCTTTTCCATGAAAAGGTTTGCCGAGGCTAAAAAGGTTCTTTACTCAGAAAACATGCCCTTTGCCACATCAAGCCCAAATGTAGCAGCTCTGAAAAGCTAACAACAATCTCCAGGTTTGACACACTACAGAGGAATCTGATCTTGATAAGAGAAAATGACCTGTTACATCCTCTTTTACTGAGAATGAAAGTGATGTTTTCCTTTCTCATCTGAAACTATGTTTTTAAAATAGCTTTGTCAAACTTTCTTCATTACAATCAAGCACAAGTTTGGGGAAATTGGCCACCCAAACACCCTCCAACCTCCTAAAAGTGAAATGTCTTCACCAATCTGCTAAAGGTGAATTGGCTCTCAGGGAGGAGGATGCAATTTAAAGGTAAGTCTCAGTGGCTGCAGCAGGAAGTGACCGGGGAGGGTGGAGAGAGAGAGGAAGGTGAGTCCAATGAACTCACCTGGACTCACAGCTGGCTTTGCGCTGGATTTCCTGGGCAGGTGTGGGAGAGCAGCTCAGCACTGCCCCGAATCAGCCAGAGATGCCCCAAGGTTTCGGTGCCAATCTGCTTCAGCCTCGGGGCACCTCAGGCTGACCTGGTACCACCTCGGATTTGGGGATTCAGCCTGAGGCGGTGCACAACCCTAGTTTTATGCTGCTGATAGTATTTCTCCCTCACTTGTTCTTCTGTTTTTACTAAGAATTCATTTGTGCTCTTTTTATATTCTTGATCGTTTGAATTGTTTATTGTAAGTCACCTTTTAAATTGTAAAATTGAAGGGTGGGATAGCTGGTGTTTTAAATAAATTAATAAATAAGGTAGTGTGGGAGATGAGGAGCCATTCCTGACATACAGCAGGATTCGTCTCCATGCAGACATACCTGACGAGCATCAAAGTGGGATTCGATCACAGGAAATCAAACAAATTATCCACTGGAACACAGAGTCCCTAGTAGTGCCTTGTCTTTTGAGAAGTCATCCTTCCCCTTTCCTTATTTTACAGCTTATTTTACACAGGGCATTCAAGCCTGAACAGCTTCCCCATTTATAGAACTCTAGGCCGGCAGTATCTCGGATGAGGCAATGGAGCCCCGACTGTATCAAGACTTAAGAACTTGATTCATTGGGGCAGAAATACTGCTCAGAATGTTCTGTATCTCTTGGCAGATCTTTCACTGTCCCTTTAACTGGGGACAGTGTCCCCAGTGTCCTTTAAGTGTCCCGGAACTTTGCCATATTTAGGCATCTCTCAGAGCGTCCTCATCCTCCTTCCCTCTGCTGAAGGATAATACTTATCTGCCTTGTTAGCTGGAATGTGAAAGAAAATGCATAAATCTTACTTAACTTTAAGGAAGGTTTTTTTTTCCTCTGCAAGGAATGGGAACAGGCAAGCATGTCAAATCTTATTACCATCATGGTTGCAAACCTGCCTTGAATTCAGTGTGCTGAAAAACAACACCTGACCTACCTGAAGTAAAATTCACACCCCTAGACCTCAAGAAAGAGCTTGTCTCTCTTCTCTCCCAGTAAGACCCCCCCCCCCAAAAAAATCCACACAGCCACAAAAGGCCATGTGGGCTATTTTGAGAGAGGGTTGTTAATGGAATGTTTTGTGGGAAATGCTGTGTCTGGTTTTTTCTTAAAGAAGAAGATGTGCACGAGCGGTCGTGCGCAAAAGGTAAAGTTGATTTTTTTTAAAAAAAAAATTCTGCTCCCCCCACCCCACCCCAATGGGCACAGTGCTCTTGAGGAGCTCTGCACACACACCCCATGCGCAGGTCCCAGCTCCTCGTGAGTAACCACGAGGAACTGGGACAAACCACGAAGCCTGCACACATGTTTCATGGTCTCAGGCTCAGCCTGAGACCGTGGAAAAAGCAGGCCTAAAGTGTAGAGCAAGATCCCAGGGTGTAGGGCATCAAGTGTAGGGCATCATTCCTCCCTGATCCTGGGATCCCCTGTGCATCATGTGGACGCACAGGGACCATTCTGGGGATCACCCCGGGATAAAGCCCTGTCTAGCTAAGGCCAGAGTGGTAGTTGCCCAGAGTTTCATTTCAACATATATAGTTTTATGATTTAATATTGAAATGGCCACATAAAATTTGGAGAATACACCCATTGTTACAGATATATACACATACCTAACAAGTGGACTCGCTAGTTCATTCAAGCTGAATGATTTTCAGTGCAGTTTATTTTCTCTCTCTCTAGGACTCCTTCAAACTGATTAGGATGCTGTTTAATGGGCCAAGAGATGGAAGCAAATGAGGGGAATGAAGGAACCAGAAATGGGTCTTTTCCAAGCCCAATGAATGTATTTCTCTCCCATATAGGTTCCTGAGCACATGTTAGCTTACATAGCCAGACTCAGTACTGTCAGCAGCCTGAGGCCAGGCCTCTTCCTTCAGAGCATATTTGTCAGTCACAGTGATTCTTTCCTTCTGGGGCTGACAATACCGAATATGCAAAGGTGAGGACTGGTGAAACAGATGCAAGTTCTTTGCATCCAGTCTCTAGATGTCCCGCTTAAGCAGCTGTGAATGGAATCTGCACCCCAGAACATGGTATTTAAAATGCACGGTTTTGTCAGTTTACCTCCAATGTTTGTCCCAAATTTTTACAGAGCAGCTAGAAATCGAGTTGAGAAGTCTCCCATGCCCTTGTCTGGGCTCAGAAGTCTGTCACGCAAATGCCAACCCTGGTGTCTTCTTCCCTTTAAGTGTCCTGGAACTTTGCCATATTTAGGCATCTCTCAGAGCGTCCTCATCCTCCTTCCCTCTGCTTTCTGGGCAATGCTGCCAAGTGGCATCAGCTCAGCTTGCCTGCAAAGTGCCAAGGTGAATATACAGATTAAAACAAATGGGGCTGCTCAGATGTTATAGCAAGAAGACCTATTGGGGGGGGGGGGTTGGAGGAGTGCGCTGACTGCAGATCACTGGAAAACACAGCCAGAATGTAGCCAATTTCTGAAGATCTGTGTGTATCGCAGCTATCACCAATGCTCATATTAAATTCCTCCTTGGGAAAAATTTGACGGAGAAAACAAGAAAAGTTCCAAAGATTTAAAGGCAAAATCTTCAAGTAGCAGGACGTCAATGCATAAGCCAAGTGAATACTAATGGCATATCGGTACACATTTCTGCTCATTTGGAACTTACCTCTTGATCACACATCCTAATTGCACAGTAGGGCGTTAATATAGTGTATTAAGGCTACAATCCCCATTTACTTACACCATGTATAGGTGTTTCTATGCTACTGTTAGGGATGGGGGATTTGGAGCATCTGGTGACTTTAGTTACCGCCACATTGACTGGACAAAGGCAATGAACCACCCAGAGAGCTTCGGCTATTGGGCAGTATAAAAATGTAATAAATAAATAAATAAATAAATGTTCAAGTCACAACAAAGAGGTTAAATTTCTCAATGCCCTAAATGACTGTGCCCAAAAAATATTTAGATACAGAACCAATAAGAGGGGAGGTGAACCCGAATTTAATCCTAAATGGTTCCCAGGATGTAGTGTGAAATGGGAGTATTATCAAACCAATTGAAAACAGCGACCACAGTGTTATCAGATTTTATACATATTTAAGTTTGAAATTGCCAAAGAAGTCCAACACAATCACATTTGGTTTCAAAAGATAAAACTTCTCTAAAAGGAGGAAACTTGTAAAACGGAAATTGAAAGGGGGAGTCAAGAGGATTAAATGTCTGCAATATGCTTGGAGATTGCTCAAAACCATGATAATAGAAGCTGAACTAGAATATATACCACAGGATTGGAAAGATCACATCCAAATCCAAGAGGTCATTGGCATGGTTACCTAGCAATGTCAAGGAAGCTATCAGAGAATAGAAGCCTTCCTTCAGAAAATGGAAATCTTGCCCAAATGAGGAAAACAAATAGGAACACAAATTTGCACAAAGGAAATTGATGCAGACAATAAGAGATCAGACAATAAGGGAGGCAGTTAGACGATTGGATATCAATGGAGCTAAAGGAGGATACAGAAATTGCAGAGAAGCAGCATAAATTATTTTCACTTGTCTTCACTACAGAAGATGTAGAACAGGTACCTGTGCCTGAACAGATGTTTTCAGGAAGGGAATCTAAGGAACTGAGGAAAATAGTGGTGACAAAAGAAGAAGTTATAACCTTATTGACAAATTGAAAGTGAATAAATCACCAAGTTCAAGTGGTATCCATCCAAAAGTTCTTTATGTACTCAAATATGAAATTGCTGATTTTCTAACAACAACAACAAAAATGCAACATGTTCCTAAGGTCAACCTCTGTACCAGAGGACTGGAGAATGGCCAATGTCACAACAATTTTTAAAAAGGGATCCAGGGGGATCTGGAAAATTACTGCCCTGTTAGCATAACATTGGTTAAAACTATTATTAAAGATAAACTTAGTTAGTATATAGAAGGATAAGCCCTGCTGGAAAAGAATCAACATGGCTTCCATACAAATCAGTTCTACTTCACTAACCTTTTAGAGTTCTTTGAGAATGTCAATAAACCTGTGGACACGGATGATCCAATAGACATTGTTTATTTGGACTTCCAAAAGGCTTTTGACAGATTCCTTCACCAAAGACTCCTGAGCAAATGTAGCACTTATGGAATAAGAGAAGTTCTTTTATGGATCAGTAACTGGTTAAAGAACAGAAAGCAGAGAGTAGGAATAAATGGTGAATTCTCCCAATGGAGGATGTAAATAGTGGCATCCCGCAGGGATCTGTATTGGGACCAATGCTTTTCAACTTGTTCATAAATGATTTGGAATGAGGGGTGAGTAGTGATTTAGGGTGGTGAAACAAAAAGGAATCATGAAGAGTTCCATAAGGATTTCTCCAAAGTGGGAGAATGTGCATCCAAATGACAAATGTGGTTCAATGTAAGCAAGTGCAAAGTGATTCACACTGGGGCAAAAAAATCCCAACTTTATGTATATGCTGATGGGATCTCAGCTAGTTGTGATGGACCAAGAAAGAGAACTTGGCATTGTGGTGGACAGCTCAATTAAATTGTCAACCCAGTATATGGCTGCTGTGTAAAAGGCAATGTTAAGCTTAATTAAGACAGAAATGAAAATAAAATTGCCAATGTCATACTGCCCTTATACTGATCTAAAGTGTGATACAGTTGGAATACTGTGTACAGTTCTGGTCACTGCATCTAAAAAGGATATTGTAAAGTTGGAAAAAGTGGAGAAAGGGGCAAATAAAATTATCTAGGGTGCTAGAGCAATTCTTCTATGCAGAAAGGGTACAAAATCTGGGACTATTTAGCTTAGAGATAAGGTGAGTTAGGAGAGACCTGATAGCGGTGTACAACATTATGCATGGTGTAGATAGGGAGACATATCTCTCTCTCTCTCTCTCTTTCTCTAAAGTAGAACCCGGGATTATCCATTAAACTAAATGGTGGGAAATTAAGGACAGATAAAAGGAAGTGATTCTTTATGCAGCGCATAGTTTAACTATGGAATTTGGTACCACAAGTTGTCGTGATCGCACCAATTTTGATGGCTTTAAAAGGGGATTGGAGAAATTCCTGAAGAAGGCAGTCAATGGCTACAGCACCTGATGGCTATATGCTTCCTCCAGTATCATAGGTATGTGTTTATGTACACCAGTTGCTGGGGAATAGTGGGAGGGTGCTGTTGCACTCACACTTTTCTTGCTGGTTTCCCACAGGCAGCTGATTGACCATTGTGTAAACAGAATACCGGACTAGATGAACCTTTGGTCTGATCCAGAATGCCTCCTCTAATGTTCTTATGGAGTTAGCTCCATTGCTTTCATTGGGGCTTACTTCTGAGTGGACATGTATAAGATTATGCTGTAACATTCCCACCTATCTGTACAGACAGCAGCACCACAAGAGTCTCCAAATTCCTGAAGAAGAACGCTGTCAAAGGCTAAAGCACCTGACGGCTAGATGCTTCCTCCAGTATCATAGGTAGCGTGTTTATCTGAAAGAGAGGCAGGAGCTGCATTTTTTCCAGTTTCCTATTTTGTTCTTGCATGAATGCTTTCCCTCCCATTGACATCAATGGGAGGGAAATATGCTACATCAATTCTAGCGCTGGCATATTTCTCCTACCCTCTCCCCTTTGGGAACTTCCCCTTTGGGGGCCCTTCTCTCTCCCCTTGGAGGAGGAGATCTGATCTATCCTATGGCCCATGGTGTGCCCTCCCAGGGATGAAAAGAGCCAGTGTGGTGTAGTGGGTAAAGTGTTGGACTGGGAGTCAGGAGATCTGGGTTCTAGTCCCCACTCGGCCATGGAAACACACTGGGTGACTTTGGGCTAGTCACAGACTCTCAGCCCAACAAGGTTGTTGTTGTGAGGATAAAATGGAGAGGAGGAGGATTATGTACACCACCTTGGGTTCCTTGGAGGAAAAAAGGCAGGATATAAATGTAGTAATAATAATAATAATAATAATAATAATAATAATAATAATAATAATAATAATAATAGAGATTGCACCATAAGTTGCTTTTAGCCCTTCTAATGCCAGAGGTTAAATGTTTTAACTCTAAACAATAAAATATATTGCTTCCATAAACTTCTAACACAGTAGATCTGTGCTGCCAATTTAAAGCACTTTAAATCCATGTTTGTATTTTAAAGATAATAGCAAGCTGAATTGTTCCTCTTTAAAAGACAATAATATGGCATATGGCAATCCTTTTCCTGACAGTTCCTGGCACTGTGACTAGTCCTGGCATCAGTTCACATGAATTTGAGATGGTTGTGTTTGGCACAATGCAAATGCATTCAGGTACAATTTGGATATCTGGCCAAATTAAAAAAAAATAAAAAATGGCAAAAATGGCCACAAAATATTGAGAAGTCCTCCTTATTCTATACACCAGAAGTGGGGAACTGTTCTGGCCCCAGAAGCTGGATTTGCTTCCTGGACACCCCCCAGGGGCCAGATGACATTGGGGGAAAGCCCCTTCCTCCCAAAGCATGGAGAAAAGGACCCCCTACTGTGACATCTGGGGTATAGCTTCATCTAGAAGCCCCCAACATTTCTGCTCAGGGTGTCTAATAAACAAGGCACAATCACAGGGAAGGCCCTCTTCCTAGTCCCAGCATCTGAGGGAAAGTTCCCCAGTCCATATCTTAAAACATCATGGAGTTCATACAGGAGAAGGTGATCCTTTAGGCACTCTGGTTCTAAACTGTTTAGGGCTTCATAAGTTAAAATCACTTTGAACTGTGCCCTAAAAGAAAGTGGAATGAATTAAGATATTTTAGAGATGGGAGATGCTCGAAATGGCAGTCTACAGTTAACAATCTGGCTGCCACATTCTGAACCAATTAGTGCTTTTGGACAAAGACATTCCCACTTACAATTCATTACTCTAATCTAAACTGGATGTTATTAGAGCATGGTTAACAAGGCTATCTCTGACCATGAGAGGTCTCTACTGGTGCTCCATCCTACACTGGTGAAAAGGCACTTCATACCGCAGATGCTTACATTACAATCCTTTTACCATCAGGGTAAGACACTTTTATTTTCAAAGGCATTTTTATTTGAGAAATGCCCTAGCCCAGTGTATGTTTTTAGATACAGCCTGACTCTATAGCTAACGTTATACTTTTATTCTGCATGTTAGTGTTTATGGTATGAATTATTATTATTATTATTATTATTATTATTATTATTATTATTATTATTGCCATTCACCTCCCTCAGATCTATTGGCTGAAGGGTGGTATGCAAATGAAATGTGATTAATTAATTACTACTTGGGCATCTAACTTAAGGGTCTGCAGCATTTCAAGCTGTGAACCTGGTATTTAAGGGGGAAATACAGGGCTTGACCAAGACATTTTGCTACTTGAGGTGAAGGATAAATTGGCAGCTCCTTGTTTGAAGTCAACAACAGCAATACACACATGTGCTGATATACATTCCATTTCTATACTAAAATCTGAAGTATAGGCACAATGGCTAGATCTATACTACTGCTTTATAGTGATATTGAAGTGCACTGATAACTGTTTCTACTTTCATAGTGCTGTAAGCTGCTTTTTATTCCGCATCTGTAATGATTTGACACAAGGAGCAAATCTGGCTCCTATTTAGAAGGATAATGTCAGAATCTGAAGGTATGATAGGGGGATCCATTATTTCAGCTTTTCCTAAAGATATTCATGCTTCCTGTAATCTGCAGTGGCTGTGTGTGAGAAGTGGGCTTCAGGATATTAAAGAGTTTGTAGTTTGAAAGTGGAATAACTGGTGAAGCGACAGTTTAAGTGTATTTTCTTCCAATTTCCAAACCCTTAGTGTAGCTGCAGGAAGTGAGTTTGAAGTGCTGTTTGGTATATGGTAATTTGCAGTGCAATCCTTATTATTATTATTATTATTATTATTATTATTATTATTATTATTTATATAGCACCATCAATGTACATGGTGCTGTACAGAGTAAAACAGTAAATAGCAAGACCCTGCCACATAGGCTTACATTCTAATAAAATCATAGTAAAGCATAGCCACTCCAAAGTAAGTCCCAATGATTTTAATGGGACTTACTTAATGGGTGTAGGATTGCAGCTTTGAAAGGCCAAAGGTTGAGAAGGACTATCAACCAGCCTAGATTTCTCCCTGAGCTACCTAGTGTTTCCGGTCTGGTTTGATATAGTAGGCACATTACAAATATGTGTAACGTGATAGCACATATACTGATTCGGAGGCAGTATGCAGTATCAGAGGCAGAATTCCTGAATACTGGTTGTTGCGAATTACAGTAGGAAGTCATTACCCTCATGTGCTCCTTGTGGGCTTGCCATAGGCATCTGTTGGGCCACTGTGGGAACAGAATGGTGGATTAGATAGGGCTTTGATCTGATCCTGCATTATTATTATTATTATTATTATTATTATTATTTATTTATTTATATAGCACCATCAATGTACATGGTGCTGTACAGATTACACAGTAAATAGCAAAACCCTGCCGCATAGGCTTACAATCTAATAAAGTTGTAGTAAACAATAAGGAGGGAAAGAGAATGCAAACAGGCACAGGGAAGTGTAAACAGGCACTGGGTAGGGTGAAGCTAAACAGTATAGAGTCAGAACAAACTCAATATTTAAAAGCTATAGGGAACAGAAAGGTTTTAGCTGAGTTTTGAGGATTTGCCACTCCCTTTAATCAATGGGCCTATAAAGTACAATATTTAAAATTTTAGCTCAACTTGAAATTAAATTATTTTTCAACTAGGCTGTTGGCTCTTGGCCATATTTAAAAGCATCTGGACATATTTTAATTTAGTCCCTCTGATATATATATAGAGAGAGGGGGGGCTTCTGTAGCATCATTGTAGATTTTAGATATACATTCTATTGTCTTGTAATGGAGCTCCATCACACCTGAAAGCCTTACGTTTCATTCATCTTTTCCCCCCACCCTGCAGATCTCATTTGTACCTTCCCTTACAATCTATTGGTTGTTCACAGGGACCTCGCCCTGACATGCCCCCTCCCTTTCATCAGCAATGCCGCCCATCCTCAGAACATTGGATTGAGTACGATGGGATAAAAAATGCATGTAGGCCTGGTTCCGACAACACGCTAAACCATGCTGCTTAACCACAAAATGGTTAATGGAATGCATTGTATTCCCTTAACCATTTTGTGGTTAAGCAGCATGGTTTAGCGTGTTGTCTGAACCAGGCCATAGAGGGTCGAGCGCATTGCTGGAAAAACCATTCCTTCCCTGCACTTGGAAACCTCACAAAGAGGGCGTGGGGGAGAGGCAAGATCAGGGCAGGACATGGACGGCATCTTCTGAGTCCTTTGTATGCAATGCACCGTGACAGCAGGCTATAACGCTGGTGTGATGGAGCTCCTAGGTTCCTTTTTCCTCCATTAGTGAACAGATTTTAAAATGGTGTGGGATGGCACTGACCTTAGCTGGATTTGGACTGTCTAAAGAGGACTATGTCCAGAAACATTTACAAAAGCTACTATAGCCTATCTGTATTTCATATACCAAGTAGTGTTACTGGACTGGTTACCCACAGGCTATACGTACTGGAGATTCTGATTGGGTTCTCCAATCACATTTGCAAATGAGCTCTCATTTCCTGCTCACCAGGTTATTTTGTCCCTTTAAATCATTGTCTTAGACTGATGATGCAAAACACTGAGCAGTCCTTGCCGCCAATGCTCAATGTCATCAGACTCAAGGAATGGATAATTAATATTGAAAGGTGTGATTGCAGTCAAGTGGGATGGCTAATCAGCTACTGATTTCTCTCTAATGTCCTGGATTATTTAGAAATCTAATCTCTACGGGGAGGCAAAGAAAGGGTCTGGGTTGGTGGAACTGTAGTGGAAACATGCTATCCCATTTCAAATATAAACATGGAGCAATTTTGCCAGCAAGCTGGTCTCCTCGTTATTCATTAGGGCCACATTCTCAAGCCAGGACAAGCTTTTTCCTTGAAAGCTGGTTTGACACTGCCAAGAACAGAGGCAAACATGGCATTTCCACTTTTAGCGTACCTTGAAAGCCAAAGAGGTTCTGAGACCAGCACCATGGCACAAACTGTGAAGCTACTCCAGTCAGTGTTGGAGCCACTGTAATGCAGGCATATGAAACAACATAGCTTTTCAAGAAGGAGAAGGAACAAAGACACAGTTCATCAAGCCATGCACCTATGAAGCGTATACAAATAAGCCCCATCTATTTCAACATGAAGGAGCAAGCCCTATAAAAAATCAATGGCACTTCTGAGTAGACATGTGTAGGATTGTATGGTTAGTAGTTAGAGGATTGTGTCTACACTACAAGATGTAACCCACCAGACAGGTATGTTTGAGTATTTGCAACATCAACGATTTCTGCCCTGTGATTCAGTTGATGTCAATGGTCCTGTTCTGAAGCAAGTGGAAGATGGTGGCTTAATTAGGTGCAGAGGACAACAGCCCTTGTGCCTTTTCCACAAAAGCTGATTTATTAGATCCAGCATTCAGAGCCTCCAGCATTGTTAGAAACACTTTCAACAGCTGAACCGACACACAGATCCACAACTCACATATGCAAATATTTAATAGCAGCAAGTAAATATGATACCTATAGTTTAAGACTGGATTGGAATAGGGAATTGGAGTGTCCTATCTTGCCTAACTAATGGACAGCTGCTCTAACATCTGTTTCTGAAGCTTCTATGGATCTTAGGCTACGTCTTATTCAGCAAAAAGTTTTGTTTCAGGTTTATTGGACTCCACAACGCCTTTCAATAAGAGTTTGTCTAACTTGCATAATTGTTGGAGATGCTTCTTTAACTCATATGTTTTGGCAATGCTCAGTAGTTGCCCCCTTTGGGGAGGAGGTTATAATAAGGATGACTTTGTACTGAAACTATCTATAATATGGAAGGACGTGCATGTCCTTCTAAATTATCTACCGGTTTCTTGGAATTTAACGCATGGTCAGCGCAGATGGATCTTCAGAGCCCTTATGACAACCAAAAGACTTATACTATCACATTGGAAGGACAAAACTACACCTCCTATAATGCAATGGACATTATCAACTTTTGAATGAGTGTTATACAGATGCAACTTGCAAGAGGATAAATATACGGATATTTGGTCTGCTTTTCTTGAAACCTTTGTATAACTCTCCCTTTTTTTTCTTTTCTTTTTTTACATATGTATATGATGGAAATTATGATAATTCTATATACACAATCTATGGTTTTTTCCCGTTTTCACGATGTATTTTCTGTTTTGTTTGTTGATATTCACAATAAAAATTTTAAAAATTAAAAAAAGATCCGGGAAATGAGGATTGTAAACTTAACAGTCTTTCAAAAAATATTCAAGCTGAAGTCACTAGAAAGAAATTAAAATGACTTCTAAGGAAGTAAATCTAAAAACTACAGCAGCAATGTTTAGTCCATTAATTGATTGGATTCATGAATAAAAACGCTTTAATTTAAAATGTTATTACTACATAGCAAAGCAATATCTTTTACCACAACCACACAGAGCATCATCACATGGAGGAGAATCGCATTTCATTTTCCATCGCTTTTCTGCCCACACATTCGCCCTTCATTACTTCCTTTCAAAAGAGGAAGTAAACAACATGCACGTGGCCCATTCAATGGGCCGTTTTGATCGTGCAGCTTCTCCTGCACACAGTGGGAGATAGCAGCAAGTTCCGTCTCAAAAATAATCCAGATTTACCGGGGTCTTTTTTTGTCATGTGAAGAAGGGTTGGGAGGTGTGTGGGACATAGACAACATCGTGAATCGGACCCTGTGAAAATTCATGAGTGCCCAGTAATGAGCGTGCAATAAAACACCCATCATAAACACACGGTAATCATTGTAATTATTTAATGAAAGGGGGAGAGAGTTAGCAATCTTTAAATATCCCAACAAATAATACATGTATTAAATTTACCCTTTTTAGCACACCGTAGTGCTAAAGGCATCAAATGGTTGTGTGTGTTGGAAGGGGGTTGTTTGGTCAGGTATTGTCCGCCCCTACCCTACACCTACTGAAGTCTCATTAATGTTACTGCCATGCAAAAGAGCCCAGGTGCTTCAGGATTAAGTAGGTCAAAACCAGTCTTCAGGTCCCAGCTCAGCCAACAGTCTTTAGATTGCTTTCAGGCAAGCCATGATCTTTCAGCCTTAGTTTTCCATCTTTAAAAAGGAATGAACAGTGAACTACCTCACTAAAGGTAGTGATGTGTTAATGAATGAGATAAAGAATCCTTAAGAAACAATGTATAATCATCTATTTGAAAATATGATCTGCAGTGTCTTGCCTTGCCCAAAATTATGACTGAATTACCTGATTCCTGATCTGGAACACATCCTTTCTCTCTACAAGGCAGCTCATGACTCAGACATGGCACTTCCACTTAGGCAAACACCTGCATTCCCTTTGTCTGCACAAACATAAAATGATAGTCATGCTATAAAAGCCCTGGGAATTGCTCTTCTCTACAGATCTGTCTGGGTTGCCTCCCACCTGCTCTGTTGGGATGGCCAACATTCCTTCAGACACACAGGAGGGGGGTGTTGGCCCATGTTGCACAATGAGAATTAAAGCCAATGTCTTTTGCCCCAAACAAAGATGCTTTATTTGCCTTGGATCGCTGAAAGATTCTAGTTGGATCTTAATTAACAAAACAAATCCCTTAGCCATATTCTTTATTTCTCCTCTTCTGCTGTGTCTTCCATTTTCCACCTTGATCTAGCTCCCCCTGACCTCCACGCATTGGTCACCATCACCACCATCTGCTTCGCAAAGAAATCATTTATTTATTTATTTATTTATTTAATTACATTTATATACCACCCCACAGCCGAAGCTCTCTGGGCGGTTTACAACATTTAAAAATAGTAAACATTAAAAGTATACAATTTAAAACACACACACACACACACACACACACACACATAAAAACAGTATAAAAACAACAGTATCCATTTAAAAAAAACAATTGTGGGGTCCATTAAAAACAAACTTAACGTTGTTAAATGCTGTTAAAATGCTGTTAAAAATGCCTGGGAGAAGAGAAAAGTCTTGACCTGGCGCCGAAAAGATAACAACGTTGGCGCCAGGCGAGCCTCATCGGGGAGATCATTCCACAGTCGGGGGGCCACCACTGAAAAGGCCCTCTCCCTTGTTGCCATCCTCCGAGCTTCCCTTGGAGTAGGCACTCGGAGGAGGACCTTAGATGTTGAGCGCAGTGTACGGGTAGGTTCATGTCGGGAGAGGCGTTCCATCAGGTATTGTGGTCCCAAGCCATGTAGGGCTTTATAGGTTAAGACCAGCACCTTGAATTGGGCTCGGAAGCATATAGGCAGCCAATGCAAGCGGGCCAGAATCGGTGTTACATGCTCAAACCTCCCTGTTCCAGCTATCAATCTGGCCGCCGCATTTTGCACAAGCTGCAGCTTCCGGACCGTCTTCAAAGGCAGCCCCATGTAGAGGGCATTGCAGTAATCTAATTTGGAAGTTACCAGAGTATGGACAACTGAAGCTAGGTTATCCCTGTCCAGATAGGGGCGTAGCTGGGCCACCAACTGAAGTTGGTAGAAAGCACTCCGTGCCACCGAGGCCACCTGAGCCTCAAGTGACAAAGATGGTTCTAGGAGAACCCCCAAGCTACGAACCTGCTCCTTCAGGGGGAGTGCAACCCCATCCAGAACCGGTTGAACACCCCCCATCCGATCAGAGGAACCACCCACCAGCAGCATCTCAGTCTTGTCTGGATTGAGCTTCAGTTTATTAGCCCTCATCCAGTCCATTGTCGCAGCCAAGCACCGGTTCAGCACATCCACAGCCACACCTGATGAGGATGAAAAGGAGCAGTAGAGCTGCGTGTCGTCAGCGTACTGATGACAGCGCACTCCAAAACTCCGGATGACCACACCCAACGGTTTCATGTACATGTTAAACAGCATGGGGGACAAGACCGATCCCTGCGGAACTCCATACTGAAGAGTCCACGGGGCCGAGCAATGTCCCCCAAGCACCACCTTCTGGAGCCGTCCTGCTAAGTAGGAGCGGAACCACTGCAATGCAGTGCCCCCCACTCCCAACTCAGCCAGACGTTCCAGAAGGATACCATGGTCGATGGTATCGAAAGCCGCTGAGAGATCAAGGAGAATCAACAAAGTCACACTCCCCCTGTCCTTCTCCCGACATAGGTCATCATACAGGGCGACCAAGGCTGTTTCCGTGCCAAAGCCGGGCCTGAAACCCGACTGAAATGGATCCAGATAATCAGTCTCATCCAAGAGTGTCTGGAGCTGGCCCGCCACCACCCGCTCAAGGACCTTGCCCAGGAATGGAACATTTGCTACCGGCCTGTAGTTACTAAGATTTTCCGGGTCCAAGGAAGTTTTCTTCAGGAGTGGTCTCACTACCGCCTCTTTTAGACGGTCTGGGACCACTCCCTCTCGTAGAGAGGCATTAATCACCTCCTTGGCCCAGCCGGCTGTTCCATCCCTACTAGCTTTTATTAGCCAAGAGGGGCAAGGATCCAGTACAGAGGTGGTTGCGCGGACCTGTCCAAGCACCTTGTCCACATCCTCGAGCTGTACCAACTGAAACTCATCCAAGATTACAGGACAAGACTGTACTCTGGACACCTCACTAGATTCACCTGCTATAACACTGGAGTCTAAGTCCTGGCGGATGCAAAAGATTTTATTCTGGAAGTGCCTAGCAAATTCATTACAGCGGGCCTCAGATGATTCTACCGTGTCCTTGGGACCAGCATGTAAAAGCCCTGGGAATTGCTCTTCTCTACAGATCTGTCTGGGTTGCCTCCCACCTGCTCTGTTGGGATGGCCAACATTCCTTCAGACACACAGGAGGGGGGTGTTGGCCCATGTTGCACAATGAGAATTAAAGCCAATGTCTTTTGCCCCAAACAAAGATGCTTTATTTGCCTTGGATCGCTGAAAGATTCTAGTTGGATCTTAATTAACAAAACAAATCCCTTAGCCATATTCTTTATTTCTCCTCTTCTGCTGTGTCTTCCATTTTCCACCTTGATCTAGCTCCCCCTGACCTCCACGCATTGGTCACCATCACCACCATCTGCTTCGCAAAGAAATCATCCAAGATGGATCACTTCATTTGTCTTCATGATGGCAGCATGCTTGAGAAATCACGTAATATCCTCTTGCTCATTTGTGTGTGCTCTCTCTCTCTCTCTCCCCCCCCCTCCCCGCCCCCGATTCTGCCTCTTTCTCTCTTGCAACACAGGGATCATATTCTGGGAGGTTGCATCCTTTGCAACGTCTGTTTGTTTTGGCGGTGAGGCCTAATGCCTCTGGGCTGGATGTTAGTCAAACTGACCTTTCCTGTTTTCTGAGTCAATGATCTTAGATCACTAAGTCAGGCACAAGATGTTGGAAATTAACCAGCATCTGGGGAATGACAGTGAAGGAGATGGTTGAGGACTAGATAAGACTAACTCTTCTTGCTCAAAATAAGGTGTTGTGCTATTAATCCTGCTTCTGCGTCTCTTTGTAAAAATGCTAAGAGTATTTTCAGACGTCACATTGACCTAAAGCACTGCAGTTTATCCCGGGATCATCCCAGGGTATCCCTGCCTGCTCCCAGGTTCCCCTGTGTGTCATTTACATGAACAGGGATGGCCCCGGGACGATCCCAGGATAAACCTTAGGTCTAGCTAAGGCCTATGTTGGATTGTGGACAATATCTATACAGGACTATATTAATATAGGCCCCCACTATATAATTAATGTGTACTGCAAAACATCACTGGGTGTTAAGCATATTTCCTTCTCTTATATGATATATATGTCTGCATTCATTTTACTAGAGCTTCTAATTCCCGGCCTCCAATGATCACAGATAAGTCACTGCCTTACTAAAATGTATAGCTGCTTGTGTTGGCCCTCGTTTCTGGGAAGTTGTCTGGAACTTTTGTAGCCAGGACCTCGTAGGAGGTTCACTCCTGACTATTTGGCTTTTTCTGAGGAGCCTTACAGGATGCAGCCCTGACCTTGGTGTTAGCCTGCTAGTCTCACCAAGATTTACCCTGCCTACAGCTGCTCTTTCAGGCAAAAGGACTCATCTCATTATCAGTTGTATGAATTGGAGTTCCAATCATCCTGCAAAATGGGTATCTCCTGAGTATTTCTTGCCCACATGCTGTCCCTCCTGTCTTCTCACTATTCCTGACTTACTTCTGTCTCCTACTACCAAACTACTACGGCAAAGCCAAACAACCACTATACAGCTGTGGCTCTTCACATATGGCAAAATATAGAAATTAGTCAGTGGTAAACTAATGCCACATTACCAGCAGATTAAAAGAACATCTAAGATCTATCACGGAATAGAATGAACAATATCTGCTAGAGAGCAGGGGCAATAAGGGCACATTGAAACTCAGTGAGGGCAATGGTAGATGCATGCCAATATATGAGCATAAAGCTGCTCCACACAAAGTGGGATCCGAGGCCAATCTTGCTGGACTTGTCAGCACTGGCAGTGAGGAGGGGTAGGGCTAACGCATGTGGGGTTTTCAGATTATGCTTGGTTCCTCTAGACTTCAACAGGAAGAAAGGAGGAGGGATACTCTAGGATTTATGTTTTTAGTGGCAGCCATGCATCTCTTGTATTATTTAGATCCAGGCTGCAGTAAATGAACACATAGGCCATGTCTACATGAGTAGTTATCCTGGTGATCGCCCTGGGATGATGATGTTGTTGTTGATGATGATTTATTACATTTATATACCGCCCCGTAGCCGAAGCTCTCTGGGCAGTTTACAGGGATCATCCCTGTGCATCCACATGACGCACTGGCGATCCTGGGGGCAAGGAGGGATGATCCCTCCCTTGCCCTGGAATAACTAGGGCGGCTTTAATCCTGACTTTTCCCGCAGTCTCGGGATTGTCCCAAGACTGTGGGACATGTGGGCAGCCATCCTGGTTTAGTCCCAGCTCCTCGCGAGTAACTAGGCACCTCACCTTTAGCAATCGAGTGCTCGTGAGCTCATTTTCTATTAAAAAGAAAGCCCAAAATGGTGGGCACGACATCCTCTTCCTCCTAGGACGTCGCACGCTGCATGTAGACTGAGGGGGAGGAACTCGTGATCAGTATATCGTGAGTTCTTCCCCCTCCGACCCCCAGGTCTAGACATGCCCATAGACTTCGGACGAACGGGAGGCACATGACATCATGAGTGAGGCCAGCAGCACATCCCTGCTTCCCTGCTTCTTATGGAGACCTCTTCATGCAGATAACGAGTGATGGGGTTTCAGTGACCCAATTATCTTTAATAATAATAATAATAATAATAATAATAATAATAATAATAGATTTATTTATTTCTTACCTGCCTCTCCCTCTGGATTGAGGCAGGGAACAACATTAAATATAATATAATACATTAAACTAGTTAAAAGAGCATATAAAATCAATAGAATATTAAAATAATAATCACAACTTCTTAAAATTCTTAGGTTTAAAATTCATCTGAGTAGGCCTGTCAGAAGAGACTAGACTTTACAGATGACTAGTCTTTATTTCTGACCCCATACAAACGAACCCAAAAGATCACCCTGGACTAGCTTCATCAACTATAATATCACCAAGTGTGATTTTGCCACACACTGCAGATGTGTGATAAAATATGTAGTAGACTATGTTGTTGGGGGGAGGGGTTCTCCACAGATGACATAATGCTCAGTGTGGCTACTGTTTCGGGGAGGTCCCCCACTGTGCTTTCTTTTGAATGGCATTTCTTCACTTAGCAAAATATAGCAGGGCAGGAGGAGCAATTGTGAGCAAACACGCATGCACTCATATGCCATCCATGCACACACAGACAAGCAGACAGACTTGGCCTATTTATGCAGCTGCTTCTATCAGCCACACACCTGAAGTGATGGCGAAACCCCATCTCTGACATTGGACAGATGGGGAATCTCACAGGTCACACAATGTACCTCCCAGAACTCTCTGCACTTTCCAGCCCCATCCTGCCCCCACAACATCAGGATGAGCAGTTTGTTCATTATACAGAACTATCAGCCACAGAAACCATCATCAAAGACCCTTTTCTCACTCAGGCCCAGCCAGGCAATTTCAGAGGACAAAATAATAAGCCATTCTCAAGGAATGTCATCACGAACCTGTCATAAGGAGAAAGGATCCAAATTCTTCCTTTGTTTCTAACCTGTGCTCTAGGCTCCCTCCCCCCTCCTCTTTTACAAAATAAAGGTAACACAATAGGTCCTTTCAGGCTCTGCCAAGCTCCTTCTCAAACCCTCTCAGATAAGCACTGGCAGGAAAGGTGACTGCCATCAATATTTTGGTGAATGTTAACTACCTGGGGACAGCTTTGTGAGGGGATAATCGCAGCTAGCTTTTGAAGCATGTTTTAAAACACTGCATTTAAGAACTCTTCTACCAGAGCCTTCCTGTCAAAGAAGTGTTTGCCAAAAAATTTTTTTTAAAAATAATAATAATAAGGCAGCACAGCTTCCTAATTACAAGAGCAAAGCCGATAGCCCTCTTCGTCAAGGTATGTTTTCGTTTTTCTGGGTACATTTGCTGATGATCCCACTTCGTTCCTTCATTCAAAGAGATGCTTAATCTAAACATGCCTTTACAGTGGGGAGGGTGCTGGATTTCCCTTCCTTTTAGTATATTCCTATAGGAAAATGTGAAAAGGTATTCAGCGTATGGTTGGGGAAATGGGACAGACCTACAACAGAAGGTGCTTTCAGATTAGGCTCTTATTGTGCAATCACCCTGCTTCATTCACAGGTGGTCCAAATGTTGGTGCCATCTTCCATTGTAACCTTCCCATGTTTCCCCCACTGCTTCTTCTGTCTTTTTTTTTTTAACCAAAAAAAAAAAACCTATTCAGGACAGAAAGACAGAATCATTTTGCAATGTCATTTGATTGGCAATGCTAGGAGCCCTCTGTTTGGAAGCACCAAGAAACTCGTTTGGGCTAGAGAAAATTTACAAAGGACTTGAGGGGTGTATTGTGCAGGGGATAAGAGTGTGAGCTGTGAATCATGAAGTCCTGATTCAAATCTAAAATGCCTACAAACTCACTAGATGACCTTGTGTAAACCACTATTATATCTCCAATTTTGGGCATGATTATAATAGTAATTGTACAAGGCTCTCGTTCAGGTTACTGAAATGATGTGTGGGTGTGGGTGGGTGTGTGTGTGTGTGTGTGTGTGTGTGTGAGAGAGAGAGAGAGAGAGAGAGAGAGAGAGAGAGATTTTGATTGATCTTCATCTGCAACACAACCCATTGAAACATTTATCCCCATCTATGTCAATATTCATATTATTGCACTGTACAGCACTATTTAAATGCTTAGCAGCAGCATTATAATGCACCTGATCCTGGAGCAAGCTGCAACTTTCCTATAACCAAAACACTTTCATATTACATTGCTAAGGGAAATTATTTTTAAAGTGAATGTGATTGATGCTCATATACAATAAGACTTCCTGTGTAGCAGGATCCTCCATGATCTAAATCCTGTTCTTGTCAAACTCTTGTTTATCTGATCTTGACTATGTTGAATCTCGTTAAGATAATTCCATGTTGCAAATGCCTAATTATCCTAGTGATTTGGATGTCTCCCAATCCATTTGGATAAAGGTGCTCTCTACTGCAAAGGATTTGTAACAAACAGTAGGAGATGCAATGATACCCTTTGATGGAGAGTTCAGTTTAGTAGGTGCTAAACTGCTGGTGGTGCTGCTGTTTTGTGGACGACTTTTGTGCTTTTTTTCTGAATGAAATTTCTTCACCTAGCAAAATATGGGAAGGCAAGAAGGGCAGACATAAGCAAACACACATATACTCATATGCTTTCCATTTACACACACGCACAGACAAAGATATATGTATTTATGCATCTCCTTCTATCAGACATATATCTCTCTGTGGTTGGCAGGGAGTTCTGCAGATGTAATTGTAAAGGCTGCCAAATTGTGAAGAATAGAAACCACTGCGGTTCAGGTTTTAGATCATGTTTGATTGTGGATTAGAATGATATTTCAATGGGATAATTTAGTTCCAAGCTTTCAAATCAGCAGGATTTGTGTGTCTTCTTCTAAAATGAGGATGTGATTTGGTCCTATTGTGAGCACAGCCTAGGGGAGAATAGAGCCCTTGTCCTTCTCTTATCAGCCTGTGTGCCAGGCCATTATGGGGAATGGAAGCCCTATGGGCATCTCCCCACCACAGCGTAGTGGTACACTGAGTGACTATTTGCAAGCTCCATAAGGCAAGGGGAAATGGAAACAGGCTGCTGTTATGCCCTTTGGGGATTTCATGTACATGTAGATGCTGCATAGACAATGGGACTAGATGAAGCCCTGACCGAATATGCACAAACAAATGTATTTATACACTAGTAACTAAGTGCTAGTACTCATACTCTGCATGTATAGGTACGTTTTAGATTGCCACCTAAAATTTTCATGTCCCTAATCCAAGGATTGTTAGTTTAGGGCAGTGGTTAGGGTGCCAGACTAGGAGGACACGGTTCAAATCCTCACTTGGCCACAAGGTTGGGTAGATAGCCTTGTGTCAGCCGAGCTCTTTCAGTCTAAGCTACACTAAAGGTTTGTTATGCAAGTAAAATGGGTGGGCGAAGAGAACTATGAATGCTACCCTGAACTCCTTGGACAAAGAATGGAATTAACATTTAACATATAAATAATTGTTGAATTTTTTTGGGGGGGGGAGTCTCACTCCCATGCACTCTTGTCAGACTGTGGGCTATCTTCTTGCCTATTGGAGTACTGGCCTTTAATAATAATAATAATTATTATTATTATTATTTCATTTTAGACAAGAGGCCTAAAAGTATCACATTTGTAGACATTTCTGCAACTTGGACTACATTGGTACTAATTTCTTCCTATTACTATCTGTGGTAGACATTCCCTTTGTTGTTTATTTGTTCAGTCGTTTCCGATTCTTCGTGACTTCATGGGCCAGCCCACGCCAGAGCTTTCTGTCGGCTGTCGCCACCCCCAGCTCCCCCAAGGTCAAGTCTGTCACCTCCAGAATATCATCCATCCATTACAGTTATGATATTCCCATGTGTCTAGTCATTCATTCAGGAAAACTCAAGCATTTTCATTTATGCATGTGCATGCACACCCACACACCTAATCTATAAATGTATGTGTGTGGGGGAGAGGGAGTAAACAATTGGAAATATCAACAGATAGCACATATACTTTTTTTAAAAAAAAGCGTGAGTGCCCCTATATGTGTGCAAGTGTACCTAAACACAGAAGTTGGCCTGTGTGTACACACACACACACACACACACACAGAGAGAGAGAGAGAGAGAGAGAGAGAGAGAGAGAGAGAGATACTTGAGAAACCTTGTTTATTATGGAGTAGGGCAAAATGGAGATTTTTAAATAAATTCCCCCATTGTAAATAAACTCCCCACCTTGAACAAACTTCAAGTGATTCCAGAGCAGATTTCTCTATTTTTCAAATAAATCATTGCTCCAAATGAGCATGGTCCTGGCAGTTAGAATTTCCAAATGATTCAATATTTGATGCAGTGTTGGAAACAACTCAAACAAACAATTTTACAAGTTCCAGAAGTGAATACTTCCCTGCTCCCCCTTCGCTCCCCCCCTCTCTCCCTCTCTCCCTCTTTTAATTTGAAGACCTGGAAGGGAGGGGGCTGTGCTCTTTGGCCCATAGGAAATCAATGACCCAGGGACATCTGCAAACTATTAGGACACAGACTTCAGGTAGCTCATAGGAACACGTGCTGTCCACATTACACCCTGCAAGTATATTTCCACAACTTTACTTCTCCAAATAAACAGTCTGGCTTGTCCTGCATTAGCAAGGAGCTACACAAACAGGTAGAGAGAATGGCTGTTCTATTCTCTCTTCCAATTCTGATGGATTTCTTGTAAGCCTTAGCTTGGCCGTGTAATTTGAACTATTCCTTGGCAGTAATTTAAAACTAGCCAGGTTCCTAAACAGAATACGGCTAGTTTTAACTTACTGTCATTTATTTATCTGTATGTACTATGAAACATCATGTATAATTTTCACAGCATGTTAGCTTTGACGTATATGTCATAATTTAACAGTTGCTTACAAAAATATGGTGGGTTTTCTTTAAAAACAAAACAAACCCACAACCCTCCAGGACCAGCAATAGTAGAAGAGATGATGATGATGATGATGATGATGATGATGATGATGATGATGATAAAATGATGAAGAATGTGATGAAGGATGTAAATGTAGAACAATGGTTTTATATCATTCTGACAAAAAAAGAAGGTTAGCAATTTCTTGTTTTATATTATATTGAGGAATTGTATAAAATTCCTTGTCCTGAGAAACTCAAATCACATTGTGTAATGCTGCAATCATACAAACACTCACCTGACAGTTAGTACCATTGAATTCAGTTGGACTTACTTCTGAGCAGACATGCATAAGATTACACTGTATGTTTTCATGCATGAATTGTCACTGAAAATATTTCAATCTGTATAATATCTTCACATGGAACAAATGCTGAAAGCAAAAAAGGGACTTAACCTAAAGCTGGAAAGTGAACTGAGTGAGTAAAAAGGAAAAGTTAAAGCAACAGAAGAGTTAAAAATTAGGGAACAGAAATTATAACTTCAGTGTTACCATTATATCCCTGCTGTATGTGACTGATTTACTAAAAATACTAATGCCTTTTACTGGCTAAAAGTATTAATAGTTTAGGCTGCAGTTAGAATAATTAAATACCACAAAAGTCAATGACCCCAAACCAGAGAAAGTCAGTTGTACCTACATTGCCTTGAAATCAATGGGATTTAAGACAGTTATAATGAACTAGCTTGCCCCCACTGACTTCAACAGGACTTAGGCATAATTAACTTCCTTTGGATGAATAGGAGCCAGTAAGATTTAACTGTGCACCTTTAGACTATACATTCAGAATAAAATAATCAGCTAATATTAAGTGGATTCTCTTCTCTGTGAGGAGGCATTCTTACTGATAGCTTAGTTTTAAGTCATCTATAACTTTTGATCCACTGGGAATTTCTCCTCCACAAGCTCCACTGAAATAAATGAGACTTGAAAAACAACCTAAAAGAGGATGTTCTCCTGCGAGAATGAACCCCAATGCTCTCAAGACCAGAGTCGCCAGATCCTCCATAGCAGGGATGGGCAGAAAGTAGATGTCCAAATATGTGGTGTTCCACTCTCAGCATTCCCAACAATTGGCCATGCTGGCAGGGATTTCTGGGAGTTGAAATCCAAAACATCTGGAGATCTGCTCATCCCTGCTCCAAAATATTCAGGATGGTTCCATGGAAGCAAGGTATTTGTCATTCACTGCAGTATAAGTAGTAAATAAGCTCTGTGCTTATTGCCCCTTGCGAATGAAGAAGCCCTTGCACACCTGAGTTTTCTGTATGTGCATTTGATCTCCTATGCATATAACAATCACTGGATCAGACAAATGTTTAGCGAGTCATTACTACTAGTAGTAATAATAATAGGCACAATCCAGCCAAAGTTGGGTACTTTTATAATCCACTAATTTCATTTAAATAAATGGGAACTGAAAGTGCTTCACGTTAACTGGATGATGCCCAGTAATAACAATGGAATAATAGTCCTACATAGAGTAGACCCATTGAAATTAATGGTACTTAAATTAGACTTAACACTGGATACAACAATAGTACTTTTTTGCTTAGTAAAAACTATCTGCTGCCTTTATTAGCTGTCATTATGATGAATCCACAAATTATCACCAGAATAATTTCAATGTTGCCTGTACTTAGATATTGTGATAAGTGATTTGATTAATTGCATGAGTAAAAGCAAGCCAGTTAATATTTTAAAAGACCTACAGCCCTCCTTTTTAAGCATCATTTCCAAAAATGTCATGGAAAGTTACCTTTACATATATGAGAGAGATTTAAAAGAGTCAAGGTACATTGGTGCATTTTAGCAAGTGATTCCAGTTCGTTATTTCTACTAAGCAAAATCTGTTCCAACAAGAGAAATGTGAGATGAATAATGAACAAAATTTATATTAGTGCCTTTTCAGAATTCCTTTCAGTATTCGTTAATTCCTAGCAGAAGGCAGTGTGAGGATATATATTTTTGGCCTTGAATTATGAATCTTAGAATATTGGTCAGGCTGTCCTCTAGGGGGATTGAAAGAAGAGAGGATGCAAGTGTCCACATCAGCAGAATCAAGGACCAGCCAAGGATGAAGCTTGAAAGTAGGGAGAGTTATACAGACATTCAAGCAGGGTTTTGAAGGAATGGTGGTGGTGTGAGGAGAGATTTTAAAGGGGAATATTGCAAAACTACAGTTGTGCTTTCTCATTAGGTGAAATGTTACAGTTTGGCACCTTAAGAGCAATCTTAGCTGCATGATTATACTTAGCCTGAAGACAACTTTTAAAATGCAGGCATTCTCAGGAAATGTTGTAAAGTACAGCTGAGAGGATTAACTAATCCGGTTCACTGTGAATCTGTTATTATATAGAATGTAAGTTCCTGATTCAAGAAATGTTGGCTCCAATAGCCCTGCATAGTTACAACTATGTCCCATGGAAATAAGGCTTATTAACTTTGCACATCATACTGCAACTTTGCTAGATAGTGCCCAATGTGTTTTAAATATGTTTTAATGCATTTTGCCTATTTGTTTTTGCCATTTAAATGTTTTATAGCACACATTCAGCTAGGTCATAGTGTGAAAGAACTTATTTGTGTTAACCCTCCCCAAAACGATTAAACACACACACACACATTGTAAACAGTTGGCAGCTTTATTATTTGTAAGGATAAAAGAAGCAGAAAATCATACACACTGATAGAGTGATCATTAAACCTCCATTAGCTTCATCTAATCCATAGATTCAGTGTGTGCCTCTCCTCTACATGTAAAAACAAAAAGCCCCAGGTAAAAACAGATTTTGCATTCTGCCTTATCTAAACTTCTGATTATTTTGCTGTTCTAGATATCCTCTAAGCTGATACTTCCTCTAGACTTGGTAAGGCATAAGCAGTATTTAAAAGTTCTAAACTTTTTTGGAAACAAATCATGGAATAGACTTTGAATTAACATTTCAGTGTTGTGAGATTCCCGATTTGCTTAAAAGCAGTGATTTAAAAATCACTCACTAGCCTCCCTTTACCATTCTACAAAACATACCTGCATCAAGCTGAACCTCCTACCCAATAAATAAAAAACACAATTAAATCTACCAACATGTACCACTTTAAATGCAATAGTTTATCTTGCTTATTAGTAAATGGTGCATTAAAATACACACACCATACAGCTGTGTTATATTTTTGGTTTGGAATATGTGAACATAATCCTTTTTTCAAAGCTGGAATAGTTACTGTGATGTTATAGATGATAGATAGGGGGTATTATTCAGAAATATTGCAAATATATATAACTTATACTCAGTTACAAAAGTCGGGCCTTAATTCTAAAAGAGTTTTTATTACATTTCTTTTTCATCCTCTACTTCATCTGTATGTTACAATATCCCTTTTTCTGGATATAACAAGTACAAAGAGTGATGCACTTCTAGGGATTGATGTTGTGCATAAAAAGGCACCCTTAAAGCAGTAAAGCCAGAATTGTGTCTCTTTTCTTTTAATATATAAGCATAAGCTCAAGAGACACAAGTGGTCTGGCTCTCATTTCCACATCACTAGATTTCAACATAACAGCAGCTAAAACCTCACTTATATCTCTAGGGAAATGTATCCCAAAACACTGGATAATCAGAGAGCCAGATTCATGGAAGTGCCATTTACATGGGTTCAGCCAGAACACCCTGGTGGTGAACTGTGATCCAGAGTTAGCCAAAGGTAAGCATTTTCACAGCCCACCAATTGCAATAGAAGAGAGTGAAACACATTCTTACTTCTCCCATTGAAATCAGCAGGATGTCGAAGTCCTTCATTTTAACTTCACGAAAACCTCACTTAAGGAATAACTTAGACAGATGGCCTTTTAAAGTTTGCATTTGACAAATAGTATATATTGTGGAATGGCGCAATTCAGGAGGACCTTTCTCTTTTCAGGGTCCTAAATAATTTTATTTTACTTATTTGATATATTTATACCAGCTCAAAGGTTTTTCGAGGTGGCTTATATACATAGTATCAAAAATCAAATGACAACCATTGCACTAAAATGTAAACTAACTCTGTTCCCCACCCTGCCCCCCATCCACAGATGCATCACCTAGGGGAGTGGGTAGAACTTAGAAAGGGATACAGATATTTTAAGCACTTGCGGAAGAAATAGCAGCAGTGGGTAGAAAGTACAGGTTGTTTCATGCTTCAATCTACAAGACATTTAAACCAGTGATCAATAGACTTTGGGCTAGTTCAATATACTTTTGCTAGAACCCCAAAGTTCACTAATCAAAGCCAGGTGCAAAATAGTTGAGTGGGGGCAAAGGCAATTACCTACTTTCCCTGCTGCATATACAAATACAAATCTACATATGAGATTTGTCATATCTACATATTTGTCATATCTCAAATCTACATATGAGATTTACTATAAATCAGAGAATCTAACACAAAATTCAAACCGGTCAGTAGAGCTGCACAAAGACCTGTAGAAATACAAGCCACCAATACACATACTTTACAGGTGAGTAATTCTGAGGCCAAGAGATGAGTGATTAGCACAAGGTCAGCCATGGCAGAGATTTTGTTTTTACTTTCAATTTTACTTGCTGTTTTTAAACTATTAGGAGTTAGGAAAGCTTTAACAATACAGTGCAAATGATGAAGAAATCTGTAGTAGATAATGATCTACCTTCTGTCCATCTCTAATTTAAACCATACAGTTAAAATTTAGAACTATTGACTGGCTACAGTTGAGCTGGGGGATTCCAACATAAGTGGTACTGATTGGGTTTGCTCAGGAAACTATCAACATCTCATAAGGAGAAGCTATTGTACTGTAGCTCATTTCCACAGCTAGAAACCAATTTTAGCCATCCAAACATGCCACACTATGCCCCCTCTCCTATCACTGGAAGGACGCACTGATCTTCTTGTTATTATTTTCTATACTGGGTGCCAAAACTGATAAAACTGGTTTCAACCTTCACAGACTTAAATGCGACTTCTTAATGTCAAGGAAGTTTTTAGCCCCTGCCTGCCTTTAAGATCATATGGGCAGATTAATATCTGACACTTTTTATTTGTACTAGGATGTTGTTTGTTAAGGAGGTGGGGCGGGGGCAGTGAGCTAGGAACTTACAATATGCCACACTGCTGTGATCTCTCTGAATTTTGAACAATCAAAAGCATCAGATAGAAATATTATATCCTCCATGAGAACATTAAAACCATTCTTCGGTTGAGCAAAACTAAATCAAGGCCTTTGGGATTTTCATCTAACATATTTCCAGCTCCTCCCCTGGGGTGGATAGATGGGATAAATAAAACATTATGAAGAGATATGAGATGACTAAAGTTACCTTTCTTTAACTCAGTTGAGAAGATTAAAGGTGAGCTTATAAATAAATAAATAAATGAAAATCCATAATATATTTTATTCAAAATTGGATTTGCATGCCTAAGAAATACTGGGGGGAATAAAATGGTATAATCTTATCCGTGATCTGCTCTTTCTTGGAATGCATTAGTTAGGAGACATTTGCATAAAGCCAAATTCAGGGTTTTTCCCCCCCCCCCCCCATTACCTTCTGGCTTGGGGTGTGCATGTGTTTAAAAGCTGCTTCGAGTGTGCCTCCAAAATAGAATTATGCTCTTGCTTTTTATTCCTTTAGAAAAGTGGTCATTAGGCAGCAGTTAGAAAATCATGTTTCATACCGCAGTAGGACAGAAATCCCACCACCACCCCGTCATCTCCCTCCCTCCCTCCCTCCCTCCCTCCCATAGACACAAAACAGCCAGCATCTTTCCCCAAGTGGCTAACACCCCCCCTCCCTCCCCTCTCCCAGTCCCTGCTTTTTCGTTTGATTAAAGCTCTCCAAAGCTTCGTCACCAGCATCCGTGGGTGACATCACCCACGTTGCAAACTCTCTGGTGCCTGCAATTGCAGCGTGTTGAATGATCATACAGGCTGAACGGGGTTGGGAAGACGGAGACGTGACAAGGGAGCTTTAGAAATCCCTAAACTTTGCAGGAAAAGAAAACAAACAAGATAATAATAATAATAATAATAATAATAATAATAATAATAATAATAATAATAATAATAATAATAATAATAATGAATTTTAGGAGGCGACGGGAGGAGATCTATGCATGCGTTACGCTTCTTCTAGAGATGCTGCCCCAAGCGCAACGGTTCGACGATCGGAGGGTCTCTGAAGGAGATCCGGAGGAACGAAACCGTTCACCCTCCCCTGGCATTCATTTCCCTGCTCCGGGGCTTGGGAGATGGAGCCCCCGCCTCGCCCCCCGGGTCCCTCACTGGCTGACCTGAACGAGCACCACGGGAAAGCCCTCCGAATTAACGCTATAAACGCCGACAGGGCAACCCCCGCCCCCTTTCGGATGAAACGGCTCGCTCGTTTCACTGCGCTCTTGAAACGCATGTTGTTAATCGTACATCATTTCAAGGTGTGTGTGTGTGTGTGCGTGCGCTTAAAACATATTTTTTTAAAAAAATAAACTCCCCCCCAAAAAACACCGATTAAACTTGGGAGGTTGTGAGGTCCGTAAGGATAATAGCACGACACTGTGAAGAACTGAAGATGAACAAATTTAAGACGATCCTATTGTATAGATATTAGGCGGCTGTTGTTATAAGTCACAGTCTTGTGAAACTTTATTATTATTATTATTAAATAATGTCTATGAATGACTCCCCAATTTGGACAAATGATTTTTCAGAACGAAAACGTGCTTAAAAAGCCTGTCGTGTTTCATTAATTTTACCCAACAAAACGATTGTAGTTTTTTTGTTTTTTTTCTGCCAGTCATCCATAAAGCCATAACGCCCATGGATCTATTGTCTCTCCGACTCATCTACTCAGTTTTCAATAAAAATCCGTTAGTTGTACTTGTTGTTTTTACCGTGGGAAACAGTAATCCCCCCCTTCAATATAAATGAACGTTGTGCCTGAAGTTTAGCACAGAAACAAACCATCTTCCCGACTAAAGAAAAATGCTTTGTCCAAAAGTCGTTCATAAAGAAGGTTAGCCTTTCCACTTCCTATTCGAAATTCTAGATTTTTTCAAAACAAAACAAAACTCTGCTGGAACACATTGTGCAAAACAAATCATTTGTGTCGCTCTAAGGGAGTGAAAATGTACTGTTAAGTATTACGAAGGATCAGATTATATTATCTTCTATAAAACATGATTACCCCTTCGAATTATTTCTGATAAAGTTTCCTCCTCCTCCTCCCCCCCCCCCCCCAATGAGTCGTTTATCTTTTATCCTTTTCTAAATTTAACCATTTCAAAAGATTTGAGAGGAGAGACTCCTTCCTTGGGAAGACAGCAAAGGAAAACGGGTGTCTCACAAACAGATCCTGGACCTCATTCCATTCCTATATTACTGCATGTATAATTTCTAATCGAAAATTCAAAGCAGACATTCCTCCGAAAGATAAAGGCTGGCATTCTCACAGGGAAACGAGAGGGCCTCTGAGAATTGCTGAGCCGCACAACAAGGCTGAGGGAGGGGAAAGAAGCAACAAGGTTTCCAGCAACGTAACTGGAATGCAGGATCGGGCGTACTAGTGCGGGGTTGGGACTTACTCCCAGGTAAGTGGGAGTAGACGTCTTGGCATACAGGCTGGGGCAGTCCAGATCTGGGAAACCAGGAGCTGATCTTGGAAGCTTTTTAATCGGAGCCAAAATTCTCTCCGCATCTCGGGCATTAACTGAAGGGTAGGAAACAAATCAAAATGCAGCCGAGATTTTTTAAAGAAAAGTTGCAAAGTTTATATTATTATTATTATTATTATTATTTATTATTATTATTATTATTATTATTATTATTATTATTATTATTATTATTATTATTTTCTTTGAAGAATAACATATTTCGGAAGACACTGCATTTAAAAACTTCAGCTTCCGAGTTGAGTCTTCCTGTCGAGGGGCGCTCTGACATACGGTTCCAGAAAGACCAGGGCCATCCCAGCAATGGCATCCCTTTCGAAAAGGGAACATCCAGGAAATCTCCTGCGGGAAGCCAGAGCAAAGCCCCCTGACAAGCTCTGCGCCTTAAGTTTGGTTCAGGCCGGGAGCATTCGCAGCACGCCGAGTGAAGCTAAGTGCAAACACATGCCGCTACCTCGCCTAAAGGCAGCAATGCAATAGTCTCGCTCAAGTCCCATCGGGATTCTTGGGGGAAATGCATGTATAGATTCCTTTCGCCCCGAACCTCAAAACACATGTGCCAGCCCGATCCTACCCTTGTGTCCTGGGAAGCAAGGGTGGCATCAAGGGGGGGGGTGCGCGAAGGGCACAGAAGGGGCAAAATGCATGACAGGGCCAGAGCATGTGAAAAGTGCCTTTCCTTCAAGTAGTGGCTACTTATGTGAACCGCCCAGAGAGCGGCTATGGGGCGGTATACAAATGCAATACTAATACTAATACTAATACTACTACTACTACTACTACTAATAATAATAATGTGTCGGACTGGGAGTCGGGAGACCCGGGTTCTAGTCCTCACTTGGCCATGGAAACCCACTGGGTGACTTTGGGCCAATCACAGACTCTAAGCCCAACCCACCTCACAGGGTTGTTGTGAGGATTAAATGGAGAAGAGGAGGCTTATGTACGCGACCTTGGGTTCCTTGGAGGTAAAAAGGAGGAATATAAATGCAATAATACATACAACCACAAGGGATCCACTAAGGGGGCAGGAGGGGGGCAGCTACTTGTCTGGCGGGTCACTTGCCCTCCTATCCCCCCTCTGACGCCACCTAGGCTGGGAGGTGAGTCCCTCTGGGGTCAACGGAACTTCATTCCAAAATCCAAGTAAGGGCTGCAGCCTAACAGTGCAACCCCCTAAGCGCAATTATTCAAGATCAAGTTCCATTGTATGCATAAGTAAGTGTGTATGGGGCCGCAAATTTTGCATATTCCAGGACAAAGATTAAATCCTAAATGTGTTTCCTTAGACGTACGCGCCGCTGTGTGCAAGGGCGAGTCGCACGGGATTGTTGCCTTGATTTTCTTTCCCTTTTTTTTTTTAAACTGGAGAGGTGCAAATAGGTGCAACCGGCAAGGAAAGCAATCGTTACTCCAGTGGTACGAGCAAAAATGTCTGGAGCTAGGCAGGGAGAGATGCCTTGAAGCAGCTTTATAGCAAGATGACAACCCCACTCCCCCACCCCCGTGCGCAATAAGTTTAAACAGAAACTGTGCTGTCTCTCAGGAACTCATTGATACCGTGATCAGTTTGATTGACTCTGAAGCGATTTCATCTGGGCTCTGGCTAAACTTTACAGATGGATCTTGAAGGCTGGGAGGTGTGTGTGTGTGTGCGCGCGCGCGCGCGCGTGTGGAGGGGTGTCATATAATGACCGAAGCCCTGATCAATCAAATCGCTAGAGACTAATCCATGCGTGGGTGTATGTACTGGGGAGAGGGGCGGTCGTGCGCGCGTGTGTTTTAACTACCTCGGAGAAACTTCCAACAGTCTTGACTTGAACACTTCGGGGTTAGTTTCTGAGCCAATGGCTCCCCCTCTGGATAAGAACGAGAATTACACGTTATCTGCAGCTAAGGTGATTTGTTTATATAGAAGTAACTGTAAAAGTGCCAAGAAAAGAAACGAGACTGAAAGGAGAGTGGAAAAAACGCACGGAAAGCCAAGCCATGGAAAGGCGTCTGTCCTCCTTTGCAAGACAACATGACAGCTAATAATTTAAAGAGTTTACAATGCCGGAAGCGCCCACCGCTGACCGGCTCCCAAATTGGTGCGCCTGCGTGCGTGTATGATCCACGCAGTATGTCTCTCGCCTAGATGAACGTGTGATTAGCAAAAGACTAATCAATCACAAGGTATGCCTAATTTCTTTACTCTGACATTTGCAGTGCGCAGCCAACTCGTGCAGTTCTGCCAGCAAGCATCGCGGTAGGAATGTATTTATAACTCACGTTATATTCATTGGCGCATTCTTATTCCTTCTCCGTCTCACCTACTTTTAGAGGCGGGGTGGTCGGGTGGGGGGAGAAAGTTTTTGAAAACGCTATCCAACCAGTAAGTTAAAATAAGGCCTGAAGTTAGGATATTTTACATCTGAATTAAAGCAAAAACAAACTGACAGCTCACCTTAAAAATTAAAACAACTGACCACTGACAATAGACACCCCCCTTAATAATAAAGAAGAAAACGTGCTGTTTTTCTCCTTGATCGAAGTGAGAGGGGTCTGGGGAAGATTAGTTTATATTGCACCCCCTGCATCTGCTTGAGATACTGGCCTTGGAATAGTTTGTCAGTAAACAGCACGTGTGAATTCGTATCTTGTCTTTATGATAAAAGCCCACGCTTAGAGAAGAAAAACCTCTTAGTCTGGGACATTTTACACAGGGACTTGATCGTATAACTGACTGTCATTCCTCCTTTGAAAGATGCACAGCCTGAGTCTTGCGCTAGTTTATTGGGAAAGGTAAATCCCGGCGTTTCTCCCAAGTTAAGTGTGGAGAGAAGTCTAACCTCAACGTTATCTGTCGACTTTGAATGTGGAAATTCTACATCGAAGCTACCTGAAAGGGAAAACTGGCCAGATCTATTCCTATAACAGAACACTCTTCGTATGCTGTTTTGTGTGTGTGTGTGTGTGTGTGTGTGTGTTGCTCTCATTTAAAACCGAAAAGAAAGGGGGAGGGGGGAGGAAGGCCACTATCCAGAGAGAGTGTTAAGCGATAAGCCTTAAAAAAAAGGAGTTCTCCTAAGTACACAGCCTAGGAAAGTGCAGAGTTCTTTCAAACAAACCAGGCACTACGGATCCGACCCCGCCTTCCCCCTCCCTTCCGTGAATCGCAGCCCCGCGCTGAAAAGTCATCGTTGCCTTCTTCCTGAAACTTTTAAGCATGGATAAAGCATTAGGACGGGCAAAATCAAAACAAAACCCTCCCATAGGAGAGGTGAGTCACAAAATCACTGACTTCAAAACGGCGTGTATGGCGGCGGGGGTGGTGGTGGAGGGGAAGGGTTTGGAGGATGAGACACAGGGAAGACCTAAGACCAAGGGCAAGAGAGGAGGACCGGGGGTGCGTGGGGCAGCATTTGCTGTGCAGTTTTACCCGAGATGACGTTATCTCTCAGAGAAGATTTCATGCCCTTTCTTCATTCGGAAAGTAACAACAGAAATCTGCCTAGATCAACAAGCAGAAAAAGAAAGGAGAAATTCAGTCGGAGGCACATATCTCACAAGAGTTTGGAAGTACAAAGACACAACCCCAACGCGCGAGGGACTTTCGCTTCCCCCACCCCCTTTCGCTTTTGCGCTCATTGCTCCCCTCCCTTCCAAGCGGGAGGGGGAGAAACCCTTTCAGCCAATCAACTGTGTGCCAGCCCTCCCGTGGCAGGGCTGCCATTGGCTGAAAGTTTCTAAGGTGAAATAGCAGAGGAGAGTATTTATTAAAGAGACCAGAGACAGAGTTAGGAGAGCTGAGCTTGAAACTGACTAGGTGATTTTGGGAGCCTTAAAAACAAACCATTTTTTCCTTCTTCTCCCCCACCCTTCTCCAAACGCCGAGGAACGTTTTCGTCGTCTTCTTCTTCTTCTTGTGAAAGGGGTGAAAAATATCCCCCGTTCAGCTTCGATTGCCGTCCGGCCACTTCCTTCTTTGAGCGTCCACATGTCCATTTCTTGAGAGCAAGGATCCGCAGCAGCGGCTTTGCAACGCGCCCGCGATCCAACTTCGCTTTTCCCTCCTCCAAGTTTCTGCAAACCAGACAAAACATACTTTTTTTTTTTTTTTGGCCTTTGCAAGCTTTTTGTTTTTTGTTTTTGCTGCCTTACTTGTTTCCTTTCATGCTGCATTAAGCGACGCTGCTTCTTTCGATTTTTAACCCCTCCCCATTTCTCCTCCTCCCCCACCCCTTCTTCCCTCCTCGCCTCGATTTTCATTTTCCCCCAATATTTTTGCTCCGCCGCTTTCTCGCATGAATCTCCTCGACCCCTTCATGAAGATGACAGAAGAGCAGGAGAAGTGTCTGTCTGGCGCTCCCAGCCCCACCATGTCAGACGACTCCGCCGGCTCTCCTTGCCCTTCGGGGTCCGGATCGGACACGGAGAACACCAGACCCCAAGAGAACACCTTCCCCAAAACCGACCAGGACCTGAAGAAAGAAAGCGACGAGGACAAGTTCCCGGTTTGCATCCGAGAAGCCGTCAGCCAGGTCCTGAAGGGTTATGACTGGACCCTGGTGCCCATGCCGGTGCGGGTCAACGGATCCAGTAAAAACAAGCCCCACGTCAAGCGGCCCATGAACGCCTTCATGGTGTGGGCTCAGGCCGCCCGGAGGAAGCTGGCGGACCAGTATCCCCACCTGCACAACGCGGAGCTGAGCAAGACGCTGGGGAAACTCTGGAGGTAAGCCAAAACCAGAAAGTGGCGGGGGTGGGGGTGGGAGCGCAAGCTTGGGTATGATCTCCACGCGGAAGTCAGCCCCGCGGCGCTCAGGGGGGCTGACGACTCCCAGCAGGGGGAAAGTGTGCGGAGGATCGCAGCCCACGGGAGGATCGCGGGGGTCTGCTTGCTTTACGCGACTCGCTGCATGGGCTGACCGGGCACGCAGGACCAGTTATTATTATTATTATTAATAATAATAATAATAATAATAATAATTTTATTCTGATTAGGAAAGCACCCACGCGTGGCTTGCGCGCGGGAGGGTAACAGTGGCGAGGTTTGCAGCACGGTGCTGATTGGCTTCAAAAGCGAGGCCCTGCTTCTTTGAGCCTGGAGAGCGGGCGAAAGCCCGGCTCCTGCAGGGTGTGTGAGGGCGAGAGACCTCCGGCTGCAATCCGAGGCACACTTGGGAATCCGTGCCATAGGACGCGCGGGGCATGCTCGCCAGTGCCTAGGGAAGGCCGGGCTGGAAGAACGGTTCTGGCTCAAAATGGGGTCCGCTTGGGACGTCTGTCCGGGGTTTCGATCCTGGTTTAGCTCGGGGGAAGGAGAGAAAGACCGTTCTGGATTTGCAGAATTGCGTCGTTCTGCGTTAGATTGGAATCCAAGAAGGGAAATTAGAGGAGCTAACAGGCGAGGCCGCTTCTAAGGAGGGGCAGTGTGAGATCTCATTTTGAAGAAAGAAAAGCAAAAAGAGGTATTGAGATCAGCCTGGCTAGGAAGCTGTCATACCATATGGCTGGAAAGGAGTTCTTTTTACCTCTTTAAAGCTGCAATCCTCTACCCATTTATCAGGGAGTAAGCCCCTTTGACTGCAGTGAGACTTACTTCTGAGTAGACATGAATAAGATTCCACTGTAAATGTGTACAGATACCCTGGAGTTACTCTAAAAGGCACTCTGCATATGCCCAGAGGCAACTTCTCTTTATTACGTACTCCATGCACCCTAGGACTATTGAAAAACAAACCATGAGGCTGAGCCCTGACACAAATCAAGACCTGTTCTGGGGCAAAACATGAATGGCGCACATTGGGTGTGATGATTATTGGCATAAGTTGGCAAGCATGGACCAATAGGAGGTTGGATTGGAAGGATGACTTGCAACAGAAGCAGGAGGTGCTGGGGGGGGGGAGAGAGCAGTTTAAGTGAGTCACCTGGCTGAAGCAGAAGCTTGTGACTCTCTGGGAAAAGAAGAAGAGGAAGGTAGGAAAGCATTTGCAAATGAAGAAGGGTTTTTGTTGAGCTTAGATGGATGGTTTGTGTGGATGCCTGGAAGCATCCAAGGTGTTGGTTACTTAATCTGTTATTGAATCTGTGCTCATGGGCATGTGGGAGGGGTGGGTTGGGGGTCTGCACTAACCACGTTCTGATTAAGGTGAACAGCTGAGAGCCCGTGTATTGGCTCATTTTTGGTTGTGTTTTGTTGAGCACCAAAACAATCTGCTAGTTTTTTGGGGAACGAGAGGAGATCTAGAAGGGGCCCTGACCTAATGAGGCTGGACCGATGCAGAAGAGGGACCAGAGCAGGAGCACCCGGGAGGATCGGATGGCAAGTCCTTTTCCTTGCCATCCGATCCTTTCCAATCAGCTTCTAGACAGAGAGGGTGATGCTGGGGTGGCGGGATGTCTGAAGACAGCATTGACTGCCAGCTTCGTTATGGCTCTTTGGCATTTTGGGCATAATGCCATCCTTGCACATTTGTCTAGATCTTGACCTTTCTATGCCCAACAGCTCATTTTGCACAAACGCTCAGCCTCCCACAGTGCCTGGGAGAGTGCTGGCTATGAAGCACCACCCGACTTTTTAACGAAAAACTAGCCTAAGTGTCCTATTCTGGAAATCTCAGCTTCAGATAAGTAATTGCAAGGCCCTTTCTGTTTTGCCCTTGTCTTGCTCAGGTTATTGAATGAGAGTGAGAAACGCCCATTTGTGGAAGAGGCTGAACGGCTGAGGGTACAACATAAAAAGGATCATCCAGATTATAAGTACCAGCCACGAAGGAGAAAGTCGGTCAAGAATGGGCAGGCTGAGCAAGAGGAAGGATCAGAGCAAACCCACATCTCCCCTAACGCGATCTTCAAGGCCCTGCAGGCGGATTCTCCCCAGTCTTCATCCAGCATGAGTGAAGTGCATTCTCCTGGAGAACATTCTGGTAAGTGCGCCGTCTTCCACCTTTCTGCTTTCAAAATAAATCAGAGATGCTCCCACACAAAGTGGGATAGTATCACACAGTTAATGATTTATTGGTTGGCCGATCCCTAATGTGCATCTTGGAGCATCATACAGAGCAGGGATTACAGAAGACAGGCAGCTAAAGCAGCCTTTGCCAACCTGGTGTCCTTGAGATGTATTGGAATGCAGCTCTCACCATTACCAGCCAGCATGGCTAATTAACGCTGGCTGGAAATCAGACGAGTTGCAGTCCGATACAACTGGAGGGCTCCAGGCTGGAGAAGGCTGAGCTATAAATATAAAGTTGGTGCATATGTATGATACTTCTCCAAAAATCATTATATATCACAGCCACATACTTCTAAACAGAAAATAGATATGCAGAGACAATAGCACACGGTATCATTTACTCATAGCACATCCCCCAAAAATGTCTTGATGTATGGAAACACTTCAAAATTTATTTTTCCACTTTGCAAATCAAGCCTGTAAGCAGCACTATTCTCTTTTTTTTTTTTTTGCTGGATTGCTATCTCTTGCGGATTGCAAAAACACATGTTGGCTCTATGAAACGACTGGTTTATGCAACTATCTTCAACAGCAATTAAGTCTTATTGGCTAGCCCTCCACCCTCTCCTTTCCCTCACCTCCAGCCAGAGTTAACCATTAATGGAATTATCACTGTAGTACAACACCTCCTGCTTATTAAGAATGGCTGCCATTAGATTTCCAGAGCTTTATGGCACTCTGTCGGTGCCCATATCACTTGGGAAAGATAGACCCGGGTGCGGCTAGACTGCCATTCGACTTCAAAGGCATAAAAAGTAGCACCTTTGCTATAACATGTACTTTCCTTTGTATTCCCTACAGGGCAATCTCAAGGGCCACCTACCCCTCCCACTACCCCTAAAACAGATGTCCAGCCTGGGAAGCAGGACCTCAAGCGAGAAGGCCGCCCACTGCAAGAAGGAGGGAGGCAACCACCCCATATTGACTTCCGAGACGTGGACATCGGCGAGCTCAGCAGCGACGTCATCTCCACCATCGAGACTTTCGACGTCAATGAGTTTGACCAGTATCTCCCACCCAATGGCCATCCAGGTGTTCCAGCTACTCACGGCCAGCCAGGCCAAGTCACCTACACCGGCAGCTACGGAATCAGCAGTACGACCGCTTCACCGGCTGGTGCTGGGCACGTCTGGATGTCCAAGCAGCAGCAGCAGCCGCCCCAGCCACCCCAGCCTCCATCTCAACAGCCGCCATCCCAAGCTCAGCAAGCACCCCAGCCACCGCCCCAGCAGCATACCCTAACCACCCTGAGTAGCGAGCCAGGGCAGGCCCAGCAGAGGACACACATCAAGACCGAGCAGCTCAGCCCCAGTCATTACAGCGAGCAGCAGCAGCATTCGCCTCAGCAGATCAGCTACAGCTCCTTCAACCTCCAGCACTACAGCTCCTCCTACCCAACCATCACTCGCTCGCAGTACGACTACACAGACCACCAGAGCTCCAACGCCTACTACAGTCATGCTGCCAGCCAGAGCGCCAGCCTCTATTCCACATTCACGTACATGAACCCCACCCAGAGGCCCATGTACACGCCCATCGCAGACACCACAGGGGTGCCTTCCATTCCTCAGACCCACAGCCCACAGCACTGGGAACAGCCCGTCTACACGCAGCTCACTAGACCATAAGCTTTTGAGCGACGGTTAAATCTTCGCAGACTTATGCAAGCATTTTTTTTAAAAAAGCTAAAAGTGAATGGATGAGGACAAAAATAAATAGATCCCAGCATGCCTTGTGCACTACAGCATCAGCCAGATCATTCTGCTCAGTAAACAAACATTCCACGATGGACTTTAAGAACCTTGATTTGAAGGCGACTTTTTTTTTTAAAAAAAAAAATATCTTCTTCATACAACCAGCTTAGTTTGCCTAGGTATGGACTTGGTAATTATTTTTTAACAATAACTAAAAATGAAAAAAATGAAAAGAAAAAAAAACATTGCAAAACTCAAAGTATTCCTCTGTGAGGAATATTCTCTATTTTAAATATTTTTTAGTATGTACTGTGTATGATTCGTTACCATTTTGAGGGGATTTATATGTAATTTTACTTCTTGTTTTTAGAGAAACTTTTTTTTTTAAATAAAATGCTCCTTCCTTCTTCTTTTGACAGTTAAACAACACTTAGCAAAACAGTATGCCTTAGCCTTATTCTTGCTGTCAGAGGTATTTTTGTATAGTTAATTGCCTTTCGCTTTGTAGAAAGCAAAAATTAGTGCATAAAGTCAAAGAAAAGGGAGAAAAAGAAGAAGAAACACAGCTCCTCACTAACCAGTGGTCAGTTGCTCAATGCGATGATAGAGTTCTGGAAAGAGACTTTATTTTTCTAGCTGGGAAGTAAGAGATGCCTTTGGGGGAAATCTAAAGGAAAAAAAAACCCCAATTAACACCGTGAGCCTTAAAGTAACACTAACAGAAAGCCTTAAAGAACAACCCTGTGATATCTTCCAAGAGACTTGCACAAATATTTCCCTCACTGCCAAGAGAAAAGATGAGGTTCTAAAAGAAGAGAGCTCAGTTTTTAAGGTCAGAAGATTATATATATATTTTCTTGGCAACTACCAGCACCTGGTTATAAAGCCACAGACCATCACTTCCTTCCCTGACTCCCTCCCTTCAAGGTCCAGCACTGGGCCCCCACGTGAAAGGCGGATGCTAACAGCCCCAAAGCCACCTTCCTTGCAAATTCCATTAAGAACAGGATTCTGTACTCCATGAAACCCATTTGTAGGGGGAAGACAGGCTGGCAGTGGGAAAGATCAACTTTAGCAAGGTTCATTGATGACAGCATAGGTGCTCTTTTAAAAAATATATTATATATAAATATATTTATTTTGTGAAAAAAGAGGTTTTTAATCAAGATATTTTCTTCCATTTCCCTCCTTCCACATTAGACATTCTTGTAATGTAAACAGAAGTGCCAGAGACTTACTCAGAGGGTATATGGTGCCTAATCATTAAATTATGGTCTAAATCAATAACCCCTTATTTTATTTATCTCTTTTGTGGGGTATTTTTTAATTATTATTATTATTATTATTCCTTCAGAATGTGTCTTAGGTTTGTACAAATACATCAGCTTCTATTTGTTTTTCTTTTGTTTAAAAATAAACTGGAAAGCTCTTCTTTTTTTCTCTTGTTTTCTCATTGTACAAACAAAAGATTGCAAATGTAGTGTATCACTGAGTCATTTGCCTGGTTTTCCGCCTCAGCTCTTCTGGACTCACAACTTGGACCTAGGTTTACACATGCAGCAGTATGGGGAGATAATGAGGAGGTAGAATGGACTTTACCATTAAAGATGGGGGTTGCTATTTTTAAATGCTCTCCAGGATTAAAAATAAATAAAAATAACCCTCATTTGGTGTTTTTTAATTGGAATGAATTCTTTTACATGGAGGAATTTACAAAAAATGGCCCCGCTGACTTGCAAACAAAGTGGTACACAATCCACTCTCCTATCTCAAGGTTCCTCTGCCTCATTCTGCTGTGTAGGTAGGCCAGGGCTTGATCAGTCCGAGAGAACAGTGGGTGCATCCATACGGCATTGCTCTTCTGCAAGCCGCCTTCTTTTTCATGGGGCTTGCACATTTCCACAGGGCTTTTTTTAGTCCCATGAAAGCCCCCTTGAAATGAATGGACGCTGCAGAGCAGCAGAACGGGATCGATAGCTCCCAATGTACCCTTCCACTTCTTCATACTACTTGATTTGAGGAGAAGGTTAGGGGAGGAAGCTGACATTGGTGAAGCTGTGGATGAACAGTTAAGGATTGCTTTTTAAAAAAGATAGCCAACTTTTTTATTTTTTAAAAAAAGATATATTTGTTAACAGTTTTGTAGGGAATTCAGTAGAAGAAAATCTTAAAGCGCTCTTATAATATGGTATCTTTTCTATTTCTATATTAAAAAAGCAGATCTTTTTAAAGTATTTCTGTAACTTAAAAGACCTGTCCTTTAAAAAAAAATCAGTTTTAGGTAAGGTATTCATTGTTTTTTGTTCATTATGTTTGCAAATCTTTTTGGTTCTCTGTAAAATTTACTTTTTTTGTATATTGTTTGCAATAAATATACATTGTATTAAACTTCAAAATGAAATTGAGCTCATTTAACTGCGGTATTCATTGCTAATCCATTTTTCATTTTTTACTAAGGATGCACCAATTATTTTTGCCTTAGGTCAAGCCACACTTGTTGGTGATCCAACAAAGCAGGATTCTCCAGTTCCCAAACTGTATCCAGTTCTGACATAGCAGTCTTGTAACCTGCTCATAATGTTCTTAAAACAGATAGATTAATCCCTTCCCCACCACCACATAGACATAATTATGCCATAGATACAACTTGCAGAGTAGATTCTACAACCTTTCATGTTTTTACATGTACACAGCTAATTTCCATCGAGGTGTCACCTGGTCTGCTCCTGAGAAAATTCTCTAGTGGCAGTTGCAGAAACTCTTAAATTGGTCACAGAGTTTTCAAATCACAGAAAAAAACAACAGCTAGTCACATCCTCCTGCCACTTCCTATATGGGATCAACTCCCAGCCCAAGACCAGCTAGTTAAATTCCTGACTGACCAAGATAGAGAGAATGGACCACTGGACACCAGAGCATTTGTTATTTTAATGGTCAAGGAGAAAATGTCCCAGGCTTTTATTTTGTTTGTTCAACATTCCAGTTCATCCTCTCTCTCTCTCTCTCTATCACACACACACACACACACGCACACGCACACACACACACTTCCTCCTTTAACAGTTCTCCACTTCTATTTCCCTATGAAAGTGGCTTTATTTTAAGATGCTGTCAGGGCACTGTTATGTACGCTAGCATTTCACTTGTAGCTCGCCTTTTCACACAAAGACATAATCGTTCCTTGCTAGCACTAAAGGAAAAAAGTTAGAAGCCTCAGCTGTTTGGCATCTGCAAAAAGGAAGGGGCGGTGGGAAGACGCCAAGTTTATAACAAGAATATGGAGTCAAGAGGAGGTGGGCATTACCCATGGTGGCCTCATGAGTAGGCTTGGGCTTGGTGTCCCAATATCACTTGGAGCTGTATGAAGAAACCATGTAGTGGTTTTGGGTACCACATGCCTGGCAGTCTCTAGTTCCATCTGTAAAAAGACTTAGTCCATAAGGACAATGTGGAGACGATCCAGATCAGGAATGGAAGGTGCTTTTGAACACAGAGGCTATAATTTAACACAGCATTATAGATACTTCATGCTACTGATTCCCATGGATTTGTACACACCTAACTTTATCCTGGGTTGTGGCCTGAAAAAAGAAAATGGAACAAGTCACGTGTAAACGTGGCATGGGTGGTTCAAGCATGGTGGAGGAAGGATGCAAGGTAGACTGTTTGCTTTGGCATGAATCACCTGGGGAGTTTTCAAGATCATATTGACTCTTAGGTCCTCTCCAGCAAAACAAACAGATGAAATCATTCCCTGAACCTCTATGTTATAAAGCCCTAGCTTTGCTGCTCTCCCCCCCCCGCCCCCCTCTCTCTTACACACACACAATGCCATTGGTGGAATTTCTGCTCACACACATTTTTATTGTGTGTTATGTTCCAACAGAGACATTTGTCCCCCTCTTACAAACCAGGATATGGTCTGTGCTGCGGATTCCATCCAAGCACTGTAGTAGAACCATCAGGACTCAGGGCACATTAACTACATAATATAATATAATATAATATAATATAATATAATATAATATAATATAATATAATATATAATATAATATAATTAATATAATATAATAATGTATAAACATTAGCAGCTTAGCAAACAAAAACAACAATGATGATTTTCTTATTCGGGCCCGCAGTGGTTGACCTAAATTTGATGCCATGATTTCACTATCTTCATATTCTGCTTAATTTTGATTTTGCTGTTACTACGTTTTGTGCACCTTTCAGGTTTGGTTGTGAGCTGCTTTGAATTCATTTTAAATAAAGGTGGGAAAGATGAGTTTCAAATCAATAAATACATAACCAATGAAGTAATATATGAAGGTTCACAGCCTGGCAACGAAAGGAGGCAAAAACTTCCCTATGTATAGGACTGGTGTCCCATGTAGAAATGCCCCCCACCCCACCCCAGGAATTGTCTTTGCTTCCCTTGCTTTCTCAGGATCTGCTATTCGATCTGTTTTCTTTCTCTCTTGCTACTTTTTAGGGCCAGTCCATATGACCACAGGGACTGCACATGTTGGCTCTGCCTGTGGTAAGGCGGTGATGTACATCTGGCTATCTGTGGAACATATTGTCTTGGAGTTTGGGATAGACACTCTTCGCTCTGTTCCCTATTAAGTTCAAGTCTACATGACAGACAGACACACGGAATAGATTACTAATAACATTTTACTGAATATCCTAAGATGATAAAAGACACAATACATTAAAAATAATAATCCAAGATATAATAGGAATACAAATATAGTGAGAATAGATCATACAGGGACAAATAAATATTATACCCAAATGCAACAATAACTAAATAAAGAGAATATGTGCAGCTTTGGATCACAGCAGTGAGTGCATAGTCTTGCCTACGTCAAGTGGTCAGTGCTCATTTATCACATACAAAGGGGACCCAGCCTCTCTATGCACGATCCTCTTATGATGAGATGAATAAGGATCAATTTTCGACTGCAGGAATGGGAACACACATGAAGCTGACCGCACTTCTCTGTGACATTCAAAGCCCTTCTCCTATAAAGAGGCATTTATAGGAAAAGATGATGTGAGCAGCTAGAGGCCTCTTAGCAATGTGTTTGGTGAAAATTGCACGAGGTTTTTCTAAATAACTTAGGTTGCAAACCTATATTTGCTCACCTGGGCATAAGTCCCATTGAAATCAATAGGACTTATTTTTGCTATACACACTTTCCTGGGAGTAAGGCTCATTGAATACACACATAGGATTGTTCTGAAAGTTATCTAAAAATTAAACTTTATTAAAAGATAAGTTAAATTAGCTTGGCAAAATCTACCAACTAACAATTGTCTGCCCTTTAACTTTGTACCATCTAGGATTCTATTTCAACCACAGGCTACATCTGACATTAAAAAAATGGACTGTCGTAAAAATGAAATGGCCATTTTGCATCCAATTTGACCACCTTATCTTTCTTAGTCCCTTGCCTTGGTTCCATACTCACAATCATTGACATTTATTGCAACCCCAAGTTCATCCATGAAAACATGCCATATTTCACAATCTTGACTGTCAGTACAGCAGAATGGTTAATGGCAGGGTGACCATATGAAAAGAAGGACAAGGCTCCTGTATCTTTAACACTTGTATAGAAAAGGGAATTTCTGCAGGTGTCATTTGTATGCATGACCAGATACGAAAGAGGGCAGGGCTCCTGCAGCTTTAACTGTTGTGATGAAGAGGGAAATTCACCAGGTGCTGCATGCATACAAATGACACCTGCTGAAATTCCCTTTTCTATACAAGTGTTAAAGATACAGGATCCCTGTCCTCCTTTTCATATGGTCAACCTAGTTAAAGGTGCTAAGGGATAATTAGTCTCTGACTCTATGTTGATAGGAAAGAAGTTGCCTTATACTAAATCAAACAACTGGACCATTTAGCCCAGTAGTGTCTACACCAAGGGTAGGCAACATATAGTCCAAAAGATCTGGAGGGCACCAATTCCCATAATCCCTTTCAGTCCATATTGCTGTCACAGTGGGAGTACGCATCTTGTTACCTTGAAAAATCACCATGGTTTTTTGTCACTGTGGCAAATTCAGCAGTAAATTTGGTGGCAGACATTTTGGTGATGGGGAGGTATGTGCCCTGGTGGGTTGTGGGAGGGGGGAATCAATGTGGCCCTGCAACTCCTGGAGGTTCTGCACCTCTAGTTTATATTGCCAGGTTGTGGCTCTCTGGGCTTTGAGACAGGAGTCTTCCAGTTCTACCTGGAGATGCTGAGGATTGAACCTGGAACCTTTTGCAGGCAGCACCACTGAGTTACAGCCCTTCCCTTTATGAAATCAAAGAGGGTTCCTTTCGTCGGACTCCCCACATGGCCCACAACACAGAGCCTGCTTCTGTAGCCCGGGAAAGCTTCCTGAAAGCTTCCAGGCCAAAAACTGTAACAGTAATTTGAGCTGTGCTCTGAAATAAGTGACCCCGTGTTGATTTTACAAACAAAGCTTTAGTCCCTAACCCGGAACACCTGCTGCTTTTCTCATCCCAGACATGGGCTGAGCCAAAACTTTTCAAACTGCCCCTCTCTTGAGGTTTGTGACACTGACAGATGCGTTCCTGAGAAATGTACATTCAGGATTGGATCCACATTTCAACACAAAGGTTAAAGGCTTTCACATTAACTCCACTCCTTTTGAAATGACATTTTGAAGTGACGTTGAATCACGAGCTGAGACACACGTGCACAGATGCACAGTAACCTTCCCAGTTTCAAGCAAGTTGGGGGAAACACAAGAGACGTTCCAGGCTGTGAATGGACTCACGTCCCAGTCCTCCTAAAGTTTGAAGCAAACACCTGTTCTGTAGGGTCCTTCAGCTACATCAATGCCTGACAGTGTGGTGACACCTGTGCCTGCTGTCTGTTACGGGGCGGCTCATAGTTTCACTACAGGTACATGGTGAAAGAGAATAGGTACTATGTATACAGACCGCAAAACCATTTGGTGAAGATCCATCAAAACGTTAAATGGATGGGAAATGGAGGCTGAGAAGAGGAAGGAATCTAGAGTTCCAGTCCATGAACAAGGTCAGCCCAAGGCATTTTACTGCCTGAAGTGGATTTTGTGAAATCTGTCACATGTCCCCCCCCCCCCCCCATGGATTGTGCATTCCAGCATTCATTCACATTCTGATTGGATTTTCTTTTTCATTATGCAAAAAAATAAGCAAATAATTCCATAAGAGGCTTTACAACAATTTACATAATTTATGCTAGTATGTAATATTTAGCCCATTCCCTTTGATTTGTCCCCTCATATATTTGCCAGCATGGCTTATGTCTCACCAGAAACTTGAGTATTTTTGTGCAAATAAATTTGCATAAATTTCAGGAAAGTAAAACAAATGCTGAAAGTCCGTGGACTCTGGGTGGCGTGGGGAGGCTGATCTGCAGCAGAATGCACAAGCTAGATTCTCATAAATCCAAACTCAGAGCATCACTAGATGAGTGTTTTATTGCATGCTCACTACTGCCCACTTATGGATGTGCATGTGAGCTTTCGTCATCTAAAAAACCAAACTTGCCACCGTTTCCTGCCGTATGCAGGAAAAGTGGCACGATATAAATAGCCCTTGAATGGGCCACGTGGTAGTTGCTGCTTCCTCTTTCTCTCCCCATATAAAGAGACCATCGCTACTGTGGGACAGCAGCAGGAGACCATAGCGACAGTAGGGAAATGTGAAAATCCACCCATCTGATGATGCTCTCAGTTTAGTCCTTTTTGAATTTCTCCAAGATCCCTAACACACACACATACAGCACCATTGGCTGCCTTGTAAGGATTAGGTAAACTCAAAAACATCGCCCAAATACAATTTAAAATGCCCTGAAAATGAGGCAGAACACAGTTGATGATCTTGCCACTTGCAGTGGCAGCACAGGAAAACCAGAAACCCTTATGAAAAAAAGGAAGAAATTGTGCTATAACCCCTGCCAACGGTGAGCCCTACAGGTGAGAAATTGTTCCAGAATTTTTCCTCCCGCTGGAATTTCTTTGCCCACAAATAGAGTCATGAATTTCAAGAGGGCATTTGCACACACCTCTAGTAGTAATATATTTAGCCGTCATGATGACTAGTAGCCATTAATAGACTTCTCCTCCATGAATTTGCCAAATCCCCTTTTAAATCTGTCCAAGTTGGTGGCCATCTCTACATCTTCTCGTAGCAAATTCCATAGTTTAAGAATGCTGCAGCTACCCAATAATGCATTCCTTCACAGCATAAAGTCTTTTTCTCTGATCTTCCTTCATTCTCCATTCTCTTTCCAGTCTACAGCAGCACCCAAAATAACCTTCAGCCTTTGGCTGCACTTCAACAAAATCCTACCCAGTGCCATTGTGTTCACTGACAAAAAATGATGATGAAGCTCTCTCATTTTGCACAATGGACACTTTCAGCTAACCACATTGTGTTCACGGGGCACAATTCAGAGGGGGGATGGCAGCCAGTTACAATGCGGCCACCAGTCTAGTGCATTTTGCCCTTGCTAGCTGCCATTTCATTTCTCTCATTGCAGCCTCCCATGCCTGCTTTTCAGTTCAAAAAATCCCCCAAATGTAAGAAGATGGTTCCACGTGTCATCCGTGTCATTTCTAGTTTGGTCCAGGATAGGAATTTGAACTCTGGTCTCCCCAGCACAAGCCTAGCACTCTGAGATGGCTCTATACTTGGGGCAAATAATGGTGACTAGGGTGAGCATATGGAAAGGAGGACAGGACTCCTGTATCTTTAATGGTTGTATTGAAAGGGGAATTTCAGCAGGTGCCACTGTATGAATGTAGCACCTGGTGAAATTCCCTCTTCATTGCAACAGTTAAAGCTGCAGGAGCCCTGTCTGCTTTTGTATCTGGTCAAGAGGGCAGGGCTCCTGCAGCTTTAACTGTGGTGATGAAGAGGGAATTTCACCAGGTGTTGCATGCATACAAATGACTCCTGCTAAAATTCCCTTTTCTATGCTGCTGTTAAAGATGCAGGAGCCCTGTCCTCCTTTTCATATGGTCACTGTAGCTGGTGACCCTCTGCCTCTCCCCTACTCATTTGTGGCAGAGAAATCCCCCCACAACCAGGTGCATTTGCTCCAATGCATAGCATACAGTTGCCAATTGCCATACATGACCTTCTCCTGCCATACTCCAACAATCTGCCATCCATTACACTGTACCATTTAATCCCCTTGAGATTTCATCACAGACCTAGAGCCATGTGCACCTTGGGCACAGCACAGTGTGCTTTGAAATGGATGCAGTAAGTATCAAATTGGGTTTTCTTTCCTCGGTGTGGGGACTAATTACTCCAAGTTTCTTGAACATCAAACTGCTATCACCAAGTAGAGTCTCACTTCATAAATTTTAAGCTGCTAATAATAAGGCTGGACAGGAGTTTTAAAGCCTCAGTGAGCAGTGTAAAATTAACTTACTCCTTTCAGCTGGAAAATCAATGAATGTGATTCCAGGTTTGCCTCTTAAAACACTTTGAGTCCAGTGTCCAGTTGAAAGAGAGTAAAGTACAAATCCAAACACAGAGCAGAACCATGAGCTCACCTGGAAAGCTAAGAAGCAGAGAATGAGTGGAAGACTCAAAAGCAGCCTTCGCCAACCTGGTGCCTGTCAGGTATGTTGGACTCCAACCCCTATCCTTCCCAGCCAATGGCGACACTGGCTGGGGAGAATGGGAGTTGGAGTCCAACACATCTGTAGAGCACCGGATTCAGGAAGACTTCCCTAAGTCAAGGGGCTGAACGTTGTGTTATAGTGGGATATCTATGACTGATCTCTCCGTATATGGAGCCATGGCAGCAGAGACAGCTAAGCTGATCAGAAAAACAGTGGAAGGATTTACAGGATTTAGCCTTCTCTCTTGTGCTGTTTTCCTGATCTAAATTGCTCCCAGTCCCATGATTTACAATAGGGTTAAACACCAGCAGCTCCCATGCTCCTTCCCTAATTAGCAAAAGCACATCCAAGCACACATGTGTGCACGCACTGGCTACATTTAGTAAAAAATAAAAATGGGACACCAGTCACAGATCTTCCAATGTTAAATGTAGTCTGCCCCAAAGACTTTCTGCCTTCCATTCAAAGCTGCTGAAAGGTTTTTAGTCTTACCATTCTGCATTCTATTGGAGATGTGGCTTTGTTTTCTGCTTATTGGACATGCTTATGAGGCAGATTTATGTCCCAAAGATTGAGGGAGAGAGGAGAAAATATGCCATCATAGTAAATGTGTTTTGGATGATGCATGCATCAAATTGGGAAAATGGACAAGAACTATTTTCCATTGACACAGACATTAGGAGCCAAAATAACGGGTATAAGTTAAAGCTACCTAGATTTCAATTAAATAAAAGGAAAAACTTCCTGATGGTAAGTTCTGTGCAAAAGTGGAACCGTCTACCTATGGAGGTTCTGGGTCCTCCATCTCTGGAGGTTTTTAAGAAGAAGCTGGGGAGCCACCTCTTATGGATGGTTTAATTGGTTTTCCTACACATTGTAGAGGGTTGGACTAGATGGTCCTGGTAGGTCCTTCGAACTCTATGAAATTTAAGATTATTAGTCAGAGCATAGTCATTTGGGGGGGGGATCATTCATTCCCCCTGTTTCAAGGGAGAGATTTGTAACTGTCTCACCCACCCCTCTCTCCATATATAGAATATTTGGCCTGAGGGAAAGTTCAAATGCTAGTAGTAGCCAGATCATTAATTATAACAAAGTCTTAATAAAAGTACTGTTGTTGTAAGACCTACACATGCACAGGTGAGCCTCATGAATGATGCGAAAATACCAGCAATAACTTCAGAAGAATGGCTCTGTAGTTTCACCGTGATTCCCCCCACCCCCAATCCCAATAGCTTTTCCTTTTCACAAATACTTCATTAGGACTACAACAAATTAGGTGATCATTCAGCACTGCATTTGAGTTTTGCTTGCTAGCTTTCTTGTTTGTTTGCTCATCAATTGGAAACCAAAGCATGCACTGATGTTTCACCTCTGTAGGAAGCCCCTTGAACAATCCCCAAAGCCACAAAGCTACAGGGCCTGAGGGATGGGATGGGATGGGATGGGATGGGAGCAAAACCTCTGAAAACCCCCAGAAGTCCAGCCCAGCCGTTTTCTGCAATGAGAAGGGAAATTTCATTCTTCTAGATACTTGGAACGAAATGTGGTGTTGCCATGGTTTCGCACTCACTGGCTGGAAATGACAATATTAGCAGGAGTGACCTGGCAATTAGAAACTGTGCCCCCAGGTCAGACTACGGGGAAAATAAAGAGTGATTACTGAGCCTAGAGAAGGCAGCATAATGCCATGGGCTCCTGAGCTCCCTACCTTTTATAACTGGCCCATTTAAATGCAGATTATGATGACTTTCCACCTGGGGCCTCTAATCTGTCTCACAGCCCAATCAAACAATAAGCATCTCTGAGCGCAGCAGGGGGTGGGTGGGCAGAGTGCTTGCGAACTTGGACTGTCCTCAAGGGGAGCAAAGTTGTTGTTTTTCTCAGAGAACAGCCCAGAGCCACCACATTCAAATATGATGGTTTCTCAAATCCCAGCTTTCACTCTTCTCTTTCCTGCCCCCACTCCGCTCCCATTCCTGTTTTCAAGTGCCACAGTCCCATGGCTCTCTTTGTCCCAGATTCTGGAGGCTTCCAAGTACTAACAAAACTTAACAATATTATGGAGCACTCAAAAGTCCGTGAAATATTTTCACTCCTCCGATGAACCTGAAAGGTGTGACGCCACGGGAGCTGCCGGATTTAAATCAGTGGACAAATTGGATCACGATTTTGTTAGTCAATTGGTTAATCAGCTGGGCCAGGCTGGAAGAGCAGTTTTCCAAAGCGTCCATGTCTGGAGCACGGATGGCTCGGTCTTATCACTGCAAAGTGGGTGGGAAGCAAATCCTAAAGATGTAATGGTACTAAGGATGGGCCTATCCAGTATGGGCGCATCAGAGAACATCAGAACTGTTCCTTGTTGCACTCTTCTGCCTGGATGGAATAAGACATTATAAAGGATGCAAACTTGCCACCCAAACTAGCCGCCCCACATCTTCGCTCTTCCCACTAATGCCTAGTAATAATGTTTTAAATTATATCATTATGCTTTGATTTCCCCCAATCCAGTTCTGCCATTGGCTCACCATTGGTGTCACCTCTTATATTTCAGATTGCAAGAAGTTACAAGGGGGAGAGGAACAGGAGAGCCCGTGTTGCTGTTTATGGTAGAATCCATGTATCCTCCATTATAGCTAATTCTGGCCTCTCTTTCTTCCTTTCCTCCCAGACCACCTGTTCTCTCTTATACTGTCTACGTTTATATTGTAATCTCCTTGAGGCAGTAATCTGTCTTCTGCTTATGAGCCTGTGTATAGAACTATATACTTTGATTGCGCCTTATAAATAATAGCAATAATAATTTTGATCTGTTACATTCACACCATGCAACATTCCCTTCTCCTTCCAACCCCCACTCCACAGTGTGGTTTTGTCTCAATGGGTAGATTTCTTTCTTTCTTTCTTTCTCCCAGAGAGATACTTTTCCCAGGGCGATACAACATGCCCAGGCCCCATTAGCATCCCTTGTGCATAATTAGAGCTTGGTGCATTGTTATGCAAAGCAGCCTCAGATGACAAAACTGCATCCTGGACAACACAGAAATGCTGGGAGACACTTTCTCACACAGTTTTCGCCAATGCAAACTGGCCCTCTGCATAGTTTCAAAATTAATTAATTGGGGACGGTTGGGGATGCTTGCACCCACTCGTGGCATGCTTCCGATCCCAGCTGCCGAAAAGGGGTCTCTTTAAAGATCAATGTGTTTGTATGTGAGAGAAAGAAACTTTTTAAAAAAGAAGAAGCAGTCCTTTAATTTGCTAAATGAGAACAGAAGCATTTGGGTGCGTGGGTGTGTGTGTGTGGGGGGGGGGTGCGGAATAGTTCCCTGCCACTCAAAACAAAAAGCATGAGAAGCTGCCCGATATCAGTCAGGCAGTTTGTCCATCTAACCAAGCATTTAGAGATGCAGAAGCATCCTAAAGTTCAACCAGAAAAGAGTGCTTGAGTTGAGAACTCACAAAATTCAAGTCTTTTGCCATTTGAGTGCTGGCAAAAAGCTCAAGCGTGCTTACCAGAGTCCACTTCTAGAACCTCTGCAGCCCCCTGCTCCATCCCAGGGTCTATAACTTACCTCCATTGGCAGGAAGACCAAAGAGGCAAGAGCGGTAGTGCATTTAGGGTTGGACCTTGGGGGCAAAGTCCAAAAGTCCACTCCCCCGCCAGATGACCACCCAGAGTGCCTCAGATGATCTTGAATGAAGCAAACTCCATTTTATTCCTGTAGTTGTGATGGTGCCATGATTTAAGTGAGTTCAAAATGGCAAAACCACACAAAGTAAGAACATAAGAAGAGCCATACTGGATTAGACCAAGGATCCATCTAGTCCAGCACTCTGTTCACAAAGTGGCCAACCAGCTGTTAACCAGGGACCCACAAGCAGGACATGGTGCAACAGCACTCTCCCATCCATGTTTCCCAGCAACCTGTGTATATAGGCTTACTGCCTCTGATACTGGAGGTAGTGGGCTAAACAATCTCAGCTGTTGTAACCTTCCCTCATAATATTTTGTTCTTAAATCAGGGTTGGCAAACATGTTTGTTTTTGCTCTTCAAACATATCAGCAATGTAGAAGCAATTGTAAATCATGGAATTATAGTTGGGCTGAGGGGGGAATAGAAATGTCAATAGTGTGCTTCACAAGTGAGCTAAGGCCATATAAATCCTGCAAAAAATATGAGACAATAAAGAGGTCTGCTGTGCAATCCACAAAACTTTATTCAGTAAATAGACATTGATAAGCTCCTGGGAAGATTCCTCTTTGACTCCTAGAGAGTCTTGGAGAATTTCCTCCCCCGCTTCCTGTCTTGGCTGGTCTATTTCTTCTTCTTCAGGATCTAAGTCCAATTTGGGGTACTCATGAGGGAGAATGAGCCTGAGCCTGAGCCTGACACCCCATCAAACTATTAAGTCCAGGGTTTATTATTACTGAGCTGCACCACTGGGAAGGAATAGAGCATCCATTCCTGCCACAGATGGGTCTGGGACTACAATTCCCAGTATCAACTAGCAGGAAAATGATGCCCATCATGTCAGTTTCCACTATGGAGAAGGCCTTGTAATTAACCAATAAAGGCAGAGTAAGTGACAGCTCTTATTAGAGAGCTGTAAGTCACTACCTACCAATCGTTAAAAGGGGGTTACAAATTCACAGAGGAGAAGGCTATCAATCACTACTAGTTATGAGGACTATATGTTATGTCCAGCACCAGAGGCAGCATTTCTCTGAATTGTTGTTGTTCCCCAGTTGCTGGGGAACAACAGTGGGAGAGGAACAACATGTCCCACTTGTGATGGGCTTCCCAGAAGGATCTGGCTGCCCCTTTGGGAAACAGGATGCTGGACTAATTAGGATAAGACTTTGGTCTGATTCAGCAGGGCTTTTCTTACATATGTAAGCATGTGACCCCCTTGTTACAGTTGCCTCACTGGCTATCGGTCTGTTGCTGGGTAGAATTCAAAGTGCTTGTTATGACCTATAAAGCCCTGTATGAGGTGGGACCAGGCTACCTTAAAGATCGCCTTCTCCCAAACAAGCCTGCCTGGCGCTTAAGAACTTCTGGAGAGGTCCTTCTTTCAAGACTCCTGCCTTTAAAAGGGAGTTTGGTGGCATCCTGAGAGATGGCCTTTTTGATGGCTGCTCCCAGTGTGTGGAACATCCTCCCAAAGTAGGCTAGGTTTGCTGTTTCTCCGCTGCCCTTCAACTGGCAGGCAAAAGACCACTTTATTCAAGAAGGTCTTTTGCCTGTAAGTGAATCTGTTGGTTTGGGTGCTGTTCTTTTTAAAAAATAAATAATTGATGATGATGATGATGATGATGATATCTTTTTACTGTATTTTAATGTATTGTTTTATTGCTTTAATTAATTTTAATTGTGCCTATAATCTGCTTTGAGTGCCATTTTTTGGTAGAAAGGAGGGGTACAAAACAAGCAAGTTCTTAACCTCAGGCCCCATCTGAAATGTGGAGATGTTAATAAACGTCATAACCACCAACCTGTAATATGAGGATATTTAACAGTGGACAATATTATAGGGTTGTCATGTGCCCCTTTCTCAGCTTCAGCCCCCACCCCTTTCTTTGCAATATAGGCATATATATTTTCACCTCAACTACCTGCCCCCCACCCAATCTGCAATTGTTGGCAATTGTTGTATCTAGGCCTGAAAATGCTCCATGGTCTCCCGTGGGTTATAACCATTAAATGCATCCACGCAGCTCATCTCTCTCCAATACCACCACCACTGATGTCATGTTCTGTACTTGGAAAACCCCCAGCAAAGCGCCACTTGAGTATTCATTGAGTATCCAATATAGGTTTGGCCTAACTGAGCAGATGTGATTGTAGTTTAGCAATACAATGGTAGAGAAAGAACATTTCCTCAGACACATGAGGTTTTAGAGGATATCCCAGAATGTCACAGACTGGGGTGTGAACAGAAACACCTCCATAAGCCTTAGTCAAAGGTTTGGCCCCATGCAATTAAAATCACGTGAGAGCAGAGGTATAGTTGAGCCAGGGCTCACAGGGACATATGTAGCCTTGACACTTTTTTATTAGCAGGGACCCTGACATCATCTGCCACCCTCCTCAGACTCCCCTGTTCCCTCTGAGCTTAGCTGCAATCCTCACAGTAGCTGGGGTGGGGAGAATGAACGTCTCCAACAACAATATATTGTTCAATGTTGTAATACAATATACCTTGCAGTGGCTTAGTCTTGAGTGGGGAATTAAGACCCATTAGATTCATGAAAGACCTGCTACTGATGGAGATGAAAGCTACTAGAACTGATTTGTTGATATGGAGCAACACAGCTGCCTCAATGTTTGGACTCTCCTTGGGGGTGTGGCTATGGGGACTGTCATGATGAGCGCCTGCCTTTCAGAGTTTACCACACCTCTGAAAATGAGCCCATTGACCTCACTCTGTTGCATCCCTCTTTGCTGATCCCCACAACCCTCCATACATTGAAGGGGTAACTTCTGCAGCAGGGAGACTGCTTTATGTTGTAAACCACTTCAAGTTCCCAGTGCAATTTAGTTTGGTCCCCAGTGCAATTTAGAATCCTGATCTTCTAGCATTCTTATCAATGCTACCATGACTAGGGCTATCTCCCTACTGTAATAAATAGCCTATTCTTCCACAAGGTGGTTAGCAAAAAAAAGAAAGACAATAAAAGGCTGACAGATGTGTTTTCTGCAAAAAATATTGACCCTGTCCAGATGACATGCTAAGCCACGATGGTTAAGCATTTTGAGCTACCGTATTTCTTAGATTCTAAGACACACTTTTTTCCCCATATAAACATCTCTAAAAATGGGGTGCGTCTTAGAATCGCGGGTGAGTTTATTATATCTTAGAATAAAGCTTTTTTTCTGGTGGTGGTACTGAAATTAGGGTGCGTCTTACAATCGATGGCGTCTTAGAATCGAAGAAATACGGTACGTATTATGTGTGCCATGTGAACCATTCCTAACCATGGTGGCTACATAAACACAGTTTAAACATGCTCACTAGTTGTTTGCTGCAAAAGGATTAGCAGCCTAACCATTGTTTACTGTGTCACCTGAACAGGCCCATTGTGACATAAACATATGATGGAACTGTTGCCATAGTGAAGATCTGTCAGGATTTCCCTGTGCTGGGGCTTGCCAAAACAATAGTGGTGAGAGAGAAGCGCTTCAAAAACGTACTGGCAGCTTCTTTTCGCTGATGAATCCTAAGAAGAATTCTAGGATTTCCCTCTGCTCCAGCACAGGGCCAATAACTGCGATTCTAACATGGAACTAAGCTGAGCTGAATGACATCTGGCTGAAGCTCAGTTGCTACTGACCTTCGTGCTAGAATGAGCTGCTTGGCAGGCACCGAGTCCCCAATCTCAAATTTCAATTTTGCACTTAGAGGAAGGGCAAACACTTCAGAGTGTCTAAATCATGAGACAGCAATTCCTTGGCTTTGATAATCCCTTTACTTTCTGCAGCACTCAAATCCATGGTCAAATATATTGGTGGCCCTTCAAAAGGCATGGTGACAAGAGCAGAGCCCCCGAACGGCAATGGTAGGCTTGCAAGTATTTATTTATTTTGTTTAATCAACTTCTGGACTAATTAGCTATATCTACAAAACACCTTGAAGTGGTTTCCAACATAAGAATTTAAAATACATAACATCCACAGTGAAAAAAATTCAAAACAGATAAAAACATCTCAGTTAAAAACATTTAAAACCAAAAGATAAAATCGTCAATTGAAACATTAAAAGTTGGAGAACTAACAGTCCACAAACAAGGAAGACCAGGGTGAAAAGATAGGTCTTTAAGGCCATGTCTAGATGGTGGTGGTGGGGGGAGTAGAGGGCGACGATCTTGCAATTTTATGATTACGAGATCGTCACCCTCATCTACATGTGGCACGTGACATTGCGGCCACCATTTTGAATTTAGTTTTCTTAAAGGAGAAGGAGCGCATGTGCGCTCCACCGAAATTGTTACTCGCGAGAAGCCAAAAAAAAACGCAACTGCGGGCCACACATTCTGCGATCTCGGGATCATCAAGAGACCATGGAAAAATCAAAATGAATGGGTAGGGCGATATCCCGGGGAAAGGGAGGGATCATCCCTCCTTGCTCCCAGGATGCCTTGTGCGCCATGTGGATGCACAGGGACGATCCCTGGGATAGCGCCCTGTCTAGCCATAGCCTAACTGATGCCTAAAGCATGCCACAGTTGGCGCACCTCACAGACCAAGGGTGACCAATGGCAGCAGAGGCACCCAAGTTAGCTGGATCAAAGCCCTACTCACATGCAACAGTATTATGGGTGTGCATTCCCAACTCCCAGCATGCAATTCACCTACCACAATTCCCCTCCACTTAATCAGTTCAACAGAGACTGAATGAGCATTGTGATGTGCTCATTAATGTACTGTTAGATTCAGATCTGCAGATGTGAATGCATAGATGTCTGTTCCCCTTCCCCACAGATCATTCCAGCATGAATAACTTGATTATTAAAGTTTCATCTCCATTGTATAAATGAATAATAATCTTGAAGAATGTTTCTTCCTGTTTCTGTCATTTGTTTCTCCATCCTCAAACAACCGCAAAGGCTTTTATCAACTTAGGCTGACTCACCAGCTGCAACCCTATCTAGAGACAGTGGACCTTGCCACATGCCACAGTTATACCTGCCCTGGTCACATCGAAGCTGGATTACTGCAACATGCTCTATGTGGGGCTGCCCTTAAGGAGAATTTGGAAGCTTTGGCTTGTATAGAATGCAGTAGCTTAGTGGGAGCGAAGCGGTCAGAGCACAGGACACCTATACTGTCCCAGCTACATTGGCTACCTGTTCATTTCTGGGGCCCATTTATAGTGCTGACAGTTAGCTCTACAGCTCCAAATGGTTTGGGACCCACCTGTACAAATGTACCTGTACCTTACAATCAGTCTCTGAAGCACTACCCATGGAGTATTAGTCCAGTGGATCTTTTCAGTGGCCGCCCCATGTTTATGGAAGTTCCTCCCAAGATGTATGGCCCCCTGCACTGCCTGCTTTTAAGTGGTCTTGAGGATTTTTTCTTTTCCAGTCTACTTTTAACTGATGTTTTAATGTTCTGTATTAAACTGCTGCTTTTTAATCTCTCATTTTAGTAGTTAACTATATTTAGTTAATATCTTAAATGTGATGTCGTTTATATTGTTTTATCTGCTACTGCTACTAAGAACTTGCTTCTTTATTGTTTTTATTGATTCTAATACCTTTTAAGAAATTTGACATTTTTAATATGTCATGAGTCACCTTAGGAGGGCTTATGCATATGATTGCATAAACAAACAAGCAATGTCCTCAAATCACAGCGTTTTAGAACTCTGGAGAAGCTAGTCCTCATGAGAGCAGGTGAGAAATGCCATCCCTATGAAGAACAATGCAGAATCCAATGACTTCTGTTAGGGACTTCTTCATTACGCATCACTTGAGAAGAATGGAAGCCAAGCTTACTCAGACAGTGCAGCTTATTGGCTGCAGCATCTGGTGGGAATATGTGTTTGTCTGTGCATGCATGCACATGGCAATTTGACCATATTTGGTTTAATATTCTTTATGAATATTAAATTATACCTTTATGAATATTAAATTGATGGCTCTTCTTCCTCAACCCATCCATCAGTTGACCACTAAAGCACTGAGAGATGCCCACCAGTGACAAAAAAACTCAAGCCTCTGGGGAACATGGGCCACCAAGTATGAAAATGGAGCTCAGATGACTCCATAAACAGGTGCGTTCAACTAATGCCCGCAAACCAGGAAGACAGCACAACATGAATTCTGCTTTCTTCTTCTCCCCAGTAATCCATCCTGCTGAACAACAGAAAAAAGGACATCAGTGGCTAGTGTAGAGAGGAAAGACGGCTTTGATGGTGACCCTGAGGAGCATCCATGCCTTTGATTCTTCCCCAGGGCACATTCTGTATTGCAACACTTGCCAATCAGCCCAGCATGGGACAACATAATGTTAGAGCCAATCGACTCTGGTACTCCCACTTAGCCTTCTTGAGACTGCATTAAGGGATCACGAGCACCATCCCGATGACACACACTGCTGTATGTCACTGTGTTAAGCGAAGAAACATGAAGTGCCTGCTTTCCCTTGGCCTCTTTGCACCAGGTAGCAGATGTATACACCTCCTTTCCCCCTTTGCACTACTTCAGCAGAAACACCAGAGAGACATCTGTTGTCTTAAATGTGTGCGTACAAAACCCAAGGGGGACTGGGAGATCAGCTGACAGCTGTTTGAGGCATGTGTATATGGCCCCAACCTAGAAAAAGGAACCATGCATACAGCCCATGCATCACCTTTGGGCCTTTTTCCAGAAGGGTTGGCCACACAGAGAAGTGTGTTTTGATATGCTAATGATTGCCCTTCTTGGACTCGGGTAACGTCGATATGCTACCAGCATCCTACCACTGGGAATACAGCATGAAGCAGCCATATGCCAATTCAAACCACAGCTACATCTTGTTCAGTCTCAACCACACTGACCAGATGTGGCTTTCAAATGGGAGTGTTTCCCTGCCTTACCTGGAGATACTGAAGATTGAACCTGTGGCCTCCAGCATGCCAAGCGGGTGCTCTACCACTGAGCTATCATTCTTCCCCTTTAGTTCTGCTATAACAGGGGTGGGAAACATCGTTCAGCTCGAGGGCCCTATTCCATTTCAAAGAAGCTCTCAGGGGCTGCTTTCTAGAGGTAAGCGAGGCCAAAAGCAAAGATGTTGGGGCCAAAAATACAAATAATAACAACAATAATGACCAAGAACTACCAAAAATACTTCATAAAAGATAACAATATAACAACAGACCTATGCAGGAAATGCCATCAACTCCAAGAAACAATAAACCGTGTAACAGGAGGATGCAAAATTTTGGCAGGAATGGACTATATGGACAGACACAATACAGCTGCAAAAATAATTCAACAACAACTGGCAATGAAATTCAACCTTATCAAACAACCTACACCATACTATACCTAGTCACCCAAAACAATCCTGAAAAATGCAGATCATAAAATATACTGGGACAGAACAATTCATACTGACAAAACAATACCTTGCAACTGACCAGACGTAACAGTCAAAGAGCAAAAAAGAAAAACACACTTACCTCATCAACATAGCAATATCCAATGACAAAAATGTTGGAAAGGAAGCGGAAAAGAGAAAAATATACACTACTGGCCATGGAAGTCAAAGAACTATGGCAACAGGAAAAGGTCATAATTATTCCATTAGTCACATCAGTTACCGGCATCACATCAAAAAACTATACAGAAAACCTTCTGAAACTGGGCCTACCAAAATACATCTACACCAAAATCCAGAAAGTAGTCATACTTAAAACATGCTAAATTGTCAGGAAATTCCTGAATCTGTAAAAGGCAGCATGACTTGGCAATGCTTGTCATGTCCGTTTAGAAAAACAACCATGAGCGAGAAAAACAACCATGAGCGAGAAAGAGATAAGGATGCAACCCTATGCCAGTTTAGACAGAAGAACATCCTACAACTCCCAGCATTCCCCAGGCCTTCTCTCCCTCTCCCTCTCCCTCTCTCTCTCTCAACGTGCATTGGATTGTGTCCTAATGGTCTTACTGCCAGTAGCTAAGCCTTAGGTAGGGCATTTCAGCCTTTTAAATTGGGGCAAAAGGACTGCCCCCAAACTGTGAAACCATTACATGTTTGGTGGTTGAGGGCCTTATGGGAAATCCCAGGGGGCCAGATGGGGACTCCAGGAAGGCCAGTTATGGCTCCTGGGCCTGCAGTTCCCCACCCCTGTTCTAAAGGGCAGTGCTAAAGAAAGCTTCTGCTTTGTAAATCTCCAATAGAAAAACAGAGAAACAGTGGCTAAATCAGAAAAGAAATGTCAGAGGGCAGATTTAAAAAACAAGGAGCCCTTTGCCAAACAATCTATTCTGACCCACCCACCCCAGCCTCATTTTCTCTATAAAATAGGGCGTGCCTTCAAAAATTATCTACAGCAGAGTTTCTCCTTAGATATGGGGGTTCCAGCTCCTTTTTGCAGTATGGTCCTAATGAGTTCGGATCCTACCATTTCTTGACTTTGTTCAGACTGCTACACCTGTGTTGTAGTTTTGCCACAGTTTTCTATTAGAATCATTTTTTAAAAAACAACAACCATACAGCTGTGTGGGCTCTCCCACACTAGAGGCATTCAGGAGGCAGCTGGACAACCGTCTGTCAAGGATGCTTTAAGGTGGATTCCTGCATTGAGCAGAGAATTGGACTCAATAGCCTTATAGGCCTCTTCCAACTATACTATTCTATGATTCTATGGTTATTGATGTGCATTAACAGTGTGATCCATTGTATACATGCCTACGGAGAAGTAGGTCCCACTTAGTCAGTAGATCTTACTCTCAGGTAGTGCTTACAGGACTGCAACCTTAATTATATCAAGATTCCTCTTTTTTGTCCCATGATTTAGTTAGTACAGAGCAAAAAGGAACCTTGAACAGCACTAGGAATAATCAGCCACCAGATGTGCTCAGTGCAAATTGGATGTATTTGCAGATAGCTGTAAAATGATACTGGGTTCAGCTCTAATTAAAGAGATCTCAGAATATGGTGTATGGAACACGGTTTCTTGATGTATTGCTCTATGGGTTTTTTTGATCCAGGTAAGGGGGGAAACTCTTTTTCTGCAATGAGGCACTCTGGAAGCTCCATTTGGAGTGCCTGAACTCAAGAGGGTTCTATTAAAACCTCTTACATCAGCCAGAAGGTTGCAATCAGGGGCTTGGATGGTCCAGTTATGGGTCACCAGAAGGGTCAGTCCCTGACTCGCTTTCTGTCAGAAGGTCCATGGGGCATGCAAAGCAAACACACTGGGAAACTCCAATCAGAATGCGTTTTTGACCTTTTTGGGCCTTGAATGTCCATGGCGATCCCAACTTCCTGTGTTTTGCCTAGGGAGATGGCTGCGGAAAGAGAAGGGGGGGAGGCAGAGGGGACATGGGAAGAAGTAAGTTTCTGTATGAACGGGGGGGGGGGGAGCTTGTGAGTCAACAACGTCTGGTGGAATTAAGTCACTTCACTTCAAAGCAGCCCGTCATTTTTCCCTGTTTAGCTTAACAGCTACTGAGCAGCTATTTTTAGCAACAGTCAGGAATACCTAAACTGATGGATCTATTTCCTCTGTCAGCCAATCAATTGGCCAATCAAGCAGCATTAAAGCACTAAGTCCTCTTTAAGAATAATCTATTCAAATGACCATCCTGTTTATAAAAGGTGCTGCCTCACAGTCAACTACTAGTTAAGGAATTTAAATACCATTTTCATACCTGTCTCTGCCTCTCTGCTCAGATCTTAGTCAAGACCACACCTCAGGTTTTTTACATTCTCTAGGGAGGTGTAACAATGGCCGTGCATGTGATGAAGCACAATTAATTAATCCCTTGTTAAATTTACAATGACATTTATTCATTCAATTTTTGCATTGCCCCATACCTGAAGCTGTCAGGTTGATGTACAACATAAAAGAAAAACAATACAAACAATGATAAAAAACAATAATAAAGTATTACTGTACAAAATACTTATTACCTTATGCTGCTGTTATAGGATTATATGGTATATATAATGCTGCCATACAGTACTATATTGTACTGCTGCTACACAGCTTAACAATTTATAGTTCATTGTGCAACTAACAATTGCACCTGGCATTATAGAGTGAGCATAATCTACCAAGGGACAGGGGGAGATACCTTCTCAGTTTGCCTGCTTCCAGCCATAGGAATCCCAGGAAGGAGTACCTGTAAAGTAAGCCGCTCCCTTTATTTTACCAAAAATGGCCCTTGATTAATAACTTGGCTTTGGCCTTTCTGCTCTAGATTGACATAGGCAATCTAAACCATTCTTCCCCATCTGGTACGCCCCCTCCCAGATGTTTTGAATTACAAATCCCAGCATTCATGACTGTTGCCCATCCTGGCTGGAGATGATGAGAGTTGAAGTCCAAAACATCTGTGGGTCAACAGGTTGGGGAAAGCTAGTCTAAGTTTTACCAAGGAGGTAGCTTTCTTTTAGAGAAGATACTTGCTGTCTTTTTATTTCATACAGGACTGAAGTACACAATCATGTTGCTACCTGTTGAGATGTTTTTCTGTGCATTGCCTTTTATAGAGCAATTAGATCAAGAGTCTATGGGATCTACTTTGGGGTTTTTCCTACAGCCCCAAGATCTACCAATCAAAACTAGGTGCAAAAGCTATACATTTTGCATTAAAGAATTCTGAACCTAGAAATTTGTTTTCAGTACCAGAACTGAACTGAGCTCATAGTCCTTTCACATACAAAAATATCTTCAACAGTATAATTTGGGGATGCTCATTTGTTGCCATTGTTAAACAATTGGGAGTCAGAAAACCCTGACCAATATACTTTAAATCACCCAGAGATCTCTCAGTACATCCTGATCTACTTTTTCCCACCCTTGATTCACATTTATCTGGTTGAGCTTTTATATTGTAGTTTATATTATGGTTTTATACTGTTGTTTTATACTTTGAATGGTTTTAATATTTGTGAACCGCCCAGAGAGCTCTGGCTATTGGGCGGTATAGAAATGCAATAAATAAATAAATAAATAAATAACTATCCTTATGGTCATGGTTTTCAGTGTCACACCCAGGCCATTATGACATATGCAACATGTTTGTTGGGGACCAGTCTTGTTCTTTCTTCATTATCCCCTCATTCAGTTCTTTAGCATACAATAAAGTCCTTGCTCCAGCAGATCTGTCAGGTCCTTACATGGCTGATAATAAACCAACATTTTCTACAGCAGGCTTTTGACTTGGCTGGACTTTGATTATGGCTATCTCTCTGCTGGTGCTTTTTATCTGCTGCTCCTGTCTGTTTTCTCCTTGACCCTTGTCTTGATGCCATCAGGTCAGCAGCGTGGGGGCATTACGAGGTGGCACACCCACCCACATGGGTGCTCCTTCTGACCATCTACAGCGGAAGGAGCGCAATTACGGCCTTTCCTGAAGGTGCCGCTGCCGCGCCCACCTGCAGTTCAGGGGCGCCTGGGAGCATCCATGCCCAAGGTTAGGGTATATATATATATATATATATATATATATATATATATTGGCCTACGTTTTGTTTTTGTTTTTTAAGCTGTAAGTATGAAGGGCTGCATTTACAGCTAAATTAGGGTGACCATATGAAAAGGAGGACAGGGCTCCTGTATCTTTAACAGTTGTATTGAAAAGGGAATTTCAGCAGGAGTTATTTGTATATATGGAGAACTTGGTGAAATTCCCTCTTCATCACACCAGTTAATGCTGCAGGTGCCCTGCCCTCTTTTAAATCTGGTCACTCTAGTATAGCTCCTGCAGCTTTAACTGTAGTGATGAAGAGGGAATTTCACCAGGTGCTTTATGCATACAAATGACACCTGCTGAAATTCCCTTTTCTATGCAACTGTTAAAGATACAGGAGCCCTGTCCTCCGGTCACCCTACGCTAAATTGCGGGGGGAGGAACAGGGTGCCCCCTCCCTCTCAGAATATCCACCCCTCCCCTTTAAATTTTTTTTTAAAGAAACAAGGGTCCACAGAGGTGGTCCAGTGATCTTTCAGCTTGCTGGTCCACCCTCTGCCCTGCCCAGCCGATGGCGACCAAGCAGTGGTCACCATAGGTTGTGGTACACCTTGCAGCAGCTCCGTAGCAAGGGCGACAGATAGCAGATGCCGTCGTCGCCTCACTCCAAGCTAAAAAAGTCAAGGTAAGTTCCTGACTTTTTTAGTGTGGAGCTTTGGGGCTTTGCCCCTGGATCCCTTTGGAGTGGCAGCTGCCACCTGCCACCACTCCAAAGTTACCGCAGGGAAAAGCGCCCATCTAGAAGTATCCTCGGTCTTGGTTTAGTTTTGTTTAAATTTGAGTGTTTTAAAAGTATGCTTCTTAGCTGCCTCAGGCATTTTATTAAAACAGAAAGACAGGATAGGAATGTGCTTATAAATATGCTGTAATTAGCAACCAAATGGGGGAAGTCTCTTGAGGCTAAGTACAGTGTGTGAAGGAGCATCAGTTAAAATGAGACTATCTGCACTCTGGTATTATGGGACTGCAATTGCACACATTTCATTTTCAACACGTCTCATAGAATCCTACAATCCTAGAATAGTAGAGTTGGAAGGGGCCTATAGGGCCATTTATTTATTGCACTTATATACCGCTCCCATAGCCAGGGCTCTCTGGGCGGTTTACAGAAATTCTACAATTAAGATTAAAATGAGTATACAAAATTTAAAAATTTTAAAACATAGAACATACACACATAAAGCATTAAAAAATGTTAAAAAACTAAAACATGTGGGTAATTAAGATGTGCCGCCATATGTCTGGGCAAAGAGGACAGTCTTAACCTGGCGCCGGAAAGATAGCAGCGTTGGCGACAGGCAAGCCTCATCAGGGAGATTGTTCCATAGTCTGGGGGCCACCACCGAAAAGGCCCTGTCCCTCGTTGCCACACTCCGAGCCTCTCTCGGAGTAGGCACCCGGAGGAGGACCTTAGATGTTGAACGTAGTGACCGGGTATATTCACGTCGGGAGAGGCGTTCCGTCAGGTATTGTGGTCCCAAGCCGTGTAAGGCTTTATAGGTCAAAACCAACACCTTGAATTGGGCTCGGAAACATACAGGCAGCCAGTGCAAGCGGACCAGAGCAGGTGTTATATGATCGAACCTTCTGGTTCTCAAAATCAATCTGGCCGCTGCATTTTGCACGAGCTGCAGCTTCCAAACCGTCTTCAAAGGCAGCCCTACGTAGAGTGCATTGCAGTAGTCTAACTTGGAGGTTACCAGAGCATGGACAACTGAAGCCAGGTTATCCCTGTCTAGATAGGGGCGTAGCTGGGCCACCAACCGGAGTCTGTAGAAGGCACTCCATGCCACTGAGGTCACCTGAGCCTCAAGTGACAATGATGGATCTAAAAGAACCCCCAAGCTACGAACCTGCTCCTTCAGGGTGAGTGCAATTCCATCCAGAACCGGTAGAACACCCCCCATCTTGTCATCGAGTCCAACTCCCCTGCTTAATGCAGGAATCCACCTTTACATGACCAAACAGCCTTAGTTATTGGCAGGAAGAGCTGTCAGCTACAATAGCCTGGCATTTTGGCCCCACCTCTTTTGCCTTCAGCCCCGCCCACCACTGGAATGCAGCTCCCAGAAGCTTCTCCATTTGGCCCTCGGGCTGAAAGATGTTCAGCACCCTTGGGTTATGGGATTGCAGCCGCTTGACTAACCTATTCTTGTCCAATCAATAGCACGTGTGCAACTGAAAATTCGGCATGTGTCCAGGTGATTCACGACCACCCAAAGGCACAGTAGTAACAGCGAATTACATGTCCTATTGCTATCGCATAATTGCACCCCTGCCTGTTCTTCATCCCCATTTGGCCTGTTGCTATAAATGCGGCTACTTCAAAACATTCTTTAAGGAGAGGGTAAATCCACGGAGAGAAGCTGAAGAATAGAGTTTGTGATTAATGATTAATCCAGAGCACCTTGCAAAGCTCCCTAGAATTACCTTCCCCATCCTTGTCTGTAAACAAACACTGGTGCACTATCACACCTGTTGCTGCAGCAAGGGTGGTTGGAAGGGTTAGGATTTTCAGATTAACGCGTTAAAATAAAGCTAAAAAGCCATTCAAAACGTGTTTTCCCCAAACCTTTCAGTGATGCTGTAACGTAAAGGACATTCAGTTCAATCTGCAGAGCTTTGCTGCATCACCATCATCTAAAAAACAGTTCTTTAACATAGGGGAATCTTCTACCAAAAATTTCATAAATAGGCACAAGAGTCTGCACGAAGCACTTTTCCTGGATTTACATTTGAGCCACTACTAGAAAACTGTACATAGAATGCACAAATAGTTTCACTTGTATGACTCTGTATTTTGCTGAAAGGCAGATGGGATTACACTAAGCAATCCAGTGTCATCAAATGAAAAACATGTGATGAGCTTCCCAGACTCTGGATACTATGTATTTCTTTCCTAGAAATGATGATGATGACAGAGAGATTTCACAAGGACATATCTTTCTAATCTCCTGCCCTGAAAGAGACATCATTCTACTGCCAAAATTCTCCTCTTGCTAAATATTAAGAGCTGTGTGTTTTGTTTTCAATATCTACAGTATATGCCACTTCACATACAAAAGATTTTGGAGCGGTAAACAACAGTTAGAATAAAAGAATCAAAACGCCATATTAAAATTACTAAATTTAAAAGAACAGAGTTCTGATTAAAAAAACCCACGGTTGTATTTGAGGGAGATGGAACTTTATGGGGCAGGGTTGGCCCCACTGTCAGAATACAACACAACAAAGAGTCTATGGAGAGAGACTGAAACAACTGGGCATGTTTAGCCTGGAGAAGAGAAGGTTGAGAGGGGAGACATGATAGCACTCTTCAAATACTTGAAAGGTTGTCACACAGAGGAGGGCCAGGATCTCTTCTCGATCCTCCCAGAGTGCAGGACATGGAATAATGGGCTCAAGTTATAGGAAGCCAGATTCTGGCTGGACATCAGGAAAAACGTCCTCACTGTCAGAGTAGTACAATGGACCCAGTTACTCCCACACTAGAGGCATTCAAGAGGCAGCTAAACCATCTGTCAGGTATGCTTTAGGGTGGATTCCTGCACTGAGCGTGGGGTTGGACGTGATGGCCTTATAGGCCCCTTCCAACTCTACTATTCTATGATTCTAAAAAGGTGATTTTTAGCATCTAATATGAATCACTTAAGGCATGCTACAGCATGATAGTCTTAAAGTTTGGAATTGGGGTGGGGGAGAATGGAGCACAACCCCATTAAGGTGTGACCAGTCAACATGACCAGAACAAGCCAGGTCTTTGCAGAAACATCAAAACTGGTACCCGAGTCAACTGTGAATGCCACATACATAGTTAACAAGGATAAAACGTTGGTAAAATCAGTTCATAAGTAAACAATAATCCAAGGCAAATGTAGTATTATCAAGCTCCACTTAGGTGGGTAAAGGAACATCATTTCATGGCATGACACATTGAAACAACAACAGCAAAGCAAGGCAGATTACAGGTGTAAGCAGGTAAATCGATGTACACATCAAAATATCAGAGAAATGGCAGATGCTCAAACAAAGGGTTGTGGCTGGGAATAGAATTATTGTATCTGGGAGCCAACCAGAGGATTGCTAATGTAGATCATCTATGGCAGCATGTTTTAACAAGAGGCTGGGAGTATCCACTGATGATGGTCAGAAGTTGCTCAGAAGCCAGTGATACATAGGGCCTTGCTAGACCTGCCGGGATAAGCCGGCAGGGAGGCGGGGCGACGGCGCATTAACTTTAGCGCACGCCGCCCCGCCTCCTAGACGGCCAACGCGCAGGGACAACGGAAGCTCTGCAGCGTCAGCCATTTCTTTTAAGTTTAAAGGGGCCACGTGCGGCCCGAAGACTGCGGACAAGGTAAGTTTTTTTTTAATTTAGCCCCTCCACCCGCTGCTGATCCCTCCCCATAGGCCCCTGCCTGCTCGCTCGTCCTCCCCGCATCCGCCATCCCCGATCCCGTCCCTGATCTTTGCCCCCCTCCCTTAGCAGCCCCATCCCCGATCTTCTCCCCCCCCTCGGCAGCCCCGTCCCCGATCTTCTCCACCGCTCCCTTAGCAGCCCCGTCCCCGATCTTCTCCCCCCTCCCTCAGCAGCCCCGTCACCGATCTTCTCCCCCGCTCCCTTAGCAGCCCCGTCCCCGATCTTCTCCCCCGTCCCTCGGCAGCCCCGTCCCCGATCTTCTCCCCTGCTCCCTTAGCAGCCCCGTCCCCGATCTTTGCCCCCTCCCTTGCCATCGTCGATGTCCGGCTTCCCCCCCTCTCTCCTGGCAGGTCTGGCCTTCCCACTGCCCCTCTCCCCCCCTTGGGATCCACCCCGGCTGATGGGCACAGCGCTGAGCGCTGTGCGCAGTCCGCGGCTTTTTGTGGCTACTCGCGAGTAAGCGAGTAGCCGCAAAAAGCCATGGAAGTAGCTAGACGTTCCGCAGCCCCGGCCTCAGGCCGGGGCTGTGGAAAAAGCGTGCCGTAAGCGACTTCGCTTATGGCGCGTTAAGGGAGGCCTTAGCGCGTCCTGGGGCTGGATTCCCCTGTGCGTCATGTGGACGCACAGCAGGGAAACCGGCCCACAAAGCGCGCTAAGGCCTCGTCTAGCAAGGCCCATAGCTGAAGCCTGAGAATGTGTTGGCCATGTTTTGAAGCCTGCAGATCCTGACAAATGGCAACCATGTTACCAAGTCAGATTGTTGGTGCATCTAATTTGGCAGTGTCTATGTTATGGTCAGGGGCTCTCCAAGATTTTGGGCAGGGGCTCTCCAAGATTTTAGACAGATGCCTTTCCCAGCCTACCTGGAATTGGGAGGGATTGAAACTGGAACCTTTTGCATGCAATACACATACTCTGCCTGTGAGCTATGGCCATTTCCTGCTTATGCCCAAGAAAATTAGATGGGTTACTTTCCTCAGCCATAGTGCACGACCATCCTTTAACATTTCAACAGACAGACGGTTTCAAACTTACTAAAAGCTTTCAGTGATCCTGAAAGCACAAGTGCCTTAAATTGCTTAATCCTTATCTACAACTTTTTACAGGCCACTGACAATCTAAATTCAATGCATCCTAGCGCGCTCTCTCTCTCTCTCTCTCTCTAACCTGTTTAATCCTTTTAAGTTCAAGGATTTACAAAGCAAATATTATAAAAGATGAAAGGTAGGTCTGAGGAAATAAGCTTTGATAAGAAGCTTTTATGGCTTGCAAACTCTGTTCTGGCCCTCTCAGCTTGAAAGGCGGTGCTAATTTTAAAAGCCTTATGCAAGCATCACATTGAACTAAATTGATAGCTGAATGCAAATGACAGGCAGCCTGGTAAGTATAACCTGCAAAGCTCACAGCAAAATGAGATTCATCTGATTGGGGTGGGGAGATCCCCAGTAAAACTAGAATGCAGAACTTTGTGTAAATTCCACTAAGGATCTGCACTCCACAAACAGATGTCATGATGACTATGAGGACTGAGCTAGACAATAGCTCAATCACGGTGAGTTCCAAACCCCATGATTGCCATGAAAAAGGGAATGCAGCCCAGGGCCCACATCAGGGCCACCAACTGGGGCCAATGCCCTGCCAAGCAGCCTAGTACTGGCTAGCTCAGCCTTCCCCAAACCTGGTCCATCCAGATGTTTTGGACTTCAACCTCCATCTGCTCCAGCCAGCATGACCAATGGTCAGGGACATTGGGAGTTTTATTTCTTTTATTTAAAATATTTCTTGGCCACCTTCCAGGGCAGAGGCCCTCATAAGGTGTCTTACAACAATAAAATACATTGTAGTCCAAAACATCTGGAGAGTACCAGGTTGGGGAGTTGTGGTCCAAAAGGTGAGCAAATGGTTGGGGAATGCTGAGATAGAAACCACAAATTCAATGGCATTTAGATGCTGCCGTTTTGATTCACCTTGTGTGTATCCTCCAATATGCACATGAGGCTACACAATCCCTTGCTGTGGAAAGAATGTGTAGACACACATGCACAGCAGGGAGTGGAGCACTTAAGGTTTCCAGGACTGTCCTCTATTTGAAGAGGGTCCTTCTAGATGCCCAATGACAGTTCCCACTGAATAGCAGACAGATCAGGCACACCGGTCTCCCAGTCATTGTCTTCTCCACTAGGGTAAGGAGTATTGTATTTCTATGCCAATTACAGTAATTATTTCAAAATCTGCATGCATGCATATAAATTAACATATGCAAATATTACATAAGTCTGTATTTTCTTTTGTCCTCTTTTTTGGTGATGCATAAGTGGCCACCCTAGGGAACACTTCACATCTCTTGCTCAGTGCCCATAAAACCTAGAGCCAGCTCGGTGTAGTGGACAGGGTGCCCAAGAGAGTTGTTTGACTCCTCATATGCCTGCCAATTCACTAATGGAAATGTCTCACCTGGGCTGTTTTTCCCTCAGCTGGGTTGGCTTCCAGTTTGGATGCCTGGCTGTGGATTGGGAGGAGAATCAGACAAAAACAGGTGGTAAGGGGGCCTTTAGCAGCAAAGAATCCGCAGACGGGGACAACATGAAGCACAGCTTTCCTGCACATGTATTCTCCCCAGCTAGGACTGTGATGTTCTACTGCACTACACTACACTGTGTTGTTAAGGCTGATACCGTATTTCTTCGATTGTAAGACGCACACTAATTTCAGTACCACCAACAGAAAAAAAAAACTTAAGACACACCCGCGATTCTAAGACGCACCCCATTTTTAGAGATGTTTATATGGGGGAAAAAGTGTGTCTTAGAATCGAAGAAATAGGGTATTAATATTTATGAATATAATTAGTGGAAAGGTTTAAAGAATGTATTACTCACTGTGTTTGTATTTGTAGCAGATTCGTAAGTATAAAGTCATAGAGGGGGAGTGAGTGCTGGATGGAAGCAGAGTGCTGATTGGATATTTGTGTGGAGTGTCTGGATTGGCTGTGAGAGCATGGGAGGAGTCAGAGGACTGTGTGGTATATATAGTTCTGCTGACAGGAGAGAGAGAAGTGATTTGGGAGTAGAGAAAGGAAGGATCTGCGTGCTTTGTTGTTTTGGGTGGACTAGTGTGTGGGAGAGAGAATAGTGTAGCCTGGAAGGGGTACAGTAGGCAGGAGAAAATTTAAGTTACATTTGAAATATTTAAGTGAAAGTACTGACTGAAACCAATATGCTTTGTAGCCATCATGCTTTTGAACTGAGGGAACCATTAAGCTTTTGTACATGAGACTTCTTGTTAATAAATTACATTAAATTCTAACTGGTGTGGTCCTTGGAGTACCTGGGAATGGTACAGATTAATGGTGGCAGCGGAAGGGAGAATTTGGGGCTCAGGTGCTGAGCTGTATAGCTGTGGCGCCTAAGTAGAGGAAGGTGTGTGTCACAGGGATGGTTGCAGCATTCCAAACACCTTGACACCTGCACCTGAGCTGGGTCCTTTGATTCAGGAAAGGAATAACGGAGCACTATGAGGCGGGGGTTGTCACAAGGACCCCTTCCCCACATTAGTGTTATGAGGGAAACATGAGGTTGGTGAAAGATAGAACTGTGTCTAGGATCCATGAACCAGTTAAATCAGCAAACATGGAATTAAATGGATTTAGCATCCTGAAAGCAATGGCAATAAACAAGATGACAGGCAATAAGTCAAGCACTCTGGTTTAACTGGTTTGTAGATAGGTTTATATATAATATTCCCAGCGGACAATTGTCTTGTTGTCGTCATTATTTTAAAACTTATTTTATGCATATTATAAAATGCAGTATTACTACTTTATGGGATATTGCAAAGAGACTACTGGAGAAACCTTTGTGTCACAGGCACCATCCGTGCACACACTGTGGAAAGAATAAATCAGTAGAACTTCATTGGATTAAGAGGAAACCATGTTTCTTTACTGGAGCTTTGCTTCCTGCTTCTGCACAATTGTATGTTATGGGAGATATTTTGAGTCAGCTGTGTTTTTCATGGATTTTTAAAATAAATATACATATATAAACCTTACTAAACTATTTGTTCACCAAAATTCATTACAGCAGCCAAGCAGAAAGAGAAACCATGTTTATACTTCAAAAACAAAGTCAGCTGGGTAACTAAGGTCTGAATTCACATGTGAGGAAACTGTGAGTTTGCATTATTCAAACTGTGAACTCAGGCTGGCTCAATAATGAAAAGACTAAGGGGTTCACTGGAAAGCAAAGCCCTAAAACGGGCTGCTGTATTATAGAGTATGTTTTCTAAGACCATTTCCACAAGTCATTAGCTATTATTGGGAAAACAACTTTGTGCTACCTAAAGCTGAGTGATATGTTCTCAGAGACATAGAGCAGCCACCACTCAGTGTCTCTTACCCCCAGCTTTCACCTGAACATACGGAGCTTCTTTAGAATAAGGGGAAATCGTGCTCCTTACCAGGGCTTTGCTTCCTGCTTCTCTTACATAATTGTAATGGTGCTGCATTACATGGCCAGAGAGGGTAATCACATAGTCTATAATGGAAAAACTCCCCCTCCCTGGTCATAGCCCTGAATGGGACAGCGCCTTCTGCTGGGTGATTTGCAGTACAACTTCCCCTGTACACAGTAGGAAATCTTAAATTAAACAGAAAACTTCAAGGAGGGCCATTTGTGTAACCTTCAAAGACCATCTCACCTGCACAGAAGTTCTAAAAAAAATAGCTCTGCTCAGAAATAACATAGCTTGCCTTCAAGCATGGGGCAAATGATGCAGAGGGAGGCAATTTGCATCTCACCACTATTGTGAGATATTTTATATTTCTACTTATACTTATTTCTAAATTTGCACTTATACATATATTTGCATGTGCAAATGTTATGCCACCAGTATCAGAGGCAGTAAGCCTATATATGCCACTTGCTGGGGAACATGGGTGGGAGGGTGCTGTTACACTCACATCCCGCTTGTGGGTCCCTAGTTGACAGCTGGTTGGCCAATGTGTGAACAGAGTATTGGACTAGATGGACCCTTGGTCTGATCCAGCAGGGCTCTTCTTATGTTCTTAACCTGTGTCCTCTTTATGTGGTGATGGAATTCCTCTTTTTGGCAATGCCACCATATTTGGACCTCTGAGTGCAGAAACCCAATTCCCCCTCCCATTTTTTAAAGGGGAGAAATCATATGAACTGCGGACTCCCTGCACAATGCCACTCACATGGAGGGCCCACTTCGGAGTGAAGAAGGACCCTACCACCTGCCGGAAAGGGGGCGCATGCGCTGCTATGCCACCGTGCTCTTTCAACCTTGTGCCCAGCTGAACTTGTGAACTGAGGCGGGGTGGAGAAATGTGATTGTTCCAAAGCAATACAGAAGCCCAACTACAGGCCAGGCCCCCAAATTCAGATATTATACATATACATTTGCATATGCAAATGTTATGCAACCTGCGTCCTCTGTTTATGGCGATGCAGCGGAGGGACAGGAGCAAGTGATACCTTTTTGCCACCTCTTTGCTTGTGCTGAAACAATCCTTTCTGAATGAGATCTGTTTCTTGTCCACTTCACACCTCCTTGTCCCCACTTCAGGAGCAGGCACCGAGTGCACATCGGCTGTTTAACGAGTCCTGTCTGAGGAATCTCGGCCTGAAACCCATGTGCTCTAATCCTATTAAATATGCACCAGCTTCCAGAACTTTGCTTCCCCACTCCCCCCCCCCCAAACTCCGTCTTATTCTGAGGCCTTTTCCAGCTTGAAAAACCATTGCTCATTTTTGGCAGGGGGCCCTGCAGCTTTTTTCCCCCTTTCTTTTTTTCCAGGGATTTGGGCAATGAATCAGCTACCTGCAGCTGTTCTTTAGCCTGCCACCCAAGTGCAGGAATTTCTAATATTAACGTTGCAATGTACCTTTCCCAAGGACTTGTTTAAAACAATGTAAAGTCCTTTCTCCACCTCAAACTAATTTTTCAGACCAACTTGGGCCTCAGCATAACTTCTTTCACTCTGAAAATTAAGCAAAGGCTGAGGACTTTAAAAAAAAAAAAAGGAGGGGTAGTGAAAACTCTCACCACCGCCTCATGTGCTAGATCCCTGGGTGACCTCTCTGGGTGGAGCATGTGAAAAGAAAGAAGGGGAGGGGGGAGACCTAACTTCATCTGGCTGCTTTTAAACTTAAGTGATGTGTCAAGCTCTGTCATTAACAAGGAAGTTCCTGTGGCTAACATCTATTTCCTACCCTGCCCCTTATTCTCAGGGCTGTTAACAGGTGACAGTTTTGTTCAAGCTCTTCTCCTATTATTTTCTCAGTGTCACCAAACTTCACAACGGGCTCTGCCAAGTGGAGAGAGGGAGAGGGAGGGAGGGAGGGAGAGAGAGAGAGAGAGGCTCTGTAAAATCCTGAGTCCCATAAACATGCAGACACATAGCCCTGAGAGGCTCAACATCCTTTGGGAAACTAATCTGTTAAATATCACCCTGGGTTTTGTCTGGCAAATAGAAGATGCACGTGTCTTTACAGGTTGACTGTAATGGTAACACACACACACACACACACACACACACACACACACACACACTTTCCTGGCAATACACACACAATTGCTGCTGCACTCCAGGCCCTGGAAATATCTCATGAAGATGCCACGGCACTGCCAAAAGCAGCCATGCCATCAATTTCTTTCCCTTTGGGGCTGAGCAGGAGGTATGATGTAAAGTGGCTACTGTTACAGAGGACAGTCCTCTATTTGGAAGACCTGGCAGAGGAAGGTCCTCTATTTGAAGGTGTCCCCTCTTTGAACAGGTGTCTAGTCCAAGTTTGATTTAAAAATCAAGAACCCTAAGAAGGGGACACAGGGTCCTCAAAGTCGCCAATCAACAGTTCACACCTGGACAGCAGACTGAGCAAGCAGGTGTACAGATCACCTGATCACTCTCTTCACTATGGGGAATCTTGTATTTCTATTGAGATAATTGTTATTCATTTTAAATTTGCTCCTCTACATATGCATGTGCAAATTTTATGCAAATTATGTCCTCGTTTTTGGAAATGTATAAGGAGCCGCAGTAGTGGCTAGCAATTGGAAGGCCTCAGGTTCAACCCAAATGCAAGCCTTCTCCCTACAATCACACTGGGTTTTCCTTTGCACTACAAGCCACTTTGATAGGGCTCAGCAAATGGTGGGGCAGGACCAGAGCTGTGTACTCCCCACTGCCTTGTGTATGCATGTATTCTATGCATGGGTAATGGTTGAAAGGGCTTATGTTTAACTCATAACAGTATCCAGAACAACTCAGAAAAAGCCAAACTGCATGTGGGACAGAATACTTGGCTATGATAGGGTGGCCATATGGAAAGGAGGACAGGAGGAAAGGAGGCAAATACAATCTAACAGTTGTATTGAAAAAGGAATTTCAGCACCTGTCATTTGTATGCATGCAGCACCTGGTGAAATTCCCTCTTCATCACAACAGTTAAAGCTGCAGGAGCCCTGCCAAGCGTGACCAGATACAAAAGAGGGCAGGGTTTCTGCAGTTTTAACTGTTGTGATGAAGAAGGGATTTCACCAGGTGCTATATACATACAAATGACACCTGCTGAAATTCCCTTTTCTATGCAACTATTAAAGATACAGGAGCTCTGTTCCATGGTCATCCTAGGCTATTAGAATGCTGTTGTTGGGAGATTCTTCTGATGTTAACTTTGTAAAACTTTCCACCTCTCCAGTGAAGGTAATATGCGAGGTTCCAGCACATGTGGGATGCCTCCACAACATGTCTCCTTCCCTTGCCAGTATTGCTTCAATTAGGGGGGGCACACTGGCATGGGAAGGAGCACCATGTCATGGACTCCATGGTCTTGAGCTTTTAATGTTACCTAAGTAATGCAAGGGTGTGTGTGCAGATTCAGGTAGCATCCAGGAATGCCAGTCAGTTTCTAGGCCCAAATCAAAGCATTGGTGGTGTCCTTTAAATGGCTTAGGACCAATCTACCTGAAGGAGCACTTTCTCACATATGTTCCTGCTTGATTACTAAGATCATCTTTGGAGGCTCTTATCTGGTTGCCATCATCCCCCAATGGTATGATAGGTGGCTAGCAGCAGAGGAAGAGATTTCTCTGCAGTAGCCTTCCATCTGTGGAATGCCCTTCCCAGGGAGATCTGCCTGGTGTCTTCATTGTATACATTTTGAAGTCAGCCTAAGCCCTTCCTCTTCAGGCAGGCATTTAATCTTTAATTTGCTGTCTTTGTTATCAGTTTTACCATGGGCTCTTTACAATTTCAATGCTTTTAATATCTTAATTTGTAAAAATATTTACATTGGTTGCATTATTTTATTGTTGGTTTGGAGTTTATGGTTGTAAACTGAGCTGACGACGTTTGGCAGTTGGGTGGCAAATATATCTAACATATAAATAATGTGTGTGTACTTCAGAATGTTATCCGTATTTATTAGTATTATACATGCATACAAACCCAAGAAATATGTTATATGGAGATCCAGGTTCTAGTCCCCATTTGGCCATGGAAGCTCACTGGGTGACTTTGGGCCAGTCACAGGGTGGTTGTTATGAGGATAAAAATGGAGAGGAGGAATATGTATGCTTCCTTGGGTTAAATATGGCCTCCTGTGATTAGGAGGGAGTAGGGAGTGGATTAGCACATACTCTGGAAAAATTGGACTGCTTCTACAACTGTCCATAAGAGGGGTCATAGTTAGAGATGTCAGAGAAATGTCTATGAATCCAACCTGCAGACCCTGCAGTGGATCAGTTTTTCCTAAGTTGCACAGATTCCGCAGACCTGTGGACCAGTTTTTTATTTAACTTTCTGGAATTCCGTGCAAATTTAGTTCTAGAAAAATATGTTTAAAAAAAAACTAAAAAGATACAGGCCAAAAATGTGCATTTCCCCATAGAATAAAGCATGAAAATGTGAACTGGGGGGGGGGGGGGAGAGGGTATTTGCATATTTTGAGGAAGACCTGTGAATTTGTGGAAATTTGGGAAATTAGAAAAAATTCCAATCCCATCAATGAGCAGATAATGGAACAAAAGGCACCTAACAATCCATGAAATGCAGAGAGAACAGATGAAAACCCATACATCCAAGCACAAGTGGGAGAGTGCATGCTTTATATACTGAAGATCCCAGATTCAATTCCTGGGATCTCCAGTGTGATGTGAAAGACCCCTGCCAAAGACGACGAAGAACCACTGCGAGTTGACATAGTGGACAACACTGGGCAAGATGGACAATGTAGCAGCTGTTGGTATAAGGCAGCTTCCTGTGTGAATCGCTGCATTCTTTGCAAACTCTAGTGATTCAGCATTGCAGAAGTCAAAGAAAGGCACTAGACCATCAATTGGTTCACCAGGCGCCACACACAGAGCATCACACGTAGCTGCTGCACTTTAGGAATGAGAGTAATGCAATGCCCCCCAAATAAAAAAATATTCCAATGCAAAAATTAACAAAAACAAACCCACACACATCATGAGTAAGAAGCCTAAAATGTGCTTTCCACGGGTTTTCTTTACATTCAAAAGATAAAACAATCCAGTGCCCTAGTGTTTGTGCAACCCAACAATCTAATGTGAGTTCAAGGGGAACTACTTGAGAATACACACACACACACACACTCACACTCCCCTCATCTCTTTAAAAAAAAAAAGCAGTTTAGCAAATTGAGATCTTTTCAACTTTGCCCGCTGCCTGTCAAGATGTCGAGGCGGTTTTCCTCCAGCCAATCTTTCCCCTCTTCTCCCCCCAGCCCTTTCCAAACAAGAAAACCTCCACTCTCCACACACCCACCCCACTCTGCTCCATGTCTTTCCTGATACTATGTGTTAATGGGCAGCACACATACAATCCCAGACAGCTGCGCTGAGTGTGTGCCAACCTGACCAGAATTCGAGGACAAGCACTTGATTAGCTCATTGCAGGTGGCACAAAGAGCGAAAGGGGACAAAGAAATGCAGCCCCCCTCCCACACCCAATGTCTGGAATAATACAAGCACAAATAACCAAAGCCCTTTTTTCTCCCCTTGGGGGAAGGAGAGAGGAGTGAGAGGGAGGGGAGTGCTCCAGTCATATAGTTGGCTTAATTACTGGGTGCCTGCTCATGTTCTTCCCCAAGAGGAAACACTTCAGCCAAGAGAGGATTTGTGCTTATGAAATCCTGCCGCCATAAAGTTGTTGCTTCACACACTTGATATTTCCTCTCTGATAGGACAGCCGCTGTCACCTATCCAGCAGTGCCAGCAAACTCAACTCACGTAGGCCAACATGTGCCTTCATTGCAAGTAGGAGAACAGGTTTGAGAGACGAGCTTTTGATCGGCCGTTTGCACTGAAGATCATTTTATCCCTTGTGCTTGGCATGTGTTTCACCAAAGCCCAGTTTCAGAGCCTGGCTTGCTTCAGCACAGAATTAATTTTACATTATTTTTGCTCCAACAGCTGTCCTTCACATGCAAACGCACACACGTATACACATAAACTTTAGATTTTCCAAAATATATGAAGTTTGAAATGGCAGTTTAAGAAAGAAAACAACCCAGAGCCAAGAACTATGGCATAGAATCTCCATATGATATCAGGGTTTCTGTATTATTTATTTATTACATTTATATCCCACCTTTTTCATCCAAGAAACCCAAGGCAACATACATTGTCCTCCTCCTATCTATTTTATCCTCATAACAACAGCCCTGTGAGGTAGGTTGGGATGAGAGCCATTGACTTGCCACAAAGTCACCCAGTGAGCTTCCATGGCTAACTGAGGACTAGAACCCGGATCTCCTGACTCTCAGTCCAACACTCCAGCCACTACACTACACTGGCTCTCATAAATAAAGAGGTAAGTCATGTGCTAAATATCTTAACCCCTCAATACACAATTACCCATGCCTTGTCTTTCATTATCTCCTCTGCTCATATATTGGCAGAGCATGTAAAAGCACTGTTCAGATGTTTGTCTGAAATGTGTGCATGTAGTGAGTAAGATCAGGCCCACTTTGGGTTGCTGGCAAGGCCTCCATACAACACACATTTGGCAGAAGGTCTGAGGAGCCTATGTACATACGAACCGTAGGACTGAGGGCTGGAATAATAAAAAGCGAGCCTATGCACATGCAATTTGTGCTCACATAGCAGGCCTACTCGGGAGTTCAAAACCAAGAATTAATATTATGTGGAAGGGCAGAGCAGGGCCCCGCCCCTACTGAACATGTCCCACTGCTGTGGTTGAGTTGTGGGGGAGGTCTGAAGAGTTTATTTATTTATTTTAACATTTGTATTCTGGCCTATATCACTGGGATCTCAAAGCAGCGTACAGATAAAATCATATAGACACTGTAAAACAATAAAAACAAGTCAAACCATTAACCAAGCTAAAACCAGTAGAGAATTTAAAAGCAGTAGAAATCAGTAAAACAATTAAAGCAATGTGCAATCTTGATGAATTTAGCCATCAAATGCTTTGTTAAAAAGCCATGTTTTAACTTGGTGCCGAAATGAAGCCAGTGTCAGCGCCAGTTGGGCCTCCAAGGGAAGGGTATTCCAGAACTGGGGTGCCACAACAGAGGAAGCCCTCTCCCATGTCCCAACATACTGTATACTAGGGGTGTGCACAGACCCCCCGCTCCGCTTCACTTGCAGATCCGCCATTTTTCGGATCGGGCCGCTCTGCCCCGCCCCCGCTCCGCCCACTTCCGCTCCGCTCCGCTCGGAGCTCCGGATCCGGATCGGAGCTCCATTTCCCCCCCCCCATAGGCTTGCATTGAAAGCTAAAAAATTATACAACTTTTTTTCTGTTCAAGTTAGAAACCTCACGTTTGGCACCATGACACCTCATGGGGGTATACACATGCACGCCAAGTTTCAAAGCAATCCCATCATCCCCTGATTTTGGGGGAATTTTTGAAAATCGGGCACCCCATTCACACCCCTTTCAATAGCTCCGTCAATTTGCACGTTAGAAACCTCAAATACGCCACCATGAAAGCTTATCCAGGGATACATACGCACGCCGAGACTCAAGGCAGTCCCATCATCCCCTGATTTTTGGGGAATTTATGAAAATCCAACACCCCTTTCCATAGCTCCGTCAATTTTGCACGTTAAAAAAAAACCTCAAACTCACCACCATGACAGCTTATCCAGGGATACATACGCCACACGCCGAGACTCAAGGCAGTCCCATCATCCCCTGTTTTTTGGCAGGGCTTAAACCTGCAAAATTTGGAACTTCCAAAACTCCAAGTGAGCGCAGGAAGGACTTCTCCCCTGAGTCAAAGCCACACACACACAACATCCCTGCGAGGTGGGCAGGGGAGGAGGGAGGGAAGGCAGGCAGGCATGCAGCTGGCATTTCTGGGGGCATAAGGAAGTGAGCCAAGGATAAGCCAGTAATGCATATAAAATGGAATAAATCAATAAATAAACAAAGGAGGGGTGGAATTAAAAGCAGCAGTGTTGCTCAATAAACAGCAAGAAGAATTTTTTTAAAAAGGCTATATCTGTCTTTTACCAGCAATAGGGGGACGTGCCCAGGGGAGGGGGAAGTAGCTGCCAGTTCAACTCAAGACAGCCATTGCTTCACCAAGAGCTCTGAGAAGTAAACGCTCACTTCAACTCATAATAGGCATCGCTCCACCACTAAGAAGTAAACGCTCACTTCGACTCATAATAGGCATTGCTCCACCGTTTTACTCTCTTTGGAAGGCTCTAATGGCCTTCCAGTGCAGGAGAGAGTGGGGGCACGTCCACGATGAGATGCCCTAGGGGAGCTCATCCCCTTGCACCACATCTTTTCAGTTGTTCCCCAAAGTTAGGGTGGGTAGCAGTGCTGTGTTTCTATCTCTTATTCTTGGCTTAGTATATGATTTCAGGTTGTGTTTGTGCATTTGGTGGGGCTACTGTGTTAAAAAACACTGGGAAAAGTCCGTTCAGATGAAGAAAGAGAAGTTTCCCAGAATCCCAAGTCACCCATTTTGCCTATGCCCTCCTCTAACTTTGGGATCATGTGATTATGACCGGGAGCTGACTCTGCCCCTCAGCCCTTTGAAAAAGGTATTTTTCCCGCCGATTTTTCCAAAAATTCTAGCGCGCGACCCGCACGACGCAGAGAGGTGAGAGTAGTCTCAAAATGACCCCCATCCACGACTCTCTGTGCACAAGAATTTTCAGAACGATAGCTTAAAAACCAACCCAGTTATGCCCGAGTCTTTCCCGCAATGCAATCCTATGGGCGAAAAGCCGAAAACGCCGTTTGAGCCGCGCGGTTGACCCGATTTTCAAAAAAATATAGCACGCGACCCGCACGACGCAGAGAGGTGAGAGTGGTCTCAAAATGACCCCCATCCACGACTCTCTGAGCACAAGAATTTCCAGAACGATAGCTTCAAAAAGAACGTAGTTATCCGCGATTATTTGCCGCAATGCAATCCTATGGCGAAATGTTTTCAAGATGGCGATCGGAGCGCTCCGCGGAAAGAGAAGCGCTCCGAAAATGGCCGCTTCTCTTCGCCTTGCTTCTAGGGGTCCGCGGTCCGCTCCTACTCCGCCTCTGGGTAAGGCGGAGCAGGCCAATCCGCTACTGCTTCTACGCTCCTAATCGGAGTGGATCACACCCCTACTGTATACCACACATTGGTGGGATGTGGAGAAGGGCTACTTCAACAGATCTCTATATGCAGAGGATTCTCCTATGATTGAGAACCCTGATCACATAGGGTTCTAAATCACAGGGGAAACCTATGTCCATAGAGGAACTTCCTCTCTTCAGACCTTCCCCAGAAGATGTGGACAGTGGGGGGCAAAAGCCAGCAGGGGGACTCCACACAGTGGTGGAGGGAAATGGGTGCTCTCCCACTCCGTACAAAATGGTTAGGCTTTCAACACATGAAAAGAGCTAGCCTTCCAGATCTCCCACCAAACGTGCACATCGCCATGACCATCAGCAATGTGTGGATGAGATATTGCTCCTCCTTGTACTTTCAGAAGAACAGCTATGGCTTCATGCTTCCCACTTTCCCAAAAAGTAGAAGGCTATGACAGTGTCTGTCTCTTTGTAGTTAGATACATATACTCCTTTTGTAATATCTGTTTATTTACAAGCTGAGCATGGGAGAGCAGGCAAGAATCAAGGCAGAACAGCTAACCTTTGGAGCAGCATCACTTACCCAAAAGCAAACAAGCTTTTGGAGCCTCCCAAGGCTCCATCTTGCTATCTAGGCTTCTTCATTGTTGGCTGTATTCCAACTGCTCAACTGTTTCCTTCAGTGCCCAGGTGTGTCTGTGTGCTCAGTAGGTAGTAACAACCAGCCATCAAAGCCATTAAAAAAGCGTCTATAGCTAGCAAATATACAAAAGACTTGACATGGCAATATACCTTTATTCGGCACAACACAATACTATTCCCGTTACATCATCACTCTTATTTATTTATTTATTTATTTATTTATTACATTTTTATACCACCCAATAGCCGAAGCTCTCTGGGCAGTTCACTCTTGCTAGGTTGAACACTTCCAGCCCTTTTAGTCTTATCTCATAAGTGAGATTCTCCATTCCTAGTTTCATTCAAATTCCTCTTCTCTGTTTGTTTCATCTAAAATTCATTTGCTTTGAAATAAGATGCTTTGCCTTGTCCAGGAATGTTGACAATTCCCCCATCCCTACTCAAAATGATTCATACAGAACATTTAAGAAATACAAGCCTTATAATGCTATCAGCTTAGGTTTGGTATAGCCTGGGATTCCTAGGACTTCCTGTTCCTGGACAGGCACTATCTGTTCTTCCCTGCTGTTCTTTCTGACAAATACTAAGTAATATGATTGAAATGAGCCTGATTTCAGCTAAGGTCATAGTGAGACTTTGCTTTGCATTATCAGTTTCTTGCCCTTTGAACAGAAAACTCAAACAGAGTGGGAGACATGCAAAACTCATGTCTATAATGTTGTGAGTCTGGCTGTCTTGATTAGTATGAATAGGCATACCCTACAGTTTTGCTTCACAAAACCATAGGGTTGCCGCTGCGGTAAGTAAAACCCCACATTTTTACTGTTTTGGGGTGGCAGCAGCTAATAACGACACTGCAGCAAAAGTGTGGGGTTTCCGGTGGCTGGGCCCACCCCCTGCCCTCAGACCAATCAGGGGTTGCCATCCACCCGGCCTTTCCTCTACTACAACTCCGGAGGAAGGATAGACAGCAGATGTACCGTACTCACTTCGCTCCCCCAAAAAAAAGTCGGGGCAGGTCCATGACTTTTTTCCTTCACAGCTTTGCGGGAAAGCCCCAGCATGGGTGCAAGGTGGCTGCTGCATCATATAATCAATGCAGTGCCCACCACGCACCCACCCCAGGGCTTTTCTTGCATATAGACAGCCCCTTGGTGGGTAATCAGGGTTGTAACAAAAGGGTTTTAATGTTTCTGAATGGCCTGGAATCTTTCTATGCCTTTGAGAATGAGTCACCCATCAGAATTTGGGGGAAGGATAGAGAGTCAGCGGAAGCAACCTGGCAGTTTTGCATGTGAAGGAAGACAGAGACTGAGAGAGCTTGAGATTTAGCCTTGGGTTAGCTGGACTGGAAGCAACCTGGGGACCTGCATGAGTCCAAATTGTTTCTTTGGGAATCGAAGGCAGGAACAGTAGATGCTGTAAGATGCTTTTATATTTGCAACTAAATTTTTATCACAAAGCTAACGTAAGTCTTCAGTGCCCTCTCTTTCCTACACCACAACTCCTGGATTTCTCACTACTCAAGGAGTGGGGAGCACATGTAGCATTTTCACTGCTGCATTGTTTCTTAAAAGGTTGGAACTAAGCCCCAAGCCAGCTCCTTCTGGGAACCACCAAATCATAATTTGCCCAAATGCTTCCTTTGCTCATTTCAGGAGCCAAGAAGAAAGTGAGCAGGAGCACTCAAGTATGAAGTACCAGCAAAAGATTATGGAGTTCCAGGAGGGAGGAGGGAAAATCATTGATTCCCCACATTTACTAGTGGTATATTAACATACTAGTGGGGGTCCTAATGAGGTTGGGTTCCATGATGGAAGAAAATAGGATAGAAATGTGCTAAATAAATAACATGATCTCACTTCTACTGGTTAACATTTGATTCATGCAGACCTCCAAGCTGCCTGCCTGCCTTCCTAGGGACAAAAGTACATATTGACACGGCTGGTTGACCTTTGTTTTACTCCTGCCCAATTTCATACAGCAGCTCATGCCATTCTGTCAAGTTTATAGGCAAAGTCCTATATATGTTCAACCGAGGCTATTGCTGATTGTCTTCCATTGGAGTTAGCTAACTCTGGTCCCCAGAATCCATGCAGCATCTTCAGCCAGGAGGGCAGAGAGAGATGTCAGCTTCTTGATTCAAATGATGGATCCTCCGCAGTGCATGTCAGTCATGATATTTCTGTCTATTGTACCAGCTAATGGAAGTCTTTGGACTTAGAATCCTAGAATAGTAAAGTTGGAAGGGGCTTATAAAGCCATTGAGTCCAACTCCCTGCTCAATGCAGGAATCCACATTAAAGCATCCCTGACAGATGGCTGTCCAGCTGCCTCTTGAATGCCTCTAGTGTGGGAGAGCCCACAACCTCCCTAGTAATTGGTTCCATTGCCATACTGCTCTTAAAAGTCAGGAAGATTTTCCTGATGTCCAGACGGAATCTGGCTTCCTGTTACTTGAGCCCATTAGTCCGATTCCTGCACTCTTGGAGGACGGAGAAGAGATCCTGGCCCTCTTCTGTGTAACAACCTTTCAAGTATTTGAAGGGTGCTATCATGTCTCCTCTCAATCTTCTCTTCTCCAGGCTAAACATTCCCAGTTCTTTCAGTCTCTCATCACAGGGCTCTGTTTCCAGACCCCTGATCATCCTGGTTGCCTCCCTCTAACTCCCCTCCAGTTTGTCTGCATCCTTCTTGAAGTGTGGTGCCAAAAAAGGACGCAATACTTAAGATGAGGCCTAACCAATGCTGAATAGAGGGGAACCAGTACTTCACATGATTTGGAAGCTATACTTCTATTAATGCAGCCCAAAATAGCATTTGCTTTTTTTGCAGCCACATCACACTCTTGGCTCATATTCAATTTGTGATCTACAACAATTCCAAGATCCTTCTCGTTTGTAGTATTGCTGAGCCAAGTGTCCCCCATCTTGTAACTGTGCATTTGGTTTCTTTTTCCTAGGTTTAGAAATTGGCATTTATTCCTATTAAATTTCATTCTGTTGTTTTCAGCCCAGCACTCCAGCCTATCAAGTTCACTTTGACGATTCCTTCCAGGGTATTAGCTACCCACCCAATTTTGTGTCATCTGCAAATTTGATAAGCATTTCCTGCACCTCGTCATCCAAGTCATTAATAAAAATGTTGAAGAGCACTGGGCCCAGGACTGAGCCCTGTGGTACCCCACTTGTTACCTCCCCCCAGTTTGAGAAGGTTCTATTGATTAGCACTCTTAGAGTCCGATTCTGTAGCCAACTGTGGATCCACTTAATAGTTGTTCCATCTAGCCAACTTTTAACTAGTTTGCTTATCAGAATGTGATGTGGTACTTTGTCAAAAGCTTTGCTGAAGTAAAGATATATTATGTCCACATCATTCCCATAGTCCACAAGGGAGGTTACCCGATCAAAGAATGAGATCAGATTAGTCTGACAGGATTTGTTCTTGACAAATCCATGCTGGCTTCCAGTAATCAATGCATGGTTTTCAAGGTGCTTACAGATTGACTTCTTTATCATCTGCTTGATAATATGTTTGGCATAATTGATCCTGTGGGGAGAACAGAAGAAATTCCTTCCAGACCCTCATTCCAATTTTGTGATGGTCACACTGTTGATAAATAAACAAGCAAAAATCTTCAAGTTAAAATGAGCATATATTGTGTATGTTTAGATAAATGCCTTGTGATTCATCTCTCTCTCTCTCTCTCCCTTTCTCTCTCTCGACCTGGAGGAGGTACTTCAGTGCTCAATTTTTTTGCATAGTGCAAGACCAGAACTAAAATATCATATCTGACTAGTGCTACCTTTAATATCAACAGGGACGTTTTTGCTAATTCACAGTTTAGCCAAAGTGCAGGGATAAACAAGGGCAAAGCTAGTCCTCATCTTGTAGCAATCTTCTGGTCAGAGCCATTAATTGTATCCTGCTGCTCTTGTAATCTGACCAAATATATGTAAAACACATTTCGCTCCTCTAAACACTTGCTGGAGGAACATTAACTCCTTCAGTTCCAATCCTCTGGCTCCTCTGGAGATCAGATATGCAGCCAAAGGGACAAAAATTCCAGGGAAGAATCATATGAAGGTCATTGCTTTCAACCTCCATTTTCCCCCCAGCTTCCTTCCTGCACCAAAGGCATGAGATCTGCTGCCACACACACTGGTGGGAAGCCACTCCTGCTTCTCAGTGGAGGAAGGATATGGTCCCAGCTGGAAGCCTCCTTATTTAAAAAGGCATCTGACATTTCCAGACCTATGCTCTTGTTTTTATTTCGTTTGGGAAGGCCACATGCAGTTCGATGCCTTTAATGGTATAAAAACTGGGGGTTAGGGGTCACAATTTTCTTGCATCATACTGAAAAATGTCATTGTAAACAAGGAACAAACATTTGCCTCCATCCCTTCCTTAAAATAAGAATAATGTGTATGGCCAGCATAAAATGGCAAATCTCCGCAGGCCCCTACCCAAGGAAGTCAGGTGGATGGCTACCAGGAGGAGGGCCTTCTTTGCTGTGGTACCCCAGCTGTGGAATGAACTCCTATAGAGGTTTGCCTGGCACCTACATTATAATCTTTCTGGCACCAGGTGAAGACCTTTTTATTTTCCCAGTATTTTAGCATTTTAACTCCACTGTCTTAAATCTATATTTTAAATCTGTAAATCTCTGCATTGCTGCTTTGTTTTATTCTGGTTGTACTTTTATATTGTGGTTTTATATTGTAATCTAAGTCTCCATATTTTATACTTCAAGCTGTACTCTATGGTTTTAATTTTTGTGAGCTGCCCAGAGAGCTTCGGCTATTGGGAAGTACAGAAATGAATGAATGAATGAATGAATGGAAGGAAGGAAAGAAGGAAGGAAGGATGGATAACTTCTAGAGGCCATAAACCAGGGATGGGGAAAGTGTGGCCCTCCAGATGTTGTGGAATTGCAACTCCCATCATGCCTCACCATTGGCTATGGAGGTTAGGGCTGACTGGAGTTGCAGTTCAAGAACATCCAGAGGGCCACACATTCCCCAACCGTGCCATAAACAACCGAAAGGCCTTGGCAACTTGCACGGACGAGATGGTGTTGTGATGGAAGTACCACTGGATGCCCAGTGGGTGTGGGCTCATTCTCGCTTTGTCTCTTCCAGTTGACAGTGTGAGGACAGCAGCCATCTGCGCTGGGACTCAGGATGCATTTCTGGGCCAGGATGGATTCATTCCTGCGCACATCGAAGCTCCACAGCAGCTGTGCTGCATGCAGGCACGGTGCATTAATGGTGCACTGGCCCCTTTAAGCAATTTGTGGTTTGCTGAACCTTGACTACTGAAAGCAGATTTTGCACAGCTGTTGGTAATGTAAGAGGTTTATTGTTAAAATAGGTTTATATGCAGCTCCTGGACAGTGCTCTTAGGGCACACTAGCAGCAGGACTTCTCAGACTAATAAACAGAGGAGGAGTCTGGGTTGCACTTAATGGGAGAATGCCCAATTAATTCACTGCGCCAGAATAAAATGCAGTGCGCAAGCAGAGCCCCAACGGTCTGCACAGAAGATGTGGGTGATACATAATCAACACATGGAAAGGCCACGGTGTGCTTTAAATCTGAGGTCTCCAACATAGTGCCCATGAGCACCAATTTGCTTGCTGGTGCTTCTCTTGGTGCACACCAGGCCCCCTGCACCACCCAATTTTGATTTTATTTCTTAAAATGGCTTAAAATTATCATTATTTAACTGGAAGGTTGCCAAGGTGCAAAGCAAAGTGCTGCCCTCCAGCACCATCTTTATTTGGGTTCAATGGGATGGTTGTAGGTTTTAGAGCTCATCCCCCCCCCCCGCCTTCTACTTAAGTTCTCGGGCATGTTACTTTATTTGTTTGTTTGTTTGTTTTAGACTCACCAATTTACCTTCCAGGATCTGAGTGTTTTGCAACTGGTCATGCCCACCATGGCAGCCATTCTATGAATTTGCAAGATTTTGCCCCGTAGCAACCATTTTGTGAGAGTGCTCACAACATTCAACATTTCAAATGTGCTCGCTGACCCCAAAGAATCAAGCCAATGTCCTCTCTTCCCTATCTACCTCAGGAGAAACATGTTGCAAAGTTGAGGAAGACTGATTTAGCTGCAAAGAAACTGGGGGTCCTGTGTTTACACTAGAGTAAAAAAAGTACAGCAAACAAACAAACAAAGAACAGGGCCAGATTAGAACCAGAACAGAGCTAGATGGCACATAACACAGCACTCTGCCATTCATGGTTTGAGGCCAAAAGAAAATATGCAAAAGGAAAGTGCGCAGACTGTGGCTTTGGCAAGGCTCGTGTTTGAGCTTGTGCTTTTGAAAAATAGGATTATCCAGCCATCAGATCAGTAGAACCACAACAGAAGCTGAAGTCTGCCACATCAAGCCACCATCTCCTGCCCTCATCATGTGTTTGGTGGAATGTAACTCAGGGGCTGCTACTAAGCCATAAACTCCCAATCCTTTCTGGCTATCCAGAGAGATCAATGTTTGCATGGCTCCTGTGTAATTTTGCTGTCAAGATACGTAACAATATTGAAACAAAACTTCTCAATGGCTGCTGCTCAGACTACTGAGGGATCACAGGGATGTTGTGATGCTTGTGAGGGCTACATGCGCTGAATCAGTACAGCATCCGATCCATTTCTCCACCACCTTTCAAAATCAATGCCAACAAAAGTGAACAGGGGTTAGGGTTCGTGACTGAAGTGATTAGTGATGTTCAAATCTGTCCGTTTCGCTTCCTCCACCATTCAGATTGATTACATTTCAAATTCTTTCTGTGTCAAGTATGAAGAAATGTGTGAACTTTGGTAAATTCTAGTCAAAAACTAACAAACAAAATTCCCACCCACTTTCTCCAGCCAGATTCAATAGGTACAGCTATTCCCAGCATGGAGAGGACCAGGTTATACCTTCCTGCCATATAGCTGTTAAAGATGAGCAGCCTGTCAGAATAAAGAGGTGGCAACCATAATTGAGCACTAGCATGATTGAATACACAGGGATTCAAACTAAGACTTTTACGTGCAAAGCACTCAAAACTCTGTGCCTGAATGAACAAGAGTGTCAGTTTCAGTTTCTCTCAGATTTGAATCTCTTTAAAGCTCAATCTCTTTCCGTCTCAAAGATGAAGTAATTTGTCATTTCTGGTAAATTTTCATCAAAAACAAACTGGAACCAAATCCCATCCCCAAGATGTGATGTATTTATAGTTTTGGACTCAGTAATGAGCTGAAGCAGTCCTAAGTCAGTATGGTTGGTTACCACACACACACACACACACCCCTTTGGCTACAAGCTGATTGACCAAATTTTCCTGCCAACAGGAGGCCCAAAGATGATGGAGGCGGGCCTATGGCTCCTCTTTGAATCTCCTATGACACAATCAAGTTCTTATATAAGGAGAACAAAACAGCGACAATTGGTGACAAATGGACTGTGTATCATCCTCTGTTTCCATTGCCATGGAGATAGCAGCCGAGCATGGTTAGGCAACCAGGAAATGTCAATAAGAAAGGGTACAAGGGACACAGGTGCTAAGAAGTCAATATGGATCGATTGCTAATTAGACCAGGACAGATAATTAATGGAAGGGGCAGGAGGAACTATTTTTTCCTCTTCAAGGAAAGATTAAGGAATGGAGTTGTTGCAAATACTAAAATGATTATAAATTGTAATTTTTGTCGCTGTGAGACAGTAAATCCCACTATTTATTCCAATTAACTTTATAGATAAACCTGGTGGAAAATATGTTGTTAACAGACATTTTAAACTTATACTTGTTCTATATTCTATCTTTTAATCATGTTTAGGTTATGACATTGTTCATCTTTCTTGAGGACTTCCCTGATGATTCAAAAAGAAAGAAAGAGTTCCTGCAACAAGTGGGGCCCTACATGCTGCTTGAGCAACTGGCAGATGTTCATGTGTGGTGAAAGTGCATAGCTGTATCACCTTGGATATACAATAGTGGTGTGTGGGTGGGGCACACAGGTTAAGAGCCTTTTAAAATGTTATCCCCACTCCAGAGGTCACTGGGAAGCCATTTTGTGCAGCATCCATGTAGGAGCTGCAGTGTTTAAAGGAGAGATGTGCAGATTGTGTTTAATCTGGTCCATCTGTGCTATGTGGATTGTCAGCATTGTACACTCCATTGTACACTTACTGATGGATTTGGATCCCTTCACCCAACTTTGGAAAAATGCGCCCCCCCCCCAAAAAAACACTTCAAGTTAGGGAACTTTCACCAGTATGTAATATTTTGCATATTTTTCTTAGCTCATCATAAAACCAATGAGCAGAGCACACACACGTGCGCACGCACGCACGCACACACACACACACACACACACACACTTGTTACACAGAAGAAGCTGAAGGTAGATCAGAGATGTATGAAATGTTGTGCTTTTTATTTTAAAAAATGGTGTATACATTAGTGTGTTTTACAGCCAATTTCATAATTTTGTATGACCACATTTGTGTACAATTCTGGAAAGTTGAAAAAGTTCCGCAAGTCCACAAAACCTGCATAACTTGGAAAAGACGGTTTGCCGCAGATTCTGTGGGTCGGATCCACAGAAATCCAATGCCGTTTTTATCTGTTGCAGATTTCTTTGACATCTCTAGTTTAAAGTGGTGCTCAGTCAGGGAAAAGTTACAATGAAAGTCCACTGACTCCACCTTTAGGAGAACTCCATGACAGGTGAAGGGTGTCAGGTGAGATGGCTAGGGAGAAAGAAAGTTGCGCTAACTTGTTCAAACCTCAAAAGCTGCCTTGTAGACTCTGGTCCGCTAAGGCTGTTTTCTAAATGGATTATGTAAACTTGCCTTCATTTGGATTTGCAAGCAATAAGACTTCTGCAGATGATGTTGATCAGTATTTATTAGTTTGTATGCCGCTTTTCCGTATACGGAAATGGTGAATGAGTCCCAGGCGGCAGAAGCGACATTGTCCACGCAGTGTCGTAATTCGCTGATAGCTGACGTGTGAACAAGCTTTAATCAGAACTTGGCGTGGTCTGTTTGTTGTTGCTTTGAGAGTCTGGTTTCTGTCCGCTGTGACTTCACACACACATGTCCTTCACCTTCCAATTTTTCTCAAAAAAGAAATATTCAAAATGCCAAAGAAATGTCTCATTGGGATGCTGCATTTTGACTCTGTGGGAGGGAAGTGGAGAGGAGCATCATTAACACAGTTATCTAGTTCCATCTCCAAGCTGTAGAATTCCAATTGCAAATATGGTCTCCTGAAGCCGCATTGCGCCCTGCCATTGCTCGCCTCTGCAGCACGCCCAGCCATTTCTTCTTTGCCCCATTCTCTCCTCGAGGAGAGAATTTACTATGTATTCATGAGTGGGGGAGAGCCTGGGCCCCTATTAAAGCATCAAAGGCATCTCTCTTCCTCGTTTGCATTTTTGATTGGTCTTATTGTTTCTCCCCACTGCCACGGACCCCGGCACAATCATCCCAGGAAGTCCAGGCAGGTGGACAAGGAAGAGTTAAGTCTGCAGCTGCCAGCCCATGCAGTGTGGAGTTATGCTCAAACTGTTCCCACTGCTGCATGAAGTCAGCTGTCATTAGAGAACAAAAGCGGCCCAGGAGCAGCTCAAGTTGTGGCTCACTTGGGAAGGCGTTGAGGCTGCTCCCTGATTAGGATTTCTAAATCATCCCCATCAAGGCCTGGAGAATAAAAGCTGCAGAACAATACACCCGGCTACATTCACACAATCAGCAACCCCACTCCCTTCGCCTCGCCTCCCTCCTGCTCCTCCTCCCGCCGGGGCTCTAACGGCACTTTGCTCCCAAGAACCAAGAAAGACCAAGATTGCTTAAGGGGTCAGCTTTCTCCCTCGGACCTAGTCAAAACGAACCTCCATCATTCCTGGACTCTTGAAATTCTCAGTCATTTTCTTTTTCACACGCACACACACTTTTACACACACACACACACACACACACGTATATATTCCTTGAATCCCTCAGATTTGTAATGAATGATGGACAACTGACAGGAGGAGGGTTTCACACCCGCTGCTTATCCACTCACTGTTACAGCTCAAAGTGCATTTCTTGTTAGATTTGTATACGGCACAACTGGCAAATGCCCTTGTGGCAGTTTTGCAGTGATAAAAACCAAAAAGCCAATAATAAAGGAATACAAAAACAACAATATATGTATCAAAGTATTATTAAAATATTAAACATTAAAAGCATTTAAATATTAAAAAACTTTAAAGAGCCAGCAGCGAAATTAATAATCAAAGCAACAGATTACAGATTAAATACCTGCTGGAAGAGGAAGGTCTTTACTAGGGATGTGCTCCGCTTCTCTTCGGTTCAGAGAAGCAGGTGGCCAAATTTGCCTCCGGAAAAGGTGGAGGCGAAGAGAGTCAGGGGGGCTGCGGATCGAGGCGAAGAGGATCGCCTCAATCCGGAGCTTCGCCTGAAGGTAAGTGGGGGGGAGGGGGACTAATCTGGCGCTGCCGGCGCCGCCAGCACCAGATAAGGGAGCAGGGAGGAGAGTTGCTTACCTTCTTCCATCGCGGGCTTCAATTGAGGCCCCGGTTGAAGCCGGAAGTGAAGGCCGAGGCCTCTTCCGGCTTCAACCGGGGCCTCAATTGAATCCCGTGACAGAGGAAGGTAAGCGGGCGGAGGGTGGGGCGGGGGCCGGGGTGGGGGCCTGGCCTACCTGGTGCTGCCGGCGCCACCATCCATGCAGTGGCGCCGCCGCCAGCACCAGATAAGGGAGCAGGGAGGAGGGATGCTTACCTTCCTCCATCACGGGCTTCAATTGAGGCCCCGGTTGAAGCCGGAAGTGAAGGCCGAGGCCTCTTCAGGCTTCAACCGGGGCCTCAATTGAAGCCCGTGACAGCGGAAGGTAAGGGGGCGGGGGGCGGGGCCAGGCAGGGGCGGGGGTCTGGCCTACCTGGCGCCGCCGGCACCAGGTAAGGGAGCAGGGAGGAGGGACGCTTACCTTCCTCTGTCGCGGGCTTCAATTGAGGCCCCGGTTGAAGCCGGAAGTGAAGGCCGAGGCCTCTTCCGGCTTCAACCAGGGCCTCAATAGAAGCCCGCGACGGAGGAAGTTAAGCAGGCAGGGTGGGTGGGTGGTTTCTCTTGCGCCACCACCGCCATCCATATAGTGACGGCGGCGAAGCTGGATCTTGCTCCGCGGAGCGGAGTGGGTGATGGGCGTAGCGTCGCGAAGAGGATCGGGCCTGATCCGGATTTTCCGGATCGGACCACGAAGCGGATTGGGGGGTCCGTGCACACCCCTAGTCTTTACCAGGCATCTAAAGGTATTCAATGATCTCCCTGGGAAGGCATTCTATAGGTGGGGGCCACTACAGAGAAGGCCCTTTCCCTGGTAGCAACCCAACGCATCATTGAGGATGACAGCACCCAAAGAAGAGCCTCTGAAGACAATTTTAGCAATCAGTCAGGACAACAGTGGTCCCAAGCCATTTAAGGCTTTTAAGGTTAGCACCAACACTTTGAAATGGGGCCGGAAACTGACTGGGAGTGTCATCATAGGAAGGGAAATTGCGTTTGCTTACCATCACTTTTCCGTCCATGCATTTGTCCCTCATTACTTCTTCTTTTGAAAGAGTAAGTAAACAATGTGCATGTGGCCTATTCAGTGGAGATAGCAGCAACTTCTGTCTTTAAATATAAGTCAGACTTACTGGGGTGGTTTTTTGTCATGAAAAGAAGGCTAGAACAGTCAGGAGGCAGATGACATTGTGAGAGGGATCCCCAAAAATCCATGAGTGCCCAGTAATGAGCGTGCAATAAAATTCTCGTCTTATGAAGCTCTGGCCATCAATGCAGTCAACTAGGGACCAACAAAGCAGTAATATGTTTGAAATGGCCAGCCCCAGTAAACAGCCACGCTGCTCCATTCTGCACTGACTGAAGTTTCTGGACCATCTTCAGAAGCAGCCCCACATATAACACATTGTAATAATCCAGGCAGGAAGTTACCAGGCCATGGATAATTTTAGCCATGGGCACCAATCCAACGGAGGGGGCATTTTAAACCACTACAAGGGACATTCAGCATGCAATGCTTTGAGCCAGGCCTGGACAAGGTGTGATCCACCAAGCTGAACACAGCCCACCAGACACCAGGTACAGTAGTCTCCCAGGGGCTTGACAGGTGTATAAACCCCTCTATTTAGGCAGCCCTACCCCCTAAGAAGCAAAAACAGCCTGCTCATTGAGTCCCTGGTGAGCTGCAATGTGTGGATGTTGAGGTGTGGGTGGGTGTTTGGCAAGGAGCATATGCGCTACTTTAGAGTTCTCTGTTTGAAGGGCTACCCTCTATGTGACTGGTGGCACACTGGCAGTAGCAACCTTGAAGGGGTCATCCCTTTTGAAGATGCCCCTTGGCGGGGGGGGGGGGGAGGGATGCAAGGCCAAGGGGGGAAACCCCTATCATTGGGTCAATTGGCTTTTTATTTCTTGGGGGGCTGGGGGGATTAGTGGTTCCCCCCTTAAAAGCAACTAGAACTCTGAAGGAGCTATCCAAGGTGCTGAACCCATTTGGGGGATAGGGTTGAAATGAAATGAAATCTGAAGGTGTCTTCTATTTAAAGGGCTGTCTAGTCTAAGTTTGAGAGAGAAAGAGAAAAGAAAGACCCATCAGGAGGGAGTGCAGGGACCTTGAAGTTGCCCATCAATGGTTTGCACCTGGACAATAGACAGAGCAGACACACAGACCGCTACGTAACACTCTCCCTCACTCTGGTGAGATGTTTTGTATTTCTGTTGAGATTATAATAATTATTTCTAAATTTGCGTTTATACATATACATTAGCACATGCAAATTTCATGCAAATCTTTGCCCTTTGTCTTTGGTGATTCTATGCCCTTTTTTTGGCGACGCATAAGCAGCCACCCTACGTATGTGGAGTGTGTGGGTCACAACTTATGAAGGGCTGTAGAAGTGTGTAAAGACAGGTTTTGCTAAAAGAAGCAGTGAAGAGAACTGGTAGACAATCTACATCATGTGAACACATGGAACCACTTTAATGATGAGTCAGACCATTTAGTCCATTGGACACATTTAGTGACCTTCTCCATAGGTTACCTGAATACACACACTGGTGAAAAGATCGTTGGAGCGGAAGGGCCATAGCTCAGTGGTAGAGCAATCGCTTTACATGCCAAAGGTCCCAGGTTCAATCCCTGGCGTTTCCAGGTAGTGCGAGGAAAAAAGACCCCAGTACAAGTGTACCTGTTGTGGCTCTCTACTTCCCCAGCTCTCAAGGGAACAGTATTAAATTTTGTTGGGCATCTCAACCAAGTGTATTTGATGAGGATCGGAACTAGGGTTGTGCTCCACTCCGATTCGGATCGCAAATCCAGGGCAGAGCGACCCGATCCGCCTCTGCCAAAGGCGGATTCGAATCAGGTTGGGGGAGCTGCGGATTGAGATGAAGCTGTTCGCCTCCATCTGGAGCTCCGAACGCAGGGGGAGGGGGCTTACCTGTGTCCATCACGGTCCGGTGCAGGCTTCAACTAAGGCCAGGGCCAGACTGAGATGGAGGCAAGTAAGTGGGGGGAGGGGGCTTACCTGGCTCTGCCGCCACCGCCGCAGTCCATGCAGTGACGGCGGTGGAGCCAGGTAAGGGAGCAGGGAGGCTTACCTGTGTCTGTCGCAGTCTGGAGCTGGCTTCAACTGAGGGCCAGGCCTCAAAGTGGAAGCAGGCCATAGGCTGCTTCCGCTTTGAGCCCTGGACCTCAGTTGAAGCCAGCACCAGACTGCGCCGGAGGCAGGTAAGTGGGGGGGGGGGAGGCTTACCTGGCTCCACCACCGTAGTCTGTGCAACGGCGGCGGAACCAGGTAGGGGGAGAGGGGGCTTATTCGGCCCCCATTTTGTCTCCCCTTCCCCAGTTACCTGCCTCTGCCATCTGCCACGGAGGCAAGTAAATAGGGAAGGGGGCAAAATCTCGATCCGCCCCTCCAGATCTTGCTCCACAGAGCAGAGTGGGGGAGGGTTGGATTGACCCAAAGCGGTTCGGGCTTGATCCAAAAGTTCCGGATCAGGCCACGAAGTGGTTCGGGGGGTCAGTGCACAGCCTTACTAGGAGGCCCCTTCAGTGGATGATTGATTGATTGATTCTAGGGATGGGCGAGCATTTCATTTCAGGTCTGTTTTGATACAAATTTACCAACATTCACAAAGTTGTCCATTTTGGGTACAAAAAGTACTTGAGGGTTTTTTTGTTTCGTTTTTTGTTTTAAACCAATTATGGGACAAACAAAAACTGACAAATTCTTCCATCCAGGCCCAGGGCTCTGAGTGCTAGACTTGAATTGCTTTTTATTCAACCCTGTTAGTGGTGAATTTGGGTTGCTAGTACTTTTTTTCTCTCCTCATCTTTAACAGCTATATGGCAGGCAGGTAAAACATAGCCCTCTCCCAGCTGAGAGTAGCTATACCTATTGAATTTGGCTGGTGCAGATGGGTGAAAAATTTCATTTCAGTTTGTTTTTGATAAAAATGTACCAAACCTCACAGATTTCTTCAAACCTGAGATTTAAAAAAGAATTGAATGTGGGAGAAAGCAAAACTGGCAGATTCACGTATCCCATGTTCATTCCTTCCTTATTTATCCCACCCTTCCCTCAAGGAGGTCAAGATGGCAGACACAGTTCCCTCTTCAAGTGTTTAGCTGAGGGAGAGTGACAGGACCAAGATTACCTAGTGAGCTTCATGGCTGGATGAAGATTTGATCCTAATCCAGCCATTTCACCACACTGGCATTCACCTTCCTTCTTTTGTATCCAGATGAACAGTGGATAAACTGCACAGGTGAAAATGGACTTCCCTGCCCCGCCTGAAAATGCTAAACAGAGTTGGGAGACCTTGCTGAAAGGGGTTGAGTTATGGGGTGGGGCAGGGGGGGGGTTCTACTTAGATAATGATTCATTGGAAAGGAGTAAGTTTTCCCTCCAGTAGAGGCTGGTGGGGCTTTGATTTCAGTGGAGCTATGAATTCATTCCAGGTTTTAGTCCAAACCACCCAGAACTCTAAAGGAGCTATCCAAGGTGCTGAACACTACCCGCAAAATAGGTCCAGTATGTTGGATAGCTCTTTTAACGTTCCATCTGGTTCTGACTACAACCTGGAATGGATTCCTACCCCCATCAAAATCAGAGCCAGCCCCCTCCACTGTTTCCCTCCTATTAACATCTACCACTTGCACCTATGCACTGAGGATTATCTTGGAGAGAAACAAGACATGATGGAGTTTGGAAACAAAGAGCTTGCATGTGATAACTGGAATGGCATGTTTTTAAAACAAACTTGACTCCTTTCTTCAACACTTTGCCATGTGAATCTTACCCTAGCTGACTCTCTGCCACAGCCTGTGAAAGACACTTTAATTTTCATAGCATCTTGCTCCAGACTTTGAGCAACTTTCTGAATTGCCAAAGTAAAAATGGCTTCCAAGGGATTTTAGATCCAGTTTATGTCATGCCACTGATTCTAAATGATCTAAAAGAAAGGGCTCTTTCCTGTGCCACTGTCAGACAGCCAATGTCAAGGTCTTGTGGGAAGATGCCAAACCATGATTCCTTTGCACATTGATAGTGTCCTACTTCCCAGGAGAGATATCACTGGGGTGGGAAGGAGCTGTAGTGTGGAGTCCTCCTAATTAATGCATTCAACATTGCTAAGCAGTGTGGGAAGAAGCAGCCCATGTGCAGTCTCTTCCATTCCACTAAAGCAGGGATGAGCAACTTGTTGCCTTTCAGATGTTTCATCCTATTATTTATTTATTTATTTATATAGCACCAACAATGTACTTGGTGTTGTAGAGCCTACAACTCCTATGAGCCCATCAACATAGTCAATGGTGAGGAATGATGGGAGTTGTAGGGCAAAACATTTGGAGGGCCACAAGTTGCCCACCCACCCCCCCGCACTAAAGGATGGAGGCTGTTCCTTCCGGCATTGAGTCTGGGCTCTTAATATGCATAGCCCTCTGTTAACAGCTTACAGTTTCCACCTTCACACACATATATACAGTGGATATCCACCCGCACAGAAGTGGATCTTTCATGGCTCCTACCACACAGTCCTGCTATTCATTTACCACACATCTGACTTTCCTGCCACCATTGGGTCAGATCCAGCTTCTTATGCCCTGGCCAGAATATTCTTCAAATGGAGTTCTGCTCAAAATGCTCAGCAGAGAGGGGAAATGCTCAGCAGAGAGGGGAAAGAAGCGATCTTTGGCAGTTCCTTCTGAAGCCCCCAATGTCAGCGTTCTGGAGGGTCCCCCAACCCTCAGGGGCTGGGGATATAGAACTGCAAGAGAAAGAAGAGAATCAACAACTATAGCCTCCTCCCCAGTTCCACCAGTGGAAATTCTCTGCTGGATCAGAAGCCAGACACTGGATGCAAGCCCTTACCTTCAATTTGCTATTTATTTCAGGAGATGGTTTTCCATAACACACAATTCCCTTCAGGAACAAGCTTGGCGTTTAGTGCTGAACTTCCTCCCATGCCAGACTTGTCTGAAATGTCTTTGGTAAGACACCACCACCAAGTTGTGAAAGTACAGGTGCCTGGCTGTCACTCTGCCTGAGTGTAACCATGTTGGCTAAACAGGAATCCCAGGATGGGACAATCAATGAAAGTTATCAGTCAGAAGAAGTGAACTGCTGAGATTGCAACAAGTGTGGAATAAAGTCACAAACTTTCTTGCTTTTACCCCATTAACCTTCTAGTCTTTCCCTTTGAAAGACCTCAGCATTACTGAAATGTAAGATGCAAATACTGTTATTGTTTTTATTGTACCATCAGTGTAGGAGTATGTAAACTTCCATGTTTCACAGAACTCTTTATGAGGCAAACGAAAGACTGATTAACTCTTCTGTGAAGTCTGAAAACTTCCAAAGCCCTTCTTCAGCCGTGACTGATGCAATAAAAGACATTTCCTAGGGGCTACCATGGAAACCTCTGTCTACTGAACAGAATCGAAAGATATCTTCCTATAAAATGCTTGCTTAGAAGCAATCTAGAGCACAAGGAAAATTATTACTACAAACCCATGCCCTTTCTATTATGGGGCTTAAATCGATGATGAACAGATCGATGAGCTTTGAGAAAACATCTCTGCTTTCACTGTCCCAGACATTTAACTCTCTCTAGGCACAACCACTAGGAAAGGGGGAGGGAACTTCAAGGAGAAATTCATAGATGATTGTCCCCCTTTTTAAAAAAAAACCTTAATTGCCACAGTTATGCAAACAGAGAGGGGAGACCACATGGAATTCCTTCAAATAGACAAGAAGCAGCTAACTAGTATGCATTATGAACAAACATAGTTTTTTTTTTTAAAAAAATATCAATATAGAAAAATAGCAAGAGACAGACATCAGTCTCTCTCACCTCCCCACCCCACCCCCCGGCCAACCAAGAAACACAAATTAATCCTGGGAGATTTGGCCATCATATGACATGGCCAATCAATCAGAAGAAGAGGATTTCAGGCACGCCTCTTCTTTCATGCCACTAAAGGATTTTCACTCCTTGAGAGCACAATGCAAAGAGGGCAGAGTGAAGGAAGGTGGAAGGGGGGAGCCAATCAGCCCAGGATCAGCTGTAGGCTGGCTTGCTGTGGATCTGCTTGTCCCAGAGGGGGGCACGGAGAGACATATTGGGCCGTGTGGGAAACCCGCAGCCTCAGCTTCTCACATATTGTTCTCCTCCTCTTCCAGTGCCCCCCCTCCACCAAAGCCGTTAATGCCACAAAGGATAACTTTGCCTATTGTGCAGTAGACAGCTGAGAGGATAGAGTTAGCCGTACACAGCTAGCTTTACTGACTCCCTCTCTCCCCCACCACCACCACACCACCCCCTCCGTGGGGGCAGGGTGAAGGGAGGGTGCAATCCAAATGGAGAGTTTGATGGTTATCATACAAAAGAATTAAATCCACTTAGGCCCCCTTTCTCCCTAATCTAGGACCATGGGGGGTTAAATATGGTTACATTTTCATTAGGTGCTAATAGTCAAAGGGCAGCACTGATGGCAACATTGTCATGCAGATGTCTCGGCGAAAGGGCTTCTCCCCAGGTCCAGAGGCTGAGGCCTGTTTGGAGTGGGGAATTGTGTCATTTGGCATTGTTGGCTGGTGAATTCCATCAATGGGGAAGTCATGTTTCCTCTGAAGGGAAGGAAACAAGTTAAGATAGTGGGGGTGGGCTTGGTCAAGGCAGGATGGATGGGGGATGGCGGATGGGTGACAAGCAAGGCAGCCACAGACAAAGTCTTGGGCCTGGTGGTGTGTGTGGCCAACTCCACCTGAACACGCAGAGAGGCATTCAGACCCTTTGACAGGCCAGCTACTCTGTCACAACACAGAGCACAAGGAGAAGCCCTGTGCGACAGGAGCTTCCGTATATGAAAGGACATTGGGCAGGCAGGAGGGGGATTCTGGGTATTGCTCAAGGAGTATCTTTCCACTAACTGCTGATTATTCATTCAGAGAAATGCAAAATAAGACTTGTTTTGAGACCCAGGGAAGAAGGAGTAGAGGGACCCGTGTTTGCCAGGAAGCACTGAAAGGGCTGAAAAGTGCAGAGGGCAGGTATGCGGGCCTTAGAAGCACTGTTCCATTGGTGGGCTGTCTGTAGAAAAATGAGAGCACACAACAGGGATGGATGAATGTGCCTGTTACGGTGTCTACAAACTTTCAAACGTTTTGAAGTGCAACTTGGTTCCGTCCCATTTCTACATGCATTTTGCAATTTTTTTATTCAAAAGTCTGCATGAAAATTATTGTGCATTCCCCCCCACCGATTTTCATCATTTTTATTTTTTCCAAGAACATCTAAACAAACATCACACATCATACAAACATAATACATAACACATACCAACAAAAATACAAAAAACTACAATTACACTAAAAAAACCTTTAGGGGTGAGGTTAGAATATATATATATATATATATATATATATATATGTGTGTGTGTGTGTGTGTGTGTGTGTGTGTTGTCGTTTATTCGTTCAGTCATTTCCGACTCTTCATGACTTCATGGACCAGCCCACGCCAGAGCTTTCTGTCGGCTGTCGCCACCCCCAGCTCCCCCAAGGTCAAGTCTGTCACCTCCAGAATATCATCCATCCATCTTGCCCTTGGTCGGCCCCTCTTCCTTTTGCCTTCCACTTTCCCTAGTATCAGCCTCTTCTCCAGGGTATCCTGTCTTCTCATTATGTGGCCAAAGTACTTCAGTTTTGCCTTTAATACCATTCCCTCAAGTGAGCAGTCTGGCTTTATTTCCTGGAGTATGGACTGGTTTGATGTTCTTGCAGTCCAAGGCACTCTCAGCATTTTCCTCCAACACCACAGTTCAAAAGCATCTATCTTCCTTCAGTCAGCTTTCCTTATGGTCCAGCTCTCGCAGCCATAGGTTACTACGGGGAATACCATTGCTTTAACTATGCGGACCTTTGTTGTCAGTGTGGTGTCTCTGCTCTTAACTATTTTATCAAGATCAGTCATTGCTCTCCTCCCAAGAAGTAAACGTCTTCTGATTTCCTGGCTGCAGTCAGCGTCTGCAGTAATCTTTGTGCCCAGAAATACAAAGTCTGTCACTGCCTCCACGTTTTCTCCCTCTATTTGCCAGTTATCAATCAAGCTGGTTGCCATAATCTTGGTTTTTTTGAGGTTTAACTGCAACCCAGCTTTTGCACTTTCTTCTTTCACCTTTGTCATAAGGCTCCTCAGCTCCTCCTCGCTTTCAGCCATCAAAGTGGTGTCATCTGCATATCTGAGATTGTTAATGTTTCTTCCTGCGATTTTAACTCCAGCCTTGGATTTGTCAAGCCCAGCACGTCGCATGATGTGTTCTGCATACAAGTTGAATAGGTAAGGTGAGAGTATACAACCCTGCCGTACTCCTTTCCCAATCTTAAACCAGTCCGTTGTTCCGTGGTCTGTTCTTACCGTTGCTACTTGTTCGTTATACAGATTCCTCAGGAGGCAGACAAGATGACTTGGTATCCCCATACCACCAAGAACTTGCCACAGTTTGTTATGATCCACACAGTCAAAGGCTTTAGAATAGTGTGTGTGTGTGTGTGTGTGTGTGTGTGTGTGTGTGTGTGTGTGTGTGTATATATATATATTCTTCTTTCACCCTCTTCATGCCTGAAATGCCCCTTAATTTCTCAATTACCCTTCCACCTAAAATTGTTCCCTTTCCCCCTGATTTTAAATCCACAAACAAATACATCATTTTTCTCTGTCTCTTTCAAATATTCTATCAAAGGTTTCCATTCCAACATAAATGTGACTGTTGACCTTTCTCTCATTATCGCTGTACGTTTTGCCATCTCTGCCAGTTCCAACATCTTCAACATCCATTCCTCCACTGTCGGTATTTCTGGGTCTTTCCAGTTCTGTGCAAAAAGCAATTTTGCTGCCGTCACCATATACAAAAACAATTTTCCCCCTTCTCTTTTGTTTGATTGTCCATTAGTCCAAGTAAGAACGCTTCTGGTTTCATTTCTATATTTGTTTTCAATATTTTTTGAATTAAAGAATGTATCTGAATCCAAAATGTCTTGGCTTCTTTACAAGTCCACCAAAGATGATACAAGGTTCCTTCCTCTTTTTTACATTTCCAACAGTTACTTGAAGCCCCTTTAAACATTTTTGCTAATTTTACAGGTGACATATACCATCTATACATCATCTTATAAAAATTCTCTTTAAGCTTTGCACACAATGTAAATTTTAAACCCTTTCCCCACTTATTTTCCCATTCTTCCATTAAAATATTATGTCCAACATTCTGTGCCCATTTTATCATACAATCCTTTACTTGTTTGTCCTCCATCTCATATCTTAACAACAATTTATACATCTTTGCAACAACATATTCATCGTTTGTACATAATATTTCAAATTCAGATTTTGTTTGTTCAAATCCATGATTTTTCTTGTCTATTTTAAATCTTTTCATAATTTGTACATAAGAAAACCATTGACATGTATGACCTTCTTTCAACAATTCTTCCCTTGTTTTTAACTTATATCCACCTAGCGACAGTTGTAAAACATCATTACATGTCAACCATTTATGCATACTTGTAAAGTCCCTTCTATTAAAAGCCTCTTGCATCGATATCCATAATAGTGTTTTCTGGCACAATCTTGGTTTATATTTATTCCATATTCTTAGAATAGCACGTCTTACATAATGGTTGTTAAATTCCACATTCACCTTTGCTTTGTCATACCACAGGAAAATTATTGTGCATTTTTGTATGCATTTCCCTTTAAGTAAGCACTTCTGCATGAATTTCTCCTCATGTAAGTACTTTATTTCTCGTAATGGACACAAAGGTACCCCTAATAGATACTAAAAACATCCTAAAAGCATCCTAAAAGCATCCTAAAAATACATACATTTTGTATGCAATTTCCCCAAATATATGTACTTATTTTTGGAGGGGAGAACTGCATTGCAAATTTTGGAGAAGTCTGGGAAGTGCAAATTAGGGATGATGATGATGATGATGATGATGATGATGATGATGCAAACCAAACAAATTTCTCCACCATCCTAAGCAACCAAGTATTTCACTATTCAGTGAGTGATTGACTGACTTATTTTTACCCTCTTTTGATCCCTCTTTCTAGGGGCTTGCCATTTTTTTCTGTAACTGTACAGGACTTTCAAGACATGCCCATTGAAAACAATGTACAGTTGATGTTATGGTAGAGTATTTAAGGCTGCACTGCTATAACCATTTACGTGGCATTAAGCCTCATTGGACCCAATAGGCTTATTTTGAGCAAACATGGGGTTGTGCTGTGAAAATATTACTACTACTCAATTATATAAGACATTCAAATGTTCAGAGTTTTTCTCAGAAGTCTTCACAACTGTCCTCTAAAGTAGGACATTTGTTGTTGTTGTTGTTGTTGTTGTTACCACCACTTTGTAGCAGGAGCAAACAAGAGAATATTGGTTTTCCTGAGACAATCTAGTGAGTTCATAGCTGCAGTGAGATCTAAACATCTCATAGTTCCTACTCCTTGGATTTAGGCTGACTTTTTTTATTCCTACAGTTAGGGATAAGTCAGAAGTTGCTTTGGGTCTTCTTATAAGTTGCAGGTGAAGAAAGAAAGAAAGAAAGAAAGAAAGAAAGAAAGAAAGAAAGAAAGAAAGAAAGAAAGAAGACACAGCTATTCTTCAACAGGTTTAAGTGGTTAAATAAACGTATGCCTACCTTACCAAATTTATGAACATGAGTGAAGTGGCCATTTTAAGTTGGGTAACATCACATCGAAGAGAGTCCCACATCTTGTAATAGGGCAGATTTACATGGGAAAGAAAGTGTGCAGTGAATTAAGAATCAGATTCGCATGGTAAGCTTATGATATATTAACAGCTACCACACAAAGCAATTCGAAGCAATCCTGCACCAGATATACTCCAGTTTCAATTTTGGGGTGAAACTAAACATGTTGGTGGGATGGCAATGTTTCTTGAAAGGACTTAGGTCAAATATGCACTGACCTTTCTCAATCCAGTTCATGCTATGGCTTCCCTTGGCTACTGCTGCTGCTTCAGAGCCATTCCTCTCTCCACCCCCACCCCCACCCCGGCTGCTGCTGCTGCTGCTGTTGCTGCATTCTTCTTAGATCAGACACATGAGTGATGTTTACTCACTCAAGGATCAGATCATGAATGGGTTCATGTCACAACATTATGTAACCAATCAGATTGGACTGTTTGATGATGTCACTGATGGCAATAAAAATGAATGAACAAACATTTAGGGATGTAGGAAAAAATGCCTCTCAACACAAGGCTCTTCCCTCCTTTGTTTGTTTGTTTGGCACTGACAAAAAATGTTCACAAAAGACTATGAAGAGCAGCCTTCCCAAATATGTCATCTTGCCATTGGCCATGCTGGCTAGGAATTATGGATGGTGCAGTCCAACACATCTGGACTTTGCCAGGCTAGGAAGGCTGTTAAAATATAGTGGTCCATTTCCAATTCAGTTCATATGGAGGCCAGAATGTGTCAACTGGGCCAAGGATGCAGCAGGCCAGAAACATGTCCAGAGCAACTCTTATAGAGGAACGGGCACACGTTGCCCACACCTGCCTTACAGAATCAGTGAGTTGGATGGCACTGTAAGGGACATGCATCACAAGAGGTTATGTTACGTGCAAGTAGTTCTCCTACTCTAGGAGGCTGCTTAAACAATCTCTTCCACTCTAGAGGTCCTTCCTAAATCAAGGTCTGCATCAGATGTTGAAGTATGCAAATAGAAACAAAAAGAAGGCTGTGTTGTTAAAACAACCACTTCTGTTGCCATTTCAAAGTAACTGAACGTGAATACATGCTTGGCAAAAACCAGTTTCTAAGGTGTCACACAACGCCTTTGATCTTTTTCCTTTTTTAAGCCAAAGCTTAACACAACTGGAGCAAGTACTATGGATAGTATTTTCTTGTGAACTATTCAGGTGTCCTGTGGTAGTACTAAGAAAGGGGATCATGCCTTTGCATTTGTGGGAGTCAAGGTCAACAAAACCCCAGGCCAGGCTGTTGATTCATGATAACAGCTGCAGATGGAGAAACTTGCTGACAAGGTTGTAAACTTTGCTAAACAGTAATTGCTAATTAGTACTAGGGAGGTACTCACAGATGTTGTGTTTACAATACAGGAGACCCATTTATTATCCAAACTTTGTTTATCTGATTGGCAGTTTGCACAAACCTGCCAGCACACTGGGAGAAGCCTTAGCCTGGATATGTGATGAAGCAGATACACAATTGCTATCTCTATGCATCCACAAACTGTTTTTTTCAATGCACATCACCCCTGATAACAGTTTAGAAACCTTCTTAGTATTGCATTAATTTTCCATATGATTATTTTATAATGAACTTAATATTAGATCATACATTGTGGGATGGGATCCATGGGTTATTTCTATAAAACTCATTCAGATAACCGTGGTGTCATGGCAAATTCTGAAGTGCAAATATCCATCATGACAGTTCCCATAAGCCTGGATCCATTACACCACTGAGATATCTTTTGTGTGACAGCCCTGTTATAGTCATATTAATTATTGAATCGTATTAATTACTTACCAACATTAAAAAGGCCTACTCACTGTACAAATGCCCCTTTGGATACCATGTATAATCTGTTTATTTTAGTCATCAGTCACACAGTGGGCTAAACGTCTCTCCATTGTGAGTGCTTTGCTGGCCTCCAAAGGGAGTACGCTTCAAGTCTCCACCCCTAAGCTGATCCCACCAAACTTTATCCTGGCTACACCCATCCTTTTAACTCCTCGCCCCCAGCTTCAGCCATGATAGCCCAGTGGACTCTCCATGTCCAGAGGCAGTAATGTCTCTGGGTACAAAATACCGGAGATAAACAAGGCGAGAACACTATTAATCAAAGGAAGAGTCACATACAACACAAGAGGAAAGAAAACAAGATACATAAACTCCCATCCCTTCTTTTGCTGAAGAATAGTTATGCCAGGTCTAGTTTGATATAGACGGTGTCTCTAATCTTGCAGCCTCCCTGGGAAATGAAGAGGTTTGGGATCTGCTTGATCCATACTGCCCCACCCTCAGAATGATCAGTTTGAGCGGCCTCCCACCAGTGGGAACAGCTACTACCATTGGCATAACTGGTGCTTCTGAGGCACATGCATCCACCCCATTCGGTGGTGGAGAATCACCTCTACTCTGTCCCACTCCTCCAACACACACACCACAATGGCTGTCCAAGGGAGTTTGGATTTCCCTGCCCAATGTACATTCACTTTAATCGGCTTCACCCAGGATCATTTTATATCAAATGAATGGGTTGGTTATTAAGTGGCACAAGGCAAGTATCCTCTTCTTTTAGGGCATGCATGTTGATCCTTAACTCATCTAAGTTTTTTAGTGCAAAACGAAGAGGGGTGGAAAGGTTTATTCTCAATGAATTGATCTCGAGCAAACACAGAGATGGTTCATCACAAAGATCCAACAGAAACAGACACAACCTGGACAGAAACGTGCAACACTAAGGTTTTCTCAATTGAATGCAACCTCCGAAAGAGGCCCTGTTCTTCAGCTGGCAGCGCTTCTGTGCTCTAAAGAAGCGAGTGTCCAAAGCCTATGGCATGCTGACTGGATTAAGCTTCTGTCCCAGATCCAGAAACATTGATCCAAATCTCTTTGTTTCCATCAGTGTATGGAGCAGCAGTGTTGCCTATCACATGAGCGGGATAAAGAGACTGGAAGAATAGGCCCAGCAACTGCAAAGGGCATTTGGGATGAGTCAGCAAATGATTACAGCAGTGACTGAGGGCCATAGCCAAAGTTAAACTCTCCGCAAGAACCAAGAGCATAATGTGTGGGCAGTGCTGTCATGTGAATGGTGAGTCAAGTTTGCAGGGCAGATTTCCACCTTCTTTTTCAGTCTCCATCATTGAGTTCAACAGAGTAAAAAGAAAACAGAGAAAGACCCATGATGTCACCCAGCTTGTTATCAGCATACCCAGCCAATGCAGAACAGGCGCATGTAATTAATGCATTGCTCAAACTACGATGTGTAGTTTCTTTGTGACTGTGAAATGATCAACTGTTTACAAGTATCCTCAGGTTAGAGCCATCACTTACGCTGTATACAGAACATAGTGTCTTGGTTTGTACCATACCACCTTTTGTAGCTCTGAGAGCCAGTGGGATACAGCAGCTAGAGTACTGGCAGGACCGGCCCAACCATTTGGCAGAGTGAGACAACCACTTCAGGTGGGAGGTGCTGGGGGGCAGCAGCTACTCAGCTGTTCCTCCTGAACCCCACATTCATTCCCCTCTATTAGAGGGCAGAGCTATTGTATGTGTGCCACACAGCCTGCCCTGCACCCTTTAAGCTAGCCTACCAGCTCTTTGGTACAGACAAAGATACTATCCCATTGCCAGTGTTGAAGTAGGATTCAACTGCCGGTCCAGTCAGCTTCTGTACATGAAAGGGGGGCAGGGAGGTGGCATCTTGTCCTTTGCCTCAAGTAGCGAAATGTTGGCTTGTTTGTGGGACCCTCTTGCTCAAATTCCCCATCAGCCAGTGAGCTAACAGTATGGCTTTAGGCGTGTCACTGTTTCTCTGCCACAACTACCTCCCAGGTAAAATGCTCCTATAACAAATGTAGGTGTTCATTTACCATTCGACTTGCAATGTGAGTTCATCAAGCTGTGTCCCATTAATTTATCTTTAAAAATGTTCACATCCACTGAATAATCTGGGTTAGAGCACACAAAGAAGTCTTCCAGACATCCACCTGCCTTCCACCCGCATATCATCAGCTTAATGCATGATTCCAAAATTGTGTGATTGGACTTAAATGTAATGATTAATGTTATTTGAGTTTCTTGTTTGCAGATTATATGACGGTGTACTGAGCACATGAATTTGTGGCATACAAGGCATACTTAGATTCATGATGGAAATAATTATGGCTATGTCTAGGAAAAATAAAATGTCATAATTTCTCTGTTTCTCTCCTCTCCTCTTATATAATATTATAAGGAGCAGACGCTCCTCCCAATGCTGGCCACACACCACCTGCATCCTGCTGTTCTCTCCAAAAAGAGATAACAGTGGAGATTTCCCTGAGGGGGAGAGGGAGTGGTGTAGAGGGGGAATCCCCACTGCTATCTCCAATCTGAGATCAGAAATAACAGTGGAGATTCCTCCATGGAGTGGGGTTGTGAGGCCAAGCCCTGCCTCCTAAAGGAACCCAAGGAGGCTCCTCAGCCTAAATGAAGACTCTCTGTGGGCCAGAATTAGACCCTTGGGCTGGAGGTTCTGCATCACTGTCTTATAGCCTTCAAGATGACAGCTCTGGGGTATGTGGGAGAAGCTGAAAAAAGGTTCTGTTGCCTGCCCCTGTAGTCCTGAATTGGCAGCTCTGCTGTGGGCATGGTGGAGGCAGGCTGTCATCAGAATGGTGGATGGCAGCTGATAGGATAGCAGCTACCCATCCTTTGCTGAGCCCCACCTCTATAAGCTGGAGGCATTGGAAGAGGGGAAAGATAGGAAGTTAAACTATGGACTTTGCTATATGGTGATGGCTACCAACTTGGATGGCTTTAAAAGGGGGTTAGACGAATTCCTGGAGGAGAAGACTATCAATGGTGACTAGTCCTGATGGCTGCATGCTGCCTCCAGTATCAGAAGTAGTATGCCTGTACACTGGTTGCTGGGGAACATGGGTGGGAGGGTGCTGTTGCACTCATGTCCTGCTTGTGGATTTCCTGTGGGCAGCTGGTTGGCCATTTTGCAAACAGAATGCTGGTCTAGATGGACCTTAGTCTGATCTAGTATGGCTCTTCTTGCATTCTTATGTTTATTTGGAATTAAGACTTAAAGTATTCAATGGAGCTTACTCCTAAATCAGTACACATAGGATTGCATTGTTACCGTTCTTCTTATCTCTAGATATCTGTTTCAATAACAGTTACACACACAAACACACACACACACACACACACACACACACACACACACACACACACATATATATATATATATATATATATATATATATATATACATACACACCAAAGGGGGATCTACACTTTTGTTTTTAAAGTGCTTTAAAGCACTTTGAAAATGTTTTGAAAACTGTATATGCACTGTGTCCTGGGCCCCAACAGTTGTCCAAACTGTTATAAAGCGCTTTAAAGCAGTAGTGTAGATCCCCCGCAAGTGTGACAGCTGCTTTTGAACAGAAATAGCTTTCTGAAATCACAACCAGTTTCGGTAATTAAAAGTAAAGCATTTTTTTTTAAAAAAAAAGCATGAGTGAAAGTGTATTTGCATCTTAATCACTGCCTTTGTTAGTGCTGCACGGCTGTGTCCAACAACAAAACGGGGAATTTCCGGACTTGAAAAATATTAACCCTCATCTGCAGTGGCACTTTTCCTCTTCTCAGAACATTAAAGTGTAGGCTGCGTGCAAGGTTTTTGAGTGCCCTGAATGTTCCCACTACCCCCCCCCCCCACACACACACTTTTCTATCATCTTGATCAGATCCCCTGTTGGGAAGACAGCTGGTCCATAGAACAATGCACCTTTGCTCTAGAAATAATCTGTGAGCCTATTTTCACTTGAAGCAAACCAGATGTGATTTAGGAGATCCTTCATCAAGATCTACAATTTAAAAAGAAGATCAATTTCAGGGGCAAAGGATCTGGTGAAAACTACAGAGCTGGGGTAAGGGACGAATCCTTTTCACAGTATCGTATTCCGATGAAATCTCTCCCTTGAAGGACCTATATGTTGAATGGCAGGGTAAGGCAACCTTTGGGGCCCCTGGACACATTTGGCAATTTGAAAAACTGTTCTGGGCACCACCACAAAATGGCTGTCATGAGAGGCATGGCAAAGGAAAAATAACCAGCCCAAAAGACTGAGTACAAGCCAAAGGTAGGATCTGAGCCCCAAAACACTAAAGAACTTCTTTGAACCCACAGTTTTCAGCATCAACAGAAAGCTATTTCACACAATCCTACTGGCTGGAAGGAAATAGGATGTTGTTGTTGTTGTTGTTGTTTAAGTGGCAGAGGTTGAGAACTTTGGTGGGCACCCAGTAAAATGTCCAGAGGTCCATTGGTATCCACTAGCATCATGGTTGCTTTTCCCTGTTCAATGGCTTTAAAAAAATCAATCAGGACAGATATTTTTATGGTACCTTACCCATATAGAATGTGGGTAATGGAGGACGTATTGCCCTCACTCTGAATTAGCTTTGTTTAACCTAAGTAACATCACATAGCCAAAAATGACTAACTACAAGATGACCTTTGTTCCTAAGGGGAAAGTTCTCACTTGTCCAATAAGTGCCAGACCAGCTATGAGCAATGCTCTCAGCTTGAGGTTACCCTAGAAGGGGAGGGGGACAGTGCATTTTGATTAGGGGTGTGCACGGACCCCCCGCTCCGCTTCTCTTCCAGATCCATGATTTGCAGATCGAGCCGCTTCACTCCGCCCCCGCTCCACCTTTGTCTGCTCCGCTCCGCTGCGGAGCTCCGGATCCGGATCGGAGCTCCGTTTTCCCCCCCCATAGGCTTGCATTAAGCTAAAAAAGTATACAACTTTTTTTCTGTTAAAATTAGAAACCTCAAGTTTGGCACCATAACACCTCATGGAGGTATACACACACATGCCAAGACTCAAGGCAATCCCATCATCCCCTGATTTTTGGGGAATTTATGAAAATTGGGCACCCCATTCACACCCCTTTCAATAGCTCCGTCAATTTGCATGTTAGAAACCTCAAACTCGCCACGATGACAGCATATCCAGGGATACACATGCACACCAAGACTCATGGCAGTCCCATCATCCCCTGATTTTTGGGGAATTTATGAAAATCGGGCACCCCATTCACACCCCTTTCGATAGCTCCGTCAATGTGCACGTTAAAAACCTCAAACTCACCACCATGATAGCTTATCCAGGGATACACATGCACACCCAGACTCAAGGCAGTCCCATCATCCCCTGATTTTTGGGGAATTTATGAAAATTGGGCACCCCATTTGCAGACGTGGACTGTTCTCTGACATTTGGACAGATAAAAAAAGGGAAGTGGGCACACTCGCAGATGCCATCTAGACCCACAATCATGCCAAGGTACAAGGCAATCCCATCATCCCCTGATTTTTGGCAGGGCTTAAACCTGCAAACAGCTCAATGGGTCCATTTCAAATGAAATCCCAACATGCCATGAATTGGGGAGTAGAGATCAGCCTAAATGAATCTTCTTCCACACTTGAAAAATGGATTTGGAACTTTCAAAACTCTAAGTGAGCGCAGGAAGGACTTCTCCCCTGAGTCAAAGCCAGACACAAACCATCCCTGCAAGGCGGGCAGGGGAGGAGGGAGGGAAGGCAGGCAGGCAGCAGACATTCTGGGGGCATAAGGAAGTGAGCCAAGGATAAGCCTGTAATGCATATAAAATGGAATAAATAAATAAATAAACAAAGGAGGGGTGGAATTAAAAGCAGCAGTGTTGCTGAATAAACAACAAGAAGAACTTTTAAAAAAAGGCTATATCTGTCTTTTACCAGTAATAACGGGGGTGGGTGGACGTGCCCAGATGGGGAATCATTGGCCAATTTAACTGGTCCTGTCTAAGAACCAGTCTTTTAAGAAGCAAAGCTCTCACTTCAATTCATGATAGGCATTGCTCCACTGGGTTACTCTCTTTGGAGGGCTCTGATGGCCCTCCAAGTACAGGAGAGAGTGAGGGCACGTCCACATGCCCTAGGGGAGCTCATCCCCTTGCACCACATCTTTTCAGTTGTTTCCCAAAGTTAGGGTAGGTAGCAGTGCTGTGTTTCTATCTCTTATTATTGGCTTAGTATATGATTTCAGGTGGTGTTTGTGCATTTGGTGGGGCTACTCTTTTAAAAAACACTGGGAAAAGTCCGTTCAGACTAAGAAAGAGAAGTTCCCAGAATCCCAAGTTACCCGTTTTGCCTGTCCCCTCCTCCAACTTTGGGATCATGTGATCATGACCGGGAGTTGACTCTGCCCCTCAGCAATCGAAAAGGTAATCTTTTTCCCGCCTTTGCCCTACTTTTTTAAAAATTCTAGCAAGCGAACTGCACCATGCAGAGAGCTGAGAGTAGGCTCAAAATGACCCCCAGCCATGACTCTCTAAGCACAAGAAGTTTCAGAAAGATAGCTTCAAAAACAACACAGTTATCCCCTTTTCTTTTCCACAATGCAATCCTATGGGCGAAATGTTTCAAAATGGCGATCGGATCGGTCCGCGGAAAGAGAAGCGCTCCGAAAATTGGCTCTTCTCTTCGCCTTGCTTCTAGGGGTCCCCGGTCCACTTCTACTCCGCCTCTGGGCAAGGCGGAGCAGGCCAATTCGCTTCTGCTTCTACGCTTCTAATCGGAGCGGAGCACATCCCTAATTTTGATTGTAACAGTACCTTGGAAATTGTGAGTACAAGATCCCCTAAATGGCGACTACACCTTTCCTTTACCTTCTTTTTAGGGCTGCCAACTTACATTCTGGCAGAGCATTCAGCAGCTGTGTGGCAAGTAGAAACTCAGCAGAAACACAGCCTAGAGGTGTTTCTTACCATCACTTTAAAAACTTGATGACACTGAGAGGATCCAGCTGCACCATTACATCAAGTAGGCCCACATTTCTTTCCCATCTGCTCTGAGGCAAAGCTATTCCTAGAGCAAGGAAATGAGGTTGGGGGGAAAGGCCTATGGGAACAGTAAGGGCAGGCGGTACATGGCTGCATCCCCTCTCTGTGCTGCAGAGATTTTAAATCAGGGGTGTTGAACCTCACCCCACAGACTATTTCCAGCTCACCAATCTGGCCCTCCAGGATTCCCAGAAGGTCCACCTCCTCGCCCTGGTCCCTCCTCCTTCCTGATGACCAGGAATCATTTGATGGTTTCATAGTTCTTCCATGTTTTCATTTTCAGTCGTGTGTGTGTGTGTGTGTGTGTGTGTGTGTGTGTGTGTGTGTGTGTGTGTTTCCTATGGCTAAATTTGCATAGAATTATGGAGAGTAAAAAAAAACTCGTCTGCAAGTCCGCAGAATCTGTGTGACCTGGGAAAAGTCAATCCATTGCAGAGTCCATGAGTCAGACCCATAGAAATCATGTGAATGCATTGCAGATTTTTTGGACATCCCTGACTTACACTGCAACAATTTGTTGCAGGGCCCCAATTGTTCCTGCTATTTCTGATGTTAAGGCATCAGTGGAGTTCCTTACATAGCTAAAATGGATACTCCTGCACAAGAGAGGTCTTAGAATACTTAGGAAAACACCAAAGTCTGCAAGCATACAAAAATATATGACAGAAACCAGAAAAAAAAATCTAGGAAAATCCCACCCACCCCTCCAGAGGAGAATGTTCAGTGGGCATGAAATTCTGGCTGGCTGACTGTGTGTGAGTGAGAGATGGGGAGAGAGAATGGAAAATTGGTCCTGGGGTGAAATGGAATGGAGTGGTCGGTATCTGGAACGATAGCAGTCCACAGTGCAACATTTTGCTACAGGTCCCAATTGTCTGAAGCTAGTAGCTAATCTACTCACTTTTAAAAAGCCCTGGGATGATCAGGGGTATTGGGAAGAGAAGTGCAAAGCAATGACATGATTACTCAACAGGATTCTGGCGAAACATTAACCTTGTTGATGGTTGATGATTAGAACTAAGAGAGAAACTCTGAAAGTTTCAGCCGACAAGTGGGTGGTTGTTTTGTTTTGCAAATGATGCCAGTGCATGGAGAAGTAAAGGAAGTGTTTTGATCAAGGGAATTTTATGTACTGGTGAACATGCCCACCCCCTCATTGCCAGAAATCCCCAGAAAGTAACATTCAGGATTTGTTCACCTATTAAGATGAAGGAACATAACTTCTTTGGTAAATAGGACCCATTCTTCTCTCTTAAGGCTCTACTCAGTCTCCCCTTCATCACTCATCCAAAATGCCTTTCCTTTGGATGTTTATAAATGTAGTGCAGACTGACATCTATACGTTTCTTGAAATTTATGCCCCATCTTTTCAATCTTAAACTAAAGCAGAGAAACTGGAGGATTGTCTGTGCCCACAGCATTTTTCTAACTTTTTTGTAACCGGCCAGGAAGCGAAGTCTTTTGGGTTCCCCTTCCTTCAAAGTCAAAAGTAACGGCAGCCATTCCTGCTCCTTCTTGTCCTTTCCTCTTAAATCGATCAATTTCCACACCTGCAGTCCACCATTGCCACCAGGACCCAAGCCTTCCATGCCCCTACTCTGCCCTTTCCACAGCAACACCTTCAATTCCTTATTTGGTAAACGACGACTTCCCCAATCTTCATTTCTTAGTTAGAACCACTGTACTGGTACAAGTCCAGGAGATGGGTGTACTAACAAAGCCATTTCTTTCTTCTGTAACAAGTTTGCATATGTTTTTATGAACAAAAACCACTAAAAAAAATTAAGTATATGCTTTTGGACTTTTAATGAGTGTTTGAACTAATTTCCCCACATTTAGAAGCAAGAACATAAGAGCCGTGTTGAATCATACCAAGGGGCCATCCATCAAGTCCAGCATTCTGTTCACACAGCGGCTGACCAGCTGCCCATGGGAAACCCACAAGCAGGACATGAGTGCAGCAGCTCCCTCCCACCCATGTTTCCCAGTAACTGCTGTACATAGGCATACTGCATGTGATACTGGAGGTAGCAGCCGTCAGGACTAGTAGCCATTGTCCTCCATGAATTTGTCTAATCACCTTTTAAAGCCACCATACTTGGCAGCCAGCACTACATCTTGCTGCAGTTAATTCCATTACTTAGCTATGCCTTGTGGGGGGAAAGTACATCCTTTCCCCCCTTTCCTGAATCAAGTAGTTATTCTACACTTTGTTAGAAGCTTAGGGCATAAATAAGAACATAAGAACACAAGAAGAGCCATGCAAGATCAGAACAAGGGTCCATCTAGTCCAGCACTCTGTGCACACAACAGCCAAACAGCTATCGACCAGGAACCCGCAAGAAGGATACAGCGCTACAGCAACCCATGTCCCCCAGCAACTGGTGTATATAGGCTTACTGCCTCTGATACTGGAGGTAACAAACAGCCATCAGGAATAATAGCCTTCTCCTCCAGGAATTTATCCAACCCCCTTTTAAAACCATCCAAATTGGTGGCCATCACTACACCTTGTGGTAGTGAATTCCAAATCTGCCATGTGCATTCCACACCTCTGTTTAAAGGGCATCTTAGAGCCATGTTCATTGTTCCATATATATATATATATATATATATATATATATATATATATGCGGGAATGAAGCAACAGGTAAACTTCCCACCATTATTTTCCTGGGCTTAATTCCCCCTATACTACTGTTTCACCACCACCATGGAAAACACGCATACTGTATGATCCTGAAGCTGCTCTTAATTTTTTTTAAAAAAAATAAACTTAGCTCCTTCCATCTCACCTACTTTGTCCCTTAGCCAGTCACTACCAGAGATGTTATCACATGACTTTACATATTGCAATGTCAAGGAAAAATAATTGCAGTGACTGAGATGGAAAGAGATTTTGAAAAGTTTCATGAAGCAATTGCTTTGAGGCGGTCCACTTCCTCACACCCCTAGCTGGGGTCAGGAATGGATGAAATAGTCTTTCCAGGCAATGATTCAGAACAGTGGGTGGCAACGGGCTGATATTTAACTGCACAGTCAGTGGGTGAGAAAATGAGAGGTGAGGAGGGGAAGAGGGCAAACCTCTGGCCGCTTTCCTCCTTGCAATCTGCAATTGTTTATGCGTTGCTTTCCGGGATGAGAAGCCCCCTGGCAATTGACACAGAAGGAAGAGGAGGAATGTTACCCAAACTTCTGCTGAAGCAAACGAATCCAGCTTGGTATAGCAGTTCTAAGTAATGTTCCTCAGTCGGTAGGAAACTCTTCACTTTGAAACCTGCAGAGCATAATGAGTTCAGGGCTGGGCAGAGGGGGGGGGGGCAGTGAGGCTAGTTGGCATGGTCCTATGATTTTGAGGGGGCCTACTCCGAGTCCTCCTGGGCAAAGTTGCTTGATTTTTCTGTTGTTGATGATGAATTTTCCCAAAGAAAAGCACGTAAAGCATTTCTGAATGTGAAGAAGTGATGTCTTATACACATCTTGAATAAAAGTGCTTGCCATTACCTTTTTAATATAAATCGTTCTAGTTCATACGTGTTTAACTGATTGAAAAATACTTAATGAGCAGTTTGAAATGGGGCCTACATTTCCTATCTGGGCCAGGCCTATTACCAGCATTGCCTGGCCCTGAATGAGTTTGCCTTCTTTCTTTCTTTCTTTCTTTTTAACAAATCCCTTCAATTCCATTAAGTTCTATAGAACAGGTCCTACTCCTCCAAAATGTTGCTCACCCTGCCCCATTTTTAAGTACAGGTAGCCTGTGGGTCGCACAGGTGAAGGCAAGACATCACAGGGTCCCCTGAAGCAGCTTGTTCCCAGGAACATCTGACTCAGGAGGCTTCAGATCATCATCTAAAGAGGATTCCTCCACTGGGGAGGGGGATGACAATTTGTAACAGCATAATGTACACCACACCTCTGGTTAAAGCCCCCACCCCCCACCCCAGACCTGCATATACTCCCAAGTTTCGTGTCTGTGTGAACGAGAACATGCAGCAACAGAGATGCTTTTTAACTCGAGATGTGTGGCAATGAACCTGGAACCTCTTGCATGCTTTACTATCGATACAGTAAATCAGCAAGCGATACAGTCATTGCTTTACTACTGAGCTATGGTCCTTCCCCAATTATTTACATGGCTTTGAAAATGCAAAATTGTGCTCTACTGACTACAGCATGACATTATAGTACTGGAAAAGAGGGACTGTGTTAACCTAGGAAAAATTAAACAAAGCCTGAATTTGCAACGGTTGGGAAATGCCAAATACAGAATGATCTTTCTTCAGAAATGGAGGGAAGTTTAAACCCTGTGACTAGCACCCATTAGCCAAGTTCTTATGGTGGTGGTGATTTCAGGGCATCATAGACTTATAAAACTAGATGTCTCTTATTTCAGACATCACTCCTTCATTGAGGATAATAATGCATACTGATTTGGTTGCATAAAAAATTGATTTAGGATGCAATCCTATGTATGTTTACACAGAAAAATCTCCTACAACTCCCAACATGCCCCAGCTACTGGGAATACTGGGAGTTGTAGGACTCTTTTTCTGTCTGAATATGCATAGGATTGCACCTTTAGCTATCTTATGAATAAGTCAAGGCCCAGCCAAGGCGCCTCTTCAAGAAGTCTTCTGAAAACAGTACTCTGCCAACCATACAGTGCCTTCTACAGGTGGGACTTACAATTCATTTCTAAATTGTCCCAAGTTGGTGACTGATATACATTATGCAAATCAAGCAGATGCAAATCAAGCAGATCTATATATCATTTTTCCACGTGCAAAATGTATCATTGTCATAACTCACCTGGGGACTGTCTATACACCCTATTTGCCTTCTGGTGGCTGCGCAGTGGCGCTGCATTGGTTTTACAATGCAGCTGCCAACTTGCAGCCACCATGGAGCTTTTTCCCAAAGCTGTAAATTTTAAAAGTTGGGGACTTACCCCCATTTTTATTTTTATTTTTGCTTTGAAGTGAGGTCACCATGGTTCTTCCACCATGTGACATTGCTTTGGCGTCAAGCTGGGGGCATTCCGGGGCAGATGGTGACCGCTGATAGGTCACTGGAAGAGCGGGAAGGCCGGGCAGGGGGCAGGCCTGATGTGCCGAATGGCTGCCAGAAAGCCTGCACTCCCTCTAGCTGTGGGGATATCCTGCCCCCACCCTGCAGCTGAGATACCGCAGGGTTTCAAGAGGAAGGAGCAGCAAAGCAGCACCATGAAAACACACCCCTGTTCTCGTTGCCAGTGGCAAATATGTATTTGCATTTTCAAGGTGCCTGGATTTCTGGAAGGAATGGGTGGGAGGGGAAATGTTTTGCATGTTCTAAAAACAAATGAATGTTATTTCAATAAAATGTGCAGAACAGTGTGTGTGTGTGTGTGTGTGTGTGAATGTAGGTCTATATCATTTGATCTTTATTATTCCAGTTCTTTTTAATCATACTATGAGGCTCAGATGGGAAGAAATTAAAGGCAGGAGGCAGGGGAACCATAATCCCAAACCTACAACAACTGGAAAAGTAGCACAATATTATGATGACATTGGAATGTATAATTCCCCTCCCCTTCTTCTTAGTAGAAAAAAAAAGAATTTCCCCCCTTTAGAATACCTTTTCTTTTTCCTCCCCACTTCCTGTGGTTCCAGAGTGTCAGCTATTACCAGTCGAACCCTATGCCTGTTCACTCAAAAATAACCCCCACTGCATCCGACGGGGCATAGTCCCAGGCATACTTACCAGGAAATACATCCAAGTGGAACCCAGTGTGACTTCCTTTCAAGCAAATATGTTTTGACTGGGCTGCAGATCTTAATATCTCTTTTCCTGTCCCTGTGTATTTTTTAAAAATAAATAAATAAATTTATTGCCAGACATATCTTTAAATCCATAGCCCAGGTTGGACAACTGCAGCTGCAGTGTAATAAAGCGCATAAATAACATTTATGGCAAATCTGGCCTGACCCTGTATTGCCCTGAGGTACAGAAGCAGTGTCTTCTCATTAGCATGCAGAACACATCTCCCCTTAATGTCTGCTCATTTGTTCTCAGCTCTATAAATCTCCACAAAAGGGCAAGGCAGGGCTCCGGGAGAAAAAGGGGGCGGTGGGTTTAGGATGGGGCTGGAGGGAGACAGGGCTGAAGTTCACCCCCTGTATTCAACTTGCTCTGCCTCCAGCAGAAGGAATTATTCGGAGGAGGGACTGGAGTGAAGGGTCTTTAAGCAATTTTCAAAGATGTTTCCCCCCCTCTTCACGGACCAAAGCCAAGTGCACTGTGAGCTAGGAACTGTCTCTCATATAATCTCTGTGTGTAAATGGACCATTCTTGCTGATGTTGTATAATTTCATTCCAGGAGGTTTTTCCTTTGGAAGGAGAGGGTGAAAATTACAAGCACGCTCTCTTCCAAATAAGTAATCAGTGCCAAACACACTTGTTCAAGAACAATATCAAGATCACTATTTAACACACACATACATTCACCCATCTTGAATAGGATGAATTCAGAACAAAAGATTCTTTTTCTTTTGATCCAGCTATTCCTAATAGTGATAGACTAAGGGCACAATTCTATACATGTTTAGACAGAAAAAAGTCCTACATGCTGGCTGGGGAATATTGGGAGTTGTAAAACTTTATTATTATTTATTATACAACATGCTTTATTATACAACATGCATGGAATTGTGCCCTAAGAAAATAATAATAAAGGCTTGTTGTTTATTTATTTATTTATTTAGAATATTTATATACCGCTCCACATTGAAAAATTTCAGAGCGGTGTAAAAGATAAAATGAAAATAAAATCAGAATCAAATACTTAAAACAAATTTTAAAAGAAGCAAATACAGAGACTCTAGGCTGCATATTAAGGAAAGGCTTCCTGGAATAAAGATGTTTTCAGGAGGCGCCAAAAGGAGTACAAGGTTGGAGCCTGTCTGACCTCCAGAGGCAGGGAGTTCCACAGGAGGGGCGCCACCACGCTGAAGGCTCTTCCCCTGGTGGACTCCAATCGGAGGATGGATCTATGTGGAACCACCAGGAGCAGGCCCTCGGATGACCACAGTGACTGGGCAGGTTGGTTGGGGAGAAGGCGCTCTCTCAGGTATCCTGGTCCCAAGTTGTTGTTGTTGTTGTCGTCGTCATCATCTTACTTATTAGTTAACCTTCTATGGAACAGGACTGATATTTGAAATGCCCCACTTAAACATTTACAATAAAACTGATTAAAACAACAAAATAGAAAATTAAAACAATTGTCTAAAATAGAGCTCTTAGCCAACAACTTGAAAAGTCAGTATCTGCAAAATGATGAAAATGCTAAGGGGGAAAGGCTAGGTTTTCTCCTGTCTTTGCAATGGAAAAAAGAATGCATGTTTCTTAGAAAATCTCTGAGGGAACATCAGTTCACACATTCATGTTGATTTCCCAACAGCTGAATCCACAAACTTATTCTATTGTGAAGTGTTGTGCTTGGTAGGGATTTGAAAGTTCCAAGTTTGGCCCAGGATAGCTCATTCAGACAAGCAATGAAAGCCACTGTGTGATGCAACTATGATGGTGGTAAATATGTATCTATGAACCATGCATAAACTTACCTAATATCCACATTAATTTGAATCTATTCCTAAATGTAGCTACCATCAAAAGATAAGGAGATGTCACTTCATAAAATTTACCAATGGTGCAGTCAGGGCTGCATCTTGGGGTCAATGTTGAGGGTCCCACAGACCAGGAAGACCCTAAATGACCACCCAGAGAGCAACAGGTAATGAGCGCATCAGAAGCAAGCTCCATTTTATACTGATAGACATGATGGTGCCATGAATTTCAAATTCAAAGCTGTTCATGCTCAGTGTATTATTTTTTTAAAAAAACAGGGTTGACAAACACCTGTGTTGTGTGGTTCTAACATATCAGGGATGTAGAAGCAGTTGTAAAGCATGGAATGGCAGTTGGGGGCAGGGTGGAGAAGAGATATGTTAGTCATGTGCTTCATCTAGCTACCACCAAGATTCAGCATTTGAGGTTAACACATCAGGGGATATTGAAGTGCCCTCTCTACATAGCTCACTAGATAGTGTTGCCATACTAAGTTGGCTGCTTTCTGGGAGAGATCTTTCCTGAAGGAAAAGCCTTAATTCTAATCATTTTTTTATACCTGTTCACTGCCACATACACACCCATTCTGCTGCTGCTTCAGTGCCATTTCTAGGTCTGTCATCTTCCTAGGAATAGACACAGAGGCAATCTCAGCCAATTAGGGACCATGTAGTGAATGGGATGAGATCACAAAATGTGGCCAGTCAGACAGAGAGGCAATCTCAGCCAATTAGGGACCATGTAGTGAATGGGATGAGATCACAAAATGTGGCCAGTCAGAACGGACTAAATGGTGATGTCATGAAGGGAAATGACACTCAATAGACTCTCAATGGACAGATACTTTCATCCACTTTCTAGGCAATGCATAGAAACAAAAGGGAGGGGTGATTTAAAAACAAAAACAAAAAACATTAGCCCACCTTTTTGCTCAACCCCATTGCTCACACAGCCTCACTTATCAGATGGAAGAACTCCCTTATATTTCAGCTTCATACAATAATCTCACCACTGGTCTTATTATTAAACACCTAAAGAAAGTATCAGTGCTTAATTCTATGTGCTCTGTAGCTGGGGAATGAATTCATGTACTGTATGTCTTTTCCAAGGATATAAAATGTTTATTTTCATGGAAAATGGTGCTAACTAGTGCAACAGTCCTACATGTATTTATCCCCTATGCACATTCTTTCTTCCATGCCTCACTGAAAGTGAGAATTCAGTCCTCTACCACCCTACAGAGTCAATCTAAGCAATTTATCACAAAATTGGACCACTTGTGTAAGAAAAATGCTTGGCTACTTCACGAATTTATGCTGAACAAGCAGGTTTTCACTGGGGGAGCCAAATCTTGACAAGTCTTTTGCTGTCATCAGTCTCATGTGTTGTGTTTTTCGGCTGAAGAAGAGAAGCCATTATTCAACTCTTGACAAAAAGATGGAAAGGTGAATCAAATCAAATGGCAATGCAGTAGGTAAACCATCAGGGAAACATGTGGATGTAGCTGCCGAGAGTGTGTGGGGGGCATTTCTACACCAGCCCCAAAATGCAGGCTGGTCACAGATGAGTCCCTGTGCATCCAAATGACGCTCAGGGACTCCCGGGAGGAAGGAGGGACGAAAATGGGTTTTCCCAGAGATAAGTACTCCCTGGGAATATCTTATTCTTCCTGCGGTCTCAGGATCGTCCCAAGACCACAGGAAGTGTGGTCGCCCATCCCGGCTTCTTCCCTCCTCCCCGCAAGTAGCAGGGATCAGTAGAGGGAAGGAATCAGGCTGGGAGGAATCGGGGTGGGGGGAGCAGGGTCAGGTCTTTTTTTAAAAAAAAGAAACCTCACTTTTTGTTGGAGCGCACGTGCACTCAGCTCCTTTAAAAAAAATGGTGGGCATATAATATTAATGTGAGAAGAGGTATAGCAAAAACGAATGATTTTGAGGGAATTTGGAAACAGTTCCTAATATTTGTGTTTTCTAAGGGAAGTGGGAAACCACCAGCAGAAGAAAGTATGAGATTTTGGAAACAGGTGGTGATCCCGGGGTGGGGGGTGCACTTTTATGTTAAATATGATTATGTTAAATAGATTAAGCGAAAATATATGATATTAATGTTATTTAGCATTCATGTACTATGTTGTTGTTTTTTTAATTGTACTGATGTATGTTTAAGTATTGGAAAATTTTAAAAAAATGGTGGGCGTGACACCCTTCTTCCTCCCAGGATGTCGTGCCCACATAAATAATTAATTAAATAAATAAATAAATAAATAAAATAAAATACATTTAGACTAAGGGGAGGAACTCCCAATCAGGATATCATGAGATCCTCCCCCCTCCTTCTACACCACGCTGGTGTAGAAATGGCCAGAGAGAGATAGAGGGAATGTGTGTGCTAAGTATCAAATCTGACATGGCAAAAAATGTGCAATATGTTTATTCTTAAATTTTGGAATACAAGGGCGGTAAATAATGGTTAAAATGTAAAACTTTCCCCCCACATTATTGATAGTGCTCACAACATACAGTTTCCCTGCCCCAAAACAGGCTAATAAATGTTAATATATTTAGGGTGCTACCCTACTGGGTTGCTGTCCACTAAAGAGAGCCTCCAATCTCAGAGGCTTCCAAGTTTCCTATGTCCTGTTGGGCTGCTGCCAGAAGGGCAGAAGAAGTTGGCAGAGACAATTTCTGCCTCTCCATCCTTCTTTCTAAAAGTTTTCTTCTGGACAGGCCTCTGAGCCCATCTAGAGGAGTCACATTGCCAGGGTTTAGAGAAGCCATGGGATTTTGCAGATACCAGCCTGTCCTCTCTCTTCCTCTCCCAAACCACCGGAATGACCCTTTTTGACCTGAATGAGGTCATCCAAGATTGCTTTTGCAACATTGGAAAGGCGGTGCTTTCCACAATGGCTGTGAGGTGGTGGGCATCGGGGCAGGATCGGAACTTGAAATCCCACTCTTGAAGTTATGGTGATGTCTATATGGCTTTGGGAGGGGCGAATCTGAAAAATCCTATCTTCCTGGGATGCTCTTCCAGGGACACAGGATTACATGCTTACTTGAGTATTTGGTATCACTTTGTAGAGTTGAGGATTGCAGCTGGCAAGGGCATTCTGTTTCAATATTATCAAAGCTTTGCATCAAGATGAATCATGAGATTTTCTGAAAATCACAAAGATAACATAATTGCAATCTTACAATTTTTTTTGAACTGCCCAGAGAGCTTTGGCTGCTGGGTGTATAAAAATGCAATAAATAAATAAAATAAATAAACAATAAATAAATATTTCAAGTGCAATTTGGAAAATTATTTTTATTCTATGTTATTTTTCACAAGAACGAAACCAATAATCTTTTATTTCAATCAGCTCATGCATAAGAGGTTAATGCTTCTTCCAGGTGGGTGGCTCCTAGCACCAGCAAATAATTGCTCTTCCATTCTGCTACAAGCATTATGCAATATGCAATTGACTTTTCATGCTATTGAAAATAATGAAGCTTCCCCTTCCCCCCCCCCCCCGTACATTCCACTATATACCATCTACACCAGTGGGCATTGCATATCTACTGTGAGTGTGGAAGGGGAAGGTCCCCTTCAGTTGACCAGCCATTGGAAACTAAGCACACATTCCCCATAACCTTTGCAGTAGGTGTCATTTTATCACCCCATTTATTTTATTTAATTGATGCTTTATTAGCACTAAAACACTTTCCCCAGTTCTCTCTCTCAACTGCATCCATGCAATTGCACTGTAAGGTTATAGTCCCAGACAACCATGTCGCAGGTAGGGAAGAATTCCACAGCCAGAGGAATTTCAGAAGTTTTTATTGCAAGCAATCAGACATGTCTTGTCTGTCTAGCCAGATGATCACCTTCAATCATCATCATCATCATCAAAATGGCTGCACCCTCACTTCTCTCATAGCCTACATTATGGCTCTCTAGGCTTGTGATGTTTAATTTTTAGTTGAGCTGTATTTTTCAGTATTGTTTTAGATATAAAGATTAGCTATTTCAAGTTTCTCTCCATACAGGACAAGACAAGAACCTGAACTAATAAACAATCTGACGTTTCACTTGGCCATGCCCTCTCATAAAGATCCAAGATATTCGAATGAATATGTGCTAATGACTTACAGTACACTCTACCTACTTTATTTGTACACAGTTCCCATAGGACTTATATACAATGGAACTTCCTGATAGTGTGCCCATATAATACTAGTGGAGATGAGGAGGTACTCAGCGAACACAGTGTTTTCAGATGAGTAAAGAATAAGCAATGGAATATGCTGTTGCATATTCATCACATAGCGAGCATCAAAACTGATTGTAAAATTGGAACAGGAAATAAAAGAATTTCTTGGGGCGGCGGGAGAGAAGAAAGACGTTTAAAAAGCAAACCTTGCTGAGTAGGCATTTCAGTTAAAGGTCAGCAGGACAATGATCTGTTGCTTTGCTAGGGTGCACTCTGCATTGCCCCTAATTCCAAAATCTCCTCTGGGCAATCTCTCCATGTTGTGATAAACCTGATCTGACAGCCGTGTCCCCCTCTTTGGAGGGTTACCTTAATGAAGTTGTCTAGTAGGTAAAGACTTTATTAAAAGAGAAGGGCTACCTACTGAGAAGGCCCTGCAGCTGGGCAATCAGCTGAGCTTGCTCTTTCCAAGTGTGGAATAAAGCCCCACTTTTATTTTGGCTGATTCGTGATCAGGCCCATTGCATCCACTGATGGAAAATATAATGACGAGCAATGATCACAAAGTATGAGCCAAACAGCAAGATAGAAAGGGCTTTGCCAATAAAAGTCTGAAGTAGACTGGATCCAGAAAGCCTTTAAGGGCACAATCCCATGCATGTTTAGGCAGAAAAAAATCTTAGAACTTCCAGCTTTCCCCAGCCAGCCATATTGGCTGAGGAATGCTGGGAGTTGTAGGACTTTTTCTCTGTCTAAACATGCATGGAATTGCACCTTTAGATGGCAACTGATCATACCAGACTTGCTCTCCATACATGTGGATTGTAGTATTGTGTTTTTTAAAAAATGTGTTACCTGGTGAATTTTTGAAGACATAAGAGTAATATTGTGGGTAATGATTCAGTTTCACCAGAAGCAGCTAAAATGTTTGAATTGACAGCATTGTTCCTAGTTTTATTAGGTTTGCTAACTTATGAATCGGCCACAAAAGGAAACACATCACCCCAAAAAGAAGACAAGAAAGGACCTGAATTTGCATTAAATTTGCATGTGCTGTAGCGTACAAACCTAATCTAGTCATGTCTCTCAAACGAGACACCCCTAGAATTCCTTGAAGGACAGAATGGTCAAGCTGTGCTACAGGTTACACGTCTTAACCAGGAAATGAATGTAATTCATTACCCAAGCTGAAGACTAATTATCTACTTAAAAAGAAATTAACCAACCTTCCCCACAACCTGCTCTTCACCACAGCGTAAGGTCTGCTGGGGTGTTCCACACCTGCCTGCCTGCAGTATTGTGTAACATAAAAGCTACAACTTGAGGGTGAAGGGGTGGAGTTGATCAGGGCTGGGCCCATTCTTAATCTCTTCCTTGCTGCTCATATTTTATATGCAAAAGTAGTGCAATCATTTATTTCAGGTGTGTGTGTTTTGCTTAGCAACATGTAGTTATTTAACAAAAGATCACACAAATATCTGAACAGTGGTATCTTTTGACTTACAGGGTCTCTGGTCCCAACTGGAACAAAGCAGGAAAGCTAATCAATTCTTTCTCTTCAAGTAGGATAGGAATAATGTGTTGCTGAGGAACTCCATTGCAATGTTGTTGTTGCAGAAACTCTGGTCTTCGCACAGATCTCTAACTGCAGCACAACCAACTTTCATCTTTTTCCTCTTGGTGTAGATCAACCTGTTCCAATGTGGTATCCTCCAGATAGTTTTTGACTACAACCTGTCTAGCCAATCTGGGCAGTTGTTAGGGAAGATGGAGTCTAAAACATCTGGAGGCAGGAACCAGACATTAAAGTCTGATGTAGATCTTTGCCATGTATCTGTATGAATGTCTGAAAGGGGTCAGGTGGCATACATTCAATTCATATCCAGTACCTATCACCCTCCAACATTAAATTCTGCAGTAAATTCCTTGAGTTCTGTATTATCGGCACATAAAATATACAGGTAGTGCCACCAATCCATAAGGATTGGGGGAGAGTGTCTTCAGCCCATGTTGGACCTCTGTCTAGCTATGCTGCTAAAAGGTGTCATTGCAAGACAGCACATGTCATTCAGTATGCATGCAACTCCTTTGTTGAGGGAACTGCCCTGGCTGTCCATTGGCTCCTGGGCCAGGTTTAAAATTTTGGTAGTAGTGTATAAAGCCGTAAACAACTTGGGACCAGGATACTTGAGAGAGTGCCTTCTCCTTTACCAACCTGGTCACTGAAGTCATCAGAGGGCATGCTCCTGGTGGTTCTGCATGGACCTATGGCCGGACTGGAGTCTAACCTATGATGTAGCCCTGTTACTTGAGTTCAGCTGTGGAAATTGACCAGAGACACAACATTGGCTGAGCTCATATCATGCAATCTTAAAACAATTATAGTGATAAGGAACATGGCTATAGAGCAGGTGTGGAGGTGGATAAAATGAATAAGTAAAAGGTAAGCAGCAAAATCCTATACCTACTACTCAGAAGTAAGTCCTGTCCCATCAAGGTCAATGGTGCCTACACCCAGGTGAATGACCATAGAATTGCAGCCTAAACATATTTAAACCTACAAAGGTCCTATTACTAGACCAGTCTTATTGAAGCTTCTGGGGCCTCAGTAAGCAAGCTCTGGTTGCAGTGTGTATGTGTCATGTCTGCAACCAAAGCCACCATAAATAAGGCAGTCAGACAACCCTCCCCAAATTATCCCATCACTGGTGAACGCTTTGGTGTAGCAACCTACTATTTATTCCAAAGTAACATATCAAGTTGTCATTTGCTTGCTGGTGAAGACTTGTCTTGAAGAGACTGGATCCTTCCTCATCTCCACTGGGAATTAAGCGAGTCTGTTCTGTTTGTGAAAAGAGGTGCCGCCGTGTCACTCTTGACACATCCCTCCAGGAGCTGCCAATCTGCAGGAAAACCTCCCACTAAGAGGAAAAGGCGACCTTTGAAGAGCACCTGACGGAGGGAGGGGGAAACGAGACCTCATTCTCCATTCAAAACACAGGCGCTGTCTGAAACCTGCAAAGCAACTGAGTCTCAGGGTAATGTCTGTGGAAGTTGTTCCCAGGATGTAACATTCCTTGGGCTCTGGTTTTCATTATATCTACAGACTGTGTTTCATTTTATGATTGTTCCCTTAAACAACAGTCCTCTGGGGCAGAATTATGCCTTGCTGTTGTGACTTCAAGACAAGGGAATTTTTTAAAACTCCTTTCTTCCTGGTGGGGATGAGCAGCAGATATTTGGCCCAATCCCATCTCTCCTTGAGGTCCTGAAAGCCATGAACCCTGGGGGACCTGCTGAAAAGCTATTGTGAGGAGTTTACAGCAACAATCCTATGCATGTCTATGCAATGAATTCAATAGGGGTGTGCACTCCACCCCAGAATTATCTGGTACCTGCAAACATCCGCAGAGCATTCAATCTTCCAAACCCATCAATTAATATCAGAGCAGAGACATGCCCAATCGGAGCTTCTAAAATCTCCGAAATTATACAACTGTTTTTCAGGCATCAATACTCTGTGTGTGTCTCAATTGAATATCTCCATATTTGGAAGGCGTTGAGTGGGGTGAGGGGTAGCTTTCACATTGACATTTGTGGCTAACCAATTAGGAATTGCCACGGTGCTGTCCGTGACCATGTTCTCCTCCAATCACAGTGTTCGGGGGAGTGGGAAACACTAACTGGCTGCTGATTCTGGCCGGGGTGGGAGAGGGAGCGTGTTTCTGCTCGGACTCATAGAAGTCAATCATCACATTTCCACAGTGTGAAAGTGCTGCTGGGCTCGCTAGCGTCCTGAGTGAGAAAGCTTCTACACCTGAGTCAGGCACAGGCAGGTTCTTTATTTCAGTTAAACTATTAGTCCTGTTGGTTGGCTGGGCTTCTAGTGCAGAGGGGAGGGGAGGGTCTGTCCAATAGATCTGGAGGGCACCAGGTTGGAGATGTCTGGAGTAGAAACTTCCACCAGCAGCAGTGAAGCTCTGCATCAGCAAATTAAAGGATATAAGCTCCCTCCATAAATGTGTAGGGGTGGATTAATGTGTGTGTGTTTAAGGGGGATAATGGTTTGAGGGGGAAAATAAAAAATCAAGGCATGAATGCATCTGCTACAAACTTGGCATGCCTAAAGCCCTACTTAAGAGCTATCATTGTGCCAAGTTTCATCTCTTTATCTTTAAAACTTATGCAGATGTAAGCATTTTGTTAATTTCCATTTTAAAAATTCCTAAAAATCAAGTGTTGAACCAATCTGATTCAAACTTGGCTCCTTAAGAGCTATAAGCATGCCAGGTTTCATCTCTTTCTCTTTAAAAATGAGTGAGCTGTAAGTATTTGATTAATTTCCATTGACTAGAGTGGTTATCTGAAAACAGCCAGTTCTCTGATGGATAATACAATGGGGTAGAGTAAGGGGAGCTGCTCTGAAATTGGGGCAAAGAATCGCCTCAATGGAGCTCTGGCTCAAATTTCAAAGTAGAGAAGACCCACTTTGCACACCCCTAGAATTCAATGGCTTTGTTTTCAGGTAAATGTACACAAGATTGCAGCCTCAGGTGGATTTTTCCCAATTAAAGCTGGGATATTCCTCATAATGAATGACCCATCTGAATACCATGAAGTTGTTGTTGTAAAAAAGAGAGAGAGAGATGAATGTAAAAGGTTGAACTGCTTCTCCCGAGTCTAAAAGTATCATCACACAGGGGAAAATTGCATTTGCTTACTGTCACTTCACCTGTGCGTTTGTCCCCCATTACTTCCTTTTTTGAAAGAGGAAAGAAACAACGTGTACGTGGCTCATTCAGAGGGCCATTTTGATCATGCTGCTTCTCCTGCACACAGCAGGAGATCGCAGCAACTTTCATCTTTAAAAATAAGTCAGATTAACTAGGGTGACCATATGAAAAGGAGGACAGGGCTCCTGTATCTTTAACAGTTATATTGTAAAAGGAATTTCAACAGGCCTCCCACACAATGTCTCCCACACTAGAGGCATTCAAGAGGCAGCTGGACAACCATCTGTCAGGGATGCTTTAGGGTGGATTCCTGCATTGAGCAGGGGGTTGGACTCGATGGCCTTGTAGGCCCCTTCCAACTCTGCTATTCTATGATTCTATGTGTCATTTGTACATATGGAGACCCTGGTGAAATTTCCTCTTTTTCACAACAGTTAAAGCTGCAGGTGCCCTGCCCTCTTTTAAAACTGGTCACTCTAGTATAGCTCCTGCAGCTTTAACTATTGTGATGAAGAGGGAATTTCACCAGGTTCTCCCCATATATACAAATGACACCTGCTGAAATTACATTGTCTATACAACTGTTAAAGATACAGGAGCTCTGTCCTCCTTTTCATATGGTCACCCTAGATTAACTGGGGTGGTTTTGTTGTTGTTGTGGAAAGAAGGCTAGAAGTGACAGCAGGCAGACAACGTCATGAGAGGGGCCTATGAAAATTAGTGACTGCCCAGTAACAAGTGTTCAATAAAACACTTGTCTGATGGAGCTCTTAGTTTCTTGCAGTAAGAGAAATATGCTTGCATTTTCGGTATTTTGACCCCATGTCTTTGGTCTGCCCCTTTAGCCTTCAGCCCACTCCACCATTGGAATGTGGCCCCACAGAGCTTCTCTGAAATGGAATACAGGCTGAAAGAGGTTCAATACCTCTACTATACCTCAGTAGACTATGAATAGTTTAATAAATGATAGTTTAAGAATCATTCAATAAACTATGACTAGCTGCCTTTGGAGGACCATGGTCTTGAAAGGTGGTTATGAAATATATTTAATAATAATAAAAATAACAACAACCATCTGCATGATCCTAAAGCCATCTATGTCAGACTTCTGTGATGATTCTATTCTGCTTTGTATCTCCTGGTTATAAACCCGACTCCTGCATTTCATACTGACGTCAAATAAGAATTAATAACCACTTGTGCATGAGGGAGTGCGTGATATTGAATGAAGATTATAAGCAATGTTGTAAGGCCTGTACAAGTTCCCAGGGTACCAACACAACCTGACCTTTTTTACCTGTGGCGGGAAACTGATACATCCGGCCTTTGAGGCATCTCTCAGATAGAGTAACCTGCTAGGTTGCAGCCAAAGTGCACTGAAGTTGCTACTTGGCTAGGGTAATTACCACTGAGGTGTTCATGACTAATATTATAGCATTAAAGGCGGGGCAGGGTTTCTATTACAGATTCTTGTTTGCATGAACTCCATGAGAAATCCTCTCTGCTCAGTGAAACTTGGCATCGGTCTGCACAGCTGGATATTCTTTTCCCTCTATTTCTGTTCTTGGTATATGGAATTTAAATATGAGTTTGGAGAGCTTTGATACAGAAGGGTTAGTGAGTTGGTAGTTCTATAAAAGGACCGGGCAGATATGGTTAACATCAAAGGACAGAGAGTGAAGTTTGGCATGGGAAGAGCCTGCAGCCTGAGTTTAAAGAGACATGAGAATAGTTCTCAGCTGGGAGGGGAAGCAATACATGCAGCTCTGCTTCTCAGGCCTGATTTAAATGGGACAGTCAACATTTAAGAAAGAATGTACCCATTCAGCATTCCACATGGCCAGCCTCATGTTTAAGCCAGACCCTTGGCCACTATGTGTGTCGCATTAGCACATCGGAATGGCAACTGCCTGGTTCAGAGATCCAGGGCATGGCAATGCAATTTAAATGAAAGGCCAGCTGAACGAAACACTGCCTAGGTAAGGTTGGGGTTTTGTTCATGCCCAATGTGCCATTTCATCAGGCTCCAATCTCTGACTCTGTTCTAAGTTAGGACAAAGAAGTCTTATGCCTCTTCTTCTCCCCTTACAAACAAAACTATAATTTAAGTTGATATATGCTTAAATCAGGGGTCTCCAGTGTTGCATCCATGGACATCAATGTGCCCACTGACACAATGTGCCCACAGACGCCTGCCAGATACCCTGGGTCTCCCAAAAGTAAACATTCTCTGCTTCTTCCTTGCAAGTCCTATAGCAGGTGTGAGAAGGGGACAGTGTTGTGTTCATTTCTGGGGAAGAGGTGGAGCTAGTGCTGTGCCAAAGGCTGTTCTCTAGGTTCCTGAATGATTTCCTACCCCATGAAAGAGACTTCTGCTTTTCTGCCTCATTCTCAGGGCACATTACAATTACTTTTGAATTGCTTTTGCTGGTGTTTTTGAGTTTACTATGCCACTACGAACTGGCCAAATGTGCTGTGTGTGTGTGTGTTTTCTCCCCTTTCTATTGTCCATTCCTCTGCAGCATCCCAGGCTGCCTGTACTTCCTGATGCGAAAAAGGTCTTATGGGAGGAATTACCTCATAATGTCTTACGCTGGACTTTAAATGAAGCTACAGGCTTCCAGATAGATGAGTGTACAGACAGGACACTCATACAGACTCCTCAGCCACCTCATAAGTAAGACTGGCTGAAAAAAAATATGAAACCCATTTTTGACAAAGCACTAATTTTAACCCACTTGGTGCCATTTGAAAGCTCAAAGCGGCATGAGCGTAATAAATTTTCCCTACATCTGTATTATCATTGACCTTGGAATTCAAACTCTCAGGTCCTCCTCAGCATCCACCTACCTAGTCCTAAACTCCCAGTAACTCTGTCCATAGTGATTTTTCAGATCAGAAAGTGCAGGGAACCTTGAGAAATGCACAGCAATTAAGAGATGTGTAATACAAATAAAAAACACACACACAGTCCCCTCGGCCATATTACAGTAAATAGGTTAGATCAAAAATGCCTCCAAAAGAAATTCAAAAGAAATTGTAAAAGGCTCTGTGAATGGGGCAACCACAATAAAATGGAAGCCACTTTTACGTAGGAAGAAAACTTTCAGGAAATTGGAGGTCAGATTTTGGCATAGCACTAGCTCCACCTTTTCCCTAGAGATGGACGCAACACTGTCCCTGACCACCACCACCACACACTTCTTATAGGACTTTCAGGGCAGGAACAGTATTATAAGACAAGATGCATCCACAGTCACCCCTCAGAAATGTAACATTTAGAAGATCCTGGGGAAGGTGCTGAATCCTGAAGAATGTAAACTAGAGCTGAGCCATCATTTCTGAAAATACTTTTCCAGAACACTCCTGAGACTTTTCTTTTCTTAACCCTTAGAAATAAAACAGGATTTTGCAGAACTTTCTCCCATTTTTCTTCCCCATTTTTGGATGGGATTCACCTTCTCCCTGCCCTTCTACCATTCACAAAGTCCTAGAGTGATGCTATGTATGAGGGCAGCCTGCCAACACAATTTATACTGTTGCCACTTGGAGTGGTGCTGCAAAAAACCCCAAAAGTATACTCAGGGGTGGAAATAAAGAAGCTGTGCTACAACCCTTGCCACTGGCAAGGCTTATCTGTGAGAAACTGTTCAAGAATTTCTCCTGCCACTGGAGAAATTCAATGATATTGTTCCCCCCCCTCCAAATTTCTTTGCCCATAAATAGGGTGGAGAATTTCAAGAGGTTTGCTACATGCAGGGAACTATTTACATGAGGAGCATTCAAAAGTATGACATGCACACCCCTCCATTACAGTCTTGAGTGGTTTCATCCACCCCATTCTGTCTAATGCATACTTCGAAAATAGCATTATCATTTTTAGGGATGTCAGAGAAATCCGCAATGGAACCAAATGAGTTCAGATTTTTATGAGTCTGACACAGTGGACTGGCTTCTCCCCTGCCAAGTGAATTCCACATACTCATGGAATTTTTATTTTTATTTTTACCTTCAGGAAATTCACACAAATTTCATCATAGAAAAATATTTTTCCCCCTCCAAAAATGTGCATTTCCCCATAGGCTAAACTGAAAACGTGCATTTTGAGGGAATTTGCGAAACTTTGCACCTGCAAATTTGTGCAAATTCACACATCCGGAAATGAAAAAAATCCGACTCCATAGATGGGTGGATCACAGAACAAGAGGTGCTGGACAAACTGTGAAACAGACAGAACAGATTTTACACAATATGTACATCCCTGTTTTGCTGGATCTTCGTACACTCACCGTCTGAAATTTCTCACTTTTAAATGGCACGGTCTCATTCGTATTGTATCTCTTCTACCTCTGCAGTGTAACCCTCCAAAAGGGTGTTGAGTCTTTGCCAGAAAGAGTGAATGGCGATGAGGAAACAGAGACAAAGAAGACTAGATAGTCATCTTGCCGCTTTGTCGGTTTTTCAGCCATTGTTTTGCCATACAGGTATTTCAGCTCATACTGTAGCAGAGAACAGGATTAGACAGGTCACTGTGGAATCAGATTACTGTCTTTTTATACTCTTTAAAACGTTTTTTTAGCAGATAAAATGGATAGCTGACACAAAGGCATGGGTGGAGGAAGAATAGCAGAAGGAGAAAAAACAATCTAGGGCATAATCCAACCAAAGTTAAACAAACATCAGGATCCATTTATTCAAACTTCATTCTTTAAGCGTGTGATTCTTTCTCACCCTAGAATAAAGGGGACTGGAAATGAATCCATTTTTCCTGGATGCACATTTAGAACAACATTTCCCACATAATTGAGAATATTTTTTTTCTAAAATTAAAATGGGAAGGACACTTCACTCTCCTACCTCAAAATTTTACTTCAAGGGTATGAAAGGGTAAAAGTAGATGACCAGCCCTCTACCTGCCCCCCATGTTTTGTCATGAGTCACACACACACACACACACATTCTGTTTTGGAACAAGGAAAATTGTTATGCATGAAGTGAGTCACTCTTATTGGCTCAGACACATGTTATGCCCAGAGAAGTTTAAGATTTGGTCCATTACTTATGTACCCCTAGGATGGCAACATATTCATTACGAACACACACACACAGAGAGAGAGAGAGAGAGAGAGAGAGAGAGAGAGAGAGAGAGAGGACAAAAGGGGACATGGATTTGCATATCCTAATTTAGATGGATGGATGGATAGATAGATAGATAGATAGATAGATAGATAGATAGATAGATAGATGCTCCTTGCATTAAGAGGACTATATAGAATTGCAGCCTAGTTAAAAAATATTGACAGTATGATTCTGAACATGATTTCTCTGAAATAAGCCCCACCATATCCAATGGGAATTACTCCAGGTAAGTGTGTTTAGGATTGCAACTGGAGAAGAATTAGAAATTTTCTGCTAAAGTAGCAAATAATGACAACAAAACATAAAATAAACATCTCTTCATTAAAAGTGAAACAGAACAGCATCCTGTGGAGTTATGAGAATTATTGTATTTTATTAATCAAGCCATTTTTTCCTTTGGATAAATTGAATAAATATTTTTATTCATGATGGAAACTGAAGTGCTCCTAATATTAAATTATTCAGAAGAAGGGGAAGCAGTTTAACAAACATTTTTCATAAAAAACTTTTTTAGACATTTCCAAAAAAATAGTTTTTAACATATTTAATTAACCTAGATAAGGGATATTATTCCATTATGATTTAATAACTTATGGGGTGGGGGTTAATTAAATTAAATCTACCTCAAGGTAGACCACATATGTATGACTTCTGTCAACAAAATCAACATTTGGACTATAGTCAATAAAAATATATATACACATTGATTTTACATTTACTGCCACCAGTGTTTTCATATGTAAAAGTTTACAAGCTTCTGTAAAACACAGATTTTAAACAGTTACAAAGAAGCCCCCCCACCCCCCTTCAAACTTCCCCATGGGAAGGTCTCTGTGATTTACTAAATAGAAGCAGCACTAATCCTACCTGCTTTGTGTCACTTTCATGCAAAATAGTCCCTAGCGATCTAGCAGAAAGTTTCAACTTCCTGTTGGCTATTAACCTCAACACCTCTTATTATTTTGGGTACAGCAAATCAACCCGGTGTATCCTGTAATTACAGGAGACAAGTGGAAACCTGTAAAAATTCATGGAAAGGGTTATTTGAATTGGATTGCCCTAAATTCATACCTTCTCGGCTTTACACACCCACATCTTACCAACAGTTCAGTCATGTACAGATGGAGATGATCTCCCTGAAGGTTGCATCACAAGGATCCAGCCAAAATTCTCCAACCCACTTCTCTAAGTCCCCCATTTATCCTCACATCCCTGAAATTCACAGTACTAGTGTTTTCCCTTTTCTTTTCTTTTTTTAAAAATGAAATTACTGAATGTTATAAGGAGAGAGGAATGGTATAGAAAAGTGGCACTGATAAAATTACCTATTTAGCACCTAAGAACATAAGAACTTAAGAAGGGCCATGCTGGATCAGACCAAGGGTCCATCTAGTCCAGCACTCTGTTCATACAGTGGCCAACCAGCCATCGGCCAGGGACCAACAAAACAGGACATGGTGCAACAGCACCCTCCCACCCATGTTCCCCATCAACTGGTGCAACACAGGCTTACTGCCTCAGATGCTGGAGGTAGCACACAACCATCAGGGCTAGTAGCCAATGATAGTCTTCACCTCCAGGGATTTATTCATGGTAATCATGTACCAAAGATAGATAGATAGATAGATAGATAGATAGATAGATAGATAGATAGATAGATATAAATGATAGATACATTCAATTGGAACTACTGGTGGCAGCTGGAGTTGATTTTTGTTTTTACATTGAAAAAAATGAGTGCATTAAAAAATTCATGTTTCTACATTTTGTATTTCCAATGTTGTATCATACAAGACACCATGATACACAGACCCTACTAATATGAGGGAACATTTTTCAATGAGCCAATTTGGATCATGGCCAAGAAGAACTATGTAGGGGAAATGGAGGATGGGATGGGATGGGATGTGAGCAGGGTGTGGTAAACTGGTGCAGTTTTACGGACCTGGTTTAGGAGAAGAGAAAAGCAAAAGAAGGGAACAATCTCAGTTGCCATAATATTCGTAACAGTGAGGTTCTAATGTCCTTCAAGGTAAGAAGAGAATCAATGATTTGGAGAGGGAGAGAAAGAAAGAGAGAGAACAATTTTGCTGGGCAGGCCAAGTAGAAATACATTTTTTTTTCAAGACATTTGGTGCTGGGAATAGACAGTAAAAAGGATATTGGGTGTTATGCTCTTTCAAAACATGAACCTTATTATTGCACTGAGGGTTCCTGAAGCCTTTTGAAAACCAGGCCATTAATTCAACACCATGAAATGTTGGGGTAAAGCCTCCAACAGCCAAAAGAAATCTTTCTTTAAAATAACTCAATTAAAAATTAAGCCCTTCCACATAGGGAGCTAGTTTCAGCTGATGCAGCATTAACTATCCCACACTAAGGGCAGGACTTATTGAGCTAAATCTGTTGGAGAAATCAGATCCTCTTTCTTAACTATGAATTCAACTATGTGTTCACCTCTACATTCTTCTAGAACAGCCATCCCCAGATGTTTTGGACTACCAGCCCCACCAGCCCCAGATAGCATGGCCAATGCTCAGAATGGTGGGAGTTGCAGTGCAAAACATCTGGAGTAAAACTGTTCTAGAACCATTCCCCTTTGCTAGCCCAGCAGTTCCTGTGTAACTATTAGCAGCTGTATTGTCACAGGGTAGTTTTAGGTTTATTCCATTTTAGAAAAAGGAAAAGGAAAAAAAATCCATTGCAACCCATCTAATCCATTTGTGTTATCGTGGACAAGACACACACATTTCTATTGTCTGTAATAATATAGAAGGTGTATATATATGTGTGTGTGTGTGTGTGTGTGTGTGTGTGTGTATATATATATATATATATATATATATATATGACTTGCCAGCCCCATGGTTCAAGTTTCAATTTACAACTGCACTGGAGGCCTACATTCATAATAACTTTGAGTGACACTTGATCTCACAATCTACTTTGCCTACAATTTCAAGATAATTTGGCATCTAAGCCAAACACACAATTTAAATGCTCCGGGTTATTATTGCCCTGCGTGTGTACGATAAAAGCATCCTCCGACCCTTCCAAAAGCGAAATGTTCACATAGTTTCAAAGAGAAAATAAACGACATGCTCACTCTTATCTAGCTGCAAAGTTAATTCGCTCATCCCAGCCCCGGTTTTGCCAATTTATTGTCCACTCACTGGCAGTGCTGGGAATACATGGAATGGCTGCCTAATCAGGAAAGGATGAGACAGAAACAGCAAGTTTGCCAGAAAGCATTCTCCCGTGCCTTCTGCCACACAGTAGGAATATGGAACACACACACACACAGAGAGAGAGAGAGAGAGAGAGAGAGAGAGAGAGAGAGAGAGAGAGAGAGAGAGAGATTTTGAGCACAGAGCAATTGGAGGGACGAAACATTCTGAGTTCTAATGCTATTCCCCCCCCCCATTCTTTCTTCTCCTCTCTTTCCATCTTTCCCCATGAGTACCGTGTTTGTGGGTGGCAGTTCTGCATGGCAGCTGGTGGAATTAATGAGCACCAGCAGAATCATTTCAGGCAAGCAGTTGTTCAGAGTACATTTCATCACATAACACAATTGTCAAGCACTTAGAGGCAAAATATTTAAATCAACCCAACCCTAGATCCTATGAACTGATAAGCCACTTAGCTCATCCCAATGTCTTTCGATTTCATACTTTGGCTGGATAGATAAATACAGAGATTTAATACATTCAAGTACAGCCTTACCCGTTCAAAATGTCTGAAAGGAAGCCAAGAAAAATTAAGATGATCAGAAATTTGGATTAATGAGAGTGCTTCTTGTTTAGGATTACATTAATACACAATGAATTCAAATTACCAGGAATTCTGGATTATTGTTTTCATCAGGTTGTATGCCTGCCTATCTACCTGCATATACAAATACATAGGTCGCAATCCTAAATGCATTACAAATGTGATAAACTCCACAGAAGGACCTACCTCTAAATAAATATGTTAAGATACATGTAAGCAACCTTGTAATGGGTTTTCCTTAAAAGCGGGGTAGAAATATATTAAGTGTGTGAATGAATGAATGAATGAATGAGAGTGCACCACTACAGCATATGGGTTGGATGCAGAGTTGTGCCCAAACACAAGTCCTCAATGACACAAAGCTACCAAAACTGCAATTTAATTCTTCTGGTTTTCCTCAAAAAGCTAGTATTTTCCAGGAGTTTGCTCAGACAGCTGACTTTGAGTTTATGACACCCTTGTAGCTTTCCCAGATAAAGTCATGATATTTTTGATGCCATCAAAGTGCCACTTGTTGAAATGCTGGAGGACCAAGTATTGCAGATGAATCATGTTCTTTCGTCTTCTGTTTGCTGTGCAACAATATCTCCCCCGTGCCCCAGGGATTCAAAACAAGGCTGTGATGAAAGGCAAACTGAAGACTCCTCCAGCTTCCACTCTCCACCCACACTTCTGGGGAAACATTCCTATTTCCCTGGGCTATGGATAGATAGTGCAGCAGAGGCTTAAACACTCAGGACTGCTTACTTACATCACTAACTAAACTGGAATATGGAGCCCCATGATCAGAATAGGGATCATGGTTCATGGAAATGAGGAGATTAACAGTTCCCACTGCAGTTCTGAGGGAAATTGTGGAACCCCCCCCCAACCCCAACCCCCCACACATACTGCCCCCCTGCACACAGAGATAAAACTGTTATTTGTCCCGGGAACTAAACTTCCATGGCAAAAATAAAACTTCATAGAATCATAGAATAGTAGCATGGAAAGGGGTCTGTAAGGCCATTGAGTCCAACCCCCTGCTCAATGCAGGAATCCACCTTAAAGCATACCTGACAGATTGTTGTCCAGCTGCCTCTTGAATGCCTCTAGTCCACAACCTGACTAGGCAATTGGTTCCATTGTCGTACTGCTCTAACAGTCAGGAAGTTTTTCCTGATGTCCAGCCGGAATCTGGCTTCCTGTAACTTGAGCCCATTATTCCATGTCCTGCACTCTGGGATGATCAAAAAGAGATCCTGGCCCTCCTCGGTGTGACAACCTTTCAATTATTTGAAGAGTGCTATTATGTCTCCCCTCAGTCTTCTCTTCTCCAGGCTAAATATGCCCAGTTGTTTCAGTCTCTCCTCATAGGGCTTTGTTTCCAGACCCCTGATCATCCTTGTTGCACTCCTCTGAATACGCTAAGGTCTGCATCCTTCTTGAAGTGTGGTGCCCAGAACTGGACACAATACTCAAGATGAGGCCTAACCACTGCTGAATAGAGGGGAACCAGTACCTTGCGTGATTTGGAAGCTATACTATTAATGCAGCCCAAAATAGCATTTGCCTTTCTTGCAGCCACATCACATTGTTGGCTCATAGTCAGCTTGTGATCTACAACAATTCCAAGATTCTTCTCGCTTGTAGTGTTGCAGAGCGAAGTTTTGCAGGTGAATAGCAGCTTTGTAGTTTTGGGGGGGGGGGAATTAGTTGGACTGTAGTGCGTATGTGAGAGGTGAGGTAGGATTGATCCTCCCCCACATACCATAGTCCTCTGCTACTGATTTTTTAAAAAAAACCAAACAAAAAAACCTAGATACATTAATAGCAATAATATTTATTAATCTGGGGGTGGGGTGGGGGGAGAGAGATGTTGGAGCCCTGCACTGAATTTGCCTCATCATTCAAATTAATCTTCTTGTCTATCTGGTAAGGTGGTTTGGCTAACCCAGTCCAGCATCTCCCTCCCCATTTTGTACAATCGCTCTTGCCCTTGCAAATGTGAATCCACACCCTCTGACCCTCGGAAAACATCCAGCTCTTCTGGGCTGAAGGACAAACAGGAACTTAATTCACATGATGGGAATTTATTACTTTTTTTTTTGTCTGAAATATATATTGCAATGTTTCTACCTCTATGTAATTAACTCTGAATGATGGATTTTTAATTACCTAGTAGGATGCTTGCTAAGAGAGATTGTTTTAGTCTTTTATCTCATAATTTTTTTTAAGAAAATGGCCATGTATGTACTTTAGGAAAAAGAAACGGGCTTCTCTTTGTCTGAGTTTCAGTGTATGTAAGAGTAGATTACCACCCTAATATCCATGCTTAGCCTGGGTGCCATAAAATTGTTGCATAACTCATGTAATATCATTGGGAGACATTTCTAACTTAGGGTGTGTCTGCAGATTCCCTCCCTTAGTGGCTAGCCGACATCGTCAGGACATAATGTCTGGAACTTTAGAAAAATTCTTCAAGGAGTTAGAAAGTCTCAGACATTCATCTGAATTATAATTTATATCAGCATTGTCCAAGCAATTCTTTCAGCTAATGCATATCAGGAAAAGATCACACATTATTTAGGATGCATGTGCTCACACATCAGGACAAAGGATTCTAGTACCTTAACATTCAGCCTACCATTCACCAGCTTCTTCTTAGGCCCAGATCGTAAAGACAAAAGTCAATGAAATCATCACGGATTCATTTGATGCCTTTTAGATGATTTACAGTACATCTCTACTCAGAAGTAAGTCTCATTGCATTCCAGGGGGCTTATTCCCAGATACATGTGTATAGGAATGGAGCATTTATCAGCATTAATTTGCATGTGAGAAAGGCAATTGATCTAAAGAAAATAAGCTTGCTTTCTTTGGTTCTGTAATATGTATTTATGTGTCACAGCAGATCCAGATCATTTTAGAAGAGGTGTTTTCCCTTCTCTCACACACAGAATGGGTTGTGTCTTCCAGGATGATGCTTGCTATTGGCAGCTTCATAAGTACTTGTATTTAAAACAACAACAACAACAAATTTCTGCTGCCTAATTAATTGAGGATACCTTCTTCGTTAATCAAACTGATTTATCAACTAAACATTGTAACACTGCTAAATAGTTGTGCAGTCCTCTTATTGCTTTCTTTTAACATTTTATATTTCAGGAACATGATGCCTGAATATTCTTCCGGATTAGCTACTGTGTTTTTTCATTAATAATCTTGTGTGACCTTTGAATTCATTAAATGACAAACTTTGGTGCAACACGGCTGCGAGCTGCTTGTTCTTCAACAGTCACCTAATCAAAACATAATTTTTGGTACCAATATACAAAATGAATTTCTGAGCTTTTTCCCTGTTCGTCCATCCCTGTTCATTACCCATTCGTCACCTAAGCTTTAAGAAGCATGACCATATGACCAGATTTACCTGGATTTCTCCAGGTTTTTGACGACAAATCCGGGAGGGGGAGGGGAAATCTGGATCCCCCCCCCCCAAAGAGCAGCTCTAATGGGAATTAACAAAAATGCTTATAACTCCGTCATTTTTTAAGATAAAGACATGATACTTGGCACGATGGTAGCTCTTAGGAAGGGCTTTAGTCATACCAAATTTGAAACAGATCCGTTCATCTGTTGATTTTTTATGAATTTTTTAAAATTGAGTTTTTAAAATTATTATTTTTAAAATTGTCATTTTTAAAGATAAAGAGATGAAAGTTGGCACCATGATAGCTTTTAGGTGGAGCTTTAGCCATACCAAATTTGAAACAGATCTGTTCATCCATTGATTTTTAGGAATTTTTAAAAATTTGAGGATTTAATTTTTTTAAAAAATGTTATTTTTAAAGATAAAGAGATGAAACTTGGCACCATGATTGCTCTTAACAAGGACTTTAGCTATGCCAAGTTTGAAACAGATCTGTCTATCCATTGAGTTTTAGGATTTTTTAAAAAAAGTTTGAGGTTTTTTTAAAAAAATTAAAAATAATTTTAACATGGCGACCATGTTGTCCTCCTTTTTGGTTTCCAAAATATGGTCACCCTAAGCATGTGCACACAAACACAGCAAGAAAAGGGAATGTGAAGGCAAGGACTGTTGTAGGGCCAGGGTCAAGCCAGAGGAAGCTGAAGCAGAAATATGGGAGAATGGCAGACAGAAGAGCTGGAGGAAGATCAGCAGGTTGAAGATGCCGGGACAGGCAGTAGGCTGGTATATGCACAAGGAGACAAGGGAGATGGACACACAAAGCAAGGAGCGAGTGATGCTCTGGAAAACGCTCAGTGTTCCCTCCAAAATATTTATAGCCAGGCCAGACCAGTAAGGTTGGGCGAGGAAGAAGAGGCGAAGCTCTGGTGCTAGTATCAATAGAAAAACTGGCTTTAATATGGTTTTTTTAAAAAAATAATTTTTCTTGACAATATATAAAAGATGTGCTCAACGTTTCAGATTACTGAGAATCCTTCTTCAGGAGCTAAAATAAATTGAGTTAATATACTGTTATAAAAAAATGTACCTTAAATTATACATGTCATTGGATATATGTTATGTTGTATAATTTAAGGTACATTTTTATAACAGTATATTAATTCAATTTATTTTAGCTCCTAAAGAAGGATTCTCAGTAATCCAAAACATCAAGCGCATCTTTTATATATTGTCAAGAAAAAATATTTTTAAAAAACCATATTAAAGCCAGTTTTACTATTGATATTAGCACCAGAGCCTCGCCTCTTCTTCCTCGCCCAGCCTTTGTGGTGCTTCTCCCTTTTGCCTCTCCCCAGACCAGTAAGGACCAATGAGTGCTGGAGGCAGGGCCATGCCGAAGTAATAAATGCCTCCTCACCACCCATTATTGGTTTTGCAAGGCCAGCCCTCCTATAAGGCAGGGTGAATCCCTGCTTCAGGCTGTGGATTGGATGGGCAGAGGATCCTGTATACCCACCACTGAGAGATGTAGTCCAAATTTTTTGGAGGGCCCCAGGTTGAGGAAAGCTTTAGTATTGTCAGGTCTTTATCCTGGGTAATTTTGTAGAGAGTAGAATGGGTAAGAATAGGCAAGATAACTAGTTGGTTGTCCTGCTAGCTAGCCAGAAAACTATCTTGAAGGTATGTTGTCTCCTTTCGGAGTTTGCAGAGTTGCAGCAAAGCAAGCTCACCTGTGTGGTGTGTTGCTACACTGAAGGGTGAAGCAGCTTCACTGCAGAGTTAGAGAGAGAGGGAAGGAGGGGGAGAGAGAGAGGGAAGGAGGGGGAGAGAGAGAGAGAGAGAGAGAGAGAGAGAGAGAGAGAGAGAGAGAGAGAGAGAGAGAGAGAGAGAGAGACTTGAACAAATTTAATCCCAAACACAAGTCAGGCGAGACCACAGCAGTTCCATCCAGCCACGTCAGTTTGTTGGCTAAATTTTTCTACAACATGTTTGGAAGTAAACATACAGAGGGAGGGAGGGGAAGAACACTCAAGGCAGGAAGGAGATTTTCAAAACACATTCACAAGAAGCCAATTAAACCAGCTCAGGTGTTCCCATCACCCTAGGCAAGTGTCAGCAAAAGGGAAAAGGCAAAACCCATAATATGTAGCTCTTCAGCATTTCCCAGCAGGAGCAGCTGCTGTTGCTTTTACCTAAACGTCTCCATGACAATGTATACACAAGTCTGTCCTCCCTCTGAACTACTATACCTGACTTGAGAGAGAACACCTATTTTGAATTCGAGGACAGGTAATTGTCAGGGACTCGTACAATGGCTTGCACTGTTTTAGACTGCAATCTGAGATGGCTCACTTTCTACTGAGTATCTCTCATGCCCTAACCTTCCCCTGTGCCCAAAAGAAAAGAAAGGAAAGGAACGAAAAACTACAGAGATTAAAAAAAGACTGGATGGACAGCAATACAGCACTGGGTGTATGTTGATGATCCTCCCAGTTCACAATGAAGAAGAGAAGAAAGAATGTACAAGCAAAATTTTAAGGTATTGTTATGTGAAGGGAAGTTCCAACTTTTCCTTTTTTAAAAAAGAAAAAGAAAAAGATGGAGACTTTTTTATAGATGAATCTTTCAGAGGAATAAGTCTAAGCTTGGTATATGTGCGTGCATGTGTGTGTGTGTGTGTGTGTGTGTGTGTGTGTGTGTGTGTGTGTGTTTAATATTTTTAATATCTTTCCCTTAATGTTGACAGAGAAGTCTGCAAAATGAAATGCTTCCAATGGCAGAACAAGGAGAAACTACCAAGTGATGGGGCAGCTACATCCCCTTTCATGCTTGCTGGAACAAGCACTGGGTTTTAACTAGAACTGAACTGAAACGACTCAGTTTTTCACAAATATTTCAGCAGTACTGGACAAAATGCTTCCCCTTTTCAGCATTTACCCCCTGAAGCTGTCCTTGCAACAGGGGTGGGGAGCCTGTGGCCTTCCAGAGGTTATTAGACTCCAACTCCCATCAGCCCCAGCCAACATGGCCAAGGGAAATGGGAGTTGTAATCTAACATCATCTGGAGCACCACATCCCCAACTGCACCTACCAATTCTTTCACATGCATAGAGGTGGATCAGGACAAGTGTCTAAAGACCCAAATAACAGAAACCCCCGAAAGTGAAATGGCTATAGAAGGAGATGCAGATACTTTTCTCATAATGCCATCAGGTATAATTTAGTACCTAAAACCTGCAGCTTGTTCATTTGCAAGTGCTGATTATCTTTGTCCAAATTACCTGTCAAATCAAAAACACAACTTCCCATGCAGAGGCAGGTGGGGAGAAAGGGACTTTTTTTAACATTCAGCTGAAACCTCAAGTTTAATCTGTTGTTGTTATTTTTAATATATATATATATATATATATATATATATATATATATATATAATAACTAGGAATGTTTCCTTTCATTCTGGGGCAATGGGGTGTTGTTGTTTTTCTATTCTGAAGCTAACTTAAAGCTGAAAATCAAATTTGTCTCTGTTTCATTAATTAACAGCATAATCCCTGCCACAGTCCCTTGGAACCAGCTTTTATTAAAATCATGAGCAGTGCTTCCAGGCAGACATGCTTCTGATCAGTTTGGAAAAAAACAACAACATGTAGAACAAGAAGTACAGTTCTATTTTGATCCTCTCTAAAAAGAATTATTAACCGTAACTGCAATCCTTCTTGCAGTCCTAGGCAACAAAAAGCTAGAGCTAGACATTACAAGAAGAGTTGGCCAACTGCAAGCAATGGAGGAGAAATTGCTTGAGTACACATTTAAATATGTAGTGACCCAATCCCCAAACTAAGGGCTCCATCACACCAGTGTTATAGCCCACTGTCACCCTGCGTTGTATATTGATGAATCACATGACGTCTTCCCTGTCCTGCCCTGATCTCGCCTTCACCCCTCTTAGCACTGTTTTTTGGTGCAGGGAAAGTCCAGTTCTTCCGGTAATGTGAAAGGGCACCACTCTACCCTCAATGTGTATTTTTAGGGGGCATGTGTGTCTAAGGGTGGTCTCACTAACAAAGAGGAGGGCAGTGCAATTCTCCACTCAACTGTGATGGTGAAGGGAGAGAGGTCCCATTTAACTCTATGTTCTTACTCCTGAGTAGGCATGACCAGGGATACATTTTCACCTTAAAAGAAATGTGGAAAATGCACTCTCCTTGCCCACAGCTCCCTCATTTTTAAAGATAGAGAGATCAAAATTGGGACAGTGATAGCTCTTAAGTAGAGTTTTCAGCATGCCATGATTGAATGAGATTGGTCAATCCCTTAATTTTTTAGGATTTTTTTTAATTTCCCCCTTTAAATCCTTTCCCTGGAAGTTCACAAGTACGATGGATCACTTGTCCTTTCTTTAGTAAGCCTGTCTTTGTTCAATGGGGTTTACTCAAAGGTAAGCATGCATGAGCTTTTAGTATGGTCTGAGTTTTGCTCTTGATGGATCTATGGATCGTAATAAAGTGATGATGATGATTTTAGTATGACTTGGATGTAAATGCAGTCAAAATCAATGGGATTTACTCTTGAGTAAAGGAACAAACTTGGATATGCACAGCTTCGCAGGATCAATGGAAAGGAAAAGTAGAGTTTTCAGCCTGCCAAGTTTGAATGATATCAGTCCATCCCTTGATTTTTTTAGGATTTTTCAAATCCCCCCCCAACCCTTTTCTGGTAGTCCACAAGTGTGAAGGATTTGATCATGCTAAGCTGTGCATTTCCAAGTTTATAAAATAGCGAGCTGCTGGTTCCCTTACTAGGCTACACTCCTTCCTCTCACCCTGCCTGGAGGCTTTGGAGCGTGAACTGGAGAGGGTTGCAATGTTGTGTAAATCCCATTGATGTCAACTGCATTTACATCCAATTCATACTAAAATCCCATGCCTGCTTACCTTTGAGTAAACCCCATTTTAGTAAGTCTATCTCTGTTCAATGGGGTTTACCCATAGGTAAGCAAGCATTAGATTTTAGTATGAATTGGATGTAAATGCAGTTGTAATCAATGGGATTTAAACAACATTGCAACCCTCTCCAGTTCATGCTGCAAAACCTCCAGGCAGGGTGAGAGGAATGGGTGTAGCCTAGGCAACAGGAAATAACCATGAAAGTACATAGAAGAGAGACAGAGTTTCCCCCAAAGTGAGTTCAGTAACAAGAGAAGCTACTTCCTGGGAAAAAGCAGTGCAAGACCAGGAGTGCCCCATGTCAATTACTAGGAAGAGCGATGTGTTCAACTACCACCAACCAATGAACTGTAGGGGGAGGTATCTCAATGGAACAACAGTGATATGCTGGTGCACAGGGGAGGAGAGATGTAAAGATGAATGAAACATAAAAGTGCAAAGGTGTGAGTGCTCAGGCTTTCATACGCTATGGAAACGAAGGTGGATAATTCAAGGGCAAATGTGTAGGTGTGATGGAGCTCTAATACACAAATACAATGATGCTTCAAGTTTTCACACATCTCTGAATATTGTGATGCAATCTGCTTACAAAAGGCATACATTAGGGGGAATAGTGCAGAAGTATGCATACATTCATAGAAATGGGTAAAGAAATGTGCATGCGTTTTCATGCACACTTTCCCCCCAAAATTAAACACAAGCTGTTGTGGAACCAGGCAGAACAAACTTTCAAAAAGTTTGAAAATGATGTGAAGTTAAACAAGTAGATTCATCCATCCCTACCAGTTGCTCCTGAAAAAAGCACCTCCACATCTCTTTTTCTCGCACTTCCATGTAACATCTGGAAAGTAAAAAACATGTGATATGATGTCATCACACTTTGCATTAACTTGCCTTGTAAGCAACAGCCAACATGTGGAGTTCTGGCAGGAAAACTCAAGGTGAAATGATGTCACAATAACATATGCTGACTTACTCCACATTGCTTTCCTCCCCCCCACCTCTGGCATTGTTTATAGGAGAAGAGGAGATTGGAAGCTTTCACTACTATTTTTAATTAAACCACCCAGAGAGCTTCAGCTATTGGGTGGTATAGAAATGCAATAAATAAATAAATAAATAATCACAGTTTATCATTACGTCTGAACCCCAAACTGTGATTAATCTTCAAAAACCCTGATTTGACATTGGTTAATACTAAACACAGTTTGTCTGGTAATGGATGCAACAATAAACTGTGGTTAGTAAAAAATAATAATCAATGAATTTGAAACAAACCTATTTTAAAACATTACATTAATTATATTTAACACCTTACAAAATCAAGAAGTTATATGACTTAGAACACGATAGATGCTGGAGATGTGATTCTAGTTGAGTGATTCTTGTGGTGCAGATTATGTGCACATTTTGGGGGCATAGTGCTAAAATTATTTTTAATTGGAATCTGGTTGTGTGTTATATTGAGCAGATAATGGGTTATAAGCTTCCAATGGATCTTCTTAGGATACTCCTTAATTACTTGAACGATTGTGTGGAAAAGACGGATGTGGGATTAGTAATTAATTTTTTGTCAGCAGCAAAAATCTCTATAGCTTCATTTTAGAAATAGGTATCACCCCTCCTCTGTCTGATTGGTGTTTTGTTATTTATTTTTTAATTACTATTATTTATTATTATTATTATTATTATTATTATTATTATTATTATTATTATTATTATTACATTTTTATGATGCACAATAGATTTAAAACTTTAAAAATGTCATATAAAACCAGAATAAGTTATAGTCCAGGGAAAGCTTGTCTTAAAAGATATGTTTTCAGGATGCGTTTGAAGGATGTTACATTTTCCACCCCCTGAGCTGCAGGACGGAGGGATTTCCAAAGGGTGGGTGCTGCTACAGAGAAGGCCTGCCGTCGAGGTTCTTCATGACGACATTCTATTTGACTTGGAATGATGAGAAGGACCTCCTCTGACAATTGTAAAAGTCATCTCGTTGTATATAAGGGAAGGTGATCTGCTAGGTATCCTGGTCCCAAGTTGTTTAGGGCTTTATAGGATAATAACATAACCATGTATGTGGCTCAATAGCTAACAGACAGCCAGTGCAGTTCTTTTAACACAGGTTTTATGTGGGCAGAGCTGGGATGTGGCAATAATGATGAAATTATTATATAAGGGCTACAGAAGAACAAATGTTCGGGGAGTGTTTTAGTCATGTTTAGTCATGTTTTGGATAATGTTCGTCCATATTTGTTTTCCTGAACTCATTTTGTTGTTGTTGATGTTGAACAAAAAAGTACACATTATTGAATGAGTCTTTATGTTAATTTTTACATTTTATTTTATATGATTAAATTAAAAAAAATTAAAGGGAGATTTCCCTAGGGGCGGGGGGAAAGGAAGTGAAAGCTTCCAATCTCATCAGAGTTATGTTGGAAGAGAAGGGGAGTGAGCCCAAGACTATTCACATAATGCTAAAACATAGCTTAGCATTCTACCTGAACAAGACCACTAGTTAGTAAAGGAGAAGAAACAAATAAAGGCTGTTGTTTTCATTGGCACCCTCATGTCTCACATAAAAGCATAAGAAATGGACAAGGATTAATTTTACTATCTTGACCAATGAGTCCATGTGGACCACTGTGTTTGCTCAACATTTTAAACCATGGGCCTGCCTTGACGAGGCGTTTGCCTCGGGGTAGATCCGCAATAGCGGCAGATAATGCAGCCACCATTGCAGAGCATCCGGTTCAGCTTTATTGGATGAGTTTCAGTTATTGAGGCCCGAGGATGTGGACAAGGTGCTTGGCCAAGTCCGGTCGACCACCTGTGTGCTTGACCCTTGACCCTCGTGGCGCATTACATCAAATAAGGAGGGGATCGCCGGCTGGGTCCAGGAGGTTGTAAATGCCTCCTTGAGAGAGGGAGTGGTGCCGGCCTCTTTAAAAGAGGTGGTAATTAGACCACTCCTGAAGAAGCCTAATCTGGACCCAGAGGACGTTAACAACTACAGGCCGGTGGCTAATATCCCTTTCCTGGGCAAGGTGCTTGAGCGGCACTCTTGAATGAAATGGATTATCTAGATCCATTTCAATCGGGTTTCAGGCCTGGTTTTGGAACGGAAACTGCCTTGGTCGCCCTGTGGGATGACCTATGTCAGGAAAGAGACAGGGGGAGTGCGACCCTGTTGGTTCTCCTGGACCTCTCAGTGGCCTTCGATACCATCGACCATGGTATCCTTCTGGATAGGTTGTCTGAGCTGGGAGTTGGAGGTACTGCGTTGCAGTGGTTCTACTCCTACTTGGATGGCCGATTCCAGAAGGTGGTGCTGGGGGATTATTGCTCTGTGCCGTGGCTCCTAAGCCATGGGGTTCCGCAGGGCTCTATCTTATCCCCTATGCTGTTTAACATATACATGAAGCCGCTGGGGGAGGTTATCCAGAGATGTGGACTGAGGTGTCATCAATATGCGGATGATACCCAGCTCTACCTTTCCTTTTCATCAAATCCAGGTGAGGCAGTGACTGTTCTGAACCAGTGCCTGGGCACGGTAATGGACTGGATGAGGGCTAACAAACTGAGACTCAATCCAGACAAGACGGAGGTACTGTTAGCGGGTGGTTCATCTGTCCAGCGAGGTGTTGTTTGCCCTGTCCTGGACGGGGTTGCACTCTCTCTAAAGGATCGGGTCCATAGTTTGGGAGTGCTCTTGGATCCAGAACTGTCACTTGAGGCACAGGTGAACTCAGTGGCAAAGAGCACCTTTTATCAGCTTAGGTTGATATACCAACTACGCCCTTATCTGGACAGAGATAGCCTAGCTACAGTTATCCATGCTCTGATAACCTCTCGTTTGGATTACTGCAATGCGTTATACTTGGGGCTGCCTTTGAAAACAGTCTGGAAGCTTTAGCTGGTACAAAACAGGGCAGCCCGTTTACTAACAGGGACTGGCCGGCGAGATCATATTACGCCAGTCCTTTTACAACTTCATTGGCTGCCAGTCCAGGTCTGGGCCCGATTCAAAGTGCTAGTATTGACATTTAAAGCCCTAAACGGTTTGGGGCCACGTTATTTGAAGAAACGCCTCCTCCCGTATGTACCTGCCCAGACCTTAAGATCATCTACAGGGGCCCTTCTCCATGAGCTCCTGCTAAAGGAAGTGAGGCAGGTGGCTACTAGGAGGAGGGCTTTCTCCGCTGTGGCACCCCGGTTGTGGAATGAGCTCCCCAGAGAGGTCCGCTTGGCGCCTACACTGTACTCCTTTCGTCGCCAGCTGAAGACCTTTTTATTCTCCCAGTATTTTAACACTTAATTTTAACTTAAATTTAAATTATACTGTTTTAACTCTGTATTTTAATTTTATATCAATTTTGCTGCGTGGTTTTTATTCTGGTTATGCTTTTTATATTGTATTGTGTATTTGTGCTTTTAACCTGTTGGTTGTCTTACTATGGTTTTAATTTTTGTGAACCGCCCAGAGAGCTTCGGCTATTGGGCAGTATAGAAATGTAATAAATAAATAAATAAATCCCGAGACATTCCCCCGAAGTTCTGGTTTAAAGAAGTCGGGGACTTACCATGACTTTTTTTCTATTGGATTGAGGTGACAATGGCATCTGCCATTTATTGCCTTGTCCAGAGCTGCCTCGGAGGCATTTCTGGGCAGATAGCAAAACTTGATTGGTTGCCATCTGCCCAGACAGGGGGAAAGAGATGGGTAACATCCACTGGCAACCTCCACACTTCTCCAGCATGGGGAGAAGCCCTAAAAAGTTTTATTAAAAATGGGGATGCGAGGAGGTGTGGGCGCTCCAGTGTACGGGTGCGGAACCTCCTCCAAAGAAAAGGAAAACAAAAACCGAACGAACGAGGAGGTGAGGAGGCATGGGCGCCCCATGCATGGACGCTGCACCTCCTCCAAAGAAAAGAGGAGAACAACAACAACCCGGGGATGTGAGGAGGCACTCCTCCTCACCTGCAAACCCCTGCACTTGCTCCTTCGCATGTGGGTAACGCAAAGGAGCAAAACCACGGGGGTGTCATCGTCAAGATGCAGCCCATGATGCTGTACTACACTTTATGCAGTTTGGCCTTAGGGCTTCATTTTTCTATTTTAAATAGCAAATCTTTCCCCAAGCTCTTCTTTGCATTTGGCAGAACAATTAAGAACAAAAGAAGAGCCCTGCTGGATCAGACCACAGGTCAATCTAGTCCAGCATTCTATTCAGCTGCTACAAAAAACCCAGAAGCAGGACACGAGTTCAACAGCATCTTCTCATTCATGTTCCACAGCAGCTGGTATACATGGGCAGTGTACACTGCCTCTTATACTGGAGTTAGTCCATAGCCATCAGAACTAGTAGCCATTGATAGCTTTCTCATCGATGAATTTGTCCAATCCCTTTTAAAGTCCTCCAAATTGGTGGCTGACACTGCATCATTACTGTTTAATGGTCCCCACAATGCAAAAAATAGTGTCACAGGCTGGACTTTTGCCAGTTGTGGTCCTGATCACGCAAACCTCCAAAACTCTTATTTAAAAAAGAAAGATTAAGCATATAAAGCCATACTGCAAATTTTACATAATGTATGTTTGTGGTTTACAGCAGGCACTTACACTCATATACATTTAAAATCAGAGTGTACCCACCAAAATCAATGGGAGTTATGTGAATGAAATTTTGAGCAAGAGCTTAATTTATATTATTTGCAAAATTATATTCCATTTCAGATGAAACTGTTCAGAAAGTGTTTTCTGAGTGTGTGGGTGTGTGCGTGGATAGGGTTGGGGGGACAGTTTTCTGTTCATACCTATGAAGAACACTGGTCTGTTTTTGAGAAACGTCCACACACGTTGCCACACACGAATTACTCTGCTTTCACATAGGCGCTTTCTCAGATAAGTTTTGTTGAAACTGGCAATTTAATTAGCAAAAATGCTAAGGTATAATTTAAGGAAAATGTTATCTCAAAGTTAATAAGAGAAATATTTTAATTGTAGTATTTAGCGAGTTATGACCACATGATAATGTTCTCTTGAGAAGAATTAGTATTGTTCTTCCAAATTTGGAGACAAAGAAGCAAGAGAAAAGGTATGCAAGTCACAGTATCAGAAAATCCATGTCTTAGAGAGCAATCCTATGCTCCCTAGGCAACATCTGGGGTGACATAGGTTTGCTCAGTTTCTGAGCAAGACTCTGACTTAGGAGCCTAGAAACCGTGCTCCGTAGCTGGTTTTACCCTTGCATAATTCACACTCACCATGATCACACAACATGATAGACACACACACACCCAAATGGGGGCTGTACGTTAAAAATGGCTGTCATCTCGTGCAAACAGCCAGAGTGAGTCTCTCTGTCAAAATGTTGTTAGGCTGCCAGGCTCAGAGCTCCATCACACCTGGAAAAAAACACTGGCTACCGTCGCTTCTCCATGGACACTCAGTTACTTCCTGTTTTCAAAGAGGAAGTAAACAAGGAGCATGAGGCATTGTAATCACGCTGCTTCTCCCACATACAGCAGGAGAGAGCAGCAAATTCCAGTTTAAAAAAATTTCAGAGTTTTTCTGGTTTTTCTTGTGGCCAAGGAAGGCCAGAAGGGGCGGGAGAGACAGATGACATTATGTGAGGGACCTGCAAAAAATCCATGAGTGCCCAGTAATGAGCGTGCAATAAAATGCTCATTGGATGGAACTCTCAGTGTCACTGGGTAGGAAGGGAGAAGTCTCTAGAAACACATATACATACACACACACACACCAACTACTAAAAATAATAACTGGCTACCAAGCCCAGTCCAAATGTGTGTATAAGAAGCAACAGTGTCCAGAGATATTTACCCAGGCTTGCTTCCTAACAACTCAGCAAGAAGGTGTTTGAGTGTCAGAATAGAAGTAATTCTCTGTTTTCATTCAGGCTTAAATGAATAACTTATAAATGTGTGGGCAGGCGGGCTAGTACAAATTGGGAGAGGTGGCCTTGCTAGTAATTTCTGGGGGCCTATTTGCAAGGCTGCATTGACTCAATTAAAAATGCTAGTATCTGGAAGCATTCTGATGAGGGTCAAACTGGACATGACATTTGTCACATCGTTGAGCCTTGTGTACCTATTTATTTATTTATTTATTTAACAAATAGCCTCTCAGTCGGTGGGGGAGTGGGGGGTGGACTAAAAGCATGAGAAGAGGAAAGCTTTTGCGCTGTGCCCCTGACATGTTCCAGATGGGAATGGCAGGGGCATTAAAGGTTTGCATTAAAGCTTCAATATTCTTTCTGAAATTGTCTACATGATACACACTTGTCTCCCGGCTCCAGGTATGTGCAATGAGAGGAACGCTCCCGTTGGCACCAAGGAGAGCTTTCCTCCCATTGCAGATAACTTGAGCGGGAAGGCCCTATCCTGATTGGGGCTGAGGCAGGGAGAAAGGCCCCTCTCTCCCACCCCCCAAACATGTCCTGTCCATTCCAGTTCAGTGCAATGTTTCTTAAACAAAAATCATCTATTCAAGGCCGAATTACATGACAAACATCACGTCTAGAGTAGCCCTGAGAGGAAAAATTACTGACCAGCTATGCAATGCCAATTTTTGATTCTCTCACATGCTCTTTTCGGAAGCAGGCTCGGTATAGTATTGCAAATCCTTCTGCCAACTCCGCTAATTAACACAGCAGAGGGTGGGATCAGACAAAGTGAGTCAGTCAGGCTAGTTATTTTTCAACCAAGTTCTTCCCCCAAAGGAGAGGTATGCAGAAAATGTTCCGTTTTGCATATCCTAACATGCCACACGAAGTAGCAACTTTGGTCGCTGTGCTTGTTACCACCACAAAACATCTTCCAGGCATCACATACAAAAAATGGCACGGTGACAAGTCAAATACTGTTTAAAGTTTACAACCTGTCCAAGGAAAGGAACGAAATGGGGAAAGGAAGCAACCAGCCCTGAAAGACAATAGGCACCTGGATTGTTTGAGGATGGATTTTTTTTAATGAATTTACTTTATAAAAAAAAAGTCTTGGCTCATCTTTCAAAGGCTTTTTTATTGCTCTGTCTGCTTTTATTGAGGCACACGGAAGGGAACGCAGACTATGTTTTTTTTACATATATTTTTCTCCAGACACTTATATTTCTCTGACACCTTGTTTATCACATCACCCTATATTCCTTAAGAATGCATTCACACGATGAGTGGAAACATACTGTTACCCAACTTAAAAAGAAAAAAAAGGAGTCTCTGGGCAGAAACAATCTAAGGCGACATTTATATGAACAACTGTTTCAGTTTAATGTATAGTTAAAATGAAGGGGGCTTCTTTCTTCGAGAAGTGTTAGGTACCCCTTCTTTATATGCTCCAAATGTCTCTGTTCACCTGAGGCAGTCCCAAGATGTTGGCACATGTCCCTACTGAATCATTGTACCTATTTTGTCCCTGTTGCTAATTTATTACATTTAAGTATTTCTGTATTACATTTATGTATCCTGCTCTTTCTCCAAGGGCTAAAGTTGGCATAGGTGGTTCTCTTTCTCCCTTTTATCCTCACAACGACCCTGTAGGTAAAGTGGGATAGCCACTTATGCAGCACCAAAAAAAGAAGACAAAAGAAGACATGGATTTGTATTAAAAATCCATTTGATAATGTGTATGAAGAAATAATCCCCACAATTTAAATGAAAAACAATACTTCAGAGTTGAAGAAAGGGTGAACAGAAGGCCTCTGTGCCTGCAGTGTGCTGCTATCTGTTGGGGAACAACAAGGCCTCTGCTCTCCCTTCTAATAGTATTTTTTCCCTTTAAACCGGGCATGGGCTGTCCAAACAGAGGATGCCTTCAAATAGAAGCGGTAAAACAGGAAACATGGGCACCCCACCTATAGAATCATAGAATCACAGAATAGCAGAGTTGGAAGGGGCCTACAAGGCCATCGAGTCCAACCCCCTGCTCAGTGCAGGAATCCACCCTAAAGCATCCCTGACAAATGCTTGTCCAGCTGCCTCTTGAAGGCCTCTAGTGTGGGAGAGCCCACAACCTCACCAGGCAACTGATTCCATTGTCGTACTGCTCTAACAGTCAGGAAGTTTTTCCTGATGTCCAGCTGGAATCTGACTTCCTGTAACTTGAGTTCATTATTCCGTGTCCACTGATATTTATTTGTATCCACTGATCTTTCAGCGACCGAAAGGCAAAACGGCACTTTGCTTTTAAGATATGAATAGTAATTAATTAATAATTATTAATAACTTGTCTTCTAAGCATGTTCCTGGAGTTCCTTTTAATTTATCATTTGTTTGGGTCTTCTGGTGTGAATAGGGGGCCTTGTTGATCTTCTGCTCCCCCGTCCACCCCCCAGCACCAGCCTTGTGACGGCCATGACCCCTTTTCCCCCTTCCCCAAGGCCAAAAGGAGAGGGAGGTCATGTCCCAGAGAGGCCGTGGAGGCTGAGAGCCGGCGTCTCGCTCAAGGTCACCCAGTAAACCTTACAGCTAGGTGTGGATTTGAACCTGAGTGTTCCCATTCCAACACTCTACCTCTCTACTACCTGGCCCACATGTCCTCTTCCCTCTCTTTTCCCCGGCTCCCATGCCATTGACAAAGAAAATGTTTTTTGGATACATTTGACATCAATAATATGCTATCAATTTCTTTCATTTTTCTACTTGGTCCTATTGTTCACACGGTTGCACTGACTGAATACTGAACAACCAGATGTGTGGGGAAATATGGGCTAACATAGCTGCCAATAAACTTAACTCTGAAATTTTTGTAGTAAGATTCGACGTGCAGCCTAGCTACAGATTTTGAGGATTGAAGGCAGTCATATGACAGGCACTGCACCATTTGTTATTCGAAAATCACATGCTATCCCCATAAATAACAGGAGGGTTCTTCATGCTTAATGTCATTACAGCAAATAGCCAAAGGAAGAATAATTATCTGATGCTTATTTAAAGTGAATTCAGGGGGGAAATGAAACAGACTATCTTTGCGCTGGAAAGAACCTTGGGGCAGAGCCTATTTCTTCTGCTTAAACCTAGGCAATCATTATTCAAAATGCCTTGTAAGTTACCATTATGTCTGTGAAATTGTTCGGAGTCAGCCACAACTGAAGTGTTAATGAAGGAGACAGACAACATAGACTGGAGCTGTGCACAGATGGCCTCTCAAAGTTCTCCACCCTAGTTGGGGGCAGAGGAATTGGTAGAAAAATGTCACCAAGTTTCTCCAGAGGCAAGGGTTGTACCAGAATTTCTTTCTTTTTTCCTAAGATTTATTAGGTTTTGTGCTGTCATTGCAAGTGGAAACAACATCAATTGTTTGGGCAACCTGGCCCCATAGGTAGCATCATTCCCAGACATTGTGGAGGTGGGAGAAAAGAGAAGGCATACCCCATGCGAAAATTGGAAAGAACATTTGGAGAAAATGTTTGGAGAAAATGTTTTCTCCAACATTTGGAGAAAAACAACAGATCTCAGAAGAGTTCTGAGGGAAAAAAGTCTTCTGAGGAATTTTGACTCCGCTTTAGTTGTCATTCTTCACAGTTTAGCACCTTCCCTAGGATCTTCCAGATGTTAAATTTCTGAGAGGTGACTGTGAATACATTTTGTCTCTAATGCAACTGTTGGTAACACTGCTCCTTTCCTGAAAGTCCTGTAGCAGGTATGAGTGGAGCAGTATTGCACCCAGCTCCATTGCTGTGCTAAAATCTGGCCTCCCCCCGCCCCCCAGCCTCATTCTCTGGGCATTTTATAATTTATTTTGGATTTCTTTTGGAGGTGGAATTCAGCAGATATATTAAAGCACTTGTGCATCTGACTACACACCTATATTTTGCCTATCAGTCTTGTGCAGCAGCCCGTGATTCTTAAGAATGCAGGAACTGCTGAAGTGTTATTGCAGATATGCATTTGAGAAGATTTGCATTGCATCATGGGATTTGTAGTGTTCAGTGGAGTGTTCACACATTAATGGATGGATTGACATATGCACCATGTTGTGTGAAGTTTTCTGCATCTAAACCTGAAGCCTCATTAAGAAGTGAACCTGAAAAGCTCAGATACTATTTTTCATTTGAAGGAATGAAATGTAACATTTAGCTGCTCTGAGCTGATGAGATGTCCCCCAACTCAGATCTAAGGTTAACAGACCTTTTTGCTCTGCGGTCTTCTATTATATACTTTCATGTACACTTGTAGGCTGCCTTTACACCAGAAAGAATATCGACCACTTTGTGGAGTTGAAGTTCAGTGCTTCTAAACCAGAGACCTTCTTTAAACAATTTATGTCACAATGTTATGTCAGGATGATTAATGATGCCGTAGAGCTGGTTCTACATCATCCACTTGCTTTTCCACACCCTTGTAATGTGTCAAGAAAACACATGTGCCACAACTTTAAATTCCTTGAACTATTTGGCTTTAGACAAAGTGTTAAACTTTCAAAGAACAATCTAGTCACTTTGTATCCAATGAATCTTGTATGGCGCGTGACCCATTTAGTGGGTCAAACCCCTGATAAATGTACAGGGTGACCCCGAACTGGTGAGAGGTTCTTGGCCTGATTAGCAATGTTTAACATTGAAGGATAGGATATAAATACATAAACAAACAAACGAATTTGTTTTCTTGATTGATAAGGAATCAGAAAAAGTGGTACAAGCTGGAAACCATGATCCAAAGCAAAACCTCTATTTTTAATACCATACATTTCATTATCAATGAGGCCCTAGCACAGCTGTCCTCGATCTTGTGCCTCCAGTTGTTTTGGACTACAACTCCCAGCATTCCTGACCATTGGCAGTTTGGCTGGGGCTAGATCCAAAACATCTGGAGGGCATCAGGTTGGGGAAGGCTGGCTGAGCATATAGGCACCAGTAGGAGAACTGCCATATACTCAATGTTCATACAGCCAAATCATCTTGTGCTAATATAGCATAGTGATTTATCGGCTTACCTCAATCATGAGCTCAGTAGGAGGCCACCATTCCACCTCCTCCGTCTGGAATGTATGGTTACTAATACTGGCCTCTTTAAGAAGGTTGTGATAAAGATTAGTGAGATAACATAAATAAAGCTCTTGAAACACTTCAGAAAAACATTATATGCATTTTTATTTTTGTCCTCAGTTGACCTCATAAATCAGAGACATTCTCTGTTTTATAGTTCTGGACAAATTCATACCACTTTTATATATTAATAAGGTAAAATTGAAAAAGTAATTAAATCAGAGATGGGGAATCTGTGGCCCTTCAGATGTTGTTGAATCCCAGCTCCCATACCACCTGACCATTGGCCATGCTATCTGGGGCTGATGGGAGTTGGAGTACAACAACATCTGAAGGGCCACAGATTCCCTACCCCTGTCTTAAATAAAACATGATTGTAACTATAACTCAAGAACCAGGGCCAGGTTCATGTGGTAAATAAATACAGGGGAAAGATGGCTGTAGTGGCAAGAGTCTCCAGTTTCGACCACTTGATCCATTCAAAGCGCTTTGAACTTTGGAGCCATGTTGATGATTTGCATAATGGGTTGGATCCAGTCTTAGTCATACTTAGAGCAGGTACACAGAAAATGAGGGGATGACTAAGTTAAGTCCTATTGATTTCAGTGAGTCTACTCTAAGTATAACTAAGCCTGGCTCCATCCCGATAGTTTCAATTTAACTATTTCATTGTAAAGGATAATGGAACCAAATGAAATTATATTATTTAATATGATAATCAGAATTGTCCTTCCTGTTGCTTATATTTAGTATGCATAGAAGTGGTGAGCCTACAAAAGCCATCCAAAGAACAGTGGAGGATAAAGAGCAAGTTGGATCTTGTAGTGTCCAATTTGCAGCTTGCTCTCTCTGTACAATACAAATCAAGTGTTTGTTCCCGACCCTTAGTCATGAAGAATTAGTCATGCCAACCTCAAAACCTCCTTTACCCTCAGCAAAGTTGAGGCAAAGATATTCTTTTCTAACCTCCACACAGACCACACACTTAACTGCCTCAACCTCTTTCAAACAGAATTAATCCACACATATCTGTTGTTTACTTCACATCTATTTTCTGTGAGCATCTCTATGTATTTACTATACATGCACACCTATGAATAATGACATGGAGAAATGTTTCATTCAAAAAGATCACGGATATAACATTCCCATCTTTAAAATGTGTAAGTCCCAAGAAGTATTCTTTATCCTTTGAATAACAATTGTTTACCTTTGTAAAATGTGGCTTTCCTCTTTCTCTGTATACCATCTGGGTGCTAAGCCCTCACCAGATGAGCACCAAGAGATGGGGTTGAGGTGGCCACCCCATCTTTATGGAACATCTTTCATCCTTAGGTTTGCTAAAGTCAGAGCCTGCCTATTTTCAGGAAAGTGTTACAAGACTTCTGGTTTTGACCTGGCTTTTAATAGCTGGAATTTAGCAGATATAGGGGTAATTTTAATGTGCTTTCCTGCAGTATCTTCTTTCTAATGGGGACATTTTTTTTGCCATTGCCTTTTATGGTGTTGTGATTTTACATGCATTCCAAACCCTAGAGATAGGACAGGATAAAAAATGACACGTGATGTAAATAAACTGACTAATGAATTAAAATTATTTTAAATAAACACCCCCACATTTCTGAACTGGCTGTAATTCCTTATATCAAACCGGGAGTTGTGGGGGGTGGGAGTGGGACCTGCCTAGGTGGAAGTACTGATAGTAGGCAGGAAAGCAGATCTGGATAAAGGTGATCAACCTGTTTTGGAACAAGCATGGCTACTAGTCCTGGTGGCTATGTGCTACCTGCAGTAGCAGAGGCAATATGCCCATGAACACCAGTTGCTGGAGAACATGAGTGGGAGAGTGCTGTTGCACTTGTGTCCTGCTCATGGGTTCCTGGTCAACAGCTGGTTGGCCACTGTGTGAACAGAATAGATGGACTTTGGCTCTTCTTATGGTCTTAAGTATACAGTTTGGGAATGCTCCACCCAGGACTGAGCTTCACACTTGGGTAGATAGGTGGTGGCTGTGGCCAAGAGGAGTGCTGAATTTGTTCACCTTTAGCTGGTATGGCAACAGTAACCTTTCCTAGAAAATGCTGGTCTTGCCAAAAGTTGCATATGACTTGGTCATTTCAAGATTAAATTACTGTAAAACACTCCATGTAGGTCTGTCCTTGAAAAGTGTCAAGAAGTTTCAGTTGACGCAAACTGTATCTGCATGACTGCTGACAAGAACCTGGTCTTTTGAACAAATAACAACAATATTATATCAGCTCCCTATTTGCTTCCAGACCCAATTCAAGGTGCTGGTTATCACCCTGAACAGTTTAAACCAGGCTGTCTGAAGGACCGTCTCCTGCCACACACATCTGCAGTTGTCAGGGGAAGCACTTATGATCAACAGAAGACAGGTACACGGGATCAGTTCTTCTCCATAATCAGGGCCAACCCTACCATTGGGGAGAGTGAGGCAGTCACCTCAGGCAGCAGATTACAGGTGGTGGCAGCAAGGTGTGGGAGGAGGGAGCTGTGGGTTCCACAGCTGGTCCTGAACCCCTTAAGCTAGCCTTCAGGTATGGTAGAGGATATTGACAGCATTGAAGAAAGATTCAACTGCCTGTCCAGTTAGCTTTTGAACATAGAATAGGAGGAGGCACCATTTTATCCTTCACCTCAGGTAGCAAAATGTCTTGGACCAGCCCTGTCCACAGCAGCACTTAGGGCCAAAACAATCATGACTTTAAACGTGTGTCTAGCAGCTACTTGCTATATCTTTTTTTCATTTTTACTCTAGAGTAGGTGCAGAGGCCAAATTGGGACCCTAATCAATCCAAATTGGGAACCTAGTGGGGGGCATAGGGAGGGCTTTTAGGATCTGGATTGGGGGCTCTGCACCTACCCTAGAGTAAAAGTGAAGAGAAGACACAGCTTCTAGGCACACAGTGAAAATAATATGTTTCAGGCCTTGGACTATGGAACTCACTATCCTGGGCAGCCTGTGCACAATTAGAATGCAAGTTAAGTCCTGTGTAAGCACCCTTTCCTGAGTACTGATTTTGCCTCCTGGTTTTAGGAACACATGAAGTTGCCTTATACTATGTCAGACCATTGGTCCATCTAAGCCCAGAATTGTTGATCCCGACTAGAAGTAGCTCCCATTTCAGTCAGACGTTTCTCCTGGCCCTACCTGGAGATGCTTGGGATTGAACGTGGGACCTTCAGCATGCAAAGCAGGTGCTCTACCACGTTGCTCCAGATGGTTTGGCTGCTTTAATATTTCTGGCCAGTACTGTCGCAGCTGAATTAGTTTTATTGCTGCGTTGCTGATCACTTTAAGCTAGATTGTTGTTTTTATAGATGTTTTGCTAGCTCCTACAAGAGGGCCAAAGATGCAGGCTGCATCAATCGACTGATTCATACCCTAGAACTAAACCGCATCTCCCTGCCAGACTTCTCTTCTCCTATGGAAAGGAACCAGCCTCCTGAAAAGCCTTTCAAAACCTCGAAGGCACTAAGGGGTTAAGGCAAGCTCATGGTTGAGGGATTTCTCCCTAATCTGTACACATGTCATGGGGATCAGGGCTGTGGGTGGTAGTGCTAGCCTGTGGCAGTTGTTCAGGCCCATGGCCCATCGCCTGACTGGCTCGGAAAGCCCTCTTATCCAGGCAGTTTTCAAATTTAATTAAGAGGGACCCATCACAGGCTTAGCTCCGTTGCCGTGCCATTCCAAAGGTCTTTCAGCAGCCGCACACAAAGGAAAGCGGGGAGTGTGGTGGTGTCACGACAAGGCGAGCACTTAGAAGTGAAGCGAGCTCGGGAAGGAGGGTTTGGGCCGCCCGAGATCCCAAGTGCAAAAGCAACGCCACTGCAAATGCGCTCAATTCCATTCCGCCAACGTGCAAAGCTTAAAGTCCAGGGAGTTTAAAGCAAACGGTTGAGGGGCGGGCAGGGAGTGGATGTGCTGGGACAGGGTCTGCAGCTTAGCAGGCAACCCTGCAGTTTGCTAGCCAACAAACAGCCTGGTTTGTCCCTGCCCCTGCCGTGCCCCCATCGCTACCTCCGTGAATAATCGGATCTTGCTCTGCTAGCAGGCTGACCTGTAAGGCAGACAGTAGGAGTGAGTCAAAAACAGGGAGCTCTCTACAACACCCGGCTGCTTCCCCAGCTGACAGAATGGGAGCAGAGCAAGAGTGTGGTACCAGAGAGGAGCCGGCAGCTCTCTCAGGTGGCTACTTTCAGATCAGACAGGTGCTTGAGCTTTAAAATGTCTGAGCTTTTAAGAATGTGAAAGAAGTCTTGGTAGAGCTTGGTGCACCTTCACCAGGCTGTTTTGATGCTGAAGGTTTGGCTTTGATCTTTAAAGAAAAAGCGAAGGGGGAGTCTCCACAAAGTGTTCGTAAACACCAAGGTCATATCCAGGATTTGCCTCCTGCAAGAGGAAGGGGCCTTCACATGAAGAATGACTCCATTTTCAGAATGTCCCTCTTCCCAATTTGGGGGGAACATACACATACCACAGCTCACCCCATTCAGCAGGGTCCCCTGACTCTCTCCGTAGCATTTTCAGCAGGATGGAGTGGCTGCCATGGGAAGAGGGGACCACGGACGTTGGCTTCCCCCAGTGCAATTGATTCAGCTTCAGCCTGGTTCCAACACCAGTGCTGCAATGCCGTAATAAAATTGCCATTTTGTGCACTACTTTTTCAAGATGCCACAGGCAGTTTGGAACATTTGGCCTAAAACTTCAGCATATACTGCAATGGGCTGAACGTTGGGACTTGGATCATAGCTAAACCAGAGCCTGGAACCATAAAGCTCACTGGATAGCCCTGGATCAGTCACTATATAGCTCTTCACATTCATTCAATCAATCAATCTGCAGCCCCTGGAGGTAATGATCTTATGTGCGGGGGTGGGGGTGTTAGTCGGCCACATGTATTACTTCTATTGTAAAGCACACTACTAAGATTTCTTTTCTCCGCCCCACAACCCACAACCTCATGCTTTACAGCAACTGCTTCTATTAATTGTTGTTGTTGTTGTTGTTGTTTTAGGTGTCTCTAGGTGGTCGAAAAAGATTTAACATTCCATATATATTACAACAACATAACAGAGCTGTTTGCCAACCCTGATTTTTTAAAATAATAATAATAAAATAATAATAATAATAATAATAATAATAATATGCTGAGCATGAGCAGTTTTTCATTTTAAATTCACTTAAACTATGGCACCAGCATGTCTACTGCTATAAAATGGAGATTGTTTCTGATGCCCTCATTACCTGTTGTTCTCTGGGTGGTCATTTAGGCATCCCCTGGGCTGTAAATCCTCAACATTGGCCCCAATGTCCAGCCCTGGCTACACCACTGCCAGATATTCTCCTCCACCCCCACCCCCAAACATACGCATGTTCATTGTGAAGGTCTGCCTAGAACAGGGGTGGGCAACCTAGCACCTCCATTTGTTTTCTTTTATTCGATTTATGAGTCCACCTATAGCCAAAGTCTCAGGGTGACATACATCATAAAAGCAAATTCAGTAAAACCAGTGATAAAGCCCATAACTGCCACATGTTTTGTATTACAACTCACATCATCCCTGAACAACAGCCATGTTTGCTGGGAATGATGGGAGTTGCAGAACAACACCACTGTACGGCATCTGGTGAGGAGATGCTGCCATAGAGGAAGTATTTTGTTCAGTCTACAGCTGGCGACAAAACCAAGTTTGATTCCTCCTGAACTGCCCAGGATCTAGTGCTTTAAAATGGTTTATAACAGTAGTGACAACTGTTTGGGGCCCAGGGGCTTGTCTTGACGAGGGGAAAGCCCTGGGATGGATCCGCAGTGGCATTAGGTCACTTATATGACGCAGCAGCCATTGCGAAGCCATCCCAGGGCTTTACCCTGAAGCTCCGAATTTAAAAACTTGGGGATTTACCCCAACTTTTTTTCACTTGGAGCAAGGTGATGACGGCATCTGCCATCTGCCGCCTTGCTCCGGAGCTGCATCAGAAGCATGAACCAGCCGATGCCAACTCCTGATTGGTTGCATCGGCTGGACAGAGACAGGAGGTAAGCCAGTGAAACAAATGGCCATTGGACTGCCTCCTCGCCTTCATGCATCCTCTGGAGAAAGCCAAAGAACAGCCCTGTCCTCTGGGGAGAGCAAGGTAAGGGGGGAACCAAGGAGGGCTGCACCAAGCCACAGCGGCACCCATTCGGTGGCATGGCAGAGCGGCTCCTCCCTCCTCTCCCCATTATAACCCCCACGCTCTCCTTCGCATGGGAACAACATGAAGGAGAGCAAACGCAGGGGGCTTGAGGGCTCACGGCACCAATGACATGGCCCAGGACACACACCATATACAGTTTTCAAACTGTTTTCAAAGTGTCATATCCTGCTTGGTGTAAATTTCTCCAACCTTTCTAAAGTTAAAAACAAAAATATTATTTCCATTCAATTACACTTCCAAGAGTAAAGAAAAAAACAATCACACATTAGCTCATTTATAGGGGAACCATTTTCATTCATCGTGATCTGATTATTCCTCTCTGCTGGAATGTGTTTTTCCCCCCAGTGGAACAGCCGGATCTGGCACAATAGACTGGACAGCACTCACAGGCGCTGCACCTTACCCCCTTTTTTTTTAATGTAAGGAAAACTAGGTCAATCACTATGACAACCGCTTCACTCATGAGTATTAGGAGAGAAGAGACAAAACCAGGAAGCTGCTTTGTACTACCAAGTCTGATCATCTAGCCTAGAGTTGTCTCATCCGATCAAGAGTGGTTCCTTAAGGTCCGAGGCAGTACCTTCCCAACCCTAATATCTGAACAATAAAAAATAAAAACCCAGATATTGTGCCTGCAAAACAAGCCTGCTACCACTGAGCTACCGCACTTCTCCATGGAGAGGGGATATTCTTTACCTCTGTTCCCTGTTCCTAAGTGGCTCTAGTCTAGTGCTCCTGATAGACAGATATGAAGAGGTAAGCCACGTCCCTGCTCTGTCTTAAGACCATGGGAATTCACCATTGAGCAAGTCCAGTTACTAATCTTGTGCCCTGATATGGGTTTTGATTTTGCCTGGAGGACTTAGGTCATTCAGCTAGGAAATTAGGAAAGGAAACAAGGTCAATGTTATTGCTTCCCTGGGCTTATTTACCTTGAGCTATTTGCACTAGATAATAGCTGCAAAGTTTATCATCTCCTAAACTCTGAGGAAGCCAAGTGATGTAATGTTAGGGGCATCTCAAACTGTTGGCACTAAGGCATGATGGGGTGGGGGAAGAGATGCAGAGCAACCAATTTGGACCATGAGAAACCTGTACAACAGATATACCACCCCAGGCAGAGAAGCTATACATACAATTGTTCCCTAAACTCTTGCTAGTATCTACAAAGGTAACAATAGAAGAAAATCCCTGATGGGCAAACCAAAGGTCCATTTCAGCCGCAATCCTATATCCATTTACATTGGAGTAATCTCCAATAAACTCAGTGGGGTTTACTTCTGAGTAGACATGTATTGTCCAGTATTCTGTTCCAGCAATGACTACCCTAATCGTCCGGTGAAGCTGACAAGCAGAGAATGTAGATAGCATAGCAGCCTTATTTTCTCCTGTTGTATTGGGCCCAGCATCAGTATGAGATGATGGGAGTTCATACTGCAACAGTAGTATGTACTCCAACACATCTGGAGGGCACCAAATTTGGGAAGGCTGACTATATGCATGTTTGCATCTAGATAGCATTCCATGCCACTAAGACCACCTGAGCTTCAAGTGGCAAAGATGGCTCCAGGAGAACCCCAACCCTTCAGTGGGAGAGCAACCCCAACCAGAACAAGTTGAGCACCACCCACTAACAGCATCTCAGTCTTGTCTCGACTGAGCTGTATGCAACGTCATCCGCATCACACTCCATGTGTAGATGGCAGCTGTCTGAGTGAGGAGCTTCTTCTATCTGTGGAAGCTCCCCATGTGATATAGAGCACTAGAGTTCTAAATTACCCATAGAGGCTCCACAGATAACACCTGACCTTGTGGATTCATGAATGCAGGTGACAATTCATATGCAATGCACATCCATGCTCACCCAAATTGGCATTGGGGAGCAGCTGCTGCATCCATGGACCCAACAGCTTGCTTCCTCAATGTGGCTGCATCCCTCAGGTTTTTTGGATTGTTCGTTGCAGAGCATTTACAAATGCCTGAGCCAGCTCCAAGTAATTATGAATTTGTTGAAATCCTGCCATCTGATCTCAAAGGATTATGATGCTGGCCCACAGTCCTCCTAAATATTTGTCAGGCCTTTTAATCTTGCAAAAAAATGCAGTTTCACTTATGATGATGGAAACTATTTAGAATCATCAGACAAAATGGTTGTGTGTTTGATGCTTCTAAATAGCTCCCATCATCATAAATGAAATTCCATTTTTACAAGGGGGGAAAAGAAGAAGCACAGATCAATGAATGCCAAAGCTACTAAAAAGAGAGAGATGGAAAACTGCAACGGAAACACCAATTCTTCTTATTATTATTCTTAAACCATTATCTCAAATTTCTAATAAGTAGATTGAAGTTTAAATTACATGCTCTCTATAACAAAGTCAGGATCCAAATGGTTCAGAAGCCTTGAGATAACAATCACTTTCCTCCAGATAAATTTCAAGTTATTTCTCAGCAAAGACAAAGGTCCTATTCAGAGGCAAAGAGGAACCTCAGAGATTTTCATTAACCTAATCATTGTAACACTGAAGAAAAGGACAGAGGGGAAGAGAACAGAAACCTGCATAGCTTGAGATGACAGCTTGGAACGCAGTGTGCCCAGTACACTCTCATGTTTATGTGCTGATAAGGCAGAGAGAAGAGCAGGAAGAAGGAAGGACTTAAGTTGGTCAGCATAGTTGCTGGTGGTAAACACCTGACGTCAACAAAGGCAAAGCAAAATATGATCTACATTGGTGTTCTTCATTGCAAGGCCTGTGGGCCACTCATGGCTCCCAATCAGCTCAAGCGTGGCCCTCTGCCTTTCTCTCACATGCACTCACTCCCTGTTTGCTGGAATTCCTCACTCTCAGCAAGGCCCCTCTAACTCTGCCTTGTTGTTTGCTTTAGAAATGGGCCAGCAGCTGTGATCTAGACTATCAGAGGAGGCTTCAAGGATACGGAGTAAGGAAACCTGCCACTCATCAGCTATAGGGTGGCTGAGGGAGGGGGGAAGAAGAGAATGCAGGAGCCAATTAGCTGTGGGGAGGAGTCCAAGACGCAAAGAGCAATGTGACTGGCTATCTGCAGTGGTGCAAGTGGAGGTGGAGGAGAAACTGAATGAGAGAGAGAGATGTGGATGTGTGCTGGGAGATTTTTGCAGCACTAGTAGAGCAGAGCATACTTTCAGTGACCAGAAAAAGATCCATCTCAGTCCAAGAATCAAGTGAGCCTGTCAGAATTTACCTGCTTGATGACACTGCTTGGATGAAATGGAAAGGGATGAGGAGGAAAGGCCTGAAGAGGCCTCCAGGAGAGTCTCGTGCACAGCATCGCCACTTGACTAGAGGGGAAGAGGGAAGGTCCCCAAGTAGCCTCGTTGGCAGTGCATGGAGCTAAGGTGGCTCCTGCTTGAAAAATGCTGAAGATCACTGGACTAAATCAACATGGTACCACCAACCCAGTAACGTGTGAACCCAGTGAATGTGGTGCAGTGGTTAGAGTGCTGGACTGGGACTCGGGACATCTGAGTTCTAGTCCCCACTCAGCCATGAAGCTCATTGTATGAGTCTGGGCCATTCACCCACGATCAGCCTAACATATCTCACACGGTTATTGGAAGGATAAAAGGAGGAGGATCATGTAAATCACCTTGTGTTCATCAGAGGGGGGAAAAGAGGGATATAAGTGTAATAATAAATAAATGGATAAATAAATAAATAAAAATGCCCAAATCAACTTGGTTGAATAGGAAATGTGATGTGAGCTCACTGAAGAATCACAATTTGTATGATTATTTTTGAAGCAAGGGACTCTGCTTTGGCACTGACTTTCCAAATGCACCTGATCCAGCAGGGAAGGTCCACACGCAGAAGCAGTCTTCTGCATATGCAGCCAGTTTTGATGCTCATTTCCAACCAGATGTGGATCTCCATTGTATAATTCATCAAAGCTTCACTGACTGGGTTGGGAGCTTCCTTTGATGCCTATCCTAGACCATTTATTGTTGTGAATGCCTGGATTAGAACTCTAGGCACAAACACAAAACCATAGTTTGTATCCAGATTATGGAGAATTTATATTAACAAAATGTGGAGTATAAGTCTTCTAAAGGAACGATCGTATGCATGTTTAGACAGAAAAAAGCTGTACAACTTCCAGCATCCCTTAGCCAGTACGCATTGTAGATCTTTTTTCGGCCTAAACATGCATAGGATTGCATCCTAAATCAACCAATCAACCTGCTCCCTCCAGGAAGTTTTGCACACTGGTACAAGGCTTCAAAGAGACCTCCATTTATTCCTGGGTTATAGACGATTCGCATTTCTCAATGCTCGATGGCTGAAAGCACCCATCAGTTGAAGCACCAATCTTTATGACAAGCCCTTATCTTTCCTCATCTGTAGACTGTCAAAGAGATAATCCCATCACTTCCTCCACTTTCCTCAATCCAGAAGACTCAGAGCTGTCGGGCTCAGCCTGGTCACCCTTTTTCATTCAGTTAATTATACATTGTATAAGCTACTCACGTAAGGGATAGTGACTCAAAGTTGCAATTAGCACTGTTAAGTCCCCGCTGGGCGAAAGCTCCATTCCGTAGGACAGGTACAAGCAGTACTGAGGAACGCATGCACTAGGCAACTATCCTGAGAAAGGGAACAGGACGAATCACACCTATGAGGCCTTCCTTTTACTTCACACCCACCAGAGGTCATAAGGTACAGGGAGAGCTGATTCTGATTGACGCATTTGCAGTCTTCAGCCCACCACCATGCTGTTGCCACTGTGAACACTTGGCAGGAATTCTTTCATCTCTTCCTGATAATGAATGGTGTAAAACAGTGCTACAGAATCAGCAACCCCACAAGGCTGAGAAGGGCAGGTAGGGTGGCCAGTTATGAATCGCCAAAAAAGGAGGAAAAAAGAGGGCAATGATTTGCATAACATTTGCATATTCTAATGTATATGTACAGATGAAAATTTAGAAATTGTTATTATAATTTAAATAAAAATGCAGGACATCTCATGGGTGAACTCCCCCAAATCCTGTTCGAGCTCTGCTCGTTAGACTCCTGCCAGTTGCAGGAGGTCTGTAGATGGTCTGCAGATGGTCTGTGAGCACCCGTCGAGAGCTCATGGGTTTGAGTTTTGTTTTGTCCTCAAGCTGCGATTTGTTCAAATTTGCAGCTGGGAATATTTTCAGAAATCATGATTTGCGCAAAATTGCAGCCATAACTAGCGCAATTTGCATAAAAATGCAAGTGTAAAGGAAACTGCAAGCTGCCTGACCCCGTGTGTGCTGAGTTGAGCCAGCTCAGAGATCTGCAAACTGGCCAAAACCTGCCAAGCTCTACCCTCAGAATGGATTCACCCAGCATCCCTAACTATGGTAGCCTGTGACCAGGTGACCTGTGTGCCTGCCTGCTCAATCTGCTGGGGACGGGCAACAATTCTTATAGTTCTTCCTCTTTAAATTGGACTTGGACTAGGCAGCCCTTTCAATAGAGGATGGTTTCAAAATAGAGGACAGTCCTTTATAAAAGAGGACATATGGCCACTCTAAGAAAGAGCGGTCACAGGGCCAGACTATTGGGCTCTGGCGGGTAATAGATTTTAACCTCAGCTTGGTTGAATCTGTGAGGTGGTTTATTCAAGGGGGCAGCCCAGTATGCACACTTCTTTTCACAATGGGTACCTGCATTCATATAGACAACCTCCTCCCCTCTGCTCCCCCACAACAATTGCATCAACCTTCTCCCCCAGATTTGATCTCTGACCATGCTAGAAGAACTGCTTCTCTTTCACCTGCCTCCCTAGTCACTTCCACATCTCAATCTAGCCACCCCCTCCACAAATATTGTTTAAGCATAGCATCCTCTCTCTGCCCCACAACAGTCTTCATCTTCGGAAGGGAGTCTCTCCTCCACTGCTCCGCCGGAGCCACCTTTCCACATGAGCTTCCCCCTCTCTCCCGGCCCCCAGCTTTGCTCCATATTGAGGCCAATAATTACTGCTGAATAGAATTCCAGATTCCCATGCTTGTCAGCCTGCCTTCTCTACCCACCCACCCTCTCTCCACTTTGTTCTAAAAAGAGAGGGGAGGGAGAAAAACAAGCAAGGATTAACAGCTAGCACCAAAGTCTGAGGCAAGAAAGAGGTGGACAGGAAGTTTGTAACAGCCTCTTTTCTCAAGAGAAGTGTACGAAACAGGTAAATAAAGCCACCATCTGCCCTAGTCCCCCATATCACTCTTCTTATTGGGATGCTCTAGCTTCATACTTTGATTATGGCAAGGGTTGCCCAATGAAATGTTCCAAAAAGGAAGAGAAGCTGGGTGGATGCTCTGGTGTTCTGTAGATTTCTGGGATAAGCAACATGCACTATGGGAACAGAGGCCCTTTCTACACCTACAGATTATCCCGGGAAAATGGAGGGATCATCCCTGCCTGCTCCTGGGATCCCCTGTGTGTCATTTTCATGCACAGGGATCATCCCGGGATGATCCCTGTAAAAAAGGCAGGTGTAGAAACAGCCAGAGTGTCTAAATCCTTGTAATATAGACTGGGCTGTACTCATAGAATCATAGAATAGCAGAGTTGGAAGGGGCCAACAAGGCCATCGAGTCCAACCCCCTGCTCAATGCAGGAATCCACCCTAAAGCATCCCCGTCAGATGCTTGTCCAGCTGCCTCTTGAATGCCTCTAGTGTGGGAGAGCCCACAACCCCCCTAGGTAACTGATTCCACTGTCACACTGCTCTAACACTGTTTCAGAGTACTGTGAAATGCCATTTTTCTTTGCTATTCCCTCACATATAAACCTTTCTACAAGTTTAAAACAACAACAACACACCACCAAATCTAGCACATTGTGAACAAATATTCCGCTTGTTCCTTGATCTGCCACCTTTCTATATGTAGGGAGTTTAGGGTTCTTGTTTATCACATCAAAAATGTGATCGCTTTCTTCCAGTGTAACTTCACACAGTCCAATCTGCCAACTCAGCCCACTGCTACCTTCTTCTCACCTCATTCTGTCTCATGTTTTGACGAGGCCTTAGATCTGATCTACATCTTACACTGAATGAGATGGTGGACTGTGATTACACCATTTCAGACTGGAGGTGGTGTGTGTGTGTCATCTTTTAAAATGCTCGCTACGCTACATCAACATGTCTTTGCATGAAGAAACAGGGAGACGGCTATGCAGAGTATGCAATCCTGAACATGTCTACTCAGTCCCATTGAGTTCAATGGGGCTTATTCCCTGTAAGGGGTATAAGATTCTAACCTTAATCTGTATAGTACAAACAACAGGGAGCATCCAAGCAACCTGATAGTGGTTGCTTGGATGACATTTTGCTGTTACCACCCAAGGAGATGGACGAGGTGCTTGGTGCAGTGTGGCCAACAACATGCCCACTCAAGCCTTGCTCTTCGTGGTCAAAAACATCTAACACTTTTGAGGGTAAGAGGTTTGAGCAATTTAAACTTTATTTACCCATTTTGCATGCAGAAGGTCCTAGTTTTAATCCCTAGTTAAATCCCTGGGAAAGATCCTTTACCCATGACCCCGGGAAAACTGCTGCTAGTCAGACAGTGGAGGCTGGTGGCCCTGATTTCTTACAAAAAAGCTATTTGAGGGATAGGTATCAGTATATTGGACAGCTCCTTTAGAGTTCTGGCTGGTTCTGAAACCCAGAATGGATTCACAGCCCCAACAAAATCAGAGCCACCAGCCTCCACTGTAGTCAGAATAGAAAATACTGAGCTAGTAGAATAAGTGACTGCAGTTTAAAACACAATTCCTGCCACTTGTCATAATCAGCCTACACAGACACAGACACACACTTGAGGCTCAATAAGCATAACACTTTATCAGTGGTATTTCCAGGAGTAAACTACTAGTAAACAGCATGCCAATGGAATTTAAAGCTAACTCATTTGAAGAATGCTCCCTTTTGTGTGGTGTTTTTAAAACACACATGCAAATGATCACATGAGGAATGTGAAATGATGATCTTTTTGAAGACGCTCCCCCGAACACAGGTCAAATAGATTTTAACTATAACAATGCAACTCAAATCTGCTAGGTTTTTATTTGCAGGGAGTTTGGGGTCCAAAATATGATCACTCACTTCCAATGTAAATTCAGGCAGTCCAAGCTGCCAACTCAAACTCCAGCTTATCTGCATGGCATGGGGAGTGTGTCATAGCAGCAGCTTGGTCCACATGGCTGTGTTGCAAGCAGCCATCCAGAGCTTGACACCAACAGTGTCAAAACCAGGCTTGAGTATTGTCCATCTTCATCATATTGCTGTGATAATTAAATAAAGTTTTAAATGATAAGAGGCCAAAACAGGATCCTGTCATCTTTTCTTCTTCAGGCATAATTTTGATCTGAAACTGGCCTTCTGTAGTCCACCCACCACCACCCGTCCACCACAACCACATCCAAATATCTGCATAAACTTCATAGCTAATGCACCAATATTGCAATCCATTTTAGCACTTTGGGGACCTTTCTACATCTAAGGATTATCCCAGGAAAATGGAGGGATCGTCCCTCCCAGGATCCCCTGTGTGTCATTTGCATGCACAGGGATGATCCCAGGATGATCCTGGGGGGAAAGACAGGTGTAGAAATGGCCTGGTTCTCAATGATGGATAACTAGCCCAAGCTTTATCCTTTTACTGTGCTATCAGTGTGAATGGTGCATCACATAATAGAAGAGGCTGGTCCATGCCCTGAGGAGCTTGCAACTTACAAATTGACATAGGGGAAACAGCAGAAGGGAAGCAGAGGGGAGGCAAGCAATCTGCACTGGTTCCAGTTGCATGTGCTGAGGTTGAGTTCCAGGTTGAGTTACAGCAGGGTATACGAACTATGGGGTTGGGTCAAAGATTTCATGGAAAGCAAGGGTTTTGAGAAGGGATTTGAAGGAAGCAAGAGAGGTGGCATCATAAAAGTGTTCTAGGAGGTAGAACCTATAGGGCAGCAAGGAAGAAAGGGTGAAGTCTTTTAAGGAATCAAGACACCTACAGATCGATGGGGGCTGTATAGTAGGAAAAGCGAAGATCATGGACAGGCATATATCAACATTTAAGACAGCCTTTCACATGAATAACACTTCCAGAAATGTAATAAATAACTGTGGAAGTCCGAAGATGCTTCCGTGACGTGCCCTAATTTAATACATGAAATGACTTTATGACTATTGTAGCCCACGTTGAGCAGACTTTGAGCTTATGGAATCTACTTTGTGTTTTACTAGAACTCTGAGGTCCACCAACAGGAGCCAGGTGCAAAATAGTAGGGACAGGGTGCCTTTGAGCACAGGCTCAGAACAGGAATTTGTTATTAGTACCAGAACCAAGCTCACCTTTCATGCAAGAATTCCACTCCTGGTTTGCACCCGACAACCAAAGCATTTTTTCCAGCAACCTGATTTAGGACCGGGGGTGGGGGGTGGGGGGGAGCATTTTAGTTGTTGCTATTACTAGATAGTTGGGAGTCATATTGCAAATCACACAGAGATCTACCGTTAGATTCCGCTGCTATTGCGACCAGTGTGAAACAATACTATGCCACCACCATAACAGACCTGGAATGGACCATATTTATCAGTATATATTCTGTCTTTCCAATTGTGCATCTAAGATTTTGGCATCTCATGAAAAATGCATGATGTCTGCAGTCATTTGGGTGAAAATATAAACAAGCCCTGAGAAGAAGTAGAAATAATTTCATCACTGTGGGCCCTGCTGCTAACTTGATTCTGACATAGCACAGTACTACTGGACTCCCTTGAATGGATCAAGACAAATAGATTTGGGGAATGAGGATGGTTTAAATTGCCATTGAGGAATACCATAATAGAACATGTCATAAAGGATTGTGGTGTGTGTGTGTGTTTGTTACTGGTTTCAGCTAGAACTTTGTAAGCTTTGAACAATGCATTTGATAATGCGGGGGAGTTTGACTTAACAGGATTGCATTAACTAAATTTAAAAAAAACCCACTATTTTTTAGGTCCTAAGTAGCTCACAGCCACTAAGCAAATGCATTGCACTAGCTTTTTCTTAGCTAAGCCAGCTCAGCCAGGGTTTGGCAACAAGAGAGACAGGAAATCATTTAGATACATTATCATCCTCTTCAGGCAGCTCAGAGGAGCTTTTATGGAAAGGTTCACACAAACATCCAGACTAATTATTTGTTAGTCATGCTCGCCCATTATATAACAAATGAGAAATGCTTCAGCTTTGTTGGGAGCCAAGCCAGAAACCACAGCTCAAGAGGTGAGAACAAATTTCTCTATCTTGCCTGCTCCCCATTAAAGGCTTGGGCTCCTAAAGAAGAGTCACACCTATTTGTAAAGGGGCTTGTATTTTTGTTCACATTAGTCTTCTGTCGCTGTCGCTAGTCCCAGAGTTCTGGAGCTAGGAGATATTTTTTATCTCTCCAGTACAACATTCCATATAGTAATTGCTGATATTATTTTGTACTTCCCACGTGTTTTTGCTCAATCCTTTCTATGTTTGCTGCTTTATTTGCCAAGCATGCAGATCTAAACACACACACACATACTGAATGAGGGTCTTTTTGTTTGTTTGCACAGTTTCTAAGCAACAAAAAATCCTCAGGCACATTGAAAAGAAATCAAGTTGATCATCTATATTCAGCATATTCGCTTGCAGCAGATGCATTTGCAAAAATTAGTACGAAGCTTATAAGAAAAGTCTTTGGGAATGGCTGGGTCATTGCACACACTGGCTGTAATCAGAACATGTTGCAAAATCCCCTTTCTAAAAGGGGGCACTTAGAGGAGCAAGGCTAACAACCTTTGCTGTGTATTACTTGCTTTCCTCTCATAGAGATGAAAGGAATATTTACAGAGACCGTGGAGTTCCCACAGACGTCATGGATTCATATGGGGAAATATTTGTCAAAGGAAGCAAAGCCTCACATTTTCTTGATGAAGCTGAAAAACATAATGCAATTTAGCATCGGGTCCCTACACCCCCAATCCAGCTAGATTAGAACTACCTTGTAAATAAGGCCCAGTTCATGTTAACATTAAATCTTTTGAGATGTAGGGACACAGTTTTAACTTTTGCCTTAATGCATTAGTTCTTTATCTTTGAGGGCCAATATAATCTATGTGTCATCAAAACAAAAGTTGTTCAAAGCTAGTACTGCATTGTTCAAAGCTAGGACTGCCACTTGAAAAAAAAGCCAGATAGCTTCTGAATGTGCTGCAATGGGAATGATCAAGAATTCTGTTCATTTCACCCTGTCTCCCATAATACATAGTGCATTAGTAGCACCCCCCGAGTCACATTTTATTTGACGGGGTTTCTTAAAACATAAAGACAATGGGGAGTTTGCTGTTGTTATTGTGGTTAACTGTAAGTTATTCCCTCTCACCCTAACATTGCTTGTGTCAAGCATATAATGAACTGCCTTTCCTGTGGACAACAAGCTACAAGACTTGCTGTCACCTTGGCAACCGCATCCCACAGGGAAGGAGGGAGAGATGGGGAGATGGGAGTGGGAAAAACAAAGGGGTGATGTCACCCCAATGGGAGCTGAGCAGCCAATCAGTTGCTGAAAATATGAGGTCATTCCTCTCTCCCCCCCTCCTTTCTCCTGGGCAATTCCATTCAAAACTATAGAAGTGTGGTGAATTAAGGAAAGCAGTAGCAAGGTCACAATCTCCCAGCCTATGCGAGGAGGAGGAGGAGGAGGAGGAGGAGGAGGGTATGTGGGTGGGTGAGAGACGAAAGAAGGGGAAGCAAGGATGGAAGGGTGGGGAGGAGGAGAAGGAAGAGAGGGAAAATTCCCCTCTAGCAGACTGAATAGATGCTAATAGTCTTGACCGGAGGCAGCCTCATAAAGATGTCATCAACTTTGGCTCTTCATGTTTAGAACACAATGGTGGGGAGGCAGGGAGAGAAAGGGATTGGGAGCAGATAAGTAGGAGGAGAGATTTATATCTATTTCTTTCCTCCCTCTCTGCAGGGGGAAAAAAAAACACTGTTGTGAATGAAGTGTCAGAAAGTTACCTCCCAAAGAATCAAGCCACGTAGTGAAGCCAATGTGGAAGTGGGAAGAGGGGGTCTAGCCTTCCTTTTGCCCTTGCACAGGCAATCCCTCCCCTCACTGGGATTATTTTTTGTGCTACTGGACAACACTGTTGCCTAAACATGTTGAGCAGCAACAAGAACCCCTGTTTCTTCTGAGGAGAAAGAGACAAGGAGTCCTTCAGTTGCTTCGTGCTCAGTTTGCTTGAGAGAGAAATGGGATGTGACTCAAAGATAGACCTAAAACTTTGCCATTCCTGATTGAAAAGAACCGCAGAACCCAATGACTGTTCCGACAATAGTGACGCAGTGAAGCCAAATACCCCATTCAAGGACAAATGACCGAACACTGCAAAATGACTTGGCTGTGGGTGGGCCAAGTCTTCCGTGGGCATTCCCAGCAATATTCCTTTTTTCTATGGTACCTCCTTTAGGTCACTTTCCTGGAAGAAAGCAACAGGAGACAGAGGGATTCAGGAAAGGGACAAGTGCCCAGGAAGCTAGTTAGAAAAGGAACTGAAGAATAGAGACATGGTAGAAAGCAATTGGAGTGGGACTAGGGGATAGGGGGAATGGCTGCCACAAAAAGAGAGCCACAGAAAGTGCTAGTTTTAAAGTATTTTTTGCTTTTATTTAATTTAATAGAATGCTGTGTTCTTTGTTTTAAAATGCCTTGCAGGGGCGTTACTAGGCACTTAAAACTTTTTGGGACCCAGGCCCATAGGACACAAATCTACATAAAAACTGTAAATGTTGTTTTATATCTATATATGCAAATAAAGAAAGAATTACTAGGTTTTATTTAAATTTCACAGGAGGCAAAGCTAGCCATTTAATTTCTCATCCAAATAATCTCTACCTACAAAGCGGAAAGTGTGTGTGTGTGTGTGTGTGTGTGTATCACGTATGTCCTAAAAAGTTTACCCACTTCCACATATGGTACTGCCTTAATGCTGTTCACCCAGACAGGATTATTATATCTATATATGCAAATAAAGAAAGAATTACTAGGTTTTATTTAAATTTCACAGGAGGCAAAGCTAGCCATTTAATTTCTCATCCAAATAATCTCTACCTACAAAGCGGAAAGTGTGTGTGTGTGTGTGTGTGTGTGTGTGTGTGTGTGTGTGTATCACGTATGTCCTAAAAAGTTTACCCACTTCCACATATGGTACTGCCTTAATGCTGTTCACCCAGACAGGATTAGAAAAAAATCTAAAAATATGAATTTTTGGGGTTTAAGTAATTTAAAGAATTTAATGAAAAAATCCCTAGGTTTACGTGTACAATTCCCAGCATGCCTTGGGCAGAACTCCCAGCATGCCTTGGGTAGAAGGCCAGACTTACTGGCCTTTGGTGGACATTGTGACTCCTAAAGCCAGTCAACCCAATTTCACATAAAAGGAAACAACCCACATAAATTGGCTGCATCCATTTGCAGTGCCTCCTCTCACCTGCCATGTGTGGTTTTAAAATCGTAATTAGATACAACAGTGTGACTTTGAGAGGCTGAACTCTGGACATGCTCAAAGACACACATGCAGCCTTCACCCTTAAGTGGGAGGTAAGGAGGAAAGGGAAGCACTCTGTGCCTGCCCAGAAACAGGCTTAACAAAAGGGGGCAAGTGCCCGGCCCAGTCCTGGTCCTTCAGTACAGGCTCCTGATGGAGCGCTTCATGGGTGGGAAATGTGGGCTGAGGCAGTACCAGCAGGACTCAGCCAGAGTTGTGCATGTCCACTGACAGCTGCTTACCTCCCCTCCTTGGTGATGCTACTCCTCGATGCTCTATCAAGAAGCAGCATCAGTCACAAGAGGAGGAAAGCACCTCTCAGAAGACATGGGCACCTGAGGGCCGCCAAAGGAATGTTGGGAGGTGTAGTGCTGGCATCACTATCTCTCAGTCCTAACTCGGCCCCCACTAACTGACTTTCCCCAACTGCCACTAACTCCGCCCACCATTCCATTCTAGCCTTTGGTGTCAGTCATTCCTCCATTCACTCTTCTGTTTCAATTGCCTTGGGTGGGAGGGAAGCTTTATCAGGCTGCGGCAGCCATCATCTGGAAGTGGCTCGCCATCCTGGGCCTGAAGGGAGAGTGCCTTGGTTGGCTGCCTCAGTTGATCATGCGTAAACCCCATTGAGATGCATGGCATTTTAGTAGGACTTGGATGTAAATGCAGTTGAAAGCAATGGGATTAACTCTTGAGGGAGGGAACCAGCAGAACTCTGTTTTTATAAAGGAGGAGATGCACAGCTTTGCAAGATCAAACAAAAGGAAAGGCGATCCATCGCACTTGTGAACTTCCAGGAAAAGCATTTAAGGTGCGGGGGATTAAAAAAATCTAAAAACTCAAGGGATGGACCGATCTCAGTCAAACTTGGCATGCAGAAAGCTCTACTTAAGAGCTATCAAAGTGCCAATTTTGATCTCTTTATCTTTAAAAATGAGGGAGCTGCAGGCAAGGAGGGTGCATTTTCCACTTTTCTTTTAAAGTGAAAATGTACCCCTGGCCATGGCTACTCAGGAGTAAGAACATAGAGTTAAATGGGACCTCTCTCCATCCCCGTTCACAGTTGTGTGGACAATCACACCACCTTCCTCTTTTGTTCGTGACACTGCCCTTAGATACACATGCCCCCAACAAAGAATGGGATGGTTAATAGAATGCAACCACAGAAATACACGGGAGGGAGGAGAGCATTTATTTCACAGGGAGGGAAAATGATCCAGACTTTCTGCGCTCCAAAAAGAAATGAAACATGGAGGGTAAGAGCTGAAATGAGTGCAGGATGTGGACAACGTCATGTGGGTACCAGGGTGCAAAACTGCATACCAGGCATGGGGAGTGTGAAATAAATCGCTGATGTGATGGAGCCTTATGCCATGTTTAGACCAGTAACTGTTTTGCAGCAAATGGTTAGTGGGCATGTTGAAAACGTGGTTATGTAGCCACCCATGGTTAGGAATGGTTCACATGACACACTAAGCCATAATGTTTAGCTCGAAATGCTTAACCACCATGGCTTAGCGTGCTGTCTGAACAGGGTCACAAAGTTTCATAATGTTGCGTTTTATGGTTTAAACTGTTGTGACCTGCCCATAATAAATAAAATAGCATGTGCCTTTGAATTAAAAATGTAGGACATAGCACTTTAAAACTGGTGTTTTAGAACATGTGTTTGATACAGATATATGCCATAGAGTTTGCACAGCTTCTTGAAATGCATATCCCTATTAGAATATTCTGAGGTTCCTTGGACATTTCATGAAAAAGCCCGGAGCAAAACAATACTCTTTCTAAAAGTTTTAGCCACTCAGGAGGGAGTCAAACACCAGTGAAAACGAAAGGCTGGTCTATTGAATCTGACAGTTCCAATAGTTTATTTAGACCAGGATGAATTTTCATGAAAGCAGCAATGGGAGGGCGTGTGCGTTCCTTGTTCCGCCATACCATCATTAAACAGGGCAAGAGTCAGTCTGAATGCGCAGCCCTGATGTGAGAGGGACAGAAAGAAGTTCAAATAAAACCCCAAAACAAAACATGTGCTCAGTGAACTATGAACATTCCCACTCCCACTGCAACCAGGTGTCTCCGAGTCACCTCCGCCACAAGGGATTACTCCAGGGCCTGTTCCCACTTGACAAATCACCAAGATGAAAGTATTGCACTCTGCACTATCTCTTCACGTCTGAAAACTGATTATTGCAAAGGATGTTTCTCCACACACCCTCTAGTTTTGAGGTATTCAGAACTGATAAGGAAAAATCACAACACTTCAGGGATCATGGAATCACAAAGCTGGAAGGAACCTTAAAGGTCATATAGTCCAACCTCCTCCCAAATGCAGAAACACCACTGCGACAGCATCTCTGATAAGCAACCATCCATGATCTGTTTAAAAACTTCTAAAAAAGGGAAGTCCACCAGCTTCTAAGATAGTCAGTTCCACTGTCAGACAGCTTGTGCCAGCAGGAAGTTCTTCCAAATGATTAGTTAGATGTCATGTAATTTGCAATTTCTTGTCATTTGAACCCATTGGTTCAGATCCTATCCTGAAGAGCAACAACATGTTTCTCTCTCCATTACCTGTGTGATAGTCTTTCAAAGTTTTGGACATACCCAACTCCTTCAACCTTTCCTCATAGGACTTGGGCTCCAGGCCGCTTGTTATTTTTGGCTCCCTCCTATGAACACATTCCAGTTGGTTGGTATCCTTTTAAAACTGTGTTGCCCAGTACTGAACACAGTACTTCCAGGCAAGGTCTCACCAAAGCAGAACAGAATAGGACCATTGTTTCTCGTGATCTGTACACTTCACTTATGTCAATGCCTCTAGAAACATGTGTTGCTAGTTTTGGCCCAGTTCTCCATCCTGTCTAGATCATTTTGAATCCTGTTTCTGTCTTCTATGGTATTACTACCCCACTCAGTTTTTTTGTCATCCACAGATCTGATGGACATCCCTTCTACACCTTTATTCAAGTCTTTTACAAAGACTTTAAACATTACTGGCCCCTAAATGAGTAGCACCCCTCTTGTCACGTCTCTTCAGATTTGACAGGGTGCCATTGATGAGCACTCTTTAGGTACACTCCATCAATCAGCTGCAAATCCACCTAACAATAGCATTTATCTAGCCCCATTTTACTAGCCTCCCAACAAGATTATCATGGGAAACCTTATCAAAAGCCTTGCTTAAATCAAGATATTCTACAGCATCCCCCTGATTTATCAAAAAAGGACAGAAGGTTAGTCTGACATGACTTTTTTTGGAGAAGTCCATGCTGGCTCTTTGTGATCACAGCATTCATTTCGGACTGCTTAATGATACGTTCTAGAACAGCCTTCCTCAACCTGGGGTGCTCCAGATGTGTTGGACTGCACCATTCTGGGAGTTGTAGCCCAACACATCTGGAGCGCCCCAGGTTGAGCAAGGCTGTTCTAGAAGATCTCCCAAGGTTTCATTTTTTCAAGGTTTCATTTTTTTCAAGCTAACTGGTCGATATATGTCTGGATCCTTTCCACCCATGCTTTTTAAATATATATATATATATATATATATATATATATATATATATATATATATGATGGGAACAACATTTGCCCACCTCCAGGTTTGCGACACTTCCCCTGTGCAGCAAGAATTCTCAAATATTATAGACAGAGGCTTTAAGAGTACACCTTTGTGTTCCTTTCGTACACTAGGATACAGTTCGTTTGGCCCTGAAGACTTGAATAAATTTAGAATGGGTAGGTGCTCCTGTACCATTTCTTTACTTACCTTGGCCTGCAAGTCTTTTCTTAATTATTTGATCTATTTTTGCCAGGTCACATCGTTTTCCTTGTGGGAGATGAGTATAGAAAAGAAGTTGAGCAGTTCTGCCTTCTCCCTGTCATCCACTAACTATTCTTCATCTTCTCAAGGCAGCAGTCCTGCCACTTTCTTGTTTTTCCACTTGCAGGGGTAGATTTGTGGGAATCTGGGGTAGCTTTGTGGCCATTGTGTGGCCTAGTAAATAGTAAGAACACTTACAATGGCACTTTCTACGCAGAGCTCTATGGCTTTGTTTATATAAAGTCATCTTTATCCAAAGACATCATTGGACAACAACCCTTAAGTTAGGTTGGCTGAGAGACAGTGACTGGCCTTACTGGCTACCCAATAAACTTGGTGGCTGAGCAGGATTTGAACCTACGTCTCCCCAGTCTAGGACCTCAACTAGACCTACCTGGTCTAGCACAACGGAGGGGTGAAGATATTTTTATCTTGAGATCTCCCCCTCTGTTTACATGTGACACACGATGACCTCAGAGGGAGGGGACATCACACCCGCCATTTTGTTGTTGTTGTTAAAGGAGCAGAGTGCACGAACACTCATGTGCAAAAGGTAAGTTTTTTTATTTTAAATAATTTTCCCCGCTCCCCCTACCCCAGCCCCGTGGGTCCCGGCTCCTTGCGAGTAACCTCAAGGAGCCAGGACAAACCATGACACCTGCACACACTTTCTGTGGTCTCAGGATCAGCCTGAGACTGTGGAAAAAAACCGGCTCAAAGGGTAGGGCAAGATCCTGGGGAAAGGGAGGGATCATCCCTCCCTGCTCCTTGGATCCCCTGTGCGTCATGTGGTCGCACAGGGATGTTCCCAGGGATCACCCCAGGATATTGCCCCTCCAGCTATGGCCTAAATCTCCCCAGTCTATGTCCAACATGCTATGCACTACACCACACTCGCTCTATGGGGCCCCTCAGCATCCCCATCTTCAGGCACAGTGTGCAATATGCACTGAAAACGCTTTGTGTGTCACATTGCACTGTCTACGTTGAACAACTATCCAGTCACAACCCTGACACACTTTATTTAAAAAGGAAGATCATCCCAGCTGGAGTCCTGCGTAACTTGGCTGGCAAGTCAAAACTGCTTTCAGCCTAACCACATAAATTCTTAGTGTCAATCAAAGAGGTCACACCCCTTGGATTGCCACCCCAGAATTCCATTCAGAAAATCAGAGACTGTGGAAAACGGCCTCTGAGAGCCATTCCTGTCAAGCAGGTTTGCCCTCTCGTTCGATTTTCTTACTGTAACAATGCAAGCCCCCACCCCCAAACCACAGGCATACTGAGGCATGTCCGGAAATTACCGCAGCTACTAACAATACATTAAGGTGAAAGCTGACCAATGGAGTGAAAAATGCATTGTTCCTACATTAGATACATGAGTAAATTCATATGCGCTCTATAATTGTCAAGATGTATTAACCTTTGGGCTCTCCCCTCTTGAGTGCAAAACTACTCATTCTCTGCTGAAGTTCTGGATACAGAAATCAACCCAAGTTGCTTTTCCTCCTCTAAGGAAGAAAGTGATGATGAGGACCAGACCTGAAATGCCTAATATTCTACCCAGCCCTTTTCCACACATTTCAGTTCTCTCCCTATACCAGCCTTCCCCAACCTGTGGCCTCCAGATATTTTGGATGACATCTCCTAGCATTCCCAGCCATTGGCTATGCTGCCTGGGGCTGATGGGAGTTCAAATCTGAAATGTGTGGAAGGCACTGGGTTGGAGAAGGCTGACCTACACCAACACACACACATACACACATTGTGCCAAATCTTGCGCATTCTTGTTCTACAGGCCACTACAGACACAGATCTCCTCCATTAATTTTTGTCCCAAAATATCTCAGCATTTCTATGAGAGCAAACATTCAGTCTATACCAGACTTGCCACTGAAGTTTCACCTAAACTAACCATCAAATTGAATGTTTGTGTGTTTGGTGTTTGTGTGGGATCCTTCTCAGACAGTTATATCTGAGGAATTTGGTCTGAAAACCAGCAATATTTATTACAGGAGGTTTTTTACACGAAACACCTTAGGTAAATAAAAAGAAATGGGGAAAGAATGAAAGGAAAATCCCATTTGGACAACGCATCTCCAAAACTCAAGCCTTAAATGAATGAAGTACATGACCCACAAGAAAAGGAGCTCCTGCAAGGGAAAAAACATAGAAAAGTCAACTGGCAAACATAATTCACTTGCATGGATGCATAATCAGCTTCTTTGGATCATGGACCTCATACATGTGACTGTAATGGTATTTACTGCTTCTGGATCTTTCCAGGCACTGTGGTATTCTCTGGAGGAGGATGCATCGGTGACTGAAGTAGCCAGATTTTTTTTCCTCAGCAAGTGCTCCTGTCAATCCCTTTCCCTGGAAGCAGTGCATAGGCTAACCCAGTGCTAGAATGCATCCCTCAACAATCTTTTTCATCCCTCAACAATCTTTTTACAATGGGGTTCTCTCCTCACACAGGAACACTAGCTCCACCACTTCCTTTACATTAGAATGGTTATAATATCTGGCTGCAAAAAAGAAATGAGTTAGCAAGGAACTCACTGTCATTAAGCAGGAAATCACTCATTCAAGGGGCAATTCAATCATGCTGTGGCGGGAAGAGAAAAAACTAATTAAAGGGACAAGAGTTCCAAGCCTCAATAGCATTTGACCAGTTCACAATGGACAGATTTACACTGCAACTGCATTTTATGTTTTAAAAAATTCCAGAAATCAGGTCTGAAAAAAAATGAGAGGACAGCATTTGGGGGTGGGGTGAGGGACTGATATAGAATGGTTTGGTGATGCCATTGTCTGGATTCCCTGTATAAAAAGAATAAGTGAACGTCAATGCCAAAGAAAAGGCTATTGTGGAAGCAACTTTAGAGCAATGGAATTATATTACAACAGAAGTCCTGCCCCACGATGAGGCACATTTCCTCTTGCATGTTCTTCTTTATATGTGCAAAAAGAGTCAAGAAACATTCTGAAGGTCAGTTCAATTCCTTTTCTTCAGCCAGTTAGCATAACAAGTCATTATATCCCCAGGTCCAAGCACCACCGTTTGAGAAATGAAGTGCACTATCACTAAAAACTATCTCTCAGGGAAGGGAAGGGAAGGGAAGGCACAATAATGAACATAATGGACATAGCTTATTTAAGCCACAATGGGCTGCAGCACATGCCATCATCCATTTTGAATAACACCCAGTTACAGCTTGTCATGTTATGCGAATCCTGAGACTGTGGGTTACCTGATGGTTAATCGAAGCTCCCATGACCCACAGTTCCCGGGTTTGCATGACACGAGCCATGACCAGGTGTTGAACATGCAACACAGCCAATCATTGCTTAAATAAGCCATAGTGAACTGTTTTGATCATGTGGATCAGGTCAATCACTAAGTATGTTAGCTATCCATCTTTGGATTATAAAACAAAATGGAGACTGGAAAGAAGTTCTCCTGACTGCAATGTCTCTGAAAAAAAACTATAAACAAATGCTCTTCAAGTGATGAAGTGGAACATCTTTTTCCAATACATTATGGACTTATTTGTTAAGCTAGTATATGTGCCCAATCTATGTACACTATGAGGTTATGAATGGGATGCCTTATAATAATAGAATTAGACACATTGGGTGAAACTGAACGGGCATAGATGAGGGTGCTTTGTGCAAGGTTCCTGATCGTGTTTATAGTTTGTAAGCATGTACAACCTGTTACAAAACAGGTTGTGAAGTTTCCTCCCTCTGCGACTACTGAGTTGATAATGCAGCTGTACAGGGTTTTGGCCACGGCTGGTAAGTAACAGACAAAACTTCAGAGAAATGGATTTGGGTGTGCAGGAGAAGCAGCATGATCAAAATGGCCCACTAAATGGGCCATGTGCAGGTTGTTTACTTCCTCTTCTGAAAGAGGAAGTGATGAGAGACAAATACGCAGGTGGAGAAGCAACGGTAAGGAAACCTGATTTTCCCCTGTGTGATGATGCTCATAGATAATGACCACATCTGATCATTAAATAAATATCTGTACCTGTTCATGGGTGTACTTGTGCAGTTTTTTCTGTTTCATCAGGGTTTTAAAAATATTTTAAGTGGAGATGTAGAGGAGATTTAGAACTTAGAGAGGGAAAACCCATCATTGGGCAGTTTGGGGCAGGGTGCTGCTGGATGTGATCAGAAATATCCTTCTTATCACCGTGAATACGCATTTTCTTTCTTTAAACGTTTTCTTTCTATAAATTGGGACATCAGAGAATTGTGGAGAATAGCAAGCATGATTTTTCCTGATTCTGGGTTAGCTTTCAAGATCTCCTCCTCCTTTGTTGCCTTTGACCTTTTTCTGTGTTGAAGTGCAGAAAGCAACCACCCCTGCCTAGCAACGCTGCTTCTTTGTTTCTGGGTTTTTTTGACAATTCAGTGTAAGAGCCATCCCCTCTTGAACTTTCAGCGTGTGACCATCCACTATTGAACTTTCTTGGTGATGTTATATCAAGAGCCAGTTGGGTTCATGTTCTATGAGATGCACCTCGATTTTCCCTCCTGGTCTCAACAATTTTATTATAAACCTCCGTGACTGTGGATGTCAAGCAGTCTTGAACTAGTGATGAGATGAAATTTCAGGAAATTTTAAAATCCATCAGACTTTTAAATGTCAAAACCTGTTTTTTTACTTCAAAATCTGCTCTTGAAATTTGATGATGTTTGTTTGAGTGCTTTAGATTTGTTGGAATACTCTGCTGCAGTTGTCTCTTCTGTTGTGGTTTGGTTTGCCGTTTGATATAGTGGTGAACCTGGCTTTGCATGGATTAGCTTTTTGTTTGATACATTTAAGCCTTCAAGCAAGGTTACCCAGATGTCAGAATTGGACACAATGCACCCACCTCATCTGATTGAACCACATGCACGGGCAACCTTACAGTAGGCATATCGCCTGCCATGGTGCACCCCTAAAAGCCCCTGAGGAAGGGTTTACTCATTCTGTTTCCTTGAGGGAGCAGCTGTAGAACTCTGCCCCTCACATTACTCCCCCTGGCTCCAAACTGTTTCAACTATAAACCTATGTGGTGGTTAAAGAAGTCTGCCACCTACTGACTGAAGATGATACTACAGGCTTCAAATACATAGAGATTTAAATTAGTTAAATTAATTAATGCATTTAAAATAACCAAATCGCCAGTACTAGGGTGACCATATGAAAAGGAGGACAGGGCTCCTGTATCTTTAACAGTGGCATAGAAAAGGGAATTCCTGCAGGTGTCATTTGTATATGTGGAGAACCTGGTGAAATTCTCTCTTCAGCCTTAGCTAGACCTAAGGTTTATCCCGGGATCATCCTAGTGTCATCCCTGTTCATGTAAATAACACACAGGATATCCCAGGAGCAGGCAGGGATGACCCCAGGACGACCCCGGCATAAACCTTAGGTCTAGCTAAGGCCTTAATCACCACAGTTAAAGCTGCAGGAGCTATACTAGAGTGACCATTTTAAAAGAGAGCAGGGCACCTGCAGCTTTAACTGTTGTGATGAAGAGGAAATTTCACCAGGTTCTCCATATATACAAATGACACCTGCAGAAATTCCCTTTTCAATACAACTGTTAAAGATACAGGACCCCTGTCCTCCTTTTCATATGGTCAGCCTAGCCCAGTAGGCATGCCAAGTTTCAGATGTTTGGGTTTCATGGCCTTGGAACTCTAGCGCAGACACACATTTTAGAAGATTGTTGTTTTGCTGTTAAATGATGTTTAGAAGCCTTGATGTAATGTTTAAAAGTCTGCTCCATGTTTCCTGGTTAGTGTAGTATATCAAGGGTAGTTCAAGGCCAGATTTTATTCATGGCTTAGCCTCTCTGTAGGTTGAGGTTGGGGCCACCATGAAAGATTCTGGTATGTTTCATTCATTCAATAACTTTATATAGGAAGAACAATCCAAAAGGAATGGGAGGGACAGGAGGGAGAACCTAAGGTAGAGCAAAAGTGCTAATTCCAAAACATGACTTGGGCTCAGATCAGTAGGGTGACCCCTGGGATCAGGGATGGTGGCTGGAGGGGAAATAGTATGCCAGCTATAGGGCTGGCATATTTCCCCCACCATTCTGGGGGCATGCCAGGGAAGCAGGAAGGCTTTATAGCAATTGATCTGCCATGGCATGTGCTGGTACGGCCTTTGGAGCACAAACAGCAAAGTCAGTGGAGGTTTCCATACCCACCAGAGAGAGCTCCATAAGAATGGACCTTCCCTCTCCATGGGCAGAGAGAGAGAGAGAGAGAGAGAGAGAGAGAGAGAGAGAGATCTACTAAATCCTATAGCCTTGAGACAGCCCACCGGAGACCATACATTTACAGCGTAAAGCTGCTTTAACAAAAACAGACTTTACCTTGAACACTTCACTGTAGTTTTCTGGTTCTATGAAAAACCTTACACCACACAACATCTAATAAAATAAATATGTGCCAAGGCAACATCCTATTCAGCAGCAGCACCCAGCCAAAAATGGCAGCAAATGAATCGGGGCAGGGACCCTCGGGATCCAGTGATGTCACATTACACATTTTGTTTATTGGTACTACCAGGGAGTTGTGTGGGGACATGTGGGTTGGCGGCTGCTTTGCATACCCCTCGAGTTGGGCAATTTGGAAGAACAGCTGCTTCATATTTTGCCTCAACCTAACTGGGCCCAGTTGGTTTCAAAACTCCCTTGACTAGAACATGAATTATTCAAAGCACAGTCCTCTTATCCATTTCTGTACCACCTTTTTCAGGCTTTTTGTTGTTGTTCACTGTTGAACATTTCTCAATGTCCATAATAGATCATAGCTGTTTGCAGCACAGGTATATCAAAGCAACTGGTGAACAAGCTTCGGAAAATCAGTAAAATGCTTGATGTAGCAAGGGCCAGATACTGGAAAAGCAGGATGATTCAAGTGCACTGACAGGTTTGTGGGCATCTGTTGTCTGGACCGCTGAGAATTCCTACAAGTCAGGGCTGGGTTGTTGTAAGAGAGTGATGTGTGTGGGTGATGTTGGACCAGAACATTAGGGCCTCTGGAGGTCACGTTTGGGGTGTGGGGAAGCTTTTACAACAGCTGCTTGAAACAAGTTGGTGTGGTGAAGGCTTTATCTAAATCCCTTTGGAAGACAACATCTTCCTGGCAGTGGAGTTGTGTCATCTTAGAGCTTGGGAGGGAACTGGACTTTGAATTGTTTTAGGATTGCAGACTTGGGAGAAGCTGGACGCCTTCTCAAACACTGATTGTATGACATACTGTATGAAGAGTGCCATCAAGGATTCACTTCCTCCTGTTGCATTCTGATTAGCCCTTGTTTGAGAAATGTGTTGCTCTGCCTATAAATCGCCCGATCAATTGGGAGAGGCAGGCAATCTCTAGCCTGTGAATGAATGACTTCTCTGACCAGTCTGGAGTATGGACACAGCAATCCTTAACCTGAGATCTTTGGGTTCATTATATTGCACTTCATATGCCATAATACCAACCGTCTCTTTTCCATCTGCTTCCAAAGTGTTCAAGCTCACTATCCAGAGGACTATGTTCCGTTCCATGGGCATTTCTACTACTAGGCAGGTTGGATCAGGAATACCTTCTCCTTTCTCTCATCGTATGTAGAAGGAGAAACTGTACATGTTTCTATGACTGATTTGTTTTCCTCCTATGTTAACCATGTAGCATTTCAGAAATTAGTCCTCACATGGTGAGACATGTGATGAATTTGGCTTGACCAGTCCACAAAGCAGTCTTAATTGGTGAGTCACAAATTGCTTCCATGCTAGTTTTCTTTCGATGCAGTTGGCATCATTTGTACACTCTTTATGCAGATTCATAAAGTTGTCAAATTGTTGCAGAGCAATGCTTTTGGGTTTTGCCTTCTTGTTTTAACTCAGACCTTATTTGTGGTGATTCCCCCCTTCCCCCAGTTAGTGTGCCTGTGGGGCAATAAAATGTAATTGTGGCACCAGTCTGGACAGGCAAAATGTTTTTCATGGCTACTGTGCCATCAATCAAATGTGTTGTGTTTTCAGATGTTAGCCATTTTATTACTTCCTATTCAGTGTGGCTAGGGAATTGGTTATGAATTGCTCCCTATTAGGTGTATGTGTGTTAATTACTACTTTTCATGCATTTTTCTTTCCATTTCTTATAATAAAAATATAAAATCATACTATTTTTCTATAGACGAATAGAACAATGTAAGGAAAACAGTAGTTAAAGCCCAGCAAATAGAAACTGACTAATAAGGGGCCATTAAGAGGCAATTCATTGCTAATCTCCCAGCCATACTGAACAGGAAGAAATAAAATAGGAAGAGCTTGAAAGTAGGAAGTTTTTAATTAATATTAGGAAAGATTTTTATTTTTTTACTTATTGTGTCTTAGTTGTGTGTAGACATTATAGAAGAATCTTGGCTATGGGGAACGGTATTGCTGGAAAATATAGCCCTATAGCAAATGCTTTGTGGAATCTCCATTTTAATTGCATTCCCAGCAATTGGTGGAAAAGCAATGTCTTAGGCCATAGCTAGACCTAAGGTTTATCCCTGGATCGTCCAGGGGTCAAACCTGTTCACCTAGGTGACACACAGGGGATCCAGTGCTCAGGCAGGGGCGAACCCTGGATGATACCAGGATAAACCTTAGGTCTAGCTGTGGCCTTAGTAGTAGCACTAAATGATTCTTGGGTGGAAGTGTCCTGATTCTGAGACTGCCAACAATTTTTCTAGCAGGGCTTCTGCGACCTGAACTGCCTAACAAGTAGAATTTTAGCAGCAGAAGCTTTCCCTTGCGCTACATCTTCATGCAAAGAAAAATTCCACCCACTACAATTTTCTGTTTGTCAAACAACTGTTGAAAGCACAGAACTGCTCCCCCACCCCCCAAATTGGCAACCCTAATAATGCTCCAAAAACAAAACAAACACTAGGAGAGTGTCCAGTTTATACATTCTTTATAGATTTTTTAAAAATAAAAATACTAAAATTAAAACTTTTATAGCTTAATTTTTTTTAAGCATTTACATATATAAACAGATTTACTAGTGACACCACTTATATTTCTTCTGCAGGTTCATCCAGGGTGAGTTGGCAAAGGATCTGAGCCTACGCTTTTGATAGCATTTGTAGCTCTATCGTTTTTGTTGGACGAGTAGTATTGCCAGATCTGAATCCGGAGACAACGCCTATACTTTTAAATGCTCTGTGAGAAAAGTTTCCTCTGCTCTTCTTCCTGCCCTGCTTCTCCCTCCGTTTTATTGTTCCTCTATCAGTCATTCCAGCTTCGATTTTCTTCACTTGTAGCAAGCAGCATTGTCTCACAATGACTAGGAGCAAAGTGGGTAAAAGGACTGTTGGAGGACCAGGGTAGAAAGTGCAGCAGCTCCATCCTCTCTTACTGTTTTTGGTGCATTTAAAGATATAGGCGCAGGGCTCCATCACACATAATTTTTTCTAAGGGTGTGCACGGACCCCCCGCTCCGCCCCGCGGGCCGATCCGAAATTTTCAGGTCGGCCTGCTCTGCGCCGCTCCGCCCATACTCCGCTCCTCTTCGCCGCAGAGCTCTGGCTCCGAATCGGAGCTCCGCAGTGGAGGGGAATGGCGCCAGGTAAGGCCGGGAGAGGAGGGCGGGAGGTTTACTGGGCCCTGCCGCCATCGCCGCCCGTGCGGCGATGGCGGCAGAGCCTGGTAAGGGACCAAGGGGGAGGGGGGCCTTACCTGCCTCCGTCCACAAGCGGCCCAGACTTCCTGGTTGAACTGCGGGCTCAATTGAAGACGCCGACGGACCGCGGATGGAGGCAGGTAAGGGAGAGGAGGGCGGGGGGGTTACCGGGCCCTGCCGCTGTCGCCGCATGGGCGACAGCGACAGCGGCAGGGCCCGGTAAACCCCACTTACCTTTCTGGCGGAGCTCCGGATCGAAGCGAAGGATCCGCCTTCACCTTGATCCTCTTCGCCACGCTCCGCCGGCCCCCCAATCCTCTTCGCCTCCGCCTTAAGGGCAGGCGAAGCCCCCCACTCCGCTTCTAATTCGCCAGTCCAATTAGAAGCGGAGCACATCCCTAATTTTTTCCCATGATTTGCCTCCACATTTTTTTACCAACAATGCTGTTTTGCTTGTTTGCTCTTCCACTCCACTCCCTCCGCCCCTTCTCTTTCTCCCTCCAGTTTATTGGTTGCTCCTTCCACCCCTTTTAACAAGACAGGTCCTGTCAGATGAGTATCTCAACCAGACCGCCTTTCTGCCCGGCAAAAATGGAATGACCCTTTAGTCTGGCTCTTTGGGAGCATCGAGGGAGTACAATCCTGTCTCTGCAGAGATTTGGACATTGTACAATTTTTAAAAAATGCTTTCGAGCCTGGGATGTAAGGTTTGGGTTTTCTATTGAGGCTTGGAACCAGCTGCTGGGAGAGATCGCTTTTCCCTGCCAGAACCTGATGCAATCCATTCAAGCCAACAGCAAGGCTCCTGTCACAGCACACGCCCCCAACAAAGGAAAACACACTTAGGGAAAATAATCCAGGAAAAGATGGGAAAGGCTGGGGAAGAGGCAAGGTGACAGCAGGACAGGCACAACGTCATGTGAGTGCCGTGCTGCAAATCCGCACAGCAGGCATGATGAGAGTGCACTAAATTGCTGGTGTGATGGAGCTCACAGTCTCTGAATTAACACCTAGAAAGCTGATAGATATGCTGCCTGATAAGATATGGGGCTGCAAAGCTATTACAAGCCTTGCAATCATATTTTATCTTTTCTCAAAGCATCAGTATTAAATTTCATGACTCCACAGCTTTCAGCTGTGAAAATTCAGTATCTAGTCCACTTTTCCATGTACAACTAGGCTTGATGTAGCCTATCCCCTGATCAACTCAGAGATTAAATTGTACCTGGGTAATGGTTATTTGATATTAAGAACTCTGTAGCGAACACCTGTATTGTGGATAGGTTTACACTGACATCTTACACACATTTACTTGGAGGTAATAAACCACATGAATTCAATTGGATATACTTCCAAGTAAGCATGCATAGAATTAGGCTGGTACATTTACACTGGATTCATTTTGAGCTTTGAATGCTGTCTTCAACAGGAAAACAAAGATTTAATAAGGCAATTGCAGTAAATATTTCTAATGTCTATACTGGGTAAAAAAAAAAGGGGGGGGAGTCCGATTCCCAAACATAGCTGCAGAAAACTTGCACCTCCGACCTGGTTTCTAACATGTGAATCCCCACTAAGTGAACTATGGGTGACCTCTTTAGGAGTAAGTGAGCTAATCAAAGCTCCACTCTTCCCTGCAGTTCAGTTACTAAAACTCTTGCATTTCCTCTTGATGGTTGCGCCTGATAAGGAAGAATTGGATTTATGAAAGAGATGAAGATGTTTGGATAAGCAAAGGTACCACAGCAAGCCTGCCTGACAAGTTAGGGCCTGAAAGGGGAAGCCAAGGAAGCCAGAAAATGTCTCAGTTGAGAGAAGGGGCATGGGAAATAAACCACCAGGAACCAGTCAAACGTGCTATGTGGCAGGTGTAGCCCCAAGATTGCACACCTTGAGTAGCTTGTGTTGAAATGATGAGATCCGGAAATTGGCTCTGTTTTTGCTTTGCATAATACGGTGGGGCACAGCTGGGCCATCTGGCAGCTCAAGGAGCCAAGCATGTGCTCTGATGCCCCCTTTTCGCTGCATTCCTTTTGTGAGTGTGCATGTGTCAATCAGTCAGTGTGGTAGGCAGTCCATGCCTGCTGTCAACTCTATGGCAATCAGAGCTTAACTCCATGAAGCAGAGGCACTGAGGAAAGCTGTGAACGGATTGCAACAATTATCAATAAAGCTCTTACCTTAAACCAAACTCGTCAGAAGAAGCAAAATGGTTTAAGAGAATTTGTAGATAATTAAAGAAAAGAATGGAGCTAACATAAAGTAAACTTTAATAAAATGACTAATCTATCATAAAAAGCATAAAAAAAGTATTTGAATTTTTTTTTTACATACTAGAACATATCAAATTATACCAAAGCAAAAACTAGACAATCCACATACATGGTGACATTGCTGGATTCTAATACAGTAATAATACAATAGGCTATACTAGTACATATTTACCTGTACCAAATGTGTTTTAACCATTAAGGACTTCATCGGTGGTGGTGGTGGGGGAGATGTTTGCCATAATTACAGTCCAAAAATGATAAATTTTTGTAAGATTAGTTTTTGAAATAGGACCTACAAGTCAAAAACACAAAAATTACAGACACCCAAAAAACCTTCATTAAGTTAGGCACACAAATTTAGACTGATAATTTTTTTGTTTAACTGGAGGTCACTCTTGTATAGCTTATCTATTTTGCCTGTTACTGAATATATCAAGGGGGGTGGGGAAAGGAGATGCAGCATTCATTCTATTCCTGAATTATGTAAATGCTGCAAAAGCATAATATTAATTACCTAAAAGTAACTGGCCACAGACAATCTAGAGGAAATCAAAATAAAAGTGTTCTCACCAAAACAGATGACTTGCAACTGAAGCATCCGTATGCTGACCCGGAACACAACTAAAGCTGTAGATAAGGTCCTGCTTAGGAAAAATCTATATACCACAAGCTTGGGTGCAATGTGAGATAGCAGCAAGTTCCCTCTCAAAAAATAAGTCAAACTTACTGGGGTGGAAACAGGAAACAACAATTTATTGCAGTCAATAGACCATTCCAACAAAAGTTATGTACAAAAGACTGAGCGTACAGTTAGCTATTAAAAAGACAAGTAATCATAGAGGATCTAATAGAAATGGCCAAGTTCAAAAACTCTGCCACTTGCTCGGTGATTGATTGAAAAGGGGTGGGAGACACACAGACGACGTTGTGAGAGGGACCCGTGAAAATCCATGACCGCCCAGCAACGAGCGTGCAATAAAACACTCATCTGATGATGCCCTATGTGAAATAACTAAACATATCCTGTACAGATGAAATTACTTGTATTGCTGAAGGGCACCAAAAGTTTATTCATAGCAATGGATGTGGATCATGAATTATTCCCTCCAACAGAAACTCCAGAATCATTTCCTCTGATTTTGATGTTCAGATAAGTGCTGATGCTTAAATAGCTAAACCGGCACCACCCATGCACAAGAGGTAGTGGGCTTGGGGGAACTCCAAGGTTTGCAGAAGTACAAAAAATCTGGTGGAGCGAAAGTCCTCAGGTGGTGGAAAATCCCCCAAAACAGCCCAATGAGGAGTGGCTACAATACGTTGATTGACTGTTGGAGAAAGAAACAGAAAACCGGGTGGGAGAGGAAATGGAATGGAGAATCATGGGAAAGGGCCTGGTTGCCTGGTTAGAACAGTGAACAGGAGCACTCCATGCTGCAACTTTGGCCTTTGCTAGACCTACTTGAAAATCAGGGACTGACGAGGGGAGAGCCCATGATGCAACTATCGCGGAATCTCACCCTCGTTTACATGTGAAGTGCGATGAGCTAAGGGAAAGACCCATCGCACCCACCATTTTTGGGTTTTTTTAATAGGGCTGGATGCGCACAAACACTCATGCGCAGAGGTGAGTTGTTGCTGTTTTTTAAAAAAGATTTCCCTGCTCCCCCCACCCTGCCCCCGATCTCCCCACCCTGCCCCAAATCTCCCCACCCTGCCCCTATTGGGCGCAGTGCTCCTGGGGAGCACTGTGCGGCTAATGTAAGCCTATGCGGCAGGGCCTTGCTATTTACTGTTTTACTCTGTACAGCACCATGTGCATTGATGGTGCTATATAAAATAATAATAATAATAATAATAATAATAATAATAATAATAAGAGTATTCACGTGCAGCAGAGAGAAGCCACTTCAAAGGGCCACATGCTCGTGGTCTCGGTCTGAGCCCAAGACCGCAAGAAAAACTGGGCCAAAAGTGATGTCCACTATCCTGGGGCAAGGGAGGGTTGATCCCTGCCTGAGCCTGGGATCCCCTGTGCGTCATCTGGACACACAGGGGCGATCCCAGGTATCAGCCCGGGATAACCCTTCATCTAGCTAAGGCCTTTGTATTGCCAGTCCCACTTCTTTGATACTAAAAACATTTCTGCAAACAAAAAATTCTAAATCTATGAATGGGATAACAAATGGGCTTAAATTGCACTTAATATTGCTGCACTGTTGTTCCAAATAATTGTTACTACTTTGGCCCAGGTTTTCTGTGCTTTTGCCTTCTCACTGCAGCACCAAACTGATTGTCCTGAAAGATGTCATGTAAACACATGGGCAGGAAAAGTGAGATAAACAACAGTAGGCTATTGACACGTCATAGGAGCAGGATCTGTGATCAGATTAATTAAGCCAAGAAGGTGTATTTGTAGCCTTTCAGTTTTGTGGGCTAGAGTCAGGAGAACAGAAGATAGCTGGACTCTCTGGTGGTAAAAGAGGTGGCATATTGTCTCCCAACTGGCAAAACTAAAGGTCAGAATATCCTGTTAAGCTTAAAACTCTGGACTAAGGAACTTCTCTGACAGATCCCAGTACCCGTTTTGTTGGGTGGACTACATCTGGAAGTTGTCACAGCCTTCAGCAGATGAGAGCCTTGCCTTCTAGGAACAGATGAATCTGTCTTTGCTTTTTTCCCCCAAGCACAAGTTCATCCTGTCTTGTTTCTGCATCAGTTTGTGAATGCTTTTTTTTTTCAAAGTTTACATGAAAATATCTATGCATTGTCCTGTAATATAAGCATTTTTGCAACGATATTTCCTAACATATTCCTTTCTGTATGCTATTTTCCCTAATTTATGCATGCGTAACCAATTTCTGCTAACGTATGCACTTTTGTACACATTTTAAGAGCAAAACTGTATCACAAAATGTGGGAAAGTGCAACAATCAAAGTATACTTAGTATTCCACTTCATGTCTTAATTTGGGAAGTGTGAACTAGGCTGCTTCGCGTTAAAAGGCAACTCAATTTATCTCCCCCATTCCTGCCACCAGCACCATCCCATGAGCCTTCATACCACAGCATTCATGTGCCTATCACCATCTATGTGCACAGGGCCTAAACATTTATGAGGCACTTCTATAAAAGAAGGTGGTCTCTTCTCAAAGTTGCCTCTGAATGAGAATGCACCCCTACCCCACCACACTTTCAACTGCACATTTATACTCTTTAGAGAAAAGGAACTGTCTTGTTTCTGGCTTCAGTTTTATGCATCTTAAGTAAAAGAGTTTTATTTAAGTGAGGCATGCCCCAGTGGTGCCTCAGGTGAGAGAATGCCAATCTCCATCTCCCACCCAACCTCAAGGCTGCCCTCCCCTGCCTTGAGGAGAACTGGCTCTTTTCTTACTGCATGTACTTGCAATCCTCTCAGGGAAACTAATGACCCTTCTTCCACCCCCAAGCTCTTCATACCACAAGGCCTTTCATTCATAACAGCACATCACCAAGTCATAAGGGGCGGGGGGGAGGAAGGGTGCCTTGGAAAGTCCCTGTTGTAAAAGAAGAAGAAAAAAAGGAATGTTCACTCATTCTTAAAAAAAATGATTAATTATCTGCCTTGTCCGAGTGTAAAATATCTCACTAGTGCTCCAGGCAAGGCTGAGTTATAGAGTGAGAGCTCTCTGAAGCTGCCCCCTCTCTCCTCCTCAAGACTACACAGCAAGTGTTGCGAGCTGAAAATTAAAAATTGCATGCTGGGAAAGAAAGGAGAAAGACAGACTGCACAAGACTGCTTTTGTCAAAGGGGTTGGGGGTTGGAGATAGGAGCTTTTGTGGTAAAAACATGCCCTTCAAAAAAAAAGGAGAGAGAGAGAGAGAGAGAGAGAGAGAGAGAGTTCATTATGATCCACTGTCAAAGCAGATTGTGGTGGCACTAGTGAGGAGATAACACCCACTCCTTAAGTCCTTTGGTTAAAAACCAACGGATGTTGATGCAATAACTCAATAAGAACTTGGGTTGAATAAAACTGTGATTTATCTTACCACATGACCCAGACAAGGGTCCCCACACAGCTAAACAACAATATTATCAGATGGACACTTGAGAAGGCAAGTGGAGATGGCATATTTGAAGGCACCCTCACATCAAAAGCTTCCCAGATGTGTGGTACCACTAATGTGTTAGTGTGAAAGCTAGACTACAGTTCTTTTCCCTAACATGTTAACTTTCCACATTCAGCAATTCTGAAATGGTACAGCCCTGCAAAAGCTGTATCACATGCCGTAGACTGTCCACTTCAGGCAGCTGATTTTGGATGCCATGAAAGGCCAGCAAACTATTTATTATTTAATGCATTGTTACCATGTTACCATATTTTTTTACCCCGACAGAAAGGTGCTTGTGGGATTTTCTGCCACAAGCGCCAAAATAACTTGGCCAGCTTTGGGTAGTAAACACCCTGACTTGAAGAGAGGGGCTATTCTGTCTCAGGAAGCAAAATGTCTTGGGCAGGCGCTAGTGATGACGGAAGAGCAATTTCAAGGAGCAGCCCTTCAATCAGAGAACAAGGAACTCTGGGAATTTTTCTCAAACTTAAAAGAAGAAAAAGCAGTAATAGATTAGAGGCATCCGTTCCTATTGTTCTAAGACCGCCGAGAGCTGCCACTCACATTTTAACTCAGGCGTACCGAAATGTCGATCTCTAGGCTCCTGATCTCCCTACCCTAGTGAAGCATGCTGGGACAGCCTGTGCCTGGCTCTCTCCTAAGCCTATCACACTCAGAATGCCTTAAGGTCAGCAGCTGCCGCAGCAGCAGCCACAGCCGTGCCACCCTCGGCTCTCCAAATCAGATTAAATTCACACAACTGCCAGGTCTTTGCAGGTCGCAACATTGCAATTAAATCCGGCTTTTCTGAGAGAGTGCTCCTCCTGCCCTTTCTAGACTGAAACACAAATGACCCCAGAGAAAAGGTAGAAGTAGAACATATGTTAGAGGTGGGTAGGATGAAGGCAACTTTTAACACTTCTTAATTGCTGGCCGAATCAAATATCCCATATTCAACTCTAGTTTCCAGTCAAAGAACCTTCTCCGCATCTTCTCAAGCTGGAAGCCAGCAATCCTGCTGAAACATACAGCAGTATGTATCCAACGATGTTGCTCTGCAAACTCAAAGAGTGCTAGTGGAGCGCCAACAAATCTTTCGGTTGTGCAAGTGGAAGTTGAGTTGGATTTTCCCCTGATGCATAGTTTGGAACCTAGTTTCCACTAGCGCAATGTCATTTGCTGTAGCAGAATGACATCACTGGATACTGCCTATAGGAAACCCAACATTATTCTGGCATGAGAGCTCCTAGGATATCTGACTATTGAGCTCCATGGTTGAGTAGGAATTTGATGCTGGGGTTTGACACTCAGCCTGCTGAATCACACTAGCCCTGCCCTTAGATGCACTTAGATATTACAATAACACCACGAGATGAACTCCCACATTCTTGCTGTCTGAAGAGCACCTGTATGTGTTCTCTTTTCAAGTATAGGAATGCCAGGTCCAAAACTCATATGTTTATAGGTAATTAAGGAGACACTGAAGCTAGAGCTGCCAAGTTGTTGTTGTTTTTCCTTGCAAAACTACTGTGAGCTCCATCACACGTGGGAAAACACACTCCCTACCGTTGCTTCTCCGGTCCTGGTTTCGTTGCTCAGTTACTTCCTGTTTCAAAACAACAAGCACGAGGCCCATTCAGTCGGGCGTTGTAATCACGCTCCTTCTCCTGCATACAGCAGGAGAGAGCAGCAACTTCCAGTTTTAAAAATTATTTCGGACTTTCTGTGGTTTTTCTTGTGGTGCAAGGAAGGCCAGAATTATTATTATTATTATTATTATTATTATTATTATTATTATTATTATTATTATTTATTTATTTATTTATTTATATAGCACCATCAATGTACATGGTGCTGTACAGAGTAAAACAGTAAATAGCAAGACCCTGCCGCATAGGCTTACAATCTAATAAAATCATAGTAAAACAATAAGGAGGGGAAGAGAATGCAAACAGGCACAGGGTAGGGTAAGCAGGCACAGGATAGGGTAAAACTAACAGTATAAAGTCCGAAGGGACGGAAGGCGTGCAGGAGGTAGATGTCGTTACGTGAGGGACCTGCAAAAAATCTGTGAGCGCCCAGTAACGAGCGTGCAATAAAATGCTCATCGAATGGAGCCCTGTGTCTTTAACAGCTTTGCCTAGCAGGCAGAACTTCTCTCTTCCAGGAAAAGCTATACCAGCCAAATATCTGCCTGTTAGGCAGCTGATAGAGGCATGGGGGTGGGGTGAGAGCTGGCAGGCTTCAGTGTAAAAGAATTAGATGCTTAAAGCACGAAATTAAAGTATTCCAATCCAACTTGCCTTTCAGGAACACCATTTCAGATTGCAAAGTCTCTTAGTAAGATTCAAAGGCCTGCTTCAACCAGTCAAGTTCAAGATTAAATTGCAAAGGAAGAAAAAAAAACCCAGCAGTGTTATGTTAAGAGCATTTGATGTGGTAACTTTTTTTTTATTCTTCATAATAACTAAAGCAAACAGTCACCCTTTAAAAAAAGAAAGAAAAAGCATTTGTCTTTTTGGCATGCATAACTATCACACAGACCCATTTAATTGTTTATAACAACAGTCTACCATTATATAGAAAGAGCCAGTTGGTCAGAGTGCTGTCGAAGAATAATTACATGTGTTTTGAAAATGGAGAGCACCCACCCATGTCTCTTTGAGCTCATTACCAACCAGCATGATGGATTGGATCCAGATTTAGTCATGCTTAGAGTAGGCCCAGTGAAATCAATGGGTTTTCATTTAATCATGACTTATTTGCCCCATTGATTGCAATGGATCTTCACTAAGCATGACTAAGGCCTCAGCTAGGCCTAGTGGTCTAGCGGGATGGAGGGGTGAAGATCCTGTGATATTTTTATTGTGAGATCTCCCCCTCTGTTCACACGCAGCAGGCAATGACCTCAGAGGGAGAGGTGTCGCGCCCACCATTTCAGTTTTTTTTTTAAAGAGGCAGCAGCGCATGAAATCTCGTGCGCAAAAGGTAAGCCCTTTTTTTTTTAAAAAAAAAATCCCAGCTCCCCCCACCTCCGAAGGGCACAGAGCTCCTGAGAAGCTCGGCGCCCCATGCGCGGGTTCCAGCTCCTTGCAAGGAACTGCGAGGAGCCAGGACAAACCGACGATGCCTGGCCAAACGTTCCGCGGTCTCAGCCCGAGGCTGCGGAAAAACTAGGCCTAAAGTGGAGGGTGAGATCTTAGGGAAAGGAAGGGATCATCCCTCCCTGATCCCAGCATCCCCTGTGCATCATATGGACGCACAAGGACGATCCCAGGGCTCACCCCAGGATAAAGCCCCGTCTAGCTAAGGCTGATGTCTGGATCTAACCCTCTGTTTGTCAGATGTGTGCACAGAGAGCTTATTCAAACAGTTGAAAAAGTAAGAACTGAAGATAGCATGCACACGCTTTCCACCAAAAGATCTCTAATACTCACTCTTAATCCTGGCTCACAAATCACTGAGCATATTGCACCATCTACTTGTGCAAACCGTTGCAAGTATTCATGCCAACATTAGAGACAACTGTTTCCCTCATGAATGAGTGAGGTCAAAAGGCAGAATAGAATGCAGCTTGATCATTCCCTGACATAGAGGACTCTGGGCGTCATTGGAGCTTCCAGATGGAGGGCTCCTAGCCCTACAGTTGAGAAGGCATTGTGCAGCAATTCTCTCCCTTAATGGATTTCAAAGTAGTATCGTAAAAGGCAGAAGAACAGGTGGTTAAAAACATGTGACAGTTACAAATAGAAGACAATGTCATTTGGCCCTTCGTAAAATTCTGTGAATGAGGCAAGGTGCTGGCACTACAAAAGCCTTAGAGGAACACCAACAAATTATTCCTTGCAAAATCTTTCCTGCAAGTACAAATCATTATGTAGCAAGAACATAAGAGCCCAGCTGAATCAGATCAAGGGTCCCTCTAGTCCAGCACTCTGTTCACACAGTGGCCAACCAGCTGTTGACCAGGAACCCACAAGCAGGACATGACTGAAACAGAACCCTCCTGCCCATATTCTTCAGCAACTGGTGTACATAGGCTTACTGTTTCTGATACTGGAGGTAGCTCATAGCCATAGTATATAATGCAGCACAGAATTCAGTTCAACAGAATTCAATTCAACAGCAATTACATTACAATACCTTAGAATCACCCAATACATCAAATGAATTAAATATCCAGAAATACAAAAATTGTCATGCTCTGTATATCATTGCAGACATAGAGTTTCATCCGACGAGCATTTTATGCACACACTGGGCACTCACAGATTTTTCGAAGGTCCCTCACATGACGTTGTCTGCCTCTCTCTCACCTTCCGCCCCTTCTGGCCTTCCTTGTGCCACAAGAAAAACTAGGAAAAGTCCGGTTGCTGCGCTCTCATGCTATGTGTGGGAGAAGCAGTGCGATTACAACGACCTACTGAATGGGCCTCATGCTCATTGTTTACTTCCTGTTTTCAAACAGGAACAATGAAACCAGGAGCAGAGAAGCCAGCGTTTTTTCCAGGTGTGATGGAGCTTATAGACTTCCTTCAGATTACTACTGTATCATACTTGACTGCTCTGAAGAAATTTGGACACGAAACAGTTGGTAGGCAGGACAGAAGGACTGCTTAACGTTCTTTAACAGCCAGTGGCCAAGCAGGCCAGCCACTTCAAGTGTTAGGGAAATTACAGGCAAATGGCCCAAATGCATAGGGAAGCTGGAGACACCTCTGGAGGAGGAGGAGGAGGAGGAGGAGGAGGAGGAGGAGGAGGAGAAGGAGAAGGAGAAGGAGAAGGAGAAGAAGATTATTTCTATACCAACTAATAGCCAAATCTTTCTGGGTGGGTAACAACAATAAAAACCCTAAAATACAAGATGAGAACCATTTTGGCAAAAGTGACCCATCCCCTCCCTCTAGTTGAAGAGAGAATACAAGCTATAGAGGGAAGGGGAAGTGGGTCCATGGTAGGTCACATCCTTAATGCAAAGGATCCCATCTTCAAGACCTGGAGCAAGTCTACACAGCGTTCCGAAGGCGCCCCGAAGCCACTTGAGGGTGCCCCGAAAACGCTTGTGTACTATGTACCTTAATCGTCCCCAGAAGAGGCGGAGGAGGAGGCGTTCTTTGGCGGCACAGACTGCAGGCAGGCTGCTCCAGGCTCCGTTTCCCTTTAGCCAGCAGGCCCTGTGAGAGCTCCCAGCAGTGGGGCTGGGTCGTGGGAGGGAAGAGAGTGGACGGGCGAGGAAAGGGGCGGCGTCAGTGGCGGAGGCCCCTGCGCGGTCCCGGGGGCGTGGGAGGCGCCCTCCCCTTTCCTTGCCCGTCCACTCTCTTCCCTCCCACGACCCAGCCCCGCTGCTGGGAGCTCTCGCAGGGCCTGCTGGCTAAAGGGAAACGGAGCCTGGAGCAGCCCGCCCACAGTCTGCGCTACCGAAGCACGCCTCCTCCTCCGCCTCTTCTGGGGACAATTAAGGTACGTACTACACGAGCATTTTCGGGGCGCCCTCAAGGGGCTTCGGGGCGCCTTCGGAACGCTGTGTAGACATGGCCCTGCTTCTCCTGGCAGGATGGGAAAGACCATGGAGAGCTGCTGCCAATCAGTGTATAGACAATATTGAGCTTAGGTCAACAGTCTCATTGGGTTCAAAATGGCTTCCTATATTCCTATGTGGTAGGGAGATGGATAAAAAGGAACAATGAATAAAGTAGGATGTGCAAGAGAGACAGAGGCCTTAGCTAGGCCTAAGGTTTATCCCGGGATTGTCCCGGGGTCATCCCTATTCATGTAAATGACACACAGGGGATCCCGGGAGCAGGCAGGGATGACCCTGGGATGATCCCAGGATAAACCTTAGGTCTAGCTAAGGCCAGAGACAGACAGACAGACAGACAGACAGACACACAGACACACACACGCACACACAGAGAGAGAGAGAGAGAGAGAGAGAGAGAAAGCATGCACTAACTCTGCACTCTAAAAAGCTAAAAGTATTTGAGATGGCCTTGCCATTCAGAGAAATAATAGTTCAATGGTAGTTACATAATACGAAGCTCCTATCATTATGGTTTCCACAACCCTGCTGCCTTTCAAAAAGGCCAGTTTTGACAGAATAAGCTTTAAAATACCCAGTTTTGCATACACTTTACTCTAGAAGTGGTTGCCACAATCTATACAATACTTAATCACCTCTCTTCTGAGAACCTAAAATGTTATTTCTATTCCCTTTGAAAGGAACACTTTACTATGCAATCCTTTTCATCTCTATTCAGAAGTAAGCCCCACTGAGTTTGATAAGACTTACTTCCAGGTTCGGTGTACAGTGCAGTGCTAAGCAGTGATCTGGTGCTAAAATATTTGCCGATCCCTACTTCCATCAACTTCAGCCCCTCTATTCCTCCCCCTGCCCCATCAAACAAGGAAGCAGAAATTGTTATGCGCCGGAACCAAATAAGTGCATACAGACATGAGTTGGCATAATTTAATCAGGCTGCAGAAACTGGATTTCCCTGTTGCAGAAGTTTCGTGGGGGCAGGTTTTGTGTACAATGATCTGCGCTAGATGAATTCAGTTAGAAAACAAAGTTCTATGATACTTGGGCAGTTGGTAAGGAAGGGAGGGGACTTAGTTGTTATATAGGGTGACCAACTGTCAGGATTTCCCTGGATTTGTCCTGGTTTTCCATGGTTTCAGGGGGGATTTTCTATAATTTTCAATAATGTCCTGGAATGATACACCTTCCTCTTTAAGGCTGCCATTAGCATGGCAGGAGGGAATGACATGCTTTCTTGAGGCACGTCATTCCCCCACCCCGAGCTCCAATTGAGGTCTTAAAGGGGAAAGTGGGTCATTTGTGGACATTATAGAAAAGGCCCCAATTGGAGTGGATGGTGGTGGTGCAGAATGAAATCCTTTCCCCTCCTCCACTCCAATCGGGTTCTTTAAGGTGGCGGGGGAAGAACGTACTTTCTGCAGGACTCAGAAAGCTGCTTCCCCCCACACACACACTAGGTGTCCTCTTTTTTGGTTTCCTAAATATGGTCACCCTATGTTATGCCTTAGGAGAAGATATTCTTGGAACAGAGAGAGAAGCTGGGGGGAAAGATGTTATAGAGGAGGTGTGGATAACCTGTGGCCCTGCAGATGGACTGCAAGTCCTATCAGCCCTAGCCCACATAGCCACTGCTTGAAGCATCATGGGGTTGCAGGCAGGCCACACATTGTCCTTTCCTGTTATAGAGGGACTGATAGTGAAATCCGATATTCAGAAATAAGCCCCACTGAGTTTTATGGGGCTTAATGCCAGATGGGTACAGGATTGCAGCCTGGATTTTAAAAAGATTCTGTTTCAGGAATGAAGAACAGGAAAAACTGGATTCAGGAGGTAGGAGTGTGCGTGCGTGTGTGTGTGTGTGTGTGGCCCACTGATGACTGTTTTGGCTTAGTTTAGAAAAGCCCCTCTTCTCCACCCATACGGGTTGTTGCTGCATCATCTCTGTTTATAGGTAAGTTCTTAAGACAGACTCCAGCCTGTTCTGAAGTGTGTGCTGCTTAAAACAGGCTTAGAAGCACTGTGTGCAGTACACCAACAGCTAAACAAGAGGGATAGTACTCACAGAATAGGCCAAGCTTTTTAGTCCCTACAAGTAGTTGCCTGTTAAGACTTGGGGCTTCATCCTCCTTATTCAGGGACAGTCTTTTTTTGCTTATTGTAACTTTGCAAGGCTTCAGGAAGGTGTTGATTCTGTAATTTCCTTGACGCTGTAGACTTTATGTCATTTACGGTAAGATTGTTACTCAGAGGTTTGTAACCAGCCAGGTTGATTTCTTTCGCTATCCTCACATATAGCCCATGTGCAAATTTAATTTTTCATTTAATGTAAATGATCAAGCATTTGCAACTAACATCCCATTTCTTCTTCTCAGGGAGCGGCTTTAACTGTGGCTGATTCAGTTGTATATCAAAAGATGGAATGCCACATGCTTATTTTAAAAAATGTATATTTTTAATGTTTACTGTTTTTAACTTTTGTGAACCACCCAGAGAGCTTCGGCTGTGGGGCAGTATATAAATGTAAATAAATAAATAAATAAATAAATAAATAAATTTTGTTTCTGCTTCCCCCCCCCCCAATGATATGATAATGTGGGGAGATGTCTAAACTGCCTCTACTTGTCTTCTGCATCTTCCCCCACGAAGGATGGGCACAAGCCCCCATATCTAACATTACCAAAGAAGCACAAGACTGGGATGAGCTGTTGGTCTAGATCCTTCATTTTACCACTTGCTGAACAGGACTCCCGGATCCTCTCCCCTCCCCTGAACCCCCAGCCCCAATTCTCCAAATCTCCTCTGGAGGATCTCCAGAGGGGATGTGGACATCCCATACTGCAAGCGGTGCCCTTCCTCTTGCAGAACAAAGAATCTGGATCCAGCCCGAGAAGTATATTTACCAACCAAGTTGTGTGATCCACACAGTGTTGTGGGGAAGCTGTCAACTCTGTGTTGGTTTTGTCTGCTCTGAAGTTTCAATCATTGCTCTCTAAAGTTTTGTAGGGGTGACTTTTCTACCACAAGTTATGAACGCCATGCTTGCACTTTGGGTGCAGAATTAACTGATGATGCGCCTCATTATTTCCTCCCCTGTATCAGTCGCAGCCAGCATGGGTGTTGCAGGCCAACACATCTGGAGGGCACCAGGTTGAGGAATGCTGCTTTCTCTTTTGAGGCCAGATCCCAGTCCTTAAATCATCTCATCTGTGTGTTCAATACTGAAGGAGGAAGCAGAGTCTGTTGTGGCACTGCTAAGATGATTGTTCATGTTGTAGTGCTAAGGAGTCTTTGCGCCAAGCTGTATATTATTATTATTATTATTATTATTATTATTATTATTATTATTATTTTAAAAACTGTTCTTATTCTTATCTGACTTGGGCTTTTCTTGACAATCTAGAAAGCTTGCACACAATCATATTGCAATATTGCATGTACATTGATGGTGCTATATAAATAATAATAATAATAATTATTATTATTATTATTATTATTATTATTATTATTCAGACCAGGAAATTGTGTGAAAGTTATTTCTGATTATATAAAGTATCTAGCACTTCCACAAATGGAGCACTGTTCAACCAGCTGTGCATACAGTGAACATGTGTGGGGGTGAGTAGGATCATCTCATTTTATGCGCACAAAGACCTGATCTGCACAATCACTGCAGCCAACCATAGCTTATTTAAGCCATCACAAACCATGGTGTCTGTGAGTTCTGGGTTGCCCATTCAAGCCACAGCTTGTCTTGTCACCTTATCCCAGGAGGCAGGGGTTGTTTGAGGGTTATTGGAGGGTTGTTTAACTCTCATACAACCCCTGTTGCCTGGGTTCCAACAACACAATAAACCAGGGCAATGGTTTGAATATTTAGTATTCAGTAGTTGGATATTCAAAATGGCCTCATGCACGCACTGCAACCCACCATGACTTAAACTGGCCCAGTGGTTCTTAAGTGGTCGGGGACCCTGAAAAATGCAGAGTCTCCAACTGCACATATGAAGCCCATTGCAGATGTGCAAACAAATGTGTATATAGCAGAGGTATGGCTTTACATTGCTATTCCTGTTCCACTTTGCACATTCCTTTACACACCATTGTTCATCTGAACAGTCCTTAAGTGCTTACTTAATTGATTGGTTGGTTGGTTTATTATAATTACTGCAATACTGTTCTTCAGTCATATTCCCAGGTTGGCTTGTTCATGTGACAAGTGTAATATACAAATAACCAAAGCACGAATGCACTTTTGAATTGAATTTATGTTTATTGTTGCAGGAAGAAAAGGCACTACTGAAATGTTTATGAATGAAAAAAATAAAAATGTATGCTCATCCTTTCAGTTTATCAGGGCAGTTTCATTGCCCCTCGGTGTGGCACACAAGCGTGGCATCAGCACCTGTGTGCAGTGCAGTGCCACCCAGAGGGTTTATGGGGCCTTGAACAGGGTCATTGTGGCTGCCCTCCCCCCTACAAGAACCCATGAATTTGTGTACAAAGCTGGGGGACAACATGTGTGAATTCTTGCATGCACAGACTATATGCAAAAAAGAGAAAACTCACGTGCCGCTTTTCCTTGCTGTGGAAACAAGAGGGCTTTTCTATGGCAAAGACAGATTTATTTATTTATTTATTTATTTATTGCATTTATATACCGCCCCATAGCTGAAGCTCTCTGGGCGGTTTACAAAACTTAAAAACAGTAAACATTAAAACAAATACACAAAATTTAAAAACATAAAAAGCATAAAAACATAGTATTCTTATAAAAGCAACTATTCTAGAGTCAGTTAAAAACAAACAAAATCAGCATATGTTATTAAATGCTGTTAAATGCCCGGGAGAAGAGAAAGGTCTTAACCTGGCGCCGAAAAGATAACAATGTTGGCGCCAGGCGAGCCTCATCGGGGAGATCATTCCATAATTGAGGGGCCACCATTGAAAAGGCCCTCTCCCTTGTTGCCAGAGTTTACTTCAGATGCAAGTGAAGTATTTATTAACCTTATGCCACAAAGATGGAAAGTAAAGAACAAAATAAATAAAAAGAGCAAAGTTCAAAACACTTCCTTTGTTTATGTGTGTTCAAAGCGAATTAGAGGTCTAAGCAAAATATTTCTTTCTTGCCTTCATAGGCCAGATCTACATTTTGTGTCAAAACATTATGAATGTGGAATAAAAAGCAGGATATAACACTATGAAAGTGGTATATGGCCTCATCAGCACATCTGGCCTCTTCCATTGTTTTGACATCTAATGGACTGGACAGGGACCATATATTTTTGGTGTTTTGTACAGGGTCTAGCACGCTTTTGGGCGTTATGTTTACTACTATGAATTTAGCTCACAGCAAAGAAGTCTTTAAGGAGAGGATCTATAGCGTTTCTATTCAAATGGATCTCTGTGCTGTCTCAAGTAATAAGATAGCACCTTGGTTTGCAGAGACTAAGCTTAAATTTGAATGTGAACGCTACCTGACTCTAATTTCTAATCCTCCTCTTAGATCAGCCCTTGCACGATGCAACAAATGAAAACAGCAGTGCTAGAAGGGCGTTTTAATAAAATTCCTTATGCCTCAAGGCTCTGCCCTTGACGTAGTGGCAAAGTGGAGGATCTGCCTCATTATTTGTTCTACTGCCCTATCTATTGTCAAATTCGTCCTAAATATTTAGATCTTTTTTTGTGAATAAGTCCAGCTGGTCCGATTCAGAAAGAATATATTTTTTGTTTACATGCAATAACAAGACTGTCATATTGACATTGGCCAACTTCGCTCTTACAGCCCAAATGTAAAGAGCAAAATTTCTGACCTTGCAAATGTATGATTTGTTTTAGCATTGCTTTTACTATGCTTGTTGTAACCACTAGTTGAAACAATAAAGCTTTACTACTACTATTAGCAGTAGAATAGAAGTAGACTAGTAGTCACAGTATTAGTAATGGAAGAAGGATCAAATTCAAAATGACACTAGTTAATGATTCATAGGGATATTTAAGGCACAACTCCAAAATTTGCTGAATCTGGTATTACTGGAGAAAAAGGAGTAAACATGATTACTAGCTATGGTAAAAAACAACATGCCAAGGACTTCATATGGGTGCAGAAATGTTCTCCACTATTTTTACCTGTCTTCCTGGACTTAATTTCCATCTCTTATTGCTCCCCATGGTTCTGAATACGTAATATGCAAAACACTAAAAATGAGCTAACACCTCTTTAAAAGATATTTCCACTTTGTGGTTAGCAATCCAACTTTCTCCTCCCCTCCCCCTCCTTTCACTTGCTACCAGACCTCCACAACATAGTCTCTAAGTCCACTTAATTTGAAAAGCCTGATTTAGACTAATTGATAGCAGATGAGTTCCACTGAAAACACGAAGGGGAATTTACTTAACATGGTATATGACAATTCAGAAACGGACACCCACCCACAAACACACCCACCCTCCCATTGACCCCTAGTTTTATTTCACACGTAGTGCACCACTGCCAAAGGTGGTATTTCTCCTAAAGAAAAATAATAATAACAATTAGTGTTTAATTTTTTTAACAGTTTTTAAACCTCTTTTTAATTGCTTTGCATAAACCTGTCCTAGAATTTTACAGCCTTCAATAGTCTAGACCTCCTTGCTGGTTTTCATTAACCCAAGAGATGTCTGGCACATTAAATTAGAGAAGTAGAGTTTGCAGGAGGTGGGAGGAATGGGGGGGGAGTAATAATAAAGAGTACATTTTAAAAATGGTTTGCTGTTGTGAGTACTCATCTTATTGCATGCTAGACTATGGAAAGACTGGAAAGCATGGGGCCACACACATCCTGGCACCCTTTGTGGAGTTCCAGGTCAACATAGTAACTGGAGTCCTAGGCTGCAATCTGATGGTGCAAGCAACCACCCCACTGTGTTTACCAAACTCTCCAAGCAGCAAGCCAAAATCTTCGTATACCCAGGAGTTAGGGTGGCCATATGAAAAGGAGAACAGGGCTCCTGTATCTTTAACAGTTGCATAGAAAAAAGAATTCCAGCAGGTGTCATTTGTATGTATGCACCACCTGGTGAAATTCCCTCTTCATCAACACAGTTAAAGCTGCAGGAGACCTGCCCTATCTGACTCTATACTGTTTAGCTTCACCCTACCCAGTGCCTGTTTACACTTCCCTGTGCCTGTTTGCATTCTCTTTCCCTCCTTATTGTTTACTACAACTTTATTAGATTGTAAGCCTATGCGGCAGGGTCTTGCTATTTACTGTGTAATCTGTACAGCACCATGTACATTGATGGTGCTATATAAATAAATAAATAAATAAATAAATAAATAATAATAATAATAATAATAATAATTGTGATGAAGAGGGAATTTCACCAGGTGCTGCATACATACAAACGACACCTGTTGAAATCCCTTTTTCTATACAAGTGTTAAAGATACAGGAGCCTGTCCTCCTTTCCGTATGGCCACCCTAACTCCTGGGTATGGTAGCTACAGGTTATAAAGTGGGAAAGCAGGAAAGAAACACTCTTCATGCAGTACTCAGAATATCCATTCTCTGACAAAAACGAAAATAGAACCAGCAGATTAACAGCCTCATGTAGAAAAGCTCATAGAATCACTCTACAGCTCTTGGACATCCAGATGTTGTTGGACTCCAATTCCCACCAGACAACTTTGCCAATGGTGAAGAATGATGAGAGCTGTAGTCCAACAACATCTAGTGGGCCACAGGTTCTCCTTCTTAGTGAGTAGATCCTAGCAGGGTAGATTTTAAAAACAACACCACAACTCTGTTGTCACCCCAGCCACCATATTGTCACAAAACCGCAGATATTGGGCTGCAATAGTAGCACAGGTGGACCGGGGAAGCAGAATCAGGTTGCTGCGAGCCTCTTCAACACCCTGCACTCAGAACAAATGTGTTGTTTGCCTCTGGACCATGCTGAGCCAGAGACATAAGATAAGAGAAAATTGGTGCCAAAGAGCCCTTATTTTTATAACGATCCAACTCAGTTTGACAGACAGAGGTAGACACTTTCCAAAGGGGTTGGTTCCAGACTGCAAGCAGCCCTCTGGGGCTGCTAAACCAGGCCGTTAGAAGCCAAGGATGAATCCTGTCTCCCTCTCCAATGGCCACCGGTGGGCACAACACCGTGCCAGCTACTACAAAGCATTTGCAGGCTACTCTGAGAGTGGGGTGGGGTGGGGGAGAGAAATCAATCTCTTTTCATCACCTTTTCATCATTGTTCTTTGCATGATTTCCCCCTGCTTCAAACAGTTCACCCCCCAGCTCCTTGCCATTCAAAGATACCAGCTCGTTCTGCTGATGACAGATCTCTCACTTTGCATAGAAAGGAGCAGGGGACACAAACAGGGAGCAGGGGAATAAGAGAGAGAACATTTATCCCAGCCTTCCAGATGTTTTGGGCTACAACTCCTAGCATCCCCACACAGCATGGCCAATGTAGGCTTCTAATCTTTCATTATTTGACACTCAGCAAAACCTCAGTTACATCATCTTGAGCTAGCGGGACGGGTATTATGTCCTCTACCACCCTGGTTTATCCTAGCCATCCCCAACCTGGTGCCCTCCGGGTGTTTTTTGAACAATACTTCTCAGCATTCCTGAGCATTAGCCATGCTAACTGGGGCTGATGGGATTTGATGTCCGAAATATTTGGACAGGTTGGGAAGGCTAGTATATGCTGAATTCATCTCTTACACAGTACATGCACCAGGACTTGGGACTGAGGGGAGAGATGGAAAGGGTTTTGTTTTGGCCATGGTGTTCAAGATTAAAAAGAAGAACAACACACACCCCACCCCAGTTTTTAGCTTTCTACTCAGAAGAAGATGCAGACAGAAATACCTGACGTGTGTGTTATTTGCTAGCTCTGTCAAAGCTCAGTGACTGTGGGCATGGAGGAGTATGACATGGCCAAAAATTCCTTTGCATGTTGCCTCCGGTGATGCTGATAAGCTTTTGACAGGATAATTCTGGGTTCACTTAATGCTTTGTTTTACATAGAGGATCACAGCTTACAGTAGAAATGCAGCCCCATCATGGATGGCTATCATTCACAGCTCTAAAACGCTTGTAACTTAGAAGCCTGAAAACTTTGGTATTTCATCCACTACTTACCATCCAAACATACCATCTGAAAAGGGCCTCGCAAATTCCGAAGTACTATCCCACCAATTGGATGCATCTTTGATCTTCACCTACCCCCTTCCAAATGGTTGTTTTCCCAGCCCACCCTTCCCCTTCCAGTGATGTAGCCTAACCAGTTAAAGCAGTCCTCCAACGGCCATTGCCTCAATCACTCACTAGCAACCTGTCACTGAGACCCTACTGAAAGGTTGGCTATGAGGAGGCATCTGATAACATTAGTCTGTTTTATCTCTGGGGTGCTTTCCCATCTCTGAGATACCACAGAAGGTCTAGGATGGGGCCTTCCCATGATTCACCATGAAGCAATCTGCTTCAGGCAACAAATTCCAAAAAGGGTACCATTTTGTTTTACCCAATTTCATTTTCTATGTACCACTAATTAAAAAAAAAAGGTGCTACAGTTCAGAGCACAGAGTGGGTTTCTTTATTTGTTTCCACTTTTCACTTTAGGTATGAAAATGTCCAAGAGCAGCACTGAAACCATTATGTAATTGTTTTTAATTATTTGTCTCACATTTTCCCTATGAATGTCTGCCATTGTAGTTTTCACAGGTTCTCATCCCCTCCTTATATATCCTTCACTTTATTCAAAAGGTGATATGGCTTTAAAAAAAAATAAAAAATGGTGCCTCCTCCTCCTCCTCCTCCTTCATCTTCATCTTCTTTATCATTTTCTTCATCTTCTTCTTCTTCTTCTGTTACACAGCCACACTTTCCAATAAGTGGAAACCTATAAGCACATGATTTCTCTTTGGTGGAAAAAGATTCAACATATAAAAGAAAGGCCTTACAACCACGCCTGGCTTGCATGGGCATGGTGAGACAGTAGCAGGTGGGGGCGGGAGAGACACGTGGAGGCCTGCCATTGGCAGCCACCACATGGTGCTACCTGGGGCTGGGAGGGGTCAGTATCCCCCTTTTATTGGGCTGTCGCCCCTCCCTGCCACCTCTCCGATTCATGGCTTCCTCCCTGCCTCCCTCCCTGTAGACAGAGTGGGCTTGCTGGTCACGCTTTCAGGGCCAAGTAGGGATTTTTTGTTCCCAATGTAATTTTGGCCAGGTTTCCCACCACCACCACCACCTACTTCACACTATAAGACAACGGGGGAGTATTAAGTAGGCTATTTGGTTGAATTTGGTCACATTTAATTGGGGCAGGTGTGCAGGCATTGGGAACAAGGATAGGGTTGGTGAGCATTCTTAGGCACCATTGTGGTGATTGGTAACACCTGAGGCCCTTACTGGGAGTCTTGAGGCACCAGATGACAGGATAAGGGTTACCTCTGAGGCCAACCTTACTCACTCACTCAGAGTTTTGCAACCTGAAAGGGGGGGGGTTGACATCAGAAGGCCTACCAACCCCATAAGGGGAATCCGGATGGCTGGCGACAGACATGCGTCACCTATCAGGATATGAATGGCTCGCCCAATCCCAATTATGGCCAAGACTTTGGCCAAGGTAGGATGCGAGCTTAGACCTCCATCTCCCTTCGCAGAAATTTAATAAATGTGGCTGTATTTAAATCCAACTTCTTAGTCTAGTCTCATTATTTCAGCCTTCCATTCATGCAAAAGTTGATCTCAGGAGGCCAACAGAAAAGGAAATCTTGATCAAACATCATGAATGTCAGTCGAGCTACCTTGTCATTGCCTAACCTGTCTGGACACACAGAAAAGAAAGTGTGCATTAAATACATATTGGATCATTTAAAAAGAGCTGGCAGACCACGGCAAATGAATTTGAAGGCAAGGTGAACCAAAAGTATACAGAATATAACTGTTTTATGTTATTCATTCATGCTGATTGTGCTTTGTTCAGTTTTGGAGAATAGGAACTGGCCCACTCTTGGGAGTTTCACCAGGGGGGTGTCTTCATGGTGCTGCTTCAGCCCTGAATACCGTTTAAACCCTGTGGCATTGCAGGTGCAGAGTGGAGACAGTTAATCCCCACGGCAGAAGGGAGTGTGGGCTTTCCTGTAGCCATTGGTTGGGCCCACCCCCTGCTCTCTGCCTGGGATTCCTGCTGTTCTGGTGATGTATAAGTGGTTGAGATCTGCCCCTGGAACACCCCCAGCCTGAAACTAAGCGAGGTCACCACAGATTGTAGGAAGATGGTGGTGACCTTATAGCAGAGCAAAAAGTCATGGTAAGTCCCCGACTTTTTAAATCTGCAGCTTTGGGGAGAAACCCCATGGTGGTTGCAAGTTGGCAGCTGTGTCATATAAATGATTTGGCGCCACTGGGCAGCCACCATGGGGTAACTAGGGCACATAGACAGCCCCAGGTCCTAAGGAAATTTTGTGTATCACCCCCCCTCAAGGTGGTGGCAAAATATTTCAAAATTCCCTACATTAGTCTTTCTTTGGGGACTTTGTCATGCATTGGATCCTTAACCTGAGCTGGGAGCAAAAGTTAAGATGGCTTGCATGTGAGTGGTTCAAATCCTTCAGGCACCTAAAGGGCATTTTGTATGAAAGGATGTTTGAAAAATCTGAGCATCTATTCAATACTTGGGGAATCCAGTTCCTCAATTTCCCACATACAGTTCCTCGGTTCAACTGTATGCAAATGTAAGGACCTTCACCTAGTACTGACATGGTGCCTAAAACCACACGGGAACAGCATCTATACCAGTCTGTTGTACTAGTTCTATGTGCCATTAGCACATTGCTGTATAGCCAGTGCTGAGTTGATCCTTTCATGGTGCTGATCACAAGGCTCAATGGCCCTTTGGCTGATATTAAATCAACTCACAGATTTGCACCTGTGAGGTCACAGCTTCACTAATTACTCAGATCACAGCTTCACTAATTCCCCATCCCTAAGAGGTGGATAATCACCCCTTTATTGGTCAGACCAAATAATAATGGTTCCACTCTGATTCATTATAACAACCACGTTCTTAGAGTGTGTGTGCACAATGTTAAGTCCCCCGCTCTTTCTGGCGTATCCCAGATAGATGCGTAGGAGATTTATAGGAGCCAATATTTTTGGTAAAACAATTACTATTAGGTTAAATCCATAGGAACTGCTTCCCATTACCATTTCTGTGAAACTAGCCCTGATCCAGTAGTGGAGAAGTGGAAAGAGAGGGAAAGCCTGTCTGATTTGTTTTCTTCATACCAGCAGCAGAATCGCCACAATTTCATGGAGGACTGACATTGACCAGCCCACTCAGCAGCAGCTTCCAGTAGTTAATTTCACCACCCAGGAAACCTGTATTATTTCTCTCTTTTTAAAGTGTACATGTGGGTTATAGGCATCCATCCTTTAATGCACCAAAGCAATTCAGTTTAAAATAACCTTATATAAGAATACAGTGGAGTGAGGCTTACTACTAGAGATCTATCAGACTGATCTTGCTCATATTTGCTTTAAACTGAAACTTGAGCAGTGTTGTCATGCAGAAAATTTTGAAAGTTCGATTCAGAGCTCACACTTTAATAGCAATTCAGTTTCTCTGCACCAACCAGCCAGGGCAGCCCCTCTGCCAGCAGGATGATGGACAGCCCTGCTTGGCCAATCAGTGTAGCAAGAAGATGGACCCTGGCTGCAGCCGCATGGTTAGGCTGTCACCACCAGCAGGGAGAAGAAAGGTGATGGAGGTGGCCAATTGGGGCATGCAAGGGAGGGCCACGCCTCATGCAAATTTCAGAGGGGGGATTCACTATGCATGAGTCACATTTGCATTATTCATGAGCCCCTCAGTGGTGAGGGGATTGAGGGGCAAAAAGAGAGAGAGAAAAGCAGGACTACTTGCTCCCATGGTGACATAGGATTTACATTAGTTTGATAAACTGTTCTACATGTGCTCTGAGCTTGAGTGTATATGTCTGTGGAAATACATTAATGAAGATGTTGCATTTGGTATGCAACAGACATACAAAATTATGCTCGTCTGACACATTCGGGTGCACAGTATTTATTTATTTATTTATTTATTTATTTATTTATTTATTTATTTATTTATTACATTTCTATACCGCCCAATAGCCGGAGCTCTCTGGGCGGTTCACAGTATGAAGCAGTATTTACCACACAATCCTATGCATGGTTAGACAGGAAAAAATCCTACAACTCCCAGCATGGCTGGCTGGGGAATGCTAGAAGCTGTAGGATTTCTTCTGTCTAAACCTTTTATAGAATTGCATCCTAAAACCTACAAATCTGTGATGGGAGGGAAGCAAAAATTGTGTGTGTGTACAATGAGCTGTACTCAGTCTTAGGCCTTAGCTAGACCTACCGGATAATCCTGGATGGAGGAGGGGTGATCTCGTGTTGTGATTAACACGAGATCTCGCCCTCATTTACATGTAAAGTGTGGCGACCTCCGGAAGAGAGGCGTTACACCTGCCATTTTTTTTATTTTTAAAGAAGATGGAGCACATGAACGCTCATGGGAAAAGGTAAGGCTTTTTTTAAAATAAAAATAAAGTCATTATCCCGCTCCCCCCACCCTACCCTTGATGGGCACAGCGCTCCTGTCCCCAATGGGCGCAGTGCGCGGAGCCGGGTAAACCCGTGGAAACGGGCCACATGCTCCACGATCTCGGGCTCAGTCCGAGACCACGGAAAAAGTGGGCCTAAAGTGTAGGGCTGTATCCAGGGCCAGGGAGGGATAATCCCTCCCTGATCCAGGGATCCCCTGTGCGTCATGTGGACTCACAGGGATGATCCCAGGGTTCGCCCCGGGATAAACACTGGTCAAGCCAAGGCCTTAGATAAGGCAAGGCAATCACAACTCTGAATACAATTTTGACAGTATACTCTACCTACAAGACCTTTAGAACCTAGGAACAAAACAGCTTATTATAATTTGCAATTTAGACAACACAGCTGAGTAAATCCAGGGCTCCTGCTTGTTCATTAAGGTATTAATCCTTTGTTTTCTGCTGCACAAATCTCTTCTTGGAATCCCACCATTGTGTTGGATTTATGACATATTTATTTATGTAAGGAAAGACCAGGGGGAAGTCCTTCCATCCTATGTCTTCAATATTTCTAGTTTGTTGTGCAAAATGAGTTGATTTTGCTTTCTTGGGCAGGATCTACACTTCTGCTTTATAGTGATATTGAAGTGCATTGACAACTGTTGGGGCCAAGGGCATATCTACACCAAGCAGGATATAACACTATGAAAGCAGTATATGGCATGTGTCATGGGCCCCAACTGTTGTCAGTGCACTTCAGTATGGCTATAAAGCAGTTGTGTAGATCCTGCCTCCATATACTGATTTCATACCACTTTGATAGTGCTATATCCTGCTTGGTGTAGATCTGGCCCTGGTCTCTTCGTAACTACAATGACAACAGTCAAGTCTGGCCCAAGTCATTTTGTCGCTTGAGGCAAAGGGTAAGATGGCACCACCACCACCACCACCACCACCACCACCCCTGCTTCCATATGCAGAAGCCAACTGGGAGGGCAGATGAATCGTACTTCGGTGGACAGTGTCCTCCACTGCATCTGAAGGCAGCAGGATGGGTTAGCGGGTGCAGAGGAAGCTGCCTGGAACACGTAACTCTGCCCTCTAAAGGAGGGGAACAGTCAGGGGACTGCCACTACCGCCCCCTCCATAGGCGCTAGCATCTGCCACCTGAGCCAACTGCCTCACTCTGTCTCATGGAAAGGCCAGCCCTGACAGCATTCCAGAAGGGGAAGGGCTAGAGGGACGCGGGGAGGAAATCAATTGTAACATGGGAGAATATAGGACTTGGGCAGGAGGGGCTTTGTGCCCCTCATCCATGTACCTCTTTTACTGTTAAAATTGGGCCCTAACTCCTCTTTCCCACATGATTGGGTCAGATTCATGTTTAAACATGAAGAAGCACTATGATATATGATGTAATGCATGTGGCTTCAGCTGGGGGAAGTGGGAGCCTCAGCGGAGATATACGTAGCTTGAGCTGAAGTGGTTCATGCCAGTAGAACCACCGACATTTTTGTTTAGGTTTTTATTTTAATAAAAGGGTAGAAAGGGAGGAAGAACAAAGAGGAGGATGAGAATATTGCACACAGGGTAACAGATTTTCAAAAGTCCGTTTCATGTTGCAGGCTGGAGCTAAGGGTGAATCCTCCCAAGTCTGGAAAAAGTTGAAGATTATTGGTGCAGTGGATAGAATGATGAATTTATTTTATTTATTTATTTTATTGCATTTATATACTGCCCCATAGCCGAAGCTCTCTGAGCAGTTCTCATAAAATTAGAATAAAAGTCAACACTATAATTTGACATAAAGCTTCTCTGCTATAAGGATGCCCTGATCTTGAAAAACAATGGTAGCAGCATTTGCTCTGGCTGAGGGGAAAACATCTCTTTTCTGGATTTTCTTCAGCTTGTCATGAAAATAAGAAAATGTTTTTATTAAAACCATTAAAAACATACAGCTGATACAAACAATGATGACGTAAGATCAGGAAAACACCAAGTTCAAATCCCCAATTGACCACAAAGCTCATTGGGTGACCTTCTCCCAGTCACTGAGGGTGTTCGCAGAACACCACAGCCAACTAGGGCCTTAGCTAGACCTAAGGTTTATCCCGGGATCGTCCCGGGGTCGTCCCTGCCTGCTTCCGGGATCCCGTGTGTCATTTACATGAACAGGGATGACCCCGGGACGATCCTGGGATAAACCTTAGGTCTAGCTAAGTCCTAGGTGTTATTTAACCCATGGCGAGGCTGTAGTGCATGCGGGGCATGTGCAGCCACCATTTCGAATATCCAGCCACCAATCAGAGATTGGTGAGCAAACCCAGTGAGTGTGGGGTTTTGCGAGAGTTAAACAACCCTCATATGATCTGTTTTAGGTTATGCGAAAATTGCTCAACCCTTGCACAACATGACAACCCGTGAGTGGGGGTTGCCTATTTGACCTGGCATCCATCAGTGCTAAAGCTCATTGTGGTTTAAATAACCCACAACAAGCTGCAACATGCCATCTGAACCCAGTCATTCTTTCTCAACCTAACAACATGACTGTTGTAAGGACAAAATGGAGCAAGGGCATGTTTACAGCCCAGAAGGTGGGATGAAAATGTAATGACAAACACACAAATCTACTGTTGTTGCATTTACTTTGACTCTTAGGGAGTTAAGTTACACTAACAACTGAGCCTCTCTCACAGCTTTAGCTTATTGTTTCTTCAGCACAATCTGATGCATATTTATTCAGCTATAACTTCCTTGGAGTTCAGTAGGACTTATCCCCAAATAGACCTGCATAGGATTGCAGTCTTCGTAATGTTAACGAGGCAAGAATTTGGAAGTGAAATAGAAGCCAAAAGAGGTTTTACATTCACTTTAGGTGTAGATTTAAAGCAAAACTTATCTAAGCCTCATTTGTGAAAATGCTCTCCGCAAAAAGAAATGCAGGCTAGAGTCATTTCTAGAGCACTTAATGGGTTTTGTTTTTTAAAAACTTTTGTAAAACTTAGAACAGAAGACAACCACGCCATGTTAACCTGCCCATCAGATAAGAATAACCTTGGAGACCCATATCAGGGAGCCTCTGCCTCTAGAGATGGGACCTTTTCTGTAGTTGCAGCCCCATTGTAGAACATGCTTTTAAAAGGAGTTATCATCCCAGCTATCTTTTAGACACAGTCTGTCTCCACTTTACTCTCACTTTGGCTACTTGTATTGTTTGATTATATTGATTGCTTTTTTGGCAGTGGCGGTTCTGGGTTTTTAATTTGTGATTTTCCTAGTCTTTTAGCTGCTCAAACTGTTTATCAGTGATACTTGTTGGTGTTCTGATTGTTTTATAGTCTGGCATCTACCCATGTGGCTCTCCTACATCTGTGAGGACAAACCCCGCTCTTTGCAAAACCTCAGTGAATAAACACAGTGATGAGTTTCTCCTGCAGTTTTGAAATTACAAGAGCAAAGTACATGGAGGGTGGAGCGCTACATATGTCTGGGATGTGGCTGGGAGGTAGCAGGTTGGCTCTTATAATGGCAACGGATGATGCAAACAGATGGTGCAAGCATTAGTTTCCAGGGCCTACATTTAACCAGTCAGGCTGGAAGCCCATTGGTCACTGAGAATCTCTGACCTACAGGATTTATATTCAGTCCAAGACTAACGAAGCCAGACATGGGCAGAAGGTATAACTCCAGATGTTTAGGATGTCAACTCCCAGAAGCCTCGGCCAGCATGGTCAGGAATACTGGGAGTTTGTTTATTTATTTATTACATTTTTATACTGCCCAATAGCTGAAGTCCAAAACATCTGGAGATCTACTTTCTGAATTAAGCCACTGATCTACTGGCAATCAATGTCTGCATTACTTAGGTTCGTCATGGTTAAGATGCCCCTGAGAATATTAATACTTTATGTTACATCACCTCAGCTGTGGTTTTGGGCCTATGGATGCTCCCTTGGTTTGTCTACAAACGGGGCCCAACCCTGTAGAATCAGCCGAGGAGGATACGCCTGGCGCCAGCGAGCAGGGCAGCTTGGGGTATGGAACTTAGCCAACCTGGCTCTTCGCACATGGTAGTTAGTGCTGTTTAAAACCCAGTAGTTATTACAATTAAAAACATTACTGGGGAGCGTCTCCCTAGTTAAGCATATTAGGATTAAAATAAATGAGAGCTGAACCCCTGGCAACGATGCAACTGGTTTATACACTGTTATTATTTTCAGAAATGATGCGGGAATTGGGGTGGGGGGGTGGGGAATATCTTGCAAATACAGTTAAATGATGAGGCAAGTTCAGGGTGGAATGTGGGAGCTCAGTCCTTCCCAGTTAACTCTTCATGGACTGGCAAATGGACAGTCGCTTCATAGTCTCTCCAATCAGCAATATCCAGTTAGCATGAGCATCTGCACTCAGCATGAGCATCAGCAGTGGATGATGCATTGGTCCCTCTCCCAGAGAGCTTCTTGGGCCCACTCCTTTCCACTGTACCTCTTCACTAGTTGCAGAACCAACTTTCCCACTATGCCATCCCATTGTGTCAAAATTATCCTTCCTAATGGTGTATGTGTCATTATAACTCTAGTGATTTGGCTGATGGGATGCCTGGTCTAACATCTGCTTGGTTGGCAACAGATCCAGTAAGGTCATTTTGCACCCACTGAAACATCCTCAGGTAGGAGACTGCGGAAATTCAGCCTTGCAAGTTCACTCTGTGTTCCTTGATGGAAGGGCAGGTTACTAATGTAACAAACCTGAAAGCAAAATAGGTTTAAGGAAACTGGTAAAAAGAATATATCAAATTTTGGTGTAACTATGCCAGTTAAAATAAAATCATGTGTTCGTAGAAAATATATTTAATCTTAAAACAAATATGTACACTTAAAATTTAAACAGAATGGTCCACATACAACAAACATTTCGACCATAAAGGTCTTCATCAGTGGGAAAGGAATTATATACCTTCTTTTGCTTTCAGGTTTGTTTTTGGTTTAAAATAACACTTTTTATTAGACTACTAATGTAACAAACAACATCATGGCTATGAAATAGAGAGATCACAATTTTAGTTACGTGTGTATAGCAGTAAGGAACTAGAGTTGTATGGCATAGTAATCATACACATTTGGTGTAATATTTCTGCAGGTAAAACAATATAATGTACTTATGTTTCCCATGTTCACATTCATACACACACACACCCCATTTGAGGGGACTGCAAGTGCAGCATAAGCCTGCACACATAGTGTTACTCTTGTGGAGAAGCAGAGTATCCATCTCAGAAAACCATGCATCGGTTTCCAAGTGAAGAATTATTTTTATTTATATACCGAAATTAATATCCTGCCCTTGTAGTGCTGATGCATCACTCAGAGTGGCTCACCATTTAAAACCACAATTCGATATGCTACAATGCACATGTGTATCCCCATGTTGTACTCAGGTGGGTGTGGAGGTTCTTTGTTCCTCTGAGACATCATCTGCTGTATGGGCATAAGCTTGCAAGCACGCTGGTATTGCATCTATTTAGGGTGACCATATGAAAAGGAGGACAGGGCTCCTGTATCTTTAACAGTTGCATAGAAAAGGGAATTTCCGCAGGTGTCATTTGTATATATGGAGAACCTGGTGAAATTCCCTCTTCATCACAGCAGTTAAAGCTGCAGGAGCAATACTAGAGTGACCAGATTTAAAAGAGGGCAGGGCACCTGCAGCTTTAACTGCTGTGATGAAGAGGAAATTTCACCAGGTTCCCCATATATACAAATGACACCTGCTGAAATTCCCTTTTCTATGCAACTGTTAAAGATACAGGAGCCCTGTCCTCCTTTTCATATGGTCACCCTAATCTATTAGATCTCAGCAACTCCACTATCATTAAGAAATCAGAGGATACCTTGCATTTCAAATATTTGCTTATAGGCACATTTCCTGAAGAGTTTTCCCATGTGTATTTATGCTTCCTGGGGTGCAAGTTTGAAGAGGAAGTGAAGTCCAGTGAGATGGATTTCAAAAATAGTGAAGGCTAACAAATCTTTGAAGCTTTCTTCAAACTGTTGTGGGTTTGGGATTTAACAGACACACTCTTAAAGCTTTGTGATCAGTGTTGGAATGAATTAAGAAAGACTGAACTGTCTTTTACCTATCAAACGAATTGGGGAAAGGTGAAACTTGAACAAAACAAGCATCTCTTCCCACCTCTCACTCCAACCTCTACAACTGAGTCAGCGTTCCCAGGTGTAATTCCTTGGAAAGGGCAGTCAGTAGCTACAAAACGATAAGGGAAATTTAAGTCACAGTTGGTTTCATGCCTTGGCACTTGTCTGAGAAGGGTGATTAATGTACACCCAGAGAGAGAAAGTGGAGGGAGAGACACAGGAAGTCGAAGTGCTTTTCAGACATGAAGCATATTACAATAGGAATTTCCTTGTCTTATCAAAGGGCAAACTTCCAAGATCACTGAATCAGAACAAACATTCATAGTTTAGGGATTCCCCTTCCTACCCTGCCAGCACCCCTACACACACGCGCGCGCGCGCACACACACACACACACACACACACACACACACACACACACACACCTGCTCTCTCTTGCATGATGTAAGCTAAATTGTCAATCTTACTCTCATTGTGAGTTGTTGGTAAAAAAATTATCTTAGGAGAGAGGTGGGGTACATTTCTGACAATGGAAAATAAAGCAAGGAGGAGTGGAAATAGTGGGCAATAGGAGTATAACCTTTGCTGCTCTAGATGATGCAGTGCAATTCCCTCCTTATTTCTCCCACTGGATCCTAGCCACCTTATCCTGGTCAAGTGGCACATTAGGATTTAGTTAATCTTCAGGGGTTGGGGTGCTGGATGGGGGGGCTGGGGGGCTAGGCTGAATGTACACTGCAAAGAAAACAAGTACCAGGACCTACCAAAGGAGCTGGGACCTGTGGAAGTAGGAGGAACTTTGGCAAAAGAAATGCAACCAAGCCTGTTGTACATCCAGGGCTGGCCCAAGACCTTTTGCTGGCTAAGGCGAAGAACAAGATGGCGCCCCTCCCATTCCATAAACAAAAGCCAACTGGCCTGGCAATCAGACTGCGGGCATAGCTCAGTGGCAGAGCACATGTTTTGCAAACAGAAGGCCCCACATTCAATCGCCGGCATACCCAGTTGAAAGGATCCAGCAGCAGCTGATGAGAAAGACCTCTGAAATTTGTACAAGATACTGGAGAGCCCAGAGCAGGCAGCACTAGACAACAACAAATCTTTGGAATAAAGTGTCTGAGTCACTTTAAGGCAGCTTCACATGTTGGTACAAGGACTGTGGTGTAATTCTCATGCATCACTAGCTGTTGCCTTACAATCCCTAAAACAGCAAGTCAATGAATAAGTTCTTCCACATTATGCCAACATGCACCTGAACTGAAAATCTGTCTACTAAAACAAATCCAAATACTCCAGCCTCAACGATTTGTGGGTCACAGCCTAACCAACTAATGCTTATTAACTACCTTCCATCCTTGTGGTCACTGGGGCAGTATACAAGAGCATGATCAGAGACATCATACCATACAGGACAGCTTTAGGACACTTTCTGACCTCAGAATATAACATTCGTAATTAGCTGCCCCTTGGCCAAACAAACAACGGTCTGGCCTGGCTTCATGAAGTCTAGAATACTTCTGTCTTGAGTAACGCAGTTCAGATACTCAAAAATGTGAAGCAACTGCCCAATTAGGGCTAGCCAAATACCTGTTCCACGTTTCTAAAGGGGTGGGGCTTATTTTGTGCATTAGAACATTCGCCTTGGGCAGCTGCGATTTAGCCAAGCAGTCACTAAGAGTGCCAGTTTTCTGACGTGCGAAAACACCTTTACAGTCTCATTTTTCCGTAGCTCAAGCTGGACTAATAAACAGTGACTTCCCTCCCTTGCAGGGCTGTGATGTTGATGGATGAGCTAATGATGGCAAAGTGCTTTGTGCACTTTAAAGAGTCCCATTAGATGCCGTAACTTACAGGCTATATAAAAATGCTGAAACAGGATACAGGAAGCACACAGTGTAAGACCTGGAAACAAGTAGGTAAATATCAAGGAATAGAGCAGGAGAAAGAGAGTCTGTCTTAGTGGTGTGAATGCGGTAATCAATCAAGTTTTTCTCCTTCTGTCAAAATACTAGAACCCGGGGTCATCCCATGAAGCTGATTGGTGGGAAATTCAGGACATATAAAAGGAAGTACTTCTTCACACAGTGCATAGTTAAATTATGGAACTCACTACCACAAGATGTAGTGATGGCCACCAATTTGGATGGCTTTAAAAGAGGGTTGGATAAATTCCTGGAGGCAAAGGCTATCAGTGGCTACTAGCCCTGATGGTTTTGTGCTATCTCCGGTATTCAAGGTAGTAAGCCTGTGTGCACCAGTTGCTGGGGAACATGGGTGGGAGGGTGCTGCTGCACCACATCCTGCCTTGTTGGTCCCTCGCCGATGGCTGGTTGGCCACTGTGTGAACAGTGCTACACTAGGTGGATGCTTGGTCTGATCCAGCACGGCACTTCTTATGTTCTTATGTAATATTTTTAGCATTGGGGAAATTCTGGCCAGTCTCTCATGAACCACAAAGTTCCTTGGGTAACCTTGAGCTAATCTCTATCTCTCAACTTAACATGTTTTTGGTGAGGTTATTCTTTGGAAGTAGACAGGGACAGAATCATGTGTGTTACTTCTGAGCTCCTTGAAGGAAGATCTGGATTTAAAAATGAGATAGATAGATAAATAGATAGATAGATAGATAGATAGATAGATAGATAGATAGATAGATATAGATCTACCACCATCTTTATGTGACTTGGTCATTCTGTTGTCTCAGCAGTAATAATCAGCCTTTTGTCAGGTCCATGATGTACCTTATGACTTATATTGATGGTGTCATTGCCACAACCATCATATGAGATGCTGTCTGCATGCATGCAACACCATTAAGGCCAAAGGATTCAGGGAAGGCAGCAAAGGACTATGAACTATACAGAAGGAACAGATGCATAAGACTTTTTTTCTATCTGAACTATGCACACACAAATGTGTGCACACACACAAACACACACACACAGAGTTCTCAAAGCACATCTCTTTTGTGAAACTTTGTTAAATTCCTATTATAGAAAGGCATTACTGAAAGCCCAGCTGAAGTGCTTTCCAAGGATATTGGGATATTGGATGTGGATTTTCCCATTCTTAGAGACACACTTCCCTTTGAGCCCATGCAGAGGCATCTTTGCGCACACCTGCAGCCGCTGAACCGGGCATTGTTAAGCTGTCAAAACAAACAGTGTAGCAGAACACATGCTGCATCAGAATCTGCAAATCATCAGAGCAAGGGACCACACCAAGGGCTGGGAATTCCCCTGGAGCTGGCCAGCAGCTCCTCCAGCAGATGGACTTTATGAGCCCCAGAGGGGAAATAACTGGAAGAGCATCTACAAGTCCCTGTAAAACACACACCAGATGATGCTGGAAGGAACAGAAAATAGATGGAGGAATAATGCTTGGGGGAGACACTGCAGAATAATCAGTGCGGGTGAGGAAATACGCTTTGTATAAAAGGATTAATCAGCCAGCATTGTAAATTCATTGATCTGACCTTGTCCTTTTCTTGTCACTTACAAGTTGCAGTATTGTTAATCCTTGGCATTTAAAAAATATAAGCCAGTTTCATCCATTTTCCAGCCACAGCCCAAAAATATTCTTTGGCCACGTGCACACTACACATCTAGAGATTGCCAAGTTGAGGAAAGTCTGCATTAAAACATATGCCCCCCCCCTCCAGCTGCACTGTCTCTTTAAGGCTCCCTGTGGCGGCCATGTCTTAGCTCTTCTGTGGCACAGCAGGAGAGGAGAACTGGGGTGTGGAAGCACTACGAGGCAGTCTGACTTCAGTGTAAGGCCCAAGCCCAAAGCTATGGAAAGGCCTGCAGGTAGGGTGCTTTACACTGGCCAAGACAAAACTAGCAATCCAGCTCACAGGTTCCCAGCATTTCTGTCCTCCTGCTGTGGTTGATCTCCAGGTTTGATCCTGCCCCTGCCCAGCCTGAGTCAAAGAGGTGATCAGAACCCCCAGGCTGTTTAAAGCTGCATGCAATCAGGCCTTCAGTGCACAATGAGAGTATGCATGCACTCCATTGGGAACCCTTGGGAACATGCACTCCATCAGGAACAGCAGCGGAGGAGCTGGAGAGATTCCTCTCTTACTTGATGGTCCACTGAGGAGTTGAAAGGGTCGCTGAACAAAGGACCGGGCTCTATTGGAGGTTGTGAGCCATGATGATAGCTTATAGTACCTCTGTTTAGAGGCAGTTCACCTCTCAGTCATTACCGTGCTGTAGGAGTAAACGAAGAAGCGATAGTTATCTCCATCATGTCTTGCCAGTGAGCTTCCCATAGCTGGCTGGCTAGAACAGCCTTACATAGGGAGGTACTCTCTGGGTATTTTGGACTACAGCTCCCATCAGCCACAGCCAGCACAGACAATGGTCAGGAATGCTGGGAGTTTACAACCAAACAACTGGAGGGTTCCAGGCTGAGAAACCCTGGGCAGACTAGATGACGCCTAATCACCCTTGTTACTGGATCAGATGGCTCTTCTTAACATACTGTGTGGCTCCTCTGCCATGTTGATGGGGAAGGGATCAGTCCAGGGTTCAGCCCTTGCTGTGCCCAAAAGCACAACCCATCCATCAGCCAAAAAGGCAGCTGTGGGACAGGTTCAACTGAAGGTTAATATTTACCTTTCACAAAAACAAACTTATAAATCCCCCTGGATTTACTTGCACTTCCAAGTCTTGTTTATTTATTAACAAGAATACTCAGCTGCTTTTCTTCCCAGTGACACAGGTAAATAGCAAGAGAGCTCCCACATCCTCCTCTTCCCCCATCCATCCATGACAGTTTGACCTGTTACTTGCTTCCTCTCCCCAAGCAAGATGAGATTACCCAGCTGATATGCAGGGCAAAACCGCCTTTGGTAAGACTGATTAGTTATCAGTGCCATGTCAGCACGTAACTCCTTTGCTGAGGGAACTGCACTGGCTGCCTATTTGCTACTGGGCCAGGGTTAAGTTTGTAGTACTAATGTACAAAGCCCTAAACAACAAAGCCCTAAACAACTTGAGACCAGGATACTGAACTCATCGAAGGACATATTCCTGGTGGTTCCACATGGACCTATGGCCCGATTGGAGTCCATCAGGAGAAGAGCCTTCAGTGTGGTGACCCCCTTCCTAAGGTATCCCCTGCTTTTAGAGGTCAGGGAGGTACCAACATTGTATTGTTTCCAGCACCTCTTAAAAACTTTGCTTTTTCAGTAAGCGTTCCAAGAATGACTGGCCATGGTTTTACCCATAATGGGGTTTTATCAGAACTTCATTTTTTAAAAAATTGTATTTTTAGTATCATGGTTTTTATTCTTCCTTTATACTATTTGTTGTTCACTGCTCTGAAATCTTTTGGACGGGGAGTGGTATATAAATATTGTATATAAAACAATAGATATCTGAGCACCTTGCTATGGCAAAGGCTGCAATCGAGCTAAATGAAGGAAAACGGTTCATCAGCTTGGCAGGGAGACCTGGAAGAGTGGAGGTCGGGAGAGAGATGAAACCACACAGCTGTCCCTGAAGGGATCTTGATCAGTTTCAGTTGGGTATAATGTCATTGAGTAAAAAAAACACCCACCATCTCTATTGAGCAAGTCTTCACAGGTACGGCTTGTGTCTGCATGCCAGTTATATCTGTATTTAGAACTGGCTCATGGCAAGGAAGGGCTTTGAAAAAGGATCTCAAACTCCAAGGTTGCTGTAATGATTTATGATCCGTTGTCTCAAAGTAAAGATGCATGTGTTCCTGGCTATCAGTGCTGCTTGCAATCCCAGTGGATAGTTCAAATGTAATGTTAGATGACGAGGAATGCAAATGTGTCAGGCAGCATAAGCAACCGGAATTTGTGCACTAAGGATCAAGTGTCCGAAAAAGAATAGGTTTTTATGAACCCTGAAATCAACACTCTTCCGATCTTAAGAAAATGAAACCTTTCAATGATGTCACGTTATCAAATACCTACCAGACAGGAATGTTCAGCCTGAGTTGTGCAGCATTTCATAGAAGGACAATTCACCTCTTTTATTCAACAACATAATGTACTCACTGGCCTTCCCTTAAGTCTGGGCTATTGGTTTTTCCTAGTAAGTTTTTCAATTTCAGTTTTTATTGAAACAGGGTAGAGTTTTAAGTGCTATGGAAATGTGCAAAACTGGTTTGACCAGAGATTATGGCTGGATCCCAAAAATGAAAATGTGGACTGTGGACAATGTTGGTTCTACCATATCAATTTCATTCTTTCCAGGCATGTGACATGAATAAAGAAGTGACTCAGTTTTGAATTTCTGACTTTTTCGACAGTATTTAAGAGTGTTTTCAGATGGGGAAATAACGTTTCTCTACCAACGTGTTGCCTCCTGCTTCTGTCCCACAGTAGGGATGAGCAGCTTCCTCTTTCATCACACAGGAAAGAAATAGGAAGCAAGTTTAGCGGGGGGTTTTGTAGTGCAGCTTCTCCTGCATACAGCAGGAAATGGCGCCAAAAAGAAATAGATTTTCCAGGTCATATTTTGTAGTGGAAAAAATAATAGAAGAAGCGAGAGAGAGACAGGAGGATCGCTGCATCGTCAAAATGACCTGCAAAGATCTGTGAATGGCCAAATCACAAGGGTGCGATAAAATAGTAATTTAAAGAGGCTCTAAGTTTTATGAATTTGGTATAATACAAAGATTTGAAAATGTCACTCTCTGGCAGAATAGAGAAATACACATTTGCATGCAAATTATCATCATCATCATCATCATCTCTCTTTTCGCACGTGTGGTGATTTTTCTAGATGAACATGACGGGCTTTGCCAAGTCAAACTGTCTTTTATTGATTCAGAAATTTCCTGACAACTGATCATGTTTTAAGTATGACTGCTTTCTGGATGTTGGTGTAGATATATTTTGGTAAGCCTACTTTCTGTATGTTTTCTGTAAAAAAAAAAAAAAAAAAAAAAGTGATGCTGAATAGTTGTAACTTGTTCCTGTTGCCGTATTTCTTTAATTCCATAACCAGTGGTGTATATTTTTCTCTTTTCCTCTTCCTTTTCTACAACATTTTTGTCATTAGGTATTGTTATGTCAGTGAGGTAGGTGTGCTTTGCTTTTTTGTCTATAACATTATGTCTGGTCGGTTGCAAAGTATTGTCTTGTCTGTATGAATTGTTCTGTCCCAGTATATTTTATGTTCTGTATTCTCCAAGATTGTTTCAGGTGAGTATGTAAACTATGGTGTAGGTCGTTTGATAAAGTTGGATTTGATGGCCAGTTATTGTGGAATTATTTTTGCAGCTGTATTGTGTCAGTCCTTACAGTCCATTCCTGCTAGAAATTTATATTATTATTATTATTATTGTTGTTGTTGTTGTTGTTGTTATTATTGCTTCTGCTGCTGGCCTTATTTATATATTAGAAACTGAAAGCTCACTGATCAGGACTTTAAAATCTGCTGCCCTTTTCACAGCAGACATTGCATCACAAAAGAAGTGCACCATTTCTTTTGCTAGCAGCTAGGTGCCTGAGAACACTACTAACAAACACATAAAAATGAAACACATGCTTTCGGCTTCCAGTACATTCCCACAGTAATTCTTGTTGCTGAACAGCTAATGTACCCTTAAATGAACTGTTGAGAATGCATGTTCAATAAGAGGTATGTAGGCAGAATCCCCAGCAAGCCACAACAACAGGATCCGTAGTAATCATGAAAAGCTCAGGTCAACTCACTGATGGGGAAACATATAATTCCACCACAAAGGAAGCTCTTCCATATACCCAGACGGATCGCTGCCAAGAGAACTATTTCAGAAAACCTCAATAAAACCGGGAGATTACTTTTGTGTTCACACCCTTTTATTACTCAGTTACCTATTTAAGTAGATATTTTGGGCTCTCTACCCAGCACAGAGATGTGTCAACAGTGCCACATTTCGGCAGCACGTTGATTCAGGGTCCCATATGCGAAGGCAAATATGATCTATGAGAGATTTGGTCTTATGGGCAGCTACATTGGAAATGCAATAAAAGAAAGGGGCTATAAAATATTACTAAGGATCTATTGAATGTTTATGTATTTATTTATTTGCACCAGAATGTGAAAGCGTGAGTGATTTGACAGGAATGGGCAGAAGACTTTGGAATCTTTAACAAAAGTTTCTTATGTATATTTTTCCACAGGTCCCTCATAGCTACCTCTCAGTGAAACTGTCATTATGTATTTGTCTAAGATACCCCAAAATTTGTAAAAGTGTTTTGCACTTCCAGTACTTTATCACACACACTGCTGCTGCTGCTGCTGCCAACATCACATTGGCTGCTGCCTCCACTCTGATAGATTCCTTCATTAATGTAAGGTTACAATAATTCCTAATGATACTCAACATGCTGTTGCCACTGCAGAAAATGCCATATGGTATGTAACTTGGGAAAGTATCACAGGATTTTTGAGCTGGAAAGTACTATGGAGGTCATCTAGTCTAACCTTCTGTTTGATGCCTGCTTTATTTGCATCACTTGTCATCAAAGGTGACATTTGAATTATCTGTTGAATTATTATTATTATTATTATTATTATTATTATTATTATTATTATTATTATTTCAGCATTGCTTCAGCCCACTAACTGTTTTAATGTAGTGCTGTTGTTTTTAATATGAGCTAGCTGCTAATTGTTCTGCAAAAGAAGGAAAGTTCTAGGCTGTTCTTTTTATTGTTAATTGTTTTATTTTAAATTATTGCAGATTATATTTTGTTTTGCTTTTTGCTCTGAAAGCTGTCCACAGAAAATCTGTTAATGGACAGCCTTATAAAATGCAGTAAATAAATAAATAAATAAATATGCCTGCTACTCTCAGATATCAATCTGCTATACGGAGAGAACTAATCGATCCCAGATTTATTTTTTAGTTTTGGGTGATTCCTCAAAGTTGTATTTAGATGTATGTTGTCTTCGTGTATACTGTGTGTTGTGTGTTTTTATGTTTTTAAATTTTGTATATCGTTTTAATGTTGTAAACTGCCCAGAGAGCTTTGGCTATGGGGCAGTATAAAAATGTAATCAATCAATCAATCAATCAATCAAATTGGCTTTAGCACATAGATAGACTCCTACTAAAACTGTTCTATATTAGAAAGCTTAATAAGGGAAAATGCAAATCACTTTCTACCAATGTATTAGAGAATGGTAAATTTAGAAGTGGTGAGCAATGAAAGTTCATGATGTGGCCCCAAAAGTGTTGTTGACAATGTGGAGAAATTCTGCCCCCTTGATATACACAGTTCCACCAAATTTTCATTCCTTCTCGTTTTCTAAGTTCCATGGCTAGATATCACCATAAGGAAGATGGCCATACATCAGTAATTTATTCCCTACAGTTACTCTATCAGTAAAATCCAACTTAAGTTCTACTTAGAATAAGCCCACTGAAATGAATGGGATATAAGTTAGTCATGATACTTGGAGAGGCAGACATGGTATGACAGTTCTTTTATTCTCAAATAATTATACTAATTGGTCTTGCAAAGCTCGAAAGGGTAGGTCTCAGAGCTGGTAGGCTGAAAAGTTCTACATGCATGAAGAGTATTATTGTTTTGACTACTTTATAAACCACTGGGATTTACTCTACTTTACTTTTCTATCACCTCCTCAGAGAGTAGATGGCTTTAATGGAGTCACTCTCCTCATCCTATTGGAATGTATCCTTAAACTTATTTGATGTGGTGCTCACACCGTTTTAGATGGGCATGTTCTGCAAATATATATATTATAGTATGATATTGTTTCAATGGAAGAATTAAAATTATGTTATCTCCTGGGTTTCCATGTTACCAAGTCATGGTAGCCCTTTGGAGGGAATGACCATTATTTCTTCAATCACAGCTTTCAGTTTTTTCTATCACCGGATATTTCTTGTCCAATTTTTCCTGTCAGTCCTGTAGACTTCATGAACTTGTGTTGAAACATTACACCAGCAATGAAACAGAGGACATCAGACCAACCAGGGAGATAAAGGGCTGGAGTTTTTCTTCCTTTTTCTTTCTTTTATAAAATTCATAACTTTGTATCCAGACAAACTTTGAACATTTTTTCTTTTTTTTTCTTTTTAAAAAGGAAAAATATACTCCTGTTTGGGCCAAAAGGTTGTTTACTTCCCCAAGTGATTTTCATGACTATGGTAGAGGTGAATATCCAAATATATTGGACAAAGAGGCAAACTCTAAAAGCTGTAAACCCGGGGGGGAGGGGGAGCAATGTTAACAGCTTCATCATGTATGGAGATATTGGTGAGATAGCCTAAGCTATGAACATGCCAACTGAAGATCACATGGTCCATTTCTGTTTAATTTAAGATGAGAGCTTCTCCACATCAGACATCTGTTCTGGCTCTTACAGACGGTGGACTGCAAGTCATAACCAAACGATTTCCGTACATTTCCAAAGAGGATTTTCCATCAGGCGAGGTCCTGTCTGCACGAACAGTTGGGTCTTCTGCACCTTGGCTTTTCTCTCAGCATCCTCTGTGCACAATGAGCTCTTTCTTTGGACATGTGATCCTGCAGTGAAAGAAATAGAAGCAATGATCAGTGTGCTATAAAAACCTGTGGGTGGGTGTGTTAAAGACGGAACTCCAAATTCTGACTCCTATTGACAAGACATTTAACATATGACAGGTGAAAGGAGAGGCATGTGCTTCATGTTGACAACTCATGGTTCTTGCTTCAGCAGAAAAATCCACTTTAATGCCAGACTCTGGGGACTTACTTTGATCTCGAAAGTACAATTTCCAACAACACAGGAAATGCAATTGGTACTTAGCTGCCACCAAGCATATGCCCTAGAGTGTGGGGGGAAGCTTCAGCTATTGGGCGGTATAGAAATACAATAAATAAATGAATAAATAAATAAATAAAGCTAGATGCGACAGTGGCCAAACAGTGCATTAGAAATGAGTTGCTGCTGAATGCTTATGAAGGAGAGGGATTTAAAGACCTCCTTTTCTTAGCTATGCTTCCCCTCTGAAACCATTTTCCTGCAGCTGTTTTTCCTTTTGCCTGGCTCCAAATCTGACAGGAATTTGTGCCAAGAGAAAAATGGTTGGGAAGAAGCAGTTTCAGGGTGGGAGTCATGTATGTCTCCTATCCAACCGTTCTGCATTTTCAATCACTGCTGCTGCTGCCATCCTTGCCATCTTTGGTGTATAGGAATTCGGCTTTATCCGAATTCCAACAGATGGATCACACCACTATAGTAACACATTCATATGCTCATGAACATACACATTCATACATACAAAATGATTCATAAACCACAGTGATGGCTACATGTTCCTCCCCTTCACACATGGGCTTGCATTAAACCAGAGTTCCCCATAACATCTGAACCAGGGAACTCTAGTTGAGTGTCGGTTAACAAATCAGAATAATGCCAGATCAGAAGCTATGGACAATCATGCAAACATGGCTAGTGTGCAGTTAGAACCTGAAACATGCTTAAAAAGATGAATCTTTATGCTAAAATCCAAGGGTAATATGCAGAACATAAGGAATACTGATCTCGTTTTGATACTGCACTGGTATAAATTAAAAAAAGAGCCACAGAATAATGCATATTATATAGGAGTTTCTATTACACCAGAATACTTATCATGAACATTGAGAGGCAAAGTTGTAAGCAATGGGTTTTCCTGAGATGGAATTATCATTTTGTGACCTCAATATTAACATAAAAAGCCTTGTCCAGCCTTCTCCTTCCCTACAAAAGGCAGGTTTCCACACCAGGAAATGATTCCTTGACTGAATTGTACCCATGAGTATAAAAGTAAGAGCAAATTAAAAAGTACTGTTTGTTTTTTTTAAAAAAACTTTGTTATTTAATTCCAAGCTTTTGAAAACACTCCAGTGAAGAAGCAGTTCAAAACTCCTTCAAGGCAAATTATTCCCCATTTTGCCCAAAACATAACACTGGTACAGAGAGACTGCAACCCTAAAATCTATCATTAATCCTTGAATGGGATCAATGGCATTTAATAGGATGTGTAAGAATCCAAAAAGCCTAGTTTTCCCCTGTCCTCTTAAAAATCTTACGGACTCAGGGATCACTAAAAACATTTAATCCTGAATTGGTTATCATTTATGGTGCTTTAAAAATAATTATGTTCTTGAATTGTATTTTCTAATTTTTATTTTTACTGGGAGCTCCCAAATGGTGTGTGTGTGTTTAACCCTTCTCTCCGCAGCTATGATCTCATGATTAACTGCCCCACACATGCAACAACAGTACTTAGAATAATATCCCCCCATTGGCACCCATGAGAGCTATTTTTAAGCCCTGTAGTCACATGGTGCTGGTGGTGGTGGTGGCAATTACTGATAAAATTGCAGCATGGAAGGGAAGAATTGAAATTCCCTACATGGGGGTCCCAATAAAAATTGGACCCCAAACTGTAAAAGAGAGAGAGAGAGACTTAGCTGCTAGCTACAGTATGTCTTTAAAGTAACATGTAACATGATTATGAAAATGATTCCACAAATGTGGCTTTAAATATCAACTTATGTGGGGAGGGATCTTTTCTTCTGCCCCCTTTTAAGCACCGTGCACAACCAAAAAGCCAGTCAAAACATGTTGAAATGTAAGACTTAATCCATCTCAAACAATATTCAGAATATGTCCTAAACCTTTGGAGTGGCAATTCTAACCCTACGCTATCAGTTGAAAGAAATGACGTCAACGGTGATGTCCATCTCAGATTAAACTGGATTTTGTTTCTGGTTTTATATATATATATCTTAATGAATATTCAGCCAGAAACAGTAAACACAATCCTGACAAGAACTAGTTCCAATGAAAGTAGAAACCAAGAGAGGCGGTTTTGTCTAAACTGGCACCGTGTCCGGGACACGCTGACTGTGTCGTTCCCCTAGAAACATTAGATTAGAAATAAATGAGACTTTGCCCCAGGATGCTAACACGAAATGACTGGCCACAACCACGTGGCTCCAGCTGGCACTTCCTTTCTGTTGCCTGGCAACAGCATGTGCTTGACAGAAGATGATAAACAGAAGGCCAGAGGGAAGAGGTTCTGCTTAGCCACTGTACGCAGTAGAAGTAAGCCTGGGAGGGAAGGCCACATTAGGAATGGGTGGTGGTGAAAAAGGAAATTAGGTTGGACAAATTACCGTTGCACACACTCCCTTGCAGGCTAAACAAGTGAGCTCTGTTACACTTTTAGGGGCTAACAAGACATACATTCTACCATCTGGGCAATGTTTGACCAGCATGAGGCCAGAGGCCAAAAAATTAACACTCGTGCACAGTCATGTCTGCCTGCAAGTTATCTAGTTTCTTTTTGTAGGCCTCTGTGCGACGTTACACCTATACTAGGCCCGCCGCATAAACCCTTCTCAGGCCAAGCATTACCACTTGAAAACCTGAGGGAGGATTAAATAATACCTTTCCCCTAGCTATGAGGGAAACAGGTTATATATAGGATCTGTTTTTAAATGTACTGTGGGTATATTCTGGTGAGGGTGTTTGATAAATGTGAGGCAGGTAAATAATGCCAAGCTGACACAAGGTAATTAGTAGCTAACAAAATAATAATGTTTATTGTAATGTTAAATGCTTCAAATGAAAATATGCTTCCAATCCTGCCTAATCCAAACCTCCCGCACACCAACCATCTCTCTCTCTTTCTCTCTCACTCACACACACTCTACACCAATCCTAAATCCCTAGCAATAAATCTCCCCACTCCACAAACAATTTCAATCTCCACTCCCAACAACTATTATCAACCCAACACACTAATTTAACATACTGCTTCTCCCCTCAGTCACTCCTTATATACTCCTTCCCCCACCCCCACCTATTACATCACAAACCACACCCACTCAGTTCTAACATTCTATACTCACCAGACATACTAATTCAGACACATACAGGATACTCAATTGTGGGGTAATGCCACACTCTGTCATAGGATTTAAGATGATGGAAAATATTTGGGCTCAGATTTAAACCAGCACAGGGTTTTTTGGCCATCTGGTTGGTTATAATGGTTATAACAATTGTTCAGGCCCAGGACACATTACATATACCGTTTTCATACCATTTTTAAAGTGTTATATCCTGCTTGGAGTAGATCGGCCCGCTAGGGTCACTTCAAGAAATAGATGCAACAAGATCTTTACACGGTTTTCCTCCCTGTTTCTCAATTACCCTGTTCAGATAACATGATAAACTGTGATGATTAAGCATTTTAAGCTAAACATTAAGGCTTTGCATGTTGTGTGAACCATTCCTAACCAAAGTGGCTACATAACCACAGTTTAAACACACTGCCCCTGTTTAGATTACATACTAAGCCACGGTGGTTAAGCATTTTGAACTAAACATGGCTTAGCATGTCATGTGAATCATGACTTAGCATGTTGTGTTAACCATTCCTAACTATTACATAACCACAGTTTAAACATGCTCCCTAACTGTTTGCTGCAACACATGGCTTAGTGTGTCGTCTGAACAGGCCCAATGTATAAAATTTGCACATGTGCAAAAAGAAGGTGCTAACATTGGGCTTATATTTATTTATTTATTTATTTAGAATATTTATATACTGCTCCCCATTGAAAAAATTTGGAGTGGTGTACAAGGTAAAATGAAAATAAAAACAGAGTAAAATAGTTAAAACAAAATTTAAAAGAAGCAAAAACAGAAATCCAAGGCTGCATGTTAAAGAAAGGCTTCTTGGAATAAATATGTTTTCAGGAGGCGGTGAAAGGAGTACAAGGTTGGTGCCTGCCTGACCTCCAGAGGCAGAGAATTCCACAGGAGGGGCGCCACCATGCTGAAGGCTCTTCCCCTTGTGGACTCCAATCGGAGGATGGATCTATGTGGAACCCAGACTGGAATGGATCTAGATAATCAGTATCCTCCAAGAGTGCCTGCAGTTGCTCCACCACAACCCTCTCAAGTACCTTCTCTAAAAAAGGAGTGTTAGCAACTGGGCGGTAGTTGCCTAATACCATCGGGTCCAGGGTGGGCTTCTTCAGGAGTGGTCGCACTACTGCCTCCTTAAGGACAGCAGGGACCACCCCTTCCCGGAGAGAAGCATTTATCACCCCCTGGACCCACCCAGTCAGACCCCCTCGGCTTGCTTTTATAAGCCAGGAGGGACAGGGATCGAGAGGGCAAGTGGTCGGTCGCACTGCTGCAAGCACCTTGTCTACATCATCAGGCCGTAATAACTGGAACTGATCCCACAAAATTGGGCAGATGGTGGCATCGGACACCTCAACTGGAGCTGCACTAAAAACAACATCAAGCTTGCTGCGGAGAGAAGCGATCTTGTCCTCAAAGTGTGATGCAAAAAGGTCACAGCGGGTCCTCGATGGGGCCAGGGCCCCATTTGCTGGGGATGATGTTAGCAGCCCCCGGACCACCCAGAAGAGCTCCACTGGACGGCTTCTCGAGGACGCAATGGAGGCAGCAAAATATGCCTTTTCTGCCCACACTGCTACGCAATAGGCACGATTATGCGCTCTACAGCGTGCTTGGTCATCTTCACTTCGAGTCTTGCGCCATTTGCGCTCTAGCTGATGTCCAGTCTGTCTCATTGACCGCAACTCCTTAGTATACCAAGGAGCAGAGCGGGCTCTGCAGGACTGGAGAGGGCACTCAGGTGCAATCAAGTCGATGGCCCTCCACATCTCACCGTTCCACAGTGAGGCTAGGGCCTTGGCTGGATCACCAGCTCTCTCCACTGGAAAATCCCCAAGAGCATTCAGAAATCCATTGGATTCCATCAGTCTCCTGGGGCGGACCATCCGAATGGGTCCCTCACCCTTGCAGGAGGGTAGTAACGCCATGAGTTCAAATCTCACCAGGAAATGGTCCGACCATGACAATGGGGTTACTTGGACACACACACCCAATCTTCAGACTACCCATCTCACAGCTTGGAGCAAAAACCAAATCAAGGGTATGCCCTGCTTCATGTGTTGGGCCAATGACAAACTGAGACAGCCCCATGGTTGTCATGGAGGCCATAAAGTCCCGAGCCGGAGCTCCAGAGACAGCCTCAGCATGAAAGTTGAAGTCGCCCAGAACCACCGTCCTGGGTTCCTCCAACACCACACTCGAGTCTGCCTCCGCCAGCTCAGTCAGGGAGGATGCCGGTCAGCAGGGTGGGCGGTATACCAGCAGCATCCCCAATCTGTCTCTCTGGCCCAACACCAAGTGCAAACCCTCAAGGGCTGCTCCAAGATGGAGTGGTTTCCTGGTGATAGAGATGGAAGATCTATGAATCACGGCGACTCCCCCACCCCATCCCTCCAATCTATGTTGGTGCTGCACTGTGTACCCAGATGGGCAGAGCTGAGTCGGATCAACCCCACCCAGCTCACCCACCCAAGTCTCAGTAATGCACACCAGGTCAGCCCTCTCATCCAGGATTAAATCATGAATAAGAGAGGTCTTATTGCGGACTGACCTGGCATTAAAGAGTAGCACCACAAGGAAGGAGGGCTCAGTGGCTGAGCTACCAGGTACATGAGAAGGAGGGGGGTAGAAGGGGAACAGTGTGAAGACACCTGAAACCCGTTCTACGCTGATGTTGCAACCCCTTCCTCCTGCCATATCTCCTTCTGCCCCAAATCACTGGAATAGTGGCTCCCCCTCCATGTATCCCTGCATCACGGCTTCCCAAAAACATCCTTACCTACACCACCTATGCAGTCACTCACCATTCAAACCCACACTCAGTCATACAAACAACACAGCACATTTCTCACTTGTGGTACCCAGCCACTGGTCACAGATGGACATCAGGCTACTACCAACTAAGTGATAAAGTGCTTACACACACACACACACACACACACACACACACACACACACACACACCCTCCCTTAGTAACTGCTAATTCTACTACTACCTGATGTGTGGCCACACTCCTCCCCCTGGCTCTCACACAGGGGAGCCTCCTGCTTCAAGTACCACAGCATCTCACTCTGGGCAGATGAAGCAGCTATAATAGGTGAAGCCCCCAACCTCTGCCTCTCACTCAGGGTGGGGAGGACACAAGAAGTAATTATATCATTTCCCATGCGATCCCTGCTCTCACTCAGGGAAACTCTTCTCACACAATTGAGGTAATAGTTAAAACAAGCAGCGAGTTGACAGCCCAGGGAGGAGAGAGAAACAGAGAATCACCCTCACCTTCATGGCATCCCAAAGGGGTAAACCAAAGGGGCGCACCCCCTTTGGTGTCACCCCCTTCGGGGATGCCCTGACCGGAGACGCCCTGACCGGAGACGGCCCGCCGCCTCGTGGCAGGGCAGTTCTTATGCTCTTCAAGCCTCAAGGTCTCAACAGGCTTGGAGACAGCACTCTTCTGCCAATTGGCTGGAGAGAACCTTGGCAGTTGGCTCCACTCTGCAATCAATGGAACTGGGAGGTGGGCGGGGCAGTGGCACAAGCAGCAGGCTGCTGTGGAAGATACTGGGTCATTTAAGGAGAATAATATTTTAAAAAGCTATTTTTAATTTTAAAAAAGCTTACTTGAGACATATTGCGACAATTTGAACAGTACTGATGTTACCTAGGCAGTGTGGAAGCAATGGCTATGTGGGAAAAGCCTAAGTTATGATTCCTCTATCACAAACACACACACACACACACCCCAATTTCTGGAGGGTTTGTTTCTGGTGTGTGAAGATACAATATGGATACCATCACATGGGCCAGGGGTTCTCATGTTACCCCACTGCTTTGGAAAGGAGTGGAACTACAATAAACAAACCCACAACCCATTCAACATTTTGGCTTGCCTCTTGGCAACCCTGGGCTATTTCAGATGTTACTTTTTCTCTTAAGATCCGGTGCCACTTTTGAATAGTTAGAAGCATGTCAACTTCACTTTCCACAGCGGATGCAAAAGAGCACACCAGGAAAGGAATTGACATATCTAACCATTCAGAAGAGATGTTGTCAGGGCAGGAGGCAGTGGCTTATTTGTCCACACTCTTAGCGAAGAAGTCACACGAAGGCCCTGTAAGGTATGTAGCTATGTAACAAGTGACACTGGCTGTGTTTAGACATCACTTTAATCCATGATGGGTTAATAAGCTACTTCTTGATTTTGAAAGTAAGCTACTGTTGTCCCCCCACATGGTCAGACAAATAAGCTACTGTGCCCCTTTAAAAAGGGATCATTAGACAATCTCACAGAGGATGAGCCCACCGTGGCCTATACTTGCCATGATGGCTCTAGGCTACCAACGAATTCCAATTGATGGGGAACAGCAGTGGGAGATGGCTATGGCAGTCTTCATGCCTTACTTGTGTGACTTCGAGAGGCATCTCATTGGCTGCTGAGAGAAAGCAGATGCTGGACTAGACGAAACTCTTGTGCTTATCCAGCAGGGCTCTTCTTCTAATGTTCACTCCATGTATCTGAGAGAGTGGGATCTGCCCCTGAAAGTGTGTATATTTGATAGTCTTTAAGAGTCCTTGTTGTTACTGATGCAACAGACTAACATGGTTACCCCTCTAGAATGGGAAGGAGCACTATATTGTACTAAAGCTGATATGCTGAACTTGTAGCAGTCTCCATCCTAGTTTGGTGAAAGCAGTGATAAGCATGTTTTACTCCATCTTTCCCAAGGAAAGATGGTGAAGAAATGTAAGGCTAACCTTTGCACAGTTGGGGGCCTTTTAAATAAATACATTTGTAAATACCCTGTAGTGACAGTGCATAGAATTTGACTTACTACAAATATTTCTTAATAGAAACAAGTGTGCCGATACACACACCCCTAATACAGATCTTTGTACAAGGTGGTGCAATGCAAGTGTGGACCTTTTGAAGTTTCCCCGGGCTTCTAAGTATCCTGCTGCAATCAAAGCCCCATAAAAACAGAGATATTGGAGAGTGTGCGTAGAACGCTGTTATCTGTTATCTCACCACTCAGGAGGGTGGCTTCTTTTGCGGCTCATTTGAAGGTGCGTTTGCCATGAAAGATCAAAGCTATTTCCTGAAATGCCCCACCAGGGCTGAACGTAGGTGCCAACCTGCTTTCCTGGAGGTAAACAGGAATGCCTCTCTTCCTCACCTGTGAGCAGGTCTGTCTCCTTCCCCACCTCAATTGGGCAGAGGAAGATACGTGACATGATGAGCCAGCATCAGAACACTGTACAGTCAGGAGGCAAGGGGCCTGTCTTTATAAAGCACTCCCAACCTCTTAAACGACTTCTCCATCTTCTACCTACCCCCCTTCCACCTGGTGTGGGATTAACTACTCACCCCTGTAAGAAGGGGTAGAAATGGTGGGGGGGATATGCAACCTAATTTGGCTTTTGTGTGCATCCTTTTCACCGACTCCATGGATGGCTAATGAGATGGCTATTGTTTGGCTAACTAGCTTCAGCTATTTTGGTCACAACTGGGTGGTGAGGCACCTAAGAGGTGAAGTTGGCCACTTACCCAACTTCTCTCTCATTGCCAACTGGCTCAAGAGGATGGAGGGAGGAAGTAGTCCTGCCGCTGCAGATCCTTGATGTTTATTAATAAAGCTGTTACCCTTTTCCCCAAAAAATTGCCTTGTGTCTTTATTCTAGAGTGGGGACATTGTTAATGCAAAAGAAAGGACTTCAAATCCTTGTTCCAGGGGTGCCAATGGTGCTTCAGGCAATGTTAACAGGTCATGGGTTTTCTGGTTAGGAATGAAATGTAGCCGAATCCAAAATATGAAGTGTCCAGATCCATGGTGGAAATGCGTGTACGTTACTGCCCATGCTTTAAAATGTTATGAGGTTTGCCGCAAAATGTCACCTTAAAAAGTCCACCACTGGGGTTGTATCCCCTGTTTCCCACTCTTGGCTGGAACAACAGCTCCTTTTCCCCCTCCCTTGCCACATGATGATACTTAGCAAGGAAGGGGAAATGGATTTTTGCCACTGCTGCTGGTTAGCCAAGCATGGAAGGGTCTCCTCATGGGCCACACATTGCTTAATGTATCTGCAAAATACTCTTAAGTCTTTCTGAGAACCAAGTAGAAAGAGACAAATCTATCCCAGCAGGCCTATCCAGTGAAATTTTAGAATGTTTTTAGGATATTTTAAGGATGTTTTAAAGATGTTTTAATCATGTATGGTAGTTTTTAATGTGTATTTTATAACATGTTTTTATACTGTTTGTTTTATACTTTGAATGGTTTTAGTTTTTGTGAACCGCCCAGGGAGCTTTAGCTGTTGGGCGGTATAGAAATGCAATAAATAATAATAATAATAATAATAATAATAATAATAATAAGAAGAAGAAGAAGAAGAAGAAGAAGAAGAAGAAGAAGAAGCAACAAACCTGTGTGCAATAGTAAATTGAACTGCGTGAAATGCAGATGTGTTTCTCAAGAGTGCTCAACTGGAATGTATGGATTTTAACTGAGTGCATTTTGACTGAGTATAGATTGTATGTATTTGCAGTAGGTGTGAAACTAGCTCTAGAGATGGTTATTGGAGGATCTCCCCATGAGAACTCTGTTCCAGATACATGACATTGTCAACAGCAGAATATATATTAAACAGGATTGAACCCGGACAAAATGCACAAATCTCTTACTACAAGAAGGGGTCAGCCCATATGAGTAGGTACCATGCACAATTATTTTGGGACCACATCCTCCTCTACGAAGTTTAATTCAATAGGCCAGGCTCCTTGTATAGAATTGCACACCAATATATGAATCAAGATGCATCAAAAATGTACATCAAGTAACACATACTTACTTTATCAAGAAAAATTAGGTGCTTAAACCTCATATTATTGCCTTCTGGCAAGGAGGAAAGCCCGGTTACCCAGCCTTTTAAAACTCCCAGAAGCACACAGCAAGGATGAATGATTCAGCCAATGGCCCACACATGGCGTGAGGCAGAGGGGTCTCAAGGGTCAAAGAGTCCTGGCCCTCCAGCCCCCACTTTTTTCTGCACCAACCACCAAGTCACAGAGACTCCCTCAGGCCATAAGAGGAGGAGGCCTAAATTGCTAGAGTTGTAGCTGGCCGCTGTACAAGGGCACAAGCTGTAAATGAGCAAATTCCACCTCAAGCAGCAGGACAGGAAGACATCTCCATCCAGAGAAAACAGTGAAAGAGGCAAGAATAAAAAAAATTGATGTGTATCTAGATCTATCTGCTTGCCATCAACTTCTCCTCCACCTCCACCTCCTTCCATTAGTTCGGCAAACACGTGTGCACTTCAGCAGTGACTGAGATCCTCTCTCAGCTAATTCATTTTGGGGGTGTGTTTTTCTGGTTCAGGGGGAGAAAAAGCCATGCTGGGACATGGAATGTTGTTTATCTGCAGGATTGTGTGGGCAGCAAAGCAAAACAGGAAATGAAACTATTCTGGCAGTTTCAGCCATACAGCGTTCCCCTGGCAGCCATTAAAACTGAAAAGCCCCTCACTGGCTGCTCCCTTTTAACAAAAAAAGTTATCCCTTAACCTTGGCCCTTCAATCCTGAGTGCAACCGCACTATTTCCCTCCCTTTGGGTAGTGCTACGGCAATCAAGCAAGCTACAGAACTCTGCTCCCTTGACTGATGTAGCCATGGAGGGTTTATTTTGTGATAGTAGGTCAAAGCTTGCCACATAGCTGAAAAACCTCACTAATTTGTGTCCTCCTTCCACAGGATCACTCAACAGCTTTAGCTAGAATCTTTGGTTTTGCATTCTGTTTTTAAATTTCTTTGCAATGCATTAACTCCATTGAATGTTGAGATAGCACAATCACACACACACACACACACACACACACACACACACGTATTGAAATATAGATAGACTAACAACAGAGTAATTTCAAAATATATTTAGAATTAAAAATTTCATCTGTTGCTCTCAGCCGTCATTGTGATGTTAAAAGCATACCAAGAATACCAGTTTGGAATGCTGGGAGATGAACATTACTACCGGGGGTGTGGGGGTGAGTTGTGAATGGTATAAAGCATATGAATTGTCCTCCATTTTACACACACGCACACATGCACACACACCCCCCAAATTGTTTTAGTTTTGAATCCCAGCTGTTTGAATGTAGGACACAATGAAAAACAGCATCTGGGGCCATTTCCAAAAGATCCAGGAGCATGACACAACATAAAATTCTCCCCTGAAGGCTGAGATGCCCGAATGAAAGTTGGGGTCACATTTAAGGCGTCATATTGGTATTCAAGAGGATGAGAAAAGATATAAGGTACAATCTCTCCTGAGCATTGTGCTGTCCCCATGAAATTTGGTGTATACATGCAGAACAAGTAGTGGACCGAAGTACATGAAACTGAGGGAGGGGAACCTGAGGGAAGAGAACTTGAGGAACAGGTTTGGGGCTTGCAAGTTAAGGAGTCCAGAATATATAGGGTTCATAAGTCTAGAACAACCTTCCCCAACCTTTATACCTACAAGATGTTGTGGACTACAATTTCCATCACCCCAGCCAGCAGAATGAGTGATGGGAACTGTAGACCAAAACAGCTAGGTCAGGTTGGGCAACATGTGGTCCTCTAAATGTTTTGGTCTACAACTCCCATTGGCTGTGCCAGCTAGGGCTGATGGGAATTTGTAGACCAAAACATCTGGAGAGCCACATGTTGCTCACCCCTAATTTAAAGGGAGCCAGGTTGTGGAAGGCTGGCCTAGACATCGAGAGGAACCCTGTGTCTTTAAGAATTGCATAGAAGGGAGAATTCTGCCAGCTGCTACTGCTACCACTACTTCAGCATTTGACCTGGCAATCTTCAGAGAGCAGCAAGGGCAAGGAAGTAATGGAATGGGAGACAGACATTCATATGTCACTTTGAGCTAACAGGCCAATTTTTTTGATTGCAGGCTTCTATTATTATTTTTATTAGATAGAAAAAAATGTTTGTAGAACCTGTGTTTGCTTTTTAGGCAAATAAAAGTAAAATGTTGATCTCAAGTGATATATAGCTTCCTTTTAGTAGATGTATTTTGCTGTCTTTTTAGATACTCTATCTTTCCATTCTACAATACTAATGAGCACCAGTGTTTCCCCCATTTCATTCTCCCAATATGGCCAAAGCTAGACACAGACACAGAAGGGGCTGGGGCCATGATGAGGGGCTCCAACACTCAGGCCCATAAAAGGGGCCAAGACAGAAGTGGATGTGGGGCAGAAGAGAAGAAGCTGGAACTTTTATATCCACCTCCAAGACACCCCCATATGGGAAACTGGCTCTAGACTGGCCACAGCTGCAACAGCACTAGCAAAGCCAGAACCAGCCAAAGGGTCAGGAACAACCGACCACCCCTGACCAATCCCCAGGCTCCAGATGTGCTGCCCACTCCCTCCCCATTTCCTTGACAAAAAGGAATAGCCACTTATGATGGGGCAAGCTACTATTTAACCTGGAACAAAGGAATCCCTGGGATAAAGACTAGGATGTTTATAGGAAGTCTATGGCCCTTTCTACACCTAAGGATTATCCCAGGAAAATGGAGGGATCGTCCCTGCCTGCTCCCGGGATCCCCAGTGTGTCATTTGGACATACAGGGATGATCCTGGGATGATCCAGGGAGAAAAGGCAGGTGTAAAAATGGCCTATGTTGCTGGATATTCTTACCACTAGAAGGGTGGGGTGGCATTCAGACAACTGAGTCTTCAAGGTGCAAAGCCAGTAGCGGAAATCCCAAACCTTACTTGCCTCTTAATAACCACTTTGCTTAGCTAAATAATCATGTGATAGCTAAAACATAACAATAAAAGTGATGATGCGGATGTTTCCTTCAGGTGGTGATGCTAGGCCATCCTGGGAATATAAAGAAACCACTCAATTTTCTCTAGTAATAGGGTCAGAATAAACAGGAGTAAAAGGGTCTAATCATACAATCAACAGCCCTTTGGTTCAACTGTAGGCATGTCACATCACACAAACATTCTTTTCACCCTTAAACCAAAGAAATGATCAAAGGCTGACACAAGATACAATGTCAGGGAACGTCTAGCATTTAAAAAGAAAAAAGAAGAAAAAAGAAGCTTAAATGCTGAATTCCTAAACACAATTATTACAGAGTTAGCCCAGTTGACCTCTGTGGGGTTTGCTTCTGAAGAAATATGGCTTGAATTGTCCCGCCAGAGCCTGAAATAGCTGTTTATTGCTTGATTCACAGAATCAGATTCTGTCCTGTAAAAGAAACTAGATCAGTAGTTTTCAAAGTGGGCGGTACCGCCCCCTTGGGGGCAGTGGGATTGCATAGGGGGGTGTTAAGAGGCAAAGGGGCAGCAGGGGGAGCTAAGAGACAAAGGGGCAGCAGAGGGGCGCTCGAGGTGGTCTTTTCCGAGAAGCGCCTCTCCAGAAGGTCTTAAAACCCTGGGAATTTTTTATGGGAAAAGGTAGTTTGGTCCCAAGCCATATAGGGGAAGAATCCACACATGTATTAATACAGTTTAAGAAGAGTCCTTTTAACAGTGAATTGAAATGTTTCAAAAACACCAAAATGCTAATGAAGAGACATACCCTGCTTGGTGTGCTCTGCCACGCCGGCTGCAAAACAGAGGCGTTCGCTCTCTTTTCCCTCCCTTCCTCAGCAAGCCTGCGGCGGGTGCTTCTGATTTTGAATAAATATTCAATTAATTGTTACTGTTTTGAATTTTATTGTTATTATCTTCCTTAGTGGGTCATTGAAAACCGCTATTCTGAATAATGATTTTTATAGTATAGGGTAGGGGGCACTGGGCATGAGTTTGTGGAACCAAGGGGGCGGTTACCTGAAAAAGTTTGGGAACCACTGAACTAGATCTTTAATCATACAACTCTCATGGCAGTCCCTCTACAAAGTCACGGCTAGTAGAAAGTTATGAAAATGATCCCACTAAGACCCTTCTCCAATCCCACATGACCCACGATTAAGAGAGGTTGGACATGTGGGGTAAACACTGATCATTGGCTTACTTCAAGATCATATCACAGGCATTGTCCTGGTGTGCAAACCTTATTTGAAAAGCAAGGAGTGGTCACTCAAACTCCAGGCTGAAGGAAAAAAAGTAAACTCTTTATTTCCCAGGACACCTTTAGCTCATAACTAGTTAATAAGTAACCATGTCCAGACAGGTGCTGTCGGCTAAGCTTCAGGAGTTCTTGTTTGGATGAAAGGTGAGTCATTTCCCTTTTATGTTGGTAAATGAATGATGCGTCATGGAAAAGGTAGATCCTTTTAAGTAGAAAGGAAACAGTAACTTTTCCACACACTCATCTCACATTTTTACACACAATTTTCACAATGAGTGATGACTGGGAAGTAGGTTTTACAATAAAGCTCTGGTCCCGTAACGTACAGGAATGCAGGAATCATTTCATTTGTTCAGAAAAATAAATTAGACCTGAATATGGTAGCCACTTTACACCTCACCCAAAAGAAAACCTGAATTGGAGCAAGAGAAGAGGAGAGATTTTCATAATTTATATGTTTAGGTGCAAATTTGAAAATAATTACTGTAATTTAAAAAGAAATATAATTAGAGTGCAATCCTAAAGGACTGAAACTCAATAGATGGAGAGATCCAAGCTCTTTGTCTAACCCAAAGAGCCCAGTATTGGGCAAGGCGGGTTACAAATAATAATAATAATAATAATAATAATAATAATAATAATAATATCCCGAGATCATCCAGTGAAGCTGATTGGCGGGAGATTCAGGACAAATAAAAGGAAGTAGTTCTTCACACAGCTAGAGATGTAAGATTTCCAGAAATTTTGAAGCCATGAGGGGGAAAACGTGGGGTGTTTTGTTTTGTTTTTCATTTTTGGGGGGCGGGGGAAGACGGAAATTTTGGGAAAATTTGAAATAATGCAATATTAACACTTTTTACAGCTTGAAAGTCACTTTGTTACTTTAGGAACATAAAATGTACTTATGTCCAAGTTGGTTTGGCGTAAAATTATTACATTTGGTATATTAAAAGTACAGTGCATTCAAATTGAATTTACTTTTAAAAGAAATGGTAACAAATGGAGCTACAAGCTCCTGAACTGTTAGGAACACCTGAACTGTAAGTTCCGGGCCTTCACATCTCTACACACAGCACATAGTTAAATTATGGGACTCACTCCTCTAAGGTGTAGTGATGGCCACCAGTTTGGATGGCTTTAAAAGGGGGTTGGATAAATTCCTGGAGGCAAAAGCTATCAATGGCTACTAGCCCTGATAGTTGTGTGCTGTCTCCAGTATTTGAGGCAGTAAGCCTGTGTGCACCAGTTGCTGGGGAACATCGGTGGGAGGGAGGGTGCTGTTGCACCATGTCCTGCTCAACGGCTGGTTGGCCACTGTGCGAACAGAGTGCAGGACTAAATGGACCCTTGGGGTCTGATCCAGCATGGCAATTCTTATGTTCTTATTTCTTATCCAAAGCCCTGCCCAGCAGGGCAGGAAGAACCACAGAGGATTTTTGAGCTTCCCAGTCCTCATGAAACACATTTTGCGCTAGATGTGCTCAGAGGCTGGTCTAGGGCTATCTTCCCGGGGGGCGGGCTGGGAGAGGAGAGGTTTGCAGACCCTGCAGATCCATGTTCTCTCCTTTCCCCTTCCTCTCCACCCACTGCATGCCCCCTTTCCATTCTCCCTGTCCTCTTCTGAGGTCACAGCAGTGACCTTGGAAAAGGAGACACTGCAGCACTTTCCATGGCAGGTGGGAGGATCTCCTCTTCCGCAGTCATAGCTCTGTCTATGGCCATAGAGTGTCCCCAGACACTCTTTTAATGATGTATGTTTACCAGAAAAAAAGTGAATTAGAAAATTTAAGCTAATTTGCACTGGAATGAGAGAGAGAGAGAGAGAGAAATGCAATTTTTGGTCCCAATATTCCACAAGTATTTATCCTGAAATATCTGAAGGGGAAAAAATTACATCAATCACTTAATGCAATTTAAGTGATATTATGGAGAAAATTTTACTGGACTACTTCTAAAAATGGAAAGACAATAACTTGTACTTCTATTACATTATATTGTTTACATTTAAGGGGTATGTGTGAAGATACTTGGAACTCTTGACACTAGTATGTTTTAGCAACCCAGGATATTCTGATAATCACTCATCTAAAACTTTGAAACTGCCAAATTCGCCTAATATTGTATTTGCAATAGCAATCAATTTATCATTACTAACGAATTTATGAAATGGAAAAATTTCTACAAAAAATGAAGCACTGGGGAAAAAATTCTGGCCCACATCACTGACTACAATGCATCTCACTGGTGAAGACACTGACCAGATGATCTCTGTCTGCCTGCTCAGTCTGACGTCCAGGTGGTAAATGTTGGTGGGTAACTCTAAGGCAGTGGCTGCTCTCCCTTCTCATGGTTCATTATGTTTAAAGTGAACTTGGACTGGATGGCCCTTCAAACAGAATATGCTTCTTTGTAAAGTAGGGCATACGGCTACTTTAGGCATGGATCCCAGATCATGCTTTATGTCCTGTATTCATTCAAAATGTGTGGGTGAGTTTGTGATATCTTCAGACACGGCACTACCCATCTTGCCCTGTGATTTGCTTGGGCCTCATTTAACTAACCATCCCTGATCGTTTGCATAGACCCCATGCCACAGGCAAACGTGGAAAACCCATTAAGGGTTTATTCCTGAACAAGGATCCTGCTTTGAAACGGGCATCGCTACGCCACTCTCTCACAAACAGCCTTAGTGTTGAATAATCACTTCACCCATCTCCGCAACACTGTAAAGGCATATGGGCCACAATCTACCACCCAGATTAGTTATCAAGACCATGGGTTCTTGCAATACCAGATGGCGTTCCAATGGGATGTGCCAATCCGCTGCTGCCTTCAATTCAGTGCAACATGGCACTTTGCTGTCCCAATGCAGGAAGCAGCCCCCTACTTCTGGCAAGCTTTTTACTCCCCAAAGTCTTTCTTTGGATCCAATGACCACCCCCAAGCAAAACCAAGAGCAAGCAATGTCAGGAAGATGGGCTGTGTTATTTTTTTCTTTGTCTTTGTTTACAATCGTCTGGGCAAGTGTATGATGAACTTGATCCTTTTTGAAATTTCCTATTAATCTATAACATATTTATGTGCATGAGTAAACTTATTCTCCCAAAGACAGATTGGTGGTGTTTTGCAATGCACTGCCATAGTATTATTCAGATGATCACCTCATGTATGGTGAACATGCATGGGGTAGGGGAGCAAGATCCAATGGGTAAGCTCTGCCCCCCATATAAATGTTCACAAGTCCACATACACAAGACCTGTGCTTCCAGTGGGCTTCATGGCCATGCCTAGTAGCCTTATGTGCATACAGTTTGTAAGTCTACTGTAGGCTAAGAGTTGAGCTTGCTGTTGCTGATTTTCTAAAAGGCTGGTCATATTTGCCAGGAAAAGTATTTTATTTAGTCAATTTCTATTTCATGTCCTTCTCCATATTAACTATATTATCATATTTCAAGACAGGAAAAATGACACCCTTCATTATCTTAATGTCATTTTTGATACCCCTTCACATTTCTCCAATTCTATCTTAACAAAACAGCCTTTTCTGTTAATATGGATATAAGATAGACAAGTGTGATGAGTCTAATCCAACCTTCTCCAACCTGGTGCCTTCCAGACATGTTGCCCTACAATTCCCACACCCCAGCTAGCAATGGTCATGCTGACTGGGGATAATGGAAGTAGTGGTCTAGCAAAGCTGGAGGGTGTCAGGTTGGAGAAGCCTGGTAGAGATCAAGATCCAGGAAAAACAAAAACAAAAAAAATTGAAAATGAAAAAAAAAAACATGTCCCTGGCTTAAGAACTAAAGAGAGCTTAGAAGGATCCCATTTGACTACAAGGCTCTTTAACCATATTTTACATTTACTTTATCTGCCAGGGGTTTGCTGCCATGGACTGAAAAAAGAGCAGTACTTTTAGTGCAACAAATAGTAGCTCCTCTAAACCATTAGGATTTCTTCCTAACTTGAGCCTTCACCACACACCTTAACTCAGACAGCTCCTTTAAATAGCAGATGTGTCATATCTGAACTGACATGCTGATGAAAGAATGAAGAAAATCCCCTTCTCCTTGGTTTCTAAAACAAGATGATAAACACTTCGGTGATGTTAGCTCCGTCTGAACCACAATGGGTCTGGAGACAGCTCATCCAAGCTGAGTATCTGAAAGATAACCTTAGGGCTTCCTCATTAAACCCCCTTCTCCACCTTCAACGAATGAGGAGCTGGTGACTGCTAGCTTGACAGGTGCGCCAGGTTAAAATTACTTCCCCCACCCCATCTGTCAGCCTCCACCCTTCTACAATCCTGACCTAGCACCCACAACATTCTTCCTTTGCTTACATAGGACATTTGAACAGACCAGCTTTGCAATCCAGAAAGTAAGAGGGCCTTATGAAATCAGTAGCATCTATGCTTCATTTACATCCAATCACACAGATGTACTCAACAGAACCATGGCTACGGGATAGCAGCAGCTCCATCAACCTGGCTCCATTGCCTCAGTATGTATCACCCTCCATGTCTTTTCTCAACCAGCTTCTTAGTGCTAGGACACAAGCAGCTTGTCAGGGGACATGGATTTTAAATCAGGACCATCTTCAGCTTCTTAGGGCATAAATAAGAACATAAGGACATAAGAAGTGCCATGCTGGAACAGACCGAGAGTCCATCTAGTCCAGCACTCTGTTCACACAGTGGCCAACCAGCTGTTGACCAGGGACCAACAAAGCAGGACATGGTGCAATAGCACCCTACCACCCATGTTCCCCAGCAACTGGTGCACACAGGCTTACTGCCTCGGATATTGGAAGTAGTACATAACCATCAGGGCTAGTAACCATTGATAGCCTTCTCCTCCAGGAATTCTCCTCATCCAAATTGGTGGCCATCACTACATGTTGTGGTAGTGAATTCCATAATTTAACTACGTACTGTGTGAAGAAGTACTTCCTTTTATTTCTCCTGAATCTCCCACCAATCTTCATGGGATAACCCTAGGTTCTAGTATTATGGGATAAGGAGAAAAATGTCTCCCTATCCACATTCTCCACGCCATGCATAATTTTGTAAGCAACTTCCTTCTGATTGGCATGCAAGAACCCCAGTTTGGATGGGAGGTTATGAACATTGCAACAGGAACACCACAAGGTTATAAATTCAATAAGGTTTCCTTCTTTGTTGCTCCCGGGGGGCCTTTCCTCTCATTACAATCACACCTAGTTGTCTGAAGTTTGGGATTATAACTCAGGATTTCTCCACAGGCCTTCCCTTGGGGAACTTGACATTATCCCTGGATCTTCCAACTTGGACTCACCACCCAGTATATAAATTATCAATTCAATCCTGCAAAGTCCTCAGTTTTGCAGTAAGCCATGAGATGGCCACTCCTGCAGCTTCTCTCTCTCTCTGGCATCCTCAACATAGCTGCAAGTACTCATGTCCAGGGGTACCATATCTCAGCCAATCTAGTTTACTTGTTTTAAAGACTCAGAACTGCTTCTATTGTAAGAACAACTCAAGACACAGTCCTATGGATGTTTAGACAGGAAAAAAAGTTCTACAACTCCCAGCATTCCCAAGCCTGCATGGCTGGCTGAGGAATGCTGGGAGTTGTAGGACTTTTTTTCTGTCTAAACATCCATAAGATTGTACCTTAAACTTGTTCCCGGGCATCTGAAGCCAAAGGCAGAAGAATACAGCTGACATCACTTCCTAACCTATCATTTCATAAACACCATATATCCATTTTGTAACTTGGCAAACTGGCCAATGAGAAGCTCTGCAATATTGCTGCCAGGTTCTTTGGGGTTAAGCTTTTACCATTTAACTCCTGGTGCATGAACATTCTTTTCAGTTTTGTGAATGAAAACAGCTACCACCATTTAGGCAAGACTCACCTTGGCTAATTGATCCGGGACATTTTTTATGGGAAAGGTGGTAAGTGATTGGAATGGGCTTACAAAAGCATCAACAGGTCATTAAATCGCATAAAAACCATAACTAATGAAAACTCTTTATCTCAGACATACTGTGTTCTATCTGGAATCCTTCCTGGAGGTATTTGATTAAGCCTTTCTGCTCCCACAGTGCCAACTGGAAAATCCCAAACAGGGTGGCATCATCCTGGACAGTTTCACAATCTAAGCTGAACTGCTTGACTTCTCAAATATGAGGGAAAGGGATGCCGGCTCACCTCCTCCCCTATCCTGAGGCTGTCATAATTCAGATGGTTTGGTTTGTAATATTTGTACTCATGTAGTCTAACAGATCTGTATAAATCATAGACTATGTTCTACATGTAGAAATACATCTGGAAGCCTCCACATTGGAGAACGCTTGGTTAAAGTTAGAAGCCACAGAATCAAAGTCAATGGTGTTATGGCAACTTAAACAATATGGGGAAAATGTTAAATAGAAGGTTGATGCTGGAGGTTTTGGTGTGTGTTTTTAGCCTGCTAAGAGGCATGTCGACTGCATTTCTACACTGGCATTGATCTTTATTACGACCAGATTAATGCAATTTAATGCAACAATGATCCCAGATCTCTGACGATTGCCTCAAAAACTCTGCTAATGTATAAACAACCTGCTCAGAGTCTGTACACCCCTTAGAAAATTGTAAGCATTTTATACACTAATAATGATGATGATGATGATGATGATGATGATGATGATGATGATGATGATGATGCCTTAATATGTTTGCAAGTCGGGAAATATGATGCACAAAACCATGCTGGCAGTGGCATGTCAATCAAAAAAGAAGAAGAAAACAAGGGTGAAAGATGTGTAACACTTTCCAGAGATTAGGATTTGACTTGCAGCATCCCCAAAATGGAAACTAATGGCAAGCTTTAGCCTCCCCATATAATTGGGGGGGGGGGGCCTGTTGGGAGTGGGGATGGAATGGAACATGCTGTAAGGAAGCATGGCTCACTGGGTGACACCCTGAAGAGCAGCACTCCGCACTGCAACATTTCGTAGACACTAAACACAAAGTGGTAGTGTCAGGTAAAGTAAATGTAGCTATTATTAGGCAGGATTTCTTCTCATTTATTTGGATATTGCAGTGTTCTTTTCACACAACAATTGGTTTTGGTGCACATGCGCACGCGCACACACACACACACACACAAATTTAGCCTGCCTGTTCTTCATTCTTTCTGCTCTCTTTTCACCTAACATCACAGAGTCCAACCTGAACCTAAAGAGCTATATACTATGGGATATTTCCCCTCTAGTTCTTCGTGATCCTTCTGTCCCATTTGTTTCCTGAAGAGCCAGTGTCTCACTGGGAGCCCTGATTCCCTGCCCCTATTTGGGCCAACTAGGGACATATGAGAATTTCTCTTTTGCAAGAGTTGTGCTCGTGCCCTGACTGAAACTCTGAGTGTAAGCATGTGTCCACCGAAAATATTCACAAATTGGTGAACATGTGATCGCCTTAGTCTCGTTCCTGATTCCCAGTTCGATTTATGCAAATTTCCTCAGTGACTGAATCAGACCCGCTTTGGTCAATGGTTTTCGTTCAAATTAGGAGATTTGCATGAATTTGGGAAGATTTGTGTAAATTTCCCATTTGATCGTTGCTCAGTTGGTAGAAGTTTCCCGATTATGCAAAGCGAGCAGCGATCACAAACACAAACAGGAATTGGGCATGAGACAAGTGGTGAGACGAAGTTTGGAGAATCTTAGCAATCTTGAAGGCCGCTTGTTCACCCATCTTTAGTGCCAACACATAATTCCTCCCGCCCCACAGATCACCATTCTTCCAGCAACCTCAGCAAAGAAATTCTCTACTTTCCTTATAGCAGCTGCCCTTAAGTCAACCATCTGACACTGTCCCTTCCTCCTCAGCACTTAAAAAGTGAACCTTACACACTTGCTCAGGCTGGGTCTAGTGCGATGGAGGAGTGAGGATCTCACGATATTATGATTGCGAATTCGTCCCCCTCTGTTTACACGTGGCGCGTGACATCCAGGAAGAAAGAGGACATTGTGCCTGCCATTTTGTGTGTTTTTTTAACGAAGAAGGAGCGCACGAGTGCTGAACTGTGAGTTGTTGTTGTTTTTTAAAAAATTCCCCATTCCCCCCACCCCACCCAAATGGCCACAAAGCTCCTCCTGAGGAGCTCTGTGCCCTGTGTGTGGTTCCCGGCTCCTCATCGTTACTTGTGAGGAGCCAAGACAAACTGCGATGTGCACCCACACATTCTGCAGTCTCGGGATCATCCCAAGACCGCGGAAAAAGCGTGCTTAAAGGGTAGGGCGAGATCCCGGGGCAAAGGAGGGATCATCCCTCCCTGCTCCAGGGATCCCCTGTGCATCATGTGGACGCACAGGGACGATCCCGGGGATCAACCCGGGATATCGCCCCATCTAGCTATGGCCTCAGTTAATGTCAGGGAGGCTGAGAAGTGTCAATACAGAATGGACTTTATTTAGCCATTGACCTATTAATAACAAAAATTAACAATCCAGCTTGGCCCAATTTTTATGAATTTATTTTTAGTTTTATTTATGAGATTTGTATGCTGCCTGGGCAGCTTACAATAAATGTAAAAACAATTTAAATTCAGAACATAAGACCATGAACTTAATAGCAGCATAAGTACAACAAGAAACAAAGCTCACGGCAACCCCAGGAACAAAAGACAAGTTGTAATACTGAGAGGCTGAGACTACATCAGTTATTTAAAAGATAGGCTGAAATATCTCTTGACTTGGAAAGATGGGCATCAACAAGAACAAAATGTTTTGCCTATGTTAAACACCAGCGAAGCTTGTTAGTTAGAAACTGGCTAGCTCTGCCAAATGCTGGTGATGCAATGAAGACAACACCTAATTGAGGCATATAATGTGGGCATTTACTAGTGGCTTCTTTTTGGTTGGAAGTCATTGCTCATAGAAACATTGTCCTTGAAAAATATGTAATAATAGCATGTCCATGTGCTTTTACATTACATCCCTGTGATGTGGGCAGATCACAGATAACAGATGGACAGCAAAAGTGGATACTGAGAGCCCTTACAGTTGCAAAGAGACATATTTCAAGCTTGGAAAGATAAAAACCTACCACATGTCATTCAATAGACTGAAGATCTTACTGCTCTTGCTACAGTTGAATGTATTTCCTACTGCCATCATTCTCATGTGGATGCTTATTCAGAGTTTCAAACCCTTCTTTTTCTGTCTTTTAACCTTCTTTTCCCCTGACCTCCCAAAGTTGTCAACCGTGGCTTTAAAGATTGCAGCCAGTCCTTTACATTGGGCCCAGATATGGACTGCGATCCAGTGCAGCAGCTGACTAAACATAGGCATACTATGGACATACTGTGCAATCCCAGTTAGTATTCTCATGGCCCTTTTTTTGTACCATCAGCAGTTTCTGAAGCACCCTTAAAGTCAGCCCCATACAGAATGCATTGCATAATAGGTTACCAGTGTTGGTAATTGTGGCCAAGCTATCTTCATCCAGGACCCAGCTGTTGTGATCAGCAAGGCACATCAAGCCACAAAGATCACTTGGGTCTCTAATGGCAGTGCTGGATCAATAAGCACTCCAATACTGTGAGCATGATCTTTGGGGGGGGGGGTGACCCCTCTGAAACAGGTATCCCATGTGCCTCTAGAAGGTTTGAGTTGGATTTGGCTGGCTGCGGTTAGGGTCTCAGTCCCACCCCCACCATAAGAAATAAAAACATTTGAACATTGTCTGCACTGCACTACAGTGGATTTAACTGGTGACTGGCAAGTGAGCCCACGGGAAATGGGAAGGGGAGGGAGATACACTTTGATCACGCACACTGCACATGTGCACGCGCGCGCACACACACACGCACGCACGCACACACACACACACACACACACACCCTCTGCAGTGCAACAGGAAAATTATGCCTCACACCCAGCCCTATAAACAGGTAATTGCCCAATCTGATCCAGTAAATTAGCACAGCAAAAGACTGTCTAATTTTCACAATGGACTCCAGGAGTGGATCAGAAGGGGAAATTAATTCACATCCTCCATGAGACAGGCCCGCAGGTGAGGATTAGAGCCAACTGTAGAGGCAGGGTGGAGAATACATTTCAAAAACGATCCCCACCCTTAATTTGGCCTTTGGATAGAGGCAAACCTGAGCTCTTCCACTGTCCTCACAGTTTGCAATGTAAAATGTGCTAAAATGAGAACAAAGCTTTTAACCTGGAAACATTGGGGCGGGGGCGTTATTTTAAAATTACAAAAATCTTATTTGCATTCACTGCACACATTGCTGCCATTCAAAGAATAGTATATTTTCTATAGTAGCTTCTCTCTGCTGTTTCTAGTCTACAGCTTAAAGTTTTGCAATGGAACCATTCCATTCTCTGCACAAACATACTCTTATCCTGAAAGATGTTGCAAGTGGAGGGGGAATAAGATGGGTCGCCTTAAGCAAGCCCATTGACAGGCTCTATTCCCATCTGTTAAATCAGAAGCATGATGATGAGTAACAAGGAGTGTAGTAGAAATGAAGGAGAGGGCTGTTTCCTCACTGGTATTACCTCTTTTAATAGCCTCTTTTAAATAGAGGCTATTTTTTGGTGGCAAATTCGATGGTGTGGTCATTAGGGGACCATGCGTGGCCCAACCCTGATCTAAAATATCAATAGCAACCCTCAAAAGTCTCCCCAAAGGTCTAACAATACAAGTAAGCCTTGTTTAACCAGTGATCTCCTGGCATTTAGAAAGCCACTACACATATCTCCCTGAGATCAGACCAAAGGCTGATCTAATGGAGCATTCTGTTTCGACACTGTGGCTAACCAGATCCTATGAGAAGCCCACAAGCGGTACGTGAGGGAAATAACTCTCTCCCACTGTTGTTCCTCAGCAACCAATATCCAGAGGCATTTTCTGACAACGGAGTACTAATATAGAGAAGGAGCAAGATCTTGTCTGTAAATATATCTCCTGAAAACAAGAAACAATCATGAGAGTGTCCTCTGCCATTCTCAGAGAATAAGATGAAGTGTTTCTTCAGATCACCTAGACCCAGGCCATAAGATTTACTCCTACACATCATGCCTGAAGAAGATATGAATCACTACAAGAAGCCATTTTTGACAGTGAGCAACCCCATGACAACTGTCAAATGTCACTCCAGCTCAAAGAAATCCTCACACAATGACTTTACCACCACATTTACACATGGATGAACAATTTGGTTGAAACAGTTCTCATCCATATGTGAAAATTGCTAAAGTTACCACTCAAGAGCAGGGAAAATGTTAGTTTTGAAGGTTTTTCTCAGAGTAATTTTGTTGATTTCCACAAGTGAAGAAACATGTAAAAGCCAGGGGAAATATAAAACATGTGAATCACTTCTTGTATGATGAACCAAGAGGAGCTTTTTTTGCAGACAGGATACCCTGGAGAAGAGGCTGATGTTAGGGAAAGTGGAAGGCAAAAGGAAGAGGGGCCGACCAAGGGCAAGATGGATGGATGATATTCTGGAGAAGACAGACTTGACCTTGGGGAAGCTAGGGGTGGCGACAACAGACAGAAAGCTCTGGCGTGGGCTGGTCCATGAAGTCACGAAGAGTCGGAAACGACTGAACGAATAAACAACAACTTAACCCAAAAAAGAGAGCCATTGTGATGTAGTGGTTAGTGTGTTGGACTGGGACTGGGGAGACCTGGGTTCAGGTCCCCACTCAGGCATGAAGCTGACTGGATGACTTTGGGCCAGTCACTAATGTTCAGCCTAACCTACCTCACAAGATTGTTGTGAGGATAAAATGGAGAGGAGGAGGATCATGTAAGCTGCCTTGGGTTTCTTGCAGGAGGAAAAAAGGATGACGTATACATGTAAAATAAATGTAAAATAATAATATTATAACAATACCGCCACTCTAGATAGAACATAATCCTCAGAACCGCCATGTTGCTTTCAGCAGCTTTGGAATTGATTGACTTGCGCCTTCCATTTTAACAAGTAACCAATCCTTAAAGCACTGCAATTTCATGCATACATTCTTGTATTCAGCTAAGCAAATACATTTTCATCTCTACAGACTTAACACAATGTGGCAGGTTGATATGTTTGCCATTTTATTTTTGTTTGTTTTAATTGAGGAGAGGAGAGAGTTGGGGGATATTAGCAGTAGAGCCACCTTAGTTTCAGTTTTCAGGTGCCTTGATTTATTGATCTGGCCAATTCTCATTTAATAGGCTCTCTCGCAGCCTCTAGTCAATGGCATTCCTGAGGGGGTTCTGCTCTCACCTCTGCAGGCTCAGGGGAGGGGAGCCATGTGAGGCAATCTGCACTTGGGGGCCCCATATGAGGCCAGTTGCATTTGCTTTCCTTTTTAAAAAAAAGCCATTTGCTGTCTCAAGGCTACCAAGAAGCAATACAAAGTGCACATTTTGTTGTCGTTTTTCTCTCTGCCAAATTAGCCAAGGTTACAGAGTGGCATTACTTTAGAACATGGGGGTGGGTAAAATAGTATGTGGCAAGAAACTTGAAATAAGCTCCCATACTATTTCTCTAGCCAGTTCAATTGTACTCTGAGCATACACTTTGCTATGTGAGTGCCAAGGTTAGTAGCGGCCAAGAGCATGAGATGTGAAATCCCTGATTAGAATCTCACCTTAGCCGTGAATTCACTAGGTGGTCTAAAGAAAGACTCTCTCAGCCTCAGCCTCACCATTTGAGAGTACCTTATCTTGTAGATTTCTGAAGCTCAGTTTTAAATGAGATGTGAACATGTGAAAAGGATTTCCCCATGGAGGAAGGACCATTGTTCAGGAGCATGGACCCCATGCAGAAATACATGTCCCTGGACTAAAGCTCTAAGTTAAAGGAACTCAGATAGTGGGGTTGGTAAATCCCTTCCCCTGAGGTCCTATAGAACCATTGTCAGTCATAGCAGACAATACTGGGCTAGCCAGGATCTATACAAGGTAGTGTCCAATGTGCAGCATTCCACACAATCCAGCATTTATTTATTTATTACATTTTTATACCGCCCAATAGCCGAAGCTCTCTGGGCAGTTCACAAAAATTAAAACCATTAAAGCATCACTTTCAAAGCTCACTTAACTCCACACTTAACCCCTTCTTGGTGCAGCATTTGTGGGCTACAGAACCCTGGTGTGCAAACCATGTCCAAACAAGGACCAGTGCATGGGTTAAGAAGCCAGGACATGCATAACACTGTCTGGGTAAGTGCTTTTTCAGTGCCCAGCAATTTGCTTAAATCAGGACAGCTTTCAGAATCAGAATCGGAATCAGCTTTCCTCAACCCAATGCCCTCCATCATGATGGACTACAACTAACATCATCCCTAGCCATTATGGATCATAGGAACTGCAGCCCAACACATCTGCCCCAGGTTCGGGAAGGCTCCCCTAGGCCATCCTTCCTAATAACCTCCACCATCTCCCACTCCAGGTACCTATATGCTGAGCAGCCTTTCTTCTTGCGCTCACAAACAGCAATGCTGCGTTTGAGGCCATGCTGCCAACACAGAGCTTCAAATCAGAGCTGCCAATGGTGATGGAAAGCAAGATTCATTTCTGGGAGACTACTCAATGACTATTTACATTTTAAAAAGAGCCTTTAATGATAATGTCAGCTTTGCATATTCACTACTTTCTGCATGAAGCTGGAATCAAAAATAAGTGTTTCTCTCCGCCCCCCCCCCCCCCCCGCACTCAAGTTCATGCTGGAAACCCACATGCCACAAACTCCTTGGAAAGATAGGAGTGTGTGACAACTGCAAAATTCCTCTGTGAAATAGCCAAGTAGGGAGAACAATTTCTTCTAAGAGTATCCTGAAAGATAATAGAAGCAACAAACCTTCCTGTCCCCGTCCCCCTCCCCCTATACACTGGCAAGCCTGATTCTCAGCCTTCAAACACTTCAAAGCAAGGATGAGAATGACAGTCAGGATCAAGATTTACATGGAATTCACATAAGAAGAAAGCCGAAACGCCTTGCCTACCCTCAGATCCACATGGCGGACAGAGACCGCCTTGGGACCAGCGTGGGTCCAGCAGTTGGCATAGCTGGTTTGTCAGTATGAGGGCCCCACAGGGGGAAAGAGTTTCTTCTGTGTGTCCTCTGATGTTCTTCAGGGATTTTTCAATGAGAGGAAACAAGTTCAGTTTATATTCTGCCTTTCTGTATAAAATGCATTCAAGGCAGCTTACAATGAACAAAATAAAATTTGCCTAGTTCTAGGCAGTTTAGGGCTCTGAAGGTCAGAACCAGTACCTTGAACTGAGCAGTGAAACAAACAGGTAGCCAGTGAAACTGACAGATGAGCTGCATCCTATGATCCAGCCTCCTAAGCTCCAAACAGAACCCTGCCAACTGTGTTCTGGACTGACATTTCAGACTGTCTTCAAGAACAGCTCCACATAAAGTATGTTACAGTACCTCAACCTGGAGGTGACAAGAGCATACATGACCGAGGCCATGTCCAACTCGTCCAGGAAGGGAGACAAGTAGCAAACCAGTTGGAATTGGTAGAAGGCACTCCCGGCCATCATCCTCATATGAAAAATAGGGCAGGAGGAGGGAGGCAGGGCTGAACCTTGCAGTACCCCATATACCAAAGTCACAGGGTGGAGCTGTTGTCATCTAGTACTAAGCTCCTTAAAATACTGCTTGTCCACCAGTACCAATCTTCCTGTGCATTGTGAGGGGCAAAAGTATGGGCACATGTCTTAGGCCTGTGTCCCATATACATGGCAATTCCTGCCACCCAAGTGTTCTAGGTACACCTTAGAACTTGTCCAAGAATCCTTTGCAAAATGTAGGGGTTCCATAGCAGGTGATCAGTACACCAATCTGTACAGAAAGTGTTCTTTGAATCCAGGACGTTTGAAATCCCTGATCGCATTTGAATATACAAATAATGCATGATTTTAACATGGCAGCTGCCAAGTTACGATTTCTGTGGACAAGTTATGCCTCCCCCTATTTTCACAACAACCCTATGAGATAGGTTAGGATGAGAGCTAGAGACTGGATTTAGGTCACCCAGGAAGCTCTATGGCTTATTGGGAATTGCTCTCCCCAGTCTAACCCACAGTGTAATATCACGTAATTCCTCTGTGTGTGTGTGTGTGCGCACACACGCACAGTGTCAGTTTATGCATGCATGCGGATACCAAAATTGGCTCTGGGATCTTTTGCTGGCTCTGCAACTTCTACTTTTGGCAACTGGCTTACAGGACAAAACCTGCCTATAAAAATGTGTGCTGGTTGGCAGCCTTAGTATCCGGTGATATTTGCCGTTGTTTCTATGAATGGAGTCTTGGCCTTTCTGAGCCAGTTAGGAAGTGAACCTGGGAAGCTCCTTTATATCAGGTCATCTAGCCTCCCACACTCCCTGCCCCTCCAAAATATCATCTACTGGCTTTCCAGGGTACTTGACTCTTTTAGCCTGAGACCTTATGTATGCAGAGCATCTGCATTTTGCTAAGCCATGGTTCCCTACATGAAGCTAGCATGGAAAGTCATCAGGGCACCGGGAGGAATTCTAGCTTAAAATCACAGCAGATTGCCCACACGGATGGGGGCCCAGAGCCTTTCAGGAGTAGCGTGTGTCTGCCCACTCTTTCATGGTTCATAAATGCTGGCCTCTGAATAGACTCCGTCCGGCTCAGGAGAGAGAGAGAGGACCGTCTGTGGGAACTAACACTTGCTTGGGAGAGTCACGTTCCACCTGTGCCCTCCAGGGGTTCTTGGTGACGCTGACAGGAGCAAGTGGCTCTGAGACTTGCATTCAGACACATACAGAAACTATGCAGAATGCAGACTGACCTCTTAATCCTTAATGGGTTTCCTCCTCTACATGCTTGGTGTGGTTTCAACCACAAAAACCACACCATGGGAGACAAAGCAGGAAGGACCGGCCCAGCAGCCTAGTCCATTGGGACATCTTGCAAAACATTCACTCCCAAACATTTCATTCCAGGGAATAAGCAAAGAATCAATCAATCATTCTGAAGCATGTTAAGCTCCACTTAGGTCGGCGTTTGACAACGGTGAGGCTGTGAAGACAAGCCCTGATTAGCTGGGATCGGACGGGCCGATCCAAGTTCTACGCCGCCACAGGACCAAGACGAGGGACACCTACTGATGTCCTCCTTCCTTCCTGCTCTCTCCTGGTGCCTTTTGAAGTACAGCCAGCTGCAGAAATAGCTGAGGAGGTGGCACAGGTGGGGAAGGTGACCTGGTGCCAAAGCTCTTGTGTCTTCATAGTAGTGCAAAAGAGGACGTTTCAGCAAGGGCAGCTTCTCCTGCAGGGGTGAGTGGAAGCTGGGCCTGCGGAAATTCCCTATTACTCTTAAAGATCATAAACTCGGTCTCCTTTACCCATAGTTATGCTTTTTATAAAAAAACAGCAACAAAAAGCAGCAAAGAACAAATTATGTTGGCTTATAACATGTAAAACTGTCAGAGCAATTGAAGGAAAAATTGGAAAAAATAAAACCAAACCATGAATAAAGGAGAAAGAGCTAGAGGAAAGTGCGGAGGAAAGGAAGATCAGGGGGGGGGGGGGGGACTCAAATATTTATTTATTTATATTTAATTGATTCAATACCCTGCCCTTTATGGTGGCTACTCTCACAGGGCAGCTTGCAATAACCTATACCAATGAAAATGACAAAGCAAAGAAATGAAAAATATGCAACCATATCAGAATCAAATTGACAAAATTACACCAGCGTATAGAAAACTTATAAAACAAACAAAAAAGAAAGAATAGGTGTTGCGAATGAAAAAAAAATGTAGGCTCTGCAGAGATCTGATAAATCTGGTTTCATTTGAACCTGGATCGGTGACAGTCAACAATAATCCAGAACCCTGGTAAAACCCAGGAGAAGAATTTGCACCTAAGAGGGGGAAAGGACACACTCAATTCCATGGCCTGCTCCCAAATCCTAAGACCCCGGTTCTGATTTATGTCTGCACAGGATCCTACAGACAAAAGCTGTTTGTGTGAATCATTTGGAATAAGCAGAAATTCCAAGACAAAGAGTTGCTATCGCAAACTAATTTCCTAAAATGACTACATCTGGAAAAGCCTGATTGGTTGGTATTCATCTTCCTACTGTGTGTATTTTTTTCCTTTTACAGGTTTGCAAGACAAATCCTGTCATTGTTGGGGGAGGGCTTCCTAATAGAAGCAGATGATCTCTCCGCCACACCAACCCATTCACCCCGTTAAGGCTTTCCACAAAGAGGTTCCCATTAAGGACCAGGCACTGCCAAAGTTACCATTCTTGACGACACATGGACTGAGCTCCAGTTTGCATCATCTAAGAATCTGTGCTCAGAGGAAGGGAGGAAATAGGAACGTGCTGAAGATGCAGAGGCTTGCCCAGCTTCAAGAATCAAAACAGAGAGAACAACTGGCATTCTTTAGGATTTTTGGCACAGGTTTTGGCTCAATTGTCAATGCCTCCCCATTTCCAAATTCTTTTGAAAACGCAGGACTCAACCCAATCAAGATTATTATCTCTGGGGATTCCCTCCTTTATTCATAGTTGGACACAGACATGCCCTGTGGCTGTCTGCTCTTCCCCACTCCCAGAATGACTAAATACAGCCTGTGCCCACTGCAGTGGGTGTTTCCAGTGAGTTGGTGTAGCACATTGCCTAATACACCATGAGAAAGAAATCCTAGAGCTCAAATAATCTCACCTCTGCCATCAGCTTCTTAGTTACAAGTTGCAGTTAGCTCAGCCGCCAACATTACAGGATGATAATAATGGCCTACCATGAAGGGTTGTTGATATATATATCTCAGCTGATTTATGTGAAGTGCTTTAGAGAAGCCTCCCTCAACCTGGTGCTCTCCCACTGTTTTGGATTACAACTCCCATCAGTCCCAGATAGCATGGCCAATGGTCAGGAATGCTGGTCGCTGTCGTCCAAACTATCTGGAGGGCACCGGTGCAGGAAGGCTGCTTTTGTGTTCAAAGCAGGCTATCCCAATCTGGCTTCCTTCAGGTATATTGGACTACAACAGCCACCACTCCTAACTAGCATGGTTGATAAACATGCTGGCTGAGGATGATGGGAGTTGTAGTCTGACATATCTGGAGGGTCCTAGGCTGGGGTCTAAAAAACCCCACCAGATTAGTTAGGAAATCTGCTTCTGAGCAGTGGAGGCAGGTGGCTCTGATGCCATGGGGTGGTAAATCCTCTGTGGGTTTCAGTCACAAATAGTCGGTACTCTAAAGGAGCTATCCAAGGTGCTGTACTCCAGTGTGCAGATTGGGTTCAGCACACTGGATAGCTCCTTTTGAATTCTCACTGTAATCTGGAGCGGATTCCCTGCCCCCACTGACATCGGAGCCACCAGCCCCCACTGCTTCGGAGACCCTTCTCTGTAGTGTGCCCTGTGCCATGGAACTCTCTCCCCCAAGGGAAGTGTGGTTGCTCCCCTCCATTGCAGCATCTAAAAGGGCTTAGAAAAATCACCTGGTTCAAATGGCTTTTAATTTGTCTGTCTTTTTGGTCATGCTGCAGTTTTACTGGTGATTTATGGTTTAGCTCTGACTTATTTTTTATACTGACTTATGTATGTAATACCGACTAGATTGTTTTAATGGGCATTTTTTGTACTATTGAATTTAAGTAGTTGGTTTTTTAAAAAATAAACAAACAACAGTATATTATTAGATTTTTATAGTTGCATTTTGTTCACTGCCTTGGCAGTTTATACATATTTAAAGAAAGAAAGAAATACTAAAAAAAATATTTCTAGATAGATGTCTAGATACATCACTGAATCACAAGGGATGATGAAATTAACTACTTACGATTTCGGATGCACTAAACGTAGAATGATTTTAGTGTCAGCAAAAACACAAAGCCCCAAGACAATATGTGCTGAGCAACACTACATTTAGTCATACAATACCATTACTACCACCTAATGGAGTAAAGAGCACTATACATAAATATATATGTGCTGAAAGCATTTTTAGTCACACACCTACAGTGCGGGATGCAGGCTTTTGAGTTGCACAGAAGCCTTTACCTGGACGAGGAATTTGCTTCATTAAGCAGTGTATGCAGTCTTAGTAGAGAGCCAGTGTGGTGTAGTGGCTAGAGTGTTAGACTGGGAGTCGGGACATCCAGGTTCTAGACCCCATTCAGTCATGGAAGCTCACTGGGTGACTTTGGACCACTCACAGGCTTTCAGCCCAACCTATCTCACAGGGTTGTTGTTGTGAGGATAAAATGGAGAGGAGGAATATTATGCACACTGGCTTGAGTTCCTTGGAGAAAAAAAGGTGGGATATAAATGTAATAAGGATGGAAAGTATTAACAGAAGAAGACATTTACAATCCCATCAATGCTGTGTTGAATTAGATATACAGTAAGCCCCACTGAATTCAATCAGGTTTACTCACAGTGAAGTCTCTCTAGGACTACAGTCCTAAACAAGTTACAAACAGAATGTGGTCATAAAGTTTCAAATTACACAAAAGCGTTACTGCAGGACTGGGCAATGTGTGGCCCTCCAGGTATTTTGGCCTACAACTCCTATCCGGCCTAGCCAGCATAGCCAATAGTAAGGAATAATAGGAGTTGTAGGCCAAAACATCTAGAGGTCCACAAGTTGCCTACCCCTGACTTAAAGGAATAAGGAACTAAATGAATGAACAACTGCATATGTATCCAACCATCCCTTTGCAAAAATAAAAACCACAAGAACAAGGCTCATCTGCACTGTGTCTGTGCCACAAAAACTTTGGAAAACAGAACAAAGAGTAGTAACTATTGTATTGGGGAAGTACAAGATTAAATATTGAAGGTGCATTGGGAAGAATCCAACCTGGTGCCCTCCAGATGTGTTGGACTATAAGCCCCATTGTCCCCAGTCAGCATGGCCGATGAAGTGTCTCATGTCTAGACAGTGAAAAAGTGGAGATGAAAGAAGAATGGACACCTATCTCTAGATTCATTGATGATTAGCTGTGGGTAGAAATCCACCCTGTCAAGTGTCCATTTCCAAATAACAGAAATATATCTATGTATATATTATTTTTATTTATTACATTTTAAATCTGCCCAATAACTAATGTTCTCTGGGCAGATTACAAGTAGTTAAAAAACAAAAATGTCATTTTAAAACACAATTAAAAATATAAAATACAATACAAGTATTTTAAAGGATAAAATACAATATCATGCCAAACAATAAACAGCACAGAAATTGATAAAATAGACATAACCTAGAACTAGATCTCTAAAATGCCTGGGAGAACAGAAAGTTCTTTGCCTGATGCCGAAAAAATAACAACATAGGTGTCAGCCAATCCTCTTTGAGGAGTTTATTCCACATGTGGGGTGCCACCACAAAGAAGACCCTCTCTCTTGTAGCCACCTGTCTAGCTATGAACTTTGGCAGGAGCACCAGGAAGAAGGTCTCTGAAGATGACCTAAGGGTCTGAGCAGGTTCATACAGGAGGAGATGTGCCATGCTATGGCTTATGCATGATTAAAGATTTCTTTTCTCCAAATATCAAAAGTTAGTTTGGGGGGGGGGAATATTCACAGGCCTCTGGCCCTAGGAAGAGAGGATGTATGGAAGAACAAAGGAGGACCGTACACCTGCTTTCCTCTCCCTCACCCTACATGTGTTCAAGAGAAAGAGTCTCGGCTTCTCCCTCCCTTGCTAGCATCACTAAATGGAAGAACTAGCTGATATGAGAAAAGGAGAAGTTGAAGATTGGGAAAAGGGAGGTGCAGAGTCCAGTGTGGTCTCCCAGCCAGCTATGAACCATCTGGAAGCTCCCTGAATTGCAGCTCTTTCATATCATCCCAAGGTTCCCAGTTGTCAAAGCACATTCACCCTTCAGCTCTTTAGACCCAGCCAGCATCTCCAAGTCAAGTCTGTAATGGGTTAAATGGATGCCTTCTAGCATACACCTTAAAATATACAAAGCCCACCTGGTTAAAATTTCTAAGACAAACATACCACAGTGTAGCCTACTCCTTTTTTGCAGGGAGACCACAGCTGTTTAAAAACAGTGCTGCCTGGTGGGGTTTGTGCTGCTGGCACCTACCCGGCTTTCAATTTTATACGTTTTTAAAAATGCATGCATGAGTTCAGCAAACTGTCATCAAGATGGGAAAAAAATAATAATTGTGAAGTATGGCTCACCAGCAAGTCTGGGAGTAAAAAAAAAAAAAAAAAAAAATACAGGCAGCAAGAGCCACCACGTCTCAGGCTGTCTAAGAAAACTGGATAGCCCAGAGGGCTGGGCAGTACAGATGGAGAAAACTTTTACATGCTGTCCCTTCCCATGCCATGCTAGGCAGCAACCTGAAGTCTGCACGACAGTAGCTGCAAAAGAGGTGTCAACTCCTGACCAGCCGAAGATATGTTCATTTTGTCTTGTGGCAGAAAACAATTCGCAGCAAGTTCAGGTTGGTGGGGAAAAGCAGATATGGTCAATTTGTGGTCTTCCAGATATTTCAGCTTAGAACTCCCATCAGCCCTAGACAGTAAGGCCAATGACCAGGGATTCTGGAAGTTGTAGGCCATAACAACAACAACAACAACAACAACAACAACAACAACAACAACTTTATTTCTTACCCTCCTCTCCTACAACACCTGAAAGGATCTTGTTGTAGGCCAAAACATCTTAAAGGAATAGAATCATAGAATCATGGAATCATAGAATAGCAGAGTTGAAAGAGGCCGACAAGGCCATCGAGTCCAACCCCCTGCTCAGTGCAGGAAGCCACCCTAAAGCACACCTGACAGATGGTTGTCCAGCTGCCTCTTGAATGCCTCTAGTGTGGGAGAGCCCACGACCTCCCTAGGCAATTGGTTCTATTGCTGTACCACTCTAACAGTTAGGAAGTTTTTCCTGATGTCCAGCTGGAATCTGGCTCCCTGTAACTTGAGCCCATTATTCCATGTCCTGCACTCTGGGAAGATCGAGGAGAGATCGTAGCCCTCATCTGTGTGACAACCAATCAAGTAGGAATCACTTGTTCTTGGGAGCTAACACACCTACACTGGAGGAGAAAAGCTGAAAGAGACCAGAAATTTCTGTGTTTCTACCGCATGATTTTGCACACACAAAAGAGAGAGCAAATAATGCAATGAGAACAGATTATGCAAATTTCCAGATTGTCTTTAAAAGCAGCCCCTTATAGAGAGCTTTTCAGGTCTGCCTTGTTCAAATAGGGCTGCAGTTGGCAGACCAGCAGTAAACAGCAGCAAAAAGCACTCTTGGCTATCAGCATCACCAGAATACCATGGGCAATACCCAGTCCAGACAAATGTAAAGTTTTGGCTCCATTATTGGTCCGCCTACATCCCCAAGCTAGGAAGTGCAGGGAAGTCTAGTAAAGGTCAGAGAGAATAGTGAGGTTTTGCTTAGGACCAGCGTTCATGTATTGTGCATCTCCTTCATCCAAGATAAACATATGTGATAAGACTGACATCACTTTAAAACTGCAGTGCATGTGCAGACAGGCAAACAGGACACAGAGAGCCTGCAGAGTAACTATTGGTACATGCATTCAACCCATCACATCCTTTTTTTCCCCCTCTGCAAGTGACATTTTAAAGAAGTGAACAGCTTGAGGAATTAAAATCTTAAATTCTGTTCAAAGTTGCCACTAAAAGTAACACCATTTTTGGTGCCAGAGAAGTATTTAAAGCAGAAGGTACAGCCATACTTTTGTGGGGAATCTGAAACCTCAGAAGATCTTTTGGTGGCCTCTAAAAGCCATCCAGCACCCTCCCCTGCAACCTAATGAGCTATTGGCTTCTTACACCCCACCACATAGATTAAGTTTTCCATCTCTGCTACCATTAGCAAGCTATGGCTGCTGGCGCCAAAGAACCTTCCTTCCTGCCCAGCCTCCATATTAAGAAAAGAAGAAAAAGTTCTTCAATATTTGCCTAGACTATGTCAAAAAACATGAGGCTGCTGGCTGAATTTCGTCGTACTCCAGAGTTTGCTGGTGGCCCTAGTAATAATCTCATGACAAGCATCCTCACACCCTGATGGCTGGCCCCAAGGCAGACCACAGAAACCTTCAATCAAGACTTATGAACAAGCGGTCCACAGTCCTCCTCCAACAACTGCCTCTGCTGCTGCTGTCGAATTCACCCTAGGGAGATATTCCACAGAGTAAATTCCACTTTCTTGGCCTTTACCCCAAAACATACTCTGTTCAAGCCTTGATGGTGGAGAGCTAACCAAGAGAGAAAAGGAAGAAATGTATAATCTACTATTCTGGGAAGGATACAATCCTAGTAAAACTGCACGAACCATTACCTTAGCATCAAAATGCACTCCCGCCTTTTTGTCTAGACAGGAATGTGAGATGCCAGGTGTTGGTGGCGGGGGAGGGGGATGCCATATCCATTAAAGACACACAAAGTAGCAAGAAGATGGGGAAAGAGAGAACTCAACTTTGAAAGCCCAATCTAAAACATAAGAAAAATGAGCCTATTATATCTTTATTTGAAACCCCACCAACTATCTGACTGGAGTTCTCCAGAATTTAAAGGGACTACACTCAACACAATTCTGAAAAACTCATAAACACAATTAATAATTCACAGAGCACAAGTAACTCCATTCTAGGAGCCAATAATTGAGACAAATGTAAAATAAAAAAAGTGATACAAGCTTGCTGTGGCCAATTCCACCCCACCTAAGCCCTCCCTCGTTCATAATTCCTGATTCCCGGACAAGTCCTATTACTTCCAGTCATCTGAATGCAGGTAATTCTTGTTTTCACAATACTCAATTCCCTTTGCTTGTGCAGATTTTGGTGTCAATTGAATTCACTCAAGGCATTGGATGGGTTCCCTAGCAGGAAGCCAAGTTGTGTAGGAGTTTAGGAAGCTTCAATTTCCAGAAAATCATCAAGTGTGTGTGCCATGCAAGGGAGTAGCATTTGCAAAATTAAACTGTTTTTGAATTTTCAAACCACAGTCTTAATTTGATGGCATGGCAAAACACAACAGTGTAGATAGGTATGTGTTATTGCAAATGCTTATAAAGAAAACATACACCACAACACTGGGGCTTTCCTCTGTGGCATCATGAAATGCAAGACTGGGCCAATGGCATATAACAATGCAGGGCAGCAGTAGTACAGCAAAATATACAGACTGCTACACACATGGTATCTCTCAACGGGATAATGGGAAGATTAGCTAAGAAGTATAAAACAAACAATTCACCTTACGCAAAATGAATTCTTTTAGAAATACAAAGTTACCAATGAGCTGGCTAATGAACACACTGTCATGGCTGAGTCCTCCGATGTGGTCTTTGCTTATATTGCAGAGTTACATTTATCACCAAAACTGGTCAGGCAAGAAGATGCCTGTACAAACAATGCATACAAATGTTTGCTGAAAGGACTCTCATGTTTGTTATATTAAGCGAGGTACCAGCCTTGCTGATCTAGTTTACCACATTGAGTGGGAACCAACAGAATCCGTTTCTATGACACAAATAATCCAAGCTAAACTCAGACGGGATTGGAGCCGTCTATTGTTAAGTGCTGTTGTGTTTTCCCCAGTGACTTGATTCAGGCCAGTTCTAGAGCCAAGGCAGTTTCCCACTGAGCCTCCACTGCCCTCTTGTTGGCCTTCTGCCGCTCGTCCCTCCCCTCCTCCTCCAGCTAGGCTCTCTCAGCCTGCGCTTTCTGTCCAACCGGTTCTACTCTTATTTTTGTTTCACTGAGGATTATCTCCATGGTGATGTCCAGGTGACAGCAAGGGGGAGAAAACCCACCTGTGTGCAAGCCTTAATCCCTTACAGTGTGTCAAAAAAAGGAGCGCAGCTATTGTCCTGGAGCCCAAATGTCATCAAATAAACCATACTACAGTTGCTGCGGAGCGGAGAGAAACCTCTCACAACTGAGGAACATTTCCAACTTGAGCGTCAAGGATAATGGAGCTGATTTGCAAGGACATTCAGGTCCCAGGATCAGGGCCAGATTTATTTTATTTTTTCCCCTCTCTCCACCCTCTTAGGCAAAACAGCAATGCTTTACTTTGCACAAGCGCTGCATTTCTAGTAGTTCTCATTCCATTAGGGACAGATTTGGTCACAAAAGCTCAGCATGCTGAATAAATAAGAGCGGAGTTCTTTTGCAAATAAAACCTTTATTATGGTTGCTTAGTGCTTTGAAGTATGTACTACTTTTTGAAAACTGTCAGCATCATAGCTACAGAGGAAACTCAGGGATGGAAGCAATCTTCATTCCCAGGGGGTGCTTAGGTCCCTAAATCTATTATTACAAGCTCATGCACTGGGGAGGAGGGGGGGAAATAATTTCAAAAATCCCTATAAACACAGGCAGCTAGGCACCTGAAATAGTCCATCAAAAGATCCACTGATAGTAGAGAATGCTGTTTCACACAATACTAGGACATGGCTAAAAGGAAAAAAAAAAGACTGGGAACCAGACATGTCTCACTACCCCAGTGAAAGATATGAGATGTTCATGTTCCCCATCAGGCCAATCCCATTCAAGCAGCAGAGCCAGACACTGAAAAAGTGGGATGCAGACCCAGCCTCTATCATTCATTACCCCTCAGGGACCAAACATGAATTTCCTGCCAAGTATCAATTGTGCAGATGTTGGATTCTTGGCAGGCAGCGTGTGTATGCTCCTGGAGGTAACAAATAAACATCTCCTGAGTACACGCTCAAGCTAAGCACACGACAGGGGAGTTATCGGTGTCCATAAGACACATGTGCCCTAAAACATTATCTCTTGAGCTACATTGTGCTGTAGTAGAGATCCTCCATTGGTTCTCATTCTGGATCTTTTGTTCAAGAGGAGTAGCAGGAGGGATGGACAAGCACTGATTCCTTAGGAAGCAAAGGAGAGGGATACTTTAGTCAAGGACATTTTCCAACCATAAGGTGCAAAGATGATCATCAAAGGGATTATCCTATGACTATGGAGGAACTAAAAAAGGTTATTGGACTGGCCTCACACTGGAATTAGACTGGGAATCTATGCTTTGCAGACCCACCATTAAGGAGTGGATTTATCACATCAACTGGGGTCTTTTTATACAGGGACTATGGATACAGGATTTTTATATTTCTATTTATTTTATATAATTAGTGCAGCATGCTAATTGTATTTTTCATACTATTGTTGTTTTATTTTGTGGGAGGAAGGCATCATATCATTGGGTCCAGGCTACCTGCAGGCTACCTTCTCCCATACAATCTGCCCCGCACACTCAGGTCCTCTGGGAAGAATCTACTTCAGTCAACCAAAACTAGGCTGAAGGGTATTACCCAGAGGACCTTCTCTTCTGCTGCTCCCAGACTGTGGAATGGCCTGCTGGAGGAGATTCATCAACTTGACAGTCTTTTAGCATTTAAAAAAGCAATAAAGACTGATCTATTCCAGCAGGCCTATCCAGTGAAATTTTGGACTGTTTTTAGGATGTTTTAATCATGTATGCTATGTTTTTAATCAGTTTTTAATTCACTGTTGTTCCCCGCCTCGATCCAAGTGGAGAGGCAGGTAAGAAATATATTATTATTATTATTATTATCATCATCATCATCATCATCATACACTCACATTATGTTTGGTTCTTTTTGCTCACTGGGTGAACTCCAGGAATTCCAAACATACATGAACAGGTATGGAGAACACCCCAGGGGTCTGGCCAACCTGCTCCCAGCAGCCCTTCAGAATTTATATCAATGTGGACAGCGACAGTGCCAAGAAGAATATTTTCACACAGTATGAGATGAACTAGCAAACCTTATTGCAAAAGCAGAGAGAAGCATCTTGTGGCAATTAGAGTCTGCCCAATTATGTAGGAATCTAGAAATGAAGAAAAAGGAATAAGAGAAGCTGTACTGGACTTTGTTGGCTGTCTTGCTCTGAACTTTTATTTCTGCAAATAAGAGAGCTATCAACCAGCTAAAGCCTGTCAATCATCTACCTTGTTTAAATGAATTCAAACATTAACATTTTCAACACAATACAATGATCATCATCAGATGTGGTGGGGGGAATCATGTTTCCCTACCGTCCATTTGGCCTCCTGCTGGTGCACCACAATAGTGACAATAAGTTTCCTCTTTCTTCACACAGGGAAGAAAGACAACGCCGCAACACCCCCGTGGGTGTTGTTATTGCGCTGCTTTTCCTGCACACAGCAGGAAATGGGGGCAAGTTTGGATTCAATTAAAAAATAAACCGGATTTACTGAGTCTTATTTTGACACGGAACAAAGACCAGAAGAAGATGGACAGCAGCATCAAAAGGACCCACAAAAAACTGTGAGTGGCCAGTAATGAGTGTGAAATAAAACACTCATCTGATGACGTGCTATCTCAATCCACCTTCAGGAAGTTCCTTGCTCAGATCCTCACATATCTGAGAGTTTTATTAAGTTCCAGGATTGGAGGAAGATTCCAATGTTCAGGATTAATAATAGCACTCATGCAGAAGCTCTGGGCCCCTGTACTCGTCATAAACCTCAGACAGGACCAGTGGCCAGCCTCCCATTATTATTATTTTAAACCTCCTGGCCCTCCTGGCTAAAGAAAATAAAGGCACTTTGGTGGTTTGCAGTCCACCTCAAAGAAATGAGCTTGCTAGGCATGTGTGTGTACACACACACTTTCACATCCATAGTTTGGGGCAACTACTTCTGACAAGAACCCAGAAGTGGTAACGACATGCATAGTTGTCATGTAATTGTCAAGTCCTTCGTCCACACCCTCCTGGAGGCAGTTTTGGTTTCAGGTCTTCCTTGACATGGCTGCACATCTGGGAGCATGCCTGGTCCTTGGTACAAATGCAAGCATAAAACGCAACGGTGAGGCATCACCCAGGCAAACGAAAATATATGGCACCAGAATTGTCAAAGCTCTCATGCAACTGTTTCTACATCAGACAAAGGCCTCTTAACTCCCTAACCAGCAGCTACCTCTCAAGGTTCCTGTTGTACTTTCCCCCTGTGTGTAAGAGAAAGACTCATTCGGCTGGCACTTTTCCTCTCCCCCCGCCTTCTGGTTCCACATGCTTGCATACCCCATCTGCCTCACAGAAAGAAGCAGGTGGCAAAGGAGCTATTCACATCATACCAGCGACAGAAGAGATGGATCCAGATCCACCAACATCCACCAACATCCACCAACATCCAGATGGATGTTTCAAAGCCAAACATTAAATGTGCCTTTGCATTTAACATGCATGTTTCTTAAAAATGCAAAGAGTGTGCTGAGGAAAGAGGGGGCTGATAATTATTGGGATGGAGGAGGACTTTTAACCTTTTTCTTCCCTGCTGCAATCCTGATGAAAATCCCTCCTCTGAAGCTGCTGTTTGCAGTGGGAGGAAATCTCCTACTGGTGCCAATAACCTGGCCCAGATTGATTCGTCACATTCCTACAAAGAACAGCCAATGTCCCATCAGTCTTGTCCTCCTGTCCCCAGACCCATATTTTCCAAAGCATACTAGTACATTTTCATAGTTCCCTGGAATATATTATTCCTGGCTTCCTCTCCATCCTCTCCACACCCCATTCCATCCAGTGGTGGTATAAACATTTTAGGGAAAGTATAAAATCCTGTTTTTGATTTCTGAACCCACCTTTGATTGTACCACAATCAATCTACTCATCAAATTCTAATTTCAATCCCAGCCCCCCCAAAAAACAACATTCTGTAATATAGGGCACACAGAGTTTTGCAGCTGTATTTTATGAACACAATCACATTTTGCTATGTGGCTGAAATGAGGGAAACAGGGCCCCTGGTCTTATCCATGGTCACTGGCAGAGTTAAAAGGACTTCCCACACACCTGGCCAGTTCTCTAAGTGGCACTGCCTCCCCTTCCCCTTCAAGAAGAAGTGTGAAGTTATCCACCTGCTTTACAAATATTGACAAAGGTACTGCTTTAAATAATAATAATCCATCTTTGATGCCAGAATATTATTTTTTAAATACATATATAAAAGAAAGCAGGCATTAAAGAAGTGGGAGAAGGAGTGGAAAGAGTAGGCTGAGGGAGGAACCAGGATCTCTGTGGGAAGAGAAATCTCCACAGTGAGCTATTTTGTTTGCAGAGGAAACTTTACCCAGTGGTACCATCAAGGCAAGACTCTGGGACAGAGGTTCAGGCCCCCCACTCAACAGAATGACCAGGAGAGCTCCCAAACACCGCAGGGCTACACATTGCCATCGAAAGGAGGTAAAGCCCATTAAATCCAGACTTTAAAATTAAATGACCTAACTGCACCCCTGACTTCAGCAATCCCCTTAAACGTTCTGCTTTCATCCGATATAACTAGTCTGAAGACTGCAGGGTGCTTCAGGTTTAACCACACATGTGTATATGTACATACGTGTGTGTGTGTGTGTGTGTGTATATAACATGTGTGTATAACACATAAACACACACTAGTTAGAGGGCTCTGTGCACTATACCTCAAATTCAGAGAAGAGCTGAAGAGCAAACTGAGCCCTCAAGCGAGAGAAGCATAACATGATCCTCTCATTATGTAAAAACTCTTGGCAACCCTCCTCCATCTCTGTATCCTCTTAGCAATTTCGTATCCGGTTTGGGAATTCCAAGAACATCTGCAATTGTCTTTTGCTTAACCACACATCTGCGAGACGAGGAGCATCATGTCCCTACCTGCAGTGCCCTGTCATTAGAAACGGAGAACGCATTCCCTTCTCACCAACGAAATGTACAAACCCTTCATGCTCAGCCGCACCTGGAGCACTCACCTTTTAACCCTAACCTCCCCCTGCGACCGCTGACAAAATAACCCATTGCATTCCTACCATTCGCTTGGGGAAAGGCAGACACTGGGAAGGAGGTTAAGCATCCTCACTAGGGCCGTGCTGACGAATGGCTCCCACCCCAGTTCTTTATACAGTTCATGGCAGCTCCAGCCCAAACGGCATCAAATCCGTTTAAGAGAGTCAAGAAATTGAGCCAAACAAAAGGCTTCAGAGCTCATGCCTAAGCACGTTGCTGTTATGATAAAACATTGTCTGAGATCAGGGAATATTTCTGATCTCAGCCAAGTGACAGCTGGAGAAACACACAGATTTTATTAATAGCTTTGCGATAACGAACCACATCATAGAGGGAACCACAGCTCCCTTTAGACATAGCTGAACTTACCCCTCCATCAAGGAAGTAAGTGGGGAGAGTGGTGGTGGTGGTGAAATAGTTTAACCTGCAAACAGCCGGAAGGCGTCAGCGGAAGGAGGAGGGAAAAGAAAGAAAAAAAGATAATCCTAAATAAATATCCAAGACAAGTCACTCAGTCAGATGAAGGTCCCGACACTTAGGAAAGAGATTGAGAATACAATTCTTATGGAATCTGGGAGGCCAAAGAGGAAGTTGTAAAGTACTAAGTACAGCAAAATGCCAGGCCTGCAGCCAAACAGATCCACGGGCACTTCCAGACAATGCTGTATCCCTAAGGTGTGCATGACTCTATTCAGCGAGGAGGATGAGCCCGCAGCTTGGAACCCAGGCCACACTGGATCGCACACTGAACCACATGGCTACTGTCTGTATGAGGGAGACGGGGGTGGAGGGGAAGGGAATTGGTGCAGCCCACTCTTAAACCACTTCAATCCTCACCATTGGACTTCTGGATGCCCCCATGGCCTCTCCTCCTACTTGTGTTGCTCTCCTGTTCTCCCCTAGCAGAGTTTCTGTATTTTTAGAAGCAACAATGGCAAGCAGAAACTGAACAGGAGAAGCTTTATCCTGCATTGCTTTATCCTGTTGGGTTTCTGCCTGCCACATATTTACTATGAAAGGCACAGGAACTCTGCTAAGAGTGTGGGGGGGGGGGAAGTGTAGCAACACTGCTTCCTTTTGTGGTGAAGTAGCAAGCAACAAGAGCTGCCGATGTACCCTAGCAATCAGAGTTATTCTGAAATGGCAGAGTAATTCTAAATATTCAAGCAATTTTGCAAATATCTTTGAAGAAACTGACAAGGAGGGTTAATTCCACCTGTGCTGCTGCAGAGCAACGGTGTACTCTTCATTATCACAAGATAGTGACTGCCGCCAGCTTGGATGGCTTTAAAAGGGGATTAGACAAATTCACGGCAGAAAAGGCTGTTTTGGCTTCAACATACTTTGCTCTGTACACCTGTCCAGGCAGCTAAACTCACATTCAATCTGCACTTCCAAACCAAATCTTCAACTTTATTAAACAGCAAGCAATGAATAAATGCAGGACCAATGTAAGAAGAGGAAGAATGGCAGTTGAAAAATGAAAAAGGGTTTTTGGAATTTTATTTATAGTCAACGCAGCTACCTTTGCTTCTTTTCTTTTTAATTTTTACCTGTGATGACAACAAAGGGTTAAACCTAAAACTTCACAGAACAGGTAGTCACAATGGAAAGGGTCCTAAAACTAGGAAAACATAAGATGCGCCTCCATAATCATCATCATGGATTCCACCTGTTCAGTGACATTTTTCATAATGCAGGTAAATAGATTCCACCCACCCTCCCTTGAATGTGTTTCAAAAGTTCACCTTGCGTGTCTCAGGAAAGGCAGTGGGAGAAGGAAGGACAAAGAGGTGATGGAGATGAATGGAACCCATTATTTTTATCTATTTCTAATATAATTATATACTTTGGACATACAAAAGGAACAAAGGAACTCCCACCCTACAGCACTTCACATCACCCATTCCAAAACACTGAACACCACCCTCTGGCAACAAGTTCCACAAGTTAGTTACTAAAGTCTTTGACCCTGGAAAGTATCAGCCAAGGTATGCTTTGTGCTTTGCAAAACTGGTCCCCCAAAAAAATACTAAGGAGGAAAAGGGTCTCTTCAAGTTCTCCTTTGCAATTTTATTTGCATATGGGTTTCCCTATTGTAAGGATGGGCAACTAGTGACCCTCCAAATGATTTGGCCTACAGTTCCCACCATCTGTAGCCAGTACAGCCAATGGCCCTAGTGCTTTCTCTAATGTTAATAGGTTCCATGCTGGCACACAGCTGACCATGTTCAACCCTAAATATGACCACATTTAAAGAGCAGGTTGCAAGTATAAGACAGACGGAGTGAGGGATGCATGCATTTACCAAATGTGGGGGACAGTTCAACCTATCAGTCAAAAGTGAAGAATAGATCACACTCTTAGCAGCCATGATGGTCACAGAGAGAAAACAAAACAAGTCAGATGATGCCTTTAATTTGTACTTGGATTATGGAATTCATTGCTACATTAAAACATAGCAGAGATCAAGAATTGTGATCTCTAGTCTCATAGACTAGAAAATGTCAGCTACATTCATACTAAAAAGAAGACTGTGCCACAGTAAATCTGGTCTTGGCTTAGATGCCCCCCACACCCACCCTCTAGAAAACCCTCCCTCATGCGTTTTGGGAGGTGGAAAAATGTAATAACATTTAAACGCCTCTTAAAAACATATCTTTTTAAACAAGCCTTCCCTGGACTGTAATTTATTCTGGTTTTATGTGATTTTAAAGTTTTAATCTGGATTTTATGGTTTTAGTTGTAAACTACCCAGAGAGCTTAAGCTGTTGGGCAGTATAAATATGAAATAAATAAATAAGTGCCCTGAGGCAGAGAACGATTCAGAATACCCCTCTGCTCCATAATATGGCTCAGAAAACCAATCTAGTTGACATTTTCTCTGCTGAAGCAGAGTCATGGGTCTAGCACAGCCTTGAAGGAAAAGAAGTAAGAAGACCCACAAGAGCAAAAAATAGCATGAGCATATAAAGAAATATCCATTCCTAAAATCATGTATACAGCAGATTCAAAAAGCATTTCCAAGATGATGGCCAGCGATTCGAACATTTACTGTAATTTACTCTATGGTACATGAATTCTGGACCACCCTGTAGATAAGACAACATGACTGTTCCAAGCTGTATTACTCACACTGTCATGGGAGTGAATTATTCCTACTCAACCATTTAGTGTGAAGAACTTGCCCTCAATGGAGACATTGTGTATCATGAGCCTGAACAGAATGCTGTGATATAGGCCTATCTGCTCCAGTAGAGCAATTATTACAACATTCCTGGTCTACAGCCATAGTACTCTCAGCAGAGACTACAACAGGAACAACTGTTTCACCTGAAGTCACTCCCCAAAAGAGGAGAAAAAGCATTTCTTGTCCCATCATCTTGTTCAAAAGGGCCACTAGGATCTTAACAAGTGGGCTCTAGCCTACAAAAGCTTGTGCAATAATTAAATGTGCTTGTCAGTTGTTTTTGCTGCAACAGACCAACATGGTTACCCCTCTGGAAACTAGGAACTTAAACATCTGAGAACAAGAGGGAGATGACCTTTTCCAGTGCCCCAGGGTCTTTTATGTCTCCTCTGAGATAAACAATATTCTTATTGGGAAGAAAAATGCTAGGCTGGATGGGTATAATTATCTAACACAATCTTCCCCAACTTGTTACCCTCCAGATAAGTTGTACTACAACTCCCATGATCCCCAGTCAGCATGGCCATTGTAGTAGTCCAACATATCTGGAGGGCACCATTGTGGGGAAATCACCAAGGACCAGTTTGGATATGGAAGAGAGATTTAAACAGGCTTGCAATCATATGAAAATGTTAGTACTTGAGACATTTGGAGATGCAGAATAATATGATGAAGAGACATTTCACATTCATATGCACACTCTGGCAACAACACACATATATCCCTTTATAAATGGATCTGTAACTACTGCCCTCTCTCCACTTCCGAACACCCAACCCCATAAGTATCACGCATCACACCAAAACTGGCTCACAGTGTTCTGGCTGCCTTGTAGCCAGAATGAGAGGTAAAGAACATAACCCTGGCAGATGTATGCAAGCCTCCCCACTGGATTACATATGCACATTTTTAAAAAAGAAAAGAAAAGCAGCCTCAGGAGGGTGAGATCAGAAGATCAGGGCTGATGGGCTGAGGTGCGCAAAGCCACCGGTCACTGTTTTGTGCAGTAATCAGACCTGACCTGGGAAGAGGCAAATCAGTGGCCACTGGAATGGTATACTGGCCAAGAGCCCTTTGCCCCTAATGTCACTTTAATGTTAGAGTGCTTGCATGGCCACAGTTTGGGCCATAGTTAGAGTGGACACTTAGGTATCACCCCCCAAAGAAGACATGCAGCTGCAAAAAAGAGAACAAAAGATGACACCCATTTACATAAATTAGCATATGCTCATTAACATGTTTAGATGCCAATGCATAATTAATTATTACAATTCAAGCAGAAATACAATACATCTCACTATAGTGTGGACCAGGTGACCTGTGTGCCCTGCCCATTCAGCCTGCTGTCCAGGTGCTGTTGGCACCTGGACAGCAGGCTGTTGCTTCATCATCTTTAAACCAGACTTGGACTACACAGCCCCTTCATGTAGAAGACAGTCCTTTCTAAAAGAGGCCACTAATCTTTGTCAGGGCAGCAAGTCCTGTGGCTCCTGCTTTGCCATTTCTAGGGTAAAGCCCAGCCAGCAGAAACACAACAGGATGAGCTGTGTGGTTTTGCAACAGAAGGAGCGCTGCACATTCGATCCTTTGCACTGCTACGCTGGTGAGGAGGCTGACAAGACCAAGTTGTTCAGGTGCAACTGCCAGTTCATGTGCCTTGTTGTGAAAATAACCCACAGGTTCCAGTTTTTAAGTAGCACCGTGGCAAATCTATCTATGATCATTTGGAACAAACTACTTAGTGCCAGAAATTAAAATGCGTTTATGGAGTATTAATCCCATTTAACAAACATTACCATCTTTTTTTCCATATGTAGAATTTGCATCCTTTTTTTATTTAAGCCGCATGCAATTATCAATTTTCTACAGTGCAACCCTAAACTAGGGTGACCATATGAAAAGGAGGACGGGGCTCCTGTATCTTTAACAGTTGTATTGAAAAGGAAATTTCAGCAGGTGTCATTTGTATATATGGGGAATCTGGGGAAATTTCCTCTTCATCACAGCAGTTAAAGCTGCAGGTGCCCTGCCCTCTTTTAAATCTGATCACTCTAGTATAGCTCCTGCAGCTTTAACTGCTGTGATGAAGACGGAATTTCATCAGGTTCTCCATATATACAAATGACACCTGCTGAAATTGCCTTTTCTATGCAACTGTTAAAGATACAGGAGCCCTGTCCTCCTTTTCATATGGCCACCCTACCCTAAATATGTCTAAAGATGTTCAGTGGAGCTTCCGCCCATATGACTTCTCCTTTTCATTTCTTTTCCTTTTTAAAATATATTTTTATTGATTTTTAAACTTATTAAAAAAAACATATAGGAAAAAATCCAACATTTGATCAGATGGACAGTGCATTACAAGTAGTGAATTCCTTATACAGCCTTACCGTCTTGAATAACATGGATGATTAGAATCATGGATTAAATGACTTAGCCCTTCATGTGAACATTCACTTCAAGGGAGGGGTTGTGCATTTTTTTCCCCTGGTGAGGATGTAGGCATGGGGAGAAAGCAGTTTGGAAGAAGGACATTTTGAGGACAAACCATTCCTGACTGCAGCTTCTAAAATCTGTGGTTTTTTTAAAGAAAACTATAAGAAAGTGTTATATGTATGTAATATCTTGTTTGGTGCAGTAATCAAATTATGAGGCAGGGAGGGGAACACAAGCTCAGCCCCCAATTTCAGCCAAATCATACCTCTTCCTCATAGCCTGCTAAAAACTTTAGCCAAGGAGGCCATCACAAAATGCTCGGGAGCTGGGCCTCTGTCAGGATCTACGCTACTGCTTTATAATGGTATTTAAGTGCACTGACAACTGTTAGGGCCTATGACACTTGCCATATAACATTTTCAATCTGCTTTCATAGTGTTATTCCTGCTTGGTGTGGTTCTGCCCCCTCTCTCCAGTAATGTGAGCACCGTTTGATCACCGAGAGTTAAACAAGCCACCTTGGCTTGTTCAGTCCTCAGTGTATGCTGCCACATGCAGGGCACCATTGGCCTAACTCCCCACTGAGGGTTGTTTCCATGTTCAGATGCTAAGGCAAGCCATGCCCAGGTGGGTAACTAATTAGGCAAACTGCACAATGTGCACCCCAGAAGGTGTGGAGGATTAAAAAACCCAAAACCTGCAGTGGCTTGTTTAACACTCGGTGATCGTGTGGACCAAGTCATTGTGTAAAATCAGATTCAGCCCTGCTGCTACTGAAACCAGTGTGGTGTAATGGTTAGAGTGCTGGATCAGGACTGGGGAGATCCATCTTCTTCTCCCTACTCTGCCATGAAGCTCACTGGGTGACTTTGGCCAGTCATTGACTTTCAGCCTAACCTACCTCACAGTGTTGTTGTGAGGAAAGGAGGAGGATCATGTATGCCACCTTGGAGGAAAGGCAGAGTATAAATTTAATGAATAAATAGGTAAATAAATAAATCTCCAAGGAAAGATGACTTTTCTGTAGAGTTATTCAGGCAGAGGGTACCTAAGAGAAAAAGATATAATGGGTCACATCCAATCCCCACCGCACCAGCAAAATACCTCTTCGGGAGAGAGAGCACCGCAAGGCAAATATATTTGTCTTTGTTTCTTTTTTACATTCAGACCATATTCCATTTCTCTGCAGTAGTGCCTTCAAGGACCAAGTAATCAAAACCAAAGCACACCAGACTAGAGTCACCATTTATTTACCTGGACAGGTGTTAGTCCAACTGTGCAGACATCAGAGAAGCTGGGAAAAAGCCAAGGCCTCTGATTAAGATGCCGGGGAAAATAAAACAAGATGAGAGAAACTTTGATTAATAGCAAAGCAACAGCCGTGCCCTGTTTGCCTAAGATTACGCTGTGGAATGTAGCTCTCCTTTTTAGTATGCTCATTCATTTGAAACAAAATGAATCAAGGCAACGTCCGGCAGAGCGAGCGGAAAGTGAAACAAGGATCCATGCGAGTTGGGTCAGAGTAATCTGGGACAGGGATGTGGGAAAGCCATTCAGCTACTGTCAGGGAATTAATTATCAGAAGGCTTCCACATTATGTAGCTCAAGGCACGGGCTGGCTTGCATGGAAGTCCAACCGACTGGCACAGAGTAGCTTCCCAGTAATTCCCCCACCCCACCCCACCCCACCCCAAAGCCTCCCTTACGCGTACAAATATGTATGGTTTTCACTGCTCTTGCATGCCTCTGAATACCAGTTGCTGGGGAAACTATACTGGGAGAGGGCTGCTGCCCTCATGTCCTGCTTCTGTTGGGCTTCCCATGGGCATCTGGTTGGCCGCTGTGAGAAACAGGATGCTGGACTATAGATAGGTCTCTAGTATAATCCAGCAGGGCTCTATGTTCTTACGTTTAAAAGAAATATAATGACATCCTAATTTACCATCATGTTCAAATCCACCACTGTATGCGCGCACATGCACACACAGTGTGCATGTTCTGATCTTTGCCTTGTTTGCCTGTCAATAGCCTGGGACAGAACTGAAACAATATGCTTCTGAAGTCGCATTTTAAATGCTAGATTGTGCTACTGGAGTATGTGAATACCCTAATGAGTGTAACTTTATCACATCCATAGTCCCTTTCCTTCATAAACAACTCATTGCAACTAAACACACACTGAGGTTAGAGGGGATGGCTTCCAACGGGCATGTCTTTGGGGAAGACTGAAACACCTCGTGCTCCTCATTTTAGAAATGAGGCAGTGAAATCATCTGAAGAGGCTTAGTAATGTGGATGTCAGTCTGGGGGGGAAAACCCTAGCATTGACTGCTTTGGCAATCGTTCCACACATACAGCTAGGATAGCCTCTGTGGAGCCTTTGCTTGGGCTATTACTTCAGGAGAAGACAACTCTTGCTATCCATGGGTGAAGTAATGTCTGCAGTAGTTCCTACATCCCATCTTCAGAGCTTATCCTGAGCTGTGGTTCAGGCCGGGTAACCTGTTTTCAGTACTACAGCAGAGGCCCCAGAACCTACGCCTTGGGCATGTGCGAAGTCACCACTGAATAACCACAAGCAGTGCACATCTAAAATGGAGGGAAAGGGCTTCTTAAATCAGAGAACATGACAACCCAGACAGACTTAAAATCCCTCGCCTTTCTTTTTAAGAAGTTAAGCACTGCACTTCCTTTGCATATGGTGAAAAAGCTGCAAGGCTCCCCAAATCCCAATGCAAAACAAGTTGTGTGTGTGTGTGTGTGCACGTGTGTGTGTGTGTGTGTGCACATGTGTGTGTATGTGTGTGTGTAAGCTGGACTCCACAAAACCAGCAAAGAACAAAAAAGTACTACTACACAAAGCAGAATAGCATTAGTAAGTATGCATTGTTTTCTAAAACACCTGAATCAACAGTCCTTTTCTGGAGCAGAGTCCAGGAGCTAAACTATTTATCTGCAGCCTTTCTGGTCTTGGCAGTGGGCCACGAAAGAGAAATTGCAGTACCAGCTCCCTCTTATTCGTGCACACCATCTGCCATTTAATCACCCCTACAGGAGCCCTTCACAGAGCCTTGCAAAGCCCTACTTAGTGGCAGGCAAGAGTTGCCCACTAGCTATAACCTGACTGCCCCCATCCCCAGGCTCATTCTTTACCAAGAACTGAAGACAAAGCTCCCAAGTGTGGATCCTGTAAATCTGACTCCACCTTGTGTATTAAAACCACCTAATGGGATGTAGATGGAAGGAACATGTACATGGTCAGGGTTCCATGCTGGGTGTCCACATGATGGGTAGAGAGCTTTGGCTGTGGGGCGGTATATAAATGTAATGAAAATAAATAGAGTGGCTCAACACTAGCACAACGGTTCCTGTGCCACCTCCTGATATCCCTTTTCTGGAAACGTAAGCCAGAAGGCATGGCTCCTAGGGCCGGCATCAAGGGTAGGCATGGGCAGGCACCTGCCAAGGGTCCACACTGCATCTGGGCCCCACTCATGAGTATTGCCCGGAGCTGCTGCTCCTCTTCATCATTGCAAAACTGCTTGTTCACCTGCCTCTTGCTCTGGCCCAGACAATGACAGCAGTGAGGAAGAGGAGATGCCACTGCCTACTTGAATACTGCATCTCTGCCTGTCAAGTGGCAGCAATGATGAGAAAGAGGAGGAGGAGCAATAGTAGCTGGTGACAATAGCAGTGAGAAGGTAGACTCACTGAGGAGGGAGACTCACTGAGACTCACTGAGGAAGATTGAGGGGAGACATGATAGCACTCTTCAAATACTTATTTATTTATTTATTATTACATTTATTTATAAATAAATAAATAAATAATACTTAAAAGGTTGTCACACAGAGGAGGGCCAGGATCTCTTCTCGATCCTCCCAGAGTGCAGGACACGGAATAACGGGCTCAAGTTAAAGGAAGCCAGATTCCGGCTGGACATCAGGAAAAACTTCCTGACTGTTAGAGCAGTGCGACGGAGGTTGTGTGCTCTCCTACACTAGAGGCCTTCAAGAGGCAGCTGGACAACCATCTGTCAGGGATGCTTTAGGATGGATTCCTGCATTGAGCAGGGGGTTGGACTCGATGGCCTTGTAGGCCCCTTCCAACTCTGCTATTCTATGATTCTATGATTGAAAGCTTCATCTGATGAGCTTTTTACTGCACGCTCGCTACTGGGCACTCAGGGATTGCTCACATGACGTCGCCTGCCTCTCGCGCGTCTTCCGCCCCTTCTGTTGCGTAGCAAAAAAACTCCAGAAAAAGTCCAGTTGCTGCTCACTCCTGCCAGACTGAATGTGCCTCGTTACTTCCTGTTTTCAGGAAGCGACGTGGGAGCAGCGACAGAAGAAGCGATGGGAACCTAGATGTGATGGGGCTCTGTGGGTGTCTTGCCCAAAGTCCTTCAAAAATCTGATGCTTTTCAAAAGTGCCCATTTTGTCACTAAGGGTGCAATCCTATGTGTGTTCAGGAAGACAAAAATCCTACAACTCCCAGCATTCTTCAGCATGCAATACTGGCAAGGGAATGCTGTGAACTGTAGAGCTTTTTTCTGTCTAAACAAGCATTGCATTGCATCCCAAGTAAATCAGTTGCTAAACCTGTAACGGAATACTGCAGCTTGCCTTCCGCTGTGCCTATCTGGCAGGCATTATAATGCCTGTTTTACCTGGGACCCGTATCTCACAATTGTACTAGATATACTGAATGCTGAAATTTTTAAATAGTGTTATTATTTTGGGAAAGAGAGGTTTTGCAACACCTATTTTGCCTTCTTGTGTGTAGGGAAAAGGAAATGGCATGTTTTTAAACCTAAGATTGACACAGTTTTTCAAGTAGTCCTCATAACAGTGGGCCATTAATTTGACTTCAATATTTATCTCATGAGCTCTATGTTCACATTAAGCATGCCAGTTTCAATCTCTCTCTCTAGTGCTGACGGATATGTTGTGACCACTTGGCATTTCCGCTTGCACCAAAGAGGATGTAGATACTGACACACAAAAATTGCACCAAGGCTACAGCATTTTTCTCCGAACTACAAAATAAACCAGAACCTGTGTGGCCTAAACACATAGACAGATGGGATGACACCTCCCACAAGGCCTCAGGCTCATATATAAGTTCTGGTGCAGGTAAGAGCCAGCCTGATTGTATTTTGCCCTTTTTTAAGGCTGCATTAGTCAGACTACCAGCTTCCTAATCACTCTCTGACTGCATGCACAGCCAGCGTCAGACATCAGATAGGGATGAAAGAATGAGTATTTGGTTTATTAAGATCCCACACCTTGCAACAGTTTGCAATGCCCACAGGCAAACAACAATATTTGGTTCCCTGTCAGAAGCTGGTTGGGTTTCTGCCAACATTTTACAAGAACTTTGTGAGGTACTCTGGCTATCAGAGTAAATGGAAAACAAGAGCTAAGGGAACTCTAGCTCCAAGTATAGAGTAGCAAATATGGAAAACCTGGATTCTAATCCCAGCTCTATAAGAGACTCTTGGAGTGGCCTGAGTACCCATCCGTAAAATGAGAATAGACAGATATCTTATAATAGCCATGGTAGTAGTTGTCAAGGCATAATCTGAACTAGAGCTCAGGCCCAGAGAGACCGCTGTCAACAACAGGGCTCAACCCTGAAATATATGAAGAGAGATTATCACTAGTATTTGCAGAGTGCCTTTCTAGTATCACTAAGTGGAGAACTTGTGTAATCTAATGGCCAAAACCAGGCTGTGAGCCAGGAAAGCAAATTTCACCTGAGTCAAGGATGCACTAGGTGACCTTCGGCAAGCCCTTATTCACTCAACTTCAGCCCTACCCCACGCAATATGAGGAAAAATAATACTGACCTACCTTACAGCATTGTTAAAAGGATTACTGAGAATGTATATGAAGTGCTTTTGAATAGTGCTTCATTATTAAGTGGACACGGCCTGCACAACGTAGTGGGTGGGTTCACACAGCACGTTTAACCCACCCTCAGAATAAGCCACCATGGGTTGGTTGCTTGATCCCTCACTAACCAAACAGATGATCAGGCGCTCTATGGGTTTCCTTGTTTTCCTCCTCAGTCCTCCCTCTGGTTCCCAACATGGGTTGCCTTGTTTTCCTCCTCAGTCTTCCCTCTGGTTCCCAACATGTATCCCAGGTGCCTTTGTGGCAGAACTCCTCATATCCTCAGTCTCTACATCAGCACTCTTTCTGCAATTGGTCTGCTGGGGTTATCGGCTCCCGAGAGAAACTTTCTCCACCCTGCATCAGATCGCCATACGGAATTGATTTTTGTGCACTTATGAATGTAGTAACACATTCACAAACTTTGGGGTGGGTGGGTCATGCACTCTGGCGCAAGAGCACAAGACTGCCTGTCTACTATTTAGCCAAGGTAAATATCCCTTCTTGTCAATGTCCTTGTCAATTTTACCCTCCATTTTGGCACTTCCCTTGCTAGCAAACACCTCTTTTTAAAAGGCTGCTTCACATTCTACTGTAGTAAAAACACCCGCCCCTAAAGCTCCAACTCTTCTGCAGCCCCCAGCTGCTTTCGGTTTCCCCACCCCACACCGCCTCCTTTGTGGTTCTTGCTTCCCTCCTCTGGTTTCTGTTGCTCTCACATATACATATGGGTTACAGAGCAGCGAGAAACATAGACAAATGCCATGTCAAAGCGGTAAAATGGAAGGGTGAAAATGCGCAAATTTCATGGCAGAGCAGTAAAATGGAGGGGGAGATTACGCAAATTTCCAAGAAGCGGACGTTCACTCTGAAAATATTATTATTATTATTATTATTATTATTATTATTATTATTATTATTATTATTATTTTAAAATTGTGAACATGCTCAGGACATCTCCAGTGTCCTTTCCCCTCAATTTTTAGGAGTACAGGGCAGAAGGCACTGAGAAGGGATGAGAGAGGATGATGGCGGTGACACTAGCAAGACTGTGAGGAGTGGCAGGGGTTTTGCTACTCTTGCTGGGCGGCTCTCTAACCATTCCCAACAACCTACAGTGAAGTCACCCAGCTGCGGTTGGATGTCACGACATGCCACTATGGGTATGAACAACCCCCAAATTAGCAGCAGGTAGCTGCACGCCCCAGACAGGTCTGACTGTTTTTATCCTTCCCTCAACCACACAGCCTGTTAACATGTTGGAGGGACATTTCTTACCCAGAAGCACTTTAGCTACGGTGTTCCTTGAAGCCACAGGGCTTCTGTGCTGCCTTTGGTTATTACAGCATGTTCCCTAGCAATAACTTTATATGGCAACAGTTTATGATAGCAATAGTGTGCTTGGGAAGCAAATAGTCGGTAAAAAAAATACTTTTATATGGGGGAAGTTTCCAATAGCCTATCTAAAAGGCACCAGCCATTACAGGAGCAGGGTAAAATGAAAATAGGAAACATATCCTCCTCAACTGCTATTAAGAAAATCTTTCCCAAATGAAAGAATGGCACAACATATATAGATAATAATTCATTAAAGCACATCTCGCCTTCGTGCAGCCTGTGCCAGGCTAAGAGGGGCTTTGACTATCAATCCTTTTTTTAAGCCATCCCTCAGTGCATTCTGGGTGGTTGTTTTTCAGATTTTATTTTATTATGAAATTTTTGAAAATTAATACTTTATTTCCTCCACCCACCCCCTACACCTAAGAGGAGTTTCATTGGATGCCTGGTGGACTCGGGTTTGGAAGTTTGCCTTTTCTGAAAAATTATCAAACAAGTTACAATTGGCAAAAGGAAGTAGGGAACACGATACATTCGCTATGGATTGGTATCAATTTATTATGTATGTTGGTAACACTCAATTTCATAACACTTTGCCTGTAGCATATCGGTCTCTCTGGTTCATGTGAATAATGTATTTTGTATTTTTCTGCCTTGATTTATTATAATCAATGAATGCCCTCAATGCATTCTAACATATGTAACTTTATGAAATGGGATTGAAACACAGGGATGCATTGATATCACTGAAGACATTAGCTATGACATTAAAGCTGCACTAGACGGGATCAAATAAATCTGGCACGCCTCCACTCCACTGCCAATATACCACTGGGGAAGAAGGGGTGCTCCTAATGATTTTCTTACAATTGACATTCGTGAGAATAAATCTCTTCTCAGACAACCTTCCCATTTTACAAAGATGATGGGTCACTCAATTTTATCAGGCTCTGTCAAAAAAAATTATTGTCAGAGGGTACATCTAGATTCCAGAGTGCTTGTTCCTTGTGCCAAAGAACAGCAGGAAAGGCACTTGAACATCCTCAGGTTATTTCTTCATTCTCAAGGGAATCTAGCACAGCTTATGCTAGTGAAAAATGCTCCCCCATCACGGGTGTAGACTGAAGGAAAAATGTATACTGCAAAAAACAAAACAAAAAAACTCCTTAGAGCTGGTTTTACACAGTTAAATTCCCCTATATGTTACATATCCTATAATGTCCTCAGTTGCTGATGTTCATGAAGGTGTTAAGATGAATTCTGGGTCATCCTTCAAATGAAACCACCTGGCAGTAATTTCCAACGCCATGGTGGTATTTTTTTTTCAAGCAATGTACTCCTGGGAAACACTATTGCTGTAGCCATACGTGGAATAGATCACACACAGTAGTACATCCTTTACTAAGTTTTATGAAGCTACACATGCACAATTGAGAACAGTTCAGAACACATTGTCCATAGCACCTGGGCGAATGTGCCCCCTAGAGTAAAGTCATGTTTCCAGTTTTTGCACTTATCTGAAGACAAGAGTCCATGCAACTGTCCCACAGAGTAATGGATGTGCTATCTCAGCATCAGGACCACATATATCTCCCCCACAAAAGAGACACATGAGCTCCTTTTCATATGCCACAACAGAAATACAAACACCTTTACAATTTCTAGGAGGATAAATAACCAAAATCAATGGAGCCAGAATCCATAAGTTGGATTCAAAAATATCCAAACTCATTTGGTTCTGTTGCAGATTCTTCCAACATTCCTAGTTGGTGGTGATTATGTTTGTATAGCAGCACTGCAGGTAGCACAGCTGCTAGTGGATAGCCAAGCCAAATTTTCATCCAGAAAAGTGCAAATTCAGTGAGAGAGATCCTTTTGTCAAAAAGTTATGGAAAATGTTTCTCTGCTTTTCATCCAGGTCCTTGGGTGGTTCCAGAAGACAGGAGGCTCCTCGTGTTACCAATCAAAAGGCATTGTGCACCTATTCCATCATTTCCTCCTTAACAGATTTTGTTCTGGTAAGAAGAAAATACAGAAGAAATGACGGGGAAATATGGGAGGATTACCAATGGAAGTCATCATTCTCTGTACACACATACCCATTAAATTCCGTGTTTGAAAGACAGCATCTGGAAGCACCTGTTGACAGTAATCAGAGCTCAAGTAGAGCTGGGCAAAAGTCCCTTAATGTGCAACCCTAGGCATGTTTAGGCAATAAAACTCCCAGCATCCCCCAACCACCATGGCTAGCTCCAAGTACTGAGAGTGGTATGACTTTCCTGTCTAAACATGCATAGGATTGCAACCTTAAAGTGTTTTTTCTCTGGTATTCGAGGCAGTAAGCCTGTGTGCTCCAGTTGCTGGGAAACATGGGTGGGAGGGTGCTGTTGCACCATGTCCTGCTTTGTTGGTCCCTGGGCGACGGCTGGTTGGCCACTGTGTGAACAGAGCACTGGACTAGATGGACCTTTGGTCTGATCCAGCATGGTGCTTCTTATGCTGTTATGTTCTTATTTGTAAAGCTAGGGAATTGTGCAGCTCCTGAGGAGCCCAAAGGCAACAAGGGACTTCCAGAGCCTTGGGAGCAAGGGAGCTTGTCCTCAACCCAACTGAACGAAAGGTTAGTCCATTTATATGTTCTTGGCAAGTCCTCCCCCAACCCATGTGGCTGGTAACAGTCTGAACTCCCACTCCTCACCAAGCAAGATATGACACTTTGAAAATGATTTGAAAGCTATATATGGAGTGTGTCCTGGGCCCCCACAGTTGTCACTACTGTTACAAACCATTGGGGAGAGCTTACAGAGAATACATAAAAAGACTCTGCCAAGCTTTAATTCAGTTGGGTGGGGGAGCTTGTCTGAGAGCTCAGAATTAAACAGCTCTTTTACTCCCACCGCTAGGGACCTTTGCCAAGTTGTGCCCCATGAGCTAGATCAGTGCCTTGGAGTCTGAAGAACTAGCCTTTGTGGAGTTTTGCAGACTTCCTTCTAGCACACAGGGCTTAAATTAAAAATTAAATTTCAAGGAGGACAGTTGAAAGCACCCCAAAAAAGGAGAAGTGTTGTTGCTTTTGTAACAATAAACAAAGAGAAATAAAAAAAAAACTAAAGAGATGGTTTCTGTCCATGTCTAAGTTGGAGCCTACATAGACTGAAACATTCCCCGAGTTGGTGCTCCATGGAAGTGAGAAATGGAACAAAATTACATGATGCTGAGGTTCTAGCTGCCTGTAACTTGGTCAAGGTCACACAGAGAGTCTCTGTTTTGGAGTTTAACTTGGCTAACGCACAACACCCTTTCTGCTGGAGCAGCCTTCTTTTATACATTTGTCAATACAAGGGGAGGCAGTACATGCCAGAACTTTGGGCGAGCTCCTATCCCACTACATGCCTGGATAATATATGCAGCAGAGGTCCTTCAGCCAAAATGCCTGGCTAGTTTCCCCCCCCCTCTCATTTTTTTCCAACTAAGATTCATGACCACAAAGGGAACAGTACCATGAAGTTACTATGGAAGAAAACCATAAGTTACAGCCTATATTGTTTACAAACATGGACTGGTAGTATCTTCTTCTTCTCAAAGAGGCGGTAGGCAATATCTCCTCATACCATTGCAAAAGGACAGGATTGGAAATAAGGAGGAGGGAGGAAAATTCATTGGAAAGCCATCTGGAATGTGTTCCATCCCAGCCAGTGATTGACGCCTGCATTCCCAGGGCAGGCAGCCATTTTACAGGTTCCTGCATGTTGCCCTTTCCAACTAGTCTGGAGGGCTAAGATTGTTCCCTTGGGGCTAGGTAATTAGTGGAGGCACTGGCCTTTGCGTGTGCGGCATGTTGCAGTTTACGCACACTATCCCTGCTCCATCGCACCACACAGCTGTCAGTGGCCTTCTGGGGCGCCACAGGGCCCTGCAGGGAGAGAGGCAACATTTAGTTTCTCCCTTGCCACCCAATTTCTTTTGCTGCTGTCCCTGCTGCATCAGCACATACTGTTTGTAAAACAGTTTCAAACTGCTAATTGGTGTGCAAAGTTAGAACTACCAGGGCCCTGCCTGCAATAGGAAAAACAAAACCCTCAATCAGCCAAAGGATCATTCAGCTTCTTGTGCCTCAGGCCTTCGGGATGGTCGACAAGTAATTTGGCAGCTTGCTGATCCCTAACCACGAGATATGTGCTAGATTATGATGCTAGCTCTCCTTCCAATCCTAAAGTGACTTTCAGATGTGGGGTGGCGGGGAGAAGGAGAGAACGCACACACACCCAGGGCAGGCAGAAGCAAGCAAATTAGGAAAACAAAGGGTTTGTTTACACTGTTCAGGGATACCAAGACCACACAGTTCTGTGTGGCGGCTTTCTGGTATCTTGCGCAAAGAAACAGGTCTTCAACTTGTAATTTTTAATTCCAAACGTTATGTCCTTCTCCCTCAGAAAATCAGCCCCACTTTCAGTTAAGAATGGTTGACCTCGAAGGATATTGCTGCTAAACTGCTTCTGCTTGAAGCTGTCATATGAAAATAACCTGCCGGCTGTTACTAGACTGCCCAGTGTCACATGTATCCATTTTCCCCAGCCTTCCACACAAACAATAGTCAGTGCTGAATGCCTTTTACTATGTTAGGCTGCAGCTGGAGGGCAAATGAGAAGCTGCCACTGTCTAACCTACTGCCCTCACTAAGCCTCTGATTACCATCATGAAAACATGCTTCCCGATTCCATTCCTCAAAAGAAAACATTGCACAATTTGGCATCAGTTGTACTGCCTGCCAATATATGACATTATCTTTCGTGCATATTTTGCACACCTGTCCAGGTTGCACTCACGGCAGCTGTCCCTCCCCCACCAACCTATTGTCAAGAAAGGCCTGCGGTCTCCCAAAAAGTTCACAGTTCTTCCACAACTTGCTTTTTTGTAACCAGCTGAAGTGAACCAAGGCATTTCAGAAGAACGGCCCGGGGCGGGGGGGGGGGGGGGGGCGCTAAAAAGGCACCAAACAACAATCCATTGATTATATTTGGAAAAATTAATAATTCTGCAACATACATGGACAAGAGACATAGTTCTGAGGGGAAAACATTTCATGCTGGGGGGGGAAATAATAAAAGCCGAAATTCCCATTTACTTTATATCCACAATCAAAGCAGGGTGAAAAGGAAAGGAAAGGAACACAACATGCTGTTGATGAGTTTTCCATTAAGAACGAGCATTGAAAGTCCCCCCCCTCTCTTTGTAATCCAGCCCTCGCTCTCAGCCACGAATTTCCCCCTCCTTAATAAAAATAAGAATAATAAAAGAAGTTATATGACTTTAATTAAATGCACTTATTAAAAGAGTGAAATATTTGGAGAGGCTGGCTTCTCTTTTCTTTTCTTTTTTAAATGCTAAAGGCACATTTTCCAGCATGCTGTAGAGTGTCTGCATCCGCCTGCCGCAGGCCATTTTTAATGCACAAATAAATCCCCACCTGAAGTGCTGACAGATTATTATGTAGTGTGGCAGCCAACTAAAGTAAACACTGGGGCAAACGTTTTAACCTCTTGCAGTCACCGAGCATTTCCCCCTTCCTACCAGTTACTCCAACCTTCAAACACAGTTTTCGCAAGCTACCCCCCCAATGGTATTTCAGGTCCGTTGCACACACGACTCTTTCTCTCACCCCACCCTCAGTACAAGACACCCTCAAGTAGCATCCGCTGGTGGGCATGTGTCAACGCTACATATTTTGCCAGCAAAAGATGCAGTTCATTCTCAGGCATGCCAATCAAAAATAAAATAAAAATAAAACTGTTTGCATGTCTTTGACCCATGGTGGGACAAACTAGACATTACAGCTTCAAAACATTTGGGGTAGCCCAGGGGCCCCAAAGCATCCTGGTTGTATGCAGATAAAGTGAGATTCTCAAACAGGAATAGAGAACCTGATACGGCTCTTCTTAGCTGCATTCTAAATATAAGCAAGTTCCCTCGTATGCACTTAGAAATCAGCTACCATAGGGCCCTAATGTGAGGTCCAATGAAAGTAAAAGAGCAGGGACACGGCGGTGGGAGGGGGGGGGGACATTGTAGGGTGACAATATTGGGCCAGGTGAGTAAATTCTGAACAAAATTATTAGTTACAAGGTTCCAAAAGCCCAATCAAGGCAAATAAAAGCCCCATCAAGGCACAATCCTATACCGGTTTTCACATGCAATTGCTCCAGGCTGCAATTCTCAGCAGGCCAACCACTGGTGTTAATGGGGCTTAGACAGGGTTTTAAGTCCATGGAAATAGTAACTTGGAGAAGGCTGAACTTTGTATCAATTAACTGCCTACAGCTGAGGTTGCTGCAAATGAAGGACTGATCAAAACCAAACACCTTTTTTAAGTTAAGACCTGTTTTTCCCCAGGAATAATCCAGCAATGGACTACATCCTTACACCCGACTGAAACCAGATCTACAGTAAGCAAGATATGACACCATGAAAATGGTTGGAAAACTGTATATGGAGTGTACCCTGGGCCTTAACAGTTGTCACTACTGTTATAAACCATTTTAAAGCAGCAGTGTAGATCCTGCCGTGCAGAAAATGCTATTTAGTCATATTAGTCCAACAGGTAATGCATTTGGGAAGTGAATTTCAAATGTCTTAACACCTGCCAGATTGGGCTGCTGTACTGGGTGCTATAAAAATGCAATCAATCAATCAATCAATCAATATTATTATTTCTGCAGAGCTGCAGCCATTTCTCCAGAGTGTGATCAGGGGGTTGTACTCAATGGCCTTATAGGCTCCTTCTAACTCTACTATTCTAAGATTCTATGATTAGAGGCTGCATGTGAATGACATACTATTCAGGAGGAATCAACCCCAGAGACTTCCCCACTTAATCTACACTCAGCTGAGAAGGAATTCCATCAGAAAACAACCAACAGGCTCTATTGAAGTTATTGGCTGTAGCTAGTTAGAAAGAGGCTTACTCTAGGGTGACCAACTGTCAGGATTTCCCCGGATTTGTCCTGGTTTTTGTTCTTTCCATGGTGTCAGGGGGGATTTTCTATAATTTTCAATAATGTCCTGGAATGACACACCTTCCTCTTTAAGGCTGCCATTAGCATGGCAGGAGGGAGTGACATGCTTTCTTGAGGCACATCATTCCCCCACCCCGAGCTCCAATTGAGGTCTTAAAGGGGAAAGTGGGTCATTCGTGGACATTATAGAAAAGGCCCCAATTGGAGTGGATGGTGGTGGTGCAGAACGAAATCCTTTCCCCTCCTCCACTCCAATCGGGTTCTTTAAGGTGGCGGGGGAATAACGTACTTTCTGCAGGACTCAGAAAGCTGCTTCCCCCCACACACACACACTAGGTGTCCTCTTTTTTGGTTTCCCAAATATGGTCACCCTACTTACTCTTCATATTTCCCTTTATATCACACACAATTTTTCTCCTTCTTATCTTGGTGCTACCTGTCTCATCAACTCTGCCAAATAGTCCTTCTTAACCTGAATAAATAACCTTCAGAAAATTGGTTGAACTAAACTATATTATTGAGCACCACACAGAGTTAGAATTTTTAAGCTGTCATTCACATCCCTAGCCTTGAAGGGAATATAGAGCAGCCACCTGGTTCTTTACTGTTCGCTTTGGTGGTCCCATGTTCAAGCCACACGCGGGACTGAGAAAAATGCTTTTGTACAATCCAGATTCTACTTTCTAGAAGAAGTCCTATTCCATCAATAAGGATATGTTTGGACCTTTTCTATTTTAGAAAAAAATCAAGATGACAGAGGTTTACAAAATTATGCATAGTGTGGAGAAAGTGGGCAGAGGGAAGGTTTTTCCCCACCCCACAACACTCTCAAAATACCCAGGTCATCTAATAGCTGTGAGACATACAAAAGAAAGTACTTCTTGACCGGATGTCGGCTTAGAGAGGTCTTTGGTCTGACCAGCAGGGCTCTACGTATGTTAAGTCTTGGGCAGAGGACTTTCCAAGCTCAACTACCTGATATCCTTTTAATTGGAGAAGCTGAGGACTGGACCTGGGTCCTAGTGCATGCAAGGCATGCACTCTACTAGTGAACGACTGACCCCTTCAAAAACTAGATTAGAATGCTGGACAAGATGAACCTTGGTCTGATCATGCAAAACAATTCTTATGTTATTACACTCTCAGGCTACTAAGCGGATAAAAGTCAGAGGGAATTACTTGTGCCAGGTTACCCATACAGCATAGAGGTTTCTGCCAAATAGGTTAACCTATAATGAGTGGAGCCAGCAAACAATCAAGCACTTCAACACCTTAGAAAGCCATATTTTTACAGATTTATGGAAGGTGCAGCTCTGCATGTGGAAAGCTAGAAGATCTTTTTTAAGTGGGGACGGCCACTTGGGTCAGTCAGTTGGCTAGTCTTTGCCCTGCAATAGACAACAATAGAAATCTCTCTCATCTCCAAAAAATTAAAGACCCAGACTGTGTTTTCACATTTGACAAGATGCCACATGCTTTGATAATCCTTGCAAGAGATTTGTTTTTAATGCAAGATTCCTTCCTTTTAAAAAGTGGTAATTATGAAGTTATTTTCCCCAAGCTCCTGGCAGAAAAGGGAAAAAAAGTTGGCTGAAAAGTTGAGCTAGAAGCTAGGTTGTTCTTTAGATTTCACAATAACGGAAATCTTCATTCTGTCACATTAAGAAGCAAACATTCCCAACAGGGTGATATCTCACCTGCCAGCCCTCCAAGATAAGACAGCTATTTTCTAATATATGCTTACAGGTGGCTGTAATAAAGACATGAAGCACAAAACAAAAACAGGACTATTGTTTGTTTTTAAGGGCTTATCTAGACAATAAATCCCCTTGATTTATTTTCCCCCTCACGCTATCCCCAGTTCAGGGGCAACAACACAACATCCAAATTCCAGAATTCAAGATAGCAGTAGTTTAGTTTGTTACTAGTGTTGGGGAAGGGCTGGACATCAGGAAAAACTTCCTGATTGTTAGAGCAGTATGACAATGGAACCAGTTACCTAGGGAGGTTGTGGTCTCTCCCACACTAGAGGCATTCAAGAGGCAGCTGGACAGCCATCTGTCAGGGATGCTTTAGGGTGGATTCCTGCATTGAGCAGGGGGTTGGACTTGATGGCCTTATAGGCCCCTCCCAACTCTACTATTCTATGATTCTAAGAGGGACCATATCATATTCAAGTCCAAGATATGGTAGAGGCAGGAAGATCTGCCCTGAACAAAAATAATTATTCATATTGCAGAACTGGGCGGTCGATGAAGAACTGGGGTCCTTAGGCGGGAACAGTTGCACATGCGCAGTGGCGCTGAAGGGAGTTCCCGCCTAATCCGTTTCCTTTAGCTTTGGAAGTACCCGATACGAGCTCTGCGCAGGCGCAAAGCCCATATGTGTGATGCATAGAGACCACGATGAAGAACAACATAATATTCACAGACATATGCATTCTGAGAATCAATTTTCTGTTTCTCTTTCAACCAGAACAACCAGAGCCAGATCTAAACCAAGCAAGATATAACCCTTTGACAATGGTTTGAAAATGGTATACGGAATGTGTCCTGAGCCTGAACAGTTGTCAATACCATTATAAACCATTTTAAAGAAGTTGTGTAGAACCTGCCTAACTCACAGGTAAGTTGCCACACCCTAGGTGTTTTCAGGGTAGACAAATCCCACATTGCTTACCCCTTCTATAGATTAACAAAAATTCTATACTGATCAAGTTTCTAAGATTTGTCAGGGAATTCTTTACCCTAGCAGACACTAAATGACATACAAGTGAATTTGATACTTTAGTAGTGCCTTATTCCATTTGGAATACCTGGCATTGACTGCTGTCAGAACCCTTTTTGACAATGCTTGCCGCACACCTGTTTATTATTGGTTTTATTTTAAGCATCCCCCCACCCCAAAAAAGGCCCTCAGATCAGCTTACATAAGATCAATAAAAACAATAATAAATGGTCCCTGCCTGCAGGCTTGCAATCTAAAAGAGGTGTCGCAAAAAGGAAAACGGATGGGGAGGCAGGAGAAAAACATGCAACAATTCTTAAAGTTACAAAGTTCTTATATTGGCCATCTTGCATGGAAACAGTTCAGGGAAAGGAGAATACAAATGGAACTGGTCTCTCAGCAGGCTTGACTTTGGAGTCCCATCTCGCTAAGGGCTGCTGCTAAATACTGGGCTCCATCACACCTATTTTTACCCCCTGGTTTGCTTTCACGTTTTTTACCTCCATTTCATAATTGCATCAAGGTAATGATCCCTTTCACATGGGTTTGCGGTATTGCGCTGCACCGTGAAACCTCCCTTTTACCTCTTTGTTCTTCCACTCCACCCCGTCCCTTCTCCTTCCACCTCCAATTCATTGGTTGTGGTATTCTGATGGGCTCCCTCGTTCTGGCTTTGATGTCTAGCGATTTACTGCTTTTGATTTTTCATCGGCTGGGCTCCATTTCTGCAGGTAATGAGGGTGGGGTTGGAGCAGTAAAAAGTCCACTCAACCGACGAAGTACAAGTCCATTCGTTTGACATGGTGTGCTGGAAGAGGAAGAGAACCACCCCGCCCTCCCCTTTTGTCAGCAAAACTCACACCCAACAAAGGAAAAAGTGAGAGGACAGCAATACACGGAGGCTTAAGGGCGCATTAAATCCACTTGGGGAAAATAATCCAGACTTTCCCCACACCAAAATAATACGCAAAATGGAAGAAAAGAGGCAAGATGAGTGCAGGACAGGGATGACATCATGTGAGTCCTGCGCTGCAAAACTAAATACCAGACGTGGTGAGAGTGCATTAAACCACTAGTGTGATGGAGCTCAATAGCTGAGGGAGAGGAGGAACCAAGTCTCATTGCTCCCTTTGCCTATTAGGAGTCAGGCAGGGAGCAATGATTCCATAAACACAAGGCATGAAAGAATCACATTGGAGTGTATTATCCACATAATTCTCCTGGGAATGAACATTTGAGCATGACCTTCACTTCCAACTGAGTTTCTTCACTGAAAAGTTACATGAATAATCAGTTCCAATGTACTTGTTCTGTGAGTGTGTGCTCTCATGATTGCTTAGATCTTGTGACTGCCAAAACTTCAGTCCAAACTCAACTTCAGGCACAGTACAGCCAGCACAAAACTATTTTCCATGTAACATATGAAAACTCAATACCAGCCTTTTGACAAAACTAGAACTGGGCTGAATATCCCACACAGAGAGACACGTTGGTAAGGGCCATTTGTGCCCTGCAAAACTGTGGAAATATTTTTAGCTTCTTTCAAGGGGTTAGTTGGGAGGAGCTTGCTGTCATTTATGACAAGGGGACAGAAGGCCTTGTCATTTTCATGCAGTGGTGGAGCTCTCATCAAAACAGTCCAGCGCCAGCGGCATTTATACAGCACTTATACTATTTACAGTATTTGAAGTGCTAAGAGCTCTCTAACATTGCCACAAAGTGAAGCTGTGTTCCTCTGATTTTTACCTGGCACAAATGATATCAAAGTGGAAACTGAAAAAGAAACATACATTAAAGCTAATTGAAGGAAGATCTTCTTTGTAGTTAGTACCCAAACAACCTGTAGAACCTTGAAAGAAAGGTTACAGACACTTGCTTTTTGCCACCCTGGCTCAGTGCACACAGCACATTCAAAACGCACACCCGTCAGCTCAGCTTGGCAGCCCCTTCAACTCCACTTGGTGCCTTCCTCAGCTTGGTGCCCTGTGTGACATAAGAAGAGCCATGCTGGATCAGACCATGGGTTCACCCATCGCTCTGTTCACACAGTGGCCAACCAGCTGTCAACCAGGAACCCACAAGCAGGAGTATAACAGCACCCTCTGGCTCATGTCCCCCAGCAACTGGTATACAGAGGCACACTGCCTTTGATACTGGAGGAAGCACAATGCCATCAGGACCAATAACCATTGATAGCCTTCTCCTCCAGGAATTTATCCAACCCCCTTTGAAAGCCATCCAAATTGGTGGCCATCACAACATCTTGTAGTGTTGGCCACCAGGTTGCCCACCCTAAGGCCAGCCCTGCCCCCATGCAACCCCTTTTGTTACCCAACCACAGGAGAAAAAAAACTCCTTCTGGAGCTCAGCAGCAAAAGCCTACTCTACCCTGCTCCACCAAAGAATATATTCCAGCTGTTTCAACAAAGGAATCACATGATCCTTGCCGGCAGCCCCTGGTAGCAAAAAACTTTGGAGTCCCTCTCGTATGTTCCAGAAAGAAACCTCTGAGACACATTTAGTTAGGACTAAGAATAGGGCCTTTTCAGCAGCTGGGCCTGGGATCAGGCACTCCCTTTTAAGGGAGACCCATTTTACTTCCTCATTAATGATCTTACAGAAGCTGGTAAAGACCCTACTTTTTAAGAAGGGTTTCAGTCTGTCATTTTAATTTACTGTTCTATTCAAGTCTTTATTTTTATGAATATCTTAAAAATTTGGATTGCTGCTGCCTTGTTTTCTGCTGCTGTTTTCTGCTATGTTGTAAAATGGAAGGGTGCTTTTAATGGTTAAATTATTGCCTCAGAAATAAGACAGGGCATAAATGTTTTTAAATAACTAAATGCAATTGTGTGCCTGCTTCTATAAGCAGGTCATTCTAGTGTCTGGCTCATGGGATGCTATAGGTAATTGGCTCCATTTCCAGTGCCACCACTTTGGGTCTTGCTCTGGTTGGTAAATAAAACAAAAAAGACAACTGGTCAGATAAACCAGGTTCTAGTTTTTTAAAAAATCTGGATAAATAAAAACCAGGTTCCTAGCAAAAAGTAGATCACGCACATCTGGGGTCTGCCCATCCCTGATGTATGGAATACTTGCCAGGGAGATGGGGGCAGCATTTAATTTCTAAAGAGAGATGTGCAGGGGCAAAGGTTGCTTATCCCTGACCTAAGCAATCTTGCCACTTGGCTAAAGCCTCTATTGAAGGGTCATTAAGTCTTGTGTAGATAATAATAATTACACAATGATTTCAAAAAATAATAATAATTACACATTTTCTTACTGGCAGCAAAGTGAGGGCCTGCCATCGTTATTTCCTGTAAGTACCTCTGCACTATATGGTAACTAACCATTGTTACTAGCCACATCTTGCATTGGAGCTATTTTGTGGTGGTGCCCAGGACAATCTCTCAGATGTTCAGATGTGCCCAAGGGCTCACAAAGGTTGCTTATCCCTGACCTAAGCAATCTTGCCACTTGGCTAAAGCCTCTTTTGAAGGGTCATTAAGTCTTGCGTAGATAAAATTGCATGGAAAACATTCTCCCACAGAAAATTTCCAGTGCTACATGTCGATTCAGCCTTCTTGATCATTTGAATTGCCTTTGCATGCAGTTCTCCAGCTTGCTGCCACTTCTTTAATCTACTGCCTATACAAAATGCAAGGCATACTATTATTATTTTAATTACATTTGTATCCTACTCTTCCTTTACATTGCTCAGTGTGGCATATGAGAGGACTATCCCACTTTATTCTGACAACAGCCCTGTGGGCTACAAGGTTAAGAACATAAGAAGAGCCCTGCTGGATCAGACAAAGGGTCCATCTAGCCCAGCACTCTGTTCACACAGTGGCCAACCAGCTGTCGACCAGGGACCCACAAGTCGGACATGGTGCAACAGCACCCTCCCACCCATGTTCCCCGGCAAGTGGTGTATATAGGTTTACTGCCTCTGATACTGGTTGCAAGGTGGTGACTGGCCCAGCCTCATCCAGTGAGCCTCGTGACCAAAAAGAGATTTGAACTTTCTCTGCCTAGTCTGGTTTTGTTCACTGTACTATGCTGGCTCTCAACCCTAACCATTTTTAGATGTGGGGCATGAGCCAGAATAATGCAGTTCATACAGGCCAACTTTACATTTCTGGTCTTTACATTTCCTGTTCCTCAGACTGCTAATTGCCCTAAATGAAGTTCTCTCACAAAAGACAAGCACACAGTTCCGCTATCTGCTTCCATTTTTTAAACCATTCTCATAACTTTCTTTCCGCACATTTTCCAGCTTTCAAATAATAAAAATACCCAGAGAAATGGGAAGAAAATACCAATGACGGTTGCACCACTGAAATGCTAAAATTACCACCACTTGTATGCACTGTGCTTATGCATCCATCTAAGGCTCATATTGCCTAGAGAACTCGTGGAATCTCCATCATCTGAGGCTTTTAGGAAGAGGTTGGCAGGGATAATTTGAGAATAAGATTTTCTCTCTCTAGAATCAAGGTGTGAGGTCCAGATGGTTAAGACACTTGGATACATTCCTGCAAGTGGTAGGTTCAACTCTCAAACTAGGAAGCTGCTGCCTCAATTCTACCTGGCTATAAATAGGTACGTGATCTATTGGGACAGGAAATATAAAGGTGGCAAGGCCTTAATAAAACTGATTCTATCACTCCAGAGTATACACCAACACTAAAAAAAAATGGGTGTGTTTTGAATTCACTTAGATAAATGGCTCATGATCAACTTCTTACTTTTCCTGCCATGAAGCAGAAAAGGTGGAATGGATTACACCTGAGGTCCCCTATCCAAGTTCCTTCATCCTACACAACCCCAGTGGAACACTGCAACTTGGTCATCGGCAAATCCAAGAGCGGGAATACCTGGCAGCTCTCCAGAGATGGGGTCTCGTGCCTGATATTTTGAAAGGCTCTCGTGGTTATTGCTAGGGGCTTTCAATAAGTCCATTGCTTTCGTAAACACTAAAATTCAACTACATTGCTGAAATTAAATGGAAAATCCGTGTCTATACTAATAACCCACAGAGGCATCTGAACATATGAAGATGGACAAGCAAGACTGACGCAGGCTGCGTACCCTGGCAAATTCCTGGGAGCAGGACCAAACACAGCTGTTTCCACTCAACAAAGACAAAAGGGAAAGAGAGAGAGAGCGTGTAACTCCAGCAGTGCTAGATCAGTTTATATGAAACATGAGGACAGATGCCCTGGAATCTAGGAGAGCAGCAGCCCTCACTGACTGTATATTAAAACAAGGGAAAGGGTACCAAGTGCCAATAACTGTCAGAAGGCATTTCGGCTGCTGCAGCTTTGGCAAGACAGACACAACTAATTTAGCGCCGCCTCGCTGAGGTATATTAAGCTGTCAGTCTGGATGATAGGAGTTTAATCACCCACAATAGATCAAAGACCCACTCGTCTCTCTGGTGGTGGGCCAGGCTCACACATAAAAAAAAACCAAGGAAGAGATGATCTTGCGGAGAATATATGGCAGGAAAACATGGATGAAATGGAGCCCTTCCAAAATATGGGAGGAGATAATACCTTCCTTCTCATGGGGGTTGTAGCTCACGCTTCTCTAGAGAGGAAAGCTCTTCTTTTTTCCCTACCTCCATCAGAAAAGTGATACTTATTGGTGCAGGCAAGTGGTTTAGCAGACCTGTCAGAGACCCTGTGTCAAATCACTACGAACGTGGAATAAAAAGCAGGAAATGACACGATAAAAGCGGTATATGGAATGGGGATTGTGCCCCAGCAGTTATCAGTGCACTTCAATACTGCTATAAAGCAGTAGTGTAGATCTAGCCAAATAAGTAGGCAACTTGTGTACAGCACTTTTCTCCCAAGCAGAGGTGTCTGTATGTGCCTGCAGGAGAGTAAGTGTGCATATTCTATTGTCATTGTTTTTAAAGGAGTGTAAAGTATCCCAGGCTGCTAACAAATATCACAAAGTGTAGCTAAAATGACTATTGGTGGGATGTTGGTCTGAGGCAGCCTCCCCCTGTCAGTTCCACCTCAGAGTAGTTCATTTCACTACATTCCATTAGCATGGGTTCATGAGCTTAGTCAACCTCAATATTATCTGGGCTCTACTAAACCAAGAAAAGATTCAAGGAAGAAAAACAATTTGATTTGACTCATCTAGTCTACATTACAACAACATGAGATCCCAGTGTTGTGAAGCACTTTCTCTCCCATAATACTAGAACCCGGGGTCATCCCATGAAGCTGATTGGTGGGAGATTCAGATAAAAGAAAGTACTTCACAGAGGGCACTGTTAAACAGTGGAATTGGCTATCACAAGACCTAGTGATGGCTTTAAAAGGGGCTTGGATAAATTCCTGGGGGAGAAAGCTATCAATGGCTACTGGTCCTGATGACTGTGCTATCTCCACTATCAGAGGCAGTAAGTCTACATACACCTGATTGCTGAGGAACATGGGTGGGAGGGTGATGTTGCACCGTGGCCTGCTTGTAGGTCCTTGATGAACAGCTGGTTGGCCACTGTATGAACAGAGTGCTGGACTAGATGGACCCTCAGTCTGATCTAGGAGGGCTCTTCTTATGTTCTTATGGCACATGCACTTACAGCTGTATCGTTCTCATGGGAGAGGTGTCACAATCACACATGCTGGCCCCACACTCTTGCTATACCCACCTGCCACACATTAAATATCCTGTTTGCCCAGGAGGCTACGGGCATTTGCTGCAATGCAGAGTCTGTACACAAAAATCCATACCCCCAAAGAAAAGGAAGGGCACAGATCCTACATTTGCAGGCTACACATAATGGGAGAGATGCCCATAGGCACTTGTGTGGACAGGACATCTAATTCATGGCAGTCAGGTGCAGTGAGGGGTCAGGGCCGGCTGGTACAATCCCACTCCAGAGCATATATACAGCTGGACGTGCTTTGTGACCATTGGCATAGATCAGGGGCAGGGAACCAGTTTGACGTGCGGGGGGGGGGGGGGCACTGGGCCTTCCACAGGCTGGATGGCACCAATGGGCATGGCCCATTGGCTATCACAAGACATCATTGCCTCACCCCCCATCCCCAAGCATTTCCCCTCATTTTCCCTTTCTCTGTGCTGAAAGAGACACAAGGTTCTGTACCTCTCTTGGCACAAAGAAAGGGATTCAGCCAGTGATCCAGCTGAGTCCCTAGCTTTGCTTCCCCCAGTGGGGATGGCATGGGGCAGGTGAAGACCCCTGGCTGAAGCACCAGCTGGAGCTTCTCCACGTGATGCTTCCATAGGGGATCAGCTCTGCCTGCCTGCATCTCCCCCGTCTCTCTGTCTCCTCCCCAAGACTCCAGTAGTTTCCAGACAGAGGGAGCACAAGCCTATGGCCTGGATGGGAAAGGCCCATGGCCCAGATACAGCCCATGGCTGCTCCTAGGTGAATATGCCTCTAGGTGAATAAAGATAATTTACCAAGTGCTAACTTAGCATTGTGTGCATGTAAGAGGCACCTGTATCACCCAACTAAATGAGAAGATACCACCACCACCACCACCACCACCACCCATAAAACAAAACAACTGGAGAAGCAAGAAAAGAGGTCAGATTCTCAGCAGTGCTTGGTAGAATGATGCAGATGACCAGCTTTCCAAATGGTTATGTGCACACCGTGATTAAGCTACCTTCTAGTAATGGATAGCCAATATACTGTCCATTTATTCCTAAAGAGACCACCGGGAATTTACTCCAGTCCCACAGGTAAGTGAAGGGGGAATTTACAGCTAGAAGAACACAACTCACAAATGGAGATGTCATTTCAGCCACTTTGGCTTCCTTCTCTTCCCCTGCAATCCACCATTAGCCCAGACAGCAGGGCGCTGCTCAATGTGACAGAGGCAGAAATGAACTATGGAGAGTTGAAGTGCTCAGCCTTTCTGGAAGGTCCCAAAACCGGAAGGCTCTCTTCCCCAGGCATCTCTGGGCTGCCCACTCAGTGGCATAGTCTTAGCCACACAAGTCATGGGCACTCACACCTCTGGCACTGAACATGAGCAAAGGGACCAGAGATCCAGTGTAATCCTCATGCTTTGCTCAGGAATTATAGGAAAGCCTTAGAACCGAGGCCTGGGCTCTGTTGCTTATCATTCTCCTCTGACCATTGCATTTGCTTGTCCCATCACCCACTGCTACAACAGTAAGACAGTGAAAGGTGGATGTATGCTAATACAGGAAGGCAGTCGGGTGAAAGGATGTACGGACGATAAGTACTAGTAGCGACAGGAGTTTATGGGCAGCAGAACAAGGTTAATAAGTGGGGGAAAGGGGGAGTGGAAAGCACCTGCCAAGGAACAGGAAGAATATTACTGCTCCTCCCAAGTATCTGTCTCTTTTGTGTTCGGGGAAGACAACGGAAAGGTAAATCAAGGAAGCAAGGATCAAAGGGTAACAATAAAGCTGAGCACCCAGCCCAATAGGTTTACAACTGCAAGTAGCCAAAAATCTTGGCTGCACTCTGAACCTGACATCCAATCAGATTGTCCCACAGCATGCCTCTGGCCAGATTTCTTCACCCTTATTTACACAGCCTTTTCACAGTTCCTGCTCTGGAAACAAAGCAATCAATCCCTTGGCCATCGCTACCACTGCGTTGCTTCCCTCTCCTGTTCTCCACTCCTGCGGAGGGGACTGCAGGCCTCACCATGCTGCTTGTGGAAGCTCCAGTATGCAGCCAGCCACTCTCCGCCCACCCACCCACACACCCACCCCAGCTGTAGCCTACAGATCCTGCATAATATTACTACAGCAGTCTGAGCTGCGTCAAACAGCCACCTGCAGAAAATAAGCTGGGGAAGTCATTGTTAGTCTGACAGGGCAAGATGTCAGGTTGGCAGCACAAAGAATAGGCAGCATAAAGATAGTTCTGGCATTCCTGTTTTAAAGGGCACGTTGAGAGAGCCACTTTCCACACTCCTGCACACTAAACTGGAAGGACAAGGAGCCAGAAATGTGGACACCTTTCAACATCAGGTGGTTTTTTGTTGTCTCACTGTATTTTTCCTGCATTTGGCATTAAGAGTGTTCACATTTGTCTTGAAATATATTACATTTGTACTCTGTCTTTCCCCCCTTTCTAAGCTCAGGTGGCTCTGGAGGCATATGGTTCCTCCCCATCCCGTTGCAGATCTGCTAGCTGGATGGACTCAGCTGGGAAGAAACGGTGCTTTTCTCTGATTACCATCCTGCTCCAGATATTACAGGAAGGTTCTACCTGAGCAGCTTATGAGTGACCCCACAGAGCCAACAGGCTCTTCTGAAAGAGATGACCATCTGACACTGTTGCAGCTTCACATTCCGGTACCAAAGGTGGAAAGCTAGTTCACTGTCGGTAAGTCTTGCGCCCGTTTTGCCTTGGTCTGATAAACTTTGGACAATATCATGTTCTCTTGCCAGTTCTCACACCAGTTGGGTCAAGCAGAACTTAACAGGCAATGAGTAAGTTCTAAACTAGTTTGCAAGGTTATGTTGTCCTAGAATCCAAATGCAGGGCGAGCTACCCCTCACAAAGACAGTATACGCAGTCACATGTCAAGAAGTGACTGGAAAATTCACACTGACAGTGCAAATGACAGATGATGTGCAACTTCATCTTTAGAAACCGAGAAATCTTTAGAAGGTAACCAAGGAGTGAACCTTTTTGGTTGTGGCACCTGCTGTCATAATGCCCTTCCCAGGGATGCTCACCTGGCACCTATGTTAACATAATTTTGGCACCAAGTGGGAACCTTTTTATTCTCTTTTAAAACTTAAAACCTTTAAAGACAGTGTAAAATCCTTGTTATTTGCCTTCCCTTCTTGATTTATGAAGTTTTATCTGCTGTCCATATTTTTTTCACTTTACTGGTTTGATTGATTATCGGGTTTTTACTTTTTTTATTGTTAGCTGACCTGGGAACACCATGTGCTGAGGGTTACAGGATATAAATTTAACAAGTAAATAAATGGAACAAGTTTTTTGATTTGAGATCTTGCTCTTTTGACAGATTGGTAGCTTTACAGTACAGTCAGAAAGGATTTGGGTTAAAATGGCACTGGAAGAAGGTCCTCGTATTATTTCTCTCTTCTCGCACCAATTTAAAAGCATGCTTTTCTTGGCTTTTGCCAATTCCCTTAAACTAGAACCACAGAACACATCCAAGCCAAGGTGGTATAATCAAGGTACATCTCCTGTGTTGCTTATAATGGTGGCCTCCACTAAAAACATCTGATTAGTGCTAACTCCACACGGGAAGGCTAGAAATATGACTACAAATGTTGTCCTCAAGTCTCTGAAAACGGAAGGACATTTAAATATATTGTTCTTATCTAACAGGAAATCAGAATGTAATGATTTGCCGGTAAAGACTTTCTGCTTTTAAGTGCTTAGAATTAACAAGCCCACGTTTCCTTGCCTGTTATCAGTGTGCTGAACTATTCCGTAAGGAAGTGGATTTTATTTTTCTTCTAAGCTTCAGTAAATCCTTAAGTAGAAAAAAAAAAGTGTGTTGCCCACTACAAGTACCCATAATGCATGTCTTGTACACACATATTCCAGTTACATAAATATAATCAACAGGGCTTTGTTTTCAAAATGGCAGAAGACTACGCTAATCCTGAATTTGTTCTCAGAAAAATTGACTAAATCAGTTTCAGTGCCAGCAGAGTTGTTTATGTGTCTGGGAGGTGGGGAGAATTTAACAGAAAAGATTAATCCAGCATCCCATTTGACCAGTGGCTAGTGGTGACCTAGTCTGAATTTGCCTGTTTGGTATTATTTCAATTTCTTAAATACTCTTAAATGGTAAAATGGATGAGCTGGAAGCTGAAAGATACGTTTAGGATACTGGGAGGTTATTTAAAGCCACTGCAACAGAGGCTCAAATAGAATGTATAAGACAGGTAAGAGAGAAAACTGTATTAAAGCTAGACTTGTTAAACACAGAAGAACAGGCTTTGCTGTAAAAGAACAAGTATGGCTTCTGCAAATGGAGCTCATACCTCACAATGTTTTAGAATTTTTCAGGGGTGTCTCAACTATGTAGATGGGGAAAGACGGTAGACATTTTATACCTGAACTTTTTACTTTAGACCAGCTCCTCCAACAAAGGTTACAAAGACAACTTGACAGTCATGGGATAAGATGTCAGTTCCTCATATGGGTAACTAAAAACAGGACGTTTTGGCAAGAGATGGCCTCTGCCACCTACTTCCAAACAGTAAAAACAAGCCTTTCTCTCCACCCAGATGGGTTGGCTGGGGTTTCTTTGGGCATTTGGTAGCCAAAACACTCAGCGTGCTTTCACTGCCCAACACACAGACAGCATTAATGCTGTTAGAGGGGGTGGAGATTTCCCCAGTATTCACACAGCACACTCCAAAACTCAGCACAACTACAGGGGCAATCCCACCCTCTCCCCAGTTTCAAGCTGGATACAAAGGCTGAGGCTCTGTTCATCTTTCTTGCCAGAGGGCGATGGAACACTCACCATGACGATGGTGGTAAGCAGAATTATTGATCCTTCTACATACAGAAAGGATTGTATACCGGGAGGCCACATTTAGAATACTGTGTGCAGTTCTGCCTAGCTCATGTCATAAAAAAGATATCATAGACCTGGAAAAAGATAGTAACTAAAATCCATCAAGGGGTTTGAGCATCTCCCTTCCAAGGAAAGGCTAGATGTGTTTTGCAGTACTTATTTTAGGAAAAGAGTTAACAGTTAACTGGGGCAAAAGTTCTTAGAAAACGATGAACAGCATGATACACAATATTAAAACTCCAAGTCATCCAATATAACTGACTGGCAATAGGCTTGGGACAAACAAAAAGGAGCACTTCTTCATACTAGATGCAGTTACCTTATGGGATTTCATGATCACAAGATAGGGGGTAATGGTCCCTAGTTTGAGGAACTTCAGAAAGGAACAGAGAAATCAACAAAGGATAAGTTGATCAATGGCTCTATTAGCCATGATAACCAGAGCTGGCCCAAGATATTTTTCTCCCTGAGATGAAGTACAAAATGGCGCTCATCCCCAGTTCCATGCACAAAAGCTGACTGGCCTGGCCATTGAATCTTACTTGAAAACTGGCAAATCAGACAGTATTCTCCGGTGCGCTTGAGGGCAGCAGGCTAACTCAGGCACTACACAGCTCTGACTTCCAACACCCTTGCTGCCACTCTCCCTGCCTCCAGCAGCTGTCTCAATTTTCTTAATGGTAGGACTGGCCCTGATGATAACTACGTGGACCCTCCATTTTCAGAGGCAGAAAAGCCAAGCCCATGTCCTCACAGTAGCACATGTAGTGGCTTTTCCAGAGCTATGACAACCACGATTCTACAAGTGAAGATGTCCAGGTCATGTCTGTAGCAGTCAGTGGGCCATCAATAAATGCATACAGAGGATTACTAGACTGACCTGTGGCTTAATCTAACACAGGATTATGAGCAAATGTGGTGAAGAAAAATGCTACAACAGAGGAAAAATGATAACTGTGTACATTAACTGAATTATGCTATAGGTCCTTGCCACTGAACTATTCAGCTTTGCCTAATTGTCATCATCATTGTCGTCGTCGTCGTCTTCCTCCTCCTCCTGCATTGCTATTGGCCTTGGCAAGGGGAGTATATATGCCTATCTAAAATGAAAAAATGATGTTGCCAGGGTTTTTATGTGTCATATATTCCCAGCACTAAATCACTTGTGATTAGATCATAAGGTGAGGGAAGCATGGAACAATGGCTAGGAAACCACCCTTGTATTTGGGAGTCCCCAGATATTAAGGAAGAACTCCCATAACTCAGAACAAATGAATGGTTCAATATGGCCCCCTCTCGTGAATGACTCCAAACAGATAGTCTAAGTTCTCTTTCATTGCTCACGCCCCACTTCTGCAATTGAAGGTTTGTGACTCGGTCTGATGCCTGAACTCCCACTATGACCTTGGGCATCTTGTACAAGAACTCAGAAGTTACGAAGGGTGCCTGGATATCTTTTAGCTACTATTTGACCTCCAAATTAACCAATATTCCAGGGTCCTCCCCACAATTGCAACATGAACTGACTTAAAATAAGAGCTACATGCACATTTCCCCCCTGATTTTTTTCTCTCCCTTACCCAGGAAGCAGAGTTATTTGGATTCAGGGGTGAGCATTTGACATTAAAACCAAAAACCAAAAAACCCTTCCCCAACAGTATTCGACAGTATTCTTTTATGACGTGGCTCATGGCAAAAAGAGGGCCCCGGAGCCTTTCACAACCCTGGTAGGCAGTTATTTTCAGGGTGCAAAGCATAACCCCTCTCATTTCCTTTTCTCCAGTCTTTGCGGCGTTGATGGAGGCTCCCTGAAAGGGACCCTTTCAGTCAGCTCAGTAGGTAACACGAGCCACAGGAAGGAAAGACAAAAAAAGGCTCCAATGCTTAGCAGCCCAGAGTTTTCACCTAAGCGCCTGGGAAGAGTTCATGTTATGGTGCCAGGAGCAGAGGGTGAGCTGTTTGGCGCCCCACCCACCCCAAAACGAGGCAACGAGATCTTTCCAACTGATAGCGTCGCTTCCCCTCCTGCCCCTTGGCAGCCGGCCAGAAGCCACTGAAAACCTAGCTGCTAGGGGTGTCGGTTGAAGGGATGTACTGTACAGGGCAGTGTTTTCGTCTTCCCCCAGCATTTTGAAGCCTGTCAGTCTCATTTACTCTAGGCATTAATCTTGCCAGGAACAGGGGCTGTATGAACAAAGCGTCTTTACCCTGCCTCCAAAGGGCAATGCACCAATTCCACAGGAAGGTTATCTTCTGAGGCCTCCAGTGGTGAAGGAAGACTTCCTATCTTTGAGATTTGTCACATGCACAGCCAGAACACTTAACTTCATCTTTTTAAAGACCTCTTTCATGCTGAGAGACAAAGGGAGAGAACATGCACAAACATGCATTTGTCCACAAGACAAAACACATCAAGGTATTTGGTGGCAGTTGAGTCGGTTTGGTGCACGCTGAGCTACAGTGACAAACTGGAGACATGTTGCCTTCAACAATAGCATGGGGCAGAGCAGCAAGTGAGCTTCATTCAAGGAGTCTGCCAACAGAAAAAAAACCCATCTGCTCCGTTTTCCTGTTCATTTCCTACTTTCAGCATCTGAAACATGCTCGCTCTCCCCACATGCACACGATCAGGCTTATGAAAGTAACATACTTCTTCCCATGTGGTTTCGACATTCCTAGATTGCCAGAGCAGTACAGGGATGGAGCTACAGGGCTATGATGGGCTGATAACAGAAGATAACATTCGCTCACTCACTTGGAAACAATACCAAGTCCAGAAGCTGCATTTCTACTGTATAAGAAGCACCATTTCAAGAGGAACTGGGACAGGGCATAAAATCTGGCAAAGTACTCCAAAACATGTGGAGATTCATCTGTGTTAAAAGCCATCACTTATCCATCATGAGCTGCTGTGTGCTTGCCACTTCTTGGACGTTGCCTTTGATCAATCTGTCTGGATCAGGAAAGGGATTGCATACAACAAACATTTACTGCATATTCAAATGGGGTTAAAGACTGATAGATGTCTTCCTAATTTCTGCCCAGTGCTCCATCTGAGAGCTTCATTTGTTTATTTTTTAAAAGAGACCTATCAATGTGGGGGACAGAGTCCCCAAAAATGGAATTGAAGGGTGGGGGGGGAAAGACCCAATAAAGCTTGAGGGCAGTCCTTTTGGCATGGTAGAATTAATTAATTGCTTAGAATTAATTCACCAGCAGTTTTAACAGGAGATGGTCTGCAAGGAAGACAAACCAAAATGAAGCAAATTAACGTTATGGCAAGTTGCAGCACTGAAACCCCCCTCTCATCTCTCTTCTCGAGCATCCCAGAGTGCAGGACACAGAAAAATAGATTTCGTTGGGATTGTGAATCCATTCTGGTTTCATTCCAAACCAGCCAGAACTCTACAGGAGCTATCCAAGGTGCTGAACCTTTTCAGCCTGTCAGTGGCGTGAAGGTTGTCACACAGAGGGGGGCCGGGATCTCTTCTCGATCATCCCAGAGTGCAGGACACAGAACAATAGGCTCAAGTTACAGGAAGCCAAATTCTGGCTGGACATCAGGAAAAACTTCCTGACTGTTAGAGCAGTATGACAATGGAACCAGTTACCTAGGGAGGTTGTGGTCTCTCCCACACTAGAGGCCTTCAAGAGGCAGCTGGACAACCATCTGCCAGGGATGCTTTAGGGTGGATTCCTGCGTTGAGCGGGGGGTTGGACTTGATGGCCTTATGGCCCCTTCCAATTCCACTATTCTATGATTCTATGATCTGTAGCTTAATCACTGCTCCCTTGCTTGGGGATTAAGCATAGGATAGTTCAACCATCTTCTAAAATTGCCATGTCAGAGTTGTGCGCTGGTATACCTGCCTCTGCCCCTTTTACTGTCAATTCACTACACTCTGACAAGGTAAAAGATTTGACCTCTACTAGTTCATATTCAGGGGTGGTTGTAGTGGTGGTGGCCCTTGCAATCCTGAGGATTCATCACTTTCAGAAGTTATAGTTAGCCAGAGCACTTCCCTAGACTTAATCTTTCAATTAGGCTGAGAGCAGTCCTATGTAAATTAATCCCATTCACTTCAATGAGCCTACTCTGTGTAGGAGTACCACTGGATACTGTCCTGAGACCCATCTCTCTGGAATCCAAAAATGGTCAAAAACAGCCTGGCACCCTCCTGAGATTTTAGACTACAAGACCCATAAACCCCAGCCAGGAGGCCAATAATTGGGGATGATGAGCATTTGTCCAAACATAACAGTCATAGACAAAAAAGAAAAACACACATACCTCATCGACATAGCAATACTGAATGACAAAAATGTTGTTGAAAAGGAAGAGGAAAAGAGAAAAAAATACACCACTGGCCATGGTAGTCAAAGAACTATGGCAACAGGAAAAGGTCACAATTATTCCATTGGTCACATCAGTCACCAGCATCACATCAAAAAACTATACAGAAAACCGGGCCCAGTCAGAAACTGGGCCTACCAAAATACATCCACACCAACATCCAGAAAGCAGTCATACTTAAATCATGCTCAATTGTCAGGAAATTCCTGAATTTGTAAAAGACAGCATGAGTTGGTAATGCCTGTCATGTCTGTCTAGAAAAACTGCCATGAGCGAGAAAGAGATTAATAATAATAATAATAATAATAATAATAATAATAATAATAATGATGTATTTTCTGGAATTCTAGGCATCAACGCAGCAGGTTTCCAGCATGCAGAACTACATTTGCCCACACACCAATATGAGTTCACCCCCCTTAATGGCTACACTACAAATGAAGGACTAGGTCATTTGGCAACCCTCAGCCCAGCCCACCACCATCCATGCAAACTTTTTTTGTCCTTCTCTGCAAAGGCAGCAAGCCATTGTGCTTGGCACTTCCAGAGGTCAGATGGCAGGTGCAATCTCTTTTCTCCATTCATAAAAAGGGTCTCCATTCCTAATTGCAATTTAGTGGGCAAGCAAATCCAGGCTGGGGAAGGAAGGAATGCCAAGGCGGACTCCTCAAATTTTGGCTGGCCATGGTTGCTGGCCAAAATAACCCCTTGCCATTGACCCTAACCCTCCCCTGTGGTGTCCTGCTGTTCTCCAAGGCCCAGGGTGACAGGAGGGAGTGCCCCCACCCTGGATTCTCTGAGATCTGGATAAGGACAGGGGCTTTCACCAGAGTAACAAACATTGCTCACATACAAGGTCCTCCTGCTAACGAGTGCCAGAGGATCTTAGAAAAGACGAGCCTCGGTCTGATCTGTCATCCTTTCTTATGCTCTTAATGCTATGTGCACACTGTGAATGTGGGTACTGTGGTACTGGCCATGTTTCTCACACCAAAGTGATAATGGGGAGAACCCTTGATTATCCAGAGGGAGAGCTGCTCTATCGTTTCTTCCCCTCACTCTTGTTCCCAACTGTGAGTGAGTGTATGGGGCGGGGGAAAGAGTTTCAAAGGTTTGTCTGTTTTGAATCTCCTCCCTTTATCTTCTATGCGTTACACAGAGTGGGAACAAAGTGAGCTTCTTTCAAATCACACACATTGAGGTATACGCAGCCACCCTCAATGACTACTTATATGCACCTGTAGCTGAGATTTCACTGGCTACTGCTAGGGCAAGTTGCAATCCTATCCCCCTTCCAGTTAATTTTCAAGGTATCTCATTATGCATTATCCTACAGAAGCCCCCCACCCCACCCTTGCCATTACCGTGAATATAGTTACACATTTCCACAGGCCAGACCAACTTTAAGAAGGAAAGACTGAACAAGAGAATGGTCCACACTACCTTGAGCAATGTCTGCAGACAGTGAAAACAAGGAGTACACAGTGCTATTGAGCCACCTTTTGTTTTGTTTTTTGCATGGATGGATGCATATATATATATACATTCCAAATATAATAGAGTTGCAGTGCTGGAAACGCACCATTCCAAACGAAAAATGCGTCTTACAAAAGGTGTTCCCTGCCCCCCATTCCAAAGCGGCATGGAAGGCAGGTGGAAGTCAAACAAGGAGAAGAGCTTTAAGGGCCGTAATGCTTGCCTCGTATGTTATTATATAAGCAGCACCATCTGTGTTGGGGTGGGAAGTTGCGCACCACTAATCTATGTGTACGGCACTGTCCTAAACTTTTCCACCAGCAGCAGGATCCAGAAATTATTAGCATTTGCGGCTAGGCATAGACAAACTTAAAGCAGCATAGCCAAGCCATTTGCCAAAGCTGCTCAAATTTGTAGGCTCCAGACTGGACAGAGATGGTAGAGGGAAGCATCGCCCCACCAGAACCTACCACTAGATAGGTTTGTTCCAAGGACTGGATGCACCTTTTTTTTTTTTCTTAGTCCCACAAACAGAAGAAAGTTTGTTTGTTTTTAAATCATTCTCCTCAGCTCTCCCCTCCAATGTATCAACCATCCTGCATGCCCTGGAGTGACTCTGGTTTCTCTTCACTTCTAGTTATTCAACACATGAACTAAAGGTCAAATATATCAGGATGAACCCCAAGAACACCACCATGAGTGCAGGACACAGAATAATGGGCTCAAATTACAGGAAGCCAGATTCCAGCTGGACATCAGGAAAAACTTCCTGACTGTTAGAACAGTACAACAATGGAACCAATGACCTAGGGAGGCAGTGGGCTCTCCCACACTAGAGGCAGCTGGACAGCCATCTGTCAGGGGTGCTTTGAGGTGGATTCCTGCATTGAGCAGGGGGTGGGACTCAACGGCCTTATAGGCCCCTCCCAACTCTATGCTTCTATGAAAATGAAGCCAGGGGAGAAGGTGGAAGAAGTTTCACGTGTGACACACTCACACTCCTTCAACTCCATTGCAAAAGCCACCTAATGTGCCCCCTTTGCTTTATGGGTTCTGCATAGTTTACTTTGAAAAGACATGTTTTACTAGAGATAAGGGGCGGAAGGTAGCCTTGCTTTTTAACTTGGCCATAAATTCACCTCAACTTTGTTTTCAAACATTTGTTGGGTTTCATTTTCCTCCTTCCTCCAGCCTCTCAATTGAAGGCAGAATTTATAGCTTGTCAGATTTAATCATTTTGCAGCAGGAAAAGATTCTTTTTAAACCCCTCAGGATAACACAGACTTGCCAGAAAACTATCCATGAGAAAGTTGAGTTGCACTCTGAAAGAAGAGGTTGAGAGCAGACAACAATCGGATGCCCAGGTAGCCACATAGGGCAAGCTTTGCACTCAAAAAGGCCAGGCAAGCAACTGAAATACAAACTCCAAATGTGGGTAAAGAGCTCTTTGAAGACTTTCCTCATTGGCACAGAGAGATCAGGAGTAGAAGGGATATGCCGTACATGTATTTATTCATTCATTCATTGCATTTTTATGCTGCCCAATAGCCGAGGTTCTCTGGGCAGTTAGAACCCATAAAATACAAGAGATCAAATTAAAACCATAAAATACTAGAGATCAAAGACATCTCTGACTCCCTTCAGGGTTACCCTCGTGGGTTTTAATCTTTGTATATCGTTTTAAAGTGTTTTTATTTTATGTGAACCGCCCAGAGAACTTCGGCTATGGGGCGGTATACAAATGCAATAAATAAATAAATAAATAAATAATTTTCAGCAAACGTCCAAGGAGGGCTTTAGTGTGACAACTAATTTTGCCTTTTAAACTATACAGTAGTTTTAACGTGTTTACTGTTTTTAATGTCCTTGTTTCTTATTGTTAGGGGGCTTTATAGTTTTAAATTGTTAGAGACCACCTTGAAGGCTTCTTTTTTTTTAGCAAATAAGGTGGCATATAAATGTTAAGATTAAATAATAAATTAACATGAAGGTATTGTTGATGATGACCATCAGGATTGGTGGGTGGCGGTAGAGTTTCAAGGGATTCTATAAGAATGGCTATTGGAGTTGCCACATTAGTCGTCGTATCCAATGCCGTTCTTTGGCTTTCTGCTCTCCTGCTGGGATCACATAGGGTCCACCTTCCCACACTCAGGAAGCCCAGTCACTTCTAGTCTACCAGACAAATCCGTCACGTCGTTGACTTAGGATGGTGCATCATGCTGGGCCTAGCGAGGAAACGGGATCTCACCTTCAAAGGCAGTTGGTTTCACAGTGGCCTGTATAGGCTTAAGTGGTATGTTGCCCACGACCAGCTCTAAAGGTCTGAATTTCCCAAGGAAAACAGGTGGCACAAAGCCCAGCCTTTTGTGTCATGGTGTTCTTTTGAGGGTTATATTACTAATTGTTCCTGTTACAATGAAGCAAGATGTACTACAAAAAAATAGGAAAGAAAATTGCCTGAGCTGTATCCACTGTTCAATTCTGCAAGTCAAACTGACAGTCAGCCACAAGCATATTCCAGTGCATTAGGACTCCCCTTCTTTTCCACATCAAGAGCTTTTCTACATGAGGTATTTATTGGACATTCAGCCTTCTTACTCACGGTTGTTTACAGGTTCTTTAGAAGATGACATGACCCTCTAGTTTCACTTCTGTTTTTTAAAAGCACTCTTCTGGATTTTTTTAGAGCAGGGAAAATGGAATATTATTATTAAAAGCAAAAGAAAACGTATTTTCCTACTTGGTAAGAGTTTTATTCTGCTATAGCACTGTGCCACTTAGAAGGTTTGTAGCGGAAAACCCAGAAGGGAAAAGTGCTTCGTGTAGAGCTCGGAGCTTGATTTTGCGACAAAACTGAAAGGAGACAGAATGGATTAACAGCCTCATGTAGAAAAGTTCTTTGTCTAGTTCGGAGGATTAGCAATGAAGGCAATACCAGTGGTTACTTTTCTTTGAGCTTTTCTAACACTTTCCCTGAAAACATTAATAGGGAATTTTGCCCATAGAAACATTCTACTCTTCCCCCTGCCCCATTTTTAAGGAATATCAGGGCCTTTTACCCATGAACTCTCAAAACACACTCCTACCTGTCAGGATTCAAGCACAGAAGGGGCCCTGAGTTTGGGGGCTGAGGGAGCTTCGGCTATTGGGTGGTATTCCTGGGCAAGGTCCTTGGCGGGCCAGCTCCAAACACTCTTGGATAAGACTGATTATCTGGATCCATTTCAGTTGGGTTTCAGTTATGGCTTTCATGCAGAAACAGCCTTGGTTGCCCTGTATGATGATCTATGTCGGGAGAAAGACAGGGGGAGTGCGACTCTGTTGATTCTCCTTGATCTCTCAGTGGCTTTCGAAACCATCGACCATGGTATCCTTCTGGAACGTCTGGCTGAGTTGGGAGTGGGGGGCACTGCATTGCAGTGGTTCCGCTCCTACTTAGCAGCACGGCTCCAGAAGGTGGTGCTTGGGGGACATTGCTCGGCCCCGTGGACTCTTCGGTATGGGGTTCCGCAGGGGTCGGTCTTGTCCCCCATGCTGTTTAACATGTACATGAAACCATTGGGTGCGGTCATCCGGAGTTTTGGAGTGCGCTGTCATCAGTACGCTGACGACACGCAGCTCTACTGCTCCTTTTCATCCACATCAGGTGAGGCTGTGGATGTGCTGAACCGGTGCTTGGCTGCGACAATGGACTGGATGAGGGCTAATAAACTGAGGCTCAATCCAGACAAGACTGAGATGCTGCTGGTGGGTGGTTCCTCTGATCGGATGGGGGGTGTTCAACCGGTTCTGGATGGGGTTGCACTCCCCCTGAAGGAGCAGGTTCGTAGCTTGGGGGTTCTCCTAGAACCATCTTTGTCACTTGAGGCTCAGGTGGCCTCGGTGGCACGGAGTGCTTTCTACCAACTTCGGTTGGTGGCCCAGCTATGCCCCTATCTGGACAGGGATAACCTAGCTTCAGTTGTCCACACTCTGGTAACTTCCAAATTAGATTACTGCAATGCCCTCTACATGGGGCAGCCTTTGAAGACGGTCCAGAAGCTGCAGCTTGTGCAAAATGCAGCAGCCAGATTGATAGCTGGAACAGGGAGATTTGAGCATGTAACACCGATTCTGGCCCGCTTGCATTGGCTGCCTATATGTTTCCGAGCCCAATTCAAAGTGCTGGTCTTAACCTATAAAGCCCTACATGGCTTGGGACCGCAATACCTGATGGAACGCCTCTCCCGACATGAGCCTACCCATACACTACACTCAGCATCTAAGGTCCTCCTCTGAGTGCCTACTCCGAGGGAAGCTCGGAGGATGGCAACGAGGGACAGGGCCTTTTCAGTGGTTGCCCCCTGACTGTGGAATGATCTCCCCGCTGAGGCTCGCCTGGCGCTAACGTTGTTATCTTTTCGGCGCCAGGTCAAGACTTTTCTCTTCTCCCAGGCATTTTAACAGCATTTAACAACGTTAAGTTTGTTTTTAATGGACCCCAGAATTGTTGTTTTTAAATGGATACTGTTTTTATACTGTTTTTATGTTTGTTTTTTTAAAATTGTATACTTTTAATGTTTACTATTTTTAATGTTGTAAACCGCTCCAGAGAGCTTCGGCTGTGGGGCGGTATATAAATGTAATAAAATAAATAAATAATAAATATAAAAATGTAATAAGTAAATAAATAAATTCAGCTGTGCGTGCCACCCTCAAATAGGATGCCTGGCATCAGTTCCCACATACTAGAGCCCAGTGTCACAGTACTGGGAAGAGCATGAAAAAAATATTCTGCAGTTTCCCAGAAAGGGATTAAATGATGTGGATTACTTACTATTTTTCATATTCACAGGCAAGGCAGGGCGGTTGGAACAAAGATACAGGGGTGGGTTGCTCCCCACCGCCACCCTCATCTTTCAATGCAGAACTGCCAGGGGGCAATTCTGAGCAATATAATCTTGGGTATGGAACAAGGGCATAGCAATTATCCTGTATTAGTTAAACCATAGTTTAAAGGATGCAATTTTAGCAGTTACTTCTATGCATCCATTCAATCTAATATGCATTTTGGTGTATTAAGTTGCCCATTGCCTAGCATCAACAAGAGCAACTAGGAGGCTGTCTATATACAGGGAAAGCCCTGTGGTGGCTGTGAATCTGTGCTGCATCAGTTATATTATGCAGATACAGCTTTTCAGCCACAGCGGGGCTTTCCCACGAAGCTGCGCGTTGAAGATGTTAGGGACTTACCCTGACTTTTTTTATTGGGAACGAGGTCAGTATGGCTCTTCGACCATCTGACGTTGTTCTAGGGCCAATCCATGGGCGGTCCTGGTGGAAGGCTACTGTTGATTGGTCACTTTTCACCAGGAAGAGGGCAGCTCCAGTACCCAGATAGTCACCAGAAACCCCACACTCCTTCCGTGGCTTCAGGATTACCCGACGCCACCATGGGTGAGTAAAACCAAGGGGTTTTGTGGGGAGGTGGCACCAACTCAGCACCATGAAGACAGGGACTAGGGGCAGGGGGCTGAGAGTCGGACCTACAACTGGCTTGGTAGCACCTGTAACCATTGGGAATTGTAGCCTCCTTAGTCAGGAACCTTCTCAAATTCACAAGCCTAACATCTAAGCCGTGGCAGGCCAGCGACAGCTTGCATCGACCACCTGAAAGCCTTAGGCCATTTCTACACCTGCCTGTTTTCCCGGGATCATCCCGAGATCATCCCTGTGCATCCAGGGTATCCCGGGAGCAGGCAGGGACGATCCCTCCATTTTCCTGGGACAATCCTTAGGTGTAGAAAGGGCCATAGACTGGGGTTTTGGCATGTGCCAGTGATTTCCACAGCCCTACCCTTCACCCAGTTAAACAACTTGCCGTTCCCAAGGGACACCCCTCGTGCAGATAAAGCCAAGTTTCAAAGGAGTGCGTTTCCACTGCCTTCCCTCGCAGCCGCCCGACACCTACTCACGGCCCTGCGATTGTTTGCTATCACTGGGCGATTGCATAATCTACAGCACATAACGTAAGAGCAGAAATAACAATGTTGCACTTAAAAACACATTTAAAATCCCAGGCTCAGAAATGATATGGGAACATACTGCTGAACATCCTTTTTTAATGCTATACATGTGGGACAGGAATCACTTCTCTCCCCCCATAAATATTTATTATTTATTATTTATTAATTTATTTACTAATTACATTTCTATACCGCCCAATAGCCGGAGCTCTCCGGGTGGTTCACAAAAGTTAAAAACATTCAAAGTATAAAACAACAGTATAAATACCACTCAAGCTAGAGCTGAAATGAAGATGAGAATCAGAATGAGTTTGCCAAGGCAGGGACAAGCTAGTCCATTATAGCCCACCTTCCCACTCGTTCTAATTCTCCTGCTTCAGGGTCAATAAGGAGATAGCAGCAGCTTCTGCAACGTTTGTGTCTGCTGTTTATAAAAAAGCTCAAGTTTTTTGCCATTTGCCCAGCTTTCCAGACCACTGGCAGTTGCAGTAGGCTGGCTGTAGACGGGGATTCTTGCCAAGTGGTTAGAACCAGGAGCACAGGAAATGTTGTGGATGAGGCCAAAAGGGAAACAAACCCATACACCAATCTGTTAGTTCGCAGTTGACATCAATAGGCCTCTAGTCTCTGTGTGGCAAATTTAAATGCTAGTACAAGAAATGTAAACATGCTTTTAGAGCCAACCCAAACCATCGGCAGCATCTGTGGCACCACCCTCGCAGGACTGTACCGCCACAGGTTACATAACTTAATTCCCGTATGGTAAAGTCTCCTTGCGCATGCAAAGCTAGTATGTGAGCGAGAAGGCCAGGCTAGATACTGACAAGCCCATATGCGCATACACAGGGCTACACTCTGTGGCCTGTTAGTTCTTCACCTTGGGAGGTGAGCAACAGTTCAAGCTGCTTCAACCATCACCAGCACCAAAGATGATACAGGGTTGTGTTTGATCCAAGTTGGGTTTGACCAATAACAGAACTACCAACTCAATCACAGCTTTTAAAACTCAGCTAAAAACTTTTCTTTTCCCTATAGCTTTTAAACATTGAGTTTGTTCTGACTCTATACTGTTAGCCTCACCCTACCCGGTGCCTGTTTACACTTCCCTGTGCCTGTTTGCATTCTCTTTCCCTCCTTATTGTTTACTACAACTTTATTAGATTGTAAGCCTATGCGGCAGGGTCTTGCTATTTACTGTGTGGTCTGTGCAGCACCATGTACATCGATGGTGCTATATAAATAAATAAATAATAATAATAATAATCTTCCGCCACCAGCACCAGTTAAGGAAGGCTGCAGTAGAGCACTTGGGAAATGCAGAAGCATTCAGAGTAAAGCACACCATTTATTTATTTATGCATTTATTGCATTTGTATTCTGCCTTTCCTCCCTACAAGGAACCCAAGGTGACAGACAGAATCCTCTTCCTCCTCTCCATTTTTATTCTCACAGCAACAAGTCTGTGAGGTAGGTTGGGTTGAGAGTCTGACTGGCCCAAAAGCACCCAGTAAGCTTCCATGGTGAAGCCAGATCACCCAAGTCCCAGTCAAACACTCTAACCACTACACCACACTGGGTCTCCACTACACCACATTTAGTTCTCTGAAGTCTTTCAACCCAAGATTCTGTGAGCAAAGATGGGAGAGAGGGCTTCCAGCCATGAAGTGGAGTGACTGTAAATCTATATGCACTAACATTCTCACACATGCATCCGTAAGGAGTTAAGATTCATGCTTGCTAGCTTAAAAGAAAAAGAAAAAGAGGGGGAGGGGGGAAGAATGCAGAGATAAAGAGGTGGAGAGAAGGAGAAGTTTTGCATGAGCTGTGAGAGTTACAGCTTGTTCCCGAAACCTAACAGCCTGAGCCTCGGCCGCTCGCAAAATACTAATCAGAGCCTGAAAGCTCAAACAATCAGGAGTGAAAGTCTCCTGGCAAGGTTCCTCCTGGAGACGTGGGGGCTGGTTTTGTTTACGACTTGAGAGGAAGTGGCAACTGCTCCTGTTTGTTCTTCTAGCGAAAGTTGTTGGGAGTGGAGGAGGGAGGGCGAAGTTGCTGTGCTTTCAGTGCTTTGGAGAAGAAGGGGGGGGAAGGAGAAGAAAATCTCTTTTTATTAGAAACACCCTGGAGATTTTGCCTTAGATTACTCCAGATTCGTAGAATCAAAGAATAGCAGAGTTGGAAGGGGCCTACAAGGCCATCGAGTCCAACCCCCTGCTCAATGCAGGAATCCACCCTAAAGCATCCCTGACAGATGGTTGTGCAGCTGCCTCTTGAAGGCCTCTAGTGTGGGAGAGGCCACAACCTCCCTAGGATTTGGCTTCCTCTTTTGTTTGTGGACACTCTGGCTGAACGTTAAGCTTGGTGGTGGTTTAAAAAATTAAAAATAACAGGGAAGAGGGAGGGAGGGAACGGGGAGGGAAGCATTTTAATGGCTGAAAGGAGTACGGCGGACATTCCTCACACCACTGCTCCTGTCCAAGACAGAGGGTCCCTAGAACTGGGGTGGAAGGGTAAAAATGGGGATATGACTAAGGCAAAGTGCCCTTGGGTACGGCGAGAGTGCATGCTACATTCTTTTCCACTCCCCATTAAGAAGTGGAAGCATTCAGTTCCAAATGCAAAGCAACCAGTCTGCTTGCCAGTTGGGTAGGTGCAATCCCCCTCCCATGGCCCTCCTCTGTGTGACAACCTTTCAAGTATTTGAAGAGTGCTATCATGTCCCCCCTGAGTCTTCTCTTATCCAAGCTAAACATGCCCAATTCTTTCAGTCTCTCCTGCCCTTCTTCCAAAGAACTCAAGGAAGCAAACATGGCTCCCTACCCCCTTTTATCCTCACAACAACCTTGTAAAGTAGCTTGCGCCAAGAGCGAGCAACAAAGACTCAGAGTCATCCAGTGAACTTCCTGGCTCAGTGGGGATTTGAACCAAGACCTCTATGATCATAGTTAGAAACTCTGGCCACTACACCACACACTGACTCTTATTTCTTTAATTTATATCCAGCCTTTCTTCCAAAGAATGGCACTCAAGGTGGCTAATAATATAATCCAGATTAAAAAACAACATCTTAATTAAAATATAATAAAAACAGCAAAACAGTGAAAACACAGCCATTAAAGAAATGAGCAGCACCAACCAATCTGAAAACCCTTCCAGCAACAGACCAGTTTACATGCCAAATGCCTGCCTGAATGAAGATGCATTTGCCTGTCGGCAGGAGGACGACAGAGAGGAAGGCCAGTCCGTCTCTCTCTGCAGGAAGTACCAGAACCTGGGAGAAGCCACTGAGAAGGCCTCTATTGCCAACAGCAGATGATGATATACACCAAAGTTCAATCTGAGAACCTCTAGAGTGGCAGACGTCAAGTGTTCTAGGCATAGAGAGCAAAAGTATGACCCCACAAACATCTCCATCTTTCAGTGGCTTTAGTCAGTTCCATCTATGGCCAAGGTTATTGTGCATATTTCTCACAATTCACTGCAGAAATGTAGACTCTCCTACCTGGTGCCCCAACTGAGCATTCTGAAAATCTCAGCTTTCATTTCACTCAGACAAGTTTCTACCTCTCGCAACTAGAAAGAAATGGAAGATTTCTAAGCCTAGGTTCCCCCCTCCTTCTATTTCCACCATCCTCCAATTAGCTTGCAAAAAGAAAAGGGGGGAAGCAGTCCATTCCTTAAAAACCTGAAAGGAAACATAATTATACCAAGGAAATACAGCCAAATATTTTTGTAACATTCCAATTTTGTGCATAGAACACATGTGGCCGGAAATATACGTATAGTAAGCAAACAGAGCGGGGAGGGGGGGTATACCAAATTGTTCCAGGATATTAGGCTTGTCTCATTTGCAAATTGCCACCACTCCTTTCTGAACCAAATAAATGTTTCAGAGGTTGCCACATATCACCTGCAAGGCATCATATCAGCAGTAGACAAGCCAATTTGCCCAGAAGTGTCAACAGACAAAAGTTGTAAAGGCAAAAAGGTGATCGTTGACCCTCTCCTACTTGACCCCAACATCATTGGGGTGCAATGGAGGAAAGTCAACCCAAATTATACTTCAGAGGACAAGCTACAAGCTGCAGAATTTTACATTCACTTATTTATTGCATTTCTATATAATAAAAGTGTTCCCAGATATCACGGGGAAATGGAGGGATCGTTCCTCCCTGCTCCTGGGATCCCCTGTGTGTCACGTGAACGCACAGGGATGATCCAGGGACGATCTCTGGGATAAAGACCGGTGTAGACATGCTCTCTGTCACAGGTCCCAGCCTTTGTGTGTGTATTCCGGCACAGCCCTTGGATGTATGTGCGGCTAGAGCCGTGAATGAGGCACAGGTGCAGCAAGGAACCTCCTCCGTGGAAGAGCACTTTTGGCTCACAGGCAATTCATTGTTTTGAACTGCACATGGGGTAGTCCTCCCATGGCACTCTAGTGTGTGCCCCCGGCATGGCGGTTGGGAATTACTGCCCTGAGGATTAGGGGAAAGGACTTTTCATTCTGGAAAAATAGAAACCCCCACAAATCTTCAGCCACGCGTTTGTCCTCCTCCAGACAAGGTGGGCTTGTTTAAACACGAAAGCCTAGATGCCTGATCCCTGAACAGTCTGGGGCCGTATGGTGCAGCGACAAAGTTGCTGCTAAGCAGGTCTGGGTCTAGTCAGTGGCAGGTAAGGAAGATCACCTGGGAAACCCCCGCTGTGCAGCACCTTAAATTCCACAATGGAAGAAAAGCAGGACAAACAGAACAAACCTGGCCATAGCAAAAAGCAGATAATGGCATATTTGTATTACGTAAACCCATCTGCAGACTCGAAGTTTGAATCTGGATGACTCACATTGCAAAAGGGCACATCCAACAGACCCCCCAACTCTGCCTCCCACATTTTCACAGCAAACTGGATGTTTGCAAACTGCCCAAACAGGAAACTTCTGCCTATAAATCATCACTTTCAATCCATTCCCCTCCTCTGGCTGTCTTCAAGAAAAATGGACCTGTGTAGTAGGATCATGTGGTGAAACCTTTGCTTTCTGGCCATGAGAAGAATGGGCAAGGTGTTCACTCTAGCGTTAACTGGGCAAGCCCCAAACACACATCCTCTTCCGACATTATACAGGATCCAAAAGCATTTAAGGGGTTAGAGCTTTCGCTTGCCATATAAAGAAATAATCTGCCATACCCGGTGGAAAGTAAAGGCAGTTTGCAACACATAGAAGTATCAAAAATGATTTCACAATGAATGGGGTACTTGCAAAGTTCTGCATTTGGTGAAAAAGACTCATAGAATCCTAGAATAGTAGAGTTGGATGGCCTATAAGGCCATCGAAGCCAACACCCCACTCATAGCTTCATCCCACCTACCTGTTTCCCTCGAATTATCTCCTACAGCGCTAAGCTGTCATTGTTGTTGTTGTTGCTAGCTAAATCACACCCCGGGCGGCAGCGCTCCTAAGATCCTTTGCATACCAGGAAAAGGGTTTAAGGGGGGGAATGTAAAAAAATCATTGAAAAAATCAACGGATGACCCAATCCAATTCAAATTTGGTATGCTTAAAGCTCTCCTTAATATCTATTACTGTGCCAATTTTGATGTCTTTATCTTTAAAACTTACGCAGATGTAAGTATTTGTTTAATTTGAAGCTTAAGAGTATCAAATCCTGCTCCTGCACCCCCAGTGGCCGCTCAAAAAACAACAAATGATTTGCTCCAAAACTAGTAGCAAAATAGGTCGGGTCTTTTGGCTTTATAGCACAATTAAAGCAGGGTGCATGGGAGTACGTCACAGTCAAAGCAGATTATAAACTGGAAAACTTCAGAGTACTTCACAATAAAAGCAGGTTATAACCTGGAAAACTTCGGAGTCCTTTGCACGCAATTCACAGTGATTGCACAGTATAACACTGGTGTGATAAAGCTCTCAGTGCAGGAATCCACCTTAAAGCATCCCTGACAGATTATTGTCCAGCTGTCTCTTGAATGCCTCTAGTGTGGGAGAGCCCACGACCTCCCTAGGTCATTGGTTCCATTGTTGTACCACTCTAAAAGTCAGGAAGTTTTTCCTGATGTCCAGACGGAGTCTGGCTTCCTGTAACTTGAGGCCCTTATTCCGCACCCTGCACTCTGGACTCATACCTTCAGTCCCTCCCTGCTCCCCAGTTCCCTTCCCTGCAAGACATCACAGCAGAACAAACCATGTGTGGGTGATTTAGCAGGGCCAAACTTAAGGCCGAATGCAGTGGGTATATGGGCCAACATGACCCCTTTGTACAAGAAGTAGCGAGTCACAGAAAAGGAAGAGGAGGAGATTGGGTGGCACATTTTATCTGGACTGTAATCATCTGCTGATGGGGAGAGTGGATGCAGGTCGTACTATGGTCACTTAGTCCAAATAGAGAGCGTAAGTGGCGGGAAATGGGGCTGCTTTTATCGGAAGACAAAAGAATCGGGGAAGGGAGGAGATTTTCCTTCAGTGTGTCCTCAGCCAGACACAAGATTAGAATGGGTGCCTAGCCCTGAAGGCCTCACAGTCTCCTCCTTTTCACAATGCACATAATCGGTTTTAAAAACCTGGGAATGGGCCAGCCTACATAAAATAGTATTAAGTCTTGGAAGTTCCCAGCTGAGCACTTATAAAAAGGGGAAAAAAGAATGCAGAGATGTTACCAATAGAAAGGCTGAAATGAAGTTTGCTTATTTGAGTCCAAGAATGTTCTGCCAATTGTAGAGCAAGAACAATGAATGAGTGCCCTAGATACCACGGTGCTGCATAAACTAGTACCCAAGCAACACCAGCGTTCCCAAGAAGTACTCTCCAATTCCAGCAGTGGAGCAATGCTGCCACCTAGTGGCAATAAGCTGGTTACTACTTTAACGGTGATCTCTCCAAAGCGGTTTCCAGACGAGGAGGCTGTGTTAACCAGTCGCAGCAAAAACAAAGCGTCTTGTGGCACCTTCAAAGAGTAAGACACACTGAATAGATTAAAAAACAACCAGTCAGACATTCGGGAACTAGTGGGAGAATATTTCAGTTTCTCAGAAGACTCCACCGCTGAGCGAAACACAGCCATTCATAAAGACGGTGATTTTACAAGGGAGGTTCCAGCACAAAATGCTGAATTAGAACCTATCAAGGTGTCTCAGTCTGTTTTGGCTTGAACAGAGACAATGGTTTTGAGACAATCTAGAGTAGTTAGAGTAAATCTATCACCAGTTACTTCTGTTAGGGTCACTACGCCTATTTTGCAAATATTCAAGTTTTAATTGAATTAGAAGGTACAGTCCCATGCTTTTACATTTCTCCCCATAGTGTGTGTGTGTGTGTGTGTGTGTGTGTGTGTGTGTGACACACTTCTGCTAATTGAGACTAACATTCCATGAAACTGACAAAGTGAAATATATTCCACTTTGTAGGGCTTACATGCTGTAATAAATGTGTTCCTTGCTAAGCCACCACAGGACACAGAGAACCCCAAAACAAATTCCAGAAAGGCAGCCCATGGCAACCCTACAGCAATGACTGAATCTGCTCAAGAACTGTGACAAACAAGCCGGTCGTCTCCTCCTACAGAACCGTTTGCCATGCTGGAACCAATTCACTCACCCAAAATTGGCCCTAGTGTATAGTAAATCCCGCACACATTGCCGCTGGCTGCATGAGCGAAACAATTCTCTGACTGCTTCCTTAAATAGCCTGGCTTTATGTATTCATTATTCATTACAATTATCTATGTTCTGCCTTTCAGATACAAACCCTTCCAAGGTGGCCTCCAAGATAATTACATTTTTAATTAATACTTTACTGTAAAATTTCAACGAAACAAGAAGAGAAAAAATGTAGCTACATAAAGGTTAATATATCAGCTTCAATGCATGCATATTAAATGTGTGTGTGTGCGCGCACACACACACACAGCTTTCTAGGAATTATACATAAACTTCAACAAAAGCAGACCCAATATCCACATATTTATCCATTCACAAGTGGGGCCTAATGTTGAAAACCTGCTCAAATGTTGAAAACATAGTTAGGTGCTCAATCCATTGCATTATAGGTAAGCATTTATCATTCCAATGTTGTACTATTAGTCTTCTGGCTGCCATTTATGTTGACTGCACATTAACTTCCAGAAAGCAGGTAGGTAATTTAAGAGGAGATGCACATTAGTAAATATTAGTGAGTGTTCCAATACAAGGTTTAGCTGTATAACAACCTCCTCCCAAAGAGGGGTGACTACTGGGCATTGTCAAAATAAAAGAAGTATTCACTGCATTACACCTCCATCAATGAGCTGACTTAGACAAACCCTTATTAAAGCCAAGGTACATTGGCTTTATATAATCACACAACAAACAATATTAAAACATAACAATTCATAAGGATTCTTTCACATAGCAGTTGCCAAGAGAGGTTCGCCAACTTAACCGTCTTTCTGAATTTAAAAAAGCTATAAAGGCTGATGTCTTCCGGCAAGCCTACTCAGTTGAATTTTAAAATGTCTGGCTGTTATTTCAATAACGTATTAGTTTTATATGTTTTTAATCAGTTTTATATATTTTATAGTATTTTTATATTTGATGTTGTTCCCCGCCTCAATCCAGAGAGAGAGGCGAGTAAGAAAATAATAATAATAATAATAATAATAATAATAATAATAATAATAATAATTTTTTAAAAAGACCCTGTGGGGGAAGGAAGGAAGGGGCAGTTCCAGTGAAGCAGGCTCTGAGGTGTTCTTTGCCTGCTTGGTTCCCTCCCTCTCTGTTGAGTTTTGGCATGCAAAACTCTGACGCTCTTCAAGACGTAATGAAAATTAATCTAGCTCGCTGACAATCAGATGACTCCTTCACCATGCCACCTGCTACAATATACACTATAGATTCACCCTGGGCTTAAAGCCAGTTTTGGTTCATGTGAATTGGCCCATCTTCTGGACTATCAACATGACAAATAGCATCAAGACATCTTAGTTATAGCATGATCCTACTCGGAGATAATAGCTTTAAGCACACCTAAGTCTGCAGAGGGTTGCACTCTTCCCCTTTCATTTCCTTTATCTCCAAATAACCAGAACAATGGAAGTGAGGTATAAAATAAGGCAGAAGTGGACAGGAGGTCGACCCATTGGCAGACCACTGGCCAATTTCTAGAGAGCCACGTAGGGCCCACTAGTATTCTTGGAAAGAGTGCAGGTTTAGGAAAGGACAGATCCAGCCAGGTCCTTCTCGGATTCTTAAGCAAGAGGGCATACTCACAGTCACTTAACACCGGTTAGCAGTTAAGACAAACTGAGTATTTAATAAATTAATATCCTGCTTTCCCTCTCCCAAAAAAGGAGTCACTCAAAGCAGCTTATAAAATAGTGTGAATGCTTGCTTCCTAAAGCTCTCTTCAGGTGTTTGTCAAGGATGGCTTTACGGGGACACGTGCTCTGACCGCCTCATTCCCAACATCTCTGGGTTGATGGTGAAGGTCTGTAAGGTCAGTGTAAATGCATTTGGCTGAGCACTTACACTGCTCCGTGTGACGGGGTCCTGTGACCACATTCAACTAAATGCAGTTATGGCACACTCTGAAGACCTTCTCCACCATCACGGGGAAGTCGGGAGGAGGGGGCAGAGTGTGGTGGTGTAGTGGAGCCAGGGCTCATAGGGACCCTGCACTGGCACTTTTTTATTAGCAGGGACCATGACATTATCTGCCACCCCCCTCAGAATTCCCTGTTCCTCTGGAGCTTAGCTGCAATCCTTGCAGTAGCTGGGGGTGCGTAGGGGGAATTAATGTTTCCAACAACAATATATTGTCCCCTGTTGTAAACAGTGGAGGCTGTGAAGGGGAATCAGAACCAGCTAGAACTCTAAAAGAACTATCCAAGGTGTTGAACCTGTTTTGAGGGCTGGGGCTCAGCACCTTGGTTCTGACAGAAACCCAGAGCAGATTCACTGCCCCATGACATCATCAGAGCCACCAGCCAACACTGGTTGTAATGTGAAGCATTTGGAGATATCTTGGCCTTGAATAGGCAATGAAGACCCATTCACTTTACAAAATGGCTCGGGGCCAGGCTATCTATAGGAACGCCTCCTCCCATATGTATCTGCCCAGACCCTAGGGTCATCCTCAGGGGGTCCTTCTCCATGAGCTCCTTCCAAAGGAAGTGAGGCAGGTGGCTACCAGGAGGAGGGCCTTCTCTGCTGTGGCACCCTGGCTGTGGAATGAGCTCCCTAGAGAGGTTTGCCTGGCATCTACACTATATTCTTTGAGATGCCAGGTGAAGACCTTTTTATTCTATCAGCATTTTAACAGTCTATAAATTTTATTTTAACTTTGCTGTTTTAAATTTATATTTCAAATTTGAATTTCTGCATTGCTACTGATTTTATCCTGGTTGTGCTTTTATATTGTATTTTGTTTTTATATTGGTTTTTATACTGTTTGTTTTATACTTTGAAAGCTTTTAATTTTTGTGAACCACCCAGGGAGCTTCGGCTATTGGGCGGTATAAAAATGCAATAAATAAATAAATGACCGGCTCCTGGTGAAAACTGCTAGAAGTGGTTTACTGAAGTGGGTCAACACATCTGCCTGCAGTTTTGGACTCTCCTTGGGGGTGTGGTTATGGGGATGGCCGTGATGAGCACCTGCACTTCAATAGTTCCCATGGCACCACTGGTGGGGCCAGAGCACACCTCCATAGATGTAGCAAAGCCTTCTTTGGTGAACACCTGAAGAGGGCTTCTATTTAATACACATCTGTGGGTTACAGGGCTTCTATTGATCCTTTCAATAATCCTGCCACACAAGTCTCAAGTCAGCCCAGGGCTAAAGAATTCTAGATCCTATCCTGTTGAAACTGCAGCATGTAAAAAGTGTTTTTTTTGGGGAGGGGGGATTTTTATTGTTATTCTTTTAAAGTCAGCATTTTCACTTTGTGTGACTGAAAAAATCAATACCAGTGAAGGATTCAAGTTTATTCTAATTCACCCTCTCTCCATTTAAACACTGTAATATAATCTCCATGCAGCCATTACAACATATTCACACACTATTGTAGCAAGCCTAAATTACAGATGTCAGCCATTTGCATTGGATCCAAAATATAGCAAAACATCATAGCTTAGCATCCAAATAGGCTGCCACGTATAATAGTCAGAGGAAGTTTAATGCCCCCACCCAGCTTACTAATAGCTGCTATCCCCCCACCACTATTTCCACCACCTCAGCAGCAGCTCCCTGTCCTCGGTGAATTGGTCACTCAGTTGGTTTTCAGTCACCACACGCTGCGAATTTTGCACATCACTGGTCAAACCATACTGAGATAGAAAATGGGCACTTAAGCTCTGGGCAAAGCTGACTTCCATAGGAAGGAAGTTGTCAGCGATGGAGAAATACATTGGCTGTCGCACACATAGTGCTTATATGCCTCAGCCCAGAGGCAGAGCTGAAGAGAACATATTACTAAAGGCCTGCAGCCAACAATGCCATGGGCTATTTTGAAACCAGTATAAAACAGAGCCCCTCTCTCCCTCCCTCTCTCTCTCTCTCTCTCTCTCTCTGGGCACTCTTTTCCTACAAACAGCACACAGCCTCTTTCATATCCCTGTGCCTTGCCTGAGGTTTCTTCTCCTCCTTCCAAACTAGCTGCAGCTAACAACTTTCAGAAGTTCTGAAAGAACTTCTTCTTTCCTGCCTCAAAGTCACCAGCCTCTCCCATACCTTGTCCCAGCAGCACCTCTCTTGTCCCTAGAATTTGTACGAGTTCCATTTCCAAACCAAATTGATCTTTCCAGTGCCCTCACAGCAGCTTTGCTGAGTTTCAGCATTCTGTTCACACAATGGCCAACCAGCTGCCTGTGGGAAATTCAGAAATGGGTCATGAGTGGAAAGGCACCTTCCCGTTCATACTACCCAGCAACTAGTGCATACAGGCATCCTGCCTTGAATACTGAAGGTAGCATATAGTCATCAGGAATGGTGGCCAACGATAGATCTTTACTGACATGTTATGACATCACAGCAGTTCAGCCAATTGCAGTGAGAGGGCAGGACAAAGCTGGCAAATATTATGTTTTTATTTAAAGAAAGGTTGTCTGCTTGCCTGCAAGTGCTTTATACATAGGACTACCAATGAGAAGGGTAGTCCATCACCACAAAACTCGCACTTTTACAAGTCATGCATGGAGCCAGCCCAAATGTTACTAGAAAGCAGAAATAGGGGAAACCAGTAGCTTTCACATCCTCTTTCAACTCCTTCAAGGCATTGTGCAAAACGGGGAACTCATATCTGAGAGTAAATGTGTGTGACAGATATATTACAATTATGGTACAGAGACTGCTGGACCACATACATGAGAGCCATGGAGGAAATATGCAATGTCCCCCTTTTACAAACCACCTAAAGCGTGGATGCATGAGCTACTTGCACATTCTCCTTTGCCATTTCCTGCACAGTAAATTAATTGATGGCAGACCCAGCAATATTTATTTTTATTTATTGCATTTATATCCCACCTTTTTTCCTCCAAGGTACCCAAGGCGGCATACATAATCCTCCTCCTCTCCATGTTATCCTCACAACAACCCTGTGAGGTAGGTTGGGCTGAGAGTGTGTGAATGGCCCAAAGTCACCCAGTGGGTTTCCATAGCCAAGTGGGGATTAGAACCCAGATCCCCTGACTCCCAATCCATCACCTTAGCCACTACACCACACTGGCTCTAAAATGAAGCAGCAGCTATGGGGCTGCTCTAAATAAGTGATTTATAGCACATTCATGACTGGCCACTCATGGAAGTTTGCAGGTCAATTAGAAGATGTCGCCAACAGCTAGTATGTCTCCTGCAGTTTCCCCTGGTAATTCTGTGTTTTAAAAACATAAGAGATAATTCAGCATCTAATTTATGATGGATTTATTCCTCCACTAGATGGCGGTGTTTCATTGAAAAGAATAGGCTGAATTTTCAATTCAAAATCATGTGGTCACTGTTGGTCACTGCCATTGTGAATGTGAAAAGATCCAAGACCTGGACAGGAATGGTTCACAGGTCACACTAAGTCATGGTTCATATGACATTCTAAGCCATAATGTTTAGCTCAAAATGCTTAACCACCATGGGTTGTTGGTGTGTCATCTGAACAAGGGCCCTGTATTGTAAAGCTTGGTTTCTAAGGGCTAAGTGAATTTATACTCCAAAACTGGATGCATTGCAGGTCATTCTGAAATATGGCCTGGGAATATAAGATGGTGTGTTCTCTTTAATGGGGTAATAGACTTGTAGGATGCTTAGAGTCTCTTCATCTGCCAAGCTATGCAGCAGGGAAGGGGAGCTGTTATCACACACACCCCAAGTCTCCGAATCTGACCCAAGAGGCTCTTCCTTCCCCCTTTCTCTCATACCCCCTTCCGCCCCACTTGCCATTGCCTTTTGTTCTGACATTTATCGGACACGTGATTTATGGAACGTGATTGTTTGCATTCTGGCTTTTTCCTGTAAGCTCTCCACATTTCCAGAGTGCTTTAATTATCTCTGGGAGTCTTTGCTGGCCTTAATTTCTTTCTGGAGGTCTTTGGAGGTCCTTTGGAAAGTTCTTCAGGCATCCTTGTTATGCTGTGTTGCTCAACATTCATTTTTGATTGATTGATTGATTGATTGATTGATAGTAGATATTAGGACCACTCGAACACATTTCTGATTTAATCAGCAAAGTAATGTTTTATTTATTTGTTAATCTGTAAATCATCCTTTGGCTCTCCTTACCCTTTTCTTCAGTCATGGAATTCCTATATATGTATGTGTGGCGGGCTGCAGCTGGGATTACTGAAAGGGCAACTTTGAGTTAGATTTTATTTATTTTTTGCCTTAGAATTTGGGATGGTATCTGAATTTTATTGTTGGCTCAGTCTGTTAGTTTCTAGCTGAAAATGGAAATTATTTATTTTTGGTTCAATCTGTCCCATCTGTTTCACAGGCATCTTTTGTTCCATCATGATGGAATCGGATTTTTTTTAAACCAGAATTTCATTCTACTTGCAATAATTTGAATTACCGCAAATGCCGTAATACACCTTAACTCATGCGTATTAGTGATTTTGCACAAGTTTGCATTAGCACTAATGCAAATTAACCCAAATTCCCACCCCCAAATGTGAAAATCCAAGCCCCACGTCCCCAGAATCCATGTGACTCAGAAAAGCTGAACTGTTCTTGAATCCCCAGGAAGGATTTATAGAAATCTGAACTCATTTGAATCTGTTGTTGATTTCTGAAACATCCCTACCTAAAGGCCTTTCAGTTCTGCCCGCCCCCTTGCTGAGTCTGCCACTCACAAGTGCTGCTGCTTCATTTATTTTAAAGCTATTTTTAAACAAAAACAACAAAGGAACAAAAGAAAGGAAAATATGTATTATAACTACATACATTAACTATCTTCATGAAAGTCAATGCATCATCATCATTAGTAGTAGTAGTAGTAGTATTGGTATTAGTATCCCACCTTTTGCCCAATACTGGGCCTCAGTAAATAGAGCTCCATCTTTGGATCATGTACTGTTCTTCCATCAAGAATCCTCCATGAGAAAAGGTTGAGCATAGCTCCCCCTCAGCTGGGCTCCAGCACACGCGGAGATGAATTTTTCATTGTCCATTTTGTACAAGCCACTTGATACAGTGAGTCATTTGATGACTATTTCCCAAACAAGCGATGTTCGCTTTCAGGGGCTGCCGATATCCATGTGATTTTTGCATGAACTAGATCTCAAACACAGCATTCAGCCCACAAACGCCTTCCTCTGTGTCCTCTGTATTGGCTACGTAAATTCCAAGAAGCCTCCCTCGGTTCCCAGGTCAGACTCTTCTTTTCCACATGGCATAACTATCAGATGTTGCTTAAACCTCTCATATATATCACTGGCAAGAGATTTCAGCTCACGTTCCATTTTCACTAATCCCATAAACTCGTTGTCCAGCCCTGGTGTGCTTCCAGTCAGAGGGGTTCCTAGCACTGCCCATCCAAAGGGATGCTGCAGCCACTCCATCTTCACTTTTTTAATGGGTTTTCTGGGAAGAAACTGTGGGAAAACATGAGAGGGGTTACAAATGGAAAACATCGTCGTCTGGACCACCCCACAATATTCTGTGAATGAAGCAGTGTAAGCCTCATCTGCAAGCACCCTGGGTGGCACTAGAGGGCATGATTTTCATATTTAATATCAAGCATCACTAGGTGGCAGCAGAGACCATCATCTGCAGACGGGAAAGCGTGTGTGTGTGTGTGTGTGTGTGTGTTTGTGTGTGTGTGTGTGTGTGTGTGTGTTCCCTGTATTCCTTCAGTCAAAAAAATAAATAAACGTAACACATCTCTATAGTGGTTATTATCATGCCTGTGCAGGTTGGCAAGATAGAACATGGTGGAATAGGCAATCAAGAAGGGAAAGAGGGAGATAGATATAGATATATAGATATAGATATATTATTCTGGTCCCCTCCTCCTCTTTCCTTATCTTCCATGAAGTCTTTACTCCACTTAAAACAGTATTTATTTATTTATTTATTTATTGCATTTCTATATTGCCCAATAGCCGAAGCTCTCTGCATACAAACAAAAATAATCCAGCCAGGAGCAATGAGTGAAAAAAAAAGGTATGCCAAGACCCACAAAGTGGTGTTTTTTTTTTACTATTTTGAGAGCACACATACACACGTATTCCCACAAAATAGTCACTGCATCTCGCTCACTGCTTCCCCAACCTTCCTTCTCAGAGGAGGCTTCAAGAATTCCTTTCTTCTACGTATAGCTTTCCTGGGAATCCCATCCCCATCATCCACCATTCAGTTCCATGTATATTTTGTCCGTGCAGCCATGCATTATAAGACATGCACACTTTTTTAATTTATTATACAAAACTATATACTATTTCCCACAAAGGTATCATTAAAGTGCTGAACACACACAATATCATTGCAGCTAAAACATAACAATAAAACAATACTATAATAAATAATGCGTCATTGGTAATAAAACTATACACTCTACTTTGTAATGCAGACTGCAGCTGCTGGGTCAAGGGAAGTCTGTGTGAAGAGATGGGCCTTGGGAACATGTCTACTCTAAATGTCTGCTGAAAGTTCTCCTGTGGCAAACCTCAGGACCATGTAACATAACACACACACCATCTCTTTACGGAAACCACGTGGTCAGGATCTTTTGACACTCAACTGACGGTGGAGATGCCTCGGTTTATTTTTCTGGAAGTCCATGGGGTCAGGGATGAAAGGAAAGGAACTGTGACTATTTAAAAATAGTGCCAGGGTCAAATCTCCCTTTACTAGGTGGCCATAAGCAAGTTACTATTCCTTAACTTCAGCTCCCATAACTTATATTATGGGAACAATAGGGTGACCATATGGAAAGGAGGACAGGGCTCCTGTAACTTTGAGTTCCATCAGGCAGGGGGGATCACGCTTCCCTCCCCTTGCTTTTGTTGCTCAGTTCTTCATCTTTCTCAGAGAGAGGAAAGAGAAAGTAAACAACGTACACATGGCCCATTCAGTGGGCCATTTTCAGTGCGCTGCTTCTCCTGCACACAGCAGGAGATAGCGGCAAGTTTCATCTCTAAAAATAATTCGGACTTACTGGGGTCTCTTTTTTATCACGGGAAGAAGGTTAGAAGGGGTGGGAGATGCACAGGAGGGGAACGACGTCGTGAATAGAACCAGCAAAAATCTGTGAGTACCCAGTAATGAGCGTGCAACAAAATGCTCGTCTGATGATGCTCTTTAACAGTTGTATAGAAAAGGGAACTTCAGCAGGTGTCATTTGTATGCCTGCAGCACCTGATTAATTTCTCTGTTCATCACAATAGTTAAAGCTGCAGGAACCCTGCCCTCTTTTGTATCTGGTCACTCTAGTATAGCTCCTGCAGCTTTAACTGGTGTTGTTGTTGTTATATTATTATTATTATTATTATTATTATTATTATTATTATTATTATTATCCCGCCTTTTGCCCAATGCTGGGCCTCAAGGCGGCCTTACAAAGTTTAAAACATACATTCGCCGGGGGGGGGCGGGGGGGGAAATAAAACCATAAATGTTTAAAATACACAACAAAATTATAAGACATTAACATAGATGGAGGGCCAGATTATTCTCCAAAGGCCTGCTGGAACAAAAAAGTTTTAGCCTGCTTCCAAATGCCCATCAAGGAGGGAGCCAGCCTAGCTTCCCCGGGAAGAGAGTTCCAGAGCACTGGAGCAGCCACTGAGAAGGCCCTCTCCCATGTTCCCACCAAGCACACCTGTGAAGATGGTGGGACTGAAAGAAGGGCCTCTCCAGAAGGGCAGGCTCATAAGGGAGAATAGGTACTGTTGTGATGAAGAGGGAATTTCACCAGGTGCTGCATGCATACAAATGACACCTGATGAAATTCCTTGTTCTAGACAGCTCTTAAAGATACAGGAGCCCTGTCCTCCTTTCCATATGGTCACCCTAAATATTAGCAGAAGGAAAATATTATTCATTATTTGTTCATAGATAGGAGGCCCCAATTGGGATTGGAAGAAGAGAGCATTCAATCCATTGAGAGAATCACCACACACAAAAGAAAAAAGGGGGGATGTCTTTGATTCGAAGTAAACCCTTCACTGATGAAAACAAGTAATCAGGAGTAACTTGATTCTCTAGCACTTAGGAGCCTGAATAGCTCTTGACAAGGAGTTTCCCTGGGAGACAGTGTTGTCCCAAGCTGCCTTAAGGTAAGCTTGTTAAGGCACATATGCACCAACCATTTTCGTGACTTCTGCAACCGGTAAAAAGAGTGTTGGTATTGGGAAGTAGGCCCACAATATTTCTCTGTGACCCCACCCCTGAGCAAACCACTCTGTTCTGTAGTTTTCCCTCAGTATCTGCAACATCAACTAGCAAAATTGCCCTCTGGCCCTTGCGTTTCTCATACAGTCAGCTTCAAGGCCTTGGTTAGATTAGTGTATCTGTTTGTATGCTGCCTATTTTCATCCTACAGTATCACTAAGGCTGCAGTCCTACACACGCTTACCTGGTCCTATGCCTCATGGAATATGGTGGGGGCTTACTTCCAAACAGGCAAGGGTAGACTCAACTTGCAAGGCTGGTCCAAGACATGTTACTACCTGAGGCAAGTCGTGCCGCCAGTCCATGTCAAGGTACATAGTACCCAAAGTCAGAAAAAAAATGTATTTTAGCACCTGAGGCAGAAAATCACACAAACACCTCTCCCCCTCCCTGTCAGTAAAAAAAAAAAAGCTGGAAAAATTCAATGGGTTAGATCCAAACTTCAATGAATAGACCCACTGAAATCAATGGGACTTTAGTTACCCTATTGATTTCAATAGGACTACTTTAAGTAGGGTGACCATATGAAAAGGAGGACAGGGCTCCTGTATGTTTAACAGTCACATAGAAAAGGGAATTTCAGCAGGTGTCATTTGTATATATGGAGAACCTGGTGAAATTCCCTCTTCATCACAACAGTTAAAGCTGCAGGAGCTGTACTAGGGTGACCAGATTTAAAAGAGGGCAGGGCACCTGCAGCTTTAACTGTGGTGATGAAGAGGAAATTTCACCAGGTTCTCCATATGGTCACCCTACTTTAAGTTGGGATCCAAGCCCTTTCCATGACCTGCAAAAATGAGTTGCCTATGGTAGCCATCTCACTCTGCCTAATGTCAGCTTGTGTCTCAGCAACTCTTGTTTAAGGAATCCAGTCTCTTCGATTGACTGAAAATAGCATTTTTTAACACACACACACACACACACACACACACACACACACACACACACACACACACACGTTCCTACCAGTTCAAGAGTTTCAACATGGGGCTTAGGCATTGACAGGGAAGTTCCAGCAGGGGTCCCTACAGTACTGCCTGTGCTGGCGGAGACCACTTGACTTCTCACTTTAGCGCAATTCAATTTCATTACCTGTTTTTGCAAGAGAACTGGGCTCAGCATCACCCTGGATAGAACCCTCTCTCGTTTGCCAAGATGCAGTAGCTCTCACCCCCATTGTAAAAGTATAGCTTTAACATTTTTTAAAAAAATTAATAAATAAATTGCCAATCTTGCCTTTGGCTGTTTTTAAGAGCATGCTGCTGGAACTGATCCAAATTACTCAGTAAACCAGATGAGGCCTTTCCTCGTGGCTGTGTCGCTGACAGCAGAGCAAAATGTAAAGATTGAAGAGATTTATTTTTTAAAAAAATGTTTCTCTTTTGTTCTCTAGAAGAATGGCAGCAATATTGACAAGAAAGCTTTAAACACAGCTAGGTTTTTGAACCTACACTAACAAAGCTGTCTTTTTACCCTTGGAAAAGACCTCTCCTTCTGGTCAGAAAGTGACAAGTGTGGACAGCAAATTCCGAACAATATTTTCATGTCTGGACATCTATAGTTTTAGATTGTTGGTTGTTTTTATGCTCTTCGTGATTTTAATTTTTGTGAACCGCCCAGAGAGCTTCGGCTATTGGGCAGTATAAAAATGTAATAAATAATTATTTTTTGAATGCCTGAAAATTCCAGTTGGAATTTGCTAGCCACAGGTGTCACTTTCTGACCAGAGGGATAAAAAAGCAGCCATGTCTTGGGATAGGCCATGCACAACACAGCCAAACACAGCCTACCAACCATGTATGGTCGCTCACAAGGGACATGATAAGTCTGCTTTTGCTCAGATTTACTCAGGACTGCAAAGAAAAAGGCTGGGGGAGAACCATTTGTCAAGCTATTGGTAGGCTACAATATAAGGTAGATAGGGATGGATCACGGAACACAGGTCTGGGCGCATCCCCAAACTGGTGGCGCTGTGCATGTTGTGGCAGCGGAAGCAGCAGCGGCAGGACCTCCTGCCCTTCTGCTGTTAAAGGAAAGCGCTGCATTCATCCCAGCCATTCACCAGTGAAACAGAATCCAAACCAAAAATGAACTACAAAAGGGCCATTGGTGTGTGTATCCACACATAGTAGAGGAAGAACTATGTACATCACTCTGAGCTCCTTGGAGGAAAAGCAGGAAAAACATGGAATAAAATTAATAGATACAAAACCAAAACTAATCGTAATCAAATATATCACATCTTTGCGTTAAATGATCAGGGGAAAACCAATACCAAGATGTGCAAGCCTTTAATGACATCGCTGATGTGAGACACGTAATTATGCTGGATCTTACCATATATCACAATATATTTAATCTGCACTGCGAAGTGTTAGAAACATATCTAGTGATTAATACTAGTGGATTCCCTCACCTTAACACTTAAAGAACTAGGATTCTCCCACTTGTGGTTACTACTTGGCTCGTGGTGCTACAGGTTGATAATCACTCTAGTCTTGTATTGTCAGTACTCCAAGCATGTCACCACTTGTTGCAGAGAAGGACTAGGTGGGCCTTGAAGAGACAAGATCTGGGACTGGGCCAATAAGGTAGCTTACAGGAAATGGTAAATATTTCTTGTCCTCTTAGCTTAGCTTCCCTACTCCTCAGACAAAGGCAAGTAAATTCCAGCAGCACCTCTCCACCACTCATTTGTTAGGGATTTCCATGCTGGGAGTGAAGAGTTGTGTTTGGCAAGTGCTGGACACAGACTGTACACTGACTTCCTTTTTCCTTCTCTCTTCCCCTTGGCACAAGCCACCATCCAGTTGATGAGTGGAGAGAGAGGTTCAGGAGAAGGGCGTGGAGGGAAAGGAATTACACACATAGACCCAAACCTTACCCAGTCCTCTCATCCTTTTCTAACTTTAGGGTGGATTCCTGCATTGAGTAGGGGGTTGGACTCGATGGCCTTGTAGGCCCCTTCCAACTCTGCTATTCTATGATTCTAAGAGAAGAAGCCAATACACAGACACTGGGATCCTGAAAAAGAGAGACAAGCATCTCTGCAGGTGCAAAGTGAGATCAGTGATGCACGGGGGTGATGGATGTCTGACAGCCAGAGTGCTCTCAAAAGGGCTTGGTGCATTGCTTCTCTGTGGCTAATATAGAGGCTGGTGGTGAGAAAGAGATAGATTGCTGTTTAGGGGGAAGACAGGCAAGTGTTACTATCAAAGAGGCAGACGGGGGGGATCCCTAGATTTTCTTGGCAAACTGATGCTAATCTACCACATCCAGCCTCCTCCTTTGCCTAAAACAGCCCCAATTCCGCTTTATGTTGTTTTATTTTCTCGTCCCACCAAGTGCATATAGACATACCAATAATAGCCAAAATATGCAGACCAGAATAAGGAACTGCGATGTACACATCACAGAATAAGCTGTGGGACACTCAAAAGTCCAAGACAGGGTCTCCTATGAGACGGCATTGACTTATGTACAGCCCAAAACTTTTGGGTGCAAAGGTGTGTTTTCAACCAATAACAGGCAACAAGAAAAGAGTAAGGAACTGGGGTGTGTGGAATGATCCCCACAATAAACTTCGCTTACTGTGGGGTGTTCACCTCCACTTCCTTATTCCATACAACATATTTTGGCGATTATTGGCAATTGGCACCTGTACACACCCATGACAGTGTCTTACGCCCAAAGGAAGTATTGAGCTAGATGTGATTCAGTGCCAACTCATAGAAGACAGTGGCCGAGTACAGACAACACGCTGCAGCTTGTCCTAGGTTAACGGTTGCATAACACACACTCATTGAGTTCACGTGACACAACAACCCTTGAGTGGGGGACTGTATATTCTAAATGGTATAATAATAGCCACTCTCTCTTAGGGGTGTGAGTGGCCCAAAGCTAATGTCCTATAATTCTATCCCACATATTTTGATTATAATTGGTGTGAGCACATACACTCAGTAGCATCCAAAGCAAGTGTTATGCCAGACACAAGACAACACCATCTCATAGGAGACACTCTTCTCCAACTACAGATTCTGATTTCTCTCTCTCTCTCTCTCTCTCTCTCTCTCTCTCTCTGACCTATGTAGTGATATTTGCTCTTTGTGCACTTTGGAAAATGTCGTAACCTACCACCAGAAGAAGATGGTTTTCTAACAACTGAAGACAAACTTTGCATTTTGAGCTTCCATTCCCTCAAAACACAATTTGGCTTCAACCGACTAGTGCACTATCTAAAATTAAACTCCTTGTTTGTTTATGTAAAGGACTATGAAGTTACTTTTTTTTACTTCTGCTTTCTGCCAACCCAGGAATGTATGTGTTTTACCCAAGACAAGAGACAAATCTGGATAATAGCTGGCCTTTATGTTTTCTGAAATGGGGTTCAGTCATTGCGTCTTTCTCTTAGAATACTTGCGTAATCTGATACCAGCAGCACCTGATTCAGTCAGTCTACAATCTTCATCTGAGATTGGGTTTAGCCTGTTAACCTCAAAGCCACAACATCTGGCCTAACTTTTGGACTTTTCTGTTTCTTTCCCCATCCTCTGCTTTTTGTAACACATAGTCTGGAGAAGAGTTCTGGAGAAACCTTGCACACTCTTTTGTAGCATTTTCATTGGTCCTAATAATGGCATTGCCCAATGGAGGGTTTAGGGCTTGTTTTTTTCTCTCCTAAAGGTATGATGTGTCATTTGAGGCGGCCTAAAGCTTCTTCTGGGTTCCATAGCCCCAGTTCCTTATCTGCAATTGTCATCTGGACCATCATGCATTAAAGAGTGTTGTGCAAAGTAATGCCTTGGGATTGGAAAGAATTATTGATTATCTTGAAGGGGACAGTATACAAATCATGGAGATTTACAATATGGCAGAGTCCAGAGCTTATTTTGAGGTGCAGGGGCATATAAATCGTTGGTCTTTATGAAGTTTACTAATTGAGCTCTGGGTCAAACTTTCATGCAAATCAGGAACTGTGAATGAATGACCAATGCCAACACCATGAGATTCTCCATACTGGAAAAAGGGAACCCAATGAAGTATTCCTTTAAGTCTCTGTACTTCAGTGAAAGAGGGTAGACAGCACATTTTGACTCCACACTTTATGCTCAAGAGTCAGGGCTGACCCTACAATGAGGAAGAGTGAAGTAGTCATAAAACAGCAGCTAATGGTTAGTTACTTACGTTGTTATTAATTTACATCTACTTCCAGGGATGGGGCGAGGTGCTTATGAGATTTTCTGCCAGAATGACTTTGCTGCCTTTGGATACTACTCACTTTGACTTGGGTAAATAGGTGGTAAATACTTTGGGTAAATACTCTGCCTCAGGTAGCAAAATATTTTTGGGCCAGCCCTGTCTACAGTCCTATTCCTCATTAGTCCCCCCCACTCTGCCACACCCAACCCCACCCTGCAAAGAAAGCATAAAACTACAACAATGGCATTTTCCAGCTCCCTCTTCCCCAAACGAAATAACCAATACACATATCTCCAAAAAAGAGAAAAGAAAAAAGTCCCTGCACAGGATGGCGGTGGGGGCAGCCCTTGCCCAGCCTGCCTGCGGGCCTGGCAACTGCTTCGAAAGAAAGAAGTCTTGATTTATAGCTTGTCCGACAAATTTATCCACTGTTATCATACAGAGAAGCGTAACGAACTATTTTATTATGGGGATATTAGTACACAGACTACTCTGTTTTGTTAGGATTGCTACTCTCCAGCACAAAGTATGTTTGTTTCACTGCAGGGGTGAAAATAAAGGGGGTTTTGTGTGTTTCTCTCTCTCTCTCCCCCCCCCCTTTCAAGCCCGGTCCTCTTTTTTGCAGATCTGAACGAGTTTATTTGACACTCCAGGGAGCATTGTGAGCAAAGTGCCTGAGGATAAATGCTACCCTAAGAGTTACTTGGCGTTAGACAGAGGGACCCTCTTCAGAAGAGAATGGGGGGCTTGTTGAGATGAGGCGGGAGGGGGATCTCCAGTGAAGGGATCCCGGGCAGCCCTCACAGAAGGGTCTCTGTCCTGGACTTACAATAGAGCAAGGCCTTAAAGACACCAAGTGCTAAAGAAGGTGGTGGGGGTGGGGGAGGGACATTTCCCCCCTTTTAGAAGGATTTCTTTTTTGCTTTTTTAAAGGAACAATTGAAGAAGTTATAAAAGAGGGCTTTTTTCCCATACATTTTTAGGAAGCATGAAGCTGGGGGAGGAGGGGAGGGAGAGAGAGAGAAAGAAAAAGAGTTTCATTCATGAATCTAAGCTGGGAGATTTCTACCAGCTCCTCCATTTGTGCGTTCAGAAGGAATCACCCTCTTTAAAAAGCAAGCCTACTTGAAGTATATAAGAAGCAGGATGAGAGGTTCTGGGAAACGTTAATAGGGAAATAATCCCAATTCCAGCTGTGAGCAAATCAAATATTGTCCTTTAATTCTAAACAAGCAGGTGGCCCTACAAGCCCCGTCAGCTGGAGAAGGGGCTTAGTTTCCTATTACCTCTAAAGTATGGATTTGAGGAGACCAACTCCTAGCTTAAACAGCTTAAAATGCCGCCTTGAGATAAAAGTTAGTATATACACACTGAACGTAGGCTGGTTCATAAATGTACAGCCTCCTCCATAAAGTGTCCACTGTCCTCAGGGATGCATTTTCATCAAGAAAAATGAACAGACACACAGTTACCCAGCAGCTAATACTGTTGATTGATAGACAATTATTATTATTTATTTACAATATTTATATACCACTCCCCATTCAAAATTTCAGATAAAATAAAATAAAAACACATTAAAATAGTTTGGTTTTGGGTTTTTTAAAGAAAGCAAACTGCAAAGTGAACCATGGCTGGTCATCAAGGGAAGGCTTCCTGGAACGATATTTTCAGGAGGCGCCAAAAGGAATACAAAGCTGGTGCCTGCCTGACTTCCAGAGGCAGTGAATTCCATAGGAGTTGTGGGTGTAAGTTCCTACTCCAATTACAGTAAATCCCAATGAGAGGCTTCAGCTTCTTCTAGGACAACGGTGGAGAGACTTCAGGCTTACAAGATCTACTCTGTTGTTGCTGTGCTGTGTTTTTACTAGAAAACTGAGATCCACCAAACAGAAGCAAGTGTAAAATAATGGTGGGTCAGGGGTGGAGAAGACACACAAGGGAAGGAGAAACTGCATGCACCAGCACAGGTGAATGACTCTGGTAGGCTTCGAAGCAGACAGAATTATGCTGATTGAAGGGGAAGTAGGAATATATGTGCCTGTGAGATGAGGGGGAATATGCAGCACTATATACAGTAGCAGACTTCTCCAACTTGGTGCCCTTGAGATGTGTTAGGACGACAACTCCCAGTATTCCTGACCAATGATCATGGTGGCTGGGACTGATGGGAGTTGATGTCTAAAACAGCTGGAAGGCACTAGGTTGGAAAAGACTGCTCAAAGTTAAGTCCCACTCCAAGGTAAATGTGCATAGCATGGCACTTAGGAAGTAGTAAAGTGTGGGTGGGAAGGGGAGAGAGAGAGAGAGAGAGAGACTGTGTGTCATGGAGGAAGGAATAGATGAAAGCAGAAATGGTATACCAAGGTTTTTTCCCCCCAATATTTTTTTTAATTGTTGGCTCTGGGGGGACGTCTGGTCTCCATTTCAGCAAAATACCTTGGGAGGTACTAATTCCAAGTCGAAAATCCCAAATTTAATGTCCTTGGTGAGTAAATATTAGTGACTGGAGCCATCAATGCCACTAGTAGTAATTGACTAGGTCAAGGTGAGGACTGAGATTCTCATATGCACAATCTGGACCCCTTTAACCATAAATCGATGGTCCTTGCCAAAGGCTATGCTGGGATTTGAATGCAAGTTCCAGCCTATATTCTCTGCACTAAACAATACAGAGACTGGGGCTACGTTTATGAAGAAGGAGCCTAGAGAAGCAAGCTAGTAACTCAGTCTATTTTATACTTGGAAAGAACAAAGACCAACATGCAAAATTCAATGTCATTCTATACTTCCAATTTAACATGGATGGACAGAAGACAGGAACCACACATTGATCACAAATCAAAATACAGCCCTTTATACATGGTTTCCACTATCAGGAACTTCATCATAATGTTGTAGTGTCTATTGTTTCATTTTCTAAAATCAATGCTAAAAGTACCTTTTAAAAGTAGGTAAGGCGTCACCTTATGTAACAATAAGAACTTTTATTGAAGGAAACTCTCACATACATAAAACAAATCAAGATTCTTCTTTAGATTCCTTCGCTCCAAAGCTCAAGAGAATAGACAGAAGGGACAAAAGGTAAAACTGAGGGGGTGAGTTTCATCCCAAGGCACTCTGTTTTGGGTTCTTGCTGATTACTAAGCCTATTACCCAAGACCGCCTTAGTAACAATGGGACGTGCTGGGAAAGATGAACAATGCATCACAGCTTTGTCCAAAAAAATAATAATAAGAGAGTATATGTTCAGTAACTGTGTTAGCATATTCATGACTATTCTATGTAAGTTTGACAGTAAGTAACTTTGTCAAGAGAGAATATAATTTTGTCAAAAGTGGTCATGGAGACACGGTGCAGTTAGAATGCTGGAATGGCACCTGAGATGCAGGGTTCAAAACAGGGCTGGCCCCTACCACTGGGAAGAGTGAGGTGGCCATCTCAGGCAGCAAACGCTGGGGGAAGTGGCAAGGAGTGATAGTGAGCTGTGAGAGAACAGAGCTGGTGGGCCATGAAACCTAGCCTGCTCCCCCATATCTAGACTGCAGCCCTCAGGAGGACACTGTCCCATCGCTAGAGTCAAAATAAGATTTAACTGCCAGGCCAATCCGTTTCTGTACATGAAAAGAGGAGGCACCTTCTTGTCCTTCACTCCAAGCAGCAAAATATCTTTGGTCAGCCCTGGTTCAAATCCCTGCGCACCTGTAGAGTTCACCCAGTGACTTTGAACCAGTCATTACTTCTCAGCCTAAGAAGTTTGTTGCGAGGGGAACCAGTTATGCCCATCTGAGCTCCATGTGAAAAGGGCAGGTTATACATGTAATAAATATCATGCGCAACAGAAGAGTGTGTCATTTTAAAGTGTGGTGCAATAGACAAAGCATCACACTTGTGCCACAGGAACCTGGGTTCAAATCCCTACTCAGACATGAAGCTCATGCCAGATTTAAGCCACTACAGCACTTGACACAGAATGAAAGAAGGATAGCATGAACACTTCTCTACAACACAAACTACAAAAATGAGCTTTGTCACAAAAATTGTTGTGAACAAGCTATGCACATCCTTCAACAAATTCATGCATTTCAACTTAAGGCACCCAGGTTGATATTGTAATTAAATCAGAGGGTTGTATCCTATGTTAACCTTATTTAGAGTAGACCTATTGTCATGACTAACCTAAATCCCATTTATTTCAATGAGTCTATCTCCAAGTAGGATTAACATTGGATAGTAGACAGAGGGGGGGGTTTCCACTCATTGCAACTGCCTGTTCTTTAACGTTCTTTAATGCCTTATACAATTTGTGTGTGCCTCACCTCCGTCCAGTTGTAACAATGGTTTTATTAACTTCCACGTTGAATTAGTCTTCTGATTTTACTCAAATGATGGATCAGCCAAGGTCGGTTTAGGCCACATTCCAACCCTCAGTTTCCTGGAAGAAAGCTTCATTGAACTAAACGGGACTTGCTTCTGAATTGACATGTATAGGATTGCACCATTCAAATCCTAAAATACATAAACATATTGTACCATATGCAGAGAATTAGACCAGTTAACTGCATGAAGAGAAATGATCACCCATGACATGTTCTTTGACACCACCTTACAGCCAGTATTCCTTTGCTTTGCTGAGAACAAGTATTTAAAATAACTTAAATATAGTGGTCCTAATCCAGTTGTAGCTGCCCACAACAACTAATAGTCTCAGATGAAGATTCCCAGCTCTAGTGGCATGAGAAGATGCATCTACGCAATTGAAGTAGCCAGAGGGGCATCGTAATGCATATGCATGTCTACCCTGGATGTGCAAATTGAAATCTGGTTCTATACATCGCTTTTTTGCTGGATCTTGGTGAAGGCTTTATTTTTAAAAAACACACACAATACTAAAACCTTCCTAAAATGAACAAGTAAAATTAGAGCTAGTTGAGAGACATGCAGGAATTCTGAATCAGGGACTCTATTCTCTCTCTCATCTGTTTAAGATGACCAATTGTGTACAATATTGCGGCCAGAACATAAAGGAGGCAACATGGAAGGCATGTCATAAACCACAACAAACACCTTTGTAACACAAGGCAGGAGACAAAGAGGTACTTTGAGAAGCTGTTCACTTGTTGCATCAGCAAAGACATAAATCAGAGATGAAGTTGATCTACGATAACCATTCGCAGTGACCCTTCTCATGCCAGTGTTCATCCCTGACTATTAACCACTCATAAGCTAACCGTTCAAGGATTATTACTGGATAAAACCATTTGAAGTGGAGGAAAGCAGAAGCAGCTACATAAATTGATACGTTTTTGTCAAATCGTTCCAGCTGCATTTCGGGGATTGACAGGTGCTTTTCATTCCATCATCTTCTCATTGATGTAATCTGCTTTCCCCCCAATTACCCAAATTTGTGCAAATTCACATTTATGCAAATTTGCAAATCTCTCCCCCACCCTGCCCTCTGCACATTTTCATGTTTTAGCCTGTGGGGAACGGCACATATTTGGTCAATTCTTTTTTATTTTACATATGGTTTTAATTTTTGTGAACCGCCCAGAGAGCTTCTGCTATTGGGCGGTATAAAAATGAAATGAAATAAATAAATAAATATTTCTCGCTAATTGAATTTGCGTAAAATTCTGGAAAATAAAAAAGCCGGTCTGCAAGTCCACAGAATATTTGTGACTTGGGAAAAGCTGGTCTGTTATGGAATCCACAGGCCGTATTCATAGAAATCTGAACTCTTTGAATTCCATTGTAGATTTCTCTGACATCCCTAATGGCAGGTCTAAAACTGCAAATATAAACCAATTGGTTTTAAGCGCTCGGGTAAGCCTGGGAATTCTAGTTCTAATAGGAAGCTAGGGGTTTGAGGCGGTACATTCCCTCTGGACTAGAGTAGGCAATTTAGTACTCTCCAGATGTGTTGAACGATAACTCCCATCAGCTCCAGCCAGCATGAGCAACAGAAAGAGATTGTGGGAGTTGTAGTACAAAACAACTAAAAGTTCCCAGCTTACCTACCCCTTCCCTAGACTACAATTTGCTTGGAGTGAGCCATGGCCACAAATTACAATTTAATACTCACTTAGCTAGGCAATGTATACATGCGTGAAACCAGCCCCCAACTACCAGCAGCCAAATTCCTACAGGTGGAGAGGGACGGAGAAGGGGCGATCCTGGACTTACCTACTTCAGGGATCGTCGCCCTGTGTCTACACAGCTGCACGACATCCTGGATGGGAGGAGGGACATTGTGTGCACCTTTTTCCCCTTCACTGAAATCTCCCCTCCCCCAAAACTCCTCCTGCATAACAATGAAGCTTGGGGTGGGGGGAAACCTTCTATTGGTGCTTGGCTTAATGCCACAGGAGGTGGGTGGGTGTGAAAGACCTCATGATAAAACTTACCAGCCAGTTCTTTGTGCATTATTTGATTTGGTGTTAATTATACTGATTTAGGTTAATTTAAGGATGGGATGCAAATAAATTAAATAATTTATTTGATTTGGTGTACTTTGCCTTTTGTGAAACTGAAAGAAATCCTAGTAATTATTTCTAAATTTGCATGTGTAGCTATAGACACATGCACATTTTATGCAGTGAATTTAAAGAAACCCTAGTTATTATTTCTGAATTTGCATATATAACTATAAATAGGCATGTGTAAATTTTATGCAGATTTATATCCTCTGGGCTTGCGCACCAAATCTTTTAGGTGCCTAGCAATGCTTCTGATGAGCAGTATTTATGTATGAGATCCTTCATGCGGATATATGATAGGAGTGCAGTCCAGTGCAGGAATATACAATGTTCCTTCCTCAACAGTTGAATTACCATTCAGGGCCAATTCTCACAACTACTTCTAGCAGGCATGGTAGCTGTTGTACATGCAGAATCCCCAGGCACTGGAGACTTAAGTGGAGATAGTGGAGTGAGGCCTTAGCTAGACCTAAGGTTTATCCCGGGATCATCCCTGTTCATGTAAATGACACAAAGGATATCCCAGGAGCTGGCAGGGACGACCCCAGGATAAACCTTAGATCTAGCTAAGGCCTGTGTTGAAGGCATATGGAGGACCCAGAGGATGACTTCAGGCTTGAGCAAAGGTCACATTTTAGTCTTTTCCCTTTTGAATTACAAGCTCATATGCCATAAGCAACTATTTATTTATTTTTTGAATGGATCAGGCTTTTAAAGAATGAGCTGGTGGTATGAAACAAAGACCGGCTGTCCAAAGCAAAGTAGTCAAAATTCCATTTGGCCCACTAAAGCCACCCTTGGCCATGACTGAAGCCAAACTAAGGTCTTGACCCAAGTACACAGTGTTCCACTATGCATGCCAGCAGGCTGAGCATTGTGGTGGTGGTGGGGCTACTGTGCAGTGCACACAAGTCCAAAGTACCTTTTAATGTGCTGGCCTTGGGTTGTATCCATTACTTGTCATACATAAGTCATACTTAAAGAATTGATTTTTGTGAACCACCCAGAGAGCTATTGTGTGGCATAAAAATGTGATGAATGAATAAATAAATAAAACAGACCCATTGAAATAAATGGGGCCTAAGTTAGAATAACATTGGTTACAACCTCCTTATCGTGTGTGTCTTTGGAAACAGGCCATTGTCACCAAACGTGCTGCTGTAAAAGACATTTTAAGTGTGTCCAGCAACATGTTTAAAAGGTCAGTGACTGGTTTGGATGACACAACAGCCCACCATGGGTAAATTAAGCCATGGTGTCCTGACGTGTTGTGCCAAACACCTGCTTTCTGTGGTTTGTAATGTCACCTGCTTTCTGGAGCGAACCCAAGCAGCAGGGATTGTTTGAGGACTAGACAACCCTCAAATAATCCATGACTTGTTTAGGGTTCTTTAAGAATGATCTAATCCTCAAACAGCCCCTGCCTCCTGGGTTTGCATGACACAACAAGCCTCAGCAAATCAAGTACCATGCAGAAATGGCACCCACGGGTGCCCAGCACAGTGCAACAGCTCCCACAGGTAAATTAAGTCACAGTGGGCTGTTGTGACATGCAAACAGGCTCAATGCATGACCTGAATGTGGGATCTGCTTTCACACAGTTTCACTATGTGGTGCCATAAGGCAGCCTGTGGAGTGGATTCCCTGCTGGAAGCAGTCAGGAAAATCAGCTTTGGGACTGACATAGGAAGGGAAGGGAGCGAGAATAAACATGGATAAGTTGCAAGGAAATTATGTGTGTAGCTTATATCCTGGTTTCCTCTTCCAAAATTAAGGTCCAAAGCAGCTGCCAAAAACATTTAAAAAACAACACATAAATTGTCTGGGAATAGAGGGAATTCTCGCACTTTCCACATTTCTGTTAAAAGCATGACCAGAATTTTAATTTCTTCTGCAACACCTTTCCGGTGTGGCCTTCAGCTCTTGCACCAATGCAGAGGGAAAGAACTTTCACATTTAAATTTCCATTAGTCACCCTTTAGTGTACATCTCAAATGGATGTTATTCAACACACTGTTCAAGGCTTTAGCACTGCCTGGCTAAAAGCGATGCAGTCCAACATTATTTTCCAAGTAGCGACTAACACGATGCCTTTGACAGACTGCAGCTATGATAACACTAATGGACTCCAGTGCATAAAGTATCAGAAGTCAATGGTCTTGCCATGAACTGATTTCTTATTCTGCACCAAACAGCACCATAGGCCAAGTCGCAGAAGATGTGAGAAATGTCCAACTACATTGCAGTATTCTAGAATCACAGAAGTCAAACTGGGAAAAGGACATAAGGCCAGCCAATTATTCCGTAACTGCTTTGAACATCTATACAGTTTGCTGCTCCTCAACACTGTTGATCAATACAATTGATACTGCAGACTTAGCAATTCTCTCCATAACTGAATTTTGTTGCTTTCTTCATTATCCGTTCTTTCATACAGGATTGCTGTACATGAATGTTGGGCCATGCCCTGTAAAGCCTTTATATTAGAACAACTTCCAAATGGTATCAATCAATCAATTTGCAGCCTTCTACCATGCAGGCGCCTCTATTTTATTGCATGAGTATGCTTGTGAGAAGTGCTTTCTCTGTAGAAATCTCAGTATTTGAAATAATTCTGGAGGCCCAAAGCTTTCACACACAAGGTCAAGTGACTTCCAAGAGCTGTTTCTCAAGGTTTCCTTTAGCTAAATACAGTTTGATCTATTAACAAGTGGATTGTTTCAAGCCAGAAAGCCAAGAGTTTTTACCAAATTACACTTAACTCTGCAGCAAAAATGGCAACCTGAGCAACGGAGTTTAGAATCATAGAATAGCAGAGTTGGAAGGGGCCTACAAGGCCATTGAGTCCAACCCCCTGCTCAATGCAGGAATCCACCCTAAAGCATCCCTGACAGATGCTTGTCCAGCTGTCTCTTGAATGCCTCTAGTGTGGGAGAGCCCACAACCTCCCTAGGTAACTGATTCCATTGTCATACTGCTCTGAAGAGTTTACCTGAAGAGTTCTGTGATTAAGAGCTTTGTGTAATTCTGAAGTTTCTACACTCTTTCTGTGGCAGTTTGCCTAACAATGATATTACTCAGCAGGGTCTCTCTCTCTCTCTCTCTCTCTCTCAGCTGCTTCACACGTAACATCTTTCCTAAACAGAATTTTAAAGAAAGGTTGTATAACTTTTCACATGACAGTGTATACGCCTGTTTTGGCTTGGTTACATATCTCTGAAGCCATACAGCAGCCATACAGTTTCCAATGAAAATCATGTGCATGTTTGGTTTTAGAGAAAAACAACACACCATCATGTAACAGAATGCAGAAACTGCTCCTTTCCTCTCTGGAAATATGTTTCAGAAGTTATAGATTTTTGGAGGCAGATTATGGCAAAACTCTACACCAGGTTCTGGATTAGCCATTCCAGGTTAGACCTCTCCCTATATGTACAGAGACTTCCTACACATGACATGGGTCAAGGATTTCCTAAAGCTTTTAAAACTTGATGTTGTGCAGACTTTATACTGTTAGTTTTACCCTACCCTGTGCCTGCTTACCCTACCCTGTGCCTGTTTGCATTCTCTTCCCCTCCTTATTGTTTTACTATGATTTTATTAAATTGTAAGCCTATGCGGCAGAGTCTTGCTATTTACTGTTTTACTCTGTACAGCACCATGTACATTGATGGTGCTATATAAATAATAATAATAATAATAATAATAATAATAATAATAATAATAAACCCATGGATTGATGGTTTTCCTTAGTCCCATGTTGATTCTTCACCAGCTGTGACCACTCACACAATAGGTCATTTAATAAACCAGTTTTTAAGAGATGCAAGTCATGGGGCAGTTCCAGGGTGTTTGTGACTGCATTTCATACTTTTAGCCATGTCTGTTTATGGAGTGACTTGGCCTAGGGCTGGAGAGTGCAACTAAGACAGAGGCCACAGCTAGGGTTCCAGGGTTCACCCCTGCCTGAGCACTGGATCCCCTGTGTGTCACCTAGATGAACAGGTTTGACCCCTAGACGATCCAGGGATAAACCTTAGGTCTAGCTATAGCCAGAGTTTACATTGGGAGAGAGCTGTGTTTTGGGAGAAAAGAAGGGTAAGAAATTGTTCTGAGTCTGCCCTACTTTGTTTCCTCAAACAGCCCAAGTCTGATATTTAAGTTCCATCTCCAAAATGCTTTAGGAAGAGATGGTAAGAAGCAGCACAGAGAGCAAGGACCTGTTGCTTATCAAGTCACCTTAAGTATCACCACCCTTCCAGGACACTTTTGTTAGAAAAAATTGTTCAAGGAAAGCCTTGGTCTGTTATTAGTCATCATTCACTGTACGACTAGAGTTGCATGGTGTTTACATGCCCTACACACACACACACACACACCTCAAGTCAAGGTGCATAATACCTAAGACCGCTGAAGTTATTTTGGCACCCCAGTCAGGAAATTTCACAAGCATCTCTCTCCCTCCTACTGGCAGTAAAAATACAACAGTAATAATTGTTTTTTTAAAGAAACATGCAACTTGCTGCCCTTTCATAACACCCAAAATCAGCTGCCTGGAGTGGGTGCCACCCTAATGGAAAAGCTGGCCCTGTGTCTTTATTACAGAAGCATAATTTTTTTTAAAAAGAGGCATATGTGTGGGAAGACTCATAACCCTCCTCCAAATTCATACAAGGTTCACAGTGGCATGAGCTGAAGGAAACTGGCCACAATACACAAGAGGGGACTTTATAGCAATATCAAATTGTACACCTTCCACACACTTCAAGTGTCATAAATTCTGTTTTTTGCATTCTCATTCAACAATGTGCATTCACATTCAACAATGGGGTTTTGTTTTTAGCCTACAAGCCAATAGCATTGGCCATCTCACCCCTGACATGCAAGTTTCAGGGTCACAACACTTGAAATTAATCATATAAATGGTGCAATCCTATGCACGTTTTGACAGAAGTAAGCCCTATAACTCCCAGCGTACCCCAGCCAGCCAAATGACCTAGGGAGTTGTAGGATTTGTTTTTGCCTAAACATGCATAGGATTGCACCCTTCACTGTTCTTTAGGATTGGCTTTTCCAACCCCCTATGCGAAGGCAAAGGTTGCTATCACTCAGCCAGAAGTTTTGCCGGTTTCCTATTGAAACACTCGAAAGTGGATCATCCTGCTTCCTTGGCAATGCCTTCCATTGCTTAAGTACTCCCATCTGCACATGGGTTTCACCTACTTTCACTATGGGGTCACAACTGGATTTCAGGAGGTGTTCCCTCAAAAAAGTACAGTGAGGCAACAGGACACCACTGTCATGACATTGCTCAACGGATGGTGCTGATAGGAGTTCAGAGTAGTCCGTGCTTATGTCCCAGGAGAGAACATGAAGTGCACCAGCTGCATAAGCTGTGAAGCTTGGATGACGTGGGTGATTCAAAGAAAATCATGCGCAGATTTATTTATTTATTCCATTCATCTGCTCAATAACCAACGTTCGCTGGATGAATTAGTTAAAAGATTAAAATGCCACAGAAACAGTTAAAAACAAATATACTTGGGAAAGTTCAGGTGTTCTTCCTTGAATCTTCCTGCCATTTAAGTCTATTGACTCCTCCACCACTGCTGAAAATAAAACTACTGTCTTCCGAGGTAACACTGTAAATATTTGGAAGAGAATAAAATACATTTATACTACGGCAAGAGACTAAAACAAGCTTATGTGTATTTAACAGACATTTGTTTTGTTTTGGCTTTTTGAGAATTAAAAGAGATGGGCTTGTGGTATCCACACTGTTACTTATTAGAACCTCCAAAGTCTACCAACCAGAGCCAAGTGCAAAATGGTGGCTGGAATGAATGACGAACAACATATTCTTTAGAGTTAAAGAACAAGAGTGTCTCTGAGCACATACTCAGCCTAGGAATTTGTTTTCAAAACCAGAACTGAGCCCAGAGCCTGCCATACAAAAGCCTGCTCCTGCTATAAAATAATTCTAATCATGTTTTGCTAATCCTCCCTTAGAAGAGAGGTCACAAGTAATGTTGCACCCCCTCCTCCTGGAAAGAAAGAGGGGAGCAAATGCCACCAACCACGATTACTGTCAAAGAAAAGTCGCCAAGGCATTGCTTTGAAATAGGCACCTAGGTGCCAGGTTTACACCAGTTCCCATGAGAGCTAAAAAGAAGGGGGAAAGGTTGCGTTGGAGAGGCCTCGTGACCAAACAACAGCATCCCATTACAAGTTCGGGGGCAGGGAAGTCACACGGTGGAGCTGGGGCTGTCAGGCAACAAGACAAATCGCCTCTGCCTCTTGGGCAGGTGAGTCATTGAAGTGTAGAGGGAAGCCGAGAAGGGAATTCTAACCTCGTACACCCTTGCTAGAGGCTGCATGGAAATATATCCCAGTGGAAAGAAAGTGCCCAGTTGATAGACAGACAGACAGACAGACAGAGAGGTAGATTGACCCGAAAAAGGATTGATGAAATGAAAACAAAGACCAATTATACAGAGAAGAGAGCCGCCCGAAGCAAGCATTACAGCCCATTTAGAGAAAGGAAGAACCCGACCTTAAGTTACAGGGCAGGGTTGACTGCACCTGTGCCCCAAGGGACACGAATCCGAAGGAACGGACACAAACAAAACACGCGCTGGCCTGGGGAGCGAAGGGGAGAAACAACGGCATCAACTCCGGGAGCACGGCACGTGCAGTCACACTGGAGCAGATGCCCTGCTCAAAGAAACCAAAACCAAAAAAAAAAAAAAACACAACCACAACCAACCCAGATGATCCATCGGGCCTGTCTCCCATTATTAAGCACAAAGCAGGAGCTGACCATTCCAGTACACAAACACTGTTTTAGATCTTTATATTCCCTTTTGAGAAGGTCAATAGATTTGAAAGATCCACCCTCCCCCGCAAAACGTCCTAAGACTTTTTCACCTTGCAGTCGGTGCTTCAAGTTCAATTATGAAAACAAATGCGTGTTATAATAATTCTATAGGCGCGCGCGCGCACGTTGCGCAGGACAGGACTTTGGGTTCTGTTTTCTCAAAAGCAGCCATCTCATCCCCCAGTCTCACAGCTTTACGCTTCCCGCAGAGATCTCGTTCCCTAGATCGATCGCTTCCCCCTCCCACCCCGCAAGCCTTAATCCGCAGCCCCGAACACCCCGGATACAAGTTCAGCCGCCGCGAGGTTAGGCAGTTTCACCTCGCGTCCCTATCCTGCAGGCGGGCTGCTTTGAAACTTCGCGGCGGTGGGTAGGCGCTGTTCCCTCGCTAAGGCAAGCGTTAAAGTAACGGATCCGGAATGCGAAGCAATAAGGGGAGATCCTCGAGATGCAAAAAGAAAAAGGGAAAAAGGGGGGGAAGTAGTGCGCGCAAAATGGTTTCATTCTTTCTCCCCCACACACACACACACACACACTTCCCTCTTCCCAGTGTTCGGATTTCGCAAGGTTGAGCCCATTCATTATGCCCGCCCCTGTGATGTCTCAGTAAGACCAGCAAAGATGTCTTCACACGCGGCGGAGGGGGGTTCAGAGAGGATAAAGAGACCATCACTGCATCATCAAAAGAACGCCCACCAGCAGCCCTTCTTCGTTTTGCCGGTTAGGATGAAAACATCAATACACAGAGAGAGAGACACACACCCCTCTACACCCGTTCCTCAAACGCCAGTTCCGTGAAGGATGCGAAGCACCTCCAGCGTTTACCCAAAGCGACTTACCTCCAGCGCATCACCCACTATGACAAACTGAAAACAAAGTCAGCAATAACTATATTCCATATCTATGAAGGCGGAGAAGGATACAAAAGAGGGCGCCGCCACCCCCACCCCCACCCCCAAATTATTTTAGGTAAGGCAAAGTGTCCAAACCTAACAAGGGGCGGGGGAGAAAAAGCATCATGCGAGGCACCGATAAAATAATCCAGAGCCAAGGAAGCCCAAGTGCACGTGTGTCCAAGTGTGCCTCCTTCCAACATCTTCCTTAAGGAACAGGCGCGTCTTCCTCAAAAGACGCTGCAAGATCATCCAAAAGGCATAAATCCAACGCAGGTTTGTTTCCAAGGCGAAGATGCTTTCAGAGAGTAGACCGTATACAATTCGCGGAGAGAAGGGGAAGGAGGTGATAGTGGCAAGGATCGAACTACCTCGCCCTCCGCCGGCCCGGCCCCGCCACTTAAACAGAGGATTCTGCACATTTACAGGAACAGTCACCGAAGCTCCCACCATTTCTTCCTACTAGAATCTCTCCCATCTCGCTCTTTCTGCCCAAAGAGAGAAGAAGGGTTCCATTCCATCAAAGCACCCGGAAGGGAAAGAGGCTGGACGAAAGCACACAACATCCCAGGCCAGTTTCTCTCTCTCCGTTGCACAGCACATGCCGAAAGGATCCACCAATCCCACAGAGCTCTCAGTCCAGCCCCTTTCCAAGGACGCCTGCCTCGGCTGCGGCGCTGAAATCCGCAAACCTCGTTACAGCACAGGCCGTTCAAGCGCCGCCGCGCTCCCGCCAGCCTACCGCCCGTCTCGAGCCATTCTTGCCTTTATATACCCTGCCGCCGCAGGCTCGTTTTGACTGCGGCAAGCCAGGCCAAGGAGCATCATGGGAGTCGTAGTTTTCTCCTCTCCCGAGGCTGCTGCTAAACCAAGCAAGCCTCTCCGTTTCTCCAGAGAACTCTGGTTGCTGGATAATGAAGCCCACCTGCCTGACACAGGGCCTGGGTGAGCCCCACGACTTTGCCCAGAACCAGCACCTCCTGCAGTTCCATAACAACCAGCGTGAGAAAAATCTCTGCTGAGTGACTCAAAAATTTGCTTCAATCCAATATTTAATTTATATCCCACTTTTCCTCCGAGCCGGCAGCATACATCAGTGAAAATCAGTGACTGGCCGAGAGTATTACATTTCACCACCCAGTAGCTAGCTGATGCTCTCTGGACAATACATCTAATCTAACCCTGTGTTTCTTTTTCTGTGTGCCACCAAGGCAGCTACTAAGACTATTATTAGTATTACGTTTATATACCACCCCATAGCCAAAGCTCCCTGGGCGGTTTACAAAGATTAAAACATTAAACATTGAAAAGCAATATACAGAATTTAAAACCAGAAAAGCACAAAATTTAAAAACCAGAAAAGCATTTTTTTTAAAAAAAAGGCAATATACATTCAAAACAACTATGAACTCTCAGCAGATCCAGGGTCAAAGACTCAGCTTATGCTGTTAAATGCCTGGGAGAAGAGAAAAGTCTTGACATGGTGCCAAAAAGATAACAATGTTGGTGTCAGGCGGGCCTCGTCGGGGAGATTGTTCCATAACTGGGTGCCACCACTGAGAAGGCCCTCTCCCTTGTTGCCATCCTCCGAGCTTCCCTCGTAGGAGGCACCCAGATGAGGACCTTAGATGTTGAGTGTAGTGTACAGGTATGTTTATGTTGGGAGAGGCGTTCCATCAGGTATTGTGGTCCTGAGCCATGTAAGGCTTTATAGGTTAAAACCAGCACTTTGAACCGTAAAGTAGAAATGTAGAAACCTGCCACTGTCCTGCCTCACTCATAGAATTGTACAGGGGACCTACACATTACCGTCTTCCACTCATAACCCTCCAATATTTCCCCACTGCTTCTTCTGTCGTTGTTTTGTTTGGTTGACACAGAAAATTTGTTAAGGAGAAGAAGATGGAACAGTTGCACTATGCCTTCCCATTCCTAGCACTAGGAGTCCTCCACCTGGAGCACCCTTGCAAGTCTTCCAGACTATTAGTCTTTCTAGCTCAGTATTTTCTGTACCAGTAGCACAGATCTTGGACCCACCGTTAGTCTGAACAAACAATTTGTTGATGGGACTGCCAGACCACTGGCAGTGAGAGGGCTGGAGAATGTTTCCCGGTCTCAGGAGATGCCAAAGACTGAACCTGGGACTTTATGCATGCAAAGTAAGGGCCATAGCTCAGTGCTTGCTAACAAAATACAAAAATGATGAAGTGCGGATAACGCCACTCGTAACTCCTCCAAATTTAGATTTATGCCACATAGAGGGGGTAAATTTATGGCTAGCCACTTCTCCATTTTAATTTGCAGCCCAAGTGAACATGTTTAGTGAGCATGTTGTGCCAGTATCCCACTATGTGTCCAGTTCATGGTTGCCTCCACTGGAGTTGTGTGACATGAACACTTATTTACAAGTACAGCCCAAACCTATGCATGCTTTCTAAGAAGTAAGTTCAGCTGATTTCAGTTGCCCTTAGTCAAAAGAAAGTGTGCATAGGATTGCTGGCTTAATGAATTTGCTAATCAAGTTATTTTTATCCCTATGCTACAGGATAAATTTACATCTAGCAGAATCAGAACTCCACCCAAATTGGATTCGCATTGCAAGCCTACACATATTTGCTTGAGAATGTGCCCCACTGAATATAACGTTTCATCTTTTACTCTGCCTTTATATTATTTTAACACTGACCGGCAGCAACAGCTCTCCAGGGTTTCAGGCAGGAATATTTCCAGCTTTACCCAAAAATGCCCAGGATTTAACCTGGAACCGTCTACATGCAAAGCATGTCCTCTGCATTTGAGCTTCAGCCCCTGCAACTAGCTGCACTGCAGTATCTCTGTGAGATTGTGGGGGGAAATTGACACAAAGCTCCTGTTACTTCACATCCAGTCTCTGACTTGGCACTCTGTGGCTTTTTCTTTCAGAGATCATTTTACACCTAAAATGGTTCAGCTTTCAAAATGTGGCAGGAAACAACACAGTGGATGGGAATAACAATGTCACACACACACACACTCATACACAACTGCGTTGTAAATACAAGGTAGTGATTACTTAGCAGGGGAGAAATAATGGCATCAGTTCTAGAAGTGACAGATGATAATTTGATATTTATAGTCCTGCTGGAAGATGTTAGGTAATGCTTAGATGAGAATTCCTGTCACTCACCTGTTAAGCATTTTAATCCTTTTCCAGGCCTACTGCTCTAGCACAGTTTCCATCCTTCAGATGGAAACTGAAGGAGATTTTTCTACTCCACTGTAAACTGCTAGTGGATGTAAACTGGCCCAGGAAAGGATGTAATCCTTAGTGTCAAAATCATGAAAGGAGCTGATAGGGCTCCCCATATAAAAACAAATTCACATATGGTTGATCATTGGATGAATTCAGAAGCTGGGCTGGAAACATGGCTGTGGTAGTCTATGGTCTTGGGTAGGAGAGGCACACATGATATAGCTCTCGTTGAGGAGGAACCCACATAAATAGGCATAGCTTCCTTGCTGGGCTCCCGGTTCTTGGACCCAGAAGTAGTAGGCACAAAGAACTGGGTTACTGATATTAGTGCTGCTGCCCATTGAAATTGTAAGTCTTGAGGCGAGCCTGCTCACCCAAAATAGTCACATACTCACTCAGCCACCCAACCATACCTGGAGCACCCTCAGCAACCTGAAATACCTCTACCTCACACCTGAAGTAGCTCCATCCTGCTCAGTAACTCTTTCTTTTCCTTACCAATTGTCCTCCATTCCACCCTGTACCAACTGACTCTGCTTGGACTGCAACTCCCAGCAGCCCTAGCTAGCATACCAAAGGGTGAGGGCTGAAGGGAATTGTAGTCCAACAACAGCCACATGTTGCCCATCCCTGCTGTATATATTCCGTCTGGGCATGAAAGATGAGACAGAAGGATAAATGTTTATGCCACTTATTAACATCTAGGGGTGATCAATATCTCAGTGACTACATCCCACTGCCTATGGTAGCCTTCCCCAACCCCTGGTGCTCTCCAGATGTTTTGAACTACAACTCTCAATATTCCTGACATTGGCCATGACAGCTGGATTGGATGGGAGTTGAAGTCTAAAATATCCAGAGGGCACTTAGTTGGGGAAGGTGGGGCTAAACAGTCAGGATATCTTTCTACTTAACCTGCAACAGGAGACCTAAGATTACCTGTGGCTCCTATATGATAGACACAAGGACTGAACTGTGCTGCTCTCATTATTCCACAGGGACCTCCTGGTTCAAGAGAATAAAGGATGCTTTGAATTGCTCAAATGGGCCTGTGGGGAAACCACCACTAATTCTTTGTATCTTAGAAACATCTGGTTGACATATTCTTGAGCCTGCAGGCGCTTCTTTTCCCTTTAAAAAAGCACACAAAATCCCACCATCCTTAATTTACCTGTTTCGTACTTTCTTCATCTTGCTTGTTGGCAGTTCTGTCCGCTTCCTTCCAGCCCCACCCTCCAAACACCCAGGCCCGTTTTAATTATTAAAACATTTGCTTCCTTCAGCCCCTCTCTTTCCCTCTCTCTCCCAGGCTCCCCCTCCCCATCTCAGCAGTGGTTAAGGAATGCGAAAGAGGAATGCTGTCCTCTCACAAGGAAGTTGAGGAAGGGGAGGAGACTATCACTCTAAAACAATGACTTTATGTTTCCAGCCAAAGCTGTAGTCACGCAAGGCTCTCTCTCTCTCTCTCTCTCTCTCTCTCTCTCTCTCTCTCTCTCTCCCTCCCTCCCTCCCCCGCCCTCCCCTCTCCCTCTCCCTCTCCCCCATCTCTCTCACACACATATAAACAAACTTCTGAAAGCTTTTCATCTCTCTGTATACATGGAAAACACTCCAGTCTTTGGAAACGGCACGAGAGATGCAACATTTAGAGCTGAGTTCGAATCCCTGCGCTTATACAATACTGCAACATCAATCTACCTCTTCCTCTCAAGTTTCCTAATGTGAAAACTTGGTTCCTGCTTTGACTATTGCAGCTTCCATTTACCTGGCATTATCTGACCTCTGTTCAAAGGTGGTCTCATGCCTCCTCAAACCCCCTGCTTATAGTCTCCCCATCTAGCACAAGGGACTGTAGCAGTTTTATTGCTTGTGCTCACTGCTGTTCGGGCACCTGAGCCTGCCACACTACAGTAGCTCTATCTCCTGTGCCACTGCTGCTCTCTGCCCCTGAAGAGGCAGATGCCACCACCCCACCACACAATGGATGAATACGCTCACCCTCCCTCACTTTCAGCATCTCCCTCAAAAATCACGCAAAGGTGAGATGCTTTTCCCCACTTCCAAAAGGATTCACACAAAAAGCATATTATTATTATTATTATTATTATTTATTTATATAGCACCATCAATGTACATGGTGCTGTACAGAGTAAAACAGTAAATAGCAAGGCCCCTTTCAGCTGTTTGTTCGCCACAAAGTGCTATGGATACTAAAGGGGATAAATGAATAGAAGGGGAGAGGATGACTGCATTTCGTTATCTTCCCCCCACCCCAACAGATAATCAGTACTGTACACCAATTATGTTTAGCGACACGCTGTAGACACTTGCTACGTGCCGGGGTCTCTTCTCTGTGCAGCAGATCCAACTCAACGTAACAAACAATCCACAATGGAAACCTTTTCCACTCATGGATAACCCTCGCTAGATTGGGTGGGTGGTTCTTTCAATTGGGAAAATGCAAAACAAAACCTCTCTCTTCAGACAGCGCCACACACGACTGGGTTGAAAGCATTAATCAACCTGTACAGTGAACTCGTTCAGCCCAGTTTTAAAAATACAGGGCTTAATCATAGCTGTCCCTTTTGAATGTATTGGAACTATGGCTACAATGTGAACGTTTAGAAGGGTAGCTGTGTTAGCCTGGTGCTGAAAAACCACAACAGTCCATCTCGTGACGACTTAAATTTCTTGCAGTGCTGGCATAGGTTTTAGGAGCATAGGAAGTTACATTATACCAAGCTAAACCATTGATCCAGCTAGCTGGGTAATGTACACTGACTAGCTGCAGCTCTCCAGGGATTCAGACAGGAATTTCTCCCAGCCCCACCTGGGGATGCCACAGATCAAACCTGGGAACTTTTGTTTACAACACATCTGCTCCACCACTGAGCTGCAGTCCTGACTATAGCCCACTTCATTGGACATATGATTATAGTAATCCATGAGCACTTCTAGCCTATATTCCAGCTTAGCACATAAGATGGTATCAGTGCTGGATGCAGCAGTGGTCACTGTTGAAGGAGCGTTGTTCTTCATGTTTTGTGGCTTACATCCACCCTATATCCTCAGCTTACATCCATGACTTAAATCCATCTATGTGTCTTACATGCTTGACTTGCACCTACCATAAAGATGTAGGCTTTGACCATCTTGGCCAAAACCCATAGATATTCCTCTCCTTCATTCCTCCTCTTCCTCCTCCTCCTCCACCTCCTTCTTCCAACATGATTGACCAATGTGATGGAAGTAAGACTAGATGATCCCACGAAATGGCAGTAACATAATGTACTAGCTTTAATACCAGTGGTGTGAGTGGGACACAAAGTAATGCAGAACATAGTCAAAATATGGTATTAGCCAATTTGAGGGGATGTAATAATTGGATTTGAACATGGAGCTTGCTAAACTTCTGACTCCATCAGACAATTAAGCTTCTATGTAGACTAAACATTAAAACATCAGCCCCACAGACAGACAAGTTAATTTAAATATCAACTAGTTCTCGGTTTCCCCATTGTCAAGTTAGTGTCTTTCCCACCCCCAGACAAGGACATCTTGAAAAGGAGGTAAGAACTCCTCTTTGTCCCCATGTCTATGCTTCTCTCCGTCCCTCTAAAACAGTGGTTCTCAACCTTCCTAATGCCGCGACCCTTTAATACAGTTCCTCATGTTGTGGTGACCCCCAACCATAAAATTATTTTCATTCTTCTCTACACGATCCATTGTCATGGGATGGTTTGCTAATGAAAATAATACATAACAATAGCTTTAATAATACAAAAGAAGATACATGACATAGTTCAGTCAATACAGTTTCCTAAGACCATCGGAAATATGTGTTTTCCGATGGTCTTAGGCAACCCCTGTGAAAGGGTCATTCGACCCCCAAAGGAGTCCCGACCCACAGGTTGAGAACCGCTGCTCTAAAAGATGTTTCCCTTTAAAGTGGTTGATCCCTTCCCTTTTTTTAAACAAATGCTTCAGGTAATATCACCCTTCTTGCCAGAGGCATATACAACATCCCTTGCCTGCTAGACATAAGTAAGGTCTATAGCAAGTTCTTTAGTTGTTAACTCATTCGTTGCATGCCAATAGTGGCACTTCTTTAGTTTTCCTTCCAACATCTAACCCTATGTCTGGGTTTTTCCTGCTAAAACATGAAACTTCATAGGTATGTCCACCTACTGTTATAAAAACTTAAAATTAAAATTCCCTTCATTCCTGTCTAATAGCTCAATTCTTCTAATTCCTAATGAATTTGACATTATAATTTAGGATGTATAAGGGGGTTCAGACAATGCCCCCTTACATATTAAAAGACTGCATGGAAAGGTTGAGGGGCTGCAGCAGCTGGGCCTGCTTCAGACACACCCCTTGCTCTATCCACCTGCCATGCCATATCCCATCACTGCATGTCCTGGGATTGGGTTTGCAGCCAGTTCTAGATACGATCCCACTCCCCTTGAAAGAACAGGTTTGTATCTTGCGGGCAACATCTGGATCCAGCTTTGTCATTGGAGGCACAGTTGGCCCATATCACAGTGAGCCTAAGGGAGCTGCACTGGTTGCCTATTTGCTTCCAGGCTCAATTCAAGATGCTGGGGCCCAAATACCTGAAGAAATGCCCCTTCCTCTGCCATCCTGCCTGTTTCTTAAGACCTTCTACTTGTTGTATGACAACTTGGGAAAGAAGCATCACCACTGTGGCGCCCTGTTTGTAGAACACCCTCCCCATGGAAACGCAACTGGTGCCAACCTTGCAATCATTTCCATGCCAGATCAAAATACTTGTTTGTCTGAGCATTTGAAATCTGTTTCATCCCCCCCCCATTTGTTTACTGTTTTATGCTTTTATTTATTAGTTTTCTTACTCCTGTATTGTTCACTGGCCTGCTATTGTCCAATGAAGGATGGTTTATAAATATCCAAATCAATAAAAATAAATAAAATAAAGTAATACTGTGATAGGGAAGGGGTGCATTTATCATATGCCATATATGTATCAGTTCTGCTAAAATGTTGCACTGTATGTGATTTAAAGCGATCTTGAAAGTCGAGATTGGGTTTTAAAGAAGTGCTCCTAAGGCTAAATTAGGCGTTTAGACTTGAAAGACTGAGGGTATTATAAAAGGGGAATTTTAAAAATAATAATAATAATAATAATAGGAGGTGATTTTCAAGGAGTTCAGTGATTTAGTGTCTCTTTCTTTGCCTCCCTCCTCTCTTTGCCTCCTGCACAAGGATCTATTGAGAAACCACAGAACAAACGCTCCCTTATGCAGCTCCAAAAAAAATCCTCTCTTTGGTTTGTCTGAAACAGCTGCCTCCAAGCACGCTATAGGTACTCATTAACCGGGTCTCCTAAGGCTGGGGTGGGGGTGGGAGGAAATAGGAGGAGGAGGAGAAAGAAGCAAGACACTCGATAGACCCTAAATAAACCCCTCCCCACCAAATAAATAAATTGGGTGTCCTGGGAAATAAAAGTGAAGAGAGCAGGTGCCTTCTCTTCTACTTTTTCCAACTGTGCAGGGTGCCGGATCTTGCCTGGGCGCCTGGCAGCTCTAAGAGGAGAAGGGCATGATAACATTGAGATCAAGTGTGGGGAGAGAGGCACAAAGAAATCGGGAGGGGAAGGGAGGCAAGGGCGGACAGAGGGCCACTTGTGCTCTGCTGTCCCGCTGGATGAGCTGGGGATGGGATGGCTCAACCCCTGCTTGCAAAGTGGCCTCCGTCCACTCCCTCCCGGCTGGAATTTGGCTTTTGCGGCCCCCTCCTCCCTTCCACCTTCGACTCCCTTTTTGGACTCCGAAGCAGAAAATCTTAAAACTTTTTATCAAAGTGACATGAGAAAAATATAAGGAATCCAGTCATGGAAATTATTAGATGCCTTCAAAGTTTTTGCCTGTAACATATAAGAGGACAGGGGCGGGGGACCATGGATTTTCCAGCCCCCTTTCCTGGGTGTTCAGCCGTTTCGTTTGCTTCACTTCCTTACTACAACTCATGAGGTCCTTCCGCTCTTCATTTTTCTCTTCACAACAAGCCTGTAGAGTATGTTCAGCTGAGAGAATATGACTGCTCCAGTGAGATTCATAACCGAGTAGAGATTTTATCTTGGCTCTCCCCAAGAATCACAATCAATTATTGTTTTTAATTCAAAATAACCCAAGCACCAGCCTTTTCCCTTGTGAAGATGTAAGAGTTGCTCCATACAATGTAAACCTGTTGTTCCCAGATTCCATTGTTCTGGATAAAAACACACCAGAAGGACTTCTTACTTGGCATTAGTTGTGTGTTGTTGTTTTTTAAACGGCATTACATTTTACAATAACTGAGTTATTTGCATTAAAATTTGCATTGCCATGCTAACGGTGCAATCCTATGCACGGCTTCTCAGAAATAAACATTGAGTTCCATGGAACGTACTCCCAAGTAATCATACTTAGCATTGCAGCATAAAGGAGGTACTTGGAGACCTCGCATCATGACAGATTTTGTTACTATAAGCTTCAGACATGCATTTGGCAACATGGTCTGAATTCACTCAGATATACACATACCTGAGCAGTTAAGGCAACCACCTGTTTCTGAAGCATGTTGATGTCTGGAAGAACTAATTTCTTCTTTAAACTGATTTTTTTTTTTTTTTACCAATATATCATTTTCTCTGGGAGTGGGGGCAAAAAATAGCAATTTTTCTACCCATTTTACTTCTAATATGAAGAACTAATCAGACACTTCACATAGCACAGTGCCTTGCCTGGACGGTGTTGTGATGTGAATTTCTCAATAATTGTGCCACCTACTATCAATTCTTTCACTAGAAGGCTGTTGGTTAGTTGGTTCCCTTCCTGCACTGCTGTGCATGAGAAAACAGACCAGGGTCAAGTAACTGTGTCCTGTGGTTACTTTAGAGACACTACACATTGTGAAGAGAAACCATGGGGAACTAAGAGTTAATCCTGCAGGGAGGCTGCAGATGTTTTCGGAACCTTGTTTTCAGTGGCATTACGGTATGATTTATTATTGCTGTTATATACATTCTGCATACTATTTTAAGTAATAATTACAGTTCTCAGGCAGCATCTGTGTAATGCCACACACAAGACAATTCATCTGGCAAGAACCATATCCTCTTTTGGTCCATGATAAATGAGCCTCTAGGGGCTGTTTGCACGTAGCTCTAAATGCCAAATTGACAAGTGTTAATTCTTCTCCCACATTAAGTCAGCCCTTGCTAAGTCACTTCAGTCAGCGCTGTATGTTCTTTGCTATTCTAAACAAGCACTTGTTCATATATCAGTGTACGTCTTTCTCTGTCTTTCTCCCCCCCCTCCCCTCCCCTCCCCCCTCTCTCCCATACACTTCTGGTCCTTATGAACTTGAAACTGTTTGATAAGGCTTTCCTGATGAACTTTCAGAATCTAGATAGGTGGTTGAATAAGATTTCTATTGGCAAAAGGTTAGGACTTCTTGTCCAGACTCATGGTCAGCAGACACAGAATAAAAGATGCCACTAAAGCAAATAGATGCACTTTTTTCATTACTGCTGCAGCTTAACCAGCTCTTCATGGTACAGGTACAAGGGTTAAGAACATAAGAAGTGCCAACATAAGATGGACCAAGCGTCCATAAGATGGACCAAGGGTCCATCTAGTCCAGCACTCTGTTCACACAGTGGCCAACCAGCCATCGGCCAGCGATGAACAAGGTCATGGTGCAACAGCACCCTCCCACCCATGTTTCCCAGCAACTAGTGCACACAGGCTTACTGCCTCGAATACTGGAGATAGTTCTTTTTTTCATTTCTTTTTCAGCACATACATAATACATGGAGCTCTGACCAGTGTTATTTGGTGTTCACCTAGTACAGTTCCCTGCAGGTGTGATTAGCCTTGATTTCCTTATGTTTACTTCCTTCCAAACTGGGCAGCACTGTGGAAAACAAGCTCATACATCGTTGCACATGGCTTTCTTCAGGGTCACAAACATAACTACAAAGGGACACTCTAGCCCAAATAAAAGGGAATTCTAGCTTGACGTGGACCATTGGCATGTCAGAAGAGTTAATTTTACTACTGCCAGATGGTACTAGAAGCAAATGCTAGAGCACCTTTGTAAGAAGGCATGGAAGATCTATTCTCACACCATTCCTGCTGGTATGTGTGAACTGAGCCTTATAGTTCAAAAGCTATCGTTTGGTGTCATATAGTCATTAAGGTGCAATCTGAAACATCATTACTACAGAGCAAGTCCCACTGAACTTAGAAAGACCTTCAAAAGACTTACGGGTATCTGATATACATAGTCTTGTCTGGTCAGAGGGGGAGGGAGTTAATATCTCCTCTTTCTGGAGTAGCTGGAGAGTTGGAGAAGTGTTGAAAAAGTGGGGGATGCTGAGGTGTGTCAGTGCAGAATTAAGAGAGTCACCAAGGGGAAGATATTGTCCACCCCCATTTTTGGTGCTTCTGAATTGTGCTACCGGGTCTCTCCTTTCTCTTAATATTATTTCTTCGCAAGTGTGTGCAAATTAGCCGATATGCAACCACGTCCTGTCAATTTCCTTGTATGTTACCTACTTCCCCTTGGGATTCTCTTTGACGCCTGAAACAGACAAGGAAATTGACCAGGTAAGACCACATATTGGACAGACAACTCTTGTGAAAGATTAACAACAATTTACAACCCCAATTATGCATTTTTGAGGCGCAGATTTTTATTTTTATTTTTAAAGCCAGGGAATGGGAGCAGCAGTCAGGAGGGAAAGACAAGCTGGGTTTGCCAAAACTGCTGGAGGAAGGGGGGAGGGGAGAACAAGCCATGGCAAGCCCGATTGTCGGGCGTACCGTGTGTCATCTCATGAACAATCAACCAACTGTGGCTTATTCACAGGGTGACATGCGAACCCACCTAACGTCTAGTTCCAGCCTTAGCTACTTTGCCATAATCATATTACATGGGCATCGGTGCTGCATTCTGCCTTTGGAGGGGAACTCACAAAAACACCAGTCTCAAATTATTATTTTTGCAGGTGACATGAACCAATTCTGCTAAGTCTCAAATTTGCACCCTCACTATTAGGCCAGGCTCTCTATTACAGCAGCCTCCCCAACCTGATGCCCTCCAGATCCCCATGATGGGAATTGTAGTTCAACACATCTAGAGAGAACCAAGTTGGGGAAGGCTCAATACAATATCACTATTCATTCACAACTTTCTCAAGCCTTAGGGCAACAAGGGGTCACTCTCCAAAAGTTAAACCTGGTTGTCTGAGCGCCACATTAAGCACAAGATTTTCCTCTCTGTCCCTCTCTCTTAAAAGACGTTTTAAAATCTACGATTTCCCTCCTGTCCAGCTGGTGTTTTAGTGAGACAGGTACCTTATGATTAGATTTGCTTGAAAATGCTAAACATCTGGAGCCCAGCATTACAAAGCAGCCTTTATGCTGCTGGTAAGTTATCTGCAATAAACCAGCACTTGTTGCTGAGAGCTTCAAGTAGGAGGTGTTCTTTTTCTTCTTGTTCCCTTTTTTAAAAGAAGAGAGAGCAAGAAAGAGCAGGAGAAGGAGAAACACAACACCCACACCATAGCAAATTTTAGACCTCTGAGAACTTTCACAAATATTTTCCATAGTTCAGCAGGCGACTTTAGGAAGCAACGTAAAAGAAGCTGTCAAAGCTGGCTTCCCACTCCCCTCCTCCTCTTCCCCTTCCCGAAAAGCAGAAAGCAAAGTACAAGAACTACCTAAACCCAAAAGCGGGGGAAAGGTCTTTCCAAACCATGGAAGGAAAACAAATAATGTGAAGGGTAGCACAAAACCTCTTTCCCTATATAATACCAGAGGGATAAACTTGTTGTGATGGAGGCTATCTATCGATTTTACGCTGCCATTCTGGACCAAGGACACTGAGAGCTCCAAATGCTATCAGTCCAAAGGCACTGTGCAGCTATCCTGGATTTTCTTCCCTAATAGATTTTTCCTGGTAAGAAAGGAGATGGAAGATGCAGTGGAAAACCACAGGAAGGTTACCAATGGAAGATGACATCACTTGGATATTACCACCCCCACCCCCACTTCAAGTAAGGTTCTGTGAATGAGGTATGGTGATTGCAGGATAAAAGCCTTGTCTAGAATTACCCCAAGGCAGCAAACAAAAGGCAAACATAAAAATTAAAAAGGGAATATAATTATATAATAAAACCAATAAAATACAAAAACCAAATACATTAAAATAGCCAGTATATAAAACATTCCCAGACATACAGCAGCATGATAAAAAGCTGCAGTTAAAAGCCATTTGGAACAGGTGAGTTTTCAACCCTTTTTAAACCCTGCAACTGAGGGGTAACCACACTTCCCTTGAGAGGGAGTTCCATAACTCAGGGGCCACTACTGAGAAGGCCCTGTCCCTAGTGTCTCTAGTTAAGGGAGCCTGTGATGCTGCTTTTTCTCTCCCCTTCCAGTAAACTAGACTGGAAACATTCCATCCTGAAAGCCTTCCCTGCTGTCAGTTTCATCCAACATGAAATGTTGGTCAGAGCATAACCAGAAGAAGTAGGAGAAACTAACTAAGTGGAGACTGTTATTCAATGAAAGAGCACATGCTTTGCATGCAGAAAGTTCAGGGGTTCCACTTAAACAGATCTTGGGTAATGGGGCTATAGAAACATTGATTCAGACCATTGGTCCTTCTCCCCAATTTTGCAACTCTAGGCAGAGACAGGAGTTAAAGTACACATTACATTATATTTGCCTTTAAAAAAATAACAGCAGGGAAGTGGGGATATCAGACCACAGTCCTAACAACTATCCTCCTACTCCACAATTCTATTTGCCCCAGGAGAGAAACTATCGTTGACACCAATAGCAGCTTCACTCCTGGGGCAAGTAGCAGCTTCAGCGGGGAGATTTACATTGGGAATGTAGCAAAAGGGGAAAGGGTTACAGCCTTCTGCTTCTCCTGTTGTAATCTCAATCCTGAACGGCCTTCCTCATGGCTGTTTTACTTCGTTTGGAAGACAACAACTTTAAAACATGTTTAACATACTGTATAGTTTAACCCTTACTGGGTTTTGAATGGAGAATTTATACATGGCTATGCTTAGCTCAGCGGGTCAGATGTCATACAGGTCTGAAGTAGCGGGGTGGGGTGGGAGAGCACTGCATATGGCCCCAGTTCTCCCTATTTAGAATTAAAATAATAGAAACCTACCTCACCACGTTTTTGTGGCAAATCTGGAAAATTCCACAAAAAAGTTTGGAAGGAGACATTGATACAGTGTTGTTGTCTTCTAAAGTAGAATTTTGAATTAAAATGTGCATCCTGCACATTTGTTACCTTTTTCAAAAACACATGGTGTGTGAAAATGTGGGGAAGTTTATTCAGGTTTGGACGTGCACCATTTTTTCATCCCAGCACTGGACTCTGATTCACTGGAACAGAATGTCAGGAGGGTCCCGGTAATGAGGGGAGCGGAACAGGAGAGCTGTAATTTAGTTTCAGATGAAGTTACGACTGACACGACTTCAAAACCTTAAAGGAAAGAGACATAACCCAGAGAGGCGAAATCTTGGCTTCTGCTCTGCTCCGTAGCGTGACCATACTATGATACACCTGTCTCAGTCTTTTAGGTAACAGGCAGAGACTTGCCCTGGAAAACAATGACTCCCATTGTACTGACAGCTCTCACAGTAGTTCCTATTGACTGGGAAGCCCAATCCATCAGCATTTGTCAGAGCCTATAATATACACAGCCCCAGTTAATTCACACAGGCATAATATGAACCACGGGACCTCAGGGCCTTTCTGATCAGCGCTCTTTGACACACACAGTTGTCTATCAGAGCAACAAGAAATGACAGAAGAGATTATTGGCAAGCTTAGCAGCCAGGCAGAAGAAAGGGGGCAATATTTAGAGAGGCATTTAGAAGTCATGTTTTTAAAACACCACTTAAGCGTTCTTTAAAATAATACTAATAGTAAGCATAAGCATAATCAAAACACATCATTACAGGTTGCTGCATGGCATTTATCTGCCTAGATCTCAGAGCAAGGCAGGGACGTTTAAAATGAATACAGACAAGTCATAAACTGAGTCCTTGAGAGAGACATGGTCAGTCTAGATTTCAGCAGCATTGCTGTGTGACAAAGAGAAATATCACACTGCTTATATTCCACAAATAGGGGGCGCACATCTATGAAAAATGGGGTGACAAAGGTAAAAGCCAATATGAAGATTGAAGTATCATTTCTTGCCAGTGTTGTATGTGGTGACAGGAGAGGTCCCGACCAGCCCAATTCAGAATGGCTCAGATAAAACCATTCATTTTCAATAATGCTCAATAAATAGGTTTAGGTCAATGTCATTCTGAATTGGGTCCCATCATGCTCCTGATTATATCATCAGTACTGCAACAGGGCATGACTCTGCCACTGTGGCAATGTCCAGGCCTTAAGCCTTTCTCTCTGGAAATAGGGGTTGGTGGCAGGTAGAGCAGGTGCAGGCTGAGCAAACTTGCAAAACTAGGGTGTGACATGCAGTGGAGTTTGGGTAGAACTTGAAGTGGCCTCAGGGAGTGTGTCAAACTGGAAAAAAAAATCCCGGTTCAATCCCCCGCTCCACACACACACACACACTTGTGAAGTTTGTGATGGAGGGAATGTGAGAAAGCTAAACCAGCCTGGCTAGTCTCCAAAATATTGTATGCTTTTCGATTCTTTTGCTAAACAATTTTGAGGATACTCAAATCCCACACCAAGACGTGTACTATTATTTTGGCTGACAGTCGCTAAATCTGTTCTTTCCCTGCCTAGTCAATGGCATTCTAAAGAACTCCCAGCAGAATGTCAATAGTGATTGAATGTGCAAGATGTGCTCTTTTGCGGAGACATTGACTCATCAACAATTGGCAGCGCTAGGTCAAAAGAAGCCAGAATTTTTCATGGTGGTCTGGGTTCTATTTATAACACGTTTGGACAGGGAGGATTCTAAATCCATAAACCAGTTAAGTTCCATTCCTTTTGTTTATGTTAATAGAACCACAATATGTTTTTATTTTAATTTCGTATGTTCTTCCTCATCCACATAATTATGAATCAGTACAGGGCACCATCCTTAAAGTACCAGCAAAAATGTCTGCTGAACTTCTTTTGAAGTTGACTCTTTTATTTTACTTAACTTCATTTTTCCATTTGTGATACTGCCCCTTTCATACATGATTATGCAATTTTGTCTTTTTAAAACATTGAAGAAATAATTGTGGGCCTGTGAACCTTTATGGTTCATAATAATACGATACTACATCTGAAGTTACAGTTTCATCTATAATGACAATTAACAATATCTCCCAGGGTGTCTCAGAGGCATCAGAAGCAGTTATCCTTTCCTGATTGGAATTGGAGAATTGAATTGCTCCCGCTCCTGTACCAGCCAGTAGGGTGAGCCTGGGACTATGTCAAAGACTGGGCACACCAAATCATACAGCTTGCCCACAGAATAAGCAAATCATTATACAAAGCACAATAGAAAGGAACAGGAGGGGGGGGACAATTGAGTAGCCTTCCCAGGAATTCCAGGCCATATAAACATGAATGTTTTACAGCCAAGCAAAAACTGATACTAATCTCTTCCAATTTATTATCATCTTTGTGATCTTATTTAAATATATTGGGAGTGTAATATTAATTGATAGGTGCACTGCCTTCTCCAGGAAGCTTGCATTGTTCCTTGCGAACACATAATGGCATGTGTGTTAAAGTAAAAGAAATGTGCTCCAATCTTCTCCACCCCCCTCTCAACAAGGCTGGGAGTGGTGAATGCAAAGAAGTAAGTGGGGCACCGAGAAATGCCTGATGTGTGGAAATGGTGTCATGGAGCATAAGACAATGGGATTTTAGCATTCCTACTGCCATCATGCCTTACTGAACTGCTTAGGAATATAAGAGCCATGTTGGATCAGAGCAAAGACCTACATATATAGTCCAGCACTGTAGTCCCTCAATGACCAAGCAGATGCATCAACAGGAAGCCCACAAGCAGGATATGTGTGCAATAGCACCCTCCCACTGGCATACAACACATTCTGAAGGTACTATATAGCCATCCTGACTAGTAGCCATTGATAGCCTTATTTTCCATAAATTTGTCTAATCCCCTTTTGATGCCCTCCAAACTGTCTCAACAAGGAGCAGGCTGGAAGGTTGTGTGTCCATGGAAGAAATTGCAGGGAAGCAGATTTTGAAAAAACTTACTAGGACTGGAACAGACTGCCTCAGGAGTAGTGGTCTCTCCTTCGCTGGACTTCTTTAAGCAAAAGCTAGATGTTCAGCTCCCAAGGATGCTGTAGTTTCATCATGCATTGCAGAACATACTTTGAATGTGGGATAAACTAGATGACCTCCAAAGTATCTTCCTATGATTCTAGGGAAATATTTGTGTTCTCTTATTTTTCATGGAACAAGATCAAGGCATTCTTGTTGAATTTGAGAGCAGAGGTTCCCATGTTTCTGCCATGACCCTCTGCTCTCGACAGACCATGTTAAGAGAACAGACATCAACTAGAGTGGCAGCGGAACACAGCTCATATGAGATATAACAGGACCCAAGTCATGATGGTTGTGGGGGTAAAGTGAAGATCTTTCAGCAACAGAATATGAAGTAGGAATAAATAATTAAAATTTTCAATGTTGAATGTAATTAACTGTTGTAGAACCTTGTTCAGGGATGGGATGGTGAAGCCTTGAAACTGTTCTATTCAGCCCTGGTTAGGCCTCATCTAGAGTATTGTGTCCAGTTCTGGGCTCCACAATTCAAGAAGGATGCAGACAAGCTGGAGTGTGTTCAGAAGAGGGCAACCAGGATGATCAGGGGTCTAGAAACAAAGCCCTATGAAGAGAGACTGAAAGAACTGGGCATGTTTAGCCCGGAGAAGAGAAGATTGAGGGGAGACATGATAACACTCTTCAAATACTTAAAAAGTTGTCACACAGAGGAGGGCCAGGATCTCTTCTCGATCTTCCCAGAGTGCAGGACACGGAATAACGGACTCAAGTTAAAGGAAGCCAGATTCCGGCTGGACATCAGGAAAAACTTCCTGACTGTTAGAGCAGTGCGATGGTGGAATCAGTTACCTAGGGAGGTTGTGGGCTCTCCTACACTGGAGGCATTCAAGAGGCAGCTGGACAAGCATCTGTCAGGGATGCTTTAGGGTGGATTCCTGCATTGAGCAGGGGGTTGGACTAGATGGCCTTGTAGGCCCCTTCCAACTCTGCTATTCTATGATTCTATGAAGTCCCTAATGTAGTTTCTCCCAAATGTATGGTGTAGCTCAGCCTTCCTCCACCTGGTGCCCTCCAGATATTTTGAACTATAACTCCTATGGCCAATGGTCTGGGAAGATGGGAGTTGTGGTCCAAAACATCTCAAGAGCACCAGGTTGGAGAAGGCTGCTGTTGCTCATGCACAAAGTCTGGCCTTGGTGCAGAAACTGCTTTGAAATAGGGGAGATTACAATGGTCTACACAGATCAGATTGCCTTAGCCATCACACTCAATAGATGACCACATGGGGTGGGGTGGGGTGAGCCAAAAGCGCAATGTGTCTGTGCACAACACATTACGATGCATGGGAGTCCTAGATCCAGGCTCTTCCCACCATAAAGATGGCCCTTTTGCTAGTAATCATTGTAATACTTTGTATTTAAGATGACAGTTTCTCCAAGCACTCGAAACATTTCACATGCATTATCTCATCCTGTAAGTTAGTACTTAGGATAAAAGATATTAGATGCCTAAGAATATTCAGTATGTTCATGGCTGAGCTAAGATGTGAATGGAGGACTTTCTAAGTCAGAGCTCATACCTGGACCCAAATTGAACAGGTCCAGAGGAGCAAGCAGAATCATCATCAAATAATACAATTTTAGAAGCCCTAGAAAAGATGTGCTGTGACCAGAAGATAACCATGCATGGACGTAAGACAACACAGAGACATCTAATTGAGTTGCACCCAAGCTAGCACATGCTCACAGGCATATGCTGATATTTGGCTACTCCAATCCAGGAGAATTTTTAAAGAGTTAAATTGCTCAGCCATAATTATATCATTCCATCTGGAGGATGAGAGGGAGAAAATTAATTTCTTGAACAGGCAGCAGAGAGCAAATTGGGCGAGGAGTCAAACGACGGGCTGGAGTCTTCTTTCTTGGCAAGCCTGAGCTTTAATGAAGCAGAGCTAAGGGGTGGGTGGAAGGGCAGCTCTCGCTCTCTCTTGACTTTTTATAACAATTACAGATTCTCCTGGGGCATTCACACCTAGCCACAAGGGCACTCTTCAGTCTTCCTAACAACTTAATTCATTTAACGATTCAGGAACCCCCTAGAGTCCCCACATGATCATTGTCTGGACAGATTTTTCTATGCCTTGCAGAAGTATTTTAACAGCCATGTGCAATGCCAGGAATCCTCAAAGGTGAGGCAGTGGGAAGAAGTTGAGAAAGCACGGATTTCATCCTGGTAGAATTCATGCACAGGAAACTCTACTTACCCCAAAGAGCTACTGTTTTTTATTCCTTATTTTATTCAGCAGATTGCTGTATGGGGCACTTTCCTCAATCTGGCAATACAATTGGCCGTGCTGACTGGGGATGATGGGAACTATAGTCCAATATATCTGGTGGGTATCACTTTGGGACAGGCTGCTTTACGGGGTAACACAAGCAACAACAATGAAAGGTCCCTGCCCAGAGGAACATGCTTGTAATCTGAATTTTGACAAGGCAGGAGAGGAAGAAAAGGGAAGGAATGGAGAGGCAGGCCAGGGTAATATGAAACAATCTGGAACAATTGCAGTTCTGTGGAGTTAAGACTTCATTTCAGCTGGGATGAGGATGAAGGGGGTTAATCAAAAGGTCTTGCCAAATAGGTGGGCTTTGAGGAGGGGGCTAAAGGGAAAAGGAGGGGTAACATCACAGAAGGATAGTGGGGAAAACTTTAGTGTCTCATACACCAGCAACTAATGCTTTTATCAGCTATTCCTTTCACTAGATAAAAATGTATTTGTTTTTACAAATATGTGATGAAAAATTGGTGGCTTTTCAAGAACTCTTGGAATGGCCCCTAATATCCACCCCCCATGACTTAAAACCATGGCGTGGAAATCGGCCGTGAAAAATGCAGTTGAACGCAGTAGCTCTCTAGCTGCATGGTGTCACTACGGGGTAATGAGAAAACAGGAGGGACTGGGCAGTGGTGCTGATGGCGGGGAGAAATAACCCCTATTAAGCCCCTCCTGGTATTTCTTTCCCAAAAGACTCAAAATATGGGACTGCTCTGACACAATGCCTTTGGCAATGACAAGTTATGTTTTTAAAAAGCCATGTTTTCAACAGATACTAGTAATTTTACATGTCAGCTTTCCATATTCTCTTATGACTCCTTGCTTATCTATGACCGGATCTCTCTGCCCCACTTTATTTATTACATTTCTTACATTTATATACTGCCCCATAGCCGAAGCTCTCTGGGCGGTTTACAATTCCCCACTTGGGAATTAAGCTTTATTAAGCACAATTTCCCCTCAGCGTGTTTGTTTTTGTGCATGCACATGCACAAACAAAGGACAGTAAGCTCCAACAAGAATGACATCTTGATGAATTTTAGAAGGTTTTGTTTCACGCTCAGTTAAAAGCTCGCCCTCTTGGATCCACTACTTTTCAGGTACTTGGAAGGATTAAAAACAGCATAATATGTTCCACAAGTACCAAAAATGATAGAACCCTGGGGCATAATTGCAAGCCCATTTCAGCTAGATTTTGCAAGATTACAGACCAGTAATGAACTTTCTGAACAGAGTTGATAAAGATGCATCATGAGAAGTCTACCTGAAAGGGGGGGGGGAACTGATGATGACTCCTTATGAGCAACTAAACAACAATGTAAGCCTATGCGGCAGGGTTTTGCTATTTTATTGTTTTACTCTGTACAGCACCATGTACACTGATGGTGCTATATATATAAATAAATAAATAAATAATAAACAGATTGCTAAAATGAGATCTTCCATTGTAACATCCCCCAAATGAAAGGCTCTCCATTTATTTATTTATTTATTTATTTTACTATAACTTCATTGATGCTGTTGCATTCTATGGATTGAGAAGTGCCATACAAAAAGGTGGTGCCATTATTTACTAACACCCAAAGGAGACAGTCATAAAAACTTTGCAGTCAAGTAGCTGAGGAGTACCTTTGCCCTTCACTAAGGAGACAGAAGCCTCTGTGTGTCTCAGTTTTAATTGCTATCATGTTGCCAAGTACAACAAAGAACATTAAAAAAAATATGAAAGAAAGCATTTTGTTTCTAGGTTCTCCCCCGCCCCCCCACACAGAGTGGGGTTAACAGGTGAAATCAGCATGCCTTTATGAGCAGAGTGCTACCATTTCTTCTGGCTTGTGCGTCAAGAACGCACTAGTAATTTTTGTGCTCTACTGTGCTTTATAGCATCAGTTATAATAAGATTATTGTTCGGTTGCGTGCAAAGCTCTCACTCAAGGATTCTTGTTGCTGCCTCCTCCCTAGAAACCACAACCATGTTTGGCTGCACCTTTTCTCCACCAACCCCCCTTCCTTACAGGTAAACACTGGATATCCACACGAAATCCCTGCAGGAGAAGGCTCCGCCTCAGCCCTCGGTGAACTATACAGGCATTTGGAGATAGCACCGGCTCTGGCATTCCTCATCACTGACTCAGCAGTAGGTACAGGGAAATGAGGACGTGAGCAAAGTCATGCTGCCTAGTCAGGACGGCAGTTCCCCTGGTTGGACTTAGCTTGTCTCAGTGGCTTCGTTCTCCTCTTTGCTCAATGCTCTTTGGGTGTCTCTACACCAATGTTTTTCTGTGCTTTTGTCATTCCTCAAACACGGAATTTTGTGGGTCCTTAACATGATGCCATTGTCCTCCTCCAGTTATTTTTCTGCACTTTCCCCCTGTTTCTCCCAAACTCATAATGAGGAAAATGCAGTATTTTGGGTGGTGATGCCATGAAAGCGCAGGTGCCAGCCCATGTACTTGTGTGATGGCGAAATTAGGTGTTGTGTGTGGGCTGTTGGGGTGGGGCAGGTTACGATAAGGGCAGTGATGGTGAGGGGTAGTAGCAGCATCATTCCAACATGCTTGCGCCCTTCCGCCTCCTCCTCCTTCTTACCGTTTGCCGGCAGAGCTGCAGAGCGGCATGGCTGAGAATGCAGATAGCACTGGTTGTCCACCAGCTGCCAATCTGCCTGTCCCCAATGGCTGTGGGCTTTCTTGGTGGCACCAGGAAACCCTCGACATAATCACTCACCCAACTTTCCCACTTCCTGGGTTGTTCTGCCAGCCACATGCCTGGGGTTTGAAAGAAAGACTGCCAGGGAGCGTTAGCCAGGGTGTTAGAAGCATGTGTGAGGGTCTGTCTCGCAACATTAACAATGTTTACAAGACCCTCCGCCCCGCCCCCCGCCCCCTGAAATGATAAGCAGAATGTACCCATGTACAGCCCGTGTATGGAGCTCATGCTTGAACAGCACGTAAAAACAGCAGTACTGTGGTGGGATAAACGGGTCGTGTGTTTGTCCTTTTCCTGCCATGCTTACTTAACGAGGAAGCAGCATAGGCTACTGACCTCTTGGGATGCAGAACTAATAGGGTCTATTCCCAATGTGAAAACTGGCCCTTTTTATCACTGTGGAGAGGCAGCATAATGTTGTGATTAGGCATCCGCCCAGGGCAACATAGAAGGAAATAGGCTGTAAACCCAGGGATTCCTCCTTGGCCTTGACCCAATTTAAGGGGCTGGTTTAACCTAAAGAGGCGGGTTTTGATGGCCTCAACTTACCATACCCCAGGAAGTGCATCACCCCAAATGAACCCTTCCATCTGTTCAGATCAGCACAAGAGCCACTGCTGAAAGATTGCAAGGAAGAATATTGTTATGAACTGCTACTCTCAATCAATCCAAAACTTACTGGCGCCCCAACAAGGATATGCTTTATTAATGCCTGACAAAGGAAAGCAGGTTGGCATTATATCTTTCCTACATTCGTGAACAGAATGGTGGAGAGACAAGTTGGGAAAACCAACAATGCTGATCCTTCCCAGTCCAACCTCACAAATCAAAATACTTTCCAAACCTTCCCCAAATTCTCCCCAAATCTTTTCTAGATAAAAAAACACCTGCATTTGATTCAAGAGCTTGCATTTACTTTTAAACATCTACAGATAGTTCAATAAAAGAGATTCTTGGTTTATAACTTCTCCTTGTCCCTTTGTTCTGACATACAGACATATCAATGACACACTGAAACAACACCATGGAGTAAGTACCTTCTTAGCAATTGTTCAGGAATGACAATGAAAGTAGAAGGGACTATTCCAAGGGTGCAGTAAACAAGTCCTTAATAACAGTCAATGCATTTCAAGTCCACAAAGTTCTTCATTAGAAAACTACCCATTTATCAACAACCCATCTCATCAATTGATAACAAAGCATATTGTTATTTGCACTGATATGCCTTGTTTACATGCATAGTGAGTCCAATCATTAACATCTTTGTAAGACGTACTTCTTTAATATGTCCGCAGTGGTTTGTTCTGTGTTATAACTGGTGGGTGAGTGGGAGGGAATAAGCAGCTCACACTCCAGATGAGTTATGACTTCAGACTGAAAAACCAGGCCATATAGAACCAGATGGGACCCCATTGACTCCTTGGGTCAGCTGATCCCTGCTGGGCTGAAACACCTGCAGTACCACTTTATGCATATCTACAGTATGCATACTGCAAAACAACAGAGATGTTTAAAATTGCAGCTCGGTACAGAAAAAGCATCACAGCCTTAAGGATCTGAAGTTAGGGATCATGAGCACCAGATCACTACAGTCATTTTACTGGAGGTAACCAGTTGTAAATGATTTTGGTCTTCTCAGCTTGCAGTTCAACGTATACCAATGAATGTAGGCAGGGTCTGTATTGTAAAGGGAGAGCCCTAGCTGTTTTCTGGTGCTAAGAGTACATGTTTTCTAATGTGAATTGTTCACTTTTCAAGGTCAACTCCAGGGATTGGGAGGCAGATGGGCTGTATTCACAATCAATTGTGTTAACAATGCAACCAAACAATATGGATTGTTAGGCTCAGCTTGGCTTTACTGCAGGGGTGCATAACCCACAATCCGCAGGCCTAATTTGGACCGTCCCTTGTTATCTTCAACCTCAGATTGGAAATAACAGCAGTAATGTGGGTGGAATGGGCCTCTGTTGATGCTGGGAAGAACAGCTGCGCTTCCTGTGCTGCTAAGAGCTGCTTCATGTGGCAAGCATTGGTGACATGGGGACACCAGGTGCCACATGAAAACCGAGATGCTGCCGGCACGGGAAATAATGGGCTCTCAGAGCATAGAGAAAAAACAAATTGGGGGGGGGGAGGTAATGTCAATGGCTGTGGCCACACCCTTTGATGTCATCTGGCCCATGGAAGGTCTGGTGGGAGCAATCAAGTGGAAAAAGGTCCTGCTGTATTGGTCCTGCTGTATAGCAGATGCAGCATAGAATGGGTAAGGAAGGATCTGATGAAGCAAATCCAACTTCAATTGAGCCTGGCTTACAGATAGAATACTCAAGAGTTTGGCAGCTCAGAAAAATCATTTTAAAATAAGTGGGAGCAAGGTAGTAAAGTAAAGGGAAAGGAAATGATCTAATGACTCAAAACACATTTTTTTTAAAAAAACTGCTCTTTTATTCAGACTCATCATAGTTAAAAATTCATTATCAGTTACTAATCATCATTCTGTACTGGCCTTGTATACAAAAACAACCCTCTCCCACCACTCACCACCCAAATTGAAGAAACAATTCCATGGTATTCCCTTAATTTAGTTCATGGGCACCTATGTTGATGGTAACTGCATGACCCTTGGGAAGCATCACTCCAGCCTAATGACATAGCAAGGAATGTAATTGCAATTAAAGCAACAGCAAAAAACAAAACAAGAATCCAGATGAGTTGGGGGGAAATTAAGTCCTTCTGCCATAGGGGATAAGCCATATATTATCTGTTTTCAAGAAGTACGTGCTGAATTCAGTTAGAGTGTGTTCGTGGAAATGACATATTAGCAAGTCAACTGTGCCAAGAGTTTAAATAAGCAATTCACAGAGGCTTCTCTGGCCTCCACCAAAGTGGTAAATACCATAAGCCTAAAATGGGAGGGTGATCTTTTTAGCTAGATTAGACATATTAGGAAATGAATCAGCATAGAAAGGCAGTATTTTAGAGGCCTGGACATGTGAAAGAAGCACATTTTTCACTTAACATTTGCCAGGAACACCTTGGAGTCTGAAAAAGGATACTCCCTTGCTCTCCAGGTAATTCCCCATATAGTGTGCAAATAAGATAGCTCATTCCTTCACCTATAAGACTCTTATGATCTCATTTATGTTACTGGGTTTTTTTAAAAAAATGTTACTATCCATTTCAACAACTTATTTACCTGAATATTTCCAAAGCCCTGAAGAAAGCATTGTACATACCTGTCTCATATGTCACTTATCTCTGTGCCTGAAAGCCTGTAAACTTTTTGAGATTCCCCTGCTCATTATACCACACCAGATTTATGAACACACAGCAAAGACAATCACCACAGATTAGACCTGACCTTTATGAATGTGAAAACCTACCCCTAAATTGGAGGAATACAATATGCCTTGCAGTTTAACTGATATGTTCCATACCAAAATCCCTGATGGAAAAGAAATAATTGGATGGCAAGAGAAAGAACCTTCCCATGTGTTCTAAAAACCATCCACATAATGTTATGGTGAATTTTAAAAGTCCATATAATTAAAGGCAAATCATCATTAACCCAGATCAATATGATTATGTAAAATACAATGTTCCCATTCCAGTTTCTGCTGTGCATTTTGTCCAGACTGACATATTCTGAAGGTCAAAATGGGGAAAGATGGCATTTCCTGTTACCCAAGTCCAACATCCAGGGACATCATGACCACAAATCCTAAAATGGAGGTCCAGGAAGCCAGCTTCCCATTGCCGCTGTAAAGCAAAAAAGAGGAATGTAGATCTGTATTCCATAAAGTGTTGATGTTTGACATGACAGTGTTGTTTGACATGACAATGAATTAGTCTTCCAAAAATTATCCTGCCCCAACTTTCTTCTAAAGACTTCACAATATTTCCCTCCAGTAAAAGTAATGAAAGACTCATCTAAGCTATCCATACCCGAGAAAGTAAATTAAGGACATGTAGATCCCAAGATGGTTGTGAAAAATACTTCATTCCGGCAGACCTACCCAGATGAATGTTAAACCAAGAATTTTTAAGATGTGTTGATTATTATTTTGATGTTGTATTGATTTTATATGCTCTTTAATTAATTTTATGTATCTGATTTATACTGTATTTTTGTACTAAAGTTGTTCTCCGCCTCGATTCAAAGGGAGAGGCGAGTAATAAATTATTATTATTATTATTATTATTATTATTATTATTATTATTTAGAAAATCACACTCTTGATTATGTATGTCACTCTGTCTGCATACGGAAGTCTGATTATTTTGTTTTTCTCACGTTGGTGGAATTACTTTTCACAACAATTTATCTACAACATTGTTGCATTGCACTAACATGGTGGCTACTGCTGCAGTAATGAACTAGGATTTCCTGTTAGAATGCTTTAATTCTATTCCAAGCTTCAAACACACATGCTTTTTCCATAGACTGTAATTGGGGGATTCTGACACAGCAAGATTTATGGTGCTAGGAACAATGTCTAAATGCCACGAAGAAATAATGGGTTATTGGGTTTCTTGGTATGGAATACTGACACCACAATACCCAGAATTGTCATGTTAGTACTACTGAGGGTAGTAGTTATATATTGAGAACAGTTACAAAGCAAGACTGCACATTTCCTAGCATACAAATTTACTCCTCTAACATCGCAATGTTCAAGTACCAAACTGAACAGATTTTAAAAGCAAAAGGGGTACATAGGTGAAGGATGCTAAATCTTTTCCCCTACCTATGGTGTACCTCTGTGAGGTCATTTCTTTTTATCCTGCTGGGCTCCAATACTATTTTTAAAATTGCATTTTTATCCCACACTTCTTCCAAGAAGCTAAGAGTGATTAACATGGATTCCCCCCCCCCCAATTGTATATCCACAACATCCCAGTTCGGCTGAAAGTGTGTGACTGGCCCAAGGTCATCCAGTGAGCTTCATGGCTGAGCCCTGAACCTGAGACTTCTGGTCTTCATCCAATTCTCTGGATACTCCAGCACACTGGCTTGCCTAGAAGTGGGCTTAGTTGAGAGAAAAGGGCCTTGATTGGGGGTGGGAGCAAACCATGGGGAATGCCACATAGCAGCCCCCAATCAGCCTGATTGGGGGATTGAGTATTCCAAAAGGCCGCAGAATGTGCCTAGGTACATGCCTGTGAGTTTGGTGGTAATTTAAGCACCCTCACTAGTGTGCCCCTTTCACTAATAAAAATAATTTCCTCAGAACCTACCTTATAGAAGCAGACATGCATTTCAAGAGATTGGCCTACTGCCATTTCATCTATGTTTGACCCTAAATGTTTGGCCCTGTCTCCTCAAAAACTAATCACAGAAAAAGAGGAGTTTCATTTCATTTTTTGTTGACTTAAAGCCTTTCAAAAACCTTTCCTTTATGGGGCTGTTCACTTACAATAGCAGCAAATCATGGGTTAAATAACCCACAATTTGCCATGGCATGTGCTAGGTGCATTCTGCAGCCTTTCGGTATATTCAATCCCGATCAGGTCGATTGGAGGTTGCTATGTGACATCCAAACCTGGACACTGTAGGTTATTTATGGATTAAGCAACCCACAGTTAAGCTAACTACTAATTCTAGGTTAATTAACCAATGATTTGCCAGTTATGTGTGAACCAGGTCTATGTAATATTTGATCACAGAAACATGTTTTGCATTTAATCTTGCTTGACCAGGTTAGATTGGGTTTGTCTTTTAACCTTATCTGAGGGATCTTGGTGCTAAACAGTGTGAAGGGAACAGGTTGAAAGCAGTTGAATGATTGTTTCTCACCTGATCTGTGCTTCTGGGATGATATCATCCATCACTACATACACCATTGCCCCAGCCGCAAAAGCCAAGGCATAGGGAAGAAGAGGCTCTGCAAACACAACGGCAAAGGCCCCGAAAATGCCAGCTAAGGGCTCCACCATACCGCTTAATTGTCCATACCTGCAAGCAAAACAAAAACAAAATGTCACTGGAGAACCTCTAGGCAGAGGCATATGATACCTTGCCTTTATGTGGAATGGTTTGTTTTCATCCTTTCTCCCTCAAGCTGCCACAGTTTGGAGATGCAAAGTCAACACAAATCAACTCTTCTCCTCCCTGTCAACTCCTCCTCGGGAGTCAGGATAATAGGGATGTTTACCAGCCATTACAAAACAAACAGAAGTTCCTCCAGAGTCATTCATTCTTGAGCAAACATGGTAGCAGACAATCCCCCTCCTTTAATCTAAAAGGTGACAAAAGGCTATAGACAAAAAATGAGAGAACCTGGCTATAGCAGGCAGGCAAATGCTCTTTCTGTTGTCTCTCCCTCTCCCTCCTTCCTCTCCATGCAATGCTTTTTGCTTTGTTTTGCTTTGTCCATTTCCCTTTACAAGAAATTTCAAGATTATTTGTCAACTAAGGGTCTCAAAGGTTTCCACAAAATGAAAATCCTTATAATCTGACTGTTAAAAAGAAGCTAACACATGCACACACACATTATGATGATGAAGAAGTGCCACGAGAGACATGGCTGCAAATATTATCCATGTCCTCTCAACACAACCACCAAGATCAGTACGTTTTGCTTTTGTAGATTTTGGTTGGTTGTGTACTGGTAGCTAGTTCCATATCTGCAACAATGGTACATGGGTAACCTTTTCAATTTGCTGTGAAGTACATATGGGCCATGCACCAGAAAAGCCTTTGGGCACCTGTTCGATGGAACAGTTTACAATTTGCATGCAGTGGAAGATGAATGGATTTTTATTCCAAGCTTATTTTTGTGCTATAGACTTTGACAGATAAAGTTGCCCCCATCTGACAGCTGTATATAAACTGTTAGGTCCAAACTACAAACCACTGGTGATTCAATGGAATATGGAATCCAATGTGGAAATCAAAAGGTCCCAAGAGCGCTGGTTAGTTGCTTCCTAAGTTTTAGCTGGAAGTAGTCAACGTATTCCTAATGCCACATTTCCTGCTCGTCTGCAAGGGCATGAAGGATAGCTTCCCAAGATGAGCAGGGCCTAAATAGGGAGAGTAAGATCACTTGCCACACAAGTGGTGGGGACAGATGTGATGGCTGCATTTGTTAGGAACATAGGAAGCTACCTTATACTGGGACAGACTGATGGTCCATCTAGTCCAGCATTGTTGACACTGACTGGCAACGGCTCTCCAGGGTTTCAGGCAGGATTTTTCCCCGCCGAACCTGGAGATGGTGTGGATTAAACCTGGGACCTTCTGCATACAAAGCAGGCGCTCTACCGCTGAGCCATAGCCCTTCACTGAGAGCATTCTTACGCCCTCAAGTGATGCACAATGGCAGAGTATGGAGAAGCTTTGCACTTGTGGGCTACCAGAGAAGGGAAGTTGTAGTCCATGCGTTCTGTTGTAGCATACAGATTATGGGCTTGTCTTGACAAATGGTTTGCCCTGGGGTGGATCTGCAGTAGCGGCACACCATCTACATGACGCTGCCGCCATTGCGAAGCCATACGGGGGCAAACCCCAGAAACTCCACTGATTAAAAGTCGGACACTTACACTGACTTTTTTGGCTGCGGAGGCCTGTCACAGCCAAATGCGCCCCCTGATTGGTCGCCATCGGCTGGACAGGGAAGGGGGCAGACCTCTGGGAGCTCAGGAGAGCCCTGCACATCCCTGTTAATAAATAAATAAATAAGCGGGGGAAGGAGAGAAGACTGGAGTCTGTTTCTCCCTTCCCCCCATTTTTTTAAATTATCTGTATCTGTGAAGCTTCACAGATACAGTTTTTTTTAAAAAAAAACAGGTGGGGTGGGGGGGAAGGAACAGGCAGCCAGAGGGAGGTCAGTGGTTCAGGCGCTACGTGTCCCCCTCTTCATCCCCCTCTGGCTGCTTTGTTCCTCCCCCATCTCCCCAGGTGCTCAGTGTAGCGGCAGTGGTGGTGGGCAACTCCACACTTGGGTTCCTTCCCATGCAGATGCTGGGAAGGAGCTTGAGGCCTCACAGCACTGTCATGATGGGGGCTATGAAAGAGCATCACAGTTGCAGGCAGCCATTTAAAGAAAGGTGGCAACTTGTCACCACAGAAACTCCTACAGGGATATAGACATGTTACAAGCTCCCCCAGCAATGTGCTGAGAGAACTGAATTCATCATGGTTTTGAGGTATGCTAAAAAGAAGGGTCTCAGCCATAGGGAAGGCTGCTTGTAGTAAAGTCCTCTGGAAGCTCCCTTGTGGAACTAAACCTGGGCGTCTGCCACTGTGGGGTACATTGGAAACCAGCAGCCGCAGCTTAAGTTAGAGAAAACAGCTATTGTTTAGGTGGATGTAGAAGAGAATTTTTTAAGGCAGACATTCCCAACATTCTCCTCCTGGTTTCTCTCATCCATCATAACACTCAGTACATGTGTGTAGGCAATAATATAACCTGACAGCTCATGGGTTCATGGCCTTGGCTTTTTCACCTCCAGAGAAGGGGGAAAGCGGTTTTGAAATCCAGCCCAGAATGAAAGGAAAGGAAACCATTCCTTTATCCAAATTATGTGAGCTATCCCATAAGTGCAACAAAACAGAGTGAGCACAGACCACTGGGTTGACAGTATCAGCTTAGCAGTTTATTGTCCCACTGGTTTCCCAGAACAAGATGTGCAGTATAGAATTACTGTTTAGAACAAACTTTTACGGACCAAGGGTCTGCAAGCTTTCAGGTTACAAAAAACTTTTCTTCAAATTCTTCTACAAAGATGACTTAGCTTACATACAACCTATGTAAGTAAGCAGCACCTCGTGAACCTTATATATTGCAACACCTAGCTGGTTTTGGGATCCATGCATTATTGACTCATAGGGGACACGAGTGTCTCATTTACCCATGGCTCTCTTGAGGGCCTTGTGAAAGGCTCAACAGTGGAATAGAAATACAAAAAAAAAATAATAATCTATCAATAGATACATGTACAAAGAAAGCAATGCAGATAAACAATTAGGACTACATGTTTAAGCCCCTAATCATCCAAACACATGTTACGTCAGGAGCAGAGAACACCAGAAAAAGCAGAAAGAGACATAGCCTTTGATAGCAACCAAGAAGTCAAGATTTTTCCATCAATGTATTGCATTCCAAAACAAACAAGCAAAAAATTTACTTCCAATTTTAGTTTGATATACAACATTACTTTCAGGACAAAAGCGGAGACATTAGGGGGAAAATGGTCTCACTGGGATTGCTATGTTTTCATGGAAGTCTATGCTTTCATTTCAGTGCTGGTCCAAGGCATTTTATTGCCTGACGCAGGGCCCAAATGGTGTTGATGGTTTACAAAGTTTTGCTGCATCGTTCATACAGCAATTCTTGCCTTCATCTATCCTCACCACATGGTGCTACCTGAAGAGCTTGCTTCACCCTGCTGTACAGCAAGGTTGCCCTGTTCCCTTTCTCGGCCTTGCTCCCTGAATAGCCTGAGCAGTGCATGTACTTCAGGTTTTATTACCAATAAGTAACAAATAGTGGGCTGAAATGTAGAATGTAGCCAATGGGATCATGCAAGCTTTAAAGTGAACAGACCAGGACCTACCTTGAGGCAGCATGAAGGCCATGATTGGATGAAGATGGCAAACTAAGAAGATTTTTACCTCCTCACCTATGCCTGTCCCCACCCAGGAAGGATGCAAGAAGTGTTGCTTCTAGTCTCTCAGTGAGAGGATTGGGCCCCACTCCTCTTGAACAGAAACCTCTGTGAAGCACAACAGAGAGGAATCCAGTGTGGGCTGAGATTTCCTACTGAATGTGTTGTAGGGGTAAATTTTGAGGAGTAGGGGTTCATCATGACAGTTCTATAGCCATACACCCCAGGAAAGAAAACAAAAAATGCAGGCAGCCACACTGATCTCTTTCAAGAAGCCAGTTCTAGACATTTTCATCTCCAACAGGAGCAGGTCTTTTGTAAAGCTAATGGGTTTTAATTGCCCATTCAAGACCATGCCCCCCTCCCAAAATACTTGATATTACAAGTAGCTCACAACACCCCATAACTTCACCCCGACCAGAGGAACAGGAAAACCTGAGGTGGGTGGCAAATGACATCTTCAGTAAGCCTATATATACCAGCTGTTGAGGAACATGGGTGGGAGGGTGCTGTTGCATCATTTCCTACTTATGGGTTCCTGGTTGACAGCTGGTTGGCCACTGCATGAACAGAGTGCTGGACTGGATGGACCCTTGGTCTGATCCAGCAGGGCTCTTCTTATGCTTTTATTATTACACATGTTAATCAATATGCTGGCTTCATTACACCACTGAGTAGAAGTCAAGGTGGCTGTTCCTTTCATTCTTGGGCAGCAGATGCAGCGAGAAGGATTGCAAGTTCTCCTGCAACGTGTTACCCACCTACTGCTGGTTATGGAAGGGATGAACAAAGGACCGCACAAAGTGATTCCTTCAGTTCCCATGGGGCATCCCACAAAGTGATTATTTTAGTTTATATGGGGCTCCCCACAAAATGATTCCATCAGTTTCCATGGAGCTGCTGCCTTTCTTTCCAGGAATCCCACCCTACCCTCCTTGAAATGAAGGGCTTGGGATCCCCTGTTCACCAGCTTCAGCTGACCTTTTTGCCTCAGGCAGTTAAGGGAAGGTTTGGCCTGGCCCTACACCAAGTAAATGACAGAGTGTTATAGGGTTTGCATTTCTGACTGAGAGCTGAATTCAGCCACCACAGAGTCGCTCTGCTTTGTAAAAAGTTTGAAATACAACTGATATAAATAACAACACCTTTGAGTAGTGTTATGGAGGTAATATGAATCAGAGTCAATTTAATCCAGTTCCAGTTCCACCATTGTATCAGGAAACACAAAAACAACCTGAGAAACAGCTTTTGGATCTGACATACCAGAATGCTCTCCATGTCGAAAATCCAGCCCCACGTAAGGGAAGGCTGACAGCTAGTCCTTCTGGAAAATTTTGAATTCCAATCCCGATTGCCAAATTCCTGGGTGAATAAAATGAAATACATTATAGACATTATATAACAGAGCCAAAGCACGCGTACGGGTGGGGGAAATAAAGAGGCATTAGACTGGGATTTAGTCCTCTTGTTGGAGAAAAGTGCCTTGTTATTAAACACGCCTCTTTAATGTCAGAATTTTCAGCCCTTGGGGCCTAATATAATCATGCTAATGCTTGGCATCCAACTCATGATTTTCATCTTCAAAGTGTTTTACATAAGTTACTCAACTTAACAATGCCCCTGGGAGGCAAAGAGGAACAGAGGTGGGTGGAGAAAAGACTTGTCAAAAGGAGGTAGAGAGCAAGTTTAAAATAGCTATTGATGCTGAATTCCAAAGAGCTGAAACACACACCAGGGGCAGCCAGCTTAAAAAAGAAAAAGATGGGGAGGTGGGGGTGGGGGGTTGAATGTCTGCAGCCTGCTTTTCACATCACACCATTTTTTAAAAAAAGACAACATGGGTAATTCATGCAAATCTTGAGTTGAAAGGGAAGTTTCAAGCATATCTGCAATGTCAAATAATACACCGGTTCCAAACAGAATAGCGACCAGGGGTCCCCACTATATTGGGCTGGTGGGCAAATTTACTATTTTGAGAAACTGTCATAGGTACTATTAGAAAACAGCTCTGCCGTGGTGGGTACAGCCTGTCAGAAAACAATCATTTCACAGCCTCTGAGCCCATGTGGGACCCAAAGGCATTCTGGGGAACGAAAAGGAAGGCTGCAACTGCCCAAAACACCATCTTTTTTTTAAAAAATAAACAAACGGGACTTCAGCGGGCACCAAAGGAGGTGCCTGTGGCCATGCTGGAGACCACAGGGACAGCGCATTGGCAGTGCCAGTGAGATGCCACAGTTTGAGAGTCTGTTGCATTCTCCTTTCACGTGGAAAGCTTTCAGAACAGGAAGAACGCTCAGCTAGAACCTTCTGCCATATTGAAAAAGATGCTGGATTCTTGAGGCTTTCAATCAACCAACCCTACCCTCCCCCTCAAATGTACACTCTGAACTGAGTGGAATACATGTATGGAGAAGTTTATCATGTGCCACTCGGGACTCTTCAATCGACTCTTCGTTTTACATGCCCAGAGGCTTGAAAGCACATACACCTATGGAGCAGCAGATACTCTGAAGAACTGAGTTCCTTAAATGCTTCAAAGGAACTTCACCACTACCACCACCACCCCAAACACACACATGCACCCCAATTGCTTGTCAGCTCCCTCCTAATCCAGCTAAAGAGTGGAAGGATTTTCTTTATCCAATCTACTTGCAGAGCTCAGATGGGGTCTTCTCATCCCTAAGCAGGCTCCCATCACCCAAAACTGTACTATTTCCTTATCCAGGTGTAGAATATGTGATTAGTTGCCAAGGGAAAAGAGAAATATCAGTTTTATCTGTCCCACAGGAGTTATCCTGTATTTGCAAATGTTCATAGGGGAAGCAGCTTGGTGAGGTGCCTCTGCCCCAGTACCTGCCCTTGTAGGCTCAATGAGCTGTTAAAAAAACACTATCAGATAACACAGGGTTCATTCTTCATAGCTAATCTCTTCTATTTGTCTATGATTTGTACAAGAGACTTCATTGTTAGTTTTTGCCACTTTGTTAAGCATACGGCCTTACAGCTTTATGGCGAGAACACACTTTTAATCCAAAAAAAGGCACATTGCTCAACAGGATCACAAATCAGGTCAATGTTTCACTTCAGACAAGTTATGTCCACAGCTATTACCTGGGAAGATAGGAAGCTGCCTTATGCCAGGAGAGACTATTAGTTCATCTTCCTCGGTATTGCTATGTCCCAGCTCTTCCTGGAAGCTAGAACCCTTTGCAGGCAAAGCATATGCTCTACCACTGAACAAGGGACTTTCAAGGTTGAACCAGACCCAGTGTTGGTCAAGCTGGTGAAAAAGGGCAAGGCTGAGGTGGAACAAGGCAGAGGCCAGGGTAGCCCCAGGAGAAACATAGCAGCAGAGTTCCCCTGTTGTTTAGACAAGTGAGTCAGCTTGACCTTGGAGCTTTTACCACAGGGGTGGGAAGACTTCAGACTTGTGGGAAGAAAATCAGGGTTTTTTTTTCCTTTTCTTTTACTGGAATCCTTGCGATCCGCCTACCAGAGACTGACACTTGGAAATAAAGAATACTGAGCCCAAGAATTTGAGTACCAGAACTGAAAGAAGCCCACTATCCTTTGACACAACAATCCACTCCTGGTTACCCCAAGCTTTCTTCATAATCAGGAAGGAGACATCCTTGATGATCTACAGCAAACCACCCAGAGATCTACCAGTAGATGCAGCTCTACCTTCTGCCCACTCCTGTTTTACGGGGGTGGGTGGGTTGTATTATCACATCATCTGCTGTTGAGAAGCTCCCTTGCTTGCTGATCTGCCTGGTTTCCTTTTAATTTCCCTTCTTGGGCCTGACCTTCTTTCCCCCCCATCTCCAACCCTTCATGTCCAAGATAACTCAGGGTATGTAAGTTGAGATCCAGCTCACTGCCCCCCACCCCATCAGTATTTTGTGCTAGTCACAAAGGCATAGTTTCCGCAATGTCATCGCTGAAGTAGGATGTAATCATGTTTCAGGCATTCCATCTGAGGTTGAACATCCATTCTTTTAGTCCCAGATAAGTGTGCCTTCTGGAACAAATGCATTGTTTCCAAGTAAGAGTGCTTCACTCTCATATTTTTAGCATAGCTGTGGCCCCCTGAAGAGGGGAAGGGCTTTAAGATGGGCACAACTGAAGCATGGACTACACAATTGGGCAACAAGGACTGGTTTCACCCAGGAGTGGAAAGATGAAGGCTGGGCTGGAAATTGCTTTAAAAAGTGTCATTGTAAATAGAGGATAAAGCATCTGCCTACTTTATGATGGAATTATGAGGCCATGTATGCTAAGCCTGCAGGGTACTCAGGCATGATTAAATGAGGGCCAATTCACTGCCTGGCTTTGAAGACTTTCAAATGGGTAAGTAAATCTAGTGGTTAGGATATAGATCTGCCTTCTACATCCTAGTGCCCTCCTGATGTTTTGGACTACAGTTCCCAGAATTTCCAGCTGACATGACTATTGCTGGTTGGGGATGCTGAGAGCTGTAGTCCAACACATCTGGAGGGCACCAGATCTGGGAAAGCTGGGACAGACAATGAACAGTTTAACCTTCTTAATGTGCTGCTGGCAAAACGTTTCAAAAAAGTGCAGCTGATTAGTGTTAAACTGCTCTTAGATGTGAACATCTAACAGTTCATCATCCATTTAGTGCTCAATTGCTGATTGAGGGGGAGTGCAATCTTGCATAGGGAGTGTCAAACCACCAGAGTTTATTTGTCCTTAAAATAGACACAAAGGTCATGGAAGTGCTGCCTTGCATTTAAACAACGAGCACATTTCGTCTGTGGAGGTGGGAAGAGGGCAGTGTGGTTATGTAGGCACGATATTGAGTTTTTAATGTGAAAAATCCAGACTCAAATCTCTGTTCAACCACAGAGCTCACTGGGTGGGCTTGGGCAAGTCACGATCTCTCTGTCTAATCTACCTTGCAGGCTTATTGGGAGGATAAATGAGCCAAGAATTTCAAAGCATTTTATACACTGTGAAGTATAGCTGCTGCCTTTTCCTTCCCCATCAGTACTGCCCTGTACTTTTCTCACCGCTTCCAGTGTTCACTAGTGCTCCATACTTAGGTGCCATGTTTCCTTATAATACAGTGCATGTGTGTGAGTGTGCTCTGTCCTAAAATGGGCCACCAATGGTCACTGAATCATAGTAAATGGGCTGGGCAGATGGCAGAGCCTGGAGGATGCTAAAGCATCTGAGTAACACCAATTCAAAGGCCTGGAGAAAAATGCTCTCTCAGAATACAGCAATACTGCAGCACCCTATCTTGTTCCTAGCACATCATCTAAGGGTTAAATACTGCTTTTTGAGAGTTTTTCAAGCAATTATAAACCATTTTGGTGCACATCTCTGATCCCAACACAGCAATATAAATCCATAGAAAGAAAATTTCTGGATTTGAAATACAAGGACGGAAGGACTTTTTGCCCCACCCAGTCAATGGATACGACTATTACTTCCCCATATGTACTTTGCCATAAATGGTCATGGGATTAAAAATGGCTAAATATGAAAAGGATACAAAAAACAACTCAATGAATCACTGTGATTGTTCTTATGATTGGGAGGGTGAATTAACCAGAATTGAGCTGTGGTTTGCAAATGAGCATTTGAGTTTCAGTTCATCTCAACATACATGGCATTGGAGGAAGAGGCTGCATGTTACATAAAATTCTTGGCATGGATGCTGTTGATGTGTTGGTTACAAAACCATGGGCTCACCTGGTGTATGTTAGGCTATCTGTCTGTTGAATCTACATCTGCACAAACTTGAAAAGGAGGGTTTCAGTCTCTCATGCGAGATTCTCCTACAATGAAATTAAAAAGGAAACAAAAGCTTCCCTTATTGCATTTCCCTGTTTGGTGGCGGAATTTACTACTCACAAACATGAAGGATTAACAACACCAGAAGGCACAGTCTGGACAAGAGCTGCTGCCTCGAAAGCTCTGCCAATAAGGCTCACTCATGCCCTATAGTAACCCTCCTATGCCACCCACACACTTGTGGTATAATGAAAAATTTCATCTACAATCCTAGTCCGATGACCTGAAATACAGCACAACCTTGGCAGTTGCAACACTCAAACCCACAGTGACTGGAGTCTTAAACTTCAACATGGCGAGCAGTGCCAGGTCTGGGTTTTGGAGGGCCTTGGGCAAGATACCCTCCATGGGCCCCTCCCTCAGTGAGTCTACCTTATGACCACCACTGTCACCCACTGCTATTGCTCCTCATCCGCTTTCTCAGCATTACTGCTGCTTGCTGGCTTGACAGGCAGAGCAGGTAGGCAGTGGCATCCAGTACTCCTGCTTCTCGCCACCATCATTGTCTGGACCAGGTTGTGATGGTGAAGCAAAGGAGCAAGTCCAGGGCCCTTTGGTCAGTGGGCCCCTGCTGGCTTGTGGGCCCTTGCCATGCCTCCCCTTGACACTGTCCCTGATAGTGAGATTCTTACGTATTAAAGAAAAACAACCACCACACTCTCAAAGCCTGAAAGCGGCTTCCTCTTGACTTGTGTGCAGGAGCACTGACGTACATGTGGAGCTCCTGCAGGTGCAGCCTTTTCTCATTCACTTCACTGGAAGGGCTGCTATCTATACAGATCCTTAATTAAAAGAGTGATGATGTACTGCCTTTCCACGTCCATTTTCTCCAAATACCAGAAGCATCTCTGTCGCAGCTACTGGCCTCCAGAGCTTCCTTGGAGAAAAACAGTCTTTCCCTGGGCTTCCAAATCCACAACCAGGAAGCAGTTTCCACCGGGCAAAGTGTTCCACTGGCTTCATCTCCCAGCCCAGAAGCATTTTCCTGCCTATGTGCAACATACCTGATTGGTGAACTGAGCTGGACATCCTCCTCATCCTCTCCCTCTGGCCAAACCTAATAAAATGAAATAGGGTTCTTTTTTTTCTTAGTTACTGGGATCCCTGGCACCTGGGCATGCTGTTACTCTGAACCCCCTGGCACCTCATGAAACTAAGGATGCCACGAGCACTACAAGTTCCTGCGATCCCTATGTGTAAGTTACTTCCTAGAATTCATTTTCTTTTTAAGTACTCTTTGCTTTTCCTTCTTGCCCCTTGTGATGCTCTCTTCAATAAATATGCTCTCTTAATTGGACTGGAGGTTTGGAGTGTGAATTTCTGATCAAGATCCAAGAGAGAAATTCTTCTTTCTTCAACCACATAGCAATACTACCAGAGAACTCAGATCAGTGCCTGCAGGGAAGGAGGAGGGGAGCTGGCTGTTGGCTTGCATGGGCGGGCACAGCTGGGAGCTATCTTCAAACTCTACGTAAGGAACCAGCACGCAGCTCCCCCGGCAAAGTGGTAGAATGAAGAGGGTGGAGGCAAGCTGCAACTGATTTATCAAACTTGAGCAATTTCGCCCTGGGAGGCGAGTAGTAGCACTGGGCTGCAAGCCTGCCTGCAAAAGGAAATGGGGAAAATGATACAAGAACTCTGCGTGTGAACTGGAGCGTCAAGTAGAGCTGAATACTGGGCAAAGGGACAGTGCTCTGTTTGGTGGTGCCCACAACAGGGCTTGAATTATGGGAGAAAGTAATGAAATCCACAACTCTCCCCCTCAACTACCCCGGCCTCCAGTTTTAGCCTTCTAAAAACTGTAGCTAAAGGGATTAATCCTGATACTAAGGGTAATAAGAGGAAGAGGGCATCTTAAGGGACAAATCTGAAGTAAGAAGACTTCCACGATGGCTAACGAATGAGCCCCCACAATAACGTCAACCATGACAGGATGGAGGAAAAAGCATGCCACCTACATGTGAAGACCAGCTGCCAAAATGGCTGCGGTCTTGTTCGGTTCTTTTGGCCTTGTTCAGATTTGTCCTGGCCTCCTAGTAGGGAGGAAGGAGGGAGTGTATGGGAGCAGTGCTCCAGTGGAGACTAGCCACCTTTGTGGCGTGGTGGGTTCATTTTGAGCGTATGTTTTGATTGCTGCTATTCTTTCCTAACCCTTTATCCTCCCCCCTCCTCCTCTCCCTTCCTTTCCCCTTTTGCTTAAGCCTTGACTGGAGCCTTACGAGTTAGATTTAGTATGTGTAAATAAACTGCTTCGGTCCTTAAGGTGTGTCTGTGTGGTTATTCTCTGAAGGGCTGGCTATTACTGTCTTAGGACGGGGTTAGGGAGGTGGCTGTCTGGAACATCAGATGTTTGCTCCAGAGCCTACCTTGCAGGGGCGCTGGGTGGACCTCAGCTTTCCTTCACACTACATATATAACTACAACAGACTGACTGGGTAGAGGAATCAGTTCAGCACTCCTAATGCACACTTGGCTTGGCAAAGAGCCATGGAAGAGCTTGTCAAACCATATAAGCCCCCAGCAGGTCAGTACCCTATCAGTGCACTTAACCCTTCCTGCCATTGATCTGATTTTGGGCATATTTATCCAGAACTATTAACTGACGGAGATACTGTTGATAAAAAAAAAATATATTGAAAAATTGAAAGGCAGGCCATCTTTGATATCCTATTATTTATATGGGGTTTAGGATAGGTGAGTACTTTATTTATTTATTTACAATATTTATATCATGCTCAATTATCTAACACAGATTCCAGAGCGGTGAGCACAGGTATAAACAGTAAAAGAAAGATTAAAAAAGCAAATTAAAATTGTTCAATTTAAAAACAAAGAAGCCAGAAATAACAGGGGCTAGTCAGTTGGGGAAGGCTTCTCAAAACGTGTTTTCAGGAGGCGCCAGAAGCAGCCTAGTGTTGGTGCCTGCCTGACCTCCAGAGGCAGAGAGTTCCACAGAGAAGGGGCCACTACACTAAAGGTTCTTCTCCTGGTGGATTCCAATTGGGCCTCATGTCTGACGACCTCAGTGATCAGGCAGGTTGGTAAGGGAGAAGGCGCTCTCTTAAGTATCCTGGTCCCAAGTTGTTTAGGGCTTTGTGCACTAGTACCAAAACCTTAAACCTGGCCAGGTAGCCAATAGGTAACCAGTGCAATTCCCTCAGCAAAGGAGTTATATGCTGAAAAGAGGCAGCCTCTGACAACAGCTGAGCTGTTGCGTTCTGCACTAGCTCCAGCTTCCGGAGCAGTATTAAGGGCAGCCCCGCATAGCGCGCATTGCAGTAATCCAGTCTTGAGTACATGTTTCACTAATGCCTTTGTGCAGCACCTGGCGCAACCTGAGGGCACTTGCAACGGGGCTCTTGAGTATGATCACAGCACCAAACAAAAATGAGAGGTGTTTATGCTAGCCAGATTGGTCTGCCAGCCAGTGGTGATTACTAAGCATCTGAAAAGAGCAGCAGCAACAGCAGCAGCAACAGCAGGGCCTCTTTCTGTGCCCTCTGTCCTCTCCCTTAAAGGAGGCTCAAACCTCGGCACAAAGACTGCCTTCATCCTTCACTCTAAGAGACTTCAGCAGCTGCAAGAAAGATCCTTTTCTGATACATTAAACACTTGTTTCATCGTAGTAAAATAAGACCGGCGATGGAGGAGAGGGGGGGAATCTCTCTGAGTAGTTTTAAAACATTTTAAATAGCTGAGGAAGGAGGAGGCCAAGCTATGAATTTTGTTACCCAGGACAAAATTACAATAAAGGGAAGAAGGAGGGAGACACAGGAGGAAAAGACTGTAGGGAAAACATCTCTTTGCGAAAACAGTAGAGCTGCTGTCTCCAAGCTTCCCACCCCCCACCTCCCGCCCCCTTCGCCTCTCCTTAGCACAAAGCAGCTATTACGAGCCCCAACCACAACAAATTAATGGGTGGGGGAGGGAAGTGTGAATGGAGGGGTCTGTGCAAAAAGAAAACCACAAGATTGCCACTGTGCCTTCCCCCACGAGAAGGCAAAACCTATTCTGACCTTGCTCTACTTGCCTGCCTTAAAAAGCAATTGGGCGAGTTTTTATTTCACTTCGTTTCATAGAGAAGGAGTGAGTGGGTCAGGTGCAAGATGAAGAAGAAGGAAAGGAAAGGAGCAGGAGCAAATCTGGAATCCTAAGCTTTTTTTTTTAAAAAAAAAAAATATATGGAATGGAATCTTTGCTTTTGAAGCCATGGAAAATAAAATAAAGTGCAGGACTACATTGCCATGCTTGTGATTTTGGAAGTGTGCTACAATACTACAACCCTATGTACATGCCTGTTCAGAAGTAAATTTTATTGAGTTCAATGGGACTTACTCACAGGTGTGTATAGGAGCGCAGCCTTAGGGGCTTAGAACATGAATTTTGATAAAATTAAATCCTCCTATAATTGTTTGGGCTTTAAAATGATGAAAAAAGATGCATCCTTCTCCCCATTATATCCAATTATTCTGGAAATGTGGAGATACATAGTATTTTGTGGATGATTAGTCTGAAATACTATTAGGCTGCATCTCTACTCTCAATTTCCATGCTAGCCAAACCATAAGCCACACCCAAATTAGAGAAAATAGTAGGAAGGCAAATCTCGCTTAAAAGCAGGATATATTAATATCTTCCAATCTTAAAAAAATCCAAACCGTTCTGTACCTTTAGATTGAAAAGGAAAGCAACCAGTCAGAACCAATTCAGAAAACCACTCATCAGTGTTTCTAAGCATTTAGCCAAACTATATGCACAATGGCCCAAGACTGTACCAGCAAAGTCTCAACATATAGTAGATAAAATCAAAACATAGGTCTGTCATAGAGCTTTCCCAAGAGATGAAGGATCCAGTTTGTTTTTGGCTTATCACTCCGGCTTGTCTGGGGAGAGACAAGTCAGACTTCTCCGTTCACATGTCCCAGTAAGCAAACCACAAATGGGAGGTCAATGAATTGTTTAGCCACTCACAAATGCAATGAAAGCAAACAGACAGCATGCACCAGCATGCTCCCTCATTCACAGCAAGCCAGAATTCGTTAGAATTTCTTTCTTTCTTTTTTATTATGTTTTATTTATTACATTTATATACCGCCCCATAGCCAAAGCTCTCTGGGCGGTTTACAAAATCATATGCCTACTGGCCATGTGCTAAGGGCAGCAGACTTGGGGTTGTTGTGAGAATACAGGAAATGTGCAAAATTGCTTTCCCACACTCATTAGGATGCAAGCATGATTTTAAAGATCCCGATTCATTCAGAATGTTTTATTATTGACTTCAGTGGGTTTGTGATTACAGTCTAAAAGTGTAATAGCATCTAACTATCCATCCCCCCAAAATGTAGTTGCAAAAAAACACTTTGTAGGCACAATAACAGTATTATCACCAGTGTCAAGGAAGAAACACTTGCCCTGAAGGAAAGCAGATAGTATTGGTATTGCTAAGAATTCTCCACAGTACACTAGAGAGATAAAAAAATCATTTATCCTATTCCTGCATTCCCTCCACAAGATAATCTGCTTTGATCAGGCAGGTATCAAGAAAAAGTATTGGCAGACACAGACCTTGAAACTTCTCTGGACTGATGAAGTTCCCTCTCCCCTCTATTTTATTAACATCAGCCTGCCCTAAATGGAGACCAAATAAACTGGACCCTACACAGCTTTTCTGCCAATTGGAAGTCTGGAAGTCTCTAGTTTTTGTGTGTGTGTGTGTGTGTGTGTGTGTGTGTGTGTGTGTGTGTGTGTTTTAAATAAAAGATAGAAATTGGCATCTCTGCATATTTGCAAGGTCAAGGCACAGAAAGCCTTCTATAAGCCTAAAGCCTTGTTTTGAAGGGCCTATTCTTTTACAGACCGATTATGAAAGTAGGCTACATATTCTTAACAAGCCCCTTTTCACTCTGGCTTTCAATTCCCTACAGTGTATAATGTGCATGTGTATTCTTGCATGGCAGGGCCCTTAACATACTGTTTTGATTGTTATCATCTTGCCATGAAAGGGCCGATTGTTTTGGGTTCCTACAATTACATCATGGCTTCCCACTCTGGTTGCCTGTCAAGGTGTTTGATCGGAGTTTGCAGGTGGGAAGGAGTCCTGCGGTAAGCCTTGAGCACTTCCCCATACCTGCCCTACCTGTTAAACACAGCTGCCTTAGCACGCAAAGGCTCTATTCCACCCCTCCTCCCCTTTATTGTGAACTCTCACATAGGACAGGCAAAGAAAAAGAAAAAAGAAAAAGAACCAGGGAAAGATCTTAGGGAAACAGACTATTCATTTCATTTCTGGCTCATCACAAGAGATTGAGATATATTTCTAGGTGCCACCATCTCAAAAGGTTATTCAACAATTCCCAAATATGCATATATACCAAGTGACGTCAAACAAAACTTTAAGCTGTCCCAACTGAAAACTAAGTTATTGCAGGGAGAGAGTGACCCACGCTCAGCTAAAACCACACTAAATAAAAGGCACACCCGCTACTGAACAGGGGGGAAAAGTAGCTGACTCTCTCTTTAAGTAAAAGAAAGGACTAGAATACATGCTGCAATAAATATTTAGTACAGTTGATACAATGCAAGAAATGTCAGTATCCAAATTAACAATACTGCAGGAATACAATACTTCAACTCAACAGGTAAATGTTAAAAACAAATGTTATTGCTCTTGAGAGAAACAGATCACTAAAATATAGTCCCCATGCTCTCAGAAGATACTAATGTAATTTCAAAATATTCCAAGGTTTTCAGTTTTTAACTCCAAGGGGACACCAGTCCACTGACCTGAAGCTTTATCTCTGAGTCTGAGTACCACATTTTAGTGTTTTTGTAATGTTCCTCTCTCTCTCTCTCTCTCTCTCTCTCTCTCATATTACAGTGGGAAACTGCTGAGCAGTGGAGGAGTTGAGCTGAGAATAAGACAATGGTCCCTTATTCACTGTACCATCAGGAGCACCTCACACATTATTGTTTTCTTAGACATTCGCCTAATATTGAAAGTGTGGCAATGAAGTAGTTGAAAAACACACACATCCTGCAGGTACATTCAATAGGAGCCTCAGCCAATCCTGGCTCTCTGATGACTGCATCTCTATAACATACATGCACACTCGGTAGCAAACCCTGGGTTTGCTGTTCTGTTTGTAATGTGTGATATCGTCCCAAGATAAATGGCCAGAGAAGGGAACCTCACACCCTGCAGACCAACAAGTGGAGCCTTCCTAGGTAGGGAACCAGCCAGTAATCATGAAAAATCCTACTCCTTCTATACAAATTTCAGGGTCTGCAGCTGTTCTTTAACAGCCTGGTGCTCAGGCATGCCATTCAGTCGCTGCTTTGCACTTAGGAGACCTATCTACCTGTCTGTCTGTTCTTTGTTGGGCCATCCTTATCATATTCCACGCACCCCAGTTCCTTCGCCCATAGATTATCTATGGGAAATCCACAGCCCATGCCTGACCTACAAGTGGTCCACAGTCCCCCTCCCCAACCTTGGTTGATTCACTTCCTCCCCTGCCCACTGCCCAGCTGATCGGTGCTGGGAACAGATGAGGAGTATATGAACCAATGTTCTCAGCACCGATCAGCTGGGCGGCGGGGCGGGGAGGTCTGTAATGAGATCTCTAATTACCTAGGCAGTGGGGAGACGAGGAGGTGCATAATGGAATCTCAGAGCACTGGGAGAGGAAGCTCAACCATCATCCTCATGCACTGAGATGTGGGGGAGGATAAGTGAGTTTGTTTGTGCATGTGCACATGAGAGACAGAGAAGGGAGAGAGAGCCCCAGGCCATAACCATTGCTGGCATGCATTGCCTGCCATGCACTGCTATATATGTCCCTCGGGGGCCCGAGAAGGCCTCCTGCCAAACCCTGCCAGAAGTCTTTCATTTTGAAATTTTGCCTATGAATTTTGCAATAGTTTGTTTTGTCTCTCTCAACTGCATTGAAACGAGTCTTACATTTCATGATTTTACGATCAAATAAAGAGCCTCGTCTAAGAGAGCATGTAGCACGGTGGATAAGAGACTGCTGTATAAATTAGGAACACCTCCCCCCACACATTTAAATTCGGCTGCTTCTTTTATGAACTTACCTTAGGCAAGCCTCTCTCTCTCTCTCTCTCTGAGGTTGAGGCCTCCAGCTGCATAATTGCAATAATACACACCTACTTCAAAAGCTTGTTGTAATCCTTAGAACAGAATCCTGTATTTGGAACAGTCTAAAGTGCTATATAAATGCAAAGTGCAATTCATTATTATTGGTGAAGCTGCTGCAAGGTATGGAAATCAATTGCTTCTTTAATATTCATAGTACACTGAACTGCTTTAACAGATCAGATTTTTAAAAATCACAAAACATGGGAGCAGCCTGTAAGAACGTACCAGGAGTATTTAGATAACCTTTTGCAACATCATTTTAAAATCTTATTTAGCATTTAACATACCAACACAGTTGCAGGCAGCGATTGTTTTTATATTGTCTTTCTGAGTCATAGCAAACAGAAACTTTTACTTCCTTGCTCTTTTTGACATCTTGGTTTTCATCCTGCCTTTCTTAGCTACAAAGGAATGTGAAGTAGTCTTACATTTTTCCTCTTTCCACTGTATCCTCATTGGTCTATAAGCTTTCACAAAGCCCAATGGCATTGCCAAGTTACCCAAACTGGCCTTCTGAAAAGAACAAGCAAGGTATCGTTTCTGAGGCTTAATGGAGTGGAAAAAGAGGCTCCACCTAGCAATTCCAGTCCTCGCCACAGAAGGAAATCAAATGGGTCTTATTGTCAGGTAGTCGGTGCCAACTCCTCCCAACTTGCAGACAGAGTGCTGGCTAACAGGGTGATAGCAGTAAACCTCAACTTTGCACTCCCCCTAAAAGACCAAGTATACAGTATAGGAGTCCTCCTGGACTTTGAGCTAACTTGGGAAGCCCAGGAGGCTGCAGTGTCCAGGAGTGCATTCTACCAGCATAAGTTGGTACACCAGCTGCGGCCTTATCTGGAGAAGATGGACCTTGCCTCAGTTATCCACACACTAGACACGGCCACGCTGGACTACTGTAATGCACTGTATGTTGGGCTGCCTTTGAAGACTGTTCAGAAACTTCAGTTGGTGCAGAATGCGGCAGCCCGATTAGTAGTGGTGGGCGAGGCGATTTGAGGACATAATGCCTACACTGTGCAGCTGCACTGGTTACCAGTGTGTTTCTGAGCCCAATTCAAAGTACTGGTTTTGATCTTTAAATTATTATTATTATTATTTATTTATATAGCACCATCAATGTACAGAGTAAAACAGTAAATAGCGAGACCCTGATCCACCTATATCAGCCTACCCACTCTTTAAGACCAGATAGAGAGCCTTCTCATTTGCCCACCTGTGACAGCAATTAGGTGGGTGATTGCACATAAGGAGGCCTTCTTTGCAGTGGCCCCACGCCTTTGGAACAAGCTCCCATTGGAGGTCTGCCATGCACCATCCTTGCAGGCTTTTAAGAAGGCCTTGAAAACATATTATTTTATCGTGGCCTTCTTGTGATATGAGTACTGTTGTTGCTGGTTTTTATTGTTGGCTTTTATCATTTTAATTGCTATTTTATTGTGTTTGTTTTTATTGCTTTTAATATTTTAACTGTTTTTATGCATTTTATTGTTGTAAACCACCTTGTGAGGGCTTCTGCCCTGAAACGGGGCCAAGAAATATTTTAAATAAATAAAAAAAGTAAGGTTGCATTAGGGTATGGGAAGCAAGCCAGTTTATGGATAGCGTACAAACATTTATATCTATGAGCTTCTCGACACAAAGGAAAAATCCCATACCTTACCATGGTTTTCCTTTTCGCCGTAATCACACCATCACAATGTGTCCCTTTACATGTGACCATGTGATTAGTTCCCTTCTAGGAAAGGCCCCTTTGTATTTTAATGAGACAGTGCCATCTAGTGGCAGAATGGTCCCAATTTTTCCGGATATTACCACATTATCTGTGTGTTTTTCAAATGTGTGAGTTCCAGGGAATAGCGCAGGAGATGTCCTGCCTGGCTCTTAACAATGTTGTGTCATGCAGTGATCTTAAACTAGTCCAGACCTGAGACCCATCTTGGACTTCCAACCTGCAACATGGGACCCACTTTCACAATTTTCTCCAAGCCCAACTGGTGTAATGGACCTGCAAATTTCCTTGAGTGGTCAATCACGAGCATGTTATAGATCACTAATTTAGAGAAGCTCTATAGCTCAAGCAGCTGCTCAGTAAGGAAGATCTCTTCAAACTTCAATAAATTTAATTCAAGGTCCTTTTCATTAGGCTTAAAATAAAGTTACACCACCATGTGTAGGAAACTCAGGTACACACACTCGATGTGATTCAATTTCTGGACAGGAAGTCTGGTCAGGTTAAGATTGTCTTTGTAGACCACAGCTACTCCACACACACACACACCCACACCCACACACCGCCTACTTTCCCTCACCTGCTCACTAATACAGTTCCCAGCTGGGAGGGCCTGGGCTTACGTTTCTTAAGCTCAGTCTTTCCCAGCTAAATAAAATCTCAATAGCTTTTCCTTCAAATCAGATTTCCCTAATCTGCACCCCACATATAGGAACAGGTCTAGGAATTTCCCAAAGCTTCCATGCAAATAGGAACAGATGTTGTATACCAGCCTTCCTCTATCTCCAGTTCTTCCTGCTGCTTCTGGCTTCTAGGATGATTCAAACATTTCAGGGACTACTTGCTGATGTTCCCTCTGGTCAGACATTAAATAGGAACTTAAAATATGTTACGTATATCTTGGTTTGCTCATAGAATTATCAGGCTGGTATAATAAATGTAAGTATAGTTTATTCAGACAATGGTTACAAATTTGCTAACTGAGTTTACTTTTAAAAGTTTTTAAATATAACAATGTTATAAGCAAACCAAGTCATACGTAATATAACTTTAGGAACATAAAGGCTGCTTTACATTCCTAAAACAGCCTTCCTCAACCTGGTGCCCTCTGGATGTTTGGGACTACAATGCCCAGCATACCTGACCAATGGTCATGCTGTCTGAGGCTGATGGGAACTGAAGTCCAAAATATGTGAAGGGCCCCAGGTTCAGGAAGGCTGTCCTAAAGCAACATAGTGACTTTAGATCTATAAAAAGTGCTAAAAAAAAAGTTATTGCTTATTTTTTCAATTTTTCTCAAAATTTCAGTTTTTCCCTGAAACCCCACAGATAAAACAAAATTTCCAAAAATGTTACATCTCTACTGCTCTGTGGAGACATTTATGCCCAAGTCAGGTTTCATCCAGGCAAGAGGGCTGAAAAATCACTCACCTTCGTAGAGAGCTCATGGGAGCACCTCACAGCATTTTTAATTTCATTTTTAAAGAGCAGGTGATAATCAACTTGTTCAAAGCTGATTGACGGTAATTATTTTGTTATAAACAACCCCTGTCTCACTGATCATATCACACAGCGTGCTCCTATGTGTTGGGGCTAGCGTTGAAAAGAATTCATTCTTATCTGCCCCTTCTTACTTATATAACTGCTTAATTCATGAGTCATGCTCAGAGGGCAAAAGTTCATTTTCCCCCTATCTGAGAAAGACAAAAAGTTGGTTAGAAAAAATCTTTCCCATCTTTGCATTGCTCTTTTTTCTAGCTTGCTTTTAAACTTAGTGGGTGGCATGCGCCTATGTCTCTCTAACTCCCCACTCCCTTGACAAAGCTAGGCCAAATTATATGTAGGGCTGGGCCAAATACATAAGCAACCCAAGTGATCATGGTTGCAGAGGATTTTTTTAGGATTGCATTAGGTTTAGGCACACCAGTATGGAGTATTGTGTGAGCTAAGAAAGGCACCCGAAGGATTCCTTGCAATGTTGTAAAGATTGGCTAGGCACAACTCTTGAGGCCTTGTGTTGCAGGCACCTGATGAGGGGCCAAGGGTCTCCAACCTTTTGTGGTCAGTGGGCACATCTGGAATATTGACAGTATTCTTTGGAGCACTCTCAAAAATCGCTGCCAAGGGGGGTACGGTTGCCCATTCGCAAGCATAGCTGCCACGGTGAGCATGGCGGGTCACAAAACACCCATTTCCCAGAAAGCAAAGTGTGAGACTAAAAGAAAAGTAACTTCCCCAGAAGCTACATACAAGGCAAAGGAGGAGTCCGAGCATTAATAAAAATTCTTTTGAATGCACAGTTTTCTGCTCCATTTCAGAGAAGGCAAACTGACAAAGCTCAGAGATGAATAACTTGGCTGAAAAACTGCATACAAAGTACGGGGTGGGTGGGTGGGTGTGATCCCCAAATGCCAAATCACATATTTCCCCCTACAAAGTGCAACTAAATGCCAGTTTCAAAGAAGGCAAACAGGTGGACAGCTGGACACATTTGCGAAGCGCTGGGCTGCGGACAGACACTCACCATTTTTATTTTTACAAGAATGCCTCTGTAGTCCAAGAGGGCACTGGAAGCCAGCACTTCACTTTGCAGCATACCAGTCCCTAAGTTAAATAATAAGAATTAACAAAAATCTTTAAAAAATAGAATTGAAAACCAGGAGGAGCCTGGTAGGTGCCAAGAAAAGAGTCTCTGGGCATAGTCTGAACCAGACGTAACAGTGTAAGAAGAGCCATACTGGATCAGACCAAGGGTTCATCTAGTCTAGCACTCTGTTTACACAGTGGCCAACCAGCTGTTGACCAGGAACTCAAAGTGGGACACGGCTGCAATAGCATCCTCCCACCCATGTTCCCCAGCAAGTGAGGTGGACTGAGGTGTCATCAATATACGGATGATACCCAGCTCTACCTTTCCTTTTCATCAAACCCAGGTGAAGCAGTGACTCTTCTGAACCAGTGCCTGGGCACGGTAATGGACTGGATGAGGGCTAACAAACTGAGACTCAATCCAGACAAGACGGAGGTACTGTTAGCGGGTGGTTCATCTGTCCAGTGAGGTGATGTTTGCCCTGTCCTGGATGGGGTTGCACTCTCCCTAAAGGATCAGGTCCATAGTTTGGGGGTGCTCTTGGATCCAGAACTGTCACTTGAGGCACAGGTGAACTCAGTGGCAAAGAGCACCTTTTATCAGCTTAGGTTGATATACCAACTATGCCCTTATCTGGACAGAGATAGCCTAGCTACAGTTATCCATGCTCTGATAACCTCTCGTTTGGATTACTGCAATGTGTTATACGTGGGGCTGCCTTTGAAAACGGTCCGGAAGCTTCAGCTGGTACAAAACAGGGCAGCCCGTTTACTAACAGGGACTGGCTGGCGAGATCACATCACGCCAGTCCTTTTACAACTTCATTGGCTGCCAGTCCAGGTCCGGGCCCGATTCAAAGCGCTGGTATTGACATTTAAAGCCCTAAACGGTTTGGGGCCAGGTTATTTGAAGGAACGCCTCCTCCCATATGTACCTGCCTGGACCTTAAGATCATCTACAGGGGCCCTTCTCCGTGAGCCCCTGCCAAAGGAAGTGAGGCAGGTGGCTACTAGGAGGAGGGCTTTCTCCGCTGTGGCACCCCGGTTGTGGAATGAGCTCCCCAGAGAGGTCCGCCTGGCGCCTACACTGTACTCTTTTCATTGCCAACTGAAGACCTTTTTATTCTCTCAGTATTTTAACACTTAATTTTAACTTAAATTTAAATTTTACTGTTTTAACTCTGTATTTTAATCTTATATCAATTTTGCTGCGTGGTGTTATCCTGGTTGTGCTTTTTATACTGTATTTTGTATTTGTGCTTTTAACCTGTTGGTTGTTTTATTATGGTTTTAATTTTTGTGAACCGCCCAGAGAGCTTTGGCTATTGGGCAGTATAAAAATGTAATAAATAAATAAATAAATAAACAAACAAACTGGTGTATATAGGCTTACTGCCTATATACAGTTTGTTCTTTACCTGGGGTTCAGTAAGAACGTCTCAGGTCTTGTGGCCTAGAAGCAAGTAGCGCATATGCTCCAACTGTTCCTCATCCTTGGTAAGCCACCTGGCAATTTCTCATTTGGGAATTCTTTCTTTTAAAAATTGTTAATGTGAATCAATAGAGCTGTCATTGTTCAGGGCTCAGCGCCCCCTCTGCCAGTCTCTAGCAGTTTAATGTCTGCCATGGTTCGCACATAATGTCAACCCAGACTATAAGTTGTTGAAACATGGATTGTTGTTGAAATGTAGCTGTCGTTACATGTGAACCTTGCACTAAGGTTTAATTATGGATTGTTTATATAGACTAACATTTTAACTCCAAGTATTTTGATCTGCAATGTGTACTTAAGCAGTTTCTCATCACCCATGGTTTGTTGTTAGGTTGTTAGTTAAACTGCAGTGCAGAGTCTGCACATAACGACAGGCCATGATTCAACAACCACCCAATGTTCAATGACAACTCATACTCAACCCATACTTAGGGTTGTCACTACGTGCGAACCAGATCTCTGAGCAGGAGGTCTGCATCTTGCCTCTGGGACACATATGGAAATGCTTTCTTGCTCATGAACAACAACACCCCAGGTAGTGCACAGCCTGCCATGACACACACTGCTGAGGTATATTTTGAGCTGCTGATAACATACAGTAATACAATTTTATTTCTCCAGTATATCTGTAACCCAAAGAAAGAACACCACCTTATTTTTGTAAATGAATGCAGCAGACTCAATAGGAAATTCAGCAATGCGTAAGGAAGCCTTCTGCCCTCATTTTCATCTGTGAAAAGTGGTAGGGATTAGAAAGCAGCTCAGTCTGTTATCTGACCAAGACATTGCTCTGACTATGTCCAATACTACACATAAGAAAAGCGTTTGAGGGGAATTACATACATAAAGGAGCAGGGGAGGGGGGGAATAGTATTGCTCCATTTGTCGTTATAGAGCATCCCAACTCTCAGCCACTGAAAAAGAAAATATTTAAGTTGTTGTAAAATCCCCCCTCATTACATTTTATCCACATGGAGCTGTGAGTTTTAACCAGATGGAGAATTCGCCACTCTTTTGGTAATGAAGATCTATCATGCATTGATATAGACAACTGCCTCCTTCCAACCTAGAGAGGTATCTCAATATTTAATGGCCGTTCGTGCCGAAAATGAAACAAAAACATCTCAGGAGGGCTCCCATTTTGGCTAGTGCGCTTTTAAAATATTACTTAATCTAATGATGCAACAAAGCCTGGGCCTTGTTTCTGCTTCCTGTGAGGAGGCCATCTGACATTATGTAAAAAGGAAGAACTGAAGTGAATCACATATCCTGTGCAGAGATGCAATATTTAAAGAACAATTATTTTTAAATAGCTAAAAAGAAAGGACGCAGATGTGTGTGTGCATGTGCGCACGTGTGTTTTGTTGCCTTCTTGAACTTACAAATAATAATACACTTGTAATAAAGCAGATGTAGCTTTGAAGTACTTGATAGCTAATACTCACCTCTCCTTGGGCAAAGGGTAAGCTGTCAATATTCCCTTCAACTATCACCTTCTACATCCGCCCCCTTAGACATGGCTGGCCTCAGAGTGTGGCAAGGTCAGACCAATGGTAAAGGGCCCACCCCCGCAAAAGGCTTGCCATTTTCACTTTGCACATGGCATCCAAAAAGATGGAGGCAGTATAAGAGAATGATTTGTGTCCACACCAACCCTCTTGCAGGTGAAAAGCTGCCCCACAGAATCCTGGAACTAGCAGCTCAGCTCACCACACGTATAGCCTAGTATATCTTGGGATATAGATGTGACATGAATAGACATCACTGGATTCCTTTTCTTTAGGGTATTTATTATTTAGTTAATTTAACAGATTCTTATACTACGCTTTTACAAAAGCTTCCAGGGTGGTATAAAAAATTCAACCTATCCTTATTCCTAAGAATGTGGGTAGCAGGAAAACAGACATTTGCTTTGTGAACCCGCATGTTCTGACCTTTTGTCAAACAGGAAAAGAAGCACAAATATTTTGGGTTGTGAGAAATGTACTCATGAAGATGGGTTTTTCACACTATCTTGTCATCTGGTTTGCTTACTGAGAATTTACTATTATTAAAATATATTCATCCCCTGCATCATCAACACAAAACAAGTCCCCGGAGCACTTTACAATAAATTACAATGAAATACTAAAACAACAATACATATGAATATAATTCATCTAATCACAGCAGAAATGAATGTAGCAAGAAGAACCCAACACACATCCATATTTAAACAACAGTACAGCATCAGCCTTAAAACACACTCAAACAGGATGGCCTTCACCATCCACAGCACCATGTACATTGATGGTGCTATATAAATAAATAAATAAATAAATAAATAAATAAATAATAATAATAATAATAATAATAATCTTAATGAACTCAAAGATGCAGAAAGTTACAGCTCCTGAGCTGAAGAATTGCACAATGCTGGGTGCTGCCTCTGAGAAATCCTAATCACGTTCCTACCTTCGCTTTCCATGTGGCAAAGGAACACACAGAACAGCCTCCCTCAGAGATCCTAGCATGTGAGTGTAGCATGGAATGTGGACCTCCTTCTAGATGAGGAGGCTGACCTGGGCATGCTTCGCAGAGACCTGGCTGGGAGATGACAATGGCCCAACAAGGGCCCAGGCCCTCCCAGCTGGGTACTGTGTTAGTGAGCAGGTGAGGGAAAGTAGGCTATGGTCTATAGGGATAATCTCAACCTGACCAGACTTCCTGTTCGTGAATTGAATCACATTAAGTGTGTGTACCTGAGTCTGAAGACCAGGGATTCTGTTAGTGTACTGGCCACCCTGGCCGAGCTCACTGATCTGGTCTTGGAGCTGGTGTTGGAGTTGCCCAGGCTTTTGGTCCTGGGCAAATTCAATATCCCATTTGAGACCGACTTGGCAGGTGCAGCTCAGGAGTTCATGGCATCCATGACAAACATGGGCCTATCCCAATTGGTCTCACCCTCGATGCTGTTTTCAGTTCCGAACAGATGGATCTGTGGGTGGAGGTGATCAATACCTCTGCGCTGTCATGGACAGATCACTCTCTGGTCAGCGTTAGTATCTTGGCTACTATCCGCCCCTGCAGGGGTGGCGGACCTATTAAGATGGTCCACCCTCGAAGGCTGATGGATTCCAGATAGCCTTAGAGGGTTCTATGGCTGGTATCGTCGACGATACTGTTGAAGCCCTGGTCAACAGATGGAATCAAGACCTAACTAGGGCTATCAACATGATCACTCCCAAACGTCCTCTCCGACCTGCTTCTAACCAGGCACCTTGGTATATAGAAGATCTCAGGGAGTTGAAGCAGAAAGGACGATGACTAGAGCGCTGATGGTGGAAAACTCGACTCATATCCAACAAGACATCTTTGTTCCTATGGGGTGGCAATACGTGCAGCGAAGAAAGCTTTCTTCTCTGTATGCATTGCATCTGCAAATTCTTGTCCAGCAGAACTGTGTTGGTTATGACCTTTAAAGCCCTACATGGTTTGGGTCCAGGCTAGCTGTGGGATCGCCTTCCCCTGTACAATCCTTCCTGCACACTCAGGTCCTTTGGGAAGAATCTACTTCAGTCAGCCAAAACTAGTCTGACAGGTATTACCCAGAGGACCTTCTCTTCTGCTGCTTCTAGACTGTGGAATGGCCTGCCTTAGGAGATTAGTCAACTTGACAGTCTTTTAGCAGTTAAAAAAGCAATAAAGATTGATATATTCCGGCAGGCCTATCCAGTGAAATTTTAGAATGTTTTTAGGATGTTTTAATCATGTATACTATGTTTTTAATCAGTTTTTATGTGTTTTATATTCACTGTTGTTCCCTGCCTCGATCCAAGTGGAGAGGCGGGTAAGAATTAAATTATTATTATTATTATTAATAATAAAGCAATCCATGAGGTATTCTCCAAACTGTTTAGTGCTTTATAGGTCAAACTCAGCCAATGTTTTTGATATTATACAGGTGTAAGTAATAGCAGTTTCTGTACACTCTTGAACCACAGGTAAGAGCATGAGAAGAGCCATGCTGGATCAGACCAAAGGCCTATTTAGTCGAGCATTCTGTTCGCTATGAGGTACAACACTTACATATTGGCTCATATCCCTGCTAAGAGATGCTGCTAAATAAAATGACTCAAATGAAGGAAGTTGTGGGTAAACGAAGAACTGTCCTAGATTTCACGTGTGAAATCTTGTGCATTTATATTTAGAAGTGTCTGGAAGCTAAAGAAAGAAATGGGCATCTGGGGACAAAAAAAACTTGGCATGTGGTTGAATTCAACACAATATAAGCATTCAGGAAAGAAAAGGCGGTGGGGTGGAGAGGGAACACTTTCATCATAGGGCTTTTCCCAGTGAAACACCAAGATAAGTTTACCAAAGTCACTCTTCTCCCTAGACAAAGAGAGAAATTGTATCTTAACCCTGTAGGTTGCCAGTGGCCGAGTGTGTGTGTGTGTGTGTTCTCTTGCTGATAACACATTTGCTCCGCCTTGTAGACATATCCTCATGAAAGCTTTATGGCTGTGGATGGTCCTTCTCCCCCTTTTGCAGTGAAGGGGCCAATGGGCCAAAGGAGTGGGCTGTGCTTGAGAAGGGGTAACAACGGCTTGGGGCCAGGCTATCTGAAGGAACGCCTCCTCCCACATGTACCTGCCCGGACCCTAAGGTCATCTTCAGGGGTCCTTCTCCGTGAGCCCCTGCCAAAGGAAGTGAGGCAGGTGGCTACCAGGAGAAAGGCCTTCTCTGCTGTGGCACCCCGGCTGTGGAATGAACTCCCTAAGGAGTTTCGCTTGGCACCTACATTATATGCTTTCAGACGCCAGGTGAAGACCTTTTTTATTCTCCCAGCATTTTAACAGTCTATAAATAATTTTTAACTTGGTGTTTTAAATGCATAATTTTGCATTGCTGCTGTTTTTATCTGGTTGAGCTTTTATATTGTATTTTATATTATGGTTTTATACTGTTGTTTTATACTTTGAATGTTTTTAATTTTTGTGAACTGCCCAGAGAGCTCCGGCTATTGGGCGGTATAGAAATGTAATAAATAAATAATAATAAATAAATAAATTCCCCTGTTTTTATCTGATGTCATGTCACTGATCAAATGAGGTACTGCTAGATACCTTTGACATCTGATAGCACAGCCAAACAAGCTGTAACCATAGGTGCAAAGGACCAGCATTAAAGTAATAGCCATAATAAACCAGTGCTTTCTGCTTGCTTGGACCCATTTGGTCCTATGGGCACGGCCCTGTAGATACTCCTGACATGTTAACACCATAAGACAGGGTTTGTTTGTTTGTTTGTTTTAAATACACCATAGCGCCTCCTAATATACAAAATTATCTTTAGCAGGCTGTTAGAAAATGGAAGGGCAAACACTGCTCCTTTTTAAAAGGAAATCTTGTAGAGAGAGAAGGTGGTGAGGCATTTGTATTAGGACTTCGTTGAGACAAAGGTAATAGGGGGAAGGAACAGCACATGCCTCGAGCTAATCTAGGTGCATGTCTTGCACTGGCATTGGAACAAGTGATTCCAAAAATAGAACACAAACACCTAAGCAATCACACAAGTGTTTGAGAGGAATCATAGGCACTGCCAACACTATCAGCCTTGTTCAGTTTTCTAGGCTTTCATTGTCAAGGTTGGGAGAAGCTAAATGATGCTGCCCTTTATAAAGATAGAACAATATTCCATATCAGTGGCTGCCACAAACATCAGGAGCAACACTTGCCACCTAAAGATGCCTTAGCATCTTTAAGTAAGACCCTTACTTAAGGTCTTGCTATTTACTGTGTTATCTGTACAGCACCATGTACATTGATGGTGCTATATAAATAAATAAATAATAATAATAATAATAATAATAATAATAATAATAATAATAAGAAGAAGAAGAAGAAGAAGAAGAAGAAGAAGAAGAAGAAGAAGCAAGGAAACAATTAATTCCATGAAATGTAACACAGAGTTTTCCTATAACGGGCTGACTTGGGGTTGTTTTCATGGAGCCAAAATACACTTATTATCAGCAAATAAATATAATACATGGGGTCTTCAGCAGGAATGGAACAGAGAAACGGAATGTCCTATTTTGTCTAATCAATGGACTGCCGTTTTGCATCGGTACTATGGACCTCCGGTTATGTCTTATTCAGCAAAAACATTTGTTTCAGGTATATCGGATGCCACAACGGCTCTTTAATAAAGTTTGTCTAACTCGGGCAATTGTTGGAAGTGTAATACAGTTAATGCTTCTTTTATTCATATGTTTTGGAAATACCCCACAGTTGCCTCCTTTTGGGAAGAAGTTATATGGACAGACTTTGTGTTGGAAAGATCTTTAATATTTACTGATGTACACGTTCAATTAAATTATTTACCTGCTTCTTGGAATGTAACACATGGTCAGCATAAATGGATTTTTCGTGCCCTCTTGACTGCTAAAAGACTGAAACTACAATACTGGAAAGATAAAAGCTCACCGCCTATAATGCAATGGATTGAAGACCTAACAACACTAGCTGGACAGCCATCTGTCAAAGGATGCTGACTTTTATACTGTTAGTTTTACTCTACCCTGTGCCTGTTTGGTGCATTCTCTTCCCCTTCTTATTGTTTTATTATGATTTTATTAGCATGTAAGCCTATGCGGCAGGGTCTTGCTATTTTATTGTTTTACTCTGTACTGCACTCTGTACAGATGGTGCTATATAAATAAATAAATAATAAGGTGGATTCCTGCATTGAGCAGGGGGTTGGACTCAATGGCCTTATAGGCCTGTTCCAACTCTACTATTCTATGATTCTATTCACAAACGGACTTTTATTTAATTATTTGGTCTAAGGTTTAAGTGTAATTCACTCCTTTTTCTTTTCTTTTTTCTTTTTTTGAGTGTTGTAACTTTTGAAACTGAGGCCCTTAAAGCATGTAGTTACACTTGTGGTTTTGGTTTGTTTGCTTCTTTTGTTGAAAGTTATAATAAAAAACTGATGAAGCACTGTTGTAATGGAGCCAGGGCTTACTGGGACGCTTCATTAGCAGAGACGCCGACATCATCTGTCATGCCCCAAAGACTCCCCTGTTCTCTGTGAACTTCTCTGCAATGTTCACAGTAGCCTTGGAGGGCGGGGTGGATTTTCCAAGCAACAATATATTGTTCCCTGTTGAAATGTGAAGTATTGGGGGGGGGGTGTATGGCTTGGTATTGAGTGGGCAATTGAGTGGGCAAACTAATTAGTTTTACAAAAAAGCTGCTCCTGGTGGAGATGAAAACTGCTAGAATGGGCTTGTTGATATGGCCAGACACAGCTGCCTAAATATTTGGACTTTCCTTGGGGGAGTGGCAATGGGAATGTCATGATGAGAGCCTGCACTTCAACACTTACCACTACACCACTGGCCATATGCAGACTGACAAGCTCTCCATTTCCAGAAATCTCCATCATCCACATCACTTGTGGCACTCACGCCACATGATGACCACCAATGATCTGGGCTTCAGTACAAACCGTTTCATAAGCAGCAGCCATGAAAGTGTTCCTGATTTATTATGCTAGAGAACTGGAAAATATATTATTGGAGCTATTTCCTCTGTGGATCAAAACACAAATTATCTGGCTTTTGGTTGTAAGCCTTTCAAGCCTTTATGGTATGGTTTTCTAAAAAAAGAGGTCTTTAATAGAGCCAGGCCATGCAGGCAAAACGAGGTCAAATGTTAAGCTTGTACTATTTTTGGAACTACTGTAAGAGGAACCTTCCTTTAACTTCATGTTAAAATAGCACAGCCTCCATAGAAATGCCCACCCAAAACGCATTATTTGATATATATATATATATATATATATATATATATATATATATATATATCACATCACATTAACGTTGGCAAGGCCACACACAAAGTACAATTTAACGATGCGGCAGCATTGATCCCAAGAAGGTCTAGAGTTGGCGAGAGTTTTAAAGCCTTGTAAAGGTTATTAAAATATTTTATTTCAATAGGAAAAAAAACACATCTGTGCATTAAAACTGGGTGGTCTGAAGGGAGAAGTAGGTCTGTGGCCCATCTAGATTTTTGAAATGCTTGTGAATTTATATTTTGCCCCCTGTTATCTGCACATCAATCATAAACACATTACATGTAAAGAAAGACACTGACTCATGAAAAAAATTAACTAGTGTGGTGGGTTGTTGTTTTTTACACTCGTGTCCTACAACCCACATGTTTATCTCTACTGGGAGGGCTTTTTGAGGAGTTATGATAAATGTGGAACTGTGGAGTAACATTTTTGGTCAGAGAACAGTGACATTCTTCAACAGCAAATGAACATCCTACTGAGAGATTTGTTGCTACACACACCTTAAAAAGAACAGGATTTTGTAAGGCACATGCAGCAACTGACGTTCCAAAGCTTCAGTATAGGTTGAAGACCACTGTCCTTTCGGGGGATTGTAAAGTACCTAGAGAAGAAACAAGTGGTCCTTTGAGCAGGGGAGAATTTTTCTATTGCACCCTTGCTCAAGAGGGTAGTGACTGTTGGTAGATTGCTATGCATGCCTCGTAGTTCGCCACCTGAAATAACAGGGCTGCAGTGGAGTAATTTCTCTGTCTCATTGAATCAAATTGGAACAGTCCTTTTCCTGAACCACATATAGGTTTTCTATATTTCTGGACATGGGTGGGAGAGTAGGATTGTTTGATTACATGCAGTAGTGCTGGAAGCACTGAGATAATAACCAGTGGCTGAAGATGTCAGTATGGCAGGGGTTGGTAGTCTTGATACCAGGGACAGTTGCCCCGAAATGTTCCCATACTGTACTCTGTAAGAAGCTGAGAGAGACAGCGCTAGCTTCTTGCAAATGAAAGCTGAGGGAGTATGTAGAGGCCAGTTTAGTGTGACTGTGTCTGCTGCCTTGGGGGCTTGGCCTACAGCTGAGCATGGAGGCCTACTGTTCTCTTTCTCCTGACCTGCTTCATAAAAGCTTGGGACTGGGTACAGGGGTCCACTCTATGTGCCTCTCCATGGCAGAGAAGGCAGGTGGAGTGTCTGTGGGTCAACGGCATCTACCTGCCATTGCAGAAAGAAGGCCTTGGAGGCCATGCACCCAAAAGGGGTAACAAAGAAAAAGAAAGAAAAACTCAGATAAGGCAGGAAAGGAAGAAAAAAGAGAATGAAGAACAACTCTGTCCAGAGTCTCAGGAGAAGACAGTAGAATTTTGGTAGGTTCTTTTTTGCCAAGAATGCTGCTAGTCTTTGCGGTGGACAAAAAGGGAACTGAGAGGCAAGTGGGAGCCACGTCCGGAGCATATGGAGAGGAGGTGGGCGGGGCTCCCACCTAAAGCTCTGTTTAGCTCTAGATTGTTCCAAATGACTGTTCTGCACAGGCGCATAAGCCATATGCGTGAGGCACAGGAAGAAAGGAAAGCAGGTTTCTAAAGGGAGCACAAGGCTGGAGATTTCCCCCCACCAATATGCAGGTGTTGGAGCCAGAGTCAGCACAAACGCTCTCTCTGCCTGCGGTGCTGTTGCCTGAGGCGGGAAGGAACACGTGCCACTGCCTGCAGCATTAAAGTACACGCATCACTGCCGGCCACTATTCCCCTCCCCTCCCCCATGTCTGTTTCCCTTCCCCCATCCTCAATATCTATTTCCCTTCTCCCTCCGCATCTGTCTCTCTCCTCTCCTCCCCTCCCCCCCCCCCTCGTCCCCTTTCTCTCCTTTCTTCCCCACTCTGGCTTTCTCCTTCCTTCCTTCCTGCATTGCTGCCCTGACTGACTGCTCTGCAGGGTGGCAAACAAACTGAAGAGCCACATCAGGCAGAGCAGTTCTTCGGAGAGGCAGCCATGTCCAAATGCCTGGCTCAAAGGGCCCCTTCCTTAGAGCCAGGCATTGTAGGAAGAGCGTGTCCTTGGACATCACCTGTACTGTGATCTCTAGAGAGCTCAGCCACCTGCCGGCTCACTCTGAATGGATCCACAGAGCAGGTGGTAGCAGCAGCAATGGCTACAGGGTGGGAAGCGAGAGTCGTGGCAGTGGCAGCAACAGTAGCAAAGGGAGGGAAGCCTAGCAGTGGCAGATCCTCCTGGCAGGGTTGAATGAGCATACAATTAATTGCTCCTCCCACTCTGCCGCCTGAGGTGGGGGCCTCACATTGCTTCATGGGAGAGCTGGCCCAAAGATGAAAAGGAACCAAGAGGTGGAGCATGCCTCCTGGTTCTTTGCCTGCCACCATCTGGTTCTGCCTGGTGAGGCCAAGCTCTGGATACACTGCAGTTTAATGTTAGGAGTGCATGCTTTTTATGCGGCCTTTGACTACGTCTGAATACAAAATATCAGGGTTTGCCCTGAACTCAGTTCAGGCCTTCCATAGATTCATCTTAGCAATACCTCCCTTCCTTAAATCCCCCAAAGCTAAAAGTTGCTTTTCTAAGTCACAGGATAGCAAGGAAATTTTAGCTAAACCACACAGAAATAAAAGAAATACAGATGTTTTAAAAGTATTCTATTATTGCACCCAGCAAATACCTTTGGGCTACATTTGAAAATAGCTTTCAGAAAACTACAATTCACTAACCCCTCCCCCTTTTAAATCCAAATTCCTTAGCAGGCAGGAACTTCCTGTGATTAATCATTCTCACTGGGAAGACATGCACCTCCTTTCTACAAAAATCTACCAGATTTGGCCCAGGTCATTTGTTTTGGAGCTGTTCTTTGGCCCACAAAAACGTCTACAGAACAAAGAGTGTGATCTCTGGTGTGGCAGTTTTCCATCTGAACGTGCTTGGCTTTAGCTTTTGGAGCTTGCTATGCAATTGTTGGATGAATTAAGGAGCAGCTGGCCACCAGGACTCTAACGCAGCCTCATGGCATTTCTTCTACTGATGGTGTCACAAACACCTAACATCTTTGAAGTACCAACTGTGTTGGATGGGTCAGCAGTTCTTAGGGGAGAGAAAGCTGTGTGGTGTAGTGGCTAAAGTGTTGAACTAGGAGTCGGGAGATCCAGGTTCTAGTCTCCACTTGGCCATGGAAACCCACTTGGGTGACTTTGGGCCAGTCACAGACTCTCAGCCCAACCTACCTCACAGGGTTGTTGTTGTGAGGATAAAATGGAGAGGAGGAAGATTATGTACACAGCTTGTGTTCCTAAAGGAGGGGGGAAAGGCGGGATATAAATGCAATAAATAAATAAAGCTGCACTGGGGCATAATCTACACCAACCTGGATATTGCACTATGAAAGCGGTATGAAAGCAGTGTATAAAAAGCAGGAGCCACACCAAGCACTATGAAAACGGTATGAAAGCGGTGTATGGTATGTGTCAATGGGCCCCAACAATTGTCAGTGCACTTCAATACCGCTATAAAGCAGTAGTGTGGCTCCTGCCTTTTATAAACTTTCATAGAGCAATATCCTGCTTGTTGTTGATTAGGCTAAAATCTCTGCAGGGTTATTTAGCAAGCCGGTCAGGCCAAAGTATCCGACCTAGAAGCCAGGCAAGCCAAGGGCAGTTTCCTGAAAAGCAGTCTGTGTAGACATGGAGAGAGCAGCAGATAGTGTGGGACCAGGAAAAGCTTACATAGTTAGGGACAGGAGATGCTGGTGAGCTGTATGTAGTAGGTACTTTGTTGCACATATGAAGTTTACTAACAGGAAAGGAGAGATTATATAGGACAGCAATAGACAGTGAACAACTACAGTGAGAAGGGGTGGAGTAAAGCAAAGTAAAGCAGCTGGACAACCATCTGTCCAGGATGCTTTAGGGTGGATTCCTGCATTGAGCAGGGGGTTGGACTCGATGGCCTTGTAGGCCCCTTCCAACTCTGCTATTCTATGATTCTAGGAAGCTGCCTTAGGTGGTCCCTTGGTCCATCTAGCCCTGCACTGTTGACATTGAGTGGCAATGGTTCTCCAGGGTTTGACACAAGGGTTTTTCTAGCCCAACCTGGAGATGCCTGGAATCGAACCTGGGACCTCCTGCATGCCAAGCATGTGCAATGAGCAATGGCGATTCCTAAGGACTAACAAAGCTGCTATATTAGTGTGTTTAAAACACAATGCTAATCTGACTATCGCGACATTGCAAAAACTCACCTACTCAGGGTGCGCTTATACAGAGATATGGTTGTTTATCAACCTCTAGAGACATTTATTCAGGTTCTCTATGACCATTAGTGCCACCAGGTTAAATATACGTTGGAAAAAGCCAATACATGGGGCAATATTTATTTAAAACTGTCCACTCTTCTGCTAGACAAAGCAAAACCCCTAGCTTCACTTGGGAGAAAAAAACCCTAATCATTAGACAATCCTCAAAACCATATTGTACTTAGGGCATTTCTGCAAGGCCCATGTGGTGCTTTGGTGTATGTGGTGTGAACATACATCATTGTCCTAAATGATGGACAACTTAGTTGTCAGCATCTAGTCTCCAGGAAGGCATCTAAGGGAACTTTACATGAATAGGAGTCTGGTTAGTTCCACTGCCGATATATCCTGGGGATCAAAAGGTTTTCTGGCCCATTAAAAATTCTCATATACCATCCAATCTAAATAACCTTTTCTTCTAAATTTAACTACCTGTGGATTCCGGAGACTGGAGTAACAATCTAAACCAGAGCTAAGGGGCATTGTGTGGGGAGAGAAAAGGGAAATGAAACAATATCTCCCCCCACCCCCAAGAATGTGCATAGCCGTCTGCCAGTAACAGGACGGGAGAAATACTTAGGGCAGCCAAAGTTATGCAACCTCTAAAGACCTGGACCTAGACAATTTACTAACAGATGTAGCTATAAAAGGCCCTATTATAGCATCTTGTACAGTAACAATGTGTTCATTCAAATTCCCTCTACTCCTCTGAAGGTTTATTTTTAAAACCTCATTGCTGAGGAGGTGCGAGGGGAGAGAACAGGCCATACTGGCTGCAAAAGACTAAAACTCTTGTTCAAAGTGAGCCTTACTCAGCATTATCCTGATAAGATAAATATGGATAATGGCCTGTTATGTTTTTGGTTTACTTAAAAAAATACTGAACAGAGCAAGTTCTCAAAGCAAAGGAAAGGAAGGCAATCGGGAGCTAAGTTGTTACCAAAATATGGGAGATCCTTGGAGGAAAGGTGAACTGTAAATGTAATAAAACAGAGAAACAACTAAACAGAATTATTAAAGGCAGTTCTGCATATGCAGTCGGAATTCATGCACACAGCTGTTTGTCCACTACACTAGATAGGATTTTTTTTTTACATATGTCTGAATGTCTGCTGCTGCTTACACATGTAGGAACTCTGATATGCCCATATCATGTGAAAGTTGCAGCAGTTTGAATCAAGGTCGATCATGGATTCCTGCATTGAGAAGGGGTTGGATACGATGGCCTTATAGGCCCCTTCCAACTCTACTATTCTATGATTCTATGATAACGAAACTGACTATGAGAGTATGTTGGGATGAAATGAACCACTGAGCAATGAGTTAAGTAAATTTTTCTGGTGAATTAGATTATCTATGCAGAATCTACTCACCATCCTTAACTACATGGACACTGCAGTGTCCATGTAAATTTATCTGGTGAATTGCCCCTATATAATATGGATGCACACTTTCACATCCCTATCCTAAATACATGAAATTTTTGGACATTTTTCAGAATGCAAAGAATTCGACACTGAAGTCTCTAAACTAGGTTAAAAGGGAATGACTTACATGGCTGAAGAGCAGATTTTAACTGGGTTCAAACCTGGTGTTCATTGCACCAGACTGACTCCATGGTCATCCTACTTTTCAAGCATCCTAAAAACAATGGCTTGAATTTTAACTCCTTGCATTCATGGATAGGACCAAGATCCAGCAGAGGATGCTATTGGGAGAAGACAGGGAGGCAATTTTCTCTAATTCGCCTTCCTCTCTCCCCCCCCCACAGCTCCCCACAGCGTGCTGGAGGGTCCCCATGTCCTCTGAGGCAAACCTTCAAAGGGCACAACGGTCTGCAGGGGGAAGGAGGAATTGGTCAATGTCACCTGTTCCTCCCTTCCACTGGTTCCGGTGTCCCATGAATGGAACTTCACTCAAGGAACTCTCCTACCAGCAGGAGCACACTCAAGGTCAAAGCCATTGTGTAAAAGTAAGTTGCACTGAAATCAGTGTGAGTTATCCTTGCGTAAAAGGCTTATGGCTGTTAGGATTAGTCACGTTTTTCTTGAACAATGGCTGGAACAGCTACTGCCCAACTATTAAAGTTGTCTCACTCTTTATGCCCTCAGTAAATAATCTAACCTATCCGTCGATTCCATAACACTTGCTAACAAAGAAGGCTCAAGGGAGAGAAGTTAATCCCTGCCCACAAAAAAAAAGGAGGCACAAGCTTCCCAAGAGTCAATGGGAAATTTGATATAAGGGATTTTCCCCAGCCCAATGCCCAACTAGGGCTTAATCTACCCCAAGCCGGATACTGCACTGTGAAAGCGGTATGTAAAAGGCAGGAGCCACACTACTGCTTTATAGTAGTATTGAAGTGCACTGACAACTGTTGTGGCCCATTGACACATACCATACACCGCTTTCATACTGTTTTCATAGTGCTTGGTGTGGCTCCTGCCTTTTGTATACCACTTTCACAGTGCAATATCATGCTTGGTGTAGATTAGGCCTAGGTTCCCAGCATGCAACAAATCTTCCTGATAAGCCTCCCTAAGAAATTTTCCTCCCCTCACTTGCTCTTCTGTGTACCCTCCCTCTCAAATATCTCACTTGCAAATTCACTGAAAACAGAAAGCGGCAAAGCTCAGCAAATCCATCTTGCTTTAAAGAACCTGCTTCTTGAATTATGGCACTTGGATTGGTAAACCATCTCTCTTTAGCAGTGAGAAATGTTAAAAGAAAGAAAAGAAAAGACAATCCAAGCCTGCAAAGAGAACAGGAAGGCATGAGGTAATAAAGTAAGGATAGGGAGAAAAAACAGGGTGGTTGTACTAAATGCCCAGTCTATATGGCTGAGAGAGGGGCCTTAGAGCTGGCTGGAATTATTCTCAAAATGAGCTGTTCCACAGAACACAATTTATTTTATTCCTTAAAAGTCCTGCCTTTTACCACGAGCCCAAAGAATGTTGCTGTGGTGGAAATAACATTTTTTGTGCTTTCTGGAGAAAAGTGTCACTTGTGACTGGATTTAGTCCTGTGCTATGACAAAGAGTTCTTTCTTCACAGAGTTTAATAGCCACAACTGCCATGCGGGTTTGGGTTAGGAGTGGACTCACTTGGCATTTCTTATTCTCCCCCCCCCTTTTTTTTTTCTCTCTCGATCATTTGAAAGGACCCAGTTAAATAACGACCGAAGCACTGGAACTAAGCTTTCTTAATGAGAAAAATGCATACCTATATTATTAAAACACAAGTACGCTCGTAGGGATGTGGGGACCACAACACAAAACTTAGTTTGCAGGAAATTAATTCTTTTGCTCTCAGATACAACTTACAACCCCCAAAACGTAGAAAACAGCAATTTTAATAAAAGTTTAATGGCATGACAATAAGAATATTTTATGAAGTCTTCCACTGCTAATGAAAACATAGCAATTATCTTACAATATATGTATGAAGAGTCCATCCATCTTATCTCTGATAATGGCCAGTGCCTGACAGTGTATGATGAAATGCAAGATCCTGGAACCATGCAAGTACAGTCCAATCCCAATAACTGAATATTCATATTTAGACTTGTAGCAGGCTTATTATCCATTATCAAAATTGCTAATATCCAACATCCTTCCAGTTACCTTCATGATACCTTCATGGCTACAATCCAACATTCTGTTATGACTTTGCTTCCAACCCAAAAACATGTCAAAAGAAATGCATCCTCCTAATTCAATATTGATCTCAGCTGAGATTCATGGAGTGCCCTCATGCAGACACATCTGCTTGGAAATCAATTTGCCTCAGCAGAAGAGCACACACTGTAGTGCTGCCAGGCAAGAGACAGCTCCGGTGAGTCCCACCAGCCCTGCTCTCCAGCTGTAGCAAATGTCGCAGTGGGAGAGTGGCCAGCAGAGTTCTCTGGGGCACCTGCTCATCTTGCTGGTGTCATGTCTAGCTCTGCTCTCTCTGAGTTGGAAGAAAGTGTTTCAGGTGATCAATCAGAATCAGACTCTGAAGTAGAGGAGTCGGCACCAGAAACATGCCAGCCTATACCAGTGGGGGAGAAAGCTCTCATGGGTTCTTCACCAGCTGGAAGTGAACTCTCTCCAGAGCTTATCTCTTCAAGAGCAAACAATACACAGTCAGAGGGAAGCCAATATTCTTCCGAGAGGGAGAGCACAGAGAGGTTAGCCGATCCGCACGGAGCTAAAGGAAGGCGAGAGAAAGTCGGCCCATCTGGCATCCTGTCAGAAGCTGCATCAAAACGAGTCTCTCTGAAGTTAACGCCTCTTGAGAAAGAGCTTTCCATTCTTCTTGAAAGGACAATTGTCTCGCTTAGTTTGCATAGTTTTGCCTAGGAGAAAATTCCTAGAGATTAGACTCTCTTCATGGATGATATTCTGGAGGTGACAGACTTGACCTTGGGGGAGCTAGGGGTGGCGACAGCCGACAGAAAGCTCTGGCGTGGGCTGGTCCATGAAGTCACAAAGAGTCGGAAGCGACTGAACGAATAAACAACAGACTCTCTTCAGGTTAGAAGAGATGTTTATTGCTTGAATAAAGCTTTGTAGATTACTTAGCAAGCCTCATTATTGTCTCCCAAGAAGGTGGGAGGTTTTGAGAAGCACGACAGGCGGAGAGAGGTGGTGGCAGCAGTGGGAGGTGGGGAGCATGCAATTTGTTGCTCTGCTGCCTGAAGCTCAGAATTCATCCCACCTCATGGGAGTCCAGCCCCGCTTCTGAGGGCTATAAATAGATCACAAAGACAACCAGGCCCAGATGGTCAAGGGACATGCAGACTGTGCATGCAGGCCCCCAGCCAGAAATAGATTCTATATTGTTCCTCCAACCAATTGAGTTAAATCCAACTAGCCTCAGTTGCATGTATATGCGAAAAGGGCATAGATTGGGTACGGATGTGCCTGGTGTTACTTTGTGGATAAAAGCAATTCAAGTTGTAAGTCCCCATTTACAGAGTTTAATAACAGTATTGGAAGATTCCACCTTTTGATGACATATTTGGGAGCCATTGGGAAACTGATGAGTAGATCTGGTATTGAGGAAGATATGAAGCTGGTGTGTGTGGTAATGGTATGAGTAATGACAGACAAAGCATACTCACATGCTCCCCATGGCCCTTTACTGGTATCAACAGCAGAAAGTGCTCTTCTAATAGCAGAAGTACGCTACACTATTCCAGAGGGTAGAACCACTAGAAAGCACACTAATGAGAACAAAGAACTACCCGCTCAATCTAGTAAAACAATGGAGATTGACAACCCAGTAATCAAGGAACTTTTCTTATTTTAAGAGACACCAGTACGGCAGATAAATTCTTCAATAGTTCTGCAGATCTTATCCAAAAAGCTTGAAGAAACTAAAGAAACTCCGAGAAAGAAGAATCTTGTTGATGTTTAGATTATGTATCTTCACATGGATGATATAGCAAAGGCATTTATATGGGCTGAAATGCCTGGAAAATGGAAATTACATTTGCAGAGTGTTGAACTAATGCTTCCATTTTTTTCAAGTGCTAGACGTTATAACCATGCCAAATGTGCCAGACAATACCTTTCACGAATGATAGAATGTAAAGAAAAGTAACTAGAAATAGACAAAGTTTTCCAAGAAAGTTATTTCACATACATATCGGTACGAACACAGTAAATGCTCATACAATCAGCAAAAGGTCAAGGAGGGTTATTATTATTATTATTATTATTATTATTATTATTATTATTATTATTTATTGCATTTTATACTGCCCAATAGCCGAAGCTCCCTGATGTGTGAGGAGGGGGGGAATGATGGAAAGCCAATGAGCCCTATGAATTGTGGGCCACTCAGCATTATTATTATTATTATTATTATTATTATTATTATTATTATTATTATTATTATTTATATAGCACCATCAATGTACATGGTGCTGTACAGATTACACAGTAAATAGCAAGACCCTGCCGCATAGGCTTACAATCTAATAAAGTTGTAGTAAACAATAAGGAGGGAAAGAGAATGCAAACAGGCACAGGGAAGCGTAAACAGGCACTGGGTAGGGTGAAGCTAAACAGTATAGAGTCAGAACAAACTCAATATTTAAAAGCTATAGGGAACAGAAAAGTTTTTAGCTGAGTTTTAAAAGCTGTGATTGAGTTTGTAGTTCTCAAGTGTTCTGGAAGAGCGTTCCAGGCGTAAGGGGCAGCAGAAGAAAAAGGACGAAGCCGAGTAAGGGAAGTAGAGGTCCTTGGGCAGGCGAGAAGCATGGCATCAGAGGAGCGGAGAGCACGAGCGGGGCAATAGTGTGAGATGAGAGAGGAGAGATAGGCAGGAGCTAGACCGTGAAAAGCTTTGAAGGTCAACAGGAGAAGTTTATATTGGATTCTGGAGTGAATTGGAAGCCAATGAAGAGATTTCAGAAGTGGAGTGAGGTGCGTTAAGCACTGTAAGAAACTATCTACAGAGAACTGAACATTGCATGCCTTCCTTCAATTGGTGATGGTGCTATGTACCACCCCTAAAGGGTTCATTTCCAGTAATTGGTATGGACAACACTTGTGCTGAGTTCAGATAATCAGCAGGGGAAACAACGTAGCGTTGGTTGTTTTTCCTGATTGTATGACCGGGGTTACCCTAATTACCTGCACCACGTTGCAGGTTGCCATGTCATGTGAGCCCAGTGTGGTCATAATTCATTTCCCGCCACCCTACAAGCCATGCCTGGCAAGATGAGTCATACAGTGGGTGAAACAATGCCTGCGCCTCACGCTGGGTTCAGAGAACATGGCAACCTGCAACATGGCACAGATAAGAAGGGTAATCCTGGTTGCGCATCTGGCATGTGCAGGAGAAACAACCAACACTGCCTTGTTTCTCCCACTGATCAACAGAACTCAGTCTTGGAGTTTACAGTATGTTTCCAGAACAATGGGAATGGCAAAGCTTAACTGGATATCTTCATCTAATACCCACACACACACACACACTCCTTACCAAAAACAACAACAACTAGCACCAGAGAAATTGCTAAAGACAGTTCACTGGATCTGCCAAATCACAGTAGAGAAAATTTGCAGTCAATGATGTACGTGCCAACTTTATGGTCTTGTTTGTACTGTGGTTTGCGAGCATTGCAGATGCTGCAGATGCTGCAGCTGCACAGGTGAATTACCAAATCATATCAACAAGGAAGAGAATGAAGCAGTAACGTTGGTAGTTAAAAACAACAACATAGATGTCTATTCTCATCAATTTCTTCAATACCTTGCATGTAAGAGATTATAATGACTATTTCACCATATAGTATAATGACAATACTGACATATCACCTGTATCTGCCCATATTTTCATATGATCAGACATTAAACATACTGTAGATAGCTTGATGTTCCATGTTGAACACTTTTTGTGACAGTTCTCTTATGATAACAGCAATTTATGTTTGAATTTCATTGAAGTATTAGATAAAAAAACAAAGGTGGCCTCCATTTTTTTCAGGTGGACTTCATTGATTCTAGATTTTGGATATTTAATTTAGAATACTGTCCTGAACAAAGTGGAAGTGGAATCATTTTGGGTGGAATTTGTTTACAGTTAGGGCCTTGTCTATTTAGTAGGTCCACTGTACTACATGCTAAATGACCACCTGAAGCTGCCCTCGGTTAAACTAAGAGACTCCTATCTTCAAGCTCCTTTCATTGTAATTGTTCTTAATAAGACATGCTAGCTAACCTTGTTTATATACAAGTTCATAATTAACTTCAGTTTGTGGTTTTGGCTGATGAAGATCTCCAGACAGCTTATACTTACCAGGCTGGCCCAAACCACCATATCCCATATCATTGCAGTTAGTATCGCCTTGGAATTTGTTTTAACATGGATTCTTTCCCAAATAACACAAAGCCAAGCAAAACATCTGGGAGCAGATGTCTCTCCCTCCCTCTCTCCCTCTCACACGCACACACACAACATGGAGCATACAGAGTGCCTTTTTAAAAAAGGTTCTCTTTCAGCATAGACAAAGTTTTCTTGGGGAGGGAGGGAGGGAGGGAGGGAGAGGACAGGACAAAAAGGGCAACATTCCTGTCTTGTTGTTCCATCCTCAAAGAAACAAATGCACTGTTCACAAAGTCCCAGTTTTTAACCCCCTAAATAAAGTTGACACTGTTGTGCAAAAATGCGCTATCATGCCAAGATGCCTCTGTATTGCCAACTTGGAAGGGAGAAGGGTTGGAGACAGAATAAATGGTTCCTTGTGCTGATTCTTCTGCAAAAAGAAATATCTACCAGGCAAGCCTTCCCATCTCCTTAATTGTACCAGCCGTAGCTGTCTTTTATCACACTGCTCCAGCTATTCCCCCAACCCCAAACAAGCACAAAATAATAGAACCACCATGTGGGGAGCAATCCTATGGTCCCCAGACAGAATCTGGGGGGCTATAGGATATTTTAGATTCTGGGATCTGAGGCCAGAGACCGTGTCTGGCATTGGATCTGGGAGTCTGAGTTCCCTGCTCCCTCCCCTGCCCCATATTTATTTATTACATTATATCCCACCTTTTTTCCTCCAAGGAACCTAAGGCGGCATACATAATCTTCCTCCTCTCCATGTTATCCTCACAACAACAACCCTGTGAGGTAGGTTGGACTGAGAGTATGTGACTGGCCCAAAGTCACCCAGTGGGTTTCCATAGCCGAGTGGGGACTAGAACCCGGATCTCCCGACTCCCAGTCCAACACCTTAGCCACTACACCACACTCGCAGCTGGCATGGAGAGAACTGCACTGGCTGCTTCTATGAGCTCGCAAATGCAAGCTCAGAGAGAAGGAAAAGGGGATGGTTCTGTTAGCGATGAGGGGAGGCTGGATTGCTGTTTACATGGGTCACTGCACCAATGCCAGTTTTTTCTTATGAGATATTCCCAGGTGGGTAGGAATATGGCCACCCATTTGTTTCTTTGGTGGTAATGTTTCCTCCTCCCAAGTGCCACCATGTTATTCTTTCTCTTCCCTTCTCACCAAAACTCCCTACAGCAGAGATGTCCAGCTCCATGGTTCAACTGATATGAAGCAACCACAGCCCCACTAACATGCATCCCAGCCCACATTCATCGGTTATCTCCGTAGAGCTCCTTTTCACATGTCAGAAGGCCAGGCACGCCTCCCCCTACTCCACTGGGTAGAGAACTTCAAGCATGAAGAGGGAACTTCAAGCATTGATTGCGGGGGCATGAAACCCATGCAAACTCAGCCCATGTTTCAAGGAGTAAGCATCATGTTAATGGCCTAGCCATGCAAATGGGCATCAGAATGAAACACCCATTTCATAGGCACGAATTCCTCTGCAACACAAAAGGAGCATGAGGATTTGAAAGGATTGAAAGGACTAAAACAACTTGCCGGACCCCTGATCCTCTCCAAATATAGATCTCATCACACAGGATGACTAAGAAGCCACCTCAAAAAAAGGGAAAATACTCGCCCAAGAAGCCTCCACATATTTTTCTAATGCAGCTGTCAATAGGAAGCTGAGCAGCTATTCCTTGGGTGAAACAAGCACTGGAGAAACAGTTAAAATGAGTGTGCCTTGAACTTTCATTTTCCATGAGGCTCCTTTTCCCCCCAACAAAGGCGTCCTCTCTGTAGGCTCACAGCGCAAAGCTAGCTTCTGCTGCACCTGTGTTTTACAGCCCTACCAGCATTATACAGCCCTCTTACTTGATCCAGCGCCGGTTGTACTTCTCACGTTTTTACTGCCAATCTGCGGGCTGGTGGGTGTATGTGTGTGGGGGGCTCCCTATCAAAGCAGTCATTTCACTTCCTCAGTGTGGGCTGCTGTAGAATTCAGGAATTCAAACTGGGTTTGATGTAAAGCTCTCTACCATCATATGGTTCCTTTTAATCAGTCCCATGAGGCAGAGGCATTTCGAGAGGGGTAAATCAGCTCATTTACAGACACGGCTTGCCCTTCTCTTTACCTTCCTTTCTGGAAGGCAGCCAGTGACCGACTCATACTTCATTTCACATCTGGTGAGAGCTTTGCCTGCACTCCGCACAGGTTGCTATGCTCATCTGGGCCATTCAGGGCACCCGCTTTGCATGTGCATTTTAAGTCCTTCACTTGTGTTCGCACACTCCAACTTCGCATAGGAAGCCAATAAGCACAATCTGAAGAGTGACCAAGTAGAGAGGACTAGATTATTTTGACTAGTTGAGCACGATGCAACAGTCCCTACTGGCAGTCCCAGTTCCATACAATTCTACATTGTAACACATGAGGGGATTTTGCGTGAGTGGCAGCAGTGACGATGAAGCCTCTGGCAGTGGTTGGCTCAAGTGCTTGTCTATCAAACAGGGACTAGACAGTCAGAAGAACTGGCTGCCAATGGCTAATTGCTTCTGTTCCTAATGGGTTGATGATGCTTCATTCTCAAAGCTCCATCACACTTGAGAAAAAACGCTGGCTACCATGGCTTCCCCACTCCTGGTTTCGTCGCTCAGTTACTTACTTCCTGTTTGAAAACAGGAAGTAAACAATGAGTACGAGGCCCATTGAGTCGGGCATTGTAGTCACGCTGCTTCTCCCACATACAGCAGGAGAGAGCAGCAACCGGACTTTTCCTGGTTTTTCTTGTGGCACAAGGAAGGCCAGAAGGGGTGGAAGGCGTGCGAGAGGCAGACAACGTGATGTGAGGGACTAGGTGGGGAAATGCCATGGGGAAAGGGTCAGGCCTGCATGCTATGGTCCCAATATGACTTCTCTTACAGCTGTTATGTCTAAACAAGTAGCAAGAACAGGAGAAGCAATAACATCTGTAACATAGAAAAGCTATCATCAACATAAATGTTGGGATCTATGGGAAATGTAGTTTCCATGGAACTCCACAGATCAGGACTGCTGGGTTTGGGGCAAAAGAAACCACACCCGTGATCCCCGAATTAAAGATACCTTGAAAGAGAGAAAGGGCAGTGTGGTGACAGTAGATGCTGGGGCATACTATATGGCCCGGGGGAGGCAACCTGGTGCCTTCCAGAAGTTTTGGGCTACAATGTCCATGATCCATGACCATGCTGCCTGGGGCTTGTGGTAGTGGGCACGAGTTGCCAGCAATGATGACATTGGCATGCAACAGAACCTAGGAATTCAATCCACTTCAAATCTATTCAGAGTTTGGATTAATTCTCTGATGTACAATGGATGTCCAACAAATCAATTCATTTACTCTGGATTATTTCCAGAGCAGACTTCAGCAGTGCCGCCTATTACTAATGTTATCTGATCACCTTCCTTTTTAATATCAAACTCAGAAGTGAGAGAACAAATTAAATTCCCGTTTGCAAGCATAATAAAAACATCTCTAAACAAGGAGCTCTAATTAAAAGACAGCGCCTCATGTTGCTTCTTTATTAGGAAGACAAAAGACGATCAATCAAGTCTGGAAACTGTGAAGGAGAAATTCAACAAGGGGATGAATGCAGAGAAAGAATCTGAACACTTGGTGGCAGCAGAGAAACATCAAAGAAACAGAGATAACATTAGACGTGTTGCACACCAAAACCTTTATAGATGAAGAGAGGAAGGGCACCCAACCTAGCAGTAAACTCTCACAAGTTCTAAGTCAGCCTTCCCCACTGGTGCTTTCAGATGTTTTGGACTACAAATCCCATCATACCCATCTAGTCTGAACAAAGACAACGTTAATTGGGGTGGATGGGAAATGTAGGCCATAGCTAGATGGGGCGATATCCCGGAGCGATCCCTGGAATCGTCCCTGTGTGTCCACATGATGCACAGGGGATCCCGGGAGCAGCGAGGGATGATCCCTCCCTTTCCCCTGGATATCGCCCTACCCTTTCAGCCTGCTTTTTCCATGGTCTCGGGATGATCCCGAGACCATGGAACATGTGGGCGAGTGTCGTGGTTTGTCCCAGCTCCTCACGGTTACTCGCGAGGAGCTGGGAACCGCGCACGGGGCGCAGAGCTCCTCAGGAGCTCTGCACCCATCGGAGGTGAGGGGAGTGGGAAAAATTGTTAAAAATAAAAAAAACCTCACCTTTTGCACATGAGCACTTGTCTGATTTAAGAAAAAAAAATGGCAGCCGCAAGGTTCTGTTCTTCCGAGGCCACCACGCGCCACACGATAAAAACATGCCGAGATCCTCACCCCTCCATCATACTAGACCCGTAGGTCTAGCTGAGGCCGTAGTCCAACATATTTGGAAGGCACCAGGCTGGGGAGGCTGGACTAAGTTGATGATCCCCAACTAAAGTTGCTCTTTGTGCATTTTTTTAAAAAACCCAAAAAAACCAAGGGAGCCTTGAAAGAACACATTGACCAGGTCTGCATGATCATGGTGGCTTTCTTTTCTCTCCTTGTGCCCACCAGTCGCAAGTAGCCTAATTAAGGGATGCTGGAGGAATTCAAGATAGACTAAAATGAGTTCATAATTCTAATAATCCGACCTGAGGAATCCACTAAGGACCAGTCTTCCCCACTTTTGTGGGTGTGGTTTTTTTTTTTTTTTTACTGTCCTGAAATTTAGGCAAATTTATTTGCAGGTAAATGTGCAAATTTCTGTTGAGACATATGCTATGCTGGAAAATATACACAGTGAAAAGTTGAATGGAATGGGGGACAATATGCTAAATGTTACATACTAACATAAATTATGTAAATAGTTGTGAACTTTCTTATGGAATTATTCATGTAATTTTCCACATAACGGAGGGGGGGGGGGGAGCGAATCCATCTGTGAAAGGATGCCAAAGCAAATAACATCACACAATCCACAATTTCATAAAATCCAGACATCCCTAGCCTAATTAGCCTAATTACCCTTTCCAAACATGGGTTGCTGTGATGTCTGAACTAGGCATCACCCTGAAACTCATGGCTTGTTCTAGGGTATCAGGATGGTTTGTATTCCTCGCCAGGTTCAATTACCCTCTCCGGGTACGGGTTGTCATGATAACCAGGCAACTTGTGACCAGCATGCATGGGGAGGGAAAATAAGCCACTGTGACTTATTTTCTCTTTGTGATCGTGCAAACCTGCCCAATGGAAACGTTAGAAATGAAGAGAGACCACAAATGTCCCAAACAGGACAGTCCTATGGGCTTTTATAGTGTTTGCTGTTATTCCTGCGCATTTCAGTCTCTCAGGAGCAGGAACTATTTTTTATTGGCTGTTATTTTCCCTTCACCAGTTTATCCTGAGCACTGAACTGTGTCATTAAGTAGCCAACAAATCAGAATCCTTTACAGTCTTGGTCACAAAAATGCTCTAAAAGCACTAGGCCCTGCATTTGGAAATCAACCTTGCACTGACCCATGTCACTGGATCTGGCCGTAGACCGTCAACATAAACCACCTGCAGCTGCTTCTGTAGCCAAGGCAGCTCCATTAGCAAGAAGCTCCACCAATTATTCTCATCAGAAACATTTGGCAAAAATCAAGAGAACAACAGATATTAAGGGGTCAGGGAAGAACAGAACGACAAAAAGCTAACAGTGCATAGAGATAGTTGGGTTTAAAGATGCCACCCAGGAGTCATACGTAGAAGGGTGCTTTGCTCAAAACAAATGAACAATATGAAGGACAGAACAGAAATTAGAATTTGTGAGTCAAGAACAGGAAGGGCAATATAGGTTCCCCAAACATAGGGGAAAGATAGTTGTATTGGTCAATAAGAAAAGACAAATCCAGAATCCACAGTTGGACAATATCTTCATTAGGACCAACCCAAATCCTACAAAAATCTGCAAGCTTTTCTGTTCTACAGAACTGTTCATCAGGCTAGATGGCACAAAAAGCAGGGGGTGGGGAGAAACAGAAAAGTCCCCCCAAAACGGCCAGATGTGGTGGCCATGAGGTCTGCAGGTTAGACCCAGTCTCAAAATGGAGATTGCAGATTGAATGAGTGATAGTTGGGAGAGAGAAGCAGCAACATTTGATCTCCATTTCTGAAAACACAAAGACAGCTGTAACTGTAATCTTCCCTTTGCCTTGGGAGAAATACACAGGTTCCTGAGCCAGCATAGAATAGAAGGGCAGAGAAACATGACAGGTCTTACATTAGCAAAGCTGGAGATGCTAGTGGTGCACTAGATTAAAAAAAAAAGTTTAAAAAAAGTCAATTGAGATCTAATGGTGAGCTTGCACATTTATGTGGAATGGTTGGTCCTAATAAAGGTATTGCCCAACTGTGGGTTTTGGATTTCTTTCTCATGGACTATCCATGCTTTTAAAATGTGGTTTGGAAAATACTATATTTAGCCATTCAGGAGAGAATCTACCACTGGAAGGAGATTTTCTACCACCTGAAGAGGGACTTTGAACTGAGGATTCCATCACCTTCAACTATTAGGTCATACTTGCAATTTGGCCTCAATTTACTTTGTCTATTGACTGCTGGAACAACAAGCTCGCTGTAAGATTAATGAGCCTGCTGTGAGTCTCTAGTCCTGTCCTGGAACTGTCTTAGCTGGAACTTATTCTTCTCCCTCTGTAGCTTCCATAGATCAAGAGAACTTAGGTAAAGTCTCCTACAAGGTTCTTTTTTTATTCATAGCAGTTCAAACATCAGCTTGGGTCTTTTCCTCTCAATCTACCTTGTAAGATGCACAGGCTAGGTGGTCTTAGGGGACGTGGACAAACTCATATGTGCCTTTTCACTCACAAGCCTTTAATGACCCAGTATACTATCTAACGTTTAATTAAGTTGGGGAATGCTGGCTTTTCCCACTGTGCCACTCTATATCCTCTAGTCCTCTCCTCTGGATGACCAGATAAGAAAATGAGAAAATGGGGCAGGCCCATTGAATCCAAGTGAATTGACTAAAGCTGCCAGTGGACTCAATGACATTGTCGACTAACTGTGTGAAGAATACAGGGAGTGCATGCGTGGTAGGGCGGACCCTTTGATACCATGACAAGGGCCGGATCAACAGGAAAGAAAACAGGGTCCCCCAGTTCTACGCTGGCACTTTTGGTCAAATAGAAAAGATGGCTAGAATTTTGTATATTTTAGAAGATACATGTACCACCTTTCTGTCCAAAAGCATCCAAGGCAGCTCACGATAATTTAAAACCAACACTGTACCAAAATATCTAATTAATAAATTAAACAACATTTAAAGCATCAGCATTTGAAACAAAAGCACTATTAGTAACAATAGTACAAATCAACCACCCTAGGCTTGGGGAGGTCACCAGCCAAGTATGCTCAATAGGAAGCTACCCAATGATCTGGCACACAGTGAGGAAGAAAGGTGGGTGGCAAATATGGGAGACAGAACCAATAGCAGGACAGAAGCTTGGAAAGCCAGGGCTCTATAGGCCAATGCAGTGCCCATGGCTATTTCTGCCAGAGATACGGTCCTAGCTCCTGTCAAAGCGAGGTGAGGAGAGATAGCAGCGGTGAGCTGCAGCCAACACAAGAAGCATAAAAAAACCCTGAACTGAAAGTCTTTATAGGGTTCCAGTGGTATAATCTGACCTGTCCTTACTGTTCGCCAGAATTGGTTGGGGTTGTACAGGCTGAATTCCTGCTTGACAGCCTCCAAGTTCAAGGTCCAGGACACACAACCCACAGGCTCCCATGAACTAATGGGCCTCAATTCATCATTTCATTTCCAAACCATTTTTGTGGATTCCTTATATCTGTTTTCACAGAGACTCTCTAAAATTTCCAGAGCTGCTTGCCCCCAAGAGCTTAGTTCTCTTACAAGTTAATTCCCTCCACCTGCGTGCACACACACACGCACACACACACACCTCATTTCCTTTCAGGAATGAAACTGTCTGCCGTGTTCTTACCATCTGGGCAAAGTAGCAGTTTCCTGCCTGGGTAGCCTTTTCAGCATTTGGAAAACATTATAAGTGCCCTCCATCCACATTTGGGAAAGCTGAACCCAGAGTATTCTGCACTCACACAGCTGTTTAGTTTCCTTCCACTTGATCAAAACCAAACAACAATTAACAATCCTGCTAAGACAGGAGAAACACACATTAGAAAAAGCTACTATGAAATTGCATTACTATTTCCCTAAAGCAATCCACTAGAGGGCAGCTCTATCATTTCTATATCTCAAAGGGGACTCTTTGGATGATCCTTGGAGGTGATGGGAATACTTTATTGGCTTGGTCTGGCCTCTCCTCTCCATCTGCAGCAAGAGTACAAATAAGTAGGCAGTTCTTTATGCTCTTTGCTCCTGACAATCCTACAAGGAGATGACTTGGTGCAGCCTACACCACCTCTCATAACCAGTTTACTGTTTGCACTTCACGATGACTTTTCGGTTATAATCAAATTATGGTACAAACATTCCTCTCTCTCTCTCTGTCTCTCTCGCTCTCTCTCACACACATACACACACACACTCAGGTGTTCTATGTCTGAGTAAACACATGAGAAGAGAGAGTGCACTATTCAGCTCCCTGTTCACATGTTTCCACCACCCTCTTCTTGTAAAGGATGACTTTCTAAAGAGGGGGCGTAGCTCAGTGTGACAGAGCACATGCTTGGCATGCAGAAGATTCCAGGTTCAATCCCCGGCTTCTCCAGATAGGACAAGGAAAGAATCCTACCGAAACCCTAGAGAGCTGCTGCCAGTCAGTGTTGACAATACTGTCCTAGATAGGCCAACAGTCTGACTCAGTATAAGGCAGCTTCCTATGTTCCTGTGTAAGAGGAAAGCCTCCTATATCTGTGGAGAATCTCCATGTGATTTTGAACACTGATTTTCCACTGATTCAATAGAAAGAATTGTGATTTAAACCTGGGAGACCTAAACTTAAATCTGTGCTTGGTGTACATTTGTTTGTGTCCTTGGTTGGGCCATGTCATTATCAGCTCCCCAACTGTGAAATGGAAAGAAACACAGGGATTGTTAATCATTCACATTATTTGATGCCATGTATTATTAACAACAGTACAGTAATCTGTAATGCATTCAGGAATCCAATCAACTCAGACAGTAAATTCAAAGCTCAAAACACAACCCCCTAGTGATTTTTAAAATTGGCTGAGATGATGATGATGATGATGATGATGATGATGATGATGAACCATAGTATACTAAGTTAAAAATATTTCAAATCTGCACTGGGCTATATAATTAATTACCCTCTCCCAAAGCATTGCAGGAAAACCACAGAAAATTCTCCTGACTACTTTGGATATCTCTGTATGACGTTGTCCCATTTTTTCTAATCCTCAGATCAATGGCACGAGAACATCCTAAAGGCTGTTCTTTTGTAAAATGCTTCCAGATACAAGATTTAAGAAGGTATTAAAACTAAAGTTAAAATTCCAGAGTATGTTTTTATTAATGACACTCCCCTTAACCTATTTTTATGAGAAGACAGCGTTCTTCCATTCTCCCTATCGCAGCTCATTTCAGAACCAATGAATGTTTAATTAAGATAAAGTATTGCACTCTCCTCCTTTCCGAGGGGGGGGAGAGAGAGAAAGAGATTCAGAAATGTTAGAGGAAAATAAAGTGCTCCTCTGGTATTCAAATGCAGACGCAGCTGAAGGAGGGAAAAGAGGATTGATATGTGTTTTACTCCATCTATTCACTGCTATTAATGAACAAGTTATATTCCTATAGAAAATACACCTTGTGCTGAATACATATAATCAACTGCGCTACCCTAGATTAGGTTCATGAATTTTTCAGGTACTAGGTCATTAAAATACTAGGACCCTCACACTAAATCCCTGCTCAAACAGCATTGTTATCGATTTGAAAGCATTTCTCCTAGTCTATTTAGGCCAAGTTCCTGTTAACAAAACCTAAATTACCTCCTTTTTGAAGTCTAGAATATTTCTTTATTCCTATGTTGAACTCAGGTGAGGTATTGATAAGTTCTAGTAATAAGCTGTTAAACTGGCAGGTCTTTGGCTGCGAAATCTGTGAAGAAATCCTCTAAACAAACACACACACACACACACCCCACACAGATTAGAATGTCTGGCTACATCTAGGGTTAGTATCTCACCTGCCCACCCTTTAAACTAGGTGGCTGCCTCCAATCTATTTTTGTGGATTATTCACTAAAGTTTTGTGCATTACCCACTAAACATAGTAGCCTTAGAAATGGGCAAGATCTAAGTAGGTCTGCATTGCACAAAACACATCACTGAGAACTAGGACATATCTTTGAATCTTTAAAGCATACATATACACATTTTAAATTGCTACATCATTCTCATATGCTAAATACTGAATGATATTTGACTCCAAGAAGACAGGGCAACTTGTCTGCACTTGCCTTGCCAAATTAAGATTAGTTCTGCTTCTGCCAACCACTTATTGAACCATTTAAGGGCAGATCGCTTACCTTGCTATTCTCTCTCATGAAGCACCCAGACTGGCTTGTGATATCATATGCACGTTTCTAATTCTGCATATATACCGCCCAGAGAGCTCTGGCTATGGGGGCGGTATATAAGTGTAATAAATAAATAAATAAATAAATAAATAAATATTCAAACTATGCCCACAGCTGTGACGGATGGCAGATATCAGCGCACCCCTTTGGCCCTCCGTCTGTGTATTTGTGGGGCCCCAGAAATTGAGGATCTGCCTCATTATTTGCTCTTCTGTTTCTTTATACTCTGAACCAAGAACCAATTTTTTGGAATCTATTCTACATCAACTACACTTTAATACCACTTCAGAAAAGATTTTCTATCTCCTGTCTGACACTGACTCTAGGGTAACGCACAAAGTATCTCTTTTTGCCCCGGCAGCAATGAAAATTCGGGCAAGATTTATTACTGAGATTGCAGTTGATTGTGCTGGAGATGCTCTTATTTAACTACAAGTTTTATATTCAAATTATGTTTTTAATTGTACTGAATTTTATTCTTTTATTATGTATGATCTGTTTGTCATTATATGTAGTATTTTTATATTGTTGTTTCTCCATAATGTATATATTCTGTATGCTAATGGCCTAAGCATTAATAAATTATTACTAAAAAATAAATAAATAAATAATTTTCAAAAACAAAGAAAAAAGAACACACACATATTTGCTAAAGGCTCAAGAACCAGCAATGTATTGGCTAGAGCTTCTGGTAGCAAGGGGAACTGGGGCTTCTCTGATTAACACAGTCTCCTGTTTTGCCGTGCCTTGAGTTTCCTTTGTTGTTCCCCCTGCTTCCTTGATATCCTGCCGCTAATCGCACTTAAAAAACACACCCCATATTTCAAGACGTCTAACTTTGGGATCACAATAAATTAAGCAAGATTACACCCATCTGGCACAATCTATTCCAGTGATTTCCAAACTGTGTGCCAGGACACAAAATTGTGCTGCTGCTCCTGCATGAGAAGCTGAAGAGCGCTTTGAAAAATTAAGCCACCATGTCGGATGCCCATTGGAGCGGGCAGACTCCAAGCAGTGCCAATATATAATTTGCCAATATATAATTCATACCTTCCTCAGGGAGGGAGTAAAATCCAGTCTGGGATTCGCCTGCACAGCCTACAATACAGGCAGCAGGTGAGCAAGGGATCCCAGAAGCACCACCATTATTCAGGAAACACAGTTCCACTCTTGAGCAGCTGGGCAAAGGGAAGGCCAAAACACGGAAGGCAAATATTGACACAGTTGCCAAGATGTTTTTCATAATGCTGTGTGTGCTGACTAAAACGATGTAAGTTCTTTCTCCTTTGCTTTTTCTCTTCGGTAAACCTCTTGGCTTTAGTTGTCAACATGCCCACTCCTAATTCTTCTACAATTGGCTAGTACCCTAAAAAATAAACCAACCCCTTGGACTTTCTTGGGCAATAACAAATACATCACCTTCAAAGTCGTGGTGCTGTTTTATTAGATTTGTTCTAATCAACCTCAATCAAGGTCTCAATGTGCTAGATGGCAAGAGCAGCCCAACAGCAACAGAAGGTAGCTGACAGGTCATGCTGGTTTCAGATGACAGACAACTGGGACAGGATCATAAACCACCACCCCACGCCCCGGATTAGTCTCCCATTTTAAAGAAAGGAGCATTGCTATCTCTGACATTTTCAATCAGGGAACCCTCTTTTGTTATCTCATTCCTGGTTATACCTTCCTATGAGCCTTTTATCTGAAAGGCCATTGACCAACAAAAGATGGTACTTCTTTTCTCCCTCAGGGAACACACTTGATGGAAGCCCCAACTCTGCCCACTTCACATTTTATCTTGAGTAACTCAAATCTACCAGAAGCAAGGCCTTGATCCACAAGGCTCCTATACAAATTCCCTCAGAGGCTTTGGAGGGAAAAGCAGTCTGTTCTATGGTGTTTTAATGACTTTTAGATATAGAACTGCTTACAAGGCCATTTTACCAAAGGAATATGCTATGATATTCCAGGCCAGGCAAGCATATGACAATAGCCAAGAGGTGAGGGAGGGAGATCCAGGGGTACTGGTTTCCCCAAGGCCTCATTTTATTTGGTGTCACCTCCAAATCATTCTCTTTACACTGCAAGGCGCTTCATGGAATTGGTGGAAGAAGATTCTAGAAAGTCCTATGGTGGTTAAGATGAGAGCCAGCTGTAGAAATGGGCTGTTGAATGACACAGGGAGGTTACAGTAAAACAACAATGACAACAACAACAACATATTAAATGGGGATGTTTCATAGTGAAGGACAACCGAATTTGGTAATAAGGACTCATTATTAGCATATACTTTGCAGTGAAAATGAGAGAGGGAGGGAGGGAGGGAGAGGGTTGGGGAGAAGATTTATCAGCAATATTCCAGAACTAGTGAGTTGATTCATATTTGCTCTGGGCCCCCATAAATCATTACAGTGGCAGTCAGTTGGGATTTGACATTCCACCATGCAAATGATGGAGTGCCTTCAAAATGGCATTAAGAGGAGAAACCATGGACCTCTTCAATTGGAACTGTCCTAGAGCAATAAGCTTCCTAGTAGAATCATACATATGCTTGCAACCACTATAGAAAGTTCTTCCACACCTGAATGATTATGCATCAGTTACTCCTGCTTGTGACAGGCTGGATACTGGTAAGCTTCAAATAAAAATGAGCCCTATTTTACATTATTAGTAAAATATGTCTATACAAATTTTCTTACAGGATAGTACTCAAAGCATTGTATAACAACCTGAAAACAATGTACAAACTAAGCACACACACACACACACACACTAAATGCTCAGAGCAAAACATCCACAAATACATTTTTCATTTCTCAGTCCAGAAAAGATAGTTAAAACTTGCTGAAACAAACAGGTGATCACTTCCTGGCTAAAATAACAGAAAGAGATAGCCAGCAAGAAGGCCTTCGTTGATCTAAGCTCCTGAAAGATTCAGATATTTATGGCTCAGAAAGTTAAAAGAAGCACCTTGAACTGGGAAGTTAGTACATATGAGCCACAGTCTTCTTTACTAGGTGCAGCTCCCGAACCGTCTTCAAGGGCAACCCTACACAAAGCATGTTGCAATAATCTAAATAGGTTATCAAAGTGTGGATGATGGTAGCAAGGTCTGTACCAAAGAGAAAGGGGCATAGCTACTATAGCAGAAGTAGCTGCGGCCACTACGTCAGGATCAAGTAACAAAGTTGTGTCCAGGAGCACACAAAGGCTATGAACCTGACCCTTTCAGGGAATATGGCCTGTATCTGGGACAGGAAACCCCATGTTTTTCAAGTCACATAGTCCTCCAGCCATCAGGACTTCAGTCTTTATCTGGATTCGCCCTCAACATATCACAGTTGAACTCCCTACCCTGCTCTCTGGAGATCTTTACAATACTCTCCAGAATCCTGAAGTTTGCCACTGTGTGAAGGCAGAAGTCACAACATACAAACACAGTGAGAAGAAATCAGTCATTAGCAGTCTCCACAGTAATATACACCTCAGTAATTGGATCAAAAATATTCATCCTTGGCCACCCGAGAGCTCAAGAGTCTTCTGTATGCTGAACCAATCTTTCCCTTCTGAATTTCTGGCCCGGGAGAGCAGACTGGCAATTTGTTATTCAGATTTGGGTCAGATTTTTTAAAATATCAGAGGCATCTGCTTGGAGATTAAGATCCTAGGGGAAGCAATTGTATGGAATTAATGCTAAGAACGGAATGGTGCCTTAACTCTTTCAGCCTCATGGGACAGCTTTATTCAAATGCAACTCTTTCACAGTACATAGCACACTGTTGGAATGAAGAAAATATTAAGTACCATAAGAGTATGGGGTGCCACACTTTGAAGTGACTTCTTGCAATGAAGTCGGAGTTCTATTTGAATCATCTGGCAACTGTAGGTAACATAAGGAGCTACAGATATAAAAGCTTGCCTCTAGAAATCTATTGCACATTGCAGTGACCAAGGTGCACCTGAACATATGCAACTTTTGTAGCAAGCAGCACACTATTGAAGTGCACTCCCTACCTTTGAAGTGCACAAGTAAGATTTTTCTGCCAAATTGAGCTCAGGGAAAGCCAATTTTGGTTTGCACCAGACGCTGGCTATGCACAGTGCTGATTAACTGACCTTTATGACAATCTCCCTGGAGTAATGCTGTACAGACAGGAGTGTTCAATATGGAATTATGGTGTGGGAAAAGCTTCCTTCACATGCTGAATATCATTCAGTTGTTAAGAACATAGGAGCCCTACATACAACAACATCAATAACATAATCCTCCACATTTCCTTAGACACAAGGAATAGCATTTCCCCAGCTATTCCTTGAGTCTAAGCATGTTTCCAGATGAGGCTTTTATCTGCCTCATTCATGGAATGTTATGGGGGCCTAGACAATGTTGTTACCCATGATTTCCCACCACTCCTTCCTATTAGGGGGAGAGGAGGCAGAATTGCTGAACAATGCCTTCTGACTGACAGTTCAAGGAATCCTGTCTGGAAGCACCCTATAGTTTATGGGTCTGCAAAGAAGTCAAACTCTCCCTCTGACATAATATATTTGCATGTTTGGAGATGTGTAATTAAGCAGGGCAGTTTTATTACTGGCCCTGAGGCTTTGGAAAGAACTCAGAGAGGAAGTATGGTTGTGTCTGTCTTTGTTAGGCTCCCAAAAGAAGTATAAGGTCCATTTATGCTTACAGACACGTGTGAGCTCAGTTAAACTCAGAGGTGCAATCACTTGGTCTGTCTGCGGTTCATACCAAATTGTCCTGGGAATTTGCTACCTGCAATTGGTTTAACATTTCGTTGCTATGGCTTTTAATCAGCTATTTCAGGTGACAGGAGAGCAGGATATAAATATTTGAAATAAGTTACTCAATCGGTAACCGATAAGAAATTCTGTCCCACGTTTTTCTTTTTCACCCTTTTACAAATGAACCTAATCAGCGGATACAAACAGCAAAGGAAATGCACGTGCCCTGCAGATATAGATGCCAATTAAGGACAGGTAGTTAAGCCATGTTAATTTTTCACTCTAAATATCACCAGAACAATCTCTCCACCTTCATGGCAGCAAACTGCACAAGTAAGTGCAGAACTACTTTTGATGTAATAGCACCTTTGAAGTCTACCTTGTCTAAACTAATCATTTAAGCTGGAAAGATCCCTGTTTGCTGTTTTAAGTTCTCTTGGGGAGAAAACAACCTGTCAATCCATCTGAAGGGCATTGCTGCCTGATTTCAAAAAACTCTGGGAGCAAGGGAGGGAAAACAAGCTATGAAGATAAAACAGTGCTAGCGTTCTCAAAGTGTAACACAAACCTCCTTTAGGATAAATGTTTGCATTAATGACAGGGGAATCAGAAGACCCAACCCAGTTTGCTTAGGACCAACAGATGCAATGATACCCTTTTCTGTTTTACTCAAGCAATACTAATACTAATAATATATTTATTTGTTACCCACCTCTCCCTCTGAATTGAGGTGGGGTACAACACAAATAAAAACACCATAAAATATATACAACTAATTCAAACGTTTAAAACCAGTGCATCATTAAAAGCAGCACGCCATTAAAAAAAGGCATCTTAAAATTCAGCTGGGCAGGCCTGCCGGAAGAGATCAGTCTTTATGGCTTTCTTAAATTCTGGAAGAATGTTCCGTTGACAAATCTCTCCCAACAAGCCATTCCACAAACTGGGAGCGGCAGAAGAAAAGGTCCTCTGGGCAGCAGTTGTCAGCCTTGTTTTTGTTGGCTGGAGTAAATTCTTCCCAGAGGACCTGAGTGTGTGTGTGTGTGTGTGTGTGTGTGTGTGTGTGTGTGTGTGGATTGTGATGGTCCAGATGTCCTCTTTTGTTCTTATGCTGGCAGATAAGCCTGGAAGACAATGGGGCTAGGCTCTGCTTATCCTACTCCCAGCAAATCAGGAGGGGATCTACACATGGTCGTGAAGGCGCTTACGTGCGCCTGCAGTGCGCCCCGAAACTCATTGTGTAGATCCTGCCTAGGGTATCTTCTTTAAGACATTATACCTCACTTGGAAATCTGCTCCCTTTCTTTTACCTTTGAATTGCCAGTGATGAAAGATGGAGATTTCAACCATCAGCTTAGCCTGCATGTGGACTGCATGCTTTTGCTTGTTTTTGTTAGTTTGGTGGCTCTTTTATTTCTCTTGGTTTAATGAAGTATTGCAATGGCAAGATCTGAGCATCTCCAACAGAGCTGTGGGTGTTTTAAGTTCACAGAACTGAGGTCCCAACCATAGCAGCTTTTTAACTCAAAGGTGGTCTATGAAATCTGTAAGAATGTGAGCATCCAAAAAACCATACAGTAAATGCATTGTTTTAATTATTATTATTATTTATTTATATAGCACCATCGATGTAACTTGTAACAATGTAACTTGTTCCATTCGGCATACCAACAGTAAATGCATTATTTTCCCTCATCCCATAAGTGGTAACCACTAAAAGAGATACATCATATCTCCCATGCTTAGTAAGTCAGAGCTACAGAAATAGACACTCAAGAGGAGAAGAGTCTTTTGACCCACAAGCACAATTAAGAAATAAAACAGGACATGAGAAAAGGGAATAAAACTGAAAGAAAGAGAAGGAGAAACAACACACACACATATGAATCCAGGGGAAGATCTCATGAGCAGAATATCGTGAGATCCTCCCCACTCCCTCCCGGAAGGCCGGGAGGTGTAGAAAGGGCCCAAGTCAATCCCTGCCCCATGCCAACCTTCAACACTACATAATGTGCCAGTGCCACACAGGTCTAAGAACCTCCACGCCCAATTCCAAAACCTTTTCCCCATAGTCAGTTCTTCACTTTGCACATCAGCACTGGGAACATATCACTCCTGTACTAATTGTATTATATTGTATTTTATATTATGGTTTTATACTGGTGTTTTATACTTTGAATGGTTTTAATTTTTGTGAATCTCCCAGAGAGCTCCAGCTATGGGGCGGTATAGAAATGCAATAAATAAATAAATAATAAAATGTACAACTAAAATGAAATCTGAAGGGAAGAGTCTTTATATGCACCCCTCTGCCTTTTTTCCTTTCCACATTTTTTTTTAATACAACAAAGATTTCTGGTGTGAAAACTTCAGTCCAGATTAAATTGTTTACTACCTCTTCTCAATCCATCTCTTTGCCCACAATCCCAAGGGATACTTAAAACACGCTAAAAAGTGGTGTTTTCCATTTTTTGGGGTGGGGGGAACACCTCACTTGCAAGATTTTAAATGAGACCATATTTGTATCAACATTTGATACAAAAATATGTTTTATTTACAAGCTGGACCAAGTAACAGCCTTAAAATCTAACTTTTTTTGTGCTGTGAAAGTTTTGTTCCTGGACTATTTTTCAATAGTCCCAAATGTCTGAGAACTTATCTTAAGAGGCAAACACTGCAGATTTCTGAGATTTCAGCGAGTAAACAAGTGTGCACAACTAGACCTTTTCAAGATTAGACACAGTTAGGGCTATTTATCTATATTATCTCAACACAACCTGGCATATATGACTGTGCTTCACCATTATCCTTTTATTGATAATTTCAAGCTTGATTTTGTTAGCCCAGTGTTGTGGGAGCAAGAAACTGATGTTGAAGACAGGGTTTACGCTCAGCAAACACTGACAGATGGAGACCCACAGCCATAGGAATTCTACTTCCTAGGATAGCCAGAAGCTCACCTAGAGATGCTTCCCAACACTTTTAGGAACTTGCCGGAAAAAGGAGCATAGAGAATAAGCAGCAGCGATACCACCACCCTGCTACTCCAATGGTTTTATTGCCACTTATTTCCTTTGCCTTTGATGTTTTCCATATCATTCTTGGCAGCAGCATCTAATGAGAAGAGAAGGGGCAGCAGGCAGTGAGTCTCCCCAGCCACTCTGTGGTGTTTCAGATCTGGACTCCAGGTAAATACTACGTTTATCTGGTTACTGAATTAGTTTGGCAGGCAAATGGGATCTTCAGTTGCTAACGCCATGCACTCTGCCTCTCTTGGAAGTAGTGAAAGAGCCTATGTCATTTTTACGTTCCACTTGACATGGGCCAAAACTGAGACGCTGCTTGCTGCAATGTGCAGCAGAGAAAGGAAGGCAAAACGAATGTTACGTCCCTTGAGTGTACAGCTGGCAACATCGCTGCCTCCTGCATTTATTTTCCCAAACAATCGGAGTAAGCATTAGTCTAGCTTTTCAAAACACCACAAGGAAGGGACCTTTTGTGCAAGGAAACAAAGGCATAAAGTATAGGTCTCAAAATCACACAGTGAGCAGCTTACCTGGCACTTTCAAAGGTTGCAGATGCTGACTTCCCAACAGCACCAAATCCAACACCAACAGCCAAACCCTCTGAAACAGAGAAAGAAAACAGCAGTTATTAACCCAGCAGCTGGCTTGGCAGATAGAGGGATATTCTGTTTAATCCCGCTAACATCTTAAGTGGCTTCTAAACCTACCATTTTCCTCTACTGGTATGAAACATGTATTAAGACACTCTCCATAGTCTGCAAAATGCACTGCTGTTTCGCTTGGAAGCTGCCAGATCAGAACTAGCTCCAATGACCAAATCAACTATTGCTCCCTTAAGTGGTCTAGTTGCATGCTTACAGTTCACAGAAAGGGATCATGTGATTTCACATCTGTTCCTTTTACTGCTCCATATGAATCTAGACGCATTTCCACTGCACAGTGTTCACCTAGCTACCCCTGGGCCAGTTGGACGTGGCTTGGAATGTGTGATGGGAGTGTGCATTGCGATCCAGGGCCATTCGTTGTAGTAGCAACTACTTGCACACAATAAGAGCTGGATTGGGGCCACTGTATTATGAGCAACACAAAAGAAATTCCGGAATATTTTATAGTTTGTATTTTCTGTATGTTGATATATTATAACTTTTTGAGCCTGGTTTTGAACATGTGGGTTGTTTTACCATGATTTAATTAGAATGTAAGCCTAAGCGGCAGGGCCTTGCTATTTACTGTTTTACTCTGTACAGCACCATGTACATTGATGGTGCTATATAAATAAATAAATAATAATAATAATAATACTATAGGATCCATTTGCTTGCTGTTGCTCAACATTTACTAAGGGATACCTGCTATATTAAAGCAAGCCAACTCTAAAGAACACAAGGAATACTTCTTGGTTTAGAATACCACAGTTCTACTGAACTCCAATAAGTGACAACGGCACAGTATTGGTTAAAAATCTAACTATATCAATAAAATACTTTCTTTCTTAAAAACTGTCCTGTTCTCCTCAGGCCGAACAAAGTTTCTTCCCTCCATATTTTAAGTTTTGTAATCAAAACCCTGAGTTCATAATTCAGAGCAAGTTAGAAGTTCTTCAATTGGGTTTTAAGCAGGAGTTAAATTTAATTGCAACTATACTTGTTCCACTGATTTCAATGAGACTTATATGCAACAAGAATAAAAGACAGACACAATAAAGAAAAACAAACAAAGAGACTGATCGAACCTTAAAGATTTGTTAGTCCCTTTTCAGTACAACACCACTATTTGTAGTGGCCAGCATCATAACACGACCCACAAGAGTTCAATCTTATAAAACCAGACTGATCCTACAGAGCAAGAAATAGAGTACTTGGCAATTCCTCTTATTGCACCAACTAAATTTCTTATCTGAACATGTTCAAAGCATCCCAGTAGTGTGCAAAACCATTATGTAGCAAATACATGGAGGGTGAAGGGAGCAGGTGATTGGGGCAGGACAGACTGGAATCTATTCAGGCGCCATCCAAAACAGCATTCTAGTCACTGTGAGTCTCCACTGGTTAGCAAAGGAGCAGATGGGACACTTGCCCCATAAGATACATGACATGCAGGCCTTAGCTAGACCTAAGGATTATCCCAGGCAAATGGAGGGGTCGTCCCTGCCTGCTCCCGGTATCCCCTGTGTGTCATTTGGATGTACAGGGATGATCCCGGGATATAGGCCTGGTCTAGCCATGGCCTTAGTCATAATGGTGTAAAACAGGGGTGAGGCATCTGTGGCCCTTCAGATGATGTTGGACTAGAACTTCCATCGTTCCTGATCATTGTCCATGCTGGCTGGGGCTGATAGGAGTTAAGAGTCCAACATCATCTGGAAGGCCTGGGTTCTCCAACCCTTTGTAAAGCCACCAACTCTAATGCAAATATCTCTATGTCTGCGTAGCCCAACAACACTGAATTTAAGTCCATTACTCCACATCTGGAATGTCAAAGGCATGGTGTTTTTCTTCAAACAAATTCTACAGGGGAAGATAAGAACAAAGTTTCATATTCTGTCATCCATTGAAGATGTATGTCCTGCCATTTTTTATTTATGTTTTGTCTCTACAGCCACCTAAAACTAGTCTTTGTTTGTCAGCTTCAAGGACATGGAACACAGAACTCTACATACTAGAGTGCTGAACCATGTTAACACATACGAGATGGGTATTTGCCCTGTGCCAGCTTTGTCGATTTTTTAATTATTACAGCATAAGAACTCAGCATGTCCTAATAGAAGCTCATCTAGCAGGTGCTTTTACATCTCCACAGGGTATAAATCAGAACTGCCTTAATTACAATTGCTGTAACTGTTAATAGGAAGAGGAAAGCATTTAGCCTTCAAACAGGTGCAGGAAATCTGACATCATTATGTGCTTTTGGCTTTGTCCCCAGAGAAGCATCTTGAAGCCACCCGTACGTAATTGGCTCATTCTCCACAACTCACTTCTGGGCGTCTCAATTTCCTTCTCAAACAATCAGTTACCTAAACACCCCAAAGTAGCTTCACTTCTCTCAAGCAGGAAACATTCAGAGAATAATTCCTAGTTATATAACCTTTCCCACAAATTCCAGCTGTTAAAAAAAGAAGTGCATTTGTTATAAATTGCATACAGCATCAAGCGGGGGAATGAAAATGAAGTAGAACTAGAGTCAGTCAGCATGTATCCTTAAGTACATGCTGCTGCTGTGAAACCAAGCTCACCACGTTTTGAGCAGACATACCACCTTCTTTCCTAAGACTGAGTTTGGGGGTAACCTGTTCTTTCAAGTTTGCAGCTGACTGCTTAGCCCTCGTTGGCCTGCCCTTGTGTCAATCACAATGCTTTCTCCTCCACTTCTCAGGGTATGTTTTCCAAGGGTTAAAAGCCTTGACACTGATTGAGTTTTGAATAAATAAAGCACCAAGAAAACATATGTTCAGACAAACTTGAAGGAGACTTGAGAGGAGGAAAAAACAAGGAAGAAGCAGACAGACCAGGTAGAAGAGAAGTGGGAAAAAACAATTAGCATTTGATTTAGAAGATGCAACAGGATTCAGACAAACTCCTTGTGTTAAAAGAATGCACAAAGAGGCCAAGGAGTCACATAAAGCTACACCTGTCCTCCACTGTTGATGAACCAAGTAGAAATGACTCCCACCAGCTCAGTGTTCAGCATGAGTGAGAAGTAACCCTACATACATACCAATACATATGAGTGAGCAGTTGCCCTACGGATCCTGATTGACTAAAGGTCATCCCTCGAATGGAGGACCTCTATGCACACCCGTGGTCTCAATCCCATGCCCATCTGCAGCATGTGAGGGGTGTTGACCTGAGCACCCCTTGTGTGTTGTTTGAAAAGCAATCACGGGGGGAAGTGGAGTTTATCCCACATCAGAAAAACCATACCTGTTGCTGTTGTGCCTGTATGCAGCTTCAGTTACCCCGGGACCAAATACTCGTAGAAATAGATAAATAAGCGAGCCTAGGCACTTGAGGGGGAAGATGTCAATTATCTGGTGGGAGTTCCTAGGAGCAAAACTAGGTAGCAAGCATTAAGGGAAGTCAAGTGCAAACTGCAGCTATATAAGAAACATAAACAAGGAGAAATTGAGCTCAGCAGATGGTGCAGGGTGGGAAGACTGCATGTTGAGAGAACGAGAGAGAGCACTGCAGAGTGGAAAGGGAAGCTATAACATGTACCAGGTGAATTACTGAAGTGCACATTAGGAAGGCAATAAAGAATAGAGACAGGCAGCAACAGCGTATCATGAAAATGCAAAAGGAGGCTCTGAAAGACAGGGTCAGCCAATTATCGCTGTGGAGGGAGATTTTCATTTCTGATGACATATGGGGAGGAGAAGACTGAGTGTGGATAAGGAAATTATGTTGGTGAACCACCATGAGGCTGTGTAATCAAACTTTCTAGGAAAAATATTTAGGTGGGATCTACATAAGGCCTTTAAAAAAAAAAAGGCTACAGAACTTTTATCTTCCCCCAAAACAAAGTATGTAGCTACATCATCCAACTTGGTAATGGGGGAAGCTCATGCTACTTAGAGATCTACTGTATTTCTTCGATTCTAAGACGCACTTTTTTCCCCATATAAACATCTCTAAAAACAGGGTGCGTCTTAGAATCACAGGACATTTATTATTTCTTAGAATCAAAGCTTTTTTTATGTTGGTGGTACTGAAATTAGTGTGTGTCTTACAATCGATGGCGTCTTAGAATTGAAGAAATACGGTATCACCTTAGAAGGATGAGGCTGATGCCTGTCCAAATTAGCTGGTAAATTAGCTGGCCTCATTCCTTTCTTCCATTAGTGTTGCCTCTAAGCATACTCCAGATTTCTACCCTTTGCAGTTATTCATAGGCCCATGGGATGCAATAGAACTGGGGTATAATCCCAAGGCAAAAATTTTGAGGGGGAGAGATGAGAAAAGACTAAGAGATTTGTTGGAATCAATTTCACAGCCTCTCCTCCATCTGCAGATGAGAGGTAATGATATTGACAAATCTCAGCCAGTGTCAACATTGGCCTGGAACTAGCCATGGCAAAGATCCCTTTGACGTGTGAGGTCCCTGGGCAGGTGACTGGATTGACAAGCCCCATGTCTGGCCACGGGTGAAGGAAAAGAGGTCCAAAAAAACCTTGCTCTTAACGATAATGAAAGAAGGCACAGATAGAGCTAATTTCTCTTTCTTTATTTTACTTTGTAAAGTGTTCGTGATGGTAGCTACATACAGGGAATACACACATCATAGAAAATTCCCCTGTGTCTTTATTCATCAATTTTAATCCAATGGGAAGGGCATTACTCCATCAGAGAGAAAATGATGGTTCAGCAATAGGATGATATAGGAGAATGTATAATCTCAGCCCACTTGTACTGAAATCCCTATCAATCATCTCCATGCTGCAGTTTTAAACTTGATGCCTTTCTTCTAGGAAAAAGCACTTCTTTGCAAAATGAAGTCTCGGAGCCAAACTATACATTATATGGAGTTCTATGTATCTCCTTCCACCCGTCTCCCTGCTCTATGTAACTTTCCATGAGAAAAAGAAAGATAATGCACTCTTTTTTACTACTGAAAAGGAGCCACTAAAGCATAAGAGCACAGGAGTGGTGGATGGGAAAGGGGTGCTTAACCCTTTCCAAACTGACTGTTTCTCTTTTCAGAACTTTCCCCCTACCCAGCTGCATCCCACCCCATCAGCCCCCTGCAAGTTTTTTAAAAAAGGCACCCATTATATAGTTGCTGGGAAACATGGGTGGGAGGCTGCCATTGCACCACGTCCTGCTTGTGGGTCCTTGGCTGGTTGGCCACTGTGTGAACAGAATGCTGGACTAGATGGACCCTTGGTCTGATCCAGCAGGGCTCTTCTTATGTTCCTAGCAGGGAGAAAAGCAGTTCAGGGGCAATGGTTTTGCGTGCACAGCAACATCAACATTTGGATTTTCATTGCATCTTTGCTCTGGAGATGTCCTGTGTCAAGTATTGCCAATGTAAAATCAGGATAATGTTCCTCAATGTAACACACGGTGATTAGCCTTTATACAGAAGTAGCTATTATAACTTGATCAAGGAGTAAGAACAGGTCAAGCAAATGTAGAAGTATATAAGCTTTGAAATAAACTGGAGATTGTGATTAAACCCTTAATTAGGAGAGCTATCTCCCGCCCCAACTCCCACACACTATCTTGCATAATTAAGAGAGGCACAAAATTGAATTAAGATAATCCGGTGGTGGCAAAACAACAACAACACCCCATGATCTCACTAAGCTTCTCTTCACCGGGCTGCTTTGAATATGGGGCTGCTTCCCACCAGCTGCATTATATTCCACCGTTAATTCCCTTAACTGAGAACAGAAAGAACTACTGACTGCAAATGCTCTTCAAGTAGAGACTACTCAAAACACACACAACTCCCACGTCTGCATGTAAAAATATAACAGCCTGTAGCTTCTTCACAAGAAGCCTAAAGGTTTCTGCACAGAAAATACTCATTTTCTTCACGGGTAGCATAGAAATGCACCTGTGGAGCACTTAAATGCACAGGTGTTAGCCCCCCACACTCATAAAAACGGCTTTAATACCACATGTAAAATCTTTACTTGTGATGAATTAATTAGTTGGTTATACAACATAATCATGTTCACTATAGAGAGAGAGCACATGTATGCAGTGCTTTATGGATAATGAAGACTCCACATAATAGTTTCCACTATTGGAGCCACTTCTGTGCCACTTTCTTTAAAGGAAGACTCCTGTAAAAGCTGTGTGACAGGGATACATTTCATACATGCAGCTTTCCCCATTATCACATCTCCATGCCAGGAGAACGTGCCCCTCTCAAAGTTCTGCCTCTCAAGTATCTATTAAAGGCGGAGAATCCTTATTGGGAATGGGGTGGGGAGAGGAGACTGCAATCTTTCTCTCTCTCAAGATTGCAGGCTGGTTCATAGTGTTCGCTGGTTCATAGGAAGTGAATTGCATGTATGGCAAATCATGTGATGTGCATCAACATAATTATCCTAGTGAATTATTGCATGAACTCACGCTCTTTTTTTGTCAGCAGTTGCTGGATCTGAGTGTGGCTGCCCCATCTGATGAACCACTGAACTGCAGGCAGCAGCCTTCTCAATGAAGAACCTTCTGGCAACGGACTGATTCCACCAACCCAGGCTGGCCATTGGATCCTTCTGGGCGGGAAGGAGTATCAAGAGCTTCCTTCTCTAGCTGAGCCTTATTTGAGCAACTTGGTCTTTCTTAGTTCTTCCACACTAGTGTATCCTTGGTTGTTCTTTGGTCCTGACCCTTGGTTTGTCCTCAGGTTCTGATTTGGCCCTGATTCTTGATTTACTCTTTGGCCCTGACTTGTTCTTTGGCTGTGTTACTGGCTTGTCCCACAGCTTCTAGTTCCTAGCTCCTGGCTCACTTCAGACTGCTTCCCACAGCCTAGCGCTAGCATTTTCCAGGAAAGGTTGTGTGGTCAAGGTCAGAGGCAGGACTAGGAGCTCATCCTCTACAGATTTAAATTACCGTTTTAAGGATGTTTTAAAGGTGTTTTAATCGTGCATGTATGGTATGTTTTAATCCGTATTTTATATCATGTTTTTATACTGTTTGTTTTATACTTTGAATTGTTTTAGTTTTTGTGAACTGCCCAGGGAGCTTCGGCTATTGGGCAGTATAAAAATGCAATTAATAATAATAATAATAATAATGTGGAAGCTTCTACTCATGTTCAAATGAATATGAATAGATGCCCCTTTCAGATCTTCTCTGCCAACACAAGAAGGTTGGGGACTGAACAAGTGAGGATGGAAACATTAGGGTGGGTCTAGCATGCATGCCCTCATCCTCATGTGAGAAGGCTCAACAACTGCATAAGGCTAAAAGAGCCATTCCCTAACCTGGAGCCCTCTAGAGCTTTGGCTATTGAGTGGTATAGAAATGCAATAAATAAATAAATGTTTTTTGACTACAACTCCTAGGATTCATGACTATTGGCCATGGTGACTAGGACTGAAACATCTGGAGAGCACCAGGCTGGAGAAGGCTGAGCTAGGATCTTTATTATATTCAAGACATTAGAATGTGACATTTTGCTTAGGGATGTGTGCTACCTATTAAGTGTTGACTTTGTGAGATCTTGAGGGGAGAAGGAATAAGTTCAGTTTTAGTACCAACTCAACTAGCATGTTTTAGATCTGCTAACCGTACTTGTGCTCTGAAATTAATTAAATGGGAAAGAGCAGCACACACACTCATTATCAGCCCACAACTATTGAAATGCACCTTCTACATGTACTTTCAACATCTCTGTTCTTCATGCTGAGCAGGTGCCATGTTTTGAAGGAAAGAAACGGCTTATCTGAAAGCATGTGCTTTACCTAGCGATTACTGTCACCCCACCAAGAGAATGAAGACATCTGCTGGTTGCTAACGTGCTGCATCTTTCCTTATCCGCTCTAGTGGATCAGTAGTCAGGAGACTATAAGTAACTATGTAATCAATGCAACTTGGTTCTTTTGACAGTAACTTTAACCCAAGGCAAGTAACGCAAGCTGCAGAAGCATTAACAAAACCGTTCTTACTTTTCCCTTCTCGGGGAAGGGAATACCATTATCCTCCTTCACAAAAGTGTAACAAAGCTACTGGCAGAGAAAACCTAATGCCTTTCATATTAGTGTGAATTATTGCTACTCATCGGAGCAGAGCCAAGATCTAATACATAAACATTATGGATGTTCTGAGATGCTATCTGTACACCCTATGGCAAAGCAGCATCTCACAGGATTCCATCTATGGCATTCATTCATTCATTCAGAGTAGCTGTTTAGATGTTTTCATCATCTTGGTGGTCAAATCATAGTAACATGCTATTTCTGATCACACTGAAACTACTGGATAACATTCCAGAATGCATGTTCAATGATTTAAAACAAAATGGCTGGTTAAAGACCAGAGTTAAGCCAGCCTATTGACTCAAGCGCTATGAAACTAGGGAATTGGAAACTAAGGCTAATGTCTTAACAGATGACCCCTGTGATCAGTAATGATGTTGTGCCATGGGACACATTCTGCTTGCTAACAACTTACCCTTGTATTTGCTGACAAGAATGCATTTAATAAGGAGGAGGAAAGATGGAAGGAAGCAATAGGAACAATTCAGATAACTATACCATCTAAGGTAAGTCTCCAGGAGAGCAATTCTAAGGTCCCTAGTTAGTATCTGGGGTACCACAGGAAGCTGTGGATCACCTCCTATCCTCTGGGCTTTCCAGTCCCTTCCCTACCCCTCGGAAAGTAAGTTAGCTGGATGGGTTCAGAGGCCCGTCTAGCTGCTTTTTGTACTTTAAATCAGGGAACGGAGGCAAAATTGCCTCCACCCTCCTCTCACCCTGCCTGGCCCTTGCTGGAAGGGCATAGTGTAGATGGAGGGCTCCGAATTTTATATAATATATGAAGTGCATTTATTATATTATGCTTGCTGACATCCAACTGCAGTTTGGGAATTGGGCTGGAGGCTGGAGAACTAGCTCAGCTTTCCTCCAGCATCAATTCCTCATGGGCCATAATGATTGTTTATTGTTAAATCTACACCAACATTAACCACAGGCAAGATATATTCCAGTCATTTGATCCAAGCCCTTTTTGGTAAGAGGGCCTGTATGAGTTGGACTGGGAAGTAACAGTTCTAATGGCTAATAGTATCAAAGTGCTTGATAAACAGAAATGGACCTAACCCAAGGAGAATCCTGACAGATAACATTTTAAGTGCTGTGGAAGTGATTTGTATACACACGTTTGCTGCCCTGAAAACCAATGGGTTAGAACACAGCAAAAATGTGTTCAAGTCACTTCCACTACACTTGCAAACATTATGTCTGTCTTCATCCTTAGAGAAAAGCAAAATATGAAGAAACATTGAATTTTCACCTATTTATGTTTAAGACTGTTTATGTACTTAGAATGATCTGTGTGATGTTATAACGTAACAGAATAGGCCAGAGGCATAGCTTTGATCCTGTGTATTCAACCTAAAATAGTTCTCACTGCTTTGGGTATGGTGGTTTATGAAGGAATGCTTCAGACTGAGTTTAAACACGGTTAGGGGGAGAAGTTATCTTTTTTGGAGATTGGTCAAGTGGGTCAACCATGATGGTTGGCAGTTATGGAGCTCCATAATGAACATGATTGATCAACCAGAAGATATTAAAAGGTCAATCAGAGACAGGTAGGGACAGCTGAAGTCAGTTGGTGACAGGGCATGCAGAGTTCATGATTGTTGACTGAAGGGAGCACTGCCTAGAATTTGGAAAAGAGAAAGCCAGTCTGAGAGAACTCTTCTCAAGGGAGACCTGGAATCTGGACCTGATGGCTGTGGAGTGTAGGAGGCCATGCTGTGAGGTGGTGGTGAAGCTTCTATCAGGCAGCAGAGCCCAGTGCCAGAAGAATTCAGGAAGATGTCTGACCAGAGGGGATTTAAGCAAGAGTCCTTGATACAAAAACCTTGTTAGAAACTAGGGGTAAGAGGAAAAGCTGGAGGCAGAAGAAGACTGCTGAACAGCCATCCATTCCTGGGTGTGGGGGAATGGCTAGGGTGGAGTTTAGAGGCATATGATCTGAGGTCAAAGTTACTCAGAGTTCATTAAGCAGGAAAGACTCTCTTATAAGGAATGGTAACCTACTTTATTTACAGCATAGTTGAGCAATCCTATCCTAATATTTGAAAAACAACACTCGACTATGTTACGTATATAATTTCCTTAAAGATATCTCAGTTCTGTTCATCTTGTCTCTAGTGGCAGGATCAATCCCATTCCTACATCTTAGTTACCAGGCTCCAGAGGTATATAAGATACAGAGGGTGTATCTTGGTGGCAGTGGTCTTATAGTTCAGTTTTTTTATAGTTGAGCAGTCTTGTGGCAGGGAATTCCATTGACTCAAGTGTTAAAAAGGGAACAGTAGTAGAAAACCTATTGGTTTTCAACATTTGTTGACATAGTTGGGATAACCCACAGGTTGTTCTGGTGTTAGCAGTGGGATAACCTGAGGGGTTTCCACCACACAAGCCACCACTCTTCTTAACTTTACAAGTTTTTGCTCTTTGATAGTTAGCAACATTGACACAAAAGGCATACAGAAGGAGAACAGAGAAAATCAATGAGAGAATCACTAGTGTGATATTTCTCTTTTAAAATCAGAAGATCAATCAAAACAGATGGTGGTAGAAAGTCGTTGTACAAAAACAATAAAGTGTTATGTCTGAAAATGACATTGAGGTGGCATTATATAGTGCAAGACTGTAACTGGAGTCTTCTAGCTACTCAGAAATGGGAAAGGTCATTTTATTTTTATAAAATTTCTGAAGTGATAGTCACTTGAGTTATTCATGGCTGTAGAAAAAACAAGATGTTCTTTTCATGCTTCCTAAAGATTATGCTAGAGAAGCAAGAACCTTTCTGTCTTAAAAAAAATCACTGATTTTAAACCCTAGCCTTTGTGATTTGGGAAGTGGAAATGCAGAAGTTAGTACTTGTAACCTAACATGATTTGAAATAAAGCTTTTCCCAGTGACAGCCCCAATTGATAGGATATAGACCTCACCATTCAAAGCCGATAAATTTCACTGAATTTTGATTAGATACATTTTGACTTTCAAGTTTTGACATATTTTGGTCTCCCTGTCTAGAACCTCAAATTAAAATATGATCCAACAAAACCAGTTTCACTTAATCCAAGCCCTTTCAATCCATATCTGAATTCCAACATGACAAATGTAGAAATATGTGACCATAATTATTATTTTTAGCACTACTTAAGAACAATCAGGCAAAGAAGCAATTATGTTGGAAAGTTTTACAAAGTTTTTCCTTGGATATTTCCAAGAAGAGTTTTGATAAATATCTTGCAGACAAACTAAGATCTAGCCAAACATTGAGATACCTTTATATAGGAAAATAAATGTAACTTCTCAAAATAGTTGCAGTGTAAAACAGCCTGGCTACTTTTATTTTGCCCAAGCCAGTCCTGCATAGATTGTTGTTATTTTATGGTTCTAACAACAGAATGGGGTGTGAAGGTGGGGACAGTGACCATTTTTTATAGAGGCAAACAGCTTTGCTACCTGAGACATTAACATACCTCTGAGAGCAAGAAGAGTTGGTGCAAACTGGGGTATGAACAGCTTCAGCTACAATTCATATGATTTCAATAGCTGGAAAAAAATGCTGATCAGATTGCAGAAACCACTGCTGACAGCCCCATGTTCTGCCTGGCTCACCCTAACAATTCCCTACGCTATTGGGTACATGCTACTGCTTCTACATAGGAGAAAGTGCTAGTGTGAACAGGCCCTTAGATCTGACAGTTACATAAATCAGGTATGAAGAATAGAACAGGGATAACTAGAAATAAATATTGTAGATTCCAGCAAATACTGCTGCCATAGCAACCTAGCCAAATGACAGAAAAGGTTGGGAGAATTGCCTATCTTGTAGCTTCTTCCCTTCCTTCCAGGCTCTATTCAAGAGTCTGAGGTGGCAATATGTTCCTGTTCTCTTTCACTTGCATCCAGAGATGATCTATCGTAATAGCAGTCCAGAAGAATTGGGTATTACTAACACCATTACAGAGGCTGATTCCTTATCATCCAAGACATCAAAGACTAACTACAGAGGAAGGAACTTTTCAAAACCTAAAAGCACAGAAAATGCAAGGCAGCTGCAACGATGCTCATCTTTCACAACGTTACTTCTTCATTTTCTGTTCTGTAGAATAGTCAATTAGTTTATCAGCCTATTCAGGTTAAGACTAAGCTTCTTTAAGCTATTACCATGGACTACTTTGTAGCTACATCCACTTCCCTCACATCTCCCATTTGGAAATCTACATTCGTTTGTTTATTTAATAAAAGTATTTATGGATCACTTTTCTGCCCACCAGGGCCCTCAAAGCGATGTACAATTAATACAATACAATAATACAGCATAAGATCTACAAAAACTCAGAGCTTCCATCTGCCATAAAAATGGTTGCTCGCATGGAGGATGGTCAGCTGCCGATCACGAGTGGAGGGGTCTAGTAAGTCCTAGCTGCTTGCGTGGCTCACTGGGTGGGAGCAGCATCTCACCATCATCTGGATCAGTTCAAAGAGATCCAAAGTGCTTTGGACTTGATCCAGGCCCCATCCAGATTCCAACCAATTCGGTCCGAATTGCCCTACTTTGGGATTCATATCTGGAACCGAAGTAGTGCACATCCCTATTTCACATCTATCTATTAATGATAAGACAACTTATACCACACTTTTACCACTCTAAAAGTGAAAAACTAGGGAGGGGAAAATTAAAAAACACCAATAACCTCACTGGGCAGTTCCATCTATGGAGCTTCCTATTTATAGCAAACACTTATATTTATGGGCCTAATGCTTATACTTGTTTGTGCCATTGTTTGGTCAAGATGTCAGAAGCACAACTGGATAATTTTGAAAAGACATTACTGTGACGCCCACCCTCCACTGGGTTTACTTCTGGATGGATTTTCTTCTTTTGTGACTCCAAAGGACCCATCTCAGGTGCACTCGTCAGGGCTAGATGCCAACTCTGTCCCTATGGCACGTCGACTTCTGCTTCGGCCCCCACAGCAACACAGATCAGCACCCCTGACCCAACCTTCTCCCTTCTGCTGCCACTATATGATTACCTGTACCCTTCCCCAGGTACTCCAATGTCCACACCAGGTTTAGATGAACGTTATTTATTTAACAAGATGTTAATGCGGGTTCAAAGCTTATTGGTTTCTCTCAGTGACAAGCGTATGGTTTCAGAGCACAAAGCGTAATGGTTTCATAGGTTACTTCACTTTAATGTTTCACAATATATAGCTTCAAGTACTCCTACTTACTCTACCCCTTTCTAAAATACACTGTTCTCATTCCCACACTCTAATCCTCCAAAACAACAAATACGCAGACCCTTCTTATCTCTGTCCCAAAGCATTCCATACCTTCTCTCCTCAGAAGCCGCCTATATATTCTCCACAGTCCTCCGACTCCTCCCCTTCTCACAGCCAATCCAGACGCTCTACACAAACATCCAATCAGCACTCTCCTTCCATCCAGCACTCATTCTCCTCTCTATGGTTCATAGTTAACAACCACACAGTGAGTACTTACTGTGAGTACCCATCTGCAACAACCACACAGTGAGTACTTACTTAAAACTCTGCAAACCTTAATAAATTCTTACACTTAATAACATAGTCATAAGCAGTAAAACTTCACGAAAGCTAACCCAAGACTTGCACCCTCAAACAGGCACTTAATAATAAATTTTGAATAATTCATATTTTTCTTTCTGTGCTCCTGTCACTTGGAACTACTACAATTTCTTATATAAAAATAAAACATGTTATTTAATTTCTATATCCGCCAAAAGCCAAAGCTCTCTGGGTGGTTTACAACAGTTGAAACATGTGTTTACCAATAGCACATACCACAACAGAGCATCTAAAAGCTGGTTCAGTTGTCCCGATCAAGCATGATTTATCATGCTGGGAGTAACCCACAGTGAGTTGTGTAATTCTGTGCTTTCTCCCTCTCCTACTTCGATATGATCACGAGATTGGAAATGTCATCTTCTTTTTGATTAACTGCACTTTGTTGTTTTATCTAAATCTGACAACTGGTTCATTTTAATGATGGTTTTGTTTACGACAAACCTACTTGGTTCACACACAACAATAACCCAGATTTTTTTTTAAAATGAAGCAGCGTGTTGGTGCACACCCCGATTGCTCAAGACTGCATGGACTTTCTATCCGTGGTTTGGTTAGTGTTATGTGTAAACCCAAAATCTTGGCTTGTACCTTCCTTGACAAGCCAGAGAAATAGTCTGTAGTTTTGTCATGGGTTTTTCCTCTGGGTTTTGAGGGAAGAGAGTTCCAGGTTTGCATGTAACACTCAGCAAAACATCGGCAGAGCAACAACCAGCAAATTTACCTAGGTCACAATATGCCAATATATTCCAAGATGAGATCATCTTCCCTGAAAATGAACTTCTGCTTGCAATTTAGATCAAGACTATTACAAGCCTATGTGCGTACTTTGCACCTGTACGATTTACATTCCTCAAAGCAGGAGCTCAAAAAAGCAGATGCTGTGTTGGTGGCTGGCTGCTGCAGGTCCTTTCATTACTAAAATTGACTTTGAACTTTTTGAAAATAGATATGTAATTTACGGTATACCGTGTCTCCTCACATACATCCCAAAGGCAGGGCATGCATCATGTAAATGTGACCTTTATAAAAGTAAATCACTCTCGAGTTCAGCTGCTGGGAACACAAAAGCATCACGATGTGAAAAACAAATCACCAACTAATTTAAATATTCACCAAACAAATCAATCAATTTTTACAAAATGTTGAAACTAAACACACAGAGCAAGGAAAACTTAAATGTTGACACAAAGTGCAGCAGTACAACCAATTTATAGCAAGCACACAATGTTTCATTCTGAGAAAAAAGGCTACATGTAGAATGAAAAGGAAAACCTGTTCTATCTTTGTGATTCAAACAAAGGTGTCATGATAGACACTATACAGAAGGAAAGACAATGCTGCACTTTTGCCTAGGGCAAATTTTTAGTTTTCCCTATCCCCATATTACAGTTCCCAATGGCAGTGCGAGGTCTCACATGGGCAAAAAATGTGAGCCAATGTGGAACTATGAAAAAATGCGCTCTCTCTCTCTCTTTATTCAAGAGTTCAAGATAATGCAAGAGTTCAAAGTGATCTTGATTGGCTGGAGTACTGGGCTGAAAACAATAGAATGAAATTTAATTGGGATAAATGCCAAGTTCTACACCTAGGAAAAATAAACCAAATGCAAAGTTACAAGATGGGGTATACTTGGCTCAGCAATACTACAAGCTAGAAGGATCTTGGAATTATTGTAGATCACAATAATAGAAGTATAACTTCCAAACTGTGAGAGGTACTGGTTCCCTTTCATTCGGCACTGGTTAGGCCTTGACTATTGTCTTCAGTTCGGGGCACCACACTTCAAGAAGGATGCAGACAAGCTGGAGCATGTTCAGAGGAGGGCAACAAGGATAATAGAATCATAGAATAGGAAGGGGCCAATAAGGGCATCGAGTCCAACCCCCAGCTCAATGCAGGAATCCACCTTAAAGCATACCTGACAGATGGTTGTCCAGCTGCCTCTTGACCAAGGGTCTGGAAACAAAGCCCTATGAGGAGAGACTGAAACAACTGGGCATGTTTAGCCTGGAAAAGAGAAGGCTAGGGGAAGACATGATAGCACTCTTCAAGGACTTGAAAGGTTGTCACACAGAGGAGGGCCAGGATCTTTTCTTGATCATCCCAGAGTGCAGGACACGGACTAATGGGCTCAAGTTACAGGAAGCCAGATTCCAGCTGGACATCAGAAAAAACTTCCTGTTAGAGCAGTGCAACAATGGAACCAGTTACCTAGTGAGGTAGTGGGCTCTCCCACACTAGAGACATTCAAGAGGCAGCTGGACAACCATCTGTCAGGGTAGATTCTTGCATTGAGCAGGGGGTTGGACTCGATGGCCTTATAGGCCCCTTCCAACTCTACCATTCTATGATTCTAATTCCAAGTAAAATAAAAAAGTCAGTCTAACTTCTCTAGTCACAAACCTACCTGAGTACAGTTTTGGGTTCTAGAACATACACTGAGTTTACTGTAGAGAGGATGGTTTGAGAGAGAGCATCTGGCTTCCAGTTAGATGGTATATAAGAAAACTCTAGAAACACTGAGGCGATCTTCTTTATGAGGGATCTCTGCCCAATAAAAGCCACCCCCTTAGCAAAGAATGATGGTTGGTCTGTCCAGTAACATGATAGCAACCATTTCTCATGTCAGTGCCCTAGCCAACAAATCAGAAAATTACCAAGTGGCTGGACCAATGTTCTTAATGTCTGTAACTTATATCTCCAAAAGCCCAAGGTGGTTGGAACCAGTCAGGCTATTCAAGAAGAGGTATACAGTCTTGTTCACATTTTGGAGGACAAAGAAGTGAGATAAGACTAGATAAAACTATTCAAATTGCCTAGCCAGGTGCCAACTGATCAGATGCACTAGGGGGCGCTGTGGATCTATATCGGAAGTAGGGGGTTGTTGCACACCCCTGCCACCAATTAGGTCTTTTAAGACCATGATTTCAGTGTGAGGCATGGTGCTCTTTTAAGAAGGAGCCCCAGTGCTGGGGAAGGGAGGGGAATGTTAGTCTTTCTTTCCCCAGCAATGAATCTTCATGAAAAAGGGAAACTAAAAGGAAGGGATATATTTTTAAACCTGTCTCCCTCCACCCCAAAAACCTGTTTATCCCATGATGGTATATGCCAGAGGTAGGCAGCCTTGTGCCTTCCAGATGTCTTGGAGTACAACTCCAATCAGACCCAGACAGCATAACCAATGATTAGTGATTGTGGTAGTCCAAAACATCTGGAGAGCTCCAGGTTGCCTACCCCTGGATGAGGCACATCTATGCATTCTTTGCCTAATTTCTGTAAGTCCTTGTTCAGACTATTTCAACTGACTAAGATGGATGATGTCTAGGCCACCTCGAAGTACAGCAGCTTCAGCCAAGCCATGTGTCACACAGGCATCAGGTACCAAAAGAGAGACAGAAGGGGGGAAAAGCTAAAGATAATCTACTTGTTCCATCCTTTTTGGAAATATATCCAAACCCTAACTTTGTAACAAGATCATATCTCCATGCCTTCAGATCCCTGGGTCAATCACAGCTGAGCAGGCAGGAGGAGTAGAGTCAATGGGAAACTTCTGCTTAACTTTCATCCTGCAAAGACTTTGGCAGTTCATGCATTTCTAGCACTTTGCTGTTATTTATCATTGTTCCCGTTGTTCATTATTACTAGGTATTGTTTGTTAATTGTTAATTAATTACATGCCTCCTGCTGTATGAGATGTACACTGCCACATGCCTGGAATGCAAAGTTAGGCTTATCCCCTACTCATGACTTTTGCCCACCATAAGGAGACCCTACAAAACAGCAAGCAAGCAATTCAATTAAAAATGAAGGAGAATTTGAAAATAAACTCTAGAATCTCTGCGTTGATAATGACACATGGCAATAGGCATTCCATTTCAATGGAACAGAACACAGTAGCACCTCCATTCCTGCAGTGAAAGATCATCAGTCCAGATCTCCAAAGGTATTGAACCTGTTGCTAACTAAATCAAATGTATCATATATATCCGGGAGATTTAAATATTTTCCGGATAAATTCGTTAGAGAATAGGCCAGCCTTCTCCAACTTGGTGTTTTGGAATCCAACTCCCATCAGCTCCAGTGAGCACCCCCAATTGTCAAGAATGTTGAGAGTTATAGTCCAAAACGTCTGGAGAGCATCAGGTTGTGGAAAGTTGGAATAGGCCTATCAATGGCTATCAGCCATAACAGAAGTGGAAATGTTGTGTTTAAGGCAGTATATACCTCTGAATATCATATGCCCTAATTGTGAAGCTCCCAGAGGTATCTGGCTAGTTGCTTCTGATAGATCTATTGGAGTACATCAATTATTGAGAGACATTCAAGAAAAAAAGAAAAGCAATTTTTGTATTATTAAGGTTGAAAATATGGTACTAATCCTCCATCCCACCTTAAAGAGGGACCAGCAAAATGCAAAGGCCAAGAGGGTGGGGAAATGAAGGGAACTTAGATAAAATTTATTTTAAAAGGGGGAGGGGCTTATATGGATAAGTAGTACAAATGCATTTTCTCCACAGTGCAGTACTCACAGAAGTAGGCTGGTGGGAAAAAAATTTCCAGCAACAAGATGGTTTCAATACAGGGGGAAAGTTATGAGTCGTAGGTAAAGATGTCTGGATCCCTTGCAGCAAATAAATAACTTTTCTGTACAAACCGTTAGAATCCTCACTTTCCATTAAGCCAAGCAAACTGCATCAGACAAATAAATTGACAAGGTTGGAAAGAGGCTTAGAGTAAACCTATTGAAATCAATGTGTCTCATTTATTTCAATGTGTCTATGGCGAAGTATGGATCCAATCCACCATCTCCCCCTGTCCCCCATAAATAGGGTAAGACTGTAAGCAGGACCGCATATATAGCTTGAAAATAAAACTCCCATAGAAGAGTACAAATCTTGGCAATAACTTTGATTATTTAAAGCTCAAAGTCATTACCTGTCTTTTCAGCATTCAAAAGCAAGCAGCAACATTTACAGAGCTGCAAATTACATTAATCACCCTTCCCAGGAGGATTTCTGAAGTTGGTTAGCACTGAGTGAGTAAATCCTCCTGGAAATTATTACAGAACCTAAATGTTTGTTAATTTGTTACTCTGTCACTCCTTCTTTTTCTATGGAAATATATTTCCAGTACAAACCCACTTCACAATATATGATCTTTGGCTCATTGTTGCATTTACTTACTTGCATTTTGTGATTACAAAGTGGCAAAGGTTAGACAGCTCAAACTCTTTTAAGTTAGCTAATGGACATGGAGCAAAAGTGCAGTATTCCAACAGAAGCCAATTGAATTTGAAAGTGAATTTGAGATTTATGATCTCAACGGCTTGAGACTATGCCTCCTTTCCTTTTGGTGGACCTAGACAGAAATACAACCCACACAACCTGCACAAATAAATCATTATGGCAGGCTGTCAAGAAAATTATGCAATGCATTCGTTGCCTGAATATATTCCATTATCCATTCTAAGATCAGACTAAATCATGGGTATTTTGTCTTTTGCAAACCGTGCACATCTTTGAACTTTTCAGTCCGGATTTTAGTTTATGATAGAAGAAAGGATTGACAGGATAGTATTTATAGGAATTATAGTAATCGGGGAATCACTTGCAAAAAGACTAAACAATTACCCCTGAGGCACTCAGGCTGCCACAACAAAATACTCTAGACCATTATTACTGAACATATAGATGAACACACTCTTTCCTCTGAAGTTTGGAGTTATGTAAATTGAACAGAATGCAAATGTTGGGTGTGTTGGAGATCATCAATATCTGAAAGCCTGTTGATGCTTAGGGGATGAATCATGTTAACGTCAGTCAACTGATTCACATGTGATACCTGCCGTGTTCGCTGGCCTACATTCTCCCTCTGGCTCCGAGGAGGGCTCCGAGGTACAGGAGGCATTATCCAGTGAGTCATTCTTTATCACCCCAGGGGCTTCCAGGACAGAGGACATGGCTTTACTTGACTCTTCAGGCTCAGAGGATATGCACCCTCTTCATGCAGTCCTCAGTACTCCCATGTAGGAGTAGCCAGCACCTCCAGAATCAGGCAATGGCCCTTTAAGAAAGACAGCTTCTCAAAGGAGGTGGGATTAACAGCAGGCACAGAGCGGTAAAGCAGCAGTTTCTGCAGCTGAAACTCTCCCCACGGCCTGAGTTCGATCCCAGTGGAAGCTGGTTTCAGGCAGCTGGCTCGGGTTGACTCAGTCTTCCATCCTCCCAAGGTCAGTAAAATGAGTACCCAGTTAGCTGGGGGAAAGGTAATAACGGCCGGGGAAGGCAACGGCAAACCACCCCGCTATAAGGCCTGCCAAGAAAACGTCAGTGAAAGCTGGCGTCCCTCCAAGAGTCAGTAATGACTCACTGCTTGCACGAGAGGTTCCTTTCCTTTCCTTCAGACCAGCTAGCCTTCATAAACCTCCAGAAGACCTCTGCATATTGCTGAGACAGCAGTTCATTCTGACTGAGTTTCAACCAGCATAGATCTGTCCAGGGTCCTGACAGAACCTGCCTGGTCTGGCTTTACCATCCTGCTTCATCAGATTTGGCTCTGCCTCATGTTTCTAGTAAGAACAATTCCCCTGGGAACCTTGAGCTGGGCTAGACAGGGAAATACCTTTGCTATGCAGATATGATCATTTATCTTCTACCCTCACCTGGAATATCAGTTCCCACTCACCATCTGAACCATACAACACTTTAGTAACTATCAGCATTTCCACTGGGATTGATAACAATTTCCATTAGAAAGCTGGAGAATGTGACCATTGAGAACAAATACAAAGGAGAAGAATGAGCATTTTTTGCTTTCTTGTTACATTCCTATGGATCGATCCTTACAGCATTTCAGTTCAGAAAACATGAGGTGGGATTTAAAACCTGTAAAATGCAGCATTGTATGCTTAAGAAAATAATTCAGCTGAAAAAGTCAAATCGGTTCAAGATTCAAACAAGTTACCTTCTCAGTCTTTACAAGAAGAGAAAAGTATCTGCTGTCACTCCAATGATAGTGCCTGTAGTGTGAAATAATTGGGACTCACCATGTGTTGAGATTATTTGGGCTCCTTTAAATCCCATCATCATACATGCAATCTACCCCAGTTCCTATATAGCAAATACACAGATTTCCCTTCAGCAAGCAGAAAGGGGAGATTTTGCAGGTGACTTTTGTCATATTTCACTTGGCTCATTTCATCTGCTGTGCCTCACAGCAAAGCTCGTCATTCACTGAACATCTGCCTATAAATATCACCCTGCATGCTAGGAAAGTACATGGACTTGCATGTATTATTTCATGGCCAGTGTCTAGCCTTCAGCAAGAAAAGACTTCCTTGATCTATGAATGCAAAGATCAGGATTGTTTCCATCATACAGCACATCTATCTTTCCCTAGCTTCAGCTTCTTCCCATAAATATTTTTTAATACCATCAGTGTATTAACTCAAAGTTTTAAGACCCATGCAGTCAAAGAGCAGATAGCTAAATTCATTTTGGACAGAGTTTTCCTTTTTTAAATGGGTCTATTCATCATCACAATACTTAATTTGGCTTACATAAGTACTGCAGTTCTAAGTGGATTTCACCATTTTTCTAGCATGTATTGAAATCTGAAATTTGTAGTTTGGGGGAATAAACAACTGCATGGCAATAATGATGTGACATCTAAATACATGAAAAGTGATTTCTAGGTGGTAGCAAAATATGTGTGTTGTATTGATTCATACTCTCCATTTCTCTGGGTTGAGGATCATTTTCTTTTGGAGCACTGATGACTTACCATATCTATTTAAAAATACACAGGTTATGCAGGTATTATAGTAGCACAAAAGTAAGCACACACAGGCAAGCAGTGCTAGATTCACAGCAACACCATCTGTGAGACTCAAACATTGCTTTGCTCCAGAAATGTTTCTTCAGAAACTCTACCACCTGCCCAAGGGTCTCTACTTCCCTTGCTCGGCTTCGTCCATTTTCTTCTGCTGCCCGTTACGCCTGGAACGCTCTTCCAGAACATTTGAGAACTACAAGTTCAATCTCAGCTTTTAAAGCTCAGCTAAAAACTTTTCTTTTTTCTAAAGCTTTTAAAACTTGATTTTGTTCTGACTTTTATACTGTTAGTTTTACTCTACTCTGTGCCTGTTTGGTGCATTCTCTTCCCCTTCTTATTGTTTTATTATGATTTTATTAGAATGTAAGCCTATGCGGCAGGGTTTTGCTATTTTATTGTTTTACTCTGTACAGCACCATGTACATTGTTGGTGCTATATAAATAAATAAATAAATAAATAAATAATAATAATAATAATAATAATAATAGCTCCAAATTCAAAAATAGCTCCTCACAGTCTTCCTTGGCTGTATACCTCTTCCAAATCCTCAGGTGAGTGTGAGAGACTGATCCAAAATGGCTAAGATGATCTGCTGCATTGGTGACCCATGAATTAACACCCATTTTAGTGATCAAGTCATATTAAAGCTAAAGGGGAAAGTGTTGCTTTAAAAAATGCATTGGCAGGTAATGTCCTCCAGCCTCAAGGAAAGATACTTCAATTTTGTCTGTGCATTCAACTCTAAATCATAAATATAAAGGCTGCTTTACACTTTCTGTAGCAAGCATATTCTCGCCATAACCCTCAGTGACCATCTGGTGAATTCAGTAACATACACACCTGCAAATACATATTGGACATGTCACAGTCAATTGCAGTTCTCTAGTGAAGGGGTGTGCAGCCCAACGGCCACTGGCACCTCTCCAAGTCTCCAAGCCAGTGAAAACCACTGTCACCACTGAAAAAAAGTGCTGCAGCAGCACTAATGACCCCAGTAGAGCAGCAATCAGGAGCACTGTGGCAGGGAACAGGTTAGCCTCCTGTCTCCTGAACCTGGCCATACCACTGTTTTACCACCACCAATGATGGCAGTAAAAAAGCAATTGAGTTAAAGTTGTAGGGGCACTTCCTCCTCCTCCTCCTCCTCCCCCCCAAAAAGACCACAAAGCAGTCTCCTCCCAACCCCACTGATTGTGCACAGGATTGCTGGGATGGCAGTGAGGTTAAATCTCACCCCTGTATATCTGTTGGGGGGAGTATGCAAGAAAGAATGAAAGAATGTGAATGTGTGCATGACTATGCACACATGTGCAGCCTCCACCAGCCAACATTCTTGGGGCCTAAGAGATGGCACACCCCTGCCCTACTGCATGCCCAAGACTGTCCTGTTCTGAGGCAGCAATACGCACAGGTAACTCTGGAAACAGGAGGTCCGGCCAGCAGTCTGGAGCAAGGGAGAATCAGGATCAAGGAGGACAGCACAGTATGATATTGACAGGCTCAAGAGAACCTCAAGAGAAGCAAGAAGGTTAGATACAAGACTTGCAGGGCTATGAACAGATCACTGGCATTTCACTGGCAATCCCAGCTCCAAATGAAGCCTTACCTATACAGCAACCCCTCTCTTTCCCAGGCTTCCCCCTCCCCAATAGCTGAGGAGTGAGTGGAGAGCCTTAATGGGACAGCTCTCAGGTTTGGAGCCTAGCATTATGGTGTAGTGATGGTTGGTGTCCATTTGGCAGACCCAGCAACCCATTGCACAGAAAAGGGAAAGTGGACTACCTATAAGATGATGCCTGAAAAACAGAGGGTGGGAGGAAGCAAGATATTTTGAATTCACATTTTTCTCCTTTACCAACAACTCACTGCATAGGAAAAAAGGCCAACTGAGGCAAGTAACTTCAAGATCATGAGTGCAAAGCAGATTGAAAAAGAGATGTGAATTAAAGAAAAAGGAAACCACAGAAACAGGTTGAAATCTCCAGGGAAACCTCACACATATACAATTATCCTTTTCATGCCCCCAGTGTGTGTGAGAGTGTGTACAGCAAATGGCCCTTAGGTTCCCCCACCCATACATACCAATTCTCATTTTCTCTCTCTCTCTCTCTCTCTCAATCACACACACAAACTTTAAACTCACAAAGGAAGCAACTTACTGTCTGCTGCTGCTCCCTTTCCTCTAGTCTCTCTTTCTCTCTCTAGGGCCTAGCAGGCATCGGAAGAATTTAAACCCCACCACCAAGTAGACTGATTGGCTGTGGTCATCCTGACTGGTTCTAAATGAACTGATCAAGACAATATCTGAAAATCCAATAGAGTATCCAAGCAACCGGTCTGCCTCCAAGCTGCCTTTGTAGAGAAATTCACTCGCAACTGAGAATACCTTGGCAAGCCCAGATGAAGAAAGGAGGAAAGAGAGATTGAGCATGCTCAGAATCACCAGCCAGCCAAGCCAGCTCTGCCCCCAACCCCAGTCAGCAGCAATAATGGAGGTGAGAAAACAAGGCCAGAAGCCTTGATGTACCTGCAGTCATAACCATAAGACACCAGGCAAAACACAGCAAGTGCATGAGGGTATGGACAAAATTTTATCTGGCGTGTTTACTCTGCTGAATATTATCCTGCAACACCCCAATACTGGGTTTTACATTCCTGACAAATTTTGTGCAACATGAACTACTAATCACTGTCCGGGTCTCCAGACATAGCCAAGCTCTAAATAGTGTAAGGACACTGCTACAGGAAGGGAAATCAATAACAGAAGGTCCTAAAACATTTCAAAAGCCTTTTAACTAATGCCAAATGCCTCTCAACTGCATCCATTTGTTTCAATGAATGTAGCATTCTCCATTGATCTGGCTTCAAGGTCAACATGAAGGTGGATCTTGGCCAAAGCCATGCCACTTGCACATTAAACTGTGTGATTCCTTTACCAAAAAATTAAAACAGCTGCAGCATCTACAGTTGAATGATCCATGAATATCAGAATGAGAGCCATATTTTAATAGCAGAAATTATCAGTGCTACGTGGTTATTTTAATATTTATTTTCTCTTGCAAGGTCTAACAATCCATTAACATTTTCGAAGGCCTGACAAGCTTTACCACATGTGAAGGTTTAACAAGCTCTAAATAAGGATTGGAACAAATCCACTAATTAAAACTTAGCATCTGCCAAATACATAACAAAAACTTGCAAAAACCACATAATGTACAACTACATATAATTAAAATGAGCAAGCTGGCTGCTACCTTCTAGGTCATGTCTTTCCAATCCTCAAGGCACTCTGTAAGATTCTTATGCAAAAATGGTTACCCTCAAATGTGAAAAACGTGAGTGTCATATGTTTGGAAGAGTCGTAATATAAAATGTTAGAAAAACTCCCGAATGTCTAACAAGTTTCCATCTGCTTATTTCCATTTTTTTAGTGCATAGAGCCATCAAATTCTGAAACATAACTTAGTATAAAAAACAAGTATCCCACCCTGTGAAAAGCAATTTCACAGGGCAATTTCACAGAGCAATTTTATCTGAAAAGTCTACAGCCAAAGTCCTTCCCATTCTGACTGAGAATTTTTCACCCATCCATCACATGTAATAAAACATATATGATTTTAAAAGTGTGAAAATGCTCTAAAAGCTCTCAAAACAACAGAGCTCTCTGGACAGGAATCCTCTGGCCTATACCTCTGTACATCTTGAGATATCCTTGACAATGAAAGAAATGATACAGGTTCAACGTCAAATGTTCTGGATGGGGTTGCACTGCCTCTGAAAGAACAGGTTCGTAGTTTGGGGGGTACTCTTAGACCCATTTCTGTCGTTGGAGGCTCAAGTAGCTGCCACGGCTTGGAGTGCCTTTTACCATCTTCGGTTGGTTCGCCAACTACGGCCTCTCCTGGACAGGGATAGCTTGACCACGGTGGTACAGGCATTAGTAACCTCAAGATTGGATTACTGCAACGCGCTCTATGTGGGGCTGCCCTTGAAGCTGCTCCGGAAGCTGGAGCTAGTGCAGAATGCTGCAGCTCGGCTGTTGTCTGGAGCTGCCCCTTTCCAGCATGTAACTCCTCTGCTGAGGGAACTGCACTGGCTGCCTATTCGCTAACGGGCCAGATTATTACACAGATAAATTTTATACTGGACCAGTCTTAAATATCCACTGATGTCTTTTAAATTATTTACCGGCTTCACAGAAATTAACAAAAGGTCAATGTAAATGGATTCACTACTCCCTTTTGACAGCTAAAAGACTGATATTACAACACTGGAAGGATAAACACTCAGCTCCTATAATACAATGGATCGAGGACCTTACAATGCTTTCAATATTTGAACAGGTGACATATAGATGCCATCTTTAAATGGATACTTATTTGGATATTTGGTCTGCTTTTGTTGAGGCATATGTATAATTGCTAGGAAGTTGTATGCATTTCATACAAATCCATGTATGCAAATTTTAAAAAACGGTGTATCCCCAAGGGACCGCAGGTACCATGTTGGGCATCCCTGCTGTATAATGTTTCCACTGATGCTGGTCCAATACAAATGCTGAGATGGGTTATATAGGGCCTTAATGATCCAGAAGCCCAGATATATGATGCACACAGACCACAAAGAAGAAACAAGAGATTTCAGACAAGGAGACAACATTCAGCCTGACAGATTAAACTACCTTTGTAAAAAAAAACAGCCAAAGATATTAGCCTGCTGGAGACTGACAGAGGAGAGAGAGAGAAGAGAGAGAGAGAGGAGGGAGAACGAGCGACCTGCATTTCTATCCAGAAGACAGGATTTGCCTCCTCTAGCAGCCTGCTTCATTTGATGGGATCTGAGCTACCAGTGACCATCGAAGAAAAAGATCTTGGCGATGTGGTGGACAGCTCAATAAAAATGTCAACCCAGTGTGCAACTGATGTAACAAAGGCAAACTCTATGTTAGGCATAATTAAAAAAGGACTTGAGAATAAAATTGCCAATATCATACTGCCTTTATACAAAGTGTACAAAATTTATACAAAGTGTACAAAATTCTGCATGTTATGGAGAATGTGGATAGGAAGACATTTTTTCTCCCTCTCTCATAATACTAGAACCCAGGAGCATCCCATGAAGATGATTTGTGGGAGATTCAGGACATATAAAAGTAAGTACCTTTTCACACAGGGCATAGTTAAAGTATGGAATTAATTACTATAAGATGTAGTGATAGCCACCAATTTGGATGGCTATAAAAAGTTAGAAAATACCTGGAGAAAGCTATCAATGTCTACTAGTCCTTAGGGCTATATGCTATCTCCAATATCACAGGTAGTATGACCAGTTGCTGGGGAACATGGGCAGGAGGGTTCTGTTGCACTCATGTCCTGCTTGTGGGTTCTTGATTGGTAGCCACTGTGTGAACAGAACGCTTGAGCAGATGGACCCTTGGTCTTCTTAGGCTCTTATGCTGGGTGCAGAGAGGGACGGTGTGCTCCATCCCTCCTCTGCTAACCTGCTCACTAACCTGTATGCAATACTTGATTGCCACAGTGCTTAAATTCAAGGTTCGATTAGAATCATTGCTACTGACAATGACTCAGTGATGTGTGATACAACATGCATTTGTGATACAGATCTAGCTGTGTGCACAGTTTCACTTTCAGCACTACACACAGCAAAATGCCTAATAGCCTTTTAAAATCCTGAGGTATTTCTTAAAAAATCTGGGGCGAGTACTCGGTAGAGGTTACTTTGTAAAAAGGAACTGATAGAAAAATTAGTACACATGGGTCTGTCTTGTATAGAGCTCTGATTTACCTTCCAAACTTTTGCACCTTGAACGTGAACTGCAGCAACACTGCTGAACTTACAGGAATCACACTTATGCACTGTAATTCATAACAGTTTAATGATCTAATTATTGAAACTTCGTTGTAATATTAATATTACTTATTAATGCAATAAAAACCAAGCAGCTGGATTTCAGGAAAAAAAAATGTAACAAGCTTGCCCTAAGTAATAGCCACTAAGGGTTATTACTGTGCCAGGCACTCAAATTCTGAGGAATGGGCTTCTTTTCAGCAGGTCTCCATCAAAGCATTCATCTACAGAGCTGGCACAGCACTGTGTCTCAGAGTGTGACTTGTGACATCAGAAATCTCTAGTTCAAATATCCACCCAGCCATGAATTCATTACGCCAGCAATTATTGTCTCAGCCCCAGAGCTCCTCCACCTCCCAGCTGCAATATGAGAGATAATCCTATAGCTCAGAAAATATCACTCAAACTGACTGAAATATTTATTCTCCCCAACATGTTTCAGAAATACAATTCCTTCTTCAGGGCCTTTCACTCATCTTCTCACAAATATGCAACAATGTTCTGCCCCTTCCTCTACTGAAACAAAAACAAAAAAATCAATTGCATTTCTGAAATGCATTGGGCAAAAAAAATACTTTGAACATTTTAAGAATCATTGCTCTCTTGGTTTTGCATGATATCCGGTGCTTTTCCTTTTTGCTGTAGTGTGAATAATCTTGCAGGGCCTATCTTGTGAGTTTGATATAATATTTTTACTTTATTCCCTAAAAGCATCTCGCTTCAGTAATAGTAGTTTGGATATAGGGTTCTCTAGATCCATGCTGAAGCAGCCATTTGAAGTTTTGTAAATCTGCCACTGAAGACTATCCAGCCAAAATGTGTTTGGCAAATAACAATATCTACTTCAATAGTAATCTTGTAATCTTTTTATCCATTTACCTACATTTGTACCGTTTCTTGTGAAGTTTTAACTATGTTTTTATTAATTATTTTAAAACTATAGTACTGAGGAGGGGGAGGAAGGATGGAAGAGGAGACCAAAGCAAAGAGGGGAGTTGCATTTACGTACAATTACATTAACTCAGAGGAATGGTATGGAGTGTCCAGTGATCAAGAGACAGGACTATTATATAGCCTATAGCAGGCTTGCCCAATGTGAACCATATAGTATCAGGTCCTTGACAATCTCAATCACCACCTCATTTTTGCTCTCCAAGACAGGCATTGAAACAAGTAAGTTTATCAAACTCCTGGAGTGGGCTGTCTACATCTTGGTGGGTCCCTAGCTGGGTACTTGAAGTTTTTAGCCACTATCCTACCAGCCTTATTGCTCTTGATACTTCATCCTTTCCTTCACAACAACCTGCTGATTAAATAAATCAGCCCCAAAACATTTGCAACCAGAATAAAGACGGCAACCAAATTCATGTAGATTGCAAAAAGTGCACTTGAGTTTTTCATTCACTGAAATCAGCCCCCTCGGACTGCTTTTGTAAAAAAATGAAAATAAATCAAGGTAAGACAACTTTGTAAAAATTAAGCAACAAAAAAGCAACAGATGTATTTTTGAATTCCGTTAACATCGTGAAGACAGAGCGCGACAGCCTGATCAATGTTAGCAGAATTTCATTCCAAGAGACGCAGGAACACAATTATGCACAAGACCCTGTACTTTGTGTAAATCAAAGGGATTAGGTGACTGGCAACAGATTGCAATGCAAATGCAGTGAATGCGTAGGAGTCCTCAAGGCTCACAGAGCCATGAATTATGATGATACATTAAGCTGGACAAACTGTTTGGCACAGACTTGTTTAGTGGCCAGAGTTTAGCTCAAAGGACTCCACATACGGCACCGTCTTTACAAGGAAGTTTCTTCTGCTTTCAGAGAGAACCGGTGGCCATGTTGGTTGAGTAAACTTTTGGTTTTGTTTATACACCATTTAGTTTGCAGATTGACTGCACTAATCCTGGCACCACAGAGGGCTGTTTCACACTTTTAATTGTATCCAATGGTGTTGTTCTGTTGATGGAATCAGTTCTGTCAGCAAAATTGGTAGGGGAGTGATTCCCCTCCCCCTCCCAGCCTCCCCCTCCCTAGTATGCCTTCAAAATCTGTTCTGGGGGGCCTTGGAAACCCTCCAAGCAGATTTTTGGGCACCAAACAGGGTTGCAGGGGGGATAAGAAAGGGAGGAAATCCCATCACATTCATGAACTTCTGCTGGAGCAAGGTTTGATTTATCCCATTATAATGGAGCAAAACCCAGTTTTGTCAATGAGCATTCACTGCAACTAATCCTGGTTCTTTGAGGAGTATAATTGCATGACATGCATGTTTGTAGAGCTCATATCAGAAATCTGGTATCAAACGGAAAAACACTTTAGAGTAGCGGAGCTCTTCCGGGTGGTCCGGGGGCTGCTAACATCATCCCCAGCAAATGGGGCCCTGGCCCCGTCGAGGACCCGCTGTGACCTTTTTGCATCACACTTTGAGGACAAGATCGCTTCTCTCCGCAGCGAGCTTGACGTTGTTTTTAGTGCAGCTCCAGTTGAGGTGTCCGATGCCACCATCTGCCCAATTTTGTGGGATCAGTTCCAGTTATTGTGGTTATTGTGGCCTGATGATGTGGACAAGGTGCTTGCAGCAGTGCGACCGACCACTTGCCCTCTCGATCCCTGTCCCTCCTGGCTTATAAAAGCAAGCCGAGGGGGTCTGACTGGGTGGGTCCAGGGGGTGATAAATGCTTCCCTCCAGGAAGGGGTGGTCCCTGCTGTCCTTAAGGAGGCAGTAGTGCGACCACTCCTGAAGAAGCCCACCCTGGACCCGATGGTATTAGGCAACTACTGCCCAGTTGCTAACACTCCTTTTTTAGAGAAGGTACTTGAGAGGGTTGTGGTGGAGCAACTGCAGGCACTCTTGGAGGATACTGATTATCTAGATCCATTCCAGTCTGGTTTCCGATCTGGTTACGGGACTGAATCAGCCTTGGTCGCCCTGATGGATGACCTTTATCGAGAGAGGGACAGGGGGAATGCAACCCTGTTAATCCTGCTTGATCTCTCGGTGGCTTTTGATACCATCGACCATGGTATCCTCCTGGATCGACTCCGTGGGATGGGCATCGGAGGCACTGTGTTACAGTGGTTCCGGTACTACCTACGGGGTCGTTTTCAGAGAGTAGCATTGGGTGACCAGTCCTCGGCCTCTTGGCAATTGAGCTATGGAGTGCCGCAGGGCACCATCTCGTCCCCAATGTTATTTAACATCTATATGAAGCCGTTGGGAGCTGTCATTAGGGGATTTGGAGTTAAATGCCATCAATACGCTGATGACACGCAGCTCTATCTCCCTGTGACAACTGAATCAGGTGAGGCTGTGCAGGTCCTGGACCAGTGCCTAGACTCAGTAATGGGCTGGATGAGGGCCAATAAACTGAGACTAAATCCTGGCAAGACGGAAGCCCTGTGGGTGAGTGGTTCCCGAGTCCGGGAGACAGGCTCATTGCCTGTTCTGGATGGGGTTGCTCTGCCTCTGAAAGAACAGGTTCGTAGTTTGGGGGTACTCTTAGACCCATTTCTGTCGTTGGAGGCTCAAGTAGCCGCCACGGCTCGGAGTGCCTTTTACCATCTTCGGTTGGTTCGCCAACTACGGCCTCTCCTGGACAGGAATAGCTTGACCACGGTGGTACAGGCATTGGTAACCTCAAGATTGGATTACTGCAATGCGCTCTATGTGGGGCTGCCCTTGAAGCTGCTCCGGAAGCTGGAGCTAGTGCAGAATGCTGCAGCTCGGCTGTTGTCTGGAGCTGCCCCTTTCCAGCATGTAACTCCTCTGCTGAGGGAACTGCACTGGCTGCCTATTCGCTACCGGGCCAGGTTTAAGGTTCTTGTACTTGTGTACAAAGCCCTAAACAACTTGGGACCAGGATACCTGAGAGAGCGCCTTCTCCCTGACCAACCTGCCCGGTCACTGAGGTCATCCGAGGGCCTGCTCCTGGTGGTTCCACCTAGATCCACCCTCCGATTGGAATCCACCAGGGGAAGAGCCTTCAGCGTGGTGGCGCCCCTCCTGTGGAATTCCCTGCCTCTGGAGGTCAGGCAGGCTCCAACCTTGTACTCCTTTTGGCGCCTCCTGAAAACATCTTTATTCCAAGAAGCCTTTCTTTAACATGCAGCCTTGGATTTCTGTGTTGTTGTTGTTGTTTTTGCTTCTTTTTAAATTTTGTTTTAACTGTTTTATTCTGTTTTTATTTCCATTTTATCTTGTACACTGCTCTGAAATTTTTCAATGGGGAGTGGTATATAAATATTCTAAATAAATAAATTCTAAATAAATGTTGTAATTGACTCTTGTCTGGTTATATGGCGTTATTGTTTGTTATTCCATTCCAAGAATGTCTGTTTACAAATACAAATAACAATTTAAAAAAGATATTAGGAAAAAAAGTATAAATGTTATTGTACGAAGTGTGGCGATGTTCTGGGGTGGGAGAAGGGATGATTCCTGAATCCCTGGTTATCTGCTAACCACAATACACACAATGCATTAAAAATGGAATTCTGCACCAAGATAAACCAATTCACGAGACAAATAAACCATATTTGCTTGCTTTGCATCATTAATTCTGTATCCATTAGCCATGGCGGTGGGCACAAGGAGCTATGCAAAGCACTTAAAAGCTTCCTTGAAGGCTCACACAGCCCAATTCTGACAATAATTTTCAATATATTATCATGTTTGTTCCTGCAAGAGAAAACCCCAAATAGAATGAACTTGGATACTCTCCCATGTCGATGAGCTGTTATTCTAAATCCCTTCAGTTATTCTATTTACTTATTTTTTTCCAATAAGAGGAAGGTCTCAATTATTTCACCAGTTTCTTAAGGTCCACGGGATTTTGCTGCCAATGTCACAACCAGTGATCCAGCAGGGAAAGGAGAGAGTTGTATGCATTAACATCAGCATGATATTGGGGTGCAGACAAAGCTAAATCCTTCAATGTGAATCCCAGTAAGACCTCAATGGACAGATTATGAGAAAGATAGATAAATGTGATTAGGAATGAATTAAACAGCCACATGGTTTTAAAATGTATAGATCCAATTTGCACACAATGCCAATTCATGGGTTGTTTGTCCCTCAAAAAAATCATGTGTTAAAACTCTGTTGTTTTCCCCACAACAACCCAGAGATGCAGGTTCAGACATCACATCAAACAACCCAGGAACGGGACATTCCTGAGTTTTTTATGAATGCTGATGCAAAACGGAAATTGCGAGTTTGTAGGAGGCAGCACAGTCGCTTTCTGCCGCTTGGCTGCAAATAACTATGGGTTGTTTAACCCATAGTTAGTTGTTACGTGGGAACCAGGTCAATGTGTGCAAGATAATGTTTGGGATGAAAGATATGGTATTTAAGACAAAGTGGGCAATTTTCAGTTTCCCGTCAGATAAGAATTCTGGAAAAGATGTGAAGTGTAGTTTGTTTGAGGATTGTTTCTAAAGGTTGAGCTAAATATTATGACAGCAGACTCATTGTCTCATGATGTGAGCTGCCTGAACAAGCTGTGGAGCAGGGAAGGATAATTTCAAGTTCATAGAATCATAGAATAGCAGAGTTGGAAGGGGCCTACAAGGCCATCGAGTCCAACCCCCTGCTCAATGCAGGACTCCACCCAAAAGCATCCCTGACAGATGGTTGTCCAGTTGCCTCTTGAATGACTCTAGTGTGGGAGAGCCCACAACCTCCCTAGGTAACTGATTCCATTGTCGTACTGCTCTAACAGTCAGGAAATTTTTCCTGATGTCCAGCTGGAATCTGGCTTCCTTTAAATTGAGCCCGTTATTCCGTGTCCTGCACTCTGGGAGGATCAAGAAGAGATCCTGGCCCTCCTCTGTGTGACAGCCTTTTAAGTATTTGAAGAGTGCTATCATGTCTCCCCTCAATCTTCTCTTCTCCAGGCTAAACATGCCCAGTTGAGAAGCAGTAGACAAGATGGGGGGTTCTAACCCTTTGCATGGCCATCACTCCCACCTCTCCTGCCAAACTCTCTATAGCCAGCTAATTTTCACTTAGCCAGTCTCCAAAGCAGATATAAGCCCCACTAGATGAAAAAGTGCTTGGGGGAGAGGGTGAAGAGGGGAATGGCAGGCAGGGAGTTTCAGCGCCCCCAGTTGAAATAATCCCCTTAGCTCACCATTTTATAGCTATTCATTGGTATCCTCCATTTTAGGGCTGTAAGTATGTGCATACTTACTTGATTGGGAGTAAACCCCACTGAATTCAGTAGGACTTGCTCCCAGGTAACCATGAATAGGATAGTGCACTAAGACACAGACCAGCTCCCATAAGGTCTAGTTTGGCCATACTGATCAGCTATCTGTATTATTAATTTTCTCTTCTAAAGTAGAGCATCCATTTCAATGCCACTAAAGAACAAGTTTACAAAACATCAGAAAGTCCCTATGGGCTCCCATGAACAATACAAATGGAAGACCAAATTCTTTAGCTGCCAGCTTTCAAGATAATGAGACTTCACTTGTGAAGAGCAATATGTGAGCTGTACACCCAGGATACAGGCATAAAAGCCCATCAGATGCTCCAGCCTGCTCTCTCTTTTGATTATGAAGTACAAGCTAACTACAAACTCCTTTTACAAGCAGGGCTCTGTAGATTCTGTAGTAAGCAATTTTAAGTCCACCAAACTACTTGCGTCTGTGTTTCAAATGAGCCCTGCATCGCTTCCACTTTTCACTTGACTTCCTTATCACTTGTTCCTACCTCTTCTGTTTAACCCACATCATGATGGGGTTTCCTGCCTATACTTGTGTTATTTGTACTCAGATTTCTCAGTTCCTGAATTGACATAATTCTCTCATCTGTAAGATGAATAAAAGTGGGAAGTTATTCATTCAAGAAGGATCAAATCAGGACATACTCCGTTAGCAGTTAAAGCTCTAAGTGGCAACGAGGGATAGGGCCTTTTCGGTGGTGGCCCCCAGACTATAGAATGCTCTCCCTGACGAGGCTCACCTGGCACCAACGCTGCTATCTTTCCGGTGCCAGGTTAAGACTTTCCTCTTTGCCCAGGGATATGGCGGCACATCTTAATCACCCACATGTTTAGTTTTTAATCGGTTTTTAATGCTTTATGTGTGTATGTTCTGTGTTTTAGAGTTTAAAATTTTGTATACTTGTTTTTATCTCAATTTTAGAATTTCTGTAAACTGCCCAGAGAGCCCTGATTATGGGAGCGGTATATAAGTGTAATAAATAAATAAATAAATAAATAAGTAGAACTGTAATCAGATGCTCAGTCCATGTATCAAAATAAGAAAACCCAGACACAGGATCCAGGGCATGATACACAAGCAGGCAGGAACTAGCAATATACACTGGACTGAGGAGCATCAAGGCATGGTAGAAATAGAGACTGCAGGTATCTGAAGATGCTCATGGGCTCATAACGAGAACCTAAATACAGGTAGTCTAATACACTTAAACTTATTTTAGGCTGCGATGCCATGGCCCCTGGGAGGGTGTCTCAGGGCCATAGGATATATTGAGAGCAGAGAGAGAGGGCCACCCTTGGAGCAGGAGGTCTAACCTCAGATTCCCCTTCCAGATACTGAAGAAAAACCTGTATCACTTACTTCCCCAACACTAGAGCTCCTGGAGAGGTAAAAAGAGTGTGGATTGTGGACATGCACTGGGCGGATTGGGGGAGGCTTTGGATCTATAGGCTCCATAGTCCTTTCAGTCCCCAACCACACCCCCTACATAGGGAAAAGATAATGACAGCCCTAGAGGTGGTGTACATAATTTCCTTCCCATTGCTTGCAATGGGAGAAAAGTCAGTCCATACACACACCCACACGCCCTGAAGGTAGGAAAGAAGAATGTCACTCCACTACCCACTCCGCCCCTTTGACTCTTCAAGTAGGATTGTCTTGCAGTTGTATGAAACGTTTACATAAAAAAATTAAAAAGTGCTTAGTACATGATATATCCCAGTGCCTTTGTTACTAATTGTATTTATTCATTCAAGTCTTTTATCTGTATGTATAGTAAGAGAGAAGTAACATGAGAAGTATCCTTGTGTATAATGTTTCAGTATTCTGGAAATTTATTTTTGTTTAGTCAGGTAGGATATTGGTTTTAATTATCCCTTTACTTTCACTAACAACCTTTTTATAAACACCTTTTTTCCCAGTCCTGCCAAATGTGCGAAAAAAACTACTGTTTCACAAACTCATCTCCAACATTTGTTCAAATTATTTTTATAGATTTTATTTTAATGCATGCAAAGATCAGCTGCAAACTATTTTGTATTGATTTTCTTTCATATTAACACGTGTAAATGATGCTGGATCCCACAGTAAGAATTTTTTTGACTAGCTGCATTTCACAATATGACACTGGCATATTTTTCCAGACAGCCTTTGAGTTATTTCCTGTTGAATGACCGAATTCCATTCCCCCCCCCAATATTTCAATAAGATATGGAATATTTTCTACAAATGTTTAGCCATATTTCTGTTAATTATTAATGACAAGAATAGTTTGAGTGTTTTATTTCAAATTTTGTAACAATAAAATTTGTAAGGCTACAATACTCTGCACACTTACCTGGGAGTAAGCCCTATTGAACACATTAGGACTTACATCTGAATAAACTTGCACAGGACTGCACTGTTAATTGGAACCATTGAAATTTATTGAAGGCTTCCATTTACATTTCTCCCCTTAATGTCCATTTATGGCATAATTCTATGAACATTTAATGGGGCTGATTTCTGAGTAAATATGGATAGGTTAGAATGGTAAACCTGGTAACAGCAGAATTTAATTTTTTTTTCAACATTTCCACAGATGACAAATATATCACTGCACTGAACTTGTGCTAGTGTTGTGCAAATACAGAGGGGCTTCAAGATCTTTAACAAAGCAAAGCAGGGCAGCACCACACAACTACGACTGCTGTAATCTATGCTGTAATCTATGAAGCACACAAGAGGTAGTGGTGATAATAATGCCTTTGGCAAGGCACCAACATTTGGGCACAGCAGAAAAAGCATCAAGGACAGGGTAGCGGCATCCAGGGTAAAGCTTGGTCTGGGATGAAAGTGATACACAAGAAGGGGCCTTGTTAGAAATGATGGATGTTAAGCAGAATGGGCCTTTAATGGCTCCTGGGAACATATAGATAGCTGTAGGGCTTGTATTTAGGAACCCGGGCTCTCCTGGATTAGGTTGAGCAACGGCACACATGCTAGCTGCTCTCCGAAGTGATGTACAGGTGCCATGGGCAGATATATGAACAAGTATGAAGTATCTTCTGAATGACAGGGCATGGCTACCACCACCACGTTCTGCTTGTGAGATTCCAGAGGCTGGCCCCTGCTGGAAACAGCATGCTGGGTTAGATGGATCATTGTTCTGATCTAGCAAAGCAATTCTTATGTTCTTATATAGTGTAGCCATAGCAAGATGTGCCCACTCACAGTAAATACAAGCGACTTATGCCCAATGTCCTGTGTTGGCTGTAGCAGTATCAGTTAAATGGCTGACCACAAGGTAAAGTAATAAACCAGGCCAATGTTCCAGCAGACACATTTCAGTTCAAGGGAGTTCAGAAGTGGTCAAAGTAACAGGTAAAAGGGTGAAGCACAGGCAATCAGTCAGATATATGGAGTCAGGCAAAGCAAGAGTGATCAAACTAGCAGGCAGTGGTCAAACACACTTAGGTAGTCAGATACATACACAATCCAGTGGCAGAGTCAAGCAGAAGTCCAGGGTCTAAAGCACAGAAGTCAAATCACAAGGCAGGATCAGGAGACAAATAAGATGTTTCCTGCACTGGCTTTGCTGCTGAGCCCCACGCAGGCTCAGCTGTTGTCCATTAGAATGCTCTGGCCAGAGCCCTACTCAACTTTCTCCTCAGGAGACTTCCTTTGTAAGCAAGCACTCCTACTTACAGAAGGCCTACTTGCATGTCGCTTGAGGCCACGATGTTCCTAGGGGCCAGGGAGTTGCCCAGCCTTTGCTCCAGAGTCAGAGTCCCTTCCCTGTGACAGGGAAGGACCTGCAGCCATCTTGCTCAAAGGCCCAGGCTCCTCTTGCTGGTGCCAGCGACTGATCTAGTGTGCCCTCAGTTTCTCAAGGCTCTAGTTCTTCCCCTGGGGAGAATTCCTCTAGTTGAGGTCATGACACCAATATGTAGTATACCTAATATAATCACTTCAAACTACTTCAATCAGGTCTAGCCACCACTATCACAAAAATAATACACATTTGAAGGACGAATACATTTATTTCAATTTGTTAGCAGCAAGGAATGATAGCATGAGGAAAGCGTATACTTCCCAGATGAGTTTAAAAAAAAAGATAAAGGAAACAGTAGTTTAACATTTATGACTCAGACCTGTAACTTGAGAATTCAAGTCACACCAAACAAAAATACTGAAGAGCAGAAATAATGTTGCCTTTGTTTTGCTCTATGCTCTAATGCCTTCGGGAGGGGGGGGACGACCATGAGGAGAGCCTTGCACAGTACAAATAGCTATCAGGACCAGTCATATCTAGTAATGATGAAGAATTCCCCTGTGCTTGCTGGCACAGATAGGCAAGGCAAACGCAGTTCTATCTTGGTAAAAGGAAATGGGAACAGAAAAGGATTGATTGAGTGTGGGACACAAAAGGCTTGAGAAATGCCACACAAGAACAGCACGTTAACCAACACTAACAGCTCCAATGTTCTAACCTCAGCTATAAGTCAAGACATTTATATTTCTGAAAGGAGGACACAGTCCTCCAAAGTGCTCATATCACGGTTAATGGGCTATTTTAAATCTGGAAGAAAGTAACATGGTGTTCCACATGTTTCTCAAGCAGGAACTGTTTTTAATATTTCTGTGATTGGGTTTTCTGAAAGATTAGGCAGTATCATTTGAAGCAAATTATTTAAAAAACTGGATGGCTTGCTCATAAATGTCTCCCAGCTTCTTACGCATTTGCAACTTTGATTGGTGGCTCACTTACCCTGTTGCTGCACTCTCACGTGTACCATATCTGAAGATGAAATGGATCCCACCAAAGTAAAGCACTCCTTAACTTCTCTATCAATGTCATAGACAAGATGGGGTTGAGACTCTGGAAATAGCTATAGATTCCATCATCATCGCTAGGGTCTTGCTATTTACTGTTTTACTCTGTACAGCACCATGTACATTGATGGTGCTATATAAATTAATAATAATAATAATAATAATAATAATAATAATAATAATAGTGCACAGTAATTCTTACATTTTGATTAGCAATCCAGTACGTAGCTGGGTCACAGCAACAGTGCTCAAATTACAAAATTATAAACTGGCCCAACCCAGGAAAAAAAAATCTGTCAGCTGGAGAATCTTTTCTTTGGGTTCATTCAAATAAATATTATCCAATCAAAGTAATCCCACTTACATAGCAGCCTGAGGAAATCCCATTTTCCCCCTCAAAATACAGCCTCTTTCTAAAAATAATTCCATTTTTACAAAAGCATAAGTAAAAAATTATTATGATTATTTAATAAGAACACCTGTAATCAAAATATTTTATGTTATTAAGTCATTGGAATTATATTCCATTGAGAGATAGATAGATCACACTTCAAAATATATAAATTCAGAGTTGTTGTTGTTGTTGTTTTAATGCTAAACTGTATAGGAAGGATAGGGAGCCTACAAATCTGAAAAATATTTTCAGATTTAGTCCATCTATTAAGCTTGCACCAAAAAGAGCTGTTTGCAGAGTCTTGGCAGATGGAAGAGGTGTATCATTGGGAATACAAAGAACAAGAAAGCTGCAGGGCCCAATGGCTCTCCTACACAATTGTGTACAATGCACTTAGACTTCTTGAATCCCAAACTTTTCAGTCTTTATCATAAGACATTTGAATCAGGAAAGTTATCCTTTTCTTTATATGATGCTTTGATATCAATTATCTCTAAACCCAACAAAGACCATACCAACTGTTCAAATGATAGGCCAATTTCCTTAATTAATGTGGTTGCTAAAATATGAATAGCAATTTTGGCTAATAGGCTTCAGTGCATAGATTAGTGCATCCTGATCTAGTGGGATTTATTCACCAAAGACAGGGAGTAGATAATTTAAGTCTTGCAATAAATCTCATTGCTATGAATTCTAAACTAATGGATTTGGCTGTGTTTATTTCACTTGATGCTCAGAAAGTGTTTGACAATTATCTTGGCAGTTCATGCTTGTGACCTTGGAAAAATTTGGATTTCCACAGCAATTTTTAAGATGGATTAGAATTTTCTCTCTCTTTCCTGTGTAACAAGTGATGACAAATGGAATTCTTTCAAAGCTCTGTCTCCCTTGATATTTGACTTGTGCTTGGAGCCCTTGGCATGTGCAAGTTGACAGAGTAGAGACATTTTGGGTTTTGTGCATGAGCAGGGTGAATATAAAACAGCTTTATATTTAGATGATTTGTGGTTGTTTATCAGTATGTTACAGTCTGTCCTGTCCGACTCAGTTCAAAGCACCCGGAGGTGCTGAAACCAAGCAAGGCGTGGCATATACAAGAAAGCAGAGTCAAGGCGAAGTCTCACGTCAGGTCACGTCAAGCCAAGTCAGGTCCACTCAGGTAAAGTCCCATTGTGTGACAAAATCTCCTGCTTCTTAGGTTAACTTCTTTTATTATATTAATAAAAGTGTATTTAGTTATTCAGAAACTGTATATACAGGTAAGGAAGAGTTAACTGTGGGCAAGAGGGGGCTTGTGTGTGATTGCCTGGTTTGGTTCTTCCAGGCAGAGGAGGGAGTGATGTCAGAGGAGAGTCTTTCTGTTTTGACAGTTAGTTTTCAGGGTTTGGTGTTTGGCAAAGCACTGTCTTAGTTTTGAGGGAGGATTTAGACGGGTAGTGAGGCAGGCTTAGGCTAATTATTAATCATCTCTGTAAACAATAACAACATTATAGCTCTCAAACAATAACCTGTAAATAAATTTTTATTTTGTGTTACTAAGTTAAATCTGTGTGCCAGCTTGGTCTTTGTTTATGCTAGCACATACATTAGCACTTAATAGCCAACACCTACCTCCCCAAACTAGAAATTATGGTAACAGTGATAAATTCAACACAGCTGCTGTTTATTGTGGCAGGGTAGAAGGTTAGCTAAATCAGTTTATACAGGTAATGATTTGCTCTGTATGTATTTTGTGATTTCTGCCAATTTTATTTGATTTACAGTCTGCAATTACAATAGTGGATGATTTTTCATGAATGTTTTATGTCTCATATTTAGTCCGTATTCCTTGGGGAAAAAAGAGAAAAAATAACAACAATGAAAAACCTTGATAGCCTTATTCACTCCATGAAGTACTTGACAAGCTAAGAATATCAAATGGGGATAGCAATATTAATAGTTTGTCTTACAGGTCTGATGTAAAGATTACTGGTATATATATTAGGATCCTGTACCTCATCAAGTCCAAATCTGGGTCCCGAACCAAAGTGGGCCAATTTGGCCCATCTCAGTATGAATACAGATCAGGACAATGCAGACCAGAGTGGATCAGACTGGGCCTAAAGTGCTTTGGGCTGCTTTGGCCCGATCCAGGGAGATGGTGAGCCGCTGCCCCCACCTGTCATGGGGCTTACCTGACCCATCCAGCAACCACCTATCCTTGATGAGGGCCACCATTTCTAAATCTAATGTTCAAATGACGGTGGCCGTAAAAGACCATTTACACAAGATTAGAGGCATGAATGGTCCATAGAGCTGCCATTTACACAAGATTACAGGCGTGAATGGTCCATTTATGCCTCTAATCTTGCATAAGTGGCGGCTTTATGGCTTTTATGCAGAATGGCGGCTCGCTAAAGGACGGACAGTTGGGCGCTTGTCAGGCCATCCAGCGGAGAATGGAGGCAGCTGGGGCTCGGCAAGCACCCAGCAGTGCGGATGGAGGTGAGTCTGCCTATCCCTAGCTGCCAAATATCTACCCTGTAGATCAGTGGTTCTCAACCTTCCTAATGCCGCGACCCTTTAATACAGTTCCTCATGTTGTGGTGACCCCCAACCATAACATTATTTTCGTTCTTCTCTACACGATCCATTGTCATGGGATGGTTTGCTAATGAAAATAATACATAACAATAGCTTTAATAATACAAAAGATGATACATGACATAGTTCAGTCAATACAGTTTCCTAAGACCATCGGAAATATGTGTTTTCCGATGGTCTTAGGCGACCCCTGTGAAAGGGTCATTCGACCCCCAAAGGGGTCCCGACCCACAAGTTGAGAACCGCTGCTGTAGATATTTGATCATAATGTTCCTCTATGGCACTTGCCCATCTTCACAGACTTTAATGATGATATTCTGGGCGGGGGGGGGGAATTCACTAGGGTGATTCTGTCAGAAATTACCCTTGCCCATGCTCCCAAACTGGCCAGACTCATAGGTCAGCTGGACTATTATTGTGTCTCCTATGGTGGCCTATAACAGATCCTTAAGAGAGAAGTGAGGGAGAAGACAAGGGCAAATTTAAGGTGACTCATTGATTTATCAACTTTTGCAGAATCCCAGAAGACATATTGCCAGTCCTGAGAAAGATACCTCTCTCTCTCTCTCTCTCTGACCCATTTCACCATGAAGTCTGTGGCATGCAAAGTGGGGAACAGAGAGAAAGAGAGAGACTGCAGGCAAAATATTCATTTATGATCAATTTCCATCTATAAATAATAACTAAACATATCATGATTAATAATATTTATGATAATGATTATTATGTGGCTTAAATTACAATCTCCCACAGTTCAAGACCCACAAGATCTTATGGAAGTCTCTTTGTAATCTGGCAGTCAGAGTGATACAAGTGGGCTCAGGGAAAAAAAGTACAAAAGTCCATTGCTGAGCCCTTCACAAGGATTGAAAACTACTGAGATTTTCTGAATTATTGACATTGTTGTTTTAAAAATGTAATTTTAATAGTGCTTTTATTCTTTATGCTATTTGTTCACTGTTCCATAATCTTTTGATAGGGAGTTGTAAATAAATATTGTAAAATAAATAAATAAACAAACCAGAGATACCTGGAAGCATAGGTCCTTCAACATGCAAAGAACATATAATTATTGTACGAACCCTGATAGGTTAGTCCAAAAGGTATATCCAGTTCAGCATCCCCCTTTTTTCAGTAGCCAAGCAGATGCTTCTGGGAAGCCTACAACAGGGACTGAAAAGAAAAGTCCTCTCCCATTCACTGACTCCCCAGCACCTGATATTCAAAGGCATATTGCTATCTTGATCAATAGCATGTACTCCAGCATAACCTCTATTTCCCCTCCCCTTCTTCTTGGCCGAACTCCCCAAGTTGTGCCTGTGTGATCAAGTCAGAGCCCTCCCTCTTAATCCCATGGCCAGACATCACCACCTTGTGGCTTGCAAATTCTGGCCACAAATATTTAAAAGGATGATCCCGTTTACAAAACATAAAGCTAAAACAATAATGATGATGATGAGGTGCTAGTATTAGGAAATGACAGCAGCCTGCCCCAAGCTGTGGCATTTTCAAAAGTCATCTAAGGATGATTGCACCACATAAAGTCACCACATGGAATATATGCCACCACTGGCATGGAGCAGTGCCCTTCCAACACAAACAGCTCCCTGCACTGACATCCTAGAACCATGCTGGCCAAGACTCTTGTTTCCACAGCTTGCTCACACACAGTTATCCATTGCTGTAGCCCGAGAACACACAGGGGGCTTTCTTCATTCCCAAAACCAGAACCATCAAGAGTATTTAATGGTTCATTTGCTAGCAACTGAATTATCCTTGCACCATTATGCACAGATGTTTAATGCAATCAAAGCACTGAGAGAGAGCGCAATGGGATCCCTGAAACCATATTTCAATGGACTTTCATTCTGGTGAAGGAAAATGTTACCACTTAATTGGCATTTACTGTTTCCTTAGTGGCTGTGCTGTTTACAAAACGAAGATTGCTCTCCTTATGAAGGCCACAAAAGAGTCTGAAACAATTATATAAACAGATTATTCCCCAGTTTCTGCTGTTGAATGCATTCTTGATATATGAGCTGCTGTCAACAGATCATTAAAAGGAATGGACAAGCCCTCTCTATTCCCTTAGCATTCCAATTTTCAGCATGCCGCAATACATTATTACAGTAAAGAATAGTGGAGCTGTTTTCTCAGTACAGCTCCATCAACAGGTTACGATAGCCTTGTAAGCTATATATGAAAACTGGCCAAGCATGTCCATGTACTACATGAACTTCCATTTAAAGTTGTGCACAAGAGCTATTATTCTCACATAGTGATGCTGCCTCAAGCCCCAAAACTGCTTGAGACCTGTCTGGAATTTCATCCTTAAGGAAGAGAATAAATCCAGACCTTGGACAGAAACAGCAAAATTGTAAGTCATGAATGTGCTGGCTTGCCCTTTCAGAACAAAGTCAGATAGCAACATCCAAAGGCATCTTCTCAATCACTGGTCCAGGACTACGACTAACTTTAAATGGGGCTTCCATGTAAAAATGAAAGAGAGTAAGTTCAATGATGGGAGTATGGTTAGAAATGGCATTTCCTCCCACCTTGGGAGGGCTTTGGAAAGGAGGGCTTGAAAGGCCACCTAGAAATATTTTAAATAATAAATAAATTTGAAACCAAGGCATTTGAAGTATGAAGTTACACTTGCTTTTTTGAAACACTGTTTTATTGTTTTGTTTTATTGAAACTTACAGTTAAAAAATTGATTAAAAAATAATGAATTAAAATTGTCCAAACTCTACCCAAGCCAGCTTGTTGGCTTGCTGCAGCCGGCACTTTTAAGACACTGCCCTGGAAGCACTTTTCTCCTCTAGCATAAGTGTTGGGTTGAACACAAGCCAAAGCCGCTCCTCCAGAGAAGGAACTCTTTTGCAACATTCATGAGCAGAGATGAAAGAGATAGCTGGGGATTATTACGCTAAAAGTTTCAGACCGTCACCCTATCAGCAGAACCCAGATGCAGCTTTACTATCCCTGATGGAGCAGAAAGGGAAATGGGAAAAGCTCCAGGCCATGAAATGGAGCTGACAATCGATAGTTGAATTTTTCAAAAGAACCGCCCGCCCCCACCTCATTTAAAGTTAATTTAGTGCTTGATAAAAGGCATTTAACTGAGCTCCTGGAAATGAAATGTATCCACAGAAGTGCAGTCTGAGGTCAGCATCCAGCATAGCCCGACAGGAACGTCTCACTGTACAGTTATTTGCCCAAATTTATCATGACTGCAAATGTAAGTTGTGCAGCTTCAGTAGTTTATTTTAGCATGAGATCTTGAAGGCCATTTCGAAAATGAGAGCTTTTTTGTTGTTTTTGTTTTGTTTACATTGGTTCTCAAAAATAGGGAATATTTTGCCATTTATTTCCACGGAGATGTTTTCATTATACATGCTGAATCACGGTACGGACATCAATATAAAAATAGACTACATTAGAGCATTTGGCAGAGAAGTGACGGTACTTGAATTCACAAACAAACCCAAACATAAAAGATATTGGTAACGGCCATTCTATATAATGGTTTGGATTTGTTTTTTGTTTTTGTTTTTTTTACAATATGCACATTTACATTTCAAAACCTTCCATCTTATATATGCTGTAATGCTGAAGACAGGAAGTATACAATCTATATTAACATTTAAAAAAGGGGCTCCTCCAAACAAGCAGAAAACAGGCGTTGATAAATTTGAGTGGGGATGGTGGGGAGGAGAGAACCTAATCTCACTGGAATTATGTAATTTGCCAGCAGTGATGCTGCCAGCAAGCTTTGGATGGACACTATCCAAAGCTTGCAGAATCCGCATTCATATGAAGCGGCCACATCGTTCATCCCTCAAGCCTAGTACTGCCTACGTATCTTTTACATCTTAGGCCACAGCCTTCCTACCTGGACTCTTCTATCTGCAGATGCTGAGGACTGAACTTTGCAAATGCCAAGTATGTGCTCTCACACTGAGCTATGCTTCCTCAGAGAGTACTTGATATTACCAGAGGCACACTAACTAGGAATGAGGGAAAGGGCGGGCATCCACTTTTCATAGAAACAAGAAATTGTGGGTTGAGTGTTGGGAATACAATCTTCTTGCAACAGATGAGCTAATTTGGGAGGCTCACAACTGGTTAACAAGTATGCATTAGCAACAATCTGGTGAGGCTCCAGGTGCTTGCAAAGATCATTCTTGTTTATGGAGGAAACTGGCCCGAATAAATAGGACGATATGCAGAAAAGTGAGGGCTGGCTGACTATTATTCAAAGGGGGTGGGTACACCTCTTCTTCTATTTTAGGAGAGAAGGAGAGGGTAGCAGGCTGTTGGCACTTTGCCAAATTGCTCACTATTGGGGGACAACAGCTGATGCCTCCCCTGGCAACTGCCTCCCCACTTTCTTCCATTCTAGGTGTGAAGCAAGGAGAGTAAAAGCTTTATTGAACCAAAGCTAAACTGACAATAAGTGCCAGCACACACTGATTTCTCAAACGGCTACACCGTGAACATCATGCCATCAATTGCCATAACTGCCCTTGGAACGCAACAGGATTAGAAGAACCACTGGCACACTGCTTGCGTGACAGAGAGAGAAATGAAAATCATATTCACAGGGTCAGCGATACAGAAAGGCCTGAATCATTATCAACACACAGTGTGAATCACTGCATGGGGGCAGCTACCCCCCCCCTCACCCTATCTAAAATGAAGCTCCTAAAATGGTTGATTCCTTCCTTCCAATTGTTAAAAAAAATGGTAAGAGAGGAATGTTACAAATACGTTAGCAGCAATTAATTGTTTAACACAGAGTACCATAGGTACTGATACACCACTGAGTTCAAAGTGAGCGTAAGATTAATATTTGCAGGTCTCTTCACACAGTTCCCTATCTGTGCTTGCTTTATCCCTCCTGTCACAAAATTAATCACTTGCCTCATAGCACATTTCTATGAGGTCTCACATTTAACTTACACACTCATTTACAAAGCATGAGTAAATTGTGCATGTGGTCTTAAAAGTACCACTGTATAAAATGCAATCCCCTTCTCAATGGATTTCTAAAGGATCAAGAGTGGAGAAATTAAACTAGGAAAATGGATTTTAAAGTCCATTTTTCAGAACGGTTTTCTACTAATTTTACTCTTCTTTTTGTGTGTGTATTTGTATTTACAAGGCTATACAAAAGGATAAGCAAAGGAGAGAAAACAGCTATCAAAAGAGCCATCTGTTATTGTATTACAGAAGAAGAATGAATTCATTAACGGAGAAATGGCTTTTTTATGTAGAGCAGGCACCTGAGCTATGCAGCATATATCTACAAACATTCCATCAGTGCTGCATCTCTGTGCCTGCCAGTTGTCCTGATTATTATTTTCTTAGAGGTGGTGGTGGTGGGGAATAAAAGGCTTTGCTCTCCAACACCAACATTTCAGTCTGCCTCTCTTCTCTGAAGAAGATCACAACCAATGAAAAATTCATCACTGTGATTGTTAGTCACTCATTTTCAACTGAATATGAAAAGCAACACCTCTTTCCTCTGCCTCTGAAATCTCTGATCATGTAATAATCAAGGGAACTGCTATGCAAACAAAATAAATATCGAGATCCAATATAATATGGCTGGGTTGATGGGTTGTGTTAATTTCACTTGCCCCTCCCTCTTGGCTCTCCACAAAATTTCAGGTTGCTTTAAATTCAGCTTTCCTTACATACCTTTATAAGGGGGGGAAGGGGGTCTTTCTGGAAGCAGAACCAGGGTATACTTTAAAGGGTGTATTAACAATTTCTACGAACAGGGTTGAGTGTCAGGATAGAATCTAAATTTCAAGAGACAAAATGAAAGATGATGTAAACTTAAGCAGAATGCCACAATCATGAAAGCTTAATGGCTCATGTTTTCACACTTGTTACCAAAAGACAATAGATACCCCACAGTGCATATTAAATATGTCAGGGCCAAACTGTTCTCAGTGGTAATGGAGCAACAAAGAAATCCATCATCCAAAACTAATACTTGAGATACAATGTGTGTTTTTTAAAGTACTGCAAAATTCTTTCCCCTCCTCCCCACTTCTTTTTACTTTCAATGCTAGAATCTCTGGATATCAACACTTTTAAGAAGCATCTTTTAGAAAAAAAATGTATCCAGTGCGCTTTGCCTAATGATGGCTGAACCAGTATGTGACTGGACCTTGTAAAAAGCAATAGTATTGCAATAGATAATAGAACCCTTGCTTCACCCTTGATAATAGGAAAGAGGCAGCCTGCTGCTACATTCACATTGTAGTGCACGATTTCTAAAGTGGTACACTTTCTAAGAGATCCTCATCTAATCCATCCCTCACCTCTTTTTGCCAATAGTCAATTATGCCTAAAACATCGCTGCAGTGGTTTATCATGATGTGCGAACCGAGTCATTGGCTGCATTCAGACAACACAATTGTCAATGGTGGGTTAATAGTCAATCAACAGTTGATTATCAAGGGGGTACATATAATCAACAGTGGTGTGGATTAAGGCCAGCATTGAGTTGACTATCAATCAACGGTGTGTTTGACTGACATATTCCCCACCCTCTCTCCCATCCTCAGACCTCCCACTGGTATCCCATCAGCCATTGCGAGTTTTGCTGGCTGGACTAGAACAGCAACTGCAGCTTTGGTCGTTCTTGCCAGGGGACTCTGTAGTCGCCAAAAATAACTAACTTTGTGCGACAAATACTCAACAGTGCCCAACAGACGACATGATAACCAATGGTTGTTCAAATAATCAACTCTGCATAGCACTGGTTATTTGTGTTGGTTATGTCAGTTGAATAACCAACCGTGGTATGAAAAAGTACTGGCAGACCACACAATAACCAACCATTGACTATTTAACTAACCAAACAAACCCAGTCATTGTGTGACTTCTGCAACTGAGTAGGCCAGAGGCCTAGCCACATTACTGTGTATTTGGTTTAAAACAGTTGTGTTTGCCTTGGTTACAGGATTCTGATGGGAGGCTTCAGACTGAATTTAAAGGCTTCAGACTGAAGTGGGAGAAGATACCTTTGTCTGGATTAGTCAAATGGATCAACAACTGTGGTTAGCACTTAGGACTTCCACAACAAACATGACTGGCCAGGAGATTTCAAAAGGTCAGTCAGAGACAGTTAGGGACAGTTGGAGTTAGTTGGTGATAGGGCAATTGCAATTCATGGTTGTTGACCGAAGGGAGCACTAATTAGAGCATTGCCTAGAACTGGGAAAAGAGAAAGCCAGTCTGAGAGAACTCTTCTCGAGGAAGACCTGGCATCTGGAGCTGGTGGCTGTGGAAAATAGGAGGCCATGCTGTGAGGTGGTGATGAAGCTTCTACCAGGCAGCAGAGTTCAGAGGTGCCAGAAGAATTCAAGAAGATGTCTGACGAGAAGGGATTTCAGTGAGAGTCCTTGAAACTAAAATTTTCCTAGAAATTAGGGGCAACAGGAAGAGCTAGAGGCAGAAGAAGACTGCTGAAGATCATCCATTCCTGGGTGTAAGAGATTGGCTGCGGTGGAGTTTAGGGGAATCTGATCTGAGGGAAAAATTATTGAGAGCCCATTAAGCAACAAGGAATGGTCTCTTATAAGGAATGGTGACCAACTTTATTTATAGTACAATTAAACAATTTCATCCTAATATTTGAAAAACAACACACAAATATAGTGTGTCTTTAATTTCCTTTAAAAAATATCTTGGTTTTGTTTATCTTGTCTCTAGCGCTTCAGCTATTGGGCAGTATAGAAATGCAATAAATAAATAAATAAAAATAGTGGCAGTATCAAACCCATGCCTACACTTTAGTTACCAGGCTGCTGGGGTATATAAGGTGCAGAAAGTTTCTCTTGGTGGCAGTAGTTTTATAGTTAAAGTTTTTATCATTGAGCAGCCTTGTGATCAGGAGTTTCATAGACCCAAGTCTCAAAGTGTTGAAAAGGGAGCAGTGGTACAAAACTTACAAATTTCTTCCACAAGTTGTTCCTCTACATTTGGTGTTAGCAGCAGGATAACTCAAAGAATTTCCACCACACAAGTAATCACAGTTACTGCAAACTATTCCCTAAATTTATAATGCTTTCCTGCCAGGTATTTAGCTACTTGGACACAAAGGGCTTACAGATGGGAAACACACAAAAGAAGGAGAAAATATTTCTGCTGTGGCTTTTCCATATTTAGGGACATGGTGTGAGCAGCAGAATAACTTGGAGGGTTTCCTTGACAGCACCAATCTCACTGGAGCTTGTACTCCCATTGCAAGCAGCAAGTGGAGCCAATTCCAACCACAGTCCTTGATCTGGCTTGTTTTCCCCACACCTGCTATTTTTAAACAAAAACACACATGCCCAAACAATGTGAATAATGCCATGTCTAGTTTGACCATAAATCCTTCACTGAGTCCATTATCTCTCACCCAAGCACCAATGATCATCCTCCATATTGCCTCTCCTAAATACAATAGACAATTGTCTTCACATAGTACCAAAACCTTGAGTTATAGCTGTTTATGCAAGTTTCACACTGTCCGTGTGAGATTATTTCACAGTGAAATCACAACTCTAGTTTTGGAAAGGTAGTAGTTCTGCAATTCTTTGGATTTTGCCTAAATTACAGACCTATTTTCCACAGTCACCTGTCATCTCTTTCTCACTTCTCAGTCTCCTTTCCTTATCTCAAAGTGATCAACCTCTCTGTCTCTCTCTCTCTCCCTCCCTCCCTTCCCCTTTCCTGCCCCTTAAAATGTCTTCGCTTTCTGAATCAACTCAACCCACTCTCTTATCCCAGTTCAGTCTGGACTATTACAAGGGTTATAAAACATAGAGCCAATTAAATACAATATTTGATTGGCTGATATCTTCAGTAACATCAACTACTTTCTCATTCTCCTTGATGAACTGACCTGATATGCCCATTTACAGCTCAGCCTTTTCTCCCCCTTTCTGTCCCAATTTGCAAATGACCCAATCAATCCATAACCTCTCTCAACCCAACCAGAAGGATATATCACAGCTATTGAAGATTCTGGACTTGCATAGGACTGCAGAGACAAAGAGCAAAACACAAAACAAATCTCCCAGGTAACAAATTAATGGTTCAGATCTCCATTTCCATCTTGGATTGCAACATCTGATTTGCTTGTAGAAGGGATTTTGTTAACGTGAGAGAGAGAGAGAGAGAGAGAGAGAGAGAGAGAGAGAGATTAACCAATATATTTAGGACCGATTACAAACTCCTGCCAAAGCGTCAAAAAGTTTACATCAGCTTGCGAACTCAACTCTTCAAATCACCAACAGACTTCTCACCTAAGCTACCTTGCGCCTGGATGGAGCACACTTTCTTTCTCCACTGCTTAGCTTTTATGCAAGTTTCCAAAACTACTCTGTTCTCACAACTGTCAGGGAAAAGATCCTTTGCTCAGTGTTCAAACCCCGAAGCAACAAAAATAAAAAAAGGAAAATTCAGAGCTTGTTTCCCTGGCAACATTATCTTCTTTGCAAAGTACCTTCTGTATCTAAGCAACGGGGCATTCTCCCAAGCCGTTGGCAAACTGAATCTACAGCTTTAACCAAGAACAAAAAGGTAGAGAACAAGACACGCAAACCTGGGGTAGCGCATCCAGTCGTGACCTTTGCAAGAAATTAAAGTGAAGGATATATTTGAATGGTGAATTCTTCCTTTAAAAAAGACTTTAAGCTAGGGGCAAGTTCTCTGAAGTAGGCCTGTGCTCCTGACATACCAGATGAACTGTGTTTGCTTCTACACCTTGGTCTGTGCTAACAACAGATCTTTGGGGGCGGGGAGGAACCTTTGGGGGTGGAGGGGCCCTTTGGTGGATGAGTGGGGGACCTCCCCTCACAATTCTTTCTTTCCTTTCCTTGCTAACCATGTATGCATAAACACTCCCAAAGATTCAGTTCAAAGTCACAAACTATTACCTCTTTGCTCCTAGCCTAGTCCTGGTCTTTAATCTTGATTCCTCCCATAAACCTACTCTAGAAAGGACTCTCACAACTACCGACTCCATTTAGGCTTTGTTCCTCAGCACTCCGTTATTTTGGGGGGTGAGGCTATTTATGCAGTACTTTTCTTACTGACTCTCCAATTCATGAACCAGTCATGAACTATGGTTGCTGTGATCCTAGACTAGGGTGACCATATTTGGGAAACCAAAAAAGAGGACACCTAGTGTGCGTGTGGGGAAGCAGCTTTCTGAGTCCTGCAGAAAGTACGTTATTCCCCCGCCACCTTAAAGAACCTGATTGGAGTGGAGGAGGGGAAAGGATTTCATTCTGCACCACCACCATCCACTCCAATTGGGGCCTTTTCTATAATGTCCACGAATGACCCACTTTCCCCTTTAAGACCTCAATTGGAGCTCGGGGTGGGGGAATGATGTGCCTCAAGAACACATGTCATTCCCTCCTGCCATGCTAATGGCAGCCTTAAAGGGGAAGGTGTGTCATTCCAGGACATTATTGAAAATTATAGAAAATCCCCCCTGACACCATGGAAAGAACAAAAACCAGGACAAATCCGGGGAAATCCTGACAGTTGGTCACCCTAGCCTAGACACATACAGATACACACATACAGATACTTATATGATCAGTGCAGATCGTGGCCATACAAGATACTGCAGACAAGAAAGGACATTCCATTGGAATTGAACTATCTACTTCCAAACTGACAATTTGTACTATTCCCATAAGCAGTAGCGTTACTACCCTTCATAGCTAACATCTGTGAGGAGTCAGAACACTTTATCTTTATTTAAAGACTTTTCATTACAACGCCTAAGGATTTATGTGTAATGATGTGTGCCATGAAGATTTTCATCTTTTATGTACTTTATTGATATCCAGTGCTGAGCAATGAGAACATTATCTTTTTGATCAAAAGCCCCCTATGTAGTGTTCCAGGGTGGGGCAGTCTTTTATCTATGGATGTAGCAAAGCAGATGATCTCTATGAATGAGAAAGACAGAAACCACGTTTGGCAAAACATGCCTCCCAAAGGTTGCATCCACTGAAGAGTAATCATCCATATGACTGGCAGGGGAGATACCATGATCACGAAGGTGGTTTTCCCAGGGTGAGGCTCATCCATTGCACTCCGGGTGTGTTGACCCTTGCAATTTCCCCAAGTGCTGGAAACTCGACTGCATAATTTGTGGTAGTGGGGGACTGCGTTCACGCTATCCCCTATTAATATGACTGTACAGAGATTTCCAGGGGACAGCTTTATATACCAACTTGATAGAAGGACATGACTATAAGCAACCAAGGTGGCTGCTTCCCTCAAGGAATGTGTCATAATCCTGAGCGATGCCTTATGAGGCCTTGAAACTCCTTTGGAGGGCATCCTCTCTGCATTTATCACATTTGTCTCTAGGAAGGCCATCGCTGCCAGAAGGAAGAATGGCAAAACTATTCAGGACAGCCACCGGTGCATCTACCATTGGTGTCTTAGGTATCTCCAAAACATCAAGGCATAATGCAGAGAATTTTGAGGCAATTCTTTGTGACCCCTTAGGGAGTTGTTTTGGGGAAAAATTCTGAAGGGAAAAGGTGTATCATCAAAGACACCTTCCTCCTACATATCACTCAGCCCACATAAGCAAATTATCTCTCCAGCTCAGAATTCATCACAACACTACCTAGGGGGCTTTTGATCAAAAAGATAATGATCACATTCTCTTTACTCAGCTCTGAATGTCGACACAGTACATGAAAGATGGAAATCTTTTTGGCACACAAGGTTATATTTATAAATCCTCGGGCATGTTACTCTAATGAAAAGTCATTAAATAATGAAAAAGTGTGAGGCTCCCCCTCCCCGAAACTACTAGCCATTTCCTGTAGAAGCTTTTGAAAAATCCCCACAAAAAACCTCAACCTTGACCAAAATTTAATAGCCACTTAAATTCAACTTCCCTTTGGTAAGAGAGAACACCCTAGAAAACCAATAACATTTCCTATATTAAATCAGTGCTCAAGTCTTTCTCCTCAGAAAATCTTATCTTGCCTAAACAAATGCCTTGGGGAAGAAATGAGAGAAGCAACTGACCTTCTTGACACTCTGATTTTAACACTCTGTAGGCCCTTGAACCATCGCCCTGAGGGACATGCCCATCCCCTTTTACATAAGGTCTCAAGAGCTCTCCAATGGGTTTTAGGACAGTTATTGAGCAGCTGCCAACTCCCTAGAGTCCATTTTCTTTATCTTAGGTGATATCATAGGGGGCATGCACTATGACTCTCACTCCCTTAGAAAAAAGCCTGTCCATTGCCGCTTCCTCTTCAGACCAGTAGCATTACCGGCTTAGTCACACAGGTCTTATTGAGCTTTAAGTACTACTCTAGTCAAGAGCATTTACCAACAACAACAGCACAGGCAATTTGGAAAATAAAACAAAATCTAAAAATACTCCTGGCTTTTCTACTATGGGTGCTGCTTTCAGAGCAGACACTTCAGCTGTAATCTTGCACACATTGACCTGGGAGTAGTCTCAGGGCGTTACTAGACGAGGCTCTAGCGCGCGTTACCTTCCGCAGTCACGTCGAGGCTTCCAGATGACGTTCACGAGGATCCGCCGTTATCCTGCGGTGAAGCCTCTTTCTCCCGACTTTAAAAAAGTGAGTTTTAGGGCGCCTTTTCCTGCCGTCCCGCGGTAATTCGGAGTACGTGTGGGAGGATGTGAGGTCACTGCGGTCCGCACTGGGCAGGAAAAGGCGTGCTAAGGGGGAGTGGTCAGCGGCTTCGGTCAAGCCGCCTCCGCCATTTGCGCGCAGTCCGCCAGCTGGGGCAGCACGGCGGAGCGGCTTTTTTTTATTATTCCCCCAGTGACAGTTTGCGCAGGAACGGAGGAACGGAAAAGTGGCTAGTGTGCTGCTGGGGTGTGTGGGGGATGGGTGGGGGATGTGCGCCTGTTCTAGTGGTTTTTTTTTTATTTCCCCAGTGACAGTTTGCGCAGGACCGGAGGACCGGAAAAGTGGCTGGTGACTCCTTGCGGTGGGCAGCTACCGTGGCCGCATAATGGTGGTGCTGTACGCTGCCTGTTAGTGTGGGTACCAGGCTGGCAGAGGGCAGAGCTGTTTGTGGGCTGCTGCCATGGCTACGGCCAGATGTGGGTTGGCTCCTTGGGATGGGGCAGAGGGCACAGAGGCGATCATCGCCGCCGACACCTCAGAGGCATGATGGGAGATGTAGGCACAGAGTGGCCATGCAGACGATTGACCTCGGGTCATATGACACCCGCCACGACCCCCATCAGGAAGTGAGCGCATCAATGTTGACCCTCAACAGCACCAGCAGCACTTCAGCTGGCACTGGCACTGCCGCCGCTGCCGCCGCCAGGGCCGGCGGCGGCATCGCTGACGGCTGCGCAAGTTTGCGGTCTTTCGGACGTGCGCAAACCGTGCAGCGAGCGAAAAAAAAGCCGCGGAAATCAGGCCGGTGTGGCTGCGCAACCGTGCTCGCGGCGGCGGCAGCACAAACGGCGCAAACTTCCGCCACAAATCGAAGGCAGGTGTGGATCATGAGGCATCACGGCTGAACGGGAAAATCCGCTTTCACCGCTCCTCAACGACGGAACACCCGGTAGGTCTAGCAAGGCCCTCTATGAATTCAACAGAACTTAATTCTAATTAGATATACATAAGATTGCACTGTTAGTTATTAGGCAAAACAACAACAGCAGCACACTGACTGGGTTCAGACAACACTGTGGTTTAAATAGCAGATAGTTGGTTATTTAAATGGATACTGTTGTTTTTATACTGTTTTTATGTTTTTTAAATTTTTGTATGCTTTTAATGTTTACTATTTTTAATTGTTGTAAACTGCCCAGAGAGCTTCGGCTGTGGGGCGGTATATAAGTGTAATAAAATAAATCAATAAATCAATAACACACTGTGAGTTATCATGTTGTATGCAGAAGTTCTTTAACCAACGGTTGGTTATTTGGCTGAAATAACCAACACAAATAACCAACGCTGTACAGAGTTGGCCATTTGAATCACCATTGGTTATCGTCTTGTGAGTTTATTGGTTATTTCACAGCATTGGTTATTTCTTCAGCCACCGTTGGTTATTTCGTCAGCCAGAGAGTCGCAAGGCAAGAGTGGTCAAAGCAGTGGCAGCCACTCTAGTTCAGCTGATAGGATAGATTTTTGGCAGCAAAGGCTGATGGGATACTAGCGGGAGGACTGGAGGGGGGCAGAGAGGGCGGGGGATGAGTGAGTCAATTCAGCATGGAGTAATAGTCAACTCAACATTGATGCTAATCCACACCACAGTTGATTATTACCATGTTGTGTGGGGAGTAACCCCAAGATAAACAATTGTCGAGTTGATTATTACCCCACTGTTGACTATCATGTTGTCTGAACACAGACACTGACAACTAGGTCAAACTTATGACAGACATCATCTAAACATGATGGGCAATTTCTGACTTATTCTCATGGAGGAAGTCTTTATTTTCAATAAGATACTTTTGGAGGTGGAATTTTCCTTCTGGTATCTTGGCCGATCAGAGCCTTGGAGCTAAGATGTATGCTCACACCACATACACCAAGGCAGATTTAAGAGACAATGGGGAAGGCATCTTCAAAGCTTACCCTTTCAAGTCATGTGTTCATTACTAAGGCCACAACTGGGTATGTACTTATCAGTTATTATCCTTGAATTATCTCCTATACCACTCTGAAAAATGTGAGCTATGCTACAACTGTGGATGAATAAGTCATGTACAAAAGCAGGAAGACTGACCCAGGAGTGGACAGCTCCTTCCTACATTCTCCCATTTAAGAACTTCCAAACAGCAAACACAGTCAGAAGTGCTTTTGATACTATCAACTGTAATATTTTTCTGCATTATCCACAAAAGTTGGAAGCTAGGGTTTCTTCTTACAGTGGTTCTGCTACTACAGTGAAACAAGATTCTTTTCCTCCATGGGGGGTTCAGTATCATCTTCCATGCTTTTCAACATCCATATGAATCCAGTGGCTGAAATCATCTGGAGACCTGGCGCATGATACTATCAGTACGCTCACACATTCATCAGTTCAAGGTGGGGCTGTGATCTCTTAATGAGTGCCTCACATCAGTGAGCAATTAGATGAAGGGCGAGACTCCACCATCATGATCCGCCTTGAAATCTATACTACTTAAATATGACCTGCTAGCCTCCCGACAAGGATTAAAAATTCACATTGGTGGAAAGTTATGTCACAAGGTTTTAGATACACTGAATAAGTAGTGTCACACCTGGACCTAAACATTCTCCTGGGTTCATCTGCCCGCAGTACTACTGCAACAGATTCACAATTCCAACTGATGTCATGTTTAATGTTATGTGGGTGCTGCAAGTGACGCATCCCACACCAAACACTTATTTATAGATGCAGCTATACATATCATAGGGATATGAATCATTCATTTGTTATTTGGCTCCTCCTTTCTCCACTGTTTGCAACTATAGATCCTTCCATGCACAGACTTTGCCTACTTGTTTTACATATCATATAATGTGCCGCCAGTCCTTTTACTGCTACAAGGTACATGAAAATACATTTAACAGAAACCAAAAGCTGCAACAGACCACTCACCAAAACAGAGCATGAAATTTTCCCTTCCTATGTTTCATCAGAATTTTTAGAAGATAACAGTATTTAGACTTTACATATACACCTTGATCATTGTTATTTGTGGTATACCTGTAACATTTTAATTCATTTCAATTCCTCACCTTAATAACCAACCAAAGTACAAAGATTAACCTTAATAAACAGATCCTGATGCATTAATGTTCTGCTATAAACGGCATCTAAGAATATGAATTAGGAAGTCTACTCCACTCCACCACTTTGCATCTCCAATCTATATCAATTTATCCTCTTCATTTGCTTCTGCCTCAGAGTAAATTAACAAGAATTTGCTTTGACTCCTAGAGCCAATAAACATGAAGCAGGCCTGTATGGAGGATTGCATCACTCCGTAATCTCTCACATTTTATCTAGCTACAAGCAACATTATGTGAAATGAAAGGAGAATTCTTTGCCAGGAGTTACAATCAGTCTCCCCAATAACAAGGCTTCATAAAAACAGGAAGTAGCAATGCCTCAAGCGTTAAACAGAAGGGGAGGCAGGCGAATGACAGAGCCACAAATGGCCCTATTAAGCAAATCACCTCTTGTTATTGCAGTTCTACTTTGATACATATCCAAAAAATGAAAGATTCCCTCTGCCCTCAAAGCTTGCAATTTACAAAGGATCCCCCATCTTATTCTATTTTTCAAAAAGAAAATGTTACTGTATTTCTGTGGGGTAACCAGTGCCAAGGGGTACAATATTATTAAGTACCACATTTGTCGTAATTTCAGTGATACTGAGAATTCAAAGGGCCACAATTGTTAAAGCCATTTATGTGCAAATTTAACTTAAAAAAATTCAGGGAGATTTGTGCAAATCCACTAGATTGCAGTAACTACCTCTGAGCACATTCTAAGCCCCAAAGTTTGTTTTCAATGACATGAAAAGGCCATCCCCTAACATGTTGGCCAAATAGCATCTTTGATGGGGGATTTATTAACTTCTTAGGGTCTGAGTATGTGCCTAGGAAGGAAGATATGGGGCCAAGTGTGTGTGTGGGGGGGACACCTGAGGGCGACAATCAATGTAGAGGAAGATATGACATTGGGTGGAGGACTAGCCAGGCTGTGCCATGTTCTGGTTCTCCCGTGCCCACAGGTTCATGCCTCCTTGTGAGAGGGAGTGGTCCTGAACCACTTTAAAGAAGTGGCAGTGAGACCACTCCTGAAGAAATTTTTTCTGGAGGCCGGTGGCAAATGTTCCTTTCCTGGGCAACATCTTTGACTGGGTGGTGGCCAACCAGCTCTAGACACTCTTGGATGAGACCAATTATCTGGATCCATTTCAGTTGGGGTTCATGCCAGATTTTAGCATGGAAAGAGCCTTGGTCGTCTTGTGTGATGACCTATGTTGGGAGAAAGACAGGAGGAATGTGATCTTGTTGATATCTTGGTGGCTTTTGATACCGTCAACCATGGTATCCTCCTGGGGTGACTGTCTGAGTTGGGAGTGGAGATTACTGCATTGCAGTGGTTGTAGGGGGGATCAACCTGTTCTGGATGTGTTTGCATTCCTCTTGAAGGATCAGGGTTATAGCTTGGGGGTTCTCCTGGAGCCATCATTGTCACATGAGGCTCAGGTGGCCACAATAGCATGGAGTGCCTTGTACTAGCTCGGGCTGGTGGTCCAGCTTTGCCCCTATCTGGACAGGGATAACCTGGCTTCAGTAATCTAGGCTCTAGTGACCTCCAAGTTAGATTACTGCAATGCACTTTATGTGGGGCTGCCCTTGAAGGATGTTCAGAAGCAGCAGCTTGTGCAAAATGTGGCTGCCAAATTAATAACTGGGACCAGAAGGTCTGAGCATATAACACCAATTCTGTCTCACTTGCACTGGCTGCTGTATGTTTCTAAGCCTGATTCAAGGTGCTGGGTTTAACCTATAAAGGCTTGCATGGCTTGGGACAGCAATACCAGGTGCAGTGCCTCTCCTGACCCGAATCTACCCGGACACTATGATCAACTTCAGAGGCCTTCTTCTGAGTGCCATCTCTAAGGGAGGCTCAAAAAGTGGCAACAAGGGAGAAGGCCTTCTCAGCAGTAACCCCCCCCCCCCAAATATGAAATGCCTTCTCCACTGAGGTCTGCTTCGTGCCAACGCTGTCATCTTTTCAGTGCCATGTTAAGACTGCCCTCTACTCCCAGGCATTTAATGGCATAAGATGGTCCATTTATGTCAGCTGTCTTGAACAGGTCTAGTATTGAAACTGTTTATTAAAATAGTTTTTAGCTGTTTAAATTATTTTAATTTTTGTATGTTGACATTTTTTATACTGTGTTTAACTACAACATTGTATCTGTGGTCTGTATTTTTTGTGTGTGAATTGTTGTGAACCAGACAGCTTTGGGTACTGAGCAGTATAGAAATGAAATGAAATGAAATAAATCTCTCCCCCACAGTCTGAAGTGGTACAGTCCACTGTACCATCTCAGGATTTTATCTTTGAGGGTTGGGGAGCAAGAGGCTGAGCATCTGTATAAAAACCATGGTGCTGCTTTGGCTATTTGAAAGCACTTGCCTCTTGATAAATCACACATCAGGTGCCTAATAGCCCTTAACCGCCTGTCCAAAAGGGGCACCAAGGGCAAACTAGCAACTCCTTTGGGAAATACTTTCCTATAGCCATAATGATGCTTTGTCTTCTTTCCTATGAAGAAAAACCGAAACAGCTCCAAGTTTACCGCAGTGCTTAGCTAACTGGAACTAATTTTATACTGCCTAAACCTGCTTGAAGAATAACAGCCAAAACAAACGTTCGTTTTTGCTACCAAAACATCTACCATGGCATTATTAATAGAGTTTTTAAAAAGTGTGTCTATAGGAGCAAAGAGGTAATTAATGTGAGTCTCAGCATCGAACTGAACTTGCTTTAGTCAACTGGGAGAAGTAACGTTGGCCAGATGCCTGTCTCTGGAGCTCACCTGGTGCTCAGCTAAACAGAAACCGCAAGTCATTTCCAATTCCTTCCGAGCATTTCAGACCTGGTGCTAATGAGAAGTTGCAGCTTTCCAGAACGGCTGCCTACATTTGCAAGGAAATTAGCTATCTGATGGCAGAGGGATCAAGCTGAAAGACAAGTTGCATGATAGAGCAGTATATGTTGCACTTTGAATAATGTAAGGGAAACTTATGATAGTCTTACTTGCATGGTATAGGTTGCCAGTAGTAGTGGGGTACAAAAGCTATATGAAATGTATTCCTGCTTCCTCCTAAAATAAACACACTTTTTTAAAAAAGCTTTCCTACCTTTATCACTCCCAGCAAGTAAAAAAAAAAAGTCTGCATTAAGTAGCTGGTTCACACTGTAAATTCCCTTAAGCATTATCCTCATTACTCGCCATGGTACATTGCTTGAATTTAACTTCATCGATATGTTTGTCCATCCTTACCCTACAATGCAATGCAGTGTTCTTCTATCAAGAAAATCTTATCACTAAATCTAGAACCGGACTCCTAGACTGTTCTCACTGCAGGCAGTATCTGTAGACCTGACCCTGTCCAGCTGTGGAACATTCAAGCTTTTTCCAAAGGAGTAGGACTCCTTGCCCTTTTTGATCACGTCCCCATTGTGATTACTAAAAGCCTTCATCCTAGCCTAAAGGGTTTAGAAACTTCCAATATGTTACATGTTGTTGGAATTTTCTTGCACTTCACAGCCCCACACTTGATAGGTTGGAAGTTTCTTCCAACTTATCCAATGTGGGACTGTAAAGCGCAAGAAGCAAAAGCACTGTCCGCTTGCTGTCCTGAATATAAATTCTGAGGGTGCTGCTCTTTCACACCACTAGCAACATTACGGAAAAGAAGGGAAACATGAATGCCATGACCTTTAAGGAACAGGAGATCATTTCTGGAGCCTCTATAATTGTTTGTAGGCAGCTTTGTGCTCTATAGGAACATAAAAAGGTTAGGCAAGTTCTTTCACGGCCTCTCTCCAGCAACAGCGAGATTATTGTCATTAACCTATTGCGAAGGGTGGGGGGAATACACTTTGTTTTCTTCCTTACAAAAGGCCTCTCTTTACTTTCTTTTTTGCCTTGAGTGACAATAAAAATAATTCATTGCTGCCCAGCTGACAGAGCAGCAGGACAGTGAGTCACAAAGGTACACCCCTTCTCCCCCCATCCCTATTTGAAGTCATGCTCCTTGACAGTTTTGCAGAAGGGACAACGTCCAATTATGGATTCCAGCTCCACCACTAGTGACCTTTAGTGGGTAGAAATCAAGATGCACCTTTTAAACTGGCTGCTGATTTCAGCATCCATGCTGTTCCTGAGCACTAAAGAGCAGATGATGCTTCCACAGCAGGCTACAAACAATGCTTTTCATCATCAATAAAGACAAACACGTTTTTGCTTTTAATATCTGCATCACAAGCAGAAATTCTGCAGATACATCACTGTTTCTCTATATAACCACATTTTCTATATACACACAGCTGAGAAAACTACGTTAACTGGATATCTGTCCATCAAGTAGCTACAGAAAAAGGACAGGCTGATGACACACTGCTCTGACTTCCCTTGAAAGCTTAATTCTGAAAAGGAGACTCTTGGAAAAAGTGCATCCAGATTGCCTTTGGCCAAAGCTCTCTAGATGGGCCTCCCACTCTAGGAGGCCCAGCTGGAGACATCCCACCTATGGGATGTCTCCACTAGACACTTAATTACTACCCTTGGATAATCCATTATATTATGTAAGGAAAGGAACCTCTTGAGCAAGCACTGAGTCATTACTGACTCTTGGAGGGATGCCAGCTTTTGCTGACGTTTTCTTGGCAGGCCTTATAGAGGGGTGGTTTGCCCTTGCCTTCCCCGGCCGTTATTACCTTTCCCCCAGCTAACTGGGTACTCATTTTACCGACCTCGGGAGGATGGAAGGCTGAGTCGACCCGAACCGGCTGCCTGAAACCAGCTTCCGCTGGGATCGAACTCAGGCCGTGGGGAGAGTTTCAGCTGCAGCAACTGCTGCTTTACCGCTCTGCGCCACATGAGGCTCTATATTATGTAAAGCAGGGGGGTAATATATTTGGAGAAATTGGCACCCGATATTTCAGCAAGATGGCCTCTTCTATATGACTCTCCTCCGCCTAACACAGTAATCTACACTCAATTCTTTTTAGTAGCTATTTAGAACACATGCTGAAGGGCAGTAAGTTAGATACTCCTAGGAAGACCTTGTCAACCCCTAGCAACACTTGTTGTAATCACAAATATTAAGGGTAGTACATGCTGCTAAAAACGACTATTACTGTATAACCAAAGCCTGTCATCCATCTTAGAAAGAATGTCTGGAGATGGAAAACTCAATTATTTACCTCTTCAATGGGCGATTGTTGAAACTGTAAAAATCTAGACACAAGTGTTTAACAGGAAGTGTGATATACCTGCTATCCAATAGCATAAGGGAATTGTGTTCCCTCAAATCCTTATGAGCCCATTCCGACTTTATGTAGCACCATGTCTACATGGACCTTTGACTGTAGTTTGTTTAAGCAAACACATAATGTGTGAAGGAAGGTACACATCATCATACATGTAGTGAACATATCACCACTCAGCTAAGACATTTAACCCAGGTTGAGCAATTTTAATTATTAGTTGACCCCTTGACTTGTAAGTCACGTTTGTTGCTGCAAACTGTGTCCTGTTTTTGTTTTATTGTTTGTTGTTTTGATGGGCTTTCTGTGTGAATATATATTTAAACTGATGCAAGCTGCTTTGACTATTTTTGTGGCAAGAGAAAGGTGAGATATAAATCCTCAAAATAGTAATAATAAACAAATATGAACCAGAGACCCATAGTCAATTATAGGTCCATAGTGTGCATCTATAACATGTCTGAGGATGTTCATGTCTCCATATTTACCCAAACAACATGAAATGGCACACTCTGAAGTCCTACTCTTAACAGGGATATAGTTCTAGAACATTGGAAATGGTTCTGTTAAAGGTACCTTTTAATCTTGAAATCCATAGCAATGATATTCTGAGGTCAATCCCAAGAGCCTAAAAATGTCTAAAATATGGCAGTATATTATATACTGTTACACTGCCTTTTCTAGAAGATTAGTTTAAAAGTACCTTAAAGCAGAAGAATCCTAGGATGCAACTGTTGCCCAATATCTTATATGGTTATAATGGATAAAGACAGTTTTGCCTCAAGCAAAAGACATTTTTTTCTTCCACTAATATTAAAACAAACCTCCACTGACATATCCCTTACTTGATGAAATTATTAGAAGGTGCTGTGTGCATGTATGTGTGCACTATATAGCTCTCTAGAAAGTCTACCCAACATTTACTAGACTATGCTAATAATTAAGATGAATCACCTCCCCTGCTCTGCCGTTAGCTTGATTGGGCTTTAAGAGCCAAACATATAATTTTTGTTAAAGATAAGATCCATGTTGTGGATTTGCCAGTCGGGAAAACACTGAAATAATAGTATATAGCAAACTCTTTAGATCAATGGCACATTAGCTAGCTCTCCAAACTAAAGGTTTAGTAACAGACACAGTCTGGGAACCCCAGTTGCTACCAACAGCTGCAAAGCCGGAGGGAGAAACAATTTGTAGGGCGGCAGCAATGAGAAGAGAAGGGAGATCTGAAGCCTATAATGCAAAACAAAGCAGAAAGAAAACAATTCTTCACTCTATCCCCATGACAATAATGTAGCGAAGAGCTCTGTCACCTTCAGAAAGGGATGCAGGTGGGATAAGGAATCTAATGTAGCAACAGCACTGCAGCTATTTATTTATTTATTACATTTTTATACCGCCCTATAGCCGAAGCTCTCTGGGCGGTTCACAAAAATTAAAACCATAATAAAACAACCAACAGGTTAAAAGGACAAATACAAAATACAGTATAAAAAGCACAACCAGGATAACACCATGCAACAAAATTGATATAAGATTAAAATACAGAGTTAAAACAGTAAAATTTAAATTTAAGTTAAAATTAAGTGTTAAAATACTGAGTGAATAAAAAGGTCTTCAGCTGGCGACGAAAGGAGTACAGTGTAGGCACCAGGCGGACCTCTCTGGGGAGCTCATTCCACAACCGGGGTGCCACAGCGGAGAAAGCCCTCCTCCTAGTAGCCACCTGCCTCACTTCCTTTGGCAGGGGCTCACGGAGAAGGGCCCCTGTAGATGATCTTAAGGTCCGGGCAGGTACATATGGGAGGAGGCGTTCCTTCAAATAACCTGGCCCCAAACCGTTTAGGGCTTTAAATGTCAATACCAGCACTTTGAATCGGGCCCGGACCTGGACTGGCAGCCAATGAAGTTGTAAAAGGACTGGCGTGATGTGATCTCGCCAGCCAGTCCCTGTTAGTAAACAGGCTGCTCTGTTTTGTACCAGCTGAAGCTTCCGGACCGTTTTCAAAGGCAGCCCCACGTATAATGCATTGCAGTAATCCAAACGAGAGGTTATCAGAGCATGGATAACTGTAGATAGGCTATCTCTGTCCAGATAAGGGCGTAGTTGGTATATCAACCTAAGCTGATAAAAGGTGCTCTTTGCCACTGAGTTCACCTGTGCCTCAAGTGACAGTTCTGGATCCAAGAGCACTCCCAAACTACGGACCCGATCCTTTAGGGAGAGTGCAACCCCGTCCAGGACAGGGCAAACATCATCTCGCCGGACAGATGAACCACCTGCTAACAATACCTCCGTCTTGTCTGGATTGAGTCTCAGTTTGTTAGCCCTCATCCAGTCCATTACCGTGCCCAGGCACTGGTTCAGAACAGTCACTGCCTCACCTGGGTTTGATGAAAAGGAAAGGTAGAGCTGGGTATCATCCGCATATTGATGACACCTCAGTCCACATCTCCGGATAACCTCCCCCAGTGGCTTCATGTATATGTTAAACAGTATAGGGGATAAGATAGAGCCCTGTGGAACCCCATGGCTTAGGAGCCACGGCACAGAGCAATAATCCCCCAGCACCACCTTCTGGAATCGGCCATCCAAGTAGGAGCGGAACCACTGCAACGCAGTACCTCCAACTCCCAGCTCAGACAACCTATCCAGAAGGATACCATGGTCGATGGTATCGAAGGCCGCTGAGAGGTCCAGGAGAACCAACAGGGTCGCACTCCCCCTGTCTCTCTCCCGGCAGAGGTCATCCCACAGGGCGACCAATGCAGTTTCCGTTCCAAAACCAGGCCTGAAACCCGATTGAAATGGATCTAGATAATCCATTTCATTCAAGAGTGCCTGGAGTTGTCCTGCAACCACCTGCTCAAGCACCTTGCCCAGAAAAGGGATATTAGCCACCGGCCTGTAGTTGTTAACATCCTCTGGGTCCAGATTAGGCTTCTTCAGGAGTGGTCTAATTACCGCCTCTTTTAAAGAGGCCAGCACCACTCCCTCTCTCAAGGAGGCATTTACAACCTCCTGGACCCAGCCGGCGATCCCCTCCTTATTTGATGTAATGAGCCACGAGGGTCAAGAGTCAAGCACACAGGTGGTCGACCGGACTTGGCCAAGCACCTTGTCCACATCCTCGGACCTCAATAACTGAAACTCATCCAATAAAACTGAGCTAGACTTTTAACTTACCACTTAACTGGCTAGCCACTGGTCTGACCTCTCATTTTGCACCAAAGGGAGATGGGGATAGAAGGGGAATAACTGAAGCATTTTATCTAGGTCAAGCAGATGTCCACTTAAACCAGCCATGTTCCATAGATTATGTTGCAAATGCTTGCATAGAAATGGATCCAGAAGGACAAGGCTCCTTGCTTCCATCCCCTGCTATCCCTTCAACTCTCACCAGCCAGACAAAATTGAACCTCAAAGGGTTCAGTGCACAAGCGAAAGCTTCACCAAAGAGCCCGTGAATCTTTTCAAGCCATTTCAGTGCTCAGTCCCACGTCCTCTGCAGTTATGGAAACTCACAAAGCATCCCAGTAAAACTGGTTTCTCACTCATTAGCTGAAGCTGCTGCTTCTCTCTTGAATCAATGGCTGCTTTATGCTTTAGAGTCTGCCAATCAGAAAAATGCACACTGCATTGCCTCCTAAGTGTGACTACGAATCATCTGTCACTGTATTCATATAACCCTTAACAGATGAAACACCCATATTTCATTTCAGGGGAAATATAAAGGTAACATAAAGGAAAAGAGGCACAGCCTCTTCTTTAAAGAGGAGTCAAAAGGCCATTTTCCCCAGCAGTATAATTTCTTGTATGCATCCATATAGACAAAAAGCATTTTATTCCTAGATAATTTACCCCAAAGACCACTATGGATGGAATCACATGCATGTTTAGACAGAAAAAAAGACATTTTTCTGTCTAAACATACATACACTTGCACCCTAAAACCATTAAACTCATGGTAGTGTGACACTTGACATGTGCAGTCCTCATCCTTTTATTTGAAATAAAAGCACTCAAGATAGATAATTCACCATGGGGTAAAAACCCAGTTTAAATATATTACAACATGTTTCAGCATTTATATTTTGATCATTTTCTAAAGAAAGGTGAGGTTCTTGAAGGTTGAAATAAGCACAAAAACATACTACATTTCAAATAAGTAGAATCTCCACGCTGTATTTAGTCATCTGTTTCCTTCCTTGTAGGGATGTGGTAACTGTGCAAACATCAATCACGTTAATTCCATTGGGCAAATTTGAAAAGTCACTTACGGTATAGCTTTGATGCCACTGAGGCAGATAACAAAAGCTGTATTGATTTCACAGGATTATGAGTTCAGATTAAAGTACTTAAAAGGGATCATCATGAAAAGAACAAGACTTTCTAAAATTGAAAATCATTTTCTTCAAGTTGTCCAATTCTTACAATGTCAACACTAAAGCAGCAATAAAAAGAACATGAACAAATTGGGGGTGGGGGGACGACTTGTGCTGGTTACCCAGAGCAGTTCAATTAGATCTGCCTCCTGAACAACTAGCATCCTTAGAAGTGAGACACTTGCATTAAAGACAGATTGGTGCTTACCAGGAATATTGTGTATTGTTATTGCTAAAATGAGTAGCATGATCCGCCTCCAGCTGTTGCTTGTTGGCATTAGAGTCCTGTCTTTGAGGATCTGTGATGGAGCAGGAACATCTGGCTGGCTACCTCCAGCACCTTTCCTCCTCTGATAAGGTTCCCCATTTTCACCTTTGTCTAGAAAGCAAAAGGAATAGGAGTAAGATGAGGGTTTTTTTTTCCTTTTAAGTGTATGGTTCACTCTTAGGAAAATATAAAACAAAGCAGTAGGGAAAGGAATGATGACAGGCATGAGCAGAAGATTTCTGGAAGCATTACAGATTTTGAATGTAAGAGCAAGCAAATAAAACATGTGGTTCACAGGCCATAACCTGCATAATTGAGCAAAAGTACAAACTATTATTATATATCGCCCCATAGCCAAAGCTCTCTGGGTGGTTCACATAAGATAAAAACACTTAAAAACAATTTACAAAAATTGAAAACCACAAAAACATGCAATATGCACATACATTTAAAACCACTATAACAACTTTAAAAACGATGAGCCAAAAACCCAGGCTCATTACATATTGCTAAATGCCTGAGAGAAGAGAAAAGTCTTGTCCTGGTGCCAAAAAGAAGACAATGTCGGCGCCAGGCAGGCCTCATCAGGGAGATTGTTCCACAGTTTGGGGGCGGGCACCACAGAGAAGGCCCTCTCTCTCTCTCTCTCTCTCTCTTGAAGGCCACCCTCCGAGCTTCCTTAGGAGGACCTTAGATGTTGAACATAGTGTTCAGGTAGGTTCATGTCGGGAAAGGCGTACCATCTAGTATTGTGGTCCTAAGCAGTGTAAAGCTTTTAGGTTAAAACCAGCACCTTGAATCGCACTCAGAAACATACAGGCAGCCAATGCAAGCGGGCTAGAGTGGGTCTTATATGCTCAAACCTTCTGGTCCCTGTTATCAATCTGGCCACAAAATTTGGCACAAGCTGCAGCTTCTTCAAAGGCAGCCCCATGTAGAGTGCATTGCAGTAATCTAATCTGGAGGTTACCAGAGCGTAGACAACTGAATAGTCAAACCACAAAAGAAGCAAGGGAAGATTATCACCACCGTGGAGGCTAAAAAACAGAGGCATACTTAAAGGGACAGAAGAATCTGTGGCATAGCATGTAACAGAATCACATGTCTTGCTCATGAATAAATCAGTCATTGTACACAAGGTCGTTTCTCCCTTAGGGCAACAACAATGGATGCAAAAAGACTGTTGTGTGTTTAATGAATTAGTAACAAGGGAGAGATTTCACAGGTGCAGCTTCTTCTGTCACTGTGCAGCGGGGTCTGGTAATCCAACCTTTTTCACCTGCTTTCTACATCAGTAGTGTGAGCCTTTGCAAAATAAAGCTGGAGGGCAAAGAGCTCAGGCATTTGGACTGCCACCATCAAATCATCTATGTTACAATTACGTTGTAAGTAAATACTGTTGTTTATTATTGTAACATAGATGATTGTTCCTGGTTGTTATATTTTGCATAGATACTCCAATTAGCTGAATGATGATGTATTACACCTTTTTTGATTGCAATTTGTATGTCTTGTTATACATATTGTTTTAAAGTTTTTCTAACTAGATATTATAAATTTTTAAGGTACAGATACTTGTAAAATGCCTCTAATTGTAAATAGTATGATACAAAGGACTTCTTTGTTTTTTAGATAAAGCCCTGAGGAAGAACGCAACCGCGTTCGAAACGCGTAGGCACCGGGCACTTTAATAAAACTTTTACTAATATTATTGTTGAAGATTACTTGGTTCCACCCTTGCCTTTGGCTATTTTTTACTCCCCTGCGGGGTTTTCCTTGCTTTCGCACTTATTGTGGATTATCGGACAGAAAGTGAAGGTGTATATTACTTACTGGGTGGATTAGAAATTTAATATAAATAAATAAATAAAGATTCATAAATCCTTTCCCAAGCCGATCATCTCTAATTCATGAAAGGTGTATGCTTGTGTGGGTTGGGGGAATATTAACATGGATTTAATTCTTATACAACTTATCTAAGGGAAGGCGTGCACAATCTGTGACCCAGCAAGAAGAACACAGTACACCCATCATGCATGGCAGTCTAGTAGGGACACAATAAATCTCTTATTTTGCAATCTGACTAGGAAAGTACCATAATTTTGGGATCTGTAGCACAAAAGGCATACAATGCTGAATGACATAAAGCTCCATCTGACAAGCGTTTTACTGCACGCTCATTACTGGGCACTCGCGAATTGCTCACATGACGTCGTCTGCCTCTCACACATCTTCCGCCCCTTCTGGCCGTTATTGCGCTGCAAAAAAACCCTCAATAAGTCCGGTTGCTGCTCTCTTCTACCGGACTGAATGGGGCTAATTACTTCCTGTTTTCAGGAAGCGACATGGGAGCGGCGACAGAAGAAGCGACGGGAGCCGCGCATTTGACTAGATGTGATGGAGCTTACAGTCTACACAGTCTACAGAATAAATGCCCTGGAAGGCTTCAGTAAATTACATTAGGATAGCCAGCATAACTTGTTACTCACCAAGCTGAACACAGGCCACTAGCCATGTATGGTGACCCTGTTTTGCAGTCCTAGTCAGACGGCAAAACTATGTGATTTATCAAGTTCCAGTGAGTGGTCCTAGCCGGTAGGCTGTGCCTGTCTCCATGGCCCAGACCTAATTTACAATATGAGCATTCTCCTTTGACTTAGTTTAACAGAAGCACAGCCCATTCTGCAATAGCAGAAATAGTTTTGTGAGTCAACGTTTACTGTAAAGCAGGAGTGAAGAACCTCTGACTTGAGGGCCTCCTCACCCAGCTTTCCAGCATCTCCCAGACCCTGTCCTCTCTCTCCTCAGCCACTTTCCTTGTAAAATGGGGGTGGGGGGATTACCAGTCAGCAGCAGGGACGAGGGAACTCACTGCATTTCTGTGATGCATGGTGAGTAAATCACTCCCATTCTCACCATTCAACATATAAGCTGAATAATTGCTCTCTCCTCCATGGGTAGGTTACCTCTGTGCTACGTGGTGGGAAAGGAAGCCCCTTCCTCAGTGAGGAGCACAGAAGCTAAGTGACCTGCCCACAGGGAGGGAGATCATTCTCTTCCTCCATGACTGTTTGAAGCATTTCTGAGCTGCACATTGTACATGCCAGAATACGCTGGGGCTTGTTGTGTGGCAACAGGCATACACACTCAAGTTGGCTCTGGTATTAATCTGAAATTATTGCATTAAGGTCCTGAATGCCATTTTTTTAAAAAAAAACAAAAACAAAAAAACAGATGCAGTCTCCAGATTGTGTCCAGATTTGCTCTGTTTGTTCTTGCTTAAATTCTGCCACATTGCAATGACATCATCGCTTGAAAGGGATCCTTCTTTCTAGATTGCTATTCTGCTATTTTCAAATAATGCTAGTAAGCCTCCTTTATCTATGTTAATAAATATCAGCATTCTGGGTATTTTCCTCCATGTGCATAAAGGACAATCCCTGCCACAAGGAACTTACACTCTAAAACCCAACAGCAGTGCGGGAACAAAGGAAGGAAGGAGGGATTGGAGAGGCAAGGGGGACACGGCATTAAATGAACCCCATGCATTTGAATGTAGTGAATCTTTGTTACAACAGGAGATGTGTGTGTGTGTGTGATAATTTGTTAACATGTTTTCTGATACCTTGCTAGGACTCTTTCTATCCTACTCTCAGGCAGGGCATTTGTTGAAAAGGTCCTTCTGATTTAGAAGCCTGCCAAATGTAAATTAGGACAATAAAAATGGCAAAACACACAATGTTCTGAATAGCAATTCAGAAATTCTTTCCATTTACCCAGTAAAAGTGAGAAAAAGCTGAGAAATAAAACTAGAGGTAGATGTTCCTGAACTTTACATAGGGAACAGCTGCACTCAGGCTGCAAAGAAGATTTGACATTTTAGATGCATTTTAAACTGTTTTTCCCCACCCATCTTAAATTTCCTAGAAGACTAATAAGTGCCAGAAGTCATTTGAAGGAGTTTCTGAATTAATGTCAATTGCTTCCCATGCCATTTCCAAGCAAGTTAATGCTAAACTGTCATGTTGCACTTAACTTGGTGGCCATTAAAAATCTGTAGCATATTAAAAATGTCCCTGCAAATGAGCATATAAAGCCAATAGGGAAAGGGAAACGGCTCTTTCTAACTTGTATCTTGTCATCCAGAATAATAGCTTTGAGAGAGGGGTATGTGTGGACAGCTTAAAAGCATTCAACAGTGCAGTAAAAAAAATCTCGTATGATGAAGGTTTCAATGCAGTTTGGTAAAACACGCTTTCAACAATGGGGGGGGGCACACATAAAATGTTATTTAAGACATTGTTCTAAGCAGCCCCTCCAGACACTGGACAATATAACTTTTTGAAAAATGTTAATGACATACTGTTTATGTAGTTTTGGCTAAAAGGTCAAGAACACTTTGTCCTTTTGAAACAAAAGAATCTAGGCCACTTTAGTGCTGCTGTGATCACATAATAGAATTCAAACCCAAAGACACTGTGTACCATTCCAGCAAAGTTAGTTGTGACTAACATTTCAGTCCTGTGCTCAGTTACTTTAGAACTGGCCTGAGTCACACTAAACTCAGTGAGACCTACTTCCAAGTAAACCTGTTTAGGATTATGCTGCACATCCCAAGGAAAGCAATGAATTAAAGTTTACAACTAATTATTTGCTGAATTGTGTCCATAATCAAAAATAAACACTTCAAGGTCCAGATCTCCCATTAGGTTCTAAACAATAATAGCAGCATGTGCCTCCTGAAGCCATTTTGGGCAGCACTCAGATATTTGTTAGAATTCTGGAAAATATGGGAGGAGAAGAGGGACAGAGAGACCAAGAATAAAAACCCAAGCTTTTCATTAGGAGTCCTTCAAATCCAGACAATAGCATCAAACCATATCATAAATAGCCCAACACAGACATGATTTCAGTACTCCCATCTTTTTCCCAACACAGTTCAGATCCTTTGAGCACAGCTTATTCAAATAGCTCAGTCTAAACACAATAGCTCTTGTTTCCTTTATGAAAGAATCTCTCTTGACAATTCACCAAAGAAAATGATAAAGTGATCTGTTTAACTCACTTACTACCTATGGTAGCATCCTATGGAGGATGCTACCATAGTTAGTAAGATCAATGACATAACATTACTTAGCAAAATCACCAACACCAACATCAAGTTCTATCTGTGAAGAAAACTGAAAACTATATTGTGATTTACAATCCCTCAAAAGTTTTTGCTCTATTTATTGCTTTCCTTTTGTTCTTTTAAACAACCGTCTCTTGCACAAGGAATATCTCCTAGGGTTATACATTCCTCTACAGAACATATATCCTTGTAGTCTGAACATGAACAACACTGCAGTTGCTGCAGTTTTCTGGAACACAATTACAGCTCAGCTTAGTGAGAATGGGATCTATTCCATGTCTCATCAGAAAAAAAAAACATAACTCACTCTAATCTTAGCTGTTCTGAGTTAGGGAAGAGGTGGAAAAATTATCAACTAAAACACCATAACTACAACTCAACCCTTGTCATGATACCAATATGTTAGTATAGCATTAACCACTTTTACTGCATCATCTACACCACAGGCCTGCTCCACTTCCTACAACAGGTTTGAGAGAAAAAACAAACACACATACACACGCGGTGGCTCTTCCTGCAGCCACTTCACTGACACCATTATATTTGCGAGCAGGGGCATAGGGCCACATCACCACTTTTAAAAAAGGGCTACTTGTTTTTTAAAGCATGTGAGCAGCCCCACAAAATCAAAAGAAGTGAATTCTAAAAAGGAAGCAGCAGCCATGCTAGGACAGGGAACAACATCACAGCATTTCTGAGAACAGTTGTAAGGCTTACGTTCAGAGCTTTCCTCCACTATAAACACCATCTGTAAACCATGAGCATTTCCAATTTCTTATAGCAGCACAGCAGCGGAGAAAAATCTGCCTTCCACTGACAGATTGCTTTGTATGACATCTTTGTATGGAATACCTGTTGTGTGTTCTAGCCACACAACAGGTATCCCCCTGTTTCCATGAGGAGACTTCCTGCAGCCTTAACAGAGCTGTCAATATGACCACCCCCTCACTGTTCTACATATTCCCTTCAGTAGGTTTCATACGGTTTATCACTGTGACCACACTTATCCTTTAATATCTCAGTCTTCTCTCCTGAGCAGGAAGGGTAGAGGTGGCCATTGTTGTGAAGTACTGCACACACACACCAATCCGATAAAAATTTGAGGTTACTGAAAGGAGGCTGACTTGATAGGTATAACTGAAACTTGGTGGGATGACTCCCATGACTGGAATATAGCAATTGAAGGGTATAACTTGTTCAAAAAGAACAGAAGAAATAGAAAGGGTGACAGAGTCACACTATGTGTTAAAACTTATCCCTGCACAGAAATACAGGAGGATGAGCCTGGTAGCCCCATCGAGAGCATCTGGATAAAAAAAAATAGGGCAAGGAATAAAAGGAACATGATAGTTGGAGTCTACTACCGACCACCCAATCAAGGAGAAGACAAGGATGAAATTTGAAAAGCAAATTGTCAGTTTTTCAAGGAAGTATGATGTAGCAGTAATGGGGAACTTCAAGTCCAGATCCGGGCCCGATTCAAAGTGCTGGTATTAACATTCAAAGCCCTAAACGGTTTGGGGCCAGGTTATTTGAAGGAACGCCTCCTCCCATATGTGCCTGCCTGGACCGTAAGATCATCCACAGGGGTCCTTCTCCGTGAGCCCCTCCCAAAGGAAGTGAGGCAAGTGGCTACTAGGAGGAGGGCTTTCTCTGCTGTGGCACCCCGGTTGTGGAACGAGCTCCCCAGAGAGGTTCACTTGGAAACTACATTGTTTTCTTTCTGTCGCCAGCTGAAGACCTTTTTAGTTTCTCAGTATTTTAACACCTAATTTAACTTAAATTTAAACTTTGCTGTTTTAATCTCATATTTTAACCTATATTAATTTTTGCTGTGTGGTTTTATTCTGGTTGTGCTTTTTATATTGTATTTTGTATTTGTGTTTTAAATTTGTTGGTTGTTTATGTGCTCTTCATGGTTTTAATTTTTGTGAACCGCCCAGAGAGCTTCAGCTATTGGGCAGTATAAAAATGTAATAAATAAATAAATAAATTACCCCGATATCTGCTGGGAGACAAATACTGCCAAAAGTGCCCCCTCCGAGAAATTCCTGACATGTGTGGCTGATAATTTTCTCCAATAGAAAGCGGAGGAAGGAACTAGAGGATCAGCTATCCTTGACTTGATACTGACCAATAGGGATGACTTAGTGGATAAAGTGGCAGTTACGGGAACTGAGTTCCTGATTTTAAAGGAAGCAAAAGCCGAGTGTAGACATACACGTACTCTGGATTTTAGGAAAGCTGATTTTAATAAACTCAGAACTATAATAAACAAGATCCCATGGAAAGTGACCCTAATGAGAAAAGGAGTCCAAGAAGGGAAACTCCATGGAATGGAAAACTACACGGAGCCCTCCACACAACATGCAACACAACGGTTGTGCAGAAACTCTCCTTTGCACGGCGTGGATAATCAGTGTGGAGTGCAGTGGTGTAAAAACTCCACTATGGAGTTCTAAATCCACCGTTGAGAAATGTGTTGCCTGAACAGAGCCAAAGAGTGCTTATCAATGGTACCTTCTCAAACTGTGGGGAAGTAATGAGCAGAGTACTGCAGAGTGAAGCCCAGTTCTCTTCCAACATTTTTATTAATGATTTGGATGAGGAGGTGCAGGGTTTGCTTATCAAATTTGCAGATGACACAAAATTGGGTGGGATAGCTAATACCCTGGAAGACAGAATCAAACTTCAAAGTGATCTTGGTAGGCTGGAACGCTGAGCTGAAAACAATAGAATGCAATTTAATAGGCATAAATGCCAAGTTCTCCACCTAGGAAAAAGTAACCAAATGCACAGTAGTGTTGGCTCAGCAACACTAAAAGTGAGAAGGCTCTTGGAGTTGTTGTAGATCACAAGCTGAATATGAGCCAGCAGTGTGATGTAGCTGCAAAAGAAGCAAATGTTATTTTGGGCTGCATTAATATAGTATAAAGCTATACTCTATTTGGATGTATAGCTTCCAAATCATGTGAGGTACTGGTTCCCCTCTATTCAGCACTGGTTAGGCCTCATCTTGAGTATTGCTCAAGATGCCAGTTCTGGGCATCACACTTCAAGAAGGATGCAGACAAGCTGGAGGGGGTTCAGGGGAAGAGAACGAGGATGATCAGGGGGGTCTGGAAACAAAGCCCTATGAGGAGAGACTGAAAGAATTGGGCATTTTTAGCCTTGAGAAGAGAAGACTGAGGGGACACGTGACAGAACTCTTCAAGTACCTGAAAGGTTGTCACAAAGAGGAGGGCACAATCTTTCCTGCCTGTCTGAGATTGGAGAAAGTCCTCCAACTTTAGAGCTGGGAATCAAAGCTCCAATTCCCCTCCCCCTCCCAGCAGTCATAGAAAGAATCGACTTCAGAAACAGGAAGAAGGGAGCGTATCATTGGGTGGAGAGGGGAGGAGACTGGACAGGTCAGGATATGAGTTACCCTGAGGCCTCTCCAGTCTCCTTCCCTTCCCATCGAGGCTCCCCAGCTTGACAGGCAGGAAAGCCTGAGTGGTGAAAAATGCAGGGTGGGGGGGACGGAGAAGTGAAAATCACCGAGTTCGGGGGCTTACAATTATTGAGGCCGCAACCCATAAGTGTGCTCCTAATCTATCTCTGTGTGTGTTTTCCCTCAAATTATCTAGCCTGATTGGAATGAAGGACCAGTAAAAAGGCTGAGCCACAGTAGTTTAAAATGAAAATAAAATGAACCAACACAGAAAAAACATTTAGGGTTTTAAGGATCATTTGCATCTCTTCCTGAGTGCTGGGCTATTGATTTCTAAGACTTAATGGTGATAACAGTCTTTCAGCCTGGTGGGCATAACATTTAAAAGATCCATGCCACAGGCGTGCATTACTTAAAGTATTCAATACATCTACTAACCAAACATTCTCAAAGAAGCTTATAACATACAACAAAAGTGATGCTATGGTGAAAATGATTTTCACACTAGTGGTGCATATCCCTGGAGGTACCATCTTGTCATACAGAAAAACTCTTCCCTGAGTAAGCACTTGAAGTAAGCATATATTCTTTAAAAATTATGTGTACCATGTGGAGCCTCTATCACAAAGCGGCTGATGACAACTTACGCCAGCCCAAAGGTTGTCATAGAGGTCATGGCAGCCCAAGCATCAACACTGAAGTCACCAAGGACCACCATCCTTGATTAACACCACACAAGCAAAACGAACTCAGCCAGCTTGGTCAGGGAGGCTGCAGGGCAGCAGGGTGGATGGTACACCAGCAGCACCCCCAATCTGCCTCTTTGGCCCAACATCAGATGCAGGTCCTCCAGTTCATCTCCTGGGCAAAATGATTTCATGATAATGGAGATGGACATCTAATGGGCCATGGCAACACCTGTACCCCTAATACTATACCAAATATCCAGGGGGAAACAGCTGGGTGAGTTCACGCCCACCCACTTCCTCCACCCAGGTTCCCAATAGCCTCACTCTACTCCGTACAGCATTTGCATTCCTTCCTTCCAGTCTTTTACATTTTTATTCCTTATTTTTTTATTCAAATGTTCAAATAGAACTATAATGAAACTAGATCCCATCTGTACACTTCAATTTCTGATTATGATTAAGTGCTGTAGGCTCTAACAAAACAACAGTGCACATATCCATGAAAAATAAAGGTCATAACTATATTAAAATACAAAGCATGATTTCAGCAATATAAATTCTGGCCTAATCCTTAGATCTTCACCAGAACAAATCATACATATTACATGTTCAGTTATATAAGTAACAATCAATTCTATGAATATTAAAATGTCTTTGTTGGCATCCCAAAATAAGATCATCCACTTTTTTGCACCACATCCTTATTATCATTTGCTATATGAAATGATTGCTTGGTTTTCTGGTGATTGGTCCAAATGCTTTTGCCCCTTTAATAATGGGGTTGGAGTTTTCTAAACATTTTCTCAGATCCGCAGCTGAATAAATAATGTTGGATATCTTTTGCCCCTGATTGCCTGTAAACAAAGTGGCCTAAATTCAAAGGGATGCTTGTATATTCCTCATCTAATAGAGGTGAGACATTTGCTTAAATTTAACAGCAGTAAATCCTTTCTCAAAGAGAATTTCATTCAGATTGTCTAGATAATCCCCCCTCCCCGGCTCAATCCAATCTAAAGTTTTATCATCACATGCCAAGGACCCACTCTTGAATTTGGCAGTACGGACAAATCCCGTTGGATGTACATATCATGCAATCTCTTCTTAAACTCTGTTCTGGCAGTTGACAAGTCTGAATCCATAAAATGATTTACACAAAACATTGGATACTAGAAGTACTTTTTTTGGCAACAAAGAAGATTGCTTAAACAAATTTAGATGCAACTTCTCAACTAAACACATCTTGAGAAATCTGTTTTCTGACAGATATACCAGTTTACTCCAAAATGGAGCAATGTGTTGCATCAATTCTTTGTTAAAAGTTGCACACAAACCCAATATGTATCTGCATGTCACCACTATGGCTCTGTACAGTAAGCACCTTCATCAATGTCACTATATGTCTGCTGCCTGTTCCTCTTACATCAATCAGAATAAGAGACAGGAGGAGAAAATCTTTTGAATCAGAGATGCTGGAGAATTCCTCCCTTGATAAGAAAACTGTCTATGCCCATGTAGAGAATGGGAAAAATGTCACCAGTCTGATCAGCAGATGCTTGCCATGTCAAATGGACTGTTGCTCTATTCAGGGAAGAGAAAAGAGACTTCTGAATACCTCATCACATCAGGCATTTGCAGCTATTTCTTCCTGAGTACATTAAAATCAGTCACTTGAGTACACATTTGGCACCTCCAAGGTCAACCTGGTACTTAACAGGGAAATGGATGCACGTGTGCATACACAAACACACACACATCCATTATGCAAGGCTCTAACAAGAACAACACTACAAACTAGCAATTTCCAAACTGGGCCCACCTCACAGAGGAGGTTGCCTGCCTCCTCTTGGAACCAAAAGGACATAAAATAGGAATAGTATGTTATTTTTATATTATCTCTAAATGTTCAAACATCCCACTGATAAGAAATAAACATATATTGTTTTGTGAACTGCCCAGGGAGCTTCAGCTATTGGGCGGTATAAAAATGTAAATAAATAAATAAAATAAATAACAAAAACTCTTTTTAAAAACTCTTTGCAGTGCTAAAGTGGGAGTGAAAAATAGTTCCTTTTCTGTTTCCCCTTACTTCTTATTAGCAAGATGCTTCAAATATTGCAAAAGAAAGTGGGTAGGTGTAAAACAGTCTGTTACATTACAGGAAATCCCCATGAACAAAGGGGATTAAATATCCAATATATTATTGGGTCTCTAGTGTGGTCTTGTCCAATTTAATGGCTTCCAGATGCTTTGGGCCACAGGTTCCATAATCCCTATCCAATAGTTGTGCAGGCTGGGACTGGTGGGAGGCGCATTCAAAATCATCTGAAGTGCACCAGGTTGGGGAAGATGACTCTATACCAAAGTAGCACTTAGAAGTCGCACAATGCTTTTAAAAAAAAAGAGCTCAGATAAAGGCTTTTTAAAAATTAATCATCAGAAATAACTCTGAATGGTTTAAAAACTGAACCACTGAAATGGAAAGGTAACTACATCTTTAAAAATTAAAATCTGTTACAGTGCTGCGAGTAGAATAATCCACGTCCAAGACTCGTTCTTTAGTGAAATGAATATCTTTTCTATTTCTGAAATACTCACACATCAAGATGTTAAGTCTGGGACCTTTACTTGGGGGGGGGGGGTGCGAAATTGCCCACATAACTTCCAGCACAAAACAAATATTTATGCTTTGTAGCCCCTACTATTTTGGAAAGGACCTGTTATTTCCTTCCCAACAGGTGGGTTAGTCATCTCATTCCATATTAGTACCACCCCTACCCTCCTTTCACCATTTTTCACACTCATTGCTTTCAGAACTGAGTCATCAGTTCTTTTTATATTGTGCTTTTTATATTGTATTTTGTATTTGTATTTTTAACTTGTTGGTTGTTTTATGATGGTTTTAATTTTTGTGAACCGCCCAGAGAGCTTCGGCTATTGGGCGGTATAAAAATGTAATAAATAAATAAATAAATAAATAAATAAAATAAATAAATAAATAAATATATTTAAGATGAGGAAGGGCAACACTGATTTCCAATATGAGCACAAGCAAATACTTCCACCACCAATTCTGTTACAGAAAAGCATCCCCCAGAGAAGAGAGCAGATGTTTCACATCATCACTCAACACAGTTTGTCCAAACCATACCACAGCACATCTAAAAGAAAAGTGGCTGTCAGTCATTCAAACCCATATGGAAGTTTTATTTGTTTTGCTTTGGAGCAGCACAATTTCTTAATAGTTTTACACACACACACACACACACACACACACACACACACACACACAATGTTAGGAGATGGAAAGAGAAGTCAACACACAGTTGAGGTACAGCAGATGTAGGCACCTTCAAAACACCTACAAATTAAAATGGGGATATATTGGGGGAAAGCTGAAATAAGTTCTCCTTTAATTACAGTGTTGGCAGTTTGTGTAACCTCTACCATTGCTGAGATAGTATATTTCCACTGAAGTGCAAGTTAGGTAGGTAAAGTGCATTTTTAAACAAAAACAAGATCATAAAAAAAACCAACTTAACATTTGGAATACCCAGCCTGATGTTAGGCCTCTGATATGGCCACAATTTCAGAACAAAACTGCATCTCTTGCATCTCTAGAAGAATCACTTGATTCTTCAAGTTCAACCTGTAGGTTTGGGTGTAATTTTGCTATATTAATTTTGCTATATCATGGGGCCACTACAATTAGTGCCTCAAACATATGGAGAACATGACAGTCCTTTTTTTCCATTTCTGTACCCCATTTCCAGACACAACATATCCTCATCACACCGACAGTGAACTTCATGCTACACTGATGGTGCTATATAAATAAATAAATAAATAAATAAATAAATAAATAAATAATAATAATAATAATAATAATAATAATAATAATAATAATACCGATACACAAGGGTACCATTTCTGGTTTCAATAGCAGTGGAGCAAGATCCACCATGAAATTCCAAAGCATAAGTTAAGACAATTTGCTATGGACAACTGAAGGGCATCTTCAGTGTATGCACCCTTAACATTGACACAGCCATGTACAAAACCACACACACACCTGTGCCTGACAGCCAGACATATGCAGGCACATGTCCATAGTAGCCAACCATACTTTATGTACACAAACCAGCATTCACTCCACCCCTGGCCAATGAGCAAGCACTTGTGGCCTAGAGAAGTACAAGTTCAGACTCAGGAGTACAGCAGGAATCTTTCCCTAAGCATCACTGTGTTCTTTTCCCTTCTATCCTATCTAGCCACCTTCGGCCATCCAGCAGCTGCTGGTGCCAGCCAGCAATTCCAATTCTAGTCACAGAGACAAGAGGCTGACAGCTGGGATTACTAGCCATCTGGGCAGTAGGTTGGCCATGAAATAGGCAAACAGGTGGCAACTATCTTAGGCAAGAAGATCAGCAGAAGGGCAATAACTGCAATGGCAAAGACTCAGGTGAATGGTTTGGGAGTGGGCAATTGCTTTTTTGGGGGGAGGGACACTTTTTCCTAGTGTATGCCCCAGAACGGCTGCCCTACTGCAACAAGTCCTACATAGCAGCACCAAGGGAGAAGGGATTCATACCACTGAATAAATAACAACATAGTAGTGGCATGAGTCCTTTCCTCTCAGCCCTGCTGCCAGAGAATGGTGTGTTATGGTGCACCAGGCAACAGCCTGTGTTGCCCTATTGTACAGCCAGCCTTGCAAAGACTCTTTGACACAGACTGCACCCACAACAGCACTCTTTTATGCTTCTTCACCTAATTCCTAGGTACGGTCAGATGGCTTGCAAAGACACAGGCAAATAAGGGTGAGCTGCTAAAAGTGCATTAAGGGGGGAAATCTGACAGAAATGTCTGGGCATGTCTACATGAGCCTTTTCCCCCAGGATCATCCTGATGTCATCCTTGTGTCTCTAAACGACGCACAGGGGATCCTGAGCGCAAGCAGGGACAACCCCTCCATTTTCCCAGGATAACCGAGACCTCGGTTAACCCGAATTTGCCCGCAGTCCAGACTCCTCTTTTTTTTAAAAAAAATGGCAGCACCGACATCCCTCTTCCCTTCCAGGATGTTACGCAGCCATCTAGACGTGGAAGCAGGTAGTCCACGATCCTCCTCTCCCTCCCTCCCTCCCTCCCTCCCTCTACTCCATTAGGTGTAGACATGCCTTCTGTTGATGGTTGCATGTGTGTGTACATTGAAAAGCCCTTCACATGGATCTTGGCTTAAGTGGAACCAATGCAGCAGACCTTCAGCAGATGCTCTATTAAACATTTCTTGCAGACTACTTACCCATGGCACCAGAACTTTCAGAAGGGCAGTACAAGGAATACCTTCCCATTTCCCCTGTGCCATTTAATGTAGCTGAGTATTGTCAGATACGTTTTGCATACTTCCCTAGTTAATTTTGTGGTATAGATAGGACAAAGATGCTTGTGGCACCTTAAGAACAAAGCTTCTGATGCATCTGATGAAGGGAACACTGACCCATAAAACTGTATGCCATAATTAATCTGTTTGTCACACTTCTTGATGTTTTTGCTACTACAGACTAACATGGCTCCCTCTCAGGAACATGTCCCCAAACACATAAGGAATATAGACTCAGGAATAAGTAATCTAATGCATCATACACTTTAGCCGTTCTATACTGATCAGCAATGGTATGGCTGTTTAATATATGATCGTCTACACACATGCGTATATCTCCATTCTTTTCTCTTGTGACCACAATTGGTGATGCATAAAGTCTTTGACAAACCTTAATTATTCCAACTGACTTTAATTCTTGCATGTGTTTCCTTTCATCGTCTACACTGCCAGACACCAACCTTCTAGACCTTTCACAAAATGGTTTTCCATCTTTTAGTCTGTTATTATTTTTCACTCTGATAAAAAGTTTGGTACCAAGCTACTTGAAGGACCACATTCACCCATATCTGGCTGCCTGCACTTTAAGTTCAGAAAGAGAGGCCCTTCTCATTTGCCCTTCCATGAAAACAGTGAGGTGAGTGACCACACATGAGAGGGCCTTCTCCGCAGTGGCCCCACTGTTGGAACAAGTTGCTGTTGGAGGTCCACCATGCTCCGCCCTTGCAGGCTTTTAAGAAGGACTTGAAAACATATTGTTTTATCTTGGTCTTCACTTGATATGACTACTGCTATTGCCCTTGCTGTTGTTTCTGGTTTTATGGTTAGCTTTTATTGTTGTTTTTATTGCCAGTTTATTGTGCTCATGTTTTTATCATGCTTTTAACTGTTGTTATATATTTTATTGCTGTAAACTACCTTGGGAGGGTTTCTGCCCTGAAAGGCAGCAAAGAAATATTTTAATAAATAAATAATCTTCCATCCTTTCGCACAGCCTAAATCCCACAAACGGTAGAGAAAATGCTCTTACCAACTCCTTCTTTAATCTTTCCCTCTAAACGTAAAGGACACGAGAATCCCCAAAATTCAGCTTTTGAGGATTAAGCAGTGTCAATTTCTTCCAGATAATTTCAGTATGTGTCACAGTCTCAGCCTTTTACACACGTGGTAATAACTGAAGATAGCTTGGAGAGCAAGCTGCCTAAAACTCAGCTGGTACACGCTAGGCCTAAATGTCATATTGTAATTAACTGTCCCCATAGTGTTAAGGCAATAGACACTTCTTATTACATGTTTAAAACACTACCAAAAAACAAGTTTCTGAAGATTATGTCTTCCTAAATATGGGAGCCATCTGCAAAGCACTGAAGGCTGCCAGCTGGCTGGGTGGATACCTGCCCACGTTACCACAAAAAAAAGGAAGAAAAAAATGGGGGGGGAGAGTTCCCGTCTTTTCCAAACAGTCTTCCTTCCCACGTCTCACAGTGCTATGCAATATCAAATCCAAACAACAACTGATTCACTAGCACAATAACATACTTCATGGCCTATATAATTAAAAAAAACCATGAAGCGTGAGTTGGGCAAAATTCAGCAAATGTGACTCTATGAAAGAAATATTTGCTAATTAAGTCAGAAATCAGAGGAGAAAACTCCTTTATTAGTTTATTTTTTATTATTATTATTGCAAATAAATAAATGGACCTATGTTGCTGGGCTAATAGACTTTTATTATATGCCCTGTGCTGTTCTGAAGAATTTGAAAGATGCCATCTTGATTGAAGTTGGCCCATTTCAATGTTACCGTTTTACCATTTTGGGGCAATTTGCAAAATGAAACAAAAGTCTCATTCATCTGTAATATAAAACCTACAGTTTGCTGAAGAAGAGGTTGGTAATATCTGTCTTGAAGCTTGAATTAACAGTCCGGCACACAAGGATGAATTAGACTTGCAGTGACAGAAATGAACTGGACATGATTTTGCTGCTCTGCTGTACACCAAGCATGTTAGCATGTCAAGTGCACGTGAAAGGGATGTGCTCTCCTTCTCTACCTCTCTCACGCACAAAATGTCACCATGCATGAAGTATTAGAATACGACTAGCAAAAACTTTATAAGTGATTTATTTGGGGGAAGGGTGTTGCAAACAATACTGGAATGCCCAGATTATTCCCATTATAGAAGCATTTACACTGAATAGTCAAATAAAGGCCTGCACTGAAGTCAGTATAAGATCATGGTGTAAGATCATGAGGCTCAGATTTCTTGTCTGTATGGTTACAATTTATCATCCTCCTTAGCATCAGAGATTAAAAAAAAATGAGAGATTATCCAATGATTTGGTACTGGGGGGACAGGACAGAATGATAACAAAATGGGTCCTATAGGTAAGTCTGGGGAATTATTATTATTATTATTATTATTATTAGCATTTATATCACGCCTTTTCCCTTCAAGAAACCCAAGGCGGTGTACATAATCCTCGTTCTCTCCATTTTATCCTCACAACAACAACCCTGTGAGGTAGGTTGGGCTGAGAGTCTGTGACTGGCCCAAAGTCACCCAGTGGGTTTCCATGGCCAAGTGGGGACTAGAACCCGGATCTCCCGACTCCCAGTCGAACACTTTAGCTACTACACCTGGCTCTTTATGGATTGTAATACCTAAAATAATGAGGGCTTAATATCTCAGCAACACCATGAAGACAATGGAACAGCCTATAGTTACAAAAGTATTTATTGCCAAATCATGGATAAAAGCCTAGAATTTTCAACACTATGATTGTTGCAAAAATGTCAACAGTTCAGGCAGAGAGACATATATATGAAAAAGTAATGGATGTCTCAAAAACAGATGATACTGAGCAAACACATGAAGTGGCCATGCCTCTGCAATGCCTTTAAAACAGAGTGAAATTAGTGTCTTGACACTGTATTTATATGAAGAGATATACTACAAGATCCACTCTCGCTAATAAGATACCAGCATCTCACATAACTTAGATAAAAGCTGGCTGCCTCTATTCCTACTCTGAAAACAATTAGCGCTACAATTTGGTGTCCATGCACACTTCCGGTCAAAGATTAATTTTGCAAACCCTGCTAATGAAGATGATTGCCTGGATCAGACCACCTGCTGCCCATTAGTCTTCTGCCTGCTAAGATGGCAACTCAGCCCAACTACATGGATAAATATAAACTAGAAGTGATATATTAAAAGGAAAGTTTAAAAATAGCTTGTCTGATATTCCTGAATGTGGATACACCTGTGTTCTAATAAATATTTGATCAGCTGCAAATTTATCTTAAGCAAACAATTAAAATTACTTCCAAAGCCACCTGTCTTGTCCCTTTTAAACATTAGAGACTTCAATGGAAAATAAAGGACATATAATTACATAAAAAAATAACTGAACTTTTAAATGTCAATACAATATACAATTTAAGAGTCAATTCTTGTGTAAATGTCAGCTACGGCCCTTTTCTTTTTCTTTATGTTACGTGACTACCTCCTTGACCAGGTTTGAAAGAATGGCATTAGAATTAGAACCACAACATGACTTATCTGATAAATGATGTAAAATAACAACCAATTCCTAAGGCCATGCAACAGTTTGCGACTATAGTTTTGAGAATCATCCATTTTAGTGGGATTACAACAAATTGTAGGACACATAACTGCACATGTTGATTGGATCTAGGGTTATTTTTATTAATTTATTTATATAGCACCATTAATGTACATGGTGCTGTGCATAGTAAAAGAATAAAACAGCAACACCCTGCCACATAGGCTTACGTTCTAATAAAATCATAATAAAACAATAGAGAGGGAAGAGAATGCACCAAATAGGCTCAGGGGACAATAAAACTAACAGTGCAAAAGTAAGAACAAAGTTAAGTTCTAAAAGCTGTAGAAAAAAGAAAAGTTTTCAATTGAGCTTTAAATACAGTAATTCAACTCGTGTTCCTCAAATGCTCTGGAAGAGAATTCAGGCAAAAGGGGCAGCGATAGAAAATGGATGAAGACAAGCAAGAGAAGTACAGACCCTTGGGCGGGTAAGAAACATGTTTTTCGATAAGTGAAGCGCACGAGCGGGGCAATAATGTGAGATGAGAGAAGAAAGATAGGAAGGAGCTAGACTGTAGCAAGCTTTGAAAGTCAACAAGAGAAGCTTATATTGGATTTTGAGGTGAACTGGAAACCAATGAAGAGATTTCAGAAGTGGAGTAACATGATCAGAGCGATGAGCCAAGAAGATGATCTTAGCAATGAATAGAAACCAACAAACTCATGTGAGAAGAAGGAAGGCCAGTCAGAAGAAGGTTACAATAGTCCAGCCGAGAAATAACCAATGCATGAGAAGAGACAGACACATGGAGGAAGGGCGGATGAGGCAATATCTGCTGATGTCCCCCTTTCTCAATCAGTCCCCTGAATAGCTGCTCTTTAGAACAGTGTGAGAGGTGACACTGGGAGTCGTTTCCCCTTCCTCCAAAGGGAGCTTCCACTGGATCTCAAGCCCTTCCACAAATGGAAAGGTGTGAAATCCATGATACATTTACAGAATCGGAAACAAAGTCAATATATATGTGCGATATCTCTCACATACCCACATACTTGTACATCATTTCCGTTGGTGAGCAATGTTTGAGTTCAGCTTTAAAACAATGGCATTCCGTCTTTGAAATATGCATGTGTGTGTACATGTTTTCAAAACAGAAGCCAGATCAATCAATTAATCAATCAATTAATCAATCAATCACAAAAGAAAAAAAACCACTATATTACATCATTGAAATAGTATATGACTGTAAGAGGCCCACAGCAGTTATTCATTCCACTCTTTTCATTAATTTATTTAAGATAACAAAATTGATCCCTGCAGGTTTGTAACAGCTCTCATGCCAGGGAAATAAATAACCACAGCTTCCCCTCCCCCCCGGAATAGGATTGTTCACTGTATTCTAAATTTATTTAATTTAAAATGTATAGCGTTGGACTGTTTCTTGTCCATGTTGATGATCATCTGGAGGCTCATTACATTTCCAAACATTTCATAGAATCATAGAATAGCAGAGTTGGAAGGGGCCTACAAGGCCATCTAGTCCAACACCCTGCTCAATGCAGGGGCTTGGACTCAATTCATATACCTTCCTACCAAACATACATTTCTCTTCCCTATTTGGGGAAAAAAGAGAAAGAATCCAGGTCAATTTCTACTATGGATATATGGGTAACCACATGCAAAGGTTACACATTTTTAACTATAAAAGAAAATGCTCCACACATTTATGGAATCCCTGGTGAATGATGTATACAAAGCACTTTACTGATCCTAGAAAGGAATGGGTAAGCCCCAGTGCTCAAGGAACTCCATGTAAGCTAGATGGTTCCTTGTGTGTCTTGTTTAAGATTTTTAAGCAAAATTAATTCATGCACACAGCAGTCATGTGTTTATTTGGAAGGAAGACCTTCTGAATTCAATGGGATGTACTCCCAATGAAAATGAATAGGATTGCAGTCTGGCAGCCCAATCACATGCTGTTTTATTTGGCAGTAAATTCCACTAGTCTGGTTCACATGTAACAATAACCCAGATTATTATTATTATTTTAAAATAAATAAACCTGGGTATCATGATCAAGGTAACATACTAGTGCACACTGCACAATTGCTCCCACTGTAAGCAGAATGGCTAAACAAACGTCACAACATCTGTCCATAGTTTGGTTAGCATTACATGTGAACCAGGAATTCTGGCTTGTTTTCATCCCAATGGTGATTATAGGTGGTAAAGAGAATTTTATTAGTATTTTATTACAAACTGTGTTATGTGAAGGAGACAAATATTAATGCTGTAACCCTGGCAACATACACGATTGACAGACCGTATTCCCACCGAGAGCTTTCTACTGTCTCCCCAAACGCATTTGATAGCCTTGCCCATGTAGGCCCTGATTCAACCACAATGGAGGATTTCTCAAAGTTCGTTTCCTAATACTCAATGAATGCAAAGTAGAAGAAAAAATAATAATATATGCATTGAGAGAAAAGTGTATGCATGTTCTCAGGCAAGCTATGAGAAACTGAACTAATAATGCTGTATCTTCCTAAGATGCAAACAAGAGTTAAGCCTAACTATCGCCTGGGTTGTAAATTGGAAAACACAATTATTGTAGCATTTAAAGCAGCTTGGGTGGAGAACATCAGGAGGGAAGGATGACAACTAGTTATTTTTGGAATGAAGAAAGTACTACAATTAGACCAAGGCAATGGAAAGGCAATCACATGGCACACAATAAAGCGCACAGTGTATATCTCCCCATGCCTCCCTCCAACTTCATTAAGTTTTCAAAACAAAAAAGGCCCTCTTGAATCTCCCTCTTGATTTCACATTATTGGACTCCTCAGAAAAGCTGCAGGGCAAAGTTTTGCCAAAGCTTAATTTTGCCCATGCAACCGGCTAGTAAGATATAAGTTTATTGGTTCAACAGAGAGAGTCGTAGCAAAAAGTCGTAGCAAAAAATAGTATTTTTCACAAATACAATAAAAATCAACAAATATGACAGCTATTAAAAAGAATACTAGCAGCTTATAAAGTAATGAAAGCTAAGCAAGCCTTATATGAAAGACACACCCTACAGTTTATATATGGATATAGATTTAGACTCTCCTTTGCAGTCTGCTGCATTTTTCAAAACCTTTACAAAGTCATGTCTGAAGGGAGAAAAATGGCTCAAGCAGTAGGCACCTCGAAAAACAAATTGCTTTTATGAAATGGTCTTTTTATTTTGGATTATTTCTTAATGAAATTTCCCAAGTACTGGCTGTGATTCTCAGCATCGTTTTGCTTAGAAGCCATACAAGGAGAGATCAATAGACCCAGTTCCCTTGTGCTTGCACTAGGGTTGCCTTCCAGCTCAAAAATGAAATGTTCATCCATTAGAGAGATAGATTTTTCTCTATATGTTTCCCTTCTGCTCTGGCTTAATCTGTTCCTCTGACTAGAATTTATTTGCCAAATCAACACCAACAAATAAACATTCATCAAACCAAGCTCTTTGGTAATATTTTATGTCCCATGGATTCTTATTGCATAGCCTCTGCTAAGAATAATAACAGTACTAATAATTTTACATTAGGGAAATGCAGTACCACAGATTTGCAAACCTACATCCAGAGTCCTTTCTGTGGCAAAGGCAAGGTCTGCCGCTTGAGACAATGGTCCAAGATTTACAGACCTATGCACAGTCATTTCAAGTAAATATTTTGCAAACTTCAAAAGGAAAGGCAACGTTTTCTTTGCAGAAGGTTTGGTTCCCACTTCTACTTCAGAATAAAGTACCTGGAGTGCCAAAGGTTTTTACATCGCTAGCAATGCTGACAGGCCAATCTGGCTAGCGACACTATGTGCAAAGAAGCAACCTTCCATGCAAGAGATGGAGAAACGCATGCAGAAATGCCACTCTCTGATCCGAATCTGGAGGTGAGCATACCAAAGGTTAAAATTCCACCAATCAGCAGTTTTGGAATGAAAATAAGGGCCTGGATTCGGCCCTGCCCTCCACTCCACCTTCCCCTTGACAATGATTTTAACTATCTTGAAAGGGATCGGTGTGTTCAGCCCTAGTTGCTGTACACATGCTCCACTGAAACAGAGCACTTACATTTATGGCATCTAAAACGTAGACATGTGGAACATTTAAATGCCAGAGACATTACAGTGATTTCCCCCTTGAAACTACAATAAGCTGAAATCCAAAGTAGTTGAATGTTATCCCAACATTTTAGAAATTGGGCTTAGCATCAGGCAAAACGATGCCAGAAAATGGTACAAAAATATATCTTTGAATGGAGTTAAAAAGCAAACAAAAACTCCTTTCACTCTCTGTGGAAGATAGCACAAGATTCAAGATGTTTTTGGTGTGTAAATGTAAGTATATACTTGCTTGAAATTAAGCCCCACTGAAATCAAGAAAATGAACTCCTAAGGAAACATGGTGCGTCTAGGGCTGCTGCAATGTGAGAGAGAAAAAAGGAGGGGTGCAGGAGGAACCAAGGTTGGAGTTCTTGAACAGCAACAAAAGAGAATTATGTGGCTGTGAGATCAGGATTCTAAACTGATAATTTGGCAACACTTTTCAATGATGGCAGCAGCTGCGTTGGGCCTTTCTCACTCCCCATCTCACTCCCCTCATACTCTCTTTTCTTGGAACTGCCTTTGTCCATTTGTGGAGTCATAATGCCTTTCCTTCTGCATACTGAGAGCAGGATTGGACCCCACAACCCCTAAACATTCAGGGAAGTTCAGCAGTGGACCAAGACATCTAGGGAAACAGTTTCTTGGAAATCTTCAAAGAGGAGGTTGGAGGAGGGGAGTGACAAGAGATTCTTTTGGTGTAGGAATAGGACACCCTCAGTCCCTTCCTAAACTACATGGCTTTATATCTCCTCCCAAGAGCAGTCAGCTCCACAGGCTCTGGAAATCTGTGAATATCCTGAGTGCAAGACATATAAAGGCAATTTCATATTCACTACTTCAGACCTAATTTGGCTAGACCATTGAGTCAAGTGTGTTGATGCTACATTTTAGGATTGGTAGTTTGAAATGCTCTTTTATTCCCTCTCGCAGCGCCAACATCCATATTTTGCTATACAATGCAGAGGCTAAAGGAAGCATCTCGAAGGAAGGGGGAGCTGAACATTTCAGGCAAGTGAAGTTCTCGCTTTCTATTAGGACTCCCTTCCATCCCTGTCTGAATACAGTTGTGATGAGAGGGTTGATATGGCAACCAAGCCTCCTCTGTGCACCTTGTTGGACTGCAAACTCTCACATCCTTCATAAAGAAACAGGAGAGGCTGCTCAGCAATTCATTGTCTATGTTCCTGCTTGTCCCCTACTGCTACCACTACTATTTGTTCTTCTTCCTGTTGTTGGGCTGCCTCACTGGATTTGTCCTCTGGCTTGGGATTGGCTTTTTCCGCTCACTCCCTCTGACTAGACCAGGGGTGGGTAAAATGCCAGCCTATTTTGTAGCTTCACCTCTCCTCAAAATGCTGCTGTAATTCAGCAGTGCAGCAGCAAAAACACATTTCCCTGGACTAGGGTCCTAGTCCAGCCTCCTCCTGGGATGTAATAATAATAATAATAATAATAATAATAATAATAATAATAATAATAATTTATTTATTTAGTTGTTACCCGCCTCTCCCTCTGGATCGAGGTGGGGTACAACACAAATAAAACACCATAAAATACATGTAACTTCTGGCCTGTCCACATGCCATTCCAAATCTGGTTCTGTCATACCCAAGCCTGCAAGGAGCCTCGTACTGGCTTGGTTGCAGAGACTGGCTAGCACAGAAAGCATAGCTAACCAACTGCTACTTTTTTCACTTGTAAGGACAAGACAAATAGACGGATGAAAGACACACACACACAAAGAGTGAGGAGCAAACGCCTTGCTTTCTCTGTGACTTATTCTTTCAGAATTATCCCTGCCAGAGGGCATCGTCATTGTAATGCATTTCCTTATCCTGTAGCTACCAGATAAATACACACGGAAGATAAAGAACTGGAAAAGAAATGACAGATCCTTTTAATGAGCTTTCACTTTATTACATTTGAAATGGAAAACCAAGCCTGCCTGTTCTTGGGCTGAGGACACAAACAGAGAAATTAATGAGGATACTGAAATCCCTCCACATACATTCATCTACTTCCAAACTGGCAAGACGCTGGTTTTACCTAACAGCTTTCCTATTATTGATTGGCCCAACAAAGGCAACAGTGAAATCTTTAGACTTGATTACACAATGAAATCTTTTGGTGATTTGGGAGCTTATTTTTTCCAATTAAACTTGGTAGCAGTAAACAAGCTCCCCAGATATAACTAATGATAAGATGGGACAATCCCTTTTGTCAGGAAGTCTAAAAAACAAGTCAGTGCACAACTGGCTTATTGCAAATCATCCTTAACGGCATCTCACAATTATTCATAAGGATTATTCAGTACTCCTGGATACAGAAGAGGAAGCAACTCTAGAAGGGGAAGGATATGTCTGAATTTTTATTTATTTTATAAAACTATACCAGACATGCCAGATTTTACCACATCTACTCTCGAATAAGCTTTTGTTGTTTGAAAACTGCTTTGAGTAGGAGTTTGAAGTGAAGAGCTACTGAAGTGGCTACTAGGAGGAGGGCTTTGTCTGCTGTGGCACCCCGGCTGTGGAATGAGCTCCCCAGAGAGGTTCGCTTGGTGCCTACAGTGTACTCCTTTCGTCGCCAGCTGAAGACCTTATTTTCTTAGCATTTTAACACTTAATTTAACTTAAATTTAAACTTTGCTGTTTTAATTCTATATTTTAACCTATATCAATTTTTGCTGTGTGGTTTTAATCCTGGTTGTGCTTTTTAAAATTGTATTTTGTATTCATGTTTTTAAATTGTTGGTTGTTTTTATGCTTTTTATGGTTTTAATTTTTGTGAATTGCCCAGAGAGCTTCAGCTATTGGGTGGTATAAAAATGTAATAAATAAATAAATAAATGAGCCAAGGCCTCGGATCCAACCCCATGACGTGACCAGCTATCAAGTCCTATTGCTACAGATACCACTCCGTGTGCCTTTTTTCCATTTTTTAATGGCAACTGGGGGGAAAGGCACAACAATAGTAAATAGGACAGGATTCAGCAAAGGGACCACTGAAACAGTGACTGCTTAGTAATCAAGCATATCTAATACAGATAAATAGTTATATTTATATCTGACCCCTGTTTAGTTATCTCCATCCCAGGTTTGATCCCACCAGGAATTTAGATAAACTAAAGAATGAAAAGAATTAACTTCTTTCTCTTTGGACCCAATAGACTGAAGCTTACTCCAGGATGGAAGTCAACAATGTATGTATTTCAGAATCCCCCCAACCATTCCCATCAAGACATAAGACAATACTTAAAAGTGATCTTGGCTAAGCCATCTCTATGGATGTTCAAGAAACAAGGAAGGAAGACCTTATGATCTACAATGTGCTGTGGACTGCAATTTAGGAGACTGTTGGTATCCAGAATTAGAAGTGACCATACAGAAATAACATGTTTGGATTGGCAGTAATGGCTATTAAGATTATTTAAAGGGAGACATGAAATTGACTGAGTTGCAAAACAAGAATTTGATCTTATCTGCAATAGGGATAGACAAAAAAAAACCACCACCTGCTCCCACCCCACCCCTGCTTGCTGGACCCACACCACTTACCCGACCTTGGTGGGCATGCTGGACAAGCCACCAAATGGTCTGTAGGCACCCGGCGAGCAGCACACAATGTCCCTTCCTCCCCACAAATGCCATTTTGCGGGAAATGGTGAAGCTTTTTCGATAAATCCCCATTTTGTGCAAAATGGCAGTCATAAATATACCATTAACACCTGCAATTCTGTGTAAATAGCCCTATTTACGAATGCGATTTGTGCAAAATGGGGGTTTATGGAAAGAGCTTACCCACAGTTTTTCGCAAAATGGTAGCTTGTTGGTAAATGGGGATCTTCATGCTTGCTGACTCGGCAGGAGCTGAGTTGGACAAGCATAGGGGTCCGCAGACTGGTGTCTGGGGGGCTAAGCTGGCGGAAGCTCACTGAGATCAAGCCCCAATTGGATATTCTCCAACATCCTGAATCTACAGTGATGAATGTGGACAATTCTGCCGGCCTGCTTCCTACATGATACGTGAACATATGGTGATAGTATTCGTTTCTAATTAATAACAGCCTAATTTTAAAAAGAGGAGCACAATAAAGTATTATTTTATAAATTAGCATTTTCTCTGACTGAAGCCTAGATAACCAAACTCCTAGGTTAGCCCAAAATAAGGAGGGAAAACAAACACATCCCAGAACAAGATGATTTTCCTCAGTTCAAAAGCCCCATGCGGCGTGTGTATGTGTGTGTGTGTGTATATACATATATATATATATATATATATAAATTCCTCCCTGTAATGAATGGTATAAATCAAAAGAATTCAAAAGAATTAAATTCCCAGTGGTCTGTTACTCAATTAGAGAATACTGTAGAAGCGTTGTGATCCGTGGCTGCAATTGTAAAGTCATTAAATTTTCTTGTTGTTTCGTGTTTGCTGTCACCCCCCTCTTCCTTTCTTGATGCTTCATTAGCCCTGAATATCAGTGGCAAATGTTTTGCAGTGGTTGCACTTAATTCCAGAAGAACAAGAACACAGACCCACCTGGAGTTTTATCATTTAAATTCCAATATAAGCAGGTAGAAGTCTTGTGAACGATGATGTACACCTGATGCCTCATTCAACCAGAGCATGAAAACGGACAAGACGCTTAGGATTAAAGCATATAATCAATTGGGGTGATCATTTGATTCACCAATTGCAGATTGAAAATATTGTACATCTTTTTAATTGGGGTTCAAATGGATACAACCTTTGTATAAAGGTATACGGTGCTGAAGGCATGATTGCAAACGATCTATGTAAATTTTTGACACATGAAATATTTTCAAAAGATCATAAATAACGTTTTTAATTGATTTAAGACAGTAAAATGGGCTAAATAAAATGGTTTTTTGAAAGTGTTGAGAAAGCCTGAGCAGATTGTTTCGAACTAGCTGGTGACTGGATAATAGGGATCTGCTGAAGTCTTTTGGGTATAAAACCAAGTGGGGTGAAGTCGCCTGGGCCTTGACTTGCTTTTGTTTTGCCCTGTGTAAGGTTTGCCATCCCCGTAGTAACCTATGGCTGCAAGAGCTGGACCATAAGGAAAGCTGCAGCCAGGAAATCAGAAGACATTTATTTCTGGGGAGGAGAGCAATGACAAAACTTGATAAAATAGTTAAGAGCAGAGACACCACACTGACAACAAAGGTCCGCATAGTTAAAGCAATGGTATTCCCCGTAGTAACCTATGGCTGCGAGAGCTGGACCATAAGGAAAGCTGAGCGAAGGAAGATAGATGCTTTTGACTGTGGTGTTGGAGGAAAATTCTGAGAGTGCCTTGGACTGCAAGAAGATCAAACCAGTCCATACTCCAGGAAATAAAGCCAGACTGCTCACTTGAGGGAATGGTATTAAAGGCAAAACTGAAGTACTTTGGCCACATAATGAGAAGACAGGACACCCTAGAGAAGAGGCTGATGCTAGGGAAAGTGGAAGGCAAAAGGAAGAGGGGCCGACCAAGGGCAAGATGGATGGATGATATTCTGGAGGTGACAGACCTGACCTTGGGGGAGCTAGGGGTGGCAACAGCCAACAGAAAGCTCTGGCGTGGGCTGGTCCATGAAGTCACGAAGAGTCGGAAACGACTGAACGAATAAACAACAACAACAACAAAGGTTTGCTTTGGGGAGGTTCGCTTTGGTGGATCCTGTTCTACTGAACACCCATGCCGCTGGTACGTATAGACAGGTTTAGATATTTTTAGTGTTTTGCCTGTAAGTAGTGTTGCCAAATATTGCTCTGTTTCTTTATGTTATCCCTCTTCCCTTTCTGAAAATAAACTTACCACCTATAGTATGTGAATGTGTGCTTGATTCCAATTAGCTTTTACTAAGCGACTGTTTAATGTTTCAGGCCTAGGTCTTTGAAATAGAGGGTGCTAGTTTATGCCCTTGGGCCTTAGGGGTGTCCTGTAAGATCTGAGAGTCAGGCTGACTTGGAAGTAAGGGGTGGTGGCAGCCTACCTTGCTCAATTGGTGTTCAATCTCCACACCTTTTGTTCCTGTCTACATGCGGGGAATTAGGATACCCGCTCCATTCACAGATAATAATGGATGGTGTTCTGAAAATGAAAATAATGAAGCAATCTATATAGCAGGGAGAAGCAACCTAGTGCCCTCCAGATTTCTTGGATGATAACTCCCATCATCCCTAGTCATCATGGACAATGGTTAGAAATTATGGGAGTTGTAGTCCAAAACATCTGGAGGGCTCCCTGAAGCCCTCCGAATGTTATTGGATTACAACTCCTACAATCTCTGAGCACTGGCCTTACTGGTTGGGGCTGATGGGAGTTGGAGTCCAAGAACATTTGGCAGGCTGCGGATTCCCTACCCATGGTTATATAGGCAAGCCTGAACAGAAAGTGGCAGCTGGAAAGTGTGCAGAACATCACAGCTCATTATCATGTAGTTTCCTTTGCTCTTCTCCAAGCACAATCACAGACTGCTGGTAAAGGTCATTTCATTTATCATCTCAAGCAAGTGCACTCACTCATGGTCTCTATTATTGTTGATCCCCCTGACCCAAGCCGCAGTATATTCTGTGCTTTACAACTCTTTCACATCAGTTACACAGATAACCCGTAAGATGGAAAAATTACACTGGAACACTATCAATCCTCAATATTACCAAGGCAACAGCTCTAGAATATGGGTACCAGGGAGAGAGAAATTTTGTGCTACGAAAGACTACTGTAAAAATGGCCGTAATTTATACGTTTCCAGGGCAGCTTATCACCAATCAGCGGTGGGAGGGGGAGAATTAGAAATGATATTATCTCTCTCTAAGAACTCTCCCACTTGCTTCTACCCCCCACCCCCACCCCCAAAAAAGGTACTGGGAGTTCTACATAGAAAAGGCAGGAGGAATCCTCAGGGAAAGCAAAAAAGGTTCCTGCTCTCTTGAGTTGCCAAAGACAGAAGTATTCACTCAGTCATTTCATTTGTGGCAATTCTGTAGAGCAAGAGTCAGGAACATATTTCAACCTCAGGGCTACATTTGCTCTGGCCATCCCACTCTGCCTCTCCCCACACTATATGCCACCACCCCTGATACAGATGCTATGTCATGTGTGGGGGTAGTTTTCTGGGAGGGAAAGTTCAGGTCAGCAGAAGCACTGCTCGGTGGAGCTGACGGAAAAGGCAAGGAACCACCGCCTTAACTACTGTGAACCGCCCAGAGAGCTCCGGCTATTGGGTGGTATAGAAATGTAATAAATAAATTAATAAATAAATCTCCTAACAGAACCAGCTCTTGGGGGGAGGGGTTTGGGGGAGGGGCCTCAGTAGGTGAACAAATATAAAGAGGCAGACATCAAATCAAAAAGGTGACATGTGTTAAACAAACATGGCATAACAACCTAGCTTTTATTTATTTATTTACTATAAATACCGCTCCCCATTCAAAATTTCAGAGCAGTGCACAAGATAAAATAAAACACATTGAAAACAGATTTTTAAAGAAGCAAAATGTAAAGTGAACCATGGCTGGTCATCAAGGGAAGGCTTCCTGAAACAACAACGTTTTCAAGAGGTGCTGAAAGGAATACAAAGCAGGTGCCTGCCTGACCTCCAGAGGCAGGGAGTTTCATAGGAGGGGGCTACCACGCTGAAGGCTCTGTTAAGTTCAGTAGAGGGAGGGAGTCCTAATAGAGGCAGGAATCCACTGGGGGGGGAGCTCTTCCTGCATGCTTGGGCAAAACAGACTGAGAAGCTGGGTGATGTGCACTTCTCCAAGCTCATTTGTGTTGTATTAATTTTCAAAACATACAGAAACCGTAGCTATTTCTTTGGGTTGCTATAATTCTAAATATTCAGCAGCATTCTCATATGCCTTATTTATTCTGGGGGCACGGGGAATCAAGTCAGAAAGCATTCAATCCTCTAGAAAAGGAAGGGCAGAATGCAATAACTTCCCAAAGCCATAAGAACAACAAGAAAACTCTAAATGTTAACATTTGGTTTGGTTGACCCCGACACAAAGATTTAATTCATAAGATCAAGAGCCACTGAGTTCATTCCTTCTCGTGAGAATCAGAATTTGAAGCTAAAACACAGGAATAGGTAATGTAAAGGAAAACAATTAATAACATTTACATCCCAGGAGTTCAAGGCAGTATTCATGGGACTTTATCCTCATAGCAAACCTGTAAGGTAGGTTAGGCTGAGAGATAGTGATTTCTCCAAGGCCACTCAGTGAGCTACATAGCTGAGCTTCATACCTGAACTGAACCAGCCGATCCAACTCCAAGAAATGTCTGTAAATGACACTGCAAAGGCTAGCACCAGCACAAGAACATAATATCAAAATAAGCCCCTGGAATTTTGTGTAGGACTGGTTATCACTGAGATGTAGGCACAAAAGTCTTTTGGCAATTCCATAATCAATCAGGCAATCACCGAACAATCTGGAATTAATTATCACTGGTCCAGCAGATGCATGACACTGGCTCTTTTAAAGATCTATGGCTTCAGACAAGTCTGGAAGATGTTGTCTCCAAGCCAGCTGCCCCTATTCTGTCTCTATTATAATGTTTTATTGCTATAATTTTATTGGTATTTTATTTTTAGTTAATTGCAACTTACTTGAGAGCAACTGTTCTCAAAGCAGCTGTACATTTGCCAGATAAATACATAAATATTGAGCATTCTAAGGTTGAAGCATATTAAAAGTGAAGTAAAGCATCTTTGAAAAGTTAGGGACTCTAAAGAGTTTGCATAAAAAGACACCTTTCGTTGCTTTCTGCTAGATGCTGCACGATCAACTCAAGGTCCACAGTGGACTGAGAAATGCCACAGTGGACTCCAGCTCTTATGTTATGAAGCAGCCCCCAATGCTGTAAATTGATGTCAGTCTTGTGCTATATTTATAATTCTTATAATAAGAGTATTACTATGGAGAATATATCCTGACCCTGTTGTTGCTAGGTAAGCAATGTTTTCCATATTCCTGATAGTGTTGCTCTGAATTAAGACTCACAGCCGCATGAAGACTTCACTCTTATATCCAAGAAGGCCCAGAGTGCAAAGGAATTACCCATCTTCAGAGAAGCCAATCCCCACAAACGGTGAATGCGTCACTGATTATATTGTATTTTTGGACTGGACACCTAAAACAATCATTCATGCAAGGGTATGCATGGATGGGGACAGGGGACAGGGAACAAAGCTCAGCATTAAAACATGTGATTTGCATGCAGGAGATCCCAAGTTTGATCTTCCCTGCCAGGTAAGTATTTCTTTTCTTTTCTTTTTCTTTTTTTAACCACAAAACCATAATTTTAACCACAAATTATGCAGTTGAGTTTCCCGAATTTCGGGGAAATCACAGGGGTCAGCACACTTGCGGTGCAATGGATGAGCCTCACCCTGGGAAAACCACCTTCATGATCATGGAGAAGATCCCAAGTTTAATCCCAGGCGTCTCCAGTTAAAAATAAGATCCAGCAGCAGGTAATGGGAAACAACACTTCCTGCCTGAGATCTTGCAGAGCCATTGACTGTCAAAGTAGAGAACACTGGGATAGATGCACAAACCGTCTGTTCTCTAATAATTGGTGTTCCGAGGCATACTGTCTGTCTGTCTCTGATACTAGAGATAACATATAGTTATCAGGACCAGTAGCCACTGACAGCCTTATCCTCCATGAATTGGTCTAAACCCCTTTTAAAGCCATCACTACCATCTTGTGGTGACTTCTACGCTTTAACTATGTGATGTGCGAAGAAGTACTTCCTTTTATCTGTCCTGATTCTCCCACCATTCCACTTCATTGAAAGGACCTGGATGACTCCAGGTTCTAGTATTATGAGATACAATTATGCATGGTATAGAGAGAGTGGATAGGGAGAAGCTTTCTTTCCAATTCGCCTTCACCACAACCTACATAATTTTATACACCTCTGTCATATCTCCACTCCCTATTTCCTATTTTTCTAAGCTAAAAAGCCCCAAACACTGTAACCTTTTCTTAACAGGGAAGTTTCTCCAGTCCCTTGATTACTTTGGTTGCTATTTTTTTAATAATAATAATAATAATAATAATAATAATTTATTTGTTACCTGCCTCTCCCTCTGGATCGAGGCAGGGTACAACACAAATAAAAACACCATAAAATACATACAACTAATTCAAATGTTTAAAACCAGTGCATCATTAAAAGGAGCACGCCATTAAAAAAGGCATCTTAAAATTCAGCTGGGTAGGCCTGCTGGAAGAGATCAGTCTTTATGGCTTTCTTAAATTCCGGAAGACTGTTAAGTTGAAGAATCTCTCCCGTCAAGGCATTCCACAAACTGGGAGCAGCAGAAGAAAAGGTCCTCTGGGTAATAGCTGTCAGCCTTGTTTTTGTTGGCTGGAGTAAATTCTTCCCAGAGGACCTGAGTGTGCGGGGCGGATTGTACGGGAGAAGGCGATCCCGCAGGTAGCCTGGACCCAAACCATGTAGGGCTTTAAAGGTGATAACCAGCACTTTATACTTCGCCCGGAAAGTAATTGGCAGCCAGTGAAGAGATTTTAAGACTGGTGTGATGTGGTCACCCCTAGGTGTACCAGTGACATCTTCATCTTCTCCAGCTCTAAAATATCTTTTCTTTTTGCAGTGCAGTGACCAGAATTCCAAATGTAATCACATTATTTATTTGTTTAGATTTCTATAACGACTCTATTGGCAGATTTATTTTCAATTCTTTTTTTAATGCTCCCCAACATAGATTTTTCCTCTTTTTATAGCAGCTGCACGCATTTTCATTGTGCTGTCCACCACAACCCCCAAGATTCTTTTTCCTGGCCAGATGCTGCCAGTTCAGACCCCATCACATATACATGAATAGGGAGGGTGGGTTATACTGAACTTGCCCATTGGATGCTCGCTCTCCTAGTCTGAATTATACTATGTAGGGAGGCAGCAAAATTACTTGCCAACAACAGAGGCCAACTGGCTACAAGGAGGCAAGGTGGAAGATGTGGTTCACTGCAGAAAAGAAACAACCAGTCTTGTGTAAGGGCAAGTGTTGTGTCTCTGTAATTAATGATCCAATTGCACCTGACAAAGTGGAATCCTGCCCAGAAAAGCCATTTTGTCAATTAACTGGTTAGCTCTTCAGCTGTCACAAGATTCTCCGCTGATAAAAAGTTGAAAAGAACAAAAGTGATTCAAGGACCAAAACACAACCACTAAGCAGTTCTGCACCAAATAAAAACCAGCCTCTTTTAAAAAAAAATACCTATAAGAATGAGAGGCACTGAACAATATGAAATATGATAAGTAGACGAAGAAGAAGTAAGTAATAAATATTTGAAAATCATTAGCAGTCATTTCTTTGTTGAAGCCCTTGATGCTTTGTGGTATTTAATTGGATGCATAAGCGTAACTCATGCTGAATTCCAACAGTCCTTTGCTTGCCAGTCTTTAAAGTGCATTATTTAATACATTTTTTTAGTCACTCAAGTTAATTTAAATCAATTCATTTCAGAAAGGATAAGCTAGGTTGGAACATTAATAGATGGCAAGCCACAAACTTTTGATTCAAGCAAGATTAAGCACACCAAATTTCCTGATGCAAGGAAAATATTAATACCTGTCTCAGATGACAAACTCTTCACAGATATTATGGCTACTTCAGATTATTAAAGCTTTGAAAAAGAAAAGAAAACTATGGTGTAGCAGCTAAGGTGTTGGACTGGGAGTCGGCGAGATCCAGGTTCTAGTCCCCACTTGGCCATGGAAACCCACTGTGTGACTTTGGGCCAGTCGTGTACTCTCAGCCCAACCTACCTCACGAGGTTGTTGTTGTGAGGATAACATGGAAAGGAGGAGGATTATGTACGCCACCTTGGGTTCCTTGGAGGAAAAAAGGCAGGATATAAATGTAATAAATAAATTTAATAATAATAAATAATAAATAATGTAGGATCCCAGCTCATACAAGGGGAGTAAAACTGTCTACACAGTCCCTGTGGGCTCAGGACCACAAGCAAGAACACACATTTCACACTACTACGAATTTTGGGTCTCTACGTGTATTCATATGCTATAATGAAGGAAAAATATCCCATACCAAAATCACAAAACGCAAAGCCTATTGCTGTATCAATTGTACATGCCTATGGGATGAATGTGAATAAAGAAAATCCAGAATAAATAGCCTGATCATGCCAGGGAGCATCAGAAAACTTCAAATTTACCTATAGCACCTTCTATCTGTGTGCCTATGCCGTCTTACCTCCTGTTTTAAAATTGTAAGCTCCTAGCGGCAAGACTAGTCTTTTATTAGAATCATAGAATAGTAGAGTTGGTATGGTAGGAACCTATATGGCCATCGAGTCCAACCCCCTGCTCAATGCAGGAATCCACCTTAAAGCATCCGTGACAGCTGGTTGTCCATCTGCCTCTTGAAGGCCTCTAGTGTGGGAGAGACCACAACCTTCCTAGGTAACTGGTTCCATTGTCGTACTGCTGTAACAGTCAGGAATTTTTTCCTGATGTCCAGCCGGAATCTGGCTTCCTGTAACTTGAGCCCATTATTCCATGTCCTGCACTCTGGGAGGATCGAGAAGTGATCCTGGCCCTTCTCGATTCTGTCAAGGGGGATGACAGAACCCCCTCTCTCTGTTTGGAATGAATGTATCCTGGCCAGGATCACTTCTCGATCCTCCCAGAGTGCAGGACATGGAATAATGGGCTCAATACTGGCAACCTCCAGGTGTTTTAGACTACCGCTCCCATGATCCCTCACCACTGGCTATGCTGCCTGGGTCCTATGGGAATTATAGTGCATCTGGAGGATATCTGGTTGCCAACCCCTAATTTAGCATATCAGTTAATATAATGACAAGCTCATTATAGGACGTTAAATAAAATTCCTCAGAAATTCCATTAAAACGGAAACTTTTACTCTTGGTCAACATTTGTATCGGTTTTCCCTCCTCCTTGAGAAGCCCACATTTAGAAGTTGTTTATCTACATCATCAAGCTTCATGAATAGGATTTTATTTAAAGCACATTCATAGAATCATAGAATAGCAGAGTTGGAAGGGGCCTACAAGGCCATCGAGTCCAACCCCCTGCTCAATGCAGGAATACACCCTAAAGCATCCCTGACAGATGGCTGTCCAGCTGCCTCTTGAATGCCTCTAGTGTGGGAGAGCCACAACCTCCCTAGGTAACTGATTCCATTGTCGTACTGCTCTAACAGTCAGGAAGTTTTTCCTGATGTCCAGCTGGAATCTGGCTTCCTTTAACTTGAGCCCGTTATTCCATGTCCTGCACTCTGGGAGGATCGAGAAGAAATCCTGGCCCTCCTCTGTGTGACAACCTTTTAAGTATTTGAAGAGTGCTATCATGTCTCCCCTCAATCTTCTCCTTTAAGGATCTACTTAAAGAATACAATTTAGAATAATAATCTTCAAATTCTTTAATAATATATTCCTCCTCTACTTAAATTCTGCTCTGAACAGGGAGAATCAATGCCCTCTCTTTTAACTGCTTAAATTTAAACACTAAAAGTTTCCTACATTGATCGCCAAGCTTGTAATTTCTTCGACTTTGCCAAAGATCCATCAATTTCAGCTGTTTCTAATGAAACTACATCTGCATTATAATATGTTTCATACTGTGCTACTTATGTATGCTTTCTAACTTTGAACTGAAAAAAAACACCAATTTCTTAAAATTTAAAAGGAGAGCCTGATGTGATACTTTCCCTCATGCATACCTTAAAATCTTTCCACATTGTATAAAACTCTACTTCATGGACTATATTAATTTGAAAGAAAAAATGTCTAATGTCATCATTCTTTTCTAAATTTAGCTCTTTTCCCACTATTTATTTATTTATTTATTTATAGATTTATAAGCAGGGATGTTCCAAGACATTTTGGTGTCTGAGTTGAAGGACAAGATTCCATGTACAAAAGCTGAATGGACTGGTATATTAATCTGTCTTCAACACTTATGATGGACACAGGAGTTAAAGGATTAGGAGCAGACAGTGGCACAATATAACTTAAGCTGCAACCCTGTACCTGGGAGTAAATCATATTGAAATCAATGGCACTTACTTCCAAATACACACACATAAGTGTGTGCAGTTAATGTTTATCTCCTATTAGGTTCATTTGCTTGACTTTTAGACATTCTCAAAACACACAGTTAACAATTATGCGCCTGTTCACTGTTACAGTTCAGGCCATTTACTCATCAGCACTTTGTCATCATGACTAGGCTTCATTACACAGACAAAACATCATCATCATCATCATCAATAATAATAAATAATGATTATTATTATTATTATTATTATTATTTAAATGCAAGATTGGCAATCTCCAGAGCAGAATATATACCCAGGAATTGTTTTCAGAATGGTTGCTATTTATATGCAACTTCTTTTGAAATATACAAATATTTAAATAATGGATATAGAGGAGGCTGGTATAAACCTTTCTAAGGAAGAACCAGTTTTCAAAACTAAAACCAAAACGTCAATTTCGCTCTTTTAAGCCATTACAACAAAGAGGTTCAATATAGCAGAATACAGAAATATGCATTTACAGTAATTTGCTTTTACAAATAGTGCATCCTTTTATATACTGCTTTTAGATGATTAATTACTGAGCTTCCTGTTTAGAGAGGAACGTATTAGTCAGCGTGCTGCTATTAACCTGGCATCTTTTGCTTTCAAACATCTTCCATTTGAATAAAAGGAGAGAGGACTTCCCATCCCCTTGGAGAAAGAATTCCTTGCCAATTCATTGGAGTTTTTGAAAATGAACGTTACTGCATGCACTCATGAAGCAATATAGGTTTATGCCATATGATGCCCACCTTACAGAATGCCCGCCACATTGTTATTTGGGAGGCATCAACAGTGACATGTTTTAGGTGCCAATTAAAGACCCATCTCTTTACCCAGGCCTTCCCTGACTGACAGTTTGTTTGTTAACTACAGCATTTGGAGTATTTAGTTTTAATGTTTTTATAAATGTTTTATATATTGTATTTATTATGTTGCATTTTAATATTTACTTTCTAAACTACTTAGAGATGTTTTCAGATATGGTAAGCAATAAATAAATCTATTAAATAAATAAACAGCCTTGGCAGGGGCAGGGGCAGTGGTCCCTGGTCTGTCTCATCAGCCTCAGGATTCAACAACATGGAAGTGACTGTGGCGTACTTGTGTCTTCATGGCTCACATCCTCAGAATCTGAGGAAGGTAACATTACCTCTTCTGGACACAGGGGAGCTGGTCTCTGGGGCCATTCTGGAGAACAAGGTCCTCAGGAGGTGGAAACCTCATGATGCCCCCCTATGTAACCAAGCCCTCTGCCTGATCCATTGACTCAAGAGTCTTGTCTTCTGAGAACAAGGAGTCAGGGTCCTGGACCATGACAGCCACATATGAAAAGATACTACAAGGTCAAGTGTGCCAGACCTTGGGAGGAGGAGTGAAAAACTCGTAATGTTATTGTCACGTCATTCCAAACCTGAACTACTCAAACAACCTTCCACTTAGAATATTTGCTAACTAAGCTTTGTTTAGCAACTGTAACATTTGTATTAACCTTACAGAAATTGGCCTATTTCTTTAATAAATGTCTATTCCAAAATCTTGATTGCATCTATAACAAGTAAGACCCACTTTAATACACTATGCACACATGGGGCATGGATCAAACAACACAAGAACATTAATAGACCTGTTGGTTGAAAAATAAAAGAACCAGCAGCAATTTTGTGACCAGATGCAATTGACAGAATCAATTAAAAACTCATGTGAGCTGCTCTTGCAGTCCATGGACTCCCCACTACCCCATGTATATTGCATGAATACCTAACTCCCATATCTTTAAGTGACATCTGCTCATAATCCTTCTTTTACAAGGGTAAACCCTACAGGGGTGCCAACTTTCACCCCTTCTTTCTGATTTATCCTGGAACATTTGCTAGTTGTTTCTGATGCAATCAACAGTTTGTATTGGGTGAAGGGATGGCAAATGCAAACTGGCCTCATAGGCAGATAATGCACTAGCTTTTGTTTCCAATCCAGTCAAAACAAAAGTTGCTTTAAAACTTCCTTGGACCCGGAAAATCTTAGTAACTACAGGCCGGTAGCAAATGTTCCATTCCTGGGCAAGGTCCTTGAGCAGGTGGTGGCGGGCCAGCTCCAGACACTCTTGGATGAGACTGATTATCTGGATCCATTTCAGTCGGGTTTCAGGCCCGGCTTTGGCACGGAAACAGCCTTGGTCGCCCTGTATGATGACCTATGTCAGGAGAAGGACAGGGGGAGTGTGACTTTGTTGATTCTCCTTGATCTCTCAGCGGCTTTCGATACCATCGACCATGGTATCCTTCTGGAATGTCTGGCTGAGTTGGGAGTGGGGGGCACTGCATTGCAGTGGTTCCGCTCCTACTTAGCAGGACGGCTCCAGAAGGTGGTGCTTGGGGGACATTGCTCGGCCCCGTGGACTCTTCAGTATGGAGTTCCGCAGGGATCGGTCTTGTCCCCCATGCTGTTTAACATGTACATGAAACCGTTGGGTGCGGTCATCCGGAGTTTTGGAGTGCGCTGTCATCAGTACGCTGACGACACGCAGCTCTACTGCTCCTTTTCATCCTCATCAGGTGTGGCTGTGGATGTGCTGAACCGGTGCTTGGCTGCGACAATGGACTGGATGAGGGCTAATAAACTGAAGCTCAATCCAGACAAGACTGAGATGCTGCGGGTGGGTGGTTCCTCTGATCGGATGGGGGGTGTTCAACCGGTTCTGGATGGGGTTGCACTCCCCCTGAAGGAGCAGGTTCGTAGCTTGGGGGTTCTCCTAGAACCATCTTTGTCACTTGAGGCTCAGGTGGCCTCGGTGGCACGGAGTGCTTTCTACCAACTTCGGTTGGTGGCCCAGCTACGCCCCTATCTGGACAGGGATAACCTAGCTTCAGTTGTCCATACTCTGGTAACTTCCAAATTAGATTACTGCAATGCCCTCTACATGGGGCTGCCTTTGAAGACGGTCCGGAAGCTGCAGCTTGTGCAAAATGCGGCGGCCAGATTGATAGCTGGAACAGGGAGGTTTGAGCATGTAACACCGATTCTGGCCCGCTTGCATTGGCTGCCTATATGTTTCCGAGCCCAATTCAAGGTGCTGGTCTTAACCTATAAAGCCCTACATGGCTTGGGACCACAATACCTGATGGAACGCCTCTCCCGACATGAACCTACCCGTACACTGCGCTCAACATCTAAGGTCCTCCTCCGAGTGCCTACTCCAAGGGAAGCTCGGAGGATGGCAACAAGGGAGAGGGCCTTTTCAGTGGTGGCCCCCCGACTGTGGAATGATCTCCCCGATGAGGCTCGCCTGGCGCCAACATTGTTATCTTTTCGGCGCCAGGTCAAGACTTTTCTCTTCTCCCAGGCATTTTTAACAGCATTTTAACAGCATTTAACAACGTTAAGTTTGTTTTTAATGGACCCCACAATTGTTGTTTTTAAATGGATACTGTTGTTTTTATACTGTTTTTATGTGTGTGTGTGTGTTTTTAAATTGTATACTTTTAATGTTTACTATTTTTAAATGTTGTAAACCGCCCAGAGAGCTTCGGCTGTGGGGCGGTATATAAATGTAATTAAATAAATAAATAAATAAATAAATAAATAAAAGCCTTGATCCAAGAATTCAGCTATATATCGGGCTGTTCCATTTAATTAGAACTATTCACGTCTCATATCCTTGGACTTGCACTTCCCTAGGGAGTTATTTTCTGCATGTCAATTTAATTAGTGTCCTGAGGCCCTTGCTTTTTGGGGAATAATAGTACCAAAAGTATTCCAACAATGGTGTTGTTGAATTTGGACAGAACTTTACATAACATCAAAAACAGGTAGACCCCAATCCAACTCAGTTTGTTGGGCAAAAGTGCTAAAAAAATAATTTTCTTCCTTTTTTGTTGTATGTGTTGAGGGCCGTCTGCCTCCATGGGAACAACCCAATTGTGTCATTCTGCTAGCGCAAATGGCATTGCACTAGAAGAAATAAGTTCCGAACTATGTGCAAGATGAAAATTCAACTAAAGTTATGATTGCACAACTGCAGTTGCACAATTGCTTGTGCAAGCACTTGAGCAACTGGTGGCACAAGCAGAATGCAGAGCACCTGTGCAATGGAAAGATTCAGCAGAGCTCTACTAGCATTATTTGAATTTTCAGAATTGGACAGGATTACCGTATTTCTTCGATTCTAAGACGCACTTTTTTCCCTAAAGTAACAGCTCTAAAAATTGGGTGCGCCTTAGATTCGATGGCGCCTTAGAATCGAAGAAATACGGTAATTACATTTGTCGAGTCTGCAGCGGGACAGGCGGAGAAAGAGGGTAGGGGGTGAAGAGAGAGAGAGAGAGAAGGGAGTGGAGAGAGAAGCAGGGGGGGAAGAGGGGCAACGTCTCGGAGCATCTCAAACGTTGCCGCCGGGAGCCGGCTGGGAGGGACCCCAGCTCCGGCAGGCCAGCGAGCTTCCAAAGAGCTCGGCCTCGCCTCTGTTAAGGAGATGGGAAGCGGAAGAATCACCTGAGCAGCGCTGGTTGGGCTCGCCCGCCCACCCCCTCCCGTCCGTGTGAATGGTGCAGACCAGCTTTTGAATGCATGTGTGGCTGTCCGTTCCCAGGCAGGGGACGATTGGTTCCTGCTTCCCATTCATGTAACCTGCCTCTATGCGTGTGCGTGTGGGTGTGCGCACGCGTGTCTGTGTCTCGCTCGCTCCCTGTTCCTCTCCCCCTCCGCTGCGTGTATGTACCGTAAAATTGCTTTGCTGGCTGATTGGAAAAATTTATTTTTTCTTCGAATCAAAGCTTTTTTTCCTGTTGGTGGCACTGAAATTAGTGTGCGCCTTAGATTCGATGGCGTCTTACAATCGAAGAAATACGGTAAATACTGTCCCATGTGCCAAAATCTTTTTTCATGTAAAGTGACATCCTTATGATCTCGGTCAGATGGAAAGGATCCAGAGCACACTTTTCCTTAAAGAAATTTCAATTACCAATTAGGGAAGGAGGTTTCAATTTTTCCAAACTTATTACTTTATCACCAATCATCTATCTTCGCTACATCATGTACCACAACATCCACCCATGCCCTTGGGCTGAATTGCATCCAAACTGACTTTTCACTTCTCTCATGAAGCTTCGCTATTGGATAACATTCCACTGATTATAACATTAAGCAATTGCATTAATGGACATTCCATAACATCACAGTAGTTTAGCCAATGATAGACTTCTAAGAAAGTTTTTCTCTCTTCACATCCCTGGGCATACGTGTGATACAGAGCCCATATGTGTGATGCAAAGAGACCATGAAGAAGAATTATTGATTCCTTGGATTAAGACGCTAGCATGGCAAACTGCCATTATCACCACCACCACCACTATGCTGCTGCTTCACCAAGCTGGGACTGGCTCCATCTTCCTCTCACAGAGTCTGTTACAACAAAGGACTCTCTGAGCAGGAGAGTGAAAAACTGTTTAATGATCTATTTTGTTCCTGCTGATCTTATGTAAGCTGCTCTGGGAGCTGTGTTGGCTGAAGAATAGGATAAAAATGCTTCAAAATAAATAAATAATAAACTGTTTCTTGTGCCCCCTGCAATAAAACCAACCTTTTTGTCTTAGGTCTCACCACTCTTCTTTCCCTTGACCACCAGGACTTTTTTGTTCAGTTAATGACTCCATACAGGGACTAGAAAAATCTCATCTCATGAGTTACACTCTGTAGGCAGACAACCCCACTGCCGTTCTTCTCTTGGAATTAATATTAGGCTCAAAGAAGCTTTCTCTATTATCTCATTGTGAGCTTTGCATTCATGCTAATATAATTTTAATACCTTTTGTCATCCTCTTTACTTTCAGCTGCTCGTGCAGGAATAAATTCAATGTCAAAGTCATATACACCTACAATAGTAATTTGAACTGCAAGTGCACTACAGAAGACCCTAAGTTTATGCTTTTTCTGGTAAAACCATTACGGAAAGAGTACAGAAGAATACGTGGAACACCTTGAGCTCATAGATCTCACTGATGATGAGGTCCATGAGCTTCACTCCATACGTTCCTGAAGGACTTACACTTCAATTTTCTTTAATTCTATTGTTATTGTGCTATATTTAAGTACAGGGGAAATTCAAAAAACAGAATGGCTAAATCTGCAATTGCAAGCATAAACCTAAAGGGAATGAATTAGGAAGGCAAAAGATAATAAACCTTTATAGCCTACCTTATACTATGTTCCAGGTAGGTTCAAACAGGAACAAAAACAATACAATAAATCAAGGGATCTAAAAATAAAAACCGAAACCCTACAGTCTCAGCATAATAGTGCATTATTTTTCTGCAATAGTGCATTATTTTCCCCTTAGTCTCAACACCCTACTGTAATTAAGCCTAAGTTTGTAACTGACGCAGTTTCAAACCTATACCTACTTCCTGGGACTAAGCCCCACTGAACCCAATGGTCTGATTAATGGATTGCACTGCTGATTAATCTCATAGTCTTCCCTCATTTATCCCTGTCTTCATTTCCCTCCCCTTCCTCTATCATCTTTGTTGTGTCTATTTCTTGCCTATAAGCCCTTTTGGGCCGGGACCTGTCCTCTCATCCTTCGTGAAACAGCATGAATATAAGCTAGAATCATAATGATATCATTTGTTATAAATATATACCTTTGCCAACTGATGCTGCACTTCATATATCTGGAAACTACCCGTCCTAGGATTAGGTAGCAAAGCATCACTTGTTAAAATTTGAGTCAATGGACACATCCACAACTACACATACTAGGCTGCACAATAAGAAAAGTAACTTCCCTCTGGTATTTTATTAATTTTACATTGAAGACTAAGTACAAATCCATATAATGCACCCAACTGTTCATAACTTTACTCCAGAAATGCAATACAATAGCCCACTAGTAATCATTAAATAACTGCATTTTACAGATTATCTTGTGTAGTCATGCAAATACTTCCTACATTGTATCCCTTTATTCCGATACATTTAAGCATTTACTTCTAGACACATATGTCCAAGTTCACTATACATGAAATCTTATGCTGGAATCATTGTTCAACTTAGTTAAACTGTGAATAATAGTTGTAAAATATGACAAAACTTTTCCACAGTTCACATAAGCTTACAAATTTCACTGTCCCTCCAGTACTTTCAGGACTGTTACAGGATGGGCCAAAAATACATGGAAGAGGAAAATTGTAGCCAAATATGGGGAAGTCAAAACCACAGTGTTGTTGTTTTTTCAGTATGATGCCTCAAGCAATAAAGTCTAGTACTTGTGGAAAAAAACAATCAAAGTTCCCCTTGAAGAGACAACTTCATTATGTCCTTGTCTACTGCTGCCCAAGCATAATCAAATTGCTTTCAGCAGAACAGCTTAATGTGCTTGTATTTATCTGCACAGCATAGAAGAAAGAACAATTCTGAAGTGCACCACTGCAGCAGTGCAATGTTACATAATGAACCGCCACCCTGGCAGGACCACACTTCCTAAAATTATTTTGGGGGCAAACAATAGGGTTGCTTCCTGGCAGGTTGTAGTCCAAAATACCTGGAGAGCACCAGGTTGCTTAGTTCTGTTCTACACAACTGGAAAAATGCTGGCTTTGTTTTAAAGACCTCTGATCATTTATGAAGACTGGAGAAGTAGATGGTATGCAGAGAGACAACTAGTGATGCAAATTTAGTTCCTAAATCTTCAATAGTGCACACCTGCTGAATCTACTGTGCAACGCAAAACACCATGCAGAGAATCATGCACAGGCAACCCGAGAAAGGCAGAAAATATCAGACATGTAAGCAAATACCAAATCTTGCATACATGTTGCTTTTTCTCAGCTTACGAAGATATATTAGTATGAATGAATGAAATCTTTATTGCTAAAAGCAATAAGCCATCACAATTTAACATAGTTAGAAAAATAAAATACAAGTAAAAAGATGAGCTGTACGTAAATGGAATAAAAAAAATTGTGAACCGCCCAGAGAGCTTCGGCTATTGGGCGGTATAGAAATGTAATAAATAAATAAATAATAAATAAATAATAAATAAATAATTTAAAATAAAATAAACAAGATAAACAAAAATACAAGAATATAAAAATACAAAATCACATTTACTTAAATTAAGAACTCCACTAGAACAACACATTTTAAAAGGGCAAAATCTCCATATTAGTATGTGGTTCTTTGGTGCCAATATATTTGGCTACCACTGCTACAGAATCTTCCCTTCTCTTGTTTCAGAATATGTCAGCTAAATTCTGTTCAGATTCTGCTTTGGAAAGTGGGTCACTTTGCCTTGAGACACTTCAAACATGACCTCTTTCAGCTCAAGTCCAAAGCAAAGACTCACTTTAGAAATCCAAGCCTTCTTATGCCCCCTTACAAAGGAGGAGAGCAGCTATAACTTTCTTACTTTTTGAATGAAATTGGCTGACATATTACCCCTTTCTGATGAGATGGCATATCGAGGCAGTAGCTAAATCCTGTCGTTTCTTCCTGTATAATATTGCCAGGATTCAACCATTTTTGTCTGTCTCTTCTGCCAAGACTCTCGTTCACGCACTGGTTATCTCTCGGTTGGACTACTGCAACCTTCTTCTCTCTGGCCTTCCTTCGTCTCACATCAGTCCGCTGGTCTCTGTTCACCACTCTGCCGCTAAGATCATCTTCTTGGCCCGCCGCTCTGACCATGTCACTCCACTTTTGAAATCTCTTCATTGGCTTCCAATTCACTCCAGAATCCAATATAAACTTCTCCTGTTGACCTTCAAAGCTTTCCACGGCCTAGCTCCTGCCTATCTCTCCTCTCTCATCTCACACTGTTGCCCCGCTCGTGCTCTCCGCTCCTCTGATGCCATGCTTCTTCGCCTGCCCAAGGACCTCTACTTCCCTTACTCGGCTTCGTCCTTTTTCTTCTGCTGCCCTTACGCCTGGAACGCTCCTCCAGAACACTTGAGAACTACAAACTCAATCACAGCTTTTAAAACTCAGCTAAAAACTTTTCTGTTCCCTATAGCTTTTAAATATTGAGTTTGTTCTGACTCTATACTGTTTAGCTTCACCCTACCCAGTGCCTGTTTACACTTCCCTGTGCCTGTTTGCATTCTCTTTCCCTCCTTATTGTTTACTACAACTTTATTAGATTGTAAGCCTATGCGGCAGGGTCTTGCTATTTACTGTGTAATCTGTACAGCACCATGTACATTGATGGTGCTATATAAATAAATAAATAAATAAATAAATAAATAATAATAATAATAAGATGAAGCATTCCACATTTCAAAGATCAGATGCAGGGGTTTCTTTATAAAGTGTCATTACAGTCTGATGTCTCTTTTTAATTGTTTGTTTCATGTCTATAACTTTTTGTATTTATTGGTAAAACTGGATGAAATTTGCAGGTATAGTTGTCCCTTCTGAGGGAATGAAACCTGTCAAATTTCAGAAGGCATGAGCAGGATTATTTTGTGCAACAGGAGACTTTAAAATTTGGGAGAAAGGATTTGCTCCCTATGTTTTTTTGGATAATTTCTATGAAAATATCATGCAACTCAGAAGTGCCTGTGGGTAAGTAACCTACCAAATTTCAGAAGTATGGGTGCAGGGGGTTAAGGAGTTGTGATTAATGAAAAGCAGTCTGCAGTTTTGGGGGAGCGGATTAATGTACAATTGATACATTCCTCCCCAAAGCATTGTACATCCCTCTGCAGCGCTGAAGTGGGCCATGAGGCTACAGGAGCAGCCCAATTCACTTCAAGCCACTTTAGAGACCCTGCTTTACCTTGGATAAAGCCCAAACCGCTCGGAAGTGACATACTTCAGTACTGGTCTCAGACTTCATCCAAAGCAAATGCACAACCCTAAGGGTTTTACCCTTAAAGTGTGTGGGGTGGTGGTGGTTTAAAAATAATTTAAAATAAATAATATCATCTTCACTAAAGTCTATATAAAAAATCACAGCTCCGTATAACGTTCCTCATTTGTTCCTAAAATACTGGCCTGTTTGACATGGCAATCTGACAATATACCAGACATTTTAAATCTATACACTTTTCAGTGCAACTCCCTGGTCTACAGGCTACTACAACATCTCCTAACCCAACGGGGAACTGGGGTGCAATGTAGCTTCCTTTACTGCCAATGAGAAAAGGAAGGTACAAATAGCAGCTGCAGCCCCACCCTTGATCTGGATAGGTACCAGGGAAAGGTACTAGGCAACGGGTTAAAACCCTCACACCATGGTTTCAACCCAGATATACCAGCCCCATACCCTAACGTGAAAGATCGTTGCTTGAAGGCAAGCTGAATGAGGTTATACAGTCTCATGATTTTTCCACCAAGAAGCATTCAGTCATGGAAAAAAAAAGGGGGGGAAAGAACCTGTCAAAAGCTACAAATGAGCAGCCTTTTCAGTTTGATTGGTGCAAACTGAAGGCTTTGGCAAATAGCTTTAACCCCAGGGTGAAGCAAGCTGCTGGCATCATGGTTGCTGTTTATCTAACTTTAAAACTCTTGCCCACTATTTTTCATCCTCTGTTTGCTTGGCATTCCTTCTCTCTTGCCTCTAAGCAAAGGAATACACAAGAGAAGAACAGCTGCAAAAGCAAAGAGGGCATGCCTGGAGCATCTCTGCATTCAGTCTCCACACTCTGTCCTTTAGTAATCTTATACTGACTGAGGTGATACATGGACGTTCCAATCAAAGACATTGTGTACTAATACGTTCCGAATTGGGGGGAAAATAACCCAAAATACCACCACCCTGTGGCACCCTGATTATAAATATTTTGCACTCCTGTATGAGCCTGGTTTTGGAAGTTACACAGGGATAACAGGGTGAGCATCAGGGGAGCAAACTGAGAGATTGCAACGCTACAACAATCCATGATGAGGATGCTGTGCAGTGTGCCATTTCATTATGTGATATTAGTTTGTTTGTATGCATGATCACATGTGACAGCAATAGTGGGTACATTAATAATTAAGAGCACAAACCTATGCATGTTTAAACAGAAAAAAGTCCAATGTGTGAAGATGGTCCCAGGCACGCTGGTTTGGTTTCAGATTGTGGGTCAGACTCAGAGGCAGAGCTAGAAGAAGCTCAGTCAAGACAGACAGTGGGAGATGAAATTTCCAAAGACCTTCCAGGAGTAAGGGAGGAATCTTCCCAGGAGCTTATCGAACAGGAGGTCCAGGTCTTCCCCTTCCCCCTGGGGAACTCAGTCTTTGTTAGAGGGGGAGGGAGCACTGGAATTGAGAGATCCCAGACCCCACCGCACGGTTAAGCGGGTGGAGCTGAAAAATGGTGGGAAGCAATTGGCCAAACTAGTGGCTCATCAGAAGTTGGGTAAAGAGGACCCTCCCTGAAGCAGGAGTCCTTTGAAAGCCTGTCGGGGCATGCAGGAAAAGGTCCATTTAGCTGATAGGCAACTGCCTTGCTTTGTTTGGCTAATTAGGCTTAGAGGACAGCTCTTACCCTTTACAGAAGCTACAGGTATGAAGAGGTGTGTGTGGATTTTTTACTGAATAAAGCTTTTGTGGATTGCACAGCAAGTCTTTGTTACCTCAAATTTTGATGGGAGGGCTTGGAATCCTGACACAACTCCCAGCCTGCCCCAGCCAGTACTGCTGGATAGGAATGCTGGGAGTTGTAGGACTTCATTTTGTCTAAACGTGTATAGGATTGGGCCTTAACTATTCTAAGTGACATGTGGGACAAACACTTAAAAGAAGTAGTCAGACATGGACCATCAGTCGGAGTTAGGACGGCAGAACCCCGCTGGTGTCCCACCTATGCCAAGCACATAGCCCCAGCTCCTCCTTTATTGAAACAGCTGTAGCCCAGCACCAGCCAGAGAATGTCCAGTATACTATAGATCTCTAATTAGTATTCTCATCCTCTTGCACAAAGCTCTCCTGTGCAAAGGAGAGCTTTTTCCTTTTTCTACATCCTCGTTGCTTCTTTCTCTGTTCTTTGAGCAGATACAGCAGAACAGTGGGACAACCTGCCTGGATGCCAGATTTGGTAATAAATCTCCCACCACCGCCGCCATCACCACGCATAAAAAGTGGGGGAAGGGGGCAGAAAAGTCAACATCCCCATGAACATGGCCATGATCAGCCAGAAATCAGAGACCATTTTTGTCCCTCTCTACTGTGCATATGTTGTTGCACAGCTCTTCCATCCCCGTCTCTCTCCCACTAACTATGAGCAAAATAAAAATTTAGTCCAGACAGAGTCCAAGAGAATGTTTAACCCACCCACCCCAAAAGGCATGACAGCCAGCAGGCACAGGGAAAGACCAGCTCATCGGTCAACTGAAACATAAAAGGTAGGTACACTTACTTCCTATTGTTTGCTTAGGACTACTTGACCCATCTTTCTCTCCCTGCCCGTCCCCGTCCTTTCTTTTTTAGTTGGTATATTTTAAGATTGCTTGGATACTAGAGTGATTGGGATGATGGTTTTTGGTGTTTGGGGGTGGGTGGTTTCTTTCTGCTTTAATAATCTGAAGTTTCATTTAAAGAAACTTCTTGTGATTGTTTTGCCCGGCAATGGTATTTTTATTTCATTTTTGAAAGCAAACTTGCTTTGTGTGCAATATTATTTCTTTCGGTGGCAGTGGGGACTGCTTCTGGGTGCTTTCCAGGGTTGACAATGTCCGTCCCCCTTTTTAAACAATTGTTTCTGACAGTTTCTGGCCAATTCTGATCTTGCTCCCTCTTGTTCTTTTTTCTTTTCTTTTTTCATTTTTTTGTTACTTTGCTTGGAGGGTATGTATGGCCTTACAGTGCATATATCCCAGTTTCCCTTTTCTGAGGTATGGCTGTCTGTCTGCTATGGATTAAGAATGGTTGCTTAACTGCTCCTACACTGTCCCAATAACATTTGAAAGAGCTGACCATGGAAAGGAAGGCTGGGTTACTCCCCTGGAAGCAGTTAATTTCCCATGCCAGCTCTCTGGGCCCATCATGCTCCCAAATTGCTGCTGATAACACATAGGATTTACTCTGAGGTAAAAAAAAAAAAGAGAATTATTAGTACAAAACAACAACAACAACACTCAATAGGCTAAAACATCCAGAATACTGAGGGACAGATATGACTGCTACTAGCCACCAAAACCTTGTCCATTTTTCCTAATCCGTGAATGCATCTTCGTGGTCTCACACCTTTAAGAATCCAAGCTACCGTATCATTTGTTCATTGCTTGAGAGTCTCTTGTTAGTTCTATGGCCACTTACATTTACCTTTTCAGATGTGGAGAGAGGGTTGGGAGGAAGGTAGGGTTCTAGTAAAGGATAAGACTAGGGAAAATAGCCAATATCAGAGTCGTATGTTTTCACTGAAGTATTAGTATTATTATTTTTATTATTTATTTATATAGCACCATCAGTGTACATGGTGCTGTACAGAGTAAAACAATAAACTAGCAAAACCCTGCCGCATAGGCTTACATTCTAATAAAATCATAATAAAACAATAAGAAGGGGAAGAGAATGCACCAAACAGGCACAGGGTAGAGTAAAACTAACAGTATAAAAGTCAGAACAAAATCAAGTTTTAAAAGCTTTAGAAAAAAGAAAAGTTTTTAGCTGAGCTTTAAAAGCTGCGATTGAACTTGTACTTCTCAAATGTTCTGGAAGAGCGTTCCAGGCGTAAGGGGCAGCTGAAGAAAATGGACGAAGCCGAGCAAGGGAAGTAGAAATGGCAATGAACTGGGATCAATGCTAGAACAGAAATCTAATTTTATTTTTTAACCCTAAAGCAATCATGGCATTTTTGGTTATGGAGGCTTTAATAAAAACTATTATTATTTTATTTGTTTTAAGGATATTTCTTGCAAGTCTTCTGATACCGTGGAATCTACTGGGTTTCTTTATTTACCATCCCTTTCTGTCAGGATGTACTTAAATCTGAAACAAAGTTAACATTGAAGCATTCCTGCTATCAAGCACAGTGACTTTTGCCTGATGGAATCTATAATCAGGTGGGTGGGTGGGTGATTGCCTCAGGAGAAGACGTGAACATCTGCTCAGAGGCTTTTGGTCTTTGGAAGTTGCTGTTACAGGCAGCCGTCTGTTGTTAACTATTATTCTGCATCACTGATGAAGATATTAAATGATGAATTACCTCCCCTTCTTCAAAGTCTAATTAGTACAGAAAATCTGGCAGAAGACAAGAGCCATTAAAGGGGGGGGGGAATCAAGCCTCACATTCAAAGTAGGTTTCTGGCACACATCCCAGGCTAAAGCATGTTATCTCCCATGTCAGAACCATCACCATAACAATTTCACACCACTATGTCAGCTTGGGGTGTGCTTGGGCCTTCCCAGAATATACCCGCTTACCAGCTTTCCTACACCAGTCTCCCACAACATGATGCCCTCCAGAGGGTTTGTACTTTACTTCCCATCATCCCCAGACAGAATGGTGAATGGTCAAGAATGCTAGGAGATGTAGTCCAAAACATCTGGCACCAGGTTGGGGAACACTGTGCTACATAATAAACTATTGTGCAAACACTAGTACAGCATTTCACTGATGCCCAGGCAAAGACCAGAACTACTGGGATGACACCACTGGAATAGCAAAAAGAGCCTACCAGTGCTTTGAAATGAGGGAAATGTGACAAATACAACCAGCCTTAACTGCTATACTGTCTTCATGCCAAACAAAATCAAAAGCCAACTGCTGCCAAACCTGATCAGATTTGGATCATAATTTCATGGTGGCTTTAGCATTTGCATGTGTGTTCCATTGTGTTTCAAACTATGACGGGCAAATGTGACAGCTCACATTACTCATGTTATGCTGCTATTTTATGCTATAGTTATTTCCATGCAAGAACATTGGCAGGTATTCACTGAAACCAGATGGCACAGTTATCTGAGTAGGAGGAGAGACAGATACATACACACCTGATTCACTATGTAAGCCATGGAGAAGTGCACCAGCCGCATTTGGGCCCTTTGCAGTCACCAAGTAACTCCACAAAGACAAATTACCATGTAGGCTGGAGCATTATCTGGAGTTTCCTCTTTCCAGCATGCAACTCCTCTGCTGAGGGAACTTCACTGGCTGCCTACTCACTACCAGGCCAGGTTTAAGGTTCTTGTACTTGTGTACAAAGCCCTAAACAACTTGGAACCAGGATACCTGACAGAGTGCCTTCTCCCTTACCAACCTGCCCGGTCACTGAGGTCATCTGAGGGCCTGCTCCTAGTGGTTCCTTCCTCCGATTGGAGTCCACCAAGGTCCCCCCCTCTATGCCCTCCCCACTGAATGGCACCGCTGGTTCCTGCTTTCCATATTGGGACGCCATGGAGAAAGATGCAGGAAAGCCACCCGCTCCTTCAGCACAAAGAATGGCAGGAGATCTAGCATTCCCATTCGTCAGCACTTTCTGGTGAACGAGGGCAGGGTGCCAAGCATCTCCGGCAGCTCCTTCTGTCCCCTCGAGCTGATATCCAACTGGGTCATAGGGCAGGATGGCAAAGGGATGTGCACGTCCCTGGGAACATGCGGGGCAAGTGCAGCATCCCACCCAGAGACGGCACATGCACATCCCAGGAAGCGCATAGGGTGCCACCAATCAGTGACTCCCCACACACTTCCCAGGACGGCTGACACATGCCTATAGAGCTCCACCGGGCAAGAACAGCAGGGGTTTCTGCCGCTCTTGCCTGATTGCGCAGATAGTCAACTCTGCACACCATTGATTGTTTGCATTGGGTATTTCTGGGAAATAACCAACCACGTGTAAAATGCTCAACAGATGACACAATAGTCAATGGTGGACTATTTAAGCAACAGTGGACTATTTAAGCAACTGTTGACTATTGTGTTGTCCAAACCCAGGCACTGTTACATGGTTATTAATGTCTGTACTATTTTGGGAGTAAACATGTGCTATGGCATAAACATACAACACCGTTCTTTGCTGGCTGTAGGTGCCAATGGATACCTTAAGCTTGCCAATTTCACATCAGACAGTTTTCCCACAGGAGTGGCGTGGTGTCTCACAATGCAGAGCTCTTCAGATCTAACATGGGATGGAGAATGAACATCCTAGGATCTCAATATTTTACCTTCCGAAAGAAGGCCATTCATGAGTGGGGTGAGAAGAACTGTGCCCATGTGCAATATTCAATGATGCCATGTCATCCCTTTCCAAATATAAACCACTTTAATATAAACTATTAAATATTTGTAGATCTAACAGGCATATTATGTAAATGGATCTTTAACCATTTTAATTTTGCAAGTGAGGGGCAATGGGCAATGGGGGGTGGAAATCACCTGCTGGGATAGAAATCTGATTTTAAAAAAAATCCACCACCAAAACAGTCATGGTATTTGTTGTTAGGAGGCTTTTTTTAATCTATCATTTATTTTCTATCCCTCAGCCGGAGGAGGATGACTCAGCCTGCAAAATGGCATTACAGCTCCCTCCCACGCAACCCTACATGAATTCAGCTAAGAGGCAGCAGAGAAATCAGAAATCCACCTCTTGATTTCCTTCACTCTTTGAAGCACTAGGAAGGGTCATTTTTATAAGTGATGCATGGGGGTGGGGGAATGATCACCACTTTTTGAAAAGAAAGAACATGGCAATGCTAAAATTCTAAATACTTAATATTTCCCACTAGGACAACTGTTTGTTAAGTGAGAAAGAAACTTTGTCCCTTTTACAGAATAGGGGGAAATACTGTCAAAATGCAGTCGAAAAAGAATCACGGGCCACATTCCATTCTGGATTGCACCAGTATGCACTCTGGATGACACCCATAAAATCAATAGCATTAGCCTAGAGTTATACTCTTGACAGAGCCTGGTCTTAGTAATGAAATAAATTTGCACAAAATGAACATGTAGTAGGAAGCATTAAAACTTTAATAGGAACTGCACACCAGGGAACAATATAGCTTAGCATATATGAGCAACAGCCTTAAATATTAGTAGAGCTATATTTCTACAAAGCTAGGGTTGCCTTCCATGAATGCATATGGTGTGTGTGTGTTTTTAAAAAAGCCTATCCTGTTATTTGAAATGCTTTGCCATGACAAAGAGTTCTTAACATGAAAGACTGTCATGATTCTTATACTATTATTTTTTAAAAGGTACCTGAAGGACAAAGTTCTGCAAGAGGCAGCATAAAGCCCTATTAGTTACTATAAAGACACAATGGTGGAGTCCCCAAACAGCAGGGAATAGCTTAACACAAATAGCCAATGGAGTGAGGCTCTAAGAGGAGGACTCAAATATAATGAGCTTACCCCTTTCAGGGCTTTCTAAACCCCATGGGAAAAACATCAGCCTGCTAATTAAGTAAATGAAAACCCTTAAAAACCAAAGATTGCTTTCCTATAACACTCAGACACAATGATGGTTCCCCCTGGATCATCTCATTCACAATTTCTTTTAACCACGGTTCTACTTCCAGCAGTCTAGCCATACACACTTAATTACCTTAAAAAACAATGTATATCAAAATTGGATAGAAAGACTGATGTGAGATGAAATATAAACTTGTCAGCTGCTTGGAAAGTGAAGGCAGCTGGTCTGGCAAAAGAGAAAATGAGATATAGAAGCTGGACAGTACAGCTTGGATGTGGAGAACCCAGATTGAAATCCTGATTCATATATGGAGTGCACTGGGTGGTCTAGGGTGTTACTATTCCCTACCATTCAGGCATTAGGTGAGAAATGTCCAGTGAACTCCTTGAAAAAAGGAGTAGGATAAAAAGAAAATGAAAGCAACAGAATGCAAAAGCTGCAGATTGGGAAGAGCCTTTAGAAAGACACTCAGAAGCCATCCTTGCTGGGCAGAGAGAGGGTGGAGGAGTGCAGAGACGGAGACTTCCAAGCATGCACCATGAAGAGATTGCCAAGGAAAGAAAACTACTGAAGTTCTGAAGTCAGCCTTTTAGTCAGACATCAAATACAAGCAATTCCATAGTGGAGGCTCCCTTTGAGTAAAATCTCAAATTGAAAGCATATCATGAATTCTGAGAGAACACTTGGTTTAGCTTTTCTGCAACTGCTGAGAATGCCTACCGAGAAACTGAATTGGGCACTGAAAAAGACTCCATGCATGGTGAGGCAATGGAAAGAAGATTCTGAACCTTCCCTGTTCCTGGCAGGTACTTTTCTGTCCCCTCAGAAGCTGCTTGGCTCAAAATGCTACATTCTGTCTGAGAAGATGAGGTAGTGAGGATTTAGCAAACCAGGGCAAGGTAAACTGATCTTTTTCTCTCCCACTCTCGTCTCTGGAACAGCCTTCACAGTTAAGCACTAAATTGTCATTTTGTTATATTATCTCAATAATTTTTGGGGGGGAAAGCTCTGGTCTCTGTTGCTTCCCCATGTACTTTCTGATCTCTAGAGTAAAGAATCTAACGTTACTCATGCCATATTCCTTTGTATTTGCAAAATTTCTAGTTTCCAAGCTAGCTTTACCAGACAGAATATAGCCAGGGTCACACTGGCAAATGGTTCCCCCTAGCTATTTTGAGCAAAATCCCCCCATCATTAGTGTTCCAGAACAGCTTATGCCCTGAACACAGAGAAGTTGTCTGCAGAGTTAAGGTGTGCATAACATTTGGCTGAATCCAATACCGAATTTGATCGATTCAGAACGTTTGGGGAAATGTCTGAATAGAAGTGGGGCTCTTTTGAAGTGGACCGAAAATAGGTACATCTTCTTCCCCCCTCCCCATATGCACTAACAACAGAATAAGACTGCTACCCCTCTGTAAACTCTCCGTATAAGGAAAATGCCAGGGTGAGGAGAGGGGAGGGTGAGGAGAGGAGAGAGAGAGGAGCGTTGTGTCTGACAGGAGCTTCTAATTACACTGAATGGTTGTATAAGGGCTCTTCAATCACACTGCCTTGGAGGAGGGATGTTGAAGTAATAGATCACAAGACTATTCCAGTGCTCTGTGTTCTTTGAAAGTTCTCTCTCCTAGAAGCATAAGCATTAAAAAGCTTTTGGTGGATATTGTAGAATCTGGGAGGGTGTTGCATTGGGTGCTTTCTTGGAGAATAATGGATGTCAACTCCTGTATCTGCCACCGTATGCTTGACATCTAGGGATGTTGAAAGAATCCAGTTTCGGTGTGACATTCAGTGAGTTTTCACTAGCTCAGGAATCTGAGCTGGCTTAGCTCTGCATTTGCAAATCATGATTTGCATACAGTAAATGTGGATTTGCACAAATCTGCATTTTCATAACAACTGCCCACAAAAAATGTAAGGGGATAGCTGTAACTTCTTTTGGAAACCCCCAAATTGCAAATGCTGCACTTGAACAACAACAACAAATCTCATCCATTTATCTGAAGCATGGCAGGCTTCGTACCCTCAGAAGGGGCAACTATACCTCAAATGTCATCCAATTCTGCCAAATAGAAAGACAAAGTGGTATCTATTTGTTGATTTCCAATGATAAACCAAAACAAAAGAGGAAAGCATCCAAGTCAAACAAAAGAAGATGCAAAAGTATAAGTATACCATTATATTCTGAATGGTCTTAATTTCTGTGAACTGCCCAGAGAGCTTTGGCTATTGGGCGGTATAGAAATGCAATAAATAAAAGGATTTATTTTGCATCCTGAGGACTTCTTTCTCCCTTCTTTTGGTTTCCAATGATAGTCAACAGGAGATACAAGACTTTGGATTTCTGAATCAAGATTAGGGATCCTGTCCCTAATTCAAACTGGGGTGGTGGTGTCTTCAAATCAGTCCGAGGCAATGTAGGCGGTTTTCCAAATCACTAAATCTGGGTCTGAATGGAATCTTTTGGTCGGTGAACACCTCAAGTATATAGCGATGCATGCCACAAACAAGCATGGTAACACCTTCTCTGGAGGTATTCAAACAAGAGACCAAATGTCAAATATTGTTAAAGCCTCAGGAACCTCTTGGCATGGGCTGAACAAGAGGAGTCATGAAATCCCTCTTCTAGTGTGAATTTCTTGTATAAATATGAATCATAAAAGGTTACTTGCTTGCAAATAAACCAGTATGTAGGCGATGCAATGTGCATGACACGCCACTCCAAACACCAGCAATCACACATCCAGTATATAATTTTATTTCAAAATTAAATTTTAATGAATTTAAGACAATCCTCGCAGCTTATGCTGTTACACATCACTCTCTGGTCTTTGAAGAGGGAGCTTAGCTGTACTCGGCTTCTTACAGTGCCTAGAAGGCCATGCGTTATCATATAGTAACACCTGCCTCAGAGAATATCTTCATTCTTTAGCTCTGGAGGTGGTGGGAGGGAGGGAATCAAAGCTCCAAGTCTGACTGCAAGGCCTCTTTAAAGAGAGGCAGATGGTGATGAATATATTTGAGCTTTAACAGTTACTAGTTAATGAAGTCCCTTAAAATCACACGTTCAAAACAGGCTTTTATAGCAAATTGAAAGGCTGAAAAATCACCATGTGGCTTTGTGATTTCAAAGGGAGAAGAGCCGCTTCTTCCTCACAGATGCTTACCCCAAACTGCCTTGCACACCCACTCACATATACAATCGCTGCCTTTTAAGCCATTATCTCAAGCACAAATCTACACTGACTCCCTGGAGTGAGACTGACACCTCAGGTTTTAAGGACTGGCCTAAAAATATCAATTGTCTTTATTGAAGCCGTCACTGAAAACCACGCAGTTCAAGCCTAGCAGCACACACAGAGGAAGCCTATGATATTGCTGCCAGCACATTCTGAGCTCTGTATTGGATTGGCTCACAACATGCCACTGCAGACAGTCCAATTACATCCACACAGAGCTCCCTGCATGCTGGATTCCGTCACAGAAATCCATCAGCACACATTGCTGAGGCTGGGGCTCAGTAGAAACCCAGGTTCTTCTAGTGGTGAGCCAAAGTGAGAGTTGAGAGTAGGAGGAACTGCAACTTCTTGTGACTGAACCCTCAGTCGGAGATTGTAAAGAATCCTAGAAGATGCCTTCACATTGGAAAATGGGGGTGGGGGGAATGCACAGACTTGATCAAAACAATGGAGATTTTTTTAAAAAAACACCAAAAAAAGACACAGCAGGAGAATAATGCATGGGCCACAAATGTTCAAATCAACAACTCCATGTGCCAGGGTACATGAACATATGCACTACAAAATAGAGCAATGAGCCCCCATGACAGCCTAATAAATGCAACTGGATAGATTCATAAATAGGAGAATGATAATGGAAGGGGTGTCTAAAGCTCTGCAAGAATGTGAGTGATTGAACAAAAGGATTGCCATGTCACATCTGTTTGCATGTGTATATGTGCCTGAGAGAGAGAGAGAGAATTGTTAGGAGTCTGATGTATTGCACTCCCTCCGAGCATGCACAGAGTGCAAGCACACATCAGCAGAGACAGAGGTCACTGGCAGCAGGCATTCCTTCATGAAGTGAAGGAATACTCAGACACAGCGTTTTGGACTACTAATCTAAGTTTACTTTACAAGTATTTACATAGAGCATAACATAGTTGAGGAACTTTACACAAAAACTCTTCACAGAAACTCTCCACACTCTTCAATCACATGTCACATATTAATAGCCTTGTGAGCCAATCATAGTGTCCACATGCAATATGAACACTGGATTGCATCACCAGGATTGTGTTGCTATGCCTCAAGGAAAAAAATGGGCAAATGGCCTTGGTCTGAGAGCCATCCAGCTGCACATCCTGGCTGCTCTCAAAAACCTTGAGATGACTATCTCAGAAATTATTCACTTTGTTCTTCAGTTCCAGAAAAACTTCCACTTAGATATGAATACTTTCAAAACAAATACCTGACAAGAATGTGTAGAACAGAGACGTGAGGAAGAAGGGGAGCATTCTTAACCATGGCCGCAAACAGATTAATACCTGGAATGGGCAGATATATATGCAAAAATGATTGAAAATGAATGAGCAATTGTCATTCCCATCCACAATGAAAACCAGAAGTACCTTTCTATTACTCCTTTTTAGCTGAGATGATCATAGACAAGTAGAAAATTAAAATCAAGATAGGGTATGGTCCAATCTCTTCACACTGGGACAGGGAAGGGGGAGTTTTGATAGGATTCACTCCATGTCAATAGGTTTGTGATATTTTCAGCTATAAATGGCTTGCTCTCTCAATTGGCCCTACTGCTTCTAAATCATAGCTGCATAGAGCAATGCACAAATCAGAACTGCCCAGAGAGCGTCGGCTATTGGGCGGTATAGAAATGTAATAAATAAATAAATAAATAAATAAGAAGCTGGGTCTTTATAGCTTGTTCACTGTACATTCTAAACCACGAACTTCCATCATAGGAGGTACAAAGTATCCATTACTTTCAGCTACTCCTCTAAGAAGTGGAATAACTCCCCCATGAAATGGAGAATACACTTGGAAAAAATTACAAGAGGGCAGGCTTTATGCGGAGTATTTCTCCGGGTTTTGGTTCCTTTATCTAGAACTAGTAACATTTGATGCAAACCCATATTTCAATATTTCAAACTCCCTTTATGCCAGCAAGAAAACTGATGTCTCACTTCTTGGCTTGATTTCTATGACTTGAGCCTAACTGCATGGAACTATTTTTATTGATCCAATTTTTCCAGGGGACGCTATTTACTGGAGTGCCATTTCAAGGAAAAAATTGCTTCTTGCTTCCAGCCTAAATTGTAATGGAAATAAACAAAAGCAGAATGAATCGTATAAACCATGGAGGTTTTAAAAACATCCAGAGGAGATACTTGTGGGCAAACTGGATTCCTGCTCTCTGAATCATGAAATAAATCCAAAGAAAACTATGCTAAGTGTTTCTTCCCTTTAGAGAGTATTCTAAGGGTGCATACAAACATACATGCAAATCAGAACTTGCTGTGTTTTCATTCTTTTTTCCAAAAGGAGAGCATTTTAAAAAAAAAGATTTTTAAAAGACCCTGATTGTAGAAGAGCGAATGTGGGTTGGTGAAGCTGTCAGTTTCTTAGATAATCAGTACTGTACACAGTTGTCTTTCATTGTAAATACTCTAAACCAATTTCTCCTGAGTTTGATCCTGTACATACTACATATGCTTCATTATCTCTGCAAGAAATGAATAGCTTCTACATACACGTGCACACCCGCACACACCAGACCAGTAGTGCAGAGTAAATATTGAAGTGCAGGCACTCAAGCATGACAGTCCTCATAGCCGTTCACCCAAAGAGAGTCCAAAATTGCAGGCAGCTATTTTAATCCCTATCAAGAAACCAGTTCTTGGAAGAGCCCGTCTTTTGTAAAGCTAATGGGTCTTAATTGTCCATTCAACACCACTCCAAAATACTTCACGTTATAACAAGAAACAAAATATTGTTGCTGGGAAAATTTATTTCTCCACAGCTACTGCAAGGACTGCAGCTAAGCTCAGAGGGAATGAGGAATTCTGAGTAGGGTGCTGGTGGCAGAAGATGTCAGCATCCCTGCTAATAAAAAAAAGTGCCAGCTCTGAATCCCTGTGAGCTCTGATTCCACTACACCACTGTACCAAACATGACAGTTAACTCACAAACGGTGCTGCTTGGTTGAGACTCTATGCATTTCCTAGCCCCCTCTTCTTCCAGGTCAAAATGGAAGGAAGAGCAGGGTGACAGGATATCACCCATTCCAACCTAGCAAGGAAGTATGTTGGCTGACCCCATTATCACAAACCTTCATATACAACCCTTCATATACAAAAACAGGGCACTAGCAAATAGACTTGGGAAAGGAGAAACTATGCAAAGACAGGAAGAGAGAATCTGGTGGTAGGAGACATATGAAGCAGAAAATGCCTTAGGAGAGGTGAGTACTTTCTTCTTCGGGTGACTGCTTGATTTTTTTCTCTATCTCAAGATTCACGCTGTGCAGTTTGGTCAGGGGGACGATAGCTCATGCCCAGCACCAAATTAGTTTTTTTAGCCCTGGTATTGTCACCCAGAGCAATTTTGTGGAGGACTCTGCTCCTCTCCAGATATCTCTGGCATATGCATTTCTCCGCATTGTGCTTTGGACTATTTGACTGGCAACACCACCCTCAGTGTACCTTTCTAGTTTGGTACAATGCCCTCTTTGACATACAGAACAATGCTGTCCCCTGTTCTTTCTATAATTTTTAATCCAGATATGATCACATCTCACTGCTTCTCTCCATTACACCAGATTTCCGTATTGCCCACGATATTTCTGCTCTTCCTTAATACCAAACGCTCCAACTTTCCCAATGTTAGCTTGAAGGATTGGCATAGAGACACCTCTCCAGATATCTCTGCCCTGTCCCCCTCATGGTGCTTTGGACCATTCAATTAGCAACACCACCCCAGTGTGCCCTTCCCTGTTGGCATACCAGCAGCCTTCATAGTCAGTGCATTATTTTCCCTCATGGAACACTGTAGCCCTCAAAATTATAAGGGGGAACCCTGGAAAGGATTGGGGATGGAGGCAGTAAGGAGGACTCAATGGAACATTTCCCTGAAAACACACAAAGCAGCCCAAGTGATTGCTAGCAGAGAAAGGAAGATCATGGGGAGGTGTGCATTGAAAAGAACTCCTTTGAGGGGAAACCTAATAAAGGATATGACAGATAAAGTTTACAATGATCTGTCTCCTTGCTTTTCTCCTTCACTTTCCATGAGCTACAGACAGAAATGTCTATAGCACATACTTCAAAGCATACTTCTTTATGCCTCCCAGTCATGCCTTTGAGCCAATGCTGCTACAGGGCAGTTTGGAATGAGACAGATACTGTGAATTTTGAATGCAGCAATCCAAAATAAGACATCTAAGGCAGCATTTGATATAATAACCAGCTCAAATTATACGGAAGAGGACAAATCTGTCTAAGACAGACCCTAGCATACCAGTTTCCCACAGCACATTCAGGACGCGTTGCCATGAAATTTGGTTTGTTAATTCTAGATGACATATCTCAACCAGGACAAAATATGACTTTTAATGGTGTCTTATGACTCATCCCAGCCCTCAAGAGCTCTGGACAACAGGCAGCAAGCCAAACAAGATCTCATATATCTGATGTCAGTGATTTTTCCTCAATCAAAAGGCAAGAAACAAACCCCACCATTTGGTTTGTCAATGCCATGGCTCTCAAAATCATGAAGCAGCAGCAGCAGCCCTCTCTCTGGAGGTACAGATACTTACTTTAAGAAAAAGAAAAATCAAAAACCAAAGACAGAAAGAGCAAGAGACTGGAACAGAAAGGTAAAGCAAGAAAGCAAAAATGTTTGGTTTTTTTTTTTTTTAAAGAACTCTTTCTGAAGATGCACAATTTAAACCTGGCAGTGAGGATTCTTGATTTTCAAATGTCCACCTGAACTTCCAAACTGTTCACACAGTTATTTGAAAAAAGCAGATAAGGCATATATATGAGTTTCAAATGCAGGATTTCCCTCTCCTCTCCAAAGCTAATTCTAAGAATGGGTTTTACATCTGTATTATGCTCAGCTAGACATGATTGTGGAAGCTTACCAATTATGGGGAACATAGAAGTGCCATGCTGGATCAGAACAAGGGGCCAACTAGTCCAGCACTCTGTTTACACAGTGGCCAACCAGCTGTTGACCAGGGACCAACAAAGCAGGACATGGTGCAACAGCACCCTCCCACCCATGTTCCCCATCAACTGGTGCACACAGGTTTACTGCCTCTGATACTGAAGATAGCACACAGCCATCAGGGCTAGTAGCCATTGATAGCCTTCTCCTCCAGGAATTTATCCAACCCCCTTTTAAAGCCATCTAAATTGGTGGCCATCATGACATCTTGTGAAAGTGAGTTCCATAATCTAACTATGCACTGTGTGAAGAAGTAATTCCTTTTATTTGTCCTGAATCTCCCACCAATCAGCTTCATGAGATGACCCCAGGTTCTAGTATTATGGTAGAGGGATAAAAATGTCTCCCTATCCACTTTCTCCATACCATGCATAGTTTTGTGCACCTCTATCGTGTCCCCCCCTTAGCCTCCTTTTTTCCAAGCTAAACAGAGTTGAATCCTTCCCTCATAGGGAAGATGCTCCAGCCCCTTAATCATTTTAGTTGCCCCTTTCTGTACTTTTTCCAGCTCTATAATATATTTTTTTAGGTGTAGAAGAGCAACCTTTTCCAGACATCCCCCCAAAGGTGAAAAAAACAAGGATGCAATGACAGAGGTGGAGCGAGCATGAAGGAGAACTCCAATAACACGCAGGAGAATGCCCCCCAAAGGACCACTGGCAAAAGCTAATGTGAAATTGTAAAAGTCTGCCTGTCAGTAACAACAGCTCTAAACAGGTGTGAAGAAATGCATGAAAGTGTGAGGCAGGGATTATTATTATTATTTGCAGACATCCTCCATCCCTGAAATGGCAATGCTCACAGCAGAAATTGAGCCTGATGAGATTTCAGGGCAGCGCTAGCAAGGGAAAAACACACAGTGAAGGAAGTAATGGGAGAAAAGTAACATCAGAAATCTACATTGCATATGGCCACCAAACAGGCAACTTATGATAAAGAAATTGATAGCGCTAGAATGCAACTTCTTACAAATTGTGCCCAGGTCACAACTGGAGGCAAACATTTCAGCATGAGTAAGTCAAATATGCCCTTCATGAGAGCAGAAAGGAGGACATAGCAGAGTAACTCTGATTGATATGGCTCTTATCGGCAAATTACACCTGTTTTATAGCCTCTTTATTCTTTTAAAGAGCAACACCACCTCCCAAACGCTTTTTCAAATGGGATTGTCTTTGGTGTCAATATTTAAAACATTTCAAAGTAAGATAACCTTCTTCGTTCAATTAAACCTATATTTCAAAATAAAACGGAGTGACCTTGACAAATGCAAGTCCATGAATGAGGAGCTGTTCCAGATTCCATTTAAAAATGATAAATGCCTGTTCCTGGCCATTTCGTTTTTATTTCCTTCCCAAAGTCCCATTGGAAACAGATGCCTAACTCCATCCCACCCATCATTTATGCTTCTGAACTTTCCCTTTTAAGCATTAAATGTATGGAATACTATGAAATAGGAAAATCCACGAGTTACTTGCGTGACAGGGGCATCATGCGATTACTAGGAAGCGAGGCTGTATTCCTGGTCCTGTCACTGGCCTTGGGTGCACTGCTTAGCTCTCCCTACAGATATCCACACATTCGCAAAGAAGCTCCTGTGCTAGCAGCTGCTCATGTACAGTCGTGTGAAAAAGAAAGTACACCCTCTTGGAATTGTATGATTTTACATATCAAGACATAATAACAATCATCTGTTCCTTAGCAGGTCTAAAAATTAGGTAAATACAACCTCAGATGAACAACAACACATGACATATTACACCGTGTCATGATTTATTTAACAGAAATAAAGCCAAAATGGAGAAGCCATGTGTGAAAAAGTAAGTACACCCTTACTGCTTCCATAGGAATTAAGATGCTAAGTAGCAGACAGGTGCTGCTAATCAAATGCCCATGATTAATTGTTCATCAGCATGTATGACCACCTCTATAAAGGTCGGAGTTTTTTCAGTTTGCTGGTCTGGAGCATTCAGGTGTGTGCTAACACAATGCCAAGGTGGAAAGACATCAGCAATGATCTTAGAGAAGCAATTGCTGCTGCCCATCAATCTGGGAAGGGTTATAAGGCCATTTCCAAACAATTTAAAGTCCATCATTCTACAGTGAGAAAGATGATTCAAAAGTGGAAAATATTTAAGATAGTTGCCAATCTTCCCAGGAGAGGACGTCCCAGCAAAAGCACCCCAAGGTCAGACCGTGCAATGCTCAGAGAAAATGTAAAAAACCAAAGAGTTACATCTCAGACACTACAGGCCTCAGTGAGTATGTTAAATATTAAAGTTCATGACAGTACAATTAGAAAAAGACTGAACAAGTATGGTTTGTTTGGAAGGGTTGCCAGGAGAAAGCCTCTTCTCTCTAAAAAGAACGTGGCAGCACGGCTTAGGTTTGCAAAGTTGCATCTGATCAAACCACAAGACTTCTGGAACGATGTCCTTTGGACAGACGAGACCAAAGTGGAGAAGTTTGGCCATAATGCACAGCGCCACGTTTGGCGAAAACCAAACACAGCATATCAGCACAAACACCTCATACCAACTGTCAAGCACAGTGGTGGAGGGATGATGATTTGGGCTTGTTTTGCAGCCACAGGACCTGGGAACCTTGCAGTCATTGAGTCGACCATGAACTCCTCTGTATACCAAAGTATTCTAGAGTCAAATGTGAGGCCATCTGTCCGACAGCTAAAGCTTGGCCGAAATTGGGTCATGCAACAGGACAATGATCCCAAGCACACCAGCAAATCTACAACAGAACAGCTGAAAAAGAAAAGAATCAAGGTGTTGCAATGGCCCAGTCAAAGTCCAGACCTCAACCAGATTGAAATGCTGTGGCGGGACCTTAAGAGAGCTGTGCATAAACAAATGCCCTCAAACCTCAATGAACTGAAGCAACGTTGTAAAGAAGAGTGGGCCAAAATTCCTCCACAACGATGTGAGAGACTGATAAAGTCATACAGAAAACGATTACTTCAAGTTATTGCTGCTAAAGGTGGTTCTACAAGCTATTGAATCATAAGGTGTACTTACTTTTTCACACATGGCTTCTCCATTTTGGCTTTATTTCTGTTAAATAAATCATGACACGGTGTAATATGTCATGTATTGTTGTTCATCTGAGGTTGTATTTACCTAATTTTTAGACCTGCTAAGGAACAGATGATTGTTATTATGTCCTGATATGTAAAATCATACAATTCCAAGAGGGTGTACTTTCTTTTTCACACGACTGTATAGGCAACTGGGATACCCAATTGTGCCAGGGTATCCGTGGCATGGAAACTTCTGAAAAAAGGTGCTTCGACTTAGTTTTCTTCTGTACAGGCTAACTTATGGGCATCTGTTGGTGGGGCCAGGCAGCATTCCTGATGAGTTACATGTGAAAGGGGCTTGGGTGGTCATCAGGAATTCTCAAAATGCCCCCCTTAAAAACACTGAAAAACAGTTCAAACAATCTCAAAGTGTAGCTGAGGCAAATGAAAGGCTTAGATGACCGCATTCTGCCATCTTGTAGCTTGAAACGTTAAGTTATATGGGGGAAGCCACAATCCCCATAGTGACGGAATTCAAGAAAGGAAAAAAGATGCATGAGCTAGGGGTTACCTTCCCTCGGGATCATTTGTCAGTACAAAGGGAAATGCAAACAGCCGCTGGGCTCAGTATAAGGCAGCCCCTGATGACCTTAAAGACCCTTGTACTGGCATTTTGCAAGAAGTTGAGTAGTGCCATTCCAAATCCTTAGTCCTTTTAAAAAGTGCACACTATTAGGCAGGAATCAACAAGCAGTAGCATTTGAGCTAAATCCAGCATTCTAAGAGCGAGCAAGCATCTAGCTCCACAATTGTAAGATTAGTAGCAAGAGGCTGTTATGGGGAAGGGGAATAGCGATTGTACTCATGTGACAAAGTAACAAACTATCATTGTAAGCAAGGTGGACCCTGACCTGGTCCCCAACTTCTCCCCCAAGTGTTTTTTCAGAACTTTCCATGCTACTGAGATACTGGTCCAATTAGGTATCCCAGTTGCCTCTACATGAGCATTGAAATTAGTTGAGTTGCTGCTCAAGGCTCCCAACAATGGTCCCCAGATAAAACTCCCATGATCCTTGGTCATTTGCCATGCTCTCTGGGGATGGTGGGAGTTGTACTCCAGCATCATCTGGGGAACCACATTTGGGAACCACAACTTAAGGAGTCAGAGAGGAGGCCAGATCTCCGTAAGGAATTGCCCATGTAGCCTCAAGGGGAAGAATATCTCATTTTTAACTACTGTGGCAACAGAGGTTTCATTTCTTAACATGAACTTTGGACTAATACAGAGTGTCCCAAGTTTCCTGTTAGAAAGTTTTGATTTACTCTGGGCTGACAGCACATCTAGGTATGCCAGATATTGCAACATCTAGACTCTTGCCATGATGGGATCACTGGAACAAATGTACAAATGTTCAATGCCCAACAAGCAAAAGATTGTAAACAAAGATTAATCTTCACTAATCTTGAATGGAAGCCAGTGCGAATTCTCTACAGTACATATGCGACACACCTGTCAATTAGCATGGATATGCTCTACTGTGGCATGGCCATGCTGAAAAATGCACTGGCCTTAAAACAGGTCATTTTCCTCAAGTCAACTTGTCACTCAATAACTAAAAATGAATAAGGATGTAAATCTTTTGAATCACATTGTGAGTCCAGCCGCTTCAGAGATCATGTGATACCCTTTTATTATCTCTCCCACATACCCCTTCCTATTCTCTAATTACCTCTGGTTGAAATGGTGAGATTTTGGAGCTTTGATTATAAATGGGATATTCAAAAGGTGAACTTGAGCCATTTTCCTGATAAGGAATGACACAGAAAATTGAAATGTTCCTTATTTATAAACAGCTATTGTGAAGACAATCCATTACTGCTCCAGTTAAATATTAACTTCTGGAAGAACTCTTTACAATTCTTCCTCAACCTGGTGCCCTCTGGATGTTTTGGACTTCAACTCCTATCAGCCCCAGCCAGCATGGCCAATGATCAGGAATGCTGAGAGTTGTAGTCCAAAACATCTGGAGGGCACTAGGTTGGGGAAGGCTGTGTTATATTAAGGGTACATATGTTGCTCAAGATCGTCCCTTCCTTTCCAGGACTGAGCTATTTACACAGCAATCAGCTTAAGCCAGCCCTGTGCAGTAGCACCCCGTGCATACTGGATTAAAATATAACCCAATAAAAGTATAGACAAAAAAATCAAACTAGCTCTGCAATTCTCTACAATGCAGAATGCACACCTGGTATAATTTGCTAGAGCAGCAAGGCCGCTATCAACAACTGGCAGGATGCTGAAACAGTCCAGCTGCTATCTATCAATGTGGGATGATTGCCAAAATGCAGCTGCTTCTTATTTTATTTCTTTGCACATCACTGCCTATGTTGCTTGGAGTGCTTCAGCACATAGAAGCATGGTAGCTTTGCAGGCCAAGGGGGACAATTGTAGAAAGAGCAGCAAATATTGGCCCAGAAGATAAACAGAGATGATATCACGTGGGGAATGCGGGTGGGGGTGGATAGAGACTAGCATAGGAAAACCGCCATTCTGTGATTCAAGCTGAGAGCATTTAAATCAGTCTTCCTCAGCCTGGTGCCCTCCAGAGGTGTTTGACTGCAATCCCCATCATCCCAAGCCAGGATGATGGGAGTTATAGTCAAACACATCTAGAGGGTGCTCAATTGGGGACAAGGATTAATAATAATAATAATAATAATAATAATAATAATAATAATAATGTATTTCTTATCCATTTTGATTGAGGCAGGGATTATAAGTAAAAAGTCTTGATCACACTTTGCTGGGAGAAATGACTATATATATATATATATAAACTTGCATGCATGTTACTTACCTGTGATCAAAAGCCCATGGCAGACAAAAGTCCAAAAACCACTTTGTGCAAGAATTTGAGATAAGGCCCCATATTCGCTACAACTAGGGAACAGAATTTGTTTGAAGCAATGGGGACATGAAAGCCATACACTTGCTTAGCTATACAGCAGTCACGGAATTGTCCATCTTAAAAGCTCCTTGAGGAGGCCCTTGAAGAGCAATTAACAAACAAGATCAGAAAGCATTAAAAATAAAGGTACACGTATATGAACCACTGAGTCCATTAGACTGATGCCATCGTTTTTAAGTTTGGCAGGCGAAGAAGCTGCCATTTTACAGAATTAAATTCTTCAAAGATTTACTTTCCTGCAGAACTCTGACAAACAGCTTTCTTAGGATTTTATGAGACAAATCCCATCGAAGAAAGCCAGTTCCAATGATTCAAAGAGCAATTATGGTATGAACAGGGCTCTCGTCAGCACAGTCGATATCAGTATTTGTTAGTGCTTCTTTCAAAAGGGGGGAAAAGAAAAGAATAAAACATTGATTTTACTCAAAGGCCACCATCCTGTGCCATATACCACATGAAAGAAACCTTAATCTAAAGCTGTCTTCCTTGTCTTAATTTAGAAGAACCATACTAAAATGTGTGGAAGTGAACAAGAGCAAGGAGAGTCTGCTACCACAGCAATATCATGAAGAAAGAGGCAGAAGCCAAGGATATTAAAGAGGGGAATGCCAATAACCATGAAAAAGAAAATAGAGAGATGCACAAGAACCAGAAAGATCCAACTCCATCACCACCATTACGAAATTTGAATTTTGTTTAAAAGATCCAACTCCATCACCACCATTACGAAATTTGAATTTTGTTTAAAAGATCCAACTCCATCACCATTACGAAATTTGAAGTTTGTTTTTAAAAAAAAAGTATGCAGAGCTTTCAACAGCTACACAAAAATCAGAAAACTAAGTCTGATGACATGTCTTTATCTAAAGTATTGGTGGGAAAGGACACTCCATTTTGCAGAATTCTTTTAAAATTGATTTTGAAAGCCTTTTCTGCCTCCAGCTAAGGTTGGGAATGGTGTATGACTTCATCATTCCAGTGTCAATAGCGGATACTGATAAACTGAATGTACTTGCATTAGTTTTGTGGGGGTAGGGGTGGGAGGGGGAGTTCATTGTCTAGCAGATACAAGAGGCAGAGTGTAGTTTTCATAGAACCAGGACTTGGAGATACCTTAACAATCCATGTTCTCATTCCTATGCATACTGACCAAGAACTAATCACATAGAAATACTCTGTATCATGTAAGATATTCCTGTCATTGGGTACTGAACTCTTTTTTTCTCTGCCACACAATTCAGATAAATTTGCCCATGGCAAGATCCTAGCCCAGCCTTCCCCAACCTGATGGCCTCCGGATGTGATGGGACTGCAGCTTCCATAATTCCCAGCCAGCATGGACAATGGTTGTCTGGGAATTATGGGAATGGCAGTCCAAACACATCTGGAGGGTGTCAGGTTGAGAAAGGATGACATAGCCTATCATGAAAAATCAGAACCACACTGCTCTACTTTAGGAAACTGAGTCTGATTTAATGACAGTCCTCACCCATAATGTGATGACATCACATTATGACTTCACACCTGCTAAGAATAGAGCTGTTATTGCTCTCGATCCAATGCTATTTTTCCACATGTCCCAAATATTTAATCACAATTTTTGTAACTGTATCTCACTATAGATTCTCTATGATTTGAGGATTCTATTCTGCATTACAGCATCCTGTTGTCTTGCAGTCAGTATTTAGTTAAGAGAGAGAGAAAACCTACCCCTACTGATGACATCATCAAAGTGCCAGGTCCAGAGTCATGTGACACCCTGCCATTGTGGTACCCACTTCTATCAAATTCCTTACCTATGGAGATATTCAAGATGACCTCCTTATATTGCTTTTGCTGACAGGTGAAAAGTTACCTGTTTTCAAAAGCTTTTTTTTAAACTACTAATGTTGTTACACTTGTTTCTTATTCCTGTTATACTGTTGTTTTTGTTTTAGTATTTATAACATATTTACTCCACTACTGGCTTTTAAGGTTTAATTTTTATCATGATTTGGTTTCGTTATTTGATTAAAAATTACTTTGAGTACTTGGAAGTAGAAAAGCAATTAGAAATATTGATGTCAGTTATAAGTACAAGGCCGACCTTGTACCTAGTAGGTAGAGTTATTAGGAAGTAGTTTGAGAATGTCAGATGTCTCTGCAAGCTTATCTCTGTATGAAGTTCTCATGGGATCTAGCTTGCTTACTCCTTGTTGCGGCCTTGAAGCTGCTGGTTCTCAGGGAACTTCCACTATCCAGTGGAATTTTAGGATGTTTTTAGGATGTTTCAATAAGGTATACTATGTTTTTAATTCAGTTTTATGTATTTTATACTTATTGTTGTTCCCTGCCTCAATCCAAAAGGAGAGGCGGGTAAGAAATAAATTATTATTATTATTATTATTATTATTATTAATATTATTATTAATGTTTTGGATAAGGAGGGCAGCACTCTTGGAAGCTGTCACTCAGATTGTAGCATCATTGAAGTGGGTTATGCCATTTCACTCTCTTAGCACATGGGCATGGCTTACAGGTCAGAGGACCTGTCTGTCAAGTGGCTTTGAATAGGCCTTAAATGCTACTGCAAAGCTGAAAAAGCTTTTTTAGGTTTCATCACTCGATGCAATGCCTCACCTCCCTCCTGTTTTGGATTCCATCTCTGATTGGGACTTTGAAAGCACTCTGCACATGGACGCTTTGCACATGGACTTTGGATATCTAAGAACTGTGCCATGAAAAGTACTGTGAGGCTTTTCATAGACCTGGACTTGCATTTGCTGTGGATTGTATGTGTGTAGCCACACTTAGGTGGCAAGGAGTTGCCAGTCCTTAGCAGAAAGATGAGACTCCTGTGCCTGAAGTTTAATCTTCCCTAAAGTCATGGTAACCAGGTTCAGCTCAGTTGTGGCAGACTGAGATTGACAAGTGCATGACCGATCTTCACTGCCCAGCACTGGTGGCTCAAAGCAACCCTTCCCTGGGATTTTGTTTTAAACAATTGGCCATGTCCCTTGAGGTGCCAGCATATGCAGCATCTGGAGAAGCTCAAATCAGATGGTGGTGTACCCAAAACACCCCCCTCCGAGTGTTTGTCTTAAGGATTGTATCAGAAAAAGACCCTAAAGCCTTCTAACCATCGTTCAGCTTTAAGTGTGTTTTGGACACTGTGTAACCATTAAGCCTGTCTACCGTGTGATTTCCTCAATAAAAGAAGTCTCACTGATGTGTCTCGTGTCAGCTTGCCAGCACGTGTGAATGCCAGAGGGAACAGGCATGAACACGACAATTATAAACAGACAAGTAACTAGGAATTTTGAATAGACTCCAATGATACATGTTCAGGGTCTGTATTCCCCCCTCCCAGAATTATTCAGGCATCAAACCAAAGCCAATAACCAGCTAGAAGCATATGCAGAATGAAGCTATTTTTCTATGTCAAGATATTAACTACTGCCCACACACTTGGTGAATATCAAGAACTTTCCTTAATCCATTTTTAAGTAAGCAGAAACAGTGATTTTGATAGATAGCTTTGAAAAAAGCAAGATTAATTGGTACATACTGGTATGTGATATAAATATATGTAGATATATACATATACCCTGTTTCCCCGAAAATAAGACAGTGTCTTATATTAATTTTTGCTCCCAAAGATGCGCTAGGTCTTATTTTCAGGGGATGTCTTATTTTTCCATGAAGAAGAATACGGTACACATTTATTGTTGAACAAAAAAAAAGGTCTTATTTTCGGGGGGATGCCTTATATTACAGCGAGAGGCAAAACTGGAAGTAGGTCTTATTTTCGGGGGATGTCTTACTTTCGGGGAAACAGGGTATATTGCATGGCTGCTTTCCAAACACCTAAGAATGTAGAATCCCAACTAAACACACTAACTCCATTAATACAAGAATGGAAGACTGAGAACAAAACAAGTGTTACATTCTGTATAAAGGGACTAGAACCCTGCCAGATTAACGGATATTTCAAATGTCAGCTTCTTGAAACCGATTACAATGAATCAAAACTGCTTTTATAGCTGCAAAATACAGTCCAATCACTTTCCATACCACTCAATTATTGTATGCTAGTCTATAGCAACAGAAACGTGCAAGAGTGTTTCTACTTTGATTTGATCTGTCTAGTAGAGCCAAAAGCCCAGTGAGACACAAAATGTGAAACTGTATAGTAAACCACTAAAATTATTTTCTCCCAAAACCCCGCATGATTTCAAACAAATGCAGGGACTAAAACATGTTTTCCACTCAAATCCTACATTCCCAAGAGGAGTAAGATACTTGCATAATTCTTATGAATTGGAACTGACCACTGTTTGTAATCATTCTTGTAACCATTTATTTCTGATCAACAAAAGTTTGATTTGTTTGTTGTCGTTTAGTCCATTCTTATCAGAAAACCAGTGTTCCACATGGAATATAGACAATTTAACCACAGTAGTTGAGTATAAGAATATATATATATATATATATATATATATATATATATATATATATTCGTGAGAGGGAAATCTTCTCCATTCACCACAACATTACGTAAAACACAGTCAGAAACCTTGCAAGCCCTTTTCTTCACCCTGTTAACTCCAAGGCTCTCTGCTATCCAACATGCCATAGCAGCCTGATAACGGACCAGTAAGGAACAATGGGGGGAAATCATAACATACTTAGAAGCTTTGTAACTGCAAGCTCCAAAGTATTCTGACTATGCAAAAACTACCAGGTTTGGCCTAGATCTGGTGGTGATCTTCTGGTTCATTTGCAATCGTGCCCCATAGTAACTAAACAATTTCCTGTCACAGAGTGTGATTGAAATCGTGTGTAAACACCTTTTTTCTGGGCACACTGAGGACTGACAAAACTGAAGGAGAGAGAAGAGAGGGAAAGATTTGTAAAAAGGCAGGCAATACAGGATGTGAGGGTAATGTGGCATGGAAAGCTTCTGGGTTACCTTTCGGATCAAGAGGTTGCTTGCTCAGATGAGTAAACAAAAGCTTAGTGCCAGAGGTTCTCAACCTTCAAGCCTGGGTCTGATTTCAAAAGCTGCCTGCAAGCGACCAGTTCAGACCTCTGACAACAGTGATCCATCTCTCCCTCAGCAGCCTGCTGGGAGAGGAAGATGTGGGGGGAGAGAAAGGGGGAAAGAGAGAGAGAGAGCGCACAGTGGTCCCATGTCACCTTCATCCCACCTACCACCGGCACGCACTCATTGACAGATCAATGCCCTCAAAGGAATGCAGTGCTCAACAGAAAAAGAAAAGAAAAAATACTCCCCCGTGCCCACACTGTGGGTTTCAACCATCAGTATCAAATAATAACAATACGTTTCCACAAAATAAACTATGGGGATTATTGTTGGGACATCAACCATTTACAAGCCATTAACATTCTACAAATTAACAATTGGAAGCTACCCAAAGTCCCAGCAGAACAAAGCTACATTTTCCAAATTTATTTCTGTTAGCTCCGTCATTCTGAAATAAAGAGAAAGAATTTAACAGCAGGATTCCTTCCTGTGTACATTTTTTGTACAAATGGCATGTTGGAAGCATAAGCTGTTAATGGGCTTTTGTTAAAAAAAAAGTGTGGCGAATTATTCAAAGGTATTCAGGTTACTATGTTGCAAGAACAAAAAACAAGGGCTCTTGTGGCACCTTTAAGATTAACACATTTATTCTAGGAGAAACTTTCAGGGATGAGACCCCCGTTTGTCAGATGCATAAAGTGGTACCCTAAATTGGCAGATATAATTTAGTCACATGCCCATAGAGAAGCTTGCAAACATTATGGCCAAAAGGCCATAAAACAGAAGGGGTAGCAGGTGCATAACTGAGCTGTCATACTTTCTGCATTTAGTTCCCGCTGATCTCAGTTAACAATTCATCATCACCACCCCACCACCATCACATGTACTGTATAAAAACTTGAAACTCTTGGTAACTCTCCATGCATCTCAGGAAGATAGTCAACAAAAGTTAATGCCAAAAGAAATGTCAGTCTTTAAGGTGCCACAAGTTTCTTATGGTTGTTTAAACAAAATTGGAGTCCTAAAACTCCATCTTGATAGGGATGAGTAAGTGTGATATTATATCAGATTATCTCCAGTAGTTGAACTGCAAACACTTTTTAGCTGTGTTCATGTATGAAGAAGCACCTCAGTTCTTGGGCCTCTTAAGATATTAAGGGGTCTAGGCCCAAGAACCTGGTGCTTCTTTATCTTATGGTCAAGAGCTCCATCCCCATTTTTCCAAAACCATCTTGGGGAAAATGGGGGTGCAATTAACGGCTTTCTTTCCCATGTTCTACTGGTGGATGTTCTACTGGTGGAAATGCCATCAATGCAATTCCATCACATGATAATGAGCAGATTTTGATGAGGTTTGGTTTTCATAATCATAATATTTTAATAGGTTTTTTTTAATGAATTATAGGAAGGGGCTTTGATTGGGGAAAAATTAGGTCATCTCATTCTTAACTATAGCTTAATGCAAAGGTTGCCACCGGGCCAGTTTTAAATTATCGCAGTAGTAAGCTTACATGTTCATGGGAGAGATATGTACTCTACTTATTATGGACTTGCACAAAATCTAAAACAGGAGTAGATTTTTTTTAAAAAAACCAACAACAGTAAAAACTGAAGTTAATCTAGGTTGGGGAAAACATGGTTCCTCTTGATTTTCCAAGATAATTAGCCTAGGCAAAGGGAAACAGAAGTTGACTTACTAGACGAAAGGAATGGAAATCAATTTGGCAGGCCATTGATGAAAATCCTCAGTTTAAAGCAAGTAGTACTGTTGTTTTTAAATTGATATTGTTGTTCTTATGCTTTTGATGGTTTTAAATTTTGTATAATTTTTAATGTTTACTGTTTTAAACTTTTGTAAACCACCCAGAGAGCTTCGGCTATGGGGCGGTATATAAATGTAATAAATAAACAAATATTATTACTGGAAAAATGCTCTATCAGGAGAATGTCCAATAGCCAGAAGCCCATTTGGTTGCAGGCCTGAGGCTGGCAGCAGAGCTGGGTTGCCCAGGTTGATTTGGCATCAAAGTTGCATAGTATTGCAGTTGGCATGGTCAAGCAGAAGCCACATGGCTTCCTTTTTGACACTTCAACATACATTTGTGATATGTAGGGAGGGACCAGATGAAGGAGAAGAAAAACAAACAATCCAGGAATTGAGAAGGCAAGCCAAAGTTTGTGGGATCATCTGCCAGACAGACCCAAAGTAGGGCAATAAACCATGGCTTAAATAAACTATGGGTTAGTGTTAATGTTATATGCGCATTGGGGTCCAAGTCCTTACGTCGACTGGAACAAAAAAGTGACTCCTCCAAAAATCCCTTAAGTCTCACTTTACTGCATTGCTTATTTTATGCAGCATTGTTAATCTTGTTTTATTTTGTTATATTTATTGTGTTGTTTAAATATTTTATGTGAGCCAACTTGAATTTTGTTTTCTGTAGAAAAACAACATAATAAAAACAACAGCAACAACTACTTATGACAACAATAATAAACTATTTTGCCCTTGCCACTGGTGACTAGATGTTCCTTAAATTCCATGATCTAGTTATCATTTCAGCACCTAAGGGAAACAAGCATTCTTGTTCCTATTATACCAAGAGAAAAACTTAGACATCTCTTATGATGATATTTAGGATATTGTAGAACTACCAGAAATCATTCACATGAGGTTGTAGCACATGCTGGGTACATGCTGTGTCTACTCAAAAATCATCATAGGAGTATACCAAAAATGCAGAAGCACTCTCCTGATTACAAATCAAAGACCTAAGGGATAGCAAAAATGAACTGACAACTAACAATGGATTATTCTTCCAGTTTCAATCCTGCACACAACTGGGGGGCAAACTCAAGGTTGAAGTCAACTAAAATTGTGAAAAGAGCCTCAGATTAATGAAGGAACTCCTTTGCCACCCCAGGATAATTGATCACATACAAACCATGATCAGAACCTCAGATGGGCAGAACAAATACTGAAAGCTGTTAGGGATCCAGGGAGCAAGGAGATTAATGTGCTTGCAACCCCACCTCCAGCTTTTACTGAACACGTCAACCAAAACCCAAGCCAAGCTGTGAATTCCAGATAATGACCTCAACCTCAATGGATTGTGAAAAGAAGCTCAGAATCTCCATGATAGCTGAGGACAGGACCTAGGGGCAGTAATAAACTCAAATGCAATTTGTTATCCACAACACCATTCTTCATTCCATGAAAATTCAAACACCAGTTATAAATCCTCAAATCTAATCTCCAAGTGCTTGAGCAATTCCAAGGGAGCAAATTTAATCCTTTAGCTTCCTCTGCAAGCAAAGGCCCTCAGCTTCCAGGATGAAAGATTCTGGCTTAAGCTTGCCATTTATTTTATTAATCATCTTGCATTTCTGAAATTGCAGAGATTTAATGTGTAATAGGTGGTATTATGAAACCCTCAAGCTCTGCACATCATTAAAAAAAACCTGGAAATTAAATTCCCTTTTTGAAATATTTCATGCCCGCTAGTTTATCTCCAGTAACTATTCCCCACATGCCTCTTTTTAACTGCTTGCTACCTCTTAGCAGCCATGCCCTAACCACCATGCTTTAAACATAAGCAAACTGATTCATGTGAATGAATCCTGAGGATGCTCATTTACACATCCCAGCAGTTTGCATACAGTTGCATCACTAAGAGGCAAAGAGGTATTGGCAACATACTGCAGAGGAGACATGCCAGGAGTTAATTCATTCAAAAGAACATCTACTTGATTATTAATTTTATTTTATTTTTGCTCTGAGAAAGCTCAACAGGCAACATGAGTGAAATCTGTGTTATTCAACACTCTGAAGTGTGTTGAATAGATGCACATGCATGTTGATACACTTTACCATCACAGAACCTCCATTGTGGAGAAAAGCATTCAACTGATGGTGCCTTCCACATAACGGTATCCCCAGTACCTCTACTAAATGACCAAGAGCTTCAAGACCTTGGGAAAGGTATGCACAATAGCACTGACATTTTCAAATTCAAAACACATTAGTAATTTTATTATTAAAATAACTAATAATGTAATGCTCATTCGTGGCACCTAAAATCACCTGCTTGAGACAGCTGCTTCATTCTGCCTAATAATAGGGCCAGGACTTCAACTAGGCTGCCAAGGTAAGTGACTTAACTGCATTCCATGTCCAAAGATGCTGCTACTGCTGAACTGAGAAGAGAATCAGAGCCCATCCTTAGGACATCATTTAATAAAATAATGATTGTTCGTTTTCTCATGACTCCAATGCACAGACGATCCCTTCATGATTCATAGTGTTGCTCAATCCACCGGCTTCCCTCAAAGGTTGGGAAATACTCTCTGCACAACCAATTTTGAAAGTACACTTGACATTTAAGTCTGGAATCTGAGGCATTTTGTAAGAGATGTCTTCTTCCACATCACATCTTACACAGTCCAGAGACCAGAGGGAGGGCAGCTTGGCATAGTGAAAGATACACTTTAAAAACCATTATAATTAAAAGAGGGAGAAAAGATACCAGAGGGATTTTCCCAAGGCAAACCTTGCACAATCTGTCATCTAATTTAGAATTAAACAGATTACTCTGCACCTGAAAATTGCAGGAGATTGGAAAATATTTTCAAACTGTGAAATACATTTCCCCAATGGTATTTTATGCTCAAGCACCAAAAAACATCACCTGCCAAACTTTCATAAGTGATAAATGGGAATCTTCAATCCTACAACTGAATGTAAGAATCCATCAGAAGGTGGAAATCTGACCTTAACAACCGACAAGACACTTTTTACAAGCAAGGCTTCCAGCTTTATGGAAGCTGACCCCTGATATTTTACCTAATTATTTCCCCTGACAATTAAAAGACTTGCCCTCCTAGCTACACTAGCAATAAATAGCAAAGTGGATGAGCAAAAGGTTACAAGAACTTTTGCTTATTTCAAAACAGCTCTTGGGTCTTTCCCACTTTTCGTCTTCCGTGTTACTAAAGCTTTTCATTGGAGGGGTTGTTTGGTTTTTGTGCCATGCTCTTTACCTGTATGAGCCGACTTCCAGGTTGCTGGTGAATGTTTAAAAATGGAAAGGCCCACAAAACTTCAGATAAACCAGGGACAAATAAAGCAGAACATTTAAATGCCGAACTTTTCTCTGTTTGCTAATTCACAGTGCAAAGCAAAAGCGAGTCTGTGACTGAGCTATGGATATGGAATTGCAAAATCACTTGAGTTTGGCTTCAAGGTGAATTTAGAGATAATGGGAGGATATGTGCTTATACAAAATATCTGGTGGACTTGAATATTCCTACATTCAGGAAAGCTTTCACTCTGGCCAGATTTAACGTTCTACCTTCAGCCCTTTTGGATGGAAGGTTTGGAAACGTACCCTATCAAGAATGGGTATGTCCTTGTGAGATGGGTAAAGTGGAAACAGTAGGCCATGTTCTGCTGTATTGTTCCTTTTATCAAGATTTACGCCAAACATTTATAACCTCTATCTTGCAGCGAACTCCCGGTAGTTCAGATGAATATTACATAAAACATCTTCTATCGGATCAGAATCCTCAGGTTACTCTAAAAGTGGCCAGTTTTTGTGCGGCTGCCATAAGCCGACGGAAATTGATGTTGAAGAATTTTATTGCACCTTAGACTTAGGCTGAGACTGCCGCGTTTTATGGATTTTATGTATGTATTTTATTGTATATTGGGAGTTTTAATATTATTGTGATGATGTTTTCTGTTGTGCTGGTCTATGACCGAAATAAACAAACTTTGAACTTTGATATGAACCAAAATCTGTCCGGTGAAATTCAGTGCTGGTCTCTACATTCACAGTCCTGGAAACTGGTAAGAACTGCCCCAGGATTCCTATGCATAAATTGAGAGCATAGAGGAACTGTGGGTTCATAGGATTGCAACATTTATTTATAGAGCACTATCAACGTGCGTTGCGTTTTACCAAACAACAAAACAACAGATGCCTGCCTCAAGGAGTTTATAATCTAAAATTCAACTTAAGCAAGGGAACAAAGAAAGGGAAGGAAGATGGGGGCAGCAACAGGATAAGAATGTGCTTTCTGTTCAGTTACATATTTTCTGGCTTAGCTTCAACAACAGATGGATACTGTCAGGGGATATCTGGGTCACTCTAGGCCATATACATGGTGAAGTAATACCTAAAAGGATTCTATTCACCAATTGTTATAAAGATTATAGAAATCCAAAAGTATGTGCAGTATTTTCTCACTCCCATCTTAAGAAAACACTCTGCACTGACTTATAGACTGGCTATATCCTATCGTATCATGAGAAAAGGAACCCATGAAAATACAAGGCTGTCGATCACATCTAAAAATATTAGCATTTCTCAAGTTAACCAATAGAGTTTACTAAGGAAAAAAAATCACAATATCATTCTTTCACATACACACACAAGTTCAGCATAATAGGACATTTTGGTCAGGTTCACACAACATGGCCAGGTCAACGTGAGTTATTTAATAGATAGCCTAGCTACAGTTATCCATGCTCTGATAACCTCTCGTTTGGATTACTGCAATGCGTTATGCGTGGGGCTGCCTTTGAAAACGGTCCGGAAGCTTCAGCTGGTACAAAACAGGGCAGCCCATTTACTAACAGGGACTGGCCGGTGAGATCACATTAGGTCAGTCCTTTTACAACTTCATTGGCTGCCAGTCCAGGTCCGGGCCCGATTCAAAGTGCTGGTATTGACATTTAAAGCCCTAAACGGTTTGGGGCCAGGTTATTTGAAGGAACGCCTCCTCCCATATGTACCTGCCCGGACCTTAAGATCATCTACAGGGGCCCTTTTCCATGAGCCCCTGCCAAAGGAAGTGAGGCAGGTGGCTACTAGGAGGAGAGCTTTCTCCGCTGTGGCACCCCGGTTGTGGAATGAGCTCCCCAGAGAGGTCCGCCTGGCGCCTACACTGTACTCCTTTCGTTGCCAACTGAAGACCTTTCTATTCTCTCCGTATTTTAACACTTAATTTTAACTTAAATTCAAATTTTACTGTTCTAACACTGTATTTTAATCTTATATCAATTTTGCTGCATGGTTTTATCCTGGTTGTGCTTTTTATACTGTATTTTGTATTTGTGCCTTTAACCTGTTGGTTGTTTTATTATGGTTTTAATTTTTGTGAACCGCCCAGAGAGCTTCAGCTATTGCGCAGTATAAAAATGTAATAAATAAATAAATAAATAAATAAAACCCACAATGAGCTACAGTGCATGCCAGGCACATGTGGCCACCATTTTCAATATGCAACCCCCGATCAAGGTGAGAGGCCGAACTCTTTGAGAGGCCAAACTCTGGACATGCTCAAAGGCACACATGCAGCCTTCACCCTTAAGATGGAGGTAGGGTGTGAAGGAAGAAAGGGAAGCACTCTGTGCATGCCCAGAAACAAGCTTGATGATGCCAATGCCAGTCCCAGCCTTTCAGTACAGGCTCCTGATGGAGAACTTTGTAGGTGAGAAGTGCAGGCAGAGGCAGTCCCAGCAGGACTTGACCAGAGTTGTGAGTATCCACTATCCACTAAGAGCTGAGGACATAGGCACCTGAGGGCTGCCAAAGGCATGCTGGGAGGTGTAGTACTGGCATCACTATCTCTTAGTTCTAACTCACCCCCCACTAACTGACAGATCCTTTCAATTCCATATCTTTGCCTTTCATTTTACCAATTTAGCCTAACAAGCCACGGTAATGTCCACATTAGAAAGAAATATCCATTATATTAAGAAAGAGTCTATCATGTGTCTATGCTCTGATAACATCCATGTTAGATTGCTGCAATGAGGTCTTTGTGGGGCTGCCGTTGAAGACTGATCAGAAGATGCCACTTATGCAAAATGTAACAGCCAGACCGACAGCAGGGACCAGAATGTCTGGACATCTAACTCCAATTTTGATGTTTCCGAGCACAATTCAAGGTATTGATTTTTAACCTATAAATTCTTACATGGGGCAGAACTGCAATACTTGATGGAATGCCTCTCCTGATACAAACCCACTCTCTGTTCACTCTCTGAATTTGAGGCCCTCCTCCAAGGGAGGTTCAGAGTATGGCAACAAGGAAGAGGACCTTCTTGGTGGTAGCTCCCTGACTGTGGAAAGCTCTCCTCACTGAGGTCAACCTGGTACCAAAATATCTTTTCAGCACCAGGTTACGACTTTCTTCTACTGAAGGCATTTGACACCATAGGATGCAGCTTTTAAAGTCAGTCCCACTACCTTATTGTTATTGTTTTTTATCTGTTGAAATTGTTTTTAAATTGTGTATATTAAAGATTTTTATATTTTGTTTTTATTATGTTGTATTTTGGAGTTGTAATTTTGGGGAACTGCCCTGAGAGCTTTGGATATTAGGCGGTATAGAAATTAAAGAAATAAAATGAAAACAAAGGCTACTTCCATGCAATGAAAACAGGTCCAAGTGCAGGCTAAATTGTTATGTTTCAAGTAGGATGCATTCTGATTTAGACAGAAATAATGCCTTAGTCTTTGGGTGAAATTAACCACCTACATCTGTAGTTTATTCAGGTTTAGTTACTGGCAATGAGAGCTTTAAGCTAAAATAACATGGTACTTTTTGCATTTTGCAAATAAAGTACCCACCACTGGAAAGCAGCCTAAAAGAGCTTCTCTGGAATGAATTTAGCCCATGGCTAAATGAAGTTCTGCAACCCTGATCAAAACCCCACTACACTCTCTGTTAGGATCAAGCTCAGTCTCCCTGGTGTGTACCTCAAATTGGACTCGGTGCTTGAAGAAGAAGGAGAAATAGGCCAGCTAAGAAAGGAAGTGAGGGAGGAAATTCAGAAATTCTCCAAGACTCTCCAGGAGTCAAGGAGGAACCTTCCTAGGAGCTTATCGAACAGGAGGTCCAGGCTCAGAGATCATCCTTCCCACCAATGGGAACTCAGTCTTTATTGGAGGGGGAGGGAGCATCAGAATTGCCAGATCCTAGAGTTTGCCACAGGGTCAGGCAGGCATAGTTGAGAGGAGGTGGTCTGCTAGGTTAGCCACACACAAGAGGTTACAGCTGTAAAATCCTCCCTGAAGGAGGGGTTCCTTAAAAAGCCTGTCAGGCAAGGTAGGAAACTGTTAATTTAGTTGATAGGTAATTGCCTTGCTTTGTTAGGCTAATTATGCTTAGAGGAAAGCTCCTAGCATTCATACTCCCTTCAGGTGTGAAGAGGTGTCTATTTCCTGAATACAGCTTTGTGGATTACACAGCAGACCTCTTTACTGTCTCACATATGTGCAGGAGGGCTTAGAATCATGACATTGTTCAAGGCTTCCATAAGTCTCTCTCTCTGACCTGCCATGTGAGATTATTTTAATTGGAAATGCCAGGGATTAAGCTTAGGGTCTCCTATATATGCTTCACCATTGCTATGATATCTTTTCCATAAATTATACATAGTTTTCCGTAACTGAAGGTATCACAAATAAACTAAAGTTAGCTAAATTGCTCCCAACATTTAGGGGAGCACTGCATAAAAGTAAAAGTGAGTCCTAATTCACCTTTTAAGTACTTTTGTGTGACAGATTCTTTCAATTCCATAGCTTTGCCTTTCATTTTATCAATTTAGCCTAGCAAGCCACAGTAATGTCTACATTAGAAAGAAATATCCATTATATTAAGAAAGAGTCTATCATGTGTCTAGAATGTTCACAAAAACCAGCTGGAAAGTTCTTGCAGGTTTTTGGAGAACTAGCAAATTAACAGCTTCAATTCTTTGCAGTCACGATTAATTTCATGAAAACACAAAGTTCATCCCAATAGGCCAGAAAGCAAGAAATAGAAATGTCACCAAAGAAATAAAGAGCACAGATATTGGTCTGCATACATGCATCTCTTTTTAAAACAGAAATGGGAGGCGAGGAGAGAAAAACCTTTTCTCCAGACAGAGAGAAAACCAGACAGTCCATAATGAAACATGCAGTTTCTCCAAGCTACTTCCACTGTAATTGCTTGCAAATAAAATTATTACCATATTTCTTCGATTCTAAGACACACCTTTCCCCCCACCACCACTTTTTTCCCCATCTCTAAAAACAGGGTGCGTCTTAGAATCGTGGGTGCGATTATTATTCTTAGAACCAAAGCTTTTTTTTCTGTTGGTGGAACTGAAATTAGTGTGCGTCTTACAATCGATGGCGTCTTATTATTATTATTTTATTATTATTATTTATTTATATAGCACCATCAATGTACATGGTGCTGTACGATTCTTACAATCGAAGAAATACGGTATGTTAGTGCCACAAACAAAAATTCAAAACAAGTTCTTGTGGGTTGAGGAGAGGAGTTCTTCTCCCAATTCGATTGCAATTTAGATTCAAAGTGGCTATCTTTGGAAGAGAAGCGCTCTTTGATTCCAGCATACATGTGGGAGATTGGAGACCAAGGACACACTGGCCCTGTTCAGACAACACGCTAAACCATGCTGCTTAACCACCATTTTGTGGTTAAGCAGCATGGTTTAGCGTGTTGTCTGAACGGGGCCACGACGTTCCCTACATTATCAGCCACCTATATATTTTTTCTTTTACTTGTTCAAGAGCCGACAATGGATAGCCATGATTAAAATAAAGATGTTGTTATAAAAAACACAACCCAACCCCAGGGTTCTTCTGTTCATCATGAAAGTAGTAGGGGAATAGGGAGCACCTGTTTGAAGCCTTGCAGAGGGGTTGCTATGTCAGTCTAGGGCAGAATAGAGTCTAACCCTAGCCTAAGCTTTTGTGAACCAGAACCCACTTCATTAGACGCATGAAGGGTTATTGAGAGTTCCAGGTATTCAGTACATATGGTGGGGCAGGGAGGGAATTGTAAACAGTGAGGTCAGAAGGACATTAAACGCAGTAATTGGCCAGTGCCAATTACACTGTAATAGCAGCCATTCACAAAACAGTTGCTGCTGATAAGGCAAACATCTTGGCACTTAGTTAGCCGATTAGCACATGTAATGCGATAAAAATCCTTTATCCCAATTCAAGCCTCTGGTGATAGAATAAAACCTGCTGATGAATTCTAACTCAGCTATCTCTCACATTAATCTCCCTTTAAAAGTGCTTTTGCCCCACAATGACCACTTTAAGGATAGTGGCAGAGTGATAAAGTGAACTATAATCCACAAAAGTTTATGACATAATAAATTTATCACTCTTTAAGGTACCACAAGGCTTTTTGTTCTCTTTAAAGAGGTAGTACTTGATCCTCGGTTTAGAGCTACTATACCTAGGTATACCATCTGAGTAATCCTTTGTGTGCCACGCACCAACACAATGGGTGAGAGGAGCGTGAAAGAGACACCCAACTCAGCCACTGCTTGGAGGACCCAAGGCCCTTTATCTAAGCAAAGACTAGGAATTAGAGAACTCACTCGCCACGCGAGTTCACCGAGTGCTGCTCAGCTGGCCCTGCCGGCCAAGCACTCGGCGATGCACACTTTCTGGGGTCTCCGGAAAGTGCTCAATTCCCCTGGCATACCATTATCCAAGAGGGCCATTTAGGCCATGATCAGCACAGGGGAGCAGGGGGAGAAACATGATTTCCCCAAGGCTGGGGAAATCACGGATTTTCCCCTGACATTCTAATGGCGCCCTTTAAGGACCTCAATTGGCGGGGTGGAAGGAGAGAAACACTATTTCCCAAAAGCTGGGGACATTGTGTATTTCCTCCCTCCACTAGAGTGAAGGGGGGAAAGACACAATTTCCCCAGCCTTGGGGAAACTGCATATTTTCCCCCACTGCATTAATGACGGCCACTAGTAATCCTGCAGGGGAAAGTATAAAGGGCACACGCAGGTCTGGGCGGAACTCTTGCAGCTAGTGATGGGGCAAAAATCTGCCTGGTGCAGCCGCCGGGGCCTGGGAAGGCCAGATGCGGGGTGGTGTCCGGTGCCTTTGTGGGCTCAGGCAGATTTTCACCCCATCGCAAGCAAAGAGAAAGGCAAAATGAGTGATGTCGTTTTTGTGAACCGCCCAGAGAGCTCCAGCTATTGGGCGGTATAGAAATGTAATAAATAAATAAATAAATAAATCCCTCTGAAGCTGTCCGATCCATGGGAGACTCAAAAGGGTGAGGAATTAGGCCCTCCACTTCAAAGAAGTTCCCTACCCCTGATTTATGCCAACAAATTTTTCATGGGACAAAATTAGCACCACTAAGGTGGTAACACTTCTAACAGAAAAAGACTCATATTACATTCCCCTATCTGTTCGAGTTATATATAGTTTGCCAAAGATCAAGAGGAAGAAACACTAACCCTCCGGATGGTATCTGTGTAGGGTGCAGCAGCAACAAATGGCTTTGAATTGCCAGGGGCACTACTGAAGTATTGTCTTGCTTCTGTAAACTGTCCAGACAGCTTAGGCTATTGAGAACTGAGAGGACTGCATGTTTATAAAGCCAAACACTTTGTGATCCTCATTAATAGAATAGTGAGAAGCTGGTTTTAAGTAGAGTATGAATTCCAACATCCTCAACTCCACATAGCTAAGCAACAATCAAAGCTGGACACTTAACATATAGCATATTCATCACTTAGGTTGGGGCAGCAAACCTATTCAACGTGAGAGTAGCTCTACCTTGAATTGTTAAGTAAGTAAAGGGAATTGTAACAGTGCAGCTTCTCAGTTCATAGTGCTGCAAAGGATTGAAGAACTAAATTTTTAATCCCCCCATCTGCACAATTACTAAAAAAAAAGGATGTCTTATTCAAAACAGTTAGCCACCGCCTAATTTAAATAACTAGTTGTCTAATCAGCAATATGTTGTGCAACTATTATGACTCATGGAAGCAGCCTGGAGAAACAGAGAAGAAATAAGAAGCAACCCTGCCTCTGTCCAGTTTACTGACTGAAAAAAGAATTATTTAAAATGCATGCACATGCACAGACACGCACATGTGCATGCATGCATTTGTTTTTATATATATTATATACTTTGTGCTAAATATAGCGAAATGAGCCTGACTCTATACATGGTATATGACAGGATGCTTGCCTGAATGTAGTGCTGCTCTACCTATCCGGATGGACAGCTCATTTTCATATTCCTGATGATGCATGGGTTGGTGCTCATATTTCTCCTTCACCGCTCTTGAATCATAGCTCAAAGCCAGAGCTGTGTGAGGAGGCTCACTGATACCCTAAAACAGAAAAAAAAACAAAGAAAGTATTTGTTATACGTGATTCTAAGAACATAAGAAGAGCCATGCTGGATCAGACCTAGGGTCCATCTAGTTCAGCACTCTGTTCACACAGTGGCCAACCAGCTGTCGACTTAGGACCCACAAGCAGGACACAGTGCAACAGCACCCTCCCATCCATGTTTCCCAGCAACTGATGTATACAGGCTTACTGCTTCTTATTCTGGAGGTAGCACATAGTCATTAGGACTAGTAGCCATTGATAACCTTCTCCTCCAGGAATTTATCCAACCCCCTTTTAAAGCTATGCAAATTGGTGGCCATTAAAACATCTTGTAGAAGTGAATTCCATAGTTTAACTACACACTGTATCTTTTCAACAAAATGTAATGGTCCAGATTAAAACTTGATTCAGGGTTGGGAGCCATATTCCACTCAAGTGCCAATTTGCCCCCCAGTCTCCAACACAGTCCAAGTTATGTCAGGGGTGGGGACCTCCACCATAATTCCCCAGGTGGGTGGCCTTGTAGAGGAGCTTGGAGGGGAGAGTAGGAAGGGCCCACTGAGAGAGCCCAAGCTTTGTAGGCCAGATGAGGTATACCCATGGGCAGGATTAGGCCCCTGGGCATTAGGTTCCCATCCCCTGGATAAAATGTTTATTCATGTTATCTGGTCGGCATTTTTCTACTGGTTGCTCTGCTGTCAAGATTAAAAATTATTTTATTCAAGAAGATGGCAAACACTCTGGGCATGGACACTGTTAGAGAATTGACTTGCAGCTTGACTTTGTCACACCATCACCAGAGTTTTATGCCTGCAAAGGACAGCTCAATTGCCTTTAGATGCCCTCTGATCACTAACTGGAGATAAGAACAGAAGACACTTATACAGGCCTTTAAATAACCTCACCTCCAAACACTGATCAAAGATAACAGAAGAAGGAGCTGGTGGGCCAGATAGGACCACCTCACCCTCACCCCATCCCCATGGAATGCATCAGGTTCATGAGATGGAAGTTCCCCATCCCTAACTTAGTATCATTTTTTTAAAAAAATAACAACTTACCCAATGGGTTTTGTTAATAAGAACATAAGTCTACAGATGTATGAAAGAATAAAAAGATGCATATTTCTGATACACTGTAGAAAAAAGTGATGAATAATATAAATTAACCATTGTCATTCATCTTATATATATATATGACTTTTGTATGTTTTGTTTCCTTTGTTAATATTTTTATAAGCAAAAGAAATGCTTCCAGGTTAGGCTTGCTTGCTTGTCTGAGTAAATAGGAGACCAGTTCATCACTGGACTGGGGCTGAAGTCAGTGGGTTACATTTATTCTGGGGGGGAAATAGGAGCAAACGCAACCACAATAAGTAATTAGCAATCTGCTCTACTTCTTTATTGCTTAATTTCAAAAGAAAATAGCTGCAATAATCACAACATTATAAATGATAAACAATAAATGCTCCACATAATACTGATAAATTTTCAAGTAAGGGGGAAATAAATATGAAATAAAAAGGAAAAGAATCATAACATCAAATATATAATTGGAGGCATCTGTGCTATCTAGAGTTCCATTATGCAATGAATGGTTGCCATCTGACCTGGAATCTATCCAATTTTAATACTTCCTCAATTTCACCATTTTTGCAAAGCACAAATCAGATAAAACCATAGGTTGTATTTCAGTCTTATTAGTCTTCCAATGTTAAGTCATGGCAACTTTGGCTGCTGTCGACAGTAAGTACATAATTGATTCCTCCTGCTCCTTGCTAACAAAATGTTGGAGACATTCCACCAAAAGAAGTCGTAGATCAAACAATAAATTAAGGATGTTTCCAGAAGAAGCTTTTGTCATGCAATCATCCTGCCTCATTCATGATTTTTTTTTCAGGCAGTCCAGATGATGATGTCTAAGACTCCCATATTTTTTCTTTTTTAAAAATTGAGTACCGCTGAAAAATATGGATAGCAAGGACAGAACAAAGTTTCTAGTAACAAACAAAAAAAGGGGGGTGCCACAACACAGGCTCTGAACACCAGGCCTGGCCGCGGTTACTCCCTGCTCAAGCCAAGCACCACTACTTGATACGCCTGAGGCAAGGGATAAAAACCACCTTCCTCCAAACAATGTGGAGAAAGGGGTTAAATGGAGAAGGATTTCAATAATAAAATAATGCACTGTGAGTTATATGTGCTGAGGTGAATTATTGTCAGAGTGGGTGCTAAATGTATAAACTTCAGATGATAAATGCCAAACAGACACGTGGGATTTTTGGGGTAGTTAAAAACAAAATAGTTAAAATTTATTTTTAAAAGTTCACAAGCTTTGTTTCAAATTAAAACATTTCAAAACCTTTTTGAAACCTTTCATCCAGTCTTTTCACTCATTCACATACACGCTTTCCTTTCTCTCACACAATCACTCTTGAACTTTATTATCAGTATTGTTTATTATACACAAACTGTCTATCTCTACACCCCACTCTCAAAAGACACTACTCTCTACACTGAACCTCAAACTCTCCAGAACCCAAGTACTCTACACTTCAAGAGCTAAAGCACTAAAGGCTAAAGACTCTAAGGGCGTTCCTAGACGAGGCCTTAGCGTGCCTTGAGACCCGTTTTCCCTGCTGTGCATCCAGATGACACACAGGGGAATCCGGGCCCAGGCCGCACTGAGGCCTCCTCTAACGCGCCATAAGCAAAGTCGCTTATGGCACGCCTTTTTCGCAACCCCAGCCTCAGGCCGGGGCTGCAAAACGTCTAGGAAGGTCCGTGGCTTTTTGCGGCTACTCGCTTACTCGCGAGTAGCCGCGAAAAGCCACAGACCTGGCACAGCGCTCATACGAGCGCTGTGCCCATCGGGCCGGGGGGGGAAGAGAGGGGCAGGGGGAAGGATGGCAAGGGGGGATGGCGGGTGAGAGAGAGAGCGCTGGGCACCGCCGCCTGAGCAACCAGGCAAGCGGCGCTGCCAGGGCAAGGCCTGGCATGGGGGGGCGGCATCGCCCGGGCAAGCGCCGCCGCCCGAGCAAGCAGACGAGCGGCGCTGCCAGGGCAAGGCCGGGGAGAGGGGGGGGCTTCCTTTTTTAAAAAAAAACGGACTTACCTGGTCCGGAGTCTTCGGGCCGCACGTGGCCCCTTTAAACGAAAAAAAAAAAAAATGGTGGACGCTGCAGGGATCCCGAAGTCCCTGCGCGTCCCGCATCTGGAAGCCGAGGCGGCGCGCGCTAACGTCAGCGCGCCATCGCCCCGCCTCCCTGCCGGCTTATCCCAGCAGGTCTAGCAAAGCCCCCAGAGTACCTAAAAGTCTCTCTCAATCCCCTCAGTCATTCCTTTATATATCACTCCTCCCCCTCCCCAGACATTCTAACTCTACCCACTCAGGCTAACATTCTAAAAACCACAGACTTACAAATTCCAGATATACTTTTGGGAACTGACTTGTGGGGTGTAACGCCACAGGGGGTCTTCCACCAGTTAAATAAAAGTAGTGTTCCAAAGATCACCATGCGTGGCTGGAGATCGATATCAATGTTCCTTAGTAACCTCATAAGAAATAAAATTAAACCAAGTTTTATAATAAAAAAAAAAGTGTTGTTGTTGCTTCTTTTGTTCCGGGTTTCATTTGTTAATTAATTTGTCCGTAACTCCCATATTTTTTCCACCACATTTTCCATGGTTTTTTTTTTTTTTTAACCACAAATGAAAATCTGATTGGTGGCACTAGGAGCCCTCTGTTGGGAAGCACTCCAAGCCTCAACCTGCCTTCTTCAGGAACCCTGACATCATTTCCACTAGCCCAAGGGTGGGGAACCTCTTTCAGCCAGAGGGCCAAATTCAATTTCAGAGAAGCTCTGGGGCGGGGGGGGGGGGGTCATTCCCGCGGTAGGTGGGCCCAGATGCAAAGGGGGCAGGTCAAAGGCAAAAAGGGTAGGGCCTAAATACAAAAAGACACAAAATACCAGTATAGTGAAGCTTAAACCACTTACTGCCAGTAACTAATTCTTAGGAGAAGCATTTCAACCTTCTGGAATGGTGGGGGTGGGCTGCACAAAAGCTGGGAAAAGACCAAACGAACAGCAATTGGGGGGAAAGCGGTAGGGCCAGGAGAAAGGGGTATGACTATCATGGAAACCTAAGACAGCCAGATCAGAACCCCAGTAGGGATGGATTTGGCCTGCAGGCCTGAGGCTCCCCACCCACCCAGTAGCCATTTGGCGCCAGCCACCAACTTGTATACCATGATGTCTGAAAGTATGCTATTAAGGGAGTAAAGAACTGGCCTCTATACACAATATGACACAAAACCTACAGTTGTATGTATTTTATGGCATTTGCATTTGTGTTGTACCCCGCCTCAATCCAGAGGGAGAGGCGGGTAACAAATAAATATAATATTACTACTACTATTATTATTATTATTATTATTATTATTATTATTATTATTATTATTATTTATAATTACAACTCATGCTAAAAATATAATATGAAAAGGGGGAACCAAAATTTCCTAGCATGATGAAATAAAAGTTAGTTATCTATAGACAACAGATCATACTAAGGGCTGTGTGGCATGACCACCCTTTGTGACGCTATCCACAACCTCTATTTGGCTGCCACCCCACTCTTCCTTTTAAGAGGGAACTTTAAACCTTTTTGCATATGAGTGTGTGTGTGTGTGTGTGTGTGTGTGTATCACAAACCTTCAGCAACAAATAAGACCAAGAAAGGTGCGGTTTTAAAATAACAAAACTATACTGAAAACTGAATTTATAAGGAAATGGATATATTAATACAACATGATGTTAAAATAAATGTTCCTCCCTCCACCTCCCGGGGAAAACTAACCACCACACAAATCTATAGACCAGATTCTACTTTTCTTAAAGCCAGTCCTTAACCACCAAAGGAAACCCCGTCACAGTTATATATATTTTTCTCTGTAAATAAATAAATAATAAATAAATAAATAGATAAATAAATAAATAAATAGACCAAAAGGATATTTAAAAATTATACCAAGGCTTTAGAAGCATGATTTAACACAGCCCTGGCTTATAATACTGTGCACACCATCTTGGTATCAAGCATGTCAACTGAGAGCAAAGAAGAAGACAAATACAAGCGGAGCTTTTGGAAACAGTAATGAGATGCTTGATGACTTTAGGTCACTTTATTAAAAAAAATACAAAAGGTTACAGATAAACAACAATCTTCTACTCTCTTTGTTTGCATAATGTATTCTGACTGGTGGTATTCACACTAATCACATATTTGCTAGCCTTTAAAAAAAAAAACCCTGTTTAATCAGGATGATGCTACCACTTCTGTTAAGCCAATGATTAAAAAATTGCACTGGAGAGGATAGACCAACATTAAATGTTTTCTTTTCGTTTTTAACCAAAATTGCCAGGGGCCGGGGATGGTATTTTCTTCCTCTCCTTCCATTTGTCATTGTTTCTCAAATAATGTTTTAAAATTCACCATCTGCATAATTTCAGTCCCCTACTCCAGCATTTCCCAACCTCATGCCCTCCAGACATGTTGGACTACAACATCTGCTAAAAACATCTTTATTCAATTTTTTTTTTTAAAAAAAAATACTTTTCCTGAATGACCAGCCATGGTTTCATTAGCCTACATCAGTTTTAAATATTTTCATTTTCTTCTTTTTTATTTTATTTTTCTTTCCTTTAATTTTTTTTTCTTCACCACTCCGGAATCTTTTCTAGTGGGAGCCAGACATAGGTTGCCCACTTCTGTCACAAGTAGGGCTCGATATGTGCCTGACCTGCCATTTAGCAGTGGAATTCTCTCTACCAGGAGAGTTTTGCAGGCAAAAGCATCCTCCTCCTGCTTCTTTGATTTCTCTCCATTGCATCCAACTTTTCTTAAAAGTTATACTTACGTTATACATCCACACTTTTAACATTACATTCAAAATAAGGTGGTGTTTAAGCTGAGGATCCTTGCTTCCTCATTGTGACTCCCTATGTCACCGATACAAAGATTCAAGTTTTCTGTACTGAAACCTAGGTATCTGTTTAAAACAGAAATAAAAGTAAATAAGAGACGGAAGCCTGTTTCCAATCGCTTACTGACAACAAGGAGACAACTTTAGCAAATTTGAAATATTAGGTGATCTCTGCCATGACATTCTGTTTATTCCCACTGAGATTGTTCTGAATCATTCAGATGTTGCTCCTGATGCAGAACATTAAATTAGTATGAATCAGTGGGTTAAAACAGGCATTAAGAAAAGGGGGAGGAAAATCATCCCACATTAAAGTGGCTTAACTGGCTAATTAGAGTTGACAAAAATAGCCACAGGGAGCTGGCACATTCGGCAAATAATGATCTTGAAGAGAAAAATATATCCATAGTTAGATGCAGATGCTTTATTGGGTACATGATGGTCCCAGCAAGATAGTTTCATGTTGTGTCACCAGTGACATTTACAATGCCTGATGGCTGCGCTTATGCCAACAGATGTTGTTTGTATCATTGCTGCAGCAAAGTATGCTGATATGAATACACTCACACTTATGCAGTATTGGACATGGAGGGGGGAAAGCAAATACACTACATTTGCCATGACTACATTTATCCATGGTTCAAATCTGCATTTGAGATCATGATAGGAAAAGACTTGGAATAATCTCGAAAGGACTTCGTCGTGGGAACAGAAATTAAGAGTAGCAAGATAGGCTTGCCTAGAATGTTTTAAGGATGTTTTAAAGATGTTTTAATCATGTGTGGTATGTTTTTAATCACTTTTTAACAGGTATTTTACATCATGTTTTTATACTGTTTGCTTTATACTTTGAATAGTTTTTGTGAACCGCCCAGGGAGCTTCAGCTATTGGGCGGTATAAAAATGCAATAAATAAATAAATAAATAAAATATGCTTATTGACCCCTTTGTACCCTTGCCAGGAGAATAAACTTTTGAACTCAAACCTGAATAGATTTGGCCAGATAAACATTTTTACAACAACGTCAGCTGGAACCCAGAGAGCTACACTAGGCATGCTCAATGGAATGCAATTTTATCTATCTATTTACCTGTCTACCTATTTGAACAACAGAGTTCCCCATCTGCTTTTGAAAATCCCTTCAATTTCAAAAGCAGTTTGCCATGTGGCATTGGGGGCAGGGTTGGAAGTGGGGCGGGGAGCTGTGTGAGGCATGCAGAACTACTGGTGCAGTCCTTTGAATCCCAGCCAATAATAATGAAGCATGTTCAAGTCAAAGGAAATTGCATGCAGTGCAACCAATGCGAGAGGAATGAGAGTAAAAAGAATGTATGTGATTATTGGCCACAGTTATAAAGTGCTGACTGAAGGAGAGGAAGAGTCCATGGCTTCCAAATGTATAATTGCAGTAAGGTAAATAATTGTGTATAATATTCATACTTCATTAATAGTTCTGCATGTTCCTTTCTTTCTTACATGGGGAAATGTACACACAACAATTTACACACATGCTTCCAGACTTTTCTCAAGGGCCAATGGCTTGCCTCACTATTAACAATTAACAGAAACAGAGAAAGTTGATAGTTTGGGAAATGCCTGGCAAACTGTGAGCATGTGCATGTATAAATAATCTCTCCAGCTCTGTCTAGGCAACTATCTGGCTTCTGATATTCTCTGTAACCATTTGTCATGCTCTTCCCAGTTCCATTTCAAATGCTGCCTCTCCTGCCCAAAGCTGCAATGCACATTCCAACAGATTTCACTTTTATTTTCAATAATAAATTGTTCCAAAATAGAATCATAAAACACAATCTACAATTATACAGCATGGATGAAATAAATGTACAGGCATATTTCCTAGTGAGAATTTTAAAAAATGCAAACACTTTATTGATTTTATTCTCCTCTGCTACCCACCAACTGCTGTTGAAATCTTGTTAGAACAGAAGGCTCATAACCATTAAAACAGGTCTCCTTATTTATATGAAAAAAAAAAAGATTTGGGAAGGGAGAGGAAGGCAGTCCACTCTTTCTTAAAAATAAATTCAGATCAAGGTAGAGTTTCCTAAGTTACAAGGCACATGATGAGAACATGGCAAGCTAACTGAATCCACTTTAATCAAAATTGGGGCCTTGTTTTGGAAGAGAAACTGCCTTGGTCATCCTGTGGAATGACCCTGGCTGAGACAAAAACAGGGAGAGTGTGACCCTTTTATTCTCTTTGACGTCTCTGATACCACTGACTATGGTATCCTTCTGGAAAGGCTGCCTGAATTGAGTGTCAGAGGCACTATTTTGCAGTAGTTCTTTTCCTATCTGGATGGCTTACTCATGAATGTGGTGGCAGTGGATTACTGCTTGACTCCTTGGCAGATATTCTTTGGTATCCTGCAGGTTCCTATTTGATCCGTCTATACATTAAACTGCTGGGACCAGTCATCTGAAGATCTGGATGGAGGATTCACCAGTATGCATATGACACTCAGATCTATTTCTCTTTTTCATCAAATTCAGGTGACGTACTGGGTGTCCTGAATCAATGCCTGGGCACAGTAATGGACTGGATGAGGACTAATAATCTGAGGCTCAACCCAGGAAAGGCAGGGATGCTGTTAGCAAATGCTAATGATGTAACATTTCCTGAAATATTGAAGCCACTTTTTCTCTTTGTTCATTCCCCCCAACAAATGGAAATGATATACACAATACTTATTTTGTTATTAAACAATGCATCATTTATAAATTAGCATATAAGATTATACTATCTGGCACATTTATGAAATTTACTGCATGCTTATGCAGACCTAAGACTCATTCTGCTTTGTTTGTTTTGTAGGTCTCACTCTGTTTAATGGTGCATACTCTAGGTAAGCATACATAGGACTGCAGTCTCAATAGTATAACTGTCTTAAGCTTTGTACAAGTTTAATATGTCCAATATTAGTTGCATACTTTCAACAAACAAAACACAATTGCTCAGATCATCCTGAAATAAAGGCTTCTACATTCTCACCTTCCCAACTCAAGTGAAGATGAAAGGAAAGGAATTCCTCTCTAGCTGTTTGAAATACTTCTGGTCCTTTGAAATACCTCAATTATTTCATTTCATTTCATTTATTACATATTTATACTGCCCAATAGCCGAAGTTCTCTGGGCGGTTTACAAAAATTAAAACTACAACAATATTTTACAATATACTAATCAACAATATACTAATCAACAATTATAATGTCAATGACTCATGTGTGCTGCTAAAATACAATATAAAACATGTAGAGTCAGCTTTCTCATTGCTTTTGCCCTCCACTTTCCAACTCCAGTCATCCATGAGAACTTTAAAAGTAATACAGACAAAATGTAAGATGTCATATTCCTGGAGCTAACAAGCAGGAAGAAGCATGCTCTCTTATCACATGTGTGATTGTCTCTACTATTAATAACGTATAACATTTTATATCCTCCCAACGGAATGCTAGAGGCATTCTGCAGAACATAGAAAGGACATAGCTCTTGTCCAAATAACTTTCAATCGCCATTAGACAGACAAGACAGCGAAAGAAAGAGAAGTCACCAAGTTACAAGCAGAGCCGATAGGTTACAGGTGCTTCAAAAAGAACTGAAAGACCAGGGCTAGTAAGGCCAGGGTGTTTCAGGTTTATCACAACCTGCTCTCATCTCTCAAGCTTAGCCTTTTTGTGAAGCTCCACATTTTTTAGATTCCTCCACCAAAAGAAAGGCTACACACTTTCAAAGACTAGTTCTCTAAATGCAGTTGCTGCTGCATTGCTTTCACACGATGAGAGTTGCTGAGTTAAAAGACCTATAAGTGGACAGGAAAATCTCCATGAAGCTAGTTCCATTGACAGTGGCTTGAAGACTTGCAATCCTGAAGACCTGGATTCTTTTTTCCACCTCTAAACCCCCACTCTCATTTCCTACTTCTTCTATTATTTTCCATTTACTTTTTTACCTTTCCTCAAGATTATTTCTCTACCTTTGCCTCAGACCTACCAGATGAAGGAGTTATGACTGGCATTGAAGGCAAGAAGCTATGAGAGCTACACACCAAGAAAACCATAGGTCTAATTTCTGGGAAAAGGTAGCTTTAGTAAGCAGAAAATAGAGCAAGTTTTCTTCCTGTTCCCACAGGTTCTAAATCTCTCAGAGACCTCAACAGTAATGGGAAGAGATGGTAAATGAATAGATTCCTGAAACACTCATCAGGCTGCAAACTCATGGAGACTGGGGGCACAATTCTAGAAAAAGACTATTTTAGTAAGGTAAAAGGCTCTGCAGTAGGGTTTAGCCTGTGGTGCCCCCCTCACCTTCTCTGGCAATGTGCTCATTTGATTGATCTTTTGGACTGTAGCTGACCTCTTTTTCCTCTTAACTTTCTCTATCTTGCAATATTCAGTCTCCATATCCCATTCTAAGAAGAGCTGTGATTCTGCTCCACAATACAATAGGTGGCTACTCTTGTCTTCTTGGCCTACTGAACCCACCTACTCACCCCACACACAGATGCTTATTTTCTAGATGAGCCAAAAAAGATGGAGCCTATCACGCCACCAATGTCACAAGAAGGAAGACACAGGAAGCTGCAATATTCAGTGGCCTCATGGACAAGATAGCATCACCATAAAAGAAACTGGCATGTTAAGATGTGCCATTAATCTAGGATAGCCCTTTGTCAGGGGTCAGAAGTGTCCTCTAAACACAGTTTCTGAAAAATGTGTTTGTGTCATGATTCTAAGCTGTGTAATCCACAAAGCTTTATTCAACAAATAAACATCTCTTCTCACCTGAAGGGAGTGTAAATGCTAGGAGCTAGGCTCTAAGCTTATTTTGGCTAACAAAACTAGGCAGTTGCCTTCAACTAAAGCAAGACTATTTCCTATAGTTCAACAGGCACTTTATTTTAGGAAGGGTCTTTCAGGAGAAGCCTCTCATGAGCTGCTACCCTCAGGGACTGCCTCCCTCCTCTTCTTAACTCCTCTCACTTGACCCTGTGGCAGACTTTGGAATCTGTCAACTCTTATCTCCCCTCCCCCTCAGACAGAGGCTGGGTCCCCAGGAGTAGCGGAGTGGGGGCTTGTCTCTGAGCTGTCTGCATTCTCACAAATAAGCTCCTGGGAAGATTAATCCTTGACTCTTGAAGAGTCTTGGAGGCTCTCCTCCCCTGCTTCCTGTGTTGGCTTGGAAATTTCTGGTCTTTCTTATTCTTCAGATTCTGAGACCCCTCGATACTCCTTCCCCCACATTAGGGAGAATAGGCTTGAATCCAAACAATACTAAGTCCTTAAGGGCGGTTATTCTGAATACTACAGAAGTAAAATCACTGAGATATAAGCAATTAGGTAAAAATATCTAACTAAAGTTATTTCACCCTATCTCAAGCATACTTCTCTCCTCTTTACTAGCAACAGAAGCACCAGCTAAAATAGGTCCCTAGTCAAAAGAGATTATGCTTTCTGGGTAATAAAATGTCATCATCGATCTCTGCTTATGCATGTTTGGAGTGGAAATCTCACAGATCTCCTAGTTATCTCCCTGTTTTCTCAATCATGACAATCCAAATGGGTTTTTCATGGTGCCCTGAAGAGAAAGTCTCAGACAACAAAATAGAGGCAACTGGAATGATTTATCCAAAAGGCTTTCAACTTATAAGCTAAAGAAAATTGCTTTTAAGAAGTACCTCACATAATCAAATTGTGATGTTTTTTAAATGGGGAAGGAGAGATTACTTTGGCACTGAGCATAGTCCATTGATTAGAAAACTCTATTAAAATGGAGGTGGTTATGCTAACACTCCCTACATAAGCAGAAGAAGAAGGCAAAGAGACTGCAATAATACTAAGAAGAATAAGGGGAAACAGAGGCAGCTAAGCCATAATGGGTCAAAATCTCAAGCATCGAGGGGCCTAATCAAGACACCATATTAATCAATGACTAAAAGATAAAAGTATAGAAGCCCATTCATTTGAAATTTTGTGAGAAGATTTTCAGGACGATCTCAATATCCACAGTTATTTTTATGAAAAGATTCAACTCTTCACAGAATTTATAGGGAGATTTGTTTAGCGGCTAAATACATTTATTTAGTGCTAGATTTATCTAGTGCTAAACGAATTAACAGCAGCAAGATTGTCAATAAACGACAACTGAAAAATTGGAAGTGTGTCAGAGGACTGGCTTCATAAGCCCTGAGAAATGACGAAAAGATCCATACCCCACCCTAACACATTCATTATACAAATTTAAGCAAAAGGTATATGAATCAAATCTAGTTGTTGTTGTTTTAAAAAATAGATAGAGTATTGGAATCTTTCCCTTTGTTACTTGAACAGAAGATACAATATTGTCATATGTTCTTAACTAGCCTAAGTGGTGAGATGTTTGCTAGAGTGGTGGGGGTGGGTGGGAGGGGATTTGAGGACAGATCTTTTGAGGACAGATCACTGGATCAGAAAAAATATAAAAACATGAATTTGGAGGGGTTTAAGTATTTTTAAAGAATTTAATTAAAAAAAAACTGGGTTTACGCCTACAACTCCAGCATGCCTTGAGCAGAACTCCCAGCGTTCCTTGGGTGGGAGGCCAGACTTATTGGCCTTTGGTGGCCATTGTGATTCCTAAAGTCAGTCAACCCAATTCCATATTAAAGGAAACAACCCACATAAAGATAGATTTATACAGAATTTATAAATAAAGCTTTCAATGGAATACAAGCAAAAATACAATCAATCATGATCTATATGTGGGATCAGGCAGAGCAACCTAGTTTCCTCGCACTGCATGTGCGCAGGAACAAACAAAATAAATGTCCGATCTAACAAACATGTGCAAGTACACAGGAGCTTGCCCCAATCTTTAAGGTCTTCTTCAGAGCCCTTGCTCAGAGCAGCTGAGGCTGGTGGCTCTGATGTCAGTGGGGTTGTGAATCCGCTCCAGGTTTCAGTAATAATTCTAAAGGAGCTATCCAAAGTGCAAAACTCCTTTAGAGCTCTGACTGGTTCTGACTGAATCCCAGAGTGGATTCACTGCCCCACTGACATCAGAGCCACCAGCCTCCATTGGCTCAGAGTGCCTCCACCTTCTAAAGTGAAATGGATGGTGAGGGACAGGGCCTCTTCAGTCATGGTGCCTTGATTCTGGAACACCCTTCCCTTGACCACCAACACACTCTCTTCTTGGTGGTGTTTTAAAAGAACCTGAAAATGTTGCCATTGTCTCTTGCTTTTAACTTATTTTGATGCTGCTATTTTAGTTAGTTTCTGTAGCTCATTTGTTTAGGAGCTTAAAAAGAAGATTTTATATTTAATAACCACCTTGTGACTCCCTATGATTAAGATTTAGAGGATAAATCTTATTAAAGAAATACAGAAATAAAGAAATACAGAAATCCTATATCAACTTTGCTGTGTGGTTTTATCCTGGTTGCGCTTTTTATACTGTATTTCGTAATTGTGTTTTAACCTGTTGGGTGTTTTACTGTGGTTTTAGTTTTTGTGAACCGCCCAGAGAGCTTCGGCTATTGGGCGGTATAAAAATGTAATAAATAAATAAATAAATAAATAAAGAAAGAAATACTCAGTACTATACTCCATCTGAGGCTCTAGCCATTACACACATTAGATTTAATTAAATAAAAAAGTATAGATTAGTAACAAGCAAATGTTAAGTAGTAACTTGGGTTGATGCAATCAATCCCCTAGTCTGGGATAACCATTTTAATTCAGCCATAACAAACACGTAGCTGCTATCATCAAGGTGTACTCCTACACCTACAGCCCTGACCTGCTCAAATCCCACTGAAAGCTTCTACACCATGGAAACAACATATAACATTTCTACAAAAATAACTCTTATAATCAAACACTGTGCAGAAGAGCCTTCAGTGCAAAAGGGAGCAACTTACTATATTATGCAAGCTGCACATAAGAACGGGTGGCCAAGGGTTGGAAAGGGTCAGACAAGTAGACATACGGGATTAAAAAAAAGGCCAGGAAAGGTCTGGCTGCAACACAGGAGAGCAGGGGGCTCAGTGGAGGGGATTTCTAAGACTGGGAAGAATTAGATAGGAAAACTGGTTTGCTGGGAAAGTAGAGATGTCATAAGCTATGATGGACCATGGAAAGCCTGCTATTCCTTTTTCAGAGAGCTTATAAAGTTGTTCTTTCTATTTTATTAGATTAAATCATCTGGGACTACCCACAGCCCCTTAGATCTACATAGACAGGATCATTAATGTAAATGGGACTTCCCACATATCTACACACACACACACACACACACACACACACACACACACACACACACCAAGTGAAAAAAGAAGCTCTTCCATTGGCTTTAATTTCTTTTAGCGCATACAAAAGACTCACAGAACGGGATTCAATGGTAAGGATGACACTATAAAAGCCACATCTGGAAGCATCCTGAATACTAGTTACTGGGAGCCAAACGACAAAGAAGGTCTGCTTTCTAGGCTTCCAAAAAACAGCCTGCTAGCCACCATTTTGGAAACAGGACGCTGGGCTAAATGAACCCTGATCCAGCAGGGTTCTTCTTATGGTGTTTAATCTCAGCCTGATGAAGTAACAATTTTTTGCAGGGTCAGTTGAACTTAATTGAGGACAAAGTCAATCAATTCTTTTCCATTTGAGGCAGAAACAGATCTAGCTAAAGGTTAAAAAGATATCTCATCAGTAGTATAATCAGCTAACTGCTCATTATGAACAATTATTCTATTTTGAAAAAGGGGGGGGGAAACAATGCTACCCAGTATCTAACCCATTTAATCTATTTTAGGTGCTTCAGTGCTGAAATCACCTATTTCAGAGTGCTTTCAAGATGTCTCTTGCAATTTAAGAATTTTAAATTACAGTTTGCTGGAATAAATTTGAGGTTATATTAGTGCTAATGGAGATGTATGGATGGCTCAGTAGCTCATGCACTCTTGCTTACGAATTTGGGCTTCAGCCAGGTTTGGAAACCTGATACTCCTCCCAAACCAAGTTTCAACCAAGCCAGATGATAGAACCGCGAACAGACTCCTCAAAGATCACCACCTGTTTCCCCTCCAATTTAAAAAGAGCCAGAGAGTAGAGAAAGTTGCTTTCATTTTTTTCACTTTCACTTTTCTGCATTTCACTATCCCATGCTGTCCCTGCACTAGCGGAATAGATAGATAGCAGTTCCTGAAAAACAAGGAAACGAGCACTGCTGACCTGTCCCATTCAGGAAATGAGTGTTGCTGCTCGTTTCTTTGATTATTTTAGGAACTGCTCGTTCCTGTTGGTCTAGCCGTCCATTAAGCAACCACAACAGAACTAGTGGAGGACCAGCAGCAGTATAGGATACTGGCCCAGGTGTCCCAAGTTGCTGCCTTTTTGCAGCCATCTGCATGTTCAGATATACAGACCCATGGACCTCAGAATGTGCAGAGTGTCAAGAGTTATCTCAGCCAAGATGTGTGGTTTCTAATACAGGTGTCATTTGTTCAAGAAAATGCCACAGTAAGTCTCGTCTCCTAAACTTAAAACTCTCAGCTCTATGCTGAAAACATGCGAAAGGGCCAGGAGGCAGAAGGAAGGTTTATGAAGTATAACACTTTTCCCCCTCCTCCAAAAAGTGATAATGTGGCATATTAAACTCAGTTTTTATTCAGAGAACAATGAAGCTCCATGGCGGTCTAGGGAGAAGGAGAAACTATTCCCTCTCTTGAAACACAGAACTCAAACTGACTAGCAGTGTGATCAGTAAAAACAAAATATTTATGCAATGCATACCTAACTTAAGGAACACATTGCCATTATTACTGATAGCTTTTAAATGGCTTACAGATGCATGAAATTTTAACTATGGCTATTAGCCCCGATAGCTAAAAAATGAAACTGCTATGTTCAGACTTAGTAAGTCCTCAGATCCCCAGATGCTGGAACAATCAATAGGAGATTATTATTGTGCCTATGAGCTTCCCAGAGGTATCAGGTTGACCACTGTGGTATACAGAGGGCTGGACTAGGCAAACCTTAAGGAGTTATCCCTTGGCTGCAGAAACAAATGAAAGGCCCATTTTGTCCCAGTCCCCAAAAGACAAAAAAGCTTCAGGGAAATTACACCTTCTGGCCCAACAAAACAACCACAAACATGTTTTTATAAAAAAAAATCATTAAGTTTTAACAAAATTAAACAATAAAATGAAAACAAAACCCAAACTTGTTAAATCAATCTGCCCCATTTTGATTTAGATAGAAACCCAACAGAAAGGTTTTCAAAAAGACCTAGCAATAAGGAGCTTGCTTTCCCCATCCTGACAGGAAGAACTCAACTTTAGTTCAGACTTCTAAACCTGGTGCCTTCTAGAGGCGGTGTAATTAAACTACAACTCCCATCATTCCCAACCAGCATGACCAATGGGAGTTGTAGTCCTACACATCTGGAGGGCACCAGGTTGTGGAAGGCTGAACTTTAAGGAGCTGCATTTGTGTTGTTTCTGTAAGGATGGGGGAAGCATGCTCCTTACTACGGGTCTTCTTTCTGATGGCTGCCTGGGACCACCAGAGAATCCCTCCCATCAAAAAGATAAATAAGAATTTCCCGCTGCTCCCAGAGTCACTGCCTTAAGGCAACAATCATTTTGGGGACATTCATAGAATATTTGGGAAGATGTAATTTCTTTTTCATATTTATTTGTTTTAAACGAAAAATGTTTAATTAACTGTATAAGCTGCTCTGAAACTTAGGAATGGAGTGGCATATGAAATTGAATGAGTAGATGAATAATCATACCAGCAAGGCAATTCCTACATCCTAAGATGAGGGATTCTGAACTTACAGGCCTCCATTAGATCAGGGACATGACATCTATCAATGCTACTTGTGACAATTGCACTTAAGCTTAACATCACACAAGCCACAACATATGGTAGAGGCAACATATTTGAAATAATCACTCCATCTTATGAATCTTGCCTGATTCAGATGTGGCATCCACCCAGATATATTAGCCTGAACTCCTCCTTCCTGAAGTGACATGTTTGGGACTGATTATCTGAGACCCAAAAGTACCAGGAAGTGAAGCAAGCAGCACGGAGACAGGAGGCGGTCTGCTTCTCAGACTAATTTGACAGAGCAGAGCACTTGTTCTTTTTTTAATTAGCCTAGCAATTTCATTCCACCCACAGCCGTCTCTACAACTTCCCTAACTGATTTGAACAAAATGGAAGAGTATTAAAATGCCCTGATTAATGTTATGCTGCTTAAAAGGTCATTTTAATCTTTGCTTAAAACAAGCAAACACACCCAATGAGTTTTTAAGAATCAAGCAAGATCAAAAAGGTGAAGGAAAATGCTTGTATCACACAGAAGAGATTAAGCTGGAAGCATCGGAGGGGCATTTCTTATAAACTGTTGCTATTAGAAACAATGAGCTGTAGCTGCCAAGAAAAAACTCATCCTGCAGTTCAAAATGGCAAAGTGCAAAAGAAGGTTCTCTGTCAAGGGCCATCCGTATTTATGCATGAAGGGCGGAACAAATCTATTTTTGAAATTAAACAAATAAAAACCTATAGGGGGTGTCAAGAGGAAATTGGGGTCTTCTTTTTGAATTAATGTTGCTGTTAGACAACTCAAAAGAGCTGCCTCTCTTCTCTAGAACAATTACTTCTTTATTCATAGCTCCACCATGATGTCAAAGATCAGTTACTAAGGTTACAAATGTATAGGGGGGCAGCAGGGGGGAGGTTACGAGCAGCAGGGAAGAGGTAAACCATCATAGAAAAGGTCATATATGTGAATGGCAGGAATAAAATCAGGGCTTTAAGCGTATCCAGTAAGAATAAACATTATATTAAGCACAATAAATATTAACTAGTATCTAGAAGGGCTAAAATGATTGCTTTCCAACCACCTGAAACATCAGTCAGCTTCAATCTGGCAATTTCTTCTTGAATTCCAATTCCATGGTTAACCCAGCAAGACTACACACTCTCTGTAACTTTTTACTTATTTAGATTCCATCCCACCCCAGCCTGAGGGTAGACAGATTAACACAAATATATACACAAAGCAGGAATATTGATAACAGATACCAATAAAGCAAATGCTGCCTAAGCCCAATCACTTAAATTAAGCCCAACTAATAAAGTTGTAAAACATTTCCACAGTTATAGGGCATCCCACAGCAAATCTTTCTGTTTAATTAGAGATGCCAACGAAAGATGGATTTTAAGGCTCAGTTTCAAGAGCTTATAACGTTCACCTCAATGAGCCTTTTCTTCCATTCCCTCCTTGCGCTTGCTGCCACCCAAACAACATCACTACAGCTTGGTAAGTGGGGTGTGGGTGAAAGGGGTGGGAATTTGGCTTTCGCTAAGAAATAAGCTGAGCTACTTCCCAGTTTTGAGGAGACTAGTAGCTCAACTTATTTCTGAGACAATGGCCCCGTTCAGAAGACATCTTAAACCATGGCTTTAACCACAGGGAATAAGTTTTTTTGCCTTAGTCCCTGTGGTTAAAACCTTGGTTTAAGGTGTCTTCTGAATGGGGTCAATCCATCACACCTGTCTCTACGTTCTAGACATCCTTGCTGACTATGCTCCATCAATATTATTGTTCAGAGAGTACCATGAACTGACCTTAAAGACTAGGGGAAAATAGCAAAGGTAGTTTCTTTGGTCTATTGGACTTCAGCAGAATCATCAAATGTGATTGGTCTAATCCAGGTATTCTTTTTAAGTGAGATACCAGAACCCCTTCGGGAGAATCTGAACAAATGAAAACACTTATGGGACACAAAGTACAACTGCTTGATCCCAGTGGTAATATTGGGTAATTATTAGATTCCAGACATAATGATCTTTGGGGGAAGAGGCGCTTTAGATTAGGGATGGGGAATATGTGGCCCTCCAAATGCTGATGAAGTGCATCATCCCTCACTATTGGCTAGGGCCAATGGGAGTTGCAGTCCAACAACATCTCAAGGGCCGCATGTTCCCCATCCCTGCTTTAGATGGTAATTTGTATTATTTCACTTACTTCAAAATGTGGTAAGCCAGGCCCTGCTGCATTCTTTTTTATCTTTTGTTCATTTTATCTCTTGTTGTTCAGCATTCTGGAATCTGTCTAGATGTGGAGTGGTATACAAATGTTATAAATGAATAAATTTGTGGGGTTTCTTTCTCATTGCACTGACCCTGTATTTCTCCCACAAAGTCCTGCTCTAATGGCTCCACTGCTTGGTTCTCCCAAGCAGTAATGAAAAGTAATGAAGAATGCAGAGGCTGGCCATCTTTTTCCAGGATTAAATTCATGTTAATCCCAATAGTCTGTCCTGTGTGGATGCTGAAGAAAGATGCTGAAGTTCGTGTTTTCCTTTCTTGAAAACATTACTGTGTAGTACTGATACAAACCCTTCTTAAAAATTAGACAATATGCAACAGGACAATGTTAACAACAGAGACACATTGCACTCAAAGAATGACTTGTGCTCCAAATATTTGGCTCTTTGTTGCAAGAGCAGGACCCCCAAGATGTGACTGCTGGGGGAAGGGGAGCAAAAGAGCTATTTCTTTAAACACACGCAACGTCAATTGCTCCCGTGCCACTTAAGATGGGTCAAGTCCGAGGTGTCAGTCAAACTGGTAACAATTAGGCAGTGTAGATCGAAGTAAGTACGTTACTTTAAAAAGGATGCCATTAAAAGTGGGACACAGGCACCCACCAGCTCTTTGTGTGCAGGGAGTGCACAATCTGTACACAACCTAAAAAGTTGTCCTTCTATGCCAAAATGGTGGGGGCAGGAGGGAGGAGAGAGAGAGACGAAATAGGATATGTAGGAATTTCTGATTGCCTGGTATATCTCCCAGCTACAACAGACTTTCTTTACCTTTAATTTACATATTTGGGTGGAAGCAGCAGGAAAGAACAATCCACATCAATTTTAGGGTGGACCAAGACACTTCCAGAAGAAGGGGTGCTGGTGCTAACAATCCAAAGACACTGTTCAGCTATTCCATCTTTTTTCATCTTAACTAAGAAAAAAGATGGAAGAAGTGGTGGGCAAACGCAGCCGGGTTACTAGAGGAAAAAGACATCTGGATCCCTACATAAAATCCTATGAATGAGGTATGGGGATGCTGACAGAAAAGCCTCATCTGGAAACACCTAGGCATGTGGAACAGGGGATATGCCAGAGGGATAACAGTAGTGGGCCCTTTGGTTTGGCCCTTCAGTGGGAGTCCTGACAGAATCCGCACCAACTGAAAAGCATGGCATAGTCATCTTGTAAAAGTAGATTGCCTGGATAAACCTTCAGCTAAATAATCTTTGCAGATACAGAAACTTTAAAAAATTGACCCAAACATAGACGTTGGAAGAGAGATCTCCAAATGGTGTAATTAAAATAAACTTTTGCTGAGTTGTCTCTGTCAGCATCTTTTGTATTATTTCCGAACACAATGTTCAGGAACCAAAACCCATTTATTTTCTCTAGGAGAAAATGGGAGAGAATATGCTCCACTGTCATAGTATACAATATATGAACAAACACTAATGGGAAAAAACACAGGCCATAAATGTAACTTCACAAATTTTTTGAAAACCTATAATGTTCATAATACCCCAAATGACTAACCCCAGGAAATAGTAATAAGTCATAACTTGATCGGTCCCGGGGCTGCTCTCACTTCATGCTTTTTAAAAGGCAAAAAAGCAGTAATTGCTTGGAGCCTGGAATATAACAAGAATAACTCTTTGAGGGAAATGTACCAAGGGGAAAAACAAGGTATTGAACAAGGTCTTTGCTATCACATCTACTTCACTATAAGGTCTACTTTCTGAATGAGCATGTCTAGGCATGGAATAAATTAATCACATAAAGTGTGCAACAGGAAGGAATCCGTGGATAAATCAGGGACAAATAGAAAGTTATATTGCTAAACCAGTGCTTCTTATCACAGGACTCTCCCTGTCCACTGCAGAAAAGGGACTACAATAGGGAAAACCCGCTATGTATGACACTACTATGCATTTAAGTAACTCTTCCTTTTCCTCTGCCCAAATCATGTTGCACAGAGACAGGTGAACACCACTATTGCCCTTTTTATATAACATCTTTATTAGTAAACATATTGTTATGTGTTTTCCTATCAGATTTCAATGAGGGGCCATCAGTGTGGGTTGACTGGGGTGACACTTGGGTCAACCTCCTAGAACTCGGCCTAAGAATATGAATAGCCCAGTGATATGTTGCCATGGGAAATGAATAGTCATTTGCCTCTTGATGCACCATCATTACAGAATATTCTGCTATAATGATGCAAAGAGTCTGTGTCAAAAGAGTAGATCACAGCTTGAAGCCTACTAGCAATATTTTGGGCTCTGGAATCATCTACAGTATCATGAGTATGACAACAGTTTATACGCATGTACATTTAATTAGCACTTTAAAAAATTTAAAACATACATCTAAGAATAAGTACATACATTTTATTCCAGAAAGTTATAATTGTTGAGCAATTTTCTATAAATCTCATTAAATCATATATTCCCCTTGCTTTTCCTAATAAGATGTCATTTTTCTCATTTTGCAACTTGTCAGATTTCACCCAGTTCTCACTTCTTTGGCATTTCTCTGGCTTAATTTCCAGTGTCTGGCATACTGTTGTTCTTTAAAAAAAAAAAAAACATTTTGTGCTCAAATGTAGTGCAATGAATCACAAGTTCTTACAAAGCTCCCCCTTCCAAAATATTTAAAAGGCTCCATCTCACACAACAAACCAACCAACCAAGTTGTTCAACCAAGTTTTTACCGAATAAAATACAAAGGCTACAATCAATACAACATTTAATCTGGCATTATGTTCTTTGTGATTTTCACAAAGCCACGCAAAACAGCCATGGCAGAGTAGCCTGGCAGGTCTATTTTTCTTTCAATGTTTGGTACTCATAGGAGGATTTTAAACCCAGCTCTTTACTATTGCCTTCTAAAGGGAAACAAGACACATCTCCGAGCAAGGCTAATCCAAAGCTGGAAAAAACACCCAGAGGTACTGGCTTTTAGCCACCCACATATTCTTCAACTTATCATCAAGGCACTTGTCTGGCTCAACAAATCCGTACAGGCAAACAGGGATCAGAGCCAACATACTATCCTTAAAATAGGACAGATTAACAATGTACTACCAAAAAAGGAGGTTCAAGAACGCAAATTTCTTGGAACCTAAGAACCATGGATTCAGATAGTTTTCTGTTCCAGGGCATTATTTGCAGTTCAAGAGCATCCAAGCATCTTTTAAACTAGAGCCGTGGGGGATTTCTGGCTCCATGGTGCACGCTCTGCATATAGACGTTACCAGTTTCAAAGGGGCAAAGGAAGCTGCCTTCTATTGAATCAGACCCTTGGTCCACCTAGCCCTGTACTGGCAATACTGACTGACAACACCTCTCCAGGGTTGCAGGCAGGCAGATTTTCCAGCCCTGCCTGAAAATGATGAGGATTGAACCTGGGACCTCCTGCATACTAAGCATGTGCTCTCCCAACTGAGCTATGGTCCCAATCTTCAGCTAGGGATGAGAAAAACTCCCATTTGGAACCCTGGAGAGCTGCTGTCAGTCAACGTGGAAAATATTGAGTAAATGGACCAATAGTCTTTTCATACCCTTTAAGTGTAGAAATACTCTGTTCACTGAATCAAATAACAGCCTAGTATATAGCACCGACAACAGTAGTGACCAGCAGGGGAAATATTTATAAGTCCCAGGTCCACTTAGCAAAGCTGGTGTCCCTTTCAGTTTGAAAGCAGCTGCTAATGCTCCAATTTACTCCTGGTCGGGATTAGTTTCCCCGATGCTAGAGCTTAGATTGCGATCAAGCATCTCATTAAGAGAGCAAAAGGACCTGTAACCACTTGTGATAAATGACACTTCAACCAGCGTGATCACAGTTCAAGAACGCATTTCAAACAGGGACTGACTGGCACACTTATTTATGGCAGAGAATATGAGCAATTAAAGGTGACTGTGCAAACCTGATTTCAGAAGGAGCACACTTCATGATGCACCGCTAAGGGCCCCTGTTGCTCCTTCATCAGTTCTCTCTGGAATACAGAGTCAGCTACTCAGGTTTCAGAAGCTTCATCTGCAGCTCCAGCTACTGCTAATACATTCAACAAGAGGTGTTAACAAGAGGGATCACTGTGATATGCTGTACCTCTGTTACCAGGAATGCGTGGAACAGGCCTAGTACCAACATCACCCTGAACATATTTCTGCAGTGACCACATTGGATCAGTTCCATCAGTGGAAGAGAAACTGCTGTCAGAACGGATCTGTGCCCCACAGATTGGGGGGTGGGGGGGTGGGGATGCACAGGGCATATTTGGGGGCTGGAGCTGAAGAGGGAAGGGTTAGGATAAATCCCGTTACATGAAAGCAGACATTGGAGCCAAGTCACTGTGGTATTTTATTATCACAAAATTTACCCAAAAAAGAAAAAGAAAAAAGAATCCACTGTACAAGCTAGGAAAAAACTACAAATTTTTATTTCACTCAAGTATTCAATTCTCACCCCTAAACCCCTACCTAATAAATAACACCCATCAGTGAATATAATAAACTCTGAATAGGTTCAAAAAAGCTTTAATTCAGTAAGAAAAGCTAAGGAGGGAACACGGGAAAGTGGGCTTTAGCACATAGACGAGACACCCACAAAAGATTAAAGTTCAATTAGACAATATTTCCAGAAAAGATTGTGAAATTGAGTTATCCCTCTCCGATTTATTCCTCCTATAGTACATTCTTCTTCTTTGAATAGACAGATATAGGTGACCTTGAATCCAATTTTCAATTATAAGTGCAGAATGTGACTTTCAAGACTGTATAATAATGTGGTTTGCTGCTAATAATGCCCTGGCAATCCAGAGTATGTTAAGTTGGGCAACTGCTTCTCAAGGCATGTGGAGACTAAACAAATTAGGTGCAGGTGGCACACATCCAATGTCAAATCGATTGGAGATTAGTTTAGTTATTCGCAAAAACACTCAAGCTTTTCTATGCAATTCTAACAAAGAACGTTAAGCAAGAAATCAAAATGCCTTGCCTAAGCTTTTTCCTCTCTGAGTCCGGTCCCATCCAACTTGGTCCACAATCAAAGCATGTAGCTTTTAATGCAAGACTAAATTAGTAACAGAAATGGAAGCAGCACTGAGTTCCACTAATTCATGCTGACAATTCCCAGACTAGTCCTGGTTTTTCTGTGCTTCTCTTCATAAAGTTGTCTGTACCAAAGCTTATTATATCTTCTAAAGCCAATCTCTCCTCTTTAATCCATTTCCTTCAAAGATGTCAAATAATCTCTCTCTCTCTCTCTCTGTGTGTGTGTGTGTCTCTCTCTGTGTGTGTGTGTGTGTGTGTGTGTGTGTGTGTGTGTGTGTTCCCACATTCCTTTTTCATATTTGTTATCTTTCCTTTCCTCTGGTGCCCTTTCTTTCCCTTTCAGAAATACTTTTCCTTATCCTTAAAAAGGCTTCCCAGGCCCTGCTTTTTAACTATTACGCAAGCTTTCTCTCATCTTCAATTCTAGAATTTGTGAACCCTTGGTTTTTAAACGATTAATTAATTTTCTATCTGTAAATTGTCTTCTTAACCCTATCAATCCAATTTCTGCTCTCACCTTCATTGCCTATCACCTCCTACTTCCCTGATTCTGTGGTCAATACTCAAATCTTATGTTGAGATTTATCCTCAGCCTTTGATATATCTAACCATTCCAGTCTTCTTCTCTCTTATTAAATCTTGGTTTTATGTCTAGATTCTGCATGCCGTGTTTGCTTAGATTTCCTTCCCTTTGGTGAAACTGGTACCCAGAACAGTTGCACTGTTTAAACAAGCGTAATAAAGCGCCATAAAGTTACACTTTTGCAATGTACGGTACCCGAGAAAGGAGGTTTATAAGCCCATAAATTACTTCGGTCATGTATATATTCTGTTCTGCTCTATTATGTACAGCTTGTACTTAACCAAATTCCTCAGGGAAGACATTACCAAGAGGAATTACGCAATAATATGTGCATCAACATATGGAAAAACACATAATGCAGCATTGCATTGGTCAAAATGCTCAGAAGAAGTAATCAATATTTATTGTGTAAAGTTTTTTTCTCCAGCCTGCTTTCTGTTTGACCACCGTGTTCACACAATGAAAATGATGGCCACAGAAATATGAGAGAATCTTGTTTATCCAAATGCCCTAGGGAGACTTCGAAGATATTCCAAGATATTGCAATTGTGCTTTTAACATGTTGGTTGTTTTATTATGGTTTTAATTTTTGTGAACAGCCTAGAGAGCTTCGGCTATTGGGCAGTATAGAAATGTAATAAATAAATAAATAAATAAATAAATTCCTATAAACAGAAGTGCTAACTAATGAAAAAGTTAGTGATGCTGATTGACAAAGGATTGCTTCCAGGAGAGTTGGAAGGAGGAGATAAATTGGACAGTTGCTGGGGAACATGGGTGGGAGGGTGCTGTTGCACCATGTCCTGCTTGTTCATCCCTGGCCGATGGCTGGTTGGCCACTGTGTGAACAGAATGCTGGACTAGATGGACCCTTGATCTGATCCAGCATCAGGGCACTTCTTATGTTCTTATGACTAGTCCAGATGCAAATGACAAACTACAGTCTGACTATCCTCAGGCTCATACCATCCAATTCCCTTCCTCACTTATTCATTTGAGCAAACCATAGCTTGACACTGAGTATGAATTGGTGAGCTATGGTTTGCTACATGCTAATGTAGCTCAACACTGCCCCCTAAGGCATCTCACAAGTTGGCACTTTGCTGGGATACCTGAGTAAGCTTATCTCCCTTTTTTGTCCTCCAATATGCATCCAACAAGTTAATCTCTTTCTCAAAATGGCCAGGTCCTTTCAGATGTAAGTTTAGAATTGTAAGGAAGGTGGATTCAGCTTCTAAATAATTTTCTGATTTGCTGGTTAAAACACTGATATCATAAATGGAAGCCTTGAAGGGTTTCTATTCCTGCTTTAGACTACTGCATGGAAACCAACCAAACCAATTTCAATTAATAGGTTCTACAAGTTCTGTGTAACTTTCTATCTTAGGATCACCTAGAAACCCTTAAACAAGCTGCATCACATACAGAAGTAAAGTGCCTTTTAAAATTTCTATGCTTTTTTAAATTTCTACTATTTGCTTATAAAATGCACTGAGAGCCATTAATATATTTCCCATGTTTTTCATCAGTAGTTTATTGACTAGCAATTTAGGAATCCCATTTTGTACTCATTGCCCTTTTCAAAGAGCACTGATTATTTATGATTCTGACAACAGGGTTTCCATACAGACCAATAAAAGCTGACAATTGCATAATATGAGTCATTAGAAAATGAGACCTTCAGTTCAGCTTCCCTCCCACTGCTCCAGTGCTTTTGTTTAGATTTCATTCAGTTCAGTTCCAGGAGGGTAAATCTGCTCAGAGTTCAGGTTCAACCAAAATAATCTTTAGTTTTTGCAAACACTGCACAAAATATTTACATGTGCACTTGCTTATTTAATTATGCTTCAGTATGAAATAAATTGCCTTTTCGAAAATAGGCTTCTTCCTATAGGGTTTGCAAGCAACTCAAACATTTACACTATTACAGAAGTAAAGAGACGTAAAGGGGACAAAACAGAAGAAGGGAACAAAACAGGAAAACACATGATAAGTCTACAATTTAAGCAACAGAATAATATGCTCCCTTTTCTGCCATAGACCTGCTTTATGGGGAGGGGAGGGATATCAGACAAATACCTTAAAATTGATTGTGTCTCTACTAACCTTGCCAATAGCTAGAGTCACTTAACATGTTAGGCAATAGCAGGCACAGGTGTACGGCAGGTACATGAGGTACAGAGCTATGTATAATTATAGTTCCTTGGAACTTGCAAATGTAGCTGGAAATATGCATTTGCCATGTGCACACAATTTCATAATCATATGTACCGAAAATGATTTTATATGTATCTGTGTCGAGACATGTTTATACCCAGAAATATCAATTCTATGTTAAAGGACGAATTGGGTCATGAGTAATCAGAAATCAACAACCTTCTTGGGATAAAGGCCTGGTGCACAAATGAGGGTAAAATTCAAGAAATTGGATCCCAAATTAGCCTTTGAGGGAAAGTGCAAGCTAGAAGAATCATCAACCAACAGGCGTTTTGCATAGGTAAGTCAGATCACAATTAGATTCTTCTTTTTTATATAGTCCAAAACAAACAATGTCAAATCAAGAAATATTGGCCAATCAGGCCTCAGATCATTTGGGACAGGGTACCGTGGTAGATGGCTCACGTGAAGCTTTCAAAGAGTGGTATGCAAGCCTATAACTCAGCACAGATAAACTCCCGATGATCAGCACATCCCAAAACAGTTTCCAGAAGCGTTGAGAGTGAGCTATTAGGCTTCTGGTCTTGCTGCAAAGGAGAGTAAACTCCCATCATAAGAACAGCCCTGCTGGATCAGACCAAGGGTCCATGTAGTCCAGCATTCTGTTCACACAGTGGCCAACCAGCTGTTGAACAGGAACCCACAAGCAGGACACAAGTGCAACAGCACCTTCCCACCCATGTTCCACAGTAACTGGTCCCAGACCATTGACCATACTGGCTATGGCTGATGGAAGTTGGAGTTTACCAGCTTTGGGGAAGCACCAGGTTGCCCACCATAAGGCTGTAATCTTCAAGATTGAGTGGAATTGTCAGGTGATTCTTATATGGAAACATAATTATGTTGTTAGCATCTCTCCTAAAACATTTGGGCATCAAAACTTTAACTTACTCTTATTAAAAAGAAACAGGGTTTCCAACTAGCTGGGATCAGAGGGAAGATAAGAAGCCTCCCTTACATAGCCACTGCAGGTGTAGATATCCATCCATTAATAATTCACAGATTTTCATATTTGTTTCATCAAATGAGATTTCCAAGTTTGTCTTCATTATATAGCACAGCTCAATAACTTTGATCCAAAGGAAGTGTGATGAACGTGCGAAGAAAACAGGGATGCAATCAACAGAAGTAAGACTTCTAATTCTTTCCTTCATCCACACTCCTATTATGCAGATGACAAACTATATTATAAATTCATGATTGTTTCTTCCTGATGCCTACATGTCCCATCATGCCTCATTAACAAACAATTGAGACAGTTCTGCTTTCAGTCATGTTTGTTAACAAATGCAGGTCTTGAGCGGTAGGCCTGTACTTGCTTACAGACAGCCACCAAATTTAAAAAGGATACTCACCAGCAACAAGACATCTCGAAACAGAGGTTCAGACACAGGAACCAGACCCTGTGGCAGATACAGATGCCATCTGTCCCCTTATCTACCCTGGCAACACAATGCAGAACCTAATAATGCCACATACAACATCAGGGATGCTGTCATTTGCCAGCAATTCTCTACTGCGTTCCACATAGAACAAACAAGCCAGTCTCTACGCAAAAGTATAAATGGACACAAATCTTACATCAGGAATGGCAATGTCAAGAAACCATTTGAATCCCCACTGACAAGACATATCCACTCATCCCTCACTCCGGAATGTGTATATAAAGCTGCCTAATTAAAGTTAACATGTCATATATCTGATGAAGTGGACAGTGTCAACAACAAAAAAGCTTATGCCAGAATAAATATGTTATAGTTGCCAAAAAAACCATTTGTGAACCCCTTAGGATTGTCACGAATTTCCAACCTAAAATGGTTGACGGTATCAAAAACCGATGAGAGATCAAGCAGGATTAACAGGGATGCACTCCCCCTGTCCCTCTCTTGATAAAGGTCATCCAGCAGGGTGACCAAGGGCTCGAAACCCAGACTGGAATGCGTCTAGATAATCAGTATCCTCCAAGAGTGCCTCCAGTTGCTCCGCCACAACCCTCTCAAGTACCTTCCCTAAAAAAAGGAGTGTTAGCAACTGGGCGGTACTTGTCTAGTACCATCGGGTCCAGGGAGGGCTTCTTCAGGAGTGGTCACACTACTGCCTCTTTAAGGACAGCAGGGACCACCCCTTCCCAGAAGGAAGCATTTATCACCCCCGGGACCTACCCAGTCAAACCCCCTCGGCTTGCTTTTATAAGCCAGGAGGGAGAGGGATCAAGACAGCAAGTGGTTAGTCGCATTGCTGCAAGCACCTTGTCCACATCATCAGGCTGCAGTAACTGGAACTGATCCCACAAAATTGGGCAGATGGTGGCATCAGACACCTCAATTGGAGTGGCACTAACAACAGCGTCAAGCTCGCTGCGGAGAGAAGCGATTTTGTCCTCAAAGTGCGATGCAAAAAGGTCACAGCGGGTCCACAACAGGGCCAGGGCCCCATTTGCTGGGGAGGGTGTTAGCAGCCCCCAGACAACCTGGGAGAGCTCCGCTGGATGGCTACTCGAGGACGAGATGGAGGCAGTAAAGTAAGCCTTCTTCGCTGCCCGCGCCCCCACACAATAGGCACGATTATGCGCTCTAGACCGTGCTCAGTCATCTTCTCTTCGAGTCTTACGCCATTTGTGCTCTAGCCGACATCCAGCCTGTTTCATTGTCTGCAGGCCCTAGTATACCAAGGAGCAGATTTGCTTGTTTCAAACACCTACAGTCCCTCGAAAGTAAATCAAACAATCTTCTTTAGTCCTGGGTATCAAATATAAATTATGAAAAGTTACAGAAAGTTAAATGCCTAAGCATAACCTGCCCAACAACAGACGTGCCATATATACACAGTTTACATATTATACCACTCCAATGAGTAAGAAGAAACAAAACGAAAAGCACTGCCACAAAAGAAGTGCTCCAAATGCCCTTTCCTGTGTTAAGTCAGTGCTTACTGAAAAGCCATTACACATCCGGCAAGCATATCGAAACTGCTGATGTAAACAGCATAACTACCAAGAGAAAGCACCAATAAGGAAAACCTGGAGAAAATTCAACAGCTTTTCAAGTAACAAAGACATACATATGTTGCACACAACTATATATTTCTCACAGCTGAATAGATGGCACTCATAGCATCTTCTTTGGATGTGCTATTTTAATGTGCTATTTTAAAATCAATAATAAAAAAAATGGATGGTGAGTAGCATGCCACTTGCACAGATGAAAAATCTGTGAAATCTAAGTTTGAGCAATAAGGAGTCCAAGAAAATGCAGTTGGCATTAGGAAGTTTCCAGCCAAATTTAGACATTACTTCAATAGTGTCTGTTTGAAGTTGTTTTACACTTCCACTACACACACACACCTACACCTATATCTATAGCTATTTCACAGCCACATTTTCATAGCCAAATAGTTATAATTGCAAAGTAAAACCCCACATTCATTCATCATTATATTCAAGGCATGTCACATCCAGGAAAAACATAAATATCTCACAAAAAGAGCGATATGCCCACAAGGAAACCACAGCCTAACACTTGCTGTGTTCATGCAAGTTGCAGCATATAAAAATGCAATGTCTCGCTCCACTGGAAACAGTGTAAGCTAAATGTGGGCCTTGCAAAACGTGACAGGCCAGATAAAGCAATCCCCAAGTAGGCCTAGTGTTGGAAAAGCAGTATCCACAGCTTAAATATTTCCATTGCTTAAGTACATTTATAAGATTAGATCCCTTGGCATCAGGGTCTAGTTCTAGCATATCTGTCCAACTTGATTTAAGAACTTGAAGTGGCAGCGTGGAGTAGGAAGGTTTCAATCATTATTATTATTTTATTCTAAATTATCAGCCATTGAAGGAGCAGAGCACCAAAGGGGCAGGAGAGGCAAGAGAGAGAGACTGCACTTGGGTTCCCTAAAGGCTGTGGGGCTTCTGCCCACTGGTCCAGCCCAAGTGGCACCAATGAATTGATTTTAAATCACATGATCATGACTCAAAAAAGAAAATGTTACTTAATTGTAAACTTCCATTTCTGAAGGTACCAAGAAGCCATTGAAACATCCTGAATAGTACTTCTTCTCGGCTACAGTCAGGTTCAAGTTGCTAGGATAACAAAGGGAATGAATATCCAGTTTCCCAGAATGGCTATGCCTACGTAGGCCAGTAATAGGGTTTTGTTGGGTACTGTCATACTACATGCTGTTCATGTCCCTCCCATTTGCCAGGCAAAGCAATCCCTACAAATTCCTATCTTCCTATCCAATCAATCCCTACCCAATTTAATTTCCCATCAATTTCGCTACCCAATGCCTATCCATTAGGAATCCCTAATCCCTACCCAATCTGTATTTAATCCCCACCCAAAATCCAAATTTTCCCTATCCTATCTCTTTATAGGTGTCACGCTCCATCACGGATTCCATGGTCTGTTCTGGGTGTCAGCTCAGGCAAGGAGGCATGATATGGGGCAGAGAATAGCAACAGGAAGTACCACAGCCAGCACCTCAGGTACAGGCACAAGCCTTGGATTTAGTTCAGGACCATGGAGAGCAATCTTGCAGCTAGAGTTCTAACAAGTTATACCAGCAAAAGCTGAATGCAACTGGCAGGGTTTTATAGCCAGCCCAAGAGCTCCACCTCAATTGCTCTTTTTTAAAGAGCCAGTACCCTTTCTTGCAGTCGCTGGCTTCTTCTATGTGATTAGGGTCTGGGGAGTGAGGAGCTGGTTAGGAAATGCTCCCCATGGCCTCCCTGCTCACTGAAGACTGAGGTCCACTCCTCAGTATCAGAGGTGCTTCACGGGATCAAGAAGACAGGGTTTGGATTCCAAAGTGGAGGGCCCCAGGAACAGAAGCTTCTGAGTGCTCTCAGTCCTAGGCCTTGACAATAGCCATCCTTGAAAGGGCTTGCCTATAGCTATTGATTCTGCATGCTGTTGATGCTGCCCATATCAGGCTATGGGTCCCTAACCATCTATAAGTTACAGCAACCACTTTTACAGAATGAAAGGAAATGTCAGTTCCCACAAGTCTCAGCAGCCCATGCACATTTGCATACTAGCATTGCATGAAAGTATTGGACCTGAGTCCATATCAAAGTTCTCTGCTAGAAGAAGGGGCACTTTAACCCTGGTGGAACACAAGACAATACTGGCTTTTCTCATCTGGCTTCAATTGCTAGGGGCGGGGGGGGGGGGGGAGCTCCAGACAACAGGCAAAGCTTAAGCATTATACTCTACTATTTCTTAGACTGTGAGGGCCAGCTCAAAATGCTTTTGATGTGGTAGAAGACTAATACAATGAACAGTGAAGAAAATGTCAAGCATCAAACTCTAAAGAGAGTATTGAAGAGAACGAAAAATGCCCAAAGCAGCAAGAACACCCCACGCCCACCAAAAATGTCCACTGCAGTGAGTGGCAGGGCCTCAATGCAAGGAACAAATTCAGCTACAGTAATTGCACTACAGGCCAAACGCACAGCAGGTGTGGCCCCAGTAAGAGACCTGATTGCTCAATATGTTAAAGCTTTTATGCCAGAAGTGGGCAACTTCGGGGGCTCTAGGGCCAAAGTCAACTTCCTGGGGACCACTACTACTGTGCACTACCAAAATTTAGTGGCCACAGGATTAAAAGCAATCTGCTGTTTGCCACCAAATTTCAGCCACAAACCACCGATTGTTTCACCAGTGCTGCAGCAGCAGGAAATTCATTGCGGTAATACGAAAAGCAGCAATGATCTAAGCAATGTTCTATAATCCTGGCAGAAGAAGGGTAGTGAAATGAAGCAGAAACCTCTGCCTGGAACAAAGCAGCAGTATAGCTTCAAGCAGGCTGTTTCACCCCAACTTCTGTGCTAACCAGCAGGAGTTTGGGACACTGTTTTGCTAGCCACAGTTGTCCACTTCTGAGGCTCCATTTCCCCATCACCACCAGAGAGAAAGAGATGCCTAACCTAACTAGGGGTGTTCTGCTAGCAGAACGACTGTACGAGCCCTCTATCTGTGGGTGCACAATGGTGATGCCAACTTCCTCTGGCACCCCTTTATTATCCCAGGGAATTTGCACACAAAAGCAGGAAAGGAAGAAGTGAGAGATGTGGGAAGAGGGAGGGAACAACTGGTGATTTCATGTAGCCTTTCCATCCCTCACAGTTCCCAACACTGCAGCTGGTCTGTAGTTTATTAGGAAAACACAGTAATATATTTTTTCTGAACAGTAATATATTTTTTCTGAACCTCCCATCTCAGGTTTCTGTCAGCTTGAGACTTTTGAGCCATCCAGTGAGGCGTTCACAAGTTTACACTGCATCTGTTCCAAGTTTCCATGCTAGCTCCAAAAGATATGGTATCTTGCATTTGTCATAGCATTTCTCATTGTTACCTCTCTTCCAAAGCATACATAACTTCATTTCATAACACAGAGCCAGTGCCTGTTGCTGCCAAAGGGACTGAATCCTTCAACACACCCAGCAACCCTTCAGCAGGCACCTCAGCAACACTGTCCTTAAATAGGTCCTTTATCCAAAGATCAAGAAAACATAGATTTCCTGGGCAAGGCACAGCTGTAACCACACTCAGACTTGACAGGAGCTCTGCTGAACTGTCCCAATCCAGAATCGAGTGCTTCTGCTCATTTCCAGGATATTTTTAGAAGCACAAAAACCCTGTTGTGCAAACAATGCATCCCACAAGCAAAACAGAACCAAAGGAGGTGGAGCAGCTCTGCTGGATACTGCCCCAAATCACAGCATCTAGAACCTAGATTAGAATAAACCTGATTTAAAAAATACCTCCTCTACTAAAGCAAAACCCTCCGTAGCCATACATTCCCAATGGGCTATCATATAGCATCCAAATGACTAGTGAACCAAAAGCAGAAGCACATAATGACCCATGCCAAAGGAGCTTGCAGGGGATGTTTCAGTAAAAAAGGAATCCAAAATAACTCAAACAAGCAAAACGCATACTGCAGGGAAAGGTCAACAATACCTCCCAACCAATGTTTTCTGAGCTCATCAGCATGAATTCTGCCTAGTCAGCATATGCAATTATCTTTTCTTTCCATGCCATATAAAACAAGAAGAGACCCACTGCTTGGACTCTATTCTACATGGGGGGTGGAAGGCAAATGAAAACTCTGGAGGAAGAGGCTGGGAGAAGTGAGCATTTTGGAGAACTTTCTCCTTGGGGAGGGAAACAGGGGTTCCACATACCTTTTCAGGGGGGGTTGAGGATACACACACACACACACACACACACACACACACACACTCCCAGCACTTGCAGCAGCCCATGAGTTCTTCTTGAATGTCTATTGGAGAGGGCAAAGTCACATGGTCTCCAATAGGCATGCAGGAAGAACTGCCAAGCTCCTCCAATGGGCCAGGGGTGGGTGGTTTTTGTTTGTTTGTTTTAAAAGAGCCCTCAACAACCAACTACACTTTTAAAAGTTGTGTGGGATGTCTCTTTTGCAGGGAGAGAAAAAGTTCCCAAAAACGGGAGGCAGGATTTAGCCCAGCACTAGTCTTAACCCTGCCCAAGCCAGCCATTTCCTACATCCACACCACTGCTTTTCCCCTTGCTAGATTGAAATCGGGATCCCTTTGGGGAGACGGTGGCTTGTTGGGGGAGGATTGTTTCAAATGAAACACAGAGGGTGAGGAATGATTAGCCACTCCCTTCCACCCTAGCACTTCTCCCCTGTAGAACACCACTTTAAAAGGGCTTCACAAAGGAAAAGGGTCTAATGAGCTAATGTTACATGAGGCTTCAGTGTAGCCTACACTTCGGCCATTAAACCATTTCTTATAAACCCATTATACACAAATACAAACACATACATTTCCTGCAATTACAAAACCCAAAATTTAGCCCATTGTGAACATTAACTTTTTAAGATAATCTGTTCTTACTAATTGCCCCATTTACATATTTTTACCAAAGGGTGCATTCTGAACCTGCCAATCAGGATCAAGCATCACAATCTATTTATACCCCCATCTTAACAACACTTTCATATAATGCTTTGATATCAGATGGAAATTCTGCTTTGATATCAGATGGAAATCTAAATCTCACAGAGAGTATTATTACGTACAGGGTCAGTGTTTCGATTGCACCTTGCTTTATGATCTCTTAGTCAATAGAAGCGCACTTTAATACTAATTATGCTCAGTACTGCCAATAATGATAATAATCATCTAACATTTAATGTTGTTGTTAAATTTGGAGGCAGCACAGGGAGTTAGTGTTCATAAATGTTGTTCTCCTAACCCTTTCCTGCCTCCCAATGATTCAGAACTTTGTGGATGCAAGTGCAGGGCATCTATGTAAGCTCCAAAAACCCATGAAGCAAAGCAATTGTGGTAAGATAGAACAAGAATTTCCATTTTCTCCCATTGTACACACACACCATTGATGGTCATAAGAAGCAAGCCCTAGAATATTGCTGAAAGACTAATCAACCCTTATCCTTTGTTTCAATAAAGATGAAACCCAACTTTATTAGATCACACAGAACACAGCCTCTGATCTTCATCGCCAGCCAGTGTGAGACGATATGGAAAAGACAAGGCTCATGGGGCAATCATGATTATTAGTGACAGTGATACTTCCCACAATCTTTTGCAGCCCAGTTTGAATTAGGACCTTTCTCTCTGATTTATTATTTTCTTACATTTTATTCAAAATAACTTTTCATCTGTTTTACGTTATGTAGAGCTAAACCAACTTTGTAAGATTATTCCACAAAAATACGACCCCTCAAACATTCTAACATTGTTTAAAGATGGTCACTCCTTGCTTATCTTTACTGCTATGAGAGACACCTATCACTTCATATGAAGACAGCATGATTAGATCAGGACAGATGTATGTGAAACCTAAGAGCTTAACTCTGCTGGTAGCGGCAATCCTAAATTAACTTCCAAGGGAGTGAGAGTGTCTTCTGAGTAAGCATAGGTAAGTTTATACAGCTGGCCTTGGCCCATGATCAAAATACATTCTGAGTTACACACAAGAAATAATGTCTATATCTTCATTCTGCAAACTATCATGGGGGAGGCGGGGAATTGAGAGATCAGAGAACTGAAGCCAGACTAAGGGCCTTTTCAGACAACATGCTAAGCTATGGTTAGGCTGCTAACCCTTTTGCAGTAAATTATTTGAGTGTGTTTAAACAGAGGTTATGTAGCCACCTTAGTTAGGAATGTTTCCCATAACATACGAAGCCATAATGTTTAGCTCAAAATGCTTAACCACTTTGGCTTAGCGTGTCACCTGAACAGGGTCTATGTTAGTTGAACCTAATTCTCATTAATTTCAATGTAAACTAGGTTCAACTAACTTACAGTGGCTGCCTATGTATGTTTACTGGGAAGCAAGTTCCATGGAGTTCAATGGCACTTACTCCCAATTAAGTGTATATAGGATTGCAACCTTAGTCTGTATCCAACCCAGAATGTTAAAGTGTGCTGATACAGAGTGTTAATGAACATGAGGACTTCATAATCTCTTCAAACTCACCTATCCTATATTTAAGATTCAGTTTATGTTTCTATTTCTACATAGTTATACTCTCCAGGAATCCATGTGGCTGCAGTTATATATACTTCGCTTCCTCAACAAAAATGTAAATGACTTTGTATTAGTATCTAAAAACGAAAACGCTTTTAAAAATGCATTCTTTTTTAAAGCTTCCAACAACAACCACTCAGTCATCTTTCCTGCCCTTGTCTTCCAAACAAATTGCCCCCATCCGAAAATACTTATTTCCATCCCAATTGCTACCCAAAAGCATCCAATCAATGAGGCTGAGGGAGATTAATTATTGAAAAACGCCAAAAATCTGTATTCATTAATTGTATGCAGGTTTCTTAAATTGTCATAAACTATTTTAATTTTATTAAAGGCATTTATCCTCAAAAAAAATGAGAGATAAATTATAGACTTTCATCTGTAATATAGCAGAGATGTCTTATTCAAGTAAAGAATTCACTGGAAGCCATACCAAAATTTCTAGAAATGCCTAAATGAAAGAATGAAGGAGTTGTTACTAACTTTCTAGTAAAAGCAACTGTTATCCTATCAACTGCACACACAATAAATTAAAACCTTGAAAATAGCCTCAATAGCATCAAACCATTAAAGCAAGAATAAATAATGTTGCCACTGCCAGACTCATTACCTTAATCATAGGCATAATGTCCAAGAAAAAAAGGGAAGGAACCTCTCATGCAAGCACTTGAGTCATTGCTGACTCTTCGCTGACGTTTTCTTGGCAGACTTTGTAGCAGGTGGTTTGCCATTGCCTTCCCCAGTCACAGTTACCTTTCCCCCAGCTAGCTGGGTACTCATTTCACCGACCTCAGAAAGATGGAAGGCTGAGTCGACCTGAGCCGGCTGCTTGAGAACCACGGGGATCGAACTCAGGCCGTGGGGAGTTTCGGCTGCAGTAACTGCTGCTTACCACTCTGCCCCACAGGAGGCTTATGTAAAATGTCCAAAGCCCTCACCTAATAACTGAAAACAAGGAAGTCTAAGAGGGTATTTAAAAGCCTTGTACTAGTTTATCTATAAAGTAATGCAATATTATTCTGAGAACATTTCATTCACTGCTAATTACAAACCATTTTTTTCTAAGTCATAATTCTTTCAAATTACAAAACAGAAACTTTAATAAATCTCTTCTTTTCCATTAACTGCCCTAGGAAGTAATTCACAACCTCTACCGAAAATAACACTTTAAAAAGAAGAGCTGAAGTTCGTTGTGCATTTATATGAATTCATGTTTTGTTTTGTTTTAAAAGACAGCTCTATTCTCAAGGCAGCTTGTCACCTTGGTTTCTGAAGAAGCATATGAATTCTCAAGTCCCACAGCAAACCAAAGATTCATGAAAATGTAATATGAATATTATTACTCTCAGAAGGCAGGGAAAGACGCACCCCAATTCTGGGGTTGTACACAAGGCTCAGGTTGCATTCACATGTAGCAATAAGCCAGATATCCTAAATTCCCATAAACAAGCTGCATGCTGATCTTCGCTTCTGCTTTGTTTCTCCCTGAAATTATTTGTTTAGTTTGATGTCCAAACTGGGATCTTGGGTTGTTACTCCCCTTACAAACCAGAATCACAAACCAGGTTTGTTCTTGGTTTCCTGGTTTGTTTAGCAGATGTGCTAGCAAGGTAGATACGTGCACCAGCATGCAGCTCATACATGATAAGCTAGGATTCTCTGGAATTCTTGCTCATCACAGCATGCAAACACAGCCTCTGTCACAGATGCAAAGATGGTATCCTTGCTGCATAATAAAATTAGTTACTTTACTAAATACCCTTGTTACTGTTCATGTTTTTGATGGTTTTAAATTTTGTATACTTTTTAATGTTCACGGTTTTTAACTTTTGTAAACCGCCCAGAGAGCTTCAGCTATGGGGTGGTATATAAATGTAATAAATCAAATCAAATCAATCAAATCTCTTTTTCCCAAAAATTTCACTAGGGCCGTTCCTGAGAGTGAACCCGTGTCTTTAAAAAGAAATGGTAATGACAGAGGCAGGGGTACTTTGGGAACACTACTGCAGTCAGCTTGCTTGGTCTTGATATTAAACAAGCTGTTTATTTAATATTTATTTATTTAAATATTAAACAAGATTGGCATTCCCAGTTGAGAAAGGATACAGAATTTGAAAATTGAGAGAAATCATTTTGAAATGGTATGGTTTTAAACAAGGCACCACACTTGCGTTTTTTTGTGTGTGTGTTTTTAAAAAATCTTTTTTATTCTGAATACCAACAATCAGAACAAAAAATAGATTGTGAAAATGGAAAAACAACAACAACCATACATGACATATGTCGGATTATCGTCATTTTCCATCATGTGTTCCGTTCATTAAAAAAGAAAAAAAAGCGGGGGGGGGAGAGAATTATACAATATTATATTGTATATTATATTATGGTTTTATACTGTTGTTTTATACTTTGAATGTTTTTAATTTTTGTGAACTGCCCAGAGAGCGGTTGGGCGGCATAGAAATGTAATAAATAAATAAATAAATAAGAAAAGCAGAACAAATATCTGTATATTTATCCACTTGCAAATTACGTCTATATAACACCCGTTCAAAAGCTGATAATGTTATTAGCTCCTTGATCCGCTGCATTATGAGAGGTGTGAATTTGTCTTTCCAATGTGATAGTATAAGCCTTTTGGTTGTCATAAGGGCTCTGAAGATCCATCTGCGCTGACCATGTGTTAACTTCCAAGAAGCAGTAAGTAATTTAGGAGGAGACGGACATTATTCCATATTATAGATTATTTCAGTACAAAGTTTATCCTTATTATAACCTCCTCCCAAAAAGGGGCAACTACAGGGCATTGCCAAAACATATGAGTTAAAGAAGCATTAGATGCATAACATCTCCAACAATTGTGCAAGTTAGACAAACCCTTATTGAAAAGGCGTTGTGGAGTCCAGTAAACCCAAAACATTTTTTTTTTTTTGGCTGAATAAGACATAACCTGAGATCCAGAGAAGCTTCAGATACAGATGCTAGAACAACCATCCATTGCTTAAGCAAGATAGGGCACTCCAATTCTCCATTCCAATCTAGTCTTAAAATGCAGGTTGCTTACCTGTAACCATAGTTCTTCGAGTGGTCATCTGTGCAGTCACACATATGGGCTCTGCGCCTGCTTCTATCGGGAAAACTTCTAAAGCTGAATTTTATATAAGATGTTTTAATCTTTTAATCTTTTTACTATTATGCTTCTTATATTCACTGCTCTGGAATCTGTTAGTTATGGAGTGGTATACAAATATTGTAAATAAATATAAAATAAATTACACAGTGAACCAATTCATATGACATGCTAAGCCATGGTGGATCCTTCCATCCAGGCACAGCCCAGACCTTAACCTTCTAACCTCCAGCGAGGTGGCTGCATCTCATGCCCTCAGAACCACATCCATGAATGTTGGCAGGCAGCAAAAGTGGAAGTATTATAATAGCAAGGATACCAAGCCCGCTCACCCACCCACCAAGTCCCCAGAATACAATACAATCCCAACCCAAGCAGAAGTGTGACATGCTTTCTTGCATTCAGTAGTATGTTCTCTTTCACCCTCTTTTTCCAACAACAGCCCTGTAGACATCACTTGGATGATCTTAAAGCAAACATCCTTCAAATAACCTGGTACCTGAATATGTACGGTTCAAAGTTCACAAAAACTATGTACTAGAACCAACTAGTAACCAGTGCAGCTCTCAATGACTGTAGCAATACGTCTCTAGTCCTAATTAAAAAAAAAAAAAAAACTGGCTTCTGCATTCTGAATCAGCTATAATTTCCAAAAAGACTCCAAATGCAGTCCCAAATTAATTTAATTTGGAATTTACTAAGGCATAAATACTTTATATACTGAAAGCAATTAGCTGCTGATGAAAATCAAATGCTCAAAAAGCATCCAACAGCTGTACAGTTTTTTATGAATGGCGAATGCTACAAAACATCCGTTTTCAGAATAGGTGTTCTTCACATTAACATCATAAATTGCTGTGTAGCCTTTTTTTTTTACTGCTTTAATAAAGTGTGCATAAGCCAATAGGTTCTGAAGAATAATCCCCTGCGTTATCCTAATTCTTTGAGTATTACATTGCCAACCTTTTCAGAAAATGCCCTCTTGTTTTATACATAAATATTAATGAGTCTCGAATTGTATTATCATTTTTGTCATGGAAAAGATCCATAAAGGCAGGAAATGACTTATTTATTTAACAAGGAGCTTGCATTAAGACAAGCTTGAAAGTATCTCAACAACTAAATATTTAGCTAAGGAAAGACACTACATATGAACTTCCCTCCCATCTTAGACTAGCGGTCTATCAAATCTCATCTCAGCTATGTATTCACCAGATAGCTTTAGGTAAACCGTTGCCTCCCAGCACAAAAACCATACTCCTGCAAAATGCCCCATGCCCAAGGCTCATAAATTACTGATTGATTAACCATCCAAATTAGAGCTTTGAGCCAAGTGAGCAATGTCTTGTTATCTTAAAATACTGCCTCTCGCCAGAATTTCAATGTGCGAGAGTGCTTCTGCTGCCTTTTTGGCAGACAGATGGCAAGGCCATGACGGCAGCCATAGCCCTTTGACATCCATCACTATTTTCCTCCCATCAGATACTATGTCCACAATAAGAAATGTCAGAGGCTCGGGGGTAGCATCTGGGCCTTCAAGCAACAAAGCTAAACATCAAACTTATTCCTAGCTTTCTTTTATTCCTCTCCAGACTTCCAGATGTTTCACATGTAACATGAAACAATCACCTAAAAAGTAACAATGCCGAAGGGAGAACTAAAATAAAGGCACAGTTGGCATCCATAAAGAATGACAGCCATTTCAATAAGAGACCTGAACTGAATTTTGAAAAGGCGTGCATAGGGAAAGTCACACAAGGGATCATAATGCATGCTCTTTTTTTCTCCTCCTGTTAGATTTCTGCACTAAAAGCCATTTGAAAGCAGGTGCATTCCTAGGTTCTATTGGTCTCTCCTGAAAGCCAGCAGAGTTAAAGTTGGCTGGAGGTGGATTGAGTGAGGGGATAATAATAATTGTGTTGTGGGGTACAACACAAATGCAAACATCATATAACTAATTAAAACATTTAAAACTAATACATTATTAAAAGCAGCACATTATTAAAAGGCTGGAGTGATTATTGGAGACACCCTTGCCACTCGTGGGACAGCTGTATGGGCTGCTGCATTAAGGGGAAAAAATACTGACTTGAAGTAAGTTTGAGTTGGGTGCTCCCTCACTGGCTGGCTGTCTTCCATGTGTCAGATGGAAGTGGTATCAGATGGGGCAGCTACATCTTCTTTTCCACATGGTCAAGGGGGGCCCTTTTCCATCAAGTGAGTAGCATGGGAAGCCATGGCACTGGATGCTACCTAGATGTCCCCCTAGATGTCATAAAGGAAACAAGATCCAAAGTCCTCTCTCTCTGAGTGATTCTTGCATCCAATGTAGGAGCCCACAGAGTCTGACTTAGTCTTTCCAAAACCATTCAGTTTTTACAGCCTCAAACTTACAAATATCCTCTGCTCAAGTGTGCAGTAGATGGCCAAGCATGCACATGATTTCTAACTACGTGTGTCTTCATACATCCTTTGCTTCACAACATAGGAACACTGTTGCTATTGCACCACTTTGTGGGTCAATGAACTCTACACTCACCCCCTTATATAAACATATACACTTCAATAGGGATGACAAGGAGATTGATAGTAGGCCACAGGATCACAGAAATGGAAAACTGCAGTGCTGTTAGTGGTGTGAAAGCTAGCATTTCCCAAACCCCTGGATGGAAGTGAAACTCATCATCACATCATCACCAAACTATCCACCACCTATTATCCTATACTCCAATACTGGAAGATCTGTTCTAGTTGCCATTTGTCTTCCTGGCTCAATTCAAGGTATTTAACTTTTAAAGCCCTAAACAGCTTAGGGCCTGGCTATGGAAGGGACCATCTGTCTCATTATGAACTTTCCCAATTATTAAGATCTGGAGAAAAAGCCCTTTTGAGAATGCCATTGCTCAAAGAGGCCAGTTTGTGGGTCATGCATGAAAGGCCTTTCTCCTGCAGCTGGAGAATGCTTTCCCATCAGAGCTGCAACTGGCCCCCACTCTCTCATTTTTCTAAATATATAATATATATATATATATATATATATATATATATATATGTTAAAATACGTAATTTCAATCTGGCCTTTTAAATTGCTTTCAGTGGCTTTTAACGTTGCAGCATGTTTTGATTCCTGATTTTTGTGTTTCTATGGCATTGTTTTATTTTGATTTGTTGGGCATTGGCTTAATGACATTTGCAGAATGGCAGTATAGAAATATGTTTTAAGCAATTTTTTAAAAATACAATACAGACTGTATAATACCCCAGGTTATAAGATATCAGGTATACAGTTACTATAATCCACAGGCTACATGTTGAGGATCAGAGGCACATACCACAAGGGTTTGTTGTTATTCTTATTCTAGTAGAGTGGAATTTACATGGAAAGAAAACATAGAATAACAACAGCCACATTTTACTGTTAAAAGGGAAGACTGGAAATGAAGAACAGTTATTGGGCAATATTTATGCCCTTAATGCAAGCCAATCTCATTTCAAACTCAGCTACAAACTACACCAAGCAGGATATTGCACTATGAAAGCAGTATGAAAGTAGTATATAAAATGCAGGAGCCACACTACTACTTTAAAGCAGTATTGAAGTGCACTGATAACTGTTGGGGCCCATTGACACATACCATATACCACTTTCATACCACTATATCCTGCTTGGTGTGGCTCCTGCCTTTTATATACCACTTTCATACCACTTTCATAGTGCAATATCCTGCTTGGTGTAGATTAGGCCTCAGACAGCTGGTCAATGTGAGGATAACTTTTAGTTAATATATCAAGATTGTTGTCTTTGTAAACATCTTCTAGCAATGCCCTGCTGAACTGGAACGAAGAGTTCTTCAATTTGGATACAAAGTTCCAAACAAAGTCCATTAAATTGGGTCTTCTACAAATGACTGAATACTTGTGAGAAAGAAAAGGGGGTGGAAAGAGGAGAGGGTAGTTAACTATTAACTCTATTTTAACTAGTACTTGGACCGATACTCCCACAGCCCATTCCTCTGATAGTATTATGCAAGCATCCAGTTACAAATCAACTTCATTCCATGGTTCTCCTCCTATAAATACATTGTAGGAGTACCTTTTGCTACGCAAGATTCAAATATAAAGCTAGGTGTTGCTTACGAAAAGCTAACAATACGACCCACATTTTGCCTGAATGCCGCCTCTTCAAAATACATCATGGAAATAAGCAGCATGTCAAAGGAGCCTCCCTCCCTCATGTGTGATTCAGGGTTTTCTTTGATAGCGATCTGTCACCGTGCTAGCATATATTTCAATCTGGTGCATCAAAGCGATTCCCCCCTCCTTTTTTTGACACATTCAACACCCTTCTGCTTGCAATCATGCTTGCTTCTCTCCCTGTCTCTTTAATTATGGGTTCACATATCCAAGGCACACAGATTAATTTGAGCCTACTGTTTGGCTTTGAATGCAGGATCAAATGAAGTGCTGAGAAAGTGTCAAGAAAAGAAAAATGGCTTAAAGTGCAGGAGTAGGAACATGGCCTCAGGGTGCCTTTTAGGAGAGATAAGCAAAAGGGTTAGGCCAGCCTTATGAAAGCCACAGGAGATGAAAAGTCGAGCCATAAAATCCAGAGTATATGTAGCTCCAGTTTAAAGACCTTATCCTGAGTATTTTCAAGCAAGTGGGAAAAGATCACCACTGAATTTATCACACACAGTTTTTAAATATGTGTAGGATCTTGCATACTGTACGCCGGACAGCTTCTCTGTATTATCTGACCAATCACCTCTCATTCTATAAAATATAATTATGCACAGAAAGAGGGCATATAAACCTCGCTATATACTACAAAGACTGTCGAAAGCTAGCTTGCAGCCGGCACGTTTAGATTCAACTTTTAGCCTAATGCTTGGCCAGCATTACACTGAAATATTTCAAGAGGTTAGTAAATCTGATTAATCTAAAGAGATGGTGGGGATCTCAGCCTACTGTAGTTAAGGGTGTGAGAATGTTACCTAAAAGCAAGGAAGCGAAGTGATGTGATGTAATTCTGATGCTGCATGTGAGTTATTCGCAGAACTTGACGACTGTGACATTGATGAGCTCAAGACCTCAGAAGCTCCCACTTTATTTCAAAAGTTGGGGGTGGGTGGGAAGTGCAAGTTGCTTGTTCTTCTTTATCTTGTGTTATGCATTGCATGAACTCACAGTGTAGGCAAGTCCAGTTAAGATACATACAAATATTTGGAATCTTAGTAGCAGCAAGATATTCAGTTTTTAAGGGTGAAGGCAATAGAAAATTCAATGCTGCAAGTTAAACTTAAACCCACTAAGATGACGAAATCAGACAAATTGTTCTCAGTGCTAAGAAACTGCAACCGAACAGGTAGCCAATGTACATTTTGGCAAAGTGCAATATCTAATCCAGAGGAATCTTTCAGCTAACTGAACTCTTCCACTCAGCCACTGTTTTATGCTTAAAGGAGAGATTTGTTACTCTAACATTTCTATCTTCTTATTTTTATGTCTGCACCAAAAGAACGGGAATAATTGAATTTCATAGGCTTGATAGGCATGAGCTGTGATGTGAAGAAAATCTTGTGATAAGGAAAGGAGAGAAGTAATCTTTGCCATGCCCACTTGCCTCACAGGGGAAGAAATAAAATCTCTACATCTTCCTGACTGAAAACCCATGGCAAATATAAAGGTTCCTTACAGAAATGCACCATTCATCTTGAATGCAAGAAATGCAGGTCGTTTTTTAATCCGCTTCAGGAATTGAACACTAATAAACTACAAAAAATCATCCAGTAAGAAATGAAGCAGTCCAAAAAGCACACAGAATCACAAAGAACTGTGATCCTAAGTATCCTAGCGGCAAAATGAAGATAATACTGCCAAATGGGATCAAGCAGTCAAAATCCACACATGTGGGATTTTGTGGAGAATTGTATCTGTTTTTAAAGATGATCCAGGTTATGAAGATTTATATTTAAGAACAGAGCTGGCCACTTCCTAAATTCTCAGCTGTCACGCTACAAACACTAGCCATGGAGCTATAAGTAAGTTTGGCCATGCAAACTCACCCCCGTTACTAATAGCCAGGCTCTGTGATAAACTTGGTGATATTTAGCAATAAGAGCTTCACAGGCAGGGAGCATATATCCTCAGGCATTGCTGGGACATCACACACAAAATACCTGTAAGAAGCACAACATTAAGATGTGAACTTTCAAGCCTTTCTTAAGGCTTGAAAGGTTTTCTTTTATCAGTAGGGATGTCTGTTGCGGGATGCAACTTGGCGAGTTTTCAACAGCTCAGCCCCCCCCCCCCAACTGGCTGGACTTGGTGAATTAATTTATTTTATTTATTTATTTATTTATTTATTAAATTTATATACCGCCCCATAGCCGAAGCTCTCTGGGCAGTTTACAAAAGTTAAAAACAGTGAACATTAAAAAAGTATACAAAATTTAAAACCATCAAAAATATAAAAACAACAGTAAAAACCAGTATCCATTTTAAACAACAGTTCTGGGATCCATTAAAAAAAACACTTTAGCATATGTTGTTAAATGCTGTTAAAAGCCTGGGAGAAGAGAAAGGCGCCGAAAAGATAACTATGTTGGCACCAGGCGAGCCTCATCGGGGAGATCATTCCATAATTGGGGGGCCACCACTGAAAAGGCCCTCTCCCTTGTTGCCGTCCTCCGAGCTTCCCTTGGAGGAGGACCTTAGATGTTGAACGCAGTGTACGGGTAGGTTCATGTCAGGAGAGGCGTTCCGTCAGGTATTGTAGTCCCAAGCCGTGTAAGGTGAACTCTAAGTCCAGCAAACTTGGGATTTCCTGCCTTTATGTGTGCGTGTGCAAAGAGTGGGTGGGAACATTTACAGAAATTGCACCAACTCACAGCCAAAAATAGCACAATTTGCACAAAAATGCAGGTGTAAATGGTCTTTTACACCCGCAATTTTGCACAAATTGTACTATTTACAGCTGTGAAATTGTGAATTCCGTAAATATTCCCACCTGCAATTGCACAAAATTGCAGGTTGAGGATTAAAGAAAAAGCTAGAACTCTTTCCAGGCACCTAAGGACCATCTGGTGGATCACCCCGCACACCTGCCAGGATCAGTCAGGCACCTGTCAGGAGTCCTGTGAGCAGAGCACGAACACAATGCCAAAGACTTCGCCCATCCCTAGGATCAGTGAAACTATGGGAAAACATTTTACCCCAACATTGAGTTCAATGTCATAGATTGCCAGGGGCCACATACAGCCCACAGCTGGCTAATCGGGCATCTTTGGTTTTAAAACCTCAGCACCTTTGTAGTTGTTAAAGAGAAACTTTGTGCAAATGGTTCCAAACACCAATAAAAGCCTCAGCAGTGCTTTGCATCAATACTTCTATTCAATCTTACAAACCTGCCTTTTATTGAGACAGATCATTGGTCCCGCTGGCTCTCACTGTGGCCTTATTCTGACCAACAGAAGCTTTCTGTGGTGTCAGGTAGAGATCTTCCACAATCTTGCTACCAGAGACCTTTGAAACTGGAGATGCTGGGAAAGTGAACCTGGGAGCTTTGGCATGTACAGATTGTGTTACTACTGAGCTCCAAGCCCTCCCAAAATGCTAAGTCCTCTTTAAAATGTTCTTTATTCTCTCAGCTACAGAAAAAAAAATAATCTCTAGGTTTCAACACAGACTGTGGGATACATTCAGACACTGGAATCGCAACAGAGGTGGTTTCCAATGCTTCTTTTTGCAACAAGGAAAACTATGCATTTTATTTATAAGGAAAATCACTAAAGTGTAATCCTATGCATGTTTAGACAGGAAAAGTCCTACAACTCCCAACATTCCCCAGCTAGCCATGGGATGCTGGGAGTTGTGGGACTTTTTTCATGTCTAAACATGCATAGGATTGCACCTTTAGTTCAGCTAAAGTTAGTCAGGCAATTGTGAGCCAGTCCATGAACATTTGGGTTATATTTCAAAATAAGGCAAATAGCTCATTACTGAATCACAAGAACCAGATGACAAGTAGGGATCATCACGTCCTACAAAGTGGCTTACACGGAAAATCTAGTATAGTGGGAGAAGGCAGTGCACAAGTCATGGTATTGTCACACCTTCAACTTGTTTTAGAGAGCAATTATTACTCAGTCATACTAAAACAAAGTAAATGGTATCTTAAATGGTATCCAGTGATATATACTGGGGCAAAAAAAAAATCACCACTTCATGTACATGCTGATGGGATCTGAACCAGTGGTGACTGACTAAGGAAGAGATCCTAGGGTTGTGATGGACAGCTCAATGAAAATGTTGAGCCAGTGTATGGTGCTCTGAAAAAGGCAAATTCTGTATTAGGCATAATTAGGAAAGGAATTGAAAACTATGGGAATGCTGTGGACATAATATATCTTGACTTCAGCAAAGCTTTTGACAAAGTACCACATGACATTTTGACCAGCAAACTAGCTAAAAGTGGGCTAGATGGAACAACTATTAGGTGGATCCACAGATGGCTACAGAATTGGACTCAAAGAGTGCTAATCAATGGTACCTTCTCAAACTGGGCGGAGGTAACGAGCAGGGTACCGCAGGGCCCAGTGCTCTTCAACATTTTATTAATGACTTGGATGAAGATATGCAGGGAATGTTATCAAATTTGCAGATGACACAAAACTGGGTGGGATAGCTAATACCCTGGAAGACAGAAGCAAACTTCAAAGTGATCTTGATAGGCCGGAGCGCTGGGCTAAAACCAACACATGAAACGTAATAGGGATCAATGCCAAGTTTTACACCTAGGGAAAAGAAACCAAATGCACAGTTACAAGATGGGGGATACTTGGCTCAACAATACTGCAAGTGAGAAAGATCTTGGAATTGTTGTAGATCACAAGCTGAATATGAACTAACATTGTGATGTGGCTGCAAAAAGAGCAAATGCTATTTTGGGATGTATTAATAGAAGTATAGCTTTCGAATCACACAAAGTACTGGTTCCCCTCTATTTGGCACTGGTTAGGCCTCATCTTGAGTATTGCATCCAGTTCTGGGCACCACACTTCAAGAAGGATGCAGATAAGCAGGAGGGGGTTCAGAGGAGGGCAATGGGGGTGATCAGGGGTCTGGAAACAAAGCCTTATGAGAAAAGACTGAACGAACTGGGCATGTTTAGCCTTAAGAGAAGACTGAGGGGAGACATGATAGCACTCTTCAAATACTTGAAAGGTTTTCACACAGAGGAGGGCCAGGATCTCCTCTTGGTCATCCCAGAGTGCAGGACATGGAATAATGGGCTCAAGTTACAGGAAGCCAGATTCTGGCTGGACATCAGGAAAAACGTCCTCACTGTGGTACAATGGAACCAGTTACTCCCACACTAGAGGCATTCAAGAGGAAGCTAAACCATCTGTCAGGTATGCTTTAGGGTGGATTCCTGCATTGAACAGGGTGTTGGACCCGATGGCCTTATAGGCCCCTTTCAACTGTACTATTCTATGATTCTATGAACTGCCAATATCAAACTGCCTGTATACAGATCTATGGTGTGTCCAGACTTAGAACATTATTTAGTTCTGGTCACCATAGTTAAAAAAAAGATATTGTAGAGCTGGAAAAAGTGCATAAAAGGGCAAATAAAATGATCCCGGCTATGGAGCATCCCCCCTATGAGGAAAGGTTACAACAGCTGGGATTGTTTACTTGGAAAAAAGGAGGGTAAGAGGAGGCATGATAGAGGTGTACAAATTTATGCCTGGTGTGGAGAATGTGGATAGGGAGACATTTTTCTGCCTCTCTCATAATACTAGAACCCAGGATCATCCCATGAAACTGATTGATGGGAGATTCAGAACAGATAAAAAGGAAGTTCTTCTTCACATAGTGCTTAGATAAACTATGGAATTCACTCCCACAAGACATTCTGATGGCCACCAATTTGAATGCCTTTAAAAGAGCTTTTTATCAACTGTGTAAACAGAATGCTGGACTAGATGAACCTTGGTCTTATCCAGCTTGGTTCTTCTTATGTTCTTAAATGATATCCATTTGTGTCTCTTTAACTATTCTATTAGGGCAGTGGTTTTCAGCCCATCTTGAATGAATTCTTGAAGGAATCCTCAGTTCATGTGAACTGCTGCACACTGCAAGAGAAGATCAGTAATGAAGGTCAATCTGTCTTCCAAGCAAGTTGTCTTCCATTACCGCTCTTTTCATTAAGGAACCGCTAAAGAGTTTGAGAAACCCCAAGAAACACGATATGAAAAACACAAGATATCCAAAAGGTCACATTAAAAATATTTTTGAAGAACTGGGCATAAATCTGTTAACTGCAGCAAAGGTGTTTATTGTACAATGTTGGAAAAGTGTTACTCCTACTCCTTTGAATTGCTATGCAAAATTGTAGAAGACAGTCAAGATAAAGAAAACTGACAAATCGTGTTTGATTGTGACAGGGTAGTAAGAAGAACACCTATTCAAAGTGAAATTGTCTCCTATTACATTAACATAGGATTCCAAGCACACTCCTGAAGTACATTGTCCTCCTCAATAATATAGAATCAGAAATTATATGAATCATTTTGACGTGGAGGAACAGTCAGTTATATTGTAGGTGAAAATATTTAAGCAATTTATAGAAACAGTGAGACTGAGGAACAATGGTTCCTGTGCAGCTGATGGAAAATGTGAGGAAGAAACTGGCCTGAACATTACAGGAAGGTATTTCTTCTCACATTTCTACATTTATAATTGACATCAGAAGGCACCAATAGGTATGGAGAGTGGGACTGTATCTTAGGAGCAGAGCAGGAACTTTGTATATAAATAGTCCCAGACTCAATCTCCAGTTAAAAAGGATCAGGTAGCAGAGGATGTGGAAGACCTCTGCCTGAGACCTTGAGGGAAATGCCATTGCCAGTGAAAACAGACAGTACAGGGTTCCATGTAAACAGATAACCAGATATCTGAGCCGGGCTTTTCACAGTCTGGAGCGTGCAGGTACTATGGAAACCTACAGCCAAGATGGATAAAGCAAAACAAAATCAAGCCTGTCATAGAATCACAGAACTAGAGGCTATCTATTACAGCCCCCTGCTTCATATAACCTGCATTTGAAGACCTCCTGTGTGGGGCATCCCCACCCACCCATTAGGTAACTGCTTCCATTGTCTAACAGACTTTACTATTGACATGAGAACACGAGCAGTGTTTTTTTAATAAGCAGGAATTAATACAAAAGAGAAGGGGGGAACACCATCCCGCAAAGGACTTTAATATTGATCCTTTTATTCCAACATTCTTAACATGCTTCAGAATGGAGGATCAGCATCATCTTTACTTTATAGAGTGGGACAACCCGCAACGCCCAGCCACACATTCTGCGGTCCCGGGTTCATCCCGAGACCGCGGAAAAAGCAAGAATCAATCCCTCCCTGCTCCCGGGATCCCCTGTGTGTCATGTGGACACACAGGGACGATCCTGGGATATGGGGCTGGTCTAGCCATGGCTTTCGTCTTGCTTAACCATCAAATGAATGGAATTTAAAGTTAAACCAAATCCAAAGTTTGTAAGAATAGTCAAATTTGGTTCAATCAAATCTGATCCAATGGAAATGTGTTTTCAAATTTGGAAGAAACTAATAGACAGACAGGCCTGCATACAGGCAAAACCTACTTAAAACCATGTGGCTCTCACTTCAAGCAAGAGAATTGGACTTCTGTTTGGATTTGCTTGGCTGCTTGCATTGGTGTGAACTGCATGCTCATAAAGCAACTATCATGTCACAAAGGTATGAGCATCCCTGGAAAGATTTGCTCAGTTACTAGAATAAAATTCATTTCTCTAAAGCCCTGGGCAGAATGCCAGGGAGCCTCTGAAAAATTCACTGAAAACGATACTTCATTATTGTGCCAGAGGGGAAAACAAATCTGAGGAAATAGAGACCAGAGAAACTGAGCTCTGACTCAGACAAATAAAAATGTAAATTGAACCCCTTTGGTTCAATTTTGTTTTCTCCTCATTTTATTCCCTCCCCCCATTATCACCTGAAATCTCCGCAGTTCAAGTGGGTGCCTTAAAAAAACAGAGCTGTCAGTTGTGTGTGAGAAAGAGAAATTGGAGCTGGCTATAATCTCCCTCAGCAATCGGCCCTATGGGGATGGAAACGCTATCTTACATTCATTACGGTGACATGTTTCACGACTGCTTTCCTCCCTTCTCCGCCTCCTTCCAATGGCTTTTAGATAAATAAACATAACATGTTTTGAGTGTAACAAGTGTAAATTGTTTCCAAGTGCCTGGAGGAGCTTGCATGTATGTTCAAGGTTACTAGTCCTTATGGCTGGTGGTGGGGCAAGGGAGCGAGGACAGAACAGATAGTGACCACTGAGATTGGAAAAGAAATGGCGTCCCTCCAAGAGTCAGTAATAACTCAGTGCTTACACGAGAGGTCCCTTTCCTTTCCAACAGGCCTCCAGTGGTCAAATAATTAAATTATGAGCATCTCTTGTCCCTTGTTTTCCCAAAAGCTTTAAAAATTCTTTTGTTAAACCCCAAACTTTGGCATGATCATGTACAGCCCAGGAATTTGTTTTCAGTACCAGGTAGAGATGTGAAGGACTTTTAAAAAACAAAAACAAAAACAAACCCTAAAAGTTCAGGGAGGGGGGGAAATCTGGGGGTTTTTAGGGCCATTTTTGCTTGCTTGTTTTCTGAAAAACTGAACAGCTTTGGATTATGAACTATTTTCTTTTAGAATGGAAGATACAGTATTTATATACTCCCCCAAAATGATTTCTAAAAACTATGTAATAAGAACACTTTTGTAGAAACACTAGACTGTAAAATGTCTGGAAATAATGAAGCCATGGGGGGAAATGTCTTTTTAATCCTCTCTGTAAGATTCTCAGCATAGTTATTTCTTTCATCCCTTATTAAAATCAATGATTGAAAGTATACTTTACTCATAAACAATTCTGCTCAATTTCCCAACATGTGAGTGGAGTCACCACTGTGCAAATGTGCATTCCTGACAGTTCAGGTTTTGTTCCATAGAGTCCTATGTTTCTAATGCTGCAGCAGTCATTTAATGTAATTCAAGTCGATTCAAACAATAATTACACATTTATGAACTGAGTTTACATTTAAAAGTTTTAAAATATAATGATAATTTGATGAGCACACTAGGCTATACATAAAATATATCTTTAGGAACAGAAAGACTGCTTTATGTTCCTGAGACAGAACTCCCCAACTTGGTACTCTCCAGATGTTTTGGACTTCAGTGCCCAATGGCCATGCTGCCTGAGGCTGCAATTCAAAATATCTGGAGGTCACCAGGTTGGGGAAGGCTTCTTAAAGCAACAAAGTGACTTTAGATCTGTAAAGATAGCTTTAAAAAAGCATTACTTTTCTATTTTTCCAAAATTTCCATTCCCCCCCTAAAAGGGGGCATTTTCCATAGCTTCAAAATTTCCAAAAAATGTACATCTATTGTACCAGAACTGGAGCATGCCCAGAAATTCTTTCACATACCTATTTCACTCAAGCTTTCGTACTTGAGGGAAATAGGAGCTAAAGGATGCAAGGTTGTTGTCGACTTAGGAAGGGCCCATGAGGCTACTTTCTTCATGGAAGGAGCAGCTGAGGAAGAGAGGTTCCTAACCTCTATTAGACTTGCCCCATAGAATAAGAGAAAGAAGGGGGAAACAGGAGCCAAGGGGGAGCTCGCTGATGGCCAGCGATCTGGGCTATGTTTGCTTGGTTGCTGCTGTCAGTGTTAGTAAATGCGTACATAGTTAGACTATTTGAATTTCTGTGCACAGTAACATTTATTGTGTTTCTTCAGTGAAAAAAACACACTATTTGAATTTGAAATTTCCAGCTTATCTTGAATCAGCATAATTGCAGGCCACCTGCCACAGTGTATCAAACCAGCCTTGGGTACCACACAGCTCAGTATTCTTCAATGAAATGGAGGGTACCAGGTTGGGGAAGGTTGTTGTAGGGATTCTTCTCTTCTCTGCAGCTCCCAACCACTTTAAATGTGGCTCTTCCCCCCCACACTTTCTCATTCACTGACCTGGTTCACACATCACGGTAAGCCACCATGGGTTAATTTACCTGTGTCATCTCCAAGATGTGTGCCAGACACTATTTTGAATATGCAAGCCGCAGTGGGGGCGCACTGCTGCACATCATGAGAAGCCAGGCACTAATGGGTAATTTGAGGACTAAGCAACCCTCGGATAACTCTAGAACAAACCACGGGATATCCAGATTCGCATGCCATGACTTGCATATTCCAAATGATGGCTCCTCCAGGTCTTGGAGCCCCACAGGTGAATCAACACACAGTCACACTCCCTCTCTCTCTCACACAGTAGCAGCTCATTCACACCTGGGGCTCTCTAGCTTTGCCTTGTCCTTTGCTTTAGCTGTGGGCCAGCTTCTATGATCTGGGCTACCATAGGAGACTTCAGGAGTGGATCATCAGCTATAAGGTGAAATGGAAGAACTGGCTAACTGCAGGAGCAATCAGCCAATTAGCTCAGGCGGGGGAGAGCCCAAGAGAAAAAGAGCAATGTGACTGGCTAGCTACAGTGGGGTACTGTGGAGGTAGCACCGGAGATGGAGGGAAAACTGAACCTGTGGGCCAGAAATGGAGCAGTGTGGATCTGCGCTGGGAGATTTGTCAGCACTAAGTAGAGCAGAGCATTCTTTCAGAGACAAGGAAAAAATCCATCCCAATGCAAGAGGCAAGTGAGCCTGCCGGAATTCACCTGCCTGGTGACAGACTGATGAGGACTTGCTTGGACTACGTGCCGGGGATGGGGAGGAGAGGCCCCAAAAGGCCTCCTGCCGAGTCCAGTGCACAACCTCTCTGCTTGATCAGGGGCATTGGGAGACAAGAAGCTCCCCATGACCCCGGTGGTGGCCTCAGTGGTGGTGCCTGTTGCAGAAGTGTTTCCTGCTTGAAAAAACAGTGAAGATCACGGACATAGGCAGTGCCTGCTTTCATCATTCTCATGGATCAATGAGGCAAGGGGAGGAGGAGCCAGCGCAGTCTGAAGCACCCCATATATGCCTGGGCCTTGCAAACCCAAAGCAATGAAATGTAAGAGTCTGTCTCCAAAGCCGGAACTGTAGGGACATGCTTCTGTACAAGATAAAAACCTTGCTCTGTTTCTCAAAGGTATTCAGAAGAGAAATGCATCAAATGTGTGAGCTGCTATAGCAACGGGAGTTAAATAAGTACCATTTGCCACTGTCTGAGTGACCTTGTGCGTCTTTCTCAAAGCCATCCCTAGGTGCTTCAGTTCTCCCCAGCACAACGAGGACAATGGCTCTTCCTGTATGTGCTGCAAGCAAACAAATATTCCAGATCATGAGAAGCTCCAACACTGAATTCTTAAGGCTTTCAGTGCTTCAAAAAGGAATGTGCTATACCCTAGAAGAATACATGATGATTATTTTTCTTTTCAAAAGCTTCTCTCCTCCTTATGCTCACTCTCCATCCACCCTACATACAGTGTGGAATATACTCTTGAAGCCAGATCTTATAAACTGCCTTAACAGCAATGATTAATAAGGGAACCCTGACCCCTCTCTAATTATAGTGTGGGCAAATAAAGACAACTATTTACCAATGTGTAGGCCAATAATCTGAATCAGGCAGCCAAGCAGGGAGTAGACTTCTAACCTTCTTTCCCAGATTTCAAGGCTGCAAATTTGGTAAAGTTCTCCTCCCATTTCTAACAGGAAGATCAGATGACCTGATCTTGTGATCAGATGACCTGATCACCAAGTGTTCACAAGGCACTTTGGGTTCACACAACACACTAACCCACCCAGTGTGGGTTATTGTGTTGTCTGAAAACAGTGTGTTTTCCACAGGGGGTGGGTATAGTGTTGTGTCAATGCAGTGTGTTTTCCACATGGTTGCTTGTGGCTTGTTAATCACCCAGAACAGCCCAACAAGCAATGGGTTCTCAAGGTGGCTTGTTTGAGAAAAATAAAACATACTGCATGGTTAACAAACCACCCTGTGGAAAACACGCTGCATTCAGACAACACATTAACACACCCTGAGGAAAATGCACTGTGTTGAGACAACAAGTTAACCCACCCAGAGGAAAACACAATATACCACAATAACCCATGGTAGGTCATTGTGCTGTGTGAACCCAGACTGTTAAGCTACTGCTTGGTAAATGGTTATAGCTCCAGAACACAGAGAGCAAAGTGCACAGTCCATCATTAACTAAAGCAGAGCAAGAGCTGCCATACACCCTTTTGTCAGCAAGAGGGATTCAAGCAACTGGAAGCTTCATGGGAAATGATGGCAAAAGCCGTCAGTGGAATCAAACAGTTCACGCCACGTGCTGACAAGGACCTCTCTGCTGTTTGGAGACTTCGGGCTACACTGCATACTAAACAAGTGAAACAAAAATCAGCAGCATCGCTCCAAGTCAGAGGAGAACTGCACATTAAGCTTCATTACCTTGCGAAATTCAACTATGTGCTGGTAATGAGAGAAAGTGTGTCATCGCCAGGGTTTGCAAAAGGTGTGAAATTTAATAGGAAACTCCATATTATACACATGCAGGCACTATATCAGTCTATTCATTGAATCGGATGGAGGAACAAAAACTAAACCAACACAGATGCCCTCCCCCGCTTTCATGGTTATCATCCTTGACTAAACAAACATTATCTTTCGCAGATCACAGTATCATGAACTTTCAGAATCTTAAGCCACCGCCAACAACAAATGCTCTTTTATGGCCCTACAAATTAAACATACATCACTACTATCTCATTTTCTATGCTATTCACATCGATTGGGCCAGAATCCAGCCCACGCTAATATTCATCCTTTGTTTCTGTTGAGATGTGCACTTTGGGTAATACGCACCCTGTTAACTCACTGTTATCAGAGTTTGTGTACAATTACAGAGTACAGACTTACTGCCCAAGGAAGTATTGACATAAAACAGGCTCCATTACTCTCTTGTGAAGGCAATTGCGCTAGCCCTGAAAATGGGCAAAGCTATAAGATCATCATGTAATCCAGATGTCTGCTGTACAGCAAAAGGCAGTATCTATAACTTCAGGGAGATCTGTAGCACCCGTTTTACCAACTTCCTCTCTCCTCTTAAAAACGTTGGGAAATGTTTTATCTGAATGTTTGGAGAATGACCTTATCAGATGTAACTATTATAGCTCACCTGGATATCTCAGCTAAGATTCTATTTGGTATAACTTGCATATCTTAAAGCAGCTTACCCCAATTTATTCATGCTGCCTGGGGATGATGGGAATTGTAGTCCAGTACATCTGGAGAGCACCCAGCTGGGGTAAGCAGCCTTAGAATACACATTGTTATAATGCAGGTATGTTGAACCATGTTAAGCCTTAGGGAGAAATTCAATTTTGAAAAAAACTCTCAGCAGTGGGGGGTCCTGAAGGTAAAATGGGGCAGGGCCAAATGGAAAGCGAGAGGGGTCAAGTACAAAAAAATGCCATAAGGTAGTAGTTTGTGCATACTCAGGGTCTCAGGATTATGCACAAACTGCTACCTTTTTATTGAGTGGCTCCATTTTGCGTCCCAACTGATAGACAAAGGACCACACAAATTTGGCATCAGAAGTGATTGGAAGGTGGTTTTAGCTGGCAGGAAAGCCTCTGCCACACAAAACATTTCTGCAAGCTCCAACAGTGCTAAAAGGTTCACGCTCTAAGCTGGCTGGAGCCCTTATCAGGGGAACTCACATCAGGGACTGAGGATATGTTGCAAACGTATTGTCCCATGTCACTACTTCTTATAACATAGTGTTAATTGAGCAATGGTATTTTATCCACCCAATACAACATGTACGAAAAAAAAAGTCTAGATCTGTGGAAGAGCCTCTACAGAATCAGAGTTCACAGAAGCTGCATCAAGGTGTTCTAAATCAGGGGTGGACAGACTTCAGATTTGTAGGATCTATTTGGTTTTTTTAACTAGAATGCAGAGGTCTAGCAGCCAGAGCCAGGCACAAAATGGTGGCTCAAAAGTGAGAGTCCATTATATACCGCATCCCATTAACTGTACATTGGCATATATACAAATCTACTTGCACATCACCAGAGTTCAGGGATTATAACAGAACTCCCTAAACTGGCCAGCAGAGGTGAAGGAAGACCTGGTCAAAAGCGATCAATTAGGATTCCTATTTTACAGACGAGGAACATTGAAGCTGAAAAATAATCAATTAAGGCCAGTCTTGCAGAGATCTTTTACTGTTGTTGCTTAAAATGGATACTGTTTTATACTGTTGTTTTTTATATATTTTTGATGGTTTTAAATTTTGTATACTTTTTTCTTTTAATGTCCACTGTTTTTACCTTTTGTAAACTGCCCAGAGAGCTTCGGCTATGAGCGGTATAGAAATTTAATAAAATAAATAAATAAATAAATAAATATTTGCTCTCTTTTAAAGTATTAGGAGTCAGAAATTCTTGGAAATCTACAGCAAATCACCAAGAGATCTATCTTTTGATCCCAATCAATGTTCTGCTCACCCCCGTTCTAAATCATCCAACAATGAGGAGCGGGGACAAGGGCAGAAGGTCTGCTCCCCAACACTCTTCATGAGTTGGAAGCCAACCAGTTGCAGTGGGAGCTCCCTGTATGATTTAAACCCCTGGTTTTTCAAGGGTTCTAAATTGCATGGGGAACCTGCAGGAGAAGAGTAAACTGGAGCCAGTGTGGTGTAGTGGCTAAAGTGTTGGACTGGGAGTCAGGAGATCCGGGTTCTAGTCCCCACTCAGCCATGGAAACCCACTGGGTGACTTTGGGCCAGTCACACACTCTCTCAGCCCAACCCAACTCACAGGGTTGTTGTTGTGAGGATAAAATGGAGAGGAGGAGGAGGATTATGTACGCCGCCTTGTGTTCCTTAGAGGAAAAAAGGCAGGATATAAATGCAATAATAAATAAATAAATAAACTCCCTACCTCAGATAGTCACGCTCCAACTCATGGGGTGAAACAAAGGCAGTGTACAGTGTGGAGTTAGGGTGTTCACCCCCTCTCTCTTACGCAATGCTGTGTGAGGTAAGATCAATGCCTGAATTGGACATGAGCCCTAATTTGAAACCATCCTCCATCCTGGGCAGGATCTACACTACTGCTTTATAATAGTATATGGACACATTCCATATACCGTTTTCAAACCACTTTTATATCCTGCTTGGTGTAAATCTGGCCCAGGTGTGTGTGTGTGTGTGTGTGTGTGTGTGTGTGTGTGTGTGGTTCAATAATGACACAATGATCACATGAACAGACCAGGTAACTAGTGTTATTATTTTATATTCAACCAAAGTCAATGTACTATGGACTAAGGTATGTCATCTGGTACTATCCATCTTTTATTAGTGCCTTCTACTACATTTTGTGTTTTAATCCATGGCATATTGCTCCATTTGTTTGCTTTTTTATTAACTACTCCAGCTGTTTGGTGGAGGTAAGGATATTTTAATGCATTCTTCAGAAGGCATCAAATCCTCTCTCTAAATGAGCTCAAAGAAAGAAGAAGGGAGGAAATTTAAGAATCACGTTTCACTATGGTAATCACAAGCAACTGTGGTAAATGAGCCCAATGCTAGCAAGGGAATTCAAAGGAATATTATAATACACTGTTGTTAGAAGGATAGGTGTTACTGGACAACTTTTTAGAAAGATGTTCTTATGTTAAGGAAGATGTACTCTGAAGCGCTTGACAGCAACTATGAAATATGTTAATAGTAAAATGTTATAATGATTTCTGGATTCACAAATGGTTTTGCTTACAAGTTTGTCAACTCATTTGTTCTTGGTGTTTGGAAGCAGGGAGAATTTACTGCCCCTTTCATTTTCAGGCAGCTTGAAGACAACTAGTGCAGTTTTTCATGAAACATACGAATGTGGGGGCTGTTTCTGTCACTGGGCTTCATATTAAAACCTCAAAAACAAATAGTCCAATGAGGCTGAGCAACTCCAGTCATTAGTTTTATCAGGGAGGCTAGAACAGCCTCCTGGTCATATATGGCTTCTCAACATTAACTATTTACAACTTGAAAGGAGAAATAAAAATATAACATTAATAACTATCAAAGGGATTCGTGGCGAAGCCCTCTTGATGTTCAAAAAATGTCAGTATGGCCTATTCACACAAGGCTAAATTTCCCCTACAAAAATCACTTCTGTATCAGAAACCAAGTATCTGAAACCAAATGTAAAACCTTTATTTTACATTTGCCAGGGAATTCCTCTACACAATGAGTCATGCACAGAGCATCATTTCCCCATCAAGGACTGGAGTCAGACATTTTCCCCAATGGGAGAAAGCTCTCTACTAGGGCCTACTTCAGCAGTGCTTTCCCTCTCCCACAAGGGCCTTTGGACAGGGGAAGGCAGTAGCAAAAGGTATGTTGTGAGTGACCCCAATGAATGCGTATACAGCCCTCATGTCTTTGGAATACCCATACATAAAACCTATTTGGGGTGAGCAGGAGGAGTGGCATTTAGATGCTAGTCACATGCTAACGATGTAACCATTTCCAGATAATTAGTAGGTGTCTCCTTTGGTTCAGCAGAGAGAAGGAAGGTCTTCTTTTCCCCCAATAACATAGGCCTCACTGAAGCTGTTGAAGTTCTAAAGCAGTACCTGAATGAGGGCTAACAAATGCCCGGGATGGGAGCTAAGAAACTGATGCTTTAATCAGATGTGCTCCTGATCAGCAGGCAGGCAGACTGTGCAAAAGATATTCCACCTGTTTTGGATGGGGCTGTGCTTCCCTTGAAAAATCAAGCTCAGTGTGAGGGTGCTCATGGATTCGGCAGTGCAACTGGATGACCGGGTGGCAGTGGTAGCCAGGAGTGTCTTTGCCCAGATTAGGCCAGTGCACTAACTGTATACATTCCCGGAGAAATCAGACCTGGTTATATAACACATGCCTTTAGATACACATGCCTTTGGATTACTGTAATGTACTCTACACGGGACTAACTCTGAAGAGAATTTGGAAGCAACAGTTGGTCCAGAAGGTAGCAGCAAGGTTGTTAGTGGGTGCAGGCCCATGTGAACATATGTCCGCAACATCTGCACTGGTTGCCAAATTTGATTCTGGGAACAATTCAAAGTGTTGATGATCATTATTATAGCCCTCAATGGCCTGGGTCCAGGATCCCTGAAGGATCATCATCTCTCTCACCAACCTACCCAGTTCCTAAGATCAGAAGTAGAGGCCGATCACTTTGTCCCATCTAAGGTGGAGGCATAGCTGATTGTGATGCAAGCTGGCCCTTCTCAGAGAAACACTTTGCCCTGTGAAGCACCAGTCGTCCTCTCTCTAGATGTCTTTTGCCAGTTGGTGAAGTCATTTCTATTTCAGCAGGCTTCTGCCTACTAAGTGCTTGTTCTGCTTAAAAGTGTGAGTGGTTGTCTTTGGGTTTTTTTAAAAAAAGCTGTGGTCTCTGAGTATTATTATCTCTACATTTTTGCTATGTTTTATTGCCTCTACATTTTAACAGTATTGTTTTACCGAATCTGATATTACATTGTATCGTGAAGTTCCAACTGCACCAACTAAAATCACCTCTTTGAAAGCATCCTACTAAACAAGAAATGGAAACGCAAGTTGCATTCTCTCATTCACATAATTCCAAAGCCAAGAGCAAAGCAAACAGGCAGGCTGCCAATGAGATACCCTAAGAACCATAACTTCATTACATCATCGGTAGAAAATGACAGACACCTCGCTTCTGCCTGAGCAGAGCCCTGGGAGGAAATAGCCTCTTCATTTGCTTCATTTCACCCACCAAAGCACACAGAAGCAGAAGCAGCAGCACAGATGTGATGATTTGGTGCAAGGAAGTGCTACAGCAGCACAAACGCCTTGAGGGTCCTCCCAAGACTTCTATCACACAGGCAATCAAATCAAAGCTCTTGATTTCAGTCTGTATCCCAGAAGACTCACAATAAGTTAAAGATTGAGCACATACGTATAACTAAAGTAAAATTAAAAGGAAAGAAAACCAGCAACGTCCTGCCTATGGGCAGCATCCTATTATGTTTGTGCACTAGCAGGACCACCGCCAGCATATTGGAGGGGTTCTTAAAATAGTTGGAAATGAACACGGAAACAGGGCAGATCAGCAGAGCTTGGCTCGCCTACCCTAATGCAGAAATGAGCATTTCCCCTCATTTCTGGGCTTGCTCTAGGAAGCAAGGACTCCCTGTTGCACTAGCAGTTTCTACCACTGGCACAACAGAATGAACAGATGTGCAGCAGCAGTAGTCACTCCCCCAAACGTTCCACCAATATTAAACTGATGAGCACATGGGCGCGGTACAAAAGTCCCATGAACCACACCTGAAATGTGCACCGTGTGGACCCTTAACTAATAAGCCCGGTAATATAGCCTGGCCTTCTCCTTAGCTGCAGGAAGCACGCCCATCTAGCAAAGCACGGTTTTGTACGCGTGCAGATCTGAATATATCCCTTTGCCACATATTATTCATTACATTTGATTTCAAAGTCCTATGCCCTTCTGAAATCCATCTGATTTATATCCTGAAGTTATTTAGTTCTGATTGCTGAAAGGCTTATAGGATGTTGGAAGCTTTTTGTCAAGCACACGAAATTTACCGTCTGTTATATTGTTACTGAAGTTGAAGGATTCATCAAGCAGCCTGAAGAAGAAAAATGACTCAAGCTGTTCTGGTAGAAGCTACTCTTTTGGCTAAAGGTGGCAAAACTATTGGTTAAGAAACAAACATTTCCTAGACCTAGAACCTGTCACTAGTGTGTTAGTTAGGAATATTAAGAAGGATGCTTCTTAAAGTATTTACATGTGGTTTCATTTAAAAGATGAATGGGACGTATGTGTTTCTTGTCCAAGAGCATGCTAACAAAGAATACTTGCTAATCATTGTTTTGAGTTTATTTTTGCATTCAATTTTAATATGCAATTTAAAAGTGGACTCGCGGACTCTAAAATATGATCAAAGTTAGTGCCAGAAGCAGAAAAAAGTGTGCCCTGTGTAACATTCCTCCATAATGTAGTGTTCAGAACACAGCTCACCTGGCTTTATCTATACCATTTGAAATTTGTCTTTACACCTATTTGCATTTTTATAATGCTGAAAATCAGGCAGCCTAGGACCAAAGATCACGAATGACACCCCCCCCAATGTCTTTTCTGACAGCAGTGACCTTCTCAGACTTTCTCCTTATGCTGAGCCTTTCTATAAAGACAGAAGCAGCCACTCTTGATGCCAGCTAGCACTTGGTCAAGCCACTTTAGCCTTGGTTTTAGCCCTGCAGTCTCAATTCCTACACTTGGGGAAGACACAGTCTACATAATGGACACAGGCTCAAGTACTTTCCTAGACTGAAAACCACTAACATGCCCATGGAGGATGGCACCTATTCCTTGGTCAGCTGTTTTCTTAAAGAGTCCAAACTCTAGTCAACCCACCCCATCACAAGTTTTATGCAAGCTTCATCCAAGTCACAAAACACTATGCTCGCCCAATCCCCCACAACTCCAGCACTATTTCAGACACCCACTGGCATCTCTGAAGAGGCTACACCAGGCCTGTCGGCAGCAGACGCCTGGATCCCTGACTCTTGCGGCTGCTGCTTCACTTGCATAGTCAGAGGGAGAGGGAGAACAGCCTCCCAATCCCAGGCAATGGCCTGGTTCAGACAACATGCTAAACCATGCTGCTTAACCACAAAATGGTTAAGGGAACCATTTTGTGGTTAAGCAGCATGGTTTAGCGTGTTGTCTGAACCAGACCACTGTCAAAAAGTGCAGGGGCAGGCAAGCACCCATGGATAGACATGCACCTCACACCCCAGAAAAGCCAGGCTCCTTTGAAGTAAAGGGCCTTCTCAGAAGCATGGATTAGGGAGCACTGAAGATTGGCTAACTGGCTGCAGCTGGGCCTAGAAAACCAGGCTATATAAGCTTCCAGCTGAGGAAAAGGGACAGCCTTTCTGATATAAACCATCCTGAAACTATGGTTGACTATGTTTTGTTCTGAGGTACACTCCCCTCATCCACTTACCGTATTTCATCGATTGCAAGACGCACACTAATTTCAGTACCACCAACAGAAATAAAGCTTTGATTCTAAGAATAATAATCACACCCTGATTCTAAGATGCACCCTGTTTTTAGAGACGTTTATATGGGGGGGAAGTGTGTCTTAGAATCGAAGAAATATGGTATGTCTTCTTCGGTTCTAACAATAGACATCCTTAATATCTGTACCACACTTTCAAGTGTTTCAATTGACTCATATATGTATATTACCTAGTTTCAATCTTTTACAATCCTGTAAAGTCAGTAGTAGTAGTATTCCCCCATGTTGCAGACTGGAGGTATGGGAAGGGCAACTGAGGCTCAGGGAGAGGGTCTTGCCTAAGGCCACCGAGTGAAGTTATGGCAGAGGTGAGATTTGAACCAGTGTCTTGTACACCTCTACAGCTGGACACATTCTCAGTATATGGAGGAACTGCATGCCTGATAAGAACCCCATTGCAACTGTTTAATAAGGATTAATGCAGTGATGGCTGGATTTGGAATGGGAGGCAAGGCATCAAAGATACGTTGCCAGCACCACTCCTGAACTCTTGAGTTGGCTTTGGGAACAAAGAAGACAGGCCAGTATGCAGCACACAATGGTTTTTAGGTGTTCAATCAAAAGCAGCTTCCAGCACATACAAGTCAGGAAATGGACAGTCCTGGCCACCAGAATTGGAAACAGTTAAAGGGCTACTCACCAACAAAGGGAGAAGGAGGTCAGCAAAGTACACAAATGCCGCTCCCAGAGTGAAGCCAACAGCTACAGGGAAGAATGCAAAGGCTCCGAACTTCCCGGAGTCCTCAGCCATCTCAATGGCAGGTGCAAGAAGCGACCAATAAGAAGCGGCCAGCATGACCTTAAAAACAGAAGAAAAGTGAATGCCTCTTAGACTGCAATAATGTAGCTGTCACCTCTTCAAGCAGACCCCTGTGAGATAAGGGCACTGTTTACAACTCCTTTCTTCACATACAAAAACAGTTTACTGTAATCAGTGCTGGTTCAGATAAGATGCATTATTATTTACACAGTACGAAGTTCAAAATTGGTAATGAAAAAGCAGAGTCATATTAAGCTAGGCAATATCCTAGATCACTTTGCTGTCTATATCTGATGCACCTGTGTATCTCAGGTTGTATCTTATTCAGAAAAAAAGCTTTTCTTGTCTACTGGATGCTGCAACATCTGTTCAATAAGGGTTTGTCAAAGCCAGCTAACTGTTGGAGGTATAACAAAGCTAATGCTGCTTTTAACTATGTTTTGGCAATGCCCAGTAGTTGCCCCCTTTTGGGAGGAGGTTATTGTATGGATAACTTTGTATTGGAACACTCTTTAATGTTTATTCATAGATGCTCTTTTAAGTTATCTACCTGCTTCCTGGAAGTTAACGGATGGTCAGTGCAAATGGATGTACAAAAGTGTAAACAGCAGAATTTCTGCTCTCAATAACTCCCAGGGTCGAGTTCCCCAAATATAGGAAATCTAATGTCTTTCTCAAATGACAGCAACATGAATCAGAGGTATAACTTTGAATAAAATGTTTCTTTACTTGTTTCTGTCCAGAACAATATTACAAACAGCAAGTAGATGAAACTCAACTCCTAAGAACCCCTGACATATTTTTTTCTGAACTGGATTTTAGCCAGAACAGTTAAAGCAGCAACAAGCATACAAAATATGGCTTGCTTATTCCGCTGAGAAGTAATAATGCCAAAATAACCCTTCAAAATAAATGGCCAGGGACTACACAAGTAGTCCATTTGTATCAAGCAGTGGTCTTAAATTTCTTATGATGTTAAAGCGAAGTAGCCACTGGGCTCTCCTAAACACAGTTTCTTTAAGTAATAGCTTGTTTAAGACCTTTTCTCTCCCCTCAAACTAGCTTCAAACTTCCATTTTTTCAATAAAAGAGCTGCAAAGCACTTTTTGTCTTCACACTACTACCCTGTGGTATTAACAGTAAACATGAATCCATGGTTCTGCCTTCACATGTTCTATGGGCAGTATCCAGTGGTCTCTGGGCATCTGCAGCCAATCTTGTGGATTTTGTTGTGCAAACAGCCCACACTGCTTCCACAACGGCAATTTAGCCCTTCCAGGGGTAACCCAAAGTGAGCAGAAATGCTTGTTTCTGGAAAGGGGAAGGTCAGTAGAGCTTGCATAAGGGAGCTCTGACGACATACACCCCTTACAAGAAAGAAGCATTTCTGCTTGCTTCAGGGCTTGCCCCCAGAAGAGGAAGCTTGCATAATGGAATTTGTGGAGCTGGTTGCACATGGGATGGGCCCCATAGGCGGACAGGAGGATTGGATACTGCCCTTTATTTCACCATTGATTTTACCATTTGCCCAGCTGGTGAGCTGTGGTCCACAACTGGGTTGAAGCAACAACACATACCATCTTTTGTGCATTCAAATGGAAGAGAAAGGCAAAGCATGCAAACATTAACTATTAAAGGTGGTTCTCCTGTTACAAGTTGGGGTTAAGGGACTGAAAAGGGGAGGAGGTACTGATCCAGTGGGCTTTATTGATTATGCAAAACAGAGAGAAATGAGAAGATGCATCAGAAACTGAATGTTTGTTTAATTGATGATATTGTTCACAAGTGTATTTATTTATTTATTTATTACATTTTTATACCGCCCAATAGCCAAAGCTCTCTGGGCGGTTCACAAAAATTAAAACCATAATAAAACAACCAACAGGTTAAAACACAAATACAAAATACAGTATAAAAAGCACAACCAGGATAAAACCATGCAGCAAAAATTGATATAAGATTAAAATACAGAGTTAGAACAGTAAAATTTAAATTTAAGTTTAAATTAAGTGTTAAAATACTGAGAGAATAAAAAGGTCTTCAGCTGGCGACGAAAGGAGTACAGTGTAGGCGCCAGGCAGACCTCTCTGGGGAGCTCATTCCACAACCGGGGTGGCACAGCGGATATCCCCATATCAAAAAAGGGAAACACTAAAGAATGTTCAAACGATCGGACAGTGGCACTTATTTCACATGCCAGCAAGGTAATGCTCAAGATCCTGCAAGGTAGACTCCAGCAATTCATGGAGCGAGAATTGCCAGATGTACAAACTGGGTTTAGAAAAGGCAGAGGAACTAGAGACCAAATTGCCAATATCCACTGGATAATGGAGAAAGCCAGGGAGTTCCAGAAAAACATCTATTTCTGTTTTATTGACTACTCTAAAGCCTTTGACTGTGTGGATCATAACAAACTGTGGCAAGTTCTTGATGGTATGGGGATACCAAGTCATCTTGTCTGCCTCCTGAGGAATCTGTATAACGAACAAGTAGCAACGGTAAGAACAGACCACGGAACAACAGACTGGTTTAAGATTGTACGGCAGGAGTACGGCAGGGCTGTATACTCTCACCTTACCTATTCAACTTGTATGCAGAACACATCATGCGACGTGCTGGGCTTGACGAATCCAAGGCTGGAGTTAAAATCGCAGGAAGAAACATTAACAATCTCAGATATGCAGATGACACCACTTTGATGGCTGAAAGTGAGGAGGAGCTGAGGAGCCTTATGACAAAGGTGAAAGAAGAAAGTGCAAAAGCTGGGTTGCAGTTAAACCTCAAAAAAAACAAGATTATGGCAACTAGCTTGATTGATAACTGGCAAATAGAGGGAGAAAACGTGGAGGCAGTGACAGACTTTGTATTTCTGTGTGCAAAGATTACTGCAGACGCTGACTGCAGCCAGGAAATCAGAAGACATTTACTTCTGGGGAGGAGAGCAATGACAAAACTTGATAAAATAGTTAAGAGCAGAGACACCACACTGACAACAAAGGTCCGCATAGTTAAAGCAATGGTATTCCCCGTAGTAACCTATGGCTGCGAGAGCTGGACCATAAGGAAAGCTGAGCGAAGGAAGATAGATGCTTTTGACTGTGGTGTTGGAGGAAAATTCTGAGAGTGCCTTGGACTGCAAGAAGATCAAACCAGTCCATACTCCAGGAAATAAAGCCAGACTGCTGACTTGAGGGAATGGTATTAAAGGCAAAACTGAAGTACTTTGGCCACATAATGAGAAGACAGGATACCCTGGAGAAGAGGCTAGGGAAAGTGGAAGGCAAAAGGAAGAGGGGCCAACCAAGGGCAAGATGGATGGATGATATTCTGGAGGTGACAGACTTAACCTTGGGGGAGCTGGGGGTGGCGACGGCCGACAGAAAGCTCTGGCGTGAGCTGGTCCATGAAGTCACGAAGAGTCGGAAACGACTGAACGAATAAACAACAACAAATCATTTTTGGAAGCCGATTTTTGGAGGCCCAATACAAACCTGAAAGACACATACCATGATCCTATCCCATACATACGTATAATCCCATGAGTCATGAAATAGAAGTTTTCATTTTAATTCTACACATCTAATATTATACCACAAATTATACACTGGGACTCTTCTACCATCTTCCCCCAATCACTCCTTCCCCGTTTTTGTTGTTTTCATTAACACAGCATCCAACTTGAAGAAGAGTCTCATAAAGCTTGTTGGCTATGCTATAACTTTTTGGCTGGTCCTCTAGAGGTATTTCCTACAGGTTGGAGCGCAGGTCTGATTAAGCTCAGTTTTCCTTTTCCCCGAGTATTACAAATCCCAAGATGATGTGATCACTTCCACCCAAGTTTCCCACTATTTTTTTACCTCACTAACCAATTTTTCCCTGTTGGTCAGGAATAGGTCTATGAAAGTGATCCCCTTGGCTCTCCTTCCAACTTCTGGAAGATGGATTTGTCAGCAAGGCAAGTATTTGTTAGACCTTTCATACTCAGCAGTGTTTGATTTCCATAAATGTATCAGGGTAGTTGAAGTCTCTCATTAATACTAGGTGCCTCCACTTTCAAAGTTTAGCAATCTGATCAAGGAAGGCATCAGCTAAGTCTTCTGCCTGGCCTGGAGGTCTGTTGCAGACTCCCACAATGATATTGCCATTATTATGCTTCTTTCCTTCCTTTTGTTTACAGAAATGCTCTCAACCAATTTTAAGTGTTCAGATTCACTGATTTCTTCAAGGTCCACACATTTTTCATGTATAATGCCACTCCTCCTTTCCTGTTTTGTCTATTCCTTCTAAGTTATGCCCTTCAATCCCCACATTGCAATCAGGAATCTTATCCCACCCAGTTTCAGTAATACATATAAATCATATTTGCCTTCCTGTATTAAGATGACAAGTTCATTCCATTTCCAATACGCTGAGCATTGGTATAGAGAAATTGGAAACCATGTGTTATACTTCTTGACCATGCTCTAGTTTTTATTGCATCCTAGTGGGTACCTGCACCACCATACCAGTTTCACTCCCTTTCCTGCCCCAGGGTTTTGCAACAATACTGTCTTCTTGCATTTTATCAGCCTCCATCATCAGTCATTCACTTCCGGCATTCTTCTTTCCTCCCCCTAGGCTATGACTTTCAACAGAAACTTGTGACTAAACTACCATCTGCTCCCCAAAGTCCTACACCTTCTTACCCAAAGCCTCATGGTCACTTGCAATACAATGAAACCTGCATCTGGCAGCATCACTTGTTCTCACATGGGTCAGCAGGAAGGGCAATGTTCAGTGGGTTTGATGAGTCTTGGAAGGCGCTCTCCGTCATAAGGCCAGTGGCTCATGTCAAGTGAGAGAACTCCATCCTAGCAGAGCCCATGTGCCAGGGGACTTGGCAGCAGCTGTTCAAGTCATACCAAACTGTATACCTACTGCTATCTTAGACAAAGCAACAAGAGAAGCAGAGTGTTTACCCGATGGTGTAACACATAACAGCTGGCCTCCCAATTTGATAAGAGCGTCTTATTTGAATTTCCCACATATGTCCAAACTTGCCCAATCAAGATTAGCAGGAAGGGCTTTTTAAAACCTCAAAGACATGGAGATACAACCTAATCTGGTCTATGGTACCTAGAATACAAATCTCATTTGGACAAACTTTAAAAAGAATGCCAGCCACTTTCTGTCACACATTTTATGCCAGCAACAGTTTGAATGCCTGGAAACAGTTTTCCCACAACCAAAGCACTGGGGAAAAGACTTTGGATTCTCCTCGCCCCATACACACACACGACTGACAAATTCATTCAAAGGATTATTGTCTATACCCAGTAAAAATCAATGCATTACCAAATTTGGGGGGAGGGAACACCCTAATCTAGAAACATCCTAAGTGACCACCCAATAATAACTGCTGAATCTTCCTAAGCACTCAGATTCCAGAATTCGGAAGCCTACAAATCCTTGCTCATCAGTAACAGTAATTATGCAGCTGCCAGGGAGCAACACAGCTACAGGAAAGAAATCCACAGCTACACTATCACAAACTGTGTTCCATAAATTAGAACAACCTTCAGTGTTTTACTGTTTACTCACTTTCAATACAGAAGCATATTCCCCTACTTGCTTTCCCATCAAGGAAGATTGTGTAATGGTAATTAATAGCAGGTGAATCTTCTTTTTGTCTTCAATTCACGGTAATTGAGTTTAGCAAGCTTCTTTTGACTCATGTAAACACTTAAAACTTGCCACATTTCTCGGAGGGGGGGGGGGAATCCCACTTTCATTGAACACGGTTCTGCTCTCACATGTCATGGAGGCTGCTGTAACTAAAACTGCTCCCCCAGAGAGAACAGGATCTAAGGCTGCTACAACAGAGAATCTCTTGCCCTCAAGCCTGCTATTTCCAAGTTAGCCAGTCTTCGGGTCTTCCCTCAACTCTGGAAACTTCACTTCTATTTGCGCTTGTTTAATAGAGGCAAGTATAGGATGGCAGAAGTTAAATCACTTCTAAATGTTAAATAATTATAATGGAAAGACACCCCCAGCCACATGATCTGCAATCTGGCAGTTAAAGGTTAAACTCTAGGCATTAATCATCATTCTTGATCTTAGAAGGAAATCTCCCCTATCTAAATGAAGAGTTTGATATTGGAGTCTGAGTACCAATATTTGATATTGGTACCATTATTAATACCATTACTAATACCATTATTAGAATATAAGCCTATGCGGCAGAGTCTTGCTATTTATTGTTTTACTCTGTACAGCACCATGTACATTGATGGTGCTATATAAATAAATATAATAATAATATTCCAACTGCATAGCACATGGCCTTCATTTTGCTGTGCTTTGCTACTGTTTAGGAACGGAGCTGATCAGCCACAGCCCCAATCACTTGCTGTGTATGCCTGGGGCCGCCACTGTTTGTCCAGGGGCATTTAATGTACTTTTGTCGGAGGTGTGGCAACATATCTTTCTTGCCTGATTATTTCTCATGAGAAACACAAGGAACATTTGAACATCATATTGATACACAAGGAGTGTTCTATTTTTTCCTGGATAGAGAACACAGAGTTCTCAGATGAGTGCTAGAAATTGTGACATTTGGCAGTACTGTCACCCAAATTGTTCTTGAAAAGCAGCGATGCCAGAATATTCTTCAAATTCCTTGCATCTGAGCCAGTCCGGCCTGCTGGAAAGAAACTAAGCATAACATTCTTATTTTAATTATGTTTGTTTTTGCTGCAGGAGGGAGAAAAACTGGCAAGCTGAGAATAGTCGTCCTAAATGGATCAGCATCATAGTTAAAAGGGAGGGCAATAAACTTGTCACCTGTGTGTTGTAACTGACTGAGATTTATTTATTTATTACATTTCTATACCGCCCAATAGCCGGAGCTCTCTGGGCGGTTCACAAAAATTAAAATCATTCAAAGTATAAAACAACAGTATAAAACCATAATATAAAATACAATCTAAAAGCTCAACCAGATAAAAACAGCAGCAATGCAAAATTACAAATTTAAAACACCAAGTTAAAATTTATTTATAGACTGTTAAAATGCTGGGAAAATAAAAAGGTCTTCACCTTATTCAAGTGATTTGCAAGAGTGCATTTTTTCTAGTTTAGGAGTTAGCTTCCGGGCATGTTCTTTCAATTACATATATCCCATAACTCCATCTTCCAGAAGAACCTTAAAATTGCAGCTATTAACTAGCCAAAGACGCTCTTTGCATCCAGATCACAATTGCGTTGTTGCCCTTGAGAGTCAAGGTAGGCAGGAGCAATCACTTTTCACAGGAGCTATCTTCGCTGGTGAACTGGAATAAAACTTTTCAAGCCCGAAAAATCTAATCATCGGGCAGAATGAGAAGGTGGGGTGAATTTAATTAATTTCAGAACGAAGGTACTTCAGTTCATTGAAATTTCTCATACTGTATTTCACTTCTGCATGAAAAGGAACTCTGTGATGCTGAAAAACCTTGCATTCTATTCATCAAGAAAAAAAACTAATCCAAATTACCAATGCTGTGCAAGTCAAGGGTGCCTAGCCTCCATTATTATTGGGAAGAAGCATCTATGTCCCATCCATTTTGGTGGAAAACAGGCGTGCCTGATTTTGTCTCCAAATTGCACCCATTGATTTGGATCCAGAGAAGCCCTTGTGCACATAGAAATTGCTTCTGTATAAACCGGGTGGGGGGAGGGAAGCTGGTTTTGCCTTCCAGAGGCAGTCCTTTGTACTATATACAATGCTGCTCTAGACAGCTCCCTGGTTTTTTGGGGTACTTTGCAGGAGGCAGCTCCTGGAAGAAGAGATCCTTGGGATTGGGGCGGGGGGGCTTGTCTGAGAGGAAACAACTCTGGCTTCACCCCCCCCCCTGTTGTTAACAGTGTGATGGGGCTGCAAAAAAGGCAAATGCTATTTTGGGATGCATTAACAGAAATATAGCTTCCAAATTACATGAGGTACTGGTTCCTCTCTATTCAGCACTGGTTAGGCCTCATCTTGTGTTCAGTTCTGGGCACCACACCTCAGACAAACTGGAGAGGGGTCAGAGGAGGGTAACAAGGATGTTCAGGGGACTAGAAACAAAGCCCTGTGAGGAGAGACTGAAAGAACTGGGCATCTTTAGCCTGGAGAAGAGAAGATTGAGGGGAAACATGATAGCACTCTTCAAATATTTAAAAGGTTGTCACACAGAGGAGGGCCAGGATCTCTTCTCGATCCTCCCAGAGTGCAGGACACGGAATAACGGGCTCAAGTTAAAGGAAACCAGATTCCAGCTGGACATCAGGAAAAATGTCCTGACTGTTAGAGCAGTACGACAATGGAACCAGTTACCTAGGGAGGTTGTGGGCTCTCCCACACTAGAGGCATTCAAGTCGCATACTTTCAGGTAGGCAGATAGCAGCTGAAATAAAACTTGGCTGCTGCAGTTTTCCCAGATCTCTTGCTACTTCCTCCATTCTTCTTCCAGCTGGCTTATTTATTAAAACATTTTTATACGGCTTTTCAACTGACCATAAAGCACTTCTCTCTCTCCCTCTCTCGCACATACACACAAAACAACGAAGTATAAAACCAGAAATAAATCACATATAAGACACAGAAGGTTTAAATCCACAGTTGAAGTTTGGGCTGGAGAAAACAATCCCAACTGGCTTCTCTAAAAATAAAGTCAGGTCCAAGAGCCCCCAAGCTGATCCAATAAGGTCCTATAGACCCCAACAGTGGCAGGCTTATCCTCCCCAGGCCCTGAGCCACTTTCTACCAGTATCACCTCTGTTATTTCTTCCATCAATTAAAATGAAATCAGTATACAAGTATTTTATTCCAATAACATGCAATAGCCAGATTCCTTTGGCACCAAGGAATGTGGGGAGAGAACATTAGGTATCAAATGCATCAAAGTAAAAGCATATGTTTTCCAAGGAAAGGAAAGGAAAGAAGGTGGCAGCAAGGGAGAGGTTCCTTTCCAAAAGGTGTTACAGCTCATTAAGGCTCACATCTTCTCAAAGAACTGGTTTGCTCTCAAGAAAGCTTATCAGCACTGCAAAGTACAAAAGCAGTCTTGAAAGGGAATATTCAGAACCTAACAGGTCGTTTCTTCTCTTATTTGCACACACCTCCGCTTTAGCAGGAAGATAACAAACCAGGTGACAGTTAAAACAAGAAACTCTTTTCATTCCAGTGTTCTTTAGTGAGGTTCATGAGTTCTCCATTAGCTTATCTAACACTCTCAGGTTCTGACATCTCCCCAACCCAACAAGTGAGGACACAGAAACAAGCAGCACAATGACATCATATCAAAGTGTTACATAAAAGTAAATGTTATTGAAGGAAAACAGAAAGAGACCGGTAACTCCATGCCTCTTGCATCATCTAACTGGGCTCTCAATCACAATGTCTGTTAGATGCCATTGGACATGTCATTCTCTACCATTCTAACCTACTCCTACTCTTGCAAGAATAAAGGAGAACTGTGATGAAATTTATATGCAATATAATTGTAACAAATGCCATTTTCTCTTCCATGAGTTGGGGTACCTCTTATTTTCTGAGCTAGTACAACTTTGATTGCCAGACTCCAATCTAGACAGGGCTTCAATATCACACTAGCTTTGATATCATTGTTACCAATCCAGCTGAGAGGCCCAGCGTGCCATCTGGTTTAGGTCAGTGGGATCAGTTTTATCTTCACAGGCCCAAGGATGTAGACAAGATGATTAGAGCAACTTGCCTAACTATGTGCTTCTTGACCCCTGCCCATCTTGGCTGGCTCAAGCAAGCCCGGGGATCGGGTGACTGAGTGGCTCTGGGATGTGGTACATGCTTCTTTGGTTGAGGGAGTAATGCATGCTACCCTTAAAGAGGCGATAGGACATCTGCTCCTGAAAAAGCCCACACTGGACCCAGAGGTATATAACTAATGGATGATAGCAAGCAGCCCATTTCTGGGTCAGGTGCTTGAGAGGGTGTTAGTGGCTCAGCCCCAGGCATTGCTAGATGAAAGATTATCTAGACCCATTCCAATTTGATTTCAGGCCTAGTTCGGGCACATAATCAACCCTCATTGCTCTGATAGTTGACATTTATCAGGAAAGAGTCAGAGGGAGTGAAACCCTGTTGATTCTCCTTGATCTCTCAGTGGTAACCTCCAGGGCTGGCTTTGCGGATTGAGGTGGGGGCACTATATTGCAGTGGTTCCACTCCTACCTACAGGGCTGGCAGAGAGTTGCATTGGGTGATGTGTGTCAGCCCTTAGCATGATGTTTACTACCTATATGAAGGCATTGGGAGCATTCATTAAGGGATTTGGGGCATGGTGTCATCATTTGACATTGTGACATTTGAATCAGGTCTGGCTGTGTACATCTTAGATCAATGCCTGGAAGCAGCGGTGGACTGAATGAGGGCCAATAAAGTTAAAATGAATCCTGACAATACTGAAAAACTGTAGGTGAATAGTTTCTGCATCTGGGAATTAGGATACCTATTCTTTTCAGGGTTGCACTCTCCCTGAAGGATAAGGTTTGCCATCTGGGAGTACCCCTCATCTATCTTTGTCACAGAAGAGTCAGGTGGACTTGGTGACCGGGAGTGTCTTTTACCAACTTCGGTTGGTACGCCAGCTATGGCTCTTCCTAGATAGGCATAGTTTGGCCACAGTGATCCCCACATTGGTAGCCTCAAGAATGGATTACTACAAAGGTGGAGCTTCCCTTGAGATTCATCCAGAAACTACAGCTAGTGAAGAATTGGGAATCCAGGCTGCTGAGTGGGGCTCCTACCACAAACATGGTATACCTTTATTCAGAGAACTGCACTGGCTGCCAATATGTTACCAGAACAGGTTCAAGGTGAGGTTATAGACATATAAGGCCCTAAACAGCTTGAGGCTAGGCTACCCGAGGGAGTGCCTTCTCCCCTATGAACCTGCCTGTTTACCAAGATCTACAGAACAGGCCTCCTGGTTGTTCTATCACCTGTACATGTGGCAGCAACCAGAAGAGAGCCTTTCTATTGTGGCACCATGCCTTTAGAATTTTCTCTCCTCTGCAGTGGAACAGGTGCCACCCTTGATGGTGTTTCGGCAATCATTTATATACCCAAGCATTTTTTTAACATTTAGCTTAGTCGATTTGGGGAGGTTTGTTTTTATCTTTGTATTTGAATTGTTGTTTTAATGAATTCTATACACTGCCCTGTTGTTTGCTAATGAAAGGCAATAATATTGTAAATAAGCAAACAAACAAATACATATTTTCATTTAAAGGGGTCATCAGGAGGAGTTTACATGCAACTGCATGTAACATCCAGTTTGGCTCTGAGCTCCTTAACTAAAACAGAAGGCCCATTATCACCACACCTTTACTATGGTCTCTCTGCCTGCCTTTCCCTAGAGCAATAGAAGACAGAAGTAGGTGCAGAGCTGTGCTATGGTAAAAGGATTCAGATTAGATTTATTGCTAATTGAACAATAATCCTTTACAACATCATTTTTTTAAAAAAAAGTCAAATCATCACATGAAGCCACTATTACAATGGCATACAATCAATACAAGAAATATTTGAATCATCTTATTGTATTGTATTTCAATACGGTTATTCTTTAACCCAAGAATCAACCACAGTGAAGACTTAAGGACAACTGTCACCATCTCCTTTCTAATAAAGCTCATGGGTATTATATAGAGCCTAACCATTGTAAAAGCTTTTTTCAGCTTAGCAGGTAAAAGCTCCTAAAAATACTTTGATACAATATTCTTTCTTCTGCAAATATAAAGGGGATAATTTAGAAGCAGAAATCGCTGCTATACCAGTAATGATTCAGTTTTTAAGCTATGATTTAGCAGACATATAGCTATATTGTTCCATAAAAATTGCAGATAACCCGTATTAATATAAAAAAATAGTAATAGATCGTTTTGGTGATTCGACTTTACCATCTCATTTTCTGTTCAATTTTGAAGTTAAAAACAATGCCGAATTTATGAAACACGATGATGCTGACATTCCTATCAAGAGACAGTATATAGTACTATCAAATCAAAGATGAAAAACGCTGTTCTGATGGAGAGAGCTTTTATGCCAAGAAAAGATTGCATAAGCAAGACAGAATACGGAAGATAGGCTCTCTAGCAGAGATGAAATCTCTTGTTGAGCATCTGAAGAAATCCGAAAGAAAAAGAAGAGCCTATCAGAAGACAATGTGGCTAGATCCTGAGTTAGCTGCAAAAAGCATTGACTCTATTCAGTCAGTTATAGTGCCCCTTTGCTTCTGGAAACTAAACTTTAATATAGAGATAGAGATAAGAGAGATATATTGTCCAAAAGCCATTTGCGAACAATGGCTCCTTTTCTCTGTATAATGATCCTGTCCTGTCCAACTTGGTTTAAGGCACCCAGAGGTGTTAAAACCAGCCAGGCATGTACAAGCAATCAGGTCACATCTGATCAGGTCAGATCAAGTGGAGTCAAAAACCCATGGCATCAAATCAGGTTTGGTGTGCTGAATATCCAGGCAAGTTTGGCCAGGCAGGATCTTCTAGGGCAAAAGCATGACACAGTATTCTTGGAAGACATGGAGACATGTTCATTATTTTAAAAGCGTGATGCTATAATACATGTCTACTTAGCAGTAAGCCCCGCTAAGTTCAATGGGGTGTATTCCCAGATAAGCAGGTATAGCACTGCAACCTGACTGTCTCAAAAGGTCTCATTTTTACATGCCAAGCATTGAACTCTACAAACATTCCTCTCCCTTCTAGTTATGTTACTTCAGAGTTTGTCTGCATTCCTCTGAAGATACTTGCAAAAATAATAATTACTGTGAACATTTCTGAGACTTGAAAATGCTCTAAAATTCAGTGGGATGTACAAAACTGCCAGGGATTACACCAGCATACACATTACAGAAGTAGTGATTTAGGGTGCTTCCAGATGAGGCTTTTCTCATGCCATCACTGTGCCTTGTTCATGAAAGCTTATGGGAGATCCAGACAACATCTTCTACTCATAACACTCCCTTGTTTTCCCAGCACTTCTTCCATCTTTTTTCTCTTAAGGAAGAAAATCCATTTAGGAACAAAAGACGAAATAGCTGCATAAAGCTTTTATAATTGTTAACGCTAAGACCCCTCTGTCTAGAAGCACCCTTGGTTACATTCGTTATGTGTGTGTTTTCTGAAAGACATGCCTATGTAATGAGTGGAACTGATTTCTTTTTGAAGTAATAAGGGGGTCCTGATGTGGTACAGCAACATGCAGGTCAGCAACAAAGGATACATGAATGTTCCCAGCCCCAAAACTAGCAAAGAACAGAAGCACTTTACCATCTTTGGCATCCCTCTGCACATCCTTCAGAGGGCACCACAAAGGGTCTTGGAGAGAAACCAAAGGCAATGGAAGAATACAGAACGCTGCACTGCAGTCTTGGGGCCAGACAGGGAAGCTGAGGTTGTAACTACACGGCCGAATCCATGCTTTTGCAGTACTCTGGTAATCTCCAAGGAGCCAGCATGTAAGACAGTCCTTCCACAATTGGTTGTAGTCTGGTACCTGCATGGGGTTAGCTCCTCAAGTCATCCTAGTCAGGTAATCGTCTGTCACCACTTGCAAAACGCTCTGATGCCCACAGCCGGAGCAGCAAACAGGCACGGCCCAGGCCCAGGGAGGCACCAGTTTTAACAACAACAGCACTTCAGAATTAGAGCCAACACAAGCAGAACCTGTTACAAAGTGTTGCACTGTGAGGTACTCCAAGATAGTCCATTCCACTTCCTCCTCCCACCCAGTTTTCCATTTCTCCCCTGCCCAACTGCCAGTCAGCATTTCACAGCCGCTGTGCATATACAGTCTCCATTTTTTAAGATTTTTTCTCCCCTAAAGAAGCTTGATTTCTCCAAGCCTGCTGTTAACTTCCCCTTGTCTACAGACAGTGCCATTTGGGCTACAAAAGCACTCATGCCTGAACACAAAATCCACATTTTAACTTCACAGAAGTGTTAGTTTGCAAATTCATAGTTTAGAATTTACTTTGAGTATTTTATTATTTTTATTTAAAATTATTTTTAGGCAGCACTTAAGGGTAGAAGTCTCTGAAAGCAGTATACAATATAAAAATACAATAAAAATGTTCAAAAACAGAGAAAAGCAATAAAAAGCAGGGTTTTGATTGGCCAATTATCATGCATTCCTCTGAAATGAAATCAACATTGCCCACTTCAACAGTCATCGGAGTTGCAAAAATAAATTAAGAACAAAATTCTTAAAAGCATTGCCACTCTAGCTGTTTGTCAAAACAGGTAAAATTACTGTTTCCAATTCTTAAAATGTGAAAGGCGTTTTTTTGTTTCGCTGGTCTATATAAAAAAAAATGTATCAAGCACTTAAGCTCTTAAACCATGTCAAAATGCAGCGGAATAATCAGCAAAACAGACTATAAAAATTCATTTCACACATGATTGCTTAACTGCTGGAGTGTGCTGCATTTCTCCTGAAAGAATGACTGGCTGTAAAAAAAAAATTAACAGTTCTATTATATTCCTAAATCATTTAAAGTTCCTCCGACATACAGAGCCAAGGGTTCCTTCACTCTTCATCAACTCTACCCACCTTTTCAGGAACACAAAGGCATGATGCTTAAAAGCATCACAGCAAGACACCCATTGCAAGACAGCAAGACACCCCCACACCCGGCACCCAGATACCCAAGACTTCACCATTTGGTCAGCCAACCAATATGGCCAAGAGCAGTATCACAGCAGCAAAGAATTCTGCTGGGACTCTTAAGCTACCATCCTATACACACTTACCTGGGAGTAAGTCCCACTGAACTCAATGGGGCTTATTTCAAGATAGACATGTTCAGGATTACACCATACAAAAGACAAATCATGAGGTGATCAAGCAGCCCACTGTGTTCACTTACCACTGCCCTATGGCAAGTTAACACTATCAAAAGTATCCTAGAGAGACTTCAAGATCTAGGACTGGCCATTTGACCATTCCAAAAGTGCTGGATCATTTCACCAGCCAAGTATTCTTAAATAGCTGTCAGTTATTTAAAACACTGGGTTGTGTCCAATCTTTGTCCTGCTTAGAGTAGGCCCACTGAAATAAATGGGACTTAAGTTACTCCCATTCATTTCAATGCATCTGCGTTAGGTAGGACAAACACTGAGCACATCCACTACAATTTCATATTCTCTAACGAAAAGAGAGGTTTATGCTAGAACTATTTGACTTCTGTCATGCCAGCAGTTCGGCCTTTGAGAGGCATCACTACCACCACTGCAGAAAGACAAAAGCGGCACACTGGGCTCACATAGTTCATTGCCTCGCCCCCATCCCTGCATGGAAGTCTCAGTAGGCAAGGCTAAACCTGATTTCACTATTGCCCATCAAGCTGGTCTTTCCAAGAGAACGCCAGATCTGGATTCTCTTCCTCCTTTCACCGCAACAGCTCTGGTGCTGGGGAAGGCAGAGCTATCACTAAAGGAAGCAAGATTTGCTCCAGCCATCCTGTGCAGCTGCCTCTGGCCACCGGGCTACATTGGATGGCTGTCTATCATGAAAGCTGGAGAACAACTATGATCCTCCTTTGTCAAGCACCTCCATCTCCCACAGCCAGCCTCACACCTATCCAGGGCCAGGAGAGACTGAATAAGTTTAAAGTTTGCTCCTATTCATGGAATCTATTCTACCCATGTCAGTGTCTGCTTCCACCCCACCTGTGGGCTGGTGGAATCACTTAACTGCAATCACATCACAGTCCTATGGTGGGGAGGAAGGGATAATGTACCCACTGAACATGTAAGACCCGCTGCCACCAGCACATTGTAGTTTAAGATAGTTCAGCATAGATTCCTGCCTAGCCTTGCCTTCCTGCATACCCCCTATATGTGGTGAGCCAATGTGGTGAGACAGAGCCAGTGTGGTGTAGCGGCTAAAGTGTCGGACTGGGAGTCAGGCGATCCAATTTTATATTCCAACTAATAAAGATAGATTTCATGTTCTTAAATTATTAGAGTAAGTTTAAGGTTGATCATGAAGTTTTGTTTAAATTTCCATTTTTTTCTCCAAAATGCCCAAATTATTTTCAGGGGAGTGGGGTAGTAACAGAAAGTTCATTTACACAAATTTCTATAAACGTAACATCTCTTGCTATGGAAATAGAACTGGTGGCTTTGACAATGCATCAAACATTACTCTTTACAAGATAAAAGTCCAAATTCTCCTGTTGATTTTTTTTAGAAGTAAATAACACCAGGGGACTTAATTAAAAAACAAAAATGCTGATAAATCAGCACACTTATCTTGGGGAATCAAATCCTATACAGCGGTAATGCATTTCCCAGCCTCAGAGACAACTAGATTTGCCCACATTATACTGACCCTCATCTCCCCTCTCCCCTAAGAGATACCAACTAAAGACAGGACAGGACAAACATTGCCCAAGTTCTTCCAATATGTCATGAAGATATAATTAGCTCACAGGCACTTATGCAAGAAATGCCAATGCATCCAAGCAAACAGATGAAACACCTTGATCTGAGAAGACAAGACCAGGACAGCATACAGAGCAAATTAACAGAAACAAGGATGTGCTATACTTACCCCTGCAGCAAAGCCCAGGCTGCCATCCAGGATCCGTCTCTGCAAATTAAGGAACTTAGATCATAAATTGCTAAAACAAATAGGGGGAAGATATGGGAGCTTACTGTGTAAGAACTCCATTCAATAAGGAGTCAGAAAACTAGCTATATTTACCAACACAGTTAAGGTATTGAACCACCCAGATGTTTCATCCTAGTTGTACATGTCTTGTTCTGGTTGAGAAGATCAAAAGCCTACTTGCATATACTATCTGCTATCCTATTGCACTTCAACCTGTTTTGCTCCAGCTTATGCTCCCATTTGGCAGGTGGGAAACCAAGACAGACAGTGACATGCACGTCTACCCAGAAAGTCCATGACCAAGCGGGGCTTTCAGCTTAGGTCCCTGTGGGGGAACCCTGAAAAGAGAGGTTCCCTCTAATTGGGATTCATTGAGTGGCGGCCAAATACTCTTAAGACACGGTTTCTCTCATTTTAGAAAAAGTTTATTACAAGCAGTGCTGCAGCGCTGCAAGGCGACAGCCCCTAGAGGATCTGAAACTCTGCCCACTAGTTTCAGGCAAAGTTAATGCACTTATAGGGTAACACCCTTAGAAAGAATGGCAGAACATCATATAATACACCAATCATATAGGTAAGCTTTTCAACCAATGGTAGGTAAGGATTGAAATGCATGTGCAGAGTTCTAAGGATAGGAAAAACAAGACGTTGATGGGTATTGCAAACCTGGAACATCTGTTTCTTTGTGGTTACTACTTTTCCTGTCCTCACTGCGAGGCTCACACTCTGACTAATGTCTAACCTCTCTGACTGACACTTCTTGCTGGTTGAGCAATATATTTTCAGTTACAGCTTGGATCAAATTGCTACAGAAGATTTAATTTGTAATAGAAGAGGCTTACAGCAAAACAGGGTGGCCACAGATAAAACAGCCCACCTACTCATTTCCTCAACCATCTCCCTCCTTTTGGGCGTTTTATCTTGCCCGCTCCATTTTGCTGTAAGCCCCTTCTATTATCTCATATTTTTCCAAGTAAAATATTTAAAAATTATAATATTAACTAAAAAGGTGTTTAAAACAAAAAAACAAAGACAGGTCATCTAAACGTTTAAGCATATTTTTTGGACTGTATCATAACCTGCAGTTTTTATGCTATAATGGCTTTGAGTGCCTGCATCTGAAGAATTTGGTGTATGACATAGCTTCTTCAAGCAGTTTCCCTACTAAAGCTCATACCACACTAGATCTGTCAAATCTGATGGTGCCAAAATATTCTCCACTGTTTTTGCTGCAACAAACTAACATGGATACATTTCTAGAACTTAAAGAAAAGCTAGAGACTAGCATCTCTAGGCAATTTCTGAACAATTGCTCAGTTAGTCAATGCAGTGTGAAAACACCACTCAATGGCTGGGTTTTTAGGAGGCAATCCCCACACATGTTGTGTGACTGTGGGCTACCCTGGAATTGAGTAAAATCCATTGTGATGTTTGATTGACAGTTCCTCTGCCCTCCCTCCTTTCCTAGTCCTCCCAATGGTATCCCATCAGCCATTGCTGCAAAATAACAATCCTGGCAGCTTTCCTAGAGCAACACTCTCTCCTTTCACCGTTCTTGCCAGGGAACTCTGTAGCCAGTGGGAAAAGCCAACACAATGCAATGGAAAACTACACAGAGCCTGTCATACAACACGCAACACAATCATTATGCAGGAAATCTCCTCTGCACAGCACTGATATTCTGCGTGGAGTATTCCCCCAGCCTCACAAAAAATCCTCCACCGTTGCATGGAGTTTTCCCACCAGACAATACCATGGAGTTCTAAAACCACCGTTGAGAAACGTGTTGTCTGAACTGAGCCAATGAACTGGAAAAATAAGGCCGCATCATTTAAAAGGATCCAACACTTTATCACTAGGCTCACTTTCTTCTCAGGAACTAGCACTAACTCCTGCTTGCCACAATCAGTACTCAACCATGCTTGCATCCTGCACTCGCATTTGCAACTTTGACAGTAAAATGTTAAGGATCCCATTTTGCATCCTCTGTTCACACATTTACACCATGAATGATGAACTGGAATACAAGACCCACCTGCCCACTGGAAAAGACAAACACAAGTGCTGAGCCAGCAGCCGTCAATCCCCACGTGAAGAAGGTTCCTAGCAGTGCTTGCAACACCGGACTATAACCCAGTAACATACTGAGTGCTCCTCAGATTGATGATCTAGGAAAAATGTAAGGCAGCTAGGTAAGAAGTTTTGACATTAAAATCTAAGCCATTCTTCTCTAATGGAAACACCACTTTCCAAATGGATTTTCAAAGGTTCCTGACACCTGCTGCTTTCAGTGCCAGAGGGAAAAGGTCTTTATATTTAATAAACTCATCTTCTTAATGTGACTTGCATCTCATTCTAGAGGCATTTCCACTGGATGAAGTGGAAGACCTCTTAACGTGGCAGACCTCTTTATTGTGAGTAGCAAAAAGGGATTCAAACTGGCCTATTGGGATGCCTAGGGACGTACAGTAGCATGACCGTTGCTGATTGAGGCTGATAGAGCAGGGGTCCTCTGGCATCATTTTGCATGTGGTGATACAGGCAAGGAACATGCTGCAAATGTCTTCCCATCATCATGACATCAGCAGCTCCCTCCAAGTATAGCCAGGCCTGCTCCTTCTCCCAGCAGAGAAAAGTTCTTAACTCCCTTTCTCAGCACTCTGCAGGGGAAAGGTCTTTCCTCTTTCCCCACCCCTGACTACAAGGTACTTCGCACTTCTCAGGTCAAGAAAATGCTGCAGCCTCACCCTAAGCCTTAGGAGAGCATATCAAGTAGGTATCGATTAACATATTCAACTTTTTCACAAGTTCTACCAAAAAAAGAAGAGCTACTAATACTGCAAAGAGAGAAAAGAGGATTTAGTCCAAGCATTATTAAGTTGCATTTGTTCTGTAGCAACTGATGTTATTCCATGCCAACAAGTGGGCAATGCAGTGGAATTATTATTATTATTATTTATTTATATAGCACCATCGATGTACATGGTGCTGTACAGATAACACAGTAAATAGCAAGACCCTGCCGCATAGGCTTACAATCTAATAAGCCATTAGATTAGTATGGAGACCTGGGTTCAAATCCCACTCAGCCATGAAACTCATAGGGTGACCATGGGCCAGTAAATATCTCTTAGCCTAACCTATTTCACAGGGTTGTTGTAATGATAAAGGGTGGTATGCCACCTTGAGCTGCTTGGAGGAAGTCTTCGATATAAATGTAAACTAAAATAAATAATTAAATGGATTTAGTTGCATTTGGATTTGAATAGAAAGCTTCACAGGCTTATTAAAAATATTTCAAAATAAACTTAATTTAACTTTTATTTTGGTTTTTGTGTTTGCCTTACATTAGCTGAGCTCATCCACAGAGTTGAAAGCAGAGGAATTTTACATAGCTTGGCCCCCAAAATGACAATAGCATTTTGTAACAGCAAATAAAGCCAGAGGCTCAGAACAGAACATGATCTGGGGCTGCTTTTATTCCTTGGATTGTTTCTTTCAGAACATAAAATAAATTGGAGTCTAAAACAAAATGTAGTAATTTTATAACCAAGGAATAACCCTGAAGGAAGTATGTCTTCTAACTATGAGATGACAGTTTGGTTTGCTTGTTTCTTAGTTTTTTACGGCCATAATTGGGGCTATGTGCAAAGTAAAAAATTCTGTAGAGAAGACTTCATGGTCATGATATTCCACTTACAGAATGCACTCCCATAAGGGGCCTACCTGGCACCCATCACTATATCCTTTTAGCATTTAGCAAAAGTTTCTTATTTTCAAAAATGTTTAGGTTTCTAACTTTATTTTTTTATTATGTTATTTTAACTATAGATTTGTTTTCTTTTTCATATTATTGATATTGTTTTAGATTACCTTGGAAGAGCTTGTACACAGAACAGCAGGACATATTTTTTTAAAATAAATAAATAAATAAATAAACTCTGCTCAACTGTTCTTCATAAGGTCAAGCTGTGATACGGAACACCCCACAAATCTTCCTTAGAGATAACTGGCATAGCACTCATTTGCAGTCTGTGTCCTTGGCACAATTCAATAGTTACATACACGCATTCTGCAATCGGACTGGGAAAATGCAACAGCAGAGTACTCATCTACAGTCAAATTATGCCACAGGAGTCCTTTAAACTTCAGTCCGAATATACAAGTTATACAACTTGCGCCTTTCGGGGAGGAACTGCCCCAGGTTACTGAAACAAGTTTTAGAAACCCCCTCTTTGCCCGATCCAATAGGCACCATCACTTCACCAAGTTAATAATTGCAAGAAAGACTGCCTAAATTTGGAATCGTACTGGGTCTGATGTGTCTATTCTGCACTGTCATGTAAGTTGTGTAAACACAGACCTACTCGAAACCTAGCTAGAGTGCAAACTGCACCCAAATGAATGAATGATTTTGCTGGCCACGTTGGAAAATACATATTCACATACACATTCGTAGAGAGCGTTAATAAATATAATACACCGTTGCTGGCCACTGATCTTTAGATCTATGCTTTCTAGCTCCGATTCCGGCTATTTTTTTAAAAAAATAAAAATCTTCTACACTACACCACCAGTGTTCTGACACGTTGGGCGTTTGTTTGCAATGTATCTCCTAGGTAAATGTCTGATATTTATAACAGTCCACTCCATCAAAAAATAATAATCAACTCACTACTACATACACCAGTTCTAGGACCACCCAGGCGTTGCAAGCTACAGCAGATATTCCAATTCCGGCAGCCACTTCCTGGTTCCTCTGTACACGTGTCTCTCAAACAGACGTGGCTCCGCCTGCTCTTCTTTTCCAGCCACTCGCAAAGCAGTCCGGAGAAGCGGTGTAGATTTTGCGGAGCACGTCTTTTTATTTTGTAAAAAGCGAAGCGGGTGGCAGAGTGTGTGTCTTTGCCACGGTTTTTCGGTCGCGTGGAATATTGCGATAAGGCTGTGAAGTTCATTCCAACTCCAGCTGATTACCAAATGCTGCAAAGAAATAACAGGTGACAGTCTCTGTTAAAAGCGTGCTTGCTTCCTAAGGCCATGTAGAACCAAGAACTTATCAAGAAGTTTGATTATTTTCATTTAGGCTTGAATCGAAACAGTTTCTTTCTCATTAGGACCAGGTGATAATTAACCCACAACACTAGGATGATTGTGTTATCACTGATTTCTGCTGTGAATAATCATTTTGCTCTTCTGAAGCGTCACAAGATAGAATTGTTTCATACTGTATTTTGTTTCATTTCACAGTCATTTAACCCCTGCTTACAATTATATTTTCTTTACCCTTGTGTGTATGCGCCAATCAACTGAGAGTAGCATTTTGTGCAACTAATGAAATACTATAACCCATGAACGTTTATGGCATATCATATGTTAGAGTTCAGGTGCCGCAACACTCTGTTGATGTTTTGGTTCTAAAAATGGGAACTTTACATGAGCTACTCGTAGCCCACATCCTTCAAGATTAAAAGCTTTAATTTGGAGAAAAATATGCATAAATAATATTTTAGGGGTATATATTGTTTTCAACAAACCGTCCAGTGCAACAATTCTATTTTTTTAAAAAATAAAGATTTACAGTGTAATAATACAATATCTATTTAGACAATTTGCTATGGGACACACACATTTTTACAATTATACCAACCTTATCTTGTCCTTGAACATGCACAGCTTCAAAGTATGCAGCAGAAATTCAACACATTATACCCCTCCTCCCTTTACCATGCCAGGAAAAGTGGCACCACAATGGTGACTACCAGCTGTGTAAAATGATGGGGGAACAACACCCATTGACATTTTGGTGAGATCCCTATCCCTGAAATAGGAAACCTTAGACCTTACAACTTCAGAGGAGGTAGGAGAGAATTTTTTTTTTAAAGATATCCTTGAGAAATTAGTATTAATTTGGCAGAGTTACCATTTCTACAGGCGATATACAGAAGGTGTGATATTGAGGTGGAGAGCCTTAGGCACTTAAACAATCCATTAGACAAGCATTTCACTGCATGCTCGTTACTGGGCAGTCACAGATTTTCGCAGGTCCCTCTCACAATATTGTCTGCCTCCCGTGCACTTCCTGCCCCTTCTAGCCTTCTTTATGCCACAAAAAACCCTTAAAATAAAGACAGAAGTTGCCGCTATCTCCTGTGTGCAGAAAAAGCAGCATGATCCAAATGGCAAGTTGTTTACTTCCTCTTTCAAAAGAGGGAGTAATGCGTGGGCAGAGAAGTGACGGTAAGCAATTGCGATTTTCCCCTGTTCAATGACACTCAAGGTCTCCAATTTACACAAGGAGCAGAAGGCTCAGGCGCCTTATTTTGGGGGACAATTGTAACAATCATTGCTATTGAGAGTAAAAGCAACAATCCAGGCCGAAGCCAAGAGATTTTGCTGCCTGAGACAAAGGAGAAGATGGCGCCCCCTTCCCATTCCATTTACAGAAGCTGCTGAGACTGACAATTGAATCTTACTTCCATGCTGCTCATAGGGCAGTGTTTTCCATTGAACCAGAGGGCAGTAGGCTAGCTTAGGGGGTGCAAGGCAGGCATCACACTACACACAGTTCTGACCTGCAAGATCTTGCTGCTGTCCCGTACCCCCAGGCCCAGCATCTGCTGCCTGAGCCACCACCTCACCCTGCCTGCCACTGCTAGAATTGTATGAAATGGTCTCTAGTCTACGAAAGCTTGTTCTGTCATAAATGTGTTTGTCTTTAAGGTGCCACAAGACTCTTGTTGGTTTTGCTGCAACGGACTAACATGGCTCTGAACTCCAGACAAGCCAGAGGTACTGTTAGTGGGTGGTTCATCTGTCCAGAGAGGTGATGTTCAACCTGTTCTGGAGGGGGTTGCACTCCCCCTAAGGATCAGGTTCGAAGCTTGGGGCATGAGTTTGTGGAAACAAGGGGGCGGTTACCTGAAAAAGTTTGGGAACCACTGCCCTAAAGGATCAGGTTCGTAGTTTGGGGGTGCTCTTGTATCCAGAACTGTCACTTGAGGCACAGGTGAACTCAGTGGCAAAGAGCACCTTTATAAGCTTAGGCTGATATACCAACTGTGTCCTTATCTGACAGAGATAGCCTAGCTACAGTTATCCATGCTCTGATAACCTCTCGTCTGGATTACTGCAATGTGTTATATGTGGGACTTTGAAAACAGTCCGGAAACTACAGCTGGTACAAAACAGAGCAGCATGTTTGTTAACAGGGACTGGTCAACAAAACCACATCATGCCAGTCCTTTTCCAACTTCACTGGCCACCAGTCCAGGTCCAGACCCGATTCAAAGTGCCGATTTTAAAATTCAAAGCCTAAATGGCTTGGGGCCAGGTTATCTGAAGGAACGCCTCCTCCCATATGTGCCAGCCTGGACCCAAAGATCATCCTCAGGGGCCCTTCTTTGTGAGCCCCTGCCAAAGGAAGTGAAGCAGGTGGCTACCAGGAGGAGGGTCTTCTCTGCTGTGGAAGCCCAGCAGTGGAATGAGCTCCTTAGAGAGGTTCGCCTGGCACCTGTGTTATACTCTTTTCAATGCCAGGTGAAGACTTCTCCCCCCCCACACACACACACCAGTATTTTAACAGTTTATTATCCCAGTTTTTAAATCTGTATCGATCTCTGCGTTGCTGCTCGGTTTTATCCTGGTTGTGCTTTTATATTGTACTTTTATACTGTGTTTTTATACTGTTGTTTGTTTTATACTTTTAATTGTTTTCATGGTTTAATTTTTGTGAACTGCCCAGAGAGCTTCGGCTATTGGGCGGTATAGAAATGCAATGCATAAATAAATGGCTGCCCCTCTGGATAGTGATAGTAAATTGATCAAGGAACTGGGGATGGTGCAGGAAGGAAAAGAGAGATTTTTAATCAACATTGGACTGTCCCGTTATTACTGGCCCGTCATATTGTTTCTGTCTGCAATAGTTATTGCTCTCTGGTTGTATTAGAAATATTTTTAATTAAAAGAGGGGGAGGGCAGCAATTATGTAGGAGAGGGCATTTCAGCATATTTCTTCTTCACCCCTACAGGAATGAAAAGGAAAAGACTAAGTATACAGCAATTAATTGTAATACATTACATGTTGAAAATTGCTAATAAAACAGTTAATAAAAAGATTCTTTTAAAAACATTGGCGTAGGTTCTTGTTGAGTGGGAAACTTTTTAATATGAGATAAATAGAAAATTGCTAATAAAACTGTTAATAAAAAGATTTTTTAAAAAACCCTTGGTGTAGGTTCCTGTTGAGTAGGAAACTTTTTAGTTTGAGATCAATGGAAGCCTGGGCAACCACAAATGCCTACATGCACAGCTGGAAACCAACAAAGATTAATACACAAAAATTCAGTTTGTGGTTATCCATCCTGCCGGTGGTCTGCACAAGTATCGGATAACTCATTCTCCCTCAAAGTTGCCACAGTTTTTCCTGACGGAAACTCTGCCTGTAAGAACTGCATAACAGAGAGAAACCCAATAGGTCCACTTCTCAGCACTACGGCTGCAAGCTAGTGAAATTGCAGCTGTCGAATTTCTCCATGCTGTGCTGATGTTGAAAGAAGAGAGAACCCATTTGGGCTAGTGGCAGCGGGGAGGGGGAAGTAACAGCCTTCCCTCTGCTGTGGACGATTCCATCACAAATAAAACAGCAGGTTTTCTGATCCCTATGAATTTTCCTTGCCTGTTCACAATTTCTGTTCACCAAGAACACTGTGGAACCATAGTTGTTTGTTTTAAAGAGAATCAGGGAGCTCTCAGAATAAGCAATGCTCTTTCAAAACTGCATTCCTAAGCATCTCTACCAGGAAATCAACACAACTGAACTCAGTGGGACTTCTACTTTTATCCGTGTAAAAGGCCTGCACAAAATCATACTGAGGGAGTGGGGATAGATACATCTGATTCAGAAGGAATAGCCATGTTAGTTTGCTACAGTAAAGAGAGTCGAGGGGGGAGGAGTGCATTGAGAATTAAATTTATTATGGCATAAGCTTTTGTGAACTGGAGCTCAAATCATTAGTCATCTGGAAAATAAACCGTGGTCTAAGATCCAGAATTCTCTGAAAGTTCGAAACTGCTTCTGGATCTCTCTGCAGAAGCACAAAATTTACTGGCAAAGATAGGCCATTGTCCTGCCCATAACTCACTCTGTGTGTGTGCGTGTACACATGTACATGATTCACAGCATTACCTGTTCTGGTAGCAGGCAGCATTAATGGGCTGTCACTTAGCAGAAGCCCACACTTATCGATTGCACATTTGCTCGCAATTAAGGGGAAAGCAAAATGGCCAACCCTGGTGAGCCAATTGGTCCAGAGAGTCAATAGCACAGCTTGATAATTGGATGTTTGCTGCAGTAACATCCCTTTTGCCTGTGACTCGTGATCTGGCTCTTAGCTCTAACCTAAACAAACTCCATACACTTCTATCAGCAAACAGTCCTTTGGTTTTGCTGTACCAGCTCCAAGAATAAAAGAAGGGATTGAAGCAACAACGGCACTAAAGCAAATGCATGTTGGAAATCTAAGTTTATATTGTGTGCAATGACGTTCACAAATGGCTGTTTCCACTTGATGGATTTGTAAACAGAAGGTATGGGCTTTTCAGTAACTTAGGCTTCACTCCTACACACTCTTACCTAGGAGTAGGTCCCATTAAACCCAATGGGGTTTACTGCTGAGTACACTCACACGCCAGGTTGTACTGTAAACTAGAAAAGACAAACATGATGAAATATTGAATCCTTTCTGGAGCAATCCAGTCTTCTCTTAGCATTTAACTCTCTCCACAGCTGGCATGTTAAAGGAACTAATGAAGGGTGGAAGCAACTGATTAAATCATCAATCAGAGATATTTCAAATGGCCTTGACCTTTCCTAAGGGGAAGTGGCAGTTGCATTTCTTAAAGGATAAACATTTTAATTACAACAATATTAGGACTCATCACAACTTGAAACCCAGCAAGCCAAACACAGCCATCCAGACATGTATAGCAGCTCACCCACCATTTAATTAACAACAATTAGAGTTGTTTTTGTGGCCTGATTGATGGTTGAACTAAACATGAAGTTAAAAATGTGTATTAGCATTTATCATGCAGGTTTTTTTTGTTAAAACAAAAAACGGGGGTGGGGGAGGGATAACTATTGGGAGTGCAGATAGTATGGGTAAGGTGAGTTTAACCCTTCTGACCTCTGCTGAAGTCCTAAGGATAATCTCTCTGATGGAGATGCTATTTGTATTAGGAGGAAATCCTTTTATAATGCCAATGAGGGATTTCCACCCAATGCAAATACCAGTGTCAGAAGAGGGATTTTCCACAGCATTGCAGCAGGGAAAGAAAGGTTTAAATCCCCACCCATGCCTGCTGTGATCCCAAAGGGTATCTCTCTCACACGCACCTGAGCTGTTGCTATTTACAACTTGCAAAACATTCAGATTAAATACATTATGTCTACTTTGGTCTCAAGACTGCAAAACATAGAGCTTCGCCTGTGGGGCAGTATATAAATGTAATAAATAAATAAAAATAAAGTCCGGAGATTATCAAGCCCCTACAGGTCACAATAACATATTGCTACAAGTTCCAGAGGGGTAACCATGAGTTCGCATCACACCTACTCCCCCCCCCATTTGAGTTTGTGGTTTCCCCCTCCGTTTTCTTAGCAAGTCTAGCACTGGGTACTTTCATGTCTGTGCATTGTTGCGCTATTTCAGCTCATGTGTCTTTTCACCTACATTGCTACTATGCAGGCGAAATCTCCCACCACGCCCCCTACGTTTGCCTTACCCCTGTTGATTATATATATATATATATATATATATATATATTATGTGTGTGCGTGTGATTTCTGTGCAAATACAATAGTACAACAGCCTGAAATTGTGCAATTATGGTAAACACACCATGCTTTCCCCTAAGATCATATTAAACAATATAAATGAAGCGAAAGCATTACAATTAGTTTTTGGAGAAGTGTGTGGCCAATGTTGGCATGGCAACTGGAAGCTGACATTGTTCTGGTCAAGAAACCTAGACATGCCTACTCAGGAGTAAGAACCATAGAGTTGAATGGGACCAAGTCCTGAGCAGCAGCAGCCTCGTTCACCTTCTCCTCCGTGGGTGTTCAGGCTCCCTCTCTCCCTCCTACTTCATAGTTGAGCAGAGAACCGCCCCCACCCTCCTCTTTTGTCAGCAAGACCACCCTTCAACACACATGCCCCCAACAAAAAATGATATAGCGCAAGGACAGCAATACATAGGATGGAGGGGCAGCTTTATTGCACGTGGGGGGCGGGGGAACAGACTTTGCCTGCTCCAAAAATAAGATGGAAAAGGGAGGGAAAGAGGCAAGATGAGTGCAGGACAGGGATGACGTCCTGTGAGTACTGCACTGCAAAAACACATACCAGACATGGTGAAAGTGTGATAAATCGCTGGTGTGATGGAGCTCCATGATAGCCTGTACAGCAAACATAGAAAAGAGCCTTGTAACACCTTCAAGCTTCGTTGCTGCATAAGCATTCCATGGCTGAGTTTGGATGACATGCTAATCAACTGGTGAGTGTAATAGGAACAGAATGGGAAACAACTGTTGATTAGCATGTCGTCTGAACTCAGCCAATGTCTCTTGTCTGTCTGGGTTTTTATTGCCCTATTGCTGTGCCTTTAACAGCAGTTTGCCATACAAAAAAATAGCAGGTGAAGCCTGTTGTCATGTATCTTCTTGCCAGAAACAGCTTCAGCTGCCAAGTGTGTGCACCTGTTGGGCTGCTACGAAAGGCACAGGAGTTGGGCTGTTTTTAAAAACATGGCAGTACTAGACCTACCAAGCTGAACACAGCCCAATAGCAATGTATTGTGGCCTGTTGGGTGCTGGAGCCCGCCCCCTTCACTTTGCAATATTACCCCCCAAAAATGGATTTATTTCATCCCCAGTGGGCTACTGTATATGGCTGGTGGGCTACATTTGCCTGGGGGTGGGGTGTCACAATTTGTTCTAGCCTGCCTCTATGTCCTCCAGATATGTTGGACTTCAACTCCCATCATCCCCAGCCAGCATGGCTAATGGTCAGGAATGATTGGAGTTGTAGTCCAAACAATCTGAAGTCTAAAGAGGGCTGCCCTACATCTTGGGAGTGATGTTTGGACATACTGTGATTGATCGCTGGGGAGGACAAGCCACCCCCTCTGAGCTCAAAGATGCTCATTATCATCATGTTGCAGGTTCTAAGAGTGCTGGAGACTGAAAAGAGATTGCAAGATGTGATGAACCCTGGCTCAGTTTAAAGCTGCAGGCCTACGCACACTCACTTGGAAGTAAGCTCCATTAAACCCGATGCATAGAACTGGGCTGTAATAAAACCGATAAGCAACCATGATTCATTACAATGTTTGGGAGGCATCTTTTACAACAGACAATCTTCGTAGTAACTTGGTGAAATAAATGCTAAGAAACAGACAAGAACCAAGATAAGAAATTCAAGGCATAATGAGCTGGTGATGGTGGGGGATGGGGTAGCAGGTGGACTCAAACTGGAGACTTAGAAACCCAGATAGGCAGTGGAGGCTGGCGGCTCCAGTTTCAGATGGGGTTGTGAATCCGTTCTGGGTTTCACTCAGAACCATCCAGAACTCTAAAGGAGCTATTTAAGGTGCTGAACTTGCTTTGGGGTTATTGTTCAGCACCTTGGATAACTCCTCTAGAGTCCTGGCATGTTCTGACTGAAACCCAGAATGGCTTCACAGCCCCACCGAAATCAGAGCCACCAGCGTCACTGCACATAGGCAGAGAAGTCCTAAGTGGTGAGGTGGCTGCAGTGACATTGACTACTTCCAGTCACGGCCAGGGCAGGCAGTATGGCTGATCCCTCTTGTTTGATCTCCGGCAGTGTTTCCTCCCCTGCCATTTTATTTTATATATAAAAATACCAACAGCAGTCTGAGGCTGCCATAGGCAAGGGCCCCAGTCCTGAGACATCATGGGAGAACATGGATCCAGCAGATCCCAGGTCACCCTTGTCTCTGGAGCACATCAGAAGTGCTGTTCTTTGCCCCATTCTAATCCTTTCTAGCAAGCCATTTTGTGGGTAAGGATTGCACTGCGATGTACTTAAATAATCTGGAGAATGCGATGGCAGGCAGGCCTATTTAACACCGGCTTGCTTTGAAAATGACACCAGAAGGCCTCTTTTCAGCTGAGCTGCAATGCTAGCAGTGTTCCTCTCTGGGGGGCACAGAGAGAGGGACTGTGGGGAGGTAAATGTGGGGTGAGAGGATCCTGTAGTCATTGTCCCCCAAGTGTACCCCTTTCTCTGTCAAAAACAATTTCTTCCATTTCCATGGGGTTCGGTTGTCACTTTAAACTAATTCAAAGCTGGTTGAGAAACGGCAGGCTGCAAATCTAAATTAAATTCTTTCCTTGATGAATGTGTGACAAGAAATTGAATCTTGCAGTCTTATTTGCAATTTTATTGTGCTTAAATCTATAAGAGAAAAAAAGTACTTGTCAGTGAAACAAATTAGCTTCTCACAAAAATGTAAACAAAGCTGTTATTCCATGGAAATGCTGATAGGTGCATTGTCTAAACTGCCTACTCCTTTGGTACTCTCCCTTTCCTATTTGAGGCTCTGTGTAGTAGGACTTCTCATCTCTGCTGTATACGTGGGCAGAGCCAGTGTCAGTAGTCAGCATTGTTGATCAAAGGTCAGTGCCTACTGCCAATTCCTGCGGCCTCCTAGTGTTGCTCCTTGCTGTTGCTACTTGTTTATCTTCCTTCTCCAATCAATGAACATTATAGGCATGGAGGAGGCAAATTGGCAGTGGACAAGGAATACGATTGAAGGCTGTGCTGTGGAGAACCTGAAAGACAACAATAGGAAGGAAGGAAGGAAGGAAGGAAGGAAGGAAGGAAGGAAGGAAGGTATTGAATGACTCACAACTTCAGGAAGGTTCTATGACAGGGATGATCAACTTGTGGAGTATCAATGAAGCCAGTACAGGAAGACAACTAAGTTCTAGCCTCCTCAAAGTTAACTTGGGCACAACCATCAGTGTTTGCCAGGAGTTGGTTGTGCCCATCTACCTTAGTGTTCTTTCTCCGTTTTTTCCCCTAGCTACATTTCCATTTCACATGACGGTTGTGTTGTGCATCTTTTAGTATTTTGTGTCCACTATTTCACATTTTCCATGATATTTCACACATTTATTAGACTTGTGTGTCCACCATTTCACATTCTTCCATGCTGCCAGTCCAGGTCCGGGCCCGATTCAAAGTGCTAGTATTGACATTTAAAGCCCTAAACGGTTTGGGGCCAGGTTATTTGATGGAACGCCTCCTCCCATATGTACCTGCCCGGACCTTAAGATCATCTACAGGAGCCCTTCTCCGTGAGCCCCTGCCAAAGGAAGTGAGGCAGGTGGCTACTAGAAGGAGGGCTTTCTCTGCTGTGGCACCCCGGTTGTGGAATGAGCTCCCCAGAGAGGTCCGCCTGGCGCCTACACTGTACTGCTTTCGTCGCCAGCTGAAGACCTTTTTATTCTCTCAATATTTTAACACTTAATTTTAACCTGAATTTAAATCTTACTGTTTTAACTCTGTATTTTAATCTTATATCAATTTTGCTGTGTGGTTTTATCCTGGTTGTGCTTTTTATACTGTATTTTGAAATTGTGCTTTTAACCTGTTGGTTGTTTTATTGTGGTTTTAATTTTTGTGAACCGCCCAGAGAGCTTCGGCTATTGGGTGGTATAAAAATGTAATAAATAAATAAATAAATATTTCTTAGTAAAAATTTGTGCAATGGCATGACTCCCCATGAGCTTATAAGCAAGCAAACAAACAAACCAGTTAAAGAGAGTTGGCTAATGAGAAAACTGACCAAATAGGAGATCAAAGCCAAAACAGACAAACTTCAGGACTGCTGTTTTTGGCTCAGAATAGCCCATTGCTATGTAAACATGTTTCACATATTTTGGAGGCAATTCAAAGGGTAAGTCTTCAAATACAAAGGAGAGGCCAGACCTGTAAGCCAAAATTATGCAAGTGTGTCCTGCTGTAGACTACAGAGTGCACAAACCTTTGGCTGGCAATAAGAAATAAGGAAGGTGGAAGGCCTTATTAGGAAAGCTCTGGTGTGGAACAGGAATTGTACTTGATATAGAGAAAATGCACTTGATATAGAGAGGTAAATTATCGCAAGGATAGAAGACTAAGGCTGCAATGCACACTCAGCTGGGAGGGAGCCCCATTGAACTCACTGGGGTGTGCTTCCTTACTTCTGAGTAGAGCACTGCACTGCAAAAGACTGTGGGAATGCACTGACAGGTCTGCGAGATTATGTTGTAGGGATTTAGGACTGAAGTGTTTTGGCAAAGCACGGAGGGTGTTTGCGAAAACTGTCATTAGTTTGTGTCAGAATGAGCTGATAAAATAGACAGTACCTCTTCAAACTACAGCTGTATGGGCGGATGGGGAACAGCCATCCCTGCAAATAGAAAACTAGCACAGCAAGGAGCAAATAATCCTGGAATTCAGACAATGGACAGTCGCAGAATTTGACAAATGAAATTCAGCAGAGGTCTGGGAAAGTGCTCTCACACTTCTTTACCTGTACTCTATGTGTCTCCATATAGTACTTTACAAAAGAAAGGAGAGGGATAGTAAACAAAATGCCTCCTGGTGGTTAAAGATAAGGATTTCAATCTGTTCTGAACACAACTCTGCAGTGAGCTGTGAACAATGGTAATGGTTGGAATTAGCACAATGCTCCACTTTAGTGAAGGTTTGCCATCCTTTCAACCAAAACTGTAGATGTGCCTTTAACAGTACATTAGGGGCTCATCTACACCAAGCAGGACATTCCGCTATGAAAGTGGCATGAACGCGGTATGCTTGGTGTAGATGTGTCAATGGGACCCAACAGTTGTCAGTGCACTTCAGTACCACTATAAAGCAGTAGTGTGGCTCCTGCCTTTTATATACCAATTTCATACCACTTTCATTGCGCAATATCCTGCTTGGTGTAGATGAGGCCCCGAAGCTTCAGTCCATATAGCCCATATTGCTTTTCTGGCTGGCTGCTCTCTCCAAGGCCTCAGACTACCTGATCTTTTTTTTCTTTTTTTAAACTGGAGATGCCAGAAACTGAACCTGGAACCTTCTGCATGCAGGCCGCGTGCTCTGCCACTAAACCATGAGCAACATCACAATGTGCAGTATTAGTAAGTGAGAGTGTTTATCTCCATGCAGTGAAAGGCAACACCTGCTGGTTTCTGCACATCAAGCTGTTGATAATGGTACAAAACCAGGCCGGGCCAGTTTTATGGCTGGTCAGTTGGCAACCCTACTTAATAAAAAAGCAGGTACAGGAGCAGCTGTTGCCAAAAGCACTTTCCGTTCTGCGGTAATGCCAGGACAGTGTTTCTTTCTTTCCTTCATTTGCATTTCATTGAGCTGACATCTTTTATTACTAAAGAGTGTGTTGAATTCTGAGCTTATTTGTGCTGAGATGACTGTAAGTAAACACTTAGTAGCTAATGTGGACTCTATGCATTAATGTAAACCGTGGTAATTTGTGTTGCAGGCCTCTAATAGGAAATAGCTTCTGAGTAGCAATTAAATGCTCACGTAATTCTGGGCTTTATAGGCTCCAGGGAAGAGATTAACTCCGCTTGTGTCCAAGGGGCTGCGGTGGTGATTCAGAACTATCACCCATTAAGAAAATGAGTAAATGCAAAGTTTCTCATGCTCCAGTCACATAATTAAATGGTATTATTCCCTGCTTATTTTTACCATTAGTAGTGCTATGTGTTACAGGCATTTCCAGATGATTGGTTTATACTAAATGGAACAAATGTACAGTTCTGAGTTATTTGTTGTACCATGGGATTCCGACACCTTCCATCAAGAAAGTATTGTTATTATGAGGACATCAGATTTTCCCCATACTCAAGCCACAATGCCTATAATTGCTGGGGTGGGAATGCATTTATTTCTCCGGTACGTTACTAACTTGAGACTGTGATCAATCCTACATGCAGCTACCTGGGAGTAAGCTCATTGAACACAGTATAACTTACTTTCAAGGAAACATGCACATGATTTGGTGGTTATAGACATAAATTTAGTGGGTGAAACTTTTCCTGGGATGGAGATAAGTGGGAGAGAAAAGCACAATGCTGCTGAATGTGTGTGGGACAAACTGCTGTTAAAAGCACCGGAGCAGGGCCAATTTTAAAAAGTGGCAAACTTAACTGCTCAGGAGATCACTGATGGCTAAAATGGCTTGTGGCCCATCTAAAGTCTGTAAGTATTGACACATCTGGGGAATTCTCAATGGAAAGCCATAAAAGTAGCTTCTTTGGGCAGGCAGATAAGGATGATCCACCCAGCTAGTCATACCAATGACACTCTAATTATAATTCCCGCTCATCCTTCCTCTGTTTGTTCATTTGCCTGAGCAATCTGGATTATTGTTCTGAAGATTTCATTGCATTTTGCACATTGCTTATTCCTGATCTCTGCTTGTGGCACACTATAATCTGGATGTTGTGAGCAAATTATAAAAGAGGTGATAGTTTGGTTGTAGGATGATATACGGAGGATCCTGTCTTTAGGATAAGAAGTCAGACCAGATTAATTTGGGACCCTTCCAGATTGTTGTAAACCTTGACAGAATGGCAATCTAGTTTTGTTTAGCACAATCCTAAGAATGTGTACCAGAAATAAGAATATGCATAGCACTGCAGTTACACAATTATAAGAACTTACTCTATATAGGTCAGAGATCAATTTCTATATCTGCACCATCTAGGCCGTTTCTACACCTGCCTTTTTTCCTGGGATCATCCCAGGATCATCCCTGTGCATCCAAATGACAGGCAGGAATGATCCCGGGAGCAGGCCGGGACGATCCCTCCATTTGCCTGGGATAATCCTTAGGTGTAGAAAGGGCCCTAGTGTCTCACTGCTGGTGGGTGGGGCTATTTGTTCATTTATTTTTCAATTAACCTTGGCAAGCTGCCTCACCATCTGACTGTTCAGTTAGAAACACAGCTTGGTCCATGTCATATATGACATATTACTAAATCCATCTCCTAGATGTAGATGTCTCTCTCACACAGTGAATGGATTCTTGTTTGGAACCTGGATAAAACGGCATGAAACATTTTGCTGTTAATCTATACAAAACCTAAAAATCACAGCAGTTCAAGATCAACAAGTTCAAGAGCGCCAGCGGCGGTCCTGTTGTAAATAATTAACAAGACTGAAAGGGAGTGGATTGATTGAATGGATTGCTCTGGACAGAGGGAATTTCTAGTATCGGGAGACCACTGGAGTTTGGAGAGGGCTAGAATTGCATTGCTTATAGGCGAAAACATCTCACAAGTAAGTCATTCTTCTTATAGGACTGGATTTTAAAACAATAACAACAACACTTTGCTCTATTACCCCCTTTTAGAGAATGATGGTGGCCAGAGAGACATATATTCGTGCTGCCTTCACCCAGCATATGTGGAATTTGCTACCACAACACAGAGTGATGGCCACCAATTTGGATGGCTTTAAAAGAGGGCTGGATAGTCTTCCTGGAGGAGAAGGTTAAACATGCTGATGACCTCTTGGACTTGGTGCTACCTTTCCTAACCTGTGATATACATTTTAGCTGAGCTTCTGTTATTGTGGTTTTGAGTAACCTCCATGCGTTTTGAAAGTATTTAACCCTGTTGACTCTATTGTAAGGGCCATCCACACAGGAAGAGTCCTATGAAAATTGCACTCAGTAATCTCAGGGCTTTTCTACATAAGGCTTTTCTTTCTACATAAGGCTTTTATCCCGCAACTTTACCAGGGTTTCTGCTTCCAGGGTTCCTTGTGGGATTAAGCTTGGCTTCTTTATGTGTGCTTTTTTCTGGGAGGTTTCTTTTTCTGCCTTTCTATATGTTTCATTATATAGCCATTAGATAGTGCTGCAGAATTGTGCAATTACCCAGTGGGTTTCAAGGTACCATTCATGATATACTATACTTTCCCAGTTTGGCCGGGTGGGGGGGCAGTATAATGGTTGCAAAGCACGGAAGAGGATGACTACATTGTGTAAAGGTCCTGCAAACTACTGTGAGTGAGCAATAAAAGCCTCATGTAGAAAGGCTCTGAGTGGTGCTAACACATTTCTACCACAACAGGAATGCTTTTTTGGTGGCTCCTATCATGTTATCTTCATTTTGTATGAATTGGGCCTAATGTAATAATTGTTCTGATATGCATTTTTATACCTCCCTGGGAGGTTTTTTATACCTCCCTGGGCGGTTCACAAAAATTAAAACCATTCAAAGTATAAAACTAACAGTATAAAAACATGATATAAAATACAATATAAAAGCACAACCAGGATAAAATCAGCAGCAGTGCAGAAATACAAATTTAAAATACAAACTTAAAACAGCAAAGTTAAAATTGAATTTATAGACCGTTAAAATGCTGAGAGAATAAAAAGGTCATCACCTGGTGTCTGAAAGAATATAGTGTAGATTAGGGTGACCATATTTGGGAAACCAAAAAAGAGGACACCTAGTGTGTGTGTGGGGAAAGCAGCTTTCTGAGTCCTGCAGAAAGTACGTTATTCCCCCACCACCTTAAAGAACCCAATTGGAGTGGAGGAGGGGAAAGGATTTAATTCTGCACCACCACCATCCACTCCAATTGGGGCCTTTTCTATAATGTCCACGAATGACCCACTTTCCCCTTTAAGACCTCAATTGGAGCTCAGAGTGGGGGAATGACGTGCCTCAAGAAAGCATGTCATTCCCTCCTGCCATGCTAATGGCAGCCTTAAAGAGGAAGGTGTGTCGTTCCAGGACATTATTGAAAATTATAGAAAATCCCCCCTGACACCATGGAAAGAACAAAAACCAGGACAAATCCGGGGAAATCCTGACAGTTGGTCACCCTAGTGTAGATGCCAGGTAAACCTCCTTAGAGAGCTCATTCCACAGCCGGGGTGCTGCAGCATTTGTCTTTATGGAGTTGTTGCTTCATCTCTGTGGAGTGCTACAGATGGAGACTGCTCTAAAATAAGGCAAACGTGTACTCAGGAACATGGCTAACAGCACAAGGCCAAGGCCAAGGCCAGATTTGTGGGAGGTGGCCCAGAGACTTTTCACAATTAGGTTCCAGCCTACCATTTGCTTATCACTTCCTTAGACATTTGCAATATGCCCTCTATCAGAAAACAGGTGCTCAAATGGGTCTTTCAGTCCGCATGTGTGCCAGAGATGTAAAATCAGGGAAGAATATGGTTCGGCAGCTGTAACCAACGTATCCAGAGCACTAATAGTGTTGATAAAAGGAAACATTTTTGCTTCCAGTTGGTAAGTGAATTGCTTTTCGGTTTATTCAGGGAGTACTGTGTTTGCTTTTGCCCGAGGCTTCAGGGATGCTTGCCTAGTTCAGCACTGACAGTCTGAGAAACCGAATATATAGCAACTTGAATTGAGGAAGTCTTTATTAAAACAGGCTGTCTCAGATAAATCTGGATGCCTATTAGGCCAGATACATAAATATTAGGGCTGTGCATGGTCCCCCTGATTTGCCTCAGAGGCCATTTTGGAGCTGAAGCCGAGTTGAGAGTCGGGGGCCCTGAGGTGACTCAGCTTTGCAGATCCCTGGGTGCAGGCTGTGCAGCTGGGAGCAAGTCTGGGTAGGAGTCCATTGGATTCTAGACTCTATGCTCCCATCCTCACCCCCCAACCCAGAGCTGCCGCCGCTGTGACTTACCCACTTACCTCCCGCCACTGTGCCATCGCTGCATCCCCCCATTGCTTCTACCATTGCCCTATCGCTACCATGACCAGGTAATGAGGTGTCCTCCTGAGAGCCAGGCTGTGATTTCAAGATATTGAAACAGATATTGTCTGTTTTAGTAGCAAACTATGGTAGCCACAAAGGGCAATTTTCCCTTTACAGCTTCCGTAGTTCAAGTAGTGGAAAAGAGAACAAAAGCACCAATGACAACAGAAGAAAAAGGGAGATGTGTACTCTGGTGCTAAGTAAGGTTTAAAATATTTAATAATGATTTCTTCAACAAAAAATGATATGTAAATTCAAATAAGACAGATTGATGCATACGCTAGCTCGACGTTTCGGGCCCTTAGGTCCTTCATCAGGAGCTGCAAACAAATCATACAATCTTTCAGAAAACATCTCTTTAAAAATAGACATACTTTTTATGTATTTTCTTCAATATACAATACAAACAAAGAACAACACTCATACAAGCAAACGCCTTTCAGTGATCAATTTTTAATCGACCTATCTTTCTCAAAGGATTCCACTGCCATGAACCCAGGGAGCCTATACTATAACTCCAATATTTTTAATGTGCTGTGTAAGCTTACATATAACCATAACTCCCCGGCCCATAGGTTATCTACTCGCCAAACAAAAAAAAGCTTCCCTTAATAAATAGTTCTTAGCTGTCAGTTTCTCCTAGTTCTCCTAGACACAAACATAACAAAGACTGACCTGTATCATCATCAAAATTCATTTATCCAAAAAATGTAGAATCTCTTTTTCTGTATTGTCCTCAGAAGGACTGTTTAAACTGTAAAAGATACTAACTATGTAACTCAGGGATAAACAGATACTACTTATCTCAGATAAGGGCATGGGCTGACTAGCCAGAATGTCAAATAGGGTAGTGATCCTGTTATCACTCATGTTAAGCCACAAAGATCTCAATACTCCTTCATTACATTCTAAATTAGACTTTCGACAGATATACATCCAGTCATACCATAAATTTTGTCCTAATGCATGTGGAACAATGAAAATTACAGACACAATAAATCTCTTGCTCTGTTGTTGTTACTTGTCCTAATGATGCGGCATGCAGTTGTCAATTCAGCTGGGTACATGCCAGTCGAGTGTTTCATTCAATCCTCCTGGAATTAACGATTTCAAAGTTAAGATCCAGTGAATTTCCCTTCTACTGAGAAGGGGTTCTCCTCTTGGCACTTTTTCTATTGCCCAGAAAGTAATGGACCGTAGTTCATGGCCCAGGGACCCCATGATAACTTGAAATCACGGCCTGGTTCTCAGGAGGACACCATGTTTTCCTGGTTGCAGCAATGGTGTGGCAGCAGGTGAGTGTGGAGAGAGAGGTGAGTCCAGTGCTGACCAAAGTGGCCCGAGGTGTCCCCAAGCTTCTGTACCAATTCACTTCATCCTTGGTCTGACTCAGGCCACCCCAGAACTGACTCGGAACTGAGGTGAGGTGGGCTGAGTCAGCCTGCCTCACCTCGGTTTCAGGGATTTGGCCCGAAGCAGTGTACAGCCCTAATAAATATAACTATAGTGTGAAGCTAAACCTGAGAGGCAGAGATGGGCATATATATCCACATCTCAACTTGTATCCAACTATAACATAGGGGTCCTGTTTAGAAAACATGTTATGCCATGGCTAGGCCCTAACCCTTTTGCAGTAAATGGTTAGTGAGCTTGTTTAAACTGTGGTTATGTAGCTACCATGGTTAGGAATGGTTCACATGACCTGCTAAGCCATAATGTTTAGCTCAAAATGTTTAATCACCATGGCTTAGCATATCACACAGACTGGAAGAAAAGACCAATTCTCTACATTATTTATTTTCTTTAGGATTTTCTGTTTGGGCCCCACCTCTATCCCTAATGCTGAAAACTGTGAGGGAAACCCACAAGGAAAACAATTACATAAAATCATAGAATAGTAGAGTTGGAAGGGGCTTAAAGGCCATCGAGTCCAAGCCCCCGCTCAATGCAGGAATCCACCCTAAAGTATACCTGACAGATGGTTGTCCAGCTGCCTCTTGAATGCCTCTAGTGTGGGAGAGCCCACAACCACCAACAAACTTGGTCTACTGAATGAATATGTAAAATAGATAGGGAAGAGGTCCACAACTTGGCCAGGATGACTAATTGCCAGCAAATACGTAAAGCCCCTGCCTTTCTATCAATGGGGCTGTGTGTGTGTTTTTGTGTGTGTCTGTTTATAGAACAACACAAGAAGACAGGTCCTTTGCCTTATGGTGTTTATAATTATAGTAATAACAACAACAACAACAACAACAATTTTATTTCTTACCCACCTCTCCCTCTGGATCAAGGCGGGGTACAACACAAATACAAAGCACTATAAAATACATATAATTGATTAAAACATATAAAATTAATACATTATAAAAGGCAGCACATTATTAAAAGGCATCTTAAAATTCAACTGAGTAGGCCTGCCTGAAGAGATCTAACATTTGACACAGAGGAGTCAAGAGGGAGAGAGAGGTGGGAACAAAGGGTGAAAGGGGGGAAATATTCTTTCTGTTCAGTTATATGTACTTCGGTTTACTTTCAATAAGGAGCCTAAGAACTCTAGCCAGCACAGCCAGTGGTGAGTGTCATGTAAGGAAGTCTGTTTCCGGCCCTAGGATGACCATATGGAAAGGAGGACAGGGCTCCTGTATCTTTAACAGTTGCATAGAAAAGGGAATTTCAGCAGGTGTTATTTGTATGCATGCAGCACCTGGTGAAATTCCTTCTTCATCACCACAATTAAAGCTGCAGGAGCTATACTAGAGTGACCAGATACAAAAGAGGGCAGGGCTTTAATCTGCAACCAACGTTACCACTGGCTGCAACTTTCTCAGAATCTCCCCATCACTGGGAAATAATTATTTTATCAATCCATCGATGGCCAAGCCAGGATTTAACCTCTTCTTTCCTATACTAGCAATCTATGTTCTAGTCTAGACCACAATTGGGGATGTCTCTTCTTCTATTAGGACTTTACAGTTCTACAGAACACCTCATGACAATGTAGTCACACCTGTTCTTTATTCAATCTTCCAGTTTTGATCCAGCCACTCCTTTGCCCCTATGTTCTTTTGAAGGCTAGGTACACACCTGACCGTGAAATTTCTTAGGATTTATGATAACAAGGTGTAAGTGCCAGCCTCTGCCTCTGCCTATCAGAATTCAAAACTCTGATTAAAACATCAATCAAATAGGAATTAATTGGGACCAAATGAATGGTGTTTAAAGCCAGCAGGTTAGCTGACAATGATATTGGTTTAATGCATCATGCCTTATATGTGGGCACATATGGTGATGATATATTCCATGCAAATGTTAGGGTCACTATGAGAAATCTAGTTACAGAAATGCATCAAATTCTTCAGCAGGTGCTATTGTGCATGAAATCAGAGCATCTATCACTAGACAGAATCTGTAATGAGGATCATCAATGGTATATGCATATGAGATCCAAGGGCTAGACTGGGTTGGATTCAGATTTAAACTTGATCAACTACACTGGGGTAAGTAATCTGCCCACCTCTCCTTCCCAGGACTTCCCCTTCACCCCCCTGAAAATGTTATATACAGAGAGTCAGGAGACCATGCTAAATGGGGAGAGCTGTGGTGTAGGAGAAGAGGGGTCCCCCAAAATCAGGCAGAGGAACTTTCCGTGACTGGAGTCCTTCCTCTTGCAGAAGACAGATCCTGGATCTAACCCACTTAAAACAAAATTTGGCCTGAGTACTCTGAAGAGGTGGGAAGGTTGAGAGTGATCTTGGTCACCAGGCCCAAGACAGATCTCCAGAATGAACTAATCTCTCACCATGCATAGAATCGCAGCTGCATACAATCCATCCTTCCATATATATCTGAACTTAGAAACTATAGTTGCCAACTTTTTACTGGCAGTGCTTCTATGCCTTTAACAGCAACATGATAATTTAGTAAATGAAGGTTTTCTTGCTATGCAGACAGAATATCAGGGGAAGCACCTGCTAAATTTCTGCATGCCATGTTAAAGACCTAGGAAAAGGAGCCATGAAATGTTAGCAAATGGATAAGAGAGAGCCCACCAGGTAGCGCTTAGTGTTTTCTCATCCACTGTGAAAGTTTAGCATTCCAGATTTTGAAAATCTATAATTTTTACACTCTGTTTTAGAGAAGGGCAGCTGTCAATTCCAGATGTGATGGATGTGATGAGGCAATAACTGATGAAAAATTATCGACTGGCACTTGGCAGTTCTCTATTATTAGCAACTTCTGAGCTTAAAAGGAAACCTATGAATCTATCAATTCTCCATTTTAATCCTTAATATACTTTCTAGTCCTCATTTTTGTTGAAAGGCTCCCTTCAGTGACCTCCACTGGCTTGTCCCATTTCAGGAGCCCTAGTTTGGGCTAGTTCCCAGCTGTGCTATCACGTGCTGGCTTCTTGTTGCACTAGCAGTGAATCCCACAATGAAAGGGCAGCATTGGATATGGCGTGTGTCCATTGATAAATGTATGCAAATTGCATTAAAGGGGATTTTTCTTGATTTATATTTTAGGTTCCCCCCCCCTGAATATTTAATAATGGTTTTTAAAACAAAACAAATGACTACCAGTTGATACATTTTATAGATTTTTTTTTAAAAAAAATCTGTAAATATAAATATAAAAAATTATAAACTGGATACACTACTAGTGGTCATTTTTCTTGTTTTCGGAGTGCTGTATCCTGCACATCACATAGCCTACATATCAGTTAATGGAATTTATTTGATATCTTATACTGCTTTGAAGACCTTAGGTGGGAAAATGGAACAATAAAATAACATAAATTGCTCAGCTTCTTGGCTGTTTCACTGACATGGTCTTGATTCAGCTGCTTCTATTGGCCTTTTTATTTCATGAGGGCTAGCATCCATTTAAAGTAAAGACTATGATTCAGAGATATTGGTGAGCAAATGTAAACCTTTGTCTTGCTTTAGCTGGAGAAAATGTCATAGCTTGGCCTTGGATTTCCACAGAGATGCTGTTTATGTCAAGAGCAGTATTTAAAGGTCTGTGCAAGCCGCTTCTGTAAATCCAGAGAGGCACACATATTCCTTTCACTAGGACACTCATGGCAACACCATCTGCTCTGTTTTGGTGCTGATACAACGGGCTTTTTTTAAAAAAAAGAAAAAAGAAGAAGGAACCTAATTTGGATATTTATTTCTCATCTGTTTCTTAGGGAAAGGTCATTTTCCTGCCTTTTGGGTTATTTATTGTGCCAGTGATTATTCCCTTGAGCTCCTGAGAACGTGCAATCTTGAAATCTTCTGGATTTGTAGCCGCAAATGGAACCTTTACCATTTTCTCCTGGTGTTAATTACCAGCCCGGCCACTTTCATCTTTGTTCCAACCTGCCCTTAAATCCCAGCCTTCGGTTGTCACTATGATAAGTGATGGAGGAGGAGAAGATAAAAAGCTAGTATTAAATTACCTCTAAAAATTCACAGGAGTCCAACAGAAAGGTTATCTTTCTAACCCAAACCTCTCCTCTTTGATTTGCCTGTCTAAAGCAACTGTTACTTGGTAACTAACTCCTTGCTGACAAGTAGGGTGCAGAACGCAATAACTCTTGACACAGTTATCTCGTGCTTTGAAAATATGGCATCCAGTTCCTGCTTCTATAGTTTTCATTGCAAGAATCAAGGGCTGTTTTTCTAAGGATGTGGCTACAGTACCAGCTGTTTTCCTCAAAGTAGATTCTAAACATACTAGGTAAATACACCCGGAGCAGTCTTCACGACATCCTGCATCACATCCCTGATTAGGGCAACATTTCCAGCTTTTGTTAGCCATACCATACCATACATCTTTATTGCAATCCATAGATCCGTGAACAGCTTTTGTTAGAAGGCAGAGTTCCATCGTCATGGAAATTCTGACTTATTGTCCTGCCCCCTCTACCATAGGTACTGTATATAAACATGAAACTCTCCATAATACTCCATGCATCTGATGAAGTGAGCTATACTCCGAAAGCTTATGTCAGAATGAATGTGTCAGTCTTTAAGGTGCCACAATATTCTTTGTTGTTTTGCTCTAATAGACTAAGATTGCTACCCTCTGGAAATTGTTGCAATATTTCTTGTGATGTCAGGGATACGCATTGTGAACTGGCAGGCTGAAATTGCAGTGCAGCATTTCCTCAGGTGTAGAGCAATTTCCAACCCTGCTGTATGAAGTGCTTGACCTTAGCACCTGTCTGCCAGTAGATCTAGTTGCAAATAAACACCCTAGCCTCAGTTTGCCCACTGACCAGAAACAATGACCTTGGCCTGCTCTTGTGCAGAAATTAATTTGATATGGTTCAGATTGTGCCTTTTGACAGTATACTGACAAGCATATTACCTGTGAATGTCTGCAAAGCAACTCTGACTCTGCCTGCCATAGTGGGGATTTAGCTGAAATTAATTCCTGTGCTATGGGCTTTAGATGCCCCAAACCTAATGTACTTTAAGCAGATCAAGGCCAGGGCTAGACCTACCGGGTCTAGCGTGACAGAGGGGGGAGGATCTCACAATATGGTTATCACAAGATCTCCCCCTCTGTCTACATGTGGTGTATGACATCCCAGGAGGAAGAGGACGTCACGCCCGCCATTTTGTTTTTTAAAGGAGATGGAATGCACGAGCGCTCATGCACAAACTGTATGTTTTTTAAAAAATAAATAAATAAATAAATAACCCCACTCCCCCCACCCCACCCCTGATGGGCACAAGGTCCCGGCTCCTCACGGTTTCTCGTGAGGAACTGGGACAACCTGCGACGCCTGGCCACAAGTTCCGCAGTCTCGGAATCATCCCGAAATCATGGGAAAAGTGGGCTAAAAGGGTAGGGCGATATCCCAGGCCAAGGAAGGGATCATCCCTCCCTGCTCCCGGGATCCCCTGTGCATCATGTGAACACCCAGGGCCGATCCCGGGGTGATCCCTGGGATATCGGCCCATCTAGCTATGCCGCAAGTTTACAGGAAGCTTGTACCAGAGTCTATCTAGCCGAGTATTGTCAACACTGACTGGCAGAGGCTCTCCAGGATTTCAAGCAGGATTTTTTTCAACCACTGACTCCTCCGCCTCCCAATGCTGGTTGAAGGAGGGACAAAGCTAAACTAAAAAACAATACGATGCAGAATGCTGGTGCAAACACAGCCCAATAGGACAAACCTGTGGCAACTGGAAATATACCCCTTCCTGACCTACCGTCTGATCCTATGCATTTCTACTTGGACATCCATCACACTGGGGATTTGCCACCAGATATGTGTGCATAGGATTTTTACAATCTTAGGATACACTCCTATACATGTATAGACAGAAAAAAAATCTCTCGCAACTCTCATCATGCTGGTAATTGTAGGATTCTTTTCTGTCTAAACATGCAGAGGGTTGTGCCCTTGGTTACTTCTGTGTGATAGTTAAAAAGTGAGAGGATATCTAGCAGTAGAGAGTGTATTAGATTTTTGAAGCCTTATCTCCTTAGGTAAGGATGTATTTCTGTAAATTTTTATAGTGACAAAGACTTATGTGGTCAAGACTTTCGTTCTTCTTCTTTTTTGAAGGTTTGCCAATTGCTTGCTGTATTTTGAAAACATAGTCTCCCTCTAAGGATGAAGCATAGTTCATCCTCATAAGCTGAAGAAAGACTTGGAGATGCCCAAAATTTGTTCAAAAGTATACAGGAAGGGAATCACACAGTAGATGAACAAATCACTGTTCCCTAAATCCAGTACATTCTTTACCTGCAACAGCTGGCTGAAACTCTCTACATCCAATAAGGGAACAAAATAATAGTTATTAGGCACATCTTTGGATGTATAATTAAGACTACTTATGGGATTGTATTTCCCCCCAGGGCTGGTGCTACCATAGAGGCCACTCAGGCGGCCGCCTAGAGCGCCAAGCTAAGAGGGGCGCCAGGCACAGCACAGCACTCACGCGCGTTGGCTGTGAGCCAGGCCGGCTCGAGGATTCAGCTGGGCCTGGGCGGGCAAGATGGCGTCCCGCGCCCGCCCAGCTGAAGCGAAGCCAGGAACGCTGGGGTGGAGGTGGGGCAGCTCCACGTTCGGACTTCCGGAACGCACCTGGAAGAGAGAGAGAGAGAGAGAGAGAGAGAGAGAGAGAGAGAGAGAGAGAGAGAGAATGTATAGGTGAATCGGATGCATGGGGTCTTTGAGTGAATGCATGTGTTCATGCGTGTGTTTGTTTGGAGTGAGTGATGCTGAGTGTGTGTGTGCGCACGCGTGTGAGTTGGGGGGATGATTTGGAGGTGATATTCCTATTAAATAATGCATTTTAGACCTGTAGACCTGTAGACGTATTTCTTGCACTTTAAAATAAATTTAGCAGTTTCAAGTTTTGTGCTTCTTATTTTTTCCAGGAAACATATGTTCTTAAAAATCAAAGTTGGCATTTTGGGTGTGTGTGTGTGAAAGTAGCTCACCTTGCCTAGGGTGCAAAATAGTCTGGCACCGGCCCTGTTTCCCCCATGTACCTGTATTGGTACATCCTAAACACATAACATGGTTCTTAAAAACACGTTTGAAAAAATATGTTTGAAAGCATACATGCTAGAGACCTTCAGGGATTGGTAGCAATTCCCTACAATAGTGTAGCCATATCTGATATGTGAAATGGTGTAGTGTGGTTCTATTTTTTGGCTCAGAAATACATGGGAGTTTCAATGAGTCCAACATCAGGAACCCAAATAGCTAATAATCAACCTAAATGTAGCTGATGCTGAAATTGGTTACTAGTTCGTACTTCTTTGTTTGCATGTTCAACACAGAGCTCAATGAGTAACATGAAGAAGGACTTTATATGTACATGCCCCTATACCCCAAAGCTTTGGGGTAACACATATATCACCTTGAATGGGGGACTGAAAATGATTTATTTTCAAGATAAATAATAATTATCTCCAATCAAAACTATTATTTTTTACAGTGCTCACTAATGCGTGATGATACCACATGAATTACAAATAAGAAATTAGAGGTATGAACCCCACAGTAAGCTTTGCTCCAACACAAATGCCTCCTGGAGAATGCCTCTTAGAGAGCGTCTTCTATAAAATGGCATTGAATTGTGTACAGCCCAGCATTTCATTTGAATACAAGGTACTAGGATAAATACTCCACCCCCCTGCCACAGACTTCAGTTTTTCAGGGCCACCCAGAGGATTTATGGGGCCTGGTGCAGTGTGATGTCCATCAAGAATGACATTGCTCAAAACCTTGATCACTCAGCAGCTGAGCTACTGTTTGCACAAGCCAAAGTTCGGAAAGCCAGTGGCAGTGTACTGTACACCATAGCAGAACTAGCATAGGCTTTACTTAGCTTTTCTTTTCTTTTTTTTTTTTTTGGTTTTTAGCAGTTTCTATGTTTTGGTAAGCTTTTTTATTATTAAGAATATCCATTATTTTTATCTTTAATTTTTTTTAAAGTTATAAATAAAAAGGGTATCCAGCTGACCTCTTACAGCTTATGGTTTTATTTTATTATTATTGGCCATTCCGAAATGAACGGAATACCACCATAAAGAACTGTGGCAGTGGGCCATCTCTGTGTTGGCACCCACCCTCTGGAAAACCCTCGGTTGTGCGGTTTGGGAGGCGGAAAACTTAATTTTTAAATGCCTCCTGAAAACATACCTTTTCCCCCAGGCTTTCCCTGGTTTTTAAGTGAGCTGGTTTTATATTGCTCTTTTGACTTTTAATGTTTTTAAATTTATCTATACGTGTCTTATGGTTTTAATTGTGCACTGCCCAGAGAGCTTTGGCTGATGGCAATATAAAAATGTAATAAATAAATAAATAAATATTTGCATAATGTTTAGAATGTTTACAGTATTTGAAGTGCTAAGTGCTTGGTAACGTTGCCTCAAAGTGAAGCTGTGTTCCACTGATTTTTCCTAGCAGAAATGACATCAAAGTGGAAATAGAAAAAGAAACATACTCTAAAGCTAATTGAAGGAAGATAATTTTTGTAGTTAGTGCCCAAACATCCTGTAGAATCTTAAAAACAAAAAAAGCAGGGAGGTTGGGTTGCAGACACTTGCTTTTTGACACCCTAGCTTACTACAGACATGACGTTGGCCCCATTCAGACAACACGCTAAACCATGCTGCTTAACCACAAAATGATTAATGGAATGTATTAACCTTAATGCATTCCATTAACTATTCTGTGGTTAAGCAGCATGGTTTAGCGTGTTGTCTGAACGGGGCCATTAAAAAATACAGCCCCTCAGCTCAGCTTGGCGCCCCTCTTAACTCAGCACCCCAGGCAACTGCCCAGCTTGCCCACCCCTAAGGCCGGCCTGGCACAGGATGCTGTGAACAGGTCACCACAGCCAATAACACTTAGAGATACAGAAAAGAATACAGCAGCGGGGCTCCTGAGTCCGCTGATTCCTCCCCGTTATGCACAGATGGTGCCATTTTGGCAACATGGAGATCCACAGAGAGTGAGCTTGCTACTAGTATGTAGGATTTCTATTGCCTTCAATTGCTTTTGCTGGCTTAATGCTGTGTCCGATATTTGATTTTCATAGCGTTTTTCTGCTATTGCGTCTTTCTTGTTAGCCACGTTTGTAACTTGATTGAAAAGTGGGACACAACTTAAAATAGCAAATCAAGCATAATTTTCCAGTGCTGAAGCAAGTACTATTTTCTTTGGCAGAGAGAAAAAAGAAGGCAAATAGACTGCAAGAGTTTAGTCACAACAGCAGTGCTGAACAGATCTAGACCCCCATTAAAGGGATCCAATGAACAGGCCACCGCTAGAATAACTGTGGATGTGCAGGTTTTACAAAGCTCTTGGTAAACTGATGTCGTAGGCCGCCAGTCTGACAGATGGCTCAATTGAAGGGAACAACTGAGATATCTGCCTCTAGATCTCAAGAACTGTGAGGAGAAGCTCCTGTACACAGTAGCTGGCACCTTGCACATCTCCCCCTTCCAAGAAAGCAAAATGACCAGCCTTGTGCGCTGGCTTTTCTTCTCTTTGTTTAGGTCAAATATTTGCCCTGTGTTTGCTTAGGTGGTCCCCACTGTTGGGCAACAACAAAGCAACCGCTTAGCTCATTGGCAATTTTCCTGTTGCTCCAGCTTTCCTGTGGATATTTTTTTGTGATTAACTTCTTTCAGAGGGGCAAAGCAACAAGGAAGACATAAGAGGGGAGGATGTCTCTGTGTGATGGGGTGTACTGACCCCCCAGGCTGACAACAAAGGGGCTGAGGGACAACTAAGTGCAAGAGCCTGAGGATGTTTTACTTTCCAGTAAAAAAAGAAAAGAAAAGCGAGGGAATAACAAGTATGTTCTAGGTCAGGATTCCACTTGCTAGGCCTGGTCATTTAGAGAAACATGAAATTTTCCCCAAAGAGAAAAGGAATCGGTGTCTGGAAGTATGTTCCATGCAATGTCTCTTTCCCAATTTCCCTAGATATGAAGGTGAGATAAAGACCCATTTCTCAGAATAGCCAGTGTGGTGTAGTGGCTAAGGTGTTGGACTGGGAGTTGGGAGATCCGGGTTCTAGTCCCAACTTGGCCATGGAAACCCACTGACTTTGGGCCAGTCACAGACTCTCAGCCCAACCTACCTCACAGGGTTTTTGCTGTGAGGATAACATGGAGAGGTGGAGGAGGATTATGCATGCCGCCTTAGGTTCCTTGGATGAAAAAAGGCGGGATATAAATGCAATAAAGTACAGATGGGGGTATTGTTCCTTAATCTCCAGAAGGTGCAGAGGGTACATTATCTAGACTAGCCCTTTTTTCAGTTAACTAGTCTTCCTAGAGGGCCACCTTGCACCTCCCAAGTTGACCCTAGGTAAACCCTGCTGTTACAGCTGCACCCTCCCTAAAATGGTGGTGATGGTTGGGGAGAGGTTGGGGGGCAGCAGTTTAAGCCCAGGAGCCACCAGTTGGCCGACTCCTACTCTAGCCTCTCCTAGGAGATATCTGCGCTGGGGGGCAGCGCAACGCCCTGTGCCTTGAGAGGCGCCCGCTGTCTTTACAGTCCGAGTGTTCGGCCACCTCTGCTTGATCTTGCATCCCATGCCTGCCCACAGCGTCCAGGGCCGCTTCCATTTGTGGGGTTCGTTTCTTGGCAGCCGAAATCCTGTCCTGATCCAACCCGCCCCCTTTCCTTTTCACTCCCCCCCTCCCCCATTTTGCTGCACTGCTCTCGTCGACTAAAGCCTGCCGTCGTCTTCCTCCCCGTCCCCTCCTGCCAGCCCCAATTTCTATGCAAGGTGGACTTCGGCTTCCCCTGCTCGTATCGCAGACCTGGCGCGGCGTGACACCGCTTTGCCCTGAGCGGCGGGGACAGTTAACGGACAGGGGGGAGTGGCGGGAGGGGAGGAGGCGAGCGGGCTCCTGCTCGCCGGTTGGTACATCGGCGAAGCACTTTCTTCTGCTGCTGCTGCTGTTGCTTTTGCCTGCGCTCCTGTGCCTTGAGCTCCATCTGCGTGCGAGCCTGGAAGCTGCCGCCTAGCCGCGCGCTCTCCTCCTCCTCCAGCTTTCAGATCGAGGGGCTCGTCCCGACGCAGGCGGCGGCGGCAGCAGCAGCAGCAGCAGCAGCAGCAGCAGCGCCCAAGCGACGCTCTGCCTCCAAGCGATCTCCGCCGGTGCCTGTCTGCTCCATCTGGAACCGCTCGCTGGGGTTTGTTTTCTGGCGAGACAACGGACGACCGGGCTGGAGAGCGCAGCGGGCAGAAAAGAGCGACCAGTTCTCCCAGGACGAGACATCGTGAGTGATCTTAGGCTCTTGGAGGAGGGGAGGGGAGGGGGAGGGACGCACGAGGTCGGAGGAGAAGCACGGGGAGGGGAGAGCTACAGGTGGGGGAGGACAAACTTCGTTTTCAAGGGAAGCGCAGCAGGCTGGCCGAATCAACTATCCAGGGAGGTCTCGGGAAAGTTCTGCCCGGTACCTTGGAGGTCCTGGCGCTGCGTTTGAAGTCTCCTGCGCCGTACACTGGGAGTTGAGAGGCCCACTTCGTACCCCGCTTCGCTCCCCCACCCCACCCACCAACCGCAGTCCCCCCCCTTTTTAAAGTTGCAAAAATTAAGGCCGCAATCCGAGGGGCTCTCATTTGGAAATACATTCCGTTGAACTCAATGGGGTTTATTTACTGAGTAAGCATGCGTAAGAGTTGACTGCAGTCTTAGGTCACGTTCTGTTTGGGAGTCAATCCCATTAAAATAAGTGAGACTTGCTTCTGAGTAAATATTGTGTTGCATGCCTCTCTCTCTTTCTCTCTGAGACTCGGAGTGTATAAGGACCTTGTTCCTCAGCAACAGCTGTGTTTTAATTATAATATGTATCATCATCATCATCTTCTAAAGACCTATAGAAGAAAAGACTACCTTTCTTGTTAACATCTGCTGTAGATTTGCTGTAGTGTCCAATTTGCTTATTAAGGAGAGTGGACATTTCTGAAACTTGATCTATGGGACTAAAGAGGCTGTTTGATTGTAGGTCCCCACCCACCCACTCCTTGACTTTCCCGTCTGCTTCCCAGCCCACTTCCACTTTTTTCACAGGTTAACTCCCCAGCAGCTAAGAGCCAGTGCAAATGAGCCAGGAAAGCCCTAGCTCAGATCCCACCTCTGCCGTGAACTTGTAGGGTGTCCATAGGTTGCGGCAAGCCAGGATAGATCTGCCCTATTCCTCACATCTGCAGTATGGGAAGATTGACCATGCCGGCAGGGTTGCTGTGCTGAGATAATGTCAGTGAAGCATTTTGAACACACTAACTCATTATATAAATATGGTGGTATTATTATAATTATAGATACAATAATAATTTAAAAACATATTTCATCGTTTGCATCAGCAGCTCCCTTGGAAGGTATTATCACTTCTAGAATACTTTTCCATATGCAGAATGCTTTCCAATCATCATCTCTCCTCAAAAGCACTACAAGTAAGGACTGAGAAGACCCAGGTTCAAATCTCACTTCATTGTGAAGTTTCCTGGGTAATCTGCGGCCAATCACTTTTTCTTCAGCCGAGTCCATCTCACAGTGTTGTTTTGAGGATAAAACAAGGGGGGGGGAGGGAGAGACCATGTACCCTGCCTTGAGTTTCTTGGGTGTAACAATAAAAGAAATAAAATCGAGAGTTTAACTTCTCCTGCTAAAGATATTTCATTCTCATTCTTTCCTCATCTCTTCTCCAAGCTTCCCAAACTGTTCACTAACTCTGTGCTGGAAGCAACAGAAGGAATTGCTGTATGTGTGACAGGAGACTGAACTGCAGAGGACCAAAGGATCATTCCATTTCTCCCCCAATCCCACACCATAGCCCCCCTTTTTAACATCTTGATTTGATGTGATTTAGCAGAACAATGAGGAGAAAAATAGGGGGCTACAAAACCACACCCAGCAAGGCTTTTTTTATACGTCAGAGTGAACAATTAATTTCTGTTCTATTCAACACACCAAATAGCAGTCAGCAACAAGGGTTTATCCACAGTGTGGAGAAGTAAATGTATGGCTGCAAGGAGAGAGACTAATAAGAGGCTTGCGCTGAACAGGTTATCTGCTTTCAGGAGGGCTAATGTAAGACCTGGCTATTCAGACAAACAATTGAAATCGATCGGGGAGAGGGTGTTTTGGCAAAGGTGCACATTTATATAAGAATGCTGATTTGTTCTTGATGCACACTGATTCACCCCACCCATCTGCTCCCCGCTTACACTGTGTGGTTTGGAATGCATTTTCCTGTAATCTGTGGCAGTGGTATGTGGTAAAGGAGAATTGAATTCAAGAAGTGAAAGGGATAAATGTGGGTATCATTGTTTGAGAGAATCACCAACTTTTGGAAGGCAGCAAGAATAAAGAGTTAAGTGCACTTAATGGCATTGGTTTCAGTGTTGGATTGTGTCTCCTGTGTCTCAAAGGCAATGGGCCATCATTTGATGAGAGCAAAGTGACAGAAGAAAGCAAATCAAAGCAGGAATCCATAACTTGAACACATCCAATTGCATTATGAATTGGAAGTCTCTGAGATCCAAGATAGCAAAGTTCCAAAGGAAAATGTAAACAGATCGGAGTTGGGGGCATTAGTTCCATTTTTTTGCTGCCATCCAAAAAGACAAATTGAATGTATTGGATTATTAGACAGTCAATATCAATGTATAAAAAGATATCACAGCACTCTTAGTGGGAATCTACACTGGTGTTATTCTAACGTTTTGAATGGGTTACTGTGACACATAGTGTCACGTGACCCTGGGCTTCCAACGTTGTAAATGAGTCGTACTTACAGGTTCTATTTCTTAGTTCCAGCGTGGCTACAGATTCATGTGCCTCGTCCTACCGGTAATTTTCCTCTCCCTTTCTCAGAGCTGCTGGGTTTGCGCCGCCCACTTCCTGTTCTCCTTCCTTCGCCCCGTTTGCTATCTTATCTGCTACAGCAGATAAATCACACCAGTGTTATACTGTGCAATCACTGACAATTGCATGCAAAGGACTCAGAAGTTTTCCACCTTAGAATCTGCTTTTATTGTGAAGTACTCCCATGCATCCTGCCTTAAAATTTGAATCAAATTGGGTCATCGGTTGATTTTTTATGATTTTTTTTTACCATTTCCCCCCTCTTTGCAAAGGAGCTGAGGAGCGCTCAAAGGATCGCTGTAGCTCCGTGCAGGAAAATTAACAAGGGTCTCTTGGTCCCAGTCCAAAACTCATGACCAGCAGGGCTTAAATGCGGCTGCTGCTAAAACTTTTCAATTTGGTCTCCCACCCAAACCCTGACCAGACCCAACCCTGCTTAGCTTCAGCAAAGTGGCTGGCTCCTATGCATTCAGGCAATTCCCTGGGACTTATGTTAAGATGTTTTGGGAGGGAGGGAGTTTGTGTGTGCTTATGACTATTGCCCTGCACTGCTGGCTAGGAATGAGGCAGGCAGTGGGCAGAGCAAACCCAGCAGCTCTCAGAAAAGAGGGAGGGAGAACAACGAAAGGATTTAACAATGTGCCCTGCAGTAACGTTACAGCTACAGAGAACCGATACAGAGAACCACGTTAGAAAGGGACACTAGTGTATGTTGTTGTTGTTGTTGTTTTTATGTGAATGTAAATGTGTATGTTTAAGTATTGTAGAAAATAAAATAAAAATTATAAAAAAAAAAGAAAGGGACACTAGCAGTGTTATAAGACTAGTGTAGATCCGGCCTTATTCTACTAGAAAAGGCGTAGAGGTTTTGTGCTTTAAAAAGTCTTTTCCATGAGAGTGACTAAATGGACTATCTAGAAAGGAGACAGACAAAGGAGACATGATAGGACAGAGTCTACACAGATACAACATACAAAGATTTGAATGAATATTGTCCAATCTAACTGAAATGCAGATGGAAAAGAGCTGATTTGATAGCATAATCCTATACATGCCTAAGAACATAAGAAGAGCCCTGATGCTGGATCAGACCACGGGTCCATCTAGTCCAGCACTCTATTCATACAATGACCAACCAGCTGTTGACCAGGGACCAGAAATAAGTCCTATAGAGTTCAGGAGGGCTTACTCCCAGATAAGTGGATACAGGATTACAGCTTTAGCCAACATTATCTAATAGTCACCATTTATTACCAGCTCCAACAAATGGTCTATTGCAACCGTTCCCCAACCTGGTGCCCTCCAAATGTGTTTGACTGCAACTTCCATCATTCTCAACCAGCATGTCCAATGGGATCGATGGAACTTGCAGTCCAATACACCTGGAAGGCACCAGTTTAGGGAAGGCTGGTCAGCTGCTTGCATAAGCAATGTAGAGGATGGGTTGCTGTACATCCTTAGACTGCAGAAAAATCAAAATTAATGGGTAGGGCGATATCCCAGGGAAAGAGAGGAATCATCCCTCCCTGCTCCCGGGATGCCCTGTGCGTCCCTGGGATATTGCCCCATCTAGCCATGCCCTCTCTCTAAGGTAAGTGAGTGTAGAATTGCAGTCTCAAATCCTATGGAGTTGCTTAACATGTAGGGTAAAAAGTAGTGTCTTGGGTTAGGGGAGATGAACCATTATCTTCCCAGGAAATCTCTACTTCCTTTACTTTTACTTCTACTAGCCTCAGCGTTATTTCTGAACTGAAACACCTATAGAATGCCATGTAAGGCTAGAGTGGGGAACCTCAGGCCTGGGGACCAAATCTGGCCCTAGGGGGGTTCTGCAGATGGCATGCCCCATTTCCCCAACTGCTCATCATTTGGTGGCTTCCTGGCTTTAGTGCAGTTTCCCCCCATTCTAAAAGGTTGAAATGCCCGTGCCAAGGCTTAGTTGCTGGCAGTAAGAACTTTCAACTACAGTATGCTTGCATTTCTGCATTTTGGCCCCACTCTTATTACCTTTGGCCCTGCCCACCACTGCAATATGGCCCCTGAGAGCTTCTCTGGGATTGAGTTTGGCCCTTGGGCTGAAAGAGGTTCAACAGCCCTGATGTAACAGAAGGTGAGAGGAAATGGGGACACTATGCTCTTCCCCAACTTTGTCAGAGTGAGAAGATAAGAGCAATCAATATAGGCACAGATAAATTCATGAATTTCCCCCCATGACATCCCCTGTACTCTTGAAGCTTTTGGTCTCTCTCATGCCTTAGCTAGATGGGCCAAAATCCCGGGGTGATCCCCGCGATCGTCCCTGTGCATTCACATGATGCACAAGGGATCCCAGGATCAGGGAGGGATGATCCCTCCCTTGCCCCAGGATCTCGCCCTACACTTTAGGACTGTTTTTTCTGCAGTCTCGGGCTGAGCCTGAGGCCATGGAACATGTGTGTGGGTGTCGCGGTTTGTCCTGGTTCCTTGTGAGGAGCTGGGACCCACACATGGGGCACAGAGTTCCTTGGGAGCTCTGCGACCCTCGGGGGTGGGGTGGGGTGAGCAGGGAAACATTTACTTTTTTAAAAAAAAACTTACCTTATGCACATGAGCGCTCGTGCGCATCTTCTGTTTCTTTAAAAAAGAAAAGAAAATGGCGGGCGCAACATCTTCCCCTTCTGAGGCCGTTGCGCACCACGTGTAACAAAGGAGGGAACTCATGATAAAAACATTGTGAGGTCTTCACCCCTCTGTTGTGCAATAACAGGTAGGTCTAGCTAAGGCCTCAGAGTCCATATACACCGGAAGAGATGGATTATTACAATTCCACCCACAGTAACAGTTCTGTTCAGAGGAAAATCCAAGAACCCTCAGAGGAGGTAGTGTCAGAGGAGTTTGCTCTGGCTCTCGGTTATAGAAATGTGGGTCGATGTGATAAGTGATATGAAGCTAGTATAACAACCTTTATTCCTTCTCTGTTCTGTGCTTGCATTCTAGATCCCCCCATTTCATCTTGGAACATCCTGAATCCATCAGCATGACAGTTTTCTTTGCTGAAGCATAGTGTTTGCCTGGCAAACAGTGACGGCAGTTGCACCATGGACCTAGAGAATGAATTGCCCAACACCACAGCCTTCTGGTTCCCCTCACCCTCTCAATTTGACAGCTTCTCCCCAGAGACTCCTGCCACCAATGCCTCCATCAACACCACAAGCCAACACTATGACTTGACTAGCAATGCCATCCTTACCTTCATCTACTTTGTGGTGTGCATTGTGGGCCTGTGTGGCAACACTCTGGTCATCTACGTCATTCTCCGCTATGCTAAGATGAAGACGATCACCAACATCTATATACTCAACTTGGCAATAGCTGATGAACTATTCATGTTGGGGTTGCCTTTCTTGGCTATGCAGGTGGCTCTGGTTCACTGGCCCTTTGGGAAAGCCATCTGCCGGGTGGTCATGACAGTGGATGGGATCAATCAGTTCACCAGTATCTTCTGCCTGACAGTAATGAGTGTGGATAGGTACCTTGCTGTAGTGCACCCCATAAAATCTGCCAAGTGGAGACGGCCAAGAACAGCAAAGATGGTCAATGTCGCTGTCTGGGGCATCTCCCTTCTGGTCATACTGCCTATCATGATATACGCTGGAGTGGCCAATAATCACGGGAACAGTAGTTGTACCATGATCTGGCCTGATGAGTCTGGTGCTTGGTATACTGCCTTCATCATCTATGCCTTTATCCTGGGCTTCTTGGTGCCCCTTACCATCATCTGCCTTTGTTACCTGTTCATCATCATCAAGGTCAAATCCTCTGGTATCAGGGTGGGTTCCTCCAAGAGGAAAAAGTCAGAGAAGAAGGTCACCAGGATGGTCTCCATTGTAGTTGCTGTTTTCATCTTTTGTTGGCTGCCTTTCTACATCTTTAACGTCTCATCTGTCTCTGTTTTTATTGTGCCGACACCTGTCCTCAAGGGCATGTTTGATTTTGTAGTGGTCCTCACCTATGCCAATAGCTGTGCCAACCCCATCCTTTATGCCTTCTTGTCTGACAACTTCAAGAAGAGCTTCCAGAATGTCCTCTGCCTGATGAAAGTGAGTGGCATGGATGAAACTGACAGGAGTGACAGCAAGCAGGATAAGTCCAGGCTAAATGAGGCTACAGAAACACAGAGGACATTGCTCAATGGTGACCTTCAGACAAGCATCTGAAAAATCTCTGCAATTGTCCATTCATCTCCTTCCTGCTTCTTCATGAAAGGCAGCAGCTCATAACAAGTCAGGTCCAGAACCTTTGGCCCTTCTTTAAGGGAATGGTATATGCATGTAATGGATAGGTTCCGGGTACAGACTTGCTTCTCAGCCAAAGGCAGGCTGGTTTTGAGGATATTAATCAAACGCAAATGTACATTGTGGGTGGTAGTCTAGAAATGCACACTGGCGTATGTACATTGGTACATGAATACTTGGTGTCATCAAGCAGTGGGAGAATTCCTGCCTCGAACCCATTTTAGTTAATCTGAGCTTTTCTTTTCTTTCTTTTTTATCCTTCACAGCTTAGATTTTCCAGTGTTCACGTAGTCTAGACTTCCAAATACTCTATCTCCAATATTTGAGTTAAATTATTGGGCGGGGGGAGAAGGAAATTGGTTGACATTTAAACAGTTGAACCAGTTGGTGTTGTTTTTTGAAGTGTTGAGTAGGTAAAACAAGTTCAGATCCAGAAACATTTAGCCAAAATTTTGCTAAAACATTTTTGGGATCATTTGGAACCCCATCACAAGTCCAAATTTTAGATGCTGTGAAGCTTCACTTTTATGTGCTTTTTGAATAAGAAAAATATAACATTTGTGCATTTTATATCCAAATGAAAATCCAAACAGTCATTTGCATTTGTGCGTGTGTGGTGGGGAGAAAAGGGAGAAAAGTGTGAAAGGGAGAAAAGAGAGATGTGTTGCTAGCCATAACGAGATTCCCTTACTGTGATTTTACAGTGATGACATATTTTGCCCTACCTCCATCTCTGCCTCCTACACTGAAAGACCTTTACTCACTGAAAGACCTTCTGTTGGTAGGGCAGATGTTGCTAAAGTAGAAGAGCAGATCTGTCAAATGTCCAAAACACAGTCAGGCAATACCTTTATTAGGACCAACTAAATTGTCACAAAGTGACAAGCAAGATGTTGGGTTCTCCAGAATACTCAGACTGGATCTTGCTCACCTCTGACATTTTGGTTAATCTTAATAAAGTTATTAATGTATTGTGTTGTTGTTGTTGTTTCTCCTAACAAACAAACATGGTTGCCTGCAACTTTTGCCAAATGAGTGAGTGTGCCCAATCCTGGTTGGGGTGAAAACCTGAAAATGAACAGAGCCCAAAGGATGTTCTTTGGGCTCTGTTCATTTTCGTATTTTTCCAACTGCAGCCCATTTTTCTGTTTTGCGGTGAAAACCTACCTTTCCTTTTTCTCCATCATACTCTGATTCTAATTTAGAGGCAAGATGAAAAGAACCATGCTATCACGGGCAGAGTCTTCAAAAACTTAATTTCTATTCTGTGAGGAGTAGGAAAGGGACTTTAATTCTACTTGAAAAAGGCAGGCCGTATCTAGTAAAAGCTCAGGATAGGAAACAGAGAAGCAGGGAGGGTTTCTAGCAAGCAATCTGGAGCTGGACAGCATAATTTAATCGAGCTTCCTGTCTCTCCCATTGATCCCTACTTCCACAGTGTCCTATGGGTGCTATTCCATCTTTACTTCCTCCTTCCAAAATGCTGCCCAGAAGTTCCACATTCTGCATTGCTTAACAAAGTTTTGCATTCAGAACAAAGTATACAAATGAAACAAACTCTTTTATTTCAGTCCGAGGCTTGGGGTTTGGGGGCTGCAGAATCTCGCTTGTTTAATGAAATGTTGTTCTGGTCCTCTCTCAGTGACCTGGTTTGCACAATCAAAATCAGATGGTGGCTTATTTAAATCATGGCGCGTGCTGGAGCGATTTTCATAATCAGTGCCTGGGTGCAGCTTATTGTGTCATCTGAACCTGGGAAGCATGGTTTGTTGGAGGGGGAAACAACTTTGCAATAACCCATAGGTTGTTGTATGATACCACGTGCCCTGTCAAAGAAGCTACAGCCTGTATGAAAAGCATTAGTGCATACTACATGTCCTCAGGAGGATGGTTTACCTAGAAGACTATATGCATGTTTGCCAGTAAAGTCTTGGGGTGCTTAAGAATAGATGATTAAGTTTTATGACCTTGGATATTTCAGAATGGCTTTGTTTATGGAAGTGCATAATTACTTGGCTCCAGCTGGCAAGTCACTGCCACAACTCCTGTCTTGCACTGTGATTTTCATTGTTAATTGTAGGCATGTGGAATTACCGTATTTCTTCTATTCTAAGACACACTTTTTCCCCTAAAGTAACAGCTCTAAAAATTGGGTGCGCCTTAGATTCGATGGCGCCTTAGAATCGAAGAAATGCGGTAATTACATTTGTCGAGTCTGCAGCGGGACAGGCGGGGAAAGAGGGTAGGGGGTGAAGAGCGAGCGAGAGAGAAGGGAGTGGAGAGAGAAGCGGGGGGGGAGAGGGGCAACGTCTCGGAGCATCTCAAACGTTGCCGCCGGGAGCCGGCTGGGAGGGACCCCAGCTCCGGCAGGCCAGCGAGCTTCCAAAGAGCTCGGCCTCGCCTCTGTTAAGGAGATGGGAAGCGGAAGAATCACCTGAGCAGCGCTGGTTGGGCTCGCCCGCCCGCCCACCCCCTCCCGTCCGTGTGAATGGTGCAGACCAGGTTTTGAATGCATGTGTGGCTGTCCGTTCCCAGGCAGGGGACGATTGGTTCCTGCTTCCCATTCATGTAACCTGCCTCTATGCGTGTGCGTGTGGATGCGCGCGCGCGTGTCTGTGTCTCGCTCGCTCCCTGTTCCTCTCCCCCTCCGCTGCGAGTATGTACAGTAAAATTGCTTTGCTGGCTGATTGGAGAAATTTATTTTTTCTTCGAATCAAAGCTTTTTTTCCCTGTTGGTGGCACTGAAATTAGTGTGCGCCTTAGATTCGATGGCGTCTTACAATCGAAGAAATACGGTATGAGTAAAGAAAACTGTTGAACACAGTCTCGTCAAGAGTTGAAAATACACTGCCATACAGTATGATTTCATTTATTCCAGATATCTGGACAATCAAAAATTCAGAGAAATATGTGTTTACATAAGGGACACTGCAAATTCTTAGAACCACCAGCTCTAGACGACAGATGCTTTCATAATAAGTTCTAATTTAATTAATGTCCACCTCTTACTTAGGCTGTTATGTCATGTATACATACCTGGGAATTAGCCCCACTGAACGCAGTGGGATTTATTTCTGAGTGAAGATGCACAGGGACATAGGACATTGTACTATACCAGTGTCCATCTAGCCCAGTATTGCTGACACTGACTGGCAGCAGCTCTGCAGGGTTTCAGGCAGAATTCTGTCCGAGCCCTATCTGGAGATGCCAGGGATCTAAACTGAGACCTTCTGCATGCAAAGCAAGTGTTCTGCCACTGAGCTCCAGTCCTTCCCCAAGACAGTAGGATTATACTTCGTGAACCCTAAAAGCAAAGGACGGTTATGGAGCTACTGCTCTTCTTCCCACCTACATTTAAGTGCCTTTGAGGCTCTTGTGGTAACTGTGTGGTTTAATGCAAGGGGGATAGACAAGAGCAGAAAGACTTTAAAATCAAGTATATATTTCAGCCAGTTTAGTTTTATGTTTGCATTACAGACCCACAGTATGCAAACCTCATTAAGCTATTTTTTTTTTAAATTAAATAAAATTACAATATGGCATATGGCAGAGGTCTGATTTCCCAGGGCTGTGAATTGTCTCTTAAAAGTAACAAGAGAAATAAAATAAGCATCAGTTTCCCTTTTGTGACTGCGAAAAAGAAAAGCTTTAAAATCAGAAGCTGCCTTCCATAATAATAATAATAATAATAATAATAATAATAATAATAATAATTATTTATTTATTTATTTATTTATTTATTTATTTATTTTATTACATTTATATACTGCCCCACAGCCGAAGCTCTCTGGAAAGAACTACAAATGTCTTTGTTTAGGGCATTCTTTCATGTTACACATTCTTTTCTCTGCTTTTCTCTTTTGCAACAGTGATAATCATTTGTGGATAAATAGCACAAGAAGGGCTCGATGGTGATTTAAGTCTCGCTGTAAAAGCTCTCTCTGTTCTTATTGTAGATACAGATTTTGATGAGATGTTAGGTTCTCCAATAAAGATTTATGATGTGTGGTTCCATTAAAGCTCTCTGGCACTAACTAGACTTGCAAGAATGTGAGGGTCTTGTCCCACACACCCCAGCCTAATTGCCAATAAGCCCTCTTCTACACACACACACACACACACACACACACACACCCCTCTCCCTCTCCCTCTCTCCCTCCCTCAACATATCTCTTGTCACCAGATCTACCTTACCCAGCCTGGCAGATATGTGGGGTTACATTCCCATCAGCTCCAGCCATCAGAGCCATTGTACTGACTGGGGATTGTGGGGTTTGTAGTCCCACACATTTGGACATTTCCAGGCTGGGTAAGACTACCCTAGGTTGTTAGCTGGAAGCCAGCGGTTACTGCTAAGATGACCAGACTTGGCTTGGCATTTCAATCCAAATGCAGTTATTTCTTATGGCTGCAATACTATCATTACAGCCTGCTCTTATAAAATGAGAAAACAGGGGATGAGATTTTGTTTCCATCCACTGTGAAATTTCTGTGTAACATTTGGGGCCTCATAGGGTGAGAATATTTGATTATCTCTTTTGGGCTCATTGAGGATGTACATCTGTATGTCCTCTTTATTAAAGAAAGTAAATATTAGCTAAGGCTTTGTGAGGACTGTGTAGGATATGCCACTGAGGATTAGATGGAAGAGCAGCATGTTACATTAAAATGAAAAATCGTCTCCCGGCTGCTAGGCGCTGATAAAGCCAGGTGCTTTTGTTATTAGGTTAGGGCTTAATGTTATGGCCACCATGTTGCATCAGGAGGGTTTTAGTGGCTTAGGATGAAGTGGGTGACATAGGAGCTTATTTGTACGGAGGGAGAGAATGAGAGGTTTGCTTCAGCATTGATGGCAAGAGCACAGTGAACACAACCATGTCCTCATCCTCAGAGATTTCCATATCTCACATTATATTAAATAAAACAAGTGCTCAGTTTGTTTCTGCCACACAGAAAGAAAGATGGATGACCTCATGTTGTAGGGAGGTGGTGAAAGGACGTGCAAAGCATACCCAGCAGCAATAGAAAGAGATGGGCAAATTGGCTTAGCGGGGGTGAAAGAGTGAACTGCAGGGCGGGGGTGTGGGAGGGAAGGGGGCTGAAAGGCATGGAAAAGAGCGGTGAGCAGAGGAACAGGCCTGGCCTGGGGTCAGCAGTCAACACTGTCGAGGGCCCGGCAGGCCAGAAGGGCCGATGTCTTCCTTGCTGCAACTACTGCCATTCTTCTCTGCCCCTCACCTCCCAGCTGGCCCCACTAGCGAAATAAATCACCATGGCAGAACATGCAGGCTCTGTGGCATTCTACTTAAAAAACAAATCAAACCCATTACCTTTTGAGTAGAAGTGCTCAACTGAGACTGACCTGTGCCCTCATTGGCTGAGCACCCCCTCAAAATGTAAGTTTTTTAAAAATATATATTTGAAAAATGTGAGTGTGGCCCGCCTGCAGGCTTGGTCAGGTAGCTGCCATGGCACTTTGCCAGTGGGGGTGGCCAGAGCAGAGGAGAAGGAACTGCTCCCCTCCCTGGTAAACAAAATAAAGAATGGGAGGGAGCTTTTGTGGATGGCTGCGGACATGTGAGAGCTTCTGTGGGCAGGTGGGTGGCTTCTGCAGATGGGTAGGGTGTGTGTGGCAGTAGCAGGTGGGTGAGGTTTCAATGGCAAATGGTGGGTTCAGCAGGAGGGGTTCAGTGGGCACGAAGATGTCTTGTGCAGGCTGGCAGGAGGCTTCAGTGGCAGCACTATGCTAACGGCCCATTGCAATCTGGCATCAGTCCTGAGAACCACACATGGATAGCTAGCCTACATCTCAGTGGGAAGAGAAAAGATGCCTTGGCAACCAAATCTGGGTAGGGGGCTGCCTTCTTCACAACTCCGAATTGGCGTTGCTCTGATTCCAGCCCCCATGGTATCGCCGCTGCAGGGTGGCACTAAATAATCCCCACTGGGGGAGGCAGTGCGGGATTTCCAGCAACTGTTAGGCTCACTGGGCCTGCCCCCTCCCACAGCTTCTGGTGACCAATGGGAGGTCACTTTCCACCCAGAAGCACTGGAGTGAGGACAGATGGGCAAGAGCCACACTGACTTCACTCAGGCAAGAAAAGACGGGGTAAGTCCCCAACTTTTCTGCTGCACATCTTTGGCTCTTTGCCCCAGGATGGCTTCGAATCAGCAGCTGTGTCTTATAACTGACACAGCACGGATTTGGAGCCACCCCGGGGCAAAGTCAATGTTTAGACAGCCCTTGGATGGGAGAGAAGGAGTTACTAGGCTCAGATGTCAGAAAAGGATGAGGCCTAGAGCAGGGATTTTTTAGTGTGCATATGGGGGGGAAATGTGCAGTTGGGAATTTGATAATGTGCAGTTGAAAAAAGTGGTGAAAAAAATAAGACGTGTGTTATGTGTATAGGTTTATTAAGAACTTAACAACAGACAAAGTCAGGGATGGCTTGAAACACAAATTATATAAGGATGCAGGTGAAAGAGCCCTTGATGGTGTGACTGATGTTGTTGGGTCTTGTGACAGTGTTGCCTGAATATATGTGGGGGCAGAGTTGGCACTTGGATCTATTGCATGGTCTGGTCCCTCTGTCTGCCTCTATCCTGTGTACTATTGCTGGTTAGCATCTGCTTCAGGTTGGGAGGTTGTCTGTTAACCAGGACTAGTCTGCCTCCCAAAGCTCATGAGAGAGAAGTGTCTGTGCTGATGATGGGTTGGAGTTCACTGATGATCCATTGCAGTGGTTTCAATTGGGGGCTGTAGGTGACAACCAGTGGTGTACTTCTCTTGGTCTCTCGTTCTTCCTGGGTATCTGTATGGCCCTGTCAATCTGTCTTTAAGTTTAAGGTGTTACTAGTGTTGGTGATAATCTGTCCAGTCATGAAAGAGAAATAATGTGTTTGGCTTAGGCGTGTGTGTGTGTGTGTGTGTGTGTGAGAGAGAGAGAGAGAGAGAGAGACAGGGCATTTGTGTAGTTGGAAACTTTGCTTTTAAAAAAAACCTGGCCTAGAGAACCTGCCAGTATTTTAACTGTGTGCTTATGCCTGTCCAATTTTGGTCTTCCATGCCACTTCTTAAAACTTGCAACTCTGCGTTGTTTGTTCACTTGGCCAGTCGGGATGTGTTTTACTAAATTCATCCTTCCAGCCTCCTGTTCTTTGCTTGAGTCAGTAATATCAATGATGTGGTCCACTCATTGTTATTAACATATTGCTTTGCTAGATTGCATTTGTGGTTCTTTCTAGCTCCTGTGATTCTATACAATTCTCTGAAGGCTTCTATTGAAGGCTTTCAAATTTACTTTTTAAATAAAATATTTGTATTTATTATTAAACCCTGGGAGATGAAATAATGGCAGTCACATAGCTTTTCTTCCAAGCCATTATTCTCTGCTAGTTGGTCATCAAGGTTTGATCCCCCATTTTGGAGCAATCAGGCACCAGCGTTCACTGCATATAAATAGAGGTTTTCTACCTAAAATGCCCACAAACCTGTTTTATGCCAGTGGTGTTTTTAATTGCTTGGGCTGAGAATATTGGGTTTACAGAGTTCATCCATTTCATCATCCATTTCCTACTGAAAAGGAGGATTGCTCGGGACGTACTGCTTTGACACTGCAGCCTCCCCCACTTCCCAAGTAAGACTTGCAACAGAGTTCTTCCCTATAAGAAGCACATCAGCACCAAGAAGGGAGTTTATCCTAGAGTTGCTATCCAAGGTGCTGAAGTCATTTTGGCAATAGGGTTGGACAGCTCCTTTAGAGTTCTGACTGGTTTTGACTAAAACCCAGAGTGGATTCACCAACCCACTGACATAGGAGCCACTAACCTTTGCTGGAGTGCACCTTACAAAAGACCCAACATTCCCTTATTGTTGTATATTGTAGGACATGATGGGTAGTTGTGAGCAAACTACATTTCCAGGGAAGCTTATTACACAACATCTCATTCAGGAACACCTCATAAGCTTCTACAAAGGGTTCCCAGTTTTGGAAGCTACCACCCTAAAGGCATGGTAGATGGCCCATTAACATAGGAGCCATCAGCCCCCACTGGTGTGCTCTCTGTTCACACAAGGGAACAATAGAGCCCCTTAGGCCTGGCTGGTGCTCCATGCGAGCTGGCTGTATATACCCTGGAGCATGCCCCACTCCAAAATCCTCTGCAACAGTCAAGGGGGGGCATGGCAGATGAGTTGCTATGAAAGAATTTCCTGAAGGAAGTAAGTTTGGAAAACCACAGATTTCACATGAGCAGGTGCAGGGGTCCTGTACTTTTTGACGGTTGAGCAGAAGGAGAAATGGTGCAAGGGCTACTTATCATGCCACAGTGCTTTTGAGATGAGAAGTGCAGTTGCTGCCGACCTTCCTTTGGGTTGAATCCAGAAACTTGTTCCGCATGTGGAAGGATACTTGCCCCACCACACAGACCCCACTCCGGCCTTCCCTGCTCACCCTCCAGATCTCCTCTGGATGCACAGGGGAGGGGGGGTAAGAGGACGTAGAAGTCCCACTCTGCCAACAGGGAACAAGGTTTCTGGATCTTGCCCTTCTTCTCTGTGGTGTCATTTACTGGATCTGGGTGTTCTGTCTTCTTTAAATGCCATCAACTTTGCCTTCCTGTTAGTTGGCAAAGCTTCAGAGGAAGGATTTTTTTCAGAATCACAGCAGGGATGGAAAGGGTTAAACTCCTTCTCCATGGCTGCCCTGATCCACTTCGTTATGCCCCTCTGAGGCTATTTGCATTTTTAAAACTGCGTGTTTCATGCAAATGCACGATTAAGGTGACATGTAGTTTGGCCCCAGTCTTAGATGAGCTGACAGAATCGTTTGCTTCTTGTACACCTCGTTGTTCCATTGTGGAGATATCCTGCTACAAGAATGGAGAGAGGCTGGCTGTTAATTTGTAGAGGCATTAAAGCTCACATCTGTCTGAAAAGCCAACCCATTGACCTAGAAGCGCTGGTTCCTATTCCCCTATTTTGGGAGATGGGTGGTGACCACTCATTAGTTACAGAGAAGGTATATAAGTAGCACAAGCCCAAAGATGGCAAGAGCGATTTTTGGTGACTGTGTAATTGGAGCTATGGAATAAGACGACTACAAGATATGTGTATGTGTTTAATGCAGAGTTGCATCTCACTGGGTTTGATGACAATAAAAACTGGTCGATGTAGGATAATTATGCAGAGCCCTCAGTCTTGTGCATGGTGATGAGAGGTTGAAGACTTCTTTATTTTAGAGCTGTTTGGAGATTTTATTTATTTATATATTTATTTTACATTTGTATACTAACCAGTAGCCAAAGCTGTGTCTTTGAAACAAGATACAGACAACCCCAAAAGTGTGATGGATGCAGAGTAGATGATGTGACTACTGTATCTTTCATTAATCCAAGTATATAAGTGAATTTTGACAGGTGTGGCTTTTCCCAACTTTGTCCTAGAGACATATGACAGCTGTGTGACCTGCCAAAATGTCTTCTTCAACTCAGATATGGAAGGTACAGAAGCTCAGTTCTCTATTCTGGTCACCCCTTCACCAACCTGATGCTCTCCATATGTTTAACTTCTCATCAGTTGCAGCTAGCATGGACAATAGTCAGGAAATCTGGGAGTTATAGTCCAAAACATCTGGAAGAGACCAGGTTGGAAAAGGCTGCCTTATACCAGATCTCATGACAGATTAGATTCTGCTGGCTGAATAATGTCTTGTGACACATTTCAAATCTTACATCTGTTGACCTTGAAAGACATAGTATGCTAGGGTGACCATATGAAAAGGAGGACAGGGCTCCTGTATCTTTAACAGTTGCATAGAAAAGGGAATTTCAGCAGGTGTCATTTGTATGCATGTCACACCTGGTGAAATTTCTTCTTCATCACCACAGTTAAAGCTGCAGGAGCTATACTGCAGCTATACTGTGACCAGATTTAAAAGAGGGCAGGGCACCTGCAGCTTTAACTGTTGTGATGAAGAGGAAATTTCCCCAGGTTCTCCATATATACAAATGACACCTGCTGAAATGCCCTTTTCAATACAACTGTTAAAGATACAGGAGCCCTGTCCTCCTTTTCATATGGTCACCCTATAGTATGCTAGCTCTTTTTCTTCTGGTCATTGAACTAGTTACTTATAATGTACCATTACTAGTTCTTGAGTAGGAGAGAGAGAGAGAGAGAGTTGTGGCGGTGTTTTAAAACCACATATTCTCCAAAATTCTCAATAACAATTTTTTCTACAGCCAAACTGTCACCCAGGAATGAGTGATATACTCAATTCTCCTATGAAATACTTTTTAAAAACTTGAGATACCATGAGATTTAGACACTATGTTATTGAGAAGCCCCTAAATTTTAGGGTGTTTTTTCTTCTTCTCATGATTATTGGGGATTACTTTGGCTTTAGCAAGGAAGACAAGACCAATAGAAAGAACTGTACCAAGTCAAGACAGGTGGGATTGAGGATGACATGTTCTGTATCATTAACAGTTGTATTGAAAAGTGAATTTCAGCAGGTGTCATTTGTATATATGAAGAACCTGGTGAAATTTCCTCTACATCACCACAGTTAAAGCTGCAGGTGCCTTACCCTCTTTTAAATATGGTCACTCTAGTATAGCTCCTGCAGCTTTAACTGCTGTGATGAAGAGGGAATTTCACCAGGTTCTCTGTATATACAAATGACACCTGCTGAAATTCCCTTTTCTATGCCACTGTTAAAGATACAGGAGCCCTGTCCTCCTTTTCATGTGGTCACCCTAGTCTTGTAGCCTTGTGACAGTGCACACCCACCTTCTCTTTCTAGCACATTGTGTCCTGGATAGTGTGGTGCCAGCCCCTTGGCCTTCCTTTATTTCTCTCCTTAAATCAAAGGAACCCAACTACAGGGTGGGTCATCAGAATGCTGCACCCTGACTCTGTGACTCACTGACCCTTTCTGGCCTCACAGCAGCCAGCCCACCACCCTATATTTTCCCTACTCCTTCACCCGTGCCACATTGAACACTGTACCCGATCTTAGATACTCTAAGAATCCACTCCAATTTATGAAACAGAAAGAACTTTTAATTAACAATAAGTACGGTGATGCAGTTACAAAGCTTATGGTTTCATCAGGTTCAAGTGCTTGTTTGTTTCATACAGTTTCATTTGCAATGCTGGCTACTCTACCCGTCTAAGCTACACTTTCTCCTCCCAATCCCTCTGTTCCCCCCCAAATAAAAGCCGTTGTTCCTACACTCTCACCAGACCTTTCACAGACAAACCCCAGATCTTCACTTCGGCAGACCCTAACTCTCCCACATACAATTCTACTGCTTCCCTTAACTCTTCCCCCTCACTACTAACAACCAATCCAGACCTTTGAACCACCAGCCAATCAGCATTCACTTCACATTCTCTCCACTCTCTCCCACTAGATTTAACTACTTACCAACTTGCATTTGCAGTCCACACAGCACTTACATCTTAAAGGCCAACTACAATTCAAACATCGCAAATCCTTACTTTATATAAATTGGCAACAAACAGTAAAGCATCACAGATAGCATAATCTGATGATCTGTGGGGAGATGGTGGGCGTATGGCTCTGTGCTTGGCCAGGGGGTAGGACAAGATGACTCCCAGCTTTAGGGTGAGACCAAAATAGCCTCAACCCACCTACTCAACCTGCTGAATTGGGACTTAAGATCTTAATGTGCCACACATTTTGGAGATTGAAGTGTGTGTGTCTTTAATCTCTAGACACGCTGCTCATTCCTTGCTTTTACATTGCTTCTCACATGTCGCACATAAGGGGGTGCATAACTATATGGCCAGATCAGAGGCAGTGAAATAGATTGTGTATCCATGGCAACTCCATGTTATTAGTCAAAGATGCATACACATTTCACAGGGGTGGGAGCCAGCTTCCTTTCCCTTTGTAATCTGCATTTGCTCCAGGCATGTTGCAGGGTACAGGACAAGAAAGATAACATTTGATCTGTTTCTGCCTAACAAAGGCATAATTCTCAGCTGCAATGGTTTTTTAAATGCTGCTAGTTCCTGCCAGTTCATGCTTCTTAGCCCCCCTCCTTTCTCCTCCACTGCTATCTATCTGACTCCTGCCCCATCCCAGGTTTTCATTTCCAGCCCTTCACATCTCCCACATTCTTGTTTTGCCACTATTCCTGTTCTGCTCCAGGAACACTGATGGTGGCACATAAAAGGTCTGTTAGCAGTAGTTTGTGGCAAAGGTCTAAACAGTGTCCCCTGCTGCTTGACAAGAAGTTTTGCTCTCTTCTTCCTATAACAGCAAACACAGTATGGGCCTCCCAGAATTAAACAAGAGAGCCAACACTCATGTATGCATGGAAATCAGAAACGTGTGGGAAGTAACAAAGTTGCGTACATGCAGAACGGAGGGGCCACTGAAACTGGAATAATCTTATGAACAGAATTGCATTTAAGCTAAACATAATAATTGCAATAAACCCTGGTCTTCAAGCAATACATGAGCTTCGGCTATTAGGCGGTATAAAAATGAAATAAATAAAAATAATAAATAAATAAATAATACATTCAGTGCCCAAGTAAGAACTTTCACAACTCTTCCTTCTAAACTTTGGTACAGATGGGCCAATCTGAATGCCCGTAGGAAGTTGGTTACATTGGGAACAGATTATAGTGGGGAAAACTTTGCACTGAATACCATGTAACTGTGTCCTTTGAATAGATGGAGTCCTGCACAAGTCCCCTATTATAACACATTAGCCTCCAGATTTCCAAATGGATCCAAGATTTACTGTCATAAATGACACCCATAATAATAGTTTGCATAGCATGTGCACACAAAAAAGGACACCCGGGACATATACTAGGGTGACCAACTGTCAGGATTTCCCCGGATTTGTCCTGGTTTTTGTTCTTTCCATGGTGTCAGGGGGGATTTTCTATAATTTTCAATTATGTCCTGGAATGACACACGTTCCCCTTTAAGGCTGCCATTAGCATGGCAGGAGGGAATGACATGCTTTCTTGAGGCACATCATTCCCCCACCCCGAGCTCCAATTGAGGTCTTAAAGGGGAAAGTGGGTCATTCATGGAAATTATAGAAAAGGCCCCAATTGGAGTGGATGGTGGTGGTGCAGAATGAAATCCTTTCCCCTCCTCCACTCCAATCGGGTTCTTTAAGGTGGCGGAGGAATAGCGTACTTTCTGCAGGGCTCAGAAAGCTGCTTCCACACACACACACTAGGTGTCCTCTTTTTTGGTTTCCCAAATATGGTCACCCTAACATATACACACAATATCCCAGACAAGTTGGGGATTTTTCCATTTCTCCCCATATCCCACACATACCCTTCTTTTGTTAGATAGGAAAAAAAAAGACTCTCTTTGCACAAATTTTGACTGCTGCAATGATTGTGTGATGTCATGAAAGGAGAGCTGAATAAATAATATTGTACTCGCCTAGAGTGGACATTCTGTTGCAATGATTATAGATACACTGATATTTTGGAGGCCATTAAATCTTTGGCCTCACTGCAACTGGGATGTGTGCGTGACAGGTGCTGCTGTTGAGGTCCTAAATTCCATAAGCTGCCTTGGATCCCCAAGCTAACCAAACTTCCTTGTGGACTTTCTGCTATTTAATTCATCAGGGCTCTGTACACGTATCAAGCCATTGGTTTGGGAGTTATATGCAGCTTCCAGACTATAGAACGGCAAATAGGTAACTTGTTGTCGCCATTGCCAACAAATGATTCATTGTTTAATCAAAGGCTCATTATAATGACATCCAATAAAGATAAAACAAAAGTAGTTTCCTTCAGGGGACTTTAGCAATACATATTAATATAAATGGATTTCTTGTCAATTCACAACATTTATTTCTGCAGTCTTTCTCCTCAGCTTCTATGCTGCCTCTGCAAATTTTGTTACTCTCTGTTTCCCTTGGTTGTGCAATAGATATTCTGTTTCATGCTGATCACTGAAATTTGGCATACAGATCAACAGTTCAGATACACATTATCTTCTAGGCATAGCACTGATGGAACAACATAATGGTCACTTGTGTGATGGCATCTTATGGCGGCACCTCTGGAGAAACTGGTGTAGTTTGAGATCTTAATGCAGAAAGGGCTGTATGAAGGGAGCTAGAGGTTAGATCATGAAAGCAATCTAATGCATGTGTAGGTAGCTTGTTACAAATTTCGTTTCTGATTTACACAATGGGATGCTGGGGGGTGATATTTATTTTGACATGCGAATTCAGCAACAAAGAAACATGTTGTTTGAAAGAAACGAATGGTCCATCTTCCCAGTCCCACAACCTCTTTTAAAGCATCCCAATGGAATCTGTTCAGATATTTTCCACCTTCACATTATTCCTGGCAGGTTATTCCTTCTATATCTGCTTATAGTTAGAAAGCTTCCCTAACCTTCACATTGAATCTCCCTTCTTGCAGTGTAAATCCACTCCATTGTTTGAACAATGAAAGATGAAAATTCATAGGACAAGTGGTTGACGTGGCCTCAGAGATTTTCTGGGAAGCTTAACTATGCTATTGTTACTGTGTCCTCTCCTTTACTCACCAGAAAGCTGCCTCAAGCTTCCCCCAAGCTGAGACAAGGACTGAATTCACGATGTCTAAAAGTGCACTTTCGCAACTGAAATCAATGGGATGGTATATTTAGGATGAAGGAACCAACCTCTGTTGCATTCTAAAGAACGGTTTACTCAATACTGAAGTTGTACCCAAACAACCTATGTGAAATGTAAAAATATTTATGTTCCTTATATGTATTGTGTGTGTGCTTGCTGTATTATATGCTGTAACCCAGTTTTCCCTAATCCCATGCCTTCCAGATGTCTTGGACTTCAACTCCCAGCATCGCCCCAGAGCTGTGTGGAGCATGCTGGGAGTTGTAGTCAGACACATGCAGAGGGCACCAGGTTGGGGAAGGCTTCTGTAACCCCTAAAACTGTGACACCAGTGTTACAAATTATTTTCCTGTACAGTCTTGATTTTAATTTGTTCTCTTTAGCTATGTACTTTTTTAAGGTGTCCTAAGTGTGACTTTTATAAGGTCTCCTTCCTGCAAGGGAATACTCTTTGTTGTAAAATTCTCTGTAGACAATGGAAGTGCAAAGCTGGCTGGGGAAAAGATTGTGAATGATCTACATCCATTTTAAAACAGATTCTGTTTGTCCAATAAAGTGGTGTGAATCAGAGTCACTTTTCTCTATTATTAGAAAGGATGTTTTAACAAGATCACCTGAATTTTACTCTCAAAAAGTGATGTATTGCTAGGTACTGAAATAGTGTGTTCCTATTTATTTTATTACATCTAGTGACATCTACAGAACAACACTCAGGGATGGGTTAACCATTGCAGTAAATGAAGTTATTGCATAGATTCCCTCCCCTAATGCAACTGGTATGAAAAAATGTTTCAGAAGAATACTATAAATCTATCATGCCCAAAAGGACTTACCAGATGAACTGGTAATTGTGCCATGAAATTTTATAGAGCTTCTCTACAAAAGACTTTTATTGTGCCCTTGTGATTGGTCACTCACAGAAGTTTGTGGGACCTTTACATGATGTTGTCAACCTCCAGGGCCTCTCCCGTGCTTTATGACCATTATCCTAGCTTTTTTTAAGACCGGGGAGAGTGCAGCATTTTCTGTAGCACTTTAACGGCGTCTATAATTGTGCTATACCACAGCGCCGTCTAGTGGCTGAGAAATATGAGAACCCCTGAAATGAGAAATATGAAACCCCTGAAAAATAGCCCATGTCAGCCTATGTAAAGGACCGATCTGAATCCCCACAAAGAATCCGGAAGCAGAAGCCCCATAGAGCTGTGGGATAAAACCCTGGTGTAGAGAAACCTATAGGCAGCTGCCTATTCCCCCCACCCCCGCATTATGCATCTGATAAAGTTTGCAAGCTCATGCTAGAATCTTCAGAGAAGCACATTTTCTTCCTGCCTGTCCATCCCCTGCCCCTACACTTTTGTTTGAGCCATTTGAGGACAGAGTATGAACTTCTCAGGCTCTTGGCATCTTTGAACTGAATTCATTGCAATGCAGAAATGCATAATGCAGGCTGTTTTTGTTGTGAATTACGCAACAAAGATGTCGATAACCATTTCAACTGTACAGTGGAGGAATGGTTTTATAAAAGTTTGGGGGCAAGGACCATGAGACAAAACTTGTTGTGTAATGTCATCTAACGCTCTCCAGTTTGGGACTGCTTGATGATTTCGTTCTGAAATCTGTTCATAAAAATACCGACCCTGGACTCTGCAGTGTCTAAGCCCTGGGGGAAATAGTTGTACAAACACAAAAAACTGTTCAGAATTTAACAGGTGCCCAAGAATATCCATGGAGAAGGAAAAGATGAAATAGCTTTATAATCCCTTTTTATTAGTAATGCTAGAAGCTGTTTGTCTGAAAGCACCCTTTGCTCATGTGTGAAAAATGAAATCAAAGTATTAAGCATGAAACTGTTGTTGTGTGTTGAAAATAAGACCAACACAATTACATCTTAATACTCCACATTAATCCAGAACATCACTGGTTCCGTACACATAGGCTATGTGACTATAATCTGTGCACATGCCTAAATATTTATGAAAATTTCCCCTTTAGATGGTGTGACTTACAGGTTAAAATAAGCAATTTGGAAATTTAGTTTGAAAGTTTTGAAAGATGAAATGACAAGTACACACATGTTATTTAGCCCAATTTTTCTTCTTAAAATTTGTGCATGGACTCTCCAAAATGCTATTGGAACTTGGAAGAAATTAAAGAACAGATTGAGGTTCTGCGAGTGCATCTACTGAGAGCACAATTCTCAGGAAAAAAATTCAATGCACAGTTACTCCATTGAATTGTGGCTATAGTCTATGTCATGGATTGGAATCCAAAAGGCCTGGCAGTGGGAGAAAGTACTTGTGAACCTTCTCTGGGCAGCTAGTTGGGAGAAGGCCTTTTCAGAATGGCAGCCTGGTTTTGGGAATGAGCTTCCTAGAGATGCTTGACTTGCACCTACATTGCAATCTTTTCAGTGCCAGGTGAACACCTTAGGGTGACCATAAGAAAAGGAGGACAGGGTTCCTGAATCTTTAACAGTTGCATAGAAAAGAACATTTCTGCAGGTGCCATTTCTATATGTGGAGAACCTGGTGAAATTCCCTCTTCATCACAACAGTTAAAGGTGCAGGAGCTATACTAGTGTGACCAGATTTAAAAGAGGGCAGGGCACCTGCATCTTTAACTGTTGTTAAAGCTGCAGGAAATTTCACCAGGTACCCCATCTATACAAATGACACCTGCTGAAATTTCCTTTTCAATAAAACTGGTAAAGATACAGGAGCCCTGTCCTCCTTTTCATATGGTCACCCTAGAATACCTTTTTATTTTCCTAGGCTTTTGTTCTTCAGTTTTGTTTTTAAATGTGTTGTGTTTTCAGATCTTTCCCTCCTGTTGGTTTTTACTCTGGTTTTATTTTGTTTTGAACTTTTAAAGGGTTTAGATTACATTTTATCATGTATTTTAGGTATTTAATTTTTGTATACCACCCAGAGAGCTTTGGCTATTGGGTGGTATAGAAATGCATCGAAATTAATAAAACCTCAGCAAACACTCTGGATGTTCTACATGAGCAAGCAACATGAAGATTGTAATTTATAATAGTTTGTATATGAAAAGCATTCACTGGAAATTTAATCTGCAGGAAAGTAACACTATTAGTATGTGTGCACTAGAAGGAGACATGAGTTGGTAGCGAATAAAGGTAGAGGGGTTTTATACTGCTATAAAAGAAATTGGCCTATGCTAAATTATTAAAGTTCTGATAATGAAGTCAGTTCACTGTAGCAATTATTATGAGATGTACTGAAGTGAACAAAACTGTTTAAAGTGAAAGTGCTAATCTCAAGCATTTAAATGTGGCTTTATGCCAGGGACATGCTATGGTATTCCCGCCACCATTCTAGTGAGAATTCTCTTCTAAGGCCTTTCTCACCCCCAGCAGGAAGCCCTTTTTCTCTCACACACTTGGTTTTGCTGTCACTAGGACCTTTAAAGCTCAGGCCCAATCCTTACTCTGTCCTCTCTCTGTGAGAACACACAGGCTTTATGCTTTAACCTTATATTCTCCCTTTATTACACCCCCCCCTTATGCAGCCACATCTCCACAGGAGATGTAGGATTTTATAAACAAAGAAACCTTTATTAATTACAGTAAATTAGTCGTTCAATAATAAATGTGTAACTCTTAAATGGCTCTACAAATATTGGTTCTCTCATACATAATACTCCAAAATCACTCTCTCAAATAATCTTTGCACAATCACCGCAGACTTTCTCTCAATTCTCAATCCTAAAATCTTAATTCTGATCTAAGACCAACCTCAACTCATCTCATTTTGTCCCTGTCTCTAAATCTACCTCTGTTCCAAACCACCTACAGCAAAACTAAGCTAAGAGAAAGATTTTGAAGGAAAACCGCCACTGCCCGTATTGCTAAGGCAGTAGCCTCTTCCCCCACATGGGTGGTAAATTCTCCAACTCCCTGAAAACAAGGAAATTGCAGTCCCAGGGTTGATGCTGAAAGGGGCTGCAAAATCACTCAATGGGGCTCTTTTCCACAGAGCTGCGCATAGGATTATTTATTTATTTAGAATATTTATATACCGCTCCCCATTGAAAAATTTCGGAGCGGTGTACAAGGTAAAAATGAAAATAAAAACAGAATAAAACAGTTAAAACAAAATTTAAAAAGAAGCAAAAAACAACAACACAGAAATCCAAGGCTGCATGTTAAAGAAAGGCTTCTGGGAATAAAGATGTTTTCAGGAGGCGCCGAAAGGAGTACAAGGTTGGAGCCTGTCTGACCTCCAGAGGCAGGGAATTCCACAGGAGGGGCGCCGCCACGCTGAAGGCTCTTCCCCTGGTGGATTCCAATCGGAGGATGGATCTAGGTGGAACCACCAGGAGCAGGCCCTCGGATGACCTCAGTGACCGGGCAGGTTGGTAAGGGAGAAGGCGCTCTCTCAGGTATCCTGGTCCCAAGTTAGGATTGCATTGCAGTGCTGCAATTCTATGGACAACTACAGAGATTAATGGAGGTATTCTGCAGGAAATGGTTGGAAAAGTACAGCCCTAGCAGCAACCTTTAAAGCACCTGCCCTAACTGAACCAGAGCAAACCAAAACTATTTTCCCCTCTGCTGATAAAATAATCTCTTTGTATTGGAATCCTAACACCTCCTTCTTATCACCATTTGTTTCCTGTGTCATACAAAAGCTACCAGTCCCTGTCCAGCATCATATCATCAGGAAGAGGTGCTTGTTAAGTAAAACACTGGAGAAAGTGAATTTCATTTCCTCTGAGATAGGATCAACCGTTTGTATTAACACAAGTGTCTACTAGAATATCTGTGACCTCATTCAAGAGATTGCTTCCATGAAATCTGATGGCTGTGAATGAAACCTAACAGGACAGGTACTTCTTTGCTTGGATCAATATATTTTAAGCCTTTATGATGCAGAAACCGCTGTGAACAGTACACGGACACTTGCTAGTTACAACAGCCTGCCTTTGGCAACAGCAAAATGGCTTTCAATCTATTCATATATACCGATTTTGGTGGGTGAGGGTCATTAAGGATAATGGATGTTTGTCCTTTGGAAACTATGGGAATAGACAGAGATAAGCTTGTGGTTCTCACAATGTGGTTTTTAAATAATCGAACAGCTGAGGATTGGTGCAAAGCAGTTGCCTTAATAGTCCTGTGGAAAGCCTTCTTCTGAAGGCTAGCAAACACTGACATTTTGTTCATGCTCAGAAATGTCAAGATTGCATAAACAAAGAAAGATGCCTTCACATCTGTAACATTTGCCATTTCTGATCCAGTTTGTTTGAACATATAACTTGTTGTATTTATATTTTATCTTATTAGTGCATGCCGACCAATACAAAGTTTCTTGAACACTTCCATATCCATGCTCTTAGTTCCCCATTTAGTTTTCCAACTGCCTCCTCCCCTTCAACATTGCCTTTACAGTTTAAACCATTCATAAATATACTTCTTTATTCAGGACTTTTGGATCTTGATCCTAAACCTTTATGTACTACCACATCATTTGAATATACTAAACAGCTTCAGGGAAAGAAGAGAGTCAGTGATGTAGTGGCTAGAGTGGTGGACTGGAAGTTGGGAGACCTGGGTTCTAGTCCCCACTCAGCCAAGAAGCTCACTGGGTGACTTGAGGCCAGTCACAGACTCTCAGGCCTTAGCTAGACCTAAGTTTTATCCTGGGATTGTCCCGGGGTCGTCCCCGCCTGCTCCTGGGATACCCTGTGTGTCATTTACATGAACAGGGATGACCCCGGGACGATCCCGGGATAAACTTTAGGTCTAGCTAAGGCCTCAATCCGACATACCTCACAGGGTTGTTGTGAGGATCAAATGGAGAAGAGGATGATTATGTACTTTGCTTTGGGTTCCTTGTAGGAAAAAAAAGCAGGATATAGATGCAATAAGTAATAATAATAGAGCAAGGCTATTAAATTCTCTATCAATTTTAGGATATTGTGTTGAGTACTCTCTATTTGTTGAGTAATTTTCGAAGACACGTTTATCTTGCATTTTTAGACTGAAGAATTGTGATCATATCGCCACCTAGTGGGATAGCTGAGTAAATGAGGGTACTTCACACCACACATAAATAAATGTTATGGAGTTCACTATTACAAAGTGTAGTAATGGCCACCAGCTGTAACAGAGGATCAGACATATTTATGGAGGTGAGGAAGAATCCACCAACTGCTATTGGCCATCTTTGGAGGCAGTAAGACAATGAATACTGAGGAGCAATAGCGGGGGAAGATTATTGCTTTCATGCCCTTCCTGCAGCTTTTCTCTAGGGCCGGGAGGGGAGGGGGCAATGTCCATCAATGACAAGAACCAATGAACCGGAGGGGGAGGGGGAGGGGGCCAGCTTGGGTGGGGTGGGGTGGACTGGGAGAGCAAACAAGCAAAAGGAGATTTCACCGGTACAGTGGTCATACCACAAACATACTTTAAAGGGGTCATTAGCTTGATGTGTAATGAAATGGTGTGGAAATCGCAGCGGCAAACCAGGAAGGAAAAAAGTAGGGGTGATGGAGTCCCAGATCTACACCAATCATTACAATCCCATCATGGTAACGCTATATCCCTCTTGCACAATTATACCTCGTAAGACACACATTGACATTTGTTGTGGTAGTTTGGATAATGTGGAATAAAAAGCAGGAAATAACACTATGAAAAAGCTTTATGGGATGTGTAATGTGCCATAACAGTTATCAGTGCACTTCAATACCGCTATAAAATAGTAGTGTAGATCTAGCCTTGGGAACTGGGGTATATAGGAAGCTGCCTTATACTGAGTGAGACTATTTCTCTATCTGGTCTAGTGTTGTCTCCTCTGCTGGCAGCAAACCCCAGGGTCTCATTCAGACACAGAGCTTTCACATTGCCCAATACTTACTTAATCCTTATAGGGCCCAATCCTATGCCTCTTTAGATAGAAAAAAAAAGTCCTACAACTCCTTTCGCTGGGGAATGGTGGGAACTGTAAGGTGTTTTTTTCCTGTCTAAAGATGTATAAGAGTGTGCTCTTAAGTAGAGATGCCAAGGATTGAACCTCGGGTCTTCTCAGTAGCGGAGTACTGAACTATGTTCTCTTCATAGCCATAACATAAATCTGGCTTATGTTCATATCAAAGAGAAAGTAAACATAGCCAACAGGGGCCACTGAGAAAGTCTCTACCACTACATGGATGAAACGTGTATCAGAGCATTTACACTCTATTTGGAGGCACCCCTTAGGAACCCCCACACATACCAGATATAACGTAACCTGAACTTTCTGCCAAAGTGACGGAAGGAGGCTTTTAGGACGTTTGTAAACATCTTTGGGGCAAGGACCTGTCCATTTTTGACTGGATAACCAAGAAACACAAGAATTTCCAGAGCGGTGGCCGTGTTAGTCTGTTGCAGCACCTTAAAGACCAGCAAATTTTTATTTCGGCATAAGCTTTTGCAGATGTAAGGCACTGGGGACGAATACTAACATCAACAAAGGTTGGGAAAGGAACGTGCTCTTTTCTCGCACCAGAGAGAGCGGCCGGGGGGGGGGGGGGGAATGTATCGAAGCACCAGTTCTGCCCTACATAAAAATGGCACGGGGGGGGGGGGAAGTATGACACCAAGGCCGGAACTGCGCTGCCCTTCTCAAAGATGGCGGAGGTGACACGTCAAAGGGAGGGCGGAGGTGGAGGCGGGACGGCCTGTTCCGGGTGACAGGCCGGCGGCAGCGGCGATGGCGGCGAAGGGAGCCGAGGCGGCGGCTTTGGACGCCCTAAAGCGGGGCGGCCCGGGGGCGGCGGAGGCGCTCTTCGAGGCTCACACGGCGACGGAGCTGCGATCCGTGGAGCGGCAGCTGCGCGCGGGTATCGAGGAGAAGCGCGAGGAGCTCCGGCTGATGGTCGGCGAGCGCTACCGGGACCTCATCGAGGCGGCCGACACCATCGCCGAGATGCGCCTCAGCGCCGAGCACCTCCTCGAGGCCGTGCGCGGGCTGCAGCAGCGGCGGGCGCGAGGGCGAGCCGGTGGGGCCGCTCACAACGGCCAGCACGCCCCGGGGAGGCCGGCGCGCCAGGTGGGCCTTGCTGAGGGGGTCGAGGGCCGGGGGCCGGGAAAGGGCCGCCTGCCCCCTGCGTGGGTTTCTTTGCCACACGCCCCCAGCGCCCTTTGCTGCTTGAGCGACCCGAAAGCAGAAAGCGCCCCGTCTCGCTGCATCTTCTGCACGGTGGGAAGGTGATTCACCTGTTGCACTTAGGGCTGCCTCTGCCTTGCAGCCGTTGACGCAGAGCAACTGGTATTCCTCTAAATATTATAATAATAATAATAATAATAATAATAATAATAATAATAATAATAATAATAATAATAATAATAATATATGGAAAGGAACGACAAACGGAGAGTAAATGGGGAACGGGGGGGCCAGGAGGTAGTATCTGGAAATAAATTGTAGGCCATGAAAGCTTGTGCCATATTATTATTATTATTATTATTATTATTATTATTTATTTATTTATATAGCACCATCAATGTACATGGTGCTGTACAGAGTAAAACAGTAAATAGCAAGGCCCTGCCGCATAGGCTTACATTCTAATAAAATCATAATAAAACAATAAGGAGGGGAAGAGAATGCACCAAACAGGCACAGGGTAGGGTAAAACTAGCAGTTAGTCTTCTAAAGTGCAATAAGATTCCTGGTTGGTTTTTGCAGCAACTGCCTAGCAGGGCTACCCGCTCTGGAGAGTTTCCTGAGGTGCAGGAGTCTTTGGTGGTGGATACTCAGGGGTACTTCTGAAAGTGTTGGCTTTGGGAGTTGATGCAAGGGAAGAGGATCAAGCATCCAGTGGTTGTCCCTGTCGGTTCTAACAGTCTCTCCAACTCCTTAAGCTCAGGCCTGCCAGAAAGCATTCTTTTTCTCATCCAGTAACGTTTTGAGCTTCACAGACAAGATGAAATGCCACAGGTACTTCCAGACAGAGGGCTTCTAGCACTACCATTTAGAAGCCATTGTACAGCTATTACCGGATATTCTGCAGTTTGGAAAAAAAAAAAAGGCAAGAAGTGGTGGGAAAACATCGGAGGGTTATGAGTGGAAGACATCGTTGTGTGGACCGACCCCCTCCTCCCCCATAAAATTCCATTAATGATGCAAGGTGATAGCAGGATAAAAGCCTTGTCTTGAAGCAACGAGCTTTGGATGGATTTATTAATCCAGAATAGCTCGCCCCAGCCTAATAGTTCACTACTGTTGATTAAGAAGTGGCCTACCCGTCAGAATGTATTGAAGCAGAAAAAGATACCCATCATTATGGGTAAAGAAGTGTGTTAAAAGATCAGCAAATGATTTGGGATCACACAGTGCTGTTAAATGTTTAAAGTAAAAAGTGGTTCTTCGACTGCTTTGTAAAAGAAGGGTATAATCAAGAGTGAGAGTTAAACTGTATTAAATGTTATTGTGTGTGCACTCTCATTACTGGGCACTCATGGATTTCCGCGGGTCCCTCTCACAAAGTCATCTGCCTCCCACATGCCTCTCACCCCTTCTAGCCTTCTTCACGTCACAAAAAAACCCACCCTAGTAAGTCTGACTTATTTTTAAAAGATGGAACTTGCTGCTATCTCCTGCTCTGTGCAGGAGAAGCAGCGCAATCAAAATGGCCCATTGCCATTTTGGCAATCAAAATGGTCACATGCATTGCCAAAATGGCAATCAAAATGGTCACGTGCAAGTTGTTTACTTCCATTTTCAAAAGAGGAAGTAATGAGGGACAAACACATGGGCGGAGAAACGATGGTAAGCAAACATGATTTCCCCCGTGTGATGACACTCTATACCTTATTTTCCCTGTTTAATAGCCTTTCCTATCATTAGTCATCCTTCGTCTTAGTCAAGCATGGCCACTGTGAAGTTTTTTCTCTTGCCTTAGATTTCTAAAGTAGGTGAGACTTGGATAAATTGGTTAAGTGTGATTTTATGTAATAATCTATAGTTTAATAATAGTGAACAAACCACAGATATGTATTGGCAACAGTTCCTCCTCCAAAATGCTTTCAGTAATGTTTGCATGGACAGTAAGGTCTTTTATCAGGTACACTTGTGTCTCCCTGTCTAGGCAATATGCCAGTCACAGGAGAAGTTCTACTGCTTGTCAGCGCAAATCCAACTGTTACTGCAGATTCCTGAGAAAATCTGGAGTGCTATGGAATCCTCTCAGTACTTATATGCCACACAATTGTACCTGCTGTGCTGCCACCTCCATGGCCTCCTGCAATTGGATTCTTCTGGCTCTCACTACAGCCCAATTCTCGCCCGTTTTCCTATCCTTGTGCGACAAGTAGCAGCAGCTAGCCATTTCCGGTAAGCAGCTTACTGATTTTTCCTCCCTGTCCTTGCTTAGGGTGCAATCCTATGCATGTTTAGACAGAAAAAGTCCTACAACTCTCAGCGTGCCCTGGAGATTTAGCACTTTTTTCTGTCTAAATATACATAGGTTTGCACCCTTAATGTCTTATTGCTGAGATGTCTCATTTAGAGCAGTTGGCCTTCCTGTCTCAAGAATACAGATTTGGAAATGGTATCAGAGACATAAAAGATGCATCTTAATAACTGGTAGACAACCTAAAAAATTATAGGACTGCAATTGCATCATTGAGGACAGAGCAAGGTTTTAACTCTGAATCTGGCGATTTCCACAGATTCTATGAATCACAGATTATTGATGTGAAGAATTTAAGCAAAAAATAGGTGCAGCTCTTAAAATGTTAAAAACCAATGGTGAAATCTTCACATAGTCCTAGTGTTTGGCCTTAGTTTGCTCAAGTAACTGAAGCCTCCTAAACTGGCTGCCAAACAAGGTTTTTTTGCTAATTTGCATACAAGGAAGCAGAGAGACTTCAAGAAGTTAAACAAACAGCATTCAAACTGTTTTCTGAGTTGGCAATAATAATAAAAAAGCTCTGTTGCGCTTGGTTCCATATATTGCTTTCCATATAAAAACTGAAGCACATGTATTAGTAATTGGATAGACTTCCTAGGCTTGTCAAAAGTACTTGCCCTGATGTTGCAATAGGAGAAAGCTTATAGGAGAAGCTTATCAGCAAAAGGGTGCTGCATGTGCATTTCCCCCGAGATGAAAAGCCCAATTCAGAAGCTGGGGTTGTGCACATGGCACCACAACCAAGAGTTTTTGCAATGCTCCTTAAAACAACAGGTTATTGATTCTATTATAGAGACATGTGCAGCCCCAGATCCTGGATTAGGCTTTTCAACTTGTGGAATTGAATACGTTTTCCCATCTTTACAGACCCTTGGTCTTGTAGGATCCATGTAAATGGCTTTTGGTATACCAGGGTCATATATTAAAACTCCCCCTGGTGTTGGGTTTGGACATTTTTCATGAACAATGTCTGCTGACTTTTCTTTTTCTTTTGGACACACAATCTGTTTTTTTTTAATGTATGTATGTTTTTAAACCACTCTTCATCACATAGATATTGGAGTGGTGTACAAAGAATAACTCAAAATGATCATACAACCATGTAGTACAATGAAAGCAATAAAATACGATCATAAAACGTTTTTGATAAGAAGGCGGTAAAAATAGAGTAGGACAACGAATGAGCTTAGAATGCCAAGTCAAACAGAAAAGTTTAAACCTGGAAGGATTGCAAAGTTATTACCAGTCATACTTCTATGGCAAGGAAGGTGCTGTAACTGAAATGCTCTCACCGTTGACACGTAACATGTAGACTGTACTTTGCCCTGCCCTGATCTGGTATAGGGAGAGATGCACTCCTTCAAGTATTTGGGTCTGAAGCTGTTTAGGGCTTTAAAAGTCAAAACCAGCACTTTGAATTGGGCATAGAAGCAAATATGGAAACAGTGCAGCTCCCTTAGAATCGGTGTAATGTGATCTCATTGCGTTGTACCTGTTAACTTTGTGGCAGTCACATTTTGCACTAAAGCTTCTAGATGATCTTCAAGGGTGGCCCTAGGTACAATGCATTACAATAATCCAGTCAGGAGGTCACTGCCCCACACTAGAGGCATTCAAGAGGCAGCTGGACAACCATCTGTCAGGTATACTTTGAGGTGGATTCCTGCAGTGAGCAGGAGGTTGGACTCAATGGCCTTATAGGCCACTTCCAACTCTACTATTCTATGATTCTAGTGCATGGACCAACACGGCCAGACTATCCTCGTCTGGGAACAGTCATAGCTGGCAAACCAATCAAAGCTGGTAAAAGGCATTCTCAGCCATTGGGACCAACGGGGTCTCAAGCTGAATCAAGGACTACCTACTTTTTCAAAGGGAAGTGCAAGCTCATCCAGACGCTACCTTGGCAGGGTTAAAGTCCTCATCCAGCCCGTTACCAAGTCCAAACCCTGGTTCAGCACCTGCACCTCCTCATCTGACTCAGATGTCAAGGAAAAATAGAGCTGGGTGTCATTAGCATATTTAGGAGATCTTACTTCAAATCCCCTGATACCTCTCCCTACAGCTTCATATAGGTGCTAAAAAAATATGGGGACAAGGTGGAACATTTTGGGATTCCACAATATAAATGCCACAGGGTCAAGCAGAACCCTCCCCCCATCCTATAGATAGGAGCAGAACCACCCTGGGCTCATCTACACCAAGCAGGATATTCCACTATGAAAGTGGTATATAAAATGCAGGAGCCACACTACTGTTTTATAGTGATATTGAAGTGCACTGAAAACTGTTGGGGCTCATTGACACATGCCATATGCCACTTTCATACCGCTATATCCTGCTTGGTGTGGTTCCTGCCTTTTACATACCACTTTCATAGTGGAATATCCTGCTTGGTGTAGATGAGCCCCATATCATCATCCCTGCTACATCCAAACCTCAGATATCATGGTTGCTGTCAAAAGCCACTGAGAGATCAGGGAAAGTCAACAGGTTGCAATCCGCCATCCTTTTCCTCACAAAGGTCATCTATCACGGTGACTAAGGTAGTTTCAGTGCCAAAAACGATCTAAACCTAGATTGAAATGTGTCTAGACAATCTGCTTCCAGAAGCACCTGTGGTTGACTGCCACCACTTGGTTATCTGCTGATTTTATTTTTTCATAAATGAGAATTCTGCATAACACCTAGGAGATCCTAATCTAATTAGGCGCAATCCTATGCATGTTTAGACAGAAAAATGTCCTACAACTCTCAGCTTTCCTCAGTCCTATTTATTTATTTTATTGCATTTCTATACAGCCCAATAGCTGAAGCTCTCTGCTGCTACTGCCTGCACTTCATCTTAAAACTGTGACCAGTGCAGACCTCATGGCTTCAACACAGAGGCTTAAATCCAGTACAGAGTTGGGCATCCTTAAGCACATAGCATGCCTAATTTTTGGATTTCAGCCCAACCAGTTTCTCCTGCCACTCTCCACTTTGTGTAACACCCTGTCTGAGAGATTGGGACAGCTAGAAAGGGGACTTCTGAAAGCATTTGGCATTTTTCTGTTGAGCCAATAAGGCTACCTTTGTTTTCAAAGTAAAATATTTATTGAATTTAGGACATAACTTTTCTTTTTGAGGTTGTGTAGCCCTAAGGAACTATTTTCCTCTTTGACTCTTGCTTTGAAATTTAAAGTCTTCTGTTGAATGTCTTACACCTCTTGACAACATGTCCTCATATATCTCCCAATTAGGTCAACTATCCTACAGGAAAGCAAATCACTACTGAAATGCCAAACTGTTTTGGACCAAGCAGTAGCAGAAGCCTTGTGCTCCGCCATGCTTCTTGAGGACAGTTCTCCACGCCAGGCTCTTGCGGACTTCCTGCTGGCCAGGAAATCTGCAATTCAGCATCTTCTGAATCAGCCCCATCATGGTTGGTACATGAGCAGATAAAGCTTTGTCCATTCTTTCTCCTGCCCCGAATCTTTGTTTCTTCCAGAAGCCATAGAAACTAAACTAATCTCTATTTGGCTCACTTCACAGGTTCCTTCCCACACTGAACAAATTACAAGGGTTTTTAATCAATATCAGAGTGTCAGGCTTCCTGGTCTTTCATGCAAGCACATAATCTGGCAAACTGACACGGGAAACCCAAATCAGTGAGACTTCTTTATTGCAGGAAATCTTATGGCAAAAGCTTAATGGTTGCACACTTCAGAAACCATATAGCTGATGGTCAGTAGCTATAGGCTTCAAGAAATTCCAGAACAGTCAAAAGCTAATCACTACTACCGTGATGACATCCCATTAACATGGTTTCCCGTTGCTATCTCCATGGTTCTGAACACAAGGGAAGGTCAATCCATACACGGTTCTAGACCGAAACAAGGGAGGGGAACGATTCTTGATATAGAATGCCAGTATTTCCCCATTAAACAGTGGTAGCTAGATATTTTGTTTTTGCAGAAGTCACTCAATTTAAGCTGCAGTAGTGTTGATTCTACTGCACAGCCATGTTAGTGTCTATATATTTCCAGTTCTAAATTAAGGTGTTTCCAGTTATGGTTAGAAGTAATAATTGAATGGTCTATGCTGAGATACAGATTGGTACAGCATAAGAGATGGTAATGCAGGTACACTTTTCCCGGTAGACTTTCTTAATGGTGGGCTGTAATGTAGCATTCTCCCCGCTCCCCTACACATGAATTTTGACAGTATTGAAATATATTAATTATCAAGTGATCTCTCTCTCTCTCAATTTTTTTGTTTTGCTAGGCAGGACAGCAGGTGCTATGAAGTCAAAAGCGTTAATTTCTTCTGTCCTTCAGAATGGATATTCTTAGGCCATAGCTAGACGAGGCTTTATCCCGGGGCGATTCCCAGGATTGTTCCTGTGCGTTCACATGATGCACAGGGGATCCTGGGATCAGGGAGGGATGATCCCTTGCCCCAGGATATCGCCCTGCACTTTGAGCCCGCTTTTTCCACAGTTTCGGGCTGAACCCAAGACCGTGGAACGTGTGGGCAGACGTCATGGTTTGTCCCAGCTCCTCGTGGTTACTCGTGAGGAGCCAGGACTTGTGCAAGGGGCGCAGAGCTCCTCAGGAGCTCTGCGCCCATCAGGTGGGGGAGCGGGAAAAATATTTCTTTTAAAAAAAGTACTTACCTTCTGTGCACGAGCACTCATGTGCTCCTTCTTTAAAAAAAAACCCAAAATGGCGGCCGCAATGTCGCGCGCCGTGTGTAGACCAGTGCGACGATCTCGCGATCATAAAATCGCAGGATCGTTGCAGGTAAACCCCCTGGTCTAGCTGAGGCCTTAGTTGCCTAATATGAATGTGTGTACGGCTGCTTTTATTCATCTGTTAACTTTTTTTTGCAAACAGATGCTGGCATTAAAGCACAAGTCTGCTCTTTGGTGGAGCTCCTAGCCACAACCCTGTATCAAGCTCATGCTCTCTTCTATACCTTGCCAGAGGGAACACTCTCGGACCCGTCTCTTCCCTGTGGCTTGCTTTTTTCAACACTGGAGACAATTACCAGCCAGCACCCAGCAGGTGAACAATAAGGCCAGAAGTAGCTTTTTAAATTAGTGTTTCTGATCTGTTTAGTTTAATCCTCAGTGACCTGATTTCTCTCCTACACAATTGTCTTAGGAAAAGGTATCACAGTTTTGAAGGAAGAAACCAAATTGAGCAGCTCATTCAAATACTTGCCGCCTTCCATCACAGAATTCCAGCCAACACTCAGAACTTTGGCACATCCCATTAGCCAGGATTACCTTAGTGAAACACTTCAGAAATGGATCAGCATGTGAGTCTGTAAGGAACTTACCTTGCTGTAGAGATTGATCATTGTGACCCAGTTGAAAAGCACGTTTCCTGGTCCCTCATAGATGGTAACTCTGGTTGTGTGGAAATGGTTGTGATTGACATCAATTATCTCCTGAATTCTGCATATTGAATGAATAATGGAATAGATGCAGCTTGCAGAAGTGTACATGCATATTTTAAAACATCCTAACCGTTATGGAGTCTGGCCCTGTGTTGGTCACACTATAACTATTGTTTCCAGCTGTCTTGGGGTTATCATATATTGTGATTTGCTAGCTACAACATGGAAATTTAAGCTGGTTTGATTTTTTCTTAGTCACAGCACTTTTCTCCTTATACTCCAAACACTGCAAATGTGGAGGCTCAAGGTACAATAAATTTGAACCCTCTTCTTTCCAGTAGTCTTGTGCAAAACATGGGTGAAAGATATGTTCCTTTTGAATTCTTCTGGCATCTTTCCACCAAACACCATCAGCTCATCCAGAATTTCATAAGGGGCCACTTGTACATACAAGCTTCCAACACTTCCATTCACCTCTCTTGCTCTGTGCAGGGAGTGTTTTCGTTTCTCTTTACCTTTTCTCATCACCGTGGTCGTGATTGTGTATGTCTGGCCCTTGCTGTAACCAACACAATAAAGGCCACAATTCATGTAAGCACATAAGTACTCTTCAGTGCAGCTTTTAATTGCAAAGGAAGTCATGCAACCATCTCCTCACCTCCCAGCATTTCTTTCAGGTGCAATGAAGACATCAAATCTGGGATCACAAACTTGTTGGTATATGTGAAGAGCCTTAAAGGTTTGGCTGCAATCCGCGATGCTGTGTGGGAGCTGCTCACCAGTGAGTCCATGAGTCAGAACTGGGAGACGGTATGTCACCGGCTCCTTGAAAAGCCCATTTTTTTCTGGGAAGATTTGTTACAGCAGCTCTTCTTGGACAGATTGCAGGTAAGATATTCGGGTGGAGCTTGGCTAAGTATTAGCTGGAAAGATTACAGATTCAGCCAAAATTTATTCAATGCCAAGAAAATTGAGTTTCCTGGTTTGGGACAATAGTTCCTCCTTACAACTATATCAGAGCTGTATTAAGATATTTCCTCTCTGATTACTGTATAAGAGGAACTTTGTTTCACTGTATAAGAGGAACTTAGTTTATAAGAGGACTCTTATCTGTCTCTCGACATTAGTAGGAAAATATTGAGGGTATCTTGTATTTTATCTTGTATTTATTTATTTATTTACCTACTGAATTTCTATACCACCCAATAGCCGAAGCTGTCTGGGCCCAGATCTACACCAAGCAGGATATGACACTCTGAATTTTTTTTGAAAACTGTCTTTGGCTTGTGTCCTAGGCCCCAACAGTTGTCATTACTGTTATAAACTGCTTTAAAGCAGTAGTGTAGATCCTGCCTGTGTGTTTTGCAAAAATTAAAACCATCAAGCACAACTTAAGTATAAAACTTTAACCACAATATAAGGCCACAGCCAGAATAAAACCAAACACAATGCAGAAATTCAAAATGCAGATTTAAAATACAGATTTAAAACAGCTAGTTAAAAAGACTAGGATGGTAAAATGGGGAAATAAAAAGGACTTCACCTGACTTCAAAAAGAATATAAAGTAGGTGCCAGTTGCCATTGTAGACTTGCTCTTTTTACCTGAGTGCACCTCCTTGCTTAGTTTCTAGACAGAACTCTCTTGGCTGGCAAATGTGGTAGCAAAAGATTTTCTATCCTAACCATTTTCCCAACTTGGGTTGGTTATTTGATTCCTCTGGCTTCCATTTTGAGTGGAACCGTTAGGGAAAAAATTAAGGGGGTAAGAATGGGGCAGAACTTCAGGAGGTTCCTCATGACCTAGAAGTTACAAATATGTCCACCAACCTATGATTTTCCTGCCACCCTTAAATTCATTCCCATGCTTTTGGTTGGCACTGCAGTAAGTGATGAAACCAGCTTTTGCCTCTGTATAATGAGCTTTTCTTTTCTTTTCAAGACTCTGACAAAGGAAGGATTTGATGACATCTCCAGCAGCTCCAGGGAGCTCCTTGTTCTGACTGTACAAGAGCTTGAAGCCAAATTTGACACCTCTGCCCAAAACAAGCATATCCTATTTGAACATAACATGGCCTCTTTCTTATGGTCAGAGAATCCGAATGACTTGCCGCCTGATGCTGCCTGGATAAGTGTGGCAAACCGCAGTCAGTTCACCAAGAGTGGGCTGTCTATGAAGGCTCAGGCCCACAGCCCTGCTGTTCAGAGTTTTTGCAGTGCTCTGGATTCCAAGCTAAAGGCCAAGCTGGATGACCTTCTGTCCTACTTGCCCTCGGACTCTTCTTCCTCTAAGGATGCTCTGCATGTGCAGTCCAGGAGCAGATCCGCCTTTGACAGATTTGGAGATGCAGGTACGGTAGAGGAACTGTTGCGCAGCCGCTGCATCCGCTGTGTGGATTATGTGCTGGACTGTGTTAAGGAAGAGCTGCATCACGCTCAGGATGTGCTCCAAGGATCCACCGATGCTTTGCATAACCCCAAAATCAACACTGTCCTTTTCATGGCACGGCTCTGCCGGTCACTGGGGGAGTTGTGCCCACATTTGAAGCAGTGCATTCTGGGAAAATCAGGTTGCCCAGAAAATGTGACGAGGGAGCCCTGGCCTTTGAAAAAGGTGGGGAAAGGAAAGACTCAAGAAGTGAACCCCATAAAGGCTATATGGCAAGAATTAAAAGAACGGCTGCTGCAAGATAGCTTGTCTGCCTATCGGATTTGGAGCACAGCTGTTGCTAAAGTGAGTGTCTTTTGTGGGGACAGGGTAGTGGGGAGGGGAGATACCTCTTTGGCCATTTTCCACATTTATCTTGGTTGCCTCCCATGTTATTGTAAGCACAAAAGTTTCTTTTGTTTGTGGGAATCCCGTTATATATTATTGAAAACTATAACTGATTGGAATAAGACATAAAAATGTCTGGGAATATTTGCTTGTCTGAAGAAGGGTCTTGAATGGTAGTAGAACACCATGAAGAGCCTTGGCTTTTCCAATTGCCCTCACCCCAGCTTTTACAGGGCTGTCTGCTGGGACAGCCAAATAGGATAGCACTAAAGTCAGAGGTGATGATGCCAAATTCTTCCACCTTCTCCTCTACATCTGCCTCCCAATTTGCTAAGGTCAGACAAGTTGCTCCACAAGGGAATTACCTTTTGGTACACATATTAATAAAAATAAAATAAAAATAAAGGGTTTATAATTAAGGAATGTAAAATTGAGAGAACACTGATAATGACTAGATGGCAAATGTAAATTTTCAGTCATTTCAAAGATGGTGTGGTGCTTTTGACTGCTATACACAGAACGTTATAGGTGCACATAGCAGGATTGACTCTGATGTTGTCCTTCTACTGTTTTCTTTGTATTTAATGCTAGGTCCTGGTTCAGAGTTTCACACAATCATTGCTGAAGGATGAAGCTGGGTCCATTCTGGCAACAGCCACCAATTGGGAGGAGACTGAAATTGAAGAAGAGACGGAGACTGGAAGCAGCATTAAGTCCAAGATACGGCTACCTGTCCAGGTAGGATGGAGCAAGGTGTGGGAGGCTATAACGTGCACACCAGTAATGAGAACTTGGTGTTATGAACAGGGATCAGTCTGTGCAATATTGGGCCAAAGTCCAAGGCTCTGCAGCCCAGTGGGTCCCCAAAGAGGATATCAGGATAGCAGAAACAAACTCCATTTTATTCCTGTAGTCATGACTGTCTATGATTTAAGTTGTGAAACTGATGACGATCAGAATGTTTTTCTTTTTTTTTGTCTTTTTATTGCTCTAATTTATCAAGAATGTAGATTCAGCTATAAAGAATGTAATGGCGGTTGGGGGCGCAGAGGAGCATGAGTTGTGTGTTTCGTAACTAAAGTAATAGTCGTAGCTGTCTAAAGGCCCCCCCATAAAATCATTACATCCAGGGTCTAAAATGACCTTGCTGCACCACTGCTTGAGGAGAATGCAGAATTCCCTAAAATTCACAGTGTAGCCTGATGGCCAAACTTTGGGAGGTTTCTGTTGATATTTCAGTTGCTAGGACCCTATGCCTGCCTCTGATGACAAGTCGACTGGACGCATAGAAGCCCCAAGTTTTATTCATTTCCCCCCCACACACCTCCTTCCGAAGAGCCTTGCTTTTCTCTCCATTACAATAAGTTTTGAAGTGGGGTTTATACAAACTAAGAAGGCACAATTACTGTGCTGCTGGAACTTACAAATGTTTATGTTTTGTCTAGAGAATATAGAAAGCTTGTATGTAGACTTTAGCAGTGTGTGTGTGAGGGGTGGGGGAGGATTTGCAGTACATCTATAGGCAGTTAAAGGACTGTGTCATTATCAAAAGAAGGATCTTGGGCTTGCAGCGGAGAGCTCAATGAAAATGTCAAGCCAGTATGCCGCAGCTGTGAAAAAGGGAAATTCCTTGTTGGGGACCATTAGAAAAGGAATTAAAAATAAAACTGCCAATATCATCAAGCCTTTATACCAGGCGTGGGCAATTTCAGGGGCTCCAGGACCTTCTGTAAAGGCCAAATTTAGCTTTATGCGAAAGCCTTTTTAGGTCACCATCGCGGTTTTCTGCCAAAAGTCAGTAACAAACTGCCAGTTCTTTTGCCGCCGCCACTACCACAGCAAAAGATGTAGCAGCAGAGGGCACACTTAAGGCCAGAGTGGGTGCATTCAGCCCATGGTCCATATGTTACCCACACCTGCTGTATACAAATTTGTGGTGCGACCACGCTTGGAATATAATGTACAATTCTCATCACTGCATCTCAAAAAGGGTATTGTAGAGCTGGGGAAAAATGTGCAAAGAAGGGCAATCTAATGATCAAAGGATTGGAGGAACTCCCCTATGAGGAAATATTACAATATTTGGAGCTTTATAGCTTAGGGAAAAAAGGGGTGAATAAGAGGGGATATGATAGATGTGTATGAAATTATGCACGTGTGGACAGAGAAGTTTTTATCCCTCTCAGTGCTAGAACCCAGCATCATTTAATGAAGTTAAACAGTGGGGGATTCAGGACAGATAGAGGGAAATACTTCACACAGTGCATAGTTAAGCTATAGAATTCTCTACAAGATATGGTGATGGCCACCAACTTGGACTGCTTTTTAAAAGGATTAGACAGATTCATGGAAAATAAGGTTATCGGTGGCTATTAGACATCCCCAATTGCTGGGAAACATGAGCAGGAGGGTGCTTGTGGACTTCCCATAGGCATCTAGTTGGCCACTGTGGGAACAGAATGTGGACTAGATAGGACTTTGGTGAGATCTAACATGGCTCTTTTTATGTTCTTAAGTATGGGTTGACAATGGCTCCAGTTCACATGTAACCACTAATTATGGATTAAACAACCCATAGTTGGTTGGAGTGACGCAGGAGTGAGTATGCTGCCTCCTACCCATTCACCCCTTCTGCTTTGCATCCACTTTCATAAACAATCCAGGAATACACCCATTCCTACATTGTTTACTGTGATACGTGAATCTGGAACTTTTGTGTTGTTGGAAGAAACGACCCAGAGTTTTTACCCATGGTTTGTTATTGGGTTAAAACTCAGGGTTGTTTCTCCCTCAACAATCCAGTGTTCTGTGTTTGCACCTCAAGATGAACAATCTAGGAATGGTTTGTCCTGGGTTGTTTAGCAAAGTGGATACAAAGCGGAAGTGGGGAGCATGAGGGGAGGCAAGTTGCTTGCTCTAACTATGGTTGTTTAACTCATAGTTAGCTGTAATGTGCAAATCAGGTCATAGTAAAAAACACAAAAAAAACTCTTCCTTTCAAAAAAGTATAACATTTCTGTTGCCCCATGGTGTTCTTCACAGCCATCCTGGTGTGTCCAATCCCTCCTCTTCAGCTTGTGCCAAGAAGTCAATCGAGTTGGAGGGCATACTCTTCCCAAAGTCACCTTGCAAGAACTACTGAAGACGTGTATGACTGAAGTACTAGCTGGCTATGAGAAACTGTCAGAAGAGAAACGGGAAAAGGTGCATGGTTGGCATTGTGGACTACTGCACATTGTTAGACTAGGTTATTTTTAAAATTCCTGCTGCATAAATATGCTTGAAAAGATGGGAAATTAAATGAGTGATTTGCTGAGAGGGAAACCACTGATGGGCTCCTGTTTTACTAGGCTTGCCAACTGGGAAAGTTCTAAGGAGTCATGGCATTTTAGTTGCAAAAACATTTAGATCTTTGGCTGGCTCAGGTGCCATAGGGCATTGCTAGTATATTGGTCCCCCTGCAGTTATAAACTTGCATAATCTGAGGTCGTGATTCATGAGAAGAGAAAAATATACTGAATATGTAAGAACAAGAAAATAACTAGACTGGGTCAGACTTGCATTGTGTCTCTTGCAAAATGCCATAAGAAAGTGCACTTGCTCTCCAATCACTTCTTTTCCTTAGATCGCCAAAAGATAGTAGGATTGCATCTCATCAATCAACAAGACAAAAGTGTTTATCCTTTTGGATTTAAGTATATTGTTGGCCCTTTCATAGTAGCAATTGGTCTACATAATCACCAAGCTCAACTTAGTAGGGAAGAATTATACTTTAAGCCTGAAGTTAATCATGTTTGGCCATGAGTAAATCTGATTTTAATGGGATTACTTGCAAATATGCATGTGTGAGATTATATCACTAATCTTGCTGTCTATGGTGCCAGAGATGTCTATGCTGTCTATGGCACTCTTACATTCAGAGAGTAGGGCAGGGGCAACCATGGAGCCTCCTTGCTCTTATAATACTACAGTTTATTCAGTTAACATAGGTAGGAGATGCTTTTCCATGAGATGATCCCACATGGTTGAGTGATACATCTGAACAATGCAACCACACAAGCCGGTCTAATCACAGGATTCTTTCCTGTAGAATTGGTATTCTTAATAGGGTGGGGACTCCTTTGGAAAGACCCAGATGTTGGTATCATTCCAGTCATACAGCCATGTGGGATCACTTTATAGATTCTCACAAAAGCAGCTCCTTTTGAGTCTATGGGTACATCTAAAGGTCACCTAGTTCACTGAATGAACTGTATTTTCACAATTGACCTTGCTTTACTTTCTGTATGTATGTGCTATGATTCTTTGAGAATCACATGGATATTGAGTAGCTGATCTTTGAAATTTAGAATAATAAAGAGTCTAATAAACCTTTTCATGGACTAGTATGAATATCAGACTGTGAGTGGGAGGAGGTTGATCAGGGAAACACAGATCAGTCCCAATATGTACGAGGCAAAAGAGACTAGATGGACATCCAGCTGAACTCTCCATGTTAGGAATTACTCAGAGAAATGTTCAACTCATCCTCTTAATAGACATTGCTGTTACAAATGTTTTCACTGTTTTGCTGCTACAGATAATTTAGTCAAGAGTGATTGCCATGTTTGGTCCCATAGCATAAGAGATATGAGAGATAGGTACAGGTGACCTGGCTGCAGAATTTATTCAAATAAACAAATAAGCTTATATAAAATCTCTGTGGCGCTTTAGATATACAACAGAGCCAGGAGATGTTATTAGTACTAAACCATATAATGATTAAAGTAATTGTTGACTACGCTTTTCCCTTCAAAAATTATCTGTGAGGATTGGGAAAACAGGGATTTCTTATGAATAAACCAATTTAGTCATTTTTCCTTCATTGCCTGTTTGCAGAAAGAAGGGAAGTTACCAATCACTCAGAACAGAGCTTTGCAACTCCTATATGATCTTCGGTATCTGAATATCGTTCTGACAGCTAAGAGTGAAGATATGAAAAGCAGCAGAAACAAGCAAGAGTCCAGGTACAGTAGGGGTTGTTTTTGCTCTCCTTGCAAACTTCAAAATGCTGCAGTTCCCTTTGTGCTCCACCACTCTGTCCTCAGATATCATCTCATCATACAGTATGTATATGGGGCTACAAGCAGGCCTAGAAAAGTCTCTAGCATTTGGTTGTCTAGAAATGTGAGCTATTTTCTCATCCTTGTGTACATGTGGTTCTTATTTACTTTTAACACTTTTTATGCCAGTCCTGGCTGCCGTCACCTGAGTAGTAAATGTGGATGCAGTTCAAGTGTTAATGACGATAAATCTTGCCAATGTGGATACTTCACACACTTTGATGCGGGCTACAGGGATATAAGGAGTTGGGCCTGGCTGAAAAAGAAGTGTCTATATTCCACTCGTCCTCTTTGCAGAAAGAAGGGATGTTGCTAGTCATCCAGAAGAGGGTTCACCTCTCAACAATATCTTGAGTAGCAAGATGCTCCTCATAAAACTTTATACACAAATTACATATCTGAACAGGTGTTTAATAAGTAAGTCACTTCAGAAAAAAATATTTTAACTTTTGCAGTTATCCACACATACCTCTTAAATAGAAATCCTGCTGACTAGCATGTATTTGTCCACACATACATCAAGAGGCGGTCAGTGGCATACCAGTGCTCCTAGAAACATGGCTTCAAGGAAAGGTTACCTCTAGGCAATTTGTTACAAACAGAGCAGCTTGTTACAGCATCTGAAGCACTTTAATAGCTAGATCTTTGACTGGTAGGGTATCAGTTCAACTGGAGACTAGATTGTAACTTGAAATACTTAAAACTCCTTTCTCACTGCATTAAGGGACTGATCAGTACCTAGTTTATCCATCGTTAAACTTTCCATTAAACAATAGTTGAAAACTGTTTAAATTCCTACTTTTTGTGATTTCACTTGAGCCTGTTTTAGATTCCTTTCCCCCCTGCTGCCTATGGAAATATAACCTTTTAGCCCAGGGACTGCCAGAACTTTTTCCAGTCCAACTGCCGATTACTTCTGTGTTTCAACATTGCAAACAAGATAGTTTCCCCATCTTGTTTCAGGATTGAACGAGAGACAGACTTTCTGGAGAGCTATATAGATCCCTTTGACTTGGATGTCTTTACTCCACACTTAAATAGCAACCTTAATCGCCTGGTGCAACGAACCTCTGTAAGTTCAGAAGCAGCAGCTTGTTGGAATAGGATATAAATGTTGCAAAGTATGTTTGGCTACTGTAAGTCTACAAAACCTATTTATATTGGCTCTAAGAACACAGCAGTAACAGAGAAGTTTTGCAGACTAGCATGCTTAGTGATAGTGACTGACTGAGCAAATGTAACATGAAAACTAATGCATTTTGTTCCCAAGCAGTTCTTTAACCAGTGCAAATATAAAAATAAATAAAAGTGAAAAAGAAAAGCAAATATTAGATAATGCTATAACTATCAGTGTAATCACATATTGGACCACACTTTTGATTAAAATGTGCAATATTTCTCAACTATCTACAGTGTTTGTTGCTTGAATGAGTATATAACCAAGACTACCCCACAGGGCTGTATGGTTTTTGTTCTTGGAAGTTCATGTGTGAACACTTGAAATCCCATGTGATATAACATTCAGTTTCACCTGAAATCAGAGGGGAAAAGGAAAATGCACTGGTTTTAAACCAATATGGACAGGTGGCAGTTAGAGCATCCTTTGTGTTTCTATGCACATTCTGTGCTGCATTTTAATCTAGTAAGTTTCAATGAATAGTTGACCGAACACATTGCCTTGTCTTAAGGGCAGAAGGTTCAACTGCAATTACTTTTTTCTGTGCTCTAGGTCCTATTTGGCTTATTAACAGGGGCAGAGAATCAGTACACCAGCCGAAGCAGTGCTTTAACCTCTCAAGAATTGCATAACATCCTACCTCTAGCATCTAGTCAGATCAGGTAAGTTACTCAACCTCTAAAGCAACAAAGTACTCCTTGGTACCAAATCATCTGAGAGAGCAGAATCTTATCACTATGTTTTTCTTTTAAGATTTGGACTGTTGCCACTCAGTATGTCAAGTTGTCGCAAGACTAAATCAGCTCTGAGAAACACTGAACATAATGCTCAGGTTGGTCCGTTCTATTCCATCCCGTTTATTCCCTACACACTTGCCTCAGATTTACCATAGCAACTAATCTTAAGGATCTTATATTCCTAGAGAGCAGTGTAGACTCAGATTCATAAGAAGATTGCTTTGGGACACCTCAGTTTCAGTATAACATTTTCTCATTTGGGAATTTAAGTTACCTCTGTTTTAAAGGATGACAACTGAACTAATCAAATGCTGTGCTGATTGTAATTGGGTTTATGAGCAACATCAGAATATTAGACTTGTACATTGTCTGCTCTACACTTAACCTTATCTTAATAGAAGGAATGTTAAAAGGATGCCTGTCTAACTCTGTCTTGTACCCTTCATTCTAGTATGATGCTGACCAGTAACCCCTGAAGAAGCCTTGTTGGGGTATTAAAGCTTGTGTGAATTGAGTGGCTTTACCCTTTTGTAGGCTTGTTTTAGGCTTTCATTTGTAGAACGCTGTTGCTCTGATACAAATGTTTCTTGTAGTCCATAGAACTTGATAGCTTCTATCAAGCTACCAGGTTATCTGAGAAACCGAATGCATACTAGAAGCTGCCAGTCGCAATTGTTAATATATTTCCTTCTGTGTTGCTATGGAACCAAAACTCCCTGCAATGTGTTGGCAGGCAGGATTGACTAAAATATAGTTTCTTGATGCGTATTAATCATAGAATCATAGAATAGCAGAGTTGGAAGGGGCCTACAAGGCCATCGAGTCCAACCCCCTGCTCAATGCAGGAATACACCCTAAAGCATCCCTGACAGATGGTTGCCCAGCTGCCTCTTGAATGCCTCTAGTGTGGGAGAGCTCACAACCTCCCTAGGTAACTGATTCCATCGTCGCACTGCTCTAACAGTCAGGAAGTTTTTCCTGATGTCCAGCTGGAATCTGGCTTCCTTTAACTTGAGCCCGTTATTCCGTGTCCTGCACTCTGGGAGGATCGAGAAGAGATCCTGGCCCTCCTCTGTGTGACAACCTTTTAAGTATTTGAAGAGTGCTATCATGTCTCCCCTCAATCTCCTCTTCTCCAGGCTAAACATGCCCAGTTCTTTCAGTCTCTCTTCATAGGGCTTTGTTTCTAGACCTCTGATTAGATTCACTTGCATTTTTAGTACAATACTAGAGTGCTGTTTCAGCCTCTATTTTAAAGGCTTAAAATCCTCCCTTTAAAAACAGTACCATCCCCAGTTGTTGTTCCCCCCTCCTATCTATAACTTTCTTTAAGCAAAGCAAGAACAGTCTTCTGTTCCTATAGCTGCAGTACTGCATGCACATACCATACAGTAACTTTAGTTTAGATTTTAGAAAGTAATTCCTGATATACTAAGATAATCCCACTTCAGTGTTTATCAGCCTACGGTCATTGTGCTACATTAGAGAAAATTGGGGTCCCTTTCTAGTTAATGAAGTGCTGCTTCCCAGTAGCAAGAACAGAAGTAGACCTTTCACAGTTAAAGCTTATGAGTGCCTCTGCTGTTGATAGACTTAACTGTGTATGCATTGAAAGTCAACCATGCCCTCATTCTGAGCTTGAGACAGTTTGAAGCACTGCTCTTGATACTTAAGTATCATGAAAGCTCACAATGAAATCAAATTCCTTGCATGCATCAAAGGACTTTGGCCAATAGTGATCATTTTTTCCAGCCAGCACAGAACGAGACCCTTTTCTGTCTCAGTTCTCTGTGATATGTAGAGAACTCAGGGAAGGAGAGGCATCTCTTACTTTGTGCAGGTGGTCATTACTGACAATTGCATTTGCGGGCCCAAGCCTAGCTTTATGCAAATACTAATGACTTTGAGGGGGTCCCAAATTAAAGAAAGGAAAACGTGGCAGAGAACTTACTGACTTTTGTGTTAATTTTAACAGACCCCAACTGCTGCCCTTATGAGAGCAGAAGAGCCGTTCCGCCCTGGTTCCCTTTTCAGGCAGCTTGCAGAAGAGGAGGAAGACACAGCAGCACCATCTTTGTTTAAACTTGGCTGGCTCTCAAGCATGACCAAATGATTCAATAAAATGTGAACTATTGTATGTGAACTAAAATCCTCCCAGGTAGTTGGTGTCATAACCTGGTCTATCTTAAGGAAATGGAATTTAAGTTTCTGGTAGTTATCACCAAGTCATCTAAAGATGTAGGATCTGTATTTTAGAAAATACAGAAAACTTCTAATTTAAATAACTGAATGTATTGAGATAAACATAAAGCCAACCCAGTTCAGTACATAATCAAGGGAACAGCTCCTGTTTGAATACAGTAAAAACACACACAAGCCTTTTTGCCCTCCTGTTCTGACTTCAATAAAACCACCAACTACTCTATAGTGTCTTATCAGCATTTTCAAATAAGCCATAATACATAGGAATATTCAACCTTTCAAAAGATTAATTTACCATAAAAACATATTCACTATTTATTGAAATTAAAAAAGACTTATAAAACTGAACACAAATGTTTGAAAGGATTTTACATAAAGCATCAGTAACTAATGAACAGATTAAGAAGTCAGACTGGACTCATTATGCACTCCTATAATACAGAAGTGGATTCTTAGACCCATCAAGACATGTCAAAGATATCCACCCTCCACCCAACCCAAAAGAATCCTATAAAAATTGCTCCAAAGCCCCTTTTGCATTGCAATAGTGCAGCAAACCACAAGTAAACAATTGCCTGTTAACCTGTTATTCCAAATACAGACTGAAAAAGCAACAGGCATTTTGTGCAATTTTAACAAACTTTTAAGTTGAAATATCTCATCACACAGTGCTGTCCCCCTTCACAGAAGGCAGGGAACTGCTGGGCTCATCATGTTGCAGGACGGCCCCTGCTCTGTAAGCTATGGAAGTGTGCTTCCTTCAGGATCTGGTTGATGTGGAAGTAAGGACCTTGGCATAGTGCAGACTGCTCATGGAAAGACTGAGGAGGTGTCACAGGACTTGATCCTGGGATCTGGTGTAGGCTGGTTTCTGGCCCACTAGCTCTGTCAGGGCTGCTTATGCTGCTGCTGCTACTGCAACTGCTGGTACTGCCGCTTTCACTGCTGGAGGACTATGGAACAAAAGATTGACAGAAATGCAAGTCATTTTAGCTTTAATCCAACATTATCTAAACATCTCAAGTACACCTTTTTTCTGGGCTGCTCTCCCATCCCCTGGCCCTAAAACCTGATCATCCTGTTCTTATAATGAGCCCAGTAACTGACAAATAGAACATTTTGGTGCTATAGTATCACAACGCTTAAAAAAAGACCACAGGCTGCAATGTCATATACAAAACCATAACAGATAGCTGCAGTATTTCATTCTCAATATATTTGTATTCCCAATGTAATACAAGACACTTCTCTTCGACAAGGGCAATTAAATTCTTCAAAGAATTTGAAGAATAGTGAGTTAGAAGCAGAGAAGTCTGTGTATCATTTGGAAGCTTTGAAGAATTTAATTGCCCTTGACGAAGAAAAGTCAAAGCACATCAGGAATATAAATATATTGAGAATTAAACACTGTATCTGTCTTACTGGGGTTTTGTTTGACTTTTATAGTTATCTTTTTTATCCTCTTTGCTGGTTTTTGTTTTTTTGCATTGTCACATACCTCAAATGTCACCCCATCATTTGTGCAAGTCTTCTACTGATAGCACAGTTTCAATTTTACTGAAGTACTTTTTTCTCACACTTCATAATTTTGAATAATGTCTTCACAAACTGATCGGAGACAAAAAAAAATCTAATCTATGAACACAGGAAGCTGCCTTATATGGAGTCAGACCCTTAGCCCATCTTTTGTCAACACTGACTGGCAGCAGCTCTCCAGGATTTCAGGCAGTTTTCCTTGCCCTTTTTGGAGATGCCAGGAATGGAGCCTGAGACCTTTGGCATATGAACCATGCCTCTGCCTCTGAGCTATAGGCCCCTCCTAGCAGTTGTTTGAAGCTCTGCCCATCTACTTGAATTTCTGCATTCTACAGTACAAAAAGAAATGCAGAAAAACTACAATGTAGCCTCAATGCTCATACATACTGTTGAGTGTCTATACCACTTCACACACAAAAGGCAATGATGCATAACCCATATCCTCTTTTGTGAGGAAGAGCCTATTTCACCAGAAGTTGCTAATCAGATGTATAAAGTGGATTGGACTAAGTACACACACCTCTATCATCCTCTCAGTCTGTCATGAAGCAAATTGCCCTCCTTAGTTTTTTTTCTGCTACAGGCTGTCACAGATATTCTGGAATATTTTATGTTTCAATGAAGTTACACAAAGCAACATCCTAGATAACGTTGCCCATCTCAAAGTATTTGTTGAAGTATTTCTAAACTAGGAATCACAGAGCTAAAGAGGAAAGTAAACATTAGGAAGCTTGTAGGTTACATATAGCAGGGGTAGGCAACTTGTGGCATTCCAAATATTGTTGTTGGATTGCAACTCACATCATCCCTCACCCTTGGCTATGCTGGCTAGGGCTAATCATAGCTGCAGTCTAACATCTGGAAAGCCACAAATTGTCCACTCTTAATCTAGAGAATTAGGCAGCTCTGCATAGCACAATGCAGAAGGACATGTAAACCTGATTCTAAAGGCATGTCAAATGTTTCTAAGTTATGCAGAGTTCTTAGCCAGCTAAGGACAGCCCTATCTCCATGGCCAATACATTAGACAGCAGATACACATTTCAAGTGCCAGTGCAACAGCAGTGTGAAGAATTACATGAACAGTAATATTCAATATAGATCAGACTGAGCTCTAGAGAAGCAAAGGCCTGGAATCGGAAGCAAAGTTTCAGAAGACTAAATCCTAAGTCATTTTTACATTTGCAGAACGATCCTGTATTAGGGGTGTGTACTCCACCCCGGAATTATCTGGTAAATGTGAACATCTGCAGAGCAATCTTCCAGAGCAGAGATTGGCCGCTTCCAAACCCATTGATTAATATCAGAGCCTAATCAGAGCTTCTAAAGTCTTCGGGATTATCCTGCTGTGTGTGTGTATCTAAATTGAATATCTCCATATTTGGAAGATGCTGAGTGGGGTGAGGAGTAGCTTTGATACTGACATCTGTGGCTAACCAATTAGGAATAGCCATAACGCTGTCCCTGACCGTGTTCTCCTCCAATTGCAGCAATTGGGGGAGTGGGAAACACTAACTGGCTGCTGATTCTGATTCTGCACCCTCCAGTGCAGGGCGGGCTGTACTTCGTCCAATAGATCTGGAGGGCACCGGGTTGGAGTGGGGGATTTTTTTTAAAAAAAAAATCAAGTCATGAATGGATCTGATTCAAACTTGGCATGGCTAAAACTCTCCTTAAAAGCTACCATGTTGCCATGTTTCATCTCTTTATCTATAAAAATTATGCAGATGTTAGCATTTTTGTTAATTTCCATTTAAAAACTAAAAAATCAAAGTATGAACTGATCTGATTCAAAGTTAGCAGGGCTAAAGGCCTCCTTAAGAGCTATCACTGTGCCAAGTTTTATTTTTCTTTAAAAGTGAGGGAGCTGTAAGCATTTCTGTTAATACCTGTTACCAGAATAGTGAATGGTCCTTCAATGGGTAATTCAACGAGGCGGAGAGGGAGACACTCCGAAATTGAACAGAGAAACACCTCTACGGAGCACCAGTTCGAATTTCGAGGCAGAGAAGACCAACTCTGCACACCCCTATCCTGTATATGGAATTTACTCAGAGGTAAATTCCATTGAGTTTAGTGGGGCATACTCTCAGGTAAGTGGGTACAGGATTGCAGTTTTCGTATATACTTGACTATAGTGTTGATTCCTGGGAAGCTCTGAAAACATCATCTGGAAGATTCTAAAGTTAAACTAAAGTAGTCCATTAATGAAGATAACACAACAGAGATGTTACCAGCTGCACTGAGAAATATAATTAACACAATGACCCTGCTCAGATGACACACTAAGCCACAGTGGGTAAGCATTTAAAGCTTAACATTGGGCCTGATCAGACAACATGCTAAGCCATGGTTAGGCTGCTTACCCTTTTGCAGCAAATGGTTAGCACGTTTGAACCATGATCATTTAACCACTATGGTTAGGAATGGTTCACACAACACACTAAGTCATAGCTCACATGACACACTAAGCCATAACTTTTAGCTCAAATTTCTTAACCACCACTTAAAGTGTTGTCTGAACAGGGTCACTATGTCTTAGTGTGTTGTGCAAACTATTCCTAACCACGGTGGCTTCATAACCATGCTTTAAACACATTTACTAACCATTTGCAGAAAAACATTTAGTGGTCTAACCATGTTTTAGCGTGTTGTTTGAATAGGCCCAATTTGGAAATCTGTATTTAATATGTGAAGTACTGTTTCATGCACATACACAACCGCTAGCAAGGGAACACCTGCCTTATTATGGCCTGAGGGAGTTCCAGCTGCTCTGTTCCATTCCCTAGCCTTGGAGGTCCTCTGTGGACTCTGCTGAAATGGCCAAAGAACGACAAAGGCAAGAAATGCTGCCTGAATAATTGTTATTTCTGTTCCTGGTAATGAACTTGAATGTGATATGAGAACCTTTTGTAAGTCACCTCTGGGCTATAAAGCAGGATTCAAGTAAATTAATAAACACGTAAGTCATATTCAAATGCCTTATTTAAACAATCAGGGTTTATGAATCAGCTTCTAAGATAAGCAACATTTCCGTTCTAGTAATTAAATCAAAACTAATAATACACTTTAGCTAAGGGAGTTTAATATTAAACAGAATGAGATTATTCTGACAAAATGAGACATTAATATCAATTATCCTTCTTCCAGGCTAATATCTACAAGTTTTTCCGAACTGCTCTCGTACACAGGTTATACATAAATTCCCAAAGCAAAACCTCATTATCAATGAATTTGAGTGCATCATACCTCTGTATCCCAGGAATCCTGAAAAACAGCATTTCTGCTACTGCGTTTTGTTTGTGGGATGGGCCCATCCTCCTCTGTGCCATTTCGTCTCCTCTTCCTGAAGCAAGCAATGAAAGAGCAGTAGAGAGTTAGTTTAGTTACTGTAGTAGTACACTTTAATAAAATAATGTTGCAGCTTTAACTCACAGGGCAGTATCCTATACAGCCTGTGCTCTAGTGAACTCACCGCTAGCACAACAGGAAGCTAGTTGTTACTCAACCATATGGAAGTAGTGGAAATGTTTGTTTCCAGAACAGGGCAGGTTTGCAGAAGATTGCTTTTGGAAGTGCTAGTTCCTGTTGTGCTAGCTGTGAGTCCCACAAGCACAGTGAATCTAGCAGAGTTGCAGAAGCAGTAGAGGATACTCTCCTCAATTGTAAATATTACTGTTAACCTGTTAAACTGCTTTGCAATGTTTATATTTTTCTTAAGCTGCCCATTACTAGTAAAGAATCAAATATGAAACCCAGAACAGATCAGTATCAAAAGATGTACTCAATCTATATAATAGGATTGTTTTAAAATCACTCATATTCTATTGCCCTATGAAACGGAGGAAGGAAATTCCTCTAAGGACTAATCACCTCTTAAAATTAGTGTCTGAACCTCTCCCAGACTGTTTGAGGATCTCAATGCAATACTCGGGAGTTCTCTAAGCAACAGGCATTTCTAAAAATAAGACTGACTATTCCGAATGACATCTGGCTATATTAGAAAAATCAGTTTTGTTTAAGCTGATAGTTTTCAACTAGAGTATATTTAGTTTAGTCAAGTGGTAGAAAATGTTATTTTGAGCCCAAAGCAAGCAAAACAAATATCTGAAATCAGGAAATGCTGTTAAAAGATTTAAGCAAATGATTCAAAGGCCACCCTGAGCTGTATTCTTTGGGCAGAAATGTATAAAAAAATCAATTCAATCTCTGCTTGTCTAATCCCTCCATTTCAGTATTATTTCTCACTCTTCTTATGACATTATCATCCCATAAGATTAAGACATAGCATTACATGGAACTAGTTTGCTAAGTGAAGAAAAGCCTATTTATAGTATTTTTCCTATTTATTAATTATCATAACACAGATAGACCCAAGACCTCTTGTTTTAGCCCGCTGGCTTTCCCAAAATATACTTTAGTGCTGGCCTATAATGGACTCCAAGCAACTTTCTGATCAGACAGCTACTACCATCTAAAGGGATAGTGATGCACAAAAACTACATTGTGGCTATTGAATGGACTTCTGAGTTTCTTAAGGGGAACAGTAAGAAAAAGAGTACTGCATGACAACTGCATTTACAGGTGATGTGTAAATGAGTCTAATGGACAAAATGAAACTGGTGCCAATGTTCCAAGTTGGTGTAGCACAGCGGTTAACCATTTTAAGATTGCACTACACAAGGGTAAGCCATGTTCCCACTATGAACTCACCAGGTGGACTTAGGCAAACAACTATCCTTTCAGTCTCAGCCCCTTATTTGCAGTACAGGAATTATACAAGACCTGCTTTGCAAAGTTGTAAAGGATCATTGAGATAGTAGTTAGAAGGTATGTCTAGACCAGTGAGGTCCAGGTTCAAACCCCCACTCAGCTATGAACTTCACAGGGTGACTTTACACCAGTCACAATCTCCAACTAATCTACCTCACAAGGCTTATTGTGAAAAGAAGGGAAAATCCACAATCACACTGAGCTACTAGAACAAAGGATGGAACATACATCTCATAAACAACAACAACAGACACGCTGAACATTGTAGAGCAGGGCATAAATACCTAGACTTCAAAAGTGGGGGCGGGACGAGCAGCCAAAGTAGGGAATGTAAACAGGGGTTGCACATTTAAACTGCCTTGCAAAACGCCTCGTTAAAATGGTCGCTCCCACCTGAGACTGCATCGCTTTGAGACCGAAGGGGCTACTTAAACTGACCCGGATTCCCTGTCGTGCTGTACTGTAATGTGCGCCAAGCACATTAATGTTGCAGGTATTACTGCGAGTAATAGTAAGTAATATCGCAGGTATTAATACCACTACTCACAGTAATAATCATGATAATAGTACAACCGGCCTTCACGTAGCCAAGGCTCACCGGACACCCCCTTTCCCTCCCCTCCCCCCCCCCAGCGGACAACCTTCCTCGGGGCCTCTGCTGAGACAGCCGCGTTCGCAGCCGGCACCTCAGTCAGGGAATCCGCCCTCCCTCTTCCCCCGTTAGGCCGCCGCCGCCCCGCTAAGTCTACCCACCCCTCCGGCCACCGTATTCTTTTCCTCCGCACCCACCTCTGTCTCGCTCCTCGCTCGCTTGGCAGCGCCCCCCGACAGCTCATGGTCCGGCCGAGCCGGTTCCCTCAGGCCAAACGCCGTGAGGACAGCAGGCCTCAGAATTACACTCCCAAACAATTCCCCCCCACCGCTTGCCTCCCCCTTCTTCCGCCGCCAGTCGCCGCTTCCGGTGTGCACGCCTCTTGCGCAAACGCATTGGTAGCGCAGCGAGACCACGCCCCTCGTCCCCCCACCCGGAGCCGCTTCTGCCTCGCACGCGCATTGGCTGCCGACACCGAGGCGGTTCCTCTGGCGCGCATGCGTGTAAGGTGACTGCACAGTGTGAAGCAGACGTATTCGCTTTCATTAAACGCGACTCCTTGCCTTGCGCATGCGCGAAGGTCAAATGTTTCATTTCCGGCAGGGATTCATACACCGTCGTCAAAAAACTCGCAACCAGATTAACAGCTTTGCTCTAGACATGTTTACTTAGAAGCATGTAAATACCCCCAAGTATATTGAGGCTTACTTCAGAATAAACGGATGGGGATTGAGGCGTACGGCTGCAATTGTACCTACTTACCTGGGAGTAAACCCCATTGAACTCATGGGGCTTACTTGTGAGTAGGCATGTATGGGCTTGTACTGTAGATGCGTTTTATTTAGAATAAAACCAATGGAATACAATCGTTCTTCCGAGTAAACATGTACCGGTCCAGGCTGCGTGTCTGGCTTTAAATCATAACGCTGCAAACTTACATACACTTACCTAGAGCAAGTCCCATTGAATTTGATGGGGAATAGACAGCTAAAAGATTAATAACCCCCCTCCCCGAAATACACACGCCGTGTCTCCTTGTTTTACTGCAGTGAAAATGTCCGCATTCAGTTGAACACAATTTTGGGTTAAGGGCAAGAGGTGGAGGCGGCAATTAAAATATTGCCCCTTGATCGATTCCAGTGTTGATCATAACCTTGAGTTGATTTAGAGTCGAAACACACATGCTATTACCGAAAAGGTTTCACTCGGAATATCTGTCCACTTATGTAACCATCTCTGCATACTGATAACGTGTGTAGTGACGTTTTATTTTGTCAGTAAAGCCTAAGTAAAAATTAGATTCGTAATACAAAGACAGAGTAGAGTTAAAATTCATAAAGCCTTATTAAGGAATTGTTGTAAGCTATCCGAACTCAGCCACTGTCTGTCAGCCTCAGCTTCCCTCTGGAATGTGGTCAAAATACGATGAGGATGAGCTTTTATATTGTATTTTATACTATGGTTTTATACTGTTGTTTTATACTTTGAATGTTTTTAATTTTGGTGAACCGCCCAGAGAGCTCCGGCTATTGGGCGGTATAGAAATGTAATAAATAAATAAATATTATAACCCCACTCCAATTTGCAATATGGGGATATTAACAGTGCACTATTACAGGGGTGGCATAAATCACCCTCCGCGCCCCGTAATACGGGGATGATTACATTGGACCACATTGCAGGATTGTCATAAATACACACACAGTAGGCATTCTATAAGACTCAACCCCCACCCACCCCCTGCCCATTTGCAATGGGTTCACGGCACTGATAAATGTCCTGCATTTCTCCATTATCTCGCTTACTACTCTAACCAGAGATATCCATGACTTCTAAAGAACCCGGGAAATCGGCTCTCTATAGGCAAAGGAATGGCCCGTGAAACCCTGTTAGTTAAAATGGATTCTTCGTAGCGTTCTTTATGACGTCATACTTATTTTCCTTTTAAAAAAACAAACTTTCCGATCTAATTTGTTGTAGAGCAGAAATGCCTTATATCAAACTCCACTGGGCAAAAGAGCATCTGATTTTATATAAGCATTTTTCCTCTGACATTTGAAGAATCGTTTCCTTACCGCGACACAGTATAATTGGAGGATCATGTGACAACCGGCCAGGCCCATGCGCAGCGGTCTCAACAAGAGCTTTATTTGACTCAACTTTCAGTTTCAATTATTCTTAAACAAAGCCAGCTAGCAAGAGCCGAGACAAGCGATGCCTGCAATGAGAAGAATTGATGCGGATCGTCACCAGTTTCTGCAATTGCAGAGTTAGACCTTAATCGATCAAGGTACGCTGAGGTGGAGTGGGATGGACTTTTTGCGAGCCGTGTTGTAGCGAGTACCAATTTTCTTTCTTGGGAAGACAGTAACTTTTCCAGGGAATGTAATAGATCGCTAAACAATTCCTTATCCTCATCCAGTTTATAAAGCTGCCTGGGAAAGAGTTATACTTTGTTCTTTTTGGCAAATGAACAAAACTTCCCGTTCTTTCCTTTTTTGGCTGCGACATTGCTTTTCTCTGCACTTTAAAGGAGTAGTTCCTTCCTGCCAGAACTCACTGCTAAATTAAACCTAGAATGTTGCCACCTTTATTTGAAGGGAGGCTCTGTGCCTTTAACAGATACCTGACCAAAAAAACTAGAGCAAACGAAGTTTCCCGTGCAGAAGTTTCAACGGGCTGAATTTTTCACGTCATACAAGGTTAAAGGCACAGAGCTTCTGTCCATTGGGGAAAGAATGGTAGTGCTGTTTCAGCACTAAGGTACCCATGATTTAAATCCATATTCTCTGGCCTTACAGCATTCTGGATCAGTCTGCAAGGATCTTTTCACCACTAACAGTAAGATTTGTTTTCATTAGAGTCTATTTTCTTTTTTGAAGAAATGTATCTTAAACCTATTAACATGCCTTTCAAATCATCTTCATTATCATCATCACATTTAATAATACTTAAACTGTGTGCTTGTGCATAAATAAAATGAATGGGCTAAGGGCACAAAAACAAATGAGGCAGTGATTCATATATATGCTATGAATCTGTGTGTACATGTGCATTAATGTAATGACTGTAATTTAAAGTAGATCTAGAGTGAGGGTGGTGTGTGACAGGAGGTATATTGTATTTGCATATGTGTGATGATTGGCTGAGTGGGCGGGGGCTGAAGCTATGTGTGATATATAAACAGGGAGACATGCCTGTCGAGTTTAGATAGGGAATGAACAGGGGAGAGACTGATAGGGAATAGATAGGGCTTATGAAGAGATAGTTTGTGCCTAGGATCCAGGGTTATAGATTAGAGTGATGATTGAGTGTGGGTATGTGAGAGGATATATAGGTTTTTAAGTGACTTATTATTGTAACTTAATTATTTCTGTGCAGAGGGAGTTAAAGTACTCATTTACTGTTTAACACCTTAATTCTGTAAATAATAAATATATTTCTGCTTTTCAAAATCCCACACCTATGGCTTGCAACTCTCAAAGTGAAAAAGTGTGTAACATATGTCAGAATACAAAGCTGGAGTGTTCTCAGATCTCAAGAAGTAAAGGTGTTGGATCTGAGGTAAAGGTCCTGGTAGCAGTGTTACTGTGTGTGCAGTGGAAGGTGTTGCCTGCTGTGGGAAATAGGCAGGAATACCAAACTTAACTTTATTGTGCAACTGGTACGACACCCAGTTAGTGTTGAACCTACACTCGCTTTCATTCCTCATGAGGAGTAGCTCCACTTGTAAAAAAGTTTACCCATTTGTAGTGTCTTATTTTCTTTTTCAGACAAAAAATGGCAGGAGTAGAAACGTGTCCCTACTGCAAAAAGCCATTCAAACGTCTCAAGTCCCATCTGCCTCACTGTAAGGTGGCAACAGGGACAGGCTCCAGTGGAGCATTGTCCCCCATCAAGGTCTGTGGTTCTGCCACATCTAAATTGCTGAATGCTGAGAAAACGAAAGGGCAGATCAAAAGAACAGAAACTGCTTCTAAACAAGAAAATAAGAAGAGCAAACTGGCAATGAGCAAAGTAAGAGGAAAAACAAATTCCTCAGAGGCACTGGAAGCAACTGGAACTGCAACAAGCAGCAATCTGCATATATGTGATGATATACAAGAGCAAATTAAATATGGCACTGAAAACACATACAAAACAGAACACAACACTGGACAAAGAACCTTAGAAGAGGTTCGAGCACAGCCTGCTGAGAAGACGTTTTCAGGAATAAAATTTGCAAAGAAGTCACCCACAGTGCAGAAAAGCAGAAGTAAAACCACTTCTGATGAAGAGAGATTTGAATCTGGCCTTGCTTTAGAACCACTGATTCTAAGTGGAAAATCATCTTCAGAATCTCCTAGTCAGAAAATGAAACCTTCTGCCAAAAAAAGGCAAAGCAAAGAGGCATTGGCTAAGCAGAATGTGTCCGCTTTGCTGGATTCTTCCGTTGATGATCTTCAACCTATTCCTCAGGGAGTTACTGACAAAATAGAAATACTGATTGAGAACCACCGTGCAAGAGTGTTGAGGCAGAAGTGTGAGTCCCCTATTCCAGACATCCCATTAAATGAAGCTACCATTGACAACCACCATTCCGAATGTTTGCCTCCGAAATCCTCATTGGGATGTGCAGAGATTACTGTGGCTAGTAGGTCGCAAATTACTACAGTTAAGGATAGCGTGGACAGAAAGAGCATGTTAGGTCTTGAGCTTGCAGGGAATACTTGGTGTGGAGAGATCAGAAATGGCATGACTGTGATTAAAGCACACACATCAGATGACCATCTTGTGGATAGCAGGAGGAGGGTCTCCAGTGCTCCTGTTGAGCTGGCTGCAGGAGTAAGCAGCAAGACAGATGATCATCCTTTATTCTTCAAAGGAGAGGAGTATCCTAAAGAATCCCCTGTTTACACCAGTCCCAAGACAAATAGCTGGGCCTCATTTACAGGAGCAATCAGAGAAAGTCGAGATGATGAAACATTTAACAGCTGCTTAACTAGTCTGAAAAAAGAAACTGCTTTATGTTCTGGGACTGCCATAAAAATAGGAGATCAAAACTCTGGGGTGTCTTTGAGACAACCCTTACCTCACATGTTAGAAATGACTATTGCCCACTGGTTTACAGCTTCTGGTACAGGCAAACAGCCAAGTGCTTTGGGGCTGGAATGGTTTCCAGAACTGTATCCTAATTATTGTTGTCTGGGCTTATTTTCAAGGAGGCAGTCTCAATGGGATACAAGAATCCCACAAGCCCAAGTTCTCATTCTCCCCAGTGATGGCTATCAAGGTAAAATGGAAAGCTTTTAATTATTGATTTCTAAGAGTGAACACAGCAAACTACTACCCAGTGGGCTGGTTTGTTGAAGTGGCGATTAAGTCATGCATGATTTGTTTTATTCTCTATGAAGAGCAAGTGTTCGCACACAGTGTACAATTTTATTTCCTTGATTATTTGTTCACTGGGGTATTTAATTTTAAGATACCAGGGTAGGGCTAACTTCATAAGAGCCACTAATCAAAATTCTCATATGGCCAACACCATGGAACATAGCAGCTTCTTCCTTCTCCAGAGTTCATTTCATACTTCCCAATTTTTCTCATACTTCCCATGATCCCATAGGAACGCTTCCCATGGGGCCTAGCCATCTTTAACTCCCTTTAATGCTTTTTGATTCCTTGAGTTCAAAGATGTGTTCGAGGTGAGCCCTGTACTGTGCAACAGCCATGCCTCATTCATGGAATTTGGGGACGAACGGACAGGGTTAGGGTTCCAGATGACACTGCCATCCTATCGTTATCCTCCCGCATTTTCCAGTGCTGCTTCTGATTTTTCTTTCTGTAGATAATCTTTTAAGGAGGGAGAGAGCAGAATAGTAGCACAATCTTTTTGCAGGGGTAGATAAGAAGATGTGTGATTAAGACATAGTAGTTGGAGCTGTCCCTGGGCTTGTCTTGATGAAGGGTTTGCCCTGGGGTGGATTTGCAGTAGTGACACAGCCGCCATTGTGAAGCCATCCAGGGGAAAACCCCAGAAACTCCACTGGAAAAAAAGGCAAGCACTTACCCTGACTTTTTGGGCTGCGGAGGCGTGTCACAGCTGATGGCGCCCCCTGATTGGTTGTCATCGACAGGACAGAGAAGGGGGCGGACCTCTGGGAGCTCAGCAGAGCCCCGTGTGTCCCTGTAAATAAAAATAAAATAAAAACGCCGGGGGGGGGGGGGAGAGAGAAATGGGCCCCATGCATCCTGCAAATAAAATAAAATGGGGAGAGGAGAAGAACGGGACCCATTCCTCCCACCCCCCAGTTTTTAAAATTATTTTTATCTGTATCTGTGAAGCTGCGCAGATACAGATAAAATAAAAATAAAACAAAAAATGGGGGGGGGGAGGAATGGGCAGCCAGAGGGAGTAGAGGCGGTTTGGGCGCCGCACAATCCTCTTTTCTTCCCACTCGCTACCGCGTTCCTCCCCCACCCCCGGTGCTCAGTGTGGCAGCAGTGGTGGCGACAACTCTGCACTTGCTTTCCTTCCTGTGCAGATGCTGGAAAGGAGTGCAAATGTGGGAACCAGAGGCCTCACAGTGCCAAGACAGGGGGGCCTTGAGAAAGATGGATGTGGTGCTAGGGGAGGCCCCTCTTTTCTCTATTTCTTATCCTTCATTTCCAGTTGCAGAGCCGTTTTGCATCCTACAATGCAAGCCCTTTCTCTTGTTCTAAAATATCTTACCACCAGCTCTCAACTAATTAATTGCTTCCAGGAACAAGATATCCCCAATCCCCACACTTCCATTAGCTATTTAATTAAGGTACTCAACTATGCTCTTTGCTGTAGTTTTATGATTGTATGTGGGGGTTTTTTGTGGCTGCACACTGTTCCCATTGAAAACAGCAGTGCTTACACCTGATTAAATGCACCATCCTTACAGACACAATCAGATCGAGGCACAATCCTGACCCAATAGTAAGGAAAACCACAAAAACTGGCAGTTCCCAGCAGTCAAACTCTTCATTACCTTAAAGATGTAACTTACTGCTACATCTGTTTTTTCCTTAACGAATCACAGGCATGAAGGGGGCAATTGTTATTAGGACCTCCATGCAGAGTGGGGAGGCTTATCTTGTTCCTCCCCAGCCTGTGTCAAAATGACAATTGCCCACACCCATCCCCAATCTAAAGTTTTAATACCAGTTATCAGTCATGACGTCCCTCAAAGAATCCATGAGATCTATAGTTTGTTGAGAGTTCAGAGAATGTTAGCCATCCCCTGTCACTCTTGTAGAACTATTGTTCTTGGGATTCCCTGAGAAAAGCGAATTGCTATTAAACCAATTACTGTGTAAACATGATGTGCCTCAGAAGGACCCCAACACATAGTGGAATGCTTGCCTGCTCAGACATATTTTCAGATTACTTTGGAGATGCAGACATGCTGCCTCTATGTTATGATATCAAGAGTACTGAAAAATCATTTGAGATGGTCAAAGACAACCATATAGGTGGCAGCGTGGAGCAAGGAACTGTGTGAACAATGTAACGTTAGTACTGAGTATGCATCTTGGTTGCCTAGTGCAAGAGACCTGCAATGAAGAACTGACAGCGCCATTCCTTTCTGTTCTTTCAGTATGTTCTTTTGCTTTTGTATATTAGCTGTGGGTAACTTATGGCCCTCTAGAAGTTTTGACCTACAACTCCCATGAGTCCTAGTCAGCAGAGCCAGTGGTAAGAGATGATGGGAGTTGTAGGCTAATATTGGAATAGCCGTAAGTTGCTCACCCTGGTTATAATAATGAAGTTATGGTTAAATAGGATAGAACTATAGTTAGAATAACACTTCTTGCATCTGGAAATCTGCTAGCCTTTAAGGTGCTACAAGATTGTTTTGGCTGCAACAAGCTAACATGGCTACTCCTCTGGAAATTGTAGCTATAGATAGGTTGAATGCACACATCTTGGTCCAGTCTTCATAGACTCAACTTGGGAGAGAAAATCTTAGATTTTACCAAATGATCGTATAAAGCTGGTTCCTTTTAGTGTAAGTTCACACTACCCATCACGTTCCAGGAGAAGGATAAACCATTCTTCTTTGTCCCCCAACCCATCCAATATTTTACTCTGCAGTTTGTCCTGCAAAGAGCAGTAGTATATCTCCTTGTGATAAGTACCCTGCCTCCTGTATGAAGCGGCAGGCTTGGGTGCTTCTTCATGAGTAGATTGCTGAATGGGAAAGCTCTAGCCTTTTCCAGCAATCGGTTCTGCTGAACTGGCAGATTGGAGGCCTTTCCAATGGATCTACTCATGGGGAAGCACCCATACCTGCAGTTGATTCATGAATTGGCCAATCAGTTTGCAATGGATGGAGCTCCAGTCTGCTGCTTTGAAACAACTGCTTTCATTCAGCAGATCTACTGCAGCCTTCCACGGTGAGCAGATCCATTGTTTCTCGCTGTGTCTGTTCAGTCATCATGTACATTGGAGAACATCTCCGGGAAATGAGTTCAGAGAGAAAGGAACAGTCCCACAACCCCCAGATGTGTCAGCTTTTCATGGGAGGAAAAAAAGTAGGTGCAGGCACAGCCCTGGAAACTTGTGGCTTTCAAAGCAAACCTCTAGCTGTTCTGTTTCCTAGTTCCCCTGGCAGGAAGGTGTTTGATGGATGTAAAACTCCAAGATTTGCCTGCTTGGCTAGCCACGCGTAACTTGTCTCCACAGGGGATGCTCGGATCAACACACAGAGGTGAGAGCAAATCATTTGCTGTGGCTTTCAATCCTGCCTCGAGATGGGGAGGGGGGGTTGTTATAGCAGCCATAGCAGCACGGGAGCTGAGGTTGGCTGAACAGCCCTTGTTATTATACATGAAGAAAGAAAGGCATGGACCGTTGAAGCTACTGACATGAATCATCAAACTGCTCCTATTTTGTTCTTGTTTTTCCTTAAGCAGCCTGGAATGGATACTACAACAGGTACATCAATGTGAAAAAGGGTGGCGTGGCTGGAATCTCTATGCTGCTGCTGAGCTACTGTGTCCTCAGCTACGCCTGGAACTATGAACACATTAGTAAGGCTTCTTCTCTGGCATTTATCAAGTTTCTCTAAAGAAGTATTTATTTGGTGCTAGCAAAAATTTGGAAATATTTATTTGGTGCTGGGGCCCTGTTACTTGAATGTGCTGTCAAATATAAGGCATTTTCCATTCCCAGTGCTTGGTGCGTGGGAGTTTCCTGTTGCCCATGAAGGCAACTGTGCAAACCCACTTTTGGAATAAAGATTGATAATTTTTTCCCCATTGTCAGAAATAGAAGGTTCATTTTCATGCAAAATAAAAGGAACTTATTCCAGTTTGTACCCTTTTCAGAATAAAGTACCTAGCTCTCTAGTCAGCAAATGGTTGTATAGGAGGGTCACGTTGAGGAGGGGATGGAGGCTGGTTGGCTAGAGGTATTCTTCATCCCTGGATTGGCAACTGGTAGCCAGATTATACTTCTCAGTGGGCTGTAGGTCCCAAGACCTGCAGTTACTGATTTTTAACCTATGTTAACCAGCTCTGCTCTGTACACTGTTACATGATGTACTCCTATTAGACTTGGGTATGAACTCTCACGCATTCCGATGAGACTGTCACACCTGCTTATACGGAATCCTTAGACAGTGGCAAATAGAGTGTCTATGGCTAAGAAGGCGACCCCCACCCAAAGAGATCCACACTCAAGACCCTCCTGGGGCAATGGCACATGTATTGAGATTTACAGATATTCAGCCGCACAAGCTGATTTTGGCAGAATTGGCTGAGCAATGGATTTGTTAACAATTGTGCAGCTTGGGGATGCTGCAGCCTTCACTGAGTTTTGCTTTGAAGAGGAAATTAGCTGCATTTTTAGTGAAGCTGAGCTCCAGGCCTAAAAGTAGTTTTCCAGGTGGCGGGAAGGAGTCTTCCTGAGGCTTAAGCATACACACACACGGGGTGGAGGCAGCAATTTGTACTAAGAAACCTCCATGAGTGATATACTTTCCCTAAGTTTTTCTGCACACAAGAACTAGCGAGTGTTGCAACTCCTGGTCTCAGGTGAAGAAGAAGGAAGACAGGAAGCCCTGGCTAGGGGAGGCAAGGTATCCAATAATGGCACCTTGCTCTGGCAAGCCAGGAGCCTAGCGATTCCAGCAGGAAGGAGGCCAGCCCTTCAGTGATTTCTCCATGCAGCCATTACCTCTGGGAGGAAAGACTGAGAGATTTCAGCAGAAGCAGTGTGGCCCCTTACCCCTGAGGGGTGAGGCACCTAGTAATTTCAGCAGCATGGCTCCATGTGCCTGGTAGGCGTGGGGGTCCTCACTTCCCAAACCTGGGGATTCTTATATGGTATAGAGAAAGGCGGTGACATCACAAATTGGATGAGCCAGATGTTGCTCATAAGCACTGCAAAAGCTGATAGTGCTATGGGATAAAGGCTGAGTTGACCCCTCATCTCATATAACAAAAGGGGGTGGTTGAGGATGATGGCTATTACTGGAAACAAAAGCTACTAGGGCTTTCCTACTATCTCCATTCTGTTAACAAAAGATGACCTTAATGACCTGTGTCAAGGTTGGATTGCAGCAGTAGGAGCGTAATGTAGGTAATTGACCAGGCACCATACCAGATATCACTCCTGCAATCCCACACATTCATGTTTTGCTCAGTTTTTACCCACACCTTTGACTTGGGGGAGTGCATTTTAGGAAGTCCATTAGAAACTGAAGTGCTGGATCTAGTCTTACATGATCACTCTCAACCCCATCCCTGTGCCTTTTCCCCACCTTTGCTGAAGCTGGGGATGAAGTCACCTGTCTCTTTGGCTGTGTATCAAAACAGAGTCAGTATTGTTCACTCAAAAAAGAGCTACTTCGTAACACTGCCCATCACAAAATGTAAGAGGACTATAGAGCTAGCTCTCAGAAGACTGCAAAATTTAGTAGAGAAATATGTAGCTGTCCTTTTCTGATACTCTCGCAGTGCAAGCATATGGATGTTTATGTGTAAGTTAGTCCCAGTGTTTTCAATGGGGCTTACACCCAGGTACAACTACATATGATTACAACCTCAGGCATTTATGGTCATTTGAATATAGGAGTCAGCTTAATTATTAAGGTTTATATGCTACTGTGCCATCAATGTGTATAATTATTATGGTGTTAATTTTGTCATCCCCCCCCCCCCCCGGTTATTGCAGAACACAGTCGCTGGCGGAAATACCACTGGTGATGATACAAGTGCATGTGTGCAAATTGAGCATGGATCTTGCCACAGGTCTGTTCCAACAGGAAGAAGACATGTTGAAGACTATTGCAAGAGCCACAAATACATAAATTCTTCATTGTTACTGGGAGCCACATATGTATAAGTACTTTTATTTAAGCCACTGTATGCACCCCTTGAATGAAAGTTGCCAGTCATGGTACAGATAGACTATGTGTTGAGACTTGTGGCTTGCTGACAAAAGCCAACAGATGTAGTACCAATTTGGTGCTAGATGAATTTTAATAGCTGTTGACTGCTATTAAAAACAAATATGCAAACAAATCCTTTATTGTCGTTCTAAATATGTGATGTCAGCTCAGGTTGCATAAAAGTAGTTGGTATTAGTCTTGTGGAAATGCATCACATCGGTGGAATTACAATTCAACTGTGTTTCTTTCAGGTCTTTTTCTTAACAGCCTGCTAACATAGGTGAAGATGGAATGGATTCAACTAGTGCACGTTGAATAGATACCGTAAAGCAGACAATTGTTATACAGTAATGGCCTTTAATGTTACGAAAGCCGAGAAGCAGTAACATTCCTAATGCACTCTTCTACTTCTGGAGGAAGAAATCCATCCCATTAACAAGCTCAAATGCCCTTTGGGTAGGACCTGGCCTGCACAGGCAACAGAGGCACTGTTTTAAATTGGAGCTGGCTCTCTTTTTCTCAAGACACAGTGGGTTTATTTTTCCCTTTAGAATTCAATAGTTGTGGAAGGAAACCACACACTTATAGCTAATCGCTTGGCCTTTATCACAAGCAATTTACTCCTAGCACTCAATCAGTAGCAAGAGGTGTATTATTACCACATCTTACACATTCCTGTGAAACTAACTGATATCCCTGCAATATAACTCTAAAGATTTTCCTACCTATTTTGACTTGCTAGTGCATTTTTGTTTTGTTTTATGAGAATGCTACCAGTCACGCTTGGTTACAAACTGGCTTTGTTAGATCTGTAAGGGCTCAAACATATGCAGGTTTAGACAGAAAACAGTCCTACAGCTCCCAGCATTTCCCCCCATCTAAACATGCATAGAATTGCACCCTAATGCACTTTTGATAGGGAAGCGGCAAGTGTGGAACGATGCAAAATTCAAGGAAGCAAATATTTTGTTGAATCAAATCCCAATTGCTGTAACAGAGGAGATTTGGCATTTCCCTCATAGTATCAGAGTGATCTAATGAAACCAATATTAAAATTGAGCTCGAGTTCAAATTCTGGTTTATCCAAAGGGTTACTCAAGTGTATATTTCCCGTCCGTAAAATAGAAATAATGTCCTTACTGAGGATAAACAATTTCACAGTTGAAAAGTGTTAGAAATATGGCAGGTTCTTGTCCCTGACCTTAGGTACGAAAGACGAGTGTAGAAAACACTGCAGAGGACACCACGTATCAGTATACTGAGGTGCGACTCGAACAGGGTCGGACCCCGATCGGAGCTTGCACACCACTTTTATTCACATAGGGTCAGCTGACAATGAAAAAGGGGAGTGGGATACATTTACACAACCTGTGTACGAGAGGAGTGGGATACATTTCTAAACAGGATACCTTTACCTAGTCCCATCCCCCTTCCCTGCCATTCCACATCTCTCTGGGATGTGTGAGTCAGCTACTTCCTCTTGCAGGGTCTACAGAAAGCACAAAGGGTAGCTTAGAGTTCAATTAACCCCTTCATTTCCTACAAAAAGTATTTACACATTGATAATGAAACAGAAATGACAAGTAAAATGTTTTGCTTTCTTTTGGAGATCATCTTTATAGAGGATCAGATATATCTTATGCCCCCTGGAAGTGAACCCTAAAGATCAATTACCTGTTCTGATGAGACAGAATTGCATGATGTCTCCACCAAGAAGGCTGTATTAGCCGGAGAACTTCATGTCTCCTTAACAAGTCTCCATTGCTAGACCTTACTGTTTGGGGTGGTGTATATATAGGAGTAAGCAGATATTTCAGAACCAGGCCATATAGGACTCTAAGGGTGTAATCCTACTCATGTTTAGACAGAAAACAGTCCTACATCTCCTGGTATGCTCCAGCCAGGATGTCTGAGTGGGGCATGTTGGGAGTTGTAGGACTGTTTTCTGTCTAAACATGCATAGGATTGCACCCTTAAGTTTAAAACCAGTGCTAAGGTTTGAAAGAGGGTCACAAAGCTCATCTCAAGGTAGAGACAGTTGTGAACAAAGGACATCTGTTATTTGTTGCCAATTTCTCAATAGCTCATAAAATATATTGCTAAATTCTTAATAGTAGATGGAATGAATACACACATGATTATATCAGTTAATAATTAAATATCCTAGCCTTACAGTAGACAAAAGAATTCAGCCTTAATATATTATGTGTGTTACCTCTTGCACATTTATGTTCTCCTATCTCCTAGTTATTGTTTCACCAAATGCTGTCCCACATGCCTGCAGATTCACTCACCAAGTCTTCTAATACAACAGAGTGCTAAAGTAGTTTTGTTTGTGCTGGAGTTAAGGAGGGTTCGCAATGCCTCAGTTACCCTGAGATGGCGGTCATCTACTCTGCCACACACAGCCACAGTTGTGATTAGTTATTTTGGGGCACGCTGGCTGCGGCTGCTAACCAGAGAATTCCTGCTGATTATATGGATCTGTAGCACCGCATGCCTGAAAGTGGTGGTAGTAGGAGCCACATCAGCCAGTTTTAATTCACTGCTTTCTTTGAACTTCTAAGATCCAGTCTCTTTCTTCCCTTCTGCTTTGCTAAGGATTTCCAATATGTCTGAAACGACTTTCCTATGTCCCATTGGTCCCTAAGAAAGGGCGTGGGGGAACCACTTTGTTTGCAGTTAGTTACAATGGCCTGCAGATGGCGATCAGGTGCCAGTAAAGATGGGATGATGTAGGTGGATATGGTACATAAAGGCTGATGAAAAGATGCTTGGATTGACAGGTATGTACACAGCTTCACTTGTCTGTCACAGCAAGGATGGGACTTTTGGGCAGAACATTCTTGCTGCTAGGAATGTTTGCTTAAGGGTCTCCAAGCATCTCTTTGCTCCCTGATGCCATAATACTCATGTGGCTGCTTGCTGTTGTATAGCGTGACTGGGGTTCCCCAACGTTTCTGCTCATCCCACCCTTCAAAAAATCAGAGGGACTAAATGACTATCCCCTTTCAGGAGAAAACCCCAGAGTCTCACCATGAACAAACTCTGTTCTTTGAACCAGAAACCATCCAGGTCTCTGAGTTCCATCATTCTGAGCTGAGACTGTCTCCCTGCTCTTCCAAGAGATGTAATGGCCCTCCCAGGCCCTGCACACATACATACACACACCCCTTTCCTAGCTGTCAGGAAGAATCCAACATCACAATAGCTAGTGAACTGGCAAGGGGCTATATCTCAAGGAAGGACCAACTACTCTGGTTTATTTGCAAAGTTTATATCCTCTGTTAAAGGTACCTTTGAAAACTGTCAGAAATACAATGTAGGCGTCTTTCTATACTGTGTCATCTTGGTTGTTCTAGACAGGCATAGCACGCACGCACACAGCTTGCTTTCTCTGTGGGCAGAGAGTATACAGAAACACAGTGTCATCCCTCACCCTATGGGATCTTGCAGTAAACAGGCACTTCCTGCCCAACCTACACTGCCCATCATTTATTACTGTGCTTCAATCCTTTGTTCACTGGGATTCCAGTATGGTGCTTCCTCCTGTCCAGTATGCATAGAAGCCCTGTGTAAATAGAGGATGAGAGAAAGCAATGGTGACTGTCTCATTTGGTGTCTGGCTTGTCTTACTGGAAACATGTGAAAAACAAAGGGCAGACTGAGCCCCACAAGGAAAGCTCCTGCCCTCCCCTTTTCCTGCACAACTTTCTCTCCACCTGAGCTGCACACCCAGTTGTTGTTTTTCACAACTCTCCCATGCAGAGGAGGCTGGTGGCTCCAATGTCAGTGGGGCAGCAAATCTGCTGTGGGTTTCAGTCAGAACTCTAAAGGAGCTATCGAAAGTGCTGAACCCTGGCCCCAAAGTTGGGTTCAGCACTCCTTGGATAGCTCCTTTAGCATTCTGACTGGTTTTGGCTGAAACCTGAGTGGCGTCACAGCTCCACAGACATCAGAGCCACCAGCCTCCACTGCCCCCACCCGATTGGCAGGTTGCTGCTGAGAAGCAGCAGGGTGGCAGTGGTGGCACGGAGCGTGGTCCATGCATCACGAGAACCAGGCCTGGCCCTGTTTTCTTTCTTTCCGGCCCACGGTGTGGCCACAGTCTTGGCGCTGTAGAAGGCATGAACATAACCTCTCATGTGCTGTTCTGTTGCCCAGTCATCAAATTTAAAGAGACCCCTTGTGAGTTCTTCACAGCCTGGAGGGATTTCTCCATCCCACCTAATTTTGAGCCCATCTATGGCATGGACTCCAGGTCCTTTATGAATCAGTTAAATAATACTGCTCCTGATGCAAATCTTTGGGTGATCGAGGGTGTTAAAGTTAAAAGGAAGTGTCTAACATATGAGGAGGGCTGTTTTTGTTATTTTGCTCTTGAAAGTTTGAAAGGCATTCGTTGGATTGATCCTGAAGATTTCTCCCCACAACAATGAAGTTGACATAAGTAGTTTTAAAAATAATAATAATGAAAGATAGGCATTTACTGCAGAAGCACCGTTCCTATCCCATTGCGGGGAACCCCCTGCCCCCTTTATTATTCACAACTAATTGAACTAGTAAGGGCTTATGAGGAAGCTCCTAGCTATGAAAAGCAGCTCCTCCTCGTTAATGTGCCTGGCCTGTTTAGTTTCACCAACAGTGCAAGCATATGCATGCTTACGTGGAAGTCCTACCATAAGAGGAACTTGCTATTCAGTCCATTTAGCACTGTGCCCCTAATCAGCTGACAGCATTTTCCTTGCTGCATAAATGAAAGCTCTGTGAAACTCAGAAGTCTGCCTATTCCTTGGAAGAACCACCTTGATTAAAGGCAACATCTTACATAGTTTGTAACTGTTGAAGAACAGGCTATACAGCATAGTTATATTCCCAGCAGGATCTCCCTTTCTCCCCCCTCCCCTCCATAGGTACACTCTAACCTAAAATATTTTATTGAAACCAGACTAGGTTTTGGTAGAAGCAAATGGCAGCTGATTAAAACCTACCTGTTTTTCAAATACCTCCAGACAAGTGACTGGCTTTGGCTACTTTGCATGGTGTTGGCTTCTTTGACACAGGAATTGGAATGGTTGTAGATCGCAACCTGAATATGAGCCAACAGTGTGATATGGCTGCAAGAAAGGCAAATGCTATTTTGGGCTGCATTAATAGAAGTATAGCTTCCAAATTGTGTGAGGTACTGGTTCCTCTCTATTTGGCCCTGGTTAGGCCTCATCTAGAGTATTGCGTCCAGTTCTGGACTCCACAATTCAAGGATGCAGACAAGCTGGAGCGTGTTCAGAGGAGGGCGACCAGGATGATTAGGGGTCTGGAAACAAAGCCCTATGAAGAGAGACTGAAAGAACTGGGCATGTTTAGCCTGGAGAAGAGAAGACTGAGGGGAGACATGGTAGCACTCTTCAAACACTTAAAAGGTTGTCACACAGAGGAGGGCCAGGATCTCTTCTCGATCCTCCCAGAGTGCAGGACACAGAATAACAGGCTCAAGTTTCAGGAAGCCAAATTCTGGCTGGACATCAGGAAAAACTTCCTGACTGTTAGAGCAGTACGACAATGGAACCAGCTACCTAGGGAGGTTGTGGGCTCTCCCGCACTAGAGGTATTCAAGAGGCAGCTGGACAGGTATGCTTTTAGGTATGCTTTATGGTGGATTCCTACACTGAGCAGGGGGTTGGCCTTTGGGCCCCTTCCAACTCTACTATTCTATGATTCTAGAATGCATCAAGGAAAGGATTAATGTGTTGGAAGTGAGGCTTTGTAACCCTACAGCAGCCTTCTTCAACCTGGGGCCCTCCAGATGTTTTGGGCTTCAGCTCTCATCAGCCCGAGCCAGCATAGCAAACGGGCAGGGTAACGGTGGGAGTTGCCCTCCAGATGTTTTGGACTAGACCTGGTTGGGGAAGGCTGCCATACTGGCTAGGGCATTTTCTTGGGCAGGAACTGCCCCTCCAAATCCATCAAGTGAGAGAATGATCCATGGGAGGACTCTGAAGTGCAGCTCTCCACACAGGCAGCAGGTGGCGCTACCCTTCCATTTTCACTTGGAGTCAAATAGGCATTGAAAAGAAATAGGTCACTGGCTAATTGGGTGATAAAAGCTAGAGGTTATGCCTGAATGTCAGGCACACACTATAAAAATGCTATTGACGAGCGCGCTGGTGTCAGGGTAATTCTCTCACTGCCTAGGGATGTACGAGAATGTCGTTTCTGCTGGCAAAACATGTGAGCCTGCCCTGTTCACAAGCACAAAGGTGAGCATGAGAATACATCTGCTGAAAATGTTTGCAAATTAATGAACATGTGCCCGCATTTGAATTGCTCAACTTTCCAAATTTGAGCACATTTCTAAATCAGCCCCACTTTAGGGAGCGATCCTGTGCCTTGCTAGACAGTGTCTGGGGGTGGGGAGCATAGGATAATTCGGATTACTGGATCCAAGGTCGGAGACAGCGTTCCGACCATAGAGCCAGGAATCCATGCTCCCCTCCCCGTCAGTGTGGAGAGAATCATGCCAACGACCTCAGAGAGGGTTTAAAGGAGCATGTTGGTAGGTGGGGAGGGGGAAGCTGGGATTCATACCACCAGACCTCCCCAGCCTCTTTCCTTCCTGCTTCGCAGGGCCCAAGTTTGTTGTTGTTTATTCGTTCAGTCGCTTCCGACTCTTCGTGACTTCATGGACCAGCCCACGCCAGAGCTTTCTGTCGGCCGTCGCCACCCCCAGCTTCCCCAAGGTCAAGTCTGTCATCTCCAGAATGTCATCCATCCATCTTGCCCTTGGTCGGCCCCTCTTCCTTTTGCCTTCCACTTTCCCTAGCATCAGCCTCTTCTCCAGGGTATCCTATCTTCTCATTATGTGGCCAAAGTACTTCAGTTTTGCCTTTAACACCATTCCCTCAAGTGAGCAGTCTGGCTTTATTTCCTGGAGTATGGACTGGTTTGATCTTCTTGCAGTGCAAGGCACTCTCAGCATTTTCCTTCAACACCACAGTTCAAAAGCATCTATCTTCCTTCGCTCAGCTTTCCTTATGGTCCAGCTCTTGCAGCCATAGGTTACTACGGGGAATACCATTGCTTTAACTATGCGGACCTTTGTTGTCAGTGTGGTCTTAACTATTGTCTGCTCTTAACTATTGTCTGCTCTAGTGTCTGCTCTTAACTATTTTATCAAGATTTGTCATTGCTCTCCTCCCAAGAAGTAAACTCTTCTGATTTCCTGGCTGCAGTCAGCGTCTGCAGTAATCTTTGCGCCCAGAAATACAAAGTCTGTCACTGCCTCCACGTTTTCTCCCTCTATTTGCCAGTTATCAATCAAGCTGGTTTCCATAATCTTGTTTTTTTTTTTTAGGTTTAACTGCAACCCAGCTTTTGCACTTTCTTCTTTCACCTTCGTCATAAGGCTCCTCAGCTCCTCCTCACTTTCAGCCATCAATGTGGTGTCATCTGCATATCTGAGATTGTTAATGTTTCTTCCTGCAATTTTAACTCCAGCCTTGGATTCGTCAAGCCCAGCACGTCGCGAAGGCAGAGTGGGAAGAACAGGGAGGGGAACCTCGTCTCCACCACGCCTCCTGCTCTACATAGGACGCCCATAAGTAAGCTGACCATATGAAAAGGAGGACAGGGGTCCTGTATCTTTAACAGTTGTATTGAAAATGGAATTTCTGCAGATGTCATTTGTATATATGAAGAACCTGGTGAAATTTCCTCATCACAACAGTTAAAGCTGCAGGTGTCCAGCCCTCTTTTAAATCTGGTCACTCTAGTATAGCTCCTGCAGCTTTAATTGTTGTGATGAAGAGGGAATTTCACCAGGTTCATATATACAAATGACACCTGCTGAAGTTCCCTTTTCTATGCAACTGTTAAAGATAGGAGCCCTGTCCTCCCTTTCATATGGTCACCCTACCATAAGGCCCCAATTTCAGTGGATCAAGAGCCTTGCCATAGAATTGCGCCCTTAGTCTATGGGGGAAATTTGCACGTATTTAGGGATTTTTTTGCGTGCAACTTTCACGTATGATCGGTTTGATTTGCACGATTTGACCATTTGTGCAAAACAAACAGTGAAGTAAATCGCGCATGAGGCAAGCGGGGAGCCGATGTTTGGGAAATCTTGGTGAGCTCAAAGATCGCTTGTTCACTCAACCCTATCGCTGGCATTGAAACCTTCCTACTGCTTCTCACTATCTAGATCAGTGTTCTTTTATTGCTATGCATTTCATTCACTTGTTGTGCCTAGAGTGGAGCTTGGGTAATGCTTCAAGCTGTACGTTCACATCTGCTTCCAGTTCTGGAGGCCCCAATCCTTGCATAAGACACAGAGATGTTTCTGCTGGAGCCATCATCAACTAGTAGGATTCAGGCATGGTCATTATTTTAAAGGAAGGCCCTTAAGACAATACCACAGCAGCTTTTCAAGACAATACTGTGGTCTTATTACCAGCGGTGCATAATTCCAGTTGCCCAGCCACTCCTGGCAACTGTATAATTACAGATCACAATGCTGCCACACAGTCCTTCATAGCAGCAGAACCCAAGCCCAGGTAAATTATCCAAAATTGTGTAGTTGGGCTAAATTAGAATGAAATAGGTACAGCTATGTTGGATGTATTTATTCACAACGAAGAGCAAACAATCTGATCAAAGGTGACCATTTCGAAGTCCCACTGATTTCAACAAGAGAGATGTTAAAAGTGTTCACCTCTCCCTCTGAAATTAAAAATGGGAATTACAAATGCTTAAATTTGGCTGGATCGTGCCTGGAATTTTCTGGGGGTTTAGAGCACAATCACTTCATCTCTGCAACAGACATCCTGTTTCCAGAATGGATGGCATTCCTCAATTGCGTTGACCTGGCATTTCCATGTTTTCCAAAAAAAGCATTTCATTTTGCATCCATTACTGAGCATTCAGCAGTGGATGTCATTTATCCCAGTGCTTGGGTATGAAGCAGCATTCCCTCACTTTTCTTCTTTTTACTATTTAGAGCAGCAACTGGCGCTTCCAGAAATTGCCTGCTCAGCAAGCTTTCTGCTCTGTCAACCTGCAGTAAGCTGGTGCTGTTAACAGAGAGACCGAAGACGACAGGTGTCGAAGGAGATCGAGGTTACAGTGCTCTTCTGCTTGATGGTGACGCGCCTTTTCTCTGACAATCCCCTCTTGTTTCCTACGTCCATCCACGCTCCACATTCCCAATTACCAGAAGGCCACAGAACTGCTGCAGGATAACATAGCTACCTTGGGAAGCTCTTGGCCCAGATCGTTACATTCCACATCTAGAATAAATACCCCGACCTCAAGGAAACTGCTCATTGAAGACTCCCAGGTGTGTTAGCTTATTGGTCCTTTAGCTGCAAAACTAGGGTATGATGGTTGTGCCCTCTTCTTCATAGGGCTCTTGGCAGTCCTCCCCCACCCACCCCAGAAGGGCCAAATCACTTGGGATGTAGCAAGTATGAAAATGGAGAAGTTGGATAACTGTGACTTGGAGCACTGCCTTTGCTTTTCTACTGTTGCCAGCCATGGCTTATTGAGGGGGCTCTAGCCACACACCTCTTGCTTATAGTATCCTAAACTGAGGATGTGGGATGTTTCCAGTATATCAGAACTGCTTCCAGGAAGGATCACAGTTCCAATAGCAAGCCATTAGGTGTACATGTTGCACTTCTAACACCGCATCCAAGGGATGCTGGACAGGACCTTCTGACTTGAGGATACTCCTGTGCTAGCAAGTGAGCTTCTGAAGGAAGGCAGGGATGAGGTTTGGGTTTGCTGTGTGTGTGTGATAATCACCACTCACAGATTGTCAAGCAAGAAAACAAGCCATGAAGCTGCCTTGAACCCCAAAGCCAGAACAAACCCTCCAAAAACAATTGCATTTTGTAGAACTTCAAACTCTCAACGTTGGCTTTGAAAAAATGATCTACCTCCCTCAGTTTAGGTGATGAGAACCCATACTCTGAACTAAGCAAGATGAACTGGTAGTAGTAGAGGAAACAGGTATTTATTTAAGTGCATCGCTTAATTTTCAAACACATTTCCACTGCAGGAATCTCAGTATTGGGGGGATATCATTTGAGATCTATCAATATACACATCACGTATGAAGGGCCTGTGTATCATAAGGATCCCTGGGGGTATAGTACAACTCTGCTCCCCTCACAGGCACATTTTGCCACTACAGACAGCTGGGTAGAAGGGAAGTTTTGCCCTCTTGGCAACAGTAAACTCACACAGCACTTCACTTTCCCCTACAAAAGTGACCATTCCTCTACGGCTGGGGTGGGGTGTGTGGAAAGGACATTAATAGGAGGCACATGGACACAGCACTGTGGTGGGGCAAAGGCTGATAACCTCCAGGAATCTTCTTTTCTGCATCTAGGAGGAGGGCTTTCTCTGCTGTGGCACCCCGGCTGCGGAACGAGCTCCCCAGAGAGGTCCGCCTGGTGCCTACAATGTATTCCTTCCATCGCCAGCTGAAGACCTTTTTATTTTCCTCAGTATTTTAACACCTATTAACTTAAATTTAAACTTTGCTGTTTTAATTCCATATTTCAACCTATATCAATTTCTGCTGTGTGGTTTTATCCTGGTTGTGCTTTTTATATTGTATTTTGTATTTGTGTTTTTAGATTGTTGGTTGTTTTTATGCTCTTCATGATTTTAGTTTTTGTGAACCGTCCAGAGAGCTTCGGCTATTGGGCGGTATAAAAATGAAATAAATAAATAACTAAAATCTCCTATGTTATTTTATGGGTGATGGGTGTGATGAATTGTAGGAACTATTTTTCGTAGTGCTTTTCTTGTTGGCAATACTTTTCAGACATTCTTTCAACATCCATGTGTGCGTGTTCTGACCTTTAAAACAATGCATGGAGAGAGTGAACACATAATCTCTCTACTCCTTGAAAGAACATCTGAAAACAACTTTGCAAAGTCCTGCCTACTCATATTCCTCAGTCCTCCCTCCCTCTCTCTCTGTGTAGAGCTTAACTCCCCTCACCATCACAAGAGACATCACTTTGACAAGTAGAAGCACAATTAAGGGAGCCTGAAAACCAGGGAGTGTGTCTATTGACTTCCAGTGGACTGGCTGCATTGATTCAAAGCTGAGCAGAGCACAAGCAGTGTTCATTTATCCCAAAATGGGAACACCATCTGTTGTCCACTCGGGATACATGGCCCTGTGGCATGGGCATCAAATCCAGCATGTGTGTATTTTCACATGCTCTCAAAACTACAGATCCAGCCCTGCCTGCAGCCCCTTCTCTGGAACATTGAAAACATACAGTAAATTAAAGACTTCCCCCTTTATCTGGCCATGCTACTACACAGCACTGCATTGGCTATTTAGAATACAGAAGGCTGAACCTGCCATTGAGCTGAGCAGAAGGGCCTCCCCCAACCAGCTGCTGCTGCTGTTGTTTCTTTCACAGAACAATGGATCAGTGTCCCAGGCTAGCATTTCTATTGTATTGAGTACTGGATCTCAGATCCTGCATTGTCTGCTTATGCATTTATTTGCACAACAGAGACTCGACTCTCTAACATGCTGGAAGGATTGAAGCAAGCCTTAACGTTGCTCTGAGCTCATCATTCCAAACCACCCACTTTCACACTCCTCCGAATTTAAGCCACCTTTCCGGCTAGTTTGCATGAGAAATATCCTCATTTAGGTTTTATTCGGGGCCTGTTTTCAAATATTTCAGGCCGTAGCAGGCATAGAGCTTGGTGACAACTGCTAGGGAAAGCAGAGGCAAACTAGCTCCCAGCTAGATTCAGTCGTGAAAAAACAACTCATATTATCTTTGGCATGATAACAGGCCGATAAGTGACACGTGGAAAGTGCTGAGAGGGACACAGGAATCAGATAAGTACTCCCCAGAGGACAGAAAGTTATGAAACCAGCGGCAGCGTAGGCTCCTGCATTCCCTCTGTGTGTTGTGTAGTGCCTTGGGCATTGCTGAAAAGCCTCGTTGTGGAACCAGGCAGGCTCAAAGACAATTGGAGGCTTGTGGAAGAGGCAGATAAGGTCAGGGCTTGGACAGAATAGCTGTGCATGGCCAAGATGCCCATTTTACACACTAGTGTCGTTTCAAAAGATGAAGCTTGCAAAAAGCTAGGTGGCTAAATGCTTTGCTGTAAAGAACCTGAAGTCCACATCGTGATGGAGAGAGACACAGATGTACTTAACTCCCCCTCCCCCAAAGTTAAAGCCAACATTGTAGACCTCTGGGGTAATTCCAGCAAAGAAAAGGGCTACAGGAATGTGTCAGCCCAACAAACCTGTGTGATCCACACACTGCCCTTTAAAAGAGATGCTACAGGTGGAGTTTGTGAGGCTCAAGAGTTTTCTTGACTTAATAATGACTTAACGATGCCATTACTGGTTTGCCTTCAGCCCCTGCCCTGGGCAATTCCACCCCTCTAAAATAAAATATCCCAGAAGATTCAAGGTGAATTTTTTTCACTATAGTTTAATTTCTTCGCATTTTAAAACATACTTCCATTTTTAAAAGGTCCTCCATCAGATGCACTGAACAAACACCTGTACACACGCAACAAAGTCACAATCCAAGGGAGGGAGACAGACTACTCCCAAAAGGGTGGGAAGATCTAATATACAGTCTGAACAAAAAGTTAAAATATTTTTTTAAAAAAATAAGGCAAAAGTTAGTGTTTAACGCCCAGCAAAATGTGAAGCAAGGCCAAAGAAAAGAGAGAAAGAAAGAAAGGGGGAAAAAAAGGGCTACAGGAACATCAGGTGCACCTCCCAACTATACTGGACGGGAAGGCCCTGAAAGCAATTTCAAAGCGGAGGAACTGAGCAATGCCTTCCACTCCATTGTTCCTGGAATGGGGAGTGCCAAGCTCTTTGTGCTTTAGTCAGCTTTGCTGATATTCTAGAGTCTGAACTAAGAAAGGATGAAGCTATATCAGGTTAGTCTACTTCTGGGACTTTCAGTTTACATCTGTAGACATGCAAAGAAGCCACATTCCTCCCAACAGCCCCCAATTGGTTGCCCTAGCAACACAAACATCTCTCAGGGCAACCTGTCCGCTTAACACCAGGAGGAAGAGCCTGGAGACAGAGTAGGCCGAGAAAGATGTTGACTTCTCTTGAATGATGGAGCATCTAGGCTGACTTCTACTCTTGCAATTCACCTCTCTGGGTTAATTCTAAGCAACCTTACATAAGCAAAGTGTCTCCAAGAATATTCTACTATGAAAGAGATATATCCACATTACCACCAACAAGGGCGACACATTTGAGGTGTAGGGGAAGGGTTAAGTAGACTGTATCAAGAAGAACTAGCACCTTTATCATACTGTGACCCCTCAATAAACCAAAAGTGGGTCCCGATGTAAAATGCAAAAGGTAATAGTGGTGTTTTCTATTTTCCACCCCCCACCCCACCCCTGTCCCAATATGCATTCTTCAAAGAGTTCTGTCAGCTCTAATTAAAAAAGAAAAGGAAGAAAGTAGGAAAGTTCTAGCCCAGACTCCAAAGTTCGTAGATCTTCCCAGAGGCCTGCCCACGGGGAGATAACTGTTAGAATCCGAACAAGTAGATTTGGAGAACTGGGTTATTTCAAAGGGTTGTAGGTTTTTTCTCTCTACAAATATACAATATCCTTCAATGTTGTGCCTGGTCCAGAATGGTACTCTTCTCAATAGGAGAAAAAAAAATCTTATGAGTACTAGTAAAAATGAAAATATATATTACTAGGGAAACTAGTGCTTTTGAGCTTTGTTCTAGTATTCAGCTCTATATTGCTTTAAACGAGTAGTAGATAAATTAACCAAAATCTCTTGTTGAAAAAAAAAAACACCCCCAAAGTTCCATTACTCTGGAATTCTCCTGGGAACAACAGTCCTTAAGCAATGTCCTTTATTCCTATATGATCCCGGAGTTGCCTAAAGTATTTTAATTATTAAGAAGCCACTTAAATGTGATTTTCCAGCTTTATCCCCCTCAACTGCTCTCCAACAGGGGTGGGGGAGATCCTACTTCTCTAGCAGCCTGTTTAAGGGGATGATGGTGGTGAAAACCAAAGACTGAGAAAGTTGGCAAAACCATAACACAACTTTTTCTGCGACACCATTTATCCCAGAATCAGTTGCCAGCGATTCCTTCTTGAGATAAAGGAAGCGTACCGCTTCAGTCACCTTGCTTATACTCTTATCTCATCGTCTTCCTCATCCATGAAGGAGAATTCCTTGTCCGGCTGTTTTGCAGGTTCATGCCTCGCGTCCTCTGGCATGCCAAGGCCCTGCCCTTTGGGGGCTAAGCTACGTTGTTCTTCCCCCATAGATGCACAGCTGGAGATGGAACTGCTGTCCATAGTCAGTCGGCTCGTAATACTGCGGGCAGAGCCAGGACTGTAAGTTGCTGCTCGGTTGTCGTCATACTGAACCAAGGAATCCTGGGGAAGTTTGCTTTCTTGGCCTGGCCAGTGGGCTGGTGAGGCCTCCACAGGGCCAGCTCCCCTTCGTGGGTCCTCTGCACCATGATAACCAGAATCCTCTTGCTCCCATGGGTCCTTATCCATGATGCTCAAGACATCCCCCAACATGGAGGGCCCCAGATCAATATGGAAAGACATGATGGACTCAGCATGCTTCATGCCGTAACTGCTCTTGGGGATGACCAAGGGCAAGTCAGTTATGTCACCAAAGTTCCTCTCTTCCAAGCTGGGGCTGTGGGGCCCGGAGCCGAGGGCTGCAGCAGCACCGTTCATGTGCTTCTCTTCAAGGGTCTTCTCCTCAGGTGCTTTCTTGACAGGGCTGGAGGAGAGGCTCTTGGGCAGCTTTTTCCCACCACTCCTGTCCACTTCCTTCTCAGTAAGCTGAGGCAGGGAGACCGCGTTCTTCACAAAAATGGCCGAGTCCCTCAGAGAGCCCAGCATGTCCCGCCGGTCACCACGAGTCACAGACTGAGACCGTTTGCTGCTGCGGAACTTCCGTGATAGCAGGCCTGGTTTGGATGAGGAACTCACCTCCTCAGTGACCTCCTGTTCAGCCTCGCCAGACTTGCTGTTGAGGAAAGACGTGTCGCCAAAAGCGTCACCGGCTCGGCCCACGTGCATGGTATGACGGAAATCGCCGAGTGGGGCACTGATCATCTCGGCTGTCAGATCGGCCCGAGAACGGCGTTTGGAGTTCGCAGAATTTGTCACCAGCTGCTTCAAAATAGGCATGTTTGCAACAGGCAGAAGCTCCTACGCGCAGAAATCAGAGCGGGTGGTGATATTCCTTTCAGTTACAGAGTACGTTTTCTCCCACAGCCTCACAGGTAGACCTCAAACCTCTTGCTGGACTTCAAATACTCCAAGCCTAAAGCACAGACAGAAGAAAGAAGAGAGATAGTTAGCTCTCATAAAGAAAACAGAAGCACCATCTGTTCAGTTGCTTTGGATAACTTTTTTTTAATGATGGAATGAGAGGACAATTCCTACAGTTCATAGACTGGGACCTTTTTATGACCAAGAGGCCCTGGGGCTGAATGTTCATGTGAGGCCTCTTGTTGTCTCTCTTCTCCGCTGGAGTGTAATGTTAGTATTGTGGTGTGCCTCACGCATGGCAGAGAGCATAGGGTAATTGTTCCAACTGTTCTTCCGCAAAGAAAGAAAGAAAGAAAGAAAGAAAGAGCCTGACAGATTATTCTCTGCCCTGTGCTGGTGGCTTTATGGCACAGAAAAGGCCAGGAGTCTGTGAGATGAGCACTTTGGCTTCAAACGTCAGTGGTGGTGAAGACCACTAGTTTTCAAACCAGAGAAGGCTGGTTGTTGTGCTAAAAGCTCTAGGGAAGGGAATTATGTGAAAGGAGCTCCGGGAGGCATGAGTCTGGAAAAGCTGGATTCAAAATAGGGGCGTTTAAACCCTCCCCCCTCCTCATGGAAATCTTCACATTGGGATTTACTGCTTGGAGGCAGTTTTGCATGCTCAGTGGAGCGGCCATTATGGGCAGAGAAAAGAATGAGACAGAAATGAATGAATGTCTGCTCCTAGAGACGGCGGCTGAGGCTCATGTTTGCAATAAAACTGAGGAATATGCAAGACGTGTTTCCCAAAACCCGCCCCCCCTGTCAGAACCACAGCTTATGTGAGGGAGGGAGATGGCTTTTGCCCATTTCCCTCCCCCCACCCACCCCCAGTTAAAGCCCAACTCATTTTACTCTGGGTCTCCCTGTCCACATTCTTGCTTAAACCTCCCTACAACGTGACATGTAAATAGGGCAAGGAGGTTAGTAACCCCCTGAAGGGTTAAAAAAAAATCCAGCCAATTTTCCTGAAGTCATAAGATTTAGCTAATGCTCTTTGGAGGCACAACTTCGCCAGTGCTGATGGCAATCATCCATTTGAATTCTCTGGCTTGAGTACAGATGTTAATTTTTCAGGAACTTTCAGCAAGTAGCGTTATTGTCACCCACACATCCCCCGCCCCGGTTTTGATCCTGCCATGCTCTGTGGTCAACATAGTTTTGCATGTTTCATCATTATTTCAAGCAGGAAAAACTGAAATAATTCACAGCAGCATAATCGGCACTGCTGCAATAGATGCTTATCAACTGGCTGTTGTGAGCACCTAGTGGCCAGTACCAGTGACATGGCTTGTGATGAACAGAATTCTCTCTATGCTCTGAGTAGCTTTAAGTCATTTCAAATGTCTCTCAGTGTAGAAGGAATACATGAACCCTCAGTAGGGGCTACTAGCCCTCAACCAGCACCAGAAGCTTCCTGAGAACTTATGACATTGGAGGGGGAAGTTCCTGCAAGAGGAAAAGCAAATCCACACTGGGTTGTTAGTTTCACCAAAAGCTGTTTCGCCATTTTAGAAATGCCTTGTTAGCTTTCTAAAATAAATGTCTTGGAATTGTATACATCCCCTAATTCAGATACTCTTTTTTGATTTTTGAGAAAAGAAAGGTTTTCCTTAGGAATGAAAATGGCCTAGATCAGAATCACAAGCAATATGATCCATTGATTTGGAGCTAACTAGGAAAAGCATTTGCAACAAGGAAAGACTGTTCTTCCTCCACCCTCCAATGTCATGTAGTCTCAGCAAGCTTCTGGTAATGGATCAGGGCTAGTAGCCCCCAGCAGTAAATAATCCCAGTTGTTCCACAGAGACTATCCATACACAGCTTTAGATACCAATGAAAACCCAACATGCAAGAACACCCCAACGTTTTCAAAAGTGTAGTGATGCACACAACGGGACAGAAAAATGCATTCTGGAGTGGTCATTATCAAGGGAGTTAGACTTCAAAGTAACTGACCACTTTCTAAAAATAAGTGTGCAAATACCTTGAGGAAAGTAAAGTAAATTAGTAACCCATGTAGATATGTAACATTGAAATCATGCCACCAAACCAGTCTAGCCTCGTTATTTCACAAGCTAGAAGAATGAAGTGGTGCACATTGTGAAGCAGAGAGACTAGACTTTGTGATACAAGAGACACACTGCGAAACAAGGTGAAGAATTGTTGGCTGAGAAAAATTTTCAACTGACTTTCTGCATGACTAATAGTGCAATCCCACATGTTCTACTCAGTGGTAAATTCCAATGCTATAGGGTTGAAACTTCAGCCATTGTTCCCCATCCCTGTCAATTCAAAAGCCTTGCCTGTGTCAGAAAACATCTCAATGGATCCTTTAACACAAGGCTAGGCAACCTGGTGCCCTCCTGATGTTTTGGACCACAGCATCCATAAGCTCTGGCCAGCATGACCAATATTCAAGCACTATGTAGTCAAAAACATCTGGAGGGCACCAGGTTGCTTTCTGCTTGCTCTAACACTTTGTCTCTATACATCATGTCACTTAATGGCAAGGGGGAGATCAATCTGGTCCCATCCATGAGCTAGAGAAGGAACTGCTGCTTCAGTGCTCCCCCCCCCAAAAAAAATCCCTTTTTCATTTTGCATCATGTCTGTTAGATTCTGAGCCTGCAGGCAGGGCCTGTTTTTATCTTTTAACCTCTGCACAGCACACACAAAGTGTTAGGTTCTTTACCAACGTTAAATAAGCATCAATAAAAACTATTTTCATCCTCTAGTTCTCTCTACAGGAAAGGAAGAGCCTTATTTTGCTGCTGCAGATCCAAAGTGAGCCAGATAAAGGGGAAGCCTCTGCACTTGTCCTTATTCTATTGATGTTTTCAGTTACCTTGAAGCCATGAGGACTAGAAACAAAGTAAAAACAGAACGGCAGCTGCACTCAGCAAGTAACCCCAAAAGGGGAGATGGCTGTGGTGGGGACAAGTTTCATTCCTGTACACTTGGCTGCCTTATCAAGAGCCAAACTATTTGGCAGTAATTTGACATGTGCCCAGGAGAAATGGCATTCTGGGTACCAGAACAAAACAATTATCTGCCATCTTGACCTATGTTTTAAACAGGTTTTGAAGAAGATTAAAATCCAAGAACAGTAGAGCATCGCCAAAAAAGGTAGAAGTTCTTCAGTTATTACTCACGTATTTCTGCTAAAACGCGGGGGTTGGGAAGTTCAGGAGGCTGGCTAAGGCATCCGCACGCTTTTAAAAGCTACGTGGGGGAAGGGGAGACACATGGGATTTTGGAGAGAATAAAAGGCAGCAAGAGACAGATGCTTAAGGAATTGGAAACAGACATCAGTAAAAGCCATGAAGAGGAGCTGCAAAACAAGCCAGATCCAGAACAAGCCAAGGGCTCTCTCTCTCTCTCTCTCACACACACACATTTTGTGTTCTTTTAAACTCGTTTGGTTGATACAGGAGGACAAAGAGTGTTGACAGACCACAAGGTGGGAAATACACTCACGCTTTCTCCCCTCTTTGTTGTTTTGCCAACTCCAGCAAGGCTGTCTTGGGTCCATTTTATCCCAAGCCAAATCAAGATGAAGGAAAGGAAAGGAACCTCTCGTGCAAGCACTGCGTCATTTCTGACTCTTGGAGGGACGTCAGCTTTTGCTGACGTTTTCTTGGCAGGCCTTATAGCGGGGTGGTTTGCCGTTGCCTTCCCCGACCGTTATTACCTTTCCCCCAGCTAGCTGGGTACTCATTTTACCAACCTCGGGAGGATGGAAGGCTGAGTCGACCCGAGCCAGCTGCCTGAAACCAGCTTCTGCTGGGATCAAACTCAGGCCGTGGGGAGAGTTTTGGCTGCAGAAACTGCTGCTTTACCGCTTGGGTCTAATTCCCCCTCCCGAAAATACTCTCCTTTCAGTAATTAGGTGGTTGAAAAGATGCTTGAAAACTAGTTTGGCATGACTACTTGTGTTAGAAATTAAATGGGGGCACACTAGTGATGCAACATCCAAATCAGAATGGGCACCCTGGATATCCCCTGCCTGACCATGTTCAGATTAGGGGTGTGCACGGACCCCCCGCTCCGCTTCACTTCCAGATCCGCGATTTTCGGATGGGGCCGCTTCGTCCCGCCCCCGCTCCGCCCATGTCCACTCCGCTCCGCTCGGAGCTCCGGATCTGGATCGGAGCTCCGTTTTTTCCCCCCATAGGCTTGCATTGAAAGCTAAAAAAGTAAAGAACTTTTTTTCTGTTCAAGTTAGAAACCTCACGTTTGGCACCATGACACCTCATGGGGGTATACACATGCACGCCAAGTTTCAAGGCAATCCCATCATCCCCTGATTTTGGGGGAATTTATGAAAATCGGGCACCCCATTCACACCCCTTTCCATAGCTCCGTCAATTTGCACGCTAAAAATCTCAAACTCGCCACCATGAGAGCTTATCCAGGGACACACACGCACGCCCAGACTCAAGGCAGTCCCATCATCCCCTGATTTTTGGCGCGGCTCTAACCTCTAACGCACCACCCATAACCCTAATTCACACCCCTTTCGATAGCTCCATCAATTTGCAGGTTAGAAACCTCAAACTCGGCACCATGATAGCTTATCCACGTGTCCACATGGACGCCAAGTTTCAAGGCAATCCCATCATCCCCTGATTTTTGGGGAATTTTTGAAAATCGGGCACCCCATTCAGACCCCTTGGGATAGCTCCGTCAATTTGCATGTTAGAAACCTCAAACTTGGCACCATGATAGCTTATCCATGTGTCCACATGGACGCCCAGACTCAAGGCAATCCCATCATCCCCTGATTTTTGGCGCGGCTTAACTCACCCCAAATTGTCCCATTCTACAACTACGTCAATTTGCAAGTTAGAAACCTCAAACTCGGCACCATGATAACTTATCCACGTGTCCACATGGATGCCAAGTTTCAAGGCAATCCCATCATCCCCTGATTTTTGGGGAATTTATGAAAATCGGGCACCCCATTCACACCCCTTTCCATAGCTCCGTCATTTTGCATGTTAGAAACCTCAAATTTGGCACCATGAAAGCTAATCCATGTGTCTAATCCTACTGTATGTAGGGAAATGGGACAAGAAGTGTGTGTATGCTTTGCCCAAACAGGATTTGAAATGCTCAATCAGTGGCTGTTGCACTTCACAAACAGTGCACTGCACACACAGCACGCTCACACAATCACACAGTCACACGCAGAGTCCAAGTAACAGAGAGAAGAAATAGAGAATATTTTTTTGGGGTTATTTTTTTGTATTTTTTGGTATATAGAAGGAAGGAAGGAAGATGAAACACAGTCAGGCTTTAAGAGAGGGGAGGGGGGGGGACAACCAACCAACCAACCAACCAAACAAACACACACTCCAAAGTTTAAAAATAAAGTTTATATTAAATCAAAGTAAGGGAAAAACACAGAGCAAACTAAGCTAAAAGTCAGAAAGAAGCAAACAAACACACACACACATACACACACGTGCCAAGCTAAATCCTAATCTATCTCCAAAGTCCAAACACAGCAGCAGCACCTATAACTAACTCCTCTCTCCACGAACGACAACCCACAAAGACGCTGAAAGCTCTGAGGGTGCCTCTGCCTTAGGCCCCCTCTCCAACGCTGGGATTGGAGGATGCTTCATGAGGTGATCAATTCTCATCAGGATTGGGAGTTGAATGTGCCTGTCATCGCTTCAAATAAACCCCGCCGCGCCGCAGCCGGGTTTACCCTACCGTTTGTATTGTAAATGTACCCGATTTTTTTAAAAAACAGCACGCAAACCAAAGGACACAGAAAGTTGAGAGTAGTCTCAAAATGACCCCCATCCACGACTGTCTAAGCACAAGAATTTTCAAAACGATAGCTTAAAAATCAACCCAGTTATCCCCGATTCTTTTCCACAATGCAATCCTATGGGCGAAAACCGCCGTTTGACCCGCGCTGTCCCTGTTTGTTGACCCGATTTTTAAAAAAATATAGCACGCGACCAGCACGACGCAGAGAGGTGAGAGTAGTCACAAAATGACCCCCATCCACGACTGTCTAAGCACAAGAATTTTCAGAACGATAGCTTCAAAAACAACCCAGTTATCTATGGGCGAAATGTTTCAAGATGGCGATTGGAGCGCTCCGCGGAAAGAGAAGCGCTCCGCCAATGGGCGCTTCTCTTCGCCTTGCTTCTAGGGGTCCGCAGTCCGCTTCTACTCCGCCTCTGGGCAAGGCGGAGCACGCCAATTCGCTCCTGCTTCTGCGCTTCTAATAGGAGCGGAGCACATGCCTAGTTCAGATGCAGTGAAATTCCCACACAGCAAAGCAGTGAGCATCCCCATGTCTGAGGAAACTGCACTACCTCAGCAACGGGGACATTGGCTTAGTTTGCTTTGGTGATGTCACGTCGTCAAATCTGTTTATCTGGTGCTATATGACATGACTAGGTTTGCTACATGCTCCCTGATTGGCTAGGATTAATGCGTTAGAAGAACAACAACACCGCAATCACAATAGTACTGGAGCAGCAACAGAAGGGTTTTAACCCTAGCCAAACCAAGATGGGAGGCGTTTCACTCCCCCTTTCAGTAAATGAGAAAAGGAGAGCTGCAAACAACAATGTGAAAAATACTAGAGTTTTAGAGGAAGTATCTGATACCGCCAAAGCCCCCTTTTTGCCTTGAACATTTCTGTGACTGAAAATTTGTTGTTGTAGCTTTACTTTTAACAAGTCTTCACAGGCAAGCAATGGGCTGGCAAGCCTCGAGAACAAGGAGATGGGACTGTGGCAAAGAACGCAATTCAGAATCACTACTCTCAATCAACCACGTCGTCACGGTCAATGTGAGACGTGCCAGTTTCAAAATTTGCAAGTCTTGCATTCCACCATTCGGGGCGAAGCAATTTGTGGTCTGCAAGCTCTAGCAGTGGAAATCAAAGCGTGCTTTCATTTCAACTGAAGTTGCAGAAGGCAGCTGAAACGGAGGCTTTCAGCTGGGAGGAGGAGTTCAAATTAGAGTACGCACGAAAACAAATACTGGAACTTACTCTGTAAGCTTCAGAAGAAGGGCTCAATGCCGTTTTAGCGCCTCTTCCTAACTGTGAAAGCCAAGCAGTCCTGCTGCAATGAGCTAGAGTGGAACGAAGAACCTCAGCAGCATGAGCTACATGCTCACGGCAGGGCTGTCAGTGTCCTGTGCAACCATTACAAGACACACAGAATGCCTATTGCAGCACTCAGGTTCCTGACTCAAGTTGGGCACAGAATTCAGCTTTATTGGTGCAGATTTCTTTCCCCCACTGTCAAAGAACACCCAGCCCTGATCACAACGTTCTTCATCAAGACCATGTAACAAAATGGGAGAATTCAGAGCTCTTGAACCCACTAGCCTAGTGGAACAAAGGCTGGGGCTTGCAGAGTTGCCTACTTAGGATTAAAACACACTTGCCTAATAAAAAGACATGCTCCTGTTTAGCTTCTAAAAAAAGCTTCTCGCTTATTTGGCCATGCTGACTAACTGCTGGGTCCCCACAGTAACTTCTGTGGAACAGCAGCCTCTGATCTGCCAAGTCACACACTGGGATTCCAAGGAGGGAAAACCCTGTAAGGAACATTCAAGGTGTGGGGCAGGGGGGCGGGCAACAGGCAGAGAATCGCTCTTCAGCTTGGCCCTCTAACCTTGCTGAGGGCTAGGTTCCTTTACCAACTTCTGTAGTTCAAGAAATGGACAATCCTGGAGAGCTACATGCATATTTTCTTCCAGGATGTTCAGTTTTGATCTGGAAATGCTGCATCAGGAACGTTGGACTGGCGCAAGAAAGGGGAAAAAAGATCAGGAGATCATGAGCTTGCTGCAGCTGTACCCCTTATTCCTTAGAAATATGGGTTCAACATTTGCCTTTGCTTCTATAACACACCTGAAGAAACTGCTAGGTGTTGGAACTCCAGAGAAAGCACAGGATACCTGCACTATGCTTTGACATAAGATGTGAGTGCTTGTAGGGTATCAATATCTGCCATACCCCCCTACCTCACCACTACAGATCTCAGAAGGGAAAAAAACAAGGGTTGTGTAGGTGAACAGTCATAAAGCACTGAGTAGTGTTTTAGTTATTCCTGTACATACCTAGTACGGGGCCACCTGGAAGGCTGGAGAGGAGGGCATCTATCTGTGAGCTCCAAATGGCTCACACATTAAGGGGCAGCAAGGTGGACCATATTTTCTCCACGATGAAGAAAATATATGGCTTCAGATAGCACACCTGCACAGAAACAAGGTGGAGATTAGTCTACCAAGGATAGCCAAATTCCAATGATTATGGGTCTTAGAACTAGAGTTTCAGCATGGATGTACATTACAGACAATCTGGAGAGATTTGCCTTCATGCTGAAACTGAGGGCTATGTTAGATGTGATGCTAAACTTGTCAGTGGAAGGGCCATGGTTGCTTTAAACATTCAAAATAGTTACCATGCCACTCCCCACCCCACTCCCAAACTCAATTTTCATCAGGACCATGGCACAGGGGAAGAGGTTTTTCATAAGGAGCATTTCTTTCCCTTCCCCATGGTGGCTATTAGCTTTGCCCACGTGGCTACGTCTTGCTCCGTTTCTCTTTCTCCTTCCCTGCCATCAGGCCACTGATTGCTTTCCTTTCTTGGTTCCTGCATTCAGATTATTATTATTATTATTTATTTATATAGCACCATCAGTGTACATGGTGCTGTACAGAGTAAAACAGTAAATAGCAAGACCCTGCCGCATAGGCTGTGGTACCCATGACCTTATCTCTTCCAGAATTCTAGAACCTGACCAGCCCATGCTTTAATTTCCCCCCATTAAAACCACGAAGTACTTAAGTTTGTTTGGGATGTTTCTAGTGCGTTCACACCAGCAAAAGTAAGCTGCACTTGAATGGAAAGAGAGCACTAACTGTTGATTGCTAGCAACGGGGAAGGATCCAATAAAGCTCACGTTGCACTGTGCCTTCTGCTAAGGCAGCATATTTGTGCTTGAACGGAGGTAATTTCATGGAACAGAGTTGCCTATGGGCAAAAACCTAGGAACAAAGCAGCCCAACCCACCAGTTCATGCTTTACCTATTTAGGATTTCATGAAATGCTGTTTCACACATTACCTAGAGGAGAGGGAGGGGTAAGGAGGGAAAAAGATTCTCAAACTGAATCTCTCTCCCAGTCTTTATGTAAGCCATGGGTGGCAACTTGGAGCCCTCCAGGTGTTTTGGCCTATAACTCCAATCACCGCCCGGCAGCATAGCCAATGGTGGAGGATGGGAACTGTAGTCCAAAACATCTGGAAAGCACCAGGTTGGGGTGGGTGCATAAACTCACCCTTAAGCGCCTTACTGTTTTGCAAGGTGGGGAGCAACAGGATACTTTGACGGAGCAGAGGAACACGTCACCCAATGTATTTTGCACCATTTTGGAACAGGTGGAGGAGGGTTGAAGGGTATGAAAGATGGGAAAACCATGACTGCGTCAGTGAGACCAAGGGTTCTTCCAGCTGGATGGTTCCTAATGCTACCAATCAAAAGTCACTGCAAATATTCCAATCTTTTCCTCAACTATTTTGTGGTAAGAAGAAACAAACAAACAAGCACAGCAGTGGAAAGACACAGGAGGGTTACAAACAGAAGATGACGTCCTCTGGACTCCTCATAAAATAAATAAGGGAAGGCGATTGTACAATAAAGACCTTGTCAGGAAGCACCCAGAGATTCTTCTCATAGCCCGGGCTGTGTGTATACTTCAACCCCGGGAAAGCACAGCAGGACAGCAGAATGTGGTTTTGGGCACGGGATACGGCTCCCCAAGAACCCCAGTTTTCTTTGGGGGGGGGGGAGGAAGCAAGCTTCTAGCCTTAATAGTTACAAAGATATCATGGGAAGTAGTGTGGAGGAAATGGCTAGTGATGTCTCAGAAGCCAGCTGGGTGGGTGGGTGAGATCTGAATGCCAGCCCCCCCCCCACTCCATCAATTCTTCATTTTATTCTTCTGCTCCTCCCCTGCAAAGAAAGGAAAGTCACAATTTCTTTCACCCATGCCTGCCCAGAACTCCATTTACAGGTTGATTGTGACAATAGCCTGCAGGATCGCCTGCTTCCCAATCTCCAGCTGAAAGGAGCAGGACTCCAAGCAAGGTGGTGTGAAACTTGGAACAGGCCAGCGGCTATCCAACCAGCAGCCATCTCCTGTGGCAACCAGCCCAGCCTGACTGAACTACACAACCCTAGTTCCAGGTTGACCAACAATTGGGAGGGCAGAAGAGGGACACTTGGGCTCTCATTACATGGGCAGGGGAGAACAGCAGCAGCAACCCTCCCTTTAAAAAACAAAGCAAAACACTTTTCTGTTAGCACTTAAAACCCCTAATACTTTAAGGGCAAGAAAAACCACAGAAAATTGTGACTGGCCAATTTCTCTCCCCCCACCCTCCAGCTTAAGATGACAGTTCAGCATCTCTGAACAAGGTCACAATCAACCTTGGGCCACATTCAGTCTCAGAGAGGCTATCGAGGGCCATGTTCCAGGAGTGGGTGCAAAAATACATCATCTACATCATCATCAATCATCATCATCATTATCATATCAGCATATTGTAGTTTATTGCAAGTAATAAAAGCCTTGGGAGAGTCATTTCAAGCTTTTAGTATTAGGAACTAACTGGACAAAAACACTGCACGATTGGTGGTTGGGGGAAAGTTGGCGGGGCCAGGGGAAGTGGTTATGGCTATCTGGGGAACCCTGACAGCCGGATTTACCCCAGGTCTGAGGTTCCCCAACCCCCAGGTATAAGGAGTTGTAACTACTGAATTGCCTATTTGATCCATATGGCAGGGACAAGTTATAAGGGCATGGCTGCACACAGCTTGTTTCAAGGAATAAATACACTCATATTGGCCATCCAGCTCTTGCAAGCCATGTGTACTGGAGGCTTCAGCACAGACTGGGCCTTTTGCAGTCCAAATGGCTGACAGAAGAGTCATGCAGTCATGACTAGCAGAAGCTATGCAGGCTGCATTGCTCCTGTTTTTAAAGTTACCATTAGCAGCTCTTCAGGGGGAAAAGGAACCTGTCTTTTCAAGGGACTCCTTAGGCTTCCAGTTATACTTTCTCTAGAGTGTTCCAAGGAGTGCGTGCAACTGCCATGAAGACATGCCCCAAGGGCAGCCTCTCCTAATGGCCTTTTAAGCAACTACAGATGACATAATTAGTTATTCAGAGCAAAGACAATACTACCTAGAAGGAACTAGCATTGCAGACTCATCCAGATAGAAAGAGAATCATAAATCAATTTGTATATCGCTGTTAGGAAACTAAACCAAACACCCAACACCACATACATAATGTGGGGGGTGGGGTCAGGATGGAGGGAAAGAACCAGTTAGACTAGATAAGGTAAGAAAATATGGCCCAACTATAAGCTTATTAGTGTCCCAGCTTGCATTGTGACTCACAAGATGTCAGTGTTTATAGTAAGAAACAAGAGTCAACATTGAGCGAGATCCGGAGCCTGTCCTTTGCCTCAAGGCTCCGTTCAAATCTAGCCCATCTGCAATAGAGCAATTGCATAGATGATCATTTGAAGTTGGTTATTTTGCAGAAGCTGCCATGGAGAAGGTAGTGTTTTCTTCAGAAGCAAAAATGAACAAGCTCAAATAAGAATGGAGTTCTACGTCACTGCCATACTGCCGTAAAATAAATCTGTGGACATCAAAGCCCTGCTGGATCAGACTAGAGGCCTATCTGAGTTTCTAGTCCAGCATCCTGTTTCCTGCAGTGTCCAACTAGATGCCTATGGGAAGTTCACAAGCTGGACATGAGAGCAACAGCACCCTCCCACCCATGTTCCCCAGCAGCTGGTATTCAGAGACATACTGCCTTTGATCCTTGACATACATAGCTGTCATGACTAGCAGCCATCAACAGCTTTAGCCTCCATGACTTTGTCTAATCCCCTTTTATGGCCATCACATCTTATGGCAGTAGTGAATTCCATAGTTGGACTATGTGGACTGTGAAGAAATGGTTCCTTTATCTGTCCTGAATCTCTCACCAATCAGCTTCATGGGATGACCCTGAGTTTTAGTAGCATTAGACGGGAAGAACATAAGAAGTGCCCTGCTGGATCAGACCAAGGGTCCATCTAGTCCAGCACTCTGTTCATACAGTGGCCAACGAGCCATTGGCCAGGAACCAACAAGGCAAGACATGGTGCAACAGCACCCTCCCACCCATGTTCCCCAACAACTGGTGCACACAAGCTTACTGCCTTGAATACTGGAGATAGCACACAACCATCAGGGCTAGTAGCCATTGATAGCCTTCTCCTCCAGGAATTTATCCAACCCCCTTTTAAAGCTATCCAAATTGGTGGCCATCACTACATCTTGTGGTAGTGAGTTCCATAATTTAACTATGTGCTGTGTGAAGAAGTACTTCCTCTTATTTGTCCTGGATCTCCCACCAATCAGCTTCATGAGATGACCCCGGGTTCTAGTATTTTGAGAGAGGGAGAAAAATGACTCCCTATCCACATTCTCCATACCATGCATAATTTTGTACACCTCTATCATATCTCCCCTTACCCTCCTTTTTTCCAAGCTAAACAATCCCAGATGATGTAACCTTCCCTCATAGGGGAGATGCTCCAATCCCTTGTTCATTTTAGTTGCCCTCTTCCCACCTCTAAAATGGGTATGGTGACTAGAACTGTACACAGTATTCTAAGTGTGGTCGCACCATGGATTTGTATAAAGGCAGTATGATACTGGCCATTTTATTCTCAATTCCTTTTTTTATAATGCCTAACATGGAGTTTGCATTCTTTACAATGGCCACACACTGGGTGGACATTTTCATCGAGCTGTCCACCACAACCCCAAGATCTCTTTCTTGTTCCGTCATCGCCAGCTCAGATCCCAAGTTGGGTTTTTTTGCTCCAATGTTCATTACCTTACACTTACTTGCACTGAACTGCATCTGCCATTTGGATGCCCACTCTCCCAGCTTGGAGAGATTTCTATACCATGCATAATTTTGTCATTAATCTCTTTACTCCCTTTTTTTCCTAAGGAAAGAAAGCCCTCAACATTGTAATCTTTCTTTGTAGAAGAGTTTCACCAGCCCCCCTGATAATTTTAGTTTCCCTTTTCTGGACCTTTTTCCAACTCTACAATAACATTTTTTGATATGCAGTAGCCAGATTGTCATTGCACCACAGATAAAGAAATTGTAAAAGGGAATATAATATTGGGAGTTTTATTTTTTACCCTGCTTCTAACGACCCGTAGTGCAAGTCACTATGGTATTCTGTAGGTAAGGAACAATGTAAAATACATGATGGTATCTTATAGAAAAAGGAAGTTTGAGAACCGTCTTACATAGGGCTGAGGAACCTATGGCCCACAGGGGATTCCCATCAGGCCCTCCAACTTCTTCCCCAGGCCTTGCCCCCTTTTATCTGTGATGAGAGCTCTTTCTACATGGGAGACTGGGCAGGGCCTGTGGAAGAAGCTGCTGAGTGATTCAGTCCTGCTTACTCCGAGGCATGTCCTCCTTACTTGTGAGTTGACATGCTGCTCACACTTACTTCTGAGTCCTGTTACTTCTGTGTAGACATGGAGAAGTCTTGTCCCACTTTCTTCTGAGTAGGAGTAACATCAGTAATAGTCACATTTGGTTCTGCTCACTCTGCCTTCGGCCACACCCACATCGCTTTTGGTACCCCAAAGCTGGAATGCACCCCCCCACCCCAGACATTTCCTGGATTGGAATTCAGTCCTCAGGCTGTAAAACATTTCACATCCTAGTCTAACAGAAGCAGGACTAGGTTATCCTGTGATTTTTCTGTTATCCTTATCACGAAACTGATGGTTTAATACAGCTTTTCTCAAGCTCATGTCCTCCAGATGTTTTCAATGACACCTCCCTGAATTTCTGACCATTGGCCATGCTGGCTGGAGCTGATGAGACTTGCAGTCTAAAACTTCTGCAGGTCACCAGCTGTGGACAGACGATAGATTAGTATTTTCGTTTGCCACTCAAGAAAAGTGTTATTCTTTCTAAATGGAGTTAAAAGAGGTAGTTTCGGAGGGATTCTGCCCCAAATAAATGAGAAATACTTTTGAGGTTGCTGCATTGCTTATTTCCTTCATTGCGTAATCTCATGATCGAAAGTAAACTAGCTAGATGATAACTTTTAAACAGCTTTATTCTCCCTCTTCATTCAAGAGAGCCTCTTCTCTCCCAGCAAAGACAACGTCCTGTGACAATCACATTATTATCTGGAGAAAGCTAGAAAGAGTGTGATTTAATAAACCAGATTCTAATCTGGCAAGAAAAGCTCCATTGAATGCCATGACATTTGGGGAAAACATTAAATAGGAAGCTGGTGGTCAGTTTCGAGGTCAGATGGTCCATAATATTGTGTCAACCCACTTTTTTGTGTTTTTTGTGTTTACATAAACAGGGAGTCTAGTTTGATCTAGTCAAAGGGATGGGTGGAGTCATGTGAGCACTGCATTGGCCAACATGCCCCAGCCAACAGTCAGGGATGGGAGCTGTAGCGTTAAACATTTGGAAGGCACTGGTTGAGATCATTTGGAGGCCACCAAGTTGGGGAAAGCTATCCTGGGTTGGGAGAAATCTCCTGTTTTAATTAGGTGTGGAAAGCTATCTTACAGGAAAGATCTCAAGCAAAGTAGTTGGAAAATTTCATTGCATGAAGTCTAATTGGACTTCTTGCTGCCCTTGCCTTAAGCCTCTGCTCCCTCCCGACCTACTCCCTGTGAAGACCCCCAACAGTGGCTAACCTGCTCTGGTCATTCCTTTTCACAAACCCAAGGCAACGTTTTCCCCTCTTTGCCATCTTCTCTTCTCCCTCCCCAAAACAATTGTTTACCCCTCCCTCTTGTGAAATCAATGCTTCTGAATTCAAAGCAAACAGTACTCCATGAACCCATACTCTGGTCAGCTTGGCTGAAGGTTGGAAGAGCTGGGAAGGACCCTGTGGAAGCAGAAATTTTGGATCCTGGAGCTGCTATTTCACAAAGAACTTGCTTAGCTACCTCCCTTGCTTTCTAAAGACTCATCTACTTGGCCACGTTAACGGCACCTCATCATGCTCAGCCTAGCTTTGTGTACTTCCTGCAGGGCCTGCCAATGGAAATTTGTGAACTACTAACTGAACGCAGCCTGCCAGCCATGTAGGGTGACCTTCCAGGGACAGGAGAGGCTGCTGATATGCTTCTTGTCATGTTACCTGCCTAGGATTGCAAATTGAGGGTTGTCTTGTGGCTAGTAACTTTGTGTGGTGTTAAGATGCATCTTTCCAGACAGTCAGCACAGCTCTTTAGAGCTGAACTAGGAAGGTGGAAAGAGATCTCTGAAAATAGGTACCATTTTGCATAACACATCCTCAGATTTTATTCTCTTGCTGCTGCATGGCTTAGCTGTGTTAGTACCTCTAGGCCCTAAAGTGCATCTTACAAGGATCAGATATGTTGAGCCACGGAAAGGAAGAGTACAAGCATATAGGTTTGGGGTCAAAAGGAAAGTTCTTCAAGAATATAATCACTTTGTGAACCGCCCAGAGAGCTCTGGATATTGGGCGGTATAGAAACGTAATAAATAAATAAATAAATAAATATAGAAAGCAGGTATCAGGAAAGACTATGCACTCCTGTTGCTCAGAGAATGTGTAAAACAGCTGTGAGAAACACACTAGCCAGGATGCTTCCTGATATGTGCTTTTCAGACCATATTCTGCTGGCCTTACATCAATAGCGCTGGCTTCACATTATATTCCAGGCTCTATTCACGATACTAGTTCTCATAAAGCCCTAAATGGTTTAAGATCAGGATACCCGAAAGACCATCTTCTCATGAATGAGCCTGCCCATAGGTTATTATTGTCAGATGCCCTGTTTTTTGTCGCACCACCTAAAGAGTTTTGGTAGGTTGGAACTTGGGACAGGCGTTTCTCTGTGGTAGCACTCCAGTTATGGAATTCCTTCCCAAGAGACATTAGACCGGCCCCATCCTTGATATTTTTTTAGGCAAGCAGTAAAACATTTAGCTTTCACCAATTTTTAATTCGAATCTTGAAGTTTTAATTACTCTGCTCTTTGCAATTAATTGGCTTAAATATTGTTTAATTTTTTAAACATGATTTTGCTTTAGTCAGCATATTGTAAACCACTTCAGGGGGCAACTGTATTAGCATTTCTGTGGCAATTGTTCAGGAAGGTATGCTCTGGTTACACACACTTTAAGTGGATGGCACAGGCCTCCCCTCTACCATAACCAGTGAATAACTTACTACTCTGAGTCTTACATACTCTGCAGTAGATAAAGACATCCTTGCAAGGGGAAAGTGGGCTGTTCTACCTGTTCATAAAGTACAGAGATTTTGGCTGGGTTCATACATAACATTAAGCCATGATGGTTGCTAACCACAATGGGCCCATTCGGGACATTGAGGGCTCTGTGGTTAGCTTAACCATGCTTCTCTGTGATTAGCACTAACCACAAGCTGTATGCTCGCATATGACACTGTTAACCCTGTCTGTTTCCAGGTTTCATTAACCACACGCTAACCACAAAGCAGTTAGATGAGCACCTGAGTCTTCCGAATGCTCTGCCCCGTATCCCACCAGCCCTTGTGCTATAAGTGCCAGCAGTTGCGCTATTTAGGGCACTCTATACTGCTAGCAATATGATTTCAGACCCTTAACCATAGCTGCATCACATAAGATACCTTAAGCCAAGTTAGTGCTGCTAACCCTGCCACAAAACTAGGTTAGAGAAGCCAACTACAATGTGGTTAGTGAAAGCACCTGGTTAAGGAAAATGCATGTCAGACAACACCATTAACCCTTCTGCTTAACCCAAAACCCTTAACAAGCATGGTTAACGGTGTCATCTGAACAGGGCCTATGTGTCATAAATTATGCAAACAGCCCACTATGCCCATTCTGCAGACTGTGGGTTCTCAGAGTGTGGTGTTTAGGCAGATTTATCTATTGTGGGTGGCAGAAACATCCCACAGATGACATATGAACCCATGATGGGTTCCACTGGAAAGTAAACCATCATGGCTTCGCGTGTTGTGTGAACCCAGCCAATTCCTCTTTGAGGAGAAGCCATACTCTCATTCTTTCCATACTATAGACCTCTCTGTCAGGGCAAAGAGTTTGTTCAATTGGCCCAACAGGTTATGTGAACATGTCCTGTGTTTGTTTTTGTTACGTGAAGAGAGCTTCTCATAGAAGAGGAACACAAAGTGGACTGACACTAGGATGAGCATCTGGGGTTGGCACTGCTAGGCTCCTGCTGAGGCCCTTGCTTCAACAGAAGGCCTACTGCCAGTCCCCAGATCCTGCAGGCTGTTGCTTCCTGTTCAGCTGTCCTTGCCAAGTGAGCTTGGGAGGAGCAAAGAGAAAGGGCTCTAAGCTCTGCACCACATCTCTGTCCGTGGGAAGTGGTACGAACTGGACGTAGAGGGAAAAGCAAACAAATGGGAAGCAACCGAGTGAGAGTATCTCACCCAAGCCCCCATCCCTTCAAAGCTTGGAACTGGCACCAATTCTCACAAAGGAACTTGTAGGAGGGTACTTCCAAGAATAAATATTGATCCCATTCACAAGTAAAGGAACACATCTATTCCTTGGTGCTCAAATACATAATTTCAGAGTGAGGTTTACATTAGGGATGTGCGAATCAGCAAAATGTGAGCTCAGCAAAGTCCTCCAGATTCCATCTTTGAGGTTCGTTCTGACTCAAGTCCATATCAGATTGCAAGCTTTGTTTTCTTCTTTTAATATTTTCATGTATACTTTCCCAAAGACATGCATCAATTATGTGCATGTTTGAAATGCAAAACATCCTTCTCCCATGCATTAAAGCATATTTGTGTGCATTTTTCAAAAGTGCAAATGTTTTCATGCACATTTTTCAAATGCATGCATGCTTCTGAATGCATTTTTTTGTTTTGGTCTGCAAATTACATTGCAAACTTGGAAATGTATGGACTTTGACTGCAGAATTGCATCTGAGTCCATGTTTGATATGGAAGTGGGTAAATCTTGATCAAAAATGAGCTGAAACGAATTTTTCATACTCCTTACTCAGGATTGAGTTTACCAATCATGAACAGGCCCTGTCATGGGTTTGCCCTATTACAACCACCTGCATTATCACCTGCTAGCAACTGAATGCATGACTAGGGCTGGAACCCGGCCCAGGGTGCCCTGTGGTACAATTTGGATCATGAGGCAGCACTTTGTGGGAGGAAAAGGTCACAAGTAACTCTAGTAACTCTTTGATCAGAGTTACTAGAGCACAGATTGAACCTTCGCTGCCCACAGCCTTTCAGATGGATTAAGTTTTTCATCCAAAACAGTGAAGGGGAGTGAGGGTGGTAAGCAAACAAAGTCTTCTTTATTGACTTTGCTTTATACCACCAACTTTATACCACCCTTCACTGGCTTTATAGGAGATCTCCCTCCTCCTTTCCCACAATTGTCTGTAACCATGAAAGTCAAGTATAGACCATACCTTTTAGCTAATCACAGCATTATCAATGCTATCTGACTTTTGCAGATTGACTCCAAGTTAATGGCATATTGAAATAATTTTTTGGGGTTGGGAATTCTGCTACACTCTCATATCTCTCAAGCCCCCCTGCTTCCTCCACCATTTAGCTTTCTGTTCAAGGCTCATATTATCTACCTGTCAATCACAATTCTTGCTAGTGAGAAGAGTAGCAAGATTACTTTGACTCTCTACACAAACATTCTGAACTTGCATTAGATTTTAACCAGCCTGACCTCATTCCTGACCTGCAGATAAGCATCCACGTCAGAAGGTAGAAGAGACCAAAGGACAGAAAGGGTGTGAAGTAAGTTCACCTGGCAGGCTGTTGCAAGCCGGGAAGCAATAGTTGCAGCGAGACGCTGAAGGCTAGAATTTCAGATAGAGACACTGTGCAAACAAACACTTCAGTTTGTGGATCAGAAGAGATTGCCCCCTTGCAGCAGAGCAAGCAGTGAAAGTTAAAACTATCCCTTTCCAGAGGGTTTTACCAAGCTGCAAGAAAATGCTTGACTCCTGTTGACACAAGGAACTCAAGGGAACTAAAACCTCACTGATTAGAAGTAATTATAACCAGTTAATGGATTAAGTTCAAAATCTGTTGACATATGAGAAAACCTAGTGTCTTTTTGATGGATCATGAAAGAAGATAGTTCCTCTTCATTTACAAGGAGTTAAAATTTAATCAAAACTTACTACAGTGTAAGAAAGCACTGCCTTTAATAATTGCTTTTTCATCCACTTTTAAAATTAGCCAAATACAATAATCTACACTAGAGTCAAAACACTTTCAAAAATAAGATTCATCAGTTTTGGTGGCTGTACTGAGATCAATTTCAAAACAAGAGCTGTCCATTTCAGTTGCCTGGAGTTTCTTGTTGCTAGAAGGCAGCCACAATACAAAAACACAAGTAGAAGAAGGCTTATCAATATTACATTAGGGAGGTTTTTTACAATGCATCATCTAGGGTCTCCACTGGAGTATAACAGCCAGTACTGACCAGATGGGTCTCTGCAGTGTCATGCTGTAGCCTTGCATTTGTCTTCCAGATTGCCAGCTATTTTAAGGGAAGAAAGCAATCAAGCTACTTGTTAACCAGGAGTTTACATCATTCTCACCACCTAATGCAGCAGTCTTCACCTTCTGCAGACCTGGGACTCATCTTTATTCTAAATTTGCATTCAGGGAACCACTTTTAATTTTTTTAAAAAACCGTATAGTGGTATGGTGGTAGGACTGCTGTTGTCACCCTCCTTAAACCAGACTAACAACCACTCGATGGTTCCAACTCACTGGTCGAAGACCAATCAAACAAGGAAGATCAAAGCCACACACACACTGGTTAGATCAAATCAATTTTGCCAGTTAAAACCTAGACAAAGGAAAGATCAAGGGAAATCATCTTTAAAAGACAAATCTAACAGAAAAAAACCAGTGTGTCTGTAGAATCAGTAGAATGACAGCCAAGTCTCTAGTTCCAAATCTTGTTAGCTCCATCAATTAGTGAGGGAGCAAATTTTAATCAGTAGTTAATTTTTTACCAGCTCACAATGAATCAAGTAAAGCTATTACATCTGCAGCCCAATAGGGGAAATTCACTACTATGTGATGCTACTGCATCCTGACAATCTCTCCAGCCGCAGGGCAGATTTCCAAAAAACCACAGTCTACAAGTTTTAAAAAGCCTGTTCTAAAATGTCCACTCACCTTTTGCTCCACAATGCTCCAAAAAGCCCAGTCTAGTTCTGATCTACCCATCAGCTGCCTAAACGGCACATATGACTAGACACAGACTGAAAAGTTTCCTTTGTAGAAAGTTTGTTTCTGTGGATAGAATAAACTGACCACAGGCCCTTGGGTAGCCATAGTCAAGCTTCTTAAAAGCCAGGTGAGATAATCTCCTGGTAGGTGGTGAGCAGCTCGGGGGGGGGGGGGCTGTCTACTGCTCTTTAGGCTCTGAACAATCATATCCAAGATCCGGAATGTGCTGCTCAGCAGAAACCCAATTGTGTCAGCAGAGCCTGAGCCATTTTAAGTGACCATCCCTCAGGCACAATAACCTGTGATCATAATAGTCAGGAAAATCATTACGTGAGCACTCAGGACCCTGATCACAATGGAAGTAACTCACGGCAGCCTAGGATCTCCTACCTCTCCAGGAGATTAAACCTGGCCATTGCTCAATAACATGTGGTATTTTGTTTTAAGGCATGCATAGCTATAAAGCACTGACCAGTCAAGCATTGCCAGGGCAGCCCAGCTGCAGAATAGCTTACTCAGTCAGGAAACAGTGCATCAGGCCCAGTAAGGCAAGCCATCGCTCCTTGCTTTTTTTGATGGAACTGTTCCAGAAGAGGCAAAAGCTGAGGATTCCAATTCAAATGGAGTTCCTTTAGGACTTACTTTGCAAGCTAAACAAGAGTCAAATTATATTATGCTAACCTGATACAGCAGTTACTACCAATAAAATCCAACATAACCCCTACTTAGAGTACACCCATTTACATGAATTTATTTATTTATTGCATTTTTATACCGCCCAATAGCTGAAGCTTCCTGGGCGGTTCACAAAGTCATGAATGGGACTTTAGCTAACCAAGATGAAGTTGTTTCATTAATTTTAATGGGACTACTCTAAGTAGAACTTCCATTAGATTTTACCCTATATTTACTAGTAAAGAGTTTAGGAAAGCAGGGTGAGGAGGGGAAGTAGCCCACTTTTGGAGACTGGTACACAGTATTAGCATATGGCACATTTAACACAGTCATGGATTTGGGAGAAGCAAGAATACTGGCCATTGAGTGCTTGAAACTAGGAGCAAAAACCATCCATATTCCTTCTACATTACCAGCATGCCAGGCTTTATGCTAGACAGAATGAGATTCTCAACCAGAATGAAGTTTCCAGTTCCTCAGCTATCCAACAGAAGCTAGGCATCCGTGTTACAACAGGGATGAGTAATTTCAGGTGGACTGGGAGCCAATTACTGTTAGAGCAGTAGACAATGGAATCAGTTACCTAGGAAGGTTGTGGGCTCTCCCACATTAGAGGCATTCAGGAGGCAGCTGGACAGCCATCTGTCAGGGATGCTTTTAGGTGGATTCCTGCATTGAGCAGGGGGTTGGACTTGATGGCCTTGTTGGCCCCTTCCAACTCTGCTATTCTATGATTCTATGATTCCCCCCACCCCAAGTGAGGCTTCCAAAAGGCACACTCTTGGTGCGACCCTGCTATCCAAAATGGCTTGAAAACAAGCTAACCTTTTCCTTAGCAAGCTTCTCTAGTGGTTTGCTGTCAAATTTCACAGATTTCCAACCACCCCACATTGTGTGTGTGTGTGCGTGCATGCATCCATGTGTATGCATGTAATGTAGACAGGGAGTCTGCATTACATGCACGTTGCCCATCTCTAGTCTACATCAACAGTGGACAAAGTTTAGCAATTATCAGAAGAGCCCCAACGCTAGGAGTAGTGCTGCTTTCCCAGGAACATAAGGTATGTGCTAGTGCACGCACACACATTGTTTTTAACACACTGCAGCTGGGTTAGCTGCATGTAGAAAATGGATTGGTGGTCGAATTGGGACTTTGGTTTATTTGTTAACGGTTTCTTCTCAAGATAACCAGACTCTTCTAGCAGAGGGGGTGGGGTGGGGTGGGGAGAATGACACCTATTTCTTATCAGGCCCCAGGAGTTCTGGCGAGACAGAAAGTAGACTGTTAGCACCAGTTTGAGTTTCTTGTTCATCTAACAGTAGCTCTCTCCAGCGACTTCTGCAAAGAGGACTATTGAGAAGGAAAGACACAGCAGTCTTGTGCCCTAAAAGACGCATGCAGCACCACTGAGCTGCCACATTTAGTAAAAGGTTTATAAATGCCATATTAGTTTATTTTATATCCTTCATTTAGCATCTTTACTGGAGCATGACAGCCAGTATTGGCCAGCTGGGTCTCTTCGTTGTCATGAAACCCTCCTTTCACGAAGGTATTTTTCCTGAGATTGCCTTCTTCCCTTAACGAAGTTGACAGCCAAGCTACTTTGTCAACCAGGAGTTTGCATTTCTCACCATCTCAACTAGAAGGACTAGCCACAAGCAGATTTAAGAGTTCAACCCTATTTGCTAACTAATATGTAGGCACCAGGGCCCATGTTCTCTCTTGCTTGGAACGTACCTCCAGCCATTTACAATTTCTAGCACCAAACATTACAAGGAAAAAGCAGCTTTATCAGCATACATTAGGAAGTTGAAGGACCTGTTTGTCCTGCTGCCACTGCTTTTGAGGAGAAATGTCCACTCCTAATTGGTTGGCAGAGCTACTGGAACCATGAATTCAAACTGGAGGGAGAACAGAACAATGGTAGGCCAGAAGATGCTTCAACAAATCCAGGCAGATGTTCTAGATTTAACTATGCTAGCTTTTATAGCTGCCTTGAGGGATGTTTTAACTAGGCATGTGCTCCGCTCCGATTAGAAGCGCAGAAGCAGGAGCGAATTGGCCTGCTCCGCCTTACCCAGAGGCGGAATAGAAGCGGACCGCGGACCCCTAGAAGCAAGGCGAAGAGAAGCGCCCATTTTTCGGAGCTCCTCTTTCAGGCGGACCGCTCCGATCGCCATCTTGAAACGTTTCGCCCATAGGATTGCATTGCGGAAAAGAATCGTGGATAACTGGGTTGTTTTTGAAGCTATCGTTCTGAAAATTCTTGTGCTCAGAGAGTCGTGGATGGGGGTCATTTTGAGACTACTCTCACCTCTCTGCGTCGTGTGGTTCGCATGCTATATTTTTTAAAAAATCAGGTAAACAAACATTACAAACAGGGACAGCGCGGGTCAAACGGCGGCTTTCGCCCATAGGATTGCATTGCGGAAAAGAATCGGGGATAACTGGGTTGTTTTTTAAGCTATCGTTCTGAAAATTGTTGTGCTCAGAGAGTCGTGGATGGGGGTCATTTTGAGACTACTCTCACCTCTCTGCGTGGTGCAGGTCGCGCGCTAGAATTTTTTAAAAAACAGGCGGGAAAATACCTTTTTCAAAGGGCTGAGGGGCAGAGTCAACTCCCGGTCATGATCACATCATCCCAAAGTTGGAGGAGGGGATAGGCAAAACGGGTAACTTGGGATTCTGGGAAACTTCTCTTTCTTAATCTGAACGGACTTTTCCCAGTGTTTTTTAAAACAGAAGCCCCACCAAATGCACAAACACAACCTGAAATCATATACTATGCCAATAATAAGAGAGCACTGCTACCCACCCTAACTTTGGGGAACAACTGAAAAGATGTGGTGCAAGGGGATGAGCTCCCCTAGGGCATCCCATGTGGATGTGCCCCCACTCTCTCCTGTACTTGGAAGGCCATCAGAGCCTTCCAAAGAGAGTAACCCGGTGGAGCAATGCCTATCATGAGTTGAAGTGAGCGGTCTACTTCTCTTAGTGGTGGAGCAATGCCTATCATGAGTTGAAGTGAGCGTTTACTCCTCAGAGCTGTTGGTGAAGCAATGGCTTTCATGAGTTGAACTGGCAGCTGCTTCCCCCTCCCCTGGACATGTCCCCCTATTGCTGGTAAAAGACAGATATAGCATTTTTTAAAAAGTTCTTCTTGTTGTTTATTCAGCAACACTGCTGCTTTTAATTCCACCCCTCCTTTGTTTATTTATTTATTCCATTTTATATGCATTACTGGCTTATCCTTGGCTCACTTCCTTATGCCCCCAGAAATGTCTGCTGCCTGCCTGCCTTCCCTCCCTCCTCCCCTGCCCACTTCGCAGGGATGTTGTGTGTGTGTGGCTTTGACTCAGGGGAGAAGTCCTTCCTGCGCTCACTTAGAGTTTTGGAAGTTCCAAATCCATTTTTCAAGTGTAGAAGAAGATTCATTTACATTGATCTCTACTCTCCAATTCATGGCATGTTGGGATTTCCTTTGAAATGGCCCCATTGAGATGTCTGCAGGTTTAAGCCCCGCCAAAAATCAGGGGATGATGGGACTGCCTTGAGTCTTGGCATGCGTGTATCCCTGGATAAGCTTTCATGGTGGTGAGTTTGAGGTTTCTAACGTGCAAATTGACGGAGCTATGGAAAGGGGTGTGAATGGGGTGCCTGATTTTCCTAAATTCCCCAAAAATCAGGGGATGATGGGATTGCCTTGAAACTTGGCATCCGTGTGTATACCCCCATGAGGTGTCATGGTGCCAAACTTGAGGTTTCTAACTTTCACAGAAAAAAAGTTGTATACTTTTTTAGCTTAATGCAAGCCTATGGGGGGGGAACGGAGCTCCGATCCGGAGCTCCGAGCGGAGTGGCCACAGGTGGAGCGGGGGCGGGGCGGAGCGGGCCGATCCGCAAATCGCGGATCTGGAAGAGAAGCGGAGCGGGGGGTCCATGCACACCCCTAGTTTTAACTTTTCTTCTGATCTCTAAAATACTAGATGGAGGACAGAATTCAAGACCCTCCAACCACAGCTCCCACTGAGATGGGAATCCTATGCGCACTTTCTAGCAAATAATTTCCATTAAACTCTATGGAACTTTCTTCAAAGTAAACACACACACACACACACATACACAGGCTTCATATTCCCATCAACTTTGGAAAACTTAAGGCAGTCATTTGGATTTAACTTTTGTTAAATCCAGATTGTAGAAACATGCATCACTGCTCCTTCTCTCTCATCCCCAATGATTTCGGTCAAAATCACAGAGTTCAGTAGGAGCAACAGAAACCACCAATATTTAAACCATTCATTAGCACCCCCCTCATATACACAAAAGGCTGTGTGTGTGTGGAAGGAACCCAAGGGGCTTCCTGCCTAAACATTTGGCGAAGTCCTGCCACTAGTGTTAAAAAGGGCATCCCCGCTTTGACACAAATCACACAATTCAGCTGGCAAGCCAGGTACACAGGTTTATTTTGTAAGAGTGAAGAAAAGACACCTTGGACTCAGCCTGGAAAAGTTAAAGCTACAGTTAACAAAATCACACTTATCCTTGTCTATTGCAGGTGGAGCCACTCATACTGAACCTGGCAGGGCAGCTTGAAATTTAAGCAAGGCAAGAGGGAAGAGAAGCGTAACCCTAGCAGTTCCCTTTGTCTGGAATTCTCCTTCGTGAAGCTGAATTTCAGTAAGTCAGATTGCTGCCTCCCTCCCTCCCTCCCTCCCTCCCGATCAGACAGACACCCTGAAACAACCACAAGGAGCAGCACCCCATCACTGTCCCAATGTTAAAAGTGAAATGGAATACTACAAAAGGGGGGGTCCCATAAAACTGCAAGCAGTAAGTAGGCTAAAATACACATACACACACACACACAAACCAGGCCTTGCCACTGTTGCTTTAAGGAGAACCATTTCGTTATTAAGTTGGCTTTTTGTTGGTTTGATAAACATGCTGCTAGTGTTTCCATACCTCCAAGCAGCAAACTTTTGAAGTGGCTGCCAAAATCTAATCTACTAGGCCACTCACTCATTGCCAGTAGAGACAGAAAAGAACGCGCAGAAGGCTTCAGAGCCAAGCACGCGGCATTTCCTCTACTTTAGCAAAAGCAGAGAGACCCCGCAGGGAGGGCTACCTGCCCGGTGCCCCTTCGCCAGACCAAACTCAGCACAATTGGGATCAGAAGTAACCTCCCTCCATTTGGAACCGCACAAGCTATTCCAAACACGTCAAAACTGCCAGTGCGCTGACCAGTAGAAGTTCTTGATCTCCCACTAGGGGAAAAGTTTCCCACGCTGATCCACGCAGCCGCGGGGGGGGGGGGGTAGAGCCGGAAGAGAAGAGATTATTTGTTTGGGCTTCTCTTTGTTTAGGTTAGAAGTTGCCAGAAAGAGAGAGCTTTATCCAGCTGCACGTATACCGAAGCGAATCCAGGGATCGGTCGGCTTGTGTCTACCCGTAACTCTGTGGCTGGTACTTTGGTCTCTGCTCACAACACACAGACGCTGCTGCAGTCCTCATCTCCAAGCCGAAGCCTCCATTCACAGGTTTTTAAAGAGACATGCCCGCTTCCCCACCCCCAGACAATGGGAAAGCCTTTCTCCGAAAAGGCGGCTCATGGGCATATTGAATCGCCTATGCTCTCCAAACGCCAGTCCCACTCAAGAGGGGAACAGCCTCCGCTCCCCCCCCCGCCCCAAGTAGGATGTCATTCAAAGCAAATCGCGATTCTAATCGATTCTTTCCCCCATGCCGCCCCTCCCTCCCCGCCCCTCGCTTTCCATTCCTCCCATGCCGAGCTACATTGATGCGAAGAGAGAGAAATGGGGAGGGGGCGGACAACCAAGCGGTTGCAGATGCACTCGCCCCTTCCAGGTTACAAACAATGCGCAGCTCTTCTAACGTAAGGAGGGAGCTGCAGAGCTGCGGCACACGGAGCTTCGCGAGGGGTCTTTGTTCACGGAGGGTGGGCTGCGACGGGAAAGCTCTTGTTCTTATTTAGGGAGGGTTATGTCCCCCCACCCAAGCCCCAGCTTTCTCTTTCTTTCAAAATAAATAGGAATCCCCCCACAACCGAGAGCTTCATCTGTAAAATAAAATAAAGGCATTTGGAGGGCTTCCAAATTGAACAGAGCCTTTGAGCTAACCGAGAAGACCAAAGAAGGTTGCAGAGACGCGCCTCTCTCTCTCTCTCTCTCAATCTTTCCAAGAAGAAAGGGCAGGACACTCCCTTCCCGCAAAATCCCCCCTACAAAGGGAAGTTGAGCAAGGAGCAGCAAAGGGAAGTAGACAAAGATCCATGTCACAAACCACTGCCCTTCGCCTCCGACGGGCGTCACATTCACCCTATTTCTGCCCAGTTCCTTTCCCGTTCACACACACACTCCGCCTAATGTCCGCAAAACACCTGGCCCTGGACCGCCACTCCGGGCGCTGCTCAGAGGCTACCCAGGAACCCACTCCCTTTCCAGCCGTACCTTGTCAGAACCCCTCGGCCTGCTGGGAAGGAGCGCTGCTTTGGCTACCGGCTCAACCGCTGCGTGGTTTGGCCGCTCCCATATTCCCATCCCATTGCCCGCGTCTACGGGGCTCCTCCGCTCGCGCTTTTCCCTCCGGCTTTCTCTCTTGCTTCAAACTGATCAACCCCATTCTCTCCCCGCCCCCTCCGCCATCAGTCACTTCTCCAGCCGTGACGTCATCGACCCGAAAGGCCAATGGGAAGAGGGGACGTCATCAGGCTAGCCCAGGTCTCCTCCATTCAAAATCTGAATACCTCGCCCTGACTCTTCCAGGTTCCGCGGAGAAGGAAGGCGGAGTGGCAAAAGGGACTAATCCACGTATTATTCAGTCCCCTCCGGGGCTTTCCTAAAAGTTCGTGGCTGTCAAATTATAAGCAAGCGAGTCCACGTCGGGCGAAGCCCTCTGCAGAGATGCAAAAACCTTTGTCGTCATAATCAGCGGGTCACTGACTCAGAGAAAGGCGTAGGTTTTGGATATACGGATGGTCAGCCGGCTCCTGCAGTTAAAGGCCATGATGAACAAGAAACGGACGGGTGGGTTGCGCGGAGGAGGAGGCTGCAGGCGGCAACCCTAGATTCTGTCGCTTGGGAATAAGCCCCTCTGAACACAGTGGGACGTACTTCCTAGTATGCGTGTACAGCATTGTTTACAAAGTGTTATCTTTCCAGTCCACAGTTTCAGGCTTTTTGCAGCAATTGCTTACAATTGTAAACCCTCTTCTTTCCTATTAATAGTAAGGACTAGAAAAATAAAATAAAAGTAAAAAATAAAAATGAGGTTCAGGAGATCTTGACCGTCTCCCAGGACTTTCCATTAGAAGCCTGGCAGTGCATCCTATGCGCGTCTACTCACAAGCCATTCCCACTGAGTTTAGTGGAGCTCACTCCCAGGTAACTAAAATATTTATATCCTGCCTTTCTATGAATCATAGGTACAGTGCCTAAAAATAAAATAAAAATACAACCCTCCCCACCAATAAATAAAAAACAATAAAGAAGCAGGTTTAAAACAGAACAAAGTAGTAGATAAAATATTAACAATCTAAACAGTAGTGAGAGTGTTTGGTTTCCTCAGTTTATTAGCAGGGACAAAAACCTTGGAATTTTTTTTAAACAAATAAGGTATTATATAAAAGTTAATAATACATAATTGCAAACATTACAGGTCCTTGAGATTGAATTGTCCATTTCCCCCCCAAATCTGAGGAAAATGGAACATTCCCCATATTTGGAGTTTCAGCTACCAAGCAATCTTTTACAAACTCTAAAGAATATAATGCCATCTTAATTTTTCCAATCTTTTTTTCTCTCTCTGGGTGAAAATTGTTGTTGTTGTTAATAATAATAATAATAATAATAATAATAATAATAATAATAATAATCTTTCAGAAAAACCGTGACACTGGTAGGGAATGCTAGTCTACCCTGAAATCATTTACATATTTCATCACACAGAATACTCTGCTTTCTGTATTCCTAACTTTCCAGTTACACAATATAGTCAGCTGTTTGAATATTCAATATGAGAAGTTGCCTGTGCCACCAAAACTGCTTCCAAATAAATAAATATATGAAATGGGAACACATGCATTCATCTGGGCTCGTCTTCTTATTTTGGACTCTACGGTTGCAATCTTATACCCACTTCTCTGGGAGAAAGCCCCATTGAACTCAATGGGGCAGACTTCTGTATGAGGGACATATAGGATTGCACTGCAAGTTATCTTGGGTCAATTGCTCCTTTAGTATGGAGGCTAATGTTTGTTATACTACTGTCTATCTACAGACCAAGCCACCGGCAAAATTGAACTCAGAGGCTGGAGGAACTTCTGCTTATTGCATGCTCAGCCAACACTTCCCCTGTGTCTTAGTGCTAGTCTTGTGGCATTTTGCCAAAAGTGCTCTATATTCTTCCATCTCCACTTGGACCACAGCCCCCTGGTGATGGTTAAAAGGGAATCCCAATCTGATGTGTCATCTGATGGAGAAAGCTTTTATTGCTCCCATCTGTGCCTCCAGTAGAGAGAAATTCAGCTGTCTGCATTAACACTAAGGTTGATTCTGAAGAGGAATGTGTCATGCAAATGACATGATTGCAAATTAGGATTCTGTTTGTCCATTGAAAACATGCTTGACTTGAAATGCAGGTTGATACATATCCAGTCATGGAGGATATTGACAACTGAGATAATATCACGAGAGCATAAGAACTGGTTTAATGGATCAGGTCAAGGCCAGGGTCAATCAAGTTCAGTGCTTGTTTTCCAACAGCTGCCAGATGCCACTGGAGGACTCAGAAATCAGGCATGAAAGTGGTGGATTTCCCCTATTGTTTGTTCCCAGTATCTGTGATTCGGACGTATACTGCCACTGAATCTGGAGGTTCCACATAGCTATCGTGGTTATGGGCTAATCTCCATGGGTTTCTCTAATCCTGTTAAAAGCCACCTAAACTACTAAATCTTTAGTGAATTCCATAATTCTGTGATGCAACAAGATGGTCAGGGAAGTCGTATAATTTTGATTGGAATCCTACACACTCTGTTGTTGTTGTTTATTCGTTCAGTCATTTCCGACTCTTCGTGACTTCATGGACCAGCCCACGCCAGAGCTTTACTTGTCCTATATGCAACACCAGCTAATTTGAACCAAACCTACATAGCCTAGATGGCTGCAGTGTGCCCAGGCACCTTTGGAAGATTGTCTGTGTGAGACAAGGCAGACAGGAGAGATTAAGATCAATCTCCTGAGCTGGGCTGGTGGAGAGATGCTGGATGTTAGGGAAAGACCTAAAGGGTATCTGAACTTGGCAGGACAAGTGTGCAGTGAAGTTGAAAAGCTGCCTGCTGGGCAGCAGCCAGTCTTGATAATCTGCCACTTGGATTTGGCAGTGAGAGCGCATACAGGCCTGGGGGCATGGAACCATTTTAAGATCCCTATCCATGTAGAAACAGTGAGGATGCTAGCCTGCTGCAGCCAATGGTCTACTGTAGAAAGAGAGTTTTGACAGTCCTTCAAGATCCCCCCTCACTCAGATAATGTCTTTGTTTTAGCTGCCTCTAAGACCACAATGGAAAAGAACAGGGATGGAAATAATTAAACCATGCTATCTCCAAAAACAAACAGATCAAAACAAGCCAGACCTCTGGATGCCTCAGAACAATAACTGGGCCAATAAACAATTGCACAATGGTGTTATCTAATTAGATGTAATTGTAGCCCAGGGAACTCTTTTGGAATGACAGGACCTACTAAAGGTGAGTTTTCTTGGTCTACGAAAGGTGCGTTTTCTCCTACCACACTGACATACAAATATTTTAAAGAGAGAGGGAAGCAGTGTTCGTTCTCTGTTTTATCATGCCTCAAGTAATGTATTATTAAATTTCAAATAGGTATACTTTAACAACACAATTCATTTATCTAAGTGCTGTCAGAGAGATCTGAAATAACTTGGGGAAATGCAAATAGGAGCTCTTATTTACATAGAGGTTCTGAATGTGAGGGATTGGTGCTGAATTCAAATAATTTTGAGTTTGGGACCAGCAAGATAAAGACAAGGGAGTTGCAGGGAGTGCAGTTGCTGTACACCTGTCATCTTTGTAGGAAGGCAGCCTACTAATGAGAAGAGAGGCTGCCAACTAATGTACATACTGTAGGTTAACTGTGGAGACCCCCATGCTGCTTTTATGGAATGGAGATCTATTTGGCCTTATATGTAGTATATTCCTATTTCAGTGTTAGGCTTTATTTTCTTCTGTTTAGTTTTAAGTTGTTGGATTTGGTCATTTTATTCGTACTTCTGTATCGATTTATTTGTTATAATTATTTCTGTTCATTTGATATGTTGTGAGCAGCTTTTTCTTATGGAAATATTGTGATAAAGCAGTAGACTTGATTACAGATGGAGGAAGAGGTTTTGAGAAGAGGTTCTTAACCTTTCTAACTCTGCTTTCCCTCTTCTCAAACATTCTAAAGAAATCAATCCATTCTCACAACCCATCTTGTAATCCCATTCTCAGAACCCAGTGTCACCATCCAGAGAACATGGCCTCTCTTCTAATTCAAGCAAGTCAAACTAGCTTCAGTTATTTTTAATTTCTTCGCACCCAGATATATAGCTGCTCTCAATGGAGAGGAAATAGTCAACTCCATGGATGGTAAATCCGCGGCTGCCTTTGGGTGACACAGAAATGCCTCTCCGTGAAGAGGACTACCTTCTCTCTGTGGAGTTGTTGTCTTCCCCCCACACCTGTAGTTCCTCCCCACCGAATAGCGGTGCTGGTTAGTGCTTACCTTACTGGTGGTGCCATTATGGGGGAGGAACAAAGAGTGGAGGAGAGACGAGGCGTTGGATGAATCCCATCGGCCAACAGGGACAGGGCTCCAGGAATAAGTACCAACAGAGCCCTGTCTCCTGTTGACAGGAGAAGAGATTCATCCACCACTGTTCCTATGCAACCAGGGCACTCCCCTGTCAGGGGAGGTGTAGCGCCTGTGGTTGTTAGTGAGGGTCCTGTGGTTGTTTGCTGGAGGGGGGAATCGAGTGCCCTGACATGTGAGTAGACTGGCCCCAAACCTTCCTGCTGCAGAAGCAGGAGTCTTAGGGATGGTCTCCTTGCATGTCAGGGTGCTCGATTCCCTGCTTCGGTGACATCAGTGCCAAGCCACGTAACCCAATGATGTGGCTTGGTGCTGATGTGTCTTCAGTTGCTGCCATGGCAACAGGGCAGGGGCCGGCATTTCAAGAGCCGTCCCCTGCCCTGTTGCCATGGAGATTGGGGTGCTGGAGTGACACACAAGGTTCGTAGCTGCTCCTGTTATGAGTGGCTCTGATCCCAGGGCATTTGCTCCGCCCGACCTTTTGCCTCAGCTGAGTGGCCATCCAGTGCAGGCAGGTTTGATCATCCCATCCTGCCTTCAGCCTCAGCACTGGATGGCCCTTTGGCTGAGGCGAAAAGGGAGGAGAGCTGATACCCAAGGATCAGAGCTGCTCATGACAAGAACAGCTATGAACCTTGCATGTCGCTCCAATGTTGTCAGATGGGTGTCTGCTGCAGCAGGACATTTCATGTCCAGCTGCAGGAGGCATCCTCCAACCCAATCCATTTGCGGATCGCTTCAAGGGGATGGAAGGGGCTCCTTCTATCCCCTCAAGGCGATCTCCAGATGGAGTGGGGGGAGGGCTTTGGACATGCATGTCCCTGGCAACTTGTGGGGTGGCACAATTGGCGATACCCCCCCAGGGATGGCATGTTCCTGTGCAGGCAAACATTTCAGGAGTCCCGATTGCCCGGCCCCACCAAAGAACAGGATGATTGGGGCTCCTAAAGTGCTTGCTGGCACTGGATTATTTTTCCTTGCCCCTAGAGCCTTGCAGGGCTAGAGCAGCCGGGTTTCTGCCGCTCTTGCCTCACGACTCTGTGGATAGGGGAGAATAATCAACGGAGCCTGCGAAGCAATGGTTGTTGGGATAGTCAACGGAGCAGCCCATTGTGTTTCTCCATTGGCTATTTTGGAAAAACAGTCAACCATCAGTTGTGTGTTCCCCACCAGATGACACAATAAGCAACCCAACTGACAATTGACTACTTAAACAACCATTGCTTATCGTGTTGTCTGAACCCAGCCAATGCATCAATTCTCATGATTTTTAGCTGAAGGGGATCTTAAAGGTACCTACTCCAAAAAATGGTTTTTGCAAACATATCACGCTGGACTGCTATAATGTAGATAACTGCATTAGTGAGACCCCAGACTACAGAATAGATAGCTTAATGATTATAGATCAGTAAAAGCAGTGAATAGATATGTGAAGTTTGAGCCGGCCAGGTTCCTGAGTCATTCACTTTCCTCTTCCAGGCAGGTAATTTGAGGTGAACCTTCTAGATAGTTGTGCCTGTACAATTATATTTTGACGGTTCAAAGCATTTGAATTATTCAGATATGCTAAAAAAGATCCCATCTCTTTCCCCTCCTCCTTCCCTCTTTCTTTGGAACTTGCTGATGCCACAAAAATCCAACGATCGCCTCTGGTAATTGCAGCAGTTCCTGAGACTCATTAAATTATCTTCCAGTTTTAGGATGGAGTCTTCTGTCGGGGTATAAAGGGAGATGTGGCGTCTTGACGAGAAGGGCCCTGGTGCAGGTGAAGGGAGCTCTCCGGCTGGTCAAATCAGATTTCGTCTTGGGGGATGTGATGTGATGTGTCAGGTGCTGCGCTTCAGAAGATCTAAAGGAACAGCCATTCCTGGTACCTTCATCATTGCCAAAGGAAAAATCTGATTATGCTGCCAGAGGACTGTCAGTTGTTTTGTTCCCTAACAAAATGTGAGGATCACTACAAAAATCCATTCTTCCCATCTCACTAGCAGTGCTGAAAAAGCCAGCCATGCTCCTGAGTTACAGTAGGCTTCTCTGTAGTGCCCTCTGATCAGAGAATGGCCTGTACAGCAATTCTGGAATACATCCAGTTTTCCTAAAACAATTTCACCAGATGCTATGTTGGACAGCAGGGATGTAAATATGATTGCCCTGATGCCATTCTCTTACATACCAATATACACACACTGGAAAGTTCTGAAGACTCTCCATCCTACTTGCCATATTTATATCCTACACTTTCTCAAAGGAGCTTAGTGTGGCGTACATGAGCGTTCCATTACAACAACTCCATGAGGGAGGCTAGGACAGTGATTAGCTCAAGGTTACCAAATAAACAACACTGCTGAACCTTGTCTCTTTAGTCCTAGTCCAACATTTGAGCTACTCCATCTCACTAGTTCTCATCCTAGTGCGCTTCAGTTGGCCACTTTTTCCCCAACAACTTAGTTCTGGAATGCCAGCAGCGCTTCTTCCCTCATTCTGCAAACCCAGGTGCTTTATGCTAAGAAGACCATGCAACTGGGGAGATGTGAAGCTGTATCTTTTTTGAAAGTGAGCATGATATGTAGAAATTCAGGTGAAACTCATTAGGTGGCACTGGGCCAATTGCTATCTCTCAGTCTGTTTTACCTCACAGGGTGGTTGTGAAGGATAGAATGTTGCAGTAAAATCTTTGGAGGAAAGGTTAGATACAAATACAACAACAGGGGCACAAACAAAAAAGTCTTTTACACTGTTAGCCTTCTGTCCCCTTATTTATTATTAAATTTCTATGCCACCAAATAACTGAAGCTCTTTGGGCTGTTCACAACAATTAAAACCATAAAATACCTAGAATGGGTATAAAATACAAGTCTTTTCTTTTTAGGAGTGTAGTCTTTGAGGGGCCAGTGAGTGTATTGTCCCACCTAATAACTTAAAAAACAAGAACATTGGCCTTTACATTTGTGACATGAAAGCTTCCATTAAAAGAATGAGAGCCTTGTTATAATAAGGACATTTCTGGTTAATAAAAAAATAAATAAAAGATCAGTGGCAGCTGTTGTCCCCTAAAAGCAGAAGAGATCCAAATTCCACCCACTTGACCCAGCAAATCTGGCTGTTCAAAATTCCCCTTGGTTCAGGAAGTACTTTTTCCAAGTACGATGTCAGTTTTGTCATGCTTAGGTGAGCCTGTGGGGAAGAATCCCGCTTTAGTTGCTATGACTGGATGGATATTTATTTTCAAGACCCTTTGAAGTAGCCCCTGTAGTACTAGGGATGTGCTCCGCTTCTAATTGGACTGGCGAATTAGAAGCGGAGCGGGGGGCTTCGCCTGCCCTTAAGGCGGAGGCGAAGAGGATTGGGGGGCCGGCGGAGCGTGGCGAAGAGGATCGAGGTGAAGGCGGATCCTTCGCCTCAATCCGGAGCTCCGCCGGAAAGGTAAGTGGGGTTTACCGGGCCCTGCCGCTGTCGCTCATGCGGCGACAGCGGCAGGGCCCGGTAAACCCCCTCCTCCTCTCCCTTACCTGCGTCCGTCCATGGTCCCTCGGCTTCTTCAATTGAGCCCGCGGTTCAACCAGGAAGTCTAGGCCACGCTTGTGGCCCAGACTTCCTGGTTGAACCGCGGGCTCAATTGAAGAAGCCGATGGACCGCGGATGGAGGCAGGTAAGGCCCCCCTACCCCTTACCGGGCTCTGCTGCCGTCGTCGCCTGGGCGGCGACGGCGGCAGGGCCTGGTAACCGCCTGCCCTCCTCTCCCGGCCTTACCTGGCGCCACTCCTCTCCACTGCGGAGCTCTGATTCAGAGCTGGAGCTCCGCGGCAAAGAGGAGTGGAGTATGGGCGGAGTGGTGCGGGCCGATCCGAAATTTTCGGATCGGCCTGCGGGGCGGAGCGGGGGGTCCGTGCACACCCCTAATCTCTACCACACAGCCTAGAGTCAGATAATCCTCATTCTCCCAAATAATGACGTTCCATTAGAGAGGTACAGTGAGGAGCTAAGAATGTTTCCAGTCTTTATGGAGTTACTTATTGCAAATGCAATACAGGAAGTGGAAAAGAGCCTTTTACAAAATAAGCTTTGTGTTGATCAATGTGGCTCAAAACATTTGATTTGCAAATGTGGTAAGTTTAAATGCCATTCTTGAGATGCCTCCCGGTAGAGAGTTTGTGTCAGGGGTGCTGATTCAGCACACCTGGGATCCAAATAACACTAAGGCTGTGCTTATCCCTGTCAGCCCAAGGAGATAAGGAACTAGCAGGATTAATGAAGGTGACACAGTCCCGAAGAGTGAGTTTTGTGCAAAGTACTACGAGTTCTTCTTATTTTATTGGAGATAAAGGGTGAGGGAGATCATGGGCATTTACCTCACCACAACCCACTCATAGGAACATAGGAAGCTGCCGTATACTGAGTCAGAACCTTGGTCCATTTAGCCCAGAATTGTCAACACTGACCGGCAGTGGCTTTCCAAGAGTTTCAAGCAGGATTCTTTCCTAGCCCTATCTGGAAATGCCTGGTATTGAACTTGGAACTATTTGCATACAAAGCAGGTGCTCTTCCACTGAGCCATGACCTTTCCTCACTCACTCCTTGGGCTGCTTAAATTTATTACATTTGAAACTTTCTCTTGCTCCAAGGAGCTAATGTTTTATCCTCACAAGAATCTAATAAGGTACATTAAGTGATTTGGCAGTTAGGAATCAATTTAGGGGATTTCCTGTATCCCAAGCCCAACATCCCATGGACACTTGTGAAAACATCCCACTAATTTGTCCCAGTGTAAGAATATAACCAGGGGTTCATTCAGTGTGGTTAGAAATGGAAGCCAGCCATTATTTTCAGTTGCCCACTTCCCCACCTCACCTCTCCTCTCTTGAGTCCTCTAATGCACATGTAGAATTCAGAGTAGGGGTGGAGGTTCATCTCTCAATTTGAACTGAGTTTCAAATTGCCACTTGCCATGAACCTCACAAGGTGGACTTTGGCAAGTCAATATTTCTCAATTGAATGTATCCTAATTGGGTTTCTGTGAGCATAAAATAATATTCTCTCTCATGCTTTACAAGAGACTGATACATTATTGGGCACCTGTCTCCAAAGAAATCCCCATGGAGGTGACTCTGGAGGCCTGGCAAGAAATGCAGCTGTCTGCCATTGAATTACCTATCACTACTCAGAACAGATATCTTGACTGAATAGGAAATAAAACAACATATATGTTTATTTCAGAAATAAGATTTCCCACCAATTAAAATTAGCTGTAGGTGAATCCACTCCAAGACAGAGGAATGTATTTGATATACTCGCTAGCTCTCTCACACATTTTTAAAATAACATGAGTAATCATCAGAGAGAAATCTGACCTGTTCCAAATTATCTAGAGCTTAAGCAGCAGAAAGAATTCTGGTCCATATTAAATTCAAATCAGTATGAAAGTGCCTACTACGTTGTTGATACTCCTGGAATTGTGGCAAATGATGGCCCAAAGAGGACACTCTACCCAACCTCAGTGTACGTTCCATGGATCAGTTGTGCATTATTGGTGCATATCCACTTTAAGTCTAACATTTTTGGTAGAGGAAGACCCTTAGTTTCTTAGGCTTCATGGATCATTTTCCATTAATATACTAGCAACTAAATGCATTTATGAGAACAAACAGTGATGGGTAAAGGTGGGGTGGGGTTAGGGAAGCCATTTTCCATCTCCCATAGCTTCGATCTTGGTGCTACCCCTGCTGCTTATGAGATATTTGCTGCCTCTTTCCATGCTTGAGAAAGTGGTATGCTGATAAGTGACTGCCTTTTGCCCTAGGGAGATACTCAAGTCACAGCAGTACAAAACTCAGCAGCATTGTCAAGGCTGATTGACTCCCAGTGGTCTGATCCTCAAAGACAAGGAGCTCATCCCACTCCTGTTACTGAACTCGCCTTTAAGCACAGGCAGCTGAGCGCCTGCTAAAGCCACTGACAACTTAGTTGTATGAAGCAGTGATGCCAGCCATTGCTTTCCCCCTCACATACCACTTTCCCTACAAGAGAATATAAACACAAAATAAAACAAAAATGAAGTTCTGTTGAAGTTTAATGTCCTCCAATTATAATGTCCTCCAATTATAAAACTAATATGATAGCCTGATATTAGCTATTTATGAGCAATATTCTAATTTCCTAACACAACGTCCCATCTCACCTTGAATATGCTCTTTCATTTTCATCTTTATAACTTGGAAGGTTTTGCCCTGCTGTTGGGAGGAGGCATAGATGAGTGGAAGAGCAAATGTAGAAAATTCCAGATTCAATCAATCCACAACATCACTAGTTAAAAAGATCTCGGATATTACGGTTGGGAGACCATTCTGAAATGGGAAATACACAGAAATGGGCTGTATGGAGTGATGGTCTGTCTCAGTATATAAGGAAATTTAATATGTTCCCCTCCATGTGATAAAAACTTGCACACGTGTGTGTGCCTTCAGGTGTTTTCCACAAATGACACTAAAGCTGCAGTCCTATGCGCACACACCTGGGAATAAGCCTTGTTGAACATTGTGGGATTTACATCTAAGTAAACATGCACAGGATTGGGCTGAATGAATGCCTTTATCCCAGAAAGAGTCACTTGTGAATGCTAATGAGACAGAAAATGGTGGTGGTGAACCATTTTTGCATGGCATGTAGATGTATTCAAGAAATGCAGCTTTTTAAATTCAGTTTACAGTGCTGTGAAATGCATAATTGGAGATAAACATTGCTTGTAGGAATAGATTTTGTTGTAATCGGAGGACATTTATTTCCTCACTTGCCACAGGAAAGGTCCATTGATATGTGTCATAAAGGCTGTGCTTGTTCACAGTGTAAGCTTGTGCTTAATATTTTTCAGTAGCCTTATGTGTAGGGTCAAGTTTCTCACACTGTTAACAATGGGGATTAAGTGACATGTGAATTCATTGCTGCTTCATCTTAGGCCATTGCTAGACCTAAGGTTTATCCCTGGATCGTCCAGGGGTCAAACCTGTTCATCTAGGTGACACACAGGGGATCCAGTGCTCAGGCATGGGCGAACCCTGGATGATCCCAGGATAAATCTTAGGTCTAGCTGTGGCCTTAGTGTCGAAGCTAGAACCCAGAGCTTTCTTGGAGAGTTACTGCTTCACTGCCATAGATGCTCATGCAACTATGCCAGGAAAATATCCTACCTTTTATAACATGAAGCATATGCACACAGCCAAACTGCTTAGTAATTGTTTCATAGCCTCTATTGGCTGCTTCTCTAAGGGTGTCTATGACTGTGCCCACTGTGGGCATAACAAATGGGCCAGTTACATTCTAGGATTCCATCCCTTTCCTATTCTTATCATTCACCTGTGGCAATATTTTCTGATTATTGTGCCAAGCAGAGCTAAAGGACACTTTAAACATTGCCAAATAGAGCTCAATCTCTGTGTAGGGAAAAATGCCAATTTTGTGAACTGAAGAGGCCTTTGCAAGTGTAATTTTCTGTTGTGGCCTGGCTCAAGGCAGAGCGGGGAACAACTGGGGAGTAAGGAGCTCCCAGCCTTAGTTCCTGTCCATAGTGTTGGGCCCTGCCACATGGCTCACCAGAGCCCCATACATGCACGGGTCTTTATAGGGGGTTGCAGCAGGGCTCCCTACAGCACATCTGCCCCAGGCCCCACAATTCTCTGTACTGCCCTGTTCTGCCCAGGGAGTTGGACTCGATGGCCTTGTAGGCCCCTTCCAACTCTGCTATTCTATGATTACATCACTGTTCCTATGAGATATAACACAGATGTTCTCCTAGATAGGTATTTCTTTCTTTTTAGGAAAAAGTCATGCATGAACTACACATGGGTATTTTCATGGGGGCTTTACTTCTTCCTCATCTTCATTACCAACTGAGCTGTCATGTAAATCTTCCACCAGGGGAAATCTTCCACAAATAGAATAACACTGCTGATCATTTTTCAAAGTTCTTCCAAATAAAATAGAATTCATAGTATGGGTTCAACCATGTCTGCACCTGATCTTAAGAGAACTTGAAATGTTGGAGCAGTTGCTTTTAGCATTGCTATTCAACATGGTGATGAAAGCACTCCTTGAATCCATTTCATTGCCTTTGTCAGTGGTTCAATTAAGCTGCAGCTCACTTTGGTCTAACATTAATAGATATAATATTCTGGCATCTCAGGCTTGCATTCCTCTTTCTTCCTGCTAGTTTTCAACTTCTGCAGTGCTTCCTCTCTCTAACTTGGCAAGTTTCCCTTTCATCTTTTCCTCCTTCTCCCCCTAAATGTTGTACATGAATTTATAATTTCTGTTAGGCTGACCTCACCTCAATGCCAAGCTTCCTCATCCCTCCAGTCAGCACAAACCTAACTAGCTCTTTCTCAAATTGTGACCACCATTTTGAATGGTATATACCCAGGGAGGAAGGGGTTGAGATGAATCTCATACATTTAACACCTAATCCACAATTTCTCCTCATCCCTCTAACTATGAAGGCTGGAAGGCTTGTTCTAGGGTGACCAGAGCACCTGGGAAAATCCAGAGACCTCCTCCGAAACAATGCGACTCTGGAGCAACTGGCGCTCAGTGTCCATTTACCGGGAAATGGGCGTCCCAGCAGTTTGCTTTGCCTTGCTGTCTCATCTTAAACATAGAGCTATGTCTCTGGGAAAACATGTGCATTCCATACAAGAGCATGGGCAAAGAAACTGTCAGTACAGAGAATGTGGCTTTTTATTTAAAAGTGGGCGTGGGGGGAGCAAGATACCAAACCCAGGTTCTGAAAGCTGGGAAAGAGCATATCTCCAAGCAAATGGATGAGGGGGAATATATCTTGCAAAATAAGCCCACAGCAGAGTAACCTAATGGACAGCTAGCCACAGATATGTTGCCATGGAGATGGAAGATGCTTAGTACAGCTGCTGAGAAACTGTGGGGGAAGGGGAGGCCTTTACATGGCCTCTTGGTGGGCTCAGGATTGCCTTTCCAGCTCCTTTCCCCTCCCCCACTCCAAGCTCTTCATATGAGGGTTAATCCTTGTGGCAGCAGCAGGCGACAAAATCTTCCATCCTAGCATTGGGATGTGTTTATGCTGAGGGAAGGCTTTGCCTTTTTTTCATAGCAGTATCAGTAGGAAAGGCCTTACAGTCTGATTCCAGCTGCTAAACCCCATAATACAACAAAACATTGACAATGAATCTTCAATATCTGTGGCTCCATCCAACTCACACTATGACACAAAAAGAGAGCTGTGAATTTTAATCTGAAGCAATCGTCTGGCATGTAACCTTTGCTGTCAGAAATGTTCTCTGCTCTATTCTTATAGAAACCTCCTCAAGGAGAAAAAGTCACTTAAAGTTTCCTTACAGAGGTTTAGAAATGAAATGGGGATAGGGATGCTGAGGGAAATACACATAGGGGTATATTTGCATGTTCATCCACCATATAAATAAATAACTGTGGGATTTCTGTATGCACAAATCCCTCATATAGGCCCAAGCTGCTGTTTTTGGTGATGTGTGGTATGAATATTCATGTCACTAGAAATGACAGTAAATGTTTTACACATATTATGTATAGATTTTGTTGTTTTCCCCACAATATGAAAATAACACAAGTCTATGGATTGTTTAAGGAGCAATCCTATGGGCCCTAGACTATGCGGCAGGGTCTTGCTATTTACTGTTTTACTCTGTACAGCACCATGTACATTGATGGTGCTATATAAATAAATTAATAAATAATAATAATAATAATAATAATAATAATAATAATAATAATAATAGACATTTTCTGAGGGGCCATAGGATACTGGGAATTCCCCCATCCAAGATGTAATCAATAGGACTGCACCTTTCTATGCACTAAACTAGACCTTCTACTAAAAATGGCACTGAAGGCATCATAATAATCAAATACAATAATCATCAACAAAAGTTTTTTAAAAAGCAGAAACAGAAAAGTTTACTGACTTCTACCTTCCTAGAATCTAATAAACTTGATAGAATCAAAGGTTACCTCCTAAATGTGGGAACATTTCATACACCACACAGGGGGACACCTGAATTTGCCATCCAATGTAAAGTTTTCCGACTGATGTACCTGTAATATGATAACATTGGTATACAAACATGTGCTTGTCTCATGCATACACAGTAGGTGTGCCTGCAAATATGTGTGTGAAGTGGCTCTCATTGCCCAGGGCTTTCTGAAGAGGCAGCATGGTTATAGGAAGGGCTGTGCTGGAATGCTATCTTCTATACAAGTACTGTTGTTGTTGTTGTTATTATCACACAAAAGGTACAAAAACCTTGTCCTAAATTGAATCAACATTGCTCTATCCATTTGGTGATTAGGCAGGCAAGGGTTAGCTATTCACTATCATATTCTGCGTCTTTTGGCATCCTTTTCACAGCTGGTTGTATCTCTCTGACTCTCCTGCAGTGGTTGCCAAATTTACATAAAACCTGCTTTTGTACATGGTGTGGATGATAAGTTTTGGCATGCACAGTTTCTCCTAATGAAATGTTGTGTCATGGTGTCAGATAAAATGCTACTGTGAAAATGGTCCCTTCTAAACATCTATTGAAGGACCTAACTACCCATGAAGAATATCCAGATGCTTCTAAGTTATGGATAGGCAACTGGTTGTTCCAAGATCAAATTCAGCCTCATTGTCTTCTTTCTGTTCTCCAGCAAGGTCCCTGGGCCTGAGGATACCCCCATTTGCACACCAGTTTTCTTCTAAGAGGAAAGCAAGGCCCACATTTAGAGGCAGCCTCTACCAACTGACCTGCATCTGCCATTTAGCCAGTGATAAAAAGAAAGAAAGAAAAGGAAAACTTGACATCATCACATCACCATTTTTCTGCCCCCTCTTTCTCAGCTTCATTGGCTGCCACTTGCAGGAGGCCCTAACTTGATTTCATGCTGGCGATAGGAAGAAGAGGATTGTCATCATTTGTATGTTTCTCCACGATTACTGGGACACAAGCAAAAGGCTTTTTTAAAAAAAACAAAAACAAAAACACCCCAACCTACTTTCCTATATACCCCAGCTGCTCAGTTCTGGTCTGCAGTAGCTTTCACACAGGAGTGCAAGGTAAGATAATGCGGAAACGACCCTGCCAAAGTCAAAAGACATTTTTTTCCAGACAGGCCTTTTGCTTCTAAGCTGATTTGCTACTAAAGTAGTTTTTAATCTGGCAGGTGCTGCTATTTCTTTCTTATTAATGTGCTTTTAATGGATGAGTTTTAATTAGAACTGTGTTATTTTATCAATATTTTATTGTTAGCTGCCTTGAACATTGCTGTTAGTGGAAAGGCAGGATATAAATGTATTTATTTCTCTTTCTCCCCCTCTTCCTTCCCCATCTCCTTTTCCTGGTGAGTCATTTCTTTTTTAGATTGCAAGCCTCGGGGCAGGGACTGTCTTTTTGCTGGTTGATTGTATGCCACTCCAGGAGCCTTTTTTGGCTGAGGAGCAGGGTAAAAATAGGATAATAAATAAATAAATAATGCTAAGTGGGTATGGTTAGAGGAGGAGGGTTAGGGCTATTAGACTAAAACCAGCAATACCTGGAAGATATTTTTCTACTTAAAACCACTGCCAATCTCTTCAGTACCTCTAAATTTGATTTCTTCACCAACAGGCAATTGCTGCACACCCTTCTTAAACTAGCTTTCTATCATTGGGAACTGTCATTCTTTGAATAAGGCAAGGCATGCATCCCCTTGATTATGACAGCCATTGCCCCCTTATCCTTTGGAAGGACAGAGTAACCCTTTAGCCCTGTTCCTTAATGGGTCTCTCTTTAGTAGGTTTCAAACTTGCCAATTAAATTACCAGTAACCAAGGCAGCTGCTCAAGAGAAGCCTTTATTACCTATTTCCTGGCTCTGAGTTAATCTCTTTCAAGTGAGCAGCCATATTATCCTGGTCCTCATATCAATGGTTAATTAAATCCCAGTCTGCAGGGTGCCAGCTGGCCACTTTCCCCTCTCAATAACCTCTTGCTAACACTGGTAGGTTAGTAATGAGATTGTTATTAGAATGGGAGTAGGCCTCATAATACATGCAATTAGTTCTATTATTAAAATAAATAAATAAATCTTTAAATTAATAAGAACTAGGAAGAGGCTGGAGGGCAATACAAGTGAACACACAGACTAGACAGCTGAGATGGGCTTTCTTCACCTATCTTGTGAGTAAGCAGACAAGTTTTAGCTTCTCCCTCTCACTGTTTGCCTCATCTGCCAACCTATTCCCATTGACTCATATATCTGAGTTAATTTCACATAGGCGGTACTCAAGAAGGTGCTTGTCTTTCAGAAGTGTACCCCAAAATTATTGTGTAAGGAAGGGCTTTTATGTCAGATTACTGTCTATGAGGTGGCTCCCACATGCACATAATCACATAGTTTCTTATGTGTGATGACTGACTCCACTGAAACACTATGGAGATTGAGGAAATATGAAAGTTCTGCCTGTTAAATCTGTGATGACTTATTCATACTTGAAACACATCCCTTAATGCTATAGAAAACACATCATGAACCAGGTCTAAAACATAGTTTTGTTATTTTTACATTCAGCATCTTCTAAACTTTCTCCATCAAGAAAATAGCTTTGCTTGGGCGCATACGTACCTTCCAATTACTTTTTATTTCTTACATGTAAGCTCCAGCCCACCAGTTTAGCAAGGGTACAAGTGAATGCACTCATATTCTATGCTGCAGGACATCACCAGCCTCTAAGAAAAATAAATAAATCACATGTATATTTTGGGGTTACAGTGAGATGAATGAAGAATGTGCATACATATTGGGAATTGTGCACGTTCACACAAAAACATGGAGGTCAGCATAAATAGAGCACTATGCATTGCTTCACAGGGACTCTGCCAATGTGTGGAGTACCATTTATGCCAGCGTTCCCCAAACTGGTGCTCTCCAGATGTGTTGGACTGCAATGCCCATCATTCAGGTTAATGGCTATCCTGGCTGAGGATGATGGGAATTGTAGCCAACACATCTGGAGCACATCAAGTTGGAGAAGGCTGATTTATGCTATCAGTTTATACATTTTTTCAAGTCTTAACTTGAACATACACAATGGTTTTTAGGCACATTCATCATTCAAGGCACATATACACATGTAATATTCTTCTACATGAGGCATACGGAAAGCCCTTAATTTCTTTGTCCCTTTTCAGAATTGTTAGGCTTGATTCATATGTTGCCAGAGGTTTGTGGATTTGCTTATTCATGGCCTTGTCCTATACTGCTTCATAACATCTGTAAGCAGGATAGTACCATGTGGGCCATCTGAATGGCATGGATCCTTGCCACACCATTGTTACTCCTCTCCTGCGATATTTGCAGTGACAAATGTTTTGTTTAGATATTTAGAGGACTGATGCTAACATGAGAGTGGAACTGGAGAACCCATGATAACATGGATAAAATTTGATTAGGGCATGTGTTTGTTGACTCTATGGAAAAGCCCTTAGATTTTTCCACAACATAGAAAATGGCTATACTATGTTGAGGAACAATACCTGGATCCCATGCTGCAATGATATAAATAGTGTGGTAAAGCAACTGATCAATTGGAATATGTAAACGGGTGAAAATAAATGAAATTCACAAACCTAATATATGGCAACATAGTATCTTAAAACTTAAATAATTTATACCTAATATAACATACAAAGAAGATCAATGGAACAGGACCATATTATTTCATGTATAACAATTCTTTATCTTCAAAGTAAAACTTGCAGGTATAATGTAATTTAATACAACTCAAATCCAAATACAATGTAACTAAACATGTTTCGACTTTAGGTCTAGAATATTTAAAAATATGCAAACACCCCTCCCCCCCATCCAAGCTTCTCACACAAACTCACAGTACGAACACAATATGAAAAATATAGTCATGTTCAATTTGATTTTTTGTATGTTATATTAGGTATAAGGTGTTTTATGTTTGAGGATACTACATTTGCCATATGTTAGGTTTGTGAATTTTGTTGATTTTCACCAGTTTACTTATGCCAATGGATCAGTTGCTTCTTTGTTCTTGGGCTGAGATACATTTCCTTCTTGGTTTGACAAATAGTGTGATAACAAGCATAAATTGAAAAGCCCATTGGAAATGATATGTGTTCCATTAAAACAGTGAGATATTATGGATAGTACTGCTATGCACAACAAGGCTGGCTAGCACCAAATTTGATTGTGTCCTTGTGGCTGGCTTCTTTTTGATGACGAATGCATACATTTCTCAGTTCTCTTAGGCTTTTAATAGTGGATGATGTGGAGATATGTACGTCCAGGTCCCTTCTCCAAAGCTGTTCGTGCAACAAAGGAAATATTTGCTTGCATGAGACTAGAACCCAATGAGATACCCTTTTGCTTGTCAGCTTAGGGGATGAAATTGTGAGCAATATGGATATATGGCCTCTCCTCAGAGATCATCTTTATGCTTCTCAATTCAAATCTCGCCCAGTTATTGCTTCATATTCTCAGCAGATAGCTTCTTGGTTTGCATAAAGTTCAGGTTTTATTATTACTTTGTCCACAATAAGGGAATCTAAAGAAATTTCTTTTTTATCCTTAAAAGAGAGTTGCAGTTCTGAAAAAGGCCGTGCAATTATAGAAAACTAGGTCAAAGCAGTGGTCCAACTAGCCCAATCCAGTGACCATGATATATGCTTCAAAGGAAGCACATGACAAACAGTGTGGTTGAGAAAATATATTCTTTCCCTATTCAATGCAAGCTTTGAAAAGGCACAGAAGGTCATGGGTGGACAGACATGAGCGGAGGAAATGGCTGCTCTGCCTCCCTTTAAAACCATTAATGGTGTAAGCATCTTGGCCATGAGCTTGTTTAATCCTCTTTTGAATTAAGTTAGGCCACCAACGTTCACAGCACCAAATGACAGTCCAAGGATGCTTTACCATCATCATCATTAGCTTTGTAGTTTGCTCCTTTGCACAGACCAGTGGCTTGTGGCCATTCCTGTTAAGCAATCATCTTTTATAAGTTAACCGATAGTCCTTACAGGACAATTCTGGCAACAAACCAAATAATAACAAAACCCTCAGAAACTGTTCAATTGCTTTTTGATTCTTTATTAAAAGGACCCTATGTGCCAGGCTTAATTCTTTGTAAACCAGGCTTTGAAAACAATGTGCAAATAAAGGCATGGGGTGAGGTGAGGGGGTTATAATGGACATATCTCTAGCACTTCCAGGAAAGGTAATCCAGCTAGAGTGGAATGCTCACATTCTCTCTCTCTCTCCTCCCCACCTCCTGCCTTCCCCTCACTGTTCCTGGTATTATTTTTTGCTCTGACCCATGACTCATATTAGAAAAAGAAAGATGGCCACCCCAGATCTTGGGGTTCAGTAGGCACTCAATGTGTGTATGTGTGTGTGTATTCTGCTCCGCAAAAATGAAACAACCCCCCCCGCCTCCTCCTTACCTTTGTGCCAAAATAGAATTTACCAAAGAAAAGAAAGCAAAACGAGAGGGTGGGGGAGGCTATCACACTTTCAATGCATCTCACCACCAACTCAGTTCCCACTCCCTCTCCCCACCCTAATGTTTGTGGGCTGTGGATAATTGGGGGGGGGAACACCACCCTATAAAAAAGGGACTTGGGGACAAACTCTCCTTTTCTATGGAACTGAAGAGAATGTTTAGTTTTGATACCAGGAAGAGGAGAGAAAACACTGCAGTGAGGCTACAGTACAGCCCCCTGAGGTTATCCATTCTAAAGCCAGTACCAAGGGACTGTGCAGCATTTATATTATCAAGTTTATATCTTGTCCCTGAACGCCCCCTCAAATTGCACTTGAATTGGATTGGGGCTTGCCCCCTTTCCCTTCCTCTCTCCCTGTCCAATGAAGTGAATGGGGGAAAAGGAACTGAGAAGAAATCAGGGCGCTGAGAGACTATCCAGCCATGTGGGATGGATTCCGCCTCGTGGCTTGGTTTGGCTGCAGGTGCTCAGTTCTCCCACAAAGCCATGGGGAGGGCACTTTCTGCTGAAGTGATCCTGATAGTGTATCTGCCAAATGACAATATATTGATTCCTTTGAATCTTACTATTTCCTCCCAACCATTCTTAAATGAACCCTCCTAACTTCACATCAAAATGCACAAAAAACAACACCCCACACTGTCTGTAGTCAGCACCATTCAGCTCGGCAAACTTCTGCAAATGTTCCTGCTGTGAGTGGAAGAGCAAAATAGAGGCAAAACTGGTCTGAGTATAGGGCTATTCCCCCAGCCAAAGCCACTATAGTCCGTTCCAGGTAGCTTCTGAGACTAGGATTCTCTTCAGTGTTGTTCCAACTCCCCCAAACTGCCACCGTGAGATTGCAGCGGGTGAAACTTGGGAGTCTTCCTCTCTTATTGGCCAGTTGTCAGCTGCTGGGAGCATGTTCTTATTGGCCAATCTTTTACACATCACACTTACAGGTACTGCATCAAGCACTGGTTTCAGCAGTCCAATTGGCTCATGTGTACAGCCTGCCGAGCCCTAACCCGTTCCCCTCCGAGGAAAGCTTTGGTTGGAGAACAAAAAAGAAATAAAAACAAAAATCCATAGAGTCTATTCTGAGAAATGTCAATTGACAAGTTTTTTCTCGGTCTAGAAAGTTGATCAGCAAGGAGTGGCCTGCAACGCAAAACACTGTCTTAGTTTTGGGGCTCCCAATCTTTTACCCTGTAGTCTTCCTTCCTTTCTTCCACACTAGGCCTTGAAACAGGCGTGTCTCCTGTCTTGCTCTAGGTGTACGTCTCTGCAGACAGGTAATTCCTTTGAAGAGTACTGTGCAATACTAGAAGCAGCAGCAGTCAATGATTCCAAACTCAGCTATGACTGATTGTCTCCCACATGATCTTCTCATCGCCTCTGAAAAATAATAATTCTGGACCAAAATGTTCTTCATTGTTATTATTATTAAATCCATTATTTTTTTCTTCTTGACCATTTTGTTCTCTTGTTCTTCTTTCCTTTCGAAATGTCAAACAAAAGAAGAAAACCCAGCGATAGGGGCTCTGGACCCAGGGGCAAGGCTACTGGGGGGTCGGTAAAGGGTGCTCTGCTGGCTGGGAGGGTTGACTGGAGTTTGTGGGGTTGGAGTCCTACTGGGTTTGGGTCGGAAGAGGCTGCCCTGCTGGGTACTGTTGCTGTTGGACATGGGGCAATGGTCAGGGTCACCGGAGTCACTCTCTGTATAACTGTAGGCCTGAGCCCGTGAGATGCCTTTTTGCTGGCGTCTCCATGAGTTGTAGTATGTCGGGTCACTGATGTAATGATTGACAAAAGAATGGGCTTTCTGCTGGTTCTGATCCACTTCATACTCACTGTCACTTCCCTGGGGAGAGAGATGGAGAAACAATGGTTTTAGTGAATTACACAATGTATTAGCTAAACAGCTTGGTAGGCAAACATTACCAGAGATGGTGAGTATGTGACAAAGACCACCCTCTCCCTGCAGCACGGCTTGATTTCTCTATCCCTTTTTGTCTCAGGTAACAGGAACTCACACTTTATGGAACCTGAAGTGAGCTCAAACCCTGTCAAAGAAGGCAGTGGCTAATGAGCCACCTTCTCCCACATCAAACAACCAGTGCACTGAGTTCAACATCTGAGAATTTTCTCCAGGTGCCTTTGAGGTAAGGTGCAGTGTGTGTGTGTGTGTGTATGTGTGTGTGACTGAAGAGGAAGTCTTTCTAGTGGTAGCACTCTGCCTATGGAATTCTCTTCCCTGGGAGATCTGCCTGTCACCCACTTTATTATGATCCTGGGGCCAGCCAATTTTTTTTTTAAATTCTCAGGACTTTTCATTATTGCTCTTGGTCTCTTTTTATTACTCTTGTGCTGATTTCTTTTTATTGTTTTAACTGCTGTTGTTGTTTTAAATTTTGTTTGTTATTTATAATTGCATTTTTAGGATGAAATCCTATCGGGAGGGCCGTATGCCTCTGAACTCGGAGGCCTGCAGCCATCCAATGCAGAGGGGGAGGAGCAGGGGAAGGTCTTCCCGCTCTGTATTTTAGCTGGGACAGATTGGAGGGGGAGGCAAGGAGGCTGGGGAGGCTTGGGGATTCAGCAAAAATGACCTCACTAGTCCCCTCCTCCCTCCCTGCCCTCTAGAATGCCCCCTTTACCCCCTCTCTGATGTTGCTTTGCAAAGTTGGGAGAGGCAGCCAGCATGGTTCTTTACAGACTGACTGCAAGGGGGAGAGGGGGGGGAGTGCGGATTCCTGGCTCTGTGGCTAGAGTGCTGTCGCCAACCTTGGATCCAGGAATCCGAAGTATCCCATGGCTTAAATTGTTAGCTAATTTAAATTTTTGGGAATATTTGGTATTGCAGGCATGAGATAGAAGTGTTGGAATTAAAATAATAATAATAATAATAATAATAATAATAATAGTTTATTTGACTTATTGAACAGGTGGGGTAGAGACAACCTGTATAAAAAACTGAGAGGTGTGCTGTGTGCCTATCCACACAATCCCAAACGCATGAGCACACACATCTGCAAGGCACACACATGTATGTACACCAAAAACATCATGGAAAAATTGTCCAGCAAAGGGTTGGCCATTCTTTATTTCCTTGTAGACATATCTATGAAATATTTGATCATTAATCTGGCAATTTAAAATTTCAGAAACCCCTGAAATCATGACTTTGGCTATTAAACCCCTGATGTAGCAACTCAAGCCACTAAAGCAACACTCCCTTTCTTTACTTCCAAAAGACAAAAACAGGCAGTAGCCAAGTATTTCATCTATGGGAACGTCTGAATTAAAAAAAAAAAAAAAATTGTAGGAGGAGGGGGGGAAAGAAAAAAAGAACTGGCCAGGACAGGGCAGACTTGGCTCATTTCCCTCCTTTCAACTCTCCCTCTGCTCTCCCTAATTGAATTCAGCTTCTCCATTTGCAGAAGCACAATAGGGACCATTCATGACAACCCTCAGCCCAGCCAGGGAAGCGATCAAGTAGCAGCTTTCAGCTAGTTCAGCTCTTAACAGTTCCTCAAAGGTACTCACTCCAGTGGGGGATAAGGGATAATAATGGCAGAGGAAGGGAGACCTCATCTCCTTGCATTATTAAAAACAGGGAAATGACAAGGCCAAAGTGAGGCTGCATGTTACACATCTCCAAAACGGGGAGGAGGAAATAGAAGTGTGTTGCTGGTCCCTTGTTTGAGAGATATACAGGGCTAGAGCAGCAAGGTCAGAAGAAAACAAAACAAAGCAGATCAAAACGAAGTCTTTCCTCAAATTTGGCTTGAAATCTTAGACCACACATGCCCCAGTCTTTAATATGCACGTGTCCCATAACATAGGTTTTCTTTTTCCTTAGAAAAGGGAACTAGATAGGGGCGCACTTTTACTCAGACTAGGTTGTACAGTTTCCATTCCCCTTGTTTTGTAAGTGTGCTGGCCACTCAAGCATCACCAAAGCAAAGGATATGCATCATCACCCGAAAAAGCAAACAAAAAAAAAGAGGACAGAGATTTGCATAGAATTTGCATGCAAAATGTATAGATGCAAATATAGAAATAATTACTATCATTTAAAGAGAAATGAAATGCATCTCACCATTGTGGGAAGACTGCAGGAAGGTCACTCTGCAGACCTGTTGCTAACTGTTTTATAGGCAACTTCAAGGCCCAACTCTTCCTTCTTATCGTTCTTTATCTTTAAAACTGGATGTGGATTGGACAGCTGTTCAAACAGAGGACTGTCCTCTGTAAAGTAGGGCGTGGCAACTCTAATGACATGGAATTGCTGCTGGAAAGCCAGAGCTCCCAGGGTCTCAATGACCCTCTTCCCTCTCCTCTAACAGCATGCAACACTAAAATAAATATTTACAGAATATATGTCCCATGTTCCTGTTACAGTGTTTAATAGGGCTGTGCTCCGCTCCGTTTCGGGTTGTAGAAGTGGGAGCGGAGCAGCCCAATTCACCTCCGCCAAAGGCGGATCCGAATCAGGTCGGGGGAGCTGCGGATTGACGTGAAGCGGTTCACCTCCACACGGAGCTCCGAACGCAGGTAAGTGGGGGGAGAGGGGCTCACCTGGTGCCGCCAGCACTGCCGCAGTCCATGTGGCGATGGCAGCAGAGCCAGGTAAGGGGGCAGGGGGGCTTATTTAGGCCCCATTTTGTCCCCCCTTCCCCACTTACCTGCCTCCACTGTCCGCTACAGAGGCATGTAAGTAGGGAAGGGGGGGGGCAAAATCTCAATCCGCCCCTCCGGATCTCGCTCTGCGGAGCAGGAGAGGGTTGGATCGACTTGAAGCGGTTTGGGCCCAATCCGGAAGTTCCAGATCAGGCCATGAAGCGGTTCGGGGGGCCCGTGCACAGCCCTAGTGTTTAACCTATAGCGCAGGCAGAAATGCTCCACATTGAAGAGTTCTGTGTGTTCTTACCTCGTATGGTCTGCATGATATGTGCCCACCTCCATAATTCCCTTGGGCCACTATATAGATTACTTCACAGTACGTGCATGCTGTGTGGATTGCAAGGATCAGATCCACTAAATCAGTCCATCTAAGCCTCCCCAAAAGTGGATTATTAGCCACAGGAAATGCAGCAGCATTTTTAAATATAGCATTGAATTGAAACCAAGGAGAGTTTGCTTCAGTCTCATGTTTTGCCGCAGATTCCTCTGGGACTCTGAGAAAGTCAATTGCAGTGTATCCCTATGCTTGTCTAAAACAAATGCCACTGAATCCAATAGGACTTACTTCTAAGTAAGCATATTTAGGACTGCAGCCTTGGTTTCTTTAAAAAATTCTTTCCTTACCTCTTTATTCAATAAGGTTGATCTTCCTTTGCTCTTTAAGAAAATAAATGTTTTTGTTGCATTAATTGCAGTCAATGCGCATGTGACTTTCACTGGCACAGCCACATAAAACTGCCGGGATCTTAATGTCAGGACATTTGCCCTGCATTAAGAGATTACTCTCATTTTGGAAAAGAGCCTGATTTTTAAGCAGCTCCTTTTCTGTTACGATTGGCGGAAGGGCCATCTGTGGGTCTGGTCTAGCCTAGTCTAATAGTAATACATCTCAGATATTAGCTGGATTATACATGTTACTTGGCAGCAGTATGTGTTTTGAAGAACATGTAGCCCCCACCCCTCCGCGGAAATTCCAGTTCCCAGCATGACAGCTCTATGGAGCATCTGCTTACAATAGCTAACAACAGAGCTATGGCACTTTCAGCTGTTCAGTAGCCTTATGCTGGACATTGGCGGAGTATGAACTATGCCTCATAATTCACTCTTCATGCCCTCTTTTGTCAGGGGCTGTGATAAGTCCTTGGTAGCTTTACACCTAGATGTACTTGAGGCATGGACAGTTTGCCATGGCATCAATTCCTCTGCTTGCCTAATTGCACTGGGGCTGCCAATGGAGGGCCAAGCTATTTGGCAAGGGCACAGTTCTTAAGGAAAAGACAAAGGAGCCATTTTGCTATAGCCTGGCAGGATTGCCAGCTCCTGTTAGCCTCAGAACTGCTGTTGCCGTTGGCAACAGGGCCAAGGGAAGGAAGGCCTTGCTGTAAGGCTCCATGTACCCTAGTCCTGATGTTTTGAGGCAGATGTCTGCCTGGTTTTCCCTTCCTGTACCCAGCTGGATCTTCTGATCATCACCACATTCTACAGAAGGAAGTAGAGGAATAAATACATAGTCAGATTTGCATCAGGCAGGTTGGCTGGCTAGTAACCTAGCTCACCCAGGATCGAGGACATGGGTGAACAATCTTTTCTGATTAGCATCTTGCTCGGAGAATTCAGCCTGCAATTTGTAAAGAGGGCCATATTTTCCTTCCTGCTTTGCACCTCCTTCAGCACCCTCCGTCACAGCCTTGAAGAGAGGAGGGCAAGCAGAGCACATCGATAAGGATCTAGGCAATGCGGGAAGGACCACATTTTTAATATGTGTTTAATAAGGTTTTTGTATTCAACCCCAACTGCCAGGATTACAAGCTCCACTTTCAAATCCCAGGGCAGAAGCCTGATTTGCATTTGTTCTGAGGCCCAAACATCCTTTGAACAGCCCTCTCTGACCCCCATCTCCCACTACCCCCTCTCATTATTTTTTGAATATCACATTACAGAAATCAATCACATTGTTTAATTTGGACTTGATATTACCACCACCCACAAGCATACTCATGTGAGGGTTGCCAGTTCTCAAAACAAGGAATTCTGATGCTTAGGCGATACCTATGGTGGGGCCCAGTAGTCTGTGGCAGGACTGTGGTGGAAGCCAGCCCAAAAGCTATTGGCTTAGCAAAAACAGTGGAAGGAAAGAAAACCAACCTGCCACCTGCTTTTTTGAAAATTGAACCCACAGCAAAAAGTAATCCATGATGTTTCTCTCCTAACGCCCCCACACCAAAGTCTATTGGCAACCATAGTGTATGTACCTCATAGACATGAGCAGAATCACATGGTTTCACTCTGGAAAAGCTTCTATGGACCTCAGTTTATTAGATGGCTATCCATCACGCTTCCACCACTCAGACATTTGAGAATGATCTTAGGAGGCCATGGATCTTAGAGGACCATAGATCTTCCAGCAGTAAACCTGTTGGGATCCTGCATGTTCTGACAGGCTTAGGAAACTTAGTTAAAATGAAATATCTGCTATGCACGTGCAGGGTCTCCTCTGGACAATGAGATCATCTGATAGCATCATTTTGCCACATTACAGTGGCAGGTGCTGTACCTATAGCAAAGCCTGACTATTTCAGTGGTGCTTCCTAAACCCCAGTAGATGCTTCCAGATGAAGCTTTCATGGCACCATCATCCTCATTCATGGATGTTTTGGGGTGGGGGTGGTTCAGGAGTCTCTGACTTATTCTACTCATGACCCTCCCATATTTTCTTACTGCTTGTTCTGTTTTTTTCCTTCACACAGAAAATATGTTAAGGGTAAAAAGACAGAACTGTAGCGCTAGGAGCCCTCCTTTTGGAAGCAACCCTCATGTGGATATGCCCCGTTCAGTCTGGAGTTGAATTCAGTGGCATCCCTGGTACTCAACCAAACACATCTCCACTCCTGGCCTCCCAGCATGGCTCACCTGTGAGTCAGAGATTTCTGAAGGCTTCTCGGTGAGGCTGCTGCTCTCAGCTGGTATGAGATCATTGTACTTGGTAACATCTTCATCAGAGTAGTGCAGGGAGCCAGGGCTGGGCCGGGGTGGGGACCTCGGGAGAGACATGGAAGCTCTGAGATTTCATTCAGAAAGGGAAAGTGTTTAGTGTGGGTGAGGCACCCCCACCCCCTGAAGTTTGGTTTGCCTCCCCCACTCCCAGCCCCTTTCTCCCACTGTCCTGGAAGCCTCTGCTACCTCGTGTATATTCCATTCTTCCTGCAGAAGGAATTTTTCACTGACAGGCGCCGGTTGTTCAGCTCCAGAGCAGGAAAGCTGCTTTCGTCCAGGCTGACCATCTCACCGTGGCTGAGTGCATTCGACTTGGAGTTGCTCCCTGAAAACAGAGTCAACACCTTAAGATTCCTTAGTAGATAGGGCCAGCTGCTAAACTCTCTTCCCAAAGAGATCAAAACCCAAGAGTTTCGTGCTTCCTGACCCGATTAGGGAAGGCCATCCCAGGGTTTAAATTGAGGGTGTAGGGGAACCTGTGGTCCTTCAGATGCTTTGGCCTATCACTCCCATTCTCCCTTACTGGCTGTGTTGGCTGGAGTTAGTGGGAGTTGTAGGCTAAAACATCTGGAAGGGTCACAGATTGTTGCCCAACCCTGGTTTAAAAGTTGATGCTAGAGAGAAAGGGGCAGCATGTACACTGATGGTGCTATATAAATAAATAATAATAATAATAATAAAAGGGGTGACACAATTATAGGCTTATAGAGAGAGATAAAAATCCCATGGGCAAATGGAAAAAGGGGAGCACACCTTATTCTCCTGTATTGTTCACGCACTCTTTATGACAGCCTTCCCCAATCTGGTATCAGTATGGGCTCATTAGCTGGGGATGATGGGAGCTGTAGTCCAACATGTCTGTAGTACAGCAGGTTGGAGAAGGGTGGAGTAGATAATACTCTGTACCAATGGTCTAACTCAGTATAACATGGCTTTATAGGTTTATAAGGCTTCGGAATGGCCAATTCACACAATATCTTTCTTACATGTTTGTACAAGGATGTGGGGTGGGTGGCAAATTGTGTGCACTATCATGCATGAAAAGTGTATTTACTACATGTAGATGCACTTGAATGTTGTTATAGACATAATGATGCACAAGCTTCTTTTCTTACAGCTGTGCACACGCACTCAAGGAAAATGTCCTATGACACAAAGCAGTCCTCAGAGGGAAAAACAATTATTATAAGTCCATGCTCCCAAGAATGCTGTTCTACACATACATACCCCTTTCTCCATCCAGTGTGTTTATCTAAGAGGAAAGTCCAGATTTTCCTCACAATTAGAGTAAAGCAAACACTGCCATATTCCCTTGCCCTAGTGACCTTTCCAACTCTGCGGCTGCCTCTGGCAGTGACTGGGGCATGAAGCCATTTATTTTAATTGTCAAGCTGGATGACGTCAACAAAGACATTGACTTTTCCCTCTAAAATGCCACATACAGACACTTGAGAGGGCTTTTTTAAGGGCTCCAGAGCATAAAGGACAGCTGAAGCTAGATTTTGTGAACCATCTTCAAAATGGAAATGAACACCACACCACCCCCAAAATGGTTGAGGGAGCTATTTAGCCCAATACTAATGAGTGTTTGGAATCCAGGAATCCTAGCCATTCTACAAAATATAAAGGGAAGGCAATGTGGAACATGGGTGTACAACCCTTTTGGCCCCAAGGGTTGCATCTGCTGTTGAGTGTGGGGCTAGGGGCAGCATGTCCTCCCACTAAGGATGTATGAGAAATTTGTTTCAGTTCGTTTTTCATCAGGATTTACTCAGTTCGCACCTTCCAGACTAAACACAGACTTGGACGCAATCTACGGTTGAACTCCGTACGTTTCTGAGCTTGCAATGTGATTCGTAGCCCAAAATAAATATGTTCAACATTTGAAAAATGTGCATGAAAAAGTTTCTACCTTTGAAAAATGCGGACAAATACATTTACTCAATGGGAGAAGAATGCATACATTTCAAAGAAGCGTACAACTGAAGTACACATTTTTAAAAATACAAAAATATGCATGGATTTTCATGCAAAAAAGAAAAAAAAAACAAAGCTCATGAGCTGATATGGACCCAAGTTGGAATGAGCTTTGAGGTAGAATTGGGAGCACTTCAGTGAGCTTGAGTTTTGCTGATTCATGCATTCCTAGCTTCCCCAGCACCAGAACTTTCTGTAGCCCAGCTGGGCTGTGGGGCACCTGCAGGCTTGACGGACCACACAGAGAGTGGCAGAAAGCTGCATGCAACCTGTGGGATGTGTACCCCTGGAACAGAAGGTGGTGACCAGGCATGGAGGGAGCACAGGAGAACATAATCTCCCAAAACTGTAATATAATGTCAAGATCATTGGCTTGGGGAAGAGGTTTGTAGCCAGGAAGCTCCAGGGGGAGTGGCATCTCTCCACTGGCACTAAGACAGTAATAAGAAACAAATCTAAGAGTTGTGGACCAGTGGTATTACTGTACCACTTTCTGCTCCTATTGTGCTCCACGAGGGAGGCAGCTTAAAGCCTTTCCACCATTTTGGTGTCTGATGCTCTTAAAGGAAGCAGCTTTAGTTAGGGGAAATGAGGCCTCAGGATGAAGTTGGCACCCACCTGAGTCTGACTTCTTGGCATACTTCTTGCTCTGCCCACGGATGATAAGGACAAAGACCAGGAGGAGGATGAAGATGAGTCCCACCAAAGCAATGACCACCAGGAACCACCATTCCTCATAAAAGGGATTGGCTTTTTGAGCTGCAAAACAGCAGGAAACATAGAACAGTCAAGCACTCTTTCCCTGCAATGCCTTGTGCCTTATGCCCTATTTGCATTGTTTCCTGCAACCTCAGCTCAGGAGTCAGTGGCAAATGGACTAATAATAATAATAATAATAATAATAATAATAATAATAATAATAATAATAATATATTTATTACCCGCCTCTCCCTCTGGATCGAGGCGGGGAATACAAATATGGAATACAAAATATTATAAAATACATAAAACTGATTAAAACATATAAAAACTAGTATATTATTAAAATAACAGCCAGAGATCTTAAAATTCGACTAGGTAGGCCTGCTGGAAGAGATCAGTCTTTATTGCTTTATTGAGTTGCGGACCTCTCCCGGCAAGCCATTCCACAGTCTGGGAGCGGAAGCAGAGAAAGTCCTCTGGGTAACAGTTGTTAATCTAGTTTTTGCTGGCTGAAGTAAATTCTTTCCAGAGGACCTGAGTGTGTGGGTTGGATTGTATGGGAGAAGGCGATCCTGCAGGTAACCTGGACCCAAACCATGTAGGGCTTTAAAGGTAATAACCAAGACTTTATACTTCGTCAGGAAACTAATTGGCAGCCAGTGTAATGATTTTAAAACTGGTGTAATATGGGGGGGATCCACACGTCGCTCCCACAGCGCTTCTATGCGACCCCCAGTGCACCCCGAAAACGATAGTCTGACTTCCCTGTAAAAGAAACAAGGAAGAGCCGTCCATGCTGCTGCTGCCGCTGCCGAGAGCTCTCCGCCGGCGAGGAGAGCTCGGCAAAAGAAGGTGGGGTAGAGAGCTTCTTCCACTCTTCACCCGCCTTCTTTTGCCGAGCTCTCCTCGCCGGTGGAGAGCTCTCCTTGTCGTCGTCGGCGGCAGCATGGACGGCTCTTCCTCGTTTCTTTTACAGGGAAGTCAGACTATCATTTTCGGGGTGCACTGGGGTCGCATAGAAGCGCTCTGGGAGCGACGTGCGGATTCCCTCTAAGTCACCCCTAGATGTACTGAAGGAATAATATATTTCCAGCCTTGTTACCTGAGACTGATGGGGAGGGAGAGCTGGGTGTCCCATAGCCATAGTCATTGACAGCAATGACTCGGAAATCGTAGCTGACGCCCTGCTTCAAAATGTCCATGCTAAAGGTGTATGAGGTCACTTCCTTAGGGATGTCCTTTATGAGAATGTCCCAGAGCCCCTCATCTGAAAGAGAGGGAAACCAGTGAAGTTGAAACAGGAAATCCATGTGTGTGCCTGTGCAGTCATCCATATATTGCAGAAACACATACAATAAACACAAGAAAATTATAGCATAATCCATGTCCACTGCCCTGGGAAGTGAATTGGGAGACTTATAAAACTGTACAGTAAATTCCCCCATTATATATATAAAAAGAATGTCAGTAATTGATACAACTGATTTGTAGATATTTGCACAGTTCATGTAATTATCTGGAATATTAGCAAGATGTGCATGCTGGCATTCCCTAATTTTTTTTTTTAAAATAAACCTTAGTCAAATAAAGCTCAAGCAGCTCATCCAAAATGTACTTGCACACACAGAATGCATTCATAAAGGTATTAAATGAATCATATAAAATAAAATAAAATCACCAATGCCAAAGAGTAGCACAGTCATAGAGCAAACTCCCACAAGGGCTTGTAAAATGTATGATTAAAAACTATGGTTGGTGTATATCTGTCCAGGAAGATTTAGTAATCTTTAAGTAATTCTACATATCCACTGCTGGAGCTAACCCAACAGATTGACTAAATTCTTGCCTCTTGAGACACCATCCATCCTTAAGGGTGATTCAAAGACAGGCAAAGATATCTCGCTGAGGAGTGTACTAAAAATAGCAGCAGGTTATGGTGCAGGAAGACCTTTAGATGGGCTTGGCGTGAGTGTGGTCTTAAAGGGAAGATCTCCCTTGCCAACACACTTGGAAGTAATAGCATTTCCAACAGATGAATGACGATACTTTTGGAGCTTTTCATATAAACAGAAAAAGTGGGTCACAAATGGTCTTACACGGATGTCAAATGATGAGGATGGTCTGACATGGATGTCAAATGATTTCAGCTCACTGCTGTTTTGTTCCTCTATAACTGCCACAGAACCAACCCCCTCCTGGCATGAGAGCAGGAAGCATGTTTCATTTGGCAAATAAGTTCTCTGGATGGTCTCGCTGCCTTCAGAAGCCTTGTGACATAATCCATTCTCTTTATGGCTAAAACTGCATAGTAGGCCTGGTAGTGTGTCCACTCATAATGTGAAATTAAGGTGGTAGGAGGGCCAAAACTAAAATCCCACCAATAGGGGGGTTCACCTACCAGTGAAATAAATCCTATGCAGATGGTAAGGGAAGCTCTGCCCCATCCTTTAGAATCCCTTCCACGGACCCCCCACAAACAAAGTAACATATTCTTGTCCCAATCAGCCTTCAGCTGTTTCTCCTTAGAGTTGTATCCATTGGTGTGATTTTGCTAGCACAAAGTTTCTACCGCTTCAGAAACCCTGCTCGAGTCTTGCACAAGTGTTATTTCCAATATGTTAATTCTGCTTGTGCAAGCTATTGAACAAGCTGTTCTTCAAATTGTTGCACAAAGCATCGCTCAACTCATACTGGGACTGGGTTCACACAGCATGCTAACCCATGAGGGTTTATTTTCCAGAACCACAGTGGATTAGTGTATTGTCTGTGGAATGTTTTCCTCCCCATGGTGGGTTATTTCCCCCAAATAAACCATCCTCAGAACCCGCAGTCATAGAATCATAGAATAGTAGAGTTGGAAGGGATCTATAAGGCCATCGAGTTCAACCCCCAGTCTACAGTATGGGTTAGTTTACCTATGGTGGGTTACCATGTTGTCTGACATGCAGCATGGGTTATGGAGATCGCCTAGAGAGCTGCTCAGCAAGAGCAGACAAAACCACTGCTGCTGCTCTGCTCCTCTCAAGCCATCTCTATTGCTGCCACAAAGGAAGCTGGGATACCTGCCCGGCTAGGTGGGAGGACTACAGGAGGAGGAAGAGGAGAGGTGAAATAAAACTTCTATGTGTAGCTTGTTTGCCTGATTGTCTAATGGGCGCATAGTAGGTTGTTTGCATAATCACCTACCCAGCATAGCTTGCCACTCACCTTGGGTTATAATGATGTGTGAACCCAACCAGGTGTTGCTTGCACTAGTTATGCTAGTTGTGCTAGCAGTTGTGAAACCTCTAGCAGAAAAATGCCAATTCCTGTAATTTTTCTGCTATCATAACATTAGGTATAATTCAGAACTAGCACGATTAGTGCTAGCAACATCTAACTAGTCTAATGAAGTCAGAATGAGTTGTGTAATACCTTATATAACTATGTGAAGAACAGCTTGTGCAATGTGCTGCACAACAGCTTGTACAAAAGCTTGTGCAAGCAGAACCAAAGCGTTGAATTTGCACGAGGATAAAAACAGGTCCTCCGCAAGTGCTAGAAGCTTTGTCCTAATGGAATGAAACCATTGGATACAACACTTAGACTTCCACTGTTTCAGCTTGCCTTTGCTACCCACTACCAACATCATCTTGCCTTTTTCTAGCCACCATTTTGAGGCAGGGTGCTCCAGTGGGTAGAACACTGAAATCAGTTCAAATAGAAGAAGAAGAAGAAGAAGAAGAAGAAGAGGAGGAGGAGGAGGAGGAGGAGGAGGAGGAGGAGGAGGAGGAGGAGGAGGAAAAACACATGGGTGGGAATCAACCAGAAAGTGAAACTTATGCTTTCATCCTCAGCCATGGCTCATTCCACACATTTCACTAAAAGCACTTCTGGTATGTCCACACATACCCTCCTCTCCTTTTCAATAACTGAAATATAAAACATATACATTGGCTGAATCTACATTTGATTTGGGTCTCCCTTGCTTTCTATACTGCCTTAGCAACATTCTCAAGAAAATAGCACAAGGAAAGCTCAAAAGTACTGTTTGTGTTATGTGTAAAAACAACTGTTAGGGTAGTTGCACGAGCCTTAGGGGCAATTAACAGCTTCCATGCCATTCCATCTGCTCTGTCCTGTGATCTCTGAGAGGCTATTACTCACAGCAGCCTCATTAAAAAGCTAGCCAGAGTTCATTTCAAAGCACGCGAGTGATTTATCCCCTTGCATCTGCCCTGCTGTAGGCCGATGGGTTCATTAATCATCCCCTCCAGCCATACAGTGCATTCCCTAGAGTTATCACTTTGTAAAAGGTTGAGGGGAGCAGGCAGAGGGTTTTATGAGCCAGAGCATCTTCTTGGGGACAATCCAAAATGGAGTCTTTAGGCTGGAAGCAAGCAATCTGCCTGCATTGGGCTAATTTGTCAGAGAAATTACCTATGTGGGACAGATGAGGAATGGACACATATAGGGGAGACCTGACTCACATGAGGTTCACAGGTTCGGATGTGAGCTCCTGGGGCTTAGATGTACAGCCCCATGCAGCCATTAGTCTACATCCAGCCCACCACGAAACTGAAATTAGGATCCAGGGAAAACCTAACTCAGTTATTCTTGAACTGCATGTCGCCGACGACAGTAGACTAGTGTGCTGCAAAAGAACTGTTGCTGTGCCATGATAAATATTGTTATTGTTTCTGTGAGCCCAAAGAACCTACCCACTGAGGTGGCTGCTCATTGCATCTTTGCATGACTTACCACTTGGCCCACTCAGCCTCTGCTGGGGTAAAGTAAGTCTGCTCCATCTCTGCAGTGGGTGGAATTGGACCATTCAGTTACTCCTGATCCAGAGTAGTAGCAGAAATTCCAAACTTTGGAGCAGGCATGCTCAGAGCAGTGGCTCCTTATGATGATTTTTGGGGGAGCAGATAGAGAGTCCATGGCAATTCAGATGACCCAAGGTTTCCAGAGGCATATAGATCAGGGAAGGGCCTTTGATGCATTCAAAATGTGCTCAGGCAAACCCCGTCATCCCTCCGCTAGCCTTTCTGATGGCCTCTCCTAGCTTCCTTCTCAGAGTCAGGGGGTAAGTATTGGGGGTAGGTCCCTCTGTGTTCTTTCACAGGAGGAGACTTTGCCTTCAGCTACCTCTTGCTCAGCTTGGAGGCTGGCAATATAGTCCTAGTGCTATGCCTTTTCTTGCTGGGGGAGAGTTGCCCATTTCTCCATGTTCCAACACCATCCCTTCCCATCTGCCCTGCTGCACTCTTCTTTTGAGGCTGTCTCTCTGGGATACAGTGGCCCTTTCTCTATGCTGAGGCTCAGCGGCCTTGGGTTGGCCCACAACATATAAGTGCCACTGGGTGACATTTATTCCAGGCACCATCAGCTGCAACCAGGGCAGTTGAGTCTCTTGTGGATGCTAGGCCAGTTGGCAGGTGGGTAGCCCTGAAGTTCCTCACTGTACTCATGTAGAAGCACTGGGTATGGTCTCTTCTGTGGGCAGTTAGTGCTTTTTCTTGCATACTCTAAACACAACCCTTTTTGCTCTAAGCTACTGCACCTCCATTTTCTTTCAGAGTTATGACTGACATGGGACAGAATAATAAAGGGAATGCCTCTGAACATTTGCAGAGTGGCAGTTATCAGTGAGCAAGCACAATCAGACCCCTCCCAAGTATCTGGGTTGAAGAGTAAGAACTCTCACCCCAGAAGGTCTGACTTCCGGGTGGGCTTAAGCTCCTACTGAGATCATGATCTAGGAAGCCAATTGGGCAGAAGCAGTTACTTCAGGCACTGCCCAAACTTCTGAAGTGCTAATGGGTAACACAGACTGAGCACAGTATCGGTACCTGAAGGACGCGCCTCAATAACGTATCTGGTGATGGGCCCTTTGCCCGGGTCACCACTCGACCAATGGATGGTGATGGCTGAGCCATACCTGGAGATGAAGGGCTCGCCTGGGGGGCCAGGAGCACCTGCGAACCAATCAAGAGCCATTGTCAACAGAGAAATTGTGCTTCGGCTATTGGGCGGTATAAAAATGCAATAAATAAATGTGAATGGGGAGCAAATAACCTAGGAATAATTTCTTCACTTTTCCCGTGTCACCGCTGAGTACTAGCCTTAGGAAGGAAAAACTGCCAATGCCATTTAGCAATGTCCACTCCTTAAGGCTGGGTTTGTAGTATCTTTGAACAGGAGCCAAATGTGTTAATTTCATATAGCCTCCTTGATAGGCTTCAACATCTTAGGTAACTCCTTTAGAGTTCTAGCTGGTTCTGACTGAAACCCAGAATGGATTCACAGTTCCACTGAATTCGGAGCCAACTGATCAAACCACGGGTCCAGCTAGCCTAGTATTGCCCACACTGAGTGGCAGCTTCTCTCTAGGGATTCAGACAGGAATTTTTCCAGTCACACCTGAAGAATGAACCAGGGATATTCTCCATTCAAAGCATGTGGTCTACCACTCAGCCACTGCTCCTCCCTCATGCACATATATGAGTATAAGGAGTGGTGGGTAAAGGTCTCTCCCCTCCCAGCTTCTTGCATACCTTCCCCAGGCCCCGTGGTAATGTTGGCTTCTACTTCTGGACCATAGGTGAAGGTCTTGGCTCGGATGCGGAACCGGTAAGTGACGCCTTCCGCCAGGTCCTTGACTTTCAACCACAGGGGGCTGTTTCCCTTCACATCCACTGTTACAATCTTGCTGACACCTGCAGGGCAGAGACGTGAGGGTTGTTTAGAGTTTGGACACTTAAACCCATCAATATCCACTTGTGCCTAGAGGACTTAAGCTGCAGCTATGTTGACACAATGGGTCAAAGGCCAACCCCTTGAAGGTTACTTCCGTTCTTGAGTCTTATGCTTTTGCTCATCCTCAACACAGGGATAGATAGATACTTTAATTAATAAAAAAGACTGGGTCCACATGGCTGCTGAATCAGAGTCCTGTTATAGGACTAGAAATGATACATGTCCCTCTTATATGGCAGCACATGGCAGTACGGCCATTTGTGCTGGGAGCTTATATTATTATTATTATTATTATTATTATTATTATTATTATTATTATTATTGCTTATGATTTCTAAAGAGCAGAAGAGACAGAAAAATAATAATACCAGAAAGAGCTTATTTTTACAATAAGGAAGAAAGAGCATACGGTTGAATATTATTGTTAAATATCACATCAGTCTTAAACAAGTAATGCCCAGCACGCCACAAACGTACCATCTCAAACCTATTTCTAGTGCTGGCAATCTGAGAATAATTAAAAAGTGCACTTGAGCATGTGCAAAACACCTTTCCCCTTCTACTGAGTATCCACAACTCACCCACAGAAGAAAGGAAAAGGAAAAGGAAAAACAACTTACCTACAAACCTGAGATTAGTAAAATACAATGTATAGGTTTCAAAGGGAGTCTAGGTTATAGGGTTATAGACAGCATTATCTTTTTAAGAAATTAAGCTCTAACCATAAAACATGCTCAGAAAACAATAGTGTTTTATGAGGTTTGTTTTAATTGATTCACTAATTTACACACATGCACACACACACTGCCTCTAAGCCCCTCACCATCCACAGGCATGCAGGGTTCATAGATGAGTCGATAGCCCTCAAGGATGCCATTTGGGAAAAGAGGCGGCTCCCACGACACATTCACAGAGGTGGTGGTGAGTTCACTGAATTTGATGGAGCCAGGGGAACTGGGGGCTATAAAAAGAGAGAAAGGAAGGAGTTAGAAGCTAAGGGACATATTAAGTTGTCTCATTAACATAATGGCCTCATAGATGGAGGTGGCATTCTTCATTCATCTTTAAAAGGAAGGGCAATCCCATGAAGGAAATTTTGTCAGCCCTTGAATGCTGTTGGAGACTGCTGCACAGCCAATGAAAGAAAGAAAAAAGTTAATTTTAAGTGCAGGGATAATGGTGGAATGGGAAGCTTTGTGACCTCAGGGGTTCTGTTGTCTCTTTGATGATGTGTGAATCTCTTCCTGCTTGAAGGGGACTGGAGACTTGGGGAAGATCAGATTTTGGTTGGAGCGTCCACAGAGCACATGACACCTTGGCTGCTCATTGCTACTATGTCTTGACATTTTATCATGTGATAGTTGGTGTTGTACTTCAAGGGCAGCTCTGGCCACAGCGTGAGTCCACAAAACTCAGACAGCACATCCATTAAATATAGTTTTTCACACCACAGAAGCAAGCAAGCAAGCAAATGAACAAACACAAACCCTGAAATTGCTGGAAGGAAACTGATCTCAGATTTCCAATTTTCTAGGAAATGTTTAAATTATTTTCAAACTGTAATTATTTTCAAACTGTGTTCACAATTTTAATCTGTCTAGGGTTGAATAATTCTCCAGAGTTGACACTGAAAAGGGATGACAATAGGGCTTTATTGCTGTTTGGCAATACATTGACGCAGGTGGAGATGGGTTGGGGCTATTGCTTCCCCTTCCATGACCCCCAAGCTCTGCTGCTGGTTTCCTTGACAACCAAAGCACTTCACAGTTTGGTTTATCTTGGGAAACAATTACTGCTTTGGCAGACCTGTGATATTGGTGTGAAAGAATAAATGAAATCAACAAGAAACCTGCTGTGAGGCCCACTTTAAGAGCAGGCCATCAGCCTATTTCCCCAAAGAAAGAATATCAGATTTATTTTTTTATTATTGCATTTATGTTCCACTTTCTCTCCTCTTGCAAAAAAACCCAAGGCAGCTCCTCCTCTCCATTTTATCCTCACAACGGCCCTGTGAGGCAGGTAAGGCCAAGAATCAGAGACTGACACAGAGTCATCCAGTGAGCTTCATGGTTGAGTGAGGACTTGAACCTGAGTCTCCTGAGTCCCAGTCACTACACCACACTGGCTCTCAGATTGTGAAGGTTTAAAACAATGTATAATGTTTTGAACGTGTTGTTTGGAACAATGTTTGGAACTCATGATAAGCCATACCTTCCTGGTTCTCCGCTTGCGCAAAAAGAGGAGCAAAGCAGGGGAAATGGTGCACAACTTGCTGCTATGGAAGGCTGAAGTGGGCAAATTGAACTTGTTTTCGAGCTAAATTTTGCCGTTAGCCTGCCGTAGTGGTTTGCCACCAAAAATCAGTGACTGTTTTTGTCATCACCGCTGCCACTGAATTTGGTGGTGTAGCAGCAGGAGTGTGACCTGCATGGGGTCCACAGGTGTAGAAATGGTTCCCAGACCCACCAAAAGTTGTCCCTATCACTGTCCTGTCCTGTCCCTTCCTGGCCTCTAACATGGTGATGTGTTAGACCATGAATGTGTCACAATATCCATCCTCTGATCTCCTCATGAGTTAGGTTAAAACAATATTTGTCCTGGCCTGCATCTGCCGTACCTTCTCATTGTTTGCATGAAACCAAATGAACGATGATCAGGTTTGTAGATGTGGTGGCAGAGGGGAAGTGGATTGGGGTCACAGCACTGTGGAAGTTGTTGTTTAACCTTTCCCCCCTGCCTTCTTTCTAGTCTCTAAAAGTGCTATTTATACAGCAGGGGGGGATTTTCAGGTATCTGTAAAGTATCTATATGTTTTCCCTTATGGGGCAAATGGTAGCACCTCTAGCTTGGCCATGATTCTCACAGTGAAGAAGTTTTTCCTAACTCGAAAGGTGAATCTACCTTTATTTACCTGACAAACTCTATTCCTCTGCAGAACAGCTACAAAGGCCAATCAGTGTTTGAAGCAGGAGGAAAGAACGGCGTTTTTAAAAATATAATTTCAAAATTAGGACAGATTCAATTACATCCATTGAAAAGAAGTGAGATGGTGGGTTTTTGTTGTGTTTTTTGTTTGCAAAGGCACTGCTGCTTTTCTTTTCTGGAGAGGGTGGGCACTGCCCTGCCAGCCAGCCATCCCTCCTTTCCTTTTTCTTTTCCAACCTGTGGCTGGTAGCACAGGTACTCCTCCTTGCCCACTGGCAAAAGGAAGTACCACAGGAATTGGCTAGGCAAGGCTCAGCACTGGGGTACCCCATTTTAAATGATTTCTTTCTTTCTATTTTTAACTTTTGAGTAGAAGCAAGCTGAACTAATCAAACACTGCCTTTGGGGGGACATGACCATCAAGGGCACAGGATGAGCAAAAAGGCGCACTGCCTGACTGGCTGCAGCAGTATTTCCTTTTGCCAGTGGGCTAGGAGGAGGAAGGGCCCCAGACTGGAGATCCCAGATCTCTGTCCCCTGGTCTGGCCCTGATGGTGCCGGTGGTTTCGGTTCATCTGGGGGGGAAATTGGGATGGCCTCCAACCCCACTTTGAGCACTGAGGCTCATGGATCTTAAAGATTTATTAGGAAAATAATAATCACAGGAGCTTTAGCTTTCAATGAGCCTGTTCAGAAGACACCTTAAAGCCTGCTGGATAAGACTTTTGGTTAAGCAGCAGGGTTTAATGTGTCTTGTGCAATGTGTTTTGCTAAGCCCTGCTCACTTACTAACCACAGTCAGAGCATCTGAAGCAGGGGTAGCGGCTCTAACTGTGGCTTAAAACGTTGTGTGCAATAGCACAGCTTGTGGTTAGTGCTAACCCCAGAGAACCACAGGTTCGCTAGCAGACTTTATATTGTTATTTTTACCCTACTCTGTGCCTGCTTACCCTACCCTGTGCCTGTTTGCATTCTCTTCCCCTCCTTATTGTTTCATTATGATTTTATTAGAATGTAAGCCTATGCGGCAGAGTCTTGCTATTTACTGTTTTACTCTGTACAGCACCATGTACATTGATGGTGCTATATAAATAAATAAATAATAATAATAAATAATAGCCACAGAGCCTGAAGTGTCATCTGAACAGGCTCAATGCCAGACTACACATTAAGTTTTTCCAACAGGAGAATGAAGATGAATCAGAAGACACTTATACACATTCTCCCTGCCAATTGTAGTTTGAATGAAATTAACCCTTGTCCTACCATTCATTCCCTCTGTCAGGCTTATTAAATGTTCAGTTTAGGAGAAGTGAATGTGTGAAGCAAGCCTCAGACAGCCCCGCAACACGCTTTTATAGGGCCAGCCCACAGAACCGGGTTTGCCACTTTGAATCTATCATGGATCACACGAAAGCTCAACGATTGTGTGAATAGGTCCTCACATATTAATTAGCACCGCCAAGACCATTGGAAGCAAGCTTATTGAAGCAGCCCATTCATCCTTATGGTTTACCACATCAACTGAACTAGCCTGTGACTGAAAGGACAAACATTGGCCCCTTCATTGGTAACAGTAATTCTTAGGATTTCTAAGACAAGAAACTCCGTCAGCGGCACCTTATGCAATGAAAGTCACTTGCAAACGGGCAACATCTTGAACCCTCGTACTTTTTTCTCACCAAGACACTGGGAACTACAAACAGAGAGACTATTGTGTGTCAAGGCGTTAGGCAGAATGCGGGTTTTTTGTTTTTGCTGAGTCCATTCAAAATCAGGGACTTGAACCGTTGGAGTTGCAGTTTTAGAGCTGAGCAGGGGGGCTGAAAGAGGGGAAATGGAAAAAAATAAATACCCTAAACTGCTCTGGCCAAAGTCATTGCTGTGATTCTTCTTCTCGTGCTCCTTTATGCTGTGCCAAGAACAACCTCAGTGGTCCAAGGAGGGGGAAAGCGAGTGCGGCAGAGTCCGGCACAGACCGTGCTTCCTCTCCGCACAGGGGGAGCTAAAGATGCAAGCCCAGATCCACAGCAATGGCCTTGGCTTCAAGAGGGTTTCACCAGCCAAAATCGTTGGTGGGGGATACAGCCCATGAGTGCCTCCGCATTTCCTTTCTTGTTGGCTTTGATCTCCAAACATGTAACTCGAGGATGTTTTGAAGCGCATAGTTGGAAGGACGGGGAGGGGAGCAGGTGATGCAGAAGAACAAAGCAAAGGTCTGTTGAGGATGGAGCACAGAGGGTTTCAGACTACAGAGGCACATGTGTCGTTTGCCAGGCATCAAATGCAGCCTGAGGTCACCAGTTCAGCTATTCTGCTGGATCTCAGCCAGGCCCTTGATAGGTCAGTGATGCACACTCTGCAGCTCGATCCAGCTCAATAGCCAAGCTTCTAGTCGGAGAGGGTTTGGGATGTTCAGAAGCAGCAGGAGCTTGGGGTTGGAGCACAGCTGGGACCAGGGATGTAGACTGACGATGGTAAGGGGGTGGCGGTGGTAAACAGAGCTAGGTTGGGATACTGTGGGCTGCAGATCTGAAACCAAAGAGGATGAGGAAGGGAGACTAAGGCTGCAGTTAAAAGTATAGGGAAGGGAACACAGGCTGGGTTGGCAAGGTGATGTCTTGCCAGTAGAACTGGACTGGCATAGATCTGCTGCTTTTACAAAGATTAAGCAATGCACACAAATGAACGCACTGGGCTTCTTCAGACAACATGCTAAGCCATGGTTAGGCCACATACCCTTTTGCAGCAAACGGTTAGTGAGCATATTTAAACCATGGTTATGTAGCCACCATGGTTAGGAATGATTCACATGACATGCTAAGTCAGTTCACACGATATGCTAAGCCATAATGTTTAGCTGAAAATTCTTAACCACTGTGGCTTAGCATGTCGTCTGAACAGGGTCACAGCATCAGTTGTGGGTCTAAAGGAAAATAATAATAATAATAGAGTTGGGGTGTTTTCTGTGAGTATATTATTTTGGGACTACAAGTACACTGCGGACCCTGTTGGCCCCATTCAGAAGACACCTCAAACTATGGCATTAACCACAGTGGTTAAGCCAGAAAGCCAGGGTGTTTTCAGAAGACACCTTAAACCACGGCTTTAACCATGGTGGATAAGGCAAAAAGCCTTATTCACCATGGTTAAAGCCATGGGTTAAGGTGTCTTCTGAATGGGGCCTCTGTTTTGGTGATGTAGTGAAGCCAGGGCTCATAGGGTCTAAGTGCCTGGACATTCTGATTGGCAGGGGCAACAGCATCATCTACCATCCCCCTCAGACTTTCCAGTTCTTTCTGGGCTTAGCTGCAATCTTCACAGTAGCTGAGAGCCGGGGCAGATGGGTTTTCCCAATAAGAAGATATTGTTACAAGCCATCCCACGCCTACATATATAATACACATACAAATTAATATATAGATATGGATTGACACAGCTACCTGCAGTTTTGGACTCCCCTTGGGGGCACGACTATGGGGGCTGACACGACAAAGCACCTGCATTTCAAAATTTACCACTACACTGCTGGATTACATTACGTTTTGAGGCAAGAATACATTCTTTACCCAATTCCTTGGCTGGTTTTGAATTGGAGTTGCAAGCAAACTGCAGAGATGGTGAAATGCTGGTGTCAGTAGACATTAGACCATTGAGAAAAATTACACGAGGTAAACAGTAACTGAATGCTCCCCAACATTAATCAATATTTAATTAATTAAAAGTAATGGTCCATGCTCCTCCCTGCAAATCTCCATCTCAGCAAAGTCCTTGCTAAAGCCCCACCCCATGCCCAGTGAAAGTTAAGTAGGTTGTGCACCTTGTCCCATGTATCCCACCTGCTTGCTGGGTCCTGCCCTTGATAGGGGCACTACGGGGCCCATCGCCTGCAGCATTGAAGGCCAGGATGCTGACAAGGTAGGGAGTGTAGCCAGTCAGATTCTTGAGTTTGACGCCATTCTCTGGTAGGAAGAGGGTTTTCACCCTTTCGGTTTCATTCTGCCGCTGGGCCTCCCAGAAATAGATCTGTGGGGCAGGGGAAATAGGGTGAAAGCAGAGGACATGGTGAGGAAAAAGGCAAAGCAGAAGAAAAGATGCTGAGGATGGCACGAAAGCACTCATTTCGCTTTTTGTGCTCATCACATGGTGTCTGTAAAGCTGTTCTTCAACTCCAAACCTGTAGAGAAACGAAGACACGATTTTCCAAATCAATGTTTCCTTTGCTGGATCATGTTCCTTCTACTACTATAGCCCAGACTTCAGGTTGGGGAAGGCTGTTACAGCCTATATATGTACTCTTTGGGCCTGTTCAGGCAACACGCTAAGCCACGGTTAGGCAGCTAACCTTTTTGCAGAAAATAGTGAGCATGTTTAAACGGTGGTTACGTAGCCACCATGGTTAGGAATGGTTCACACGACATGCTAAGCCATAATGTTTAGCTCAAAATGCTTAACCACCGTGGCGTGGCATGTCGGCTGAACAGGTCCTAGGCCTCATATATGGGTCCTTCAGGACTTGTCCCCTAAATGCAATTGCTCTTAAGTGACTCTCATGCAGAAACATTGCTGGTGAGTTAATAAACTGGGCCAGCTGATCAGTATCTGTTCAAGAGGACAGGGCTCCTGCAGCTTTAACTGTTGTGATGAAGAGGGAATTTCACCATCTGCTGCATGCATACAAATGACACCTGCTGGAATCCCCTTTTTCTATGCAGCTGTTAAAGATACAGGAGCCCTGTCCTCCTTTCCATAGGGTCACCCTAAAATTATTGCACCAGTCTCCTGGCCCCTATTTTTTCCAGGTAATAGTTTTGGCAGAGGTTTTAAGTTGGGGGAACTGATGCTTTTGGGAGCGGGAACATTAAGCTTCCTTTACCTGCAGTTATTGTTAACCAAAAAAAAAAAAAAAAACATAACAGGAGATCAATTCTGGATTTGCTTCATTTGATCCGAATGAAAAGGCATCTCCTGGGAATTTCTAGTACTGGTGAGATTCTTACCTCCTTTCTTATTGTACCATATTCCTATTACATCTAACAATTTCCTAGTCACACTTAGGGAGCCCAGAGAACCCGAGGCAGTGACTATATGTTCTGCATCGGACATAAATCATATGAATGGTTAAGTAGTGCATGCTGCCCCTTGGAGTGTGGATCATGCCTCCAGCTAAAATGGAAATGCCTCTTTTAAATACACAGGGAGTGACTTTGCAGGCATAATTTCTCCCTTGCTTCCCTTTCATGTCCCCTTTGCCTTGGGAGGCTTGCCCAAGCTTGAGCTTTTCTGACTGATGAAAGAACGGTTAATGTGAGGAAGATGTGGTGATGCTGCTGTGTCTCCATGCATATTTTGTACTGACGGCCATCACTTTGGTCTAAAAACTTCTAAGCTGGCCTGTGAAAACACGTTCCCAAAGGAAATGAGATGCATTAAGTACTGCAAAGATGTTTTACTGAGGAAGGTGAGGTCCTCCCATTACAGGGGCAGGTAAAGATTATGGCATGTTCACCCCTGAACCAGGCAAGACAGCACAGCCGATCTGTGTTCAATCTTGGATCATGGGGATGAGTTGGGTAGTAAACGGTGCACTTCTGAAGTCACTCTTGGGTGACCTCCAAACTTTCCGCAGAGCAGCTGGGCCACCCCACCAAGCCATGAAGTCAAGGCGCCTAAGAGACAGCAACAAGCAGGCTGCATGGCAACACTTCCCGGCACCCTTGTGGTTTCTTAGGAAACAGGACAGCAACTTTCCAAAACTGCAGCTCTGCTGGCTTGTAAAATGCCCCATTGATTGCGGATGGAGCATATGAAGCCAAGAGGAAGAGCGGCTGCTGTGCAGGGATTGGCAAGAGACGATTTCCAGCTCTACAATGTCATGTTGGGCTGTACTGTCAACTGCCACCATCGAATGGACAGACTGAGGTGAGCTTTAAGCTAGGGTGGCCATATGGAAAGGAGGACAGGGCTCCCATCTCTTTAACAGTTGCATAGAAAAGGGAATTTCAGCAGGTGTCATTCGTATGCATGCAGCACTTGGTGAAATTCCCTCTTCATCCCAACAGTTAAAGCTGCAGGAGCCCTGCCCTCTTTTGTATCTGGTCACTCTAGTATAGCTCCTGCAGCTTTAACTGTTGGGATGAAGAGGGGATTTCACCAGGTGCTGCATGCATACAAAATGACACCTGCTGAAATTCCACTTTCTACGCAACTGTTAAAGATACAGGAGCTCTGTCCTCCTCTCCATATGGTGGTGGTCGTCATCGTCATCATCATCATCATCATCATCATCATCATCTATTACATTTACATCCTGCCTTTTTTCCTCCAAGGAACCCAAGGCGGTGTACATACTCCTCCTCCTCTTGATGTTATCCTCACAACATCAACTCCGTGAGGTGGGTTGGGCTGAGAGTCTGTGACTGGCCCAAAGTCACCCAGTGGGTTTCCATGGCTGAGTGGGGCCTAGAACCCGGATCTCCTGACTCCCACTCTGACACTTTAGCCAATACACCACACTTGCAATTAAGCACTTTGCAAGGAGGGAAGACTGTGCTGGACTTGAAGGAACCACATAAGCTGCCCTGGGTGAAGACCACTTCACATGTCATGTGTTTGACACCTCAAAGACCTAGTGTGTGTGTGTGTGTGTGTGTGTGTGTGCATATAACACAGCCAAAACCAGTTCTTTGAAGCATGTGATACACGTGGTTGAAAATACGTTTTGCTTAAACCCATCAAAATGTAAGGTGTGGAGCAGCTCTTAGTTCCCCGGGGGCAGAAGCAGCGCTGACAACAGGCAACACACAAACCTTGACTGTCCGAATTGAAGTGCAACAGCATCACTTGCTGGTGGAATGATGAATTGCAGGTTTTTCCAGAAAAGAAATGTGGCTATTTCTTGTTCATTTCTATCCCTTGGCCTTAAAAACGAGCGTGGAGGGGACTCTGAAATACTGTAAGGTTCCTATTTCCAGAAGGGTGGCTGTGTTAGTACTGCGGAGCCTTAAAGACTAACTATTTAGCTTACCAATGCCAGGACACCTGTGTTATCACCAATAATTTTTTTTGAATCTCCATTATTAAGAATGTAATTGTCACGGTCTGCATTTCATTTCCCTCGGACCTCACTGTCTACAACCCTCCACTCCAAGCCACTCATCACCCCATGTGACTCAGGACAAGATTTCATGCATTTGATGGACTGTAGCCTATTAAAGCTTATGCCTTAATAAATGTGTTAGTTTTTAAGGTGACTCTTTGGCATAAGGTATCTATGGACCATCCAGCTTTACACCATGCACCATTCATCCATTACTGCAAAGCATTCCTAACAGATTTGCCTGTATAGAAATAAAGGATACACCGTGATGTGCTGACATGACAGTGGCAGGAGAAACAGTTGCAGCAGTTATAACTATGTACTCAAGTTCCCCAAGGTTATTCTGTTTCCTGCCCCCAAACATCCCTTAGCATAAAAAGTATGTCGACCTCCATCCATAGCCTAGATCCCTTCCCCCTACTGCCTAGTACCTTGTAGCCTTGGATGTCTCCATTCTGTGCCTCAGGAGGTGGTGGGTTCCAAGTGATGTCGAGCTGGGTGGCTGTGACACTCTGGATGGCCACATTTTGTGGTGGAGCCGTAGGGACTGAAGAGACCAGAGAGAATGGCAGTAAGGTTGCAGAGGCCGGAGGAACTCGCAAGGCCACAGAGAAGCAGGGATTATTTTACTAAGAAATGGACGTTTGCCCATCAACACCCCAAGGAAACTCCTGGCTTTGGTCATGGACCTTTCCACCTTGAGATCTGGGCCTGCTGAACTCTTTTTGCAGGTGCCTCTTTATTGCTGAAGACATGGATTTGTTGGCTTAATGTATGAGATTGCTAGCTAATGGAAGTAAGCTTTTTATGACAGCTGCAGGCAATACAGTGTCCCTGCTATCTCAGCCATGGGAACCCGATGGCCTATATTTCAGCCTTGAGCTCTCAGGGCAGGCAAGACTTGAGAGAAAATGGCTCCTGAAAAGACGACGCTCAACTTACCAGCTTCACCCACAAAGACCTCCTGTGGCGAACTGGTGGGCCCCTCGCCCACAGCATTGTAGACGCTCATACGGATCTCGTAGCGGCGGTGCTTGTTCAGATCTGTTGAGGAGGTGAGATGGAGAAAACCAATTATCACCAGGGAGAAAGAGGTAGAGACCACCTCTTAATTCCTGGACTGCCCCCATAGTGTACCCATTCTGTGGTACCTCCTGTAATTTTCCTCCCTTTTCACCTTCCTAGAATGAAACTGTTCCTGCTGCCTTCCACAGCCTTTTCAAGCTGGGAGGATATTTCTTCAGAGGAAAGGTGGACAAAACAACAGCAAGGACACTCATGAACTGCTTGCCTTCTAGTATGGGAAGGCAAGCAATCGGTTCTTAAAAGAGCAAATGCCCAGCTCTCATGACTGTGAGCCAAAGCTTAACAAGATGAAGGAAACTTTTTCCTCTCGACTGAATACCACAAGTCCTGTTCAGACTCAAAGAGAGATATTTCCCAACAGCTCTGTTCATCTCCATAGATCCTGATCCTTACCTCTACCTGATGTCCTCAAATGTACCACAAGGTCTGCCCCTCTCTTCTCTATTATTCCCCATGCATCATTTTGCAGGTAGAGCATCTAACCTAACATACAAATCACCATCTTGAGTAACCTTTTCCCACTTTGGCTGATGTGGATTCGGTCTGTCATGGGCTGAAACTTAGAACTGATTCTATTATATTAAGTGACTGGGCAATTGTGTGTATTTTGTGTAATCCATTCATGGGAAACTTACAAATGTGCCTTTCCTAATTATCTGATTTGGGGTTTTGATTGGAAGCAAAAGCTACTATCCTTGGACATAGGACACATCTCAGATTTTAGAGCAGCCTTCCTCAATTTGGTGCGCACCGGATGTGTTGGATTACAACTCCCATCATGCCATGGTGGCTGGGGATGATGGGAGTTGTAGTCTAATACATTTGGAAGACGGCAGGTTTGGGAAGCGTGCTCTAGAAACAGAGATGTTAATAGTAGGGAATGGGAAGGAGCTGCTTCTCTCCCCGCCCCGTTCCCTGTCCCGGCATGTGACATGATTAGAATCTAGGTAGGGATGACACACAAGAGAAACCAGAAACACGAGCAGAGGTGAATGCACAGATAAGAGACCGAGCGCCCACTTACTGTCCAGCTCGTACTGTGTGAGGGAGGCCTCGCTCAGGTTCCGCATGGCATACGTTGCTGTGGGATGGCAGGTGGTCAGAAGGGAAAAGCAGTCAATGCAGGTTAGCCACATCTAAAGAGACGTCTTGACAATGCAAGCAGGACTAACAGGCAACAATGAGGGAAGAAAGCAGCTAGGAGGGAAACTCGCAACCACAGCAAACAACATGGAGGAGCTGCCAACCAGCTACTGGGCAAAGGGACAAATACCCAGGAGACAAGGGGGGAATCCGCACGTCGTTCTGAAATCGCTTCTAAGCGACCCCAGTGCGGCGTGAAAGCGAGCGTGTAACTTGCCTTTTGAAGAGCCAACGAAGAGACGTCCTTCCTGCCGCCGCCGCCGCTGCCGCCACCCAACTCCCTCCTCGCCGGCTGGGACGGAAAGCTCGGGGGAAGAAGGCGGGGTGGAGAGCTTCTTCCGCTTTCAACCCCGCCTTCTTCAGCCGAGCTCTCCTCGCCAGTGGCGAGGAGGTCTGTGGGTGGTGGCGGCAGCGGCGGCGGCGGGAAGGACGTCTCTTCGTCGGCTCTTCAAAAGGCAAGTTACACGCTCGCTTTCACGCCGCACTGGGGTCGCTTAGAAGCGATTTCAGAACGACGTGCGGATTCCCCCAAGGTAACAATCAAAGCTACGAAAGACAAATAGAGTTGCCCAGAATCAACTGTGGGCATTGGAGTAGCCTGGGAATAATTTCCTGAATAGCTCAAGAGTCCACTGACTGGATCCAGGAGATCCACAAGGAGAGAAAGTCTCCCTCAGAAGAAGCCCTCTGGCATTGTAGGGACCAAGCTGGGAGGGTTGGATGCACTGATAACACCCAGGGCCAGCATTTCCAGCACAAGTATAACCAAGGGCATAGGGACACACAGTCTATTATTCTAGGGCAATTTCTGACTCTTTGCAACAGGGGTGTGGCAGGGTAAGCCACTTTTTATTCCTTGTAGGAGACACTGGTGTTACATCCTAGGCAGTGCTTAGTACCAGGGCTTGTTGTTGGAGGGTTGCTTCCGAATGATGGCCACATTGGGTTATTGTGGCAGAATAGCTTGAAGATGGTGGTCACAGCAGAGCTTGGCTGTACGGCCGCTGAGGGCACTGCATTCTTACTTCCCCCAGCTCCTAGAAACCTCACTGCCCACAAGCGTACTCACAGGTCAGCTCTGTCCATTTTGCGCTGGGATTGCCGACGCTGCGGGCCGTAAAGCCTCGCACCCCTTCATACGCCAGTTCCCGATAGCGGATGCGGAAGCCTAGCAAGATGCCATTGATTTTGTCCTCAGATGGAGCCTGTGGAAGGAGAAACAGATACTTCGCAAGGGGATCCCGTGCAGCGTTCACTTCCCCCTGCACGGCTGGCGCTTGCCACTGTCTTCTGTCACAAGGATTCTGTGATGCCAGACTCTTGCCTTTTAAGACGGTCACCTTCCGTGGCCCAGTCAAAGGCTGCAAGACTCGCGGGAGGAGCTGGCTTCCTTTGTGTGCCGCTGTCAGCAGGGAGGAGTCAAAGTAGACAGGCGGGAGATGCTTCAGGATCCTTATATGCATCAAAGCATGAAGAATGGAAGAGTGGGATTTGATAGACATACTGGGCTCATTCAGAAGACACTGTAAACCATGGCTTTAACCACGGTGAATAAGGCTTTTTTGCTTTATTCAGTATGGTTAAAGCTGTGGTTTAAGGTGTCTTCTGAACACAGCCCGGCTTTCGGGCTTAACCGCCGTGGTTAAAGCCGTGGTTTAAGGTGTCTTTTGAATGGGGCCATTATCTAGTACACTTCCCCCTAGTCTTTCCTTTTACCTCAAGGCAATATTCCACGTGTTGTTATTTATAAATCTCTATATCCCACCTCTCAGACCCTCACACGTATCCACATTACCTGGCCCAACACACAAACCAACTGAGGCTCCTTTCCCCACTCTGCAGGGAGGGGGTCCCCTTTCCCACAAACTCAGTGGGGCATTGAGTCTATCATACATGCCATGTTTCAGCACCGAAGCCTCCCATCCCATTGCGCTGAAAGAACCTTCCTTTGCGGCAGCCAGCGGATTGAATAAAGAATATTGAGGTGGAGACTAGGAATGCATTTGGATTTGTTCAAATTCCCCTTTCTAAGGCCACAGGCAAGTTGGAACCAGGTTTGGTGGCCACAGAATTAAGCTTAGGACACCATAAAGAGCCGATGTACATCATAGAAAATGCTTCATTGGCCAGAATCTTTTCCCAAGATGGCGAGAATCCCTGAACATTCTTGCTCTCCTATTCAGAAGTTTCAGTGGGAAAACAAGCAAGCAAATGTATGCTACCTTACCTGCCAGCGGATCAACACTGATGTGGTGGTGTGTGGTATCACTGACACAATGGTGGGGGCTTCCTCTGGGGCTGAGGAGGGAAATGAAATGTGAGTCAGATGCAGGAACACCTAAATTCCCCCTACTTGTCTCTGTGAGATACAGGACACTGGGAAATGGCAGATTTTTGCATCCTAGACAGAACTTTCAATGACAACTTGGGTGTTATCAGTGCTTTGGGATCCATCTGCTTTGGGATACCTCACAATCCCTGAAACACAGATGGAATGAATTTAACAAAATCCATACATCCCTACACCTATATTGCACCAGCTATACTGGCTGTCAATGTATTGCTCTACAAAGCCCTAAATAGTTTGGGTCCAAGAGAGCTTTGGCTATTGGGCGGTATAGAAATACAATACAATACATACATACATATATACATACTTCAAGATCTATACCAACTTGCCCACACTCTGAGATCAGCATCAGAGGCCCTACTTGATGCCTATAAGAGCATTTAGGCTGGAACTCCTGAGGAATAGGGCCTTCTTAGTAGTGGCACCCTGCTTCTGGAACTGTGTTAGGAATATAGGAAGCTGCCTTATACGGAGTCAGACCCTGGGTCCATCTAACCCAGCACTGTCGACATTGAATGGCAGTGGCCTTCCAGATTTAAGGCAGGAGTTATACTCGTGTACCTGGAGATGCTAGACATTCTGTGTGCAAACCATGTGCTCTACCGCTGAACTATGCCCCCTTTCCAACTAATATTTGTCAAGCCCCATTCTGAAAGGATTTCATTCAGGCCCTAAAGTTTCACCTCTTTACCTTGGCCTATTATTGAGTTAGGACTCTATGGGGCTGCCTCTGTATATTGTAGGGATGATCAGGTTTTGTTAAATCTGTTCTGTTGTGTTTCGTAGATTGTCAGGACTCCTTTATTCCGTCTTCCACTCATTGACAGAATTGGGTTTTTTCTTTAGTGATATATGAGAATTTTGTTCCACTTGTGCAGGTACGCATTAGTGAAAGTGCAATTTCCCCCAAAAGTAAAAAAAGTCCATATTTGAATACATTTGAATGCATTGTGGATTTCTCCAACACCCCTAAGATATGACACTATTTTGTTTTAACTGTTAATGTTGATCTTTTGTTTTTATCACTGATTTATTATATTTTGTGGCTTTTAAGTTGTTGTTGTTGTTGTTGTTGTTGTTGTTGTTGTTATTATTAATATCCCGCCTTTTGTCCAATGCTGGGCCTCAAGGCAGCATTACAAAACCTATACATTTAAAACCTATACATTTAAAACCTATAAATAGAAATAGACAAAGTTAAAACTATATTCAATATATTCCAATATTAAAACATTTAAAATGACAGTTTTTAAAGTGCTTGGCACAGACAGATGTCCCAATTATTCACCAAAGGCCTGCTGGAACAAAAAGGTCTCTGCCTGCCTCTGAAAGCACATCAAGAAGGGAGCCAGTCTAGCTTCCCTGGGAACAGAGTTCTGTTGTACACTGCACTTTGTGTATGTGTTCATGGGGCCAGGGATTGTTCTAAAGGGCGGTTTATAAACCTTTTAAATAAATAAATATTCTACAGAGGGGTGTGTGTGTGTGTGTGTGAAGGGGGGAAGGCAAGCTCCTTCCTGATTCTTTGCAGTTGTGATTTTGTGTGTATCTGTTTTGATTGACGTAGCTACAACAGTATTAAATACCTAAGTCTGGAGTTATACTGGCATAGGTGGTCACTCTAGCCATATACACTGCAATGGCTTCCCTTAATGCCTTTCCCACTGCACGATAAGCTCTATTCCTATGACTGGAGGAGGAAGCTGTCTCCTCCTTCTCCAGTAAACTCATAAACGAATGTGTTCACATACCGGCCTGTAGTGTGGTGAGTGACTCCGACTCTTCACTGTACTCGCTGTCACCAATGTCGTTGGTTGCCTTGAGCCGGAATTTGTAGGTGGTGAAGGGCTTCAGCCTGCAAAGGGATCACATGGCACTTGCCGTGGTTTTGGAAGACCAGTCCAAGAGGCAACCAGGCCACTACCTTCTGCCTGCCCAGCCTCTACTTCCTAACATTTTTCACTCCAAGACTAGCAACCATTTCCTAAAAATTTCAGGAAAGCCATTTTCACATAACTGTGCTATCTGATCGCTTGCTCTAATTCCAGGCTTAATAAGAGAGAGGCAGATGGGAAGCTGAGCACTGTCCTGTGGCTGGATGATGCACTCCAGATGTGGCTACAGAACACACGGGCAAAACCGTGGTCACAGAACAGTTGCCCTTGGCAAGAACACCCTTCCATTCCCAATAAATGCCTCTTTGCACCCCATCTCTTGCTGCCTCACCTGTTGACTATGAAGGACGTGGTGTTGTGGTTGACAGAGGCAGAATGGAGCGCCCATTTCCCATCAGGGAGCTCCCGGGTCTGCACAGTGTAATACCGGACTGGTGAGAGACCATCGCTGCCTGGCTCCCAGGACAACAGCACATTCCTTGCCTTGACATCTTCCTGCAACACGACTGGCTTGCTGGGAGGTTGAGGACGATCTGGAGGTAAGAGAGGCACATTTCACTGAAGGCTGGAATCATGGGATGAAAATAAGACATGGCAGTGATAGCAGAGATACAGCGACACATGCGCCAATTCCCCATCACCACAGATAGGGCTTTGTTTGAGCATGGTACGTTTTGCAGAAGGGTTTAGTCCCACACATTCCACTGAATCACACTGGCCAGGATGCAAAGTAACCCTTTGCTCCCCCCTTCTAGCCATTAATTCCCTGCCTGCCATAATTACCTCTCTTCTCTGTGGTGACCACCAGTGCCTCCGCTGCCTCGCCCCAGCCCTTTCGGGTCTGTGCTGTGATTCGGAAGAGGTAGGTGGACTCAGGCCGAAGACCGGTAGCAGTAAACTGGCGTGCACTGGGGTTGAGTACTTCCACACTGGCTGAATTGGCGGTCGTGGTGTTGAGGCGGTGAGTGATCTGGTATGCTGCGTACAATTGGAACTCAATGCTATTAGAAAATGCCTGGGGAAAGTGACACTCTCCCATAAACCCACCCTGGTTGCAGTGAAAGAGGGAAAAGTTGTTCCAAAGGAACTGGATCCTAACTGAAGTCATTTGAGGAGAGGAGATCCACGGGTCAGGTCCACGGCTTGTGTGGTGGGTTGGTCTCTTTTACCCACCCATAATTCCTCCAGTGATAGCAACTGACATTCAAAAAGGCAGACAGAAGAAGGGAGAAGTGTCAGTTGCTTGAGCCACTCTGGTCTACAACCTCTGTGGTGGGTCGGAGTTAGCGGCTTACCCAGAATGATACCATTGGGAGCAGAAGGTGGCTGCCAGATTAACCGTACCGAAGTTGTTCGCACTTCAGGGAAGAGAATGCCCACTGGGGGCCCAGGCACTGTAACGCAGCAAGACAAGAGAGAATGGATGCTTAGAGAGAGGTTTCAAGGAACAAATCCACATCCGCATTCAAAGGCAGAGAATGGAATGTGCATAGAAACACACTCACACGCATTAGCACACTACACTAAAGCTAAAATTGTTTACTTTATTTGAATATTTGGGGGCCGGGGCTGTGTTTAGGGAAGTGCAGTTGCTGATAATGTTGATAATAAGGCTTTACAAAGATCACCAATGTATTTTATGTATGTATGTATGTTATTTATTTCATTTCTAACATTTATAAAGCACCCTTCCTCCACAAAGGATCCCAGTGCAGTGAACACCATGTTAAAACAATTACACATGAAAGGACAAATTAAAACAACAACTCCTCGACCAGCAAGCCAAACAAAAACATAACCAATTCAGTTTTTTAAAAATAAATGAACATTTTAAATGGTGAAATTGTAACGTATTACAGTGTCAAAATGCTTGGGCAGAAATTTGGCGCTGGAAAGAAAACAAAGTTGGTGCCAATCGTATCTCCTTTGGGAATGCTTTCCTAATTCGGAGCGGCGTCACAGGGAAGGTCCTCACCTTTGTAAATACATAGTGCATGGCTCCCACTGATGGTATTTAGAGAATGAAGCACACAGATCTGGTGTAGCACAGGGGCTAAAGGACTGAGTTACCATGCAGGAAATCCCTAGTTCAAACCTTGCCTCTGCCATGAAACCTGCAATATGGGGGTAATAATACTGATCTACCTTACAGGTGCGTTGCAAGGATCGCAACCAAATAACGTACATGAAACACTCTGACCAAGTGAAAGTGCTAAATAAATGCTAATTACTGCTATTATCTTAGCAAACCGTATTAGAATCCCACGATGTGTGATTGAATTTGTCCACAACACAAATGGGGTATGTCCTAAGGAATAGGCTTTCTTTTTGTTTGATTTGCATAGGCTTTGAATGTCTCACAGATCTCCAATTCCAGAATGTCTTTACTTCCTTTTCTCCCTCCCTCATTAACCTTAATGCATTCCCTTAACCATTTTGTGGTTAAGCAGCATGGTTTAGTGTGTTGTCTGAACCATGCCACTGTAATTACGTCCAGCAGACACCTACCATCATCCAGTGTACGTTCAAGGATGGGTGGACTGCTGGGCACACCATCACCGATGCGGGTAAAAGCCAGCACCCGGATCTCATAGAGGACGTACTTGCCCAAGCCTGTGAGCTGGGCACTCCGTGAAGCATTGCCTTCCACCAACCAGAACTGGGCCCTCGCATCTGAATCCTTCTCCTTGTACATAACCTAAAAGAGAAGACACACAGATGATCAAGGCGATGGAGAGGCAATGGCTCCCCCTACTACTCAGGTATCCTTCCTCCAAAATTGGTGGGGTGAAACCCTTGTACAAAAAAAGAGAAGAGCCAGAAATTAGGCCATTTGGAAAGTGCCTGAGGCATAAGATGAGACTGGGCAACATGAAACGGAATAGACTGGAGAAGGGAGAGTTGGTGCAGACTTAGAAGAAACAAAATGGAGGATGTTACGGCCAGCATCAAGTCTAGGCATGGTCGGGTACCTGCTGAGGGCCCACAGCCCAGCAGGGATCCACTGACAAGAGCCCCTGGACTTGCTCCTCTTCATCTACTTGTTCATGGACCTCTTGCTATGGCCAAGGCAACAGTGCTGAGAAGGAAGAGCAGTAGATGCCATTGGCTACTTGCTCACTGGCTCTCTGCTTCTCAAGCAAGCAAGTGGTAGCGATGATGAGAAAGAGGATGAGGAGAAAGAGCAGGTAGTGACCATGGCAGCGAGAAGGTAGACTCATTGAGCGAGGGCCCCCACTGTGGGCGCCTTGTCCAAGGGCCCTCAAAAACCTGGAACAGGCACTGGAGGATGTGACAGAGGAATTGAAAAGTGGAGGAAAAGGAAGCATGGCTTGCTGTTCGTAGGTTCATCTCTGGGGACAATAAAAATTAGAGAGATGAATATATTCACTGAGGCATACTGCTGAGACTGCTCTATCCCTGCACTTCAAAAACATGTCTCCTTAGGCATTGTGGGCTTGGGGTACGGCGGTGGTGGTGGTGGTGGTGGTGGTGGCAGTGGGAAATTCACCACTGTGGGGTGACTTCAGATCCACTCTATAGTCTCTAAGGGGCAGGAACTGAGAGGTTGCATTTTGCTGCCTTGTCAGAGAGATACATACACAGCCTGTAGCTGGGATGGACATTACTAGGCTACTGTATACCACAGATATGAGATATGGTATGATGTGATGTCCATTCATGGAACACCTCCTCAAAGATGTTTGCTCGGTGCCAATATTTTTTTTGTTACCAGGTGAAGGTTTTTGAAACAATTCCCCCACCCCCCAGGCTTTCTAATGGATTATTTTAAAATATTGCAGTTTGCAGGTAGAGAATAAGGGTCAAGGCACTGCGGAAGAAAATGAGAATTGGTTTGGAATGAGAGGATTTCCAGTTGGGGCTCAGGAGCACCAATACATTTTTAACAGGAAACTGTAAAGTAGCCATCATATTGCAGGCAAAATGTCCTGATGTCCTGTATGCGAGAATGTCTCCTTGAGTGCATCCTTCTTATCTAACATAAACAAGAGCTCTGGCTCCAGTGCTGCTGTGTCAAAGTTAACTTCTGTAACTTACTGTCAGGCCAAAGGTATTGTTTACAGAACAGAGAGAATTGTTTAGCATAATTAGCTATGCCCCAGTGTTATGCTATGATTGGTTAATGCTGCTACTGGGCCCTGCCCCTTGCAAGCTCAAATACTGTACTGTATTCCCTATGTCTTTTGTCTGATTGCTCCCTTTGAAGAGACCAGGCCTTGATTACTAATCAATAAAGCGCTTTTGAACCCTCTGTCGGTGGAATGGTGGAGTCGTGCTTAAGGGCTGTTTGGATTTCGTCCTTGGGGGAAAAGAACATTGATCTAACAAATGGAGCATGGTGGGGGAGAGGGGACTACATTTTAGAAAAAGGGACCAGCGTTTCTAGTGCCTACCTTGTAGCCCAGGACAAGCCCATTTCGGTCAGCCTCGGGGATGTCATTCCACCGCACTAGCATGGAGGTGGAGGTGGTAGCCAGAGCGGAGACGTTGGTGGGTCCAGATGAAGGCACTGTGTGCACAAAGAGAAGGACAGATGGGAGTCTGTGTTGAAATGACAAGCTCCTCTGAGATGCTCTGTAATAGGCAAAACACAGCCCAGTGCTCCACATGCAAAGTTGCAGGCTAGCAGAGGCCTGCCAGACTGTCTCAAGGCCTAGTGACAAGGCTGGGGGTGGAGAGGGTACCTGACTCCCGGGTTCGCCCCACTACGGTCTGACTCCATGGCCCAGGCCCAATGGCATTGAAGGCCTGCACCTGCACGCGGTACTCAGTCCATTCTTCCAGGTCCTCTATGGTGAATTCGCGCTCCACACGGTCATGGATGGTGTTGGTCAGGGTCCGGCTGCGCCCATCCAAGCGCGAGTAGCGCAACCGGTAGCCCACAGACTCAGGGCTGCCATTGTATTCTGTCTCTGGCAGGGGCTGGGGAAACAACAGGAGCATCATTGCTGGCTTGTAACGGATCCCTTTCAAGAATGCGTCAAACTTACAGATGTTACGTTTTCCCAACCCTATGTAGAGAGGCCAGATAGGATGAAGCATATGCAATTTTGAGAATTTCCTAAATGCGTACAAGCTGTGATCTTCAGGAACAAATTGTCAGATTTCTTTAGTTAAAGAGATTTCTTAGCACTCATGAATTTCAATGGATAAATATTTTTTAGATGGGCCTCTAGTATGTGCCCTCAATTGTCAGAAAAGCCTGGTTCACACTTAACACCAACTCATGGTTTATTTAACCCATGGTTTGTTGGCTGGGGTGAACAAATTGTGGTTTGTTTCCTCATCCTTGGGTTGTGTGTTTCCCTGTCTTTACACTATAAGTACTGGCTGATCCATTGTGATTCAGTTCCCCATGGCTTCATTGCTCCCTGATTTCCCCCACTTCCCCAGAAACAATTATGGGGCCTAGCGCCTCCTTATGCCAGTGCTCACCATCCATCTCAGCCAGAGGCTGGTTTCACTGGCTGTTCGCAATGTAATATTGGCAGGAGATACATCAGGTGGGGCCTGCAGTGTCTGGATCCTGCGGGAAGGCAGGCTGGGTGGGCTGGTGCCTACGATGTTCACTTGTCGCATGCGGAAGCTAGTAGCAGAAAGGAAGAAGATTGGCATTGGGAGAAACCGCAAGATGGTCGAGGAAAGGTTCCTCCCCCCTCCAACTTTGAGCTTACACCTACACATGCTCTGAGTGGCTGCTAGGGATACTTAGCCCTACAGACCATTCCCCACTGATCAGCCCAGTGCTCCAATTTTCAAGGAAAAGGTCGGTGGTGCTTACTGAAATCCACAACTCCCCAAATTTTAGCCCAATTATGCTCCCCATCCAAAGTCTTCTAAAACCAGTTTATAAGAAGGTTGTCATAAAGGCTATGAAAGCTAGGCCCTCTCTGCTCTCCTGTTATTTAGGCACTGGGCCAATCTTTGTTACACCAACCCTACTTCCTGATATCTTTCTGGAAGGAAACAGACAGTCTCCTTGATATAAAGGAAAGGGAACCACTGGATGGGGGGTGTTGGAACATTGTGTGAAAGCATTCATGGAGTGTTGGTCTACCAATAGCCATCAGCATGGTGCCTAGATGGAACCTCCATCTTTGAAGGCAGCACACCTCTGATTGCTGGGGAGCCACCGTGGGAGAGGGACAGTCGTCTTCAAAGCCTGCTTGTGGGCTTCCCAGAGACGCCTGATTGGCCACTGTGGGAAGCAGGATGCTGGACTAGATGGACTTTTGGCCTGATCTAGCGGGGCTCTTCTTATGACCGCCCAGCAATAGAAACATCATCATCATTGTTGTTGTTGTTGTTGTTGTTGTTATTATTATTATTATTATTATTATATTTATATCCCGCCTTTCCCCCAATACTGGGACTCAAGGTGGTTTACAAGATTAAAACATGTACAATTAAAACATATACTGTAAATATAAATTATCAAAAGTTAAAAGGGGGGGGGGGATCCAATACATTAACAGGTCCAGAGTAGTTCCAAAAGCCTGCTGGAACAAAAAACTTTTTGCTTGGCTCCGAAAGTGTAGCACAGAGGGAGCCAGCCTAGCCTCCCTGGGAAGGGAGTTCCAGAGCCTTGGAGCAGCCACTGAGAAGGCCCTCTCCTGCACACCCATCAGGTGTGCCTGGGATGTTGGTGGGACTGAGAGAAAGGCCTCCTCAGAAGATCTCAGCGTAGAGGCAGGCTCATATGGGAGAATATACTGTCTTTCAGATAACCTGGACCCGAGCTGTATAGGGCTTTATAGGTGATAACCAGCACTTTGAATTGTGCCTGGAAAGAGACTGGAAGCCAGCGAAGCTGTTTTAACAGGGGGGTTGTGTGCTCCCTGTACCCATATTGCTTGGCCATTATCAGTACCCCTCCCCTCTTCCTCTGACCCAGCACCCACCTGTAGTATGTGTAGGGGTTGAGGTTGGGCACCTCCATGGAGCGGGAGTCTGGCTCATTAGACAGCTGGTGGATGAGGGTCCACTCCTCACTTTCACCAGTCTGGCCCACCTGGGCGGCAAACAAAGCAATGAGCAGGATTGGGGCAGCACTATCATTCCACAGACCACTGCCTGTTTCGCCTCCCTCTGGGATTGTAAAAATGTCTTAGCTGAAGCTGTACAGTTTGGTGTTCTCACATGCTGAAAAGCAGGAGAACTCTTCATACCATGAATACATATTTGGGTAAATTAAAGAAATCCCATCACTTTATAGGCTTTCAGGAGAAGATGTTGCTGCCCTTTTATCACATCTTACTGTTTTCCTTTAATGATTATTTACTGAACTTGTTGGCTCTCTTCCTACTGGAAAAAATATGTATAGCCATGGCATCTCTCAATAAATACACAAAAAATACAAAGACGAAATGTAAAGTAAACATGTTGTATGTAAGAGCTCTTCATAGCAATATGCTGACACTCTTCTGTAAAAATAACCCCAAAAGCTTTTCCCAACTTTTGAGATTTCATCAGCCATTGCACACATACTTTCAAACCTATTTTTTCAGCAATCACAAGAAACATTTTTTAAAATAAAAGGTGAAGTTCTCAGGATGACAAATCTGCTTCAGTATCAAATTCCGTGCTTGCCCAGTACACTTGTGGACTACATACAGTCCTGCCTGTCGCTGCTCCTATTTCCACTTACATTTCACTTACGGTTTTCTCTATCCCCACATCACCATGCCCTTCCCTTCCTCCTTGCCCTCTGCCACTGCAGTTCTTGAAATTATCTGCATTTCTCAAAAAATTAGCAAATTAAATGTGTTCAAAGCATGGAGAACTTGGGCTTTCATCATGTTACAGAGTTGACACGTCGCCTGATGGCACAGAGGTTTCTTCAACTTCAATACAACAATTGCTATCCTAACGATTAGAAAAGGGATGAAACAGAAAGCATTGACCTCTTGCACGGCACGATGAACCCTGGTCACAGATTTACCTGAGCCTCTACCTGCCACCTGGAAATTGATGTCTTCCCATCATAACCAGGACGGAACTGAAGTGTGACTGAGCGGGGACCAATGTTGGAGATGCCCAGATTAGTAGGGGCCCCAGGGAGCTCTGTGAACAAAGAGAAAGCAAAGATGGAACTGACTCATCTACAGCCCATGGATGGTACACATTGACCCAGCTACTCTTTGTCCTTCACAGAAGAGCATTTTGCCCAAAGCCTGCACAGAAGAGGAAGTTTCCATCTACTAGACTCCAGCCTTCTCCAACCTGGTGCTCTCCATATGGTTTGGACTTCAACTCCCATCAGCCCCTGCCAGGATGGCCAATGGTCGGGATTCCTGGGAGATATCATTCAATACATCCAGAGGGCATCAGGTTGCTAACTTAACAGGAGAAAGTATCACTTGATTAGATGAACTATAGTGTGCTATGAACACTATAGTGGTGAGGGAGACAGAGATGCACTGTACCAAAAGTGTCTTTAGGAGGAAAAGAAAGTCAACCAACATAGGTAAAAGAAGCCACGTGTGCTACACACTACAGCTGAAGTGTGCCCAAGTAAAACAAAACAAAAATAATTTAGCTCTTGTGCAAACATTTGCCACACCTGAAGTCTCATCTTTAGTTGTAACCTCAAGCTTCAGACACAAAAGAAAGCAAACCCTAGGTCTTAAGAAGGGGAGAGACTACTGCTTCCTAAAGTTCCTGAAGGTTCAAAGAAGTAACTGTCCCTATGGGACAGTTCTGTAGATGAAAAAGATGCTAAGCAAATTGAGATGTTTCTCTCCTTCAGTGGCTTTTGCCCCTTTGTCGCCATGCTATAAAAAAGCAGCATGCATTATTAAGCCTCATCTTCATGGGGCCTAACTATATCTTAACTATATCTTAAACACTTAGATGGACAACCATCTGTCAGGGATGCTTTAGGGTGGATTCCTGCATTGAGCAGGGGGTTGGACTCGATGGCCTTGTAGGCCCCTTCCAACTCTGCTATTCTATGATTCTATGTGTAACAAAAGTTTGAAGGCTGCTTCAGGAGGAGGTGATTTTGAATGAAGAAGTGGAGGGGGGGCACTTAACTCACTTCTCTGCCCGTGGTGTCTCTGCTCCACTCTCTCCCACACTGGAGGTATTCAAGAGGCAGCAGGACAACCACATGTCAGGGATGCTTCAAGGTGGATTCCTACACTGAGCAGGGAGTTGGACTCGATGGCCTTATAGGCCCCTTCCAACTCTACTATTCTATGATTCTATGATTGCTTTCCTCCCCTCATCAGCTATGATTTCTCCTATGTGCTTTCAAGCACAAGGCAAGTTGCAAGGAGTCATAATGCAAGGGCAAACACATTCTACTGGAGGTGGAGCAGGAGAAGGAGCTAGAGTGCACGATTTTGAGAGGAGAAATGGCTAGAGAGGAATGAATTGTATTCTTACATTCTTATAGGTGGCCCATGGAGGAAAAGACTAACAATGGCTACTAGTCATGCTGAATATGGACCTGTTCAGACAGCACACTAAACAATGGTTAGGCCACTAATCCTTTTGCAGCAAATGGTTAGTGAGCATGTTTAAACCATGGTTATGTAACCACCATGGTTAGGAATGGTTCACACGACACGCTAAGTCATAGTTCACACAACATAATGTTTAGCTCAAAATGCTTAACCACTGTGGCTTAGCATGTCGTCTGAACAGGGTCTATATGTTACTTCCAGCATCAGAGGCAGTGTTTTTCTGAATACCAGTTGCTAGGAACAACAGTGAGAGAAGGCCAGAGGGATCTTGTTGGCCACTGTGGGAGGCAGGAAGATGGATTAGATAGGCCTTTGTACTAATCCAGCAGGGTTCTTTTTACGATTAAGCATTCTCTCCTGTACCTACCATTTCGCACTCTGTAGGAAAAGCAGCCATTAATATGCACACATGCATGAAATATATTATTCCTCCTTTCCAGGCATAAAGTTGCAAACTGTTTGTGAGATAAGCTAAATAACCCCCAAACCCACCAAATAATAAGATGAGGAATAGGAATGGAAGAACAAGGGGATTCTCAGTGGTCAACATGGCAGCTGATTAACGCTGCATTATAAGACTGCTGTATCTTTGAATTAGGTCTGACAACAAGGCAGGTCTCAAACAAATATTTGAAGTGATTCAAGTATTCATCAAATTCAAAACTCCCATCTCATGAAAGTCACAAGGGGAGCTGACAGTGTTTTCTGTAATTTCATATTCATTACTTTGATGTTTGTTAATTTAATAATGCTGAAGCTTGCGAGAGGTTGGTTGTTGCCAGATTGTGAGGGGCATGTTATCTGCCTGCACGAATGAGACCCACACTTGAATTAATTGAATTACTCAAAAGGACAAATATTGAAACTAATTGGGTTTGGCAAAGTCAAAGTTCGCCCAGGCAAACTGAATTAAATCAAATACGGAAAATAATCTGTTCATGAATACGCATCTTCAAAATCCAATTCATGAGGGCTTGAAAAAGCTAGATGTAGATTCATCTTTAGTTTGAGGATCCCTTACTAAAGTGCATCCCTTGCTCCGACTAATACTCCCAATAACCTAGGCATGGCTTGGTGATTGAAGGTTAGGAAAGCACAGAAATATACAGAAAAGAGCTTTAAATTATAAGAACCATCATGGTTTGGGATGGTCTTACATGCCCTGAAGAAAAGCTCTATTTGCTGAGTGATCCAGCCTGAAGCCCAACAAAGGTATGGCTAAGACTTCAGGCCAGGTATAGATAGGAATTCTTCCTCTAAACAGTTAAGCCAAGTTTGGCCACTCAGAATGAGATCTACGTATTTGCTCTCACCAGACTAGGTGAAATGACCACTTATCCCAAGACAACTGTCTCAGCTTCAGCCTAGGGCAGAGCTGGGCAACTTACGGCTGTACAGATGTTGTATTGCAACTCCCCCACCACTGGCAATGCTGGGTTGGGCTGATGGGAGTTGCGGTCCAACAACACCTGGAGGGCCACAAGTTGCCCAGCCCTGACTTAGGTTTTAGCTAGACCTACCTTATAGTCCGCGACGGAGGAGGGAAGATCTCGCGCTGTGTTTATCGCGAGTTCCCTCCTCTGTTTACATGCGACACGTGACGACCTCAGAAAGAGAGGCGTCGCGCCTGCCATTTTTTAAAAAAAACTTAAAGGGGCAGCAGTGCAAGAATACCCATGTTCAAACAGTATTATTTAAAATTTAAATTACTTTCCCCGCTCCCCCCACCCTGCGCCCTGTGCGCGGCTTGCAGCTCCTCGCGAGGGATTGTGCGGAGCTGGGTCAATCCGCAGTGCCCGGCCACATGTTCCGTGGACTTGGGCTCAGCCTGGGACCACAGAAAAAGTGGGGCCAAAGCGGAGGGTGAGATCCCGGGGCAAGGGAGGGATCATCCCTCCCTGATCCCGGGATCCCCTGTGCGTCATGTGGACGCACAGGGACGATCCCGGGGATCACCCTGAGATAAAGCCCCATCTAGCTATGGCCTTAGGGTCTGATTCCATGTTTAAGAGGCAAATCTGAGGTTACAGGGAGAGCGATGTCATCATCTCTGAGAGATGGAATTTCTTCACAGAGGGCACTGATAGCCTGTGAGCCAAGAAAGTCTGAATGCACACTGGAATATTAAATTACACTGGACTGTTCAATAAATGCCTATACACACTTGTTATTGGTGGGATTGTGCATATGCCTTGCTATTTAGCAGTCTCCACCCAGTTTTCACTTAACCATCTATCTACAGGAGGGATCAACCGTGTACCCATAATTGTGATGTGAAGAAACACTCACCACCCAGTGCGCTGTTTGTGCAGTCAGAACTTCCATTACCAGTGGAAGGGCAGAAGCTCCAGCACTCCTTCCTACTTACTGTGCTGCTAATTAGGAACATAGGAAGCTGCCTTATACTGAGTGAGACCTTTGGCCCATCTACCCCAGTATTGGTGACACTGACTGGCAGCAGCTCTCCCGGTTTAAGGCAGGAGGTTTTCCTGCCCTACCTGGAGATGGTGGGGATTGAACCTGGGGACTGTCAAGAGTACAAAGCATGGGCTTTACCCACTGAGCTGCGACACCTCCCAATTGCTGTGCTGCAGGCAGGGCCTGTACGCCAAGCTTACCTGGAGGAACTCCAGAGGAAATGGTGGAAGAGGAAACCTGTCCCTGTCCTTTGGAGGTCATGGCTGCCACTTCAATGGTATAGGTGGTGAGGGCAGTGAGGCCAGTGACGCGGTATTCCAGTGTGACATTGGGCAGGTAGTGCGTGACCCTCGTGTTAGTGCGGTTGTATTCCTCCCAGGAGATACGGTAGCCTAAAAGAACCCAACACAAGCACAGCCATGTAAGACTACACAACTTTCACTTATACTCAGGATGCAAACAAAACAAGGCTGACTAATCCTGTGGCCATAAGCCAGACTCTTAGGCCTCATTGGCTGGCCTTTTAGAATTTGGGGTTATGTTGCCTTAGTGCTCCCACTGGTTCATTAAGCTTCTTTAAAATCTGTTTACTACAAAACAGGGAGGCTCTAGGAAGCTTAAGACAAACAAATGTCATCGTTTTAGTCCCTTGTGCTGATGCGGAGCTGAAGCCAATATTTGATTATATATATGTTTGTAATGGCTTCGGCTACACAAATAAACTTTCTTTACTTACTTACAATATGGCTTACCAGCTGGGAATCTAGTTCAGTGTCACTGCAAATGATAGCACAACTCTGAAGATTCAGATAAATACACAAACACGATTCCGTAGATGCCGAACCGAGCTTGTTTCCTTCCTCCTTTATTAGAAACGCTGTCTGACTTGTATGTTTTTTATATATATTTTTAACTTTTTTAAACCGCTTTGTTAAATAGAGTTTAATAAATTATTTTTTTAAAAAAAAAAAACTCTGAAGATTCAGATTGCCTGTGCAGAAGTTTTCTTAGGTAGTTAAAGAACAACCCTTAAAGAGCAGGCTCCACCCCAGCTGACGATGTCTCTTACCGGTCAGAATGCCATTCTTTTCCAGGGGCTCTTGCCAGCTGACTTTGAGAGATGTGTCTAGGATCTCGTTGAAGCTGAGGTGTCCCACCGGACCCGGAACTAGCCAAACAAATAATCCCACCACCCAGAAAGTTACAACAGGACAAACACTCCATGAATTCCTCAAGGAAATCAAAAAGGGAAGTTGCTGGTTACTGACTCATCCCAGGGAAACACATTCAAAGGATTTTGTGAAACAAGGAGGACTGCAGTAGGCACAGCCAAGATGGAGTCAGGGGCCTTCCGAACGCCACTGCAGCCTCAGCAACGAAGTGTCAGGCTCTACAACTGAGGCAGTAACCTACTCAGACTTCCAGAGTGGAAGATGTTGACCAGTGGGTTAGGGGCGTGTGTGGACCCACAGTTTCATGGACATACAGGAACCCAAGAGCCGTGCCTGTGCCCAGCTCCAAAGGGAAGGGCCGTACCGTCCTCATGGGTGCGCACCAGCTGCGGTGGGCTGCGGGGTCCGTCGCCTGGTGTGGTGAAACACAGCACGGAGGTGAAATACTCTGCGAACTTCTTGAGGCCTGAGATATAACCCACGTGGATGTTGTCTTGGAAGTTAGGCCTTACTGTCACCACAGTCACGTCTTCTTCTTGTGCGGGTTCCCAGGCAATCAGCTAAGGGAAAATGAATGGCATCATGGTTTGATCAGGAGGAGGCAGCTCTCTCAAGCCACTAAAGCCAGATGTGGCCTTTAAAGTATGTGTGAATGCCAAAGCTATTTGGCCAGTCTTAAAGTGTATTCTTCATTAACCGCTGGTTGGCCACTGGTGTGAACCGAATGCTGGACTAGATGGACACATGGTCTGATCTAGCAGGGCTCTTCTTACGTTTTTATGTCCTTTACCTCTTTTAATTTGCACCCTGTTGTATGAATACATGAGAAACGAGCAGCAGTGGGGCCCTTTTCACAGACAAAATTGAAACCCCCAATCACTTAAGCACTTTCTTATTTGCCCAAGCTGTTTAAGCCCATTCCACGTGCTGCCAGCCAGGTCTCAGCTTCATGGTCAGAACAGAATGCAGCCTGGGCATTATCCTGGTACAGCAAGAGATACTCCATGAGTAACTGAACCTGCCAGTGAAGTGGTGAGGAAAAACAACAACCAATCTGGATTTAGAAACTCCCAGGTGGCAAAGAATTGATTGCATCCCTTGGCAAACTGTGCCAGTTAATTAAGTGAGATCTAGGATGGTCTGAAATGAAGAATATTTTTTCCTTCCTAAAGTTTAAAAAGCTCAGAGCAGCTTACATGGGATTGTCAGCATATCTCCCATCCAGACACTGATCAGATCCACACCTGCTTAGCTTCAACAATGCTACAGCATCAGGTGGTCTTACACCATTCACTGAAAGGCTCATGGCTTGTGAGGCTGAGGCTGCTGCAGCTCCTGGGGTCTTCCTTGTCTCTAGCTTTGGTAAATGGGCACATAAGTGTTTGCGTCTGAAAAACACTTATTTGGGGGGCTCACCTACATCTAAGTCAAGCTGTCTTTACTTCTTCCCTGGGGAGACAACTTTAGCTCTCTAGCAGAATAATCCTACACTTCAGTTCCATCACCTGAGGGGATATGGTGGAAGCCTTGTGATGCCAGTGGAATGCAAGCTATGCTGCTTCAATGACAGATACACCAGTGGGACAGCTAAAATTGAACAGGGTCATAGGGGGGGATGGGGGCGGCGCATTGGAGAAGCACATGAATGCCATATCTTGTACTCCTGCAGCCCATGACCATGTGCCTGTCAATGGCAGAACTTTACACAACCGGACCTAGTGCAAGGAATTTTCCTTCCTTCACCATGGTAGAACATGGGATATGGCACAAGTCAACATCCAATCGTCCCCTCCCTTCCTAGGCTGAGCATGTCTCAAGGGCACCACATCTCTCCTCCTAGCACAATTGGAGTATATCAGTATAGGATTGCTTTGCCCAGGCAGAATGTCGTAGGCAAAACTTCAGGGTGGGTAGAGAAGGTAGGAAGTTCTGAAAATAGAAACCTTTACAGAAATATTTCTGCGGGGGAGTGTGTGTTTTAAGAAAGACAAAGAGCTATTATGTTCATTGTTTTTGAACTGTCCACTGGCAGTCATTACAGAAAATGCTTGAAAGAAATTGGCAAGTGAAACTGACCCGCTTATTGTTTTTGCCCAAGTTCAGTGATAAAAAACACAAAAATTATAGGCTGGGGAAAAAGAAAGAAAGAAAGAAAGAAAGAAAGAAAGAAGCAGCAGCAATGGATTCTTAGATGATTTTTGTCTTCAGTAATCCCAGTTGTTCTTATTATTGTAGCCTATGATATAAACATGTGCTGGTGTATTTATCTGAATGATCAGCCTCGCTGTACATGCTTTTAATAAATTGTGTACATAATAGCAGTTGGTTTTCATCCGCGGACAATAATTTGGTTGTCCAGTGCCAGCAATACAGCACAGCCAAACAATGAGATGCCCTCTAGGGCATGGTAGACTCTAATGCTAGATAAGAGATTTTGAACAACTGAAGTCTTCGAGCTACCTGCTGTGCAATGCTTTCATTAGCTACTAGGGAATGCAGTGCAATTACTTGGGGAGTAGGAGTTTTGAGACTGGAGTCCTAGACTATAGTCCTGAATGTAACTTACATGCTTTCTCATGCCTCCTGTCAAGCTCCTGTACATAGATGACAATGCCAGTCTCGCCCCCTGCTTTCCTCTCCCACATGGAATGGGTTGCGCGCTTCAGTAGATAGAGGAGAAGTGCCCAGCACTCCATGTGCTGTAGCAGACAGGGGAATACGACACCTGGCTCCTTGTGCACAGGAGGTACTGACAAGGGTGGGTTCTCATAGGTAACATCTTGGTGGGATTCTGACTGAGGCTTAGGGTAGCTGTAAGTCTGAAATACGGGGACAGGTATAAAGGTGCAGTCAAAGGCTCTCAAGGAGATCATTAGGTAATCACAGCTTCTATGCCAAGGTGCTGAAATGGAAGCATGGAATTGGAATCCGGGGAACAAGTGCCAGGGCATCAACCCAAAAGCAGAAGGCAAGCACAATAAGCTGGTAGGAGCGTGAAAAGGCCTGGGCCACTGTAGCTCCAGCAAAGCCTTATAGCTACTTTGGTAGTATTTATGGCTGACCAAGGTCCAATTAGCTCCATTCTACTAGGAAGCCCTCTTGTACCTCCGGAGCTGGAACAAGAGCGACTGTAGGCACGTGCAGGAAAAACCACTAGACTTGCCTTCCCCAGTTTGTTGCCCTTCAGATGCTTTGGACTACAACTCCCAGCATTCCTGATTGTTTGGCTTAGGTTGATGGGAGCTGAAGTCCAAAATATCTGGAGGGCACCAGGATGGGGGAGGCTGGCTTAGGCTCTGGAGGCAAGGAAGAGCCCTCGTTTGTCCTCTCATCCCTGACACTCCAGGCCGCTGTGTGCCTGTGTGACTTTGGTTGGCTCTAGAGACATGTAAGCCACATGTTGAATGATTCTGGCCTCAATCCCTCCTGCGCCATTACTCAAAGGGCTGGTTGAGAGCCACCCGGGGTTTTAACAATCTTCTTTGGCTTTCAGTCCCTCTGATCTTTCCCCCTTCATCTGTGCCTCTTCAAAGACATGTAGAAAGAAACTTGCTGGGATTAAAGGCTGCCAATTGTTCCTCTGAAGCGGAGGCGTGCGCAGAAGGGGCAGAGGATTGGCCACGCACCGAGGGCGATTTCTTTTCTGCAAGGGACCGAATCGGCAAGACCAGCCTCTGTGAGAACCCAATTAAAAAGAAACCCTGGCTAAAAGCAACCTAATTGCAGCCTGCAACTGCCACCAGGCATTTTTCCCTATTTGTGTTTGGAAGCAGAACCTGCTTTCTCTCCCAGAAATGATGGGCTGTCATTTATGCCTGTGGAGAAAAGTCAAGTGCTGCGCTTTTATTTATTACATTTTTATCCCATCTTTCCTTCAAAGAGCTCGGGACAGCATAATGAACAAAACTGATATTCTGCAGAATCATAAATAGATACCTGGGTTTATATTATTTTTTTTGGTCCCTTTCTCAGGAGAATGCAGACCCTTGGTAAGGCGTGCAGAGCAATTGTATACAAGTCTACTCAGAAGTAAGCCCCATTAAATTGAATGGGATTTATGCCCATGTAAGTGTGTCTAGGATTGATGCCTGAGATTAATCAGTCCTTATGGTGGTGGTGTTTGCTTGTTCATTTTGCAGAGTATTATGATGCTCAAGGAACAAAAGTGTTATCTTTGGATGAGGATGAAATTTCTATGCAGCCAGGAAGAAGCTGCTATTCAGTTATTTTCTCTATAAATTAAGTGTTAAAGGAGCCTATCTCTTAAATGAATGGCATAAGGTCTGTCAAGCACAGGGCCAGGTAAGAGAGCTACTATATATATGGTTAATACAATAATGCTACTTTATTTGTTTCGGTACACTGCTGATGCTTAAATTGTTCCATTCAGATCCTCTCCTTTATTTTGTGTTGATTAAATATCAATTAACCGGTGTGTGTGTGTGTGTGTGTGTGTGTGTGTGTAGGAATAGTTGAGTTTAATAAGTGTGTATACTTATCCATCCAAAACAATATTCAACACAGGCTGCTTGATTAACTGATGCTGATAACAATGCATAATCAGCTACTTTGTCATGGTGTTATATTCAAGGATGTTGGGTGTTTAATTGGCACGGTGGAAGATAGCCTATAGCAAGTTAATTAGATACTAATTAGGCCTCCAAAAATACTAATCAAAAATACTAAGTGGCATTTAATAAGTATGTTAAGTATCCTTCTTAACGTTGGTTATCTTGTTTGGTAGCAATTAAACTCCCGAACTTCTTTGCAGTAGATTAAGAAACAAGTTTTAATGTTTTAATTCAATTTAATTAATGCAAATTTGAATTAATTACAATTCAGAATTGAGCATACAAGACGAGGCTCCCATAAAAGTGTTATATCTTAGTAAATATATTTTGATAGACAAGCTTGAAGCAATGATAATAACTGACAATAATAATAATAATAATAATAATAATAATAATAATAATAATTAAATTAAGTATTACTTTAACAGGGCAGATTATGATATAACTGTGAGCTAAGAGGATCTTTCAAATCCATAGAAATATGAAATTGGGGCTTAAATACCATTGATTGTATTCCTTCTACTGGCTGATCAAATCCAAGATAGTGATGATTGTCAAAAAAAAAAAAAAAAAAAAGGCAGTAGTTTAAACACTTTCAGTATGAAAATTGAATTGCCATTTCAGTTTGGAGCACATGGGTGCAGTAGCTTCCTATAATGCATACACAGTGGCCATGAATATAGTTGGTTCATATAAAGGATGCTAGTCTAATACAGCTGCTAGCTATGGAATTATATAATTTATTAGGCATTTTGTAGCTAGCTATGGAATGACAGGAAAAGAGACTGGAAGTGAATATATGTTTTAGCAGGTCCTGCACACTCTTTTGATGGTTCAGATATGGCTGTTCAGGGAGAAGAGGAGCAATGTGGTTTCATACTTTGGGGTAGCTAGATCCTGTACCCTCTGTAAATCTGCCCTGTGACAAGCAAGGTAGGAAAGGCAGAAAGACCTCTGTAGGTGAGGTTTACAGACACAGCATCAGTAATTGGCTGACCCGGGAACAACCACATGCAATGATGAATGCTCTTAAAATTGCTAATGAAAAGAGACAGACAGAAGTGCAAGCAGGAAACAGCAGGAGCATTCAGCCCTTCCTAAGGGGAGGCAATAGAGCGACAGAACTCTAGGCAATGAGGGAATGATGAGTATAGGTTCTCATCCTGTTTAAACGTCACTTGTAGAGGAAGAGAGACACACAGTAATGTTAACACCCAAAACATCTTATACCACTTCTAACCCATTTAGCTTTCCTGACAGAATAACTACCCACTTACTGGTGTTAAAAGGGCATACGGCTAGTCCACAACTCTACTTACTTCCATACAGTGACTAATTCTGGAACGTTCTGGCATCATCCATGTCCCTCTGCCTAGCTTTGTAAGCAACCAAGAAGGGCTTAGGCCTACTCTGCGGAGGTGTCTGTAGTTCCAGCCTCAGAGGAGAACTGCCTTCTCCCTCTCCTTGCTATCCCGCTTACCTTGTAGCCTTGGTTGATGCCATTGACGAATTGGGGGCTGGGAGGGTTCCAGGTAAAGCGGATGGTGGTAGAGTTGGTGGCTTCGGCCTGCACGTTACCCGGGGAGACAGTGGGAACTGCAGGAGGGGAAGTGGAAAGGCGGCACCTCAGCATGAGTGGATGGAGGGATGGGAAAAAGCATTGGAAGTGACACCATCTACCTGGTTGGGCAACCCGCCCCCTACACTTTGCACTCACCAACTCTACATTCAGAATTAAGGTTCCACTGATGTAGTGGCAAATTTTGGAGGGAATTGGGTTGATCTGTATCAATAAACCAGTTCTAACAGGTTTCATCTCTGCCATTCAAGACCCAGCCACCCCAAAATACTTTACATTATAGCAAGGAGCCATATATTGTTGCTGGGGAAATTCATTCCTCCCCGGCTACTATATGGACTGCAGCTAGGCTCAGAGGGAACAGGGAATTAGCATCCCAACTAATAAAGAAGTGCTGTGTCCCCATGAGGTCCTGGCTCTCCTACACCATTGTAAGTCTTATAATTGTGAATTTGGACTTTGAGGGATGTGGCAATTGGCCTCTTGCCATCTGTGTCCTGACCCTTCAATACACATCCTGCCCCTACAAGAGAATGTATGGCTTTTGGCCCATTACAACCCGCTTCTAATCTAGTCACAGTGGAGTCAGAGCCCTCCCCGCTTCTTGCCCCTCTTATGTTCCAGGGTCACAACTTACCACCCTGGAGAGTCCACTCAGTGACTTTGGCACTGTAGACACCCAACCCAGCGCTGTTGTACGCAGCCACTTCAATCTCATAGTTGGTCCAAATGATCAGGTCCTCAAGCAGCAGGTTGTTGACGTCAGAATTGGTGATGTTCCTGAATTGGTAGCCGACAGGCAGGCCAGCCAGGCAAAATCTGGGTACAGGATGGTAGGCGAAGTATCAGGTTAGAAACAATGATGCCATCTGTAGGTATGTTCAACCCATGTTCAACCCTCTGCTCTTCTAGGGGACCGGACGCAGGGCATTCCAACAGATTCATGGAATTGTCCCAGTCCAAAGTCTATCCACCTAGAGATGGATCCATCCAACCTGGTATTGTGCTCACCCACCTGATAATGTAGCCCTTGAGGATGCCATTCTGGTGGTTTTCAGGTGGTGGCTGCCACTGGATCATGATGGACTGGTTAGTGCGGCCACTGGCAATGACGTTCTGCGGGGGTGCTGTGGGGGGTTCTTCGGGGAGGGAAACCCTGAAGAAGGGGAGATAATGCAGGAGGCATGTTCTTGGGCTGGCCCTGAGTTGGGCTAAACTCTCAAAGCTATGTCAACTAGCCCTTGCCAGGTAATGGCAAACCCAGGCATGCCATGGTAGGGGTCCAGTTACCTGCCTGTACACACAGATATCCACTTCTCATTGTGCGTATATTTGCTCACCCCAAGCTTCCTTAGTCATATCTTGATACACTAACGAAAGCGAGTATCTCTGGTCATGCTAGGCTCTTTCTGTGGTCATACCACACAACACTGGATGCAGAGTTGGTTATAAAGTCCTACCATCTAGCCATGATACATCTAACCCTAACCCCCACCCCCCCACCATGAGGCCACGTGTTACTAGTACAGTCCCTTGCTGCAGCAACAACTATAAGTCAGAGCCAGGGCAAAGGCTCGCCTATTCATATCATGCTTGGCTTTCTTCTCTCCCAAAACAAACCCTGGCATGGACACTTCTCCAGCTCTGTTCCCATCCCCAACCCCACCAGCCCCCCTTGCAATTAAACCATCCCTGGAGCTTCCCATCCAGGATGTGCCCACCTCACCTCTCAGTGTCCTTGCTGAACTGGCCTTTGCCCACATCATTGACAGCACAGAGTCGGAACTGGTATGAGCGGGCAGGAACCAATCCTCTCACCAGCACTGAGGCCACTTCGGGGTCCACACTGGCCATGAGCACTGTCCAGGGAGCATCTGTGAGGCACAGAGAAAAGCAATACTGGGGAAAGTGATGAAGGTGGGCTCAGAATGATCCAGTGGACTCCAGCCTCTTGAGTTGCTTTTAATTATTGACTTCCTTGTCCCTCAGTAGCTAGCTTCCTCTATACAGGAGTCCCATGGACTGGATTTTGCCCTGGAGGATCCAGAATTTGAGGAAGAAGTCCCCAAAACTGCCAATCTTCCCTCAAGAGTGTAAAGTGTCTCACTAACTTTAAAGTTAGAAGCCCATCCTGCTTCCCACAGCACTCAAAGGAGCATTGCTGAATGGAAGGAGCTTATGCCATTTTTGTCAGGGAAGAAAATGACACCGCCAGAGGGGCGGAGCGAGGAAACCTTTTGGCACTGGATAACTGCTGTAGGCTCGCGTACAATACAGCAGCAGTGATGGGATCTGATACAAAGGTGGTGTAAGCCTGGAGAACGTACTGCGATGTACAACTGAGGAGCAATAAATGACAAGGTGGAAAAGCCTTTAGAATCAGCCTGGGTAAGAACCCACCCATAGGAACACAGCAGGCTGCCTTAATTTGAGTCTATCCAGCCCATTATTGTAGGCACCATTGGCTGTGGCTCTCCAGAATTTCAGGCAGGGTTTTTTCCCTAGCCCTAAACTGGCGATGATGCTGGAGATGGAAACTTCTGCATGCAAAGCAGGTTTCTTTCCCACTAAGCTACAACCAAGAAATGTGGACCTCCTGCACCCATTGCTGTCTCCTGCTCTCACACTGCTTCTCTCCCCTCAGCTTTGTGAAAGGGTAACAGCCCAGCTCTGTTGGGCCATGGCTGTGGCTGCACCGGGTACCTCTGTACGGCAGGGGGATGCAGGGCCCTTACTGTTCTCGGAGACCTCCAGGATATAACGCAGCAGTGGGCTGTTTCCATCGAAGGGTTTGGTCCACGTCAGGTTGATGGCACGTTTCTCTACAGTGCTCAGCATGGCAATGGGGTTTTCAGGTGCATGCGGCAGCTGCCTGATGAGGATGGTAGAAGAAATCAATATTAGAAGCTGTGAGAAGAGGAGAGCCCCAAACACAGAGTGCCACCCATTGGGAAAGAGAAGCCACTTGGCGACTGTCACTAGACACCATGGGGGGGGGGGGTGCTTCCAGGTGAAGCTTTTTTTGTGTGTGCAATCACACTGGCTCCCTCCAGGAATCTTATGCTGCTGGGTGGTGGGGTCCAGAAGATGTTGCCTTCCATTCTTGCCTCTTCTATCTTTTTCCTTAGCAGAAAAAATATCTGCTAAGAAGAAAAGACAGAAGAGCTGCACGTTGCCTTTTGATTTTGACAGGCAGGAGCCCCCTGAAAGACCCCGTCACTTTGTGCATTGACACAGCTGGGTTGCAGTGCCTGCAGGGAAGAAGCAGCAGCTCTGGAATCCATAGGAGCCACTAGCAGGTGTCTTCCTTAATCACATGCTGTAAATGGCGGCAGGACACTTAGAGTGCCATCCTATGCATGTTTAGGCAGGAAAAAAGCCCCAGTCATCAATAGCCTGGTGGTTTTCTCGCTCTTGTGCATTCCCCCCCCCCCCCCCCGCTATTCTAAAAAGGCTCAGATGCCTCTTCCTAAGGTTTAAGCTAAAATATGCAGGTTGTGCCCCAATCCGAAGGAGTTCCTAATGTCTGCCTTTACGAGTTGGGCCTTACCGGACTCTCAGGTGGGCGCTGCGAGAGTCATTGCCTCCAGCTGACACCACCCGACAGGTATAGGTGCCAATGTCGCCTGACCAGGTCTGGGCAATGTGCAAAGTGCCCGTATTGTCCAGCCGCAGCCGTGGCACATTCTCCACATTCAACGTCACTCCGTCCTTCTCCCACATGTACCTGGGGGGGGGGGGCAGGAAGGGAAGGTAAAAGTAAGATAGAGTGAAGCAGATCCCCCCACTTCCCAGAGTTCTTCCTGCCTCTCCAGACAGTGATTAGAGCCCATGGCTCCGAACAGCCATCTGCCCAAAGCCAAGCTCCAAAGAACTAAAAGCCGCCCATCTCTCAGACCTGTTTACGGCCGCTTCATTCTCTGGAGCAGTTCTTTCTTGCTTCTGAAGCAATGGCTCCCAAACTAGGCTACTCTGGAGTAGGGTTGTTGGTGAAATTCACAATGGTACCAAATGAGTTTGGATTTCTATGAATCTGACCTGCAGATTCCGCAGCGGACCAACTTTTCCCAGATTGCGCAGACTTGCAAACCATTTATTTATTTTACTTTCCAGATTTTATACAAATTCAATCGTAGGTAAAAATAAAAAAACCCACCTGGTCGAAAATGTGTATTTACCCCCATAGGCTAAAGCATGAAAGGACACATTTCAGGGAAGATTTGTGTATTTTCACAAGTGCAGATGCGAACTTGCAGAAATTCAGGAAATTGGGAAAACACACGCGATTCTATCAATGAGCAGAAGATGAACAAAAGGCACCTGACAATCCGCAAAATTCAGACAGAACAGGTTTTACAAAATCTGTGCATCCCCTACTCTGGGGTTCCTAAGATGCTTGTCAAGGGTTGCCCAATGAGAAGCTCAGTCATGACTGATAGGCAAGGTTTCCTGGGAGACAGCTTGCCCACTGCTAAGGATCTTCCCCTGCAGTTCACAGGTGTACAGTGCATGCTGGGTATCTCTTCTGGCCCACTTGCATTGGCTGCCTATACGTTTCCGAGCCCAATTCAAGGTGCTGGTTTTAACCTATAAAGCCTTACACGGCTTGGGACCACAATACCTGACGGAACGCCTCTCCCGAGATGAACCTACCCGTACACTACGCTCAACATCTAAGGTCCTCCTTCGAGTGCCTACTTGGAGGGAAGCTCAGAGGATGGCAACAAGGGAGACGGTCTTCTCAGTGGTGGCCCCCCAATTATGGAACGATCTCCCCAATGAGGCTCGCCTGGCGCCAACGTTGTTATCTTTTTGGCACCAGGTCAAGACTTTTCTCTTCTCCCAAGCAGTTAAGAATATACGCTGAGTTTTTTAACTGACCCCAGAATATTTGTTTTAAATGGATATTGTTGTTTTTATACTTTTGATGGTTTTAAATTTTTGTGTATTTGTTTTTAAGGTTCACTGTTTTTAACTTTTGTAAACTGCCCAGAGAGCTTCGGCTATGGGGCGGTATATAAATGTAATAAATAAATAAATAAGAGACGCCCAGCAACAGTGAGACCTAACAGGCCTGGTGAATGCCCTGTGTGGGAGGGGAGAGGAAATAGTGTGTGTTTGTGGGGGGGGGGGTGTCTCAAAGAGAAACCAAGGTGAAGAACACAGTTTTGCTTTCTCTTCAAATGAACTGAGTTAGTGTACCTGTTGAGGAAGGGTTATAATACTCAAAACATGTTCGGCCATGCATCGTTTTCTGTGTGCACATCTGAGATACCCGTGCAGTACACAGGAGTTCCATGGCAGACACGTTGGACAAGTCTTCAAGGTCAAACGTTTGAAACCCACTGCTTTGAAGCACGGTGTGTCATTTCTGTGCGGCAGGCCTGAGCCTACTTCACAATAGTCACACGCAAGCACACGATTTGTTGCTGGGCACAGAATTAATAACTGGAGCATCGCAGCTTACATTATATAGTAAAGAAAGGTTTGAGAATGTGTGGGCAATGCCTGGCAAAGCCTCAGAAGCAGAGCAGGGGGCTGAACAGGATTTCCAGTCATTAGCATCTGCACAATGCTTTGCCACTCCTCCGGAGGAGCAGAAGCAGAATAAATTAGGCAAACTAAGCAAATATATGCATAGTTTATACAGGTTGTCGAATCCAGCTTTTCTTAGTGCAGACTTTTTTTTTTCAAATGGTGCAAGCCAGGGTTCACGCAGCACTGCCTGTTGATTCCTGCCTTTCTCGGCAACAGCGTCTCCTGCCATAAGGACTGGAGTCTAAGAAAAAGATTCATTGTAACTTTCTGCCTTCATACCAGTGAGGGAACATGACAAGTTTGTCTCAGCACCAACACTAATCCAGGCACCAGGTGGCAATATAGGCTCATGATTTTGCCCAGGTGCTTCTTGTACTATGCTTCCCTGCATGTGTTCTTAAGGCATGTAAGCTGGAAAACTGCTGCTTTTGTAATACTCCAAGATGAATCTCAGACTATTGTAGTCAGATTTAAAAGGCTCCCGGAGACTGGTCACTTTCAAAGAGCTTACTTCATATGAAGAATTGGCCAAGGCTGAAACCTGGGCAAATCCACGCTAGAAGAAGTCAGGAGAACATTCTTCTCTAGCAGAAGATACCCAAGGCGCCCACTTGGTTTGTTCCAGAGCTAACCACTGCAATTGAATATAGGTATTGGAATTAAGCATTGCTCCAAGGGACGCTACACACTTCTTATAACAGGTGGGCAATTTGTGGCCATCCAGTTGTTGTTGTATTGCAGCTCCCATCAGGCCTACCCAGCATAGCCATGGTGAGGGATGATGGAAGCTGCAATCCAACAACATCTGGAGGACTACAAGTTGCTCACCCCATCCTACAAAGAAACATTTAAAAAAGCCTTCAGGTAAGAAGGATGTTTATCCATCTCCACTGTAAAGGACTTGGGTAGTGCTGGCTAGCAGGAAGGGAGGTCTGTCGTGACAGTTTCTTGCGGCTGGCAGTATCGCCCATCTTTCCCCCTCTACCGCTCCTTCCCCATCTTGTCCTCCAAAGGCTGCCAGCTCTATTGATAGATTCTGCCCTTCGCGTACTTCTTTCCTTCACGTGCAGATGGGACGGGAACCGTTACATACCGAACTACCACACTGGGGTCGTGGGTCACTCCACAAGTCATGGAAGCCTTGGTGCCTTTGATGACGCTTTGGTCCTGAGGTGGGTTGGTGATGCGTGTCCGGGCTGCAGACATAATCAGAAACGGGGTGGAAAAGGTATGGGACAACAGAGGTGGGTGCTGTACCAAGCCAGGAGTTAAGTTCTTGGCTTGCTAGGTTCAGCTGATAACAGCTCCCTTTCTTGTAAGACTTTGGAGCAGGAGGTCCCAAAGTCATGTTGGCCATGTGGTAATTGCAATGGCCACAAAATAGTCTCGTTATTTGATGTACTCAGAAAACGATGGACTAGTCCAACCCTTCACTGCAAGGCTGAATCATCCCACCGGCTCCACGTACACCAAATGGCACAATCCAGACTTTGGTGAATGCAGCTAGCAGGAAGCTGATGTACTGTAGGGATGCATGAGAATTTTGTTTCAGTTTAAAAGAACCCAGCAGAACATGCCCCATTCGCAAACCCAAACGTGATCGCATTTTTTGGGCAATGATTGCACATTCTCGAGCTTGCGTTTGTAAAATGCATCATTTTTTCTTTTCTTTTTTAAATGTATACTTTAAAATTAGCATTAAAAAAGAGATGCATTTTCACACTTTCATCGATGGAGGGAAAGTGCATGTCTGGGCGCTTTCTTTAAAAAGTATCCATTGAAAATTGCACTTTTCCTGTCTGAGAAAGAGAAGCCTCTCACATTCAGGGAAGAGAACGAAGTGAACTGAGCATTAAGGTGCGAAAAAGGAGAACTGCGAAGAGCTCAAACATCGCTTGGTCCTCTCATCCCTGTTTTACTGCAGCTCTAAATCCAAGCCAGACCCCACAGCTCCCTTCTGGAAAGATCCTTGGTTTCAAACAAATGACCTTCATTTAGATTCTGTCTCACATACAAAGTCACTGTGAAACCTCCATCACCTATCAGTTAACAAAGGAAGGGCCTTTTTCATGAGATGCAAGCTACATACCTCCCTATCTATGTGCATCTGTAAATGGGAAGAGGGGAGAGGCTAATATAGTGTCAGATTTCAGTTAATCATTAATTAATTAATCTACCATGTGAACAAGTCCAGGGAAAGCCTACTGTATCTTTCATATAGGAGCCTATGTTTTGGCCAAAAGGCAGGGGGAAAACATATTAACGATATACAACTATATATGTATTGTACATCATGTTTTTATACTGTTAGTTTTATACTTTGAATGGTTTTAATTTTTGTGAACTGCCCAGGGAGCTTCGGCTATTGGGCGGTATAAAAATGCAATGATAAATAAATGCACGCATACATATATACATCCATCCACTTCTTCCCAGGGATACATCCACCCATAAGTTCCCAAAGCATGCGTCTTCCAACGTACATTTTCTAGGCTGGGTATTATTGCCTACAAGGACAAGAGCGGGCACTGATTCACCTCAATCTGACAGGCAACGGACCTAATTACAATTGCTATATTAAACCAAGTCGGAGTTGCTTTGGAGAGGGATGGATGTGCGCTCAAAACCAATCTGACGCCCACAGTCCACATGCGCCAGTGACTTTAGAGTGTATTAGTCCCTTGCCTGGCTGCACGGCAGATTGACCTGGAAAATGAAGTTCGTCTGTTTTCCATGCATTTGTGCCTCCTCCTCCTCCTCCTGGATCAAGTTTTTAATTTTGTTTCTAAATAAATGATGCATTTGTATGATTGCTCCGATACACCCCTAAACCAGGCATGACAGGGGAGAGTTCAGTTTTTCATCCTCTGCCAGATGCCTGCAGGACAGGGGAAGGGGAGAGGAGGCTATTAGACTGGGGAAACTTACCCCAGACAACAAGCTCAGCGGATGCCTCATCAACTCCACGGGAGTTGGTGGCTAGGCAAGTGTAGCTGCCAGCATCTGAGATCCGTGCAGGGCTGATTAGCAGGCTTCCTGACTCCAGCAGTGTAAAACGAGGAAGCTGCACCGAGCCGCTCGCCAGGATCCGTTCACCTGCAGGGGAAAGAGGCAATGTTTGCTGTTAGGCCAACAATGACAGGTAGCTTGCTTCCAATGGCTTTTGCCTAAATAACCAATCCTGGCCTCAGCTCTTCCATGGAGCTCGGTAAAGCAAGCAAAAAAAGAGAAACGAACTACAGACATGGCCATGGTTTTAGGAATTCAAAGGGCCCATGGTAGCAATAGTCAGTTCTACGATACATCCCAAGCACTTTGATTTGGCTTGTGATGCAGCCTAGGGTGTGGGTTTGTATGTCAGGCCTTAGCTAGACCTAAGAATTATCCCAGGCAAATGGAGGGATCGTCCCTGCCTGCTCCTGGGATCCCCTGTGTGTCATTTGGATGCACAGGGATGATCCCGGGACAATCCAGGGATATAGGCCTGGTCTAGCCATGGCCTCAGGACCAAGGAACGTCAGCAGCTTTGTGTGCAGCCTTGTACTGGTATGCCAAGGGAGTCAGGTGGAGCCTGAGATGCACTAGCAAAGGAACACAAGGTTGAACTTTGGGAAAGTTCAGAGCCATTGCGTCCTCCATCCTCTGACGCTTTCAAGCTGATATCGTCTGTTCTCCCCCATGTCCTGACTCCACGAGGAGGCAAAGAATCGGGATATGGGCCGTGGATGACCGGGGTGGGTGGGGAATCTAGCTAGCCTAAGACCTCACCTGAAGGAGATTCTTCAGCTTTGCCAGCACCTTCCAGAATTTTGAAATATAGTCTTCATCAGTGGAGGCTGATGACTCTGATTTTGGTGAGGCTGTGAATCCATGCTGGATTTCAGCCAGAACCAGAAATAACTCTAAAGGAGCTACCCAAGGTGTTGCTGAAGCTATTTTTGGGATAGGGTTCAGTAGCTTGGAGCTCTTTTACAGTCGTGGTTGGTTCTGACTGAAACCCAGAATGGATTCACAATCTCACCACAATCACAGCCACCAGCTTCCACTGGTCCCCACACCTCCTTTCCTGTCTTCTTCCTCCCTCTTACACCAGAGGCATCTAGCTGCAGCAGAGAAAGCCCAACCTTGCTGAAAGAAACTCTCTGATCGAAAGCCCCATCACCCAAATGGGATAAACGACTTGGACATCCATAGTGTGTCTGGTCAAGCTTATCAGTGCGAGGTCCATAATGTGTTGCTCGAGTTGCCCACTTCAAAGGAGAATCAATGGCAGCCTTTCCCAACCTGGTGCCCTCCAGATGAGCTGGACTACAACTCCCATCTTCCCCTCCAGATGGGGGAGGCTGGTCTATAGGTACAAGGAGGCCTTGAACGTATGACGCTGCCTTATAACAAGCCAGATTATCGGTCATTCTAGCCTAGTATTATCCCCTCTGCTTGGCAATAGCTCCTCAGGCGCTGCTCCTTCCCAGCACATGAGAGCCTTTGTCTTTCAAGTGGAGTTGCTGGAGATGGCACCCGGCGCCTTCCGCATGCGAAACACGTGCTCTGCCCCTGAGCTACGGCCCTTTTGAAGAGACCTTGCCTCCATGCCCGACTCTTACAAACAGCTTTGTAAAAACGTGAATCGTTTCCCAACTCACCATTACCTTTCTGCCAGGTGATGGCTGGTCTGGGAGCCCCTGAAGTCTCACAGCTGAGCACCACAGCCATGCCGTCAATCACCGTGCTGTCCAGCGGCCCTTTGGTTATGTTGGGGGCAATGCCTGTGGTGGGGGGAAGAGACAGGGGAAATGCCTGTGGGAGGGGTTGTAAATTGCCAAGCAGTCAGCATGGGGGGACATTGATTTTTCCTTCCCCCACCTTCTCTGAACCCACCATTGCTGAATAGGAGTAAAAGAAAGAGATCAGAAGGAGCTGTAAATAAGGTCCCAGAGCACATAATGCTTTGACTTTTTCTTGTGCAGGCCCCCCTCTTCCCCAACCCCAACATCCATTTTCTCTATGGAATAGAGGAAGAACCTCCTGTTCATGGAACTCTCACTTTGCTCCCAAAAGATTGCTTCTGATTTGGATTTCTTCCTAATTTGCAGCCCCTGGCTCCTCTCTCAAAAATAAGACTCACTCCTGCAGTACTATCCATCTCCCCACTAACGTGCCCTCTGCCCCCTGCTGCGGAGCTCCCCGATCATTAAACCTCTGGTTCTCACAATCCAGTGCCCCCTAGCGGTAGGTCCCTGGGATGCCTCCAGAGCAAGCTACAAGCAAATCACTCGCTGACACCTACTGGTGACAGCCAGGTACGTGGAGGATTGCACCTCGCCGGCAGCATTGCGGGCAAAACACTGGAACATGCCCGTATCATCCGGCACCAGCCCACTGATCTGCAGGCTCCCATTGGCAAGGAGATGGAAACGGGCCAGCTTCTCCACTCCGAGCAGCACTGCATCCTTGTACCAGAACATGCTGGGTGGAGGCACACCTGCAATGCAAAGCATTTTTATGGTTATAATATATAGATAGATAGATAGATAGATAGATAGATAGATAGATAGATAGATCGGATTTGGAGTGCTTGCGATATATCAAAGAAAAGAAAAGAAATGGAAGTGGACAATGATGGAGAAGTGAGCACTGCCTTCTGCATGTATTGCTCTCCCTCTTCAATGCATTTCATATCACTGGATTCTTGACATGAGGTTTGTGTACACATCTCTCTTTAAAGCACAAGCAGGCAGGCTGGTGCCCTCCAGATGCTTTGGACTACAACTCTCATCATCCCCAACCAGCGTGGCCAATGGTCAGTGATTATGGGAGTGGAAGGCACCGGCTATCCTTCTGGGGGTACTTACATGACCCCTTCCCCCAGCTTCCCTTCCGTTATAAACCTACAATCCCTATCCTTCTTACACTTGAGGTGCTTTTAGCTTGCCATCATCCTGCCTCATTCATGGAATGGCATCCAGATGATGGCCCCATTCAGAAGACACCTTAAATCATGGCTTTAACCATGGTGGTTAAGCCAGAAAGCCAGGCTGTGTTCAAAAGACATCTTAAACCACGGCTTTAACCACAGTGAATAAAGCAAAAAAGCCTTATTAAACATGGTTAAAGCCATGGTTTAAGGTGTCTTCTGAACACGGCCTGATGTCTTCTTCCATAACCCTCCCATGTTTCCCCACTACTTCTTCCATCTTTGTTTCTTGTTGCATCAAGGAAACCCACTAAGGAGAAAAAGATGGGATAGCTGCACCATGTCTTCTAATTAGTACCACTAGGAACCCTCTGTCTGGAAGCACCCCAAGAATAAAATTTGGAAAACACCTTGCTTGGCATTAAGCTCAAATCCCATCAATACAGCACTAGAGGTTGCAAAGTCATAGGAGCAACAGTTATGTATAGTTGATGGAACTACATACAAATTACAGTGGGGAAAGTCCTTCTGCTCCTTTCCCCTCTAAGTTCTTGGTCCAACAATTTCAGTTTTGCTCCAACTAATGTAGAAAAAAGGATTTAATAATCCCAAGTAAAAAGAAGCATCTTTAGATGAATTAACAGTAAAAACAAAAATAAAAATTGAACTGCATAAGCCTACAGGGGGCCTCAGGATCCCTTTATTTATGCTCCTGCCTAGAAAGAACACTTAGATCACGTCTTGGGGATGTTTAGCACCCTGTTTTTAAGATCACAGCTTTTAAGATAATGAAGAAACGCCTGTTTCCAAATCAATCTGCCTGGACACTAATGCAGCCTTCCCCAAAGACATGCCCCACAGATGTTTTGGACTTCAGTTCCCATCAGCCCGAGTCACAATGGCCAATGGCCAGGAATGCTGGGAGTTGTAATCCAAAACCTCTGGACGGCACCAGGTTGGGGAAGGGTGCACTAAGGTCATCTTTAGAGGTCTTCCTCCAGGTGCCATCTCAGATGTGGCAAGAAGAGCAAATGAGGAAAGGGCCTTCTCTGCTGTGGCACCCTCTTTGTGTAACTCTCCCCCCAGGGAGCCTCACTTGGCTCCTGCTTTAATACCATTTTGGTACTGGGGAAGACCTTTTTATTTTGCCAGGCTTTTAACATCTGAGGAGTTTTCTTTCAATATCTGACTTTTTTTTTTTTTAACTGCTACTTTTACTCTGCTGGTTGTTTTATTGTATTTTTACGACCTTTTCGGAGCAGGAACTGCTCTGGAAAGTGCCTTTTGCAGAGCAGTATATATAACTTTGTAAAATAAATAAAAAAGTGAAACCTCCACAATATTCTTTGGGAACTCAAAATCCCGGCCGGTCTATTGGACAAAAATGTCTGCTATGCCTTAAGCTCCGGAGAGCATCTTGCAGTTTAAGTTCACAGTTTCTCCTTCCCAGGCTTTGGAACATTCTCGAGGCCCTTTCTCTGCTCCTTTCACAGGGTGCGCTGACGTTGACATAATTTTAGCTGCTGCGAATGAAGTCGCCATCCTGTACCGGGCTCCTATCTGAGGCTGTCTGCGGACTCAGGCTTGTGTCACCGTGTCAACACTTGTTTTGTTCAGGCTGTCTTTTCAAGGTTATCTTTGCAGCTTGACAGGGGTAGAAATTTGCTTATCCTTATGTGCAAGCTTGTGGTGGTTGTTTTTAACTGTCTAAAAGGGGAAGCTGCATGTGAACGGCAGGCGCTCCTCAACCCCTTTCTCACCCACTGCCTTGATGAAATCTCCCAGATGTATGTCTTCTGGAAAACTGTTTGTTCGAATCACCAAGTTTCTAGCAGAATGAGTGCTAGCATTGTATGTTTAACTGCCCTGGTTTTAAGCTGAATGGACCAGGATGATCCTAATACACCAAAGAGAGAATTACCTTTGGCCTGGCAGGGAATCTGCACCACCTTCTCCATCTCAGCTGTGATGTGTCTCTCTGGTTCCTTAGTGAACTGGGGTGGCTCTGTAAGAGAGAACCCAAACCCAGGACTGGCCAAATGTCCTTTGCACCGCATACAGAAGGTCCCACATTCAATCCTTGGCATCTCCAGCCAAAAGGACCAGGTAGCAAGTGATGGGAATGACCCCCCACTCTGAGACATGTTGTCCATCAGAATAGGCAATACTGGGCTAAATCCATCCACGGTTTGACTGAGTGTTAGACAGTATATATATACCGTATTTCTTCGATTCTAAGATGCACTTTTTCCCCTAAATAAACAGCTCTAAAAATCGACTGCGTCTTAGAATCGATGGCGTCTTAGAATCGAAGCAATACGGTAAGAGGAAAAGAGGAAGCTCCTGCAGCAGCCTCGAGCCATGCGAGCGAGGAGCTGGGAGGGTAAGCGCCTGGTATTTTGTTAGGCAAGTTTATTCGTAAGTCCCATCGATTTCCATGGGACTTACTCGCGTGTCGTCGTCCCCTGGTGCACAGACAAGTAAAGAGCGGGACTGGAGAGTTAAGTTTACTCTTTGTTTCAACGCCCCCCTTCTTCCCGCGCAAACGGCAGTTTCTTCTCACACAGAGGGAAAAAAGAAAAGGACACAACCATTAGAAGAAAGCGCGGAGGGAGGGAGGTTGGCTGGGCGGTGAGGGAAGTAGTATTTCTTTGATTCTAAGATGCCCTTTTTCCCCAAATAAACATCTCTAAAAATGGGGTGCGTCTTAAAATCGATGGCGTCTTAGAATCGAAGAAATTGCTGATACTTCTCAATCCCAATGATTTTTTGTGGGGGGCTAAATTCACTCTTAGAGATCGAACAGTACACAAAGCTATCCCTATCATGAGGGTCTGTGAGCCTCTTGTCTCAGGCAGCAGATGAAGAGGGGCAGCAAAACACACACACACACACACACACACACACACACACACCGCTTTGCCAAGCTCCTTCTGGACCCATCTCCATCCCGCTTTGGAACTGAGCTTCCAACTGATCCGTTTGTCTCTGGAGCAGCAGACACTGCAGCAGGCAGCTGCCATTTTAAACCGCCCCCCCCCCCCAAATGCAATGCTCACTGCGACAGCAACGTTTCAGGCATCCAGTTTGGGGGGACCCTCTGCTGCAGAGCCTGATGCTCCGCGACAGAGCAGGAGTGTGCCTCTGACTTTAAAAAGCTGCTGCCGCCACCACCAGGACCAGGAAAGCTAGGCTCACTAAGTGGCAAGATGGTATGAGTCACTGGTTTCAGGGACACCGGGGGTGGCAGCCTCAGGGCAGTGGCCCACATGGGTGGGCAACCTTTGCTTGCACACTTCAGGCAGAGGCATGACTTGGGCTGAGAGTACCTGAACTTGAGCCGAAGCTCCCATACTCATTGAGATCTGTCTTTCCCCACCATGCCCTGTTTGCCTGTGCCCCTCCTTACCCAGCACCGAGAGGTAGGCTCCCCGAACCACAGAGGGAACACTACTGCTGCGCAGAACAGCTTCACACTCGTAGTAGCCACTGTCACTCAGCGAGGGATTGAGGATGGTCAGGCGCCGGTTGTAGTCACTGATGCCAGCGGACACCGGAATCCCGCCCTTTTTCCAGATGATGTGCAGCTTGATGAGGGGCCTGGTTAGCAGAGAACCCTGTGAGGAGGGACCCCTTTTCAATGGGGCCAGTGTCACTGGACGGCAAAGAGGATGCCAGAGAGCTCTACAACCCGAGGATACCTACCTAGCATCCCCGCTCAAGTGCAAATACAATGAGTGTAAATGCACATTGACCCGGGGGTGGGTGGGAAGAGGAAGCTCTTTTTATAGGTGCAAAGTGTCAGGCTCCCGGTGCTAGTCACTGCTGGTGGAAAGCATCTCTCACTTATAGGGATCACTGGATTCAACTGCACAAGGTGATTGTATTTTCTGTTAAGAGCCCAGGGTGGTGTAGTGGTTACAGCATTGGACTGGGACTTGGGGGATCTGGGTTCTAATCCCCACTCGGCCACGAAGCTCACTGGGTGACTGTGGGCTTGTCACTGGCTCTAAGCCTAACCCACCCAAGAGTGTCATTCTGAGGATAAAATGGAAAGGAGGATCATGTATGCTGCCTTGGGCTCTTTGGAGTAAAGATGGGATATAAATAAATAAATAAATAAATAAATAAATAAATCTAAGTGGCCAAGAAGGACGGGGAGGGCAGGGGAGATGCTGGCAGAGGCCACTTGATAGCCTAAAATGGGTCATTTCCCAGATCATAGCTTTGCACCCATGAATCGGTGCTTCAATCCCCCTTGGGGGTGGGTCAAAGGGACTGGAGCAGAACTTGTGGGCTTGAAACTGGCCATGTGATCCCCTTCTAAGTTCCATAGCTTGCTCTGCCACACAGGCACCCACAACCACAAGACGCCAGCTGCCGAGCATGGCAGCCAGGAAGAGACTTACCTGGCATTGGCGACACACTCCAGGGTCACTTCTGAAGTCCCAGAGACTACACTGGTGTTACGTGGTGGGATAATGATGGTCGGTGCAATGGGGTCAGCTGGGCCACCTACATCTGAGGAGAGAGGGAGTGGTTTTGACTGGTTTATGCACAAGACAGAAACATTCAGTCTGTAGTCTATGCAGGAGGCACGCCGGTTCTTTAAGGACTCCTCACTCTCCTCTGAGCTGTCGAGGAGCCCCGGCTTGTCGGGATCAATGGGGTGGCACTTAGAACGCACAGCAGCCACCTCTTCAGGTTACCTTAAGCACCTTTTTGGATTCAAAATGTTTAAGATGATTCTTCATATTTTAGCCAAGCCTTCCCACTCCTCCTAAACATTTCCTGCATACATGGCTATACCACTGACCAACTTTCTGGAATCGGCCCATTGCTGCAACAGCCTTACAGACTCCCAGCACCCTCTTTGCCCAGACCAGTGTAACGCACCAGCATAGCTACTCTGGTTCTCCCAATCTCTTAGTGCCTCTTACATTAGCTTTCCCCAAGGCCTTGCCCTTTGGATGGCCAAATGGTCAGGAATGATGGGAGTTGCAGTCCAAAACATCTGGAGGTCACCACACTGGGTATGTTTGCCCTACACCCATGACCATTCTCACAAGTCTTCTCTCTCATGTAGCCCCCAGTGGCCCTAGGGTTAACTCATGATTAAGCCCAGGGCTGTGTGTCTGGCCACACTTCAGCAGGTGCAGAGAGAAAAAACAGGATATTATTGGCTGCAGAACCCAGCTTTGAAAGTTCTGGCATGAACAATGACTGGTGAAATCTCAGGTTTTTAATCAACAGGAGATGGGGCTTCAGTGCCATGTATAGCTTCTTGGTTATGTCCAGTAGAAGTAAAATAAGTTTTTACTATGCAACCCCCCAAAAAACACCACCACTACCACCACCACCGAATAAATCATGCTGCTTGAAATGACTATCTGATCCTGCCTTATCAAGACTTAGCTCTCCTTGGCATGAAGTCTGTAGGACCTGCCCTCCCTGGATGCACCAACCCAGTTGTACCAGCAGGCTAAGATTGCTCAGCCGGCAGCAGCCCACGCCGGCAGGCACTTAACAGGGGCCAGAAACAGTGGGTGCTCTGCCTGTCCATTAATTCCTGCTCCTTACCTGGCCACCCACCCACAAGTACCTCGCTGTCTTCTTCCCCCATGAAGTGGCAAGATTGGCAAGGAGTATACAGGAGCAGTGTGTGTGGCTTTCTCCCTGTGACTCTTAAGTTTCCATCACTCCCCACTCAAATCTCCCATAAAGCACAAGAAGGTGTGAGTGGGACCTTGGAGCGGGGGCCCATATCAGACCTTGGTGGATATGGTTTGCTCACACAAAGATGGAGCCCGCCCAAAGCCCTCCTATCAGGTCAACAAAATGGAGGAGCCTTACAAGGTAGGCCTTTAACTTTCCCTACGGAGATTTGAAGCCCTCAGAATTAGTATTAAGAGCCAATGCCCACCTCAACCGTGACATTCTACTGAGCTCTATCACCTGCTACTCATCCCTAGCTGGGCATCAGAGAAGCAGCAACAACAGGATTAGTGCATAAAGCAAAATAATTGCAGAGATAAACCCCTCCCCCCCCCCCATGTGCTGGCTGGGATTGCAAGGTTGCTGATAGAGCTGAATCCACAAAGGCGTGCACTATGGTGTTTATTACACACGGACGTACAGCACTCCAGATTAATGGGGCAAAGCAAGGGGAGGGGAGGGGATATAAAGCCAAGTCTGGCAGACATAAAATAACTGGGAAGTAAACATTCTCCGGAGGGACTGAGGAATCAGAGGGGCAATTCCTGTGGATTTCATGTGTGCTGGGAGGATTGCCTTAGAGCTGCATCCCGCATTGCTTTCCTTGCTGGGAGCGGAGGACGAGCATCCTGGTAGCAGGGAGACTGTCTGGATGGGGGAGCAGGGATGGGGGCCGAAGCCAGTGATGTAATTAGAGCCTCCGAGCTCTTGTAGCTGCGGCCCAAAGTGTCTAAATAAATTCGGAGCCGGCAGAAATGTTTAGTCAGCACCAGCCGGAGCTTCGCCAGAGATTTACTGCAAATTAAATTTGGGCCCGAGCCAGCAGAAGCGACGGAGAAGCCAGATGCAAAGAGATGCCGGCGACAGGCTGAGCTTTAGGGACCTGTTGGTTCTAGGAGAAAAACAAGCAAGACATAAACTACCTCCTGAGCCCATCTCGCATGCAGCTGTGGCTCTTTAGGCTAACGTCACTCTTATTATGTTAGCATCGGGACACCTCGTGACATGTACCTTATTCATTCCCACAGCCCTGCCAAACCGCCCAAGGCTCTTGCAGTCAGGAATGGACCACTGAGGTAGCAAGGAACTCAGGCTGCAATCCTATGCACATTTACCTGGGAGTAAGCCCCAGTGAACACAGTGGCACTTACTTCCAAGTAAACATGCGAAAGATCCCACTGTTTAGTGACTGGCTCAAGGAGGCAGTGGCTCAACCACTTAGAATGATCGCAAGCTGACGCCTTGACCTCTAGATGCCCCCTCCCTTTGGAAGGGAGAAGGTTCTTTGCAAGGAGAACCAGTGTGGTCCAGCAGATGGAGAGCTTGACTTGGATTCATTGGACTCTGGACAAGACACACTCTCAACTGCATCTACAAAAATTAGAACAATTAGAATGATCTACCCCAGAGGGTTAATGGGATGCAAACTCAGCAGAAATCGCAAAGCACTTTGCCAATGAACAAGTGCTATGTTCGTAAAAAAAAAATAGCAGAACGGTGACAGCTTGCCCACTGTTTACTCAAAAGGAAGCCCCACTGAGTTCGGTGGGGCTTATTACCAAGTCTGTGAGCATAGGACTGCAGCCTTAGTAGCAAAAGGCCCAAGCGTTAACTGGGGCTGATTTCAGATGCTCCAAAGGGAGAAGCGTGCAGAGAAACACATGCATGTGCACACACAGTGGTAAATAATTATATGCACATCCCCCACTGGATGCTTCCAACAGATCCTTGGTCCCATAGTGCACTATCCCACTGCTGTTGCAAGTAAGAATCAGCTGGTCCGAGCTGGTGCTTAAGCCTTCCCCGCTGCCCCTGTTGAATTTCTGCCTCCCATGCAGCTGCAAAAGGCACAGAACCCTTGCCAGGAAAGCTATCAACTCTTCATCGGATGGTCTCTCCCACCTCACCCCAAGCGGCACTTACTCTCCACGGTGAGCGTGATGGGTTGGCTGGTTTTATTGTCTCCGTTTTTGTCGTTCACGGCCTGCACGTAGTACCTCCCAGCATCAGGTGCCACTGTCGACAAGATCACAAGAGTGTTCTCCAGCGTGATGGCTCTGAAGGGAAGGAAGCATATGTTTAGAGCTGAGCGTGTCTCCAAGATGCAAGACCATCCCCCTTAAAAGATGTGACTAGAGGGGCCTGCACCCCCACCCATCAAGTTTGGCTCTCCAAGTAGTGATCAGCTTAGGAGTGTTGGCCTCCCCTGTCCCAAGGGTGCAGAACCCCAGGACTAGGGACCAAATCCGGTCTTCCAGAGTTCTCAATCCAGCCTCTCGGGGGTTCCCCAAAGGTCCATGCGCCTTTCCCTGACCACCAATCATTTGGTGGTTTCCTGGCTTTTGTACAGTTTAGGCAGAGAGACATAACCACCATAGCCCTGGCTGTGTTCCTCTGGACTCCCTAGCTATTCCCCTCTATTGGAAGACAGGGCTATTTATGCCATATAGCCTGGTCTTGGACCCCTAAACTGCCCTGCTGCCCTCTGGTTCAGTGGGGAATTTTATCCTGTCACCAGTAGTAAAATAAAATCCAGAGCCTTTCTACACGAGGCATGTGTGCTTGTGACTCCTCACTCACAGCAGCCTGCGGGTGCTTTACACGATGTTGCCATCCTTCAAGGCCTTTCCCGTTCTTTGCAACCATTTTAGTTGGGGGAGGGGGTGTTTCTAATGAGAAAAATCGGGCATTTCTGTGAATGGTGGCACGAAACCCTGGTGTATTTGTGCAATTCCGCTCCACCATAGCGGCAACTGGTGGCTGTGTAATGGAACATATAGAAAAGCAGAGAAAGAAAAAACATGGGGGGGGGGCGGAAAGAAACATGTGTAAAGGAGCATAAGCCTCGGTAAAGTCGTGAGTTAAAAAGCCTCATGTAGAAAAGCCCTCAGCTGCCAGTACATGGAATGGCAGCTGCCAGTACACACACACACACACACACACACACACACACACACACACACGTGACACATGCAGATGACCCCAGAGGAGCAGGCAGCTGCAATCATAAACCAAACATTTGCAATATACTGAAGCTACTTCCACCTCAAATGAAAAGCAATAAAATAAAAATCTTCCCCATTTCCTGTGCCCGCCTCTAAATTATCTCCATGGCTACACGTTCAGAAGGGAGAGCAAGTTGGATGTTCACAGATTAATAGTTTTCTTTTTAAAAGAATGATCTAATCTGCTGGAGATATAAAATAGCTGGGGGAGGGGAAATATATTTTACCAATAAATTTGTGATAAAGGAGCTTTATCTCCTCAAACTGTTTCTGCAAATGGAAAGGCAACCAGTTCACTTCCTGCATAATGGAGGTTACATATTCAATTCTACCACAATATCTCTGAATATGAGAGAAATCTAGTCACTGTGTGTGGTGTTGAACCTATGAGAGCATGGGTATTTTAAAATTATTTTTAAAGCATGGTTGTGTGTTTCTTCTGTGTGTACAAACAGAAGGAGGTTTGGTAGAAGTGGTGTACACTGTGTATGTGTGTGTGTGTGTGCATAAAACCTCCACATGATAAAGGACAAATGCGACTCTAATTAGATGAGATGCCAGGAGATACATGATCAGTCACCCAATAACACTTTTCTTAACTGAAATACAGAGCTTTTCTACATGAGACATTTGTTGTGGGCTTACTCACAGTTTATGGTCCTTTGGAAGATGTGACCCTTTAGTTTCACTTCTGGTTTTTTTAGAGCACGTTCATGTTTTTTGTTTTATTTGGTTTTTTAGAGCAGGTAAAATGGAGTATTATTTGTGAAAGCGAACATATACAGGTGCAATGTAATTGTGATATTCCACTATAGCCCAGCCCCACCTAGAGGTTATATAGCGGTAAAATAGGAAAGGAAAATCTCTTTGTGTAGAGCTCAGATTTCAATTCTGCGACTAAACTGAAAGTTGATACAGTGGATTAACAGCTACATGTAGAAAAGCTCACAGGCACAGGGAAGGTGGTGGTGCAAATCCAAACTGAGCAGCAGTGTGGGAGAGGCGGGTCCTTTGGACTGTTTTTCCAATCACCTCCCTTGCTTTCCTGCTGATGAGAAGGGGAGGTATCAGAAGATAAGGACAAAGCTAACTTGGTCAGCTTCCTATCAGTGTGTTTCAGTGTAGCCATCCAGGTGGCTGGGTAGACATAGCCTTAACTGTAACTGCGGATCAGGAACAGACAATGGGATCACATAGTTCCCTCAGTTCATGTACAAATTTCCCTGCTGTTCTTAAGCAGGATTCATCATTGTTATGATTGCACCAACATTAACCATGGTTAATGGTACTAACTAAGGTGAGCTTGTAACCTAGGATGTTTCTATCCTGACTTTTATCTTCTACCTGTGTAGACAGAAATATTTTTAAATAGACAGGTTTGTGTGGGAGACATTCATATCACTTTGTAATCCCTTCCCACTGCAAACTTCAACTGGGTATATATAGTATACCACATGTGTTACCTGTGTGGACGTATATGTATATAATGTGTGAAATAAAGATGATTGGAAATAAACGGGCTTTTGATACAATTTCAGCTGGTTTGGATTCATTATGGACAAGATAAAGGGATTAAGTTACTCAATGATGGAAATACTGCTTAGTTTGATTTAATTTGTTGTCAGGTCAGATAACTATAAGATTAAGATCTCGGCATTATTAAGATTTCATTGCTGCTGCGATTGTGATAAATAGGTAACAAAAAAGTAAGCAAGCAAGAAAGCAACCTTTGCAATGAACAAAGATCTGCAATAATTAAAAATGAATGCTGGAAAATATCAGTTTTGTGGAGATGAAACTATCTATCTATCTATCTATCTGGTATCCAGTTATTTTTCTCCCATCTATTCTGCCCAAATAAGGTGTTCAGAACAGCTTACAAATTCAACATCAGCACTAATACCATAAAACAACAGACAAAGAATACTATGAATACAGCAAACAGCATCCAAAATCAACGATCAGTTATCAGCATCATAAAAAGTGTGTTCACACAACGTTGACTTCACTTGCAATCTAAATGCATTCAAGGCAGTGGCTAGCTGCATCTCTCCTTTGGCCGGGAATCCCAAAGTTTGGGTGCTGGTACTGAGAAGGTCTGATGACATGTCCCCATCTTCCATACCTTGCTGGGAGTTGAGGTGGCAGGTTACAAATCACACTCTTCCAGGACTGTGATGCAGAGGAACACATGTGCATTTCCCGCGTGCAAACCTCAGGTGTTCAGACATTCAGAGCTATCGAATGTTACATGATCTAGTGGGTCTCTTTTATATTTAGTTCTACTTATCAAGCATGTCCTTAGTTTCCATCTTTGCCTTTTAAAGTTCATCATTTCCCCCCTGTTTAACACACACACACACACACACACACACACACACACACACACACACACGGGTTCTCTAAAGGACTTCTTCCAGAAGCGCACTGGCTGATGAAAGTGCTGCCTCCTTATCAGCGGTGCGGTCTCTTTTTGCTCAGAGCTAAGGTGTCCTTGCCCGCTGAACATACTGATTGCCGAGAAACCATTTTTTACATACAGAACAGCAGCTGGCAGCTTTAACTTGGTCCCTGGGAAGAAGGTGGGGTGTGAATGCATCACTGTATGCCAAATTAGGTGAAGACACAGTCGAAGCTAAAAATTCAGAGCTGTTATCTTGGTGGCAAATGCCAGAACCACAGGCAAACAGGTTTCCTTCCACCACAGTTAGCAGGATTTAAATAACAAGTCAGCTTTTTCTTTGGAAGAGATGTGTGTATGTGTGTGGGGGGGGGGGGGGGAGAGGGAGATGCCTTTAAACAAATTACTCCAGATTTGCACCAGCAATCCCACTTTTAATTGCTTCAAACGCCTTTGTAAGGCGTTTTTATTTTCACAAGAGTTTGGGGAGGGGTGGTTTAAATTGGGGTTGAGGGCTTTTAATGGTTTGAGGGTGAGGGTTTTAATGGAATTGTTGTAATGTGGGTTGAGGGTTTTAATGGAATTGTTTAACGTGTTATTGTAAAGCACCTCGATGCCAGAAATGGTGAGGCGGCGCTATAAAAATGCTTTAAATAAATAAATAAATAAATAAATAATACAATCTGATCCTGCTGCCTGAACTCTAATGTTCAAGCTTAGCAACTACAGTCAAAGTCAATACAAAAATATAGCTATTAATATCATAGATCTATCTCATATAGCTCTGGCGTGGGCTGGTCCATGAAGTTACGAAGAGTTGGAAGCGACTGAACGAATAAACAACAAATCTCATATACACCAGATGAGTCTGAGGCCATGGCTACACCATGGCTATCGTGAGAACTCCCCTCTGTCTACACGTGTTGCACGATGTCCAAGGAGGAACAGGACATCGCGCCCGCCATTTTTTTTTTAAAGGGTAAGCTTTTTTAAAAAAAAATTTAACTTCCCCGCTCACCCCAGCCCAGCCTCAATGGGCACAGAGCTCCTGAGGAGCTCTGTGCCCAGCTCCTCACGGTTACTCAAGGGGAGCCAAAACAAACCATGACAGCAGGCCACACTTTCCGCAATCTCGGGATCATCCCGAGACCACAGGATAACTGCGAAAAAAGGGTAGGGTTATATCCTGGGAAAAGGGAGGGATCATCCCTCCCTGCTCCCGGGATCTCCTGTGCGTCACGTGGACGCACAGGGACAATCCCAGGACAATCTCCGGGATATCGCTCCATCTAGCTATGCCCTGATTTAAATGAAGACCAGAGAACAGGACCTGCAACAATAATCTCAGGCACACATCATAAAAGGGCTGCAGACTGTTTAGAGCTTTAAAAGTCAAGATCACTACCTTAAATTGAGCCTGGAAACAAACTGTTAACCAGTGGAACTGGTGTAGGAAAGGGTTTTGCGATCCAGGCAGGATCTACATTACTGCTTTATAACAGTACTGAAGTGCATTGCGAACCATGACACATTCCATATACCATTTTGAAACTGCTTTCACAGTGTTATATCGTGTTTGGTGTAGATCTGGTCCTAATTTCTAGGCCCCTACCAGCATCCTGGCAACTGCATAAGTGAGGGGAGCTAACTAGCTCCTCCACGCTTGCCAGATACAGCCTGACCTTGGCCACTCCAGTGCAGCTAATGATAATCCACAGGATCCATTATTCAGAAGAGACCCTGGATGCCTTATAACAGCCCTCAGTGCCAGCAGCAACTTAACAAACTAAGCTGACGTTATCCAACCCTAACAAGCCTATCCTTCTTTTCTGATATGAGTATGCATATGGCAGATGCCACACTAGAACACAAGGACTGGAATATGGGTCCGTGTTCCTAGAGCAAGGCAGGTTTTACTGGGATTTTATTGGGAGGCAGATGTTATTGGGATTGGGCCTAAAGCAAGCATGGAAGACAGGTAGGAGACAGGCAAACAGATAGGGCAGGGTGAGAATCCAGAGGAGGTAAAAGACTCCGGTAGAGTCACAGAGGAAGATAAATGAATGAATAAGAAACAAACTCAAGAAAGCAGCATGTAGGATGTGGAGTGAGGGGGATGCGGCTCAAGGCAAGAGACACAAGCGCCAAAGCTTACTGAGCACCATTCTGTGGATTGTGGTCCACGGGTACACTGGAGCATGAAGAGTTGAATGCACCATGGCACACATTTTCCATCAATGTGTACTGGGTGCTGTACCTCTTAACATCAAACCCTTTGAGGGGGTTATGCCTGTGAGCACACAAGCAGAGAGTTGGCTGCCAGTCCCCCCCCCCGAAAAACAATCCTTTGCTGGTGGGGTAATGCTGCACTTCGTTATGAATGTGTCTGCCTGTGTAGGGAAATCTGGCCATTTCCCCCTCTCTTTTCCTGAACGAAGTATCACAACTCTTAAGAAAGAGCAAATGCCATTCCTTACATCTCTCTCTCTCCTCTCTCTCTCTCAAATTCATTTTCTCTATGATAAACAAAGCCATTACTTTATCAAGTCTATCTCCGGATTTTAATGTGATGCATCTGAGACATCTGTTAAACATCCTTAATGTTAGTTTAACAAGGACACATTCAGCTGCATTCCCTCGCACTTTCTCCCATTAAGAGAGGACGTGGCAGGATTCGCTCAGATAAACAGCTCAGCTAATGTGTCTGCCTCATGCCTTTCTACTGGGGCTGAAGGTTGAGGAGAACAGGCTACTGATGCTTTTCTTTTGGATGGGGGGAACTTTCAGCCTCTTCTAAGGATGGATCTCTCCTTAAGGGTGCATGGAAGACACTGACCCTGTTCAGACAACACGCCACACCACGGTGGTTAAGCATTTTGAGCTAAACATTATGGCTTAGCGTGTTGTGTGAGCCATGCCTAACTATGGTGGCTACATAATCCCGGTTTAAACGTGCTCACTAACCTCCAAGAGCTTCTTTGAAATGGAATTGGTCTGAAAGAGGTTCAGTCTCTTCAGTAACCATAATGGCTCTTGGAAGAAGACAACAGCTGGGGAGAGTAATGTAATAAGAAGTAGCAGGGAAAGATACACAGTCAGGAAAGAAAGGAGGCTGGAGAAAATATGGCAATTGTTCTCTCTGATATAGGGTTCAAAAAAGAAAGTGTATATATGTATGGGTGTCTGTGTAAGAACCTCTGTTCTTCTTTTCTACTGTAACTGTGCAAGTTTGCATACATTGTTCTGTAAAGGTTTGTGCACCTTGTTTACGTGGAGGCAGTGGCGGTGGTGGGCGGAAGCGTCTAACAGAAATGTGGGTTCTTTAAGTCATGTGCTACTGGTGGAGCAAAGTCAACCCATTAACAATGCAAACAACAATCTTGGTTCTGGGGCACCATTTAGCTCCATATGAATAGGGGAATGATTGTTTGCTAGCATCCGGAAGCAGAGACTACACATTCAGTTTATTCTAAGACAGGAGGAATCTACGGCTCTGTCTGCCAAGTCAACCGCATCCATCAGATGGGAATCTCCCACGCACAGACACCACTTCTGGATCCACTTTTCAAGGAAGGGCCCCTCTGAACTCTCTTATGAATATTAATCAGCTGTAATTGCTGTGCTATGGTTGACAGAGCCACGACTGCATGGAATTGACGTGCAAGTAGTGCTCTGTGGTGCCTCAGAGGCAGGGTGGGAATTCGGGCCATTAGGCACAGTGGCTCCTGAGGGGGCAGTTAGCTGGCAAGTGTGATGGAATGCAGGCAGCCCTATAGGGAGCCCCATGCAAGGCTCCCCAGATGGAAAGCGGAGGGAGAGCAGGAAAGTTTCTGCAGCAAATAGGGAGACACACATGAACAGAGGATGCTGAGATGAGGAAGGAATTCGTGCTATCTGTCAGATTTTTGTTTAACTAGAGGAAGGCTATGCATTTCTGGCTGCATGGCTGTGTGGTTTTTTAATGCCTATATCTACGGCAGGATGGTGGTAATAATGTATGTATGGGTTTTGCTAGGCGGTTTGGGTGGGGAGTAAGTGCCCCTTTTGCCCTTTTGGATGTGACAATCCTTGCAGGAAGGTGTGTGTGGGGGGGAAAGTGCAACTGAATGTGCTTCTCGTTCCTTGTGCTTTTCCATCTCATCCAAATTTGATCTTATGCACACACACATACAGCCTTCTAGGGCTGTACAAAGCCAAACCCACAGAGAAGTAAGTATTTGGGATGGAGAAGGATTGTTCCTTGTCATCCTTAAGTGCAAAAGAAAGCAAAAGAGAGATTCCAACTCGTAGGAATTGGGGGTGAATCTTTTCCACCATTGTGGATATTGACTTCTTAATAGATGGTTTTCTGGAGCTAAGGAGGTCATGCCACACCTTCTGAAAGACCCACAGGAGGAACAACTTCAGGACCAATCCTTCAGGCATGCAGGTGCAAAGGCTTACGTTGTGGTATATGATGGCATTCCCCAACTGATGCCCTCCATGTTCTGAATTACAAATCCCATTGGCCGTGTTGGCTTGGAATGATGGGAGTTCTAGTGCAACACATCTGGAGTCCACTGGGCTTGGAAAGACTGATATGGGATGCTTCACCAGGAGCAACACCGTCTGTAACTCTTGTGGTTCTTGTAATGGCAATTTTTACTCACATGCGGCTGCTGGGAGGGATTTTGCGCCCATCACGGAACCATGTGACCTGTGGGCGAGGGAAGCTGGCAATGCGGGGAGCGTGGATGACGGCAGCTTCTCCATGCGAGACGCTCTGCTGCTTCTCACTTCCTTCAAAGCTTCCCATGTCTGGAAAACAACAACAACATTAGCTACAAGGCCAGAGAAACCAAAGACTTGCTATGTTCAGACAGTGACTATAGAGGAGGCTCAGATAAGTTCTGGCTCTCAAAATCAGCCTTAAAATACGCACGCACGCACGCACACACACACACACACACACACGGTATGTGTTTCGGCAGAGGAGCTAACAGATTAGAAATGATGAGAAAAGGCAATTGATCTCCAAGCTCTTTAGATACTTTTATCCTAGCATTCACTTGTGCATGTTTTGATGCTTGTCCTTCTAGTGCTTCTATCTGAACACAGTCCAGAGCTTTGTTCTCTTCCTGTCCATATCCAGACTTTCAGCACAAGCAGGCTAGTATAGCTATGGGAATTGGACAGTGAAAGAGGCCCAAAGAGAACTTACAAGCCACAAGGAAAGGTATAAGAAAAGGTAGCCAGCTCCTACGAGCTGAAGAGGGAGAGATCTTAATGGAGGCCTGCACAATTTGTGGTCCACTATTCTGAATGTGTGGTAGCTTTGCCAAGGCCTGTTTTTATTTTATTTCCGCCCTTAGCATGCAACTGTAGTGATGGTGGGAGGGGCTGCCAAGTATCCCGCAGACCACAATGCAGTGATGGTGAGCTAAATTTGGCTTGGTGGGCCACAGGGTTTTTTGGCATACCCAATGGGGCTCACTCCCAGGCGTGTGTACATAGGATTCTACTGTTAATGTTTTGCTTTGACTTGATTGCAGGATTTCTGTTTTGTTTACAGCTGGGGAAAAGCCTCAAAGCACCTCGTCACCATGTCACCTGGAAATCTGACAGATTTTCTCAGCCTTGATTTGATTCCGTTGCAAGTTGCTTCATGCAGTATTTTGGTTTGGGCAATGGATTGCTAAGTGCAAAACACGCATGCAATGCGTTAGTTATGAAACGGTACCTGTCTGTAAAAATTGCAGCTTTCTCCTTGTAAAATATATGAGAGAAAGGACTTGGCCCATTCTCAGCCATTGCTTGTGTGTCCTTTGAAAGGTGGCAATTTATATATGTGACTGAGCACCTTTCGCCGCTAATATGATACACATGCATTTTGAACTTGGAAATCAGTTCCCTGAGAACAAGTGAATCACATGAGGTGGTTGTTGAGTTACAGGGTGGGTGGGGAATGTGCTTTCCCCCAAACAGGACCACTTTTGAGTGCAGTTATTCTGGGCATGTACAGATTCTTTATGACACAGACGACACAAATGAATGTTTCATGTGCTTTACATTGGCAATGACCTGTGGTAGAAATGTACACACAATGCCTTGTTCTCCCACACTCAGTACACTTTCCTATGCTGTGCTTTCATCTGTGCACCATCCCCTCATACACCCACATTCATGACCCTCCATGAATCCCTCAAACGCTCACACATCTTGCCTTCGGAGAGGCCTTTCCCCTCGGCACACACATTCTGACCAGCCACCTTGATGCTGCTGGGATGGAGGTCAGTGCCTCCTCATGGTGCAGCTGTTTGCGGGTGGGAAATTTATAGCACCTTTAATAATAATAGTACTAATGACAAAATGGGGGTGTGTGGGGAGGCATTTTATTGACTTGCTTTAATTGCTGTAATTAAAAACGTGTAAAGAATCTCTTTTTAACGACTTGGCCATTAGCGCTAGCACAGCTGCCTGATTAATTTCCCATTAGCTGCCTGATTTGCCACCAACCTTTGGAGGAGGGGGCTGCTTTGAGGAGGCGGGGGAAGAAGGTGATGATGATGGAGTGAAATGGGGGCGTTCAGATCTTAAGGTGTGATAGCACAGACAATCGGTTCAACGCAGAGGTAAAATCTACGCCTGGCTTGGTGCCTGGCACAGTACACATTGGCACTAGTTGCTTATGGTTGAGGGTTTCTTCAGTGTTTAGAATATCTTCATCCTGTACATGCAGAATGATTTACAAATGTAAAGTTAGGGGTTGCTCATACATCTCCTTTTTCCAATTTTTGATGGTGATTATTTCCTTTTCCCAATTTTTGGCGGTTATTTTTCTTCCTGACAGAAAGGCAGAGAGTCCTGAAAGTCAGTATACTAAATCTTGTGCTTTCACAGCCCTCTTTCTGTCTGTAAGCAACAAGGTGCTCTTTCTTCCCACCCCTTACCAAGATGTTTGAGTGGCTGCCTGGATTTTAATTTTCTCTCACTGCTTCAGCACATAGATCTTCATTCCCAAGAATGCTGATGGGGCACCAAGTCCATTTAGGATGATTCCTGATGGAAAACACTTCTAACAAGGAGCGGCAGGGCAGGGGCTTTGCTTAAGTCCCCATCATTGGAGATGTAGGCCCCAGGGCTTCCCACGCCTGTAATTTCCTTCTGAATCTTACAGGTCCCTTAAAAAACAAAACCTGTGAGAGTTATGGGCATTTTAGTCTTTCTTCAAGCAACTCCTAGCTCTCGTAACTGTAGAGAAATAACTAAGTATACAAAAGAGAGCCACTGCCACAATACAGAAATTGGTTCTAGTCCAGTTTTAGTAGTGACTCACAATGGTGGAAGAATACATCATTAGAAAATGGCAGATGTTAGCTCTTGAGCCTCTTCACAGTGGAGCCAGTTAGTGGATGTCAAATCCTATATTATTATTATTATTTAATTTTCTTTCCTTTAAAAACAAAACAAAACACAGGAACCTCAAGTTATCTTTGAAATGACTCTTGGATTATTGGAAGCCTGACGGATGATCTTGAATCTTTAAAAATGGAAACTTCTTCAGTTGCAGGCCAAGGATGCAGCAGGGAGGCATCAAAGCCAGAAAAAAGGGAAGAGGAGAGGGACAGAGCAAAGGCAGGAAGGAGGGCAGAGAAGAGCAGCTGTTGTGGTCCAGCGTTGAGACCAACAGTGGAACAGCAAAAGCACTGCTTTCATCAGCCTGGAAGCTCTCTCACTTCTGATCCCCTATTAGCACATGGCCCTCCTCAGAAGCATCTCTTTTATTAGGAATAATTGCATGGCATCTGCCTTTCCAGGGTGGCACGTTTATATTCTGTGTAGCTGAGCACCCGTCCATGACAGCACAGAAAGCCTCAGAGGCACCTATCAACCTTGCCTTAAGCTTGAATTAACATCCCCCTTTCCCCAGCTCCTGCTGTTGCCTTCCTTTGCCTGGTGGTCGCTGCTCCTTCCTTGGCTTTCTTCTCCTGCTCTTGGCTCAGCAAGTCTTCCTCTTCTTCTCCGGGCTTTTGAAGTCCTCACAGCGTGCTCTGATCTAACATGCAGAATTCGTCAGCCTCAGCCTTCTCCTGAATGGGCTCTGCTTCCCATACGGCCCTGATGTTATTAGCCTTGAAGACCCCAGGCAGGCCTGGCCCAAGAAATGTTGGTGCCTGAGGTGGAGCAGCAAATGTCACTTCTCCTCCTGTCCACCCCACCACAAGTCAAGGAACATAGTGTACTCAAGACCAGCTAAGTCGTTTTGGCACCTTGAGCAGAAAGTCCCACAAACACCTCTCCCTGCTTGTGCTGGCAGTAAAAATGCAAGAACAACAACAGCAACCATAATGATAACAACAATAATATTATTAATAATAAATAATTCACTGCCCTTTCATGACAGGTATAACCAGCCACTTCCCTCTCAGGTGTCACGTTCATGACACCAAAGGCAGCCACCTCCCTCTCAATAATGGCAGGGCTGGCCCTGACCCCAGGAAATCTCAGAAGAGAAACAAGCTGGGCAATTAGAAGAATTAAGGACTGTTTGCCAGTGACAGAAAGTTCCTCCTAGCTGGTCATTGCACTGCAATGGAAAAGTGTCTGAAGAAAATAGAACTGTATAGCTGAAGGGTCTCTGGAGAGATGGTCTCCAGGGTAACAGAATGCTGCTGAACAAAGGGGTCATAGGGCTGAAGCACAAAGGGGTTATAGGCCAAAGCATAATACATTGTAGAGCAGGACTGGAAGGAGATAAATTGTGATCTACTGATGAATCAGTGGCCAGCTTCTGCTGTACCAGTTAACGCCTGCTTGTCATCAGAATTCTTGCAAAGAATGCTAAACCAGGTAGACCTACTCTTGGGCAGGATCTACACTACTGCTTTAAAGCGCTTTATAACAGTTTTGACAACTGTTGGGGCCCAGGACACACTGCATATACAGTTGTCAAAACTGTTATAAAGTTAGGGTGACCATATTTGGGAAACCAAAAAAGAGGACACCTAGTGTGTGTGTGGGGAAGCAGCTTTCTGAGTCCTGCAGAAAGTACGTTATTCCCCCGCCACCTTAAAGAACCCGATTGGAGTGGAGGAGGGGAAAGGATTTCATTCTGCACCACCACCATCCACTCCAATTGGGGCCTTTTCTATAATGTCCACGAATGACCCACTTTCCACTTTAAGACCTCAATTGGAGCTCGGGGTGGGGGAATGATGTGCCTCAAGAAAGCATGTCATTCCCTCCTGCCATGCTAATGGCAGCCTTAAAGAGGAAGGTGTGTCATTCCAGGACATTATTGAAAATTATAGAAAATCCCCCCTGACACCATGGAAAGAACAAAAACCAGGACAAATCCGGGGAAATCCTGATAGTTGGTCATCCTATATAAAGTGCTTTAAAGCAGTAGTGTAGATCTGGCCTTGGTCTGATCCAACCAGGGCCATCTTAGACCTTAAAGCAGGTATGCATATTGAGGATGACTGAACACAGATTAAATACGCCTTCACTGTTGAGATCCAAAGTATGCAGTCTTGATTTGTAAAATTAAAACACAAGGGGAGCCATGGGTGTGTGTGTGTGTTTCTATTAACAACAACAACAAACCTACCGAGTAGACCACATCAGCCCACCACAGTAGAAGAAAATCCATATGCACACCTAATCCTGTGGATATCCCTCCCCTCAAACAATCAGCTCTAGTACATCCCAGACCCCTTGATCAAATCCCAGGGCAAGTTTTCCAGTGCAGCCAAGCTCGGCATGGGTGCTTCCAGATGAGGCTTTCATTGCGCCATTGCCCTGCCTCATTCGTGGAATTTTACAGGGGTCCAGATGTCACCGTCTTCCCCTTGTGACCCTGCTGTGTTTTCACACCGCTGCTTCCATCCTTTTTCTTTCCATACAAGATCCATCAGGGAGACAAAGACTGAATCGCTGCACAATGTCTTTTGATTGGATGCGCCAGGAGCCCTCTGTCTGGAAGCACCCCTAATCTGGTCTAGGAAGACACATCCGATAAGCTTTACAAGCACTCCGGTGTCCCAAGGTATTGCTCTCTCCTCCTCCCACCCCTACAGAACAGCTTTCCCCCAGACACAGAGGCCCACAGCTGTGACGAAGCACGAGGCTCCCCAGCTAAGTGCTGCGGGAAAGAGCCAGCCAACTGATCCAGATTCTGCTGCCAGCTGAAGATTTGTCATCTACGTCCCGGCCTTTCCCCCTGCATGTCGGAGAGACCGGAGCTGATTTATATGGGCAGCTTGTCCCTGTGTCAGGCAATGGGGCTGTAATTGTTATAAACGTTGTTTGCTTTCCCTGCCTTCCAGAGGGTGCTGCAGAGGAGAAGAGCTTGCTTTTGTTAAGAGCCATCTTAGGGATTTAACACTTCAGGAAAACAGCCTCCCAGCTCGGCTTCACAGGCAGTTCTGTTAATGTACCTCAGTGCTGACCTGTGGAATCTGCTGCTCCTTGCCTCCTGGGGCTACCTTAGAATTTGGGAGGCCTTATAATCATAGAATCATAGAATAGCAGAGTTGGAAGGGGCCTACAAGGCCATCGAGTCCAACCCCCTGCTCAATGCAGGAATCCACCCTAAAGCATTCCTGACAGATGCTTGTCCAGCTGCCTCTTGAAGGCCTCTAGTGTGGGAGAGCCCACAACCTCACCAGGCAACTGATTCCATTGTCGTACTGCTCTAACAGTCAGGACGTTTTTCCTGATGTCCAGCTGGAATCTGGCTTCCTTTAACTTGAGCCCGTTATTCTGTGTCCTGCACTCTGGAAGGATCGAGAAGAGATCCTGGCCCTCCTCTGTGTGACAACCTTTTAAGTATTTGAAGAGTGCTATCATGTCTCCCCTCAATCTTCTCTTCTCCAGGCTAAACATGCCCAGTTCTTTCAGTCTCTCTTCATAGGGCTTTGTTTCCAGACCCCTGATCATCCTGGTTGCCCTCCTCTGAACACGCTCCAGCTTCTCTGCATCCTTCTTGAATTGTGGAGTCCAGAACTGGACGCAATACTCTAGATGAGGCCTAACCAGGGCCGAATAGAGAGGAACCAGTACCTCACACAATTTGGAAGCTATACTTCTATTAATGCAGCCCAAAATAGCATTTGCCTTTCTTGCAGCCATATTGCACTGTTGGCTCATATTCAGCTTGCGATCTACAACAATTCCAAGATCCTTCTCGTTTGTAGTATTGCTGAGCCAAGTATCCCCCATCTTGTAACTGTGCCTTTGGTTTCTATTTCCTAAATGTAGAACTTGGCATTTATCCCTATTAAATTTCATCCTGTTGTTTTCAGCCCAGCACTCCAGCCTATCAAGATCACTTTGAAGTTTGTTTCTGTCTTCCAGGGTATTAGCTATCCCACCGAATTTTGTGTCATCATGAGCCCCCTTCATGAGCCCCCACCCCCAGGCCAGCCTCCAAATCTTCCAGTGCTCCTGAAGCCTGCCCAGCTTTCTTCTTGCAGCGACACTCCAAGGCTCAGAAGATCAAGCTGCCACATGAAAGCGGAAAGCTCCTGGTTCCGCTTGCCATAGGAGTCTTGCAAAGAGGGACGAAGCAAAATCCGAAACAGGTTCAAAAACAAAAGCAACAAATACAGAAGAAGGGACATTTCAATGTGATCTCTCGGTTTGGAGGGAAGGGGCACTGCTCCTGAGGCTTGAGGTTCTGTGATTTGGCAGAGCTACAAAAGATCCACTTACTGTTGTCAAAGGATTAATAAAGTGTGATAAAACTGGAAGGTGACTTCTCATACAGAGAGCATGGTTACAGAATCCCCTTTCATTATTGCTCTATCAAAAATTCTACAGCTGGCTGAGTGGTGTCCTTTACAAAAGTCCTCTAATCTTGATCTGAAGGTGAAAGATGCCCTGGATTAGCAATGTTCTGTCCCTCCGGTTCATCACTCACACTGTTAAGAGACTTGTGCCTTTCTTTTAATTTGCATTTCTCTACTTTCACCTTCCAGCTGTTGATTCCAATTCCATTTTGCACTCTTCAACTGAAGAGCCCTTTAGCACCCAATAATTTCTCACCTAACATTTTGCTCACCAAGGGCCATCTAGAGCTTGCTATCGGATGACCTTGACTGCTTGTCCCATTAGTTCACAAGGATACATTGCAACTGAAACGTGTGTGTGTGTGTGTGTGTGTGTGTGTGTGTGTGTGTGTGTGTGTGAGAGAGAGAGAGAGAGAGAGAGAGAGAGAGAGAGATAATAAGTAAAGATGGGGAGGAGGCCATAACCCCGCCTACCTACCCTACCCACGAAACAAGCATTTCCTAGTTATGCAAGGGAAAAATGAGTAATACGGACAAATTTAGAAATGCAGGAGAGGAGGTGCTCTGAGTGGGAGAGGGAGCCAAAGGGCATTATCACTACTTACTTACTTACTTACTTACTTACTTACTTACTTACTGTATTTCTATACCACCCAAAGGCTAAAACTTCCTGAGCACAAAATGATAAAAATGATAAAATCCACAAATATGATGAAATGTAAAGTAAACTCTAATATAAATTTAAACAGCCACAGAATAATTGGAGTTTCAACCATTCCCCCCCCCCCCCGCCGCCATGTTACCTTAGGGACTATATCTAAGAGGACAATCCTATGCTGTTTTGGGAATGCTGGGAGTTGTGAGACCCTTTTCTGTTTAAACATGCATCGGTCTGCACCCTAAATCTACTTCTAGCCCACCTTTAATGGTTCAGTGAGAAGGCAGATGGGATGTCTTAGCACCCTTGTGAAACTACCATGGCTACCTTTCCTCGGGCACAATCATGATAGTAAACTGGTATAAAGCTGCTGTGCTGAAATGTCCAAGTGGTTCAAGAATTTTGGGTGGGATGAGCATTTGCAAGTGGCCCCTTCTTGTGCCCTATTGCTCACTTGCAATATAAGGGACACTATTGTTTCTTACACTTCTCTCTGGACTTACGCTCTGCATCGAAATGCATGCTTCTTTCCCCATGTCCATCTCCTGTGTAGGCTTCCAGATGTGTGTTTTCCTGTGTCTGTTATGAACATAGAAAGCTTCCACACACCAGGTGAAGCCGTCGATCCATCTAGCCGAGTATTTTCTTCAGTGACTGGTCATAGAGTTCCCAGGTTGCAGATAGACTTTTACATCAACTGCTACCTAAACTTTTTATCTAGAAATGCCAGGGACCAAATCTGGGGCCTTTTGCATGCAAAGCACATGCTCTACCATTCAACTATGGGTCCTGTTAGTTATGGTGACCATATGAAAAGGAGGACAGGGCTCGTGTATCTTTAACAGTTGTATAGAAAAGGGAATTTCAGCAGGTGTCATTTGTATGCATGTAGCACCTGGCGAAATCTCCTCCATCACCACAGTTAAAGCTGCAGGAGCCCTGCCCTCTTTTGTATCTGGTCAAGAGGGCAGGGCTCCTGCAGCTTTAACTGTGGTGTTGAAGAGGGAATTTCACCAGGTGCTGGATGCATACAAATGTTGTTGTTGTTTATTCGTTCAGTCGCTTCCGACTCTTCAGCATACAAATGACACCTGCTGAAATCCCCTTCTCTATACAACGGTTAAAAATTCACAACCCCTGTCCTCCTTTTCATATGGTCACCCTACTTTTAGTGATTTGTTACACATGTTTGCACGTTACACAAGACTTCAGTTTTGCACCTCTCTCCCTGAGGGCCATTGATAATGCACACCACACTTTGAAAGGCCTTTTTAATCTCCACATCTTCCTCATCACATTTTGCTCCCTTTTAGCAATGGCCCAATCTATTCTTTGAGACAACACTTTCCTGACCTATGACACACGTTCTAGATAGTTCCCCTGTAGAGAAGCACTTACATGCCACCTGCACTTCAGTCTGCCGTTGCAGCAGGGCTCCCATGCGATTGCGCACGATGCAGCGGTAGAAGCCGGCATGCGTTCGGTCCAGGGAGGTGATCATGTACCTTGAGAAAGAGAGAAGGACACACAAGCAAAAGGAAGTGAGATGACTAAATAGATCAATGCAGTAAACAATCAATGAGATACACAGCCCGGGCAACTGTAATCTCGTACATCTCCTGATAGGCTAAAGTGAATTACTGTTGTCTGCACGGTGGCGACATGACTTACATCAACACAAGCTTTCAGTATTTACTTTCCTGGCTGATTAAGTGGTGGCGTTTATACTCCATTGCTTGGACCAAAATAACTAAAATAAACATAATTTTAAAATTGGCTGCTGGAACATAACATTCAGAGAAGGGTCAAGCAGAGCAGCAGGTGAGAGACGTTGGCAGCAAATGATCTTACAACAAAGAGAGCTTGGCCTTTAGGATATTTGACACGTTCACGAGGAATGCTATTGGCTTCCATTCCCACAGGCGCATCCCAATAAAAGGAGATGGCTGTATGTTGGTTAGGTATCTGCTTGGACTGGAACATGTTCCTTCTGTTCCAGCTCTATAGTTGTGTGGTTTTTATATTTTAAACGCTTCTGGGAGGGAAACGGACTACTCTGCTGTGGATGCAATGAACTAGCAATGCAGGTATTTGGAGGAAGGCAGGCATGAGGCTGGGAATCATTGCTCCAAGGATGGGTGCCACCTGGCCATGCAGGATTGGGCTGACATGAATTCAGGGATGGTATCAGGGTCACCAAGTCTGGGAGTAGTAGAGCTTCCTGTGGGGAAGAAAGCATTCCTTCTGTAGCAACCTTAAACTCTGATGGTCAGTACTGACACAGTGCTCCTTAAAGCATAGGCACACTGTTTCATCTGGGTGAGGTAGTTCCTTGCCAATGCCCAGTTATATCAGGCAATTAGTATGCTGCTGCATTTTTAAATTTCAGAATCCAAATTTCAGAAGGGCCAGCTGCTTGTTCTCCAATTCTCTGTAGTATATCAGTGCTGGTATATCCTGTGTGCCCAAGCATCCTTTCTCTCATCACAGTACCATGAACTTTGCAGGTATTCTCCTCCGCTTCCAGCCAAATTAAGAGAAGATGGAGCTTTGAAATGAAAAATAGAATCTCTTAGGCAAGTAACGAGAGCTGCCACCATGTCGCTTTCTTTGGAGGGATGGAAGGGATGCTGTGTGGATAGGTACATGGTTCAAATTGCCAGTCGCAGCATTTTCTAGCAGATGTTGAACTCCTAACTCCTACTTTCACACTCTGGGCTTCAAAGGAAGCACATCTCTGCTCTGTATCATTGTAGGAGAAATAATTTATGGATAATAAACCTAATTAAGCAGACCTCCCGTTATCTTCACAGGCTTGTACTTCCTGGCCATATCTGGGTCCATAGAGATGTGGCTTTCTGATGCTGAGAAGGAGCATCGCTCAATACAGTTGCTTTATAAATAGATGCTCATACACTATATTTTAAATATTTATTGTCACCAAGAAAGTGTATTCAAGACAATTAGGGTGCAATCCTATCCAGATGCCTGTCAGCCTATGAACTCATCTAGCGAAAATGGGGCATGGAGGCTAATGGGCATCCTATGCAGGGCGGGATGAGCATGGAGGTGACGTTGCCTCTGCACTCCTCTCACCCTGCATTTTTGCTAGATGGGCGATTTTGCCTGTGCAGCTGGGGCTCTGTGGAGTCGGAGTGAAGGTAACTGGAGCGCCCAGAAAATTCTTCGTAATCCACCCACCCCAGTCTCCTCCCCGCCCCTCCAGAGAACCGCCCCCTTTCCTCTCATCGATGAGCTTGTGTTTGTGAGTTTGTAGAGGCAGCTGGTATGGTCCTCTCGGGGCACTGAGCTCGGAATCCTGGGTCCAAGGTCGGAGCAGTGTCTCCAGCCTCGGTTCGAAGAATCCAAAGTATCCTATGGACCCCCCCCCCCCCAGACTCTGTCTAAAAGCCATAGGATTGCTCTCCCCTAGAAAGATATAGATAGATAGATAGATAGATAGATAGATAGATGACAAAGAAAACAATAGGAAAAGAAAACAAGACAATGCACAATGCATATATTACCAATAAAACTTTCTGACAGAAGAGATTACTCCTTGCCAGAAACAACCCCACCCTTTACTTTTATAGTGTTATACTTAAGCATGATATGTGACGTGATTCCTTACTATACTCTGGTTGGCCACAGTACTCTTTTAATTCCACTTCATATTTATTTGTAATTGATTATGTTTTGTTTTTACCTGTACGTTCTACAGAGATTCCCCAACTTGTCCTTTGTGGTCTTGACCTGTTTGTGGCATGAACGTTATTGAGCAAGACCATTTCTCATAATGTTCTCTTTTCCCCAGGTCAAGGTTCCTGCCATTTAGGTCAAAAGCAAACTTTGGTTCAGCCAGCCATTTTAACTATGCTTCTTTAATATGCCGGAAATGACCATTGCCTTAAATTTCCTACATTATGAACACCACAAAATGTCAACATGAAGCAAATCAGAGCAACCACAAGTCCAAAGCTCTTGTGGTCACATTATTTCAGGCCTTGAGGCATTCATATTCCTTGGCCCTGCTTGTACTAAGCAAGAGAATGGGAACTAGCCAAAGGTTTAGAGAAGGGAACGTCCCTATCGACAACTCCAAGAGATTCACTGCGGTCCTCTCTCCCAGCCGTTCTATTCCCCATTGCCAGCAGTTCAAAATATGGCGAACTATACAAAACTTCCACTATTTTGTAAGGACTGTACATCATCGCATTCCCCCTTCCGACCTTCTCTGGCTGTGCAAAATACGCATGGGCCTTTGTGAAGTGCCATCAGCATAGCTGTAACAGCATGCCATGGAGAAAATGAATTGATCTCCAAATAGGTCTGAAGAACACTTCCCAATGGTGGTACTTAAAGAGGCCACACCATTGAGAAAAGTTGCTATAATATGTGGGTTTTCTACTCACACAGGTGGACGAGGCATGGTTGAGGACATGGAGTGGAAGAGTCTGGGGAATTTAATAAGAAAAGTTCATAGATAAATTGAGGAACAGGTGGTTTGAAGAAGGACAATGGTGAGACAATGTGGAGAAGCTTAAGGGGGGTGATTGGAAAACTCTTTCCTTCAGACTACAGATCCAATGTAGCTATCTGGAAGGAGAGAACTAATCTCAGGCCTTCATTTATGAAGTTTCTTTGTTGCAATGAGAGAAACCAGAAGATGGAAACTCAGAGGAAATAAGTAAAGGAATCCAGACTGCTTCCAGCCCCCACACCCTTAAATTTAATCAAGTGCTAAAAAATGCCGGAGGCTCCTTTGATACGAGTTTGTTTGTTCTTTCCAATACACATTTTAAATTAAACTTTAATAATGAGAGGCGATCATCTAATGGCTGCCTCGAAGACTAGAGGCAATCTTCTCCCCCAATGTGCACACGCTGCTATTCGCCCGCAGCATGCAGGGAAAAAATGTATCTCTACCTGTGGATAAAGAAGGCCAGGGACTCTTGGCCGACAGAGCTGCAGTCCTGATGCTGGCACAGTGGCTGTCCACGTAGCAATTGCGAGCTGGGAGACTTTGAAATACAGAGGATGAGAGGGATGTTGCTTCAAGGCACCAAGGTGACACCAGCATTTTAGGTTGCTAAGGCCAGTAGTGCACAAGAGGCAAGGGCAGCTGCTCTGTCTCTCCAGAAGTACTCTGTTGCTTGACAACACATGAAAAACCTCTTAGCCCAGCAGAGGGCAAAGGCTCATTTAAAGTCCTTGGGCACGTACACTTTCTGGCCATCCCATTGTTTTCGCCCCAATTGGGATATGCCCAAAGTTATATGGGGAGTCCAGTGTAGAAGAAGTGACTTGTCTTAGATCTTCCATGAGGCCCCCTGTTCTACCAGCCTTGGGCTAATATGTACATAAACAGTATGCAAGGGTCTATCATGTTTTCTTATTCATTGCCAAGGACATGGAATAACCGTGCCTAATCTAAAGAGCAGTGAAGGAGAAATGGATGCAACTGTGGGGAAGTTAAACAGGGAATATGCATAGTGGGCAGAATAGAATAGAAGCAAGCTAGCTATGGTGGAAGTGATAATGATATGATTAGAGTGAGATGTCATTACACCAGTTAAAAGAGGATTCGTGTTCATTGGTGAGGGAGAGTCAACACTCTGTGGCTGAGGTTTGAGGCTCTGGAAGAGGTTTGAGGCTGAGGTTTGAGGCTCTGGAGAGCTTCGGCTATTGGGCAGTATAAAAATGTAATAAATAAATAAATAAATAAATAATATTTATTTTATTTATTATTGCATTTATATCCTCCCTTTTTTCCTCCAAGGAACCCAAGGCAGCAAACATAAGCTTCCTCCTCTCCATTTTATCCTCACAATAACAACCCTATGAGGTAGGTTGGGGTGAGAGTCTGTGACTGGCCCAAAGTCACCCAGTGGATTTCCATGGTTGAGTGGGGACTAGAACTCGGATCTCCTGACTCTCAGTCCAACACTTTAGCCATACAACACACTGGCTGCTGCAGGAAGAATGCTTCTCACTGAAAATTGCTGAAGGAGAGGGTTTATGTATGATTGGTTTTTTGTAAGGAAGGCCCTGCTTCTGCCATGGTCCACTGATGATTCTCAGCTAGGGATGGGAGAACCAGGAACATTTGAGCTTGCTGAAATCCTCCAAACTTCAGTTTGAAGCTCAGTTTGTCTCACTCTTGTAAGCTTGCGGTTCATTCGAGCAGGAAATGTGTGCACTTTTCCTCCATTGCCTAAAGCATGAAAATACACACTTTTTGATAACTGCCCATTTCAAAATGCACATTTAAAACGCACACACATTTTCTCAAGTTCCAAGTTTGGGGGAAAATGTCCTCCAGTTCAGGTTTGCGCTCAGGACTGGGAATGGAACAAGTTTGGATGTTTTGCAAACTGAAATGAAATTCTCACTAGTCTCAGCCTCAATTCACACCTTTTATTGTTTCTCTTGCAGTGGAATTCTATCTGTATTTGCATGAGAGTAAATCTCATTCAATACCACTTGGGCTTGCTTTCAAGTAAACATGCACTGGATGTCTTTATTAGTCTGGATGCTCCCCTACAGTACTATCAATGCCTTCATCCAGTAACTTCCTCTGGACTTTGCTTATCACACAAGAGTTTGACCATGACCTTCAACTCATTCCAAACCTACTTTCCTTTTCCCAGGCTAATTCCTGGGAACGTTTAATTCTGGCCAGCCTATTAAAGACAGCTGTAATTCCTAGTGGTGGTGCTCCAGCTCCATGATTGCTTTAGGTGAAGGTTGCAAGTACCAGCAAAACTCAGACCTGTCTGAATACTCCATGTAATATCTGATAAAATTCAAAGTCAAACCGTGAGGATGCTGGCAGAGGAAATAAGGGCTGTCCTGGCTTGTCAGGGCCATGGGCCAACTCTTGTTCTCTCTCTCTGTCCTCCTCTGCTCTTGTATCTGTGAAAACCAATTGGTCAGAAAGCCAGGCTGCATTCACCCGACGGCTGCAAAAACCACATCCAAACTTTAATCTGCTGAGTATACAGACAGGCAGATCAGATATGAGGATGGGGAGTCACTGATGTGATGCCATCATCACAGTCCCAACACCAGCATTACGGGCTTGACAGGTGATTGAGAATTGTGTTTACTCCAATCCAACGCTGCGCTCTATTCAACCCTGTACCGGAACGGCAAAGTTCTGTGATTCCACCACAAGGGTAAATATCTCAATTGAACCTCTAGGTGGCAGTACAGGATCTCCGACTCTAAAGCCACCAATCAGGTTAAATTAGGTCGATGGCCATAGGAGTTTTCATAGGGAGTTTGTATCACTCAGCCTCTTTTCTGAAGGCCTTAATGTTGGTCCCTTATTGATAGACTGAAAGGGCAATGAAAGAGTTTAAGGAAGGCATGCCAGATACTATCAGCCTCCCTTTCTCGATACCAGTGGGGGGAACCACAGAATTCATCTGTGATTAGCATAAATGTGCTGGGATATCAATTGGCAGGGGCCATCATTCTGGGCCACCTTTGGGCTCTATGTCAATGAAGCAGATCCCCAAAAGATGTCACTGATGCCTAGAAGTGGGATTTAGCTTGATGGCTTGTAATGAGGCAAATCTAAACTCTATAATAGGGTCTTTCAAACTTTGATTTATAAAGCTTCCTTAAGCCATAAAAAGAAAAGAAAGAACTATTTAAAAAGCCAGCCAGCCTTGTTGCCAGCACTCCCTTTCGCAACTTGGGCAAAAGCGGAGGAAAAGGAAGGAGTGAAATTATTAAGAAAGGTCTGCCCCATGTGAATTCAGGTGTGCATAGTGCATTGTGGTTCTTTGGGCTTACTGTGGCATTCTGACATTGGGGATGAATGAAGCTCCTTGACTAGGGTGACCATATGGAAAGGAGGACCGGGCTCCTGTATCTTTAACAGTTGTATTGAAAAGGAAATTTCAGCAGGTGTCATTTGTATATATGGAGAACCTGGTGAAATTTCCTCTTCATCACAACGGTTAAAGCTGCAGGTGCCCTGCCCTCTTTTGAATCTGGTCACTCTAGTATAGCTCCTGCAGTTTTAACTGTTGTGATGAAGAGGGAACTTCACCAGGTTCTCCATATTTACACATGCCAGCTGCTGAAATTCCCTTTTCTATGCAACTGTTAAAGGTACAGGAGCCCTGTCCTCCTTTTCATATGGTCACCCTATCCTTGACATCATAGGAAAAGTGAAGATGTGGGATGTTAATGGCAGTCACAAGGAGTTCTTTGCTCATGGGGTGTATCTGGCCGCATAACTCGGCTCTTCTCCATGTGCATCAGGTGGTTTGTCCACCGTTTAAACATTTATTTTTAAAGGGGCATACATGTGTTAATGTGTGTTTGTGTGCATGTATTCAGCCCTATTCACCCATACGCATACTTCACTGTACAGAAAAGATTCAGGAACATTTAAAAAAGTCTTAAATGGTCTTGGGAGGGGAAGGGAAGGGATTTTTTTTTAATGATGTCACAGATGTTAGCCATCGGCATTCTCCATAGCCAGATTTTCCCCATTCAAGTTGAACTATTCTGAAAACCTACCTCCGTTTCCCCCCCCCCCCCCCATAACTCTCCCCAGGAGAGAAAGGCAGAGAAATGGTACATTTGTTTACAAAGTGGAAGCACTGGGAGACAGCCTCTGCCATTCTTTAAAATGTTATAAGGACATAAGAACATAAGAAGAGCCCTGCTGGATCAGACCGAGGGTCCATCTAGTCCAGCGCTCTGTTCACACAGTGGCCAACCAGCCGTCGCCCAGGGACCGAAAAGGCAGGATATGGTGCAGCAGCACCCTCCCACCCATGTTCCCCAGCAATTGGTGCACACAGGCTTACTACCTCGAATACTGGAGATAGCACACAACCATTGGGGCTAGTAGCCATTGATAGCCTTTGCCTCCAGGAATTTATTTGACTTCACTCAAGGTATCCTCCATAAGTGTCAAATTATTGCGATGTGACACCTCTACATGCTGTGCCGGATGACTCCCCTTCAGTGGCTTCCATGCTTCAGCCTTGTTGCCTGCTCTGCGCATTACACACATGTACTGAGAGCTATAGTCCCTTTCTCTGCTTGACTCAAGGAGCATACATGGGTCTCCTATACAGAGGAGCTCATTATCCTTCCACAGGTCTGCCATTTTAATCCACAATGCCCAAGACAGACAACACATCAGGGGGATTACAGATAATTAAAATGGTGACAAGACCCAGATGCTCAGCACCATCTGGAGTGTAAAAACACCAAAAGAACCATGTTAAGGGGGATCAGTGATGGCCTCCGCTAAGGTGTGGAGGCCCTAGAAGCTGCCCAAGGATACCAGGTGTTGACCTTGGCTTTGATCTCTGTTTCTAATTACCTAATCTACCTCTTTAGATTAAGCTGTTCGAGCTTTATGACAAAATATATTGTCAATAAACAGCAGCCATTTTAACATGTTATACAGAGAGAGGACAATTTAATGTGTTGGATACAACTGCTGTAATCCAGCCTCTCAGGAAGACACAGTTTGTTGTTTCACTGTAAGGAGCAAGAGCTAGGAATGTGTTGGTAGCTGGAGAGTCATGTTTGTGAGTGTGAAAGAAGATGAGAAGGTAAATAGACAAGGATTGCCCATGTACAGACTAATGAAGAGAAAGTTTAGGATACCAAGGTGGAATAAAACAAGCATAAATTAAATAAAAGAACTATAATAGCAAGGTCTGATAATCTAGTTGCCCAGACAAATTCCCCTGGTACTTACTAGGATTTTATATCTGGCCAATGAAATATATCTACATTAAATTGGAGGGATGGGGGAGAACGGGGGGCAATCCCCAGCAAATATGGAGGAACAAGGGCCAGATCTACACCAGGCAAGGGATAACACTTTGAAAACATTTTGAAAATGGTATAAGGAATGTGTCCTGGGCCTGAACAGTTGTGAAAACCATTATAAAGCAGTAGTGTAGATCCTGCTGGGTAAAATTTTAGAAGGGGACTCACCAGTACCTGATGATCACCAGCCATTTTGTTTTCAAAAAGCCTTGGACAGCTCTATATAATGACGTAACTTTGCTCTGATTAGAGCTTCTTGGAAAGAATGGCCAGGCTTCCATCAGAGCCATGCCATATTACCATGTAGTGCCATTCTGGGAGGTGTTTGGGGGAGGAGCTGAATCAGCAGTGAATGCTGGCTCCCCCCTCTCCTGAATCCACCACAAATCACCAGAAATCCCCCTTATTGCTATCTGCGAATGGGGTGACGAAATGGGTGGTGGTGGTTTGGCTCAGCGCTAAATATTGCCTCACATCAATTTTGGGCACAGCTATCACACTAGTCAGGAACTGCCTTATGTATGAGTGATCCCCAAATTTCATGCTATGATGATCTACCAACATTGTACTAAGGTGATCTACCAGAGTTAATAGCTTACTTATGACAAAGCCCCAATACTTTATTAGATTGTAAGCCTATGCGGCAGGGTCTTGCTATTTACTGTGTAATCTGTACAGCACCATGTACATTGATGGTGCTATATAAATAAATAAATAAATAAATAAATAAATAAATAAATAAAAATAATAATAATAATAATAATAATAATAATAATATAGCTTCTCTTGTGTCCCACTAGGATCCCAAAAATCAAACAAGATTGTCCTCTTTGGACACTGGACAAGAGTAGAATGAGAGGGATCCTCAGTGGCTTTTCATCCCCCCCGTCCCCCGTCCTCACTACACCCTGGAAATGTGACTCTGCAGCCAGACCTAGCAAGCACACATTTCAGAAGTGCTTTTATTACAAGGCTCCGCTGCAATTTGGGGGGGGGGGGCAGTGCATGATACATGATACCTGCATGATACAATTTTAGCTTCAATAGCCACTAAAACACAAAACAGTACGCATTTTATTCCATTGGCTGCTTTGAGTCCTTGGGAGATGGTGGGTTGATGATCTAGATAAAAAAATAACCAGGAATGTGTGTGTTTGTTGGGGACCTGTAAGTCATCCTGATCCCAATCCATACTGCTTCCCGAAGTGTCACTGCTGTGTTTTCTCTGAATATGAAACACTCAAAGCTTACAAGTCTTCATGATCACGTCTGAACTAAACCCAATATTTAGGAATGACTGGCTAATAAACTCAGAGTTCAGGATTGGTGGTCTGGAAGTAAACCAGGAAGCAGACAGCCAGGCAAGCAGATATATAGGGATGGGACATAGGAAGTTGCCTTATACCAAGTCAGATCCTTGGTCTACCTAGCCCAGTATTGTCAGCACTGACTGGCAGCAATTCCCCAGGGTCTGAGGCGGAGATGCCAGGGGTTGAACTTGGGATCTTCTGCATGCAAAGCAGGTGCTCTTCCACTGAGCCACAGCAGTCTGAGGGAACTCAGCTTGAGCCTCTGCAATGAGCTGGCCACCAGAGAGCAAGGGAGCATGTCCCTAGAGCATAGCAAGGAGCATAGCAAAGAGCTCCCTCCCCAGGCAAGCAATCACAGTACAGCAGAGAGCGAGACGTCTGTAGAATCCCCTGGCCAGAGTCTGCATTCTCTCTCTCTCTCCCTCTCTCTCTCACACACACCTGACACTGCGTGCATCTCAGAAGCCAGCATCAGACCTCTTGTGCCACCAGCTGAAGGAATGGGGCAAGTGATTTCTGGCAGCTGGCTTGACAGAAATGTGAGCTCTCATGAGCTAGACGGGACTCTTAAGGCAAAGACATTAAGGAACAATGACAAATAACTCGTGGAAAGCCGTGGTGATGGTGGTGGGGAGCATCTGTCCCCACAACTGTTGTTGTGCCCCCTTTCAGAACTGAGTCCTTGAGTGTCAGTGCTGATATTTAAAATGATCCTCACTTGCTTTAAATAAGATATTTCAATTCCAGCAAGCTGTCAGCAGCTGAGGCGGACACCGGGAATAATGGGCAGAGTCTCCTTGTATTGTCCTAGTTAATAAATCAGCCACAACACGAATGCAGACAAAGGAGAGAAGGAGAAAAATTCACACACACACACACACACACACACACACACACACACACACACACACACACACACACATACACAGAGGGTTGGGGATGGACACCAGCACAGGCACCTAAATGCATGCAGACATAAAAATATAAGTTTAGGCTCTGAGAAGGGCACAACACAGAGACACAGGCAAGCTAAGGGCAATGGCAGATGCATCACTGATGCTCCCCCCTCCCTATCCCAGTGCATCATGCATCTCCAGGCACCACATCTCTAGATATAACCCCCCTCTGTCCCATTCCTTAGAACAAGATGTAGCTTAGTTATCAACGTGATATGAGAGATTGACGCACAAAGCAACTTTTGGGGAAGGCCCAGCCCTTCTCTATCGAAGTGGGCTAGGCCCGGTCTTCTCTCTCCACAGCCATCACATGAAGGGCAGAGGCAGAGAGATAATGTATGGGTGCAGAGAGAGCCTAGGTGCAAAGTAGATGTTTGCATTCAGGTCCAAATCAATGCCTGGGGACTTAACAAAATATCACTCCTTCTCCTGCTTCTAGGTCACTGTTCCATTTGGCCCAAGGGAAGCTATTTGTAATCCTGCCAGGTTCAGGGCTTCATCCAAAGCACCCCGTTCTCAACAGCTAGAAACAGTCACCCCACTCACTCAGCCTGAAGGTTTCCCCTCCAACTTCCCATTCTGAAAGGCTCTAAAAGTGTATATCACTTGTGTGCTATGAACAGAAATCAAATATTGGATTACAACCTCACTATTTTTATAAGCGGTGGTTTTACAGTATATGAACTATTTCCAAGAATTCAGAAAATCATCAGAGATGCCAGTGGAGCGGAGTTCTCCAAGCTTGGGCTCAGATAAGATCTTTGGGGGCTTGCAAAACCCAATTTCAAGGAGAGGCATGTTTTACAAACTCCAGCATTTTCTCTCCTTCTCACATTAAAATCTCAACTGGGCAAGACTTCTGGCCTCCCCAGCCATCCATCACGAATCCCCTCCCCAACAACCCTGATTGCCCAAACTCCTTCCACCTCTTCCCGGGTGGTACGGTAGGAACGCTGCCACTGCTGATGCTCCTCCAAGCTTTGATTTTAAAATAACCCATGCTATTTCTAACATTTTGCCAAGCCAAACTGAACTAACTCAGTCGGGAAGAAGCTAGTCCATCACTAAAAATTTCTCAGAAGCAGTGCCGGCTCCAAGTTTTTGCGTATCCTTGGGTAGGACACCCTCAAAGGGGCCTCTTGCCTCAGTGACTCTTCCCTCTCACCACCATTGTCACCAGCTGCCAATTGCTCCTCATCTTCTTTCTTGTCATTGCAGCCACCAGCTTGCTTGACTGGCATTAAGCCAGGAAGCAAGCAGGCAGTGGCATCTACTGTTCCTCTTTCTTACCACCACTCTCGCTTGGGCCAGAGCAAAAGACAGGTGAACAACCAGACTGCAATGGTGAAGAGCAGCAGCAACTCCAGGAAGTTCTGGTCAGTGGGTCCCTGCTGGGGTGTGGTCCCCGGCAGGTGCCCAACTATGCCTACCCTTGACACTGGCCCTGCATAGCCTTGGTTGTTTATGTAACCTGAGTTTCTACCTACCAACACAGTACCATAGTGCTGAGAGGGAGGTAGAGAAGTCCAGACTTCTCTCCTTCTAACCACTGTCAAGAGGGCCCAGCCACAACCAAGGAAATTTTCTCTGCACCCTAAAATTGGTGGGATTTTCTGATCCTAAGCAGCGACCCTATGGCAGTGTCTTGAGCCTACTTGTTTAGTTCCCATGTAGTATAGCTTTTAATTAGGTGTAGATTTAGCCTTGGTACATTTCACTAAGATTATCACTCCGTTTATTTCAGCAAAGACAGAATTTGAAAGGGGCAGTTGGTAGAAGGTACCACAGGTCCAATGGACTGTACTTGGAGCAAGGCCTTATATCAGAGGTGGGCAACCTATGGCCTTTTACATGTTTTGACCTTCAATTCCCATCATCCCTCATCACTAGTTATGCTGGCTAGGCTGATGTAGGCCAAAACATCTGGAGGGCCTCAAGTTGCCCAGCATCTGTGGAGCTACAGATTGTTAGCAACTTGGGAGATGCCACCATGTAGTTTCATCATGACTTTCAAAATGGCTGTGATAATATTCAGACCATCTCAGTAGAGAGCAAAGATCAAGAAGCCATATGAATTAATAAGTTACCCTTTTCTTTCAGCATCTACATAATCCACACCATGTTGCAGCTCACAGATATTGCCAACAGAGCAGAGGACTATGACTACATTTACTACCTCCTGCTCTGTGCAGCCTTTCTAGGTGCTCACCAGGTATGCAAAGGGTGGATAGCTTGCTTGTTCCACACAGCCAACCCACATTTCAACTTATGCAAAGGCTTCCTGCTTCTCCATGCTTCTATTTGCCCAGTGCCTGAATGGCAGCCAACAATGTCCATTGCTTTGCACTGCTCATAGACTCTTTCCCTCCTTTTCCCACTGAGTTCTGTTTTGTGAGAGTACATTGTCTGTATGGGGTTGAACAGCCATTCTGAAACATCCTCAGACATCAGCCAGCAAGCAATGATCCCTGGGGTACAGAAATCAGTCCAGCTAGGCCAATAGTGCCCCTGCCGCCAACCCTCGAGCACTGACATACAGGGCGCGAACTTCACTTAAGTCACGTTTCTTCTTTAGACTGCTGATGCAGAAATTCCTTCTGTATTGATCATGGGTGCATGGAACTGATTGCATGGATTTCACTTCAACGCTGATGTGCCAATACGGAGCTCGTATTGTTAACCGTGCAACCGAGTGCTAGTGATACACACCACTGCACTATCTAGACTGAGTCATCTCTCCTTTGTACACCGATGACAAATATTTATGAGGTGTACAGTTGAGGGGAAAGTCATTTGCACATAAACAGGCAAGCGTGCTTGTTGCGGAGGTCTAGAGCCTTTCATCTTCAAAACACTCCACTCATGCCTGGCAGGCATACAGGCAGCACAATGCATGGACTACCTGTATATATGTGTAAATAATATCCTTGTGCTTGACGTAAACATACTGAACAAATGTGTCTTTGCTTAAGGTGTTGGAGAAGTTCATAATTACCTGGTTCAATATGAATTTGCCCCGCTTGTAATGCTTCGGTGGGTTGTAAAACAAGTACCATTGACCCTCCAGATCAGATTGTAAAAATGAGCTTCTACCTTTAGGCTGATCAGGCAGCTTTAGAGGTACACGAGCAACAATTCTTTAACGTTAAACTTCCATTGATTGCGAAACTACATGGAAATCACAGGAACTATAAAAAGAGCTGCTTTGTAGGTGCATGCAAGGGATTTCCTTATTTTTAATCCAATATCCTTATTCTCTCATCCATTACTGTGAACTATGTAATAAAGCCACGAGACCAAACGCTCTTCTCTTTGTTTGGTAAATATCTTCTCTTGATTCTTTCTTGCAGATGTGGTTGTGTCTGCCTTCCAGATGATGATGATGATGATTCCTGAGACACCTTAGCCAAGAATTTAAAAGCATCAACAATAATTTAAAGCATAATTTTAAAATGAGAAGTAAATCAAAGCAGCTAGAACATTAAGAAAGATTTTTTTAATTTTTTTTTAAAAAATGCAGCTTTAAACATATCAAAAGTACAATATTTCCAGGAGTGTTCCAAAGATGGAGTGCTCCAAACATCCAATGCTCTGCCGGCTGATGCCAGAGCAGAAGGAGCAACTGAGGTGATCTTTGCTTGCCCATCCTCCTTTCTGTTTCTTCTTTCACTAGATGTGCTTTTCAGTGGAGTTGTAGGGACAGGGATGGGAGTGGGAGGCTTCAGGACGCTGCTGATCCTCAGCTTCAACCTCAGGTGAGGAATTCACCCTGGTTCTTTCCGTGGTGCTCCACTCCCTATTCGGATTTCACCTTCAAAGGTCACAGCAGCATCTATGACCTTGGAGGTGGAACTCTGAAATATCCTGTGGTCCTTCAAACACTCTCTGAGGAACCATAGAATTGCTCCCTTAATGATCTAAAACAGGGGTGGGCAACCTGCATCCCACAAGTTGCATGCAGATCCCACTGCACCCAGGGCAGCTACAGAGTGCTGTGAGTGTCAACATTACCTACACTACTGCTTTATAATGGTTTATAACAGTTTTGAGCACTGTTTGGGCCCAGGGCACATTCCATATACCGTTTTCAAAATGTTTTCAAAGTGCTATATTCTGCTTGGTGTAGATCTGGCCCTGGGTTGCAAGTAATTTTGACCCTTTGGGTGCTCTGTAGCAGTTATAGACGTCATTTTGTTTTGGAACTGTGGCTGCGGGGAGGTGCATCCCTTAGGGTGCAAAAAAGGCCTTCAGACTTTCCAAAGTTGCCTGACCCTGATCTAATACTTTCTCTTGTTCCCTGTGACATTGTTTGACACCATAGCTAACACCATAGGTTTCCAGAAGTTCTATCCTCTGGACATGGTGGTTGGTGATGGTGGGAGTTGAAGTCCAAAACATTTGGAGAGCATCACGTGGGGAAGGCTGCTCTACATAATGATGTAGCATTGTTCCCCCGGGGTATCTGTGGAAAAATCATTGGCTATCAGTAGTCAGGAGAGTTGTTGCTGTTGCTAAGCCCTGCCCCATTTTGGCACCCGTCTGTTCTGATAGAGAGTAGCTCTCCAGGATGCCAAGTGAGGTCTTCTACAGTCTTGCGATTGGAGAGTCTTTGAACGAAAGATGTCAGGGTTTGAACCTGCGAAGTTCTGCATGTAAAACTGGTGCTTCTCCCCACTGACTTGGCAACCATCCCTGCTTTAGCTAAGCAGAAGGGCAACAATCCCACAACACACTTCATCTTGAATCCAACATTTATAATAGTGCCCTTCACAAAATCTTAGAGCATGGAGTCCACAGGCAGGCACCATTTCTCACTGTCACCTCTTGTTTTTTTATTCTTATTTTCTAAAAAAAACAACAACTTTGAATTTAATTAGGTGGCTCCTGAATTATGAGAAGTGCTGAGTAATGGCTCCCTGTTCATCTTTCCCACACTGCTCATGATTTTATAGGCCAGTAATACACACAATCGATAGACAAATAACTAGAGAGACATGCTAGACAAAGACAGTGATGCCTCATGAATAGCACGGGTGGTGCGCATTTAAAACATTTGTATAATAGGGAGCCCGGATCAATAGAAGTGCTATGTAAATAGGCTGACCCTGAGGGCGTCTTCTTATGACCCGTTCAACGCATGGCAGCCACTGGTTCCAGGCAATCCCTGCCTGCTTTGCTGCCACTGTTATTGCCATGCACTGAAACAGTTGTGCAGATGCTGATGGTTGATGCAGAAGTCAGCGCAGATCAGGTTTTTCAGCAGTCATAGTGGCATGGAGAGACTCACTACAAGCCGGCCAGTGTATGCATGCAGCACCTGGTGAAATTTCCTCTTCATCACAACAGTTAAAGCTGCAGGAGCTATACTAGAGCGACAAGATACAAAAGAGGGCAGGGCTCCTGCAGCTTTAACAGTGGTGATGAAGAGGTAATTTCACCAGGTGCAGCATGCCTACAAATGACACCAGCTGAAATTCTCTTTTCTATACAACTGTTAAAGACACAGGAGCCCTGTCATCCTTTCCATATGGTCACCCTAATTTGCATCACCAGCTCATGGTAGAACTGTTGCACACAGGCCTCAGCTCAGGCCAACCTTAAAAAAAAAGGGCTGGCACATACTTGTGGGAATAGGCCTGGAGATGAGAGCTACAGTTGAGTACCCTGGAATCTGGGTAACGTTGGGAGTGGGGGGCACAATACATGTGGACATTTATACAGACATTCTCCTGCAACTTCCTGGAACACAGGGGTGTCATACCCCAGTCCTGGAAGTCAAATCCAGGCTGCCTGGCATACCAATCTGGGGAACCCTAGAGGGCCACAGCTCCACCCCATTTCTCCAACCATTAAATGTTGGTTGTTTTACCAGCTTTTGCCTTGTTTCCCCCTATCCCGCCCCATTCTAATTAGCTGAAATGCCTCTCCTAAGCTTAGTTACTCACTGTAAGAGCTTTAAGCCACAATATACTGGTCGCTCTTGTATTTTTTTGCTCCAACCCTTTTGTTTTGGGCCTTGACTAATTTTGATTTTGGCCCCGCCCCCTCTGGAATGGAGCCGCCAAGAGCTTCTCTGAAATGGAATTGGGCCCTTGGACTTGAAAGAGCTTCCTTGAAAGAGCTTCCACACCCTTGGTATACCATATACTTGGCATATCAATGTATTTATCAAGGTCTGCCTTAACTCCTCTTGCATACCTTTGCTTCATGCAGGCCTTTCCTGATCCCTTGAAAATACAGCCGGCGCATGAGACAAGTACTCAAAATTCAATGGAATTCAACCTTTCACTAATGATTATTCCAGTCTTTCGATCAAACCGCTTGGTCTCTTGGGCTGCTGGGCTTTCTTTTCCTACTCTGCCTCTCTAGAGTGCTTCAGACAATGCTGTGAAATCTCCTTTGGCCTCTGACGAGAGAATGAAGAGACTTCATCCCCTGCCTGTCGGGTCCATGATGTGAGTACCCCAGCAGGCCCAATTAATGGGCTTCTTCACTTCACCACCAGAAGTTAAGAGGCCATTAATGGTGGCTGGTCCCCCCCGCCCTCTACTCACTTGGATACATAAAAATAGCCCTTAGAAAACAAACAAATCACACAACATTGTTAGCTTTTTGTAGTATTATTATTAGCCAAATAAAAGGAAAAGAGACTTCATTGTATGGCAGTTGCTTACTTGCACAAGACTTTGTCAGGATGGCTTTAATTCTGTTTTCTCTCTGATCTGCTTCAGCAAAAGGATCGTCAAAGATTCCTGACAAAAAGCAGCACAGCAGCTCCTACTTCATGGTGAGAAATTAATTGGAGATGGGAATAAGTGAGAGGTAGCTCTGAAAGGTTACTGTGCCGGTGTGTGTGCAAAATATATACCCAGTGCTTCAGTCTGGGCAGCTTTGCCTGCCCCATGACTTCTCCCCCAGGGGAGGGTGTGGGGCAGGTGAGCAGCACTTAGTGTCCTGGTCACCCTCCCAACTGGAAAGGCAAGTGGTGTGCTAAGGGGAATGCTGGAATCCTCGCTGTTATCTCTGATAACACACACACCTGCTTATATTTTATTGAATTTAATAAGACTTAGATATGGAGAATGCTGGAGGGTAGCCATTGCTTTTAAAGTTTGCAAACTTGGGTGCCAATACAAATCTGAACAATTTGACAATTATAATTTGACAATTATACATTTGTTCTTACTAGTGTAACCGGAGGGTATCTTGTGAGAACTCCAGGTACACAGGCTGCTGTATGCTTAGTGATGGGTGGTGTGCCTTTATGTTTGGATTTCAAACACTGGATTAGAAGGCTTTGTGCTGTTGGACCAATTTCAGATTGGGTCTAGACTCTTCTGGAATACGTCCTGAGCCAAAATGAATGCATTTTGGGACCCACAGACATCTTCCCTATTCCTTGCCAAAGTCATGACAAAAGTGGGGAGGCGCCACTGTGTTCTGAGTAGAAGGCTGGAGAGAGGGAAGATGGTGGGCATGTGTGGGGAGGCAATTCTGTGAGGCCCTAGATATTCTTGCAAGCAGATTTGACAACATCCAGAAGCCATGGAAGAAGTAGTTCCCATGGTTCTTTCTGATGTCTTCGGCATTACTTTTTCATGCTTATGGTGCCTAGTGGCCCTAGTTGTTGCAGTCCAGGTAATTCTGAGCAAGAGAATGGGGTGGTACGGACAGCTCTTGGGTGGATGATCCTCAGCAGACCAAATTCTGGGCCTAGATGAAGTTGCTGAATCTCTGAAGAACATTCAGCAACATAATCCAGTTGCTTTGAATAATTTCTGGTGTTGCCTGGGGGTGGGTGATTCCTCCATCACTATGAATTATTGCAGAGTTGTTTGCATGGATTTTTATTAAGAGCATAAGAATATAAGAAAAGCCCTGCTGGATCAGACCAAGGGTCCATCTAGTCCAGCATTATGTTCACACAGTGGCCAACCAGCTGTTGACCAGGAACGTTCAAGCAGGACACAGGTGCAACAGCACCCTCCCACCCATATTGCCCAGCAACTGCTATATATAGGCATACTGCCTGTGATACTGGGGTAGCATATAGTCATCAGGACTAGTAACCATTGATAGATTTCTCCTCCAGGAATTTATCTTACCCCCTTTTAAAGCCATCTGAATTGGTGGTCCTACGAATTACATCTACAATAAACATAAGAACACAGGAAGAGCCCTACTGGATCAGAGAAAAGGCCTATCTAGTCCAGCGTTCCACAGTAGCCAGCCAGATATCCCAATAGAAAGCCCACAAGCAAGACATGAGCACAATAGCCCCTTACATTCATGTTCCCCATCAACTGGTATACAAAGGCATATTGCCTTCAATACTGGAGGTAATACTTTGCCATCATGGCTGTTAGCCATTGTTAGCCTTGTCTAATCCATTTTTAAAGCTGTCAAAGTGATAGCAAATTCCATAGTTTGACTATGCACTGTGTGAAGAAGTACTCATTTTATCTGTCCTGAATCCCCACCCATTTAGCTTCATGGGATGACCCTGGGTTTAAGTACTATGAGAGAAGGGGGAAACGTCTCTCTCTCTCTCTTTCTCTCTCTCTCTCTCTCTCTCCTCCCTCCCTCTCCCTCTCTCTCTCTCCTTTCTGCACCCCATTCAGAATTTTAGGCACTTCTCTCATGGAATGAAGGGGCAACAGAGCAGGCAGAGTAAAGACACATGAAAAGAAAAGAGACAATTGGTTGAAAGGGGTCCTGTAGGCAAAGCAATACCATGCTTTGGGACCAAGATATGCCTGTATGTGAGGATCAAGAGGGAAAATGAACAAAGGCTGATTTAATATTGCACAGGCCTATACCTCGATGGCCCATTTTTAAAATGTCAATTGCACTGGATTCTGCTGATATGCTGTGACAGGACAAGAACTATGTAGAAACAGGTCAAAAGCTCACTTCAGTGGGAGAAAGAGGGACATACAATATTCTAAGTGTCATCTCATTTTCTACTCTAGTTCAGGCCATATAACTGCTAAGACAATAAGAAGATTCAGTGCTTGATGGGAGCTACCAACAGCCAGAAACCCTATTTCAAAGTATGACCTGTCCATTTATTTAAACTGGACTCTGCTGGTACTGTGGCTATGTGCTCTGTCCTCTTTCCACATTGCCCCAAAACGAGTTCCCCATGAAGCGACATGCAACATTGTAAACTACGGGTACACAGGATGGTTACGTCTTGGCGGGCTTCAGAGGGGTTTTGAAACACCCTCCCTTTTTCCTCCCATTAGATGTTCTACAAGCCCTCTCCCTCAGTTTATATATTGCTGTGTAAACCCTATGCTAATTGACATCCTGATGAATAACAGCTTAATTAAGTTCCCCTCCTGGGCCCATCAGAGGAAACTAAGCGGCCCAAAAGGTCAGGGCGCTTAGAAGCCCCCTAGACTGCCACGATGCATTAGTTCCCAGGGTTCAATGACATGTTTTAAATCTCACTTACAGCACAGTAAATCGGGCTGACAGAAGCTGGTGGTGCTTCTCTTTGAAGCCAGAGAGGAGCACGCTGAGCCAGGCTAGCAACAACAACAAAAAGCAAACGGGTGTCCCCCTGAGCTGTCATGTACTTCAAAAGAGGGTGATGAGGTACAGGCAAGCACTGCATCCCATACTGAGAGCATAAAGCAGGGAAAGTTGCCCTGGCGATGAAATTCTGAGTTGTGGTCCCATTTCTCCTGGAAGACAGTGAGATGCCCTGCTGCTTCCTTGAGGTGTTAAAATCCCTCAAGGGGCAGTGACATTATCGTGTGACAGTGTCCACAATGGGCAGGTGTAAGAGGAGAATCAAATATTAGCATTATAGCCCAGCTCAAGTTTATTGAATTCTGACTTTTCGCTCAAGATGCCTAAAGGAGGAGTGGGTAGGCAATAATGTTCAGGGTTTAGAAATCATGATATCTGCAGATGTAATAACCACCCATTCCAGGAACCAAGGGGCTGGCTTCTGCATTCCTGCTGCTGTCAATGTTTTTAAACATTCCTTGGGTCCTGACACTTTCTATGGCCGATACTGATTGATCCCGTCTGCCCATGGAGTCTAGCAGATTATTAGGGTGAACAAAATCTAATGGATTTAGGAAGTTTGTTCTCAGACAAATACAACTAATTCTATTAAAGGGCATTTGAACTGGAGGATAATTGCACTAATTATCCTGTCCCTTGCTCTAGTCCTCTTCTGTTCATATGTCTGAATCTCTGATTGCTTTTGTATGTTGCCTTAGTGCTTCAGATAATATAAGCAAACCTTTAGATTCAATCTGCAAGCCAAAAAAGCTTAATTTATTCTTGCCTTCTTTTGTTATTTTCAAGGGAAAGGAGAGTCAAATAAAAGCTTTTCCTTGCATGCACATGGATGCTTTAAGTAAAATGTTGCCAACTTGTTTTATTACAGAAAGACTTGCAGCAGGTTTGTTTGAAGTGTCCTGGGCACAGCCCCTCTTATTAACACACCACCGAATGACTAATTAATTCTAGTGGGGGACATGTATTTGAATAGTTATTGTGGGATAATGAAATGTCAAGTGAGTGCTAAGCCTTTGCTAAGTGTGTTCTTAAACAGCTCTGGGCCATCAAATGCACACACGTACCCGTACACCTCCACACGCCAAGAGCTGTCCTTGGCAAGTGGCAGCAGGGGCTTCAATCAATATGTTTTTAACAATTCCCCTGGTATTTAATCAGTGTATGCTAACTCTATTATTGAATCCTAACTTGAAGAGGCCGCTTCTACCACTTCACAGCGGGTAAAGATAGATGGAATAAGGTGTAAGGGAGTTCCTATCAGCACTTGGCTGTATTGGAAACGTAAATTTATACAGGTAGAGCAGGTGCAGAATCCATTCAAATTAACTACATTGAAAGTTTGGAAAGTGAGGATGGAAACATTATCACCAGGGCTCTCACCATTAACCCCGATGGCTTATCACCCAGCGTTTGAATGTAGATTAACAGCAATGGAAATGGTCAGGTGGAAATCCAAACGACTCTACCGCCCTATGGATTTCTTTAAAAACGGGCAACTGATTAAACACGAACAAGCGGTAGAAAAATTAGGTCAGAAGAGGTGACAGTGGATAAATATTGCACAAGCACGTGCCTTTCTCTCTCAGCCAGAAGTACAAACTGTGGCTACTAGGAACTGAATGGCATTTGAACGAGAGGGGGTGGGAGATAAAGGAGCAACAAAAGGCTGGGCCTCCAATTTATATAAGTGGGTAATGGCTCGGGAAGTCGGTACAAATGATTCACTTCAGATGGTCTGGGAAACAGATTTAGGCATCCAAATTGAGGGGGAAAATTGGAACGCTTTGTGGGACAGATGCCCATTTAAAACAATATCAATTAAAAATAAGGCATTAATGTTAAAACTGCTCGGGCACAGGAATGTATATACATATGTGGTGGTCTTGTCCTAAGGCCTGGAAAACAGTGTTCCAGGAGATTAGCTCAATAACTGGACAATGGGTTCACCCATCTTCTCATTTAGCATACTTAAATTTATATAGAGGACTCGATAGTAACTTGTTAAGCAAGGAATTAACAAGCCATCTACTGTTGGTGGCTAGGTGGTTGATAGCCAAGCATTAGTAAGATGGCAAAGGGCTTCATATTGATAATTGGTACCAAACGGTATGGCAGAATGCTCTCTTACAAAAACCGAGGACAACTAAGTGAAGGCAAATTTGAAGGGGTATGGAAGAAATGTATTGATTTTGTGAATAAAGAAGATGGGAGAATGCCTCCATCGCATACTGTATATAGAGTTGTGGAGAGTTATGGAGAGTAGTGGGGGAGGTAAGGAAACTAAGTATCCTAAGTATTCTAAATAAGCTAATGCTAAATATTAAATCCAGGTGTGAATCTGTATTGAAACTGATTGTATATGTATGATGTAAAATTTGACTATGTAACCTGAAATAAGGAAAAATAAAATTATTTCAATCCCACCCCCCCAAAAGAGAGAGTCTGCTTCTCTTTTGTCACATGTGGATAGAACTGTTGCTGCTGCTGACAGGCCATGTCGCGCCCCCTGGCATTGCGTCAGCCGGAAGAATCTCAGGCCTTGTAAACTGCGAGCTCAATTGGCCCTGCCAGGATAATAAGTCATTTAATAATTTATCCATGTGGATTATCTGCCTGGAAGGGAGAGAGCCAGGAGCAGCAGGAAGAGAAAGAACCAAAGAGGCAAAGGCAACAATGTGGCGATTCACATTTCAGTGTTCAGAGGCAACATGGTCAAGGTCAAGCAGATAAAAGCTCATCCTTTACGCACAATACATTTTCTCACTTTATTATTATTATTATTATTATTATTATTTATTTATATAGCACCATCGATGTACATGGTGCTGTACAGATAACACAGTAAATAGCAAGACCCTGCCGCATAGGCTTACAATCTAATAAAGTTGTAGTAAACAATAAGAAGGGAAAGAGAATGCAAACAGGCACAGGGAAGTGTAAACAGGCACCGGGAAGGGTGAAGCTAACAGTATAGAGTCAGAACAAACTCAAAGTTTAAAAGCTATAGGGAAAAGAAAAGTTTTTAGCTGTGTTTTAAAAGCTGTGATTGAGTTGGTAGTTCTCAGGTGTTCTGGAAGAGCATTCCAGGCATGAGGGGCAGCAGAGGAAATTGGATATTACTACTTCTGGACTAATGATCTGAGGAGAGAAGGGACTGTGTATTATAATTTAATTATCTGGAGGCCTGAAAGAAAAGAGAGAGCAGACACAACTTTCTGAATCATAGCCCAATGAATAAGTTACAGCTAGGGAGTCCCTTTTATGGATAAAAGTCATGCAATGTCCCAACCAAGTAGGAAGGTGCTGTCCTAAACAACACAGGAGTCCACACAGTTCAGCAAAACAAGCCAACAGCATGCAGCTCATTGCCACTTGGCAAATAAATTCACAGAGCTCATAGGAATGGACCAATAATGGCTGGCATAAACAGTCCACTGAATACAGGACTGAGCATTATTTTAGTCAAATAATACGAAATGGCCATACGCACCACCTGGCAGTTGGAGGCCCTATCAAAACAAACCCCCATAAAAACTGCTTGATGTGGAGTCTAATCCTCAAACTGCTATGCTAACATAAAGACCAATAAAATGAATAAGGTTGGTGCCAGTGAAGGACTCTTGGGACGGGAATCATAACATCCTGTGAAATGCACCACCAGCTGTCAGCCTGCAGTACCGGCAGAACCTGGGACTAGAGGGAGTTCAGGTGGGGATGAGTCTATATACCACTACTCAGTTCTGGTCAAAAGAAGAAGAAGAGAGGACTGCAGGGAGACCTAAAGAAGACTGGCAAGGGCAACTTGCAATAACAAAAGGCCAGTGTGTGTGTGAGAGAGATATATGATATGATAGACCTTCGCCCCCTATAAAGCTTCTGAGTGGGCCACGGGACTGCAATAATAGATCACCTTTGCCTTACCTTGCTTCCCCTAACCCAGCTAGCTCTCTGGCAGATGAAGGCAAGTGCCCAGCACAAAAGCAACCCTGTCTTTTTGTTTACAGCTGTGAACAAAGGCTTTCGCTACCTTTCCAGTCCATGTGGATAGAGATGTATATTCCCAGCTGTGCATCCAGCTCACGTGTCTAACTTCCACCGCACCCCCCCCCCCCCCCGTTCACTTCATAATGAGCCTTTAGACTACTTTGGGACTTCTTGTGGAATGGGGCAGAGTTAGACCCCAGGCAAGAAGGTAATAGCAGGATTAAAAAGATTGAAACTTGTTTCTCAATTTGCCTGGTACCACTCCCTGCTTATGGCTCGCTTGGGCGCTCTAACGATGCACACCTCAGAGTCAATTGCTACATTCTCTGCTCAGAAATATTTGGGGCCCCTCTGAATTCATAATGGGCAGAATACCTTTGGCAGAAACTGCACTGTGCCCTTTTCTCCTCTTCCTCCTCCCTCTCTCCCTCTCCCTCTTTCTCTTAAAAGCACCAAAACCACACTGAACTTTATAAACCCAAGTGGGGGGTGGGGTAGAGATAATACCATATTGTAATGGAAAGCAGTGTTCTTTAATAATAAAAAAGGCTTCAGGGCCGGAGTGGCTGTGGCAGCTTCTTTACAAACCCAAGCCAGAGCATTTGGGAAGAATTATTCATGTAAGGATTTCTATTTTCCTGGGTAAGCTGCGTGTCTGCTGGAGCTAATATGTGAGTCAAAGACCTAATTAAGTTTGTCTCTGACAGAGGCTCTTGGGGAGAAATGGGAAATCCTTTAGGTGACTTCTGGATTCTCGAACCAGATGTGATGAAGAGCCAATGTGGAGGCAATGAAGAAACATTTTGGAAGAAACAGATGTGCATTTAATATTTCTTTACCTACCCATCCATCCCTAGGCCTAAGCCCAGATATCCATGCTAATATATACCTCCAGTAATTTCAAGTGCCAGACCCCTAATAGGACAATCTCATGTGGTAAATTATCAGCCCTATCCAATCTGCATGCTAAATTCCTTGTGCAGGAAGTAAATATGCTCAAATCGCTAGAGAAACTCCTTTGGACTGGGAGGATTTCATTAAAGGCATCAAAACTGCCTGATTTGCATCTTATGATTCCTCACAGGAGAAAAGAACCCCACAAGCCCACAGGAGACCCATACATTGGGAGATTAAAGCTTGAAAAATTATATTAGCTTAGGGATGGATGGTGAAGTGCATGTTGGAAGAAAAGGGGGTGTTGCATAAATGAGGATGCAAAGTGCACCAGGCAAGATCATTTGGACTGGGGGAGGGGGTTGCGAGGGGCTTCAACTGCTGTGACCTTGAGGAAGATCACACACACTTTGATGGAAAGGAAACCAATGCTCTGAAGCAAAGTATTCGTCTCATCATGACTTAGCTTGGATAATCTCCACAGTCTCCTTCTGACCTCGGAAATCTATGAATGTCTGAATTGGACAGGGGAAACAATAAGCAAGAAGATGTGCACGCTGCAGGGGATGGCTCAGCCAAACACAACAGGTGGGATACAAAATTAGATCAAAGTGCTCCCTGTGAGGTGCTAACCTTAACAAATCTCAGCAAGTCCATTTGTTAGAAGAACCCCAGCAAAGAGCAGAGCTTAGCAGGACCCCATCTACATCACCAGGGAGCTTTAAAAGAATAAATAAATAAAAATATGGCAAAAAAAAAATGCTACCCAGCAAGGAAGGAGAGAGGAACCTACAGATAGGAAGCCTTGACCGAATGAAAGGCCTAACTGTGCAAAAACCATGCTCACAGCCAAAACACTTCTGAACACTCTCCGCCTTCTTTAGCATGTCTCTTCCCTCTCTTGTAGTCCGGGTGCCACGCTAGGAATGGAACAAGAAAAAGGTGGTTGCTATGGAAACAATGCAAATGTTGGGAGACGGGCTCCTTTCTTGAAAGGGTGGAGGGGAGGGAGGAAAGAAACCAACTTATTAGCCTTCAAATGACATAATGAGTCAAGTGTGCCTCTGCACAGGGGCCACTGGACCTCATGCTGTGTTAATCAACTTATGCAGATGCTTCACTATTTTGTCCGTCTTTACTTTGCTGCTTAGAAGACACCTGCACTTTTTACAACCTCCACAACTCATGAAAGGTGTCCCTGAGCCAGTGTAAAGGACTAACAAGGCCAAATGATCCAGGGAAACTGGAGACAAGCCTTCAAGAGTCACCTTCAATTGTCTAGTGAGGGTCACGAGCATCCAACAATGCTGCATCGCAGGTGGAATGGCATTTGCTTCATACTTTTCTGTTTCTCTGCATCACTTGAAAGCCCTGTGCCAGTGTAATGGAATGGGGCTCAGCACTGCCCTCAAAAGCTAGTCAAGACCATGCACTGAGAACACATACTGAACTAACACACGCCTTCCTCCAGATTTTGCATCATTATTATTATTATTATTATTATTATTATTATTATTATTAATCGTCCCGCCTTTTGCCCAATGCTGGGCTTCAAGGCGGCATCACAAAATGTAAAACATATACATTAAAAACCTGTAAATAGAGATATACAAAAGTTAAAAGTATATTAAACACATTCTAATATTAAAACATTTAAAATGACAATTTTAAAAAGTCCTTGGCACAGATGGAGGTCTGGTTCATTCAAAACAAACAGAAGCCTCTGATCACCTGAGAATTCCTCTGGTGATGTGAAGGCACAACTGTAGAGCCCTTGCTGGCTCCAGGGATTTGATGGCCGTTAGGTAAGACACCCTCCATGGGCCCCCTCCATCAGTGAGTCTACCTTCTCCACTGCCATGGTCACCAGGTACTATTGTTCCTCAGTCTTTCTCTCCATTGCTACCACTTGCTTGCTTGACAGGCAGAGAGCCAGTGAACAAGTAGGCAGAGGCATCTACTGTTGTTCCTCCTCCTCCTCACCACCACTAGTTGTCTGGGCTGGAATGTGGGGCAGGTGAACAAGCAGGTTGCAATGGAAAAGAGGAAGACCAACGCCAGGGGGCTCTGGTCAGTGGGTCCCTGCTAACAGACCTGTGTACTGTGAGGAGACCATGTCTGGATATTTTCCTATCCTATCATGCCTGAACTGGCTGGATGCATCTTTTAAAGTGGATACAGATGCATATTCCCAGCCAGGACCACTATTTGTTATGCATGTCCAACAGAACTGATCAAAGATGTATTTTAATAACCCCCTGGCCCAATCAGAAAACGGTTATAGAAATTTTGCATTTTTCCAAAGCACATTTAAAGAATTCAATGTAATTTACACTGATGATCAAGAGAATGTTCCTGGTTGCTAATCTGGAACAAAACAATAGATTAATTGTGCGAGAATGTTCCCATAAACATTTTATTGATGCATAAATCTCTATCCCCACCTACTCCTTACACTCAAGGCACCTTACACAATATGGGGATATATTCATTACATTGCAGAATGCAATAAAAGCAATACCGTAAGTCTGAAAATACAGACAAAAGCAAAGACACCAGCAGCAGAACTTCATCACATAACGTCCTCTGACATTATTCTCTTTCTACCTCCAAATAATAAAAACACATTACTTTCCAATAGTTGTGAGGGAATGGCACCAGCGGATCTCACTTGGCAGAATATTCTGCAACCTCGGGGCTACTGCCTTGAAGTCCCTGTTCCTCTCCCATGCTAGAGGCATTCAAGAGGCAGCTGGACAACCATCTGTCAGGTATGCTTTAAGGGTAGATTCCTGCATCGAGCGGGGGTTGGACTTGATGGCCTTATAGGCCCCTTCCAACTCTACTATTCTATGATTCTATGTTCTCACTTCTGTAACTGAGTGAGCAAGTCCTTTCTGGATGATCCAAATATGGATGAGTGTTCATGTGCTCTCTCAGGCAGGTGTGCAAAACTCAGGTCTGCCAGAGCACGCCCCCCTGTTGTGTTGGTGGTCTTAATGACATCTAAGGATTTTGAGAAAAGGGTAAGGATGACAGTTCCTTCATATTCGACACAGTCCAGTGTTTAAGTATAAATAAAAGAAAGAACCTTTTCCAAAACAGTTAAGGTGCTGTGAAGGCCAGTCATGTCACTGCTATGCAGACTTGACTGGTTAGAAGGATGCAGAAAGAAAAAAGGAAAAGGGAAGCTCTTTATCTCATCTTTTCTCTCAGCCATTTCAGAACGTTGCCTGGCCTGCCGTACCTTTGTCTCTCCTCCCTGTGGGGGTGAGAAATAGCATATGGAAGAGGCGGAACCAAGGGAGAAAAACTGAACACGTGTGGGGTTAGGGGAGCCTTCACAGAGGACATTTGGCAGCAGATTGGCATAAAGTTGGCATTACATCAGAAGTGAAGCATCAATCTTTTTCTCATAAAAGGGCTACACAAACATTGCCTGCGTTTATGTGGCAAAGCATGAGTTAAACATATTGCCTAGTTGCTTTTGTCCCAAAGGATTCCTACGTGTTTTGTGGAATTAAAACCTAGACAAGAAATAACTTCTCCCACCACTGAGATGCAATGACCTGTTGAACTAAAGGAGACAGCTTTTTAACTACAAGCATCAACCAAGACAGCATAGTGAAGGAGAGATGGAAATAAAGGGTGAAGAAGAACCGCTGATGGCATAATATGAACAGTCCAATGGGACTATGTCTATGGTATCAGGGTTTATGGCCCAACATGCTCCAAATGGTGCCAGTATTTATTTATTTACTTTGTTACTTACCTACCAACCAACCAATATGGGGATTAACACTGTATGAAACATTTGAAGAGCAACCTATTACTGCAAGTACTCTATTGCAGATGTAGGAGATGCCAAATGACTCATTTGAGTTGAGAAGGCATTGGCAGAGACATATATGCTGCTCATGGGATTCAGTAGCATACTGGATAGCAGCAAAAACCTCTCCCTTCCTGAGGTACATCCGTTTCCACTCCAGAAGGGCCAGGGCAATTTCTGATTTCCAGTACTGGCAGGATAAAAAACCCACCTTGACCATCTTTCCACAGACAGAATGAGGATCAAAATAAGAATTGGCATTGCCGGGTCAGGAGAACTGAATTCAGACTGGGTACAGAAATGGTGCAGAAAGGGGCAACGAAAATGATAACGGGGCTGGAGCAACTCCCCTATGAGAAAAAGTTACAATGCCTGTGACGGTTCAGCTTAAAGAAAAGGCAAGTGAGGGGAGACATGATGGAGGTGTCCAAAAATATGCATGGTGTGGAGTAATGGATAAGGAGATTCTGCCCACTGCCCCCTAACACTAGAACTCAGCGTTGTCATCCCATGAAGTTGAACAGTGAGGCATTCTGGGCGGTTAAAAGGAAGTGCTTCTTCACACAGCCCATAGTTAATCTATGGGATTCACTATCACAAGATGTAATGGTGCCTGCTAACTCGGATGGCTTAAAAGGAGATAAGACAAATTCATGAAGGAAAAAGCCAGAAATGGCTTGTAGACATGAAGGCTATAGGCTACCTCTACTATCAAAGGCAATATGTCTCTGTAAAGCATTTGCTGGAAAACATGAGTGGGAGGGTACTATTGTGTTCATGTCCTGCTTGTGGGCTTCCCACAAGGACTAGGTTGGCCATTGGGGGAACAGAATGTTGAACTAGATAACCCTTCAATCCAATTCAGCATGGCTTCTTATGAACATACAAACAGGGCTGCAATCAGGCACAGAATAGGTGTGTAGGTCCTTAAAGTCAGGGCACTTAAGACCATAACAGGGGTGGCAAAACTTCATAGAATGGATGAAAAAAATGCTTCCTGTTTCCATCAGGCCTTTGGCTGTCCTAGATAGAGCAATAGTCTCTCTTTCTGGGCCAGTGAAATGGGAACAAACATGTGGCCACCAAACCATAAATAAACAAAATTCCACAATGAGTTGAACTTAAGTGTATATTATATGAAGCCCAACCAAATGGTGGTAATGCAAAGTCCAATCCAATGTGTCCAAGCTCCAGGGAAAGAGAGATGGAGGCTTTCTAGTACATTACAGATGAATAGAGGTGCTAACTCTTGAAATAAATATTCTGGTACTTGGGCACGGCCTGGAGCAGGTCCTAAGGTGGCAAATCCCAGTTGTTTTGGATGTGTTTAGAGGCAGGGCCCAAAACAAAAGTTGTCTATTTACCAAAGTTTTACAGCTAAAAAAAGAAATTGGACAGATGAAAAGAGAAGAGGGGGGTTAGGAAACTAACCTAAAGTTGGTTTCCCCAAGTTGGCTGGCAACACTATTAAAGACACAGCAACCATGTGTTTCACTGTGCAGCTTGGGGACCACAAAAGAAAAATGTATACCTTTCTGAAGGTATACAAGACTCAGGGAGATGGGACAACTTGTCCCATCCTAGAACAATCCATCCACAACAATAACAAAATTTATCCCTGTGCATCTCTCTTTCTCGTGCTGGTCACCCACAAATCTGAAATTTTTTGGCAGCCATTGTTATTCATATATGCAGTCTTTCTTCCTCTGAAGTAATAATCTTTGGATTATAAACTCCAGCTCAGTCAATATATATCACATTACCTAGCTAAGGGTGGGCCTGGATGGATGTAGGAGGAGAGAAAAGAATTCCGAGTAGTTGTTCTATGTGCAGATAGTGGTGTAAACTTATAAATCAGTCTGGATTAGAATTGCCACTGAATTTCATCTACATGTCAATGTGCATTTGGAGGTTCCTGCTCGAGTAAAACTGCTGAGGAATTCAGAGGGAAGAAAAAAAGTGTTGATAAGATTAATAAAAATTTCTCAGCCAATTTTATACATCCCTGCCCTGAATGTCAGTGAAGAAAATTGCTCAGTTATGAACTGGAAAGTCACTATAGTGGTGTATTTGGTCAGAAGCTCATGAATAGCACTGATATCTGTGTATTCCTGGGAGGGGGCAGGCGCTCAGCAGGGATGTGGTGCCGACCAAGCTATTTGTGGTGCCAGTGATAGCTGGACTGGGGGACAGTGTGTGCCCACTGGCTCCAAACTGATAATTTCTGCTTGTTGCAGCTACGAATGGGTATGTATGGTCCCGTTCCCACATAAAACTTTGACACCTCCAACTTCCTGTGGTTTGTGCTGAACCCAACACTATGGTAGAATTAATGGCATACCTTACAGCTGTTGTGAGTTTACTTGAGGCACATGATGAGTGTGCTGAATGGGCTTTGGCCAAATACTGTGTGGGCAAAACCAACCAACAAAAAACAAAGAAGGCCAAGACTCTAAGGAACTGTGTATTAAGGACGCCTACATTGCAATAGCATATCCCAAGACTTCCATTTTCATTATGAGCACAGTTATTTTTCACAATTTAGACCCATATGGAATTGGGAGCCAGTTATGATTTTCACCCACCTAATGTCTGTACATTACAAAATGCCTTTATTAAAAAAACGCAATAAGTGAGTGAAACTATTCCTAACTTTCATATTTCTTTGGAACGGCTCTATTGAATTGCATGCCTAGATAAGACAATCAATGTATAGTTTTGATTACTGCCCAGGGGTGATCTATAGGGTGACCAACTGTCAGGATTTCCCCGGATTTGTCTTGGTTTTTGTTCTTTCCATGGTTTCAGGGGGGATTTTCTATAATTTTCAATAATGTCCTGGAACGACACACCTTCCCCTTTAAGGCTGCCATTAGCATGGCAGGAGGGAGTGACATGCTTTCTTGAGGCACGTAATTCCCCCACCCCGAGCTCCAATTGAGGTCTTAAAGGGGAAAGTGGGTCATTCGTGGACATTATAGAAAAGGCCCCAATTGGAGTGGATGGTGGTGGTACAGAATGAAATCCTTTCCCCTCCTCCACTCCAATCGGGTTCTTTAAGGTGGCAGGGGAATAACGTACTTTCTGCAGGACTCAGAAAGCTGCTTCCCCACACACACACTAGGTGTCCTCTTTTGGTTTCCCAAATATGGTCACCCTAGTGATCTATAAATTCAGCATAAACATATGGTACAGTCATCCCCAAAGTCTACTGCATCAAGATGCAGGTGGGAGATTTCTTGACCTGATATTTCCTCATAGTAAAACCTCTCTGCCTATGGAAAATTAGCAGATCAGGTAGAAGAGTTATAGCCAAACAGGGCGTTTTTGATATGGACCAGCATTTAAACCGTGAAATTATCACTTGCATTCTCAAGTAGTACAGTTTCAGGAGACGTTGAAGTGGGTGCTTTTTGATCTGAGTCATAAGGTAACCTCAAGACCACACTCAGCTGTGTTTGTACCTCATGATCAAGAATAGAGTCTGCTTCATGTCATTACTGGCTATATGAACATACACATTTATTTTTGTTTGTTTGCTCCATTTCAGAGAGCGGTTATGCTTGTCCCTTTTTTCTATGGATGCCCATGGCCCATGGTTGCTACTTTAGGGCAACATTCCTCAACAGACTGCTCTCCAGATGTGTTGGACTACAATTTCAATCATTCTTGCATTTTCTTGAGCTGGTGGTGAGATGTGGGAGGGGGATGTAGGTTGCAGAAGCAGAGGTGAGGTTTCAGTAGCTTGGCCCATCAACAACCATTCCCTTCACAAAGTGGGCCAAGTGTTGACCAGGGATGTATGCCCTCGATGAACATGGATGCTGAATGTGTTACCAGCATATCACCAGGTCAACAGGTGGAGCCACTAAGGGACAAAGAGAAGGAAAGACGTTCTTCAAGACCATTGCTTCTGCAACCTACATCCGTCCCGCCCCCTGCCCCCCACATACACACATCTCACCACTAGCCCAGGAAAATCTATAATGCAATTACATCTGCTTGACGCACGTGTGAGGTGAAAAGAATCTCGCCGTCGGCAGCACCATTCACTGCTAATTGCAATGTGCCTTTGCTAAGGGACAACTACAGAGCAATTTTTCGAGCGCCGAACAATCAAGGGAAGGGGAGCACTAAACACTTTTGACTTGTGCAATTATTCTCTCTCTCACCCTTAAAAAAATAGTCAAAAATACCCAACCTCCCCCACCCCCACTGTTTTCTAAAACAAACCCCCAGTGATTCTCTTTATTTGCATTCACAAATGCAAGAACTGCAAAACGCTGGGAAGAGAGTCAGCAGCAAGACCTGCCCTGCTTGGATGAAAAGGGGAGGCTGACAGGTTGGATTTCAGGTCACGTTCTTGCATCTTGCAAGGAGCCCTTTGGGGAATGCGTGACTGCGATGAAGCACAAATTTGTACGCTTGTGTGGTGCATAGCTTAGGGTACAACATTAAGTCCTGCACACCCATCGCAGTATCAAGTACTGTATAACCGGAGAGGGGAGGCCTGCAAGGTGTTTAAATTGGATGTGGCTGTTGCTGTATAGCCAATGAGCACGCCAGTGGAGTTTCATTGGAGGAAAGCAGATAGTTGCCTTTGTTGAGAAATTCTAGCATTTAAAAAAAAATTTTTTTTTTATCTACATTACTAAATTTATGCTCCACCTTTCCATCCAAGGTTGCCCAAAGCAGCTAACAATAAAATATAAAACAATGTCAAAAGCATTAATCATATTTAACTTTATAAATACCAAGAGCACCCATATATTACCTCTCCTGCTTCTACATCTTTCATACCTAAACAGTTTCCTCTTCACGCTCTTCTTTCATTTTCTGTATCTCTCCACCATCCCCTTTGGTTTCCAAGTTAGCCTCTACTTCTACCTCCTTCCACTGTCTCTTTAACTCTCCCATCATCCCCCTCATGTTATTTCTTTCCACACGTAAATGGCTTCTTCGGAAATAATCCAAAGTCCCCCAGATATAATAGCGTTTGAATATGTAGCTCTCAGCTAGTACTGCTACTCTACTCAGCTCCAGAATTCAATCTGAGAGAGCCAAGAAACTTTACATGCAATGCGGTAAAAGAAAAATCTAATAAAGACATTCTGGGGCTTCAGCTAGACCTACTGGTCTAGTGCGACAGAGGGGTGATTATTTTTATCGTGAGATCTCCCCCTCTGTTCACACGCAGCACGTGACGACCTCAGAGGGAGAAACATTGCACCCGCCATTTTGGAGTTTTTTCTTAAAGAAGAAGATGCACATGAGCGCTCGTGTGCAAAAGGTAAGTCTTCTTTTTAAAAAATGATTTTCCCCGCTCAAACTGCAACGCCCAGCCACACGTTCTGCGGTCTCGGGCCTAAAGTGGAGGGCAAGATCCCGGTGCAAGGGTGGGATCATCCCTCCATGATCCCAGGATCCCCTGTGCATCATGTGGATCACATGATCCACATGATGCACCTGGGGATCACCCCGGGATAAAGCCCCGTCTAGCTAAGGCCTGGGAGTATCTTGTGTCTCCTAAATTATTTCAAGTTGCCACCTTCTAATTCATAATGACAAAGGAAATAGTAAAATTTTCATTAAAGGTAGATGATTCCATCCAGTCACGTACCTGGTCATGAGGTACACACAGTTTCCCCATCCCTTCTTCACAGGAATAGACTCCCAAAATTCAATTAAAACTTTTCCCTAAAGTATACTTCCAAAATCTGGAGAACTGTATGCTACTTAAATACACATGGAGGAAGGGGCAGAGAAATAAATGGAGTGGGAAAGAGGTGATAGGTACCTTTGGAAGTAAATAACTGAGGATAGCTAAGGATCAAACCATCGTGTTTTGTTTTGTTTTAAAAAAAATGGACTTAGAACTTGATACTCTCTTTTTTAGAAAACTGCAGCTGTGCAGGATCTGAACCCAGGTTGTAAATACAGCATGCAAGAGAAGGGTTAACACTTTCCTCCCTGCACTCCATTTTCCACTGAAAATGACCATATGCCAAGCAGCTACTTATCCCCAAAGATACTGTTTGCAGTAAGCAGAACCTATGGGGAAAATAGCAATGGGGCCCACATTTACACCAAGCAGGATATAGCACTGTGAAAACAGTTTGTAAGTGGTATATGGTATGTGTCAATGGGTCCCAACAGTTGTCAGTGCACTTCAGTACCTCTAAAACGCAGTAGTGTGCGCCTTGGAGTGTGTGCACGAAAGATTTTCAGTGGGAAACCAGCAAGATAAGGAAAGAGTTAGAACACTCTCTTAATATGTCATGATCACAATATGGATTGAGGACCCACAAGGCTGCTTTTTCTGAAAAATGAAGAAAGTGGTTTATTCTACGTATGCTTTTTACTGATGTGTGCTTTTACACCTCAAGCCATTTGGTCCTAAGAGCATGAGCCGTAAGCCAGGAGATCTAAACTCAGCTGTGAATACACTTGGCAGCCTCAGGATTTTCACTGTCTCTCAATCTTAGTCCTGCATTTACAATTTACAATGCAACTGCATCCTCTAGCAGCGAATTCCATAGTTAAACTATGGAATTCGCTACCACAACGCATAGTGAGGGCCACGAATTTGGATGGCTTTAAAAGGGGGTTGGATAAATTCTTGGAGGAGAAGGCTATCAATGGCTACTAGTTCTGATGGCTATCTGCTACCTCCAGCATCAGAGGCAGTAAGCCTACATACACCCGTTGCTGGGGAACATGGATGGGAGGGTGCTGTTTCACTCGTGTGCTGCTTGTGGATCCCTGGTCAACAGCTAGTTGGCCACTGTGTGAACACAGCGCTGGACTAGATAGACCTTTGGTCTGATCCAGCATGGATCTTCTTATGTTCTTAATGGACTAAGCTTCCCCAACCTCAGGCCCTCCAGATCAGTTGGACTACAACTTCCATCATCCCCAACCAGCTGGCTGGGGATGACTGAACTTCCATCTGGAGGGAACCATGTTGGGGTGGGCTGACTTAGACAGTTGTCTAGGATTACTTGTAATGCATGTAAAGAGCTTTGAAGTACACCGAAGAAGTGTTACAAAACAACTGTGTGGTGCATGATTCTAAGTGTGCCTCATTAATGAGCATCATGCACTGATAATAAAAATAAATACATAATGCTCATTAGGCTGCATTCCTAAACACACTTACCTGGGAGTAAGCCATTGAAGTTAAAAGGTTTTACTTTAGAGCAGACATGTACAAGACTGTACTGTTAGTGAAACAGAGTCTTATGGTGTAATCATCCTAAGGAAGGAGAGGTGGAGATGGGAGTGTTGTGCATTGAGCCACCTAATGTATGTTTGATCTGGACTAAAAGTTTCCATAACTTACATTAAGAATGGTATTAGAATTTCCCATGTCTGTAACCCAAGTTAAAGAGCCAGGTTGATTAACACATTCACTCAATTAAAAGTGGCTTCTTTCACATTCTTTATCCCATTAACAAGTTTCAGAAGCAGTAAGTTAAGACACTAAAGGCACTCTTACAATCCCTTGTGAAACATCCTTGATGCTCCACCCTTCCTCTGGGTAACAAATGCATAACACAGCATCTCTGATTTCTCTCACCCACCTCCCAGTCACTAAGACAGCTCCTGAAACAGGAAGCCCAGCTGAGTGGCAAAGTCAAGGCACGTTGCCCCATATAGAAAAGAGACCTCCCCTGCGATCAAAGGCAGCCCTCTCTTCCCCCAATGGATTAATATGTTTCTAAACCCGTTAACTTTTAATTACCGCCTGAGCAAGCTGGCTGTGTGCCATCTACATCTCTATTAAAATTCAATTTATGCCCATCATAACTAATTCTGCCGCCCTAGCTTTCTCACCGGCAGCCTTCAATTTCCAGACAAGATGTCCGAAGCCTCGTCTCACTGCATTAAATCTCCAAAGGGCCATGTGTGTGCGTGTGTGTGCGTGCGCGCTCTGCAGGGCTGAGCAGTTTGCATCATGAGTGGGAGAGGAAATGGGCCAGGCTCCTAAAGCGGTTTGTACAGAGCCCTCGGCCTCATTAGCTTTATGGAGATGATTGGTTCATGTGGGTCCTCTGCTCTTCATAACTTTCACATCTCCTCACTTTAGCTGCTCTAAAGGGCAGCTCTGCATATTGCTGCAGCAAACACAGAACAGGCACGCATAGATACATATCTTTAAAGACCAGTTTACAGGCATCTGGGAAAGCTGACCTATATTCCCAGTGTAATATGAGCTTAAAGTTGCCTCTAAAGTTGCACGTACATGATGTGTTTGCTGGGAGAAATACTGGTGTAACACTAGTGTTTCTCATAGCATTTGAAATGTGCAATGTGCAGAGCTGTTCTAAATGGATTCTTGGATTGAAAATGGAAGACAGAAACTTGCATTTGAGACAATTAATGAGTTTTTAGAGAGATTTGAAAGCACTATGAAAAAGTCATCACATTACCCATATTATATACACTTATGGGTGGTGAAGTGCAGGTTACGTTAAATGCGTGATCATATTTCATCCATTGATTATTTGACTTTTGAAAGTAGCTGTGTTGTGATGGGGGAATAAAGATTGGGCTACAAAGCATGAGGTCCTGATGAAAATTCAGTGGCCTGCACCTGCTACAGGCCCACCAGTCAGACCAGGATTTAAACACAAGAATTCCCATCCAATACTCCTCTAACAATAGGCTCCTATTCACTTCCAAAGCCAAGCATTGCCACGATAACCCACTCCTTTCTCATGAACAGACTTCTCTTCTGTGTCCACTTTGCAAAATGAGAGCCAAGATTGTCTGGCTCCCATCCTCTCATTCTTAACATTAAAGTAACATTGTCTACCGCTTTATCCTGCATTACGATACCAGAACAAAAAATACAATAGCATGAATTCTGAAGCATCTCCTGTACCAGAAAAAAATGAGATCAGAGCAAAAGCATCCTTGGGGTCCTGCCACCTTTTAGGTAGCCTGAGGAAGTTTGCATGGGGGAGAAGCTAAGGGAGGAGATTTGGTTTGGGATGGGCAGCCAGGCTCCAGATTGCTTCTGCCATCCTCATGTTCTGGTAATGGACACGAGGACCTCATTGCCCACCCAGTCTAGCGCATAACACACATGCTTCTTCCTATGCCTCTTACTTCAGTCTTTTAGGAGGCAGGATGTGCACTGAAGAAAGAATGAGTTTGTGTTCTTTAGGGCCTAAAACAGTGTCTTTGATGGATAACTGGATAACTGCTGCTTTCCTTACAGAGAGAGAGATTTCAGGACATGACTTGCCTCACCAGCTGTCATGCACCCACTCCCTTCCTTTGAAAGCAGGAGCTCTTAGGCTCCAATGTAAAGCTCAACTCCTCCATCCAGTAAAACCCACCCTGTGACCACAGAGAGTGCAATTGCCAGCTGCCCTGAGGGGATCTTGACAAATACAAGAGTTATCCTTTACTTCCTCGGTCTACCAAACCTGCATGGAAGTAAAAAATAACCAGATAAAAAAGAGCAGAGACTGCAGAATGTATGAGGTCCAAATCACAGAACAGAGTTGTAGGGGTCATGTAGGCCATCTAGTCTAACCCTCTGTTCAATGTAGGAAACCCAGGACTAGAGTATCTCAAACAGATGGTTGTCCAGCCTCTGCTTGAAGACCTCTAGTAATGGAGAACCTACCCACTCCTCTAGGCCATTGGTTCCATTATTGAACTCTTTTTTCTTTTCTTGTTACTGTTAAGAGGTTTCTTCTAATAGTCACCAAAATCTATCACCCTGTACCTTAAGTCCATTCAGTTAAGTCCTGTCCTCAGGGGAAGCAGAGAACCTGTCTCTGTTCTCTTCCATGTGACAGCCCTTTTGGTAGAGTAATGATTGTGGTGGGCCTCATTACAGGGAATCCCTAATGTCGGAAGTACATTTCATCTAACTCTGTGAGGCAAGTTATCAGGTGTATAATGCCTAATAGCAGACAGGCGCAAAATGTGGAGATCTACGCTCAGGCTTTGGAGCTTTGAGGAAAAGGCTTCTCTTGTAACCGAGGCTGGCCTAGTACATCAGCGAAGAATTCTCCGAGGCCCATGCAAGGCACATCCATTTTTAGATATTTTTACTAGGGAAAAGAGTAATACTTGTTGAAATATTAGGAAACTTAGGCTGCTGTCCTGTACCCACATACCTGGTGGTAAGCCATACTGAACTCAATGGAACTTACTTTTGCGTAGACAGAAATAGGATGGCACTGCTGTGAAGATGCCAACCAAGAAAGCAATTTGTGAAATCTGCTGGGTTTTTGGCTATTGCACAGGGACAAAATCTCGGTGACCAGTTGAGCCATGTCCAGATAGGAAAGTTCAAGTAAGAACAGAAAAAAGAGTCCTCAAAATTACATTACATCATATCATATCCCACTTTTCTAAAAACTGACTGAGGCAGTTCACAAAGGCAGAAAAGCTGAAATACATAGTAAAATAAAAACACAAGATAAAAATGGAAACATCAGAGCACAGTGCCACCAATTCCCATCTTCATGTTTCAGCGCAGAAGGGTCCATTGGTATTAAAGGGGCACATGGGCCCTGACAAATGCTCCTGCATGCCAGATGCTGGTGCTGGGCCTGCATTAGCGTGACCCAAGGAGTTTAGTACCAAACCCTAACCTAAAGCTGGATCAGAAATTATTCATAATGTATTTATGCTGTATATTCCTTCTGGAAAAACTAAAATCCAGCCTACAAATACATGTGTGGAGAAACTGCCAGCTGTGTATATCTGACTTATGCATTTGGATCTATTTATATTTATATTTATTTATTTATTTATTACATTTTTATACCGCCCAATAGCCGAAGCTCTCTGGGCAGTTCACAAAAATTAAAACCATAATAAAACAACCAACAGGTTAAAAGCCTGTTATAGGGAATAGTTCTGGGGAAAATGGCTCAATTAAATGTGAAATGCACTTTACACACACACACACACACACACACACACACACACACACACACTCTGCCCCCCAGATTTACATTCAGCCTTCATTTTCCAACAGACTAGGGGCAAGAAAGTCTTCAATCTTGTGGAGCAAGAATACTCAGGAAGAGAGGTTTCATTACAGCAGCTGAATCCAGAAAAAGCTGGAGTAGATTTTCGCATGAAAGAGACTGTTTTCTAGTTTGGAATGAAAGCTTGAGAGTTTCTTCCCTGCCCTCCCCCACTTACCTTCTGGGAATACTGTAGATCAGATTGCAAGGGTGGGGGTGGCTGGTCATACCATTTTAATCACTTTATAGTGCTGCTCACTATTGTGTGTTGATCGTTTCTCTCTTTCTCTACTTGTGCAAAGCTGCCTCCCCTATGCAACCTCTTTTACTCCCCCCCCCCCCCCAGCAGTATCCTGGAACTCAGCTGCTGCTGCACTCCACATCTTGAGAATATATTCCTTCCAAATATTTCCCAGTTAACAAGTCCTTGCCACTTTATTCCAACTGCAGGTAGATGTTTTTAAAGAATAAGAGGAACATGCTTTATAAATTGATTGACTGCCTGGGTGGGTGGGAGAAGTCAGAGGGCAATTCCAAGTCTCTCTCTTATTTCCTTCCCTCTGTCTAAATCTACCTCTGCAGCCTTTTTGCATTTCCTAACCCCACTTGCAACTGGCTTTTTTCTCTCACTCCCCGTTTCCATGCCAGAAAGAAAAGAAACTGAACTTCTTTTGTTTTGTCCTCCAGGGCTGATTAAATAGAGGGGGAAATCTTACATTGTGAAGGATAGCTGCTGCTGGGAAGGAAGAAAAATGTGGCGTGGATTTTTCTGACAAAGAGGGAAAGACCGTCTCCCAACACCTTTAATCTTGGCTTTAAAAAAGTTGCTTGTTATGCTGTGGCTTGCCAGGGAAATGGGGGCAATGTATAATTTTCAGAAAGAGACTTTCAGGGGACTCAGGCTTATAGGAAACAATGTTATCTACGATATTAGCCATTCTCCTTGGTTTTTTTTTGGGGGGGGGGAGGGGGAGGCTGCCAGTAGCTGGGTGGAATGGGAAAAGCACTCAGCATGTGTTCACAGGCATGTTTACTATAATCCCGCTAGTTAGTAGAAATGTGTTTTGGCTACTAAGCCCAGAAAAAAATTGTGGACCCCTATTTACATCTAAAAGTTTGCTCAGGATTTCAAGGCCAATTAACCAATTAACCCTGCTGCCAGTGGTATCAGCAAGAGCTTACTTTGGCTCCCCCTTCAAATCCAATTTGTATACTAATAGTGTGGCTGAATATTATCCTCCTAGAATTTTGTCAAGTCTGGTTTCTGTACATTTTAAATTTAGTTGGAAGTTACCCCATTTGCCCTTATTTCAAAACAACTGTCTTCAACACAGGTAAAGCATGTGAATATATATTTTAGCAACATCTGCATCTGAACATGTGGTCATGCCTATGTCTACAAATACCTCAACTTGTAATGGAAACCTTTGATAGAATATTTGAAAGAGACAGAGAAAAATGATGTATATGTTTGTGGATTTTAGATCAAGAGGGGGAAAGGGAAAAGAAGAATAACTCTGTGAATCCAATGTATGTAAATTAGATGGAAGGGTAATTAAGAAATTAAGGGGCATTTCTGGCATGAAGAGGGCAAAAAGAAAAATATATCCTAACCTCACCCCTAAATGTTTTTAGCATAATTGTAGTTGCTATATGCATTTCTGCTGGTATGTATTTTCTGTGTGTATGTATTATGTGTGATGTTTGTTTAGATGCTGTTGGAAAAATTAAAAAATGAGATGACCAGGAAATACCTCAACTTCGGAGGGCAGTCCCTAATTCAATTTGCCACTTTCTAATTCACAGTGTCAGGCAAAAGAAATATCAGAAATAACTTCTGCATGAATGATGGCAAAATTGACAAAGTCAAGTGATTTGTGTATACTCCTATAACACTATGATAATGCCACTTGGTGCAATTGCTTTAAGGGAGTGTAATCTCAACAACAGCAAAAACGCACAGACGTCCCTACAGTGTTTGGATCTTTTGCCTTATGCATCTGCTGTTTTTCAGATGCTCCATGCATGTTAGAAATGCTCTATGAACATCTGCTGAGCAAATCTGGCTTACTTAACCCTTTGCTATTTAACATTAAGTCCATCACTTTTCATTTGCAGTAAAACAAAAGCAAAAATTCTTCTCTCCTCCAGCAGCAAACAACCCATTCCGATGTGTTATCACTGTCTGGGCTAAATGATCAAAGGCCAGGTAGAGTGAAGTTGGGGAGCACATCTCTAGGCTTTTATAATGTGTAATGTTCCTTGTGCTTATAGATACTTTTCAAAGGTTGGAATTTTGCAGAACTGAACCTGAAAGCTTAGCAGCAAAGGACTGAGTGTCTTCTACTCTGAATGCAAACCTCTGATCCAGATTGCAGCTTCCTGTAGTTGTTTTGGGTAATCATCAAACCTTGGGGATTTTTTTTTTTACATGACTGAGTGTCACATGTAGTTTGACCTTATGTCATACTAATGTAAGGAACTAGTGGTCTCAACCTGGGCTCCTTGTGGCCAGGCTCCAGTACTTTACCTATTTTATCACTGAAGCAGCATATCTGCCAAAGGAACTGCAGACTGATCTGTGTTACCAAGGCAGCATAACAAGCCCTAACAGCTGACTCAGCACCGGGTCAGGTGACCCAGTTCCACTGGGCTCTATAAAGCAGCAAGCTCAGGATCTGCTCTTCCATCTGAGCAACTTACTTCCTACTGAGAAGACCATGACAGACTGAACAGCCATTTGCCAACTTCCTTGCAATTGGTACTGCCTGGGGAACTTGATGGCTTGCCCACTTGCACTATGTTGTGGTCATCAACCACTTTAGATAGCTGACCTCTTGCCTGTCCTAAACCGCTCCACTTGCCTCTGGCTGATGGTTTACTCCTTCCTGACCTCAAGGGCTCTGATCCTCTTATTAGCTGAGCAGTTGGTTTCTTGACTGAAGTGGCAAACTGGAGGTCAAGAAGGCATTTGCATTTATCTGGAGTTCCCAAACTTTGCATACCTCAGAAGAGCAACTCCTTTTAAATGAATTAGAGTCAATGGTATACAGGTCATGAATTTTATTTACAATAAAGGTAGACAGCCTAGCACTGTACCATCAGGATCCTTTTCCTCCTAGTTTCCTTTCTCATGCAGCCTTTCCCAGAACAAAAGCTATATTACACACATTAGGCAAGGTGCTGGAGTGATGCCAACAAAAATACAAACCATGAACTACACTTGGTTGAACTTCTCAATAACAATGCCACTGAACAACCCTTTGAATTAGACATAATTCATCCTAGCAATTATGAGTAGAAAACAACGGGGTGGGAGCCATTCTGGATTGAATTAACAAGAAAAAAAGGAAATGAAAAGGAAAATGTGGTCTTACGCACATGGAATCAGCCTATCAGATCAGGTTGTGTTGGGTCTGGGTCTGCACTGGACATGACAGAGAGACAGCATGGGGTGAGGACAATGACTGATCTTAGGGTGTGCCAGTCTTTGAGTCATTAGTTTTTTTTCTGTGGTCTTGTTTGACATTTCAGTGTTTGGTGTACAGTAATATTCAACAGGCAAATCTACATATCAGCAGGAAGATCCAAGGCAGCCTCACTACACTAGGCCTGGTCCAGGCATCCATGAATCCAGTTGTCTCTGGCCCTCTGACAAAAAGGACAGCTGGCTGCTCCCCTCCACTGAGCTCTTACTTATGCCGTGATCTAAAGAAGTAAGCAACTCTTTGAAGGGACTCTCTGGCACTGTCTCTTATTTGTTTCAAATCTCAATGCAAGTGGGACCCTTTCTCAAGCGCTCTGCCCAAAAAAGAAAAGAGGACATACATTGCCAAAAAAGAGGACAAAGGAGGACACAGGCTTGCAAAAAAATGAATTTAAAAATGCATATGCTAATTTATATGTATAGATGCAAATGTAGAAATAATTACTTTAATTTAAATAGAAATCCAATAATCTCATCATCATGGAGAAGACTGTGACCACGTAACCTGTGTGCCTGCTCTGTCTGCTGACCAGGTGCTAACTGTTTGATGGGCAGCTTCGAGGCCACCGCTCTCCTTTCAGGTGGTTCTTTCTCTTTACATCAGACCAAGACTGGACAGTCTTTCAGTTAGAGGGTGTCTTCAAGTAGAGGACAGCCCTCTGTAAAATAGGACAACTGGCCACCGTATGCGTATAATACAGGACTCTGAAGAGGAGAAGGGGCTTCTGGCCAGCACAAATAGACATTGGCTAGTAAGCCAAGCAGATTATTTGTAAACCCCTGGCCTGGTTTTAATGGAAGAAACAGAGACCTATCAACAGTCTAAGGGCAGCTGACCAGCTGATTATCTTGGCAAAACAGCCTGGTTTCTTGCTCATAATCAAGTCCATTTTGAAAGGGGTTGGCATGACAGAGACACACAGATCTTCAGCTCAGTTAATAAAAAGCTATGTGAGGCTGCTTTTAAAAATGACGTTTTTCCACTGTTCCTCTGAGGGGAGACTTGAAGCTTCTGTCCACAGCGTGTGATGTGGGCCTGGCATCAGCAGCTGTCAGTGAGGGTACTGCACACTTGGTGACATTGCCTTCCTTCCTGGGGTCCTAGAGTGAGGAGGCGTTGCCGTGGCAGCAAGACGCCTTCAAGTTTGATGCCTTTAAAGGGGGAAATGGCTTGTCTCAGGCTGAATTATTGATTAAAATGGAGAGCATCACACACACACACACACACACACACACACAATGTGGAGAAGCACTTGGCTTGATTTAAAGACAAGCCTCAAGTGGCTGTGACTCCATGACACTTGCTTTCTTTTCAAATTACTAGCAAAGCCCGAGTGAGAGAGAAAGCTGGAATAAAACTTTTTTTGGCAAGTCTCTACGGTAGAATGGAGAGAGCGAGAGAAAGGTATTGCTGCAAGCCAGGAGGCAGAGTAACCAGTAAATGATAGATAAATGATAGCAATCAGAATGGAGGGTAATTAACAAGCTATTTGAAGAAGGAACAACTCTACAAAGCTTCAGCAGCGACTAGAGGTGCTTTTCATCTTCAGTGTGCCCAGACAAAACGGTAACAAATTAACAGAGAAGGACAAGTGCTACACAAATTAATAAGCGGTGAATCTAAGCTTGGCAATTGTTCTTGTGTGCCTGGCATCTTGTGATGTGTGTTTTACTAATGCAAGGTGATACCTCCTTGAGACATGGGCCTAGGAAACAACACCTGCTTACTGTTTGGTTGTGGAAGCCTAAATAGGAAGAAGCCTATTTAGTACTCCTATCTGAAAAAGTAAAAAGTAAAAAAAGGAGAATCCTAGACGGATAAATATTGGAAGGAGAAGAGGCATTAGGATCCTATCACTAAACGCTCCGTATGTATACTTCATTTATATTGCATATAGTTACTACAAGATGCTTGCTTATACCTGACTACAAGCCACCACTACATGCCATTTTCTGCCACATTGGTAGTCATGTGCACCTCAATCTTATGAACAGTTCAATATATGTTTAGATTGCATAACCTCAGGTGCTTGTTCACAGTAAGCCATTAGTCTAATGGCCAAAATAGAGGTGCCATGGGGAAAAGTGGATCAAAGGGCAAAAAGAACCAAAATGATAACATGGCCCCACAGCATGATTTACAGACTGGGTTCACACAACACACTAAGCTATGATAGTTTATTTTCCGGAACAACCCATGATGGGTTAGCGTGTTGTCTGTGGGATGTTACCCCCAGTGGATTATTTCCCCCAAATAAGCCACCCTGAGAACCCACGGTGTGCAGTAAAGGTTATTTTACTTGTGGTTTGTTAGCCTGATGTCTGTCACACAGCGTGGGTTACGGAGGTTGCCTACAGAGCTGCTCAGCAAGAGAGGCCAAAAACGCTGCCACTGCTCTGCTCCTCTCAAGTGATCTAACAAAGGAACCTGGAATAACTGCCCAGCTGGGCGGGAAGACCCAGGAGGAGGAAGGGTGAGGAAGGATGAAATAAACTACTTTGTGTAGCTTGTTTGGCTGATCATCTGATGGGAACATGGTAAGTGGAATAACCACCTACCCAGCTAGCTTGCCATCCACCATGGGTTAGCGTGATGTGTGAACCCAGCCAGAGTCTTAGAAGCTAATGAGAAATAGAGGACTGTCCTATTGGCTGCATCCACCACAGACCACTTCCCACCAATGGGTGGGAAGCAGCCCCCCCAAAAGAGAAGCGAACTTGGAAAAATGAAGACTTTGTGTCTCCCCTAGCAACTATTCTGGCCACATGCAACCATGAACTGTAGGAAATAAAGATTGATGCAACTGTCAAGTTATATTCCACTCTGTTTCTTTTCCTATATTAAGTTTGTTCTGTCCCATTTCCGCATCACCTTGTAAATTTGCTTTTCTTTTTTTTTTACATCTGCACAACAATTCTTTTGCTTCTTTTAAATTTTGTTTTAACTGTTTTATTCTGTTTTTATTTTCATTTTACCTTGTACACCGCTCCGAATTTTTTCAATGGGGAGCGGTATATAAATATTCTAAATAGATTATGTATGTGTGTGTGTGTGTGTATTCATGCACATTGATGTAAATGTACACATTTTTTGTATGCACCTTTTTGTATACATGATTTTTTTTACACACTTTTCTAATGTACACATTTTTTTGCAATGATCTTCTTCCTCCCGCCCAATCCTTTTCTCTTTTCTGTCATGTCTTTTAGATTGCAACCCTGAGGGAGGGGGCAGTGTTATTATTAATACTTGTAAACTGTTCTGGGAACCTTTTAAGGCCAAAGTGTTGGGTAAAAATGCTACAAATAAATACATAAAATAAAACAAAGTGGTTTTGTGCACATTTTTTGATTTGCAAACTGCAAAATTCAGGAAAGTGCTAATATCGCCAGTTCCTATTTATGCATATGTTTGGGAGGAGTGAATTTGATTGATTTGCATTGAAATGCAAAACCAATGCATTTCTCTTGCATCCTCAGTAGGAAAGTAGGAAAGTGAAAATCTTCCCAAATGTTTGGTGCACACCCCCTTTCCCCTCACTGAGAACTTGCTCTATTTGGCTTAACCAGGAGAACACTGGAGGGTGGATGCGATCAATGCATATAAATATTTGAACATGAGAAAGCCGCAGCTTCGTAGCATGCTGTTCAATCTTGCAGACAGAGGGCTAACAAGTCTCAGTACCTGGGAGAAGTAATTGGACAAGCTTAAAATAAGTGCATTTCCTCACAGTGACAGTAATTAAAACGCAGAAATTGCTCACCAGAGGAGCTAGGGAGGGCTCCCAATCACTCGAAGTCTTTAAATCAAGACTGGATATCTTCCTAATAGGAATGGTTTAATCCAGTTCGGATGAGTCACATACCTGCAACTTGCAGGCATCCTGCCAGAAAGGGTTTTGTTCTGAGTCCTCCTGATATTGAGGGATATGAAGTTATGAAGCTTACAAATGGCCAAATAAAACCATTTACATTGATAGGCACTTAGTAGCTTGCAGTGATGGACAAACCTCCACTCTACTCCCAGCTCACTCTGAAAACCATTTAAGGTTCTGGAATGTTTGACAGCAACTTCCAGAAAGCTCAAACAGGTGAAGTATGGCTCCACACTGCCTTGCCAGTCCCTGACCTCTTTCCCCTTAAGCCTTTCCCTTAAGCCTTTCCTTAGGGTGACCAACTGTCAGGATTTCCCCGGATTTGTCCTGGTTTTTGTTCTTTCCATGGTGTCAGGGGGGATTTTCTATAATTTTCAATAATGTCCTGGAATGACACACCTTCCCCTTTAAGGCTGCCATTAGCATGGCAGGAGGGAATGACATGCTTTCTTGAGGCACATCATTCCCCCACCCCGAGCTCCAATTGAGGTCTTAAAGAGGAAAGTGGATCATTCGTGGACATTACAGAAAAGGCCCCAATTGGAGTGGATGGTGGTGGTACAGAATGAAATCCTTTCCCCCCCTCCACTCCAATCGGGTTCTTTAAGGTGGCGGGGAAATAACGTACTTTCTGCAGGACTCAGAAAGCTGCTTCCCCCCACACACACACTAGGTGTCCTCTTTTTTGGTTTCCCAAATATGGTCACCCTACTTTCCTGTATACCCTCCTCAGCATTTGCTACTCTCACTCTAGGTCAAGATGGGGCCAGACTTTTTAAATAGCAAGAATTTGCATTTTGAGCTCCCCCCATTTGAGGGTTCATCTCATCTCTGCTAGTTGGCAAGCCCTGGTGGGTTGTGTGGGCCTCTTTAGAAATGCTATGAAAGGTGAGTTCCCACCTTTGCTCTGAGCCTCAATGCCTCATCCTAAGAACATAAGAAAAGATGTGCTGGATCAGACCAAAGAACCATCTCATGCAGCATTCTGTTCACACAGTGGCCAATCAGTTGTCCACAGGAAACCCACAAGCAGTGTAAAAGCACCTCCCACCCATGTTCCCCAGCAACTGATGTTCATATGGTAAAACACCTTCCTTCACCTCAGTACAATTTGGTGTCCAAGCAAACTTGGGGTGGGAGAATAGACCAAAAGAAAAAAAAAAGGCAATTGTGTTGTTTCATGAGGAAAAACCCAAATGAGCACAGTAAAACAATACCTTTATTGGCACCAACCAAAATGCACAGTGTGCTGTGTGAGCTTTTTCAAGTAACACAGAGTTCTTCTTCAGGTAGGATTCTCACCCACCCCACTCAAATAAATAAATAAATAAATAAAGGTGGGAAAGATCTTTTTTGGGCATAGTATTGGGTCTTGTTTGCAGTTTGAAAAAACTTAAGATGGTAATGGAGAATGCCCACTGCAGACCAATTTAGTCAGATTCATCTTTTGTACCTTGTACAAAAGATCTCTGATTGCACACTGGCATAGTGGGACAAGACAGGGAATGGAGCTTCTCTCTTTGAAAATAACAAAAGACTGCAGTCACCTGACAGTGAAGTATTCATTAATATCCACTTCATCCATTCATAGCAGAAGCCTTGACATTAAAGCCCACAGATGTTTGAAAAACTAATGTTCAGAAGTTATAGACAAATGAATCTTAGCTGCAGTATCTGCTTGTGGTCCACTTAAAAGGTTCAGAGCCTGCAGATAATCCAAGGAGCTAGTCTCCATCTTAGACAGAGGTAGGGTTTGTTTAGGGCTCTTGTTTGCAAATCAATAGGAAGGAACCAGAAACCAGAGATAAGGAATCAACCAGAGTCAGCCAGATGACCCAGGCCTATAAATGTGTTTTCAGAAGAGCTAGAGTTGTTTACTTCTTCCAGGGAGAAATTCGAGAATGGCCAGCCATGTGGGGAGATGGGTGCTTGATTAGCCATTGATGTACACAATGGGAAACTCTATGCAGCTTTGTCAGTAAGGCTGAGTTCATCCAGTTACATGAGGATAAATATAGTTTACTCTAAAGAATTCCTGCCATTTTGGCTTTCAAAATCATGAGTGACAGGTCCATCACATTCCGGTTAGATTAACTGACCAAGTCCATCATCGCATCACTGTTTGCTCTGGACATGGCTACCATTCCCCCTCTTTCTGGCCTTTCCAGTTTGTGGCAGATTTCATGCATGTACTATTCTGTGCTTGACCTTTGCATCTGTCAAACAACAATTGAACATCCCCCAATCCACCTTTATAGCTGCTACACAAGAAAATAAATTGATTAAAGACCAAGCGTGGTTCCGGTGAGCAAGCTGAGAGTAGCAGATGACACATGCCCCAAGGGTTTTAGCTACCATGGGGATAATGATAGGCAGCAGCCTGCAGGGACAAGGGCTTCAGGCAGAAAGCAGGAACATTCATTGCAACTTCAGAAACCCCTGAGAGTGAAAGAAGGACAGCCATGACGTACCTATATTCCAATGAGAACTTGGTCAGCTCCCTGTTGTCATGCAACCATTTGAACTCCAGGGGCCAGCTGCCTTCTGCCATGCAGGTGAGGACCAAACGGTTCCCTTCTAAATGGACCTGAGTGCGCACCGGCTCTGTCTTGAAATATGGGGAGACATCATCTGCAAAGAAAAGGGAAAGGGGGTCAAATCCAGGAGTGCACTCTTCCCTATATATAAAGAGCACAAGAGCATCCATATTGGGCCAGACAACTGAACTGTCTGCCTTGTAATCTCTCTGTGACATAGCAAATAGTGGATGTTTCAAAGGGATATGAATGAAAAGCTACAGGGCAACCTCACCTTTCTGGAAGTCAGAAATTATGATTGTGATTATGTGGGACATCTTATCTAGAAGGTGTATATTAGTCTCAGTGAACAACAACAACAACAACAACAGGGATTATAAATTAACCTTGAGGTGCTGCTCCTCCAACAGGAAGGGACACTCCTGTATATTGTACAGCCCATTTTTCTTGGAATATACTTGGGCCACATCCATTTAAGTTTACCTGCTGTAATTGAACCTCAAAGATCATATGCATACTAAACAATGTTGAAGATAAGAACTAGTGACTACAGCATGACATGCAACATGCAAATCTCATAATATAGACACAGTCTAGGGAGGCAGCTAGATCTCACACAGGAGATCTGTAAATAGGATCTTCTGCATGTCAACAGTAGACACTGGTGTATGTGTGATGGGAGGAATTTAGATTGGTATCATAGCACTGGGGAGGAGTGTTTAACCCTTCCATCGTGCTCCCCCTCCCCCTTTTCCTTAAAATTACCTCATCTCTCAAACCTGATATTTGCTTAAAGGGGCAGCATGTATAGGATACCTGTATGTTATAATTTGAGGGACAATCAGCTTTTGGGTAAGGGGTATTGTTATTTTCCCCCTTTTGAAGGAAAGGGTTATCCCCTTCACTGGCACTGCAATCCCAATCCAAATTCGGAGCCCCCTACTGCTTCTATTAACATTTCCCTAGCAATCACAAAACTGAGCTCTTGTTACTCCTTTAAAAGTAAAGTTGCCATGACCTCCTCCATCATAACTGCATTAGGCTCATACCACATAAGTTCACATTTACAGTCATTAAGCCTAGGACAATTTCAGCTTCAACCATTACTTGTAAACCTAACAAGGTCAGCTTACAAATAAGACAGAGAAATAGGTAAACAAGAAGAAACAATAAAAAGACAGAAGAGATGAATGAAGGAATTTGGGGAAGTCATCTATAGTTATAAAAGGATTAAATGTGTGCTGTGGATGGTGTCATATAATTTGGTCACTAGGTTATGCTGGACATTTGTAGCTGGGTTAGGGTGACCATATGAAAAAGAGGACAGGGCTCCTGTGTCTTTAACAGTTGTCTAGAAAAGGGAATTTCAGCAGGTGTCATTTGTGTGTACTCAGCACCTGGTGAAATTCTCTCTTCGCCACAACACTTAAAGCTGCAGGAGCCTTGTCCCCTTTTGTATCTGGTAAAGAAGGCAGGGCTTCTGCAGTTTTAACTGTTGTGATGAAGAGGGAATTTCACCAGGTGCTGCATGCATACAAATGACACGTTCTGAATTTCCCTTTTCTGTGCAACTGTTAAGGATACAGGAGTCCTGTCTTCCTTTCCTTATGGTCACCCTAATCCCCTAATCTGGTTCTTGCTGCTGCTCTGTTGTTATTGTTGTTGTTGAAGAGAGACCATAAGGTTCTTGTCTAGCCACGTGACTGGTTTGCCTTTTAAGCTTCCATGACATAATCAGTTCATCTTGACAGCAATTCTGTGAGTGTGCCAGGGTGGGACTCCATCTTGAATGATGCAATGGCTCCCATTGCATGTTGTAGGTCTAGATGAACAGCTGGAGAAACTTGTGAAAAATTGGGTAATGAAAATTGGGTTAGCCATTCAGATATAGGAAATCCTGCTGTTAGGGACACCCCTCACTTCAGCCAAGTCCTCTCTGCTCCTGCAGATCTTTTAAAAATATCTAGTTCTTACCAACTTTTACCCCTGGTTTTAGAATCCAACAGTTGAGAGCTAGGCCATGGTCTATAGCCCTGCCAAAGAGTTTCTGGAGCCAAAGCTACAAAAGGAGCATCATTCCGCTTATCATAAATTTAATTTCCAGCCACCAGAGGGAGCAATAACTGTCCCCAACCTGCCATGAAAACGTTGCCACTTTTCACAGGAGGGTGCGGGTCGGGGTTAAGATAAAATTTCTTATTTGCATATTAATTTGTCCATGTATATGCAAACTTAAAAGCTGCATTTACCAGCATTGAAGAAAATGTAGAGTGCCAAAATTCCAGTCAGGCCACATTGGCAACCTTTCCAGTAAGGCCAAACACATCCCTTTATAAAATAAGGAGCGGAGGCTGACAAAAGACAAGGAAGAAAGCCAGGCCAGAAATTAGGACTGGAAGGCAGCTGGGGAAGTGGTTGGGGTTAGGACTGCTACTTTTCCCAAAAGGAGGGGAGGACACAACACCTTTCAATACTCAAACGCATTTAAACGCACAGAAGTTTAGAAATGTTTGCTAAGTCATCCCTGCTCTCATTGCCTGGAAGCAATCTCCCCTCAATTTCCCTCATCCGTTCCTGTTATTCACCTCTGTCGCTATTAGCTTATGCCCATAATCCACTGGTCATTGCCCAAACCCGACATTTCCTCTCATTAAATATTACACAGATACGCTTTCCCCTTCCCAATGCAAACAAGTTCTGGCCACTGTTATAGCTGAGATGGATCTGTAACATCACCAGAAAGCTTTTCTCTATTTTTAGCAGTCATTTTAGGGCCTGAGAATGAGAGAGAGCCAATGACTCCCTGGTCTGTGGTTTGGGCAATGCAGTAATGGGTTGGGTGCCCTCTGTTATTTTCTCTAGTTGGCTCGATTGCACAAACCATATTGCGTTAAATACAGTAGTTAGCAACCAGCTGACTCTCCCTGATGGCTTTAAGAAGGAAGCCAACTATGCTTGTGAAAATAAACAGCTGTAGACAAAGGAAATTACTCTGAATAAAAGATGGATAACCAAGAAACTGATCTAACGCACAAGCTATTGTGGGCACTATTGTTTTGCATCATGTATTTACTTATTGGATTTTTAATCTGCCCAATAACAAATCTCCTCTGGTTGGATTACAAATGGGTTGTTATTGCATGGGGCGTAATTTTTAAAGAGCAACGAGAGTAAAGTGAAAGTTGAAGGTACAGGGATGCCCACAGATGTGCCATCTCAAATTCTTACAGTGAGTGGATTTTCCCAGTCTTTTGAATAAGTCCACAATAGCTACTAGCCCAGAAATGTTTTACCAGCCAATCTGTTGAATATTGTGGCAAACCGATCTAGAGAAAGGAAAAAAGGGGGCAACAATTTTTCATCCAATTTACAATACATTTTCCTTGACTGGTCACCTGGAGATTATTATTTCTCACCATAGGCGACAAAACAAATTATTTAGTTACATTTCTTAACTACCTTTCAAGGTGGCTTACCATATAAAACAAGCCTGGGATCTTCCCCTTTCACTGCCCTTCCCCCCCTGTCCCAAACAGATTAACTATGAGCAAACAGAAATCCTGACCAAAACACAAACAAACCTGGGGCCAAGCCCACGGCTAGAAATTGTGCAAACTGGCCCTTACGCTGGTTTTATTTCCCTTGAGCGGGGAATTATCACTGTGAATGTTTTATGGATAAAGGGAACTGAGGTATAAACATGTGTGAAGTGGTACAGGATTATTATTACACATGTCAGGGGAATGAATCCACATTTTCCAGGCTGACACACCCGCTCTTCTCCCCACCTGGCATTTTGTACCTCATTGTCGACAATGACACAGCTCTGACCCTTCCGCCATCCCTGCTCCTACCTGAGCCATTTAGTAACCATATCAACAAGAGCTTAAAGTCCATCTAGGATTTATCTAAGCTGCTTTGCTTCCTTTATTCCCAGCTGGCTTCTTAGCATTTAAAAAAACAAACACTGTGCTGGGCTTTTAAGATAGAGGGTGGAACGAAGCTGGGGAAGCCTGAAGGAGAAGGGAACAAGAAAGCAGAGCCTGCCATTTTATTTGCAATGTAAAACTGTATGTTGAAGTGCACAGCTTCGTTTTCTGTTTAACAAATGGCATTCTTTTTTTTACTTCAAAGGCGCATTCATATTTCCCAACAGCTTTCAAGTGTACTTTGAATCACATTATTTTTACACATACAATTTTTTAAAAAATAAATAAAATAATAATAAAAAAAATCCCAACGCTCTCCTCAGCGTTAGTTTCTGGTATCAATTTGTTATAAAACAATAACATTCCAGGACCTGTGTGATTAAATTCCTCTTTTCATGTGGGACTAGTTCAGGAAGAGGGAGAGAAAAAAGAGCCACTTCAACGAACAAACAGCACGCACACACACACACACACACACACACACACACACACACAAACACACACACAAAGTAAGCACAGTGTTAAAAGGGTTTAAGCTTTTCAAGCCCCCTACGCAGGGCAATTTGCTGTGAGGTACGCATTTATATTTTATTGCTTCTCTTGTCCTCTGGGGCTTTTTGGAAGCTGAACAAACTAAAGAGTGTCAACTTCAAGGCGGTAAAACGTTTGAAGTGCATACTTTACTCCAAAGGTATCACAGTTTCATGCAAGGGTTAGGGATCTGACAGTCTTCTGAAAATAAAATAGAGCCAGAGTAATCTTCATTTACTGTTACGTTGCAGGGCTCCTGAGGAATACAGTATTCTAGAGGGTACTACAGGAAGGATGTTCAGATAACTCTTTTCTACCCCATACTACAGCTTGAGCTGAGGTTATAGTCTTACAGAAATTCTGAAATCCCAACATGGAACCCAAACACCAGCCCTGACGTCTAACTTTTGTAGTGCCTGGTTTTAAGTATACGGCTGCTTTGGATTTGGATTTGAAGGTGCTAGTGTTAAACCAAGTGAGTGTAATCCACTTCAGGTCCATTTTAAAGTCATGCTCAGCCCGTGTCAGAGTAGAAGGAATATAGTTACATTCAGAGCACAAGGAATATAATAGAAGGAATATATCTCTTTACTTTGGGCAATTGGGTCCATGACAATTATAAATTGATCTTCAGCTTTTGATGGATCTCTAGGTGTAGATAAGTCTCAGAGCTCACCACATGGAAGAACATTCACCAAGTGATACTGACATGTCAAAGTCACCTTGTAGTCACTTTAACAAATGAGAGCATAAGATAGAAAATATACAAGAAGTATGTAAGTATGGACAAAGGTATAAAAATACGCCTATATAGTTCTTGATATTTTTGTATAAGGCTGCAGAGGATCTGATACTAGGGCCAGGCTGGGTCAGGTTTGTATGTGACCATACCCAAATCCAGACCTGGGATGGGAGATTTCCAACTTGGAATCTCACCTGTGTGATATTGAACTAGGCACAGTGCAAGTTTTCATAGAGAAATGCAAGTTTTCAGAATGCAAACTTTCCCTGCTTGAAAAGTCTGCCTTCATTTTGAGTTGGGGATTGAGTTAGAGCTGGGCCCACCTCAAATGGTATTTGCACCCTGGCTGTGCCACCCTGCTCTCTATGCCCCCCCCCCAAACATACACACTTCCCAAAACATAGAATTTACACTGGGAAATGGGGAAGGAGTAACAGTGGCAAAGAGTTTGACTCCATATAGGGGCAGCCTTGCAAGGTCTCTTTGTACCTAAAAGTGATATGTGGAGCATCATTTTTCTGCTGAGGATAATGGGCCTTGTAGTTAAAAATCTAGATAGTTAGAAACATGTCCCCATGATTCCTCAGCAAGAAATGACATTCCATGTGTCACAGGTAAGGAGATACTTTGCAAGGTCTCTCCAGTGGGGAAATCTGCTCTCTGCTGTATGCCACCCCCCTTCCCGAAGGTAAGTTTTTTTCTTCTGCTTGGGGAAGTTAGAAGAATACTGGCAAGGCTGTTCAATCAGGCTTTTTGAGTGCTTCCACTGTAGTAGTAAAAGTTGAATGGCAGATGCTCATCATGACTGTCCCCATAATCATGCCTGCATAGAGAACAGGCAGTAGCATTGATCCATATTAACATATCAGTTCTAGCTGCTTTCCTCTCCATCAGGAACAAGACTTTTGCAATGCTAATGGATCTTAATTGTCCATTCAGGACTAAGCCACTGCAAAATACCTTGTATTAAGACAGGGAACAATATATTGTTGTTGGAGACATTCATTCTCCCCCCTCCCCCAGCTACTGCGAGGATTGCAGCTATGCTCGGAGGGAACAGAGAAGTCTGAGGGGGGCAGCAGATGATGTCAGGGTCCCTGCTAATAAAAGAACTGCCAGGGCTATGTCCCTGTGAGCCCTGGTTCAACTACACCACTGGTTTCAACTGACTGTTAAGAAACCAAAAACAAACTGTTGAGATTTTTCAAGCACTTGATCATGGGAATGCTTGAAAAGCCCAATGGATTTGGAAGGACTTCCAGAGGGGCTCACACAATTCTACACTGGACTGGAACAAGAGAGTTGAGTTTGAAGCACAGCAGGGAGCTGGTCCGGTAAACTAGGCAGGGGCAGAATACCAGATTTCTTATATTTCTAGTCAATCTGTAAGTTTCATTCAACTTATCAGGTCACATGGGGTGATTTTATTATGGTTGTTTTATTATGGTTTTAATTTTTGTGAACCATCCAGAGAGCTTCGGCTATCAGGCAGTATAAAAATGTAATAAATAAATAAATAAATTTTGCATACCCAGCTCTGAGGCTGAAGACCTCCAGTCCTAGGTAGATAGCCTAGCCTAAGCTCACAATGTTCCCAGTTTAAGCCTAGGAGAAAGATGGAAATGCAGATTCTAACAAATCTGACACAGACCAGTCCAACAGCTGATATGAACCTCAGATGCACTTCTCATGTGGAAACATCACAAAGGGCAAACGGCTGAGTACAAATGTGCTGGAAGTGCTGAAAGCCACCACCAACACGAAAGAGAAGCCAATTAAATTGTTTGTGCAGATTAACCTAACTGAACCTCTGAAAAAGGACTGAAATTTGTTGAACTTCACTAACTAAACGTAGCCAGAGATCTTGCAGACATTCCTATTAGCTGTACAGCCTCATGGAGCTACATTGATATAAATAAAACCAATGCAAATGGGATAGTCAGAAAAAGTCACTTCCTTTCTGTCTAGGCTTGCAGATAAGGGGCTGATTAAAAGAGGCTACAATGCAAGAACTGATGGAAACAGTGGCAAGAGATCACTTTTAAAAAAATGGATTTTTTTTTTAAAAAAAGGGGAGTGATGTTGAAGGAGAGGCTGATGCGACTAAGATCTATAGTACTTTTTCTTTCCTAAACTTTGTAGGTCTAACACAGCAGAAAAAACACAGATGCTCTATGGGAAATAATTAATGGAATTTGTTTTTACTCTTTCCAGTCACTCATGCTGCAGCAGGGGCTTTTGATCTTTGTCACATTCTGTCCGACAGTAGTCTCTGGTGGGTTTAAAATTCACCCACTAAACACACCTTTTATCAGCTTCAAACTCCGAAGACTCACCCACTAAATGGTCTCCGTGATGGCAGGTGAACTACATTTCTTTCTCTCCCTTTTCAGTTTTCCTTACCCATTTTAATGGGAATACACACAGACACACACACTTCTTTAACACTTTGCTCCCTGCATAAAGTTGGACTTTAACAAAAGTTCTGAGGTCTAGGGAAGGGAAGGGAGCTTGATTCTGTGTATTCTTTTTAAGAGGGTGATGTGTACGTTGTCTTTTAGAGGTGTGGGCGTGAGTGTGGATGGGTGTGGTGGTAGGGAAGACCTACATCACAGAGAGATTTTGCGATGTCTCTAAAACACCAGTTACTAATCTGGTGGCTATAAATGTAGTACTTAATGCTCCTTCTTTTTTTCCTGTTCAGCAAACAAAACTGAAAATCTGCCTCCTTGTTTCTCTGTACATAGTTTTTATGCTGCATTGAGAAGGAAATGGATTCACTCCACTCCCCATCTCTCTCTCTCTCTCTCTCTCTTTCATACACACACAAAATCTATATAATGAGAGTTTTTTTTTATACCACCGATCCAATGACTTAGCAATGTAAAGGGGGGAAAAGTCAATCCATACAGGCATCACAAACATAAAACATCACAATAAAATCCATATACAACTTCCAAAAAGTAATAAAGCGGTAACAAAACAAGCTGCCCAGGCTGCCAAAAAGTCCTGTCTATATTAAAAGATCTTGCATTGTCTCAGACATATTGGAGATCAAACTAGCCTCCAAGGAAAGGGAGTTCCATAAGCTGGGAGCTACAGCTGAGATTGCCACCTTGCATGTCCTTGATGTTCTGACTTGGTACACAGAAGATTCCTGAAGGAGAGGAGCATTGCAAAACATACACGAGGAGGCAGCCTTTGGGATATGTAGGGCTGCAACTGTGTGGCAGGACAAGCTGCCTATCACTGTCATTAGCAGTGATCAACTGGGAGGGACAGTCCTGGAGCACCACAAACTCCAGTAAAGTAGAAGTGACATCATTTCTTGGAGTTTTTCTACACAAGGCACTTATTGTGCACTCATGATTTCTTACAGTTATTTATAGGTTCTTTAGACAGTATCATGATCTTCCAGTTTCATTTTTGTTTTTAAGAACACATTCTATCATTATTTCCAAAGGTGAAAGAAAAGCTATTTTCCTCTTTGTGTATTAGCACTATTCTGCTACAGAATGGCATCACCTTGAGGTTATTCAGAGGAAAAGCAAGAAAGGAAAAATACTTTTTGTGTAGAGCTCAGATCTCAATTCTGCGAAGAAACTGAAAGTAGAGCGTAGGGACCATCCTGAGGAGTGCGGGCTGTGTGGCTGCTGCTCCCAAGTCTTCCCTTCCTCCGTGTAAGTAGCGGGGCTCTTAAAATGGGCACAGAGCTGTGCAGGGGCAGTGTGTGCCCATCGGGGGTAGGATGAGTGGGGAGTGGGTTCAGGGTTTGTTTGTTTTTAAACTCGCTTTTTCAGTGGAGTGCAATTGTGCTCTTCTCTCATTTATTTATTCTTTTTTAAATGGCAGCCACGACATCCCTCCTTAATTCCAGGATGTCACACAGCTGTCAAGACACTGGGGGAGGATTGCGGAAGCAGGTAAGTCTGCAATCTTCCCTCTCCCTTCCTCTACTCCCTTAAGGCCCTTAGATTATAAGCCTCTGGGCAAGGACTGTTTTTATTTTTACTGATTGTATGTAAGCTGTTACAGGACCCTTGTTGGCTGAGGGGGGTGGATAAAAATAAATAAAATTGTAATAAATAAAGCAGGGCTTTCACTTTATAGACTGTGAACATGCAGACGATCAATCTAACTCAGTGAAAGCTCATGTACCCAAGCATAGTTTGGTCATCTGTATCACCCTGACATGGTTAGAGAGGTTTCTCGCCACATTAAGTGCAGATGTATGATACAATGTATGGTAAATCGGTAATTTGTCAACTTTTCAGGGCCATGTTAAGGCTTTCCTCTGCTTCCAGACATTTGATGGCATATGATCAGGTTTTAACGGGTCCTGGGATTTCTATTGTGTGAGAGCCAGTGTGGTGTAGTGGCTGAGGTGTTGGATTGGGAGTCAGGAGATCAGGGTTCTAGTCCCCACTCGGCCATAGGTCAGTCACAGACTCTCAGCCTAACCCTACCTCACAGGGTTGTTGTTGTGAGGATAAAACGGAGAGGAGAAGGATTATGTACGCCGCCTTGGGTTCATTGGTGGAAAAAGGCATTGATGATGATGATGATGATGATAATAATAATGGAAATGTCCATTGGATATTGTTTTTGATGCAATTAGCAACAAATGCAACTGTTTCTTAGGCAGCTACATTGTAAAATTGCTAGGGGCATGTACTACGGGGTGTTCTCTGCTGTGAATGTTTGGGCAGAATACTCCAAGTGCCATCCCCCTTTCAGCACATTTCTTTCATCACTTATCTATCATAAAAACTGTCTTTATTATAATTATTTTACTGCTTTCTAAATCAGCTTTGTTCATTTGCTAAACATGCTTGTTTAGTTAATGTTACCTGCCAACAAAAATTAAGGCTCTTAATATTTACAACATATTTTATATCACATTGTAGTGTTTTCCTCCACTTTAAGGTATTTTATTCATTGCTATTGTTGCAGGGCTATCTTTTATATTTTATTGATTCCTGTAAAAGGATGTGTGTCAAAGCTTATACAGGTAAAGTAATTGGATTGAATTGGCTTCTTATATAGGTGAAGCTGTTTCATGGTCTCTGGTGATTGCTCTGGGAAAATATCTATACACATACACACACATATGCATATGGAGTAGCTGCCCAGGTATAACTAAGCAACATCAAGTTGCAAATGCTTTCAGACATCACACAAGCCACAGCTCCGTAACTGGAGTAGGGATATCCAAGTGAGGCTCAAAACATCATTCTGTATGTTTTGCTGAAAACATGGAAAGATATTATGTTGGTATAAAAGATAACACTTTAAAAACATGGGAAACACACAGACTGGGTTCAGACAACACGATAACCAATGGTGGTTTAAATAGTCAACAGTTCGTTATTTAACCCATTGGGGGTTATCATGTTGTGTGGAAGGAGTTTTTTAGCCAACAGTTGGTTATTTGGCTTAAATCACCAATGCAAATAACTAATGCTGTGCAGAGTTGGCTATTTGAACCACCATTACTTATTGTGTTGTGTGGAGGGCACCGTTGGTTATTTCATCAGCCACAGAGGCCTTACCTAGACCTAAGGTTTATCCCGGGATTGTCCCTGCCTGCTCCCGGGATCCCCTGTGTGTCATTTACATGAGCAGGGATGACCCCGGGATGATCCTTAGGTCTAGCTATGGCCAGAGTTGCAAGGCAAGAGCAGTCAAAACAGTGGCTGCTGCTCTAGTCCAGTTGACAGGATAGATTTTCAGCAGCAATGGCCGATGGGATACTAGCAGGAGGACTAAGGGAGGAGAGAAGGCAGAGGATGAGTGAGTCAACTCAGTATGGACTAATAGTCAAGTCAACACTGATCCTAATCCACAGCATGATTGATTATTATGATGTTATGTGGGGAGTACCCTCTAGATAAACAACTGTCGAGTTGATTATTACCCCACCATTGACTATCGTGTTGTCTGAACACAGCCACAGAATTACCATTTGAATAGTTTTAAACTGGCCACTTCTTTTTAATCGGATAAAATTTTCCCTTCTCTTTCCAGCACATCCCTACCCTCCACCCACACCTTTTGTTGTTGTTGAGAAAAGTGGCAACCCCCAGCATATACTAGAAATAAGGAATAGCAAACGTCTTTCACTCTCAATAAAACTACATACTGCAATTTAACTCAAAATTCCATACTCCTTGCTTATCACTGACTAGTTCCAGATTAGCTACTGAGAGGTGGGCAACTTCTGGCCCTCCCAATGTTTTGGCCTACAACTTCCATGGTCCCTCACCATCGGCTATGCTGGCTAGAACTGATGGGAGCTGTAGGCCAAAACGTCTGGAGAGCCACAAGCTGCCCCCACCCCTGAGCTATAGCAATGGCTGGATGAATTTCTATGGCTGCAACCCTAAACGTGCTTACTAGGGAGGAAGCCACAATGGACACAGTGGCCTCTTCAGACAACACACTAAGCCACGGTTAGGCCACTAACCTTTTTGCAGCAAATGGTTAGTGAGCATGTTTAAACCGTGGTTCTGTAGTCATCATGGATAGGAATGGTTAACATGACACACTGAGTCATGGGCCATAGCTGGACCTAAGGTTTATCCCTGGATCGTCCAGGGGTCAAACCTGTTCATCTAGATGACACATAGGGGATCCAGTGCTCAGGCAGGGGCGAACCCTGGATGATCCCAGGATAAACCTTAGGTCTAGCTGTGGCCCCAGTTCACATGACACGCTAAGCCATAACATTTAGCTCAAAATGCTTATCTCCTGTTGCTTAGTGTGTCTTCTGAGGCTTATTTTGGGAGTAAATGTGCATAGGATTCTACTGCGAGGCTCATATTATTGCAGAAGTAGCAGAATAGGCAAATGTGGCCTCCTTTTAGCCTCCCAAAACCGATTAATCTGTAAATATGAAGAAAGTGTCCCAGGATTTGGGGGTGGGGGAGAAATGCCTGGGTTGCTTTCTTCACTTCTCTACCTAATGGCCCCCAATTAGGCTTTTCATGCTTAGAAAGCCATTCGCTTGACCGAGTGGGATGTCTGTATTCCTTCTGCTATGCCATGCAGCTTGAGCAGATAATCAAAGCCAATTCAGAGCCCCATTAGGGAAGAAAGCCATGGCTGCCAGCCTTGGGCACAACTGCTGGGTAATTGCGAGATCAGAGGGGGAAGATTGGAATGTCTGTGCAGTGGGGAAAGCCTATTTAGCAGATTATTGGAAAAAGGAGGGGAGTCGCTCTGGAAATAAACAAGGTGAAAATGGATTGGCTACAAATTACTGGCAAAGTGGAGGAGGGATGGAATACAAATGGCAGGGCTGTGAAGAGCAGTACAGGAGCAAAGTGAAGGATGCTACAACTCTGTTTCAACATTGGGACTGTCCCTGGTCCGATGGGAGGGAACACAGCTTGCCCATTGGTCACAAAAAGCTTTCCCCCCCCACTGCAGAGACTTGTCATGTGTCTGGTTTGAAACTATCCTGTCTCTCTGGGTATTTTTAAAGCTCATCCTCAGTGTTAGGTAATGGGCCATTTGAAATTTGTATACATTTAAATAAATTAAAGTATGCAAATATGTAATAAGCATCAAGGCTGCAGCTAATTCGCATCTTTTCTGGCATGTAATTAGCCAGAATTTGCATAGCATTTAGATGAACAGACCATATGCCAAACTGCTGTGTTCCATTTATTGTACAATATTTGGATGTAAAAAACAAAGAAAGTGGTTCGTTTCTTAGTATATAATTCTTAGTATATAATGACTTGGAGAAGATGAGACTAGGGAGCAATAACAAAAAATTGACCTTGTTTTTACTTACTACTCCTCTGTTTCTGCTCAGTTAGAAGTTGTTCTGTATTCACATTTTCACATGGATGTCTTTGACCACGAGAGCCAGAAATGAAAAAATATGTTTAAAATGAAAGGGATTCTTAGAATTTTAGCTGCAGTCTAAGGATTGCATTAAAAGTATCATAGAGGCCTGCCTGGTTTACAGGTAGGGTGTGTAGTGGACCTCATCCTAATTTGCCTGCCTTATATCCTAATATACAAGGCCCCGCTGTTGTAAACATTGTGGGAAGGACTGAACAGAGTCGCGCTGCTAGTACTATTCACGCCGCGCTAGCGGAACCCATTGCTTTTGCAACGTCAGTATCACTTGCGATTGTGATGGGTTTCCTGGAAAATCCCTTGCTTTATCAAGGACTACTTACATTGTGCAAATGTTGGTTTCCTCTGGAGTAGGGGTGGGCATCTTGTGGCCATCCAGGTTTTTAGCTACAATTTCTACCAATTGACTGTGCTGGCTAGGGATGGTCGGAACTATAGGCCAAAACATCTGGAGGGCCACAATTTGCCACCTCTGCACCAGTGCAACATAAAGTGCCCAATGTTTTGTCGTTTCCACCTGGAAGGGATGACAGCTTTCCGTTTTCCACCTTGGAATGTTCCACTTGAGAAGTCTTCCTGAATTTTATAATCTGCCCAGGACAAAACGATTACATTACAAATAAAGGTTTGTCTGAACTTTTGAGTGTGATTCAAGCCTCATACTCTCTCCAAAATGTGGTAAGACAGCTCTGCTGCACTTGTGGGCTCTTCTGCTCATTCTATGGAGTGGGGCCTTGAACGTTTCCCCCAAAGTCCCACCTGAACAATACCAGTGGTCAGATTGGAAAAGCACCAACATCAATGGCAAGTAGTTCTTAGACTCTTGAATCCTGGCCACCCGATGCCTGGCCAGGGACAGGAAACAACTACAGTTCTCCTGGAACACTCAACAAATCTGAGACATTTAAAAGGGAAGGAATCAACATAGCAAGGGATCATATGAACCCAAGCAGCCTCCTTGTTCTTCAACCACCACCACCAACAACAACAACACCTTTTGTTCAACAACAAATATCATTGGGTCTATATCAGTCTCTCCCTCTCTGTCTCTCTCCAATTGCAAAGCTTGGCTGCTTGTATTAAGAGTCCCCATGCTCCATCAGATTAACAATACAGTGCCCCACAGCATTTCAATTTTTTAATATGACGAACCCTGAGTCTCAGAATTTCATACCTCAGGGTGCTTAAGGGAACCTGTTGATGCTCTAAAAATCTAAACTTATTACAAAATGATGCCTTACCCAAGCAATTCTTTGAAATCCAAGGAAATCTCATACTTTGCTTTTATCTTAGACAGATCCTTGAGTTTCCACTGGGAATCATGCTTTTTTTCTTTCTCTCAAAAGAACATTTTTATTCTTCCTTTTTAATTGTGGTTTGGCCTTGGGCACATCCTCGCTTATCCACTGTGTCATTTTTTGGCTGTGTCTGTGAGTATGAGATGCTAATTTATGTCTGAATTCTATGTCCTGGTTGGTGTCAGGCTTGGCCTTCCCTTTCCCTCCTCCTTTGCATGGTCGTGGGGCAGTCAATTCTTCGCAGCTGTACAGGTGGGCACACACATACACACAGAGGTAGTTTCATTAAGCAAGGAAAGATTCATCAGCTCCTCTGAAATGTTATCACTTCAGCCTTCACCTTCAAGAGGGTGGCGTCATTTAAGGTCGATTCTACAAGCGTGTTATGATCAATTGCAGTGTGGCGACGGCATGAGTTTCCTGTCCTGGTGGAGCAGCTTGCCGATTTATCTGTATAAATGTTAATCTGGATGTAGCAGTCACATAACTAGGGCTAAGGAAAACTCACCGCCAAGCGGGGATCAAGTATAGGTAGGCCTTGGCTTCTAGGTTTCTGCCTAGTGCTAATCCAGAGACGGTAGGTAGTAGTGAATAAACCCATCTACTCCTGCAAGAAATGGGGAGTATGAAGAGAATGTGGCCCTTAAGGCTCTACAGGGGATTCTGTTCCGTAACTACTACAAAGCGACTCCAACCAATTCATTAAAAAAAAGAAAAAGAAAAAAGGCTAGAGATATTTGGTAATGGGAACTCCCCAGTTCTGCTCCAAAACAAAAATGGGTTGTCTGTGGAATTATGGTCACACAAGAGTGTGCATGGGATTGAAGGACTACAGAAATAAGGGACATACAGCTGGTCTCCCAATCTCCGTCTTGGCTCATTCAGTCCAGTGGTTCAAAAGCTCTCCACAGATTCGATAACATATTAATCTCCAAATTGTAAATTGGGTCCCCGCTAATTAGCTGTGGGAGACGTGTGGATAGATTTATCAACAGAGCTGCGTACTAGTGGCAGGGAGACCCGCTCTTGTTTCAAGCATTCATTCATTCATTCTGATTGTTTACTGCTCAATAGCCAAATCTTTGGGTGGTTTACAAAGATTAAAACCTTAAAAATACAATATGGTAACATAATAACATATTTAAACCATTTACATATAGTGTGTGTGTGTGAGTGTGTGTAATCTTTATATTTATTAAATATATTAATCTTTATATTTATTAAACATATTAAAATTTAATAAATAAATGCATAACAGTAGTCTAGTAAGGACAAAATTGACTCCTCAATGAAGTCCTGGGACCACTGAACTATTCCATTCGCTGTTCTAGCCATTCATTACCCTCAGTTCACTCTTCCATGTTCTGCATCTCCCCTCCCTCCCTCCCTCCCTCCCTCCCTCCCTCCCTCTCCACACTCTGTCTCGGCTACCAGCTTCAAATGCATCCCTCCTTCCCCCCCCTGCTTCCAGCCACAGGCTGCCAGAACTTGCCTTTACCATCCACCTGGTTCCTGAGGCATGGCATGGCTTACGCTCATGCCTGGCAAACACTCCAGTCTCTTTAGTGGCACCCATGTCTCCCCTCCTCTCGGAGCACTGCCCTTGTTGCTGCAAATAACACACCAGAGTGATTCCATTAGCTTCTCCCAGAAAAATTGGCAAAGGGAAGTCAGATTTCATGGTCCTTTAATTAACCCCAGGCAGGGATGAAATGAAGGCCGCAGAGAGGGCAAATGGCTCCCTGCTCGGTGAAGCACTTCACTAGGAAGGGTATGTGGTGCATCTGGAGCTGACAGGCTAGGGCTCAAATGATGGAGGGATGTATGAGGCAACTTGTGTGTGCGTCTGTGTTTGAGGTAGGGAGGGGGGGATGTTGTTTATTCCTGGAAAAGGGAAATAGGAAGATGGCTCTTTCTCTCTCCCCCTTCCATTTTCTCTTTGGCTAAGTCTGTAATTTCTGTCATTTCTGTCAGTGGTAACCCACTGTAATTAAAGGAGCAAATAAAACATGCACCAATTAGCTGTGCAGTCAGCACTGTAATGGAGCCACTTCTCAGGGAGGCATGGCTCTTCCCTGACAAACACATTGCAAAACTGCCTGGGTAACCGACAGTCACTACTAGGTGATGAACTGGAGCTCTTCCTGGGTATGCCACTACGGATGTTTAACCCACACACGCTGCCACATAGAAGGGCAAGAAGACTGCTTTGCGCATCCCTTGTCCATATGGGTGATTGGCTGCTCACTTTGCCTCTATTCAGGCGGATGTGTTTCTTAGCTCGGTTTGCGCCTGTGGCAGAATGCTCCAGCAACCGTTGTGCCACGAACAGAGATGCATGAGCGATTTGTTTCAGTTCACTTTTGATCAGAATTTACCCACTTTACACTTTCTGGACTGAATATAGGCAGAAACACAATCTGCAGTTGAAATCCATTTCTGAGCTTGCAAAAAATAAAGCATTTGACCGCATGTATGTATATGTATGTATGTATGTATGTATATGCACATGAAAAAAATGAGTACTTTTGACAAGTGTCCTAAACTCATTTTAATCAATGCATATATTTCAAAGGTGTGCACAACTGATGCATACACATGGGAAAAGATGCTCAAAAATATGCATGGATTTTCATGCATATAAAACAGAAACAAAGATCGCAATCGATATGCACATGAGGTGGAATGAGTTTCAAAATGGAATTTGGAGAACGTAGACAAACTTGAGATCTGCTTGTATGTACAACCCGAGTAACGTGCGTGCTAGAATCTGCACTAATGAAAAAAACACACAGCCCAAATAGAAAATAAGTAGCCAAAGAGGACATTGTCACACCTTCGTTTACAACACTTCCGACTTGCAATGCAAGCAGCACCTGTGTCAGAATGGCAATATCAGGCCCTCCCATGACTAACCATCCTTGGAAGAAGAGCAGATGTTAAGAATCGTTCCCAGGCAGCCTCCCATTCAGGCATCTCACTGGCCAGACCATGTCCCTTCAGACCTTTCTCTGGCACTGCTATATATCCTAGCACCTTGGGGCTTTCTATATGCGCTCAAAGCCCTGCGGTGGCTGCAACATGGCTCTGCATCAGTTATATGACACAGCTGCAGATTTGCAGCCATCCTGGGGTTTTTCCACAAGGCTGCGTGGTAAAAAAGTTGGGGACTCTTCTGCAATCTGATCTCACTCCGTGGCCGATCCAGGAAGCGGTCCTGGCAAATGGCGACCTGCGATTGGTTGCCAGAGGCCAGGAAGAGGTCGAAGGGGCGGCTCCAGTACTCAGATGACTGCTGGAAACCCCACACTCCCTTCTTGGCATGGGGTTCACAAGCCACTCACCATCCCCACTGGGGTAACAAATGGCACCCAAAGAAAGGACTTGGCCAGACCAGTCCCTTTCCTCATGAAAAGAATTTGGCCCCTGGACAAAAAGAAGTTCCCCACCCCTGCTTTCAAAGACACAGCGCGGCATGAATGAAGAAGCTGGGGACACTGGGGAGGTCAAAGCGGAGATGGAAAGGGCTATGCTTAGGAACTGTGCCGAACGATTAGGTGCATTTGGTGTTCCCTCAGCAACTGGCACCGATCGTGAGATCTCAGGTACAACTGCAGGGCAAATCAGTTTCTGGATGATGCTTTCCGGTCAGCAATGGGCAGGACTTATTAAAAATATATGTATACATGTGCACGCATGCACACCCTAACGCCTTGAGAGAACTAAAGACTGATCAGATGCATTTAGTGCTGCTGTGCTCTGTCAATGTGAGCTCTTCTCCCTGATGGGGAAACGATCCAGCTGGGGTGAAAAGCAGTTGCCGTAGCATGCACCTTCCCAAATGGTTGGTAATGTGGTTTGTGTAACTTCTAATTTGATTTTAGGGCAGCCCTGGTTCTCCCTGCCTCTTTGAAGCACTGGTGCCATCTGCTCTGTGTTCAAGCGAGAAGAAGCGCAGATGCAGGAGGAAAGCATTGCTTAATTCGGCTATTGATCATGCAATTGTTAGGCCACGGCAGAGTCTTCGGAGTGAGCTGTTTTGGTGCTCCCTGCTCCTCAATGCCATCTGCTGCACACTGCAAACAAACCGTGGAACAGAGACCTCTGTAATGTCTGGAAAGGCTTCCCTGTACTCTGAACTCTCTTTACAACTTGACGGGCCAAGGATGGGTGAAGGCCCTTACACCTGTCCAATTCAAGGTGGCTGATGCAGCCAGAAACACCATGGGTCCTCTGGCTACTGACAAAGAAAGGGACCTCCTCACCGACACCCCACCTTACATTCAGTACCAGAAGTGAGAAGGTCAGAGATAGAGTGGCCAGGTGTCCTCGTTTACAAAGGTCAGTCCTCTATTTGAAGGGTTGTCCTATCCAAGTCTGGTTTAAAGATAAAAAGCCGTAAGAACTGTTGCCCATCAGCAGTTAGCAGCACCTGGACAGTGGACTGACACAGGCCACCCGGCCAGTCTTGCACAATATGGTGACATGCGTGGTATTTTTTTACCCTAAGTATAATAAATATTCCATAATCTGCATATATAGCTATAAAATAACATACACAAATTTTATGCAAATCTTCCTGTGTTTTGCTAATGCTTTTCCTCTTTTTAGCTAGCCAGTTGAGAGGGTCCTTTCCTTTTGAGGAACAGCTTGAGTCTATAGCAGCCTGAGAATATGGTCAAATCTTGTATACTTTTTAATGTTTACTATTTTTAACTGTTCTAAACTGCCCAGAGAGCTTCGGCTGTGGGGTGGTATATAAATGTAATAAATAAATAAATCTGTGGTATGTCAAAAGATTTGGATGACATGAAATGCAAGGCCCAGGCAACATGGGGAATCCTAGAATAGTAGAGTTGGAAGGGGCCTATAAGGCCATCGACTCCAACCCCCTGCTCATTGTAGGAATCCACCTTAAAACATTCCTGACAGATGGTTGTCCAGCTGCCTCTGAATGCTTCTAGTGTGGGAGAGCCCATGATCTGCCTAGGAAATTGGTTTCATTGTCATACTGCTCTAACAGTCAAGAAGTTTTTTCTGATGTCCAGTCAGAATCTGGCTTCCTGTAACTTGAGCCCATTGTTCTGTGTCTTGCACTCTGGGAGGATCGAGAAGAGATCCTGGCCCTCCTCTGTGTGACAACCTTTCAAGTATTTGAAGAGTACTATCATGTCTCTCCTCAATCTTCTCTTCTCCAGACTAAACATTCCCAGTTCTTTCAGTCTCTCCTCATAGGGTTTTGTTTCCAGACCCCTGATCATCCTCGTTGCCCTCCTCTGAACATGCTCCAGCTTGTCTTCGTCCTTCTTGAATTGTGGAGCCCAGAACTGGATGCAATACCCAAGATGAGGCCTAACCAGTGCCGAATAGAGGGGAACCAGTACCTTGAGTGATTTGGAAGCTATACTTCTATTAATGCAGCCCAAAATAGCATTTGCTTCTTTTGCAGCTACATCACACTGTTGGCTCACATTCAGCTTGTGATCTATGAGCATCATCCTACGTACCTGTTTCCCTCGAATTATCCCCTACAGTGCTAAACTTTCGCCGTTGTTGTTGTTGCTACTGGGTGGCTAGATTCTTTGCATACCAGGAAATGGGTTTAAGGGGGAAAATGTAAAAAAAAAAAAATCATACAAAATCAATGGATGACCCAATCCAATTCAAATTTGGTATGCTTAAAGCTCTCCTTAATATCTATTACTGTGCCAATTTTGATGTCTTTATCTTTAAAGCTTACACAGATGTAAACATTTGTTTAATTTTTCTTCAAATCCTGCTCCTGTGCCCCAGTGGCTGCTCGGAAAACAACAAATGATATGCTCGAAAACTAGTAGCAAAATATTGCACTTCTTTTGGTTAAGAAATGCAATTAAAGCAGGATGCATGGGAGTACTTCACAATAAAAGCAGATTATAAGCTGGAAAACTTTGGAGTCCTTTGCATGCAATTCGCAGTGATTGCACAGTATAATGCTGGTGTGATAAAGCTCTACAACAATTTCAAGATCCTTCTCATTTGTATTATTGCTGAGCCAAGTATCTCCCATCTTGTAACTGTGCATTTGGTTTCTTTTTCCTAGGTGTACAACTTGGCCTTTATCCCTGTTCAATTCCATTCTGTTGTTTTCAGCCCAGCGCTCCAGCCTATCAAGATTACTTTGAAGTTTGTGTCTGTCTTCCAGGGTATTAGCTATCCCACCCAATTTTGAGTCATCTGCAAATTTGATAAGTGTTCCCTGCACTTCCCCATACTTTAACAGGGTCCCTTGGCTATAAAGCCATTACCATGAGTGGGGGGAGGGGGGGAATCTGAGCTAACTTCTGTATTTGTAATTTGAGAGAGAGAGAGAGAGAGAGAGAGAGAGAGAGAGAGAGAGAGAGAGAGAGAGAGAGAGAGAGAAGTGTGCCACCCTATGTGACATGGTCATTGTCTCTCAAGAATTACAAATCCCAGAGTTCCTGCTTGCATTTCTTGGGCACAGGCAGGACTGCTGAGAGCAGGTTTGGGCCCTGGTGAAAAAAAGTTTTTTGGGGCCCCTGCAAGGGTGGACCAGCTAAATTTTTTTACAGGGATTTGTATTGATGTGCAAAAAAATCCACAAAAAACAGATCTACCCTGCCTGGTATATTGGCCAGTAACTGACAGAATTTTGTATATCATTATTATTTTCTTTGAAATTCACTGATTTTACAATGGATGTCAAAAACAATTGCCAAATAATGATACTACTGAGAAAGACAAAAACATACGCAACTTAGTCGGGCCCTGGGAATTTGCTCTCTCCCCACCCTCTCGTCAGTCCTGTACACAGGGGAGAAAAGCCAAAGTGGTGTAGTAGCTGACTAGCTGCAGGAGGGAGAGACAAGCACCATAATATTCAGGGGCATTGAGATCATCCCAAGGATAATGGGAAGGACTCTGTGCTGTTGGTAGGATTTATATAGCCTCCAAAACATATGTGCATAAATGGTTCAGAAAGCTCCATCACAACGGCAGTTAACACACTCCCTACCTTTGCTTCTCAGCCCGTGTTTTCGTTCCTCAGTTACTTCCTCTTTTCAAAAGAGGAAATACAGAATGACCATGAGGCCCGTTGAGTCTGCTGTTCTAATGGCGCTGCTTCTCCTGCACACAGCAAGAGAGAGCAGCAATTCTGTGTTTAAAAATACATCGGACTTAATGAGGGGTGTTTTTTTTGTCACGTGAGGAAGCCAGAAGGCGCACGGGAGGCAGACGACGTCATGTGAGGGACCTGAGCAAACTCCATGACTGCCCAGTAATGAGCGTGCAATAAAACCCTTGTCGGATGGAGCTTAAGATACTCTGGTGTCAAAAGTGCCTTGAAAAACTGAAATAGTGTCTGAAGGGCATTTGTCTCACCTGTGTAACTAGTACACTTGCACTCCATATTCCTATGTCTGATTATAAATACAAATCAGGAATCTAGAAGTGCAAGGAACTTAAGCAAAGAGGCCTAAAGAAATGAAAGCGCATCAATTAATCCTCCAATTTAAAAGTAGATGAGGTCTTTTGCACGAGGCCCAGAAAAACTGTGCCTGGGCACTGATGGGATCTGCCATTACTCGGGCGGATGGGATCCTTTCTATCAGCCTTCGTACCTCTGGTAAATAGCATGAAGTGTCTCTCTCTCTCTCTCTCTCTGTGTGTGTGTGTGTGTGTGTAAGTGTGTAAGTGTGTAAGTAGGGAGGAGCTTGTCCTTGTGGGAAGCTGCACTGAGCCTACGAGGCTACTTGGTCTCCATTTTGTAGTAGGTGGATTTCATACGAAGTCCATCCCTTCCTCCCCCACTAAAATGGACCTCCTCTCTGAAACCCAGGCGAATTCAGATTCTGTCATCCCATTAGAAAGGGAATGAAGAATTTTGCTAGATGAGCATCTGGGCAGAGTCTTGACATACAGCCACAACCAAGGGGTCATATGGCAACTGTTTATCCCACATACACAGAGGGCTCATTCAGTAGTGACATGCAGCTACCTCTGGGGCGGAAGATTACAGAAGTGCTTTAATAAATAAATAAATTTAATAAATAAATAAAAGCGTCACAGGAGAATATGCTGCAGAAGGAATGGCTGATACCTCAGGGCAAAGCTCTGAATTCCAGGCCTCGCTGCACACAAAGACTGGGCTACCATTCAGACAACATTTGTTTGCAGGCACAGGAATGTTTGACCTCAATGTGCCACTTGCATGGTCAGCTGCCACTCTCCAGTCCAGAGCTGGCTGCATTTCAGCAACACTGCTGGGTACACAGACACAGTCTAAATGGCAAAGCCTCATTATCCCTTCACAGCTGTTCCCTTCACTTACACAACAAGGCTGCTGCCCGAGGCAGCTACTCAACTCAGGCCTGGGAAAACTGAAGCAGAAAAGCTGTTGAAGAGCAGGGGGGCAGTCGGCCGGGGTCCTGAGAAGAAGAGATGAGCTAAATGGGAGAAGACTGGTGCAAAGTCAGTTGGGCCGGTTGCCTTTCGCGTGTAAGTAAAAATGGCATAAGGCAAAAGCACAAAAGCTAGGGTGATGTGTAAGAAAAGTACAAGCTATGTAGGATGTACAAAACATGAGCACTGTGCACAAGAGAAGGGAGAGGCAGGCAGGTTCAGTGCAAGGCATGGAAGATGTGGAAGGTGAACTGATGGGGAAAACTGGGTATGGAAAGATACACAAAGAGAACGGTGTGCAAGGTTACGTAAGGGCCAAACTACATGTGAAGTTCTTAGTACTTTTTAAAAAAGTGTCTCTGCTCTTAACTATTTTATCAAGATTTGTCATTGCTCTCCTCCCCAGAAGTAAACGTCTTCTGATTTCCTGGCTGCAGTCAGCGTCTGCAGTACAAAGCCTGTCACTGCCTCCACGTTTTCTCCCTCCATTTGCCAGTTACCAATCAAGCTGGTTGCCATAATCTTGGTGGGTGGGGCCAGAGGCAAAGGGGCGGAGCCAAAATACCAGCCTATTGTAGCTTAAAACTCTTACTGCCACTAGATAAGCCTTAGGAGAGGCAGTTCAGCCTTTTAGAATGGGGGAGAGCTGCAGGAGAGCTGGGAAACCACCAAACGACTGGTGGTTGCAGGGAAGGGGGAGGGGCATGGACTTGAGGGGAATGCCAGAAGGCCAAATTTGAACCCTAGACAGAATGGATTTGGCACCAGGGCCTGAGGTTCTTCACCCCCCTCCCCCGTTGTAAAGTTGTTAATTTATTGTTGTTTTTCTTGCTGTTAGCCACTTTAAGCTCTCCTGAGGAACAGCAGAGTATACATTTTGAAATACATAAAATTTAAATGAAAAATGTGCTCCTCCTTCAGTCCGCTTAGTGCTAAGCAGCAGGTACTCAGGTGCATGTTCGGATGAAGCTTGGGCTCCCTGGTTCAGCTTCAGATTCTGAATTGGACTCGGAGCTTGAGGTAGAAGGCCAGCTGAGGCAGGGAGCAGGGGGAGGAAATTCTATCAAGCCTCTCCAGGACTTAGGGAGGAATTTTCCCGGGAACTTATCAAACAGGAGGCCCAGGCTCAGGGAAAAAAAAATAATCTCCCCACCCAGGGACTCAGGCCACAGCTAGACCTAAGGTTTATCCCTGGATCGTCCAGGGGTCAAACCTGTTCATCTAGGTGACACACAGGGGATCCAGTGCTCAGGCAGGAGCGAACCCTGGATGATCCCAGGATAAACCATAGGTTTATCTTTGTCTTTGGCAAAGGGGGAGGGAGCATCAGAACCGACAGGTCCCAGAATCTGCCACAGGCTCAAGTGGGCAGAGTTGGGAGGAGGTGGGAGGCGGTCCACTAGCTGCACAACAGGTTATATCATGAGGACCCTCCCTGAAGGAGGTGTCTGGTAAAATCCTGTCAGGCACAGCAGGAAACTATCCCTTTAGTTGATAGGCAACTGCCTTGCTTTGTTAGACTAATTAAGCTTAGAAGATAGCTCGTAGCACTCAAACTCCCTCCAGATGTGAAGAGTTTTTGTTTGTTTTACAGAATAAAGATTTGTTATCTCACATCTTGGTGGGAGGGCTTGGAATCATGACAGTGAAATGATGAGGAGCAATCAGCTTCCTAGCCATATCATTGTGGACCCCCTGATCTAACTCCTCTGACTCCTCACATCAGGTCCACAGCAGACGACCAGTCAGTGTAAAGTTTCCCTGCTTGTCCCCTTATCACCCCAGCCATTAACTCCACCAGGCATGTGAGTGGTCAACAGTTCTGAAAGCAGGGTGGGGAACGGGGGGGGGGCACCTTGTTGGCAGCGTTAATGGTAACTGACGATGTCATTATTCAGTCGGAGCAAGGGACGGAGGATGATTGACATTTTGTCAGGAAGGAACTTCGGTGACTTGGCCATGATTGATGGGCCGAGTGTATCAACAGGCCATTTCCAATTCACTTCTTGCAATCAACGGCTGCCCAGGAGAAGAGTAATTCATTCCCCTCTCCCCCCACCCGCAACAATCTGCTGCTTCCCTTCCAGCATCAGAAAATATCCAAGTGAAACCTGACAATGTCACCTACAAATCACTCCTGGTCCAGACCGCTCCATCTGGCAGAGGTGACAGAGGGAAGATGTTGACCTGAATGCTGCTGCTCCCAGGCCCTTTAGGCAGCGGAGTCACTTGGGAGCACTTTTTGGGAGAATGTAGCTCTCCTAAGATCCCAGGCAGAGATGTGCCACTCAACCTACATTTCACTCAAGTGCAGCCACTCTGTCTTAAATGCTGGCCCACAACACCAGAACTGCACTCCTCCACCTCCTCCTCCTCCACCACCACCACCACCACCACCACCACCGTGTTGTGGTTAAAGTACTAAAGTTGTGGTTAAAGTGCTGGCCTTGGAAATGGGAAACCCAAGTTCAAATCCATGCTCAGCGAAGGCACATGCTGGCAAGTCTATCTCTTAGGTGGGGTTGCTCTGCATGTGCCACAGCCCTCATGGGTTAAATAACTGATGGTCATTCAAAACAAAACCCATTATCTAGGCAAAAGGTCAGTGCGACATGAATTACTGCGGCCAGATCCTTCTTCCTCAGGAAAGGGTGCATCTGGTAGACCAGAGAAAGCTGGACAGGGGATGTCACCTGACCTTCCAGGAGCAGCTCTGTATCCAACAGCACCTCCAAGCTGTGTACCTGGTCCAACTGAGGGAGTGGTAGCCCATCTAGAACAAGTTATAGACCCAATTTGTTTCCTTTAGTCGTTGTTACACATATGGTTTGGAAATGGATGCTGTTGAACTGAGTGTGTAAGCTTCCCTGAGAACTTTGGACTTGAATGGCCAGTTTAAATTTAATAATTGTTTTTAACTTTTGTAAACTGGCCAGAGAGCTTCGGCTATAGGGTGCTATATAATGTGTGTGTAATATATATATATATATATATATATATATATATATATATATATATATTTGTTGTTGTTTATTTGTTCAGTCGCTTCCGACTCTTCGTGACTTCATGGACCAGCCCATGCCAGAGCTTTCTGTCGGCCGTTGCCACCCCTAGCTCCCCCAAGTTTGAACCTTGCCTGCCTATTCCTTCCTATGACAACTTGCTGTCTTGTGCCCTTAATGTGTCAGTCGAGTCTCTCCAGTTTCTCCCAGGACCTGAATCAGTTTTGGCTGCTGGTCTTGGGAGCAGATTGTGCAAGGACTATGATGTTCTTATGCCAAATGTAGGGCCGTTGCCAATTTTGAGTTCGATGCCAGGGTGACAAAAAAGTCTACACTGTGTGTAAAATGCATAGGACACACACCTCGCAATATTAATGTTCTTATCTAGGCTACTCTGAAAATGCCCACGAATCTTCTCCAGGATCGACCTGGCGCACCTGCAGATGTGCATAGCTTCTACATACATTCTGATATACATCTTCCTACATTATTTCTCTGTATAAACACTTCCGTTATACTGATAAAACATCCTGCATAAAAGGATAGCATACCTTGATGCTCACAAACACACCACACGCAGGCATGCACATGGGCTTGAGCCCTGCCCGCACCACTGTGCGTCTTTGTCACTGGTGGAAATCCATCCCCCCCGCCACACTTTTCCATTGGTGGTGGGCCAGCCTGGCCCCCACCATCAAAGGTTGCTCATTCGGAAGCCTTTCTTTGCCCATCTGCTGTGGCTGTTTACACTCTGCTTGCTAATTAGAGACTAATTAGTGAGTGCAGAAATTCATCACTTTCCAAACACACATAGTGGTGGGGAGAAGCCAGCGGCGATGCCAGCAACATCTGTTCTGCTGCTTACAGCCAGGGTGGTCTCGCCAATGTGTCCAGGAGAAGTCAGTGTCCAGCTCTTTGCCAGGTACAGGGACCATTTAAGGGCAGCCTTCTCCCTCTTACCCCACAGTTATGGCAATGCAGATAAAGCCAATCTCACAACCACCCCCTCCCCCCCTGGGCTGTGAGAGCAGCAGGTGAGGGGGTGATTGTGAGATTATATCTGCATTGCCATAACTGTGGGGTAAGCGGAAGAAGGCTGCCCTTAAATGGTCCCTGTACCTGGCCCCTCCTCCAGGTCCCTCCTCCATCTAACCTCTCCTATGGCTTTGTTGATGCCTTTCAGTCTCCCATTTGATAGTTTCCCTGATATTACAACCCCACCCATTCTGACCTTCAGACCTGATTATTATGCATACCAGGACTGCACATGCTGCAGGAAGATGGCTACTCTTTACTGACATGACAACTTGTCTGATCTTCAACCCATTTATCTGCCACAAATCTTCTTTGGCAACTGGAACTCTCAGGTGCCTCACAAACGTCCCTGCGGAGGTAAAGCCAAGCTGCCTTTCCCACTATAATAAATCAGACAGGTCCAATGAAATTCATATTGGTGCTAACATTTTGTTAGTATTTCTTATATGGATGTCATACAACCAGTCTTATCAACTCCCTTATTGAGTATAAATGTAGCAGGTATCGCCATGAGTGTTTCCAAGAAGAAAAAGAAGTAGCTGAATGCCATTGTGTATGTCATAGGTAGAGTTTTATATGCCACAACTTTACTTCTCCAAAAAGAAAAAGAAACATGCACACACACACACCACACCAGTCCTACTCCTTTATCACTAGAGAGGTATTTGATTGCATATGTGACTCTGAAGCGACTTTGCTGAAGGTCACACAAAAAGCACAAGGTAGATCAGAATTCAAAGAAGTCCCTGGGAGGACATGTCAGCATCAGTGTTGTGATGACAGCACATTATTAATCAGCCGCTAGTGACACTTAGAAATTGCATTGAAACTTATGTGGGGGAACCAAATCTACAGGGTCAATAAGTAAGTCATGCATGGAACTAGAGGAAATGACCCATTCACAGAAGTTGTCAGGCTCCAAACCAACAGACGTCCATTTTAATTTCCAGGCGGCCAGTTAGGGAAAAGGCTTTGTGAAAACTTATTCCTAAGAAATGGAAAATCCAAGGCGTTCCTGTCAGCAAGGGCATGGTAAACTGGGATCTTGGGACTCCTTCATTTCAACCATCATCATTATCCTGTGCTATAGGCTACATATTTTAAAGAAATATTGAGGTTTATCTTTCATCTAGAGTTTAAGAAGACTAGATGACATTCAATTTATCATCATGTTTGGAAATAAATCCATGGGAGTGACTACGCCACAATAACATTTGGTAGCCCACTTGCTCACCCATATTTGTGCCGCATTGATGGCTCAGTAGAAAAATGGGAAACAGCTCCCTTCTGATTAAAGAGTGTCCTTGCCAGGTCAGGAAAGAGCTGTTTACAAGCCTATTTCTAAACAGCCCGTTTACAAACAATAAGCAATTTAAAAAACATTGCTTATTGTTTTAATTTTGCAGCATACCACCACATTTTCCAAGAAGGGGGCCTGATATAAATAGTTCCGATAATTGCATACATTTCAAAATTGCAATACGATTCAGAACTATGCCCAAATGTTAGTAAAGGACAGGGGAGCCCAGAACATTGTCACCTTCTTGTCTCTATGGTTTGTTTTTGTTTAATCCTGGCTGTTCAGACACTCATTAGTGGGCTTGCTGTTAAAACCATTCCTGACATGAGGCTCTTCTCCTCGGAGGCCCTCCCCAGAGCAAGCTGTCTGAGACATGGAGATACTAAGAGGATCAGGTTGGAATGGGGATGGGGGAGGGAGTAAAAGGTGGAAGAAGTATGGGGTGGGGTGGGGAGTTGATTCAACTCCCCCCCCCTTGTCCCTGCTGGGCTTTTACTACTAGAAAGGCCTAATCTCTCCTAATGGGATCAAAATCTTTGCCACTTTATTTACATAACGGACATTCAGTGCCTCGCCCCATGCATTAAGGAAAGTGGGCAAAGCATTATATAGGGCAGGAGAGCATTGGGACAGCCCGAGGATGACTCTGATAGTGGCTAATGGAACTTAATGCCACCTATAACGAGACAGAGAAGAGAGAGAGAGAGCACATGAGCAACTGTCTCCACCACTCCCAATAAATCCCTTTGTACAGAGGGGACAGTGGTTTTCTAAGCCTGCAAAATTGTCGTGGATTTCCTGCCAAGCGGCCAAATGGACAAGGCTGCTAACAAGGCAGATAAAGTAGAAGTCCATCAAAAGGGGATTAGAAATCCGCCCGTTCCACTGCACACCCATCAGTCACTCACTCACTCACACACATACACACACACGATTTTAGATAGATGTGTGTTTAAGGCGACGTCTATTACTGGGATTGCTTTTTTCATGGGATGGAGTAGAGGCCAATAAGAAACCTGGCATTTGGGAGAGTCCTGGACATGAAAGGAACTAGACAGGAGCATGATGGAGGAAGGAGAGTACCAGACTTTATAGGGGATCCCTGGGAAAAATGACTGGAGGGAAGGGAAACCTCTGAAAAAAGGGGAAGATAAAACTGGGGAGAACCCAGAGAGCTCATAGGATATGTCTGTACGGGTTACTCTTGCTTCTCTTTAATGTGGGATTGCATCACTCACAGCACAGTATGATCCTCCCTGTGATTCTGAATTGGAAGCACATCCCTATGCCACATTCCCTGGAGGTTTCCTCAGTTATTTCCCTTCAGTCGTATGGATGCGGTTTGGTCTCTGTCAACAACCCTTTCTCTTTGGGCCTCTTTGAGAAACATCTGGCCAATTCTGTTCATGTCTTCTTCTGCATCTGCTTGTAAATAATCAAGACCACCACCACTACCCACCCCTAGCTAACATCTCATTTCTGAGCCAGGGAAAGTCAAAAGGAAGAAAAGGGCATGACAAGCTCTGCTGGCAAATGAGAGCTGTGACAGTGTAAGAATCCTTTGCACTGCACATATTTTTTGTTGAGGGATAAGATGAAGCGAGGCAATTTACTCCTCTTCAAACTGATGCAATTTTCAGCATGGCAGCATTGGAACTATGTTGACTCCTATATGGTTTTTTTTTCTTTGGGAAAATGCTATCTTAACACCCGTGTCTCAGCAATTCAGTTCTGCAGCCATCGCTAGCCCTGATCTGGCTAGGTCTGATATCTCTGCTATGAGTCGCAACTAATGTACACTGATGTGGCTTCATGCATCCCCTCTCACTTGAGGCATAGAGTATTGATCTGGCTGCATGTTCCTTTAAAAAGACACCCTTGGGGTAATTTGCTAGTGGTAGATAATTTCCAACAGCCTGTGTGTTAAAAGGGGGCAGGGAGGGATGAAGAGAGAGATGTCCATTAGCAGGCTGGATTTGTGCAAACCAAGTGGGATCTTGTCTGGATTCTGGTGTATGCATCAAGCTTTTTTGATGCCTGTTTACATAGGGCAGAGAATTGGAAGGTTGGGGTGGAGGGAAGAGATGGAGCCAGTGCAGCATAGTGGGAGAACATCAGTCAGACTACAGTAGCAGAGGGGGCGAACATCAGCCTGGCAAAGGAATTGTTCATGTTGTCACTTGCGTTTATATCTTGCCTGAAACTGACTTGCTCCTTGTCTTGCATCCAGCATCTTTAAAATGAGACTGGAGACAGGCAATAGTTTTGAAGGGAGTTGAAAGCAGTTTGAGAGAGACTTGTTTCCCAGGGTTTACAGGGGAGCAAGTTTTATACTGTAAAACCTGGGAAGCGAGTCTCTGTCAAACCACTTCCAACTTTACACACACATTCCTATTGCCTCATTGTTGTCTACGTCATAAAGGTTTCATATGTTTTTTAAACAGTACAACCCCCCCAAAAAAACCTGTTTGCCAAAGACAAAAATGGCACGAGTGTACATACCACAAGCACCAATTCTATTTTTAAACCATCTTCAACTCTGCTAAAAACAAAATCTATCATCTGACTCCAGCCTGACTTATACTCATGAGTTGTACAAGAGACCTGAGTCATACTTTCTGAAATAGGATTTTCCCCCCATTTCCATTTTCACCAAGTTCACAAAGATCTCATTATTCTCTAGTTAATTCACTAAAATTATTTATACACATTTTTCTATTTGGGCCTATTGGGGAAGGGAATTTGTTCCAAGCACTCTCTTTAACTTAGATGTTCCCCCCCAAAAATACTGCTGAATTTGTGGTTATATCCCACTGATGCTTCTTAAGGGTAATGACAGTCAGTTATGTTTGTCATGATTGTACCTAAATAAACTAGGAATAAAAGAATTGTGAATAACTTTGTATATTAAAAAGCAACATTTGATGTAAATAATAAACAAGCTGGAAAAGGTTTCATGCCAATTTCACTGGCTGCCGGTCTGTTTCCATGTACAAGTCAGAGTGCTGCCTATTACTTTCAAAGCTGCAAAGAACTGGGATTTAAAGGGCCTTCACCTCTTGTATAATCTTGTACAGCTACTGTAGTAAGTGGGAGGGGCCTTTTTGCATGTTCTAATGCAATCTTAAATCCATTTGATTGGAAAATGGGAAAGTCTGTTAAGGGGATAGATTGTAGAATTCCTTACCTTGGGAGATCCATCTAGCCTGCTCTATTATACTTTCACCATCAATTGAAAGACCTTTTCATTTCCAAAAGACTTTGGCTTGACTTTTTTGTTCCCTCTCAAGTTTAAAAAATGCTGTTGTTTTCTGCTGTTTAATTGGTTTATTATTATGGACTGCTTGTAATTCATGACGTTAGCCACCCGAAGAGCTTTGTGTTCAGAGTGGAAAGGCAGGATACAAATATATGAATACATGATGAAGGTTAAAACCTGGGGACTGGGAAAATATGTCAGGCTTCCCTATTTTTAACATTGGCTCCTCCCTGTCTTCTCATAAATGAATCTGCCCCTACCTTTCTGCTAGCTCCTTTACCACATATGCTAAATCCGTATCAATATCTTTGTGGTTTGTTTAATCCCATCACAGCTGTTGGGTGCGAAAGTTAGCCCGGTAGCTCCAGTGGCTGACAGCTGTGTATGGCAATCCCTGGCTAGCTGACTGAGCTGGTGACACTTCACAGCAGCTGCTACGAAACATCCTGAGCTGCCTGCATAGGGCTGGGAGCCAAGAGTAAAAGAATGACAAGGGGGCCTAAAGGGCCATTTAGCCCAGCCCCTGGCAATAGCAAGATTCCCCACAGCTCAGCCACCTTTAACAGATCCAAACATCCAAGGAAAAAGTTTCCGCTACTTAACAAGAGCAAACCTCCAAATAAATAGAAGGGAATCAGGATGCACAGCTGTTGAAAGGACAGCTAGGCAGTGTGGGCAAGAAGAAATGGTCTGGAAAGGCAGAGAGGTAACGCTAGCATAGATTTAATTAATTTACACTATTCTAAACCAGTTTCAGCTGCTGTTCCCAAAGCAGTATGCAAAACTACCACATAAAACTTCTTAAAAACACAGGCTAAAAAAGTAATACTGAAACTGAAACCATGAACACACATGGTAGGATGAATTTCTAGACTCAGAGCCCAATAAGAATAGGCCTTTTTCCTGCCTTCGGACTGCTATGAGCATTCCAAAGGCAGGAGAGCAATACATGCCTCCCCCCACAGCACAAACAAAACCCAAACCCAAACACACATACGAAATCTCAAAGCAGCATACAAACCAAGAGAGGGCTGGCATCTTGAAAGGACATTGTTGCAGTGTGATGACAGCTGAAACAACCGGCACTTCCACGTTGACGTGAACTCAAGCTGCGTGTTTCCCCATTAGATGTGCACGTTATGCCATCCGCAGGCACTGGCCTTATTACCATTTTGACATATGCCTAGACTGCAACTCGCTGTGTCTTAAAAAATTGCAGAGAGCAAGCATGTTGAAAACACACACACACGCGCGATAAGCCAGTTTTCAAAAGGTTAGTTCAACGTGGCCAAATCGGCTGAATGTCAACTTGGGATTGACTTGAATATGAATTTTTTAAAAAAAAACATGAACCAAACCTGAGCCTTACACTGACATCGAAGCACATATGCAGGAATGCACACAGCTGGAGCTGGGGCCCCTCCCTACTATATAGGCACCTGCTAACACCCTTCAGTCTCAGCTTCTCAATATTTCCGCTCCGACTGTCAGTTCCCCGGGACTGCAGATTTTGGCCTCATCCATTGACCAGAGAACCAAGTCCCACTGGGAACCTGCACATCAGGGCAAAGGGGAGACCAACCTGTCCCCATGTTTCACCTTTCTTTGCCAGAATGAACACCTATGATAGGGTGACCATATGAAAAGGAGGACAGGGCTCCTGTATCTTTAACAGTTGAAATGAAAAGGGAATTTCAGCAAGTGTCATTTGTATATATGAAAAACTTGGTGAAATTTCCTCTTCATCACACCAATTAAAGCTGCAGGAGCCTTGCCCTCTTTTAAACCTGGTCACTCTAGTATAGCTCCTGCACCTTAACTGTTGTGATGAAGAGGGCATTTCACCAGGTGCAACATGCATACAAAGGACACCTGCTGAAATTCCCTTTTCTATGCAACTGTTAGAGATACAGGAGCCCTGTCCTCCTTTTCATATAGTCACCCTAACATATAAGAACCTTGAAACCACTAACTGATCCCTCAGTTTGGCTTTCCCCCTTCTCCCTCCTAATCCCTTTTCCTTTTGTGCAGTGCCTTTTAGATTATAAACTGTGTAATTTTTATTTTTTGTGACTGTTCTGGCAGCCTTTTTGGCTGAAGAGCAGAGTTAAAACACAGCAAATAAAGTAAATAAATCCCAACCTTACTATTTATTTATTAAATTTCTACACTGCCCCCTCCAAAACGGGCATATGGCCTCAGTGTGGTTTGCCATCACAAAAATTGTTGATAGCAACAATAAGAACATAAGAAGAGCCATACTGGATCAGATCAAGGGCCCATCTAATCCAGCACTCTGTTCATACAGTGGCCAATCAGTTCCTGACCAGGAACCCACAAACAGGACAGGGGTGCAACAGCAACCTCCTGCCCATGTTCCCCAGCAACTGCTGTATATAGGCATACTGCCTCTGGTTCTGGAGGTAGCACATAGCCATCAGGGCTAGTAGCCATTGATAGCCTTCTCCTCCAGGAATTTATCCAACCCCCTTTAAAGCCATCCACATTGGTGGCCATCACCACATCTTCTGGTAGGGAATTCCATCATTTAATTATGGACGTTGTGAAGAAGTCCTTCCTTTTATCTGTCCTGAATCTCTCACCAATCAGCTTCCCGGGCTGACCCTGGGTTCTAGTACTATGGGGAAAATATCTCCCTATTCACATTCTCCACACCTCTCTCATCTCTCCTCTTACCCTCCTTCCCCCCCCCCCCAAGATAAACAGTCACAGCTGTTGTAACCTTCCCTCATAGGGGAGATGCTCCAGCCACTTGATCATTTTTGTTGCCCTTTTCTGCACAATATCTCTGCTTCCCGCCCTCTTCAAAAGAGCCATTTTCATTATGCACACAGCCTCACTGCCCCAGCTTTGTGGTTCTTTGTCTGTAGGTGCTCCTCAGTACAGACTCCTGGCCTTCAATTATCCCAGCTCTGGGAGCCCCAGATGCAACTCCATGTTCTGCTTTGACCCTGTGCTCACACAGCTCTGTCAATGCCCTTCAAGACCACTCAGTACACAAACTTCCCCTCCCCCCTCCACTAACACCATTCAATATTCAGCTGTACTTTTGCCTGCACACACATACATGCAGGCTGACAATATGAAGCCAGAGGCTGGAGCATGGTGAGATGGAGCAGGGGAAGATAAAGCCATTTGAGCGCATTGGCTGCAAACGCAAATCCATCACGGCATTGTTTGCTGGAGGACATTTGAGGGGCTTCAGTGCCGTATGGTGGAGATAATGGAGGGATCCTCAGCAGCCAAAGGGGCCACCCTGGGCTGCTGAGCAAACACAAGTCATGTTTTCATGCTAAATCCTAGCTCTTGCTGGGGAATGGGGAAAATTGTCCACATATGGTCAAATGGCAGCTCTGCATCCATTAGTTGAGTCTCTGCTGTAGATACGATTGCAAGAAACAGCTTCTATCAAGTACGGAAAAATCATCCAAACTCTCATGATGCTTCAACTTTAGAGGGGAAACCAAATGGGTGAGTGGCAGGTAGAGGAACTTTTTCTGAATATTAGCTCCCATTCTCTTTTATCCTCTTGTACTGAAATGAATGCAAAATGTCCTGCTGTATACATCAGCGTTTTTCAATTCTTTTTGGTTACTTGGCTCCCTCTTCTAAATTTACTCTGCCTACAGGCTCCCCCACACCCTGCGCCAATGAGATGTAGAATTATCGGAGTTGCATTCTGACATGGGTGGAGGGCACGAGGTTGCCCACCTCTGCTCCAGAGCATCTTTCCCTGACATGGTGTCCTCCAGGTGTGTTGGACTTCACCCACCAGCGCCAGCATAGCATTTGGACAGGAATCATGAGAGTTGTAGTCAGAGGCAGTAAGCCTATATATACACCAGTTGCTGGGGAACATGGGTGGGACTGTGATTCCCCATGGCAGGAGGGAGCATGGGAATTTCCAGTGGCCATCCGAGTACTCAAGCCCAGCCCCTGCCCCGCCTCCGGTGACCAATCAGCGGTCGCCATCTACCCCGAAATGCCCCAGCGCAATGCCGAAGCAAAGTCACATGGTGGAAGGGACGTGATGACCTCACTTTAAATGTGCAGTTTCAAGGGAAAGCCCCACATTGGCTGTATGTTGGCGACTATATCGTATAACCAATGGAGCACCACCGTGCAGCCACCACAGTGCAAATAAGATGTATAGACAGCCCCAGGTGAAATGTCAGTCCTTTTCTCACAATATCATCCTGCTTTGAGAGCAGTAGAATCTTGGCAGCAAAGATGCAAAGATATCACGCAAAGGGTCCCATAGAGGCAATCCATACATATCAGGGGTGGGCAAGCTCTTTTCTGTTGGGGCCCCTCATTTGTCCAGTTGGTAATCTCTCAGGTTTGCACATTGGCAGTGAATGGTGTCAAAAACAAAGGTGGGTGTGTTACCCCTCTTCTCTTCCTGCCCTACCCTTTCCTCTTCCCCTCTCTTCCTTCTCACACAGTAGGCTACCAGGGAAGTGGCAGGTGGCTCTTGCCTGTGATCTGAACTGACCACATCTTGCAGTGGGCATTCGATATTAGGCTGAGGGCCATGTGGAATTAGGCCAAGGGGTGTTAGTCCTGAAGTGCAAAGGCCATGGGTTTCCTGCCTCTGGATGAAATAGAATGAGAGGGGAGAATCAGCCAGCAGTTTATTTAAAAGAGCGCTCCTAAACAAGTTTGTCGTCTTCCCCAAACAGGAATGGATGAGTTCTGGCCAAAAACTTCTCTGGGAATTCTTATCATTGGGGTATCACAATACCATGACCTATATTCTCACTGAATTAGCCTGCAATTCTAATACCGCCTACCTGGGCGTAAGCCTTGCTGAACTCAATGAGACTTACTTCTGAGTAGATATGCATAGGATTGGACTGATCATCTCTCTCGTTGATAGAATTCAGGAGCTGCACATAATTCACCATTCAATCTCAAACATGAAGGGGTGGATCATGCGGAAGAATGTGTAAGGGTGAATGCATTCCCTCCATAAAGAGCTCCCTGCAAGTTCTAAGCAAATACATCAGGGGAAAAGGTCTAATGTCAGACCCTCCCTGATATGCTGCTCTATTACATGCAAGGAGCCTTTTGCAATCTAAAGTGTTTTAGTCTGGAATTCCACCTTAGCCTGCTTCTTCATTCTGTATGATGTATTTAATAGTTGTATTAATGGAACACTAAGGAAGAGCTGGGAGCTATTGGGAGGTATCTTAAAAGAAAACAGCATCAAAACCAGCCCAGTGTCTACTACAAGGGCCAGACGGTTTTCTGCCCCCTCTATGGCTTATTCTTGGCCTCCATCTCTGGCTTATTCTTTTGGCACTTTATCCTCCTTCCAAAGTGCCTTTTCTTCCTCATTAAGAGCTTGTAGGGCTCTTTCTCTCCCTCTGGTGGTGGAGGTACACCACACGAAGGCTAATGGAACACACCAGTTTGAGTTAACTAAGCCAAATGATTTGTTAGCTGAAACAGAACAGTCTTTGTCTTGGAAAACTGCTAGAGATCCTTGCTCCAGCTCCTTCTGTAACACCTCAGGAGTTGCCATTACTGCTGCGTGATACAAGAAAAGCAGCAACTGCCAAGTATGTGAAAAAGGGGCTCTTTAAGTTCTGCTAAAACTCTGCCAAATCTGTTCAAAGCACAGCATGCAGAGACAATAAAAACTGGATGGAAAACAGCAGCAACAAAACACAGGCTAGCCTTATTCATACAAACAAGAAGATCACAAATGGCCTAAGCTTGGTGTGAAGGAAAAGTGAAGAAACCAAGGGGTGTGATGGGCCAAAAATGCCACTAGAGCATGTGTGGCTTACCATTTTCAGCCCAATGGCCAAATTGGCTCGAGGCCCAGACATTGGGGGTCATGTGACAGCAGTAGGTGGGGCCATCCCCCCACCCCACCCCATGAGCAGAGCCACCATGCTCAGTGGGTGAGCCTACTGCTACCATGAGCCCCCATATTCCCACACTCTTTTTCAAACACACATTAACCCCATTCACACACACATGCCATTATCACACACATACACCTCTATTAGAAAGGTCAAGAGGAGAGCGAAGCCCCAAACAAGTGTCGGTGTGCGCACACCCAACCCAGTCAGCTGGTTGCCTCCTCCTTCACTTTTCCTGACCAGGAAAGGCCAAGCCAGACTGAAGTAGACCAAGTCAGTGGCTCCAAGAGAAGTTCTTGAGCTGGCAGCTGTGTCAGGAGCAGGCTTCATTCCCTCAGTGCCTTTTCAAGTGCTGGTGTGAAGCTTGGAATAATATGTAGAAATAGCCAAGGAGGCATTCTCTCAGGCTACCAGAAGGGGCAATAAAGAGCACTACACACTGTGGTAAAGAAAATGCTGGAAGGCTGAATAAAAAGGTTGTTGTTACAAAGACAAGATGATGGGCTGAGTTTGGACGACACGCTAATCAACTGTGTGTGTGTGTGTGTATGTGTAATAGGAACAGAATGGGAAACAACTGTTGATTTGTGTCTCAGCCATGGTGTCAGCCTGGTTGTTGGCGACCAGAGATAGAACAAAGCTGACTGAACTGGTAGCTTGCGGAGTGCTCATTGAATGGGCGACTTAGTCAGGAGCTGGCTTTGCTCTGCCCATTTCTATTTTGCTCTGCCGCTCCCAGCTGAGCGGCAGCCTCAAGGAGCGCTCCTCAAGGTTGCAGCTCAGTCGGGAACTGCTCTCCCGCCCCTCTCCCTTCTCTGAGGCGGTGAGGGTTTGGGGAGGGACTCCATGGGAAGACTGAATTTGGCCTAAAGGCCAGAGGTTCTCCACCCAAGCACTGGAGAAACACAAACAGCCTTTACACATACACAACACAGTATGTGAGAAAGCACTGAGGCTGCCAATGTAAAGGGAATATTTTTTTTCTGTATAGATCCACAAGTTACAGTGGCTTCTTGTGTTATTGTGATAGGAATGATAAGATCAATGTTTTTGTTTTTATTATTGGATCGTTTTGAACTGCTATTATTATTCTGCACTGTAGCTAATTTTAAAGCCCTTGAAATTCTGGTGGAAAGGTGGACTATAAGATGGGATATATTTTAAACATACAAATAAATAAATACTGATGGGTAAATGGTATTGCAGGAAAGTATGGCTCTGGAGTTATTACCTGCTCCCTGTAGTCTACCTAGTAATTGTCTTCTAAGGCATGTGTGCCTGTTAGAATACATGCCTAAGGCTGCAATGCCAAACATAATGGATAGATAACCCCCCTGAACACAGTGTGACTTCTGAGCAAACATGTATAGGCTGCATAGCAAATGTTGATGTGCATCAATCCTAACCACAAACCTGAAGTTAACAAACAAACAAAAAAACCAGGGCCCCCTCACCCCGCAGAAATTTACTAGTCTGCTCAATGCACGTCTCACAAGATGGTCTGAGCAAGCGGTTTACCAGAAGGAATTGTTACTTGCCCCAGGTGTGGGGAAAAGTGGCTAACAGCATGACTGAATAACCATGTGGAAAGACAGAAGTAAGTATAGGTGCACAAATGAGGAATGAAAATGTGACATGAATATTAAGCCTAAGGTGACCATATGAAAAGGAGGGCAGGGCTCCTGTATCTTTAACAGTTGAGTAGAAAAGGGAATTTCAGCTGGGGTCATTTGTATGCATGCAGAACCTGCTGAAATTCCCTCTTCATCATAACAGTTAAAGCTGCAGGAGCCCTGCCCTCTTGACTAGATACAAAACAGGGCAGGGCTCCTGCAGCTTTAACAGTTAGGAATTTCACCAGGTGCTGCATACACACAATTGACCCTGGCTGAAATTCCTTTTTCTATTCAGCTGTTAAAGATACAGGAGCCCTGGCCGCCTTTCCATATGGTCACTCTAATTAAGCAGTGGAAAGGTCAAGTGCGAATTCAGCAGGACGAACTGCCTTTATTCTCCATGGTGACTTGTGAATCAGGAGAAAATAATAACGACACACACACACACACTTACACACTTTCCAAGCACTATCTGCTGCTTGGCAAGTCCTTACAAGAGCCCAACATTCTCGGCACTGGGCTTTTACTTGATTCGAAAGCTTTTCAAATTTGCTTGCATGCTGGCTGGAAAAGGAGATGCTAACAACATAGACATCTCTGTGTCGGGCATAAAGTCTATGAATATTGGCTACAACTTTACATATTCACAGTGTCACTTACACTGCACTTCCCCACATATACACAGTGATACATCTAAGCAGGTGGGAACAACTACTCTGCCTCCAACAACTAAGAGTCAGCCCTTGTAGAAATAAAATAGCATTGAGACTTTTTTCATTGTTTGAATTATTCAAAGATAATCAGTCATTTTATACTTCAGAATGGTTACACCTTTGATGAATCCAATAAAGATGGTAGTGTGCATGTGTTTTGATATAAGTCACAAAATAAGATCTCACAAACAGCTTTTCCCTAGGTTAATGAAGTTCCCCAGTTTTTCAGAAAGCCAATACAATCACTCACCTTTGTCATACAGTCTTTTCCTCACAGCCTTGCAAATGCTTTAGCTGTGGGACTGAATCCAGCCAAAATTAGGATCACCATTGTGTCCTCAGTATCAAAAGTTGACCGTTGGATGTTGGGCTGAATAAGAATTGATGGGAATTTGATCCCAATCAGCCAGAAGCACAGTGGGTTATAAACTATTCAAAGCAACTGGGATGGATTCTAGTAGTTACTCAGATTTGGGCAAACTGAAAGTATGCAATGGTCCACCAGCTTGGACTTCTTTACAAAAATTCATATGGACATTAAGAAGAGTCATGCTGGACCTAGTCCAGAATTCTGTTCATACAGTGGTCAATGAGCTGTTGATGGGGAATCCACAAGCAGGACACAAGTGCAACAGCACCACCACCACCACCCCGCCCACTCTCCCCAGCAACTGGTGTCCATAGTCATACTGCCTCAGATAATGGAGGTAGCACATAGCCATCAGGACTAGTAGCCATTGAAAGCTTTCTCCTCCAGGTATTTGTCTAACCCTCTTTTAAAGCCATCCAAATTGGTGGCCATCACCATATCTTGTGGTAGTAAATCCCATCATTTAGCTATGTGCTGTGTGAAGAAGTCCTTCCTTTTATCTGTCCTAAATCTCCCACAAATCAGCTTCATGGGATGACTCCGGTTTCTAGTATTATGAGAGAAGGAGAAAAATGTCTCCCTATCCACTTTCTCTACACCATGCATAATTTTGTACACCTCTGTTCGTGAAGGATGGCTGTCAATGTCTGCTAGTCCTGATGGCTACATATTACCTCGAGTATGAGAAGCAGTATGCCTCTGTATGCTAGTTGCTGGGAACATGAGTGGCAGGATGCTATTGCCCTCATGTCCTGCCTGTGGGCTTCCCATTGTGGCATTTGGTTGGTCCACTGTGTGAACTGAATGCTGGATTTCATATGCCTTTGGTCGGATTCAGCATGACTCTTCTTAGGTTCTTATGTGGCTGCATCTAAAAGCAATATTTTAAGAGAGGTGTGGCGGATAATCCCTTCCCTCCTATAACATGTGAACAAAGTTTCTCCACAGAAGGCCAGGCTTCACTAGCCTCTTCAATACAATAATCAGAAACCTTGAGCTATTTTACAGGGATTCATGCTAAGAATGGCAAGTCATCATGGAGTATGAGAGGCATAAGCAAGACCATGCAAAGTGCACAATAGGGATTTGATGGGGGTTTTCATGCATGTTTCAGGCCTTAAAAGTTGTGGGAAAGAAACACTGAAAACATAATCAGGATCTGGAGACATAGGATCCTAAATCTTGAATTCTCGATTTCACACAAATCCTTACAAATAAATGAACAGAGTCAGATGTGTTGCTTGTGTTTACTTTTATTCAGGCATAAACTTTGCTCAGTGCACACACAAATATGTGGCTTTCCCCAAGCACTGAAGCCAGTTTTTGTATCTGCATGCTAATCTCAGCCTTGCTTTCCCAAGAGCACCGGTTTCCCATCTGTTTCTCAGGGAACCCTGGGGTTCCTTAGCATCTTATCAGGCATTCCTCAATGAGAAAATCAACAATGTCTGATGTGCGTCCTTGAAAGTTAGCTTGCCAGCACGACTGATTGTCCCCTGCAAGGCACAACTAAGGGAGAGATTTGGCTGTGCTCTATGGTGCACTCTCCTTTCATGCCAAGCAAGAAGGAGAACCAACAGGTCTGGCCAATGCCCCACACTCATGTTGTACCAGAAGCTCCCACCATGTACAGGGGTTCCTCAGTATACAAGGTGCATAAAGGTTCTCTGAAGGTGGGATGCTGTTGTTACTTCATTAGAAGTAGTTGAAGCAAAGACACAAAACCAGACCCCGAGGCTGAGCAGCCCCCTGTATTCTGTACATGGAACAGGGCTGTAACCACATGGATTTCTGGCTTTCATAGCTAGCTACAATGCCAGAGACCTTCTGCTGGGGAACAAGGTCAGACCACACTGCTTGTGCAGGCAGGGAACTGCTCTGTTCCGGGATGATGTCTGAAAGGGGTGAAAGGCCAAGGTCTTGGCTGAGCATCGCCAGGTTCGTGTCTCCAGCAGAGCCCCAGGCATGCAAGCCATGCTCTCTTTCCTACAAAGCTCCTCAAGCATTTCTCATTTATGTTCAGGCCCAGAGCCAGAAATACTAGGCTATTTTAAACAGACATATTTCCAGTAATGGCCCAACTGGGGGATGCCCTGGATTCACTCTTTCTCCATCAGCTCTCTCTCTCTCTCTCTGAGAAGATGCTGTGCGTAGCAGGACACTATGTCATACACGAGATGCAGAAAGGGGTCGGGGTTCCCTAGACAGCCAACCAGTCCAGCAGCTCTTCTCTGGCACAGAGCTTGTAAAACATCTAGCCACGCGCTGCAGCCACGGGCCTGAAACCTCTTTAACCAAGAGGAGGCAACGCAACAGCTGGGAAACATTATGGCGGAAAGCTATGCTAAAGACCCATGGAGAGTCTCCAGCTCTTCGCCGCCAAGCTCGCATTAATCGGCTGCAGTGCTGCCTCATTCACAGACCTCCTGGGAGCTGAACCACAGACATCTGGGTGAGCCAGGGAATCACCATCTCTTGGAAAGGGAAAGACGGTTCATTGGTTTAATTGCAGAAACCTGCAGCAGCGTGTCCCTGAATGCACACCTGCCAGCATTTGGAAATCCAAAACATCAAAATAGAAAAGGCACATCTAGGGCCGTCCTGCATGATCAGTTTACTGCCCAATTATGCACATCAGATTCTTCTGCGTTGTACATGGTTGCCCGTCAAGTAAAGACAGGATAGGGCTTGTTTGACTATTGATTGGACCCTGTATAAGTCTCATGGGCTGTTAAGACACCCTAGATTGAACACTAACTTGGGGAGGACTAAATGTCCATATTTATCTCTCTCTTTTTCCCATCCCCAACTCATGGATGGCATTTAGAAGATCTCCCTCGTCATTTGTTGTTTCCTGTTTCAGACCCAGCAATACTTGTCCCAAGGGGTGCACAATTAGAGCCTGATTTTAAGGGTGAAAATGTTCAAGGTGAAAGGGGGCTTTCAGGAGGTGCAAAATGTTCTCTACCACCCCACACTATATTTTTTTCATTGCAGCTGGCATCCTTGCTCCACTGTGGCTTGGACAGCATTCCTCCCAATCCCCTTGCTTCTCTCCCAAGGGGCCAATCAGAGACTTGGCCCCTTGTTGTAAATATGGTTATGCCAGGTGGCTTCATGGGCAATAAGATTTGGCTATGTGATGATATCACGGAGGGCAAAGAAACCAATGCCATCACTTTACATCCATGTGAGGAGGATGGGCTTTAGCAACAGGGATGTGGCATCCAGTGAACATTGTTCTCAAAAGAGAGGGGGGAAATCAGTGTGTGGTATACAAGACAGGTTGCTTACCTGTAAACGTAGTTCTTTGAGTGGTCATCTGTGCCTTCACACTTATGGGCTCTGCACCTGCGCTGAGCCCATAAGTGTAATGCACAGAGACCACGAAGAAGAAAGACAGGTTGCTTACCTGTAACCGTAGTTCTTTGAGTGGTCATCTGTGCCTTCACACTTATGGGCTCAGCACAGGTGCACAGCCCATAAGTGTGATGCACAGAGACCACGAAGGAGAACCCTCCATTTCTGCTCTGCCCTAGGAAGATACATAGGGAATGATTTCCTCCTCCACCCCACTGTCACACATTTGACTGTTTAAGAGCTGTCCCTGCAGTGCATAATGCATCTCACCTGGCCGTGACTTTCAATGGGAGATAGCTTCATGCCTATCATAAAGAGATCCTCTGGCTCCCCTCCACCCCAATGCTTGAGATGTAGAGTACTCATGAGCATCCTATGCATATAGCAGAATGGAAAAGCAGGGCCCCAATAGATCTCCCTTTGGAAAGTACAGATGGACTTCCCATGAAGACAATAAACAGGCACATTGCAGACCGGTTAAGGCCTGGAAAAGAATGGGAAGAAAGGACTCCACAGTGCCCTATTGTGATCCCTTGCAGTGGGGAAGGAGATGGCAGGTTGGTTTCAAACATGAAAGCTGAACATAGCTTTTGATTGAGTCCAAGTACCATAAACAGTGAATGCTTGTAATAAAATTTCCAGCATCAGCACTGCTGAATCAGGAGTTCCAGCCAAGAATCGTCAATCCGATTTCCACCAACTGAGAGCATTTCGGGGAGGTGGGAAAGAGAGAGAAAAACCAACCCAAACAGCTCCGGTTAGAAAGTTGATCCCCAAAGGGAAAAGCTGGACTGGTGTTTGCTTAAAAGCCTGTGTGCTATTTATACCCCATTAAACACACACGGGGAACCAGCTAAAAGCTGTGATGACTCCAACTTGCATAAAACATTTTGTTTCAACACAGGGTGGGGGAGAAAGTCATGGAATTTGCTGTAGGAGCCAATGGAGGGGAATCATCCATTTAGAGCCTTTGGGTACCTCCCCTGTATATCTTTGAGTGCATTTGCTTCATGTTGCCTGCCCAGCTTTGAAAGCTTGGCAAAGTGCCTTGGTCCTTTCATTGTGCTTGAACAATTTAAGCATTTTTCCCTTTGGCAAATCAACATTCAACTTCCCATATAAACCAGGGCCACACATATTCTGTGTCAAGTGTGTGTCTAAGCCCTTCGGGAAATATGGCCCCCAGAGAGACATTACTTTGGTTCTTTCTTGAGGCTGCTGTAGTAACAGAATCATCTTCTAAAGCCCCATGGATTTTGTTTCTTCCTTGGCAAAATAAAAGATGTTCACAAGCTCTAGGGATCTGGGAAAGCCCAGTACTGTACTAGGATGAGTTGCTGTCTATTGTACTTACAGGCTGCCATCACACCAGGCTTTTTATCCTGCAACTTACAGGGGCTTTTGCTTCCGGATTCTTTGCAGGATTAAGATCAGCTCCTTTCCATGGATGGACATGTGCTTTGATTCCAGGACTTAATTTTCTGTGAGTTCTATATTTTTCATTATAAAGCCACCAGATGGTGCTACTGTATAGTGCAACTCCATCATAAAACACTGCCAATATATCGGATTAGTTAGCGCTCCTTGCTGCACTATCTCCATTTTTTTTTTTTTAAATGGGATAAAAGTCAAAATGCATGGGAGATGCCCTGGAGGTTGACGACATGATGTAAAGGACCTACAAACTTCTGTGAGTGACCAATCACATCCGTGTAGTAAAAGCCTTGGGTAGAAATGTTCACAGACAGAAGCTATAGGAGATACCTTGGCCAGAGCAAACATCCCACAGTGCAGCTTTCCCCAACCAGGTGCCCTCCAGATGTTTTGGACTTCAACTCCCATCAGCCGCTGCCAACATGGCACCTAGCTGGGGAAGGCTGCCTAGTATTGGGCAAAAGGCGGGATACAAATAAATAATAATAATAATAATAATAATAATAATAATAATATGCAGAGGATCTGCCCATGACTTTAAAAGTGCTTAGGTAGCAGGAGGGGTGTGTCTGTAAGCTGCTGTGTTTCCTGCACTATCCCTCCAACACAGTTCCTTCTCCTGAACCACTCAGCTCTGTCTCTTGCCTTCTGTGAGGTAAATGAGAAGGTGGCAGAGGGGCAGTAGCTGCTTTTTGCTTTTTTAAAGGATTGGCAGCATCTCTGGTTCAGTCTGGCAATCCTAACATGTCCCACCACTGATTACCTCAGGTCTTCCCACTCATAGCACTGCCTCTACCCCTATGCAATACTCAGCCCCAGTCTTCTCTCAATGCTTCCTCATGAACACGGATCTCCATTCTTCCACCTACTCAGCTATGTGTTTTGCGTGAAAGCAAGAGTTCCCTAGGCCATAAACCTGTGACAGGGCAGAGCCCACCTCCTCAAAACTTCTGGTCTGCTGACTCATGTCACCTCTTCCTGCAGTTGCCATATTGAAAAGAAAACGGGGGAAAGGGGGCATAGTCTAGCCAAGAGCAAAGGCACCTTTGACTCCCATGGGTTCCAAAGGCAGAGAGAAAGAGAGAGAGAGAAAGGGGCAGGGAGTGCTAAACACATGCTTTGCAGACCCCCATTGCGACGGATGGGGTTTCAAATTGCTTTACTTTGGCGAAGAATCACTCGGAATACGTCAAGCCCCGGGGAATGGGGATTTGCCTCCCTCCATCACCCAGGGCAGGAGCCCGATTGTCACACATCGCCCTGGCCCGCTCATGCCAAGAAAACAAACAGCTGTTTTCCTTCCATCCCTCCTCCCAACCTTTTCCCTCCCCTTCCCCACATCAGGGATATTGTTCTAAATCTCCTTGACATCAAAATATCATTGGAGCTGCACAGCACGGAGAGAGATTAAAAAACAATAAAGAGAAAGCGAAACCCTCCGCTATAATTACCAACCCTTCACCGCCAGCAGCAGCGGAAAGGGGTGGGGGAGGGGGGGGAAAGAAAAGAAATCCACTAAAATTTTAATAGGAACCACTGCATTTAATTTAACGACACATTTTTTCAATTACCAGAATAATTGTTTTATTCATAAAATGAGTTTCCATAAAGAGGGTCATTTTCTTTTGTTTTTATTATTCATTTGCGCAACATATTCGAGGCATAATTCTCCAGCCTTGAAGGGAGAGGGTGTACATCTGGGCAAACAGGCGGCGTGTGTACAGAGGTACGTGTCGGCAGCCCAAGCCTCCAAATTTCTGATGGTTTCGCAACAGTTGGGTGTACCTGACCATAACATTTCAGAAGCGCCCTGCTTCAAAAGCTTCTCTGCACAAGCTGTTCTGCCGTGTGTCACCGCCAATTTGCAAAGGACTTCTGACCTGCGTGGTTTATACCCTGAGGTCTGGCCAGTGTAGCACCATACTGCCAGGCTAAAAGTGGTACCAGCTTGGAGAGAGGCCACTTTCCCTGACATCTACTCCTAAAGTAGATGCAGCAAAGAACTTTTATTCTGCTTTAGACTTTTAAAGGTTTGGTATTGCATTTTATCATGTCGTCTTTTAAGGTTTGAATTTCTGTGAACAGCCCAGAGAGCTTTAGCTATTGGGCAGTAGAGAAATGTAATCAATCAATCTTGGGAAGGGGTCACTGGGATTGCCACTTGCGCTGTGTGCACATACATAGCACACCACAAGCTTGCAATCTCACCCCCCCCCAGCCCCAGTTCAAAAGGCCTGATTGGCAAGGTTCTTTCTGTACTATAATTCACGCAATTATGAGAGTATATTAGACGAACACTCTGGTTTCCATTTTGACATCCAATCGGGAAGATGTAGTAAGGAATATGAGAAGGACACGTACAAATAAATGACAGGAGGCTAGGCTTCCAAGAGTCCAAGGACTAAGAACAAAATGCAGGCTTTGAAAACTCTAGCCATGACCCAAACACCTCCAGCTTTTATACAACTATTATAGAAGGGGAATAAACTTGCTGGAGTGAGACACCTGTAGTGCCGTGGGGTTAGATTCTTGCTGAATTCTTTCAGCAAGGGTCGGGAGGTGTGTGCTGCAGCACTGGAGTGGAGATTTGCCCAAGATTCAGCAAACTAAAGCATCTCAAATAACCTTGGGCACGTCGCAGGGGGAGCTACATCTTTATCACCTCTTTTCAAGGGCTGCATGAGGCTCCTGCACATGTAGGGCACTCAGAGACAAACCAGGAGGGGGCCAGGGAGAGATCCCTGATCATATCCCCCAACATTGGTATTTTTTTTACTTTAAAGGAGCCACTGTGGGCTCCAATTTTGATCACAGCATCAGTGATGGGGGAAGTGTGTGTGTGTGTGTGCTTTACAACCTTTCATCTCCATGCCATTTTCCTAATCTAAATCCTCTCAAAGCTGCTTTTAGCCCCAATGTGAGAAGAAATGCAGGTACAATACAGGTAACTGCGATTCCCCCCTCCCTCAGTACAGCTTATAGAAACTCAGAGGAGGGGGATTTAGATCAGGGAAAGGGCTAATATGCTCCGTGCTACTGCCCAAGCATTAAACTTTTTTTCTTTTATAAAAGAAAATCCTAACGCGAATCTCTTGTCTCATGCATCTTTTGAGTCTCAGCCTCTGAAGTTGCTGAGAGCCAGATATCGTTTGGGGCCTCTTCTCCCACAAACCTGATGATCAACAACTCCATAGATACCTAATGGCACTTATGGTAATAGGTGGCAAAAGAACCTTCTATGTACCCAGTCCGAGTATTGGACAGGAGGAAGAGAGTATCCTGTGAGTTAGGAAGGGGAAGAGCTGGAGGGGTTGGGGAACAGAAATTGCCTATTAATGGGGTTGGTAAAGGGGATTTAGGTTATGTGGTTTGGGGGATACCATTTCAGTTATGGAACAGGGATGGACAGCATATATTTTTGTAATCAGCATTGGTAAACTGATCATGTTAGAAATGTTTGGGTTGGATATACAACAAGGGTATTGGAGAGCAAGCTGGGGCAAGTGTGGCTTCAGTTGGGTCACAGGGCTGAAGAAGAGATCTAGGCAAGATGAGGAAACTGAAAAGCGAGCAAGCAAAGGACAGACTAGGCAGGATTCAGGATAGATATAGATTTCAGAGCAGAGCAAAGCAGAGAGGAAGAAACATGCTGGGCTTCTGGTGGTCTTGGGAAACCCATATGCATGTGTACAGGGGAGGGGTGGGATGATGGGAAGACCTTACTTGACATGCTCTCAGTTAAGACAGGCAAGTGTATTTCAAGCCGGAATTTACAGCAGATCTTGTACCAACTGTACGTGGATATTAGGGGCTAATCTCACTACTGTAACTCAAACGCATGTAACTGAGTCCCATTTTCTATCATGAAAAACGTTTTTTTTTTGGGGGGGGGGAGAATTTAAAGGATGGAAGTGGCAGGGAGTGGGAGTGCTTAATCCTTTCTCTGCCCACTATTTGTCCATTCCAATCTGTCCCCCGCTGGTTTCCTGCCCTCTGCAGGATCCAACACAAATACTGAGAGGTGACAAAATTGCTTGCAGGGGATGATCTGGAGTGGAGAAATGGCAGGAGGGAAAGGGGTTAAGTTGCTGCTTCCTCCCCTGTTGCTTCTGTGCTCTACATACTGCCCTCCCCAAAGCAGCTTTTATTTATTTATTTATTTATTTATTCATTTCATTTCATTTCATTTCATTTCATTTCATTTCATTTCTATACCGCCCAATAGCTGAAGCTCTCTGGGCAGTTCACAAAAATTAAAACCATGAAGAGCATAATAAAACAACCAACAATTTAAAAACACAACTACAAAATACAATATAAAAAGCACGACCAGGATAAAACCACACAGCAAAAATTGATATAGGTTAAAATATGAGATTAAAGCAGCAGAGTTTAAATTTAAGTTAAATTAAGTGTTAAAATACTGAGAGAATAAAAGGGTCTTCAGTTGGCGACGAAAGGAGTACAGTGTAGGCACCAGGCAGACCTCTCTGGGGAGCTCATTCCACAGCCGAGGTGCCACAGCAGAGAAAGCCCTCCTCCTAGTAGCCACCTGCCTCACTTCCTTCGGCAGGGGCTCACGGAGAAGGACCCCTGTGGATGATCTTAAGGTCTGGGCAGGCACATATGGGAGGAGGCGTTCCTTCAGATAGCCTGGCCCCAAGCCATTTAGGGCTTTGAAAGTTAATACCAGCACTTTGAATCGGGCCCGGACCTGGACTGGCAGCCAATGAAGTTGTAGAAGGACTGGCGTTTAAAGGACTCAGCTACATGTGTTCTGGATTCCCCACCACCACCAAAGACTAGCATGTTTCAGAGCACATTTTCAAGAGCTGTTGTCCCAGAGCAATATCAGATGAGCATTTTATTGCACGCTCGTCACTGGGCACTCACGGATTTTTGCGGGTCCCTCTCATGATGTCGTCTGCCTCTTGTGTGCCTCTGGCTGTTTGTGGATTCAAATGAAGTAACTGTGCTGGCCATTGTTTTCTCCTTGTCTGCTGTTTGGACTAGTGGGGATCAGCAGAGCCTTATGGCTGACGTGTTGCTTATTTGATCAGAATACATTACTCCCTCCATTCCAATCTTGTGTCCAGAAAGGCTGGGGCTGTGGAGGAGTGGGGAGGAGTGAATGAGATGTGTGTGTGCGCGTGTGTGTGCGTGCGTGCATGTTTCATATAATACTTCCATTACTGTTATCAAATAATTTCCCTCCCCTCCCCATTCCTTGTTGCCTAAACCTTTGCAGAGGTTTGTCCTTACCAAGTATCACCCTGAGATCCCGAATTCGTTTATCCTCTTGTCCTCAGCTGCAATGATCAGGTAAATCCGGCTTTTCAGAAGTCAGAAATGGTGCACTGCTTGATGAGACAATGCCTGGACAATGTTCCATTTTTTGAATTGGCTCGTTATTGTCCACAATGAAACTTCGAGTGATCACAGTCAATGAAAATGGCAACACCATCTTCCCTTCACTGCCGGCCCTTGCAGAATGTGCTTCCTTGGTCTGCTGCTTTTGCCCGATGAAGCAACATTTTCCCTCTGCTAAATATAGCTCAGTTGGCTGGAGCGTGTGCGAGTCCTGCTTCCTAGGCACGGCCTCCTTTGGCTGGGCTCCCAGCTTCACAGCTACATGCACCCCTGGCCCCTCGAAGGCTGCCAAAACCTTTCCCACTGCTTTCATTAACCAGAGAACAGGCCCAAGCCACGTCCTGTTAGAGCGTCAGTCGGGAATCTCAGAACGCTGCAGGAGGGGAAACAAGCTTTCTTCCTCTGGGGCTGGGTGGCAGCTGGTGATGCTGCCCAAACGGCATGGTTAGGACCAGTGCACATGAAAAAGGTGAAAGGGTTAACTTGCCTCTAGAAAATAAGTAAGGTAGAACCGTTCAACCCTCCTGAGTGAGGGAATTCTGAAGTTACAGGGCTATAACAGAAGGCCCTGCACCTTGTGGAGGCTGAAGTACCCTTCATGTATGGTGGAATTTTTAACTGGGCTTTAACGGTGGATTTTAATTGTGATATGGTGGTAGGGTGGGGAAAAGCATATGAGAAAGCATTCCCTTCGATAATTAGATACAGGTCACTCTGCCACTTCAGGATGCTACTATTTGCAACATTTGTAGACCAATCTGCACATGCACACACACAGATATACACCACCCTTTGAGTTTCAAAGGATGCCCTGTTTTGACTGCCTACAACTTACAATGTAAGCTGTGCTACATCACAGAGCAGGACTTGGTTGTGTCTTGGTTGTGTCACCACAGCTGAAGAACTCCTTCACTACCATGGGCCACAAGAACCCAAGGCAGGTGAAGATATTCTTATCTATGGATTAATGTTTACAGAGAAGCTGATGTAATATCTTATTTATTTATTTATTTATTTATTACATTTATATCCTACCTTTTTCCCTCCAAGGAACCCAAGGCGGCGTACATAATCCTCCTCCTCTCCATGTTATCCTCACAGCAACCAAGTCACCCAGTGGGTTTCCTTGGCCAAGTTGGGACTAGAACCCAGATCTCCCAACTCCCAGTCCAGCACCTTAGCCACTACACCACATAAAAATATTGTATGATGCATTTTACAGTATCTTTTACTGTGGTTCTACTGCATACGTTTCCAGCGTCTTTTAGTTGATACATTGTAAAATGTTTTGAGTTGCCTATTTTGGAAAGAAAATCAGGATACAAACATGTAGATGCAAAAGCATGAAGGCACACAAACGCAAGGTCCCGTGGTCTATGGCCAAGGCTAATTTCTTACATCCCTACACACACACCCATACAAGCAGAGGGACATCCACTTCATCTCTTGCATGCATATAGCACGGTGTGTGCACACAAACCAAATGCTGCCATTCTTGCTCCCATTTAACGAAATAAGGACATCGGACAATTCAGGAAATCAGCCTTCTACAGCATCTTGAATATGCAGTAGGAGATGGAACGAATCCTTAATTTTCAGGCCCCACTCCTAGTCACGGGCAACACGTGTCCAATCAAACAACCTTATCATTGGGGTTCACTATCAAATAGCACCAGGGCTGACAACTGATGACATTGGAAATATAGCACAGCCATAATGAAAAGCAAAAAGGAAGCATAATTGGGGGCCAACGATGACTTTGTTTGCAGCTGAGCAGTGAATCCTGGACTGAAGCCCCAGATGTTTCACTCTTCAAGTCTCCATCAAGCATAATTAGAATGCAATCCTATACATGTCTATTGTAAAGTAAGTTCCACTGAGTTCAATGGAACTTGCTCTCAGGTATGCACACAGGGGATTGCAGCTTTGGGGGTTAAAGACCAGCCACACATCACAGCCACTACTGGCTGCCATCCCCTTCCGCTGCCTCACGAGCCCTCTCTTGCATGGCACGCCGAGCCGTGCTCCTACACCGCGGCACGCCAGGCCGCTGTTCCTCTTTAACAAGCGGATGCTCAGGCTCTGAGCGAGGGAAAGCCAGGTGAGGAGACAATGGCAGGACACAAAAGCCAAGGATGGGCGCGTGCTGTGCCTCGTCTTCACTCTGGGGCTGGAGGAGCCGTGTATTGTGTACGCTACATTTTCTGCTTGTTAAATGTCAGCGTGCGGTTAGGAGGCATGAATGTTTCATCAGCTGTTGGGAAAGTAGTTGTGCTGATTAAACGGCACAGATTGAGTGTGTACGCGTGTGAGGGGCGTGTGTGTACGAACGGGCCTGTGAAATATGCATTAACGAGCATGCACAGATGGGCTGTGTTTGTAAATAGAACAGCCGAAGCAGGTTTATGTGTGTGTTTGGGCGAACACACAATTCAGCACTTGTGTTATGTAGGGGCAAGTGAGGCCTCCATCTACGAGAAATGCATGAATATAGCAGCATGTGGGAGAGATAATGCCCAATGGCTTCTCTCCTGGGTGCCCAAAGACTATGGGTTTCCATCTTGGCTGAGCCCCCTGTACACACCTCCTCCCAGCTCTCTGACTTTGTCCTATGGGGTATGGAAACTCACACATGGTCTCTATCCCCCCTAAATGCCTGAAGTCTTGCTAAGATACCTCACTGGAATGCTGACCAGTTTTGGTCTTGATAGGACTGCATATTGACTGCACACTCACAGCCTCCCACCATGTACAGCCGGCTTCCCATGCTGCCTGCTCCTCAGTCAGATAGCCTCCTGATCCTGCCCATCTGCCTGTAAGTTCTCTCTTTTTACATGCAGCACATTTAATAGAAGTGCTCTAAGAGCTTCTCAACATTAAGCAAAAATCTTGCAGCCTTACCGGGGTTTTGTCTTCTGGAGTCCTCCCGGGTTTACAATCAGCACAATACACACACTCCCCACTCCTTGTTTTTGCAGGCTCCTTCCCATATGCTTCAATTATATCACCAGCAGATGGCGCTGCTATATTGTGCAATTTAGATTTATTACTGCATTTTTGGTGACTTATAAAATGGCGGATTCCAGCTTGAAAACTATGGGAGAGGCATCACAGGTTGACAACGTCATGAGAAGGACCCATGAACTTCCATGAGTGAACAATCATGAGTACACAATAAATGCCTCGGGTAGAGACAGCCTAAGACTGCAAAATATAATGTGTGGAAGTGAATAATGCCCTGAGAATGGAGTGCTATGTCAGTGCAAGGCAGATGACACAGCAAATGACAAAGCCCTGGGTGCTTGGGATGGAACTCCAGGTTGTGCAAAGATACTGAGATTGTGTTTGGTGTATATGTGCAAACAAGTAGCAACATGATGGCAACATTTTGCCCAGTTGCTCCTATTCAAGAAGGAGTTGTGGCTATGATCTCGTCATTCCCTTTAATTATGAGGTGGCTCAATCATTTTGGGATGAGGGAGTACACTCTCCCTGGAAGACTGATCTAAGAATTGAGGCACGGCAGCCTAAACATGCTATTTAAGTTCAGAAACAATTCCTAGCTTTGATCTGCAAAATGTTTACGCGTCATAATAACCTGATGTCCAAAGGGCACCAAATGTCACACTACTAGCCATCGTCATCATCATCATCATCATCATCATCATCATCATATATTGCAGCATTGTTGAAAGCCAATTTGCAAGGTAACATGAGAAGGGAGGGAGGGAGAGAGAGAGAGAGAGAGAGAGAGAGAGAGAGAGAGAGAGAGAGACCTAATTGTTGTGAACCTCCCAGAGAGCTTCACCTATTGGACAGTATAAAAATGTGATAAATAAATAATAAATACCTCAAAGAGTTTCCAATGTAAATCTGTTATCCGTCTCTGACTTTAAGGGTTTCCTCTGCAGTTTATGCCAATTGTGGAGGAATTCATGTTACCCTGCTTCCTGAAGGCACATAATCTACACTGAATACATTTTGACGAAGGCACCCCCGAATGTTGATTTAACTTTAACTGTGGATGGGATATCCCTTCCCCATCCATTAGCAAATATTCAGCCATGTCCTTATTCAGTATGGTGTCCCCATACTTGATTGCTCCCTGATGCACTGCAGAAATTCCCAAGTTGATATGATCAACACAACTGCTTTGCTACTCTGCCCTACATATAACGTTGACACTTCCTGATCCGGAGACAGCATTAATTTGTTTAAATGTTTCTGGGGGCAGGCAGAAAGTTGCTGGCAGAAGATAGTGAGCCAGTTCACATGGTATGGCACAGCATGACATAGCCGGCTCAACAATGGTTATTTAACCCATGATGAGCTACAGTGCGTGCCAGATGGGTGTGGCTGCCATTTTAAATATGTGATCCCCAACTGGGCTGAGCAGGGGTTGCGATGTGTCATGTGAACCCAGCTTTTGGAGTTAGTTGGAGGTTAAAGAACCCTCACATAACACTACTACTAATCAAGGGTTATGTAAAGGTTATTTAACCCTCAAATAACCGATGATGGCCAGTTTTCACAACATGCTGTAACCTCCGATCTGGGATTGCATATTCAAAATGGCAGCCACCTGTGCCTGGGAAGAAGTGCTGCTCACATGGGTTAAATAACCCACAATGACACAGCCGTGTTGTGCGAATCAGGTCAGCATGTGGCTGAACAGTATAGCTGTAAACCAAGAAGGCATGGTTCAAATCTCACTTGGGCCTCAGCTAGACCTACCTGGTGTAGTGCGATGGAGGGGTGAGGATCTCATGATATTGATATTGCGAGATCTTCCCCTCTGTTTACACACAGTGCGCGATGAGCATTTGTTTTTGTTAAAGAAGAAGAGCGCACGGACAGTCATGCGCAAAAGGTGAGTTTGTTAAATTTTAATTTAATTTCCCTGCCCCCCCCCTGAGGAGCTCTACGCCTCATGCGCGGGTCCCAGGAACCAGTACAAACCGCAATGCCTGCACACATGTTCCACGGTCTCAGGATCATCCTGAGACCATGGAAAAAGTGGGCTCGAAAGGGAGGGCATGATCCCAGGGCAAGGGTAGGATTATCCCTCCCTGCTCCCAGGATTCCCTGTGTGTCATGTGGAAGGGGGATCACCCTGGGATTTTGTCCCATCTAGCTATGGCCTTGAACTCAGTAGCTGGCCTTAGGCAAGCCATTGTTTTCTCAGTCTTTGTCCTCTTGCCTGCAAGATGAGGATAATACTGCTGAACTACCTTTTCGGGCTGTTGTCAAGAATACTGAGATAATGTATGCCATCATCATGATCAAATCATTTTATTGTAATAGCCATTACAAAGAGAACAGCTTGATAGACCATGCAATAACAGAATAGCACCATACAATAACAGAAATCAAATTAATGAATCGCCTGCACAGGCCACTGCAATAACATTCAGAGTGATTGCAGCTTTAGCAAACAAAGCTGTTTTCTGTGTAACATAAGTGTGGCAATCTGACAATAACCAGCAAATTCTCACATAGGAACTTTCCCCCTGTAAGAATGCCAAAATCTGCCCCAGGAATCTCTCCCGGGGATTTTTATATAGGTGACCCTACAGTAAATAGTGTGGGATATCCTCTACTTCTCCCATACCACAACAGTAAAACTTCCAGGAGCCCTGCCTAGTGTGATCAGATACAAAAGAGAGCAGGGCTCCTGCAGCTTTAACTGTGATGATGAAGAGGGAATTTCACTAGGTGCTGCATGCATACAAATGACACTTGCAGAAATTCCTTTTTCCATGCAACTGTTAAAGATACAGGAGCCCTGTCTCCTTTCCATATGGTCACCCTAAGAGAAGGCATTTTGGCTCAGCCCTATAGACCTTTGTAAACAAACATCTGGAACTCTTTGGGGGGGAGCAGTTTGCAGGGGGAGCACACCAATGAGTGGAAAAACAGCAGTGGGGAAAAAGTTAAGCACTCCTCTCTCCCACTCCCCTGTTAAAAATATCACAGCTTCACAAGGCAGTTTTTCATTTTTAAAATGTTCTGGCCTTTCTTACATTACATTTGTGTGTAATGTACAATTTGTCCCTGTATGGATGAGGTATTTCAAACACTCTGACCCCAGTGTGTCCACACTTCTGTGATGTGGGAGAGGGGTCTTGGCAGGCACACAAAACCCAATGAGCAGGCAAGAGTTTAAAGGGGTTCCTTTTCTCTGCGCCTTTGTCAGAAAGCGGCAAAATTGCAAAAGCGAAAAAGCTCCTTTTCCAACACTCTCCCTCACTCACACAAAGCGCCACAGGCAAAATCTAACCTCGGTAAATATTTGCTAAAGCAGGAGAAAAGCCGGAGGGGAGTAAGTTGTTTAATTTCTATGCATTTGTTAAAAGTGAGAACATTAAAGGGAGAAGCGTGGGGTGGATCGCAGATTCAGCGTGGGGGAAAGGCGCTTTTCATACAGAGCCTGTGCCGACGATCAGCTTCAGGGAAAGGTTTTATTTAGAGTCAAATTTCTTTCAGGGCTTCCCTCCCCCCCAGGTTTTGTTTTGTTAAAAAGTGTATGTGTATACATACACACAGAGAAAGACACCTATCACAGTGAGAAATTGTGTGTGTGTGGATTTAAAGCAGTAAGCACTGAATGAGTTTTGCAGACAAGTTCCTCTGAAGCCTGAATCCTGGCCATCGGTCCCTCCTCTGTTTCATCTTTGGGATCTGTTTGGCCAGTGCACCAAGTCACTGCTGCCAGTTAACATTTGCAGAGCACACAACGCTATACAGAATGCACAAACAACACAATGCCTTCCTAGAAGGCTCATTCATATGCAGTAGATTGCCAAAACGGCAAAGTAGGGTCAAGGATATACCCTGAATGGTTGTGTTTGTGTAGGGGGTGTAATGAAGTAAGAATGAAGGAGCTGGCTAGGTAAGGGTTAGAGTGGTCCAGGAAATGCTTGGTTTAAATTCCTGAAGAATTTCAAGGCTGTATAGCTGGTTTTTGTGACTTCCGGCACCTTGATCAACAGGGGAGGGACCATGGCTCAGTGGTAGGGCACCTACTTTGCATGCAGAGGGTTCAAGGTTTGATACCTGGCTGAAAAAATTCCCGTCTAAAAGCCTGGAGCACCACTGCCAGTCAGTGTTGACAATACTGAGCTAAGTGGACCAAGGCAGCTTCTTATGGGGAGATTTATTAAAGGAAGACATGGTTTGGGAAGCATTTGGCTGTCCTCCACACTTTGCCCATATACTATGCAGACCTTTATGATAGAAGCCTCTTACTGGCAATGTGGCACCCCATAACTATTGCCTTTGGAGAAATGGGGCTGGATTACTTTTATAAGTGTAGTACTGAAGCCTCAAAGCAGCACAAGGTATTTTAAAGGTAACTGAATCTAGCTGTTCCCTTATGGAAGCCATTGGTAATTCACTGCAGAGGTATTGAGGCTGATCTATTGGAAACCATGTGTACCGAAGGACTACAAACTACACAGGCATTGCTTTACTGGTAAATACAGCATCATAGAACCATTATTGGACTATTTTCCAAATCTTACTGTTGGATTCACAGCATTACTGACATACCCACTAGCTAACTTGGTTAGAGACTCGGTTTGAAAAACCCTTTTAAGGAGAATAGTTGTAGAAATAGAGGTGCCTTATTCTCTTCCCAGGTAGGTGCCCCAAAGTGCGTGCACACCCGGGAGTAGTTCTGCACACAATGAAAGAGACTGCCTGCCTCAGAGGTGCCATTTGTCAGTCAAGCTAGCTATTCTAAAAGCTCCATCACAACTTGGAAGAAACGCTGGCTAACGCTGGCTACTGTCGCTTCTCCGTGGAGACTCAGTTACTTCCTGTTTTCAAACAGGAAGTAAACAAGGTGCACGAGGGCCATTCAGTCCCTCGTTGTGAACACACTGCTTCTCCTACACACAGCAGGAGAATGCAGCAACTTCGGTTTAAAAAAATGTTTTGGCGTTTTTCTGGTTTTTCTTGTGGCTCAAGAAAGGCCAGAAGGGACGGAAGATGTGCAAGAGGCAGACGACGTCATATGAGCTACCTCCGAGGAATCCGTGAGTGCCCAGTAACGATCATGCAATAAAACGCTCATGGGATGGAGCTTTAAGACAAAACACCAACAAAATGTATGGCTTGCAGGAAGGTGCAAGGGAACGTGAAAAAGCTGACGAGGAAAGGCTTCTAGATTTTTATATTATATTTTATTACGTTTTTGTATTTTATGGTTTTAAATTTGGTTTTGTCAACCGCTCAGAGAGTTTGGGTTATTGGGCAGTGTACTAAATGCTAAATAAATAACAAGTGGGTCTTAAGGAGGAGCTTGAGGAACGCGAGGGATGTGGCTCGACAAAGAAAAACCAGGAGAGTGCTTTTAGATGGAGAGCTCCTTGCGCTAACCATCAAAAGGCATTCTGCAGCTATTCTGCCTTTTCTTCCTTAATGTATTTTTTCCTAGTTTGGAAAACAACAGAAGTAGTTGTGGAAAAACACAGGAGGGCTACAAATGGGAGGTGCCATTACCTGGATCTCCTGAAAAACTCTGAATGAGGCAGTGCAATTGTAGGACAGAAGCCGCATCTGGAATCTCCTAAGGCAGGTGGTCCAGGCACAGTGGCAGATGACATGAAATGGGAGAAGGAGACCAAAGAAATGCCGGAATCTCTCCTGCTCTTTTGGCCCTTAGAGCCTTTGGCTGCACAAAGGAAATCTATGTCATTCTACCCAGCAGGTGCCACACTGTGCCAAGCTGTTTGGGGGCAAGATCTCACTTGGATGGAAGCTATCCAAAATTGGGGCGGCGGCAGTGGAAGAAATTCAGTGGTGGTGTGGAGAAAACTGGCCACATGGCATGGTGATGAGCCCTTTTGCATGAATGGTTCGTCCAGTGGCACTAGCTGCCACATGGAGTGCAACAACACAGCTTCTACATAGCACCTATACCATACATGCCAGCTTTCAATGCTCCTTACAGCCACTCTTCCAGGCTCCATGAAGAAACTTAGGGTTTTGCTAGACCTACCTCGTAATCTGGTGAAGAGGAGGGGCGAGCCCGCGATTCCAGTATCGCAGGTTGTCGCCCCAGTCTTCATGTCAGACGCGACGGGCTGAAGGAAAGCCCCGTTACGTCCGCCATTTTTTATTTTTAAAGGGCCAGGTGCGCAGGAGATCAAGATAAGTTTTTTTTTTAAAAAAAGAGTTCCCTGCTCCCCCTGCCCCCGCTCCCCCCATCTCTCCCTGGCTATGATCTCTCCCCCCTGATCTCCCCACCCCGGCTCCGATGGGCCCAGCAGTCCTGCCCAGTGCACGGCTTCTCCCGGCTACATGCGAGTAAGCCCTGTAGCCGGGAAAAGCCGCAGAATGGGCTAGACCTTCCACGGTCCCGGCCTCAGCCCGGGACTGCGGAAATACCAGGCTACAAGCAGAGCCTGTTACCCCGGGGCAAGGGAAGGTTGACCCCGGGATCCCCTGTGCGTCATCTGGATGCACAGGGGCGAGACCCGGTGTCAGCCCGGTCTAACCCATCGTCTAGCAATGGCCTTAGAAAGACGTAACAAGTGAACATGCATTAAACTCTGCTCCTCCCATCCAGTGTCCAAGTACTGCATGGGACAGCAGATAGCTGCACTGCCATGCCCCTAATCTGCCCCACCAGCCTCTGTCCCCTCAGCCTCTCCCATGTTCTTCCAACAGCCTCATCTTGAAGCCTCCATATCCTTTACATTCCTGGACTCCTGCTTAAAGAGCCGCTCTAGGCAACTACCCCTCTTGCTCCTGACTGGCGGTGTAGAGACTGTGGGGCTTGCTTCTCTGGAAGCCTCTCTTCCCAGTTGTTCCATGTCCCACCAATCCTAAATCACCACCAGCAGCCCACAAACCAGGCAGCTTTCCTCTTCTTAAAACATTCTGGTCAAAACACAGATCTGACTCAGAGGTAAATGCAGGTGGTGTCGAATCACACCACGAGTCCACCTCCTTCTGGTAACTTTGGGTCAATTTGCACAACCCTTTGTGGTTGTGGAAAGCCTGCTCAGAGAGTGCGTTGAGCCTGGGCTCAAAGAACGCTCACAGTGAATCATCTTTATGAGTATCACCTTCATCAGCAACACAGCTTCTTAAAGAGAGGAACCCCATGACTGTAGAAATGGACTAGCCTCAAGGCAAAGGTCTTAAGGAACTGTTTGTCAGTTTAACTTCCTGCAATCGGTCTTCAGATTTGCCTCAAAGCTTTGGCTGCCCAGCTAAAACTGACTATTTAGGGCATACTAGATGGGATATTAGCCCATAGCATAATGCACATCTTTAGTGCGAAGCATGGTTTTTTAAAAAAACAAAACAAAAACAGCAGATGTGTGTGGGAAGGTGGCTTGGGGTGGGAGTGTTAATCAGCCTTTATCCCTTTGCTCTCACTGCAATCCTGATCAGAATCGGGTGTATGTGTACGTGTGCACATTGCTGGTTATTTTTTCTTGTTAAACCTGAATCATGCAAGGGCTAAAGACATGAATAACGCCACCTCTAGTTTGGCCCTGCTTTTCCATTCCAGTCCAGCCCAATCCCCTTTTTCACATCCCTTTTTAGACGAGCCTTCCCCAACCTGATGCCCTCGGCGTGTTTTGGATTTCAACTTCCATCAGCCCCAGCCAGCATGGCCAATGGTAAAGAATGCTGGGATGTGTCATCCAAAACATTTGGAGGGCACCAGGCCGGGGGAAGCTGCTTTAGACACTCAAATGTGCATCAACCTTTTAAAAAGAGGAAGACAGCCTACAGCACAGCTCTACCTTCCTCCTTATGCAGGGAGGCTGCCTCTTCCCTTCCCATTAATGCATGGACGGTATCTGCTGTAAAAGTTAAAATGCAGTAGGGACGTGCTTTGAACTGGTGATCCCCAGGATGGACAGCACCAGTGCTCCTGTTATTCCCAGCACTGCTGGTACTAGGTAGCCCATGCCTGTGCTAATGAACAACCACCTGAGCTCGTTTCACAGCCAGAGGGGGTGTCTGTGCTAAGAGGACATCAGAGCCCTTGTGGCCCAATTAGCACTCTCCAAAGCTGGTAAATAGCCAGAAACATTCCCTCTACTGTTAATTTCTCTTTTAAGTGCCTCCCCCCACATAAAAAAGCCCTTCAGAAGCTCTGTACAGCATATGAAGTTGGACAAATGATGGTTCTCTGAACCCCCACAACATGTCAGTCTGGCCTGAACAGGAGTTCCACAAGCGGAGATGCCGTCCCACTCTGCAGCACGGCACATCCTTCACATTGTCCTTTCCCAACCTGGTGCCGTCCAAATGTTTTGGACTTCCAACTCCCCATCAGCCCTAACCAGCATGGACAATGTTAGGAATGCTGGGAGCTGTAATGCAAAACATCCTTCTGCCACATGCTGCTCTGCTGTGCTTTGGCCAAGGTCCAATAGTTTCTGGTATCAGATAAAATACAAGGTGGCACTGATGTGGCCTTCATTCAAAGGCAGCGTTTGGACAACACAGTAGTCAATGGTGGGTTAATAGTCAACTCCACGGTTGATTATCAAGGGGGTATTCCCCACATTATATGATTATAATCAACTGTGATGTGGATCAAGGCCAGCATCAAGTTGACTTTTAGCCAATGGTGCATTTGATTGACACGTCCCCTGCCCTCTCCCCCCCTCTGTCTTCTCTAACAAACAACTTTAGGAATCACCCTGAACCCAAGGAAGTGTCCCGTGACCACTTGGACTAATCTGTAGAGATATTCCTCTCCTTCTTACATCTGAACATTGAGACTGGAGATAGGGGAGGATTCAATTTGGTAGCTTTTGTGTGGGGTAGGGGAACCATGAAGGGAATTAGCTTAGGCTCTGGGGAAAGATCAAGAGCAGCAAAGCTACTCTGAGGCAAATTAATCTAATGAGTAATGCTACGTGTTAGGGGTTAAATGGCTGTGTTGAGTAAGCTCACTCTCTGTGTCCCACAGGAAGAGAGGCAGCATTACAGATGTTAATAAATCAAATGGATGCACATGTCCAGCTACCCACCAACTAGCACTGACCCTCAGCCCTAAAATTCTCATTCAAAACGAAACACCACAGCACAGCCAGGGGGCATAGCAACCTTTCTTTTAGGGGATGGAATCGTGCTTCCAGTATTTGGATTGATAATTATTCTGCTGGCAATAAATTAGAAAACTGTAGCCTTCTAGGTCACCGGTTCAACAGCACCCCTGCGGTTCATCTGATGAATCACATGGGAGGTGCAATGGTGGTATAGAAGCGCGTTTCACTGCACCAAAACCATTTGGTTTATTAGCAGAACCTCTCTGAGAAACATTCTACATCTTATACTGAATGAGGTGGTGGACAGAATTGTGGACTGTACCACTTCAGATCATGGACGTGTGTTTGTGTAATAGTTCTGAATGATCACCCAATGTAAAAAAAGAAGAGAAAACCCTCCCTGGATGTAGCAAACTGTTACATCAGACAAGAGAGTTGTGCTAAACATGGAGAGAGCATGAATAAATACGGCATGGAGTAGTATAGGCCAGCGTTCCACCGTCTCGGTCCGCATCATGTTTTGAACAGCTCTCATATTACTTTGATCAGGCTTGTGTAACATAAGGCCAATATTTTATCTATTTATTTATTACATTTTTATACTGCCCAATAGCCAAAGCTCTCTGAGCGATTTACAAAAATTAAAACCATAAAAACCATTCAAAATACAAAACAAAGTATAAAAGCATAATATAAAATACAATATAAAAACACAACCAGGATAAAATCAAGCAGCAATGCAGAAATTAATACAGATTTAAAATACAAATTTAAAACAGCAAAGTTAAAATTAAGTTTCTAGACTGTTAAAATGCTGAGAAAATAAAAAGGTCTTCGCCTGGTGTCTAAAAGAGTATAGTGTAGGGGCCAGGGTAAAGAGCTCATTCCCTAAAGAATGTGCTCTTTAGGGAGCTAATTCCACAGCCGGGGTACCACAGCAGAGAAGGCCCTCCTCCTGGTAGTCACCTGCCTCACTTCCTTTAGCAGGGGCTCGTGGAGAAGGACCCCTGAGGATGACCTTAAGGTCCAGGCAGGCACATATGGGAGGAGGCGTTCCTTCAGATAGCCTGGCCCCAAGCTGTTTAGGGTTTTGAATGTTAATACCAGCACTTTGAATCAGGACTGGACCTGGACTGGCAGCCAATGAAGCTGGAAAAGGACTGGTGTGATGTGGTCTCATTGGCCAGTCCCTTTTAACAAACATGCTGCCCTGTTTCATACCAGCTGAAGCTTCCAGACCGTTTTCAAAGGCAGCCCCACGTATAACGTATTGCAGTAATCCAGACAAGAGGTTATCAGAGCATGGATAGCTGTAGCTAGGCTATCTCAGTCCAGCTAAGGGCGCAGTTGGTATATCAGCCTAAGCTGATAAAAGGCTAATTGTGGCTGTCACCAGGACTATTTGTGGCCCATGAGAAAATTCCAACCGGCCATTTTTTTGTGGGCCCTATTTGTAACCCCACATTTTTGTCAACTCTTGGGATGGGAGAATGCTGCTCTTACTCTTCCTGGATCCAGGAACTTTGGAATTTATGCCAGTTTACTCAGCCTGTTTATCCAGCCAGTCACGCTGCATATCTTGTCTGTGTCCGAGATTCCCTTAGTGTGTGAATTGCTGGGAGAGCGAAAGACTTTGTTGTTGTTTTTTTACCACAGAGTAGGAGAGGATGAAACAAAACAATCAAAAAAGAGAAAAAAGGGAAAAATGGGGAGCAAGAAAAGAGGGTCCAGAGTGACCTGTGGGGAGTGGAGAAGAGAATGCAAAAAAGAGGGTACTATAGATGGGTGAGGTGTGAGACCTGGGGTGGTGAAAGAGAGAGAGAGACAGACAGACAGACAGCACACTAAGTGGTGCAATAAGGAAAGAAGGAGGACTAAACAGAGAGAGGTGTGCAGAATAGGGCTGTGTGATTCAGCAAAACTCAAGTTTGTCAAGTTCTACAAATTCCATGTCAAAGCTCATTCTGACTCACGTCCATAGCAGATTGTAAGCTTAGTTTCCCCCCCTTTCCACATGAAATTCCATGTGTATTTCCCCAAATGTATGCATCAATGCTGCGCAGTTTTGAAATACATGCATTTTCTCCCATTGATTAGACCATGTTTGTGTGCATTTTTCAAAAGTGCACATTTTTAGAACACATTTGTTTTTCTTTTTGTTCCATGAATTGTATCACGAGCTGGGAAACGTACAGACTTTGACTGCAAATTGCGTTCAGGTCCGTGTTTGGTACTGGGAGGTGTGAGGTGGGTAAATTCTGATAATTAGTTTACAGTATCATATTTCTCATGCATCTCTCATGCAGAGAGACCTTTGTTAGTGCAGAGAAAAGGAAGAGTAGGCTATATAGTAGAGAGAGAAGGGAGTGGAGCAGATAATAGGTTAAAAAGAAATGGCTACATTAAAGATGTGGCAAAAATACTTTCCCACAGTTAATGGACCTCATGAGTTAAATAGCTAAATAAATATAAGAGTGGTCCTCCAAGCAATTTAAGCTTGTGCACCTTTGCCATAGACTGAAAGTCTCTCCCTGGCCCTAAAGGGACATTCAGAGCTGTGTGTAAGTGACAAGCAGGCCCCACTTAATGCAGACTAAATGTCATTGCCTGTGGAGCTGATTGTGAGAGTCACTTGCAACCCTGTTCCTTCATTGGAAAAACAAGCTGCAAGGCTTCCAAAGCCATCCACAAGCCACAACTCACCCTGCAAATAAAATGCTTCTGCTCCACGCCCAATGCCGGCTGTAAATCTGCAGCAAACGGCTACCAAATAAAGCCACGTTTCCATACTTTGACTGCCGACACAGCCAACTTTATTAATCCAATAGGGTGGGTTTAAAACAGTAAATAAGGCGGGCTGGGCAGCATATTTCATCCAGTGTAAGTGCTGGCCCAGGGAGCTGAAAGATGATGCTGTCGGAAACCCGCCACTCTTTATCTGGTTGACTGTTTTGTGCTCATTGAAGAGACCTAACTCTTCAAAGTCACTGCATAGACCAACTGCAACTACTAGGGATGGGTGGATCAGCCTGTTTCCCATCCATGGTGCTTTCATGCATTCAACCATTAGTCCGTTCTGCCCCTTTCTCCATTAATTGCGTTTTCTCCCATTTAAAATCTGCATGAAAAAAAAATGCATTTAAATGCATGTTTAATATCATAGTTTAAAAAGTATTCTCTTTCAAAATCCCCATTTCTCTCTAGGTATGCATTTTAAAATGTATTTTAATACATTTAAACTATGGAAATCTGTGTTGCAACTTTTGAAGTGCAAAACTGAGTGGATAATTATCTAAGAGATGTGGATCATGTCGTTTTATGTTGGAATTCTCAAAGACTAGATTCCTCAAGCATCCCTAACAACCGTTCAAGGAAAGGTTATTCCTAGTTCCATTGATCCTAGGACTATGATACTGCTGTATCTACTAGACTGAAAAATCCCAAAACTGTTAGATCTGGGCTCTTGCCCTTGGCTGTGTCTTGCCTCTCCCTCTCATCATCCCCTGGCCAATTTTGAAAGCAATCAGAACAGCACCAGGCTCAGTATCTTGATGTTTGCATTCACTCAGATAACACCAGAGAATTGTTTGAAGGAATACAGTACAATTCTACTGCTGAAGCTGAGCAGTCTGGTCGCGTAATAAGCTGCCTTACAGGCAAGCTGCACTGAGCATTTTAAGGAAGCAAAGGGTATTCAAGTGCAATAACTAACATGCTGACATCATGTATGTTAGCATTAAAAATGCTTTATATGCGTTTTTAAAATTCTTCTGTCATAAATTTTGACCCGAAGCAAATGTCTTGCAAAGTTTAGCTTTCACTGGGACTCTTGGAAGGAGCTCTGACTTGATGCAGCAGTCTCATACCATGGAACGCTTAGTTGTTAATAGCACTGGAAGCTTCAATGAACATATACAGCGGCACTTCAAGGGAAGTTGACCGGGTCGGGGGGGAAGCTACCAGGAGACAGCAGATCAGTTTAGAAGGCCTTAATATATTAGAAGTCTAGCACCCAAAGAGGTTGGGTTGGCAGGTCTGCAGTAATGACCTCAAAAGCCAAGGTCATCTTGGTTCATTTGAGTTGTTCTCAGCCCCCTCTTGTGGAACAATATTGATCTCCAACAAGCATAGGTGCCATTGAGCAAGGTCGTAACCTCACGAAGACATGATGCCTTCAAACAAGCATTCTCCACCCCAGGTTTATTGGGGAAGGAGTGGAACGCATCGCTCCTCCTTGTGACAACTACCTCCGCTTCTAGTTTCTATCACAAAAACAGGAGCCTGAAGAAGAAGGGGAAAGTACATCATTGGATGCAAAACCAGAGGTGGGCAAGCAACAGAGGACAAGAGTGGGTGATCTTGCGGCTGGCTAAATGGGGCCCAGGTTGATTACAACTCTTGACAGCTTTTCAAGCTGGGAGCCAGAGAGCACCGTCAAAGGTTTGAAGCTGGAGGTTTTTTTAGTGTCTGTCTAGGCTGAGATGCTGAAAACTAGGTTACTGTGCTCCTCAGAGGCACCGAAAACCGCTCTCTCTCCCACTTGTCTGCAGGCACCTGCACTTAAATCGCTCAGCTCATCCCCTCCTCCCAAGTCAGCCTGGAAACAATTACCCAAGAACAATATCTACATGCTGGCATAATTAAAATACAAGAGCAGACGCTTTGCAAAGGAAGCAGGCAAGGGACCAGGCGGCACTTCAGAAAGCAAACCTACAGCTCTTGCAGCAGCACAAAGAAAAAAAATGCCACCTTTGGCCATACTTACTCACCACGGATTCCAGAAATGCATCAGTGCCAAAATGCAGGTAACATGTCCGGAACCCCCATTTACATAATAGAAATGGAAAGACTCCAGTAGAGGCGGACTATGAGAGAGGATTGGACACCGCTCTTCTAAATTCCAGGAATATGCAATCCACCTTGCTATTCACCTTTCCAAACCTTAACAAACCCATCTCATGAGACAACAAATGTGGCCAGCCCCCAGGAAAAAAATCCCAAACTAGGGAGCACAAATCTTGCTTGCATTTTGCAACCACAATGTATCCTAGGAACCACCAAGAAGTAGACTGCAGAATTTGGGGTTTGAATCTTTCTGGATAGGTCCAGAGCAGTGACAACTGCATGCATCCTAAGCATTAGGACACAGTTAGTGTCATGTGGACCACACGTGGAGAAGACCCAAGGGCATCATCTCAACAGGTAGGGTTGCTACCTAGCCAAAACTTTACTGATCTAAACAAATTGTTATTGTCCCAGCCAGTAGTCATAATTGAAGGATGAAGCAGAAGGGGGGGGGACTTCCAATTGAGCCATGGGGGTTATCATAGTCATATTTCCTAACGGCAGCCAACAAGCTGAGTTTTCCATTAGCGTACATGTGTTTGCTATCATTGTGCCAAACTATGCCCTGAGAATTGTGGCAGCAGTGTCTCAGGGGAGAAGGAGAGCCACTGGCATGAAATATTTCTGCTGGGGCAGCTTCAAGGCAGGATTAACCTTGAAGCTCATCTCAGCACAGGCCACCTCTAAGGCAGCACCGGAAAGACTCCCCCCTCCCCCCGCCAAAAGCACTTGGGCTGAGAGTGAGGCATGGGGCACCAGATTCCACTGAAGCCTTAGAGAACTTACAGTTTTAAAAGAAAAACCACTTCCCACTTGGTGGAAAGGAATTCTGCATGCCCTCAGTCTCAGAACAGCACAGGGGTGGTGTTTGAACTTTTGGAAATAAAAAATGACGGCCCTCGCGATGACAGGTTATAGTGCCACCCACCGGCAGATGTATCAGCAGGACATGCGTGAATAAGGACAAATCATGTTGTGATGCACAACTTTCATATGTTTTTTGTGATTGCAGAACTTTCTTAAGGCCCCATTTCCAGCTTAATCCTGCCTTGAAGCTGCCCCAGCAGAAATATTTCACGCCAGTGGCTCTCCTGCTCCTCCTGAGACACAATCTCATGCCTCTCCATCCACAGCTGCCCGCTGAAATGGCAGCAACCTCTCACTTTTCTTTGTATCCTAGTCATTGGAATGTAATTGTTAAGAGATTGGCTGGAAGGAATCAGCTGGAAGAAGCATGCTCTACCCTGAAGTGCCGATGGTGAATCCTCTCCGCCCCAGCATTAAGGCGAATGGAATCAAGCTCATCTGAAGAGCCGAGAACAGGCTGAATCTTTTCTTGATGCTTGCCCCAGGCACAGCGAGGGAAGCACCACTTCTGATACAATTGCAGTGAAGAGCAAGAAGCCTTTTCTTCCCAGCACTGATCCTGCTGCAGAAGAGCTAGATGTGAGAAAAGAGGAACAGTGGGATCAATGCTTGAGAGAGGCCCGGCTGTGTAATAACAGAAGATCCAACTTTACATGTTATCCTAGGTGGGGGCAGGAACTGCAGATGGTGAGGAAGGAATGATCATCAGGTAGGCAAATACTGTCTTGGTACACTGTGGGCCTGTTCACACAACACACTAAGCCATGGTTAGGCTGCTAACCCTTTTGCAGCAAATGGGTTAGTGAGCGTATTTAAACCGTGGTTATGTAGCCGCCACGGTTAGGAATGGTTCACAAAACATGGAGTCATGGTTCACATGACATGCTAAGCCATAAAGTTGAGCTCAAAATGCTTAACCACAGTGGCTTAGCATGTTGTCTGACCAGGGTTGGTGTAGCTGAACTGCAGATATGGGGTTATGACTGCACTATGGATCCCACTCAAAGTTAAGATATGATCTTCGGTGTCAATTACTCCTTTATGTGAGCAGGGCTTTTCCTGCTTAAACCACACCCTTTGTTCAGACAGAGGTGAGCCACTGTGGAGAGGCTATTTCCCAACCTTGAAATGTCAGCTTCAATTCCTCCCTCCCCCCTCTCTCTCTTTGAGCAATTGATCCCTGCTCCTCTGGCTTTGGCCCTTGGCCTCCAAGCCAAACATGCTACCTGTTTAATGACCACCAGAATCCATTAAGGGCTTACTTAACTGTAAACAGAACTGTGTGCCAGCTCATGTCCAGTCAAGCTTTGGCAGGGGGTAGGAATAGGTAATGCCATGTTACTGGAACAAACACTCTTACCCTCCTTTAGCTGTTCCTTGAATAGGTGATATGTGGCTGATACCCATCACCCAGGTGATGATTGAGATAGGTCTGAGTGGGGTAGGCAGGAATAAAACGCAACCAGGGAACTCAAGGGCAAGGCTGGGAAATGTGGAAAACGTATCAGGTTTGCGTTTCCCCAAGATCTCAGGGGAAAACAATGCTGCCCAGTGCCCAATAATGCAACCAGGGCAGTGAATGGATTTTGCTTATGCAACCACAAAGTCCCTTCTTCCTCACACCCAGCTCAAGTTGGCCAACACTAGGGGTTTTATGCCTTCCCTTTGCTAACTTCCATGAGAATTGCCGGAGATGTTATTAGAGATGTGGTGAAACTGTCTGACGTTCTTTCATTATTAGCAAAGGCACTTTTGTTTTCAGGCTTTTCGAAACCAGTCTTTGGGGACTTTTGCACAGCTCGATCAGAACTGTGTTTAGAGTTCAGGCCTTGGACAAAAGCCATAAAAACGCAGGGGTTGTGGTGGTTGCCCTTTGCTTAGCTGTTTTATGAAAGGTTCTCCCTAAGCTATGGAACTCACTACCAGAAGATGTAGAATTGGCCACTAACTTGGAGGGCTTGAACAGGGGTTTAGGCAAATTCATGGATAAGAAGGCTGTCAATGGCTACTAGTCCTAATGGCTATATATTACCTCCAGTATCAGAGGCAGTGTGCCTCTGAGTGCCAGTTGCTAGGGAATTGTTACACTCTTGTCCTACTTATGGGCTTTTTATTGGGCCATCTGGTTAACCACTGTGTGAACAGAGTGCTGGGCCTGATAGTCCTTTTGTCTAATACATCAGGGTCATAGAATATAAGGCCATTGAGTCCAATCCCCTGCTCAATGCAGGAATTCACCTTAAAGCATCCCTGACAGATGGCTATCCAGCTGCCTCTTGAATGCCTCTACTGTGGGAGAGCCCACAACCTCCTTAGGTTATTGGTTCCATTGTCGTACTGCTCTAACAGTCAGGAAGTTTTTCCTGATGTCCAGCCGGAATCTGGCTTCCTGTAACTTGAGCCCATTATTCCGTGTCCTGCACTCTGGGTTGATGGAGAAGAGATCCTGGCCCTCCTCTGTGTGACAACCTTTCAAGTATTTGAAGAGTGCTATCATGTCTCCTCTCAGTCTTCTCTTAAGGCTAAACATGCCCAGTTCTTTCAGTCTCTCTTCATAGGGCTTTGTTTCCAGACCCCTGATCATCCTTGTTGCCCTTGACACAAAACCCGAAACACACAAAAAATCAGCCAAGCTCTTATCTGCAGTAAAAAAAACCACACAAAAAATGTGTGATACATAGTTTGGCCATGACTTCTCTGGAGCTATTGTTCTCGCAGCACCTCTTGCGCTGAGTCTGTTCTCTGCTTAAAGCACATTGCATTGAATAGGTTGAACTGTGGAGAGGGGAGCACTGTTGTGAGGATATTCCTACTTTTGAGCAAGGGCTTGGGATTTTAAGGACAATTTATACTTTCAGAATAATCAAGCGATAAAGACTATCTTGGAAAATGTCACTTCAGGCTGCAGGTAGGGGATTGTATAATTGAATGATCCTCCATGGGGGGTGGGGCGGACTCTACTTGCATTTAGAAAAATAGCACAAAGGGGATGGGAGACTAGCCTGATACACTACTTTTCTACATACAGGGAGGGTTTCCCCCTTTCCTTTCTTTCAGTGGGGGAGCATTCAGTCGTGAAATCCACCCCCTGCAGCCTGAAGTGGTACAATCTGTAAAAAGCTTTACCACTTCATCTTGCAGAATATATAAGTTACCCTTTATAAACGCAGATGGCTGCCTGTTCAGTGAAGTGAGTTCAGTGTAGTTTCGGGGGGGGGGAACCCCAAACACTTCTTGTATGAGGCAAGAATAGAGTACTGAACTGTGCAATGCTGCTCCCCTCCCAAAATGGAGGTAAAGCTTTCACGCCTCTGTTTCCCTCCTAACTCCCAACATGCTACGACCTACATACTTCTTCCACTACTCTGGTGCCAATCTGAGACTCGACCCCTTTGGAGTGAAGAGGCTATTTCCAAGCTTTGCCACTAGCTGCCACTCACTGTAGCAATGGCAGGGGTGACAAGCAAGCAAAGCGGACTCCCCCAGTCCCAGGCTAGCAGTCAGTGCTTCGGCCAAGGCACATGCTAAAGAGGATTTGTACGTAGACAATGTCTCCACTGCCAATCAAATGCCGCCTCTCTGTCCCAGCCCAGCTAGGCTCAGATCTCTAAGCAACTCCGGCACATGGAGATGGACTGACAGCTCAGTAATTGGGAAGGGAGCAGACAGCAGCTCAAGTTCCCCGTGTTTAACTCTCTGTATTTGCACAAGGAAATTGGGAATGAATTTCCTGCGACTGGAACATCAAGAACCCCCCCGAGATCAGACGTGCATCTCTATCCAGGGGATAAGTATAATGGAGAAGGCTGGTGCCAGTTCCCCTTCACAGCCATTGTCAACGTTCAGTTTTTTGAAAGAGCCAAGGTGAGACCAAACTGCGCTTTAACGTACGTTAAGCAGAGAGGGAAACGCAGTCTGTGCCCTGAATTTGCTCAATATCCCTGCTACGCAAAGGGCAAGGAGAGGGAAGAACTAATTATAACTAGACCACCATCATTTATTTATTTCATTAATAAATGTATAGCCCACCTATCCAAAAATGTCTAAGGCTGCTTACAAGTGTAAATAATAAATAGTAAAATAGACACAAATCAAAACAACACAAAAATTAAAACTGCACAGCAGCAGGTTAAATTATTCAGTAAAAAAATAGGATTGAGAAGGTGAATTTTCTAAAACTAAAATGAAATCCAGCACAGCAGCAATAAAAGAAAGATAACAAGTTACAAGCTTATGTAGCGGAGTCCAGAAGTAAGGACGGTGTTCCGCAGAAGTGGTGCCACCACAGAAAAGGCCCATTTCCCAAGTGCCTGTCTGATCTCAGCAGGTGTGGGAAGGGCCTCAACAGATGATCTTAAAACGGAAATATAAGCCAAACCAGTCAGCACTCTAGCTGCTCCATTTTGAACCATCTGTCATTTCCAAGAAGTCTTTAAGGGCAACCCCACATTTAAGACATTAGAGTAGTCCAGCCTAATTAATATATATATATATATATATATATATATATATATATATATATACACACACACACACACACACACACACACACACTATGGAAATCAGACAGTCTGGCAAGCTTTTGAATTCTCAACACTAGAATGGCACATACACAAGCAGAACTGTTTAATTCATGCAGTTTGTTTAAGTACAAGTGACTTAAATAAATTTAAACCAGTCAACCTATAATGAGATATTGAATGCCCATTAGCTTAAGGAAATAGACCATCCTTCTCCAACCTGGTAACCTCCAGATGTTTAGGACTACAACTTCTATTATACTCGACCGTTGGCCATACTGTTTGAGGATTATGGGAATTGTAGCCCAAAACATTTAGAGGGCAAAAAGTTGGGGAAGACTGAATAAAACTTTTGCTTTCCCTGACAGGAAACAGTGAATCACAGGCTACATATATAGCAAATTAAAACCCCAATATTGAGATATATGACAATAAATAAACTATAAAAGATGTTGAAAAGCAATGAAAGAGGCACTAACATTAACAGGCGCTGGAGATCTGCTTGCCAGCCTTGCTGGCAAAATATGAAATGTGATGTACATTTCCCCTTCTTTTATTAAAAAAAGGGAGGGGAATTTGTAGAATTCCTTTCATTTTCTATTCACTTTGAATACTAGCTTCAGCTCTAGTTAACTGCCCTTTTTAAATACATGTGGCTGTGAGATACCAATGAACGAGTACACAAGAGGGTAGAAAAGACGCCAACTGGAATCTCTCAGCTCACGTCCAGCTCTGAAAGATGCTGTTTCTCAGTAGGGGGTTTGGATTCTATACTAAATTTTCAAATCAAGGCTGAACACCTTTCATATAAGTCTATGATAAAAGCAGAAAAACCCCACTGCCAGGCCTGAGACAGCCATTTCTATTTTTTACTTTTTTTACTTTTTAACGATACGTGTGTGCACTTCTGTGTGTTACAATACATGCAAAAGTAATATAGGAAGGGAAATGCATGTTCATCTATTTCCTAAGGAAGATGTGCATTTTCCAGAGTGGATTCTGGAGTCAGCCTTTCCCTAAACATGTTATCCTCAGGAAATACTATTACTTTTATTTGAAATATTTATACCCAGATCTTTTTTTTATTAAAAAAAAATCTTCAAAGCAGCATGCAAATTTAAAACAAATGCTCAAAAACAATTCAAAACAACCATCAATGAAACAGTTCAACCAAAGATACTAAGAACGACAGCAAGAAGAGCAGCAGCAATAGCCAAAGGCTTAAGAGAAGAACAAGATCTTCACTTGGTAGGCTGAGATCTAAGTGACAATAATGCAGGCATCCAGCAAATATCACTGGGGTCGGTATTCCAAAATATGGAGCCACTACAGACAAAGCCCCTCACTTCCCCAGTCACCATTACTCCTCATTTCTCTAGGAGGCAGCACCTGTTCTAGTAATGTAATTTATATATATATATATATATATATATATATATGAGAGAGAGAGAGAATAACTTCCTCCTCCTTACTCACTTTCTTCACACCATGAATAATTTTATACACTCTTTCATGTCCACCTTTTCCTATACTTATCAGCTCCAGACATTGTCACATTTCCTGATCATTGGGGAAGGGGGAGGGAGCTCCAGGCAGACAATTCTCAGCACTAACAATCAAAAGACATTGTTCACTGATTCCACCTCCCCCCCCCCACACCTTTAATGTATTTTCTCTTCTGTGGTAAGAAACAAGGTGAAAGAAAAGGTAGGAAAGCAAGGGAGGGTCATGAATGGAAGCCTACAGTCTCTGGACACCCTGTGAAAGTCAGTATTTGAGACAGGGCGATTGCGGGATAAAAGCCAAATCCAGACGCAGTCTTCGTTCCTCCTTTCTGCACCGTTTCCGGCTCTGCAATATCCTTTTTGAGTTGCAGTGGCCACAACAGTACACAGTATTCCAGGTGTGGCCACTCCATAGATTTGTATAAGGGCAGTATGGCATTGGCAATTTTATTTTCACTCTCTTTCCTAATGATCCCCAACATGGAATTTGAGTTTTTTACAGTAGCCTCACGCTAGGTCAACTTTTTTTTATTGAGCCCAAGATTTGTTTCCTGGTTAGTCACTGACAGCTCAGAACCGATTAGTGTATATGTCAAGTTAGACTGTTTTGCCCCAATATGTATCACGACTTGTATACATTGGGTTTCATAAGACCGGGGGGAGGGGGGTCACGGTTCCCTACTGTTGCTTCCCCACCCCCGCTTCTGTCACACAATACTTCCTCCTCACGGGGAAGAAAGAGGAAGTAAACAACGTGTCCCATTCAGTGGGCATTTTTATCACACTGCTTCTCCTGCACACAGCAGGAGATTGCGACAAGTTCCATTTCTAAAAATAAATCAGATTTACTGGGGTCTTCTTTTGTCATGAGAAGGCCAGAAAGAGCAGGAGTCACATGGGAGGTGGACAGCATCCTGAGTAGGGCCCACAAAAATCTGTGAGTGCCCAGTAATGAGCATGCTATAAAACGCTTGTCTGATGTTCTTTCTCCCAGTTTAGAGAGATCCTTTCAGAGTTCTTTGTAATCCCTCTTTGTTTTTACTTCCCTGAATAATGTGATGTCATTAGCAAACTTGGCCACCTAACTAGTTAAAACAACAACAACCCCAGTACAGATCCTTGGACATCCCAAATTCCCATGTATTAGCATAGGAAAATGAAAAAGGATATCATACCTTGTATGCAGAGACCAGAGTTCTTGTACCTGCCCCTCTGTCAGCATAAGTAAGCATCTTAAGATGATAAACTAGCAGCTGTTTCAAGAAGGACAGGTGATACAGATGGAAGGTGGAGCCTTGATTTGGATGTATTCCTTGCCCTGGAGAGGTTTTTAATGGCTTCTGTTTAGAAGGATTCCCCAGAACTGGGCTTTCCATGCTGAGCTATAAAAACCCTCTATATGACCTTAAACTCCAACCTGATGAGCAAAACTGCATGCCTCCAGGGCGCTCTCCTGCAAGGCCATTAGCACAGTTATAGCTCCACACAGAGCTGTTTGGAGAGCCAATTAAAGGGACCACAAACACTTTTATGTCCCTTTTTACACACACGCAAGAAAACACACGGGCACTTTTACATTCCTGAACCCCAGAAGAAACGAAACAGGCAGGGCTGGTGCCCCACCCACCCCGGCTCAACAGCAAGCCTCAGAAGGCAGCGAGCCAGTCAGCATAGCTCTGTGCCAGCAGCATGGTATTTACCTGAGTGATTTTCACCACCCTAGGAGACTATTAATTAGTCCCAGTTTAAGGCATTAATATCTTCTTCAATTATTTTCTATTACATCAACTGTTTCATTACACGGAAGACTGGAGTGGATTATGGATGGTTACAGTTTGGTTTCATTATCTCAGAAAGCCTCCGAAATATATTTAGGATTGTCAACTAATAAGGTAAATTCTATGAGTAACATGAATTAGGGGAGGGAGCTTGTATTCCCTGGTGTATAGAGGGCAGGGCTTGGGCCTGTGAGATCTTCTGCACTGACAGTCTACTTTTACCACTGACAAGCTAGGTAGCTGCGGGCAAGTCACTCTCTGTTAGCCCCAATTCCTCAGCTGTAAAATGGGAATTATACTGACCTGCCCTATAAATCTGAGGTACAAATTTCTACAAATTCAGATGCTAAGTATAAGTGACTAGCAGCAATAACAATACGTACAGATTTGCCAGTTTGCAATCTAGGGACACACCCTCTACCTTCAAGTGTGCTGCTGGATTTGGTGATGAGGTGGCTGTAGTTCCCACCATTCCCTGCACCACCCCCAGCCCTGAGTCCTGCTCATCACAGCAGACAGGCAAGTGACAGGTGTCAAGGCAAGGTGGAAATGGGCAGGAGATGCTGCAGGTGCTTCATCTCCTAGTTCAGCAGCAGATGTAAAGAGAAAGGGGAGAACCACCAGGTTGTTGCAACCCCTAGGGTGACCATATGAAAAGGAGGACAGGGCTCCTGTATCTTTAAGAGTTACATAGAAAAGGGAATTTCAGCAGGTGTCATTTGTATATATGGAGAACCTGGTGAAATTCCCTCTTCATCACAACATTTAAAGCTGCAGGTGCCCTGCCCTCTTTTAAATATGGTCACTCTAGTATAGCTGCTGCACCTTTAAGTGTTGTGATGAAGATGGGATTTCATCAGGTTCCCCATATATACAAATGACACCTACTGAAATTCCCTTTTCTATGCAACTGTTAAAGATACAGGAGCCCTGTCCTCCTTTTCATATGGTCACCCTACCTAAGTAAACTTACAAACCCTAACTATGTGACTTAATACTTAAACAAATCTATGGGCGAATGTTGCCTGTTAATCACAGAAAATTTACTGTTTGAGCGGTAGCCCATAGCAATGAGTATAAGCCCGGTTTGCATGCAATGATAACCCATGGATAGTTTAAACTAGGGCTGTGCTCCGCTTCTCTTTGGGTCGGAGAAGCAATAACAAGGCGGCCTGATTCGCCTCCAGAAAAGGCGGAGGTGAAGAGAGTCAGGGCCCCCCTGCAGATCGAGGCGAAGAGGATCGCCTCAATCTGGAGCTCTGGACGCAGGTAAATGGGGGGGGGGAGGACTCATCTGGCGCAGCCGCCGCCACTGCAGTGTCTGTGGTGACAGCGATGGAGCCAGGTAAGGCGGCAGGGAGGAGGGAGGCTTACCTGTGTCCATCGCAGTCTGTCGTGGGCTTCAATTGAGGCCCCTGTTGAAGCCGGAAGTGAAGGCCGAGGCCTCTTCTGGCTTCAAGCCGGGGCCTCAATTGAAGCCTGTGATGGACCGTGACAGACACAGGTAAGGGGGTGGGGGGTTGGCCTATCTGGCACCACCGTCCAACATTGCTATCTGTGTCGGTTTTGATAATCACAGGGCACACTATGGGGATCTAGCGGTACTTATGTTTTCCCTTTATGTTATAAATTCATTAATCCAGGGCACACTGTTTGTTCTTCCGTTGTAGCTGTTCTCTTGTAGCAGATTCATATTTAGGTTTATCTACTCCCCAATTCATGGCATGTTGGGATTTCCTTTGAAATGGCCATGAATAAAGCCCATTGAGCTGTCTGCAGCTTTAAATCCCTGAGATACTGGGGTGTCCGATTTTCAAAATTTCCCCCCAAATCAGGGGAGGCTTGGATTTGCTTGAGGGTTGGCATGCATGTGTATACGTGCATCTGGTCATGGTGCCTAATTTGACGTTTCTAATGTGAAAATTGACATAGTTCTAACATGGGACTTGATTTGGGGTGAGTTAAAAGGTTAAAGCCCCGCCAAAAATCAGGGGATGATGGGATTTGCTTGAAACTTGCCATGAATGTGGATCTAGATGGCATCTGTGAGGGTGCCTGCTTCAAAGTTTTTTATCTGTCAAAATGTCGGAGAAAATCCCATGTCTGAAAATGAGGTGTCCGATTTTCAAAAATTCCCCCCAAATCAGGGGAGGCTTGGATTTGCTTGAGGCTTGGCATGCATGTGTATACATGCATCAGGTGTCATGGTGCCTAATTTGAGGTTTCTAACATGAAAATTGACGGAGATATCAAAAGGGGTGTGAATTGGGGTTAGGGGTGATGCGTTAGAGGTTAAAGCCCCACCAAAAATCAGGGGATGATGGGATTTGCTTGAAACTTGCCATGAATGTGGATGTGCCTGCTTCCAAGTTTTTATCTGTCAAAATGTCGGAGAAAATCCCATGTCTGAAAATGGGGTGTCCAATCTTCAAAGATTCCCCCAAAATCAGGGGAGGCTTGGATTTGCTTGAGGCTTGGCATGCATGTGTATACATGCATCAGGTGTCATGGTGCCTAATTTGAGGTTTCTAACGTTTATTAATATATAGACTCTGGGCAATACAAACCTGACGTTCATGCCCCCTCCATCAAACAACAATAATCACTGAGGAGGATAGGATCAACTACTGCAGTCATCCACGAGGCAAAACACTCAGTAGAATGGTTACTAAAGGCGGGTAACGGAAGTGGAAATGCCCCCAGGGTAGCAATTGGCTGATCACTCAATTCAACATTTTTGGAGAAGAGCTAACTTCGTTAGAACAGGGCACATGATTTCTAGATATGCGCTAGTACTGAGCAACAACAAACAGAGACAATGAAATCAAGGAGGTAAGTACAACCCATTTACAACTGAAGATACAGAGGGTCATGTGATGCTTTGCGTCACAGTTGCTGATTCATAATGTTATAATAACAATAGTGTAGATTCCACTTTTTATCCAGTTTCTCAAACACTCCAAGAACACTCCGTTCCTGGGTTGATTGGTGTTGTTGGGTTAAAACTCTAGATCATTTGACTCTCAGCAATGCAGAATCCTGGGTTTGATGTTTGTGTATTGATGAAAGCAGATGCAGAGCAGAAGTAGCAAGCATGTAGGAGCCAGTGTGCTTACAATGGTGTGGCTTGGCCAATTTATGGGCTAAACAGCACATGAATTGGCTTTGCTTGTGAACCAGATAGTAGAGTATTTTTTTGAGGTATACAAATTGATTATACCCATAATTGAAAATGTATTTTATTTGCACTAGCTGACAGGACACCCGTTTGAAATTGCTCCACTATTTCTACGAAAATCTGTTCAGCTATGAGAGTTGTTCCCCCTCCCGCAATTTCAATTTTTTTAAAATGGGGAAAACTGGCAAAAACAGAGCCTTCACTGCTACCCTGTCCAAAACTAATTTCATCCAGGAAATGAAGTGCCTCTCAGGTAAGCCTATGCTTTCTCATCGTTTGGTTAAAAATAATTTGGGTGGGCATTCAGGGAAGGCGGGGGCAATCCCCCCCCTTTCCTGCTGTTTCAGTCCCCTTGTGATTATTCATCAGGAACACCTACATCTGTCACTGAGTGAATGAGTGAGTGTTATTATCAACAATTACAATCATGCAGGCTTATGTACTAGGTGTGTGCATGTCAAAAGGCACAAATACTAAACAATAACAACAATGAGGAGGACCTGTTTCGACAATAACCTTTCTATCCTTATTAGGAAGTACAAGTAGTATTCGCAACAAATGCTCTTAAAATACACTGTGATGTTTGCAATTTCAAATTCAATTTGAAATTGAATACATTTCAAATGTATTCAAAGTGAAATTAGTTTGAGCTCCCCTCCCACAACCAATTGAGATGTAAAATGGCATCCCTGCATCATCTATATATTCTAGTGCACAAAAATAACGTGTGTGAAGTACAGTATAAATGCAATTTGGGTGCACAGTGATGCACATCACCTGTACTGCAGCCCAACACAATTGGCATCCTGGGATTTGCTTGACTTCATGAGCAATGGCAGTGCTGGGTCTCCTCATGCCACATTGACACATTCACACAACATGCTAACCCACACTCAGTGGCTGGGTGTAGGTTGTTGTTGAACCATGGGTTGCTGTGGTACCATGGGTTATCGTGTTGCCTGAATGCAGTGCGTTTTCCTCAGGGTGGTTTGTTAACCATGCAGTGTTGCTTATTTTTCTTGAACAAGTCACCTTGAGAATCCATGGTTCATTGCTGGGTTGCTCATGGTGCTTAACAAGACACCTTGCAGAGAACATGATAACCCACTCTGTGGAAAACACGCTGTATTCCGACATCATGATAACCCACAGTTTAACAACAACCCATACTCAACCACTGAGTGTGGGTTAGTATGTTGTGTGAACCTACCCACTGTTTGCGTATTTAAAGTGCCAAGTGTCTTACAAGTCTTTCTTCAACTTTGGAGGGAGGGAACAGAAGGTACAAATATAGCCAAAGGGGCAGCCAGATGATATTTCCTTTGAGATACATCCTTTCCTCAATTTAACATGTAGTTCGCAGGCACTGATACTCTGTGGTTTGCCACTGGCATATTGTCTGCCACCCCTCCCAATTCTCATACTAAAGGGTATAGCTGTCAAATAACACTTTCAATCCTGTTTTAGATAGTGTTGTGGATTAGATAGTGTTATTGACTGTGGTACAGTACATGGTTGGTGTACAAATTAATTTTACTTTCTCCCCCAGCCAATTTATCTGCAGTGCCACAGAGAAATCAAGGGTGCTAGTGAGGACACAGGAAAGTTATGCTGTATATATATAGTTTGTGTGTGTGTGTGTGTGTAACTCCAGCATGCTAAACAGAATAGTATTTGATTTAGGAGGAAGCAAAAGCAATATAGACAGTTGTAAATTGGCAATCTGAGCAAAAGCGATCTGATTAGTTCATAATTGTAGGCAGCCAGAAATGACATCAAGCAACAAGGCATGGGCAACCTAACCCAACAAAATCCTTGTTTCCGTAGACATGTGATACATGAATACATTTTCATGTTAACTGTATGTGATGAGCTATCAGCAATCCCTTAAACAGAAATGGAAAATCAATTGTAATTGGCCACTGAATTGTAATACAAGTTATTACCTGATAATTTGAATTTACATTGATTAAATGACTGGCTGGGCAGGTAGGTGTGTGTGTGTGTGTGTGTGTGTGTGTGTTTAAAAGAAGAGGTAATGGACCCAATTGAAGTCTGAATTAGGGATGCTCTCTGCCCACTTCTCCATATGGAAGACCAGCGGACCACTCTGTCTTTTGCACAAGAAAGCTGGATTGCACTCTTATCATGATTGCAAGGGGAGAAAGCTAAAGTAACAGCAATATCTCCAAGCAATATCTGAACTGGGAGCCTCATCCTGGAAGCTCTGTTGCCTCAACTGTGCCAGTACAGCAGAACAGACCAGTAAGAACAGCTTGGCTTTGTATGAATTATAAAATAGCAAGCCTGCCCTGGCCCAACCCAAAAACATATCACAAAGCTCTTGGGCATCCTGCTGCCACATAGGGATGCTGGAGAAATCTGCAATGTATCCAAATGAGTTTGCATATTCTATGAATCTGACCTATGGAATCTGCAGCAGATCAGCTTTTTCTGAATCATGCAGATTCCAGACTTACAGACTATTTTGGGGTATTTTTTAAGCATTGTACGCAAATTTATTATTATTTATTTACAATATTGATCTACTACTCCCCATTCAGAATTTCAGAGCTGTGGACAAAATAAAATAGAATAAAAACAGAATTAAAACATATTAAAAATACATTTTTAAAAGAAACAAAGTGCAAAATAAACCACGGCTGGCCATTAAAGGAAGGCTTCCTGGAACAACATTTTCAGCAGGCACCAGAAGGAATACAAAGTTGGTGCCTGCCTGACCTCCAGAGGCAGGTAATTTCATAGGAGAGGGGCCACCACACTGAAGGCTCTTCCCCTGGTAGACTCCAATCAGGTGATAGGTTGTTGTACAAAAAATACTAACTCCACCACCACTACCACCAAAAATGTGCATTTCCCCATAGGGTAATGTGTGAAAATGTAGATTTGGGGAGGAACTGCACATTTTTCAATTTTGGGGAGATTTGCACAAATTCACAATTAATGTGCATTTGCATGGGCAAATTAGCACAAATAGAAATAAATTCTCTAACAAAAAATCTAGTTCCATCAATGAGTGGACAATGGAACAAAAGAAGTTTGACAATCCATGAAAGACAGATGGAATGGATTTAACAAAAAAACTTACATCTCTAGCACTAATGCTCGTCAGTGCAAGTGGAATGAAATTCTTGTACATCCCTAAAAAACCCAACTGATTCTGTCAATGAGCAGATGATGGGGAAAAAGACGGCTGACAATCTGCAAAACATAGACTGAACAAATTTAACAAAATCCGTGCATCCCTACTGTCAAACAAGCAACATCACTGCAAGAAGTCAGCAAGTACTTGATGCCACCCAAAATAGCATGCAGCAAAACACAATGGAAGCCTGGATTAGCCAAAGCTGCCTTAGGACACACACTACTAGGTGCTGTTTAATGGGATGCAACCTGTGTAACCGAAATACAGCTAGGCAGCCTGACAGTGCTTACAAAACCCCAAGTTGCTGTGATGCTACACCTGTGTGTAGTCATTACAGCTGCTGGACTCTAGGTGCCTGCTTGCCTTTAATGGCCACTAGGTGAGTGGATGTGGAGTTTTGAGACATGGCATCAATCAGCCCAAAGAGAGCAGCTTGGAATTATTTTGCTCCTGTATGAAAGTGTTTGAGAAGGCTGAGGACTAAGGAGAACTGAGACGATAACCCTGGGGTGGCAGGAAAGACGTGGGCATGCACCACAGAAGCAAGACATCTGCAGAGTGACCAGAGCAAGGTGTGGACCAAAGCTCCAGGATTACATGGATAACCGAGGGTGTCAACTTCTCCAGCCTTTAAGACTAGAAACTGGGGACTAGGGCGATAGCCCTCCTACCATTTCTGGCTTCAATGCAGCTGATGCAGGACAAAAAAACCTATTTTTAAGAGAAAGGTACATTAGGCTAAATGAAAGGAGCCTGGATACGAGTAGAAATATAAATACATTCAGAGTTATTTAGCTTGGTGGTTGATTAGTTGTTAACAAATTGATAATTACATACATTCACAGCAAATCTCCTTTGCAATTATCTAAAATCAGCTCAACTAATTTGCACCCATAAGTGTCAACCGGTACTGGCAAGACTTGTGCTGTCTAATTCACCAAGTTTGCTCATTGACATTAGGCTACAAATCCTAAAGTCTCCTATTCAGAGCTCGAGTGGCTGGACCAAAGCAGCCCAAGATCTCCGTGATACCAGAGCAGGTAAGTCAAGTCCACGCAGGAGGGCTGTGACGCCTCTGTCTTTCAAGCTCGCCCTGGCGTCAAGAGAGGAAGGGCAGGTGGAGGAGGAGGAGGAGGAGGGGAACTTTGCAGAGACCTTGCAAAGTGTTTGACCATGCTTATTTTCTATGATTTGTCACTCTGATATATAGTGGACAGGGGTCACTTGCTCCCACGATGTGTTGGTATTTGCCTAATTGCTAAATAAAATTGAAGGCTTGTATTGAAATAAATGTTTTGTAATGCTTTCTAAAAGCCTGTGAAAGGCCAGAGCAGACCAGCAGTGTGTGTGTGTGTGTGTGTGTGTGTGTGTTTGTGTTCCTTCAGCCCAGGGACCTTGAAGTCAATTGCTGGAGCTGTGCTTCAGACAGAAAATGCTGTTCTATTGACTAAGCAAGGGCAAATGACCAGGCTCCTACAGTTTATACCAGGCCTGGTCAATCCAGAGGATTCATACTGCCTGCCAATCAGCAGGAAGTGATGTTGCACACTCCATACAAAATGCTTTAACAACATTTTATGCTTTTTAAAATGAAGTAATTTGACATCATTCACTATATCAATAATTGACATTGTTATCTAAAACTGGGAAGAAACAAAACACACGCTTATAACACCTACACCCAGAAATCCATATATGACCACAGTGACTCTTCTCCACGTAAAGAAAAGCTGTAGCTCATTGCTGAAAGGGGTCATAGCTCAGTGTGGTAGAACACATGTTTTGAATGCAGAAGGTCCCAGGTTCAATGCCCGACTTCTCCAGGTAGGACAAAGAAAGTTGTCTCAAACACTAGAGAGCCATTGCTGCCAGTCAGTGTCGACAATACTGGGCTAAATGGACCAATGGTCTGACTCAGTATAAGGCAGCTTCCTGTGTTCCTAGAACCAACGTGTTGCATGCAGAAGCTCCCAAGGAGATCTTCTGGCACCTCTGGGTAGGGCTGGGAGAGATGTCTTTCCGTGTCAAACCCTGAAAGCCATTGCCAATCAATACAGAGAGCATTAAGTGGGATGGACCAATGTGTAGACTCCGAATAAGGCAGCTTCCCATGTTCCTATAGTCCCAAATAATATCACATATCTGCCTTTCCTCATATCCAGTGCCTAAACTGCTGAATGAATAGGCTGGAGGAAGGAAGTATTTTGATTTCCTAACAAACAGGGCTGTGTGGGCAGTAGGCTGTTTGCCAGGCTTTCCTATCAGCAGGAATAAAGTCTTCAGAAGGCCTTTTCTCCGTAGCAGGGTGGTTCCAGTAAGTCATCTACGGTGCCCATAAACCGTAGCTCAGTTTGGGGAGGAGATTTTAAGTGGCCCATAAAACCTTTAATAGCGGCCACTGCAGCCACCGCTCAAAAAGGGCCTCGTAAGTAATATAAATAGTCTTACGCACTGGATTAGTGCCAGCCTGGCTGCTTGTAGCTGGCAGAACTGTGATGTCTACTCCAGGAGGATGTCCGAAGGAGGTGGAAATCCCGTCGGGTTGGGCTGCCTTCCACCTTGCCTTGGGAGATAATCAACTCCTCCACTTGCCAGCATCCTCACCAGGGGACTTTATTAGCACTTCCTAGCAAGCACACAGTTCCCCACCGCTCAGATCACACTGCGCAGGAAGCATTTGCATAGCAGAGTTCACTTTGTCTTGATTGATCCCATTGGAACCAAGGAAGCCTAGGCGCTGCAGAGAACAATTTCCAAGCCCTCGCAAGAAGAAAACTGCCTTCTCCCATCCCTTAGCAGCTTGACTCCTTAGCCTAGCACTTGGAATGGAGATGCTCTCTGAATACTGTGACAGAGGACACTCAAGGGCTGACCAGGCTAGAAGGACACATCTTCACCTTTGGCCCTCACTCATTGTATCAAGCTAAATTAAAGCAAGCTTGCCCTGAGCTGGCTAAAGGCTGCCAGATATAGAAAGATCACTTCAGTCTCTTGCTGCCCAACCTATAACGGTGGAAAAGGAAAAGCAACAGAGATTCTGGGTTTCACACAGGATCACCAGCCGAGAGGTTCAGATTTCAGTACTTAAATACATCACATTCTGCAGTCAATCCCCCTCTGACTTTGTATTTACAGAATGTTGCCTTCCAAAAGCAACAATAGTATAATATCTTAATACTTAACTCCCCAAGTACGGAGCAATCCTACATCTAAGGTTCTCCTCCGGCTGTCTACTCTGAGAGAAGCTTGGAGGACAGCAACAAGGGATAGGGCCTTCACAGTGGAGGCCCCCAATTGTGGAATGATCTCCCTGACGAGGCCCACCTGGCGCCAACATTGTTATCTTTCAGTGCCAGGTCAAGACTTTTCTTTTCTCCCAGGCATTTAGCAGCATATATTGAATGTTTAATTGATCCCAGATATATCTTTAGGTTTAGATGAGAGCTCAAAGTTGATTTTAAATATATGCTGTCTGTGTATGCTGTCTGCTTGACATTTTTATGGTTTTAAGTTTTGTATATTGATTTTTTAATGATTTAATGTTTTAATCTTTTGCAAACTACCCAGAGAGCTTCAGCCATGGGACAGAATAGAAATGAAAACAAACAACAACATCACACATTGGCAGGGGATTTCTATGCTGGTGAAACCATCACTTCCTGTGCCCTGCTGGCTTGCAGTGGCCAGTACAGGAAATTGGGTGTGTGTGGTATTTTCTATTCCAACACCCCCTGCTATTTTTAAAAACACAATCCCCTCCCATTGATAGCAATGGGAGCAATGGGATGGAAAATAACTATGGCTGCTCAAGGCAGGTATAATTCAGGGGATTGATCCAGGGGCAGGTTAGGGGAATGAGGGGTCTTTGGATCCTGTTGATAATCAGGCAGCCCCCAATGCGCCCTTAGAGCATACTTCTACATCCACAGAGCTTTTTGCAGGCAAAGAGACAGGCTCCACCATACAAGTGCTGGCCACGCCAGTGGAGTGGCTCTTTGGCTGCATCCTGCAACGCCCGTCCACCAGCCTTTGGCAAGGGCTTGGATGCCTTTGTTACTCCCTAGTTCTTTTCTGAGCCTCCCTGGAGCTCATCGCTTATACAAAAAAAAAAAAGTTGTAGGCTGCTACTGCCCTGAATATTCTAGGCTCTAGAAACATTTGATCCAAGTCTTCTTATAAAAAGAACCCAAATAAGAGTTTGAAGAAGCTCGTCAAACTGAAGAAGCACACAGCCAGAGCAAACGTGGGCGGCCAGAGTGTACCCCAAGGCACTGGCTGATAATTAAAAAAATAAATTGAATTTGCTTAGGGAAAACAAAGTTTACGTGGCCCTAGAAAAGAAAAAAACTCTGAAATGTACTTCAGTTGCAGAATCTGGTGGCTTATTTATTTCTTTAAAGGATGTGAAGATTTATAGCAGGAACTGTGTGGTGGAAGAGAACCCCTGCATGGGGACAATTGGGAGGGGCAGGGAGGAATGTGGAAATTCACTGCCCCCTCTCGTCTACTCAAAATCCCTAATGAAGACCCACCGAGACATATTTAGGGGCCTATTTTCAAATACTTTATATCCACAGCAGCTAAGTGTGTGTGTGTGTGTGTGTGTGTCCCTTTATATATCATAAGGGTGTAGAGGGAGGGAGGGGGGCGATCCTGGACTTACCTTCTTCTGGGATCATCCCACATGTCCAAATGGCCAGCGCAATGTCCGGGATGGGAGGAGGGATGTTGCACGAGACATGGCGGTCATTTTTTTTAAAGGGGCAAGGAGCTGGAGCATGCTTGCGCTCCAGCAAACGGTAAGCTGGGGGGGGAAGGCCTGACCCTGCTCCCCCCATCCCCAATTCCTCCCAGCCTGGCTCCTTCCCTCTACTCATCCCTGCTACTCGTGGGGAGGAGGGAAGAAGCTGGGATGGGCAGCCACACCTCCCGCGGTCTTGGCACGATCCCGAGACCACAGGAAGAATCGGGTTTTCCCAGGGATTATTTATCCCTGGGAAAACCCGTGATCGTCCCCCCCCTTACTCCCGGGAGTCCCTGTGCATTATTTGGATGAACAGGGACTTGGCCGTGACCAGTCCAGATTTTCAGGCTGGTGTAGAAACGGCTTGTGTGAGCAGTAAATACAATTACTGCTCTGTAAATTCTGAATGTATCACCAAATTGTATGCCAGACATAAATACATTTTCTGCTGAGAAAGGCACATGATCATGGCCACACAGATATATACTCCTATCGCCTAAACTCCTTAATTAAAAGGTTAAATCCCAGTCACTCTCTCCCAGGTCCTGAACAATAGAAGTGCATGCAAAACATGAGATGGGTACAGCACTAAGATGGCTGACTCAATGAACATTGGACATTTCTGCCTTGCAAACCTGGCTGTTTTTCTATCACAGGCCTCAGCTTTTCCCCTGAAGGCTGCCTCTCCTAACTCTCAGCCCCTCCCCAGCTTCTGTCTTGTGTGCTCTCAGCTCTCTGTTTGGCTTCCTGGTCCTGCTGCTATTCTTCCTTGCTGGTGTCTTCCTTAGGCTCCCAGCCTTTCACAAAGACACCCTCAAGGACACTCTCTCTAGATGCCTCTCCAGGGCTCCTTATATTCGTTCCAGCCAGAATACTCCAGCCAAGCAGCTTCATAGTAGCCAACATTCCAACACACATCTTCTTTCAAACCCAGGACCAACATATACCTTCAGAGTTTTCAAATAACTACCAATCAGATTGTAACAATTTGTATTCTCCCACCCCATATATATAGCCAGAAACCTAGCTTGGCAACAGTAATGATTGATAAACCATCAGCATATCAGGTAAACATTGTATTACTCCTCTGGTTCAAGCTAGAGTAAGACACACAGTTTTCCTTTCACAGTTAACCTCTTCATACTTCTGTCATTTCCCAACAATACCCTTGAACACATCAAACTTTTACCTCAGGTAAATAAACTCTCTCGCCAAGCTTGATTTGTTCCACAGACCTCCAGCTATAATTACATCCGGGATGCAGAAGTTTCCTTTGGCTAAGTGCAGACAGCACCTTGAGTTGGACGTGGTATTGTAGAACTTGTAAAAAAAACCAAGAAAGCAGTGATGGTCAAATTGCCTGAAGTATCTATTTTGCCCAATGCATTTCGGAAATCGAGTTCCTTCATCAGGAGCTTTCACTCCTCTTCTCACAAATATGCAGGGATGAGCCCTTCTACTCCTTCTTGTGCTGAAACTAAGAAGGAATTATATTTCTGAAAAGCTTTGGCAGAATAAAGGTTTCAGGCACTTTGAGAACTTCCGTTCTCTTGTTTTCATGTGGCATCCATTTTGTTTTGTTGGTGGTGTGGTGTTGTCCCTGCCCATGGACACAGATGAACATAAGAAGATGCCTCACATAAAAAGCTCAGACTCTTTGGCCATCAAGTCCGGTATTGTCCTCTCTGACAGACAGTAGCTCTGAGAAAGAGGTCTTTCGTATCACCTATGAACTGAGCTATACACACATTCGTTTTCTGCTGCTCTGCCATGGTCTTTGCTCAAACCTGTTTGCCAGTTTGCCAGTGACCTGTTCAGGCGAAAGAAACACTTCAGCCACGGTGGTTAAGCATTTTGATCTAAACGTTATGGCCTACCATGTCATGTGAACCATTCCTAACCATGGCTACATAACCACAGTTTAAACACACTCCATTTGTTGCAAAAGCGTTAGTGGTTTAACCATGTCTTAGCGAGTTGTTTGAACAGGCCCAGTGTATTTCAAGCTGTACCTGAGCAAAGCCAAAACTAGCTTGCAGTATTACTGATACACATTTTGGTACACCTGTCATGGCTGGCAACTGGATGCATACCCCATGATGGTTGGCTCACATCCACCATACATGCCATGCCCGAAGCAGCATTGGAATGAGTTTTATTTATTTATTTTAAGTGTATGAAAGAACGAGTGCTTATCCACAGGTGAGATCATTTAAGAGGCGAGACATCCAGCACAATTGATTTCAAGCATGGCATTGATTTGTATGGGTTGAGAGCAAGTGGCTGAAAGTAGGAACAAGGAGAGGAATTAACAGGATTTTCTTTCCACAGCAAGACACCCCTTTATTACATTTGTACACTTATCAAACTACCAGTGGTGAATCAAGGCTAGTGGCATGGTAATTTTAAGGGGCAAGTTGCCCTCATTGCTCTTGAGAAATGATGAGTTGTACAGCAGCCATCTCTGATCTTTCTTTGACCAGGCTCTTTCTCCTTTTACCAAGTCAGCTCCTGCTGATGATTAAAGCTGTCCTTTAGTGGGTGAGGGTGGGGGGTTCTGGATCTTCCCTGGCTCCTACTTCCATACCTCACATTTTCCTATCTTTCCCTGCCAGAAGCAGCATGTTTTACAAGCCAATAGCTGTTCTCTGACCTTCCTCCGAGACAGAGACGAGGGCCTGCCATGAGAGAACGTTCCCCTTCACTTTGATCTTGGCCAGGCTGGCCTGTCCTCCCTGCAAAGCTCATTTATCATCCGGCTTTCTTACATAGAAAGGAAGGCACAATGGGGGCTGACATCGCTTATCGCTGCACTGTTATTGATGACCTTTCAAAGCTAGCTCAGGGCACCGCTCCACTCCAACACTCCTGAATTATGAGGTCATCAATTATCCAGGTAAATAAATGAGGTTTCCAGAGCCCCGATCCATTACATACCCTCATCTCACCCCACCCCTAGTTTTGTACTTAACAGTTCAGGTTCTGTAATTTTCCCTTATACCCTTTCTGTAGGCTGGGAGAATGACCAAGTTCCTTGGATGGTGCTGGACAGACACCAGAAGGTGAAAAGCACTGATAAAAGGAAAAAATAATAACTTGCAATGAACAGGTTAGTCATGTGTTATAATAGCTCTACCCTGAACAAAAGATGATCCTATTTAATATGTATATAGAGTCAAAGAGGTTCTTAGATGGTATACAAGCACCTGTCAAGCATCCATTCAGGTACAGGCTAGCCTCTTTTCTAAGAGACGGGCAATTGGTCCTGAAAATCCACTGGACCCCATTCAGGTTCTGTATGTCTATATTTACAAGGCTTGGGCATGCAGAGAGAGAGGACAAATGCTATGATTGTAACAAGCATGAACAATGTTTGGAATGTGTGTCCCATCCCAAAAATAGCAAAGCCCTCCACTCAGCTTTATCCTCAAGTCACTAGTCTCCCTTACCCTACTCTCAGTTGCTTCTGAAAATCCTGCATAGAGCCATAACAGTCTTCTCCAACCTGGTACCTTCCGGATGTGTTGCCCTACAATCCCCATCATGCCCCAGCCTGCATGGCCGGCGTGCTCATTCTCTTGGCTTAAACAGCAGAACCAACAACAGCACCCTATTGAATTAGATTGTTCTCATGAGAACAGCCCTGCTGGATAAGATCAATTTATTTCATTTCATTTTATTTACAGGATATATACTGCTCTGTATGTATCTAATAAGGTTCCATAACCTTATTATGAACTATAACAATAATTGTTTTATGAACTATAAAAACAAAGAAAGAAAATACAGAATTAAGATCTTTAAAACCAAATTATGGCAGTAAAACTGTGGCTGATCAGTCAGGGAAGGCTTGTTCGAATAAAAATGTTAAATAAAGGTTAAATAAATATGCGAAAAATGTTAAACAAATCAATGTTCCATCTAGGCCAGCCTCCCCAACCTAGAGCCCCTGTAGCACATAATTCCCAGCCATCAGAGCCATGAAACGTCCTTCACTTACATTCATCCCTTGTTAAGCGATGCCTCACCAGCCATTTCCAAATTTAGACTGTAAGCTGTTTGGGGCAGGGACCTGCATTTTGCTTCTGTGGCTCTGAAAAGCCCCATGTACACTGACAACATAACAATGATAAATCTTGTCCTCCCAGACCTTATAGCACACAAATTTACACCACTTCACATTTGGAACCTATTTTTCTTAACAGCATTGTGTCAAATGAATTGTGTGGGCAGAGTCTGGAATCCATTTCTCACTTTCTCTTTAGTGCTGGGATGATGTGGCAATAAAGAAGGAAGATCTTGCACACACTAGAAGGTGATAAGGTTTCATTCCCAGTTTAGGCTGTCATATAGGAATCAATGACAGGCCTGTGGCTATCAGCACCCCTTGGGAAGAGATCTCTATTGAGATGTAGATTTTGACTTTTCATCAGGTGACACACTTTCCCTGAAGCACTAACGGGAACAAAGCTTTCTAATTACCAGCCGTGATGGGGAAAAGACAGAAGAAAGGTCAGGGCTTGTGCGATGCAGTTCTGGGAGGGGACCATGGGCTCTCCTTCTTCCATTGGCTAGTGAGAGGACTTGAAAGGCAGGTGCCAAAAGTTCCATAACTCGCTTGGAAGGAATAAAAAGATGATTGACCTTGGCCAGTAGTTGGAGGCAGATGGAGGACAAAGCCCTGGCTGTGCTTTGAAGGACGTTTCAGGGTCCTTATTCTGCTTAAACTGATAGTCCCAAAAGATTCACAAAGAGACAAAAGCCATGGAGTGGGGGAAGAATGAGGGTTCAGCCTTCTGAACCGGTGACCAGTACTGACATCGGCCAGCACCCACCAAGTGATCAGAGAATAGCTCTATGAATGTGTGTAGTGTGTTTCCCTCACCAAGGAGCAAACGCTACTATGCTCCATCTCTCTCCACCCCCTTTAGGGGGAAAGGGCTATCAGGCCGGAGGGCATGACTTCCTAGGCTGGTTTCATACATTATCCTGGTGCCCATTGTTAAGTCTCCACACTGTGGCACACAGTTCCTGGGGGGGGGGGGGGAATGCTAGCCCAGCAGCTTCTCTCACACCAGGCAGTTCCACATGAGCAGCTGATGACATATATTTTACAACATCTGCACTGAGACCCCCCACTAGGCCCCTGCCATAACATGTGAGACTAGCCTTAAAGAGTAAACAGCGGAAGGAAAGGGAAGGAAAGACAGGCATTGCAGGAGAGGATCGCTGCTGAATATCCTTGCACCCCACCAGGCCAGCAATAACAACTGAAGTAGTCATCTTGTCCACTCTCCCCTCTGAAACAGAATCAGCCAACCCATTTTTTCCCCTTTGAAAAAATAAATAAACTGAATAACACACTGAAGTAGAAGAGCAAAGTGTGAACTGGACATGAAGTAAGAATAGGCAACCCGGTGCCCTCTAGAGTTTCTGGACTACAACTCCCACAAGCCCCAGCAAGCATAGCCAATGGTCAGGGATTGTGGGAGCTGTGATCAAAACATCCGGAAGGAACCAAGTTGCCTACCCCAGGTGTAAAGAGAAAGGAATTGGCATACATTTAATTCTGCCCTTCTTCTAAGTTGCTCAGGGCAGCTTAGATGGTCTCGCCACTCCAATTTTGTCCCCCCAACAACCCTGAGGTAGGTCAGCTCAAATGCAGCAACTGGTCCAGGGTCTCCACTGAGCTTCATGGCTAAGTGGAAATCTCCCTAATCAGAGTACAGCACTTTAATCAGTATTCTTCACCATCAAACCATCAGAGGCAAATACAATCAAGACTGATCAAGTAAGAGCTTGTTCTGGCCATATTCCAGTGCAGCACCTACACCAAATTATATTTCCCAGGATTCTTTGGTAGAAGTCATAACAGGTAAACTGGTCTATCCAAGAAATGTCTTTTAATGTGAAATGCATAAGTTTTGCATGTTGTTAACAGGACAGAAAGTCCGTGTATTAATGTAGAACATGCATTGCCATCAATGGGCTTTCCTATACAAGGCATTTAGCCTGTGCTGATTGTTCCCAACTCATGGTTGTTTATGGGGTCTTTAGACAATATCATGACCCTCCTATTTAATTTCTATGTCTAATCAGCAGTTTCGGCAAGTTTTTATTTATAATAATAATAATAATAATAATAATAATAATAATAATAATGATGATGATGATGATGGGAAAATGTGGTATTAAATTGCAGAAGAGGAACAAAGCATGATTTCCTGTTGGGTAGTTGTGCTATTCTGCTATATCACACTGCTACCTGGAGGTTATGCAGCAGAAAAGCAGGAAAGGAAATGCTTATGTAGTCCTCAGATCTCAATTCTGTAATGAAACCGAAAAGTAGATAAAGCAGATTAACAGTTAATTAACAGACTCAGGTAGAAACCCTCAAAGTTTACTTTTCATCTGCTGTATATATGCCAAAATCAAAAAGCCAATTTTCAAGCACCACTTCTGAGGACAGACAAAGGCTACCATCCTATGCCTGATTCCTTTGGAGTAATCCCACAAAGCAGTATTCTGGGATTGCTGAAATATAAAAACGTCTTCCTCATTGTAAGTGAAAATTTCGACACAACAAACCCAGCTGGGTACACATGATATGAAACATTCAATTTTCACAATGACTCCAGCTTGCAGCCATCCACTTTTTTTTTTATAACAGGAGGGAAAGAGTACTACATTCATTGGATCTACAGTTCAGTCAGACTACCCAAAGCTACATGATCCCATTAAGCCTAGAAATCAGAAAGCAAGAGACTCCAATGGAAAAAAAAGAAGCATCTACAAGACAGAAGCATGCTGGCGAATTAAACTTTCTGTTCCAATTGCCACAAAGCAGCTATTCAGTCACCAGCTGGGAACTGGCTAGTCGTCCTTATCCCAACACTTACTGGAGAGGAAACTCCTTCAGAACTCCATGCCCCTGAATTTACTATCAAAAGCCTTCACCTCAGGAGAGGAGGCACAGCAAGGTAGATAGCCTGGAAGCAGGAAAATACCTGTTCTGGTGTGTTGTTTATTCTTGTGGGTTGGGAACCATGAAAAGAAGAGGAAATCTAAGAACCTGAGCTGAACTAAAATAGGAGAATAGTTTTTGCAAACATTTTTGCCCCTGCCCCCCAAGCACCAGTCTTTTGGCAATGGGGGTGCAATTATAGTGAAAGTGTTTGCCCATTCAGAGTGAGGGCAATGCTTCCTTCCCTCACTCTGAATCGGCTTCGTGACATTGTCACATTGCCTATTCTATTGTCTACAAGACAATGTGATTACACAGGCTAAATGAACCCAAATTGGTTCAGATCACACAACCAGGATGTTTTTAAAAATGTGAGGCAGCAGATTAAAGAAGGAACATGAAGTAAGTGTCTGCTGAAATGATCGTTGTGACAGATTTCTTAGGAGGAGGCAGCAGAGGGAATTGAGAATTGTGAAGAGCAGAGAAGACGAGGAAGAAATTGATACAATAATGCTGCTGCTGCTGCTGCTGATAATGATGGTGCAACTTCTTTAGAAGTTACAGGATAAAGTAGCCCCAAAGTCAATCATTTAGCACAGGCCATGCAGAAGCTTTCTGAAAGAGTTTCCCCCACCTTGGGAGATCTTGGACGCCAGGATAACTCATCCATTTGGCATCGGTTGTAAAAGATTTGAGTGCAGATGTTGTGACGTGCCAACAACCAGCAGTTCATAAGCCCTCGCCCATAAAAGGGGATGGGCAAAGTTATAGCACCATATGGGCTCAACTTCCACTCTCAGATGGAACTGCCATCAGCAACTCATCCTCCCCACCTCCCTCTAAAACAGGACAAAAAGGCCAATTAAAAAGTGATCGGCAAACAACCCCCCTGCTCCTTCTGTTCTGATTTGTGCTCTTCCCTTTTTGTTTATAGCAGATAATTGTGGACACGACTATTAATCTTTGTAACTCACTTTGTTCCGATCACATTCGTCTTCCCCTTCTTCTATCTGTCCCCCCGCTGAGACCGGGAGTTTAAAATTCCTTCTGGCTATTAATTAAAAGCAAGCTCTCTGTTATAGTAAGTGTACTTGCCACAAATTAATAGCGGCCTTTCTTAATCAAATCTTATCTCCTCCAAACGCACGTTGCGGGAGTTTGGTATCTTGGTCCACCAGGGCGTGAAATTTAATTTCCCCTACCCCAATTCTTCACAATTTGGGTCAGATAATAGGAAGGAAGGAAGGAAGGAAGGAAGGAAGGAAGGAAATAAACATCCCAGTCCGTATCTGGACAACTGTGTTTATGTTTCATGCGAACTCAACTGACACAGACAAAAGCCTTTTTAAAAAGAAGAAGATCAAAACACAGTCCTAGAATTGTCTCCCCAAAGACGTGTTCCATTTCTCAGCCATTTACCTCGTTTAGACGCAGCTTCGGCAGACGGCCCTAACATTTTTGCATTATTTAAAGAGTACAGAACGAGCAAGTGGGTTTTATATTTCCCAACCTGCGTGTGGATTTCAGTAAGTTACAAGAACTTTCCCCCTTTGTCTGTAAGCTTCTGTGGGCAGATGGGAATGTTAACATCACACACACTTGCCACATATTGAATTCAAATGCATTCACTTGCAGGAATCCCAGGGGCTTCATCTCAGCAAATGTGGCAATCTGCACTTACCTCAGCTGTGATGTTGCTGTGGGTTTGTGCTACTTTCCTGTTTTGGCTTCTCAGGCCATATAGAGGCTTGCAGCATGAGCTGTGAGTCAAAACATCCCTGGTACAAATTTCACCTCAATGTGGAAATCACAAGTTGGCATTAGGCAAGTCAAAATCTCTTAGTCTCGGCATACTCTCTGCTATATAGGAATAATAATATTAGCCTACCTTATGTGGTTGTTGTAAGGAATATTAAAATAATGCACACAATGTGTTTTGAATGCTCTAAGCCACTAGAAAATATTATTATTATTATTATTATTATTATTATTATTATTATTATTATTATTATTTCTCTCTTGTGGTGGTTTTTCTAGACGGACATGATGGGCTTTGCCAAGTAATGCGGTCTTTCACAAATTCAGGAATTTCCTGACAACTGAGCATATTTTAATTATGACTGATTTCTGGATGTTGGTGTGGATGTATTTTGGTACGCCCAGTTTCTGAAGGTTTTCTGTATAGTTTTCTTTTATGTGATGCCAGTACTGCTGTGACTATCGGAATAATTGTGACCTTTTCCTGTTGCCATAGTTCTTTGACTTCCACGGCCAGTGGTGTATATTTTTCTCTCTTTTCCTCTTCCTTGTCTACAACATTTTTGTCATTAGGTATTGCTATGTCAATGAGGTATGTGTGTTTTAATTTTTTGTCTATAACCATAATGTCTGGTTGGCTGCAAGGTATTGTCTTGTCCATATCAATTGTTCCGTCCCAGTATATTTTATGATCTGCATTTTCCAAGATGGTTTCGGGTGAGCTTGTATAGAATGGTGTAGGTTTTTTTGATGAGGTTGAATTTGATGGCTAGTTGTTTGTGAATTATTTTTGCAGCTGCATTGTGTCTGTCCATATAGTCCATTTCTGCCAGAATTTTACATCCTCCTGTTACATGGTCTATTGTTTCTTGGAATTGACATAAATCTGTTGTTACACTGTTACCTTTGATGATGATGATGTTATAGAAATGTAACTCATGGCAGCTCCAATTGAACTGAGAATTGGGTTTTTTTGGAGCCTCCAGTGACATAGCAAGCCAACAACTACTACCCTGCTGCCACTCAGACATCCAGGGGAGTGTAGTTTCAGGAAGAGAAGGCCAGATATAACAAACTCTTCCCACTGAGACTTCCATCTAGGCATTTGTGCTTGACAGCAATGGAAGCTGAATTGTGGAAAGCTCAGAGGTCATCACAGAAAGATAAGAAGGAGCTTAAGAGATCATTCCTGATTGCTCTTTTTATGGTAGGGCAGGGGTAACTTCTCATGCAACTATGAAAAGTGCAATAGCCCTGAGTTTTTTTGCATCTGGCAAAGGCAGGATTTCTAAAACTTAAAGCCAGAGTGAGAAACCTTTGAGCATCCAAATCAAGTTGGATTCCAACTCCCATCAGCTCCAGCCAGCAAGGCCAATGGTTGGGAGAGATGGGAGTTGTAGTCTAACAACATCTATGGAAAGCCCCCCTCCCCCAGAGAAATCCATGAAGGTTCTACAGGCCAGATGGGGAACTTCTGTGGACCTGAGATCCTGCTCGTATGATTTAAGATTTCAAATGGTAACCCCAGCATGGCCAATGCTCAGGAATGATCACACTTGTGGTACAACATCCATGGTTAAAAGCTTGGAACAAGAAATACATTTCCATATGCTGCTTCAACTTACATCATCTGCAAGGAGGGAGAGGTGCTGAAGCTAATGTTGTGGTGCTATGGGTTTCAGAGGAAGGGGGCAGCAAGGGAGAAAAGATGGAGAGTGAGATATTATTATTATTATTATTATTATTATTATTATTATTATTATTATTAATTTATATAGCACCATCAATGTACATGGTGCTGTACAGAGTAAAACAATAAATAGCAAGACTCTGCCGCATAGGCTTACATTCTAATAAAATCATAATAAAACAATAAGGAGGGGAAGAGAATGCACCAAACAGGCAGCATAAAAGTCAGAGCAAAATCAAGTTTTAAAAGCTTTAGGAAAAAGAAAAGTTTTTAGCTGAGCTTTAAAAGCTGCGATTGAACTTGTAGTTCTCAAATGTTCTGGAAGAGCGTTCCAGGCGTAAGGGGCAGCCGAAGAAAATGGACGAAGCCGAGCAAGGGAAGTAGAGACCCTTGGGCAGGTGAGAAACATGGCATCAGAGGAGCGAAGAGCACGAGCGGGGCGATAGTGTGAGATGAGAGATAGAAAGAGTAACCCAAGCTTTAGGCAAGGCAAGAGTAACAGGAGACCAGAGGTGACAGGAGCACAAATGATGGGAGATGAGATGTATAAAAGTGAAGAGATTTTTTTAAAAAAACAAAACAAAAGTAGTAACTTAAAATTGGATCTGATAAGGAAACAGGAGCCAATGGAGGAAGGAGAAACAGGAGCACAACTGATACAGAAAACAAATGGGCGGCAAAAGAATTAAGAAAAGGAGAGAAGAGGAGAGGATGAAGTTGGGAAGGACAGTAAATCCAGAATGTTCAAAGAGAAAAGTAAAAGAGAAACAGGACAATAATTAGAGAAGGAAAGAGGATCAAGAGCAGTTTTTCTTCAGAACAGAACAAAAGATTTATAGTAAAAGAAGGGGTGATACGAGAAGAGAGTAAAAAGCTCTCTCTCTCTCTCTCTCTCTCTCTCTCTCTCTCTCTCTCACACACACACACACACACACACACACACACACACACACACGAAAAGGAAGAGATTTTAATACACAGGAAAGGTTCAAGGAGTATCTCCCTACAGCCCTTGTGGACCATTCTTCTGAAAATGTCAGGCAGCGTAGAGGTGGCCCTAAGTAAGAACCTTGCAAAGTTTCAGAAGGATGGGTATAGTGGTTTATGCAAAGGAGGAATCCTCAAATTTGGGGGTGGGGGAGTGATTTGCTTTCTCTCTCCCCCCCCCATGTTTTTTTGGGGGCAATTTGTATGAAACCATAACATAACATAGAGGTATCTCCAGGGAATTGTTTCAGAAGGAGAGGCAGAAAGGCTAGGGAGGCATGATGATCAAGAATCAGTTGAAGGCTTCTTTTTCATCGTGAAAATTGGTAGGGTTAGAAGCATGTCCATTTCACAGTCCTATCTTTGTTCTCTCCCAAAGTATATTAGAGAGCCCCTAGTAAAACTTGCCCTACAATTAGAAGGTGGACTTGTGTCACCTAACCCCCTTCCCTTCCTCACCCCCCCCATCAGTGTTAACACACAAAAAGACACCATTTTTGGAGAGATACTGCCCCCCTTTTTAAAGCTGAATTACAAATGAAGCTGCATCCGTGGTCCAGCTTAAGTTCTGGTCACTTTGGAGGGAAACCCACTTCACCTGAGAAAGCATCAGAGATGGTCCGAAGGAGCCCAATTTGACTCAAGCTTCAGACTTTGGCCAAATCTGATGCATATCCCCAGTAGAAATTTATTTATTTATTTATTTATTTATTTATTTATTTATTTATTACATTTCTATACCGCCCAATAGCCGGAGGTCTCTGGGCGGTTCACAAAATGTTACCCACAAAACTACTGAACAGGAGCCTGAGGAGAAACGGAGGGCATAGACAGGAAGGTGGGTGGAGAAATTAGAGGGAAAGAAGAGGGACAATAAACTTAATGAAAGGGGATAACCAAGGTTGAAGATGTGGAGGCCAACAAGAACAAAGAACTGGTGGTGGTAAGACTGAGTGCTGACAACAATGTAGAAGAGACCAGAGCAGCAGTAGAATTGGAAGAAGGTAAGAACAAGGGTAGGAGTCCATAGAGGGGGAAAGAGCTGACCATGAAGTTATATGCCTTTGCAGACTACCCTAAAATCCCTACCTTTTCCTTTCACTATGGGAGTAGGCAGGCTGTGCAAGCAACCTCATTCCAGCCCAAACCATCAATCTACCTCCATAATCTCCTCCCATTACAGATGGCTGCTTGGAAATGTCTGAGCAAGGAGACTCTGAACTCATATGCGTGCCTTCCTGTCTCTCTTTGCTGCCTGCTGCCAGGAAAGCAGCTAATCAATAATAATTGTGAGAGCACCTCATGCATGTTGTCGGCTGGGACAAGCAACAGAGGCTTCGCCACAGCCGTGGGTGTGAGGTGACGGCACCAGGCAGGAGGCGAGTGAGTGTGTGAGTGAGTGGGATAGGACAGTTCTGGAAATGTGAGTCACAGGAGAAAAAGGAACCGAACACTGCCCCGAGAACTAGGTGTGTGTCTCACTCTTTCTGTATGGATGGATGCATGCAAGAATGCAGATATAAATCGTACTTCCCCACTTCCCTGAGGGTGAGGAAGCTCCAAGGGCAGCCTTTGATAGGGTCAGCTCCCTTGTATGGAAACATTACTGGAAACGTACAGCGTTTCTGTAAAGTCTTATCTATTCACAACTGTACAAGCTTAGCAAAGAGAAAGCAGGTGGCCACCCAAACAGGGCTGTCAAAGTAGCCGCAGTTCCCACCAAACAACCAGCACGCCCTCAGAGCTCCCTGCAAGACAGCTTCCCGCAGAACAGAGTCACCCTCTTTTCCAGACCAAAGTCAAATTGCTTCCTCTTCCTCTTCCTGATAAGGAACCAGGAACCTGTGCAGGGACAGGTAACAAGATACAGGGAGTGGGGCGGGGTGGAGAGGGGGATTCAATGCTGGTAGCTGTGATCTGCAAATTCCAGCATCTTGGTATAGCCACAAGCAATCAAAAGACATGCAATCAAGCTGTACAGAAATCTGGAGAGATGGTAATCTCTTTACTTGACTACATGAACACAATGAGAGAGAGGGGGGGGGAGGAGCATGAATGCCTAGGGTGACCATATTTGGGAAACCAAAAAAGAGGACACCTAGTGAACCCCACGTGAACTGTGTGTGTTGGAAGCAGCTTTCTGAGTCCTGCAGAAAGTACGTTATTCCCCCGCCACCTTAAAGAACCTGATTGGAGTGGAGTAGGGGAAATGATTTCATTCTGCACCACCACCATCCACTCCAATTGGGGCCTTTTCTATAATGTCCACGAATGACCCACTTTCCCCTTTAAGACCTCAATTGGAGCTCGGGGTGGGGGAATGATGTGCCTCAAGAAAGCATGTCATTCCCTCCTGCCATGCTAATGGCAGCCTTAAAGGGGAAGGTGTATCATTCCAGGACATTACTGAAAATTATAGAAAATCCCCCGACACAATGGAAAGAACAAAAACCAGGACAAATCCGGGGAAATCCTGACAGTTGGTCACCCTATGCATGCCGCCTTTGTCACCCTTCCTTTCACACACCAATCAGGGCTCCATGCAGGTCAAGAACAGGCAAATCTCAACTGAGTGACTGTCCCCTCTGGCCAATGTAGGCTCAGTTCCCTTACTACATTTAATCTCATTTCAAGCTCATCCTGGAATAAGCAACCTTCCCATCAGCCTTGTTTATGAGAGGTTACTTGCCGGGCTCACAATGTCCTGGCAGAACGCAAACTGTTACCTTGGCATTTCAGAATCCTCCCATCCTCTTTCATGGTTGTGACTCAGATTCTCCCAAGCACCCCTCTGCTGCTCTAGCTTTTTTTCTATTAAGCATGGATATGTACTATCCTGGTGGCTATATGCCATCTCTAGCATCAGAGGCAACATGCCTTTGAATACCAGTTGCTGGGGAACAATAGTGGAAGGGTCCTATTGCACTCTTGTCTGGCTTCTGGGCTTCCCATTGAGGCAGGCATCTGGTTGGCCATCAGGGGAAAACAATGCTGTACTAGACAGGCTTTCAGTCTGATCCAACAGGGCTCTTCTTCTCTTCTTATGATGTTCCTTTAATTACGTTCCTCTCCTCAACACCAACATTATTATCCATTAACTTAAACCAGGACTGCACCTAGATGGGAATGTGGGCCTGGTCATGATGTGTTGGGAGTTTTAGATACATTTTATCCCTGAAGAGCTTAATTGAAAACACAACCAGGGAAAGAAATATATGAGCCTCATTATACAGAAGAGAAACCAAGGGGAATGAGAAATCAAATCATCATTTCAAGTCCACAGCAAGGGGAAGGTGGGCATCAAATCAAGTTCCAATCACCTTCTGATAGAATCTCTAGACATCATCTATGTATCAACCTGTTCCTCAAGATAAGCAGTTATAAAGCTACGAAGCATTGAGAATAAGCATTCCTTCAAAAGCAATAACAATAAAGCTGTGACTTTCAAACTGTTTTCTAGGGAACCCTGGGGTTATCAGGAAGATTACTGGAGTTCTTCTGTGCGAAAATTAGTAATGGTGGACAAGCTTTTCTGAAAGAGAAAACAAAACAAAACATGTTTGTCATGATCAGGATGGTGCAGCCACGAAAACTGTGCTGCTGGGCCATATCCTAAGATCAGACGTGGCAACAGTAAGGCTAAAAGGGCCACTGGCTACTAGAGCCCCACGTGAACTGTGTGTGTTGGAACCATTTGCAAGAAGCAAGCCTTCTGTGCCATATAGGTTAACCTGGAAAGCCTTCCCTGGAGGTAGGCTGTTAGAAAACCACTGCTAGAAAGGACTGATATCAACTTTCAGTTCTCTTTTTCTTAAAACAGTGGCAATCCAGACAGTAGACCTGACTTTTCTTCCAATAAACACTGCTACTACCCGTTTTGCATTCCAGAACCTCAAAACATTGGCAAACACTACCTTGATGTATTTTATGCACCTAGTTTTACCCAAAATTAACATAGCCATGGTTTGGTTCTCTAGTCACCCAAGCAACATGATCACCAAAAGATCTGAGTGAGGGCCAAAACAGACATTAAATCTGTTCTAGATGAACTGCAGGGCCTGCGATCCAGAACTGAAAATCCACCTATCCCCACACTCTATGGCCCCAATCTGAATAAGGTCCCCTGTATCTACTCGAGGGTGGGGGGGGACATAGCTGCTAGACACAGATTTAAAGTGATTTCTGTTTTGGCCCTGAGAAAACAATGGAGAGTTTCTCCATTAAAAAATGCATAGAAAGCCTACATTATAGGGGGGAATTATGTTGACTGTTCTACACCTGAAAGTACTGATAATCCACTGAAAACATGAAATCCAAACAAGATACTGAACTGCTACAGAGCTTTGCCTCAGACACTGGCTCAGTTCGGATGACACGTTAGTCAACAGTGGACTATTTAAGCAATTATTGGTTAAATAATCTACAGTTGGCTATTGTGTCGTCTATCAGGCAAAAACCATTCCTCGGTTGATTATTTCCAAAAAATAACCAACAGAGATAACCAATGGTTTGCAGAGTTGACTATCTGCATAACCATTGGTTATTGTCTCATGGGGCAGGCTCCGTTGATTATTTCCCCTGCCGACAGAGTTGCAAGGGAAGAGTGGCAGAAACCCTGGGTGCTCTAGCTCAGAGGGTCTTCATCAGCTGGGCAAATAATCTCCTGCCGGCAAGCGCTGGGGGAGGCCTGACTGTACTGTCTCTTGGTGGGGCAGTGTGATCCTTTACTCCTGATGTGCTTCTCGGCATGGGTACATGCCATCCCCGGGTGGGGCACTGCTGATCACAGCACACCACATGTTCGCAGGGACATGCACATCCCTTGCCACGACCTGCCCCCAATCCATCAGGAAATAGGCTCAATGGAATAGGAGACCCTTCCATCCCCTTGTGCCGATCCTCAAATGGATTACGGGGGTGGGGCGGCGGCGAAGGATGCCTCCCATGGCTGGATGCAAAACCTCCAACTGCGGGCGAAACCCATCCACCGATATTGAGGCAGGGGCGCACACGCAAGGATCCTAGCTGCTGCTGTGACAAGCACGACGGATTCTTCCGGAACCCCTCCTGTCCCCATTCACGAGAACAGAAGGGGAATCCTTTGCTGAGGCAGGAGGGATGCAGGGGAATTGGACACACAAGCATCTGCGTGCCTCAGCAAAGGATTCCCCTTCTGCTCTCGTGAATGGGGACGGGACGCAACATGGAAGAATCTGTCCTGCTTGTCACAGCAGCAGCTTGGATCCTTGCATGCTCCTCCGTCACTGTCATTTCCACAGCAATGGAGCAGTGGGCGGCATTGTTGTAGGTACCCCCATCCCTGTTGCTATAGAGATGAGGGTGAAGGACGCGTTGACACGGAGAGAACTTCTCTGCTGAGAGGGCATCAGTTGTGCCAGCGGTGCCTCTTCCATCCCCATCTAGTTTTGAGGCGGAGAGTGGGGAGAGCTGACGATCAAAGATCTCCCTGCTTTCTGCCTTGAAACTAGATGGGAATGGAAGAGGCACCACTGACACAACTGATGCCCTCTCAGTGGAGAAGTTCTCTCCACACTGAAGCGTGGCCCCTTTCTCATTGGGCCCATGGCAACAGGGAAGGGGACGGCATTGCTAGAGCCGCCCACTTCTCTGTTGCCATGGCCCCAGCAAGGAAGGATGTATTGACACCGAACCATGTGATCCCCTGTGAGGGATGATGTCACTTGGTGCTGATGCGTCCTTCGCTGGAGGCTGGCTCGTGTGCCCTGACAGACAAGGAGACTGTTCTGAATTCCCCTGCTTCTGCGGCTGGGATGGTGCATGTTTCTCTGAGGGCTGCTGCTGCAGAGGCAAGAGGCTTCAGAATGGTCTCTTCATGTGTCAGGGCTTGCGATCCAGCCTCTGGCAATGGTGCATCCTTCACAATAACCATCACTGGAGAAAGAAGCCTCGTCGGAGCCCTCTCTCCTCTTGACAGGAAGTGGGACTGATGTGCCGCCACAGCAGTCACTCGGCAATGGGTGCTGTGCCTCTGCACAATGCATCTCTCCTCCACCCTCCACTCCTCCCCACGTAATGGAGCCACCCTGGTAAGGTAAGTGGTAACCAGCGCCACCATTCAGTGGGGAGGGGAGATGACAACTCCACGGAATGGAGCAGTACTTCCATGTTGCCCAAAGGTGCCCTGGAAATAATAATAATAATAATAATAATAATAATAATAATAATAATAATAATAATAATAATAATAATAATAATTTCTTACCTGCCTCTCCATTCTGATCGAGGCGGGGAACAACAACAAACGATAAAATACATAAAACTCCATCTGTGGAGTGGACTATTTCCACTCAGTGAACTAAAGTGTCGTCCGAACGCACCCACTGTAATAAAAGATGCCTCATCGCAGTGGAATGTGCAAAAGACAGACAGGCTTACAGCAAAAACATGATCTTTGATATAGACAGGTGGAAGCCTATTCACATATCCTAATCACTGCCCACTGACAAAATTATAAAGACATCCCCATAAGAGAGCCCTTATATATAGTGCAATATATATTGGAAAAATCATATTGAAGTCTTGCACGAATAAAATATAAATTCTGTCTCCATACAAAATAAAGTGATTTAGATGGAAAAATCTGGTGAGGTGTGGGATAATAGAGTTAAAGCAGAAAACTTCCTGGGGACAAAGAGAAAAAATAGTTTTAATGATTGGCAGGATAAGCAAGGACAAGAGAACAGAATATTGTGCCAGATACAAAAACCTTATTGCCTGGAATTGCCAGGCAATAACTCAGGACTAGTTCCTGTGCCTACAATTCTAAAATATTTGGTTGGAAAAACAACATCCAATTGAAATTAATAGGCCTTTGTTTCAAGTAAACCCTTAAGGTCAACCTGTAAGCCTTTATAAGTTTCTGTCTTAAATAGAGGGCTAGAAACCTGCTTTTTTTTTTAGTTCAAATTTAAATTTTCTTTCTTCAATTCTGTACCTGTTTCTGCACAGAATACATGGCCTTGCCAACAGGATTAAATGCAACTAAGGGCTTAATTACACAAGGCTTTTATTGCACGCTCGTGATTGGTCACTCATGGAAGTTTGTGAGTCCTTTACATGATGTTGTCAACCTCCGGGGCATCTCTTGTGCTTTTTGAGCTTTATCACGCTTTCAAAAGGATCGGGGGAAGCCTGATAAGAAGACTTCAAAGTGCAATTCTTTCCCAGGAAATTCTGGAGTTGCATTATAACAACAGTGCCATCTAGTGGCTGTAAAATGAAACAGATGGAAAGGTATTCCCTGAATCAAAGCACACCTCCACCCGTGTAAAGAATCTGGAAACAGAAGCCCTGGTGAGGATGCGGGATTTTGTGTGGTGAAGCCCTAAGAACGTCATGATTGTGCACCTGTGCACATACAAACTTGTCTCGGAGTTATACTGATGGGATTGGTGATTTAGTGCCAATGGTGAGTTATTCTGTGCTCACGTGGAGGGGTAAGCTTTGCTACAGGATGAAAGCCGTATACCTGTTCACTTAGGGTGACCATATGAAAAGGAGGACAGGGCTCCTGTATCTTTAACAGTTGCATAGAAAAGGGAATTTCAGAAGGTGTAATTTGTATATATGGGGAACCTGGTGAAATTCCCTCTTCATCCCAACAGTTAAAGGTGCAGGAGCTATACTAGAGTGACCAGATTTAAAAGAGGGCAAGGCTCCTGCAGCTTTAACTGTTGTGATGAAGAGGAAATTTCACCAAGTTTTTCATATATACAAATGACACCTGCTGAAATTTCCTTTTCAATACAACTGCTAAAGATACAAGAGCCCTGTCCTTTTCATATGGTCACCCTAGTTCACTAGAACTGCTGTTAGATGTGCACGGCCTCCACAATAGTAAATAGTTAAAACGTCTATGAAACGTTGGGACATTTGCTGCAAGGGGAGGGGGAAAGCTTTTCTAACATTAAGTCATTTAGACATTAGTAAACTAAATGTAATACATACTGAGCTTTGTCTCAAAAAGAACATAAAAACACACATTTAAGAACTTGAGAAATGGTGTACGAAGAAGAGTGAGGTTGTGTCAATCATTATGAATGGTATTACAAATACTATTTAATAGATGCCTTTGATACTGTGGAAAACCAACTCTAGAAAATATATTTATGGAAATTTCACTTTCAGTAGCTGAAAAAAAACACCTATGTTTCCCCACAACACTCTTTTACCATGCATTTTTTTGTAATAATAATTTTTAAGAAATTGTTGGGAAAGGCCCTTTATGGCATGACACTGTAAATGGGCAGACTGCAGCAGAGCTGAAAGAACTGCCAGAGCAACGAACAGGTTTCCAACGCTTGAATCACAGTTGAATAGTTGTGTCTTCTTATCTTCTAATTTGATTTCACACCCTTTCAGAACATTGGCAAAAGTCAATTAGCTGAGTTGCTTTGTTTGCAATTCATAGATTTGCAATTTGACCACTTGCAAGCGGTTGTTTTAATATTGAAGTTAACCAACTCCTTGCTCAGCCTCTGAAGCACATGGCTCAAACCTCGGTGACCCAAGAAGTAATTTCAAATTACATAGTTAGGAACTCAAGAATGGCAAAGCAACGAAGTATGGGCATGCCTTGTGCCTTACTGCACTTGAGATTGCTCACTTTGAATTCGCCACACTGGACCTGGTGTCTAATGTTTACATAGAATACAAGGAGTGGAAAGATGGGCAAGGGGTTGGGAAGAGCTGCTATGGCTGCAGTGCCCCAGCCTTTGCATCAAACTTTAGCTACTACCATCTGAGCTGACATTCCACATCTCTAACACATCTCTAACTATCTAACACTCCATGTCCTCCCCTGCTTTCAAGGTCAACCCTGCCCTCCACAGGATACTCTTTGTAGATGATTGATGGGCCTGGTGGGAAAGGCGTAGCTGACTCACCTGCACTGCATTTTCTTCCTGCAAATTCTACTATTAGGCACTGGGACCCCATGCACAGTACAGCCATCTGCTGGGCCCATCGCACAGCATGCTCACCTTGCGTGCTGAAATGGATCCATCTAGAAGCTGACAGGCGCATGCTGAGAGCCATCAGGCAGTGAATGGAGAGCACAGTGTGGGAGTCCATCCTACAGTCAAGGTTACTAGACTGGAGGCCTTCATTTGGCAGCAAGGGCGTCTAGCTTCCACCCCCTCTTCCATCCCTATTTCCGTGGGCCCATTTACTTAAAAGCCGTTGAACTCCCTCTAACATCCTTACGAAAGGTACAACCTACTCTCCCTCCTCCTAATGCAGTTTTATATGTGAGCTGTTGAACTTGTAACATCCTATTCGAAGGGCTCAGAGTGGTTTACAGTATCTATTTATTAATATCCGGCCAAGAGAAGTGGGACTTCCCATAGAAGGCCACCCAATCTGCTTAATGGATGCGCAGAAATGCGACTACAGGTAATCTTCAGTAGACACTACTGTGCAACCAAACTCTCCCCCATGTGGAAGAAGACAACAACTGTAGTGTCAAAAATTGGTGCTAGTGATGGACAATGTATATACATTTTGTGGGACCTGTGGAGAAAAGGCAAGGCCTAGCTCTGCATAGTGTCAACAGACATGAGTTGGAGCCAGGGCTTGGATAGGGGACCTAGAAGGCAAGGTGTTAAACAAGCCAGGTTAGGTAGCAGCAGCTGCAAGTCCATGCAATGGAACCAAGAAATAGGTCAGAAGATGTGGGAGCTGGACCAGTTGCACCACCTGCAAAAAACTGCTGCCCTATTTGTACAGTTCTGCTGAATGAGGGCCCCAATTCTGCTCACACACCTATCAGTGTCACTGGCAATCAGTCAAGTGTAGCCAGACAAGCACTTAGGATGGAGACCTATTGGTTACACTGCTGTATGTATGTGCATGAAGGAGAATGGGGTGTTTCAGGTTCTGTTGGGCTCCCAAGTCAAAACAAGGAGGATGCATATTCATGGAGCTGGTTGAGAACTTTGGTGTCCCCTTTCCCTATAGCAGTTGTTGGAAGTTCTGTGGAGAGAACCCACAGCAATCTCTGTCTGTAGAGCACCTTCGCTATTCTTCCTGAGGGTCAACATCCTGCCATGCCTTAGAATAGGATGAGGCCAGTTCTTCACAGTGGAATGCATCTTAATTTTGGCAGGCACTTAATGGTAGTCCCGGCAGGCACTTGCAAAGGCTGGCCTTGACATTAACAGATCCCATCAGTGCCTGACCAAGAGACTCTGGAGTTGGAAGGAAGAGAAGAAGCTGTACGGGATGCCAGGCAGCTGTTGGGGAAAGAAAAATACATGAGGATGTGTGTGTGTGTGTGGCAAATGGTGGGTGAAACATGTATTTTGGGGCTTTTGGCCATATCAACATTTTACTTTGTAGGTTTCAGGATTGATAACTTCAATCAATCCTATTGTACGCTTGGTGTTGATCAACTATAGTTTATTCATTACATTTTTATCCTCCACTGCATCTGAGAGCTCACCATTTCCTCATGACAAACCTGTGAGGTGGGTCACCCCAAGGTGCAGTGACTGGAACTAAGACACCCAGCAAGCTTCAAGGATGACGAGGCTTTTTGAACCCAGGTCCCTCTAGTCCTAGGCCAGATCTATACCAAGCAGGATATAGTACTATGGAAGTGGTATATGGTATGTGTCAATGGGCCCCAGAGTTGTCAGTGCACTTCAGTACTGCTATAAAGCAGTAGTGTGGCTCCTGCATCTTATATATTGCTTTCATACCACTTTCATAGTGCTATATCCCACTTGGTGTAGATCTGGCGATAATCCAACTCTAACCACTAGACCGCACTGGGGAGATTCTCCCTTTTGTGTTTTATTCCCTCTTAGTCTTCTAGGGTTCTCCTCATTCTGATCCTTCCCCATGCCATGAGGATGATGGCATCAGTCAGCCCTTTGGACCAATTTACTCCCCTCTTATTTCTCTTCCGGTCTCAAGGAAAAATAAAAACAGCAGAAGACGAAAGCACAAAAGTACACAGCTCTGAGGCAGCCCAGGAGCTTTAAGGCACAGCCTTCCCAGCAGGACACGGTGGCCCAGTCTCCTGCAGGAACATATGGTTATAAAATTGCCTCCCACCCACAACGCTTTGCTTGTACTCATATGACTGTGTCTGATCAGATTTGGGATTTCTTACATGGGCTAATCGGATTGCAGGAGGGCAGTAACTGGATTAGGCAGAAGGTTTCCAAAGCGAGAGAGGCACAGGCTTGAAGTAGCTGCTAAGCAGAACATAAAGCCCACACCATGTGACGGTCACAGGAGTTGCACAGTCTGGCTTTACAGCACAGTCCATTTCTTCAAGGGGCTGCAAAAAGTCAGCTCATGGTGGCAATGACTTGCGTAAATATATGCTCAAGCAGCCTGAGGGCTAATCTACACCTGCAGCCCTTTCGCGATGGAAGAGGCATGCTCCCGAATATTCCCCGCTTTCACGATCGCCCCATTACGGCAGTTCATTTGTATTGGTAAGGAGTGGACAGGGCTAGGCAGATGGCTACGGGGCACAGGATTTTTTTTAATGACTCGTGAGCGATGCGCAGGAGTGCAGACACGCAGCAACACATGGGGGGATAGGAGCTCCGTCGAATATGTGCTCCTGCGCAGAGATATGTTTGTATTAAAAAAACCCACTTGGCAGTAAAATAGACCAGTACCCACGCACGTGCCCCTCTGAGCTGATTGGCTGTTTGCTGAGCCTGGAACTCACGACAAACAGCAATGACCTTGCAAAGAGGGTGGCACACCACAAGCGTTCTTCCCAATGGAAGCGAGAGAGCTGAAAAACCACAACAAAACCAGTCAGGGATATTCCAGTAAAACTGAGAGGTGGGCCCGAGATCACCTCAGGAGCAGCTGTGCATCATGTGCAACGTTAGTGATGACTGTGATACAATCTTGCAATAAATGGCTGGCGTAGACTGCCCCTGAGTTTCATGATGCAACAAGCCTGGAGGGAGAAAAGCTTGGGGAACCCACAGCCCCCAACTCAAGAGACAAACCAACCAGCCATATTCTGGCAGTGGTTCCTAGCTCCAGCTCTGACCTCCAAGCAATTTGCATTTGCCCTGGTGTTCACAGATACACTGTCTCTGAAAGGCTGGAAAGCTATAATATATGCCTTTGTTCTTTTGGTCACGCAGCTAGCGAAAGGAGTGCACATTTGCCAGCGTGGAAGACAACTGAGAAGGGAGAATGTTGAAAGGTGGGGGAATGGCCTCAGCTCTGGTTTAGAGGCACGCCGGGGTAAGCTACAGGCTGTGAGGTAAAAGAACAGAGCAGGATCAGGCTGCTGAGAGGACGCTAACATGGCTCTGCTCTGGGCACCTCCTCCATGTTTGGACAATTCACACTACAGGTTAGGTTTGGCACAGTGACAGCCTCTCTCTCCTCACAGCATAACTATGTGCAGAGATCAAGCTTCCAGCAGAAGACCCTGCCGGTGTTGGGGATAGGGGGGCACAGCCTGTCTGCTCCCAGCGCACACACACGCAAGGCAGAAATGAGACATGCTGACAGCTTACAGCACTGACAAGCAGCCTGGCAGTGTCCAGAGACAGCCTTGGCTTGGAAAGAGTGCCCCGGCCTTGTCACGGACGATGAGGGAGAAAGGTTGAGAAGGTTTTTGCATTTCTTTCCACCACGGTTATACAACTGCTTTGCACTCAGCAACTTGCAAGCTGACAGGGCGCCTGACAACTTTCGTCCCAGTGACCTCAACTGGTTTGAACGCTTGGTGCTGAAACTGCTCAGGGAAGGAGTACATAAAGTCCACACCACGTAATGTTCACAGGAGTGTGCAAACAGGCAAGTCTGCTTATAAGCAGAGAATCATGGAGGCGTAGTCCAGAAGGGTAGCCAGGTTAGTCTGTTGCAGCAAAACAACACAGAGCCTTGGAGTACCTGAACGCTTAACAAATCTATTTCAGCTTTTCTGGACACTGTGCATTTCATCAAATGTATGGAAAGATGGAAGGTCTAGTCTACCCCGCTCCCCCAGTCTCAACAATTCTTGACACAAGCAGACACCACGATTCCCAGATGGAATCAGTTTCTCCCTTCAGTCCTATGACGTTCAGAGTATTGAACGTTAAGGTAAGTGGGAAGGATAAGTTGAAGAGCGAGTGTCATGACATGAGAGTTGGGAGGGGTGGTGGGAATTTTGTCCCTTGGGAGAAAGAAGAAGGAGGAGGAGGATAGAGGGCTTTAGCTGTGCGGGAACGTTGTGATTTTTGAGAATGTAACCAAGAGCCCATTGAGTCCAGCACTGTGTTCACATAGTGGCCACCCAGCTGCCCACAGAAAACCCACAAAAAGGACATGAGTTCAGCACCATCCACCTCCTCCCCATGTTCCCCAGCAACTGGTGTATATAGGCATACTGCCTTTGATACCGGAGGTAGCATAGAGCTATCAGGGTGAATAGCCATGCATAGCCTTCTCCTCCAAGAAGGAGATGATCAATTCTAATTGCAATCATCCCAGAATTCACTTTACTGCGACTTTGTTTTCACTTTTTGTCAAATAAATATTCTGTTGGTGGTTAACCCTGGGTAATTGCCAGTAAAACCCAAGCTTAAAAGGATTAAACACCTACCCCATTACCTACACAGTGCTATTAGCAGAATAAGACAGAGACAAATGAACAACAGACCAAAGCAAAATTAATAACCATGTACCATTCTGACATACCCCACAGCACTGAATACAGTTTGGGTACTAAACATAACTTGGCATTCCCATGGTCTCCCCTGGGCCTTGAGGACAGAGTGGAATAGAAATTCCGCCTCATAAATACATTTGCAGAGTCTGAAGTGGAGTCTGGGCATTCTAATGCAATAAGATCCCCCACAATACTTCCTAGTATGTTCTGCTTTTCCTCAGCCCTCAAATGCACCACCACTGAGCAGAGAGAGCTTGGCCAGTAATGGAATGTCCCCCTTCTGCCAACTCGGGGCCCCCACAATGCGTTGTCAGCTGCTTTTAATTGTTTATCCCCAGGCCTTGTTTATGATCCGATAAAATCCATTGTGAAGCCGGTTCCCTCAGCTCCCTCACAAGGTTCCTTGGGGGGCTCAGCAGCATTTACAACGCTGTGAGCTCTTGAGCCTCTCGCAGGCCAATTACCAGCCCAATGTGTCGTCTGTAAAAGGGGATTTTTGTGATCAGAAGCCGGGCACATACAGAACACACCTTATCTGGAAGTCTGCAAATGACAGGTTAGACAAGGCAGATTTTCTCCTAAGATTGGCTCCACTTCTACCAAGGTTTGGTTTTGGATCCCACTCAGGGGAATAGGAAGAACACAGCATGACGGTCTGGAGCTTCCCTGCTAGACCTTAGGCAACCCTCTCACCCACACCTCTTTGGCCGGATCTACACTAGTCTTATAACGTTGCTAGTGTCCCTTTCTAACGTGGTTCTCTGTATCACGAGGCACACTAGCGTGACTTACGTTTAGCTGTAACGTTACTGCAGGGCACTTTGTTAAATCCTTTCGTTGTTCTCCCTCTGAGCGTAGCAGAGCTGCTGGGTTTGCTCCGCCCACTGCCTGCCTCATTCCTAGCCAGCAGTGCAGGGCAATAGTCATAAGCACACACACAAACCTCCTCCCAAAACATCTTAACACAGGTCCTAAGAAATAGCCTGAGTGCATAGGAGCCAGCCACTAAGCAGGATTGGGTCTGGTCAGGGTTTGGATGGGAGACCAAATTGAAAAGTTTTAGCAGCAGCCGCATTTAAGCCCCGCTGGTCATGAGTTTTGGACTGGGACCAAGAGACTCTTGTTAATTTTCCTGCACGGAGCTACAGCAGTCCTTTGAGCGCTCCTCAGCTCCTTTGCAAAGATGGGGAAAATGTTTTTTAAAAAATCATAAAAAATCAACCGATAACCCAATTTGATTCAAATTTTAAGGCAGGATGCATGGGGGCAGATTCTAAGGTGGAAAACTTCTGAGTCCTTTGCATGCAATTGTCAGTGATTGCACAGAATAATGCTGGTGTGATTTATCTGCTGTAGCAGATAAGATAGCAAATGGGTCGAAGGAAGGAGAACAGGAAGTGGGCGGAGCAAACCCAGCAGCTCTGAGAAAGGGAGAGGAAAATTACCGGTAGAACAAGGCAGATGAATCTGTAGCCGCGCTGGAACTAAGAAATAGAACCTGTAAGTACGACTCATTTACAGTGTTGGAGACCCAGGGTCACGTGACGCTGTGGTGTTAGAATAACACCAGTGTAGTTAAAATCTACCAGTGTAGATTCCCACTTTGTCTACACATCCTGCCTGCATTAAAAAGCAAAGGATGCATCTGTCCCAGTATCAGTTGCAGAGTGGTGAAGGTCAGCCCAAAAGCACAGAGCTTGGAGAGGCAAGCTACTTTTGGATCACAACCCCCAAAATCCCTGACCTGCCTACCCCTGGTACAGAGCCATTTAGGAGTGAATAAAACAGGGCTTTCTGCTCAAAGCTTATCTACTCCTCAAATTAAATAGACAGTAATGTAGAACAAGCCGCTCTATTTTCTCCTAGAATCCACACAACACAAGGGTACAACGCCAATGAGAAGCTACCTCACCAGGAGAGAAAGAAAGAATGCAGAGGCTTGCTTAGGACTTTGGAGACTCTCCCAGCCTCAGCTCGGACATGGACTGGCAAGGCTGTGCAAAACTCTTGCCCAGGGGAAGGGAACCTGTGGCCTTGCAGATGCTGTTGGACCCTGACTTCCATCTGCCCCTGCCAGCATAGCAAATGGTCAGGGGTGGTGGATGTTGTCCAACCATAGAATCATAGAATAGTAGAGTTGGAAGGGCCCTATAAGGCCATCGAGTCGAACCCCCTGCTGAATGCAGGAATCCACCTTAAAGCATCCCTGACAGATGGCTGTCCAGATACCTCTTGAATGCCTCTAGTGTGGGGGAGCCCATGATCTCCCTAGGTAATTGGTTCCATTGTCATACTGCTCTAACAGTCAGGAAGTTTTTCCTGATGTCCAGCCGGAATCTGGCTTCCTGTAACTTGAGCCCATTATTCCGTGTCCTGCACTCTGGGAGGATCGAGAAGAGATCCTGGCCCTCATCTGTGTGACAACCTTTCAAATATTTGAAGAGTGCTATCATGTCTCCCCTCAATCTTCTCTTCTCCAGGCTAAACATTCCCAGTTCTTTCAGTCTCTCCTCATAGGGCTTTGTTTCCAGACCCTTGATCATCCTTGTTGCCCTCCTCTGAACACGCTCCAGCTTGTCCGCACCAGATTTGGAGGGCCACAGGTTACCCAGCCCTGTTCTAGCCCATCTTCTAGGAAGCAGTAGTCAGCAGTAACTGCTTGGTAAAACCATAGGGGAAAGGCACAATACTGGTATGAATGGGGAATTCTTACACCTTAACAAGTGACAGATAGCATGGCAGATATGACCCCTGCTCTCCTCACTGGTTCCTCTTTGTTTTCTGCAAAGGGATTCTGGATATGGCTGGATACAACCTGCACACTCCTCTTCCTTCTGTACATGCACATATACGTGTGTGCACGTCTGTGGGCCTATTTTATTACATATTTTCTAATTAATGTCTGTTTCCAGAACAAACGCTCAGCTACTGCAGGCCTCCAAACAGCCCTGGGGCTGGATTGTTAACGAGGATTTTAATTTGTTAATTAAAAGCAGGATGCCTTCGTAGCAAGCTGCTGCACCACAGCCCACCTCCCTGAGGAGGCGCAATGGAAGGAAGGGAATCGAGATGCCTTCAGACAGTGCATCAAATTATGTCCAAACAAAAGAGCAGCCCAGCTAGGATAGATACAGCAAAGGAAGGGGTTGGTTAGTCCAGCACCAGCACTAGTCAGATGGGAGTTTTGGCCCACGTACTGAGCCTGCAGGAAGCACCAGGCAATCAGCCCTAGAGTATTTGTGATGGAGGGCAGGCTTTTAGCCTACTGTTTGGATCATACGGCGAAGGTAAGAATTCTCAGCAGATAGTGTGGCACTGTGATTACACCCTTATAGATGGGCTCTTAGAGCTGTTGTTATAGGGTGTTTGCAGATTATGATTGGTTGGTTCATTGGTTTGTAGAGTATTAGCCATGTGTAAGGAGATTTACAAAGTAGAAGAGGACAGGTGTTTCCTCCCCATTCTTACCTAAGCAGGCTTAGAATTCTACAAGGACGAAATGAGGAAGGGGAGCAAAATAGACGCTGAAGTCAACAGCTCTGGTACAACTATATGTTTATTTCTATTGCTCAGAAGTCCTATTCAGGCTTTCAGTTCAACATGTGAGGGCAAAACTGTATAGGGAGCATGGGGCTATCTGCCCCCCACCCTCAGCGTCCCGACTTGCATCAACCCCTGTTCACTCCTGATCTTCACATGTTTAGCACAAAGGTATAGGATTCGGCAGGGTCCCAGTTGTGGGGAGGCTTCCGAGAGCATTCATGCACATGCTTAGAATCTCCCTTCAGATCTTCATGCGTTTAAGTGGAAGGAGGCGGTGAAGGTCTTGGGGGCAAAGCCAGCACGTGCCCTTCCGGTGCCCTCATCTGTTCCGCTGAACCCCTGAATAGAGCTATACTTTGGCTTGGTTACAGTAATGTATGGGGGACTAAGGGGATGTACCAAAGAATTGTTCCTGTGGAAAAATGGAAGCTGCACCTCCCATTCTGCTAGGCTGTCAATAACCTTGTTCCTGAGTCAGTAGCTTAACAACTGCACACATCTGATGGACAGTAGACAGCTCCTTAAAATCTACTCATAGCATAAATTCAGACATCACATTTCGTTTTAGGACCAAATCAGATTAGGCCTGAACTACAGAAATATAACTAGTTTTAGGGAAAGGGTTCAACCAATTTCTACATCAAAACAGGTATCAATAGAATCCAAAGTCAACTGAGCTATCATAGCTCTGCACCGAAAACATTCCACTCAAAGGCAATTCAATTTTTCACTTCGAGTAAATTAAAGAAGATGAAAATATGGCTTTGTCAGAAAGCCACTTTAAAGATGTAATAAAAGCAGAAAGAGGGGAAGCATGAGTGGCACATCACTCCTTTCCCCTCAGTTCCTGGTTCAAAGGGAAGAGATATGTTTCACCCACAGGTCTCCAGCCACCAACTACAGAATCTGCCTGCACATTATTTCCATGTCATCTACCTTCTTTTAAAAGTCTTCACAGGGCACAATTCATTAAGACCCTTTATATTCTTTTTTGTAGCACTATGCCTCACTTCCTCACTCTCACTGGGATCAATGATCGGTTTGGACAAAGAAACCAAAGACACCCCGGAGTAGGGATGTATGAGAATTCTGCTTTGGAATGAAATTGATGGGTTTTCCCAGGTTGGTGCTGGCAGATTTTGTTTCATCACCACCACCCCTCCACTAGTGTCAGCTACCGTAAATTCATAGTGAGTCAATCCAATATGTCGATTGATTTTAATGGCAGTAGCAGTTTGGAGAAATGGGATTGCGTGTGCTTTCCAAGTCCCATGATTTGTGCAAATGGGATTGTGGTTTTTTTTAATAGGATCTCACTCTTTAAATTTGCACAAATGGGGTCATAATTATATATATTATATTATACCTATATTTATCAGGGGTCTTGTGCACGTCTGCCTGTCTGGCCCACTATGTTGCCTGTCAGTTTCATCCTCTCCATGCACTACTTCCTTTAGCCAAGCAGAACCATATTCTGTACTTGTCAATTTCATAAAAAAGAATATGCCTCTGTGGGGCTACATAGCAGACAGACTTGTGCAAATGCACACTTGAACCAAACCCCTTATTAATAACTCCATTTGTGCAAATTTAAAGACCCAATGGGAGATCTCATTTGCACAAAGCTCTGGACCTGAAAAATGGGTGGGGGGAATACAAACCCAGTTGCACAAATCTTGGGACCTGAAAAAAATGCATCTATTTAATGTGCACACAAAAAATACGAACATTTCTGGAACTAGAAGAAAAAATCCATTACATTTCACCCCCGCTTATCAGAACGGAAACACTGTGGAAACACTGCACAATTCTAATTCCAGACCCTACTCAAGATGTTCCAGTTACTTCAAATATCCTGGCTTTTGTAAAAAGCCACTTCACATTTCCTAAACATTTTCTGCCATTTTCATGGCTTTGCTGAAGAGTGACTTTGGACATGCAACAGAAGGAAGCATGAGTGACTCTCCTCACTTCCAGGTCCAAAGGGGAGGGGGATGCACATGTCCCCCATAGGGAAACTCCTATTACACAGGAGTAGGCAACCAAATGCTCTCCAGATATTTTGGACTACAGCTCCCATAAGCTCTGACCACGGGGTGTGCTGACTGGGGCTTATCGGACTTGTAGTCGAAAACATCTGAAAGGTACTAGATTGCCTATCCCTGCTCTGCATCTTGAGTGCCACTCCATATTCTTTTATACATGTGTGTGTGTGTAGATTTATAGATATCAATATAGATAGCTCTGCCCAGTCATTAGGCTTGGAAAAAGCATCTCACTGGCTACATAATCTCCCACATAAAGATGAGACCCAGAGCCGTGGAAAAGGAAGTCACTCACATTCACAACTTCTGTTGAATGTATGAAGAAGTAACTCTAAATGAACCCACTTGTGCGTTGCCCTCTGCTCTTACAGCACTTGCTACCTTGAAGCAGCGCCCTGAATCTGGTCATCATTAATGCCCACATCCTTCCAAATGATGTGCAAACCGTGCGACCGATACCAAGGTCACACAGAGTCTACAGCAAACCTGCAAATTAAGAACAGCAGCTGCCACAGGAGGAGGGCACGGAAACCCAGACATTGCTCATGTTCACATACATATCATGTTGCAACAAGAACCAGGTCCACAACGCAAGCGATAAGACCAGTTTAAAATGAATCAGGCAGCAATTCTTTTTGAGCACGTGGCAAGGGTTGCAACGACAGAGCCATCACTTATTTCTTAAAAATTCATTTGAGGGACAGAGTGTTTCGTAAGGAAAGTTCACAGCAGCCATTTTCTGGACTGGCTTTTGAGACTTGACAGGATCAAAAAGATGTCCTCTTCACAAAACAAATTACTACTTCTAAGCACCAGTTTGAGGACCGCCTCTCCCTTGGCTCTTCTCATCTCCTTTCACCAGCCTCCACACCCCACCCTCCTGCGTCAAGGGAAAGGGGCCTCTGTGGCAAACGTTTTCGCCCCAGGCACATTTTTCATCTGCATCTCTGGGCCTGGCCCCAAATCAATCTTCTCCATGGCTGCTGGAGCAGTCTTAATCCCAGCTGGCTAACAGAGTTCCATTCACTCAGTAGGCTGTTGACACAAGTTGAGAAAGAGCCACTGTGTGTATGAGCAGGGAAAGAAATAGAAGCATCCATTGAGGCAGCTCCTCGATCGCGTAACAAAATGCCAGCCTTGCTCTGCCCACCACATTGGAAAAGCCAATATTTCCCCTTTCAAAAAGCCCCCTAACACACAGCCCTTTTGTTCAGCTCCAACGGCCAAACTTGCGCCTCTGAGAGTAGAACAGTTTTTCCCGGCCAGCAGCTGTGAGAGAAATGGCTAAAAGATTTCCTCCTCAAAAAGTTTGGATGGGGGAAGGGTAATCATCCCACAAAGTCATCCCTCCCCCTCCTCCTCCTCCTTCTCCTCCTCCTCCTCCTCCTCCTCCTCTCCAAGCATTCTTATCCCAAATTATTCAATTTCTTGCCCAAAAATGCTTACCACATGCAGGGCTGCCAACTTTATGTTTCAAAAACAGATCTTTGAATGTATCTGGGATTTTTATCCTGGACATCTTTGAAGAAGCCCAGGGTGGGTGTACATGATTCCCATCTTTTATCTTTACAACAACCCTATGAGGTAGGTTAGGTTGAAAGACTGTGTGTGTGTGTGGGAGTCTCCTAATTTACAGGTCTTTATTTGATCTTTGAAAATCTGTTCAAATATGAGATTTTGGAGGGCAACTTCCATGTTTGATCCTGTTCATTTTGTACCATTTTCCTGTTGGCACAAAATGAACAGAGATCGCAATCGCAAACTGAAGGGAGATGAGCCGTGAGCTGACTTTCGGAGAATCTGTATGAACATGTACCTCACTTGTTCGCACAACCTTACCTGGACCACAGAATCGTTAGGCTAAGAAAGAAACTTCACAGATGCTCTATTTCCGTAGCAAGAGAAAGAACGAACAAGTACCAATCCTCAATGCACACATTTATTCAGCCTATTTATACCTAAACATTGTGTTTTAAGCATAGAAATTAAGAAGTTTCATTTGGTTCCAAATCCCAGCAAATTAGAAATGTGATTAAAAAACAACTCTCACTTTCAGTGTTTTCCTCCAATTTATATAAATACAAATATACTAACAGAATGCAAGGGCGCTGTTCAGAGCTCCTTCACTTGCTCAGTCAACCTCTACCAGAGCCACCCACATTCACAGATGTTTCCACTACCCACCTCATGCACACATGTGCATAAGTGCTCCCCCACACCTAATTCCTTTCATCACACCCTTCCAGAGGTTTGCCTCCTTCTGTAACGTTGCCCCTGCTCCTCCCATGAACTGTATTCCCTGAGGGCACACTGAAATCTGAGCCACAACACTCATTTAACAACTTTGGCAGCTACAACCCTGCAACAATGATTAAAGCATGACTCCTTTAAATGAAAAGACTGAGCTCTTTTGGTAATTTTAGAAATGAGCCCAGTTTATGTGATTTACAGATAGAGTTGAAAATTTATTCCCATTAAAGACTTCTTACATTTGATCCAGCCATTAGAAATCATTCACACCAATCTCAACTTGATTAAGTTCTACTCGCAGGACATTTTTAAAAAATAAATAAACCCCAGATGTAATTATTTATTAAGTTTGTAGCTTGGGTCTGATTAGTGTGCAATGACATCTGAACCATTCAAAATGTCAACGTTGTTTAATAGTACCCACCAATCAAACACCGCGCTCTGTATCGTGCAGTACTAACCACCCAATCACAATTGAGCAAAGGGAGAAGAAGGTAACCAATGAAGATATATCTGCTAGCAAGGAAGAAACAAATAGAAAAGATATGCTCAAAACAAAAATCGGCCGCTCCTTCGTAAGTTGGGCTGTCAAAATAAATGTAAAACACATTTTCAAGCAGAAATTTCAGAAAGCATGAAAAAAAGATGAACACGAGTTATTGCTCATTCCATGCCAATGTTGCCTGGTGAGAAAAAGAAGATTAAACATTACTTTACTCGCAGGGCTGCCTCTAAAACCAATGCTCCTCCAGCAAGACTGGTTCTGCAGTTAAGGTCTGGATCCTCATACTTTTAACTACCCATCAGGTAAAGAGAAGCTTTTCATGGCCTTTGCAGCCAAGACCAAAAGGGTCACTCGCCAGAGGAAAACAATGGCATGGGTGGATGCAGAGTGTGGTTCCACTCCCTCTTTGCTCTCCATGGGAAGTGGTGTGCCTTCTGCCTTTTTTTGGAAACAAACTACTGAGCACACGCCAGCTCTGAGCTGGACGATGGCTGCCTACCTTCTAGCATCCCCCATAGCTAGGTGTGCGTGAGAGATTCCCATGGGTACAGCAGGCTGTAGCCTGCTGCTTCATCTTCATTTGCTGCTTGTCAGCTTGTGTGGTCTTTTCTCAGCCCCCCCCCCCATGCTATGTGCTCCCTCCCAACTCCTGATGTGCCGCCGATGTTATAAATCCACGTTTTCAGCACAAACGCACTTGTCAGGCTACATCAGCGCACAAGGCTGACAGGGACTGGCCTGTTCCTCAGTATGGCCAGGTGTCCTTCCTAATCAATCAGTCCCAACACCAGCTAGGTGGAAGGCAAGCAAGAGGACAAAGCAGCGGGGGAGGGATGGCGGGCAGTTGCGGGGGGGGGGGGAGAAGGCAAAGTCACTTTGTCATTGCAATCGATGGAGAAAATGAGAGGTTAGGGGCTTGACTCTAGCACCCACAGGGAGTTACGAGCTACCAGGTCTTGCCCGACAGTGGCTTGGTGCACCTGACCTTTTCAGAAAACACACCTGCATGAAGTGGTTATGGATGGTGGAGAGGTACAGTCAATCCCAAATGCTGATCCCAGAAAAGACATGAATTGAAGGTGCTAATGTTTGTACTATTATTTGGTTATTCCTAATCCAGGAGACTAAAAAGCATATAAATTTGTTTAGATAACAGCTGCACTGTTATCAACAACATAATCTGAACAACCACTGCCTATCATGCACCAAGCCAAACAGAAAAGCCTTATGGAGGGTGGAGGAGAAGATGGAGCCCTGAAATCTACGTTACAACTGGTCTTTGGAGCAGGAATGACCAAAGACCGCACAGTATACTTAGGTCATGGCTAGACGAGGGGGTTGGAGGGCGACGATCTCATGATTTTATGAACATGAGTTTGTTGCCCAGATCTACATGCAGCATGCGACATCGCGGCCGCCATTTTTGGGTTTTAAGGAAAAGAACCGCATGAGCGCTCGAATGAACCGGTGAGTTTTTTTAAAAAAATAAACAAAACAACAAACAAACAAACAAACCTCCCCCTCCCCCCACCCCACCCCCGATTGGCACAGAGCTCCTGAGGAGCTCCATGCCCTGTGCCTGGTTCCCAGCTCCTCACACTTACTTGCGAGGAGCCTGGACATACCAGCAACGGCGGGCCACACGTTCCGCAGTCTCGGGATGACCCCAAGACTGCAGAAAAAGGGGGGGGAAAGGGCCTGATGATATCCTGGGCCAAGGGAGGGATCATCCCTCCCTGCTCCCGGGATTCCCTGTGTGTCATGTGGATGCACAGGGATGATCCCAGGGCTATCACCGGGATATCACAGGTCTAGCCATGGCCTTAGTCATTCATCCCAAGCTGGATACCATGAATCAAGCATCCCATTTGCCATATAAACATGAAAGCAACCATAATTATAGCAGGGTAATGCTATAGGCAAGACTGTTTAAATGTTGGGACTGCACGGCAACTCAAACCACTGGCTTATGCAGCCAAACACTCTGTTCTAAGAACAAAGGACTCCAGATCAGTAGTTAATGCAACTTTGATATACCAGTTTTGAATGTCATTACATGTTTCATTTTGTCTGGGATTTAGAAGGTGGGTGGGAATAGCCATGTGCTAATTTGGTTATTTGATGCCCTTTATCATGCCTACTCAAAGAGGCCCTGTTTCTATTTGGGACCCCCGGCAACTCTTCACAAAACAAACATTGCCTTGGGAACTCACAGTTTCACCCCCGGCGAAAAATAACACTTGCACCCACACTCTGTGGGAAGGTATAGAACCAGTTGCTGGACCTCTGCCAGCTGCTGGACCTTCACTCACTTTTGTAGAAGCAAGCAATAAGGTTGCTGTTCCTATGTTCACAGCTCCACAGGGTAGACATGTTTTACAGCGGATGCCTCCTTTCACCCACCCTACGGTCAAATGTGTCACAAGGAGAAAGAGAGAGAGAGAGAGAGAGCTTGAGCTTCATGGTTTGCTGCCCAGAGAGTGTGCATAAAACAGGCAGCATTTTTACAAGGAAGCAGAATTGCAAAGTTGGATTTAAAAATGTGCCTGGCTGATGCAAGGAGAAAGCCAGCTGCTGCACAAATATGGCAGTGCTCTCCCAGGAGCTCTCCTCACACCCAGAGTGTTGGAATTAATGAGCTCAGGTTAGGAAGAGGGGAGGGGGTGGGTTGGTTGGCCGGCCGGTTGGCCCGTTGATTGGTGCAATCCACGTGTGGGCTCTAACCTTGATCCTCTGTGCAGCTCTGTTTCAGGGAGTGTTTAGAATGCCCCAGAGCCGACGCTCTCGCTTGCTGAGCCAGGAGCTACACATTCGCAGCTCAGGTAAGCGGGTCGGTGGCCAACGCACCTGCCAGAGGAAGATGGTTTAAAAATAGCACCCTTTACCTGCTGTCACCTCAGATATGCAGTGAGCTAATAAGGCACCTTGGGGCAACCAGGGAAGGAGGGAGGAAAGGAAAGAATGGATCAGAGAGACTGATGTGTCATGAAATTTTAAAACAGGAGGAGGTTTCCTGCATGGCCTCAGGTGCAGCATACTCTGCTACCACATCTAAAAGCACATTGGAGAGCTAAGAGGGGTTTTTACTCAGGGCTGTAGGGTATATGTTGAGGTGCTCAATTCCTAAACCGCAGGGGAAGCAGAAATACAGAACCTCGGCTTCTTTTCCCCATTCCCACCCATGCTGCAGGGTTCGCCTCTTCTCTAGCTGTCTCAACCCAGCTGCAAAGAAGCAAAACCTTCCCCCACCTCCAGCAGGAGCCCAGATGGAATGCCTCCTCTCCCAAGCAAGATGTTAGGAACTGAAATGGTATCAATCCCACCACTGAATGCAGAAATGAGAGAAGTAATGGAACGAGAGTGGAAATATCTTTCTGCCTGACTCCAGCAGTAAATAATAGATACATAATTGCCACCGGGTTTCGGGGAAGGGTGTGGGAGGGTGGGGGATAATGGGAGGTAAGAGTCTAGTTCTAGTAGGTAGGAGTCTAGCGGGCTGAACTATGAGAAGGACTTGACACACTCCAAGGGGAGAGGGAGCGGCATTCGCTAAGTGGCCACATTCCCTAAGTCACAAACATAGCACCTAAGGAAGTAGGAAGTTGGCTTTCTCCCAGGCCTCTGTCTTACTGGAAGGAGGCTAGATTTAGCTGCCCCCTGCCTCAAATCAGCCCTTGCACAAGAGGCAGCACTGACGTCATCAAGGCTGTGAGAGGGCTTGACAACTGGGAGTCCGAGGCTGAATTCATCACACACACACCCTCCAACATCAGGCTCACCAACTGCTTCACTCCACCAACTGCTTCATGACCCACCACTCTCCCCATTCATAATGGGCAGTTGGGCCTACGGGAGAGAGAGGCAAGTGGTGGAAGGAAAGTATGCAAAGTATCCCAGGCATCTCTCTTTCTTTTGAGCAGTACACATCTGTCTTGTGGGCTTCTTTTGGCCTGGCTGATATTGTTTCCCATGCAAAGAAAACCTAAAATGAACACTTCAGGTTCATGCTGGAAATGGCATCAGTTGGGCCAAAAGAAACAAAAAGGAGCTCTACACACGTTTTCCAGCCCACCTGACTACACCATACCAGGTCAATGTTCACTTTGGAGTTCTCTGTAACAGCACAGAGGACTCTGGGGCACAATGTCCCTTTGCGTGTCCTGCCTCCTCTCACCTATCTCTTCCACAGCCCCACTGTCCCTTGAGTGTGGTGGCTTTGGAGGAAGGTGAGGAGAAGAAAGAAACTGGCTCCTCAGCCCACGGGGAGACTAAAGAAGTTTTAACAAAACCGGTGGCATTTCTTGGGCTTGGGGGCTTGGCATATTCCCTATGTGAGAGAGGCTTTCTTACGAGCAAGAACTGCCTGAGACATTTGGCAGCCTGAAGCAGCGCGCAAATGGCACCCTTCCACCCCACTAGAGCCAACACTTAAAGAAGGCCATGCTGCACCATTCAGGCAACAGTTCTTGCCTTCACCTCTCCACTCCACCTCCTCATGGTGAGGTGTGAAGGAGGTCGCTTCTCTCCCCTGCATGGCAGGGCCGGTCCTGCGTAAGAGGGTGTCAAAGATGCACTGAGAGTAGAAAGTACATGATCCCCTGCCACAACTTCCACACTAGGTTGTGACATATAGACAGCAACAAAAACATACAAGACACCTAAACGTATCTACAGAAAGGACTCTAACAAGCTGCCTACACACAAAAACTTTCTGCCACACAAAATATCCAAACCCTGAAACAGCTATACAAGAGAAACAGAAGCTCGGCTATGAACATTCTCATGCAAACTTGCCAAGCACCCTTTTGGAAAGGCTTTTTGCCAGCAGCTCTCAGTACCCTGTCCAGTCAAAAAGCACTCAAAACACCATCCCCCTGTGGGCCTTCATTAACCAGACTGGGGCCAGGGCGGAGCGGAGGATCAGGAATGAAGCAAAACATTGCTTTGACTACCAGCCTTGAACACCTTCTCCCTTAAACTTCTTAAGAGATTGTAAATCTTTCGGACTTGACAGGGATGCTTATGGCTCCTCAGTTTCTGGGTCACTATTAAGGTCTCTGTGACGCACTCTGTTAAGTGACTCAACATTAGTAATGCTTTAGCGGGTGTATATATACACCCACAAGGCGGGGGTGATGCAGCCATGTTGCTATTCCCCCCTCCCTCAGGAGCAGCTTCAAAGGAGCAATGGCTGACTGGCCACTGTGTGAACAGAATGCTGGACTGGGTGGACCCTTGGTCTGATCCAGCGTGGCTCTTCTTATGAGGGGAATGAACTGCACTCTAGGTTGCTGCTTGTAAGGCAAGAGGGGAGGTCAAGATGTGATCTAGGTGCACACCAATTCATGAGTTCTACAGAATGAGCAAAAAGGCAGCAGCTGCATTTCCAAGTGATTTAGCCAGTAGCTAGGTTTCTAAAAGACAGAGAGAGACCCTGGGCATGTCTACACCAGGGAGGTGGAGGGAGAGGATCTCGCAATGTGCTGATCGTGAGATCCTCCCCCTCAGTGACATCCCGGGAGGAAGAGGATGTCGCACACGCCATTTCTTAAATCTGAAATGAGAGCAGGAGTGCGCCAGCAAAAAAGTTTTTTTTTTAAAAAAAACAGCCTTTCTGCTCCCCCCATCCCACCCCCGATGGGCAAGGAGCTCCTGAAGAGCTCTGTGCCCAGTTCCTGGCTCCTCGTATTTACTCACAAGGAGCCGGGACAAACCAGGACAGCCACCTACACAAAAACAGGACAAAAGTGTAGGGCAATATCCCGGGGAAATGCAGGGATCTTCCTTGCCTGCTTCCAGGATACCCTGTGCGTCATGTGGAAACACAGGGATGATCCCAGGGCGATCCCTGGGCTATCCCATCATCTAGACATACCCCCTGAGGCTCCAGCCTGCTTTAAGAAATCATACAACTTTGCCCCCTACTTGCAGATATATGGAGGTAGATCCAGTTACTCAGTAGTAAAGGAAGCACATTCTGTATATTCTCAGCTGCACTGTTACTGACATGATTTGCATTCCAGGACTGAGCTACAGCTTAAATAAACCGTTCTGCCTAGTCCTCCATGCCTAAAAGAGGGCTTTCTCCCCAATCAAGAGGGGAGTTTGTAATGTGAAAAGTATTCACTGTTTTCGATTACCGATATATTCTCCCAACAATCCGAAGCCTCATGATACCTGGTAATTACCTTTAAAACCCTGACTCTGAGGTCATGGGACAAGGAGAGACTTTGAGCCTCAGCACTATTCCTCTTTTCCTTCTTTGTTTAACGTCTTGCTTAGTTGCAAAGAAAAACAGAGGTCAAACATGAACTATTCCAAAGCAGAGCAAATATGAATTAGGCTGGGAAGATGATACTAGGTTCCACTCATTTTAAAGTTATATGTAGCTGTGTATGTCTGCACATGTGTACGTGTGCGTCTATATTTTGCCTTTTTCACAACCTCAAATCATCTGACAAACCCTTCTAGTAAATCAGCTCTTCCCTTGCAGATCCCCGAGGCTCACATTCTGCAAGCGACTTACCTACTTTTTGACATGAAATGAGAGTTAACAGTGTTGTCATCTGAAATCAAGTTTTTTGGGCACTTGGGTTAATTAGCACTTCGCTGTGGATAAATTCATATAAATATATAGAATTATAAATGTCAAGCTCTTTGCAGACATTTATTATGAATGTGTGGAGAGGGGAGGGGAAATGGGACCATGCATTCATGACCTCCACATGCTCTTAATAAGGTGTGAAAAGAGCACACACACCCCTCAGTACAACAGTACACACATAGGACAGCTGTGTGATCAGAATTCCTCCTCTTTCAGGGGTCACAAATGCACAGACAGAGCTGTATGTATATATTGAGCAATACCGCAGTCTCCAGCATCCTAAAATATACATTTCGCTCTGTGTCCCATCCCTTAAGCCCCATGTCCCATCCCTTAAGCCCCATAAAAGCAGTCAGACAAGAGTGTTAGTAAATATGGTGGATAGAATGTAATGGACAAAATGAAGGACCAGAAAAAACTAGACTGGATGCACTGGTCACCTTAGATCAGTCACACTCAGGCTAACCTATATCTCAGAGTTGCTGTGATGATAAAATGGGATAACACTCATGAACATACTTGAGAGTCTTAGGCAGGACACACATGTGATAAATCAGGGGTAGGCAGTTTGTCCACTCTGGCAGAGCTTAAGGGGGTTACAGTCCAAAACATCCAGAGGAAACCAGGTTGCCTACTCCTGTGATAGCTATATAGGTGCTATGATTGACTCATTTGTACAAGCTTCCCCTCAGCCTGCTTAGGGATTCCAGATAAGACTAGCTCCATTTGCTGACAAATACCACTTTTAAAAAATGGCCCTTCTCACGACGGCTGTGAACTAGGGAAGCGAAGAGAAGAGGTTACCTGGATCAAGTTCCATTTTGCTTTTTAAAATGAAAGATGTTTTTACCAGGCAGACACCCTTATGAGCGAGACCTGTTCAAATCTGGAAGGTCGTCTTTTTGCTTCCACGTTGCTGTGCTTCCAATTTGTCCACCTGCTCTTCCTCATATTCCTGCCTGCTATGTCTGGCGTGGTTACAGGTCTAGTATACAATGCAGGATCACATATCAACACCAGAGAGAGGTATGTGGGTCAGACCCTTCCCTCAGTCTCTTCTGCCACAGAGGAGGTAAAAGTATAAATATCCAAAGCCCCATTTGGGAAAGAACCGGGCAAACCAAGATAATGCATTCTTGGCCTCCGTCTAAGAGGTGCCATTTATTTCTCTGGCCTTGGTTCTCTGTTTAAATAAATGCCTGCCCTGAGGGTAAGAAAAGGGTGACAGTCTGTGTGATGCTTGTTAAAGGTGATGGGGAATGTCAGGCGACTGAACGCTAACAGCCATAGTGGAGGAAAGGTCACGTCGACAGCAATAAGCTTCCCCAGGAATGACCACTGTGGCTGAGAATATGAGCAGCTTTTGATGTCCTTCACCTAACGCCACAATGATATATTGGCTGTTCCTGTCATTTCTAGGCTCCAAATCCTAACAATAGTTTTCATCCCACTGATATTCAAGGTTTGGCTAATGCCCCAAAGGTGAGAATGTAGCTTCTGATATACGGACTACTTCTTATCAAGCAGAAGTCCTGACCAGACTGAAGTCACCTTCTTTGTATTATGATTTATTTGGGTTTGAGAATCCTAGAATTATCTCGCTCAAGTCTGAAGTGGCTGCTTATAGCAGGAACTGTTGCTTATCCTGTGCCCTAGAGATTAAGCCAGAAGTGTCAGCCTTTAAATCCCTCTCCTCAAAACCCACCTCTTGCATGACACTTTTGGTTTAATCCTTCAGCCCTTATCTTCAGCTGAACTGAAACCTACACATACTGTATGTAACTGCACTTGCAGTTAGAACTTTCCCCCACTCTCACCGCCCCCCACCCCACAGCCCTATACCATCCAAAAATATGCCCCAGAGGGTTTCCCAGCCCTCCAGAGCAATTTTTGAGGGAGCATGGTGGGCTGCTGGAGTAGGAGGGCAGGTGGAATCACTTCTCTCTTGGATCCACTGATGGAAGCAGTTACATCAGTGGAATTACAACATTGCCTTCAACCCTTTAATTGCATCCATCCTTTTTACTCTTGAATCCTTTACTCTTGATCTCTTCCCTGGCTGTTACCTCTACCCTCTGCACACCCACACTGTCCAAATGTACACTGTAAGCTCCTGAGGAGCAAGGAACTGTTTTTGTTTTGTCTTATATCGCCCTTTCATTGCTGTGCCCATTGAAGGTTTTACTGATTTTATTGATGTTTTAACGTATCTGCCTTTAGGCTCCAATAGTTATCTTGTATTTTATAGAGCTATGCAAGGAATCCCCTCCCCCCCACCCCCACAACCCACTAGAGAATGATTTGGAGCTTTCGAAACAGTCCCGATCCTCCTCGGCCCACTTTGGACCAGTCCGACTTGCTTTGGATCTGGATCTGAAGCGAACTCCAGACATCCGAAGTGGGTTGGATGTTGTGGTTTCCATTGGACTTTCTGCCAACCCCCCCCCCCCCCACCTACCCAGCTTGTCCCCTGAACCTGGTAAGCCTCATGCCTGGCAGCTGCTCATCCTCCACGCAAGCTGAAATTTTTAAGAAAGATGGGGACTCTGTATTTACATAGATCTAATATTGTGCACAGTGGTGGCCATAAAGGTAAGTCTTGGCTCGCCATCATCTGGATCAGTCCAAACCATTTTGGATCTGGTCCGGACCCCTTCAGACCGATCCAGTCCTGATCTGGATTCTGACTTATTCAATCTGAATTGCCCTGCTTCGGTTCAGGATTTGGATTCAGAACTGAAGTGGCGCACAACCCTAGAACTTTAACACTATTAGCAACCTTGGAACACCATTTGGTGGAAAGGCAGGTTACAAATTAAAATAAATATATAAACTATAATGGTACAACACACAATTGTGTGTTGTGTGCATAGGACATGGATGTTTTTAATCAGTTTTTAACGTGTATTTTATATCATGTTTTTATACTGTTTGTTTTATACTCTGAATGGTTTTAGTTTTTGTGAGCCGCCCAGGGAGCTTCGGCTGTTGGGCGGTATAAAAATGCAATAAATAAATAAATAAATAAATAATAATGTTTGAAAAGACACTTTAGTATATTGTTTGAGAGATGGAGGCATATTGCCTTGATACAGAGCCTCCGGAAGGCCTGGCTCTTAGAGGCTTTGTGATCTCTGACAGGCTATTCACAGGCTATAGATAAGAGGACAGGATGGTGGTGCTTTTTGCATACTTGAATGGTTCCCTTATTTACTCAACTCTATAAAACATTTTGAGATTCATGGTCAGAAAGTCCAAGAGTCCATGTCCTTGCATTCTTCAGACTCTCAGATCATCCCCAAACCATCCCTAAAGCAGGGAATTCCCACCCCCTCCCTTCCACACACTTGTTGAAAGTTTGCACTGAAAATAGCCCAGTTGTCATTTTCACATTAGACTGTTTTATAGGCCAAAAAAACCCCATTTCTGCCTTACTGCCAAATTACAGAAAAATGTTGCTTCATGTTGAGAGAACCAGTTCTGACATGTAAATCACACAATTTTTTTCCGTCCCAGCCAACAAGAAGAAACGACTGATTCTGAGGGGCCTCTATCTCCTCTCCGTTTATTCTAACAGACTGTGCAATCCCTTATGTTTAAAACATAATAGAGTCGAACCTCCAGATTGCCTGGGGTTTCAGCATCAAAATATTCTGATGAACAGAAGGTCACACAAAAATGCAAGTGAAATGCATAGAGGGCAGCCTTGACATTTGTCAGTTACCTGGTTGTCAATGGTGAGTAGCCTTTGCCCTCAGGTTACCACACCTGGTAGGCCTGGGAACACATCATAGTTCCATGTGAGCAGCACATACAGCTCTTTGTTTCCTGTCTTAATGGACTAGTGCCTCTTAAAGTAGAATGGAGACTGGAAGAACTGCATATGCAACCCACATAGCAGGGCGACATATTTCCACATCAACTGAATGTGCAGCTCCCATCATCAGCCATAAGGAGTGATCACTAGATATGCCCTGACTGATACAAGGCAAGCGATGCTGGCTGGTTACCAGAGCAGGAAATGGGCAACCTTAATGCACAGGTTCATAGCAGGTGCAGGATTAAATAACATGGGTATTTCACATAAATGGAGTTTAGAGTGTCTAGACCACAGTTATCTGTCACACACAAATCTACCTCTTGGCCTACACACACACACACACAAAGAGATTGTGCCCACACATCACAATGCAGCACTTTGTATGAAGGAACAACAACCCACCTGCTTTTCAGTTCAAGATTAATTTGACTCCCTGCTTACCACTGGGATGTGAGATGTGTACAGGATTCTAAATGATAGCAGCTATAGATGAGGGGCAAAGTATAATTACACACAGATTGCAAGTCATGGAATATGATACCAAGGTGTTCAATTGCTTGATTTCTTAAGTATGAGGTGTCGGTAAATGCACTGCTACCTGTAAATGAGAACAAAGCTGTCAGTCTGGGAGTGAATAAGTGTAAAGTGTCAATTGTTAGCAATAATTTGCTTTTACCAAAGTGTTAGTCATCAATTGTCTGACTGCATCTTGTAGGTAGGGATGTGCGAATTGTGTGAAATCTGTTCTGTGGATTGTTAGGTGCTTTTCATTCTGTCATCTACCTATTGATGGAATCAGTTTGTTAAGTTTCTGAATTTGTGCAAATTCGCATTTGTGCAAATTCGCACATGTGAAAATGCACATAATCTCCCCAAATGTGCATTTCATGTTTTAGCCTATGGGGGAAATGAGTATTTTTGGCTGAATTTACTTTTCTATATTTGTCTACAGCAAACTTTGCACAAAATTTCCAGAGGTTAGAAAAATGTTCTGAATGTCCACAGAATTCGCCTGACCGGGGAAATCCAGTCTGCTGCATTATCCACAGGTCAGATTCATAAAAATCCAAGATCATTTGGCTTTGTTGCAAATGTCTCCGACATTCCTACTTGCAAGCTCAGTCCTCAACTTTACTGTCACCATTTCCCTATGTCTTAAAAGGGATAGCTTCTGATACTGTAAAGGAGGTATAAAGCTGAAATCCTATGCAGACTTATATGGGATTAAGGTCTTACATCTCAATAAACATGTTTAGGATTGCCATGGGACTAGGCTGTCCAAGAGAAGTAGCTGTTCTCATTTCACTCCTACCCATCTAGTAAAGGTTTTGCATGGCTGGGAAGCAGATAAGGTTTGCCCAGTTTTACATAGACTAAAAATACTCCCACATATTTTGACACAAGCAGATAAAGATATGTGGCTCTGCCACAATTTTTTTTTTACCGAGAATTACTAGTGAGGAGCTGCAAAACTTTTTCCAAGCTTACAGCACAGGAGGGCTTTCTCAGTCTTTAGACAGAACACAGTACAGTAGCTGTTCTCACAGTACAGTAATCAAAATTACCATAGTAAATGAAACAGCAAAACCTAATTCTTCAGCACACATATAAACAATATTGAATTGTGGTTTTAATTCGGGAAGGATCCCTGAGTATCTCATTTAGCCTCTTAAAGAACATCTGCAGAATTTCATTACATTATTCTTAAGATTATTGGGTTCTCAAATGTTTTTTCTGAAGTGATCCACAAATAGAAAGGGTCTTTGCTTGATATTACAACCTGATTATCTTGTCCCAATTCACGACAATGCCTATGTTTGGGTGTGTAAAAATATAGTCAGATTTTGTACCCAAAAGGTATTATGAAAGTTAGATAAATATGCATACATTTATTTAATTTGCATTATTTCAGAATGCAATACTTGAGTTATCATAGGATTTCTCCATGATTTGGAAAGAATGCAGTATAATAGGTACAAGAAAAGGTAGAAGGATGGACTGGAGAGGGCCTCATCTACACCATGCAGGGTATTGCACTATGAAAACAGTATGAAAGTGGTATATAAAAGGCAGGAGCTGCACCAAGCAGGATATAGCAGTATGAAAGAGGAATATGGTATGTGTCAATGGGCCCCAACAGTTGTCAGTGCACTTCAGTACCGCTATAAAGCAGTAGTGTGGCTCCAGCCTTTTATCTACTGCTTTCATACCGCTTTCATAGTGCAATATCCTGCTTGGTGTAGATGAGGCCCAGGAGTAATAGCCAAAGAGATTTACTGAGCATGGAAGACCGAGCCCCACTTACTACTGGCTTCAGCCATCATTACTTTCACATTTTCCAGCCTTTTTATTGTCACCCGAACAAAGGGATAGAAATTTGCTTTCAATTTCAGTACTTGGACTCATGGAATTTCATTAGCTTGCTAGAGAACAGTCTTCAACCAACTTCGTCCCTCGCTCTGAGAGGCAGAATTCTGCTAGGTAAGTGCCTTCATCTCAAATGCATGTAGTGACAATAAATTGTGCAGTCTATTTACTTGCCGTACACAAAGGCAATACTGCTTTTAAGCTGTTGAGTAACTTAGCAATTCCTATTTGCTTTGGAAATAATATCCATCACATTGCAGATATATCTCCTTTCTTCCCAACTATTCAATTTTCAGTATTTGGATTCTTCAAATATTGTTTCACTAGACTGCCAATGAGAAGTCTAATTCCTTCCTACTATTATCTCCTCCCCATACCCAAGCAGTGACTGTGCTGATTAACATTTTAGTCATTTATATATATACCATAAAAAGAGCAAGGGGAAATGAATTAATGATTTAGCTTCCTTACAATGCTCGTAGACACTAGAAGAAATTAAGAGGTGGCAGGCTTCACGCAAACAAAATACCATCACTTTTTTTGTACAGCACGATTGCACTTTGGAACCTGTTGCCATGGGATACTGTGAAAGTCAAATTTTATAACTGCATCAAAAGAAGAAGAAGAAGAGACTTTACGGGAGGCATAATAAGAGCTTTCAGCCTGGATTCTTGGGCAATGAAAGCCACATATGACAAGTCCCATATGTCACTCATGGGACTGCTGGATACTGTAAATGAACACAAGAAGATGGCTTATCCGATAATTCGGCCTTGCTAAAACTGGTGCCCTGCAGATGCATTGGACAACTCCCATCATCCTCGAGCAGGGATGATGGGAGTTGCAGTCCAACAGATCTGGACGGTGCCAGGTTCAGGAAGGCTGGTGTATAACTCCTTTGTGGGTTTTTCTATAAGTCTGATTGAAACTTCCCTTGAGCTAATGCTAAGTTTTAAACAGGTGAATCAGCCTTGGTATCAACCATTGTAAGCAATACCACATTAGGCCAGATTTGCTGGGTGTCTAACATACTTTCCCAAGGACTCCTGAATTTGTGTCTTCAGTATTAGCTATAAATATATTTTAACTGAACTGTATGCGTTAGTCACCACTATGGAGTGTATTGTAATAGGCTGTTGGAATAGGAATTAGGTCAGGACATGTCTACACTGTGGTTGGGGCTTGAGTACAGATTCATGCTCCTAATGATAGCAACCAAAGGCATTGTGAAGCTATTTCATCTTTCTCCCCTTAACACATTTTTTTTTGTGTGGTAAGAAAAAAGATGGAAGTGGAAGGAAAATATGGGAGGATTACAAATGGAAGATGGCAGTGTCTGGACCCCCCTAAAACTATACAAATGAGGCAGAGTAATCACACAATGAAAGCCTCATTTGGAAGCACCCTAGGAAAATGATATTTCCCAGGAACTGGTGCTTTCATAGCAGCACTTGAAGTGACAGAGAGGGATAAACACACACACACACACAGCGCTGCCAAAGTAGCAGCCTCTGTCACCACCGCAGATACCACCTGTGGCCAGGTGTCCTCTTTTTACAGAGAACAGTCCTTTACTTAAAAGGCTGTCAGAGGACTGTCCTCTATTCTGAAGGTGTCTTCCATTTGAAGGGCTGTACAGTCCAACTCCAATTTAATGATCAAAAACTATCAGAAGGAAGAACCAGGCCTTGAAGTTGCCCACCAACAATTAGCACCTGGATAGCAGGCTGAGCCGGTTGAGCACACAGGTCGATGCATTTCTATTTAAATACTAATTATTATTTCTATATTTGCATCTATACATATAAATTAGCATATGCAAATATATGCAAATCAGGGTCCTCTTTTATTGATGCATGCCCTCTTTTATGGTAATTCACACATGGCCATCCTAGTAGCATCCAAAGGAGTTTTGTGCCTTGGAGAGGGCATTCAGACCCTTTCATACTCTTCCAGAGCATGCTGCAAAATGAATGGGGCTTGGAATTAATGGGGTAAAAGGTCTGATTGTTTTGCCAAAAAGCTGAGCTAAACAAACCAAGCTACTTAAAAAGAACTGGGAAGGTAGAGGTTTGCCTATCACTAATGTTCCCCAGTTCAGGGTCCCTGCGAGGGAAATGGAGCTAGGGGCTTAAAGCCAGAACAACATGCAGGAAATTGGAAGTTTATTTATTTATTTATTTATTTATTACATTTTTATACCGCCCAATAGCCGAAGCTCTCTGGGCGGTTCACAAAAATTAAAACCATCAAAAAACAACCAACAAGTTAAAAATACAAATACAAAATACAATATAAAAAGCACAACCAGGATAAAACCACGCAGCAAAATTGATATAAGGTTAAAATACAGAGTTAAAACAGTATAATTTAAATTTAAGTTAAAATTAAGTGTTAAAATACTGAGTGAATAAAAAGGTCTTCAGCTGGCGACGAAAGGAGTACAGTGTAGGCGCCAGGCGGACCTCTCTGGGGAGCTCATTCCACAACCGGGGTGCCACAACGGAGAAAGCCCTCCTCCTAGTAGCCACCTGCCTCACCTGCCTCACCTGAATAGTTCTTCTCTATTGAGTGGGCTCTTTGTATTTATACCTGAAGTGGCCAATCCAGAGAATTCAGATTGTTTTTCAATCATAAGGGTCAATGGTACTTATCTTCTCTGCCCAAAGAGGGTTCTGGAATCTGAGCTTCCACACCCTGAAACTCAGATAGCTTATTTGAGTCACAGCATGAGACTTATGGTTCAAGCCCTTTATCCCCTGTGCCCCATGACAAACTGGTTCTTGGACAATGTCAACTGTTAAAAAGTTGATGGATGATTTCCCATCCATCTAGTTTTACACTGCAATTCCAACCAAAAGGGTGAGTGTCTCCAATGTGGCAGGTCCCTTCCCCCCATCTTTTAAACGCAGAGAATGGGTAATGAGCTCCAGATTCAATTCTGACAGCATCCATATCACTAATCTTTCACCATTTAATTTCAAGTGCAGTTTGGTATGGAATTTTCTGTCCGTCGGTCGGTCTCTTAAATAGAGCAGATCCAAAGGGGACTGGCATCATCTCCTGTCCATATCTTGTGAAGCATCCCATAACAGGCAAACGTGGGGAGACAGGTCTCCTTGTATTAGGACAAAGGGCTCAGACTGAATTTTCTGCCCCATTATTCTCAGCCTGCCCGTCTGTGTTGACATAATATATATTCTCTGGCAAGGGTGCTAAAATAATTACCCACCAGCCACTGCTTTGGAATCTCCCAACAGCTAAGTTCTGAATTAAACATGCTTCCTCCTAATGAGTTGATTTTATTAGTTTGTGAACACATCGAGAACTCATTATCAAAATAAACATCAATCCACTTAGCCCGCTGCAGCTCCCCACACACACTGGCAGACACAGATACCAACAGCATCACAGCTGCAAAGTGAGTCAAGCGTGACTCGGCAGGAGGAGACAAATACAGCCCCCACCCACCCACCCTGCTTCTTCCCTCCGTATTTTAGCTGCAGGCCAAACCTGTTGCTAAAGTAACCAAGGCCTGAAGGAGCAGCAAGGTAGGCTCCACCCCTCTCTTCTTCACAGAAACAGACTGCTTGTTGAAGCCAAATCTAAAGACAATGGCAGCCACAGGGGAAAAGCCTTATTCATGGAATCAACTGCTCAGGGCTATCAGGGAATCCCAGCCTGCAGATACATTCCCCACCCCAAAGGGCTCTCCCAACTTTACTGGTCACTAATGCAGCTCAATCCACCATTTTGGCCAGGACAAGAAAATGGGTCAAGAATGTCTGCAAGCGTTCTCAGTAGTGTGACCGGATCCCTCAGGACAAGTCCAGAAATAGGGGGTAATCCGGCATCTGGGGGAAAATGTAATAATTAATTTAAAAGGCTGGGAGTTCTGATCTCCCCCACGCTGCTCCGCAATTGCGGAGGCCAAGAAAACAGCCAGAGCGGTGCGGGGGAGGACCTTGGAAGATGCATTTCCATCGCCCTTCCCTCCGAGTGTCTTGTCCTTGCTCCTTCCTTGCTTATTCTGCCTGTTCACCTGGGCCAGATCTACACTAAGCCGCCGCATCTCAGGCCCGGGGAAACTTCCTGCTGCGCAGTGGCCGGGGGCGGGGGGCAGGGAACGCGGGCCAGAGGCGGCTGCGCAGAGCTTGACTGTGGGGAAAATGAGGTGAGTCAGCCAAGCGTCTGCGGCTGCCCCTACCTTCTTTCTCCTGCTCCTCTTCCTGCTCGCTCCTCCTTGTGCGCACAAGTCTAGCAGGTGGTACGGCGCCTCCTTTCCTGCTGCTGAGGGAGGAGGAAGGGGGCTGTGGGCAGGCAGGCATGGAAGGAGCGTGCTCTACCTGGCCACCGGGCAGGTGCAAGCAGCGCTGCCTGCCCACCAGAGGGGAATCGCTGAGCTGACACACCGCACGGTGCGCATGCGTCTCTGTGTGTGTCTAACCCTACTCAGAAGTAAGCAGGACAAGACTTCTGAATGTCTGAATTACTCTGCAACACTTTTAAAGAGCATCCCAAATTCAAAGTCTCTCCATGTCTACTCACAAGTAAGCAGGCCTCTGGTCTGTAAAATGCATATCTTAATTCTGTGCAGCAGCTCTCTTGCCTGCAAAAGGCACTGCTCAAAATCTTTGCAATTATCACATTCTTTGCAGGATATTTAAAGGTTAAATGCTTTTAAATATCCTCTCATCCCCAATCAGTGATTAGAGTTAACAGCAAAAGGAGCTTGCACAGGGATGAAAAGCCCCAGGGGCTGCATCCAGCCTGTGGGCTGGAGGTTCTCCATTCATTTTCTATGGGGACAGGCCCTGCCATTGTCTAATCCAGTGTGGCATAGTGGTTTGAGTGTTGGATTGGGACTTGCCAGATCTGGGTTCTAGTCCCCACTTGGCCATGCAGCTCATTAGATGACTTTGGGCCTAGTCTCAGATTCTCAGCCTGACCTACCTTACAGGGTTGTTTTTGTGAGGATAAAATGGAGAGGAGGAAGATTATATATGCTACTTCGGGTTCCTTGGTGGAAAAAAGGCAGGATATAAATGCAATAATAATAAATAGTCATAAGTGGCAAGAAAGTAGGGCTTTGAGGTTGGTCTTTCCTCTCTTCTCTCCATCCTCCCTAAATTGTGCATGTTTATCTGTGGAAAGTGGTTACTAGATGATGATGATGATCATTTAGTCAAACTATTTTAGCAACACAACAGCCCTTTAAGGTAGGCCAATTGCACTAAGAGGTTTTATTCTGTTTTTAAGGAATATCTAAAGCTGGGCATATTGGGGTGGGCACACCTTCTTGAGGGTGGCCATATTGTCATGTGACCAAGACCACACACCCTTGGGGGCCGGTCATGTCAAGATGGTCCCACCTTGGGGACTGGGCATGTTGAGGTGGACATGCCTCTTTGAGGGTGGCCATATTGTCCTCCTTTTTGGTTTCCAAAGTATGGTCACCCTATTTCTTAGGCACATTTGTGTGACTGTAAGGTGGTGGGGGAAGGAGGGAAATGAATTCTGGAAGAAGAAAGAAATGGTATGGGATGGGTGGTGTTTTATTTTCATTTTTTTATTTCATGTACAACAGAGGTTCATAACTGGACCTTAGTGATCAGGGAAGCACATATGGCACTATGAGCTGTCACACATATCTCAAACTTGGCCAAATTTTTTTTTTGGGGGGGGGGGGTTGTTTAATAAAAAGACCTACACCAGCTCTGCACCTGTTCTTTGCATCCTTTATATCCTGCCTGCAGACTGGCTCCCTGGGTACAACTCTTGGCTTGCTTTCTGTTATTACCTTTGTCTGCTTACTTTAACATACATGATTTTGTTGAAACCACAGTTACAGTTTCTTGGCATCTAAATTTCTGACTCTCTTCCTTTGGGCTCTCTCCAGTCATTCAAACAGGGAATGCCCTCTTTGGGGCACATAACATGATTCCAAGAGCAATTTGCCTGTCACCCATGAGTTGAAGAGAACTAGAATGCACTCGTAACTTCAATGCAAGAGTAATGGGCCAGTTCCTACCACACACTGTGGCTTACAAGTATTCAATATATGTGATCCCTACCTGCAAACATGAGAACTTGGTAATAAACATTTATTCCTCTTTTTCTTTGGACTTTCCAGCTAGTTCTAAGAAATACTTGGCTCTCCAGCCTAAAATGTGAGGGCATCTATATCCATACAGGTTTGACTTTCCACTTTGCCAATACCTACATCATGTAAAATGGTAGCCTTAGGAAGAATCACCATGATTAGGCTGCTAGCTGCTCTACCTTACAATGAAAGATAATACAGAGTTGCCAGCAACTGGGAGAAGTGAGGACAGCAGTCTGCAATGTTAGAATCAAACCCCCAGAAGAGAATTGTGGAAGTCTCATAGAAGTGGTGGACTAGATGGACCCTTGGTCTGATCCAGCATGGCACTTCTTATGTTCTTAAGTGTCATAGGACTCATCTACGCCAAGCGGGATATTCCACTATGAAAGCGGTATATAAAAGACAGGAGCCACACTACTGCTTTATAGCGGTATTGAAGTGCACTGACAACTGTTGGAGCCCATGACGCACATCATATACCGCTTTCATACCACTTTCATAGTGTTATATCCTGCTTGGTGTACAGTTGTCAGTGCACTTCAGTAACACTATAAAGCAGTAGTTTAGATCCTTCAGTGCACTTCAACACTGCTATAAAGCAGTAGTGTGCCTCCTGGCTTTTATATACCACTTTCATAGTGGAATATCCTGCTTGGTGTAGATGAGCCCTTAAGCTGGGTTTGTTGAAAACCATGGGATTTGCTTCAAAAACCAAGAACCATATGTTGCCTGTTAGTTTGGGAAACGGTATTTGTTGTTGTTGAATGTGAATAATTGTGGGGTGGCATGGGGAATTCCTTTCCGGTGACTGGTGTCATGGAACAGGAGGGGCGGGGGGAAAGGTTTCTCACAAGTGCAGCAAAATGTGCTTCCTCCCCTCCCTAGCTGGGCACATTTGACTCTCTCCTGGCAGCATTAAGCATGAAACCACTGGGAGAGCAGATACAATGTAATGCACTGCTGTCTATTCTTTCTTTCAACAGGATGGGCTAATCTCACTTCATCCCCTTTCACGGTTGTCAGCTGTTTTCAGGCATTCGGGCAGCGACGAGATAGGGAGGGCCCAAGTGAAATTGGATCTATTGTTTCTCATGCCCAGTGAGCATCCTGCCATGTCGGGGGCTATTCATCAATGCCAGCAGGGAATGGTCCTTTCTTACATTGTACTCTCCTGCCCTCCGCCTCTTCCTGGTGGCATCCTTCCTGCATGGTCTGGAAGCCAAAGTCCTGCCAAACCCAGCTGGAAGAGACACCTTGAGATACTATGAAAGCACAGCAGGCTGACTAACAAATCATGGAAGAGCAGAACAGATCTTGAAAGTCACCTAACCTTTCCCCCTACATTAAGAAAGAACAGGGCAGTACTTCCATACCGCACGCCTGAAACAATAAGCCTATGTCATCCCTTATTGAATAATGCCACAAGTTCAAGAACTAAAACAAACAAGGAACACATTTAGTAAAGCATGCCCAGAGAGATCAATCAAATAAGCCATGCTAAGAGAAAGCCAAGCAGAAACTCCAGATCACCATATATGGAAGAGGGAAAAAATGCTTCCCATCTAGAATATTAGAATCTGGGGTCAATCCCATGAAACTGGTGGAAGATTCAGGACACATAAATGGAAGTACTTATTCGCACAGCACATAGTTTAACTATGGAATTCACTTCCACAAGATGCAGTAATGGCCACCAATTTTGATGGCTTTAAAATAGGATTGGACAAATTCCTAGATAAGGATCTCAATAGACCCGATGCCTTGATACCTCCAGTATCAGAGGCAGTATGCTTATGTGCCCTAGTTGCTGCAGAACATGGGCAAGAGGGTGCTGTTGCACTCATGCCTTACTTGTGGGCTTCCCACAGGCTCCTGGTTGCCCACTGTGTGAACAGAATGTAGGACTAGATAGACCCTTGCTCTGATGCAGAAGGGCTCTAATGTTCTTATCCCTTCCTGATATGGCAAAATCACCAACGATAATCCTATCCACTGAGCCTTTACAAGATATTTTGTTCTTATCTCTATAGCTCAAGTTCTTCTCCAGTAACCCATAAGCTAGACTTCTCCAACCTGGTGGCCTAGGTTCGAGAAGTTGGATTATGTTGGACTGCAGCACCCATTATTCTCAGCCAGCATAGCCAATGGAGGGCACCAGGATGGGAAAGGCTGCCATATGCAATAGTTGTGGAAATGGCAGTTGCTGAGATGAACAGTAAGAGCAGGTTGTGGTGGTGAAGCTTTTTGAGAGACCTCACATATTCTTTTGAGCTCTTAGTTATGTTAATAACTCAGAAGCAGTGACAATCTCTCCTGCCAATTAAGAGCGCCTTCCAGACCAGTGTGACAGAAGTGAATGATCCCATCTGTCCTCTGAAGAAGTTACAAACAAATCTATTGATTTGGCTCCAAGGATGCCAAGACGCTCAACACAGAAATGCTCCCCTTCCATAAAACTTCACTGCCCTAGTACAGAGCCTTGGTCCAACTAAGGAACAGCAAGTTTACCAAGTCCTACTCAAAACTCTAGAGAAGAAATACCTGATTGCTACACAAAAGACACCCCACAGCTTCCACTGAATAGACCAAATCACAGCTTCATAAGGCATTCCATTTGTAAAATTCTGAACTCCAAAATATCCTTTTTTTTTCTCCACCAAGTGAAACATTCACAGTTCAAAATGAATCTCATGTCAGCATATAAGTTCTAGACAGATTGCACAAAGGAGTAAATGAATGTCTCAAGCTTTTGTCCTCTAGGATGTCAGCCTGGATGCTTATAATAGTCTTTTCTCGCCTTAAAAGTTCATGATTAATGGATAAGTTGCTAGGGAAAGGGTTAGTTCTCTACATGGGCCAAACAATTGATTTTTATGCATCAGTGAGGCATATATTCCTGGAAGGAAGATGTTGAATAAATGTAACAATAAAAGAGCTAGTCAATGGGCAGCACTTAAGCAAAATTAAGTCCATTTTTTTTCTTGCTTGATTGTTGATTTATCAATTCTCTCTTTAGAACTATGTTGACTGACAAACCCAAATCAAAATCAGCACCTTTGGGGGTTGGTAAAACCACACACAAGATGGATTTCTGCAGCAAAGGCAGCAAAGTGATAGGCTTGGACTTGCTTGTTCTTTAATCTCTGGCAGGTGTTGGCACACAGAAACCTGGAACGAAGAACTTTCCATACCATGGGCAGAAATTATTACTGCATAATGGCCTTAGCAGGCCTAGGAAGCAGTAGAACTGCTCCAACTTTTATGGTACCTTCATGGATTGCCCAGGTCCTGTTGGCTGAGGGTCTCAAACTCTTTCAAGTATCAGTTCAGCCTTTCATTCAGTAAGGAGGGCTTTAGCAGCATAGATAAGGATGTAACTTTCCCTGAGCCTATGCTGGTGTATCTTTGAACATCAGTAGAGGGGCTTCCAAGGCCAGAGAAAAGGCAGGGGAGAAGATGGCCCAAGGGAGAAGATGGCACCATCTTACCACCACCCCATCTGCTTGAATGCATTTCACAGGTACAAGAAGGGCAGCACCAAAAATGTAACTTGTCTCCATATTTTTACAATGATTATCAAGACCTTGGTTTCATTCAAAGCTACAGTTTTCTAGCATTATTATCCTACAGTAGTTACAATCGTTTCAGACAACTGGAGGAGAAGGCTATCAAAGGATAATAGCCTTGATGGCTATGTGCTACCTCCAGTATCAGAGGCAGTAAGCCTACATACACCAGTTTGCTGGGGAACATGAGTGGGAGGGTGCTATTGCACCATGTCCTGCTTGTGGTTCCCTGGAAAATTGAAAACAATATTGCAAGTTTAACTTCTTAATGGATGCAGGTAAAGACATATGAAGAGTCCTGCTGGATCAGACAATAGGCCTATCTAGTCCACCATTCTGTTTGCACAGTGGCCAACCTGATGCCCATGGGAAGTCCAGAACAGAGCCAGTCTTGCCATGATGTATGGTGAGGCAGCCACTCCAGGCAGCAGAAACAGGGGGGTACAAAGCAGTTGCAAGGTGTTGGATACAGACCTATGCATGCCATGCAGCCTGCCATGCACCTCCTTGGTGCCCTCTTGTTACTGGGGTTGACATAAGAGTCAACTACTAGTCCAGTTGCCCTGTGTATGTGGGATAGGTGGCGGTGGGTGGAGGGTGTCAACTTGTCCTTTGCCTGAGGCTGCAAAATGTCTTGAGCTGGCCCACGTGGAGGGCATGAGTGCAAAAGGTCCCTCGCACTTGTATTCCCCAGCAGCTGATATTAGGAGACATACTGCCTCTGATACTGGAGTTAATATATAGCCATGACTTAGTAGCCATTCCAGCCTTCTCTTCCATGAGAGTCTGAGTGATGAGCTAATGGTAGGGTGACCATATGAAAAGGAGGGCAGGGCTACTGCTGCTTTAACAGTTGTGATGAAGAGGGAATTTCACCAGGTGCTGCACGCACACAAATGACACCTGCTGAAATTCCCTTTTCTATACAACTGTTAAAGATACAGGAGCCCTGTCTTCCTTTCCATATAGTGGCCATCCAAGTAAGGAAGCTCACAACTAACGCACAAAACAAATCCCCTTCATTTGCCTACAAAAGCCATTAATATTCCTTGGCTTTGAGAACAGGGATTCCTCATAGGTTATATACAGTTGAGAACTTTGAGGCTGTATTTCATTAGTTTTTAGTTTTTTTTTAGTTTTGATAAATGTATCGCTGGAGTTAAGTTGTATAAACAGATTTTTAGACATACAGGGACATGTTAAAATTGTATAACATAAATTGTATATATTGTTCTATGTATTTCCTAAAGAAGGACAAACGTGATTCAAAATGCATTGGAAGTGTTTGTTTTTGTGGAATAAAACAAATCTTTTGCTCCCCCCACCCCTGTTGCTTTTTGGTACAATAAAAATCAACCCCAGTGCTTTCTCATCCAGCATGAGATTAATTTTTAAAAATAAATAAATAGAAAATAAAAATATCCCCCTGCTGACCACCATTTCGAGAAAGTTTACCTGATTTATTTTAAATTACCTTGAAGGATTGCTGGAAATGAAAAAAAGAAGAAGCTTTGAGAATCTGTGTGATTGTCCCCACCCCACCCCCAATCACTCCCCACCTACTCACTTTGTGGGGAGAGGATATAATAATTGGGGTTACTGAGCATGTAACACAGTGAACAAATGTAGCATTTCTGATCATGTGGGAAGGGCCTTTCTTGCCTGTCCTTCTCACCACAGGACTTCCATTTGCCAAACCAGAGAAGAGGAAACAGACTAAGAGCTTTGCAAGTGCTTCAATTAGCCACTGCTAAATTTAGAGAGCATTGCAGAGAATACAATGCCCTGGTCTTTTTAAACTGCTTCTCGCTCCCTTTCCATGAGCTAATCATCCCATGGAAATGCCCTCTCATTAGAAGGAAAACTTGCACACACACACACAGGCGCAGAAAAAGTGATCAATTAAAAGGCTCTAAAAATAACCCTGCACTTCATCAACTCATTATGAGTCATGAATAAAGTAATACGGCTGGATAACTCGTCTGCAGGAAGCTGCCCTCTCCGTCCTCAAGCCTTCAGCCAAGCTGGGAGGAAAAGCTTATGCCAGCAGAGGAGCAGTTGTGCGCAATATAATACGTAGCAAACTAATGCAGGCCAGGCAGATTCCATCACCGCCTGTATTCTCCCATTCAAGTTCCGATTCTGTGCCTGCCTTATTGACAGTAATGCAGTATCCCTGAAGGCTCACTTTACACTCGCTGTTGCACAACAATGGCTTGCTGGGATAGAGAGTGGTGTGCAGGGGGAGTGAGGGAAGCGAAGTCCCTGGAGGGCATTTTGAGATTCACCTGAATAGATAGATGCTGTCCTATCTTTCTTACACTGCCTGGCATGATTTGGGCATGATTCCACCCTTGCGACTTCATTATTAAGTCCAACCAGCTTCCTTTCCTTTTGTCCTGTCCATATGAGGCTGCAAGCAGTTTGGCCAGGAGCCACGTCTTTTATAAGGATGTAAGAACTATCTTGCAGGATCAAACTAAAAGTCCACCAGGCTCATTACCTCTCTAAGGGGCTAATTAAGCCCCGTGGTGGCTGTGAATTGGTGCTGTGTCAGTTACATGATGCAACTGCCATGTAACTGACACTACGGGGCAAATAGACAATACACCTTACAAAGAAATAGGAAGAAACTGGAAAAGTGCTTTGCGTAAAAGTGATGTTCTAGCATATTTGGCAAAAATAGGGTTTGCTTATTTACTTACTGTCCTTCTACCTCATCCTTCCCACAAAGAGCTCAGGATGGTTTGTCCTTTCGTCTTTATCCTCACAACAACCTTGTCAAAGAGAGAGACTTGTCCAAGATCACCATAAACTTGGCTGAACAGGGATTTGAATCTGGGTGGGAATCTACACTGGTGTTATTCTAACGTTTTGAATGGGTTACTGTGACGCACAGCGTCACGTGACCCTGGGTCTCCAATGTTGTAAATGAGTCTTACAGGTTCTATTTCTTAATTCCAGCGTGGCTACAGATTCATGTGCCTCGTTCTACCGGTAATTTTCCTCTCCCAACCCAGAGCTGCTGGGTTTGCTCCGCCCACTTCCTGTTCTTCCTTCCTTCGCCCGGTTTGCTATCTTATCTGCTACAGCAGATAAATCACACTAGCGTTATACTGTGTAATCACTGACAATAGCATGCAAAGGACTCAGAAGTTTTCCACCTTAGAATCTGCTTTTATTGTGAAGTACTCCCATGCATCCTGCCTTAAAATTTGAATCAAATTGGGTCATCGGTTGATTTTTTATGATTTTTTTTTTAACATTTCCCCCCTCTTTGCAAAGGAGCTGAGGAGTGCTCAAAGGATCGCTGTAGCTCCGTGCAGGAAAATTAACAAGGGTCCCTTGGTCCCAGTCCAAAACTCATTACCAGTGGGGCTTAAATGCGGCTGCTGCTAAAACTTTTCAATTTGGTCTACCATCCAAACCCTGACCAGACCCAACCCTGCTTAGCTTCAGCAAAGTGGCTGGCTCCTATGCACTCAGACTATTCCCAAGGACCTGCATTAAGATGTTTTGGGAGGGGGTTTGTGTGTGTGCTTATGAATATTGCCCTGCACTGCTGGCTAGGAATGAGGCAGGCAGTGGGTGGAGCAAACTCAGCAACTCTGCTACGCTCAGAGGGAGGGAGAACAACGAAAGGATTTAACAATGTGCCCTGCAGTAACGTTACAGCTAAACGTAAATAACGCTAGTGTGCCCCGTGATACAGAGAACCGATACAGAGAACCACGTTAGAAAAGGACACTAGCAACGTTATAAGACTAGTGTAGATCCGGCCCAAGTCTCCTCAATCCTAATCTGACACTGTAATGCAGCTCTGCCCAACCTGGCATCTGCCAGATGTGTTGGACTACAACCTCCAGCATGGCTGGCTGAGGATGCTGGGAGTTGTAGTCCAGCAAATCTGCAGGGTACCAGGTTGGGGAGAGCTGCTTTGGCCTAATATATCTTAAATGTCTAAAGACCTTGCATCGATTCCTAGACACTTGCAATGCACAGGTCTGAATGCTGTAGTCCTGATCTCCAGCCTCCTCTCTCTTGGCTATAGCATATGGCAATTAGATACCGACAATTTAGGCAGCTCTGACACCTGATTAGCCATCTGTAAAGTAAAGGCCTGGCAGACAGTCACTTGACATTGAACTGTACTAGGGCTAAATCTTTCCATGGAAGAGCTAGGCACCTTCGCCTCAGGCTTAGCCAAGTATGGTTCGAGGTTGCAAGTGTACATGCCTGCTGCAACCTCGGAGGCCAGTAAGTCAGTTTGCATAGAAACTGAAGCAGTTTAAGGCAAATGGAAGAAGATATGGCTGGAAAATGCTCCATAATATTTGTAACCTGTTTGCCAAATGGTTGGCTCAGCAGTTGCCGGATATACACAATGAAATATTTTATCTCCATTCAGCCCTTACCCTGTCTACAAACTAGCTTCACAATGACTCCCTGTTTCAGCTTCTGCCACCCAGAAAGTAGAGGAAACAAAAGGGCAGAGGGGTTAACTAGGCACTTTAAGTGTCCTCAACCAGCTTACCTCACAGCTTAACAGACTGCAGAAGGACTAAGCTGTGTACTGACGAAATAGCCTCATATATTTCTTCCTCAGAGTTTAAGGTCACAGGCAGAGGGTGCCAGAAACCTGATGCCTATCTCTATTCAACATTTTTGGGAGAACCATTGCATTATCGATTCTGAAGGAGAGCAGATTATGACTTCAGGAAAGGTGAAAACAGCTTAAAGCAAGGGTGGGCAATTTGTAGGCCAAAACATTCTGGAGAGCCAGAACACTGAGCATCTCACACTATTGGCTATACTGACTAAGGCTGATGGGAGTTTTAGGCCAAAACATCTGGTGGGCTTCAGATTGGAGTACTCAATGTTCGGACAACTTGCTAAGCCATGGTTAGGCCACTAAGCCTTTTGTATCAAATGCTTAGCGAGCATATTTAAACATGTAGCCACTATGGTTAGGCATGATTCACATAACACACTAAGCCATAATGTATAGCTTAAAATGCTCAACCACTGTGGCTTAGCGTGTCATCTGAACAGGGTCACTAATGGGCAAGACGGACTGATGCGTTGACTTGGTACAAAGCCACAAGTGGCCCAACCCTGGTTTAAAGGCTGATACAGATGGGGATGGGTGGGCATGAATGAACTATAGGAGATAGAGGACATGTGTTTGGATAAAAAATAAAATAAACCACTGCACAGGAAAGTGACCAAACATTTGAGGAGAAACAAATGGCGGTAAGGGCTATCAACCAGCTGCCTCAGCTTGCTTTTAACACCCCCCACTCCTCCAGCCCTTCCATGTGTCCCAGAGCCAAGCTTTTTCCAGAACCAATTTGCAATGTTAGCCACCTTTGCTCCATGAGTAGGAAACACTCATTCATCTCCCGCCACTAACTCAACTCATTTCTCCGCCTGAGCCTCTGGGGTTCAGAAAGGGAAAACTGGCAAACTTTTTGATAATGAAAATCTATCACTGCCTGGCTATGTTGGCTGTTGAGCCCTGAGTCCAGGGAGGAACTCAAGGTTAAAGGACAGAGGGAGCTTTTACAGGTAGCTGGTTTCATAAAAGGCAATTAGCAAGTACAGCTAAAATTAGATCAATGACTTCCTGCTGTTAATGGTCGAAAGCATCACAGCTTCGTTTCTCTGCCTCCTTCCCCCTGCGAGTACCTTGGCATTCTTGCACAAGGCTTGGCGATGATTTATGAGGTAAAAATTGTCATGCACATGCAAAATAAGCCAGGGGAAACATAGACCGAAAACCAGCTGGTACTTCTTATGGAAGACCCTACATAAACATCTGCATTGTGATTACAGCGGAATATTGTCTCATACCAGTAAACATTTTAGAAATCCCAGTGATACCTTTCTGGCTCTTCCACTGCCCTACGCTGAAAGTCAATTGTATAACGCTAGATCAATTAGTTTCACGATGGTGTGTGGTAATTGGATAAAAGGGTGGGCTTGGACCCAGGAGATTGGAACTCAAATTCTAGCTCTGCCATGGGAAAATAACTAGTTGCTTTATGTAGTGTTTGTGATAGGCCCATTCCTTGAGCCAGGCCAGGATTTCTGTATGATCTGCAGTAAGCATAGATAACCCATCCCAGGTTTTGTACCAGACAGGCAAGGCAAAGGCCAGTCTGCCTGTGGTGGCCTGCAAGAAAGAACACTAAAATAAATGTTTATCACCTCAGTCTTGTGTGGAACCAGAATACTACTTCTAAGGGTCCCCAGTCTGTCGGCACAACACTTTATACCAGATCAAATTATTTGCCACCAAACCCAGTATTGTCTATTCTCACTTAGGAGTGAATGAGGAATATGTTCCGTTACCTGCTTAATTGTACTTCCTGAACAAATATACAAATACTGAGGGATAACAGTTACCCTTCGGTATCTGCACTTCTCCAAATTTTGTAATGCAATTCTCCAATCAAAAGATCCATAAATAAATGTAAGCAAGGTAAAACCGCACACACAAAAATGGGTATATTCATGAAAATAACAGGAAAGGCATTATAGGGTTGTGAGGATGCAAAAGGTTTTAAAAAGTATTTGCATACTTCAAAGGCTACAGAAATAATTGGTATTGATTAATTAAATTAAAAATTAATTTAAAAGCAACTCAATTTTTTAATTGATTTTTAACCTGTTGGTTGTTTTATTATGGTTTTAATTTTTGTGAACCGCCCAGAGAGCTTCGGGTATTGGGTGGTATAAAAATGTAATAAATAAATAAATAAATAAATAAATGAAATAACAATTAAAGCCAAATTAAATTGCCATACGTTATGACACTCACATTAGAATAAAAAATATTTTCCAAGGTGTTTAATAATATTAGATTTGCCAGAGGTATCCTGGTTCCATTAATTAATTATATTAACTAATTTATGCATTTTGATCTGTAGAGGACTGAATTCTTTCAAGGAGACAGGTTTTTGATTTATGTGCTAAGCTTTTGCAACCCCTTTTTTGTTTTGCTGGACATTGTTTGGGGAACTTCAATGAAGACATGCATGCACACACACAAGTTTGTGACTTTCTGAATTAAAGCGATAGCACCCAAACAGATAAAGTAGGCAGCAGACTTTTTACACAAACCAGATGACAGGAATCTGCCAGAATAGAGAGTTAGCAATTTGGGCTGTCCCACTTTCTGAGGTTTGTTGCCTGGTGACAAGACCAGCCAGCTCCCTGCCACTGGTGGCTTATATGTAGGGTGACCATATGAAAAGGAGGACAGGGCTCCTGTGTCTTTAATAGCTGCATAGAAAAGGGAATTTTAACAGCTGCCATTTGAATACATGCAGCACCAGGTGAAATTCTCTCTTCAACACCACAACTAAAGCTGCAGGAGCCTTGCCCTCTTGACCAGATACAAAAGAGGGAAGGCTCCTGCAGCTTTAACAGTTGTGATGAAGATGGAATTTCACAAGGTGCTGCATGCATACAAATGACATCTGCTGAAATTCCCTTTTCTATATAACTGTTGAAGATACAGGAGCCCTGTCCTCCTTTCCATATGGTCACCCTATTTTAGCTTCACTGCCACTGAACACACAATTCCTCGATTAGCAGAGAGCTGCTACCCTGTTTCCCCAAAAATAAGACAGTGTCTTATATTAATTTTTGCTCCCAAAGATGCGCTAGGTCTTATTTTCAGGGGATGTCTTATTTTTCCATGAAGAAGAATACGGTACACATTTATTGTTGAACAAAAAAAAAGGTCTTATTTTCGGGGGGATGCCTTATATTACAGCGAGAGGCAAAACTGGAAGTAGGTCTTATTTTCGGGGGATGTCTTACTTTCGGGGAAACAGGGTATTTAATCAATCCAGGGCAGCGACTCCATGTTTGCCTATTTGTTTTTAGCAAAGAACCTGCACAGGCTCCATCAAACAGTTTGTGTTTATCAATGAGCAAGTACATTTGGACACTGTTCATCAGGGTTTTCATAGTAAACTGTTTCCAGCTTGTGTTTACTCTGCGGTGAGGGAAAGATGGCCTGCAAGATCCTTCTCATTATTCTCACTGCTTATGATCCAGGGCTGAATCTTTGCAAGCAGAACAGTGTCCTAGGCCTGAGCCCCCTTGCTTAAAATGACAACCTGGTTCTGTTTTTCAATTCAAGGGGAAACCCAGGGAGCCTAGCCTCTGTGGCAGCAGTAAAGTGACATCCTTAGCATTGACTTTGATTAAGGAAGAGGTGTGAAGTTTGCAGTATAAAAGGAAGGCTGTTGAGATTAAAGCACAAAGGGAAAAGGTCAGGCAGAGGTAAGATTGTTTATAGTCTGTGGAGGAGAGAGAGAGAGAGAACCAGAGAAAGAGAGAGAGAACCAGAGAAAGAAAGAGAAAACAAACGGATGTTGTTCAAACCCCCCCCCCCCCACTGCTTCCATGAACAGCACTAAGGTGACATCTCATGTCAAGCCTGTTAGAGGATGCATAGGTCTCTTGCACTCCGGTCATAATAATAGACAGAAAGAGAACACGCATACAAACATATAGGAGCTACCTAAAGTCACTGCTTGAGTGTTTGTTTCAAACCACAGATGATCATGGCCTAAAAATATTCCACATATAGCATTACAGAGGCTTACAGCCTTCTTCAGCCCTTGTTAAAAACTCTGTGTTCTGCACTTAAAGGGATTGGCTGGCCAGCATTCCCCCCACCCTCCCCTCCATCTCCCACTTCTGTTCTGGCTGCTCCTCTTACAGCCTCAGCCAGCCGAGGCTTAGTGCCTGATGCTGTCCCTTGCCTTGCTGCCAAAGGCTGCTCTGCAGTTTTCACCCAGTCCCGTGGTTTAAAAGCTCTATTGATGCTATTAAGCCAAACTTCAGTTTATGAGAATGTCCTCATGCCTCTTTCTTGCCAAACCTTTTGCCTGGAGGAGGTGCGAGAAGGATTAGAGCCCCTCCTTTGGTCTTAGGGGCTTAAATATAGTCTACAATGATCATCCTAATTATGACATTCAAAGACATTTATAAAATACCAATGTGACACAACTAATGCTTCTTAGTGCATAAGGGTAGCTTAGAACAGAGGGATTTTTTTTAAACAAAAAGTTCTTATAATATCTCTCTTAATTGTCAGAGTAGTGATAGCTAGGACTCATATGTGAAAAGGCACTCAGATTCTGCAACCTTAAAGCCCAAGTAGCCTTTTAAGAATTAATTATGCAAAGCGCCATTGTGTTTCTACCAAATGGAAAGTTGGCGGTGGGATCGTTGGTTCAGATTCTAGATCAGCCACAAAGTCACCATTTTTCAGCTTAGGCTTCCCATCAATAAAACAGAGGCAGTAATCACCCTCACCCAATGCTCCATGGAAAGAGGTAAGTTTGTAAGGCTAGATAAAAGAGAAATTTAAGAAATGTTGCCATCTATTTATTTAATTTCAGTGCTTCTTTCCGAGTGCGAGATTTTGAGGGCTTTCAGATGAAACCAAGGTGACAAAAGGGGAAAGGAGGACTGGTACAGAATCAAGTCAGTATTAAAATTCTGAAAAAGAAGATGAGGTGCAGGTAAAAGTCCTACCTCCTGGTTGTAAGTCCCAGATGCCTGAACTTTGAACAAAAATTGTCTGCAACTTTTCTCATTTTTCTTACATAATCATTAGGACTGGAAACTTGCCCTTACTTCAAATGAAATAGGAGAATCTCCGTATTCTGAAAAAGCTTCTGCATTATATATTGCAACACACTGCCACATACAGTTCTGTACTCTCAAAGAAGCATTCCATTCAAGGGTAAAAATATGATTAAAACTGTTACACATAAACAAAAACAAATAAACTTGCTTTTCAGATGCTAGTGTGACTCAAAATTCTAATGGGAATGTAAGCATGATACAGATTCTGCCAAAATTTTAAGTATTGATTGATGTCAGGATCAAGTTTAACTACATTTACTTGAGCTGAACTGACTACATTTACTTAAATTGAACTGAATAGAGTTTATTCAATCTGCTAGTAAAATTAAAATAAGATGAACAAAACTTATCTGATTTAACTGTAAAGTTTGTCCTAGTTACCTTTGGATACTTAAGAAATCCACACATTCAAATTTAGTCTGTTTGCTAGACTATTTGACAACCATTAACAGATTTGCAAATATAAATATTCAAGAGTCCCATTGCAAACATTCATTTATGAGCTCACAGAGAGAGCCGTTCCAAAAAAGTCAAGCTTATATTGTATGAAATTGAATATATTTAAAGCATTACTCTTTAGGCTCCAGTTCTAAGCACACAGAGGTGCCCTTTAGATTTTACAACAGTCGTGTGGGAGCTGCCTTTCCGTGGCTTTCTCCCACGGAGTTTCTGTTAAGGCAGGCAATGATTGCATGGCAGAGAATGTGATGACTAGCCTGGCCCACACAAAGGAAGGTCTATAAATGTTACAGCAAAACCATAGGATGATATGCCGGAAAAGTGGCTCCCACATGGCTGCTGTACCATCTTAAGGGTACCTTATATAGAAGCACATTCAAATGAAATCAACGGGACTTGCTTCCAAGTAAATGTGCTTAGAAGTGGGAAGAAAATATTTTTATGCTAGCCAAATATTTATTTACAGTGCTAGTTTGGGCTGAACAGGGGGTTGTATCCAATTTTAGTTTAACTTAAGTCCCATTCATGTCAATGGGCCTACTCTAAGTAGGACTAACACTGCATACAAGCCAACTTCACAGAGAGAAGTTGATCCAAAAAGTAAATGCCACAATTTGTCAATTGCGCAGTGGCCAAATATTAAATTATTCACTTGGTCCTACTGGATACTTTATGTATGAAACTTTAAATAGCACAGGAGCTTAAAGGAGGAATAGGGGGAGATTTTCTATTAAATACTGATCAACTCGAAGCAAGATGACCGTAAGCTACCGAGACACATACCTATTATAATATCTGTTGTGCTTATGGGTTACCAAACATGGTCTCACTCCCTTTCTTCTTCCTACCCTACAGACAAGGATATGGATGGAACTGGAATTCCAGGTTGGGGAACTGAACTATAACTACAAAGAGCATTGGGTGGGAATCAAAATACCACATGAGACAGAGCTGGGGAACTTCATGGAAGGTTATGCCCGTGCACATGGAATTCAGCTGGGGCGGGGTGGGGGAGAAGAGGGGTTGGTGGTTGAGCACGGACAGTGCAACTTTTACGGCAGTAATCTCTACATAGTTGTCTATGGTAGGGTGACCATATTTGGGAAACCAAAAAAGAGGACACCTAGTGTGTGTGTGGGGAAGCAGCTTTCTGAGTCCTGCAGAAAGTACGTTATTCCCCCGCCACCTTAAAGAACCCGATTGGAGTGGAGGAGGGGAAAGGATTTCATTCTGCACCACCACCATCCACTCCAATTGGGGCCTTTTCTATAATGTCCACGAATGACCCACTTTCCCCTTTAAGACCTCAATTGGAGCTCGGGGTGGGGGAATGATGTGCCTCAAGAAAGCATGTCATTCCCTCCTGCCATGCTAATGGCAGCCTTAAAGAGGAAGGTGTGTCATTCCAGGACATTATTGAAAATTATAGAAAATCCCCCCTGACACCATGGAAAGAACAAAAACCAGGACAAATCTGGGGAAATCCTGACAGTTGGTCACCCTAGTCTATGGCAAATTCATTATGTTTTTATTCTGCCCTTCCCCCACCATCCCCCACAAGGAGATCAGAGTGGTATATGACTTTTTTCTCCTGCTTTTATCCTCACAACAACCCTGTGGGGTAGGTTAAACTGAGAGCGAAAGAAAGAGTGACTGGCCCAAGATCACCAAGTTCACTTCATGGAAGAGTGGAGATTTGAACCCCAGTCCTACCTAAGTCTTTGTCTAACGCTCTAATCTCTACACCAGTCTGGCTCGCAACAAAACGCACCAACAAATCCAAGCAACTGAGAATGCTGGAGACCTGAGGACTGGTTTACATGCTCATCTGACTTGTGACTGACGGCTTCATTCCTTCCTCTGCCTGGATTCAATTATCATCCAACATGCCCCCGGTGAAACAGCAGCAGGAGAGGGCTATCACCCTCTTTTCTTGCTTGTGGGCTTCCCAGAGTCACCTGGTTGGTCACTGTAGGAACAGGATGCTCAACTAGCTAGCCTTTTGGTCTGATCCAGCAGGGCTCTGTTCATCATCTGCCACGCAAATGGTCATGATACCGTATGTCACTAAATCAACCCACTGTTCAGAGGTCTGAAGAAGCATGTAAAATTGCAGCATACTTCAGCCAAGTGGTCACAAAACATGTGCACACGCCTCATTCGAAGCCTTGAATATGTGTGCGAGCACGTCTGCTGAAAATTGCTGAACACTTGCTCATGTTTGTCTCATTCCCAATTGGGAATGTTCATCTCGTTCCCAACTCCCACACAAATGTGCATAAATTTCTTAATTTGTGCGAGTTTCCTCAGTCTATGGAGGACTTTCCTTTAGTCTATGGAAGAAATTTGGGGAGATTTATGCAAATCTCCCATTTGATCACTGCTCAATTTGTGCAAATCTCCTGTTCGTGTAAAGCCACCAGCAACTGCAAACACGAATGGGAATCGAGCATGAGACACGCGAGATTATGACTGGAGAATCCTAGCCATCTCGAACAGTGCTCATTCGCCCATGCCTACTAATAGCCCCAAAGGCTAGCGGACTGCCATCTGGTGTATGGCAATGGGCTACAAAAGCAGAAGTATGGTGCTGTGCTGTAAAATGCATTTTAGGCATGTTTTTCCTTCCCGTGCATTTGTCTGTTTCCTTCCCTTGATGTGCACCTCGAGAGAAATTCTAGACAATACAGGCCCAGTCTATCAAGGATTTGTTTTCTGTACAAAGCCAACGCCTCTCCCCCTTGCCCCCCCTTAAAATGACAGTAAGCAGTATTGGAAAACAGCTGGTGGACTGTGCCCGAAGTCAGCAGAAAGGGCCCTCTCTGCCTCCTGTGGCTAATTTTCTTTGCTCACAGAAGACAAAAGCCGTGTGTGTATATCTCTGTTTGTGTGGTGGTGGGGGGCAACATACCAGTTGTCACTGTTAAGGAACAGATGGGCCCCTCCCTGACAGGCAGACCCCAGTTCTCAGCATTGGGTTACCAAGTTCCCAAGCAACAGAATGGCAGGCGACGTTGCAGCAAAAGCATTCCTGGGGAGTTGGCCGGGGTGGGTGGGGGAAGCAGTGGGAGGGAGGGTGTGCATTGCTTGCCTCCAGAGGAACAGGTGGCTTGTGTCAGGCTGTTATGGCCAAAGTTTGAAGAGAGAGAGACTCAGGAAGGAATGCAGGGCATGAGAGGGATTTGATGGAAGAAAGGGAGCCAGCTATTCAATTGTGCTGGATATAGTATAATAGGGGGGTGGGGTGGGGTGGGGGTGGCAGGCCTTGGGTTTCCTGGATGCCACTTCTATCCCCTGCCCATCTGTTTCTATTCCTGCCCCCTGTCCTCAATACTGCTTAGCATTGTGAGCTGCTTCTCATTCCTTCCAAGGAGCTGGAGGTGTGCATGCTCAAGCCAGCCCCTAGCAAAGGTGATGGGATAGAGTGTCGTGTAGCAGGGCAGGTTCAAAAGAGCTTTAGGCACACCTCTCCACTCCAAGGCCATCTTGGGGACCAACTCTCATCTGAATGAGTTAAGATGACCACAGGTGATGCTCTGAGAGCTGTTGAGACACTGCAGATGCAACGTGAGTGGGAAGATAGATGGGAAAGCTGGGCAGAGAGCCCCATCATTTGGATTAGCATGCATGTGTGCATACTTTGATGAATGACTGTGTGTGTGCATGGTTCTGTGCGTGAATGCCTGGATGGAAGATTATTTGTGTTAATCTCTGTATTATGTATGTGCATGGCAATGGGAAAGGAATCTCTAAACAAACTGGTATATACACACCAAGTATTACCCTGGAACTTAGTATTACCCTGGAACTTAGACTAGGACCAACTTCAGCACCTGCACTGCTGAACCAACTCTAACTTACTTATTCCAAGAATTGCTAGATGATCCCTTTTCGACCATCTGAGAGGAGTAATTTCTCTATGGTTGAGTCATTTCTTAGCCATGAAAATTCCTATACCCAGTTCTGTGAGAGTTAATACCAAAAGTGAGATTCAACACACTGAAGTAATTGCTTAATACCAAACTGGCACCAAACTTCCTTCCTTCCTTCCTACCTACCTACGAGGCACAATCAGGACAATGAGAGGGCTGGAACATTTTCATTCATCATAGAGTGACATAAGGACTTCCTGAGAAGACAGCAAAGTCTCCCAAGCAACTTGGCCATGGTTAGAAGATAAACATATCTAGGGGTTGCTGCTAACAGGGCAGTGGGACAAAACAGGCAAAATCTGGTGTCCCTAACTTGTGAGAGGAAAATAGTCCCAACCACTGCAAGAACCAAACAGAGGACATCAGAATCCACTCCTTAAGCATCTGAGAGGCAATGTGGTCTTCCTGACAAAGCAGGATGAATGGTGTCCTTGGACTGCCCTTGACAGCCTTAGTAAAGCTGCATCATAAAAGGTTCTCATTTGCTTTAAAACTAGAGTGCTCAAAGAATCAAGGATATTATACCCAGCTCTGCCAAGGTGTACAGGGCCAAGCAGCACAGCACTCTTATGATCTCCAGTACCAGAAGCAGATCCACACTAAGTCCTGATAAAACCCAGCTGATGCCATTTGCAGGCAACTCTGAAAGGTGATGGGCCTGTCAATGAGTAAAGGGTTTGGGACCAAAGCAAAGCATACTTTAGACTTCGTTCCATACTCAGAAATGATGTAGGTGGATGCTGACAATTGTCAGGATTACTGAAGCAAGAGGATGAGACCAATTAGCCAACGTCAGCTGATAAAGCCCTATGCCTGCCCATTAGGCTCCAGTGATGGAAGGGAAGGCTATACCAGGGCAGCAAGCAGGCTCCATGGGGGCACTGCTTAATTACTAGCTCTCAGGAACCTACTAAGTAATAAACCGCCTCCCTGCTTAGAGGCCTTTGCAGACAGACCGCCGGCAGGAGCTAAGCAGGCACACTGATGTCATCAGTCATTCTGCCTGGTAAGGCAGGCTCCTGCTGACAACCCCTTCCTCACCCCACTTCCCTTCTGCTACCATGAGTACCAATTCTATGCTCTCAGTGAACTCTTGTTTACACAGCCATGAGAGAAACAACCATCTTTCTTCAATGTTACACTTGTCCACAGTCAGCAGTAAATCCAAAATTGAAGCCCGAAACCCTTGGACAACCCAGGGCCCTTTGCTTTTTATGTTACCTTCTTACAGCCAGTTAACCAGATCCAAGGTCTCCACTCAGGTTTGTAGACATACCTAAAAAACATATCTAGAAGTTTTGTTCTTACATGATCAGCATTTCCAGATTGTTAACTTGCAGGTTGTTTTCTCAACAGCAACCATCTAGGCAAAATGTTGGTTTTGGTTACAGAAACCAAGCCTGCTGATCTAAAGATACCGTATCAAATGGACTAGGACAGGGCCCCTCAACTTTTCTGGGCAAATGTGCACATTCAGAATTTTGAGAGGTAGTCATGGGTACTCTCACAAAATGGCAGCCATAGTGGGTGTGGCCAGTCACAAGAACACCCATTTCCCAAAAACACAAAGTGGTGAAGCTAAAAGAAAAATAACTTGCCCATCCAACACCGTTTTCATAGATAGCAAACCAAAGTGGCTCAGAGATAAGTGACTTGGCCAAGTAACTGAGTACAAGGCAGAGGTGGAATCTGAATCCCAAATGGCAGATCACATATTTGCCTTCACAAAGCAAAGCACAAAACCCATTTCACAGAAGGCAAACTGGTGATTGTCAAAGAAGCACACACACATAGCGTTTGTCACACACCAGATAATGGAAGCCAATAGCCCACCTTTTCTTTTCTTTTCTTTTCTGCTAAAGATAGTACAGTATATACACTTCCACTCTTCAGATCAGTATGCTGGGGTTTGTTTATAATTGGGGGTAACAGCCTTAATTGACAGAAAAGACCTAAGATGATATTTATCCTGCTATGGTCAAACACGGTTTTATATCAGTCCAGCAAGAGGGCAGTTCAAGAAAGAGAAGTGAATAAATAGGCAAAGGTCAAGAGCACAGTATTACTTGTCAAGAAGGAGAATTTCAAAAGAAGGATCTGAGGCATGGCCATGGTCAAAATACAGGTAAACACCATAGAGCACTCTACCGTAGTGGGTCAGTTACAAAGCAAGGTTAGGGAGAGCAAAGTTCAAGACACTGGAGCTGATAGAAAAATGTTGTTCTAGCAAACAGCAGGTCTAAACTGAAGGCTTATCTGCTGGAGCTTTCAGAACCCCACCCAGGACTCAGCTGCATCACATTAGAGGCTTGTGTAGAAATCCTCCTTGAGAAGCATGCTCTACTCATGAACAGTCCTTTACTCATGAACAGTCCTTTTTGCTGGGGCAACATCCTAGTTTGGATATTAAAGGGTCAGTATCCCCTTCTGCCTTAACAGTTGAACTCTCTCTGCGTTTTGAGGAAGATCTGAAAGCCTCTCCTTCACTGAAGATCTGAAAGCCTCTCTTTCACTGGTTTTAACTTTTGTAAACCACTCAGAGAGCTTTGGCTATGGGGCGGTATATAAATGTAATAAATAAATAAATTCTGGATTAGATGTACTCTGTTCTTATTCTCACAAGATGGTGTAACCCCTCAGGGAGTTAATGAGGAAAGAGTTCTTTCCACTTCTCTAACAACTATGTAGTTTTCAGACATTCCCCTTCCTCTCCAACACAGTCCTGTCCAGATATGATAGTCCTTGAGCTAATTAATGTACCTCAGGAACACCTGAATAAACATATCTCTAAAAGATAAACTATAAACTATAGCCTTATGAACACATTTCTGAATCACCAGTGAATTTGAGTAGGAGACATTAAATTTCTGGAGACGTTTTTTATAAGTAAGTATGAATAGGCCTATTTGCAGTGTGTAATGATTTACATGTTTTGTTATTTAATGGTGAAATTCTATGTTGTTTTAGTAATGTGCTGTCTTGTATTACTTTATCCCCCCACCCTGAGGAAGGCCTTAAAATAAAAATAGACTGAAATGCATTAGGCCTTTTTTTTTTACCAATAAAATCTGTGTTTAAGCATCTTAAGATGTTTCACTTCCTTTGTGGGTACCAAAGGAATTACTACCAAATCCTATCAAACATTGCCTAAAGATATAGGGAAAGAGAAATACCTGGCCAGTTTTTTGTTTGTTTGTTTTTGTTTTTTAAGTATTAAAAAAAGATCTCTTGTATGGAAGGGGAGAAAAATAATAATTTAGAGGCACTTGACAACTTGAATGGACTGGTCTCAACCATTAAGGATAGAAAAACCTGTGGGCTAAAACTGTGTAGTAGAGATCTGTATAACGAACAAATAGCAATGGTAAGAACAGACCACGGAACAACGGACTGGTTTAAGATTGGGAAAGGAGTACGGCAGGGTTGTATACTCTCACCTTACCTATTCAACTTGTATGCAGAACACATCATGCGACGTGCTGGGCTTGACGAATCCAAGGCTGGAGTTAAAATCACAGGAAGAAACATTAACAATCTCAGATATGCAGATGACACCACTTTGATGGCTGAAAGCGAGGAGGAGCTGAGGAGCCTTATGACAAAGGTGAAAGAAGAAAGAGCAAAAGCTGGGTTGCAGTTAAACCTCAAAAAAACCAAGATTATGGCAACCAGCTTGATTGATAACTGGCAAATAGAGGGAGAAAACGAGGCAGTGACAGACTTTGTATTTCTGGGCGCAAAGATTACTGCAGACGCTGACTGCAGCCAGGAAATCAGAAGACTTTTACTTCTTGGGAGGAGAGCAATGACAGATCTTGATAAAATAGTTAAGAGCAGAGACACCACACTGACAACAAAGGTCCGCATAGTTAAAGCAATGGTATTCCCCATAGTAACCTATGGCTGCGAGAGCTGGACCATAAGGAAAGCTGAGTGAAGGAAGATAGATGCTTTTGAACTGTGGTACTGGAGGAAAATTCTGAGAGTGCCTTGGACTGCAAGAAGATCAAACCAGTCCATACTCCAGGAAATAAAGCCAGACTGCTCACTTGAGGGAATGGTATTAAAGGCAAAACTGAAGTACTTTGGCCACATAATGAGAAGACAGGACACCCTGGAGAAGAGGCTGATGCTAGGGAAAGTGGAAGGCAAAAGGAAGAGGGGCCGACCAAGGGCAAGATGGATGGATGATATTCTGGAGGTGACAGACTTGACCTTGGGGGAGCTGGGGGTGGCGACGGCCGACAGAAAGCTCTGGCGTGGGCTGGTCCATGAAGTCACAAAGAGCCGGAAGCAACTGAACGAATAAACAACAAAAGAGATGCATTAAAAAAAAAAAGATGTTCTGCTGCTGCCATTAGCAACCAACAGCAAACACTATTCAGCTTGGGCTACTGAAAGTACTTCTCCTTAACTGCTGAAAGACTTCCTTAGGTTAAAAGGTCAGTTCAGGACACACAGAAGTCAGAGGCAGTGTGCGAGGGGTGGGGTAGGAAAGAGGCAGGCAGGAGAGGTAAATGATGAATGGTTAGTCTTTCTAATGGGCTGTGCTTGTAGGGAATCCTTTGCTGGGATGGGGGGCAGAGCTTCCCATGCTAAAGTTGACTGCAGCATCCTCTCTTGCCTCCATCATGCAAATTCAAAGTCTGAAATCCAAGAGGAAAGCAAGCGGTGACCCCTGCTGCCCTGGCCTACAACTCTTCTCAGATCAGGACATCCTAGTGCCTGGGGCAATGCATGCCCTGGCTCAGTACACTATAACGGAGCTGTGTTTGCCCGTAGGGCTACTTCAGATCTCTTGCTCAACAGAGCAGGGAGGGTACCACCAATGGTACAGTCCTCCCAAGAGTCCAGCCAGCGATTGCAGGGTACTCTGGCCAAGTATCAGCTTCTGGCTTCCTGTCCTTTGCCCTGTTGCATCACCAGCCGAGGGCTTGCTGTCTTCCCGCCTCGCATGGCTTTTGAGGGAGAGTACGAGACTACGAGGGGAGTGCATGGCAGCAAACACAGCCACCATAGGGAAGGAGAGAGAGAGAGAGAGAGCATGCACCAGGTCAGCAGCTCGGATTTTGTGGTTTGTTTCTGGTCATTAGCGCAATCACATCAAGATTGACAGCGGCATATTTATGGCTGTGCTGGCGCTGGCCATTTTTCACCCAGGATTGTGCAACTTGATAATGAGCTTGGAGGGCAGCTAATGAGTGTGTGTGTGTGAAGCACATTCCAATACCTCAGTGGCCCAATTCCCTGCCACCCTGGCTGTGGAGCCATGCAATAGGAAAGCGGCAACTAATCAGGAGGGATTATTTTCTTTTTGCTCCCGTGTTCCGTCTGGGCAAACATGCCTATTAACAAACTTGGCTGGGCTTACCCAACCTTAATGGCAGGCTTTACTTCTTGCATTCCCAAACCCACTTATCTGAATAAAAAGCTGGCATCCGCACAGAAGTATCCACTGAACTGAAAGGATCAAGTGGTATGTAAACACCTCCAGGCTGACTCTGGGAAAACTTCTACTGTCGCTGTAGGAGTCCATTGGGTTTTTATGTTAGCTTGATGTTGATAATATAGAGGGAGCTCCACAGGTCATTGTTCTTTTGCATCAAAGGTTTTTGTCCAACTGAAATCAGGAGATCTAAATTGAGCAATCCAAAACGGATAGGGGAGGAAGAATTCGTTGAAACCACCAAATCCCAAGGCGCCATGCCTGACCCAGACCTGACCCAGGGTGATTCATCTTCAAATGATAACCTTAAACTCACAGCATCTGAAGAATCTATGGGATCCCCTGATTCCAGTACTACCCCAGACATCTTCAGCATCTCCAAAGAGGCTACACCGAGCCCATCAGCAGAGTAGGGCCTGGAGGTATATATGGATGGGGGCCCTGACTCATCTACAACTGCTGCCTCACCTGTGTAGTCAAAGGAGGTGGTTGAACCACCTCCCACCCCAGGGAGCAAAGACATCAGGTGCAGGGAGAGGTAGCCATCTATTGGTGGAGCATATGCCTGAAGACCCAGAAAAGCCAGGCTCCTCTAGAGTTAGGAGCCTCCTCAGGAGTAAGGGCTACTTGGGAGTAGGGAGCATTAAAGGTTGGCTGTCTGGAGTTTGGAAGATCTTGCTACATAAGCTTCCAGTTGAGGTCTGTTAGTTGCTGGAACAAACCAGGTTCTTGAGCTTTTTTCTCTCTGCTACGGACTTCTGGATCCCAACTAATACCTCACCCCTGGAACCCCGCCTGCCTTTGGACTGTTGGATTGTTGATAACTATGGCTTTGCCCAATGCTTCTGCTATTAGACTATGCCTACTTCTGGACTTCTATACTGTGTTTCAGTTTAGCTTCCAGTGACCCTGCATTTCTGGATTGACCCTGTGATTCTCTGGGTGATGGTCTGCTCCTGTCCTGTGGCATAGATTCCTCTTGGTCAGGGGTCAAGTCAGTACCATGCAGACACTGGACACATGCTGGCAGGGCAGAAGGTGGGAGGAGTTGCTGGAGGGAAAACAGGTATACCAGCTCTAATGTACTTTCCCCCACCCTCATTCCAGGGTTATGTTGGAGCAATTGGTGGGTTTTTGATCTGGTGTATCCAAAGCCACTCCAGCTTGGTCCATTTTGCTGGTATTGCCATTGGAATGCTGACAGCAGAATGGCAATGATTACAGAGATTTCCACACCAGCAAACAGGGGGCTTATGAAGGTGGATCTCCTACCAGCCATGGACTTTCCTTTCCATGGATGGAGAGGGAGACCCACACTTTCCTCTGACTGATAGACTGCAGCCCTAGTCAGTTGTGGAGTAGAATCAGTGCTACAGTAGGAGCTGTACTTTCTGTTGCAGAAAATGACATTGAAAACCCATGGGCAGCTTGTTTTAAAACATTTGAAAACAAAGTGGGGTTTAAAGGGGGGACTTACAAAGGCTACATTATCCTCAAAGCATCCCGTTGGAAACACTGTTTTAGGAAATGCCAGGTAGGTACATGCAAGTTATTGGTCTTGTAACTGCAATAGTGGGGAAGACTTACAAGTCTCCAATATACAATAGGTCAGACTGCATGCTCTCTACAATTATTTCTGGTTCTACAATCTGTGAGTATTGTTTGCTGTGCCTAGTATTATCATTAAGAATGTCACCTCCCACCCATCGCTGGCTATATTTTAAAACAGGCCCCTGCTGAGCAATCTGGATTAAAGCCTGTTTTTATTGCTGAAGAATCCATGGCAAATTGAAACAACTATGTAATTCAAAAGATGTGGGGGAATACAAATAGGCAGGAGGAAGTGGCATAAAGCAAAATCTGCAGTAAGCTTTCTAGAACCCAAAAAGCACTTCTTACTGCTAAGAAGAAGTCCTCACACTGCCAAAAATGAAAGGTACCCAGGAATTCTGAGTCCTGCTCAAGCCCACTCTCCATGTGCTTTTTATACTGTATTTTGTATTTGTGTTTTTAGACGGTTGTTTTATTATGGGTTTAATTTTTGTGAACCGCCCAGAGAGCTTCGGCTATTGGGCGGTATAAAAACGTAATAAATAAAAATAAATGTAGAATGTTAATCTGATTTCAGACCATGTGATTAATTCTGAATGCCACAAGTCTTGATGGCTATTTGTCTTCTAAAAGGCCACTCTTATAATATATACTGTAAGTGTGAACAATGATAGAAACTCGCTGCAGCAGGATTGAAAAGGATAATGAGAAGCCTAGCTTCTCACCCCTTATGCACCTACCCTGGGAAACAGGAGACATTTGAAGAAACAACAATATAATCATTGTTTGTTAAGATCTTAGCATGATCTAAATTAGGCAATGTGGTTTTAGTACAGCTACAAGGGTTTGCACACAGCAAATTCGACCAGTTCTTGTTCTCCAAGGGCTAGGTAGCCATGTGAACAGGCAAACTAGATATCTGTTTGGATTCTGAGTTGTGTAGGGAGTAAAGCAGACAGCTACTGGTCACAGCTCCTCCTGCGTTGTTTCTCCTGATTGGTTTGGAGTACATACATCCTGCTTGTACCCAGCAGATATACTGGAAGCTACTGGGTGCATAGATTCAAAAGGAACTGCATATCTCCCCATTCTCTAACCCAGCATTTACCACAGAAGCTGGCCTGAGGTCACATGCTCCAGACCAAGGATGGTCAAATCTGTTAATTTCAGTTTCTCATTTTTCTATTCTTAAATTCAGCTCATTCCGAACTTTGAGAACTTTTAAAGAAGTTCAGATGAACATTTCTACACATTTTTGTCTGCACGTTTGCTAATGCACACATTCTTGTATGCAATTTGCCTAACATACACATGTTTCCAAACCACTTGCCTACTATAATGCAATTTAATGCTATTTTCACTAATCTATCCATTTTGTGTACACTTTCCCCTAAAATACCTATTTTTACATGGAGTGTTTTTTAAAAAATTGAAGAGCTTCACTGCAATATTCAGAGGAACATGAATTTTGAAAGATAACTGAGTTTCGGTTCATGCTTTAGTTAGAAAGTGCAAAATTATGAAAACTTGCATTAAAATGCGAACTGTACAAATTTCTCCCTTAACCTTACTCTAGACTAAAGGAACATTCATGTAAGGCTTCTTCCTGATTGTCAGACTTCTGCCCACCAACTTGACCCAGATCAGAAGAATACTTCTGGAGCAGCATCTCTGGAACTGGGCAGTTCCAACTCTCAAGAGCATGGAAGAGGCAAGACACTTTTATCCAGAATATGCCTCCACCCCATGCACATGCATACACTCTCTCTCTCTCTCTCTCTCTCTCTCTCTCTCTCTCTCACACACACACACACACACACACACACAGATGGAGAGAATCCCATCTAGCTTTTCTTCACTGAGCACAGAGATTTCCAACTGTTAGAAAGTGCTCTGTTTTGATTTGAAGATGGTTTCAGCTTGCATGTCACACAAGGCTGTAGCTTCAGCTATGAGGGCTGGCAGGAAAGATTTCTTTCAACACCCCCACCCCCCGCTGATGAATAGCAACCACTTCATTGCCTCTAGAATTAAGAGGACAACTTGGCTGGGTATGAAAGGAAAGATCTAAATGACAGCAAGATGAAGACAACATCCAGGACTCAATTCTCAATGGTGCAAGTAACTCTCAGACTTTCAACGATCTTTGTGAGACACTAGGAGAGAAATATTTTCACCCTTGTTATTATTTTTTAAAATTGCAGTCATGAGAATAGTGCCTCTGGAGCTGAGAACACATTAATAGCAGAGGTACATTAACAGTAGTGATGGGTTCACACCTATTCTGAGAACTAATCACTACTTCTGATAGCTCTCTTACTAATTTGAAACTACTTCCGATAGCTCTCTTACTAATTTGAAACTGGTAGGCCTTCAATAACTCTATCCCAGTCCAGAATACAATAAGAATAAGTCTTCTTTGCAGACTCATAACAAACTCCCATAGCTGATCCTGAGATTCTGAAATGTAATCTTTGCCCACAGGGCCGGCGCCAGACTATATTGCGCCCTAGGCAGCCGCATTCTGAAGCCTCTGCCCCCCCGCTCGCTCGCACCCCCTCGCTCGCTCCCGCCCCCTCACTCGCCCGCCCCCCCTCGCTCGCTCCCGCCCCCCCCTCGCTCGCTCCCGCCCCCCTCGCTCGCCCGCCCCCCTCGCTCACCCGCTCTCCCCTCGCTTGCCCCTCTCCCTCCTGCTCCCGGCTTTGAAGCCAGGACACTGGGGTTGGGGGGCGGGGCGGAGGCTTCAAAGCGGCGCGCCCAGAAGTGGCTTCCTGGCGCACCGTACTGAAGCCTCTGCCCTGCCCCCTCCATGCCCGCTCCTGGCTTTGAAGCCAGGATGCTGGGGTTGGGGGGCGGGGCGGAGGCTTTGAAGCCGCACGCCTGGCAGTGGCTTCCTGGCGTGCCATACTGAAGCCTCCGCCTCCAACCCCAGCATCCTGGCTTCGAAGGAGCCAGGACGCTGGGGTTGGGCGGTGGCAGCTTTGGAACAGCACGCCCGGAAGCCGCTCTAGGAGAGCAGCTTCCGGGTGTGCTGTTCGGCGCCCTCGTTTGCTTGGCGCTATAGGCTGCCGCCTGAGTTGCCTCTATGGCAGCGCCGGGCCTGTTTGCCCACTATGTTCAGCTAAATACTACCAGATAGCATTCATTCTATGGGGGCTCTTAGTGATACCAATAGAAGACATTGTGCAGCTATTTTGTCTTTTTCTTCTTAAAAGATTTTCTGCAATAAGAGAAAAGATGGAAGCAGCAGTGGGAAGCACAAGAAGGTTACGAGTGGACTTGATCATCTTGAACACTCCCTATAATTCTTTGAATGAGACAGGTGATAGTACTATAAAAGCCTTCTCTGGAAGCACCCTACATCAGGGGTCCCCAGCACAGACTCACGGGGCCCTCCAATGGCATCCACGAAGTTTTTTTTAAAAAAATAAAAAATAAAAAAATAAAAAACCCATTTATTAAAAAATATGTGCACATGGATTTGTATATATCCATAGTAATTAATACATATGAAATACCTAGATATGAAAATACAACTTTCTAGCAATTGCATATAGCCTTGCTATTTCTCTCCATGTAATCCCTTTCCTTGCTATTTCTCTCCTTTTCCTGTACCTAGCCTTCTTTCTCTCCCTTCCTAGCCCCAAGCCTTGCTCTTTCTCCCCAACTCTTTTATCATGCTGTTTCTCTCCCCTACCTGTAGCCTCAACACTCTCTAGCCTCACTATTTCTCTCCCCCACCTCTTTACCCCCATTCCTAGCTTCTAGCCTCACTCTTTCTCATTCATCTACCTGTTTGCCTTGCTATTTCCGCCTCCCTCCCAGCCTCTAGTCTCCCTATTTCTCTCCCCTCTCAAATACATATTTCTTTTGACTAACCAACCCCCCATGGCAGCCATTATGTGACTTGCCACATCCTCCATGGGAGCCATTTTGTAATGGTGCTCATAGCAGTTTCTCTAATTCCCAATATGCCCAAGAGTCCCCAACCTTTTTTGGATCCATTGTATGTTGTACTCTGTGAACTCTGGTAGTTCGTTTCTGTTGCAATGTCTGCCTACATGTACACTCTGTTGAGAAGTTAACTCCTCTGAACGAATATGGCTAGTCCTATAACTACTGCCAAAAATGTACACATAGATGAGGCCTTGTCTGTATTGTTTTGAACTGAGCTTTGAAATGGCATGAGAGATGGAGAAAGCCGTCCAGCTGCACATATGCTAAGGCCATACTTCCTCTCCTCTTTCCAGAGAGCTTTTTGCTAACTCCCAACAAAAAGCTATCATGTCACAAAACATGGGCAGAAAGTGAAGATTTTGTAGCAGATAAAGCAAAATGAAAGATCTTGAGTAAAAAGAACCATATCCAAGCTGGTTGAAGGAACAAACTTCCAGATCATAGAATCATAGAATAGCAGAGTTGGAAGGGGCCTCTAAGGCCATCGAGTCCAACCCCCTGCTCAATGCAGGAATCCACCCTAAAGCATCCCTGACAGATGGTTGTCCAGCTGCCTCTTGAAGGCCTCTAGTGTGGGAGAGGCCACAACCTCACCAGGCAACTGGTGCTACACTTATAATGCTACACTTATTTTCATTAAGTAATCAAAGACTGCTAATATTACCCCTTTTGGGAGGCAATTTTCCAGTTGTGTGAAAGATTCTTTCAGCCACACTGTAATATTCCAGAATTCCCTTTCTGTTGCCCGCTACCTCCTGCCAAAATGGAAGCAAAACTTCAAAGGAAGATGAAGGAGTTAAACAAAACAAAACATATATAAACCATCCATTTTGTTTGACCTCCGGCATAACACAGGCCAGAGAATGAATGCCAGGCGTAGGTTTTGTTCTTATCGGAAACCCGACGTTGCCTCCAGCTGCACAACTCTGCTGTCATCGACATTCATTTCCCCTCCAGCACTCACGCGTTTTCCTTAAAAGTCCCCTGTCCAAATCCTGATTCGGCCTGACCCTGCTTAGCTTGAAAAGGATCTCTGCCTGAGGCAGAAATGGCTGCAAGCCACATCATTCTATTCCAAAAACATCCTGCACCCCCCCCATTAAATATAGCTCGGGAGGTCACGTCAGTATTGATGGGGTTGCCATCACCCCTTGCTGCTGAACCAGAACAGTTATGAGCCACATTCTCAAAAGCAAGAGCAAGTTTCTTTCTCTTCATACTATTTAGTAGGAAGTGTGTGTGTGTGTGTGTGTGTGTGTGTGTGAAATTCATTTGGCTCACATTTTAATACAAACCAACCTAATTCACAATTCCTAAACTAATACGCAATCCAGAATGCGATTATCCTTCAGTTTTTGCGCTTCTCCGAAGTTTGTGATGTGGCTTGCCGAACAAAAAAAAATGCATAGATTAGGGGGAAATTGCAAAGAAATACATGTGTTAGGAGAAATGCATATAAAACTGCATATACTGGGGGAAATGCAAACGAGAATGTATGTTTTTTTATTTCATTAAGCTTAGTTATTGTCAAGAAGAGCTTTAAGCTAAAATAAGCCAGTATTTTGGCCTCAACCCTTTGATCTCGCCTTATTTTGCCTTTGCCCACCCACCCACCCAGAATGCAGCCCCCAAGAGCTTTTATGAACTTGTATTTGGCCCTTGGGTGAAAGAGGTTTGACACCCTTGTCCTAATTAACACATTTTTCTGTGCAATTTCTCCTAACGTATGCATTTTCAGACACAGTTTTCCTCCTGTTTGCACTGGGAGAAATGCACACAAAAATGCGTGTGTGAATTTTCATGCAGACATTTTACCAAACCATTTGCAAACTGATCCACAAAAGTTTGAGAGTCGTATAGAGACAGATTTGTCCATCCCTACTATTTTCAGTGTAAAGCACATACAAGTGAGCACACAGGCATGCAACCTTCTCCTTCCCAGCTCCTATTTCTGTAGTACCTGAAATGTCATAGAGATCTTTGCCAAGCAAAGTCGATTGTACTCAATGGAGCTGCAGCCATAAAAAATTATTGGAACTCTGGGCCAATTTATAGGATCACATTATGCCAATTTATGAGTTCTGGTTGCATGGAACCATGCAGACCTTTCAGCTGCTTCAGAAAGTGCACAGAATATAATTATTCAATATATTTTTCCCGTTCTTACTCTACCTACCTTCTAGTTTGCGAAGACACACTACATTTTAGAGGAGTTGCAACCTGACTATATCCTGAAGCCCTCTCCAAATTTAAGCCAATGCTAAAATGTCGAATGGAGTCACTCATCCCATACTCACAAACATGTGGATAGTTTCCCCGCCATGTCTACTATGGCCCTGAAGCATAAAGTTAATGGGCAATTGTGAGGTGGAGTGGGGTTAACAGCTTAGTACTCAGATTCAAAGCCTTACTTAACTATGAAGCTCACTGGTTAGCCTTGGGTAGCCTAGTTGTAATTTATTAGTGCAATTGACATTGTGAGGATAAAATGACAAGTGTACAATGCAACTCACTCAAGAGTCCATAGACCCACTGGAGACATAACTCTGCATGTCCTCTGGACTATGGAGAATGCTGCCAGATCACAACCCTGGTTTGACCTTAACAAGGTTAGTGAAACGTCGATGCAGTTGTAACACTGGATCATGGATAACTCCAAAAAGGGCAAAGGGGATTAATGTGTAATGAGGAGGAGGACTCCCCTCCCCAATGTCCTGGTCATGATTAGGAGACTTAGGTGCAGAACATCTGCACCAGACAACAGTACTTTCTCATATTGCTTTAGGGTGACCAAATATTTGGCATCTATTATTCTGGGGACCATTATTATAATAGGAAGAACATGGGAGTACCCAAAGATATAGAGATGGTAGAGGTTCTGGAAGCAAGATGGATGAAGAAACACAAAAGTCCTGAACATGAGGGCATTAATCATAAGACTGGAAGGAGAGGAAAGGAAATACTACTAATTGGCATCCAGCAACATGGATAGACTTAATTTGCATGAATGTAGATTAGATGAAGGAGCAAGCCGTTTCAATTGAAGCTGTTCCCATGTCCAATTGAGGACTCTGCATCCCCCTGGTATGTGTGTGTGTATTTAGTGAACCAGATAAACTTAGGCCTCAGCTAGACCTACCGTTCTAGCGTAATGGAGGGTGAAGATTTCATGATATTTTTATTGCGAGATCTCCCCCTCTGTTTACACGCAGCGCGTTACGACCTCAGAGAGAGAGAACATCACACCAGCCATTTTGTGTTTGTTTTTTAAAGAGGAAAGAGTGCACGAGTGCTCGTGCGCAAAAGGTAAGTGTTTTTTTTTTACTATTTTCCCTGCTCCCCCTACCCCACCCTCGATGGGCGCAGAGCTCCTGAGGTACTCTACGCCCCGTGCGCAGGTCCCAGCTCCTCACAAGTAACCTTGAGGAGCCGTGACAACCGTGACGGTGGGCCACATTTTCCGCGGTCTCGAAATCATCCCGAGACCGTGGAAAAAGTGGGCTGAAAGTGTAGGGCAATATCCCGAGGCCTGGGAGGGATCATCTCTCCCTGATCCTGGGATTCCCTGTGCATCATGTGGACGCACAGGGACGATCCCGGGGATCGCCCCAGGATAAAGCCCCCTCTAGCTATGGCCTCAGTCAAGTTTATTTCACCACCAAATGCAATGCATGCACTGATGAGATGACCACTTCCCATTCCCAAATTGGGATTGTGTTCAAACCTTGCAGTCTGTACTCAGCAGAGAAAGCGATGCTCTTCTTACCCCGCACTAGAATTTTTGAACAGTGATCACTGTTCCCCATCTCTACTGAATGAGGAAGAGGAGCCCAAGAAACACCAAGTAACGCATCAGCTACATCCTCTCTTTCCCTGCCTATCCACTATAACAAAGGCTCCCTCCCTTTGTAGACTCCTGGCTGCTGTATCAAAAGTGTCAAGTCTCAACAGTGGCACCATCTTGCCTCCAGCTGAGCAGAGGCTGCCAGAACATCCTAATCCCCATAATTAAGGGAGGAGAAACATCTGACCCTTTTAAGCACAGGCCTTTTCCAGCTGTGCAGTGATGAGACAGAATCTCAGTGTACCAGGGGAGGAGCCACAGGCAGCCGGGAGGGATCTGGGACAGTGAAATCAGATGGTGGTAGCAGGCAGGCACACGTCATAGCCAGGACATCAATCGCCAGGTTACTGAATCCACAAGCAACAGCTATCATTACAGAGCCCTGTTTTTTGTTTCCCCAGGAATCCTAGCTGCTCACACCCAGAGAATCAATGAACAACTAATCATGTCATCTAGCCTTCTCCAATTTGATGTCCTCCAGATGCTTTGGACTACAACTCCCAGGATGCCTGCCCGTTCGCTATGCTGGTGGGAACTGACACCGAAAACATCTGGAGGTCACCACGTTGGGGAAAGGCTGATATACTGTAAGAACTACAGCTAGTGGCAGCTGATGCCTCCTCTAAAATGGACAGATACAAGTATCCCACCTCCCAAAACCTGCTAAGCCCATTCTACCTCACCTCTACCGGCTCTGCTCACCCAAAGCTACTACTGACATGACGCCAGGTCTGCCCATGGAAGTTCCTTTTATGATAGCTTCCTATAGCTCTGAATACCACTATGGAACTGGTGCATTGCCTGGCCACTGTTAAGGCCAAACTAAACCTGCAGAGGGCCATCATGCATAATTAGGTCAACTGAAAGTTTATGCTACACTGGCAAGGATGCCACATTGTGTCACACATTAGTCTCGTTGCATAGGCAGGCAAATGTGCGTAGATTAAACACACACCTGTCCCAGGTACAAATAAATTAGGGTATGGGATAGGGGGTTTATCCCTTACACAATAGAGAGCATGTGGGAGTGTGGGGTGGGGCAAAACCCTGCCCTTTCTAGCACTTTACCTTGCTGTGATCCACACCTGCTGTTAAGGTGGCCACTTACAAATTGCCAAAAAAGAGGATGGTGATTTGCATATAAAACCCAGTGGAATTTTAGAATGTTTTTAGGATGTTTTAAGGATGCTTTAATCATGTATACTATGTTTTTAATCAGTTTTTATGTGTTTTATATTCGCTGTTGTTCCCTGCCTCGATCCAAGTGGAGAGGCGGGTAAGAAATAAATTATTATTACCGTATTTCTTCGATTGTAAGACAACATCGATTGTAAGACGCACACTAATTTCAGTATCACCAACAGAAAAAAAACTTTGATTCTAAGATTCTAAGACGCACCCTGTTTTAAGAGATATTTATATGGGAAAAAAGCGTGTCTTAGAATCAAAGAAATACGGTATTATTATTATTATTATTATTATTATTATTATTATTATTATTATTATCATATGCAAATTTATATTTATAGATGGAAAATTTAGAAATAGTGATTGTAGTTTAAGTAGAAATCCAGTACATCTCATCACAGCATGGAAGACTCTGACCAGGGTACTTCCAGTGTGCCTGCCTGTTCAGCCTGCTGCCCGGGTGCTGTTAAGTGCTGATGAACAACAGTTCTTGTGGCTCTTTATGTTTATTAAGCCGGACTTGGGCAGGACAGCCCTTTAACTACAGCATGGTCCTTAAGCAGCCCTTCAAATAGAGGATTGTCTTCTGGAAAAGTGGCCACCTGGCCACCCCAAGAGTACTCCACTGCTGTTAAGGAGTTCTCCGCCAGTCCAGTGCGCTGGTACCACCAGTGGGTTGGCGTCCGCACCTGGTCAAACCAATGTGCATTGTTTTTTCATCAGTGATGGCCATTGGGGCTTCACGTTATCTCTAATGCTGCATGTAATTTTTTTTTATGGAACTTCATTGAGACTCAGTTCAACTTCATCTACATGTAACTAAGATCCAGTTCACAAGTTTGGCAGAATTACATAGCAAAGTGTTCCCTGGATTTGTCCCTGGATTTGATCTGGAGTGGGAGATCTGGATCCTCAACTACTTGGTGTTTTTTTTTAATATGAACGCAATTAAAAACAAACAAACTTTAGCATGCCAAAGAAAAAGTGTTCACCTTAGTTTGCTCACTGACATGCTATTTTTCTTCACGGCAGGTAGCATTCAAACATAGAACTTCCACCCCACGTCCTTCTTGGAGCCTGAAGTAGCACAGCCCAGGAAAAGCATTAGCACTTTGATTCGGCTGAACATATAAGCTGGTTCTTAAGTCAAAGCTTAAACCTATCCTTGATTACTATTAAACACCTGGGGTGGATGGGAAGAGGCTGAGATGGAAGTTTTGAGATACATGCTTTTAACCTGCTCCTGAATACGCTTATCTAGGCCTAATTACAACAGAGTTCCAATGGAAACAAGGCTGGCCCAAGAGATTTTGCTGCCTGGGGTGAAGCACAAAATGGCGCCCTCTCCCTTCATTTAATGTACAGAACTGAACAATTGAATCTTACCCCAGCACTGGCAATGGGACAGCAAACCCGAGGGCAGCAGGCCCACTTAGCGGATGCAGGACAGGTTGCACAACATCTACAGCTCTGTCCTCTAATACCAAACCACTTTTCCCTGCACCCTGCAGCATCTGCTGCCTTAAGTGGCCATCTCACTCCATCTAATAGTAGTGCCACCCACCCCAATAAGCATGCTCAGGACCACAACCCAGTAAGTAGTGCCACTGAACAAATAGTATGTGGAAAGTCTGCCTGTAGTAAGAGAAGTCTGCTGCTGCCTCTTTGTATTGAGGGACCCTATTTAATTGGTTTGAAAATTATTTTTATTACATTTATATCCTCCTTTTCCCCCTCAAAGGAACCCAAGGCAGCGCATATAATCCTCCTCCTCTCCATTTTATCCTCTTGACAACAACCCTGTGAGGTATGTCGGGCTAAGAGTCTATGACTGTCCCAAGGTCAACCAGTGAGCTTCCATGGCCAAGTGGGGACTAGAATGCAGATCTCCTGACTCCCAGTCCAACAATCTAGCCACTATGCCACACCGGCCTTTTATGGTGCACTGCCCTCTCAAAGTGGCTTAAAATATTTCAAGAACATGTAAATACAAATTACAATTAAACACACACACACACGCACACACACAGAGAGAGAGAGAGAGAGAGAGAGAGAGAGAGAGAACATCAGCAGCTAATGGTTTTAAGCATCAAATGCAAACTAGCAAAATGTGACTTAAGGGTATGTATAAAAGTCATCAGTGATGAAGCTATATGTATCACCCTGGGGAGGGTGTTGCAAAGGTGTAAGAGAAAGCTTAATGGCTTTTGCTGGATCTTTGAGTAGGATCTTTGAGTAGGATCTTTGAAAACTCCAAATGACATTTCTCTGGATTCTTTCCCCATGCCAGTATTCCTCACTCTTGCAAGTTCCATTTTTATTATGTATGAGATGGGAGAGGGATTTATCTAGCAGCAAAAAAGAGAAAGGGGAGAAGAAGAGAGAAAGTGGTTCTGACAAGGTGGGTCAAACTCTTCAGAGGATCACTGGAGCCTGCAATGAGTGATGCTTTGCAAAGGGGCAAGAAGTGAGTGACCCCCACCCCCTGTACAAGCCAACATGACTTCTGAAAAAGGGCAAGATTCTTCTGGTGGATCCTAGTAATAATAATAATGCCAAAGCCAGAACCGCTCCCCTCCTCTTTTTCAACTGCCACTTCAGTTCTTCAAAGAGCTTCCAGTTGTCAGCTGTCTTCATCTTTCCATCAAAAAGGGCGAAAAAAGCACACACATCAAAGCTAAAATCAACCTCCCCTTATCAGAAAACAGTGAAGCAAGGAGCGGCCTTCCCTCCTGACAGTGAAAATGAAATTTAGCAGGAGCTCGAAGAGTTCCGCGCGGCTCTACCCAGGTGGCCAGACTAGGTGCTCCTGGGGGTTTCCTGTGGGCTCCAACCTACCTTTCACGAGCTGAATGTAAAACAAAACAAAACTCAGGATTTGGTTTTGGACAAAAGGCTGTTTGTTTGTGCAGTGCAACCTCTGAGCTGCTGCCTATCAGCGGCTCTGAGCCAAGGAAAGGTTTCGTGTTCTCCGCTGCTGCTGCTGCTGGGAGAACACAAACCGATACATGGGAAGAGATCAGAGTGCATCAGTCCCAGAGAGCTGCTTCTCAAGGTTACACAGACAATGGTTGTACATTACCATACACATGAGTGGCCCCTGAGGCCAGCTGCCGTGCCGGGTCTCAGCTCCCCGGCACAGTCATTAACAGCCTGCATTACGGCAAATAATATTTCCTTCCTTTACGATTATCGAATCATCAAAATTTCAGGGCCGCACCAGGCCACTAATGGCTTCCTAAGAAGCATCAAATTTTAATCTCCTCCTTCCCCCCCCCCACCCTCTGCAACCTGCTCACCCACAAGCTACTTTCCTTCCTTAGCTGCTCCACGGAAGGCAGATAACTAATGCACTGGCTAACCTTAAGTAAGAGGGAGAGCAGTTCCAGCTCTAGCTGGGGGAAGAATAGGAGCGGGGAGTGGAGGCTGTTCTTTTGAAAAGGGTGGGGGGCATACAGCCAAGGAGGATGGCCAAGCCCCCAGGTCCAAGGTCCACAGCAATGGGTCTTCTGTGGCATGCTGCCCCTGAACATGGAGGCTCTGTCGACCCATCACAGCTATTTTCATTACCTTACTATTATAATTTTCATCTCACCCAGCAGCAGAATCTCTCTGGGCAATCACGAAAAATACGCATCGTAATACAAGATAATAAAAACATAACATAAAATCTTTAACATGCACAATTTAAAACAGCGGAGACAGCTCAAAACTTTGCATTATGATACCGGACCTGATAGAAACAACTGACATAAACGCGCTATCATATGCCATCAAATGTCTGGGAGTACAGGACAGTCTTAACCTGGTACTGAAAAGATGACAGTGTTGGCATCTTGCAGCCTTCCTTGGGGAAGGCCTTCCTTGGGAAGGCATTTCATAATTGGGGGGCCACCACTGAGAAGGTCCTCTCCCTTGTTGCCACCCTCTGAGCCTCCCTCAGAGGAGGCACTCAAGAGGAATGCCTCTGATGGTGACCGTAGCATCTGGGAGAGGTGCTCCATCAGGTATTGTATCCATAGCTACTGATAGACTGACCCTCTTCCATGGATCTGTCTAATCTTCTCTCACAGCTCCCCATCCAGCCTACTGACCCCCACCTTTTCTTTCCCTACTGCTGAGCAGTAATCTCTTGTCAGCTGAGTAGCACAAGGGATGGTCATTTGGAGGGGAGCACATTTTTGGTATGTGCTTCCAACACACTTCACACTATAGATTTGCTATAATGAAAGCATGAGCTGGATTTATTTATTTATTTTAAAGGAGGCGGCTCTTGGAGTCCAATCAGGATGGAATTTTATCGCATATCAAATTGATTGGTAATACTGAGGTTGTAAAGATTTTTCTAATTTGTATCACCATGTTCATCCTGGTCTCCAATTCTGAAGGGTCTGGAAGGATAATCATGGGCAATATGTATGTGTGTGTGTGTGTGGCCTTAGCTAGATCTAAGGTTTTTCCCGGGATTGTCCCAGGGTCATCCCTGCCTGCTCCCGGGATCCCCTGTGTGTCATTTACATGAACTGGGATGACCCTGGGATGATCCCGGGATAAACCTTAGGTCTAGCTAAGGCCTCTCTCTCTCTCTCTCTGTGTGTGTGTGTGTGTGTGTGTGTAACAGAGAGAGAGAGAGAGAGAGAGAGAGAGAGAGAGAATGAACCACTCAAACTATAACAGAAAGTGATCAAAATATGATCTTCCAGTTTAGCCCCACCTGCCAAAACCCAAGCTAAATGAACAAGAACCTCAGACAGTTGCTTCTGGGTTTTGCTGAACTAGTGCCTTGAATACAGGAGCTTTTATTACCTTTGATGGCAACCAGTTAAAATATAGATGGCTACAAGTAGCATATTCACTTGGCTAAATGGTTTTGAAAATCTGGCAAGAGTGCAAGTGGGTGTCTACTCCCAGCACCCTCATCTCAAACCTTTGGATTTTGGGGGAAAATGTGCCCCATCCTAGAGTGCTATACCCCTAGCAGCTTCTTTTGCCTTCTCCATGCCAGTGAATGGGCACTTTTGCTGCATCCACTTGTAAGCAGTAAGGGACAGAGAATTGCAGTCAGGAAAACGGAAAGAAACAAATGCCCTTGCACCTTAGATCCTTAGGGATTTCCCAGTTAGCATGGGGGCCTAAGAATTCTGCTAGCCCAAATAACTGCTTGTGATGCCTATAAGGTAGAATCAGTGCTAATTTCAGCACCCTCAGACTTCCTTGCATGAGGAACAAGAAATACAGCAGCCAAACCATGGAAGCCCTATTCCAACAGCATAGGATTCCTACAAGTCAATCATGGCACTGCCAGCAACTGGTGTTGGCATGTTGCATCACAAGAGAGATGAGAATGAGTGATTCCTATGCAAGGACAAGGCTAATGGATACTATGCTGTAAAAAAGTGAAATTTCTATCTGTGCTCATCCCATTATGGAACATCTTTTGAAATGTGCAAAAAGTGTACAGCAGTCTTCCCCAGCCTCCAGATGTTTTGGATTTCAACTCCCATCAGACCCAACCAATATGGCCAATAGTCTGGAATCCTAAGAGTTCCAATTTGGGGAAGCAGGGTGTAGAGGAAATGGAATGGAATGGAATGCTTTCAGTATTTACAGATTTCCCAGCCTGCAAGACAGTTTGATGTTGAGCTTCTGAGCCACTCCAACTGGGGCTCAGCTCCAAGCTTGGGGGCCATCAGCTCTGTGACATATTACCCTCCTGATACGCACCACATTCTGCTGTGGATAATTAGCAATCAGCCCAAATCAATAAGTTATTTTTTGCCCTAGGTAATTAATAATTACATGGTGCAGCTCTACAATAATTAAACTTTCAGTGCTCCTTCCCTGATTACTATTTTGGCTTTGGATATAAACAATTGCAGGTAATATGACTTTCTATTTCCACTCAAGGGGAGCCATTAGGGGAGTGGCTCTCCCTCCCCCAACCCCGTATTTTTGTTTGTTGCTCTTTCATTCTTCTGTTCTTTGCTTCTCAAGCTCTTATCGACCAGCCTTTCTTTAGCTGACTGAATCGATCATGCAACAAAAGACGGATGTCGGCTCAGATCTTTGTAGGAAGATGCCAGGCTATTGTACCCCCTCAGCTTCCAAAATGCAGATCCCATAAGCTTCTGAAAAGAGCTCCCCCAACTGGAACCTGCTAATACAAATCAGACAAAGCAAGAACAATAGAGCCAGGAAAGAGGAATAGTGTGGTATTTACTAGATCTGGCTTTTACTTACCACCACAGGAAAAACGATGCTTTTGCAATATTAATAATACACTATATGTTTATATTTAGTTAAATTTGTGGTTACACAAGGCATCACATCCAAAGACCATTCTTTTAAACATCTTACTTCCCCCAGAAATACACAACTGAAATTAAGCTTCAATTTGTTCACCATTTCCAATCCAATACTGATATCAGACACTTATTTAGAACTAGAACAGCTTCCTTGGATTTGAATGGAAAGGAGAAATAGGGCTGGGTGTCATCAGCATACCGGGGGCACCAAACTTCAAACTCTAGGCAATCCCTCCCTGTGGCTTCATATAAGATGGAACCCTGAAGGGCACCACAGACCAACAGCCATCATGTCAAACAGGAATCTCCCAGCACCACCTTATGAAATTGCCCCTTTATGAAGGCCAGAGCCTCCATAAAAAAGGGCTTCCAACTCCCATTCCAGATGCCACCGAAGGATATCGTCATTCATGGCACTGAAAGCCACTGAGTGGATGAGCAGAATCAAAATGCTTCCAGGATCAGAGGCACGATGTCTCTGATGGCAGCTGCTGAGGAACACAAATAGGAGCTGCTATTATACTCATGTCATACTAGTAGGCCTCCCACAGGCAGCTGGTTGGCCACTGTGTGAACAGAATGCTGGACAAGATGGACCCTGATTCTTGTTATGTCCTTATCACTGCCCCTGTCCAGTTCCTGGTGTCGATTGTCAAAGCAGTCTCTGTCCCATAACCAGCTCGGCTTCGTCCATTTTCTTCTGCTGCCCCTTACGCCTGGAACGCTCTTCCAGAACATTTGAGAACTACAAGTTCAATCGCAGCTTTTAAAGCTCAACTAAAAACTTTTCTTTTTCCTAAAGCTTTTAAAACTTGATGTTGTGCGGACTTTATACTGTTAGTTTTACCCTACCCTGTGCCTGCTTACCCTACCCTGTGCCTGTTGGCATTCTCTTCCCCTCCTTATTGTTTTACTATGATGTTATTAGATTGTAAGCCTATGCGGCAGGGCCTTGCTATTTACTGTTTTACTCTGCACAGCACCATGTACATTGATGGTGCTATATAAATAAATAAATAAATAAATAAATAAATAATAATAATAATAATAATAATAATAATAATAAGAAGAAGAAGAAGAAGAAGAAGTTTTGACATCTGTTGGGGCCCAGGACACACTGCATATACAGGTTTCAAAACGTTTTCAAAGCGTTTTGAAACTACACTACTACTACTGCGCTTTAAAAGCAGTAGTGTCGATCCCCCCCGCCCAGATCTGAAGCCAGATTGAAATGAATCAAGACCTAAACTCGTGTCAGTTCTAAAGACAATCGTAGGAAGAGATGAATGCCTTAGCAAGTCCAAAAGAATGCTTGAACCCGCTTCAGTCTGAAATGTACACTTCTCAATCTTCGCTTGATAAAGTGGTAGTTTTAAGAAGAGGAAAATCTCCAATCAGCAATAAAATTTCAAGTTCCCACAGCTAAGGCTTGAAGCACCGTTTTGCCTTATTTCACAGGCTACTAGAAATTTGGGGGCACTGTTAAATATAAGTTCAAGAGCAGTTTATGCCTGAATGTACTAATGCTTTACCTGAGGACCATTTCACACATCACACAGAGGCAAACCTGGGTTTGTCACAGAGTGTACACTCGCCAGGGAGCTGTGGCCAACTACAATTCCCTTCTAAGTGTAGCTGCATAAGACACATCTTTGTTGCGTTCACACTTAACCTTTTTACCTAAAAAATAACCAACTGGGTGACATGGTCCTTAAGTTACTTTTTCCTGAGCAACTGACACACACGTCCCAAAAGGCACTTCAGTGAGAATGCAACAGTGAAGTGTATAAATCAACAAGTGTCTGGAGAAGAGCAAGAAAGATATAAACATTCAAAGATAATCTTGGAAGATGTGAACAAGGTGACCACACTCTGCTTTGCGATCACGGATAGGGAGAGTAGCAACAACTTTGTATCAGACCATTATGAAGAGGAGTTGTCTCCATGGCCGCAATAGGTTGAGATGTGAAAATGGCTGAACTCGCAGGAAGGCAGGATTTAATTTAATTGCTGGGGTGAAACCATGAGAATACTAGCAAGGGAGAAAACATCCTCCAGAGAACAGGATGTACCAAAAAAGAAAAAGAAAAGGGAGCTTTCATAAAAAGTTAGACAGACTTGATCCTTCTCTTCAAGGAATGAACTACATGGCCTTCCTTTGCTACAATGAAACTGCATGCATAAAACAGTGACCGGCTGTTTCACCCCAGTGTCTCCAAATCCATTCAAAAACGTTGCTTAGCAGAATTCCATTTCCCAATCATAAGGCTGGAAAGGAAGCAATTTAAGCCATAACTGGTCCTTCAAAACTCCCCACAAAAGTTACCTTAAAACACAAGCTAGGATGGGGTCCCATAACCAACATTACACATGTGGTATAGCTCTTTGCCCCAGATATCAATTCAAAGATCTACAGGGAGGGGCATATATGCATACAGATGTATCCACAGCATGGGATTCCAGAACATGTGGAGGCCTATATGCACAGACCCCTCCCTGCAGACATTTGCACTGGATGCCTGCCCCCCCCGTAATATCTGTGTTGCACGGGGTGGATCTACATGACTGGGCATTCATGTCTTACAGTGAGGTATTTTTGAACGCCCAAATAGGGCTTTAGTTACTCCAAAATGAGTCCAGATTCAATCCCCCACAATCAGGTTGTTTACACATTGCTTCACTCAGATAATCACTGATAGCACAACTTGACTTTCAGGGGAGGAGTAAGCTGGGTGGGTGTCCCAGAGTCTAGTCCCTTGCCCCCCCCCCCACTGCCTAAATAGCTGATCAGCACCACCACTGGTTATCTGACCAAAGCTGAAACTGGAGCCTCACCTGAAGCACCCATTTGAGAAAAGTGCACAGAACTCTCCTAAATGGATTGGGCTAAGATTTTAGTGTACTTCAATCCCAGATCCCCACTGATCCCCTTATGTCCAGAAGAGTTGCTGATGCATGGACTTTGGTAGTAGCGCAATGAGTAGGCATTGCTTCAAAGCCTATATCTACTGTGAGGGTGTAAGGGTTTGATAAAATATTACGAGAAATGCATGGCTGCTGCAACTCACCTCTCCCCTTTACTCCTGGCAATGACAATTGTAGCCTGGCCATTAAGTCTACAAAAGCTACTAGCCCAGGATGTTGTTGTTCTTTACCAGCCCTTTTGCCCACAGCGTATGGCATTATGGCTCATCGGCAGCCAAGGCCATGGTGCTGAATGCCCAAATAGGGCTGATTGCCTGGCAAGCGGCTATTTACAAACCTTGTCCTGTAAAAGAAACAGGTGATAGACGTGACATCATCGCAATTAGCATTTCCTGCAAGCAGTAGCCAATGTACTGGAGAGGGACGGGGAAACACTGAATGTGATGTGTTTAACTAGATTTAATTGAGGCAGGAGATATGGTTTAGCAGCACCTCTGTATCTCCCATAATGTCTAATTAAGACCCTAATTCAAGTATCTAATAGTAAAAGTATTATATTTTAAACCAGAGGGTTTTTAATAAGGGATATATGCTCTCTTTGCTACTTTCTTCTTTTCGCCCCTCTCTTCCACACTTTTTTGGGTTATATTTTAGCTGAAGGAAATGCAACATAAAACAGCACTGCACTCTGGTTACAAAACATGATTCAGTCAACAGTCTACAAGGAAATCAAACGGAGCACCTTATGCCAATTCTCCTTCAAATTGGCCAACACAAATATTTCCACGGAACAGACATTACAGTCTTTTAAACCAAGATGACAGGGGCGGGAGCTTGCAAAAGAAACCGGGAAAAGTTCATAACGCGGGTGTAATAGCTTCTGACGCCCGAGAGCAAACGCAATACTAGGGAGCCCAGGAGACAGAAATTCAGAGGCAAAGGAGAAGGGGAACTCAGCGAGCGCGAGTGAATCAATCAAAGAGACCGTCACAGTTTCTGACACCGGGGCCCTTCTGGATAATATACTGCAAGTTTATCTGTTATGTTCTGGACTTAATTACTGAGAAATTATAGCCTAGGTGCAAAGAAGAGGCAGCGTTAAGAGCCAGGGGGCACTGAGAAGGCTTTGGCTTCATCAGCTGCTGGAAACAATGGCTATAAATTCAGAGAAGAGAGAATATGTCATGGTATGTGCTTTGGATATTATAAACCCTAGGGAAGGAGTCACAGGCTCCTCCATAGTCACTAAACTGGCTTCAGCAGGCAATGCATCTCCATAAGCAGTGCTGCCCCAGGAGCTAAAAGGCAGATTCCAAAGGCCAGGGCAGTGACATAGTTGGAAACCCAATAACTTGGATGCAGGAATATGTGGACTGTTATCTATGCTAGGAAGTTTCTCCCCACCCTAAGATGAACCCTTTGTTATTCATTGTTCTAAGAGCAACTGGGCATGGATGCAAAGACACTTCTTTTAGTCCCCTTTGCTACATTGCTGGGGCTGGACTATATACCTAATATTTGCTCCTCAACCGCTTTGTGACCTTGGGCACACCCCTTTCTCCTCTGCCTCTATTTCTCTTCTCCCACTTTCCTTACCAATGCCCTTTAAAAGAAGGCCTTCCTTTCACTGGTGGCACACAAAACGTTTTGGCTTCAGTAGCAGGAGAGTCATTAAATGGGACTCTAATTCATAGACTCATCACTAATAACACACATATCCCTTGAGCAGACTTCCTCTGCAACCTCGAGGGGGCAGCATACACAGCGACTGGGCACAGACTTAAACCGACTGAAGATTTAATGTTTCTAAGGATGATTTGGTAAGCATTGTACCAGAGTAGCGCAATGTGTGTCCAAAACAGCAGGATCAGTCTCTACTCAATGTAAACCACCCTGCCATCTGCTTACTTAAAGCCCTCTTTGAATGCATCCTAAGAGCCCTCGCAACCAAACACGCAGCCTCCCCTGTATCATTTGACATCTCAAACAATTACATGGAACCTACCGCCTATTTTCATACTAATTAAGTTCCTTACTCAGCATATATCCTTTTGAGCAAATCTAGAGGTGAAAAGCTCCCTCAAAGGCAGATGCCTAAAAATTGTTATCCTAATCCAGGGGTGGAGAATGTGCGCCCCTCCAGATGTTCTTGGAGTGCAACTCCAGTCAGCCCTAACTTGCATAGCCAATGGTGAGGCATGATGGGAGCTGCAACAATATCTGGAAGGCCACAAGTTAACCATTCCTCTTCTAACCACGACCACAAATTCATTCTGAGCAAACCAAAGAACTATTCGGAGGGGTTTTCAGTACAAGGTGCTCATGAAACTCCACCCCAGCAATGTAGGAAATGAGTAACTCAGGTTACTTCTCCTGTGTTGCACTCCTATATGGACTTACTTATGAGTAAAGCCTACTTAACTGAATGGAACATATTTCTAAGAAAAATGCATACAATTGGGCTGTACCTCAATTAATCCAGGGATAGGGAACCTGTGGTCCACCAGATGTCATTGGATCAGGCTCAGCTAATGGTCAGGGGTGCTGGGAATTGTAGTCTGATAACATCTGGAGGGCCATAGGTTCTCCATCCCTTAATTAAATGCTTGACTATTAGTACATCCTGGTTACACTGCATTTGGACATCTGAACAGGGGATACAGAATTGAGTGCTGGACTAGATCCCCCATATATGCGCAAAGTCCTTTTTCTTCCATTTGTAAAATGGGAATGGTAAAATTACCTACTTTGGCAAATCGTTGGCATGGGGTGGTTGTATTGTCTACACCAGCAACCCCCAACCTAGTGCCCTCCAGATGTGTTGGACTACAACTCCCATCTTCCCCAGCCAGCATGGCCAATGGTCTGCTGGCTGGAGATAATGTGAACTCTAGTTCCTATCATCCTCAGCAATCTGAAGGGCATCATGTTGGGGAAAGCTGGTCTACCTTGACAGGCAGTTTCACTTTGGGCTTTGAGACAGGAGTCTTCTAGTCCTACCTGGAGATGATAGGAATTGAACCTGGGGCCTTCTACATGCAATGCAGGTGCTCTACCACACTGAGCTATGGCCCTTCCCAAGAAACATGCATTTCATGGAAAGCAATACAGTGTGGATGTGCATTTATTGTAGGCCTCCTGTTCATGATGCAGTACGTGATAAGGAACATAGGAAACTGCCTTATGTCAGTTCAGACTATTTAGCCAACTAGCCCAGTATTGTCTTTGTGACTGCAGCTATCTGGGGTCTTGGGCGGGATGCCTTTCCCATCACCTGCTACCTGATCCTTTTAAAACTGAAGATATATCTGGAATGTAGGGTTGCCAACTGACAAAAAGAACACTAGCCAAGCTTGGTCCTGTGCCTTTCAGTGCAAGCTGCTGTTAAAGCACAGCAGCGGGGGGGGGGGGACAATGTTGGCAGCCCTCCATACTTGCCATGGAGACCCAGTGACATTATCCATCTATACATGGTAGCTATTAGAAAGGTAACCAAGTGTCCCAAAGGTCAAAGGAAAGGCTGGATGGATTTGGCCATGTATTTTGACAGCTTTATCTGTTTCCCCACATTATTTGGACTATCACCTCCCTCCATCCCCAAAGCTGAAGTATATGCATCCCTGGGGCTTACTAGGAGACAGGGAGGAAATACATGCACAAGAAGCTAGGAAGTCCTTCTCCCTTCCCTGTGAATGTGCAACATGATGTCAAGTAGTGAAAAGTGTGTGGTTTAACAATATTCAAATAATATCTTTATTGTATGTACAATAATCATGGAGAATGCCAATAGGCTAACGTAATGTCTCTGAACAACTGCACAAGATAAATCTTTTTGCATTAAAAAAGTTACTGTAAAAATAAAACATTACCACCACCCCCAACTCTCCTTCTCATCATAACACACCCCTCCTCTTGCCCTTTCATGTAGTGTAGAGTTTCCAAGAGCCTACGTTCGCCAGTGCAACCAAATCAATGCTCTCTGCCTAAAGAGAGAGTCTATTTATGTATCTCATTCAGATAATATAAGTGACTGGAAATAGTCTGCACAGCACATAAGCATCCCGGAGGCAATTAGCTTATCGCAGTGTCCTGCGTTGGCTTGTGGCACTCGACCGTGGGCTGTCACGGAAGGGTACTCTCCAATGACCTTTTTCCAATGGCAAACTCTTCATTTGACTTGCATTAGTGGGTTTTGCACAGCCAGGCTCCAACGACTCTGCGGAGGGGGGAAACAGACTCGAGGGTATCAAGTGCAGTGGATGGGAGGAAACATTCAGATTTTAGCAACTGGTGGCTGAGCCAACTTAACCCCCAAAGCTCTTAAAGGCTATTCTGCTGGAGGATGCATTCTAGTTCAACAGAGAGGGTGAAGCTGAAGTATAAGATCAAAGCACGGGCAATTCAGGGGAATAAATACAAAGCAGGTTTCTGCTTCCACCTACCCAGTGATGATTATGCAGCACAGTGCAAACCCCACCATCCCATTATATGCACTGGTAGTTCTGCCACCCCGTTATCCACCAGGCAGTGTTTTGCTTGAGTTGAAGCATTGGTAAGTGGTTCCGTGCCCTTTGCATTTGCTTCCAACACGCTTCGCCTGCTGCAAATTCTCTCCATTACGAGCCCGGCTCTGCTATCACCAAACCCACCAGCCGCGGGAGAAAATAAATCAAGTTGGACCCAGGCGCTGGCGGCATGTCCCCCCTCCTTCATTCCCAAACTCCCTTGCAGCCGCCCAGGAGCTATCATCAGCCGGCCAGTATGCCTGCCTTGTGACTATAAATCTGTTCTGGCTGTGTTGTTATCTTGACAGGTCAAGAGATAGAAAACGTGGAGAGAGGAAGGTGCCTGGGCGAGATATACGCACACTGTAAAACCTGCTCCAGTCATTTAAAGTGGCTGTTTGGATAACTAACCAAATATTGGATCAGCCCACGGAAGAAAGGGGGAGGGGAGAGAGGGAGAGAGCTTCTGAAACTTTTAAGAGAGTCCAGTAAAAGAGGGGAAGGAGATAAGAGAGAGAGAGAGCAACCACCAGAGAAGAGTAAAAGGAAGGAGCCAACTTAGTGCAGGAGACAACAATTCTTCAGCTCTATGGACAAAGCAAAACAAAAATCAAAGCAGCCCTTTTGCACCCCTCCTCCTCCTCCTCCATTCGCTCTCTTCTTTGCAAGGCATCAAAAGAAAACGCCTGCTTTCTTTTCCCCAGGTTCTTGACTGAAGGGATGCTTTTAAAGACAAGAGCTTAAAGGTGGCCGTGAACACAGAGCGATCATCCTCCACCCCCCCACCCCCCACCCCCGATTCTTCCTGGGCTTGCGAATTAACCCTTTATGGTCGGACGGGAAGAGAACGGCATGTCGCAGCCATTGACTTACATCTCTCGCTCAGCCCCCCCCCCCCGCCCCCCCTCTTGCTCTACCCGCTTGGAATTCCTAGCGCGGGAGCTCAGCTACTCCGGCCGCTCCGGCCGACGGAGTGAGACACATCAAAGGAGGCTGGAGGCGAGGGGCGGAAGAGGGAATGAAGTCCTCCGTCGTCGCCGCCGCCGCCGGCGGGGCGGGGCTGGGAGGAGGGAGAACAGCGGCGCTCCTTGACGCCTTCCCTCTCCAGACGCAGCTTCGTTTCTCCGGGCTGCTTTTCAAAAGCCTGCCCACCTGTAAGCCGCTTTCTCCAAAGCCCTTATCGCCAGACAACAGACTTTGGAAGAAAAGGAGGTCACCCTTTGGAGCACCGCCGCGGTTCCGCCGGCATATCGAGGCGAGCGCGTGCGCCTGGAGGACGCCGCCGCCGCCGGGAACCTTCGCCTCGCAGGAGCAACACGCGGCTCCAGGCGAGGCTTGGGGTCTTGGAATCAAGCCAGCCTTTTCCTTTTGTGATGCGGGGGGACTGGGAGGCAGGCAGGCAGGGGGAAGAGGAGGAGGAGGAGGGGGATTCTCGCGCTTGGCTTTTCTTTCCCAAAGGCCGTCCCCGTCCCACGTGTTGCATTCTTCTCCCCGGGAAGTTCTCGGTAACCCTGGCAGCCAGCTTGCCAGTGTGGCACGCACGCACGCACGCACACACACACACATATACACACACACAGACAAAGGCAAACCCCGAAAGAAAACACACACCGTCGCTTTTGAAGGCTCGCGGAGGAGAACCGGCGAGGATGCCTCAACCAGGCTTTCGAGACGGGACGGCCTCGCTTTGACCGAACCCTGCACCGCCGGCTTAGTTGTTTCTTTAGCTAGTTAAGGGCGCAATCCTCTGCATGTTTAGATTTGGGGGGGGGGGGAGACTCCTACTAGTCTCAGCATCCCATGCTGGCTGGGGAATGCTAGGAGTTGTAGGACTCCCCACCACCACCCCGTCTAAAAATGCAGAGGATTGTGCCTTACGCCTCGCGCAAACCCAGTGATGGCGCGGCCCGATCCTAGGCGCGTTTACTGCGCAGTAAGTCCGACTGGAGTTAAGTCCCGCTGAACTCAGCGGATTTAATTCGTGGCACAGAGGCCAGAGCTGTTGGCTTCAAGTATACATGGAATAAGGCTGCAAATACCCACCCCACACAAAAGGAAGACACACAGTACCCTGCCCTTTCTCTTCAGTAGGGTTCCCCCACCTTCCGCTTCCCCCTTAAAGCCTCCTTTCCACCTCTTTCTAGCTTCCTCAAATCTCCGGAGTCCGCTTCTCTCCTCGTCTCCGACTCCCTCCTTCCCACTTCGCTTTGATCTCTTGATTTCTTTTGAATAGACATTTCAGTCCCGAAAACCCACCACTAGACATAAACTTCTCCACAACCGTTTCTCTCCTGCCGGCATCCATCAGCAAAACATCTCTCCCCACCCCCACCCCGTCCCCCCACGCCAGACACAAATGAGACCAAATGAAAAAGTCACCACTGGGCTAGGAAAGTTGAGGGTTTCACTCTCAATCGGTTACTCCCCCAGCCACATCTCATTTAAACCGGATCCTAGTCGCAGACCAGGGAAGTGAGCAGATCAACATCCAATAGCTTCCCCCCCCCCCATCCAAATATATAAAGTCAAATACGTTCCCCAACAGGAAGTGTGGATATTTAAGATCCGTGGGTTGCCCATCTAGCAGTTAGGAAGGGCTTGCAGTGCATCTGCCCCACGCATCCCCCCCTCCAGGGGTGGGGGCTTCCTAGCCAGCCCCCTCCTCCTCGATTTACCTTGGCCTCTGACTGCAGGGATGCCCAGAAGAGCGAAGATCGTATAGTACAGTATCTCCCGGCAGTTGCCAATCCCTGCCATGGTCATTGTTACCAGCGAATGAGGGAGCCGGCTTGGGATGGAGGAGAACTTCTGGAGTTTTGAATATATACGTTTCTTTTGCTTGCTGCCGGATCCCACAAGCGACAGGAAGATTTGCAGATGAGTTGGCGGAAGCGTCTCTTCTTCCACTTGTACGATTTTTTTGGACCAGACCTTAGAGAAAGCCACTTTGTCCCCAAGAGCGCAGAAAAGACCGGGGGTGTGGAGGGAGAAATAGAATCCAATGGAAAGACACCCCCCCTCCCCGATGAACTCTTTCCAAAAACAAAAAAAAAAGTCTAAGGAGGAATGGGAAATTGCCACAGAGCCATCAACTCCAGCCTTCAAAAGGTTCGACGGGGAGAGAGGAGGGGGGACGGGCAGCCAGGAAGAAAGAGTTTTGCAGACACGTTGCTCGCTTCCCGTCTCGCAGTTCCGATGTGTGACAAATTCCTGCCCTCGGTCGGGGTGCAGAATCGGCGGCAGCGCTGGAGAAGGCGATGCCGCTGAGTTGGATGTTGTGGAAGCTCAACAGGGTGGGAGGAGGTGTGTGTGTGTGTGACCTTTCGGGGAAACGGCTTAGGAGCCGCTCAAGAGCTTCGGGCTTCTCCAAACATACTTCAAGGCCACGAAGAACGGAGATCGACCGCTGCTTCTTTACTCGCGGAGTAACGAGGGGGGCAAGAGACACAGACAAATCCGAAGTTTTCTCTCGGCAGGCGTTGCAGCTGGATTAAGGGCGGAAAAAAAAGTTTTGGGGAGGGGAATCCGATGTGGGGGGTTTCTCCCCTCCCCGAGTCTTCCTCCTCAGCCCGTCAGGCGAGCGATCCCCATGGCCGGAGGCAGCGGGCTGCGTCTCTCTCCCGAACGTCCCCCCTCGCCAAAATCCAAACGGCGAGCCGGCGATGGGTCTCCCAAGGCAGCCGCCGCCGGGCGCGTCTCTTCAGGGTGGCGCGCCGGCTGCTCCAACGGGTCTGCTGCGCCGGCTAACCTCCCGCTCCTTGGCTCGGCAGCGGAGTGAGCCAAAGATCTGGTATCAGCAGAGCCGGGAGCGGCGGCGGCGGCGGCGGCAACCTCAGCCCGAGGTAGGCGGAGAAAGAGAGAGTCCGTTAGTGCCACCTGGTGGCTGGCGCTGGAGAAAGCGCCCGACGCGCGCTTTGGAGAACGACGGCGTTAGGCGCGGCGCGGCCGTCAGGCTCAACGAAGCGGTGTTTACGGCTGGACACGCAAACCTCGGCGCCACGCGAAGCGGCCCAGGCCTTCTCCGTTCGGGCTGCGAGGAGCCTGAGAAGCCCCACAAAGCCGCGGCTTGCGCGCAGCTCCTGTGAGGGCCCACGACGGGCCCCATCTTGCCCAGAGGACGTGCTGTGCGAGATCCGCCTTCCCTTCTCCACAGGTCAAGTTTTCTACGGGACGTATCAAATCGAGCATATTTAGTACCCCCTTATAAATGTCCCCCTCTCTCCCGCCGCCTACTTGCTTATTTCCAGAGATGCAAGAGGAAACGGGAAAGCGCCCACCCCACCCCCCGCACATCTCTTCGGAATTAGTTCCCATTCATGTGCCTTAGATGTACTTACTCCATGGAAAGTGTGCTTAGGAAGAAAACGGTTTTAAATCGAGGGGCAAAGAGGAACTGGTGGGAAAACTCACGCTTAACAAGAGTGTAACACCCAACTGCCTCACTTTTCACTCCGCCACACTAGCCACACAACAGTGGTTTCTCCCATCCCCACTGGACATATTTTGGGAGCAGACCTATGTGCAGCTGCAAGAGGGCAGACAGGGCCGGTGCCAGACTACTTTGTGCCCTAGGCAAGGTGAGCTACTTTCACCCCTCCCCCCAAAAAATGCCAACTTTGATTTTTAAGAACAGATGTTTCCTGGAAAAAATAAGAAGCACAAAACTTGAAACTGCTAAATTTATTTTAAAGTGCAAGAAATACATCATGCAAATTATAGCAAACAAATTGGAAAGGAATGTCTATGGGTCTAAAATGCATTATTTAATAGGAATATCACCTCCAAATCACACACACCCCAACTCACACACGCGCGCACACACACACACTCAGCATCACTCACTCCAAACACACGCATGAACACATGCATTCACTCAAAGACCCCATGCACCCATACATTCTCTGTCTCTCTCTCTCTCTCTCTTCTGGGTGCGTTCCGGAAGTCCGAACGTGGAGCCGTCCCACCCCCACCCCAGTGTTCCTGGCTTCACTTCGGCTGGGAAGGCGTGGGGCGCCATCTCGCCTGCCCAGGCCCAGCTGAATCTTCGGACCGGCTGGCTGACAGCCAACGCACGTGAGTGCTGCACTGTGCAGGTGCCCCTCTTAGCTTGGCGCTCTAGGTGCCCGCCTGAGTGGCCTCTATGGTAGCACCGACCCTGAGGGCAGAAAAGCAGGTGATGGGGTGACTTCAGTTTTTTCCATTAAAAATCACTGTCCTTAATCCATAAAAGCTTCTGTAAAAAAGTGGGGAGATGAGAAGGGCGGGGGAGTGGCAGAGGAATCACTCTCTCTGTGTGTCCCTATAACTGAGAGAGGTCTAACTAAAATAGGGTGAGATTTTTCTGCCAACAGTGCCAACCTCAACTCCACCAGAATGAGTATTCTTTGCAGCGAGACCACAAGTGTAACAGCGTCCATCCGTTTAGCTCAAAGTACCACTCTTGCAAATCTTTATTTACACTCAGTTTTCACAGGTTTCACATGGATTGGTTTTGTGTAGTCAGTCCTTGAGTCTTTATCACTCATGATCGCAGAAAAGTTGGGAAACCTGACCTTAAATGGGAAACTGGTGGCCTAGTGGATGTTGTTGGACTGCAATGCTCATCAGCCCTAGCCAGCATAGCCTGTTGATGCATGCTGGGAGTTGCAGTCCAACAACATCTAGAGGACCACACATTGGCCACTCCTGCACTAAGAGGATAGAGGGTTGTTCCTATGGCTCTTAGGTTGTAATGCAATCCTCCCCTCCACCCTGCCTCCATCCCCTCCAATACTTCCTGACGTCAAAAACTCTAGCCCAGCTGCTCTCCAAAGGGGCTTTTACCCAGCATGAGAACAATTGTATGGATGGCCCGGAGCACCATGCTAGGAGACTAACTCCAGGTCTAATGCTTCACAGCCATTCTACTCCAGGTGAGATGATAAATATTAAATTACAGTTCTAGGGATCCTTCCCAAACAAATATTTTCTTTGATGCTGGGATTCCAAATTACCTGATCTTGTTTACAGAGCAGTAGTTATACATTAGCAATCTGCTTTTCTTCTCTTTTGGATTTCTGGACTTCATACAGATTGACACATGCAATCAGTTCTTTCGGTTCGTTTATATCTCTTTCCCCCCTTTGCTGGTTACAGGTCCACAGAATTGCTTCTGCACACTGATGAAGCACAGCACCAAAGGGCATCTTGATGCAATGGTACATCTAGATTCTCTTTTGCAGGATGTTTCATTGACGCACACAGGTACTTGTGTAGATTTGGTAACCTTTATGGGTGAAAAGATGTGAATGAACAGAAAGAACTAAACACCAATGTCAAACTGTACATGCATGGACCAGTTCCAGAATTAATTTCAGAAACTGAGTGTCTATAGGGGTGGAGAACCTGTGGCCTTCCAGTTGTTGTTGGCCTTCCAACAACAACTCATCCCTAACCATTAGCCATGCTGGTTGGGACTGTTGGGACTTGACAAAATCTGGAGGACTAAAGGTTCCCCACCTCTGTAAAGGAAGGCAAAGCGGAATGTAGAGCAGAGTTAACTTCTTAACAGGGAATCTGAACATCCCAGATGCTAAAAACAATAGTATTTGCTGAGTGATAATTAGCACATAAACAATTAAAAGTAATGCTATAAGCAGATATGAAATAGATGTTCTACTACAAACATAGCCTAAAAGATGCTGGCATGTTAAAATACCAGCATGGAATCAAAATGAATTCCTCTAAAATCATGGAATCAAAATGAATTCCTCTAAAAATGGGTAGTTTTGCCCAAATGAAGAAAATAGAAGAGAGCACAAATTCAGAAAAATATATATGCAAGTCTACAATCAAGGAGGCTTTTGAAGAACAAATTGCTAGATAGGTATATATAAAAAACCTCATCATACAACAATTCTTTAAATACATCAAGAGCAGGAAGCCAGCTAGACAGGCAGTGAGCTTTTAGATGACAAAGATGTAACAGGAACACTCAGGGAAGACAGGGAAATTGCTAAGGTACATCAATGACTTCTTTGCATCTGCCTTTACTGCAGAAGATGTTGGCGAGAGATCCACACCTGAAGTTTTTTTAAGGCAATAAATCAGAACAGCGTCAAAGAGAAATGACAAAGTATTTTTAGAACTAATCTGCAAGCTAAATAGTAACAAATCGCCAGGGCCAGATGGCATTCACCTGAAAGTTCTTAACTCAAATGGGAAACTGCAGAGTTATATATTATAACTTAATCAAATCAGGCTGTTTACTGCAAGACTGGAAGGTGAGCAATGTTATACCATTTAAAAAGAAATACCCAGAAACCGGCGACTTTTTCACATCCAGGACTCAGGACCTGCTTATATTGGTTCCCCCCTCTCTTTCCCCTCATTTTAGGGTGACCAGATGCAAAAGAAGGAATTTTGGCAGGTGCCATTTGTCATACATTGGCGTACCTGCTAAAATGCTCTTTTCCGTGCAGTTATTACAAATAAAGGATCACAGGCCTCCTTTGCATCTGGCTATTCTTCTTTCTCTGTTTTTTATTTCTGACGTTAAAAAATGAAAACAAACAAACAAAGAGGAAAGTAAAAAAAGATGATAGTACTACTAGTGACACCCACCTTAGGTCCGGATACAACCCAACTGTAAGCTTCAACCCACTGTTTGAAGATTAATGAACTGGGGAACTAAATTCCAGATTATTTGCATTATTAATGCATCTGTAATTAACATTTTATTTTATTATTTTTTTATTGCATTTTTATACCGTCCAATAGCCGAAGCTCTCTGGGTGGTTTACAAAAATTAAAGCCATGGAAACCATTCAAAATATAAAACAAACAATAAAATACAATATAAAAACACAACCAGGATAAAATTGAGCAGCAATACAGAATTTAATACAGATTTAAAATACAAATCTAAAACAGCAAAGTTAAAATTAAGTTAAAAGACTGTTAAAATGCTGAGAAAATGAAAAGGTCTTCACCTGGTGTCTGAAAGAGTATAGTGTAGATGCCAGGCGGACCTCCTAAGGAAGCTCATTCCATAGCTGGGGTGCCACAGCATAGAAGTCCCTCCTCCTGGTAGCCACCAGCCTCACTTCCTTTGGCAGGGGCTCATGGAGAAGGACCCCTGAGGATGACCTTAGGGCCTGGACTGGACAGGCACATATGGGAGGAGGTGCTGCCCTGTTTTGTACCAGCTGAAGTTTCCAGACCGTTTTCAAAGGCAGCCTCACATATAACGCATTGCAGTAATCCAGACGAGATGTTATCAGGGCATGGATAACTAGCTAGGCTATCTCTGTCCAGATAATGGCGCAGTTGGTATATCAGCCTAAGCTGATAAAAGGTGCTTCTTGCCACTGAGTTCACCTGTGCCTCAAGTGACAGTTCTGGACCCAAGAGCACCCCCAAACTACGGACCAAATCCTTTAAGGGGAGTGCAACCCCCTCCAGAACAGAACATCACCTAGCCGGACAGACGAACCACCCGCTAACAGTACCTCCGTCTTGTCTGGACAGAGACTCATTTTGTTGGCCCTCATCCAGTCCATTACCATGCTCAAGCACTGATTCAGAACAGCCACTGCCTCACCTGGGTTTGATGAAGAACCCTGCATTCAGACCCATCCCTGTCTGTACCCTGTTGTGGTTGATTGAACGTATTCAATAGCGGTGCCTTGACTGACAATGACCTCAGGGGCATGCACAACTCTAGCAATACTGCCTGCTGTTTAGGAAAAGTTACTTTTCTCCCTGCATTCAGTACTGTTCCATAGGATTGGAGAAAGAGCTGAGTTTTAATTCAGAATCCTTTCCACGTACGGTGGCCAAAGCATACAAAAAGTGTGCTGATCCAATCCTGCCCTGCACACAAATAGCAGTCCAAGGAATCATCACTGAATGGAAGTGTTGAGGTCAATATGCAATAGCATCTGGAACATACTCTGAAGGGCTTCGGAGTGCTCAGGGAAATTCACAATCCGAAGAATATTTGTGAAATAAATATTTGCAGAAAGAATGCCCATGTGTATGAAATTGCAACCTAATGATTTATGAAAATGTTTGTTGGAATACAGTCCAACAGACACACTCTTGGACCTTCCTTTGATCAACAGCAGAGACCAGAGAAGTGGTACATTTGGCTGCAGTGGGTAAAATGTCATGGGGCCTGTCTTCACGGTGCTGAATTGGTGCTGCCTTCCCCCCAAACCGCACATTTTTTCTTACCTGGGTAGCATCAGGTAATCCTGATGCCAAGGAGGGAGCGTGGGGTTTCTGGTAGTCATCCGGGCACCAGAGCCACCCCTGCCCTCTTCCTGGCGGGAGGTGACCAATCGCTGGTTGCATTCCACCAGGACCACCCCCGATTGGCCCCAGAGCAAGAGCAGACAGCAGAAGAACTGTAGAGACCTCGCTCTCACTGAAAAAGTCCGGGTAAGTCCCTGATGCGCAGCTTCTTGGGAAAGCCCCATGGTGGCTGCAAATCTGCGCTGTGTCATATAGCTGACGCAGCACAGATTCACAGCCACCATGGGGCTTTCCCTGCATATAGGCAGCCCCATGGTCTCTGCCCTGGCTGGGGTTCCTAATCAACTAGCCTGGGTGAACACACTACTTGAAATATGACCTTTTTCCTGCAACCCCAGTGATTTATGCTTCCCCTGCCCACCTCTATGTAGGTTACAGTGGTATAGGAAGGATGTCATTTTATGCATGATCCTCAACCTTGGATTCTACCAGAATATTGAAGGGATCTCTTAGTCTTTCCTCAATCTCCACATGAGATTTCCTTGAATCCTGGTTAGACTTCTATGCACAACACCCAGCTGGTTTGCACAGAGCCATTTGAAAATAAGAGAAAAGAAAGAGCAAAAACACCCATGAATTTCATAATGACTATTTAGTTCTTCTTTAACCCACAACTCTCTTCCATCTCATGGAGAATGGGCTGACTCAGAGCTATTTGCAGATGCCCTCGTGTATTATTTTGCAACGTTGTTCTGAGGGTGTGTCACAGGGCAGCTCCCAAAATACTCAGTTGTGCTTGAATTTATTTCTGCTCAAAACCCACATTCAAGATACAGGAAAGGGAATCAAGAGTTTATTTGAAAAGTCAACACTTCTCCACAAAACCCACATACTCTTCCTTTTGGCAGTCTGAAAGTAATAGAAGGCAGTTTCGAAAAGAAAATGTCTCTCCCCCCCGTTAACCTTCCACCTCTATGTTCAGGAAGCAGCATCCTTGGGATGCAGAGCCTTCCACAGTGGCCACCATTGGCCAGCAACTGAAAAGAATTGCCACATCCCCAGAGGTGAGTGAGTGTTCAATGTGATTGAATTACCCTGGAAGGCTCCAAGTCGTTCCAATGGAAAATCAGCACTAAAGAAACAGCGGGGAAGAAAAAAATAACGCCTGTCATTCTGAGCAGAGCGTCTTCCTCAAATGTAATGCCCTCTTGTGACAGAGATCTGATTTGCTTGTAATGTTATTAATAATTACTTTCTGTTAGATTTCAGGAAAGCCATATTGGCTAGATTCTCGAATGAATGAATGAATGAATGAATGAATGAATGAATGAATAAATAAATAAAATAACCCACTCTGGTCCCCATTGCCTGCAAGCACTAACACAAGAGCTGTGAAAATACAGATTTCCAATAACCATTAGTTGTCTGGCTAAGCTGGTCAAGCCCCTTCTTGGACATAATTAATAGTTCTTCCCTCATTTACGTCCTCTTAGGTATTGAGCCGGCTGCTGTCCACTCGGAGCTCGAAGACTTTTTTGTATCCATACATTTCTTGTTTCAAATGGATTCTAAAGATGCAAGAAGCTCTGGCTTGTAATGAGAAGTTATGGTTGTTGCTATAATTTACTTTTAAGCTCCACCTGACATACCGGGATTAAACCTAAAAACGGTGTGTGTGTGTTTGAGGGCAGTATTTTCTTGCCCTTCTCCAAGCATGTGCTACCTTTACCTTACAAAGAAAGTCTTGGGGATAGAGGATTCTGGAGCCAGGTCCTCCCGAACCATTTCCAGTTCCTGCTTTGACCTTATGGTTATGATTTGAAGATTAATCAGGTGCCTAGAAGGTCCATGAAACTCTCAACTTCGTTGTACAGGCTTATTATTTATTTGGAAACAGAAGCTGCTGAGGAAGACAATACGTTTGGAAATGAATCCAGCAATTCAGGAATGATTTAATATTTGAGGACAGGTTTTATTTATATCAGTTTATTAATAAAGTATATGAATCATATACTTGTTTATAGAGTCTTTTCCGCATGGTGTTATTTATGCAGTGTATGAAGAATGTTGTATTTTTGTAATGCTTCTATGCCCTTTTGTTTGGACCATCCAAGGGAACTAGAGACAAAATTCCAATAGGTCTTGTTACACCTTTATAATTCTTTACTTACTAAAACTGTTTTTAAAAGAAAGTTCAGGGGGAAAGAAAGACATAAAAGTAATCCGGAATGCAACTCAAATTACAATATATTTTCAAGTCAGCTTATGTGCCCAAGTCCAGGGTAAATAAAACACGTCTGTCCCTAATCACGGAAGATTGTCAGGGAAGATCTAACAGAGCTAGATGGGATGGGTAGGGGCCCTTGGCAGGAAATTTCAGAGGCTTGGAGAAGCCACCCAAAAGGCCTTCTCTTAAGTTCCCACGGAATTTGCTTCAGGTGGTAGCATAGGCGTGCGCAAGGGGGGTGCTGAGTGTGCCCAGGCACACCCTAATGTCTCAAGCAATAAGCGCTGAATTGAGGGGGGCATTGAGTAGGGAACCAGAGGGGATGTCCTCCGGCTGCTTTGCTGCTGCAACTCCCACCCCTAGACAGCGCGCCATTGCTCCCAGCAGCAGGAGTGGAAAGGAATCGCTGTGCAGGCAGCTTATCTGCCAAGACCCACACTTCAAAGAGGCTAGGAGAAGCCCCCCCGAAGGCTAATATCAATTTGTAAGCCCCTCCTTCGGCTAGTATTACCACAAAGCCCACCAATGTCCTGCCTGCAATGACCCTCCACAGTCAGGCAAGTTGAATGAGGAGTAGGCATCAGTGTCTACAGTGCTTAATAAATAAATGAATAAAAATAATGTCCTTTATGATTGAGTATTCAATAAATGTTTGCCTTTTTAAAAAAAAAAACTACCCCAGGGGACACACCCTAATGAAATGTGCTGCACACGCCTGTGGGTGGTAGGTCAGACAGATGGGCTTCCCCCAAGATCCCAGTCAATAGCTTGTCTGCAGCATTCTAAACCAGCTGAAATTTCTGAACACTCTTCAAAGGCAGCCCTTTATAGGATGTGTTACAGTAGTCCAAATGAAATGTCACTCAGGGATGTGCCATCATGGTCCAATCTGACACTTCAAGGAATGTGTGAAGTTCAAACCTGGCCCAAGATTTCTTACTGCCTCAAGTGACGCCGCAGTACTGCTGCCACTGCCCACTTACCTGTTTCTTTATGTGGCTGCTGCAGCCACCATAGCCACCAGCACCCAACCAACCAATCCACTTGGCTGCCTGGCTGACAAATTGCTAATACTCTGCCAGTTACTAATCCCGCTGCTCACAATAGTTCAGATGGCCTCTTGCAGGAGCCCTGCGACTGGAGCACAAGGTGGGAGCAGCAGCTGAGCCAAGCAACTGAGGGAGTGGCCAACCAGTCAGCCACCCAAGCAGCTAGCGTGGGCCAGCTGCGGCCACCCACATTAAAAAGAAGTGATGGGCCCTCCTGGCCGGGGAGGAGAGCCGTGCAATTTGCTGCTCTTCCTGCTCTGCCGCCTGATGCAAGTACATCAGCCTGGCTCATGGTAGGGCAGGCTGTGATGCAGTTGGCACACTAGCCTCAGCTGTGCAAAAGGACTCCTGGCCACTGATGAAAGTGGGGCAACTGGGTTTAGGGCCACATCCAGGAATACAGTATATCCTAGGGTGATCATATGAAAAGGAGGACAGGGCTCCTGTATCTTTTATTTTATTTATTTATTTATTTATTACATTTTTATACCGCCCAATAGCTGGAGCTCTCTCGGTGGTTCACAAAAATTAAAAACATTCAAAGTATAAAACAACAGTATAAACCATAATATAAAATACAATATAAAAGCTCAACCAGATAAAAACAGCAGCAATGCAAAATTACAAATTTAAAACACCAAGTTTAAATTTATTTATAGACTGTAAAAATTCTGGGAGAATAAAAAGGTTTTCACCTGGCGTCTAAGAGCATATAATGTAGGTGCCAAGCGAACCTCCTTAGGGAGCTCATTCCACAGCTGGGGTGCCACAGCAGAGAAGGCCCTCCTCCTGGTAGCCACCTGCCTCACTTCCTTTGGCAGGGGCTTGCAGAGAAGGACCCCTGAGGATGACCTTAGGGTCCGGGCAGGTACATGTGGGAGGAGGCGTTCCTTCAGATAGCCTGGCCCCAAGCTGTTTAGGGCTTTAAATGTTAATACCAGCACTTTGAATCGGGCCCGGACTTGGACTGGCAGCCAATGAAGTTGTAAAAGGACTGCCGTGATGTGGTCTCGTCGGCCAGTCCCTGTTAGTAACCGTGCTGCCCTGTTTTGTACCAGTTGACGTTTCCGGACCATTTTCAAAGGCAGCCCCACGTATAACGCATTGCAGTAATCCAAACAAGAGATTATCAGAGCATGGATAACTGTAGCTAGGCTATCTCTGTCCAGATAAGGGTGCAGCTGGTATATCAGCCTAAGCTGATAAAAGGTGCTCTTTGCCACTGAGTTCACCTGTGCCTCAAGTGACAGTTCTGGATCCAAGAGCACCCCCAAACTACGGACCCGATCCTTTAGGGGGAGTGCAACCCCGTCCAGGACAGGGCAAACATCACCTCACCGGACAGATGAACCACCCACTAACAGTACTTCCATCTTGTCTGGATTGAGTCTCAGTTTATTAGCCCTCATCCAGTCCATTACCGTGCCCAGGCACTGGTTCAGAACAGTCACTGCCTCACCTGGGTTTGATGAAAAGGAAAGGTAGAGCTGGGTATCATCCGCATATTGATGACACCTCAGTCCACATCTCCGGATAACCTCCCCCAGTGGCTTCATGTATATGTTAAACAGTATAGGGGATAAGATAGAGCCCTGTGGAACCCCTTGGCTTAGGAGCCACGGCACAGAGCAATAATCCCCCAGCACCACCTTCTGGAATCGGCCATCCAAGTAGGAGCAGAACCACTGCAACGCAGTACCTCCAACTCCAGCTCAGACAACCTATCCAGAAGGATACCATGGTCGATGGTATCGAAAGCCGCTGAGAGGTCCAGGAGAACCAACAGGGTCGCACTCCCCCTGTCTCTCTCCCAACAGAGGTCATCCCACAGGGCGACCAAGGCAGTTTCCGTTCCAAAACCAGGCCTGAAACCCGATTGAAATGGATCTAGATAATCCATTTCATTCAAGAGTGCCTGGAGTTGTCCTGCAACTCCAATTGCAGGACAACTCCAATATGTAGGACAACTCCAAAGTTGTCCTACAATCTTTAACAGTTGTATTGAAAAGGGAATTTCTGCAGGTGTCATTTGTATATATGGAGAACCTGGTGAAATTTCCTCTTCATCACAACAGTTAAAGCTGCAGGTGCCTGCCCTCTTTTAAATCTGGTCACTCTAGTATAGCTCCTGCAGCTTTAACTGTTGTGATGAAGAGGGAATTTCACTAGGTTCTCCACATATACAAATGACACCTGCTGAAATTCCCTTTTCTATGCAACTGTTAAAGAGCCCTGTCCTCCTTTTCATATGGTCATCCTATATATCCAAACTATGAACTCGGGCCTTCATGGTAAGTAGAGATGGGTAAGTTCTGCAAAGCTTTGTCTATTTAAGCCTGGGCTTGATCCAAGCCCTCTCCCTTCCCCTCAGAATCAGAAGTGCCCGGATCAATGCTTCACAACAGGGAGCTTGAAAACATGCCCACTCCCTGTCCCTACTAGCTCCCATCTTGCCCCAAACACTCCCTTTTCCTTCTATTACAAGTGGCAAGAAGAACAGAAGTAGTGGCATGCAGTGAGAAGACGCTCCTAGCATGTGCAGCAGCCCCTTTGGAGAACTACATCTTCCCTAATCCCTTGGGTTTTGCAGGCTCACATGCTGCTAATTTATGCATTGGGGAAATGAAGAGAGAGGGTGGGAAGGGGGGGGGACTCCCTGTTTTCTCCCCACGCACGTGCTGCTTCTGTTTTCACCATTGCCACCACTTGTAAGGAAAGGAAGGAGCATGTTTTGGGGACTGGGTGAAGAGTGGCAGTGGGGATAGCTGGAGGCTGGTGTGCACTAGTTCTGAGACAGAAGAGAGTTTGGGAGCTAAAGAAAAGAATTTTGTTACAATACTTGGAACCCTGAGACTAAAATAGAATGGGGACTTCTGTGCACAACCCACCCCACTGCAATAAAAATAGCTTCAACTTCAAGGGCTGCAGTGTTAATGGGGTGTGTACAAAATGCAAACAAAATTAGCACCATATATATAACATTCAAAGTCAGCTTTGGAAATAGACTTAGTGGAATGGAATTGTTCTTAGGCCACTACAAAAAGAGATAGTAGTTCATACTTTTCAGATGCTATTATTATTATTATTATTATTATTATTATTATTATTATTATTATTATTATTTATTTATATAGCACCATCAATGTACATGGTGCTGTACAGAGTAAAACAGTAAATAGCAAGACCCTGCCGCATAGGCTTACAATCTAATAAAATCATAGTAAAACAATAAGGAGGGGAAGAGAATGCAAACAGGTACAGGGAAGGGTAAGCAGGCACAGGGTAGGGAAAAACTAACAGTAGAAAGTAACAGTAGAAGTCTGCACAACATCAAGTTTTAAAAGCTTTAGGAAAAAGAAAAGTTTTTAGCTGTGTTTTAAAAGCTGTGATTGAGTTGGTAGTTCTCAGGTGTTCTGGAAGAGCATTCCAGGCATGAGGGGCAGCAGAGGAAAATGGGCGAAGCCGAGCAAGGGAAGTAGAGGCCCTTGGGCAGGCGAGAAACATGGCATCAGAGGAGCGAAGAGCACGAGCGGGGCAATAGTGTGAGATGAGAATCACCAGTTTCAGGGGGAAAGTCCATCACTACCAATGCCCATGACTTCTAAAGTGCAACGCTTCTCCAATGTTGAAACTGCTGCTTGCCTCTAAAACTTGCAAAGGCTCCTTCAGTTTATTGATCTTCACAGCCAACTATCAGCCTTACTAGCTTACAAGTTCCAACAGCATTTCAGCAAGCTAATAGCACCAGCAACTCTGCTATGCCTGTCCCACTGCTTGAGAGCTATAAGAAACTAGAAAGTCAGCTCTTACATTTCGGTGAGAACTCATCATCCACACTACCAAAGCATTAGCTGATGAAAGCATTAATCTCAAAGGAGAAAACAATGCATGTCTATGTTGCCTTCCACCATGGGCTTGAAAGAAAACGAAAATCAGAAAAAACACCTAGCATTTTTTTTTAAAAAAAATAGCACTAGCCAGAAACCAAAAATACTTAAGAGTTCTAGAAGAAAAATAAAAGTAATGTAAGCAATATTTGTAAAAAGAAAACATACCAGCAACAAAGTTGACTCTTAAAAAGCCCAAGCACACTATTTCATCATAATGAGATTCACAAAGTTAACTGTAGAGTCCTGTTCTCAAGTTATGTCAGCAGGACACATATAGGATTGCAAGTAAAGGTGCAATCCATGCATGTTTAGACAGGAAAAAAGTCCTGCAACACCCAGCATTGCCTAGCCAGCCATGCTGGCTGGAGAATTCTGGGAGGTGTAGGACTTTTTTCTGTCTAAAACTGCATAAGATTGCACACGGATTCTCCTGAAACAGTACACAAAAATAAGAAAAACAACATGTCTAATGATTTATGGGGCAGAGGTGTGGGGGAGGGGAGGCATTGCAAAAGAGGCCCCATACTTAAAAACACTGCATCAGTCATGTGTTAAAGCAATAAACATTTGCCTAGGTCATATGTAACAACAATCCAGAGTATAGGTGGAGCATGTTTTTTTTTTTAATCATGGGTAGTTGTTACATGCAAACCATGCACTATAGTTTGGATTGGTAACTAAGAACAACCCAGGAAGAAAGTCCATGGTTTGTTGTTGGGTTCTGAACTTTGGGTTGTTAGTGGTTAACAGCCCATAGTTAAATCATACTGCATGGTCCACAGGTAACAACTCACAATTCCACAACCCTCAATTGAACTTGTACTCAAGTTGTTGTTGTTGTAATGCTCAATCCAGGGGCGGATCTACACCTTGTGTCATACTGATATGATTCCATCATGATAACACCTCTTGCATATTTATACCTCGTAACACACACGTTAAGATTTACTGTGGTATTTTGGATAATATGGAATAAAAAGTGGGAAATGATGCTACAAAAGTGGTTTATGGAATGTGTAATGTCCACCAACAGTAACCAGTGCACTTCAATACTGGTAAAAAGCACTTGTGTAGATCTAGTCCTGGTCCGAGCATAGGCGTGCACAGGGAGCATCTTGTGAGGCTGCCGTACATGCTCCCCAGCCAGCTGGGATGCTCACTCCCTAGCACAGGCACCTTCCTCCTGTGGTATGAAGAGACAGAGACAAGCAGTGGCGCTAGGAGACATACCATGTTCAGGTCACTTTCCATGGGAGGGTACCAAGCCCTGGCCCCTCTCAAGGAGTAGGATAGGTGAGGAGGCACCGTCACAAGAGGAGCTGATAAGAGATTTCTCTTCTCTTTCTCTCTCCCCCTTTCTGCTCCACATAACCCAAGACCAGGCATCAGTGAGCCCGTGGGTTGCAGTGGCATTGCCAGGTGCCAGTGGAGAGGAGGGGGCCGGAGACACCTCACTCTCACGTGTCTCCCTCCACCCTTAACTCCATTGTAATTAAATGTGATATGTTTGAGGAATTTAAGTCCATAACACCTGGTCAATAACGTCTCATTCCCTAGCTCAGGAAGATGAAGAAACCTTAGTCTGTTTTGGTCAATTTGGGTTAGCTCGTTATCTGGTTAAAGAAAAAGATCATGAAAATTGACTATCTTTGTATATGCCTGGTTATCACTACTGCAAAAAAATAATAATGTTGTATTTAATTTTTTTAAGTACAGTTTAGTTATTAGTTAGAAAAAAGTTTAGTTAAGTTTTAGTTTCTTTTGTTTGTTCGATGAATAAAAATAATGCCCTTTATGATTGAGTATTCAATAAATGTTCAACTTAATTTTTTTTATAAATAATTCCCTGGGTGCAAACCCAATTGAAATGTGCTGCTTGTGTCAATGGGTCAGAGTACCAGAAATGGGTAGTCAGGAACACTGAGGAACCTGCTTCTTCTTGAGAGCGGTGGCAAGTTCAGCTAGTTATAATATATACATCAGGTATTTGCTTTTACATTTGTTATACTAATGCTGCCAGTGTACAGCAAGCCCACCTCAAAGGTATCAAATAACAGCAAATAATACTGTATAGATTATTTGTTTTGAATGCTGCTTATTAGACAATTCAGAATGCTACAACAACAACAAAACCGTCAATCATGTGTATCAGCAAGCAGTTTCTGTCAGCGTAGGAATTCAGTAGTAAATGGAAATGAGTTAATTCCCGTGTTCGCATCCAATTCAGCCTTCTGTAGAATTTTGACCTGGGGAAATTTTGGTACTGACAAATATACTGAAGAATTTTGGAACAGCATTAGCTTTAGAGTAAGCTGAGTAAACTAAACATATTAAGTGGATGCTACCTTATACTCAGACGACTGGTCCATCTAGACCCATATTGTCTGTCCTGACTGGTTGTATTTGTCCATGGTCACTGGCAGAGGTATTTCCTGCTGCTACTCCCCACTCCAGTTCCTGGTACCCCAATTGGGAGTAACCACGATGTCTATAGTAAATTCTGGTTCTTAAAACACCCTGGTGTTTCCAGCAACTTAACAACCAGACTCTTCTGTCTTCTCCCATCCTCTGTTAGAAAGTTGCTTGCTAATACTGAGCATGTGCACATGCTTAGCAAGTTCCTCTACCCATCAACATCACTCCTCCTCCTCAGCAGAGGGGGCAGGACATATGTGAAGAGTGTTCCCAACATGAAATGGGTGTTGCCTGAATGCAGCAATGGAAGCTCTATCTGGGTATACAAGGCAATGGGATAATGCTAGTTAAAGAGGAATGTTCTGGGCTGCAAACATGAATTTGGCCCCAGAGGAAGGGAGAGTGCTAGAAGCTGATCATGGGAATCAGCCAATGTGCCATGTGAGCCTCAGGACGTTCTTAGAGCAACACACCAGAGCAACTGTGTACATTGGGTTCCAGAAATAATTCTCTCCAGGGAATTCTTCTCAGAAAAGGGCTAGGTTCAAGAACAGTTATAGGGTTCAGGCAAAAGCACAATGGAGGCAAAGATTTTGAATGTATGCAGGATGGGGTTAAATAAAATGTTCAATAGTTTGGCGCTCAGAATGTATATAAAAGTCTTTTTTAGGCCTCCTGGCTTCTTAGTTGAATTTGTGCTGGCTGATTAAGTGTGACAAAAGTCATTCTTCCAAGGGTCAAACAGGTTGAGGTTCCCAGAACAAACAAGAGCACAGGAGGTTACCTGGTGGTGCTTTAAAGCTGCTGATCTCTTCAGAGGTGAGGATGCTTTAGAAATGGACCATATTCCTTAGAAGAATGGCTGGTTTAGGCTTCCGTCCTGGGTGGCTTGACTACAGTAGTGACCTGGAAGTCAAGAAATTTGCATTTACCTGGAGCAGCTCCTATTAATGTTGTTACACTAGAGGACACACTGGTCAGGAACTTCAGATATATCAGGTGCTATTAGACTGTACATTGCCATCAGGATCCTTTTGCTCCTAACTGCCATGAATGCCTTGCTATGCTGCCTTTTTGGAACAATATAACATATTAGACAAGGGTGATGCCAACAAAATGTAAGTGTAAAAGCCAACATGACTGAACTTCTCAGTAGCAACACTTACCAGGGATATATCCCCTTGAATTCAGAAGACTTGTATACAATTGTGCAGTTAATTACTTGTTCCCATCTACTTTCAACTATTCACAAAAGCCTTCAGTCACAGAAGCACGTGCAATTTCAAATATAACAATTTATTTTTCAATAGACAGCACAGCTGGTTTTGACGCTGATGTGGTATTGTTCTTAAAAGTGCATATCTGGGGAAAGGCAGGTAACTGTAGTAGTGGTTTTTTTAAAGGTCATCTCTGTGGTCCTGCATTTGTGTTCTGTGCCTATGCAGACCTCTGTTCATGAAACCTCTAAATCTAGGCTAGAGTTTTGGTAGGAGCCCACCCTCCACGCAAAGGGTTGAGGGGACTGTGGCTCCTGCCTCCCTGCTCTCTTCTGTTTCTGACCTCCACAGTGGTAGCACCTCAGGGACACTCATTTCATTTTTTAATGTAAAAAAGAGTGGGGGCTATTGTAATAGTCTATGAGGCTATTATGCTCCCCATAATATCTGGTGTCTAATCCAGGGCTTCACATATATCTTTCATCAGCGTGGTTCTGAACCTTCAGTTGTGGACCATGGAGGGTGAGGAGAAGTCTGAGAAGACTCATGCCAATCCTCTATCCAAGCTTTAGAAGTTCTCTTAAGCAGAGCTCTGCACAGGCACAGAACCCAAACATGGGAGAGACCACGAAGAAGAACCTACACTGCACAGAACAGTATGTACAGTATGTCATTCTCCTCCTGCTCATCTGGGCATGTCAAGAGATCTTCCACAAGATGTAGTGATGGCCACCGATTTGGGTGGCTTTAAAAGAAGTTAGACAAATTCCTGGAGAAGAAGGCTATCAATGGCTATTGGTCCTGATTGCTATGTGCTACCTCCAGTATCAGAGGCAGTATGTCTATGTACACCAGTTGCTGGGGAACATGGGCAACCAGGTGCTGTTGTACTCATGTTCTGCTTGTGGGTTTCTTATGGGCAGCCTGTTGGCCACTGTGTCAATATAATGCTGGACTAGATGGATCTTTGGTCTGGTTCATCATAGCTCTGCTTATGTTCTTAAGTTAACACATGAGGCTGTGAATGCATTAAAAAGTGCAGGAGTATTATTATTACGATAGAGGTAGAATTCCAGAGAGAACAGAAAAGTCCCAGGGCCTTGCTAGATGAGGTCTTAGCGTGCTGTGAGGCCCGGTTTCCCTCCTGTGCATCCAGATGACGCACAGGGGAATCCGGGGTCAGGCCACGCTGAGACCTCCCTTAACGCGCCATAAGCGAATTCGCTTATGGCGCGCCTTTTCCGCAGCCCCGGCCTGAGGCCGGGGCTGCGGAACGTCTAGCAAGGTCCATGGCTTTTTGCGGCTACTCGCTTACTCGTGAGTAGCCGGGAAATGCCACAGACTGGGCACAGCGCTTCTACGAGCACTGTGCCCATCGGGCCGGGGGGGGATCCTGGGGGGGGGAAGGCCGGGCACTGGGATGGCATCAGAGAGAGGGAGGATGGGCGGCACGGGCATCGGGGACAGGGAGGACGGGCGGGGAAAGAGTGGGCAGGGAGGCATCGGGGATGGCAGGGGGGATCAGGAGCGGGGGGGGGCTTAATTTTTTTAAAAAAGGCACTTACCTTGTCCGGCGGCTTCGGGGCGCACATGGCCCCTTTAAATTAAAAACAAAAATGGCCAATGCTACAGGGCTTCCACAGTCCTTGCGCATCGGCCGTCTAGGAGGCTTATCCGGCATAGTCTAGCAAGGCCCCAAGTTATTTTGTCAAAATTTTGAAAGTAAAAGTGAGCACCCCCATTTTAACTTAACTGTGTTGTTGCATTTTATGGTTTTTGGCTTTATCTTGTAAACCGCTCAGAGAGCTTCTCTTAATGGGTGGCATAGAAATGTAATAAATAAATGCACATGTTTAAACTGTACCGTCCACACATCTACACTAGAGGTGCCTGGGTTGTGCCTAGCTCCAGTGCACTATTTATGTCGCAGGTTGCCACACGTGAGACCTGCAAAATGCAGTGGTGCGAGGTTTCTCCAGAGTCCCCCCTGGCCTTCTACAGCTGGTGCCTGGGCAAAAGGCTGAAGTGCCAGTGGCAGCTCTGCTCTCACTCCCACATCCCTCTGTGCCTCCACCTGAAACCTGTCTCGGGCTACACCCAGTTCCCAGACATTTTAAATTGACAGTTGGCAACCTTATCTAGCCGTGAGGCGTAGCGGCACAGCTCCATTGCATCTCCAAGCTGGTTAAATCAAGGTGAAAATGAGTTTGGCAGGGGACTTTGGTATCTCAACACACATCCCTCCCATCCCCCTATCCCCCGGCTTGGCTTTTCCTCATGTACAACTTTTCTTTTCTTTCTTTTCTTTTTTTAAAGAAAACCTTTCAGAGCTCAATCTTCTTTTGCAGTCAGCATGAAATTAAATGGCTGGGGAGATGCTGGGGAATAATGAGGCTTTGTCCAACACACACACACACACACACACACACACACACACACACACACACAGGTAAGCACTCCACAGGGCAGACACTGGATAAATTTGGGAGGGAGGATTTGAGTGCCATATTACAGGGTCTTTTTTATTTACTTTCTTAATATTGACATCAGAGAAAAAAAGAAAAGCAAGGAACATAGTTGTATAAAGACAAATCTGGACTATGTCTTGTTGGCTTTACACCCATTCCCCCCTCTCTTTTTAACACAAAAGAGGTTGGAACACTTTGTCAGAAAAGATAGGTAAGAGCAGAGCAGAAAAAATATTCAATTTCTAAGGCATCCATTTTTTAGGAGCCAGCATCAAATGCCAGACCAGCTAAGAGATAAATATATACCTCAGACTCTTAGGTGTCCGTATCATATTTCTAGGTGCTTGACAGTCAGGGTGATCTTGAGATGGGGAATGAAATCACGGAGGCATCAAAATGAGGAAACGTTATAGTAATGGGTGACTTCAGTTACCCTCAGACTGACTACATAAATGTTCCAGTAACAACAAAGAGGTTAAAGTTCTAAATACACTAAGCACACAATCCTATGCATGTTAAGATGGAAAAAAAAATCCTACCACTCCCAGCATTCCCCAGCCAGCCTGGGTAGGTAAGGAATACTGGGAGTTGTAGGGCTTTCTTGGGGGGTGGGGTGGGGTCTAAACATGCACAGGTTTGCTCCCTAAGTGACTGTGCCCTAGAACAGTTGATCATGGAACCAACCATTGAGGAGGCAAACTTGGACTTAATCCTAAATGGTGCTGGCCAGGACCTAGTGCAAGGTATGAGTGTTGCTGTGCCAGTTGAAACTGGTGACCATGGTGCTATCAAATTTCATTTATATTTAAGTGAAACATTGCCAAGGAAGTCCAACACAGTTGCATTTGACTCTAAAATAGGAAACATCTATAAAATGACGGAATTAGTAAAACACATGTTGAAAGGGGGAGTCAAGAGGGTTTTGAGGATACTCAAAACCACAATAATAAAGAATGTTAACTACAATAATGATTAATAGATAATCATAATAATGTTTAATGAGCAGTGCCAAGGAAGCTATTAGAGAAAAGAATTCTTGTCCAAATAAGGAGAACAAAAAGGAACACAAAGGAAATGCATCGAGGCAATAACATATTTTGGGAAGTATATTGCTGCTAACATCAAAGCCAACAATAAAGAATTATTTAAAAACACCAGGAAAGCAGCAGCAGGAAAGCAGCTACGGAGGCAGTTGGACCATTGGATTGGTTAAAGGAGTACTAAAGGAGGATAAGGACATTTGCTGAGAAGGTGAATGAATTATTTTCATCTGTCTTCACTGTAGAAGATGTAGGACAGATGCCTGTGCCTGAACTGATGTTTTCAGGAAGGGAGTCTGAGGAACTGAGGCAAATGTTGATGACAAGAACATATTGATAAACTGAAAGCTAATGAATCACCAGGTTCAGATGGTGTCCATCCTAGAGCTCTTAAAGAATGTAAATATGAAGCTGCTGTTCTTCTAACAAAAATATGCAGCATATTCTTAAGATGAGCTTCTGCACCAGAGGACTGAGAAGTGGCAAACTAACACCAGTTTTTAAAAAGGGAACCGGGGGATCCTGGGTATTTACAGACTTCTTAGCTTAATATCTGTTCTGGGTAAATTGGTAGAAAGTATTACTAAAGATAAAGCTATCAAGTGTATAAGTCCTACTGAGAAGGAATCAAGATGGTTCCACAAAGGTATGTCCTGTCTCACAAACTCTTTAGAGTTTTTTTGAAAGTATCAATTAACACGTGGACATGAGTGATCAGCTAGACATTGTTTACTTGGCCTTCCAACAAGTTTTTGACAAAGACTCATCTGCAAACTTAACAGTCATGGAATAAGAGTAAAGGTCCTTGCCACGACACAGGCTCTGAACACCAGACCTCACGTCTGCCACCACTTATTATGGGGCGACACAGGCTCTGAACACCACACCCGGCCGAGGCTACTCCCTGCTCAAGCCAAGCACTGCCGCTTGATACGCCTGAGGCAAGGGATAAAAACCACCTTCCTCCAAACTATGTGGAGAAAGGGGTTAAAATGGAGAAGGATTTTAATATATATAATAATGCGCTGTGAGTTATATCTGCTTAGGTGAATGATTGTCAGAGTGGGTGTTATATGTGTAAACTTAAGATGATAAATGCCAAACAGACACGTGGGATTTTTGTAGTAGTTTTAAAACAAACAATCAAAATTTATTTTTAAAAGTTCATAAGCTTTATTTCAAATAACAACATTTAAAAACCTTTTTGAAACCTTTCATACAATCCTGTCACTCATTCACATTCGCACTTTCCTTTTTCTCACACAATCACCCCTGAACTTTCTTTATTATCAGTATTAATATACTTCCACTACGTGCACACCACACTCTAAAGACACCACTCACTACACTGACTCTCAAATTTCCCAGAACTTAAGTACCATAAACACAGAGAGCACTACAGACTCTAAGAGTACTTAACAAGTCTCCCTGAAAAGGTTCTCTGAAAAGCTCTCTGAAAAGATTCCCTGAAAAGAACTTCTGAAAAGAACTCTCAATCCCCTCAGTCATTCCCTTATATATATCACTCCTCCCCCCTCCCAAGACATTCTAACTCCGCCCACTCAGGCCAACATTCTAAAAACCACAGACTTACACACTGCAGACATACATTTGGAATTGACTTGTGGGGTGTAACGCCACAGTCCTCTCATGGGTCAATAATTGGTTAAAGAACAGAAAGCTGAGAGTACAAATAAATGGTAAATTCTAACATTGGAGGGATATAAACAGCAGGGCCCCACAAGGTCTGTATTGGGACTGGTGCTTTTTAACTTGTTCATAATTGATCTGGAATTAGGAGTGACGATTGGGATGGCAAGGTTTGCTGATGACACCACATTATTTACGTTGGTTAAAATGAAAAGGGATTGTGAAGAACTCCAAAAGGACCTCTCCAAAAGGACCCTTAAAATGGCAAATACTGTTCAACATAAGCAAGTGTAAAGTGATGCATATTGGGACAAAAAATCCCAGCTTCATATATGCTAAGGGATCTGGGCTGGCAGTGATTGACAAAGAAAGAGATCACAGAGTTGTGGATTCAGGGCCACCCACATCATGAGGAGGCAAACTGAGGCACCTGCATCAGGCAGCAGAATGGGAGCAACTGCTCCCTCCTCCTGTCCCCACCAAAGGTGTTTGCAGCCACCTCCAGCAGCTGCTCTCTCACTGTGGCATTTGCTGCAGCGAGAGAGTAGCTTGCGGGGCTCCCTGGAGCAGCTGACTACCCTGTTTACTGGCATTGTGCTCCCTCTTCCCCTTAGTTTTAATGTTTTGGGTTCTGGCCAGCTGGACAAGCTCTTGTGAGGGGTGCAAGGTGGCATTGGTGCTGCTGCGGATGGGGTGCAAGGCAGTAGTGGCCAGTGTTCTCGCCTCAGACACTGAGACACCTTGGGCCAGGGCTGTGTGGAGAGATAGACACAAATGTCCACCCAATATGTGGCTGCTGTGAGAAAAGAGCAAATTCCATTTGGGCGTAATTAGAAAAGGAATTCAAAATAAAACGGCCAATAACATACCACCTTTAAATAAATCTATGGTGCAATCACACTTGGAATACTGTGTACAGTTCTCGTCAACATAACAACAAAAAACATTTTAGAGTTGGAAAGGGTGTAGAAAAGCGCAGCCAGAAAGATCAAGGGTCTGGAGCAACTACCCTATGAGGAAGGCTTGCAATGTCAGGGACACTCTAGATTAGCAAAACAGTGAGTACAGGGAGATATGATAGAAATGGGCAAAATTGTGCATGGTGTGAAGAAAGTAGATAAGGAGACATATTTCTCTCTCTTTCATAATACTAGAATCCAGGATTTTCCCATGAAGCTGAATGGTAGAAGGTTCAAGGCAGATAAAAGGAAGCACTCCTTCACACAATGCATAGTTAAACTATGACATTCATTATCACAAGATTTAGTGATGTCCACCAACTTGGATGGCTTTAAAGGGGACCAGACAAATTTGTGGAGTTCAAGGCTATCAATGGCTACTTGTCATGATGCATGTATATTACCTCCAGTCCTGGAAGCAGTATGCCTCTATATCAGTTGCTGGGGAACGTGTATGTGTTTGTGTGTGTAGTGTTACATTCATGTCCTATTTATGGGCTACTCTTATTTATTTATTTATTTATTGCATTTCTATACTGCCCAATAACAAAAGCTCTATGGGCAGTTCACAAAAGTTAAAATCACTAGGCATGAATCAAAGTATAAAACAAACAACAATGTAAAACTAACAACACTATAAAAGCACAATAAAAATACTATATAAAAGCACAACCAGGATAAAACCGAGCAGCAATAAAGAGATTTATACAGGTTTAAATACTGATTTAAAATACCGATTTAAAACAGGTAGCTGGTTGGCCACTGTGTGAACACAATGTTGGACTAAATAATCCTTGGATCAGCAGAGCTCTCTTATATTCTTTCTCACACAAACTAATTGGTCTTAATTAAATCTATGCTGTTCTCCTGAAAGTATCAAGGGCTCTAGATTACTGTCCTAAAACATCTATGTTCTTTAGTCATAAATCCCATATTTTATAATAATTTTGCTTTGCAGAATTTGAAACTTTCCTGAGTGGGAGAGGAAAAACTATAGGAAGGACGATGGTCACAGAATATTGTTGGGCAGAAGGCTGTGGAATAGGGACGGGAATTCATGGGGATGGACAAAGAACTGTAGACAATGAAAAAGGCTTACCCATTGTAAGCTCTGCTCAGATACCAGCCTCTGTTATTTACAACAAACATCTTCATGAAAATCAAAGTTCCCAGTGTTGCCATGCCTTACACATAGATCAAACTCCAATAGAACAAAACAAAACCAGAAAACCCAGGGCAACTGGAGCAATGCCTTTTACCTTAAATAACGTCTCTTTAAAACACAGGATTTAAGGTGCAAAAACTCATACTGGATGTTTAAGAAAAGAAGGGGGAATGTTTTGCAATGGGACTTCAGCCGTAGCCATATAGAGAAGACAACAACTAGCTCATTCCAATTCCACATACAAGAACTCAAATGTCACTAGTTCTATTGCCTTACCTTTGGTGAATTTTAGAAACGGAAAACAGAAGCTATTCCTTCTAGAACAAGCATGATCCCAATGCTAGCCAGGAGCACTGGAAACCTAGCTGTATTCCAGGGGATTGCACAACTCACCAGTCCAAACACAGTCCACCGGATATGAATGGCAGTCTACCAGGGACTTGATGAACCCCTTGTTTTTGCTGCAGAAACAGGAGGGTAGCCAAGTGCTTGACAGGCCATAATACATTGACTTTGTTGGCCACTGTTCCTTGAGACGTATTGGAGATCTAATCAGTTATATTCTTGTGTCCTCAAGAAAGGTTATACTGAAATGCATCAGGTACTTGATATTTCACATCTTTTTTTTTCACCCTGCTTTTCTTTTTGTATTGAGCTCTTCTTTCTTTCGCCTCAACATGTGCAAGTCACTCCTAGTCCTTGCTCTAAGGTCCTTTTGGACCTGAGAGACCATGTGCATGTTACCATTCACAATACAGATGGGAATGAAAGCTGAATGGGTAAGTATATTGACCTTTATGGCACAGCAGCAGCTAGCAGCAGCCTTCCAGATGTTTTAGACGACATCTTTCAGCATTCCCAAACACTGGCCATGCTGGTTGGGTTTGATGGGAGTTGAAGTCCAAAACATCTTCAGGGTACCAGCGTGAAGAAGGCTACTCTTCCTTCTTCCTCCCAGTCCACTTTCCTTTTGTGTCTTGTATCTTAGTTTTAAGCCTGTGGACAGGGACTGTATTACTCCTTATCTTTGTAAGCTGCCTTGGAAGCCTTTTTGGCTAAAGGGTGGGATAAAAATGCCATAAATAAATGGATACTCTATACACTAATCTTAACAATGCTGGAGTATCTCAAACAGAATTGATTTTGTCTTTGGCCACAGAGAACTATGTCCTTTTACCCCAGACTGAGCTTCTGCTTCTTTGTGGTATAAAATGTGAAGGGGGAGGGAGGTAGGGGTGATTTTAGTATTGAATGGCCTACTTTTCTTCCCTCCCCCTCCAGAATTCTATGGTTCATTGATGAGTATTTAAATTTATGAAGTAAAAGCAAAGTATCAGGATCTCTTAAAAGTTAGGGCATAACAAATCAGTGTGCATTCTTGTTTAAGACCGTAAGAAGAACCTTGCTAGCTGAAGCAGACCAGCAAGGTCCACCTAATCAAACATTCTTTGCAAGAATCCGGCAACCATCAGGCAATAGGTAACCCACAGGAAACTGCCTGGACACGCTTTATCTTCTGCTCATCCTTGACTTACACAACTGACTGTTAATAGAAATTAGCTTCATTTTGTTGCTCCAACGCCCCTACTGTTCCTCAGCTGCAATTGCAAACAGTGGCATTAAGTAACAGAGAAGGACAAATCAGTCATCCTGAAAAGCATCACAACATCTTCAAGATTCTAGGATACTTTCCTTCAGGATGGTGAGTAGATCATTCTCACGCCCAAGCAAATCCAATGCAACTGCTGTAAGAAGAGGACCACCATTCAGACTTGTGTATGGTTCCCATTTAAATACTGATCAAATATTGCATTAAAAGTTGATGTTCATTCTCTCTTTCTCCTGAAGAATTTCACTTCACATTACTTTGAGTTATTTCTTATACAGTTAATAATTCCTTTCTATAATTAGGCATTACTGCCTAAGTTATTGGAGGTTATAAAGTATCTCTCCTTTTAGTTACTCTTCTGATAAATTAAATACATTTAAAACAGGGATTCTTAAACTTTATCACAGCAAGACTCCCAAATAAATAAAATAAAATAAAATAAAATAAAATAAAATAAAATAAAACAAACTGGAGCCTTCACAGCAATAAAGGCAGATGGCTCAGTGGGCAGCTCTTTCTTTTTATTCTGAGCACAGGGTGAGGCACACCAAAGAACAAGAGAGGTAGCAAAGCCATGTGGACTTTGGGAAGGACTTCAGGGATGTAAGATTATAGAGAGACAGAGTGTGCGCTGGCCATCATTGCAGATCAAATGGTAGGCCATGGATGCTGTCATAAATGATGGCAGTTGCAAGATAAGCAGCAGCTAGAGTGGTCATTAAACAGTTCAAGGTCAAAACGCCAAAAATATCCGTTGGGAGTCAAGGCAAACAACACCAGATTTAGAGACGCACTTCAGAATGGTCAAAGTCGTTCCAGGTTCAGGAGTATACCAAGCTGAGTCAAGGAGCTGGCAGGAGTGCTACTGTGACGGATCAACCATCGCTTCTAGCAACCAAACTGAGGCTCTTTCTACACCTCTTGGCCTTCCAGGAGAGAGGGGGGAGGATATTGGGATTTCCTGGTTCCGAGATCCTCCCCCTGGGTCCACACGCCCGTGCCACGTCCAGGGATGACGTGGTACCATATATATTTTTGAAGCAGCAGAACCAGTTGTGCAAGAGTGAGGCCCTGCTCCATCAAAAATGTGAGTATTTTTTAAAAACAAACAAACAAACAAACAAACCCGAAACCGCCCCCCAAACCCCCTCCCTGCCATCCCAGGGCGGCAAAATTGCTGCCAGCTCTCCCGATGAACACAGAGCCACACAGCATGGCTCCGTGCCCATTTCTGGTGCTGTGCTTACTCGCGAGTAAACAGGACCAGGTAGGATGTCCCGCAGTCTTGGGATGGTCCAGGGACTGCTGGAAGAATCAGGTTTTCACAGAGTTTCTTTAATCAGGGGGTGGGGTGGGGGGAGCGGGGAAAATATATATTTTTAAAAAAGAACTTACCTTTTGTGCACGAACACTCGTGCGCATCTTCTTCTGTAAGAAAAAAAAACAAAATGGCAGGTGCGATGCCTCTCCCTCTGAGGTCATCGCGCGTTGCATGTGAACAGAGGGGGAGATCTCACAATAGAAATATCACGAGATCTTCACCCCTCCATCCTGCTAGACCAGTACGTCTAGCTAAAGCCATTGTCCCAAGAGCCAGGTCCACCCTTGGAGGAGGAGATCAGACCTTGGATCAGACCTCCTCGTAGTCCCCGTGGAAACATTTTATTATTTATTTAAACATTTATATCCCGCCCTATCAATAAGATCTCAGGGCGGCATAAATGGAAACATCCATTTATCTCTTTGACACTGGAATTCTGAAGTCAGAGAGCAGGAAAAGGAGGCATGCTGGGAGACTGCACTGTTGGGGTGGGGAGGTCCAAAACTCTTCTGGTCTCTAGCTGTGCCCCTAAATTGGCCAGTAACCTTTATGCCTAGAAATGACAGAAATTAATTCCCTCCCACTGGTTTCATTGGGAAGGAACTGGGCAAAATAAAGAAAAAAAACTGTTGGGGAAGGGGGGGGAAAGGAGTGAAAACACTGCTCTTTCCTCACTGCTCTATCCTCACTTTGGATATCTCAGAGGCTCTGACATCAGAGCCCCCCAGGAGATGGGTTATTAATCAACATTTAGATACAAACAGAAACTGGATTCCTTTCGTAGTGCCATGCTTCATGCTTCTTTCAGTCTCCTCTTGCCTCTTCCACCCCTGTTTCTCTGCAGTAGCTTTTAAGAGAACCGTTCTGAAATCTCAGTCCACAGTATTTGTCAAAATGTTTATTCAAGACGTTATTTTGGCTGGAATCTAGTTAGATGTACTCATCCCAGTGCTCATCTCCGTAGCAACAATGTAATGCTAAGCCTGAGTTCAGTGGATCTACACCATAAATATGATATAAATAAATAAATAAATAAATAAATAAATAATTTTAAAAGCTCCCCCCCTGCACCATATGTGATAATTCACATTAAAAGGTGGGAGTGGGGGGGAGGGAGGGAAGAAAACCGAGCACACGAGAGGAAGTGCAAACCATTGTGCTTCTTGTTGCTGTTAACACCAGGAACATCAGCACTCATATGTCCGGGCTAGAAAAACAGCTGTATGAGATATGGAATTGCATTTGACTGCAGCCCTGCTCTACCTGAAGGCAGCCCTCTGAAGTAATTGTTTCAAAACTGAGGTGTGTGCTAAATAATTGATGGCTTAAAAAATAATACATAACAGGTTGAGCAGGGAGAGGAGTTGAGAGGGGGGAAAGGCAGCAGCAACATGTTTTAATAAACTGGGGTCTAAATAGATGATGATGATGATGATGATGATAATGATGATGATGACAATGATGTTGGTCCTCCGCTCGTCCCAGTTTGGAGCTCTCCACCCCTGCTAGCTTCCATGCCAATTCAGTTTTACCCTTCAAACCTGAAATAAGACCTGCCTGCAGCCTACTGAACTCTGCAGTTAGCTGTTTCATAACTCTCACCTAATGTCATAGGGGAAGTGTGAAGATCACAACAGGGCCAAGCCCTTAAGAAGTGTAGGACTGGAGTATGCAGTAAGGCATGGGTGCCCAAAGTGGTGCCTGTGGGTGCCATAGCACCCACAAAACTCTTCACTCCCTTAAAATTAAAATGTGTTTAATTTTAAACACATTAAAAATGTGTTTTTAATTTAAAAAAAAAATCCTTGGAAAAGATTTGTGTGCCCATGTTCCCCTTCTTGTCCCTTCACCTGCCACCAATCATTTGTCCCCTTTCCTATCCACTCCCAACCCCCAGTCTGCCTATTTCTCTCCACCCAACCCCTGGTCTCCCTTATCTCTCTCTTATCCATCCCTACTACTTTCTCTCCCTTCTTCCTATCCCTATTACTTTTTCTCCCCAACTCACCTCTTTATCTTGCTGTTTATCTCCATTCCCAGCATCTAGCCTCGCTATCTCCCTTCTATCCCTGTGCCTAGCTATTTTCCCCTCCCTCCCAGCTCCTAGTCTTGCAATGACCATATGAAAAGTAGGTCAGGGCTTCTGTATTTTTAACAGTTTGTACAGAAAAGGGAATTTCAGCAAGTGTCATTTGTATGCATGCAGCACCTGGTGAAATACCCTCTTCATCACAACAGCTAAAGCTGCAGGAGCTATACTGGAATGACCAGATACAAAAAAGGACAGGGCTCCTGCAGCTTTAACGGTTGTGATGAAGAGGGGATTTCACCAGGTGCTGCATACATACAAATGACACCTGCTAAAACACCATTTTCTATACAACTGTTAAAGATACAGGAGCCCTGTCCTCCTTTCCATATGGTCACCCTATATTTACACACACACACACACACACACACACACACACACACACACACACACACACACACCAGGCCCCCCACAGCAGCCATTTTGACTAGCCAGGCCCCCACAGCAGCCATGATGCGACTAGCCACGTCCTCCATTGGAACTGTTTTGTGGAGGCACCCACAGCAGTTTCTCAGATTCCCAAATGTGCCCATGGGTCGAAAAAGGTTGGAGCCCCTCTGGTAAGATGATGCAAAGAGGACAGAGCTCCTCTACCTCCAGGGACATTGCAGAAGAAGAATGAATTTCAGATGGTGCAATGTGTCATATGAACTATGCTCATGAGAAAAATGACAAAGAGACCTGTCCTCTATTGCATCTGGTTGTTACCCTGATAGAAACAGGGCTGTATGTAGGACTCAGATCTATACAAGTACAGAATGTGATATTGGCCATTGAATTTGGCTTCTTAAGAATCTGAGTTTCCATTAAAAGGCAAAGAAAAATGCATCTCTACCGTTGTAGACGCAGCTCAGTGGTTACTGAATAAGATTTTCAGTGATTAGAGGGTGGACTTACACTGCCTTGTAGAATTTCGCTTCTCCCCATGATTATCAGAAGCAGAACAGATTAGGCCAAGTAAGAGAAATCTTGCAATTCTGTATGATTTACATAACTAATGTGGGTAGCAGCATTCAGCTTTTCTTGGTGCAGAATTTGGGTTACCTTGGCATGAACTTTTATACCATCGACTGAGTACACACTATAATCATTGCATGATGGTATTGATATTCTTAAAGCATTTTTTTTTACAAGCTTTGGTATTTTATTGTAACAGCTTGACTACATGAAAATCATCACTATCAAATTTTTATCATACAGCGTGTGATTATAGTTACTCTTGGAAATTGGATGTGGAATCTTTTTTTGTGAAAATGCTGAAGGCTCGTGAATCAGTTCTAATATGAAATGGATGAATGGGCTGACACCATGGAGAACTGAAAGAATCAAAGGCCATCAGATTCAACTGTGTTTTGAGGAAGAGAAGTAACACCAGCAGCTAGCGAGCTAAGATGTCATCATTATCACCTATTTAAATAGGCTATTTAAAGACCACATGTGCTTATTGTATTTTAATGATTGGTTATTGTTTTTATTGATCATATATATGCCCCTTTGGAAGACATCCCAGCTGAAGAGTGCAGAAAAGACGTGAAATTATATCTATAACTAATATCTTATAAATTTGATTTTCTGAATGTATGGCCTTCTAGAATTTCAGCACAACTACGGATTAGTGCTCTTTTACGGCTCTTTAGCACTACCCATATTATTAAGAGCACAATTCTATGCATATGTAGATGTGTGTGGAAATTCTGCTGCTTGGCCAATATTTATCAGACTGCATTTATCACAAGAAGTAAGAACAATTGGTTTGTATTGAAAGTGGCAAAGTGGTAACTTCTGGCCTCTCCAATGCAGGACACAGCCTTGTCAAATTTTCTAGCCAAATATTCCCTAGGTTTGGTATAAATATAGGACATAGTGGGCTATATTCATTGTTAGTTCTGCTTAGTAGACCCATTGAGGTGAATAGGATGTAAGTTAGTCAAACTTCGGAGCAACCCAATATTTTAAAGATAGGGGTGGGCAATTTGTGGCCCTCCAGATGTTTTATCCTACAATCCCTATCATCCTTCATTACTGGCCATGCTGGCTAGGACTGATTACAGTTGCAGTCTACTAGTTGCCCATCCCTGTTTTAAGGCTACGTTTTTTACTTCGAGGCTCGACTTCTGCAATGCGCTCTACATAGGGCTACCGTTGTGCCTAGTCCAGAAGCTTCAGCTAGTTCAAAATATGGCAGCCAGGTTAGTCACTGGTACACCTAGGGGTGACCACATTACACCAGCTTTAAAATCATTACACTGGCTGCCAATTAGTTTCTGGCCGAGGTATAAAGTGTTGGTTATCACCTTTAAAGCCCTACATGGTTTGGGTCCAGGCTAACTGCGGGATCGCCTTCTCCCATACAACTGCGGGATCACCTTCTCCCTGCACACTCAAGTCCTCTGGAAAGAATTTCCTTCAGCCAGCCAAAATTAGGCTGACAGGTATTACCTAGAGGATCTTCTCTGCTCCCAGACTGTGGAATATGGCCTGCCGGAGGAGATTTGTCAACTTTTAGCATTTAAGGAAGTAATAAAGACTGATCTCTTCCAGCAGGGCTATCCAGTGGAATTTTAGGATGCTTTTAGTATGTTTTTTAGGATGTTTTAACAATGTATACTATGTTTTTAATCAGTATTTTATGCATTTTATACTTACTGTCTTTAGCATGTGAGGTTTGCCCGGTGGATCTCTGAAAAGCCCTAGGACAGACTGGGGTTCCTTAAGCTTCTTTGTTATTTGAAAATAACACAGGAACTTTAGGACACCTGTCTGTCGTAGTCAACGTGTCTTCGGGGCTGGCTATATGGCACCGGGTTGCCACCATGTTAAACAAAACCCCACGCTTTCTCTGCTGTGTGGTGGTGGCAGTGGCTAACACCAACGCAGAGGGAGGGCAGCTTGCTGGGCCGCCCCCAGCCCTGTGCCTGGCCTTCTGGCGACCAATCAGTGGTCGCCTTCTTCCCAGGAGGAACGCCTCCACATCGATGCTGGAGCAAGGTTAGATGGCCGAAGAGCCGTATTCGCCTCACTCCAACCTAAAAGGTCAGGATTAGTCCCTGACTTTTTAAATGCGGAGCTTCACAGGAAAGCCCCTCGGTGGCTTTGAAGTGGTTGCTGCATCGCCTAACCGACGCAGCACCATGCACCCACCTTTCGGGGCATATAAACAACCCCCTGAAAAGGATTCCTCTTTGCACTAAACTACCCTTCCTGAACCTGGTGCCCTGCAGATGCGTTGCACTGCAACTCCCATCATTCCCAGCCAGCAGGTTCCCAGCCCCAGGTTGGGGAAGGTTGCTCTAAGCCAACATGCTGTCAGGTATAAATTCTAAGGACCAGCTCAGCAAGGGAACCTGCGTGAACATCTCCTGTTAATAAGCCCCCTTTAATAACCAACGGCTACATTTATTTAATTTACTGTGTTTTACAGTTATCATTCCCTGTTTGCTGGGAGCTTAGTTGGTTTTAAACTGTGATTTTTCGGGCTAAGGCTTTGTTTGAGGAAGGGATTGTCTTCTCTTTCCAAAGCAGAAGGGGGATCTAGTGTAGTTAAATAGGCCTCTGTCGTCTCCATTCTCCATCCCAGCCCCTCCCATGCACAGAAGGATCTCATATTGACTTTGAGAGATCAACAATAAGCTGGTATCGACAAACACCAAGGTCTGTATGAAGATGCACTGACCCGCACTGTGAATATCAAATGAAGCTCGCCCAAGGTCACTATTTTTACCTGTGGGAATGATAAATAAATCTTGATAAGAGCTGAAAATGGAAATCGATGGCTCTGTTGTTGCCGAAACCCGATTGGCTTCTCGGAGGACAAGCGTATTTGCAGGAATGTCTGTCTTGCTGACCTCACTGCTGCTTCCTCTTCAAAAAATAATGAAGGGATGAGCCAACGGAAGGGCAGGGGATTTAGAAGGAGAAGGAGATGTGAGAAAATGACCTCCTGCTAGAAGATGGGGCCTTCCTAGACCATTTTTTTTCAGTGCAACAAAACCCCACATTTGCAACCTGTTTGTTGAGCACCAAGATACATCTTTCCTCAGGGTTGTGGTTCTGTTGTAGAGATATTGAATTTCCCCAGGACTGGTTTGCAATATACTGCGTATCTGGAAAAATGCAATCCATACTCCCAGATAGCAGTTCTGCTGCTATTGCAATCACTGTGAATGTCTTTGCATGAGTCTTGTGCCCCTATTAGACAGTTTCATATGATGTAGATGGTGATGAGATTCTCACTTTCCTACCTCATGCCGACATAGTTTTATTACCTTATGACTTTGAACTGAAAACTTCCCCTCTCAGCAATGCTATTCAGTTCAATGAAACTTCACCATTTTGTGGAGAATTATGGTGCTACATCAGCTTTATACACTTGGGACATCCCACAATAATTTAGATACTGCATTATCTCTCATTTTTTAAAAAGTGAGATTACTGGGGGAAAGCATTGAAGATGTCCTGGAGGTTGATGGCATCATGTAAAGGTCCCACAAACCTCGATGAGTGGCCAATCACAAGCATGCAATAAATTGCTCATGTAGAGAAACTCTAAGGCTTAGGAGAGGCCTTTCATTCTTTTAGCATGGGGAGAAAACTGCACAAAAACAGGAAACCACCCAATGATTGCTGGGGGACGGGGGAGGGATAGTGCCAGAGGAATGGCTGCGGCCATCCGGGGAACACCAGAGGGCCAGATTAGGACCCCTGAAAAGGCTAGATTTGACTCCTGGACCTAAGGATGCCCTCCCTGGGTTAAGCTGTATTACATATATGTGAAGAAGGAGGGGAAGAACACAATATGGAGTTGCCTATTATTTATTTATTTATTTATTACATTTCTATACCGCCCAATAGCCGGAGCTTTCTGGGCGGTTCACAAAAATTAAAAACATTAAAACGCCTAGTTTGATGGCACTGCTGTTTTTCTTGTAACATATATTTCAGCTCTAAGTGTCACCCACAGTTCTATAGAATTGCAGTATAGGGTTTTTTTGGGTTTTGTTTTTTTAGTAAATACCTTTATTAACCACAGTTGACAGCAATTGAACTAGAGAGCAGATCCTTACAAACTTTAGGTGTTCTTTAATACAAATACTATAGATTGTGGTGTCTTTTAGAAGAGGCGTTCCCTCCTCCTCCTCTGTGGAAGTCATACTAGCACAGGAGTACTCATGTATCTTTTTTCAATAATGAATACTAGCAAGCCTACTGTTCTCCATAGAGCCATGTACCACTGTTTCATAAATCCTTGGCTTTTCCCCCCCTTGCTTTTTATTTAGCTCTTTGGAGAGCTCTGCACTTTCCACTTCCAATACTGGAAAGTACAATCAAGCTGTATTTCTAAGAGCTGGGGTGTGGCGGGGAGGAAGAATGGCTCTTTCTCTTCCTCCCACCCATCTGTGGGACTGGATTTAGCACTATCATCTTTGCATAAGGATTTGCAGGTGGACTATGACACAATGGATAGAACATGGCTGGGGTACGCCCCTGGAAAATCCCTGGGTTAGATGTAGATCGTTCTCCCCATCTTGTGGAACAGGACCTCCTCCTCCTCCTCCTCCTCCTCCTCCTCCTTTATATACTGCCCCATAGCTGAAGCCATTTGCAGGTGGACTATGACACAATGGCTAGAATGTGGCTGGGGTATGCCCCTGGAAAATCCCTGGGTTAGATGTAGATCGTTCTCCCCATCTTGTGGAACAGGACTTTCTTCTTCTTCTTCTTCTTCTTCTTCTTCTTCTTCTTCTTCTTCTTCTTCTTCTTCTTCTTCTTCTTCTTCTTCTTCTTCTTCTTCTTCTTCTTCTTCTTCTTCTTCTTCTTCTTCTTCTTCTCCTCCTCCTCCTCCTCCTCCTCCTCCTCCTCCTCCTCCTCCTCCTCCTCATTTATATACTGCCCCATAGCTGAAGCTCTCTGGGTGGTTTAAATCTTGTCCGCTCCCCTGCAGCCCTCGTGCACTCCCCAAATCTGCTCCAGAGAGAGGAGTAGACATGATATTGGGCACATGTGTACACATCCCTGCCATCTACTTTTATTTATTTATTTATTTGCTGGCGGCAGCCTGTGTAAGGTAGGACTTGAATTGGAGCTGCAATACATGACAAGAGGGTTTATCCCTTTTTCCACCATGCTGTGACCCTAATCCAAATGTCCCCCTGAACCTGCTATCATTCATGGAAGGCAGCGCACACAGGCACAATACGGGTGTGCATGTTTTCTCTTTAGCAGTAATAGCAGCTCGGTGGAATTTGTATCATGAATCACTGCATGTGTGTGTGTGGTGGGGGAGTGTTAGGCCTCCTTCTTCAGGGCTGTGGCCCTGTGCTAACCCCTCCCAACCCCCACATAGCTGTCTTTGCAACAAAACCCCCACAAAATGATGGAGTTGCATTCACACATCTCTGACATCACGTCTAGTTTGGCTGTAAAATGGTTGCATATTTGTGTTAACAGAGTCTGCCTGGCAGGATAGCCTGGATGTGCTCTGTTGCCAAGGTCTTAGTGAGGAAAAGGGGTGGTAATTCTTTCCTGGGAACTCCTATGGTAGGATGTATTCCAATGTTTAGCTAATCCTCTGCATATGCATCTTGTGTCACATGGATGATATTCTCCATGCACCAAAAGCAAAATACCTTTAATCAGACCACACGCAGGCAATGATGTTCCAGACTCCTGCAGAACAGGCTGCAAATTGCTCAGGCAGTAGCAGATTGAAAGGAAGAACGAAACAGAAGACACATTAAGTCGGATGGTGATCCCTTCCCTGGGGATGCAGGAGACAATAAGAGCATTAACAGTGCAACAAACACTCCCTGTGGTGCATTCAGCACTTGGTCCCCTGAGAAAGACAGGCAGCACACACAGGACTGTGTGCTAGCAGTCAGTGACAAGAATCTTTCTCAGTGCATTGAACAGCCTTCCTCATCCTGGTGCCCTCCAGATGTGTTGGGCTACAACTCCCATTGCCCTGGCCTATTAGTTGTATGAAAAGAACACACAAAATGCTCCCGGTTGTGTTCCTCAGCATATTTCCTCTGATATTGGAGGCAGCATATAGCCATCAGGACTAGAAGCCATTGATAGCTTTCTCCTTCAGGGATTCATTCAATCCCCTTTTAAAACCATCCAAATTGATGCCCATCACTAGATCCTGTGGTAGCAAATTCCATAGTTTAACTATTTGCTGTGTGAAAAAAGTATTTCTTTTTTATCTGTCTTGAAACTTTTTGGTAAGGTATTTTAGGTAAGGTACACAGTATTCCAAGTGTGGTCGCAGAATAGATTTATATAAGGGCAGTATGATACTGACAGTTCTATTTTTGATTCCTTTCCTAATTATGCCTCACATGGGATTTCCTTATTCACAGCAGGCCAACATTATAGCTCTTCATCACAACTCCAAGATTTCTCCTTGGACAGTCACCACTAGCTCACACCCCATCAGTGTATACATGAAGTTTTGCCCCGATGAACAACACTCTACACTTGCTTGCATTGAACCATATTTGCCATTTTGATGCCTATTCACCCAGTCTGGAGAAATCCTTTTGGAACTCTTCACAACCCCTTTTTGTTTTAACCACCCTAAATGATGTGGTGTCATCAGTAAACTTGGCCACTGCACTGCTCAGTCTTAATTCTAGATCATTTGTGAAAAAGTTGAAAAGCATCAGTCCCAGTACAGATCTTTGTAGAACCCTACTGTTTACATCCCGCCATTGGGAGAATTGACTATTTATTCCTACTCTCTGCTTTCTGTTCTTTACCCAGTTACTGATCCATAAGAGAACCTCTCCTCTGATTTCATGACTGCTCAAGAGTCTTTGGTGAGGAACCTTGTCAAAAGCCTTTTGGAAGTCCCAGTAAACAGGGCTGGCGCAAGACTTCCTGGTGCTTGAGGCAAGAGGATGCATTGCTGCCCCTCCCCCTCCCCGAGTGGCCACTGTCACCATCGTCCCACCCCCACCCGATGACAACCTCCCCTGCCCTTTCCCTTCCTTCTCTTCATTGCCACTTGACTCCCCCTCATGGTGAGGGGTCCTTCCTCACAGCAAGGCATCAGCACAGAGGTGGCCTTGGAGACTGCCTGTGCTGCCATAGCACAGGTGCTCTTCAATGCCACCTCCCTGCCAATGCCTTGCTATGAAGAAGGACCCCTCACAGTGAAGCAGTTTGGTCAGGCAGGCTCTCTGAAGAGCCACAACAGCTCCTTTTTGGGAGGAGGGGGGAAGCAGTTGGCCAGACTAACCAGAGAGCCTTCCTGATGCCTAACTCTCTGAGGAGTCCTCAAAGAGCTAAACATTGGGTAGGCAAAACATAGGAGAGCCAGCCTGGCCAGCTGCTTCCCACAAATCCAGCACTGGTCTCCAGAGAGCCTGCCTAGCCAAAAGGCATCTATGGGAGCAGTTAGCTTGGCTCTTTGGAGAGCTGGGCCATTGCCTTGCTCAAGGCGTCAGTTTGCCACTCCAGAGAACCGTGCCAGCACTCTCTCTTACTGTGGCATTTGCCACAGCAGGAAAGTGGACTGACACAGTTCTCTGGAGCAGCCACCCACTCCTTTGCCTTACTCTGTGGTGATCAGAGTACTGCATAAAATGGGTGGGGTGCAGTCTGGAAAGCCCCACCAGCTATTGTCCTGCTGTGGTTACAGGAAAATGGTTAGCAGGAGTCTCTGGTGGTGTAGCCACCTGTATCCTAAAGGCATGCAGGTGTCCTAGCAGCGGCTGCAGAGTGGTGGCAAGGGGCATGGTCCTTCTGGATGTGCTACCTGAAGCAGGGGATTGGCATGTCCTGTAAGTAATCAGTGTTTACCAGATCTCTCCTGTCCACATGTTCATTAACACTCTCAAAAAGGTTAGAGAGACAGGACTAACCTTTGTGGAAGTTGTGTTGATTCATTTTCAGCAGGGCTTGTTCCTCTCCATTCTTACTAACTTTTTCTTTAGTGATGCTTTCCACAAATTTACCTGCAACAGATTTTGAGTTAAACACCCTTTAATTTCCTAGATTACCCAGGTATCCCGGGTTCCCTTCAAGGCCCACAAGCAAAACCCTCCAAATTCACTTCAATAGTTCAGGTCAGAAGCAGGAAGCACCAAATTCACTACGAAAGTTCATGTTAGGCAAACCATGGTGCCAAGTCAACCTTCAAAATGGAGAGAAGTGAAGGGAGGAAGCAACAGCTCCAGCCACAAGACATCATTATGAGTGGAGATCTGGGCCAGAAAAGGTGACATGAGGTCTTCTCTCTCCAAAACATTCCGCTGCCTAATTGCTGGACCTGCCTGTCTCTCCCCTGCCAGCTTCCACAAAATACGTGCACGGTTTTATTATGGGCTGAGAGAGTTCTGGGTGGGGAACATTACGGCAACTCACTGTTAGGACGACAGAAGTGCATCAGTGCAGGGAATTAGCGCATTTGAAGCACTTTGAGACCAGAAGATGAAAGGTGTTGGAGACAGGGAAAGCATTATCCGTTCAAATGAAATTCTATTACGATAGCTTCCTCCAGTTGGTGCAGTCTTTTTTCCAATTAGGGGGAACTCTTCCCATCAGAAATGCTTTTCAGGGCACCCTCATTCAAGCAGCTGTTATCTTTCAGTAAAAGGAGTTCAACCCCGCCCCACCCCGCCCCCACATACAGAAAAGCATAGGACAAGAAGAAAAGGATTGCCATCATTAAAACAACCAGCCCAAAGTCACAAGTGTGGAGGATTAAGAGAGTGTCATGAAGTTGGAGGGGGTGGAAATGCATTTGGAGATCCAACATGAGTTCTCCTTAGCACAATAGTCCTGACAAAACAAACAAATCACACACACACAATTACAGATAATTTCATATGTTCATATTATTGACGTGACAGCCAGAGAACTGGGAGCCTTCCATTCAACACCTTCTTAATTAAATTGGATAAATCAACTTGTCCTGAACCTGGTTCTGATGAGGAGGCTTATAAATAGAAGGAATTCCACTTTGAGATAAGACAGTATTGCCTCTGTAGTTTTGAAATGCTGCCTTTTCACATAGCATTTTCTTTGCCTTCTTTTACTCCTAAATGGCTGACCTGTTCTTTATCTGAATATTATGTACCCTCTTTCTCTCTGAAGGGAGGACTAATGAAGCCAATGGGTGATATCCCAGAATTCCTCATTGGAAGCAACCAATCTTCCTTCATTTGCTCACTGACTGGTCTTCTGAAAAAATAAATGTGTGTAAAGCAGTGGCCATCTCATTCTTTTCTGACAGGTCCTATCTGAATGCTTAAACCAGGGCTAGATCTACACCTAGCAGAATATAACACTTTGAAAGCGGTTTGAAAATGCTATATGGTATGCGTCATGGGTCCCAATAGTTGCCAGTGTACTTGAATACCATTAGAAAGCAGTAGTGTACATCCTGCCCACGTTCAACTGACTTGTGGGTTCCAGAGGCATAGAGCAGTCTCAAATCCAGTCAAGCTGCCCTCAGTGTTTACTCCCATGCCCACTGTCACTGACTGGTGCAGCTAGGTAATTTTAGACCCTGGACTTTTACGGGCTGTGTGCCCTGCTACACAACCATGTCTATTACTTCAGTTGTGAAGCACACAATTAACTCTTCTTTTCTCTTCCCTTCCCTACCCCAATTGCTTCTACATTCCTGGTACATTAGAGAAAAAACAAAACAAAGACAAAACTATCTGCCCAGCCTGATTTAAAAAAAAAAAAAGGTGGGGGAGAGAAAAGGAAGAAACACTCTGAGGATTTGCATTTTAAACTCACCTAGGCCATAGCTAGACCTAAGGTTTATCCCAGGATCATCCCGGGTTCGTCCCTGCCTGAGTGCTGGATGCCCTGTGTGGCACTTAAATGAACATGTTTGACCCCAGGACAATCCTGGGATAAACCTTAGGTCTAGCTACAGCCCTAAATCATAATACGATCATGACTGCAGGGATAAATTACGAGTCTGTTTCTGCTGCCATTACATGGGAATAAGCACCATTTTGTTGTAGAAAAGATAACATAGATTAAAAATAAAAACAATAAGCATCTGTATCCATGTACATGCCTAGTTGGCCACTCCCTGAATATAAAAGGTTGTTCATGCTTTTAATAAGAAGGAAGAGAGGATGCATTTGTCCCACTGGGCCCCAGCATTGCCACTGCCGCAGCACTTACTGCTTCCTGGGTTACCATTTGGTTCCCCTTGAGCTTTGCGGCCCCTGACTGTTGCCCTGAGGTCCAGCCCTAGTTGCACCATTTCTGCCTCCCCAGCAGGAGTGCTGTTGAAGCCACCAGACTCCACCTCTGGGGCAAGTGAGCGGGCTTACAGAATACTGACAACAGCCTGCTGCAGAGTGGCCACCGGGCAGGCCCACTTGTGAGCACATGCCAGAGGGAACGGTGGGGCAACTCCTCATAGGTGAGCGGGTTTACCTGGTGGTGGATCTCTGCTACTATCAGGTTAACAAGGCTGGGGAGGCTGGTGCCTGCAAGGGTGCCAAGTAGTGGCAGGCACTGGGGCTGCAGCCAGGCAAGGCATCAGCATTAGTCTGTCCTACTGGGCATACGGGCCCCAGCAAATGCCCCAATGTGCTGGGAGTTGACACTGGCCCTGGCCAAGATATCATAGGCATGCAAAGCACATTTCATTAGGGGGTGCACCCAATATGCCATCATAAAGGACATTATTTCTATTCATTTATTTATTAAACACTATAGACACTGATGCCCTACTCCACATTTGCCTGGCTGCGGGAAGGCTGTTGCAGGTGATGGGGGGATTGAGGAGATCCTCCTCAAGCCCCAGCATTGGTGGGGCTTTGTGGTGACACTGGCTGGAGGAAGGGCTTATGAGGTGGTATTAGCCTTTGGCAGACCAGCTCCTGGCTTCTTTGAAGCACAACTCTCGATAGAGAGGCTCCCAGAAGAGCAATTCCTTTTCACTCCTGTTGTTGGGAGTAATGATGCTTTCTTGGAGGCAGTGGTTCTTTGGCGTGGCAGCAGAGTAGCCGGGGGGCAACCGGAAGGCTGTTCCCACTGCTTCTGGATTCCCCTCTGGATCCCTACTCAATGACCCCCTCAATTTGGCACTTATTGCTTGAGATATTACTTGAGATACACCTGGCACACCCCTTGCGCATGCCTATGCAAGACACTTGTGATTCATCTCCCAAGAAGGGGACAGGAATCAGGCAAGAGATAGAGAAAGGCTTTAAACAAACAAATAATACTTTATTATTATTGTGATGGTTTCCAGTGGGAAAAAGTGTTCTCCCAGTAGACTCTGAATTGGCTCTCCCGCCTTTTAAATGAATCTAATTTGTGTATATTGGGAAGGGAAATCCTTAACAGGCTACTCTGAGGCATGGGAGAAGGAGGAAGAGGGAGGATTGATACAGTTCATGAATTGTTTCCACTTGGGTGTAGAAATCTTGAACACACGTACAGACAGCACACTCCCATTGTTATATCCATGCCCTTAAAGAGACTCTTTAAACCGAAAACAAAACCTTTATACAGAGGTGTGTTTTGAAAAATGGAAGCTGACCTATGGTGGGGAACAGAAAGTGAGCGAGTCCTGGTAGAAGTCAGAGGGCACTGCAGAAATTAGCCCAAGATTGCTGGCTAGGGAATTTGGCTAGGAATGCAATTTATTGATTCTAATAAGGTCAGGACCCAAACTTCATAAGGCTTTCATTGTAAGAAAGCAAAGTCTCGCTCATCACATCTCCAGAAAGCATTTACTTGTGTGTGTAGCAGCATGATACTTTACTTTGAGAAGTGAAGGGGAGGGAGGAGTAGATACACAGCTCCGAATACAAAGTTGTGTTATGAGATTGCTGCATAGTAATTATGGGTTATACAATCAGCACTATGGGTTGGCCCTAAGGCAATCCCTAGTCAGAGTCTGGGATCTGACAATCGTGTTGTTTTTATACTGTTTTTATGTTTTTTAAAATTTTTGTATACTTTTAAATTTTAATGTTTACTATTTTTAATTGTTGTAAACCGCCCAGAGAGCTTCGGCTGTGGGGCGGTATATAAATGTAAATAAATAAATAAATAAATAAATAAATAAATCCTAACCCCCCAAACCCACACGCTGAATGGGGTTAAGGTGAGACAGATGAGTCCTTCTCTGGTGGAGAGGAGTGGGGTGGAATCCACCCCAGTAACCCCTGGTATGCCTGCAGAAAGCTCTGCAGGCATAGATCTACCACTAGTGGTGTTTCCACCAGCTGTAGGCTTTGAAACTAAGCACTCCCTTGAGATATATTCTAGGATCTAGCAACCTTTATTGCACAGAAAAGGCAAACTGAGGCAAGGAAGTTCAAGATCATGCATGCAAACCAGTGGGGTGGGGGAAATGTGCACAGCTACACAAAAGCACTCTGTTGGATTCATCATTTCCTACTCCAGCATTACCCCCATTGCACAGAAAGAACAAATGGGGGATTGGGAAAAATGAAAACCGACGCTCCAGATAAAAATGCAATTGCTATTCCTGTACCCTATTCACATAGGTCACATTTCTTTCACCCACTGTGTGAGTGCCTTTTGGATGGAGAAGACTGTTTTCAACCAGTAGTGCCAGCTTGGGCTCTCATTTCTGTGCAAAGGAACTAGTGTTTAAAAGGTCTTTAAATATCTGCAGCAAGTTATAGATAGTAAGAGCAAGTGAGGAATGGAAAAATGGACAGAGTAGCTTCAACCCAAAAAAGGCTGGAGCAGGTTTTGTTCTGAGCTAGATAGGAAAGGAAACTTAAAAAGAAAAAGTCCTTCCAAGCAACAGAAAGAAAGAAAAAGAGAGCAAGAAAAAAGAAATGTGTTCCAGTGAGTTCAACGCCTGCCTGGCTGCTGCAGTCCCTGAACCCCACTAGGTTCCAGTGTAATCAAGTCTTACAACACAACTATGGAACTGGCTTTCACACAGTAGAGGAAGTACTGTGAAAAACCTCCCATACCATTAATAGTGAGCTGCTCATTAGCACACATTAAGGTTTTGAGCCTACAACCCCCAAATGCACACAACCTTCTTTTCACACACCCCACATTCTTGTACCCAACTTCTGTAGCAGCAGAAATTAAGCCCTAACATCACTGTTACCCTTTCTTTTTCTTTTATATTCAGAACGCCCCCTCCTCCAAAACTGAGTCTTTAAAAAGGAATACTTGGTAGGGCAAAACAGTTCGTTCTTTTTCCTACCTATTTGCCCTCCATCCTTAGCTAAGATGATTGAGAAAGTAGTGGTATTGCAACTCCAGTTGTGTCTGGATGAAGCTGATTAAGTGGCCCCATTTTAATTGGGGTTTTGGCCAAGATGTGGGATTGAGATTGCTTTGATCACCTATGCCACGAACTATATGAGGGGGATCATGGCCATTTTTCTCCTTTGATGTCTTGGTGGCTTTCAGTACCATCAACCATGGTATCCTTCTTGACCACCTGGCAGGATTGGGCCTTGAGGGTGCTGTTTTACAGTGGTTCTGGTCCTTTCTGTTAGGTTCTGTCCAGAAGTCTTGGTGGCTTTCAGTACCATCAACCATGGTATCCTTCTTGACCACCTGGCAGGATTGGGCCTTGGGGGTGTTGTTTTACAGTGGTTCTGGTCCTTTCTGTTAGGTTCTGTCCAGAAGGTGATGCTGGGAGATTACTGTTAGACTCCACAGCCATTTTGTACCCCATGTTGTTTAATAGTTACAAGAAACCACTGGGAGTGCTTATTCAGATCTTTGGAGTAAGGTGCCACCAATATGCTGAAGACACCCAGCTTATTGTTCTTTGCCACCTAACACCAAAGAAGCAGTCAAAGTTCTTGAACTTTGCCTGGGCTTGATAATGAGCTAGATGACGATGAACAAGCTGGGCTAGTAGAATGGCCCAGGTTCCCCTCTCCTCTCCCTCTGCAGTCTGCTGGAATTGAGGGAGGAGTTAAAGGCATAAGGGATATGATTCTTATGGGGAATGCGGAGTGTAGTGAGGAAGCTTGTCTCCTCCCTCTCCAATGTGAACGGTACTAAAATTGCCCCATTCACACGCCTAGAACACTTAGGAAAAAAGTTCCCATTGATGCCCATGAGACCTTCTTTCCTATATCTTCTAGCCACGGTGGGGTTAGGAGGATTTGAGTTCCAATTGCACTGGGCAAGGACAAGGTAAGCCATCCCTCCCTGCATGCTGTGTTCCTGGTAAGCTTCACTCCATTGTGCCTGTAATTACTTAAACTAGAAACCGAGACATAGCTACATGGTATGCATTAGATATTACACATTGTTTGCCCCTAAATGGTAGAGGAAGCCGCACCTCTGTAAAACCATGAGAGGAGAAGCATGGAACCTGCTGCTGAGCATCTTTTTCCTCATGCAGATGTTAAGGAGTTGGCAACCCTATGAGGATTATTTAATTAGCCACTTGACCAGAAGGGCTTCTTGCTCTCCTTTTAGGAATGGTTTGGCCATTTATAATCACTGTTCTATTTATACACTTATAACAGTCCTCCAGTAGCTAGAGAATAAGTTAGGAAAGGGACTGGGAGGCAGCCAAGAAGTTGGCACACCCAGGTACAGAACAAGAACTAGTAGACTCTCAGACAACTGGCAGAAGGAGATGTTTTCCAATGTTGTGAATGGGGGGGGGGGAACCCTCACACTCTTTCCTGGCTTTCTGTGAGCGGCTGCATCAAATTCCCATACCAGGAGGTTGGAATGAAAGAAGAGTTTTACAGAGAAGAAAGTGAGCACTGTCTTATTTATGTCAATGTTCCTGGAGACAACTGGCTCATGAGGTTTTCACTGGAACACTATGCCTCTCCCAGAACTGCCACGCCATCTCCTAACTTCCTTTATGGCAGGCAAGACACACACACACAAACACACACTAAAATCCTAAAATAGTCACACCATAGCCCAGTTCTTGTCAGCATGCCAAGTGGTTTGTGCCATCCTTTACTTTTCTGGCCCTGCTAGCACACATGCCCCTTCCTTCCTTCCTTCCTGGAGCTTCTTCAGAAGAGCATTTTATAGCACACTCATGACTAGCCACTCACGGATGTTCGCAGGTCATTTTGATGATGCAGTGTTCCTGCGGTGTGTCTCCTGCTCCTTCTGCTCTTTTTTCTGTCACAAAATAAGACCCCGAAGACCCAACTTCTTTGAGCTATAGCGATATTTGTCACTATTTCCTGCCCTGTGCAGGAGGAGTTGCACTATAAAACACCCACTAGAGGGTGCTGCCCCACTAAACCAAACAGGCCATGTAGTCACTGCTTTCTTCCCCTTTCTTATTGTGTGATTCTGCCCATCCCTATTGCAGAAGAGAACCAGGAAGTTGAGCAATGGGAAGGAAACGCAATTTCCCGTTCAGCTGAAAATCCTCTTTCTTTAAAGCATTTTTATCCTGCTCCTCAGCCAGAAATACTCCTTGTGTGGCTTACAGTCACTTAAACAAGATGCCCCCTGCCCACAGACTTACAATGTAAAAAGAGTCCATACAGAAGGGAAAAGGGATAGGGAGGGAAATGGAGTCACCTTGCCTTCTTTTGGAAGGTCGTGCCAGACTTTTCAAGCTTGCAGCACCAACTGACATAACATTAGCCATAGCTGTGCTATATTTTAAAACAGAAATAATCAAGTGAAGTTTCCCTTGGCACAGAGATGAGCGATTTCACCCGTTCCTGCCTGCAGATCAAGCTGATGTCAAACACATGGTAATGGGAGCCTGTAGAAAGTTGGCAACTCTGTTGCCTATAGCACTAGGTAGAATTGGATTGTCTGAAGAAGATAAACTCCAGTTAAAAGTCACCAGCCACTTACTTTCCTTCTTATAATGGTTATGTAGAAAGCTGACTTAATAGAAGAGAGCAGATCTTTCATGCATTCAGGCAATTCAATTCTAATTGAGTTCCAATTATCATGGCAAAACTGTAATGGACTATCACTTAATCTGATAGCTTGAATATACCCTAAGAGGGAGCTTGAGGTTATAAGAGCTGAAAGTGTTGGCATATGCTAGAAAGGATGCCGAAATGTATCATTATGATCACTTATTTATGGTGCTTTTCATCTTCTTTTTAAAGACATGGTAGGCTCGTGGAATTTACTCATATTTATTTGCACATGTCATGTGAAAATTACAGAGTACCCAACTATGATCTCTATTGGCTTATCCTGATAATCAGTGAATGCACTCCATAAATGCAGTTTAGCCAATATATGGTGCTGCTGCTAAAACTATTCCTAGACAACAGGACAACATTTAAGCCACAGAGTGGGGTGGGCACAGGAGTGACGAGGATAGTTGTAATGTTGAATAGAAAATAAATATTGATAGATATGTAACGCAGCACTGGAGTGGACCAATGTAGAACTAAATAACATATAGTAAAATAAAAGCAAATGGTTCCCCGAATACGGAAGCCTTGGATGCATATCTGATATATACTATTTGTTTTGAAAGCAAGAAAGTGTTCCTGCAGTAGAATGGAACCCCAGATAAATCACAAACAGGTTCAGGTAGTGCATCTTGTTTCAGAGTCACTTCTATTTGTAGCAAAATCCAATTGGTGGTGGTAGCTTCTGTGCAATTTCACATTCAGCATGGTAATGCATTATCGGGGAAAGGATCATATTTTTTTGACTACAAAATATTTCACATCCCTTCATGGGGAAATGCACTATCCTCGTAGCGGATAGTGCAACCACAAAGGATGATATCTGGAATATGAGCAACAAATGCATAACAACTGCACATCAGTCAGGCCATGGCTAGATCAGGTCTATATCCAGGGATTGTCCTGGGATCAACCCTGTGCATCCAAATGACACACAGGGGATCCCGGGAGCAGGCAGAGATGACCCCTCCATTTGCCTGGGATAATCCTTAGGTCTAGCTAAGGCCTTAGTGCACTAAAAATGGAAAGGCCCAGAACAGTTCCTAGAGTCAAACAGTGCCTTTAGTTTTCTCTCGGTCATATTCTGCTGGCATGTATGACGGCACATGAATATATCTTTTAAACATTTCCAGAAAGGTAGAACTAATTTTTCAATCAGCCCTGGAACCTGAAGCTCAAATCCTGAATACTGATACCGTCACGCTGTTCTGTTGCACAAAGCAAAGAGAAGTCCCTTAGATTGGTAATTGATGGGGAGCAGTGGGAGCTTGATGAACGGCCAATTTGGCTGCTCTTTATCTAAAGCCATTTTGAAATGCATCCTGAGTCACATTGGCCTGCCCTTCGGGGTAAGGGGCGAAAAAGCAGTTTTGCCTGGTACATTTTGAGTGAAGAGAGGTAGAAATCAGCAAGTGGATTTTAAGGGACTGGACTAAAGCTGGGATTGCTATTTGGTGGGGAATATGTTGGCTATAAAGCTTAGAAATATGTAAATACATAGAAACAAACAATGTGAGTTTAATACTGCATGTGTGCTTCACTTTGCACCCTATAATATCTGCCCACTTTGTAGATTAGTAGAACATATATATCCAAGATACAGACTGGGGCCATAACTAGACCTAAGGTTTATCCCTGGATCGTCCAGGGGTCAAACCTGTTCACCTAGGTGACACACAGGGGATCCAGTGCTCAGGCAGGGGCGAAACCTGGATGATCCCAGGATAAACCTTAGGTCTAGCTGTGGCCTGGGTTTGGATAACATGCTAATCCACGGTTAGTGGTTGTGTGTGGGTTGTCTGAATCCATGACATTTTCTTCAGAGTAGCTTGCTAACCATGCAGTGTAGTTTATTTTACTCTATCAAGTCGTCTTGAGAACCCATGGTTTGTTGTTCAGGGTGGTTAGCAAGCCGTACTGCAAAGTTAACAAGACACCCTGCGGGAAATGTCCTGGGTTCAGACAACATGCTAACTCAAAGTTCAACAAACAACCCACAGTTCAACAACAACCCACACTCAGCCACTCAGTGTAGGTTAGCATGCTGTGTGAACAGCCCCAGTATATATCTCCACTGCTCTCTCCTCCAGAGGAGGCTTACCGTAAGGCTCTCCTGACCTTCCCACCACTTGGGGTTGGGGGAGTGCAAAACAATATTTAATAGCCACTGGAAGGAGACAGGCAGGATCCTCAAGGCTTGCTTCCTCAGGATCCCAGCTGATAGACATGGGACAAGGCATTGCCTCCATGAGACTTACTTCTGATTAAACACATATAGAATTGATTTTTAATAGTATGGTCACTCAGAAGCTTTTTTAAAAAGCCTAAAACAGCAAAGTAACCCTATGGTTACTTCTGAGGTCTTCTGTTTACACAGAAGTAAGTCTCTCTCTGTTCAATGGGGTTTACGCAAAGGCAAGCCTTGGATTTTAGTACGACTTGGATGAAAATGCTGTTGAAATCAATAGGATTTACTTTTGAGTAAGGGAACCAGCAGATCTCTATTTTATGAACTGGAGATGCACAGCTTCCAATTATTAAAGTAAAGGAAAATAGATCCTCCACAAATGCAAACAGGTGGAATTTTGCATTGATGGAGTATCAGGGAAATGGTTTAAGGGGAAAATTTAAAAAAAGATCCTAAAACATCAGGGATGGACTGATCTGATTCAAACTTGGCATGCCAAAAGCTCTACGTAAGAGCTATCATCCTGCCAAGTTTAATCTCCTTGTCTTTAAAAATGAGGGAGCTATAACCATTTTGGTTAATTCCAATAGGAGCTCCAATGAGCGAGGGGGAAAGGCTGCCACTTCGATCACAGTGTCCATGAAGGACAAGAACCAATGAAATGGAGAGGGAAGGAGAAGGAGAAGGGGTGGGGCAGGCACACTAGCAGCAGGAGAGCAAACAAGTGAAAAGAGTGTTCACCAGTATAGCTGTGATCATGAAATGGAGGAGTGCTTGCAGCTCTTATGAAATGGAGGTAAAAAACGTGGAGACAAACCGGGGGGGGGGGCAGGGAATAGGTGTGATGGAGCCCTATATCTGACAACTGTTGTGCCCCATCTTAACCCCTTCTCCAATGGAATGAATATACCCAGTTCTCTTTCAGCAATTCTTTGACAAACATAATAGTTCTCAAATCTTTCTCTAGTTTCCCAGTATAAAGTAACAGCTACACTGTCTAAAGCAGGGTGAATTAATGAATTCTATGCTAATGTATGGGGTTGAATAAATGTCAGCAGCTGAGTACCTGCTCTCCAGATGCCTTTTTCAATCCCAGCCTTTTTTTTTTATCACCAGTAATCTCATTTTTTCAGGTGGAACCATGCTTCAACGGCCTCCGTGGAATACATTTGGTGGTGGATTATCCCGTTGGCCAGGTGTCCACCATAATCACTTACTTTCTAGCTCAATATTGTGTGAAAGCCTCCTTGAGGTTTTCTCTTGAATTGAAAGGTGGAGAAGAAAACAAACAGACAGACAGACAGACAAGGAGCATCTTGTGGCATGGCTGGGGAAGAAATATAGATATCAACAACTGGAGTATGTGGCTGGAATTGTACAGATGAGGAAGGGTCCTGAGTCCTGTTCAAAAGTATCTCATGATCTCCCCCAATGTGATGCCCTCCAGATCCTTTGGACTACATTTCTATTCACCCCTAACCGCTGACCATGCTGGCTTGGGGCTTAGGAGAGTTGTACTTCAAAACATCTGGAGGGCACTACATTGGGAAAGGCTGATCTAAAGGGACAAAGCGTTCATCCCCCCCCCCCCATACATACACTCAAGCTGTACATGGTAGGGAAACTGCAGGTTGAGACTGAGGGACATTAGGAGATGAATGATGGAGACAAGTATGGGACTGTGTTTTGTTGTGAAGAAGCATAGAGATGGGATCATTTTGGAATGTTTCAGGTCAACATTCAGAGCGACTCTACATTAAGGGCTTTGTGCTTCCTGGCTCTTTGGCAAGATTGTTATGGACTGCATTACACAGGAGGAGAGGGGTTACCACGTGCTTTGAATTGAATACTTCCCCTCCAACAACTTCTGTGAGTTGCCAATCAGGAGTGTGCTATAAACAGCTCATTTAGAGGAGCCCTCAGGGGAGCAACGATAACTCAGTGGCAGAGCGTGTGCCTGCAGCAACACCTCCTCACAACCACAAAGTTTCCCCAGGGGCTGTGGCACTTTTGAATGGGAGCTGAGCTGGGCCAACACTCGGCTCTGCTCTGTACTTCCCTCTCATCATTATAAATTAACCCCCCCCCCCAATGCAATGCAACACAACACTGGGCATTGCATTTGGGTTTATCAAAATTGGCGCGCAGCAAGTCCTGCAGCCCTCTGGGTAAACCTTTTGGGGAAGTGGGGCAAAGTGGAGCCAAATGTTGGTGATAGCATGATGTGGGAGAAATGGTGGTGGTGGCGATGATGACGGCAGCTGGAAGGAAAAATGGAGGAGGGGGCTGTGGGCAAGGAGGGGGCAGCAGGCAGTAGGGTGGACATTGGTAGCACCATGCCCGAGTGACCATTGAAGTCTCCTGCTGGCATGGCAACTGTTTATGTAGTTGCCAGCAACCTCATACAGTGTTTGGGGAGGGGGGGCAGAGCTCAGTTTGCTTTGTATACAGAAGGTCCCAGGTTGATCCTGGGGGGGGGGGGGAACTGCCTAAACCCCTGGAGAGCCGCTGCTGCCAGTCAGTAACCTCATTCAGAAGACACCTTAACCCATGGCCTTTAACCATGGTGAATAAGGCTTTTTGCCTTATTCACCGTGGTTAAAGCTGTGGTTTAAGGTGTCTTCTGAACAGGGCCAGTGTCGACAATACTGGGCTAGAAGGACCAATGGTCTGGCTCAGTATAAGGCAGCTTCCTATGTTCCTAAGTAGGATAGCAAGTTTGAGTGTTCTGAAATGGATTGGGAGAAAGGATATGATCAGTTCTGCAGGTCAAGTTTTCAGAGGCATCTGGAAATTATTACTGTACAGGGTGAATCTTACCCAATACCTGTTTGCTTCCTGTGTGGCCTTTGCTAGCACCAGACATTCCTTTGGGAATGACAGAGACTTCTCATATTAAAAAAAAGATTCGAAGTCTTCTGAGATATTGGTGGGGACAGGGAGGGGGCATGGGAAACACTGCTTTGTTTGCTGAGCTGCTGTTTATGCCTCTGTGGTCTCCTCTTATCTCTGTGTTAGCAAAACAAATCAGCTGGATTACAGTGTCTTATTTGCTGTCTCTTTATCATCATCGTCATCTTCATAATCATTATTATTATTATTATTCCTTCTGGCAGCGGCAATAGCACTAATGTGTTTGGGAGCTGCTGCATGTCGAAGAGCCTCTGGTTAGGAATCCCAGCTATGCAAGCCATACAAATCAAAAGCAAGTAATTACAAGCACGGGATAATAGCAAAAGCTAGCTGGCAGCTATGGCCTAGTTCTCATAAGCAGCAAATGAGGTGGGAAACCTGTGTCTAACTGGACCACTGCAGATTGAACGTGTGTGGAGAGGGGAGGTCACATGATTTAATCTCTCCTCCGCCCTGCATATCCCTGCATATGGATGTTGCGGGAAAAGATTCACCCTCCCCCAGATATCTCCGCATATGTATACAGAAAACTAGGTTTCAGGGGAAAGCCTGCTTGCTTATTCATCTCCCTATCCATTTTATATGTGTAGGAAATTGGAATGTGTTCTGTGGCACCGTAAGGAAGCATTCCATCACGTTCCCACAACTAGACAATGGAGAGGTTTGTTTGTTTGTTTATTTATTTATTTATTACATCTTTATACCGCCCAATAGCCGAAGCTCTCTGGGCGGTTTACAAAATCTGGGCAGTTCACAAAATCTGGGTGGTTTACCACCTTATCTGCCACTTGTAGTTGTTCGACTGGCCTGGTGATCTTGAGCCCGTTCAACCTTGCGGCCGTTGGATCAGACATATGGCCATGTGGGGTGCTGGAGGCCTGGCTAAACTGTCAATAGACTTGATGGGTCTTCCTGGATGCAGAAAGCAACACAGTTCCCTGGCCTTTGGAGACAAGCCATGGCTAACTGGTCAAAAGTCATGACCTGGCCACCACCTTTCAGGATGGGTCTACAGGCTCCCTGGGTCACTCTGAGATCACAAACCTTCAATTTTGGGGATATCCTGGATGCAGATATCATCTGTTCTGGTCCGCTTGCACTGGCTGCCTGTATGTTTCCGAGCCCAATTCAAGGTGCTGGTTTTGACCTATAAAGCCTTACACGGCTTGGGACCATAATACCTGATGGAACGCCTCTCCTGACGTGAATATACCCGGTCACTACATTCAACATCTAAGGTCCCCCTCCGGGTGCTACTCCGAGAGAGGCTCGGAGTGTGGCAACAAGGGATAGGGCCTTTTCGGTGGTGGCCTCCAGACTGTGGAACGATCTCCCTGATGAGGCTCGCCTGGCACCAACGCTGCTATCTTTCCGGTGCCAGGTTAAGACTTTCCTCTTTGCCCAGGCATATGGCGGCACATCCTAATTACCCACATGTTTAGTTTTTAATAGGTTTTTAATGCTTTATGTGTGTATATTCTGTGTTTTAGAGTTTTAAATTTTGTATACTTGTTTTTACCTCAATTTTAGAATTTCTGTAAACCGCCCAGAGAGCCCTGGCTATGGGAGCGGTATATAAGTGTAATAAAATAAAATAAATAAATGAACAGCCATTTTGTTTTCCTGGTCTGGGAGCTTCATCTTGCAGATCATGCGGGATACAGACATTGGAGGCTGGTTGGTGTGACTCATAAAGAGCCATTTGAGTACCACCTTGTTGAATTTTGCATTGGTCTGTTGAGCAAGAAATCTGTAGAGGCGAAGGTAAATATCCTGATTCTTAGGCTCCTTATGTCAAACCTTTGGTCCTTGCTGTAGTGAATGTCGACTTCCGTGGCGGTGTCCCTGGAAAAAAAAGAGAAAGGAAGAGGCCATAGCTGCACAAAAGAACCAGCTTATGGTACATACTTCTGGACCACAAGATTCTGGTTCTTCAAAGTCATAATATCCACTGGCCCTGATCCTGCTGATGACACTCATGTGTTGTTAATTGCATGAAGGGTGTTTCATCTAGTTTGGCCCTCAGATTTCTGTTTTGTTTTCATTCAAAATATTTAGGAGTCAGCTAGTCTGGCCTGAAATTTTGCACGGTTAGAGAAAATTTATGGAATGGAACTCTAAGAGTTTAAGATGAGATATGGTGAGGTTGAGGGGAGCAGGAACATGGGTTCATTCGAGCACATCCTGGAGGATGGTTGGAGCCAACCCATGTGTGGGATGGAGCCCTCTCACCCACATTCTCTTGTTTCACACAACCGCTTCTGCACATGACCACTGATAAACCATGGGGTTGGGCTTACCATGTGACTTTGGGCAAGGCTCTCTTTCTTTGTGACTCCGTTTCAATCTCCCATGCTTGTCCTATTCAAATGGAAATAATGATTAATGATCCGTCATTAAATGGAAATGATGCTACAGCTAGGGATGTGCAAATCAGCAAGACCTGAGCTCATCAAGTTTCTCCAAATTCCATCACAAAGCTCATTCCAATTTATATTTATCAGATTATGAGCTTTATTTTTTTATTTTATACCATGCTTTTAAATTTTAAACTTTGGGGTTGTATCTTCTCATGGAGTATTTCATGGTTTAAATGGCTTTGAACCACCCAGAGAGCTTTGGCTATTGGACGTATAGAAATATAATAAATAAAATATTTCTTTTTGCATGAAAATTCATATTTTTGTGCTTATTTCCCCCAAAATATGTATCAATTGTGCGCATTTTTGAAATGTTTTGTCCACCTTTTATGTTGATTAAAGCATGACTGCACATTTTTTGTAAGTATGTGCATTCCCCAAATGTATGCATTTTTAACACATTTTTTTTTTTTTTTTTGGTCTAGTGTATTGCATTGCAAGCTCGGAAATATCCGGAATTCAACCAAGGCTTGCATTCAGTTCTGGGAAGGATGAACTGGGTTAATTCTGGTCAAAGATGAACTGAAATGAATTGCTCAACATTCAACCATTCTATTCCAAGAACTCTAGGGCAAAGGAAAAAAGGTCTTGCATGAAGATGCATTGTTGGCAGCTAAAGAGACTATCGCTCTACCAGTGCAGTAAACCTAATATAAAACGGGCATTGGATGAACCAAATTAGGATCATATCTGTCTTTGAGACAGATGCTCTCCCTGTGAACCCAGCACCTGGCAAAACAGAGGTCCTTTGGTCCTGTCTGGAGGCTACAATGAGTCACTGCTATAAACCAAACTGCTTTTCTGTTTGCTTAGTCTGCCCTGTTTGGCTTGTGGCTTTCAGTCACTGCTGTAAAACAAACAGTCAGGATGTAGAGACTTGGAGGAGGCAGAGATCAGGGCAATATTTAGAGATACCCGGTGGTCTAAAATATACCCCTTCCTCTTTGTTAAACGTCATTCATGGCCCACATCAATAATAATGCTCTTTGTTTAGATTTATTTATTTATTGCTGCATCCTGTCTTCTCCTCACCACCCAGATTTTTACTGACAGAATTAGGCAATAAATAATAGATAATAGTAAATAATACATTTACTGACTCACAATGCAGGATGAGCAGGGAAACACCGAATTTCTCCAGCAGTTGAACCCGCTAAGTCAAGCAAACTGTAAATCAAATGGGAGAAGGGGAAAAATACACCTCACACTGACTAGAACAGATATTTAAATTTAAAATGGCTCTCTTCCACTCTCTGTTCATGTTAAGAACATTCACAAGTAGGACATTCCAGACCAAAATACATTTCAGTCTCAAGGCCATATTGCACTTTATAGAGCAACAAATCTGGGAACGCTCAACAGGAAGCCACAGCCAATTGCACTGCTTTTGACAAGTGCAGCTGTATGATACATGAGTTTTAAAACACCTGTTTGTTGCATCTGTACCTTATATTTTCAGATGTACACTGGTGTACATTAAAAAAAAGTAAGCCCTTTGTGTCCCTTGTGGTAACATGATAGGTTAGATCCAGATTTGTTGTTCTGCTGGTAGAAGATAATGCTTGTGGAATGGGATATCTCCTAACCCTCTGGAGCGATTTGGCAGGCACACAGAAGGCTGCAAGGGGAGGAGAAAATGGCTGGGAACATTAAACGCACATGCGCGCACACAGAAACACATGGTGAAGAACATCCACCCCCCACCTCCTGCCTTGACAGTTTGTATCTTGGTAGGTCTCTGGGGTGGATTTCCCCATTGGGCTGATTTAGGATTGCACTACCCAGGTTCTAAATTCCTTGGAGGTGAAGGCTGTTTGGAATTCTGAAAGTGTGCTCTTTGTTCTTGAATGCCTTCCTTTCTTGGCACTAAATCCAGTTTCCAATTAAACGATGCTTGATTGGTGTGATGTTCTAAATATTCTGCCACAGTATATGGCGAAGACAGATCACCCACTCTTTTTATGTATGTATGTATGTATATATGTAATTTTTTACTGCTGTATTTATATAGCTCTAACAGACGTTCTCTGGGAGCCTCACAAATAAATATAACATTAAAATACACTATAAAACAGTAACAATAATGAACAATAAAAGACAGTTTTAAAACGGAGAAATCCAGGATAATAGACATACGTTATTTCAAAGGCCTGAGTGAATAAAAGGTCTTGACCTGGTACCAAAAGTACTATAAACATGGCTCTGCACTTGGAGTGACACCACTATCAAATAGGCCCTTTCACTTCATTTGTCAGGAGCTCTTGGGTTTATGGAGAAGATAAAGAGGTTTGGTTACATACATATGGGAGAAGACAGTCTTTCAGATAACCTGTTCAGGTCTTTAAAGATTAAAAGCGGCCCTTTAAATTGGGCCCAGAAAAGGACTGGGTGCTAGTGCAGCAACCGACAATGCAGAGGTTTAATATGGCCAAAACTACCAGTCCCACAATGGGCTTCATCACATGTACTTCCGCCCCCCAGGTTTGCCTCCATGATTTCCACCTCTGTTTCATTAGCACATCAAGCTAACGGTCCCTTTAATGTGTGTTTCTGGCATCGCCACTGTACCGGTGAAATCTCCCTTCGCTTGTTAGGGCAGGGAGTTCCATATGGGGGTGGGGGATGCTACGGAGAAAGCTCTCAATGTGCATTGCTACTAAATGTGCCTCAGAAGACCGAACAGCTGATCTTAAAGGATGAGAAGATTCACATGTGAGGAGGCAGTCTTTTAAGTTGCCTCGTCTCAAGCTGGTTAGGGCTTTCAACCAACCCCTTGAATTGCACTCAGAAACAAACTAGCAGTCAGTGCAGCTGATGCAACAAAGGGAATCACATGATCTTTGCCCCAGTCAAGATTTTAGCGGCTGCTTTCTGCACTGATTGAGGTTTCCAAGTGGTAAGGGCAGCCCCACACAGAATGCTTTAAAACAGTCCAAATGAGATGTAACGGATGCATGTCGGTTTCATGACCAATTCTGCCCATAGCAGGAATGGGCACAGATGGTACATTGGCCAAAGCTAGACAAAAGCAGTCCTGGCACTTATGGGATGTATGAAAGTTTGGTAAAACACATCTGGCATGCCACACTATACTACTTCTCTTTGTACTGTAATCAGAAAGATGGGGGCTAATCTCTCAAGGGTGGTTTAGAACTATGTTAGCATCAAAGGCAAAAGAAAAATGCTAACATGGTGTGTTTGTGGCCATGAAATAAATTCACCCCTAAATGGCAATGAAATGATGCAGGCATTCCATTGGATAGGGGTGACTTTTACCCAGTGTCCTGTTGATTTAAGTAAGTGGTAGGTGGGGACTATCATCAAAGCCCAGAGTCTATTGTTTGAGCATCACGGGTGTCACAAAATTACTGCTGACTTAAACTCTGGCTAATGGATTCAGGATGGTTCTTGTTGAGTAATTATGTTCAATGAGACCCTGTCAATAAAATTTGCTGTCAAGTGTCACTTTGTACAATATCAACTCTAATGGGTTCAGGTGTGGGGAATGGATTGATGTGGAAACTGCTGATTTATTAAAAAGAGAGGCACAAGAGAAAGAATGGAGCATGAGAACTGTTTATGACCCACTTTGATTCTGGGAGGTACGTTTAGCATAATTTAAGTGAATATTACACAGCAGGTTGCAAGGAACTCTACTAGTTACACAACATCATAGATGGTTGCTATTCTTCAGATTTTAACACAATAAACATTAATGTAAAACAAAATTAACCGTAGTTACATATAGCTTATCCCAGGTGGATATTGGCTTCCATAGTATTATAGGGCCACGGTTGTTAAGGCTGAGTTGTCTGAATCACATTCCACCATCATAACCAGAAATTGGATGGGGGGGCAGTAGGTTCTATGGCTTATACTGAGACAATAGCTCAACAGACTTTACTGAAACTTGGCAGTGTTGGAGAGGTGGGTTTGTAGGTGGTCTGTGCTGATTTTGAGGTAGAAAGGGCAAGAAGTGGCTAATTTATAGGATCTTAGATTTGACAAGTTTGACAGGTATTGCCTGGGGTTTTTCCATAACCTTAGATGGTTTCACTTTGTAGTAACATTTCTTTCTTTGTACAGTGCTTCTTGGAAAACAGTTTTGTCATCTTAGGTAAAGATGAAGGTGCAGTATGTGCTGTGTCCCAGAAGAAGTATAAGTTATTTGTAGGTTTTATAAAAAAAAAGCAAAGAAAAAAGTATGTTTCTTTCCACCACATTTTAGCCTGTGGTATTTCATATATCCTCTTATACATAGGATGGGTTGGGAAAAGCAGCGTGAGAGCAGCCCTCTGGTAGAATGGGAGCATCTCAACTCTTTTTGACCCTAATGAGCCACCATAGGGAGATTCTTTCTGTGGGGACTGTGAGGAGAGGGGGGAGGATTATAAATGAAGGTTCTGCCCTTCTCCAAGGTACCAGTCAGCCAATGTTTGACAACCAACTGTCAGTAACTGAAGCCTGCAACTACCTCTGAGTCCTGGATTGCACAGCTAGCAACAGTTTTTATTTTAATAATAGCCTATCTGTAGCTGTCATATCACTATCCCTTCCTTCCATTACTATTATTTTTTACTGTTTGAAGACGTGCTTTAAATCATCTACAAATTTGGATGTTTTATTTATTTATTTAAGTTTTGATTTGTATCCTGTCTTTCAACCAAAAATGGCATTTGAGGCAACAAGGAGTTTCACAGTCAGGGAGCAGCCACCAAGAAAGCCCTCTTTTGCATTGCTCCCAAATGTGCCCCTGAAGTGACAGTCTTGAAAGAAGGGCCTCTCCCAAAGAGCTTAAAAACTGGGCAGGTTCATATGGGATAAAGCGGTCTTTCAGGTAGCCTGGTCCTAAACCTTTTAGGGCTTTATAGGTCAAATACTTTTGAATTCTGCCCAGAAATAGAATAGTAACCAGTGAAGCTGCTGTAACAAGGGAGTTATGTGTTCCAGACCCAGTCAACAGCCTCCGCCATTCTAGACCAGTTGAACTTTATGAACAGTTTTCAAAGGCAGCCCCATGTATTATACTACTCCAAACAGGATGCAACTAAGGCATGTGTGACTGTGACCAGGTTAGATGTTTCTAGAAATGGGTGCAGTTGGAACACTAGCCTCAGCTGTGAAAATGCACTCTTGGCCACCACCAAAACCTGGGCATCCAGGTTCAAGGCCAAGTCCAGATGTACACCCAGTCTGCAAGCTTGAGTCTTCAGTGGGAATGTAACTCCATCTTGTACAGGTTGAATCCCTATTCCCTGATCTGCCTTTTGACTAACTAAGAGCACCTCTGTCTTGTCTGGATTAAGCTTCTATTGGTTTGCCTTCATCCAGTCTATTATTGACACCTGACACTGCTTTAGAACTAGAACAGCTTCCTAGGATTTTAATGGAAAGGAGAAAGAGAGTTGGGTGTCATCAGTGTACTGGTGGCACTGAACCCCCAAACTCTGAACAATCTCTCCCAGTGGTTTCATGTACCTGATATTATCCAACATATTGGGGTTCAGGGATGATGGTTATTTTTTAAACAAAGGTCTTATCACTGTCTATTTTCAGCAAGATGTAAAGTGGCATTCACCACTACCATTATCCACTCAGCCAGTCCTGCCCCCACCCTCTGAGTTTGGTCCACCCACAGACTCTGGAAGAAGGAGCATGTAGGGCAGCATAGAATGAAGATGAAAACTTAATGTGCTGCCATCTTTATCTTACCTCCTGATGGCTGTGAGACTTGGATACTATTCTAAAGCCATCTTATTGACCTGGAAGGCTTCCCTCTTCACTGCTTAAGAGCTATTTACAATAGAATCTTCAGAGAAGGGATTGCCAGGGATTTGGAAAGTTCTTGAATCTTTTAACATTGAGAGCATGTTCAATGGGACTCATTTTCATTGAACTGGAAATGGGGACCATATGGAGACCTTCTATATACTTCAAATAGTGCTCTATAGTTAGCTAAGCACAGGAATTCATTTCAGAGGTCAAGTCATCCTTCAATACAAAGGCACTGCTGTGTTTTGTGCAGTTTGGTCCTAAGTGAGACCACTGGTCTATCTAGCTCAGGACTGTCTGCTATGCCTGGCAGTGGCTCTCCCTACTATGGCCCTTTACATCAGGGGTGGGCAACTTGCGGCACACTACTGCCTCCCAGTATCACCCCTGCAGCCCTCCAAAAGTCAGGGGAAAACAACAGAAGTGGTTTGCCAGTGAAATTCAGTGGCAACAAGCTATCTTTGTCCTTGGTAAACCATCATAGTGGTTTATGTCCTTTGGGAGAATCCAGGGAGAAAAAATGGTCTCCAAACCACCCAATGTTGCCCACTCCTGCTTTACCTGAAGATGCCAGGGACTGAACTTGAGACTTTATGCATGCAAAGCATTTACTTTAGCAATGAGTTATGGCTTCTCCCATTAAGTGTCACTTGGAATCTTGTATCCTTTGAATCCTGCTTATCTTTAATGATATCATTTCTTTACACAATCAAACCTGTGCAGAATACAAATAATAAAAATGCAAAAGAGGGATAAAGTTAATTAGGGAAAGGCATAAACAGATAAATATTTACAATCTGTTAAAATCTGTTTATTCTGTACATAACAGTTCTCAAAATAATCCAAAATCTTGCCACAGAATTCATTAAATCTATTTATGTATTGAAGTCAATTTTGCTGATATCAGTGGGACATAGGATTGCAGCTAAGGAGAGATGAATCAGTGTATTTCTAGTCCGTGTCATGGTTGCATATATTTCACTCATAAATCAGTTCCATCCCATTTTTGTATTAATCTCCAAATTGGATTTTTTTTTTCACCTGCACAGAAATTTTCATTTACATATGTTTTAAAGTACACATTTCTAAATACATTTTCTCTTGTCTTGAAAAGTATTTTGAAATTCATCTTTTGAGATGAACGCAGCATCAGAACATTCAGGAAGTGCAAAACCCAGTGGTTTGCTAGGTTCCTAGCCTCACTTTAGTTGAGGAAATGGAGATCGAGTTAATTCATATTGCAATTTGCAACGATTGAATTCCTCTAGCATCCCTAGCTGCAGTGTAAATTTCTTAATGCTGGCAATATTTCAAGAGGTCTCAAAGTGAAATGATTGTTGTTGTTCCGAGTGACATCTACACCTGAATCTTGCTCCTGTTCAGTGTTCCAGTCATTGAGTTACACTCTCCTCCACAATACTCCTTTCCATTCCCCCTCTGGTCCAAACTTCCCAGTTTTCTCGGTTTGGCCACAGAGCATCTTCAGGCCTCATTGGTAAGTTTGGGGTTAGGGTACCCATGACCTGAGTTGCTTTGTACTTCTGGTTCCTCCCTTTTGTGCATTGATGATGCTTTCCGGCTATATGAGGATCGGCACTTGCTTATGAACTTTGGAAGTAGAGGGGATGGCTTATTATTTATAAAGTAGAAGAGGACAGTCCAATGCTCCAAGGAGCTTAGAATCAAAATTCATTACAGGGCTCTATCCTTGCATCAATGGGGAAATGCACAATTTACGGAGGCTCTGGAAACTGTGCAAATCCCCCCTCCCCAGTTGTGTCAACTGATGCAGGAAGGGGAAGTGTGTGATTTTGACACACAGGTGGGCAGCTGCTGAGTGCTTGCTGGGGCCTTGTGAGTGCTTGGGTGAGTTGGACGCAGGGGCCCAGTTGGGCACTCATGGCATCCCTACACAGGGGAAACAGGAGGGGGAAAAGGGGAGCCAGGGGTAGACAGAGGAGGAGCAATATGTGCTTGCTCCAGTTGCATATGTTGAGCCTGAGTTGCAGTAGAGCAAAGGAACTAGGGGTGTGTGGCAAAGGGTCTTTGGGAAAAGGGAATTTTGAGAAGGGATTTATAGAGAGCCAGAGAGGTGGAAAACAGCAAGAGACCATTCCAAGCATGTGGAGCACCAAGGGAGGAAAAAAAGAGCAGCTACTTTAGAGGGGGCAGAAGGCTGTCAGACAATGGAGAGGATGAAGCTGAAGTAGTGGGAAATCATGGATGTATGAGGACATAAGAGTTGGGAGACAAGGTTACAATCAATACCCCAATGAGGTGTTTGCCTGAATGCATGAGGGCTTAGAGTAGGCAGAGGGATGGGGCTGTACATGCTGACCCTGTCCCCTATGTTTCCAGGCATGCTCAGCTACCCCTCCCCACCCATCTCCAGGCATGCTGACCCCACTCACTCAGTTCAGACCTTGCCATGTTGAACTGGCAAGATCTGAAATGAGCTTCTACTCATACTCACATGGAGAGTTCCACTCACGTTCATGTGAACACAAGTAGAAATCCCTTCCAGACCTTCCCGATTAAAGATAAATTCATGAGGAATGAGGGTATGGTGACTAATAATGATGGCTATATATTATTTCTAGTGTCAGAGGCAGTATACCTTTCAATATCAGTTGCTGGGGAACACAAGTGGGAGGGTGCTGTTGCACTCATGTCCTGCTTGAGATGAGCTTCTCATAGGTACCTAGTTGGCCACTATGGAAACAGAATGCTGGAATGCTTTGGTCTGATCCAGCACAGCTCTTCTTATATTCATATGACAACCATTAACCTCATGTCCTACTTGTGGGCTACCCAGGGGAGTCTGATCGGCCACTGTGGGAAGCAGAATGCTATCTATATTAACCTTTGTTCTTATCCAGAAAGGCTCTGCTTATATTTTATGTTTATGAAGAAACAGTGCAGGAAGCATTGCCTTGATAAAACAAGTGCCTTAAATAAAAACCTGCACTTACTCTCTGGAAATGGTGGTGTAATCTGCATAGATATTGCGGTATACATTGTCCAGGATGGATGGAAGGGTATTTTGATATAAGCAGCTGAGTATGGATGTATTGCAGGAGCATTAGCTCTCCCTTTCATAACCCCAGGCCAGTGTTAAAAGCAGGTAGCAAAATGTTATGGGGTACTTGCAAAACATTCACTCACGTTCATTGCTAAAAGGCATACTGTGCAGAGTTGTGAAAACACGTAATCCATTTTCATCACAGAGGTGGAAACTCCTAAGATAACAGATCACTTTAATAATGTTACCTAAACTCCATTTTCTTTATTTTAAAGAAAAGATGGAAAGAAGGTGAAGACCATATGCTAAAATGTCTCTAGTATAGATGGGAGCTGAACAAAATATGTATTCTATTGCCAGTCTTGAGGCCAGGAATCCTACACCAAAAACCTCCTCTATCCCTCAGAAGTCTGCCTGGCCTCTTCTTAAAAAATGTTCAGTAATGGAGAATCTACAGCTTTCCCATAAACCTTGTTCATTTCCCTAGTTATTTGAGAGCCAGTATGGTGTCGCAGTTAGACTGTTGGACTGGGACTCAGGAGACCTGGGTTCTGGTCCTCACTGGAGCATGAATCTGACTGGGTGATTTCAAACCAGTCACTGGCTCGCAGCCTAACCTACCTCATAGGGTTGTTGTGAGGATAAAATGGAGAGGAGGATCATATAAGTCACCTTGGGTTTCTTGCAAAAGGAAAAAAAGTGGGATATCAATGTCATAACAACAACAACAACAACAACAACAACAACAATTAATAAATAGAAATTGGTATCACTCTCTTTGATGCAGCAGAAGAAGGGCATAATGGTGCTTGAGAGGTATGGGACAATGAGGAAGTACTGACATTGACAGCCCCTACTAGCTCCACTGGGTCTTCCTCTATGTAAAATGGCAAATGGAAGGGGTCAGAGTCTTAAATCATTTTTAGGAGGCAAGTGTGGCACCAGACATTTGACTCCTGCTACGAGTTTGATTTCAGAGAGCAGCCACACCGGTCCAACTCTTAACTTTGGAACAGTAACTCAGCTTCTGTGACTGAAGGGTGAGCACAAATGTAACCTATTTGGAGTGATTTCTCCTGCTATGGTATCTTAGCCCCAATCTGGATTTAAAAGATGGATAAGTCCTAAGTGTAGTGTGTGTGTGTGTGTGTGTGTGTGAGAGAGAGAGAGAGAGAGAGGGATTCTAGCTGTGGGCAGGGGATGGTTGAATCTGTCAGCTTCCTGCAGAGGGGAGGAAAAAGTCTAACTCTTTTAAAGTGCATTTCGATACCAGATGTCAGCTCAAGTGCTGGCAAAGAAAACACACACAGTTTTAAAGAAAAGAACATGATCTTGATATAGCTATGGGGGTGGTGGTGCAGACAGTCTCACATAATCTGGTTTGTACTTTTAAATAGCGTGTATGCAGGGGAGGATTGTGGCTCCGATTTCAGTGGGGCAGTGATTTCATTCTGGGTTTTAGCTAGAGCCATCTAGGTGTCTAAAGGACCTATCCAAGGTACTGAAATCTATCCCCAAAATTGGTCCATCATATTGGATATCTCCTTTGGTCTTCTGGCTGGTTCTAACTAAAAGGAATCACCATTCCACTGAAACTGGAGCCAACAGCATCCATTGCTCATAGGATTTAAACATTGCAAGACTGCTCTGGTAATGGGGACATGAAGTGTGATATTTGGTTCTCATGAAGTCCCAGGGTAAGAGCAGAGGAAGAGCCCTTCATCTCTCTTGAATATGAAAATTTAGTGAACTTTGGAAAATTCTTATAAAAAATGAACTGAAATGAAATTCTATTTGCCAAATCTCTACTGGCCAAACTCAATACCTACAGCTTTTTCCAGCATGGAGAGTATCATGATGTACCTGGCTGCTATATAGCTGTTAAAGATGAGTCTGTCAGAAAAAAGAGGTGGCAATCCTAATTCAGTGCTAAGATGGCTGAGTACACAGGGATACTGACTTTTAAGAGTTTAGCACTCCAAGCCCTGAGTTTGTTTGGATGAATCTGTGACTTTCGGTTCTTTTTGTCCCAAACATGGAGAACTTCGCATTTTGATGAATTCTTATCAAAGCTGAAATTTCTTACACTAAACAAGGGTCTACCTAGCCCATCGTCTTGTTTCCAGCAAATGGCCAACCAGATGCTTCCAGGATGTCAACACACATGAAGGCAAGAGCCACCCTCCATAGCCTCCTTCACCCAAAACTAGCATTCAAAGCCATAATGTCTCTGAACATAAAAGCCCTATATAGCCATCACGAGGATTAGCCATTGACAAACCAATCCTCCATGCATGTATCTAAAGCCACCAAAGCCGGCAGCCACATCTTTCCACAGTGAATTATGCAAGTTAATTATGCATTGAATAAGTACTTTATTTTGACTGTTCTGAATCTATTGCCAATCAATTTCATTGAATAACCCTGAGTTTTAGTATTAGGGGTTGGAGGAATATATCTGACTTTTTTTGTTTTGTCTACATCATGCATAATTTATAAAAACCTCTGTCGAAACCACCCCACCCCAAGTTCTCATTGTTCTAAACTAAAAAAAAGCCTTCCCAAAGCTGATGCCCTCCAAATGTGCTGGACTGCAACTCCTATCATTCTGAGCCAGCATGGCTATTGGGAGTTGCAAGCCAACACTTCTGGAGGGCATCAGGTTGAAAATGGCTGGCCTAGAATCTTGGTATTTGGGATGTTGTTTGAAAGTGCTGCTGAGTGATTCACTCCTCCTGCTTACTTCTGAGTAGACATGCAGAAGCTTGTGCTGCTTCCTTCTGTGTAGGCTAAAATTTGGCCATTCCCACTTTGCCCTTGGCCCTGCGCGAGGATGGAATGTGCCCCCCCACAAGACCTTTGCCAGATTGGAATTTGGCCCTTGACTGAAAAAAGTTCCCCACCTCTGCCCTAGATGCTTTAGCCTCTCTTGTGGGTAAAGTGCTCCAACTCGCAGATCATTTACGTTGACCTTTTTAATATAACTTTTTCTTTTCCATGATGCTATTTTTGAGATGTAGTGACTAGAGCTGTACACCGTATTCCAAATGTGACTGCACCGTTGATATATATATAAAGGCACCACTATTTGGAATCTCCCCTTCCCCAGTGCTGACACAGACTGAGTTGTCATTTTCACGGACCAAGACTCCAGGATCTCTTTCCAGGATATCCATATTACACAGATGCTCAATCTTACATTGGTTTCTAATTTGCCCACTATAGCAATGTTATCTTTTAGTACCAAACATTCTGTTATTTCCTCCCCGTAGTGGCTTGGAGGATTCTGCCATTAGCATCTATGCATTGCCTCCCTGAACTCTTTGGTCCCTAAAAGGCTAGCAATAGTTTCTGTATGTTCATTGGCAAGTTCCACCCTATCCCCACTTTGAGAATCCGAAACATGTACAGCGGGATCATCATCCCAAAGACTGTCATCACAAACAGTTTCCCAGGTTCTGTCAATTTCCCCCGAGAAATCAGTTTAAAAGCTCCTATGTGATTTTTTTTTATGTTAACTGCCAACCACCTGAGTCTTTTATGGTTCTGTGGAACCCATCTCTTTTGTATGGGCTTGTTTGTCCCAAAATGATTCCTGGGACTTAGGAAGCTACCTTATTCTGCGACAGACCCTTGGTCCATGTAGCTCACTATTGTCTACACCAGCTGATAGTGGTTCTTCAGAGTTTCAGAAAAGGGGTCTTTCCCAGTCTTATCTGGAGATGTCAGAGGTCTTAGCTAGCCCTACCTGTTAGCCCGCGATGGAGGAGGGAAGATCTCGCGTTGTGTTTAACGCGAAATCCCTCCTCTGTTTACACGTGACATGCGACGATCTCAGAAGGAGAGGCGTTGCACCTGCCATTTTTTAAAACTTAAAGGGCCAGCAGCACACAAATGCTTGTGCGCATAAGGTAAGTGGTTTTTAAAATTTAAATTACTTTCCCCGCTCCCTGCACCCTACCCCTGATGGGTGCAGCGCTCCTGAGGAGTGCTGCACCCCATGCACGGCTTCTGGCTCCTTGAGAGGGATCCCTGATCCCGGGATCCCCTGTGCATCATGTGGATGCACAGGGACGATCCCGGGGATCACCCCGGGATAAAGCTCCATCTAGCTATGGCCAGAGGTTGAATCTGGGATCTTTTGCATGCAAAGCACATTCTCTACCACTGAGCTATGGCCTAAAAATATCCATCCATTCATCCTTATCTTTCATATTGATACCACCATCACTTTCACACATTAGGAACTCATAGCTCTGCCGTCCTCATCAGCCTGAACCATGTCCACTACCTTCACACCAAGCAGGCAAGTCACCACCATTTGGAAAACAATACTCATTACAAATACATGTCTTTATGTTCCTAATGATCACATCTTCCAGTAATAGACCCCACTCACCTATCACACCCTGGGGGGATGTCCTCATCAGGAGATAATATCAGTTTGTCCCCTAAGAAATTGGTCCCTTCAAGGGATCATTTTGATCTTCCTCAGTATGATAGATAGCCTTTTGCACAAAGAAAAAATGCCAAAGAATAAAGACCCTTATTCGCAATAACAGCAAAAGACCTGTCAGCATGGAAGTAGGATCTTTCTACCTGAAGGTCTCCTCTACATCCCTCTCTGCTTTTCTCAACTTCTCCAGGTCAGCCACCATATTCTCAAGGGAAATAACAGAGGCCTTAATTGCCAGGAGCTAACTGAACATCCGCCCAGCAGGCAGATAGGTCATAATATGTGGCATACTGTGTAAAATTCTGGATCTCTCTCACATTTTGGTGGCTTTCTATTTGTGTGTGTGTGTGTGTTAAAAATCATGAACAAGTTGAAAAAAGAATTAAGGGTTTTCCAAAGTTTTTTTAAGCCAATATTTGCTTGCCACAGCCACACAAACAACTGTTGAATCGGCCTTCTGAGACATGGAATTGTGTAGGGTTTTCTCCAATTTAGGCTGAAGTACATGGAGAACGTGCAGTAGAAATTTGAAGGGGGGAAAGTATGCTTGTACTGTGGGCAGCTATGGTGCCATCAATACCTCACTTGCTCTTAAAATGTTATGTCACTCAGCCTTAAAACCATTGAAAGCTGTGTGTATGCTCTGAAAACATCAGCATGGAAACAGACACAATGTCTTTTATTCTAGTCTGATTGTCTCATCCATTCAACCCTCCCCCATTCCGACACACAAAGTCTTTTATTCTAGTCTGATTGTCTCTCGCTCACACACATTGAATAAATCACAGATCCTGTTTGAAAAGACGCCTGTCATTCTGATGATTTCGCAGACTACATTTCTGTTTCTTCTTCTAGCTTCCTTCTTTAGAATACACAGTGTGGCAATAGGAAGTGAAGACCATTCAGTGTTCATTAATTCACTCCAAGGAGAAGCAAAACCATCATCACCCGGAGGAGACTGTGTCCCACCTTTCTCCTGTTCTTGTTGAGAGACTTTGGAATCACAGGGCTGGGGGTGGGGACCTTTGCCTGAGCCCCTGTAGAGCTGCTGTCAATCAAGGTAGACAAGACTGGGCTTGAGGGATCACTGTGCAAAGCACTAGGGGTGTGCACGGACCCCCCGATCCAACCCGCGGGCCAATCCGAAAATTTCGGATCGGCCCGCTCTGCTCCGCACCACTCCACCCATAGTCCACTCCTCTTCACCGTGGAGCTCCGGCTCCTAATCGGAGCTCCGCAGTGGAGAGGAGTGGCGCCAGGTAAGGCCCCCCTCCCTCCTCTCCCTTACCTGCAGAGACCAAGTGCGAGATCAAGTCTTACCTGCAAGTGCGGCCTAGACTTCCTGGTTGAGCCGCGGGCTCAATTGAAGAAGCCGAGGGACCGCGGACGGACGCAGGTAAGGGAGAGGAGGGAGGGGGGTTTACTGGGCTCCGCCGCCGCCGCCTGTGCGGCGATGGCGGTAGAGCCCGGTAAGGGACCAAGGGGGAGGGGGGCCTTACCTGCGTCCGTCCGCGGTCCCTCGGCTTCTTCAATTGAGCCCATGGCTCAACCAGGAAGTCTGGGCCGCAATTGAAGAAGCCGAGGGACCACAGACGGACGCAGGTAAGGGAGAGGAGGGAGGGGGGGTTACCGGGCCCTGCCGCTGTCGCTGGATGGGCGACAGCGACAGCGGCAGGGCCTGGTAAACCCCACTTACCTTTTTTGTGGAGCTCCGTATCGAGGCGAAGGATCCGCCTTCATCTCGATCTGCTCCGCAACGCTCCACCGGCCCCCCAATCCTCTTCGCCTCCACCTTTAGGGTAGGCGAAGCCTCCCGCTCCGCTCCTGCTTCTCCGGTTCGAGGAGAAGCGGAGCACATCCCTACAAAGCACAGCTTCATATGTTCATAAAAGAAACAGAGCTCTCCACGGTGTCTTTGGAAGGTGAACTCAGTTGCTCACTTCTACATTCTGTCCCTTTCCCATGCTCTCACAGCACACACATAGGCTAGATCTAGAGTGTCATCACATGGGGAGAAAACATGTTTTATTACCATCAGTTCCCCACCCCTGCTTTTGTCCCTCATTACTTCCTCTTTCTGCCCAGAGGGGAAAGAGGAATGAAGCAAAGGCCACATGGTCCATTCTGGGGCAGTTTTTGTCGCGACACTTTTTCTGCACAGAGCAGGCGATTGTGGCACATTCCTTTTTTAAAAAATGGAATAAAAGGGGTCTATTTAGTGATGGAAAAACAAGTGGAAGGAATGGGATGTGCGCAGGAGGTGGATGTTGTATTCTAAAGGACATGCGCACATCCGTAAGTGGGCAGTAGTGAGCGTGCTATAAAACACTCATCTGATGAACCTCAGCTATTGCTTTATAGTGGTATTAAAGTACATTGATAACTGTTGGGGCACATTCCACATACTGCTTTCATGATGTTATTTCCTGCTTTTCATTCCACATTTGTAAGGATTTGACACAAAGTGTAGATCTAGCAATAGTTCTGAATGGAATTGTGAGAAAGCATGTTTTAGAGAAGGAGAAATGGAGCAGTAGCAACTTCATGCTCTCATGACAGCAATAGTGTCCATTTCTGACCTAGGATAGTGGAGCTGGGTGAAGGCCAACCTGTGCAGAAATAGAGTTTGCATCACAGTTAGTGTGGTTCCAATTTCTGAAGAACCGCTCTCTTCTGCTTCAGCACAGCCTAGGTTGAATGAACCAACAGGTGTACAGATAGGATTACATGCATGAACCAGTGCACTCCACCCTGAGGTTGCAGACATGCACCTGTTTCCTCCAACCACTTCCAACCACTCTTATTCACAGTTTCACACAGAACAGGAAACTGAATCTACGTCTTCTGAAGCCCACACAAACACAGAAGCACCCTCCTTTTCAATCAGTGGGCCTCTGATAGGAAAAAGAAAAATGGGTGAAGGTTATTGTTATTAGCACATTTTCTGACTATGCTGTCTGAATCAGAGGCCAGAGTAGCCTTGAGGGCGATTCCTGGTTCCTATGTATATTTTAGATCCTTCACTCAAAGGAGTATCTCCTTACATGGAGTGGAGGATTTGAGTCATGCCGGAGGGTTGCTAGGGGCTTCAGAGCCAAAACATCAGGTGCAGCTGAGTTCTGTGTACACACCAAGAAAGCAATAAAGGGAATGGAGCATCCCGTCGAGAGACAGAAGTGAAGAGAATTATATATAGGGAGAGAGATTAAAACAGCGCATGCAGTGGAGGAGAGAGAACAGAGGAAATTCACTTTCCTTTCTTCTATTCTTGACAGAATTCCATTATTCTTTGCCAGATGAAAAACACATCAACTACCACCCCCCCTCCCCTCCAGCAGCCTCAGCAGTACCTGATGGGGTGATATTTAACGAATTAGGCGAGCAGAAGAAGGGGGCTGTTCGGACTCCCATCATAAACCGTGATACACAGCCTGTAACTCAGAGTATGCACAGCAGGCAATCCATCTTCCTGACTGGAAGATAAAATGGTTAAATTTCAGATAATCCCAGATAGTAAATTCCCTATAAGCTAAAATCAATATTGGCACAACTGTGCGTCATTAAAAACTAAATGAACATGACAAAAGCCAAACAGCAGCCTATTAAACAAATGAGCTTTCTTTCTACATGGAACAGTAGGTTATTAAATCCTCTATTACCAGAAAGTTGCTTTCATATACTCTGTGTGTGTGTGTGTGTGTGTGTGTGTGTGTGTGTGTGTGTGCATGTGTGCGTATATATATTATATACGCGTCCATATCCATATCCATAGGGCAAAAACACCTTTATCAAAGGTGTCTGTGAAGGAGATCACACAAACATAGTCTTACTTTAAGCCAGTGGCTCCCCAAACCCTTTACTAAGGAACTAGTCTATTATCGTATTCCTTTACATTCTTTAGGATCAGCTGGATACAGAGCCAGTGTGGTGTAGTGGCTAAAGTGTTGGACTGGGAGTCAGGGGATCTGGGTTCTATCCCCGCTTGGCCATGGAAACCCACTGGGTGACTTTGGGCCAGTCACAGACTCTCAACCTAACCTACCTCACAGGTTTGTTGTGGTGAGGGTAAAATGGAGAGGAGGAGGGTTATGTATGCTGCCTTGGGTTCCTTGGAGGAAAAAAGGTGGGATATAAATGCAATAAATAAATGAAACAAATAAATATTGCAGTCAATGATCTTGGCTTGGCTCAGCTTTAAGCGTGTATACAGACAACAACCATTCACCAAGTGGTAAATTATGGTGATGGGCATACAACTGCGTGATCAGCCATATATCTCTACAATCCAGCCATGTGGGAAGGTGAATTCTGCCACTTCCCCATATTTCTGGAAGAATGTGGATGCATGCCTGTTATAAGGGAGGTGATGCAGAGGCAGCTCCCCAAGCAGATGTGTGCCCATCGTAAGCCCTAGGCAGCATCTGTGAGGGTGAAAAGGGTGGTGGGGTGAGGACACACATGCAAAGCCCACCCCCAGTATTGCCATGCCTGCTGGACCCACTCTTCCTGTTTCTGGCCTTGCAAGGTCTAGAGGAGACTTTGATTTTGCATTCATTTGAATGTAAGCAGAACCCTCTTGCAATGAGGAATTCTGATGAAACAGGGTCCCCAGTCACATGGAGTGTTCTATTTGTGTTCAGGTGAATGTGACTAGAAGCCTCCTTCAGGACTTACTGCTCAATGCAGCAAGGTCAGGAGCAGGGGAGGCAGGGACATTGGGATATTGGGAGCAGGAACTGACAAGGCTGGGGAGGGCACAGCATGCCAGAGGTGAGCACCCACCCTCTCTCTCACACACACAGATTTCCCCCCTTCCCCCAACTGCAATTTGATTGGAAAAATCTGTCCATTTACTCCAATGGATGCCTTTTTCTAAGCCTAATTACAGCCCAAAGGGGTGATTTGGGGACTTCTCAGTGGCTATGCCTCCAAGCTTTATCGCAGCATGGGGGAAAGTGATTTGGGGGTGGGAGGTGTAGTAGGGAAGTTGCAATTGACCCAGCCTGCTCAGGCTGACTATTGGAATCTTCTAGATAGGAAGGAGTATAAAGGGCTTCCTGTTCTAGGTGAATCTCACTTGAGCAACCATGTTTTCCCATGAACTGTGGCACGTTCTTCAGCCCTGGCTTCCACCTTGACGCCACCACTTGGTTTGTCCTCTGGTTCTGACTCTCTCTTCAATCCCAACTTGTTCTTTGATCCCAGCTACTGCCTTGCCCATGGCTTCTGATTTTTGGCTCATCTCAGATTCCTGCCCGCAGCCCACCAGCCTGTACTTGTGCCATATCCTTTACCACTTTGGATGGCTACCAATGGGAGAACGTTACACCAGCTCTGAGCAAGGAAGCACAACTCTGAATTTTGTGGAGAGTTATCTTTCTGCAGCCTTAGGACAGTCACTGCCATGGCCCTGCTAGTGGTGGGCTTCAGTTCTCTTCTCATGCACCTATCAAACAGGGCCTAGCAAGAAGAGTTTAGCCAAAGGATAGTGCCAGCATACAGATGATATGAAAACCCATAAACAGGGTAAAAATATAAACCCCTGAAGTCCTAATTATTGCAGAACAGAGTTCCTATGGGTCCAATGTGATACCGGTCAGTCTCATGTTTCAGTGTGTGCTTGTCATTCAAACAGTTGCAGATCCCACATTGTAGCTAAATCAAGTCATATCCAGATAGTCATAAAAATAACCCCTGGAAATGGCTCAGAAGCTTTACGATTAGTATAGAAATGGAATTTCTGAGAGATTAAAGGTGTGTTGGTGGTAATAATTCAGTAGATGCACCACACCTGACCTGAATCCTATACATATTTCTCTGAAACATTTTGTCACAGGCACTATACAAACTGAACTGTGGAATTGGAATGCTGTGGCGGTGGTCAAGGCACCAGAGAGAGACAGAGAGATGGAGGCATTCAGAGAGCCCTCCATTTAGACCTCCAGCTCCAGTTCACTAAAGCTGGCCTCCACCGGACAGGTCCAATTCTTGCAGAGCAGCAGAGTTGCTCTTGAAGGGAGTGGAAGTGATAGGAGGGTTTGCAGGGTGGATTGTGGGAAGGCATTTGGGCCCTGTCATGCTCCCAATGGTGCTACTGGGAGTGTAATAGAGTCCACTTTATAGAAATGGGGTTTGGCTTGTTATTTCCTGATCATTGTGAATATTATTTCCCCCCATAATGGCTTGGTTTGATATATGTGATATTTTTAACTAGTTGGCAAGAACAGGATAGAGATCATCGTCAGACAGTTCTGTGTGATCAACCAATCAGATGCGATCATTGTGAATGTGGCCCCTTCGCTATGGCAATGATAATTTGTCCCAATACAATGGACATCAATAGTTATGAGACCTCTTGAAGATAGTTGAAATAAGGACACAGAACAGAGGTCAGGCAGGAGGTCATAGCTCTTTTCTTCATTTATTATAACATTTACATCCTGCCCTTCAAAAAGATTTCTCCTAGAGCAGCTTGCAAAAAATATATCAGTGGGCTGGTACCAGGTTTAATGGCGCCCTGGCCAAGATGCCAGCTGCCCAACCCAGCACCATTCTGGTGACCCTACCCAAGTAAACTCACCAGGCATCAGTGGGCACAGCACAGGGACAAACAACAGCACTCAGCCTGGCTTTGAGAAGAGAAGTGTTGGATGATCTGGCTGCAGCTGCCGTCTTCATTTCCCCCAACTGCATTGCCAGAAATGAGGGTTTTCACCACTAATAAAAATAAAAATTAAAAATTAAAAAGGACCAAAGATGACCCGCATTTGCACAATGATTCCATTTGCTAATTTTATATGCATCTATGCAAATAATTACTAGAATTTCCCAGGAGTAAAGGCCATTTCCCATCCAAATCATCCCAAAGAAATTCTTCAATTAATTTTCACCTCACCCCTATATCTCCCTAATTACCTTATAGCACCCCAGATACCCCACTAATCTGAAGTTGAAGGAAGGGTGCCTGTGAGATACCACAATCCTGCCCCCTGCAGCTGCTATCAGCAGTCCTACATATCTCCAATTTATTGTAAGCAAGGTTGAAGACTGCAGTCTTGGTGCTGATTCCTGAACTGAACAAAGAGGAAACAGGCCTCTTCTTGAAGATGCTTCTTCAGTGCCCCAGTTGCTCAAGACTCCTCTTAAACCCCCAACAAAGATTTTAGGGGGAGTCTTACTAAGCAATGAAGTTGTGGTCTTATCTCAATAGCCTGGTCATGTCAAGCTTCCACCATATCAAGTTGACATTTTCTGCAGCCATATTTTCAACAGATACCAGTTAGCTGTTAAGAATGAAGGTGAAATGAAATAAACAGTGAGTTTATCACCATTTGTTAGATTATTCGAATCATTCTTTCAGGTTCAGTGTTATCTATACATACCTAAAAGTGCATCTTGTATTTAATTTAGTAAATCTGTTTAGGATCTTAGCCTTAGCTGTTATACCTGGTGCAGTGTCAGCTCCCAGCATAGTAAGGCAAAAGCTTAGGTGGGGGAGTCCTAAAGTCCTTTTTTCTACTTTAGTTTAATCCAAGAGCAAGGCAGCAAATCGGCTGCAGGCACACCATGTAAAGTCTCACTGTGCTCCTTGGAAATTCAGCCAATGCTTGCTCCTCCTCTCTTCCTCTTCAATCCCCCTCCCTGCTCCTCACCCCACACTCTGATGGTGTATGCAGGCAGCATCAGTCCCATTGTGGCTGCAGCAGCTCATGACCAACTAGAGCACTTTCCACCAAAGACAAGAACAAAGAGCAAACACACACACACACCCCATACCCATGCACACCACATGTCTTCAGAATCCCAGATATTTAGAGGCCAAGTTGGAACCCAATATAGGAAGCTGCCTTATATTGAGTTAGACCATTGGTCCATCTAGCCCACTATTGTCTATACTGATTTGGATACAGCTCTCCAGGTTTCCAGGCAGGATTCTTCCCTCGCTCTACCTGGAGAAGCCGGGGATTGAACCTGGGACCTTCTGCATGCAAAGCATGTGCTCTGTCATACTGAGCTATGGTCTGGACAGGATCTTAAAATCCCAGGAGATTACAGGACACTTGGCTACAGTACCAGAAGGCCTCTGGGCTTTGAAGAAGATGGTGGCTGCAGCCTCCTCTGGTGCTTCTCTGGGGCTGCAACGAATGCCACCCCCCTAGAATGTTTTGGACCTTTTTTAAAGAAAGAAAAAGGGATGCTGGTGACCAGTACTGGCCATATAGGGCCTTCTAGGGCCTGTTCCTCTCCCCCACCTAAGCTTTTGCCTTACTACTCTGCCTCACCACTCTGTCGCAAAGATCATCTTCTTGGCTCGCCGCTCCGACCATGTTACTCCGCTTCTGAAATCTCTTCATTGGCTTCCAATTCACTTCAGAATCCAATATAAACTTCTCCTGTTAACCTTCAAAGCTTTTCACGGTCTAGCTCCTTCCTATCTCTCCTCTCTCATCTCACACTATTGCCCCGCTCGTGCTCTTCGCTCCTCTGATGCCATGTTTCTCACCTGCCCAAGGGCCTCTACTTCCCTTGCTCAGCTTCGTCCATTCTCTTCTGCTGCCCCTTACGCCTGGAACGCTCTTCCAGAACATTTGAGAACTACAAGTTCAACCGCAGCTTTTAAAGCTCAACTAAAAACTTTTCTTTTTCCTAAAGCTTTTAAAACTTGATGTTGTGCAGACTTCTACTGTTACTTTCTACTGTTAGTTTTACCCTACCCTGTGCCTGCTTACCCTACCCTGTGCCTGTTTGCATTCTCTTCCCCTCCTTATTGTTTTACTATGATTTTATTAGAATGTAAGCCTATGCGGCAGGGTCTTGCTATTTACTGTTTTACTCTGTACAGCACCATGTACACTGATGGTGCTATATAAATAAATAAATAATAATAATAATAATAATAATAATAATAATAATAATAATAATAATACTATGCTGGGAGCTGACACTGCACCAGGTATAACAGCTAAGGCAAAGATCCTAAACAGATTTACTAAATTAAATACAAGATGCACTTTTAGGTATGTATAGATAACACTGAACCGAAAAGAATGATTCAAATAATCTAACAAATGGTGATAAACTCACCGTTTATTTCATTTCACCCTCATTCTTAACAGCTAACTGGTATCTGTTGAAAATATGGCTGCAGAAAATGTCAACTTGATATGGTGGAAGCTTGACATGACCAGGCTATTGAGATAAGTGTGATCATGGTATTATTATGTAAATTCACCTTAGTTTTCACAGGGTTCGTGTTTTATCTGAAATGACAACTAAAATAGAAACCTGTTTTTCTTTTTGACTGGTTGTTGCTCCAGACTGCAGAGCACAAATGTTTTCAACCTTCCTATCCAAAAGGCCAGTTTAATTAGAGTTCTAATTATCTGCCATGGCCCACAGAAGAACACAACTTCCAATCTTTTTGTTAGCTTTTGTATCATTGAGAGCAGACTGGCTGACCACAGTCCCTTGCCTATGTTCAGGCTAAAGCAAAGATCAATGGACTAACTCCCCAGGTGGATAGGCCTTCAGAAATAAGCAAATAATGATATCAATTTGCTTTCTATTTTTGCTTAATTGAAATGTGTTCTCTTCTAAAACTGCAACTAAGGGAGATGCAGCCAACTCCATCAAATAGCTTTCATCCAGCTGCTACCTTTTTTTGGAGAGACCCAACCCATCTTCAAAAGGTTTTTGGAGTGCCAAGAAAGTGACAACTTTTCTATGGTTCTTTGACTTTTAAACCACATTTGGAATGGGCAGCTCATCAAATAGAGGACATCTTCAAACAGAAGACTGTCTTTGCCAGCTCTCCAAAATATGGGATTCTTCTCTGAGAAATAGGACAACAGCCACCCTATGCAGTCAACAACACCCTTTCTCTGTGTTCCACACCTATTTTACTCTGACATATCCAAGTAACTGGCCCAGAGACTAAATTTTCATTGGCCAGAATGTCCTTTTGCCCTACATGGGCATACTGTCACCTTTTATGTCACCTCAGGGCTGCTCCACATGTCTGGTGCTGCCATCTGCATCATTCAGAGGCCCTACTATTTAGGAACTTTTCTGGCTCAGCTTCTGTGTGAAATGAACCTTTGGCTTGGCCAGTGAACAGGAAAACCAGCCACATGCTTTGCACTGCTGCTGTTCCAGGACTGCGGTTTTAATCTCTGCAGCCACAGGGTTGGGTCAGCATGCATTTCTCAAGATCCCTCTGGTACATCATTTATTCCTGACGGGTCATGCCTCACTTGCCCATTTCCCCATTTCTATTGGGTGGGTGGGTGGGGGCTGAAATTGAAAGTCAAGAAAGTGGAGCATGCTCCAGCGGAGCCACGCATAGTTTGGCATGGTTCAGTGCAGAATCTGAAATGAAAAGGGGGCCGGTGGGAGCTGCCAGTTCAGCCTTCCTGCTCTTTGTACCATTGGAATCACATTCTTAGAAAAGCTGATTCTGCACATTCTGGAGATACGCCTCAATCTTCTCTGAGGGTTGAAATAGGTTGTTGACTTTGTGTTTTCCTGACAGCTCATATCTTTAAAACACAATCCAGTATCTGCCTCCTCTATCACCACCACCGCACCCCTGCATCAAAGTTGTATTCATTTTTGGAAGAGTGACCTCCAGACCTATGGGTGGTTGGCAAGGATTATTCCTAGCTCTTGCTGGGTTTGAAATGAAGGTGGAGCTGCCATATTGATCTGATGTCTGGGACACCTACCTACCTCACCCCCGTGGATGTAAAATCAATACCATGCTGCCCTCTTTCCTGACATTGTCAAGAGCAGAAATAGAAAGGAAAAACAAGCTGTTGGAAGGAAAACAGCCCATTAGGAGGACAAATATTTTGCACAGAATACAGCAGGAGTAGGCAACTATGACCTTCCAGATGTTTTCCCCTACAACTCCCATGATCCCTTACCATTGGCTATGCTAGCTAGGGCTGATGTGAGCTGTAGGCCAAAACAGGTGGAGGCCCACAAGCAGGGCCAGCTGCAGATTTTTGAGATACCTTATGCAACAGTCCCTCAATGGGCCTCCTCCTTCAGTCAGTCTACCTCCTCACCACCATTGACACTAACTCGTATTGTTCCTGCACCTCTTTCTCATCATTGATACCACTTGTTTGTATTTACTGTTCCTCCATTCCATCACCTCCATTGTCTGAGCCAGAATGAAAGACAGGTGAACAAGCAAGTTGCAATGGAAAAGACGAGGAGGATCTCCAGGGGACTCTTTCTGGGGTGTGGTCCCTTATTAGGTATCTAACCATACCTATCCTTGACACTGGCTCTGGCCACAAGTTGCCCACCCCTGGAATACAGAAATTAGGTGATTGGTTGCCTTTGCAACAAAGACCATGATGTTCATCCACAATGTCTTTGGGTCACACTCTGGCAACTGTTGTTATCCACAACCTTGCTTTAAAACAGAGTTAGAAGACGACATTATTTCCCCATCCCTGAGTAATATGACCCACCAAATCCAGACTCCGGGGGCTTCCACACACAGTCTTCGGGGCACCCCAAGGCGGGCTCTTCCGCCGAGCTCTCCAACTCGGGTGGCTCTTTTGCTGGCAGCAGGATGCCGGCGGGGAATTGGGCTCGGCGGCAAGGAAGCCGCCGAGCCCTGGGAACTTTTCACTGCCGCCGCCTCTTCCTCCGTCTCTTCTGGCCAGGTAGCTACACTAGGGCTTTCGGGGCGCCCCGAAGACTGTGTGTGGAAGCCCCCATCTCACTTTTTGGGTGGCCCAAATAATATCCTCCACTTTTATGTTTTTGCTTATATACAAATACAGAAATTTAACTATTTCTTGCCAGGGCCAGCCCTGCCATGCAGGAGGGTGCTGTGATCTATTTCAGGCAGCCAGGGCTGGTGCCAGACTATTTTGTCTCCTAGGTAAGGCGAGCTCCTTACACACACACACACCCAAAAATTGCCAACTTCAAATTTTAGGAACAGATGTTTTGTAGAAAAAATAAAAAGCACAAAACTTGAAAGTATTATGTTTTTTCTTAAAACAGCTGATTTGTATAAAGCTGTGACCCTTAAAGGTCAGTACTGTGCCCTCTCTGAGGTCTGTGCCCTAGGCGGCTGCCTAGTTGGCCTAATGGTAGCACCGGCCCTGCAGGCAGCACTGTGTGAGTGCATGGGGAGGAGGCAGAAAATGGTGTCTAAGAGATGCAGCAAGACTTTTTACAGATGTAACCCTTTCTGGCAGGTGGCAGGGACAGGCATGATTTGGGCTCCACTTCAAGCACCAACATGTCTTGGGTTAACACTGTTTCTGACCTCCAGATTCACTAGGGCTGTAGCTAGACCTAAAGTTTATCCTAGGATTGTCCTGGGGTCAAACCTGTTCATCTAAGTGCCACACAGGGCATCCAGCACTCAGGCAGGGATGATCCTGGGATAAACCTTAGGTCTAGCTATGGCCTAGGAGTATTGTCATTCCGCAGTTGTATGGACTCACAACTATGCCCTGCTTACTGGGATAGTAAGGCTTTCAGCTTATCTAGTATAAGGCCCTGTGATTCATCACTTCCATCCTGAAGGATAATCTTTTTTAATGGAATACCTATATTGATGGTATGCTACAAAAAGAAAGTACTGCAAGTATGCTTCCCCCTCTCCCCACAACCAACAGAGTGCTTCACAGTGTTACTATGTTTGTCCTAACAATGAACTTCTTAGGTATGTCACTGTTATGATCCCATCCCTGAGTCCTTCACTTAGGAGTCTGCAAGCTTTGAGGAGTTTGCAGCCGCTACCCCCATCACATCAAGATACCATTCTGGTCACCTCTGGGCTGGAAAGATAGCTGCAGTGGGTGGGGCAAGGGGACCTGATGTTTCTGCTCCAGAGAAAAGCCCGCAAAGCAGGTAGAAAGTGGGAGAAAGCTATGCCCCAAGCAGAAGGTGTCAGTGTCAGTGAAGAGCAGATGGGCAGGGCATTCCCTATAGCACAGGACTGCTTCCTTTGATGTACATCCAATCAGCACAAGGGGTAGGCTCTTTTGGTAGCTGGACACTCCACAGCGAGACAGGAATGAGACTTCCCTGAAGGGAAGGAAAAATGTGGTGGTGATGGTGATGATGAGCATGGTGTATTACATTTCTTTACCACCCAATAGCCAAAGCTCTTGGGGTGGTCCACAGAAATTAAAATCCTAAAACACAACACATTAAAATATAATACAGATCTTTAAAAGTTGAAAACAAAAAGAAACCAGAGTTAAAAACTTGCTCCGTCAAGAACAACTGGCCATGGAGGCTCTTGAGAGCCAGACTAATGCAAGGGGGCTCTTTCATGAGGCAGGAAGCCAAGTGTTACGTTTCTCCCCACAGGAAGGAAAACAGAAAAGGGACAGAAAGGAGAGCCTTTCCCTGAGGAACAGATGGGTGCACGTTATTTGGCTCAAGGTTGTCTCTCAACTTTTCTAAGAAGGGATTATCCCTTAAGAACTATTATTCCCCTTTTACAGGTGAGGAATTGACACTGACAGATAGCAACTTGCCCAAGGCCACATGATGACTTCATGTGTGTCAGTATATAATATTGCCTCCTGTGCCTGTAATTTTTCTGTCTGGTTGATTTTGATCAGTAGTAGTTGATTGCTGTAATTGAAAGCTGCCTTCAAGATATACACACATACACACACTGAAAAGTGAGATATAAATCTATAAATAAATACATACTGGTGGTGGGGCGGGGATGAACCTGAACAGATTCAAGCCCACAGTACTCTGAGTATAGGGGCATAGTTGTATGTTGCATATAATTTCTGTCCAAGTGCTTAAATTTTAGCCATTTTAATGAATTTGAGGTTTGGGGTTTCATTTAGCAATTTAGATTTTTAGTGTAAAATGCTGGCTGATGTATGTTTCTTTCAATTTATTATTACGATTATTTTTTCACAGATGTAATGTAGTGTCAGTATCAGCTGAATCCATCAGCTTAAAAAAAATATCTAGCACAAGCTCTCACATCTGGCTGGGGATGTCAGAGAATTCTGCAATGAATTCAAATGATTTCTATGACTGCAGATTTCGTCAAGTCATGCGGATTCCGTAGACTTGCAGACCATTTAAAAAAAAAAATATTGGGGGAGGATTTGTGCAAATTTGTACTTGTGCTATAGTGCATTAGTGCTAATGCATACTTGTGAAAGTGGAACAAACTTCTTGCATGTCCCCAAAAATCCCCCCCGATTCTGTCAGCGAACGGACAACAGAACAAAAGATGCCTGTCAATCCACGAAACAGAAATAGAACAGATTTAACTAAATCTGTACGTTCCTATGTCTGGCCTAATTCTGAGGCCCAATTAATGTGATACTCAATTGCATATAGTTTTGCTCCATTGTTTTATGATGTCCCCTACCACCACCAAATGCAGCAGGGGAGAGGCTCTTTAACCCTGACTGCTCCAGTGTTGTGGTTTTGTCAAAAATCGCTCCTCAAGTTGCTTTTTCTTCAAAGAAGAAAAGATGTGACTCATATTTCCCTCATGTGAGATGGGGGGTGGGGGAGTAATTTTTAGCTAAAAACACACAGAGATGAAGGAAACGTTAAGCTGTTTTTCCTCTGCTTTTTTCCAAGCTGCATTTGTTTGAAAAAAAAATACAACCTTGGAGAAAAACTGCACATAACTTGGTATCACTTATGCACTGGATCTTACTGAGGCAGAAACCAATGCCTGGGCTGTACCACATTAGACTGCATGTTCCTTCATCCTTAATAAATTAATAAATTCTTCCACATGGTAAAGTTGATATCAGGGAGAATCATTCTTCTGGCTTACACCTAGTTTCTTCTATGTGCAGGATTACACACATACACACAGTATTCAAGCAGTATTCAATCATGTGAGTCTCCCACTTACAGTCTGAAGTGAGCGACACAGCCCAGACACATGTCTACCACCTACCTCTGTAAGAACTAGGCCAGATTCTTGACTTCTTCATGCTCAAGCCTTGTTAATGAGCTGTCTGGGGATTATTATTATTTTTTGTTAGAGCTGAAATGAATTTGGATTTTTTTTCTTTAAAAAAAAAACGTCATGCAAATTTCTTGCTTACAAAAGAATCCAATTCATCACACCCCCTAACCGGGAAGGAACCAAACATACAGACTAATAGTTAGGGGGCATACAGAGATGCTTAGCAGCTAAAAGACATGCTTTTCAAAATGACTCATCTTCTAGTTTAGAGGAGACATGGAATTAAAGGGTGGTGGTGGTAAAGCTGCAGGGTTCTAAAAGGTTCCCCACAAAAGAAAGCGTGCAGGACCAAGCCTGCATGTAGTATCCCTACACCTGGACAGATGCATCTCTTCCTCCTACCCCCATAGTTGTAGCTCACCTGTTGTGTTATCAGAACTGTGGCCAAGGGAGGAAGAAAAGAACACTATGCACCAACCAGTTGCGGTGGACAACTGGGCCTGCTTTGATATTTCCAGGGTTGGCAAAAATGCAGCTGTGCCAAAGCTCAGAACTGGTCTTTGCAGATATAATGCAATGATTGTGCATACACGACTTCACAGTGCAAGCATGCCAAAAAGGACAGTTGCACATAGTTCAAACTACTTGGACCAAGCAGAGAAGGAAAACCTGGTGCAGCACTGGTGGTGATAAATGAAATGCATTTATTTAACATCACATATAACAAATCTTAAATTGTTCGCAAATTCTATCTCCTCCATTGGTTTTCTGTTAACATGCCTATGGTAACTTAGCAGTAATTTATCTTTCTTAATTATAATATCCTTAATATATCCTATAGCTTAAGATGACATTTACTGAATTTAATGAAGTATCATATTAGGTAGTACTTCCAATTCCCCCACCCCGCTAGAGTATTATCTCATTTCTTAATTGCAACTATACAAGACTGAATGCTCAACATAAAAGAGACAACATAGACAGATAATAAAAGGCATTTATAGCTCTCCTCCCACTCAATCTGTAAATCATTTACAAATTAACCCAATACATAAACTTGACCAATAAAAGCGGCAGAGGTAAGAATGAAAAAAAAAAGCATTAAAAAACGGGAGACAAAATTTGCAGTCAAAATGTCATTTCCCCCTGGTTATTAAACACCACTTTCTCACAAATTCATTCTGCTTATTCAGTTGTGTACTAAGCTGTTGGGGTTCAGTCAGAACTCAAATGACACAAAATAGCTCAAAAGTGCATGAAAAAGAAAACTGTTCCAGGATTCTATTAACGTATCTATATATTTCCTGTTACAACAGCTGTATTTGATGGCTCTCCTGCAGCATAAGAGACCATCGAAGGATGGTCTCATCCCCACTAGTATAAAATGGCATAATTCCCCTACTAGCAAGTTGTTTGGAAGACCAATATGCTCTGCACTGTGTTATTTTTCGTTGGATGCCTCTGAGAGAAAAAATGATGTGGCTATATCCAATAATTAGGACAAATCTCAGCTCCAGAATCTTTGACCCAAAACTATTTCAGAGGCAGCGATGTGAGATTTCTAAAACTCTTGCATCAGAAAAATTTCTAGTGCCCCAATTCATGCTGGATCTGAACTATGGATTATGTGCATTTTTAGTTTTTATTTACTCCTCTGTTGATGTCTTTCTGCAGTTTACAAATAAATTCTCTCTCTTTCTCAGTGTGTGTGTGTGTTTGTATGAGAGAGAGAGAGACTATTAGCATTTTATTGCACTCCCCATTTATGGATGTTTGCAGGTCCTTTTGATGATGACGTCTGCTTCCCATGCATCTCTCACTCCTTCTGGCCTTCTTTCCATCACAAAATAGATCCCTTTAAATCCAATTTATTTAATTTTTGACATGGAAACTGCTGCCATTTTCTGCTGTATGCAGGAAAAGTGTTGTGATAAAAAAACACCCACTGAAAGGGCCATGTGATCATTGTTTACTTCCTCTTTGTGAAGAAAGAACCCCTGTGTGAAGTGGATGGAGAGCAATAGTAAGGAAACATGATTTCCCCCCCCTCTGATGATGCGCTATATGGTTCCTGAAAAAACCGAACTAGCACTTTGAAAATGTCCCATTCATTTTTTTCATGAAACAATGCATTTTTAGAAATGAGAAAGTTTCCAAATAAAGGTATAGTTGTGGAATTTTCCTTCCCACATTACTGTTCTAAAGATAAGTCCCAACTTGGTTAAAAAATATTTAATTCTAACAGTGTCAAAGACAGATATCATTTTAAAATATTTTAACTCCTTGGCAAGTCTAGTAGAAATTGGGGAGGGGGGGAGTAATCAACTTTGTTACTACCCCCTTCCAGCAGCTACCTCATTGTTGAATGGACCCTTCTTAATCACTTGTCAAATGTGATCATATTCTGTGATAATGATTTTGCATGTCTGTAAGAAGGATAAACATTCCAGCTGCTACCCTAGGACCAAAAGTAAAATCTATAAAAGCAGAGACATTGCAAAAAAAGATCAGAAGTTATAGTGCATCATAAACTGTTGATGAATGAACTGTATAGTGATGATGTAGCAAAAAAATAATAATCACATTCTTTCTAATATGAAACATATAGTTAGACATATTCTTAAGTTCAGCAGAGAGCACCCTGCATGGTGGAGAAATCAGCAATACCATATTCCAGAGATAACAGGCTATGGATTCAATTGCACATCCTGAGCCTCTGGCCACTGCTACTGTCAAAACTCATTTTACTACTTATGTCTTTCCTCCAACAGGGAAGAGAAACAAAAGAGGTGGTATGTTGCAATCATAAATAGAAGCTGATTGTAGTTCCAGAGGAACTACAGGTTGAATCTGTTGCTTTGCATCCCAGCTCCAGGCTGTTTTTATCATGGCCGTAGACCTTTTCAGCTGTGAGCAGACATAGATTCAGAAAGAAATCCAGAGACTATGATGGTACCCCATGGGCTGGAAACCCCCACCCCCAGAGCCACTACCTTCATCCCAAAAACACACCCTGATCTCCCATCCACCAGGTAAAGGTGGCAACTAGCCATAAATGAGCAGTTCCAGAGCGAAAGCCTCCAGACATGAAGACTTCCCTTGAAACAGCTTCATCCATCTCTGAGATAAGTAGCTAGTCCAAGGGAGCATATAAGGAAGAAATGGGGAATGTGTGTCCCTCCAGTTGTTGTTGGACTGCAACTCCCATCAGCCCTAGCCAGCACAGTCAATGGTGAGGGAAGATGGGAGTTGCAGTTCAACCACATGTTCTCCATTACTGATATAAGGCCATCCAGGCAATTTAAGTTGTGTATGTTCTTTAAGAATGAAGGGCTTTCTGAAGCTGCTGTGTTGTTGCTGCTGCAGTATTTTTGATTGTGATTTAAGAGTTTGTACACCACCCTAGAACCCTAAACAGAAGGAAGGGCAGTAAAACAATGTTTCAAACAGCCAGTTGGGCTCCAGAACTTGTTGGAGCATGCTGTTATCTTGGAGCTGTCCAAGGTGCTGTTAATCTAGTCTGATGCTTCCTTATGACTGCAAATCCCTTTGGGAGGGTATGCCCCCTTTCCCCAACTGCTTCTTGCCCTATGGGTTCCAGAGCATACGGCCAGGACAGTGTAGTTCTTCTTCTGCACTGAGCACAGAGAGTCGGGACATGTGGGGAGCAATTGAGGGGTGTCGCACAATCCCCCAGGTGTAGCCAAAACCATAGTTAGGGCTGGTTACACAGAAGGAAAGGGAATCAGGGCAGGGGCTCTTTAAATGGCTCAAGGACACTGATGGAGGAAGAGGCGACAGGGCAGAAGCACAGGGCAAAAGCTAGAATGTTAAAGCAGATAGAAGGAAGAGAGAACTCATGGAGTAAAGAGGCTCAGGAGGAGTGGCTGGGAAGAGCAACTAAAAAGGATCAAAAGTTGGAGTGGGGGTAGTAGGAAGGCAAAAAAAGCAGCTGGCTCTTTGGAAGGCCAAAGAACAGAAGCAGAGGAGTGGCTAATAAGAAAAAAATAGAAGATACTTTCCAGTGCATTCAGCAACAGTCAAGAACAAGAAGACAAGAAAGGATTTCCTCAATGCCACAGTAAGTTCAGTAACAGATCATTCTATCTCTACAGCTACTTATCTATATCTAGCATCATTATATAAGCATTCTCTCTGATCCGACAGCTACTCACCTTTATCACTCTATAGCCACCCTAGTCCTGCAGCCATTTACCTGCACTGTGGACCTTCATCGTGATCCTGTCAATACTCACCTGAATTGTACTATTTTTGTGAATCTCCCAGAGAGCTATGGCTATTGGGCAGTATAGAAATGAAATAAATTAACGTGGACATCCAACCTGATCCTGTAGATATTTATCCGGTCAGCAACCATCCATGTCCTCCAAGCTACAGCCAGCTGTACATTCTTGACACTGATGAGGCCACTACAGCTTGCCTTTAGAGAGCAGAGAACAGCACACTGGACTGCACCTTGCTGGAGTCACTCACTAACCTGCTACTAAATGTTAACCCATATGCTAATGAGTACCACCATGTTATTGAAATCCTTGAGCCTGAGAACATTGTAGCTCTTGCTGCTTGATGTGCACCAATGGACATATCACTTTGCTTCCACCACAACCACAGAATGGTGAACACTATGGCTCTTTCCGGACACTATAACAGCAATTGCTGCTGTGTTTGTTACCCTGGATGGTTTTCCTTCAGCCGATCGTTGTCTGATAGTATACTCTCAAGGTAGACAGTGCCACACGTTATGCTACATGGAGAATCATGGTTATCCTTGGTTTGCTGCACTTTCACAGTGAGACTGGATGGGGTCCTGATAGGGCATATGTTGCAGCCAGGCAAACCAAGTTGGCATCTATCTGCCTACAGCTGTCTTCTATGATGGTTAACTCTATGGTGCCATGAACCAAGTGTGCTCACTGGCAAACCTACAAGATTCAAGACATTGATGAACCAGAACAAGGATGTTACAGTGACTGCCCTGGAGTTTCGACCAAGAACATTGTATTTCAGGAAATTTAGTAAAGATAAAAGATCTAACACTTCGAACGTTTCAGTAAACACAGTTAGTTAAGTTAAACCTTTTGTTAGATTTGATTTTCTCTGTGAACCAACTAATAAATAAAGGTGAACTGCACCCTAAGTATCTTGGACATTTATAGTAACAGGAAAGATAGTGATGCTATAAAACTTGAATTTGGCTGCAGCCCAAGGAAACCATATGCACATGGTGGGAGGAACCATACACAGAGGCAAAAGATTCCTTGACAATTTTGCAGCAGCAGTTGAAACTACCAAAGAGGCAATCTACTTTTAAATTGAACAGCAGCTTGCTTCTTTGGCAGTGTGAGTTACCTGGGCAAAAATGCCAAAGAAAACTCCAACAATGGATGAAATTCTCACGCCCACATCCATGAAGATTCTGGGAGACACATGGAGTTTTCTCAGAAGTCAAAACCTGAGAAATTTTGCAACACCTCTGGAAATAGGGTTGTATAGTTTAAAGGAAACACCCTATTGCTCCCATCCTGATTGAGACTCTTTCTTCCCCATAAAGCAGGCCTATTTTCTCTATGGTTTTAAAGCAGGCATACAGAACCTGGTCCCTCTACATTAGGGTGACCACATGAAAAAGAGGACAGGGCTCCTGTATCTTTAACAGTTTATTTATTTATTTATTTAGAATATTTATATACCGCTCCTCATTGAAAAAATTTCAGAGCGGTGTACAAGGTAAAATGAAAAAAAACACAGAAAAAAAACAGTTAAAACAATATTTAAAAAGAAGCAAAACAACAACAACACAGAAATCCAAGGCTGCATGTTAAAGAAAGGCTTCTTGGAATAAAAATGTTTTCAGGAGGCGCCGAAAGGAGTACAAGGTTGGCGCCTGTCTGACCTCCAGAGGCAGGGAATTCCACAGGAGGGGCGCCGCCACGCTGAAGGCTCTTCCCCTGGTGGATTCCAATCGGAGGATGGATCTAGGTGGAACCACCAGGAGCAGGCCCTCGGATGACCTCAGTGACCAGGCAGGTTGGTAAGGGAGAAGGCGCCCTCTCAGGTATCCTGGTCCCAAGTTGTTTAGGGCTTTGTACACAAGTACAAGAACCTTAAACTTGGCCCAGCAGTGAATAGGCAGCCAGTGCAGTTCCCTCAGCAGAGGAGTTACATGCTGGAAAGGGGCAGCTCCAGACAACAGCCGAGCTGCAGCATTCTGCACTAGCTCCAGTTTCCGGAGCAGCTTCAAGGGCAGCCCCACATAGAGCACATTGCAGTAATCCAATCTTGAGGTTACCAATGCCTGTACCACCGTGGTCAAGCTATCCGTGTCCAGGAGAGGCCGTAGTTGGCGAACCAACCGAAGATGGTAAAAGGCACTCCAAGCCGTGGCGGCTACTTGAGCCTCCAATGACAGAAATGGGTCTAAGAGTACCCCCAAACTACGAACCTGTTCTTTCAGAGGCAGAGCAACCCCATCCAGAACAGGCAATGAGCCTGTCTCCTGGACTCGGGAACCACTCACCCACAGGGCTTCCGTCTTGCCAGGATTCAGTCTCAGTTTATTGGCCCTCATCCAGCCCATTACTGAGTCTAGGCACTGGTCCAGGACTTGCACAGCCTCACCTGATTCAGTTGTCACAGGGAGATAGAGCTGCGGGTCATCAGCGTATTGATGGCATTTAGCTCCAAATCCCCTAATGACCGCTCCCAATGGCTTCATATAGATGTTAAATAACATTGGGGACAAGATCGTGCCCTGAGGCACTCCATAGCTCAATTGCCAGGAGGCCGAGGACTAGTCACCCAATGCTACTCTCTGAAAACGACCCAGTAGGTAGGACCAGAACCACTGTAAAACAGTGCCTCCGATGCCCATCCCATAGAGTCGATCCAGGAGGATACCATGGTCGATGGTATCAAAAGCCGCCGAGAGATCGAGCAGGATTAACAGGGTTGCATTCCCCCTGTCCCTCTCTCGATAAAGGTCATCCATCAGGGCGACCAAGGCTGATTCAGTCCCGTAACCAGATCGGAACCCAGACTGGAATGGATCTAGATAATCAGTATCCTCCAAGAGTGCCTGCAGTTGCTCCGCCACAACCCTCTCAAGTACCTTCCCTAAAAAAGGAGTGTTAGCAACTGGGCGGTTGTTGCCTAAAACCATCGGGTCCAGGGTGGGCTTCTTTAGGAGTGGTCGCACTACTGCCTCCTTAAGGACAGCAGGGACCACCCCTTCCCGGAGAGAAGCATTTATCACCCCCTGGACCCACCCAGTCAGACCCCCTTGGCTTGCTTTTATAAGCCAGGAGGGACAGGGATCGAGAGGGCAAGTGGTCGGCCGCACTGCTGCAAGCACCTTGTCCACATCATCAGGCCGCAATAACTGGAACTGATCCCACAAAATTGGGCAGATGGTGGCATCGGACACCTCAACTGGAGCTGCACTAAAAACAACGTCAAGCTCACTGTGGAGAGAAGCGATCTTGTCCTCAAAGTGTGATGCAAAAAGGTCACAGCGGGTCCTTGACAGAGCCAGGGCCCCATTTGTTGGGTTGGATGTTAGCAGCCCCTGGACCACCTGGAAGAGCTCCGCTGGACAGCTACTCGAGAACGCAATGGAGGCAGCAAAATAAGCCTTCTTTGCTGCCCGCACTGCCACGCAATAGGCACGATTATGCGCTCTACAGCGTGCTTGGTCATCTTTGCTTCGAGTCTTGCGCCATTTGCGCTCCAGCCGATGTCCAGCCTGTTTCATTGACCGCAACTCCTTAGTATACCAAGGAGCAGAGCGGGCTCTACAGGACCGGAGAGGGCACTCAGGTGCAATCAAGTCGATGGCCCTCCGCATCTCACCATTCCACAGAGTGAGGCTAGGGCCTCAGCTGGATCACCAGCTCTCTCCACTGGAAAATCCCCAAGAGCATTCAGAAATCCATTGGATTCCATCAGTCTCCTGGGGCGGACCATTCGAATGGGTCCCTCACCCTTGCAGGAGGGTAGTAACGCCGTGAGTTCAAATCTCACCAAGAAATGGTCTGTCCATGACAATGGGGTTACTTGGACCCCCCCAATCTTCAGACTACCCATCTCACAGCTTGGAGCAAAAACCAAATCAAGGGTATGCCCTGCTTTATGTGTTGGGCCAATGACAAACTGAGACAGCCCAATGGTTGTCATGGAGGCCATAAAGTCCCGAGCCGGAGCCCCAGAGACAGCCTCAGCATGAAAGTTGAAGTCGCCCAGAACCACCGTCCTGGGTTCCTCCAACACCACACTCGAGACTGCCTCCACCAGCTCAGTCAGGGAGAATGCCGGGCAGCAGGGTGGGAGGTATACCAGCAGCATCCCCAATCTGTCTCTCTGGCCCAACACCAGATGCAAACCTTCAAGGCCTGCTCCAAGATGGAGTGGTTTCCTGGTGATAGAGATGGAAGTTCTATGAATCACGGCTACCCCCCCACCCCATCCCTCCAATCTATGTTGGTGCTGCACTGAGTACCCAGATGGGCAGAGCTGAGTCAGATCAACCCCACCCAGCTCACCCACCCAAGTCTCAGTAATGCACGCCAGGTCAGCCCTCTCATCCAGGATCAAATCATCACAACAGTTAAAGCTGCAGGAGCTAAACTAGAGTGACCAGCTTTAAAAGAGGGCAGGGCACCTGCAGCTTTAACTATTGTGATGAAGAGGAAATTTCCCCAGGTTCTCCATATATACAAATGACACCTGCTGAAATTCCCTTTTCAATACAACTGTTAAAGATACAGGAGCCCTGTCCTCCTTCTCATATGGTCACCCTACTCTATATGTTGTTGGACATTTGGCTCCCATCAGCTCCAGACAAGATGGCCAATGGCCCATCAACATCTGGAGAGCTGCCCAACCCCTGTTTTAAAGCATCATCTGATGAACAGCAGCTAAAAGCACTCGGATTAAGAAAGGGGTGGGGAAAGTGGGCTTGTATGGCAGGAGACAAACTGCAATTGACTTACCATGAAGGGATTTTTAAAAAAATATTAAGTGGCACAGAAGTACTATAAATCCATCAAAAGAAAAACTGAAATATTTTTCAAGAAGAGATTTTGAATTCACATGGGGGAGAATAATTGTGGGCGAAGGTTATGTAATCGTTCATCAGGCGTGATGAGTCTGTTTTCACCCAGAGTTAAGCACATTTTATTTTAGTGGGAGAGGTTGGATAGGTCCCAGTATCTTTTAATTTTTCTTTTACTGCTGTTTTTTGGGGTGTTTTTTTTTTTTGAAGTGATTCTACAGGTGGGATTCTTTCGCTGACAGTAGACGAATGACAGAGACCAAGCTGTGAGTAATGACAGAGTTCCATTTCTTGTGAGTTGCTGCTCCAGTACCACTGTGATGGCGAGTAAGTGCCTGAAATGACAACACTTTTGCCTGTCTTTTATGTTGCCCCTTTAAGCCTCCTTCAAATTGGAGCTCCCTGGGAAGGAAATGGCTATTTGCTCTCAGGGTGGCGACAGCTTACAGGGAAACTTTAGGCACCCCATTCTCGCTCCACAGAGATTTTGAGCAATTTCGCACGTTGCAAAATCGTCGGCAGAAGTTACCCCGCTGGGCTCCTGGGTCTGATTTTTGTGTCATGCAAAAAGCAGTAAAGATGGGTTAAGATGATAGGCAAGTGTCTACGCCTTTCTCCTTTATTAGAATGAATTTTCCCACCATGGCTGCTTACTTGAAAGGAGAGTGGGTTTGCTGAAATGTGGAACGGAGTGGATCCATGGGGCATTCAGCATGTGGGGAAAATGATTGCTTCACCACCTGTCAGCACTCAGCTCAACCCACATTTACTGCGCCATCATCACAAATTGGATGAGTTTGCACTGAATAGCGTTGTGACGTGCTTGGATTGAGCTACAAGTGAGATGTGGCAAAGGAATGACAATGTCAGTCGGCTCATCATGCACCAAGCTTTGCAAGAATCCTCCCACCTTATGCCCTGTGAATTGGTTCCTGGTTTTCCTTCTAGCACTTCCCATCAAAATATGCAAAAATATTGGGGAGAGCAAGGTTATCATTGTGGGAAAACTATGTTCAAGGGAAGAAACAATACGCTTTAGGACAAGAAGAGCACTGAATGGAAACATGTGTGGAAAGATGGTAATAATAGATGCCTTCTGAGAATCTGCTGTTCGTTTACTTGAAAAACAGGAAGAGTTAAGAGCAGGTTTGGGGTTTTTTTTTGCCTTTAATGAACATGTTCATATATAGTCAAACAGGTTCAGCAAGTTTTTGGAGCACTATAAAAGCCTGCAAAACCTTTTTGAACAGAGATGATAGTGGGAGAGGAGGCAAAAAAAAAAAGAGTGTACAGGTCACAAACCATGTGGTGTAGTAGTTAGAGCATTGGACTAGGACTGGGGAAACTTGGGTTCTACTCCCCACTCTGCCATGAAGCTCACTGGGTGACTGGGCCAGTCTCTGACTTGAACCCTTGCCAACAACCCAGTGAGGTAGCCTTGGGCTCCTTGGAAGAAAGGCAGGATATAACAAATAAAAACAAACAAGCGTTAAGTGGCCTAATCTTAATGCCATGAACTCTTGAGTCTCCAGCCTTAGTTACTTTTTCTGATGATGTCTCATTAAACACAATGAAGACAGAGCTTTTAATTCTTCTACACAAATATTCCCTCACTCACTTCCCTGTTCCTGAGTCATGCAATGCCTGTCATCACTGATTCCTCCCTATCAACCTCTTCCCTCAGGCAAAACAGACACACACACAGACACACAGAGTTTCATTTTCAGCTTCTCAAAGATCTACACTTTCCTATACTGACTGCTTCTCATCTTTTTGTCTAGTCTTTCTCCTCTCCAGTTGCTCTAGAAAGCCTCTTGTTAACAACCCCCTCTCTCTCTAGTCATATCATACCACTTCATTTTCTGCTTTGGCTTCCTGTAAAACATCACCTTAATTTCAGGGTTCTAGTCCTCACTTTAAAAGCTCTCAGCCGCTTCCCACATCTCCCTTACACCCTTTCTCTTTGCTTTCTCTGCACTGCTCAAGCTCATCTTCTGTCAGTCCCTTGGCCTTTTTCTCCCATTCACATCTTTTTGCCTTCTCTCATGTTCATTATGCTCCTTCTCCCTTGCAAAGAAACTTGCCTGCAGATACATGGATAGAGCCTGATTTAGTTCACTGAGACTGAAGACTAAGACGGAGCTCCAGAGCGGTTGACTTGCTGCCCACAACAAATGGGTATGCTTCAGAGTTGCTCCACGATCCTTTGCCTATTGAAGAGACTTCTAGGGTCCATACTCAGTTTGCATGAGAGCTCTGCTCAAACAGAAAGCTGCTGGAGCCTGAATATTGCTTTCAATCCTAGGCCTTAGCTAAATGGGGCTTTATCCTGGGGGGACCCCTGGGATTGTCCCTGGGCATCCACATGATGCACAGGGGATCCCGGGAACAGGGAGGGATGATCCCTTACTTGCCTCAGGATCTCCCCCTACACTTTCGGCCCGGTTTTTACATGGTCTCGGGCTGAGCCCGAGACTGCAGAATGTGTGGCTGGGCGTTGTGTTTTGTCCCAGTTCCTTACAAGGAGCCAGGACCCGCACACAGGACACAGAGCACCTCAGGACCTCTGAGCCCATTCAGGGTCGGGTGAGGGGAGTGGAGGAAATATTTTTTTAAAAAACCCAAACCCTTACCTTTCGCGCACGAGCACTTGTGCGCATCTTCCCCTTTAAGAAAAAAAACTCAAAATGGTGGGCGTGACACCTCTGCCTCTGAGGTAATTGCGCACTACCTGTGAACAGAGGGGGAGATCTCGCTATAAAAATATCGCGAGATTGTCACCCCTCTGTCCAGCTAGACCAGTAGGTCTAGCTAAGGCCTAAGAGGGAGCCCCAGAGCTGTTGACTTGCTTCCCACATCAAATGGGTATGCTTCAGAGTTGCCCCACGATCCTTTGCCTATTGAAGAGACTTCTAGAGTACATACACCGTTGGCATGAGAGCTCTGCTCAAACAGAAAGCTGCAGGAGCCTGAATATTGCTTTCAATACTAGTTTCCCTCCATCTACCTCTTAAGTATGCCCTTTTTTTTATTTGCAGGTCATCACTAACCTTTTTGTGTAGCCATATTGGTTTTTTTCTGTTGTCTGCTTCTTTTTTTACTCACTGGGATTGTTTCTCATTGCACCTTTAGTATCTCCTTTTTTAGAACCTCACATTCCTCTTGAACTCTAGGTTTTCCTGCCATGGAATCTACTTATCATTGCTCTGGGTGTATTAAATTCAGCTTTCCTGAAGTCCAAGGTAATATTTGATTACACTGAAACCAAAAACTGAAGAATTACATGGTCACTTCCCATGCTTGGCAGAGGTCATCTGCCAACAGATATTAGGATAATTAAAGTTCCTCTTTGCTTTAAAAATTCCTTAAAATACCTGCAGTTTGCTGTTGGAAAGCATCATCCACATCCTCCTTGGTTGGGTGGTCTTCAACTGCAATATTGTTTTTATTCCTTCCCCCATTTGTTTTAATCCAAATGCTTTCAGTAGGGCCACCATGATCCCATTCAGAAGACTCTTTAACCATAACAACTAAGGCTTTTGCCTTATTCACCATGGCAGCTGTCTTCTGAACAGGGCCCATATTTATTCACCACTGCTGGATAACATCTGTTCATTTTATCTTCCTCCCTCTTCATTAACAGTGCAGTGACCCTTCCTTCTTATTCCCTTAGCTACTCAGTTGGTGGGCCCTTCTAAGCACACACAGTCTACTAGCCTTATGGGGAAAATATGTTAACATTAAGGACATCCCCCAACACTACTACCAAACTCCTGCAAGTGGTTCCTGTTCAGAGAGCTCAAGTCCCAGACAACTGGCTAGCTTACACATGGATGCAGCCTTTGCTGACTCAGCAGAAAGCAATCCTCCACTCACACACAATGAGCAATAAAGCACCTATTTCAGGACACACCCCTTGCACTCAAGCAGCTGTTTTAAAACACGCCCCTTTTCAATCTGCACAGCTCAAAAAGCAATCTGTTTAATATGGGGGTGGGGGTGGTTGGAATTGGGCCTCTGTTCAGACTGTGGATTAAGGGAGACTGTTGATCACATTATATGGGATTGTATAAAATATTTGGGAGAACGGGAACCTTCCTTTATTAAGGGAGAAAGGGGCTCCAGTTGGGGACTTGTGTGTTCTCCTTAAGGTCCCTGTTTCGATACTGTATGATCTCTGCCTTATGGTGTGTGTTTTTTGCTATCTAGTAATTTAGACAGCAGTTCATAAATTATTTGCTGGGATAGTAAACATCAATAGTTGGTGGGGATAGGGCCTTCAGGCCTGGCCTCACCATAAAATTCCAGAAGAAGAACGCACACAGTGGAACACATGGTTGATCAGAACAGAACTCCTTGTTTTCTTCCTGTGGTGCTTCCTATATAACTTCTTGGCAGGGATCATACATAACACTAACCCACTGTGGGTTGAGATTAGGAATGACCCATGTTGAGTTAGCATGTTGTGTGGGAAGTGTCCCCCCCCATAATTGGTAAAGACCACCCTGGGTACTGACCCCCTGCAGTGGGGATAAGGAGCCCTGGTGTAGCTTATCGTGTCATCTGTCAGACGATGTGTAGATAGAAGTGGCCACTCCATGATGAAAATAAGGTGACCAGCAAGATGGCTACCTAGAGTGTCTGGAGCTTCTGGTGATGCTTTAGCATTCATGGCTTAACTCTATGGTTGCTGTCACATAGCAATGAATGGCTTGAGCAGCCAGCATGGTCTAATTCCTGCCACAGTGACCACTGAGATACGTGGCTGCCGCTACAGGAAGACTTCGCAGGAAAGACGCTGCATAGTTGGGTAAGGGAAGCATGCTGCTTTGTGTGACTTGTGGTCATGTGAGGGGTGTGTGTGTGTGTGTGTTGTGGTTTCCTTACCTCTCGCCACAGCATAGTTCCCCTACGTGACTGCATGAATAGGGCTCTTGTCTCTTCCACCTAACTCCTGTCAAGTCTCCCTATCTGCTTGCTCAATGAGCTCGCTCCCTCGGAACAGGCTGCCTTATATATAGCTGTTAAAGATGAGGAGCTGTCAGAAAAAAGAGGTGGCATAGCTAAATATATAGTATTCAAACCCAGACTTTGAAGACCAAAGCAGTCAAAGCTCTAGGCTTGGAAGGATTAATTTGTCAATATCAGTTTCTCCCACAGTCAAGTCTCAAATTCTTTCCATCCCAATTATGAAGAGATTTGTGAATTTTGGCAAGTCCTTATTAAAAAACCAAACCAAACCAAATTTGCATCATCCCTAATTGTAGCCTGTGATCGAACCAGTAGAGTAGGGATGGGGTTGGTGGGGGAATTCCCTAGAGGGCCACATTCCCTTATGGGCAATATGTTAAGGGCAGCATATTAGACAAAGATGAAATTTGCGATGGTCACAGCCAGAAGTGGGTGCATCACTCTCTTTCTAGGGATGTGGGTGATTTTCGTCTCTGCTCCCAAAACATGCAAGCATGGCCTGTTCAAAGCTCCGAATGCAGCCATGAGCAAGAGCAATCTATCCCTTCCTTTGCAGAGAGAAAGAGAAAATGTTGCTGAAAATGTTCATAAATTGCCAGATATGTGCTCACGTTTCAGTTGTGCAAATTTTAAATTCGTTGGTTGTTTTTATGCTCTTCATGGTTTTAATTTTTGTGAGCCGCCCAGAGAGCTTTGGCTTTGGGCGGTATAAAAATGTAATAAATAAATAAATAAATAATAAATAAATAAACTTTTCCAGTTCTCTTTTATTATGCAAATTTCCACATCCCCCCCCCCTGTAGACTGAATCAGCCCCACTTCAGTCTAGGGAGGAAAGCTGCACAAGTAAGGAAACGTGCACAAATTTCACGTTCGCTCATGGCTTGATTTGCACGGCTTTCCTTTTCGTGCAGAGCAAGGAGTGACGGCAAACACGAACAGGACTGGGCATGAGAAAAGCAGCGAGACGACGTTTGCAGAATCCTCGCGATCCCGAACATCGCTCATTCCCCCATCCCTATCTCTTTCTGCCCCCTCCATTTCTCTTTCTCTCTGCAAAGGAAGGGATAGATTGCTCTTGCCAGATGTCTGAGCTGACCACATGCAGAAGAATTTTGAAATTGGGCCAAGGGGTGCATATGGCCCAAGGGGCAAAGTTTGCCCACCCAGGCAATAGAAGTTCACAGGGAACACCAAGCTGTCCTGATTTGTCTGTACCCATCACCGGCTCACTCTCCCACCCTTCCCATTACTTCCCTCTGCATCCACTCAGCAGCCCCCCTTGCCTGTGCCATTTCAATCCGGAGACAGACATGGTGCACAGGACTCACTGCTATTAGTCCCTGTGTAATAATTTAAGTGGCCTGATTGTGTCGGAGTATGTGCTACAGTTGGTATCTTGAGCTATAAATATTAATTGTGCCAGATGCACGAGGGAGAAACAGGGTTGCAGTGCAGATAGGAGGTGTGTGCGTGTTGGGGAGCGGGGAGGCAGGGGGAATTTTTGTGTGCCTTAGAAGAAGAAGAATCATTTCCCCTCCCTGCCGCCTCAGCAGAGGTGCTGACAGTCAAGAAGAGTGATAGGGCTGTTTGTATGGAGCAGAAAGCAGATTGAACAGTAGCAAAAATGTGCACAAAACCCATTGGATGTAGGCAAAGATTAATTTGCCAAGCAATGAAAGAGACATACACAGAAAGAGTGAGAGAGGGACCCTCTATCATTATCTATGGTGTTCCTGTCATAGCCTGTCAGTGGCCGTGCTAACCTGGATAGCACTTTCTTTCTCACACCTCTCCTATTAAGAGCTCTTTCTCAACGTGGATTGATTTCCTTCCTAATACAATGATTAGAGACCCAAAGCCAAAGATCTGGCTGGCTATTTCTAACCAGTGTGTGAAAAACAGGCCCTGCTTCCCATCCAAGCCTTCTTGCGCCATCCTCTTGAGTTGCCCGTCTTTTCAACTGCCCGCCTCTTTCCCAGCAATTCTGCCAGCATTTCAACCAATTGAAGGAGCCCTTTGGAAGAACTATATCTCCCCTAGAGCTCCATGCTTTAGCCAATGCAACTGTGCAATGGAGGGATTTGCTTTCCTTCTCTCCCCATGAAGCTTTAGCAATGTTCCCACATCACCCATTTAAGAGAAGGGAAGAGTGAGTGTGTGTTTCAGGGTGTCCAGGGATGGTGTTAGGGACAGGAAGAGGGGTTGAAGATGAGCAAGGTGGCACCTGGGAGTTCTTCTTTGACTCAGATGCTAATCTGAGCCAGTGAAGAATTTTGGGTCTTATAAAGGTTGATTCCCTTTTTGAGATGAGCTTTAAAAACTCCTGGTGTCTGGCTTGGGAGAACTTTTCCAGCACCTCTGTTCATAGTATGAGGTTTGATCTGACTTTCTGAGATACCACAGTTTGTGTGCCCTGATTGCAGAAGCCCCTTTTCAGGCACAGAGGAGAAGAGGAGTGTACAAAATCGACCTCTATCATTGGCTGACTAAATGGAACCTCTGCATTGGCCAGGCCCTGTATAAATGCTGGAACTTTGCTTGATGGAAAGAGCAAATCTTTTTGCCTTCAGCTTCTGCCTTCAGCCACTAAGGTCTAGATTTGGGTATTGATACCAAAGTCCTGGTCTGGCTGTCACAACCAGCAAATAGCCAATCATATCTCTAGGCCCACTTGTGGGATGTTCGGAATCTACCCACAATTTGCCTCCTCCCCCTTCTCCCCATGATACAATTGTCCTCCTCTTTAACTACCAGGCTGTAGCATGACACAGGAATTCAGTGGGCCTGTTCAGACAACATGCTAAGCTATGGTTAGGCCACTAACCCTTTTGCAGCAAATGGTGTTTAAACCATGGTTATTTAGCCATCATGGATGGAATGATTCACATGACACACTAAGCCATAATGTTTAGCTCAAAATGCTTAACCACCATGGCTTAAACGTGTCATCTGAACAGGGTCATTGTTCCACAGAGTGGAATTCTCCAGGCTATGGCTCCTTCCCTACATAGAACTACTATTTTGAAGGTCAATATAGCTGGATTAGATAATGATTATAGGAAAATATAATGAATACATAATAAATTACACTACATTGGCCACATTAAATGGCGAACAATCTTGTGGCATCTTAAAAACTAACCCATTTATTATGGCATAATAAATAATAAATAAATATAATATTTATGGACTGGAAGCCCTTTAATCAGATCCATGAAATGATATGTTTAGTTACAAGTATATATACAGATGGTTGAGGGGGTGGACATGTAAACAATGGGGAAAATGAAATGCTGAAAGTACAGACAGTGATAATGTCCTTATTAAAAAGGACATTCAAAGGGCAGTTGGATAATATCAAAGACATCCTTGCATTGGTCAGCTGATTAACACATATGTGATTTAAAACACACGCAACCCTTTATCCTTGTTCAAGCCACAAGAGATAAAGTTGAACCTCTTGAGTTGTAAGTCAGATGTTTTGCATGGTGATCTCTCTTTGAATTTCCTTTGTTGAAAATGACCACCTTAAGGCCAGGGGACTCTGCCACTGACCTTAAGATAGCAATTCTTGAACAAAGGATATCCAAAGACAGATTGCAATGCAAAACAGCTGAACTAAAATTTATCAGGAGGTTCAGCTCTGTCTCCTGTGGTTTGAACAAGGGCAAAGGTTTCTTAATCACACTACATGTGTTAATCAGCTCAGCAATACAAGGATATCTGTGCTATCACTGCTTCGTGAATGGCCACTGCCAATAAGGTAATTTCTTGTACTTCATTTCCCTCTGAACTGTTAACAATCCCACTCTCAACTATGTGCATATATACTTGTAACTCAACACAACATTTCACGCATCTAATGAAGTGGACTCCAGTCCACCAGAGCTTATGCCATTACACATTTGTTAGTCTTTGAAGTGCCCTAAGACTCTTCATTGTTTTGCTGTAACAAAAGAGCGCAGCTATCCCTCTGGAAAGTGTCACATTAAATGGTAGTTAGAGTAGGGCATGCATTTCCTTTGTTCCATGGGAGGGGGCACCCATTCTCCACTTGAGGCTGCCTCCAGCTACAGTGACAATGATTAATCACATTGAAGAACAGATTTAATGCCTTTCCCAAACAGCTTTTGGAGGGTGACAGTTGAGGTGATCAGGGCTGACATGTTGCCGAAACTGCACAGTGATAGCGTCAGGGGCCTGTTGCTTGTTGGCCTCTTGGGTAGGATGGAGTGGAGAGAAAGAGAGAGTAAAAACCACTTCTGTTTCAACGACATTTCTATCATGACCTTCCACCAAGGAGCTCATAACTAGGGGTGTGATCCGCTCCGATTAGGAGCGTAGAAGCAGTAGCGGATTGGCCTGCTTCGCCTTACCCAGAGGCGGAGTAGGAGCGGACCGCGGATCCCCTAGAAGCAAGGCGAAGAGAAGCGGCCATTTTTCGGAGCTCCTAGTTCAGGCGGAGCGCTCCGGTCGCCATCTTGAAAACATTTCACCATAGGATTGCATTGCGGCAAATAATCGCGCATAACTACGTTCCTTTTGAAGCTATCGTTCTAGAAATTCTTGTGCTCAGAGAGTCGTGGATGGGGGTCATATTGAGACCACTCTCACCTCTCTGCGTTGTCTGGGTCGCGTGCTATATTTTTGTGAAAATCGGGTCAACCGCGCGGCTCAAACGGCGTTTTCGGCTTTTCGCCCATAGGATTGCATTGAGGGAAAGACTCGGGCATAACTGGGTTGGTTTTTAAGCTATCATTCTGAAAATTCTTGTGCACAGAGAGTCGTGGATGGGGGTCATTTTGAGACCACTCTCACCTCTCTGCGTTGTCTGGGTCGCGTGCTATATTTTTGTGAAAATCGGGTCAACCGCGCGGCTCAAACGGCGTTTTTGGCTTTTCGCCCATAGGATTGCATTGAGGGAAAGACTCGGGCATAACTGGGTTGGTTTTTAAGCTATCGTTCTGAAAATTCTTGTGCACAGAGAGTCGTGGATGCGGGTCATTTTGAGACTACTCTCAACTTTCTGCGTTGTCCGGGTCGCGCTCTAGAAGTTTTTTAAAAATCGGCGGGAAAAATACCTTTTTCAAAGGGCTGAGGGGCAGAGTCAGCTCCCGGTCATGATCACATGATCCCAAAGTTAGAGGAGGGGATAGGCAAAACGGGTAACTTGGGATTCTGGGAAACTTCTCTTTCTTCATCTGAACGGGCTTTTCCCAGTGTTTTTTAAAACAGTAGCCCTACCAAATGCACAAACACAACCTGAAATCATATACTAAGCCAAGAATAAGAGATAGAAACACAGCACTGCTCCCCACCCTAACCTTGGTGAACAACTGAATAGATGTGGTGCAAGGGGATGAGCTCCCCTAGGGCATCTCATCGTGGACGTGCCCCCACTCTCTCCTGCACTGGAAGGCCATTAGAGCCTTCCAAAGAGAGTAAAACGGTGGAGCAATGCCTATCATGAGTCGAAGTGAGCGTTTACTTCTCAGTGGTGGAGCGATGCCTGTTATGAGTTGAAGTGAGCGTTTTACTTCTTCTCAGAGCTGTCGGTGGCTGTCTTGAACTGGCAGCTACTTCCCCCTCCCCCGGGCACGTCCCCCTATTGCTGGTAAAAGACAGATATAGCCTTTTTAAAAAAATTCTTCTTGCTGTTTATTGAGCAACACTGCTGCTTTTAATTCCACCCCTCCTTTGTTTATTTATTGATTTATTCCATTTTGTATGCATTACTGGCTTATCCTTGGCTCACTTCCTTATGCCCCCAGAAATGCCATCTGCATGCCTGCCTGCCTTCCCTCGCAGGGATGTTGTGTGTGGGGTGCCCGATTTTCAAAAATTCGCCAAAAATCAGGGGATGATGGGATTGCTTTGAAACTTGGCGTGCGTGTGTATATCCCCATGAGGTGTCATGGTGCCAAACATGAGGTTTCTAACTTGAACAGAAAAAAAGTTGTATAATTTTTTAGCTTTCAATGCAAGCCTATTGGGGGGGGGGGAATGGAGCTCCGGATCCGGATCCGGAGCTCCGGGCGGAGCGGAGCGGAAGTGGGCGGAGCAGGGGCGGGGCGGAGCGGCCCGATCCGGAAAATGGCGGATCTGCAAGTGAAGCGGAGTGGGGGGGTCCGTGCACACCCCTACTCATAACTGTAGCCTAACAACCATCCTGTGAAGTAGGTTAGACTGAGAGACACCTTACTGGCTTATGGTCATTGCCCACCAAACCAGCTTCAGAGTTGAGGAGATATTTGGACCTGGAATTTTTCACATTGTTTGTTACAAACCTGAGACCATTGCCTCGGGGCTGTGCAACTCAAGCCCCACTAAGCTTTGCATTATGGTCTGCTAAGTGCAACTGTCCTGCTCTTTTGTGACTGAAGCTGTAGAGGAGCCACTGTCCAGTGGTGGAAGTTAACACTGAGGAGCACCTCTGTCCAGACCAACCTGTGAGTGGGTTGCAGAATTTGGCAGATGAGGAAGTAATTGTACCATGGCTAATTGGCAGGAGCAGGTATCCTGAAGCCCACTGAAGACTAAAATGCCCCTGCAGGTGGTGTGTGTCCTGAGCCTTTTGGAGAAGGAGGAGACAAATCTTCAGTTATAGGAGCAGTGCTCTTCTTATTAAGCATACACTCCAGCAAAGTTGGGAATTCTCCTGGTGTCTTTGAGACTGGCATGAATGTAGGTGAAGAGAGCTTAGGGAGTTTATAGGGAGGAGCTATTGAAGATGTTGGTAAGAAAGCAGTCCTGGGAGCAAGGGACAAAGGAAGCACAGTCCCTCTGGGTTGTTTCTCCTCTTTGTCCAGGAGATCTCTGATGGAAGGATTATTTCATTTATTTATTTATTTATTTATTTATTTATTTATTTATTTAAAACATTTGTATCCCGCCCTATATCGCTAGGATCTCAGGGCGGCATACAGATAAAATTATACAATATAAAACAATAAATATACACAACTAAAAACAGATTAAACTATTAATCAAGCTAAAACCAGTATAGAATTTAAAAGCAGTAAAACAATTAAAACGGTTAAAACAATGCGCGAGCTTGGTGAATTTAACCATTAAAGGTTTTGTTAAAAAGCTATGTTTTTTTGGCACTGGAATAAGGTCAGCGTTGGTGCCAGTCGAGCCTCCAAGGGGAGGGCATTCCACAGTCGGGGTGCCACAACAAAGAAAGCCCTCTCCCATTAGATTACTTCATTAGTGGCTTCCTGAGATAGCCTTCCCCAGCCTGAAGTCCTCCAGATGTGTTGGACTACAACTCCCAGCATCCCTAATCAACCATGCTTGCTGAGACATGATGGGAGTCGTAGCCCAACACATCTGGAGAAGGCCAGGTTGGGGAAGGCTGGTCTAGGGAGATGCCTTCCCTTGTTATTGGGGTCCTAGATGTCCCATGATTCCTTTTCTGATGCAGGAGAATCTGAGTCCAGGCCTTGGGTCATGGCACTTTGCTCTTTTTAGTTGTCTGCTAAATTCAGCTCATGATTTAAGCCCCCCCTCTCTATCCATCCAGCTCGGGCATCATCCCTGGGAGCTCTCTCTCTCTCTCTCGGATCCTGCAAAACGTGACCTCTCTTTGCTATTTGGAATCTGATTTGTAAAAGCCCAACTAACACTGGACATCCCTTCTCTAACTATGGCATGCTTAGGTATTGCTCTGTATCCATTGAGCTGTCACCATGGCTCGTATAGGAGACTATTATTAGTTGTATTATATCTGAGGGCAGGAATGGAATGAGGATGGTCAGCGATACATTGTGACCACTACTACTTTGTTATTTCATAAGTGTGATTAGTCAAACTATGTCATGCTTAACAGAAAGAGGTATGGTAATCAGACCAGTTATTAGAGATTCCAAATGGTGCAATAGTCTGTGATTTCAATATGAAGGATTGTGGTACTCTCCACTCTATGAATAAACCCTAAGACACCCTGCAAAGTGAGGAACTGCAGGAGTTGATCTATCTGGTTTAGATCCTCCTATCTGATCTAAACTCAATGTTCTTCTCCACAGGCAGAAACAAACTGGGTCACAGACGGAAAGATTCAAGACCCAAAGCTTTGCCTTCCTGCCACCACCTTTCAGATGAAAATAAATAAATAAGAGTCCCAAGAACCCAAGCTCGTTTTATGCAGCATCTGTCCTGATTGATACTTTTACAGCATGATGGATGGGGTCGGCATATATTTTCCGACAGCCCAGCACATCTTCTGCATTCTTTATCTGGAATGAGCTTCTGACAGAAAGCCGAAAATAAGCTCCTCATAACAGGAATCCCAGATAAAATTCCATTATAGACAGAAGAGTCAATCAAGTTTGCATTCAATAGAGTGTTCACCCTGGGAGACAGGGAGAAGGGTGGGAAGATATGCATACTGGTGGGGGGAGTTTCGTGGGGCTCAGAATCAATCAGTGGGATTCTATAAAAGTCAGTGGGTATAAATGTGTTACTCAAATACTGTTTGACATCCAATTGACTCCTTATCTGTGTGTGTGTGTGTGTGTGTGTGTGTGTGTGTGTGTGTGTGTGTATGTGTGCATTTGTGTGTAGATATAGATATGTCCCGTATGTACTTACCTGAAATTTAAGATGTTCTTCAGATGCCTGCTTCAAGTGCTCCCCCCAAATGAAGGGAGGCAGGTGACTATTAGGGGAGGGCCTTTTTTACAGTGGCACCCTGGTCATGAAATTAATTTCCCAGGAGGTTCCCCTGGTGCCATCTTTATAGTCATTATGGCCCAAAGCAAATACCTTTTTACTCACCCAGGACTTTGAAATAATTTATTGTCTGGTACTCTCAGTTTAAAATCTGGGTTTTAATTGCCTTTTAGTTTTTAACAAAAATTAAATGAAATTTTAATGTAATCATGTTCAATGTTTTTCCGCCACTGTCAAGGTAGGGCTTCCACATCTGTTACTTTGCAGAGTACAGTACTACATTTAAAGGCTTTGTCAGAGGACACTCCTCTATGTGATGGAGTCCTCTGTTTGATGGAATGTCCGGTCCAAGTCTAGTTTAAAGATTAAGAAAAAGACTCTCATGGAGTTTTGCCTTCTTAGACATTAACTCATGCAGAGGGGCAAATCTCAAAAAGATGAGCTTCCAGGCACCCTGTAGATGTGTTGGACTAAAACTCCTATCATCCCCAGCCAGCAATGGCCATGCAGGGTGGGAATTATGGGATCTGTAGTCCAACACTTCTGGAAGGCACCAAGATGAGGAAGGGTTTCTACCCCTTCTGGCACAAATGTCCTGTTTTTGTCAGTGCTTCATTCCATGTTTATATTATTACTTTCACAGACAGATGAAATAACAACAAATCATTCTTTTCATCCATACATCTCCATGCATGTAATGACCTGACTTGTTCAAGGTCTCTGAGCATACCATTGGATTTGTGGTGGCTGCAGGACCCTCTGTGTCCTGAGCCTCACTGCAGGCTGCCGGGGCCCTCTGAGGTCCATCAGAGTGTGCAGGTCAGGGAATATCCTCTATCCAACCCAAAGGAAAAACCTAGGCAGGTCTGACAGCAGATGAGGGAATCTTTTTGTTTGCCACTAACCTGAGGCTAAAGCTAGCAGAAGGGCCATTGGGGATCCCTTTCCCAGCCTGTGTAGAAATCCCTCTTTTATATATATATAAACCTCGCTCTGGCTTTCAAGCAATGCAGGAGTTTATCATTACTGCATCTTTTCTTTTGAAGAGCAGGCAATCAAAGGCCAGCATTGTACTGATAGATAGAACCGGCAAGGAAAAGCTCCCTTATTTTATTTTTCCTGCAGAGAAATTTCAGCTTCAATATTAGTTGAAAACATCGATGAGCAAGCAGGTCGTATATCATCTTCCCGTAAATCACCGATTGCCTGGGTATGTAAGTGCCAGGGCTCAGGGGATAGATGAGGCAGGACAGGGTGGAGGGCGGAGTGGCGGGGGAGAAAGTCATGGACTTTAATAAAAAAAAAGGAACAACAAAAATTGACATATGCTGAGACTGTCTAAGACGAGGCATGCAGACACTGGGCATCATGGCTGTGCTGATGACAGCACGGAGACATCATACAGATTGTGTTCCATGTTGCTCCTGGCTTATCCCACGACAGTGAGGCTAAAATTAATGCCTTTATTTGGCCAATGATTAATCATCTCCGAGAGTAACAGAGACTTCCTGTCACACTAAAGACCAACTGCTTGCAGATTAAGGTGACAGGGAAGGCTTCCTACTGCCAGGATTTGGCTCAATCACTCCATAGCATGAGAGGTACAGAAAAGAACTGAAGTTTATATTTTCTCTACAGTCTCACAGCTCAGCAGCACTGAAAAAAGAAAGAGAACCATGATGGCTCAGGAGCCACCATGGTGAATGAAGGGTCCAAAAAAATTAATCACATCAAGCAGGGATGGCCCAATGATGAAGCAGGGTGAGGCAACCACATCAGGCAGTGGAGTGGGAGGAGTGGCGAATTGTGCTGCTTCCCTACCCTCACCTGGATGGCTGTCCACCACAATCTCCAGCAGGTGCGCTGGAGAGTGCCACCAGTCACCCTTCCACCATGGCATTTGATGTAGCAAGGGAACAGCCATGGCTTAGTGGTAGAGCATCTGCTTTGCATGCAGAAGGCCCCAGGTTCGATCCCCAGCCTCTCCAGGTAGGGTTGGGAAAACGCCTGCCTGAAACCCTGGGTAGCCACTACCAGTTAGTGCTGACAATACTAGGACCAATGGTCTGACTCAGTATAAGATGCCTTCCTATGTTCTTAATGGCTGGCAGGACTCTCTAGAAAAGCCTCCACTCCTTCCCTGGTCATGGAGCTCCCATGAAAGCCGTGTGATCTCTCGCAAGAGCCCTGTGGCCCCTTTCTTAGCCATGTGGCTTGCCATAGCACCAACACCATGGCAGCAAAGGTAAAGGTAAGGGGGGGCATGGGATGGGGGTGGGGATGTGCAGTGCAATAGCACATCTTCTCTCTCAGCTGAGGAGATAAGAGACCTTTCCTGACACCAAGTGAGATATCATGCAATAATCAAATAAGATGGAATTGCTTCTTTTAGCCTTTCCTATTGACATATCCAGCCTTATCTGTTGTGGAAGGCAGAGAGTGTTATGGCCCAAGGAGAGAAGGGGAAGAAATAGACGGCATTGCAAAGGGTCAGGGTTCATGGGGTGGACATATGTGGTCTGTGCTGAGTGAATATGAGCTTGTCTTGATTTTGTGGAGTCTATGGCCTTCCTTAGGTGTTCAGTAATGAATGCGTGAGGGTGCTTCTGGAAATGTGCTAGCTAGCCCCTCCCCCTACTCCAGGGGTGGGTAACGTCCATTATTATTATTATTATTATTACTTGTTTTATTGTCCCCCATGCTGGTTGGCCTTTCCCCTTCCTGTTTGTTTGTTACTGTGATTTTAGAATGTAAGCCATATGGCAGGGTGTTTTGTATTCTGTTTTATTTTGTTCTGTACAGCATCATGAAAACTTGATGGCGCTATATAAATTATTATTATTATTATTATTATTATTATTATTATTATTATTAATTTCATCTTTGGAGCTCACTGAAGGCTGTACGTCTGCTGCCATGGAAATTGTTCTTGCGTCCTCAGATTTCCTGCTGAAATTTGGCGGCATGACTGTCCCGCTATTATCCTAGTGCCTTCCTTGCTCCTTATTTGGCAAGCTGTAACTCCCTGCCTCCATCTTTTGTTGCTGTACCACCACTAGTAGAAACCATATGGAAATGAGTTGCTGGGTCCAAGGCTAAGGTTGGTGGTATAACTAATCTTTTCTTTCTGTAATTATTTTTGGTAAAATAAAACCATTCATTTCTTAGGCCTAAGCTATGTCTCTCCCCTTCGGAGTGAGTGCCACTACCAACTTTTTGCGGGCCCTGGGGCAATACGCCATCAATGGACCCTCTCTCTCTCAGTGAATCTACCTTCTCATCTCCATTGTCACCAGCTACTACAGCTCCTCATTCTCCTCATTGCTACAACTTGCTTGCTTGATGTGCACAGATCCGGTGAGCAAGTTGGCAGTGGCATCTACTGTTTCTCCTTCTCACCAGCACTGATATCTGGGCCAGGGTGAGAGGCAAGTGAACAAGCAGGTTGCAACGATGAAGAGGAGAAGCAACTCCAGGGGGCCTTTGTGGTGTGGGCCCTCTACAGGTGTCCACACCATGCCTCCTCTTGATGTCGGCCCTGCACTGAACCAACACAGTGTATGCCCTGCTGTGTACACACCATGCCTCTGCTAAAGAACCTTGTGTGTTAATCGACTATACATGTTCAGGTGCATGTTTGAATCTGATTGAGGTCACAATAACAAGGGTGACCCCAATACCCATTTTCAGTCACAATTCAAAAGTTGGTGGTGTTCACCTATAAAGCCTCTACCATTAGGCAGAGTGAAGCAGCTGCCTCAGGCTGTAGATGCTGGAAGCTGGCTGCAAGGTGTTGGAGGAGAGAGCTATGTGCCAAGTGGCCTGTCCCTCGGCCTCCTAAATTAGCCTGCTGCCCTCAGGTGTAGTTGAAAACATCCCATCACCAGTGTTGCAGAAGTATTCAACTGCCAGTCCAGTCAGCTTTTGTACATGGACTGAGAGCGGGTGCCATCTTGTTCTTTGCCTCAGGCAGAAAAATATCTTGGGCCAGTCCTGTATGCTAGAGATGGATCACCGTGGGATATAAATGCATGAGAACTTCATTTCATTTTGTTTTTGATCAGAATTTTACCCAGTTTGCAGCTTGCAGACAGAACATGGACTTGGACGCAATCTGTAATTGAAGTCTGTACATTTCTGAGCTTGCAATGAGATTTGCAGACCAAATAAATATTTAAATAATGTGTCCGACAGCATACGTACAGTTTAAAAATGAGTATGTTTAAAAAATGAGTATGTTTCAAAGATGAGTACATTTCAAAGATGCACACAATTGATGCATACAGTTGGAAAAAATATGCATGAACATAAGCATGGATTTTCATGCAAAGAATGAAAAACGACAACAACCAATGTTCACAAGCTGATACAAACTTGAGTCAGCACGAGCTTGGAGATGGAATTTGGAGAACTTTGGTGGGCTCAGGTTTGCAGATCTCTTCTATGGAGTGGGGGGATCTTGCCTCAATGGATAGAAGCAGACAATGACCTTCAGGTCCCTTTGCACTCTCGGTGCTATGATATATTTTTTTAAAACCCAATATAGCCTCCTGTCAATGTGGCAGAGTGATGGGCGAGATTGCTTTTGGAGATGCCTCCTGTTCCTGCGATACTCTAATTAGAAAAGTCTCCCACATGCGTCTGCTCTCTACTTGCTCCAGCTGTAAGGAAAATGAGCCATTCCCCTTGTCTTGCCTTGCCAGGACAAAAAATAATTAAAAAGGAAAAAAGAGAAGAAATTAAGAAAACGCTGTCATGTTAAGTGGTGCTGTACAAGAAGCACAGACATTGCGAAGCAGAGATGCAGAGGCTTGACGAAGAAGGGGACTGGTGTATTCATGTTTCTATAGGGATCATCAACGCTGGGGCAAAACGAAGAGATTAGAGCAAAGAGAGAGACTACAAATAATGTCTCTCCTTGTTGCTGACCTTGAGATCACGCCGGCTTTTAGAACCAGAATCTTTTCAGGGAGGTGACTCTCTCCAAGTGGCAAGATTCGCCGAACTGTGGGGGGTGGGGTGGGGAATATTGAGCTCCGGATAAACAATTTCAGTCTATTTACCTCTGACCATATGGTGCATGGGAAACAGGTGTGCAGGTAATGAAGAACCCCCGCACCAATTAAAGCTGATGGGAGAGCAGCTTTATATCCTCCCTGATTCTTTGTGTTGGGTTGCAGCCCATTTACAAATGAGAACTAAATAAGATTGAAGTGCAGCAGAGGCGAAGCAGGGAAAGCAGCCCTAACTGTGCGGCAAGGACTGTTTGTGTACTTCACCTGCAGCTGTGACGCAGTCGCAGCCGCTCAAGGGAGGAGAAGGCGGAAGGCAGGGGATCATGCTCAGGTGTGCCTCTTCCTAAATAAATGCCTATTACCATAAACATCATGGATGGCATTAACTGGAACATACTGTGTTACAGTCTACCTAGAAGGGCTGGATTCAGGCTGCCAGATTTTTGTTCACTTTTTGGCAAAACACTGGCACCCCATCAACATCGCAGAATGTATGAAATGAATAATGAAAACTGTCCAAGGCTTACTTGGTGGATCAGTCTGCATCCTTCAGAAGTTGTTCCTCCATTAGACTGATGGCTGTGTGTAGTTGGTGCACCTGTAATTGGGCATAACGTGGGCAGAATATGAGATTCTAAAAAAAATCCCAGTTTACAACCTTTTATAAAGTAGGGTGCTTTGGTCTAAGCTTTTATTGGTGCAGAGACAAAAACAAAAATGTGCTGGCCACTTCTGCAATATCTGCCTTCTCCAACCTGGCCCCCTCTAGGGGTTTTGGACTTCATTTCCCACCAGCCTGCAGATTTCTGCCCTTCAAACTGATTGGGTGTTTTGGCTTATTCAACTCCCAGAATTCCTGAGCATTGACTATATTGACTTGAGCTGATGGAAGTTGTAGTCCAATATATCTGGAGGGTACTAGATAAAGGAAGTTTGTATGACAGAACGATGAACAAGAGAGAATAATAGGGGCTTTCCATGGTCAATAGCCTGCCATTTTTATACTTTCCCAACTCAGTGTCCTTATTTGCTTTCCTTCCACTCAGATGCACTTTCACAATATGCTTGACTTTTCTCTTTTCCAGTTTTCAAATGAGGGGAAAAACCTACCAGGTACTGAAACTGGAAAAACCAAAATAATGGATTGACTCCAATGGTAACATTGCACCAGCAACAGAAATCTCTTTTGCTCATGCAAAGTAGGGCACCCATTTTTCACTGATCTCCCCTACCTTCTGCAACCCTCCGTGCCATATCCTATAATGTTCCAGGGGGTCCTCCAACCCTCAGGAGGAGCTTTCGTGTGTGCCGGGGAGTTGTGATGAGTAGGAGTATTGGCAAAAGTTGGGGGTGTGATCCCTTGCATGAGCATAAGTGCTTTCTGCTACTGCAAAGCCACTATTGTAATACAAGCCAACACACAGTTCAAATGCTTATTCATGGCACACATCACACAGGGTTTCTTCTGTAAGCAGAACTGAGCATTTCTTAGTGAAGACTTAGAATGGTTTGGGCATATTTGATCCTGCTGCCACATGAGGGTTTCCACAGGTGTTGTCTTTCAGCAAAACCCCATCGTCGATGAAAGCTGGGTGTCAAGGCCCAGCTGTCAGACAGTTTTTCTTGATCAGTCCTCTTAGCAGAATGGCACATTTCTGGTCATGGTGATTTCCAGATCTGCTTGGCAAAGGACTTCCACTTTACCACCAGATCAGGAGTCTGCCTCTGGCCTGCTGATAATATTCCTAGCTGGCTTGGCTGATATACATTTCTTTATGCCCCTGCATCTCTTAGGCTCCAATCCTAAGTACACAGGGGGGAGTAAGCCCCAATGAAATCAGTGAGACTTACTTTCAAGTTAACATGCATCTCCACCGTGCCTGGGTCCAGCTCCAGCTGAGAACCCCCTCACTCCTGCTACCAACTGTCACTGCAGAGGCCACCAGTGAGGGAGGAAGCAGCAGCCAGGCACCTCTCCACCGGGCCTGGGTCCAGCTCCAGCTCAGAGCCCCCTCCCTCCTGCTGTCAACTGTAACTACTGAACTTTGCAACTTAGATTATAGTGCCTGAATTTGCTTTCCTTTTCCCCCTCCTCCTCCTCCTCCTCCTCCTCCCTCCCAATCCCCTTTCCTTTTGTGTCATGTCTTTTAGATTGTAAGCCTGTGGGCAGGGACTGTCAAGAAATACTTTTGTAAGCCATCATGAGAGCCTTTTTTTGGCTGAATAGCGGCATAAAAATCCTTAAAATAAATAAATAAATAAATAAATGACAACAGTTAGTGCACCCTTCTTGCTTGGGTTGATCAGCTTTTTTTGCTACCTGCTCTGTGCGCTTCAAACAATTGGAGCATGGCTGGACTGCACATGCATAGCTTGCTTGACCGCATGCCTTGTTTCTGAATCCATTCATTTTCCTTCAGCTGTCCTGGAAACCCCAGACGAGACTCAATTCAACTCTGCTGGCAGCCTGGCTGTTGTTTTCATGCCACTTTGATAGCTGTTCTGCCTTCAACATCATCAGCTCTCGTCTGTCATTGTCATCCTCTTTTTCCTTTCTCCACCTTTTAGCTCAGTATCTCCCAGGCAAAGAGCATTCCTACCTGCTGCCTCTGTGAGAAGCGCCAGGCTGCTGCTCACAAAAAGAAGATGCCTTTTGTTTAGACCAGCCAGACACTGAGACATCCTCACCACTATCAGTGTCCCACATGCTTGGTCCTCCTGCTTAGCTGCCAGAAGGATTCAGAGCCACAGTAATCTGACTCTTTCTACCTAGGCAGTAAGGAAAGCTATATATACACATGATGTAATGATATGGATGGTGGCTTGCACCCAGCAACTCCCATTGCAACCATCACTACCAGACCGAGCCTTGTAGGTGTTTCCTTGTCTTGTCATTCTGAAGAGGAGCCAGTTGGCCCAAGCAAAGCAACAACAAGGAATAATCCTTGCCTCTTCATGGATTAACATAAGTGGATCAGCATAATGAGTAGAGGTACCATTGTGTTTACATGCTGGGGCAGGGTAAGGAAGGTCTCTAGAGGGCTGCCGCGATAGGTGGGAAAATATCATGAGTGAGGAGGGTGCACAAAGAGCTTCATCCGATGTACCTGCTTCCCTCGGATTATCCCTGTAGCGCTACGCTTTCGCTGTTGTTGTTTTTGCTACCGGGCGACAGCGATCCTTTGCATACCAGGAAGTGAGTTTAGGGGGGGGGGAAATGTAAAAAAATCATAAAAAATCAACATGACCCAATTCAATTCAAATTTGGTATGCTTAAAGCTCTCCCTAATGTCTATTACTGTGCCAGTTTTGGTGTCTTTATCGTTAAAGCTTACGCAGATGTAGGCATTTCTTTAAAATCCTGCTCCTGCGCCCCAGCGGTGGCTCGGAAGATACGCTCAAAATGTAGGGGCTAAATACGACGAATCTTTTTGCTTTATTGCACAATTAAGGCAGGATGCATGGGAGTACTTCACAATCACTTGGTGTTTAAAATTTGTAATTTTGCATTGCTGCTGTTTTTATCTGGTCGAGCTTTTATATTGTATTTTATTTATTTATTTATTTTATTTATTTATTTAGAGTATTTTTATCCCACACCTCAAAAGGCTCTTGGAGCGGCTTACAATGTATCAATAAAGAAGACAGTCCCTACCCTCAGGCTTACATTCTAAAAAAAAGAAAAAAAAAGACGTGACATACAAGGAAAAGTGGATGGGGAGGGAAGAGGGAGAAAATAAAAAGAAATTAAGGAGACTGTTTAGGCTGGTGGGAAGGCCCAGCTCCGTCCTCTCATCTCCCAATGGAGGGGCAAACCAACAGCTCCTTCTTCCCCACAAGGTGAAGATGTTAGCCCTGGCTCTCATTACAGTTGTGCTTTTATATTGTATTTTATATTATGGTTTTATGCTGTTGTTTTATACTTTGAATGTTTTTTAATTTTTGTGAACCGCCCAGAGAGCTCTGGCTATTGGGCGGTATAGAAATGTAATAAATCAATAAATAAATCAAAGCAGATTATAAGGTGGAAAACTTCTGACTCCTTTGCATGCAATTTGCAGTGATTGCACAGTATAACGCTGGTGTGATAAAGCTCTAAGATGGTGGCATGAACTTCAAGCTGCTGGGCGTATCTGTACTGGTATTCTGTGTTCCCCTTGATGCTTCCATGGACTTTACATCTCACTATTTATTTTAATTTCTGTCCTGCCTTTCCATCAAAAATGGCACTCAAGGCGGCTCAAAACAAAACCTAAATTAAAGCATAACATAAAAACTTGATGCATTTTTACAATGACCACACAAGACCTTGGGAGGGCTGAAAAAGATAAGAAGCATCACTTACCGAGGAGACTAATAGTAAGTCCTTTCTCTGCCTATTCCCACAAAGGATTTTGACCTCCGAGTGCTGGTTTGCATGCACTCTTACCTTCTTTATAGGACAATAGCTTAACAGCAAACCTTAGCCCTGCCCTGGACATGTTGATTTTTGCCTCTACTTTCCCCTCCCTTGTTTCCAGCCAAAAGGCTTTAAGAGGTTATAAAGTTAATCCCATCCTAAACCTGGATCAGTGGAAGATTGAGGGAAGTCATCCCTGATGACCCCTTGACACACAGCGGTGTTCTTTGCCTTAGTGACATGGGCCCATAGTGATAGGTAACAGGGGGACTTGTTATAGCATCAATTTAGTGATATAAATCAAACCTATTCTCTCTCCTATCTTGGGCTGCCAGATCAAAATATAAAAAAGGAATCTGCAGAGACCCTGCAGTCTATTCTATTGACCTCAGTGGAGATCAGTAGTGTTCCTGAAATAAGCAACATACCTCCTGTTCAAGGAAGTGGGGGGTCATTGAAATTAAAGGACACTTTCTCCAGATTAAATTGCATACATCAGCTGCCCTCAATTCTGATCAATAAGAATTAAAAAATAAATACTTTTGGGGAACATATCTAAGATATATTATAAGGATAACAGGACCATCTAGATCTCGTGCCCTCCAGATTTTGGTATGATGGGTTTGGAGCCTCATTCCCACAAACACTGGCCAATTTGGATAGATTTGCTGGCAGCTGCAGGCAAATACATCTGGAGGTTGCTATATTGGGGAAGGCTGATCTAGATATATATGGTCTGGGGACATTGATTGGGTTTCTGTTTACATACCAATTCCCCCTATTTAGCTTCAATTAGTGCTCCAAAAGGACCAGGCAATGCCAAGACATATTAATGGCAAGCCTCAGGCCTTATGTGAGTGGTCCACAGGGAAGACTGTGTATCTTAACTATAATCGGCTTTTCACTTGCAACATCTGAAGTCCACTTGATGGGAACATGTCACTCCCCCCACACCACTTCCTAGGATCAGAGAGGGACCAACATTTAGCAGAGTGCTGCATGTTGCACTTGCAGTTGGCTTCCTTTTTTGGGGTAAAACATAGATGTGCATTTCTAGTCCTCAGTACTGCTTTCATGATGGGATTTTAAAGAAAAAGGCAGGCAGCATTGTTGTTTGAAGGCAACTTTTTAAGTGGCATCTCCAGTGCTTGAGAGGGATCACATTCTCTGCCCTTTGGCATGTTTTATCATCTATGTCAAATCCCTAACTTTCCATCTGCCTGCTTTGCAGAGGAAGAGGCATTTGAATGGTATCAGAAGAAGTCCTACGTTTTGCCCTTTAAAGAACCACATCTCATGAAAGGCAGGGATGACTAGGAGCTCATCAAGAGGCCAGCTTACAGTGACCAGGTAGCAATGCAACAACCCCTATTCAAGAGGGCACTGAGGAATGCTGATCCTATCCCCATTTTTCGCTTGTCCCCCAATCTGTACTTGGGAGAGTAAGAGAAGTAACTGCAAGAAAGAGGTTAGGGGGGTAGAGAATACGCCACAATCCTGTGGTCGAAGTGTACTTGGGGCCAGGACCATGTGCCATCCCTCCCTGCAGTGGTCTTTCATTGATCCATATCACACTTGCACAAGAAGCATTCAACCAATGCGCAGGGTCTTGCCCTGAGCCAGCGATGGCACATATCTTGGCATGGCAGCCGGCTTCCCAGTGGATCTTCATCCGGCTGAAACAATTGTAACAATTCATTTATGCCACTGCTCGTTCCTCATTGTGACACAATGCCACACTAAGTCTGATTGGCACTCCCCAAGAGGACTGAGCTGGCATCAAGAAGAAGCCAACCGTGGCCAGCAGAGCTTGGCACATGAAGGCACTAATAATTCCAGTCTCGTGTTGGCATACTGGTGAATGTGGGATTTGTGCCACTCTTTCATTTCACTGACTTGGCACAGCCTTGAAATATCAGTGGCTTCAGTGCCTTATGCATGCTGTGTGCCTGCTTAGCAAGTTCCTTCCTTCCTTTCTGCCTTTGTTTTTATAATGCAGCATCTCTAGGTCAAACCATTTGAATTATAGGCAAGTGAGATGAGAGGCCGGTAGAGTTTGGATAAGGATTGACATGTCGCTTGTGTGCCCTAGAGTTATGTCCCCCCTTTTTTGAGGAAAGTGCATAAATACATTTCAGACATGTCCCCATGTCAATGAGAAGAGGATGGCTGTGAGCAGGGACAGCATCAGCATCTGGAATCTTTGGGCAGTCACTGGGGCCCCAGCATCCTGACAGGGCCCATTGCTGAAACCTGCCCTGGCCCCCCTTTATTCCCCCCCCCATCCTGGCACTCCATCAAGCCCAGGGATCTAACTACCATTTAAAATCCCCACCATGCCCCTGATGCTCTGAGGCATTCTGGGAAATTAAAATGGCACCCCTCAGCAACCTGGCATTACTCAAAGCACTGCTGGTGCCACCAGGTCTCACCAATGGAGGTGGGGACCCATCAGAGCTGGTTGTTGCTGTGAGGTCAATTTGAATGGTCAGTCCATGGGTTAGAGAAGACAGGACTATCAGATGTGAAGGGATGTTGGAGGAATCCATTTGGGTGTGTGGAGCTTCATGAGCTTTTGTTGGCGTGATCCCCTGGACTTCATTCTGTGTTCTGCTAACTGGCCTGACCCAGTCTGCAGCGAATCAGGCCAATTAGTGGATTTTCTGTATTTCTCCATTTGTACAAATTGTGGCCCATCCAAAAGTAATGCCACAAATGCTGTGGCTTGGCTCACAAATGTAAGCCCAGGCAGGCAGTGGAAATCCATCAAGCCCCCAAAGGGATGTATTTCCAAACAATAGAGTTCCCTAAGCACGTGACTTCTCATTTCTGCCCATGCAAATTGTATGTATATATGTATGTATGTATGTATGTATGTATGTGTTTGTTTATTACATTTCTAGCCTGCTCAATAGTTGCAGCTCTTTGGGCAGCTCACAGTTAAAACCATAAAATGCAAAACAATAAAATACAGTAGGAATTTTTTAAAAAGTCAGGAAGTTTTTCCTGATGTCCAGCCGGAATCTGGCTTCCTTTAACTTGAGCCCGTTATTCCGTGTCCTGCACTCTGGGAGGATCAAGAAGAGATCCTGGCCCTCCTCTGTGTGACAACCTTTTAAGTATTTGAAGAGTGCTATCATGTCTTCCCCTTCTTCTTCTTCTTCTTCTTCTTCTTCTTCTTCTTCTTCATCATCATCATCATCAGAACTTGCTAGAATTTGTAGATTTCTTCATACATGAGACAGAAAGCACGCGTACCTATTGAATTTGGTTGGATTGAGAATTTTGTCTGGATCACTTTTAATAAGCATTTCCCAAAATTCACATTTTTTTTTCATAAACAGGACAGAATGAACTTGAGATTTTTATAAAATGACTGGTCAAGAAACATCCCAAAACTTGTGTTTTGCAAACAATTCTGATGCTTTGCTTTTTATCTGAACTGAGATTAAAAAAAAAAAAAGATGAAGTAACAGAATCTCAGGAAAATGCAAATTCTTGCCTTTGGAACAGAAGTTGTTGTTTTCTTTTCTGACCATGAACACTATCACAAGACCAATAAAATATATAGTGAAATGTATAAGGTATGTTAAGGTACCTGGGACTCAAGGTTCATATAGATATCTTAGTATTCATAAATACCACTGTTATATAGGAATGTATAAGAATTTTGTTTCAGTTTGCAAATCACTTGAAAATGCCCGGTTTGCAATCCCAAACGTGAACACATTTTCTCCAAAAAATATTCACAGATTCCCATGCTTGCCTTCACCTTTGCAAAATTGTGTACTTGAGAAACGTGCAAAATATTCAACTTTCCCAAACTGTACACATTTCTCAAAATGAGCAAATTGACAAAGACAAATACTGAACTGCACATGATTTGAATAACAACCAGGACAATGTTGTAAACAAACCAATATAATACGTTAGCACAAGAAAATTGCAACAGGATTGGGACATGTAACATCAATTACATATATTGGTAACAATGGAATTGTTACTAAACACAGAAAAGTGTGTACTAGTAGCAATAGCACTTACAGAGTGAAGACATTCAGAAACAGTTCCATGTATTTAGTAATGAAATGCTGAAATGGAAAGAAACCAGCACACATTGAGATAAGTACAAGACTCTGGGTTTTACACCTGTTTCGCTGCAGCTTCTTCAAAAACTTGCTACTGTTGCACCACAAATAAGCATGTGCCATGGGAGAAAAAGTGAGGCCATTCTTAAATTGTTCCTCTGCCCCAAACATCTCTAATTGTCTTCCAAGATGGATTGACTCAAATTCCAGGCAAGTTTTTGGAAAGCTTCAGAGGAGGTGAGTTTGTTTTTCAACCATTCTTTAGTCTATGAAAAAAATGTGCAAAATTTTGGAAATTGTTTCTGCAACTTTCATGTTCAATAACTGTTTTGCGCAATTTTCCCATTCGCACATAATGAGCGGTGATGACCAATCAAAGAGATTGCCATCACACATCAGTATAATATATCATGCTCCTTCCTTGTTCCTTCTCCACTTCCAGGATCAGAAATGAAAATCCATATTTGATCATTGGCTACGTGATCAAAAGAGAAAATAGTTTAGGAAACTTAATCTTTTATCTCTGATTTTTCTACTGGAAATAAAGGGAAAAGCTTTTGGAGAAAAGAGGGGGGAATGGTTTCTTCTCCAATTTTAGAGCTCCCCCCTTCTCTTTCTGGGCCTTCACATCTTTAGGTTGCTTACACACCAGGTCTCTTTAGCAATGCTGAGCTATTTCTGTCAGTTAGAACAAGGATGGTATCTTTAGTACCATACTTAAAGCTAAGTTAAAATCATAGATCCAAAGAATCCAAGTCAAACAATCCAAAATTGCTTGCAATCATATGGAGGTATAGATTCCAAATCCCTGGACTTTCAATGCCTAGTTAGCAGATGATGTATGAGCTGGCTGCAGCCCTGATATAGTCCAAGTAATAAAAAACCAAGCTTTAGGGGGGGATCTACACATCGTCGTGAAAGCGCTTGTGTGCGTCTGCAGTGCGCCCCGAAACTCATCGTGTAGATCCTGCCCTATCCTGGCCAGAAGAGGCGGAGGAGGAGGCGGTGGCGGCAGCCCCACATCGCCCCTCGCGAAAAGTTTCCGGGCTTGGCGGCTTCGCTGGGGAATCCGGCCGTGTCCTTGCCGCTGCCGCTGCCGCCCACCTCCCCACTGGCCTCCTGCTGCCGGCGAAAGAACCACCCGGGTTGGAGAGCTCGGCGGAAGAAGGCAGGGCAGCAGCTTCTTCCGCCGAGCTCTCCGACCCAGGTGGCTCTTTCGCCGGTAGCAGGAGGCCGGCGGGTAGGTGGGCGGCGGAAAGGATGCGGCTGGATTCCCCAGCGAAGCCGCCGAGCCTGGAAACTTTTCACCCCGTCCTTGCGAGGGGCGATGCGGGGCCACCGCCGCCTCCTCCTCCTCCTCTTCTTCTGGCCAGGATAGGGCAGGATCTACACGATGAGTTTCAGGGCGCACTGCAGGCGCATGCAAGCGCCTTCACGATGATGTGTAGATCCCCCCCCAGGTAGGAAGGTCCTTGGACTGAACCTGGATTTTCTGCACCAAGACGGCAGTCATCTTGTTAATGGGAAATGATGCACTGTGTATTTTTTTGTTCCTGAGTGCTTTCATTTAGCTCACCCTCATATCTAGAGGAAGTTGTCAATATGGGTGAAGAGTTATGTCTTTATCCAGTTCAGCTATGTGCTGCGAATCAAACCATGTGGACATGGCAGCAGAGGGTTGTTTTTCCAGCTGGGGAACCATTGGAACCTGGGGCAGGCCTGGCTGCTGAAGAAATGGATGTATTTTCATGTATGGTCCTTAAGCCAGAGAAGTGCCACCACTCCGGGGAGCTCTGGCCGGTCTGCGTGATGTTCTCATTTGCTTTCGTGATTCAGTGTTCAAGCAGCTGGCTTGTGCGAGTGCCCACTGGCACAGGTAGAAGCTACGGTTGGTAGTGCCACACGGAAGAGGCAGCTCGGCTGACTGCACCACCTTGTAAGAAGAGCATGCAACACTGCCTTTCTGAAAAGCTGTGTTGGCTGCTGGGATAATAAGTTTAAAAAGTGATAAGACAGTACAGGGATGAGATGACCCCTTCACTGGCAATTCTTGCCCCATGTCTCAACTCAGTCTTTTTTCCATCTGGGTTGGTGCCGTTTCAGACTCGCCTTAGTGCACATCAAAACACAGGGAGCTGTGCTTCACTTCATTCGGTATGGCTGAGAGGAGCAGGGACAGTGTGAGGTTGGCATGTATCACACTGGTTAAGCAGGAACCATTTATCACACGGCCAGAGGTCCCCCTTTGGAGTCACAGCAAGACATATCCTTATATGGGAAAGATGCATTCTTCTTTCTCCCTAGCCCTTTGAGACCACTGGAAACTGAATGCATCTAACAAGGAGGAGAGCTATCTGTATGTTTTTCAAGAACTATACATCTGTTCTGCGTGAGCCTCATGCTAAAACCAGATCACTTTATCCAGGTATTCCAAATTTTGTGCCAGGAAAACCTCTATAAATTATTTCAATTGGACAAATTTGTGCACTTCCTCTATTTTGCATATTTTATTATGCATTCATTACTATTTTGTATAATTTATTTAGGCTTTGCTAGTTAGTCATGCTAGCAGTGAGCTATACAGGGCACTGACCCCTTCTTCAAACTACTGGAACTCATATTTAGCCACTTCTTGGGATTCTAAGAGTTCAACAGACATTGCCCACACACTTTAGCTTAGCATGCTTTTGCCATCATGAGGGCTAGAAACGTGGCTTATAAATTAAAACTGAGATCTCCAGAGACTGTATTCTATAACAATGTCAGTTTGTGCCTTTTCTGTGCCCTTGTGGAATCACAGATTGCACATGGCATCCCCTTCATATGCGTTTTCCTCAATGCATTCACTATAGGCCACGGTCTAGCCTTGGCACATGTCAAGATTTGACCTGGCCAGTTTAGGCTGTTGCTGTTTTCCCAGCAGCCCTGCCTCTGGGCCAGAAATCACTGTCAAGGTTGAGCTTGCAAATCTGAAAGTGTTAGAGAAATGGTGCTGGGTTAGGGCTAAACTAGCATAGCAGTTCTCTATTACACGCAGAGAAGTGTATATATATTTCTTTGACAGTAGAAACATTTCTCTATGACTTGTTGCACTGGAGGGGCTCGTGCATAACAGACCTCCTGCATTAGTAGAAACCTGTCACAGCCTGTTATAACTCTCCCTGCCGGCCACCTATATGCTGCACTTGTATCCTCTTTTCATTCAGTCGGCTTCTTAAAACTCCTAAAGGGGGTTGTAAATTGAGATTGCTGGATTTTTGAAAATGTTGATTTTTCTCATTTTGAATGGAACTATACTTTGTTTTTGTTTGTTTTTAAAAAAGCACTGTGCTGAACATGGCAGCCCCATGTCAAGTCCCCCACCCCACCTCCATAGGTTAGGGTAGGCATTTCTCCAGCCTTGCTCCAAGATCATTTGCTGCTGTGTATTCACATCAAGACCCAGAGTAAATTAGAGTGATCAAGTGCCCTCTTCTGCAGAGGGCAATCTTCTATTTGAACAGGTGCCAGAGAATTGTCCCCTATTTTGAAAGCATCCTATATTTGAAGGACTGTTCAGTCAAAGTCCAGTTTAAAGACAAAGAACCGACAGAACAAAAAGATGGGACTTGAAGTTGTCCATCAATAGCATCTGGACAACAAGGCACATAGGTCAGCTGGTGGCCACTAATCTTCCACAGTAGTCACGCTATGGTGAGATGTACAGTATTCCCATTTAAATTATAATAATTTCTAAATTTGTATCTTTAAATATAAATTAGCATATGTGAATTCAATGCAAATCAGCACCTATTTTTGTCCTCTCTTTTGATGATGGATTTGCTCTTCTTTGGAGATTCTTAAGTAGCTACCCTTTACAGAGGGAAAGAAGGGAACATGCCACACGGTTGCCATTTCTAGTGTAGCCTTATGTGCTTCTTATAACATGGCCTTCTGCCTTGAGCTATAGAAGGATCACAAACACAGGAGGCCATAAATGCACATAGCTAAGGCACCATCTCAGAGCAATGTATGTGGATGTGGACAGGTAGTCATGAGCAGGATTGAGTAGCCTTCTGAAGGCATCCAAATCACTATGCATTTTAACATTGATCAACAATGAATTCAGGGTTTCCTGTATAAGTAAACACCCACCACAGTTAACAATCATGAACTGCTGGATTTTAAAATATAATGAAACATTTGCCTCCTGCAATCTGTTGTTGAGAGCATCTGATTCAACAGGATCAAACTCCAAAATGCAAAAGTTGTTCTTTGCTCCCTGCTAATGATCCTGTCCTGGAAGAGTCTGAGGATCCACTGAGTTATTGTGCATCCAGCCTGAAAATGCTGCTGCATCCAGGCAACCTAATGCAGGAGAAGGCTCTGAGCTATCAGCCAAGTAGAAAGTGAAAATTTCTAAAAGGGCAGTGAAACTTCTGACAAGGCCATTTGCACCTTGTTCACAAAGCTGCTTCCATGCTCACATGCCAGCAGAGGTGTAAATGAATTCCTTCTGGACTGTCCATCACATGGAGACCCATCTGATGCACATCATCACTACCTAAAATATTTCATACATTCAGACACCAGAAGAAGCTGTTTGTTGTTTTGCCAGCCAGGAATCTGAACATTTTTCTGAAGACCTGTGACCTGTAACTGATCGATGCATGTTTGACCTCCCATTTGGGATGTAGCCCATGGAAAATCTGTATAAGCCAGGAAAAAACATGCTTAATTTTGACTCTAAAAAAAAACAGTTGTCTAAATGACTTAAATGAACGTATGGTATCAGTTATATATTATTTTGAATGAGGCACCCCATTTTAACACCATGTCTTTTATTCTTGAACATCGCCACTGTAGGCTATCAGGCAAAAATGGATGTGAATTACTTGGTAAATAGTTTAGGACCAGGATACGAAAAGGATCATCTCCTTCTGTATGTTCCTGCCCATCCATTGATATCAGCAGGACAGGCCTTTCTGAGTGTCCCACCACTATTTGGATGGTGGGCACAAGAGAAAGGGCCTTTTCTGCCATGGCACCAAGGTTCTGCCATGGAAGATTCACCTAGCCCCATCATTATTAGTTTAGTTCCACCTAAAGATTATGTTGATATTTTAGATGGTTGTAGAAAAAAAAACAAGATTATGGCAACCAGCTTGATTGGTAACTGGCAAATAGAGGGAGAAAACGTGGAGGCAGTGACAGACTTTGTATGCAAAGATTACTGCAGACGCTGACTGCAGCCAGGAAATCAGAAGACGTTTACTTCTTGGGAGGAGAGCAATGACAAATCTTGATAAAATAGTTAAGAGCAGAGACACCACACTGACAACAAAGGTCCGCATAGTTAAAGCAATGGTATTCCCCGTAGTAACCTATGGCTGCGAGAGCTGGACCATAAGGAAAGCTGAGCGAAGGAAGATAGATGCTTTTGAACTGTGGTGTTGGAGGAAAATTCTGAGAGTGCCTTGGACTGCAAGAAGATCAAACCAGTCCATACTCCAGGAAATAAAGCCAGACTGCTCACTTGAGGGAATGGTATTAAAGGCAAAACTGAAGTACTTTGGCCACATAATGAGAAGACAGGATACCCTGGAGAAGAGGTTGATGCTAGGGAAAGTGGAAGGCAAAAGGAAGAGGGGCCGACCAAGGGCAAGATGGATGGATGATATTCTGGAGGTGACAGACTTGACCTTGGGGGAGCTAGGGGTGGCGACAGCCGACAGAAAGCTCTGGCGTGGGCTGGTCCATGAAGTCACGAAGAGTCGGAAGCGACTGAACGAATAAACAACAAAGAAGGCAATTAGACAAATTTATGGAGAATAAAGCTATCAATGGCTACAAAGTATTATGGCTATATGCTACCTCCAGGATCAGAGGCAGCATTTATCTGAATACCAGTATGCTTGGGGAAAACAGTGGAAAAGGGGATCTGAATAGCTATTGCGAGGAAGCAATTTTGGATGGCTTTAAAGGGGGTTAGACAGATTGGTGGAGGACAAGGCTTTCAATGGCTGCTAGTCTTGATGGCTCTATGCTTCTTCCAGTAAGAGAGGCAGTAAACCTATGTACACTGGTTCCTGGGGAACATGCTATTGTATTCATTCCCTGCTCATGGGTTTCCCACAGGCTGTTTGGCCACAGTGTGAACAGAATGCTGGAATAGTTGGACTCGGTCTGATCCAGCATGGCTCCTCCTATGTTCTTAGGACAAGAATGCAGAGAAACAGTTCCCCTTCTGGAATCTGCTGTCTGAAGTGGCTGATTCACCGTTCTTCATATGGTAAAGCCAGATGGGAACTAGCATAAAAGACAGTAGGGGGAAAGCATGAGAGGAAAAGGCAGAAAGAAGGATTGGATCTCAGCATTCTTGAAGGCACACAGGGGATGTGTTATATTCAGGCAGAGTGAATTAATCGTGTACTGTTCTCTTAAATATAGCCCAGTCTCCCCCCTTCCCTTACATCCCTTAGAATAGGAGATATCATGGGTAGGTTTGTGTTAGGAGCCCTGTATATAACTGCCAAGACAGCTTTGGCTATTGGACAGTATAGAAATATAATAAATAAATAAATAAATAATCTTGCAATAATGTAATAAATGAGTAAATCGGTTAATTTACCAAAATAAGAGAAAAAATCAGTGGGATGGTTTTCACACACCTCAATGCAAGGAATAATGTGCCTGTATGGGATACAACTGGATTAGATGGAACAAAATGATGGAACCAGTAGCCAAGTTTCAAAAGACACAGGGAAAACTGTCCCTTCGTGTGCTGGGCATTTGGACGTTGAGTCCCGGAGTGGTCATCCCTCTCCCAACTCTTCCAAATTGTTCCAGTAATTGCCTGAAGCCAGCATGCTTCTCTTTGTACAAAATTACTCTCTTTATGGATCCCAGGCAAGCAATATCCTCTTAAGCTCCACCGTGTGCCTCTATCTGCCGTAGGTTTCACATTCTCTCCAAACTCTGCTTGGTATGGGAGGAAGCGCTGGCATTCTCTCTAGAGACAGGCACTGTAATCCAGTGTGACTACACTGGCCCACCAGTTTTACATGCACAAACACAAGAACAGGCCTCTCCCGCTAAATAATTAAGTTCCTTAAATTGCTCGCATTTTCCCTCCGGTTTCTTTCCACATTTGTCATTATTCCATTAACTGCCAGTTTGCTTTTCCTTCTTTTATTTATGAGCTTGACTGTTGCTTTGCAATGGCGGGGACTGAAGTGGAGCATTCAGCACAATCCCGGAGCAATTACTACTCAGTTTAGGAAGCACCCCGTCTTGCTTTGCAGAAACTCAGGCCACAGCTAGACCTAAGGTTTATCCTGGGATCATCCAGGGTTCGCCCCTGCCTGAGCACTGGACCCCCTGTGTGTCACCTAGATGAACAGGTTTGACCCCAGGACAATCCTGGGATAAACCTTAGGTCTAGCTATGGCCTCAGTCTACTAGGAATAGAGGTGCCAATCAGATGATATTCTGCTTCTCCAATGTCCATCACCAATGGTGTCATCAGAACTTTGGGATAGAAATCCAGGGCTCCAGTTGTAGAATGAGCAGCAGGACTGGCTTACCACATTTTGAAGTAAGTGAAATAATGCGCGTTGTCATCTCAGGAGCCCACCTCCCAAATAAGACAATGAAGTCCAGAGTCTAAAATTACCTAGCTGAATCACTGCCCTTCACCCACTAACTTCTGCACAGGTACAGTATCCTCTTCCTGGGGGCTTAGGAACATAGAAGCATAGAAAACTGCCTTATACTGAGACAGACCCTTGGTCCATCCAGCCCAGTATTGTCAACACTGACTGGCAGCAATGGCTCTCTAGGGTTTGAGGCAGGAGTCTTTCCTTGCTCTACCTGGAAAAGCCAGGGATTGAACGTGGAACCTCCTGCATGCAAAGCATGTGCTCGATCACGCTGATCTATGGCTTCCATATACTCACTCTGAACCTGCAAGTTCTTGGCATTTTCAACATGTTCAAAGTTTCCTTTGAACACACCAACAAGAAAAGCTATTACCACTCTAGTACTCCCCAAAGAAGGAAATACCCCTTATCCCCAGAACAGCCAAAACATACTCAGACTGCAGTTACATGATATATTTTTCTTCATATTGTCCTCCAAAAGCTCTTCTGCTACTCTCAGTTGTACCCATTTCCACCATGTTCTTTCACAGGTTCTGCCTCAATGAGCTAGTGTGGTGTAATAATTAGAGTGTTGGACTGGGATTTGGGAGATCTGGGTTCTAATCCTCACTTGGCCATGAAGTTCAAGTCATTAAGTCCCACAGAGTTGTTGTGGGGCTAAAATGGAGAGGAGGAGGACCACCATTGGGATCCTTGCAAGAGGGGAAAAGGATATAAAGGTAATGATAAAAAAATACCCTTTCCTTTCAGTTCCAGTATTTCCCAAGCTGCCTCCTTTCTGCCATACCTAACTGTGGAACCTGAGGTTCCATTCATTCCATAGATATATTGTAAAGTAGCTCAGCGGTTGGACAATGCAGGGATGGGGACTTGTGGAGGTTCCCCACCTGTTGCATGTTTCTACTGCCTTTTTCTATGTTCAGTGATGGGAGAAAGAGGGTGTTCAAAGGCATTTAAATAACCTGTTCTTAAATAGAATTCAGCTGTGCTTTGCAGGCAACAAAGATCATAGAATCATAGAATAGCAGAGTTGGAAGGGGCCTACAAGGCCTTCGAGTCCAACCCCCTGCTCAATGCAGGAATCCACCCTAAAGCATCCCTGGCAGATGCTTGTCCAGCTGCCTCTTGAAGGCCTCTAGTGTGGGAGAGCCCACAACCTCCTTAGGTAACTGATTCCATTGTCGTACTGCTCTAACAGTCAGGAAGTTGCGCCGGAGTTTATTCCTAAGTAGACATGCACAGAATTGAGCTGTGGCCTGTATGCTTGGTGGTAAAATGTTCAAATTGGTATGTATGACTTTGCTTTGCCCCTTCTTTTCTGTACCCTTAGCCCCGGACACTGCTGTACTGCAGCCTTGAAGACCAGGGATATCTGAGAATTTTGCAAAAGATTCAAATGAGTCCAGATTTCAATTAATCCATCCTGCAGATTCCACAGCATGCTGGATTTTTCCGAGTGATGCAAATTCCATGGATTTGCAAACCGTTGTTTGGTTTGATTTTACTTGTTGAGGAGATTTGCATGAATTTGCACTTGTGCTAATGCGCATAAGTGCTAATGTACACTTGTGCAAGTGAAACAAAATTCTCAAATATCCCTTAAAACAGAAAAAGAAAAAGATCCATCAATGAATGGAATGAAAGATGCCTGGCAATCCACAAAGCACAGATGGAATTGTGTTTAACTAGGGTGACCATATGGAAAGGAGAACAAGGCTCCTGTATCTTTAACAGTTGTCTAGAAAAGGGATTTTCAGCAGATGTCATATGCATGCAGCATGCAACACCTGGTGAAATCCCCTCTTCATCACCACAGTTAAAGCTGCAGGAGCCCTGCCCTCTTTTGTATCTGGTCATTTTGTATACTGGTCACTCTAGTATAGCTCCTGCACCTTTAACTATGGTGATGAATAGGGGGTTTCACCAGGTTCTCCATATATACAAATGACACCTGCTGAAATTCACTTTTCTATGCAAGTGTTAAAGATACGGGAGCCCTGTCCTCCTTTTCATACGGTCACCCTATAAAGTTTAACAACATCCACATCTCCCTGTAGGAGACCCTTCCCAAATTGGAATTTGACCCTCAAGCCAAAAAGAGGTTGCCACCTCTGCTCTCAATTATTAAACATGCACTGTTGTAAATTGTAAACCAATTTTTAGTTTTAGTTCTGAAGTGCAACCTCTTACAGAGCTTGTTAAATATGTTGTTGTTTAATTGTTCCCACTCTCCCCACCAACCACAACATTAACACATGGTGCATGTGTGTTTGTGTGTGTGTTTGTAGGCTCCACACCTGACAAATGTATATTCTTTAGAATGTCTGTAGAGATCCTCCCTCCCCAATTTTGGGGAGTAGTGGTGGAATCTGCCATTACAATGCCACCCTTCAAGCCATTCTACCCACACTGAATGTGATGACTTCAGCATAGGCACATCCATCTCAAAACACACAAAACCACTTTTACCAAGTATTCAGCAAAGTTTACAAAAGTAGGGAGATGTTGGCATGGCTGAGTTTTGAACTGGCTGTGTTTGGAAGTAATTACGCCAGCTGCAATGTGGATCTATCCCCATGCCTACATCCTGGGCATCGCAGTTCTTATTATGTGGATAAAACTCCAGATTTCTGCCCTTCAAATATGGCCCTCTCCTCCAGAGCACATTCTACAGCTGTTTTTTTTGGGGGGGGGGGGAATGGGGGAGGGATCTGCTTGTCCTAAGCTGGTTGGATGTCTTGGACTACAACTCCCAGCATTCCTGACCATTGGCCATAGCAGCTGGAGCTGATGGGAGTTGAAGTCCAAAACTTCTGTAGGGCACTAGGTTGGGGAAGCTCTCCAAGGATAAATAAAGGAGCCACCAGGGGGGTTAGGCCCCAATAGAAGGGGGCATGGACAGAATGATGTATTGAAAAGTTGTCCAAATTTGTCTTTGTTTCTCCCCCAAATATCACACTCATCCTAGGCCAGCAAGAGGCAGCATCCATCACAATAAATAACGATCCCTGCTCTTGTGGCACTTCGGTGCCTCCCCTTTCCCATTGGCTTTGGCCTGCTTGCCCACGGCAAGTTTTGTTCCATTCCTGCAGCAATGCCAAAAGCAAATGGTGCCAGGAGATTGTACACCATGCCTGGTCGTAAGTGATTCTTGTTCTGACAAGACAAGCTACAAAGGAAAGCAAATAAGCCAATTATAGAGAAACATCAGATGAGCCCAGCCCTATATTTCTCCGAGACGCAGCCACTATGCGCCTCAAAAACTGAGGGGGAGGTCGGTGGAGGGGGGGGGGTGCAGACAGCCTAGGAAGGTACACCATGTAATAATTACACATTCCTTTGTGACAGCTATTGTCAAAAGATTAAAGGACTCAAACTAAGTTACTCCACGCCTCTCCCTCCCACAGCACAAATGCACCAAGCTGAACAAAAGCGATTAGTGCGCCAAGGAAATAGGAAACGCATCTTCCCAGCTTTGTTTGGTGGATGCCAGCTCTCTTTGCACAGCCTGTGTTGGGGCTGCTGCCTTTCCCCCCTTCTTTGCCTTCACTGCTTTGATTGATTTGCTCCCTCTAAATGGAAGAAAAACAAATAAATAGAAATAACAAGGGTGTGTGTGATGGGGATGACAGTTTCTACAGTTTCTTGTGTTTCTGTACCTCCCTGGTCAGCCTCCCTCTCTACCATCGCATGGAATAATGGAATGAAGTGAGGTTTTGGAAGTCTTTAGACTTTTTCAGATCTTCCATCTGTGTGCACTGAACAAGGATGGTTCAACCATTCTCCCGAAACTTGCTTGAAAATGAACTCGCCTATCTTGAAAATCAGCAAGTGGAATTTGGTCTGAGTCCTGTTGCCTAGAAAAAGATTTACCTGTCCAGAATCACAAATTGGGCCATGGTGAGCTCTGGTCCCTCATGGATGTCCATCTATTCATCCTGCAGCTATCTGTGTTTGCATGGTTGTTCTGATTTTGCACATGTGTATTATGCGTAATAAATTTGGCTTGGCCCGAAGTGGCAGTTCTCACCTGCATGCACCTGGAAATGTGTTCTGAGAGTATGGCAGAGGACAAGATAAAAAGAAAAGAAAAGAAAAGTTGTTCATCCACACCACCACCACACTGCTGGTTTCTCTGCCCTTCAGAGGAGCGCCAGGATCTCTTCTCGATCCCCCCAGAGTGCAGGACACAGAATAACAGGCTCAAGTTAAAGGAAGCCAGATTCTAGCTGGACATCAGAAAAAACTTCCTAACTGTTAGAGCAGTACGGCAATGGAATCAGTTACCTAGGGAGGTTGTGGGCTCTCCCACACTAGAGGCCTTCAAGATGCAGCTGGACAAGCATCTGTCAGGGATGCTTTAGGGTGGATTCCTGCATTGAGCAGGGGATTGGACTCGATGTCCTTGTAGGTCTCTTCCAATTCTGCTATTCTGTGATTCTGCTACTGCTTACTGCTGCTACCACAGCCATGAGCATCATCAGATGAGCGTTTTATCACACACTCATTACTGGCCACTCATGGTTTTTCATGCGTCCCTTTGATGATGACATCTTCTTCCTGTGTGTCTCCCGCCCCTTCTGCGCAGCAAATCTACTTGGAAAATCTGACCTTTTTGGCTGTAGCGAAAAGTGTCACCTGTGTGCAGGAGAAGCAGTGGAATAAAAATGCTCATTGAATGGGCCATGTTGTAATTGTAAAGAAATGAAGTCAAAGGGGGGGGGGAAGTGACATAGGGAAACACAATCCTCCCCCTGTTTGATGATGCTCCATATGTGGCACCATCTCTCTGTTTGTATACAAATATGAAACCAGGACACGATGTGTTGCTCCATGGCACATAATGTAGGCAGGTTTCCATGATGAAATTTTTACAAAATTCCCAAAGGTTAGAAAAGTGATCCACAAATCTACTGAATCTATCTTACAGGGAAAAAGCTGTCCCGCTGTGGAATTTGCAGATTGGATTCATAAAAATCTGAAGCCATTTAGTGCTGTTGCAGGTTTCTCTGACATCCCTACTCAGAAATAAGTTACACTGGGTTCAATGGGGGCTACTCCCATGAAAGTGGCTATATGATTGTAGACGAAGTAATATAAACGGGGGGGGGGGGGAAACAGCAATGAGAACCATCTAAAACTCTTTAAAAGCGCACCATTAGAGATTAAAAACAGGCCAACATGTTGGAAAAAAGCTGTCCAAAATAGAAATGTCTTAATCTGACAGTGAAAAGGGGTGATAGAAAGAAATTATGAAGCTGCAGTGGGTAAATCCCCCACCCATTCTGGAGGGCCAAAAATCTTCCATTTCAAATCAGCTATTTGCTTGGATTTGTGTGTGTGCGCTAGTACACACAATTCCCAAGTGTGAATTGGCATCTTGTTACTAAGGCTGACATCTGCTAGATTCTTTCTCCCCTTTCATACTGTTGTAGATGTACTCTTAAGAGGTGTGAAATGGGTTAAAATTTCAGAGGTGATCAATGTCAGCTCTCTGCAAGCCATGCCTAGGCTCACAAGCCAAGTTCAATGCATTCACAATAGAAGCCGGTAATTTCCAGTGGCCTGCCCATCTCTGACTAGAAGTTTAATCTCTCCTTTCGATTGGCCCTGGATTCACAATAAGCCCTTTCTGGCCAACCCATAGAAACAGGCAGCTTCCATCAGCTGCTACTGAAAAAATTCCATTCCAACTCCCAGAAGAGTGAAGAACGTTGGTGGCAGGGGACGGGGGGGGGGGGGAGGGGGGAGGAGAAGACACAGGGAGGAAAGGAGAGGAAAAATTCTCCTCATACTGTGTTTGCAGGCAAGGAAAACTCATTTTCCTAGCTACTCAATATTGCTGCTTGACTGCAGTGTGAACACAGTTTTTGAGGAACTAATGCACCACGGGGAGTATTGTCTGCGTAGTTAACAAGAAACCAGTATCAGTTACGCTCCAGAGAGGCTCAGAGATCTCAGCACAACTACAATTCCCAGAATTCATTGGAAGGGGAAGCTATGGACATTTTATCTGGTTTTTAAACGAATTAAACATTGTAATATTGAAAAGTCCACTGTGTAGACATGGAAGGTCTGATACGCATCACCGTGGCCTCCAATCAGCACTGACTGGGAGAAAACCCTGTCCATTGATAGGGTCACAGTAGAAAACAATGTTGCTGCTGGAATATCTTCACAGAGGTTCAGGCCTCTAACTTTTGCATCTTTCATCATGCTGCTCACAGAATAAAACACAAGGGAGGAATTAAGGAGAAAAAATTGGACGTTAGCCGAAGCCTTCCCAGTTAATGTGGAGTATATCCATTACCATAATAACTAGCCACTTAATAACTGGCTTCCTCGCTAATTCTAATTGAAACATATAATGATATTTCTGAGCTCGAGTGGCAGCCTCCCGTCAACACCAGCATCTCCCTGGGAGTTGCTTACGCTGTGAAAGCCAATGGTCTCCTTGAGAATTCGGGACAGAATATACAGAGCCAAACAGACAGCAGTTCTTGTATGCCTGCCAGAAACCACAGCTGACGATAAAAGCCATTAAAGGTCAGCAGGGAATAGAAAACTATTTATGTTAAATGTCACAGATTATACCGCAGAAATGGCCTGGGGAATCGGAAATCACACTTTAAGAGGCTTCGCAGGCACATGTCAACTTTAAGCAACAAATTCCAGGATGTGTCTTGCAAAGATACAGGGTATGTCTAGACCGTGCCTTATCCCAGGGATCACCCCTGTGCATCCACATGATGCACAGGGGATCCCAGTGGCAGGGAGGGAAGATCTCTCCATTTCCCCGGGATAACCAGGATGGCTTTTAGCCTGGTTTTTCCCATGGTCTCGGGATCGTCCTTGCTGGTTGCTGTCTGGAAGCGGGCTGTGGCAATCTCACAGATTCATGGTAATAGGTAGCTGGGGACGAGGGCGGGAAATGTAATACTTTGGTGAAGGAACACTGACACATTTGTGACCTTAAAAAATGGTTTTCCATCAGAAGAACGTTTCTAATTCCTAACTGAAATTTTGGTCCATATGAAAAAACTGAATTGGCAGGACAATTGGCAATATTTGCTCTGGAGACAGGAGCACAAAGTGAGATGGCCCTACACCACTATGGTGATGCTGACAAATTTTGTAATTAGTTGGCTTGTTGGTAGAAAGTCATGTGTTTGTAACGCTCTCCCTTGTTGTGAACTCGGATCGTTCTGTTTTGAATTCTTTATTAATTTTGGAATAGATTGACAGCTTCGGAGCACATTCAGTTTGCATCTAAACTGTGGTGTTTCTGCACATGTGCTTAGTTGGCTGATTTAACAGTTGTTGTTTTTCAGGAGGAAATGTGATGGTGTCACTTTAGGGGATGGTTGGCATTTGAACTCTTTCCACACACCAATCATGATTGGAGTAATAGCCACATAGGTTGTATACACCTCCACATAGCAATCCATCTCCCTCTCCTCCATATACCGACCGGTGACAGCAAGTAAACATAACGTACAAAGTCATGTGGAACTGATGTACCCCATCCCAATTAGGATGGGGTACATCACATGTTGACTCATGACATCACGATGCATTATATGACTCCACACTATAGGTCCCAAGGTGTGGTGTGATATTGCACCTGCACAAAAACTTGTATACACAGAATGGCAACTCAAATTAAAGGAGAATAGTCATCCCAAGATTACACAAATGAATAAGTTACTTTCTGAGGAAATAACAGATTCATTGGGGGTAAGTTTGTCCATCACTAGTTAAAATAGGCAATACTCATCAATGTGTTTCTAACTCTTTGGAGCTCAGCCCTTGGGTTGGCCATCTCCTCCCCCGCTCTGCCCCTCAATGTAAAACTAAGGCAGCTTTCAAAGAAGCTGAGAAAATGACAACTTAAAAATGGACCCATGTTTTTCATAGAGAATGTAATTAGCCTGTGTAATGCACTACAATGGGATATGTTTGAGGGCAATCATTGTAATGAGATTTAGATGAAGGATCTCGCATTTCTTTGGCTGTGACAAGAAGATTCCAAGCTGAATAAATTAATGCTGTTACCTTGTAAAGGAAGAATGTACTGTACCAGCTCTTGCTTGTACATAATTGGGCTAGTAGTTATTAGATCACCTTCTGTGGGGTGGGGGAATATATTATCTTTTCTTTTGGTGTCCCTTCTTTCAACATAATATATGCAATTATTATTAATACTTGCATTTGCATCCCACCACCCTACTTTTGAGGAGCTCAGGGAAGTGTGAATGAGCTGTCCCAATTTCCCCCTTTCAACAGCCTTTTGAGCCAAACCTCCCCAACCAGGTGCCCTCCAGATGTGATGGACTACAACTCCCAATGTGTTGCAGTCCAAGACATCTGGAACCCACCAAATTAGGAAAGGCTGGTTTAGGGTTCCGTCTGAACATGGTCACAGCGTGTACATTAAGCTCATGCAAACAGGGTTGACCTCCCCAAAAATTCAGGTGAGAGATTGCATGACTCATTGCTTTCCTATCATAAGCCCCTGCCCCCCCCCAAATAGATGACATGCCAGTTGTAGTCTCCAGCATGCTTGTTCTCTATGTATGTTGAGTTTATTTATTTAGTATTACATTTTTATACCGCCCAATAGCCAAAGCTCTCTGGGCGGTTCACATCTGGAGCATTTGGTCTTCCCTGTTGGATTCTGTCGGGTTCTGTCTTGGTTGGATGGGGTTTCTCTGTGCCTATGGGAGAAGTATGTGTTTGCCTCTCGTCCATACTGATGGGCACATCAGAGGCATCTATCTCTTACTCGCATGGGATGCACAGAGCGAAAGAAGAGAGAGGAGGGGGAGGAATGAAGTGGGTGCTATAAAGCCAGAAGAAGGGTCTCTTCGTTGTAACAGGGAATCATGTGCAGCCGTAGCTGAGTCAGTTGTAGAGCTGCTGTAAGGCTCCCACTTGTGTAATTTCAATAATTGGCCCATAATTAAGTAATTATTGGAGGAGAAGGTGCCATAGACGTGGGAGGGTGTTTGTGTCTGTGCGTGGAGGAAGGAAGGCTCAGGAGGGGCTGTGAAGTTTATAACCCTAATTTTGTGCTTCCTACAGCTGTCAAAAGAGGAGAGAGAGAGAGAGAGAGAGCAGGGTTGCATGTGCTTGAAAGGAGGGGAGGAATGAGGCTACAGAAAAAGATGCTGACTACTTTATCCCGTTTCCCTATTAGGGATGGATTTTGCCAGTGGGGAAGCAACTTCTCCAACTATGCCTCAGCAGGGCCTAGTTCTGATACAATGCTGATTCACCTTTAGCTCTCCAATATGATCTTGGGCATCAGTCAAGGTGTTCTTTTATTTCTCCCTTTCAGGACCAGACTACATGTTCTGATAATCACATTGGTGGAGCTGAAGATTGTTTCTTTGCCTTACTCCAGTGAAATGGCCCATGGTCAGGACTCAAATCAGGACCATGGTGATTCTTGAGGGTTAAACCTCGCCCCCCACCTATTTGATCCCCAAATTTCCTCACCCACACAGGCTGTATATGTGTAATTTTCAGAAGAAATGGGTTGGGGAGAAGTTTCTGTGTATGTGCCTGGTTAATAAAAGGCAGTGGCTAACATCTGTAGAGACATGTGTAAAAAGAAGTTTAAAAAAGTAATTCCATAATACATTAATCACCCAGATTATGTGAAAAAGAAGTAGTTAATGCATATTAAAAGGTAACTAATCTGCATGGTAATTGTTCATGAAAAAAATAAACAAAGCTGTTTTTCTCCCTATTAAGTGTGGAATGTGGATTCTCTTCTGCATTAATGACTGCAGAGCCATCAGGTGGTATTTATTTCAGAATAAAAGACTTTGTTCTTCTGAATGTCCCTTTCATTTCTAATAGGGACAGGCAATTTCAGTTTTTCTCAGTTTCTCTTTTCCCCAATCTTAAATTCAGCCTGTCTTGAACTTTCAGAATTTCTACAGTCTTAATAAAATGCATTTTGGATGTTATTTTCAACAATATATGCATTTTCATTTTCATTTAAAAAATAATAATTAGAGAACATCATTGCAAACTTTGGGGAAGTGCAAATTTGGAAAGATAACTGAGTTTGGGTCCAAATAGTGTTTGAAAATGCAAAAATTAGTGAAGTTCACATTGAATAAATGAATTGCACAAATTTCTCCCCAATCCATACCTTTCAAGGAGCCTCAAGTGGCACACAGGTTTCGGACATTAGTTTTAGCCAGTGTTGGAAAGGTTGTGTGAAAAGGGATTTGAACTGAACCTCAGTTACTCTTCATGGTCTTGAACCAGAATGTGGAAAGAGCGAAACAGTACAGAAAAACAAAAAGTGGATGCATAGTAGTAGGTAGCTGGAAAAGATCTTTGAGACGACAAATAACAATATTTGTTTACTCTGTACAACCTAGCTGGGAGGGCAAACCTCTATATTTTTCTCTCCCACACCACCTTTTGAGAAGAATGAGAGATATTTGCAATATTCACCTAACTAACAGCATGTTGGAGGTATTTGTTGTGGGGAAGGTTGAGCTCGGTGAGCTTCAATAGCTTGACCCCCCCAGACTCCAAAACCAAGCTTCAATCTGCAACAAGTTGGGCCAGGTGGTGGATTTTCTACTGCCACTGGCACACCCCTTGCTTTCTCCTTTCCATTTTTGGCATCAGCAAGGAGAGCATGAGGGGTGCACACAGCAGTGGCAGGTGGTGGTGGAGGGGAGGGAGGAATTCCTCCCTCCCTGTTGTTACCACACCATGCACACCTCTCTGTCTTAGAACCCAGGTGAACTCAGTGGCAAAGAGCACCTTTTATCAGCTTAGGCTGATATACCAACTGCGCCCTTATCTGGACAGAGATAGCTTAGCTACAGTTATCCATGCTCTGATAACCTCTCGTTTGGATTACTGCAATGCAGTGTGGGGCTGCCTTTGAAAATGGTCTGGAAACTTCAACTGGTACAAAACAGGGCATCACGGTTACTAACAGGGACTGGCCGACGAGATCACATCACGCCAATCCTTTTCCAGCTTCATTGTCTGCCAGTCCAGGTCCGGGCCCGATTCAAAGTGCTGGTATAAACATTTAAAGCCCTAAATGGCTTGGGGCCAGGCTATCTGAAGGAATGCCTCCTCCCGTATGTACCTGCCTGGACCCTAAGGTCATCTTCAGGGGCCCTTCTCTGGGAGCCCCTGCCAAAGGAAGTGAGGCAGGTGGCTACTAGGAGGAGGGCTTTCTCTGCTGTGGCACCCCGGCTCTGGAATGAGCTCCCTAAGGAGGTTCGCTTGGCACCTACATTATATGCTCTTAGACGCCAGGTGAAGACCTTTTTATTCTCCCAGCATTTTAACAGTCTATAAATAAATTTTAACTCGGTGTTTTAAATTTGTAATTTTGCATTGCTGCTGTTTTTATCTGGTTGAGCTTTTATATTGTATTTTATATTATGGTTTTATACTGTTGTTTTATACTTTGAATGTTTTTAATTTTTGTGAACCGTCCAGAGAGCTCCGGCTATTGGGTGGAATAGAAATGTAATTAAGAAAGAAAGAAAGAAGTTCCCAGATTTCAGAAACAAACTTCCAGCTCAGTTCGCAAAGTCAAACTGAGCTAGTGGCATTGTGGGAATCCGTCAGGCTCTAAAAGGGCAGGATTTTCCTGTGATTATTATTTTTATTTTATTTATTTATTTATTTATTTATTTATTTATTTATTTATTGCATTTGTATTCTGCCTCATAGCTGAAGCTCTCTGGGCAGTTCACATTAGATAAAAACACTTTAAAACAATATACTGTCAGGGTTTGGAAAATTTACCCACAGAGGGTTAATAACCCTGAATGCACGTAGCTGGACTTGGTTCATTATCTGGATCCTGGATACAAGTACTACGTGTCAAACATGGACTATTCTAAATGTCAAGGTTAATTGGATAATTGAGTGTTAGGATTGTGCAATTATGCCTTGTGAGATTTGTATATAAGACTGTACATTTGTGTAAAAAAGTGCTGATGGGTGTTGTAGTTGCTGATGTTTGTTGGTGCTGAAAACTTTTGTATTGGAACGTGATATATGCTGGAAAACCTCAGTAAAACTTTTACTGAAGAACTCAAAGCATTTGTGAGTATTTCTTCCCTTGAAAAGACCTCTCTGTGAAAAAGCAAGGAGATTATAAGCTGGACTTCTGTTGCTAAACTCTGCATTTAGTATATATACCCAACATATACAAATATTAAAAACCACAAAAACATGAAATATGCACATACATTTAAAACCACTATAACAATATTATTATTGTGATGGGTATCTCTATGATCTATCTTTCTTTCTTTCTTTCTTTCTTTCTTTCTTTCTTTCTTTCTTCTGCAACCATCTATGCAGAGCCTAGGGACGCACAGTGTTGGTGCACATACATTTCTGAATAAACATTAGGGGTTGGCACTTCATTAATTATGACTTCATTCAGGGTCCACTGATTTCAATGGGAACTAAGTTCAACTAACTTCATCTGGATCCAACCCATGGCCAAATGAGCATTTGTGAGTCATGGGGTGGGGTTTACTTTGGTATTCCTCAGACTCCAGTGCACACTCACTGTATGTGCTGGCAATGAGTGGTCATTTTGCTGACAGGATGCACATTAAAAACTATATATCTCCAAATGACCATTCTAAGGAGTTTCAAGATCCAAGAGATGGACAAGTGGCTTTACTGTTACTAGCAGATACAGAGAGGCAAAAAGTGCAATAGTTTTGTGGGTATTTTAAATGTAGTTTTCAGTTTAGAAGAGCAGTCAATTATTCTTTTTCCCCAGTATCATCTTACTCATATACTTTTGTCCTACCATGAGGAAATTGGACTAACTCTAGGCCCTAGATTCGACAATCAGGATAGGCCCTTGAGACTACAACTCCCATAATTCCTGACCACTGGCTATTCTGGCTGGCACTGTTGGGAGTTGTAGTCCAAAACATCAGCAGGGCACAAGGATGCCTAACATTGGTCTAGGGCAATTTACACACAGGCTGTGATCCTATACATAATTACTTGGAAAGAAATCCTATTGAACACAACAAGACTTACTTCCAAGTAAATAGGCACAGGATTTTGCTGTAAAGGTGATATCTTTGGAATACAAAAGTTACATTGAGCAGAATGTACCCTCTATGTTAAAATGACTCTGTTCCATTTCCTGGCACATGGGTCCATCACACCTTGGAAGAAACGCGGGCTAATGCTGGCTACCGTTGCTTCTCCGTGGACACTCAGTTACTTCCTGTTTTCAAACAGGAAGTAAACAAGGTGCACAAGAGCCATTCAGTCCATTGTTGTGAACACACTGCTTCTCCCACATACAGCAGGAGAGAGCAGCAACTTCGGTTTAAAAAATGTTTCATAGTTTTTCTGGTTTTTCTTGTGGCGCAAAGAGGGGCGGAAGGCGTGTGAGAACATGCAATAAAACTCCTGTCAGATGGAGCTTTAACACTCACACGTGCAGGTTTACAGGTACTTTCAATGTTATGTGTGCAAAATTTCTCAGAAATCTATATTGTTGGTGCTACGGCAGCAGTTGCATTTCTGCGCCTTCAGAAATGGGGAGCAGGAGGAGGTAAGAGATTATCTCTTTGCAATTTGTTTATCCTCTGAGGGATGGAATCAAGGTAGCGGCCCCTGTAAAAAACACACAAAAAAACCCCTAAGTCATTTCCAGCTAACATGTTCCTGCATAAGGCACAGCGATTAAAAGGACATAGTTGAGAGCTTGTGTCAGAGCCAGAATGACTTGGTGCCAATAAAACCTGCACAGAAAAATAGCATGGCTAACTAACGTTTTACATCTCAAGTTGGGGAGACAAGAGGAAATAAAAGCACATGACATCATCGGGTGGCACAGGAATGGAGGCCAAAAGGCTATTTCTGGCAGACACCATGGAAAAACTGTTGCAGATGTTCTGGCTAGGCCTTGGCAGTCATAGCTGCGAGAAAAAGGAAGCACAGAATCAGGATCAAGGTGGAGGATTTCTGCAGAATGTATAAGGCAGGGGTGTTTTACCTCTTTCAGCACAAGGGCTGAATTCGATTTTGGAAAAGCTGTTAGAGGCTGCCTTCCAGTGGTGGGCAGAACTGAAAGTCAGAGGGCTGGGGCCAAAACACCAAAAAAATCCCAACATATTGGAGTTTAAAGCTCTCCCTGCCAGTAATGAAGAGTGTCTGCAGACAGGGAGAAATTGGGTTTCCTTACCGTCGCTTTCCTCCCTGCTTCTGTTCTATGATACTTCCACTTTCTTCACAGAGAGGAAGAAAGAGGAAGTAAACAATGACCACATGGCCCATACAGTGGCTGTTGTTATCACGCTGCTTTTCCTGCACACAGCAGGAAATGGCAGCACATCCTTTTTCAAAACAATCAGATTTAAAGGGGGTCTATTTTGTGATGGAAAGAAGGCAAGAAGGAGCGGGAGACGCATGGGAGGTGGACAACCTCATCAAAGGGACCTAGAAACCTGTAAGTGGGGAGTAATGAGAGTGTGATAAAACACTCCTCTGATGATGCTCTAGGTCTTAGGAGAGGCATTTCAACCTTTTAGAATGCAGAAAAAAACCTGTGCAAAAGCCAGGAATTCACCAAACTATTGGAGAAAGGGAGTGGGACAAAGGGAAGGGAGTGTGGCCATCTGGGGAACCCCTGGAAGACTGAAAGAGGTACAATACCCCTGCCTTATACCTTCTGTAGAAGCCCCCTACCTCGATTCCTCTGATTTCTGGAACCCAAGGCAGGCCAGATTTGGACCCTGGGCCTGAGGTTCTGCATCCCTGGCATCAGGACATGTGGAGAAAAGTCACTTCTGTTTGAGAAAATGGAACCCTCAGTAACCTGCGGCCACCCACCCTTCAAGCAGAGGAGGAGGATGCTTGTGTTTAGGAAGGTTAGTGCATCAAGTTCCTTCCTTCCTCCTGTATCACTTCTGTATCTTAAAATCACAGAAAAGTAGTAGCCAAGGTGATCTGGCAGACACAGCATTGTACATGGAGTTCGTAATTGCTCAGTCATGGTCTGAGTGGGTGATCTTGGGCAACCTCCTACCATCCACGCATAGCTTCCCATCTGTAAAGTAGAAATAATAGGTACCTACTTCACAGCAGCGTTGTGAGGACAAAGAATATGATTGTACCATACATAGAAATAGAAATGATTACGAATGATTATAGAAATGAAAAGACGGCTGGGTAGGAAGCCTGTAATGGCATGAGGATGTTCAGGAGCCAAGCAGAAGATTCAGAAGAAGCAAAACAAGGGGGAAGCTGGCTGGGAGGGGGGGGAATGGAGGGGAGATATGGGCATGGAGGGAAAGGATGAAAGGAATCCTGGTGTGGTTTTTGAAGACAACAAGGGCCAGCCCCAACACTAGGCAGAGTGAAGCAACTGCCTGAGGTGGGGCACGCTGGGGAACGAAGAGCAGGTGTATAAGCACAGAGCTGTGTGTACCATGCAGCTTGCCCTGTGCCCCCTAAGTCAGGCTGCTTCCTCCGGTGCAGTGGAGGATGCTGTCCTGTGACCAGTGTTGAAGTCGGATTCAGCTGTCTGTTCAGTTGCCCTTTTGTATGTGGCGAGGAGCCATTTTGTCCTTTGTCTCAGGCAGCAAAATGTCTTGGGCCAACCCTTTGAAAAACAGAAGACGCGGCAGTCAGGAGGCCATAGTAGAAGAGTGAGAATGAACTTGCTGCTGAGTACATTTAAATACATGTCCCATAATTCAAAACAGAACAAAAATCATGCAGATCATCAAAAGCAATTACTTTCTCCCCCATATCTTTCCTCTCTATTACTTTCTGTCTTATATCCTCTGTGACTATGGTGAATAATTGTTTCCTCTTCTGACATAATTATTTCCTCAAGCCTGTTCTTGCATAACTTGCCTTCTGGGCATCCGGTTTTTGGGCTTGGTAGCCTCAAGAAATTTATTTCCTTAATTATTTGATTTGTATCACACCTTTTTATGAAGAAACAGGGCTCTCAAAGAACCCCTTTTACAGGAATTTGTCTGCCAAGATAGCTTTGAATGTCTGCTGCAGAACTTCTCTGTGTTGCAGAGGATTGTGGGAGGAGGGGGGAGCATTTGAGGGAATACATACCTGGGACACTCGCCAGACCTCTTGGGCTTTACCATTGGCTTTAACAAACTGAGAATAAGGTTTAAAATGCCCCAACGTCTTCCATACAGCAGCATAATACAGGGAAATATTGGTACTGCTGAAGATCTGCATTCTAAGGAAGCTTGGCCCTAGTATCGATTTTTCTCATTAAAGGATGCCCAAGAAGCTTCTCTGGAATACTAGGGCTCATAGAAGTATCATTTAAAAGCATCTATAACCTGTTGTTCTTTCCATAGCTCCCTTCTGAGCCCTTTGCTGATTGACAACATGCTTCACCAAATGTTTTGTTCACACTAAACCCAGTCCCTACCCAGGTTATTCACAGGGTGGTCATGTGTCCTCTTTCACAGAGGATAGTCCTCTGTTTGAAGGGCTGCCAGAGCACTGCCCTCTACTTGAACGATTGTCCACTCTCATTCCAGTGTAAAGATATTGAACTATTACAAATCATGCCCATCCACCGCTAGCACCTCGACAACATACTGAACAAGCAAGAACACCGGAGGTGCCCTGGTCACAGTCTTCCATACTATCGTAAAATGTACTGTATTTCAATTTAAATAATAATAATTTCTAAATATGCATCTGTACATATGAATTTACACCTTCAGATTCATGTTATCTTTTGCCCTCTTTTTGGTGATGCATTTTCCACTTTCTGGCAATTCATATATGTTCACTCTATCCATGCTGCATGTCATGGTAAACTACCAGGACCGCAGTCCAGATACAGAGAGATAGGCTGCAGCTAGATCAGGTAATATCCCAGGGATCACCCCACGATTGTCCCTGTGCATTCACATGATGCACAGGGCATCCTGGGAGCAGGGAGGGATGATCTCTCCATTTCCCAGGGATCTTGCCCTACCCTTCTAGCCCAGTTTTTCTGCTGTCTCAGGCTGATCCCGAGACCATGGAATGTGTGGCCAGGTGACACAGGTTATCCCGGCTCCTCGTGAATAACCGCAAGGAGCTGGGAGCCGTGGGGTGGGGTGGGGTGGGGTGGGGGCAGGGCAAGGTGTTTGTTTTTTTAAAAAAATACTCACAATTTTCACGAGTGCTCATGCGCTCCTTATCGTTTAAAAAATAAATTCAAAATGGCGGCCGTGATGTTGCGCGCCATGTGTAGACTAGGGCGACGATCTCATGATCATAAAATCACGAGATCGTCACTCTCCTACCCCCCCCCCAACTAGCTGAGGCCAGATACTCATCGTCCTGCTTGTCAAAAGAAGCATGCATCCAATTTTATGGCCCTCAGATGAGCATTGCAGTGCAGATGAGGGATGTACATCCACATGTGTATCAGTCTCACCTATGTGTGTAGAAATTTGGTTCTGTGCATGGATTCTCCTTATTGGATCAGAAGGACACATGATTTAACACTTCCTAAAATGTCACTGTCCTTTCATGTATGTCACTGTTTATTCCTTGCTACCTAGATGGGTCATTTGACCTACCAAGTGTGGCATTCAGCATGCTCTAATCCCCCCTCCCCTATACTTGTACCTATAAGTTTGTGGGACACTTCGTGGGACATTGAAACAAAATGGAACAAACCTCCAGAGGCAAGCCCTTAGCAGGAAAGGCATGATTGCTAGGTAAAGGCTGGAGAACCCATTGGTCAAGAGAATGCCTTGTAGTCTAGAGAAGAAAAATACGAGAGCCTCAGATCTTCAAAATAAGCAGTTGGTAACTGGCAGCTTTTGTTGTCCATATCACGATCCATGAAAGGGCCACAGATCAAGTCTGCCAAGCCAGAACATTACTCCTTGTGATCTGGTGCAGAAAAAGAAACACAAAGCCAGTGGGGAGAGAAGGAGGCCGGGGCGGAGGTGAGGGAACAGCCAGGGAAGAATGAAAAGCTAACTGGGGCTGAAGGGAAAAAGAGTTCAATCAGATTTGTAAAGGGCATAATTTACAAAATCCGTCACATATTTTACTAGGCTGGGATTTACGGATTAGCCTGTAATACTTAGGCAGCTTTTTGTAATAAAAACTGAAGCTGTGGCAGCCTTGGGAAAGCGAAGAGAAACGGAAGGAGCAGCCTCTCTATCTCACTTTCATTTTCCCAGCATTCCCCCCCTCCCTGATCTAGGCAGTGCCATTAATCTGGGCTTTATCTGCCTATGGAGAAGGATTGAGCTCTTTATTGGATTTTTGTCAAGAATAAATGATTTAGTTTGGGATATTGTGGAAACGATTTCTGTGGTATTACACCATCTAATAAATGAAACAGCAGGGATCAATTCCTTTCTTCCAGAGTGTTCAACAGGCTGTTTGAAATATGTGCTACAATTATTGCTTATTGAGTTATAGACATACATATATGAACACACGCACACACACATGATTAGAGCAAGCGCATATGAGAACTACCATGTTGGATTACACAAATAGTCCATCTACCAATCAAGCATCCTGACCCAAAATGGGAACTGTAGCAGATGTTTCAGAGAGAAAGTGCATGTTAATTATGGAACAATTCATTATCTGTTGTAAAAACCAAGCTTCTGGTAGCCTCAGAAAATTCTGGGCATTCTGGGCATGAGTTTCAATAACCTATCCACAGCTATGGTTTGCCCCATCAAATGAGGATTTATGAATGTCTTGATTAGAGATACACAGTCTTGTCAAATGCTGTTTTGATTTTTTTTTTGTCATTGGTCTTCCATTTTAGGAGTACTGTAAAGCCTGTAATTGTATGATTGATGATAAAATCACTCACATCTCAGATTTCGTTTTTAAATCATGTTTTTAGCACTTAGCTTATCAGTGTCCCTCACCCTTTGGGTCATTTTCCAACAACAACAACAACAACAACAACAGCAACAACAGAATCCAGATTAGAAAGGGCAATTTCAACAAATCAAAGATTTTGGAGAATGCCTATCCCATTGTTTTGTTCTATTTATTTATTTAAAGTATTGTCATGCCACCCTGCCCACACAAGTGACATTCAAAGTAGCTTGCAGAAAAGTAATAACTATTAAACAATGGCAGATGAACTGAATCAATACTTTCAAGGAGCAGTAAAAGTAAATCAGAGCAGCACCAGAGTCCAGAGACAATAGCAAGCAACAGCCATGAACAAACACAAAAAAATCCATGAACAGCTATATCTAATACAGCATAACCAATAATCAACAACAAAAAGCTTAGGTGTATAGGACATCCTTTGTCTGGAGCCTAAAAGATAATTCCCTTGGAAGGCAGTTTTGCAGTTGGGTGCAACCACCATAAAGTCCCTCTTCCTGGGATTGACTGACCTAATCCGGGCCAGGGCGCATGGAAAGGGTCTCTGATCTACCTCAGCTATTGGGCAAGTTCGTCTTACATCCAGTAGGCTATTCCCTCTTAACTAAGTTTTAAAAACCATGAAGAGCAATTGTTGAGTGATGGACCTCTCCAACTATCCTGTCAACTGAAACTGGTCCAAATAATTGCAATAAAATTGTGCTTTGGAAACATCCTGTCCCTGGACTGTATTTAGCTTGGAGACTAAATTGAAGATGATGTAATGTAAGTGTTTTTGGCTGCAACACACACTTACCTGGGACTGAATCCCATTGAACTCAGTGGAGTTTGTTTCTCGGTAGACATATACAAGATTGCACTGCACATCTACAAAATGCCAAGTGAAGACACAGCAGGCTACCAAGGGATCTGTCCAATGTTCCTCAGGCTCCAAATGAAGGAGATTAATGGAAATTAATATTGAGACAGAAAAGAACTTGGTGGAGAGGACAAAATGTTCCTCCCATTTATATGGTGAGCATTATGAATCACCAACATTGGCATTCCAAGCCAAGGGGTTATGATGCTTGGCATCAACTTCTCCAAGTGCAGTGCTTACATTGTCTTCCCTTTGCAGCCTATGGAATGAAGGTGGTCTAAGTACATGTGTACTTGCTTTGAGTGGTTTATGGATTATGGTGCCAATCAGTAGGGCAATGAGTTAATTACGTGAGTCACTGTGTTGATCTAGGTCATAATTGAACCCAAGAGCTTGGCTCATTACCCATATCTTCAAATCTTCACCATCTTTCCAGAGTTGAGGACCTTTCCTACTACTTACAACACTTTACTAGATATTATTTTATCTCATTCCAGTCTCTCAAGATACATTTAATAAAACAAGCAAACCTACTCAGACACAAATTTACATTTAATCCCAGAAAACTGAAAGGTGGCAAATGATTCTGTTCCAATTGCTTTAAGATTGAAAATGTTGTCATGGTCATTTCAGTCTAAATGTCTCAAATACTCAATTCCCCAGCCCAGAGCTTTAATTGAAGTTGCACATTTACTTTGTGCATCAGAGTGTGCCGTTTTCTGTATGCTAGATGCATCTGATCACATGTCGAATTGCATGTGTGAAAGGGATGATTTCTCATCCATGTCAATGGATGCAACTCCAGCAAAAAAACACCTATGTGACTAACTATATCTATATGATCGTATCTCTTGATGCATTATTGGAAATGAAAAGAATTGATACATGCACCAAAACTTGTGAGGGAGGAACCCTCTTATCTGTAACATGCAGATTTTGGGATGAAAACTAATGTTTGGATTTTCCAGAAGCCTGGGGTACACTCCATGATCTGCTAGTCTTTAAAAGATCAACATTATCACAGTCTCCTTCAAGGCAGTTAAACTTACACCTCACAACACAGTAGAAAAGGGGGAAATTAGTTTCCCTGGCAGATGAGAAAGGCAAAACATTGACCTACCTTACACCAGCTAGTATGAGAAATTCATTTCAGTTCCATTTTTATGAGGATTTACTCAGTTATGTATATAATGTATGTACTAGATGTGTGCACCAACCTCCTGCTTTGGTTTGGACCCTGCTTTGGCATTTTGAAAAACATCCAATTTCTGCTCATACTAATTTGGAATCAGTCCACTTTGATTCAGTACCAAACTTGAGTCATGGTTTGGAAAATCAGAGCTTTGTGCTTCTGTTGTCTATCTTCAGAATTTTAAAACAACAGCAGCAACACTATAACTTTTTCCTCATGGTCAGAGCTGGATAATAGTTGAGGGCATAGTAGTCCCGTAGGAAAGGATTATGCCCTTCCAATGTCAGAAAAATGGGTGCAGGGTTTTTTGTGCCACATGCCTTTAAATGTTGATTTTCTTTTTAGGGAACTGCCAATAACTTTTTTATACCTTGGCAGAATTGAATGGAAATTTCAGGATCAGTTGCCTCATTTGATAGGATCATGTCTATCCAATTGCAGAATGGTAGCCACAGAGGTTTTTGTGCAAGAGCAGCCTTGACATTTTGAGGGTCTCCATACTTTCCTTGTGGGTCATTGTTCTGAAAACTACAGACAGCCTAGAGGTGTCTCTAAACCCATATATGCATACAAATTTAGAATTACTGGAACATATTTACATTTCACCAATGTTATCAATGAAATTATGCCTCTGAGCATGTGCAGAATGCTTTTCTCTAACCACTGAACACTTAGAAGCTCTATTCTTTCCAGCCTCTACACAACAATACCTCCTCATTCTCCACAACTCTTCATAAAACAGGCACTTTATTTTTGTTTTGTGCAACTCTCCTCTACCTCCTTCTTGTTATATGCAAGTACTCATTGTCTCCTCTTCCCCATAATTTAATTTGTGCCAAGGCATCACCAGGATTCAGTCTGTTTTCAAAACTAGGGCTATGCTATGGAAAAACTCTGATCATGTTAAGTGCTTTTCCCTGACCACTGAAGCTAGAGTCCATGCAAAAGGGAAAAAAAGGGGGGGTCATGAATAACAAAATGTGCATAGGATTCAGCTGAAAGGGGTAGTTGATTCCGTGGATTAGAATTAAGTAGGGCAGTTTAGTAAGCAATACCACACTCACAACTCTGGACTTCTTTCTTAGTAAACATGCAGAAGATCATGCAAATATCCCTGCTGGAATTCTACGTAGGGCTCCATCACGCCAGTGTTTTCTCGCATCATGTCTGGTTTGCTGTTTTACAGCATGGTATTCACATGACGTCGTGCCTGTCCTGCAGTCACCCTGCCTCTTCCTCTACATTTTTCATGTTTTCCTAGAGTGGGGAAAGTCCAGTTTATTTCCTCTATGCAGGATTGTAGCACTGTTCCACCCCCATGTATTGCTGTTTTTGTGCCATATCCTTTGTCCTGGGAGTAAGCCCCACTGAATATGAGAGTTACTTTGGAGTAGACGTATATAGGATTCAATAAGTGAGCAGCATTTATCTCTCCTCCACCCCCCAAATTCACTACTAATTTTATTAAAGCTTTCTGTTTATAGGAACACAGGAACTTGCCTTAAACTGAGTCAGTTTCTTGGTCCAACTAGCCCTGACTAGCAGTTGCTCTCCAGGCTTGACACACACAGACCAGGTTCAACTCACACAGACCACAGTGGCTTATTTTCCCATGTGTGCCAGCCATGAGCCATCAAATTATAATAATGATCCTTGCCAGGTATGGGATATCATAACCTCTGAACCTGCTGAAGGTGGGTGGCTGAGGTGGTTTACAAACTACCCTGAAAACCTAGAACAATCCATGGGTTTAGGGTGGTTTGTAAACCACCTCAGCCACCCACCTTCAGCAGGTTCAGATGCCCAGAGAGGGTAATTATGCTAATGATGTGGTTCCCATTTGGGATGTGTGGGGAGGGGAAATTAGCCACTGTGGCTTATTTCCTACTGTGATCATGCGAACCTACCCACAGTCTTCTCTTGTGCCACCCTGAAGCCCACTATAGTTTTACAGTAAAACACCATCCAGCCTTTCATAAATGAAAATAGGGCCATGCCTGTAACTTTCCTGTTTTCAGACCAAGGATCGATGCTCAAGCTCTGCAATAAAAGCCAGGAGGATGTTTGTCCTTTTGGATAAAGGTATCATAGAGCAAAACATAGCTGTCCTATGATCTGTTATCAACAGTTCAAAATTTACCTACCCAACTGCAGTGTGTGTAATGGCAGGCAGGGCACATGACCATTTCCTTAAGTGCCCAAGTATATGCATCTATTTTAGGGATGCTGGAGAAGCCCTCGACAGACCTGAATGACATTAAATTCCTGAGAATCCAACCTGTAGAATCTGCAACAGGCTGGCTGTCCTGTGATTTACACATAACTAAGCACAATTTCTGTGATTTACGCATAACTAAGCACTTTACGGCTGCAAATTGCATAAAATATGCTAATTATAGCTGTAGTTTGTCCATGGTACACAAATTGCGACTGCAATTTGCATAGCTTGCTGTTTTTACAGAGAAAAACATAAGCTGAAATCTGCAAGCTGTGTCGGGGGCTCCGGGGAAATTCATCGAGCCCCAAGAGAGCAGGACTACCCCACAATGGACATCCCCTGGATTTGCACATCCCTATGCATGTGCTCTAGGAGCTAGATGCATCCATCCACCACTCTGACTTTTATGTGCTAGAGATCCCAGGCAGGGACTTGGACTGTGAAAGATGTGACAACTCCAGCAACTCAAGCTAACTTAAAAAAAAAAAAAAAGTTGCCCCCAAAGGCAAATATGGGAAGAAAATTGGGGCATGGGCATGGTCCAGAAAATAAGGACTTTCCCTGGTACGTATGGACATCTGGAGAGTATGCAGTAAACCCTTTGAAATTGAAAATGTAGCCACGTGAGTGATTGTGGTTATGAGATACAGTCTTAATTAACTGGATTTCCTGATTCCAAGAAAGCACATCCTCTCAGACTGGCTATCACCCTTTCCTGTATTGTTTTTCCTTGAGCTGTGTTCAAACAGTCTATTAATGCCAGCGTGGAACTGGATTGGTTGTATTTCTCCCTGGGCTGGTTTGTTCCACCATAATTAGGTCTGAGCTAAGGCGATTAAAAAGAATCTTAGCGATGGATTTTCTAATCCCGGTCTGAAAGGGAAATAAGCTTCTGATTTTATTTTTATTTTTCTCTCCCTCATGTCGCTTCTGTCGCTTCTCTTGTGCAGAATTTGCAGCAGTGGCTCTGGTCCAGGAGCCAAAGCTTTGATGAGAAACCTCTGTGTGTGAACGACTTTCTTCAGCCGCTCAGATGGAGGAGGGTCTTGCTTTTCTTCTTGAGAATCTGGCTTCGCCTGTTACTATAACTCTTGTGTGATCTTGGCTAAGTCTATCCAAGCCTTTCAAGGCATGGCAAGGAATGGAGTATAAGAGCTAGCAAAGGATGATCACAGCAATTATTCCTCTATGACTGGACGATCCAATGAGGTGCCTGTGAAAACACCTCTCTTGGTGCCTGCCAGGCCTTCTGCGGGCACCTGATTTTTATTTTATTTCTTAACATTTTTTCTCCTGATTTTTATTTTATTTCTTAACATTTTTTTAATTATTATTTTTTGAACTGGGTATGCTGCAAAGTGAAATGCTTCCGTCTAATACTATCTTTATTTGGGGTCAAAAGGGTGGTTTTGTGTTTTGGAGCTCAGAGCCACCTTTGCCTTGTACTGGTTTTTTTGGCAAGTTATTTTTCATTTAGTCTTAGCAGTTTGCCTCCTGGGAAATTGGTGTTTTAGGACTGGCCCACCAGGGCAGCTATTTTATGACTAGGCAACACACCCACCCATGGTCACTATTTTATTAGAGCACCCATGACACTTTTTCAAAATTCCAAGTGTGCACAGCCACCTAGAACGATTGGGAACCCCCTGCGCTATGAGAAAGCCAGTGTGATGTAGTAGCTAGAGGGATGGGCATGGGAAACGGAGACTTGGATTCAACTCTCCATGCAGCCTTGAACCTCACTGGGCAGTTTTTAACTCTGTTAAAATGACAGGGCTTCAGCCCTTATCACTCATCTTGCATGTTTTGAGGATAAACTCTCCTATGCGTAACATTTTGCGTTCCTCGACAGAAAAACAAGGCAGAAATATAATAAAATAATATCCCATGTTGCTACTGGATTGTTTCAGATAGTGGGGCATCAAATGGTTAGAGCTAAACCAGATCCTCACCACATCTGTGATTACCCAGATTGGTCTTGAAAAGCTATCCTGTGGGCCTCTATAATAAGTCCAAGCAATAGCACAGGCTGTGGGCACTCAATGTATAAAGGTGGGATATAAATTCAACACCACCAGCAGCAAGCAAGCAACAAACAACGAACACTTCAGTCTAATCTACACCAAGCAGGATATTGTACTATGAAAGTGGTATATAAAAGGCAGGAACCACACCAAGCAGGTCTAGCAGTATGAAAGCGGTATATGGTACAACAGTTGTCATGGCTATAAAGCAGTAGTGTGGCTCCTGCCTTTTATATACTGCTTTCATAGTGCAGACTCCTGCTTGGTGTAGATTAGGCCTTCGTTTCTTGAACCCACCTGCAGTGTAGACTGGAAAGAGAATAGTCATCTATTTAGAATAGTAGTCTTTAGACTAGTCATCGACATCGTTGTCAAAATGTTACCTTCTCCAAATGATTTGTGTATCAATTTGTCTTGTTCATCACCAGGCCTTTCTTGTATACCATGATAGTAATGCACATTGCAGAAAACTCTGGGGCATCTCTACAGACCATGCCTGTTGAGTTCCACCATCACCCTAAAGCAATTGAACATGTGACTCAGGAGGTGATTCATAGCAGTGGGCAAACAGTCTTTTAGGAAGCTTTTCTACCATTTCTGATCTACTGATTGAGGAGCCCCCAATAGGCTTTCAAGGCACATCCGGAGTCCTGGGAACACAGCTGAAAAAGCCACTGCTTCAGAGGAAAAAATCTAACCTGCTGATATAAGTCCCAAGCACTGTATGATGCCTAAGGCTTGCTTTTGGTACACTGGTGATGGGATTGCACACAGATTGTACATGGCGTAAGGCTGTCTGTCAGTGTCAACTGATGAAACATCTGCCTTTTAATTGATGAATCACTTGTTCAGTATAATAACTTTAAATAAATTTGCCAAGAAAATGGCTAAACCTCAGGGTAGCTATCATTTTGCAATACTTTATAATGTAATAAACTACCTCTTCATTGTTAGATGGAAAGGCCATCCATAATATTTTCTTTTTCATACTATCTTACAGTAGCGATACCGAACAAATATCCGCAAAAGATAAACAAATGCTTCCTTATTTCTGAGCCCCACAGATTTCTTTTAAAAAACCTCTCACTGATTAATCTGCTAAAGCTTTAGTTGACTGATCTACACATTAAACCAATTACGTCAACCAGGGCATTGACACAGTTGCTGTCAGGGCTAATGGGTATATCCCTCGGAAATTTCTAGAATCCCATTAGCGTCATCAGATTCCTGATAGAGATTCATCACCAGCCTGTCAAAGACATGTTTAAAAACATAAGAAGAGCCCTGCTGGATCAGACCAAAGGTCTATCCAGCATTCTTTTCCTATTAGTGGCAAACTAGATGCCTATGAGAAGCCCACAAGCAGGACATGAGTGCAAGAGCACCCTCCAGCTTGTGTTCCTCAGCAATTGGTGTACAACTAGTAGCCATTGATAGTCTTATGTTCCATGAATTTATCTAATTCCCTTTTAAAGCTGTTCATGTTGGCAGTCATCACAACTTCTTATAAAAGTGAATTCCATAGCTTAAGTATGCACTGTGTAAAGAAACACTTAATTTTAGCTGTCTTGAATTTCTCATCATTCAGCTGCATGGGATAACCTCAGGTTCTAGTATAAGGATAATGCTCTCAGTGGCTACTAGTCCTGTTGGCTATTTGCTACCTCTAGTATCAGAGGCAGTATACCTATGTATATCAGTTGCTGGGGAACATGATCAGGAGGGTGCTATTGCACTCATGTCCTACTTGTGGGTTTTCTTCAGGCAGTTGGTTGGCCACAGTGTGAACAGAATGCTAAACTAGAAACTAGGGATGTGCTCCGCTTCTAATCGGACCGGAGAAGCAGTAGCGGAGCGGGGAGCTTCGCCTGCCCTTAAGGCGGAGGCGAAGAGGATTGGGGGGCCGGCGGAGCATGGCGAAGAGGATTGAGGTGAAGGCGGATCCTTCGCCTCAATCCGGAGCTCCGCCGGAAAGGTAAGTGGGGTTTACCGGGCCCTGCCGCTGTCGCTGTCGCCCATGCGGCGATGGCAGCAGCGCCCGGTAACGCCCCCCGCCCTCCTCTCCCTTACCTGCCTCCGTCCGCGGTCCGTCAGCGTCTCCAATTGAGCCCGTGGTTCCAGCAGGAAGTCTGGGCCGCACTTGCGGCCCAGACTTCCTGGTGGAACCACGGGCTCAATTGAAGACGGTGACGGACCACGGACGGAGGCAGGTAAGGCCCCCCTCCTCCTTACCGGGCTCTGCCGCCGTCGCCGCATGGGCGGCGATGGCGGCAGGGCCCGGTAACCCCCCCTATGGGGGGGGGACCGGAGCTCCGATCCGGATCCGGAGCTCCGAGCAGAGCGGAGTGGGCACAGGCGGAGTGGGGGCGGGGCGGAGCGGGCCGATCCGAAAATGGCGGATCTTAAAGTGAAGCGGAGTGGGGGGTCCGTGCACACCCCTACTAGAAACCCCTTTGGCTCTTCCTATGTTTATACATGTTATGGGGAGGTCTCCACTTTTGTAACCAACTGGGAAATACGGCAGCATCATAAGATTTGACATAGGCTGATTTTGGACGACATCTTACTCAACAGGGGTGTGTGTGTGTAATAGGAATAGAATGGGAAACAACCGTTGATTAGCGTGTTGTCCAAACTCAGTCCTAGCCATACTTTACAGGTGACCAGTTTCCACATTTCTCCTGTTGCTCCATGGTGAATTTCCTAGTTAAAGCAAGTGGTTGTCTGTATCCACCCATTGTCAGGTAATCTAGATGGACGTGCCTTGCAGTAAGCTCTGCGCTGCTAAGTTGCACAGTTAGTATTCCTTCCCAACTAAGTGAATGCAAGAATTTCTAACGTTGCTCTTGGGAAGCAATCAAACAGGTGTTGCCCATTAATGAGCATGGAATTGCTAATGCTGTGGAAGTGCCAAGCCATTAGTAGCCTGACGCTTCGCTCTGATTTTGACGAATGCAATGCAGCTGAAGCAGAAAGAGTCAGGAACTGCACCTGCCACGTGTCTCCTGCAAACTGAGAACAAAGCCGAGCAGGCACTAATGCTGGCTGAACTGAGGCAGGCTCTGATCGGGAGTTGCTGCTGTAACATAGCCGTTTGATCCTGGACCTGTGTGGGGTCAAAATGACAAGAGGTGCCATGCTGCGAAACAGATATGCTTATTAATGGTGCGTGTGTGTGCCAAAACACATGGGCTTGTTCTTCCTTTGCAGTAGGGGTGGCAATGGATTTCTCTCCTGCAGGTATACAATCATCCCTTTGGGGTCTGCATGTCTTAATCAGAATAAGTAATGTCCCCAGTTTGGTACTTTACTAGATAGTAAAGTGGTTTAGGGGAGCCCTGATGCAATTTGCAACTATGAACTGAATGGGTGGGTAACAACTTGAGGGATCTAGGATCTCCTTTCTATGGATGAAAGGGTTTTGCTGACAGGTGCATCTGCCTGATTGTCAGGGGACACCCCCCCTGCACCATGTATCTAGGGTGACCATGTGGAAAGGAGGATGGGGTTCCTGCATCCTTAACACTTGTATTGAAAAGGGAATTTCAGCAGGTGTCACTTGTATGCATGCTGCACCTGATGAAATCCCCTCTTCATCACAACAGTTAAAGCTGCAAGAGCCTTGCCTTCTTGACCATATACAAAAGGGGACAAGGCTCCTGCAGCTTTAAGTGTTGCAGTGAAGAAGGTATTTCAGCAGGTGCTGCAGGTATACAAAATGACACCTGCTGAAATTCGCTTTTCTAAACCACTGTTAAAGATACAGGAGCCCTGTCCTCCTTTCCATATAGTCACCCTGCACATATCACCCCCTTCAGCAGAGTCCCTCCACCCACTGTATACATTGTCATGGGGCTAAAGGTACTGCCTTGGGGAGGAAGGAGTGGAGAATTCTCCTTCTGGTAGTACCTAACTCTGGCTCCAACTTAGGGTGTTTAAAGGGTACATAGGATGTTGGAGGAATCCATTGTGAGGAGGTAGAGCTTGGCAAATTTTTCCCAGTTCAGTCCACTGGACTCTGTCTCACTTATCCACAAGTTGGCCAGACTTGTCAAATGATATGGTTTTTCAGGAGGGTATTATTTGCACAAATCAGAATTTGTGCAAAATCGTGGTTGCAAATATTTACAGAAACCATTCATGACTGCAATTTTGCACAAGTTGCGATATTTACACTTGCAGCAATAGCAATTTCTGTAAATATTCACAACCACGATTTTGCGCAAATAATGACTTGCAATTTTTTTAAAAAATAAATAAAATAAAAGCCAGCAATGCACTCGAGTTTCAGGAACTGACATGTTGCTCTGCTTGCAAACTCAAGATGAGTCAGGCCCCTGCGGGGATCTGTCGGGCCCAAAAAAGGCCAGATTTCCCAAAGGTGGACATCCCTACTCCTGATGTACCTGTTTTGTGGCTACACTATTTTCAATTTGGTGGCTATTGAAATGGCAGGAATCACAGCTGGGCAGGGCTGCCCTGGTCTACCATTGTTCTGTAGTAGGACATAGGGGTGATCTGAGGAAGGACAAGGGAAGCTTCGGCTATTGGGATGTATAAAAATGTAATAAATAAAAAAAAGACATGGAGAAGGGTGGGTTCATAAAGAATCCTGAAGAACATTAACGTCTGTGCCTTCTTCCAAGTTCTGTTGGTGGCCCTGCTATACCCCTATCTGGACAGAGATAACCTGGTTTCATTTGTGTATTCTCTAGTAATCTACAAATTAAATTATTGCAATGTTCTCTATGTGGGGCTGCCTTGAAGATGGTTCAGAAGCTGCAGCTTGTTCAAAAGGTGATGGCCAGATTGATAACCGTGACAAGGAGGTCTGAACACATAACATCGATTTTGGCCCACTTGGCCTATGTTTTCTGTATGTTTCAAGCCCAATTCAAGGTGCCAGTTTGGACCTGTAAAAGCTTACATGGCTTAGAACTGCAATTCTTGATGGGAAAGCCTCTTCTGGCATGACCGTACTTGTATACAATGCTCATCATCTAAGACTCTCCTCTCCTCTGTGTGCATCCTCCAAGGGAGGCTCAGAAAGCAGCAACAGGAGAGAGGGCCTTCTCAGTGGTGTCCCCATTCCAATTATGGGATGATCTCCTTGACAAGGCCCACCTAGTGGCAATGTTGTTATCTTTTCGGTGCCAGGTTAAGACCTCCCTCTTCACTCAGGCATTTGAGAGCATATGATGAAGTTTTAATCAGGTCCTTTTTTCCTTATTGACTGCTTAAAAACTGCTTACATATAAGTGTGTTGGTGTGTGTGCTGTCTGCTTATATATTTGTATGTAAATGGGTTTTTATGCTAGCTATAATGTATTTTTAATCTTTGTAAAACACCAGAGAGCTTCAGCTATTGGGCGGTATAGAAATGTAATAAATGAAATGAAGTATCTGTGACATCAGCTTGGAATGTATCTACACTAGAAAAGCATGGTTTGAAAGGGTTTGCTCACTCTTGGTTCTATTGAAAATGGGGATGGCAGTGGAGCATATGTACAGGCATCAAGAGAGTCATGGCCATTCAAATGAACTGGAGCTGCTGCTGTTCATTTCAACAGTGCTTGAGAACAGCAGGTCAAGTACAGCTTGTGCTTGGGGCACACATCTACTAAGACCATGAATGATCTGTGGAAGAGGAGAAGTAAGGCAGGAATGCTGCCGTGTGTCAAGGCTCATTAATGCACTATCAAGGTGTTGGGATGGATACAGATAGGGAGTCTCAGATCTGATAGAAGTCAAATAAAAACGTGTGGGGAGGCTTGGATCTTGGGTATGAAGTTGCACAAGGGCTTGGTTCCAGAACTGAAGTAGGAAGGCTAGGGATGTATGAGAATTTCATTCCTGTTCACACAAAAGATGTGGACATGTCCTGTTTGCAACTCCAAATATAAGTGCAAATCTCAGGAAATGTTAATTTCTATCCCAAAAAGTCAAAAGGTGCCCACTTCCTCCACAAACCCCAAATTTTCAGACTTTAGCCGGTGGGGGTGGGAGGGAATGCCCATTTTAAAAATGCGTTTTCCCCATCAGAGGAAAAAAAAAAGATGCCTGCATTTGGGAACGGGAATGAGGTGAACTGAACTTTGAGGAGGAATTTGGATAACCTCACCGAGCACCCATCCCTAATGAAGATAGACGTGACCATGTAAAGGTGAAATGTGTGTCACTGCTTGGCAGCTCATGGTTTGGCTGTAATGTCTTGGTAGTGAAGGTTATGTTGGGAAAGAAATCCTATGGAAGAAGGAAGGTATATGCACATCTTTTTGAGGCACCAGGCTCCACTGAGCATGAAGGGAAACAATAAATATTAGGGATGTGCTCCGCTCCGATTAGGAGCGTAGAAGCAGTAGCGGATTGGCCTGCTCCGCCTTACCCAGAGGCGGAGTAGGAGCGGACCGCGGACCCCCTAGAAGCAAGGCGAAGAGAAGCGACCATTTTTCGGAGCTCCGAGTTCAGTCGGAGCGCTCCGGTCGCCATCTTGAAAACATTTCGCCATAGGATTGCATTGCGGCAAATAATCGCGCATAACTACGTTGTTTTTGAAGCTATCGTTCTGGAAATTCTTGTGCACAGAGAGTCGTGGATGGGGGTCATTTTGAGACCACTCTCACCTCTCTGCGTGCTGTGGTTCACGTGCAATATTTTTTTAAAAATCGGGTCAACCGCGGGGCTCAAACTGCGTTTCGGCTTTTCGCCCATAGGATTGCATTGAGGGAAAGAATCGGGGATAACTGGGGGGGGGTTTAAGCTATCGTTCTGAAAATTCTTGTGCACAGAGAGTCGTGGATGGGGGTCATTTTGAGACCACTCTCAACTTTCTGCGTGCTGTGGTTCACGTGCAATATTTTTTTAAAAATCGGGTCAACCGCAGGGCTCAAACGGCGTTTCGGCTTTTCGCCCATAGGATTGCATTGAGGGAAAGAATCGGGGATAACTGGGGGGGGGTTTAAGCTATCGTTCTGAAAATTCTTGTGCACAGAGAGTCGTGGATGGGGGTCATTTTGAGACCACTCTCAACTTTCTGCGTGCTGTGGTTCACGTGCAATATTTTTTTAAAAATCGGGTCAACCGCAGGGCTCAAACGGCGTTTCGGCTTTTCGCCCATAGGATTGCATTGAGGGAAAGAATCGGGGATAACTGGGGGGGGGGGTTAAGCTATCGTTCTGAAAATTCTTGTGCACAGAGAGTCGTGGATGGGGGTCATTTTGAGACCACTCTCAACTTTCTGCGTGCTGTGGTTCACGTGCAATATTTTTTTAAAAATCGGGGTTTGGGTTTTTTTTTTTTATTATTATTATTTTTTTGGAAGCGATGACAGGCACATTCAACTCCCAATCCTGATGAGAATTCATCTCCTCAGAAAGCATCCTCCTCCAATCCCAGCGTTGGAGGGGGGACTAAGGCAGACCCACCCTGAGAACTTTCTGTTTTGTGTCTCTTTGTGGGTTGGCGTTCGTGGAGGGAACACTTACTTAGCTAGTGCTCCTGCTTTGGAGATAGATTAATTTAATATAGGTTTAGTTTGGCGCGTGTGTGTGTTTGTTTGCTTCTTTCTGACTTGTAGCTTAGTTTGCCCTGTGTTTTCCCCTTACTTTGATTTAATATAAACTTTATTTTTGAATTTTGGAGTGTGTGGTTGGGTTGGTTGCCCCCCCCTTCCCTGTATTAAAGCCTGACTGTTCTGCTTTTGTGAAAGCTTTCTTTTGAAAGCATACACACACTTTTTGTCCCATTTCCCTACATTTATATTCTTAAACATATTTTATTATATTCTTTCACATAGTCCATTAGTATATATTCTCATACATATTATATTAGTATTCATATTTTGTTCTTCTTATAGTAGTGGTTGGTTCTTTTTCCCCCTCCCCTCTCTTAAATCCTGATTGTGTTTCCTTCTATCTTCTATATACCAAATATACCAAAAAAATTGGATTCTCTTTTTCTTCTCTGTGTAACTTCGACGGAGTGGGCTGCTTTTGTCAAGTTCAACAGGCAGCCACAGATTGAGCATTTTGGGGAAAGCATACGCACACCATTTCCCTATTCTTAAACATATTATTATTATATTCTTTGACATAGTCTTAGTAGTCTATTAGTATACATTCTCATACATATTAGTAGTAGTATTCATATTTTGTTCTTCTTATAGTAGTGGTTGTCCCATTTCTTGTCCCATTTCCCTACATTTATTAGTAATATTCTAAAACATATTATTATATTCTTGTAGATATTCTTAGTAGTATATTCTCATACATATTAGTAGTAGTATATTTTATTGTTCTTGTCCCATTTCCCTACATTTAAACATATTATATTCTTCTTATACATATTCTTAGTAGTACCTTATACATAGTATTAGTAGTATTAATATTTTGTTAGTCATCATGAAAAGAGAAAGCAGGCGTGCTGAAAGCAGCAAGGCTCAGTCTGCCAGCAGGGCTTCCTCTCCTCCTGTGAAACTCAAACGGGCAACTCCTTGGCTGACTGCTCCAAAACAGAAGCAGGACAAGCAGCAGGCAGAGCCACTCTCTTCTGCAACTTGTGCCCGGCGTTCTCTTTTTGAGGGTGGGAATGGGAAAAGTGCCCGTTTGCAAGAGGCACGTGGCAGCAGTGCCATTAGAGGAGGAGGAGTATCCCCAACTCCTTCATTCTCCTTTCAGCCCACGAGCCCGCTGATGGACCTAGACGAGGTCCTCAGCACAGTGGAGGGGGGAGAGGAGGAGGAGGCGGTGGGCCTCCAGGATGTGGGGGCTGAGGAGGAGCAGCAGCAGGCCGAGGCTCTCTCCCCAGTCTCATCCCACACCCCTGTTTCTGTGGCAACACCAGAGAGCTCAGGCGGGCAATTGGTGGTGTCACCACAGAAACGAAAGACAAGCATCGTGTGGGACCACTTTGAGTTGGGAGCGGATCCCCGCTTTGCTGTCTGTCGCCACTGCAAACTCAGCCTAAGCAGGGGTTCATCGACAGGGCATTATGGAACCAGCAGCATGAAGATGCATCTTCATAGGCAGCACCAGGCGATCTTGCTGGGGAAAGAGGCGGGCAAGGCGACTGGTTCCAGGGGAAAGCCGAAGGCTGCTGCTGGCACTGCCACTCTAAGCTCTCCATCTCCCATCCCCACAAGGGTTAGGCAGGCAACCCTGCAGGACATGGGGTGGGGGAAGTATTGACCCACAAGATGGCGTTTTCCAATGCCCACCCAGGGTGCTACTGTGTTGGGGCATCTGCCGGGACTGACTCCTCCCCAATACTAGATCTATGACATGTCACTCTGCCTGCCCCTCTGCTAGCCTGTCCTCCTCGGTGACCGACTCGCTGGGATGGTTTGCGTTTGCAATGCGTGACTAACTGCAATGCTGGCTTAGAAACCAGCCATCACTTCCTTGTGCCCCCAGAAATGCCCGCAGCCTGCCTGCCTGCCTGCCCGCCTCCCCCGGGGTGCTGCTGTGGTGGGGCATCTGCCAGGACTGACTCCTCGCCTACTCTGCCTGCCTCTCTGCCCGCCTGGTGCCTGGTTTGCTCCCAATCGTCCTCCTCTGTGCCCCTCAAGGCGTAACTGCTGGCTTAGAAAGAAACAACCAGCCATCTTTGCCTCACTTTGCGCCCACTTATGGGTTGGTTTGCTATGCGTTAGTGCTCAAGCCATCCTTGCGGCACTACAATGCATGCTGCCTGCCTGCTTTCCATTGATGGTGCTATATAAATAAATAATAATAATAATAATAATTCTCCCCTTCCCGCCTTGCAGCGATGGTGTATGTGTCTTGCTTTGACTAAGGGGAGAAGTCCTTCCTGCGCTCACTTAGACTTTATCAAATTCAATAATCCCTTTTTCAAATGTGCCAGAAGATTTAGGGTTATCTCGTGGCATGTTGGGATTGCCTTGGAACTGGCCCCATTGAGCTGTCTGCAATTGCAACTTTAAATCCCTGACATACTGGAGTGTTCAAATTTCAAAAGTTCCCCTAACATCAGGGGATGATGGGATTGCCTTGAAACTTGGTGTCCATGGGGACACATGGGTAAGCTGTCATGGGACCAAAGGATAGGTTTCTAACGTGCAAATTGACGTAGTTGTAGAATGGGACTTGATTTGGGGTGAGTTAAAAAGTTTAAGCCGCGCCAAAAATCAGGGGATGATGGGATTTGCTTGCAACTTGGCGTGCATGTGGACACATGGATAAGCTCTCCTGGTGCCGAGTTTGAGGTTTCTAACATGCAAATTGACGGAGCTATCCCAAGGGGTGTGAATGGGGTGCCCGATTTTCATAAATTCCCCAAAAATCAGGGGATGATGGGATTGCCTTGAAACTTGGCGTGCATGTGGACACGTGGATAAGCTATCATGGTGCTGAGTTTGAGGTTTCTAACGTGCAAATTGACGTAGTTGTAGAATGGGACAATTTGGGGTGAGTTAAGCCATGCCAAAAATCAGGGGATGATGGGATTTGCTTGCAACTTGGCGTGCATGTGGACACATGGATAAGCTCTCCTGGTGCCGAGTTTGAGGTTTCTAACATGCAAATTGACGGAGCTATCCCAAGGGGTGTGAATGGGGTGCCCGATTTTCATAAATTCCCCAAAAATCAGGGGATGATGGGATTGCCTTGAAACTTGGCGTGCATGTGGACACGTGGATAAGCTATCATGGTGCTGAGTTTGAGGTTTCTAACGTGCAAATTGACGGAGCTATCTAAAGGGGTGTGAATTAGGGTTATGGGAGGTGCGTTAGAGGGTAGAGCCGCGCCAAAAATCAGGGGATGATGGGATTTGCTTGCAACTTGGCGTGCATGTGGACACATGGATAAGCTGCCCTGGTGCCGAGTTTGAGGTTTGTAACATGCAAATTGACGGAGCTATCCCAAGGGGTGTGAATGGGGTGCCCGATTTTCAAAAATTCGCCAAAAATCAGGGGATGATGGGATTGCCTTGAAACTTGGCGTGTGTGTGTATACGCCCATGAGGTGTCATGGTGCCAAACGTGAGGTTTCTAACTTCAACGGAAAAAAAGTTGTTTACTTTTTTAGCTTTCAATGCAAGCCTATGGGGGGGCAAAAACGGAGCTCCGGATCCGGATCCGGAGCTCCGAGCGGAGCGGAGCGGAAGTGGGCGGAGCGGGGGCGGGGCGGAGCGACCCGCTCCGAAAAATGGCGGATCTGCAAGTGAAGCGGAGCGGGGGGTCCGTGCACACCCCTAATAAATATCCCTAACCCCAAATCCTGCTGACCCATCATCCTCAAATGGCCCAGTATTTTACTCCTTCCCTCAGCATCTGCTGCCTCAGCTCAAATGGAGGGTCTCAGTCACAGCTTGGAGCTGTCTCAACTTCCACCATAGATCATCCCATGCTGGGCTGGCTCAAACGGTGTCTGAAATCTAAGAAAGAAGCGGGTAAGAAGGATGGCTGTCAGGGAGCATCTGTCACCCGGCACCTGGAATACCAGGGGAGGCGAGTGAATGATTGGGAGATGACACAGCTAAAACAGCATGGCTTAAAGGGTGCGGGGAGGCATACGCTTCTTCCAGCTCAGGCTCCTGCAGCAGTCGAGGATGAGATAATGAATTATTACCTTAGGAAATGAAACTGCTAATAAATTCAAAAGCAAAACTGGGGAGTTTAAAACTTCATTTTTAAAAAAGGAGCCTATGATTTATCAACTGCTTCCTGGCTTGGTTTCCCATCACCACTGCCCTTTTACTCAGCATGTGCCTCTTGTTTTTAAAACTCATCCCATGGTCTTTTAAGCCAATTTAAAACATGTCTTTGGCACGTACTGAATATTTCTGTGGGCTGTACAGTGTTTCGACTCATCAAAATAACTCCAAATTAGTGCTGTGATCCACTTTCTGTTAAAATTCTCCTTGGCAAACATCGTTGTCAAATATTCTGTCTCCAGGTATTTTCTGAACACTTGCCTTTTTTGCTTAATAGTCCTTAAAAATATTTGATGCCTGCTTTTCATACCACGTGATATTTCATTGCAATGTTTGGTATCTGACTGCTGATATTTCATAGTATTAAACAATATGCTAAACAAACTGAATTCATACCGGATGGAAGTTCTGTTGGTTGGAGAAGTGGCTGATCCAGGAATGTTCAGCCTGTTCTGGATCAGGTTGCACCTCACCCTTAAGGACTAGATTTTTAACTATGGATTACTCCTGGATCTAGCATTGCTCTCCTTTCTAGCTTTAAGAGTATCTCCTGAAACTATCATAGACAGCTGGCAGAAATGGCTGTGAGTGTTTTTTCTCAGCTTTGGTTTTATGCATCAACTGTGAATGTTCCTTAAAAAAGTGGAGCCCTGCCTTGGTTACATAGAGGTTAGACTTCTGAACGATGCTGTGCTTGGGCTAGTTTGAGAGTGTCTGGAAACTTCAGAGAGTGAACAATGCAGTAGCTGGACTGTTTGGGGAACCTGAGTCTTTGATCACATAACACCAATACCATTTCAACTTCATGGGCTACCAATGAAGCTGAATTCAAAGTGCTGTGTTTAACCTTTAAAGCCCTAAATGATTTCATACCTGGATATCTAAAGAACAGGCTCCTCCACTGTAAAGCTGCCAGCACACTTTGGCCATGGGCAGGATCTACATTATTGCTTTATAACAGTATTGACAACTGTTGGGGACGACGACACTTTCCTTATACAGTTTTCAAACTGCTTTCAAAGTGTTCTATCCTGCTTGGTGTAGATCTGGCCCTGATCTCTGCTCCAACACCATCTGAGATGTGGCTGGTGGGAATGAGGCATAGAATCTTCTTGGTGGTACTATGCAGGCTCCGGAACTCTCTGCATTTGAGACCTGTACTGATTTTCTCTCTCTGTTAATTTAGGCATCAGAGAAAAGCAATATACTTTAGACATGCTTCCCCCACCCCCCCAGTGAAGTGCTCTTTGATACTGTGGAACCTGTTGTGGCTTATATTATTGCTTTTGTTGTTCATTTTGGTCCATGTTTTATTGTTTAGGGTGTTTTATTGTTTATGTTGTTCTATTGACATTGGTTTTTTATGATGATTGTGTTGGCTGCCTCAAAGGTCTCATTAGGGATGGAAAGGCAGAGTTTAAATATGTCCACAAATAAATTCAAAAACTGTTTGCTGTCATATGATGGTTTATCACTGCTCTTTAAAGTTTTGGCCTTTAGCAAACTTGTTCGTTTATTTATGGCACTTACACACCGCTTTTCAGGCAGATCACATGTCTCAACTTCTCTGCCATGTTACCAGTGCATTGCAGAGCATTATGAACATAAGAAACTGCCTTACATGGAGACAGACCATGGGTCCATCAAGCCCAGTCTTGATGGCACTGACTGGCAGCAGTTCTCCAGGTAGGATTCTGTCTTACTCCTACCTGGAGAAGGTGGGGATTGAACTGGGGACCTCTTGTATGCAAAGCAGGTGCTCTACCACTCAGCTACGGCCCCTCCCCTAACACTACACCACAAAGGGTACTCTTGGGCCTCACCTTCCTCGCTAATTGTGAACAATCTGTCATAAAGCCATATTCTCTTGCGGCTGCTGCACATTACGGACGAAGATTAGTTACAGTAGACAAGCTGACATCTGAGGAAGGTTGCCCTTTATAACTAATCTTACCTTCAGAGAACTTGAAAGATAACATGTCTTAGGAAGTAGAGCAAGATAGATAGTAAGGGGGTTTGGGACATCAGTGTAGAATGGGTTACGTGTATCTGTTCCCCTTCTACCACCCTCCTCTAGCTCTTATGTACCTGGTAGCTCATCCACTGGCCAAGTTGCATCCATACTTGCAGTACACAGATCAGCCTTTGGCACAAGATTCTTTTCCGAATCTTAATATTGGCTTGTATGGATCTACACCACCTGCCTGTCATCATCACTTCCTGGGACAACTCCTTTACAGGGAATGGTTTTCATTATTTTCATACTGTGAGCCATTTTTCCTAAATCCTTCCTTTCAGCCAACATCAATTTTTCAAGAAGTGAAGAAAATTGGTTGTAGTTTCATTCTAGTTCAGACACAGCTCCCATAATTTAAACATATGGTACCAAATCGACACACATAGGAGACTTTGATTTTTGTAGGAAGTTAGTTTCTGAAAGTTCTGCAAGCTCTCTTGAGAGAAGATGAAGTACATATGGGGAGTGGAACTTGGACTCTTTCTTGCTCCACAAGCTAGCAAATGAATGAGTTCCAGGCAGGGAAAATGGGTTATATCATTTGCAATTCCCCCCCCCCAAGCACTGTGATGAGGGGGGGGGCAGGGAGGAGACTATGACTATTGGTTAGCCACGGATGTCAATCTCAAAACTTCCCCCCTTCACCCCTCGACGAATTCCTAATATGGAAGTGTGTTCAGTTAGCTGTCCATCAACATGAAACATGCCCTCACATCACCTAAAAAATGTTTGGACCTATGGATTCATTCGGGGCTCCACACAAACTTCTAACCACACCTTGGATTAACAAAGGTTTTAAAACGCCTCCTAAACACATTGCAATTTTGGAGGTTTGTCGGAGATCCGGCGGACCCCTGGATTTTTTGGTGTGGAGCGCATGCCCCTGGTATTTATGAATATTTGTGCTTCATCTCTAGAACTGCTCTGGACTTGAAATAATTGTTTCCCTTTCTTGCTTTGTCCTCTGCAGCCCTTTTCTCCTGTTGTAATGTGTGAAGGGGCAAGCATGTGCGTGTTCTCCATGGCAAAATGTGTCAACTCAATAGATGGAAACAGCTTGTGGATCTCCTCACAGGGGGATGTGCAAGCTCTTCATTTGCACATTATAACAGAAGTGCAAAAAGGGAAAGTGTGAATCACTCATGCTTCCACTTCCACCACTTCCTGTACTGTATGGAAGAGCAATTACAGCAGGCATGAGGCTCCTCCTCCTCCTTCTCCTTCTTGTGCCACATTCCCTCAGGGGTAATCACTTGGGACTTCAGTGGGTGGAGGAATCATTTGTCTGTAGGCAGCAGACCATCCCCAAAAGTGAGTGGAGCCAAATCCATCCCTCTGTCTCTGTTTCTACCAATCAGTTTTCTCTGTCTTCCTCCCTCTTCATTCCCACTGAGTGGGCTGTTGGGGAAGGAAGAGATCACTCTTGCCAGAGGCCTGAACTGACCAGTTGTAGAGGGCTCCTGAAACTAAGCTGAGGGACATGGTTGCCCTCTCCTATCTTAGAGGCTACATTGCCAGTCAGGCCTCTACAAGCAAATATAGTCTGAATAATTTATATTGCAGCATAAATTGGAATGGACTGTCTTCCATTTGAGAAGCAAGACTTAGAAATGCTTTCTAAGGCTTGAGACTAAATCCATGTGGCTTTCCTCACAATCTAGATATCTACTTTTCTAGTCAGGTTCCTCAGCATCTTCTGCAAAAGTACAAACATAGGATGAGTGAAGGCTTAGCACGCTCCATGTTTCAGATGTTCAAAAGGTGCAAAGTGAGAATAAACAAGCCTGTAATGGGCTTTAAACGCACAATGTGATTAAAATAAATTAAAACCACAAGAAATCCCTCTTTCTCTGCCTTAAAAGTTTTTCTTTTCTTTCTTTCTTTTTATTCAAGCAGCTCCAGGGGCAAAACACTGACCAGAATGAACAGATTACATTTACTGAAGGAAAAGTTCCAAAGAGAAATAAGTAGAATGAAGAAGATGGCTTTATCATTTTATGAATATTGATTAAAGTCTCTGCAGAATTGTCAGGATTTCCTTCTGCTTTCCATGTATGAGACCACTTTAATTTATATGGTACTTGTATTCTTTTCTTGGGTGGGGGAATGACCTGTAGCGTGACATCATGTGACCTGATCACATGGTGGCCTCCAGCAATCAGTGTATTTCATGTGACTCATTTGTTTGGCTAGTACGTTATTCCCCCGCCACCTTAAAGAACCCGATTGGAGTGGAGGAGGGGAAAGGATTTCATTCTGTACCACCACCATCCACTCCAATTGGGGCCTTTTCTATAATGTCCACGAATGACCCACTTTCCCCTTTAAGACCTCAATTGGAGCTCGGGGTGGGGGAATGATGTGCCTCAAGAAAGCATGTCATTCCCTCCTGCCATGCTAATGGCAGCCTTAAAGGGGAAGGTGTGTCATTCCAGGACATTATTGAAAATGATAGAAAATCCCCCCTGACACCATGGAAAGAACAAAAACCAGGACAAATCCGGGGAAATCCTGACAGTTGGTCACCCTAGCCTAAACAACATAAACATAGAAAGCCCCTAAAAAAATTAAACAATATTTGAAAATGTATGACAAAATCATTTTTAAAATGGAAGACTGAAACCATATATTTCTTTTAAAAACACCAACCCTCATGCAAGAAAATACTGCTTATGTTTTGTTTCTGAAAAATCCCCTCCAGCAGAGGACAAATTGCATCGTCATCTACTATATTTGCATCAAAAGTAGGTGGATCACAGGGATGCTTGAAACATTCAGTCACACAAGGCCCCCTTTAAACGGACAGGATTTGAGCAGGAAGAACTCCTCCACAGACTTCCTGCCTGTCCTACAACTGTTACAGGCAAAGAAGCCTTGGCAGATGACAAAACAAAACCGCAATTATTCATGCTGCATCCCCCCCCCCTCAAATCTCTTTTCTAATAGGCCCTGCTTTTTATAGTTAATAAGATTTTTCAGCATCTAATGCAATTTCAGCCTCGATGTCCCTCGACCCCTCACCCCATCCCCCCACCCAAATCTCAAGGTTGGGAAACACTGAGTGATTGTGAGTGAGACGTGGTGGGAGGTGGTAGAACAGCAAACGCTTTGCCTGCACAGTTCTGTTTAGGAGGCTACAGAGGGAGTACTTGGTTCCTCGTGGCCTAATGTCCTTTTAATGACGCAGCAGCTCCATCTACCATTATCTCTTGCACGAAGCACACATTGACGCGCGTAATGACACAGTCTCAAATTATCCATCTTGTGCAAAGAAAAGAAACGCCGCGCAGCAGACCTTTGCGTCGGAGAGAACGGCGCGAGTGCCGACTCTAAAAGTCATCTCATTAAAATTTTCCTACAGCGGCTCTTTAAACGACCCCTCCTCCCTCCCCTGTATATTTAATGAGATTTATTTGAGACACTTACGGAGCGTCATGGAAATGCCAGCATAGTATTAAAGGGGAGATTTTTTATTATTATTTTCTTTCACAGGAGCGGCAACGGTGGCGCAATTAACAAAGGTGCACGCTCGTCTCCTCACACGGTTGTTGTGACAGATAGCACAGCAGGCCACTGATGCTACTTTAGATGGTGGCTATGGGCCACTTTGAGAAGATGCCACCTGTGTTGGATGCTGTACATAACCCCCATTTCATGGAGAGACTGCAGTCTTAGCAGGGGAATAAAATAAATGGGCACCAGACCTGCACTTTTTATGGTTGGGTGAATCAACTCTATGGGCAGGTATGGAGATACATATATTCCCTGTATGCCTGCCTAGTCAACAGGGTGACCAATACAGAAACTGTATGATAGCACATCACTAGTAAGTGAATGTGTGTATCATGTTCACTTAAGATCAAAAGCTCCTTCTTGTTCAGCATCCTTCTTCCCACAGTAGCCTAGCCAATCATATGGCTCCAGGAAGCCCAAAAACAGGACATGAAGGCCGTGGACCTTATATCCTTCCACATGTTTCTTCCTTTACAAGGCTGGAAGCTACCAATGTCCAGAGATGCAAAAGATTAATCCATGATGGAAACCCTGGCTTCCTATTTACTAGGCCTCCCGGCCACCTGTTGAACTGAGCTCCTCCTCCTCCTCCTCCTCCTCCTAACATCTTGTTTTCTTTGCAAATACAGGACCAAGCAATTGTCTGCTCCTCCATCCATTATTTTCCAGTTCCCTCCGTGCCTTTCTCCAGGGTAATCCCATCACTGGCTGATGACAACGGCTGTGTGTTTTAATAGAATGTTCTTTGTATAAACTATCTCCTTCCGCGATTTTAAATTGCATTCTTATTTAGACGCATTACACAGCCGCTGCCGGGCTTCTTTTTGTGAGGGGAGAAAGCAGGAAGTACTGCTGTGTGGTTGACAATAGAGAGCAGGGGAAAACAGCACAAAACAGAGAAAAGCAGAAGAAGAGAGGGAGAAAAGGGTGCGGGGAAACTTCAGCTAGAGCCCATCTCAAAGCCTTCTCTTTAGGGCTTATCTGCTTGCCAGCCGCCAGCCTGTTAAGCAAGCAAAGCCGGGGGTGGGGGGTGGGGAGCAGCCTGCCGCATTTAGTTTGCTAATCGGGCAGGTAGGAGATTAAGTGCACACATGCATGGATACACCTGCCAAACGTAGAGCACGGCCTGCTTGAAACATGAGGCTGCTGTCACGGGAGGTATTTTGAGTCGATCTGTGTGGTGATTGTTTTCTGTGTTAGTGGGTACAATGGGTACAGTTTTAGACCCTGGACCTAATGGTCTTATCCACCCCTCCCATTTAGATAGCCGTGTGTTATCTCAGTTGTGAAGCACTCAGTGAAACACCTACCCCCCTGCCATTCGATACATTGCAATTCGGGGTGTGCATGAACCCCCCGATCCGTTTCTCTTCCAGATCCGCAACTTCCGGATTGGGTCCGCTCCACTCCGCCTACAGTCCACTCCGGTTCGCTGCGAAGCTCCGGATCCGGATCGGAGCTCCGCTTTTCCCTCCCATAGGCTTGCATTGAAATCCAAAAAACCCTACAACTTTTTTTCTGTTCAAGTTAGAAACCTCAAATTTGGCACCATGACACCTCATACACGTATACACACGCTTGCCAAGACTCAAGCCAATCCAAGCCTCCCCTGATTTTTGGGGATTTTTTGAAAATTGGACACCCCATTTTCAGACATGGACTGTTCTCCGACATTTTGACAGATAAAAACTTGGAAGCAGGCACATCTGCATTCATGGCAAGTTTCAAGCAGATTCCATCATCCCCTGATTTTGGGGGGGGCTTTAACCTCCAACGCAGCACCCCTAACCCCAATTCAAACACCCCTTTCTATATCTCCGTCAATTTTCACATTAGAAACCTCAAGTTAGGCACCATGACACCTCATGTACGTATACCCATGCATGCCAAGACTCAAGCCAATCCAAGCCTCTCCTGATTTTTGGGGAATTTGTGAAAATCGGACACCCCAGTATCTCAGGGATTTAAAGCTGCAGACAGCTCAATGGGGTCATTTCAAAGAAAATCCCAACATGCCATGAATTGGGGAGTAGATAAACCTAAATATGAATCTTCTTCCACACTTGAAAAATTTATTTGGAATTTCAAAAAGTCTAAGTGAGCGCAGGAAGGACTTATCCCCTGAGTCAAAGCAAGACACACACAAACCATCCCTGCGAGGTGGGCAGGGGAGGAGGGAGGGAAGGCAGGCAGGCAGCAGACATTTCTGGGGGCACAAGGAAGTGTGGCAAGGATGGCTTGTTTCTTTCTAAGCCAGCAGTAATGCATTGCAAACCAACCCTGCGAGGCGGGCGCAAGGAGTGAGCAAAGGATGGCTTGTTTCTTTCTAAGCCAGCAGTAACGCATTGCAAACCAACCCTGCGAGGCGGGCGCAAGGAGTGAGCAAAGGATGGCTTGTTTCTTTCTAAGCCAGCAGTAACACATTGCAAACCAACCCTGCGAGGTGGGTGCAAGGAGTGAGCAAAGGATGGCTTGTTTCTTTCTAAGCCAGCAGTAACACATTGCAAACTATCCCTGCGAGGCGGTCACAGAGGAGGAGGACAGGTGGGCAGAGAGCCAGGCAGAGATATGCCATAGATCTAGTATGGGGGAGTCAGTCCCGGCAGATGCCCCACCACAGCAGCACCCCGGGGGGAAGGCAGGCAGGCAGCAGACATTTCTGGGGGCACAAAGAAGTGAGCCAAGGATAGTTTCAAAGCCAGTAATGCAAACCATCCCTGTGAGGCGGGAGCAGCACAGAGAGATGCCTTTTCTTTTGCATCCCATAACTAGGAGGCTAGGAGGATAAGAGTAAAGCTTTGTGATCCTTGCTTCAGAGTTGATTGACTGCACTGTGATCACAGCCATTATTAAACAACAACAACAACAATAGTAATGTTAATAATAGCAGTACTAATTAATATTAATAGTAATAATAACAACAACAACAATAAGGAGTTGAACCACAATGAAAGCCTGCCTGACTTCACTGAAGAGGAAAAGCCAGGAGAGCTTGGGCTATGGGGTGAAAATATAAAATGGAATAAATAAATAAATAAATAAATAAACAAACAAACAAACAAACAAAGGAGGGGTGGAATTAAAAGCAGCAGTGTTGCTGAATAAACAAGAAGATTTTTTTAAAAAAGGGCTATGTCTGTCTTTTACCAGTAAGAGGAAAGTGGAAATGCCCAGGGGGAGGGGGATATGCCAATTTTTGATTGACCCTAAGTAAGTACCAGTCTTAAGAAGCTACCTGTCACTTCAACTCATGACAGGCATTAATCTCCATTGGTTTCTCTTTGGAGGGCTCTGATGACCCTCCAAGGGCAGGACACAGTGTGTGTGCACTGGGCATGTCCACATGCCCTAGGGGAGCTCATCCCCTTGCACCACATCTATTCAGTTGTTCACCAAGGTTAGGGTGGGTAGCAGTGCTGTGTTTCCTATCTGTTATTTATTTGCTTAGTATATGATTTCAGGTTGTGTTTGTGCATTTGGTGGGGCTACTGTTTTAAAAAACACTGGGAAAAGTCCGTTCAGACTAAGAAAGAGAGGTTTCCCAGTATCCCAAGTTAGTAAGTATCCCGTTTTGCCTATCCCCTCCTCCAACTTTAGGATCATGTGATCATGACTGGGAGTTGAATCTGCCTCTCAGCACTTCAAAAAGGTACCTCTCCCGCTTTTTTTTACCCGATTTTAAAAATATATATAGCAAGCGAACCGCACCATGCAGAGTGCTGAGAGTAGGCTCAAAATGACCCCCAGCCACAACTCTCTAAGCACAAGAAATTTCAGAAAGATAGCTTTAAAAACAGCACAGTTATGCCTTAATCTTTTCCACAATGCAATCCTATGGGCGAAATTATCCAAAATGGCGGGCGGATCGCTCCGCAAAAAGAGAAGCGCTTCTCCTATGGCCGCTTCTCTTCGCCATGCTTCTAAGGGTCCCTGGTTCACTTCTACTCTGCCTCTGGGCAAGGCGGAGCAGGCCAATTCGCTTCTGATTCTCCGATTCTAAGCGTAGCGGAGCACATCCCTAATTGCAATTGCTTCTACATTCTTGACATTAAAGCAGCAACAGCACAACCATCATGACTATGTACACCAGTTGCTGCCTATATTTACCAGTTGCTGAGGAACATGGGCGGGAGGGTGCTATTGCACTCATGTTCTACTTGCGGGCTTTTCACAGGCAGCTGTGAACAGAACGCTGGACTAGTGTCTAATAGTCATAAGAAGAGCCAGCAGGGCTCTTCTTATGACTACTAAAATGGAGTTCGCTTCTGATGCCCCCAGCACCTGTCACTCTCTGGGTGGTCATTTGGGGGTTTCCTAGGCTGTGGGATCTTAGACTTGTGGCAGTGGGTCATGTGGGTTCACAGTGTGTACTCTCAAAAGTAGCAGGATGTTCTTCAGGCCCCTGGAGAGAGTGGAAGAAAGTGGAGAAAGAAAGTTGTGTAGGTATATTATTTTCTTGGGTACAATGAAGAAGTGGCTGAGCTGATTCTGGGATCCTTGGCATACTTTTATCTAACTCCCACAAGTAGATATCATGCAGTATGGTGTAGTGGCTAAAGTGTTGGACTGGGAGTCGGGAGATCTGGGTTCTATTCCCCACTCGGCCTTGAAAACCCACTGGGTTACTTTGGGCCAGTCACAGACTCTCAGCCCAACCTACTTCACAGGGTTGTTGTTGTTGTGAGGATAACATGGAGAGGAGGAGGATTATGTACACCACCTTGGGTTCCTTGGAGGAAAAAAGGCAGGATATAAATGCAATAAATAAATAAAATAAAATCTTTGGGCAATATCATTTTTGTTATAGGAGTGAATGAAGTGGGATGAATGGAGTAAATGGCAGGCAGGCTTCTGTGTTTGGACCAATATGGTCACATCAGAAGTGGACCCAAGAGAAATAGACTGCTTGGTTGAACTAAGGATACCAGTTGTGAAATGCCTCTTTCAACATTTGCAGCTAAATGACCTCATCAATGTCCTCAGGCAGGGATAGTGAATTTGGAAACTTGCCTTCCTTGCCGCAGCAATGCAGCTAATAACATTTCTGTGATGTGTGGCAAAGCTGATTTTGCCAGTAGAGTATTTCCGAAGCCTCCTTAGATTTCCAGGTGAAAAGGGCAAGAGACGATGGCTTTCAGCTGCTGGCTACCATCGCTTAATATTTAAGCTGCTGAGCCCTCCCACGCCGGGTGCCTTGTGAAGTGCTGTGGGGCCTGCATATAATTTGCATGTTTATTTAACTCCCTGTCTTACCCCAATGACTCTCCTCCTGGTTGGCCTAATTCTATCAAAACAGGTCTCTGCCTCACTAGCGATAGGCAGCTGTCAATCAACAGCATCCCTTAGACAAGGCTTTGCCCCGGAGAAGTTGCATCCCATGATTGCTCTTCCCATCACCCTGCCCCATTTGGAGCACAGAGTGTTGTAATTAGCCATTGCAGGAAGAGAGGGCTGCTGGGATCTCAGCAGGCCGAGAGGCGAGCTGCAAAGGGGGTTGGAGCTTTATTAATGCACACGGAGGAGACATTGACCTCATCCAGAAGTAGAACAGCAGCAAAGTTTTACAGGCACCTGGCTAAATGCACAAGAAAGAAATACATAGTATATGAAGCGATCATTTCTGCTTTTATAGTAGAAGCCAGATCAGTGCACAGTGAGTTAGAATGAAAATACTCGTGTATTTTTTTTTACTCGTGTGTGTGTGTGTGTGTGTGTACAAGATGATGGAATTGTACAAGATGATGGAATTGGGGTGGTATATAAATGTAATAAATAAATGACTCTTTGCCCATTTTCAACAAGTTGGGTCAAATCTTCCTTTTTGGGGGGCTGCTCTGAATGGGTTTTCCAGGGTAACCCATTGTGCCAGCAAGTGTTATTGGCATTGTGCTAGAAGTCGTCTACACGAGTGCAGCGTAATTTACATTAGCAGAAGTGTCGCTTTGGATACTGCCCCTAGGTAAACAGATGCATTTTCAATGGGTGCCAAAAGACCATTAAGAATGGCACCTATCACACTACAGGGGCAGGGTGGCATATATTTGAGAATTTAGTAAGGCTAAGTCCCTTCCCGTTCCTCATCTTGTGATGGGATGGTGAAATTTCTCACACTTGCACTCTATCTCTAGATTAGATGATAAAAATGATTCATGGAAATATTGGATTATAGAGGTCAGGGAAAATGGGTGCAGAGACAAAAAAAAAATCCTGCTTGATGCAGATTGGAAGTCAATGTTGCTGCCTGGGTCTTGTAAAATGAATGTGTAGCTGGACATGTAAACTGAAGGGAAAACAAAGTGAACTGAGGACCAACCTTTCTTCAGGCCAACTAAGGTCTTCCTATCTTCCAGTTAGCTTTTTCACAAACCTTGTAGGAATGTGGTTCCTTCAGGTGGTCATTCTGTTTAGAAATGACCTACAGTTTCAAATCTTCTCACATCTCAATTAAAATTAACAAGTAATACAAGCCATACTCAAGATGCTTTGGGTCCCTTGAAAGTTTGGCAGCAGCTGGCATGCCATGATTTATTTGCTCATTTCTAGAGATAGGCTGATTCCAGTCAACAATGCAGCCCTACCTTAAATTGTTGTGTTTCTTGAGTGCATAATGCCTAACTTATTTTTCAAGTTAATGAGGGTGAGCAAAACAGACGCCATCTTGAACAGAGTTGTTCAGCTCTGTTGAACAACAGAGGATGCTGTTGAACAGAATGCTGGACTAGATGGACACTTGGTGTGAATCAGCATGGCTCTTCTTATGTTCAGTCATGAGCTACAGTTAGGGATAGTCAAATTCACCCCATACACACCGCATGACGCTCACTGGACCCCTACCGGCTGTCTGATCCTGCTCACTGTACACGTTGAGCCACCAGGTGGCCTCTCCTCTCTTGCTGAGCTGCCATTTTGAATAAAAATTGTGTTTTGGCCTTTTCCATAAAGAGCCATTTTGTGCATATGGCAACTGTAAAGAGGCCTATTTATGCAAAATTACAGGCGTTATGCCTGTAATTGTGCATAAATGGGTCTCTTTACAGTTGCCATATGTGCAAAATGGCTCCTTACAGAAAAGGCCAAAACACCATTGGACTTGAGAGAGCAGTGGGGACTGCTATGCTTGACCAACTTGGTGTGTGCTGAGTTGGGCAAGTGTGGGGATCTGCAGGCTCCAGTCTGGGGGGCCGAGCCAGCGAGCAATCTACAAGCCCCAACCAGATGCCTGCAACATCACTATCATTAAAGGTGCCAGAGACCATACCCACAATTTTTGCTATGGCTGGTCATGACATCAGTCTATCTACCTAATTTGTTCAGCTCCATTCAAGATTAAAGCTGGGATGAAGCTCCCCACCACCATTTTGTGTGGCTATTGGGGAATATTTGCCAACTTTTGGGGGTGAAGGCAAATCCTTGCAATTGGAGGGGTTGACTTACCCACTCCAATTTCAAATGAGCTGGCCAAGAGTTTTCCTCCCTTCACCCTTAAAATACACAAAACACTTTTGCAGCCATTTAAAGCAGGGCAAAGCATCCTGGCGGCATTTCTTTCTACTTTCAGGATGTTTTTATGGGGAAAATGCCAGGTCAGGATATAGCATTATTTCAAGGAAGATAACAGAGTTTTCACTGGAGCATTTTGAAAGTGTGTGTGTGTGTGTGGGACCACTGCTGGGCTATCCACCCTCCCCCAAAAGAGAAACCTTCCCCACCTTCATTTCAAATGGTAAGACACCTCCCCAAAACTGTAAGAATTCATCCCACACCCAAACATAGTTTCAATTTTTGGAGTTTGTCCCTCCCCAAATGCTGAAAAAGGCCAAGCACTGTTTGGGATGGCACATGCCTACTCTGCCACCCTGCTTTCCCTATCTTGTCAGTCTTTCATACCCATTAAAAGATACACAAGATTACTGAAGGATTTCAGGAAGGGGAAACGATAATATGACTGAAGTTGACAGTTGAAACCTCAAAGTATTCAGGCCATCCCTGATAATTCCCTATTTTATTGTCCTTTACCTTTAACACATACAGCGCTGACTAGAGACAGAGACACTACTCTAGGTTTAAGGTCCATTGACCTGATCCAGTCGACAGTATTTAAGTTAGAAGGGGAGAAAAATCTGCTCCCTGGAAGATCACATTTTAACTCTAAAAACGACTCTGTCTATTAATATTTAATATCCCTACTTTTTCTTCCTCTCAATATTCCTACCAAATATAGAACAAATGTCTGATCCTCTTTTCATTCATGCTTCTCTCCTGTCCGTCCGGAGTACCATAACGTAATGCTCCCCTGTTTTCGGATCTTTGTTCCTGTTAAACAGAAATGATGTAAAATGCTCTCTCAAACTTATCTGCATTATGCCCTTCCCTTCAAAGCTTCTTTTGAGCAAAAGCTTATTATAACACATGGTCCAATTAATATCATATTCAGTGATAACAAAAAAAAGCCCTGCTGGTTTAAGACCAGAGTTAAAGCTATCTCCTGTTGGCTCAAGCTCCACAAAGCCAGGAAATTGGAAACTAAGGCTGAGGCCTTAAGCGATAGGCCCGGTGATCAGTGATGGTGTTGTGCACTGTCAGTCACAAATTGTGCTTGCTTGCATGGTTCAACTCCTCTAGCAATACTGTCAGGCTAAGATGCTTCATAGGGCAACAGAGGACCAATGCACCATCATTTCCCAGGCACTCCATCCTAGGGTTCCTTGTGGGTTCCTGGTCAACAGCTGGTTGGCCACTGTGTGAACAGAATGCTGGACTAGATGGACCCTTGGTGTGATCCAGCAGGGCTCTTCTTATATTCTCCCCATCTGGATTTGGGCCTGAAAGACAAAGGAAACATTAGGATGCATGGAGGTTAAGTTGTAAGCAAGAACAAGGAGAAGGACTCCTCTCTCAACTTTCAGGCCCTCAGAGCACTGGAAAGCCCCATGGGAGGAAGTCCCGTTTAAGTCTTCTAGGGGGCTTTTCAGAAAGTTCAAGCAACCAGAGAGGTTGCTACTTGCAAGGACAGAATGGGATAAAAATGGTAAAATAAAGAACGCGCACACCTCCTTACAGTGAAGTAAGCTCTGAAGAAATTTCTCCCAAATTCCCACAAAATTCACCCCTTCCCGCAATTTTCTGGTGCAATTTCTTTTTGCTTCTCACCCCCCACCCATGAAAGGTCGGAAATAGATTGAAAATTTCAACACAGTGCTAATTCTAGTTGCTTCCAGCTGAACAGAGGACATTGACATTTTATTTATTTATTTATTTATTTATTTATTTATTTATTTATTTATTTATTACACTTATATACCTCTCCCATAGCCAGGGCTCTCTGGGCAGTTTACAGACATGCATGACAGAAAGGAAAAGTTCTGGATCTACAGACTCGGAACTCTTCATCCATGTGGCCTTAACCACAGTTCATAAGCTTTATATCATTCTGTTCTTTTCTTCCCAGGAATTTTAATCTCCCAGCAACTCCAAACTCTCAGCATTCCATTTAACATCACAGCTACTGGTGATGGCAGAAGCTGAAATGTTCATCACTAAATATATTTTGAAATTACTCTATTGTTAGTCTCTCTCTCTCTCTCTCTCTCTCTCGCATGTGTGTGTGTGCATGCACACGTGCACACACACACACACACACATATCTATCTATCTAGCTAGCTATCTCAGATTGTTAACTCTGTTGTGGATTAGACCTCATCTTTGACAGCCCAGGTTTACACACCACTGGCCAGACCTCCACTGCTGTGTTGAGCATGCCTTATAATCAGAGATATAAAGCTTAGTAGGTGGAGGGTCTGAAGGAGAGCAATAAAGCAGATGAAAGGCTATGGAAGCAAGATATTGAAGGGCCTGGTCATGTTTAATCTCAAGGAAAGGCAACTGAGGAGGGAAGAGAGAATGAAGATGAGATACTCCTGAGGATGTGCAAATCAGCATTCTATCTCAAAGCTCATTCCAAGGCCAGATCTACACCAGGCAGGATATAACACTATGGAAGTGGTTTGAAAACGGTATAGAGAATGCATCATGGGCCCCAACAATTGTCAGAGCACTTCAATACCATTTCCCCCCTGTTGAACATTTGTTTTGTTTTGTTTTTATTATTATTTTTATAGTTCTGGTTACATAGGTCAAGTGATACAACATATATATATACATTCAGAGTCCATACAAATACAAATACGTGTTCCCGCCTGGGTTTAAGGTTGTTTAACATTAATTTAATTTAATTTAGGGCACCCCGGAAATTAGTCTCTTTACCCATCCACCTATACTTTCCATAGCTGAATATACGCTGATGGAGGTGTTGTCCCTTCTTCTTCTTTGTTCACATAGTCAATAAATTTCCTCCATTCCTGTTCAAATTTATCTTCGCTTAGTTGTCCTCGTGCTTTCCTCAATTTTTGCGACTTCAATAGCATTATAAAGCAGTAGTGTAGATCCTGCCCAACTCAGGTCCATATCAGACTGTGAGCTTTTTCTTTTTTTTCTTTTTTCATAAAAATACATTAATATTTCTGTGTATATTTTTCCAAATGTATGCTTCAGTTGTGCACATGTTTGAAGTGTACATATTCTTCTACCATGATTAAAGTGTATTAGTGCACATTTTTGAAATGTGAAATGTATGCATGTTGTTGAACACATTTTTATTTATCTTTTGGTCTGTGAATCACATAGGAGGGCCAGAAATGGACAGATTTCTGTATTTGGTCCTGAAGATGGAAATTGTGTAAAATCCTGATCAAAAATAAACTGAAATACATTTTTCATACAACCCTAAATATACTATTGCAGGACTAGACAACCTTGTGCCCTCTAGGAGTTTGGTCCCTGTAGGTCCCATCATTTCTGACCATAGGTTATGCTGGCTGGGCTAAAAAGTCTTGTAATTCAATAAATAAATATGTGACTGGTAATTTATAATACGTTGGATCTAGAATGCGTGTTCTGCTAGTGAAAGACTACCAGGAGGGGACTTCCATGTCCTCTCCTCTCCCTGCCACTCCCCACAGTACACCATGCAGATCTGCTCTGGAGGGACTCCCAGCCTTCCAGGCAGATTTGGGAGACACAATAGGGGGCTGCAGGAGGGAGGAGAGGACCCAGAAGTCCTGTTTCACAAGTGGTATTCTTCCACTGGTGGAAGGATTATATGGGACCAACCCAAGAATGTATTGCTGTTTCTACACCTGCCTTTCCCCCCAGGATCGTCCCTGGATCATCCCTGTGCATCCAAATGACACACAGGGGATCCCAGGAGTAGGCAGGGACGATCCTGCCATTTTCCTGGGATAACCCTTAGGTGTAGAAAGTGCCTATGTAAGATTGACCTTCTTGGCCACTAATGGTAAGAGAAGCTTCTGAAAGAGGCCAGGAGGCCACAGAAAACAGGAATCTATCTGTGTTGTTTGAACTTTACTTTGGGGCAGAAAAATAGATTGTTGGTATGTAGCACCATTCCAGAACCAGGATCCCATATATTTTTCCTCACATGTTTCAGTGAATAGACACATCTCTTTACTTCCTTGTGAAATTTTAAGGACATGATAGATAGCCATGCTATGTGCACTGCAGGGACTCTTCATGAAAATGGGAGAATGCTTGGCAACTTCTCTAATGGGACATACTGGCTCTAAGAACCACCTTTTTCTTTTCCTTAAAACAAAACCTTGCTGGCATGAATCTCTTAATGGGGTCTCAGTGGAATAGCCCAGACTCTTATGATCTTGGGCTCTGCCATCAGAAAGATGACACTTGGTGCCATTCAAAAATAGCTTCTGACTTCTGCTAGGTCATTTGGCAGAATTTAACACTCCCTCAGTTTCCCAGCTCTGGTTTCTGCAAAGACAGAGCATTTCAAGGAAGCAGTGAAAATTAGAAAACCTAATTGCTTGGCTGCCTGGGAGAGAAACGGTTTTCAAGAGTGGTGACTACAGCTGTGGTTGTTTTGTATGTGCGCTGCTTGGGATAATTGTGTTTCCTTGTCAGATCTTCTCCACTAGCCTGTTATGACACACGAAGAAGAACAGAACAACACGATATGCTTAATTATTTTCTGGTAGGCCAAGTTCCTTTAGGGAAAGAAGGGTGAGGAGCCACAAGAAAATCTATCAATTGGAGGAGTTTATTCTAGAAGAAAACATGGAGCATGAATAATTCTGTTATGGCGCATCCTTCCAGAGTCGCAGTTGCTGAGACTGGATTCCTTTTTATAGGCAAAAATATTAGTTTGAAATCAAGATTGCACAATCCCCACATCAATATAATCAATGTTATTTTCTTTGTGACCCTAGAGAGACTAAAGCACACACATATAGCTGTTCATATTTTTAAGTCTCTGGGCTCCTTCTGCCAAGGCAAGAGGCCAATTAGTGTAAATTACAGTAAGGATACTAGTCCATAGAGATCTAGGACCAAGATTTGCTGTAGCTCATTTCTCAACAGATAAAGATTTTGCATCTAATGGGAACAATTTTGCATCTCTGACAAGTTGAAGCAGAGACTGTTCAACATTTTTTTCAAACTCTTTTCAAGGCCTCAAAAATGCAGCCTGCCCATTTGCTTCCAAAGGCACATGGGTCTAATCACACTCTCTCTAATACTTTGGCCTACATTTATGCAATGTACCCCCAAACCAGGTCCCATGGAAATCCCCAATCCACCAAATCTTGCACTCCATGAATAGCGGATGCACCTGCCCTTGAGCCCTTCCTTACTAGGAATGTTGCAAATTGATTGGTGTCACATATCCAAAATAAACTCAATGTATTTGAAAATCCCCATTGTTACTTTTTTATTTCTGGAATTTGCATAGAGCATTGTGCATATTTGTGTAGTTTGCCACAGCTTTTTCTTTCGGTGCATTTGTGCCTCCTCCCCACTACATTATGTGCATTGATCAAACACTAAAAAATGCAAAATTGTGTATGATTTGATGCAACCATTTGTACAGATGAACCTGAGTGGCATTTTGCCAATATACAGGAATGCATGGGCATATTAGTAAAATGGGGCACACTGAACACAGGATTACTTTTTTGCAGTGTTTTATCAATGTACATGTATGAATGGATAATGTAGAAGGAAAGATAAAGGAACAAAAAGGGGGAGGGGGGATTCTCTCATGATTGTTCCTTCATTCCCCCATCACAAAGGAATCTTCAGGAATCTGACCTTTGCAAATTCTGATACACACTTATCAGATCTGCACCTCCCAGGCTAGTATGTGAATCAAAGCATAATTACCCTTACAATTTCTCACTTCTCAAAATTTGGCAATGCCGTTCTTGGCTCAAAGGACGTACCCAAATGTGTTTTAACATGTGCATTTTAGGATATGTTGCATTTATAAATGTGTACCTTTAGTTACATGTATTTATAAATGGCTGCTATGTGAGAAAACCTGTTAAAATATGAATTTAAATATGTAGTGATAAAAATAAATAATTTTTAAATTCATACATTCACACAGAAACGGTACAGAATGGGTTTATGAATGAACGCATGTGAAATGGACATGTACTGGTTGAGTCATCCATCCATCTCTATATACCATACTTCATTTGCTCCTGGCAGTTAACTGCCTTGAGAGTCATTTTTGGTGGAAAATGCAGAAATATACGCTATGGTTGGACATGGGAGAGGGCTTTCTCTGTTGTGGCACCCTGGATGTAGAATGCCCTCCTCCTGGAGGCCTGACCGGTGCCTGCACTGGCTTCATTTTGGCACCAGGTTAAGACATGGCTTTTTAACAAAGCCTTTGATGGCTAAATCCAGCAGTCTGAACACTGTCTTGTTTTAATTGGAATTTACTGTTTAAAAATTTCATATTGGTTTTAACATATTAATGGTTTAATTTGTTTTAGAACTGTATATTTTTTTCCTATCTTATATGTATGATTTTATCTGTATGCTGCCCTGAGTTTCCTGTGATATAGGTTGGGTTATAAATATTTTAATAAATAAATAAATAAATAAATAAATAAATATAAATTTAGTAAATGATTAAATGTCATAACTGCCCCCTTAATCCATTCTTCCTACTGTGAAAACTCCCTACCTTCATAGTTTAACCTTTGGATCCTCCAGCAAATCTATAGGCACATGGCACAATGAAATGACAGAGCAGTCTTCCATCAAAAGCAGGTGACGCTCATGAGGTCATTTGGCTTATTCATCCACATCTGCCCTCTCCTCTCCTAACAAGAATCAAAAGCCTGGGCTGAAGATGTGGAAGTCATGCCTTCTCCTGTTCTGATATACAAGGCGGTGCAGGGGTGTGTGTTAGAGAGAAGAATCCAGAAAAGTTTTCAAGAAAAAAAGTGAGCAATTACACTGGACCTGTTCAGAAGACACCTTAAACCATGGCCAGATCTACAGTACTGCTTTAAAGCGCTTTATCACTGTTTTGAAAATGGTATATGGAGTGTGTCCTGGGCCCCAAAAGTTGTCAAAAGTGCTTTAAAGCGGTAGTGTAGATCCTGCCCACAGATTTAACTACAGTGACTAAGGTAAAAGGCCTTAGTCACCATGGTTAAAGCCATGGTTTAAGGTGTCTTCTGAACGGGGCCACTGTCATTCAGATGCAGATTGAAAAATAATAAATTCTTAATGATGTTTTGTGTGTAACTGTTATGTATTTATCAAATATGGTGGTTGTAGTGTTTTTATAATATAAAAATAATATTTCTAATGGGCAGAGGGGTTTTTTTTTGGGGGGGGAGCTGTTTTGGGGGGGCACTTTCATCCAAGATTCACCCCACCTTTCAAAATATCTGCTTGGACTTCTTCCCCCCCCCCCCCTTTTGATGCCCAGTTTAACGTAGCAGAGCAAGATAGGGTTGAATTGCCGCTCCGATATGCCAAAACGCATGCATAGCACAGCAACTCATCTAAAGGAGAAAACAAAGTTAAATAAAAAACAACGATGAATTGAGCGGGAGAGTGCATAAGTTACTGCCGCCCCGAGACGTTCATAAATAATGTAGATGCCACGGGGTGGTGAAGCTTTTTACTCAGTTAATTAATATGTACAGTAACGCTCGCGCACTCGAAAAACAATGGCCCAGGCTCCTTTCCCCCATGTGCTAAGTAAAAATATTTCTTGAAGGACTGACACATTTATTATTTCCACCGTAATTACCTTATTATGGAGCATTTGTAATAAAACACATTAAGGAACTTCAACCCCATACAGGGCTGGTACATAGGGATTTTTGCTTTGAAAAATTTGTGAGGAGTTCAACGTTCACAGAAAGTGGGTTAGTTCCCATTCAGCGGCCTTCATGCAGCAGTGCTTGTCCCCCTTATTCTTGGCCCAAAGCTAGCTTCTCTGCCATTCCAATGCTTGCTCTCCTCCCTCAAGGCAGAAGTGCAATGCCTCTCAATTCCATACTAAAGCCCACCTCCTTGTCTAACCCTGGATTTATGCCATTCTCTGTTCTCCGCTCATTATTGTGCAGTTAAGCATACACTCCACTTCTGAACATAAGAACATAAGAAGAGCCATGTTGGATCAGACCAAGGGTCCATCTAGTCCAGCATTCTTTTCACACAATGGCCAACCAGCTGTCAACTGGAAACCCACAAGCAGGACACAAGTGCAACAGCATTCCCATGTTCCTGAGCAACTGGAGTACATAGGCATTGCCTGTGATCCTGGAGGTAGTATATAGCCATTGGGAGTAGTAGCCATTGATAGTCTCCTCCTCCTCCATGAATTGACCCGACCCCCTTTTAAAGCCATCCAAATTGGTGGCCACCACTACATCTTGTGGTAGCAAATCCCATAGAGTCACTATGTGCTGTGTGAAGAAGTACTTTTATCTGTCTAGAATCTCAGTCAGCTTCATGGAATGACCCTGAGTTCTAGAAGCATGAGAGAGGGAGAAAAATGTCCCCCTATCCATATTCTCCAGACCATGCATAATTTTGTACAACACTATCATTATGCACCTTTTCACCCAAACTAAACAATCCCAACCATTGCAACTTCCGTCAGTCCTTAGATCATTGCCTACTGCCTTGCTGGTGCTCCTCGATTCTGATTGGCAGATTTCCTGAAATTCTCTTCCTGCATTCATCATGCCATAGGTCAGGGCCAATAGTGCCCAGGGTGTCCATGTGTCCTCTTTTACAGAGGATAGTCCTCCATTTGAAGGGTGTGCTAGAGGACCATAATGTATTTCAAAGAATCCTCTCTTTGAAGGACTGTCCTCTCAAAGTCCAGTTTAACGATATAGAACCAATAGAACTGTTGCCCAACTACAGTAAACAGCACCTGGGCAGCAGAATGAATTGGCAGGCACTCAGGTCCCCTAAGTCACTCATTTATTTTTATTTATTATTGCATTTATATGCTGCCTTTTTTTCCTCCAAGGAACCCAAGGCGGTGTACATAAACCTCCTTCTTTCCATTTTATTCTCACAACAACAACCCTGTGAGGTAGGTTTGGCTGAGAGTCTGTGACTGGCCCAAAGTCACCCAGTGGGTTTCCTTGGCCGAGTGGGGACTAGAATCCGGATCTCCCGACTCCCAGTCTGACCCTTTAGCCACTACACCACACCAAACTGGCTCTATACCACACTCATTGGGTTTGTCTTCACCACTATAAAGCAGTAGCCTGGCTCCTGCCTTTCATATACAGCGTTCATACTGCTTTCACAGTGAAATATTCTAGTTGGTGTAGATTAGGCCTTAGTCTGAAGACTTTCCTTGTTCGCTCACATCTAAAGTATCTATTTCTAACCAGAGAACAGAAATATGTTCTTTGGTGCTCTCTCTTTCCCATGATATCAGCCCAGTAGTGGTTACTCCTCAAAGTTCCTTAGAGATGGGGAAAACAAGTGTTCAAATCTCTGTAGTCCTGACAGATTTATGCCACATCTCTATAGCCTGTCAAAAAAACCACACACCCCAGCATGCATGGAAGCCCCAGGATTCCACATACTGTCTATATGTGAAGAATGGCTTGGCTGGTCACCCTCTTTTGTGTTGTGCATGCCTGCCTCAGCCTCCTAGTCCTTTCATTGGCTTCTCTCTTCCTGCCAAGCATTCCAAAATCTCTTGGCCCTTGAGAACGGCAATCAAAGCCTCTCTGAATGAGAACTGAACTCTGCCGTCCCCACAGACGGCTCTGTTTCCCCTCCCTCTTTACTCTTTCCCTTTCTCCCATCAATGCAGCGCTGTACATTCACATCACAGTCATGTTGGCTGGCTGGAGTCCGCCAAGTCCCTGGCAGAGCATCTGAAGTGCAAAGCTCAAGCAGTGGCTGGGGACAAAAGCAGAAGGATGTGGACAGCGCAGAGCTTAGCTAACCTAGACAAATGCCAGGATGCCCCCTGTGAGGACACAGCAGATGGGTTCTCCATGTCAGAGATAAAGACCAGAACAGCTTCACTCAGGTGCATGTACATGATATAATTTTCCAGACTGGGTCTGGATAAGAAACATTTGTGCTCCTTTGGATTTTCGCACCAGACATTGCATGTTTTAAGAAAAAGCAGTTGGCTATCTAATTAGCTTCGTGTTTGGACTGGAGACGCAGCCAGTGAGAAACTACAAAGAACATATTATGAGGTCAGATCAATGGTTCAGCCAGAATCCTGAACCTGACAATAACCAATGCCAGGTGTTTCTGAGTGCACAAAGAAATTGTTGATTGTTTTCCCTCTCCATGGGTCTAATGGGATAGCTTTGGCAAGAGGCTGTTTGCCCAGAGCATCATCTCGCTCCCTATGTTCTTGAACTCTTAAATACTGCATCTTAAAATGAGGCCTTAGGTAGACCTAAGGATTATCCCAGGCAAATGGAGGTGTCGTCCCTGCCTGCTCCTGGTATCCCCTGTGTGTCATTTGGATGTACAGGGATGATCCTGGGATGATCCAGTTATATAGGCCTGGTCTAGCCATGGCCTAAGTGTACAGAATTGGTAGGAATCGAATATGTGTCTTTGTAATATGTGTATTGTCAAATTATTACGTCGGTCTGAGACACAATCTTATGAATGATCCTGGAGGCATGCCCTGATTAAGAACATAGACAGGAAAAATTAATAATATGGGATCTAACCCAGGCCTAGATGTTCTGGGGAATGGCTTCCTGGTATCTTCTCCTTTCTCCCCTGTAAGGTATTGTAATGTGAAATGTGTGGTGTTACATGTCTTCTGCTGTCCAGATGCAGCAGCAGAAGAGGTGACTGTGGTAGTGTGACCATATTTTGGAAACCAAAAAAGAGGACACCCCAGAGACAGTGTGGTGTAGTGGCTAAAGTGTCAGACTGGGAGTCAGGAGATCCGGGCTCTAGTCCCCACTAAGCCATGGAAACCCACTGGGTGACCTTGGGCCAGTCACAGACCCTCAGTCCAAATGACCTCACAGGGCTGTTGTTGTGAGGATAGTATGGAGAGGAGGAAGATTATGTATGCTTGGGTTCCTTGGAGGAAAATAATACATACATACATCTGGCCCCCAAGGGCCATGCCTACCCCAACTGGTCTTGGTCACATGTCTGATTCTACAGCTCACAATTAAGACAAACCTGTTCTACAGAATATCTTAATGTTAAAATAACTGAAATAAAAAACAACAACTAGTGAGACATTCAATGTAATTTTACTCGCTCTTACTTTTGTAGCTTTTGCTGTACTTTGAAGCGTTTGCTATTTAATGTGTGGTACAGTCTTCCATTCTTTCAAATATCTTTTCTTACTGCAAATCCCTCACTGGATGACCATAGTTTCGCCTTTCCTAACATTTAACACTCTTTCCCCATCACCTTTCTCATATCCATTTTAAGTCAGGATCCATACTCACAGATTCAGCACACTGCTACCGCTGAACAAATGAAGCAGTTGACAAGTACAGAAAAATCTAGTACAGCAAACTAGAACCTAGCATTCAGAAAGAGAATAAAATACTATTACTCTGCAAAAGTTAGGCATGGAACAAAATGGACTAAAGGCTTGTTGCAGTCACTTCTCACTAGCAACTTTTAGCTTGTTTCAACTTCTGGTTTAACAATGAGAAACTATCACAATGGGCGACAAGGATCTTTCCCTCCTTTTATCCAAATATCTCCTAAATGTACACTGCTTCAGTATGCAGAGAACAGAAATCCCAAGACAGTGTACTGCTTGGCCCAAAGAAAACTCAGAAATAAGTCCCATTGGTTTCAATAAAGCTTACTCCCAGATAAATGAATATAGGATTGCAGCCTTAAATGAAGGTGCTTACAGGGCCATTAGTATTTTATTGCTGTTCATGATAAATCTTCACTGTGATAGAATTTAAGTAAGTTGAACAATGCAGTGTTATACAGGTTTACTCAGAAGTCCCATTGATTGCAATAGTGCTTGCTCCTGGGTAAGTGGGCATAAATTGAGCCTGTTATCCTAAAATTATCATAAACATAATTTCAAACACAAAACTGTATCATTGACAGAGGAGGGGGAGGTTTCTGCAATTGTGGAGCAAGTTGTCAGTCACACACAAAATGAATATAGTTTGCCAATATAATCATTGCAAAAAATATTTCAACAAAGCCCAGAAGGTGTTCAGTGTATGTATTGTGTGATACAGGAAATGCAACAAAGAACTATCCTTCCAGATACAAAAATATAAGCAAATATGAAAACGTTAGGCTTCTCTTTCTTTGGTATAGTATGATGCTCCAAGTCTAAACTTTGGACTTGTATTTCTAGATCTTCACCCCACTCCCCTCCACACAAAAGGACAGAGAGCCTCAGCTATCAGACACTAAAGAAATTATATAAATCAATCAATAATGGGAGTCTGTCCTTCCAAGCAAAGTCAGGAGTCCTGCTGGACACATCCAAGCATTTCAGTGCCTCTAAAGTAACAATTTCATTTGTTCCTTTGTAAACACTTTAACTGCATTTCAAGTTCAACTTATCAGCGTTTCAGAACATTTAAATAAATGTAATGAAAGTCAATGCATGAAAGTCAATGCAAAGTAGAGAAAGTTTACCCCAGAAGTAGGTTCCCAGAAGAATCGCCTTTTCAATATACTTTTCAATATGCCAACTTTCACACATGAACCTTTTCTTCCAGTTCATCCCAGCTTCTCCTGAAAGCAAAACTCCTTGGTGACAGTGTTACCTACGGGCACCCTAACTTCTGTTTATTATGCTATTATTTATTCTATTTGTCGTTATTACCAAGCTTATATTCTCTCCCCATCTTCCCTGGAAAAACACAGCACCCATCACTCTCTCGCTCTCTCACTCACCCAATTGCCTCCTCCGAAGTCACATTCCCTTCTGCCAGCAAGCATGGCTCACAAGGAAATGGGGCAAAGCCATCAAACTCCCTTCCTTAGGGAGAGGACACGCACCCGCTCCCACAGCCCCAGCACACCTGAGGAACAGGAGGCAGGCGATTATGGTGCCGCTGGCTACGCAAGCCCTGAGGACAGTGGCCTTGAGTGCAGGCAACCCCTGCAGCAGAGCCAAGACTGGGCTCAGCTGCGCGCCCCTACTGGAGATGCCGGCTGGCAGCAAGGGTATGGGTGGCCCTGTCCGGCTGCTGCTGTTATTGGAGGAGTTAGGGGCTGCAGCAGAGCTGGGATGCAAGCAGTGGCAAGTGGGAGCAGCAACAGCAGCAGCTGGAGCGCGAGCATCACTGGCTGCCATCCCAGCAAGGCTGGGCGCATCGTGCCCGGCAGATGCAGCGCACCCAGCCCAAGCAGAGCAAAGATGCAGCTGCCACTCTCTGGCTTCCTTGTCTTTCAGGGCATGTCTACATCATAGTGTATGGAGGGAGGGTGGGAAGGGGAATGATTCTGGACTTACCTGTTTTCGGGATCATCCCAGGGTGTCTACATGGAAGCGCGATGTCCCGGAAGGGAAGACGGACGTTGCACCCACCATTTTTTAGAAAACATGCAGGAGTTGGAGCACACTTGCACTTGCACTCCAGGGAAAAAGTAAGTTTTTTTTTAAAAAAAGCCCCAACCTCGCTCCCACCACCCCTGATGTCCCTGGATTCTCCCCAGCTGAGCTCCTTCCCTCTGCTGACCCTGCTACTTGTGGACAGGAGGGAAGAAGCTGAGATGGGCACCCACACCCGTGGGTCCTTGGGATAGTCCCGGGGCCATGGAAAAAACTGGGGGGAAAGTGTCTGCACAGGGATGATCCAGGGACGATCCCTGGGGAAAAGACAGATGTAGACATGCCCGTAGTCTTGTGAGATGTGGGACTTCTGGGAGAGGTGGGGAAGCCAGCGAGTGATGGTTCCCTAGTCCTGAGCCAGCTCAGGAGGCAGCATGATGGAGTGCTAAGCTGTTGTCACTTACTGGCTTCTGAGAGGTGGGGAAGCCAGCAATAGAGTGTGGCTAACCCTCCTCTTGAGACTTCTGGGATGATGTGTCTGACTTCCAGGAGAGGTGGGGAAGACAGCGAGCAACGGGTTCCTAGCCCTCCATCCCTCTGACTCCCAAGTTGGCTTGTGAGGCAGCATGATGGAGCTGTAAGCTGCCACTGCTTGCTGGTTTCCAAGAGGCAGGAAAGCCAGCAAGTGAGCTTCTTTGCCTCTCCCAGAAGTTTCGCAGCTCACAAGACTTCTGGGATGAGGTGTCTGACATCTTGCAAGATGTCAGACACCTTATTCTGAAAGTCTCATGAGATGCAAGACTGCTGCTGAAGCTGGGATGCTGGGATTTGCCCAGACATTGTTAACAAATATTTAAAGTCTCCCTGGATCTCCCAGGATGGAGCAAAAACCTGGGCAAATCCGGGGAAAACCAGGTGTACGGTCACCCTAGACTGTGGCCTCTCCTTCCAGTCCTTCCCTTGTTTGCCCTTCCCTTCCTTTCTTCACCTGCTGTGTGGCACCATGAGAGTCTTAACCCGCCCAGAGAGCTTCAGCTATGAGGCGGTATATAAATGAAATAAATAAATAAATAAGTAAATAAATAAATAAAATTAACCCATTACAGCAGGACAGGAGGAGAAAGAGTCTTGGGGAAGACATGGATGGAAGAAGCTTAGATAGACTTTTCTCCCAATGTATCGGAATTAACAACTACACCTGCATTTTCTGGATTACAGTCTGGCAACCCTATATGTCAAAGCAACTTAGTATGGTGGTATATGGAACAGTTTTCTAAAACAATGTTGTGGTACCGTTAAGGATCGCTTCTTTGTTATGTCTAGAGAAAGTGAGCTTAGAGCCTGCAGCTTGCAGTCAACTGTATGCCTGCTTTGTTGTTGGTTGTTGCTTTGTACTTGTTGCATCTTTTTGGCCTCCACGTAAAGTTAATTGAGACCTTATGCACTCCGTGGTGTGAAGCTTTTCAATTTTCATGCAGCTCAATATCCCTTTCCCCAAATTTGCCACTGCCAGTTTTTCAGAAGTATATTAAAGGCCACCAGGCAGTTAGGAAGATGATATCCAGTCTACCTTTGTTTGACAGACCTCCCCTGGAGTACCAGACTGGTGATTTAGAACATTCCTGTTAGGGTAATTAATTACACATAACCAAAAAAGGAAAATGCATCACCAAAAAAGAAGGCAAAACAGTAGGGGTGTGATCCGCTCCGATTAGGAGCGTAGAAGCAGTAGCGGATTGGCCTGCTCCGCCTTACCCAGAGGTAGAGTAGGAGTGGACCGCGGACCCCTAGAAGCAAGGCGAAGAGAAGCGACCATTTTTCGGAGCTCCTAGTTCAGGCGGAGCGCTCCGGTCACCATCTTGAAAACATTTCGCCATAGGATTGCATTGCGGCAAATAATCGCGGATAACTACGTTCTTTTTGAAGCTATCGTTCTGGAAATTCTTGTGCTCAGAGAGTCGTGGATGGGGGTCATTTTGAGACCACTCTCACCTCTCTGCGTCGTGCGGGTCGCGTGCTATATTTTTTTGAAAATCGGGTCAACCGCGCAGCTCAAACGGCATTTTCGGCTTTTCACCCATAGGATTGCATTGAGGGAAAGACTCGGGCATAACTGGGTTGGTTTTTAAGCTATCGTTCTGAAAATTCTTGTGCACAGAGAGTCGTGGATGGGGGTCATTTTGAGACTACTCTCAACTTTCTGCGTCGTGCGGGTCGCGCGCTAGAAGTTTTTAAAAAATCGGTGGGAAAAATACCTTTTTCAAAGGGCTGAGGGGCAGAGTCAGCTCCCGGTCATGATCACATGATCCCAAAGTTAGAGGAGGGCATAGGCAAAACGGGTAACTTGGGATTCTGGGAAACTTCTCTTTCTTCATCTGAACGGGCTTTTCCCAGTGTTTTTTTAAAACAGTAGCCCCACCAAATGCACAAACACAACCTGAAATCATATACTAAGCCAAGAATAAGAGATAGAAACACAGCACTGCTACCCACCCTAACTTTGGGGAACAACTGAAAAGATGTGGTGCAAGGGGATGAGCTCCCCTAGGGCATCTCATCGTGGACGTGCCCCCACTCTCTCCTGCACTGGAAGGCCATTAGAGCCTTCCAAAGAGAGTAAAACGGTGGAGCAATGCCTATTATGAGTCGAAGTGAGCGTTTACTTCTTAGTGGTGGAGCGATGCCTGTTATGAGTTGAAGTGAGCGTTTACTTCTTAATCTCAGAGCTGTTGGTGGCTGTCTTGAGTTGAACTGGCAGCTGCTTCCCCCTCCCCCGGGCACGTCCCCCTATTGCTGGTAAAAGACAGATATAGCCTTTTTTAAAAAAATCTTCTTGCTGTTTATTGAGCAACACTGCTGCTTTTAATTCCACCCCTCCTTTGTTTATTTATTGATTTATTCCATTTTATATGCATTACTGGCTTATCCTTGGCTCACTTCCTTATGCCCCCAGAAATGCCAGCTGCATGCCTGCCTGCCTGCCTTCCCTCCCTCCTCCCCTGCCCACCTCGCAGGGATGTTGTGTGTGTGTGGCTTTGACTCAGGGGAGAAGTCCTTCCTGCGCTCACTTGGAGTTTTGGAAGTTCCAAATTTTGCAGGTTTAAGCCCCGCCAAAAAACAGGGGATGATGGGACTGCCTTGAGTCTCGGCGTGCGTATGTATCCCTGGATAAGCAGTCATGGTGGTGAGTTTGAGGTTTTTTTTTAACGTGCAAAATTGACGGAGCTATGGAAAGGGGTGTTGAATTTTCATAAATTCCCCAAAAATCAGGGGATGATGGGACTGCCTTGAGTCTCGGCGTGCATATGTATCCCTGGATAAGCTTTCATGGTGACGTGTTTGAGGTTTCTAACGTGCAAATTGACGGAGCTATGGAAAGGGGTGTGAATGGGGTGCCCGATTTTCAAAAATTCCCCAAAAATCAGGGGATGATGGGATTGCTTTGAAACTTGGCGTGCGTGTGTATACCCCCATGAGGTGTCATGGTGCCAAACATGAGGTTTCTAACTTTCACAGAAAAAAAGTTGTATAATTTTTTAGCTTTCAATGCAAGCCTATGGGGGGGAAAAAACGGAGATCCGGATCCGGAGCTCCAAGCGGAGCGGAGCGGAAGTGGGCGGAGCGGGGGCGGGGCGGAGCGGCCCGATCCGGAAAATGGCGGATCTGCAAGTGAAGCGGAGCGGGGGGTCCATGCACACCCCTACAAAACAGGACAAAGATTTGCATAAAATTTTGCATATGCTAATTTACGTATATACATAGACACAAATTTAGAAATAATTACTACGGGTAGTATCCAACACTACCCATGTGTCTCTGCTAATTATCCAGCTAAATTATCATTTCCCACACTGTCCCTTGTTTTCAGGGTTAAAGCTATCTTGCAAATGCTTGTCCTGAGTCCTGCCATCTCAAAAGAAGATGCTGCAGGCATCATGTCCATGACAAAATGGTGGTGGTGACCATAAGGCAAAGGACCAAGTCTTATTGGGCTTCTTTGAGATCTGATGGTCTCTTGGGCACATTTCCAGTTTACCCAGCTGTTCTGCCATGTGGAGGGAATATATTTCAACCTCCCTCTGAGTTAGAGGGAAAGGGCCCATTTTAAGAGAACATGCTGCAGCAGATGTCTGGCCCAGATCCAGCATGAAGATTGGTGTAGGAAAAGGGGTGGGATGGGGGCCATTTGCATGGCAGCCAGCTCTATTTTTATGTGCCTTTCTCTGGCTCATGCAGGCCATCCGGGCACTTGTCAAACCTTCTGGAAAGGGGACAGGCCTGAATGACTGTAATATGAGCCGTGAAAGTGGATATTAAAGGCTTTATTACAGGGTGATGCCTGCTAATTGCAGCACTTCTTTCAGGGAGCAGAGAGATGATGAACGCCCGAGACAGCACCCAATTATTAGAACTCAGTTGGTGTGAAGAGAAGGCGGCGCAGTTACCAGAACTTTATCTCGCTAACATCATAGGCCTTGAATAAAAGAAAATGGGAAAGTAAAAAAGAAAAAGAAAGCAAGCAAGAAAAAGAAATTTGTCTCACTGCAGCCTGTTCCATGTCATCTCAGTGTTGTTTTGATTAAAACATTTTCATCCTCATGAACAATGGGGATTTTCATTCTAGGCATGTGCACTGTCATTAATGGTTTGGGACTAGGATGCTGCTCAGAACAGCTGGGAATCCTGTAAGGATTGGAGGGGGAAGTCCTGGTCAGTCCCCCCACCCCAAACAAAATCCAAGGTATAATTTGAGAGCGAAGCAATCTTACCAGCCATTTCATTTGATAAAGTTTCTTTCTCTATTTTTTATTTTATTTTATTCTGGTCGGAGAGAGATAGCATGAAAACAAACACAAAAGGCCCATTCAACAGCTAGAGCTGTCACATCTTTTAGTGGGGAAAATGCATATATGTTAATAAATACACTTTGGTTGCATCCATATATGCCCCTGCAGGGTTGTGGCTCTGATAAAACAGGTAGTGAGATGAATGCTAGAGGTAAGTGATGTCTGCAATATGACCTGACTGGCACTAGTGATAGAAGATGAATTTAGAATTGGGGGAGTTTGAAAACCTTCACCCCAACAAGGGCGAGCTCAGGCCCTTCAGAATTCAGGCTTGGGATATGTTCATCACCTCATATTAGAATTCATCTCTTCTACTGTTGCCTGCTGGTCCTCTCTCTTTCTCTTTCCCGTTCTCATTCTCTGGGCCTGTTCAGACAACACACTAAGCCATGTTTAGGCCTCTAACCCTTTTGCAGCAAATGGTGAGTGAGCGTGTTTAAACCATGGTTAGGAATGGTTCACATGACACACTGAGGCCATAGCTAGGTGGGGCTTTATCCCGGGGTGATCCCCGGGCTTGTCCCTGTGAATCCACATGACGCACAGGGGATCCCGGGATCAGGGAGGTGTTGTAAAAACTGTGGATCACAACCCAATTAGATCCAATAAAAAGCAATCCGGATGCGTCGTTTCGGGTTCAAAGAAAAAGCTTTATTTTCCACTTCAGGTACCAAGAAATCTCTTTGCGCAAAGGTCCCCTCTCCCTTGCCAATTTAGAGGGAAAAGGGATTAGCTTCTTGTTTTATACAGGGAGAAAACATTACACACACACAATTGGCTAATAGCCCAACCCGTCACAGCTCATCCTCCTCCCCAATTTCCTGGCATGCCCAGATGGGGAGAGACCCCCATTGACCTTGCAATTACTCCATTATCACATGATTCCCTTAGCAATGCATCCTGGAACATTCCTGCCACATATTCCATTGTCTGGAGAAGGTTTCCCGCTCCCATTGTCTTTAACTAATCCCAGTCCACAATTCCCTCCCTGGTTTCCCACTGAGCCATGGAGAAAGGAAAAAGGTGTGTGTCTGTGCAAGCAAGTGCCTGGCAATTTAACCAGCGGCTAGGGCTCATCCCTTACACATGAGTAAGCGACCTTACCCAAATAGGTAAATGGGGCTTTTCTTCCCTACCTGGGAGTAGAGGGTCTACTCTACTCATCTAAAACCAAAAGATGGTAATTCGGGGCGGGGAAGGAGGGTTTTGGAGAGAAGACGTGAAGGGGAGAAATGGATGAAGGGAATCATAGGAAATTAACCAAATTTACATGACAGAGGGATGATCCCTCCCTTGCCCTGGGATCTCGCCCTCCCCTTTGGCCCTGGTTTTTCTATGGTCCCGGGCTGAGCCCGAGACCACGGAATGTGTGGCCGAGTGCTGCTGGTTGACCCGGCTCCGCGCGATTCCTTGTGAGAAGCCGGGAGTTGTGCACGGGGTGCAGTGCTCCTCAAGAGCACTGTGCCCATCGGGGGTAGGGTGGGGGAGCGGGGAAAGTTATTTAAATTTTAAAAACCACTTACCTTACATGCACGAGCGTTCGTGCGCTGCTGGCCCTTTAATAGTAATTAAAAATGGCAGGTGTGACGCCTCTCCTTCTGAGGTCGCCGCGCCTCGTGAGTAAACAGAGGAGGGATCTTGCGTTAAACACAACACGAGATCTTCCCTCCTTCATCACGGAATAGCAGGTAGGTCTAGCTAAGCCCTGAGTCATGGTTCACACAACATGCTAAGTCATAATATTTAGCTCAAAATGCTTAACAACCATGGTTTAGCGTGTCTTCTGAACAGGTTCAATTTCTCTTCACTGCCACTCTCTTCTCTTTTTTTCAAGTATTCGTAATGCTGAGGCAGAGTTAGGGGCAATGATGGAAGCAGCAGCAGCAGAGTGGTGGCAGTAGAACCTTTTTCTCTTCACCTGCTTGTCCCTCCCTCTCTGGCCAGGTGTCCTGTTTCACAGAGTACAGTCCTCTGTTTGAAAGGCTGTCAGAAGACAGTCATCTCTTTGAAGATGAGAAGAAAAAATGATGAGAATCTTACACATATATGGATAGATACATGAGAGGGGTGTCAGGAGCAGGAGGAGTTCTGGGCTAGGAATCAGGAGGGTTTTGATGGACTAGTTTATGGGTGTGGTGAGGGAGAGCTGGAAGAGGATGGAGAGCTGAAATGTAGCATTATCTAACTGGTTGTTGTTGAAGGCTTGTAGGAATAATACAGCCAGGTCAAGGAGCTGGGGAAAGGGCATCACCACCACTACTACCAAGGGAACCAAACTAATTTAATTGAATTTTCATTAATTTAATTCAATCAATCGATTGATTATTCTTCAGTGGCAGGAGACCTCTGAGCACCAAATGCTCGAGATAAGCAATAGCAGATGCTCTTGACTTTTTTGCCCGCTTGTGGGTTTTCCAGAGGATCCTGGCTGTCCATGAATGGATACAGAATGCTGATCTACATGGATCTTGGTCTAATACAGCATTTTTGTTAATTTATCAATTGAAAATGTTTCTTGTCCAATTGATTGAAAAAGGATTAAACATTGAGATCACAGTCTTTACCTGAGAATAATCCTCACTGAACATAGTTGGGTTTACTTCTTAGTAATTGTGCTGAAAAATACTTCAAGACCAGAGATGTTCAACATCTATTCCTTCTACGAATAAGGTGGTGAGGCTGACATATTCTGATCTTTATTGTACTTAGTGGATGATAATCTATATGACTTTTACTAGTACCTTAGTGATATGTTGTATTGTTCTATAGTATCCAACTGATGAAGATATCTCGAAACGGGCATTGTACCGGACACAAGTCTACTTTTTACTTATATGCCTAGAATACTGAATTTGTTGGGTGGTACAATATCATACTTTAAAAAAAAATTCACATGCTGTTCTGTATAATGCTGGTATTGTTATTTAATTGCTGATACATTGTATATTATTCTTGTTTGAACTTTTTTTGATTTACCTACACATTGGAGGCTTCTGACCTGTTGGATTTATGTTATGTGTTAAAGGTTGTGTATCAACAAGAAGAGCATATCTTTTTGTATGCCTGATAATGAACATTATGTAATAGTATTCTCAGACAGCATATGTAGGATTGATGTAAATATGACTCACCCACAGTAGAAATATATAAAAATGTTTGTTTATCTTTCACTTCAAGTGTGAATTTTTGTGGTTGAGTGCTAAGCACCCCAATTGTGTTCTGTTATTACAACCACAGCCTTCAGTTTATTGTACAAAATCTAGTAAAACCAAGCAGTTACCCATCATCTGGAAAACGTATTGATACAGCAGTGCAGGAAGGAGGTTAATTCAGGCTGCAAATGGCGAACTCCAAGGCAGATGAAATATTTTCCATTGGACTAACTACTAGTTTAAAACATTGTAAAGTTTTGAAACTTTGGTGTGTGTTTTTCTTCTTTTTTGTTCAAGCATGGCTGCATGGAGCGATAATAAAGTAATATAAAACAGAATCAGTTCTTAGATGTCCAAGTTGGGCTGTCAGTCACCCATGGTATTTTGAGAACAAAGAGATGGTCAAGGCTGTTGGTTTAATTAAAGGCTATTTAAAAACTGGAATGGCAAAGGGGAGACATCTGAAAGCAAAGAAAAGACTGACCTTATAATGAATGTAGTCATTATAGCCAGAACTGTTATAACAAAACATTAAATAAGTAAGGAAAACTACTGGTGAATAAATGGTTAAGAAACATATTGGATCTTTTAATATTACCGTATCTAACATAGAAAATTAAGAGATGGACAGAATTAACCAAATCTTTTTGTATAAAACTAGACTCTGTTTACATTTATTATTATAGTATCCCAATTAGTATATGGCTCCACACATTCAGGAGGGCACACTCTGAATCTGGTTTCTTGCATAGGGTAGAATGATAGTGATATGGGGTGGACGAATTTTCTATAGTTCTGTTGTCATGGACAGATCAAAATGTGGTGGGGCTTTGACTTGCTGGGACTCTGAGCCTCTGTGGGAGCAGAGGGGCAATTAAGATGGTCCATCCCAAGAGACAGATGGATCCAGATGGCTTTCTGATGGTTCTTGGGGATTTTCCTGCCCTGGTTAATCTCTGGAACAGAGAAATGACCTGGTGGTTGACATGATTGCTCCTGAGCATCTTCTCCCATAGAGTGGCACCCAACAAGCCCCCTGGTTTTCCAAGGTGCTGTGGGCAATGAAATGAGTGGACATTGACTAGAGTGACACTGGCAGAAAACCTGGAATGAACCCCATCAAATGTGGGCTAAAGGTCATTTATTTATTTATTTATTGCATTTATGTACTACCCCCATAGCTAGAGCTCTCTGGGCAGTTTACAGAAATTCTAAAATAAGATAAAAACAAGTATACAAAATTTAAAATTCTAAAACACAGAACATACATACATGAAGCATTAAAAACCGTTAAACATGTGGGTGATTAAGATGTGCTGCCATATGCCTGGGCAAAGAGGAAAGTCTTAACCTGGTGCCGGAAAGATAGCAGCATTGGCGCCAGGTGAGCCTCGTCAGGGAGATCGTTCCATAGTCAGGGGGCCACCACCAAAAAGGCCCTGTCCCTCATTGCCACACTCCGAGCCTCTCTCGGAGTAGGCACCCGGAGGAGGACCTTAGATGTTGAATGTAGTGACCGGGTATATTCACGTCGGGAGAGGCGTTCCGACAGGTATTGTGGCCCCAAGCCGTGTAAGGCTTTATAAGTCAAAACCAGCACCTTGAATTGGGCTCAGAAACATACAGGCAGCCAGTGCAAGCGGACCAGAGCAGGTGTTATATGGTCGAACCTTCTGGTTCCCGAAATCAATCTGGCCGCTGCATTTTGCACGAGCTGCAGCTTCTGAACCATCTTCAAAGGCAGCCCTACATAGAGTGCATTGCAGTAATCTAACTTGGAGGTTACCAGAGCATGGACAACTGAAGCCAGGTTATCCCTGTCTAGATAGGGGCATAGCTGGGCCACCAACCGGAGTTTGTAGAAGGCACTCTATGCCACTGAGGTCACCTGAGCCTGAAGTGACAATGATGGATCTAAAAGAACACCCAAGCTACGAACCTGCTCCTTCAGGGTGAGTGCAATCCCATCCAGAACCGGTAGAACACCCCCCATCCTGTCAGTGGAATCACCTACTAACAGCATCTCAGTCTTGTCTGGATTGAGTTTCAGTTTATTAGCCCTCATCCAGTCCATTGTCACAGCCAGGCACCGGTTCAACACATCCACAGCCTCTCCTGCTGAAGATGAAAATGAGAAATAGAGCTGCGTGTCATCAGCATACTGATAAAATAAAATAGAAGGCTGTGGTTGAAAATAACAATAGTACAATAAGAGTGATAACACTCAACCACAAAGGTACTTTTGTGAACCAGTTGGTGAGGCCAATATACTCTGATTTCTTGCATTGAATGTAGTACATGACAACGTATGTGATTGGTTACAAATGCTGAGTAAGGTGTTTTTGTATCGTTTTACAGTGTCCTACTGATGAAGACTTCTCGAAACAGAACTTGTACCAGGTTACTGTTTATTAGACACTTTATGAAATTAGATGCATATTTATGAAATTATTGATTCTTGTCATGAATGTTTAATGGATGCCAACTTATTGTAGGCTTTATTATGAATGTTTGATGAACACCTTGTAAACGTTATCTATATGCCTGTCTTTTGTACATCAGCATACTGATGACAGCACACTCCAAAGCTCCAGATGACCGCACCCAATGGCTTCATGTAAATGTTAAACTACATGGGGGACAAAACCGACCCCTGCGGAATCCCATACTTAAGAGTCCACGGGGCCGAGTAATGTTCCCCAAGCACCATCTTCTGCATCTGACCCGCCAGAAAGGAGCGGAACCACTGCAAAGCAGTACTTCCCATTCCCAGAAGGATACCATGGTCAATGGTATCGAAAGCCGCTGAGAGGTCGAGGAGAATCAACAGAATCACACTCCCTCTCCTGGTCATCATACAGGGCGACCAAGGCTGTTTCTTTGCCAAAACCAGGCCTGAAACCCGACTGAAATGGATCCAGATAATCAGTCTCATCCAAGAGTGTCTGGAGCTGGCCCACAACCACCCTCTCAAGGAACTTGCCCAAGAATGGAACATTTGCCACCGGCCTGTAGTTACTAAGATTTTCCAGGTCCAGGGAAGGTTTCTTCTGGGTCTCACTACCACCTCTTTCAGACGGTCTGGGACCACTCCCTCTCGTAAAGAGGCATTAATCACTTCCCTGGCCCAGCTGGCTGTTCCATCCCTACTAGTTTTTATTAACCAAGAGGGGCAAGAATCCAGTACAGAGGTGGTCGCGCAAACCTGTCCAAGCACCTTGTCCATGTCCTCGAGCTGTACCAACTGAAACTCATCCAAGAAAACAGGACAAGCCTGTGCTCTGGATACCTTACTAGATTCAACTGCTATAACACTGGAGTCTAAGTCCTGGTGGATTTGTAGGAATGAGGGCAGTGAAGAAATCATCCTTCTCTGCCACCATTTTGTCTGCTCAGAGTCACCCAGTAAAGCTAGTTCAGGTGGTCTGAGGCCTGTTACATTTTGGTGTGCAAGAAGAATAGGTGGATCCATTGTGATCAATTTGTGCAACACTTTGCAGATAAAATCACTTGTATCCATGCTAACTTGTATGCTATGGCTGATACAGGTTCAGTTGTACAATTACAATGGATATTTTTCAAATTCCATAGCCTCATGATATGGACAGGATTCTTGGCGAAGCAAAGACTACGACTTGTGTGCTGGACCATTGCACTTCCTAGCTTATAAAAGTAGCCAGGGGGACTGGCTGAGTGGGTAAGGACAGTAGTGAATGCTTCTTCATGGCAAGGTGTGATTCTGTCTTGCCTAAAGGACATGGTGGTAAGACCTTTGTTTAAAAAACACCCCCCTGAAGAATTTCTGGCTGGTCTCCAATATTCCATTCTTGGGCATAGTTCGGGAGTGTGTGATAGCTTCTTAGTTCCAGAGATTTCTGGATGAAACTGATAATCTAAATCAATTTAATCTGGCTTCAGGCCTAGTTCTGGGACAGAACTGGTCTGGTCAGCTTCGTGGATTATCTATGCTGGAAAGTGGACAGGGTGTGTGTGTCCCTCTTAGTTCTGTTGGATCTTTCAGCAACTTTTGATACCATTGACAATGGTGTCCTTATGAGATGTTTGTCTGAGGCGGGATTGGAAAGCACTCTTATATGCTGGCTCCAGTCCTTGGAGGGGGGATTCCAAAAGGTGATGCTGGAGGATTCCTGTTTGACACCATGGCTGTTGGCCTATGTTGAAGCTCGGGGTTTCATCTTATCCCCCATACTATTTAACATATACAGTAGATGAAACTGCTGGGAGAGATGGAACAGAGTTTTGGGGTTCAGTGCCACCAGTATATTGATGACACCTAACTCTTTCTCTCCCTCTCCCTTTCGTCTAAATTCAAGGTTCTAAATTGGTGCCTGATGTCCTCAATGGATTGGATGAGGGCAAACAAATTGAAGTTTAATCCAAATAAGACTGAGATGCTCTGGTCATTTGAAAGGCAGATCAGAGAATAGGGATTCAGCCTATGCTAGATGGGGTTACACTTCCCTTGAAGACTCAACCTTACAGTTTGGGTGTATTCTTGGGCAGTGGCCAGGAATGAGTTTGCACAGCTGGGACTAATGCACCAACTATAGTTGCTCCTAGAGATGTTGAATCTGGCCACTATTGCATATTCCTCAGCTACATCCAATTTGGACTATTGCAATGTGCTCTAGATGGAGCTGCCTTTGAAAAAGGTTCAGAAATTTCAGCTGTTCCAGAATCTTCCAGACATTTGACTGGCTCCAGTTTCAGGGAGCACACAGCTCCCTTGTTACAGCAGCTTCACTGGCTACTGGTCTGTTTCTAGGCAGAATTCAAAGTGTTGGTTTTGAACAATAAAGTAGGGTGACCATATGAAAAGGAGGACAGGGCTCCTGTATCTTTAACAGTTGAGTAGAAAAGGGAATTCCAGCAGGTGTCATTTGTATGCATGCAGCACCTGGTGAAATTCCCTCTTCATCACAACAGTTAAAGCTGCAGGAGCCCTGCCCTCTTTTGTATCTGGTCACACTAGTATAGCTCCTGCAGCTTTAACTGTTGTGATGAAAAGGGAATTTCACCAGGTGATGCATGCATACAAATAACACTTGCTGAAATTCCATTTTCTATGCAATTGTTAAAGATACAGGAGCCCTGTCCTCCTTTTCATATGGTCACCCTAAATAAAGCCTTGTATGGCTTAGGACCAGCCTACCTGAAAGACCGCCTTCTCTCATACAAGCCTACCCAATCCTTAAGATCTTCAGGAAAGGCCCTTCTTTCGAGACCTCCACCTTCAGAGGCACATTTGGTGGCCACAGAAGACAGGGCCTTTTCAGTGGCCACTCCCAGGCTGTGGAACTCCTTCCCAAGGGAGCCTAGATTCACCCCCTCTCTTCTATTCTTCCAATGGCAAACAAAAACCGCTTTATTCAAGAAGGCCTTTGGCCTGTAAGTGGGTCTGTGACTTGGGTACTATTTTTATTCTACAACTGTTGTGCTTTATTGTATTTTAATGTGTTTTATTGTTTTAATCTATTTTAAATAGTTTTGTAAGCCACCTTGAGTACCAGTTTTCGGTAGAAAAACAGGGTTTAAATCAAATAAATAAATAAATCTTGGTGCAATAGATAAATATAATATGAACCAGGACAGCCTCCTTCCTTTCTTAGGATATTGGTATATAATGGTTCATGCATGGGGACAGTAAGGGGCAACAGAGTATTATTATTATTATTATTATTATTATTATTATTATTATTATTATTATTATTTTGTACAGTTTCCTTGTAATGTATAGCAATAACTAAAAAATTAGCAGAATCAGGGGAGCGAAAACAGATTCTGGATAAACTAGCAGAGAACATCAGAAGATCTATTGGAGACTCTTTATTCCCATGTCTATAACATAGATACAGACTAGATGATCTCAGTGGTAAATCTAGGGGCTTAAAATCCAGGACACTATGAAATAATGCTAAATAATAATGTCAGCTAGGGAAGGCAGTAGATCCCTGCCACCCAGGCACACATATGGCAGGCTAATTGCTTCTTTCCTCCCATGATCTTGGAGTGTGTGTGGCAGCGCCATTAGAAAGAACCTTGAGCAGAAAACCCACTCCTTTTGACACTTTAGTGGCAGAATTCAAAGATCCAGAGCTCATGCAATAGTTTGTATTGGCATTGGCTCGGTAATTGACAATTAAATTTAATTACACCTTTGAGAAATAATAGAGTAAGTTTTTTAATGGGCTTATGTAGGGCTGCTCTGATTTTCATGCCGTGCAGTTTCTCCTAAATGAGATGGATAATGCAATGATGTTCACACCTTTATCAAGGCTATTAGCTGAACTCAGCAGTAGGACAAATAGCACAGTTGGGAATATTTCATAAGACTGAAATGTAGTTGCTTAAAATTGTTTGTTCTTGTACTTATTGTAAACTAGAGGCTAATGTCAGGAGGCTAGCAAGCTGTGCTGGCTGGTATTTAGATTTCACTAGAGCCTTATCTGGTCTGCTGTAGGCTGAGGTGACCCAAAACCAAACCTGACTTTCATGCTGGATACAAGCAGATGCAGGCTGGGTGGGTCCTTTGTTTCCATGTGCTCTTTGACAATGCTCTATTGTAAAGAAGCATCCCTAGAACATGAGAGTATCAGAGCATGCCATTCTTGTTTTGAAGAGCCTCATATTTTTGAAACCATGATCTGTCAATCCTGGAGTAGCCAATCATTATAGACTAGGTTGGACGTTTGTGGTATCGAGCCATAAATAAATTAAGGTCACTGCATAAACGATGCGATAAAATGAAGCTACACTTTCCCCTTGGATCCCACGTTCTTCAGGGAAAGGGATATTGCTTAATGAAAGAATTCACTATAATTAAGAGTAGATATAGTCCATCATGTTTTCCCTGTCACACAGAAAACTATTTCATATGTAAAGCTTTACAATTTTCTAACCATGGTTAGGAGATTAGGATCACTCCACAGGTTCTCATCCTCTGCCTGCTCTTTCATCTCCTTCCCCCTGATATATGAATTTGCCCCTCCTTTTTCTTTCCTACGGTTAGTATTATGGCAAACCATGTGTTAGCTTCAAACCACAGTTTGCAAAATGGTTGAATGAGGGTTTGTGAATTGTAGAGTGGAGCTAACCATGGTTCGCAAAAATGCCAGTGCAGCCATATTGCTAACTTAGCTCCAAAAATGAAATGTTAGTGGGGAGTTCACATGTGAGAGAGGAGGAAAGAAGAAGAAGCGTGAGAGCCTGTTTGCCAGGGCTCTCCAACATGATGCTCATGGGTGTCATAGTGCTTGTGGGTCCACAATGTGCTATCCATGGGCACCCAAATTTATTTATTTATTTAAAAAAACTTTCAATTTTTAAAATATACATACATGGATTTGTACGAAATGCATACAACTTTCTAGCAATTATACATGGGCTGCGACAAAAGTGAAAGTGATGTCTATACATCATCCTTTCAAATATTGAAAGCATTGTAAGGTCCTCAGTCCAGTGTTTATTCTTCCAACGCTGTAATATCATTCTTTTAGCTGTCGAAAGGGTGCAGAGAATCCATTTACACTGACCATTTGTTAATTTCCATGAAAAAGGTAAATATTAATTTAAAGGCATGTGTACATCAGTGGCTATTACACACTGTTCCAGTACAACTCCCCCCGCCCCTATGTAATAACCTCTCCGGATAAAGAAGCAACTACTGGAGATTGCCAAAATGTATGTTTATTAGAAGCATTTGCTATATTGCACCATCAATTAGCTGGATTAGGCAATCCCTTATTAAAGAGACGTTGTGGTGTAAAATAGACATGGAGCAAAAGTTTTTGCTGAATTAGATGCAAGCGAAGATCTTTAGCCATGACAGGTAAACACCAAAGTAGCGACCCACCGATCAGGCATTTTGTGATATCTTAAATTCCCAGTATCTCAAATTCTCAAATGCACTCACATGTCCAAAAGCCTTGGGGACCCCTGCTGTATTAAGTGATAGTTTAGCAGAAAAGCAACGATTTACCATTGAAATGTGGTGGCGCGGTAGCAAAAATGCGGGTGATATTTTGCTGTCACTCTGCCATGCCAATAAGTTTGGTGGCAAATGGATGCTCTTTTTTGTTGCTAGCAAATGGTATTGTACAAGCATTGGATTACGCTAGCTCAGCATCATTAGCACAAGCACTGGGACGCTGTTGGATGCTACCTGTTGGTTTGTACTTCGGAGTAGTATTGCCTGTTCTGACTGCTGATCATTGCTATCTCTTCCATCTTTATTCCCCCTCTCCAAACCCTGTTTATTTAAACATTTTCAACATTCCAAAATAGAAACGTATAATGATGCAGGAGGCACAAATCCTCCTACAAGTAGAAAAGGGAAGGAGGGGGGGAATGAAAAAGGGAAGAGAAAAATCAAATGGATGATGAAGAAGGCTATTTTATCAGGAGAAGCCTGACATTATAGAGGGACATTTCAAGCTTCCACAGTACAACACCAATAACCATTGAGGGCTCCCAGGGAATGGATATAGTAGGATGGGGTCTTTGAGTGTGGCTGATGGAGGCTTCTGCTCCTGCAGTATCTGCAGTAGTAGCCATTCTGTCTTAGTCTGTAAATATCTAAACACATTTTATGCATCTATAATATTCCACTTCTCTCCTCTAAAGAAATCTGACCTTAATAAGCTTGCCTTACGCTCCCAACTGCTCGGGGAAAATGGAGCAAAATAGAAACCTCATTATTGAGATTTTACACATCTTAAAAGCACCCCCGCCCTGGTATAGATAACGGCACAGAACAACAGTCCATATGTAACATCGCTCAAAGCAGCCTATCAACAGCTCAGTATTCAAAGTATTTGCATGCTGGGGTGTGAATGTCCTCTAGTGGGATTCATATGAGGTGAATTTTAAAGATGCCGAAAATACATTGATTATTTCACAAAATGCAGATGGGGGCACAATTCCCTTTATAAGCCCACCAGGAAAACAAGCACAGCTTTTCCACCTGTTAAGTGGCAGCCGTTCAATGTCAAAACCATGTCCAGCTCCTGAGCTTCTGAAAGATTGAGTTCAAGATTACGTTGCAGAAGTTAATTACAAAATCTAGGGCTATTTTCCCCCTTTGGCAAATTATATAAAGCCTTTTTTCTTCATATATATTTTTTTTTACTCAGCCTGAAAGCTCAAATTTTCTACACCCCTCCTTCTCTTTTTGAAGGCATTAGCTCCTGTTTGATCAGTAACCACTGAGCAGATTGCATGTCTGGACATCAAGGTCAGAAAATTATCGTTGCAAATCAATCTTTAAAGAGGATTTTGTAGCATAATCATTTTCAATAAATGCTCTAGTGTGTTAATGCCGCAGCCAAATTCAACAATGAGTAAAAATTCTACATAATAATGAAGGCTATGCAACAGCTTTTTGTGAGGATGGCAGGGACTCCCTTGACTCCACCTTGTCTTTTCTTTTTAAAAAATCTTTAGCCATTTAATTCTCTTACTTGCCTTCTACTTATTTGCTTTTAAACTTTAAAAATCAAACACCAGATCAATGAGAAACAAACTTTCTGGTAGGGTTATACTATGTTATCTGGGGAGGGGGCGGGGAAGAACAGAAGAGATTCTGCCAAATCAATATGATTGGGATTATGAGGCTTTACTTCCAAACATGTTTTTAGCACAGTATGTTGCACACATAGAAGAAGAGCCTAGGACAGGCAATGTTACACACACCATTCTGTTAGAGTTGAGGCTGAGTGCTTGTATTGCTCTCATGGACTCACTAAAGCAAAAAAGGTTCCCAGGAGAGGTAGTATGAAAGCAATGGGACAATTTGCTACTTAACGCAGTGAGCGTCATCAGACGAGCATTTTATAGCGCACTCGTTACTGGGCACTCACAGATTTTCGTGGGTCCCTCTCATGACGCCGTCTGCCTCCTGCGTAGCTCCTGCTGGTTTTCGGTGCCATCTGCCCTTTTCTTTGTAGTAAAATAGTCCAAACAAAATGCGACTCTTCTGAGTTATAACGAAATTGGTCGCCATTTCCTGCCGTGTGCAGAGAAGTTTCGCTATAAAACGCCCACTAGAGGGCGCTGTCCCACTACACTGAATGGGCCATGTGGTTGCAGCTTGTTTCCTCTTTTTCTCCTGTGTGAGTCTTCTCATCCCTATAGCGCAGTGGTTCTCAACCTTCCTAATGCCGCGACCCTTTAATACAGTTCCTCATGTTGTGGTGACCCCCAACCATAAAATTATTTTCGTTCTTCTCTACACGATCCATTGTCATGGGATGGTTTGCTAATGAAAATAATACATAACAATAGCTTTAATAATACAAAAGATGATACATGACATAGTTCAGTCAATACAGTTTCCTAAGACCATCGGAAATATGTGTTTTCCGATGGTCTTAGGCGACCCCTGTGAAAGGGTCATTCGACCCCCAAAGGGGTCCCGACCCACAGGTTGAGAACCGCTGCTGTAGCGGAAGAGCAGCAGGAAGCAAGAGCGACGGGAAGGAAATGCAATTTTCCCCCGTCTGATGATCCCCTGTTTTGCTAAGGCCCAGCCTACAAGTTATTATTACTGTTTAACACACCATTAATATGATGACTTTAATCCTCTCTATCACTGCCATCGTTACATGCAAATCCAGTCATCATTTTTTATATCTTGTGATGCTGTCAGGTTTAAGGGGGCTCTGGACAAGGGACCCTCGGGGAACTGCACTGCCACCTCTCCCCCATGTGCCACCCTCTTCTCTTGCTTACTTTTCCTCAAACTTTTTTTTTTTAAAAAAGGGAATAATCTCATGCCTTTCCACCACCTGGTAAGTGAACAGAGGCAGAATAAACTGGGGCCCATTCATCTTGCCTCCCCCCCCACACACACACACATACCAGGAGGTGGGAAGGGATTGAATGGGGGCCTTTTTCTTCTACTGCTTTTTACACAGGTTGTCAGGAGTACTGGCCCCACCCTGGAACCTGTGCATCTGACAATTTGTGAAATGCTTCTCCCGACATGAACCTACCTGTACACTACGCTCAACATCTAAGGTCCTCCTCCGAGTGCCCACTCCGAGGGAAGCTCAGAGGATGGCAACAAGGGAGAGGGCCATTTCAGTGGTGGCCCCCCAATTATGGAACGATCTCCCTGATAAGGCTCGCCTGGCGCCAACATTGTTACGTTTTCAGCACCAGGTCAAGACTTTTCTCTTCTCCCAGGCAGTTAACAACATATGCTGAAGTTTTAACTGACCCCAGGATAGTTGTTTTAAATGGATATTGTTGTTTTTATGCTTTTGATGGTTTAAAATTTTTGTATATTTGCTTTTAATGTTCACTGTTTTAAACCTTTGTAAACCACCTGGAGAGCTTCAGCTATGGGGCAGTATATAAATGTAATAAATAAATGAATAAATGAATGAATAAAATAAAAATTAAAAAATTGACAGGAAGGAAAAGGTACTCATTCAATCACTTCCTGGGGTCCTGCCTGCTTGAGCCACCTCATTGGCTTACCAGTCACCAGTGGCAACAGCAGCAGTGGGAGTTGTCACAATGTCTTTCCTTTTCCTTAACGACTACAACAACAACAACAACAACAACCCATTTTTGCAAAACTGGTGTGCTGTTTGGTATGAAGCAAAGCATCATACAGTCACATTATCTTCATTTCTCAGAGTGCCTCTAGGCCTAATGGGAAAAATAAAATGGTGGGTGCAACTGTCTGGCATTTCACTCTGCAACAACCAGCACAACTTCCCTGCAAAAAGTTTTTTAAAAAAACAAATAAAAGAAAGGAAAGGAAAGATATTGCAGTGGCTGCCACTGACAAGACATGCCATTGGGGTGGGTGGGTTATGAGTTGCTGGGCCTGGACCTATGCCTGGAAGTTCAATCCTAGTGGTGCCACTGTCTGTATCTCATTTGGAGACACTTCACACCACTGCAGGCTATTGCAATGTATAGACATGTACGTGGCAAGTCTACGGTTTTAGAGCCTCCTGACTTGAGTTTCTTAGAGTTCAACCTACACAAACATACAAAGACATATTTTTCATAGTGAAGATGTATTGCTCAAAAGGACAAGGTTTTACTGAGAAGACATCCTCACGAAGGAGTGAAAAATGCAAATTATAATTCTAAACTACTAGTGCGCTTTCACTTAGGCCCTTTCTACACCTGAGGATTATCCCAGGAAAATGGAGGGATCATCCCTGCCTGCTCCTGGGATCCCCCGTGTGTCATTTGGATGCATAGGGATGATCCCGGGATGATCCCAGGAAAAAAGGCAGTGTAGAAATGGCCAGTAACTTACAACTTCGCTTTATGCAACATGTGTCAGAAAGACTCATGACCTTGTAGGCTTTTTTCCCTGCTTAGACAAATAAATGGGAATTCCTCTAAGGAGAAAAGTGTGGGCTTGAGAACCATATTAAGTTATGTGTGCAACTTATGACGAGGAGGTCACTTTTTGTATTATGATGCAGCAACAGCTGAAAAAAATCCTCTCTGTAAAGTTGGCTTTATGTGACAGCCAATTTTGCCGAAACTTTAGGTCCCAGAGCCTTTTTCCAGTGATGCCATCCTTGGTTGATAATAAGGTAATATTGTTAATGAAACAATGTGATGTCATCAGTCCAGGCATACACTCTCCACACCAGCCACCCCTAGGAACATGAAGTCTCCCTGATGCAGAAGTAGAATGCAATGACCTGCTCTACTCATTGTGGTGACGATAGCACCATGTCATCATGGTGATGCTATTTTAAATGATAACCAAAATGTGTGCACCAGGCCTAAGTGTACCCAACCCTAGAACCTTCTCTTTGTTTATTCGCAAGGAAGTTTAGGGATGGGAAAAAGCTCAAAATTGTTCAGGTTCTCTGAGTTCCACCTTGAAGTTCCACCTCTGAGTTCCACTTTGGTCTGCCTCATTTCCATCCCTGATTGCAAGCTTTTGTTGTTCAAATGGAAAAGTAGGCATTTTGGTGCACATGTGTACTCCCCCCACCCCAATTGAATAAAGATAGTTTCGACTATTGGGCGATATAGAAGTGCAATAAATAAATAAATAAATAAAGCACTAAAATGTATACTTTCCCCCAATTGACTAAAGCATGAAAACGTGCATTTCAAAAGTGCACATTTTTCTGTAGCATTTATTTATAAGCTCGGGATTGTGTGAGCTTTGCCTTAAAAATGCACTCCCATTTGTGTTCACATGTGGGGATGCAAACTGGGCAAATTCTGTTCAAAACCAAATCAAAATGAAGCTAGACAGTTCCTGATGGCCAAATAAACAGGTGAAACCACTTGGAGATATTTTTAAATACGTAAAAGTGTGTGTGTGTGTGTGTGTGTTGACTGAGTGTGGTTGATTTGGTAGGTGTCTGATGCTGAAGTTTATTGTGGAGTTGGCCTACTGTTTCCTCCATGTCCAGAATATCTCCCAGCTGAGGGCTGAAATGTTGCCATGGAAATGTATGCCATCGGCTACTATTATTAGAGTTGGGTAGTTTGTTTGTTTATTTGTTTTACCATTAGATCAGCACCTTGGGGGGAAAAGAACCATAGGCAGACAAAAAGATTTCCCAAAAGTTCTACAGGAAATGTATGTCAGAGGCTGAAGTATATTATGGCAGATACGTTTCTTCTATAGGCCAAATGGGCTTTTCTAGGGTGTCTCTGTAGTCAATTCTTATATCATAGAACCATCCTAGGCGATGCCCTTCCTCACAGTTCTCTTGCTCAGTGTAAGGTATAGCACTTGTACCTAGTGGTTAGATTTTTTAGGAAATACTTTGAGAATGTCAGATGTTCCCTGCAAGCTTATCTCTGTAAGCAGTTCCCATGGGAGTAGCTGGTTCACTCCTTTGCTTTGGCCTTGAAGTAGCTGGTTCTCTGGGAACTTCAGAGTGTTTTGGAAAAGGTGGGGTCTGCTCTTCGAAGAGGGTTGTAACATCCTGCCCTCTTGACATGTGGGCATGGTTTACAGGTCAGAGGACCTGTCTGCCAAGTGACTTTGAACAAGCCTTAAAGGCTGGTGCAAAGCTGAAAAAGCTTTGCTAGGTTTCATCTCTCGACGCAACGCCTGACCGCCCTCCTGCTTTGGATTCCATCTCCGCTTGGGACTTTGAAAGCACTCTGCACATGGACACTTTGCTATTTGGACTTTGGATATCTAAGAACTGTGCCATGAAAAGTAGTGAGGCTTTTCTTGGGCCATAGCTAGACCTAAGGTTTATCCCTGTATCATCCAGGGGTCAAACCTGTTCATCTAGGTGACACACAGGGGATCCAGTGCTCAGGCAGGGGCGAACCCTGGATGATCCCAGGATAAACCTTAGGTCTAGCTGTGGCCATAAACTTGGACTTGCATATGCTGGATTTTGTGTGTTCATGCCCAGACTCAGGTGGCAAGGAGTTCCAAGTCCTTAGCAGAAGGATGGGACTCCTGGGCCTGAGGCTTAACCTTTCCTGAAGTCATGGTAATGGGGTCAACTCAGTAGTGGTAGGCTGAGACTGACAAGTGCATGACAGATCTCCCTGCCCAGCTCTGGTGGCCCAGAGCAACCTTTCCTGGAACTTTGTTTTAGGAGATTGGCCATGTCCCTTTGAGAACCAAGCATATGCAGAGTCTGGAGAAGCTCAAAGCTGTTATTGGTGTACCCTATTCACCCCCCTCCTCTCTGAGTGTTTGCCTTAAGGATCGTTTCAGAAAAAAGAGCCTAAAGCTTCCTAACCATCGTTTAGCTTTAAGTGTGTTTTGGAGACTATGTAACCATTAAGCTTGTCTACTGTGTGATTTCCTCAATAAAAGAAGTCTCACTGATGTGAGTGTCTTGTGTAAGCTTGCCAGCACATGTGAATGCCAGAGGGAACAGGCACGAACACGACACTCAGACATTTCCCACATACTGCTTTCTTCCCAGCTACCTTGCCCCAAATCTGGTACAACGTATATTAGCACTTTCTCTTAGTACTCTGGCCAAGATAAGGAGGTTAGTTCATGGTGTTCACCGGGCAATCATCAATCCAAATTTGGGGGCCGGAACAGCCTTCATGGCATCCTTGTTATTATATATAAGAAAAAAACACTTTATAGTCTTGGTGGAAAAAAGCTCTGGGTGATTCTGCTGGCACAATTCCTAGTTTGGGATATGGGTGAACTGGGCACAGTTAGAAAACTTGACCTGACTATTAATCCATCTTTACTCAAAACTATACCTGCATATGGGCTCATGAGTACCCCTGAATTGTTATCAGCTAATTGCTCAATAGTCAGCAAAAAAGGGGAGAAACTAATAATGACCTCCACCCCCCTTGAGATCTCAGCAGCAGGATGTTAGCAGTCCCTTTCTGCCTATGGATCCATTCAGCTGTCGCTGCATGGTGCCTTCATTTGTCCCAGAAGAATAAGTGTTTGGTTCTTCAAATTCTCCAAAGGGGTCCTCTGCTTTGATGATGAACCATACTGGGCAGCTTTGTCAGCAAAAAAGAAAAGAAAAAAGCACAACCCAATGGAAACGCTGCTTTGAGATGACTGAAATCCAGCTGCATGCTGGAAATTTTAAAGATGCAAATTCCTCCCCCCCTCCTCATAGTAAAAGAGGAGAATTCTCTGACATCTTTAAATAATGACTTGAACCCTTTCTAAGAGGGCAAAAGTAACTGTTTTCTAAAGAAAGTGTTCTGTCTTTTTAATCTGTACATCAAGGAAATGCTTGTGTAGTGACTCTACCTTGTTTGGAAGCAGTTTTCCTTACCCTAATTTGAAGTTCACTAATACATGCTATATATTATTTTTTTTAAAAAAAAACTCCCTAAACTAATCAATATATGATTTCAAAATATATGGTTAGGATGGCAGTTTTAGTGTAAGATATACTATTATTTTTCTTTCAGAGCTCTGAACATGTGGGATACAGCTCGCTCACCTAGAAATATGCTTTGCCCCTTCTGTGCCCGGTCGCCTGAATTTTTTTTCCTGGAAAAATGCATACCAAAGTGTGTGCATTAGGGGAAAGCATACACAAAAATGTGTGCATTAGTGAAAATGCACAAAATGAAGTATATTAGGAAATTTGCTTGCAAAAATGTGTATATTGGGCAACATTGTGCACAGAAATGCATATATTAGGAGAAATGCACACAAGCTTGCATACCAATTTTTTTCATTCAAAAAGTCATTTTGAAAAGTCTCAAAGTTCAGGGAAAACTGAACTTCAGATTGGAAACATGAGAAGCCCAGAGAAGCTGAAATTGACAGGTTTGTCCTTCCCTATTCTACACCGCATTCTTTCTCCAGTTTTTAACATATCACCTGCCATGAGCTCTTGTGATGTGGGCGGAGAAAACAAATACAAATCAATAGGTGTCATGAAAATATTATAAATGACCGAGCCAGCATTTGTAATTGGTGAGTGGAACAAAGCCTATCAAGTAGCCCAGTCAGAGCAGTTGCATTGTGGCTGCAAGAATATTTGGTGTCTGAGAAATGCCACGTTCCTTGCAGACCTTTGTGGAATGCAGGGAACTCAGACACGTGGACCTGTTTTTGAAGCCTTTGTTCACAGCATGGAAGACAACTGATTCCCATGGAGATTTCTGGCACAATGCATTGAGATCAGTATGTGGATTCAGGAATGTGTGGAGGGAGGCTTCTCGTGCCTAGGTGCACTTAGATGGTGAAGAGAGAAAGAAGGCAGCAAAAAAAGGGGGAAAGAAAACACAAATCTTGTTGCTGAGAGCCCTAAGGACTAGTGCTGTGCTGAAAATTTTGACCATTCGATTTTTGGCATTTCGTGGGGTTGGGGGGTGGGGTGGGGAGAAAACTCGGGCAAACGAAGCTGGGAGAGGTGAGAATTTCATAGAATTTTCTCCTTGAGGAGGAGGACAGGTTTTTCACATACCTTTAAAAATGTAGCCAGTTGTTGAGGGATCTTCTTTCTATCTATTTTTTTTTTTAAAAAAAACACACACGTCGTGCTCCATGCTCCAATCGAGACACAAGTAGGGCAAGAATGAGCTGCCCGGCTTGGTCAGGATGTGCAGAAGTTGGCTATGAGGAGAGCAGAAAGAGTCCCTCAACTCTGGCAGTGCCTGCAGGAGCCTGCAAATGTTGGCCGAGTCGCTTTCGATGCAGACAGCATTTTATGGGTCTTGCCAGGAACAAACAACAAGATCTTGTTTAGGGAGGTAGATGGCTGAATATAGAAGGCATAGGCAAGGGAAAAGAGAGTCTTCTGTTTGGAGGGAAGAATTCCCTTTGTGAAGAGGTTGGGTAGTTTTCAGATGTGCTGGATCAAGTCTGGATTGTTCTCAAACTTGAAGAATGGATGTGGAGAGGTAAATTTGGTGAGAACACAAGAGAGGGCCTTCTAGGGGGTTGCTCCCAGGTTCTGGAACTCTCTGCCAAGGGAGACCAGAATAGCTCAACCTCTATTGTCCTGTCACTGGCAAGCAATGGCAATTTTGTTCAGACAGGCTTTTGGCTTCTAAACTGATTTGCTGCTGAAGTAGGTTTGAATCTGGTGGATGCAGTGATTCATTTCTTATTGGTTATATTCCTGTTCAAGACATTTCCATATTCCCTCTCTCTATATGAAAGAAAAAAACTCTTCCAGCATTCCTGACCATGCTGGTTGGGGCTGATGGGAGTTGAAACCCAAACCATCTGGAGGGCACTCGTTTGGGGGAAGGCTGGCCAGGGCTGACGAAAGAACTTCCGCTGCACCTACATTCACTATTCGCTGTTTCCCGTGAAAGGCCAGTTACTACCACCCCATAAAGTATTTCAGGCATTCCGTGAGCATGGTCAGGTGTGCCGTGCTGGCAGATCTATTTGTATTAGGCAGTGGTCCTCTGAGAGGCAATGAATATTCCATCCCTGTCTGTGCTTTTGTTGCTGATGTGCCTGTCATCAATCATTGCGGCTGGTTCACAAGGGCACAACAGGTTGGGAGGCCCCGCTATCAACTTGCAAGCTTCGCTGCCTGCAGGAGGGTCTTTACACACAGCACGGCATGGGGGGATTAGATGGAATAGCCTCCTCCAAGTCTGTCTGTGTGGCTGCCATTTAACTCGGAGATATGCTGGTGCAGGGTCGTCGAGAGTGGAACTGATGTAACAGAGACTCAGAAGGATGCTGGACACCCGTGCTGTTTCTCAGATTTGACTCTGCACTGTGGAGGAATATTTTCTTCCTCTCCCAAATCAAAGTATAAGGTGAATATGGGAAAGAAAAGCTTTGGGCACAGGGAAGGCCTGCACAACTGGTGGTCTGCCAAGCTAAATGCCACCCACCAACCATGTGAAATAGCAGCTCATCAGGGACTTGATAAATCAGCCGTTGTTGCTACTTACAGAAGCAGGGCGTTCCAAAGACACAGCAGGACACAAATGCACAGGGATGAGCAATTTAGCAGAACTCACGCTTGTCGAGGTTCTTCAGTATGTACTCTGACACTCATCCCAGCTGATGTCTGTATGGGATTGTGAGTTTTGCTTTTTTTGCACAAGGATTTGTTCATATTTTCATGGATATTTTTCTAAATGTAAACTGTATAACCGCCCAGGGAGCCCTGGCTATGGGAGCGGTATATAAGTTTAATAAATTTATTTATTTATTTATTTAATTACATTTACATATACGCCCCACAGCCGAAGCTCTCTGGGCGGTTTACAACATTTAAAAATAGTAAACATTAAAAGTATACAATTTAAAAACACACACACACACATAAAAACAGTATAAAAACAACAGTATCCATTTAAAAACAGTATCCATTTAAAATCCATTTAAATAAATAAATAAATAAATAAATAAATGTATACCTTAGTTGTATGCATTTTGGAAACAAACTCATTTTTCTCAATTGACTAAAATGTGTCTGTGCACATTTTTCAAATGTAAACATTTTAATATGCATTTTTCAAGTGTACCCATTTATCAGATGCACTTTTTTTTTTATCTTGCATGAATCGATTGCAAGCGCAGAAATGGATGGGCTTCAACCTCAGATTATGTTGGATCCTGCACACAGTTCTGGGAGCTGTGATTCGGATAAAACCAGGTCAAAAATGAACTGAAATGAATTTGTCACCCACCCCTAACAATACATGAGTGATGGGACACAAGTTGTGCACATTTTGTGTAATGGGTTGTAGACCTCAAAGACCTAGGCTTGTTCTGGACTCCATAGCTCTCTAATTTCTAATGTGTAAAACAGGAATAAAAGTTTAACTTGCAGAGTTTTACAAAGGATGAATGAGATTAAGCACAAACCAATAAGATTTTTGAGGTGCTCAAATGCTATGTATCTATTGCTTTTAAATTATATATTGCTTTAACTTGGATCATGGTTTAATTTGTTTTTAACTGTGTATATTTATTTTTTTATACTGTATGTTTTTATCTGTATGCCGCCCTGAGATCTTAGTGACATAGGGTGGGATATAAATATTTTAAATAAATAAATAAATAAATAAAATAATATGATACAGGGATGCAGAAAAAGGTTACAAAGAAGAATTGTGTTTAAATCTACAGGACACAATACCCACAATTATTATACAGTTAAGTGCACAGATCTGTGGGATCTATGCTTTACTCTGCTAAGGATCGTGGCCAGTATGTACAATCACAACCTCTATTTGTCTTATTCTTCCATGCCACCGTACAGACAATGACAAGCCAAGACAGACACCACCAATCATGTGGGGTACATTTAAAATTCACTTACACTGATCTTGTGCTTATCTGCCAGCCACAATAATGCAAATCTCATAGAAAAAGTGGAAAATATAAAAGCAATCCTCTTATGGCTAAATCCTATGCACTGTTGCATTCAGAGTGGATCCAATTCATAGTGGAATTGTTTGCATGGGCTGGTGTACCTGGGTGCATAGGTCGTCTTCAAACTTGAGTGAGTGCAAATCCTTGCCGTGCCAACTTGCTGTACTTTGAAGTTTGCATTGCTTTGGTGAGGACTGGAAGTCCTTCATGGTGTGCCACCACACATGACCAGCTCCCCACAGGGTGCCATCTGACCATGGGCAGAGTTCAATTCTCTAGCTGCTTGCCACATAGATAGGGTTGCCATATTCCATTTCACTAAATTGGGGTGATCACATATGCACATTATGTGAATTATTTGCTAATAATGCAAATTGTGTGTTGCGTTGGGAAAGACTTAACCAACCAATTAACACCTCCCCGGTCTATTGATTTCCCACTCCAAATTACCCTTTTCATAGTTGCTTTATAGAGAGAAGATTGGCTTCTCTGCCAGTATGGAAAATGTAATACTTTTCTTTTAGGGTCGAATGTTAAACTGTGTGACCAAGAATAATATAATCAGCAAACACCCACAGCCATGCTTTTACTAGAAATGGCATCAGAACCTCTTTCAAGTTATCATCCCTTAGCACTTCAATGACAGTTGAAGGTCATGCTATTTCAATTCCAGAAATCGCACACTGCTGGTCACGGCAGCTAATGTTGGCTCTTCTGTCTCATTCATGGTCTTTAATTGATGGAATTATCGTTCTATCAAAAATAGTGTGTACATCACTGGCACTCATGTTGCACAGTTTTACATGTATGTGTCTTGCAATGCCTCCAAATGTTGGAGGATGCTCACCTAGGATATGAAGAAAGAAGATTACAGCAATCAATGTTCTGTCTATGGTAAATGGCTCCTTACTGTCAATTCTACCTTCAAGTGGTCTCTCATAAAAAACTGAAACATTAGTTGAAGCCATGGTTGCAGCTATGTGACACAAAGGAAGAGGCACTGGGTTGTGATGTACGGCTTTCTTTAAATCCATTCCATCTGTGTTTCTCAGATTGTGAGGCATATTAGTGCAAGTGAGAATTTGTGCAAATCCCCCCAAAACTAAAAACAGAAACAAAAAACAAAACCCACCCCACATGACTGTAGAATCCACAAGACTCAGAAAAACTGCTTCGCTGCAAAACTCACAGAAATGTGAACTCATTTGAATCCATTGTGGATTTCTCATCTATCCCTAGCATTGGATCTAGGGAAGTGATATTGACAACACTCCTGCATATAATTTTTGTGGGGAATGGTAGTGCTAGATACAGGAGTCCCATTATATATATATTTTCATCTTTGCTTCAATTACCTTTCCTCCAATTTTTTTTTCCTTTCTGAAGGTTGCTCCTTCAGAAGCAAAGGTACATATTTTAGTCCTTGTAATTGGTTGGTTGAAATGCAATGGATTCTCACAGCACTGTTTAATGAAGTTGCCATGAGCTTCATTTCCCTTATGGAACATGTTCAACAGGAAATCAGCTGTAGTGGCTGATGCAGCTTTCCCAGAGCTAATGTTGAACAACAATGAGAGTTTGATGTTTGCATCAAATGGATTTAGATTTCCTTCAATCTTCACAATGATGCTGTTCAACTGTGCACGATCTTTTCCCATGTTGGCAGATCTCAGTTCAGCGATAACGTATTCCTGTTTGTAGAGCACAACTTCTTTGTACACATTACTCAAAATGCTTGTTCTAATGAAATGGCTTCATGCTCATCTTTGTCTAGCAGATGCTGAATTGGTGAGTGTTCAAATTCCTGTCAGATGATTTGCAGCATTAGTATTGACTTGCATGTTCCAATATCAATTCAACAGCAACCCTTGAGACATTCTTCCTTGTTCAATATATGGAAGAGGGAGCCCTTTGTAGGAAGTCATTTGTAACACGAGGGTGAGCGTCCTCCATTTCAGCATGTAGCCTGGCAGTCGGACAAACCATCTGAACCACTGAAAACAAAGCTGGACATCTAACGAAGGGAATATGCAAAAACCAGCAACCGTCCAGCCGAAGGTTTGGGCGGGAAGCTGACCGTTGCGAGTGGGGAGGAGCTTAAACAAGCATCCCCGGGCTCCCTGGAGCCACAAGGTCAATGGTCGCGTGTGGACCATGTGACTGGGGTGGGGGGCTGAGCCTATAAAGGCAGCCCCCGCCCGCGCGCCGGCCTCTTTCGGCAAAGTTGACCCACCCTCCCGCCTCTTCTAGTATGGGATTAGCCAGTCGCCTTCTTTGGGGAAGGGACTAAGTAGGAATTTTGCCACTGGTTTTTGCCTACTTCATACTGGAGGAGTTAGGCGAGGGGTGTTTAAATAGGGTAATTCGTATGACAGGCCTAGGATGTGCGGGAATTTGGTGTTAGGTAAGGATGGTGAGCACTCTGGCACCGTTCAGGTGATTGGCATAACCGGAGGACCTGCTCCTAGGGGACTATGCGGACCCCGTGTCAGGATATGGTATGCCTTTGGATACCCTCTTGCTTCATCTACTTGCTGTCTACATTGGCAGTGAGCGGGGGTGGAGCAAGTTGGTCTCCCCACACTTATAAAGTGCCGAATAAGGAAAGAGCCGCCTAGCACGACTCTTCCCTTGTGAGGGAGGCTCGCCCGTATTAACAGGCAAGCGGCCTGAGAGTCAGAAATTGAATTCCCGCACTTTCACATGCAGATCCAGGGAGGGATGATGCCACCAAATTATTAATAAAGAGGCCCTAGTTTAACCCCAGCTCTTGTGTCTGCGTCTTATTTATTGCGTCCTACTCCACTCGCAACAAGCTGTGGTTACTAGGGATGTGCTCCGCTCCGATTAGGAGCGTAGAAGCAGTAGCGGATTGGCCTGCTCCGCCTTACCCAGAGGCGGAGTAGGAGCGGACCGCGGACCCCCTAGAAGCAAGGCGAAGAGAAGCGACCATTTTTCGGAGCTCCGAGTTCAGGCGGAGCGCTCCGGTCGCCATCTTGAAAACATTTCGCCATAGGATTGCATTACGGCAAATAATCGCGCATAACTACGTTGTTTTTGAAGCTATCATTCTGGAAATTCTTGTGCACAGAGAGTCGTGGATGGGGGTCATTTTGAGACCACTCTCAACTTTCTGCGTTGTCTGGGTCGCGGGCTATATTTTTGTGAAAATCGGGTCAACCGCGCGGCTCAAACTGCGTTTTCGGCTTTTCGCCCATAGGATTGCATTGAGGGAAAGAATCAGGGATAACTGGGGGGGGGGTTTAAGCTATCGTTCTGGAAATTCTTGTGCACAGAGAGTCGTGGATGGGGGTCATTTTGAGACCACTCTCAACTTTCTGCATCGTACGGGTCGCGTGCTATATTTTTGTGAAAATCGGGTCAACCGCGCGGCTCAAACTGCGTTTTCGGCTTTTCGCCCATAGGATTGCATTGAGGGAAAGAATCGGGGATAACTGGGGGGGGGTTTAAGCTATCATTCTGGAAATTCTTGTGCACAGAGAGTCGTGGATGGGGGTCATTTTGAGACCACTCTCAACTTTCTGCATCGTACGGGTCGCGGGCTAGACGTTTTTAAAAAATCGGCGGGAAAAATACCTTTTTCAAAGGGCTGAGGGGCAGAGTCAGCTCCCGGTCATGATGATCCCAAAGTTGGAGGAGGGCATAGGCAAAACAGGTAACTTGGGATTCTGGGAAACTTCTCTTTCTTCATCTGAACGGGCTTTTCCCCGTGTTTTTTAACACAGTAGCCCCACCAAATGCACAAACACAACCTGAAATCATATACTAAGCCAAGAATAAGAGATAGAAACACAGCACTGCTCCCCACCCTAACCTTGGGGAACAACTGAATCGATGTGGTGCAAGGGGATGAGCTCCCCTAGGGCATCTCATCTTGGACGTGCCCCCACTCTCTCCTGCACTGGAAGGCCATTAGAGCCTTCCAAAGAGAGTAAAACGGTGGAGCAATGCCTATCATGAGTTGAAGTGAATGGTCACTTTTCAGTGGTGGAGCAATGCCTGTTCTGAGTCGAAGTGAGCGTTTTACTTCTTCTCAGAGCTGTGGCTGTCAGTGTCTTGAACTGGCAGCTACTTCCCCCTCCCCCGGGCACGTCCCCCTATTGCTGGTAAAAGACAGATATAGCCTTTTAAAAAAAGTTCTTCTTGTTGTTTATTGAGCAACACTGCTGCTTTTAATTCCACCCCTCCTTTGTTTATTGATTGATTTATTCCATTTTATATGCATTACTGGCTTATCCTTGGCTCACTTCCTTATGCCCCCAGAAATGCCAGCTGCATGCCTGCCTGCCTTCCCTCCCTCCTCCCCTGCCCACCTCGCAGGGATGTTGTGTGTGGGGTGCCCGATTTTCAAAAATTCGCCAAAAATCAGGGGATGATGGGATTGCTTTGAAACTTGGCATGCGTGTGTATATCCCCATGAGGTGTCATGGTGCCAAACATGAGGTTTCTAACTTGAACAGAAAAAAAGTTGTATAATTTTTTAGCTTTCAATGCAAGCCTATGGGGGGGGAACGGAGCTCCGGATCCGGATCCGGAGCTCCGGGCGGAGCGGAGCGGAAGTGGGCGGAGCGGGGGCGGGGCGGAGCGGCCCGATCCGGAAAATGGCGGATCTGCAAGTGAAGCGGAGCGGGGGGTCTGTGCACACCCCTAGTGGTTACCAGTGTGCATGCTGTGCAGGAACCATGAAACAAGGGATTGAGTTTGATGTAAGTGAATTGGTATATCACGCTCACCTGACTCAATTTCCCTTGAGAATTCCACATATGCCACATATGTATTGATGAACTGATGTGTGCCATCTCTAGTATTTGAGGTGGTAAGCCTGTGTGCACCAGTTACTGGGGAATATGGGTGGGAGGGTGCTGTTGCACCATGTCCTGCTTTTTTGGTCACTGGTCGACAGCTGTTTGGCCACTGTGTGAACAGAGTGCTGGACTAGATGGACCCTTGGTCTGATCCAGCAGGGCTCTTCTTATGTTCTCATTTCCCCAGTCAAATTTTCCTTTCTGAATGTTGAAGGCAAGTTGAAGAAATAACGAAGCTCTTCAGCTATCTCAAAAGGATCGAAGTGCAGGAATTCCATAGTTGCAGCCAGGAGTGGGTGTACCCTTTTCTGTCTGTTGTACTGGGAAGTTGTCATGGAACCATTTAGTGATCCTTTAGCAATCACTCCAGCTTCTGCCTGGACATGGGTGCCTCCAGAATCCTCAACAAACTTTTCTACTGCCTTGAAATATGCCAGGCTGATGTGAAATCCACCAAGCATTATGAACAAGTTTAAAAATCTACATCTGCTTGTATTAGAAGTGCAAGCTTTGCAATGGCTAAATCATGTCACAACTATAGGCTTCTGCTAGCACACAGCTTTTTGGGGAGATCTGTCACAGTCTGTGCTGTAGAAATGTTGAGTACTGGTCGATTTGTGGGAGATATGTGATTTTCTATTGGAAAAGTTGTTCCACAAAAACACACACAAAAAAACACACCTGTGATTCCAACCTGCCCACATTGGAGTTCCTTCTAATACCAGTGACACCTTAAATACCAGTGATATCATCCACATAGGCCATAGCTAAACCAGGCCTATAGCCTGGGATTGTCCCGGGATCATCCCTGTGCATCCAAATGACACACAGGGGATCCTGGGAGCAGCCAGGGATGACCCTTCCATTTGCCTGGGATAATCCTAAGGTCTAGCTAAGGTCAGAGTGTCAAGCACAATTAAATTTTCATAATTAACTGGAATTGCAGATCTCCTGCCATCATCTAGTAGTACAAATGTACTAGGGCCCTTCCACACGCCGTACTGAAGGCGCATGCATGCGCCCCAAGTACGACCCCAAAATGATAGTGTGGACTACAGCCAGAAGAGATGGAGGCGGCGGTGGCTGGGGAATCCGGGCCAGTCCTTGCCACCGCCGCCTCACCGCCGGCCTCCTGCTGCCTGGGTAAGAGGGACCCGGGTCAGAGAGCTCGGCTTCCGCCTCCGCCGAGCTCTCCGACCCAGGTCGCTCTTACCCCGGCAGCAGGAGGCCAGCGGGGAGGTGGCGGCGGCGGCAAGGATGCGCCCGGATTCCCCAGCCACCTCCTCCTCCGTCTCTTCTGGCTGTAGTACACACTATCGTTTTGGGGTCGTACTTGGGGCGCATGCATGCACCTTCAGTACGGCGTGTGGAAGGGCCCCTAGTTAATATTCTTGGTCTCTTCTTTGGTGGTTCCAGTTCCAAAACAGAAGTTGTGAGAGCTCTTCTCTTCCTTTTTGCTATTGAGGGTTTGAGCAAAGTCTCAACCCCTCAAAGTCTTCTAATGGTTTCCATGCAATATTTTGAAAGCAGACCCACTGTCTCATAAAGAGTCGCTGCCCGTTAATAGTGTTGACATGTGTGTAATAATTATCCCAGGTAACTCCCATGCTAACTATGGTGACAATTTCATTCTTTTTGGGGTGGCCCACTACTCATCAAGTGATGCATATATTAATTCCGTTGTAATTAATATTTCTTACTACATCTTTTCAGCAGGATCAGAAAGCGGGTAGGTTCCCCCACCCCACATCAAAGTCAGTCAGATTAGACTGTCTGGAATTATGTATGCTATTCCCCAACAGATACTGATTGTTTCATCCATGTACCATATGATATAATTATTTGCCCAGGAAAGAAGTCCGAGGAGCTTTGATCCCCTAAACGATCCAGCAGTTGCTCATAAAACTGGCAATTTTGGAGATGGCACAACTTTTGTAAGATGTCTAGACTGTCGTGCATGGAACAAAAGAAGCAAGGTGAGGTGAAATAGAAAATTTGCGCTGGAAAAAAAGAGCAACCCAGGAAACACCTTATCTCAGCAAAGTCTATCACACTGGTGAGTAATTTTTCAACAGACAAGTCTAGACGTCTCAGAACTTGCAAACATAATAAAACGCACTGTCTGGAATGATGTTCTCCTGTCTGTAGGGAAGGTATGAACCGAATGACCTAAAGAGGACTTTTTCCATTCTGAGCATCCGTACATCTGAGCAACCGCCAGCAGAGTTTTTCTTCAGCTGTTTCAGAAGCAGGAAGGTAATCAGTTCATAAAAGATAAAAGAAATTTGAAAGAGATCTCAGAGTCATTGTGAAAAGCTCACTGAACATCATCAAGCCACAGCCTTCAAAAAGGCAAACAGAATGCTAGGAAAGGCCAGGAGAATAAAGCAGGAGCCTTTCAGAACACTTCTGTAGTAATGAATGGTGGGCCCACATCTTGAGCGCTGTGTATACACCCTGTGGCAAAAAAACAATGAAATGGAACAAAATGCCAGAGAAGTAGGGTAACAGCAGTGATCATAGAAGGATCATACTTATGAAGAAAGGCAAAGAGAAGGAAGATGTTTTAACTTCGGAAAGGAAACAAAAGGCTAATAGAAAGGTGAAAGGGGAAGACGCAATAGAGGAATATATAATTACTTATCTTGCTCTGCTAAGGCAAAGCCCTTTCATACAAGATGAGAACTAGCTGAAATTACTACAGCAGGGTTTGAACAAACAAATGAAATATCTTTTTTCCAACCAATTAGCCTGGGGACCTCATGGTCCAAAAAAAAAAGAAAGGAAAAAGAGGAGAGAAAAGGGGGGGGGGGGGAATAGGGTATTTCTAAAGGGAACATCAACAATGTCTATTAGACAAGACAATCGGCTGTCACAGTGCTTGATGTCCCTAAATGAAGACCCACCACAGAAGTGCTTGCATAAGGTGGCGTGGGCATCATTTCCCTACCAACAGTTTCAGGAAAGGATAGGGAATGTTGTTGGACTGCAATTCCCATCATCCCTCACCATAGCCTGTGCTATACAACACGGGAATGGGCAGAAGGTAGATCTCCAGGTGTTTTGGACTTCAACTCCCAGAAGCCCCTGCCACCATGGCCCATGGTCAGGAATGCCATCAGATGAAGACTAAAACATCTGGAGAACACTACTAGGCTATGCTTCTGCACCTGCTTTGGCTGTTGATATGTGGCCTCCAAAGCATCACTGGGAGAAGACTGGGGCCAGAGCTACACCAAGCAGGATATGACACTTTGAAAATGGTTTGAAAACTGTCTATGGGGTGTGTCCTGGGCCCCAACAGTTGTCACTACTGTTATAAACTGTTTTAAAGCAGTAGTGTAACTCCTGCCTGGGAAAGTGCAGTTGCAATGCCAGGGAAGAAGAACAGAAATGGGATTAGCCCGTCTCACACAGACACACGCGCACCACATTTCCTAGGCCACCGTGCTAATTGCAAGGCTGAGTTCTTGCCTTCTTGAGTCTGTCTGCATAAGCACATTCCGCATGATAGCAACTCATCCTAGCCATCGAATCAAGATATGTCACTCACACACACCTTCCCATTATCTATGGCCCATTGCCAAAGATCTCTTGAGCAGATGCCATCCTGCTGGCGAGGAATGTGTTACAATGTCCTCTACATTCTAATGCTCTCCTCTGGCAAGCAAACAACAGCCTCATCATCTGCTCGCACCCTGTCCACCTTGTGTGTGCAAGAGAAGGGCAGACAAACTAGCTTGGCACAGATGCCAGGCAGAAGTGGCAGGAAAGGGGGTGGACGGGTGGGTTCCAGGCAGTTGGGCATGTCACACAATTACCAGCAGAAAATTAGGCCAAAGCTAAGGCCCATTTTACTGTCTCTCTCTGTCTGAGTGATCATCAGCCTCATTAAAAAATGACTAATTATTATTCTGGCTCATTAGCAACTATAAATCTCTAGTGCCACAACTTCATTAAAAAAAATGACAAGTTAGCACTTCATTATGCTCCATAGTGCCAAATATTAACCTTTGCCAGGCTGTTTTTTTTTTAAATCTAGCACAGAGGTGCCAGCTGAGGTTAGGGCTAAAAGGGCATGAGCTTTGCATGTTTCTCCAAAACATACAAAGCCAGGAACAAACAACAAGATCTTGTTTAGGGAGGTAGATGGCTGAATATAGAAGGCGTAGGCAAGGGAAAAGAGAGTCTTCTGTTTGGAGGGAAGAATTCCCTTTGTGAAGAGGTTGGGTAGTTTTCAGATGTGCTGGATCAAGTCTGGATTGTTCTCAAACTTGAAGAATGGATGTGGAGAGGTAAATTTGGTGAGAACACAAGAGAGGGCCTTCTAGGGGGTTGCTCCCAGGTTCTGGAACTCTCTGCCAAGGGAGACCAGAGTAGCTCAACCTCTATTGTCCTGTCACTGGCAAGCAATGGCATTTTTGTTCAGACAGGCTTTTGGCTTCTAAACTGATTTGCTGCTGAAGTAGGTTTGAATCTGGTGGGTGCAGTGATTCATTTCTTATTGGTTATGTTTTAACTGGATGTGTTTAATTATACCTTTGTCATTTTATCTGTATTTATTTTATTGTCAGCTGCCTTGAGCACAATTTTTCGTGGAAAGCTGGGATATAAACAAGAAAGAAAGAAAGAAAGAAAGAAAGAAAGAAAGAAAGAAAGAAAGAAAAAGAGCCTTCCCCAATCTAGAGCCCTTCAGATGTGTCAAAAATACAACCCCCTTCATCCCTGGTCAGCATGCTGGCTAGGGATGCAGGGAGTTGTAGTCCAAGTGACCTGGAGGGCATCAGGTTGGTGTCAGCTGCCCTATAGCATGTAAAGGGCAGATATTGGTTCCTTGACTTATCTCCATGAGAGAGATAAAGGCTAGATCTACACCAAGCAGGATATAGCACTATGGAAGTGGTATGAAAGCAGTATATAAGAGGCAGGAGCCACACCAAGCAGGATATAGCTCTCTGAAAGCAGTATGAAAGCGAAATATGTTATGTGTCAATGGGCCCCAACAGTTGTCAGTGCACTTCAATACCACTATAAAGCAGTAGTGTCGCTTCTGCCTCTTATATACTGCTTTCATATTGCAATATCCTGCTTGGTGTAGATCTGGCCTAGGTCTCTCTCACCATCTCCATCCATCTACAAGGGAGTCCATGGCTTTATAACATGTACTGCTGAGGTCTTTATGTTTCCTTTGGTGATTATTAACTCAGTCTTTGATTTGGGTAGGCTGGTGACAAGTGTGTCTTAAAATGATGGTTTGTCTGGGTTGGGTCTGTGGAGGCCACATACATTAACATCAAACTCTGACTGTTAGAGGAAATATGTAAAACACACACACACACACACACACACACACACACACACACACAAAGAAGGATTACCAGTTGTCCTCCTAAGGGACTCCCTTACACTAGCCTTGCTCATCATGGTGCCCTCCAGATGTTCTAGATGACAATTCCCAGGATTTCTGACCATTGGTCATCCCATGAAGCTGATTAGTGGGAGATTCAGGACAAAGAAAAGGAAGTACTTCTTCACATAGTGCATAGTTAAGTTATGGAACTCGCTACCACAAGATGTAGTGATGGCCACCAATTTGGATGGCTTTAAAAGAGGGTTGGATAAATTCCTGGAAGAGAAGGCTATTAATGGCCCCTAGCTCATGTTTATGTGCTATCTCCAATATTCGAGGCAGTAAGCCTGTGTGCAACAGTTGCTGGGTAACATGGGTAGGAGGGTACTGTTGCACCATGTCCTACTTTGTTGGTCACTGATCAACAGCTGGTTGGCCACTGTGTGAACAGAGTGCTGGACTAGATGGACCCTTGGTCTGATCCAGCAGGGCTCTTCTTGTGTTCTTATGGCTATGCTGACTGGAGCTGAGGGAAACCAAAATCCAAAACATCTAGAAGATATGAGGTTGAGGGAACCTGGCTTATGCTGTACTGCTTACACCACCAATAGCCTTCTGTGTGAGGCTGAAGAGTTTTGTGCTAAAGGTCAGTAGATCATGAATTAAGTCCAGTCTCTTGATGTCGGGTGTGTTCCTGCCCTGCTGGATTCAGCCCAGCAGGACAGTAGGGATCTTTGAAGCTTCAAAGTTTGAGGGCTTCTGAGCAGTGAGGGGTCAGTCCATAGGATTGTGTCCTTAAGTGTTCTATTCAGAAATATAGTTTTTTTAAAAAATCAATCTAAATATACAAAGTTACAACATATTTCAATATGCAATATTTTTCAGCCAATAAGACTGATAATAACATCCTATTTCTTCCTAGGACAATATCCGTTAATTTGTCAGATTCAGCCATTTCAAGTTATTTAATAAGCCATTCGTTTATAAATGGCACTGTGACTAATTTCTAATGTCTGGCCAGAATTATTTTTGCTGCTCCCAAAGCAAAGATTTACTATAAGCAGTCTATCAAAGAGTTGATATCTTTCATCTAAATTACTCAGTTGCACCGTACTGGGATTGAAGTTAAAATTTATTCCTATTGTTTGATAAATGGCATCCAAAATGTGCATCCAAAACATTTGGACCTTCCAACAATCCACAAAATATGCAATAAAATAAAATAAAATAAAATAAATCTGTGTAGATTACTATTCATTTCCAACAACTAAACCTAGTTGTGTGGAAAGTTCTCTTCATCCTGTCCCATTTAAAAACAAGCTTCTTAAACTGAAGGGTGCCAACTAGGGTGGTCATGCATCCCCCTTTACAGAGGGCAATCCTCTAGTTGAAGGACTGTCCTGTCCAAGTCTGGTTTAAAGATAAAGAACCATTAGAGGGGAGAGCAGAGTCACTGAAATGGCCCATCAACAATTAGCCCCAGGACAGCACTGAACAGGCAAACACTCAGGTCACCTGGTCAATCTTCCTCAGCATGAAATTGTATTTGTATTTATATTATAATAATGATTTCTAAATTTGAATTTATACATGCAAATTAGCACATGCAAATTTTATGGAAATCTGTGGTGCCCTCTTTTTTCATTGATGCATAAATGGCCTCACCCTATTGCCACCTCACTTCTAGGAAGCGGCTCTAGACGGCTTGCTTTATTGCAGAGTGCTGAATGAGATGCCTCCACTATAGCCTATAGGGATTTCAGGCCCAGGGGCCAAATCAGACCCTACTGGGAGTCCCAATCCAGCCCTCTGGGATTCCCCAGATGGACACACCCTCTCCACCTAGCCCCACCCCCCTCTCCCCAAACCACCACTCATCCAGTGATTTCCCAGCTTTTGTGCAGTTTTTTCCCCTCATTCTAAAAAGTCGAAGTGTATCTCCCAAGGCTTCGTTACTACAATAGGCTGATGGTGTGTCTGTATTTCTACCAAAAATTCTACCAAGGCAGCTTACAGGCACAATTAAAATTGATTAAAACAATAATATAACACATTAACATACAATAAAAACACAACCACCACAGGGAACAAATTAAAAATATTTAGAAAGTTGAGGGGTATTTGTGGAATGAGGACAGGTTGGGACAAAGGGCAGGTCTGGAATAGGAGACAGTCAGCAGGGTGAACCTGAGGGAGACAGAGTGGCTTAGAGTGCTAAAGGATTTCTCCACAGCCTAAGCTTTAAAATAAAATTAGCTCCTACAGCTGTGGTTAGAAACATTCAGTGTTATCCTTATACAAATCTATGGTGTGACCACACTTGGAATACTGTGTACAGTTCTGGTCTTCACACCTCAAAATAGATATCGTAGAGTTGGAAAATGTGCAGAAAACGGCGACCAAAATGCTCAAGGGTCTGGAGCAACATCTGGAACTATTTAGCTTAGAAAAATATCGAGCATGGGAAGGCACAATGGAGGTGTATTTCTCTGCATACAAGTTGCTGGGAAACATGAGTGGGAAGGTGCTATTGTGCTCACATCCTGCCTTTGGGTTTCCCACAGGCAGCTGGTCAGCCACTGTGTGAACAGAATGCTGGACTAATTAGGCCTTTGGTCTGATCCAGCAGAGCTCTTCTTTATGCGCTTACATTTTTAAGCACTGAGAAGAACATCACAGCCATTGTCATTCCAAAGGACTGGCATAGAAGGGGTTACATGTCTTTTCAAGACATACCCCATCCTGTGCTTTAAAAAAAAACCAACCCCAAAAAACTCCACTTTTCTCCTGCTGACAGGTAGTTGGCTAGTAAACCCCACAGGGAAGCACTGGTGAGAAAGAAATTACTGCTGTGGAACTAACTTCCCCAAATTATATCACCCTCCCTGACAGCATAATTGCCCCCTTTCCTGGAGATTTAACATGGCACATACATCCTTAAACAGTTGAAAGTTATTTTAAGAGCTCCCCACCCCCACCCCCACCCCATCTCCCTACCTGGTGATGTAGGAACACATACTACCTTCACTCTCATTGCCCCAAGTGATTGAAAAGGATATCTGGGCTGAGAGCAACAGGAGGAGACGTGCAACCTGGAGGTGGCAAAGACATCCACGCTGCCTCTGCAAGCGGCTGCCCATCGAAAGCTCCCTGTTCTCCACCAGTCCAATACTGTCACACACCTCTGCTTTGCACTGGCAGGGCGGGTGCTCTGGGATGAAGGAACAGCGTTGGAAAGGTCATGGTGACAGATAATTAATTCTGAGGTTTAATGACAAACATGGAGAAGCAAACAAAGCATTTCTTATGCTGTGTGATGGGAAAGAGTAAATTATTGCCCAGCTGGAATTGGGGTGGGGTGGGGGTGGTCTCCATTTTTGCCAACTTTTTGCCCCACTCAAAATGTACCCCCCCCCCTGTTTTCCAGAAAGTCTTTGCACACCTTTGTGAAAGGGTGAAAAAAATTGTAAGGTGGTGTGTGCAGGGGGAAGGGAAAGGAATGATGTTTCCCCATTGCTTAGGTAACTGGACAGAGGCTCCCTTGCTCCAGTGTGGTTGGGAAGCCTTCCCCAACCTGGAGGCATCCAGATGTATTGGACTATAATTCCCAGAATTCCACAGACAGCATAATTGTGCACATTTGGAAGCATACCCTGATGCACATTCATTGAAAAGTATCCAGTGTGCGGGGATAACACCCACATTCTGATGTGCACAACCACAAACATATTCTGCCCCAACTAAATGTGCATAACTAGACATGACTAGAGCTGGAACCATCTAAAACGCTTGTCCCAGAGCAACGGAGGACATTGAAACTGCCAACATAGTGCAGCAAGGCAGGGAGGCAGTGGGTGTCCCTACTCATGTTTCCCTACTTTTGCTTTCTTTGCCTCCTGCTTCTGTCCCATAATAGGGATAAGCAGCTTCCTCTTTCTTCACATGGTGAAGAAAGAGAAAGCAAATAGTGATCACGTGGCCCATTTAGTGGACATTTTTATTGTATTGCTTCTCCTGCACACAGCAGGAAATGGCAGCAAGACAGCCAAAAAAAACCCAAAAAAATGCCACCCAGATTTTATGGGTCTTTTTTTGTGACGGAAAAATGAGCAGAAAGAGTGGGAAACACCCGGGAGGCGGACATCATCATCAATAGAACCCACGAACACCCATGAGTGGCCAGTAACGAGTGTGCTATAAAATGCTCATCTAATGATGCACCTAGCCAGACTCTCTGGTCAGAGGCAGGGATCTCTTAGACTACATGTATATTAATTAGACTACATGTATATTAATGTAATAAATAAATAAATAAATAAATGAATAAATAAATAGCCTTCTCATATTTGGTGCCCTCTAGATGTTTTGGACCACAACTCACAGCATTCCTTATCACTGACCATGCTAGCTGGGGCAGATTCATTCATTCATTCATTCATTCATTCATTCATTCATTCATTCCATTTTTATACCATCCCATATACAAAGGCCTTTGCTAGACCTACTGGTAAATCCAGGCCTGACCAGGGGAGATCCCACGATGCAAATATCGCGGGATCTCACCCTAGTCTACACGTGCCTGCCATTTTTCCCCAGAAGGGGCCGGGTTCGCAGGAGTTTTTTTTTTAAAAAAGGGTTTTTTTTTTAAAAAAAAGTTCCCAACCCCCCCGTCCGTGATCTCCTTCCCCCCTGTCCGCGATCTTCTCCCCCCCCCCCGCGATCTCCTTCCCTAGCCCCAATGGGCGCAGTGCTCCTGGGGAGTGCTGTGCCCCATCCGCGGCTTCCGCCTCCTCACGAGTAATCATAAGGAGCCGGGGGAAATGCTTGCTAGAGGGGCGACATGCTCATGGTCTTGGGCTCAGCCCGAGACCGTGAGAAAAAATCATGTGGATGCACAGGGACGATCCCGGGGTTCACTCCGGGATAAAGCCCCGTCTAGCTAAGGCCATGGGCTATGATGAGGAGTTGACATCCAAAACATCTGGAGGGCATCAGGTTGGGGAAGACTGTATTGGACTGTATTCAGCTTCAACAGGCAGTAGACAATGGCCTTGTTCAGAAGACACTTTAAAGCATGGCTTTAACCTTGGTGCTTAAGGCTTTAGTACCGTGTTTAAAGCTGTGGTTTAAGGTGTCTTCTGAACAGTGCCAATGTGTTCTGTCCAATAAGCTACTGGACACAAGTGGAGCCTTATATCCTCTAATGCATACAAGAGGAGGCAAAATAGTGGGTGAAAGGAACAATATCTCCGGGCAAAGCCTACAAAGACCAGCAAGAAGCAACACTATAGAGTTGAAACCAGGAAAAGGAGGCAGAGTTGAAACATGGGGTTGTGTTTGTCTCTGTTCAGAGTCTCACACATGCCCTTGTGTTAAAGCAGCGGTTCTCAACCTGTGGGTCGGGACCCCTTTGGGGGTCGAATGACCCTTTCACAGGGGTCGCCTAAGACCATTGGAAAACACATATTTCCGATGGTCTTAGGAAACTGTATTGACTGAACTATGTCATGTATCATCTTTTGTATTATTAAAGCTATTGTTATGTATTATTTTTAGGGGTGTGCACAGACCCCCCGCTCCGCTTCACTTGCAGATCCGCCATTTTCCGGATCGGGCCGCTCCGCTCCGCTCCCGCTCCGCCCACTTCCGCTCTGCTCCGCCCGGAGCTCCGGATCTGGATCCGGAGCTCCGTTTTCCCCCCCCCATAGGCTTGCATTGAAAGCTAAAAAATTATACAACTTTTTTTCTGTTCAAGTTAGAAACCTCATGTTTGGCACCATGACACCTCATGGGGATATACACACGCATGCCAAGTTTCAAAGCAATCCCATCATCCCCTGATTTTTGGCGAATTTTTGAAAATCGGGCACCCCACACACAACATCCCTGCGAGGTGGGCAGGGGAGGAGGGAGGGCAGGCAGGCAGGCATGCAGCTGGCATTTCTGGGGACATAAGGAAGTGAGCCAAGGATAAGCCAGTAATGCATATAAAATGGAATAAATCAATCAATAAACAAAGGAGGGGTGGAATTAAAAGCAGCAGTGTTGCTCAATAAACAACAAGAAGAACTTTTTTTAAAAGGCTATATCTGTCTTTTACCAGCAATAGGGGGACGTGCCCGGGGGAGGGGGAAGTAGCTGCCAGTTCAAGACACTGACAGCCACAGCTCCGAGAAGAAGTAAAACGCTCACTTCGACTCAGAACAGGCATTGCTCCACCACTGAAAAGTGACCATTCACTTCAACTCATGAGAGGCATTGCTCCACCGTTTTACTCTCTTTGGAAGGCTCTATGGCCTTCCAGTGCAAGAGAGAGTGGGGGCACGTCCACGATGAGATGCCCTAGGGGAGCTCATCCCCTTGCACCACATCGATTCAGTTGTTCCCCAAGGTTAGGGTGGGGAGCAGTGCTGTGTTTTTCTATCTCTTATTCTTGGCTTAGTATATGATTTCAGGTTGTGTTTGTGCATTTGGTGGGGCTACTGTGTTAAAAAACACGGGGAAAAGCCCGTTCAGATGAAGAAAGAGAAGTTTCCCAGAATCCCAAGTTACCTGTTTTGCCTATGCCCTCCTCCAACTTTGGGATCATCATGACCGGGAGCTGACTCTGCCCCTCAGCCCTTTGAAAAAGGTATTTTTCCCGCCGATTTTTTAAAAACGTCTAGCCCGCGACCCGTACGATGCAGAAAGTTTAGAGTGGTCTCAAAATGACCCCCATCCACGACTCTCTGTGCACAAGAATTTTCAGAACGATAGCTTAAACCCCCCCCAGTTATCCCCGATTCTTTCCCTCAATGCAATCCTATGGGCGAAAAGCCGAAACGCAGTTTGAGCCCCGCGGTTGACCCGATTTTTAAAAAAATATTGCACGTGAACCACAGCACGCAGAAAGTTGAGAGTGGTCTCAAAATGACCCCCATCCACGACTCTCTGTGCACAAGAATTTTCAGAACGATAGCTTAAACCCCCCCCCCAGTTATCCCCGATTCTTTCCCTCAATGCAATCCTATGGGCGAAAAGCCGAAACGCAGTTTGAGCCGCGCGGTTGACCCGATTTTTTAAAAAATATTGCACGTGAACCACAGCACGCAGAGAGGTGAGAGTGGTCTCAAAATGACCCCCATCCACGACTCTCTGTGCACAAGAATTTCCAGAACGATAGCTTCAAAAACAACGTAGTTATGCGCGATTATTTGCCGCAATGCAATCCTATGGCGAAATGTTTTCAAGATGGCGACCGGAGCACTCCGCCTGAACTCAGAGCTCCGAAAAATGGTCGCTTCTCTTCGCCTTGCTTCTAGGGGGTCCGCGGTCCGCTCCTACTCCGCCTCTGGGTAAGGCGGAGCAGGCCAATCCGCTACTGCTTCTACGCTCCTAATCGGAGCGGAGCACATCCCTAATTATTTTCATTAGCAAACCATCCCATGACAATGGATCGTGTAGAGAAGAACGAAAATAATTTTATGGTTGGGGGTCACCACAACATGAGGAACTGTATTAAAGGGTCACGGCATTAGGAAGGTTGAGAACCATTGTGTTAAAGTGATCTCCATCTCCTTTTTGCTAATTTTTGTAGGTCTTGCCTGGATGTGCTGTTCATTCCCACACTGCCTTGCCTATGTGCATCAGAGCAAATTACTGCTACCTCATTTTGTGGAGTTATCCTATGCATTTTGCCCTTAGACTTTTAAACTTGACCACATTATTTGGCAGGGGATTCCATTAAATTGTTATGCATGCTATAAAAAGTGAAGGCCCTTGGACTGTCTTGAAGCTTTGCCAGTCTTTCAATGTCATTAAAAGTCCCTCTTGTTCTTGTTATCAGCATCAGATTGATCTTGGCATCCTTCCTGGTACAGATATATCATCCGAATGGAAAGATATCATTGAGATCCACAGTATATAAATATCACCTACTCTAGGACTCCATTTCCTAGATCTGGCTCTGATTAAAACAAGTCACAGGAACCACCAACGGATGCTTTTAGAAAGCAGTTTTACCACTTTGGGGTGGAGAGAGGGATCAAGCAAGGCTAAAAACACAGGGCAGGCAAGAAAGGCAGCAACCATCAAAGGAGTGCACATCTGTACTGTTCTTTTTAACCCTGCTGACCCCTTTCACCCCTTGTTCTTTAAATAGAGCTGCAATCAAATGGCCGATTGAAGTGGATTTAGCTAGTTTAAAGGCCTTCCCCACGACTTGAAGACCTGAGAGTTGCAGAGCACAATTTGTAATGTTATTTAAAGAATTTGTGTATAAGTGAACACATCTTTGGACAAACCATGATTCCAGATTAAAAGAACGTCCAGAAAGCTACCATGAATTAAATAGCTTTTCACTGGAACAACAACAACAGTTGCGATGTGTCCATATTTAGTGAACAACTATCTCTTTGAGGGCATCCCCCCATATGCACGAGTTTTCTTTGCATTGGGAAACCACACGTCATACTGGTAGGGGGAAGGGGGGCATGACTTTTAGTCGGAACATTACAAAAAGGTACAAGTCATTTTTGCCACTTGTCCATCCCACTACCTACCCCTGATGGAAGACGTAAAGTCCAAAGACATGCTTAAGGTTCTCTATATTACAAACCCCTCTAGATTTTGTACCATTTTAAGTGTCATTGCTCCACCTCCAAAGACTCCTGAGAATTGTAGTTGGGTGAGGATGCTGAGAATACTGTTAGAGATATGTGTCCCTGTTCATAGAACTATTCTTTCCAGGGTTTCCCCGGGAGTGAGAATGATGATTAAGGGTACAACCCAATGCATGTTTAGACAGAAAAAAAGCCCTATAGCATTCAGCATGCTGACTGGGGAATGCTGGGAGTTGTATGACTTTTTTTCCTGCTGGCTGGGGAATGCTGGGCGTTCTAGGGGATTTTTCTATCTAAGCATGTACAGGATTGTGCCCCAAACCAGTTTAAACATGTCATGTAGACTCATCGGTAGCAGCAGAGACAATTTTGCTGTCTGAGGTAGTGCAGCAAATGTTGACCCCTTCCCACGAGTCAAAGTACCCAAGGCCTTGTAGCGCATGAGACAGAAAATCCTGCCAGCACCTCTCAGGGAAGCCATGAGGGATTCTTGTCCCTGTCGTATTATCCGCCAAGGAACATGTGCATGTTGCAGGGGTTTCTGAAGGATATGCACGGCAGCACATGGCTGTCATGTTGGACCTCACTGTTGCCCCACGAGAGCTGAGAATGCCCTTCAGAAGCTACCCAACGTGCTCCTGCTGTGGCACGCTGCAGGTAATGATCAGTAAGGGTGGGCGAGCAACCGTTGTCTGCCATTACTGAACTTTCAGTGGAGGAGTCCCATGTTGGTTGGAAAACCAGTGCTTTATTAAAGCAGCCCTCCAGGTTTGGTGGACTTCAATTCCCAACAGCCCCAGCCAGTGTGGCAAATGGTCAGGAATGCTGGTAGCTGTAGTGCAAAACATCTGGATGGCCCCAGATTGGGGTGGGCTGCCTTAAAACATCCCACACAAAGGTACAATATAAGCAAAGAAGTCCTAAGCTTGCTAACATACACACCTCTTAGCCTGAAAGCAAAAGAAGCTGCAATGCACATGATTCCTCTAACTTTTTGATAAATGTTACATACTTTTGAGTGTCTCATATGCCATCATATGAAAGTTTATTTAGGACCCTAATTATTCTCAGTTTAACCCCCCCCCTTTTATCTCTGGCCAGCAACACAAATACATACACACACACACACACACATACACACACACACACTTTATCACACCAGCCTAATAGTCTGCATTCATGGCACCTTGCCTGCAAAGGACTCACTTAATGTCTAAGTTATAGTCTGCTTTTGGGGCAAAGGTCTCTGATGACATGCAGCATGTCCAGCTGTGATCGCAGGTCTTCCCCCCCCCTCTTGGCGACATATTTTGTAGCATGGAAAGAATGGTTCTTCTTGAGCTCCGAGTAGCCACTGGGGGCACAGAGGGAAGACGAGGAGCAGAGCTGCCTCCCTCGGTAGCCCCTGAGTGCTGCGGAGCCTGGAGCAGGCCCAGCCCTCCCCGGGCGCACGCTGGAGCAAGAAGACAAGGAGCAGGGCCTCCCTTGGCAGCCCCGAAGCAGAGCCCAGCCCAGCCCTCCCGGGGCATGCGCTGGTGCAGGGTGGAGGCGTGGAGGCTGGTGTGATGGAGCTCAACAACAACAACAGCAACAACAATGGTATGGGATAATTCGAGGGAGAACCAGAATAAAAGTGTAGGTGGGATGAAGCTATATGCTGCAAGCTGTGAAGCCAGCACAAACGAAGCCATTAATCTGAGATGGAGGCATCTATCGCCACACAGTGATTATCTCCCTTAATTTGATGGCATGCTATGGCTTGGCCTTCTACGAGTGAGCTGGGATTCATGAATGGAAGGCAAAGGGGCTGCTTGCAGCAAGAAGTTTACTCTCCACATGTAGTAATGGCTATATCAATGTTATCTCCCCCGGAAGGTGGCCCGTGACAGAGATATTAATGACACAGTGCGCAGCTCCAAGGGGAAGGATGCACAGAGCATAAGGAATTCAAACAAACAGCAGCCACTGAAATGGAAGAAGACTTCCTCTCCTGCAAGGGAGGGGAGGCTCCGCGCAGACATCCGGCATTGATTCCCATCCATCTAGCAGATCTTGGCTCACAGGGGCAAACGCTGCTAAGCCAAGGGTGACCTGATTGAATACCGAGATGGCCAGCCAGCCCAGTGCTGGCATTTCCAAACGAGGAAAGCGAAGTTAAACAAAGAAAGCCATAGTATGGGATCAGGAAGGAGGGCACTGGTTATGGGGCAGTGCTTTTTTAAACAGGAAACCTTTTCTGTGTGAAGAAACCCATGTACATCTGACACAGAGACACTGTACATTGTAGAGGATTTGGGGATGTGTCCTAGGTTACACACTCAGCTCTTGTGGGGGATCAGTCAGGCCTACAGACATCATTGTCCCTAGATAATATAGTCCAGAAAACAATCAGTGCTTGTACTTTTGTGAATGGGGTTTGTTTGTTTGTTTATTTATTTATTTATTATTGAATTTATATCCGGCCTTTTTTCCTCCAAGGAACCCAAGGCAGCATACATAATCCTCCTCCTCTCCATGTTATCCTCACAACAACAACCCTGTGAGGTAGCTTAGGTTGAGAGTCTGTGACTGGCCCAAAGTCACCCAGTGGGTTTCCATGGTCAAGCGGGGATAGAACCCAGATCCCCTGATTCCCAGTCCAACACTTTAGCCACTACACTACGCTCGCTCTCAGTGGGCAGTGGGCAAGCAATCTTCCAAGGAAACTTGTTTAACATTGTCACTTCTGTGGTGTATGAAGCTGGACTCACAGGATCGAAGCACCAGACTTATTGATTAGTAGGGATGATGACATTATCTGCCAGCCCTCTCTGAATTTAGCTGCAATCCTCACAGTAATGAGCTACACAGCAATATATTGTAATGCAAAGTATCATAGAATTAGGGGTGTGCACGGACCCCCCACTCCGCTTCACTTTAAGATCCGCCATTTTCGGATTGGCCCGCTCCGCCCCGCCCCCACTCCGCCTGTGCCCACTCCGCTCCGCTCGGAGCTCCGGATCCAGATCGAGCTCCGGTCCCCCCCCATAGGGGGGGTTACCGGGCCCTGCCGCCATCGCCGCCCATGCAGCGACGGCAGCAGAGCCCGGTAAGGAGGAGGGGGGCCTTACCTGCCTCCGTCCGTGGTCCGTCGCCGTCTTCAATTGAGCCCGTGGTTCCACCAGGAAGTCTGGGCCGCAAGTGCGGCCCAGACTTCCTGCTGGAACCACGGGCTCAATTGGAGACGCTGACGGACCGCGGACGGAGGCAGGTAAGGGAGAGGAGGGCGGGGGGGTTACCGGGTCCTGCCGCCATCGCCGCCCATGTGGCGACGGCGGCAGAGCCTGGTAAGGGACCAACGGGGAGGGGGCCTTACCTGCCTCCGTCCGCGGTCCGTCGCCGTCTTCAATTGAGCCCGCGGTTCCACCAGGAAGTCTGGGCCACAAGTGCGGCCCAGACTTCCTGCTGGAACCACGGGCTCAATTGGAGACGCTGACGGACTGCGGACGGAGGCAGGTAAGGGAGAGGAGGGCGGGGGGCATTACCGGGCCCTGCTGCCGTTGCCGCATGGGCGACAGCGACAGCGGCAGGGCCCGGTAAACCCCACTTACCTTTCCGGCGGAGCTCCAGATCGAGGCGAAGGATCCGCCTTCACCTCGATCCTCTTCGCCACGCACCGCCGGCCCCCCAATCCTCTTCGCCTCCACCTTAAGGGCAGGCGATGCCCCCCGCTCCGCTACTGCTTCTCCGGTCCGATTAGAAGCGGAGCACATCCCTACATAGAATCATAGAATAGCAGAGTTGGAAGGGGCCTACAAGGCCATTGAGTCCAACCCCCTGCTCAATGCAGGAATCCACCCTAAAGCATCCCTGACAGATGGTTGTCCAGCTGCCTCTTGAATGCCTCTATTGTGGGAGAGCCCGCAACCTCCCTAGGTAACTAATTCCATTGTCATACTGCTCTAACAGTCAGGAAGTTTTTCCTGATGTCCAGCTGGAATCTGGCATCCTTTAACTTGAGCCCGTTATTCTGTGTCCTGCACTCTGGGATGATCGAGAAGAGATCCTGGCCCTCCTCTGTGTGACAACCTTTTAAGTATTTGAAGAGTGCTACCATGTCTCCCCTCAATCTTCTCTTCTCCAGGCTAAACATGCTCAGTTCTTTCAGTCTGTCTTCATAGTAGGGGTGTGCACGGACCCCCCGCTCCGCTTCACTTGCAGATCCGCCATTTTCCGGATCAGGCCGCTCCGCCCCGCCCCCGCTCCGCCCACTTCCGCTCCGTTCCGCCCGGAGCTCCGGATCCGGATCCGGAGCTCCGTTTCCCCCCCCCCATAGGCTTGCATTGAAAGCTAAAAAATTATACAACTTTTTTTCTGTTCAAGTTAGAAACCTCATGTTTGGCACCATGACACCTCATGGGGATATACACACGCACGCCAAGTTTCAAAGCAATCCCATCATCCCCTGATTTTTGGCGAATTTTTGAAAATCGGGCACCCCACACACAACATCCCTGCGAGGTGGGCAGGGGAGGAGGGAGGGAAGGCAGGCAGGCATGCAGCTGGCATTTCTGGGGGCATAAGGAAGTGAGCCAAGGATAAGCCAGTAATGCATATAAAATGGAATAAATCAATCAATAAACAAAGGAGGGGTGGAATTAAAAGCAGCAGTGTTGCTCAATAAACAGCAGGAAGAATTTTTTTAAAAAGGCTATATCTGTCTTTTACCAGCAATAGGGGGACGTGCCCGGGGGAGGGGGAAGTAGCTGCCAGTTCAAGACACTGACAGCCACCAACAGCTCTGAGAAGAAGTAAAACGCTCACTTCGACTCATAACAGGCATTGCTCCACCACTGAAAAGTGACCATTCACTTCAACTCATGATAGGCATTGCTCCACCGTTTTACTCTCTTTGGAAGGCTCTAATGGCCTTCCAGTGCAGGAGAGAGTGGGGGCACGTCCACGATGAGATGCCCTAGGGGAGCTCATCCCCTTGCACCACATCGATTCAGTTGTTCACCAAGGTTAGGGTGGGGAGCAGTGCTGTGTTTCTATCTCTTATTCTTGGCTTAGTATATGATTTCAGGTTGTGTTTGTGCATTTGGTGGGGCTACTGTGTTAAAAAACACGGGGAAAAGCCCGTTCAGATGAAGAAAGAGAAGTTTCCCAGAATCCCAAGTTACCTGTTTTGCCTATGCCCTCCTCCAACTTTGGGATCATCATGACCTGGAGCTGACTCTGCCCCTCAGCCCTTTGAAAAAGGTATTTTTCCCGCCGATTTTTTAAAAACATCTAGCCCGCGACCCGTACGATGCAGAAAGTTGAGAGCGGTCTCAAAATGACCCCCATCCACGACTCTCTGTGCACAAGAATTTTCAGAATGATAGCTTAAACCCCCCCCCCAGTTATCCCCGATTCTTTCCCTCAATGCAATCCTATGGGCGAAACGCCGTTTGAGCCGCGCGGTTGACCCGATTTTCACAAAAATATAGCCCGCGACCCGTACGATGCAGAAAGTTGAGAGTGGTCTCAAAATGACCCCCATCCACGACTCTCTGTGCACATGAATTTTCAGAATGATAGCTTAAACCCCCCCCAGTTATCCCCGATTCTTTCCCTCAATGCAATCCTATGGGCGAAAAGCCGAAAACGCCGTTTGAGCCGCGCGGTTGACCCGATTTTCACAAAAATATAGCACGCGACCCAGACAACGCAGAGAGGTGAGAGTGGTCTCAAAATGACCCCCATCCACGACTCTCTGTGCACAAGAATTTTCAGAATGATAGCTTCAAAAACAACGTAGTTATGCGCGATTATTTGCCGCAATGCAATCCTATGGCGAAATGTTTTCAAGATGGCGACCGGAGCGCTCTGCCTGAACTAGGAGCTCCGAAAAATGGGCGCTTCTCTTCGCCTTGCTTCTAGGGGGTCCGCGGTCCGCTCCTACTCTGCCTCTGGGTAAGGCGGAGCAGGCCAATCCGCTACTGCTTCTACGCTCCTAATCGGAGCGGAGCACATCCCTACTTCATAGGGCTTTGTTTCCAGACCCCTGTTCATCCTGGTTGCCCTCCTTTAGGGTGGCTTGGTCTGGAATGGGTAATGAGATAGTTCAACACAGCTGCCTGCATTTTTGGACTCTCCTTGGGGGTGTGACTATGGGGTCTGTCATGATGAGTGCCTACTAGGGGTGTGCACGGACCCCCCGCTCTGCTTCACTTCCAGATCCGTGATTTGCGGATCGGGCCGCTTCGCCCCGCCCTGGCTCCGCCTATGTCTGCTCCGCTCCGCTCGGAGCTCCAGATCTGGATTGGACCTCTGTTTTTTCCCCCAAGAGGGTTGCATTGAAAGCTAAAAAAGTAAACAACTTTTTTTCTGTGAAAGTTAGAAACCTCATGTTTGGCACCATGACACCTCATGGGGATATACACACGTACGCCAAGTTTCAAGCCAATCCCATCATCCCCTGATTTTTGGGGAATTTATGAAAATCGGGCACCCCATTCACACCCCTTTCCATAGCTCCGTCAATTTGCATGTTAGAAACCTCAAACTCGGCACCATGAAAGCTAATCCATGTGTCCACATGGATGCCCAGACTCAAGGCAATCCCATCATCCCCTGATTTTTGGCGTGGCTTAACTCACCCCAAATTGTCCCATTCTACAACTACGTCAATTTGCACATTAGAAACCTCAAACTCGGCACCATGATAGCTTATCCATGTATCCACATGGACGCCAAGTTTCAAGGCAATCCCATCATCCCCTGATTTTTGGGGAATTTATGAAAATTGGGCACCCCATTCACACCCCTTTCCATAGCTCTGTCATTTTGCATGTTAGAAACCTCAAACTCGGCACCATGAAAGCTAATCCATGTGTCCACATGGACGCCCAGACTCAAGGCAGTCCCATCATCCCCTGATTTTTGGCGTGGCTTAACTCACCCCAAATTGTCCCGTTCTACAACTACGTCAATTTGCACATTAGAAACCTCAAACTTGGCACCATGATAGCTTATCCATGTATCCACATGGACGCCAAGTTTCAAGGCAATCCCATCATCCCCTGATTTTTGGGGAATTTATGAAAATTGGGCACCCCATTCACACCTCTTTCCATAGCTCTGTCATTTTGCATGTTAGAAACCTCAAACTCGGCACCATGAAAGCTAATCCATGTGTCCACATGGACGCCCAGACTCAAGGCAATCCCATCATCCCCTGATTTTTGGCGTGGCTTAACTCACCCCAAATTGTCCCATTCTACAACTACGTCAATTTGCATGTTAGAAACCTATCCTTTGGTCCCATGACAGCTTACCGATGTGTCCCCATGGACGCCAAGTTTCAAGCCAATCCCATCATCCCCTGATGTTAGGGGAAGTTTTGAAAATCGGACACTCCAGTATGTCAGGGATTTTAAAGTTGCAATGCAGACAGCTCAATGGGGAGACTACCTCTGCCTGCTGCTTGTCCTGCTTCTGTTGCAGAGCAGCCAGCCAAGGACTTGCCCGTTTGATTTTCACAGCAGGAGAGGCAGCCTGCTTACTGGTGCCAGCCTGAGCCTTGCCTTGAACACTGCTTTCACCACGCCCCTTCACAGACATGCGCCTGCTCCCTCTTCTCATTTTGATTATACTAATACTAATAATAATATGTATAAGAATATACTAATAGTAATAATAATATGTATAAGAATATAATATTAATATTAATAATAATATGTATAAGAATATACTATATGTAGGGAAATGGGACAAGAAGTGTGTGTATGCTTTGCCCAAACAGGATTTGATTTAAATGCTCTATCTGTGGCTGTTGCACAGCAGACTCACAGTCCAAGTAACACAGAGCAATAGAAAAAAATATTTTTTTTGGTATTTTTTGGTGTTTTTTGTATATAGATAGAAGGAACAAGGAAGATCAAACACAATCAGGCTTTAAGAGAGGGAAGGGGGGGAGAACCAAACAAACAAACAAACACACACTCCAAAATTTAAAAATAAAGTTTATATTAAATCAAAGTAAGGGAAAAACACAGAGCAAACTAAGCAAAAAGTCAGAAAGAAGCAAACACACGCCAAGCTAAATCCTATCTCCAAAGACCAAACACAGCAGCAGCTAAAACTACCTCCTATCCCCACGAACGCCAAAACCCACAAGACGCTGAGAGCTCTGACTGTGAGGGTGACTCTGGCTTAGTCCCCCCCTCAAACGCTGGGATTGGAGGATGCTTCATGAGGTGATCAATTCTCATCAGGATTGGGAGTTGAATGTGCCTGTCATCGCTTCAAATAAACCCCGCCGCGCCGCAGCTGGTTTACCCTACCGTTTGTATTGTAAATGTACCCGATTTTTTTAAAAAAATTGCACGTGAACCACAGGACGCAGAAAGTTGAGAGTAGGCTCAAAATGACCCCCATCCACGACTCTCTGAGCACAAGAATTTTCAGAACGATAGCTTCAAAAACAACGCAGTTATCCACGATTCTTTTCCGCAATGCAATCCTATGGGCGAAATATTTTCAAGATGGCGATCGGAGCAGTCTGCCTGAAAGAGGAGCTCCGAAAAATGGGCGCTTCTCTTCGCCTTGCTTCTAGGGGTCCGCGGTCCGCTTCTACTCCGCCTCTGGGCAAGGCGAAGCAGGCCAATCCGCTCCTGCTTCTGCACTTCTAATCGGAGCGGAGCACATGCCTAGTGCCTACACTTCAAAATTTATCACTACAATAAGCTTCCAGAAACTGCAGGGTTTCCCTGAGCACAGCTTGAGTAGTTTGAAGCTACTAAGTTAGGGTAAAAGTAAAGTATTATTTATTCAGCACCTTTCCCCAAAGGAAGGCTTTGGGAACCAAGATTGTGAAGGCCTCATGCCATCAGGTCCCAGAGTTTAGGATGTCGATAAGGTTGCATTATTATTTTTTAAAATGAGAAAACACAGGGCTTTCCATAAGTATGGTGTCCAATAAGAGAGAGAACACTCTTTATGTCTTAGAAGAGGTATTCTCAAAGAGAGGGCAATCCCGTCTAAACAAAAAGAACTTAAATTAATATTTTTAAAAAGTATAACAAAAAGAGACTCAGAGCTCATTCTTCGTTCATGTTGTGAGATGAGAGATAAGCTGATCAGTTGCAAAGGTGGGTTTGGAGCAGTAGGAACAGAATTTGTTGGCCCCTTTTTATGCAACCTTTTTCCCTGTGGGGACACCCGGCAGTCTTAAAGGTTGCAGAAGGTCCTTTTGAGCTCAATGAGGAACATAGGAAGCTGCCTTATACTGAGTCAGACCATTGGTCCATCTAACCCAGTATTGTCAACACTGACTGGCAGTGGCTCTCCAGGGTTTCAGACAGGATTCCTTTCCTTGCCCTACCTGGAGAAGCCAGGAATCGAACCTGGGACCTTCTGTATGCCAAGCATGTGCTCTGTGACACTGAGCTATGGCCCCTCTCTATAGGGATTTACCTTATACAGAGTTCTTCTCATGGTCCACCTAGTAGACCAGTATTTACTACACTGACTGGAAGCTGCTCTCCTGGGTCGCAGACAGGAATCTTTCTCAGCCTTACCTGGAGATTCTGGGGATTGAAGTTGGGATCTTTTGCGTGCAAAACAGGTGCTCTACCCTTGAGCTGCACATAGGGTGTCCATGTGTTTTAGGTCACAGAGGACAGCCCTGTAACTTTGAAGGCATGCTCTATTTGAAGAGCTGTCCAGTCCAACTCAACTTTAAAGGGGACAGGAGCAGGTGGAGGAAACATCGAGGCCTGCTCCAGTTGGACTCCCCTCCTTCGGGAGCAGGACAATCCCATCAGCCCTGTTCCCGGTCCACTTAATCTCTCTCTCTCTCCCCCCCCCCTTCTCTCCTGGACTCCTTTTCCTTGTGTGTCATGTCTGTATTAGACTGTAAACCTGAGGGAAGGGACTGTCTTTTTTGCTAACTAATTGTAAGCCACTCCAAGAGCCTTTTTTGGCTGAGGAGCAGGGTATAAATATGATAAATAAATTAATTAATTAAAAAAGGGCCATCCGACAGGGGAATTGTGGCCTTGAAACACCAACAGTATGCACACATGTCAGCTGTTCACATTCCTTGTAGTTCTATGTACATCATAGTAATTCTTCCTAAATTTGCATCTATAAATATAAGTTAGCATATGCAAATATTATGCAAATCTGTGCCCCTTTGGGAGCAATGCCTTTCCTCTTTCGGGGTGATGTGGCCACACTAGCTACAGCAGGCCGACATACAGTGGATCTGCTACGGACCTGCATATAGTTCCATGGTGTTAATGATAACTTCACCATCCACTTCCAGGTCCAATTCAAAGGGCTTGTTTTAACCTTTATAATCCTTCACTGTTTAGGAGCTTGGTTCTGAAGGACCCCCTCTTCCCACATGTACCTTCCTGGATCTTGAGACCATAATCTGAGTCCCTTCTTTGAGCAATCCCACCAAATGAAGTACTGGAGATGGTTCCAAGAGTCTTTTCAGTGCCCGGCAGATACATGTTTATTTTCCCAGGCTTTTAAAAATTATGTTGTTTTAGTTCTGTGCGTTTTATTCTTCTGCTCTTTGCTTTTAATAGATTTGTTTTGACCTTAACTGGTGTGCTTTATTTGCTGCCTTTTATTGTATTTTCTTCTTGTTGTTGTTTTTAATGTTATTGTTTTACTTCGTAGGAATGCTTCCAAATGAGGCTTTTATTGAGCAATTGCCCTTCCTCATTCATGGAATTTTACAGTGGGTGCAGATGACATTGTCTACTACTTGTTACCCTCCGGTATTTTCCCACCACTTCTTCCATTTTTTTTCTTGCCACAAAAAAATCTGATAAGGGCTTTTTGTCTCTGCAGAGGCCACCAGTGAGGGAGGAAGCAGCAGCCAGGCACCTCTCCACCGTGCCTGGGTCCAGCTCCAGCTGAGAGCCCCCTCCCTCCTGCTGTCAACTGTAACTGCTGAACTTTCCAACTAAGATTGTAGTGCCTGAGTTTGCTTTCCTTTCCCCCCTCCTCCTCCCTCCCAATCCCCTTTCCTTTTGTGTCATGTCTTTTAGATTGTAAGCCTGTGGGCAGGGACTGTCAAGAAATACTTTTGTAAGCCGCCGTGAGAGCCTTTTTTGGCTGAATGGCGGCATAAAAATCCTTAAATAAAATAAATAAATAAATAAGGAGAGAAAGGCAGAGTAGCCGCACAATGTCTTTAGATTATTAGTGCTAGGACTTCTCTGTCTGAGCTTTCTGTTATGAGCTGGCCGATAGATAGATTCATATATATATATATATATATATATATATATATATATATATATATATTGACCTTGGGGAACTATGTACAGTTTCAGACCCAGGTTCGATTTAGAGTTCTGTAAGCGCCTATCAGTCTACACAGATTTTACACCCACACACGTATAATCTATCCTAGCGGTTTATGACAGTGAAAACAGTTTTGAAATTTTCTCTCAAACTTTATGATAGCTTTAATTACCTCAAAGTTACACTCAGGACCAGGAAACTGTTCAGAATGAAACTGAAATTCAGGCCTCAGCTAGACCGACCGGTCTAGCGTGACGGAGGGGTGAGGATCTCATGATATTTTTATCGCAAGATCTCCCCCTCTGATGACCTTGGAGGGAGAAGATGTCGTGGCCCCCATTTATTTATTTTTTGTTAAAGAAGAAGAGCACACAAAAGGTAGGTTTTTAAATTTTTAATTAATTTCCCTGCTACCCCACCCCACCTCGATGGGCACAGGTCCTCACGAGTAACTGCAAGTAACCGGGACAAACCACGACACCCACACCCACGTTCCGTGGTCTTGGGATCAACCCAAGACCGTGCAAAAAGCGGGCTCGAAGGGGAGGGCGAGATCCCGGGGAAAGGGAGGGATCATCCTTCCCTCCTGCCAGGATCCCCTGTGCATCATGTGGACGTACAGGGACAATCCCAGGGATTGCCCCGGGATTTCGCCCCATCTAGCTATGGCCTTAGGGTTTATACAGCAAGGACTGTGGCTAGGTCGTAGAGCACCTGCCTTGCATGCAGAACGTCCTAGGTTCGATTCCTGGCATCTCCAGGTAAGGATGGAAAAATTCCTGTCTGAAGCACTGGAGTGTTGCTGCCAGTCAATGTTGGCAATACTGAGCTAAATGAACCAAGTCCGTATAAGTATATGGCAGCTTCCTACCTATGTTCCAATTGCACCCCTACCACTTCAGTCTTTGCAATAGTAGGGAAGAATAAGTATTTTGTTCAGTTCGTGTGGTTTTTTTAAAAAAAGAACTTACCAACATTCACAAATTTCTGCATAAATTGGATAGAAAAAAACTTGGGATATAAAAAGAAAAGAAAAGAAATGTGGGAGAAATGCAAACTGAGATATTTTTCCATCCACATAGAGGGCTTTGAGTGCTTAGCTTTTAAAAGCCCTGGGTTTGAATTCCTGTGTATTCAGCCATATTTGTCATGCTAAATTCAGCTTGCCACCTCTTTGTTCTCACAGGCTCCTTATCTTTAACAACTACTTGACAGGCAGGTACAACATGGGCCTCCCCATGCTGGGAATAGCTCTGCTGATTGAATTTGGTTGGTGCAAATGGATGAGAATTTTGTTCAGTTTGATTTTGATAAGGGCTTAACCCAATTTTCAGATTTCTTCCTAAATGGGACAGAGAGAATTTGATTTCAAACATTTGAGTGTCGTAGAAAGCCACACAGACTTATATGTCCATCCTTACCTTGCAAAGTAGTCTCTCGGGGCATAGTTGCATTATCCAATCCACATGAAATGGATAGTAGGGGGAAGGTTCTTGTGGATGCAGATATTCTTGATGGAGGTGGGAGCTAGCCATGCTGCTGTTTATACCACATTTTTAAAAAGGCTGATTTCTGTTCTAGTGCTTGTGATGGTGAAACATAGAATAATAGAATAGCAGAGTTGGAAGTGACCTACAAGGCCATCGAGTCCAACCCTCTGCTCAGTGCAGGAATCCACCCTAAAGCATCCCTGACAGATGGTTGTCCAGCTGCCTCTTGAATGCCTCTAGTGTGGGATTGCCCACAACCTCCCTCTGCAAGCTAATCCTTGGCTTGCAGAGAGGTGTGTCTCCCAGGAGCTGAATATGACTCGTTGGGTGGGTGGCATGTCTTCCCCACTATGGTCCAGAGCATGGCAGGGAGCAAAAGGACATGCAGCTTCTCCTTGCCTGCTCAGTGTGATGGCCTCACCCCACTGCACTTACACCTATATACAGACAGTGCAATAACAATTAAGTAGTACATCAATCACATGGTTTTTGCCTATGTGTGTTGAACTATTCATATATCCATGCTTAGGTGACTGGCAGAGTTGGGCATCCATGAGTTGGGGGGGAGGGCAGGAAGAAACTGTGCATATTGGCTCATCTTTACTTGTTGGCCTGGATCAGAGTCCCAAATTCTGAATAAATCCATTGTCCATTTCTGTTACTCTAGGGAAAGTCTGAAAACTGAGTACTTGGTGGGTGTGCAACACAGCATACAGGATCATTTCCAACACGTTTCCTTAAGACTGTGTAATTCCCTTCTTGTCATAATACCTACTGATGTTATGTTCACTACTACATGAACCAGTGTGTGTGGGGTGCCACTCATCACCAGTGCTGTCATGATTACTCCTAAGAATGCCATAAGTTCCTATGACAAGTCATAGAATCATTTCCATAATAAAATAATGTTGTACACATCAAGTGGATAGTACTTTCAAATGTTCAAAGCCCTTCATATTCTTTATGTTATTGTAACCTTTACAACAATAATCCTGTAAGGTAGGCTAGCATTTCCGTCGTCACATTGCAGATGGGGGCTGATGCTGAAAGAAAGTGGCTTGCCTTCATCAGTTCATTGCAGAAGCGAGATTTGAACTGGGGACATACTGATTTAGCCTCTTCACCACCGTGTAATACCAGGAATCCAGTCTCTTAGCCACTATGCAACACCCTTCATCATTGCAAAGGGACCACTTGGTGGAGAAGGAATTGCATTTCCCCTGAACATCGTACTGTGAGTTGCATCCTGGGAGAATGCGATGGCTCTGAAACAGAAGCACTTCCTTGAGGGAAGATGTTGAAGTCCTGTGCAACAATGAGCAACAACTGTCCATTTGTTGCCTTATAAGCTGATCCTCTGGAAATGCCCTTGGGTGTTTATTCCTGGCGACTCTTGTGGTCTGTGATCTTGCCTCCCTCTTTAACTTCCATTCTTCCTTTGATTCTAAAGTCAGACTGCATTTAAAAACAGGAACAAGCAAATAGCTTGGGCTTTGTTTTAAAGCCCTGTGAGCAGTGCAGAGACGGCTGGCTCTGGATCCACCTACCAGCTACAGACATAAATCCCTTTTCCATTCCCTTTGTAGCTTTTTGATGTCTGCCCCCTTAAACCTTTCCCTGCATGCCCCATCCCCTTGAGAACGTACACACAGCAACTGTCTGCAGGCCAGCACGGGGGTCTGGATTTACTCTTCTTATCAGGAGGCAGCAGATACTCTCCCATTGACATGAGCACAGAAGGAGCAGAAATTGGAGGCCTAGCCCATGGGACTTCTTAAAATGAGCTTGCTGCCTTCCTCTCCTATGCTGCCCCCTCCCTGCCCAATACCCCTGGTTATGCTACCCAGTCTTCTTCTCCCGCCCCCCACAGTACACAGAGTATACACGTAACACCGAAATTACTGTTCCCAGTTGATAAGCTCCTCTCCCGCTGTTTTTCACCGCCCCACGATGTACTTGTCTGTGTTGCCTTGCTTCCCTTCCCCTCAGTGGTTTATTTTTTTAATATATATATTTTCTGAAGAAGCATAGAAATGGTGTGCAAACTATTCTGGGTCGTTGGGGGATAAGGAAGTGAAAGGGAGTCTGCTATGCTTACGACAGGCGCCGCTGGTGCACTGCATTTGGTGCCAAATTAGTGGGAATAAGTTTGGGCCACTTGGCCACGTCTTACATTGTGTTTGAGGTGCAACTACTGACATCTGAATACAAAATGCATGCGTTACATGCTGGTTCTGAAAAGCAAATGTGCATAGAAAAACATCCACTTCCCCCTTTAAAATATAATGTACTCAAGCATATGTTTATTTGAAAAGGAGAGGCAGCCATTTCTGCTCAGCTTTCAAAAACTAACATGCTAAACATACCATTTGCACTTCGAAATCTGTACCCAAGAACCAAACAGGGCTGGATCCACGATCTGTTTTCCATGAACGTAAAGGCTCTGCTCACAAAAGTTGCCTCTACCCTGCCCCTCCACACCACACACCACAGTTCACCCTGTTCAGCAGGGTCCCCCTACTCTCTGTGTAGCATTTTCAGGGGGCTGGAGAGGCTACCATGGAGACGAGGGGGCAGATACCCGCTTCCACTAGCCCAGGTGCACAGAGCTAGATCTGGATCCATCCCATAATAATATAAGAACCAGCCCTGAATTATCCAGGAGCTCTGGTGCAAGGAAAAAGTAATCCATTGGATGTAAGAGAGACCCAAGTTCAAACCCTTGATCAGATTTGAAGCTCATTGACTGGGCCACGAGGCTCACATGTATGTTGGGTTATTGTGCAGAGATTTGTTCAACTGAACCAGCCCACTAGTATTTGAGTATTTCTCACCATTTGTTATCAAGGATGTAAACATCAACAGAAGTATAGCTTTTTAACTTCCATTTCTTAACTTACCGGATGCTAATTGTAGCATGTTGGCTGTAATGGCTGCATGGACCAAACACCACCTTTGTGTGTGTGGAGATTTTAGTCCTAGGACAGATGTTCCTCCTTCATTCTAAAATATGAATCTGGATATTGTGGGGGCTTTCAGATATCTGTTTTTATTATAATCTGTCTTGGTCATGAGATAAATGCCATGACTTTAAAGCTTCATCTCTAAATAGGCAGCTGAACTACAGAAATAAGCTAATTTTGGTACACGTTCTGTGGGACCAGTAAGATCTGACCTTTTCCAACATCAACATCCATACATCATCTGGTCTGATTTCCAGGTTAGTATTCTGCAGCACATGTGTACATTCTGCATTCTCACCAAGCCAGCTTTTGACAAGAGCAAGTGTGATTTGCAATCATGAGAGTGGAAAACCCAGACGAGGCATCTGTATTTGCATTAAGCCCCTTCTCGAAAAGTGCTTCCTGTAAATGTCATCGAATCTCGTGAGAATGGCTTGAACAAAGTGAAGGAATCACTGCAGGTTTACAAAACAACACCTTTAACAGCACCTAGAGCTGTAATCTCACAGGGTCACTTTTTCATTTGTCATGCCTTGACCAGTTTGCAACACACACAGCCCTTTATTTTTAGGTCATGAAGCAGTGGCTTATTTCCAGGCCCAGTCCAAGGTGTTTTTCTGCCCCATACGGCTGCTGTATTGCATGATCAGAGAGAAGTACTATGGCATTCTCTAAAAGCATTCTGGGGGTGGGGCACACTCTTCTGATCACACAGCACTCCATTAGCATTCTTTCTCCCCCAAAGTGACTGCATGAGCGGGCCCTGCTCATTTCCTGAAGAGACCTTCTATTTATATGCATGGTACAGAGGTACTGGAAAAGTACAATGTTCCTTATTTATTTATTACACTTACATCCCAGCTGTTTTCCTCTTTCAAGGAACTAAGGTGCCTTACATAGTTCTCCTCCTCTCCATCTTATTCTTACAACAACCCTGAGAGGTAGGTTAGGCTGAGAATCAGTGACTGTCTCAAAGTCACCCAGTGAGCTTCATGGCCAAGTGAGGACAAGAACCCGGATCTCCTGAGTACCAGTCCAACACTCTAACCACTACACCACACTGAGTCTCTCATGTGGAAGGGTAAAAACACAGAATAAGCACCAGCAGCATATACACCTGTACATCTCTGTTCACTAGACTTCTCCTCCCTGCCCTGATACTGTAAGCACAGCCCACATCGCGTGTGACTTGTCCTAGTTTTTAGCATCCCGTTAAAACAATGTCTGAGCAACTTCCAAGAATAAATAGATGGTGTTGCTGGAACATCAGGGAGTGATTTACCATTGCTTTTGCCAGGAGGCAAATGCAGCATCTGAAAATAGTCTTGGCATTTGTACGTGGAACTCAGAGATCCCTGTTCACCAATCTAAGGGGCGAGAGAAACAGGTGCTAGCTTGGCTCGCTTTCTCCCTTTTTGAATCACCACTTGAGCATCCAGTCGGTAGTAGGGGGAGGCAGAAGGCTTGCCTGCTTGTCACATGCACTCCCCACGGAGAACCCCCACTGCTCTTCATCTCTCCCTCCCCACGCCCCCTACTCCCGCTTTCCCAACTGCTGGTTAGGAAATGAATGGCAATTTCTCAGCAGCTGCCTGGGAGGAGAAGGGGGTGATCGATAGAGCCCTGCTCATCCATGCTGCTTGATTCTCCCTCTGCCGCTGCAATCAAGGTGCTGGTGACAATGGCTGCCAGAGCAGCAAGCGCTGTAACACATTCAGTCAAGGAACAGATGTGGAGGGGATAGAGTGTGTCATGGAATCACCTTCTGGGATAACACCCGCCCAACACACATGCACACCCAACTCCCCATTCTTCTCCAGTTAAGGCTGACTCCTCTCCTCTCCCCCTGCCCCAATCATATCCTAAGGGACCCCGGCTAACCTACCCTTCTGCTGCTTTCGGCTGGGCATTGATTTACCAGTTATGATAAAGGGCAAACCAGAGTTCAGGAGGAATCCCCACCTGTTATTGACAAGCTGGCTTCCAAGGCTTCCTGTGCAAGCTGGCGGCAACAAACGCTTTGGTTCGCCCCACTCGGTTGCAGGGAGGAGGAGAGGGATGTCAACATATTTTATTTATTCGTTTATTCATTCTACTGCATCCCACGTTTCTCCAAATCAAGGACCTGCAGCAGGTTACAGAAACAACATTTTAAAAGTTGGGTCAGGTGCTGCTCACATGAACTCTACACTTTCTCCTTCAAATGTTTAATGGAACAAAATGTAATAAGTGAATATATGTTTTCTGTTTAGTTTTCTACAGGCTTCTTTGGGTATCGGTTATCTGTAGCTTTTGATAAGGAAATCTTGATTGGCTTTGGGAATTTAAGCTCCTTTCCTACAAGTCTTGCCTAACTGCAAGGAGAGATTGGATGGGAGAAGGTTAGAGGACTTTGTTCTAACCCTGATGTGATATTGCTGAGGCTTCTCAGATTTGTCCTCCATATCTCTGATGTCTTCCTCCCTGTGTGGATTTTTTTTTAACACCAGGTAGACTGGTATAAGCAAATTGCATCTTGGAGGACCTATTCTTGCTGGTTTCATTTTTTCATTTTTTCATTATATTTCTATACTGCCCCATGTTCAAAGATCTCTTATTGACCCTGGGCTGGAATGGATGACAACCCATATGCACAGTGTTTGTGTAGGATGGATCTCTTGTGATGGATGACCATGTGGGGATGTAACATGTGTGAGTAGGGCCTCAGTGTAGAAAGCACAAGCCCATTGCATGGAATCAACATCACAGATAAAATCCGAGAACCAAACTCATGTTCATGACCCATGCATCTGTTCAATTTGAACATGACACCACTGAATGGACATCCAGGGTCATTGTGAGGAGGTCAGGCAAACTAAGAGGGAAAGGAGCAAAGGAACGCTCCGCTCTTCACCATGCACATGGAACAGGTTTCATCCAGTGGAGGCTGGTGGGTCGGATTTCGGTTAGTCAAAGCCAGCCAGTACTCTAAAGGAGCTATCTAAGGTACTGAACTTGTTTTGGGGATAGGGTTCAGCACTTTGGAAAGCTCCTTTGGAGTTCTGGCAGGTTCTGATTAAAACGCAGAACGGATTCACAGCACCACTGAAATTGGAACCCCCAGTCTCCACTGGTTTCATTCAATTTAGCCCCTTGTTGCTCAGAACTGAATCAGATGGAAGAAATGTAGTCACACCACACAGGTTAACTCCCTCTCCATGAAACTTTCCTTTCCTGTCCAACAGAAAAGCTTACCTACTCTTGGATCTACTGGCTAGGAGTGTAGCTTCACACAAGATGAATTTCTACGTTACACCTGTATAGAAAATGGAGTGAATCCTATATTTTACCATTCTTACAATGGAAAGATTTTCCCTAGTGCCTTAATTTCTGAGGGTTTGGGACAGGGGGTTTGGCTTGCAATTTGAGCTGATTGTATTTTGTCCTGTCCATGCCAAAAGGAAAACTATGGCTCAGTCATTATCCTTTGTAAGCCAGTCCTTTGTGTATTTGAAAATTGTTACCAGCTCTCCACTTTGAGCAGAATCACATTTTATGACGCAGATGGCACTCACTGCATTTATGCTGGTGCTGGATGCAATGAACAGATAATGCAGCCTTCCCCAACCTGGTGCCCTCCAGATGTTTTAGACTTCAGTTCCCAGCTACTGTGTCTCTTCCTTGCAGTGCTCTCTGGTAAGAGAGTTAGATCCCCCTTCTGCATGTTGCAGTGCTCAGTGGCAGAGAGGGTGGCCTACTTTACAGAGAACAGTCCTTTGTTTGAAGGTGTCCTCTCCTGGAAGAGCTGTCCAGCCTGAGACTAAATCCACACTACTGCTTTATAGTAGTATTGAAGTATACTGATAACTGTTGGGGCACATAACCCATTCCATATACTTCAGCTGAAGTTTGTCCATTTCCGAAATTGGGATGCAATTCATGGACCAACAACAACAGCAACTAAAAGCATTTGAGAAATAATTTACATTTGAAAAATGTGCGGATGAAAAATATGTACATTTGAAAAAGGCACACAAACATGCTTTCATCAATGGAGAAGAATGAGTTCATGTCAAAAACGTGCACATGTGTATATATTTGTGGAAATTCTCATGAAAATATGCACTATGTTTTGTGATGAAGTCTCTCCCCCCACCCCCTGAAGATTGCAATCTGAAACAGACACAACTCCAAACGAGCTTGGAGGTGGAAATTGGAGAGCCTTAATGAGCTTGAGTTCCCTTATTTACTCATATGCCTCATCAGTTTCATTGTATTTCTATTTAAATGATTGTAATGATTATTTTTCATGGATTATTTATCAGTTGACCTATGGCCCAACTTGAGTCCATCCAAAGAAGAACCTTCAGTGTGGTGGCACTCTTTCTATGGATCTGCCTGCCTCTGGAGGTTAGGCAGGCAGCAACATCTTTATTTCGGGAAGCCTTCCTTAACTGACAAGCCACAGTTTTTCTTATTGGGATTCTTTTTTTAAATAATAATAATAATAATAATAATAATAATAATAATAATAATAAGGCATTTTATTCTTTTATCTTCTTAGCATTTTTTGGTTTATTGATCACAGCTCTGGCATCTGTTCAGATGTGTAATGGCATATGAATTTTGTAAATAAATAAATAAATAATCCTAAATTTGCATCTATATATATCAAGTAACATATGCAGGGTTGATTTTTAGCAATGTCTTTCATCTTTTTGGGCCTCCATAGTGGCAGAAGCTGTCAGCTTCCTAGTGAACCAGCACATGAGTTGCCATTGGACAAGAGCCCCTTCTCCTCCTTCCAGCTGCTATGCATCTTCCTACGGCTGCCTCCACAGGTGAGATAAACTCCCAAATATCCCTTCCAATTGCATTCTCTTCATATTGCACTCTCTATCTCTGCCCAGCAGAGCTGTGGAGCGGCTCCTCTGAGCCCAGGTGCAGTATATAGTTCCAGAGTGGCCTTGCTTTGTGGAGCCGCAGATCTCCGCCATTCTCAGCAGAGTTTGTTTTGTGCAAAGCGAAAGCGATTTGGTTTGCAATCTCATTTTTTGCCATCAGTCATTGCCTGTGACAACCAGGGGTAATAGAAGGGCCTGGGATCCCTGGATTTTATAGCGCCGCTCGGTAACATTTCTCTTTTGGCGGGGACATAAATTCCCCCCCTTTTTTGCGGGCATGTGTGCAGATTTTGCAAAATTAGTTGCCTTTTTGCAAAGCGCTCTATATTCTGAGCGGTGCCTTTGGGGTCTAGGGAAGAGCCTGGCAGAGGGAGCTTAATCAGAGGCCTGTTTTGTTGGGAACAGCACACAGTGGCACATTGGCGAGGCCCTGACAGCTTCAAAATGAAATAGGTTTTAAGGGTCTTGTTGATGTGACCCTGACTGTATATCACAAACTCAGCTCATGGCCTTAGCTTAGTGCACGGACCGTTTTTGGTTTTGCTTTAAGATAGGAATCCGACAGGGGAGGGAATTGAAGCTGCTGTGAGAGATAAAGGATGACAGGCTCGTCTAGGGGAATTCTTGCCGGGATTTCCAAGGGGTTCTGGGTGTGACTAAGGGCCAAGAGCAAGGCCATGGCAGAGATCCGTTTCAGAACATCATTAGGAAGGGTGCAATTGCAGAACAGGCTCTGCCGTGCAGCAGGGTGAAGTGACTTGCTGCAGGTGGCATCATGAGGATGGGGTTGACGTCGGCAGGAATTGTTGACTGAATAGGCCAGCAAGGCCTTTTGATCTTTTGTCTCTCACAGGGGATAGGAAACACATCACCAAAAAGGTGCATAAAAGATGACACCGATTTGCATAACGTTACATTTGCATATGTTAAATTATATGTGTCAATGCGCATTTAGAAAAACTATAATTTGAATAGAAATACAAGACACCTCACCATAGTGGGACAGACGGACCAGGTGATCTGTGTGCCTGCTCAGTCTGATGTTCAGGTGCTAACCTTGGATGGTTAACTCTAAGGTGGCGGCTGCTGCTTCTCTCCCTTCTGATGGTTCTTTACTTTTAATTGGACCGGATGGCCCTTCAAACGGAGGGCACCTTGCTCTGTGAAGCAAGACACCAAGCCACCCTAGCAAGGGAGTGGCAGCACCATTTGGGCTTCACTTCAGACAGTGAGCTACAAGGGTTGGGTCTAAACTGAGGAGCACCAATGGCTAGATTTGGGGGATGAAGTGGCACGAGTAGAGCTATGGTGGAGGGCTGCATCAATACAGGCCTTTTTTAAGCCAACCCATTTCCCCACAAGCCACACAAAGGCACATGCCTGCGTAGCCCTAGCTGGTCTCTTGCCCAAATGCAGTGGCAACAGTTGTATTTGTGGGCCCAATGCAGGTGATGAGAGGATTCACCACCTGAGGGGCAACTATGCAACTGTAAGTGTGCTTACTCACAAGTAAGGCCCTCTGAGTACAATGGAAACCCCCCTCTGGTAAATGTATTTCTGATTGCAGCTGAAATGTACTAAAGAAATGGAAAATCAACTTCAGCAGACAAGTACCATCTTGAAAGACCAACAGGCCTGGCCGTACCATTAGCCAGAGTGGAGTAGCTCCATCAGGCAGTAGAGTTGCAGCTCATGAAAGGGCAGCAAGTGGTAAGTTATTTACTTTGGGGTTTTATGGTCAAGGATGAGGTTAGGCATTGGTGGGTTTCTTGACTCAAGATGCCAAAATAACCTAGCTGGCTTTAGATGCAATGTACCCTGACCTGGAGGGTTGGGGAGGCACCATTTACTGCTCTACTTCAGTCAGCAAAATGTCTTGGGCTGGTACTGAAGGCCAAACAGAAGGGTTTGTTTGTTTGTTTGTTTTAAACACCTTACATTCTGGATCATAACGCTGGACTTAAGTAGTAACTGGGTATACATGACCATCTCAGAGGCAGAGGAGCCAGGGCAGGCATCCCCTGGCAGCTGCCTGAGAATGCCACACGCTGATGTCTGGCCTGCTCCCCTATCTTCCTTCGAGTTTGAACAATTCTTTTCTTTTTTCTTCCCCGGTCCCTTCCCTAGTGTACACTAAACCCTCCGCATGTGGTTCTTTGAGCCCCCACCGATATTAGGTGTGAAGACCCGATGCTGCGCTCACAAGAGATCCATTAGAAATTACACCACGCAGAAGCATGATCAGCCCATGATGGATGAGACTTATAAATTATCACTAGGATGACACTCTTTGATTAAGCTAAGTGCCAACTATGACACCTGGGGCTTATTTATTTATTATTATTTTTAAAGGAAAAAGAATTAATACTCTTATCACGATTCAAAGCATCTCTTCCAAGAAAACCTTTCCCTAAATTAAAAAAAAAAAATCCTGTTCCATGTGTCTTTGAAGTGCAGCAGAAGGTAAGTAAGCAGCAGCCTGCTACCTTGAGACAGCCCCCGGCCCCACAATTGGTGCCCCCACCTCTCCTGACACACTGGTTGTCACCCTCCAAGGATAATATCCCATCGTTCATACACAATGTAAGGCTGTGTTAAGCACAAATTCCACCTCTATCCCCCACTACTGTGCCACATTGGGGTTTCCTTAAGCCCTGGCTGTTCAGGCATTTGTCTGAAAACCTGAGGGCTTCAAATGGGTATGCTGGCACCACCCCAACATCTTCAGGTCTACTGCTCTCCCCCACCCAACACAGCTCAGTCCTTGCCATGTTGAACCAGCAAGGTCTGGGAGGCGAGGAGAACTCTCCGTGCAATCAGGAATTCTGATTGGACTTTGCACACCAGAATGGATTCACAGCCCCACTGAAATCAGAGCCACCAGCATCTACTGACTCAGTCAGACTTCCTTCCTTCCTTTGAAGGCTGTACACCTGCAGTCCTAAGTATGCTTACGTAGGTGCTGCCACCCGTCTCGTTGCCGTTTCTGTGAAACCTTTGGCTTTACCTCTTCTTCCTCTAATGCTCATCCCCCAACTGAAACAAAGCCTAAGTAGAGGTAATGACATTTACTGGAATTCATCCCTTCCTGTGATCTCCCCCACCCCCATTACTGTCAAAATGTAGATCTGTGATGTTTCACCAGGAATCTCTCTTTATTTGCTTATTATTATTATTATTATTATTATTATTATTATTATTATTATTATTTATTTATTTATATAGCACCATCAATGTACATGGTGCTGTACAGATTACACAGTAAATAGTAAGACCCTGCCGCATAGGCTTACAATGTTATTCTATAAATCAGGGTGGGCAACTTGTGGCCTTCCAGATGTTGTTGGATTGCAAATCCCATCATCCCTTACTATTGGCTGTGCTGGCTGGGGTTGATGGGAGTTGCAGTCCAACATCTGCAGGGCCCCTGCTATAAAACACTATTCATCTGGTAGTGCTAAATAAATAATAAATTGCCACTGAACTCAGTAGAATGTACTTATAAGTCAGCCCGTGCTTAGGATTATGTTGTTCAAACGCTCATACATAATAGCAAAAATAATAGCTTTGACTGCTTACAAGCATTTAAACAGGAGCTATGGAGGGCCATCCATCTCTGTATGCCCCGAGGCCAAGTTGTTAAAGGTGCCCTTGAGTGAGCAGAAAACTGCGTTGGTGCCATGTCTTAGCCACACTTTGAAGGACCCATTGAACCTCCCAGCTCTTCGTGTTGAATAAATTTCCCCATTACAGCACCTTGGAGATGTTCAAAAGCCCTACAATTTAAAGTTCTGCTGTAAAATCAGAATGGAGCACACCTGGGTGAAAGGGAGCTGAGACTCATTTCTGATCATGCAGGTGCAAAAGCTTCCTGTGCATTTGGCAACCAAGTCGTCACGGAACTTGCCCTTTCCCCATCCTGATCCTGCCCTTTTGGATGTTATCACTACATGGACCATCACCTAAATCTTTGGTCTGATAGGTGTGCCTTCCCAACCTCCTGGCTCGGACCCCCTCCCCACAAATACGGTCGTTCTTCAGGCACAGCTCTCAATGATTTCTGAAGCTCAGAGTTCACCAAGCAGGCCATTAATTTCTCCTCTGCAAATGTCTTGGCTGTCAGAGCTGCTTATGAATTACGCATCCTGGACTCCCTGTATTCCCTCTCCCCACCACCACCACCATGGGCCAAGCAATAACTCAACCACCAGAGGGGTGGGGAAACAGCCCCCTAGGAAAAAAAGGCAGATTCCTTCACTGAACTTATGGCTTTACTGTGTATTGGGAGAGATAGCAAAAACTGTAATGCACAGCACCAAGTTAAGAAAAATCATTTGAAAAGAGGAAGGGGGTTACTACCGGGGCTAAATTATGTTTTCAGAGGCTCCATCGTAAATCTGGGGTCTCTCTGCTGACACTGGTGTACTTGCTCCTGATCGAGAGAAGAGTAACCATGGCACCATTTTATAGAGAACAGCACAGGATACACCCAGTCAAACTGAATACTGATCAATGGTTCTTCCCAAATCTGACAACTTTTCATCCTATTCTACCTTCAAAATGGTTGCTGTGTGTGAGATGATTTGCAGCTAGGGGTATCAGGATCAGGACACTGGGAAAGGATGAGTCAAAGAGTGGAAATTGGGAAGCAGACTGCAATAGGCTAACTGTGGGTGGGTAATTAAGGCTGCTGGTGCTCTCCCTTCTAATGGTTCTTTATCTTTAAACTGGACTTAAAGCTCCATCACACCAGTGTTATAGTCTGCTGTTGCAGTGAATTGCATGCAAAGGATTCAGGTGATGCTGACCATGTCCTGCTGTGATTGCGGTTATTCCCCCCATCTTAGTGACTTATTTTGGCATGCAGAAAGTCTGGTTCTTCTGGTAATGCAATAGCATACCACTCAAACTTCAATGCGTATTTTCATCCATCGTTTTCAATCCAATGTTCTGTGGGCGTGTTTTCAAGGGGCAATATTGGTGACAAAAGAGAGGGGCATGCCTTTTCTCCAGTGGGCTGTGTAGCTTCTCTCCCCTCCCCTTTCCCTCTCTCCTTTTCAATAAAAGGGAATTTTAGTTGATTAATCAATTAATCTATGGATTAATTTTGCATGTGGGTTATAAGCAGTCCCTCTGGAGCAAGAAGAGGTCCCATTGAACTCCGTGTTCTTACTCCTGAGCAGGCATTTTGTGCACATGCTATGGAAACGAAGGGGGGTTATTTATTTATTTATTTATTTAAAACATTTATATCCCACCCTATATCAATAAGATCTCAGGGCGGCGTACAGATAAAAGCATACACTATAAAACAGTAAATATAATATGAGGGCAAAAGTGTAGGTGTGATGGAGCTTTTAGGCTGGACAGCCCTTCAAATGGAGGACACTACTGCTTTATAGCGGTGCTGAAGTGCACTGACAACTGTTGGGGCCCATGACACATACCATGTGCCGCTTTCATACTGCTTTCATAGTGCTATATCCTGCTTGGTGCAGCTCCTTCCTCTTATATACTGATTTCATCCCACTTTCATAGTGCTATATCCTGGTTGGTGTAGATCTGGCCTAACTTCTTAGCTTGTGTCAGCCATCTCAGTTATTTCCAGCAATGCGTCACGTGGCTGTTGCCCCCATTCAGATCTAAATCTTTCCTTGCTCCCTGGTGCATTTGTTTTGAGAGGAGTTCAATTTCCAAAGTGTCATGGCTGTTGCTAGGATCCTCAATTCTGAGAAGTTAATAGGATGAGTTGCATGCGTGTGTCACCATCATCATACCTGATGGCAACATTGTGGGCTGAGGAGAACTCTTGGAAAATAGATGAGCTTTTTTTCTGAGAAAGATTATAAATACCGAGCAAATTCTAAACTGAGTGGAGAAGAGCTGACGCATCACTCTGCCCCAAATGTAAAACTCGTTTTCTCCCATCCTGACTTCCCAGGCCTTACTCGAGCCTGATACATTTGCCTTCGGATTCCATGCTGTTTTGCTCCCTCCGTCACCAATATACAATAGCAGCCCCAGCTTGTTGCTCTTCAGGTGTGTTGGACTACAGCAGTCATCATCCTTAGCCAACATGGTTTGTGCACATGCCCTGTGGGTGATAGGATTTGTAGTCCAACACACCTGGAAAGCACCAGGCTGGGGAAAGCTGCACTATAGACTAGAACTTCACATTTCAACCCAATTTGACCTATTCGATTATATATATATATATGTGCTCGCGTGTGTGTGTGTGTGTGTGTGTGTGTGCGTGTGTGCGTGTGTGCATGTGCACACACACACACACACACACACACACACATATACGTAATAACAGATAGTGGGCCCCTTCAGATGTTAGCTCTCCATGTGGAGGGCTAAAGTATCAGGAGCTACGACCATGCCAATTGGCTCTGCCCCTGACCTGCAACATCAGCAGCTCAGCCCTGCTTCCCCTTATTCACCTATTTGCCCTCCACATGGCTAACATGTGAACAGGGGTACGGATGCTGGCAAATGTAACTCATGATGCAAAGACGTCTTCCGTTAATCCTGGTATTGACGTGTACAAATTTTGTTTTATTTTTTAAATTCAACCTCAGATTTCTCTTCATGAAAACGAAGACATTTCAAATCCCAAAGCCTGCCTGCCTGCCTGCTTGCCTTTCATCCTGCCCAGTCTTCTGCCAGAAACCACAGTGTTAACTAACCCAATGGCCTCTTCGGAATGTAGATTTCTCTGAGCCCAGAGTCTTCTGACAATGTGTCCGACAAAATCTGTAAAGCTTCTTTTCTTGGGAAATGGATGGCCCATTCACTTCACACCCTGGCCTCTTATTGTTAAAGTTTGCCAGACAAACACCTGCTGAGAGAAAGATGCTTGCAATTCCAATGAGAGTTGGGCTGTATTTTTGTGAATTTTGATTTTCATGTCCAAAATTTGCATGTGTGATGAGGGAGAACCTTTCATCCAAAAGCCAGGCAAATTGCATGAAAATCAGAAGTGTTTGTCTGCTTTTCATCACCTGTCTATGTTGCATTGCTCTCAATTGGAGGTGCATCTGGATTCACATTCACATTCACATTTTTGTGCAATTAGTAGTCCCATGTAATGATGCATGGCTAGAGCCTGATTAGGGTAACTATACCTATACATGTCTACTGAGAAGTAAATCCTATTGAGTTTAATGGGTTTTACTCCCAGGTAAGAGGGCATAGAGTTGCAGCAAATCTTTAAGAGTTGCATAGAAAAGGGAATTTCAGCAGGTATCATTTGTATGCATGCTGCACCTGGTGAAATTCCCTCTTCATCACCACAGTTAAAGCTGCAGGAGCTATACTAGGGTGACCAGATACAAAAGAGGGAAGGGCTCCTGCAACTATAGCTGTTGTGATGAAGAGGGTGTTTCACCAGGTGCTACATGCATAAAAATGACACCTGCTGAAATTCCCTTTTCTAGGCAACTGTTAAAGATACAGGAGCCCTGTCCTCCTTTCCGTATGGTCACCCTAGAATATTTGCCTTTTCATCTTATCTTTATAATGAAAAAGATCCATTGGCTGGGAATTGAAATTGTGTGGACAGGTGGATGCAGGCAATGATATACTTGGTTATTAAAAAAAGGTAATAAAACAATCAAATAAGATTACATCAAAATATATCTGAACATATGAAGATGAGATACCATGGCGATTTCAATATTTTCAGTTAAGATCTAAGATCCATACCTAATGGTTAATAATAAATTGAAAATGATATGTATTGTATTCAAGCAACTATGTGAGAAAAACAAAGTAAAACACAAAAGGCCTCCTATCAAAAATACATAAACCAGTTTTGGAGACTGAACAGCATTTGAGGAATAACTTTCAAAGGAAATGAGAAGCTTTTCTGGGAAATTTACTGACAGATGATAAAAGAAAAATAATTTTACAACTACTCCTGCAATATTTCCATGTATCGGTTTTAAGGAAAATAATTACAGAACAGATATCAATGGTATTTAACACTGGAATAATTAAGATATACAGTTGGAGAAAGATTAAAAGTTGGAGATATGGTAAAGAAAGACTAATTTTGTATAGATTTGCTGGGTTTGATGGAAAATTAAGGTCTATAAGAGGGACATGAACTCAATAAAATTTTAGCAGGTTGTACAATTCCATGGAAATCAGAAGCAATATTATTGGGTTATATTAAAGACCCCATTAATGAACTAAATTGCGAATTAATTGCAAATATATTGATAATGGCAAAAAATCTAGTTGCTACTAAATTGAAATCTGTTAATGTGCTAGCCATTAGTGAATGGATGAATAAATGGTGGCATGTTGCCAAGTTGGCAAAGATCACAAATTGCATATCAAACAAAGTATACAAAATCCAGTAAAGAAAAATAATTTCTATTTAGCCTGGAGAAGAGAAGATTGAGCGGAGACATGATAGCACTCTTCAAACACTTGAAAGGTTGTCACACAGAGGAGGGCCAGGATCTCTTCTTGATCCCCCCCCCCCCCGGACTGCAGGACATGTAATAATGGGCTCAAGTTACAGGAACCCAGAATCTGGCTGGACATCAGGAAAAACGTTCTGACTGTTAGAGCAGTATGACAATGGAACCAATGGCCTAGGGAGGTTGTGGGCTCTCCCACACTAGAGGCTTTCAAGAGGCCGCTGGCTGGACAGCCATCTGTCAGGGATGCTTTAAGGTGGATTCCTGCACTGAGCGATGGCCTTGTAGGCCCCCTCCAACTCTACTATTCTATGATTCTATGAGAGCCTTTTGTGAATAATGATAAGGAAGGTTCCCTTCACCTTCCCCACCCCACCCCACCCCGGCTCACCTTGGGCAATTTTGGGAAAAGGCTCAGGTTTTTCTGAACTTTTTCCAAAAAAAGCTCAGGAAAAACAAAACCAGAGACCAACCCAGTCCTTTCTGGCACTTCCCATTTCCTTCCAAGCAAATTTATTGTTGTGGAAGTGGGGCATAATGGTGCACAGGACTTGTTGAAGAGAGTAAAGGTGAATTTGTAGTTCTCTCTTTAACTCGTCTGGATGCTTCTGAATATGTACAGGCAGATTATTTCCTGCCAGGGTGCATGGGATTTGTAATTACCTTTCATCCTGATTCAATTAGTGGGGTTTGCAGTAGGGGTGTGCACGGACCCCCCGCTCCGCTTCACTTCCAGATCCACGATTTGCGGATCGGGCCGCTTCGCTCCGCCCCCGCTCCGCCCATGTCCGCTCCGCTCCGCTCAGAGCTCCAGATCCGGATCGGAGCTCCGTTTTCCCCCCCCCATAGGCTTGCATTAAGCTAAAAAAGTATACAACTTTTTTTCTGTGAAAGTTAGAAACCTCAAGTTTGGCACCATGACACCTCATGGAGGTATACACACGCACACCAAGACTCAAGGCAATCCCATCATCCCCTGATTTTGGGGAAATTTATGAAAATCGGGCACCCCATTCACACCCCTTTTGATAGCTCCGTCAATTTGCACATTAGAAACCTCAAACTCACCACCATGACAGCTTATCCAGGGATACACATGCACGCCAAGACTCAAGGCAGTCCCATCATCCCCTGATTTTTGGGGAATTTATGAAAATTGGGCACCCCATTCACACCCCTTTCCATAGCTCCGTCAATTTGCATGTTAGAAACCTCAAACTCACCACCATGACATCTTATCCAGGGATACACATGCACGCCAAGACTCAAGGCAGTCCCATCATCCCCTGTTTTTTGGGGAATTTATGAAAATCGGGCACCCCATTCACACCCCTTTCCATAGCTCCATCAATTTACACGTTAGAAACCTCGAACTCACCACCATGACAGCTTATCCAGGGATACACATGCGTGCCAAGACTCAAGGCAGTCCCATCATCCCCTGATTTTTGGGGAATTTATGAAAATCCAACACCCCATTCACACCCCTTTCGATAGCTCCGTCAATTTGCACGTTAGAAATCTCAAACTCACCATCATGATAGCTTATCCAGGGATACAGATGCACGCCCAGACTCAAGGCAGTCCCATCATCCCCTGTTTTTTGGCAGGGCTTAAACCTGAAGACATCTCAATAGGGCCATTTCAAAGGAAATCCCAACATGCCATGAATTGGGGAGTATGAATCTTCTTCCACACTTGAAAAATGGATTTGGAACTTCCAAAACTCCAAGTGAGCGCAGGAAGGACTTCTCCCCTGAGTCAAAGCCAGACACACACAACATCCCTGCGAGGCGGGCAGGGGAGGAGAGAGGGAAGGCAGGCAGGCAGGCAGCAGACATTTCTGGGGGCATAAGGAAGTGAGCCAAGGATAAGCCAGTAATGCATATAAAATGGAATAAATAAATAAATAAACAAAGGAGGGGTGGAATTAAAAGCAGCAGTGTTGCTGAATAAACAACAAGAAGAACTTTTATAAAAAGGCTATATCTGTCTTTTACCAGCAATAGGGGGACGTGCCCAGGGGAGGGGGAAGCAGCAGCTGCCAATTTGACTGGTCAACCAGTCTTTTAAGAAGCAAGGCTGTCAGTTCAACTCATGAAAGCCATTGCTCCACCACGAGAGCTCTGAAAAGTGGAACTCTCACTTCAACTCATGATAGGCATTGCTCCACCGGGTTACTCTCTTTGGAAGGCTCTAATGGCCCTCTAAGTACAGGAGAGAGTGGGGGCACGTCCACATGGGATGCCCTAGGGGAGCTCATCCCCTTGCACCACATCTTTTCAGTTTTTCCCCAAAGTTAGGGTGGGTAGCAGTGCTGTGTTTCTATCTCTTATTATTGGCTTAGTATATGATTTCAGGTTGTGCTTGTGCATTTGGTGGGGCTACTGTTTTAAAAAACACTGGGAAAAGTCCGTTGAGACTAAGAAAGAGAAGTTCCCAGAATCCCAAGTTACCTATTTTGCCTATCCCCTCCTCCAACTTTGGGATCATGTGATCATGACCGGGAGTTGACTCTGCCCCTCAGCCCTTCGGAAAAGGTATTTTTCCTGTTGGTTTTTTAAAAAATTCTAGCGCGCGACCCGCACCACGCAGAGAGCTGAGAGTAGTCTCAAAATGACCCCCATCCATGACTCTCCAAGCACAAGAATTTTTAGAAAGATAGCTTCAAAAACAACACAGTTATCCCCCTTTCTTTTCCGCAATGCAATCCTATGGGCGAAATGTTTCAAGATGGCGATAGAAGCGGAACGCGGAAACCGGAGCGCTCCAAAAATGGGCGCTTCTCTTTGCCTTGCTTCTAGGGGTCTGCGGTCCACTTCTACTCCGCCTCTGGGCAAGGCAGAGCAGGCCAGTTCGCTCCTGCTTCTGCGCTTCTAATCGGAGCGGAGCACATGCCTAGTCTGCAGTGCTATAAATCCCATGCACCCTAGGAGGAAATGACATTCCTAAGCAACATTCCTTCAGAGCATCTAGGCCAGTTAAGAAAAAGCCCATGAGGCCCCTACTGCCTCAAGTGAGCTCTAAGAAGTATTGATCTCTCCCTCTACCCGCCCCGCCTCAATTTGAAAGGAAAGCAGGGATGAAGGAGAAATTCATTTCAGTGCATTATTGATCAGGATTTACCAGTTTGCACCTTCCACACTGAACATTGACTCAGACGTAATCTGTGGTCAAAATCTGTACATTTCTGAGCTTGGAATGTGATGCATGAACCAAAAAGAAATGTGTTCAACAGCATGCATACATTTGAAAAATGTGCATGGAAAATGTGTATTTTTGAAAATGTGCACAAATACACTTTAATCAGTGGGAGAAGAACATGTACATTTTGAAGATGTGCACAATTGATGCATACATCTGGTAAAATACATATGAAAATACACATGAATGTTCATGTGATAAGAAAAAGAAGAAGCTCCCAATCTGATATGGACTCAAGTCAGAACAAGCTTCAAGATGTAGTTTGGAGAAGTTCAGTGAGCTCAGTTTTTGCTGATTAGCACACAGTTTGGTTGGGGAAATTTGGCAGAAAAGGCGGACTTGCTGCAGTGGCAACCCCATTACAAACTGGGTGCAGATTTGGAGGAGCTTGAGCCTGGCTCCCAAAGGGATGTGGATTTCTGAACAGGGGGAACTCAAATATTCAGTCTTCCAGTTCCAGAGTTCACCACCATTCTTTTGCAGCATTCTGACTCATATGGATTGCCTTCATGGATAGGGAAGGCTCTCCTCTTTAGACAGTGGCCCTCCATGAGTTTAGGTCAATGGACATGATGAAGGAGAAGGGTGGGGCTGGAGTGCTCCCTATCGTTATGTACTTGCCCTATTCAGGTACGGACTGCCTGAACAGGGCTTTTGAGTGAGGGATATGTGCTGTGATTTCCCAAATTATATTTTCTGAACTCCCGCTTCTCTTTTTGTACTCATCTCATTTGAATTTTGCTTGTTTCTATTATGTTATATTCTATTTACAAAGCCCTGTGTACATAAGGTTGCCAGGCATCCTACTTTATGGAGGGTAAAGGGCCATCCTCTATTTGAAGTTGTCCTCTACTTGATGGGCTAACCAGTCTGGGTCTGGCTTAAAGTCAAAGAACCATAAGGAAGGAATGCAGGGGCCTTGGAGTTGCCCATCAACATTTAGCACCTGGAAGGCAGACTGAATAGGCACATAAGTCATCTGGTCAGTGTTCTCCACTATGGTGATATGTATTGTATTCCTTTTTAAATTATAGTTATTATTTCTAAATTTGCACCTAAATATATACATTTGCATATGAAAATGTTATGCAAATTACATCTTCTTTTGTCCTCTTCTTGGTGATGCAGTTCCTCTTTTTCAGCAATATGTAAATGTACCCAATGTGAACACCATAAAATGATCCCCCTATTGTAATACTTAATATTTTTATCTGTACATTGGGAAGGATCGTATAAAATGTTTATTTTCAGAGTGTAAACCACCAGGAAAGTAAAATAGACAATTTTCACATTCTCTTAATCATAAGATCAAGCCTAGCTATCCAACCCAGGATCCTGTCACCACATCACGAGACCACATCACGCCAGTCCTTTTCCAGCTTCATTGGCTGCCAGTCCAGGTCCGGGCCCAATTCAAAGTGCTGGTATTAACCTTTAAAGCCATAAACGGCTTGGGGCCAGGCTATCTGAAGGAACGCCTCCTCCCATATGTACCTGCCCAGACCCTAACGTCATCCTCAGGGGTCCTTCTCTGCGAGCCCCTGCCAAAGGAAGTGAAGCAGGTGGCTACCAGGAGGAGGGCCTTCTCTGCTGTGGCACCCCAGCTGTGGAATGAGCTCCCTAAGGAGGTTCGCTTGGCACCTACGTTATATGCTTTTAGACGCCAGGTCCTTTTTATTCTCCCAGCATTTTAACAGTCTATAAATAAATTTTAACTTGGTGTTTTCAATTCATAATTTTGCATTGCTGCTGTTTTTATCTGGTTGAGCTTTTATATTGTATTTTATATTATGGTTTTATACTGTTGTTTTATACTTTGAATGTTTTTAATTTTTGTGAACTGCCCAGAGAGCTCCGGCTATTGGGCGGTATAGAAATGTAATAAATAAATAAATAAATAAATAAAAGCTTTAGGTGCTATGCAGTAAAGTGTACAAGACACGGGGGGGGGGGGGAAGCATTGGATGATTAATCCCCGTACCATCTTCAGTCAGCCAGACATTTAGAGAATGTTTCAAGCGTCTTCTGCTTGTCTATTGCATCTAATACCACTGCTGGTTCTACTCTTCCTTGCACTAATGGTCTCCCCTCTGCTAATGAGCCTTGCAAAGCAGCCCTACATGGTTTCATGGGTGCTCGTCAACCTTTGTTGGATGCAATCTTTACAAATTTGAATTGCACTGGTTCTTTCCAAACAATGCAGTTCCCTGCTTCTTATTCTTCTCTCTCACTGTCTCTCTCACTCTCTCTCCATTAGCTCAGAGGTTTAAAAAAACCCAGCCAACTGTATCCCCAGCTCCAGAAGCTGTAATGACACAGACGTTCGGCTGCGATGGTAACAAATTGTCCATATTATAACACTTTACATCTTGATACCAGCACCTCCTTAAACAGCTTATCTGTAAACCAAGTGAATTCTCGCTGGGATGTTAAGCAAATAGCTGTCATGTAATAGATGGGGTACTGGCTGAAATGAACACTTACAAATGGCTGTAGCATTTACTGAAATGTCACGCCGATTCCTTGCCGTTGTCGTTCTGCGGTGAGATTGTTTCCACTATGTCTCTGGGTCCTCAACCTTCAGAGGCTATTTTTAAAATGTATTTAGAAATGCTTAGAATTGTGTGGGGGGGCTCAAAGAAGTATTGTCAGGGGAAAGATAGAGCATGTGTCAAAGTATGTGTGCTCGCGCTCCTGATTAGAATAACAGGAACAAAATGGTTCAATCAATTGAAAACAGCCCAGCCAATTCCCATTTGAGACATATTCCCATAGTTAAAGATAAAGGGTAAAAAAAAAAAAAACCAATTGGAGCGAGGAGATGACTCCCTCCTCCGTGATTTCTTTCTCCCCCCTCTGCAGCCGCAGGGAGCAGATGGAGGGAAAAACTGGGGGAGGGAATGGGACATGTGGGGCAACAGCGGCCCCTCCTCATGAATGGTTTGACGGGGGGGGGGGGGAATTTTAAAAAAATCTAAAAATCAAGGGATGAAGTGATCTGATTTAAAGTTGGCATGGCTAAAGCCCCACTTAAGAGCTATCAGGGTGCTCTGCCATTTAAAAATGACAGAGATGTATGCATTTACATTAATTCCCATTGCCAATAATAATGCGGTTCTCCAAAAATGGAGCAGTTTTCCGAAGAGTAATCCAGTGGTGCAGAGAGATGCCCCCCTCCGAAAATTGGAGTGGAGAACCCACTCAATGGAGCTCTGCCCAAATTTTGGGGTGGAGAAGAACCGCTCTGCACACCCCTACTGATTATGTATTTTATATTTTCAGTTAGCTTGCAATCCTAATCCTAATAATAATAAACTATGAATGGTTACTAGTCCTGAAGTCTCTAAGGTGCCTTCCGTATCAGAAGCAGTACACCTATGTACACTAGTTGCTGGGGGACATGGGTGGGAGGGTGCTATTGCAATCATGTTCTACTTGGGGTTTGCTACAGGTAGCTGGCTGGCCCCTATAGGAACAGAGGGCATTATCCAAGGGTAACATTCTGCACACATAAATAGCACTAGTGGAGCTCCACTGAATCTTTCCATTGCACAACTGGTTGCCCATTACACTTGAGTAAATGGTTGAGCAAGCGGTTGTACAACATGTTGCACAACAGGTTCAAGCAGTTGCACAAGCAGAATGCACAATGGATTGATTCCACAATGAGTTGCACAATGGGTTGCACAAGTGTTATGCAAAACCACTTATGCAACTATGCTTGTGCATAGTTGGATTCTCTTCACGCGAATAGTTCAGAACCCAGTTTCTGCTAGCGCAAAGTCACTTGTGATAATTTATTATTTATTTATTTTATTTATTTATTTATTACATTTTTATACCGCCCAATAGCCGAAGCTCTCTGGGCGGTTCACAAAAATTAAAACCACAATAAAACACCCAACAGGTTAAAACACAATTACGAAATACAGTATAAAAAGCGCAACCAGGATAAAACCACACAGCAAAGTTGATATAAGATTAAAATACAGAGTTAAAACAGTAAAATTTAAATTTAAGTTAAAATTAAGTGTTAAAATACTGAGTGAATAAAAAGGTCTTCAGCGACGAAAGCAAGTACAGTGTAGGCGCCAGGCGGAATGATACAGTTGGATACTGCCTATGATGCTAGACTAGATAGACTTAGAGTCTGATCCAGCATGGCTCGCCTTATGATCTTATGCTCCTTATTATTATTATTTTAACCAATGGACACTTGTCACATCCAGTCATTCTTTATACCATGTGATTAACATGTGTGGAGTGAGAATGAGGGTGCCTCAGCTAGCCATGCCCCTGCTGGCCCATCCCCACATGTTCCATGAATTGGGGGTCATGTCACCGAGTGCTGGAACCCAGCACATTCACCAGCCTTCTCCTCAGTGCATGGACAGTGTGGTGGCAGGGCTGGCAGGAAATGTAACAGTGGGGCAGGGCGTTGGGTGGCCCCACTTTCTCTCCATGTGATGGAGAAAGTAACTCCTGAAGATGACTTTGGGGAGACAGATTATGAGAGTAGCTGAGTACACATATCAATCTCTGATTAGAAATGAATGACATCTTCTCTGGCAATGATGGCTGGCTCTCTCCAGAAGATACCACATGATCAGTGAAGAAATCACTTTTAAAATGTTGAGATTTTGCCATTATGCATAGACTTCCCAAGCAAGTTCAAAAAGTGAGAGGAGTTATTCAAAGAAATCAATGTATGTATATGTGTCTACCTTGCTTACCCCTATGCAGATAACAATGATATTATTAATGACTCTGTTGGAAATATATAAATATTTTCAAATTGATTATTTTACAGACTAAGTATTATATTGCATTAACACCAGAATGGGAGAGAGGAAGAGGAAACAAAGGATTCAGCATTCTCTTTTTGTTGCTGTTGGTTCTCTCATGATTGGGTTGTATTTTAATTGATTATTTCCTGCTGAGCTGAGCATTATGACACTTGTAATATTTTTTTGTAATCTGCAGTTTTCTATGCCTATTTTTCTAAAATACATTTTAGATTGGCTGAGGTATCACTTTCCCAAATTGTTTAATACAATTTAATTTTAAAAAAACCCCACCATCTCATGCCATGCCCAAGGCAAATTTTTAAGAAAGTTACTGCTCTATTTGTTAAGTTTCCCCCAGCCCCAGTATCTGTGGCAGCAAATAATCTGTTGTAAAGTTCAGGCCAGGAAATGGTTGTGCATATGTCCCATTCAGGAGTGGATATGAAATCTTATGCCATAATAAATTTTAAGGGACCCTTTCCCAACTTGGTGCCTTCCAGATACTTTGGACTTTAACTCCCATCAGCCCCAACTCCCAGGAATTGTAGTCCAAAACATCTGGAAGACACCAGGTGAAGGTTGCTTTAAGTCATATGTTTCCTTAACTAGCAAGACTACTCATCTGTAAGTAACTCAACACAGCTACACCATTCTTCAACATGGAAGAATGCCAGGTCTACTCTGGCCAGGTCTTCTGTAATCTCAATAGAATAGCAGAGTTGGAAGGGGCCTACAAGGGGCCTACAAGTTGGAAGGGGCCTACAACAGATCTTCTGAAATACAGTGTGATGTTGGTAATTGTTCTGGATGATCTCTTGGATCTCCTTCCAAATCTGTGACACTTTGATTTCTGTGAGCTGAGCCACCAGTGTGGGTTGCCCTGAGGCAAGATCCTTTAAAGTCTGACAAAACTTCAGGTGATATGAATTGGTGAGGGCTATGGTGACCCAAGAAGGCATAGGTGATGAGAGAAGATAATTCATCCATATCTCCCTATGAGACCAAGTGAGGGGTGAGCCAAGACTCTTTGTAGGAAACAAAGGGACAAGCCAGAGGATTGTGGGACCATCTGGAGGACATTTGAAAGGTGCATAGGAAGGAGGAGAAGACACAAAAGTTCCGTTCTGCCAGCACTAACTTCCCAAGGGGAGGAATTATTCTAGATCCAGTACTGTGTTGGGGAGAAACTCAGGTAAGATCCACCTGGAGAGTCAGAGAGCTTAGTTGGAGTTCTGGGGGCATCTTTAGAGTGCACAAGCCCTCCCCCCACCTAGATATGTAACAGGGGAGTAGAAATCTGTCGGAATATTTATGCAGTGAGCTTCCACTTATGCTTGACTTGTATATACGGTGGCCAAAACATAATTTTAAATAAGTACAATAAAATAAATTTTAAAGTATTTTATGTAAGTTACATTATACATGTATAAATAAACCATATACCACAAAAATGCCATTAGCCTTCCAAGGAAACACACATGCTTGCCTTGACGGAGTCACCACTGCTCAGAAAATTGATGAGTGAGGGCAAAACAATGCTCATCTACTGCTTGTCTGAAAAAATCCTCAAATGACAATTTGGTCAATTTCAGCCAAACATCATCAGGCCCTTCTTTGAAACAGAAACGGCCTTTGTCAGCCTGTAGGATGACCTTTCCTAGCAGAGACACAGGAAGAGAGCAACCCTCTGGATTCTCTTGGGCCTCTCAGCAGCTTTTCATACCATCTTCTATGGTATCCTTCAGGCCAGGCACCACTTGCTGGTGGTTCTGCTGGTTCCAGAGGGCGGTGTTGGGGGGCAGGAACACTGCTCAGTCCCAAAGCAGATTTGCTTTGGTGACCCACAGGGTTCCGTTCTCCCCCCACCCATGTTGTTTAACATATACATGAAACCCCTGAGATTTGCCACACAGTGCCACCAATAAGCCGGTGATACCCAGCTTTACCTCTCTTTGTCAGCCAATTCAGGCGAGGCAGTAGGTGTTCTGGTTCCAATGTGCTGGTTAAAACCTTTAAAGTCCTTAAAGGCCTGGGACCAGGATTCTTGAAAGATCACCTTTTCCCACATATTCCTACCCAAACTTTGAGATCCACTTCAGAGTTCCTGTTCTGTGTGAGCCCACTAAGGCTGTTGCTAGATGAGGGTTTAGCCCGGGCTGATACCCAGGCTCACCCCTGTGGGTCCAGATGACGCACAGGGGATCCCGGGGTCAGCCCAGGGCTGCAGAATGTCTAGCCCATTCCGCGGCTTTTCCCGGCTACGTAGCTTACTTACGAGTAGCCAGGAGAAGCTGAGTGCTGTGCCCATTGGGCTGGGGGGGGGAATCGCAGGGGGAGATCAGGGCCAGGGGGGAAATCGCAGGGGGGAGAGATGGGGGTAATAGCAGAGCCAGGGGACATCAGGGGGGAATCACGGCCCAGGGGCGATGGGGGGATCAGAGATCGCAGGTGGGCGGGGGGGCATCGGCCATGGCAGTCAGTCAGGGGGGCATCGGACATGGCGGGTGGGGGCATCGGACATCGCGGGGGAGAATCGGGGGCAGGGGGAGCGGGGAACCTTTTTCTTTTTTTAAAAAAAATATCCTACCTTCTTGTTGGTGCGCTCCTGAGCACAAGGCCCCTTTAAGCTAAAAATAAAATAAAAAAATGGCCGACACGATGGGGCTTTCCTACTTCTAGCGCGGGCTGGCCCCTCCACATGCCAGGATTTAAAGGCAGGTCTAGCAAGGCCTTAAGAGAAGTGAGATAAGTGGCTACCAGGGAGAGAGTTTTCTCACTGGTGGAACCTTGCTGGTTGAATGCTCTTCCCAAAGAGTCTTACCTTGTGTCTTCTTTTACTTTATGGTAATTTCATCACCAGCAGACTCTTTAATTCCCTTTAAGGAATCTGATTTTAGTGTTTCGAGCCATTCTTTATGTGCTGTGCATTTTTCAGTCATACCTGAACCTGATTTTAATGCTCTCTGTTGAAAATTCTTTATGCTGCACTTTGTCCTTTTATGATGCTGTATTTTATCATTGTATTTTATCAGTTGATGTTGTGAAACACCCAGAGAACAATGTTACATGTGGAGGGGGAGGGAGGCTATATAAATGCCACAAATACAATAAACCTCAGAAGGCTTTCTCCCCCTTATAGTTCTACTGAAATATGTGCCCTGTTACCTGGCAACACTGGGCTCCAACACTTTCCCATCATGCTGACTTTTCAACTCCCACCATCTAGATTGGGATGGGGAACAAATTTACCACTTCCAAACAAATTCACGAACTGAAACTCAGTTATCATTCAAAATTCACTCTTCAGCAAATTCTGCAGTGGAGTGCTCCAGTCGAAACTGCATACAGAAATGTGCATATTAGGTGAAAATACACACAAAAATATGTATATCAGTGAAAATAATGTTCAAAAAGGCATTATGTTAGGGAAATTGCTTGCAAAAGTGTGTATATTAGACAAACTTACCAATGAAAATGTATGTATTAGGAGAAATGCACACAAAAATGTATATAAATTTTCATGCAAATGTGTTGTTGTTGTTGTTGTTGTTGTTGACAATATTTATATAGTGCTCAATTATCTAACATGGATTCCAGAGCAGTGAACATAGGTTTAAACAGTAAAAGAAAGAAGATTTAAAAAGCAAATTAAATTTGTTCAATTTAAAAACAAAAGAACCAGAAAAACAGCGGCTAGTCAGTTGAGGAAGGCTTCTCAAAACAGAGTTTTACTATAAACTCTCAAAGTTCAGGATGAACCAAACTTAAGATTGGAATAATTTTCAACTTTCAAGATAAACTCAACGTAAGACAGGGAAAAATAAGAAACTTTTGTAACCTGTAGCACAAGTCAGGTGAACAGCCCATTAATTTCTTCCTCTTGTCTGCCACTTTCTAGATCTGAAACCTGCTGTGACCTGGAAGATAGTTAGGACCTTGCTGGATTTGGTTCAGCTTACTACTCAATCTAACTTTTTTTCCCCAAATCTTATTGAATATTTGAATTGCCAGGTCTGGGTCTTTTTGCCTGCCCCCTAGCAATATAAATGGGCATGTTTTCTGGGTGAAAATAAATAAATAAATAAATAAATCTGTGAATAGAGCCAAAATCTGCAACCCAGGGAGGACGCCAACAATATTTCCCAAATGTGCTACAGATATTGTTTTGAAGGCAGTGTTAGTAAAGAAGGAAGCACCATAAGAAAAAAGATCGTGAGCGAGACAGGAGTCTTAGGGAAAACTCAAGTTATTTTGAAACTTTTCAAACTATAGCCAACATAACAGAATCCCTCTTTCAAATGGAGTCCTGTTCTTGATGAGATCCCAGAAAATTCTAGACCAAACCAGAATATAGTTCAAATGGGCAGATTGTGGAGAGGAGGAGAAAACAGATGGGATGAAACAAGGAAAGGAACTTCCTGCCATGTAAGGAAGACAAGTGAAGACAGGGAGGGAGGGGGACCCAGCCCTTGATACTTGCTACCTTCTCTGCTCAAACCCATCTTCAGGTTGCTTGTTTCTGAGGTGTCATCAAGACTTCTGTATATACAGTAGGGCTGGGGAGAAAAATGATTTAACCAAAAATTCATGAAACTGACCCAGTAGTTCAAGGAGAAATGGTTTGTGAAATCGCCTCTGCTCCGATTTTATACTCTGCATTGAACTCAATGGGGCTTACTTCTGATTTGACATACATAGGATTGCACTGTTAGTACCTTGTTGAGGATGGACTTTAGCTCAGTGTTACATCATACAGTTTGATTTAATCTCTGGCATCTCCAGATAAGGCTGCAGAAAACTGCCTGGTGCCCTGGAGATCTGTTTCCAGTCAGTGTTGACAATGTTGGGCTAGATGGAACAATGGTCTGATTTGGTATAAGGCAGCTTCTTCTGTGCCTATTTCCCCCTCCACCCAGCCTAGGGAACCTTTAAAACCTTTCAGTTTGCTTTCAGATAAACTATCTTTGCGGGAGGGGTGAAGTCTGCAACACATTATAAGAAAGAAAAATATCCAAAAATATGCATGCATGTGGACTTGCAAAAGACCACTGATTTAAACACATTTTTTTAAAAAAGTATGACCCCATTTGTGTGAATGTAAGACCTAGGGGTAGGGAATCAAGATCCAATTTGCACAATTTTTAAAGTTTGTTGTTTATTCGTTAAGTCGCTTCCGACTCTTCGTGACTTCATGGACCAGCCCACGCCAGAGCTTTCTGTTGGCTGTTGCCACCCCTAGCTCCCCCAAGGTCAGGTCTGTCACCTCCAGAATATCATCCATCCATCTTGCCCTTGGTCGGCCCCTCTTCCTTTTGCCTTCCACTTTCCCTAGCATCAGCCTCTTCTCCAGGGTATCCTGTCTTCTCATTATGTGGCCAAAGTACTTCAGTTTTGCCTTTAATACCATTCCTTCAAATCAGCAGTCTGGCTTTATTTCCTGGAGTATGGACTGGTTTGATCTTCTTGCAGTCCAAGGCACTCTCAGCATTTTCCTCCAACACCACAGTTCAAAAGCATCTATCTTCCTTCGCTCAGCTTTCCTTATGGTCCAGCTCTCGCAGCCATAGGTTACTACGGGGAATACCATTGCTTTAACTATGCGGACCTTTGTTGTCAGTGTGGTGTCTCTGCTCTTAACTATTTTATCAAGATTTGTCATTGCTCTCCTCCCAAGAAGTAAATGTCTTCTGATTTCCTGGCTGCAGTCAGCGTCTGCAGTAATCTTTGCGCCCAGAAATACAAAGTCTGTCACTGCCTCCACGTTTTCTCCCTCTATTTGCTAGTTACCAATAAAGCTGGTTGCCACAATCTGGGTTTTTTTGAGGTTTAACTGCAAACCAGCTTTTGCACTTTTTCTTTTACCTTCGTCATAAGGCTCCTCAGCTCCTCCTCGCTTTCAGCCATCAATGTGGTGTCATCTGCATATCTGAGATTGTTAATGATTCTTCCTGCAATTTTAACTCCAGCCTTGGATTTGTCAAGCCCAGCACGTCACATGATGTGTTCTGCATACAAGTTGAATAGGTAAGGTGAGAGTATACAACCCTGCCGTACTCCTTTCCCAATCTTAAACCAGTCCGTTGTTCCGTGGTCTGTTCTTACCGTTGCTACTTGTTTGTTATACAGATTCCTCAGGAGGCAGACAAGATGACTTGGTATCCCCATACCACCAAGAACTTGCCACAGTTTGTTATGAAATTTTTAAAGACCCCCATATATATATATATATATATATATATATATATATATATAAATCCCATTTTGCAAATCATGGGACCCAGAAAAGAAAAGATATGCCTTTTGTGTAAATTGCTGCCACCATTTAAAAAATCAAAAATTTGCATATTGGATTGACTTGCAACATATCTAGTACATATCTGGGCTTTGAAAAGTACAGGCAGTCAATGCAAGCGGGCCATTGCCACCACCAGCTCTGAAGCCAGTCTGCCTACCACCCACCCTCCTATTTTTTTATTTTATTTTTATGTGGTATGTCGGTGGTTGCTCATCCTATTCTCCATTCATGGCCAGCACCTCTGCCAAACATTGTTAATGTTTTCTTTATGTTTTTAGTAGCAGCAGTCTGAAGCAATCAGTCACTGCTTTAGGGCAGATGCAGCCAATGAGGGCAGAACACATTCTTTAAGTTGCAAGGCAGAGGAAGATGACAGCAGCTGTGACTGGCATGGGTCCTTCTGAGCCTCGACAGCTACCTCCCCATGCCAAACATTGATGCCAGCCCTGATTTGGCCTCTCCTGCTCGTCCCTTTCGTTAGAAACAATTCTCAGTTTTCAGTGCTTTATGACTCATCCGCAGGGGAGTAGGATACCCCCATGGAAATAATCACTGGGCCCCCTCACATTTCCCCAGGCCCATTATCCATTTAACCTCAGTGCCACCCCTCAACATTGCAGTGTTCCAGTTTGGAAAACTTCTCATTACCAAATTTCTAAGAATCTCATTACCACATCGCACTAATTCTTCCCTGTGGCGAGAGTATCCCCTTTCACCTATAATATAATGTATACACAGTCAAGAGCACTGAAAAGACAAGCAAGTCAAAATCTACACCTTTGTCACGTTTGCAGCTTGTTCATAAGAGTGGTTTGGTAAGTGTCTGGCCTGGGCCTTATGTATTCATTTATTTAGATTTATGCAAATGCATTCATTTAGCAAGTTAATTCATTTAGCAGGTCAAGACATTTTTTATTATTATTTTATCATTCAATACAATGTTTTTAGGCTTTTATGACTGCCTTTTTTCTCTCCATTTCTTTTGTGCTGAGACAAGCACAAACTTGTTTTTAAAAGCGGGGGCAGGGGGAGAGATTATCATTTAGCTATAGATTGTAGTTGCTCTGCCTCTTATCACCTTAACATCCAGAAAGAAAGGTTTTCCATCTCTTCTGTGTACAGGAGAAAATATGGGACAGGTGATGTTCGGGGTGCATCAGTGATTGTAGGGAAAATCAGGAATGTTTGGAACAGAGAGGAAAAATGATCTGATTCTGTATTTTATTTTAATTATTTTACACTAACAGTGATGCGTATGACCTCTTGTTAATATTAAGACTAGGTTTGTCCAGCTATAAAGCTGAAACCTAGAGATGGCATAAAATAGGACAATATTTTAATGATTAGAATGTTTCGATGAATTAGAATAACACTTCCAAATTCTAATTTGCACCACATTTATTAAATGTCAACAAGGGAGGTTTCATAAAGGAGACATTATCACTTAGTTGTTACATCTTACAAGAAGGTTGTTTGATAAATATGATGTAGACTATTTTTTATTATCCCTTGGAGTACAGTACACAATATCAATTAGCGGACTTAGCTAATTTGATGCCATATACTGCATGAGTTCATCTTCTGATAACTTCCAGAGGGGCCACCAGGATAGAGTTGCAGTACCTTAAAGGCTAGCAGATTTATTAGGGCACAAGCTTTTGATGCCGTAATCAATTGCTAGTCTTTAAGGTGTTGCAAGGGTCTTCAGGTTAGATCCAATGCTGATGAGCCTTGTGGTATCTTAAAGAGTAGCAATTGTTTACAGCATCCAGTGCTTATGCCATAATAAATGACATTAAAAAAATATTCCCAGCAGCCTTCTGCACACCCTCAAAATCTGTTCCAGAGGCCTGGGAAACTCTCTGGAGCAGATTTTTGGATGGTGCCGTGAGCTGCAGAAGGGAGGGAAGAAATCTACACCAGCAGATTTCAGCTAGTGTGATGTTGGATCTAACCCTCCATCGGTTTTACCCTGTGGTCATACTCTTGCACAAAAATGCCACATTCACATATGTATGCCTACAGCCCTTAGTACAGCAGTGGGGAACCTCCAGCCCAGAGGCTGAATTTGGCCCAAGAAAGTTCCCAATCTGGCCCATGGCAGGACCTCCACTGGCCCCAGCCCTCTCCCAGGCCCCTCCCCTCCCTTGTCATCATCCCCACCCTCGTTTACTTCTCTATTAACCATTTGGCCTCTACTTCTGATTAGGACACCCCAGTTAGTGAAATTTGTGGAGTGGGGTGGGGGGGAAAGCTAACTGGACTGATAAAAATCAGCCAAGTTATAATCATTGGTGCATATATGTTACAGTAAAGCAGAAATAAGGAGTACTGTTTTGGCTCATAACCTAGCCCAGGAGTTGGTAACTTATGAACTACAGCTCCCATGAACCCTCACCATTGGCTATGCTGGCTACGGCTGATGGGAGTTGTAGGCCAAAACATCTGGAGGGTCACAAGTTGCCCATCCCTGATCTACCCACTTCAATTATCCACAGGGAGGGGAAGCACCGAAACAGAGGATTTAAATTAGATCTGTTCTCAAGTGGCTTCTCAAAATTCTCCACCCTATTGGTGGGTAGAGAAATTGGGGTACAATTTCACCAAATTTCTCCAGGGGGAGGAGAAATTCTCCAGCAATTTCTCACAGGTAGGCTTCACCATTGGCAATGGTTTCTTTCCTAAAGGTTTTTGGGGGTTTTGCACTGCCACTGCAAGTGGCAACAGCATCAACTGTGTTGGCAGCCTGGCCCCCATTTTGCCTCCTCCACAATGCCCCATATGCCTAGCATCTCTCCAGAGCATAATGGAGGTCCTAAAGAGCCGTTTGCAACCACAGACCTAGGAAAACTATGGAGCCCCCATCTTTGTGTAAAATAGCAGCTCTAATCGAGGATACATGGCTAGGGTAAGCTCTTCAGGTGGTGGGGGCACTGGTTCTGGATTCTCTGGGCAAGCGAGGAGGAGGGAGTCCAATGGACTCATGGTCAGCCTTGTGCCCAGCTTGTGCCCAGTTGCTCAGCTGGCACCCAGGAACCTGCAATGACTGACCCACTTTGGGGGTGGGTGGGTTTCTGAACCTTGCTTCAGAACTTAATCTGAAGTGGGTTCACCTGGTTCTGAAGCACCCCCAGCCAAAGTAGGGCCAATTCAGAGCTTCAGAATTGGCTCCCGACGTGAGTCAGAGTTGGGGCTGTGCACAGCCCTATCTAGATCCCTGTGAATGAGGCAGGAAGATAGTACAATGAACGCCTTGCATGGGACCACCCTATGTCCCTGGAAACTAATAGAGCATACTAATAGAGGGGGCTGGAAATGTAAATATTGTGTATACGCTTCATTTGGCTAAGTGAAAGATTGCAAAGAATAATATAACCCCAAAAATACCACACAAAGTACTTTTTTTCATACACGTGCACACACACACACAAATCATAAAAGCAACTTTAGATCGCAGGACTGATTGGAGTACTAAACAGTACTAATTGCTACATAAAAAGGGAAAAAGCTCTATAAAGACAGCCAGAATTCCATTGCTGGAACCTCACCATTTAATTGTGACCCCCTTGACAGTTTATTTGTCAAGCTTTTGTCTACTCATCATGGCTAACCACCACAGCAGACAATGCTGCACGATGGGTGACAAATCCATTACCTGTTGGCAAAAAAAAATATAAGATTTTATGAACTGGGCTCCAAGATGAAATTTTATTCATCAAATATAAGAGCAATTTCTTCCTACAAGAACAAGCCAAGAGATAATGAGGCAGATATTTTGTCGTGGAAGGCTTGCAGATATATAATCTGGGTTTATATGAAGAACTGAAGATTCTTTTTAATTTGATAGTTTTCAGTAGTTGAATCCAACCCTGACACACATTCCAGAGAAACCAATACTTACACTTGGGCCTTAGCTAGACCTACCTTTTATTCCACGGTGGAGGAGGAAAGATCCCGCGAAGTGATTATCGTGAGATCCCTCCTCCATTTACACGTGAGGCGCTACGACCTCAGGAAGAGAGGCTTCAAGCCCGCCATTTTTTTTAAAGCAGCAGGAGTGCACGAGCACTCCAGCGCCGAAAGGTAAGTGTTTTTCAAAAATAATTTAATTTTCCCGCTCCCCCCCACCCTACCCCCGATGGGTGCAGCACTACTGAGGAACGCTGTGCCCCGTGCGCGGCTCCCAGCTCTGCGCAAGGAATAACATGGAGCCGGGTCAACCCGCGGTAACAGGCCACACATTCCACAGTCTCGGGCTCAGCTCAAGACTGCAGAAAAACTGGGCCCAAAGTGTAGGGCTATATCCCGGGGCAAGGGAGGGATGCTCCCTCCCTGATCCTGGGATTCCCTGTGCATCATATGGATGCACAGGGATGATCCCAGGGTTCGCCTCGGGATAAAGCCCCATCTAGCTAAGGCCTTGGAGGCATCCAATGTAATTTATTGGAAGGAGATTCAGAACAGCCCCCTCCCCCATGTGTCTTCACTGGACACAATGCATAAATAATTTGAAAATGGGCTACCCCAAATGGCTACTAGCTTGGATGCCTTTAACAGTGTATTAGAGAGCAATCCTGTGGTCCCTGGGCAAACAACCCAGGGGCCATAGGAGGCCATAGGAAAACCCTCTGAAGTTGGAAACAGTGATCAGGGGAGTTGGAGATATGATGTGAGGATTTGACCCTGGCCTTGTTGCTTAGGAAATAACGTTGACTTCAGCTTTTAGTAAGCATAAAATAGAATTCTATACGGCCGGGAGAAGGTGGCTGCCATGAGAGTGTATCATTATTCTACTTCTCAGGTAATTATGGATAAAAGGATGGGGGGATCCAAAAGAGTTGGTACACCTTATCTAACAGCTGGTTTTGGGCTTGAGCTGATTTCTGAAATATTATTTATGAAATTCTCTGTGGCAAGTGAGCATGTGAGGAGGAGAGTTGTTTAGGGGTGTACCTCAGCTCGCAGCATCAGATGTGATGTACTGATTGTCTTTAGATCAAAGGCCGTGATTTGAGACGGAGTAATTATTAATGAGCTTAGCAGCCACAAGCCGTTTTTAACCTGTTGCACACCGGGGAGAGTTTTGCTAGTGTCTATGTCTTTCATGGCCTGGAATGCTTCTTCCTCATCTACAATGGTTTTCCTTTTGGCCTAGCATGTTCTACCTTGTAACCAGAAAACTCTACACTGCCAACTAATGCTACACTGGGGCATTGGGGCTCTGCCTGGCTCCCTGCAAGGGAACAGTTGCTCTGTTGTCTACTGCCTTATACCTTCTGCCTGGACTATGCATCAACTGGATTAACAATATGCTCTCTCCCCTGTAGTTGTTAACCTCTCTAGGACTTCATCTGCTGAACCCTGGTATTGTTAAAAACCTCAGTTGAAATATAATGCCAGTCTTCTCATAGACCATGGACTAATGTGTGCCAAAAATCAACGTCCTATGTTTCAATGGTTCAGAATACCTTCTGGATTGGACTCTTAGGGACTGTTACAGCTATTGTTTTGCCTTGATGCCCATACATCAGAAATTTCTAATGCAGACTTTGTTGTTGCTCTATACTTGTTTAATTCAGAGCCTGTTTCCAGAACCTAGATCTGGAAAGGGCCCTTTTCAATAGAAAACTTCCCTATTGCTCAGGAACTCCATCTTGTCTGTTAAATTCTTGAATCCCTAAACCCAGTTTAACTTGAACCCCTGCCACGTGGGATCCTGAAATATGCAATGTCTCCCAACAGGCCAGGACTTTGCTTGGTCACAACTTTGATCATCTAACTCTGAGCTTGGGACGGCTGCATATCAGACTGTTTCCCATTGCCTTGGGCTCATTGGCCTACTTTGTTCTTGAACCCCTGCACTTTGTTCAGCTTGGACTCCTGCTAAATAGCAAGCCTGTCAAAGGGTCTACTCCAAGCACAGGAACCCTGCCTAGCTGCAACTATTCCTAACCCTGAACCTGAGACAACTTGGGCTTCTGAGCATGGAGCTGGAGCCATCTCCATTTTTGCCTGTGGCTCTTGCCATGGCTTCTAATGAATTGTAAACCATAGCCTGTTTTGGAATCTTGTATTGTGAACCTGGATCTCTGAATGCTCGAACTTCAAAGGTAGTTCTAGGAGTTAAGACTTTGACTATGAGTATGTAAGTGTCTCTCAAATGCTCCTTAACTTAAGCCTTGGGCCATTAGCTTTCAGGTTAACGGCTTTATAAGTTCTAAGATGAAGTGCCATGACTTCTGCACTAAGATCTGTGCCACTGGATTCACCTTTGAATAATAAAAAAAGTCTTTGTCATTTTGTCCTATAGTGGGAAAGAAAGGCAGACCCTGACATCTGACTACAACCCTCCCCAAGTCTTCACAGCTGACACAGAAAGAACCCTCTGAAGTCAGAAAAGCAACCTCAGAGGAGGTTGAATCCCTTCAAATTCCAGTGGAAGGGAAGCAGAGGAGATAGGGAAGCCAGGATACTGAGCCTCCTCCAGACTCTTCTCCCTCCCAAAGCGCCCTCACTAGATGGGCTGAAAAGGAAATTGGAGGTTGGGGAAGCAAAGATCACCTCCGTTACACCTCCCAGCAGGACGTATAAATCGCAGAAGCCTCTGAGTTTGGGGGCTTCCAAGCAGCAATTGTACCCTAGACATTGAAGAAGAAAGGTCTATCCATGGCTATGAGCTTTGATGGCTCAAACAGCATATCCAGGCTAAGAGACACTATGCCACTGAAGAGCAGAAGTAGAAGGAGGCTATTGTCTTCAAGCCCTGCTTGTGGACTTCATGTGGGCACCTGGTTGGCCAATGTGGGATACAGGATGATGGACTAAGTGGAACTTTCCTCCGAATGAAGTTAGGCACTTCACACTTTCTTAGTGATCCTGTTCAGGTGACACGCGAAGTCACACGGGGGTGAAGCATGTTGAGCTAAACATTATGGCTTAGCGTGCCATGTGAACCATTCCTAACCATGGTGGCTAGATAGCCATGGTTTAAACATGCTCACTAACCATTTGCTGCAAAAGAGTTAGCAGCTTAACCTTGGCTTAGTGTGCGGTCTGGCTTAGCAAGTTCTCATATTAGTTTTGCCCAACTGAGCTAGACTGACGAATGTGGACACGTGTTTTTAGCAGCCACCTAACATCCACTGGTCTCTATTTAACCCAGAGGTGTGGAACCTCTTCCAGCCCAAGGGCTGAATTCCATTTCATAGAAGCTTTTAGGGGGTGCATTCTAGTGGAGAGTGGAGCCAAAGGCAAAAGGGGCAGGGGCAAAACACACATGCACAACCCCCCAGCATGGTTTAGCTTAAAAACTCTCATTGCCAGTAACTAAGGGCCTTGCTAGACAAGGCCTTAGCACGCTTTGAGGCCCGGTTTCCCTGCTGTGCGTACACATGACGCACAGGGGAATCTGGGCCCAGGCCGCGCTGAAGCCTCCCCTAACGCGAGTAGCCGGGAAAAGCCACGGACTGGGCACAGCGCTGAGCGCTGTGCCCATCAGGCCTTTGGGATCCCAGGGTGGGGGGTGGAGATAGGGAGGGAAGGCCAGACCGGCAGGAGTGTGGGGGGGAAGCCAGACATCGGGGATGGGATGGGGCTGAGGGACAGACAACCGGGGATGGGGCCGAGGGACAGACAACCGGGGATGGGGTGGGGAGAGGGATGGACAACAAGGAATGGGATGGGGGCAAGGGATGGATAATTTTAGGGGAAAAAACCACTTACCTTCTCCGGAGTCTTCGGGGCGCACGTGGCCCCTTTAACAACAACAACAAAAAAATGGCCGACGCTGCAGGGCTTCCGTAGTCCCTGCGCGTCGGCTGTCTAGGAGGCGGGGCGGTGCACGCTAAAGTTTGTGCGCCGTCGCTCCGCCTCCCTGCCGGCTTATCCGGCTGGGTCTAGCAAGGCCCTAAGTCATAGAAGAAGCAAACCCTCCCACTTTTAGAAAGGGGAAGAAAGTGGACAAAACCAGGAAACCACCGAACAATTGGTGGTTGGGGGAAAAGAAGTAGGGCTAGGGGGAAGTGGGTGTTGGCACCTGGGGAATCCAAGAGGGCCAGTTTGGATCCTGGGACCAAGGATCTGAACCCCTGGTTTAAGCCAGTGTGGCCCAGCATGCCATGAGAGAGGATAGTAATACATCTACCAGTAACTTTGAGCAGTGGGTTGGGAGAGTCTGTGGGAGAGCTTAGAGGAGTTTTAGGAGCTTGTTTTGGACTGGATTTATAATGTTGTTGTTGTTTATTCGTTCAGTCACTTCCGACTCTTCGTGACTTCATGGACCAGCCCACGCCAGAGCTTTCTGTCGGCCGTTGCCACCCCCAGCTCCCCCAAGGTCAAGTCTGTCACCTCCAGAATATCATCCATCCATCTTGCCCTTGGTCGGCCCCTCTTCCTTTTGTCTTCCACTTTCCCTAGCATCAGCCTCTTCTCCAGGGTATCCTGTCTTCTCATTATGTGGCCAAAGTACTTCAGTTTTGCCTTTAATACCATTCCCTCAAGTGATCAGTCTGGCTTTATTTCCTGGAGTATGGACTGGTTTGATCTTCTTGCAGTCCAATGCACTCTCAGAATTTTCCTCCAACACCACAGTTCAAAAGCATCTATCTTCCTTCGCTCAGCTTTCCTTATGGTCCAGCTCTCGCAGCCACATGTCCAAAGCCACCTCTTATGCCTCATACACCTATTTCGCCTCTGGCCTGGCAGGTAATTCTACAAAAGAATGGATTTAGCCCTGTGGGATTTCCCGTTGCTGATCCTTCCCCTATCCCTCTTTTTGAACACTGATCATGTGGTACCTATGGACCATCTCTTCTTTCAATGGCTTCTCACTGGAGTATGGGAAATTACACCTCTGCCACTTAAAGGAAGCAACTGAATGTTCATTCTATTAAGGCGAAGCTTCAAATTAAAGTTAATTTCACTTCTGCATTTAAAAGGTTTTATGAGTTTGTTTCCAAAAAAAGAGAGCCACAAAATGTGGTGTAATGTATTACAAATGGATGGTAAGGACCATTTCAAACATACACTTGAAGCTTGCACTAATTGCATTGTACACTTCAGGGCAGAAGCATACACTTGGGAGGGGGGAAATTAGCACATGATGTGCTGAGAGGAAATGTTTCCTTAGAACATGGCTTTTAAAAATAAAAGTACTGTCCTTTTTATTTACTCTGCTGCCCCCCCCATATCTGCCTTTATTTTTCCTCTATAAATAAACATGTTGTCTAAAGACTACCAGCCTGCACTATTGGTTCCTGGTAGGCAAAGCTATGCCATATCGAAAAAAATGGAGACCAAAAAATAAAACCAAACACCAAACCCATCATCCATGAAATGGAGGTATTCCTGCTAGGGATGTGCTCCGCTCCGATTAGGAGCGTAGAAGCAGTAGCGGATTGGCCTGCTCCGCCTTACCCAGAGGCGGAGTAGGAGCGGACCGCGGACCCCCTAGAAGCAAGGCGAAGAGAAGCGGCCATTTTTCGGAGCTCCGAGTTCAGGCGGAGCGCTCCGGTCGCCATCTTGAAAACATTTCGCCATAGGATTGCATTGCGGCAAATAATCGCGCATAACTACGTTGTTTTTGAAGCTATCATTCTGAAAATTCTTGTGCACAGAGAGTCGTGGATGGGGGTCATTTTGAGACCACTCTCACCTCTCTGCATCGTACGGGTCACGGGCTATATTTTTGTGAAAATCGGGTCAACCGCGCGGCTCAAACTGCGTTTTCGGCTTTTCGCCCATAGGATTGCATTGAGGGAAAGAATCGGGGATAACTGGGGGGGGGGGGGTTAAGCTATCATTCTGAAAATTCTTGTGCACAGAGAGTCGTGGATGGGGGTCATTTTGAGACCACTCTCAACTTTCTGCATCGTACGGGTCACGGGCTATATTTTTGTGAAAATCGGGTCAACCGCGCGGCTCAAACTGCGTTTTCGGCTTTTCGCCCATAGGATTGCATTGAGGGAAAGAATCGGGGATAACTGGGGGGGGGTTTAAGCTATCATTCTGAAAATTCTTGTGCACAGAGAGTCGTGGATGGGGGTCATTTTGAGAGCACTCTCAACTTTCTGCATCGTACGGGTCGCGGGCTATATTTTTGTGAAAATCGGGTCAACCGCGCGGCTCAAACTGCGTTTTCGGCTTTTCGCCCATAGGATTGCATTGAGGGAAAGAATCGGGGATAACTGGGGGGGGGTTAAGCTATCATTCTGAAAATTCTTGTGCACAGAGAGTCGTGGATGGGGGTCATTTTGAGACCACTCTCAACTTTCTGCATCGTACGGGTCGCGGGCTAGAAGTTTTTAAAAAATCGGCGGGAAAAATACCTTTTTCAAAGGGCTGAGGGGCAGAGTCAGCTCCCGGTCATGATGATCCCAAAGTTGGAGGAGGGCATAGGCAAAACAGGTAACTTGGGATTCTGGGAAAATTCTCTTTCTTCATCTGAACGGGGTTTTCCCCGTGTTTTTTAACACACCTCGCAGGGATGTTGTGTGTGGGGTGCCCGATTTTCAAAAATTCGCCAAAAATCAGGGGATGATGGGATTGCTTTGAAACTTGGCGTGCGTGTGTATATCCCCATGAGGTGTCATGGTGCCAAACATGAGGTTTCTAACTTGAACAGAAAAAAAGTTGTATAATTTTTTAGCTTTCAATGCAAGCCTATGGGGGGGGGGGGGAAACGGAGCTCCGGATCCGGATCCGGAGCTCCGGGCGGAGCGGAGCGGAAGTGGGCGGAGCGGGGGCGGGGCGGAGCGGCCCGATCCGAAAAATGGCGGATCTGCAAGTGAAGCGGAGCGGGGGGTCCGTGCACACCCCTAATTCCTGCCCATGGGCATGACTACATTTCCTTCTTATGCATCAACTGCAGTGTTTTAATGAAAAGTCCAAAGTGTCAGAAACAGTGACACATGCACATATACATAGGAAGTTGTGTCATACCAGGAGTGGATCTACACATAAGTGAATAAACCTCTTATAAATGTTTTTAATTGCGTTTTCCGTCTTATCCCACCACATGACACTTGGTTTTTATCGTTTTATCACTTACTGTTCCTGTTGTTATATTTTCTGATCTTACCCATATAAGTAGCTGTGTTTTCTGTAATGTGGCTGATTGTGTCGTTAAGAAACATTCCATTATTTTCAAATGCTTTCCCTTAGCCAATCACCTTCCACGGGGGTGTTTCCTGTGTCTCCCGCCCAAAGTAGCAGCCATTTTAACTCTTTCTTGCCTTGTGTTCCTCTTTGCAGCCACAACTTCCCTTCCCCCTTTCCATGATCTGCATGATCTCCTTTTGCCATTGGATGGGCCAATTTGGGCTCCCTTTTGGTCTGATGTTGTATCAGGGCCTGCTAGAATTTAACAGACATGCTATTCAAATATATCAGCTGGATTTGGTCCCTGCAGAGAAGGGCACATGTCCCCACCCTAAAAAAAAGCAAGGAACTTCAACTAGACCTGATAGACTCTGCCTATGAGCAGCTTTTCGACCATTTCAGCTCGCTGCTTTGTGGAACTTAATGGGGCATTTGATGTCCTCATTAGCAGTGAGACAGACTCATTTGTGCCTGCTGCTTAAGACAGCTCCTAAGTGTCTCTTAGCCAAGGCTGGAGGAGTTTTCAATGTGCTTCCTATCTTGATTATACCTAGAGTACAGCAACAAATATTAAACCTTTCTCTGCTGGGCCCCCGCTGCTGCTTTCTCCATTAGCATTCTGGAATTGCCATGGCCCAACATCCCTGTGTGTTTGAAATGACTGCAACTGATGATGAATTGGATTGTCACCTGACTATAGAAAGCCGATTAATTGTGTGAGTTTTAACTCACTGGTCAATGTTAACCAATTCAATATGCATAAATGTGGATATAAGTAAAACACACATTAAAAACAACTGTGCACACTTCATTTTTTTATTATGCATATATCTGTCACTGCATCTATGTAAAGGTGTTCCTTCCTATGAGAAAGAAAATTGAGAGCACCTCTCCCACAATGGCACCTACCATGCAATCCACAGTTTTTATATTAAAAATTATTCTTTATTTTTCTAATGGGATGCCTGAGTAATTAGGGGCAACATTTTAGGCAATCAAAAAGTGTTTAATTTAACCAATTAATCGATTTAAGCATTGCAGCCCTGTGATTAATACTGCACATATGCATACAGGCTGGTAGAGAACACTGAAGCTTTATCAAGCTCCAATTGGGGCTTAATTTATCAAGCCCCAATCACTGATAGTCTGTTGCACATTCTCACTGTGGCTTCAAGGCTGGATCTACACTACGGCTTTAAAGCGGTATTGAAGTGCACTGATAGCTATTGGGGCACAATCCACAGCCCATATAACGCTTTCATAGTGTCATTTTCTGTTTTTTATTCCACATTCGTAATGATTTGATACATGGTGTAGATCTGGCTGGAGGCAAATTGCCTCTTGAGTTAGTAGCTGTTTGTGGTGCTGAAACAATTGCTGTGCTATCCTCCAGCTTCAGACACATAGGCCTTTGATAGACCTAAACGAAAATCTGGGCAAGAGGAGGGGAGATCCAACGATGCAACTATCGTGGGATCTCGCTATAGGCTAGACGTCAGGCGCGATGAGCTCTGGAGGAGAGCCGTTGCGCCTGCCATTTTTTGTTTTTCAAGGGCCAGATGTGCACGAACACTCATGCGAGCAGGTACTTTAAAAAGAAAAGGTTTCCCCGATCTCCCCACCCTGCCCCCGATGGGCACAGCTCCCCACGAGTAATTGGACGCAGAGCCTGGAAAAACCACTTACAAGGGCCACATGCTCGTGGTCTCGAGCTCAGCCCGAGACCGCGGGAAATACCGGTCCAAAAGTGGTGCCCATTATCCCAGGGCAAGGGAGGGTCGATCCCTGCCTGAGCCCGGGATCCCCTGTGCGTCATCTAACCCCTTGTCTAGCTAAGGCCACAGAATCATAGAATGGTAGAGTTGGAAGGGGCCTATAAGGCCATTGAGTCCAACCCCCTGCTCAATGCAGGAATTCACCCTAAAGCATACCTGACAGATGGTTGTCCAGCTGCCTCTTGAAGGCCTCTAGTGTGGGAGAGCCCACAACCTCCCTAGGTAACTGGTTCCATTGTCATACTGCTCTAACAGTCAGGAAGTTTTTCCTGATGTCCAGCTGGAATCTGGCTTCCTTTAACTTGAGCCCGTTATTCCGTGTCCTGCACTCTGGGAGGATCGAGAAGAGATCCTGGCCCTCCTCTGTGTGGCAACCTTTCAAGTATTTGAAGAATGCTATCATGTCTCCCCTCAGCCTTCTCTTCTCCAGGCTAAACATGCCCAGTTCTTTCAGTCTCTCTTCATAGGGCTTTGTTTCCAGACCCCCAATCATCCTGGTTACTCCATCAATGATACATAATTGTATAATTGATGGAGTAAGCTGAGCAATAGGGTGAGGAAGAAATAGGCCATAGTATGGCCCCTGTCTCTCACCCTAGAGAGGGGATAGTCATTGCCCTGCAAAAGAGTCTTAGGTTTGGCACACATCTGTCCAAGTCCTTCAAGATTTTGCAAAGGTCCCAGTATGAGGGAAAGCTATTATTGTGGATTACAGCTTTTTAAGGTTCAACCAGAGCCCCTAGGAACTTTTAAAAGTCCAAAAGAGAATATGGGGAAGAGTGCCTGGCTAAATGCCATCTTTTTACGCACAATGGCCCATATCTCTTAGGTGATGTGAGCTATAGCTAGAGAAATTTCTATTGTACTCTTACACACATTTTCAGTGTAACCCTATATATGTCTACTCAAAAGTAATGCTTAAAAACCTTTGGGATAGATCATCCTAAGGTTTCTTGCTTGCTTTTTTTAATGGAACGACCAACAAGCAACTACTGCAGGAAAGCTACAGTGTTGGATGTGCCTACCTGCTCTTGTAAACTGAACTCACATTTAACTATCTGCTTTGCTTTTGGCTTTGCCCTGTGGCAGTGCATTTCAAGTAGAGAAGAAAATAATGTTTTAAAATTACTTTGATCTTAAATTTGCAACTGAAAAATCTCCCACTAACACAAACTTTGGCATAAGTGCCAGTTTGTTTGTTTTTCTTACAATCCCATATTTTGAACTTCATTGCAAAATTCAAATGCTATCATAAAGCTTTGGCTCCTTTTCTAGGATTTGCCTCCAAAACCTTCTGTAATAGCAAAACCTGAGATTTACTGCCCCAACTTGATTTTATCATGATTTGTAACCATTTTTTATTTTATTTTTTATTTTTTTGAGATGATTCACGGTTGAATCTTACAAATTGCAAATGCAGGTAATTTCTCATATCTTGAGTCCCACACAATAATTTGTTTCAGTGCAAATTTTGTGGTGATGAAACACTTTGGATGACAAAGAGAGAGGGGGTGGTAGTTGAGACTGGTGTCAGCTTTATGTCCAACCTCAGGGAAACTGATTGATTCATAGGGGAAATTAAATGTATCAGCTCAGCATCAGGCTGTATTTCTAAGGTGCCCGGGTCACACGTTTCATCTAGTGCTTATTGAGAAACCTTTCAGAGGGGACCGGGCCTCTTGAAATCTTTAGTTCCAAGATTCATTCCACTTGGCATTAAGAGCTTTTAAGCATTCATCCCTGATACCCTTGTGCATTGCAAACCCCTCAAACAGGATAAGCCCTTCTAGAAATTAATCCCTGGGCCAGTTCCTCACACACAAGTATTCCTGTCTGCTACTGCTATTATTTCCAGCAGACTCCTGTATCATTGGTGACAGGTCCTCTAAATCTTTCCTCTTGTGATTCAGATGCAGGTTTTACCTTGAGGGCGGGAAAGAAATGGCCTTTGGCCATAAAAATTTACCACCATTTATGTTTATGGACGTGCTTAAGGGCAGTGTAGTGATTCTTGGATGAAAAGTTGGGCTGTCTGCATGTGACAGCAAAAGTCTGCTCTGGGCCCACTGCAGGAGAGAGGCCAAACATGCCATGCTTTTCATGTTTTAGTATGTGCACCTTGTTTTCAGTGTATATGAAGAAGGAGGCAGTGAAATAACAAAGGTGCTAGAATTGGGAAGTGAAGGGTGGGGAAGATTTTGCACTTATTGAAGACTCCCAATGTAGCCACTCCACACATGCCTTTTTGGCAAGTTTGTAGTTGGTTTTTATAGAAAATAGTAGTGTTAAAGGGAAGTCCTGATCTGGAGGAATTGTTCAGGAGAGAGCAGGAGATGCAAAGGTGTGGTTGAAGACGTCCCTTGTTCTGCATTATCCCTTCCTTTTCTCCAGAGCACCTCTAAAGAGCCACTGTGTTGTTATGGCAAGCGGTGGACTATTTGTTAAGCAGATTGCTGGTCAATTGCATAGAACGGTCAGTTGATGGGAGGCCATTGCTCGGAGACTCATATACTTTGAGATCACTTAAGGATGTAAGAAAAGAATACCTCCCTTTCTTTACAGCCCTCTTTGCAAGCCACAAAAGTGAGGGGGGATTTGGATCGGTCCAAGTTTTGAGGGGGGTTACAAAATTCATCAGGACCCTTCTGCACTAGCGGCAGTGAATTTTGTTTACTAGAACATAGCATTGTTCCAGGCATTGTGAGGAAACAAAATGGTGGCCCTGATAGTGCTGAGAGGAGCATGGAAGAGCCCCATACAGTGCCCACCCACCCCGTCCCTGAAATGCACAACTTCTGCACCCAAAGTGCAAAAGAGTTAGGGCAATTTCACACACACCCCTTATATTTCTTCAACCTCCACTATCCCCAAACATCTCAGTTGAGAACCTGTGGACTAGCACTAGAGCTTGGTGAAGGTGCCCTGCCCTGCCAGGCTAAGCATAGAGGACAAGTGTGTGTGTTTGTGTGTGTGTGTGTGTGTGTGAGAGAGAGAGAGAGAGAGAGAGAGAGAGAGAGAGAGAGAGAGAGAGAGAGAGAGAGAGAGAAAGAGTAAATGCATGTGTAAATAAAAAGCAGCCTGCAGTGTGGCACAGACAATGGCAGAAAAGGAAGAGCATTGTAAATTGAGTGGAGGCTCAATCTCTTGGTGATGCAGGGCCCTTCTCTTAGGATCTCATTTGGGGCAGCAGATTGGAGTGCTGCCTGTTAGCCTCCATTTATGTTCTTTCATATTTGTAAATAAAGCAAAGCATACAAAACACCATAAGTGTCAACTGCTTTGTCTCCCACCCAAAGGAAACTGTGCCTAGTAGTGCAGTCATTGGAATGGCAAACTGCTCAGGGAAAGTGGAAAGTGTACACTGATACCTTTGAGCAGCGCAAGATGTTTTGAAGGCATTCTACAACACTTGGGCCAGCAAAGTCCTTGTGGCTGGTTTGGAAATTCGAACCCCTGGGAACAAATCCCTCACATATGTCTGGCTGGATACTCCATAGGGTAGCTGGCATTTTTGCAGATAGCTGTGTTGCCATGGAGGAAACACAGCCATCTGTGTCGCCATAATCACCACATGCTTTTGGGGCTTGGCTTGGTCTATAATCTGGAGTTAATGTGAAGGATTAAAAAATTAGAATCATAGAATATTAGAGTTGGAAAGGACCTTAGAGACCATCTAGTCCATCCTCCTGCTTAATGCAAGCTCTGCACTGCATGGTTAAATACATCCAGCGAAGGACATCCCACCAGTATTCCCATTTGAACAGTGTGTGTGTGTGGGGGGGGGGGGAAACAGGACAGAAACTAAAACAGGGGCAAGCCAAAATGCCTACTTCGAAGTGAATTTGGAGAATTTCAGCAAGCTCAAAAGTAGCTGGTTCTCCCATCCCTGGATTCAAGCCAAAGTCCCTAGATTACTGCATCCTTTCCTGTTATGATGCTCACCATGCTACTTGCATGAACTGATATTATGCACACAAAATCCAGGGCCAATTGGTAATGTACACTGAGGTATGCTAAGCTAGAGAGAAGCAGCCAACTCACTGAGTTTCTCCATAAAATATGTTGATTACATTCCTGGCATGTACTCCTCATCCAAGGCGATTGTCAGCTGTCAGTCAAGCTGAATGATGGAAGGCTCGGCATGGTCCAGCAGGATTGTCTATGCCATCAGCATTTACCACTGGCAGAAAGTCTCTTTTACATGTCGTTTCTGGAGGCAGATTGTTTACGTAGCAGCACCTTAGGAAATGCGGCGAGATGAAAGAAGGCCATATCAAGAAGGATCCTCATCTGAGCCTTCCCAAATTGGTACAGTTTGGGGTTGTGAACTGAGCAGCCAGAGTGAAACTACTTCTGCCCACACTAGCCAGAGTGCCTCACTCCACACATCTTCAGCATCTAGATTGCTATAAATGAGGCCCGTCTCAATTGCTCTGGTTAAATTATGCATTAGCTTTTTAAACAGCAGTTTAAACTTAGAGTGAGATGGATTTTGTCAGTGCCTGATGCCCACCTCAGGCTGTAAAATTTCATATCTGATGGATCAGATGGGTAATAATTTCCTCCTTTATTGAGAGGCAGAAATTCACAATCTTGACTAGACACAGAGGAGAATAAGGCATATGGTCCAACTTGCAATCACAACCTCAACAATTCTAATGCATTCTACCATTACCAATCGTCTAGTACTCCATTTTTCAAAGTCTGTAAAGCCATCAAATTACTATTCTATAATACCTGCTACTACTTCAGCTGGTCTCGTGGGCCTCTTGGGAGATTATTAATTGCAATTCAATAGAGCTGTGATGGATTTTTTACCCAGAATTCTTAGGACAAGTCCACTACACCAAATTCTGAAATTGAAATTCAGAAGTAGTCAGTGGCACTCTTTGGTATGAAACTCTAGTTTTAAGTCCCCAACATTTATAACAGGGTAGAAATTTTGTGATTCTGAACACCTGAGATAAATAGATCTCTTTTGTTTTTCATCACATATCCATTTTTTTTCAAGCCATGCCATTTCTGCATCTGTTTGCAATATTTGTTCAAATCCACACGAACATCTGTATGCAATTTTCAGTAATATATCCATAATACCTGCTTATCTCAGCTGCCACCATTGCCATTACTGATGGGGTGGTTGTGGTGGTAGCAGCAATGGTGTACTGGGCCTTATAGGCCTAGGCCCATGTGAGCGCACAGATCAAGTCAGTGGTCTAGTTCAGATGATAGCAGTCCAACCATTGCCATCTTTGTGAGGAAAGCTGGGGTTCACCCAACCTCCCTGTAGGGTAGGTTCTGGACCAATCGTCCGATTGCCCAGGCTCCACCTCCCTAACCCCATACCAAGGCAGTATTAGCCAGCCTTTCAGTGAATAACCACACACATAACAGACTAGGGACTGAAGCAGTTTTATTAAAAAAAACAAAAAAAAAACCCCACTAAAACTAACACATAAGGCTTCAGTCAGGTCACACTTAGACAAGGGAATGTAAGCGGAGGGGGAGAAGGAAAGAAGTTTGAGGTAATTTAGCAGAAATTAAAACATTAGCCCACTATAAATCACACCTCAAAGGCAGCTGGTTGTCCAGGCCCTAAAACATAAAAAAAAACCTTTCTAAAACTGAGCAACTACCCAGCTCGTCAGGGATCTCCCGCTCTACATGAGTATATCCCAGGGAAGATGGCTTGCCCTGGTTGCCCACTCCTTTATCCCTTTTCAGGCCTGTCAGTACCATGACCCACCCTAACCAATCCCAAGCCCCACTCAGGCCTCTGGCTCCCCCTCCCTTTCGGACAGGGCCCCTTCCCACTAGGTTGTTTTTCCCACAGCTGAAACCAGTCAACACCTAATTAGTAATGGCCTTGGGCCAAGCTGATAACTCCCCAGGTGCTGTTTTTGGAGAAGAGTGCTCAGCTAAGCAAACTGTTTTTTCTAAGATGGTCCTTGAGAGCTGATCTTGTGTACTCCCTCCTCCCTCCCTGTTAGGAGGCATGAATGAGACTGCAGCCATCTTGGTTGGTCTTCACACTCTTCCCCGTCCGCTAAGCCATCCTGCCTTTCGCATCTCCCATATGTCAGTGTGAGAACAGCATGCCCAAATTACAGCCCAGGTATGTGCATGGGCCCTAATGTGGATTTAGGGCCCAAAAGCAGGGATTACTGTAAAGCCATATCTAGCAGCTTTCGTCTTCGTCTTCTTCTTCCACTAGAGTAGATACAGGGCCTCCAATCCAGATCTTAAACCTCCCTCTATCTCCCTGGCCTCCATGGTAGCATCTAATTCAAATTTTACTCTTTTACTTTAGAATAAAATTGGGAAAGAGGCAGAGAGAGAGAGAGAGAGACAAACACACACAGAGAGAGGGCTGTACATGTTTTAATTGTACATGTTTTAATCTTGTAAACCGCCTTGAGTCCCAATACTGAGGGAAAAGGTGGGATATAAATAAATATAATACTAATTGGAATAGTAGATATGGCTTTAAAATATTGACTGCTTTGGCCTTTAATGCTTCATGGAGGGGTGCATGGGTGAGAAGGATGGTTCAACACACTACACTATTGGCTGGACCTGTATCATATGAACTAACCTACTAACATCATTATATCAGGAAAGCCCAGCAAGGAAACTGGTCCTGAAAGGTGGTGGATTTCCATTGGTCACTGTGGGAGTCCACCCATACATTTGCAGCAGCCAACCCCAGAATTCAATGCCAGATTCTAGATGTTTCCAAAATTCAGTAATAAAATCATTTCATCAGCTAAAATCAAAGGATCCATGGTTTAGAAAGAAATAATAGAGGTGCAGGGGCAGGTTGCTTTAGACCAGGATCCTTGGCAAATGGCCACTGCTGAGACAAATCTGGTCCCCTGAGGAGAGCTATCTGGACCCCAGTTGCCCCAGAGGTATGAATAAAGTAGTTGCTGTGTGAAAGGGACTTGCTGACAAGCCATTTTTGCATGGAGAGTTTGGCCCATCAACACCCTCACCAATTCCTTCTCAAAATGGACCTCTAACAAAACTAAGTGTTTAAAGTGCCTAAACAGATCTGATGTTCCAAATCATTTTAAATATTATTTTTTAAACAATGTAATATCCTGCCCTTCATTTTACAACAGTAACTTCCTGGGTGGGTAGCTCTATATAATTAAACAACTTGGGATCAGGATACCTGAGAAAGCATCTTCTCCTGTATCAACCTGCCCAGTTACTGAGGTAATCTGAGGGCATGCTCCTGGTGGTTCCACATGGACCTATGGTCTGACTGGAGTCCACCAGGAGAAGAGCCTTCAGTGTGGTGCTCCCCTTCCTATGGAAGTCTCTCCCTTTGGAGGTCAGGCGCCAACCTTGTATTCCCTCAGGTGCCTCCTGAAAATGCTGTTGTTCCAGGAAGCTTTCCCTGAATGACTGGGTATGATTTTATTTGCACTTTGTTTTGTTTAGTAATGTAATTTTAATGCATTTTTGTTCAGTTTTTATTCTGCTTTTATTCTTTGTTCACTATTCACAAATGCGCATCTGCACCAAGGTTCATTTGCCAATGAATGAAATTCTTGTACGGAATATCCAGTTCCATCAATGAGCCAAAGATGGAATGAATGATGCCCAACAATCCACAAAGTACAGATGGAACAGATTTAACAAAATACCTACTTCCTTTAGGTCAGCATCTGAACAGGTTTGTGTGGGAGTAAGCACACAGACAGATGGACAGAGAGGAAGAAAACGATGCCTGCTTGGTTCTGTGACTCCAATGTGTTCTAAATGAAAGGGTGGGGTTTAATTCTATCCAGGTCATGCCTCTCTTGGACATTTGGACATTCTTAACAAAGGTGAGTCCTGCCACTCTTCCTACTATTCCCTTCCATACCAGAAAGCAAGATGCCAGATATTGCCCAGGCAGCCATGCACTATTTAGCTATGCTCTAAAAACTTTACTCCGCCAACGATGATCAATTAAGCGACCGGACGAAGGGACTGTTATTCTTATTGGTGCTAATAAAGGTGAAGGCGCTTGATTATCTGGGGCAAGCACTGTGCAGTCTGTGAGATGCTACGTGGGCCTCGCATTGCTCATTTCCCCCTTACCCCCCACCCCCACCCCAATTTCACAAAGGGATTCCAATTTGCTGGCTCTCACTCAATTTCCTCTTCTCAGCTGACTGTGATATTAACTTTACAGTGAGTGGTTTTCAATACAGAGGGGCAAAGAACTGCTAGGCATGCTCAATCCTTCCCCCTCCATGCTGACTGTCTGGGCTGTACCCCGTAGATCATGATGCTTTTGGTTTCATAGCTTCTGGCTGGGGAAATAGATTCTAGATAATTGACTAATGCTTCCCTTCTTCTGCAAGGGGCCATTAGCTCTGAAGCCCATCTATTTCCTTTATCTTCTTCTCAGAACTTTCCTAACAAGTGGCTGAAAGGGGCATCATTGTTTTATGTCTTGCCTACATGGAAACTGGCAAGTACCCAATCATTTCAAATTTTGGAGGAATGGACTGCATCACTGCAAACCACTGAAAATGCAGAGTTTATAGTGCTGGTCTTAAATAGGGGAGACCTGGGTTCAAATTCCCATTCACCCACAATATGTACTTTATGACCTTTAACCTGTCACTTTCTCCTGCCCTAATCTACCTCATAAGGTTCTTGTGAGGATAAGGGGGAAACAATGAAAAAAGTGTGGGAGGGGAAATGTAATCACTAAATCAGGCCTACCAAAAAGGGGGCGTGGAAGAAAATACATGAGTTGCATGTTGTCCTCCCGAAGTCAGAGATCCTCATCTCTCCTTGGGTGCTTCCAGATGATGTTTTCAATGTGTAATCACCATAAATCCTTCACACAATTTTACAGGGAGTAGAGAGGATATTGTAAGCCAACTGGAATAATCAGAACACGTGTTTTTCTACCACTTCTTCCATCTTTTTTTCTTAGTTAAGAAAGTCTATTGAAGAGGAAAATAGCAGAAAAGCAGCACATCCCTTTCTACACCTATAGCCCTTTTGCAATAGAGGAGAGGTGACTGTGAGTTTTGCCGCTTCCGTAATCGGCAGTGATGGGCACACGTGAGTGAAGTCTCCCCCAATGACAGGTGTGCTGTTGTGGGAGCACATGTGCCCAGTTACAGCGGTTCCACATGTGTATTGGCAGAAGTGGTGGGGCTAGGCTAATGGCTACAGGGCACAGGATTTTTTGTAATGGCTCCTGAGGGATGTCCACCAAAGCAGATACACAGCAACACATGGGGTGGGGGGATAGGAAATCAGTTGAATATGTGCTCCTGCACAGAGATATGTTAGTGGTGTGTGTGTGGAGGGGGTGTTTAAAAACTTGGCAGTGAAACACCTCTGATACCCATGCACACAACCCTCACAGCTGATTGGCTGTTTGTTGATCTGACAATTCATGGCAAATAGCAATGATCTTGCAAAGGGGAGGGCACACCACAAATGTTCCTCGCAATGGAAGTGAAAGAGCCCCCCTCCCTGAAGTGACAAAAGCAGTCAGGGATATTCCGGGAAAACTGAGAGGTGGAGCCAAGATTACCACAGGAGCAGGTGAATGTCAAGTGGCCTGTTAGTGACAACTATGATACAATCCTGGAATCAATGGCTGGTGTAGAACCCTCACAATGTTTTTGCAGGTATGTACATCAAAATGAGTGGTTGAGGCACAGTGTTGCAATGTAGTGTATTGTTTGCTAGGCATTTCTGGTATCAGAGCCATTTCATGTCCAGCACCACAAGCCCAATCCATAAGCCATTTTTAGTGAATTAAAAAGCAAGGGAAAATCAAGCCAGCACGTTTTCTACCCAGGTTGTGAAGCTGAATAGATTGGGTTATAAAACTGACTCGAGTGGTTGGGTTATTCCCTTTGGATCTATTTGTGAAATTGACTAAATTAGGCATAGGACAGTCTCAGGTGAAGCGGATGGGATTTGCCGCCCACTCCCAAACCATGTGTAATGGGAAGTAAGTTTAGCTGCAATCTCCTAGCCTTGTGTTGTAGGCACTATTATCGTCATTTAAAAATAATTTTCACATCTGTGTTATGGTGGAAAACCAAACTAACAAACAGCAAAAATCCAGCTCATGAATTTTCTTTTCAAGTTGTGAAACTAACCAGATTGGGTTGCTTGATTAGATCCAGTTTTGGAATCTCTAGACTAAAGACGGAGCATTCTTCATTGAAAACAATGGGCACCTGTATCAAAATGTCAGAAGGGAGTGACAATGGTGGAGGGTGGGGAAAGGGGAGAGGGAACATCTCTGCCCATTCATCTATGTGTGCCCACACTGTGGATGGAACATAGGAAGATGCACACACCATAAATGTATTTGGCCCCCTGAAGTCTGGCTAGCCATTTGCAGTTCCAATTGTAGCTTACCACAGAAAAGCAATGTTTCTTTAATGCTAGCATCCTTTTATTTCGAGGCACCCCTTGTCTTGAGGATGGATTGTTCCCCATTGTTACCTTATAGCAGCAGGGGACAGAGGCTGCAATTTACAGGAGGAAGGGATTATGGTGTGAGCAAAGGCTGGAGAAAGCTACAAATGCTTATATCTTGCTGGGTTAGGGTTAGGCTATTTCAACTTGCAGTGTGACAACTGTTTGTTTTACTCCTGATGATATTACATCATCTCTTTTTACACAATCATTTGCTTCTGTATCATTTAATTGTTATTTACGAACAGCTTTTCAATATCCAAAACTCTAGTTAATTCACAAACAAAGGTTAAGACCATGAAATACTATATATATAATACTATTACAATACACAAATATAGTAAAACACAACCTAAAACTAATTAAAACTGCCACAGAATAAAACTAAGGTTAAACCAACAGCAGAGGACAATAGCAGTGCAAGGATCTAAAAACATTTAAAAAAGAAAAGAAAAAAGAACACCGTACCTAGTTCCATAGCAAACTAATATAAATACTGATTCTCTCCAGCCATCTCCGGTAATATTTTTATTCCTCCTTAATCACAACTCTAGAGAGGACCTTCTCAGTGGCTACCTTCAGGCTTTAGAACCTCTTGCTAAGGGTGGCCTGGCTAGTCCTCATTCTAATGGCCTTCTGCCAGCAGGCAAATACATTTTATCTAGCAAGGCCTTTGGCCCATAAGCTGAGTTGTAAATATGTAGAAAGTACAGTGTTGTTGTTTTACTGGTTGTTTTTACTGATTTTATTTTAATGTTTAACTCACCTTGTTTTTATGTTTCTTACATTGTCTTTTATTGCTGTTGTATTGCATTGTGTTAGATTTTATTGTACTTACATTGTTGTTAGTTACCTTGAGTACCATTGGGTGAAAGGCAGAAAAGATCCATTTAAACAGATAACAAAACTTGAATCTGTTTGCTGTTGCTGAAGATTAGCAGGACTCCAACAACTGGAGACCTGCTGCTCATCCCTGAAATATAAGACTGTCCTCTGTAAAGTGGGACACATGGTCAGCCCTAAAGCTGTTATATTATGGTTAGTGGAGCTGACTGTATATTTTAAGGTACTGTACTGGATGCAATTAAAAAAAAATGTAACACATGGTTTTGTTTTGTTTTGTTTATTCGTTCAGTCGTTTCCGACTCCTCGTGACTTCATGGACCAGCCCACGCCAGAGCTTTCTGTTGGCTGTCGCCACCCCCAGCTTCCCCAAGGTCAAGTCTGTCACCTCCAGAATATCATCCATCCATCTTGCCCTTGGTCGGCCCCTCTTCCTTTTGCCTTCCACTTTCCCTAGCATCAGCCTCTTCTCCAGGGTATCCTGTCTTCTCATTATGTGGCCAAAGTACTTCAGTTTTGCCTTTAATACCATTCCCTCAAGTGAGCAGTCTGGCTTTATTTCCTGGAGTATGGACTGGTTTGATCTTCTTGCAGTCCAAGGCACTCTCAGAATTTTCCTCCAACACCACAGTTCAAAAGCATCTATCTTCCTTCGCTCAGCTTTCCTTATGGTCCAGCTCTCGCAGCCATAGGTTATTACGGGGAATACCATTGCTTTAACTATGCGGACCTTTGTTGTCAGTGTGGTGTCTCTGCTCTTAACTATTTTATCAAGATCTGTCATTGCTCTCCTCCCAAGAAGTAACCGTCTTCTGATTTCCTGGCTGCAGTCAGCGTCTGCAGTAATCTTTGCGCCCAGAAATACAAAGTCTGTCACTGCCTCCACGTTTTCTCCCTCTATTTGCCAGTTATCAATCAGGCTAGTTGCCATAATCTTGGTTTTTTTGAGGTTTAACTGCAACCCGGCTTTTGCACCTTTTAATTTTCTCTTCACTCTTTGTATCACTGCTTGGTGTGACTCAGGCTCTAAAAAAGGAACAACTTGCTGTAGAAGAATGAACCATTTTATATGTAGCAGCCTGCATGAACTCTTCCTGCAGAGGAAGGTTCAAATCTGTCAGCATTAACTTTAGCTGTGCTTTTCAAATGCAGTGAAAACTGCAGCGGCTAAAAATGGGACAAGGTACTTTTAAAAGCAAAAGACGCATGGCTCTTTCAAAACTAGGATTATGCTGACTGACACCCACTCAAAGGGACCAAAGGGCTGCTGCCCCATTCCCTGATTGTGAATACATTTAGTGAAAATCATATGAACTGTTATTGTTCCATTCTGGCTCCCGCTACTGTGCCTAGCATTTCTGCTCTATCCTCAATGTCCTTCTGCAACAATGCTGTCTCATTTGTCCTGGCAGAAGGACCTAGGCTGCAGGGGGCAGGCGGGCGCGGGAGCATGAGCACCCAGAGGAGATTGATGTGTGGGCCAAGGCTTCAAGCATTTCCATGGAGCATCTCGCTTCCATGTTGCCTGATGCTGCCTGCTTATTCTCCTCCTCCATTTTCAGTTGGAAATTGCTTCTTGAGTGTCTAGAGACAAATACTGGGATATATCCTCAGACCCTCAAGGGTAATAGTGAGTACTACATATTGTCAAACTGGACTGCTTCAATCCATGTATTTCATATCATGGGATTTAAGCCTATTTGGTTTTGTTCCATTAGTAGGGTAGAAAAGAAGTTTCTTCTCCTCTGTTGGTTCATTCAGATCCCACAGAGAGCCATGAAAAAGTCACCCCCTCTGTTTCATGGTTCCGTTGGGAGACAGGACTCTTCTGATTGGAATGAAACCTACGTTTCCTCTATCACCTTAGAGATATTCACTACAGGGGTCCTGTAGTGACTATAAAGAGGAATATTGAAGCCAAAGAAGTTGGAATATCACTTTAAGCTTCTACATGGTGTGACGGCTGGTCAATATTGTGGGAGACAGCAAAACAGATCCAACATGTAAGGCTACTAAATCTTGATCTGTTATGCATCTTTAAAACAGCACACCGTTTTGATGTGAATCTGTCCCTAATTGGAAGGTCAATTACTCTGTCCACTATTTGGAAAAAGGCAGCAGTCTATATTTGTGGATGTGTTTGACTTCTGTTCTGAGTTCTGCATTTCAGCCCTTAATTTTTGCTTAGCCTGTCCTAACCAGCACCAGGGCCCAGATCCCATGGAACAGCAGCAGGAAGAGTTCTTTCTTGCACTAATTTTTCCAGGAAGCTGGGACATCTACTTTTGATGCAAGCTTGAGAAAATACTCATATTAGATTTAGCATTTCCCAAGTCTGTATATTCTGTCTGTAAATCAGAATGCAAATGCGCATTAACTAGAATGTGCATTTGATTTTAAATGGATGTTTTCTACCTTATAAGATGTTTAACAACATTCAACAAGTCATGCATTCCAGATGAAAGAGCATTCTTAACATCATATGCCAATGTGCCATTCAGTTCCGCAAGGAACCATCACATCACTTGGTAATACTTTCCTATTTAAAATTTCCTCTTTAAACCTCTGAGGAAGGAGATTCTACAACTTCTCATTGTAGCTGACTTCATTGCTAAACAGGCTTTCAGACTAGAAATCCCCCCCCCTCGCAATGCTTCCCTTAAATCTTCCTTCCCTCCTCTTCCCCCCACCCATACACACAAAGATAAAACTTATCCATTTCATGATATGCAGTGAGAATGGGAGGAGGGGAGCTCACAGTTGAATTTGAATAGTTGACGCTGGTGATATTGTGATAAATAAAGTCAGATTACTGCTGGGGACTTATGCATGATCAATAATCCATCACTCCTTGCCTAATTAATGCAAATTAAAATTGTTGCTCCCCTGCTTTGCAGTGACATTTTGTTTCACAAACATTCTTCCCCTGAGTGTAAAATTTAGGGAACAGCAACACAGGGAAGGCAGAATTTCATGTGCTGTCACGGAATTCTGGGACTGAGCACTACTGTGTTTTATCAAAGGGCTGGGCAATCATTCTCAAGCCCAAGGGGGACAGGGAGGAAGTGAGGAAGGCGGAGGCCCTCAGAGAGGGGTGGGGAAGGGAGTGAACCATTATGTTTAACCTGTTCTCTCATCAGGTGTGTTTGGGAGAAAAGAAGGTGTGGGATGGTGGGAAAGGGGTTCAGGGATTCATGGGGTTAGAGGAATCACAGGAGGGGGTTGTGGGGAGGATGATCACCTAATCCACTTGCTTTTTCAGATCCCTTGTGGATGTTCATGAAGACTCAACTGTCCCCCCACCCCCACAAGCACTCACAAGGAAAAATCCTGATCAACAACAAAAAAGTAAGTGGAAATTGATCTGAGCCAAAGGAGATGTTCTTTTTTTACAATGCTTTTGGTCTGGATTCCCATTTCAGCCTCCTTTTTGGAGTGTTAATGTTTAGCATTGGTTGATGGTTGATCCTTATTGATTGTGAAGCAACTCATGCCTTAACAATGGCCTCAAACTCCCCATATTCTGAATTATCATAAGAAACTCAAGCGGGGAGCAGAACATTCCCTCAAGAAAAAGGGGGGAAATTACCTTGGAAGGGGATGGGCATGCAGCACTTGCAACATCTATTGTTCTGTGGGAAGAAGTCACTAACTTCAGTCATCCTTAGGCACTCAGCCACCCTTCATTTTCCTATCCTTCTTTTGTTGTGCTTGTTTGCTTCCCTCTTGGTTTTACCTCATTTCGCTTCTGCCCTTTCCTGATTTCTCTGTCTCACACTCAGTGCTGGCTCCAATTTCGGTGGGACTGTAAATCCATTCCAGGTTTCAGTCTGAACTAGCTAAAGCTCTATGGAGGTATCTATGGTTCTGAACCCCAGCTCCAAAATAGGTTCAGCACTTTGGATAGCTCCTTTAGAATTCTGGTTGGTTCTTACCGAAACCTGGAGTTCATTCACAGCCCCACCAGAATCAGAGATACCAGAATCCATTGCATTCTCTCTCTCTCTCTCTCTCTCTCTCTCTCTCTCACACACACACACACACACACACACACACACACACACACAGGCCATTTCTACACCTACCTTTTCCCCCAGGATCATCCCTGGATCGTTCCTGTGCATCCAAATAATACACAGGGGATCCCAGGAGCAGGCAAGGACAATCCCTCCATTTTACTGGGATAACCCTTAGGTGTAGAAAGGGCCATGATCTCTCTTCAACTGCACCTCTGAGTCTGAACACTTCCCCCTAAGGCCTTTCCATGTTCCCTTACTCACTCATGCCTCCTCAATGCTCAATTCCACATCGGTAATAGCATGGCTGACCAACATTGATTTATATTTCATTATTTTTCCTCAGTGATTTATATTTCATTATTTTTCCATATATATATATATATATATATATATATATATATATATATATGCTGGGTTATTACAATTTAATATGGAGGTGAGGGAACCAACCTCGAAGCAACCCCTTTTCACTTATTATTTTTGAAATATCAACACTTTTCAACTAAGCTCCTTCCCTCTATTCATCCACAGCCCCATCCTGACAAAACCGACAACGAAATCTCCAGGAGACATTTCATCTCAATCAATTAGAAATTAAATGCTTTCTAACAACAATGAGAGGAGGCTTTAATTTTAGAGCTAATTAAATATCAACAATTGGAATGTAGCAGCAGACACTTAACCTGAAGTAACCCCACTATTTATAAAAGAAGAGAATGCATCGGCGGTGGATTTGAAGTGAGTTGTAGTCATTTTAATATCAGCTGTCACACTCTAACTGTTCTCCTTTGTTTCGCTGCAGCACAATCATCTTTGTCTGCTTCCTCCAGGACTATTACCTTTGCTGCGTCTGACAGAAGATTAATTAAGTTGGTGTCCCAGCAGAGGATCAGGAGGCCCGCCCACGTCCACAGCTGGTGAACCCAAGTCCGGCTGGAGGTGAGCCCCAATTGCTAGGCCGAACAAAGCAAATAGCTTTCTCCCTACCCCATCTCCTGCCCAAATTCAGGTCCCAAGGATGGTTGCAGAAGAGGAACTAAGCTGGTGATTTGTTAGACGCCATTGGCTTATTAACTGTGAAAGCATATTGCTTGCTTCGGTGCCCGCAGCTGTTGCCGGGTCTCCAGGGCAAGGCCTGTGCATGGTAAAGCAAAGCACCAAATCTTAGAGCTGGATTCTAACTGGCAAAATAGAGAGAGAATACTGCTGAGGTGATTAAGCTTGGCGCATACCTACATATACTAGTTGTAAACTGGTTTAACCATTGGGGGTAACCCAAAAGAATAAAGTTTGGCAAAGGTGCTGACAATTCTCTTAAAGAACCCTAACTCTCTCTCTCTCTCTCTCTCTCTCACTCTCGCTCTCGCTCTCTCTCTCTCGCTCTCTTTCTCTCTCTCACACACACACACTCACAGTCAGAGCTCTGTTCCCAGGGTGCCCTGGAGAGAGAAAATATTAAACCAGTTTAAGCTTGGGATGTAGATATATGCCCCTGGAGTCAAAAATGGTATGGATGCCTGAGCAAAGACCTCGAGGCAGGACTTTAATTTGGTTTAGGGCATTCTCTATGTTTTTCTCTTTGAAGGATGGTTTAGATCAGGGGTGGGAGCTCTTTTCAAGCACAAAGGCCAGATTCCATTTCAAAGAAGGTCTTGGGGGACTGTGCATTACAGGAGTGAGTGGGACAAAAAGCAAAGTGGGTGGGGGTGAAAAATCAACACACAGCCCAATTTGATGGTTACCTAGAAAGAAGCATGTGTACTCACAATTAACTTACCAATGCCCAGTTGCTTTGTGTTATCAGTGTGGTGTAGTAGCTAAGGTGTTGGACTGGGAGTCAGGAGATTCAGGTTCTAGTCCCCACTCAGCCATGGAAACCCACTGGGTGACTTTGGGCCAGTCACAGACTCTCAACCTAAGCTACCTCACAGGGTTGTTGTTGTGAGGATAACATGGAGAGGAAGAGGAAGATTATGTACACCGCCTTGGGTTGTTTGGAGGGAAAAAGGCGGAATATAAATGTAATAAATAAATATATAAAATTATCATCAACAGTGCTTCATGAATTGTAACTTTTCTGTGCCTTTAAACCTGACTCTAGTTGTCAAAGTCTATACTTTTTGCAACCACCTCTACAACCATGGGTACAACTGCCATCTTAGTCTAACACTTCATGCATCTGATGGAGTGGACTCTAGTTCATGGAAACTTATGCCACAATAAATCTGCTGTTCTTTAATGTGTCACAAGATTCTTTCAGTGCCATCCTATGCATGTCTGTTCAGTAATAAGTCCCATAGAGTTCAATGGGGCTTTCTCCTGGGGATGTAGGTATAGGATTGCAGCCTTTGTTGTTCAGCAGTAGAAAGTTTGGCTTGCCCTTCATACTCTAGTGAAGAGCTGCCTGCAACTCTGAAGCTCTCTGTCTGACTCCACAGGCACAAATTGTCTCTTAAAAGGCATCATTGCAGTTATTTTTGGCCCACTGTGAAGTACAGCCTCAATTTTCACGGCTACCTGAGCTTTTGAACAACAGTAGTACATCTTACATTTGTACTACTACTACCTTACGAAAAAGACCACAGCAAGCAAACCTGCACTGCTGCTGGAGTGAGACTGCAATCCGGATGAGAGATGCTACAAAGAAGAGAGGTATTTCATGAAAGCCTTAATAGCACATAGAGAGGGAACCCAACCGGCATGTCCATTGGCAAAGAGCTGGATCAATGTTAGACGATAAAACTTTCCCCAGGTAGTAGAACAGCCTGGTTGTTTCCCTAGTGCTTCTCTCTCTGAGGCAAAAATCCCTTACTGGGGCTTTGTCTTCCAGCGTCTTTGCAAGTTTGATGATCAACACAATGCACACATTCCCCCCTGCTTGTTTCGGCTGGTTCCTTCCCATATGTTTCATTTATACTGCCAGCAGAAGGCACTGCTTTATTGTACAATTTTGATATATTACAGCATTTGGTTTATTTATATATAAAATTGCAGATTCCCACTTAAAAATAGCGGGAGAGTCATTGGAAGTCAACAACATCATGAAAAGGATCCGCAAACTTCCATGAGTGACCAATCATGAGCGTGCAATAAATCGCTCATGTAGAGAAGCTCTAGGAGTGATCTAATCCCAACCCTGCCACAAAAGAGTTCTGTCTGATCGTGACAGACATAGGGTGGCCACTCAAAAAGGAGGACAAAAGTGCACAGTGATTTGCATAACGTTTTCACATTCTAATTTATATGTATAGATGCAAATTTAGTATTATACATTAAGCATTTAAATAAGTATTATAAATTAAATAGAAATGCAGTAGTGTGGAAGAGTGTGACCAGGTGCCCTGCCAGTTCAGCCTGCCGTCCAGGTGTGTTGGTGGGCAGCTGTTCTTGTGGTTCATTATCTTTAAGCAGGAATAGGTCAGGACAGCCCTTCAAATAGAAGATTGACCTCTGTAAAAGAGGACACCTGGCCAACCTAGCACAGATATCTTTTTTTGCTGTAACAGCTTTACTCCTCCACACACTCAAGTAAGTAAGCTCTTCTTGCCTCCCCTCCATCTTCCAGCCAGGTTCTCATATCTTCTGCTTGTGGAATAACTACTTCTTTCCTATTTCTTTTTCTGGCTGAACCACTTCCTAGGAATCAGTTAGGTTCCACTTTGAGCAGAGCAGGAAATTCACCATTGTTGGCATGGTTTGCTGAGAAGTACTGTAATATAACAATCACAGCATTGGGAAAATATTTGTTCATTACCTGTATCTTGCATCACTGATACCATTTTTTTATTTATTTATGGAAGTTTAGAGAAGGAGAGAGCTTTTGGGACCTCAACAGAAGAATTTGCTATTGGGTTTAGGCTTAGCTTTTCTTAGGAACAAATGTTGGTTGCTTCATTGGGATTTCTTGGAGGAAAACCATTGATTGGGTGTGTTGCATGGCTATCCAGGTCATTTGCAGTTGAGTTGGTCATCATTTCTAAAGAATTGCAAGCTAGGTGGCCAAAGTTTGGACCAGAAGAGTTCACTGTGAAGGTCATTATCAACACCCTTAAAATAAGGAGCTACACACCTTACCTGCTGCATCTTCAGTAGTCTTAGTTAATTATATTATACGAAAAGCAGAAAGAATGAACGGAGAGCCTATAGCTCAGTGCTGGAGCATATGCTTGCATGCAGAAGGTCCCAAGTTCAGTCCCTGGCATCTCCAGTCAAAAGGAATAAATTAGCAGTATTTTGTGTGCATTTTTTAAAAAGCCCTCTCTCTGCCTAAGCTCCACTGCCAATCAGTGCAGACCAGCTTTCCTCAATTCAGCACTCACCAATGTTTGCACTACAACCCCCATCATCCATGTCTATTGTAGCTGATGGGACTTGTTGTCCAAAACGTCTGAAGGGCACCAGGTTGAGGAAGGTTGGTGTAGACCACAGTTGACTAGGTAGGCAAATATGTTAAAGAGCATAGCAACTTTGTGTGTGATCCACTTGTGAACTAAAAGGAGCAACACACTGGTTAGGAGCTGTATTTCATTTATTTTGAGCAGGAAACACCAAGCCTATATTGCACTAAGTACTGAGGATCTCATCTTTTTGGGCCACGGATTTGAGCAGCCGGTGCAGGACTGAATTGTGATTTCTTTCTCCTCCTCTATTCATTGTGGTTTATTTCTGTCCTTTCTGCTTTTCATCTAATCTACTTAACCAACTCAGTTGAACAAAACATGCAGGCGGGATGATTTTCTCGGCATCAGGTTCACTCTATATCGCTAATAGCATAGTTGCTCCTGTGTTTAATAAAAGCGGCTGACAGGAAAATTCAGGCTAACGGAATTATTTCCTTATTAAAGTGATAGGTTGATTTCTCCCCAATATTTATTCATGCTGCCAGGCTTGTCTGCAGCAGCAGTTCTTATTATTTCCATTGTGCATGTAATTAGGTGGCAAACTGGCTCTGTCCAAATAGCATTTGGTGGCTGCCATGCCATGTGCGTGCAGCCGCCATTGAGGGCTGGCCCTGCAGGCTACAAAAGCAAACAGAATAAGAGCACTTGCATCTGGTGACTCACTGGATCAGGCACTTCCTCCATACGAGATGGAAACAGCTTCTCAGGGCACATCCAGAGGGCTGCCTCCCTTCATTTCATTTCTACATGGCCCAATAGATGAAGCTCTCTGGGCAGTTCACAAACATCAAAACTATAATTACAGCATAAAATATAGTATGAAAGCTTAAAACCATAATATAAAACCAAAAGATTCTTGTTCATATGGACTGCTAAGGGATCCACATAGGGAAAGCATCTCTGATTCCTAAAACTAGAGCACCAATGCTTTAGTGGCAATATTAATGGTGGTGCACAGTGCGTGTCTTTTTTTGCGGGGGCAGGGGAACACTGTGCATATTATCTGGGTGACAGGAACTTTAATGTACTCAAATAGGATGTGCTCCGCTTCTAATCAGACCGGCGAATTAGAAGCGGAGCGGGGTGCTTCGCCTCCCCTTAAGGCAGAGGTGAAGAGGATTGGGGGGCCAGCAGAGCGTGGCGAAGAGGATCGAGGTGAAGGCGGATCCTTCGCCTCGATCCGGAGCTCCGCCAGAAAGGTAAGTGGGGTTTACCGGGCCCTGCCGCTGTCGCTCATGCTGCGACAGCGGCAGGGCCCGGTAACCCCCCCTCCCTAACCTGCCTCCGTCCATGGTCCGTTGGCTTCTTTAATTGAGCCCGCAGTTCAACCAGGAAGTCTAGGCCACACTTGCTGCCCAGACTTCCTGGCTGAACTGCGGGCTCAATTGAAGAAGCTGACGGACCGTGGATGGAGGCAGGTAAGGCCCCCTCCCCCTTGGTCCCTTACCGGGCTCTGCCGCCTTAGCCGCATGGGCGGCGACAGCGGCAGGGCCCAGTAACCCCCCCACCCTCCTCTCCCGGCCTTACCTGGCGCCACTCCCCTCCACTGCGGAGCTCCAATACGGAGCCAGAGCTCCACAGCGAAGAGGAGCGGAGTATGGGCGGAGCGGCGCAGAGCGGAGCAGGCCGATCCGAAATTTTAGGATCGGCCCGCGGGGCGGAGCGGGGGGTCTGTGCACACCCCTAATATATATATATATATATATATATATATATATATATATATATATGAAATTGGCTCAGAATATTCATTAGTGTGACAAGGATTTGGGGGATTCCATTTTGTTTGACATTTTCTTTCTTTATTTATTTATTCATATCCTGTCTTTTATCCTCTTGCAAAGTGGCTTACATGGTCCTCTTCCTCTCCATCTTATCCTCACACCAACCCTGTGAGGTAGGTTAGTCTGAGAGTCAGTGAATGGTCCATAGACATCCAGTGAGCTTCATGGCCAAGTGGTGACTTGAACCTGGATCTCCCAAGTCTCAGTCCAACACTCTAACCCAGTGGTTCCCAAAGTGGGCAGTACTGCCCCCTTGGGGGCGGTGGGATTGCATAGGGGGGTGTTAAGAGGCAAGGTGGCAGCAGGGGGCGCTAAGAGGCAAGGGGGCAGCAGGGGGGCGCTCGAGGTGGTCTTTTCTGTACCAGGAGTTTTGGTTACAGAAGGAAATTTCTGATCATTATCCTGCACTATGGAGAGTGGCTCAGAAGCTCCTGGTTGCATTTCCAACATCATATTTGGTGGAATGTGGTTTTAATGTGGTCTGCCTACTTCTCTCCAAGCAAAGAAATCGACTCCGGATTACCAAACATGGTGATTTAAGACTCATGTTAAGTGACTTTAAACCAGACATTGGGAAACTGGTATCACTTCATCAGGCCCATCCATCACATTAAGAATTTACAGAATAGTGAGGTACTCTACCCTAGTTACTAAATGTGATACCTAATATTCTTGCTAAATGACTATCAGACTTTGAAAAGATGATATCACTGGATCATGTTCATCAATTATGTTAATTGAATAAACTAAAAAATGTAATTGGATTTTGAATAAATATTCAGTTAATTGTTACTGTTTTGTATTTTATTGTTATTATCTTCCTTAGTGGGTCGTTGAATACCACTATTCTGAATAATGATTTGTATAGTGTAGGGTAGGGTTTGTGGAACCAAGGGGGTGGTTACTTGAAAAAGTTTGGGAACCACTGCTCTAATCACTACACTGGCTTTTGAATGTTAAAGCTATCTTGCCAAAGAGGCAGGAATTAGCGATGTTGTGGAGCACCTGATTGCATGCAAAAGGTGCCAGGTTCAGTCCCTGGCATCTCCAAAAAGAGCTGGGAAAGTCTGCTGTCTGAAATCCTGGAGAGCCTCCACCAGTTAGTATAAACCAGGGGGCTACACTTTAGTTTTGCAAAATCTACTTTGGTTTTTAGAAACAATAAAGAAACATGTGACACCTCAAAGAGTAACAAATGCATTATACCATGAGTTTTCATGGACTGAGTCCACTTTATAAGATGCATGAAATTTTATCCTCAATTGTCAGATATATGCACATGGGACTGGATCCAACATTGGTAGTTTGCCAGCAGGCTACCAAGGCAGAATGGGACTTCTGCACCCTCTCCTTCTCCCCACCCTCCAGCTCCTCTACATGCCCTCCAGATTTCCTCCAGACAGTGCACAGGGAGTGACTGCAGGGAAGAGCAAAGGATGTAAAAGTCCTCTTTCACAAGCAGTTTCCTTTCACTGGTGAAACAAAGATGCCAGATCCAAGCCTTTCTGTGGGGGAGGTGGGGTGGTGGCGGTGGATTGTAAACAGTGATATCAAACTAAAATGAAAATCTGAAAGTATAATTAACAATGGTCTTTTAAAAAGCAATTGTTAGGTGATATATACATGGTTGGGGGACAAATGGTTAAACAGTGACATCAGAGCAAATTGACATGCAGGAATACAGACAGCAATAATTTCCTTATCAACACTGGCCATTCACAAAAGAGTTGCTGGGTGATAGAATAGACATCCCTGCATTAGTGAGCTGTTAATGACCGCCTTAAGATTTCTCCAGCCTCCAGTGCCTCTGCTTCTGAGAGTGCTGTTTTTCTGCTGCTAGTAGCAGTGAAGAAACAATCATTGCACTAGTGATCACTTAGGGCTGGGAGAGGCAGAAGTTGCTCCCAACCTGCACTGGAGGAGAAATAGTCTATAAGGAAAAAGTTCTGCAGACCTCCTTGCTATAAATCAGGAAAGAATAGAGTCTCTAGGGTGATCATATGAAAAGGAGGACAGAGCTCCTGTATCTTTAACAGTTGTATTGAAAAGGAAATTTCAGCAGGTGTCATTTGTATGCATCCAGCACCTGGTGATATTCCTTCTTCATCACAATTGTTAAAGCTGCAGGAGCCCTGTCCTCCTTTTCATATGGTCACCCTAACTCTTCTCTTGCCTGATGTATAGCAGATATAAGAGGGCAGGGCTCCTGCAGCTTTAACTGCCCTTCTCTGGTCTAGCAACAGTCCAGAGATAGCATTCCATTTTTATTATAGTCATGTATGTTCAACTACTTTGCTGAAATAATTGTTTTTGTAAAGGACATGTTGTGTGTGTGTGGGTTTTTTTTTTATAGAAATCATAAAGCATGTTGAAAAAAACACTACACTTCGGTTGACTTACCAACTGAGCCATAACACTGCTACTGAAAGATGTCTTGTTACTCAAGGATAGAGCACTCCAATTAAAGGAGGCAATGGAATTCTGTGGCAGTTTCATCAATCCCTTTTATCACATGCGCCAGTGTCAGCATGAGACCATGGCAGCATAGTACATGCCAGTTCATATTAGCATCACCCCTTTGGTGGCTGCTATAAAGCAAGAAGCAAAAAGCACATTACAGCACCTGGGCATGTCGCCAAAAAGTTCAGTAATCGAAATGTAGCTTAGGGTGGTGAAGTCAGTGGCCACGTCACTGTACTGTTATTTACGGCAGTTGTTCATGTCTTAGAATGGCCACAAACATTAGCTGTTGGCTGACATGCCACACTTTTAAGTTCAATTCAATATAAGATGGGTGAGTGCAAGTTGTCCTTGGGTGTTTGTGTGTATCGGTCAATCACCCATGGTGGGTTTTCTTCGGCACTTAATCATAGCCAAATACCAAGGCCTCCTGACCTTTACTGCCTCCTGACAACAGGTCAGCGAGACTGACTGGAGGAAGACGTCTGAGGGGGAAATTGGCAGGGAGAAGAGAAAAGGTTAATTTTATCCTGTCATTTCTTACCTGGGGTGTTTAATGAGCTCTTCGCATTGGAAAGAAGCTAACATTTTAATGGCCTTTCTTTCTTCCTCACCCACATTGGCTCTGTCCACCAAATGTTCACTGCATGAGGCAAAAAACAAAAAATTGTCAAAAGGGGAGCGGGAAATTCCAGTTTGGAAGAGTTATTTTATCTGCAGTGGAAAAGAAAACCCCTCCAGCAGTAAGGATTTTATGGACAAATGAAATCAACTCATTCATTTGCTCAGGAAGAGGAAAGCATCATGGGAGTAAGGTCTGTCAAGCAAATAGCATCCCCTTTTAGAGCCAGGCCTGTTCCTCTGGTATGCTTTAAGTAGAACTGAGCCAGTCCCTTGTATACAAGAAAAGTCTGGGAAGACCTTTCTCAAAATCCTATGAATCTTCAATCATCCTCTAGGAACTATTCATACTTCTTTATTTACATATGTAGCCATATTCATAGAAAACTTATGACTATTTTTCCCAATAGTGTTCCTCATGCAGCATGTGCCAATGATGTCCACACTCTAAGGTCTAATCTACACTAAGCAGGATATTGCACTGTGAAAGTGGTATATAAAGGCCGGAGCCACACTACTGCTTTATAGTGGTATCAAGGTGCGCTGACAACTGTTGGGGCCCATTGACACACACCATGCACTGCTTTCATACTGTTTTCATAGTGCAATATCCTGCTTGGTGTATATTAGGCCTTTGTGTACTTGCAGGGCTGCTAATATGTTTGTAAGATTTGGAATGGGCAAAATAGCATTTCTTGTATCTTAAAGTTGGATCATCCCAGACTTGGAGAAAAAAGTTTGTGTAAGAATTCATTTTTGTGCCCATTTCTCTTAATAACTATTATTTTGTACACAAGTTTGCCCAATACATAGGATTTTTTTCAAGCATTTTTCTTCTAATCCAATGCATCTTTGTGGACAATTTTCCCTAGTATATATATATATATATATATATATATATATATATATATTTGTATGCATTTTTTTTATTGGAGAACTCCATTGCAAAATTCAGGTATTTTCAAAGGATAGTTGAATTTCAGTTCAGAAGTGTGAAATTAGTTAAATTCAAATTAAATTGTGAACTAAACAAATTTCTCCCCCATCCCTCATAGAGATCCTCTCAAAGGTTAGGTAATGTATGGTTTCCTGAAATAGGTTGGAATTTCATGTTTGCTAGAATATTTACATATACGTAAAATCTATACATCAGTTCATTTGTGCGCCATGACCATTTATGTGCCCAAATGTCAGTGTTTCAGATTATATTGAATGGGTCTGGCCTGTATCAATGAACTCCAGTACAGACTGTATAAACAATTATGTACCAACGCTTTCAGGACAGGAGAGTGCCTCAAATTTGTACAGTGCACATAGGAAAAGAAAGAAACAGTGTTCAATGTTTTGAAACGCCTTCCTTGTCCAAGAGTGGCTTGAACACCCACCCACACCCAGCATATCCATGCACACACAAATATAAACACACTCTTCAGTTTAGTGCTAAATCCAACATTATGCAAGTGGATGTCCACTCATGCAACAGGACTTTCCTCTCTTTCCCCCTGCAGCCCCCCATGTGCCCCCCAATCTACTCTAAAGGGTCTCCCAACCGTCTGGAAAAGATTTAGATCACATCCATGGGATGGGGATGGAGGGGAAGGAGAAATGCAATTTGTCAGCTGAATCTGTTCTGCTTGCAGAAGGAAACCATTTGACATGACCCATACACTCTGCATGCATCACAAAGTTTTTTGCATCACAATTTGCTCCAACATAGCTGCTTGCTTTGAGGAAGCCTGTGGCCATTTTGTAGAGCTTGGAACTGAAGAAAGTGAAACACTGGTCTTCGCTCCCTGTCCCTTCTTCTTTTTAAATTCTAAACAGATGCTGGCCACATTGACACTGAATATCTATTACCGACAATAAATTGGATCTCCCTCCTTCCTTCCCAGAGTTTGAAGAGGAGAATGCTGGGACCAAAGAGGCCAAGATCTCACCACTGTCCTCCTTGGCTGGGTAGAGAATGGGCTGAGACAGGAATAATTCATGATAGACAACTATCAGGAAAAGAGCCATGGTGCAGGTGGTATTGATTGGTCATAGAAATGGCATTGTTTGATCATAGAGAGCAGGATTAGCCCAACGTGAATGCATCACTATCCTAAAACTGCTTACATACATATAGGTAACCATATGCTTGACTTTTTGTACAAGCTGAAAACTTTATTTAGACTATGTAGCTGCCCAGATAGAGCTGCCATTTGATTGAATGAGTAGAGAAATCCCATGAAGGTACTAGTCCAGAAATCTCATGGAAGTACTAATTAAGAGTTGTACCCACACAAACCTAGCAACCCCACATGCTCCTGAGGCACTCCTTTGGAGGACTGCCACACTTAAACCAGCCAACAGAGTCGGCAGGGATTAAGGGCATTTCTACACCTGCCTTTCCCCCCGCGATCTAAGTATTTTCCTGGGATAATACTTAGATGTAGAAAGGGCCTAAGAGACCATTTACTCCAAATCAAAGGCAGGTCCATTCAGCACCACAACATAACAGTCACTACCCATGATCAACCTGCCAAAATCAAGGCCACCATCTAGCTTGAACACAGAACAAATGTGGTACTAGAGTTGTTCGAAGGGCAGCAGCTGAGATGATTTGAGAAAGCAAGCCAAACCACTTGCTACAAGATAATCCAAAACGCACCCCCCCCCCAAAAAAAAGAGGTGGGGAAAGGGCACTAAGCAATCAGATCTGAATGAAAACTTGTCTCCAATCTCAAATTTGGTTTTGACTCAGACCCTGAGCATGAACAAAACTTACTCACTGAAACATCCTGAGGAAAGGTTAGAGGACACAATTCCACAACAACCAGCAATGTGTCTCTAGCTGTGCCCATGTTACAGAGGATTGCCCAGCAATCACTGGAGTTATATTGCACACAATATCATTTTTGAAGGGTTGTTCAAAACTTTCCTTTAGGGCTGGCTGTGCAGTGGTCTGATTATGCAGAGTTTCCAATCCTAGCATTTGCTTGCATGGCACATAAACTGGTTTCATTCTGTAGCATTTAGGCACGCTGCTTTGTTTTTGTAGGGTTGGGGCTGTGCTCTTCTTCAATGGCATTCTCCCCTGTTGCTCCAAGTTGGCTCTGCAGGGTCAGTTGGAGAGGCATCAGCGATTTCAAAGAATGAGCTGCTCTCTCTCTCTCCATTCTTCCATCAGGAATTGCAAACAACCATGTAGATTTCACAACAAAATGGTGTTATTTCATCTGAGTTTGGTTCACTGAGGAAACAAACAATTTTCAAAAGAAGCTGCAAACAAAAATCCTTGCGCACAAGGATCCTCCCCAAGAGATGGACTGCCTGGCTTCATTACGCAGCGGATGCAAATTCAGTTAGTGGTGAATATAGCTGGGAATGAGCTGCAAGCAGTTCCCTGGTGTTGTCATTTCTTTTTCTATCACACAACAGGAGCCTCCATTTCTGCAATTTGGCAAAACTGTCAAAACAATTTGATTCGGGAGCTCTGACGATCAACACTTCCCTGTAGTCCAGAGCGTGCTTGCTCTGCGTGTGCCCATTGTGACTCCCTCCATCTTTAAATCTACAGCAATTATATAGCAAAAGAATCGGGCAAGGGTGGGGGAGAAAAAGAAAGAAACCTCACAGGGCACAGGCGCAGGGACAAGCCAATGTGCACATGTCATTGTTTTGCTCCTACTTCCCCCAGTGGGGAAAGTTAAGAATGTAAGAACATAAGAAGAAACCTGCTGAATGAGATCAAAGGCCTGTCTAGTCCAGGACTCTTTTTGCACAGTGGCCAACCAGGTGCAACTGGGAAGCTTGTAACAGGGAAATGAATGCAAGAGCACCATCCCACTTGGGTTCCCCAGCAACTGGCATACAGAAGCACAATGCCTCTGATACTGGAGGTAATATATAGCCATCCTTTCTAGTAGTCTTTGATAGCCTTCTCTTCCATGAATTTGCCTAAGCCCCTTCTAAAGCCATCCAAGTTGTTGGCTACCACCACAACTTGTGAAAGTGAATTCCGTAATTCAACTGATTATGGGGAATAATTTTGCAGAGATGGCAGGACTTATGGAATCTTTGTGAAAACCTGTTTCACTTACACACTGAGGGCGATTGGAATAAGGCCAGGGACCAGTAGTGAAACAGGCAACGCTATCCTGAAGGAAGATTATGGGCACTTCCAAGCAAAGCTTTTACCATATTTTACAGGGGGTCCAGATGACATTGTCTTCAATGCATAACTAGTGATGCCACTGAATTACATAATTAGTCAGCTTGTTGGTTGAAACTCTTCCACTTATAATGCTCACCAGCCTGGATCAATGTATTATGAATTTGCTATTAAGCTTGGAATTAACTGTCAGCTTTGGAGCATAAGCAGATTCCCCACCCCACTCCAAAATTCTTCTATACCACCTTAACCCCCCCAAACCTTACTTGAACCAGTCTCCTTAGCTGCTTCCCTAATTGTTGTCACAGCTCTGGCTCTGTGAGGAGGACTGTACAGGGTTTATCTTCAAACTGGCTGTCTGGGGCTCAGCAGGCCACACAAAGAGTGGCTGGGGGCCACATGTGACTGGTGAATTGCAGTTTGCTCATGTGTACTTTATGGTCTTGGGGCAAACCCATATTACAGGTATTCATAGCAATTCAAAGTATATTATGCAAAGGGAAAATGAAAAGTTGCCCTCAGAAATGTGTTCAGCGCCACTGCAGTAGAAATGTTTGTTTCTGTGTGACTATCACAGACACCTACTGGATAATACGTGCCCTGGGGCAGTTTTGGAACTGGGTTTTGTTATGTTTTTGTTTTTAAAATTATTTTTCAGATTGTGAAGGGATGGCTGTTCATCCACATGAATTCTCATATCACCTTAGTGCAGCATCCCTTAGGAGAGAAATTGATTAGATCAGGAGCAGCCTGTGATCTAGTCAATTTCACTCCTCCATTGAGGAATGGGACTAGTGTGGGACTGGAGGGGGGGTGGAAACTGCTGCAACTTGGTATAAGGAAAAGAGAGCAAACAAGGTTTTCCGTTCCACAGCAATATTTCCTTCCTCTTTCCTTTCATTTGTACATTTATCAAATTGATAGAATCATAGAATCATAGAATAACAGAGTTGGAAGGGGCCTACAAGGCCATCGATTCCAACCCCCTGCTAAATGTAGGAATCCACCCTAAAGCATCCCTGACAGATGCTTGTCCAGCTGCCTCTTGAATGACTCTAGTGTGGGAGAGCCCACAACCTCCCTAGATAACTGTCATACTGCTCTAACAGTCAGGAAGTTTTTCCTGATGTCCAGCTGGAATCTGGCTTCCTTTAACTTGAGCCCGTTATTCCGTGTCCTGCACTCTGGAAGGATCAAGAAGAGATCCTGGCCCTCCTCTGTGTGACACCCTTTTAAGTATTTGAAGAGTGCTATCATGTCTCCCCTCAATCTTCTCTTCTCCAGGCTAAACATGCCCAGTTCTTTCAGTCTCTCTTCATAGGGCTTTGTTTCCAGACCCCTGATCATCCTGGTTGCCCTCCTCTGAACACGCTCCAGCTTTTCTGCGTCCTTCTTGAATTGTGTAGCCCAGAATTGTATGCAATGCTCTAGATGAGGCCTAACCAGGGCCGAATAGAGAGGAACCAGTACCTCGTGTGATTTGGAAGCTATACTTCTATTAATGCAGCCCAAAATAGCATTTGCCTTTCTTGTAGCCATATCACACTGTTGGCTCATATTCAGCTTGTGATCTACAACAATTCCAAGATCCTTCTCGTTTGTAGTATTGCTGAGCCAAGTGTCCCTCATCTTGTAACTGTGCATTTGGTTTCTATTTCCTAAATGTAGAACTTGGCATTTATCCCTATTAAATTTCATTCTGTTGTTTTCAGCTCAGCACTCCAGCCTATCAAGATCACTTTGAAGTTTGTTTCTGTCTTCCAGGGTATTAGCTATCCCACCCAATTTTGTGTCATCTGCAAATTTGATCAGCGTTCCCTGCACCTCCTCGTCCAAATCATTAATAAAAATTACTGATGATTCATCAGGACTAGTACCATGATAGGATTGAGGGGAAGTCGCCTAGTTGCTGCAGGCAAATAGTTGTTTTTTGTCTTTATAAGACCATAAGAAAAACATTGCTGGATAAGACCAAGGTCCATCTTGTCTCACACTCTGTCTTTAGTAGTAGCCATCCAGATACTTCTGTGAATGTATGCAACAGCCCTCCCTCCCTGTCCTCAGAATTGAGCATTTTAGAGGTATCCTGCCATGTAACATGGAGGTTCCATCCAGTTATACAAGACAGCTTTAGCCATACCATCATGACATATATACTATACATTGATGGGCATCATCATCATCATCATCATCATCATCATCATCATAATTGTTGTTGTTTATCACCTTTCTACTAAGAATATCAGATAACACAAAATAAACGGCACCAAGTGGGAACCTGAAATACTTTATGCTCTTCCCTCCCCAAATGCTCAAGTAAATAAAACTGTTTAAACTTGTTGCCAGAGGGGGAAAAGGCATGGCAGCGAACATTATTATATGTGTGTCTTGCTGTTCTTCCAAACAGCTCACATCGACTTACATAGCAGTTTCCCCTCCAGGCAGCTCTTTCCTTGATAGTTGAAGGGAGCTGGAAGAAGGGTGAGGCTTTCTTCTGGTTGTGTAGGCTATCAGGACTGTGAGGATGGTGAAATTACAACCATGCTTACATCTTGCACCAGGGTCTGGGTACCTAATAGGATTAGGTCCAGGGTCATCTTCCTTCTGGTCATAAGAAGAGACCTGCTGGTTCAGACCAATCTAATTCATCATCCTGCTTCCCACATTGGCTGATCAAATGCTTCTGGGAAATTCATGATGAAGACAAGAGCGACTGGTATTGAAGAGGGCTGTAGAGCTGTGCAGAAATGGCCTCTCAAAATTCTCCACTCTATTTGTGGGCAGCGAATCTGTGAGGACAATTCCACTGGGTTTTTTTTCCAGAGAGAGGAGAAATTCTCAACAGTTTCTCTCAAGTAGAGCTCACCATTGGCAAGGGTTGTGGAACAGCTCCTTCCTTTTTTCCATAAGAGTTTTTTGGGTTGCCACTCCAAGTGGGAGCAGCGTCAACTGTATTGACAGGCCAGCCCCAATTTTGTATCTGCCACAATGCAGGTGTGTGGGGGGGGGAGTGTTGTGCCTAGCTCTGCTTGTGCCCAAATCTGTCCTCCAATTTACTGAAAGTTTTCTTCCTCTATGTAAAAGGCTTCCACTGTTCTGCCTCATTCTTAGGATTATTTATTTATTTATTTATTTATTTATTTATTGCATTTTTATACCGCCCAATAGCCAAAGCTCTCTGGGCAGTTCACAAAAATTAAAACCATAATAAAACAATTTATGTTTTATGATTTATTTGGGAGATTTTTTTAAAGCTTATCTAATCACTGCAAAGCAGCCAAGGGTGATGTGTGTGTGTGTGTGTGTGTGTGTGTGTGTGTGTGTATGTGTATGTGTATGTGTGTGTTTTCTTTCTATTGCACATCCCTCCCTTGCTCTGCCACCTCCCAGGCTGCCTGCACTTTCTGATCTGAAAAAGCCCAAAGGAAGAAATTGTTTCCCTCCCTTGCTCTGCCACCTCTCAGGCTGTCTGCACTTTCTGAACTGAAAAAGCCCAAAGGAAGAAATTGTTTCCCTCCCTTGCTCTGCCACCTCCCAGGCTGCCTGCACTTCCTGATCTGAAAAAGCCCAATGGAAGAAATTGTTTCAGAATATCTTCCCCTGGGCTTTAATTGAAGTGTGGGAAGCTGAAGAGGCTACCGGCTGCCGGAGAGATGATTGTGCAATGAAAAACAGGACACTTGTGTATACTTCACCTCCTAAGAAAGGTAAGCACAAGAACCCTGAAAACAACCCATGAGAATTTCTCTGATTCTTTTTTCACCATTGAATTTCTTTTCAAAGCGATTTCTTTTCTACCAAATTGAATGGTAAAAAAAAAAAAAGGAGAAATTTTCAGCACAGCACTAAATAGAACAATTAATACGCATGCAGAAGGTGTCAGGTCCAGTCCTTGGCTTCTTTGGGTAGGATGGGAAATTTCTACCTGGAACACTGGTAGAAATTTCTAATACTGACTCAGTATTAGACAGCTTTGTACATTCTTAAGAGAAGCTGCCTCTGATGCTGGCAGTAGAATATAGCCTTTTCCTCCATGAATGTGTCTAATCCCCAATTAATTCCATCCAAGCTGGTGACCGTAAACACATCTTAAGAACATAAGAAGAGCCCTGCTGGACCAGACCAAGGGTCCATCTGGTGCAGCACTCTGTTCACACAGTGGCCAACCAGCTGTCAACCAGGAACCCACAAGCAGGACACAGTGCAACAGCACCCTCCTACCCATATTTCCCTGCAACTGGTGCACACAGGCTTACTGCCTCAAATAATAATCAGGGCTAGTAGCCATTGATAGCCTTCTCCTCCAGGAATTTATCCAACCCCTTTTTAAAGTCATCCAAATTGGTGGCCCTCACTACATCTTGTGGTAGGAAGTTCCATAATTTAACTATGCACTGTGTGAAGAAGTACTTCCTTTTATTTGTCCTGAATTTCCCAACAGTCAGTTTCATGGGATGACCCTGGGTTCTAGTATTTTGAGAGAGGGAGAAAAATGCCTCCCTAATTATATTCTCTACACCATGCATAATTTTGTAGACCTCTATCATATCTCCCTTTACTCCTTTTTCCCCCAAGCTAAACAATCCTATCTTGTAGTTGCAAGTTCTGTGGTTTAACTTACAAAGCTTGTGAAGTGTTTTGTTCACCATATATATATATATATATATATATATATATATATATATATATATCACAGCTGAATACTGTTGATGAAGTATGGTTAAGAATTATTTTTAATAAATTAATAAGATATGATAAAATAAGATATACTTCCTTTTCTGCATCCTGAACCATGCACCATAAAGCTTCATTGAATGGCCCCAGATCCTAATATTATGAAAGAGGGAGAAAAAAGCCTTTCTATCCACTTTTTACACAGCATGGATAATTTTCTATACAGTACCTCTGTCCTGCCACCCTTTCACCATTTTTTTCCAAACTAGAAAGCTCCAAGCGTAGTAACCCACCCTCATAGGGGAGTTGCTCCAGCCCCCTGACGATTTAGGATTTCCTTTTCACCCCCCACCCTTTTTGGCTCTAATCTCCTTTTTGAGTTGCAGTGACTAGAACTGTACGCACGTTTCTGTACACTAGTTCCTTCTGTTTCTCTAGGCCTAACCAATCAGGCCACAGGTAAAGACATGGGTGTGAGGGTGGCTTTTACAGCATGGTTAATGACACAGGAGGAAAGTATCTTTCCCCTCCCCAGAGAAACTCATCCTCCCCATTTATTATAAGTCAGATTTAGAGGCAGCATCTCAATGAAAGGAAGGCTGGAAGCTCCCATATAAAGGGTTGGAAGAGGAGCTGTTTTAACAGTGAAGTCATGGTCATAGTGTTTTATTTTTAAATTCTCAAGGTCGTAGGATTTATTGCCTGAACTTACTTTTTATCAGGCACGACTGAATAAAAATGATAGATATCTTTGCTTGCTTTACAACATCCTTCTATGGTTATTAAGGTCTCTAAAAATGTTCTCTTTTTTAAAAAAAAAAGAAAGAGGAAGAGAAAATCCAATAGGATCTTGGCAAATGACAGATCACAGGAGATAATCCATCTTGTCAGCCCAGTACCACATAACCTTGATGTCATTGTGCATTCCTTTCCCTGGCCAAAATTTACCATTTTCCTATTTGCAGAATAGAACATTTGAGAGATCCTGCATTATACTTGTGTTCCATCCTTTGTAAGTAAAGCTTTGGATAGATTCAACAGCCCCTCATGCAGCCTTTTCTATAATCATGCCCAATATTTTGGGGCAGGGGGTTGCTTATTGAATATTGAGCAGCAAATGGGCTGTAGCACACACAGAAAAATCTACAATACCATCAGAAAGGAGGGGAAAACCAAAATGAATATCTCCTGCATTTGCATGTCCTACCTGTCAAATCACGAATACATTCATCACTCTCCAGTTGAATATAACTGATTTAAAAGGCAAAGAAAGCTTAACCCAATGGGGAAATAAAACACATAGCAAAATGAAAACTAGTTGAATGGAACTTGTTGCATATGTTTGAGAATTAGATGAAAAAATAGTATTTAATTGAAGAAAAAATTCTAGAGATGGTTGTCAAATGGCATAGAATTTCTGTGGATTATCTCTCCTCTGATATATTTGGTCTTTGATGCACATCTCTAGAAGGCCTTCAATCCAGTTCTCACTGATAGGTGTAGATCGTGACTTACGGGACTGTAATACAATTTGCTTTACTCTCATTTAAACTCCAGCAATCTAGATTGTAGCTATCTTTAGAAACACTCAGATCACAGGGATGTGTCCCAGAATGAGGAGAGTGAATGAGAAGTCTAGTTTCAAAGACAAGGGGGGGAAACGGATTCTAGCAGTGATAGAATTAATGACAACAACTACAAAACTGGTGGACTGAGGCACTTATAGATCTTGTCATTTTGTAAATTACATGAGGCAGGGCAATATTTTTCCCTGAATCCTGAATCCAATTGACCCTCAAATATTCCATATCAGGTGTGAGACCATCTGAAATGTATATAAGAGTGTAACTGTTCTTTCTCATGGGATATGGAGAAAAGTTTGGGGGAAATCTAGCTTTTTTGGAGGTTCTGAGACAGCAAATGCATCAGAGTTAAATTTTTGAGACAGACATAGCTGTAATTGATTACTGTGAGATAACATATAAGCTCATCCAGAAAAATCCAGAAAAGGACAGAAAAATTGGGGACCATTTTTTGAGATAAAGTCAGGATTTCACGATCAGTCCATTTCTTCCATTAGATTTGCTTTGGAGTAAGTCAGGTGTTTCTTTCTAGCATTCCGTATTAAACTAATTCTCACATCACCTTATCTCAGCTCAAGAGTTCCTTAATTCACAACAGCCTTCCTGTTATCTCCACAAAAACAAAGTTGAAAGGTATTAAGCCATGGTAAAGAGAGCAGGTATGGTCAGATGCAGACTGCTGCCAGCACAAAGTTTAGAAGGCTAAAAGGAGTATCAGTATGAGCTTTAAATTTCTTTTTTTATTTACAGGGACACAGCAGTGTCCCTGTAGTTAAGGACATAGAGTAAATAAAGCATTCTACCATTATAAAGGGGTCATTGGGGGGTCATTCTAACATTCATAAAATTGAAGATGTTTCACCAATCTTCCTGAGATTTACATGCGCTAGAAAGAACAGTTGGTTTTATGTACCCTGAAAATTTCAAGAAGATTGTTGAAAGATTGAGGAAAGAAGGATAGTTTAAAGTACAAAAGAAAAAGCCTTCTCTGGATCAAAATGGTTCTGATAATTTAGGTTGGCGATTTTTTTTATCTACGAAATTTGGAGTATTCAGCCCCTTACTTATTAATCCAGTGGTGGTGTCTTCTTCCTTCCAAGGAAAGGTTTCCCCTCTTTTGCCTGCCCTACTCTGGCAATCCAGTCTGACTTGGAATCACAGTATGGGTATATACTGCTCGGGCTCTTATTAGCTATGATGGATTTTAATGTTGATAACCAGGGAGGAAGATACTGCATGATCTTCTTCCCCAGTTGACAACATTGCTCCTACCTACCCACCCACTTTCCCAGTGCAATGGGGCTCTTCCCCTGCACCCCTCCCCCTCCCTTTTGATCAGCTCTGAGACTCCATAAGTGGCTGCATCATACTATGAAGTCCAATAGGGACTCAAGGAATAAAAATTCTTTAAAAATCAAATACATGGGATTTTTGTAAAAAAAAATTGCAGGGAGCGCAGGGGAGGAAGCTTAAACCCTTCACTCACAAAAAGACATGGTCCCTAAATACACAGCACTACCAGAGACAACTACAACAAAATCCACACACACCTTCAATTTAGTGCATGGAAGTGAGACTCATTGCATACAATAGAATTTACTTCTGAGTAGACATGACTTGGATTGAATTGAGAATCAAGCAGCAGCAATGATCAAATGAAGAATAAAAGAACACGGACCGACATATACATGTAAGCAAGTTGTTAATTGTAGGATTATTGTGCTGGAAAGGAGAGGAAATTCTCAGTAACATCTCTCACCAGGGGCTTCATTATAAAATGAGGGCCTAATGACCAGTCCAAAATCTCATCAACTGGCCTGGACTCAATGTTTGGTAATTCATTAACTGGTAATTTTCTTTTCTCAGAATTAGGATGTGAAAAATTAGTTATTTTGGACTGCAGCTAGCCCCAGAGGAAGGTCCCAGCATTCCTGACCATGAGACATGCTGACTTGCAATGATGGGAGTCATAGGCCAACACCTTTGGAGGGCACCAGGTTGGGGAAGGGCTGCTCTAAACAAACAAAAAAAGAGTAGTAGGTGGCCCTAAGTTGTTCGTCATCAGTTTTCCACAACCCCACAGTCATCTCTAGATATCATATTCTCCATCCTTTCCTTGTGGTTTATCTGCTTTGGAAGAATGAGAATTTCACTTGCATTTTCTGCCTTCTTAGGGAGGATGTGGCATTAAGGCTTATGAGCCTTCACTCCCAATCTCCCTGCTTTTTGGTGCTTGGTTGAAAACTGTAGAACCTTAACATTCTTTTGTAAACCATAGGTTTTTTGTTTAATGAATTGGTTTATGTTGTCAGAATGACATCTAGAGAGGTTGGGGCTCTGCTGGATTTTTAGAAAGACAGGCGGCACTATTACACTTATACAGAGAGGACCTGATGCTCATTGGTAGAGCAGATACTCTGCATGTAACACATTTCACCAGATGTATTAGAGTTGCCCCTTTTTGTCCATGTTGAGAGGTCTTGAACTATGGGAAGACATTACATCCATATCAGCTTCAAGTCCTACATGCCAAAGAACTCTAGAAAATAAGTATGCCATTGATCAACAAATTTATTAGGGTTGCCTCTCTTTGTCTGTGTCACTTGGGACACCTATTAGGGGAAAACCAACTTTATTAATAGGTGGGGTGATTCTTTCATCTCTGCATCTTTAGAGAATTGGCATTGCCAACAATGGAAGGGGACATGGTTAAACCGGTATAAAGGAGGGGAGGGGAGGTTGCAAGATCAAGAGAAACAAAACTTTTGAGATTTTATTTTCCTAGGGATGTGCACTGGGGGTGTGCTCCGCTCCATTTCGGATCTCTGAATCCGAAGTGGAGCGGGCTGATCTGGACCTCCGAAGCCTGGTTCTGGAGCAGATCGGGGGAGGTCTGAATCGGTTCGGAGCGGTTCAGAATGGTCCAAAGTGATTTGGACTGTTCCGAAGCTCTGGACCCAGGTAAGTGGGGGAGGGGGCTTACCTGGCTCCACCGTGGTCCGGGTGGCAGCTTCAACTGAGGCCTGGGCCTCAGTTGAAGCTGCCACCTGGACTGCGACAGAGCCAGGTAAGTGGGGGGGAGGGGGCTTACCTGGCACGACTGGAGTTCATGCGGCAACAGCGGTAGAGCCAGGTAAAAGGGAGGGGGCTTATTTGGCCCCCAGTTTGTCCCCCTTTCCCCACTTACCTGCCTCCGCCGTCCGCCACGGATGCAAGTAAGTGGGTAGGGGGGCAAAATGAGGTCCGAATCTCGATCCGGGCCTCCAGATCTTGCTCCGGATCCAGTTCCAGAGCGGATCGGGGAGGTTTGGATCGACCCAAACCAGTTCGGGCTGATCCGGAATGTCTAGATTGGGCTCTGAAGTGGTTCGGGGTGTGTGTGCACAGCCCTAATGTGCACTGCTTTGAATCCTGAGTCAAAGTCAGGCAATTCGGATCAATCTGGTCCAAATCTGGGTTGGTGCGGATTGGTCTGATAGGACTGGAATGCTTCGGGGCCAATCCAAATGATTCAAAGGTCCTGTCAGGGCCTCTGAATCATCTACTCACATTCAGGACAATTCAGAAATGACCCTTTAAGGACATCATTGTGCACAACATATATCTGTGTTGAGCTGGAGACCCCATCTTCAGTAAAAAAAAGAAAAAGAAAAAGGCAGTTCCCATGGAGGAGCGAGTGGCTGCTGGGTGTGAGAAGATGGGTCTGGTAAGTCCAGGAACCAACCGCAGCTGGGAGGGAGGGCAGTAGGTCACTGAACAGAGTTTGGGGGAGTTCAGAGTAAGCACAGGGGGCTGGGTGGGTTAGGGCTTTGTGCCTGGGTGATCCAGATTCAAAGCAATTTTGACGTGGATCTGGAGCAGGTCAGCCAAGGCCAATCGGGCCAATCTGCCAGCCCTGAATCAGCCTCCAAAGCAGGTTGGGGGGGGGGTCGACACGTCAACATGGGTGTTTTTGAATCCTCGTACAACATACTGTTCATTATGGCTGCTATGAATTTCCCTGTTGTTCTCCCTTGCTGACTGTCACTCTGATGAGCAATTGTGGACATGATTAGAGGGTTCAGGTAATCTGTACCAGGCTAAGGTATAACTACAACCTGAAATGAAAGAATTTCCATGGAGCAATGACTCGCCACAGTGTAGCTCAGTAATTGGCTGAGTTTTACAACATCAGGAGAGGAGAGGGTAGTTAGTTTCTTCAAGCAATTGGGAATAAAATCCTCTTACATACATGCCCAATGCAATATCATTATTCTGCAACTGGAAAAGAAGTCCAATTTTTGTTATTAGGATACATTATGCAAGCTTACATGAGTATACGTTCACATTGCATAGAATTAAAATTGCACGGCTAAGTCTCCAACCCACAGCACAGTACCATGCATTAATCACCATGATATCTCTAATCTTCCATTATTATCATGCAAATAATATTGGCTGGCTTAGTTTACAACTCCTTACTTTTGTGAGCTTGAATTCAGGGGAGAAAAGATATATATGCACAACAACTTTACCACTTAAATCAGCTGTTTGTTTTAGCCAAATAATGAAAGCCACCTGTGGGAATAGTTTGTGTTTGCTGTCTGTGAAAATGGAACAATTCCTAGCAGAAAGATTTGTAGTGGGAGGTAATTAATTGGGTTGAAGGTGGCTGAGGAGGTCCTACTATGGCTTGGGAAGAACGAGCTTGTGCCTGCAGCAAGCAGCAGAGTGGAGAGTGAGAGCAAGAATTATGTCCAGAATTATGTCCAAACTGAATTATGTTCAGTTAAAAAGAGCCATGGCTTTGATTGGTTACAACTTACAGTGTTTGGTGTGGCACAGGGTAAAGATGCTGATATGACACAGTCCAACTGACAATCTCCCACCTTGCAGGCTAGGAAAATGTTGAGGGCTCTATGAAAGCTTAGGCCTATCAACACATGGACCAATACCATGAGCCATCCCCACAACCAAGTTGTGTGGCAGGTATGCCAGCTCCCAAGCTGGACTGTGCCATGAAGCAACACCTGAAGATCCCTTAAGGTACCTTCCCCAACCTGGTACCCTCCAGTTTTTTAGGACTGCATGCTGCCTGGAAATGATAGGAGTTGCAGCCTAACACATCTGGAGGGCACCAGGTTGGGGAAAGCTACCTTAAACAATTCCTCAGCTGTGAGTAGAGAACCCATTCCAGCTTGCTCTTGCTATTATCTGGACCAACATCCCCAGCACCAGCAGCAACATTTGTGGCAAAACAATAGTGCAATGCATCCTCAGCATTCCTAAATTTGTCAAGAATGTGGGTACAATTCCTTCCCAGCATTGTCAACCAGCAACTTAAACAGGTCCACAGCTGGATGAAGTAGGCTGCAGATTGGAGGGTGACAGCACTCCTGAAGCTATGATCCCGGTTTCTAATTTATATCCCAGGATTAATTCAGAAGGGAGAGGTTTCCTCTCTGGTCCTCTCCAAGCCTTCCCATCCCCCAACCAATCAGTACAACTGATTGGCTCCAGGGGAAGGGCCTTCAGATCGCTACCCAGCCATGCAGCAGGAAAGATCTTGCCACACTCTCCCTCCCCGAAGTGACTGGCACACCTAGGAACCCTTGATTCGCAGGGCCCATTGTTTGCAACAACAAAAACACAGTAAGAAGTACTGGAAAATCAAAAGGTTGCCGAGATGCATTTTATGAAATTAACTAAGAGAGAGAAGGGAGACTCCGAATGGGTAAAATGATGCCTTAATGGGGCATAATGTTGGTGAGAAACTACTCAAGCTGTTGAGCTTCAAGCACTTTAGATCATTGTGGGCTGTTTGTGACCTAATAGCAAACATTTATTTGCTTCAAACATTTATTATTCAGAAGCTGAAGGGGGGGGGGGGAATAGCAAGCAGGACAGATAAATACAGGATTATCAGCATGATACACCAAAGCAATCTCAGGTAATATTAGTTAAATGATTAGGGCATAGATATGAAGCTGTATGTGGCCTGTCGACATTATGTTTTATTTCATGTTTATGTTTGTTTTGAACGTTTGTTTTGCAAATTTAATCATTACATTTCTATTTAATATATAATTAATCCGAAGCAGAGGCAATGGATATGGTATGGCGTCATTCCAATCAAAGAGCATTTTGGTAATGGAAACTCAGAGTAGTGTCTGAATATAGCTTGTGAGATCAATATTGCTTTTCTGTGAGGATGCTGTGCTCACCCATTGCTGCAACGGTAGATTGTGTTTTGTACCACCTGTTATATTGAAAGGGGGAAAGATAGTGAGAGAACTTCATACATAGACTATAATATGAATTATCAGGTGATTTCTTCATCTCTGGCAAATACCAGAGGGGAAAAAGAAGTCTCTCCAGCAACTTTAGACACATCTATTCCCAGTGCTGTTCTAGGACAATCAGCTTCATTCTCCTGGAAGAGGCACATTAAAGTTAAAATCTATTGGCAAGTTACTGGCACTAAGGGTGGACAAAACTGACAATTTCACTTTTGCTCCCCGCCTCCTCATTCATTCATTCATTCATTCATTCATTTTTTTATTTCTATACCACATCATAGCCGAAGCTCTTTGGGCGGTTTAAGTTAATTTCATCCTGTTTCTACATTCGTTTGTGAATTTCTTTTGAGTGCCCACATGAACATGTGTATGCACATGTGCACATGTGCATACACATGTGCACATTCTCCTAATATACACCTTTCTGTACATATATTTCCCTAATGCACATACTTTTTGCAAGCAATTTCCCCAAATATCATGCATTTTCCTACAAATATATACATTTTGGGGAGCATTTTTCCCTCATATATGCATTTTTGTGCGGAGAACTGCAGTGCAAAATTTGGAAAAGTGCAAATGTTGACTGCATTCCGGTCTGTGCATTGGTTCTGGAAGTGTGCGTTAGGTAAATTTGCATTAAAATGCAAAATGAGCAAATTTCTCCTCCTTTCCAAACAGGCACATATGGTAACCCCAACCCATACAAGGCTGTGTTTACAAGTTTGCCAGCAAAGTTCATGTGATTCATCCCAAGCGTCACCTGTTTTTAAGTAGTTATGTCATCACATCAAATTTCTGAAGTGGTTCATGGGACCATTTCACATATCACATAGAAGCTAACTTGGCTTACCACCAAATCTACACCCAAGAGGGAGCTGCTGCAGCCTATCATGGCTCTCTGACCAGTGTACCTGTAAGATCCACCTGTTTACACATCCTACTTTGCCACCTTCATACTTCATATTTGTGGCTGTGTACTAAAAACATGTGTATGACTAAAAAAGTCATTGTGACAAATCGCAGTGTCTACACCTCCAACCTATGAGATAGGACAGGCTGCAAGGCACCCTTTGTCTATTTTACTCAGAGTTAGGCTGACACCATTCACATATAAAAACTCTTATTGAATATTAATATTCAATAACTCATAATACCTGATTGAATATTAATATTTCATTACTCATAACCTGAATATGTAAAAATCCAGGTGTATGTCTTTTATATTTGGGGAAGGTTGGGCCTCTGTTCCCAGAGGTTCCTTTAAATGCCTTAACCGTGAGGTTATCTGGATCTCCAGGGCATGGAGGAGATTCGCCTTGACTCTCCGCACTCAAATGACAAAGAACAGATTTCATAATCATAGTATTTCTAGGGGGCTGGGCTGCTCCTACTGAGAGAACATTCAAACTGACCAACCAATAGCATGGCAGGACCTGATGAGGCATCCTCCAGGTGATTTCTCCAGTGCCTACTTAGCATAATATTAAGGGTATTAGTATTATGGGTCAGCCTGGAATGTGTAGAGATAAACATTTGGGGTCTATCACAGCCTGGCTAGGCCAGGCATTTTCTTTGTTCAAAGATCTTTCCAGAAAGAAGTAGGGGCAGAGTGGAGAGTTGGATTCATTAGAGTAATATATGAAGTCATCCTTACTCTATAAGTTCTCAGACTTATAAAGTAAGGAGTGAAGTCCAGGAGTTGTTCACAGCTTGAAACACACGTTTGCACAGCTGCAGACAACCAATTCTCTTCGCTGCTCATTCCAAAGAGCAAACCTCTCAGAGCTTTTGTAGGGGACCTAGTTTGGTCCTACTTTGGGTTATCAGTGGCAGAGAGAAAACATGGTTTGGATATAGAAAGTCTCATGTTCCAGCATCTCCTATCTGGAACCTCAAAGAGCCACCACAGGACAATACTCAGTTAGGTGGGCCAGTGGTCTGACGCTACATAAGGCAGCTCCAGAGCCTTCTTGCAATGGCTAAACTACACGGTACATTGAAGGTGTAGCTTGTAGCAGATAATAATTTTTATAGTTTAGTGTAAGTACAAAAGAACACCAATCTGGATCAGTCCTACCACCTAGGCATGACTGAGGGTTAAGTCCCACCATGTCTCCCCACTCCCTTAAATACACTCCCTTCTGTGAGGGGGCTGAAGAAAGAGGAAAAAACTCCTGGTGCCAATGGAGTTTTTTTTCTTTGTATGTGTTGGGGGCAGGTTGATGTAGTGGAGAACAGCAGCTACTGTAGGTGGGAAGGTTTAAACCACCCCCCTACCTGTTTGTGCAATGGTCCCAATCTAGATCAGGGGCCCACACTCTTAACTAAAGTTAAAAAAAAAAAATAGGATCAGCTACATATTTAACATGGCATGTAATTTAGCCCTGATAGGTGATACTGTAATTCCTTTGGATAATGCTCACTGGTTGAAGACGGGCTAATATCCTACCCTGACATGGCCTCAGGCTCAGGGGCATACTGTGGGCTTGAGCATTATCCAAAGTAAGATGCTGAAAGGCCCCACTATAAGTTAAACAAGGGGGAAATTAAGTGAATGAAGGGATCCCATTACTCACCCAAGATCATGCAGTAAGTCAGGGACATTTCAGGGAGCAGACCGGCTTTTGTCCTTGGTGAATTGATCTCTGAGTGCTTCACCATAAACTGGGGCCTCAGCTAGACCTACCTGGTCTAGCGCGATGGAGGGGAGAAGATCTCACGATATTTTTATCATGAGATCTCCCCCTCTGTTTACATGTGGGACCTCGGAAGGAGAGGACGTCGTGGCCGCCATTTTGTTTTTTGTTTTGTTAACAAAAAAGAGTGCACGAACGCTCATGCGCAAAAGGCAAGTATTTCTTATTTTAAATGATTTTTCTCGCTCCCCCCACCCCACCCCTGATGGACGCAGAGCTCCTGAGGAGCTTTGCGCCCCATGCGCAGGTAACAGCTCCTCGCAAATAACCACAACGAGCCGGGACAAACCACGACGCCCACCTACATGTTCCATGGTCTCAGGATCAGCCCAAGACCACAGAAAAAGCGGGCTCAAAGGCTAGGGTGAGATCCCGGGGCAAGGGAGGGATCATCCCTCCCTGCTCCCGGGATCCCCTGTGCGTCATGTGAATGCACAGGGATGATCCCGGGGATCGCCCCGGGATATTGCCCCGTCTAGCTATGGCCTGAGATTGCTGGTGAGTGTGGACTGAGAGAAGTGACTTCTTTTTCTTTTTTGCACCAAGCTCAATATGTGTTTGCTAATGATTCGAGATCGTTGTTGCAACAGCATGTCAAGTGCTGCATAAACAAGGGCAGCACAGATGCAATCGACTCGATTTCTGATGCACTAAAAAGATTGTGAGAATGAAAGCTCAATGGCAAAGGCAGATCTCTCTTCCTTCCAGCTTAGTGCATCCCCACCCCACCCATCCACCCTACTCCTTTTCACTTCCTAAACCCTGCAGGCATCATAGTGCCGTTAACCAGAAGTCAACCCAGGTCTCCCCTTGGCCATTAAGTGACTGGGTGCTTTTTGTTTTTGTTTTTTTCCCCAGAGCTTGTGGAAGATTCATGTCCCCTGTCAAAGTTAGTCAGAAGGGTCAAAGGATAGCAGAGATAAAATGTTAACATCTTCCAACTTAAATTGCTCTGGTCAGGCTCTGCAAAAGAAAGAAAGAAAGAAAAAGAAAGACAGGCTCTTCCCCCCCCCCCCCCCCGCAAACCCGGTCCCCCTTTAACATTCAATACCTTCCTTTCTCCCCTCCCTCCCTTTCTATTTCCTGGATCTTTCTTACATATCCCCCCCGCCCGAACCTAAGATTGGCTGTGAACATTGGTGAGAAATAAAAAGGCATCTGTGCACACAGATGTAATCAATTGAATTGGCAAGTTGCCTGCGGACACCTATGAGCTGCATATCCAATTACAGTGTGGACGTTTGCAATGTGCGTTGTTTGGTCCTGTACATTCCGCTCTTGTCTTTATTTTCAGTTTCTCAATTTTTTCCAGCTCGGCTCTAATCTGCTTTTCTGCTTTGCATTTAATAGCAATCAGCTTCCCGATGCGCACGTACTTTGATCAAACACTGTTCATATCCAGGATATATCAAAAAGCACTGTGAGGCTAATGTGCTCTGGCCAACACAGTTAATTTGGGCATGGACTATTAATTAACCCTTTGTGCGGTGGCATCCAAGAGGATGTTGAATACTGCGGTCATTAGCCATGTGCAATGCCCTCCCTCCATATTCATCTAGCTTGTCTGCATCACAGTTTTTACAGGTCAGTGCTGAGTTAAGCTTGATTTAATGAACAAGTGACCCACAGTACCTCTCTGTTCTGAAAATACCAGGCAATCAGTATCTCCAATTTTTCACAGTTCAAGTTGAACTGCTTTGCACTGGAGCAAATATTTCTGAGATGCTACTGAAATTCACTATCATCACATTTAGGGGGTGGACCCTTTGAGGTTATGCTGGAAAAGGTACTCCAAAATTTCTTCTCAGTGTACCAAATTCTGCCAGTTTTTAAAGAACATGTGGCAAGTTGCCAGCACATAATGATCTGGCACAAAAGATGTTTGGTTATTTCCCACTTAATCAATCTGTCTGTCTGTCTGTCTGTTTCTCTCTCTCTCTCTCTCTCTCTCTGTGTGTGTGTGTGTGTGTGTGTGTGTGGCTTTTTTGGATTTTTTTTCACAATTACACATTTGTCACATTTTGTAAAAGTCATGGTGATATCTAGATAAATAAAGGAGATGAAATGAAAAATTGATTTCTCCAGAGGTTTATTGAAAAGAAATACTAAAAATCTGAGGTTTCTATATGCATGTCTGAAAATCCAATACAATGAAATGGATAGCTGGGAAATGATGAAAACACACACAGAGAGAGAGAGAGAGAGAGGTGGGATCTACAATACTGCTTTATAATGGAATTGAAGTGAACTGACAACTGTTATGGCCCATGACACATTCCATAACCATTTTCAAACCACTTTCATTGAGCGTCATCACACGGAGGGTGGGGGTGGGGGCGGGAATCTCCACACTTCCTCATTCTTCCTGGAGGGGGAAAAGGAAGTAAACAAAGACCACGTGGTCCATTCAGAGGCTGTTTTTATCATGCCACTTTTCCTGCACACACAGCAGCACATTCCATTTAAAAACATAAGTCAGAATAAAAGGGGTCAATTTCGCTTCAGAAAAATGAACAGAAGGAGTGGGAGGCGGATGTCATCATCATCATCTCAAGGATGCATGCCCCTCTATAAGTGGGCAGTAGTGTGCGCGTGATAAAACACTTGTCTTATGAATCTCGTGTTATATCCTGCTTGGTGTAGATCTGACCACAAGAAAACCTTCCAACCTGGAGGGAATCTACACGTCGTTGTGAGGGCGCTTACATGCGCCCCCAGTGCGCCCCCACAACGACTGTGTAGACCGAGAAAGAAGAGACAGAGGAAGAGGCGGAGGAGGAGGAGGAGGAGGCTGGGGAACCGGCAGCGTCCTTGCCGCCGCCGCCGCCGCCTCCCCGCCGGCCTCCTGCTGCCGGGCTAAGAGCCACCCAGGTCGGAGAGCTCTGCGGAAGCAGAAGCCGAGCTCTCCGACCTGGGTGGCTCTTAGCCCGGCAGCAGGAGGCCGGCGGGGCGGCGGCAAGGATGCGGCCGGTTCCCCAGCCGCCTCCTCCTCCACCTCTTCCTCTGTCTCTTCTTTCTCGGTCTACACAGTTGTTGTGGGGGCGCACTGGGGGCGCATGTAAGCGCCCTCACAACAACGTGTAGATTCCTTCAAGGTGGCCAAGGGAAGAACAAAGCAGCCACCCATTCTGATCCGCCTTTTGGGCACAAGACGGTCTGAGCTTGCTATTTTGGAAACAAAATTGGCTTATAGCTTAGCAACAGTTAAATGAGAGCACACCAATTTCAAGTTAGTGCAAAACTGTTGAAAGCTCTTTCTACAGAAGCTGGTAAATTGCACTGAAGTTAAATGTATGCATGATAGCTAAATGAAGCCTGAATGTACAGTGGCAGTATATCTCTGAATACCAGATATTGGGACAAACTGGAAACTGTTGGAATGCTGGATTAGATTGGCCTTGGTTTAGGAAGGCAACTGCCTGTGGGTGGAGCGGGTTTGTTTTCTGCACACTTCTGGTTTGGTTAGAGTAATGATGATGACAAGGATAATGTTTTTACAAGCCACTCTTAGAAACCCAGGGATCCACACATACAAAAGAACCAGATACCTCTGATCTTCTTTCAGGTGTAGCTTTGATCAGTTGAAAGGCATGTCTTTGTAGGAGCATTCAACACTTAATTTGGAACTTTGATGTTCAACCAGGACAATAGGGGGAGAATAGGGGGAGAGTTTTACATAGGTTTTTTGAATCTTTCCTCTCTGTTGATCCCACAATTCCTTTGATCCCAGTTTGGGGGTCAATGTAGATGCTGTGAGGTTTACTGATTCCCATTGCGCTGAATGGAGGAACACAGGAAATTAATACCTTATACCCTTGGTCCATCTAGCCCAGTACTTCCTACTCTGACTGGCGAGAGCTCTCCAGGGTTTAAGGCAGAGGTTTTTGTCATCATTTGATACCTGGTCCTTTTTCATTCAAGATGCCAGGAGATCACATAACCAGGAGGCAGTTGTAGAAATTGGGATTGTAGACTCTTGGAATCCCCCTGACAAATTTCACAACCTCCAGAAGTTCTGTTCCAATTTCTGGAGTTATTCATTGCTTTGCAAGTCTGTTGAACGCTTTCTTCAGTGTGTCCCCTTTAATTCATAAATAAAGTTCATTGATTTTTGGTTGGGCACATCAAAACACAAACAGCAATTGTCTCTTGAGCTTTGACTGAGTTGGCCAAGGAAACTGCTATGGCTTTCATTTGCCAGTGGGACTGAATAGCAGATAAATTAGAAGCAGATCAAAGGAAGAGATTAGGGAGGAGTGAAGAAAGAGATACCATAGAAAAATGGAGTGGAGGGTGGGGGGACACAGAGTCCAATGTGTGAAAAGCCAGCTTTGCTGAGGAGGCTGCAGGCTTTTCAAAGGGCTATTTGACAGGAACTCAAAGAAACTTCTCTGATTTAGTGCACTATCATATGCCATGGTCAAATCTGCACCATCCATCGCTCAGAATGCCGCTGGAAGTGATGGAGATTTGTGGTCTCTAAAGGGAGTGATGCAATAGCTTCACGAAAGGAGGAAGGAAAGCTTTGTGACAGTATTTACAGGGTAACATCGCTTCTGCATTGCACCTGTATGGAGGAAATGCCTTTTCAGCTAATAGAAATATGTCGGTAACATATGAATTAGAGTGTCAAAAGAACTGGTTTTGCCCAGTGTAGCATTACTAAAAATGGATAGGGAGAGTTTTTCTCCCTCTCTTATAATAACAGAACTTGGGGGTCATCCAATGAAGCTGATTGGCAAGAGATTCAGGACAGACAACCACATGGCTTTTTTTGTGAACCACAAGATGGGGGAGATGCTCAGGAACTTAGCGGCTTTTAAAGGGCGGGTGGTTAGACAAACACATGGAGGGTAAATCCATCAATTGCTACTATTCATAATGGCTATATAGCTGAGTGGTAGAGCTCCTGTTTTGCATGCAAAAGGTCCCAGATTCAATCTCTGGCATCTTCATATTGGTCCGGAAAAGACTGCTGTCTGAAATCCTAGAGAGCTGCTGCCAGCCAGTGCAGACAAATAGTGGAACAATGGCCTGATTTGATATAAAGCAGCCAGGTCCTATCTTTTTAAGAATCTACTTGGAAAACTTATTTGTTATACTCTAGTTCAGGGGTGGACAAAATTTTTGTTTGGGGAGCAGAGAAACAGCTATCTTGATCAGGATCATGGGGTTGGGGGAGGTTAAAGTAGGGTGACCATATGGAAAGGAGGACAGGGCTCCTGTATCTTTAACAGTGGGATAGAAAAGGGAATTTCAGTAGGTATAATTTGTATATATGCAGCACCTGGTGAAATTCCCTCTTCATCACAACAGTTAAAGCTGCAGGAGCCCTGCCCTCCTACCCAGCCCCCTGAGGGCTGCTCTGACCCTATGAACAACAACACCTATCCTTAAGCTATTATTTAAGCATTTTTAAGCTATGCAAGTGTTATAGTAGAGCACATGCGCTGTGGCATGGCGATCTTTCGTGTCTGTTGAAAATAATTTTGAATGGTGAAACTGCAAGCAAACATGTTACTGCTTCGTGATCAATATGTTGTATTTCTTTCATTTATTTAAAACATTCATTTCCTACCTTAGCCTATACTTGAGGCAGATTACGGCCATTGTTAAATTAACAAGCAGGACTGAGGAATTGGTTTGTGGGTCAGAGATGGCCACCGTCTCAGTCTAGTGACTCTTGTGATCAGGCTTCTAGAAGAGAATAATGTCTCAATATTCTCTCTGAGAATACTTGAAGAGAAGCTGATCATCATCTCTAGGAAATGACAGGTATTTTTGCTATGCCTTCTTTCAAAGGTTTGGGGGTTACATCAGCTTTTTCCAACCTGTTGCCCTCCAGATGATTTGGACTACAACCGGTTGTGACTCCTGCTTCCCAGCAATAACATCAAGCCAAGCGGGCAACCAAACAGGCCCACCCATTGGCCAAGAAGGGAACAGTTGCAGGGAAATTGCTTCCCCCTCCTTGCCAGAAAGAACACTCTGCTCCATCTGACATTTGCCCTCCGGGACTGCAGATGGAAAGGCAAAGCATGCTCTGGACCCCTCCATCGGCTTAAAGAATAGCTTCATTCAAGCAAAGACACCAGGAAAGGAAGTTCAGCCAGACTTGAAATGCATTTAAATGCCCGCTTATACTACACTACCTTGTTTAGGGCCTGTCTCTTTTGGATGCCTGACGTGAACCACTTTTAGAGACATGAATTCCCCAAAAAGCAGAATAAAAATACAGTAAATAAATAACTCCTGTCATTCTTGACCATTAGCCATGATAGCTGGGGATGTTGGGACTCATGGTCCAACTATGGACTATGGAGGACACCAGGATGGGGAAGGCTGAATTGCACCAAGCCTCCTGCCTCCCTTATGAGATGCAAAAGTAGGTAAGATGAGAACGGTTGGATGTGATAATATGGACCATGCCTCAGTGGCATCATTCATCCACCTGGGTCCCAAACTGCGACAGCTATGTGGCATCTCGGGGAAGGAGTTGCTCCTCATTGTTCTATTCCAGAGTTTCTGGCACTGCAGAATAACTGTCCACAGAACATTAGTTTCACATTACAAAGTTATGTACCATAAAACAATGTATTCCCTTGACAAAAGTATATCAGAAATGGCATGCACACATGCCAAGGATGGCGGGGGTGGAAATGAGAGAGTGGTGGGGAGGAAAGAGGATATATTTATAGTGTGGTGCTATGAACGTAGGGCAGGGAAAGCTCCAGCACAAAAGACAAATGGTAAATCACTCCCCCATGATTCCATAGGAACTGGAGGAGGGATAGCAAATGGGTAATACTATGGCTTCCGATCATTGTTTCGATACATGTCTCATTGTGGACAGCTGCACTGTATCTCCTCTTCTGCTGGGGGTAGAGGGGGGCAAAGACAATAAGGTTGATTCCTTGCTTGTGTTTCTGACATAGCTGCTAAAGAAATTCCTGCAACCAGGCAGCCACTGAAACGGGCATGTGTGTCTCTGATGAGTCAAAAGGGAGAGGCACCTCGAATATGCTGTTAAGGCTGATGACAGGCAACCGTGGTGTCATTTGCCCTGATGGATGGATGTGGGAAGATGTCCTCTAAGTTTGGGGGAATGGTAGATGGATAGCTTCCATGTGCTACTTTGAATAACTAGGCAGGTTTCTGGCATGATGGCAGTAAGAGCTAGATGGGGTGCTTCTATTGCAGTCATCACGAACAGAGGAAGGCACAGCATTAGGGGTTGGATTAGCCAGTTGAGGGAACAGCAGTGAGACATCTAAGAGCTATTTCCCCATCCAACAGGATTTAGGGTTGCCCTGCTAACTACCTCTCTGGCCTCAGGGTGCTGCTTGTTAATGCCAGGTTGGTCCAAACTAAAACACCTCACACCATGATCTGATTGTGGATAAAGGGCCGACCTGCCCTGTGTCATTGCCCAATGCCTGGTGGATGAGTTGAGTGACATTGGTCTCTCCTAGTTCTATCGCCCTGGGTACATAGAGTGCCACCAGCATTGGCTGGAGGGTCTTGGGGTGCGGTGGATTCTGTCATCTATAAAGGATCCATCTCCTTTATAGTGGTGCCAGGTCTGGGTGTTTCTACCTGGTGTTGGGTCAGAGAAACAGACTAGGGATCCTGCTGGTGTGGAAACCCTTCCCCATAGAGGTGCAATTGGTGCCAACTTTTCCATCATTTTGGTTCCAGTTAAAAACTTTGTGTTTGGGCATTTTAAGTGAATTCTTCTGGTACTCCTACTGTCTTGAATGCTGTTTTATCACTGTATTTTATTGTTTTATATTGCATGTTGTGGTTATTTTTTGTGATATTTATTGTTCATTGCCTTGATATCATTTCATAAGAGGCAGTTTAGAAATATCTTAATAAAATAAGGAGGGAAATGAATCAATGAACAGGTGATGTTGAGGGGGAATAAAGCCTGGAATAGAGAAATTTCAAGCTTAAAGGGGTTGTTATCCAAAAGCAGTTCTTGTTCATTGTGTGGGCAGCAATTAATTGAGTCTGGTTGATGTGAAGAGAAGAATTTAGACAGACATAGCTGGGATAATAAAGTGGCAAGAACTTTATTGACTAACTTTAATAGGCTTGGTGACAGCGTAGGGCATAGATCCTGCCTGCTGACCTCATGCTAGGAGTGCTGGTGGTAAATAGCAGGGCCAGGGGCACACCACAACATAGACTGCTGATGTGAACCCCTTTCCACCACTCCAAACATGGCCAGCTCACAGCCCCCATGCTGATCTGGTCTTGGTGCCACGTCCCTGAGATCCCTTATGGGTATCCTCACTGTGGGGGAACAGGGAGGCCAATCCTGCTCCCCTTACCAATGGATCCAGCCCAATGCCTATCACACCTATATAGTTGTGACAAATGTCATAAAATGAAACATCCACAAAGAATTTACTGATAGACCTGATCAACTTAATAACAATGGAGTTAATCTTGCAAAGGGGAAGGCAAAAAACCTGCACAGTCTTTGTCAATTGGTGTGCAGGTAGAATTTCTTCCCAGCCCCATTAACTGGAAACTACTTCTGCCACTGCAAGACATCTTACTACCCAGAATGGGTGGGTGGGGAAGTCAACAACTGCAATCCTGTAGCCGCATGGGAGGTCTGTCTTTAGGGGCCTCAGGATGAACTGGAGTGAGGACAAGGGAAAGATCTCACTCTGGTGGGTCCACCTATTTGGCACAAGTCCCATCAAAATGCTGACTGGCTTAGCAATCCCCTCCTGGGAAAACAGTGATGCTGCAGTTGTACCTCTGCTCCTCCTCACCAGCCTTTTCTCCCTTTGCTGCACCCCCCCCCACCCACCCAATCATGGCTCCCTGTTAAATGGGGAACTCAGCTTTTATGGCTAATAGCACCAATCCAAGATCTTTTCACATTCTGGGCAGGACACACAGCAGGGAGGAGATGTCCCTTTGTGGACTAAGTGTACACGCCATATAGCCAGCCCTCTTTGTGTAGGGAGCAAACTATTCTAGAAGTGGCTTAAAGGCTTGGATTCACATGTTACTTTGGGCTAGAGATGGACAGACTCAACTCTGTCTGGTCCCACAGGATGCTCACTGAGCTGCCATCACCGCCCACCTGCCGGGGTGAGGGACACCTGTAATGTTGCATTAATGGTTCCTTTATGGCTGCCGTTTATGCAACATTAATTTCCAACAATACCTGAGCTGCCATTTCTGCACAAAATGGCAGCTTGCTAGGAGGACAGTGCCGCTGGACACTCATGGACCACATCGGCGCTTGTGGACAAGTCCAGTAAGTGTTGGGTGGCTCACCAAGCAGAGTCTGGGATGCAGAGCAGGGTAGGCAATCCATCCCCTGCTCAAACTCCCTCAACATCCCTACTTCTGTCATGGCAGGCATCCTTCACAATGGCTACTTAAACTCCCTCAACCTGGTGCCTTCCAGACGTTTCAGAGTACAACTTGCATCAGTCCCAGACAGCATGGCTGATGGTCAGGGATGATAAGAGTTGTAGTCCAAACATCTGGCACATGCTGGCCTGTATAATAGAAGAGCTTAATAAGCCCAGCTTGGGGAGTGCAGTGTTCAAGAAAGCCTGCAGTCAGATAACACAACGAAGCCCTATGGGAGCTCATGATGGCACAATATGTGTTAACCTTTAAGGTGCCACAGTACTGTTTGCTGATCTTGCTGTACAGCATGGCTACACTTCCGCAATGGGACACAACAGTGTCCAACTCATGGAGGGAAGGGTCCATCTAATAGGATTTCAGGCTAGGCATCATGGGATATTCCAAGGGCTAAAACTCTGCTTGCAAACTAGTGGGCTGACATCCACTCCTTTATTCCCAAGCTCCTTCCCAACAATCTCTGGCAGCCCTGCCTGAAATACCTAGCTGGCCAGGGACAGAAACAAGCTGAGTCCAACAGGTGCCACTCGACTCTGGCAGCTCCTTCCCCACAAGTTCCTTCCACTCCTTTATCACTCCATTTCCTGGATATCAGAATGACCCATTGAGAAAAAGGTCGTGAGCTGCAATGGGCACAGAGCCAAGCAATCACAAGATGTTGCCACCCTATTGTAAGAAAACAACTGAAGGGGTCCAATGGGTGTGAATCATCAACGCAAGGGTGAGATGAATACTCACAGGGTGGTTCAGTTTGTATGATGCAGTTCTGGAATGTAGCTTGAACTTGGAGAATGAAGTCCATCAAGCTATTTGCCCTATTTGTGTACATACCCTCAGTCATCTGCATACCATCTAGCAACCTTATGGCAACAGTTAAATCGCTAATGGGCCCTTTATACTCCCAGCATGTGAGAACCCTTACAACTGATAGGGGGAACAGCTGCTTTGCCCCCACCCAACCCAGTATGATTTATATCCACTTACCCCTCTGAGGAGCATCATGGCACATCCACTTACAAATGCCTCGCAGCTGCTGCTACCATGACAGGCTCCAAGAGGGAAGGTCTGTGCAGGGAGGTGTATTTTTAGCTTTCTCATTAACCGAATGCTTTCAAATTAGCCTTCTATTAACCTCAAAGTAGAATGAAAGCAGTTGAAAGTGAGGGTGTTTTTTTTTCTCCATCTTTGCTTCCAGGCTCAGACTCCTATAGAATACCAAGGTTCTTGTGATTAACATTATGTATCTGCCTTAGAGCACTAATGAAGTAGGATTTTTGTAATGTTTTACTCCAATGGCATAATTGGTCCAGATGAAGAAGAAGAAAAAAAGGACCATGAAAACTGCCTGCAATCTGACATGGCTGCCTGCTTCACTATCCTCCTGTGGAGTTCTGAGTCTAGTTTGGTCTCTTCACTTTGGGGGACCATGTTCATCTCAAGCTCATGGGGCTCTTTCATCTGCTCTATGGTCTGCATTGTCTGCCGTGTAAACACTTAAGAATCCATCGGTGTAGCTATGGAATGACTGTGCTGAACATGTTACTAGGGCAAATATTGCCCAGTTCAACATACCTCTCTTCAAAAGTGAGTATAAGCAAATGCCGCACATGCCTGGTGGCAGTCACCGATGGGCCCACCAGAGGGTTCTCATACTCAGTGGTTCAGATTAGGGCTGATCTTAAATTACTCATCCATTCTCATGTTCATTTTCACTAGGGATGTGCTCCGCTTCTAATCGGACCGGAGAAGCAGGAGCGGAGCGGAGGGCTTCGCCTGCCCTTAAGGCGGAGGCGAAGAGGATTGGGGGGCCGGTGGAGCGTGGCAAAGAGGATCGAGGTGAAGGCGGATCCTTCGCCTCAATCTGGAGCTCCGCCGGAAAGGTAAGTGGGGTTTACTGGGCCCTGTCGCTGTCGCTGTCGCCCATGCTGCGACGGCGGCAGGGCCCGGTAAACCCCTCCCCGCCCTCCTCTCCCTTACCTGCCTCCATCCACGGTCCGTTGGCATCTTCAATTGAGCCCGCAGTTCCACCAGGAAGTCTGGGCCGCTTGCAGCCCAGACTTCCTGGTGGAACCGCGGGCTCAATTGAAGATGGTGACAGACCACGGACGGAGGCAGGTAAGGTCCCCCTCTCCCTTGGTCCTTTACCGGGCTCTGCCACTGGGACTGCCTTGAGTCTTGGCGTGCGTATGTATCCCTGGACAAGCTATCATGGTGGCGAGTTTGAGATTTTTAACGTGCAAATTGACGGAGCTATGGAAAGGGGTGTGAATGGGGTGCCTGATTTTCATAAATTCCCCAAAAATCAGGGGATGATGGGACTGCCTTGAGTCTCGGCATGCGTGTGCACCCCTGGATAAGCTTTCATGGTGGCGAGTTTGAGATTTTTAACATGCAAATTGACGGAGCTATGGAAAGGGGTGTGAATGGGGTGCCCGGTTTTCATAAATTCCCCAAAAATCAGGGGATGATGGGACTGCCTTGAGTCTTGGTGTGCGTATGTATCCCTGGACAAGCTATCATGGTGGCGAGTTTGAGATTTTTAATGAGCAAATTGACGGAGCTATGGAAAGGGGTGTGAATGGGGTGCCCGGTTTTCATAAATTCCCCAAAAATCAGGGGATGATGGGACTGCCTTGAGTCTTGGCATGAGTGTGTATACCTCCATGAGGTGTCATGGTGCCAAACTTGAGGTTTCTAACTTTAACAGAAAAAAAGTTGTATACTTTTTTAGCTTAATGCAAGCCTATGGGGGGGAAACGGAGCTCCGATCCGGATCCAGAGCTCCGAGTGGAGCGGAGTGGACATAGGCGGAGCGGGGGCGGGGCGGAGCAGCCCGATCCGCAAATCGCAGATCTGGAAGTGAAGCGGAGCGGGGTGTCCGTGCACACCCCTAATTTTCACCAGCTGCCAATATCAGGCCCCATTTCCAGCTTTGGGGAGGAGGGGCTTTCAAAATATTCACCTATGTTAATCCCAAATTGGTACATGTCACCCAGCAGTGAAATCATGTCAGATCCCTGATTTGCTGTCATCAACAACATATCTGAATTTAGCACCCATCAATGAAGTGACTGTGCTATGTGGCAGCATCATACATCACATCATCAGCACAGAGCTTTACTGGCTTAATAATGCCCTATGGCATTATTTAGAGAAGTCACTGTCAGCCATGGAGACCTCAGAGGAGCCCTTCAATAGGGGGTGGCAACCAGTGGTGTAGTGGTTAGTTTTAAAATGCAGGAGTTCATCCTAGCCATGCCCCCCAAAGCAGAGTTCAAAATTGCAGGCGGCGACATTGATCCATATCAACCAGCCAGTTCTAGCAGTTTTCATTTCCACCAGGAACCAGTCTTTTGTCAAGCGAATGGGCCTTAATTGCCTGTTTAAGACCCAGCCACCCCAGAATGCTTTCCTTTAAAACAGGGAGCAATACATTGTTACTGGGGGAATTCATTGCTCCCCAGTTACTGTGCAGATTTCAACTAAACTCAGAAAGAACAGGAAAATCTGGTTGAGGGTGGCAGATAACATCAGCATCCCTGCTAATAATAATAAAAAAGTGCCACTACTGCATCTCTGTGAGCCTTGGTTCTGCTACACTACAGTGACCATATGAAAAGGAGGACAGGGCTCATGTTTCTTTAACAGTTGTATTGAAAAGGGAATTTCAGCAGGTGTCATTTGCATATATGGAGAACCTGATGAAATTCCCTCTTCATCACAACAGTTAAAGTGCAAGAGCTATTCTAGAGTGACCAAATTTAAAAGCAGGGAGGGCACCTGCAGCTTTAACTGTTGTGATGAAGAGGAAATTTCACCAGGTTCTCCATATATGACACCTGCTGAAATTTCCTTTTCAATACAACTGTTAAAGATACAGGAGCCCTGTCCTCCTTTTCATATGGTCACCCTATATCTATCTATCTATCTATCGGTGCAAGCTAAGGGTTAATTTGTTTTTGGAGTTTTTAAAGCAGTTCATAAATGCAATAGCAAGGTTACACAGGTTCCATAGATAATTTACAGCTCTGGATGCATCAGAGAGCTTTGAGTATAAACAAGGAGAGTGGAGAATGCTTCCTAGTAGCCAGATAGAGCTAAATAAAGGGGAGTTTACACCAGGCATTTATTGCAAGATTGTATTGCAGTCGTCACTAACGGGGCATATGACGTTCACCTACTTCCGCAATGATCTCGGTTCCGCCTCTCATTTATACCAGAATATCCCTGACTGCTTTTGTTACAGTCTTTCTGTTTCTCTTGCTTCCATTCCAAAGTACGTGTGTGGTGTGCCCCCCACCCCTTTGCAATGTCGTTGCTGTTTGTTGCGAGTTGTGGGCTCAGTAAACAGCCCAACAGCTGTTAGGGGCATGTCCAGGGGTATTGGTGTGTTTCACTGTCAGGTGTGTTTGAGTATTGTTGTTTTTCATACATCGATACTCTGTACAGGAGTGCACATTGGATGGAGTGGTCCTCGTCTGCACTCGTGCGCAATGCATGCCTCACAAGTCATTAAAAAAACACCTCTGCCACACCATGAGTGACGATTGCAAAAGCAGGGAACTATCAGAAACATCCCTCTTCCATCGTGAAAAGGCTACCAGTGTAGATTAGCCCTAAGTCTCCTTTTAGCCTGGATTTCTTGTGTATAAAATGAGTTGAATGTTCAATATGTTCTGTAGCAATAATGGTTTCATTCTGTTAGAATTCTGATCTGATTTGTTCTGTTGTCTTCAGGCTGCTTAGGCAGAAAGCTATCTATTTATGAGATAGTTGCCAAGCCCTTCTTGTTGAATTCAGTCTACTTTATCCAGCCATTCCTGCTTATAATATGAACCCAAAATAACCAAAGAGGAAATCATCTTAAATGCAGCCTCCGTTTTCTCACTAACAAGCACATGAGTCCAATTTTAAACTATTCAACAGACATACACATCCTTGAATCAACACAGCTCACCCCAGCCCAGACATACCCACATACATTGGCTCACTTATCATGTTACAGCAGCACCAGTGTGTTCCTTAACTTTTCAAATCATTTCTCAGAAAGAAAGAAAGAAAATGGGGGAAACAAGTAAACACCAGGGAGGCAGGAAATCGAATCTCTTCTTAAGCAATTGGGTTTGATGTGAAATTCATCAATGTTTGCAAACTTGTGCAGGTTTACAGCATGCACCCAGCAGCAGGAAAGGAAGAACAAAATATCTGTGCACTTTTTAAGAGAGCACATTCTTTGAGAGCTCTCATGTGAGAATTTGAAATGTGGTATCTGATGAAGAACCTGGAGCACTATTTCAGAACTGTGCTGCAAAAAGCCATCACCAACCATTTAAACCAAAAAGCTGCCATTTCCACTTGACAAAGAAAGGGGGCAATGAGCCTCCCTTGAAAAATGCAACCTTTCTGGGAGGGTTTTTCATATTTGAAAATCAAGTATTGAGCAAATTTGGTAAAGCACTCGATTTCTGGTAGTTAATCCATTGCTGTCCTATTAGTTTTTATTTGCTCTTGAATTGTTTATAATGTATGTAAAGTTGTAAAATTTAATTTGTACACCACTTTGCCTATTATGTACAGAAGTGATCTATAAACAAATCCATCAACATATAATAATAATAATAATGCTTATATAGTGCTTCAACAAATCAAAATAGTGCCCAGTGATAAAATTAACATATAATTGGGCCGCAAATGCATCATGCATTGAGTTATAGTGAGAACAGATGATTGAGGATTTTTTTTTTTTACAAATCCGTGTGACATTCCAAGCTATGTAGCACAATCCCCTTGCAACCAGAGCATTGAGGAAGTCATATGAGGGAGCATACGACAAAAATGTATGGTAGTTCCCAATGGTCAAGAATGTGGAAGAAGACCCTTGTGTGCCTAGAAAGGGCAGAGTGCTCTCTGCACATTGCACAATGTCGACGTGATTCATGGCAAAGCTTCTAATGCAAAAATTGGTCCTTTCATAGAACAGCAAGACTGGAAGGAATGTAGAAATCACTCAATCCAACCTGCTGCATTGAGAGAGGCTCCATAAGAAGCATCAAGCTTTTGTAAGAGAAGGGTGATAGACGACATGGTTTGCATGCAAAATGCCCCAGGTTCAATCCCAGGTAGGGCTAGGAATAGGGACGGGTGAATCCTTCAATGTCACCTGCTCCTGCATTCCATTTAAAAAACAAACAAACCACACACACCATATTCTTTCTTCTTAATCTCAAGTTGGTTCCCCCCCACCCCCGCCCCCCACCCCCCGGATATGGAGAACTTTGCACATTTTGGTAAATTTGAACTGAATGAAATGAGATATTCAGCCAACCCTAGCTAGGAAAGATTCTCATCTGAAACCCCAGAGAGCTGCTGGCAATCAGTGTAGACCTAGGCGGGGCTATAAATGCCCAAGAGGCAGCATGCTGCACCCTCAAGGGGGGGGGCTTGTGGCACCTACCAGGTCCCCTGTCACTGCCACACTCCCAGATTCCTTGCAATTCTGCTGGGAAACAATGCACAGGGGAGTGTGTGCCTTGTTTCCCAGTAGTATCATGCTCCCCCAGCCTGCCAACAGCTCTTTGGCAAGGTGGGGGGAGTGTGATTCTGCAGTGTACGTGATCCTCATGGCAATTCTTGTAGAAACAGGGTGCACAAGGGAGCAAGTGCCCTGTTCCCTGGCAGAATCGCTGGATATCCAGCCAAACATCTAGGGGAACATCATTCTGCTGGGTTACCAGTCACATGGCCACTTCTGTTGGAGACACATCTGCTTATAGCAATAGTGGCAGAGATGAGATGCATGCAGTCCCCTAACTCACTGAACTTGCCCACCCCTGGTGTAGACAATAGTTAGCTACAAGGACCAATGGCCTGACTCAGTATAAGGCAGCTTCCTCTGTTTTCAAGGGTGTCCAATATAAACCTGAAAAGATTGACAAAGGCTCTGAAAACCTGCCCCACTTTGCAAACTGAAACAGCCATGTTGGGTGGCTTCTGTGCCCTTGGAAGTGGGCAAAAAGAAATGGGACAGGCATCTCCAGTCAAGAAGAGTTCAGGCTTTGGGCCAGACAAAATAATAAACAAGGTAAATCAGATTTGGGGCCTACTGACCCACACTGTCTCACCGACGAGGGCCTGTGATATACCAAGCAACTAAAATCACATTTGGGCTAAGTTAGATGGACGAGTTTCAGCTCCAGCTCTGTCTTTCCCCCTGGATGCTGCCAGTGAAAAATGTCCCATCATAATCTGGTTGAGGGCATTTTTCACAGAAACGCTTGAGGAAATTGCTTGCTGCCAGGAAGGTGTTTATTTAATGAACGTGTTGCTAAACAGATAAAGATGATTTTCTGCCCCTGATGGACTATAGCCTTGCAGTAAATTATGAAGAGGCAGAGCAACGGCTGCCATTTACTGAGTCCGTACAGCTTGTGATGGTGCTGAGAAGCAGAGCTCAGTCTGTCAAGTCCCAATTCAGCAAAGGATGGAAGGATGTGCTGGAAGCTTGCCTAGATCAGCTGATCTTAAGCAGGATTTGTAGAGCAGGATTTGCTGGAGATAAGAATAGCAATGGGCTGTAGGACGATGTTTCCACGTTCCTTGTGGATTAAGGAAAATATCTGAACATAAAAGCCAAATTATGATCAGAAGCCTGCAATTCTTCTCGGCAAGTTGCTAGACTCTCGACTACATAACTAGCAATTGGCTTCTTAGTGGGGCTGTACAAATAAGGAACAAATCTGAGGCAAATATTCCCACTTTGGAGAGATCTGGACCACCTCTGAATAGAAGGAAACACCCATTCCAAAGTTGCCCAAGTTGAAAATGGCTGGCCCCCACACTTTGGACCCACTTTAGTGTATGTGGGGGAAAGGGTTTGTCTGAAATTAATATACTTTTTAACCTCCCACAAGCTGTGCAACCTGTCCAAAAATGGGAAATGACAGGTAGGCGGGAGGATATAATTTAGTGACTGGCAGCTCTAGATTCCAATCAGGGAAAACTTTACCAGTACCTTTCACAGGGATGTTGTAAGGACATTATTATTATTATTATTATTATTATTATTATTATTATTATTATTACTACTGCTACTACTACTACTATTATTTGCATTTATATACCACCCCATAGCCGAAGCTTTCTGGGCAGTTTACAAAGATCAAAACACAGAACATTAAAAACAAATATACAACACTGAAAACCATATAAAGCATTCTCTGCTCTTCACAAGTTGTGGTGGCCCTGGATGACAGCAACCATAACTAACTCGGAGGTGGTGTCCCACTGCTGCCTATTCTCCCATGACCCTACGAAAGGCCCTCTGTTGCTCAACTAGCCTCTGGAGCATCGTGTATGTGGAGTTCCACGGCGTCTCCACAGCCTGACTCAAGCTCTGTCCTCCACAGCTCCACCAGAACTTTCTCCCTGGCTGCTTCATACAGAGAAGGCACCACAGGCGCAATTCAGTGGGAAAAATCAACAAATACCTATTGCTTTAAAATGTTTTGGCATAATTGAATTACATTTGTAGGCATAGTGCCTCCTTATGGGATAAAGCTAGCCAAATTTCAGGAGAGAAACGGGTGTTGGGGTTTTTGTGCTAGGCACTTTTAAAATTTGAGTGATTTTAAGGAAGGGGATACCTTAATTGGGGTGATCATATGAAAAGGAGGACAGGGCTCCTGTATCTTTAACAGTTGCATAGAAAAGGGAATTTCAGCAGGTGTCATTTGTGTATATGGGGAACCTGGGGAAATTTCCTCTTCATCACAACAGTTAAAGCTGCAGGTGCCCTGACCTCTTAAATCTGGTCACTCTAATATAGCTCCTGCAGCTTTAACTGTGGTGATGAAGAGGGAATTTCATCAGGTTCTCCCTATATACAAATGACACCTGCTGAAATTCCCTTTTCTATGCAACTGTTAAAGATACAGGAGCCCTGTCCTCCTTTTCATATGATCACCCCAATTAAGGTATCCCCTTCCTTAAAATCACTCAAATTTTAAAGGTGCCTAGCACAAAAACCCCAACACCCATTTCTCTCCTGAAATTTGGCTAGCTTTATCCCATAAGGAGGCACTATGCCTACAAATGTAATTCAATTATGCCAAAACATTTTAAAGCAATAGGTATTTGTTGATTTTTAGTCAACAGGGAAGTCATCCAAGGCTTCAGAGAACATGGCAAAGCTGTGCCTTGGAACCAAACTGGTGTGATATCATTCCAAGGCTCTGAGCCAAGACAGCCCCGTATCCAAGCTAATAAGTTGAGTTCCAAGGTGAAAAATATTTCTGGGCAAAGCTCTTCTGCTTGGTTTACACATAGGAAACCCCATGCTTAGAGGTGGAAAGTCCTGATCCAATAGGATTTCTCCAGAGTAATTGCTCTACATTTGATGACACTGAACCTTGTTTCCTGTTTATGTGATTATTCAATGCCACTCATCAACGTTTAGCTAAGAAGCAAGCCATCAGGCCTGTCTTCATAGTCCACCAGGATGTGTTTCCTTCACTGCCATTTTCCAAATGACACTTTCCAGTCCTTTCAGTGAGTGTCCTGCAGGATCCTTTTGGAATCTGGAATCTGTTTGGGGATGGAGGACAGCAACAAACCAGTTCTAGTCATGTTGTAGAGTCCTTTCATTCTAATTTGAACCAGTGGATAGAGTATCTCTGCAAAAACAAGAGAGGTTCTAACTTCTTGGGTTGCATATTGCTTTGCATATTATGTCAGCCAAGAAAACAAACCACAGATGCCATTACAACAGGGGTGGGGACCTTTATTTGAATGATGGCCCTCCACAATGGGTCGGTGACATCAGGGAGTGAGACCTTGACATCATCCAGTCCATTGACAAAGCACCAGCCGAAGCTCCAGCCAGTGCTTTTGTCGGGGACTTTGCTTCAATGTACTTCGGCTTTTTCTAGCTGGGGAATACTTCATTTATGGAACAGTACCCAGATTGCTCTGTTCAAATGTAAGCATCAATGAGAGAGATGACTCACAGGGTCTCAATGATGTTGGACTTTATCCAACCTATGCCTTATAAACTGATAGCTTCTTCTGCCCTTAAGCATTGTCCTCTGTGGTTAGTGGATAGTGTTATTTCTCAGTTATTTGTCTTAACATTTTATGGTTCAGGGAAAGAGGGAGCAAGAGTGGAACGGCCAGGAAACCACGTGCTAGACTTCAGATGAGACAATATCTTTAATATATGGAGAAAGAGTTTTTCATCTACAGGCTGTGCAGGCTTCTACAGTGTGGTTACAGTTGTCAGAGCTCTTCCCCACCATTCCCTGTGTTCTGTTTTGCAGAAGGATTGAGCCAAAGGGTAGGTTCTGGAGAAAGGAGGGACTTGAACTTGAGGCAATGTAGACATGGATGGTTGGATTCAGAAGGAACTAGTGGTTGTGTGAGACCTTTCTGATAGCAACTACCCTGATATCAACCTTGAGCCAGGATGTCCTGTTCAGGAGGTCCTAGAATCCCACCTACTCAGGAGGTCCCATTGGAATTGAAGAGGGGGCTTCTTGAATATCACTCTGAAGAGGAAGAGGGGTGTTAGATCCCAATGTTGGAGCAGTTGGAGCAGCTCCAAATTTTTAAGGGCTTTGGGCAAGGCACCCTCAATGTAAGGTGACCATATGAAAAGGAGGACAGGGCTCCTGTATCTTTAACAGTTGTATAGAAAAGGGAATTTCAGCAAGTGTTATTTGTATGCATGCAGCACCTGGTGAAATTCCCTTATCACAACAGTTTAAGCTGCAGGAGCCCTGCCCTCTTTTGTATCTGGTCAGTCTAATAGTGACCAGATACAGCTTTAACTGTTGTGATGAAAAAGGCACTATCACTTCTGACTGATAGTGCTAGGGTGCTTCCTCGATGTGGAAGCACACTAGGAGAGCTTTGCTGGACCAATATCTGCCTTTCTTGGGAGCTCCCCTGCACTACTTGGCCCTAACCTTGCTATAGGGACATATGCTACCCCTCTACTTGGAACTTGCTGTTTCTTTCTGCTGGTCGACTGCCGCTGAGGGACAGTCACATCCAGGCCTTGCTCAGTGCCCTATGGGCTGATGGTCTGGCTAGAACAAGCGAGGTCATTGTGTGTCACTGTGAGCAATGGCCATAATTGTGTGAAGGGCTTGCCCTGTGATGAGTGCAGCTTGCCAGGACTCCATTGAGATGCCTGCCACAGACAGTTAGTTGGATCTGATTGTGAATATACACTTTTTCTCCATGAGAGCCATCAGGCAAAGCAGCTCCATACCACTACCCAGCAGTGGCTGCCTTTCTCGCAAGTATCTGGCCCACCATGCAGACAGAATGAGGACAGTGTCTACGCTGCATTATAGGAATTTCCAAAAACCAGGCAGTAAGCACCTTCCCTTCCTCCCCACCATGACAACTAGGATTGTCAAGATTTCAAGAAAATACATCCCATCTCCCTGCTTCAAAACTCCATAGAGCCAAAAATAAAAACGTTTGTTTCACAAATATTCCAGCCTTACAGTGCTCTATAGGATGGGCACCAGCGCTCCACAGAGAAACTCCTCTGAGGGCTATTTTGCAGAACTCGTCACTATGCCAGTGGGTTCCGTGAATCCATAAAGGTGATAGACTGAGAAAGTAAGGGAGTGACTCATGCAATTCTTTTTTAATTCCTTTGTGATCAGTGCTACAAAAGGCCTCCCACTTCCTTCAGCCCCAGGAAGGCTGGGTGATGGAAGAACGGCATAAACTTAATATTTCTTTATAAGTATACTTTTGCTTAGGGTGACCAACTGTCAGGATTTCCCCGGATTTGTCCTGTTTTTTGTTCTTTCCATGGTGTTAGGGGGGATTTTCTATCATTTTCAATAATGTCCTGGAATGACACACCTTCCCCTTTAAGGCTGCCATTAGCATGGCAGGAGGGAATGACATGCTTTCTTGAGGCACATCATTCCCCCACCCCGAGCTCCAATTGAGGTTTTAAAGGGGAAAGTGGGTCATTCGTGGACATTATAGAAAAGGCCCCAATTGGAGTGGATGGTGGTGGTGCAGAATGAAATCCTTTCCCCTCCTCCACTCCAATCGGGTTCTTTAAGGTGGCGGGGGAATAACATACTTTCTGCAGGACTCAGAAAGCTGCTTCCACACACACACACTAGGTGTCCTCTTTTTTGGTTTCCCAAATATGGTCACCCTACTTTTGCTGGTGTGGTGACAATAGCCACATGGTTGCTCCTACACTGGTCTGGGTATGTACAAAGCAGAAATAGGGAACATCTAGCCAGCAGGCCAAATTTGACTCACCAGGCCAGCCCATCTGGCCCATGGTCACCAAAGCCTCACCCTTGATGCCTAGTCGGGAGAGGAATCTCTGTGATTGGTGATTGAAAATAACAGCAAAGATTCCTCTTCATTTGCTCTGCATTCAGCCCAACAGGCAAAGACATGGGGGCAAGCAAAGCTGCCCTGCCTGAGGTGCCACCTGGAGGAGCACTTCTCCAGCCAGCACCTCCATGGAAGGCAGCTTCACTGTGCAGAGGCAAATACATACACACACACACACACACACACACACACACACACACACACACACCTACCTCTACCTACAGGAGATTTATTTATTTAATTTATTTATTACATTTATATACTGCCCCATAGCCGAAGCTCTCTGGGCAGTTTACAAAAGTGATGAGCCAGGTGGTGATTATCTACTAAGAGTTTGTTTTCTGATTTTGCTATGATGAACCTGTTTAATTGTTCTTTCACTTACTAATATAAAGCTGAATATTCTTTCAGATGATGTGGCAAAAGCCAAAAGTTGTGTGGACAGAATTGGGTGGAAGAGTGGACTTCTGCATGTGTACCTGCATGTGTACTCAGATGAAAACATTCAGAGCAAGGTGCCCTCAAATAGGTTGGGCTTGTTTGGATGGAGTATCTATGCTCTGCTTAACAAGAGTTGGGTAGGAACATAAGAAGGAACTATGTCACACCATTGGTCCATCCCGTTCAATTTTGTCTATGCTGACTGGCAGCAACTCTCCAGGTTTCAGACAGGCATTTTTCCAGACCTACCTGGAGATGCCAGGGATTGAATCTGCATCTTTCTGAATGTAAAACATGCACCCTACCAAAGAGCTATGAATGGGGAATGCATGCATAAACCCCTGTGATTGTACACTTTCATACAAAGGATGGAGAATGTGCAAAAACAAATCATAGGAATCAGGAATTTCACACAACTGTTCAACTTAGGGATGTATGAGAATTTCATTTCTGCTCTCAAAATATGAAAGCATCCACTGTTCGCAACCTGAAATCAAGGCAAGAACAAGAAAAAGTATCTACTGAAAGTGTTCACAAATTCTTGAGCATGTGCTTGTGTTCAGTTTACATATTTTTCCCAATTCAATTTTGTGCAAAATTTCAAAAAATGCATATTGGCACTAATTATAAGTAATTAATGTGAATTAGTACAATTGCAGAAGAGTGTATTAGTACTAATGCATACTTGCACACATGCATTAATCCACATTAGCACAACTGCAAATTAGTGTAAGTAGAACAAAATGTGTGTTTTATTCAATGGGAGAAATTTGCAAAACTTTGAAATTTGCACAAATTTTATTTGGTAGTTGTTTGTTTTACACAATTTCGCCATTTGTGCACAAAAAACTGTGGTAGCACACATGAGTGCAAATTGATAAGAGATGAGCAATGAGATGATGTTCGAAAAATCTTGGCAGGCTTGAACGTCTCTAAATTTCCCATCCCTAGTTTAACTTACACAATCTCCAAATAACAATGGAGAAATGTACACAATTGGATAATAATAATCAGTGTACATATTCTGTGCTTTAGGACTATGCATATGATTGGGGAGGTGTACCAAATGCCTGTGGTCAGTTCATATTGTCTGACATCAATCGGCAGTTATCCATATCGTGCAAGCACTGCGCAAAATCCCCTCTGAACATTGTCAATAGCCTCTATCCCAGGGTTTATTTTTAAATGCACATTCACCAGTCAACTCACATTCACACCAACATCAACATGGATGCAATTAACCTGGAGTGAACCCCATTAAGGTCAGTGGGACTTGCTGCCGATCTACTGTGTAAAAGATCATAGCCTATTGCCACAATGCCAAAAGCTCATTTACTTGCACTCAGGATATTCTGCACATGCAGCATCATTATTTTCCTCTTCCTTCTCAGCAGGGCAGTCTCCCTGTGTCGTACAGAAGCTTGCTCTTGGGCTTGACTTTTGAAACTTGGGCTGCACTGTAGGGAAGGGATGGGGGGCTGCTAGGATGCAACAGAAGAACAAAGCTTCAGTGCTTGACGAAGTCTTACATGCACAATTCTACATAATCTGATGATTTACTTAATTCATTTAATTTATGGGTAATAGGCAGCATAAGGCTGGTTGGCTGCATCTGGTCAGCCAAGGCTTTTCCTCCTGGAAAACCTTTCTCCAGAATTGCCAACTACTGGGGATTTTGTGAAATCCATTCCATGTGGGCTTCATGGATTGCCAGGTGTCTTTCATTCTGTCATCTGCTCATCGGCGGAATCAGAATTTTCTCAATCCCTTGAATTGCTGTTCACATTGGAAATTGTGCAGTTGTCCAAACTGCACTTCCAAAAATGTGCATTTGCGCAAAGGCACAAATCCTCCCCCAAACTGCATTTTCACATGTTTGCCTATGGGGGGGAGGCACGTTTTTGGCCTATAAATCCCCTCTCCTTGTTTTTGTATGACTAAATTTGTGTACAATTCCAGAAAGTATAACACTGGTCCACAAGTTTGTGGAATCTGCGTAACTTTTTTTAAAAAAGCTAGTCCGCTATGGAATCCACATGTCAGATAAATAGAAATCCAAACTTATTTGAATCCTTGGCAGATTTCTGTGACATTCCTAGGAGTGAGTCCCTTCAAGCAGGAGTAAAGGGATGCAGAGGTTGTGGGAGGGGCTGGGATGAAAAGCCTTTGCAGGCTACGTAACCTCATACTACAGGCTTTACAAGGCCTTCTCCTGATTCCAATCTATTCTCGCAACCGATTCATCTAAGCCACTTGAAGGCTTGATTGAATCAGAACTCCGGTCAATATTAAAAACATATAATTAAGGGCTCTTAATTAAAAGACCTTAATGAGATTGACCGAGCAGGGTTGATGCAACTAAATCAGAAAATCAGAGGCAGCGCCTGCATCTGCATCCTGGATGTACTGTCACTGTGGCACCTGGGTGCCATTGTCCCCATTCTCATTGTGCTTACTTTTCAACAGGCCCTTCCCCTTTCCCATCCTAGTTGGATGGTGGAAATAAACAAAACAAAAAAGGAAGAACAAACACGAAAAAGAAATAGAAAAGGAATGGTAGATGGTTATATCATGGATACAGAAAAAACATTCGTCTTTAACAACAAAGTATGCTTTATATAACTTAGGCCATTTCTACACCTCCCTTTTTTCCCGGGATTGTCCCAAGATCATCCCTTTGCATCCAAATGACACAGGAGATCCTGGAAGCAGGCAGGAAGGATCCCTCCATTTTCCTGGGATAATCGTTAGGTGTAGAAAGGGGCAGAGTCAAGAATAAGACATCAATACATGGGGGAAGTACCCTAGAATAGTATTGCCAGATCATCATTCATTCATTTCATTTCTATATCACCCCATAACTGAAGCTTTCTGGGCAGTTTATAACAATTCAACATAATAAAAGTAGTCTAAAAATTTTTATCATAGAAAAATTAAAACAACATAAGCAGCTAAAAACAATTTAAATAAACATTGTTATTGTTGTTTTTCTAATAGACCTGTTCTAAAATAACAGACATAGGCCATAGCTAGACCAGGCCTATTGTCCCGGGATCATCCCTATGCATCCAAATGACACACAGGGGGTCCCGGGAGCAGGCAGGGACGACCCCTCCATTTGCCTGGGATAATCCTTAGGTCTAGCTAAGGCCATAGATGCCTCATAATATACCTTTAAATGCCTGGGAATAGAGGAAGATCTTTACCTAGTGCTGTAAAGATTATGGTGTCCCTTGTTGCCACATTTCAAGGCTCCCTTGGAGGTGGCACTCTGGGTTGGAGGGCAGATGTTGATCGTAGTGTCCGGGTATGTTCAGGTTGGGAGAGCGTTCCTTCAAGTATTGCAGTTCTAAGCCATGTAAGGCTTTAAAGGTTTGATATAGCACCTTAAATCAGGCTTAGAAACATACAGGCAGCCAATCGAAGCAGGACTGAAGTATCAATTTGGAATCCTAACTCAGAGCCTCAAAATGCTCATGTTCTGTTCAGATCCTCATAAAAGTTGAGCAAAGAAGAGAAACTCCAAACTTGACATTGTATCCAATATTAGTCCAATTTAGAGTAGACCCATTGAAGTGAATAGGACTTAAGTTTAACTAACATTGAATACAACCCTTGGCTTTCTCCTGTACCACTCCTCTTTTTATCAGGAAACAGTGGTCATGGATATAGCAGCTGCCCCTTAACAACTCATGTGCTTCCAGATTAGACTTTTATTGTGAAATCTCATTGCCTCATTTGCAGATTTTTTACAGGGGTTCCAGATGGTATCAGCTTCCATTTGCAATCCTATCATGTTTTGTTACCACAAAAAAAAATCTTTTAAGGAGGGAAAGATGGCATAACTACAGAAGGCCTTTTGATGGGTAGAACTAGATGCCCTCCATGACCCCGATGATATTTTTAAAATAAATGTAATAAATAAATAATAAAAGGCGTTAGGGTTCCTCCATCACTCTTCTTTTCTTCCAACAGTGTCCTAAAGGGAGATACGTTTTAAAAGAGTATCTGTCACTCCATGCTGAGAAAGCCTTCACACACAAGGACTAAGAACTAGCTGGAAATTGAACAAGCAGTTGTGAACTGGGATACTAGTGGACTGTACAGTTCAATAAATTGGTGTTTAAATGCCTGAGCCATTTTCATGAGCAGCCATAATACTGGCCATCTGCTCTACTGCAAACAAAACAAGACGCTGATTTTCCACATAACTTAGGGTGACCATATGAAAAGGAGGACAGGGCTCCTGTATCTTTAACAGTTGTATTGAAAAGGAAATTTCAGCAGGTGCCATTTGTCTAAATGGGGAACCTGGTGAAATTTCCTCTTCATCACAACAGTTAAAGCTGCAGGTGCCCTGCCCTCTTTTAAATCTGGTCACTCTAGTATAGCTCCTGCAGCTTTAACTGTTGTGATGAAGAGGGAATGTCACCAGGTTCTCCATATATACAAATTACACCTGCTGAAATTTCATTTTCTGTGCAACTGTTAAAGATACAGGAGCCGTGTCCTCCTTTTCATATGGTCATTCTACTCCTGTGGCACTGCTCAAAATCCACATGGACCACCTGAGAAAAAAGGGAGAGGGAAGGAAGTTCTTTCTTCAACACACTGCTGCTATGAGGAAAGGGGGGAACAGACAGAATTATCTCTAATTGAGCCAACAACAGCAGTAAAGCAATAGGGTGAAAGTGGAGATGTTCAGATTTTGTCTATGTTTTATAGATTGTCAGGTATCTTTTGTTCCATCATCTGCCCATCAATGGAATTAGATTTGTTTCCAGTTTTCAAATTTGTGTATGCGCAAATGTGCAAATTCTTCCAAAATGTGCCTATGAGGTAAATGTGCATGTTGGGCCGGATTTGTGTGTTTGTGCTTATGACCAAATTTGCACAAAATTCCAGAAGGTTAGAAAACTGGTCCACAACTCTGCAGACTCCTCCCAACGGGTGAGGGAGCTAGTCCACTGCAGAATCCATGGGTTGGATTCACAAAAATACAAACTTGTTTGGTTCCATTGAGGATTTTTCCAACAACCCTAGTGGAATGCCCCTCATCCTCCAGCATGTTGTCCTATTTTTACAGTGAGAAATGCTAACATTTTATCCAGGTTACTCCTGCTCTGAGCAAGCCTTTTTTTCTTCATATATTTGCATAGAAGAACCATAAGGTAAGACCTTGTACAAAGGTCCATAATTCTCAAACATGGTGAAGCATTTTTGCACTTAAGGGGAAGTCAAAACTAGCAAAGCCCAAGCTTATCCTAGTGGCTGCTTATATATTTTTGAACTGAGAGAAAGGGAGCAAAACTCTGACCATCTCCCTTTGTGGATGGTCTAGTGCAGGGGTGCAAAACCACTGGCCTGTGAGCCTTATGTGGCCAGCATCTGGCCTGTGGAGACTTGTGTCACCTCTGTGTATACTACTGCCTCCATAAGTCCTGCCCCTACTGGCAGGGAGAGGAAATTGGAACGACGATTTTGCAGCCCTGCTACTTTGCTGCATATGGGCTTTCAGTTTCAAACCGATGCTTTCACACTAGATCATAGTGTGAACACAGTGTTTGGAAACTGATGTTTCAATTGAGAAATTTCAAGAAGCATCAAAATCTCATTTGAACCAGCATTTTGCTGGTCAGATTTTTTTTTATTCCAGAATCTGAAGAGCTGAGTCAAAAGTAACAAAAGTTTAGCTCAACTATTTTGTAGCTACTATGGCTACTTCTGCATCTTTGTTTTTTTGACACTACCTCCCCTATGAGAATACTTAGGTTTAAATTAGAAACACACACAATAGATGAAAATTGAATTAGGAGCCCACCTCATTCCAGTTTTATTTATTTATTTATTTATTTATTTATTTATTTATTTATTACACTTATATACCGCCCCCATAGCTAGAGCTCTCTGGGCGGTTTACAGAAATTCTAAAATTGAGATAAAAACGAGTATACAAGTAGGTAAACATAGCAATTGGTATGTTAAAGTAGATAACATACCAATTGAACTAGATTCTCTAAAGGGATCCAAATTCAACAGGAAACAGATTCCATGTCCCCCACTTGATTTCAGCAAGCTAGATTTGTTGCAAAGTGTATCTATTGTATCTTGGACATCAGGAAAAACTTCCTGACTGTTAGGAAAGCAATTACCTAGGGAGGTCATGAGCTCTCCCACACTGGAGGCGTTCAAGATGCAGCTGGACAGCCATTTGCCAGTTATGCTTTAAGGTGGATTCCTGCATTGAGCAGGAGGTGGGACTCGATGCCCTTATAGTTCCTTCCAACTGTACTATTCTATGATTCTGTGATCTTGGGTTCCTTCAGTCAATACTGGGTTCAAGCATATAAGCACATGATTACTAGGGCTGTGCACCCCCTCCCCAAACCACTTTGGATCCCGATCTGGACCTTCCGGATCAGGCTCGAACCGGTTTTGGGTCGATCCAGACCTCCCCTGATCCACTCCGGAATCTGATCTGGAGCGAGATCTGGAGGTCCAGTTCAATAGTGGGCCGCATTTTGTCCCCCCTTCCCCACTTACTTGCCTCCATGGCAGGTGTGGAAGGGGGGACAAAATGGGGGCCAAATAAGTCCCCCTCCCCCCTTACCTGGCTTCGCTGCCCGCCGCCGCACAGACCGCAGTGGTGGTGGGCAGCAGAGCCAGGTAAGACCCCCCCACTTACCTGCATCCATAGTGGTCCGGGCGGCGGCTTCAACTGCGGCCCAGGCCTCAAGCCGGAAACAGGCCTGTTTCCGGCCTGAGGCCTGGGCTGCAGTTGAAGCCGCTGCCCGGACCGCTAAGGATGCAGGTAAGCCCCCCTCCCCCTGCCTCCTTACCTGGCTCCATCACCATCACCACAGGGACTGTGGCGGCAGTGCCAGGTAAGCCCCCCTCCCCACACTTACCTGGGTCCAGAGCTTTGGAATGGTCCAAATCATTTCGGACCATTCTGAACTGTTTTGAGCTGATCCAGACCTCCCCCGCTCCACTCCAGAACTGGGCTTCGGAGGTCCAGATATCGGATCTGGGGATCCATAATGGAGCGGAGCGCACCCCTAATGATTACATCTTTCACACTGTGAGGGCAAGGGCCAAGCCTCAGAAACATGTGTACTTGGCACTTTGTGAGTACAAATGCATGTGCAATTTACATAGCTGCTCGAAGATGTTATTTGTGTGGTACACACAAATTTCTGAAACCCAGTCCCTAATCTTCATCATGTGAATAACGTTGCCATGGAACAACATATACTAGCTAATCTACTATCAGGCTATGTTCAAAATACCACCATGAGTTGAGCTCTTATTGGTCTGCAGAAATATTCAACTGGAACTCACTGTTCAACACAGAAATTCAGTGAGTGGCACTGACTAAAGGGAATGAGGAGAGCCTCTGACATTATTTGCCCCAAGGCAAGTCAGTATAGCTTCCACATCTGTGAAATGGGGTTACTAGGATTTACCTCCCTTCTTGGGGCTAATCTTGGAGGATTAATTTGTGCCAGTGTTATGATTACATTAAGTACATGGTGCCTGCTGCATAGATAACATGATTAGAAGCCATTCTGCACAGTCGCAGGCCGTTTCTGGGGATATCGTATCATACTCCATGCAGCTGGGAAGAAATGACCCAGAGTAACGGGCAATTGAAAGCAGATTTATTGCCTTGGCTCTTGGTTATAAATCCTTGGCATTGAATCAGCGATGCTCACAGTGTAACACGAGTGGGCGGCTGGTGGTTAGGCGGAAAGGGTGTTTCTAATATCAACCGAGTGTCCAGGCTCAGAAAGGAGAGCATTTTTGGAGATTTATAGGTTTTAAAGGTCACAGGGCCCTACTGAGACAGTCCAGCCTGAACTTCTTTATAGTACAGATCATAGAACTGTATCAATGTACTCCTATATGAAACCTATTAAATTGTATGCTGTTGCTGCACCGTTTTTAGAAGGGCAATTGGTCTTGATTCAGTGTAATGGAGACCTTAAGGTCTTTTCTTGGACAGTTCATTCCAGGTGGAAAGTGGTGGCACCAGGTAAGTGGGGAGAGTTTTATGGGTGCAGGCTGCACAGCCCAGCCGTGCAGGCTGCACCTAGAAAACTCTGAGTCGCCTCAGAGAGTCTGAATTTCACCTTGGCTTCAGCGCCGAGGTGGTTCGGGAACCCCCAAGGCAGATCAGGGCTGCTTCAGGGGCTCTGGATCAGCCTCTGAGGTGGATCGGGGGGGGGGGGGGTTGTCCGTGCACAACCCTAATTAAAATGCATGGGTTAAGAGTGCAATCTTGTGCATGTCTACCCAGATGTAAGCCCCACGAGGGTGACCCAGATATTGTAGACTTCTCTCTCAGTGGGCAGAGAAAAAGGTCTTTCAGTGGAAGAGGAGGCCTGCCACCAAAATCCTCCTCATTCAAGCAGGAGAAAACTCCACTTGCCATTTCTCTGCCACTGTTGGTTCTCCAGCGAAAGTAGGGTCTGAAAAGGGTTATGTTTGGGTTAAAATGGGGGCGGCCTTGGATCAACTGGATCCAAAGTCCAGCCTTCCCATTCACTAACACTGACCTAACAAGGTGGGGGAACTAGGGCCATTTCTACACCTGCCTTTTTCCCCAGGATCATCCCTGTATGTCCAAATGACACACTGGGGATCCCGGGAGCAGGCAGGGATGATCCCTCCATTTTCCTGGGATAATCCTTAGGTGTAGAAAGGGCCTGGGTCAGCTCTGGAGCTGGCATAGTATTCTCCCTTTTATTGGAAATAATAGGAGGAGGAGGAGGACCATGGCCAGTAAAATTGTAAACACACACACACACACACACACACACACACACACACACACACACACACATCTATTTATCTATTCTGGCTAGCTTTGAGTTTGTTGCTCTTCCACCATTGCTCTTCCACCTCTCCCTCACAACCCTTTGCATATTTACTCAGACATAAGCCCCACTCTGTCCAGTGTTTAGGATTGCTAGAAGTCTTTAATTGGGTGACTGCCCTAAACTCAATATGGTTTACTTCCAAGCAAGTATGCTTAAAATCAAGGTAGGTGAATGAAAGCTGATACCCTGAAAAATATTTAGAGACTAACTTGCTGGCAATCCCATACTGCATTTTATTTTACTTTTTTGCTTCCCAGTGGCACCTTTTTCAAAAGTACCACGCTGACCAAAAAAGCTTTCAGATAACAGGGAAATTGTTCTTCTCAAGAGTTCATGGGGCCAGAGTTAAATTACTCCCATGGAGTTGGAAGGGAAAGAAAGAGAATTCTTTAATTCCCTTCCAAAACACCACCCTGAACGGTCCTTGCTGCACTGTAAAGTGTTCTCTCTCTTCTTTCCCTTCTACATGTTTGAAGTGGCAACATTAAAAGTTCTGGTGTTTTTTTCTTGCTAGACCCTTCAAAGCTACCTCATCTCCTATGCTTCGGTGTTTCCAAACAATTAGAACTGCTCTCTCAAGGGAATGATATGAGTGGGAGACAAAGGATGCATGTACAATGATGGAATATAATTTACCGACGAATGTGGGGGAGGAAAAATAAGAATTAAGTATGCCTACCATTCCATTTATACCTAGCTGTGTGAATTCTATTGATAGTTTAAATTTTTTTCCAGGCGAAAAACACACACACCCTAACATATAAAGAACAAAAGTGGTAGATAATTGTAGCAGAATGGGATGATAAGTAATGTTTGGTATCCTTTCTATAACTGTTCCCTGGGGGCCCATTATGGTAATTTTTCTTCTATAACTGGCAAATTGTATAACGAGTCAGATGATAAACTAGGAAGCAAGACAGGAATTTGCATTTTAATACAACTGTCTAAATCATTTATCCACATAAAGGCCGGACGGGACACTTTGCAGATTTTGCCGCATTCTTGGTTGCAGTAGGGTCAGATTGCTGGTTCTCCTTTCTGCCATGCCTCCGACCTCCCTCATCAATGGCTTCAGGCAGTAGACTAGGTGCCTCATCCACCATCTATTTATATGTCTTCTCAACCTTTCCCAAAGGTATAAATATAACTGGGACACTTAAACTGCCACTCCCAAATTGCATCTCCTTTGCCATCTTGAGGCCTGCCTCTGCAGCGGATGTAACCAGCTGCTTTTTTACAGGGAGATACAGTGTTATTCAGGTAGAGAAAGCTGTGGCTTATGCACTAACTTGCTAGTGCACTGATGATATGAAAAGACAAAAACAAACCAAGCAAAGTACCAAACAAGTCTGATGGAATTCCAGAAAAATATGGTGGTAACAAGCAGAGAATTATGCTAGGAAAGAGTCACAAGGAACTATATTGAAGGTCAATTGGATCCTGGGTTTATTCTAAGAGCTGAGGTGCACAAACACATGAAGCATGCCCAAGCAGAAAGAATTACTGCCCAAATCCCAAGACAGTTATGGAGCAGAGAAGAAAATGCTCAGTGACTCAGAGACTGGACCCATGATGGGTTAAAAGGAAAATGAAAGAAAGAATTATTTGGTTCTGGCAACTGAATGGCACAATGTTCAAAACAAAAATGGGGCCTGTTCAGATGACACTTCAGGCTCTGTGGTTAGAAAAACTGTGGTTCTCTGGGGTTAGCACTAACCACAAGTGTCACACACAACACTTTAAGCCTCGGTTAGAACCACTAACTCTGCTGCAGATGGTCCAATTGTGGTTATTATTATTATTATTTATTTATTTATTTATTTATTTATTTATATAGCACCATCAATGTACATGGTGCTGTACAGAGTAAAACAGTAAATAGCAAGACCCTGCCGCATAGGCTTACATTCTAATAAAATCATAATAAAACAATAAGGAGGGGAAAAGAATGCACCAAACAGGCACAGGGTAGGGTAAAACTAGCAGTATAAAGTCAGAACAAAATCAAGTTTTAAAAGCTTTAGGAAAAAGAAAAGTTTAGCAAAACACATCACACAAAACACCTTAAACTGTGCTTGCTAACCAAAAGCCTTAACCAGCAGGGTTTAAGGTATCTTCTAAACAGGACCAGTATTGTTAAGGGAGCTCAGGTAGAGCTTTACCTGACTGGCCTGTTTGGGAGGTGGGAACTGTGATGAATGTGTAGGCATTGTATCTTTAAGAGAGCTGGGATAAGACCCATCTGAAGGGTAGTAGCCTATAGGAGGAAATTGGGAATAGCAACTAGCAGGCTTAGGGCTTTGCTAGACCTACCTTGGAATCTGTGCAGGAGGAGGGGTGAGCCCGTGCTACAAGTAGCATGGGCTGTCACCCCTGTCTACACGTAAGACATGACAGGCTGCAGGAAGGACCCGTCGTGTCTGCCATTTTAAATTTTTTTTTAGTTTTAAAGGGCCATGTGCGCAGGAGCGCACCAACAATAAAGGTAAGGGTTGTTGTTGTTTTTAAAAAAGGGTTCCTCGCTCCCCCCTGGCTCCGACGTCCCCCCTCTCCCCATGGCTCCATTTCCCCCATCTCTCCATGGCTCTGTTTCCCCCTCATCCCCCCTGGCTCCGATTCCCCCCACATCTCCCCACCCTGCCCTGATGGTGGCAGTGCTCCTGTGGAGCACTGTGCACCATCCACTGCTTTTCCTGGCTACTCGTGAGTAAATGCCCGAGACCGCGGGAAATACCGAGTAAATGCCCGAGTCCGTGGGAAATACTGGGCCACAAGCAGTGCTGGTTACCCCGGGGCCAGGGAGGTTTGACCCCTGCCTGAGCCTGGGATCAGCCTCGCACCGGGCTAACCCCTTGTCTAGCAAAGGCCTTAGTAAGGCATGTTTCTAGTGTTGCTAGCCTTGCAATGTGGATTCCTAAATAAAGGATTTGTATTTTCTCACTTTGTGTCTCTCTTGATACAACATTTTGGCAATGAAAGATGGCTCTTTTACCATTGAACCCACCAGCACCTTTTCTTCAAAGCCCAGGTGAGCCTCCAATTGCATTCCCTGCTTCGGTTCAGATGTTTGTTTGTAGTTAGTGATAAGGAGCTTTCTCAAACAAGAAAATGTGCATTGCTTACTCATTGCTTGGGTGTTGAAGAACAACGCGTATTCTACAATCTTCCACTTGTTGATGATAAATATGAGCCTGATGATAAATATGAGACTGCATGCATTGCTTTAACGAACTTTTTTGTGGCAAAAGGGGATGTGGTAGCTAATCGCTACAAATTTCGCCAGCGTGAACAGAAACTGGGGGAGTTGGTACTACAGTGCATTGCTGCTTTAAGAGACTTAATGAGCTCATGTAACTTTGGAGATATGGCAGAAGAGATGATTAGAGACCAACTAATTGAGAAAACATCTCTGCCTCGTATACGAGAATGCTTACTTCTAGAGACGGATCTTACATTAGAGATAGCTAATGTAACTATTGCAACTCAAATTGAGGCAGCCCTGGCAGAAGCTAAACTAATGAGTTTGGATAAAGGTGGTGTGGTACAAGTGGTGTATCCTTGGCATGGGTGTTCTAATAGAAGAATTATGTGATGTAGTGTTGGATTATGTGACTATGGAGTTTTCTTAAGAGGGGAAGAAATTTGGCGAATGATTAGGCATTGTATATTTAAGAGCAATGGGATTAGACCCAGCTGAACGGTAGTAGCCTATAAGAGGAAATTGGGAATCGCAACTAGCAGGCTTAGTCAAGCATACTGCTAGTGCTGCTAGCCTTGCAATGTGGATTCTTAAATAAAGGATTTCTATTTTCTTATTTTGTCTCTCCTTCGCTCTGGATACAACAGGAACGCTTCAGGACTGGCCCCTTTTTCCTGCCACTGCTTTTAATTGGCTAATTCAAACATGACCATATGGATGGTAGTGTGGCAATCAAACAGGTATTTGCATGTTTACCCCAGATGCAGGAACCAACCTTCTTTAGGTTGCAAGGAGGAAGCAAGTGTATTCTATGTCTCCTTTGCCCCTGCAGCATTTCTGGCAGCTCTCAGACTAAGCCTTCTGGAACAAAATGGATCCTGGAGCCAAGATGTCAGGGCAATGACAATTAAACCATTAATGCACACTACATGTGCCAAGGAACCAGCACATGTGGAGCTCCTCTGTCATACCTGTGCCACTTGCCTTTTGAGCATCAGAAGGAGGAGGTGTTCTGGGCCATTTAACCATTAATCTTTCCCATAAAGGAACAACCTTCCCATGAACTCTGGAGAATGTCAAAGAAAAAGGGCAGAAAACCTGTTGCAATCATGCAATTCTATTCAGCATGCAGGTGGATACCCACTGGAAGGTCACATCTTTTAAATCTGAGAGAAGTTTGGGGACATCTCTGTTTTGTGTTTATTTTGCTAGATTGAGGTGTTATCTGTACAGGTAATTTATCATGTTTGAATGGGAACTAAGACAACCTCAGTTCAAATTTGAAGGCTCATCTGAATTTGATTTAACCAGGACTTCAGCATTATTAAGTTTTATTCTTCACAATAAAAAGTTCAAGTTTGATTTACTAATTCAAATTTGAAAGTTTAAACTGTGACAGTGCTCATCTCTGAAAAGTACACCACATAACAGAAGCAAATCAATTGCCAAAACAAATTAACTAGATTTTTGGCCAGCTTTGGAAGTGTACTCGGTGTACTCCACTGAACAATCTATCCTGTTTTGAAACCAAGAAGTGGGTTCATTTTACCATATGTTCTCCAGGAGTTGCTCCATACTGAGTCCACTTCAAGTTTTGCTTTGCTTTTGAATGGGAGTTTAGAGACAGAAGGACAAAGACTTATGGATGCCAAGAAAATTTGGAGAAGTACAAGGAGGCATGTGGCTGGACTGTGGATTGTCAAGAGGGAACTGAACAGCTGGCTGGACAGAAGCAACATGACAGTGTGGAGGCACAAGCAGAAATAGAGATTGGGGAATAAAAGGCATGATTCTCTTGAGTTGTCAGGGCCGGCCCTACCATGAGCCAGGCTGATGCAGGTACATCAGGTGGCAGAATGAGAATTGCACTGCTCTCACCCCTGCAAAGGGCCCACTGTTTCTTGTTGGTGCCACAGGCTACCTCCTTAGCCACCTGCCCAGTTGCTGCTCCCTCCTTGTGCCCCAGTTGCAGGACTCCTAAGAGGGATCCCAGGCACTTCACGAGAGGTTCCAAGAATTCCCAGCCAAGCAGGTAGGGAGGATGGTGGATGGTGAGAGGCAGGAGGCAGCATCGGCCAGAAGAAGTGGGGCGGTGGTGGCACTGCCACCTCACTTGAGCCAGCAACATGCCTCTGGCCAGGCCTGTGAGTTGTGAATACAAGAAAAGCCATGTTTAATCTGACCAAGGGTCCATCCAGTCCAGCATTCTCTTCACACAGTGGTCAGCCAGCCACACCACCACCCTGAACCATGGCTTTTTCTCTCAACATCTGACCCACACTTCCTCCATCACAATTCCCCGCTGCATTTTCAGCTACTACTGGCACAAACCAATGGTGTGTAGTCACCCATCTGGTAATGAGGTTGTGGCTATTATCAGGTGTCCCATATAAGGACCAATCAGTGCCTTTTCCCCCTCAAAGCTCAGTATTGTTCCTTCTCGGCTCCTTGTTGACCTTCCATCAGTGAAGAGACTCAGACAATTGAAACTCATTCAGTTGGGACTTGAGCATCGAAGCCACCTGGAAGAATAAGAAACACATTATGCGAAGAAAGCAATTTAGCCTGTAGTTCTGTTGCATTTTTTCCTCCCTGCCTCCCATTGTTTGCTGTTGTTGCAAGGCTTGGTAGAAGAAGACTATTTCCTCCCTTTTAAGCTAAAAGAGAGAGAGAGAGAGAGAGAGAGAGAGAGAGAGAGAGAGAGAGAGAGAGAGAGAGAGAGAAGTCTTTCCTCCTCTGTTCAGCTCTTCCTTTAAAAAATCATCCTACCATTTTATTACTGTTATTTGGTACATAGCGGCACAAAATGCTGGAAAAAAAAGCCATCATTCAAACCTCTAAAACTGATGAGATGGTACAAAACATCATGTAATTAGAGCATAAAAATAATGCATTTTGAGGACTTCTTCTTTGCCTTAAAAATCCTTTAAGATTTGCTGCTGCTGTGTTTTCAAGCTTTCTTTCACTGTTGTGTTTCAAGCTTTTGCTTTAAACCCATGAGTGTTAGAAACTTGTCTTTTAAATGAAAAGTAAAGTTTTCATGATTCTCTCCTGAGATGTACAGCCTTGGCTAGACCAGGGGTGTGGAGGGGGATGATCTCACGATATGATGAGAGCGAGATCCTCCCTCTCAGTCTACATGCTCAGATGTCCTGGGAGGATGGAGGACATCGCGCCTGCTATTTCTTTTTTTAAAAAAAACCCAGAACCCAGAAGAGCTGCAGTGCACGAGCACTCCAGCAAAAAAGTAAGTAAAAATTTTCATCGAGCTGCCCACTCTTCTGGATCCTGTGTGCCATTATCTCACTGCAGCAGAGCACAGAGATGCAGGCTTTAAAGCTATAGGAGTTCTGAGCAATGTCCACTTTGTGATGAAAGTCCCAGTCCATGAGACAACAGGGAGCTAGAGGAGAAAAGGGGATTGTGTTTTTCTTTCAGGAGTGTTCCCTGGCAGCAAGGGAGCGATCATCCCTGTCAATAAAATTCATGAAAGCCACCTAAAATTGCATCTAACAACCACGATTGAAGGAATGATTAATTATCCACTAAGTGCATGTGTGAGACTTTTAAAATTTAAATGGCCAGAATATAGGTTAAAATCCACCATTTAACAATGTGATGGCAGCAATTGACAAAGCTTTTAAGAAAATCTAATGATTTAACACCTGCCTGCTCCCCACCCCACAACATAGCTAACAGTCTGCTGAAAAGCAGACATTTAAAAATATATATGAATATGCACATAATTGTTCATGGGGGGGGAGGTTCGAAACCCCTGTATTATAGCAATTTGTGAAATGAATGACATTTCATGACAGCTACAGTGTCAGTATATTTTAGTGAGATAAGAAATTATTGTGGATGTGGCACATTTCCAAGATTCACAAAGTTCTGCTTTATATTAGAGACATGCAGCTCTGTGAGACCTGCATGTTTGCCTGATCCATCAATGGCAATAGGTCTGTAAGAAAATGTTAGAAACCCCCTTCATTCCCATTCCTTTTCTTTTATACATCTTGCAGCCACAAGAGAGATGGTTTAGAAGGACTGGTATATTTGGAAGACATGTGAGATGAAAAGGACATCAGTAATGCGGGACAGGAATTAGGAGTCTGCATCATTGGGCATGTACCAAATCCAACACTCCAAAAGGGGGTGACTGGAATCCCATGGTTCCACTGCTTCTCCTCCTTACCGTTATTGCCTTCTCAGCTGCCTTCTCCAAGCAAGCAGTGACAGGTGTGAGGAGAAGAAGCAACAGCTACTGTTCGTCTCTCCCTCTCTGGGCAATGTGGATTGGGCCCAGAGGGAGAATGCAAGTGAGCAGTCCGTGGTGACAGAGACAGTGGTAGGCCCATTCAACAGGGCCAGCTCTACCATTGAGCAGAGTGAAGCAGCTGCCTCAGGCAGCATATGCTGAGGCTGGGTAGTGACACCAAGGTGTTGGAGAACAGAGCTGTGACTGCCTCATGGCCTGCTCTACACTCCCTAAGGTATCTGCTACCTACAGGGGCAGTGGAAGATGCTGTGCCATCATCAGTGTTAAAAAAAAAAAGGATTCAGCAACCAGTCCAGTACATGACCCAAGCAGCAATATGTCCTCAGCTAGCCTTGCCCTCAACTAGACCCCCCACTCAGGACATCTGGCCTAAGTCTTCCCCACCAAACATGGAGCTGGTGTTGCAACAAAAGCCTGAGCAGCAGATGTCAACAGTACTTTTACCCTCATATGGAAAATGTTTCTAGAACAATTCAACCTTCATTGGCTGGGGCGGTACAAACAGTTGTAATCGTTTTAAGCAGGATAACTGAGAGTAAAGAGTTAACCCATCTTTGTAGAGGTGCTGAAAATGAAAGCCTCTCTTTCAGAGAAATGAATAGCAAAGCTCATGTAAATTTAAAATCAAGTTTAAAATTTATCAAGGATCCGTGGAAAGGGAAGGGAAGGCAGGCTCTGCAAAATACCAGTGGTTCCTGTTCAGTGCCTGACATCTTGGTGGAACCAGGTCTTTCAGAGTCAATGTTATGAGTTGGCAGTGCCTTCCCTCATTCCTGAGGTACAATTTCTTGGGGGAAAGTGCAGTCAGTTTTCAGATGACACTTTTTTCAATAGGAGGATGTCTTTTAAAAAAAAACAGAAATGATTTTTTTCCCAGAACCACAAGAGGATTTCATGACACTTTGTACCTCGAAGCTAAAAAGAAGTCACTCAGAAATAAGAAAAAAAAAATATCTGTTTACCTTTCTTAAACTAAACACACACACAACCAACCTTTTTTTTTAAAAAAAAAAAACTTGCACAGAGAGGAGGGTTTAGAAAATAGGATTTGGGGAAAGGAAGTATGTAAAAGATGCAAGACAAAAAACAATTGACAGTATAATAGGATGAAGATTAAAACAAAATGAAGGAAAGTCTCTTGCCTGCCATTCTACCATTCAAAGGGGATCAATTCTGCATCACATATATGATTCTACAAGCCAAACTAAACATTATGGTAAATTCGTGAATGCATTTAATGGGTCTAGTTGTTTTCCTTCCAAATAAAAGCTGGAGGGAGCTGCACAATACATGGGTTAGGGGGTTTAACCTTTTCCCCCTGTTTCCAGGAGAAATCCCCCAACAGCTGCAATTAGCCCAGGCAGCAGAGAGCTTCCTTTGGCACCATTATTAGCTCTTGGTGTTAATTACAGCTTTGGGGAGGCATTTTTAGCACCACATGTGCATAGCACTTTAAAGGATAACAGCAAGAAGACAAGATTCTGTCCTGAAAGGCTCATGATCTAAAACATTGTCACAGGCCCTTTCTACACCTAAGGATTATCCCAGGAAAATGGAGGGATCATCCCTGCCTGCTCCCGGGATCCCCTGTGTGTCATTTGCGTGCACAGGGATGATCCCAGGGGGAAAAGACAAGTGTAGAAATGGCCACAGAGAAAGGGAAGGAAGATGGAGGTGAGATTTACCTCCATTTTCCTGGGAAAAGTTAAACCCCCTAACCCATGTATTGTGCAGCTCCCTCCAGCTTTTATTTGGAAGGAAAACAACAACTAGACCCATTAAATGCATTCACGAATTTACCATAATGTTTAGTTTGGCTTGTAGAATCATATATGTGATGCAGAATTGATCCCCTTTGAATTGTACTGATAGAATGGCAGGCAAGAGACTTTCCTTCATTTTGTTTTAATCTTCATCCTATTATACTGTCAATTGTTTTTTGTCTTGCATCTTTTACATACTTCCTTTCCCCAAATCCTATTTTCTAAATGGAGGGATCATCCCTGCTTTCAGTTCAGTAACAAAAGTTTAGTTTGAGTTGGCGATGAGGATGAACAATGCAAACTTATACATGCCTATTCAAAGGGAAGTCCCATTTAATTCAGTGGGGTTTGTTCACAGCAAGTAAGTAGGTATAGGATTGTTATAAATGCACCCTAAATAGGATTGTCCTTATTGGGTGCAAGAAGAGGGTTTAGGATTGCTAGAAGTACATGTGATGGGAGTAAGGGCTTAAACCAGATTTCCCCCAACCTGGTGCTCTCCATAGGGCTGGCCCAAGACATTTAGCTACCTAAGGCAGAAAAGCAAATGGTGTCCACACATGCAGGCACATATCAATGTGTATAGTACTCAAGGCCAATTAGAATTTTGGCACCTGCGACGGAAAATCCCACAAGTGCCTCTTCTTCCCTTGGTGGCAGTAAAAAAATACAATAAAAATGAATTAAATAACTAACAATTTGCCACCCTTTCACAATTACCAAAATTAGCTGCTTGAGGATAGGACCAGCCATGGCCCTTCAGATGTGTTGGGCTACAACTCAATGACTACAGCCTTCACAAAAAACGTGGAGCTTGAGGAAGGATATGAAGGAAGTGGAGAAGTGGCATCATATAGGTGCTCTGGGAGGCACTTCTGGGCATAAGTTGCAAGAAGGCAGAAGTGGTGGAGTTGTTTAAGGGTACAGAAGATAAAGGCTGATGCCAGACCTCCAAAGTAATGTGCCTTGAAGACCCTGATCAATATGGACCTCCTTCCCATGATGCCTTGCATTCAAGTCCCCAGCTGTTCTTAATACAAATGCACAATCAGGTGCTCTAGGATTACAAAACCGCTGAGACTTTTCCTCTGCCACTTCATTCTCTTCCATTGCTAAAACTGCCATGGAAAGAGCTTTCTCCAAAGCTGGTGAGAGCCACAAGTAAAGGGTTTAGCCTGGGTTGGTCGGGAGGCAGAGGATTCATTCTTTGCCACTGGCATGCAAGAAGATTTTTCTTGTTTCTCCATTCTGCCACTTGCATGGAATAAAAGTTTTAACATCTTGGCCCTGCTGGAAAGCAAATCCTCAGAGAGCCAATCTGTGCACAGCTAGTCCCATTAGCTTTTCAAAGCAGAAACAAACAGGCTATGTACAGAGGGGAGTTCTGCGAAGGATGGTTAATATTTCATTGAGTAGAAGTATTTGATGCTGTGTCGGTCATTCAGGCAGAAGCAGACTGCTAGCTGCCCAGCTCCCTCAGGGAGATGAAGTTCTGTCTTCTGGCAGGTGTGACACTTGGTGATCCCAGCCCCCATTCTGATTAACAGCAGATTCTGAAATTTCTCACCTATCTAGAGGACTCTTAGAGGCAGTGGAGTGGGGTGGGGGAGCCTGGCACAATTATCTACATCTCAGGTAAAGGGAATTAAGGAAAGACAAAGGAGTGCCTTTGTCAGCAGCAGCCAATGAAGTAGTATGACAGGGAGGAAGAGGCAAATGTTGCTGAGGAGTAACCGGGGTGGCGAGGGGAGAAGCTCCCATGCCCTTGATAGAATCAGACATGAGGTGATAGTGGAGGTAGAACTTCTGACTGCATATGAGTAGGTGTAATGTCTCAGGTTTCCATAGACAGGATGAGGAGAGGCAGATTACAATCACTCCAGAGACCAATGAAATATATATTTAGCACAATTTACTTTAAGATTTATGAAATACTAACATGAACAAAATAATTAACATCATTATGAATCAACTCTATTCAACTCTTTTCTTCAACTCACAGTTGACGTTAATTTCTCTCTCCTCCACCTCCTCCTCTCTCCCAACTCAACCGCCCTTATTCAACAGCCATTTTTTGCTCTTCCCTCACTCCATTCTTTAGCCAACATTCCAAGACCCTCAGAGATAGGCATACATAGGGATGTCGCAGTTGCCTGACTGGCTTTGGGAGTCCAAAAGACTCCCCCGCGTCTGCCTCCCATGGACCCATTTGGCCGCCCATAGCACATTCGTGGACCCATGGGTTGAGCACCCGCACAACCAACAAGTGCCCGACAGCTGTCTGCCCCATTCCGGAGCCTCCATTGTGAGCGACGATGGAGGCTGTGAAGATTACGCAATCCCTCCCACCCCCTAATGTTTATTAGCAGCCACTCCTGCAAAGTGCTGGAGTCAGCCACAAGCTACCTCCACCACCTCTACATCCTGTTTCCTGCAAACAAGGGCATGGGGGCTCCTCTCTTGCCAGGGAGGGCTCAAGACATTTTTCTGCTTGAGGCAGAGCAGCAAATGGTGCCCCCATCCATCCAAATCAAAGCACTTAGGACCCAAAGCTGGACAGGTTATTTTTGGAACATGAGGCAGAACTTCATGCAAGCACCTCTCCCTATCCCTGGTGGTATAAATACAATAATGCCAAATTAAAGCAGCTATTTCACTCTGTCTAATGGGAGGGCCGGCCCTGCCTCATGCTCAGGTGGATCCTTTCTACCTGTTGCACTACCTACTGGCCTCCACTGTCAATTAGGTCCCCAATCACCAGCTAATCATTTCTAACAGGGCATATTTAGAACCAAACAAGCACTCGTCAATGACCTTGGCCTCACCCACTAGCTGTGAGCGTGAAGGTATCTTGGGTGGAAGTTATTAAGGATCATTTGGTTTCAGTCTCTTCCATCTTTTGAAAAATGTATTCTTAGGTCTCTTAACATGAACTGCTGAATAGATTGTTTAAAGTGAGTGTGATGTTCATGTTATTGGTACTGGATATTGCTAAACAGCCTATCAGTATGTTTTATGCATATATATATATATATATATATATATATATATATATATATGACAATTAATGGTTAATTGATGAACTGTCTATGTTGTGTAGTCATGCATCTATAACTTCATTATGCATTGTGGTGATTATGTTATTTATAATTGCTTTGAACACTGACATTGTCTCTTATATGGAAATGGGGTCTTTAATCTCCTCCTCTCCAGTGTAGACAGCAAGAAAGGTTTGGGCAGAGCAGAGCCCCGCCTTTCTCATGCAGATCTTAGCACTGAGGCCATAGCTAGACCTAAGGTTTATCCCTGGATCGTCCAAGGATCAAACCTGTTCATCTAGGTGACACACAGGGGATCCAGTGCTCAGGCAGGGGCGAACCCTGGATGATCCCTGGACCTTAGGTCTAGCTGTGGCCCAAGTCTCCTTCGCTTGCCTCTTGGCATGGAAGCCAAGGGAAGGCCTGTGCCAAAGCTTTTGCTCCTCTTCCCAATGGGAAAGAGGAGGCAAACAGCTCTGTGTCTTTACCCAGATTCTGCATGAGGAAGTGATTTGTATCTATGGGAACAATGGGATTTGTATCTGTCATAAGGGAAATGCCTGGAGACCTGGTGCAGGCTCAGTGCCACCAGTTGCCTATGCCTGTCCTCGGATTTATGGAAAGGCCTTCTTAGGAATTGACAAATCATGGTGATCTGTTTTGGATAAGGATGAAGATGGCTGCTAGTAATGATGGTTATATGCTACCTCCAGGCTCAGAGTCAGTATGCCTCTCAATGCCATTTGTGTGGGAGGAGCGCTATTGCTCTCATGTCCTGCTTGTGGTGGGCTTCCCAGAGGCATCTGGTTGGCCCCTGTGGTAAGCAGGATGCTGGAGTAGATAAATCTTTGGTCTAATCCAGCAGATTCTTGGGTGTTGTGCCCCTCTGAAAGGGAGTGTCAGACATCCATGGAGCAGGATTATTAGCCTGGCCTTTAATGTCATGTAGGCCATTTCAACACCAGCCCAAAAATCCGGGCTGGTCAAGGCCGAGTCCCTGTGTGTCCGAATGATGCACAGGGACTCCCAGGAGGAAGGACGGATGAGAATGGGTTTTCCCAGGGATAAATAATCCCTGGGAAAACCTGATTCTTCACGTGAAGAAGAAGAATCGTCCCGAGGATCGTCCTGAGAACGCAAGACATGTGGCCACCCATCCTGACTTCTTCTCTCCTCCTCATGAGTAGCAGGGATCAGTAGAGGGAAGGAACTGGGCTGGGAAGAATCAGGGGTGGAGGGGAGGGGGTGTGTTTTTTTACTTATGTTTTAGTTGGAGCGCATGTGCGCTCATCATCTCCTTTAAAAAAAATGGCGGGTGCGACACCCTCCTTCCTCCCGGAATGTCACACCTGCATGTGGACTAAGGGGAGGATGTCATGATCAGAATATCATGAGATCCTCCCCCCTCCCTCTATACTGGTACAGGGTAGAAAGGGCCGTAGTCATCCTAGAGAATAACAACAGGGATTTGCACGGTTGTTGACTTGGACAATCTACACTATTGCTTTATAACGGTTTATAATGGTTCTGACAACTATTTGGGCCCAGGGCACATTACATAATACCATTTTCAAAGTGTTATATCCTGCTTGGTGTAGATCTGGCCTAATTACCACTCTGAGCAGGGGATTAGGCTGCTGAAGTTATGATTCCACAGTTAACACCTGGACAGAACCCTGAGCAGACAGACAGGTTACCTGTTAATAGTTTTCCCATTAATAAGAGTTATTGTGTTTCTATTGAAATTATAGCATTTTTTGTGTAATTATTAAAGTCAGCTGGACTAACTTCTGAGTAGGATTGTACAGCCCAACTTGAGGGGAGTAACCTGAGATTTACCCAAACAAGCTTCCAATTTCTACTAGTTCTTACATTGTTTCCTATATATCCTCATGTGCATTTCTCAGCAGCTCTCCAGAAAGATCTGATTCATTAATCAGTAGGAGAATGTCTCTCTCAGAATCTCACAGAATTCAGATAAGGAAAAGCATTGCCTTCCACGGACATGTTGTGTTCAGCCCTGGCTGCAAATTGTATTGTAGATTAATTTATTGCATTAGCCAAAGGCCATAGCACTTGGAAATCAAACAAATACATCCATGTTACAGATTAATAACATAATTATAGCAACATGTGCAATGTCAGAAGATATCAAGAAACTCTCAATTCCCCTTAATAAATGTGTTTCTAATTCTAGCACCAAAGAAGCAGCAATCAGTATAGATTTATTTACTTGCATTTTTATATCTAAGCAGAAAAACAATATTGAGTAGAATGTCTACACTGGAAAGCCATCCTTACCCAACTTGGTACACTCCAGATGTTTTGAACATTAGCCCCAATCAACTTTAGCCAGCATGATCAATGTTCCAGTATGCTGGATGTTGTAGTCCAAAACATCTGGAGGGCACCATGTTTGGGGAAGGCTGTACTATACCATGGCAGTAAAATCAGCTCTGCATTTATTATAGAAATCAGTTGAGTGGAGACGGTGGTACGTACGATGGTATCTTTCATACACAGTGCCAGCTCTAGGTTTTTGAGAAGCCCTGGACAGGGATGTCAGAGAAATCCACAATGGAACCAAATGAGTTTGGATTTTTATTAATCCAAAAAATGAATTCCACAGCAGACCAACTTTTTCCCTGTCGGGCAGATTCTGCAGACTTGTGGGCCGTCTTCCTAACCTTCAGGAATTTTGCCCAAGTTGTATCATAGAGAAACACATGAACATTTTAAAGAATGGCCAAAACTTTGCATGTCCCCCATTGGGTAAAGCATGAAAATGTACATTTGGGGGAATTTGCACATTTGAGGGAAATTTACACATGTGTGCGTATACAAATTTACAGAATGCATATTTGCGCAAATTTGGAAACTGAAAAAAATCCAATTCTGTTGATGGGCAGATGACAGAATAAAAGGTGCCTGACAACCCCTGAAATACTGAGATTTTGCACAATCCGTACATCCACCGCCTTGGACAAAGCACCCTCAGTATGCCCTCTCCCTTGGTGAATCTACCTTCTCACCACCACTGTCACCAGCTGCTAATGCTCCTCATCCTCTTTCTCAGCATTGTTTGCTTGACTAGCCAGTGAGCAGGCATGCAGGGGCGTCTACTGTCCCTGCTTCTCACCCCCATCATTGTCTGGACCAGAATGAGTGGAAGGTGAGGAGAGAAACAGTTCCAGGGGGCTCTTCTCAGTGGGCATCTGCCACAGGATGGGCCCTTGGCAAGAGGCCAACCATGCCCACCTTTGACATCATCCCTGATCATACCTAGTTTTTCACAGCAGCTGTCACACAGATCAGATAGTATTTATTACAACCCCAATGCCACAAAAGCATTCCTTAGCTGGAAATGTACCAAGCTGACTATTCTTGTAGTTTTTGAAAGAGGGAGCTATTGTGGACAGGAAAATTAACCAGGGTGAGAATCTGGTCACTAGATTCTAGTGGTATTCATTAGAGCTAAATCCTGCTGGGCTGCCGTATCCTGTATTCTATCTACTATTGGTTCTGAATGGGTTTGGCCAGATCTGTTTGCATTCTGCAGTGACACAACTCTCCTAGCTGCCTCCCTACCATGGCAGCTCCCTGCCCACTCTTCACTGCAAATTACAACTGTCAGTTATTCATAGCCCTCTCCCTGGCCTCATGCCCCTGACTGCATCTCGCGTCACGGCTGATCCCTGCCCCCTGTTTATCTGCCACTTTTGGAGGAAGTTAGAAATGCATTTGATATAAATTTGATAGTGAAATGCTGGCCTCTCCTGACAGCTTATAAATAGCTTCTTGGAGTCCAATTTTGAGATTTGGATTTAGAAAAAAGACACACACACCCCACATACCAAAAAAAAATCCCTATCAGCCATCTATCTGCAGCACAATCAAAGGTGGTTTGCCTCTCCGTTTCTCACCTCCCTCCCCAATTCCATTATGTCCTGCAGCATGCTCATGGTTCCTTAATATCCCATGGGAAGAGAGTCCATTAAGACAAAGACTTATATCAATCTCTCCCTTCCAACTTAATTAAGTTTTTATAAACACGCAGCCCCATATGGAAAAAAAAAAGTGCAACCCAGCACCAAATTACCAAGGCAAATAGAATCCAAATGAAGTTATTTTCCCTGCCTTGTTTGAGTCCAGTTTTAATTAGGCAGCTGTTGGGACTTGCTGTTGCCTGCATGTAATTGTGTCGTTGCCATTCATTAGAGGTTTGATTGGAGTTATTGTTTGCTTGCCTCCCAACGTTTTCATTTCTTCTGTTTTCCACCGATGACCTGGCCAACTTTGCCTTTCAAGTAATTACAGTTTAGCAGCATCCATTATTTATCTATTAGGGCGGCACTGCAGCTGCCTCTGTCCTGGCTTCAGGAGTGAAATGTTGCTCTCCCATCCTTGGTTTGGGGAGAACGGACCCAAAAACTTGTCCTTCACCATAAAGTCAAACATGTTAAGTGGAAGGACCGGTTTTGAATGTGAGCTGCCCATAGAATTGAATGTGAGCAGGGTTCTCCTAATTAATAAATCAAATGTATTGATTTCCTTTAATGTCTGTAATAGAACTATGATTTATCTAAAGACCAGGGGAGTGATAAGGTGCTTGTATAATAATAAGGACTTTGCATGGTTAAACAGATGCGGAGTTATAGGGAGAACATCCAGGGGACCTGAACAATCAGAAAAATTGAGACTTGGTATCTGCATTATTTTTTTGGAATTGCACAATGTCCAACGTAGCCTCATTCACTTTGCTCATTTGTTTGACTGCATTGAGCTATGAGCTCACTCAGCTTGTCAGTTAATTCAATCATTCTGAATTGATTTTACCTAAAATCCAGCTAATCAAAATCTAATTTTGGCTTTGTTATAAAGTAAGTGGATTACACAGAGTTCAAACCCCCAGGTTGCAATCCAGAGGGATGTGGGCACACGCTTCACACACGCACCCAATCTTTTTTCCTGGGTTGTTCTTTCTAAAGGAGCTTTCACAGAGCTCCTTGAACTACTCTTTAAACTCCACCGATAAGCAGTTTTGGGATTTGGTGCAAATCCTATTTTTAAAGGGGAAGTATCAATAGTGTGTGCTATTTCATGCCCTCCAATATTTCCCGAATGAAAATGGAAACCCACTTATTCTTATATCAAGGAACACTGCCTGAACACACACACATCTATCTTTCCATCTTTTTCTTTCACAAACGTTTTGCACCCTTCTTCAACTAATAGGGTCCAAGCATAAAGATGGGTGATAAGTTCATTTCATTTCAGTTTTGAGAAGAATTTGCTACAATTCACAAAGTTCCCCATAATTGGGACAAAAAGAACTTGAGACTGGGCGGGGGTGGGGGGAATGTGGGAGAAACTGGAACTGACAGATTCATTTTGCTCTTAATAATCACGTTGTATTTAGCCATTTTAGTGCTTAATTAGGGCTGCCACCTCTTTTTTCTGACAGGCTCCTCATATGTATGTGGCAGGCACGTGCAACATTGTCCTAGAATGGCTGTACTTACTGCATTTGTTGTTGAAAATGGAAAACAATTTTGTGTCGGTTCATTTTTTACAAGAATTTACTAAAATTCACCAAGTTCCTATCTGGGAGAAAAAGAACTCAAGGTTGTTGTTGTTTTTAAAAAAAATGAATGTGGGAGAAAGTGAAACTAAGATATTCCTTCATCCTTGTCCTGGAGCATCTTTATGTAGAAAATAATTACACATTGCTGAAGCTCTGTGCTGTCTGCGTTACCCAACTCAATAGTAATCTGCACTCCACTGATTTAAAAGCCAAGAAGATGCTTTGTCCTTTACGTTGCAGATTGAAAATAATAATAATTATAATATGTTATCTAGAATATGTCAAATGGCAGGCTAGATACTACTTTATGCCTTGGTGTTCACACCTGTGTACATATCTGTATTAGGGATAAGATGTATCATAAGAACATAAGAAGAGCCCTGCTGGATCAGACCAAGGGTCCATCTAGTCCAGCACTCTGTTCACACAGTGGCCAACCAGCCATCGGCCAGCGATGAACAAGCAGGACATGGTGCAACAGCAACCTCCCACCCATGTTCCCCAGCAACTGGTGCACACAGGCTTATTGCCTCGAATACTGGAGATAGCACACAACAATCAGGGCTAGTAGCTATTGATAGCCTTTGCCTCCAGGAATTTATCCAACCCCCTTTTGAAGCCATCCAGATTGCTGGCCATCACTACATCTTGTGGTAGTGAGTTCCATAATTTAACTATGCACTGTGTGAAGAAGATCTACGCCCCACCTAGAGATTTAACTATTAGTAACCAGAATGGGGCTGAACTACACCAGCAACTCATACTAACATACATTGAATGAGCCCTCCTCAAAAAGCAAAACTAAGGGGAAATAGGGAGGGAGTTACCATTTACCAGGGATGTGGTTCAGACAACAGGGACTGTCACTCGTAAATAGAAGTAACTAGAGCACAAGCTACTTTCCACTTTGAAAGCTTCCCAGCCTTGCTCTCTGCACATTTTGCTATCAATAACTGTGGCAACCCTCAGGAACTATTGCCTGCCCCTCCTGCTTGGGTCTTGAGCTCTGGAATCCTTCCTGATGGAGCCAGAAATGAACCACCCGCTGTATACATCCAATATACCCAGGGGGGAGGGGTTGTTTTGTTTGTTTTCTTGGGTTCAGTGTCCTTATGGTAACTGGATTTTGTAGATGAAAATATATTTGATAGAGCATATCTTCACAGTAGACATATACCAGTTTTATACCTGTTTAATAGTCATGGCTGGGAATTGTAGTTCGGCGAAGGTGCTAAGAAATCTCTGCTGAACACACCAGTCCCTCCTCTTGCAGAAATACAGTTCCCAGTATTTGATGGAGGGAGGAAATGGCTATTATTAAACCAGCTTCAGTCTCTAGTGTGGATATGCTCCTAGTCTCCTTGTAGGTTGAGTTAACTGGTTAATGGGTTTCAAAGATCCCAGCGACCGGAAGAGATCCTTTCCGTAGTGTAACCAAGATAGGGCAATTGGGGTTTGAGATGGGGTTCAGTGTATTTGCTTGGGTCTAGCTCACATCCCAGAAGGTTGTATGAAACAGTTGTCCTACTTTCATGAGCTTCAGCTTTGCAGCATGATCCTATGCAGGCTACTCAGAAGCCAGGCCCACAGGAGTACTTACTCCCCAAAGGTCACCATGTATAATCCTAGGTTTTACAATGTATGTTTTAAACTTTTTAAGGGAGTCTTTTGGCCCAGTATTGGGCAAAAGATGGGATGATGATAATAATAATAATAATAATAATAATAATAATAATAATAATAATAATAATAATAAATTTTAAATAGGGATGGGAGAATCAATGAGACTCACACTCTTTGGGTTTCACTGAGTTCCCCCTTGAATCTTAGCCCATCTTATTCTTCTTTCCAAATGTGGCACGTTTGTTGTTCAAACAGGAAATGTGTACAATTGGGTGCACTTTTTTTAAGAGGGTGCACCCAAATATGCACCCCCCCTTCTTGGCTAAGAGTGAAATCCTATGCATAATTAGACAGAAAAAAAGTCTTGGGAATTGCAAGATTTTTTTCTATTTCAACATGCATAGGATTATGCCCTAAAGCATGAAAATATGTGGGGTGGGGTGTCAAAATGTGCAATATTTAAAGTGCACATTTTTCTACCAAAGTTCAGGAATAAGTGAGCTTTGCCCCCCAAAAATGTGCTCATCTTCAGGGGGACAAATGGGACAAGTTCTGATATTTTAACAAAGTGAAACAAAATTCTTATACAAATTTTAACATTGATAAAGGAAATATGTCCAATGCAAATTATTTCCACTGGCGACCTGCACACCACACTGACTCACAGCACAGCACTAATCACAATCGGAGCCAAAAAAAGCCAATTTCTAAAGAACAATGTGAGGTGTTGGGCAGCTGCGGTATTCAGTTAAGGTTCAGAGGAAACATCGAACACAACACGACAATTCACAGCTGCTAGACAAACTGACTCACATTGATTTATTTATTTATTTCCCACATCTTCAGCCCTAGCAAAACATTGGCTAACAAAAAGTCAACAATAAAAACATCAAATGAGATTAAGAGGTACACAATAATAATAAAAAAAGTGAGCCAGCAGCCGTATACCAGCTATTAATTTAAAGCAGTCAAACTTAACAAAATAAAATGAGTCCTCAGAGAGGGAAAAAGAGCCTGACGAAGGCTATTTTCACTTGCTGCCTGAATGCGCAGAATGAGGAGGTCTGCCAGTTCCCCCCAAACTGTGAATTTCCATAGTCTGGGCACTGCTACAGAGGAGTTTAAAATCCTCCTCCATGCCTCTGAAGGTAGCAGGAGACATAGTAGCACCTCCACTCATAATCCATGTGTTTGGTCATGGGGGAGGAGAACCTACTCCCAACCAGTTTAGGGCAGTGTGGGCAACTTGTGGCCTTACAGATGTTTTGCCTTCAACTCCCATCAACCAAGACAGCATAGGCAATCATGAGGGGTCATGGGAGCTGTAGTCCAAAATATCTGGAGGTCCACGGGGAGCCCAGCCCTGGGTTTAAGGCTTTATTTATTTATTTATTTGTTGCATTTCTATACTGCCCAATAGCCAAAGCTCTCTGGGCGGTTTACAAAATTAAGACAATTCAAGTATAAAACACCTTGAATTGGCCTCTGAGGCAAATAGGGGAGCAACCACAATTGATAGGATTGGTGTTCTACAGCGAAAAGACCAAGGCCTCAGCTAGACCTAGCGATCTAGCATGACGGAGGGGTGAATATCCCATGATATTTTTATCGAGAGATCTCCCCCTCTGTTCACGCATGGCACATGACAACCTCAGAGGGAGAGGCATCGCGCCTGCCTTTTTGGGGTTTTTTAAGAGACAGGAGCGTATGACCACTCATGCACAAAAGGTAAGTCCTTTTTTTAAAAAAAAATCTACTGCTCCCCCCCACCCACCCTACACCCAATGGGCGCAGAGCCTTGTTAAAATTGTCTTTTTCCTTAACACTTTGAATCTGGATAGTTGTACATTTTGTTAAGGACAACACCCTTTCTTTTTACACCTTACACTCAATAAGATCTCCTCCAGTAAGCAGGGTTTTAGACTCCATTGCCCTACATAGCTCTTTGCATCTCCCTTTGACTAGCAGAACTAGAATAGGCTATGGGAAATATTGAAAGCTGCGGAATCAATAATCCAAAGATATTGCTTACCTGTACAATCCTGTACACAGAAGTAAATTCTACTGTGATCAATAAAGACTACTCCTGCGTAACAGTGCATAGGATTGCAGCCTAACAGTGTAATCCTAAGCATGTTTACTCAGAAGTTCAGTGGGGCTTATTCCCAGGTCAGTAGATATAGGATTGCAGCCTTAGACTGCTCATGCCTTCCTTCCCAATATAACAGAAAGCTACAACCAATCATTGTAACGTTTTTGGAATGTGTCTCAAGATCAGACAGAGAAGTACGTGAATATCCAGGTACATCACAGAACGAACAGTTTTAATAAGACATAATTCACATTATGATCTATTAATGTAACACAAGAATCTACAACCACTTTGATTTGACATGGTGATGGGATATGGGAGTCCTTCCCACTCTTAAGCTGACAAGAAAACAAAGCACCTGAAATACCACTGTCATTTCAGCACCGGATCATTCCAGAGAGTTAACCTGCCCCACCCCCTGGCACACCTTGACAGGCATCTAATTAAAGTTGACAGGTACCAGAAAATGCATCAAATCCTCAATTCACGCTGAGTTTTGGGGCTGGCAATCATGTAAGCTGAAGAAAGCTTGATTTTCACCACCTTAATAGCAAGATCATTCAGCATGCACGTTGTAAGGGAATCCGGTGGCTCCCAAGCCTACCCACTCAATAAAATCAAAAGGATTTTTTCTGTGAGTGGGACAGAGGAGAGATTGAAACAAAGGAATAGTTTCTCCTCTAGCGCCCCCAATCCAAACTGATGCAAGAATCAACACATTTTCTACAGTGATGCTTCCAATATAAACACATTTGTGGATCATCATCAGAACACGCTGAGAGAAAAATAGTGGTTAGGGAAGACTTTGGAAAGAAAGGCCTGAAAGAGTTGGTCCGTGTCTGATGGGTGGTTGGCCACTGTGTGAACAGAGTGCTGGACTAGATGGATCCTTGGTCTGATCCAGCACGGCACTTCTTATGTTCTTAAGAGTAGTGATCGGTGTAGCTGCAGGCCATAAAGCTGAAGACTGTGGTTAACCATGGTGACTGGCGACAAGGCTTCAAAGGTTGGACAGGCAATTGCCAGGACATCCTGTGGAGACCATATAACATTTTAAAATCTTTACCCCGGCTGCCAATTCCTCTCCAGGCAAAATATCAAGTGCTGGTTCTTACCTTTAAAGCCCTACATGGTCTAGGTCCAAGGTACCTTAAGGAGCACCTGCTCCCCTTTCTTTCAGACCCCTACTTCAGGTCCACAGAGGGTCATCTGCTGTGACTGGCTAATGTGAGATGGGCAGTCACATGCCAGAGTAGAGTAAATATATGAAAAGGAGGACAGGGCTCCTGCATCTTTAACAGTTGTATAGAAGAGGGAATTTTAGTAGGTGTCATTTGCATGCATGCAGAACCTGGTGAAATTCTCTCTTCATCACAACAGTTATAGCTGCAGGAGCCCTGCCCTCTTTTGAATCTGGTCAAGAGGGCACACCTCCTGCAACTTTAACTGTTGTGCTGAAGAGAGAATTTCACCAGGTTCTGCATGCATGCAAATGACACCTACTGAAATTCCCTTCTCTTTACAACTGTTTAAGATACAGAAGCCCTGTCCTCCTTTTCATATGGTCACCCTATGCCAGAGGACCTTTTCCCTTGCTGCCCCTGAGCCAGCTGAAATGTGCCTGCTGACCTCCTTGAATGTCTTTAACGACTCTATTATCCCAGCAGGCCCTCCCTTTTTAAAATCTTATTGTTGTATAGTAAAGCCATACAGCTTTTATGCTGTATGGTTTTATTGATTGTTTTATCTTTTTAAATTGTTTTTAACATTTTTATGCTGCCTATGGAATTTTCTTTATAGTTTTATAAATTGTTTAAATTGCTTTAACTTCGTATGCCGCCTAGGGTAGTCTGTATATAGGTGGGCTATAAATTGAAATAATAATAATAATAATAATAATAATAACAACAACAACAACAACAACAACAACAACAATAATAATATGGGCCCTGGCTTTGTTAACAATTTCAGAATCAGTCAGGAGTTATATAAAAGATGGCTTCCTTTTATTAACCAGGATTATTTATTCTCCACTACCCTGCTGTGTATCCATCCTGTTTTCTGACTTTGTTGTTCTTTTGCTGAGTCACTTCCTGGACGTCTTGTCATCATTCCCTGAATTTTCCGCAACGTGCCTTTTCCTCTATGAAAAGCCAGTGAAGAGAGATACTGATCTCCTGCCATGGATGTGGTGCAAATGGATCAAGGAAGAATCTGAGGGGAGGGAGTGTTGAACTCTCCTTCTCCTCGGTTCTGTTTCCCGAAACTAACCCCAGAGTGGTAGCCATGTTAGTCTGCCACAGCCGAACCAGCAGAGTCCTGTGGTACCTTAAAGACTAACAAAGGTATTTTGGCTTAAGCTTTCATGTACACTTTTGTGCGCACTTGCACAAGTATGCATTAGCGCAAGTGTGCATTTGCAAATCGAATAAAATCCTCCTACAACAAATCAGATTCTGTTGAGCAGATGACAAAATGAAAGGTGCCTGACAATCCACGAAATGTAAATAGAGTGGATTTAACAAAATCCGTACCTCTCTAGTTAGGTAGGGTGACCATATGAAAAGGAGGACAGGGCTCCTATATCTTTAACAGTTGCATAGCAAAGGGAATTTCAGCAGGTGTCATTTGTATATAAGGAGAACCTGGTGAAATTCCCTCTTCATCACCACAGTTAAAGCTGCAGGAGCTATACTAGAGTGACCAGATTTAAAAGCGGGCAGGGCACCTGCAGCTTTAACTGTTGTGATGAAGAGGAAATTTCACCAGGTTCCCCATATATACAAATGTCACCTGCTGAAATTTCCTTTTCAATACAACTGTTAAAGGTACAGGAGTCTTGTCCTCCTTTTCATATGGTCACCCTATAGGAAGGCTCACACAAAGGTGACAGTGATCTCCTACCCCTTTTAAGTTGCTTTCATACTCACATTAAAGGCAGGTTTCCTGGTGAAAATACACCCACATATCCCTCTTTACCTTTACTGGAGGACCAGGCTATATATATTACCTACAGTATTAGAGGAAGTATGTTGTTCAATGCTTGTTGCTTGGGAACATGGACAGGACAATGCTGCTGTGCTCACGTCCTGCCTGTGTTCTTCCCATGGGCATCTGGTTGGCAATGTGGGAACAGAATGTTGAACTAGAGAGGTCTGTGGTCTAAGGCAGCAGAGCCCTTATATCAGAGCTTTCCAAACTCTGTGTCGCGACACGTTAGTGTGTCGGCTGCAGTGTGTAGGTGTGTCGCGCGAACGTATTACAATTTATGTATGTGTCCGTATCTCTTATAAGGGGTTAGTTTAACCTCCGGTTTGTTAGTAAAACTAAATTACTGTGTCACGAAATGATGCATGTCTAAAATGTGTGTCACCAACATGAAAAGTTTGGAAAGCTCTGCCTTATATTCTTAACAAGGGCAAAGTCCACCTCAGAGCACACAACACACAAATGTGAACACCCACTGTCTCCAAAGCCATCCAGCCATATCTCTACCAAAGAATAATCTAATGGTAGACAGGAACCAGCAGCTCCTCCCCTTCCTTTTTGGGGCTGGAAAATTGCACTGCTTCCATTAGAGACAGGACTCTGAATAGGGAGACTGTGCATATGTGTTAGAGACAGGACTGTGAATAAGGACAGAATAGGGAGACTGTGCATATGCCGTGTAGCCAGGCACTGCTTCACTGAGGACTACAAGAACCCTCCAGATATAAACCATTTCCCTTATTCACTCCAATGACACTGCAGCATGTGTATATAACTTCATGAGGCTTCTTCCAGATTGCTGGACAGAAAAATCTGCCCAGAAGCCAGTTAGAAAATGGCTCATTGATTTTACTTGACATGTTAAACATTTGCTCAGTGCCACTTTCCCACTGGAGAAAATGGAACATGAAAATGCTTAACTTTGATTCACTTGGATTGGACTGTGCCTTACTCCAAGGCTGGGGAACTTGCTGCCCTCCAGACGTGCTGACCTATAAGTCTCATGGTCCCTCACCATAGGCTACACTGGCTACAGCTGATGAGAATGGTAGGTTAAAACATCTGGAGTGTCACAATTTGCCCATCCATGCCTTCCTCTATTTCTTGACTTATTTTTTTAAAAAAAATTCGTCTGAGTGACTTTTGAGAAGATAAGCTGGAGCTATATTTTCATTTCTCTTTACATTATACCAGGAGTGAGACGACTTCTGTTCAAATATTGGGAGGCATTTTTCTGAGTTTTGTGGTAGCTGCTAATTGTTAGTAACACAGGAAGGACTTCCTTCCTCTTCCTCCTCCTCCTCCTCTTCCTCCTCCTCTTCTTCTTCTTCTTCTGATTGACAATGACAAAGCAGCAGTCTTTTTCAGCAGCATGGTCATTTTATTTTCTTCTAGAAGACCTAGGCCCTTTCTACACCTAAGGATTATCCCAGGAAAATGGAGGGATCGTCCCTGCCTGCTCCTGAGATCCCCTGTGAATCATTTGCATGCACAGGGATGATCCTGGGGGGAAAGGCAGGTGTCAAAATGGCCCTGGACACAGCATTGTTCCTGGGCATTGTGGATAGAAACTGATTTCCTAATGGCCACCATTTTATTTGGGGACAGCCGCCATGTCCTCTCCCCCAACTGTAATGGAATGATGCTATGTCTGGGTAGTCGAGGGGAGATAAAATGATGGTGGACCACCGGGGCAGGGGGTAGGGCTGTTTTTGTTGCTGATGCCGCAAACAGAGCCAAAGGAGGAGAAGGAATAGGAGGAGGAAGCTCAGCCCTTAATTGGGCTTTTCCCTGCCATGTTTGGAAGCCAGAATTTGCTAACTATTTTGATTATTTCACACTTTGCCTATATTGTACAATTAACATCCTTCATTCTTAGGGAACAAAAAAAAAAGGCCAACCATTTAGTTTATGGAGTTTATAATTAGGTTTCTGTAACACTTGTGTTTCATAGCTGTATCCTTTTTAGACAAGGTGTTTGTTTCGCTGTTAATTATAAGTTTGCAACAGCTTCTGAACTAAACAAGAAGATATTTGCATGAAAACTCATACTCATTTTTTGTGTAGTTTTGTCTAATGTATGCATTTTGCAAGCAATTTTCCTAATATAATATGTTTATAGTTATTTTCATAAATGTGTGGACTTTCCCCTAATATATGTATTTTGAATTCATTTTTTATTGGAGAACTCCATTGCAAAATTGAAGTAGGGATCTTGAAGAATAACTTCATTTTGGTTCGCATACTGGTTCAAAAGTGTTAGATTAGGAAAATTTACCTTAAAATGCAGACGGAAGGAATTTCTCCCCCACTCCTAGCAGAAGACCTGTCCAAAAAGGCTATGAACTTGTAATGCCACCAGAAAGAGCTGGGTTTATCAGCAGGAGAAAGCAGGTTCTCTATTCCCTGACTGGTTGCTTCCTACCCTTGCTAAAGGGTAGGAAAATAACAACAACAACAACAACAACAACAACAACAACAACAACAACAACAACAAAACAAATTTCTTACCCACCTCTTTGATCGAGGCGGGAAACAACAATAAACGATAAAATACATAATACTCAATTAAAACGTAATATACATTGTTTAAAGCATCCTAAAAAAAAACTTAAAACATTTTAAAAACATCTTAAAATTCCACTGGATAGGCCTGCCGGAAGAGATCAGTCTTTATAGCTTCCTTGAATGCTAGTAGACTGTTAAGTTGACGAGTCTCCTCCGGCAGGCCATTCCACAGTCTGGGAGCAGCAGAAGAGAAGGTCCTCTGGGTAACAGTTATCAATCTAGTTTTTGCTGGCTGAAGTAGATTTTTCCCAGAGGACCTGAGTGTGCTGGACGGATTGTATGGGAGAAGGTGATCCCGCAGGTAGCCTGGACCCAAACCATGTAGGGCTTTAAAGGTGATAACCAACACTTTATACTTTGCTCAGAAACTAATTGGCAGCCAGTGAAGAGATTTTAAAACTGGTGTAATGTGGTCACCCCTAGGTGTACCAGTGACCAGCCTGGCTGCCATATTTTGAACTAGTTGAAGTTTCCGGACTAGGCACAAAGGTAGCCCTATGTAGAGCACATTGCAGAAGTCAAGCCTTGAGTTACCAGCGTGACGCGTGCACTACCATCTTTAGGTCTTCTAACTCTAGGAAGGGAGATGGAGACAATGGGTTGTTTCCTTCTGTCTCTGTGATTGCATTTTGCAAGCAATTTTCCTAATACAATGTCTTTACTGTTATTTTCATGAATATGTGCAATTTTTGTGCATTTACCCCTAATATATGCACTTTTGTATGCATTTTCTTATTGGCAAACTCCATTGCAAAACATGGCAAAGTATGGATTTTGAAAGATAACTGAGTTTTGGTTCACATATTGGTTCAAAAGTGTTAAATTAGGAAAGTTTGTCTTAAAATGCAAATGGCAGGAATTTCTCTGTCATCCCTCACAGAAGACCTGCTGAAAAGACTGAACTTCCAGGGCCACCTGACTAGGTGAGGATCTACACTAGTACATGAAACATTGTTTTTACAGTCATTGAACATTTTGTTTTTGAACGATTTAAAACGTAGCAGTTTTTAAAACGTTTACTTACTTTTCTCTTTCCATGGGAATGCATTCCTTTTGGCCACACTGATCTTTTTTTCCCCATCTGCCAATTTCCCCTCCCACTTCCTCTTCTCTCCACTGGCAAACAAACCAGGAAGCAGCTTCTCAAAACTGAAACTAAAAAATGTCTGCAGAAAGCAGGCTTGAAAAAAAAATGGCTTCAACTTTGGGCACGGAAATTACATAAACATGCCCCCAGGAATGCGATTGGCTAATTAAGAACTACAGGAAACCCATTTAATACAATGAAATCAGCCACATCATACCAAATAGAACAACTTATTTCAGAGAAGTTCAAAATAAAAACTGGAGAACAGACAACAATAAAATGTCTCAAACCGAACGTCATGTGGTGACATACTACCAAATGCACACTTAAAAACGGTAAGACACGTTCTAACTTGACTAGTGTAGATCCCTTCAGAGTTGAGTTTATTGGCAGGAGAAAGCAGCTTAGCCATTCCCTGACTGGGCACTTCCTACCCTTGACAAAAGCAATAGTGGAGATGATGGGTTGCTTCCTTCCGTCTGCAGCATTGTGAAAGAAAGGTTTCTTTGCATGTTCCAGGGAATCTAATGACGCTTGTTGCTGCCATGTCTCTTTCATCCTTGGGGGAAACTCCAATTCTTCAGGCTTCGTTCAGAAACGTAATTTCCTATTGTTGAAGATTTAGACAATGAATTCTTCAATTGCTGCTTTTCCTCCTTTTTTATTGTATTTGGGCAAATCCTTTGCTGTCAAAGTATACTGAGCACACAGCCCCTGGGAATGAAGATATCTGTCTGCCGAAGCCCAGTGGTTCCTATCTTCTTCTTTTTAACTTGAAGAAGGGAACAAATGGAGGGATGGATCACTGTCACCAGTTTCAATTGATTTCCAGTGATGACCCAGAGGCTCACTCCTTCTCAGTTGTCTTGGATTGCAATTGTGGATTCTCCTCTTCTCCATCCTATTTCCAATTTCTCCTTGTAGTCTTCAAGGAGTGTGTGTGTGAGAGAGAGAGGGGGGGGGGAGAGGCCTTAGCTAGACCTAAGGATTATCCCAGGAAAATGGAGGGGTCGTCTCTGCCTGCTCCCGGGATCCCCTGTGTGTCATTTGGATGCAAAGGGATGATCCCGGGACCATCCCAGGATATAGGCCTGGTCTAGTCATGTCCAGAGAGACGGGGGGGGGGGGCATGTCTACACCAGTAATTTATCCTGGGATAATCCTGGGATCATCCCTGTGAATCCAAATGACACACATGGGATCCTGGGAGCAGGCAGGGATGATCCCTCCATTTTCCTCAGATAATCCTTAGGTGTAGAAAGGGAGGGAGAGAGAGAGAGAGAGATCTTTGTAATGCCAGATGCAATTCTGACAAGTGCACCTGGCGGACTACAGGGCTTACTTTGGCTTTGTGGAGGGACCTTAGACAAGATGCCTTCAGTGTGTCCATCTCTGCAGCTCTGTCACCACTGGCCACTCAGTTCCCCTTTCCCTCTAGGCCAAACCCGTCCTACCAAGAAAAGGAGAAGCAAGCAGCTAATGCTGCACAGTCTTCTCACTAGGATGGAAAGGGCAGCTGAGCAAACAGCTGTTAAGTATGGGCTTCACACCAAAGATGTTATAAGGTTTGAACTCTCAATTAGGGATGGGTGAATCTGTCAATTACAAATCCATTCACTTTCTCATTTTTCCAATCATATTTTTTTGGCCCAATCCGATACGCATATACGGATTTGATTTCTAAAAGTCCACATGGAAATTTGTATGGATTTTTGTGTGCGCTTCTCCTAATATATGCATTTTTGTGTGCATGCTTTCCAAATGTATGCATTTTTGTTTGCACATTTTGCACACGTACACTTCTTGGAAAGCTGTTTCCCATGCAATAATGTTTCTTTGTGTTATTTTCACTACTGTGTGCATTTTTGTGCACTTTTCAGTGGCATTGATTTTTGTGTAGACTTTTCCCTCGTGTACTTTTTTTCTTTTTTCTTCTTTCTTTTTGGAAGTGGAGAAGTGTAGTGCTAAATTCAGTGTGAATTTTAGGGCCCAACTCTGTTCCAGTTCACCAAGATTGAGCATCATTAAGAAATGTAGTTAGATCTTTGGGGGTCGCGTATAGTAGCTGGATATTAAACTTCTGTTGAAGTGAGAGCAACAAAGCTTAAGTGACTGTTAGGATTTGATGTTGTTTTGATCATTGTATATTATGGATCAATCATTAACCATTTAAGAGAGCAACCCTTTTGGTCCCTGGGAGGGTATTCCAGAGACCACAGGATATGGTGAATTTCCCAGCCACCCCAAGGCCAAAGACAAAGCTACGACCTTGGAGGAGGTATCCCTCCTTAGATTTCTTGCCTTCCCACCAGCTGCGACAGAAAGCTGCACAGTAGCTTCCTCACCTGAGGCCACTGTCGCGACCACAGAAGAGGATGGAGAGGGAGGAAAAGGAGTGTGGCAATAGGCAGGCAGGGAGGGAGAGGCGAGGCTGTGGACTCACCAGATCCCCAAGGCTCTCCATTCCCATTCCCACCCCAGGAAAGTAGGCAAGCTAGATGGGCTCAGAGGCCCCTCTAGCTCAAAAGAGCCACAAAAGAGCAATGGGAGATGAGAACAGCTTTGGTGCTCTTCCTGTCCTGGCTGGCTCTTACTGACAGGGTTTAGGATAGAAGGAGATCAGAGCCTTCCATGTAATAACATCAGTCCTATGTGATTGCACCCGAAGACTGAAATTCTATACACAGTTACCTGGAAGTAAGCACTATTGAATACAATGGGACTTGCTAAGTAAATGTGCTTAGGTTTGCACCATGACTTTGTGTTCGCCCCCACCCCTGATTTTTAGTGCCACAACCCATCTGAAGCCTTTTGGGGACAAAATGGAATAAAACCCAAGTAAACAAACTATTCATCACTGTCTACGAGCATTGTCAAGTTCTAGGAGAGGTCAGAGGGTCAATTTGCCTACTTTGAGTTCCAGGAAAACAACTTGAAGGGGGCATCTAAACGAGCTGCCATCACTTCCCAGAATTAGCTTAAGTGACAGTCGCTTTGTACACACATGTTTACAATCAAGAGCAGATGGTGCGGCTATTGGATCGATTTCAACACCACTCCAATGCATTCAGCTCAGCCAGGGATTGGAACAAGACATGACGACAGATAAACACCCTGTATTCTGTTGCTGATCTTCTGAGATATATGTTCACTCTCAGAAACAGGTAGATGGGTCCCATGCCAGCTGTCAGCATTTTTAACTGGCTTCCTGGGTTCTTTAAAGGAAAACACTTGGGGATTTGATGATTTGGCAGACGAGGTGGAGAAGAATCTACAGATAATCACCGAGGACATTATTTATGTTGCCAAATTATTTATAAAGAGCAGAAGGGGGGAAAGAATCACACATCCTCACACACACACCATCTGATTTCTGTACTTACCCAAACATGACATAATACATGAGGATAACTGACAGCAGGCAAGTCAAGTAGTAATTTTTAAAACATCAACAAAAAATGCGTAATATTTGGGCTGGGTTAGTGTGTTTGGGCTGTGTGTGTTTGTGTGTGTTAAGAAACCCAGCCTGGTGAATATGCTTGGAAGAACTGAGACCAGGTGGGCAAAGCTGTGTGGTGGGAAATCAAGACAGCTTGGACTAGACAAAAGGGGACCCTGTCACAACAAGGCTGCACATTTTAACTACTCTCAAAGGCGAAACAGATTTTGTTCAGTAAATGTGTTTAAAAAGTAGGCGGTTTGGGGATTGATCCAATAGTAGCAAATGTAGTATTTCAGCTGGCAATGTCTTTCTCCATAAGGGTCCTTTCTGTGGTTCAGAAAGCAGAGCTTAGCAACTATATTAAGGGTCATGTCTGTTGCCCAGTACTAAAAAACAAGGAAACTCAGAATGCACCACTAAGGCAAGCCTGATTCTATGCCAATTCAAGTAGATTCTGCAACCTGTACAAACCAGAAAAATCAAGAAAACTTAGCATATATTTTCTTGATGTGCATGATTTATTCAGTTCCTGCCACTCACAGACAGGGTGACCACTTACACATTGGGGGCAATGCATCACCAAAAAAAAAAAAAAAGATGGTGGAAGATGCATATGTATAGGTGCAAATTTAGAAATAATAACTATTATTTAAATGGAAATGTAGTACTTCTCACCATAGTGAGGAAGACTGACCAGGTGACCTTGGTGCCTATTAGGCTGCCTCCCACTGGTTAATGGGCAACTTCAAGGGTCCTGCAGCTCTCCCTTCTTATGGCTCTTCATCTATAAACTGTAATTTGATTGGACAGCCCGTCAAATAGAGGAAAGAAGACTCTCTCCCCTTCCATGAAGGTGGCTGGTGATCTGATGTGTGTTGCTCAGACACTGTGCTCGTTCATTCATTTGCTAACTTGGGGCACTGATGTCATCAAGGCCTAGCTAGGACCTTGGCACATGACCTAGAGATCCTATGGCAGATCATGAGGATGAAGAGATGTGTGTGCAATGTTCAAAGAGATATATTGATGGTCACACAGAAGGAATTTCACCGGAGAGGGGCCAGAGCAGTTCTTAGTGAAGACAAGATCAAGCAAGCGTCCAGTGGGGAGCCAGTTGAAAGGCAGAGATCAAAGGAGCAGGTTAGGAAAAGCAGGCAAGAGTCAGCTGGGCCAGAGCGATTGTCCACATGAAAGCTAAAATAGCCCAGGTGCAAAGAGGAGATGTTGGCAGGGAAGCAGAAGGCAAGGGTATAATTGAAAGTAGGGATGTGCTCCACTTCTAATCGGACCAGCGAATTAGAAGCGGGGCGGGGTGCTTCGCCTCCCCTTAAGGCGCAGGCGAAGAGGATTGGGGGGCCGGCGGAGCGTGGCGAAGAGACTTCCTGGCTGAACTGCGGGCTCAATTGAAGAAGCCGACGGACCGCGGACGGAGGCAAGTAAGGCCCCCCTCCCCCTTGGTCCCTTACCGGGCTCTGCCGCTGTCGCCGCACGGGCGGTGACGGCGGCAGGTCCTGGTAACCCCCCCACCCTCCTCTCCCTTACCTGCCTCCATCCGCGGTCTGTCGGCTTCTTCAATTGAGCCCATGGTTCAACCAGGAAGTCTGGGCCGCACTTGCGGGCTCAATTGAAGAAGCCGATGGACCGCGGATGGAGGCAGGTAAGGCCCCCTCCCCCTTGGTCCCTTACCGGGCTCTGCCACTGTCGCCGCACAGGCGGCGACGGCCCGGTAACCCCCCCCCACCCTCCTCTCCCGGCCTTACCTGGCACCACTCCCCTCCACTGCGGAGCTCCGATTCGGAGCCGGAGCTCCGTGGCGAAGAGGAGCGGAGTATGGGCGGAGCGGGCCAATCCGAAATTTTCGGATTGGCCCGAGGGGCGGAGCGGGGGGGTCCGTGCACACCCCTAATTGAAAGTTGACATGGGACCAATTCAGGGGAACCAATACAGGACAGCAACACAGACATGTGAAGGGAAGTTGAGTCAAGGACAATCTGCATGTTACACGAATCACGTTGTTTGTAGCTGAGGCTTGTCTTTAGCTTTGCTCTAGTATAATTGTATGTGATTCAGATTTGGATTGGTATGACCATGCTCTGAATGGGGAGGATTCCTCCCCCATTCCCCCCCCAAATTTACACACACACACATACGTGGGTAAAAAGCAGTCGCCATTGCAGTCAATGGAGGTTCTTTTTCCCCTTTTTTTTAAAAAAAAATCCCCCTGCAAAAAAAACCCAGGTGGGTTTATTTATTTATTTATTTATTGCGTTTATAGACCACTGAATATAATATCTCTCAGTGGTTCACAATATTAATATTACTTCTCACCTCCTGGAACATGCTGGTCCCAATCTGAATCAGGACCATGCAGTTATATGGGAGCCAATGAAACCATCAGGCTCAGCAACATGCTATGCCAGGAGCCAGCAATGCAGTCTCCATGGGCACACCTGCACTAGCCAAGCCCCCCACCTACTGTGCCCACTAAGACCCTTATGCTCTCCTCCACTCACTACCATGGCCCGCTTTGTCTCCCACCCTGAAAGCGTATAAGCTGTATGTTGAGCGAGAGAAAGACTCCTCCCCACTGCCTTCTGCTTCCTCACTGGTGTGCTTGCAGGACTGAGAAGGCACATCCTGTAGCTGAAATGGAAAGTCTGGAGGGGCTGTGGTTTATTTCCCCTTTGCAAGCCTCGGGGTGGGTGTTGAAAGCATGGCAGCAAGGAAAGACTCTCCCAGGACCACTGGGGAGAGTACAAGGAGGCAGATTGGTAGAGGAGGAGGTTGTGGGATTTGCCACACCATGTGGTTAGTGGAACATGTAGTCTTGTCTTCATTCAGAATGAACTGCCAGGCTGAGAAGCAGTGGGATGGGAAAGAGATGTGGCCGGGGGCTGGAACTGGCGGTATGTATACAAGGGAAGTCTGACAACACCGCTACTGATGTTCCGAACAAAGTGTGCAGGAGAAGGCAGCTGTAGTGCCCATGTCCTAATGAGTGAGGAGAAGTGATGTTTTGGTGAGGGCAAGTCACTGGAGGGAATTGAGAGAGGAAAAGATGCGGAGAGTGATTGCTTTGTGGGTTCCTGGTCAACAGCTGGGTGGCCGGTGGGTGAGCAGAACGTTGGACTAGATGGACCCTTGGTCTGATCCAGCTTGTATGTTCTTATGCTTTCTGGTTGGGGAAGCAGCATTTTGAGAAGTGGCAGGTGATGGGAAGGTGAGAAGTAGTGAATGTGGATGAGCATTGGACAGAGGGGATGAGTGGATGCTGCGATGCCAGAAGCAATTACCAATAGACTAGGATAGATAAACTAGAAGCTCCAGGAGAGAGTAAGAAGAGGCTTCAAGAAAAGGAAGGGAATTGACCTGGACAAGGTAGTGGGATCCACACAGTGCAGTCCTGTCGATCTTTGCCGATGGGAAACTAACACATTCATTGTTGCTATGGGCCTGGGTTGTTGCTGAGATCTTCAAAGCATCACCCCTCTCCCTCCCCTTTATTGCAATAAGGATAAACTTTGAGCGTTTTTACAGCACACACTTTATTCTATAAGCTTGTGGGTTAAGTGTTATGTAGTTGGTCCTGGCTTTAAAGAATGCAGTCTGGAGTTGTAAATACATTTATTTTCTCATTTCAGTCTGAGAGCCAGGCCATTCCAGCCAAAGGAGGTGAAAGCAATGGATATTACAGCTGCCTGTCACCCTTCTGGAGAACAGGAGCCCTTGTCAATCATCCTCTATAATCAAGGAAGGGCTGGGAGACAGGCAAAACCCATCTCAATCTAATTCGCTCCCATGCTTTTTCTTGGACAAAAGGGCGCTTCTGCTGCTGCTTGGACAGATTGGTCTGTTGTTGTGCTACTTTTAGTGAAAAACCAAGGCTCCTGTCCTTAAAGACCTACATGATAGTGCGTGCTAGGAATATGGGAGAAATTCACAAAGGCTTAAAGGAATTCATATTTTTCTGAATCTGACCTGCCAATTCTGCAGCGGACTGGCTTTCTCTGAGTTGCGTGGACTTGCGGGCCAATTTGTTACTTTCTGGAATTATATGCAAATTTAGACATATATAAATATGAAGGGGGGAAAACACTGATCAAAAATGTTCATTCCCCCTCCACACACACACACACTCCTTCATAAGCTAAAGCCGATAGTCAAAGTTTATTGAGGCAACCAAAATAGGTTTTAAGCAGTATTAACAATTACATCTTACAATACAAGCTATACATAATAGAGCAGAACATTAAACATATACATAACCAGAGTAATTTATGGGGTACCAGATTATAAACCTCCCTTCTCAGGTACCGTCCAAACCCTCTAGAGCTTCCCTGGTTCTTGCTGCGTTCGCAGCAAACCTTGCCAGATTTAGCATGATGGTTGTATTAGAGAGTAGGTATATTATTTTATCCATATCTGTGAGATTAGCAACCAGGGCCAGGTGTCTCATTAGGTGTTTATCTCTGGGGATTTTGTAAAGTTTACAATATGAGACATAATATATAGTATTCTCTCTTGTCTGGCAGCCGCAGATACAAAGATATTTAGGGATATTTTCGTATCTCCCCTCTCTAAATTTGGTTTTCATTGTCTGAAAACGTAGACTTATAAATGCTTTTCGGAGGGCAGGTGATGTAATTTCTGACAGATATTTCTCTTCTTCATGGGTTGTTTTTAAGGAGGGGAAGGCGGTGGAGAATCTGGGGACTTTAATTGCTTCTAGATCTAAGTTAGCAAAATATTGCTGCAGCCGTTCCTTGATGGATTCACGGTTGTATTTTAAATCGCTTACCAATATCACTTGGGGGTCAAATCCAAAGTTTATTAAGCTTGTTTCACACTGGGATACCCAATTATTTCTAATAGGAGAGTTTCTCTGTTCGTTAATGGAGAAAGTTATTAGTCTATTTATTGTATGTTCCGTTTTAGCATGATAGAAGAACATAGACCTCCAGACAGCGTAAGTCACTTGCATTACTCCTAGTTCCACTCTAATATATCAGGAAGGAGTTCCTAGTGGAAGGCCTAGCAATAACCTTAAGAACTTATTTTGGAAGGTTTCAAGTGAGCGTACCTTTGCGCTTCCCCATATTTCCACTCGGTATGATAGCTGTGGTATAACCTTTGCCAGAAAAACTCTACCGGCTGGGACGACTAACTGCCCTCTTCTGACCTTGGCAAATCTCAACATGGTTTGCATTGATTTTGGAGCTTTCAGTTTTGTAGGTGTTAAGTGGCCAGACCCAGGAACCGTTTTGCATGAAGCAAATTCCTAGGTAATTAAATTGCATAAGCTAAAGCGCAAAAAAAGTAGATTGGGGAGAGGGGTGCATTTTCATTAATTTGGAAGTGCACATTTGTGCAACTGCACAGTTTCCAACAAAAATGCAGGAAATTGAGAAAAATCCGATTCTTGCAAGGAGCAGACAATAGAACCAAAGTTTCCTGACAATCCACAAAATGCAGACCAAACAGATATAACAAAATCCACACATCGCCATGTGAATTGCCGATAAAGGACTATGAAACTCTGAGCTAACTGACATGTTTATTCGTGCGGCATTTAACATGGAATGAAAGGGTGGTGAGGTAAAGAGGCAGGGTTTCTCAACCTCAAGCTGTCACCAGTCCACAGGCTGCTGCTGGAAGGACAATCTCAGCCTGCTTTCACACATGATGCTGAAAAGCTCTTAGGTTGTTGTGCTTCATGCAGATGGTGTCGATCTTAAATATGAATATAGTAGTATAAGGCTTATTACTCAAGGTATACCAAACCGATTTTGCTCATTTTTGTTTTAAACTTAAGCAATGTAGACGTGCAGAAAATTTTGAAAGCTCAAAAAAGTCCAAAGCTCAAGCTTCAATAGCAATTAATTTCCTCCATTACAAACAGGCAGGGGAACCTCTCTGCCAGTGAGATGATGGGACCGAGCTGATAACAGCTTGGCAAGATCCACACACCCTTCCTGGATAGATTCCTTGACATCCCTAACTGAAATCCAAATCCAAAACGTCCGATGATCTACTCTCTTCCCAACCCTGGAGAAGACAATGCAGGGCTAGAGAAACAAATACTGTGATCTAATGTGAGGCAGCTTCCTACGAATTTTTGAACTGCAATCCTTTGCATACCTGCTTGGCCCGGAACTCCATGCAACTTACAATCAAATGAATGTGCATGGGATTCTAGCTGCTGGGCTCCCATCCTGTTTTGGAACCCGTAGATTCTGATGTGACCAAAGCTCTCTTCTGATGCTCCAAGCACGATCGTAACATGCCCAACCTGTGTATTTTCAGTCAACGATGTGTACCATCCTTATGCACATGAAATTTGAAAGTATATGCATGTAACTCTGTATGTGGAGTTAGAAACTCTGCAAAAAGCAGGCTTCTCAATTGCCTAGATGAAACTATATGCTAATGATTAGTACTCACACAGTGACAGTAGTACACCTGAACTAGTAAGTGGATGTAGACCCGCCACCACAGTTCATGTACACACACACTCACACACACATACACACACACTTGGAACATCTGAAGAACCTTTCTCAAGAGTCACAAGGGCAAATCCATCTGTGAAATAATCTGACTTTGGACCTGTGGACTTTGATGCTGGAAGTGTAGAGTATGGGAAAGGGGGAGTTGTGCAAATTTGCAATTTCAGTAATGTGCATTAGTATTAATTTTCCCTTCTGATAATGTGCATTATTAATTTGCAAGTATGAATTAGCATTAACACACATTAGTGCATGTGGAATGAAATTTTCATACATTCCCCTCCAAAAAAATGGAAAATGGAAAAAAAAATCCATTAAGGCGATGACAATGCAATGACAGACACCTGAAAATCTGCATGGCGAAGAGAAGTGACCGAAAGCGAATAATTCACTTTTACACGGAATGCTCCGCCCACCATTTTGGATATTTTCCTCATAGGATTGCATTGTGGAAAAGATTAATGTATAACTTTTTTGTTTTTCAAGCTACATCCTTGAAACTGAATGTGCTTAGAGAGTCGTGGGTGGGGGTCATTTGTGCCTATTTTCAGCACTTTGCGTGCTGCGGTTTGCTTGCTATATTTTTTTTAAAAAAATAGGGTAAAAAAGTGGGAGGGGTAACTTTTTTTGAAGCAATGAGAGGCAGATTCAACTCCCAATCATGATCACCTGATGAAGCATCCTCCAATCCCAAAGTTGGAGGTGGGGATAAGCAAAACAGTAACTTGGGATACTGGGAAACTTTTCTTTCTTATTTATTTATTTATTTATTTATTTATTTAGAATATTTATATACCGCTCCCCATTGAAAAATTTCGGAGCGGTGTACAAGATAAAATGAAAATAAAAACAGAACAAAACAGTTAAAACAAAATTTAAAAGAAGCAAAAAAGGAAATGAAATCCAAGGCTGCATATTAAAGCAAGGCTTCTTGGAATAAAGATGTTTTCAGGAGGCGCTGAAAGGAGTACAAGGTTGGCGCCTGTCTGACCTCCAGAGGCAGGGAATTCCACAGGAGGGGCGCCGCCACGCTGAAGGCTCTTCCCCTGGTGGATTCCAATCGGAGGATGGATCTAGGTGGAACCACCAGGAGCAGGCCCTCGGATGACCTCAGTGACCGGGCAGGTTGGTAAGGGAGAAGGCGCTCTCTCAGGTATCCTGGTCCCAAGTTGTTTAGGGCTTTGTACAAAAGTACAAGAACCTTAAACTTGGCCCGTTAGCGAATAGGCAGCCAGTGCAGTTCCCTCAGCAGAGGAGTTACATGCTGGAAAGGGGCAGCTCCAGACAACAGCCGAGCTGCAGCATTCTGCACTAGCTCCAGCTTCCGGAGCAGCTTCAAGGGCAGCCCCACATAGAGTGCATTGCAGTAATCCAATCTTGAGGTTACCAATGCCTGTACCACCGTGGTCAAGCTATCCCTGTCCAGGAGAGGCCGTAGTTGGCGAACCAACCAAAGATGGAAAAGGCACTCCGAGCCGTGGCGGCTACTTGAGCCTCCAACGACAGAAATGGGTCTAAGAGTACCCCCAAACTACGAACCTGTTCTTTCAGAGGCAGAGCAACCCCATCCAAAACAGGCAATGAGCCTGTCTCCCGGACTCGGGAACCACTCACCCACAGGGCTTCCGTCTTGCCAGGATTTAGTCTCAGTTTATTGGCCCTCATCCAGCCCATTACTGAGTCTAGGCACTGGTCCAGGACCTGCACAGCCTCACCTGATTCAGTTGTCATAGGGAGATAGAGCTGCGGGTCATCAGCGTATTGATGGCATTTAGCTCCAAATCCCCTAATGACAGCTCCCAACGGCTTCATATAGATGTTAAATAACATTGGGGACGAGATGGTGCCCTGCGGCACTCCATAGCTCAATTGCCAGGAGGCCGAGGACTGGTCACCCAATGCTACTCTCTGAAAATGACCCTGTAGGTAGGACCAGAACCACTGTAACACAGTGCCTCCGATGCCCATCCCACAGAGTCGATCCAGGAGGATACCATGGTCGATGGTATCAAAAGCCGCCGAGAGATCGAGCAGGATTAACAGGGTTGCATTCCCCCTGTCCCTCTCTCGATAAAGGTCATCCATCAGGGCGACCAAGGCTGATTCAGTCCCGTAACCAGATCGGAACCCAGACTGGAATGGATCTAGATAATCAGTATCCTCCAAGAGTGCCTGCAGTTGCTCCGCCACAACCCTCTCAAGTATCTTCCCTAAAAAAGGAGTGTTAGCAACTGGGCGGTAGTTGCCTAATACCATCGGGTCCAGGGTGGGCTTCTTCAGGAGTGGTCGCACTACTGCCTCCTTAAGGACAGCAGGGACCACCCCTTCCCGGAGAGAAGCATTTATCACCCCCTGGACCCACCCAGTCAGACCCCCTCGGCTTGCTTTTATAAGCCAGGAGGGACAGGGATCGAGAGGGCAAGTGGTTGGTTGCACTGCTGCAAGCACCTTGTCCACATCATCAGGCCGCAATAACTGGAACTGATCCCACAAAATTGGGCAGATGGTGGCATCGGACACCTCAACTGGAGCTGCACTAAAAACAACGTCAAGTTCGCTGCAGAGAGAAGCGATCTTGTCCTCAAAGTGTGATGCAAAAAGGTCACAGCGGGTCCTTGACAGAGCCAGGGCCCCATTTGCTGGGGATGATGTTAGCAGCCCCCGGACCACCTGGAAGAGCTCCGCTGGACAGCTACTTGAGGACGCAATGGAGGCAGCAAAATATGCCTTCTTTTCTGCCCACACTGCCACGCAATAGGCACGATTATGCGCTCTACAGCGTGCTTGGTCATCTTCATTTCGAGTCTTGCGCCATTTGCGCTCTAGCTGACGTCCAGTCTGTCTCATTGACCGCAACTCCTTAGTATACCAAGGAGCAGAGCGGGCTCTGCAGGACTGGAGAGGGCACTCAGGTGCAATCAAGTCGATGGCCCTCCACATCTCACCGTTCCACAGTGAGGCTAGGGCCTCGGCTGGATCACCAGCTCTCTCCACTGGAAAATCCCCAAGAGCATTCAGAAATCCATTGGATTCCATCAGTCTCCTGGGAGGGACCATCCGAATGGGTCCCTCACCCTTGCAGGAGGGTAGTAACGCCGTGAGTTCAAATCTCACCAGGAAATGGTCTGACCATGACAATGGGGTTACTTGGACCCCCCCAATCTTCAGACTACCCATCTCACAGCTTGGAGCAAAAAACAAATCAAGGGTATGCCCTGCTTCATGTGTTGGGCCAATGACAAACTGAGATAGCCCCGTGGTTGTCATGGAAGCCATGAAGTCCCGAGCCGGAGCCCCAGAGACAGCCTCAGCATGAAAGTTGAAGTCGCCCAGAACCACCGTCCTGGGTTCCTCCAACACCACACTCGAGACTGCCTCCACCAGCTCAGTCAGGGAGGATACCGGGCAGCAGGGTGGGCGGTATACCAGCAGCATCCCTAATCTGTCTCTCTGGCCCAACACCAGGTGCAAACCCTCAAGGCCCGCTCCAAGATGGAGTGGTTTCCTGGTAGGGGTGTGCACGGACCCCCCGCTCCGCTTCACTTGCAGATCCGCCATTTTTCGGAGCGGGTCGCTCCGCCCCGCCCCCGCTCCGCCCACTTCCGCTCCGCTCCGCTCGGAGCTCCGGATCGGATCCGGAGCTCCGTTTTTGCCCCCCCATAGGCTTGCATTGAAAGCTAAAAAAGTAAACAACTTTTTTTCCGTTGAAGTTAGAAACCTCACGTTTGGCACCATGACACCTCATGGGCGTATACACACACACGCCAAGTTTCAAGGCAATCCCATCATCCCCTGATTTTTGGCGAATTTTTGAAAATCGGGCACCCCATTCACACCCCTTGGGATAGCTCCGTCAATTTGCATGTTACAAACCTCAAACTCGGCACCAGGGCAGCTTATCCATGTGTCCACATGCACGCCAAGTTGCAAGCAAATCCCATCATCCCCTGATTTTTGGCGCGGCTCTACCCTCTAACGCACCTCCCATAACCCTAATTCACACCCCTTTAGATAGCTCCGTCAATTTGCACGTTAGAAACCTCAAACTCAGCACCATGATAGCTTATCCACGTGTCCACATGCACGCCAAGTTTCAAGGCAATCCCATCATCCCCTGATTTTTGGGGAATTTATGAAAATCGGGCACCCCATTCACACCCCTTGGGATAGCTCCGTCAATTTGCATGTTAGAAACCTCAAACTCGGCACCAGGAGAGCTTATCCATGTGTCCACATGCACGCCAAGTTGCAAGCAAATCCCATCATCCCCTGATTTTTGGCATGGCTTAACTCACCCCAAATTGTCCCATTCTACAACTACGTCAATTTGCACGTTAGAAACCTCAAACTCAGCACCATGATAGCTTATCCACGTGTCCACATGCACGCCAAGTTTCAAGGCAATCCCATCATCCCCTGATTTTTGGGGAATTTATGAAAATCGGGCACCCCATTCACACCCCTTGGGATAGCTCCGTCAATTTGCATGTTAGAAACCTCAAACTCGGCACCAGGAGAGCTTATCCATGTGTCCACATGCACGCCAAGTTGCAAGCAAATCCCATCATCCCCTGATTTTTGGCGCGGCTTAAACTTTTTAACTCACCCCAAATCAAGTCCCATTCTACAACTACGTCAATTTGCACGTTAGAAACCTATCCTTTGGTCCCATGACAGCTTACCCATGTGTCCCCATGGACACCAAGTTTCAAGGCAATCCCATCATCCCCTGATGTTAGGGGAACTTTTGAAATTTGAACACTCCAGTATGTCAGGGATTTAAAGTTGCAATTGCAGACAGCTCAATGGGGCCAGTTCCAAGGCAATCCCAACATGCCACGAGATAACCCTAAATCTTCTGGCACATTTGAAAAAGGGATTATTGAATTTGATAAAGTCTAAGTGAGCGCAGGAAGGACTTCTCCCCTTAGTCAAAGCAAGACACATACACCATCGCTGCAAGGCGGGAAGGGGAGAATTATTATTATTATTATTATTTATTTATATAGCACCATCAATGGAAAGCAGGCAGGCAGCATGCATTGTAGTGCCGCAAGGATGGCTTGAGCACTAACGCATAGCAAACCAACCCATAAGTGGGCGCAAAGTGAGGCAAAGATGGCTGGTTGTTTCTTTCTAAGCCAGCAGTTACGCCTTGAGGGGCACAGAGGAGGACGATTGGGAGCAAACCAGGCACCAGGCGGGCAGAGAGGCAGGCAGAGTAGGCGAGGAGTCAGTCCTGGCAGATGCCCCACCACAGCAGCACCCCGGGGGAGGCGGGCAGGCAGGCAGGCAGGCTGCGGGCATTTCTGGGGGCACAAGGAAGTGATGGCTGGTTTCTAAGCCAGCATTGCAGTTAGTCACGCATTGCAAACGCAAACCATCCCAGCGAGTCGGTCACCGAGGAGGACAGGCTAGCAGAGGGGCAGGCAGAGTGACATGTCATAGATCTAGTATTGGGGAGGAGTCAGTCCCGGCAGATGCCCCAACACAGTAGCACCCTGGGTGGGCATTGGAAAACGCCATCTTGTGGGTCAATACTTCCCCCACCCCATGTCCTGCAGGGTTGCCTGCCTAACCCTTGTGGGGATGGGAGATGGAGAGCTTAGAGTGGCAGTGCCAGCAGCAGCCTTCGGCTTTCCCCTGGAACCAGTCGCCTTGCCCGCCTCTTTCCCCAGCAAGATCGCCTGGTGCTGCCTATGAAGATGCATCTTCATGCTGCTGGTTCCATAATGCCCTGTCGATGAACCCCTGCTTAGGCTGAGTTTGCAGTGGCGACAGACAGCAAAGCGGGGATCCGCTCCCAACTCAAAGTGGTCCCACACGATGCTTGTCTTTCGTTTCTGTGGTGACACCACCAATTGCCCGCCTGAGCTCTCTGGTGTTGCCACAGAAACAGGGGTGTGGGATGAGACTGGGGAGAGAGCCTCGGCCTGCTGCTGCTCCTCCTCAGCCCCCACATCCTGGAGGCCCACCGCCTCCTCCTCCTCCCCCCCCTCCACTGTGCTGAGGACCTCGTCTAGGTCCATCAGCGGGCTCGTGGGCTGAAAGGAGAATGAAGGAGTTGGGGATACTCCTCCTCCTCTAATGGCACTGCTGCCACGTGCCTCTTGCAAACGGGCACTTTTCCCATTCCCACCCTCAAAAAGAGAACGCCGGGCACAAGTTGCAGAAGAGAGTGGCTCTGCCTGCTGCTTGTCCTGCTTCTGTTTTGGAGCAGTCAGCCAAGGAGTTGCCCGTTTGAGTTTCACAGGAGGAGAGGAAGCCCTGCTGGCAGACTGAGCCTTGCTGCTTTCAGCACGCCTGCTTTCTCTTTTCATGATGACTAACAAAATATTAATACTACTAATACTATGTATAAGGTACTACTAAGAATATGTATAAGAAGAATATAATATGTTTAAATGTAGGGAAATGGGACAAGAACAATAAAATATACTACTACTAATATGTATGAGAATATACTACTAAGAATATCTACAAGAATATAATAATATGTTTTAGAATATTACTAATAAATGTAGGGAAATGGGACAAAAAGTGTGTGTATGCTTTCAAAAGAAAGCTTTCACAAAAGCAGAACAGTCAGGCTTTAATACAGGGAAGGGGGGGGCAACCAACCCAACCACACACTCCAAAATTCAAAAATAAAGTTTATATTAAATCAAAGTAAGGGGAAAACACAGGGCAAACTAAGCTACAAGTCAGAAAGAAGCAAACAAACACACACACGCGCCAAACTAAACCTATATTAAATTAATCTATCTCCAAAGCAGGAGCACTAGCTAAGTAAGTGTTCCCTCCACGAACGCCAACCCACAAAGAGACACAAAACAGAAAGTTCTCAGGGTGGGTCTGCCTTAGTCCCCCCTCCAACGCTGGGATTGGAGGAGGATGCTTTCTGAGGAGATGAATTCTCATCAGGATTGGGAGTTGAATGTGCCTGTCATCGCTTCCAAAAAAATAATAATAATAATAATAAAAAAAAAAAAAACCCCGATTTTTAAAAAAATATTGCACGTGAACCACAGCACGCAGAAAGTTGAGAGTGGTCTCAAAATGACCCCCATCCACGACTCTCTGTGCACAAGAATTTTCAGAACGATAGCTTAACCCCCCCCCCCAGTTATCCCCGATTCTTTCCCTCAATGCAATCCTATGGGCGAAAAGCCGAAACGCCGTTTGAGCCCTGCGGTTGACCCGATTTTTAAAAAAATATTGCACGTGAACCACAGCACGCAGAAAGTTGAGAGTGGTCTCAAAATGACCCCCATCCACGACTCTCTGTGCACAAGAATTTTCAGAACGATAGCTTAAACCCCCCCCCAGTTATCCCCGATTCTTTCCCTCAATGCAATCCTATGGGCGAAAAGCCGAAACGCAGTTTGAGCCCCGCGGTTGACCCGATTTTTAAAAAAATATTGCACGTGAACCACAGCACGCAGAGAGGTGAGAGTGGTCTCAAAATGACCCCCATCCACGACTCTCTGTGCACAAGAATTTCCAGAACGATAGCTTCAAAAACAACGTAGTTATGCGCGATTATTTGCCGCAATGCAATCCTATGGCGAAATGTTTTCAAGATGGCGACCGGAGCGCTCCGACTGAACTCGGAGCTCCGAAAAATGGTCGCTTCTCTTCGCCTTGCTTCTAGGGGGTCCGCGGTCCGCTCCTACTCCGCCTCTGGGTAAGGCGGAGCAGGCCAATCCGCTACTGCTTCTACGCTCCTAATCGGAGCGGAGCACATCCCTATTTCCTGGTGATAGAGATGGAAGATCTATGAATCACGGCGACTCCCCCACCCCGTCCCTCCAAACTATGTTGGTGCTGCACTGAGTACCCAGATGGGCAGAGCTGAGTCAGATCAACCCCACCCAGCTCACCCACCCAAGTCTCAGTAATGCACACCAGGTCAGCCCTCTCATCCAGGATTAAATCATGAATAAGAGAGGTCTTATTGCGGACTGACCTGGCATTAAAGAGTAGCACCACAAGGAAGGAGGGCTCAGTGGCTGAGCTACCAGGTACATGAGAAGGAGGGGGGTAGAAGGGGAACAGTGTGAAGACACCTGAAACTAGGGATGTGCTCCGCTCCGATTAGGAGCGTAGAAGCAGTAGCGGATTGGCCTGCTCCGCCTTACCCAGAGGCGGAGTAGGAGCGGACCGCGGACCCCCTAGAAGCAAGGCGAAGAGAAGCGCCCATTTTTCGGAGCTCCGAGTTCAGGCGGAGCGCTCCGGTCGCCATCTTGAAAACATTTCGCCATAGGATTGCATTGCGGCAAATAATCACGCATAACTACGTTGTTTTTGAAGCTATCATTCTGAAAATTCTTGTGCACAGAGAGTCGTGGATGGGGGTCATTTTGAGACCACTCTCACCTCTCTGCGTTGTCTGGGTCGCGGGCTATATTTTTGTGAAAATCGGGTCAACTGCGCGGCTCAAATGGCGTTTTCGGCTTTTCGCCCATAGGATTGCATTGAGGGAAAGAATCGGGGATAACTGAGCGGGGGGTCCGTGCACACCCCTACCTGAAACCCGTTCTACGGATCCGGATCGGAGCTCCGTTTTTTCCCCCCATAGGCTTGCATTGAAAGCTAAAAAAGTATACAACTTTTTTTCTGTTAAAGTTAGAAACCTCAAGTTTGGCACCATGACACCTCATGGATGTATACACATGCACGCCAAGTTTCAAGCCAATCCCATCATCCCCTGATTTTTGGGGAATTTTTTAAAATCGGGCACCCCATTCACACCCCTTTCGATAGCTCTGTCAATTTGCACGTTAGAAACCTCAAACTCGGCACCATGATAGCTTATCCAGGGATACACATACACGCCAAGACTCAAGGCAATCCCATCATCCCCTGATTTTTGGCGGGGCTCTAACCTCTAACGCACCACCCATAACCCCAATTCACACCCCTTTTGATAGCTCCATCAATATGCACTTTAGAAACCTAAAAATCACTACTATGATAGCTTATCCATGTGTCCACATGGATGCCAAGTTTCAAGTCAATCCCATCATCCCCTGATTTTTGGGGAATTTTTGAAAATCAGGCATCCCATTCACACCCCTTTCGATAGCTCTGTCAATTTGCATGTTAGAAACCTCAAACTTGGGACCATGTTAGCTTATCCAGGGATACACATGCATGCCAAGACTTAAGGCAATCCCATCATCCCCTAATTTTTGGCGGGGCTCTAACCTTTTAACTCACCCCAAATTAAGTCCCATTTTACAACTACATCAATTTGCACGTCAGAAACCTCACCTTCAGTACCATGACAGCTAATCCATGTGTCCACATGGACGCCAAGTTTCAAGCCAATGGCATCATCCCTGGATTTTTGGGGAATTTATGAAAGTCGGACATCCCAGTATCTGCAGACAGCTCAATGGGCCCATTTCAAAGGAAATCCCAACATGCCATGAATTGGGGAGTAGAGATAAACCTAAATATGAATCTTCTTCCACACTTGAAAAATTTATTTGGAACTTCCAAAAGTCTAAGTGAGCGCAGGAAGGACTTATCCCCTGAGTCAAAGCAAGACACACAAAAACCAAACCATCCCTGCAATGTGGGGCGGGGAAGAGGGAGGGAAGGCAGGCAGGCAGCAGACATTTCTGGGGGCACAAGGAAGTGAGCCAAGGATAGTTTCAAAGCCAGTAATGCATATAAAATGGAATAAATAAATAAATAAACAAACAAAGGAGGGGTGGAATTAAAAGCAGCAGTGTTGCTGAATAAACAACAATAATATATATTTTTTTTAAAAAAAAAAAAGGCTATATCTGTCTTTTACCAGTAAGAGGGGAGTGGAAGTGCCCAAGAGGAGGGGGAATCATCTGCCAATTTGACTGGTCCTGTCTAGGTACCAGTCTTTAAGAAGCAAACGATCACGTCAACTCATGATAGGCATTCACTCCAGTGATTTACCTTTGGAGGGCTCTGATGGCCCTCCAAGGACAGGAGAGTGCACAGGGCACGTCCTTGCCCTAGGGGAGCTCATCCCCTTGCACCACATCTATTCAGTTGTTCCCCAAAGTTAGGGTGGGTAGCAGTGCTGTGCTTTTTCTATCTCTTATTATTGGCTTAGTATATGATTTCAGGTTGTGCTTGTGCATTTGGTGGGGCTACTGTTTTAAAAAACACTGGGAAAAGTCCGTTCAGACTAAGAAAGAGAAGTTCCCAGAATCCCAAGTTACCTGTTTTGCCTATCCCCTCCTCCAACTTTGGGATCATGTAATCATGACCGGGAGTTGACTCTGCCCCTCAGTCCTTCGAAAAGGTATTTTCCTGCTGTTTTACCCGATTTTTCCAAAAATTCTAGCAAGCGAACCACAGCATGCAGAGAGCTGAGAGTAGGCTCAAAATGACCCCCAGCCACAACTCTCTAAGCACACAAACTTTCAGAAAGATAGCTTTAAAAACAACACAGTTATCCCCTATTCTTTTCTGCAATGCAATCCTATGGGCGAAATTTTTCAAAATGGCGATCGGATCGGTCCGCGAAAAGAGAAGCGCTCCGCGTATGGGCGCTTCTCTTCGCCGTGCTTCTACGGGACCCTGGTCTGCTTCTACTCCGCCTCTGGGCAAGGCGGAGCAGGCCAATTCGCTTCTGATTCTCCGCTTCTAATCGGAGTGGAGCACATCCCTACTAGAAAGGGGTGTGAATGGGGGTTAGAGGGGAAAAAATCACCAAAAATCAGGGCATGCTTGGATTTGCTTGAAACTTGCCATGAATTTGGATCTAGGTGGCGTCTGTGAGGGTGCCCACTTTCAAGTTTGTATTTATAAAAATGTCGGCATAAATCCCATTTCTGAAAATGGGGTGTAGGATTTTCAAAATTTCCCCCAAAATCAGGAGATGCTCAGATTTGCTTCCAACTGGGCAGGAATGTGGATACATGGATAAGCTCTCATGGTGCTTATTTTGAGGTTTTTAACATTAACAGAAAAAAGTTATAGGCATGTGAATTTCAATGCAAGTCTTTAGGGGGAAAACACGGAGCTCCGATTCAGATCCGGACCTCCACAGCGGAGCGGACTATAGGCGGATTGTTGTGGAGAGAAGCAGATCCGATCCGGAAGTTGCAGATCTGGATGAGAAGGGGAATGGGAGGCCCATGCACAGCCCTATTTTAAATGGTCTATAATGGTAGTGACAACTGTTGGGGCCCAGGACCCACTCCATATACAGTTTTCAAACCATTTTCAAAGTGTCATATCCTGCTTGGTGCAGATCCGGCCCATGTTATCATGGCCTCCTTTTCAAAGCTAAGGATTCCCTGTCAGTTTCACCTTGACCAGCTCACCAAAGAAGTTTCCATTTGCTTATTATCCTAATCCTAGCCACGACAAAAGCGGGAAGTAAAGCCAACTGCTCTGCTTTAAAGGAAAGGATATTTTATATTATATTATTCAAAATTGGAACAATTCGAATGTTATTAATAGAAAGCACACACCTTCTTGACTACATAACTGAGTTCACACAGGCTTCAAGATATACCAGCTGCAGCTTCCATCCACCCAGGGAGTCAATTGCTCTTGGGGAATTTGGTTTGATAATTGAATTCCCTTTCTCCCTCGCCATTTAGCAGATCAGCTACTGTATTTTGAGCCGCTGTTATTTGTGGCATTTCCCAGATTCGTGTTTTTTTTCTTCCTTGTGTATTTTGAAGTCTCTGCTAATTTGATTTCCTTGCTTCATCCTGCGCTTTGGTTGTCTTTCCTGTCTTTATTAAATGGCAGCGGGGGAAGTGAATGCTGACAGAGGGGCGTGTGTATTTGTGTGTGCGCTTATAGCAATCATCTCCCCTGTATGAAATTGGATTCCTTCTGCATTCACGCTTATTAAATTATACCCAGTGGAAGAAAATACATTAGTCTGCAAAAATAGATAATCCTTGGAGGTTACTTTAACACCTACCTCTTGGGACACTTTTAGAAGACTTCTGTGAAGGCCACATTAAGCTGACCTGACATGCCCACATGCCTGCACACACAGAGACATACATGGGCCGCGTACAGTGTTTGGGGGACTTCGTTGCACAGTGCTCTCGAAAAAGTTTCTCCATTCATTTCATGGAAGGTGAAACTGCATTTCTTCCTGCTGAGCCAGAGTAGAATGTTATGTCTGTAGTGATCTCTGACGGATGCATTGTTTGCTATTTCAAAAGGAACAGAGAGAGCAGCAGCATAAGATGGAAAAGTGCACAATCACACACTCTGGTTTCTGGTTTGCCTTTTTATTAGGGTGAGTTCACACATCTTTGTGTAAGCTTGTCTTTGTGTAAGGAAAACTGTGCAAAAACTCCAAATCCACAGTAGGGCACAACACCAAACTATTTTGATTGTTCCTAATACAGAGACTGTGTTACTGTGGATTCTGGATTTCCTTTTTTCATATGGATCATCATAGCTGCCTTTGCTTTTAGCGTAAAAAACAACAACTGTATATTTGTTGGGTGTGAAGAATGCACAAGTTTTTATTTTACCATAGTTACACATGTTCAGAAGCCACTGGCCCTGCTGCTTAAGCACAAAATGGTTAATGGAATGCATTCAGGTTAATGCGTTCCATTAACCATTCTGTGGTGAAGCAGCATGGTTTAGCATGTTGTCTGAATGGGGCCACTGTGTGCAGTGGTTTCTTCACCCATGCCATGGCAGTAAAATAAAGCCTGCATGCTCCTCACAAAATGATGGTATAGATGACTTCCCTATACTGAAATTATCTCTAAGTTCGGGAAGGGGGAGAGTGATGTGTAAGCCAACCTTTAATTTACTTCATCTTTACAAGATTTCAGCTTTTAGGAAGAGGTATATAACCACAGTTTTGTACGACAGGATTAAAACTAGGGATGTATGAGAATTTGATTTTGCTTGCAAAACATGTGAACATGCTCTGAATGCTAGCGTGGGCACTTCCACTCAAAATATTTGTAAATTCTTGAATACATGCTCATGTTTGTCTCATTCCCAATACCCAATTCTTTTTGTGCAAATTTCCTCTATAGACTGAATCAGCCCTGCTTTAGACTTTGGAGGAAAATTGTGCAGATTCAGAAATTTGTACAAATTTGGGGAAACTTGTGCAAATCTCCCTTTTGATTGCTGCTCCTTTTCCGCAAATTTCCCGTTCATGCAACTATTGCAAATGTGAATGGGAACCAGGCATGAGACAAGTGACAATATGACGTTTGGGGAATCTTGGAGGTCTCAAACGTCGCTCATTCACCATCCCTACATCCTGAGAGTAGCTGTACCTATTGAATTTGACTGTTGCAAATGAGTGAGAATTTCATTTCAGTTTAGTTATTATAAGACTTTACCAAAAATGTAAATTTCTTCATGTAGAGGATGGAATGAACTTGAGGTTGTTGTTGTTTTAAATGAATGTGGGAGAAAGCAAAAATAACAGATTTGCCATCTTACCTTAAAGTGTTCATACTAACTGCACAGTAGATGTTTGATACTGAAGTATTGTCATGTAATGGCATCATGTTAGTGGTGGGTCAGCCCTAGATGAAGAAGGTCTGTGTCCTTCATTTCCATTTTTTCTACTTCATTACACCTCCTCCTGTCATTTTCTCTCTTGATTTAAGTAGGGATGGTGAATGAGCGACGTTTGAGGACCATGCTGTACATGCCTGCTAAAGATGAGGAACCTGCCAGGAAAAAAGAGGTGGCCATTGTACTTCAGCATCACAGTCCTGGTTGAATACACACTAAGACTTTTAAGAGCAAAGCACTCGAAGCCCTGAGCCTGGATGGATCAATCTGTCAGTTTCTGTTTCTTCCACATGGAGATAGATAGATAGATCCTTTCCATCCCATTTATGGAGAAATGTGTGGATTTTGGTAACTGCTTATTTTTAAAAAACTGAATTAAATTCTCCCCAATCCATACTTGAGGATCCACATTTCAGGAAAGGTTCCACAGGGTTATGTGTTCATCTGGATCGCTACATACCTGCAGTAAAGAATCTGCTACTGATGCAACCTAGTTCTGGCTGACCTAAAATGAAGCTGGGTCATCAGCCATTTCAAAAGTTTAATCAGAGTCAATATACAGCTCTGGATAACCTGGAGTAAATGCACAGCTTGCAAGAAAGTTAAAGTATAGCAGGGATTCGCTGGATGTATATTAGTTGGCCTATTACTGTTTGGTTGTGGGTCATTCAGGAATCACATTACCCACAAAGTGCAATGCAATCCTAAGCACATTTGCTTAGAAGATAGTTCCCACTGAGTTAGTATGCATAGGATACCTGGTGCCCTCCAGATGTTTTAGATTACAGCTCCCAGCATTTCTGACCATCGCCTATGCTAGCTGGGGCTGATGGGAGTTGAAGTCCAAAACATCTTGAGGGCATCAGGTTGGGGAGACTGTTGTCTAGGAGAGTCTAGGAGAAAGTACAGTCCTTTGAATGATATTGCTGAGATGTTTTCTCCCTTTACCTGATTTATTCCTTCAGCACCAGTGGAGAATGCTAAGAGTTAACCACAGGTGTAGTTGGGTTGCTGTGCATTCGGTGAACTTCTGCTTGCTCCTAAACTTGATAGCTGCTTGGCACAGACTCTAACAGCAAGTTACAAATAGGCCTTCTTCTACTTTGGTGCCAAGATCAATCATTTTGCAATGGGCTCCACTACTGCTGCCAGCAGCCGTCAAAATGCCATTGGGAACAGAATGCCCTCCCTTTGCAGACTCAAGTTACAACCGCTTGGTCCTGTGGCTCTCTGTTGTCCCTAAAGCTACTAGGAGACCAGATGTTCTGCAACTGCCCTTCAGGCTGCCCTTGTGAGACAGCTAGTCCTTTCTGTCCACTAGAGGTCAGCGTTGTGCTAAGAGTTAGATAGTGGTCATAGATTATTTGGCAATCCCAGGACAATTTGTCATCAGTTTATAGACATTTTGTCATTGGGGGAACATTCTGAATTAATCAAGGGTCTCATGGGTTTCTCCAGTCAATTGGAAATGTTATTCGAAAGGAGTGTTTTGTGGACAGGCCCAACATCTATAAAGAATCATGGGGATTAGGGATGTGCTCCGCTCCGATTAGAATCGGAGAATCAGAAGCGAATTGGCCTGCTCCGCCTTGCCCAAAGGCGATGTAGAAGTGGAATGGGGGACCCGTAGATGCATGGCGAAGAGAAGTGCCCATACGCGGAGCGCTTCTCTTTTCGCGGCGTGATCCGATCGCCATTTTGGAAAATTTCGCCCATAGGATTGCATTGCAGAAAAGAATAGGGGATAACTGTGTTGTTTTTTAAGCTATCTTTCTGAAACTTCTTGTGCTTAGAGAGTTGTGGCTGGGGGTCATTTTGAGCCTACTCTCAGCTCTCTGTGTGCTGTGGTTCGCTTGCTAGAATTTTTAGAAAAAAACAGTTAAAAACAGCGGGAAAAGGTACCTTTTCGAAGGGCTGAGGGGCAGAGTCAACTCCCGGTCATGATCACATGATCCCAAAGTTGGAGGAGGGCATAGGCAAAACGGGTAACTTGGGATTCTGGGAACTTCTCTTTCTTAGTCTGAACGGACTTTTCCTAGTGTTTTTTAAAACAGTAGCCCCACCAAATGCACAAACACAACCTGAAATCATATACTAAGCAAATAAATAACAGATAGGAAATACAGCACTGCTACCCACCCTAACCTTGGGGAACAACTGAATAGATGTAGTGCAAGGGGATGAGCTCCCCTAGGGCATGTGGATGTGCCCTGTGCTGAAGCTAAAGCCTGTCATGAGTTGAAATAACAGGTAGCTTCCTTGGCATAGAAGCAGCTAATGCCTTTCATGAGTTGAAGTGAAAGGTTGCTTCTTAATCCCCCTCCCCCTGGGCACGTCCACTTCCCTCTTACTGGTAAAAGACAGACAGAGCCTTTTAAAAAAAATTCTTGTTGTTGTTTATTCAGCAGCACTGCTGCTTTTAATTCCACCCCTCCTTTGTTTATTTATTTATTTATACCATTTTATATGCATTACTGGCTTATCCTTGGCTCACTTCCTTGTGCCCCCAGAAATGTCTGCTGCCTGCCTGCCTTCCCTCCCTCCTCCCCTGCCCACCTCGCAGGGATGGTTTTTGTGTGTCTTGCTTTGACTCAGGGGAGAAGTCCTTCCTGTGCTCAAGTTCCAAATCAATTTTTCAAGTGCGGAAGAAGATTCATATTTAGGTTTATCTCTACTCCCCAATTCATGGCATGTTGGGATTTCCTTTGAAATGGGCCCATTGAGCTGTCTGCAGCTTTAAATTCCTGAGATACTGGGGTGTCCAATTTTCAAAAATTCCCCAAAAATCAGGGGATGATGGGATTGGCTTGAGTCTTGCCATGAATGTGGCTCTAGATGGCATCTGTGGGGGTGCCTGCTTCAATTTTTTTATCTGTCAAAACGTCGGAGAACAGCCCATGTCTGCAAATGGGGTGTCCGATTTTCATAAATTCCCCAAAAATCAGGGGATGATGGGATTGGCTTGAGTCTTGGCAAGCATGTGTATCCCTGGATAAGCTACCATGGTGGTGAGTTTGAGGTTTCTAACATGAAAATTGACGGAGATATCAAAAGGGGTGTGAATTGGGGTGAGTTAAGGTTAGAGCCCTGCCAAAAGTCAGGGGATGATGGGATTGGCTTGAGTCTTCCCATGAATATGGCTCTAGATGGCATCTGTGGGGGTGCCTGCTTCAATTTTTTTTATCTGTCAAAACGTCGGAGAACAGCCCATGTCTGCAAATGGGGTGTCCGATTTTCATAAATTCCCCCAAAATCAGGGGATGATGGGATTGGCTTGAGTCTTGCCATGAATGTGGCTCTAGATGGCATCTGTGGGGGTGCCTGCTTCAATTTTTTTTATCTGTCAAAACGTCGGAGAACAGCCCATGTCTGCAAATGGGGTGTCCGGTTTTCATAAATTCCCCCAAAATCAGGGGATAATGGGATTGGCTTGAGTCTCAGCAAGCATGTGTATCCCTGGATATGCTATCATGGTGGTGAGTTTGAGGTTTCTAACGTGAAAATTGACGGAGATATCGAAAGGGGTGTGAATTGGGGTGAGTTAAGGTTAGAGCCCCGCCAAAAATCAGGGGATGATGGAATTGGCTTGAGTCTTCCCATGAATGTGGCTCTAGATGGCATCTGTGGGGGTGCCTGCTTCAATTTTTTTTATCTGTCAAAACGTCGGAGAACAGCCCATGTCTGCAAATGGGGTGTCCGGTTTTCATAAATTCCCCCAAAATCAGGGGATAATGGGATTGGCTTGAGTCTCAGCAAGCATGTGTATCCCTGGATATGCTATCATGGTGGTGAGTTTGAGGTTTCTAACGTGAAAATTGACGGAGATATCGAAAGGGGTGTGAATTGGGGTGAGTTAAGGTTAGAGCCCCGCCAAAAATCAGGGGATGATGGAATTGGCTTGAGTCTTCCCATGAATGTGGCTCTAGATGGCATCTGTGGGGGTGCCTGCTTCAATTTTTTTTATGTCTGCAAATGGGGTGTCCGATTTTCATAAATTCCCCAAAAATCAGGGGATGATGGGATTGGCTTGAGTCTTGGCATGCGTGTGTATACCTCCATGAGGTGTCATGGTGCCAAACGTGAGGTTTCTAACTTTAACAGAAAAGTAAGTTGTATACTTTTTTATATTTCAATGCAAGCCTATGGGGGGGAAGCGGAGCTCCGATCCAGATCCGGAGCTCCGCAGCGGACTATAGGCGGAGCGGGGCGGAGCGAAGTGGCCCGATCCGCAAATTGCGGATCTGGAAGAGAAGCGGATCGGGGGGTCCGTGCACACCCCTAATGGAGATTGACCTCGAGAAAGCAGTGTGCTCACTGTAGGAAATGTTTCGTTGTATCAACTTCTCTTTGTAGATGCCCTCTCTCTCTCTCTCTCTCTCTCTCTCTCTGTGTGTGTGTGTGTGTGTGTGTGTGTATGCATGCATCATTTTGCTTCCATGCAGATCGTTAGACTTCCTGCTAAGTTACTGTCATATGGATTCTTCTCTAGGTTTGTTTCTCTCTATAGCTATGTCCTGATCAAGACTTCACAGCATATTTTGCTGGTGAAGAATTGCCTGTATGCTGCTATTTTTGCGTGGTTTTAACAATTAAGCATTCATTCATTCATTCATTCATTCATTCATAAAATGTATCATTTGCTTTTCAAATTGTCAAAGCATTTTTTAAAAAAAGCCATGAAAAAAGAAAGCAACAAAAATAAAGCAATAACAATAAACAATGACATAATCACTGTAAAACACACGAGAGAGAGAGTGAGAGAGAGAGAGAGAGAGAGAGATTCAAGTAGGAAAAATTATAATAATAACACAGAAACTAAGTATGTACTTGGAAGGCCTTCTCCCAGATGCACACAGAATCAGTTTCCTACTGGGGATTCTAGGACTGGTCGTCCCAATCCCATCCCCAAGAGGAAAAGTCACTATTTTGGGACCTGGGGAGCACCAGTAGCTGCATCCCCTTGTCCCCAATAACTCACTGGTCCCTTGGAGAGAAGGGAACCACTTTCCCTGCTTACCTTAATTCTGCTTTCAAGCATCTGAGCAGGGATGCTTGCTTTTGTAAGCGCCCCTAGTGGAATGCGCTTGACATCCCTAGTGGAAACTGTCACAGTGAGCCCCCGGAAACCCCTTTTACCACTTGCAAAAAGAAACAAACACAACTCTGCTGGATAAGAGTGTCCAGCATGCAATGGTGGCAGAGAAAGAAACACTCTTTGCTGCTTTCACTGCCACCATTGCATTAGTTCAACATCCTTGCTTTAGTGGGACTTGGGGTGCTTGGAATGTGGGAATCGTGAAAGAAAAGAGAGATTCTGGGCCACTAATATAAGGCTAACTCAGGGGAGAGTTGTCTAGCAGCGGGAAAGTAGGAGAGGAACCAGGGGAGGAAACATTCTACACTGGCCTTTTTCCCCGGGGTTGTCCCTGGATGCTCCCTGTGCATCCAAATGACGCATGGGGACTCCCGGGGGCAAGGGGGCAGGCATGGGTTTTCCCAGGGATAAAGAAACCCTGGGAAAAACTGATTCTTCCAGCTGTCCCAGGATGATCCCGAGGACCGCGGGTGGTGTGGGTGCCCATCCTGGTTCCTTCCTTCCTCCCCGCAATTAGCAGGGGTCAGTAGAGGTAAAGAGCCAGGCCGGGGGTAGTCCAAGGACATCGGAGTGGGGAGCAGGGTTGGGGCTTTTTTAAAAAATGTAAGTTTTGATGGAGTGCAAGTGCACTCCAGCTCCTATTGCTTTTTTAAAAAATGGCAGCCACGACAGGCACAACGTCCCTCTTCATTTCCGGGATGTCGCATGGCCGTCTGAACACAGGGCGATGATCCCGGGAGCTGGAAATCCCAGGATCATCTCCCCTGTGTTCATCTTTCCCCTCTAGGTGTAGAAAGGGCAGGTTCTAATTGTGGAAATTCTTAATCAGGGATGTTGCCAATGGCCAACCAGATATGGATATCAGGGAATAGAGTGGTGAAGTGAGCTGAGCTGAGTGGGGAGGGGAGAACATTTGGGAGAAAGAAAGAGGAACATTGCTGAGGGTAGGCACTGAAATGGGGAGAGATGAGAAAAGATGGACCCGGCTAGGGCTTTGGGCAAAGAGTTTTAGAGTTTGGGATGCTCCAGGCAAGCTCATTCGTTCCTGGTTCCCTGTTTTCAAACATCTCAATGAAGGGTCATTCTAAAACTTTCCTCCTGGCTTGTTTTTTGTTTTTTGTGTTTTTTTAAAAAATGGAAGTGTTTCCCAAATGGCAATGAAAGGAAGAGGAGTCAAGCAAGTATGACTTGAAGCCAATTTAACCTTAATAAAAAGGTAGGGAAAGGCACAGGGGACAGCTGGTTGTGTTCCTGGGGACGATGGCAACAGAAAAGGAGGAGAAGGGAGGGTTGTGGCAAACCAACAGAGTTGCTGGGGAGAAATCCATACATGGAGAGGGGGACCCAATGCAGTAGACATAAGTGGGTATCTCTTTGGTGACAGAAAGGGAGAGAGAAGATGGAACATAGGAAGTTGCCTTACATTAGGTCAGATCCTTGGTCCATCTAGGCCAATATTGTCAACACTGACTGGCAGTGATTCTCCAAGGATTTAGGCAGGACCCCTTCCTAGCCCTACCTGGAGATACTATGGGTTGAATCTGGGACCTTCTACATGGAAAGCAGGTGCTCTACCACTAATTTATTCCATGACATTTATTTTGTGCAACAAAAAGAGCCTTCTTCAGCTACTGGAGCAATCTAAACAAAAAAACAAAAATCCCATCTCCGATGACTCATCACACCTAAGATGAGGGCTGCTGAAAGGTTAAAAATGTATTCATCTGACCAGTAATCTTCCTTGTTCCTGGCTTAAGCAAGGAAGTAGAAAAACATATTGCTGGAAGAATTACCTAGTGACCATTTCTGTGGCTGGCGCCTGAGACATAATCTGCAATTTTGCAAGTGAGATCCCCAGGGAAGAATACAGAAGGTCAGGGGTCATGTTGGACATAATAGGCATACCAGAGGAGTGATGATCTCATGTCATGTAGGCCCTTTTGGCCTTGAATGTGCCCTGCCTGAATTCCAATAATGGCAGGGCCTTCTCCTTTGCCCTCAATCCAGAATGAAGCTGCTTTCTCAGGCATCAGCTACCATGCCCAAAATAGCAGAAAGTAGGGAGTGCCTTGTAACACAGAGACCATCACAATACATCTGTGGCACTACCAAATGTATTATTTATTTATTTATTACATTTTTATACCGCCCAATAGCCAAAGCTCTCTGGGCGGTTCACAAAATGTCGTTTCCTGTGAATACTTAGTGCTCTGCGCCAGAAAACTGGTCACACGTAGTTTGCATGTTTTCACGGCACCAATCCAGTGCTGCCCAATCTAAGCAGGATCACAGAATCAGCACAGCTGCCGCTGTGCCAGTTCTGCGAGAGGAACTCTCTATTGCTGCAACAGGAAGTGTTCCCTCTTTGCTGTTCGGCACTTCCTGTTTTACCGTCTGGTTTGACACTACAGTTACTACTGCAAATAGTCTGGGAAAGTAAACTTTGCATTGTTCACTCTTATCCATCTGCTCCTTTCAGCCACAGGAGTTCTGTAATGAACATAATGCTTGCATCTATGAAGCTGCCCCTCCCTCAATATTAACAGGAAAGCCAATTTGCCTGTACTGCCATTCGTGTTTGGGAGTGCACCTAAGGGTCTGAGGCACTGGGAGGTTTCTTTTTTGCTGGGTGGGGGTGTATTTAGCTTAATTGATGAAAAGGTCTATAGTTTGGTTTTAAAGGTTTTAATGTTTACAGAGGCCAACTCATATTTCATCCCTTTTAGTATTTTCAGCCGTTTATTTATTTTTTTATCACTGTGTGGAGTGATGTTGGCATGTTCTCTCCTTGAACAGAAATAAAGTTTTAGCTGCCCATACGCTCTGAAACTGTTACTCCAGTCATTTTCTCTGTAGCATCTGGTACTGCCTATTGCTGAAAGCAGACTCCCGGACTTGGCAGACCACTGGTTTGGCTCACTGTGGCAGCTAATTTACCACGGATGAATTAACCATTAGTTAATCATCAACTTAAAAGCCAGACTCTTTCTTGTTACGTTACATTTGAGACAATAGCTCAGTGGTAGAGCACAAGATTCTCATGCAGGTTCTGTCACTCTCATCTCCAGTTAAAAGTGATCAGGTGGTGGGATGATGGGAAAAGGCACTTGCCTACCTTAAACTCGAGAGAACTACTGTTAGTCATAATACTGAATTATGGGAGAGATGGATAAATAGTCTGATGTGCTGTAAAGTAGCTTCACATGTATATATATAGCATAATGTTCAAGAAGCAGTCATTTCAGGTAACTAGTTAAAAACAAAGGTGAAGTGAAAGTTGATGTAGCATATGGGCCTGTGTGCACCAGTTGATGAGGAACATGGGTGGGAGGGTGCTGTTGCACCATGTCCTGCTTGTTCATCCCTGGCTGATGGCTGGTTGGCCACTGCGTGAACAGAGTGCTGGATTAGATGGACCCTTGGTCTGATCCAGCAGGGCCCTTCTTTTCTTATGGACCAAAAGACTGAATTATGAACCAGAAATTCCCTGTTTCAAATCCCATCTCTATCATGAACTCACTAGGCAAGCTTCCATCTTCCAGCCTTCACATCCTCTTCTGCAATGAGAGCATCAAAAAATGGGTTTGATCTACCTTGCTGTAAACAGTTAATGGAGGTAAAATGTTTAGAATGTCTATGGACTGAGTCATTTGTTCATAAGAAATCCCAAGCTTTGTGGTTTGACCCAAATTATGGTTAAGTGCAGATCAACCTTTCTTATATTCATCCTCTTTTAGTTAGTTCTTTTTAGTTTTAATTCTAGAGCTACTGCAGTGCAATGGCTGTGAACTAAAGAGTTTCCAGTCCATAACTTTCTTCTGGCATGAATTCATTAAGTACCATAGATAAGAGAAGAACTCATATCTCTGTCCTCAGTCTTCACTTTTGCGGTGATGATAATAACAATAATGGCCTGGCTTATTGGGTTGTTGAAAAACAGGGGTGTTGAGCTTCTTTCAGCCCAAGAGCCAAATTCCATTTGAGAGCTCTTAGGAAGCACATTTCAGTGGTGGGCGGAGCAAAAGGGGTGGGGCCAAATTTTCAGCAGAATTTAGCTTAAAAGTCTTACTGCCAGTAACAAACCCACAGGAGAGGCATTTCAAACTTCAGATTAAAGGGAAATTGTGTTTGCTTATCATTGCTTTGCTTCCTGCTTCTCTTCCACATTTGAAACAAGCTGATTTACATGGGATGAGAGCAGCAACCATGTGGTCCATAATTTTAAACTCCCCAGCTCATATAGTTAAATAGGCAGCACCCTCTGCTGGGTGTTTAGGAGCACAACTTTGACAGCAAACAGCAGGAAATCCGAAGATATTACAGAAAAATCGGGTTTTCCGAGGTTTATTTTTAAGCAGAGTAACTGAAGGAAGGAGCAGGAGACATGCAGGAGGCTCATGACATCATCAAAATGACCCAAAAACTTCCATGAGTGGCCAATCATGAGCGTCCTATAAATCACTCATTTAAAGAAAACTTTAGAACTGGGGGGCAGGGACTGAACAAAAGCTGGGAAACAGCAGATTATCAGTGGGGGGGTGTCAGGAGAAAGGGGGCGGCTTTCCGCTGATGATGCCACAGGAAAGAGTACAGAACTCCAGAGGGCCAGATTGGGACCCCCCCCCCTTGCAGGCCTGAGGTTCACCACCCATCTTGTAAAATGATAATATCTATAAATCACTTAAGCTGCTTCAAAAGCTTTGTATAAATGTTCGATATTATTATAACGTGGGTTTTAAAATGGTAGAAGATAAGTTTCTCTTTTAAAATTACCATTCAAAAACCTGCTTAGCTACTGAAAAAGAGATGATGAAAACAGTACAATTAGGAATCACCTCACCCCAGTTTGAGGGGGATTGCAACAAACTGCACAGTGCTTTCCATTTAAGAATAGTATGTTTTGCTTTGTTAAGCGGGCAGGTAGAAGATTCAGAAGGCCCATAGCTCTTCATTTGCTTGCTTTTCAAGTGCATGGATAAACGTTATGAGGAGGAACTGCAGAGTGGTCACCTAGCAACCTTCCTTAGTTTTCAATATAGGTGATCCGAGGGTGCTTGAAGTGTAATATAATTGACGAGGGGCGGGCAGGAAACAGTAGCTGAAATAGCAGCACAGCAGCCCATTAAACATAATTCATTTTCAGCTTAAGGGGGTAAAAGAGCGGGCCTGTTCTAACGTTACTATCACTCCCTTCTGTGCAAAAAAAAAGGGGGGGGAGGGGAATCCCTCTAATATCAGTATCAGCCTTGGTGCAGACCCCCACCCAGACAAGTCCTGCTCAGAAGAGGGGGACACAGAGCAGATCCAGCACAGCCTAGGACCAAGAGAAGTGATTTCTCCTGAGGGACAATCTGATGCCACCACTGTGGGAGATACTCCACTCGTGGAGCCTGTGGAACTGGCTGACCCACATCCCAGCTCCAGTTGTGCTACTACCACCTTCAAGGCTACTGGAGCAGAGATTATGATGATCGACTACCAAAGCACAAACCTGGAGATGCAGCACCTTTCTAGTAATAGGAGCATTCCCATCTCTCAGCTCTACTCAGGAGGAGGAAGCAAAAATTAATGCATCTTCTGAATTAATGCATCATCACAGCCCTCCTGAAGCTCCAGGAACAGGTAGGCCCCAATCTCAACAAAAACACCCAAAAATGGCTTGGTTACAGCCAAATGGTTGCTGATGAAACAGCTCCTTAATCCCAACTCCTTGTTGGATCCCTTGGCTGGACAGCTCCTTTGGTGGTTCACGATTCCTTGCCTAAGGCCTAAGGAAGATACCTCAAATGAAAAAAAAGCAACCAGTATTGTATCGGTGGGAAGGGGGGGGGTGTCAGACTTGTTGAGATGGATCGTGGCCTCCTGCGCTGATCCTGCCACTCTTGCTTGGCCAATCAGCCTTCAGAATGGGAATGGCTTATGGGTGTCTGATTCCACCTGCAAGCCACTTGCAAAACCATCCCTCTGACCTTAAGCGGGTTCTTACTTTCTTCTATACAAGTCTGGGATATCGGAAAGCACCTGCAGACTGCAAGATAGATACGTTACCCATAGGGAAGAACAAACTGTCTTCCTGTGCACCTTCCTTTAGAACATCTTTCCCCAACCTGGTGCCCTGCAGATGTTCTGGACTTCCACTCCCATCAGCCCAGCCATCATGACCAATGATTGAGGAGTTTGGGGGTGGTAGTCGAAAACAACTGGAGGGCATGAGGTTGTATCTAGTTATGATTTTTAAACCACACATGGCAGGTGGGAGGAGACACCGCAAATGGATGCAGCACATTTATGTGGGTTGTTTCCTTTTATTTGGATTTGGGTTGACTGACTTTAAGAATCACAATGGCTGCTAAAGGCCAGTAAGTCTGGCTTCCTACCCAAGGCATGCTAAGAGTTCCACTCAAGGCATGCTGAGAATTGTAGGCATAAACCTAGATTTTTTATTAAATTCTTTAAAGGTACTTAAAACCCCAAAATTCATGTTTTTAGATTTTTTTTTTCTGATCCATGTACACGAAGACCTGTCTGGGTGAACAGCATTAAGGCAGATATGTGGAAGTGGGTAAACATTTCAGGACATACGTGACACACACATACTTCTGCTTTATAGGTAGAGATCTGTGTTTAGTGCTGTTGGGGAGATGTCTCCTAAACTTCATCACTGACACTAAAGTACTAATCTAGATTTGGAGGAAAGTCTTGCATGAGCTCATTCTCTATACCTCTTAGGTGTCATGGCACAAAGACAAACCATGCGCAGTGGGTGGAAAGATTATGCTTTCTGGCAGCTCTTAATTAACATAATTCTATTAGAATCCTGCCTAGCGCTCTGTTACTTTATTTCCCTTGTTGTTTTTACTTTTTGATCATTCCCCGTGCCACTTTGAAATGGAGATAAACCAAGATGGCCCCAGGGTCCCCTTTGAAACGCGACAGTGACGCCACTTGCAATAAACCACACTCCTGACACACCGAGACTGTTAAATCAAACTGGTTTGAGGCTTTAAAGACAACTTCGTTTCATGGTGTGTTTATTTAAAAATAACTTCTGAAAGTCTATTGTTGGTAACATCACAAAACAAACATACTTAAAATGATGGATTCCCCCCCCCCCTTCCCGCTGGGTCTAAATTTGCTCTTTTATTTCCTGTGTTCTATTATTTGTCTTGACTTCAAGAATAGAATAAAGCCCAGATTGTACAAGCAGAAGGGCAGAGGAAATGGATGAATGGTTCCCTTTCTGTACAGAAGCACCAACCAATTGGGATGCTTGTATGGGTGGAGGTGGTAGAAGGCAAGTCTATGGGAAGCAGAAGCATCTTATTGTGTGGTTCAACTCAGTCTGCAGCAGAAGGAGGATGTATATTGAGTGGCTTTGTAATGAAACGTAATGAAACAAAATTCAGTTATACAGAAGAAAGGAAATGCTGTAAGCAGGAATTGAGTTTTAAAGGGACAGGCTTTCACATGAGATAGGGTGACCATATGAAAAGGAGGACAGGGTTCCTGTATCTTTAACAGCTGAATTGAAAGGGGAATGGTGTCATTTGTATGCATGCAGCACCTGGCGAAATTCCCTCTTCATCACAACAGTTACAGCTGCAGAACCTATACTAGAGTAAACAGATACAAAAGAGGGCAGGGCTCCTGCAGATTTAACTGTTGTGATGAAGAGCGAATTTCACCAGGTGCTGCATGCATACAAATGGCACCTGCTGAAATTCCCTTTTCAATACAACTGTTAAAGATACAGGAGCCCTGTCCTCCTTTTCATATGGTCACCCTACATAAGATGCAGCCTGATTCTAACTACATTTACTCGGGATGAAGCCCTACAGATTGTAATGGGATTTACTTCCAATGATGTGCATTTCAGTTTTGCTGTCAGTGCCTGTTACATCCAAAACAGAGAAAATCACTGGCTGTTGACAGTTTTCACTCAGGCCACTGATGATGTTGAAGTGGGGTGTTGACATGTTCCTCAAGCTAACTGATGTCATTTAGGCAGAAATATGAAAACATCAGAAAACAAATTTAGAACTGATTCATATGACATTCCATTGTACAATTGATTCACACTATAACCAATTAGAGAAGCAATCCAAAGACAGGAATGCACTGCGTACTGTCTGCTTGGCAGCAACAGCAGGAGAGGACCTGGACCATCGCTTTGAAGCTCTGCTTGTGTGCTTCCCAGAGACATCAAGTTGTCCACTGTGAGAAGCAGGGCACTGGGCTGGATGGACCCTTGATCTCATCCAGCAGGGCTCTTTGTGTGTTTTTATGTTCATACATTACAGTTTACACAAATAACTGATCTACTCATATGAGCTTTTAGGGGAGGGACCATGGCTCAGTGGTAGAACATCTGCTTTGCATGCAGGAAGTCCAGAGTTTGGTCCCCAGCATCTCTACTTAGGGATAGATAATAGCTCTGCCCGAAACCTTGGAGACCCTTTGCTGCCAGTCAATGTCGCCAATACTGGGCTAGATGGACCAATGGTCTGACTCAGTATACGGCAGCTTCATATGCTCCTATGTTTCTATGTGCCACATAACACTGGAGGAGAGGACTTGTGAGATCACAATGCTTCCCCCATGAGCTGTGAAAATTATATGGTGCTGTCTTTCTGATCACAGAAAAGGTATTCTGACCTCATGCAAATCCCTTCCACAAATGTAACACTGCTTCTGTGAGTAGATCACTCAGGGCCTTGCTAGACCTGCCGGGTTTTCCGTGCTTGAGGAGGGGTGAAACCGGTTTTTCCTGTTTAGGTGTGACGCCTCATGGTCCACACCTTGTGTGGATTATCCCGGTGTTGGAGGGGGGTGGTTGCGGAAGTTTGCTCCGGTTGTGGTGCTGTCGGGTCGAGCATGGGTTGTGCAGCCAAACCGGCCTGATTTCCGGGGGGGAGGGGGTTCGGCCGCCGCACGATTTGCGCAAGTGCGAAAGAGTGCAATCCGCGTAGATCGGCAGCGGCGATCTACGGCCCCCCCTCCTCAGGTTGGGCACAGGGGAGCCTGTTGGGATTGGGGGATGACCCACAGGGGGCATGGCCAGTGGTGGCAGGAGGATGGGAATGAATGGCATTGTTGAGCGGCAACATTGACAAGGCAGGGATGCTCTCATTTGCTTTCAGGGGTGATAACAGGCGTACTGTGATCCAAGGACAGTTGTCTGCATGGGCACTCTGCGCCTACATATCCCATCACGCCTCTGAGTTTTGCCGGCGATGACCGGCCTTGTGCCCTTCCCCCCCATCCCAACGTCCTTCGCACAACATGTATTCAATGAAATGCATTCAAACATTCAAGCATGCTAAGTGGGATGCAGAGCAAGGCCTTAGATGTTGAATGCAGTGGGCAAAAGGATCACCTGTCATTATTTATAACTTTACCTATCTATAGTAAAGGCACTTGTGTCAAATTTCCACTGTAGTATTCATTTGGTAGACTCTTTCCAGAGATGCATTCAAGATTTTGGCATTTCCCATTCAGTGGATTTGAACTTAATTAAAAGAAAAAGAAAAGAAGGCAAATAGTGCTATTTCTTTTCTGTTTAAGCGGCCATCGCACTTCCTAATTTCTTTGTAATGGTAAATTCGAATGAGGAGACAGGATGTGGCTAGACAAAAGGAATTAATGTAGCAGTGCCAACTCTCAGACTTGTTAATAACCCTATTTGTAAGACAAACTGTCAGATAAGAGTGGGCAAATTTCAGTACAACATTACCTTGAAGTTATCAGATGGACAATAGAAGACTAAGTATAGATCGTTCTCAGAAATAAAATGGGAAACCAAGGGCCTTCCTAGATGAGGCCTTAGCGCGCTTTGAGACCCGGTTTCCCTGCTGTGCGTCCAGATGACGCACAGGGGAATCCGGCCCTAGGCCGCACTGAGGCCTCCTCTAACGCGCCACAAGCGAAGTCGCTTATGGCGCGCCTTTTTCGCAGCCCCAGCCTCAGGCCGGGGCTGCGAAACGTCTAGGAAGGTCCGTGGCTTTTTGCGGATACTCGCTTACTTGCGAGTAGCTGCGAAAAGCCACGGACCTGGCACAGCGCTCATACGAGCGCTGTGCCCATCGGGCTGGGGGTGGGAAGAGAGGGGCAGGGGGAAGGCCGGACCCGGCAGGACGGGGGGGGAGAGCAGGCATCGGGGGATGGCATGACGGGGGCTTTGCCCGGGCAAGCGCCGGGCGCTGCCGTCCACACAAACAAGCGAGCGGCACTGCCAGGGCAAGGCCGGGGGCAGGGAGGGGGGGCTTCATTTTTTAAAAAAAACATGGACTTACCTTCTCCGCAGTCTTCGGGCCGCACTTGGCCCCTTTGAACTTAAAAAAAAATGGCGGACGCTGCAGGGATCCCTACGTCCCTGCGCGTCCCACGTCTGGAAGCCTGGGCAGCGCGCGCTAACATCAGCGTGCTGTCGCCCCGCCTTCCTGCTGGATTATCCCGGCAGGCCTAGCAAAGCCCCAAGAATACTATCCAATACTATCGGTGCTATCATCATCATTATTCGTATCCCGCCTTTTTCCCTATACTGGGACTCAAGGCAGCTTTACAAAACTAAAACATATACAATTAAAACATATAAATAGAAATATACAAAAGTTTAAAAAATATAATTAGACCTACTGTAATATTAAAACATCTAAAACATTTAAAATACAAATGAGGTTTTTTTTTAAAAAAAAAAAAAAGGGCTAAAGCTGTTGTGCTAGTGTAAAGCAATGCCTGCACCACAGAACTGGGGGAAACTGGCAATTAGATACCAAAAATTTGGTGGTGCCACAGCAAAAAAAAAAAAAAAAAGCATGATTTTTTTTTCTAAAATAAATTTAAAAACAATAAAGAACTTGCCCCGTTTTGCCACCACACTACAGAATTTGGGCAGCAAATTGTTGTCCCCCCCCCCATTGTGCTAATTATATTGTGCTGGCATTGGATTATGCTATTGCAGTGTCAACGCTAGTGCCGGCACACTGTTCACGAAGATCACAACACTGGAAAGGCCTCACGCACACAAAGTGCAACTATCCTTCCTTAGTATTTGTAAGAGTTGCACATCTCAAATGCCAACAAATCCCAATGTAGTAATGAATTGACATTTCTATGGAATATTCTTTAAGATCAAATACATCAGCCCTCTTCAGGCATTCAAAGATTGCATTCCTTCATTAGAATGTGTATAGGGAACCTCTCACATATATTTGCACAGAAGGCTCTGGCCCCCGTTCAGAAGACACCTTAAACCATGGCTTTAACCATGGCGAATAAGGCTTTTTGCTTTATTCACCATGGTTAAAGCCATGGTTTAAGGTGTCTTCTGAACAGGGCCTCTATATCCATTATAATGCATGTGTATGGGTCGGGGCAGGGGCAGTATCAAAGGCAGGCATGGTTGGGCACCTGCCAATGCCCCCCACCCCAGCAGGGGGCTCTAGACAAGAGTCCCCTAGAGCTGCTCCTCCTCTTTACCATTGCAACCTGCTTATTCACCTGCCTCTCGCCCAGACAAGAGTAGTGGTGAGAAGGAGCAGCAGGAGATGCCACTGCCTATTTGCTCACTGGATCTCTGCCTGGTGGCAATGGTGGTGGTGGTGGAGGTGGTGAGAAGCCAGACTCATTGAGGGCAGGGGAACATTAAAATGTCTTGCTCAAGAGTCCAAGGACCCATACAGATTTGGAGCTCACACTGGTCAGGGGCAGAGCTTGCTACTGTGCTGGTGTTCCCCAACCCCAAGGGCATTCATTGTACTCCATATAAATGGCTGTGGATGGCTGTTGCATTTGTGGTGGAGGAACTGTGGAGAATACCCCTTGTTACTCCCTTTCATTATCCATCTATATGTGAACATCTGAAGTTGCCATGCCTTGAACTGAGTCAGACCACTAAATCTTTTGCACTCTAGCCATGTGGCCTCCCACTAAGCTGTGGCCTTCCTTGTTGCCACTAAGCCAAGGCCCCTCATCTGGAAGGAGGCAAGCGCTGCATTTGTGACCCAGCTGCTGATTGCTCTGACTTTGAAAAATGAGTTCCTGCTCACATCTGGAGAGGAGACGGCCTCACGTGCCCTGGCAACTGAACGACAAAGGCTAGTTTTTGTGAACCGCCCAGAGAGCTTCAGCTATTGGGCGGTAAAAAAATGTAATAAATAAATAAAATAAAATAAATTTAATAAAAGAGTTCTGCTGGATCAGACCAATCTGGATGGCTTTAAAAGAGGATTGGATTAATTCCTGGAGGAGGAGGAGGCTATCAATGGCTACTAATCCTGATGGCTAAGTGCAATCTCAAGTATTGCAGGCAGTAAGCCTGTATTGGGGAACATGGGTGGGAGGGTGCTGTTGCATCATGTCCTGCTTTGTTGGTCCCTGGTCGACAGCTGGTTGGCACTGTGTGAACAGAGCGCAGAACTGGATGGACCCTCGGTCAGATCCACCAGGGCTCTTCTTGTGTTCTTAAATGTCTGCTAGTCCGAGATTCTCTTTCTGACATAGGTCAGCCAGATGCCTCTGGGATGCCCACGAGGTGAGAGCAACAGTCTACCCTATGGTTTCATCCCCACCCCAGCTCCTGTTATTGAGAGATCTAGTGCATCTGGACAAGAGGATACCTTACAGCAGGCTTGCACAACCCAGTGCCTTCTAGGTGTGTTGGACAGCAGCTTCCATCATTTCTGGCTGGTAATGAAAGTTGCAGTCCAATACCTCTGGAGGGCACAGTTTAGGGAACGCTGTCTTACAGCTAACAAGGCTAATCACTATGGATAGACCTACCAGTGGCTCTGATTTTGGTGGGGCATTCTAAAGGAGCATCCAAGGTGCTGAACCTGTTTTGGATATAAGGTTAAGCACCTTGGATAGCTCCTTTAGAGTTCTGGCTGGTTCTGACAGAACCCCAGAATGGATTCATAGCCCCACCAAAATTGGAGGCACCAACCTCAACTGAGATCCTCCCTTTCTAGGAACTTGTTCAATCTCTTTTCAAGGCCACCTAGGTCCACAGCCATCAGCACACCCTGTGGCCACACATCCCATGGGTTAATTGTGTGTTGTGTGAAGAAGTTCTTGTCTTCTCTAAATCTATTGCCAATCAATTTCACTGGGCGATCTTGCGTTCCAGTATTATGAGGGAGGGAGAAGGAGAGGAAATCTCTGTCTTCCCATCCTGTTCATAATTGTTAGGATGTCTGTGTGGTGGGCTATTTTGAGGATAATTAAATGTTCTACAGTGTGTGATTGTTCAAAATGTTCTACAACTGTTTGTACAGGAGAGGTGGGGTGGGGTGGGGTGACCAATGGTCCAGAAAATAAACTAATTGTTTATAAACATTTCTCCTGCTCTATACTATGTTAAGTATTCAATTATGTATTCCGGGGGTTATAGCTGCTATGACTCAAACCCTGAGCATCAACCAGGACTCTGACACATTAGGGAAAGAAGTGGCTGGATCAGGAAGACCAAGCTGTGGAGGTTCTATATCCAGGTCCCAGTGCTGAGCCTGAGCTAGGAGCCCTTTGAGCCAGAGATCCACAAACTGGGGACTCCTAAGGCAGTGCCTTCAGAGCCAGATTTTGCTGAGGCCTCATACTCCCATTTCCTCCTTATCACACAAGCAGGGGCTGAGTGAGAAGTGGAAGTCTAGGCTCCAAACCAGACTACTATCCCTTTAAGACTGTTCACACTTCAGAAAGGGGGTGGAGCCTGGGATGGTGGGCTGGCCCCAAAGGGATGAAAGGCTTGAGCTAAACATCAGACCTTATTGTCTGCTTGGAGCTATCCAAGGTCCTGAAACTCTAGCCTGACACTTCCTGCAACTGACAAGCTACCCAACTGAGAAAGCCACTCCCAGGTGTCCATCCTACCTGTGGGGGCCCTTCTTGTGTCAGGACAGGATAATAGCCAAAGACCAGGATTTGTGGCCTTGTTCATGGAGCTACTAGGTTAGGATTTGTGTAGTAGTGGAATAGGAACACACACTGCCTCCCCACCACACTGAGATGGAACATGTGACTTGTGTGATTCTTTCTCCTCCAAAAGTGGTGGTTGAGATATTGCACAGATCAGGCATGTGGTGGGGGGTGTCTCCACTTGGAGAGCCTGCCCCATGTTTTACATTGTGTGGCGAGAGGAAGAGTTCTGAGCAACCGCTCTTCCACCAGGCCAAGGGAATCATCAGCCCAATAGGTGGCTGAACCTTGCCTTAATTTTCAAATAGTTGATAATTAGATGTTCTGTGCAACAGAGCCTTCAGTAGTCATCTTCGCCATATTAATTAATAGATTAGCATCATGTGTGTCATCTGCATATAACAGAAGCAAGACCCTTTTTTATCCAAAATAGAAGTGGAAAGTGGAAAATGACAGCTACAGTTTAATAACTGCAATATTTACATAAAAATTAGAAAGGAAAAGACTGAGCCAACAGGCATCTTTGCTGAGCCCCTGCTACATATGAGGATACAATCTGTCAGTTGTCTGTTGAGCCCCATCCTTATTCTGGTTTATTTTATTCTGTAAAGGGCTTTAATCAAAAACAGTTGCCTGCAGCCACTGTTCGTTTTCTGGAATTCATACCATAGTCTCTCTTTATGGATGAAATCATAGACCAATGAAAGGGTGGCAAAGTGTATATAAAGATTTTTATTTTATTTTTTATTGTTGTCATTTTTTCATATACTGAATATTTTTTATCCAATTGTAACAGGCTGGAAGTATGGTCTATAGTAACTATCCCACCCTTAAATCAAGAGAGTGAAGAAGCAGTGTCCCCTGTCCCCCACCCACCCACCCCCGCAACAAAGCTCTTCTCCCCTTGCTCTCATAGCTATGTATGTATACAAAATCAGAGCTTATGGTATTGGAAATATATGTGCCTGCTCTGCAAGCATTCCTACACATGAAGCTAAAGGAAGCAACTCTTGCTTTGCAATATGAATGTAAAAGCCAGATCATCCAGAATGTTCATTTGCATTACAAATGCCTCTTTCTCGTCTGCATTATCATTGATCAGACATTCATGCAAGTAGCCTAAGAAGTAAGTGGCGTGGGAGAGGCTCAAAGGCAATTTAAGCTCATATACGAAAATGCACTTAACAAGCCTGGGAAAGCAAGATCTGCAAGTGAAAAGATCTCTCCTTTCTAGGCTCCTGGCTCAATTTCCAAATGTGTGAAGGTTGCTGTCATCATGCATCTGCTGTAATTGCCAAAATGGCCATACAAGATAGCCTGGTGGTGCAAGAAAGGTATAATTGCCACATTTTTAGTCTCTTGTGTTTGCAAAATATTCCAAACCATTAATTTAAACTACTTGATGATTGTGTGTTGGATGTAGCATATGATCCAGCCTAAACTCACTTGGCAGTCTAGGGCTTAAAAGCCTTCCTGGCTGTCAGAGGGAAGCCCAGGAATAAATCCATTCCTTTGAAACCAGACTTCAGGAACCTCCGATTGTAACTCCTCATCATTAGAATGGTAATAATACCTTTTCACTTCATAAAGAATGCTGGTTTTGGCTCAGCCCTTCAAGCTGATCTTTAGCTCTTTTCAGATCTTCTCTTTCCAAGAACTGGCCTGAATGATACCAGCTGTGGCCTGGGAACGCCTTTGGCTTCCTTCTACACCAGTCCAGTAGGATATGGATGGAGGAACTGGGGCAGGGGGAGAGAGAAAGTTGATCGGGTGATTACTTCCGCTACTCAGAATTTTGGGTCTAGACTCTTTTCAGACCTACATAAGTTCCTTGAGGCTGCAGTAGGTCTGGTGGCCCAGCCACTTTCATGTAGAACCCTCAAGATGCAGCCTCTGTGATCTGTATTATTGACTGAAGCCACTGATTGATTGTAGCCTAGCACCTATGGTGTAGCAAAGCCAGGACCACATTACTAGCACTCTTTGGGCATGTCTACACCATGCCTTATCCCAGGGATCGCCCCGGAATCATCCTTATGCATCCACATGATGCACAGGGGATCCTGGGGGCAGGGAGGGATGATCCCTCCATTTCTCTGGGATAACTGGGATGGCTTTAATCCCAACTTTTCCCGCCATCTCAGGAGCATCCTGAGACTGCAGGAGGTGTGGGCAGCCATCCCGGTTTCATCCTGGCTCCTCACGAGTAAACGTGAGGAGCTGGGAACCAAGCCACAGCACGGAGCTCTTCAAGTTCTCTGTGCCCATTGTGGTGGGGAGGGGAGTGGGATTGGGCCTTTTCCCCCCACTTACTTATTCACTGGAGTGCAGGTGTACTCCAGCTCCTGTTCTTTAAAAAAAAATGAGTGTGACGTCCTCCTTCCTCCCGGGACATTGCGCACCGCATGTAGACTGAGGGGGAGATCATGATCAGAATACTGCGAGATCCTCCCCCCTCCCTCCCAGAATCCTGGGAGGTCTAGACATGCCCTCAGATAAGCAGGGGCACTGGTGGCATCCGCCACCCCCTCAGAATTCCCCATTCCCTCTGAAAGTAGCTGCAATGGATTTTTTTCAGCAACGGTATTTTGTTCCCTGATTTCAAGCAAAATATTTTGGGGTGGCTTGACCTTGAATGGGCAATTCAGACCCATTAAGGCCTCCTCCTCCTTGTGGAGATGAAAACTTCTAGAACTGGTTTGTTGATACGGATCAAGACAGCTGCCTGCATTTTTGGATGAGAAGTAGCTAAGGGGCTGTCACAATGAGCACTTGCCCTTCAAAATTTACCACTGCACCACTGCCTGGAACTACTGCTGCTGGCCTCCCTTGGAAGTGCCACTGATGCCATCCCCATCAGCATGACAACCAACCACCTCTCCCACAGCCTAACCCAGCAGTGCCAAAGTTTGGCTTCTTATGGGAGCCAAGCATCTGCTTAGTTCGAGTCAGGGCTGGGTGACCTCCGTTTTTTATTTCCCACAATGCAGCGCTGTAGCACATTTTATGTAATGTTGCACTGTGGGAAGTTAAAAACAGCAGCCTCTCAACAGAACACTGGCTCTATGCAGGGGTTTGATCATCAGTAGCTTCTACTAATTGGCAGTACCGGGTTAGGCTTCATCAGTGACAACTCCATAGGAGGGGACCCCTCAGCAGAGCCTGTTGATGTTGAGGGGGCAGAAAGGGCAGCATCAGCTGTCTGGTGAGCTGTGTGGGTCCTCCCAGCTGCACAAGAATGCTGAGTGTGGACACCTCACCTGAGAGCCAGTGGTAGCTGTGAAAGTACTGGACCCAACAACAAGCCTAAGCCTGACAGTCTAGAACCCTAAACCCATAACCATCCTGAGATAGCAACCCAGGAGCCAGATTCTCCTATAAGCAAGGAGTTTCAACTTCCTCAATTCTCATTCAAAAAAATAGGCAATACACCGGGCATGTAGGGAGCAAAGAGGTGACAAAAAGTTCAGCTCAAGGATTGAGGGCTATCCCTTTAAGGCTCTTCACTCCTCAACAAGGGGGTGGAGCCTGGGAGATATAGTGAGGGCCAGAGGGGATATAAGGGCTCAAAGGAAGCTGAGACTCTGTGGGAACTGGTGGTCTTCTCCCAGTGATGTGTCCATGGTCTTAAAATACTTGTGTCAGGCCAGCCTTGATCACAAGGACCTTGAGCTTGGACTGTTTTCTGACTGCCTGTGTATATTGTATGCCATTCACCCTCTGGGGATGCCAGTCATCCTCAACTCTACCTGATGTCTCCTGCTCTCTCCATGAGCCCCAGACTGCTTACAGGACCTTCCTCCTCCCTCCATCAGCTTTATCTCCCTCAGATTGAGCTGCAGTATCTAGAAGAAATGGTATCATGATTATGTAAATCATAGCGGCCACTCACAATCCCCCCCCTGCCCCTGCCCCTGCCCCCCACCCCCGCCATGGCAGTGCTGGTTTTCCAATGACATCTCTCCATAAGTACAGCTGGTTGGCAACCCTTCATTCTTCATTACATATGAACCTTTGACTTTGGCCAAAACAGGGTCATAACTCCTACCCTGGGCTCTGCCATGTGCATCCACTGAGGAGAGATGTAGTCCTAGGTGCTTAAACACCTTTGAATAAACATCCAGAGAGGCTTAAAACAGATGAGGAGGCAATACCTTTAGAAAGATGGGAGGGATATAAATAATGGAAGAGGAATCTATAAGTAATTACTTTGTTATTAATTAGGAATGATGAATAGAGAACACCTAACGACTACACAAGAGTCGTGCGAGTCCTAATGTCCTTGTTCTTACCATGTTAAAATTGATTTGCCAAAGGCCAGTAAGAAAAATATATGGCCACTTAAGGGAAAATCAACAGTAGTGGAAACTTGTCCTCTTGTAGAGATTTTTCTCTGCAGAAGCAAAAGAAGTAAATTCTGTGCCATTGCCTTCCCCAGCATGGTGCCCTCCAGATGTGTTGGATTACAACTCCCATCATGTCCCTTGTCTGGGGATTATGAGAGTTGAAGTCTGATACCAGTTCGAGGAGGTTTGCCCTACCACATTTCAGTCTTCTGGTGATGTTTCCACCAGCCTTTAAAAACAGTGGCTATATCTCACCAAATGGGATAGGTGTAGAGCAGGGGCCGGGAACGGAACCCATGCAGATGCAGACGCACCTGTGAAGACCCCATCCTCACCCCCAAACCCCAGCTTTTGCCACAGCTGCTGCTTCTCTCTACCTCCACCCTCAGCCAGGAAACACAGAGTTAGCATCAGGTGGGAGGGAAGGGAGGGGTGGCAGAAGAAGAAGCAATGACAGGACTGGTCAGCCAGGGGAGAAGAAGAGTCAGCAGGTGGGACGCGGTAGCAGAGGCTGGCAGCCAGCGGGTGAGCGACTGAGTAGGGCAGGCAGATGGAGGAGGCAGAGGCAGCAAATAATCATAATCATAATCATAATCATATATTTATTTATTTATTACCCGTCTCTCCCTTTGGATCGAGGTGGGGAACAACATTAGTGCAGGAATCAACACATTTTTTAAAAAAAATCTTGATTTTACATTAATCTGGGTAGGCCTGCTGGAAAAGGCTAGTCTTCAAGCAATGGGGGAAGGAGGAAAGGCAACGGCAGCAGCAATAGTGAGGGGGAAGGAGGAAATCTGCAGGAGGCAACAGAAGGGGGGGAGGAAAGGGTGGCAGGCATCAGAAGATGGGAAAGAAAGAAGAAGGGGGATCAAGAAGAGAGAAAATCCCAATGGGATGCAATTAGAGAGAGAATATCTGGAAGAAGAAGGCAAAAAAAGAGGAGCCAGACAAAATCTGTGTGTGTTCAAATGACCATGGGATAAATGGGTCCTGAGGCTGGGGGTGGGGATGAGAGGTGTGCCCCTGGGCCCCAAAAGGTTGCCTACTCCTGGTGTAGCGTATGTGTTGGGGATGTAGCCTTGAACCAAGAGCTACATAAGCTAAACTGCACTTGCATGGTACAGGTGAGGATGCCTTCAAATAGAGAATGGTCCTCTGGCTTCACCAGAGGACTGTAAAAGGGGAGAGATGGCCACCCTATCACTATGTGACCATGTGCCAGTCATTATTTCTCAGCGTATCCTATCTCACAGTGTAGTTTGTGAGCATGAAATTGAGTGGGGGAACTTCCTTCAAGGAAGGCGGGATTAAAATGTATTAAAGTGAATCAGTGCCCAACTTTATAAGTGCTTCTGAGGAACAAAACCACATTTAGTCTGAAAGTCGGGAAGGAGGATAATTACTAGTCCTGCTCTTCTAAATGGCATCTCTGGTTTGCCATAACTGTGTGACATCTACGACTAATGTGCTGTAAAATGTGGGTATTTTGCAAAGGATTAAGCATGCTACTGACCCCCCCTTTCACTCAGCACCTTTTTATGCTCAGCCCTACACAATGCAAAAAACCAGCATTGCACACAGCAAAGGGTCAGGTGGGGGGGCGGCACTTGCTTGCTTAAGTGCAAGATGCAGCCTGCATGCATGGTCTGAATCTGTCAGGGATGCTTTAGGATGGATTCCTGCATTGAGCTGGGGGTTGGACTTGATGGCCTTATAGGCCCCTTCCAACTCTTCTATTCTATGGTTCTATGATTCTATGAATGACCCTCTCTCTAAAATATATACTAGTTTTGAGCTTCCTGGGGGAGAGCATTTGGTCCAGGTCTCACACTGTGCATCCCTGTCCTATCCAGTTTTCCATTGTTTTCTTTGCTTCTTATTGTATCAGAAAGAAACACAACCTTCATTCCTTGAAGAATGGCTTGGTCAATCCTTTCCATACTGCTAATCCTGTGTCTTTGTTTCTAAGGCCTTAGCTAGACCTAAGGTTTATCCCGGGGTTGTCCCTACCTGCTTCCAATATCCCCTGTGTGCCAATTACAAGAACAGGGATGACCCCGGGACGATCCCGGGATAAACCTTAGGTCTAGCTAAGGCCCAACATTGTGCTATCAGTACATTCCTAAACACTGGGTTTTGTAAAAGTCATGCATCGCAAGAGTAAAGCCTGTTGAAATAAGCAATGGGCCTTTGTAAAAACCCACAGTATAGAGACAAAATGACAGCTTGAAAATCCGCTAAGTGTAAGAACAGGGAGTTCAGATATCTACACCAAGCAAGATATTGCACTATGCAAGTGTTGTGAAAGCAGTATATAAAAGGCAGGAGCCAGACCAAGCAGGATATAGTGGTATGAAAGCGGTATATGGTATGCGTCAATGGGCCCCAACAGTCGTCAGTGCACTTCAGTACTTCTATAAAGCAGTAATGTGGCTCCTGCCTTTTATATACAGCTTTCATACCGCTTTCATAGTACAATATCCTGCTTGGTGTAGATTAGGCTGTGGTGGTTTTGGTTTCACTTTTGCCAGCTATAATTGTAAGAAGATGATGCCTGATAATATCAACAAAGCTTTCATCTATTTATGTCTTAAGTGTAGTTGGATGAAACTTACTCTCCAACAAAATCAACACACACTTGATCTGATTTGATCACACTAAGCAGCAGGTCTACATACACATGAAGATAAATCTCCCATCTTTATTCTGCTTTTCACTCCATCACCCCCAAAGCGTTGCAGTGCAATTTAAAGCGACTCCGTTTATGAGTCAATGGTGCCTACACATCTTCCTTTGTGAAGAGGGACTTTTGTGATATTACCTTGGAGACTAATTAAGCTGAATATGAGTGCCAGAACACCTTGACACCAAGAAGGTTAATGGTCCGAGCCTATCTTCCTTTCAGGGATGAGAAGCCTGCATGGAAGTCAACTTGGCGACATTAATTGTCGTATCGAGCGGAGCAGAGTGAATGCTTCTGAAGTCATTCTTTGCCATTACATTAATGGCATTGCCGTGTCTATGTTCTTTAAGTAATTGGCAGTCTTTTTCTCACAGGTCTTGTCCTCCATTTGCTTTCACAGAAGATTAGACACTATTGTATACACTATCTTCTCAATGCATAAGATGCATGTATAGAAACCAGAATATAATGCGTTGACAGGACAAAAAGAGGACGGGAACCGGGGGATAACGGTTGTGGGGGAGGGAGGGAGGGAGAAGGGAAAATATGTCAGGTTTGTCTCTTCAACCCCATGTGTGTAGCGTTTCCATTGCAAAACAAAGCTTTAAGCATGACAACTTCCATTATCTCAGGAGCCTGATCTGCATTTTATTTTTTCATTAAAAAAATATTAATTGAAGGTGTCTGCATTGCAGATGCTTTTGTCTGTATAAAGCAAACTCTAAATGTTTTTGGGAACACAAGATCAAGGAAGGTCAGAGCTAAATTCAGACTACGTAGCTTTGTATGGTTTATTCAAGGATTGCTTTGCAGCAATGCATTAGTATTCTGATTCAGCACACAAAAGCTGATAACTCTGGGTTCTGCCACATGTGAAGAGGAGCGATAATTTATCAGAACCTTGACTAGTGCCCTACTCTTCTTTGCCTGGCCTGGTCCACATCAATTTCTCAGGTTAGTAAGCATTACAAGCAATATAATCCCACATGGATCAAAGCATAAAAAAGTGACAAGGGTGCAGAGCATGCAGGACAGGACAGGGTAAAGATCTCATTTCCCATATCATTTATCCCCTGGGCAGTCTTTCCATTATCAGGTCCCATTATCAGGTCCCAGCATTGCTTAGTATTTGATTAGCACTTTGCATTCATTCATGTGTTCTTCTTAAGCAAATAGTTCAACAGTCAAAGCCAGGCCAACTAAGGCTGGAGACAGACACGTTTCTTCTTGATTTTCATAGATTTGAGGCCATTTTTATGTGTTTGTTTGTTTGTTTTTCAGATGACTGCTGCTCATGGTGTGTACATACATTCATCCTAGCTTTGCCTCTGGTAAATAGGTTTGGCACGTTTTCCCATAATTTCAAAAACTTGCAAAACCTGTTTGATTAGAGACAGAGCAGGAGAAATTACGTGTGTACACTATGGGAAGCCAATACTCTCAAACCACTTTCAATTGTTTTAAAAACTACTGCAAACTTTCACCTTCATGCATTATAATAGCCAAGTGAATGGTTTGGGGAAATTGCTTTTCCACTAGAATTTCCAGAGGCTAGCTGTTTAATACCCACTGGGTATTAAAACCAAAAAAAGGTTTAGAAAGGAGGATATTCAATAGATGCATGGCAACTTTACCATTTTCGTGTAGAAGTCACATTCAAAATGGAAGGAGTCTTGGAAAATGTGGGTGGGGGAGTGTACTTGTGAAAAGGAAACAGCAAGATGAATAGAGAAGATTTAGTTCATGCTTCCAAGCATTGGGAATAGCATGGCAGAAGGTACAGAAAGTAGAGTTGAAAGAGGACAGAAAGAGTGGCAGACATTAATAAAGGAGATCTGGTAAGTAGTTTAAATGGAGAAAGAGGAGATTCAGACTCAATTCTCTTATTCATTTTAAATACTACACTTGCCCATGGTGGATATGATTTCTGAATGAATTACCATAGAGGGATCTTAGCTTTGCATATCCTGGACTCCTATTCAAGCTAGCTTACACGACTTTACAGCCATGGATCATGCAGAGCACCACTCTTAATGATTTAATAAATCCAGAACTGCTTATATGGAAAGGAAGGGTGGGAAGGAAGGAAAGAATCTATGTATATCAGTAATAGATACTGTGGTGCCTATTGATCTGAGGTCAACCTGTAAGCATGAAAGCACTTTTTAAAAAATTCTTCCCTGATCAGCAATTTGCCTCTTGGTTCGTCGGCTTGGTTTTGCTGGTTATTAAAACGATGGGCTCTTAGCAGAATCCCAGTCCTCGTTTAAAATGGAAATCAAGAAGCACAAAAAAGGGCAACAATCTGGCATCTGTTGGAAAAAGAAGATGAATCAATTGGATTTGGCAGCTGTGATATCCAAGACCAGAAGGAGTATATCAGTCTGTGATGTGAAATGTAGAATTAAGTGGAAAGCTTTAGGAACAGTTCACTTTTGGCTGCTAGCCCTTTGTGGACATAAGAGCTCGGCTCAGTGGCTGTTTCTGAGCTACGCAACACTGCGTTTTGCTGCAATTGATTGATTTCAACGTAGACTTGAAACGGGTGGCCAACCAAACCTCTGGTGCTGCATTACTAATTATTTAACAATAGGACAAGTCAGTTTAGATTAAACCATTCTTTGTGCATTTATATATGACATGTTGGCCATCTGAGCATCATTTTTAACTCAGTTTTTGTTGTGTGCATATGCAGTTTTCAGAGCCTGATGGATGGATGTTAAATAAGCATCATTCTACTACTTAAACTGAAGAAATAGCTACTTTGTATGTTTCATTTCACCACAGCCTGCAACTGGTGACCCTCCAGCTCGGATACTGCCTACCAGCCATCTACAGTGGCCTGCCAGTTGCTTGATAACCTCTCTGGGGGTATTTGCAATGGCAGGTAAGCAGAAAGAGCAAGTTTATCAAGCCCCTGATGGACCACCAGACATACATAGCTCACAGACTGCTTTAGGCTCAGTGGGTCACAAATTCTGCTGGCATCAGAGACATTTATTGCGTTGTGTGAAAATGAGGAGCAAGCAGAATGTTCCAGTCTGTCAATGGCTGAGGTTTTTCTTTCCCCCCTGGAAACCCCTGAATATCACCTCAAGATGCAAGGAGGAGAATGTCACACAAGCCTTGTGTTCTGTGGGAAAATGTTGAGATGGACCACCTCATCTTGGATGAACTCAAAAATGATATGGAGGCCCCTATTTAATAAATAAATGAATGAATGAATGAATAAATAACTTGGATAGCTTTCTGAACCTATCCAAGGTTCATAAAATGATCCCATATTCTTCCAACCACACCTACTCATCATCTAAACATCCTCTATGCCAAATCTGGACCAGTCACTGCCAGACCAGTAAGTGACAGAAAAAGGAATATGTTTGGGGGCTGGCAGGGAGAATGTTTTCATAATGGATGAGGCTTGGGGACTAGAGAGGTGGTAATTTTTCTCTGGATTGGATTTTTACAAACAAAAAACCCAAATTTTCCTTGTGTCTGAGTTTGAAGGGGAGGGTTAATGTTGTAGATTAGTCATAGAATCATAGAATAGTAGAGTTGGAAGGGGCCTATAAGGCCATCAATCCAACCCCCTGCTCAATGCAGAAATCCACTTTAAAGCATCCGTGACAGATGGTTGTCCAGCTGCCTCTTAAATGCCTCTAGTGTGGGAGAGCCCACAACCTCCCTGGGTAATTGGTTCCATTGTCTTACTGCATATGGTAATCCAGGAGAAAGATCTACACATTGAATATGCATAGATGTCTTCAAGGGTAGACCATAAGAGCATAACAATTAGAGAATAAAAGCTACATCCCAACCAGCAGATACACTTACAATGGACTCCAAAGCCATCTTTCTTGAATAAAGCATTTCTCCCATTTCTCCCCTCCTTGCCACTTCTGCCTCTGCTCCTCCCACTCCTCTCACTCCTGCCTCTCCTCTGGTGCCTCGGATGCTTCTGCTTCTACTGCAGGGGGCTCAGTCACTTGGTGGTGGCTTCACTTCTCCGACTCCTCCTGCTGCCTCTTCTGCTTCTTTCCAGGTCATCCCATTCAGTTCTACAATATGAACTTCACCAATAAACTCCATTCCTATTCTCCATCCCTAACTGATGTCTTTTCCTGAGCAGCTGGAGAACACGCCAAGAAGCACATGAAAACACAAATAAAATGGCTGCTATGTGAGTGAAGTAGATTTTTTGTAACAGGTAATGCAGCCCCTGTGTTGTGTTCAGGGCCAGTCCAAAATAACTTGCTGCCTGAGGTGAAGAATAAGGTAGTGTCCACCCACATGTACAAAACCCAATTGTACTAGCAGCTGCAACTTCCTTTAACACTGATGATTGGACATCACCCTCCACCGCACCTGAAAACAACAGGCTAGCTTAGCGGGTGTAGAGCTGGCCCTAGCTCATTCTTCTCACTCTTTGTTGCTGCCTCCCATCACCTGCTGCCTGAGGCAACCGCCTCACCTTGCCTAATGGTAGGGCCAGCCCTAGTTTTAGCTAGCCAATGTTTAGACAAAATAGTCCATTGCTCTGGACTAGGGGCAGACTGTTTGCTGATATCACCCTACTACAGTGGTCCAGCCCTGAGGGGAGCACCAGAGAGTGACAGATGCCAGACAATGGCATTGGCCCCATTATAAATATGGATGATTTTTTTTTGAATATGTGTTTGTAGATATTTGTGTTCTGTGGGAAAATGTTGAGTTTGTAGGTGGTTTCCATCTAACAGACATAGAAAACACACACACATTTAGCTGTACTAAAATGGTTCCATCTCCAACAGTGCAAATGACAAGGGAAGAGGATTATTTCCTTGTCATCATGGGGAAATGTCAGCTTTAGTGCCATTTTATCCAGATTCCCCAAGGTCTAGACTGAAATAAACAAAGTAAGGAATTGCAATAGCTCTCCCTGAGGTCTCATTTCAGACTGTGTTTGGTTCCCAGTGGGCAAAGAATCCATTCACACTTTCAGGTTTTGCTCCTAGGTTCCAAAGTCTTCCTCAATTTCATTCCCAGCTCCTAGCTTCATTAATATGATAATGATGAGTCATTTAACACTAAATTCCAAGGGTGAAGCCAATTACCTGTGTGCGTATTGGTTAATGGTGGAGATGCTAATGAGACCTTTTGCAGCTTGTGTGAACTGAAATTGACCTATCAGAAGGTGTGATTCCAGCTCCCCTAAACTGCCACTTGACTGAAATTATCAGAGAGGTATTAATAACCCAGCAGCAAGGAACAAAAGAACTAATGCAGTTTGCACTGATCTCCCTATTCTAGGGGGTCCCTTCCTGGGTTATCTTTAGGAGATAGGAAGGAACTGCTGCAGCTGGTGTTCTTCTCAAACTGCTCCAGCGATGTACGGTTGTCTGGGCTATTTGTGGGGTGGGTAGGTGGAGGGCTCACAAGCTTCTGCACAAGCCAGCATTGTTCCAATTGTGGGGTGGGGTAAGGCTGAGATAAGTTTAAGCCTCCCATGTATGCTGAACTTTCTGATTTTACCGGAATACTCTATGCTATAGCAGGGGTGGAGAACCTCAAAGCTTTATCACACCAGTGTTATACTGTGCAATCACTGCAAATTGCGTGCAAAGGACTCCAAAGTTTTCCAGCTTATAATCTTCTTTTATTGTGAAGTACTCTGAAGTTTTCTAGTTATAAACTGATTTGACTGTGAAGTACTCCCATGCATCCTGCTTTAATTGTGCTATAAAGGCAAAGGAATCAACATATTTTGCTACTAGTTTTAGAGTGAATCATTTGTTGTTTTCCAAGTGGCCACTGGGATGCAGGAGCAGGATTTGGTATGTTTAAAGAAAAATTAAATAAATGCATAGGTTTTAAGGATTAAGACATCAACATTGGAATGGTAATAGATATTAAGGAGAGCTTTAAGCGTACCAAATTTGAAACAATTTGGGTCATCCATTGATTTTTTATGATTTTTTACATTTCCCCCTTTAAACCCATTTCCTGGTATGCAAAGGATTTTAGGAGTGCTGCCACCCAAGGTGTGATTTAGCTGACAACAATGGTGACAGCTTAGCGCTATAGGGGATAATTCGAGGGAAACAGGTGCGTGGGATGAAGCTATCAGTCTCATGGGCCAAATCTAGCCCTCCTGGGTTTGGCCCTTCAGCTTTTCCCAGGTGGTCATGCCCCCTTTTTCTAGCCCCACCCCTTTCCCCTTTTGCCAATCATGGGTGGCTTTCCAGCTTTTGTGTGGATTTTCCCACATTTTAAAAGGTTGAATTGCCCCTCCTAAGGTTTCGTTACTAGCAGGAAGAGCTTTAAGCTAACATATGGGGGGGGGAGTTGGTATTTTGGCCCCACCCCTTTATGCCTTCGGTCCTGCCCACCACAGGAGTACAGCCCACAAGAACATGTCCAAACCTGAATTTGTTCCTCAGGCTGAAAGAGGTTCAACACCCCTGTACTAGAGTAATTCCCGTGGCCTAAAGGTAAATTTCAGAAGCGATATTCAAGCTCAAAAATTTGAGCTCTTGATCCTTAGCACTGCTTTGGCTAATATAGGGTGTTTGGTTCTACTCGATTATTAATCAAATGAGTCCTTTTCATTTGCATCATGGTAGCTCATGCATTTGCCAATGAAGCCACTAGATGCAAGGTAGAGAACCTCTGGTTACTGCAGCCTCTATGGCCCTTGTATCTTTTCCATGTGGCCTAAGGGTCAAACTACACATTAGATAGTATGTAGCTGAGCCTGATCCTTTTCTTTACTTTAGTGTAACTATGCGTGGCCCCAATTTGGATTAGACCAGCACACATAAGGAAGGAAGGCATAAACCTTCCTCCTCCCACAACCTCACCCCCTTTTGTTCCCCCAAATTCCATCCTACCACTGCATGTGGGGATGGAATTTGGGAAACATATTATATCTGTGTTTTTACAGAAATGCAGTTATAATGTAGACTGCAAAAAAGATGTTCGCTCTCCCATTCCACCTGTTTGAGTTCTTCTACTTATATTGCTTGTATGGATTCCAGTTTTCTTTCATTTGGGCAACTCCAAGTCAAGTCAACCTAGGAAATGACCAGGACATCAACCAGATTTTTAACTCAGGGGATGGGGGTGGGGGAACATGTGGATTTTTGAAAACTTGTACAGGAAGAAGTAGAATAATTTGTCAACTGAAAGTGGAGAGCAAAGGATTGAGGATGAAAGGTGAAGCCAAGGCTCCATGCCTTATCAACTGGTTGAATATCAACATTTATGAATATTGAAAAGCAGCCTTCCTCATCCTGATGTCCTCCAAATGTTTTGGATTTCAGTTCCCATCAGCCAGTAAGGTCAATGGTCAGGAATACTGAGTGTTGTAGTCCAAAACATCTTGGAGGGGCATTAGTTTGGGGAAGGCTGTGGTAAGGTATCAAGGAGAGGACAGTTTGAGAAGATAAGATAATTCATTCTGTCTGGACAGACTGAATGTAAAATAGCAATGAGGCATCTAGGAGGATATATCAGGCAAGCAGGTAGAGATTTGGGACTGGATGGAAGGAGAAGAGGTCCTGTGGTAGATAGGTATCATTAACTTGATCTAACAACTGTGGTACACAACTGGCAGTGTTATCCTTTTGGATTTGAGATACCCATATCGTACTGACCAGGTCCAAGGGCCAGCCCAACCATAAGGCAAAGTGAAACAGACACCTTAGGTGGCAGATGCTGGGGTGAAGGGAAAGGCAAGGTTTTGGAGGTGTGGGTGCCATATGGGCCTCTCCTGTGCCCCCCAACCTAACTTGCTGCCATCAAATGTAATAGAAGCCACTGTCCCATCACAAACTTTGAAGATTCAGCTGTTCAGCTTTTGTATATGAAATGGGAGGGAGCACCATCTCGTCCTTTGCCTTCGGCAGCAAAATGCCCTAGACTAGCCCTGCTCTGCTAATCTGCTTATGGTCTGTTTAAAACACAGCTACCTATGCTAGAAAAAAATATTGAAAGCAATGTTGCCCCTTTAGACAACCATGTAGAGAATGGAGTTACAGTACAATGTGACATAACCAATCAGCCTGGCTACCTGGAGACATCATTGAGGGCAGTTGCAAATGAGGGCAAGTAATAGCCATTAAAATGAATAAACAAATATTTTCATAAGATTTGCTGACAAATTGCCTAAGGCTGCAACACATACCTGGAAGTAAATACCATTGAACATCAATTGGGCTTATTTCTGAGTAGACATGTATAGTATTACATTGCATATGTTTTGTTTAGTTCAGTTTGTACTGATGAAAATAGTCACAAGAGTATAGAGAGCAGTGTCTCTGTTCACCTCTAAAAACACAGCTTCCAATAAACAAAATTTAAACCTATATGTGATTTTATGGGCAATTTGTGGCCCAAATAAAGGAGCAGAGACTTTACCAAAGTAATTCAGAAAGTCAATGTGACAAATAGAAATTGAATTCCCCCCTAACCACTGAACAGCATTGCCTCTGGTAATCTCTGTTCCTTCCTTGTAGCTTTGTTGTCTTTAATAAATACCTGAGAGAAGTGGAGGGGGGAACAGGAAAGCACTGATGTGGTTTGTGATCTCTGTGGATGCAAATTCTGTCAAAGGATCCCTTGCAGGGAGAATAAGCACATCAGCAGGGGCTTTGGAGATACCAAGAGGTAAATGAAAAAGCTCAAGGGATAAATGTACTATGTACCATAGTCGTTTGCCCTTGAAAGAATGGAATTATAGGTTTCATTAGAGGGCTGCATTGCACAGCCACAATGCATAAACAGAGCATATTTATCCCATTACTTCCTCACCCTGCTGGGCTGCTGACACGTTGCTAATGGGAAACTTGTGGAACGTTAGGATTTACCTGGTGCATTTGGCAAACTGGCAGGTTTACTCTGTGTGGTGTGGATGGAATCAGTACATTCACATTCACAGTCTGTCACTGGCAAGATAGCATAGATGTCAGGCCTGCAATCCCCAGCTGCTCTGCTGCTTGAATCAGTTCACAGCACAATAGCCTGAGATGCCCATGCTGCTCTCAAATGAAAGATGCAAAAAGGAAAGATGCAAAATAACCCAATTAGGTAAAACCTTTTATTGAGCCATCTTCTATTAATGTAGCAGTATGCAGGCTCTAGAATTATACAACTCTTTCTCAGATGGCAGGAGGAATGATCTAACTATCAAATATTTATAAACAAGGTTGATGATTTGCTTAGGTTGCAGTCCTGTGCCCACTTACTGGCAGTAGGCTGCATGGGACACAGTGGGACTCACTTCTGAATAGGCATGCAGAGGATTGATGGCACTGTTGATGGCCTCCTGGTAGGGTGGCCACTTAGGCATCACTGAAAAAGGAAAAAATGCATCACTCTAAAAGATGACAAGAGAGGGCATGGATTTGCACAAAATTCGAATATGCTAATTTACATGTATAAATGCCCATGTAGGCATAATTATTGTAATTTAAATGGAAATACAATTCCACAGTGGGGAAGACTGGGCAGCTGACCTGTGTTCTGCCTGTTCAGTCTGCTGTCCAGGTTGTAATTGTGGATGGGCAACTTTAGGGGCTCTGCTCTCCCTTCTTATGGGTCATTATCTTTAAACTAGACTTGGACTGGACAGCCGTCTATTTGTCCAGTTTAAAGATAATGAACTTAAAGATAATGAGACATTTTTCTCCTTCTCCCATAATACTAGAAACCGGGGTCATCCTATGAAGTTGATTGGTGGGAGATACAGGACAAATAAAACAAAGGACTTGGAATTCACTATGGAATTCACTACCACAAGATGTAGTGATGGCCACGAATTTGGATGGCTTTAAAAGGAGGTTGGATAAATTCCCGGAATAGAAGGCTATCAAGGGCTGTCAGTCCTCTTGGCTATGTGCTACCTCCAGTATCTGAGGCAGGAAGCCTATATAGACCAGTTGCTGGGGAACAAGGGTGGGAGGGTGCTGTTGCATCATGTCCTACTTTGTTGGTCCCTGGTTGACAGCTGGTTGGTCATTGTGTGAACAGATTGACCCTTGGTCTGATCCAGCATGGCACTTTTTACGTTCTGATGTTCTTAAATAGAGGGCAGTCTTGTGGCAACCCTTCAAGTAGAGGACTGACTCTAAAAGAGGCCACCTGGCCACCCTACTACTGGGAAAAGGGGCAAGCACAATAGAAAAGTACATCCTTTGCATGGAGAGGGTTCTTTAGTCATTTCCAAGCATCTCCATTCAAAAGGATCTCAGGTACCTCCGCTTAACCCTAAGAGAGCTTCTGCTAGTCAAAAGACAAATGACTAGGCTACTTGGACCAGTTGCTAGATTCAATCTAATGCCACATGAGTGTCTACAAAGCATCATAACACAAGATGTTCACCAGAAAGGGACTGCACAGCAGCAAAAACCCATGAAACCAAAGTCACTGTTTAGTTTACTGTTCTTTTTCTGGAAACTGGTTATGAATCTCAGATATGTGTTTTAGAGATGGCATGCTAAGGGCTGACCCTGCCATGTACCAGGCTGAAGCAACCTGCTTCATGCAGCATTATGAGACAGGGGAAACAGATGAAGGTGGGAACTTAGATATGAATGGTGCATGCAGCAAGACCTTTTCAAGTGTTAACCTTAGCAAGGGGAGGAGAGAAAGTGCTGTTTGGACTCCACTTCAGGCAGCAAGGTGTCTTAGGCTAGCGCTGGTTCTGTTGATGGTGGGAAAGTATCAGCTGTGAAAAATTATTCTTCAGGAAATCACAGTGAAAGTCAAAAGGACCTATATAAGAAAGCCAGTGTGTTATAGTGGTTAGAGTGTTGGACTGGGACGTGGGAGATCCGGATTCTAGTCCCTACTCAGCCATGAAGCTCACTGGGCCAGTCACTGACTCTCAGCCTAACCTACCTCACAGGATCGTTGTGAGGATCAAATGGACAGGAGGAGGCTCATGTACACTGCCTTAGGTTCCTTGGAGGAAAAAAAAAGGCAGGATATAAATGTAATAAATAAATTAGTATGAATATATAAAGTGGGTATTAGTGGTTAGGTATAAACAGAAAGTCCCTGATTTGAATCTCACCTCAGCTTTGAACTCACAGACAGAGCAATCCTACCTGGGCAGGGTTCAGATCCAAAAATGGAGGAAATCTAAAGACCTGCCAGACTCACACTGGCAGGGTGGAAGGCAGGAAAGAGTGGCATTGTTGTTATTGTAACTGTTATTGTTGTTTTTGGGTTCCTTAAATTTTACAATTTCCCAGTCATTGGTTGCAATGGGGAAAACATATGTATGCTAGCTCTAGGGCTGGTGTATATTTCCCCCAATTCCAGGGGCATGTTGGAGGAATAGGAGCTATGAGTGCTATGGACCCAAGTCTTCCCCTCATCCAGCCCCAACATGCCATGGAATACCCCTTAGTTTTTGCCTCAAGTAATGATGGAGCTCCAGTGTTACGAATGCAAGGGCTGCAGAAGCTTCTGTGGCTGTTGGGAGCATGTCTGTGAGGTCAGTCTTGTCTCTCCACCCTTGGAGGGTGAGTTCCATAGGATTGCAGCCTAAGTGGCCTTAGCTACATTCCCGCATCTACTGTATGGGGAATAATAATGCTGACTTACCTCACGGGGCTGCTGTAAGGATCACAGAGAGTGCATTTGAAGCGCTGTGAACACTGAAGAGGACTATATGAGGAGAAAAAAGGTTTTCTGTAACAGTGGCACCAAAACTAATAAGTAGCTCTGAGATCCAATGTGTTATTTTTTTTAAAAAAAAATGCCTTTCTTGTGATCTATTGTGAAAATGTTAGCATGAGCATGAAAGAAGTGTGAAGAGTATAGCCTCCATAATATAATGGTAGATGACACTGCTTATGGGAAATCTCCTTTTAGTTTTTTGTGTGGTTGTGTTTCATTTAGAAATAAAGCTTTATTGAGGGTGAAGCCAATACTGAAGACAGTGAGACTGCATCACTGCTTAGCGTTCTTTCAGTAAGCCTTGCAGGTAATTAGTCAGATTAAAAATGCAACTGCAGGCGATCCGTCAACCTCTCAGAGCAAGCAGTGGCAAGGAGATATGAACTGGTGCCCAGTGAGAATGGCAAGAAAGAGCTCTCTTCTGACTTTAAAGATGAATGCCGTCAGTGTACCTGGGAGTCCCTTCAATGTTAGTGGTTAACCATAGCATAGGTGGCATTCTGCATCTCTCTGATGGGAAAAATTGGGGCCTCATTAGGATTTTGGCCAGAGTCAGGGTACTGAGAAGGCCTGAATCACAGCTGAAAGACCCAGGGGATGGAGCTCAGGATACCACTGGCATGTCAAAATCAAATGACCATTGATGGCTCAAAACTAAATGATAGCCCAAAATGCCTTAGAGAATGTTCCTGGTGGGTGCGATCAATCAATGCTATTTTAATGTTGTTTTTATTGTTTGTTATGTTTGTACACTACCCTCCCAATCATTTAACCCATCAGAATGATTTATGTTCTGACTGAATGTTTCAGAATACGTCCGCCTCCAATAAGGGCTAAACCAAATCCACTGGGTTGGGTCAACATCGTCTATCGAAATTCAGTCCAAAATTTGGACAGGAACATGGATACAAGCTGGTGAGATGGTGGGCTTAGAAAAGCTGCTCTGGTTTGGGACCCAAACCATTTAGGGCTTTAAACATGAGCACCAGTTAAAAGCACGGGAGCAGGAGGCATTAAACAAACTTGGCAAGCTGAACTTCTCCATGAATTCTAGGAGAACAGCTGTGTTGTAAGCAGCAAAACAGCACAGTTCTGTGGAACCTTTTCAGATTACAGATCTATTGTAGTATGGCTTTTCACAGGCCAAAGCCTTTGAGCTTCATCTCATGCCACAACAAACCAGGTGGTCCTCAGTGTGCTACAGCCTTCCTCCACGGATGTGTTTCATCTCTTTTTGAATCCGCCGCAGATAAACTGTCTAAATAAATAACAGAACCATATTTGATGTCTGAAATTCATTCACATTTAAGAATGTAAGGTGCTATTAGCCACACAGCAAAGAAAATTTGTTTTGTTTTATATATTTTAAACTGTGTAATTTTTTTTTTTTTAACCTGACAGCGTCCCTTTAATTAAGCGATCAGACGAGCTGGAGCATGAATAACAACGTGCTAATTCATGCCTAACAAGTTAGGCATAAGGCCAAGAAAGATCCTCTTACTGCAATTAAAAAATATTCATTGAAAATGTTTTCATGTGGGCTCTTTTTTTTTTCTTTCTTTCTTTCTTTTTTTACACTTGTTAATTTCACAAGAGGACTAATAAGTTACAAGCAATGGAAATACTGTTCTATTAATCTTGCAACTTTGCAATCCCAAGGACCAATTGGATCCCTAGTTTCTCCTTTGCAGCTGAGTGATAATTCATGATACCATTAGCTAGACAAAAGAGGAGGGAGATTAAAGCGGAAGCTCTCAGAGGGTAGATTCGTTTGAAGGAAAGGTGGGGGGGGCGACACAAAGCATGCACAACACCTAAACTGGATCCGTCAGCTTTCATTTGCCATGCCTTTATTTTAATCCAAAACTCTTTCATTGCCCTCAAAAGAGAGGGGGAAAGAGCGCCTAAGTAGCCGTTTATTAACAGTTGTAAGTATCATTAGGAGGAGTGATGTGGTGAAATATAGATCAGGGGAGGATAGAGCAGGAGATCAGAATGCCATTTTTCCTGTTCAGAATGTCATTACACATTCCATCGTGGCATATTACTGAGATGATTAGTGGCATCAAATGACTTCTGAAAAATGATTATGTGCCATTAAAAACATTAGTCTGTCTGAAACCAGCACAAACAAATGGCCATACAGGGGATGAGTCATTAGTTTTAGAGGCTGGATGATATGACAGGAATGGCAGGGAAATATCTTTGCAAATTAGCAAGCGCAACAAGTTAAAGGGGATGTGGTTGAGGTGGTTTCTTCTGAAGCTGAGGAATCAATTGTTTCAAAGGAGGGGAAGGGGCAGTCTGAGAGAGTGGCACAATTGTGGCGGGCTGACGAAGAATGTGGAGAAGTTACAGGGCCAAGCTGACGGATCATATTCTACAACAGCCACAGCAATAAATAAATAATTAAATAAATATTATGCAATGCTATCCCTAAGAGCCGAATGGACTTCACAAACTTTATTTGAGCAATTCTTTAAAAGGTTCTGGAAAATAGGCCAGTGTTATTATCCTAAGGGTTGGATCCAGATTTACATTGGATCAATTACACTGGTAGAAGCGGATTTCTCCACCTGCTCCTTCCCATGGCAGCTCCTCTAGCTTCCTGAAAAGTCTACACTGAGGGTTGGGAAACCCTGCTGAATGGGATAAGCTGTAGTGTGTATGGAGTGGTGGCATCACCCAAAAACCCAGGTGGCGGGACCTGCATTAGTAGAGTCCCTCCTCTCCCGGAAGGCAGATGCTGGATCCAACTCCTGGGCTGCAGATGGAGGGGTGTGAGCCTGAGATTATGGCTTGTCTAAGGCCATCCAGATAGCTCCTGATTAAGATGATCTTTCAGCCAATGGCTTTTCCGTTGACAGTATATGCTTAGCATTACAATGCTATACCATGATCATGCTAGGCTGTGTTCCTGCACTCTGGAAGTAAAACTAATGGAAGAGCTCTGCAGAAAACTGCTTCAGCCAATTTCATTACTCAATAGCATGGCTGGAAAACAAAGGCTTGGAACAGTTTTAATACCCAGTGACATTTGCAGATCTGCATTCAAGATTGGCACACTATTCATGCATCCAACAAATGGCATTTGTCAACCATTGCCAACATTTTTTCTTTGTTCATTGAGGTTTTATTTTATTGAGAGGCACATTTGTTCATTTTATATTCTGTGTTGTCTAACTTGATATTCCATGAGTTTTTTGGCATTTCAGTCATTTGTGATTGGCTGCTTTTATCACAAGATGCAGGATATCCTGCATCTTCTGATAACAAAGGCCTATTCCAGTCTTACTAGTCATGGGAATGCTTTGCCCATGTGGTCTTCCAGGTCTTCCAGTCACTACATACAAGATCCAGCTGGGCAAGCCACTATAAATCTTGTACCTGCCAAGGCCTGAATATGGCAGTGGATGCCACCACAGACTGGAGTAGCTAGGAACCAAGACAAGCAAAGCTTTTTCCCCTGGTCTCCATACACTAAAGTTGACATAAGAGTAAACCCCCTGTGAGACAAGCTGAATTTTAATGAAAGGCACATTAAATCAATTACTGAGTGCACATATTGCACAAATTCCTACATTATTTTTACAACTCATGGATGGGCTTACAGCAGTCAAAGCCAAGTCATCCGGTGCATGAAAACATAATATAAAAGAAAGACAATAGATATGTTTCTTTCCAAGGGAAATAGCAGTCTTCATCAGCAGGTCAGACATGAGTGATGCCCAGGTAGGCCAAAAGGGTTTCACCACATCAACAGTGTGAAATAAGCCAAGTAGCAGACAACCAGTAGATAAAAGTAGAACCTGCAGGACCTTGGATAGCGACTAAGCAACAATTCAGCTATTGTTCCAACAACACCTAGAGTTCAGCTATGCCCTTAGGTTCTTTTTGTTTATTCGTTCAGTCGCTTCTACTTCCATGTTTTATATCAACTTTATACCCTGACAATGCTGAATAGCCTCCTTACATGTCTTCTGCCATTCCAGGTATACATTCCTTGGAGAGTGAATGGGGGTTGTGTTATTGGTGAATTCCCCAAAAGTGGAACTTGGACTTCTCACTGGTATCTTCAGACATTGAATTAGGGTACGGTGCTTTATGGCAGTACTGAAGTGCATTAACTGCTGGGGCACAATCCACATTCCATATACCGCTTTCATAGTATTATATCCTGCTTTTATTCCACATTCGTAACGATTTGACACAAGGTGTGGATTTGGTAAATGTCTGAAGATGGCAAGCTTCCTCCTCAAATAAGGATGCCTTGTTTCATCCTCAAGGAAGCCCAATTATTATTCCCTCTGAGACTCTGCTGCTGGGAATGGGGACCCAATGAGTCAGTGGAGGACCCTTCTATATCTCAGAGTATTATGATGTAATTCTACAGGGCTCCACACAGGCAAGGGATGTCCCATCTTCATCAATGTTGCAAGAAGCGCTGCATATTATGTGTATGGAATTATCTTTAACCTTGAAATAATGAGCAATCCATCCAGCATTCTTTTCCCACAGTGACCAAACAGATGCCCATAGGAAGCCTACAAGCAAGATGTAGCCAGCAACCTTTTTTTTGTGAGACATCATGCATCTAACACTAGAGGCAATAAAAGGCATCATAACTAGTGACATTGCCCAAACAGATCTCCATATACACAACACAGGCAGGAGCTTTTGAGGCATACAGCAGAATATGGGGAAAGTAGATTAACGTAGTCCATGTATTAACATGCCTTCTCTCCAAGACAGAAGCATTGCCCTTCTAACTTATTTTCATGCATCTAAAGACTCAGCTGTGCCTCCCAAGGCACATCAGTATCTTTTTAAAATAATGTAAGAAGTGGCCTGGAGACTTCATTAAAAACTGAGTTAATTGAGGTTAACAAAGTCAAACTTTTGGTGTTGTTAATTAATTCAGAGACTTGTAGAGCTTGAAGAAATCTGGAGGTAATCCAACATAACCCCTGTGTGCCGAGGCAAAATCTTCTATAAGAAAAATATTTGGAATATAGTTCTTAGTTGAGATTCTAGCATTTCATGAGCATAAGATCAAAGCATACAAATGCCTATGGGTTTTATTTAAGTTTTTTTTTTAAAAAAAAGTGGATACAATGATTTCTGAAATGCAACAAAATTTAAAATTTTGAATATTAACTAGGGATTTCCTCAGGCTTCTAAGGCTACAGATCCTGGACTAGGGGAAGTAATGAACATGTAATGGAACTAGATAAAAGTATGACATGGTGGTGGCAGCATATAAGATGGGTATGACAAATGCCCAGTTTATGCAACCATCTGGCCCATGGAAAGTCACTTGAAATTGCTGCAGCCATGACCTTGTTGCTTGTGATAATCAGGGTCATCTGTAGATCCCTCTGCATAAGATCAAGGCTTTTACATGCCATCGCAAATCACACTAAATGTTAGATGGTGATGGTGTGCTACAATTCCAGTCCTAAGTTCAACCAGCCCACCAAACAACAGGAATCCAAAGTATTCAGCCATCTTAAATATATCGAGGTGATTGTGTGAATAATTTTACAGTCACCCAAGCATACTTCTGTTGTGCTTCCTGAAGTGCAAACTGGGAAGTTGAATGTAATTGGGGGTAGCAACACTAGCATAAAATGTTGACATTTACATGGCCCAACTCAAGTTAAATGATGATACATAAAGTATTGTTGAAAAGGTAATTGAGACCCTCTGGTCAAGGGTCCACACATTATGTTTGGCTTAGCCAAGATGCATTTCCACCAGCAGCAAGAATATAATAGAAGTGCTTCTGAACATATACAGAATGTTTTTCCTTTTCCACCCAACAAGTGGCTGCTTGTCCTTCCCACAGAATTAAGGACAAAGGCTAATACCACAGACGGCCTTGTTCCCCACAAGCCTGAGTCCAATGCAAGTCACTTTTTGAAAATTAAACATTGTTCTCACTTTCCTGGCAAGCCCCAGAACAGCTTAGCAAGCATCTGTTTTCAAAACCAGTATTAAAAGTGCTAGGAGACACAGTCTTTCCTTTTCTCCCAAAGAAATCCCCTCCTGATTTTTCTTCCTTTCCTACAGTGGCTCCCCTCCAAATCCCAGTCTGTTTTGTTCTTTAAACAGTTTCCAGAATTGGTGCAAAATGGGGAAAAAAAATCTTCCTGGTGTGAAAAGTGGGAGTAAGAGTAAAGAAGCCAGTAGCAAGTAGGGTTGGGGAATGGAGGCACAGCAAAGGTGGAAACACAGAGGAAAGAAAGTAGACACTGAATGGCTGAGAGGGGAAAGGGGGACGTTTAAAATTGCCCTCTGCTTTCTCCCATCCACACAAACAATTTGCAAAGAACACTTCCTGCTGTTCTTTAAAAAGACAAAACTAAAAACTACCTGCAATTTGAATGAAGTGGCAGGAACTTATTGACTGGGAGGCTGTTCCAGGAAAATAGTACTGGGGGAGGCAAACAAAAAAGACTGTGTGGCAGAAACAGTAGAGAAACTGAAACACAACTCTAAGCACCAGAGAGAGATTGAAAATGGTGGAACCAACCCCCATCAGATCTACAGGACTGCTAGAAAGAAAAGGCAGGAGAAATTGAAGAAATCTTGCAACTGCTTTTCACCACCAAAGAAGATACTCTCTTTCCCAAAACAATCATCTCTGGATTTTTCTGACAAGCTAATTTAGCTGCTGTAATGAGCATGCCTGAATCTCAAAATAAAAGAGCTTCTCACCCCAGGCATATTATTGGCAGGTTGGTTTATTGTAGGCTGTTTGCAGTCATTGACATGATGCAGTAACTAATGTAAGGTGGTTGTTTGGAAATATCTCTCTACCTGAATGGACATTAACCTAGGAAACATGAATCAGCAAACATAATTTCCTTGGCACCATCATTTCTTCTTTTGGGGGGAAAATCCTTTCCAGGAACTCCGTAAGATGGGCTGCTCATCAGCTAGGAAAGATGCTAATGGACGGAGGAGGAGGAGGAGGAGGAGGAGGGGGAGGAGGAGGAGGAGAAGGAGAAGAAGAAGAAGAAGAAGAAGAAGAAGAAGAAGAAGAAGAAGAAGAAGAAGAAGAAGAAGAAGAAGAAGAAGAAGAAGAAGAAATCCTCTGCTAATCTTTTGCTTTGTTCCCATTGTGCTTCTGCCCAGTTCCTAGAAGAGATTATTATGCAACACAAAGCATTCCTCTTGGATGGCATTCCAGGCTGTCTCATCCAGCCAAGCAGGGATAGTTTAATTCTCTTTGATTTGGCATGTAATTACCTCTGTCCCTTTTAGATGCAAATTTGAAGGACACTCCTGATACCTATTAAGGTTGCCTCTAGGTACCAACTTCCCCCATGGCTGATTTAGCACTGAAGTGCTAAACCAAAAGTGAATGTGAGAAAGGGCCTCACAGAAGACCCACCAGTGTGTGCACGAGTGCAACTGCTGTCACTGTTTCAGACTGTGTCAGCCATGCTGATCCTACTAATCTCTGGTTTGATGTTTGGACTAGAAGTGGTTGGCACTGGCTTTTTGAGGCTTGTGGGGCTCAGACTCCCTGAATCAGTGCACTTGATCCTTGTAAAAGTCTCTCTCTCTCTCTCTCTCTCTCTCTCTCTCTCTCTCTCTCTCTCTCTCTCTCTCTGAAAGAAGGAGTTCCTCCCCTTTCCATCAAACAGCCTTCTTCCTGCTTTAGAGGCCCCTCCCAGTTGTGGCGCTATCAGTCCTGTATGAGCTTTTGGAACAAGACTTGCTTTGGAACAAGAAGCATAGCCCAAAGCTACCAGAGATGGGAGAACAATTTATATCTAAAAGCGAATGGCTTAGATGACATTGCCCTGCATTGAAAACATTCTGTCTTTGTGTAGTTCCAGTGTTCTCTCTTCCTTGCCAGCAGGCTTGCAGCCCAACAACCAATCAGCAGGATGGCTGAGCTGCCCAGAGGCTGGATTTCCCTGCCATTTGCTAAGCCGGGGCCTAATTTGACTTTTTGACTACCTACGGAAATGAGCAGAGAAAGCTGTTAGGTTGCATTGCCTAGCAATTGCTTCTAATCTTATTGAGTTCTTACTGGATAACTGTTCCTGCAGCTCATCCTTCCACCCCATAAAAGAAGGAGAGAGAGATGACTATTTGTTCTGCTAGCTCTCTTCTGCTTAGCTGGCAGTCACCCTGGTGAAATCCTAGTCCAAAAAAAGGGAACAGCCTCCACCATTGCTTGTCAGGGTTAGTGTGACATATCTCAAAGGGGCCTTTCAGGTACTACATCTCCCTTGCAGCAATGAGACTGGATAACGTGTCAATGGCCCCATCTGTTTTTAGGAGGTAGCTGTTCAGACAGGTCTAAGTCCAAAGGGTGATATACCACCTCTCTAATGCACACTGCAGTACACTTGCACCCAACCACCTCCATCAGCCAATGCCTCAATGTAGCTTTGCCTCAGATCGATGGAGCTGTGCCCAGGCAGCAGCACTGCATGGAACAGGCAGGCAAGAACAGAGGCCTAACTTCATGCCATAGCTATACCTGTGGCCCCTCCTGTTCCTGCCTTGCCATGCTACACACTGCTTGTGCCACTTATGGCACAGTCTCTGGCTACTAGATGCCCTACATGGGCCAAGGAGAAATAGCAGAGAAACAATGACCATTGGGTGAACCAACAATGGAACTGTTGTCTAAAATATAATCTAGATCAGCTTTCCCCCAACCTGGTGCCCTCCATATGTTTTGGACTACAACTACCATCAGCCTCACCAACATAGTCAGGGACAATGGGAGTTGTAGTCTAAAACCTATGGAGGGCACCAGGGTAAGGAAGGTTTGTCTAAATGCTGTGTTCATTGCAACCTGTATCTGATTCTTCTTCTTTCCTTAGGTTCAAGCAAAGTTTTTCCTCATTCCTTCATGAAGATATATATATATGTGTCTGGGAAGATCTTCTCTCACACACACAAACACACACACACACACACTTTGGTATTTTAACACTAAGCCTTTAGGAAATGACAAGTCTAAAAATGCTAACATCGGTGGGAGGGGCGGGGAGGGAACAGTTCTTTTGGAGAGCCTCTGTGTGCTGTTGCTTAGCAACAGAGGAGCAGGAGACCTGGATGGATAGATGGATCCCTCTGTGGGGAGGAATGGAGCTCTGAGAGAATTGGGTGAAGACAGCTAAGAGTTTTCCCTGAGAGACCTGAGAGGGTGTCAGCTGAGTTGCTATCCTTCTACCTAAGTTGAAATACCACAATCTTTCTGTTAGGAATGGATCACTCTTTCAGAATGGGATACTCTTTCTCAGCACCTTTCTGAAACCACCACTGCTAGGAAGCGCAATGGAAACACAGAGCCCCTGAGGGGAAAAGACCTACATAGGCACACCAGAGCAACAGGGCCTCTCCTGGGTAACTTTTCTATTTAGCCCCAGAAGGAGAGAGAATCATGTGACTCGAAAGGAGTTATAAGTGGAGTCCAAGAATATAAAATGGCCTGTTTCTCCCTCACACTTTTTCTTCTTGTTTTTCCTCATGGAAACCAGGGCCAAAATACACATTACACAGGAGAGATCTATGATTGGATTTCTGGATGCAATTTTCTTTTTCTAAAGCCACCTTTCCCCATTTTAGATTGGCCCTGAGATGGAAAGCTTCATCCCACGTACCTGTATCCTTCGAATTATCCCCTACATCATTTAGCTGTCATTGTTGTTGTTGTTGCTAGCTAAAATACACCTCAGGTGGTAGTGCTCCTAAGATCCTTTGCATACCAGGAAATGGGTTTAAAGGGGGAAATGTAAAAAATCATTAAAAAATCAACGGATGACCCAATCTGATTCAAATTTGGTATGCTTAAAGCTCTCCCTAATATCTATTACTGTGCCAATTTTAAAACTTACACAGATGTAAGCATTTGTTTAATTTTTCTTTAAACATATCAAATCCTGCTTTTGCGCCCCAGTAGCCACTCGGAAAACAACAAATGATTCACTCCAAAAGTAGTACCAAAAAAGGGTGGTCCTTTTGCCTTTGAAGCACAATTAAAGTCAAAGCAGATTATAAGATGGAAAACTCCAGAGTCCTTTGCACGCAATTCGCAGTGATTGCACAGTATAATGCTGGTGTGATAAAGCTAGTAGGGGGGAGAGGAAGAGTCTAACCTCTCCCCACCTTTATGGCTTCAAAGACGTGATCCAAATTGTGCCCCCAGTGCACACAGGGCTAAAACTTGCAAGCACAACATAAGTATCTATATATTTTGCCTCTGTGGCATAATATCAGCTCCAGGAGGGATCAGGGCTCCCCATAGAGTAGGGGAAAGGTTTGGACCCCTCTTTCCCCTTCTGCTCCACATGCAGCCACCCTAATCCAAATTGAGAACCCACACAGCTGCCTTTAGAAAATGAAAATTACATTGGGAGAGCCAATCATGGACCTCCCACATAACATCTAGTTAGTTCCCCAGTTAAAATCCCAAATTATTATCCCCTATCCCACATTTAAATGAAATCAAATCATTGTTTTGAAATTGCTCTTCAGGCTTATGAATGGGAAAAAGAATAGCCTAATGAGCAGCAATAAGCACTAAAGTCCAGCTGTTCTTACTGCCAAGGGTTAGGCAAAGGGGTTTGACTTTGAACTGGATATTAAGAAAAAGTATCTTTAAAAACTGGATTAATGAAAAGCAAGAGAGTCCTGCCCCAGCATTGGTGCTATGGCCATGCATACTGCAACCAGCAAGCCAGTCCAGGCAATTTCATCCAGCTGAGCACTAGGATTCCCTGCAGGGGACTTAACCCATATAGGCTTTTCCAGCTTCCATCCCAGTTTTCAAATGTAAACTGCCTCTCATCAGTAAGAATAGGGCTATTTCTGAAAACTGAACCGGAAGGGAGGGACCCATGCCACATAGTGGGCTTCTGGCAAAAAGTGGATTTAAGGTCCTACACTTCTCAGACACCAATTCTTCTTCACAAGTTCAGCCCAAAACTTGTTGGTACCTTTGGCTCCAAAGCTGCTCTGAATTGCTTTGGATTCAGACTGAAGCTTTCCAAAGCACCCTGCTTTGGTTTGGATTCGGGATTCAGATCCAAAGTAGTGCACAGGTAGGGGTGTGTGTGTGTGTGTGTGTGTGTGTGTGTGTGTGTGTGTGTGATGCTGTTAAGGGTGCCAAAGTGAGGGAAGACGAGATCTAACTCCAGGGGCAAACCTCACCCGGAACCTTTTTCTATGCAAGGAAATGAAATACTTCCTTGTCTAAAGTTTACCTTCATACCAGCTATGCTCTTCATTTCAAAAAGGCTCGCACAAAAGATCTTCCGAGTGTATTGTGCCATTTGGGTTTCCACCAAAGGGGTTAATTTGCACTTCAAAAAACTTACACTAGAGCAGAGATTTGGTGTAGTGACCTCATAATTGTCACCTTAAACACCTTCTGAGTAGGATATCTAATCCTCTTCGTGGTTGACGGGGGTGTGTGTGTTACCTTATGTTTTAGTTTTTGCGAAAAGGTAACTATATGCATGCCTACCACAAAAGCCACTGGAACAATCTGTCTGAAATTTGTCACATTCAGTCACCTTCATAGGGGCTGCCATGTACCCAAATTCCATGCACTTGAGTGGAAGCCAAGAGAAATTATAGTTCTTTGCTTCAACAGAAAGCAAATTTTACCTGTGGCTACCACAAAAGCCACTAGACCTATCTGTCTGAAATTTGGCACTTTCAGTCACCTCCATAAGGGTTGCGAGGTCTCCAAATGTTATACTTTTACCATAAAAACTAAAAAAAAAGAAGTTATGGCCATTTCTGTTTTCCCATGCAAGACAATGAGAAAATGCAAGATCCAAATAATTTGGATTTCTGAATCTCACTTTGGATTCAAAGTCCTGAAGCTCTGGATTGGCTTCCGAAGTAGGGTGTGTGTGTCTGTACACAGCTCTAGTGACAATCTCACCTTGACTCATTATTATTATTATTATTTACATTTTTCTATACCACCCCATAGCTGAAGCTCTCTTGGTGGTTTACAAAGATTAAAGCATTAAACGATGTGGCTGCTTCTGTTCCTATAGCCAGTGCTCCACTATCAAGAACTAAGATGGCATAATTCTGGTTTTAGAAAGCTATTTTGCCCCAGCCAGCACTTCTTTAGCAGCCTTGGCATATACAGCTCAATTTTCTTATAAAAGAAGGTGCTGTTTAACTTCTTGCACCATAAATGAAGGGTTTGCAGGATTGTCTGATTTGTGCCAGAGCCCACTGCATGTTAGCATGGGCCAGTCTATGCTCTCCCAATTTCCTTTCTGTTGCCTCTTTTAAGATGCCATAAATCTAGTTAATAGTTACATCCGGTGCAGAAAAATCAAAATGTCACATCAGTGGAGACGGTTCAATTGAAGGCATATTGATTGTCGCAGAGAATATTCTCACTTTATTCACCTACTTAGTCTCTTCCCCAAGGCACATATGAATTCATCAAATATTGTCACGGTGCATAATAACACTTGTTCCTGGGTGTTGATGTAACAGCTCGAGCTTTCTACCAATTTCTCCAGTCACATACGCACTTCGGAAAGGAACGATGTCTTCATGAAATGAATGTGTCCAAGGCTCTTGTTTCTGCAGTCATAAGCGATGCTCCCTCAAACCAAAAGGGTAGCCAGTGGAAACACACGTGGAGACAAATCACAAACTGATGAGAAAGAAACAAGCTTTTTCATTCCCAGAATGTCAATAGACTGTAGAAGGATCTGCCACAAAACATAGTTGAGAATGGGACCAAAACAAATAATTTGGATTAACTAGAATACTGAAAGGAAAGGAAAGGAACCTCTCGTGCAAGCACTGAGTCATTACTGACTCTTGGAGGGATGCCAGCTTTCGCTGACGTTTTCTTGGCAGGCCTTATAGCGGGGTGGTTTGCCGTTGCCTTCCCCGGCCGTGATTACCTTTCCCCCAGCTAACTGGGTACTCATTTTACCAACCTCGGGAGGATGGAAAGCTGAGTCGACCCGAGCCGGCTGCCTGAAACCAGCTTCCACTGGGATCGAACTCAGGCCGTGGGGAGAGTTTCAGCTGCAGAAACTGCTGCTTTACCGAACATAAAAATGACCTGTTGGATCAGGCCAAGGATCCATCCAGTCCAGTATTCTGTTCACCTAGTGGCCACCAGCTGCCTGTGGAAACCCACAAGTAGGACATGCATGCAACAGCACCATCCTACTCCTGATCCCCAGCAATTGGTGTACATAGACATTCTGCCTCTGATACTTGAAGTAGCATTTAGCCATCAGGACAAGTAGCCATTGATAGCCTTTTCATTTTGCAGATGTTATAAATAAAGGTTGGAAGAGGAAATTATTAATTCCTTTAGTATTAATGGGTTCATCATACTCTTAAGATTGTTTAATTGCTAAAATGGGGAGGTAGTACCCTACCTCAAAGTCACATCTTATTTATTTTATTTATTTATTTATTTATTACGTTTTTATACCGCCCAATAGCCGAAGCTCTCTGGGCGGTTCACAAAAATTAAAACCACAAAAAACATCCAACAGGTTAAAAATACAATTATGAAATACAGTATAAAAAGCGCAACCAGGATAAAACCACACAGCAAAGTTGATTATAAGATTAAAATACAGAGTTAAAACAGTAAAATTTAAATTTAAGTTAAAATTAAGTGTTAAAATACTGAGTGAATAAAAAGGTCTTCAGCTGGTGACGAAAGCAGTACAGTGTAGGCACCAGGCGGACCTCTCTGGGGAGCTCGTTCCACAACCGGGGTGCCACAGCGGAGAAAGCCCTCCTCCTAGTAGCCACCTGCCTCACTTCCTTTGGCAGGGGCTCACGGAGAAGGGCCCCTGTAGATGATCTTAATGCATTATATAATGGAGAGTGGAAGGCACTCTGTATATGGTTGAAGGACATCTCTTCTATTTTTGTTGTGTTCCATGTTCCAGGGAACTCTGAAGATGGAATTTAAAAAATGGACATAGGAAGCTATCCTATACACCCAGTCTTTGGTCCTTCCAATGGAATCCTTCCCAGGTCTACATGGGGATTATTTAAACCCAGGCTCTAAAATTCGCAATAGTCCATTATGAGCATATTATACAAACCCTTCCGGAATCCAGGGCATATTATTATAACACAACATCTTTTATCTGATCCTCATTTAAATATATCTCATTTCTTTTCCTTTGGTCTTTTGAGCTCAGCACTCACTTGTGCTGAATTCCTTTTGACAAAACAACAATAAAAAGAAATCAGCCAAATAACCAACAAATGACAGACTCCACTCAAAAGCAAGAAAATTAAATCCCTGCTTTAATTTACCTACTTGCAATATCTGTTTATTTGACAGTATTTTCATATTGCCAGTTGTGGGAGTTATGCTTGTAGCTGCCAGAGATCAATTTTTGTTAAATTGATGTTAAAATTACCTTTGGTTTTAAAATATAAGCAAGTATTAACTGAACAGCTGCTATAGACATAGCATCAACTTCATTTATGATTTATTGGGATTTTTCAAATACCTTTTTAAAAATATCATCTATTTTAGTTGAATTAAACTTTTCTGTTTGTCTTCCAAGCCAATAGCCAATCACTTCAATGAGTTTGGCCCCATGCTATTTAAATTAACTACACTTATGGGGATTATTTTAAAATGAACTGGTACTTTTCAGTACACTAATGCATTTTTTTTATTTTTTTGGTTTGCAGGCAAGGTTTGAACAATGACAGCTGTCAGCTGTCTATGCTCTTCCCCATCAACCAAGAAGTTTTTCATCCTTCAGAAAGGTATGTCCCCAGGGAATTTTGGATAAAGGAACTTGTATTGAATTTCATGTAACAGCCCCTAAGGATTAACAGTAATGTGAATATACTTTTTAATACTGCCCTGTTGTTTAAACATGTGTTATCAACTCCCAGTTAGGCCAGAATTTGGTATTGCTTCAGTTAGCCTGCTCAGTTCAGAATTCACTATCCTGCAATACTGATTATTTAAACCACATTTCAACTTATGATTTGTTTACCTGTTTGGGGGGAATCAGGGGCTGGGGCTGAAAAGAAAAGAAAGAGAACCCACCTTAATAAATGAGGAGTTTCTCTTGATGTGGCTCTCCTTCTTCTGGGGCAGGGCAGGCCCTCCTGTGCAGCAAAGTAAAATGCATGCTTCACATAGCAGAGCGGGAGAAGTGGTGAACTGCACCATTTCCCCAGATCTGCCCCCACCAGGGTGGCCTTCCTCTGTCTCTAGCAGGTGCTCTCCTAGATATTTACCCATTTGCCAGAACAGAAGAGTGGGACAGTGGGATTCTCTGGAGGAGCTGTCCTTTCAGTGATGCCAGCAGGTGCTCTAGAGAGTCTCACCAATCCTAATCTACTGCTGTAAGGGAATGGCCAGTAGGGCTCTCCAGGACAGCCGCCCACCCTCTGTCTCACTCTCAGCAAAACAAAGGGCAGTAGGCTGCTCTTCTGGGACATCCTTTCCCACAATGCCTAGCTCTGTGGGAGAGCCACCTTAGAGCCAAGCATTTGGGCCTTGTGGGCTCACTGAAGAGCTATGCCAGCCACTTTTTACAGTGGACACACCTCTTCAGAGAGCAGCAGCAGCAATGGGAGGGTAAGGACAGCATGGATGGGGGGAGATGCTGTGGGTTGGGGCATGGAAAGACCTGGCAGGGTGCAGGGGGAAGGAGAGCTTGTGCCAGCACAGTTCCCAGGATATATGATCAGATAAGAAATAACACGATTGTGTTTATGACACATAGAGGTGGTTAATGTCCAAAAATATTACAGCTGAACTTGAAGGGTTTTTATAGTTTCATCCTTTTGCTTTGAATAGAACATTCCAAATGCAAAATGTAATAAATGCTCACAACTTTAAACCCATGGCCTTGGTATATCAGCACCCAGGACCAGAGATTTCCATTTAGTAAATGGAAAAAACAAAACCTGCTTAAAAAATGGGAAAGAGCTGTTAATTAAGTTCTGCTCTGAACTCATCCCTTTCTCCTCCATGCCTTTATGTCTTGAGTTTCTGGCATTTGCTGCGCCTTCGGAAATGTAAAGAGAGGTCCCATTCTATTGTTGATCTCCTGGTTGAAATGCCATGTCATGACATCAGTTGTGGGTCCATCAAACTATTAATTGCTCCCTGCCTCAACCAGAGTCTGAGCTCGCTTTTTGTAAGTGACAATGTGCTTGCTGAACATCACTGTGGTCATAAACCAAAGTGATCACATGCGACCTCAGTAAGGGAAGCCTTTGACTTTTACAAGGGAAGAGAAATGAGTTTTTTGTGGCCTTTTAAGAGCTGGTCCAGCAGGCTGTGTGCACTGAACTCCAATGCACTGGCAAGTCCATGCGGGCCTCGGTAGATGGGCTTATTGATTTTTATTATTGTTATTTTATTATTATTATTATTTTGGCACAGCTTTTGATTTACAATTCATAACCTGGATTATATTATGAGTTCAGCCCTGCTGGGGTCATTGTGTAATTTAGATCGAGGAAATATTTGCAGAGCTTTCAATTCCCTTGACATCTGAACGAGCGAAATGGATTCCTTCCCCGAAGCATTGATGCCAGCCATACAAAGCAGGGTGGGGTAGGGCACTGGCACAGGGGATTCTAAAGAGACTTAAAAACATGTGCTGAAAGGGAATATTGTTAGCCACAAAGTGAAAAGAAATGCCCACTCTAGCCAGAATCCCAAGTAGGTAACGCTCTTGATACCTTGTGGCATGTCTGTCTTAGGGCCATATGATACATCAACAGGAAACTACAGGCACACTCAATATGCACAGGTGCTTTAAAATAAGGGATTTATTATTTCCTTTGCATGTAATCTTTTTTGTGTATACACAGCATATACAGTTTGTTGCAGGGAGCAGTGGTATGGCAATCGATCATCTGCTTGTGTTTATGCGGGTTTAAAATTGCCCATTACTAGCATAAGGGCTGACTCTTAAAAACGAAAATGGCCAGGCAGTTCAACTAAACAGCACATATCTGTTTAAGTCTAGCCAGAAGGTGGTCCTACCTGTTGTGGAAATGACATTCAAGACATGTTCTGAGGGAATCTACAAAAAAGGTTTTTAAAAGGGGGGGAGAAATACATCTGTCTTCCTAATGCAGCTTTGGGGATATCAATAAATGTATTTTAGAGACAGCAGCTCTAGATTTCTCAGCCATTTAAGAGACATTTCCTGTTCATCCCTGAGGGCAACATACCTTCAGAATTACATGTTGTTGTTAGGGGATACTCTCATATGAAAGGCCTAGTGCTATAAAGTTTGCATGCCACTCTTAGGAAGGAGGGAACTGGGGTTTGTTTTTGCCATTCACCTGTATTGGGGAAGGCTCAGGATTTAAACTGTTTTTTTCTGGCTGATGTGCCACTCTCTTTAATGCTGCATGTATATGCTGGGAAAAACATCACCTGATCAATTTCCTTCTTGTGTCATAGCTGCTAAAGATACAAGAGCCTGCTAGGAATTCCAAATTCTTGAAGTCTAATTGTGGCTCTGTTCAGAAGATACCTTAAACCATGTACATTGATGGTGCTATATAAATAAATAATAATAATAATAAAATAATAATAATAATTAAACCACGGCTTTAACCATGGTGGTTAAGCCAGAAAGCCTTATTCACCGTGGTTAAAGCCATGGTTTAAAGTGTCTTCTGAACACAGCCTGTGTGTCTTTTTTGTGTTAGGGGAACTTGGGTTTACAGTAAAAAACAAACAAAAAAACAAGTAGATCCCATCTGCCTAAAACCTATGCACTCCGGGCCGATAGTGATTAAATATCAGCTTAATTAGCAGAACATGTTTGTTTTGCTTGCATACAAGTTTTAGTGAAATTGTACTTCATTCTGCAGATTTTTCTGAGACTGTCCAACTTCCTTGGGAACTGGATCTTAAAAACTGGGTGGTGTCTGCTGAATCTGGAAAGTTGAAACATTCTGATTTTTTGGGAGTGAACTGGTAACACAAAAAGTACAAATATATAGGTAACATAATTTTTTGTGAATGTTTTCATGCCCGGGGGGGATCTACACTACTGCTTTAAAGCGCTTTATAACAGTTTTGACAACTGTTGGGACCCAGGACACACTGCATATACAGGTTTCAAAATGTTTTCAAAGTGCTTTAAAGCGCTTTAAAAGCAGTAGTGTAGATCCCCTCACCCCGGTTTCTCCTTTACTCTCATGGGTTACATATAGTCTGTTACTGTAGGTTCTTGTCTTTCCCCCCTTCCTTTCTACATTTTGGTGTAGCACCTCAAATACATTTAAGTGCAGCAGCAGCATCACAACAGGATCAAGGCTAAATGCCAACATTTGCATTCTGGACTTTATAAAAATGCACATTTTAGCTGTGTGTATTTGTGTGTCTTAGAAGGACAGGCAATTTCCAGCCATGGAGTAAAAAAACAAATCCAGTGGCTTCACTGAACTGTTTGCTTTCAAGTCTTGGACACTTGCATATGTGTTAAACAAACAGCCAGTGACGTCAGCTTGGCATCACTAACCACTTGTAGGAGGAAAGGGGAGGGCTAGATTCCAGCCCTCCCCCCTCCCCAATACAGGTGATAGGCATTCATTAACCCATGATTCAGCACTGCATGTAGGATGAAGGATCTCAATTCAGCAAGAGAAAAGTGCCTAGAGCTCGGAGCAGTGGATGCAGGAACCTGCTATACCAACAACATCTAGGAAAGGATTTGCCATGACATTGATTGTTTCAGCCTGAGGATTATCCTCACTAGCTTGTGACATCAGTCAACCACAATCCTGTACAATTCAAGGCTTCTGCAGCAATTGGGTGGTTTCCCCTTGCTAATGCAAAGAGCACGTAACTTCCAAGGAAGCCATCTCTGCTGTTTGCTCAGCATGCAGGAGGGAGTGAAAGTACAATGTAGCTCTATTTAATCAAGGAGCTGCATCTGGAGAGGGCTTCTGAAGAGGCTTTGACTCAGACGCAATCATAGGAATAGAATGATTAATGTTCAGCTTTTATTCGTTTTATTAAAGAGCACCATGGCTGTGTCCATGGGGAAGACAAGAGGTCTGACCTTTTATGTGAAAGCCACAGTGGAACTAATCATGTATCTACACACTCGTCGTGGATTTGTTTTCCTGTCATATGCAGTACTGAGCATCGGAAGGACACTACAAAGGTTTGCCAAACCCCTGTGCTGCTGTCTTACCACCAGCATAAAGCAACTCGACCCCCCTGCATTGATTTGGCCTAAGAATCCCAATGCTTGCACCAATACTTCTTCCACTCCCACCCTCAGCCCTTTTCTCCACTGGCACCACTGTAGCTTTGGCTTATTTGTAGAGGGGCCATAGCTCAGTGTGATAGAGCACCTTCTTTGCATGCAGAAGGTCCCCGGGTTCGATCCCCGACTTCTCCAGGTAGAGCAGGAAAAAATCCTGCCTGAAACCCTGGAGAGCTGCTGCCAGTCAGTGTCAACAATACTGGGTTAAAGGTCTGACTCAGTATAACGCAGCTTCCTATGTTCCTGTAGTTGCAACATCCCACTTAGACCTCTTTAATACATTGTCTCACTGTGTGTGCAGGTTGGTGTACCTCATGTCCTCAATTGTACATGAAATGAACAAAAAAGTGAACATGCATATGAAGTCTAAATATGAATATTTACACATTATCTCAACAATCTTTCCAACAACCCTGTAAAGCAGGCCTGTATTATTATCACATTTCGCAAGTGCAGGAAGAGGTAGAGGGCTGATGCTAAGAGACTAATAGGTTCATGTTTGTGGTAATATCTGAAGAAGGAACTTGGCAATACAGTTCATTCTGTTAACCACTTAACTGCTTGTGGAAACGTGTGAATTGCCAAAAAAGAGGATACCAATTTGCACATGTAAATGGATACGGATAGATGCAAATTTAGACATAATTATTATAATTTAAATAGAAATACAGTACAACTCACCATAGTGTGGAAGACTGTGACCAGGTAACCTGTATACTTGCCTGCTTAGCCTGCTGCCCAGGTGCTGTTTCTGGATAACTTCAAGGCCCAGCTCTTCCTGGTCATTCTTTATCTTTAAAACCATACTTGGACTGGACAACCCTTCAAACAGACGATGCCTTCAAAATAGAGGACAGTCCTGTGGCAGCCCTTCAAATACAGGGCTCTTCTCTTTAAAAGAGGGCACACTGCCACCCCAAGTCAGGAAGTTCTTGATTCAACCGTACTTCAGCAGAAATGTACTCAGTGGCCTTAGACAAACCATCTTCTCCACTTCCACTCCCCAACTGTGGGGATAAGAATACTGACGAAGCATACAGGGCTGTTGTAAGGATTACAACAACAAGGTAATGCACACAAAGTGTTTGGAATGCCCCATGAGAAGGTACTCTATAAATGCTAGTTATTTTTTATTTATGCATTATGCTGCCCTACCTCTGTCTTGTCCTCCTATTTGCTTAATGCACAACCAATTATGTCGTTGTCCCTAAGGGAGCTCCTGGCAGAAAAAGATCTCTCTGGACAGGGATGTACATTAAAAAAGGATCAAACCGATATGAGTCACTTCCTTGTTTCAATCTAATCTCTTAGACTCATGCAGACACACTGGGTGGAAGACCACAACGTCAGGGTTTGCACTAGGTTTGATGGGGCCCTAGGCAAGGTTCCCCCTTGCAAGCCCCAGCACCACCCTAGTGGGGCTCCTGATAGCTTGCCATTTGTTGACAGGCTGGGCACTGCTTTAGCAGGTAATTGTGGGCACAGGAGGCAGCGGGCAGCCCAGTGCTCAAAAGAGAAACATCCAGCAAATCAGCTGCAGCAGCTGCCACCATCTTATTTTCTCCAGAATGCCTCTGAGCCCTACTTTTTTTTCTCTGTGTCTCCTCAGAGCACTGGACAAAAATAAATAAATCCCAAGTTCAAGTACAAGCTCATGGGATTTGAGCTAGGGGTGACTGACAAAGAAAGAGATCTTGGGGTTCAGATGGAGAGCTTGATGAAAATGTCAACCCAGTGTGCGGCAGCTGTAAAGAAGGCAAATTTCATGTTAAGCATTATTAGAAAAGGAATTGAGAATAAAACTGCCAATATCATACTGCCTTTATACAAATCTGTGGTGCGACCACACTTAGAATACTGTGTACAGTTCTGGTGACCACACCTAAAAAAAGATATTGTAGAGCTGGAAAAAGTGCAGAAAAGAGCAACTAAAATGATCAAGGGGCTGGAGCATCTCCCCTATGAGGGAAGGTTACATCATCTGGGATTGTTTAGCTTGGGGGGAAAAGGAGACTAAGGGGACACCTTAAAGAGGTATACAAAACCATGCATGGTGTGGAGAATGTGGATACGGAGACATTTTTCTCCTTCTTCCATAATACTAGAACCCAGCATCATCCCATGAAGCTGACTGGTGGGGGATTCAAGACAGATAAAAGGAAGGACTTCTTCACACAGTGCATTGTTAAACTATGGAATTCGTTATCTCAAAATGTGGCAATGGCCACCAATTTGAATGGCTTTAAAAGGGGGTTGGAGAAATTCCTGGAGGAGAAAGCTATCGGTAGCTACTAGTCCTGATGGCCATGTGCTACATCCAGTACCAGAGGCAGTGTGCCTATGTACACCAGTTGCTGGGGAACATGTGTGGTTGGATGCGGTTGCACTCATGTTGTGCTTGTTCGTTCCTGCTCAACAGCTGGTTGGCTGCCGTGTGAACAGAATGCTGGACAAGATGGACCCTTGGTCTGATCCAGCATGACTCTTCTTTTGTTCATATGACAGTAAAAAGTGGGGGAGGGACCAGCACCAATGTCAGCAGAATGGGCCTCTGCTCAGCATTTGCCCCACCCTGCCAAGGGCTGATGCTGGTTCTTCCCCTCCAAATAAGTGCAATAGGCATAAGGCAATCAAGCATAAAAACAGGTGCTATTGATTTTCCTAACACCTTCTTTTCTTTTCTGTTCACTTCCTAAACAGCTCCAGGCACCTTGCGTTTATCAGCCTTGATCCCTAGTCCTCCGAGCACGGAATCCTAATTACCGGGTTTCCTTGGTCTCTCTCTATGTCTCTTCTCTCGCCTGACTTGAAATGATTTTTTGAGGCAGCTGGCGGCAAGGGAGTGCAGCTGCTGCTAACTTATCCAAATGATTTATCTTAAGATTCATACAGAATTCATTGTGTGGGGAGCCTGGGCCTGTTGGTGTTTAATATTCATGTGAATTGGGAAGCTGCGTTAATCACAGGGTCTGATCATTTGTACAGCCCCTTAATTGTGCTTACGGAAAGTTGTGTCCAACCTATTCCTGCCAGACTTGCGCGTTCTGTTCCCTGGGCTATTTACAGCTCTGTCCTTGTACATATTTTACAATGATTGTAGATTCATTCCGTTGAGAGGCTAAGTAACATGGCTGGAGCAGGTGGCCTGTTTGAAACAACGCATCAGTGGTGGATAACAGAGAGTGCAGCATTATGCACAATGCTGTCTCTTAAAATGCAATGCGTTTGTGGTCGTGTTAACAAAAGGCAAATTGCCACGATGCAGGGACTGATCTTAGCTTCCTAAGGGCTTGTCTGTACTGTGTGTTTACTAGGGATATATGCTGTACACTGCCTGTTGCCATTACAACTATTATTCACAGTTTAAAGGTGGAGAACGGAGCCTGAGAGATAGGGATTTACCTATCTTCTTACAGATAAGAAAACAGATGACAAGCCGCCTCCCTCCCTGGAAGCTGAGGATGATTTCAAAAACATCTTGATCTTCATGTTGTGCACATTTATTCCACTTTGCAGCTAGTATTTATTCATTTTTAATTTATATCCCACCTTTCTACCAGGAAATGGTACTCAAGGTGGATAACAACAATAAAAAGCAGGTTTTCGTTAGGGGTGTGCAGAGTGTTTCTTCTCCGCCCCGAAATTCAGAGCAGAGCTCCGTTGAGCAGGTTCTCCACTCCGATTTTTGGAGGGGCTGCATCTCTCCATCACAATTACTCATCACAAAACTGCTCCATTTTTGGAGAACTGCGCTATCATTGTCAATGGGAATTAACAAAAATGCATACATCCATCATTTTTTAAAGATAAAGAGCTGAAACTTGGCACCCTCGTAGCTCTTAAGTGGGGCTTTATCCATGCCAGGTTTAAATCAGACCCCTTCATCCCTTGATTTTTAGAGGGGAAAATTTTTAAAGAAACCCCCAAACCATTCAGGAGGAGAGCCCGCGGCTGTCCCATGTGCCCCATTCCTCCCCCCCAGTTTTTCCCTCCTTCTGCTCCCCGCAGTTGCAGCGGGGGGAGAAAGCAGTCACAGTGGGGGAGTTGTGTCTCGCTCCAATTGTTTTTTGTTTGTTTTTACCCTTTATCTTTAACTGGGCAGGGGGCAAATAGAAGAAACACCTCACCCTCTCCCAACATGGCCAGAGCCAGCAGCAGCAACCTTTGCACATCTCATGATGGAATAATAAACCTTTATTAATCGAGAAAAAATGTGTGCTGCTTGTGCACAAGTTTTGAAAAAAAAAGCCCATTGTGAGTTCTGTGTTGTATTTTCTACAGTCTGTCACATTCAAACTAGACAGACTGTAGAAAATACAACACAGAACTCACAATGGGTTTCTTTTTATATATATATTTTAGTGGAGGAGTAGACTAAACACACACACACACACACGAAATGCAAGATAAAGTATTGGAATAGAAAGATAAAGAGATTTTATTGTATTTTTATATCATTTTGTAGGGAGTAGACTGGGTAACAGTAAAACAAACACACAGGGGTGGGGTGCTTTGAAGCAACTTGGATTCAAACACACTGACTGAGACAGACAGACTGGGATTTAAAGACAGGTTGGAAACATAAAAGATTTTTTTCTTAATTTCTTTTTAAAATTTTCAGTGTGGGTAATAGGGCAGAGCAAGAACACACACACACTCAATAATGGGTGAGTGTGGGGTACTACAAGAAGCAAATAAAAGCAGTCAGACACACAGAGAGAAAAGCAACCCAGCCACCCAGCCCCCAAAAAGGAAGCAGGAGCTCTCTCCCAGCAGCTAGAAATGAAGCAGTCAGAGCAAGCAAGCACAGCTAAATAAACAGATCTCTCTCTCTCTCTCTCTCTCTCTCTCTCTCTCTCTCTCTCTCTCTCTTTTTTTTTTTCTCGGAATCTCTCTTCCTCCTTCCTTCCCAACACTCCAACAAATGGGTTTAGACATTTGCAATTCCCTCTCTCTAAGCAACAGAGAGGAGACAGCGGCTATTGGTTAGCCATAGATGTCAATCTCAACACACACACCCTTCACCCCTTGGCATCTTCCTAATATGGAAGTGTCCAGTTAGCTGTCCATCAACATGAAATAAGCCCTCATGTCACATAAAAAAACTTTTGAATACCTACGGATCCATTTGGCGCTCCGCACAATCTTCTAACCGCACCATGGATTTCCAACAGTTTTAAAACTGCACCCCAACCACACCGAGATTTTGGAGGTCCGTCGGACCCCCAGATTTTTGGTGCACAGAGCACACCCCTAGTTTTCATGTGGGGGGTGTGTGGAGGTGGTGGAGGTAATTGTCTTTAAAACCTGCAAACCCTGTTTGACCTGAAGTGACCAGGGTATAAATGAACGGTGTCTGCATAATACACCCAAGGAAGCTCTCTACGCTCAAGTCTCTTACAAATTACTTTCTATTCTCCTAAAAGTTAGCATATGACTCCAGCCTAAGGCTAGCTGGAAGGCCCATATAACCCCTCAAGTCTTCTGTAAACTTGGCCTAAGCATTTGTATCTCAAGTAATTGCACATTCTTCCCTTTTCCTCCCATATCTCTGCTGTTTCTTCTTCATCAAACTTTAGATTGTAAACTCCTTGGTGCAGGAGTCTACTCTGTAAACTGCAAATAAAACTATGCTGATGAGGCAGAAGGCATCTGCAGACCTCATCTAATCTGTGCCACTGATACATCTAAACTGATACATACCATTTGTACTTTGCACAGGTAACATTTGTTATTGGGTGGATGAAAAATACTCTCCCCTCCCTTCAACAAATATATTTACTTGGCTTCAGTATCTCAATGATGGAATGCTAAAATTTCCTTTTATAATTTGTTATTGTCTTCTCTTTGAAGTCAGGAGAAATAAAACACCTCTGTCACTATTAGAGTAACTACGTATGAGTGCACATACCTCCCTGCCTGCCTCTTCTCAATCCTCTTGGAATATATAGATCTTCCCATTCTTTCCAGTAGCCACTGTTTCTAAACTTCCTATTTGTCTTGTCGGCTGTCCTCTGGATTGTTTCCAGCTTATCCACTTCCTTCTCAAAGTATAGCCCCGCAACTGTTGTCAAGATGAGGCCTGGCTGGTGCCGAGTACAGCAGATCTATTACCTTCTGTCTGTTACCTCCCATGACTTCATTAGCTGCATCTGCTTTCCTGCCAGGAAGGAAGGCCAGGAGAGGCAGCCCCATGCCGTGCGTATTGACATGTTAGTTTATCCATGCGTAAGGACGGCTGTGCTGTGATCCGATCAGCAGCTCGCTTGGTAGTTTTCCACTCCACTAGTCCACTTGTACAAAAGGCAAGACAAGCCAACCTGCCTCTCTGCCAAATCCCACAGTTGTATTTCAGACATGGAGCCTCTTCAGAACTGTGACAAAAGGAAAAATGCAGCAGGTAGGAAGTCACTCACTGGACCTCTTGGCCCCTGTACAATCAAAGCAAACTGTGGATGAATGCCCAGTTGTGAGCGATCCAGGCCTGCGGAACAAATTTTGCTACCACCTCCTAACTAAGGATGTCGGAGAAATCTGAAATGAGTCCAGATATTTTGTGTTTTGTAATCTAGTTTGTGGACTTTGCACCAGAAAATTCTGTGGCCATGAGGAGATAAAACAAGCAAACCCAAATTTATGTAAATAAATTCGTAGGCAAATTTGCAAATTAGATGAAGAACAATACATGAGTCACAAATATAAATTCTGTAAACTGTTAGGTAAATGCTTTTGTAACTTGCTGCAAATTTATTTACATAATTTTCTGATCAGGGGGGATCTAAATTCGTAAATTTGAGAATAACAGATCTTAAAACTCCATCTAGTCCAGGGAACTCATTCAGAATAGATTGAATTTATTTATTTATTTATTTATTTATTACATTTCTATACCGCCCAATAGCCGAAGCTCTCTGGGCGGTTCACAAATACAGTTTAAACATCCCTACAAGCTTGGTACATACTGCAAATGGCCATTTGAAATTTGAAATTCATATGAACAAACAGCTGGCCAAGGATGGTTATGTGTTCTCTTTTACAGAGGACAGTCCTCTATTTTAAGTACTACTAGAAGACTATCCTCTATTTTGAAGGTGCCCTCTATTTTGAAGGACTGTCAGTCCAAGTCCAGTTTTAAAGATTTTTTTTAAAAAAAACATCAGAAGGGAGACCTGAGCCTTGATGATGCCCACCAACAATGAGCACCTAGACAGCAGACTGAACAAGCAGACCTACAGGTCACTCTGATGAGATGTACAACCATCTGTCAGATATGCTTTAAGGTGGATTCCTATATTGAGCAGGGGGTTGGACTCGATGGCCTTATAGGCCCCTTCCAACTATACTATTCTATGATTCTATGTACTGTATTCCTGTTTAAAGTATAATAATAATTTCTAAACATGCTTCTATACATATACATTAGCAACATATGCATTTTTTATGCAAATTAGGGTCACCTTTGTCCTACTTTTTGATGATGCTTTCCTCTTTCTTTGGTGAGTCATAAGTAGCCATCCTCACCACTGGACCTACATTTTCCATAAGAACTCGTATAATGTATTAATTAATAGCTCTCTGGCATGCAACAATCATATTCATGGTTTCTCAGCAAGACGTCCTCTCTGATATTGAAAAGAACTTGGACCTTGCTGCTATTGAGATCCACTCTATTGAGATCTGTGTTTCTTTTTTCAGCACTCTTTCTCTCTCTGTCTCTGTGAATGTATATTGGGGGTCTACCCAAATGTGTTTGCACTTTCATCACAGTGCCATTTTCTCTATCGCAGAGAGCAATTCTACTTTTAAACTTATTTTTCAATTCATTTTATAGCAGAAGTCTCATTATGAATTATACAGAGAAGGTGAATGGAAAACTATCATTTACTCTGTCTTGTAATGCCTAAGTTAAAAAGATTCTGATAAAATGAACAAGCAGCAGGCTTAAAAAGAAAGGGCTGTGCTTTTATATAGCTAAATTAATCTGTGGAACTCAAGTCACCATGGGAAGTTCCAAAGGCCAATAATATAGTCATACTGAGAAATGAGCAGGCCGTCATTGGTGCTCCAGCCGCCCATTCTTTGATCCTCTTGCCTTAGTACAGAACATATGCTGCCAGCATTATCCACTCACCTATAATATTTAGCATCACTGACATAGGAAGCATAAAGAGCGATCACTGATCCATCTGATTTAGCATCATTTGCACAGAGCAGTAGAGGCATTCCAGGGCCAGATCTACACTACTGCTTTAAAGCGCTTTATAACAGTTATAAAGCGCTTTAACTGCTTTAAAGCGCTATAAAACTGTTATAAAGTGCTTTAAAGCAATAGCACAGATCCGGCCCTTGTCTTGGCTAAACCTGCTGTCTGAGACTCCTTAACTTGAGATGTCAACAATCTAACCTGCAATTTTATACACAGAAGCCGCCCTTTCCCTTTCTCCAACAGAAATTTGATAGAACTATTTTTATCTATATATCCAAGCAAGGAAATATCTTTGCTGCAAACACACATTGGTCTTCTGCCGCTTTAATGGTCATGGTTTCCCTCAAGGCATTCTACAATGTGTACATTGATGAAAAGTTGAAAATCCCCCATAAGAGATTCTCTAACCCACCCCCTTCCTAGGATGGTCACTTGCTCATCACCAAAAAAGAGGGGGAAAGAGGACATGGAATTGCATGCATTTGCATATGTTGATTTATAAACAAATGAAAAGTTGGAAATAATTACTAGGGATGTGCTCCGCTTCTAATCGGACCGGAGAAGCAGTAGCGGAGTGGGGGGCTTCGCCTGCCCTTAAGGCGGAGGCGAAGAGGATTGGGGGGCCGGCGGAGCGTGGCGAAGAGAATCGAGGTGAAGGCGGATCCTTCGCCTCGATCCAGAGCTCCGCCGGAAAGGTAAGTGGGGTTTACCGGGCCCTGCCGCTGTCGCTGTCGCCCATGCAGCGATGGCAGCAGGGCCCGGTAACACCCCCCGCCCTCCTCTCCCTTACCTGCCTCCGTCCGCGGTCCTCAGCATCTCCAATTGAGCCCGTGGTTCCAGCAGGAAGTCTGGGCCGCACTTGCGGCCCAGACTTCCTGGTGGAACCGCGGGCTCAATTGAAGACGGCGACGGACCACGGACGGAGGCAGGTAAGGCCCCCCTCCTCCTTACCGGGCTCTGCCGCCGTCACCGCATGGGCGGCGATGGCGGCAGGGCCCGGTAACCCCCCCTATGGGGGGGACCGGAGCTCCGATCCGGATCCAGAGCTCCGAGCGGAGCGGAGTGGGCCGTGCACACCCCTAATAATTACTATAATTTTTTTAAAAAATACAGTTCATCTCTCCATCGTGGAGAAGACTGTAACTAGGTGATGTATGTGCTTGCCTCCTCAGTCTGCTATCCATGGGCATGGCTATATGAAGGGGGTGGAGGGGGATGATCTCATGATTTTATGATCATGAGATTGTCCCCCCCCTGTCCACACATGGCACGCAACGTCCCAGGAGGAAGAGGACGTCACAGCCGCCATTTTTTAAAAAAGAAACAGAAGCTGGAGCACACCAGTGCTCCAACGCAAAGGTGGTTTAATTTTTTTTTTAAAAAAAAAAAAAGCTCCGCTCCTGCTCCCCTTCCACCCCTGACGTGCATGGAGCACTTGCAGAGCTCCGTGCCCTGTTCCCAGTTCTTCGCGTTTATTCACAAGGAACCGGGACTATATCAGGATGGCTGTCCACACGTCCTGCTGTCTCAGGATCATTCCGAGAACGTGGGGAAAAGTGAGAAAAATGTGTAGGGCCATATCCCAGGGAAATGCAGGGATCATACCTCCCTGCTCCCAGGATCCCCTATGCGACATGTGGATGCACAGGGACGATCCAGGGACGATCCCCGGGATATCGCCCCATCTAGCCATGCCCCAGGTATTAACTGGTGATGGGCAATTGCAGGACCCCTGCTTTCTCTTCTCAGGGAGTTTTATATTTAAACTGGACTTGGACCAGACAGCCCTTCAAAATAGAATGCCCTCTTCCAACCCTTCAAATACAGGACTATGACCTACAACACATGGGCAGCCTATTTACCAATAAAACTGCCATGCCAGTATTCCCAGTGGGAAGAAGAAAAGAATATGCCTGTTGGGTGCTAATGGAAGAAGGTCATTCAGCTGCATTCCTCCTCTGCTACCCAGCTCACTCACCTGAACACAATTCCTGGCCACCTATTTATAGACAAGTCTGATTAAACTAGTCTAGGTCTGCAGCATAGATGTACTCCAAATGTCCATGGTGCATCATAACTACCAGCACTAATCTTAGCAAGAGAATTCTGCATTCCTTACTACACACAGAAGTTGTAAACCTCAAACCTCACAATGGCTGTAAACCTCACAGCTGGAATAGAATACAATAATCCCAGTTATTGATGCCAGCAGTCTGTGTGTGTAGTATCATGCCACAAAAAATCGGACAAAGGATTTGCCCTCCTAAGAAATTCAGCTTTCATTTTTCTAAAAGCCAAAAAGTGAGCGTCTGGCCTACATTGTTTCAGAGCAAGGTCTGAAAAACTGAGAGCATTATTTGAGCACTCGACAGTATGGAGGAATTTTCTATTATCTTATGTTATTTCAGTATTTCTAATACTGGGTTGCAGGGGCAGAAATCTCCTGTTGAAAGCTGGATGATGTTGAAACGAAGGTTCCTTCAACAACAGAGTGTGCTGACTTTTGATTACAAACAAGATGAGTGGCTTTTCAACCATTTACTGCCTAGCAGGACAGTGCTAGCAAGGTTGTCTGAATGGTTTTGTCACTTATCTACCTATCACTATGTTTCTTCAAAATGTGTTGGGCACTTTTGCACAGGTTGGGTAGAAAAGGTTTCCATGTGTAGCATATCACTGGCTTTGAGAAAATGGAACAGCCGCAAGCCATAAAGCAGAGATGCTGTTGAACTGCAGCCTTGTTCCAAGCAAGGTCAGTGGATTTTCAGTGGGCAAGGAGGTACTCATCTTCAAATTATAGGTTGCAATCAAGGCTATGCATGCCTAAGCTAAATATACAAGGAACCAGAACCAAAGCATCTTTCATTTTAAAAGCAGGCCTAAGCCTTTCTTATTTGATAGAATGAGCATCATTTCCTCCCAAAGTCTCTTCCTGCTACAATGGATCTTGTATTATGAAAATCTTCACACAGGTTTGGAATGTGTATAGACTGAATGCATGGAAAGGGAGGGGATCACACCCACCCCTCACCTCCATACATTGATCAGTTTTGTGCACACAAAATATAAGAACATAAGATGAGCTCTGCTGGATCAGAGCAATGGTCCATCTAATCCAGCATTCTGTTCACACAGCGGCCAACCAGCTGCCCACGAGAAACCAACAAACAGGATATGATGCAACAGCACATGTTCTACAGCAACTGGTTTACTGCCTCTGATACTGGAGGTAGCACATAGCTATCAGGATTAGTAGCTATTGATAGCCTTCTCCTCCATGAATTTGTCTGGGATCATAAGAACACAGGAGCTGATCAACACACAGGCCAACCTTCCCATCAATCTTGACCTTTGGCCATGCTGGCTGGTGCTGATGTGAGTTGCAGTCTAAAACATCTGAGGGAACCAGTTTGGGGAAGGCTGACACAAGGCTGAGGATGAGAGCAGCAAGTGTAATCCTGTTCCCATTCTATATATTGAGTCTAAACATTCCGAACATGAGTAAAGGGCTCTAGGGCCTATGCTTTGCACCTCTTTCCTGAGCCAACCATCACTTGCCCAAGAGAAATCTGAACAAGCCAGTGTTCCATGATAGCATCTAGATCAGGAGTTAAAGAGAATCAAGGCAGCACTGCCAAGTCTCTATAACTGTTCCATGGATCTACTTCCGATCAGTAGATTGGAACATAATCAAAGATGAGCAGTGAGAGAGTGCATCAATCTCTTAAAATGATATGCTGGAGGAAATGCAAGAAGACAGTCCTGTGCATGCTTACTTGGGGATATGTCCAAATGACCTCTCTCAGACTTATTTCCAAATAAAGATGGCAAGTAAACGATGAATCTGTTTGGCTATGATGGATAGATAGAAGATGATAGATAGATAGATAGATAGATAGATAGATAGATAGATAGATAGATAGATAGATAGATAGTCTGATGTGACACTTATCCCCCTGTATGAAATTCCAGTCTCTCCCTACACCTGATTATTATTCCATCCTCATGCTGAGGCAGCTGGCTGGTAGAGAAGTAGTCAGACAGGCAGTGACAGGTAGCACCAGCCGCAGCGAGAATGGCAGACTGAATCCCAGCAGGAGGCACAAAGAGAGGCATGGAGCAGGCATGAAAGCTGACTATGTAGGAGTTGTGTTTCTAACTCCTTCAATCAAACGGAGGCCTACAAGCTTTGGTGGAAAGTCGAGGACAACCTTTCACTTCCTCTTAGCTTCCACCACATCATTCTAGCTTTGAAGGAGGAAAAACCAACCAACCAGTCATATGCCACATTCACTTGGCATCTTCTGCAACTCCCTCCTACTTCCTCCACCAACCCAGCAGACTCCACCACCTGCTACAGGAGAAAGCTGAAGTCCCAGTTGCTGCAGAAAACAAGAGAAAGCTTGTCAAGCGTACTGGGCAAGAGGCATAGAAGCTTCCTCCTCTCTCTTTTTCAGTGCTCTGGAGCTTTTAAACCACGGGTGCAGAACCTCTTTCAGCCCGAGAAGAGAAGCTTCACCTCAGAGAAGCTCTCGGGGCCATATTCCAGTGGTAGGTGGGGCCAAAGGCAAAAGGGGCATGGCCAAACAACCATAAATACCAACATGTTTTAACTTAAAGCAGTTACTACAATAACTAAGGCCTTAGCTAGACCTACCTGTTAGCCCGCGACGGAGGAGGGAAGATCTCGCATTGTGTTTAACGTGACATCCCTCCTCTGTTTACACACAATGCGCGATGACCTCAGAAAGAGAGGCGTCGCCCCCACCAATTTTAAAAAGACCCTTAAAGGGCCAGCAGTGCACAAACGCTCGTGCACATAAGGTAAGTTGTTTTTTTAAATTTAAATTACTTTCCCTGCTCCCCCCACCCTATTCCTGAGGAGCGCTGCACTCCATGCGCGGCTCCCAGCTCCTTGCGAGGAATCACGTGGAACCGGGTCAACCTGCAGCACCTGGCCAAACGATCCGCGGTCTCAGGCTCAACCCAGGACCATGGTAAAACCAGGGCCAAAGGGGAGGGCAAGATCCCAGGGCAAGGGAGGGATCATCCCTCCCTGATCCCGGGATCCCCTGTGTGTCATGTGGACGCACAGGAACGATCCCGGGGATCACCCTGGAATAAAGCCCCATCTAGCTATGGTAGGGTGACCAAATTTTGGAAACCAAAAAGGAGGACAACATGGTCGCCCCCAAGGGGGGGTGTCCAGTACCAAGGGGGCATGCCCACCCGAATATAGCCTTGGTCATGTCTGATTTTACAGCACACATTTAAGACAAATCTGTTCTACATAACATCTTAATGTTAAAATCACTGAAATAAAGAACAAGTGAGAGATTCAGTGTATCTGAAATTAACTCTACTCACTCCTACTTTTGTAGGTTTTGCTGTACTTTGAAGCTTTTGCTATACTCTGTGTGTTACATTCTCCCCTTCCCTCAAATATCTTTTCTGACTGTATCTTCACTCATTGCAAGCTGCTGTTGTTGTTAACAGGGTTTGCTACTGGCCCCAGATCTGTTTCAAATTTGGTATGGCTAAAGCTCTACCTAAAAGCTATCATGATGCCAGCTTTCAGCTCTTTATCTTTAAAAATGACAGTTTAAAAAATAATAATTTTAAAACCTCATTTTTTAAAAAATTCCTAAAAAATCAATGGATGAATGGATCTGTTTCAAATTTGGTGTGGCTAAAGCTCTTCCTAAATCCTATCATGGTACAAAGTTTCATCTCTTTAACTTTAAAAATGATGATTCTAAAAATAATAATTTTAAAACCTTAATTTTTAAAAAATTCCTAAAAAATCAATGGATGAACGGATCTGTTTCAAATTTAGTGTGGCTAAAGCCCTTCCTAAGAGCTACCATTGTGCCAAGTTTCATGTCTTTATCTTAAAAAATGACGGAGTTATAAGCATTTTGGTTAATTCCCATTAGAGCTGCTCTTTGAAAAGAAAATCCGGATTTCCCTCCCCCTCCCGGATTTGCCATCAAAAACCCAGACAAATCCGGGCGAATCTGGTCATATGGTCACCCTAATATGGCCTAAGCCTTAGAAAAGGCACTGCAACCTTCTAGAATGGCGGGAAGCCTGCCCAAAAGCCAGGAAACAACCCATCTATCAGTGGCTGGAGGAAAGGGTTGGGGCCCTCCATTGGTATCTGGGGAATCATGGAGGGCTAGATTTAGACAGAGGGGCATTCTGGCCCCCAGGCTTGCTGTTCTGCAACCCCGTTATAAGGCAACCAGCGTTATCTTCAGGGTGACATATGACAACACTCTTAACAATGCTTTAGGGAAACAGCGATTGTTTCCTTTTTCATTCTCCATAAAATTCAAGGCTCTGCATTGAGTAGCTGTCTTGCAGTACAATCCCTAACCGAAAAGGTTTCTTATTTATGGAGCATCTCATCTTAAATCAGAATCTCTTTTTTCCCCCGTGTAGCACTGTAGTGTAATTGTCCTAATTAGGTAGGCTTATTTTGATGAGGGTTTAAAAATAATAATCAGGTTGTAAATGCCATTTGCTTCACCCTGCCTCTTCCTACAGAAGTGTCAATGTAACTTAATCTGAAAATGATGCATAAAGGGGAGAAATTACCATAATGTTCCCTTGCCAAACTACAACAAATCTGACTCCATTTTTGTTTGATATGTCAAGCTGCAGGGGGATAAAGAGCCAGCAAGAAGCTCGGGGTGTGTGCCGTTTTATCCTGGGTTGCCCAAGTTTATAACCCGCTATTCACATAAGCTACTTTTGATGCTTACCTAGGAGAGCATCAGTTTTGAGAGGCACTCACATATTACAGTAGTAATGGAGAAAGATTGATGTTCTTCAGGTTTGGCATTGAGCGTCCTTTTCTTCAGAGAAAAGCTCAGCAGGCAATTCAAGAACTATGTTAAGGGGTATAAGGTAAACTAGCAAAATAGATTTAAATATTTCAGTTTCAATGCATACAAATGACAGATAGATGATAGATAGATATAGATATAGATATAGACAGATGAAAATACAGGTTTCTAAGAACTATACAACAAAAGCAGGCCAAATACCTAAATAAATATCCATTCACAGCTGGTGTCTATATACTACTCATTCAAAAGTTAAAAGTGTTGCAAGGTCTCCAATCCATTGCATTATTGGAGGTGAGTGTTTATCCTTGCAATATTGTAATATCAATCTTTTAGCTGTCAGAAGGATGTAGGGAATCCATTTGCGCTTCCCCTGCATTAACATCCAGATATAATTTAAAAGAGCAGGTAAATCAGTAAATATTAAGGAATTTTTGAATACAAACTTCATCCATAGGATTATTACCTCCATCCAAAAAGGGGCAACTACTGGGCATTGCCAAAACATACACTTAGAAGAAGCTTTAGCTGTGTTACATCTCCAGCAATTAGCTGAATTAGACAAACCCTCATTAAAGAGACATTCTGGCATCCAGCAGGCAAATTTTGCTGAATAAGATGCAACCTGAGATCCATCGATACATCAGATACAGATGTCAAGACTGTGATCCGTTGATTAGGCAAAATGGGACAATCCAGTTCCCTTTTCTATTCCTGCTTAAAACCCTGTATATCATATTTATTCACCAATCATAACTATTTATGCACAAGGATCATGGGTTGTTTTGCCTGATCAGCCTCAATAAGTGCTTCCAATAGCAAGGGAGATGCTGAAGTTGTAAACACGGCAGGGCCAAACCTAGATACGAACAAATGCCACAATTGAAATCTTGCCATTCAGCCATGGCTGGAAAACCATATTTAACATGCAAAATGGAAAACATCAAAAACTTGTCATCAGCAGGCACCAAAAGATCCAAAGTAAATATTGCCTTATCCATCTATATCCACCACAAAAACATTTCCGTATGAATTTTAAAATCTGGATTCCCATAGTGTCAATTTAGCATGAGAAAATGGATCAAAATGTAATTAATGTGGTATTATATGCCACACATCTCTAACAGCTGTAACTGTGGGAGGAACCCTATCCATTCTAGTATACAAAATGCCCACCAAAGGGCCGTGGGAACATGTATGGAGTAGTGTACTGCTTGCTGTTCACTCTGTGTGACCACTTTCATTGCTGACATTTTGTTTCCAGACTTTTCCCCTTTCCATAGTGCTAAGCCAGAATCTCTTCTTGATCCTCCCAGAGTGCACGACACAGAATAATGGGCTCAAGTTACAGGAAGCCAGATTCCGGCTGGACATCAGGAAAACCTTCCTGACTGTTAGCACAGTACAGCAATGGAATTAATTACCTAGGGAAGTCATGGGCTCTCCCACACTGGAGGCATTCAAGAGGCAGCTGGACAGCCATCTGCCAGGGATGCTTTAGGGTTATTCCTTCATTGAGCAGGGGGTTGGACTCGATGGCCTTATAGGCCCCTTCCAACTCTACTATTCTATGATTCTTATGATTCTAAGTATGAGATGAGAATGGGAACTAGAGTAATGTGAACCACCCAGAGAGCTTTGGCTGTTGGGCGGTATAAAAATGTAATAAATAAATAAATAAATAAATAAATAAAGTCTGCTAAGGTTGCCAAGGTGCCAGAAAGCAGAGGAAACAATTGTCATTTTCTGTTGCAGATCCTAGGGCAGCCTCCCACACCTTGGTGCCCTCCAGATCTTTGGGACTACAACTCTCAGCATTCCTGATCACTGGCCATGCTGGCTGGAGCTGATGGGAGCAAATGTCCATCACATCTGAAGTGCACCAGATGAGGGAGGCTGTCCAAAGAGAAGGGGCATTTGGAGACTCTCTCCTAGTAAAACGTTGCAAAACTGCCCATTAACTTTTCTCAGCATTTTCACAGTAGTTCTCACCATGATGGCAAAGCGGTTCAAGAGGAGACAGATTGACAGACCCACAGATCTATGGAACAACAGAAGTTTCTAGCCCATTAACTCTGGCCTAGTATCATCTAGCAACTGGGCAAGCCATGTTTGCATTTTCTCTTAAGGTGCATTAGCACCAGCTGTTTTCCCCGGATATGCATAGGGACAGCTGGTGCAGACTAGACTTTATGCTTGTAGTAACCTTTCTTTCTGTTTGCTTTGAAGGGATTTTTCTTTCCTGAGAAGTGAGTGCCTCTTTACTAGGGGTGTGCACGGACCCCCCGCTCCGCTTCACTTGCAGATCCGCCATTTTTCGGAGCGGGTCGCTCCGCCCCGCCCCCGCTCCGCCCACTTCCGCTCCGCTCCGCTCGGAGCTCCGGATCCGGATCCGGAGCTCCGTTTTTGCCCCCCCATAGGGTTGCATTGAAAGCTAAAAAAGTAAACAACTTTTTTTCCGTTGAAGTTAGAAACCTCACGTTTGGCACCATGACACCTCATGGGCGTATACACACACACGCCAAGTTTCAAGGCAATCCCATCATCCCCTGATTTTTGGCGAATTTTTGAAAATCGGGCACCCCACACACAACATCCCTGCGAGGTGGGCAGGGGAGGAGGGAGGGAAGGCAGGCAGGCATGCAGCTGGCATTTCTGGGGGCATAAGGAAGGGAGCCAAGGATAAGCCAGTAATGCATATAAAATGGAATAAATCAATCAATAAACAAAGGAGGGGTGGAATTAAAAGCAGCAGTGTTGCTCAATAAACAGCAAGAAGAATTAAAAAAAAAAGGCTATATCTGTCTTTTACCAGCAATAGGGGGACGTGCCCGGGGGAGGGGGAAGTAGCTGCCAGTTCAAGACAGCCACCAACAGCTCTGAGAAGAAGTAAAACGCTCACTTCAACTCATAACAGGCATTGCTCCACCACTGAAAAGTGACCATTCACTTCAACTCATGATAGGCATTGCTCCACCGTTTTACTCTCTTTGGAAGGCTCTGATGGCCTTCCAGTGCAGGAGAGAGTGGGGGCACGTCCACGATGAGATGCCCTAGGGGAGCTCATCCCCTTGCACCACATCGATTCAGTTGTTCACCAAGGTTAGGGTGGGGAGCAGTGCTGTGTTTTCTATCTCTTATTCTTGGCTTAGTATATGATTTCAGGTTGTGTTTGTGCATTTGGTGGGGCTACTGTGTTAAAAAACACGGGGAAAAGCCCGTTCAGATGAAGAAAGAGAAGTTTCCCAGAATCCCAAGTTACCTGTTTTGCCTATGCCCTCCTCCAACTTTGGGATCATCATGACCGGGAGCTGACTCTGCCCCTCAGCCCTTTGAAAAAGGTATTTTTCCCGCCGATTTTTTAAAAACGTCTAGCCCGCGACCCGTACGATGCAGAAAGTTGAGAGTGGTCTCAAAATGACCCCCATCCACGACTCTCTGTGCACAAGAATTTTCAGAACGATAGCTTAAACCCCCCCCCAGTTATCCCCGATTCTTTCCCTCAATGCAATCCTATGGGCGAAAAGCCGAAACGCCGTTTGAGCCCCGCGGTTGACCCGATTTTTAAAAAAATATTGCACGTGAACCACAGCACGCAGAAAGTTGAGAGTGGTCTCAAAATGACCCCCATCCACGACTCTCTGTGCACAAGAATTTTCAGAACGATAGCTTAAACCCCCCCCCAGTTATCCCCGATTCTTTCCCTCAATGCAATCCTATGGGCGAAAAGCCGAAACGCCGTTTGAGCCCCGCGGTTGACCCGATTTTTAAAAAATTATTGCACGTGAACCACAGCACGCAGAGAGGTGAGAGTGGTCTCAAAATGACCCCCATCCACGACTCTCTGTGCACAAGAATTTCCAGAACGATAGCTTCAAAAACAATGTAGTTATGCGCGATTATTTGCCGCAATGCAATCCTATGGCGAAATGTTTTCAAGATGGCGACCGGAGCGCTCCGACTGAACTCGGAGCTCCGAAAAATGGTCGCTTCTCTTCGCCTTGCTTCTAGGGGGTCCGCGGTCCGCTCCTACTCCGCCTCTGGGTAAGGCGGAGCAGGCCAATCCGCTACTGCTTCTACGCTCCTAATCGGAGCGGAGCACATCCCTACTCTTTACCAAAATACCCCCTTTGCCTGCAATGTTCACCAGAGTGCCACTGACTGAATCTGGGACCTTCTTCATGAAAAGCATGTGCTCGATTAACTGTAAGCAAATCTACAAACAAGTAGAAGTGCTGCAAACCAGAATTGTGGGCAAGGTCGCACTTCAGGGAAGGAAGTCTATGGCCTTATTCACAGTCCAAAAGCTAATCACGAGTCAGCAGTGTGATGCAGTAGCTAGAAAGGCTAACATCATTCTAGGCTGCATCAGCAGAAGTACAATGTTCAGACCATGAGAAGTAATGGCACTGCTCTACTTTGCTTTGGTTGGACCTCACCTGAAATACTGTGTCCAGTTCTGGGCACTGCAGTTTAAGGAGGATCTTGACACATTGGAACACGTCCAAAGTAGGGCAACAAGACAGTGAACCAGTTCACATAATCGCTGCAACCCACTGTGGCTTATCGTATATAGCAGTGTTGGTGAACCACATTGGTTCCAAGGTCCAACAGGATGGATTAGGGTGACCATATGGAAAGGAGGACAAGGCTCCTCTATCTTTAACAATTGCATAGAAAGGGGAATTTCAGCAGGTGACATTTGTATGCATGCAGCACCTGGTGAAATTCCCTCTTCATCACAACTGTGAAAGCTGCAGGAGCTCTACTAGAGTGACAAGATACAAAATAGGGCAGGGCTCCTGCAGCTTTAACTGTGGTGATGAAGAGGGGATTTCACCAGATGTTGCATGCATACAAATGACATCGGCTAAAAAAAACCCCTTTCATAGACAACTGTTAAAGATACAGGAGCCCTGTCCTCCTTTCTATATGGTCACCCTAGGCTGGATTATGTCAGTGGGTGGAGCCACACTGGTGAAATCATCAGGTCTCCAGCTAAAGTGCCAGCTGGAATTCTTCCAGTCTGCTGTTCGGCTGGGGAGTTTGTTTCACTCATCCTTCACTTTCCCTGCAGGGGAAGGCAAAGGAAAAGCCAAGTGAACTTAAATGAACTTAGAGCTCCTGCAAGTATCAGCCAAGTACACAACCAGCTTTGCTTGTCCTTTGCCTTCCATGAGTGGGGAATGAAAAGAACGAGAAAAGCACACTCAGCTGCCTGGGTGTGCTGCTCCTTCTCCAAATTGGCAAGAAGCGCAACACGCTAATAAGGGGAATCTGCTTAAAAGGAGAATTCCCATCCCTGCCTCCTCCCCAAGCCTCCAGTAGACAGATTAGGCCCATGGGCCAGAGGTTCCTCATCTCTGTTGTATAGTAAGGTGTTTAGACCCAAAGCCATCTTTGTTATGATTTGTTCCTAAGATTATCAAAGTGAGCAGCGGGGCTTTTGCAGGCAGTTCGTGGTTTGATGTAGCATCTCAGCTCTTGCAATGCACATCTGTTGTCTCTTAACTGTCAATTGCATTGTTTAGAAGGCTCTGTGAAAAACATAAATGCTTGGTAGCATATGTTCATTCCCCTCTCCAGTCTGGGTTTTTGTGTTTTTCCTGTCTGCAGTCCTCAAGTCCTGCCAAGATACACTATTGATTCTACTTTGGATTCTACTCTCTTGCCCTATTCCTCTTCATAAGCACCAGTTCTACTCCCACCCACCCCAAAATGTCCAATAATTAGTATCTTGGGATTCCATCACAGCACATTTTCCTTAAACACAATAGGCATACAGTCCTTTGCTCTACATATCAGAGGCCTGTCAGCCAGCAGCACCTGCAAGTTCCTCATATCAGACCTGCTTGGTGCTGCCCCAGGCACTCAGAATTTAGAAACTTGGGAGTGAGTTTCCTGTGTTCTGTGATTAACAGAGGCCATTGAGCCTCATGAACCAGCACTGAACTCTCTCAGACATGTGATCCCAGCAGCTCCTGAGGTTCTGGAGACATCTGTCTCCGGTTATGAAGGCCACTTGTTAAGACAGGCTTTTGTTTACACAGCCAATAAATATAAAGGCAGATGTCTCTGAAGATAAATAACCCAGGAGAGGGCAATCCATCCAAGCCCAACCTACATTATTAGTCAAAGGTAAATGCAATAGTGAGCCAATATGAGGGGAGCGTCTGGTGCTTGTACTCCATTGCCCATTCTGAGCAGAGTCTGAAGGACAATGAAGTGTGATATTGTGCCGCTCAGTGTAGCAATCAGCAGCGAAAACACAGCATAAAGCGCTTCGATCCTACTTTAGCCCATCAGGCTCTAACGAAGATAAAGCTGTTCAATTTCCCAACCCTGCTGCAGGTAGAGAAACAGCAAGCATTACCGCAAGGGCTACAGGTCTAAGATGATCCTGCTTTACTTAGCGGTGGAATGCCTGGCTTTGCTAGGGGGCAAGGAGTAAAGGCAACAAGGGAGCCGTATAATGTGCTCAGTGACTATTGGCTTTGGAAGGAGGGGGAACCCAGATAGCAGCCCATAGAATCATAGAATTGTGGAATTGGAAGGGACCACAAGGATCATCTGGGCCCAGAGAGCTTCAGCTATGGGGTGGTATATAAAGTTAATAAATAAATAAACCCTCTGCAATGTGCAGGCAAACCAATTAAACCATCCATGAGAGGTGGCTATCCAGATTCTTCTTAAAAACCTCCAGAGACATAGGTAGTTGCAAAGATATGGCTCAAGCAGACATTGCAACACAGGAACACATTCATGTAATGCATTCCTCCAGCTCTCAGTACAAGATGGTGGCCCTGTTCAGAAGACACCTTAAACCATGGCTTTAACCACATTGACAAAGGTCATGGCTAGACCAGGCCTACATCCCAGGATCCTCCCAGGATCATCCCTGTGCATCCAAATGACAATCCCAGCAAGGGGTAGGAGATTTTTACAATCTAGATTGGAGTCCCTGTGCCTACTATAGAGTAAAAATGAACAAAAGATGTCGACACTAGAGACAGGTTTTGAGTAATGTTCTGTTTTGACCTTCAGAATGACATGGAGAGAGGTGTGCAGAGTGGGTCTGCTCCTCCCCGAAATTTGGGCTGGAGCTCTGTTGAGTGGGTTCTCTGATCCGATTTTCAGAGGGGGGCTGTCTCTCCGCACCACCAGATTACTTGCCAGAAAACCACTCCCGTTTTGGAGGACTGCGCTATTATCGTCAATGGGAATTAACAAAATGCATTTGTCTCCATCATTTTTAAAGATAAAGAGATAAAACTTAGCATCCTGGTAACTCTTAAGTAGGGTTTTAGCTCTGACAAAGCAGATCCTTTCATCCCTTAATTTTTAGGGATTTTTTTTAAAAAAATCCCCCTCAAACTACCGCCCCCCTAAACACACATACACACATCCAAAACTGTGCAGGACCTTTTATATCTTCCAACTCTAATATTCTATGATTCTATGATCTTTTACTTTGCTGATACACAGTTATGCATCTTCAGTTTGTAAAAATAGAGAACTGTTTCCTGACCGTTTGCTCTAATGGGGTGAAATGGGGGGGAGGGTGCTTTCCCTATGAGAGGTCAGACAGGAACAAACATAAATATAGTACATATATATATATATATATATATATATATATATATATATATATTCAAAGCATATAAACTTGAGTCCTGTCTTCAAAACAGAAACCTTTTCTCTCATTGTCCCTTCTTCTCTTGACTCTACGCCCAGCCAAGTTATGTCCATACTTGCAGTACACAGTACACAGATCAGCCTTTGGCACAAATTCTTTTCTGTATCCTAATATTGGCTTGTATGGATCTACACCACCTGCCAGTCATCATCACTTCCTGGGACAACTCCTTTACAGGGAATGGTTTTCATTATTTTCATACTGTGAGTCATTTTTCCTAAATCCTTCCTTTCAGCCAACATAAATTTTTCAAGAAGTGAAGAAAATTGGTTCTAGTTTCATTCTAGTTCAGACACAGCTCCCATAATTTAAACATATGGTACCAAGTCGACACACATAGGGGACTTTGATTTTTGTAGGAAGTTAGTTTCTGAAAGTTCTGCAAGCTCTCTTGAGAGAAGATGAAGTGTGTGTGGGGAGTGGAACTTGGACTCTTCCTCACTCCACAAGCTAGCAAATGAATGAGTTCCAGGGCGGGGGGGAAATGGGTTATATCATTTGCAATCCCTCCCCCTAAGCACTGTGATTGGAGGGGGCAGGGAGGAGACTGTGGCTATTGGTTAGCCACAGATGTCAATCTCAAAACTACCCCTCCCTCACCCATCAGCGACAGCATCTTCCTAATATGAAAGTGTGTTCAGTAAGTTGTTCATCAACATGAAATGAGCCCTCCCATCTCCTAAAAAACTTTCAGATACTTACAGATCCATTCAGGCCTCTGAATGCTCTTCTAACTGCAGCACAGATTTCCAATGGTTTTAAAATTGTCCCCTTACTGCACCATGATTTCAGAGGTTCGTCAGAGGCCTGTCAGACCCCTGGATTTTCAGTCAGACCCCTGGATTTTCAGTGTGGAATGCACACCCTTACTGCCAAAGTCTTTCTGCATTTTCTGCACCACTGGGCTTAATGTGGTCCTTCTGCATCTCCTGCCCAGCGAATTTTTTTCTTCCACACACGAGATTGGGAAAACCCTCAGTAGGAAACAAAGCAGTCCTTTGGGTACTTTGGAAAGCTTCCTACCCCACCCCCAGTGTACTGATCTCCCCAAGCCCAGAATCACATGACCATAGTCAAGAGACAGCTGAACTTCCTTTTATCTTTTGGGTTTCAGAAGGAAAATCCCACAACCTGGCTCAAAGCAGCGTTCTCCAGAGGGAAAGCGAGCCAAGCTGTGAAGAGTCTTTGCAACTCAAGCACGCTAATGAAATGCAATTAAAACAGAGCTCACTTAATCTTTCTCTCTCTTTTCTCTCTTGCTCCCTCCTGAATTTAATAAGAGCTTTGCTGGCGATCGCTTACAGAGCCAACTTCTTCTTCAATGACTTCCCACCTCAAGGGCCTGAAGTGCACCTGGCCCAGTCCTCAGTGGAAGACATTAAATTCATATGCGGTGAAAGGCCCTCAGCTCTCCTCCCTTCCCCACCCAACACCAACACCCATCTGACTTACATCCCTGCGACATTCACCATGGCTCAAATGTCTAGACAACTGTTGAGGACCCCCCTCCACCCCTGACCAGAGATTTCCACAGGCCCCCAGAACTCAGAGAGTATTGAAAAGACCCTTGCCACCCCCCTCTCTCAGATTCTGGGTTTATACTGCTTTACTACTGTTTTATACATACTGCTTACAGGGAGCAGCTGAAAGTGCAAGGCCCAATTTCATTCATATACATGACTTCATACCATTCCCATAAGCAAAATACACAAAAACAACAGGCATCCATTTACTGTGGTTTTAATTTTAATTTTTGTGAACCGCCCAGAGAGCTTCGGCTATTGGGCGGTATAAAAATGTAATAAATAAATAAATAAATAAATTGTTCTGAAAAACCATCTTTCCCTCTTCCTATTCTTATCACTTTCTAGGTAACAAACAAGATTCCTGTGCTCAGTGATTTTCCATGCCAACTAAAGTCTTTATCTCTGTGTGTTTATGTCCTTGGCTCAGCATCCTGTCTCTGTTCTTTTCAAACTTCATTTCCCCCCGCAAAAAAAAACAACACATAAGGCTTTAGCAGGTGGAATTTCACCAGCAGCCCAACATGGCTCCTTGCTCTCATTTCTATTGAATTCAGGGCAATTGCCAAACTCTTTAATCTAAAGTCAGTGATAGATGCCATACACCCCTTAGGCCATCGGCCCTTGAGAATCAGCCTCTTGGACACAAAGTACAATATTACTCATTTCATGAGCTCTCTAAAACCCTCAGGACAGCCATATTTGACTGTGTCATGCCCCTAGCCTTCTTACAAGCACTATCTCTCTGATTTCAGCCTGTTTTCTCATATCAACTATAACATAAGGCTGCTACACCAGCAACAGGAAATATAACTAGGGGGCTGTCTATATGTGGAGAAAGCCCTGTGGTTGCTGTGGATCTGCGCTGCATCGCTTAGATGACGCAAGTGCGTCATCTAAGCACTTCACAGCCACTACAGGTTCCCCACAACGCTGTGATATGAAAAGGAGGGATATACCTGGACTTTTTCAAAGGGAGTGACGTCAACTTGGCACTTCCACCATGTGACAATGCTCTGGGGCCAATCCAGGGACAAAGCCTGGTGGAAAGCGACCAGCAATTGGTCTCCTTCCACCAGTAAGAGGGTGGGGGTGGCTCCAGGACCCAGATGGTCACCCAGAAACTCCACACTCCCTCCTCGCCATTGGGTTTTCCCGACACCACCCTGGGAGTGGGAAAGCAGGGGTTGAAGAGGGAGGTGGCACCAACCCGGTGCCATGAAGACAGATGCCAGGTTTCATTTCATTCGCCGTTCACCCAGGCCTCAGCTGGGCATCTCTCTCAGAAAACAGCTAGCACTTCAGAGCATGCTCAGTCAATCTAAACTTTTCTAAACAAATGAATTTCCATTTTGGAACAACGTGAGCCTATCTTATTCTGGTGGTGTCATACCTCAGTCCTGGGAGTCAAGTCCAGGTCACATCGGCTCCAAATCTGGTCCTCCAGGGTTTCCCAGATGGACTCCCCTTCTCATCAACAGATGGTTCCAACTTTTTTTTTCACCTGACTGCTAATTGTTCGGTGGATTCCCTGTTTTTGCCTGTTCCCCCACCACCACCATTATGACAGTTTGAAATTCCTCTCTTAAGGCTCAGTTACTGGCAGTGTGAGCTTGAAGCTACCCGGCCACCATTGGAATGTGGCCTCCAAGAGTTTCTCTGAAACTGACTTTGGCCCTCAGACTGAAAGAGCTTCAACACCCCCTGTCTTATGCCAAGTTTAGCAAGGGGTTGGGGCCATAGCTCAGTGTGATAGTGCACATGGTTTCCATGCAAAAGGCCCCCAGTTCGATCCCCAGCTTTTCCAGGTAGGGCAAGAAAAGAATCCTGCCTGAAAACCTGGAGGGCCACTGCCAGTCAGTGTCAACAATATGCTGGGCTAGATGGAGCCATGGTTTGACTCAGTATAAGGCAGCTTCCTATGCTCCTAAGGTTGACAAATATCCAAATCTCTCTTGGGCCTTTTCTACACCTCCAGGCCATCCGGGAGGGAGGAGGTCCACATGCGGGGGTGGTCATCCAAGAGCAATGCCTTGCTCCATCGAAAAAAAATGAAACCACCCATCAACCCCCCTCCCTGCCATCCCAGGGGTGGTAAAATTGCTGCCACACCCTCCCCTGCGCAGTGTGGCTCCATGCCCATTTCTGGTGCTGCGGACTGTGTGAAGAATTAGCTTTTCCCAGGGTTTCTTTATCCCTGGGAAAACCCGTGCCTGTCCCCCCTGACTCCAGGAATCCCTGTGCGTGACAAGCCCGGACAATTGCGCTGGTGTAGACACATCCTTGGTCAAGGAAATACAGAATTTACAACTCTTCTCTAGTATGCAGGAAAACAACCTCCAACCTGGATGTCCACTAACAGAGGCTAATGCTTTTGCTCACAGCTCAGCTTCTCGGTTCAAAGCAACTGTTGCTAGTATAGCATGGGAAGAAAGGAGGATCTCCCATTCGTTCCTCTAACCTGAGAGATTGCCTGAAATGTGATGCCTAATGGGGAAATGTTACCAATACATTTATTTCAGCAGCCACATGAATAGTTACAGTCCTAGTTTATGTACGATTCTTATGTAGGAATCCCCCTGCCATGGTGGTGTCTAGGATGCAAACAAAGGCTTAGCTATTTCATTCATTAGTTGGTTTAGTTACCTTCCCCGACAGCTCCTTAGTCTGTGCCAATCATATGGCCTCTCAAATGTGGTGGGAATTGTTACTGGGTCTGTTCAGAAAACACACTAAGCTATGGTTAGGCTGCTAACCCTTTTGCAGCAAATGGTTAGTGGGTGTGTTTAAACTGTGATTATGTAGGCACCATAGTTAGGAATGGTTCGAATGACACGCTAAGCCATAATGTTAGCTCTAAATGCTTACCCACTGTAGCTTAGCATGTCATCTGAACAGGATCATTTTGTTGAAGATTATCTGTTGTCAGCATTTGGGAATTTCAGGGAGTTCCCTAACTATGCAGTTTCATAATTTTGATCCAGTAGGAGCAAAGCAGTTGTTCCTGTAATTTCAGTTTCTTTTCTGTTTGTTAGTAGTTTATTTATTAATGCATTTATTTTAGAGACTTCATGCCACCTTTCAAAACAAAAGGTTTTCCCAAAGCACCTCAACAGTAAACAAACTATAAACAAAAAATAATACAACAACAACAATAATAATAATAATAATAATAAAGTAACAACAACAACAACAACAACAACTTTAACATTAATGATACATCTGATGGAAAATGATGATATTCTTATATATGTAATGTTTGGTTTGGTTTTTCATGATGTATTTTTTGTTCTGTTTTGTTAATATTCACAATAAAAAGGGGGGAAATAAAATGTAAAAACAAAAAGACTAAAAGTATCATAATTTTAGAGGAAAAACAAGAAAAACAAAAACAATATTAAATTAATACCAGCCCATCCTCTTTTTCCAAAGGAAGATGAGTTGTTAACTATGCCCAGACAGGAGATCTTGCTTTGGCTATAATACAATATTCTCAACACCTGTGCTACTTGGTGTTTCTGGAATTATTACAGAAACATACACAATGTGCAGGATAGTATTGTTCATCTGTACAGCACCATGTACATCGATGGTGCTATATAAATAAATAATAATAATAATAATAATAATAATAATAATAATAATAATAACTTCAGCAGCTCAGCCACAGGTTCTTTCTTCAGTGTGGACAGTTATCTGGCTTGTGAAAATAGCAGAAGCCTTTATTGTCATACAGGTATTAAAAGGATTAAAGGTCAGAAGACCAACCCAAGCCCACATCTATAGTTATTATCACTGGCCCTGTCTCCAGAATAACAGTTCACACACCATCCTCATCCTCATCCTCATCCTTACCAAATGTATTGTTGAAGTTGGACCAGGACAAACAGAAGTACAAACCTATTCAGCAATATGTCTAAAAAGATATCAGAGTGATACATCAAATGACAAAATGGCAAGACATGTTTGTACATTAGATCACTTCATTTCTTCAGCAGTGGCAAGATATTCTTGTAGATATTTATATGGCTGCAAGAAGTACAAATGCAGCTAGATGTTTTAAAGGCAAATATGCCAATCAAAAGAGACTCTATTTTAAGGAAATGGATGTAAAATACACAGTTTTTAATGGATTAATAATTCCTTCTTTTGGGTGCTATAATTAGGACAAATCAGTAACAGTGGATAAAGCTTCCAATGACACCCCATCCATATATACTGAGCCTTTCTTCCAAAGGTACTTCAATAATAGCCTTCAAAATCCATGGAATGCATTGTTTAGAGTGTTACACCTGTGCACCCTACTCCTAAGTGGTAAGAAGTTTCATGTGCTCCAGCCCGTCTCCAGAGTTTAGTTTCCTAAGAAGGACATCATTGGAGACTTATGGTATTTCTATGATATAAGGTGTGCTTGCAAATATATATTGCCCCTGTCCCTACATATTTAAGCCCCATCTTCACCCTGCATCTCTTGAAGTTAAAACTTCTGAGTGGAGGAGTCACCTCAAGACTCTAGTACAAACACACATGGCCTATGCATTGCCTCTCAACCAAAAGATGCACATTTCAGAGTTCTGTTGCAGTATGTTGTACAGCTGAATGTAAATGCTTTAATAGGGCACATTCTTGTCAGTAAACCATTAGGACCATAGTATAGAAAAACAGGTGTATGATGAATTTGTATAAGAGAGCCTTCTGGTAGCAGGTGTCCATAGCCATTTCTTTGACACTGGGGTGTGCCGGATGCCCTTGTCTTGGCTAAGGACGGAGACGTGCGTTATCATGGGGTTTTGTCTGAGCATAGAGGCACCTTGCACCTAGTGTTCCCTCCTGCTGTGTCTTATTAGACCGCACTGGAGATATTCATCAAGATAGATTTACTGAACAGATGTGCCTGGCGGAGGCCAGAGTGTGAAGCTGAAGTGTGAAATTGATCCATTTCCCTGACTGGCCAGTGGTATTTGCCTGGGTGAACAAATTCAAGGAATAGCTTTTTCTTCTTCCAGATTCAGCATCTGATGTGACTGAACTCCTCGATGAGTATCAACTGTGGTGGAAATTCAGACTTTGTATACTGTATATACATCTACAGACATAGTGGCATTTCTCTACATAATGAAGTGAGAAGAAGAGAACTAGACTAAAGAGCAGCTAGCACCACAAATGGTAGATGTATGTCTGGTTCCCCATCACTGTAATTGTCAGGACCCAACAAGATTCAAACCTCAACCCCTCTGAAGAAGAGGGTGAGGAGGATCCTTTTGTGATCCCTAACATAAATGGAAACCCTGGGGGCTCAATCTTTCCTGAGGCTCAGCCAGGAACCACCCTGCCCAGTGGAGCTCCACTGTCCCTTGTTAGGAATAGAGTCTCCATGTGTCTTCTTTTACAAAGGACAGTCCTCTATGTGAAGGGCTGCTAGAAGACTGCCCTCTGTTTTGAAAGTGTCCTCTATTGGAAAGGCTGTCCAGTCCAATGCCTTAGCTAGACCGGGCAAAATCCCAGGGCGAACCATGGGATGATCCCTCCCTTGCCCCAGGATCTCGCCCTCCCCTTTGAGCCTGCTTTTTCCATGGTCTCAGCCCAAGACCATGGAACGTGTGGCCTGCTGCTACAGTTTGACCCGGCTCCGCAAGATACCTCGCGCAGAGCCGGGAGCTGCGCCCATCGGGGGCAGGGTGGGGGGAGTGGGGAAATTAATAAAAAAAAATTAAAAGCACCTACCTTTGCGCACAAGCGTTTGTGCGGTCCTTCCTCTTTAAAAATTAAAAGTGGCAGGCATGACGCCTCTCCTCCTGAGGTTGTCGCGCCTCACGTGTAAACGGAGGAGGGATCTCACGATAATCCCATCATGGGATCTTCCCTTCTCCATTACAGACTATGATTTAGGCCTAGTTAAGGCCCAAGTCTGGTTTTAAAGCTATAAGAACAATCAGAAAGAGGACCTGGGCCTTGAAGTTGCCCATCCAGAGCACCTGGACAGCAGACCGAGCAAGGCACACAGGGCAACTGTTCACAGTCTTCCACACTATGGTAAGTTGTACTGTATTTCTATTTAAATTCGAATAATTATTCCTAGTTTTGCCTCTATAAATATAAATTAGAATATGCAATTTTTAGGTGAATTGGTGTCTTTTTAGGGAAGCTAGTCCTCTTTCGGGGTGATTCACAGGTGGCCTCCATACAGGACACCCATCCCAGCTCTGGTCCAACCCTCATCACCACCAGGACCAGGAGAGTAGTGGAGCAGCAGGTCAAGTCTGAAGCTGTGGTCCATATTACCCCCTTCTGCTCATAAACAGTTCTGCAAGGTGAGGCAGCTGTCGTGATGTGATGCACCAGGAGTTGGCCCAACAAAATAGATCATCTCTGCGTATTCCATTACTTGCTGTCGATCCCTCATGAATAACTCTATATGGAACAGAGCTATGGGAGATGAGTAGCTATCGTATGACTGAACAAGCACCTATGAGATCAGATGCCATTTGACCAGCCAGTTAATTGGCTCATCCTATATTGGGCCCAGTCCCTGCACTTGATGCCTGTCTACCTGAATAATATCCTTAATTTCAAAAAATCAGTTTTCGTGACCCATTTGATCCAAGGCCTGCAGCAAAAGTGGCTGCTGCTGACGGGAGGTTCCTTTGAATCACCCTTCATGGCATCTGTCGCTACATGGGATTTGTTAGCAGTGACTTTTTTTCCCATTCAGCCACACGCACACACCTTTTTGGAAATGCTTGCAATGCTGTGAAGAGAAAAACACCCGTTTCACATAGTGAGCTGTTGCACAGAGCCAGCCACCATGTGGAGTGATTTAAAATTACCTCCGTGTGTGCATCAGCCCTAACAAAACTATCTAATAGTGGATAGACCTGAAACTTTGCAATATCCTCAGAAAGGAAAGACCTTAATAGGCAGCGTTTAATAGACAACCGCTGTTGTCCTACTTTCTTTTCAGTAGCTGTAATCTGCTAGCGAGAGCCAAACGTTTGATAAAACGTGATTTTTGTCTTCCCTCCTCCCCTTCTGTAAGAAATAACTAGTCCATTATCTGGTGAGCTCTGGCTTTGTTGATGTGCTTTTTTCCCCTGCCTGCCTCACTTTCATGCTTAAAGGGATGTTGCTCTATTGATTTCTGTTGGAAGCATCTAGCGCACAGATTGGAGCATATTAAATGCCACGGCACTGGCTTTTCTATGTTCCTGGGCAATTTAACTGTGTTGAAGATGCAGAAACATCAGGAGGAAGTGAGATGGTCAGTAGGTGACACCCCCCCCCATCTGAGTTTCCTTCTCCTAATCTTCAAGATGCAATCGGCCCTTTCAAGTTTTCACTTTGCCAGTCCCCAGCATGTAGCCTAGGAAGATGACCTCTGAACATAAAAGGGTAGAACAAAGAAAATTGCAGAGAAGAAGTCAGCGGCAAGCCTACTATCCATGGGAGACTAAAGACAGAGCGTCCTTACCAGGGAAAGGGAAATAACTGATTGCACCAAGCAATTACTGGTCTCTATGGTCCAAATCCCCAGATGACGTGGGCTGATGCAACTATGTTGACTTTATGAAACTCTTTCTTTCTTTTAAGATGCAAAGAGATTCAGAAAAACACTCTAGATGACAAGGTTACCTTCTGAAAGGGCTAGCCGTGATAAGATGCACGCACTACAATGCTTCACTTGCTGACCATTTCCCCAAAATGACTGAACAAACACACATAGTTGCTTCCAAGAGCCATGGACGGAGAGAGGGAGAGGGAGAGGGAGAGGGAGAGGGAGAGGGAGAGGGAGAGGATATTGCATCCATAGGAACATTGGAAATTGCCTTATACTGACTCAGACCCTTGGTCCACCAAGCCCAGTACTGTTGACACTGACTGGCAATGGCTCTCCAGGATTTTGGGTAGGATTCCTTCCTAGCCCTACCTGGAGGTGCCAGGGATTGAACCTCGGACCTTCTGCTTGCCAACCAGGTGCCCAACCACTGAGCTCTGATCCCACACTCTTTGATAATGGAGAGGAGTTTGAGTTAATGGGAGAAAGGGGGTTGGAACCAATACCCTGGGCAGAATGGGACTTCTTTCCTCTTCCCTGCATCCTCCCCACACACTCTCCAAATCTGCTCCAGAGGGTTGGGGGACCCTCTGGAGTAGATCTGGAGAGCACATAGTTGGGGGGGGGGGCAGAGGAGAGGAGAGAAGTTGTGGAAATCCTTTTCTGCCTGCAGTATTTGTTCTCCAGCTGCAATAAGGATGCTGGATCCATCCCCCTAGGAAATACAGACAATTAGGTTAGTCCCTGCATCCCTGCAATGGACTCCATAACAGATGGGAGGTTGTGGTGGGTGGGAGAAAACACTTCTGGTTCCTCCTCACCCCATCCATGAATGAGTCTGTTGCATACAGCATAGAGCACTGGCAAGGTAGCTTCTCTGTTTGGGGAGTGGGGGAGTTGACTAGGGACAGTGTTTGGGGTATCATTCAGGGGAAAACAAGATTCATGCCAACATCCATAGCCCTACTCTAGGATGTGTTTGGAATTAAATTGCATTAAAACTATTTAATTTTAAGAACATTTGTTGTAATTGCCTTTTCATATATCTCGCAAAACCCTCGCAATATAGATTTTCCTGACAAACAGCTGAAATATCAAGGGAAAGTAGAGTGCTACAGCTGCCCACCTGCTCTTCCCCAACTGACACTCCCAGTGGTGAGCTTCTGGGTTGCTGGAATCATGCTCCCCCTCCTCAACCCATACTCAAGCACAGAGGATGACACAGATGGGGAGGCGGTACCTCTTGAAGAGTCATCATCTGCCACTTGAGCCCTTCTAGGCCAGAGGATGTTGGTTTATCAAGTTCCTCAGATCCAGAAGACTCGCTTCCAGAGAAGCCCCCATCAGCCCCACACTGTAGAAGCCAATGGCTGCAGTGCTGGGCAACAGCTCTTTAAATTACAGGTGGAGAGACTCCAGTCAACAAGGTCCCCGTGCAACTGGGCCACAGTGGAGGCCCTAAGGTCCTCCCTTTTGAAAGCCCCTGTCCTCCCTGCACCCTCCTCGCTCTGCACGCCCCTCGTGTTTCCCTCTTGATGAAGGGAGATGGAATCCACTGTTCCAGCAGTGATACCTGGAAACTCTGCATACTCCTCATCTTTCCCATTGGGAAAAGCAGGGGGCATGTAGAACTGGCTTCCTTGGGAGTTGCTTCTTCAAGGCACCTCGAAGGTGGAGCTCCTGTAGGAGGAGTTCCCCCTTTGCCACTGCAGCAGTGCAATGGGTGCTGCTCTAGCTCTGTGTGTGTGTGTGTGTGTGTTGGTATGGGTGGATGTGTGAATGAGGTATGAATGGGTGTCCGTGTTTATAAATATGGTGAACGGTGTGTGAGAGAGAGAGAGGTTGGGTGGCTCTAGACATCCCTACTCCTGGCATGAAGCCTCGTAAGGTTTCCTGGATAGCAATCTGGTCCTCAGGCCAAAAATATGTTCCCCAGCACTACTTTAAGGGCACAGAAGCTCTTTATAAGCTACAGAGTTAATAGCTGGACTAGTCTGGCCAGCCTTCAGAAGGCTTATGAATTTTGCTGAAGCAAAAGCTCACCCTTCATGGGAGGGAACACTCCAGGCAGCTTTCTCACAGTGCTCTGTCCAAGGTACTGACCATGGCCAGATCTGCTTTTTATTCCACGGATGTGGAATAAATAGCAGGAAATAACACTACTAAAACGGTATACGGAATGTGGCGTGTGCCCAAACAGTTTTCAGTGCACCTCAATCCTGCTATAAAACAATAATGTAGATCTAGCCCACTTCTGCCTCTTCTAAGCCAGACCCTGCTATACTGTCTTGGCTTGACCTTACCAGACAAGATTCTACCTTCCTTGCCTTCACTTGATCTCATCAGTCCTGTTTCTGCCTTACCTGCCTTTTGGCTGCCCTGCCAGTAAATGCCATTGTTGCAATCCACTTCCCCTTTGAGCACAGAGCCTGGCCAAAACACAACCAACTCGCTGGGCTTTGAGCTAGCTTAATTGGTAATAAAGTTCTAATTCAGAACAGTTACGTTTCCGCAGAAGAGCACCTCTCTCAAGTATACCTAACACTGAAGGGTAGCTTGCATTTTTCAATGTTTTCCTGCTTTATCTCACTGGGTTCCGAAAACGTCTTGTCTACCAATGCACTTCTCAGCAGTTCAATACTGGAAATAGGTTAATTTTGCCGCAAACACAAAACACTTCTCAAAAGACAGGATTGTTGCAACATGGGCTGTGGGAGGGCTATGAAAACAGATTTGATAAATCTATAAATAATGGATCTCTCAAGAAGGGAATTAATCGAACTAGTTTCTAGAAAATGTAGCATAAATATGATGGACCATGAGAAAGGTGAGATTCTTCAGTATAAGCCCAAACATTAACTATTAGGAATCACAGTGATAACTTGAGGGGAGGGGGTGTATTTTAAATTAAATTTGTCTGCAACTTCTGGCCTCACCAAAAAATGCAGGGACTTTTCGTTGGCTCTTCAAATTCATCAGGCATTCTGCATTTTCATAATTAGAGGCCTCACTCATTTAGTAGCCCTCTCGAAACACTTGATAGATATATGGCTTGATGTATGGCTCGCATTTACCACTTTTTTGTTCAACACACTCCTGCTGTGATGAATTGAGAAGGCTGACAAACATCATAGCTGCTGGTATGGGAGGAAGTGGGCACACAGAGATGGTTTGTTCAGGAGCAGTGCTAACTGAGGACCCAGACCAGGAAGCAGGGGTTGTTGTTGTTTTCAATAAACCTCTCTCAGTTTATCACTGGGCTGGACAGGTGCAATACCACCCGCCAGCTAGTAGTGGCAGTAGTACAGCACAGTAGCAGAGAACAACCTGCAATGGAAACAAAAGAGCGTTTTTATGAATCTGACTCACAGGTTCCATAGCAGTCTGCTTTTTCCCTGTCAGGTGGAGTTCACAGACTTGCAGACCATTTTCTAAACCTTCTGGAATTCTGTGCAAATTTCATCATTAAAAAAATATACTTAAAAAAAAACAACTGTCCGAAACCTTGATTTTGTGGATGGGCACATGGTGGAAGAAAAGATGCCTGAAATTTCTGAAACACAGCCAGAATGGATTTTACACAATCCATACATCCCTGCCAGCAAGTCCCTCCTGTGACAAGCTTCTAGGGTGCTAGAAAGAGTAAGGCATACAGGTCCTTTAGCTAGGGCCTCTAGTTCAAGAACCCTTGTGACTTATTATTTAAAGTTGATGGATAATGAAATATGCTACATTAAATATGCTTTAGGAATATTTTTAAGTAACTTCATCTTCCCTATGAGGGAAGGTTACAACAACTGGGATTGTTTAGCTTGGAAAAAAGGAGGCTAAGGGGAGACATGATAGAGGTGTACAAAACCATGCATGGCGTGGAGAATGTGGATAGGGTGACATTTTTCTCCCTCTCTCAAAATACTAGAACCCAGGGTCATCCCATGAAGCTGATTGGTGGGAGATTCAGGACAAATAAAAGGAAGTGCTTCTTCATTCAGTGCATAGTTAAATTATGGAACTCACTACCACAAGAAGTAGTGATGTCCACCAATATGGATGGCTTTAAAAGGGAGTTGGACAAATTCCTAGAGGAGAAGGCTATCAATGGCTACCAGCTCTGATGGTTATGTGCTACCTCCAGTATCAGAGGCAGTAAGCCTGTGTGCACCAGTTGCTGGGGGGCATGGGTGGGAGGGTGCTGTTGCACTATGTCCTGCTTGTTCATCCCTGGTCGATGGCTGGTTGGCCACTGGGTGAACAGAGTGCTGGACTAGATGGACCCTTGGTCTGATCCAGCATGGCCCTTCTTATGTTCTTATCTGTTTACTTTTGTATTCTGGGAGAGTGAGAAAAAGTAGATCAGGATCTATTGGTAGATCTTTGGATGCTTTGCAAAAGTTTCCCATAGTAGCAATAGCAAAATAATAATAATAATAATTAAAAAATAGCTGCTGAAATGAAGGAAGTGTGTGTGTGGTGGGTCCAATAGTAGATTTTCATATGAAAGGACTGTGAAGAACATTCTGGTTCTGAAAACATTCCTGGGCTGAGCATGGGTTCTGAGTTACCCTGTTTCTTAATTCTCATTGTATGTCTGCCTCCCCGAGCCACTAGTTTGCACCTGCTTCCAATAACTGGACCTTTTAAAAAGTTCCAGTAAACAACAGATGCCACAAGCCTGAAGTCCTCCTAACTCTGAATTAAACTATAGGAAAGCAAACCGCATCCAAAAGCTAAGTGGTTTACGGAGAAGGAAATAGCTACACGAGAAAAGCAATTTAATTAATCTGCATAGGTGGGAAGGTGCACCATGTTAAAGGCACTGAGTGGCTGATTAGTTAACTACGCCACCTATGTCGAAAGCAAAGGAGGCAAAGGAAAATTCAATTAGTGCTCCCTTCTACTAAATACCCCTTTATAAATTAACACCAATGAAGTAGCAAGGTGGAGGCATGATGAAAGGTGCTGGGGCACATCTTTGCAGAGACTGAGGGTGTGTTTTTTGCTCCGTCCTTCAGGATTTTTCCTAACCAGAATTCTGTAGGAAGCGAGAGATCCCCTTTGTGCATCAGCCGTTGTCCAATATTAGCTGATAGAGAAATAAAATGATAAATTGAACTCACCTGTGGCAGGTATATATTGCCCATGTTGCTAATAATAACAAATGATCAGTGAGTCTAGGAAGCTTTCCTGGTCCCTGGAGCGAGCTCTGCCACTTCTACTTACTCTGCTAAGCCTCTGCACAACAGGCATTCTAAAGAGATCTGCCTGCAACAGTTGTATTAACAGCTCGAAGTCCGAGAGAGAAAACATTCCGGAAAGCATCTTCTGCCCATCACCTCACCATGCTCCTCTGTGTCATCTTATAAGCAAGATTCCACTTATGCCCCACAGCAGGTAGGAAAGGGAGGCACCCAAGTGCACAAACATGGGAGACACCTTCCTGAAAATTCCCTCTCTGCTCTGGGCCTGCCAAAGGTCACCAGAGGTTGTTCAGCCAATGGCCCCAAGCACAAGCTAAGAGGTGGCTTATCCCACCAGTCGGAAGAGGAGCTGCCTCTTCTCGATGCAAGACCAGGACAACTTTCCGAGTACTCAGTTTATGGGAGAAAAGATACGGGGCCTTATTCAACCCCCCTGCCCCCAGACTCCCCCCCCCCATTTTAACAATCTCATGGTCTTGTGTAGCTAAGCAGGGACAAAAGGTAGAAGGCCCAGATCCCCACTGTACTCCCTGTAAATTGAGCCCTGGACTCCTCCTACCCTTTCCCCAAATTAGCACCCTTGCCAAAGATGGAACATCATATGTGTGTGAAGGAAGCAATAGCACTGGATAACAAGGCAAGCACTAGGTACGGCTAGTGGACAACCTCGTATCTCCTTCAGCCAACTCATGAGCAATCGGGGCAACACTGGGTTGCATTTAAAGGAGGTTAATGGATCACATGTCTGATCACAAAGCATGCCCTACAATTGGGACAAAGGTACATAGGAATATCAGAAGCTACCTTATACAGAGTCAGACCATTGGACCACTCAGCCCAGCATTGTCAATCCTGACTAGCAGCAGCTCTCAAGGATTTCAGGCAGGATTACTTCCTAGCTCTACCTAGAGATGAACCTCAGACCTTCTGCATGCAAAGCAGGTGTTCTTCAACTAGGCTATCCCCAAATCCGTATCTTAATAAACATTATAGAAATGTGTTTTTTGTTTTCTCGGGCTTTGTCACATCTGTGGTTCTGCCTCGAACATCTGGTTGATTCTCTACCTGTGACCATTAGAACATGGAGGGGCTGTCTGTACAGTTTAAAAGTCCTGTGGTCGCTGCACAGTGGCGCTGCATCAGTTATACGATGCAACAGCCACCTTGCAGCAACTGTGGGGTTTCCCTGCAAAGCTGCATGCTGGAAAAGTCAGACTTACCCCAACTTTTCCTGCTAGAGCAAGGTCACTATGGCTCTTCTGTTGTCTGTTCTCACTCTGGCGTTGCACCGGGGTCATTCCTGGGTGGAAAGCAGCCTCCAATTGGCCGCTAGAAGCCAGGCAAGTGGCAGGGGGCATGCCCACTGAGCTGAATGGCCACTGGAAAGCCTGTGATGCCTCCACCAGTATGGATTACTCACCGCCAACCCACAGCAGTGATACAACAGGGTTTGGCAGCAGAGTGCCATGAAGGCAAAGTTGGAGTCTCCTTTCCTCATTCTTTTTCCATGTTCTGCTTTATGCGATCAGCTGATGGCCTATAAAGCTGGCACAGTATAGGATGGGACTATTCCTATGCATCCACATGATAGCATTTGGTGTATATCAATTGGATCTTTTGTTTGGCTGGCTGGCTGATGTGCCTCTGTTCTCCCTGCAAACAGCTTTGTGACTGTTCCCCTCAATTCCTTATAATTCACTCCCTAATTCTGGCAGTCTAGTGCCAAGCTATCTTCTTGGGACGGCTTATTTCATGCCTCAAAGTTGCCATGATGAGGAAGAAATCCTGGAGGGGATCTACACTGCGTACTGAAGGCGCTTGCGTGCGCCTCCAGTGCGCCCCGAAAACGATGGTGTAGATCCTGCCCAGAAGAGGCGGAGGAGGAGGCAGCTGGGGAATCCGGCCATGTCCTTGCCGCCGCCGCCCACCTCCCCGCCGGCCTCCTGCTGCCGGCGAAAGAGCCACCCGGGTCAGAGAGCTCAGCGGAAGAAGCCGCCGCCCCGCCTTCTTCCACCGAGCTCTCCGACCTGGGTGGCTCTTTCGCCAGCAGCAGGAGGCCAGCGGGGAGGTGGGCGGTGGCGGCGGCAAGGACGCAGCCGGATTACCCAGCCGCCTCCTCCTCCGCCTCTTCCTCCGCCTCTTCTGGGCAGGATCTACACCATCGTTTTCGGGGCGCACTGCAGGCGCACGCAAGCGCCTTCAGTACGCCGTGTAGATTCCCTCCAGGTCCAAAAAAGTATGCTGGGATTCAAACGTTTTATTGTTGTTTTTAAACCTAACTGAACAGCCCTTGAGATTAAACTCTCATTACTGGTTCCAGAGGAGGAGCAGGAGAAGGAGAAGGAGAAGTTGTTGTTGTTGTTGTTGTTGTTGTGACAGATCCTGCTTTCCATTTATTCCCATGAAAGAATGGGGAAGATGAACAGGTTAACTCTGCTGGTTTCCAGAAAGCTTCTCTGGATTCTCTCAGTGCAGTAATTGAGATCAGAATCCAGCTCTAATTTCAAAATAAAATTTGAGTTCTTCAAACAGCTTCCAGTGCCTAGGGGAAAACTTTGAACAGCGTTTTATGCTCCTTTTATCCTATAAGAGGCTGGTTTCTGGTCTGAGCAACACCCGTGAAATTCAGCATGGATGCATGGGGGAATAGGATTGAGCTGTTTTTATCTCTCCCCCCCCCCTTTCTCCCCACTCTGCTCGTTGTCTCCTCATTCATTCTCACTTTCCAACCATCTGCACAAAGCCAGGATCTATGTTTCTTAGGGTTTAATCTGACTGTTCTCCAAACCTGCAAGCAGTTTCTTTCATTGTCTTCAGCAAAATCACAAACAAAAGGCGAAGAGACGGAAAAGATGATCTTGTTTCAGAATTGGTGGTGTAGTGAGTTTATTATTTTTCTCTTCCCCCGCCCCCACCGACCCCCACTGCTGGCTTCCTCCCAAAGAGTTTTGCTCTGGGCCTCAGCTGCTCTGTTGAGACTTGGGTTGATGAATGACAGGACATCTTGCTTGACATTACCTATGATTTGATTGGTCCTGAACCACCTTGTTTAGGAGGGCAGTTTTCTTTCTTTTCATTTCTTTTCTTATCTTTCTTCTTCATTTTTTTTTTTTTTACAAAAATCAGAAAAAGAAAATACAGTGTGATTGCGAATAGTTTTCAGTCGCCAGTCATAATAATAAATGCATTCAGCAAATTGCACTCTCTCTTTGGAGGAGCTAATCTCGATGCAAAGCCTTTCTTCTCAACACCAGAGGGGGAAAAGAAACCATAGCAAACAGGGGGGAGAAAATCAATTTCTAATGCACTTTGTTCATTGAATAGAGGAAGTTCAATCCCAACCTGTCTTTTCATGTCTTCTATTAACTCTGTCAATTTCCCACCTCGACTTAAGTCTCCAGGATGAACACATTTCCACTGTAAAGAAGGGCTGGCTGCTTAGTAAGACCAAACCTCATGCAGATATTGCTTCCCAGGGGCATCGTGTGCATTTCCAGCATGCTACCTGAAGATAGATGCTAACCTTCTTGCAACAGGAGGACACAATGACCCTGTTCAGACAACACACTAATGGTAGTTAAGCATTTTGAGCTAAACATTATGGCTTAGCATGTCATGTGAACCATACCTTAGCATGTGGTGTTTCCTATGTTAGCTACATGACCGCAGTTTAAACATGCTCACTAACCATTTGCTGCAAAGGGTTAGTGACCTAACCATGGCTTAGCATGTCATCTGAACAGGGTGAGTTTCACAAAGTATCATTTTTGTGCAACTGACCAACTTGAAAATGTGCTTTCTAATTGTTCCTATTAATCAGGAACACCACTTGTTTTCTAGTACCTATCCCTGGTCAAGCAGAGCTACTATTTTCCCCCTATTTGACTTTTTGGGGATGCATTTGCTCACTGCCCCAATGATGCTGGTATGCATATACATGTGTCATGCATTCAGTTTGCAGGACCTTAGTATGGGTAATCTGAGGTCTAAAGAGCATTGACAATGTCTGTCACAGGGGGAGACTCACTTCACCACAGGGAGCTGCCTTATACTGAGTCAGACCCTTGGTCCATCTTGGCCGGTATTGTTCACACTGACTAGCAGTGACTCTCCAAGTTTCAGGCAGGATTCCTTCCTAGCCCTACCTGGAGATCCCAGGGATTGAACTTGAGACTTCCTGAATGCAAGGCTTGTGGTCTACAACTGAGCCCAACCAAGTTAATCACTGGCCAATTCTAAGAAGGAACATGTATGATCATGATAATGTGCTCAGTTCTGGTGGGCCTCTGGCTCTTTGAGGTTTCTCTCTTCCTCTACTGTGTCACACAGTAGAAAGAACTTGGGATTCAACCTTGATGCAGCTTTGAGCAATGTTGTCCAGGCTGCCACCAAATGTCCTGCCCTCCTGATAGGGCTTATTAGTTCCAGGGGAATTGCACTGACCCTGCTCCTGGAGATCTCTTCTGTTGACTGACACTCCTGACTGCAGCTTATATGGACATGGACCAGGGTCACCTGATTGTTTTCCTGGTGCCAGTAGCACCACATGACTTCCAACCTAACTAGGTTTATTTCTGGCTGAGCAAGATGGTCTGTGGAGCCTCTGGAAGATGGTTTGTAATCCAGTTTCTGACACGTGTCCTCAAATGATCATTCTTCAGGTTTTAGCATCCTCTACCAGATGTCTAGATGTATCTACACTAGCTAACCCAACCTTTTGCCCTCCAGATGTGTTGGAACATGCTGGTTGGGGATGATGGTAGTTGTAATTCAAGACATTTGAAAGGCAGCAGTTTGGAGAAGGATGATCTAAGCAAACACCGTGCTTGTTTTTAAGCCATGTAACCAGATCCAGAATGTGGCTGATTCTTTCTTGGCTACTAAACACAAAATCTCAGAGTTCAGCATGCCTTTCAACTCCATCTCTTCCTCCCCATCACTTGTAATCATCTATCTAGATAGTAAATGTTATTCAATATGGTTGAGTTGCATTATGACTGGAGACATCCATTGTATGTCTCTTTAAGTTTTTTCCTTAATGCTGAGCAAGCTAGTCTGTAAAAAAATGGTCTTTGAATGTTTCTCCAGATTGGATATTTTTTTAAAAAAATGGATGCAGTCAAGATTATTAGTAGCTCATCAAGGTAAGATTGGATGTGCAGAGTGGAGAATTGCTAAGGAGGGTGCTTTCACATTGCACCATGGCAACCTAGAACAGGCTGACCTAAGTCACAACCTCAATAACAGTGACCTCTTAATAAAGCCAAAGAAGCCTTGTTGCTCCATAAGAAAAATGACAAAATCTGTTTTCAGCCTTAAGCAAAATACACAGGTTACTTGTTAGTTAGAGAACAGAAGTAAAAGGACAGCTTTTTGTGTGTCCTAGTGGAGAATATCGAATTTAGCCATTTAGGAACATGTTCCTAAAAACAGAGGAAGATTACTTTCTGCCACCTGAAGATAGGGCTTTGTTTTGTGAGGATTACATTTCATATAACCACTGGATAAAGCTAACTTGTTTGGCTTCTATTGACTTTTTAACCTAATCAAACACCTAAAAAGTAATCACCAGCATTACTAATATAAAAAGTGCCATGCTTCTATTTTTTTTCTTTTCTCTACCTGTAAGGAGCCTGTGTGTTTGGCTTCAAGGAATCTGGGTCACCTTAAGCTGAGAGGTCCCAATCACCACCAGACATGCATGGAAGCTGTACCAGATGTATCCCTCACATGGCAACTGTATGTTACAAGACAGTGCAGTGACTTGGAGGAGTGATGTCACGTTAAGAGGAATTAGAGGTTACTTTTAATGCAGCATTTCATGTAGCCCTGTCCATTTATTTGATCAGGTCATGCAAGTGGAACTTCTTGACCTAGAGCAGGCACAAACACTGCTTCATTGGCATGCTGGTCTTCTTCTACTATGTCCCGACCAGTCAGCTGGTTTTATGTTCAGTGCAACCTGTCCTCATGTCTACCCACAGTGGAAGTCAGAAATTGGAGGCACCATAGCTCTGTGCATATGTTATGCATACAGAAGATTCCAGATTCTATCCCTGCATGAGACTCCAGTAAAAAGCAAATATTACCTGATCCCTCTCCAATCCTGACTCCCTACATGTATAGACCAGAGGGCTGATAAGACTTCACATCAAGTTTCTGCCTTAGAGAGTCACTGCCAGCCACAGGGTGCAGTATTGCACTAGATCAGGCATGGACAACTTCCGGGGGTTGGGAGCTCATTGCCCTCTCAGAATCCATTGGGGCCCACCCCTCCCACTGCCACTGAAATTGCTATTGAATTTTCAGACACATGAAAAGGTAGACTCACTAAAGGAGTCTACCTTTTCATGTGTCTTGCCCAAAGGTCCCTAAAAACCAGGAGCTGGCATTGATAGGTAGCTGCTGGCAAACAGGATAGACTTAAAAGCAAGAGGGTGCTTTATCTCTGTGCAAGCTCCACCCATGGCTCTGGTTCCTAATCAGTGGCCCACTCTGGTTGGGTGGAAGCCCAGCTAGAGGGGGCCAAGCCCAGGTTTCCATAGGTAAACATGGTGTGGTAGCAATTGCCATCCCACTGCGAGTCAAGTTAAATTCTCATTTGCCAATGGTTGATGGTGTCGCTTTGCTATAATGGAGCCCTAAGCATTCATATATTCTGATTTAATGGTGATTGTAATGACTGTAGATTCCCTCAACAGAGCTGCTGCTCTACTAATGTGGCTCTCATAGTGATAGGTGAGAAAGATATTTATGGGTATGTGAGTCATTCACACACACACACACACACACACACACACACACACACACACACTTAGTAGTTTAAAAGCAAATATTAATGTACATCTAAACAGTGATTCCCCCCCCTGCACCCTACTCATGTGTGCCATGCATCTCTCCTTGCATTAAAAAAAAATCTGTGTGACTACATTAAGGGGAATATAATTATGGATAATAAAAGTATGCCTGCCCTTGTATATGTAAACACAGATATGACTGAGTACCCTTTCGCAAACAGCCCTTCTGGCTTCCACAGCGTGACAATAAACCATGTTAAACATATGGCCGGTTTCCAAGCAGCTGAGGGTGACTCTTTAACTTGCAATGGCTGGCAGCAGCAGGACCAGTGCCTGGGAGGGAGCGGGGTGGGGGGGATCTCATAGAGCAAAATCTCACTGACAAATTGAGTCGGGAGCATATATTGTCTGGCTGCTATTTGATATTGATTCAGAGTTTTGGAAGGTTGGGAAGATGAAAACAACGCCATGATCCTGGTTTCCCTCCCCCCCCCCCACTCTCTCCCCGCTCCCCAGTCTCTGCTTCTTAGCTATCCAAGGTTTTTAAATGACCTTGGTGCTGCCGCATTCAGATAAGATGATGCTATCAAGTTCCTAGGCTAAATACAGTGGTCAAATCCACTATTGCAGGCAGAGTACTTCAGCAGCATTTCAGTCTGGACTCTGCATTAAAAAGAAATCAAATTCTGTGTCAAGAAAAGTTACATTCTGCAACCTGCATACATTCTGTAAAGGTACATATATATTTTTCTGAGTGGCAGCATTTATTCAGGTTTTGTGAGACACTGAATTTGGCAGGGCGCTGAAGCCCCAATCCCCAGTACTATCCCCCACCAAAAACTGGAAATCTTGTATTTATTTATTTATTTAGTTATTGCATTTCTATACCGCCCAATAGCCAGAGCTCTCTGGGTGGTTCACAAAAATTAAAACCATTCAAAGTATAAAACAACAGTACAAAACCATAATATAAAATACAATATAAAAGCTCAACCAGATAAAAACAGCGGCAATGCAAAATTACAAATTTAAAACACCGAGTTAGAATTTATTTATAGACTGTTAAAATGCTGGGAAAATAAAAAGGCGGTGAGCATCAAATCTGGCTGAATCCCAAACCCAGTACCAAATCGAGCTGATTCAGAAAGATTCAGGAGATAATTTGATCAAAGCAGGGCTCCTCCAAACAGTATTGATTCCAAATCTGAACCCTCCCAAACCTTCGTTAGTGATTCAGAAGGACCCAGAAACCCAGACAGTGTGTATTCAAAAACTGGCACATTTCTCTCCAAGCTGTCCATATAAAGAGATCTCCAGGGTTGGGAGACGGGGCAGGGAGAGAGGAAGGAGAGTAGTTCTGTGACTGGTAGCTCTAGTTTCTAATCACTGTGGATTTATCAGGGCTCTCCAATCCCAGTGCTTGGAACAGAGGTGCAGAAGTAATGTATCACAGGACTGTTTTTAGTGACTCTTTGCTCACTCTCCGTCCCAGAAGCAGGAACATCTTTGTGAAACCATTAATGCAACCTAAAGATGAATAAGTTGCACAGAAATTTATTATATATCAAATAAACGTTATAAACATTATTCACGGACCCGAGCAACGCTGGTCATTTCAGCTAGTATGTAATAAAATGGTGGTGTGCCATTTGGCAAAAAGGATCTTCTAAGGGCCAAATTAGAGTTGAAGTTAAATGTGTCCTTGCATTTGATGTTCAGGTTTTTAAAAATGCAAATATTATTCTTGGTTGGGGAGGATAATTATTGGGATTTAACCCCTTCCCTCTCTTGCAGCAATCCTGTGAAAATCCCTCTTCTGAAACTGCTATTTGCTGTGGTGGGAAAATCCTCCATTCCCCCTCCATGCCTGCTATGAGCCCCATAACCTCCCTTCCTCTTATGATGTCAATGATTATCATACCACCATCACCACCCAGTGGTTGCTACTTGCATTTTAAAAACCATGCACATTAAAGGATGCAGTTAACATTAGGGGTGTGCACGGACCCCCCGCTCCGCTTCACTTGCAGATCCACCATTTTCCGGATCGGGCCGCTCCGCCCTGCCCCCGCTCTGCCCACTTCTGCTCCACCCCGCCCGGAGCTCCGGATCCGGATCCGGAGCTCCATTTCCCCCCCCCCCCATAGGCTTGCATTGAAAGCTAAAAAATTATACAACTTTTTTTCTGTTCAAGTTAGAAACTTCATGTTTGGCACCATGACACCTCATGGGGATATACACACGCACGCCAAGTTTCAAAGCAATCCCATCATCCCCTGATTTTTGGCGAATTTTTGAAAATCGGGCACCCCACACACAACATCCCTGCGAGGTGGGCAGGGGAGGAGGGAGGGAAGGCAGGCAGGCATGCAGCTGGCATTTCTGGGGGCATAAGGAAGTGAGCCAAGGATAAGCCAGTAATGCATATAAAATGGAATAAATCAATCAATAAACAAAGGAGGGGTGGAATTAAAAGCAGCAGTGTTGCTGAATAAACAGCAAGAAGATTTTTTTAAAAAAGGCTATATCTATCTTTTACCAGCAATAGGGGGACGTGCCCGGGGGAGGGGGAAGCAGCTGCCAGTTCAACTCAAGACAGCCACCAACAGCTCTGAGATTAAGAAGTAAACGCTCACTTCAACTCATAACAGGCATCGCTCCACCACTAAAAAGTGAACATTCACTTCAACTCATGATAGGCATTGCTCCACCGTTTTACTCTCTTTGGAAGGCTCTAATGGCCTTCCAGTGCAGGAGAGAGTGGGGGCACATCCACAATGAGATGCCCTAGGGGAGCTCATCCCCTTGCACCACATCTTTTCAGTTGTTCCCCAAAGTTAGGGTGGGGAGCAGTGCTGTGTTTCTATCTCTTATTCTTGGCTTAGTATATGATTTCAGGTTGTGTTTGTGCATTTGGTGGGGCTACTGTGTTAAAAAACACGGGGAAAAGCCCGTTCAGATGAAGAAAGAGAAGTTTCCCAGAATCCCAAGTTACCTGTTTTGCCTATGCCCTCCTCTAACTTTGGGATCATCATGACCGGGAGCTGACTCTGCCCCTCAGCCCTTTGAAAAAGGTATTTTTCCCGCCGATTTTTTAAAAACTTCTAGCGCGCGACCCGGACAACGCAGAAAGTTGAGAGTAGTCTCAAAATGACCCGCATCCACGACTCTCTGTGCACAAGAATTTTCAGAACGATAGCTTAAAAACCAACCCAGTTATGCCCGAGTCTTTCCCTCAATGCAATCCTATGGGCGAAAAGCCGAAAACGCCGTTTGAGCTGCGCGGTTGACCCGATTTTCACAAAAATATAGCACGCGACCCAGACAACGCAGAGAGGTGAGAGTGGTCTCAAAATGACCCCCATCCACGACTCTCTGAGCACAAGAATTTCTAGAACGATAGCTTCAAAAAGAACGTAGTTATGCGCGATTATTTGCCGCAATGCAATCCTATGGTGAAATGTTTTCAAGATGGCGACCGGAGCGCTCCGCCTGAACTAGGAGCTCCGAAAAATGGCCGCTTCTCTTCGCCTTGCTTCTAGGGGGTCCGCGGTCCGCTCCTACTCCGCCTCTGGGTAAGGCGGAGCAGGCCAATCCGCTACTGCTTCTACGCTCCTAATCGGAGCGGATCACACCCCTAGTTAACATCACATTTAGGCCTTAGCTATACTGGGCGAAATCTCGGGGCGAACTCCGGGATTGTCCCTGTGTGTCCACATGACGCACAGGGGATCCCAGGATCAGGGAGGGATCCCTCCCTTGCCCCGGGATATCATCTTCCCCTTTGGGCCTATTTTTTCCATGGTCCCGGGCTGAGCCCAAGACGTGGAACCTGTGGCCCGTTGCCGCGGGTTGACCCGGCTCTGCGCAATTCCTCGTGCGGAGCCAGGAGCAGCACACAGGGCACAGCACTCTTCAAGGGCGCTTTGCCCATCAGGGGTACGGTGGGCGGAGCGGGAAAAGTAATTACATTTTTTAAAAAAACCTTACCTTTGGCGCACGAGCGTTCGTGCGCTCCTTCCTCTTTAAAAAAAAAAAAGGCAGGCGCCACACCTCTCTTCCTGAGGTCGTCGCGCCTCACATGTAAATGGAGGAGGGCTCTCGCATTAATCAAACCCGAGATCTTCCCTCCTCTGTCGCGGACTATGAGATAGGTCTAGCTAAGGCCTTAGTCTGGGCCTCACCACGGGGAGACAAGATGTAATGTTTTGGTGAGGCAAGATGTAATATTTTACCTTCTGCAGTGTTGGAAGCTCAGTTCTTAGGAATCCCAATTGCACTAAGATTCTGTCCCTGCAATTCTGGTGAGATTGACACTATTTTTCATGTGTTGTTTTATCATAGTTCCTATAAAGGTGCTAGGGAACAATTACTGTATCTTTTTTTTAGTGTTATTTCCTGGATGCTGCGATAGATTTCTGCATGCTTTCTATTTGGACGCCTCTAATGCCAAGGTAACGATCATGGTTGCTACGTTTTCGAACATGCTATTAACAACAGTTCTCTATTGCTGGCAAACTGAACTGTACTCACACTCTGAACATGGCTCTTTCAGTTTGTTTTGTTTTGTGCATTCTCATCAGTTGACTAATACATTTTCATAGAATCATAGAATAGTAGAGCTGGAAGGGACCTATAAGGCCATCATGTCCAATGCCTTGCTCAATGCAGGAATCCACCATAAAGCCTACCTGACAGATGGCTGTCCAGCTGCCTCTTGAATGCCTCTAGTGTGGGAGAGCCCATGACCTCCCTAGGTAATTGGTTCCATTGTTTTTCCTGATGTCCAGCTTCCTGTAACTTGTAATCTGGCTTCCTGTAAGTTGAGCCCATTATTCTGTGTCCTGCCCTCGAGAAGAGATCCTGGCCCTCCTCAGTGTGACAACCTTTTAACTACTTGAAGAGTGCTATCATGTCTCCCCACAGACTCCTTTTCTCAAGGCTAAATATGCCCAGTTCTTTCAGTCTCTCCTTACAGGGCTTTTTTTCCAGATCCCTGATCAACCTCATTGCCCTCCTCTGAACCCCCTTCTTCTTGAAGTGTGGTGCCCAGAACTGAATGCAGTACTCAAGATGAGGCCTAACCAATGCTGAATACAGGGGAACCAGTACCTCACACTATTTGGAAACTATACTTCTATTAATGCTATACTTGTGGTGGTGGTGATGGTGGTGATGAACATTTGAGAATGGAAGGTCATAGTCCAGTCTGGATCAAAATCAAGTAAATGTTTAGTCCATTAGAGCAAAATCCACTTGGTCAATCAAATAAAATAATAAAATAAAATAATAGCTTTAGATTGCCTGGCAATGGTTACATTGCAGTAAGTCAGCCTTCCCCAACCTGGTACCCTCCAGATGTTTTGGAATACAGTTTCCAGGGTTCCTTACCATTGGCCATGCTAGCTGGGGCTGATGGGAGTTGAAGTCCAAAATATCTGGAGAGCACCAGGTTTTGGAAGGCTGCAGTATGTAAACGTAGAAGCTGCAAAGAACTTCCCCTCAGTCTGAATATTCAAGAGTTTCTTTTTATTTAAAGGGCAGGGCAATAGAAATTTCTGACCAAAATGACGTTAAGTCTTGCTTATCTTTCCTTGCAGACCATTCTCCTCTTAGATGGACTGGAGGGAATCCTTGCAGACTTAATTCACATTGATCTTTGCAATGTGAAACTCCTCAGGTAACACAGAGGCATGCTGGGACAAAGAAACTATGGCGAGCCCTTTGAAAATAGGGAAATTAGTAGTAAGTCGTGTCTGTCTTTTGCACAGTTTGCAACACGCAGGGTCCCTTGCAAAGGAAAGAACAGAAGTGGAGGAAAACACAGTCATGCCTTTATTAGTAAAGCTGGAGATTGATTTTTAGAAAGCATGCTAAGCAAAAAGTCAATAGAAGCCAATTTGGGTGGTATTACCTAGTGGTGAGAGGTCTGAATGGTGTGTCCTCTTAGAGTAAAACAGGACTGTTGGCTAGATGGGGTTCTATGGGAGGGAAGAATCCATGTGCTGTTCTGCAGCTGTCAGTTATATTCCTCTGAGTGAAAAGAATGGGAACCGTTCTCACAGTTTAGGATCTGCAGGCTGCCTGTCTCCACACATCCAAGCAGGCATCTTGACAAAGACGATCCATGGTTCAGATGACGCTTTCTTGGTTGCATTCATTCCAGTGGTGGACAATGAACATTTCCCCATATTTGGGGCAATAGCATATTCCCCGGTTTGAAACAGATATGTCAGTTTTCAGGTTACCTATTAAAATTGTGAGCTTGCAGGCAGTGCCATTTCCAGGTTTTTGAGGGCTCTTGGGCAAGACATTCTCAATGGCCCTCTTCCTTCAAAGGGTCCACCTTCTCACCACCATTGCCACCAGCTGCTCCTGCTCCTCATCCTCTTTCTCAGCACTGCTGCCACTTGCTTGCTTGCCGGGCAACAATGCACTGAGCAAATAGGCAGTGGCACCTCCTGCCCACTCCTCTTCACTGCCACCATTGTCAGGGCCAGAACAAGAGGCAGGTGAGCAAGCAGGTTGCAAAGGTGAAGAGGAGGAGCAACTCCAGGGGGCTCTTGCCAGTGGGCCCCTGCTGGGGTGTGGGCCCTGGGCAAGTGCCTGGCCATGCCTACCCTGTTTAGTTCCTGCCACTCTTGCAGAAACTGACCCAAGAAGGCCCAGTTCCCTGTCTTTTGCGGGGAGGGGCATCTTTGTTCCTGTCTGATGGGGGGCTTGAGATAGGAATGAGTGGGGTCATCTTAATTGGTTAATTGGTTCTGTGTGCTGGAGACAATTGGCTGCACTGGGTGAGTTCTAGAGTTGGGACCTTGGAGTGGACCTGAGTGGGAACCTTTTCTTAAGTAATATGCATTTGTGCAAGTGGATATTAGCACTAAAGCACAAATCCCTCCCCAAAGTGAAAAACTGATCCACAAGCCCACAGATTAAGCCAGCCTGCTGCAGGATCCATAGGTTGGATTCATAGAAACTCATTTGATTCTATCGAGATTTCTCTGATGTCCCCGCCCAGAACGAGGCTGAGACCCTATCAGCAATCAGTTGGGCTGCTCAGTGATTGGCTCCTTGCCCCATGCGATGCCAAACTCGGGGAACTGTGACCAATAAAGCTCTGGCCATTATTAACCCACTTTAGCCTATGCACAGTTTTTGCCCCCCTCCATCTGCCCCTTTCCATACTGTAGGCCCAACACTAATGTGCAAATAACATATATGAAACATACACAAATTGAGGGTCGCTGTGTTGGCCTGTTAGCAGGGATGGAGGGATCCAAAAAATAACACTGGGGTCACAAAGCAGTCACAAAGCAGTGAGCAAGCTTTTGAATTCACAGATCTCTTCTTCAGGCTCGATGTTAAGCAAAAATCAAACAAACAAACAAAAGAGGGGAAATAGATGTTTCTAGCCATGATGAAAAAGGCCCATAGAATACAGTTTGTAATTGTCATAAAATGGGGTGCAGGCTATGTGATGTAGACTAAATTAGATTAGACTGTGTTTACATGCAAAAAATGATTTCAGGTTTTTGCTAAAAGCTACTAAGCAAATAGGAGACATGTTCTTGAGCTGCCTTCCCCCACCCCATGACCTCCACATGGCTTGAACTACAACTGCCATCATCCCAAGACAGCATGGCTCTTTCATGGCAGTCAAACACATCTGGGGGAAGGATAGGTTGGGGAAGGATATTCTTTGGCAAGAAGGTGGAGCTTTTGCTGACTAACACCTTTCTATGAAATCTCAAGGATGTAATGGAAGAGTCCACAGCTCTTTAACTAGCTAAAAGAATAACTTTATAGTTCAATTCATGTTGTCTTTCCTCAAACATCCCTTCGATCACCTGAGTAAAGGTTTTCACTCCTTCTCAACAAAAGCTCCTGCAAGAAAAACTAGAACAATCTCTTTCTAGCAAACAGTCTCTTCAGCTAAAGTAAACTTTGATTATACAGGCAGTAGAATCTTGTTTGCTGGATAGAAACTCCAACTTTGGCATCCTGTTAGCCTTTTGTGATGAGCTTGTTGTATTGCAAGTCGCACAGAGGCCACCCAGTCAAGAGATCACAGGTTTTAAATATGAGATATAATACAAATATATGGTAACAGGGTATAAATCCAGATCCATCCACATGGCACACTCCCCTTTTTCAAATCACAACTTTTCCGCCTTTTCTCAACGAAGAAGTCAGTCAAGCAAGTTGGTAGAGAATGTGGTACACTGGAGAACGCAAATCCAGGGGCAAAATAATGTCTTGATAGCCAGTAAGAATAAAAGGCCACATGGACGTGGCTAAGATCACATGGAACAGGCCTCATGGGACAGTGTCACTACTCAATGCAAATGGGGGAGGTTGTATGTGTGCATTCTCCCCTTCATCAAAAAGCCCCTATGTGTGGAAAGCAATCCCGCACCTCTGTTCTGGAGGAGGGACCATAGCACACTTGTCGGATGCAGAAGCTCTATGTTCAATCCCTGGCATCTCCAGTTAAAAGAATAAGATAAGAGCAGGTGATGGGAAAGACCGCTGCCCAAGACCCTGGGATGCTGCTGCCTCTCAGCGTCAATAGTGGTCTAGATGAACACAGTGGAGGCTGCTGTCTCCAGTTTTCAGTTGTGCATTCCAGGTTTCAATCAGAATGAGCCAGAACTCTAAAGGAGCTGTCCAAGGTTCTGAACCCTATCTCCAAAATACTTTGGATAGCTCCTGTAGAGTTAGTGGTTCTTGGATGCCCAAATAATAAACGCCCACTTTCTTCCAGATGCCCGTTCTCTGCTACATTGTGAGAATTGTGGTTCCATGAGTGTAGTTAGATACAAGATAAGAACATAAGACGATGCATACTGGATCAGACCAAGAGTCCATCTAGTCCAGCACTCTGTTCACATAGTGGCCAACCAGCTGTTTGTTTGTTTGTTTGTTTGTTTGTTTATTTAAGCATTTTTATGCTGCCATTCAGCCAAAAAAAGACTCTCACGGCGGCTTACAAAAGTATTTCTTGACAGTCCCTGCCCACGGGCTTACAATCTAAAAGCTGTTGACCAAGGATGGTGTAAAAGCACCCTCCCTCCCATGTTCCTCAGCAACTGGTATATAGAGGCTTACTGCCTCTGATTCTGGAGGTAAAACGTAGCCATCAGGACTGGTAGCCCTTCATAGCCTTCTCTTCCAGGAATTTATCCAAACTCCTTTCAAAGCCATCCAAATTGGTGGCTGTCACCACATCTTGTGGTAGTGAATTCCATAACTTTACTATGCACTGTGTGAAGATGTCCTTCCTTTTATCTGTCTACCAATCAGCTTCATGGGGTGATCCTGGGTTCTAGTATTATGGGAGAGGGAGAAAAATGTCCTAACATGTATAACATCAGGACCAAAAGAAAGAAAAGAAACATAAGCCATTCTATTAACACCCCCAAATGGAGGCACAAATTCCCATTCTGAGTGCCATATTCACAAAACTGAACGTGGTGCTGATAACAGTGTTGTGAGTCTAGTGTGCCTGAAACTAGAAGATCTGATCCAGCCAAGAATATAGGAGGACACGGGGGTGGGGGTGGCGCTGAGGATAAACAGAGCTTTGACTATGGCTGTTTTCCCTAACTTGGTGACCTCCAGATACTGTGGGCTGCAGCTCCCAGTATTTCTGATCATTGGCCATGCTGTCTGGGGCTGGTTGGAGCTGAATTCCCAAACATCTGGAAGGCAGCAAGTTTGGGAAGGCTGAGCTGTGGGGATAGGCTGGTAATGAGGACCTTCTTCTTTGGCAACTAACAAGATGGGGGGCAGAGCCAGCTATACTTGACAGAGGAGAATAGCAATGACAGTGTTGAAGACACATCCAGTGCCCCCACCCAGCCATCTCAGCCTCACTGGAGTAATTTGCTTTCTGATTGTTAATTATTCATTTCCTAATGAGATTTTTAGCACATTTCCCCCTCCTTTCCCTGGTAATTAGAAAAATCCTCTTTCAGCACTGCTGTGGATTCCCCCACCCCTCCCTTCCCCTTTAAGGCCCCAGCAGGTTGGATTTTAAAACTAATCAAGGAGCTGAATCTCCAGCGCTGGTGTCAAGCCCCTTGTTTTCATTCCTGCTCTCGCTTTCCAGTCACCTAGAGAAGCTCATGCATCAAGTCACAGAGCAATCCTCTTAATATTCTGCTCCTCTCTCAGCTGCTCTGCCTGCTGAGACAGGTGGGAGCAGCGGCATGGTTTTACGGGAGACCACCAGCAGGATAGGTCCATGACAGAGCTGGCTATTGTCATCCGCATGAGCTGGCAGGGAGCGTGGAGGCTCTGCTTCTAAAAATGGAGCAACCGGCTCAGCATCCGGCGTGCTAGACGGCTCTTTTTGAAGAGAAAGCTTCCCTGCCACACAAAAGTCCCCTTGGGTGACCTTGAACTCAGAGAGAATTCTAAAAGGATCCAGATTTAGAGACCACTTTAGTCCACCGTTCATTTACAACATATTCAAAGTAAAAAAAACCTTAGAAGTAAATTCCACTCTGTTCAATGGATCATGCTCCCATGGACAGGTACAGAGGACTGGAGCCTTAGATCTTTCCACCAGGAATGAGCGAGTTGTTCCTCATTAGCAATGTTGCCAGGATTGGCTGGAGGAGTGCAGATCCCTCACTTGCAAACTGGTGTCTTATTGCCAAAGCAGAAGTACAAGAGAGGTTCTTCCTAAATAAATAAATAAGTAAATAAGGACAGTGCAGACTACCATGACTGTGTTTCAAGCCATACTAATGGCATGCATATAAGCAGGGGAACCAGCCCAACATCTAGGTCAGCCTTGCCCAACCTGGTACCCTCTGGATGTGTTGGGCTGCAACCCCCATCAATTCCCATCAACTTCCACCATACTGATTAGAAATGCTGGGAATTGCAGTCCAATGCATCCGGAGTGCACCAGGTTGCGAAAAGCTGATCTAGGGGGCTTGCAGGTCTCACTTGTGTCAAGTGAGTGCATCTGTTTCTCTTTACCCAAAGCTCCATGCAGATGCACCTTAAATGTGGCTTCACTCCATTTCTTTCCATCCTACCCACCTCCCAGCTGTGGTTCAACAGCTCATTCTCACTTAGCTTCTGCCTCTCAGTATCCAACCATTTTGGTGGGTATTTATTTATTTATTTATTGCATTTATATACCGCTCCATAGCTGAAGCTCTCTGGGCGGTTTACAAAAGTTAAAAACAGTAAACATTAAAAACAAATACACAAAATTTAAAAACATAAATTTTGGGTATCCAATCAGTATCCGACCGTTTTGGTGGGTTGACAAGGAAAGTGCGATGTCCTGATGTGAAAAGTCATCCTCAGGAATGCACATGCCAGACACTACTTTGAATCACCCAAGGGTCAAACCAGATGCGATGTTAATTGCCCTGATGCAGTTTTTCATTCTGTAAATAGCAGTCATGGGGAAGCTTGAGCAGCCTTAGGGCCATGTGGGGAAGAAGAGGAGGAGTTCACTTTTTCTCTCCCTACTGGGGATCTGGCAAAACTTGCCTCTCAGGAAGCTGCTCTTTGCATTTCAAGGGAAGGTACCATTGGTGCTACTGGAGGTGTCCTTTGAAATGGAAATAGCAGCTGTGGCGAGCCAGGGAGACAAACAGTTCAGCTTCCCCTCACCACCATCCCATACTGCTTAGGTTTCTCTTCGGCTGCTATTTGCATGACAAAAGAGTGCACATTTGTTGCACTCATTTAATCCATGTTGCACCTAGTATGGCTCTGAGAAGGAATTCCTTGCTGCTCCTCCATGGCAACCAAGAGAAATGCCCTGTGCATTGATGGGCTGTCCCAGACATTATCAAAGCAGCTCGAAAGCTGCCCCGAGAGGGAGAAGCAAACAGTTGGCAATGTCTTTTCACATGGCATCTATGGAGAAGATTCACAAGAAGCAGAGGAAGTAAAGCACCTCCCTTGCCTTGGTACTCTGGCATGCACCCCTAAATAAATGGAAGGATTCTCTGCAGCCTATAATGAAGAGGTCGGTCGGTCTGCTTGCAGTGTCTGTGTACACTCTGCCCTCTGCTGCATGGAGCCAAAAATGTTTTCTGTGGTCATTTGCTTCCTTCCCTCATTCTCTCTCTCTCTCACTCACTCAGGCTATGCAACTCTCTGGATAACTTAAAAGTGACATTTTTGCACATCGGAAGAATCAAATTACAAGAGGGTAAGTGAAATACAGGGAACAATGTTCTAAATATAAAACTGATATTTTATGGAGGTTATTATTGAATGTCCATATTTGGATTCCTTTTAAAAAAAAAAATAGTCTGACAGCCCTGTCACATCCCCACACCATCCCACATTTCTCTCAAATATCAGGTTCAATCAGCATCACCACATGGGGGAAATTGTGTTTCCTTACTGTCGCTTCTCCACCCCTGCTTTTGTCCCTCATTACTTCCTCTTTCTGCACAGAGGGGAAAGAGGAAGTAAACAAAGACCACGTGGCCCATTCAGGGACCTTTTTAATCATGCTGCTTTTCCTGCACACAGCAGGAAATGGAGGCACATTCCATTTTTTAAAAAAAAAGTCAGATTAAAAGAGGTCTATTTTACAATGGAAAAACAAGTGGAAGGAGCAGGAGGCACGCGGAAGGCAGACTTCATCATCTAGAGGACACGCCTACATCCATAAGTGGGCAGTAGCGAGCATGTGATAAAACACTCGTCTGATGAACCTCCATGGTTCTAGGAGAGGAAAAGTCAGGGTCAAGGGTCGGCATGGTTGGGCATCTACCCTCTTGTTGGTGGGACCAGTCAGGGTCCCACCAACAAGAGCCCCTTAGAATTGTTCATCCTCTTGAGCATTACAACCTGCTTGTTCACCTGCCTATTGCTCTGGCCCAGGCAACAGTGGTGGTGGTGGGGAGGAGAGGAGGTGATACCACTGTTTCCTTTCTCACCAACTCTTTGGCTGGCAAGGAAGTGGCAGCAGTGTTGAGAAAGAGAATGAGGAGCAATAGCAGCTGGTGACAATGGTGGTGAGAAGGTAGGCTCACTGAAGGAGGGGACCCATTGAAGGTGTCTTTCTCCAAGGGCCTTCAAAAACCTGGAGGTAGCACTGGTTGCTAACTCCATTAATGCCCTGCCTTCCATTCCATGAATTCATGCCCCAACCAAGATCTTGGTTTAATGGGGCCAATTGCAGTTCTTCCTACTCTACACCAGGTTGCTGTTCAGCCCCATCCTACCTGCTGCCTATCCTTCAGGGGTATGAGAGGTCACCCACTTTAAGATGATGAGAATTTGGTCCATTTTTTAAATCAACCTGAAGGGTTAGATAACCAATTAGATAATCTCATGAGATATTTTCCAGGCCTATAGTTCTAACAGGACCCTTGCTAAGGAGACAATTAAGTTACTCCCAGCAAATACTGGGTGGAAAAACGCACTGCAGTAACTATGTCCTATGACTCTTGCATCCAAAATAAAAGGTTACAGTCTTTGAGCCAAGAATGGTTATGGGTAGCGGGAGCGAGGAGAGGGGGCAGGAATCTATCTTTGTAACTCACTAAGTGATCCAGAAGTCCTGCAGTAGCCAACACTCACCCTTTTCACCCATTCCCTGACTCGGGTTTGCAGCTCCTCGATCCAAGTTTCACATTGTTATTACTAAAGTGCCTTGTTGCTTTTTTTTTTTTTTTTACTGGCAGGACCTCGCCTGAGCAAATTTAGATTCTGCGGCTTGCTGCATATTTATCATCATCACTGCAAAAGACATCCAGGGGTGACCAGCAACTCTGGAAGGCATTCAGAAAGTTACTAACAAACTTCAGGCGAGATTGGTCTTTGTGGGGGCAGGGGGAGCATGCAGATTGGATTTTTAAAATGGCAACTGTGTGGCTCGGGCAGCCTTTTGCCTACTGATCCCAGGCCTGCCTGGAGGAATGAAAGGTCACTGCTTGAATTAAAAACATAAGAACAGCCCTGCTGGATCAGATCAAGGGTCCATCTAGTCCAGCACTCTGTTCACACAGTGGCCAACCAGCTTACAGGAAATCCACAAGCAGGACATGAATGCAACAGCACCTTCCCAACCATGTTCCCCAGCAACTGGTGTACATACACATATTGCCTCTGATACTGAAGGTAGCACATAGCCATCAGGACTAATAGCCATTGATAACCTTCTCCTCCAGGAAATTGTCCAATCCCCCTTTAAAGCCATCCAAATTAGTGGCCATCGCTATGTCTTGTGGAAGCGAATTCCATAGTTTAATTATGGAGATTGCACAAGCTGCCTTTCAGGAGGAGCTATCTAGATTCCCCACTGTTGCACAGTCTTGGACATTCTCCTGGCATTGGGGCTCAGAACAGAATGAAAGGCAGAGCCAGCATTAGATATTTGGGCAGATTCAACCTCCAGCATCTCCATGTTGTGCTGGAAATGAACCTTCTGAAACCTTAGAGAATTGATGCCAATCAGTGTGGACAATACTAAGCTAAAGACACCAATTATCTCACTCCCAATAAGGCAGGCTCCCCAATCTACCTGCCTTATATTCAAATTCCCCAATCTGGTGCCCTCCAGTTGTTTTGGGCATCTGGAGAACACAGAACAGAAGGAGGACAAGGATGAGGACGGGAAGGGGGAAGGGGGAAGGGGGAAGCGGGAAGGGGGAAGAAGAAGAAGAAGAAGAAGAAGAAGAAGAAGAAGAAGAAGAAGAAGAAGAAGAAGAAGGCATGATGATGATGATGATGGATCAGATCAAGCGTCCATCTAGTCTAGCACTGTGTTCACCCAGTCCCCGAGATAGGAAGAGAGAGGAAAGTGTGTGTGTGTGTGTGTGTGTTTCTTTCAACCTATTGTTTCAGTCATCTGCAAATTTGTGCAGTATGAATTGATTAATTGATTAGTCAGTTAAATCTTGTTTGATTAACAAATTTCTTCAATCAGATGAGAGCCCTAGCTGAGACTTACAGCTACTGTGCAAATGCCCACTCCTGTCTTTGACTCACAAGGTACATAATTTGGCTGCTCTTAGAATGCCTTATTTACTATCCAGCAGCTTGGCAGAGAGGGCAGCAGTGGCCTCTTGGACCCATGGGTTTTGTAAGTCTTTTGGTGTGTCCGTGTGTTTAGGATATGCCACCGTTTATTTGGGTAGCTGCCTCAAAATGTCTGCCCTACTCCTTCCAAAGTGCTGCATGAGGCAACCCCCTTATGTCACCTTGTGGTGATGCCAGTGCAAAAGGTGGTTTCTGCTCCAAAGCCCTACTCCAGCTGGTCTGATTGATCAACCATATCTACGTCAGCCTGGAGCTGCAGCTGTTTTTCCAGTTTGCCCAGGACAGCAGAATCGTAAAGTTCCATTATTGCTGTTGGCTTCTTTAAAATATGTTTAATAGTCTCCCCAACATGGCTCAGGAGGAGAAAGAAGGGAAACAATAACTCAGATCTTGAAAAATAACATCACCAGCATACTCAGAAATACGGAAAACATAGGTGGAAGGGTAAAGAGAGTTAGTCCCAGGATGCCCTAAATTGAATTGTATTGAATGGAATGTAAATGAAATCAGGTTAACTAATCAATGTTAAATATTTTATATCCAGGCTTGAATAATTAAGTAATTAAGTGTGTGTGTGTGTGTGTGTGTGTGTGTGTGTGTACATACTCCGAATGTACATATGTGACGCATTAGTTGACAGCTGTAACCAGAACTACACAATAATAAAAACATGATTTAAAAAAAAAAAATCAGTCAGGGCCAAACTAGATGTGACATGTAATTTGGTTTTCCATACCTATTTTTCCCATACCAAATAGCCAGTTGGGTGAGAGGGTGAGCCAGATCAGAATCATGACACAGGGAGAGGGAGTTTTAACCCTTCCCTGCCCATAGTCCCAATCAGAATTGGCTCCCATTGCAAATAGCAGGTGCAGAGAGACATTCCAATCAGGACTGCAGTGGGGGTAAAGGTTTAAAGGGCTTAAACACACACACACACATACAAAGGCTGCCAGAGGAATGTCCTGTATTTCAGAGGCATCCTCTCTTTGGAGGGCTGTCAAGCCCAAGTCCAGTATTAAGATGAAGAACCATCAGAAAGAGGAGCTGGGCCTAAAAGTGATGGCCACCAATTTGGATGGCTTTAAAAGGGGATTGGATAAATTCCTGGAGGAGAAGGCTATCAGTGGCTACTAATCCTGATGGCTATATGCTACCTCCAGTATCAGAGACAGTAATCCTATATACACTATTTGCTGGGGAACATGGGCAGGAGGGTATTGCTTGTGGGTCCCTGGTTGACAGCTGTTGGCCACTGTGTGAACAGAATGCTGGACTAGATGGACCCTAGTGCGGGCTCTCCTGCACTAGAGGCCTTCAAGAGGCAGCTGGACAACCATCTGTCAGGGATGCTTTAGGGTGGATTCCTGCATTGAGCAGAGGGTTGGACTCAATGGCCTTAGAGGACCCTTCCAACTCTATGACCCTTGGTCTCAACCTACATAACTCTTCTTATGTCCTTACGTTTCACACCAACAGCACCTGGACAGCATACTGAGCAAGGCACACAGATCACCTGGTTACAGTCTTCCACAGTATGGTGAGTTGTACTGTTTCTATTTAAATTGTAAACCTTCTTTCTAATTGTGCATCTTTACATATAAATTCACATACCCCAATTTTATGCAAATACACATCTTCTTTTTTTGAGGATTCACAAAAACTAATGACCCTAAAACTACAGGAATGCTGAAATCCAGCTTCTCCTCTAAGTTAATTCGTTTCTTTAAAAAGTAACAACAACTTTCCAGGACTATTCTCAAACCAACAGGTTATAATTATGTAGTGGTTGAATGAAAGTAAACCAAATGAAAATGTGTCAACCTGAACCGTGGATACAGCTTGACATCCAGTGAACACTACAGTGGCCATGTGTCCTACTTGACAGAGGACAGTCCTCTATTTGACAGACCGCCCAGTCCAAGTCAAGATTTTTAAAAAAAAAATCACCAAAAGGGAGAGCAGGGGCCTTGAAATTGGCCATCAACAATTTGCTTCTGAACAGCAGACTGAGAAGTCACACAGGTCACCTAGTTACAGTCTTTCCCACTATAATGAGATTATTGTATTTCTATTTAAATTATAGCAATTATTTCTAAAGTTGCAACTATGTATATATGCAAATTCATCCACTCTTTTCTCTGGTTATGTGTATAAACGCCCCCCTCTCTCTTTGTTGATTAGGCCACCCTAAGGAACATTGGCCCAATCTAATATTCTCCTGGCTGTTTGAAGAGAGCTGGGGGGAATCTACACGTAGTACTGAAGGCGCTTGCGTGCGCCTCCAGTGCGCCGTCAAAACAATGGTGTAGACGGCGAAAGAAGAGACGGAGGAAGAGACGGAGGAGGAGGAGGCTGAAGAACCGCCCGCGTCCTTGCTGCCGCCTCCTCCCCACTGGCCTCCTGCTGCCGGGGTAAGAGCCACCCAGGTCGGAGAGCTCGGCTTCCGCTTCCGCCGAGCTCTCCAACCTGGGTGGCTCTTAGCCCGGCAGCAGGAGGCCGGCGGAGAGGCGGCGGCGGCAAGGACGCGGGCGGTTCTCCAGCCGCCTCCTCCTCTGTCTCTTCTTTCGCCGTCTACACCATCGTTTTGACGGCGCACTGGAGGCGCACGCAAGCGCCTTCAGTACGAAGTGTAGATTCCCTCCTAGAGAGCTTGACTTTGCACAAGGTTGGTAATCCATGGCTATAGCCGAGAGAAAGAAGTGCTTCTTTTTGCTTATGAATTTTTCCTGGCTCTGTGCAGAGAGAAGGGTGGTGGGAGATTCCTGCAGGGCCAGGGTGGGAGCCATTGTTCCCAACTAATATTTCCCTGCCTAGAGCTGTTAAGGCAATTTAAAAGAACAGAAAAAAAGAAAACTCTCTCTCCAGGTTAGGAGCTGCCAATCCTGCCAGGGAACAAAGGGTGTAGCAGAAAACAAAGCTTATCCAGCCAAGGAAACAAAGAATTCTCTAGTGTTCCTGTCTCGCTTGGAGAAATACTCAAAACAAAAACACCACCAAACCACAAATGGGTGAGGAGAAGGACGAAGACAGCGAACCATCCCAACCCTTCCACCAGCATTTTGCAACTTGAAAGCACTTCTCAAATAAAACACAAAGGTCCCCAGTGCACCACCAGGTTAAACGCACTGTGATTCCAGCATGAAGTGGAACCGAGAAAGGCTTTTTAAATATAAAACCAATAGCCACAGGGCAAATTAAAGATGCTAATTTAATTTCATAAGATCCACAGAGCGGCGAGTTGGGGGAGGCAGGAAATGCATTTGATGTATTTTAAAAGATGCAGTTGCGTATGTCTTATTTTTCAACGTTTTCGGGGAGTGGGGGGGGAACTCTGGTTGTAAAAGATACTGACTTTGAGGAGCTAATGACTCTCATGAATTATTTTTGTTGATTTATACACCCACTCTGACTTTAAACAACATTAATAAAGAAAAAGTGAATTCATTTCCCGAGTGGAAAGAGTGCTGCCTCGCTAATAGTGCCTGATATTCACTCACGGTATTGATTGCTTACCCTGTCGCAAACTTCACCGTAGCCCTACTGCAGCTGCTAGCCCTTCCAAACGTTACCGGACCACTCAACAAACATTGCCTAAAAATGAAATTTAGTTTACGTGTTGCTGTTTTGGCACTTCCATGCTTGGAAAAAGGGAGGCAAAGGGGAGACCCGGTAGAGGTGTGCAAAATTCTGCATGATGTGAAGAATGTGCATAGGGAGACTTTTTTTTCTCCCTCTCCCATAATACTAGAACCCAGGATCATCCCTTGAAGCTGATTGGTGGAAGATTCAGGACTTCTTCACACATCCCATAGTTAAATCAAGGGATTCACTTCCACAGGATGTAGTGGTGGCCAGTAATTTGTATGGCTTTCAAAGGGGTTTAGATAAATTCATGGAGGAGGAGAAGGCTATTGATGGCTACAAGTCCTGATGTCTATGTGCTACCTCCAGTTTGCTGGGGAACGTGTCCGGCTTGTGGGTCCCTGATCGACATCTGGTTGGCCACTGTGTGAATAGAGTGCTGGACTAGATGGACTCTTGGTCTGATCCAGCAGGGCTCTTAGGTTTTTAAAACCTACTTTGAAAATGTCTGAATGCATATCAAAATGCAGGTCCACGGCATACTTAAATGATACTAGCAAGTTTTACTTTTTGCTATGCTTACTTATAGGAAGATATCTTAGACCTTATCTGACCCTAGTCTACACCAACTGGCAGTGGCCTTTCCAGGGTCTCGTGACCATTGTCTTTTCCAGCGCTTCCTAGAGATGTCAAGGGTTGAACCTGGGACCTTTTGCATACAAACATTGTAGTCTACCAATGAGCTACAGACCTTCCCAAATGACTTGCTTAATGCCTTATCAAGAAGTGTCTATTCATGTTACTTTCTCATATTTCATCACTTTCACAATCACACCAAACCAGCTGTGTATTTAAGTGGTTTTGTGCCATTTCTGGTATCTAAATGGTTTTGTGCCATTTCTGGTATCTAAATGGTTTTGTGCCAAACTATTATCTGTAGACTTGTTAAATATCATCCTTTGAGGGGCGAACCATAGGGCAAGTCACAAGAACAGCCAAGACCTACATCTTTAGGTCTATAAAACTCACAGTGCAGTGAGTCCTAGAATGATGCATGCATGCATGTGTAAGACCAAGGCCATCACCCTCTCCATGGGGGCAGAGGTGGGCAACTTGTGGCCCTCCAGATGTTTTGGACTATGACTCCCATCAGCCCTCACCATTGGCTATGCTGACTAGAGCTGATGGGACTGGTAGGGCAAAACACCTGGAAGACCACAAGTTACCCATCCCTGCACTAGGGAGTAAGTCACATTAGATGCAATAGGGCTTACATCTGAGTAAATCTGCATAGGGCTATGCTGCACAATTGAAGTCCTATCCCCAGTTATAACCTGGGGGTAAGTCCCATTGAACTCAATGGGATTTACTTCTGACTAAGCATGCAGAGCTTTGGGCTGCCCATATTTACACAGCCTTGGGACTAGAAACCTCACAATACGTTGTATCCATGAGGGGAAATGCATGTGCAAAAATGTTTAGGGTCTTTAATCAAAGCACAGAATTGACAAGACTGACAGTATGGAACTAGGCAGATATTTGTTTGTTTTTACAATATGATTCCTGGGGCTTGGAATATGGAAACGGTATTCCTCCTGCAGGTTTTGCACATCATTACACATCATATTTCTGCAGTGGCAAGCTACACTGAGCACATCTGGGCTTGTTTGTATGAAGGGATTTCTATTTGCTTGGCCACAAAGTCATAACCCAGGGGGTGAATGAACGTTCATCTTTCAGGGCTGGGCTCCTGAAGTTGCTTGGGCTTGTGAATTAGACTCAGAGCTTAGGACATAGGTTAAGGAACTGCACCCTCATTTTAAAAAAAAACACGCTGTGGTTTTTAATACCCAACTGGTGAAGACTAGGAAGCCCAGGAATGCCAATAAATGTCACACATCAAGGGGAGGAAGAGCACAGTTGCCACCAAGGAGGGATTGGGTAATGGGCAAAATTGGACAAAGGGTTACGAATGGGTTGAAAAGGCATGAGCCACAAAAAAACCATTCATGCATAAATATAACTCTCTATGCTAACCTTCCTCAACCTCATGCCCTACAACTCCCAGCATGCCTGAACATGCCTAATGAGAATTGAAGTCCAATACATCTGGAGGGCACCAGGTTGAGGGCACCAGGTTGTTCTATGCTATGTACTGGGAACAATCACTATGTTCCTGGAGGAAAAAGCTATCAATGGCTACTAGTCCTGATGGTCATATGCTACCTCCAAGATCAAAGGCAGTAAGCCTATGTACACCAGTTGCTGGGGAACATGGGCTGGAGGGCGCTGTTGCACTCATGTCCTGCTTGTGGGTTTCCTGTGGGCATCTGATTGGCCACTGTGTGAACAGAATGCTGGACTAGATAGACCCTTGGTCTGATCAAGCAGCGCTCTTTTTATGTTCCTGTGCTTCTCCATGCATAACATGTGGCACTGCTGATTATCCCAATCATGTGCCAAATCTCCCATTCCTACTGGCAACTGAGGTGGAAACTTGCCATGGCACAGGGGCAGTCAGTGGCTCTATACAATGCAGAGTAGCCTTTATAAGTGCATATTTTAAAGCATGCTCACAAAATTGCCTGCACCTATCTGGGGCAAACATGTCCTATCGTGCATGCATACTGGGAAGCAATAAGGGGGGAAATATTCAAGATTGCAAAATATCACATATACCTATCCCACTACTGTTTGCACAGTTTGACCTGAAGGGCAATCAACCCCTTTCCAACATCCCTGATCAGGCAGAGGGTGATATTCTCTGCTGATAAGCAACCACAGAACCATTTGAATATTTTGTGCCATAAATCATGCAATTTAGGACTTGGCATTTGAGGTGAAAGTAATGGGTATTTTTTTTCCTGATGGACCCTCTTGGCTGCCCCCTCCCTTCTAGTGCTAAAAAAAATCTGTTCAATGTCTTTGTGGATGGTTGAAATATATACTTGGCAAAAGATGGCTCTATTCTAATGCATTGGAGGTTGTTAACTTCAACCTACATTCTCCTTTGGCACACTTCATAGGCATCAGTGAATGCAACAAAGGAGAAAGACATTCGCCTGATTTTCACAGAGGTGGGAACTGAGGCACAGGAAGATTTAGTATCTTTCCATCCGAACACAATGATTCTACATATTCAAGACTTTGGCCTTTATTTCTTTGCTTTTCAGCAAGAATAGATCAGAAGATCTCCCATTTAAGATGCACAGACAAAACATTGTAATTCTGCTTAAGAAAAATACTTGTTATGGGCTTGTGGTTCAACTTCCAATGCAGGAGAGAGAGAGAGAGAGAGAGAGAGAACTACAATGGGGCATAATGCTTTATTTCAGATTTATGTGCCACCTAATGTGGCCACAAAGAGCCCCCTGGATAGCTTATAATTACATTCATAGAAATAAATAGCTCACTTTAAAAACAATTCATCAGCATTTTAAAAAATGATCAATGAGCAGAGTAAATTTGCAGAATAAGACAAACCTTTCAGGCAATCGTTACAAACGTCCTCTGAAATAAAAAGCCTTTCATCAATTTCACCAAAAATAAAAATACAAAATCATTAGAGAGGGCCCCTGATTATGCAAATTAGGAAGTAAGTTTCACAAAATGGGCACCCCAACTGACAAGGCCCTGCCTTTCATACATACCACCAACCATTTTCTGGGGGTACTCCAAGCAAGAACTAATTCCCTGAGCCCAGGGAGGGATGGAGGAAGGCTCTACATCAGCCTTCCCCAACCTGGCACCCCCACTTGTATTGGACTACAACTCCCATCATTCCCAGCCAGCATGGCCACTGGCACTGGGTTGGGGAAGGCTGATTTATTTATTTATTTATTAATTGCCACATTTCTATCCCACTTTTCCCCTGGTGGTGCTCCCTCTTCCTCTCCATGTTCCTCCTCCTCCTCTCCATTTTATCTTCAGAAGAATCATGTGAGGTCGGTTAAACTAAGAGTCAGTGGCTGGCCCAAAGTCACCCAGTGAGCTTCATGGCTGAATGGGACTTGAACCCGGGTCTTCCCACTCCTGGTCCACCACACCACAGTGACTATCATAACCTGTTGTCATCAGAAGTCATTTGACAAGTATGGCTCAGTGTGGCATCTCTGCCGAAGGGCAGGTGACAGTTGTGACCTTGAGACTCGATTTGTTGGCAAAATAAACAAAAGCAGTGGCATGAAGGCTGGTGTGGAGGCAGCAACTCTTCAAGCCATCAGAAAGCAAACGGGATGCCAATTTGCAACCTGACTCCTCTGCCTCGTACCTCTAAATCAGCTACTAAATCCATTGCTAGCTGAGGAAGGTGCAGTTTCTCTTGGCGACTGCTCACCCCCGCAATTCAGTTCTATTGCCTCCCTCCCTGCTGCACCTGCAGAAAAGACTCCAGGTGTGTTGTGCAACCTAGAAGGAATGAGCCATTCAACTGTATTGGGGGGGAAAGGGCAAGAGAATCCACGGATGCCTCATCTCTCAGCTTAGCTTTGAGCCTGAAGATACAAGCGGAATACAAGAGGCTGCAATTCATTACCCCTAGTAAGCAAACTCTTCTACCACTACTCTCGCACTTTATCGCTACACTACCAGAGGGTGGCCACGTACACATCGCTAACAAAGAGGAAATGCGTTACCAAAAAAGAAGACACTGATTTGTGCAACATTTGCATATACTACTTTGGATGAAAAAGAAATAAATAATAACTTAAACAGAAATGCAGTACTTCTCACCACAGTATGGAAGATTGTGACCAGGTGACCTGTGGGCCTGGATGGAGTCCAACAACATCTGGAGGGCCACAGGTTCCCCATTCCTGCAATGCAGCAAGTATGACATCAAAGGGAAAAACAGCAGGTAAGAGCCATCACCAAGCAAAGGACCACTAAATCATTACTTTTTAAAAGTTAAAAGCAAATGAAAACAGTCCAGCAGGCAAAGTTTTGAGTTACTGCTTTTTGTAACGTGGGCACGACAGAATTGCAGCATGACTCCTCCAACCTCGTTTCTTTCCTGGGGTCCCTAAACCTATTCTTTCTCTCCCTGCTGTTCTCTGACTTTGGAGAAAGTTGGTTTTCTAGATCCGCAGTTCACTTTTACATGCCCAGCATCGTCACAAGGGCCCTGTCTCCGAAGAAAATGTATGTGCAGACACAATTGCAAATGAAACAAACGAAGCTTTCCAAAGCTATTTGTCTTCATTCCGCCGGGGCAGCACAGGACACAGCTGAAGTAATTGTTGCCTCTCTGTGTGCCTTCCTTTTCCCCCTCTGAAAATGAGAGGACTAAGCCCTGACGCTTTTCTTCCAGCTGTTTGCAACGTTCTGTTGGTGCTAAGGTGGCAATGACAGCCAAAGGAAGTTTCTTGTTGCTGCTGTTTGGATTGGACTGACGATGTTGTTGCCTGCGTTGTAAAATAGCCTCTTTGTATGACAGCAAAATGGGGAAAGGCTTTCATGGCATTGATATGGCAGAAAGGCACATCTTAGACACAGCTGGCTTATTTATTTCTGATGAAATGAAGAGAATGAACTTTTGTTCTCCAGACACGGAAGAGTTTCAAACTCATTCGAGTTTGTTTGATGGAGTAGATCACACACACACACACACACACACACACACACACACACACACACACAGAGAGAGAGAGAGAGAGAGAGAGAGAGAGAGAGAGAGAGAGAGAGAGAGAGAGAGAGAGAGAGAGAGAGAGAGAGAGAGAGAGACCAAAACCAGAAGGGGTGATAGAGAAACAATACATCATATTGAGGACTTGGGGAGATGCCACAATTGGCCCAGAGTAGAGTTACCTGTACAGGTTCAGATGGCTGTTTGGAGTGCTGGTACATTCCTAGCCACTGTGCCCCAACTTCAAAAGCTCTCAGACTTCCATCAACATGAGAGGAAAAAATCTGGCACCGTACAACAGTGTAATTTAGCATTCATCGGTAAAATGAAACATTAAAACATTAGCATCTACACAGTAAAATATCGACCGCATTTGCTGAGCCAGCAAGGGCCCTGCTGCCTCTCTCTCTCTGTCCCAGTGTGACAGAGTGATATGATCTAAGTATTGTGGTTACGGTGGCTACTTATGCCATTTAAATAGAAATACAGCCTGTCTCACCGTAGTGGGGAAGACTGTGAGTTGGCAACCTCTGTGCCTCACTCAGCCTGCTGTCCAGATGCTAACCGGTGGTCTGGTTGAGCCAACATGCTTCTCACACTCAGACCAAGCCCTTGAATGCCATTTAGCACATCAGAGAGAACAAGCAATCCATTCACATCAGTGCTGAATCAGAGGGACATGCAGGTATGACAATGGACATTCACAGAGCAGGGAGGGGGATCGTGGCTGTTGCCTTTCCATTCCTCCTTCACCATATTTTCTGAGTGTACTTGTGTACATCATACTGTATGCGCAGAGGCTCTGTATGCACAACCAAGGAGCCTGTTTTGCTTCAGGGTTCCCAACTGTATGGACAAAGCCAACGTATGGACCAGTTGTACAGCCACAGGGTCATGCAGAAGTGGTATTGAATGCACATAGTGGGCAGGCCAAGCAGGGGTGATGCCACATCACACACACACACACACACACACACACACACACACACACCCTTCATGCGCATTCATCCTAATGTCTGTGCAGTCTTCTAGAATTATTTTTAATCACATACTGTAGATATCAAGTTATACAGAGCTCCCTGGTTAACAGGATGGAATGGAATGGAGCTAATGGCTCGGTACCCCTCTCTTATTTAATACATGCAGACTCTAGCTTCACTACCACTCTCCGAAAGAATATTAAATCCAAACAGTAATAACTGGCAATAAGACTCACTGCCAGGCAGGCGCTGTAGAATAGCCAAAGCAAAGAAGTTATCTTAAACAATGAAGGAAAGGGTTTGAGGGGAAAAGATGTCAAAGTACGCATTTAAGGAATATTATAAACCCAAAGAACAACCTTTTGCAACATGTCAAAACAAGAGGTGATGTAGATTACCACTCAGAAGCCATTTCCTGTGTGGATGTCTGACATGGTGGGCATAGCATACTCTTGTCTCAATGCTCCATTCCTTTACACAGCTGTTTCCAGTACTCCCAGCCTAGGCAAGGTTGGTGTATATTCCTCATATTCGGATTAGCTTACACAGGAGAGACATTTAAGTATTACTCCCAGATTTCTTGCAAGGGAAAGCACTTTAACCATAGGCAATGTGTGAGAGCAAAAGCAGCCATCAGTTCAAACATGGCTTGAAGTTACCACTTCGCTGGCTGTACACATTGTTCTCACGGCCTGTTACAGGGTTGAGCAGGCCCTTAGCCACTTGCTGTCCAATGGGCCCCTTCCTACAGTATGTTGTCATCCCTGTGTGGGGGCTTACTGATAGCAACAAAGGATGGCTGGGAACTTGCTGAGGTGCTGCATGCATACAAATAACACCTGCTGAAATTCTTTTCTACATAACTGTTAAAAATACAGGAGCCCTGTCCTCCTTTCCATTTAGGGGCTGTCTTGATGTCTTCTTTGCCCGGGGTGGCATCAATTAGATGATGCAACCACAGATTCCCCTGCCAGCTGCCTCCTACAATATTTTCTCCCTCCCTCAAGCTGCTGCTGCAGCCGTTGCGCTGCCTCCTCCTCCTCCTCCGATATTTTATAACCACCACCCCCAGCTGCTGCTGTCACCATCACCTTAGCTACATGCGACGAAATTCCGGGGCTATCCCCGGGATCGTCCCTGTGCATTCACATGATGAACAGGGGATCCCAGTATCAGGGAGGGATGAGGGATGATCCGTCCCTTTCCCTGGGATATGTCCCTACACTTTAGGCCCTGAATGTGTGGCTGGGTGTCACGGTTTGTCCTGATTCCTCACGAGGAGCCAGGACCCCATTGGGGGTGGGGTGGGGGGAGTGGGGAAAATTATTATTTTTAATAAAAAACCTTACCTTTTGCGCACAAGTGCTCGTGTGCATCTTCTTCTTTAAGAAAAAACAAACAAAATGGCAGGTGCGATGCCTCTCCCTCTGAGGTCGTTGCACACTGCGTGTGAACAGAGGTGGCTACTAGAAGGAGGGCTTTCTCCGCTGTGGCATCCCAGCTGTGGAATGAGCTCCCCAGAGAGGTCCACCTGGCGCCTACACTGTACTCTTTTCGTCGCCAGCTGAAGACCTTTTTATTCTCAGTATTTTAACACTTAATTTTAACGTAAATTTAAATTGTACTGTTCTAACTCTGTATTTTAATCTTATATCAATTTTTGCTGTGTGGTTTTATCCTGGTTGTGCTTTTTACACTGTATTTTGTATTTGTGTTTTTGACCTGTTGATTGTTTTATTATGGTTTTAATTTTTGTGAACCGCCCAGAGAGCTTCGGCTATTGGGCAGTATAAAAATGTAATAAATAAATAAATTGCGGGATCTTCACTCCTGCTATCACACTAGACTACTAGGTCTACCTGAGGCCTCATTATCCTTGAGCCTTTGGAACTCCAGGTATATGGTCTGTATTGAGGCTCTGCACGCTTGCTCTAAGTAACAAAGAGAAGGGGTGGGTGCATGTTACATAATGAATATAACATGCATTTTGACACACACACACACACACACACACACCATAGCACCTTGCATGCTGGACTCCAAATGCTTTCTCCCACATTGCTGCTTACCAAGGAAGAACATACAAACATAGTCCTTTATGTACTTTCCAGAACAGCTCGCAGCAGTTTCAGCAGGCTTTGCATCAATTCCAAAGCATTTCAACTACATTTCAGATTGGATAGAAACTTTATTTCAGCATTTAGATTCTAATCCACCTGGGATCCAAGAGAGGGGAAATAGGCATTGGAATCTACTGGTCTTATGCAGTCCTCTCCATCTGCCAGGAAACATCAAACTGAATAGATCTGCAAATGGCTTTTCGCACACATTCTACAGCAACCGTTGTCTCACTGTAAAAGCTTAACCTTTGTCTCTAGCAAGCCTATTACACAAAATTGCTATACTTTGGTCAACAGGGACTCAGACATTCATCTACAGAGCAGCATATATAGAAGAGCATAGTTCTGGCTTCTTTCCACACATAAACACACACACACACACCAGTCACATCCTTTCAAATAAGCTGAATAAATGAGGAAATCAGGATGTGGATTTATGGCTACTATGGGTTCGGGACAGTGAACCACACAGACGCAGGGATTCTTGTATGGAGGCTAGATGACAGAGACAAATAGCTATTGCCATAAAGGCAATTGAGAAACAACGAGGTTTGTCGGGTGACGGTTCTGCCAATGTGAGCGCATCATGTCTGCAGCATGCAAAGGCCAATGCAGGCCTCTCCCCCGCCCTTAAGAGCAACTCAGCAGGGGTAGCTCCTATAGGTATTTCCAGTAGGGTGACCATATGGAAAAGAGGACAAGGCTCCTGTATCGTTAACAGTTGTATTGAAAGAGGCATTTCCGCAGGTGTCATTTGCATTCATGCAGCACCCGGTGAAATTCCCTCTTCATTACAACAGTTAAAGCTGCAGGATATATAATAGCATGACGAGATACAAAAGAGGGCAGGGCTCCTGCAGCTTTAATTGTAATGAAGAGGGAAATCCCCTTTCAATACAACTGTTAAAGATACAGGAGCCCTGTCCTCCTTTCCATATGGTCACCCTAGACCCATCACAGCTCAGGACACATTCATTATGACCTGTGCAGTGGGTGCCATTTATATCACCTACTTGTGTTTTTAAATTGATCTTTTAAGTAATGCTAAACATTTTTAGAGCTATATTCCTCTTTAAAATATTAAATAGTGAAATAATTTAAGTGGTTAAATCAGGGGTGGGAAACCTCAGCCCTGGGGTCCCAAGCCAGCCCTCTTTGGATCCCAAACTGTCCCCTTGGATTCCCTAGCTGCCACATTCCCTTCCCCTGGCCAGCCCCCTTTGGGCCCTGCCCCCCTTGCCTTCAGTGTATTGAACAATTTATTGAAATATTTTTATCCTGCCTTTCTACCACAAAAGGTATCCCAGGCAAATAGCAATTGCTTGTGAGAACTTTCTACTTGTGTGAGTAACATAATGTGGAAGCAACCAATTCACATGAGTGCATACATAACACACACACACACACATTTTCATGCTGAAATCTCATATGAACTTGTGGCTCCAATGTCCAGTCCCAGTACCACCCAGGATCCCCAAACTACCATCCTTACCATCAGAAGAAGAGGCTCCTCAGAGAATGGTTCCATCTCCTTAGCATCTAGTTTCTTTAGGAAGATCCCTTGGACCTGACTTACTGCATCCAGAGGAGGTCACATTGCCATCTTCAGACTACGAGGGCTCCAGCCATGAATCTGAGGACTCTGCTATGCCACAGACAAGCTGCTAAAACAAAGTTCCCTTTAAGAAAGGCTTTAGTCAGTGTAGAGGCAGTGCTAACTAGCTTAAAGGAAACCAAAACCATACTTAAGTCTCAGTAACAATCTTGTTTGTCAAAGCAGCATACAGGCAACCTTGTCTGGCTTCCAGTCCCAGTACCACTAAGTGTTCTCTGTGGTGCTGTCCTATTCCAATTTCTGCCTCCCTGAAAAATCTGACTCCCCCTGGTACGAATTCAATTGAACCTGACTTGCCCAAGACCTTAACATGAACCAGTCCCATAGCGGACACCCTGTATCCCAGGCCTCACCAGTGCCCAATGACACAAAGCCCTCACCTAAGCATGTGTGGATTTTGTTAAATCCATTCTGTCTCTGTTATGTGGATTGTCAGGCATCCTTTGTTCTGTTGTCTGCTCTTTGACGGAATCGGAAACTTTTTTAGGAATAGTTGAGAATTTTGTTCCACCTGTGTAAGCGCACATTAGTGCTAATGTGCATTAGGGCAAGTGTGAATTTGCACAAATCTCCACACACACACAAAAGTTAAAAAGCAGTCTGGCAAGTCAGAAAAAGCTGGTCCACTGCAGAATCCACAGGTCAGATTCTTAGAAATCCAAACGCACTTGAATCTGTTGCGGATTTCTCCCTCACCACAACAGAGGCAGAACAGGACTGCTCACACCATTAAACCACTTGCATGAACAGTCCTATGGCTCAAAAGTGCCAGGAGTTTCCTGTCCAAACCAACACTCATGGACCGTGCCATGCTTGCGCCTGGATCTGCATGGTGGCAGAAGCAATATTAGCACCAAGTCATCTCAAGCTTTTCTCTCCAACCTCTTGTGGTGTTTCGTCAATTGTTAGTGGTGCTTTGGTCAATGAGCCAAGTGTGTGATAGCAGCTGCATAGCATCCAGATTGAGTGGCCAGTCAGGAAGATGCCTGTGTCAGCAGCATTGAAAGAGTCAGCTGCATGACTCATCCACCAAAGTCCGGAAGGCTTGTGTTTGGAATGAACTTCAAACCTCTTCCATTTTCCTCTTAACTGGCCGTTCCTAAGTGCTTCTTGCTTAATTGAGTGCTGGCCAGCTTGTGCTTGTTTACGTCTTCTTTATCACTGAAAGTTCAGATGAGTTCAATAAGCAGCTTGATTAGCATGCTTTATATTTTCAAGACCTCTCCCTGCCTCAAAGCTGTAGCGTGCTTGAATTGTGGCAAAAAATGGGCAATATATACAACCCCAAGAATACCTCCAGTTCGATGGATCATCTTAAGTGCCCAATAATCCATAGTAAAGGATTCTTATTTCAGTGCATTAACGTTCAGCCTTGCTTTGTCCTATTGTAGTTCCATTAGGCTAGTTATATGGTGTCAATCGATGCTAGTTATCACAGTCTGTATAGAGGACAATGTGAAAGGTTAAGAAACTGCATAAAAGCACCAAAATGAACTCCATGGAGTGGAGCTGACTTATGACTTCTTAATAATATAAATGTGCAAGCATTATAAAGTTCTTATTGATCTTACATATCTACACAATCCATCACTGGCAGGGTAATAAGATGTTCTAAATATGCAAAATAATAATGCATTAACCTAAATTACATCAATAAAGTGCAAAACCTAACCAAAAGAGAGAGAAAAGCAGCAGGTCCCTGGTGCAACTGAACGTTTGCATAATGTGCCTGTTGTAGAAGCCAATATTGCTTTAAATTCTAGCCTGACTTTTATGCCCTGCACAAGCTGTGCTTCTTGAATAAGAAATACATATAACAATGATCAAACCTCTCCCCCATGCCTTAGATCACTTGGTCTCTCCAATGGGATAATGTAGTCATTTTATTGGGACCCACAGATGAAAAGCCCATGTTTTCTAGGACCACAAAGTTCCCCTTAAGGAAGGCTTTAATCATGACCACACACCAAGTACGATGTTTGTTTGCTTTGGTCTCTGCCAGCACTATTGTGTGATTTTTTTTTAGGAGATCACGGTGAATGTTTGAAATGGACTCTTCATTTCAGCTTTTCATGGATGAGGAAAAATACATCTAGCTTCATACCTGCAGATAAAAGCCAGAAAACTAAAGCTGGATCAAACCGGCATTACATCTTTTCTTTTTTTTCCTGCGCCCCACCCCAACATTTAAGGAAAAATTGAATTGTCAACAAGTTGGTTGTCCTCTCCTGAGGTTTCTCCCATCACAAGGGAAAAGCTGTCAGGCTTCCAGGAGTGATATCCAGATGATCCACTTATAACACAATAACAGTATTGTTGTTTCTCTTTTGGAATGCACAAAGTCCACATAATTCACGGTTGTGTATCTGTTAAGAAGTTACTGGATTTTTCCAGGAGTATTTTGTTCCAGGGGAAATGCCACTCTTCTCCCTCCAAACATGGCATTCACTTGTGTGGTTCAGGAGTGTGTGTGTAGAATGCAATGCTGTTGGTTGTTTCATTTGACATGAACTGTGAGAAGTAATAAGGGGGCTGAGCGGCTGCAAGGAAGTACTGCTGCAAGGAAGTACTGCTGCTGCAAGGAAATACTGCAAGGAAGTACTGCTGCTGGTATTGCTATCTCCTTGGACCAAGCTTAAGAAGTTCAGTTAGGTGACCCAATCCAGGAGTCTGGGAGAGCAGAAGATGATACGAAACCTATCTTGACATTTTGGGCAGTGAGTGCATCAAAACCAAGGATAGGCAACCTGGTGCGTTCCAGATATTGTTAAACTCAAACTCCCATAAGCCCCAGCCAGAAAGGCCTGTGATGGAACAAGAGCTCTCCACCCTGCCTGAGGCACTGAAAACAGCCTGGAGGCAAAGGTTACAGGTATGTTAAGAATAGGGGGTCCATGTCCCTTACAATTGGAAGGAATGGTGAAATTGCTTAGAAAACAACTTCTGGTCTAGTTAATTTCACACACAAAGGAATAAATACAGCAAGTTCTGCACAGTTTTCACTAGAGGGCTACATGAAAACATGGATACATGCGGATATGCATTCTTCCATCTTTCAAACCCCCCACGCTAAAGTAATTTTTAAAATATAATCCCTAGGCAGCGGAATTCAAAATGTTGCTCATCATGGATACTATTCAATGGGCACACATAAAATGTACATATATCAGTTACAACAGCACGAGTTTCAGGTTTTCTAAAAACCAGTTTAACCAGAGATCATGTGAAAGACACACACACACACACACGGAGATGAAATTCCATAATTTAACCTCCAAGATTGTAAAAAGTGATCATCTGTATACAGATTTAAGACTTAGCTTAAAGATGTAGGAAATTAACAAGTAAATTATCCAAGGAGCAGAGGGAGATTGTGGGATCATATCCTTCTTGTGAGTCCCTGGTCAACAGCTGGTTGGTCACTGTGTGAACAGGATGCTGGACTAAATGGACCCTTGTTCTGATCCAACATGGCTCCTATTATGTTCTTATGTCCTTAAATTGGGCTGACACATACTGTTCTATTTCATAAGGGATTTGAAATTTACTTGCATGAGAAGCCTATTCATGGCATGACAAAGGATGCTAAAACTACAGGTACAGTTGAAACAGACGTAGGAGTAGAATGGCTTATGTATGCAGTGACCACATGCTCTACAATGCTACACCTCTTTTAGAGTATGCCCTGTACCACAGCACTTTATACACTAGTGAGAGTGGTACCACTAACGACGAACCACCAGGCAAAAATCTGGGACCCTGCAGCCCAGGGCGCACCCAAATGCAGTCGCCATACTGCCCTTGTTTGTATATTACTTACAGAAGATGTCAGACACATTGGCTGGATTCACACAACGCAACAACCCATACTCGAGGTTGACTGTAGGTTGAGGAACTGTGAGTTGTAATTGAACCTTGGGTTGTTGTGTTGTGTGGACCCAGTAACGCTAACAGACTGTTTTTAACCACAAACAATGTACAAAGACAACCCACAGTTTATTGTTGGGTTGTGAACTATGTTAACAAACAATGGTTTGTTAGCATGGATGAGTTCACACAACAGAACGACCCACAGTTCAACATCAATCCATGGTTCAATGACAACCCACACTCAATCCATACTCAACCTTGAGTATGGGTTGTAATGCGTGAACCCAGCCACTGCAGAGCCCAGCATCTTCATTTCCCCAGAGGGCTTCTAGGCCTGACACAGCCCCAAAGGAACTGTGGAGAAATCAAGATGCAGGACATGACTGAAGCTTCATTCTGCAGCACACCCAACTTTTGTAAGTCAAAAAGAAGATGCCACTGCCTCTACTAATAGTAGCAAGTGCCTGGAGGAGAAAGAGGGAAGGAGGCATGAGCGCTCATGAAGAGTGAGCAGCAAGTGGAGAGTGAGTACCCGGGAGTGGTGATACAGAAGGAATCTTGACTAGGGCCTTCACTAGACCTAAGTTTTATCCCAGGATCATCCCGGGGTTGTCCCTATCTGCTCCCGGGATATCCTGTGTGTCATTTACATGAAGAGGGATGACCCCGGGACGATCCCGGGATAAACCTTATGTCTAGCTAAGGCCTAGGTCTCCTGGAATCCTGACGGTGCCAGTGAGTAGTAATGACAGCAGTAGTGGTATGTAGTGTCAAAGAGTTCTAAGTACAGTGTGGGTCACATGGCATTAATTTTGCAGACCCTGCTGATTCAGCCCTATGAATGGGCCACCTCTGCCCCCCCCCCCCACAATTGCTGTATGCCTCCAAGCAACGAGTTTGCACCACTCAAACTATTCCTGCTGATGTCCTGCTCCAAAACCTCTGGTAGTTCATCTGTCTCCAATTTTCAGTATCAGTTTCTCCTTCCAACACCTAGTGCCTGACCTTCACATTAATCAGTTTAATATTTTTAAAGCACTCTGCAGATGAAAGTGCTCTATAAGAACCAAGAATTTTTATTATTTTAACAGCCTTGGCAATATATCACAGTTATAACCTCTATCTCTGGACTCTGCTCAAGCATTTGGGATGTTCTTGATTACCTTTCTTAAGAATGATTTTTATTTTTAATTTCAGGGGCCTTTCTCTAAGAAGGAGGCCTCTGGCTCAGGGACTGTCAGGTGCTTCCAGAAAAATGAGGACCACGTACCTATAGGTGCAAAGGAAACATCTGCATGATGTACATTCCAGTCCGTGGCTACTGACATCATCTCTCTCTCTCTCTGGGCCTGTTCAAACGACACGCTAAGCCACAGTTGGGCTGCTAACAGTTTTTAAACTGTGATTATGTAGCCACCAGAGTTAGGAATGGTTCACATGTCACGCTAAGCCATGTTTAGCTCAAAATGCTTAACCATTGTAGCTTACTGTGTGATCTGAAAAGTCTCTCTCTCTCTCTCTCTCTCTCTCTCTCTCTCTCTCTCGCACACACACACACACTCCATCTGACTGGAATGCTACAAGTAATCAGTAATAATTGTCCAGGCAAATAAACCTGGTTATCCCACATTCTCTGAAATTATTCCTGACTCTTATGTGGGATTAGCCTTAGACAGTCCAGAAGCTTCAACTGGTGCAGAATGTGGCAGCAAGAATGGCTTGAAGGAGCCAGACAATCTGATCATATACCAATTCTGCACCCACAATGGCAAGCTATTCATTTCCAGATCTGGTTTAAATAGGGTGACCATATGAAAAGGAGGACAGGGCTCCTGTATCTTTAACAGTTGTATTGAAAAGGGAATTTCAGCAGGTGTCATTTGTATATATGGAGAACCTGGTGAAATTTCCTCTTCATCACAACCGTTAAAGCTGCAGGTGCCCTGCCCGCTTTTAAATCTGATTACTCTAGTATAGCTCCTGCAGCTTTAACTGTTGTGATGAAGAGGGAATTTCACCAGGTTCTTCATATATACAAATGGCATCTGCTGAAATTCCCTTTTCTGTGCAACTGTTAAAGATACAGGAGCCCTGTCCTCCTTTTCATATGGTCACCCTATACCCTGAAAGGTGGACTAAAAGTCTAATAAATAAAAGTTCTCAGCATTCTGAGAACTGTAGGACTTTTTCCTATCTGAACTTGCATAGGATTGCACCCTAAACAGAGCATATCTTATGCAGGATCCAACATCCAAATTTGCATTCATGCCACTAAGTTGTATGTTACAGATCAGCAAATGATGAGCCATAGAAGAGCCAGTGTGACATGGGAAGTTGTTAAAAGTGTTGGACTAGTCCCTGGAAGAACTGAGTTCAAATCCCCACTTAACCATGGAACTCATGGAGTGACCTTGGCCCTGACACCATCTCTTACCCTAACCTACCTCACAGGCCTGTTGTGAGATAAAACTGGGGATGGGGAGAGACCCTGAACTTATTGAAGGAAGGGTGGGTTATGAATGTTATAATACAAAATCGGGGGCATGATGCTCAGAAATCACTTGTACATTTAGCATCACCACTAAGGTCAACAGGTTCCCAACCACATATGTGCTTTGAGGATAGATTTAGATTTTGGTTTTAGATTGTGCTTTGAGGATGAGATCACATAGAATACGTATAGCAAAGAGCAGGATACTAAAGCTGTGTGAATCTCCCCCCCTTCTAGGTGAATCCCCAAAGGAATCACACTAAATCATCCCTCAGAGACACTTTACATTTCCACCTACAATCACCTTCACAAACATTTTTTGTGAACCTAATACGGAGAAAAAAACATACGCAGGATTTTTATTTGCAATGTCATATCATACAAGAATTGGGAGTTATCTAGTTAAATTAACAGGCAGTGAAATAAAATTAATTCTGTTAAGTGTAGCGAAACTTCCCAAGTGAAGTTTTTGGTTTGAATGGTTTCACCCATTGCACCACTAATCTACGGAACTAATTGCCATGAGGAGTTATTAATGCCAGCAGTCTAGCTGGTGTGTGTGTGTGTGTGTGTGTGTGTGTTAAGAGTTTGAAAAAAGGTAGAGATGGGCAGGACCATAAATAGCTATCAGGATCAGGGCTGCCAGGGGATGAACCATAAATCTAAGTGTTAAAATACTAAGAGAATAAAAAGGTCTTCAGCTGGTGACGAAAGCAGTACAGCAGGGCCTCCTCTGAGGATCGTAGTTGTCGTCTGGGTGTATATAAGGGAAGGAGGTCTGCTAGGTATCCTGGTCCCGAGTTGTTTAAGGCTTTGTAGAATAACTTTGTACGTGGCTCGGAAGCTAACAAGCATGCGAGTCTTAAGTTTTACATTGATTCAGTAAGTGCAGGCAGGGGTGAGCTTCTACAGATGGGACACCCCTTGGAGAGAAGGAATGCAAGAGAACAAGGAAATACTACATCTGTTGGGATACAACAAGCACAGATCTCTGGCTCAAAACTTCACCTAGAGAGGGGCATGCAGTGTGAAGGCAGTCACAGTGTCCTTCAGTGGGGAACCATTGAAATGTATGCAGAAAATGCAACCACTATGCAAAAGTATGTTGCCAAGTGCCAACTAAGATGGAAGGTTTAGTGTGGAATTGCCAACTTCGTTTGTTCACTTTTTATGGTGGGGTGAGGGGGGCAATGGCCACACAATGTTGTAATGGGATAAAAAACACACCAATGTTCTCTCTGTTATTTTTACACTTTTTTCTCAGACTGCAGAAAGTCTGACAATAAAAATGAAGAAGAGGAGGAGGAGGAGAAGAAGGAGGAGGAGGAGGAAAAAGCAGTACTAGTTATTGTTAATCACCTATAGATCGACAGTTATTGAGCGGTATTCAAATACTGCTAATAAAATAAATGAAAAGTAGAAGGGTGGATGCATGCCTTTGATGTGGGCGGTAATATTTTGAGAGCTTGAGGGCTATCACTACGTCTCACCAGTTTTCATTTTATCAGGCCCCTGCCAGAAGCTCCCTTTCTTTCCCATACTAGCTTCGGGGGCAGTCCTCTGCTTCAACCTGAAGTCACTGGGCTGATACCAGAGAGGAGGGACAGGGGGGGGGAATGGACAAGATAATCTTCCCTCTTTCCCCAGGGTCCAGCCACTGAAAAAACGTTTTGCAATGTGATTTCTGGGGGAGAGTCTTAGTACTGCAGGATTAAGTGGCAGCTGCTCTTTGCAGCTTCCTGTGCTTCCTCCCCTCCCTTAGTTCTGCTCATTTGAAACAGCCAAGGGGAACCTCACACTGCAGGCGGTGTTCCTTCTCTGCGTGGAACTCCCAAGGAGCAGGGCATTCAATCTGCTCTTTTCCTCCTGCAGCCCACAAACCACGGCTTCCAAGTCCATGTGTGTTCTTTCGGAGGCCCTTTCTCCTGTTGTCTTTCTTTGCTAGTACCCGGAAGGCAGCAAAGTAATAGCACACATCAATAATAAAGAAGCAATGGAACAATTGGGATACGAAAACTGGTGAAGATGAATAATATCTCCAAAATCTGATAACATAACTTTATCTATACAGGCTATAAACATACGGTCACATTAAGCAACAGAAGAGAGGGAAATCAAGCTGTACAGTCATATCGTTCAATACCAGAAGTAACCAACCGTAGGTCTTCTTCAGTGGTCTAGTATATGAAAAAGCTATATTAAAAGATAATATCGAAATACTTACGTATATACACATGTGTCAATCCAAGCTTCTCACACCTATTAACATAGAGCACTGCAGTGTCTCCAGCTGCAATTATAAAAATATTTTTTTAAAAAAAACACTGCTTCCTAAATATATGATAAAACATATATATCAATAAAATAAATTTACAGGTAATGTAAAATAACCTGTAATAGCCAGTGCCCTCCCTTTTTCTTTCTCCTCCTCCCTACTCTTTTTTTAAAAAAATTTGCATAATTATGCTGTTACTGAATGTGGTTTCTAGGCACGTCTAAACTTGCACACATTCTTGAGACATGAATCCATTAAGGGACCTTTTAATTTTGATAATAGTGTGTCTTGGTAGGAGGGGACCCAGTGATTCACACACACAGAGGCTGGAATACATAGAAACAAAAATATAGAAACAGTGCAAAGGTTAAATACAAACCATGCTCTGAGACTAGGGATGTCGGAAGAATCCTCAGTGGAACGAAATGAGTTTGGTTTTTATAGATCTGACCCACAGATTCCACGGTGGACCAGCTTTTCCCCTGTCGGGTGGAGTCTGCAGACTTGTGGACTAGTTTTCCAACCTTCGGGAAATTGGTGCAAATTTCATCATAGAAAAAAACAGCCTAAAATGCACATTTTCTCCATAGGCTAAAGTGTGAAAATGCTCATTTGAGGGGAATCTGTACTGTTTCTGAGAATTTGCACATGTGTGCACATGTGAATTTGAGCAAGTACAAATTTGCACAAATTCAGGAACTGGGGGGGACGATTGTGTCAATGGGCTGATGACAGAATGAGAGACCCCTGGCAATTTGCGAAACACAGATGGAACAGAACTTACACAATCTGTACATCCCTATCTGAGACTAATTAAAAGACTCATAGAATCATAGAATAGTAGAATTGGAAGGGGTCTATAAGGCCATTGGGTCCAACCCCCTGTTCAATGAAGGAATCCACCTTAAAGCATCCTTGACAGATGGTTGTCCAGCTGCCTCTTGAATGCCTCTAGTGTGGTACAGCCCATGACCTTCCTGGGTAATTGGTTCCATTGTCGTACTGCATATGGTAATCCAGGTGAAAGATCTACACATTGAATAGGCATAGATGTCTTCAAGGGTAAAGGCAGACCAGAAGGTTTTGGGCGGTTTTCAGTTGCAATCTTGAGATGTTTCCTTGAGTCATAGGAAAGATTTAGCGGCAGCTGATGCACTGTTCATAGCTTTTAACAAAACAGAGAAAATTAATGGAACTGACTGTGATGCAGTTCATATCAATCTACTATTTAAAAAATTGCCAGTACCTTCAAGTGCATGGTCTGAAATGAAAGAGGCCTTAAGTAAGGATGGACCTCAGATTGACAAGTCCATCGTAAGAGCCATCAGTGTGGGCTGGTTAACACACAAAATATCAAGCCCATGGTATCATCCTGCAGCCAGGCTCACTGTAATTGATGGAGTAGCATTTAAAGGTGATGAAATTGTAGTACTTCAAGTACTACAGGCAAAGATGTTTGCCAAAATACATGAAGAGTAGCTAGGGTTTGAGAAATGAAGGGGAAGAGCCAGAGATGTTTTGTCTTAAATTCTCATTACATAAATTGAGGGGCATTATTACTCTTCAGAACTTGTGCCTGGAAAAGATACGTTTCAAGTCAGTTATCACATGTTGAGCTGCAGTATTCTTCAATGTGACTGCCTCAGAGTAGTAATAACCCATGGCTAACAAGTGTTAAAATCTCCTGCATGTAAATAAATTTACTCCAAACTTGTGCAACAGCACCGTCACAATCATATACACCAGTTGCTAGGGAACATGGGCAGGAGGGTGGTGTTGTACTCATGTCCAGTTTGTGGATTTCCCATTAAGATCTGATTGGCCACTTTGTGAACAGAATCCTGGACCTGATGGACCCTTGGCCTGATCAAGCACAGCTCTTCTTATGTTCTTATATTCTTATGTATTGGCCACAAATAAGTGAGGCTACAGAAAAAAAGGTTCACTCCTGCCCAACACATCATTATACCAGCCAAGAAAATAGAAGAAATCTATGGTTATTGAACAAAAAACTGTGAGACCTTGGCAAAAGCATGGGGTGTATTTACTTATGTGTAGGGGATATTAACACTTGTTAGCCATGGATTATTATTACTCTAAGGCTTCCACGTTGAAGAATACAACAGCTCAACATGTAATAACTGACTTGAAATCTTTCTTTTCCTGGCACAAGTTCTCAAGAGTGATAACGTCCCTCAATTTACATGATAAGATCGAAGATATTTTCTAAGCACTATGATTTTATTCCTGTTCGCTCCAGACCAAAATATCCCCCAGTTAAATGGGTTGGTGGAGCATGGAGTGAAAATTGTCAAGCAATTTTGGGGGGAAATTTTGAATTCTAACAGAGTTGCATACTTGGCATTATTCAGCTTCTGGGCAATGTCACTAAAAATATGGGGGGAGGGATCCCTTGCACAGTTACTGTTAAGTAGAAAACTCTGGAACAGACTATCATTAAAGGATCAACAAGACATTGAAACTGATCATGACATTCAGACTCTGATATTGCAGAAGAGACTAAAAAACTCAAAATCATGAGACTGGACCTCACAAGCATGGAACCCTCTCCAGCTCAAAGATGAAGTTTGAGTACATTGTGGTGCAATTGGGCTCTGTGGTCCACAAAGGAGTAGTCCCAAAATCATATCCAATACAGAGCTCTGATGGGCAAATATTAGGATGCAACATGCATCATCTTCTCCAGATCACCAAAGAGAGGGAGAGGAGGATGAGGTAGGGGAAACACAGCAGGAAACCCATCAGTGGGTAAACACTGAGCAAGCATTACAACAGACAAATGCAGCAAGTTCTAAAATGGACCTGTGAAGGTCTGGTCAAAACTGGAAGCCTCCTGAAATAGAATGTGGTTAATTTCTCAGGCTTAGTAAAATGTTTTTCTTAATAAAATGCTATGTGTGACTATGGGTAGTATCCAATGTTAGTCTTATGTAAAACAGACCCATTGAAATGAAAGGGCCTTAATTTAATTGTGACTAACTTAAGTCTCATTTATTTCAATGGGTCTATTCTACATAGGATTAACATTGGATACGATACAATATCATTAAGACCACCTCCCCTAGTTGGGTTAGGAGACTAAGCCCAGTGAGGGAGCAGAGCTAGAAACAGAGGGGAACTTAGCTTAAGGAGAGAAGACCATTGGACATGGTTTTCCTTAATGAAATAATTCACTGAATATCTCCTCCTTATGTAAGACAGAGAATATTATGCATATAGGATCATTATAGGGTCTATCAGTCAGGATGGACAGAGTGATCACGGCAATAAATGTTTAGTCTTGGCATATAGCTGAAACTCTGCTGGGAACTGCTGGTAGATAATCTGGGGACTGGGTGGATTGCTGTATGGCAGGAGTGGGCAACTTGTGGCCCTCTAGAGATTTTCACCCATAATTCCCATTAGCCCTAGACAGCATAGCCAATGGTGAGGTATCATGGGAGTTGTAAGCCAAGATGTCTTGAGGGCCACAAGTTGCCCACCCCTGCTCTATGGCCACCCTGTGGGTTTCCATTCTTTTGCTGAGATGCAGCGGCCAATTGTCGAAGGAAGGAACTTTGGCTAAACTGAGTCTTGGCCCACCCTGGCAATGCTTAAGTCCTTTCTTATTATTCTGAGCAACTGTGCAGACAGTCAGGGAGACTTTCTTACCATTGAACCTAAATCTAACTAATTGCCTCTTAAGCCCATTCTTTCTTGATGAGGCTGCCTCGTCCTCCAAAGTACACAGCAGCTGAACAGCAGGGAAAGAGACTTTTGCCGCCACCTCCTCCGATCCAATTTCCAGCAGCATCTGGACCCCAGCATGCCAGAGAAGCGATTCCACAACCCAACGCAGGCCCTAATTAAAAGCAATTTCTATGTCATATCCTGTTCGCCACCATATGCTGTCACCATTTGCTAACTTTCACAATGGATAAGCTTCTGCTGCTCAGCTCCAACGCGTAAGCCACCAGCCTCACGCTCTTTCGCTGTGTGCTGGTGGGGTCTCCATCATGCTCTCTCTCATCTCTCCCCCCCCCCCCCGTCCACCTCCACCTCCTGCCTGCCAAACTTGGGAGCATTAGTATTCAGTATCTCTTCTCTAATGGGCCCTTTTCATGCCGGTTTGATTTTATTATTATGCCAAGAAGCTTGCTTAATTCTCTGCTGTCTTTCTTCTGCACTGTTGATTTACACTGTTAGTGTTTTAATTATACAATTCAGCACTCCTTAAAACATGAAAAACTGCTCAACTTTTCAAGCAATTAAAAAGCAGCAGAGTATATCAGGCGATCTCAGACGAGATAAGTAAATCAAGCAATTAAAAAACTCGTTTGTTTAAAAAAAAATCATCCCACAAAAATACCCTCCTTTGTGTTTTTAAAAAAAAGTGCAGAAAAATGCTCTTAGACAGCAAATTCCTTTTGTTTTTGTGACCTTTTCAAACTATTTTAATTTTGGACACTCAGTAGTAAAGCTCTAAAACAAGATTACATTTTTGCCTATCCCTACACAAAACCATGGCACAAACTAGTACCCACAAACCCTGTGTATTCATGGCCATGTGCACCCACAGTAACTCATAGTTCATTCATCAACATTTTTATCTAGGCTGTTCTTAAGGTAAGTTAACTTAAGGAACCAACTGTGAACCCCAAAAACATTTTTTCAGAGGATTGTGGGCCCTCCCGAACAATATGGGATGGAGTTCAGCAGTCCACTGAGGGAGGGGAGGGGAAACCTACCTTCTGTGAACTTACTTTTCTTATGATCATAGCCACAGGCCTGATTTGCACATTATGTTCACAAACATACACACCAATTTAAATTATGGGTTATCATAAATGAGGCAGCATCCTTGGCACTCAATGGCACTAACATATGTCTCTTGCTTGTCAAGGGAGAGAAACTCAGAGTTCCTGGTTCTCACATAATGCTAAACAAGGTTTGTGTTTGTTTAGCTGCTCCCACTTGCAGCAGGAGGGATTGGGCAGCATGTCCCAGCACTCTGCGTCCTTCACAACAACCCACCATATGGGTTATCATGGTGTGAACCAAGCCACAGTATATACACACTCATCATCATAGACAGGAAAGAACAACGATTGGGTCCTGAACCTGAGGAAAGTGGGTTAGTTGTGGCTATTCCTCTTTCCTTCCACTTCTTTTGGAGAGGACCGGTTTGGCGATCACCACTACCTTGCACACTGATCTAGCTTGTACGCACTATGGCATAAGGATTTACATACTTGAGCATTTCTACTCTCTCGGGGAAACCGCCACTTGTGTGCCCATCAAGTGGGCCTTTGCATGAGAGGGTTCTCTCCTGTGTCCCTCTGAAATTGTAGGATGAGCTCCTGGGGGGATTCCACACGTCGTACTGAGGCCGCTTCCATGCGGCCCCAGTGCGACCCCAAAGCGATCGTGTAACTTGCCTAGCGAAGAGACGAGGAAGAGGCGTCCTTGCCGCCGCTGCCGCCGCCACCCACCTACTTCCTCGCCGGCCAGGACGGAGAGCTCTCTGCATTCTCTCTGCATTTAGAAAAGGTGCCAAGAGACATCTCTTTAATTTTGCCTTTAAACGTGATTCATTTATAGTGTTGTTGTTTTTCATGATGGCTGCAGCCTCCCCCAACCTGGTGGCCACCAGATATGTTGGACTACAATGCCCATTGGCCATGATGGCTGGGAGTATGGGAGTTGCAGTCCAACATATCAGGAAGGCACAGATGTGGAAGGCTGACTTGCTTTTAATGTTTTAATGTTGTTTTTATGTAGGTTTTATTGTTATATACCACCTTGGTGGCTCTAGCAGAAAGGCTGAATAAATTATTATTAAATTATTATTATTATTATTATTATTATTATTATTATTTCCACCTTGCACCTGCTTTAAGCTGATTCCATTTGATAATGCTGAAAATATTATCTTACAGTGATCGTCAGCAAAAGCAACACTAGTACGCCAGTTTCTGTGCCATATAGATTGTCCAATACTGAATGTAGGAAGCTAAATTAAGCACCATCCATCCATCACCCTTACTGAACGAAAGGTCAACCTGCCACATGCACTGTAGAACAAGGCATTTTTTAGGAAAGGCTATTTAGCTGCAACTGAACATCATGCTTAGCATCATAGGAAGACTGAAGTAGTGATCATCTCCAAAAGCTCACTGTCAGGGGCCAGAGGCCTTGAACTTGGAGCTTCACGGGCAAGGCTCTCACTGGGGTTGGAGGTCAGATGATGGAACTGCAGGCTGTTCAACCCAGGATGTTGATACAGAGACCAGAACCCTCCTGATCCTGGAAAGCAGGTGATCCCAGAGGGTCAATCCCTATATAACTGCAACATTCCTTCAGCCAGGGTGCTTTGTTACTCAGAGAAACTACTGGGTTGTCCGCCTGCTTACCTGTCTTGCTCTCTGCTCAAGGAACTTGTCACCTCTTCCCCAGATTTTAGAGAATGAACTTCGCCGATCCTCAGGCGTGGGTCCCCAACAATCACCCAGCCCTGCATTTACCCAGGTTGACATCTTGATCTCTGATACCCCCTAGGGAACCCCAACATTGACACTCATCCTGTTCTTTATCCTGCCCCCACAGCCTATATCCCCCTCCCAGCTCTGTGCACATCAGGGTGGGCAACACACATCCCAGAAGTCATGTGTGACCTGCCAAGCCCATTTCTACAAGCACCACAGCAACTTGTGCTGCAATGGTTCTGCTGGGAAACAAGGTACAGGAGGAGCCACAGGGTGCAAGTCCAAGAGGGTTCTACAGTTGGGGTAATGTGGCCCCCAACCCTCCAAAGTAGACCACCCTTGGTGTGGAAGCATGCACACACAGGGTCCCTCCCACACCAGGTCTGTGCCCTTCTCCCATTTTTATTCAGCTGCTGCTCTGGTTATCACTGCTCCTCCAGCACAGCCATTAGGCCAGGTGCAAATGAAGGGGTGGAGCCCATTTCAGATGCTGAGCAACCACAGGTAGCTCTATATTTAGGACAAATGGAGTAGCAGCCTTCTGCCTCTCCCCCCACCCACTTGAGACAGATATATTTGCTCCATTGCATGGCATGCGGTTGCCGATTGCCTCGCATGACCTTCTCCTGCCCTCCTCCTACAATCCCAGTAGAACATGGATCCCCGTCTGCACACACGCCCAGCTCCACTGAGCATCAACAGTTAATGGGAGCAATTGAGACACACCACTTCCCAGGTCTGGCCAACTGGCCACATCCAGCAATAGCGGCAGCAGAAACAGTAAGATTGGCATTATTTCCTGATGCAGCAGGAGACAAAACCAGCTGCAGCTCCTTCTTTTGCTGCCTGGCCCTGTTGACCTCCCATTTCTCTCACCTGCTGTGGCAAGCCGGTTTCCAGGTGTTCCGCACAAGAGGAGAGGAAGGTAGAAGGACAATAGGGCCAGGGATCAAATGGGCTGGAGGGGCCACAGATTTTTGTCTCCAAGATGCACTGGAGGATGTAAAAGTGCAACATTGGGTGCATGGGGGAATTGGTGACAAGCTGGGGGGGGGGAGAATTGATTGAATGGGAAAGTTTAAACCTGCCCTACCCATGCACATTGGCCCTGATCCAGAGCAGAGGGCCTTCATGCTTACACTACGTTAAACAAAAATTGTGTGTATCAGCCAGATGTGACATATATCTAACGGTATGTTTGCGCCCCCCCTTCCAATCCACTCTTTTGCACCTGGCTCTGCCAGTTGGTAGACTTCTACAAAAAAATGTTAATGATCCCATAAGCTTGAAGTCTGCTCACTCCTGGCGTAGCCTACAGGGGCAAGAGTTACACAAGTGTCCCTGGGTGGACAGGCTCCAGTGGGGCTAATTTGCCTTAACCTATTCTCACAGTGTTGTTGCCTATGACATCAGCAGCGAAAGACTTCCTTGGTGATTGAACTACAGCATTAGTGGCTTATCAGGGGCTTCCTAGAGCTAGGGTGACCATAAGAAAAGTATCCTTAACAGTTGTGTAGAAAAGGGAATTTCAGCAGGTGCCATTTGTATGCACACAGCACCTGGTGAAATTCCCTCTTCATCGCCACAGTTAAAGCTACAGGAGCGCTGCCTTCTTTTGTATTTGGTCAAGAGGGCAGGGCTCCAACAGCTTTAACTGTTGTGATGAAGAGGGAATTTCACCAGATGCTGCATGCATACAAAAGACACATGCTGAAATTCCCTTTTCTACACAACTGATAAAGAAACAGGAGCCCCGTCCTCCTTTCCATATGGTCATCCTACCTAGGGCAATTCAAAGAAAAGGGAAGTAAGCGTTATGCTGCTTTGTTTCCCCACCCCAGGAAATTAAAAGGCCAGCAGAGAGGGTAATTTGGCCCTTTATCCTGTTTTTTAAGCCTGCTTTAAATAATGCAAAGAGCTCTCCTCTCCCGAAAGCTCATTTAGGCAATTGTAACAGGGACTATATTTAATGTAAATGGAACGAGCAAAACCAGAAGGATTTATGATAATAATAACCCAAGTGTAATAATGTTGAGTAGGTCACATACCCAAGGAACGATGGATTAAAAGGGGAAAGAGAATTCAGCTCCAGGATAGGAGCCAAGAGTAGAGGGCTGTTCATAAGCTTATTAAACACAATGCTCTTACATGGATTGTTAGTAGCTTGTGTAGTCTTTATTGGTGGCCCTGTACAAGTGGTCAAAGACTGCAAGAGACAATGCACTCAGACAGTGAGCAACCCTCTCCCACCCTTTCAACAACCTTGCAGACCTATCACTGCAGTGATGCCTTCTCAAACCTGCAATAGACAAATCCTAGAGAATTCAAACATTGCACCTTGTGTGTAAAATGTCACAAATGAAGTGCACAAAGCCACTGCAAAATCCATGCACAATGCATTCATTTTGGCAGTTTGGCATTGGCCGGCAGGCGTCACGAAAAATAGGCCCTCTTGGCAAGTATCATTTCATTTTCTAAAGATAAACTCATGGAGTGAAACCACTGCAAATCCTGGTTTCATTATAAATCAAACTGACCAAATCTAATTAGATCAAAGATTATAAATGTTTTCAATTCATTTCAAATTAAATTAGGTTTGTGTATAAATGCAAAACTTGGAACTCATTACTCATGTAAACTTTATTTGGATCAGTTGCAGAGACACAAAACAGACACTGATTTCTTTTTCCCTAAGACTGTTAGCTCTGCATCTATCTGTCCTTCCTTCCTTCCTTCCTTCCCTCCCTCTCTCCTTCCACTACTCTAATAATCTCTTAGAAGATTGGAAATCATCTCAACCTCATTAGAGAGGTTGGTAGAAAGATTACTCTGGAAGGCTGTTGGGTCAGACTTCCGAACTACATAAGGACCATCTGAATTCATTTGTATGATATTTCCATGCTGGGCTGCATTGAGATCTGTGAGCAAATAATTACTACCTGCGAGCCAAACGTGTGCGAGAAACTGATGGCTATTTCTATCTCATTCCTATGAATGTGAAGCAATTGGGGCTGGATAAGGACTTGGGGCTGATTTGCTGCTCAAGATCTAATGTATCCTCTGTCAACTGTCAATCCAGAGTGCTTCTGGAAAATTATTTTCCCCTCCTATGGCTACGAACACATCACCCTTCCTCTCAAGATGGTACTTGCTTCCCATCAGGCTGAGCATAAACTTCAAGCTTCTAGTCCTTATTGTCAGGAATTGCTCTGTGCACTGTGAGAGGGAAACAAGACAACATTTGGTTCAATTACTCTGGCCTCAACACACCCACAAATCCAAGGGACAATGATGACTCATAGCCATTGATATTCTCCATGCTAGCTTTATCCTCCCCACCTGCTGTTTGTGAGAGCAAGGCGTTAGGTCCAGATTGGATGGAATAACAGCATGACCCAAGGTGGATCTTGGTAAATTCTGAAAGCTGGTGGGAGGGCAGTTAAAAAAAAAAAAAGCAGAAAGAGTGTGCTAAATCCCACCCACACTTTTCACCCTGAAACTACATATCTCCAGACATTTTTCTCCTGGCAGAGTTTTTATTTATTTTAGGGAATATATTTCTTAGAAGGCTGCTAACAAGAAGGCATTAAAACCAATAAAATGGCAATAAAACATCAGTAATATAAAACATTAAGAACTTATTAAAAATGAATCAGCAAACATAAACAAAAGCTACTCCTGACTAAAGTATTTTCAATATGTATTTAAGATTCCAGAGAGTGGGGACTTGCCATCTCCCCAGGGAGAGAATTCCATACTATTTTGGTTATTGATCTTAATCATGGATTTCTGTATTGTGTAATTCATTTTAAGACTACTTTTTGCAGTGGGAAGTGACACATACATTTAAATAACAACAACCATAATAATCTCAGTGCTGCTGCAGATGTAATGTTTCCAGTCCTGTCAACCATGTTCTGGCTTGGGGTTGTGAACAAGATCTGTGCATTGTACACCCTAGTTTGGAGGGCTCGCTTAAACCAAAATTTGCTGGATTGAGTATCCAGACACTCAATGCCGCTCTCAGGACGAAAAGGTTGTGCACCGCTGCTGTCCAATGTACAGATTTGGACAGCAGCCTGATTCTGACAATACATACCTGCCCTGTCGTACAAAAGTAGTATCATGGCTACTTTGATTCTTGAGTGACTTTTGTCACTGTGTGGACAGAGAGCTAGACTAGATGGACCCTTGGTCTGATCCAGCATGGCTCTTCCTATGTTCTTATGTTAGAAACCATTCAATGAACCTAGAATGCCTCAGCAGTGCTGGCTCTGGGGTTTTGAGGGTCTTAGGCAAGACGCCCTCAATGGAGCCCCTCCTTCAGTGAGTCTGCTTTCTAATTGCCATTGTCACCAGATGCTATTGCTCCTCATCCTCTGTCTCATCACTGCTTTCCATAGCTTGCTTGAGAGGCAGAGAACAAGGAGGCAGCAGCATCTCCTGCTCTTCCTTCTCACCACCACTGTTCCCTGGGCCAGGGTGAGAGGTTGCCATGGTGAAGAGGAGCAAGTCCAGAGGCTCTTCTCAGTGGGCCCCTGCTGGGGTGTGGGCCTTCAGCAGGTGCTCAAGCATGCCTACCTTTGACCTATGGCACATGCATGCCTATGTCTTTGCATGCATGTGCCAGTGTCGAAATCCTTTTGTTAGATCTATTTATTTTTTTATTTTATAACATTTATATCCCACCTTTTTTCCTCCAAGGAACCCAAGGTGACGTACATAATCCTCCTCCTCTCCATGTTATCCTCACAACAACAACCTTGTGAGGTAGGTTGGGCTGAGAGTATGCGACTGGCCCAAAGTCACCCAGTGGGTTTCCATGGCAGAGTGGGAACTAGAACCTGGATCTCCAAACTCCCAGTCCAACACCTTAGCCACTATACCACACTGGCTCATTAAAGATTGTCCATCTTTAATGAGATCATGTTTTTACATAATGTTTAAGCACCCTAAAGCGCTATATAAATGCTAAGTGCTTTTCTTAGCCTTGCGACAGTTAGTACGAAGTATTAAAAAGTATCAACAGTAAATGATCTTAACATGCATTAATTGCTCTGCAATTTCATCCCAAACACAGGAGTGAGTCTTTAACCTTCCTACACACACACACACACACAAATGCACACTGCTGAAGCGCATCCACACACACCATCTACTACACTGGAACTGATCAAAGCTTAAACAGGATATTTAAATGCCCTTGTGCTAAATTCTTGTAATTCTATGTAATGCTCCTTTGCTAGCTTATCACTCCAAATGTCTCTCTTCTAGCATTGACAGGGATCCCCCTGATTTTTTCAATGACACCTCACACGTTTCTTTGTATATCCTGATTTCCCAGTAGTGTGACATTTACTTTAATTAGAAACGCACCTAACCTCAGGCAATTAACACACACACACACACACTCACACACACACACCACCCTTTCTATTGTTGCATATTACACTTCACCCCCTTTTCCCAGCTTCATATTTAAAGCCGGAAGATCACAGAGACTGAATTAAAATCAATAGCATACAATTTCAGAAGTGTTCCTCTCCATGGCATATGATTCTGAATGGGGTGGAGGAGGGGGTGGTTTTCTGCTGGCACAACAGCAGCAGGGAGGTAAAGCAAGAACTGCATCTCAGGCTGGGAGCAGTAGGCCTCCTTCGGAAAATTGTGCCTTTTAATCACAATTTAATGAAACAAGTATTGCCATTGGCAAGGATGCATAGCAGAAATGTGTGTTTTATATATGCTCTGTGTGTGTGTGTGTGTGTGTGTGTGTGTGTGTGTGTGTGTGTGTCCGCGTGTGAGGGAGGGGGGAGAAAGAAAGAGAGAGAGAGAGAGAGGAAGAAGCTTTCAAGTACAAAGGGAATGATGGCATCAGTTTCTCTCTTTTGGGTGAAAAAAAATCAAATATGTGTAGGAGTTGTTATGTGCTGGTGAAGAAGAAGGAAGCTGTTGTTTTATTTAGAACCTGTTTTATTTACTTGCTGTAGATTCTCCCCCCCCCCTCCACAACTACTGCCTTTTTTTGTGCATTGGTGTTTGGGGCAAAAAGCTTATTGCTCAGAGAGAAATATTTGGCTGCAATGGTTTACGGTTAGTGAAGTCTACCACAGGAGGAAAGTGCTAGCCTCAGGTCCCTCCCAGCACTGTGATTTTAATTCGGAAGGGAGATATTGTGGATTCCCATGCTGTCCTAGCAACAAACAATGCCAATTTTTATGTTCAGACATTCCAGCACCTCAAGCTTAGTATCTCAGAGCATGTGCAAAGTGCTTTTCTTTCTGAAGTGAACTGGCTGTTTAAAAAATTGGGCCTAAGAAGTGTGTGTGTGTGTGTGTGTGTGTGTGTGTGTGTGTGTGTGTGTTTCTTTAATGCAACTTACTGAAAGTAGGGAGAAAATGGCAAAATATATATTTCCCCCCTGGATTTACATCCTCCTTTTCTAGCATCAGGCTAGAAGGATGAAATTCTAGGTAGGTCAGTGAAATTCTGGTTGATTGACAGCCTTACAAGCAGCACTGCTCTGCGTCAAGGAGCACTTAGAATCATAGAATCATAGAATAGTAGAGTTGGAAGGGACCTATAAGGCCATCGAGTCCAACCCCCTGCTCAATGCAGGAAACCACCCTAAAGCATCCCTGACAGATGGTTGTCCAGCTGCCTCCTGAATGCTTCTAGTATGGGAGAGCCCACAACCTCCCTAGGTAACTAGGAAGGTTCCACTGTCATACTGCTCTAACAGTCAGAAAGTTTTTCCTGATGTCCAGCCGGAATCTGGCTTCCTGGCTTCCCTTTCCTTACCTTGCCTGTCCCCCTGTGTAGTATCCCAATACTGGTATTCCACTAGCATTAATTATGTTGAGCTAGTGGAAACCAAAGTTAGTGCAAGACCTGCCACCAATGACCCTGCCATACTCCTCCTCATTGGTAGTGGCAGCAACCTGCCTTCCCCTTAATGCCCCTTCCATTCCACCCCTCCCCACTACATTTTAAGTGTGAGCTAGGGCCCGCCCCTTTTATTGCAAATGGGAGCTCCAAAAATGGGGTGGGCCCTAGTTCCTTCCTGGGGATCAGGTTACTAAGGGTGCTATCTGTTCAGCTTTCCTCCATTTGACAGCTGTCAGTGGGGCACAAATCACCCTCTGACAGGGTGATGAAATGGGACCAGATCACACCCTTAATACAGTTATCCTCAAGTTCTTACTCACCCTTGAGTAAATCCTACACTTTAAAACTTAAGGATAACTTTGCTAAGGGGCTGAACCCCCACCCCATGGTCTGTCAGCTGTCAAAGGCTGTCAAACTAGGGTATATACAGCCCAGTCTTGTAAATTATCTTGTATGTTTCCTAATACACTTTGTTCCATTTGTTCCCCTTGATCATTTCGGTTGACCTTTTCGGCACTTTTTACAGCTATACAATATCTTTTTTCTTTTTTTCTTTTGTAAAGTATGGTGACCAGAACTGTACACAATATTCCAAGTGTGGTTACACCATAGATTTGTATAAAGACAGTAAGGTACTGTCAGTTTTATTCCCAATTCCTTTTCTAATTATACCTAAAATGGAGATTGCCCTTTCTTTTCTTTTTTTTGCATTACTCACACACTGGATTGACGTTTTCATTGAGCTGTCCACCACGACTCCAAGATCTCTTCCTTGGCTGGTCACCACTAGCTCAGATCCCATCAGGTAATACTTGAAGTTGGGATTTTTTGCACCAACGTGCATCACTTTACACTTGCTTACATTAACCCCCATTTGGCATTTGCTATTCTCCCAGTTTGGAGAGATACTTTTGAAACTCCTCACAATCCCTTTTTGTTTTAACCACCCTATATAATTTGATGCCATTGGCAAACTTGGCCACTTCACTGATCACTTCTAATTCCAGATCATTTATGAACAGGTTGGAAAACATTGGTCCCAATACAGATCCCTGTGGGGCCCCACTATTTACTTTCCTCCATTGGGAGAAATGATGCAGTATGCTGGCAAAAAAAAGGGGAAAGGTATTCACCAATTGTGGGAAAATGGAATAAACTATATACTGAACTTCCTGAACATTAAAAAAGCATAGAACAGGGAAGGGTACTTGTGGCCTTCCAGATGTTTTGGCCTATGAATAAATAAATAAATAAAACAGCCTTAGCCATCATAGCCAATAGTGGGGAATGATGGGAATTGTAGTCCAAAACATCTAGAGGGCCACAACTTGCCACCCCTGGCAGAGAGCATAAAACTTGTTACAGCCAGTGGAAGGCAGGTGGACACAGAGTGAACTATGAGATTCAAAACCAAGTACTAATAGAAATTGCAAGAATGAAACATTGCAAAGATTGTTGGATATTAAACTTCTGCCTTGCTTCAAATGATTTAGCATTCCAAGGAGATAGTACTAATCTGTTAAGTGACCCACACAATGGCAACTTTCTTGGAACTAATTTTCAGCGAAGTGTGTATAACCCTACAGATTTTTTGCAGACTGCTAGAGACTGTGACAGAAGCTGAAAGACGTTCCAGCACGTTAGTGCTAAAAAAAACCTGCAGGTTTGCTGTCGCAATCCTGCTCCTCGCCTCCTCCACACATTCAGTGCATCTTCTTGATTCTCTGAACCAGGCTAATCATTCACACACATGTGAAATGCAGCTGAATGTATGAACATGAACCATGACATTTCTAGAGAGAGAGAGAGATGCCTGAAGTCAAACAGTGGCTGGTTAGATGAAATGAATATGTAATTCAGCCCCTTAAATTACCACTTCTTCCTGGCCCTTCTTGTCAGGTCATGGTTAGCAGGTCAATTTTTTTTAGTGACTTGGAAGTTCCATGTCTGTGCATTCATTCCTATGTGTTACCAGCAACCAAGAATAATGAACAAACCCTTAAATGTGTGACTTTGACTTCACACCCCTTAAGAACTTTGAAGAACTTTTACATACATAAGTTAATTTGCATTGTTCAAAATTCTTCATTTGTACCATGTGACTTTTCACTACATAATGCTGGTGTTTGATTAACTCCTCATGTGCTTGCCGCATAACACTCACTTATGCAGCTATTCCAGTGACAAATTATTACTCACAAAGTCATAAAGTTACTCAATAGCTCGCTGCATACAATAGGGTACATTGATTTAGATTACAGGTGGCCCACATGTTATGACTTACGGTCAAATTACTTACAACCTTGTTTTGCCAAACCCAACTTGCATCCTTTGCCTACCTCTTGCCCTTCTGGTAAACTGTCCTCAATTGCCCTCTTTTGGATGAGGCCAGGTAATGTAATGAGAAAAAGTGAAAGCCCTACTGGATCAGACCAAAGCCCTCTCTGTTTCCGCAGCAGCCGACCAAAGGTGCATGGGATCACCACAAGCAGGTCCTGAGTGCAGTAGCACCCACACACACACACTTCCCGCTGGTAATCTTATCTTCTATTAATTTGTCTAATCCCCTTTTAAAGCCATCTAGGCTGACTGTAACAAACTAAAGCTCAGATTCTTCTCTCCTGCAGAAGTCAAGCAACTTTCATGGGCTAACTGGGATACCAAATGTTGCTATCCATGTGAAATCTGAGAGACCTCAGTTCTATCTGATTGGATGCTGGCTCTGAGCTGTTAAGGAGAATCAAAGGCAACCTGCTAACAGGTCTTTCTCCTTCATAACTGAACATCCACAGGCCTGCTTTACATATTCAGATATAGGAACGTTAATGTGATGGTGGTGGCAGCAATCAGTTTAAGAAGGAAACATCTCCCAGCCTTACAAAGTGTGAATGTACCTTCTGTTGCAATCATAGCAAATTCCATAGTTTAACAATGTGCTATGTGTAGTAATCTTTCCTTTTTCCTGTCCTGAATCTCCTACTATTCAGCTTTATGGGATGGCCTGAGTTCTAGTCTTATGCATGTTCATCACTTGTTTACTCAACACTTCATGACCATTCATAACTGAATGTGTGAACTAGGCCCTCTGAAAAACACTGTTTGAGTTGACGTGAGGCATGACAATTCCTGTCTGTGGTGTTTGATTCATGATGGCTCCCTTACATAGGCTAGTTGCCAGTCTACACTGCAGTCACTAAGTGATGAACATGCATGCATAAACCAGCCCTGCCTGTGTCACTGCCTCCATGGAATGACTGAAGTGGCACATTATGAACAGCCTCAGCTCAGCATCAGCGCACATGCTTTGCATGCAGAAGATCCTAGTTCAATCTGTCGGCAAAATCCCCTGTGGAAAGTCAATGACTGTTTACTGAACCAGTTGAACAGCACAATCCTATGCATGTTTGCTCAGAATAAGTCTAATCACACTTGGAATATTGTGTCCAGTTCTAGTCATCACTTCTCAAAAAGGATATTGTAGCGTTGGAAAAGGTGCAAAAAAGGGCAACGAAAATTATCGAGGGGCTGCAGCAACTCCCCTACGAGGAAAGGCTGCAACATCTAGGACTGTTTAGCTTAGAGAAAAGGCAAGTACAGAAGACATGATTAGAGCTGCAAAAATCATGCAGATTGTGGAGAAAGTGGACAGGGAGACATTTTTCTCCTTCTCTCATAATACCAGAACCTGGGGTCATCCCATGAAGCTGATTGGAGATCAGGACAGATACAAGGAAATACTTCTTCACATAGCACAAAGTTAAACTCTGAAATTCATCCACAGGACGGATGGCTTTAAAAAGGGATTGGACAAAACCATGAAGGACTAAGCTATCAATGGCTACTAGCCCTGATGGCTATATATGCTACTTCCAATATCAGAGGTAGTATGTTTCTGAATATCAGCTGCTGGGTAACATAAGCAAAAGAGTGTCAGTGCGATCACATCCTGCTTGTGGGCTTCCCATGGGCATCTCATGGGCCACTGTGCAAACAGAATGCTGGACAAGATAGGGCTTTGGTCTGATCCAGCATGGCTGTTCTTATGTTCTTTGAAGAAGAACAAAGGGCTGGATTTTTAAAAATCACAGACAATGCCCCAACAATAAAGCAATACAACTGCATTCATACAAAGAGGCATTCCGCACTTCTAAGTGTATTGGTTCACAAACACAATCTTCAAATACCAAAATAGACAGAAACAATTATGATCAGAAACAATGAAAACCATGCACCATAACTGTGTACAGGATCAGGTCTTCATCTTACCCAGAATACCTTTCAGTCTTGTACTCTCTGACCTGAACTCAGCGCTGATTGATTCCATGCCAATTAATTCCATTGGTCTTTGGTCAAAAGGAAAATGCTATATTTGGCTGCGGCTGTATGAAAAAAGCAAACAACATTAGGTCTAACAGGTGTTGTTCAGAACTGTGTGCCTTTCTTCTGTACTATTCACACATTCTCTAGGTACAAGAGTTCAGTTCTCATGTCATCCACACAAGGATGATGGTGTTTATTCCAGAACTCTTTGCTTTCTAGTGAAGTCATTTCCTCTATGAACTCAGGGAAGCAGAGAAGACTTAGAACAAACCCTGCTCTGATTAGATAAAGTTGACAGGAAGAAACAATTCAATGAGACAAGAACTGTACTTTACAGGCTGCAATCCTATGTACGCTTTCCTGGTAGCAAGCCCCATTGAATACAGTGAGTAGACAGACACACTTCAGATTGCACTGTTAAAAGTGCAAGGAATCATTTTTGCTGTTCTTGTGCTACCACATTTTAACTTTCCTGTTAATGTGAACCAAGCAGGAAATAATGTGAGATAGGTAATGTGAGATCACTTTTCCTGTGATAACAACTTTAAATTTTTGCATACTCCTTGCATATTGGTGAGGAATGCAACAAAAATATCCTCCCACTCCTTCCACTTGTTTTTCCATCGCAAAAAGAGACCCGGGAAATCCAATTTATTTTTTAAAAATGAAACTTTCCACCATTTCCTGCTGCGTGCAGGAAAAGCAGCGCAATAAAAACACCCATTGAATGGGCCACGTGGTCGTTGATACTTCCTCTTTCTTTCCCCGTGTAAAGGGACTGTTGCTATTGTGGGACAACTGCAGGAGATCATAGCAACAGTAGGAAAACGCAAAAATCCCCCCCTCCAAAATCCATTGCCGCTCTTAAATTATAACACAGTTTAAAATTCAGTGAGAAAGGAATTTGACACTGGTCTGAGTGACATATGTAAAGTAAACTTTCCCAGAAGTGACAAACACCAAAAGTTAATCCATTGCATTGATCAGAAAATAATTAGCAGATTGGTTTTTGGCACAAGATCAGTATAGTCTACTAAAAACACTTCATCTTCATGATGACCAGATAACAATTCTTTTCTATTCTTGTGGTTGTTTTTATACAGGCAGAATTTTCAGTCCACGCATTTCCAGTTCAGTCAATAGTTTGTAACTTTTGGAATGGAATGACACTGGTTAATTAACGGCTAATGGCAGCTTTTCAGCACGCCCCTGCTCTTGAGTATTGCCTCCCCCGGAAACACGAACACAAGGACAGTGATTGCAGCTGACACCCTAGATAGTCATTTTACAGCCCAAGTCAGACAATGAAGCATCCCTGCTCTTGAGCCACTGAAAAAATAATGATAGTATTTATGTAGCATGATGCCAGTGTCTTGTTCCTGAACTTCCTCATAGTGATTAGAACAATACGTTTCTTACAGGGTGGGGGGACACGTTTCAGTTAAGAGATGCATTTAATAACTGCAGCAAAGAACAGATACCCTTGCAGTCCAGACACAAACCCCTAATTCCAAGTCACCATTTCAAGGATTAATGATGTGAGTGACAGAAGAAAGATTATTGCTGTTTCATTACAGCTACAAGACAAGGGAGACGCCTCTTTGTTTCACTCTCCAGCAAGTTAAGCAAGTGCTCACCAGGAATCTATAAGCGATGTTAAGAACAAGAACAGTTACGCTTTAAGTCTGGCAGGAATTAAGGCCAGGCTTTATGGCATAGCCATTCTGTCTGCTTCTTAGGAGAGATGGTGGAGGATTTTGTTTAGTCTGCATTTTGAAGCAAACTGTCCTAATTCCCACTTCCCAGGCTAATAAGCAGATAGGATCACACCTCTCCTCTGGATTGCGCACTTCTCCAAATGTTGTGAAGGATTTGTCAGCTCAAAAAATGCATACAAGAATGTGTATTTGAGGGGGGAAATGTGTAAAAAAAGAAGTATTTTAGGGAAAATGCATATTTTAGGGGAGAACGTGTTCAATTTAAATGCCATTTTTCGTCCCTTAAAAAAAATTATAGACTGATGCAGAAATAGGACAGGACAGACTTATGATTGAACACCTGTGAAAATGACATGGACCAAAAAGGATTCATCCCTAGTAGCATGTAGTAATGCCAACTTGGGGGGTGGGGGTGGGGATTAGGAAGTACACCATGGCTCCTCTGCTCATGTATATGGTCAGTGACAGGATTCGTACATCTACTGTTTCCTTTTCTTCCTCCTGAATTCATCTTTGCAATACATTACTCAGATCCGAAGTGGCAGTAAGGCATTGTGCATAAATGAACTGCAAGATTTGCATTAAGGTCAATAATTTTGCACTAATCATGTTTATGCGTAACCACAAATTCTGAATTAGTATAAATGGAGAGTAAATTACTTTGCTCAAATTCACTTTGCGTCTGTCCATTATCCTGGCAATTTTACTACCTTAAAGGGCTTATGAAATCAGAATCAACGGGTTTAGCTTCAATCTTTATATTAACAACTTGGTTTCCGATCTCCAGTTACCAGCGTATTTCCCTATTTTAATTGTCACATAAACTGTCTATCATTTCTGCTAATATTTTTTACCATACAAATCGTACTGAGGCACTTACGCAAGCAATATGCATGTATTTTAAAATAAGTATCTTTGAATAAGAGATACAAAAATACTAAAATGGCATTTGTAGAAACCTGCCCTTCTCAACACAAATGGTTTGTCAAAGGTTACGAATTAGGACCAGTAAAAAAAACACAACTTAATTCTCTGGGGTTTGTTTTTCAGAAAAATACTTATGGGAGTACCATCTGCCTGCAACAAAGTCAAAAGCTGTTACATAAACCCAGGATGTATTGAATTTTCCATATACTAAGGAAGAAAACCTAATTTTACCAACACAGGGGGAAAGCCTTTCCATAAATCACATATGCAGCAGAAGTATTGGGAATGAAAGAGATACAAGTACTGTAAGTTCCTCAAAATGAATTGCTTAGATCTGGGTTAGGAGTACTTCTAGGAGCCCCTGAGGTGTATGTTGGGGAGAAAGTAATACTAATGCCTGTGGAACGGAGGGTTGTTATGACTTTGATGGTGTATTATTATAAACTTGATTGTTGTGAGGAAAAGACATTGCCTCAGAAAGTCTTTTGGAACAGGTGAGATCTGGAAATTGAAGCTCCTGGCTGCTTTGGTATCTACATGTGTCCGCTTAGAAATATAGGAAGCTGCCTTATACTGAGTGAGACCGTCAGTCCTCCTAGCCCAGTATTGTCAGCACTGACTGGCAGTGACTGTCCAGGATTTCAGTAAAGATTCCTTCCTAGCCCTACCTGGAGCTTACCTTCATGGTGCCGCTGCTTTGCTGCTAAACCCCATGGTTTCACTGCTGCAGGGTGGGATACTCCAGCCCTCCCCATTCCCTCAGCAGTCACCATCTTCCCTGGAATGCCTCCAGCTAGACACCGAAGTAAGTTCACATGGCGGAAGAGCCACAGTGACCTTGCTTAAAAGGGGGGGAAAACAGGATAAATCCCTGACTTTTTTAAGGCACGGCTATGGGGAAAAGCCTCACAGTGGCTGCGAGTTGGCAGCTGCGTTGTATAACCGATGCAGCGCCACTGCGCAGCCACCATGGAGCAAAGAAGACATATAGACAGCCCCCTGGAGAGGCCAGGGATTGAACCTGGGACCTTCAGCACGCAAAGCTGGTGCTCTTACCACTGAGCTATGAAGCCTCCCCACTGAACTTAGTTAGCACAGCTACTCAAAGCTGAGCCTCAATGCATTTTGATGCAAATCTCAATGCATATTAAAAAGCAGTGTTTTGAAGATTATGTGGAGAAACAAGAAAGAGTTTAGTGGTACCTTCAAGACAATCAAGTTTATCAGCATTTGTGGACTAGAGTCTACTTCAGTTCACAAAAGTTTATGCCATAATAATTTTGTTCGTCTTTATGGTTCCCAAAGATTTTTTTCTTGTCTTTGCTACAGAAGATTGGCATGGCTATTCCTCTGGAAGTTATATGGAGAGGAACCTATTGGCAATCTAGTCCTTGGGTTGTTCTCTGCTTACCCTTTTATAAAAATGACATATGTTCTGGAGAGTTATTTACTTCTTAACTTGCCTTCTAACTATAAGTCATTTTGGCCCTAAGATTGCAAACCCTGCCAACACATTAGGTTGAGAGGTGGTATTAAAAGATCCTTGTAGCATCATAGCTCCGCAGGTGTGGTTCACTTTGCATGGAAAGTTTGAGCCATACTTGCTCTATTGTACCAATATACAGTGATACAGGGAAGAAATATTTGTTCGGATTGTTGAAACATATTCAAAATGAAGATGATCGATAAAGTAGGAATGCCTTCTGTGTGATTTAGACAAATATGTTAGCTTTAGGCTAGCTAAATCTGCAGCAGCAGCATAGTATAGAAGATTTATAGAAATAAATGCCATAGACTGTAAATGATCTTACTCTTGAGCTTTTGGTTGCCATATCTCCCTTTTACAAAGTTATTTTTTATGATGTTTTGACGCTACTATTAACAAAATGTTTTATGTGGCCAATTTTTGTATGTTCTTTATGGTAATGTCATTGATATGCCCAGTTTGGTTAGACAATAAATTGTTGATTGATCACTTGTTTCTGTATATAAATGTGCGTGTGACATAACAGCATTTTTTTTAAAAAAAACTAACAAATACTCTCAAACAGCATAATTACATTGGGGAAAACGTTCTGGGGGAAATTCAAGCCAGATTTTGTAAAAGACGAATGTTTGAAATATAAAGGAGCATAGATCACACTCTATGTGGCAGGTATTTCTGTGATCAATTATTGCTGCCCACATTCCAAGAATTGTTGTGTCACATTTTTCATAAGAATGACACAATGATGGACTAGAAAAGACCTGTCACACTTTCTAATTGATCGATAAAGCTGTCATAGCCATCAAACCTGTATGTAAAAGATCAGGCAGTCCCATGACATTTTCATAGGAATGACACACAAGGGATTAGAAGAGATCTGTCAAAACATCTTGATTGATTGGTACCAACTTGTCAAACAGCCAAACGTTTGTATTGATAAAAAAAAAGTAGACAGTTGGTCCCTAGTTGGGGGCAACTGTTGGTGATGGGTCCCTTCGTGCATATGAGGTTGGTATTTCCTTTAAAGTCATTGGGGAAGCCTGATGGCATAGGAGTCTTATGTGAATTAAACAGAGTGAATCAAAGAGAGCCCAAGGGAGGCTTGGATAGTACCAATGGGGCTGGGGGCTCCTATTTCAGTAGAGTGATTGCTCAGGGTTTCAGTCAGAACTGTAAAGGAGCTATCTAGGGTGCTGAACCTATCTGGGGATAGGGTTCACTACTTTGGATAATTCCTTTAGAGTTCTGACTGAAACCCTGAGTAATTCATTGTCCCATTGAAATAGGAGCCAGCAGCCTCCACTGGATAGTACCATGTGATTTTACATGGCAAAATGTTTTCTTCCCCCCCTTTCAAATTAGAATGTCCTGGATTTTGTCTGTAACATGATTAAAAAAAAACTACATTAGCTAGAATGGACCATTGCAGGGGTCCACAACCTTTTTGGACCCATGGGCACATTTGGGAATTTGAGAAACTGCTGTAAGAATCTAGCATTGCCACAAAATGGCTCCCACGGGGGCTGTGGTTAGTCACATAATGGTTGCTATGGGGCCTGGCTAGTCAAGAAACAGAGTACAGGCAGAGAAAGGGTATGAATTCCAAAGCCAATCCACATATTTGACCCCCACAGAAGCACAACAAAAGACCCATTTAAAGTTGCAATCCTATGAATACCTACATGGAACTCAGTGGAAATTACTTCTGAGGAGGCCTACTTAGGATTGCTCTGCTTATCCAATGAACACATCCACATTCCCTCACCCCTTTCCTCAGCCCAAAGGAAAGGACAATGCCCCCAGGTCCAAAAAGACATTTTTCCTACCTTGACCCCAGGCTCAGCCACTCCATTCCCCATCTAGCACTCCTACCTCCTCTGCCATTGGAGCCCCCCACCTTGGAAAGTGGTGTGTGAAGAAAGAGAGATGGAGCTGGGGAATGAAAGAATAAGGCTAGGGACTGGGAGGAGGAATAAATAGTGAGATAAAGGGGTGAAAGGGAGACAAAGAGCAAGGCTAAGTACTGGAAGGGAGGGGGAAACAGCAAGAGAAAGAGAGGGGAGAGAAAAAGTGAGGTAGGACACTGAGAGTGGAGGGAAACTGCAAGATAAAGGAGTGAGTTGGAGGGAAAGAGCAAGGCTAGAGGCTGGGAGTGGGACAGAGAAAACAAAGGGAAAAGGTCTGTGTGGGCAGAAGATGATTGGTCAGACCCAGGAAGCACCTCCCCTTCTATTCCTGCTCACCTAACAGCTGATCAGCAACAGGTTCAGGACCAGGAAAAATACCAGTTGCTGGGGAACATGGGAGGGAGGGTGCTGTTGCACCATCTCCTGCTTGTTCATCCCTGGCCGATGGCTGGTTGGCCACTGGGTGAAAAGAGTGCTGGACTAGATGGACTCTCGGTCTGATCCAGCATGGCCCTTCTTATGTTTTCACGTGCTGCACTAATCCTTTTCAAGCTTTTGTATTTCAAAATATTTTTTTGAAGGGAACAGCGAGTGGAGAGTTTTGTGAGCACGCTTGGAGGCCACCATGGATGCAGCGTTGTGAACCCCTGGAATATCACGTTAACTTCTGCATTCTCCCCCACCTACCCCATGAATAACAATCAAGCTTGAGACAAATTTCACAAGAAAGGATTGAATGAGCTTTCTCGGTGTTTGAATCTGTGATGCAGTGGCTCAAGTTTGGTTGCTAGATGATAGATCACCACACTCGCACCAGTGGTTAAATGTGTAAAGGGGGCGTGCTGGGGCTCCACTCTTAATCAGACGTAGTGCTGGCCACTACCAGAGATTGCATCAGAATCGTTTTTAGCCAAATTCACAGCTAGAAGTGGGGTCTAGCAATGCTTATTAGTCTTGCTAGCTCAAAAATATAACATCCAATTTCAGTAGCAGATTTTATACCACCCAATAGCTGAAGCTTTCTGGACGGCTCACAAAAATTTAAAGCATAAGGTACTACATGAAAAATAAGTAGTAAAATATAAAATGTAAGTATACCTTTGAGGACCAGATGCTGTGGGCAGGCAGCAATGGAAAGCTGACTCCATCCATGTGTTGCTTGTGAAGCAAGATTTCCAGTGGCTGTTTGCCGTTGCAGAGAGAGTACTGCGAGACTTGATCCTCTGGTTTGCTCATTAAGGCAATTGTAATGTCCTTCGCCTTTGCCCACGCCTTCTGACTTCACTTAGGAAGTTCCCTGCTTAGATGAACTGCTTGGAAGGAGGAACCCATTACGGTTACTCATCCATATACATCAACCCAATGAAAAGTCATGCAACTTGGGCCTCACAGAGAGAAATAATTTCAGTAGGTGCTGGGTGCAAAGCAGTGGTTGGCAGAATCCTGTGATGGCCAAATTAAACAATTAACTAAATCTGTCTCCTTTCTGGGCCTTGTCCAATTGTTTGCATCTACTTTGGGACTCCTTGCCCCGTGAAGGGCAGGTAGCTCACTCTCAAGCTGGTAAAGACGTTTTTATGCTGACAGGCTTTTGCCTGGTAAGAATCTCTGCTGCTTTATGTAAAGCTTATGTTTTATCAGTGTGGTCTCTGCATTTGGTGTATTTTTATAGTATTTTAATGTATTTTATGACAGGATTTTAAATTGTTGCAAACTATCTTGGGCGGTGCATACAGGCACTGGAAAGGCAGGACAGAAATCTCTACTTAAACAAAACAAAAAAAGTAACTACGTAGGTGTCTGTTAGATTGTTAATTATTCAGTGTATAATGTCCTCCTAACCAGCTTCGGTTTAATTCAGTGTGGTGGCTGTGGTGGGCGGGGGCTGGTGGTGGCTTTTTCTTCAAACAACACATGAAGCAGGATTGTATAAACAATAATAATGATTTGTTAAAGATACTTACGAGGAAGAAAATCCCATCAATTTAGGCCTAGTTCACACAAGCAACAAATGAAGCTCTAGATCTGTTTGTGGCCCATACCATTGCAGATTGGGGGTAGGAGAAACACATGGTTAAATCCTTCCCCATTTGGGAGTGGGGGTGGAATCCCCAAATACAAAACTAGCCTATCAATGCAGAGGCTATTCTAGTTATAGGAGAGGGGGATTTCTCAGTGGTACAGCACATAATTTTCATGTAGAAGGGCCCATTTTCAATCTCTGACATTTCTAGTTAAATAGATCAGGTGGGATATACCACATGCCTGAGTCCCTGGGGAGCTGTTGCCAATCAGAATAGACAATACTGGGTTAGGTGGACCAATGGTCTGGCTCGGTGTAAGGCAGTTTCATATGTTTAAAGTTAAATATAGATGCCATTTTCCTCTGGCATCTATATTTCTATATACAGGGACAATGTCAAGGGTATCCATGGTTGGGTACCGAGAGCCCACACCTAGAGTTACTCCTTCTCTTCACCATTGCAACCTACTTGTTCACCTGCCTCTCGCTCTGGCCCAGGTAAGCAATGATGGTGGTGAGAAGAAGGAGCAGGAGATGCCACCGCCTGCTTGCTCCCTGGCTCAATGCCAAGCAAGCAAGTGGCAGCCATGATGAGGAATAGGATGAGGAGCAATAGCAGCTTCTGACAATGGTGATGAGGAGGAAAGACTTAATGAGGGAGGGGATCCATCAAGGCCCAACACTATCTATATATATATGGAGTTGCTTTTATGGAAGCACGTTTTATCATTCAACCCAACAATCTGAACTACAATAGACCAGAAACTGACTCGTCACCTCATCTCTAAACTAGGCAACCTACTTCTGAGTAAGCCTCTTCAGGATTGGGCTGAAAGTGCCCTGGATCACTGTCAAACAGCAAACCAACAGCTGATCTTGGACTAGAATGGCATTGGGTATTTGTGTTTACACTTCAAATGTCACAGACAGAGCTTTCAGACAGATTTATTTATTTGTTTACTTAAAATTCAAATTTTATTGTGAATATCAACAAACAAAACAAAACATACATCGTGAAAATGGGAAAACGCACACCATAGATTGTGTATATAGAATTATCATCATTTCCATCATATAAACTTTAAAAAGGGGGAGGGGGAGAGAGTTATACAAAGGTTTCAAGAAAAGCAGACCAAATATCCATATATGTATCCTCTTGCAAGTTGTGTCTATATAACACTCTTTCAAAAGTTGATAATTTATTTATTTATTTATTTATTTATTGAGGTTCAGAATAATGCAGCTCTGTCCTAGACCAACTGTGAATTACTTGTTGCCAGAGAAGCCACTGAAAAACTAGCTGTACCTCTATACGGCATGAGGGTCAGCAGAAATTTTCCAGGGTTATCTGTCCTCCTCATTAAATACATGGAACAAGTACAAGCAGAAGGTTACTGGTTTGGATTGGAACAGCAGGCAGGAGATTGTTGGGTTAGCTTGCTGAAGCACTGCTTTTCCACAATCAGCTGAACGCAGAGTTAAAATTATGTTTCTACACAGCACTATATTATCATGCCCTGCAATGGCCAAGAACCCTGTATAATATATATTTTTTCAGAAATTAGTTTGACTCAATGAAGATCCCCTACAACTTTAATGACAAGTTTCCTTTTTGCAGCTTCTACTTCTAATTGCTTTCTGTTCAGCACAACTTGGCATTTGTGATTAATTGTCCTTTAATTAGTCAGTTTGTGTTTCCAAGTGAGCATATATGTGTTTATTGATTACCGGTTTCTGCTCCTTATTTTTGTTTTGTTTTGTTTATTGTGAAATAGCAATACTTCTCAAAAAGAAAATAAAAAATTAGATGAAGCCAGTAATAAAAGCCACCTCCCTCTACTAGCTTTTTCTAAAAAAAAAAAATCTGTTCTTTTTTATTGTATTATAGTGCTATTCCACCATAAACATAAGAAAAAATAATATGGAGAAACTAGCAATTAATGACACAGAGATGCACACATGTAGAACAGGAACTGACTAATTTAGAGACAATCACACTATCATACTGCACTGAACAGGAAGCAATTAGAGGCACAAGCTTCAAGCAGGAAGTTTGTAATTAAAGGCTCAGTAATCTGGAAAATCTTTAATAGCACTTTGGTAGTGAATACTGGACAAGCTGATACTGCAACTTCATTTTAAATTAGGTGGGGAGGAAACTAGCACAAATCAGAACAACAACAACAACACAGTGCGATGCAGCAAGTTGGCAGCCTGAATTCTCCATAAAAAGTCAGTGGATGGCAATTCTAATCTAACTGGCCTGTGCAGAAGCAACGATGGATATGATATGAGAAAACTGTGGGATAATAATATGATGCAGCCAGCTGAAAACAACTGATGTGCTTGTGTGAAGAGCCCAGACCTGAGCTACAAATAGTCTTGAACTAAATAGCTGGAGCTCTTGTGGAATGCATCAGAGCTGTATTTATGCGTATGCTAAATAAGATTATATTAATCTGTCTCTTTTACCAGTTATCATGGAGAAAAAATGAGAGGAGAAAGTGTATGTGCGTGCATGTGCTAACCTTGGCCTGACTTTAACTGAAGAAGCATTTCAAAATAAAAACAATGACCCACATTGAGCAATAGAATGATCACAGCACACTTGAAATTGCTGAGACAGCCATGAGTTATACAATGGAAAGAAAGGAATGGGACCAGATAGTTTATTTGGTTCTCTGGTATCTTGGCAGAGCATTAGAAAGAGCAGCTGGAAATCTTTAGTTTACGAATGGCTTCCGTTCCTCTTTGCTTTAATTCTTATATTGCAAGATACAAAACCAGCGGACTTCAGCTGAGCAAGAACTTTGAAAGAGTTTATTGAACCCCTGACACTGGCTAAGATGTAGCATATTTCCCCAGATCACTCTGCAAAGCACTTTCTATTGCTAGCATGAAAGTAGCCATTTTTGTGAACCACCCAGGGAACTTTGGCTATTGGGCTGTATAAAAATGCAACAAATAAAATAAATAACTCCAAACCAGCACATATACTTATAAATCCCTGTCCCCCATTAAATGCAACCAAATAAGGCCAGCCTTGCTGCCAGGGGTGAGTTCATGCTCTTCCCACCCCCCTGCCTTCTAGAGATGTGCATTCTGGTGTCAGAGAGAGAGCAGGTGTGCTTATCTCCAAAAGAAAACAAGGAGGAAAATGTTTTGGAAATGAGACATTCAGAAGGCCATAGATAGGTGGCAGAGCACTATCTGGTATCCCTCGCGGTAATCACCAAAATAGAGGAATTACATCACCCAAAAAGGCGACAAAATTGGTCAGTAATTTGCATAATATTTGCATATGCTAATTGATATGTATAGATGAAAATTTAAAATAATGATTATAATTTAAATAGAATGACTAATCTCACCCTAGTGTAGAAGACTGCGAGCCCTGTTTAGTTTGCTGTCCAGGTGTTTCCTAGTGATGGGCAATGGTTCTGATAGTTCTTCATCTTTAAAGTGAAATTGGGCAGGACAGACCTACAGACAGAGGACTGCTCTTTGGCAGCCCTTCAAATACTGTAAAAGAGGACACCTGGCCACCCTAGGTCAGTTGGACTTAACATAAAATTCCTGCTTGGAACCCTAGAAAACCACTGTCAGTCAGAGAAGAGAGCCCTGGGTTAAATGGAGCAACTGACACAGTATGGGCACTTTCATATATTCATAAAACATGCTCGCTTTTGCTCTCATTTTAGAGACACAATCTGTGTGTTTTTAAATGCAATATGGTTTTCAACCACTTTAAAGTCAGGTTTCTTTCTATGTAATAAAGTCAAGTCATATCTTCGTTAGAGGTCACATCTTTCTGCCAATAAATAAATAACAGCACTCAAGGCAGCTAACAATAAAAGCCAGATCAATTTCTTTCTGGTACACAGCTGATACTTGTATTTGACCATGGATCATGTTGGTAGGAGAAGTTGAAGCTACTGAAATTCTCTCTTCTACATGGTAATTGGAGACAGGTAGAGGAGCTTTGTCCTATATAGAAATGTACCCAACTAGATATGTCTCAAACCAGCACTATGATCACGCTACGGGGCAACCATTTCATAAGCCACAGAGAGCTGGAACACGTGAGAAACTGGGAGACAGATACAAGAGTCTCCCTACAAAGGCATTCCCAAACCCAAAAAAAAACCCAAAAAAGAAATTGTGCTTCTCACTGAAATATGTGGCTTTAGTTTAGTGGGATTTCTTCAGGATGCATCACAAGCGATGCTTCTGAGAGGCGCTGAGGTTTGGGGAACGGCTACTCCAGCCTCTCTGTTTTTTGTTTGTTTTCCAATCATTCCCAACTTATTCCTATAAGGCCTCATGTCAAAGGTAGATTCTGCACAAACTAAAGGAAGAAGCCATTCCTGGAGGACTGAACCACTGTCAGCCTACTAACATGGAAGAAGCAGCTCAATTACTCTGTTGACAGGTGGCAAAGAAACCCGAAGAGACAGGCTACCGGCCAAGCACGGTGACAGAACTGGGCTATGCAGGAGCGCTAAGTGAGCCAGGATGGGATGGAAAGTGCCCATAGGCAGATGGATGTGCATAAAAATTGCCAATATCCTGGATTTTTAAGAATATCCCTTATTATGAAACACCCAAATATCCAATATCCCAGAACATTATAGCCTCTCTTTTACACTCTACAATGTCGGTATTATTTTTATTGTTTTGATAACCTTGCACCCATTATCACCCATTATCTCTGCATGGGGGATAATGGATTCGATGCTTGAGTCAAGGAAATGCCATTTGTCTTTTAAAAAGAGGGGTTCTGTACCTTCAGAACAATAGGGCCAGTGTCTTCATAGTCAGAATCAGTCTCCTCCAGTCTTCCCAGCCGGATACCCTCCAATGTTTTGAACTACAACTCCCAGCATTCCTACCCATTGTCCATGCTGGCTAGGGCTGATGGGAGTTGAAATCAAAAACATCTGGAGGGCACCAGGTTGGGGAAGACTTGATGACTCTTCTTTTTACCTTCCTCCACCATCCCATTTCCCCCCACACTGTTTTTCTCAATTAGATGGTCCTTCCCTTCCAATTATGTTCCTCCCAATTCTTTTCCTAGCGATCTTGCCTCTAGCAGCTTTTGCTGACTCGATGTCTGTTCTGAGGAACAGTATGCCCTTCCCTTCCAGGGGCTTCTGAAGAAACATCTATCAACACGTTGCCAAAGTGTGTGATTAATCTTTCTGAAATCCATATTATAACTGCCATAGCTTTGCCTTTTATTCTCATCATCTTATTCCCCATCAAACCCTCAAGCTTGTTGCATGTCTCTTGTCTTGTTCCAGCCTTCATGCTTTTTCATTCATTTTAAAGCTTTAACCTGCTTATTTACCTGGAAGTTTCCCTTTTTTTTTTCACATAGAGGACCATGTGATCAATCAGCAGCAAGATATGCATCATCCACTAGCCCCATGTTACCAGGTCTTCTGATGAAAGTAAATACCTGTGCAGGCACATAGACAAGCATGGGTTCGGTAGTCCCACTGTGCAAAGCCCATGTACTAAATACATACAGTACATGCCAACCACTCACAGACTGTCTCGGCTCAGAATCTATGTCTACGCTCATGATATTTTGTTCTTGCGTCCATTCATCAGCAGGGGTGATGACATCATCTGCCATCTTCGTTCCATCTGAGTTTAGCTGAAATCATCACTGTGACTGGATTCACACAATCACCACAGTCCACCAGGGCTTATTTAGGCTACAGTGGGTTGCAGCTCATGCCAGGGTGGGCTGGGTGGCTTTTGAATATCCAAGCCATGAGTGTAACTTGTCATATCCAACCAGGGAGGGTGGGTTGTTGGTGTGGTTAAAAACCACCCAGAACCCATGGGTGGTTGTGGGTGGTTTGTTAACTATGCTAACAACTCACCCCCATTGGGTTTGGGTGACACATCATGCCACAGTCAGGGCTCGAATATTCAAAATGGCTGCCAGTACACACCACAGCCCACCATGGCTTAAATATGCCATCGTGGGCTGCTTGATTGTGTGAACCAGCCCAGTAGCTTTGGCAAAAGGGATATGCCCAGCAAAGTATACTGTTGTGAGCTGTCCCTGTTGTAATGCAAAGTATCTTGGGTGGGCTTAATCTTGAATGGGCAATTACTTTTACAAAATACCAGCTCCTGGTGGTGGTGAAAACTGCTAGAACAGTTTTGTTGATATGGATCAATGCAGCTGCCTTTGCATTTTTGGACTCTCTGTTGGGGTATGGCTGTAGAGACTGTTGTGATGGGTTCCTGCACTTCAAAATGTACCACTACACCGCTGCTCATCAGGGATTCACTGAAAATTACAAGAGGTACAGAGCTGCTGACATTCCATGTCTCTCTCCTGCTCCTCTTCCTCATAACATCTAGGTAAGCCATGTGCTGAGCTACCCACCCTGGAGATGTGGTAATTCACACTGTGATGAAGTCTTATCATCAGTTTTGTTTATTACAAAGAAGAGGGGGCTAGGAAACATGAAGCAGTAGCAGCCCTATATCTCCTGCTGAAACATCTAGTTAACCCCTCATATTTCAATTGTGAGGATAATGGATTAGCTAGAGATGTACTGGCACTATCTGCTGGGCCTCCTTGTGACTGTATATATTTTGGGAGCTGTTCTAATAAGGCTTTTATCGTGCACTCATAACTCTCTAATCACAGTTATTTACAGGTTCTTTAGATGATGACATACCCTCCAGTTTTGCTTCTGTGTCTAATGAGCACTTTCTGCAAGTTATTTTAGAACAGGGGGAAATGCAATATTTATTTGTAAAAGCGAAAGAAAACACTTTTCAATTGTTGTTTTGCACTATTCTTCTATACTATAGTGCCATCTAGAGGAAAATCTACAAAGGAAACACACTTCATGAGTGATTGGATCTCAATTCTGCAATGAAACTGAAATAGATTACAGCTTCTTGTAGAAACGCCCTAGACGGCAGATGAACAGAAAAGGAGGGAAAGCACTCTGGCCAAGGGATAACCTAACCTAATTTACAGAGTTGTTGTGAAATGTTCTGAAAATTGTAAAAATGAACTAAGGATTTATTGGAATCCCACCCTAAACCCTTGATAGAGAGCAGGCAAAATTAATGGCACCATTGCAGAAGCGCCTAGATTTGTTGACGGAGCTGTGCTCTTTCTCTTTCACTGTTTCTCTTCCTCCCTGTCAAGGTATAAAGAAAATAGCAGACTGCTTTGAAGGCAAAGATGGTCTCCGTGGGGAAGCTCATTGTAGTTTTCTTCATCTCTCTTTGCAGTGGTAGCACTCTGAGGGCTGCTATTGGTAAGGGTTGCTCTAAACAAAGGAAAGGCTTCTCTGAAAAAGCTCATTGAAGCTTGCTGATCAGTGACTGTTCAACCAGCATTAGCCCCTGTTCATTTATGCCGCATTTTGCATTCAAATCCTTGCAAGGTGCATTCACAATGGTATTTTTGTAACATGATGTTGTAGCCTGATGCAGATCCATGGGCAACATTGCTTTTGAGGAGTAATCACTGTATGCCACACCACTCCACACTATGCTATGCTGTGCTATCATTGTGGGTGGCCCAGTCAGGCCGGCTATAGTCATGTTTAGAAATGCCATTTTGCGTGTTTCCCCCATGGGGCAAAAAGTCATTGTGGGGGGCATAGCTAACCTCCTCCTTGTCCAACCTGACCCAAACTTTGAACATTCATAACTACGGTAATATGCTAGCAGATTAGCTAGGTTTGGTGCATAACAAATCTTATTATGGGATGTTATAGGGGGAAAGATTAGCAGCAGCACCCCACGTAGGGCCTCGTGGATGGAAGTTGGCATTGCGCTTTGAGATATAGGTCCATGAGGAGTTCTTCTAATACAAAGGCAAGGGGGGAATTGAGTGTGAAAATTTGAGAAAAAAGAGTGAAAAGGCTTGACCAGCTGCCTGTCGCACAAAATATGGATGGAAAGCCACCAAATTTGCCAGGCTGGGAGAGAATGAGCCAACTAGCAGCAAGATCAAAATCCAGCAAGATCTAGCAAGGATTTGGGGGGAGGTTATGAGCTCACACACCCCCTCAAAAAAACCGATTTGTTTGTATTGAAGGATTTTGATTGGAGGCTTCAGAATGTCCGCGCTGTGCTGTGGCATGAAGCCAGAGGGTGGGGTATTTAAAGGGGTAATGCCCCGTCCCTACAGAAGGGTGGTTGATTCGCATTTTTTGTTTACCAAAGTCAATGTGTAGAAAGCACAGGAGATAAGGACATCAGGGGGCTCACGCTGTGCGTGTCTGTGTTAGTGTGCAGGATGAGGGGTGGGCTTCAGGCTGGAAGGGGGCTATGGGGGTTATGTCTAGATCTGAAAAGTGAGGTGTCAGGAGGAGATGCTGGTGGAAAGGGCTTAGGGGTTGGAGGTTGTGCATGGGATGGAGTCTTAAGTGTGACGGTGGAGGTTCGTATCAAGTGTGGGTGTCTGGAAGTTGGTGTCCAGGGTGGATGATGGGAGGTGAAAGCTCATGGTGGGTGTCGGGCGTTCTAGGTTGGGGGGTGGGGAAACAGTTGGGCAAGCTCATACCTGGGTCTGTGTGGTAGCACTCAGGGGCAGAAGCCAGGCATGCCCTCCCCCCCACAAAACCTCATGAACTATCACCCCTACACTGGAGCACCTGCCCCATGCCCCTGAGCCCGATGGATCTCACACACCCCAGAGATCCCACTGCAAACACCATCCCCATCTCAGAAACCACCCCACCTGAGACATTGCCCCCCCTGAGCCCCCACTATGCAGACCCAGGCATGAGCTCTCAATCCAGAAACCTACCCCCCAAACCACTCCAACTGTCTCCCCAGCCAGGAGCCCACAACCAAGCTCCCCTCCCCAGACCCCCACCATGAGCCTCCAGCCCTGATACCCATCCCTGGAATGAGCCCCAACTCCAGACACCCATCCCAACCATGAGACCCCACCCAGAAGACCAACAATGAGCTCCTCTCCAAACCACCATCCCCAGCCTAGACTCCCCCCTCCAGTCAGAGTTGCCCGCTCATGCCTGAATGAAAACAGCTGTAGGAAAGCCAGAAATACAGGGGTTAACATTCTGGCACCCACAGCCTCCACCCCTCATCCCACTTTCCATTGATTCCATCACCCCCTTGTACCACTGTCAGCAGCGAAGGGGATAACAGCTTGAATGCTCTTTGGCAGAGAGGAATTTGGGATGTCATACCAGAGAGAGAGAGAGAGAGAAGCCAGCACCCAGGACAACACAAAGCTAACAGCTAGGCCCGCATTAGGCTGCAGCACTACAAGGGCAAATAGCCGCCTCCCCTCCTCCATAGCCTCCACCATCTTCTACCTACTTATACAAGTGCAGGAGTTAATTTCAGGCAAATGGCATTGGCTCATTGTTGGTGTTAATAGGCTTTCAGTGGCTGAGGATGCATTTGCAGTGGCTTGTAATTAGCTAGGGGTGCATTTTTCAGCTGCAACATACCAACTGAATGTTGAAGCCTCAAAGGCCAGATCTACACTACTGCTTTAAAGTGCTTTAAAGCGCTTTATAACAGTTTTCAAAACGGCATATGGAGTGTGTTCTGGGCCCCAACAGTTGTCAAAACTGTTATAAAGTGCTTTAAATCAGCAGCGTAGATCCTGCTACTACAATGAGTACTGCCCCTCAATACTATATGCTGCTAACAGCTTCTAGTGATGGAACAAGATTGGGAGAGCTGGGAAAATGCAGGGAGAGGGTCAAGAGGTGTTGCTAGAGGGGCTGTTTCCCCCTGCAGTGGTGGTGCAGTCCAATGAGGAAACCAAGCTGTTAACCCTTGTACGGCTGATCGCTGGCTTTCTCTCTATAGCCCAACTTCCTCTCTGCTAGCCAGTACTCAGGCTGATGCCCCCGTCACTGCTACAAGGCTATAGGCAGCTTGATCTCCAGGTTCAGAGAAGGCTACAGAATCAGAAACCCAGAGATGCTTAATCAACATGAAAGGAGGGGGCAGCTCTGGCTTGGCACGCATAATATCTCACAGGTCCAAGCACTCAGGCTGTTGACTGAAAGGTCCCAGAGCCCCGTGATTCAATAGTCACGTGTGCATCCCAATGGGTTCCTGCTCTTCATCACTTGCAACACGTGTGCCAGTCCCTTTGTCCAAGGCATGTTGTGCAATGGAAAGGCGGCTGGCTGTCATTATGGTTGGAAAAATGATTTCCCGGCTTTTGTGTGTTCAATTCAACCATAACTCATGAATGCCACAGGTTTGCCACTGATATCTTATTATATGCAATTCCTGTAATCATCAGCAATATGCACTTTGAAATCACAAAAGTATAAAAATAACAAGGGACCACATGATCAGAATGGTTGCATCTATATGTTTTGTGTAAAGGCAGGTAATCAGGAATCTGTTTAGAATAGTATGATTTAAGGTGAAAAGAACACAACATTTGTGTTGGGGCCAGTTTGAAAGCACCCTCACTGCATTCAGTATAAAAATTACTTTTCTCTCTCTCTCCTGGGATAAGGTGCTGGAAAGAAAGTTTGCCGTACAGACAGTCTGAGCTGGGAGAGAAGGGACAATTGAGGATGCCATCACCAATACACCTCCCCACAACCCAACGGATTTTGTAACATGTTTTTATATTTTACAAGACAGGTGCATGAAGGGATGTATGTTTAGAATGAAATTTGTAAAGCTGAGCTTATGCTGCAAGTGAAGAACTTGGTGTATCTGCTCTTAAAATTGTATTCCCCATAACTGATAATGAATGACATAATTTCAGGACTGCCCCTGAATAAGAGCTCTGCTCAGAATCACATAGGCATGGGTAGGCAACATGGTGCCCGTGAGCACCAGTGTGCCCCCAAGCACCTTCCTTTATATCCACCAAGATATCATATTGCTCCAAATTTTTATTTAAAATACATTCTTATATGCTTTTACTGGCAGCTGTTATTGCTTCAAAGCCAAGTGGGAACCTCTTGCTGCTGCCATCTTAATTTTCCATGAATGCCTCTGCACAGGTTACTTATCCATTGTGTCTGGCCACATGGAGGGTGCATGCCAGCCCATCGCAACATCGCAGCATGTCCTAAAGTGAGAGATGGCTTCATTCTTCACCTACCCTGTGAAATGGCCCCCAGATTTGGATATGAGGTTTCACATGTCCAAGAGCTCAGCCTTCTCGCCACAGTTCCACACTGGCTCACTGTGTCGGTGACACTTTCCCCTGCCTGTGTTGCCTGACCATGGAAGACCAATGTTGTATCTTATTACTCACAAAGGATGAGGGCGGCTTTGATCTGTTTTCACAACCAGAGTGCATAAATGGACCCCATTTCTCCAGGGTACATTAATATCCCGAGTCGTTATTGACATGCTTACACAGGCCTATCTTAAAGAACCTAATTTGGTTCTTCCCCATCCATTGACACACAGTGGCACCTAGTGGCCGCTTGGGGGTTCCGCAGCCTATTACTACAAGATGTAGCTCCCTACATTTCATCTTGAGATGCAGTGAAGAGCCCCAAATCTTCAGCCTCCAAAGACTTCTTCTGGCCCTCTTTTAAAAACAGGGTCTACAATTCAAAATTAACTTTCTTTTCCATTGAGATCCATGCCACTCGCCCTCCCATATCCCTGCCATCCCTAACCCCAGCAAAGAAGGTTATAAACATCTATAAAGGCATTATAATGCTGTGCATAGACCATCGTGAGATACCCACTTAGAAACAGGAGGCCAGTCAGGATGAAGAATACCAGAAACAGATTTTTTTTGTATACTACTTTTGTATCCCAAAAGTAGCATGCAAAATAGTTAGTGGCACCCCCCTCCCTAAGATTTACATTTTAAAACTGTGGCCCTGTTCAGAAGATACCTTAAACCACAGCTTTAACCATGGGGAATAAGGCAAAAAGCCTTATTCACTGTGGTTAAAGTCGTGGTTTAAGGTGTCTTCTGAACAGCCCCAATCAAGGATGGATTCTGAAATTTTGTCACTGAAGTAGCCCAAGCAAAGCTAAAGCATGTTCTTGTGTACGGTAGTGTAGGGTGGCAAATTTGGAACCACAATTAATGGGAGACAAATGTGCATTCATTCAGGAGCCGACTAGCTTCTACTTACTAGGGAAACAACCTGTTCCTTTGGGAATAAGCATGGAACTTGTAAACAAGCCTTTGCCTTTAAAAGTATCCAGCCCTAAAAAGAGAAAGAAGCCTGGTAGCAAAATAGCTGTCGGAAAAATGCCTATTATCCAAATGCATTGTCTCTATATGTTGACTGATCTCCCATATCATTCCAATAAGTGAAGTTTTGCAGTATCTGTATTTGAACCATTTACTGTGAAACCATTCATAGCTCTAAACAATGCATTAACATGTAAAACATGTTGGATTCTGTCATTCATGATGCTCCCCGGAGGCATCTGGCTGGTTATTGTTCAAGGCACAGTGCTAGACTAAATAGACCTGGCCAGCTTGATCCTATCCATGTTTATTGGGAATGAAAGAAGTCCTGCAATGAATGAAGGCTAACTTGACATCTTCCGGCACTGCAGATGTCACCTGCAAGCATAAGGTATGGCCATTGGTATGGCATTCCAGTATGTTGCGCAGACTTTATACTGTTAGTTTTACCCTACCCTGTGCCTGCTTACCCTACCCTGTACCTGTTTGCATTCTCTTCCCCTCCTTATTGTTTTACTATGATTTTATTAGATTGTAAGCCTATGCGGCAGGGTCTTGCTATTTACTGTTTTACTCTGTACAGCACCATGTACATTGATGGTGCTATATAAATAAATAAATAAATAATAATAATAATAATAATAATAATAATAATAATAATAAGATGCCAAAACAAAGAAAGGATGCAGCCTTGGTCTGATCCACCAAAGTGTTATTCTTATATTCTTAAGCATCCAGCTCTCCTTCTCCTACATTTTTCCTAAAGAACACTTATAGCACAAATTCTATACTTGTCTACTCAGTAGTAAGTCCCAGTAGTAAGTAGTAAAGATTGCAGGCATGCCCGATGCAAGGAGGAGGATCCATCAGTGGAACGAGGAGAAGGTTGGACTCAATGGCAGGCCCCTTCCAACTCTACTATTCTATGATTCTATGATTTGGTTCAATAGAACTTATTCCCAAGTAAGTGTGTATAACATTGCAACCTTAAAGGGTTTGTGTGTGTATGTGTGCATACACACACAGGGCTACATACTGTGTTGTTGAGCAGGGGTGGGCAGAAAGCAGACCACCAGATGGTTTGGACATCAACTCCCATTGTTCCTGACCATTGTCCATGCTGACGAGCTTCTGGGAGCTGAAGTCCAAAACATCCAGAGATCTACCTTCTGCTCATCCCTGTTGTTGAGAAACAAGCAAGTAAGTTTTTTAAAAAAACTCACACATCCTCCTCCAACAACCAGTCACTATACTTTTTGTGGGAAAGTGCCCAAACCTTTGGATCCAGGCTCTTCTGCTGTGCCTTGTGCGGGAGTTTTGATTGTCATCCTAGGAAACTTCATTCTTTTTCTTCCCTTTGCCCTTTAATGTTTCAGGTGTCTTTCAGCCCTTGATCATAAATCCAGCAATTCCCAGGTCCCATTGCAGTTCTCGTAGCAACAATGCATGGCTTGCAGCCGCAAAGGACCTTTTGTAGGGGAATGGTCCCAGGACTGGGTCCATCTAACACCCACCATCCTGAAATGGGCAGCAAGGGGCGCTTTATAATGAGATGGTGTATTGCATCCATACTAACACCCCCAGTGGATCAAGTGAGATAGAGTGGGTTTAATGTCTCTGTAGAAACCACTGAAAATTAAATCCTAAATGAGCATGTAAGTGCCCTTTCTATGCTGCATTGTTATGATTGGAATGCTCATTTTGCCTGATGAACTGTTCAGTGAAACCCAGAAGCTTGCACATCTTTAAATTACTATTTGGGCCAATTAAAGTCATGATTTTGCTGATGCTATTGCTATGTTTCAAGGGAACCAACATTGGAAGGTGCCTTACATCAAATCATATTATTGGATACATCTAACTTGGTGTCAACACTGACTGACAGCTACTATTACTACTATAATAGGCAAGGTTTCAGATAGAAGCCTTTCCCAGTCCTACCTGAAGATAGTGGGGATTGAACCTGCAAAGCATGTGCTCTACCACGGAGTCTATTCCCTTAAAAAAAAATTTAAAAAATGAATTGGGAATAGGACTTAGGCCTCAACAGTAAAATCACCAAATCCTGAACACTAAGAGCATTTTTACACAAGGCATTTATTCTGCACTTGTCATTCCCTACTCACAGTTGTTTACAGGTTATTTAGACTATTTTGTGATCCTCCAGTTTTGCTTCTGTTTTTAAACTGCACTTTGGGGGAGGGGAAGGGAGGGGTTTAGGGCAGGGAAACTCCAGTATTAAGTGAAAGAAAATGCTTTGCCCATTTGTGTAATTCTGCTGTTCCACTATATCACAGTGCCTCGTAGAGATTATGTGGTGAAACAGGAGGAAAGGAAACACTCTTTATGTAGTGCATGATGAAACCGGAAATAGATACAGAGAATTAACAGCTCTAGATCACCAGGGACAGGCAACGGTCAGCACCTTTCAGATCTGTTATGCTATTTGCATACAGACAGCTTCTGGCACCAAGACAGCAAACGAGAGCAAGCATAACAAGAGTATCAACTTTAAGAAGGATGGCAGAGTGAAAAGAACTTAAAGGCAACCCTAAGCAGCTGTATATTCCGTCTTAGAATCTTGCACTTGTGTGCTGCATAGACAGCAGCCTTCTAGTGTACTTTCTGGCATCTCAGATGGAAATTCACCAGGGAGCAAGTGCCATTGGACACTTGGTTTGATGATTTATGGGCTAGAGGTGGATGCATTGGTTATTTCTCGGTTGGACTACTGCAACCTTCTTCTCACTGGCCTTCCTTCTTCTCACATCAGTCCATTGGTTTCTGTTCACCACTCTGCTGCTAAGATCATCTTCTTGGCTTGCCGCTCTGACCATGTTAATCCACTTCTGAAATCTCTTCATTGGCTTCCAATTCACTTCAGAATCCAATATAAACTTCTCCTGTTGACCTACAAAGCTTTTCACTGTCTAGCTCCTTCCTATCTTTCCTCTCTCATCTCACACTATTGCCCCGCTCGTGCTCTTCGCTCCTCTGATGCCATGTTTCTCACCTGCCCAAGGGTCTCTACTTCCCTTGCTCGGCTTCGTCCATTTTCTTCGGCTGCCCCTTATGCCTGGAACGCTCTTCCAGAACATTTGAGAACTACAGCTTTTAGCAGCTTTTAAAGCTCAGTTAAAAACTTTTCTTTTTCCTAAAGCTTTTAAAACTTGATTTTGTTCTGACTTTTATACTGCCTGTTTGATGCATTCTCTTCCCCTCCTTATTGTGTTATTATGATTTTATTAGAATGTAAGCCTATGCGGCAGGGTCTTGCTATTTATTGTTTTACTCTGTACAGCACCATGTACATTGATGGTGCTATATAAATAAATAAAATAATAATAATAATAATAATAATAATAATAATAATAATAATAATACTCCACCGGTTAGATTTGCTGGCCCGAGGACTGGGCTTGTCTAGCATGACCACGTGTCCTACTTTACAGAGGACAGTCCTCTATTTGAAGGTGTCCTGTATCTGAAGGGCTGCCCAACCTAAGTCTAGTTGAATGATAAAGAATGGAAAACAGGAGCCTTGATTTCCCCCATCAATGGGGCAACTGGTCAGCCGACTGAGCAGGTGCAGAGGTCCCCTGGTCCCAATCTTCCCCACTATGTTAAGATTTATTGCATTTCTATTTAATAGATAGCAATTATTTCTGAATTAGCATCTATATATATAAATTACATAAGTATAAGTTACATGCAAAAATATGCCTCTTTTTTTTTAGTGATGCATTTCCTCTTTTCCTGAGATGCATAATTGGCCCCCTTTGCCACCGAGTCCTCCTTTTCACAAGAATCCTAGAGCTCTTCCCCACCCCTTTCCCCCAGGCTGGATTTTGCCTGAACTGAGAGCATGCAATACCTCTGGGTCTTCAGCAGTATGGGCTTTGGAGTCACTGTGTGGGGCTGGTGCCATGTCACTATCAAAGCCTCATCAATGCGTGTGGGCATGCGTGTGTGCAGAAGGGAGCCATTTTGGATGCAGAAGCCTATCTCAGACTCTTCTTCTAGCCACATGACCTGCATTATTCATCAAAAGCAACTCATTAGATTCCGCCAAGCTGAAAGAAGAAGAAGAAGAAGAAGAAGAAGAAAGAAGTTTCCTCAGGCTGGGACATCACATTTTTTCAATGTGTATTTTGTTTTAGCTTGAGCTCACAAATCTTCACAGGCTCTGATTTATATCTGCTTCATCCTATCCATTAGTGATCATTTAAATGCAGCCCTCACCAAGGAAATGTGCAGTGTAGCAGGGCAAGTGGCAGCGTGTGTGCTGAGAGTGGCAGAGATATGAACCTCTTTCTCCACATGAGCCCACGTGATGTCAGGGCAATGGGGTTGCCCGTTGAAATTAGCTACATTGAGAGGTTGGAGACATTAACTCTGTGTGTGAGAGAGTGTGTGTGAGAGAGAGACTATATATATGTACACACAGAGAGCGCACAAACGGATCCTCCACCCGCATCCCAGCGTGCTCAGCCTCATCAAGAAGAAATTTTGAGCCATTAAAATACAATAAAACTGAAATTAAAGGTAATCGCTCTGTAAATTATAACTAATGGAAATATCAATTGTGATTTTTACGATCAGCATGAGTGATATCCAGAACAGGCAACCACAGCTGTAGGAAACACACCAGCCAGTGAATGAGCACAAACACTTGCTCATCAGATCTGCCATGAACTGCCAACCTCCTGCTCCTGGAGTGGAGTGGCCAGCAGAAAGAGAGGAACCCCCCCACCAGGTGTTCAAGCCCATTCACTTCGTATGTACACCTATGCATGAAAGTCGGGCTCTTTAACTGGACCATTAAAAGACTGGGCCTCTGAGTGTATAAAAAATTAATAGCAGGTTCACAAACTCTAGAAAGCTTAAAATCATCCCCAAATGGCAGGAGCGGGGGGGGGGGGTGAAGCAAGAAGTCAGCAGTGGAGTGTGAGATGGAGCCCCCTGCTGAAAAGGAGGGGTCACCTCAGGTAGGAGGAGCTAACCATTTCCACTAAACAAACACAAAAATGAAACGTTGAAGGACCAACACCAGACCTGTTTTAGGGAGTGAAAAAATGGGTTGCTCCAGGGACAAGACGACCCCATCTGACTTCACAGGACAATGGGATTTACAGAAAGGAAAGCATTTCAGTCAACAATGGAGTGTGCAGCACATGTTGTTATATCCAGCGCCATAACTGTTCAAGCACTTGTTTGGTAAATTTTTGCTTGATATATTTAAATTCTCCTAAAAATTCTCATCTGTCAACATCCTTACTGAATCAAGCAGGCGAGCTTTCTGAGTCACAAAGAACGTCTTTGTCAGGCAAAACTAAGTAATCCTGTAGGTAGGGATGTAGGAATTTTGTTAAATCTGTTCCGTCTCTGTTTTGTAAAATTGCCAGGCCTCTTTCGTTCTATAGTCTGCTCATTCTTGGAATCAGGATTTTTTTAAAAAGATCTAAGAGAATTTTCTTCTACTTGCACAAGTGCCCATTAGTGGTAATGCGGATTTGCACACATCACTCCAACTTTTTTTTAAAAAAACAAAAAACTGGTCCACAAGTCTGCTCAACTCAGAAAAAAAGTCAGTTTGCTGCAGAATCAGCAGTTTGGATTCATAGCAATTTAAACATATTTGAATCCATTGCAGATTTCTCCAAAATTCCTAGCTGTAGCCCTCTGACTAGGCATGTTTCTGATCTGTCTCTCAGAGCTGTATAGTTATTTGACTCTTGACATGAGGCAGTGTTTAAAAGAACCAAGAGAAGATTCTTATGGATGCTGACTGCTTATATTATTTGCCCTTATGCCTAGCTTTAAAATGGAGTAAGGGCTTTGTCTCCATGGCCAATATTCAAACTCACAAGTGTACTTCCTTTAGTTTTAGGGCCATTTCCAAAATGAGTAATCTCATGAAAGTCCAGATGTTGCCTACCATGGGAATTAGGTTGTTGGTATCACAGAATTAGGAATGCTTTGGGGGAAAAGAGAACGGGCTGGCAAATGCCGGATTCCCAGTTATCTTCTGAGACTGGAACAACTAACGAGGGCTCAGCATTGCTTTAAACCACACACTCCTATGTCACTAGTAGCTTCTCTACATGAATGATTTATTGCACTAAACTATGGAATTCACTACCACAAGATGTAGTGATGGCCACTGGTTTGAATGGCTTTAAAAGAAAGTTGGATCAATTCCGGGAGGAGAAGGCTATCAGTGCCTAGTAATGATGGCTATGTGCTACCTCCAGTATCAGAGGCAGTAAGCCTGTCTAAATCAGTTGCTGGGGAACATGGGTTGGATTGTGCTGTTGCACTCATGTCCTGCTTGTGGGTCCCTGGTCGACAGCTGGTTGGCCACTGTGTGAACAGAGTGCTGAACTAGATGGACCCTTGGTCTGATCCAGCAGGGCTCTTCATATGTTCTTACCTCAGAAAAACAGCCAGCACTCCAGCACAAAGCCAGGCCTTGTATGGACTGAAGGTAGACATACGGCAGCTCCCATGCTTTATTCACCCTCAGATTGGAGGGAGAATTGTAGTTGTAGCCAGTAACATATACATAGTCCTGCCAAAGCCTGAAATGCAACCGAATGGAGGATATGAAAGCTCACCATTCACACATTTGAATATGTGGATTGGGAGAGGTAGCTACCAGTGGCCATTCAGGAATGATTGGTGCTTGCAGAAAGCCAATACTTAGTACTGTACTTAGTACTATATAACAAGCTGAAATGCTACCCTTAGCCATTGGCTGAGCTCCTGTGATATCATGGAATGTTCATTAATATGGTTTAACCAGCCATTCACAATCTTAAAACAGTCCTTGGTTTCTGGGAGGTTAGTTAACTATGGGCATTGCTAGATGAGGGTTTAGCCCAGGCTGATACCCAGGTTCACCCCTGTGCATCCAGATGATGCACAGGGGATCCCAGGGTCAGCCCGGGCTAAACCCTCCCTTGGCCCAGGATAACCGACACGGGTTGTGGCCCAGTATTTCCCCAGCCCTGGGCTGAGCCCGGGGCTGCGGAAGGTCTAGCCCATTCCGCGGCTTTTCCCAGCTACGCGGCTTACTCACAAGTAGCTGGGAGAAGCCGCACACTGGGCACAGTGCTCCACAGGAGCGCTGTGCCCATCAGTCCAGGGGGGAATCGCCGGGGGGGAGCGATGGGGGCCGGGGGGGAAGAGCGGACCTGGCAGGAGAGATGGGGGGAAGAGCGGAGCCAGGGTGGGGAGATTGCGGCCAGGGGAGGATTGGAGATTGCGCCCAGGGGGCGGGGGGTCATCAGACATGGTGAGCGGGCGGGGGGGTCATCGGATATCGCGGGGGGGAAATCGGGGGGAGCAGGAAACCCTTTTTTTAAAAAAATGAGCCTACCTTATCGTTGGTGCGCTCCTGCTCACATGGCTACTTTAAATTGAAAAAATGGCCAACGCGACAGGCTTTCCTTTACCCCGTCGCATGTTACATGTAGACAGGAGTGACAACCCGTGCTACTTCTAGTGCGGGCTGGCCCCTCCACATGCCTGGATTTAAAGGTAGGTCTAGCAAGGCCCTACGTCAACAACCCACCCAGAATGATACGACAAGCTACAGTCAAGGTTTGAATGACATGACAAGCTGACTTGAATATTCAAAAGTCATCCGATGCGCTGTAACCCACTGAGGCTTAAATAAGCCATATTGGGCTATAGTGATTGTGCAAACCCAGACAGTGGTCTGACTAGCAGGGACCTAATGATAGGTGCAGGGGGCTGAGGCCTGAAGAAAAGAGGGTTAAAAGACGCACAAGAGTTGAAAACGTGAAGGGTCAAGGAGAAAGACAGAGTAGGCAAATCTTGAAATGGTCCTCAAAAAACAGGAAAGGCAGCATTCTCTGACAGGAAGAAAATGGATGGCAAGGGAGCTTTTGGAGGGAGAGGAAGGGCAGGTTGGAGAATCAAGGCGGCAGTGGGGCCAAGTGTGTGGGAGCATCTGTAATACAGATCCTGATCTGAACTACCCAGAGTGATCTTGGCCTGAAAGTCCTTCCATGGCGCCTTTCAGCAGACAAGCAGGGCTGCCGAACAGACACTTCATCCGCTGCGCATACAACGCTGTTGAAGTCAGTTACTTCAGTGTGAATCACTCTCTCTTGCCAAAGCTATGCATATGGATAGGCTTGGGATGCCCATTTAGTGCTTAGAGAGAAGTTGAGCTGAGAATCTCTGAAAAGCTGCCGTTGACTAGCTGAAGGGATTTCTCACACACTCCCCCAGGAAGGGAAACGAAGGAGTCCAGATCCACAGGCTTTCTGCCGTACGAGCTACAAAATGGAAGGGTCTCGGAGGAGCTGTAATTCCTTGTTCTCTGTTAAACGGCTTTGTTTAATAGGCTTGCAACAACAAACAAAAAAGGTAGATTTCAGTGAGTTATAAACATCTCCCCCAGGTACACAGCCTTAATTACCGCTGTTCACTGGCAATCTGTCTTTTTAAGCATGCCACTCTGCCATTTACTCTTGTTGATGACAAATTCGGGTTTGCAGTCTTGGGGTGCTTTTGCATCTACAACTGGGCCTAGAAGCTCAGGCTGTGCAGGGAGCCGGGAGCTGGGAATACTTTCGGCCAGCATCCTTTTGGAGAGTAGCTTCAACCCTTCCTTGCTCTTGATGACCTGCCAGTTGTCATTTACACCATTATCACAAGACTGTTGCAGTACACTCCACGTGATGAGTCTACCCTGAAACACAGTCCAGACACTTCCCATACTGCTGAAAAAATAGGGCAGCCCATATCCTGATTGCCACTGTGAGCACAATGAACCAGTGCTCTGAGGTCAACATTGGGTCCTCAATGTCTTCTCAGCAGAATTCAAGATGCTGGATTGCACTCTACATAGAAGAAAGTGTCTTATAGTGTTTTTAAATGTATGTGCATATTGCATGTTTTTGTGGTTTTTAATTTTTGTATACTGTTTTTAAATGTTTTATCTTATGTGAACCAGCCAGAGAGCTTCGGCTATGGGGTGGTATACAAGTGCAATAGATAAATAAAGGAGAGCCAGTGTGGTGTAGTGGCTAGAGTTTTGGACTGGGAGTCAGGAGATCTGGGTACTAGACCCCACTCAGCCATGGAAGCTCACTGGGTGACTTTGGGCAAGTCACACACTCTCAGCCCAGCCTAACTCACAGGGTTGTTGTTGTGGGGTTAAAATGGGGAGGAGGAAGAGGAGGAGAATTATGTATGCTGCCTTGGAGGAGAAAAGGCAGGATATAAATGTAATAAATAAATAAAATATCAGAAGATTCTGTGTATCCAGTGCCCTGCTAGGCTGCTGCCAGCAGGCTGAGAGGAGCGACAGAGGAGGTTGTTGCCTTCCGTCCTCCTTTTAAAAGAGAGGACACACTGGTGGGACTTACGCCAGGAGCTGGAGAGACCATAGGATTTCTCTTATCCTGGCCTCTCCCCTCCCCACCAGATCACCCCTTTTCCTTCCCACCGAGACATTGGGAAGCAGAACTTCTTTCTGCCATGGCTGCAAGGGGGGAACGGATCAGATCTCAGAGTCCCCCTCCCAAGGTTGTAGTGGTGTATATGACCCTATGAGGAGGACTCCAAACAAATTTCAAGAGCATTGCAGTGACCATAGGATTGCTCTTGAAAGGTCTTTTTAGGTAATTACCACGGAGAACAACTCCCTTCTATGTATCCCATTATGACCTCTGAAATTCCACTGAGCCCAGGTATGAAATAGCATTTACTTTGACCCCAAGGGACTGCTAGGTCACACATATGGACCATGACAGGAGTCTCTAGACAAGGGATTATTTTGAGCCAGGCCTTATGGATATGTTGATGGTAGTTTAGGCTGAATGGCTGACCCAAGATCAGATCCAGATAATGTGGCTTTTAGCCTAGGATAAAACTTAGAGTAGATCAATTGTCCCAGCGGTTTTGTTTTTTTCCTTTTGGAAACTGAGAACTGACTTTTTGCTACTTCACAAAAGATAAAGTGTGGATCATTGGCTAGGCCTAGAAAAAAATGGTATGCCTGGTCACCTGGGTCCAAGAAATCTGATGTTTTGGAAATCTTTTCAATAGTGATTGTTTAATTTTTTTGTGCCCTGGTCACTAGGATTTGTATATGACAACTGCTGAAAACCAGAGCTATGCAATAAATAGAGTACATTTGGGCATGGCGGTGCAATGGAAAGTGTATCGGACAAGGAAGATCTGGATTCAAATTAGAGCTCTGCACAGACCAACACGCCGAACCACTTCGTGGCCCAATCCGGAACTTCTGGATCGGGCCTGAACTGGTTCGGGCTGATCTGGCCATCCCCCACTCTGCTCCGTGGAGTGAGATCCAGCTCCGCTGCCGCTGACATATGGACGGCAGCGGCAGCGCCAGGTAAGCCAAAAAAAACCCAACCCCCTTACCTATGTTCAGTGCTGTCCGGCGCGGGCTTCAATTGAGGCACTGGTTGAAGCCAGAAGAGAAGGCCACGGCCTCTTCCGGCTTCAAGCCGGGGCCTCAGTTGAAGCCCGCGACAGAGGCAGGTAAGTCCCCCTCCCCCCTGCCCCCTTACCTGGCTCTTCCACCACCGCCGCACAGATGACGGCGGTGGCAGTGGAGCCAGGTAAGCGAAACTCCCCCCACCTCCTTACCTGCCTCCATCGCAGGCTTCAACTGAGGCCCCTCAGTTGAAGCCCGCGATGGAGGAAGGTAACCCACCCCTTACCTGGCTCCATCGCCGTTGCCGCACGGACTGTGGCAGCTCCAGGTGAGTCCCCCTCCCACCCCACTTACCTGCATCCGAAGCTCTGGATCGAGGCAAACCACTTCGCCTCGATCTGCAGCCCCCCCGACCCAATTCGTCTCCACCTTTGTCAGAGGCGAATCAGGCCGCTCCGCTATCGCTTCTCCAAACCAAACCAAAGCGGAGCACAACCCTAATTTAAAATCTCTGCTCAGCCATGAAATTTCTTGGTTATTATAGAGACAGAACAGGGAAAGACAGCAGGTATAACATCCGGAACTCCTTCAGAAAAAAGGTGGGGCAGAAATTCATGTCACAACTGATCAACATTTCCCCTTATTGAAATTTTAAAAATACATCAATAAACCCAAACTTCGTGAATCATCCAATTTTTTCTATCTAACCCTTTTATATCAGGTCTTGTCTACAAAACATCAAATGCAATTGCCTTCCTTAAGAGCAGATCAGCTGAATATCTATTCCCCCACACACACGCTTGTCTGGAATTGGATTTTGGTTAAAATTATCACTTGTTTTATTAGGACACCTGATATCCCCCCGATTTATTACAACTCTATTTGGAAGGGCTGGGGTTTTCTCCTTGCCTTTTTCATCCAAAATCCTTCTATAATTACACCAATGGAGGCTTTCTGTGGAAAGCAATCGATAAAAAGAGAAACCAAAATACTTCTGTTTTGCAGAGATTACATTTGAAAAATCATTCCGTCTCTGCTTTTAATTTTCTCTTTTGCCCAAAGCTCAGAAACTGAGATCAAAAGCTAAGTAGGGGGACAGACTGGGTAGTTTCTTTGATGTGGGACCTCTCAGCAAAAACCAAATGAACATCAGTGATCAATAAAAGTAGGGGCAACTGAAATGATTAGACAGTCTGGTAATGGATTCTTTTCCTCACTAATGTTTGGGTGCAGCTTGTAGGACATTTACTTGAAACTAGTTCATACTTTTTATCATAGAAGAAGGTTTGCAAGTGAGTTTTTGAAATTCACATAAGTATTTTTTTAAAAACACATTATAGGATGTCCTAGCTTCCACATTTCAAAGTTGTTAACAAGCTAGAAATAATTTGTAGGAGACCTACAAAGATGATAATGAGCCTAACAGTACAATCCTAAAATTGTTTATTCGGATGTATGCTTCACTAAATACTGTGAGGTTTATTCTCCAGTTAAGTGAGCATTGAGATTACAGCCTAAATAATCAATCTCAGTAGGAATTGTAGCCACAATCCAACAGGGAAGTGCATTTCATTCGGTTTTGGATTGTGGCCTGCATGTTTAACCTAGAGAAAACTGGTCCACTGGTATCAATGATTTAAACTACAGGTCAATGTGCTAACCCAACCTTCCCCAACTCGGAACCCTTTAGATCTGATGGGACTCCAATTCCCATCATTGCCAACCAGCATGGCTCATCCCCAGCCAACAGCTGGCTATATCAGCTGGAGGCAATGGGAGTTGTATTCCAACACATCTGGAGGGTAGCAGGCTGGGAAAAGCTGTAAATAAACTTTAGGGAAAATATCCTGACTATGAGAGCAATTCATTTTGGAAGAAATATATTGACCTGAGGAGAGGACCTTCAGCAATCTCCTTCCTTGGATGCTTTGTCAGGGATGTCAGGGATACTATAAGATCTCACATTCTAAGGCAGCTGATTGATGGCCTTGTTCTTCTTGGCAAGGAGAGAAAATTGACATCTTGATTTTACTTTCCAGTAAAGAACTTAGTAGTGCTAATTAGCCCTTAATACAAAGAATGCTCCCTGTCCTGCCCTAGTCAATAGCTTGATATTAATGTTGCCAACATCTGGGATGAGTTTCCTGGGACTGCAGACTGGCCAACGCTCCTTCTTTAGTTTATCAACTAAACCTCCCCCAGCCCTATTCCAGCCCATGTTACTATGTGAAAGAGTTTTCCCAAGAAAACTAGTACACATAGATCTCTGAGCAACTACAATTCTAGGTCTCATCATATGAAGCCACTGAAATGGCTTCATATGATGATTCGATCATTTTTGTCTGTCTCTTCTGCCAAGACTCTTGTTCATGCATTGGTTATTTCTCGGTTGGACTACTGCAACCTTCTTCTCACTGGCCTTCCTTCTTCTCACATCAGTCCGTTGGTTTCTGTTCACCACTCTGCTGCTAAGATCATCTTCTTGGCTCGCCGCTCTGACCATGTTACTCCACTTCTAAAATCTCTTCATTGACTTCCAATTCACCTCAGAATCCAATATAAACTTCTCCTGTTGACCTATAAAGCTTTTCACTGTCTAGCTCCTTCCTATCTTTCCTCTCTCATCTCACACTATTGCCCCGCTCGTGCTCTTCGCTCCTCTGATGCCATGTTTCTCACCTGCCCAAGGGTCTCTACTTCCCTTGCTCGGCTTCGTCCATTTTCTTTGGCTGCCCCTTACGCCTGGAACACTCTTCCAGAACATTTGAGAACTACAAGTTCAATCGCAGTTTTTAAAGCTCAGCTAAAAACTTTTCTTTTTCCTAAAGCTTTTAAAACTTGATTTTGCTCTGACTTTTATACTGCCTGTTTGGTGCATTCTCTTCCCCTCCTTATTGTTTTATTATGATTTTATTAGAATGTAAGCCTATGCGGCAGGGTCTTGCTATTTATTGTTTTACTCTGTACAGCACCATGTACATTGATGGTGCTATATAAATAAATAAATAAATAAATAAATAAATAAATAAATAAATAAATAATAATAATAATAAATGGTTGAGCTCTCTCATTCTCTCTGCTTAAGTCGGTCTTTGATGGGATTCAGTCATCCTTTTGGAATGTTGGTAGCCTGTAATGATGGTTTCAGTGACTTGCTTGCTACCAGGTAATTTACGCAACCCCAGCCCGATATGAAGCAGGCTTTCATTTGAAGCTAGGCACTATAAAAAAAGATCTTTTTAATCTCCTCACCTTGGGGACTGCAGTGACGCTCCAGTAATTACTTTTGGAATATATGGCCATTGCTTTAATTGCTCGGACCTGTTGCCTGGGTCTGATGTAATACAGTGAAGACATCAGTCTGTTAATCTCTTTCTGTGTTTTTTTCCCCTCTGTGGAGAAAGGTGTGTATTCCCATTGAAAAATGGGGTGTCAGCCAGAGAAAAGGCAAACCAGAAGTCTAGAAAGATAGGCTCTTGGGAGGCCAACTGATTAGAACTCCTTTTAGTTGATTAACTTTAAATGCTTAATCAATGTTTTTAAAAAGTCTAGTGGGGAATCTCTAAGTACAGCTCCAAGAGGGCTCTTTCATAGCATGCACAGGCCCCCATGTTGCCCTTTGCTTCTTCACTCCTGGAGCAATCTCTCATGCCTTTTGGAAAACTTTCATCCCATGCTCACAGGCCCCACACATACCTGGCCCCATCTATACGACATTAAATATAAACCCGAATTTTCGTTGATTCAAATGTAGGTAAAGAGTGCCACACTGCAGCAGCAGCAGCGATTTATTTCCTGAATTATTATTTTTATAGTGCAGTTATAAATGCACACATGGGTATATACGCAGATTCGATGCTACAGAGTAGAGACGATGGAAGCTATAAATTTTATATGCGGAGCTCTGCAGATTCATATAACAGACAAACCGGGAGTGGGGGGGGGAGGAACGAGGCATCAGAGGAGGATGACCGTTCCCCCTTCTTTGTTTGAGGATGACCGTTCCCCCTTCTTTGTTTTAATAAGCTCTCTCTGCGGAGCTCTGCAGAATCAGAGAATTCAAACGAAAAACAGTGCAAAGAAGTGAGGCAGCCGATAGGTGGGAAATTGGGAAATCAGCCAATCACACTGTCCTATCCTCAAAGCTCCACCCACATGTCAAAATGCAATTTAACTCCCCCAAAGACACATAACCATAATGCAGTGCAAATTCGGACGTGAACCAAAAGTCACAGTAAATTGCCACTATGAATATGCGCATTATCACGTTAAAAAACCCAGCGCTACAGCAAATGGACGGCTGCGCCATGTATCCTAAAACGTGACTATGCACATTTAGGTCGGGGTAAACAAGGCGTATAGACAAGCCCTTAGAGAACTCTTGCCAAAGACCTCACATCACTGATCGAGGGCCAAACCTCATGGGATGCAGGAGATCCATGATCGGAACAGTATAAAAACATGATATAAAATACAATATAAAAGCACAACCAGGATAAAAACAGCAGCAGTGCAGAAATACAAATTTAAAACAGTAAAGTTAAAATTGAATTTCTAGACTGTTAAAATGCTGAGAGAATAAAAAGGTTTTCACCTGGCGTCTAAAAGGATATAGTGTAGGTGCCAGGCGAACCTCCTTAGGGAGCTCATTCCACAGCCGGGGTGCCACAGCAAAGAAGGCCCTCCTCCTGGTAGCCACCTGCCTCACTTCCTCTGGCAGGGGCTCGCAGAGAAGGACCCCTGAGGATGACCTTAGGGTCTGGGCAGGTACATATGGGAGGAGGCGTTCCTTCAGATAGCCTGGCCCCAAGCCGTTTAGGGCTTTGAATGTTAATACCAGCACTTTGAATCGGGCCCGGACCTGGACTGGCGTGATGTGGTCTCATTGGCCAGTCCCTGTTAATAAACGTGCTGCCCTGTTTTGTACCAGTTGAAGTTTCCGGACCTTTCAGGTAGGGGCCATTGCAACACCTGCCTGCCTTTCACCTCCAGGGCTGATTTGCCTGGAAGCAGCAACTGCAAAGCTGAGTGGAGTGAAGCACCAGCTCCAATCCCATTGTAAAGCCCTGCTGGGCTCCCCATGGAAACTGGTGGTGCAGACAGGAGCAGGCAAGAAGGAGGAATGGATGGCGATGGGGCGGCAGCTGCAGCCGAAGTGCCAAATGGGGGGAGAGGAGGCAATGCCACTCCACCACGCTTGCGGATTTCCACCGTGCTGTGCTCTACAGGCAACCAAGAGTGGAATGGCGAAGAGGCAGGGTGACACACCTACCCCATGGTCGTCATTGGCATCATCATTCTAACCACCTCCAGCAACAGTCCTCACAACAGCATCTCGTTGCGCCATGGCAGAAATGCACAGGCAGGCTACTGTGCTTTAATCTGAGTCCGCCCTCTGCCCTGCTTCAATCCTCCTGCCCCAGCAGTGGTGCTGTTTTGCCCATTGACAACATCGCAGCAGCCTGTTTGACTTTCCGCAATATCCCAAAGAGAGGGGAGAAGTTAATTCAGAGCTTCCAGCATCACCCCAACAAGGGTGTGGTGGCTCTAAAGCTCTGGAAGTGTGCAGGATGAGACCGAACTTCATACACAGCCTCCCCTAGTCTGGAGGCACTCAATGAAACATCAAAACCCTACATGATTACACACAAGGGAGCAAAAATCCCCATGTGCACCAAAAAGGGGGTGGAGCAAATAAACCCTCGGAAGTTTGCAGGACTGGGACCAAACTTCATACGCAGCATCCCATGGCAGGGATGCATGCAAGGCAGAATAACAACAACCCTGCACAGCTGTCACTACCCAACTGAGATAATGTTAGGGCGCGGCGGGCTGCGAGTGCAATCTGTTGGTCAGCAAATTATGGAAACAGAGATCTGCTAGTTGGAGAAGAGCGGCGGAAGCGGTTTTGACTGCTCTTGCCAAGCAAATAACCCACAGCAACCACTACATGACAAAATAACCCATGATGGGGTAAATAACCCATTCTGCAGATGGTGGGCTAGCAGAGTGGGTTACTTTAGCCAAATAAGCCATTGTGGGTTAAAAACTCCAGATACAATGGGGTAAATACTGTAATAACACAATAACCCACGATGGGGTAAACAAGCCATCATGGCTTATTTAACCCATCATTGGTTATCATGACGTCTGAACCCAGTCGCTGGGCTAGAGGGACACCTGAGATAATTCAGATCAACCCCAAATCTCATAACAACAGGTAGGTAAAGCCTGCTGAAGGCTCTGATAACAAAGAAGACCTTTGGTCAGGGCTTCTGGATATCTGTAGTTCTAGTCTGATGTTATTCTAGTCTGGTGTTAGAGAGGCAAGCTGAACTTCTGTACTCAGCTTGGAGAAAACTAAGTGCAATGTGTACGGTTTACTCAAGGCACGCCGTTTGAGTCTTCCTGGTCTATAACTTGGTTTGGTTTGGGCACTGAGTTCACCGAGCCTTGCTGATGATGCTTCTGTTAACGAATCTCAAAATGGCAACATCAGCAGCTCCCTATTTTAGTTTTCTGGTCATCCTGTGGTCAGCTGTACCTTACAAGAGAAGGAGGGGCCTGGCTCAGAATTTTCTCTTGTCCCTCCTTGGCCTAGAGCTAAAATAGAGCTTGTGCTGACACATACGTCTGAGCAAAGCTGTGAACACGACACTAATGCAATCGTCTTCTTTTTTTTAATTTAAAGGGACTGTTCTGTCAGTAACTTGTTCCCGATTTTGTGCAGGTCACTGTGATTTATGGTCTTTAATTTTCCCCAGTACTTGCTCTTCTTCCTGCTTTCCCCTACAGCATGTCAGATGTTTATCTCTCTCCCCCCTTCTTCTTTCTTTCTTTCTTTCTTTCTTTTTTTAATTTGAAACATCCATCTGGCGATAGCCATGATTGGGGAGTTTGCAATACTGAATGCATTAATGGCATGACAGCTCTATCGATTTCCTCTCTACTGCCGCATAATGCAAGATATATACAAGCCGATAGGCTGGCCCCCTGTCCCTTACTCTCCGAAGGGCTGGTACGCTTCTCTGTAGCTAATGTTCCCTTTCTCTGCCACATTTTGATAGATTGGGAGATGCCATCTCCCTTAGACTGAAGATGAATGTCTCCCCACTCCAAAATGATTTTCCTAGACGTGCGGAAATGTCCTCATTTCCTTTGCTGTGGCAGGTATGGCATGGGTGGTTCAGAGCGTTAAGTGTCTTGGCGGACGTGCGATATCATTGCTGTCCTCTTGCCGGAATGCAATGAAATCTTTCCCATTTAGATTAGAGTATTTTTAGAGAGAAGTTTAAATCTTGACTTAAAAGGTTACAAGAGATGGTGCACCTCCTTCCTCCAGTGCTTTCCTGGTCAAAATTCCTCTGATGTACTGGCTCCACCATCACACAATCAGATTGAAAGCTCATATTGATCTTCTCCACTATTTGTTTCATAACATGGAGGATGCATCCTCCTTGCTGTCAGATGTCCATCTGACAGTGGGAATAGCTGGAAAGCCATCCACTGGGCCATCCTACACAGCCAATTTTCTCTATGGGATAGTTTGTGCACCTATAGAAAGTTCCCTAATGGGACTCTACACAGGCACAGAGCCCATATAAGCAGTTGCACAGATGACCATTTGAAGAACCAAACTTACAGGTAAGCCACCTGTTCTTGTTTGGACTCAGCCCTGCAGTCTGGGTTCTCTTTGGAGGAGGAGCATGGGAAGCAGATCCCCACACTCCCAGGAACCTTGAGAAGCTATTTGATCCAAATAGCCTCATCCCAAGACTCAGTGCTTCCACACTGGTTTTCTGGGTTCCTCACCTACCACACAACAGAATTATTATTATTATTATTATTATTATTATTATTATTATTATTATTTATATAGCACCATCAATGTACATGGTGCTGTACAGAGTAAAACAGTAAATAGCAAGACCTTGCCGCATAGGCTTACATTCTAATAAAATCATAATAAAACAATAAGGAGGGGAAGAGAATGCACCAAACAGGCACAGGGTAGGGTAAAACTAACAGTATAAAGTCAGAGCAAAATCAAGTTTTAAAAGCTTTAGGAAAAAGAAAGGTTTTTAGCTGAGCTTTAAAAGCTGTGATTGAACTTGTAGTTCTCAAATGTTCTGGAAGAGCTGATGAGCTGGCATCGATCCAGGTAGCAGTTTCAGGATCAACCTCAAAGTGTCCAGCTTGCTGCATGTGAGTCTATTTGCATGGAAGGGAAAGTGCATATAAGCCGTGAGCCCCTGCTGAAGGAAGTGAGGCAGGTGGCTACTAGGAGGAGGGCTTTCTCTGCTGTGGCACCCCGGCTGTGGAACGAGCTCCCCAGAGAGGTTCGCTTGGCGCCTACATTGTTTTCCTTTCGTCGCCAGCTGAAGACCTTTTTATTTTCTCAGTATTTTAACACCTAATTTAACTTAAACTTAAACTCTGCTGTTTTAATTTCATATTTTAACCTATATCAATTTTTGCTGTGTGGTTTTATCCTGGTCATGCTTTTTATATTGTATTTTGTATTTGTGTTTTTAAATTGTTGGTTGTTTTATTATGCTCTTCATGGTTTTAATTTTTGTGAACCGCCCAGAGAGCTTCGGCTATTGGGCGGTATAGAAATGAATTTAATGAAAAAAATTAATAAATAAAAATTACTCAGATCGGGGCCTAGCTCAAAGCCAGGGGGAGGTGGGGCTTCCTGTTCCTATATAAGCTCTCAGTCTGAGGCTAGAGCTACACTACTGCCTTATAGCAGTATTGAAGTGCACTGATAACTGCTGGGGCACAATCCACATTCCATATACCGCTTTCGTAGTGTTTATTTATTTATTTATTACATTTATATACCGCCCCATAGCCAAAGCTCTCTGGACGGTTTACAAAAGTTAAAAACAGTAAGCATTAAAAATATACAAAATTTAAAACCATCAAAAACAACAGTATAAAAATAACAGTATCCATTTAAATAACAGTTCTGGGGTCTGTTAAAAAACAAACAGTGTTATTTCCTGCATAGTGTTATTCCCTGTCTGTGGGGTGAGCGAGTCTAGAGAAGGGATGTGTGGAATTCTCTCTGTCCTTACATAGTTGGTAAATATTGGTATTGTTCAAGCAGGCTTTTAATTAGGGCTGTGCACTGCTTCAGATCCAGATTTGAATTCTGAGCTGAAGCGGGGTGATTTGGACCAAATTGGTCCAGAAATGAAGAGGGTCCAGATGGGTCTGAAGGGGTCTGATGGATCTAGTGAGCTTTGGGTCACTTTGGATCCACGGACCAATCCGGACAATGCAGAAGCCCCAGGCAGCCTGGATGGATGGACGCGACTGCCCCCACTTGTGCGGCCCCAGATGCGCCTAGCATTGGGCCAATGGCAAAATGGGGTCATGGCCAAAGGCAAATTGGCAGGGCCAAATACCAACAACATCAGCCTAATCTTACTGCCATTAAGTAAGCCTTAGGAGAGGCATTTTAACCTTTTAGAATGTCGGGGGAGGGGCTGCACAAAAGCCTGGACACCACGAAATGATTGGTGGTTGTGGAAAAGAGGGAGGGGCCAATGAAGGGGGTGTGGCCATCTGGAGAACCCTGGAAGGCAGGATTGGGAACCGAGGATCTGCACGCCTGTTTTAATGGCTAATGCCGCTAATTCAGTTTTTCTTACTGAACCTTGGTTTTCAAATACTTTTTAGGTTTTTTATAAATTTCATTTTTATATATTTTTATTGTACTTTACCTCATGTGTTCGTTGGTGCAATCCACAAATATTCTGAATAAAAATAAATAATAATAAACACTTTATATACACACAAACACACACACAAAATGAAAAACATTTGGCATTGTAGGTCATAGGTAATAATGAGGGGCCCGACAAGCATAAAGTTGCATCCTGCTCCTATTGAATCCTCCAAGGTATCATTTTGAAGAAGAAGAAGAAGAAGAAGAAGAAGAAGAAGAAGAAGAAGAAGAATTTGTTTTAATCCTGATACCTTCTGATTTCTATCAGGTGTGTTCTTGCTTCTTTATTATGATAAATAAAGCTGTTTCCTCTTTCAAGCAAATAATTGTTTGCAGCAATCAGACCTTACCATAACCAGGCAGTTGCCAAGGCAGAGCTATATAACAAAGCCCTATGAAGAGAGACTGAAAGAACTGGGCATGTTTAGCCCGGAGAAGAGAAGATTGAGGGGAGACATGATAGCACTCTTCAAATACTTAAAAGGTTGTCACACAGAGGAGGGCCAGGATCTCTTCTCGATCCTCCCAGAGTGCAGGACACAGAACAACGGGCTCAAGTTAAAGGAAGCCAGATTCCGGCTGGACATCAGGAAAAACTTCCTGACTGTTAGAGCAGTGCGACGGTGGAATCAGTTACCTAGGGAGGTTGTGGGCTCTCCCACACTAGAGGCATTCAAGAGGCAGCTGGACAACCCTCTGTCAGGGATGCTTTAGGGTGGATTCCTGCATTGAGCAGGGGGTTGGACTCGATGGCCTTGTAGGCCCCTTCCAACTCTGCTATTCTATGATTCTATGATCAGTACATGTCTATGCCTGCCAGTGCCCCTCACAAATGATCTTAAGGTGCAATCCTTGCTGGATGGGGAATCCTGGGAGTAGTTGTAAGAAATTTTTCTTGCCTAAACATACATAGGATTATACTCTTAATTCCATAAAATGCCAGCTTTGCCTCAGTCCATCTGAGATGATGGATCTTTTATGATGTTTAATAACAGAATAATAGGCAGCTAAGAGGAAGGCCTGCTTTCTGTATACTCTAGGGTGAGCTGTCCTGAAACTATGATTACTTTCATTGTTGGGTGTATTCTTTCTTTCCTTCTTTTTTACTTTCTTTCACTTTTTCCAGTTTATTTTAAAACTGTATTCAAAGTGCCCTCTTGTGTCTTACTTACGTTATGGCATACAAGACTTAGGATACAAGCCTTTGCATGTTTAGACATAAAAAACTCCTACAATCCCAAGCATGACTGGCTGGTACAATGCTGGGAGTTGTTGGAATTTTTTTCTGTAGACCTACGTAGGATTGCACCCTTAATTTGTTTTAAAGGCTATGTAGAATGGATGCAAGAGCAGATGAAGCAATGACTAGGGCGGGCTGTGCATTATCCCTTCGCTTCTTTCTAATTGCAAAAGCCCTCTACAAGCCATGAATTCAGACCCCTGGGTGGAGAGAGAGAGAGAGAGAGAGAGAGAGAGAGAGAGAGAGAGAAAGGAAGGAATGTGTGTAGCAGAGAGAGAGAGAGAGAGAGAAGGGGACAGCCCCAGCCACATTTGGCCCTGGTTTCACCACTCACCAACAGATTATCCCTGAGGGAATGTGCCCCTCGACAGAAAAAAGGTTCCCCAGTCCTGGAATAAAGAAAAAGAGGAGTGGACATCAAGAGACAATTGGGCCTTTCATGGCTATAAATATAAGGGTATTGACCCAATCCAGCAAGGAAAATCTAATTACAAATTTAATAATAGTGTCACCTTACATTTCCTCATTTTTATTCCATTTTATGCCTTTTTATACTGTTGTTTTTATACTGTTTTTATGTTTTTTTTAATTTTTGTATACTTTACTATTTTTAATTGTTGTAAACCGCCCAGAGAGCTTCGGCTGTGGGGCAGTATATAAATGTAATTAAATAAATAAATAAATAAATAAATAAATTTTCTTCTATTTTACCTTATCCTATTTTATGTATCCAGGTGTATTTTATTTTATGTGCTGTATGTGTTTTCCTTATTTGTCATGCTGGTCATTGACAGTAATAATAATAAAAAAAACTGAGTTTGGTAAGAACAGAAGCAGTAACCTTGACATGTATTGTCCTGTCACTGGGGGAGGTAGTACCAACTGGTCCCCAAGGGATGGAAGGAGGTGGCTATAGCAGTGGCTATAGCATTGATATACTCCTTGATGCTATAGCAGTGGCTATAGCATCAAGGTGGAGCATTTGGGCGGAAGAGGCACCTAAAACGTCTTACTCAATTAACCCCCCTCCCCAAAACCTGGGGAAATCATTTCAAAACCTGAAATCATATGGGGGGGAGTCCTACAACTCCCAGCATTCCTCCAGCCAGCTATACAGCCATGGGAATGCTGGGAGTTGTAGGACCTTTTTTTTAATCGGACAAGTATGTTTAGAAGCGGGCTGCGAATACATAACAGCTAATATAGCACTAACTCAATTAACCACTTAACGTTTTTAATACAAAACCATCGTTTACTTCATTGTTGGCAATACAGATACAACACGGAACTACTTATGTTAATAAGTACGAATCAGTAGCACTGATCTAATGAATCGCTATTACTGATGCAGAAAGATTACCGTCGCATTACAGACATCGCTTTGATACATTTGTTTTGCCCCCCCCCCCTTTAGCTTTATGACTCTCATCAGTTTCCGTAGCTCTACCCCATGACGGATTTAATTACCCGGATGCGGAAGTGCTTGTTCTTTTCTCTCTCGGGTACTGTGGCGGATACGTTGAGCATCTCGGTAAGAGGCGATTCACATCAGGCGCCATCCGTGCCGCATCTGGTCTGGGGAAGCAGGCAAGGGGGTGGCGGAGGGACGGTGAGTGGCGAGAAGCCTAACGGTGTGGGTTTGGGGGAGGGCAGAGAAGGGATTCAGTGGGGAAAGTCACTCGGCGTGTGTCCCTCCCCCCAACCCTTTTCTGAGAATCTGCCATTTTGATTTCTCTCCTATAGGCAGCCGTTGCCAGAAGCCGTCGCCATGGTGAGTGGAAGTTTGCCTGGATCATTTTCTGTCTTGGGGGCATACATGGGTTCAGGTGGAGGTTTTGGAAATATGGCGGGTTAACGGGAGGGGAATGGGCGGACGGAGCCTGTCTTGGTTAATGATAGCGGGGGCGCCGTGTTTTGTCGTACGCATTTTTACAACTATGCAGAAACCAGCCCTATTGCGCATATTACAGGAAGAGGGGCTAGGTACGTGTCTGTTACCGAGTTTCAAAGAGTTTGGGTGCTGTGGTGTATCCGGGTCTATCTAGCCCAGCATTCTGTTTCCAGCAGTGGCCAGCCGGATGTTTCTGGGAGCCCACAAGCAGGTCATAAAGAAAATAGTTTATACGTACATTTAAGGAAGGTTTGAAGGGCTTTTTTCTGTGCAAACTTGAGGCTTGGAAAACACTTCAAAACAAATCTTTATATATAGGGGTCTCTAGATTGCTGAAAAGGCTTCAACAATTCTGCTCGCCATGGCGAGTTTTATGCGGTCCTTTGGCGAGCATGATGAGTAGACAGCTTTCCTCCCAACTCTAAAGCTGCAAAGATGGGTAGAGATTTGCAAGGAGATCCCCAACAACTCCAAGGTTGGGTGAAGACTGGTGGTTGTTTGGCAGCTGTATGGCCAAGGCACCTGGAGTTCCTTGGCTATGCAGACCTAAACCAGTAGCCCACCACCACCACTTTGAGTAGGAAAAGCCAGGGGTGGAGTTAGAGCCACTGCTTGAAGACACTCCACACATCCCCAAACGGAGGTGCCCAGCATTTTTCCAACTAGCTTATACCCTCGAGAAAGATTGGTGGGGTTGAGTTGTTAAACATCACTATTTGAAAGCACTCAGAGTGCCTTCAAGTAGTGGTACGCAACTCAGCTTGCTCCCATTCAGCCCTTTCTCCAGGAAAGATCAATGGGGGACACTACTGCTTGAGTTTCCCTTCAGGAGGAAAAGGCCATGGGGTGGGCTTGCTGAGATGGGAGGAATTTTTAATTTGTTTATTACATTTTTATACCACCCAATAGCCGAAGCTCTTTGGGCAGTTCACAAAAAGGCTGGCAACTTCGATTTTTGGCTTGGCCAAAGATAAGTTCATGTGGTTTGGAATTTGTGTATTGTGGAAAAGGTTGATCAGGCTGCAGAGCTAGAAATCAAATATGCCTTAGAATTGTACAGCCCATGGATCTTGTATTCAAGGAGCATATCCTTTACTTGTTACAGCCTCGCAAAATTGAAGAAATCAAAGATTTTCTATTGACAGCCAGGAGGAAAGATGCAAAATGTAAGTAGTGGCTTCTGTTCTGTCTGTGTTGCTTGATAGTGGTCCCAAGGGTTTTTTGGTCTTTGGTACCTATATTTTAACTGATTTTAATACTAAGTGCCAACAATATTGCACATTCTAATCTTTTCAGTCTTCCCTATCATCTTCAAATCTGATGCAAAGTCTGTATATCTCTTACAGAAAATGCTATACTCTTGCAAAAGAGGAAAACCAATTGTTAGAAGTCTATGGAATTTTCACTTTCTCCCATATTTGACTTGTATGGCCCAGTCAGATATCAACAAAGCCATTCTCCTCTTCTCCTCTACCCATGCTTTAAAGCAGATGATTCTGATACAGCGTGTGATGTTTGATTAACTCTGCAGATGTATATCACACCGAGTATACAATATAACATCTAAATTAAGGAATTCCTGCTGTTAGTAAACCCAGAATTTTCAAATTTAGGTATTTACCTTGTATGGCTAGTGAAGAGGGTAGGGAAGAAACATAAACGCCGGAGACCCACCCCTAAGTTCACACTGGGCCAGTTTGCACAAACACTGTGGGTTAAACAAGCCATGGTGGCTTGGCAATTGCCGGGCACCATCTGCCAAATCACCTGCAGGTGTGTGGCTTGCATTGTCATCCAAACCCAGGCGGCGTGTCTTGTTGGAGTGAGAAACAACCATCAAATAACCCATAGCCTGTTATTTAACCCATGGAGATCATGAAAACCAGGTGTGTGTATAAAGATGAGCGTTGAGAAAAAGTAACATGAACAGGCCCAAAGTCAGGAAAGTATTTTAATATTTCATAGGAAACTATTATCAACCCTTTGGTTAATCTTGATCTGTGAAACTTGCCATGCTTGTTTTAGTTACCCTAAAATTCACAGCATATTTTATTTATCGAATATGTTACCATGAATAATTTAATTCAAAGCACTTTCTGGGTAGGGTAACACAAGTTCAGAGGAGGCATAAAAACTAGAGTTTTCAGTCATGCTGAAGATTTCAAGCTTTTATGCAATGTACAGAACAATCCTTTGGGCACAGAGGAGGAAGGGAATTGCCAGCCTCATGTCAGCCAGTGCAGAAGTTGGGGGTGGGAGCTTTTTACCTTTTAAAGAAATCATCTTGACTCCAACCCAGAAACACATTGGTAACCAGTGCAACTAGTGTAGGCGTAATTTGTTCCTATCAGCATCTTGGTAGCCACATTTTTGTCCCAGTTGAAATTTGTGAACTGCATTCAGGGGCAGCCCTGTCTGGGGAATATTGCAGTAATTCAGTTTGCATGTAACCAGTGCATGAGGAATTGAAACACTGTCCAGAAAGTTAAACTCCAGGTTGTAAATGCAGTTTGCTTCTGGCTACACTAGAACATTTAAGCCTTCTGCCTTTCCCAAGAAATAGATAATAGATATATGAATTCTCTGATTACTCTGTTCTAATGCTGGCTCTGAAATCATATGTTCAAATATTTATATTTGGCACAGAGCTGAGTTCTAGGCTATACCTAATGTGTTAGAAATCTGAATATAAGGAAAGGAGCTGCTTTCTTGAATGTTTTGAACTCTTATTACGTTGGAGTTCTAATTTATCACCTAAAGTCATTCTCTGATAAATACATAGCATCAAAAAGGCTTTCATGCTGGAAAGAAAATTATGCCTGCGCGCACTTTAATTTGAGCTGTTCATATTTCGCTATTTGCATAAAGTAGGCAGTATAAACCAGGTTTGAGAATAGACACAACTGTTATGTGTTGATGGCATTATTTGGCTTCCACGTGTTTTGCAGAACAAGAGAAAACTCTCAGGTGCCTGAAATATATCCTTCAGAAATTTCTTCCTCAGCGGCCCTTTTATCTTCAGATGTATCAAAAAGAATCGCAACAATATTTCTTCTATCTTGAAATGCATTTCAAGGTAGAAGAAATATTGGAAGGATTCTTTTTGATACATCTGAAGAAAAGCAGAAGACCCCCTGAAAAAGGACAGTTCCAAAACACATTGGACAGATATATTTTTTAAAAAAAAACAGGCACCTAAGAACTCGTGTTCTTTTCCATTTTGTATCACAAAACTTCCTCCTTCTTTTGCTGTGTTCTCCAGATGTTTTGGCTTACAGCTCTCACCGTTGGCTATGCTGGCTATGGCTGATGGAAGTTGTAGGCCAAAATGTCTGAAGTTGCTCATTCCTGGAAATAGACTGCCCTTTGCAGATGCTTGTGAAAACTCCATTGGTGTATAAAAACACACTGATGCATTGAACAGTTCATTAAATCATGGGCAGTTCATTAAATCATGGGCAGAAAAGTTGTCAAGCACCACATGGCTCTCTGGCAATGTTTGATGGCTTTACTGTGGTACAGCAGCTATTCAGGACATTGTGATTTGTTGAAAAAGTGCCATGAAGGATATTTTCACCCATGTTGAAATCTAGAAAGAGACTAGAACTCACATTATATTCTGCCTGAATTCAAGTGCCTTAGCCCCTCCTTTTTTAATGAAATGTAGAGTTTGCATAAGCATATAAAATGTAAATATGAAAGATGTAAATCTTAAGTAGAATTCTGAGGGTTATGATAATAAGATAGCACCCAATTAGCTTTTATGTATATTTTTATGTATGTGTTTTTAAAATGATTTTTTCAATGTAATATTTAATTTCAAGACTAATACAGTGAGGTGCATGAGAGAAAGGGTACACTTTTGTGGAAACAAACAGTGATGGCAAAACAGCTGTGGTGTCACTTGCTTGTAATAACTGCATTCACCATGAGATAAAGCAGGATTTAGTCAAAATTTAGTCTCTAAATGAGGCTGTTTCACACTAGCCTCTGATTATGTTGTTTTGCTAGATGACTTGTTTCTTGCGATACGAAGCATGTAATGCTAACTGCAATGTTGCATTGTAGCTGTCAAGATCAAGAAGAACAAAGATAACGTGAAGTTTAAGGTGCGCTGCAGCCGGTATCTGTATACACTGGTCATCACAGACAAGGAGAAGGCTGAAAAACTGAAGCAGTCTCTGCCACCAGGTAACTGAGTCATGAAGGAAATATGGGTCACAGGAGAAGTCTGTCAGTATGAGTGTAGCCCTGATCTTTTGGCTGATACTTGCCTTCTATGTTGATGTTTCACATAACCCCTTCTCTCTCTGACGTTGCCTGATGCTAAAACAAAGTGGTGGGCTTTTCAATACGTCATATATGGAAAGGTCCTATTTGTAAGTGGCCATGTGAATGTTTTCCCCCTAAGTGTGGCACTGGGTAAGTCTTAAAAACTAACTACAGGTTGTTCGTGCAGTTCAAGTGTTACAGTAGGAGATGAAATAAAATTCTCTAGCATGCAGACCTACAATTATATGCTCAGAAATATGTTGACCTCAAAGGTGCACTGAGAGTAATTAATTTGGCCCAACATCCATTTGGAGTCATGTAATTCTTTTTCAGGGGCCACTTGTTTAACGATTCAAAAGATAACTAACAATCCTATTTAATTTATTTATTTATTTGTTTATTTATTTATTACATTTTTATACTGCCCAATAGCCGAAGCTCTCTGGGCAGTTCACAAAAATCCTATGCATGTTTAGACAGAAAAAATCCTACAATACCCAGCATGCCGTCATCCAGTACAGTGAACACGTTGGACCTTTTCTGCCTGCTTAAATGTAATCTATTACTGTTGCATTTACTTCATTCTACTTATTAACAAAGGGGAGAGTTGTGAAATAATGCATCAATTAAGGTATAACTTAGGGTTGATTGTTTTAAATCAGCAAGGAAAAATGATTCAATTTCTTATATTTTTAAAATATAATTTTCTGAACAAGCATGCTTACTAATTGGTGGTTAATACCAATTAAAGCATTCTGGTTTGCTACAAAGTAGAACCGCCCAGAGAGCTTCAGCTATTAGGCGGTATAAAAATGTAATAAATAAATAAATAAAACATTTCTACTATCTAGGAGCATAATCCAAAACCTTTGAACATAAATTCCGTGTGCCTTCTGCACTACAGAATTACGTAATCAGAGACAAGACAGCTTGAAATCACTTATTTAAAACATCTATATCCTGTCTGTCTTCAGAGAGCCCAAGCTAACTAACAACTATGCCACTCCATCCCAAACCCCATGAGCCCTTATTCCTGGGTCAGTTCTGCGAGTAGCTCTGTCCTGTCTTGTACCTACTAGTCCATTGCTGCCTACAGCCTCCCTGGAATGAGATGGAAAGAAAAGAGTTTGGTATCATTTGAATAAAGATAACATCAAATGCCAAATCTCTACATGAGATGGAAAATAAGGGCACTGCCCGGCCAAAGTTAAACATGTTTAACTCCCACTGATTTCTATGGAAGAGTAAAAAATGGCCTTAACTCACTTTCTTTGATGTCAAGGGGGTCTAACTGCTTAACTCTGGTTTAGATTGTGACTTAAATATCTGTGGTGTTTGGCTGACACGTATAAATATACATGGTTCGTTCTTGTACATATAAAAGCAAGCTTTAATTTGATGTGTTTAATAGTCATGATGACAGAAACAAATAAAACCAATCATAGTTCAAGAAAGCAGTTGTTTTAGAGTGGATGAAAACATACAGTATTTACTGATGATAATGAACACCAGTATTATTCGGTATATACTTCAGGAGTTGTATCAGGAATGAGAAAACCTAAAAGACAAATTCAGGGTAACATGAAAGTTAATACCATAAAGATATGTCAGCGTGAAGAATGACTTAGGTGCCTTGGATGGTCAGTGACATTTTACACCAAGCAACAGTAGCAGTAGATGCATGAAAAGCCCTGAGGAGGTCACCAGGTTCACAGGCCACCTGGTTGCGATTCATGCTCTTGTGCACTCTCCTGGGAGCCTGCTAACAAGCCACAGCAGCTTCCGCCTGGGATATAGTGAAAACCTCTGAGGATTTGCCAGACTTAAAACCAGAAATAATTAGAGCAGAATCTGTCTTTTCACAACTCTTGAGCCTCATCATCATCATAAGTTTATTTCTTACCTGCCTCTCCATTTTGATCGAGGCGGGAAACAACTGTAAACAGTAAAATACATAAAACGGAATTAAAATGTAATATACATTGTTAAAACATCCTAAAAAACATTCTAAAAGCATCTTCTTTCTCCCTTCTCTTTAGGTTTGGCTGTGAAAGAGTTGAAATGAACCAATCATCCCTGGAATCTGGCCCGTAGATTGTAATAAAGGAGTTACCTGTTTTTCCTTCCTGGTGTCATCTTTTCTGAAGGGTAGCTTGGGCAGGGTGTTGTTTACACCACTTTATTCCTTGGTGCGGGCAGCAGCTATTTGTGGGTCTGCGGTTCTGAAGAGCTACAGGAATTGTGAATGTCCCTTGAGAGGGGAGGTGCGATGATCTTGAGTCAGCTTCTTTGTATTTTAAAAGACCAGAGTTAATAAGCACCCAAATCTAATATCCCCCTCAATACAATCCCCTGTACATCTGTAACTCCACAGTATGGAATCCATAGGCATAACAACTGGGAGGTAGGTGGTTCTGAAGGCTACACTGCTGAAGAATGTGTGCATCAAGCACGATGCTATGGCGGCCTTGTTACTAAGCCCTTAAAAGTTAATAGCCTGCAAAAAAAAATAGTTGCCTGCTTTTTATTCATGAGAGGAGCACCATTTATTAGTAAAAAGCTGGATAATAGAAATTGCAGGCTAGAAGCACAGCGGGCTGACAAAGGAGAAACAATGCTGTGCCAAGCTGCTCAACTTCCATACTGGCCACAGAAGAAGTAAAACCCTCTGGCCGGTACAGAAGCCAGGTAGGCTGGCAATCGAGAAACAGTGCTTTGTTCCTTCTTTGCTAGCCTGCTGTGTGTCTTTGCTGGCTGCAAAGAAAGGGGCTTCACTTCCACCATGGGTAGCACAGAGGTCAAGTGAGCTGCAAATCAGGTCCCTCCTTTGGTAACCTATTGGGAATTCCACACATTCACCTACATGGAATTCTTGCTCACCTTGGAGAGCAGGCAAGTGATTAAATTCAAGACTGGACTAACAGGAGTTTGCTGAGATAAAAGTAAAAGCACCTCATTCAAAGTTCTCAAGAGATGCAAACTTAAAATGGAATTTATTTGGCAAATCGGCTCTCCAATATATATATATATATATATTAATGTTAAAAAGTGCAGGGCTAGACTTACTAGCTGGACAAAGTGCAACATCTGTGGTCAGTGTGTGAAAGGGCTGCATAACTTAGCATAAATTTGCTATTTCTGAAGTAACATGACAGTGAATTACCCATTCCGACACACTTTCTTGGAAATCATCCAACTTGGCGTGGCAGGTTGACATGGTACACTCAGTCTTCTCACTGCATTGGAATCGGAGGCCAATAGCAGCCTCCTCAAGGTGACATCTGTTCTGCTCTGGCTTCAGCACGGTTCTTGGGCATGCAAAGAAGCCATTTGTCATCAAACACTAATTGATAGTAAATGACTGCACCAATGGCAACCATTGTTGCTATTCTACACTGTACAAGCAAGCTGTACATGTCAAAATCCTGCCTCTAGATGGTGCTGTGTGTTTTTTAAAAGTATATGTTCCAAACAGTAAGATAGTAGGAAGAGGTAGGGCTCCAATGGCAGCCGTGAACCCCAATGTGGTCCTGGTGGGCTCCTGAAAATTCCCCATGTTTTAATATACATATGCAGATTTGTATGAAACGCATACAACTTTCCAGCAATTATATATGGGCTGCAACAAAAGTAGACCAAATATCCAAAGATGTATCTATTTGAAGGTGATGTCTATGTGCCACCTTTTCAAATATTGGATCCTCAATTCATTGCATTACGGGATTTGAGCATTTATCCTTCCAACGTTGTAATAGTCGTCTTTTAGCTGCCAAAACCATTTGTTAGTTTTTATGAAATAAGTAAATAATTTAAAAGCGCATGTACATCAGTACATATTAATGACTCTTTCAATGCAAAAACAATTCTGTGTAATAGCCTCCCGCCAAAAAGAAGCAACTGTTAGACATTACCAAAGCATATGTTTAAAAGAAGCATTGGCTGTATTGCATTGATAGCAATTAGCTGAATTAGACAATTCCTTGTTAAAAGTGTTCAGTAGACATGAAGCAGAATTTTTTACTGAATAAAAAACAGCCTAAGATCCATAGAGGCAAAAGATGGACGCCAAAGCGGTGATCCACTGATTAGGCATTTTGTGGTGTTACCCACAGCATTATCTCAAATTCCCAAATGAGCCCACAGGTCCAAATAGTTTGGAAAACCCCTGCGGTTGGGCCTTGATTACATGAAATCGTAATGTGAACATGGAATGAATCCAAAGGTCATCCAACGTGCAAATGGCTATGCTGTTATGCCTGATCAGACAAGAGGTTCAAAATAGGTTAGTATCCCCTCTTATGACTGGCCCCAAGACATCTGCATCCCAACACCCCTTGCAATGTCACAGAAGATACTGGGATATCAAATAAACCCTCCAGGTATCAATGCCAACATGAGCGCACAGTCTGAAATGTGTTCTTCAACAATCCATGTAATGTCATAAAAGCTGTTTGGGGGGGGGTGTACATCTTTGACTGCATGCTGAAGACATTTCCCACATGCTCCTCCTAAAGTTCTTCTACACCAAACAGCTGTTTAGTCTGTTTATCTGTTCAGTTGGGCTGCTCCTGCTTGGTTTTGAGCCTGATTTGGTTGTTTCAAAATAGCTGAAAAAGATCTGAAAGTTATGTAGACTATCTCTGTGTACTGAGATAGGCTCCTCTACGTACAAGTTCCCACGCTAACAGTTTAGCCCAGATCATGCTGTATCACAAGCAGAGTGAGAGAAAGCAAACTCACACCAACAGAGAAACCTCTCGATTTTATTAAGCATCTCTCCCTAAAAACATCATTTAGCATCACGCAACATGTTTGTTGTATCTACATATTATAATCGGTATAGCATTCGGTGTCTCAATAGTACCCTAATGGGGTTAGGAAACAAGACTTTCTCTCCTCCACCCCTACAGCTATGACTCTCCATATCTGGAGCTGAAGCCTCCAGGGACTTTTTGTCTTTTTCTTTGTACCCAGCACAATTTGTTTGTTTTCGATTAGTTCCTCATCTTGCAGTTATGCAGTTATCCAAGTTATGCTGGATGCTATGGGATGTCAAGGATAGTGGCATTTTTCCTAAACCCATTAAGGTATTCTTATTGAGACACCTGGTTAAAAGTTATAATATTGTTTCTCCTCCCTCAAAAAAAATGCTAAATCACATGCAATGCATAATATAAACCATTGGTTTGACTTCCCTAGCATTGTTTAATATAGACCTGAACAGGAATGGGAAGAAAGGTATTATGCATGATGCTTTGGCTTAAACTATAGTGCCTGTTCTATTGATATGTAATAATGTGCACCAAGCTGCTGTTCTGACACCAAAGTAGCTCTTCCCATTGTGTACCGTTATATACTGAAGAAACATTTACCAGATAAGGCTCCCTAGGCTTTAAATACACTTGCAGGAGTGAAAGCTCATTGGTTCTGCTCATTATTCCAATTGTGGTAGAAATGGAGGAGGTACTCTTCACAGAAGCAAACACTGCATGAGCAAAAACAGCAAGTGAGCCTAGGATTCATCAGCACCACAATGCGAGATTCTAATCTCAATGTGTAGTTTGTTCCCACTTCCTCAAGACAGTAGTTTTAAATAGAGTTTTGAGTTTCATGCTTGAAAACCCGTTTCCCCCATATGGTTTGTATTTTGCAATGGATTGTGATATAAATAAACCTCTGCTTTTCTTCTTGCAGCAATGGAGCTGAACAAGGGACATACTAGCATTAAATCTTTCTCCTCTGCTGACTGTAGAAAGAAGTTTTGTAGGATTGAGCTGTCTTGCAATGGGAAATGGATGGTCCCTTAATTCTTTTTTGAAGGAGGATTCTGTCTGCCTCCAAAAATTAACTGGCACCACCAAATCATTGTTAATTTTACATTGTGCATGCCTGCCTTTTCTTCCACCTCGTAGTGACTGCAATTTTGGCTGATTCCCATAAAATCTTTCACAGTTCTGAGCTTTTTTCTCATAACCGTGGTTAGTGCTATAGATAATTACTAAGTACACATCTAGAATATTTTTTCTATTCCCCATATTGTTTTTATTTGGTATTTTTATAATTAAATACAAACTCCTGTACAATCCGCCCCACACACTCAGGTCCTCTGGGAAGAATCTACTTTAGCTAGCAAAAACTAGATTAACAATTGTTACCCAGAGGACCTTTTCTTCTGCTCCTCCCAGACTGTGGGATGGCCTGCTGGAGGAAATTTGTCAACTTGACAGTCTTTTAGAATTTAAAAAAGCAATAGAGACTGATCTATTCCGGCAGGCTTACCCAGTGAAATTTTAGAATGTTTTCAGGATGTTTTAAGGATATTTTAAAGATGTTTTAATCATGTATGGTATGTTTTTAATCAGTTTTTAATGTGTATTTTGTATCATGTTTTTATACTGTGTTTTACACTTTGAATGTTTTTAGTTTTTGTGAACGGCCCAAGGAGCTTCGGCTGTTGGGTGGTATAAAAATGCAATAAATAAATAAATAAAAAATAAACTGGAAATGATAATACAGGAATATAATTTGTTCCTTGACATAATGCAACTGGGATGTGATATCAACCAAAATATCATTGCCATAACCTTTTCACAAGTCATCTTAGACATCCTTGTTGATGCAAATAATAGCTTGGATCCACCCTTGCTCTTCTGCAGGTGGAGGGGCCTTCGATTCAGTGGAAGATCCTGCTAGTGGAAAGGAGCAGGGAGGCAATTTCACAGATTTTCCCTTCCCCTCCAGTTCCCTCCCACCACCACCCATGCCATAATGTATGGTCCCCCAACCCTCCAGTGCAGGTTTTCAGAGGGCTGCAAGAGGGAAATTGGCTCTCCTTTTCTCAACTGGAGCTTCCCGTTAATGGAGTTAAGTTCCAGGGATCTCTGCATCCAAGCAAACATTAAATTCAAGAAGCCCAAATGTATGTTAAAGACTTTAATTGGAGGTTAAACTGTTCCAAATATATCATAAATCTGGGGTGGGCAAGAAGTAGATCATGATCTACTGGTATTCTGGGTAGTTTGCTATTGATCAGCAGATGTTTCTGACCCCCAAAGATTTAACAATAGTAATAACAAAGAGCATTACTCCCCCTTCTAAATTAGGCTGCTGAAATCAAGAAAACTGGGGGAAAACAGGAGTAGATTTTTGCATGAAAGGATCCGTGTACGGGTTGCAGTTCTGGTATTGAAACCAAATTCTTGAGCTAAGCATGTGCTTGGATGCATTTTGTTCCTCAATACTATGTCACCTTCCTGAGCCACTATTTTGCACCTGGGCCTGGCTCCAGTTGAAATTTTGATACTAATGAAAAGCAAACTAGATCCATGGGCAATATCCAATACTGTTGCTGAGCCTTCACTCTTTCTCTTGTGCCGGTGGGACCCACCACAAGCACAATAGGAAGCTGGAGCTTCCAAAATTAACTCTGGAAACAAGCCAAAACGCTCATTTACAGAAAAGGGCTAATTTCCTATTGTTTTCAAAACCGCTAGCTTCCCATTGTATTAGCAGTGGATTTTGGTAGTATTCAGGCAGTGTTGGATACTGCCCCATGTGTTTATCTAAACCATACATCTAGAGTTTGCCAGTGCTTGGCCATATCCACATTCTTTGAAAGGAATTCTGTAAGAATGGAGGGGCAAATATAGAGACAGGAGGCATTTTATGATGGGTTTGTGAAGGTAGTATAAGCCAAAAGAAGATTTCTGATAAAACAGTTGATCCCCTGAAATATGCCAATGTATCATCCATGCATCATCCCGATCAATGGAAGCTTAGTGGGTTGGTTCAGATATAGCACCAATCCATGGGAGGAAACAATGATTTGATGCTGTAAACTCCTCCTTTCACTCACATGCTTTCATTTCTACCTTTGGTTCTGATGACATCCGAACCAGACAAGCTATGCTTTGGTTTATTTGTGTGTGTGTGTTGCAAACCAGTTTGAACTGGGTGTGCAGTTCCATTTTGCAAGTACCATGGTTTACTGCTAAATTGGAATTGAGAAGGAAATACAAGAGGATCATGCAAGGAATTGAGGAGCATGCAAGGGCAAGAGGGAGTGTGCGAGTGCAGTGGTCAGGTTTTGGTATCTGAACCAGCTTCAGGTGTCTAATGGAACCAAATAGTTAAAGGCTGCTGCACAGGCATGTAAACATCACTTCCATTACACAGCATCATGTGCCATTGTAGTAATGTGCTAATTACAATTCCCTACAACGAAGCTTGGAGTTGAAAGGGTGTGAAAGATTCATTGCATCAATCTGGAGGCTGTGACATCATGCTGAAAAGCTTTGGGATTTATACACTCTATTAACCAAAGACAGAGGAAGCTATAAATATAGAGAATCACGGCTACTGTGATTCATAGAGGCTACAAAGCAGAATGGCTTTAGTCATCTGACTAATTTCCTGCTGACCCGTTGCATAACACTTTTCTTCAAATTTAGATTTTTCAAGAGCTTTTCTCAAATGCAGTTTGTTTTAAGTGAGTGTTCATATGCCAGGTGAAGTTCAATTCTCAAGTGGGGCATGAGGAGAAATGGAGCAGGACTAAGATGTAAGGAGGACCAGGGCCATCTTAAGATATTGTGGATACAATTTTGGTGCCCAGCCCAATTCACCAAAGGGTTCCTGGGGAGGGTTGGGACCCAAGTTTCCCAGGATATAGATACCTTGTATTTTAATTCCTTTAATATGGTAATGTTTATCAGTGACATTGTATTAGAAGGTGTTTTAAAACATTTTTTTGAAAAACATCATATGCATCCTTTAAACCAGCAGTCTTCAACCTGTCCAGACCTGAGACCCACTTCTGATTCCCAACCTGCAACATAGAACCCACTTTTGCATTTTCACTAGGGATGTGCTCCGCTTCTCCTCAGAGCAGAGAATCAGAAGCGAATTGGCCTGATCCACCTTGCCCAGAGGCAGAATAGAAGCGAACCAGGATCCTGGAGAAGCATGGCGAAGAGAAGTGGACATAGGCGGAGCGCTTCTCTTTTTGCAGAGCGATCCACTCGCCATTTTGGATTTTTTCACCCATAGGATTGCATTGCGGAAAATATTAGGGGATAACTGTGTTGTTTTTAAAGCTATCTTTCTGAAATTTCGTGTGCTTAGAGAGTCGTGGCTGGGGGTCATTTTGAGCCTACTCTCAGCACTCTGCGTGGTGTGGTTCACTTGCTATAATTTTCTAAAAAATAGGGTAAAACGCAGGAGAGGTACTTTTTTGAAGTGCTGAGAGGCAGATTCAACTTCCAGTCATGATCACCTGATGAAGCATCCTCCAATCCCAAAGTTGGAGGAGGGGATAGGCAAAACAGGATACTTACTAACTTGGGATACTGGGAAACCACTCTTTCTTAGTCTGAACGGACTTTCCCCAGTGTTTTTTAAAACAGTAGCCCCACCAAATGCACAAACACAACCTGAAATCATATACTAAGCAAATAAATAACAGATAGGAAACACAGCACTGCTACCCACCGTAACCTTGGTGAACAACCGAATAGATGTGATCAAGGGGATGAGGTCCCCTAGGGCATGTGGACGTACCCAGTGCACACACACTCTCCCGCCCTTGGAGGATCATCAGAGCCCTCCAAAGATAAACCAGTGGAGAAGCTATGCCTGTCATGAGTTGAAGTGACAGGTAGCTTCTTAAACACTGGTACTTACTTAGGGCCAGTCAAAAATTGGCATATCCCCCTCCCCCTGGGCACGTCCACTTTCCTCTTACTGGTAAAAGACAGACATAGCCTTTTTAAAAAAAAATCTTGTTGTTGTTTATTCAGCAACACTGCTGCTTTTAATTCCACCCCTCCTTTGTTTATTTATTTATTTATTCCATTTTATATTTACACCCCATAGCCCAAGCTCTCCTGGCTTTTCCTCTTCAGTGAAGTCAGGCAGGCTTTCATTGTAGTTCAATTCCTTATTGTTGTTGTTATTGCTATTAATATTAATTAGTACTGCTATTATTAACGTTACTATTGTTGTTGTTTAATAATGGCTGTGATCACAGTGCAGTCAATCAACTCTGAAGCAAGGATCACAAAGCTTTACTCTTATCCTCCTAGCCTCCTAGTTATGGAATGCAAAAGAAAAGGCATCTCTCTGTGCTGCTCCCACCTCACAGGGATGGTTTGCATTACTGGCTTTGAAACTATCCTTGGCTCACTTCCTTGTGCCCCCAGAAATGTCTGCTTGCTGCCTGCCTGCCTGCCTGCCTGCCTGCCTGCCTGCCTGCCTGCCTGCCTTCCCCCCGGGGTGCTGCTGTGGTGGGGCATCTGCCGGGACTGACTCCCCCCTACTAGATCTATGGCATATCTCTGCCTGGCTCTCTGCCCGCCTGTCCTTCTCCTCTGTGACTGCCTCGCAGGGATGGTTTGTGTGTGTCTTGCTTTGTCTCAGGGGACAAGTCCTTCCTGCGCTCACTTAGACTTTTGTGAACCGCCCAGAGAGCTTCGGCTATTGGGCGGTATAAAAATGTAATAAATAAATAAGTTCCAAATCAATTTTTCAAGTGTGGAAGAAGATTCATATTTAGGGTTATCTACTCCCCAATTCATGGCATGTTGGGATTTCCTTTGAAATGGCCCCATTGAGCTGTCTGCAGCTTTAAATCCCTGAGATACTGGGGTGTCCGATTTTCAAAAATTCCCCAAAAATCAGGGGAGGCCTGGATTGGCTTGAGGCTTGGCATGCATGTGTATACGTGCATGAGGTGTCATGGTGCCTAACTTGAAGTTTCTAACGTGAAAATTGACGGAGATATCGAAAGGGGTGTGAACTGGGGTTAGGGGTGCTGCGTTAGAGGTTAAACCCCCAAAAAAATCGGGATGATGGAATTTTCTTGAAACTTGCCAGGAACGTGGATGTGCCTGCTTCCAAGTTTTTAACTGTCAAAATGTCGGAGAAAAGCCCATGTCTGAAAATGGGGTGTCCGATTTTCAAAAATTCCCCAAAAATCAGGGGAGGCTTGGATTGACTTGAGTCTTGGCATGCATGTGTATACGTGCATGAGGTGTCATGGTGCTGAATTTGAGGTTTCTAACATGAAAATTGACGGAGATATCGAAAGGGGTGTGTGAATTGGGGTTAGGGGTGCTGCGTTAGCGGTTAAAGCCCCCCTAAAAAAATCAGGGGATGATGGAATTTGCTTGAAACTTGTCATGAATGTGGATGTGCCTGCTTCCAAGTTTTTATCTGTCAAAATGTCAGAGAAAAGTCCATGTCTGGAAATGGGGTGTCCGATTTTCAAAAATTCCCCAAAAATCAGGGGAGGCCTGGATTGGCTTGAGGCTTGGCATGCATGTGTATACGTGCATGAGGTGTCATGGTGCCTAACTTGAAGTTTCTAACGTGAAAATTGACGGAGATATCGAAAGGGGTGTGAACTGGGGTTAGGGGTGCTGCGTTAGAGGTTAAACCCCAAAAAAAATCGGGATGATGGAATTTTCTTGAAACTTGCCAGGAACGTGGATGTGCCTGCTTCCAAGTTTTTAACTGTCAAAATGTCGGAGAAAAGCCCATGTCTGAAAATGGGGTGTCCGATTTTCAAAAATTCCCCAAAAATCAGGGGAGGCTTGGATTGACTTGAGTCTTGGCATGCATGTGTATACGTGCATGAGGTGTCATGGTGCTGAATTTGAGGTTTCTAACATGAAAATTGACGGAGATATCGAAAGGGGTGTGTGAATTGGGGTTAGGGGTGCTGCGTTAGCGGTTAAAGCCCCCCCAAAAAAATCAGGGGATGATGGAATTTGCTTGAAACTTGCCATGAATGTGGATGTGCCTGCTTCCAAGTTTTTATCTGTCAAAATGTCAGAGAAAAGTCCATGTCTGAAAATGGGGTGTCCGATTTTCAAAAATTCCCCAAAAATCAGGGGAGGCATGGATTGGCTTGAGGCTTGGCATGCATGTGTATACGTGCATGAGGTGTCATGGTGCCTAACTTGAAGTTTCTAACGTGAAAATTGACGGAGATATCGAAAGGGGTGTGAACTGGGGTTAGGGGTGCTGCGTTAGAGGTTAAACCCCCAAAAAAATCAGGATGATGGAATTTTCTTGAAACTTGCCAGGAACGTGGATGTGCCTGCTTCCAAGTTTTTAACTGTCAAAATGTCGGAGAAAAGCCCATGTCTGAAAATGGGGTGTCCGATTTTCAAAAATTCCCCAAAAATCAGGGGAGGCTTGGATTGACTTGAGTCTTGGCATGCATGTGTATACGTGCATGAGGTGTCATGGTGCTGAATTTGAGGTTTCTAATATGAAAATTGACGGAGATATCGAAAGGGGTGTGTGAATTGGGGTTAGGGGTGCTGCGTTAGCGGTTAAAGCCCCCCCAAAAAAATCAGGGGATGATGGAATTTGCTTGAAACTTGCCATGAATGTGGATGTGCCTGCTTCCAAGTTTTTATCTGTCAAAATGTCAGAGAAAAGTCCATGTCTGAAAATGGGGTGTCCGATTTTCAAAAATTCCCCAAAAATCAGGGGAGGCATGGATTGGCTTGAGGCTTGGCATGCATGTGTATACGTGCATGAGGTGTCATGGTGCTGAATTTGAGGTTTCTAACATTAACAGAAAAGAAGTTGTAGGCTTTTTTGGATTTCAATGCAAGCCTTTGGGGGGGGGGGAAGCGGAACTCCGATCCATATCCGGAGCTTCGCAGCGAACCGGAGCAGACTATAGGCAGATCGGAGCAGAGTGGACCCAATCCGGAAGTTGCGGATCTGGAAGAGAAGCGGATCGGGGGGGTCTGTGCACACCCCTAATTTTCACACCCTTGCTGAAGATGGCCCTGCTCCTCCCTTTTGATCTAATGCCAGTTTTCCCTCTTGCCAGTTTTCCCTTGCTTAAGATGGCCCTGGTCCTCCCGCTCCGCCCTGGAACACCATATAAAAATGGGGTAACTTGAACTGCTTCTTATCTGCATTTCCCTGGAGGATCTCTACTTGCTCGCCTAGACCATGAGCTCTGTGCCTCTTAGCCCAATAAAGATGTTCTGCATTAACTGTGTTGCTGGAACTAACTTAGGAACTGTATTAAGAATATGAATTAGCTAGAAAATACTGTTTCATTTCTTTTCATGCAGTTTCTGACTTCTCTGATTCCTTTTACTCCAGACTCACTTAATAAATATCTTGAATTAGAAGCCTGGTGTTGACTATGCAGCTTCACTTGCACATGGTCTCATCCATCGCCCGGCTGCTCAGATCTATGCTATTTGGTAAATAAAAGGCGACAAACTCAGATCTATTTCTTCTCCCTCAAAGATTTGGACATAAATTCCCACATTTCAAACTAAAGGTAACAGTGGGGGTGGGGGTGGGAGCGGGAGCTCTGCTTATGAGTAAATAACACAAACAGTGTCTCCAAGCAGCCTGTCCTACCTGGCAAGGAAGCAGGTGATGTGTGTCTCTTTGTCACATGGTCACACCCACACTGGTTGAAACTTTCAGTCTTTTAACTAGATCTCTTCCTTATTCATTTGTGCTTGACATAGTAATGTGGCACAACTCTCACTCTCTCTCTTGCATTGCTGACTGCACTTGGTAATAACATCCCTACCACCACCTGCTTTTGTCTGTACCCAAGTATACATCTGTTTATTTAACAACTGAGGATAATTAGGCATCTAACTAAGTGGGCTCTGGCCCACAAACGCTTGTGCCACAATAAAACGGTCAGTCTTTAAGGTTCAATCAGACTCTCAGTTGTTTTTTGCTGCAACAGATGAACACAACTACCTTCCTAGAATTGGTTTGGGGAAGAACATAGAAAGTATTCTGAGGGCTCTCTTCTTCAACAAATGGGTTGTCATGCTCTTTAATGACACAAAAAGAAAATATATCCTTCTGCCCCAGAATTTGTCTGAGCTGCTACTACAAAATGAAAAAATCACTTTGTCTCCCTTCTTTTGATCAACAGATCAGATTTGATTTCATTCACTTGTTTTCTCATTGATTTGCTGGGGACCTGCCCATTTTTAAAACTACATTGGTAAAAATGTCCATTCATAATCAACAGTCCAAGGTTTTTCTAGTTCCTGGGGGAATCCCATAGGCTGCCAAGCTCTGCTCATTAGGTAAGTGCTATATGGCAAAGGACTGGATTTAGTGGTGCCAGATAGATTTAGTTTAGACATTGCTTTGACTCTCACAGCTGCCTCTTCCAAGGGTCAGAGAGAATTCCTACAGAGAAGACAATGGGTCTGGAAGAAGCCAAATTGGCGGCTCCTGCCTGCCTTAAATAGAAGCTGCTATTGGGTTCCATATGATTATTCTACCCTTTCTTTGTACTGCTGATTATCAGACCTTGAAGGAAATGGGCGGGAAGTATTGTTTCTTCACAAAAGTTGAGTTGAACAAGTCATTTCCTCAAGCTCTATCCATCATCCATCCCACTCATGCAGATATTGATAAAGTAGCCATGACTGGGCAACATGCAACAGTAGCAACTTGGCCACATGGCTAACTCTTTGTACTTCTTCCATGTCTTCTCCTGTTAAATCAGTACGGATGAAAAGGCAGCATGCATTGGCGTGCCTGAACAGGCTGGGCACTGAGGCTTGCTTATGTCCTGTCCTTTAGTTCTGAGCTTATAGATCCCTTTCTCTAATGTGCAGGTTTTGAAAAGGGCACATTTTTCAGATAATGTGAACACTGAGGCAGTAACAGCCCCTGCTTCTAGACCTTAGCACCTTAATTCAGCATGTTTGAGTCCGTCCATCCCCCCTATCATTATTTGATCATGGCTATCACTTTGGAGTTATCTGGGGTTGTACAGATAAATGGGGCTGCTACTCTAATGAAATTTGTCCCAGTGTGAAGAGGGCGCCCCTTGCAGTTTCTTTTAAAATTCCCTACAGCTCTAGAGTTATTTAAGCCCACATCACAAGACTGAAGAGCAGCTGTCACTTTGCCCAGGCACAATAACATGGTGAGTGGCAGGTAGCTGGAGCAAAGACAGAAAATAGATTTTTATGAGCCCTTATCATAACCCTTCGTCTTCATCTGAAGAGAAACGAAGCTTAAGACCATGTACCTGTATGTGTGTAGGCTTTCTCCAAGCCAAGGCTCCTGCCCTTCTCAGAGTAAGAGCTCCATGCACACAGCAGGAGAGGGCAGCAATTCCGAGTTTAGAAAAACATAGGACTTAATGAGGGGTTTTTTTTTTGTCGCGCAAGGAAGGCCAGAAGGGGCAGAAGGCGAGCGGAAGGCATACGACATCATGTGAGGGACCTGAGCAAACTCCATGAGTGCCCAGGAACGAGCGTGCAATAAAACGCTCGTGGGATGGAGCTTTAATTCACAAAACTAGTTGTCAACTAGGGTTTGACTTGTGTCTGTACTTTCCACCTCCCCGTTGGTCTGCTCATACTCGTCATTTTACCTCAGTTCTTCCTCCAGGCAAGCTGTATGGCAAAGTACTTTGGGAGGGTGTATTCTGAACATTTATATCCTGCCTGTTATCAATAATTTCAAAGTGGTTGTGTATTAAAGCAACAATAAGCAACACAATCAGAACCACCAGCAGCCAAAACACCCCCCCCCCCCCACAATTTCGTGTAGGAAAATTTAAAATATATACAATAGTTTAAATGTTTTTAACTGCTTGGGGGAATAAAAAATAAAACAGGCACCTAATAGACAACAAAGTTGGCATGAGGCTTATTTCCTGAGCGCCAAAGAGTGAGAAAGAGCATTTAAAATATTTATTTTTATTTATTTATTTATTACGTTTATATACCGCCCCATAGCCGAAACTCTCTGGGTGGTTTACAAAAGTTAAAAACAGTAAACATTAAAAAAGTGTACAAAATTTGAAAACATAAAAACAACAGTATAAAAACAACAATATCCATTTAAAAACAACAGTTCTGGGGTCCGTTAAAAAACAAACTTAGCGTTGTTAAATGGTGTTAAATGCCCGGGACAAGAGAAAAGTCTTTACTTGGCGCCTAAAAGACAACAGTGTTGGTGCCAGGCGAGCCTAATCGGGGAGATCATTCCACAGTCGGGGGGCCACCACCGAAAAGGCCCTCTCCCTTGTTGCCATCCTCCAAGCTTCCCTCGGAGCAGGAACTCTGAGGAGGACCTTAGATGTTGAGTGCAGTGTATGGGTTCATGTCGGGAGATGCATTCCATCAGGTATTGTGGTCCCAAGCCATGTAGAGCTTTATAGGTTAAAACCAGCACCTTGAATTGGGCTCAGAAACGTATAGGCAGCCAATGCAAGTGGGCCAGAACTGGTGTTATATGTTCGAACCTCCTTGTTCCAGTTATCAATCTGGCCACTGTATTTTGCACAAGCTGCAGCTTCCGAACCGTCTTCCAAGGCTGCCCCATGTAGAGGGAATTGCAGTAATCTAATTTGGAGGTTACCAGAGTATGGACAACTGAAGCTAGGTTATCCTTGTCCAGATAGGGGTGTGGCTGGGCCACCAACCAGAGTTGGTAGAAAGCACTCCGTGCCACCGAGGCCACCTGAGCCTCAAGAGACAGAGATGGTTCTAGGAGAACCCCCAAGCTATGAACCTGCTCCTTCAGGGGGAGTGCAACCCCATCCAGAACCGGTTGAACACCCCCCATCTGGTCAGAAGAACCACCCAGTAGCAGCATCTCAGTCTTGTCTGGATTGAGTTTCAGTTTATTAGCCCTCATCCAGTCCATTGTCGCAGCCAGGCACCGGTTCAGCACATCCACAGCCTCACCTGATGAAGATGAAAAGGAGAAGTAGAGCTGCGTGTCATCCGCATACTGATGACAATGCACTCCAAAACTCCGGATGACCACACCCAACAGTTTCATGTACATCTTAAACAGCATGGGGGACAAGACTGACCCCTGTGGAGCCCCATACTGGAGAGTCCACGGGGCCGAGCTATGTTCCCCAAGCACCACCTTCTGGAGCCGACCCACCAAGTAGGAGCGGAACCGCTGCAATGCAGTGCCTCCCACTCCCAACTCAGCCAGACGTTCCAGAAGGATACCATGGTCGATGGTATCGAAAGCCACTGAGAGATCAAGGAGAATCAACAGAGTCACACTCCTGTCTTTCTCCCGACATAGGTCATCATACAGGGTGACCAAGGCTGTTTCTGTGCCAAAACCAGGTCTGAAACCTGACTGAAATGGGTCCAGAAAATCAGTCTCATCCAAGAGTGTCTGGAGCTAGCCCGCCACCACCCGCTCAAGGACCTTGCCCAGGAATGGAACATTTGCCACTGGCCTGTAGTTACAAAGATTTTCCGGGTCCAAGGAAGTTTTCTTCAGGAGTGGTCTCACTACCGCCTCTTTCAGACGGCCTGGGACCACTCCCTCTTGCAGAGAGGCATTAGTCACTTCCTTGGCCCAGCCGGCTGTTCCATCCCTGCTAGCTTTTATTAGCCAAGAGGGGCAAGGATCCAGTACAGAGGTGTTTGCACGGACCTGTCCAAGCACCTTGGGAGCTGTATACAGTTGGGCAATACCTTTCTTAGAGCTGACCAAAATTATACAAAAAATGTGCAAGTTTCCGAGTTCTCCCGAACTCTTCGTCAGGCTAGATGGTACAAGCAGCCTTCCAAAACTGGGGCACCCCCCCCCCCCCGAAAATACCCTTCTCCCTTGCAGACGGAAACCTAACCTCGGCTGGAGATGGAATGTGTGCGCGTGTATGTATATATGGGCACGGCTATATGAATACTGATTTTTTTTTTGTCTAGGATTGCTATAGGTGCCCCCCAGGCTAGGGTTGGCAACAACTCCCCTCGTGGCGAGGGAGTCAGGCTCAGTGGGATTCAGTCTCAACCAAGCCCCTCCGTAAGAATCAGTGCAGCGGCGGCGGATCCTGCAGGGGGCGCCCTCTCCCGCCAACGAAAGCGCTCGCCCCCCCCCCCCTCGCCCCACCCGGCTTTTCCACCCTCCCCCTTTCCTCTCGGAGAAAAGAAAGGGGCGGCGCCTGACCGGGGAGCTCAGGGAGGCGGCGAGGGCCCCGGTCGGCGTGCAAGAGTGGCCGCTGGCTCGCGGAGCAACTGCGGCAGCAGCAGCAGCAGCAGCAGCAGGGAAAAGAAGCGATGTTGGCGGCGGCGCGGGCCGACTACCTGGCGCCCTGGTGGGCGTCCTGGCTGCACGGGCTCCCCCATTTGAGCTTGAGCCTGCAACCCGTGTCCAGCGCCTTCCGCCCGAGGGACGCCGACTACCAGCAGGTGCGCCCTGGCTCTCCGCTTCCCGCGCGGCCGCTGCGTTTCCCGGGCGTCGGAGCCCCCCCTCCCCCTCCCCGCTCGCAATCGCCTGCCCCAAGTTGGAGGCTTCGCGCCACGGTCCTCGCCCCCCGGCAGGCGCTCGCGGCGCCTTTCGGTCCCTCCTCCGGCTCCGTGTCGGCGATGGCATCGGCTAGCGCGGGAGCGCTCGGTGCTCTGCAGAGCCCGCGCGGTTGCTCGGTCCTGCGGCGGGACCCTGCGCGTGCCCGTCGGCCTCTGGACGAGCCTAGAGGCGCTGCGGGGCTGCCCCGTCCGTGTCCGGCAGCTTTCCAAAAAAGAGCCGCTCTGCAGAACGCGCGTCTTCTCTCGGAACTGGGGGTAGTATCCAGTGGTTAGCCTATGGTAGAATAGACCTATTGAAATAAATGGGACTTAAGTTAGTCGTGAAGAACTTAAATTTCATTCATTTCCGTGGGTCTACTCGAAGTAGGACTGACATTGGATACTACCCTGGATTTCCAACTTCCGAGAAATGACCCTTGCTTGGATCCTCGCTGCCCTCTTTGTTCCTCTCTCCTCCTCTCATGTGATCTAACGAAATCCTCGTGGCAGTTGCCCGAGGCGCCTTCGGATCTGCCCCCATGGGCAGACATGGCGAGGATCTCTCGTGCCATCTCGCCCTTAGCCGGCCATGTCCCTGCCCTCTGCTCACATCGAAGCGCCACCGGTCCAGTCCCGCTGGAGGAAAGCAAAAGCGGGTCTCGACTCCCGAAGTGCCTCCTGCCCCCCTTTGCAACATTCCAGCCCAACCGATCACTTGATAAAAGCTCCCCAGTTTTTATGGGCACCGTAAAAGAATCCAAGCTGCTCCTAAGCAGGCTGTCCTCGGTGCTAGGGCTGCTGAGCAGGTTCAGAGGTTCTGTATGTTTTAAGTGTTCAAACTATGTAGCATTTTATCATCCCAACAACCGCGATCTCTGGATTTGGCCTGAATTGCAAATTAAAATGGACAAAGGTGTTAGCTCAATAATGAGTGTTGCCTTTGAATTTTTAAATTGTTTTAAAGAAGCAGGCTTCCGGGTTGATATGACATCTTTCTGGGATATTGAAAGTTGTGGTTTGTTTTGTTCTTACAAATGTAAAGATGCCTGGGTTTTCCGTTGTGTTTCCCGAAACCGGACTCCCACCCTCATCTGCCAAATTCCACCTCACACTTGCGAAAGAAAAAGAAGCAAGTCACGTCTCTGATCTGGTTGTGTGAGATATACTAGAAACCCTTCTTATCTGCTCTTCAGATAGCTAAATCCACTCTCTTTCCCAGTTTCCTGTATATCTTCATGGTGGTGAAAACCTATGTAAATAGTGAACCAGTTAACCACAGCATGAAGGCTACAATCCTATGCAAGTCTACTCAGAAGCAAGCCCCACTAGCGTGCATAAGATTGCAGCCGATTCTATTTTGTCATCTCTATTTTGTTCCAACTTTGCACATCCCCTTTCCTGTCTAGATACAGTCTTGCTTCTGTAACTGCCCGCATTCTTTATTCCTCTGTATCTGGGGTTTGTGTGCTATTTTGGAGAAGTGGGGAGCCGGGTAATTCTTGGAAGTGTCTTGTGCTGCTTGCATGGTATCAAGGGCTTTGGAGAATTGAATACCTGAAAAAAGCAAAATTGCCATTGCCCCCTCTTAGTGGCTTTTAGCAAGTGACTTCCTTTTAGGTGGCCGTGTGTTAGTTCAACAGAAGGAAAGGAGAGGACAGTGGGTGTAGAAACTGTAGGAAATAGAGGCTTTATTAAAGAGAGAGAGAGAGAGAAAAGCAGTAGCTTTGCATCCTTAACTTTCCTTTAGACCCATTTACCAGTGGTCACTTCTGTGTTCTGTTGGAATTTATGTAGTAGCATCCCTCTGGAATAGGTAGAGCTTGTGTGTTTTAGCTGTGTGATTTTCTCTGCAGGAAGTCATATATATGCTATGCTTTTTCTGTTTCTCTGTTTCTTCCAGAGCTTGACCTCCTTACTGTGGAGTCTGTCTGGAGGCTTCCTTACATGATTGCTTAGCCTGTGATGACAACACTTAGTGCTCACTTTTGATATATTTGCTGGGCATTATGGGCTCTTTCCTCACCTTGGTCATTATCCAAAATTAACCTCTGTAATATTCAAAGGTTCCGCAGTTAGTGAATGTGCCTTTAATGAGTTCTGAAAGTAGCGAAGATATGAGATAGTCCCTCTCTAATCTGCAGAAGCTATCTGGCTCTGATAATTATAGCCACGGAGTTGGACAGATCCTGGTGTATATCGGCCAAAGCATTGTATTTGCAATTGAGCTGACCATTAAGGCTGTGCATCTTTTTTATGGCAACATTATTTCCGTCGATTTGTTAGAATATCGGCCAGGAAAGTAGAGTAAGACGTTCCACAAAAGATGCTCCATTCATGAATACCAGAGTAAAAGTCACTTGAGTGAGTTCTCCTGGTAGCTAGGTGAAGAAATGTCTGTCTGTCCTTATGAATTTGGTCACTGCCGTCACATGTCTATTTCTGTGTTCTTTGCACTTTACTTATCCAGCATGTTCAAGGTGCAAGTTAAGTATTTTTGTTGTTTTTCAAACAAGGCGTGCGGAAGAAGACTAAAAGAGGTGGAGGCTGGTGACTCTCATGTCAGGTTTCTGTCAGAACCAGTCTTTAGAGTTCTGACATCAAAGCCTCCTGCCTCCACTGACTAAAAGATACTTCCAGTTAACATGCAGCAGGCTGTGGCTGGTAAAGCCTGTTCCTCCCCTAAATTTTTGGGCACTATAGCAGTTTTGCTGCTCCAGCAGATTCATAGAATTATAAGAATCAGAAGGTACCTTAGAGGTCATCTAGCCCAGCCCTCCAACTGCAACAACTTTGACAGATGGTTGCCCAGTCTTGGCTTAAAGACGTTGAGCAAATGAGAGCCCACCACCTCCTGTGGCTGAAGTTTCCCATGTCAAGCAGCTCATACAATTAGGACATTTATCCTAATGTTTATGCAAAATCTGCTTCCCTGCAATTTCCACTTATTGGTTCTAGCCCTTCCCTCTGGGGCAACAGAGAATAAGTCTGCCTCATCTTCAGTGCGATGGCCTTTCAGATATTTCAAGAGTGCTATCATGTCTCCCTTTAATTAATGTTCTCTTCCTCAATTTTCTCCTCTACTAAACTTGTACAGCTCTGGGATGTAATTCATCTGGCAACTTGGTGCCCTCCAGATGTTTTGGACTACAGTTCCCATAATTCCTCCCCATTGGCCATGCTGGCTGGTATTTTGGGGAGTTGTAGTCCAAAGCATCTGGAGGGCACCAGGTTGTCTATCCTGCCCTAGAGAGTTGAAGTCATTTAAAGTAGCTAGGTCAGCCTTCCCCAACCTGTTGCCTGCCAGAGATTTGGGACCATAAGCCCCAGCCAGCATAACCAATGGTCAGGGATGATGGGAGTTATAGTCCAAAATAACTGAAGTGCACCAGGTTGAGGAAGGCTGAACTAGGTGCCTTCTGTGGCCAGAAACATAGTGCACTTTATATAGCACAAGTTTTTAAATCATGGTTTAATCCTGGACATGATTTGGAGGGCATGTAGCAAGGCCTGTCACTTTTGCCAGGATCTTATGTACTGTGCTTCTGCCTGCACTAGGGTAGGACCACAATCACATTGAGGCACAGGAGGGATGTATATACCAAATTGGCAGAAACATAGTTTATGTACTGAACGCCTAACACCTGCCACCCTGTATGCATTTTTATTTGTTCTTTTACTGAAAACTCTTAAGAAAGATTAAAAAATATCCGCTGCCAGGCAATGCAGTAAAATTAACCTTTGCTGTCACATTCAGAATTCTTTTGGCAAATGTTTACCGGAAGTCATTGAGTGTTCTGAACCATTTATTCTTTCTGCTGTATTTTGCAAACCATTTCTTTTGTATGACTTGCTTTCCCACTCACTTTTGATTTGCTGTTTTTGCAGCTAAAAGTTGCTGCTCTCGTGATATTGGTACTTACCCAAGCTAAATAAAATAAATGGATCCATTCTTTTGTCAGATTTGAAAGGTGTACACATTTAGAAATAGTTAATTTTCTCTTATTTATTTTTCAACTTGCAAGAACAGGCCCAGCATCCAATCCTTTTCCTCACATGTATTTTGAAAGGGTGCATATGTACACGTATGTTCCTTTCTTATATTTTATTAATAATAATAACAACAAAAACATATTTCTTATCTGACGCAATATATGGGATATGTGAATTTTGTATTATGCTATTGGCATCCAAATACAAATTGTAGTCGAAGTAGAAGCCCTTTTCCTTAATATATTAATTCAGTGTTTACATTTCCCCAGGAAAAATGTGCTAAACCGGTAAGAAACTATTTTTGTCCCTCTGGAAATTGCTACCCCAGATGAAGAGGGTGGATGTCCACTTGCACTGCTTGTACTACACATTGGTTTGCTGCTACCTCCTGCCTGGGCGGTGGTTCTGTTTCCTTGTGGTTCTATCATAATTAATTTTTTATTCAGTGTGTAGTTCAAGCTGTACTGCCTCTGGTTGCACGTCTCAAAATATTGTGCCCACTGTAGATTTGGCTGCTGATGGGTGAAAGCTTTCCAATTACGTTGGCAGGCATGCTGAATCCAAACTGGGCTAATTGAATCCAGGACTTCAAGTAATTCCCCATGTGGCTGAGAGATGCACATCTCTGATATGGCAAGAGCTAGCACTGCAGACAGCAAAAGTGGGTAATGGTATTGACAGATCTGTAGGGGAAAGACTCTGAGTAGTAGTGGGGAATGGCTCTTAACTGCAGATAATTGCAGATAATCTTTAGGTGTTTGCCTGGAAGACAAACTAATGGGGTTTGGGTTCAGGAAAGGAAATACTAGCATCATTTAGTCTGACCTATTTTGTATAAACTAGACTATGACACCATATAGCAGCTGTTATAATAGTAAGACTGCTAAATTGAATTTGGCTAAAGCAGGAATTCAATGTACATTCCCTGTGATGCTCTTATTCTGCAGGAAGAGTTGATCTAAAGGGCCGCACATGATGTTGTGATGTGCACTGGGGCTTTTCAAGGGGTGCCCTTCTTGCCACAGTCACTCACATTCCCGCAAAAGCTGTTCCTGAAGGAGCATGAGTGTGGGACCTTATGGATCATCATTTGATGCGGTGAAAGGATCTGCAGCTTGAAGGAGAAATTGGCAAACAGCCTACAATGCATGATTCCAGCTCTGCTGCTTTTTGTTCTAACCTGGCACACAAAACTGTGACAAGGCACGGTTTCTATTGCTCCAAAAAAATACTAATGTAGATAACGGATTGCTTGCTAGCCGTGATTTACTCGCTTAGGGTATGGATATGGGATTTGTTGCAGATTCTGTAGATCTATGAGAGGCCTGTTTGGGCCCAAAGGAAATGTAAATTGCTGTACTCTGAGTTGCTCAGAGGAACTCTGCAAGCACATCATCTTAAGACAGATGGTTGGCAACCATATCTGATGCAACTTGAAGCATGGTTTCAAGTTGCATTTGCAAGACACTGCTACTCATAGGGAACACGGGCTTATAAGACGCTCAGTATGTAGGAGTCAGGAACAGCGCAATTAAACCAACACATCTTTTGAATTTGAATAGAATGAATCGGTTCTGTATCAGGGATGGGCAGAAGGTAGATCTTCTAGGATTTGTAGTAGATTGGTTAGGATTTCCTACTCCCAATGATTTAATAATAACAAAAAAGTAGTTTTCTCTCTTAAATTGAGCTGCTAAAATTGCAAAGCTTGGGGAAAACAAAAGTAGATTTGTGTGTACAAAACTAATTCCTGGGCTGAGCAGGTGGTCAGAGGCACCTTGTTCTGCAAGTCTGTATTGGCTTTCCTGAGCCACTATTTGGCACAAGGCTCTGGTTGGTGGATCCAAGCCAGATAATTTTGGAATTTGGAAGCTGTGTTCCTTGTTCTAATTTTTCTCACTGCTTCAAAATACTTTGAGTTTGGGCTGGGCTGTTGATTCCAGGGAGTAAAAGCCAGGCTGGTTGGGCTAAGAGAGCTGGTTAGAGCAGCTGGGGTCAGTGTAGTTTGTCCAGAAAAGGGTAAGTGGAAGCTCATTTGGGCTGGCTGGGGGAATAGCTCCTGGACTCTGAATGCTGAAAGAGCATGTGAACCCCAGATTGTACCCCAATGCAAGTCATTGCTTCATGTAGAATAGATCATGTCTGAGTGGATTAAAGCTTGTTTGTGTGGGCAGAATTACTTATTGGCATCCCAGGAGGGACATTTACAGAGATATGTTGTATGTTCAATGCTGCATATAATTGCTGCTTAAGGTAATGCTGGTTGTTTATAAGCAGAAAGTGGGAGGTGCTGAAGTCTCCATTGAGCTGCTACTGTGATTCCTCCATGAGAAAAGTACTCCTGAAGGTGTGTGGGTTTTGTTTTGTGTTTTGTTTTTGCAGATATGTAGACTGATTTTGTATTTTTTTAAAAAAATAGATTGTGAGACCACATGGTGATAGTAGTGACTGTTGTATATATTTTGAAGCCTTTTGCTGTTTTCCAGAATTTAGAGGGCCAGAATTTCAAGATGGCCCCAAATAACATCATGCCCAAGTCCAGTTTCTGGATCTGCCTTTTTTGTGGGGGGACAAGGTAGTGATAGTGTCTAAGGCAGCCTTCCCTATCCTTTGCTATCCAGATGGACTACAATTCTTGCCATGCCCAGCTAGCACACCCAATTACCATATTGCTTGTGGGTGATGGGAATTATAGTCCACCTCATCTAGAGCTGGGTTGACCAGGTTGGGGAAGTCTGATCTAAAGTGATATTTTACAAAAAGCGTTGACAAAAATGATGGAGGAAAATTCTGAAAGTCTTTCCCCTAGCAAACTGTGATGGGCTGCCAAACTAAAATTTGGCTCCCTTATATACTCCATTTCAGCTGCTCTGAGATGTTTGGCATGGTTTGTGTCTCGATTGCCAGTGTAGCAAAGCTTTTTCTTTGCCATCACCTGTGCATTCAATACAGCTGGACTGAAGTGCAGTAGGAGCCACATTTTAATTTGTAAACATCTGCAAGACTAAAACTTTTATATTTCAGCTTGCAAAGAAGCTTTTGTGGGAGGGCGCTTTCTATGGCTGTGGGGCATTTTGTACCACATAGTGGCTGCATTCCACGTCATATTGAACTAGCGATGGGAAACCTTTAGCCCATGAGGTCCCCCAGTCTGGCTCATGAAACTCTCCAAACTGGGCAAATGACCTTTTTCTGCCATGTCTCCCTGCTCCCCTCCCCACTGGCAGGGATATTTATTTATTTATTTATTTATCGAACAGTTTTTTTCTTTGCGTTTTCCTGGTAGCTGCAGCATGTTTTGTGCTTTTCACACAGGCTAGTTCCTGGCCTCAGATGACCTCTGGGAAGCATCCTACATTTCTGGAGTGCTTCAACATTTTGGGGAGGTTTTTGTTGTTTACAGGATTGCACCCACCCCTACGCTAAATCTCTGAAAAGTAAAATGTTGAATATGATGTAAAGACATATTTAAGCAGGAGAGTGGGAGCAAAGAATTAGACACTAGTAGAAATGAGTATTACATCCTGTCTTTGATATTGAGTGGTGGGGGGCTACAAATGTGCTGGAAGGGTGAGGGAAGCTCTCATGTTTTAGACAAGTGTCTTGGTGAAGTCATGGGGATGGGTCTCCTGTGCAAACTTACCCAGGAACAAGTCCTATTGAACACAGTAAGATTTACTTTTTGAGTAAACTCGGACTTGGCTGTAAAGACTTTTGCAGTCATTTTTGCAACTTTGGTCTCAAAGTGTGATGTGAGTGCTTGCACTGCAGGGTTGTTGTTTTTGAGTGGAAAATTTGGATCTTTGGATGTAGACATGCATATGCTCAATGGGGATTGACTTTTACCTTTGGCTTGACTTGTTGGAATGTATCTGAAAGTGCAATGGGATTTCCTTCTCAATAAACCGGCATAGTATTGCAATTTTTCTGAGTGGCAGGTGTCCTTGACTGTGGTTCATGGTTTGGGCCCTCCCCACTACCAGATTGTGGCTTCTGAGAGCTGTCCTAGATTGGAAACAACACTCAGGATGCAAGAAGTCACCTACTCCTGCATTCTAAACCGTGGTTTACCATGATATGCACATGCAGGAACAAGCCACAGCAAATCTAGAGCTTGGGTGTTCCCCCTTCCCCTCTCCTCCAGTGCAGTTGGGAGGAGTTTAGAAGCTTTAGCTTTCCCTTAACCACAGTTTGTCTTGGAACCTAGGGAACAGAGGAAGCTGCCTTATACTGAGTCAGACTATCTGTTCATCTAGCCCAGAATTATTGACAGTGACTGGCAGTGGTCTCCAGGGTTTCTGGCAGGAGTTTTTCTTTCCACAGATTGAACCTGGGACCTTCTGCATGGAAAACAGGTGCTCTACCCCCGAACTACAGTCCTTTCCCTGATAACAAACTGCAGTTAATGTTAACGATGTTTTAAAACAAGCCAACTTCTAACCATGATTTCTAACAATGGCTTGAATCATTAATGATTACTATGGTTCCTAGTTCAGCAAAAGTTTCCCAGCTCCTCATCCTAATTGGGGGGTGAGGCTGGGAGGGAAGGAGAGAGGAGGGAGAGGTACAAGGTTCATTTGTGGCTCATTCCTGCTCATGCATGTCATGCTACAATATGGCTTAGCATGACACACAGACAGTGCCCTTGTGCCTTTTCTTTTTGTTGCTGTTAAGAAGTAACTAAATAATGTGGAAAACTGTTTGTGAGGTGGCTATAGAGGGGTTGTGCTCAACCAATGACTTTAGCCTTGGTCACAAACACCTTTGCTAAAGCTAGGAGCTCCTTAGTTTTTACTGTAATTGGAACTTTTTTTAAATGCTGTACCTTACTGCTATATTTTAAAGTAGTGTTTTTAATATGGTATTTTAATATTTTGAACTGCTGAGAGATTTTATTATATTCAGCAGTATACAAATACCACAAATAACTAAATAAAATAAATAAATATGTAACCAGGTGCCTATGGCTACAGGATGCTTTAAGTCAGCGGTTCTCAACCTGTAGGTCGGGACCCCTTTGGGGGTCGAACGACCCTTTCACAGGGGTCGCCTAAGACCATCGGAAAACACATATTTCCGATGGTCTTAGGAAACTGTATTGACTGAACTATGTCATGTATCATCTTTTGTATTATTAAAGCTATTGTTATGTATTATTTTCATTAGCAAACTATCCCATGACAATGGATCGTGTAGAGAAGAACGAAAATAATTTTATGGTTGGGGGTCACCACAACATGAGGAACCGTATTAAAGGGTCGCGGCATTAGGAAGGTTGAGAACCACTGCTTTAAGTGATCACTAAAGATATCCTTAAAGCCTTCTGATGTTAGACATCATAGTTTTCCAGAGTAGCTGTTGTATTCTATGAAGTGAGCTGCATTGTAATTATAAATGAAAAGTGTATCCACCCACTCTTGGCTCCAAAATGTCTGAATCCTTCACCGTTATTGCTTGAGAGCTACTCAAGAGTTTTCTCTATTACATATCACCAGACACTTTTAAAAGGGAGAGATTTTCTATTGACAGAGATGCTGTGTAAGTACAAGTTTATTTTTATCACACCTTTTGGTTCAAAGGCCCTCCAAACATGCACAAATGCTTACACACACAAAAATCCATAAGCACAAAGTAAAACACAATGCATCCCACAAAGTCAGAAAAAAGGGAAGGTGTGTATGGGCGAGTTTGCATGACACAACAACCCGCCCTATATTTTTGGAACAGACAATTGGGTTAACCATGGGTTGTTCTCCCTCTCATGACCATCCCCCTCCCTGCTTCAATTGTGATCCCGTTTTCTTTCCCTACCGTTTTTTTGTCCCCTAACATTTGCACAGATGGGAACATAGTAGATCTCCCTTTAAACAAACAAACAAAAAACCAACCAAAAAAACAGTCCCAAGAATTTGTGTAAATGTGTTTTTTTAAAAAAAAAAAAATTCTGGGGAGGGCTTTTGCAGTTGCACAAGTGTGCTGTCAAATATATGTAATCTTGCCTTGTCAATGCCTTCCTATGCTTCAGGTATCAAAGGGAAGGAAGTGAAGCATGAAACATGCAAGGAAATTGACAAGATGAGATTGCATGTAGGCTAATTGACAGCCTTTGTCAAGGAAAGGTCAAGAAAAGGAGACAAGATCGCCCAGAGTTTTAAGTGTTAAACTGACACTTGTGGGTGCCCTGCTTCCATTACACACTTCCTTTCAAGAGAGATCTATGCTCCCCCACTTTTTCGTGGCTCCTGTTTGGAGCAGTAACATGCAGCCAAAATCCAGTTTGTAGGAGCTGTTGCAAAACCTGTCCCAGAAGCTTAGCTGGTTAGTCTCACCTGTGTGAGCAGAATTATACCAAAACATGTTGAGAGGGAGGAAGTAGCTATATTGGGCTTCTTGCTTCACACCTCTGACATCTGATTCAAAGGCATAACTAGGAGAGTTTCTGGTTATTATGGGTAAGTGCAAGCTTGTTTTCTGATGCACTGATCATAGAACAGCAGGGGTGGGTGGGAAATAAGATCTCCCTTTTCTTCCTTCCTGTTGGGTCTTAAAAACAATAACATCACAATTTGTACAATGTTAGCTTATTCTGAATCCTGGGAATCTCAACTTTGAACTTGTTTTGCTAGTCATCATGGCACTGCAGATCCATTTGACACTTTGGTTAAAGGCATGGAATCCAAGAGAGATTGTATGGAGTTGTAGCTAGGGGAAAGGGGGACTTGCAAATTCTGCATACCTGCCTGCTGGGTTCACACAACACACTATGGCTTAATGTTTTCTGCTGGGTGGCTTGTTAACCATGCAGTGTTGTTTATTCCCCGCCCCCCCCCCCCCCGAACAAGCCTCCTTGAGAATCCATGGGTTGTTGTTGGGTTGTTCAGTGTAGTTAACAAGCCTCACTGCATGATTAATAAGCCACCCTGTGGAAAATGTGCTGCATTCAGACAACACCCATCCTGCAGAAAACGCACTGTGTTCAGACAGCATGATAACCCATGGTTCAACACCAACCAACAGATGGTGGATTAGTGTGTTGTGTGAATCTAGCCTCTGTCCCTATTATCTGTGCTTTCCAATTCCCCTATTTCCCCTTCCCTCTAGGAATACAGAATGCAAAGCATTCTATATTATAAACAGAGCTGGAGAAAATGTTCAGATTTCTTAACATGAGTTTATTTGTTTTAGGCACCATGAAGGACAGGTACCCAAGATCTTTCTAGCCTGTATTGAACACATTTAAGTCTCAGGCCATAGCTAGATGGGGCGATATCCTAGGGTGATTCCCGGGATTGTCCCTGTGCATTCACATGACACACAGGGGATCCCAGGATCAGGGAGGGATGATCCCTCCCTTGCCCCAGGATCTCACCCTCGCCTTTGAGCCCATTTTTTCCACGGTCTCGGGATGATCCCAAGACTGCGGAACATGTGTGCGGACGTTGCGGTTTGTCCCAGCTCTTCACAGTTACTCACTCAGGAGTTCTGCACCCATTGGGGTTGGGGTGGAGGGAGCGGGGAAGTGTAAAAAAATTAAAAATAACCTTTTGTGCACGAGCGTTCGTATGCTCTGCCCCTTTAAGAAAAACAAAAAACAAAATGGCGGCTGCGACGTCCTCTCCCTCCAAGGACGTCGCATGCTGCGTGTAAACGGAGATCTCGCAATAAAAATACCGCGAGATCTTCACCCTTCCATCGCGCTAGACCAGGTAGGTCTAGTTGAGGCCTCAGTTCCTTCATTTTCAGTGCACCTCATTTGTCCAATTCTGAATTTACTCAATTTGCTCCAGTTGCAGAGTTCTGTTGTAGGTCCTTAGCATAGAACCTGTTTGTATCCTATCCCTAGCAATAGGTTTTTTAGAAGCCAACGTGTTCATGAAGGTTGCCCTACTGCCTGCGTTGCTACTGACAAGAGTGGCTGATTTTTTTTTCCCCAGGTCAAAGTGGTTCTTCTCCTTGCCTCTTTCTGCTGTCATTTATGCATCAGATGTGAGCTTCAGGAAATCCAAAGCAATAATTGTGTCGCATTTTAAAAATAATGTGACTGTAGAGGTTGGGAATAAGAGGTGAGGGAGGGGCAAGCTCATGGTTCAAAACTGCTACAAAACTCAGCTTATGCGTTGCGTTGCATTGCTAGAATAGGTAACAAGCTGATGCACCAGGTTCCTGTGACTTGGGGTTATGTGGTGATTATTTATTTATTTATTTATTAAACTTATATACCGCTCCCATAGCCAGGGCTCTCTGGGCGGTTTACAGAAATTTTAAAATTGAGGTAAAAACAAGTATACAAAATTTAAAACTCTAAAACACAGAACATACACACATAAAGCATTAAAAACCGATTAAAAAGTAAACATGTGGGTCATTAGGATGTGCCGCCATATGCCCGGGCAAAGAGGAAAGTCTTAACCTGGCGCCGGAAAGATAGCAGCGTTGGCGCCAGGCGAGCCTCATCAGGGAGATCATTCCACAGTCTGGGGGCCACCACCGAAAAGGCCCTATCCCTCGTTGCCACACTCCGAGCCTCTCTCGGAGTAGGCACCTGGAGGAGGACCTTAGATGTTGAACGTAGTGACCGGGTATATTCACGTCGGGAGAGGCGTTCCGTCAGGTATTGTGGTCCCAAGCCATGTAAGGCTTTATAGGTCAAAACCAGCACCTTGAATTGGGCTCGGAAACATACAGGCAGCCAGTGCAAGCGGACCAGAGCAGGTGTTATATGGTCAAACCTTCTGGTTCCCGAAATCAATCTGGCCGCTGCATTTTGCACGAGCTACAGCTTCTTCAAAGGCAGCCCTACGTAGAGCGCATTGCAGTAATCTAACTTGGAGGTTACCAGAGCATGGACAACTGAAGCCAGGTTGTCCCTGTCTAGATTATTCCAATGACAGAGTTTGTGGGGGTGTAGCCTGCCATTTGCAAGACTGCCGGTTAGATCATAGGTCAGTTGGACTGCTTGCTTGTGATGTTGCATCGCTGGCCACACATAGGATGTTTGGAGCCTGCTTTTGGGGCGCTGTGCCAAGATGAAACTGAGCAGCCATTGATCAGTCCTCGAGTGCGCATAGCTGGCGGCTGGGGAAGGAAGCAGATAGAATTATTCCTCCCTTGCCTGTTTCTCCTTCTCCCCCCACACCCACCCCTTTGTGAGATGCTGCTCTGAGCTCAGGATTGGAAATAGCCCAAGTCGGAGCAGACACAGCCCGGGCTATAGAGCGTTGCCTCTTAGAAGCCTGGCACTGCTTGGGAAGATTTGTGCCAGCAGGGAAGCGGACTGTGGAGTGTGGCACAGCTGCCCACTCGGGGGGATTCCTGATGTTTATCCTTCATTCCCAAGGGCACTTGGTGGCGGTGCTGAAATGCACACTGAAAGCTTTCCATTGCAGGCAGAGGATCGCTGGCTAGGGGGTCTGTTGCCAATTTAAGGCACTAGTTCACGTGACTGCTGCATCCTCTGCTTGCTCTTCTGACTGTGGCAAGGCTATTGTGTTCAGTAAGGCAATGCGTGTCTGGTGAGTTTAAGGCCATTGGTGAGTTTAAGGCTCTGCAGCTCAGCATATCTCAGAACTCTGCAGTTGCCGTGCAGTCGTAACGTTGGAGGCTGCTAAACACAAATCTCTTCGATGCACACTCATGGGGCTCCCACCTCTCTCAGAGGCTGTATGTCATTGAACTGTAAGCACAGGTTAAAATGTTGGGTTGACTTATATAGGAGGCATTTGTATGTGTCTTAACTACACACAGATTGTTACTGCTCTCTCTCTCTCTCTCTCTCTCTCTCTCTCTCTCTCTGTGTGTGTGTGTGTGTGTGTGTATGTGTGTGTGTGTATGTGTGTGTTTAGCAATGCTGCTTCTAGAGGGGTTGGTGTGAAATTGGGCCCTACGGGTGCATTCATGTACAGGCTTAACCCTGTTTTTCCTGCCATTTCCCTGTCCCAAATTGTATACTCACATATTGATTTTTTTCCCCTTATGTGTTTGCAGGGGCATGTTTGCAAGTGCAAAATGCCCATAAAACATCAGGAACCTGGGGGGGGGGGGGGAGAGAGAGAGAGCTTTTAGGGCTGATTTGGTGATGAGAAGCAGTAGTTGGTGAAACAATGAAACCCCCCTCCCCCAGTTTCTCCATAACAAATCCCACCCCCTCTACAACCACATCCTTGTTAAAACTGGCATTGGGGCTCCATAACACATGTGCATGTATTATGTGGTGTGGGGAATTTTGTTTTTTGTGGGGAGATCCCAACTTCATGATAGCATCCCTACATCCATGTGATGGTTCTCTTTGGGGCTTTAATTCTTGAAGAGGCCCTTCCAGAGGTACAGGCAAGAACTGTACCTAAAGGCAAGACATACGTACAATTTGCACTCTGTGTAATCAGGATAAGAATAGTCTCCCTTTCTAAAAAGCCTATGGGTGTTTCAGTATTCGTTTATCAGTATTTTTCTTTATGGTTGCAACTGATGTACTTGCTCCAGATTGCTGCATAGGCTTGCTTCATGTGGATCATTTCTCTTTTTCTGCTGATGGGAGTTCAGCTCTCCACCTGCCTTGCACACTCACTCACACACACACTATAGAGAAGACAAGGATCTATATAGTAATGGTGGAATAAATGACTGGCCTGTGGTTATGGTCTGTTTATAGTACGTTGGCAGCCATCTCTTTTGATCGCTGCTTCTTTATATGAAAAGCAAGCTGTATTATATATCTGATCCCTAATATCATTATCCCAAATAAAATTATTAAAATTATATTATACTAATTTTTTAATAGGTATCAGATATTAATAGAGCTTGCTTTTCTAATAATATTTTAAAACTGCATTTTACCAAAATAAGATTTTCCTCCACCTATCCTTCTGGGGCGGGGTGGGGAAATGCAGAGGAATTGGACAGTGAGGTTGGCAAATTTTATGTTCAGTTAGTTATCAGGTTTAAACTGTGATTACAAAGTGGGAGCGTTTCTGCCCCTCCCCTCCCCAGTTCCTTTCAAAACATGTTTTCTATAACATTCTCACAATGCTATATGAATCCATGTTCTTAATCTAAATGGCATACCCTGGAGTGTTAATTACTAGGGTTTAGAATAGTTATTGTGCCCTTGAAATGCTGTTTCAGAAGCAGATAAAAACACCCTTTTAGATTTCACCCCCACCACTACCACCACTCAGATTAGATTTTTTTTTTAAAAAAAAAATGTGGTTTAAAACATCAGAAGAGGGAGGATGAATTGAGTGATTTGGATCAAAGGAAGCAGTCACAAGATTACAAGTTCTTGATGTCTGCTGTGGGGAACTCCGAAGTTTTTGCTCCTGAGGCATAGAAATATCACACTGAGCAGGACCTGTCTTTGTTCTTCTGTCACTTCAAGTTAAAGGCCTCCTTTGCCACAGAAATCTCTCTTGGTTAATAAATGTTTGCTGTAGAGCTATGGATTTGTGGGAAATTCTTTCCTCCCCTCCCCACACCAAGATTGACCTTGCAAGCCCTGTTAGTGTACAATCTCTCGTTTGACTTTCCACATTATCCAAACCAGGGCTTTTCCTTTTAAGCAATGTTGCATAGCTGTTTGCCTTAACGGTCTGTGCTTCTTTTCACCCCTCTGCTCTAGCACTGGTTTGAACCTGCTGATGGGAGCCTCTGATCTTAACCCAGTCTGACAAAGCATCCTTCTATCCCAGTGGGTAGAAGAGTTGCCTCTTGACAGCAGCTAGGAATAGGCCTAGAAAAGCTGCTCTGTGCCTGAAGCAATCCTTGTATTTAAAAAAAAAAACAAATTCCCATCCCATTGGGGGCTTCTCATGGCCCCTCTCCCTCACAAGGCCCTCGCTGTTTCCAGGCTTAGTTGATGAAAAACAGCCCTACAACCTCTGAAGTCGGTGGGATAAACAAAGCTTTATTCAGGGAAAGAGTGTGGGAGACTTTCCCCTTTTTGGAGAACTTCCTTGATGTGTCAGTTAATACATTCCCCTTTGCTGCCAACCCAATTCTTGGTGGGGAATGTACACACACACACGTATGTATTATATGTATATGTATAATATTGTTTCTGGGTTAATTGTGCTCTTTAGAGAATTTCTTTAATTTAAGGGCACTATATTTTCAGAAGGTGAAGAAACTGCCAGTAGAGGATAGTGGTTAAAGCATGTGAGTTATGGAATGAGCTGTCCCCAGTGCAAATCTCAGGTCAGCCTTCATGGTCTGAGCTAGCCACTATTTTCACTGCCTCATTCTCCCCTCCCATTTGAATTAAGGAAATTATAATGGTCTACATTACAGTACAGCAGTTTAAAAAGTCATCTTCAAAACCATGCCAGCACATCCAAATTAAAACTAATCATAAAAGACCCTCCTAAAATAAAAGTAAGGGGCTTTTCTTTCTCACATCCTTGACTTGGGAGGGAAGGGATGGACAGGAGAGAAGCAGAGCTGGCTATTTGTTGTTTAATTTGCCTCTGGAATTCTCTGCACTGAGCATTAAGATTTAAACCTAAACTAGTTGCAGGGAGCTGAGGTGGAATGAGAAGCTACATTCATGGGCCATGAGACACTTCTGCCCCCTTGCTCCAGGAAATGGCTGTTTGCAGTTTAGGAGGCTGTTGTTGGCCTTGACCACAACGCAGCTGTGTTTGTCAGGAATGTGAGAATCTTATCACCAGGACTAGGGGCAGTATATTATCCTGGTGCTCCTAAAGTGCATATCTGAATCTCCGGAACACTGTGTCTAAAACAAAGGTGTATTGTTAATTGCATGTTGTTAATTGCATGTGCGAAGCTGACCTCAGTATGTGTTGTTTTCTGGAGAGAAAACCATTATCCAAGTTGAGTGTATGGCCTTAGGAACAGTGGAGACAGGAAGTGATGTGAGGCAAAACATTTTCTGCTGAAATGTTTCTATTTCTAAAAATGCATTGTTTCATGAATTTAATTAGCAACATAATGAATGACTACAATACCAGTCAAGTTAGGCTGTTCTAATGTTATAATTAACATTTCTTTTTAAAAACAAAAATTCTCTCCCTAGGAAGCACATTTGCTTGTTGTATATAATTTAAATGCTTACTTTTCGGAGCGTGCCGAAATAAATATTTTCAGAGCCTTTTGCTGAAAAATTAAATGCTTTAAGGAAGTGTATGCTGTTGAGTTGTCATGTCTTAAATTGTTTACATTTAATTCCAATAAAAATAACTTGAAAGAAAACCTTTGTAATATGTGGGAATATAACATTTAAAACACATTAAGCATATTTTATTGACCCTCCTACTGCCAATTATTCCAAATACTTTTGACAACTGGGGAAATTTGGGGGGATTTGTACAGCACATAAAATTAATGCACTGTACTTCATAATTATTTATTTAGAGTCCTGTTTACAAAATATAAGCCAAACATGGTGAACCAGGTTCCAGTCAATTTGGGCAGTTGACTTTTTTTTTTTTTTACCAGAAAAACATCTGGAAATATTTTGGATTCAAAATATTCTGGAAAACCCACATCATTGGCAACAAGTGTGAAGGGCTAGACAACCTGTTGCAGTTGCCATAGGATGTTGCTGAAAATGACCTCCAGGTGGTCAAGAGTCCACACCTCAACTGTAACATTAGCAAGTACTTGCTTTCTGACTCATTCCCACCATGGCAAGTCAATCCCAATAAGCTACCTGGATGGGTGGTTGTCTAGAGAACTATATGTAAACTGCTCTAAGCCCATTGGAGGAAGAGCCGTGGTATAAGTGTAATTATTATAATTGACACTATTAGTTATTAGATTGTAAGTTATTAGATTGTAAGCCTATGCGGCAGGGTCTTGCTATTTTCTGTGTAATCTGTACAGCACCATGTACATTGATGGTGCTATATAAATAAATAATAATAATAATAATAAGTGTAATTATTATAATTGACACTGTTGATTTGAGCATCCTTGGGAGGGGGCAGTGGTATCCCACCAGCCTAAACAGTCTCCTTAATTTCTTTTTATTTTCTCCCTCTTCCCTCCCCATCCACTTTTCCTTGTGTTTCATGTCTTTTTTAGAATGTAAGCCTGAGGGTAGGGACTGTCTTCTTTATTGATAAATTGTAAGCCACTCCGAGAGCCTTTTGGCTGAGGGGTGGGATAAAAATACTCTAAATAAATAAAAATAAATAAATAAATCCCAATAAGCTACCTGGATGGGTGGTTGTCTAGAGAACTATATGTAACCTGCTCTAAGCTCGTTGGAGGAAGAGCCATGGTATAAGTGTAATTATTATAATTGACACTATTGATGTGAGCATCCTTGGGAGGGGATAGTGGTATACTGAGGATCTCACCATGTACAGGAGAGGGAAAGGATTGTTTCCCCTTTCTCAGCAGGTTAGTGAACGAGTGCATTAGCTTCTGCTTTCCAAGTGACTGTGCCTTGGGGAGCTGCAATCCACTTGATAAGAACTATCAGTCTACTCCTTAAGCCAAGGCATACCTCCGTTCCCTAGACCCCAAACAATTCTCAGTGGAATTACCTTTCATGTTCTGTCTTACACTACAGCTGCTTGTAAGGAAAACCTGCATTTGTTGCACAAGTGGACTGCCTTTTTTTTAAAAAAAAATGCTAGTGGTGTGAGCCACTTGGACTTGTCTATACTGTGATCCCATGCAATCCTGCAATTGGCAGTGGTTCTTCCATGTTGGCTGTGCCACGCCAATGGCAGTACCTACCAATATTTCATTTCAAGCCCTCTTGATTCCACATTGCTTGTATTATGCCATGCTAAATAAATGGAACTTGGTGTCAAATCTGGAAAGGACTGTGGTGGAAAAACCTCTTCTGGAATACACTTGGTACTCAAAACTATCTCTAAATTGAAAACTGGCCCTGAGGTTGCAATGTGTACATGCTAGATCAGTCACATCCTAGGAAATGGAAAAGGTGTCCAGGGGATCTGTGTCTCTGTACACATTCTGCAATCACAATACACTTCCTTCCAGATGGATAAATCCCGTTGAAGTGGCAATCATTATGAGCCATCAGGATGATGAGGTTTCCCAATCTTTCCTGCTCTATGGGTTCTTTAATAATTAACACAGTACCTGGAAGGGCTAGCTTCAGACTTAGCTTCCCCATTGTCTGGTCTAAAATCAAACAATACTCAGTCTGAGCCCCAGGCCCTGACTGGTCGAGGGGCCTAAAGGAAAATACCACCTCTCAGTGTCCTTTTGAAAAAGAGAGGCTTTTCCAGGAAGGGGGGAAGAAGTGTTAGAAATCATCCATCTGTGGGGGAGGAAACCCTCTCCATCCTGAGCCAATTCAGTTGTGAATATATGGATTCTGATTCATAGACTTAATAACTTTTCAAAAGTCTCCAGGGCTAGTTCAGCAAACTACCATCAATGCAGAGCCAAAGTATAAAAGTTAGAATTTATATTCCTCCTTAGTTTTCTTTCCTAAACTGCCAGTGTACATTGATGCAATTTTCTCTCTCTGTTTTACACCAATAATAACACCAATTCTGCATAAAGGCTTGATACTGGTATAACTTTGCAAGCTCAGACTGAACACCTTATGCCTAGATACTCAAATAATATTACTGGCCTGGGATGACTGCGCTTGTAGAGAGTGGGGGATAATATACATTGCACTCGGTGCAGATCCTTCTTAGTGATCCTGCCAAGAAGATGCCTGCATATGGGAGACAGCCATTTAGAAGCCTGGTGGCAGCTAATTATATCTGTGTTATGTACTAGAGATTAATTAGAAATTTGTGTATAAGAATAGGATGCTGAAAACATCAGATCATTGCCTGTCAGTCCACACGTCTTCTAAAATAGTCATTTGTAGCACATTAATCGATGGAAAAGAGACAGGTCTTTTTTTCCTGGTCACCTGGAAGAGAGTCTTGTTTCCTGCAAAAAGCAGTGGATTGGGGGTGGGGGGGTGGGGGAAAGGTACAAAAGTTAGGCCAGATTCTGTGGCCATGAAATCTGCATGGCCACAGTTTCTGGCCTATTTTTGTACTTTTGTGTCCGCCATCCCACCTGCCCCTGCTTTTTGTACTATCTAGCCAGATGAAGAGTTCTGGAGAATTTGAGGGTTTTCATGCTGTTTTGTGAAATTAAGATATTGTGGCATTCTTAAGGGTTTATATACCCACCTTTGTGTTTTATTTCCTGCAGATGATAAGATGCCTGTTTACAAGCCTAACTTTATGGTTGTGGGGCTTGGCAGTGACAGGCAGAAAAGGCAGTAGTTCTCTATGTACCTAGCAAGGTGCATAATGGCTGCTGTGGAGGCCAAACTAGTTTTAAAAAATAGGTAAAAGGGGAGAGGCTAGACACAGGGTGGGGAAAGTAGCAAGGGGGGAAGAGTGAGACTAGGGGCTAGGAGAAACAGTGAGATAAAGAGGTGGCAGTGGGGAGAAATATGAGGTGATAGGCTGGGAGTGGAGACAACCAGCACAATAAATGTGTGAATGGCAGAGGAAGAGCCAGGCTACAGGCCAGAAAGGGGGAGGAAGGAGAAGGCTAGGGATGAGAAAGAGAGAAGAAAAGAGTTGGATGGAGAGAAAAAGCAAGACTATAGCCCAGAAGTGGAGAAATAGAGTGAGCAAATGGGAAAGGTCTGCGTGGATGAAAGAGACTGGGTAGGTCCAAGAAGCAACTCTTACCGTCTCTTCCTGCCTGCTGAACAGCAGATCAGTACCAGGTTCAGGAACAGGCAGGAGAAGCTAGCGCCTAAATGTTTTTAATTAAAAATAAGCTTTTGAAGAGAGCAGGGAGTGGAGAACTTTGCGGGTGCCGTTGGAGGTCCTGCGGGTGCTATGGTCCCCATGGGCATTGCACTGGGGATCCCTGCATGTAAAGAAAGTAGGTTATGTTAGCTATGTTATAGTGACTGGTCCCCAAGGTCATCCAGTGAGCTTAATGCCTAAGTAGAGATTCAAACTCAGGTTGCTCTGAGCCATGCCCTAGTGTTCAATTCACTAGAGCACACTGGCACCTATAAGAGCACTGAAAGACCTTCCCTTTCTAATGAGGGGTTTAATTACTGTTTAAAGTCCATATGTCTTAATCTGTGAATATGTCCTGCAGCAGGTGTGGCAGCATGCTCCCCGTGGGCTGCCTGCACCCCCAGGATAGTTTGGGGGCCCTGCCTCTCCCACAACTGCCATCGCCACGGAAATTGCTGCATCAAGAATTACGACAATTTTTCAGTGAAAGAAGGCATGTGGGAGGCATGGACCATGCTCACTATCAGAATAGCTCTTCCAGAAGCCTCCCAGAAGCATGATTTGACTTGTAAACAAGGTGCACGATACCCCATGTACCTTGTTTCACCTCAAGATTTCTGCAATTCTTGCAGCTGCACTGGCAAATTCAGTGGGTTCCAGGGGCCAGTGTGGCCCTGAACATTGCTCACCCCTGCCCTACAGACTGAAGATTCTAATCTCATCAGTGAGATTATGTGTATAGCATCAAATAGCAATGCTCATTCGAGATCAGTCACATCCTCCAACTGATCAACTTGTGCTGACAGTCCCACAATGCTGTTGCGTAATCGATGAGTCAGGCACTCACAAGTCTAAAAACTAACCTCCTTGCTAGGTCTGTTGTTAGGGAACACAGTCCGGTGAAAGCTTTGCTGTTCAAAAGTTTATTCACTAAATCATGAGCATTTAAAGTTTGTTCTAGGCAATGCTGTGGATAATTTCACAGAAAGTGCCTCCAGGGAAGGAGAGATACTTTGGCTGCTGTGTCCACATCTCAGCTGTGACCCTAGTTCAGTTCGTTCCTTGATCTCAGAGTGGCCATATGGAAACCTGTATGCATTTTTCATCATAAATGCAGTCATGTTCGTATCAATGTATGTGTTTTTGTGTGCAAATTTAAATATTTGCACACAAAATATTTACTCTTTGCCTCGGTTTCGCCCCCATGAAATGGACTTATCTACATTGCTTTGCCATGTAAAGGTGTGCGGTGAGAATATGTATGTTTTAAAATGGGAGTTGCAGAACATGTCGTATGGAGGGAAATGTGAGGCACTATAGATAAGTCAGGGAGATTGGCAATAGAAATTACAATGTGCCCTGCCAACACTCTGGCCATAGCTAGACAGGGTGATATCCCAGGGATCATCCCGGGATCGTCCCTGTGCGTCCACATGACGCACAGGGGATCCCGGAAGCAGGGAGGGGTGATCCCTCCCTTGCCCCAGGATATCACCCTACCCTTTTTTCACGGTTTTTCTGCAGTCTTGGGATGATCCTGAGACCGCCAAAAGTGTGGCCCACCATCACAGTTTGTCCCGGCTCCTCGTGAGTAACCGCGAAGAGCCAGGCATGGGGCACAGAGCTCCTCAGGAGCTCTATGCCCATTGGGGGTGGGGGGAGCGGGGAAATTAATTTTTTAAAAAAATACCTCACCTTCTGCGCACGAGCGCTCATGTGCTCCCTCTCTGATAAAAATTAAAACAAAATGGCGGCTGCGAGATTGTTGCCCTTTTACCCCCCCTTGTCTAGCTGAGGCCTCTGAAAACTTAAAGAGAGAGTTCTCTCTAAGTTCTGCAAATCCTCCTTGATTGGTCCACTGTGTGTATGGGTAGGAAAAGCTGAACCACTTCCACAGAGCTTCTTCATCATTAGAAAGGATGGAAAAGGAAAGGATCATAGAGTGGGAAATGGTGCAGAAAACGACAACCAAAATGATAAGGGGCTGGAGCAATAACTCTATGAGGAAAGCGCGTTGTTGTTGTTCTAGTTTAGAAAAAAGGCACATAAGGGGAGATATGATAGAGATGTATAAAGTTATGCATGGTGTGGAGAAAGTGGGTGGGGTGTTTTTTCTCCCTCATTATACTAGAACCCAAGGTCATCCCACAGAGCTGTTTGGTGGGAGATTCAGGACAGATAAAAGGAGCTACTTTTTCACAGAGCGCATAGTTAAGCTATGGAATTCACTGCCACAAGATGTGGTGATGGCCATCAGCTTTGGATGCCTTTAAAAAGGGATTAGATAAATTCTTGGAGGATAAAACTAGCAATGGCTGCTAGTCATAACAGCTGTACATCACCTTCAGTATGGGAGGCAGTATGTCTGTGTATACCAGTTGCTGGGGAACAGAATGCTGGACTAGATGGATCCAGCACAGCTTTTCTTATGTTAAGTTTCATGCGTCGTTTTGTTGATCTCGTAAGAGTTCTAACTTGATAATATGTCATTCACCTTCTCTACACGTCAGATATTGCTAAAGTGGCAGCTAATTGCATGTTATCCATTGGTTTGGAATATTAAATTAAAAACAAAAACAGCCTGCATATTTACATCTTGATCCTTTGCTCATTGATTGGCAGCCCATTGTGAATACTGTGCAAAGGCTGAAATGTCACTGAATTCACTGCAGTGAATGCATCACTGAAATGTCTTGGTTGCTGGTAGCTAGTGAATCTTTTCATCATATAGAAGCAGGTAGTACCCAGGTGTATCACTTTCTCCTTTTTAGGGCCACAGGTCAAGAGACTGCTTTGGGTGATAACCCTGTGTTACTAGTTTTAGAACTGATCTGAAGAGTCAATATGAAGAAGCAAGACTTATTCAGACATTTAACCTGAATATGGGAGAAGGAAAAGTGTGTAGGGGACTGCTAGCACCTGTATGGAGTGCTCTGGGTTCTGTACTCCATGCCAAAGGATTCCCAGGGAGATCGCTATCAGTACCATACATAGCCACTTTAACTTGATGAAGATGGTACCCTAAGTGGCAGCTGGGATTGCTTCAAAGCAAAGAGAGTTCCTCTAGCTGCTTCCATCTTAATTTGCCATGAATGCTTCTGAGGTTCAGAGACATTCTTAAGAAATGAAGATGGCAGGTGTCTACAAACATTAACCCAACAAGTGTGAATACAATTCCAAGCCTGAGTTTGCGCAGTGACGCTGCAGGTCAAGCATGCCAGGAAATGAATCCATGATCCAGACCCGGTGGCCCAGTTTGCATGTGACAGCAACCCAAGGTTGTTTTAAATCCTGGGTTGCCATGATCAAGCCAACGTGGTAATGCCTGTGACTTGATCACTCCTCAGCCTCTTCTGCTAGCAAGGGCAAGTAAACAAGTTTATCTGCTCCTGCTGGCAGAAGGAACACTCCATCCCTGGCTTGGTTAGTGTGTTACATCCAAACCTGGAAGTCTGGCTCGTCTCTCCGATGAGAAACCAAAGAAATAACCAAACTGCAAACCATGGAAGGAGCTGAAGGTTCTGTAGACCAGCCTTCCCCAACCCCGGTACCCTCCAAATATCCTGGGTTACAACTCCCATTATCCCAGATTATGATGGGAATTGTAGTCCAGTACACCAGATTGAGGAAGCTGATCTGATTCAACCCTAACAAGCAAACAAAAAATGCATCTTGGCTGGGAATCTTTAGGCTTTGTATTCCTAACAAAGAGGCTAAACATTCTAGCTAGTTGGTAATCCTGGCTAGGAACCACTCAGGTAGGATTTACAATTGTACCTTATATGTTTTCATTTTGCAGCTCAACCTGCGTTGGCTCCCACATAAAGGCAGCTGTTCCCTTCCTCCTGATCCCACTCTCTCCTCTGGCATCCCTACCCAATGAAACTCAGAGGTTGGCACCAAACATATTACTTGGAAGGAAATGAGATTACCAATCCCGCAAGAGAACCTCACGCCACATATTTTCTTCCTAATATCTTGCTTTGCTTGACTGGAAATGTAGCCTTGCCAGGGGTCATGTGGTTAGCCAGAGGTTACATGACTGGCCCTTAGCAGGCCAATTACGTTTTTCCTTGTTGCTTCAGTGCTTGCTTACTCTTTTTATCACAGCAAGTAGACACCCACCCCTGTTTTTCTGCTTAACTCCTGACCTCATTTGGATTTTTGCACTGGGCCTCCCTGAACTCTCAAGCTGTTACTGGTGGCCAGCTTCAGATGTTACAAATTTGTGTATTTAATCCATTCTTTGGCTGCCTCTCAAAACCATAGTCCTGCCAAACAAATGCAGCATGGTTGTGACCAAAGAACCTGCATATGTTGGGGGTGGGTGGCATCTTGGCAACTGTAGCATTTGGCTGGCTTCAGACGTTCCAGATGTGTGGTGCCTGCTTTCCAGAAGCAAAACAAACCAACAAAACACTTCTATGTTACAGAGCAGCTGGATGGTCTTCGGAACTGTAAATAAAGCAGTAAATAGGAGGTGTGATCACTGCCAGCCAGAAGGGGTTTTGAGAGGATCTGCACCAGCAACTGCATTTACACAACTATGCTACAGTGGCTTGAGGCATAGTCCCTTCTAACAGTAGAATGGGCTCTATGTTTAGGTACATCAGGCTTGCAAATAGTCACTTGCCTGCTTGACTGTGGCAAGTAAGATTTGTTATTGTAAACCTGAAAACAACTGATGGTTCTTAGTTTTTTTCTTTTAACTCTTACTAACATAGGTCTGTTTGCACAGGCTGTTAATAATTGGCTCTTACTATTGTGACTACTAGTAGGGTGACCATATGAAAAGAAACACAATGCTCCTGTATCTTTAACAGTTGCATAGAAAAGGGAATTTCAGTGGTGTCATATGTATGCATGCAGCATCTGGTGAAATGCCCTCTTCATCACAACAGTTAAAGCTGTAGGAGCCCTGCCCTCTTGACCAGATACTAGGGTGACCATATGAAAAAGAGGACAGGGCTGCTGTATCTTTAACAGTTGTAGAGAAAAGGGGTTTTCAGCAGGTGTCATTTGTATACAAAACAGCTCCTGGTGAAATTCCCTCTTCATCGCAATAGTTAAAGCTGCAAGTGCCCTCTTCTCTTTTGTATCTAGTCAAGAGGGCAGGACTCCTGCAGCTTTAACTGTTATGATGAAGACAAAATTTCACCAGGTGCTACATGCATTAAAATGACACCTGCTGAAATTCCCTTTTCTATACAACTTTAAAGATACAGGAGCCCTGTCCTCCTTTTCATATGGTCACCCTACCAGATAATACAAAAGTGCTGCATGCATACAAATGACACCTTCTGAAATTTCCTTTTCTATACAACTGTTGAAGACACAGGAGCCCTGTCCTCCTTTTCATATGGTCAACCTAGTGGAGGGAAACTAATTGTAACACGCAATAGATTGCATGACAGACTACTGTGTTTCAGCTGCATACGCAGGAAGAATCAGCTCTTTTCAGCTACACATGTTGGTAGAATCATTCCCCTGGGGGCTATTTAGGTATGTCATTTGGACTGCCTGGTGGGACCACTTCTGCTAGTGTATGTTTAATGTAGCTGCTTTGTCTGCTGACTTCTCTTTGAGTAGAGGTGCCATAACTTGTGGGTGTTGAACTATACTTGGAAATCTCTCCCACAGCCTGGACGTCTTAACGCATTAGATACATCTCCTTTCCTGTTGCAGGAATAATATATGAGGCAAAATGCACATCTTCCATCAGACTCCTCAGGAGAGAGGTATATTTGCTTTGTGGAAAACAAGCTTTAGCTACAAAGGAGGTGAAATCGTCTTCTGAGGAGCCGACATATGGAGTTTTCCATTCCGACGGTGGCTAGTTTGATACTAGCTTAGAGTGATTTGATGTAAATAAGAAGACACTTATATTGCCTTTTGATTAGTGCTTGATCCAGTCTTTCTATCTTTGTTGCAAACCTTTTTACAAAAGAGCCCTGTTCTGAAGGTGAAAAGGAAAATATGGGCTGCTTTGCATGTTAAGAATTCCTAAATTCATACATGAAATTGGGAGGAAATATTGTAAGAACTGTTTTCCGAAACCAGGGATTTGCCTCAGGGCCAATAGCCGTAGTTCGCTTTATAGACCGAAATTTGTGTTTTTGAAAGTTGGATGTGAGGAATCTACTTGCTTCCTCATGAGCAGGTATTCATCATACATATCTCTGTTTTCTTTCTCCTCTCCCAGTCCTTGCTTTTCTTGGCCCTGGTGGGAGCCATCTTCTTGGGCCTCAACCTGGTGTTCCTTGGCATCTATATAACCTGCCTGTGCTGCTGCAAGAGGGAGGAAGAGTCAGAGACAAAGAAGCCCAATTCTTGCTGCCTCACCTGGACTGCTGTGGTGACTGGCCTCATCTGCTGGTGAGTTCCTTTACACTGGGGAGCGGAAGGGTAATGTGACAGGGTGGGAGGGGGTGGAGGAGCTTGACAGCTTTCTTAACAGGCAAGTGGTATCTAGGCCTTGAAGGAAAGATTTAACTCCGTCTCACCTCCATAGTGTCATTACTCTTCCTCAGAAGCACAGCTTTTTCTTTTCTTTTTTGCCAAACAACAGGCCTTCAGGAAACACTGGCCCCTCTGCTACTATTCTAGCTGCCATGAAGAAATCCTATTGAGTTTCCACAGTGTTTGAGAGGTTGGCTTGTCTGTTAGAGGAGGGGCCGGCATATGGAAGGATATGGCCCTGAGTTTGTGAGAGTCTGAAGGTTATGCATCAGGGAACGTTTACAAAGTGTCGTGGACAGGATGGCTTGAAAATGTCATTGGTGAAGCTGGCCAATAACAAGATGGCCTCCTAGGTTCGGTAGCTGCACATCTTTTCCCCTTTATTTACCTGGTGTGCTAGAAGAGATGGGTGATGAGGGAGAGACAATTCAGAACAGAGCTCAGGTTGAAATTGCATGTCGTGGCCAAGTCAGAAAGTGAGAATTCCTGTGTCTCTTCATCTCCCCACCCCCACCATCCTCAGTTAATGTTTAGAAAGGCAGAAGATGTGACAGTGCCATGGCGCTGCAAGTTTCCTCACCCTACACCACTTCATTGACTGCTGCCTGTCACATCCTATGTCATGACATCATTGCAGTGTCATATAGCCTGATTTGCCTTTTGATCAGGGAAGAGGAGGAGATGTGAAGTCATGTGTCCAGCCATAATGTCTAGTTCTGATAGAACAAACAAATGCCCTATTTCCAATTGAGAAGCAAATTATTATTATTACATTTATATGCTTCACTGGGAGGACTAGTTGTCAGACCGAACAGTCCCAAAGCTTTTGCTGTGGAAGAAGCCAGGCAGGGTGCATGGGAAGAGACAGTGTAGCAAATGCAGTGTATAGGCCTTGTCCCAGAAGGGACAGGTAAGGGTGAGAAGGTTACAGCCTACATATAGAAGGAATGCCATATGTTGTTGTTGTTGTTTTTAAAAAAGAGCCTGGCATGCTTTTTTAAAAAAATAATTTATTTTTTGGTGGGGATGCTCTTTAGAAAACTAACTTGTATAAGCACCTGAAAGGACACCTTTTAATTAACGGGAAGCAATTATTTTTGAGAAGAATGTAGTCCAGTGAATAGTGTTCAATGTCTTTGACATCTGGATTTAGATATCAGCTCATCAGCGTACACTTTCGGTGGCTCTGGATGAATCAATTCATCACCACATCTCAGTGTTCTCTGAGACTCTCTTCCTGATTCTATAAAACCAAAATAATAGTGGCTTTGCTCATGGTGTGTACATGTGTATGGACATGGATTAGACAGACAGAAATCCAAGATAGGCAGACAATAACTAAAACACCAGTTTAATTTCTGGTGGTTGAGAGTCACAACTGTCGTCTGAGTAGGAAACTGAGCCTCTAACAACCATTTTACACAAGACCCGTTCCCTGTATGAGTACCACTCCCATGTAGGAAAGTTGCCTGTAGAACAACCTTCCTTCAGATGTGTTGAACTACAACTCCCAAGATATCCAGCCAGCTTGGCCCATGCTAGCTGGGCACAATGGGTATTGTAGTCCAACACATTTGGAGGGTACCAGGTTGGGGAAGGCTGCCGTAGACCTTAATGTATGGCAAAAGCCTTTATTTTGCCTTGTGTATGCCGGGCTAATTTATGCTCTCCTTGTCCCATTGCATTTCTCTTGTCATTAAATATGGTTGACCCACAAGGGAAGAAGACGCAGTTCTACTACAGTTTGCTAAAAGGGACAGTGTTCTTGCACCTTCCTGTTACTGAACAAAAGAGTATCCAGGATGCTTATTCTTACCCACCCCATATAGAGGTTGCAAACCATTGTTTGCTCTTGACCCTCTTTCCCTGTGTTGTTCAAAGAAGCAGGCAAGGTCTATCCATTTGCAAGTGCTCCTTCATTCCACAGATTCTCCTAAGCTCCACTTCAGTGCTGTTTCCTCGAGAGAGCTTCTCTGCTCCGTTTACCCATTCCTCTGGCAGCTAATCCTAAGAGGGGGTGGGAGACTAGGCCATGGAGGAGTCCTTTCAGCTTTTAATCCCACCCCCTGAGCAGATGGCACAGCTGGGGCAGGGGGGTGTCACGTGAGGCTTGAGGTTAATTGTATATGGAGTCTGGATCAATTAAAGGAAGACAGCAGGGCTGGGAGTCCCTGGAAAGGGAAAGCTCAGTGTCCTTGTCCCCTCCCCTCTCCCCTGCCTGGATCAAGTATTCTCTCACTTAAAGGCTTACTGCATATCTGTGCAGTGTTCCTTACACTCCCGTTAGAGTGAGCCAGTCCAAGGGCGGATATTGGACATGGTAAGAAGCATGACATCATCCAAAAGGAAGGAGAAGAGTGAGAATGGGCACATAAGAACCCTAAGGAGGTTCGCTTGTCACCTACATTATACGCATTATATGCTTTTAGACGCCAGGTGAAGACCTTTTTATTCTCCCAGCATTTTAAGAAGCATGACATCATCCAAAGGGAAGGAGAAGAGTGAGAATGGGCACATAAGAACCCTAAGGAGGTTCGCTTGGCACCTACATTATATGCTTTTAGACGTCAGGTGAAGACCTTTTTATTCTCCCAGCATTTTAACAGTCTGTAAATTCAATTTTAACTTTACTGTTTTAAATTTGTATTTTAACTTGGTGTTTTAAATTTGTAATTTTGCATTGCTGCTGTTTTTATCTGGCTGAGCTTTTATATTGTATTTTATATTATGGTTTTATACTGTTGTTTTCTACTTTGAATGTTTTTAATTTTTGTGAACCACTCAGAGAGCTCCGGCTATTGGGCGGTATAGAAATGTAATTAATAAATAAATTAATAAATAACATAGAATCATAGAATCATAGAATAGCAGAGTTGGAAGGGGCCTACAAGGCCATCGAGTCCAACCCCCTGCTCAATGCATCTTCAGCCAGCCACCCCCACAACATGCACACACGCATGATGCCATTGGCAAATGGTGCTAACACAGGACATGGCTGCATCACAGCATAGCAAGGGTGAAAAATACCTAAGGACCATCTAGTCTATCTTTACATCGAAGCCAAATTTCCCCTTTGGTCCTAAAGCTTCCAAACGGTATTTTAACTCTGCCCCTTTTGTTTTCGGCCCTTCTCACCGCTGGAAGGTCACTCCCAAGAACTTCTCCAAAATGCAATTTGACCCTTGGGCTTGAAAGAGGTTCGATAGCCCTGCTTTAACACAATAAGTTCCTCTTCCCCTCCGCTTCCCCATTTTAGAACTGGTGCACATGCCAGCCTTATTCGCGGTGGTCACGCCTTCTTCAGTGCCTCTGCACCCTGCTCATGGTGAACAGGCTCCCCGACCAGCGCTAACCTCCAGGAAAAGCTGAATTCTTGCCCATGTTTGCAAAGTGGAATGCAGGGTTTCAGAATGAAAAGAGCCTGGCAATGTGTTTTGCTCGTAGTTGCCATGCACACAAAGAGAAAAAAAAGTGATCACTACGAGCAACTGCCCTTATTTTCCTACCTATGGTTAATCTTTACTTCGGTGTGGATGTTGCAGGCAACTGCAGGTGTGTGGTGAGCACCATCTAGTTTTGTGCACCACTGGGTTTGACCATTCCACATCTCATGTAGTTACCATTTTGTAGGTTGCTCCTAATGGGGGACCAACACATTTGGATAAGGGTGTTCATATACAAGTTCAGAAGTGGTTGGGACTGTAATCCTAGATTTTTACACTTAAGCCTGGTCACTGCATAAATGAAGGATCATTCCACGTGGCAGATCTGCTCTAAATTCTTACTTTGCCTCTTGTGCAAGGCAGAGGGATCAAATGAACTGAAGCTGCCTGAGGCTTTCACAGTCAAGCTACGGTGTGGCTTTAGGCTGTTTTCTGTTTGCTTATCTTTAGGCTCTGCTCCATCCTCCACCTTCTTGGGGAGTGGAAATGTTAGAAGTCGGCACATTTTTTCAGTATCTTGGCCATTGATGGCTTCAGACCCAGAGGAAATGGCATCCTCCTATCTGCTTGTTATTTGTTTCCTTCCTTATGTTTGCTGGGAGGCTTACACGGCATTCTGTTGGCCGTGCCTTTGACTGCATATGCCCTTCTCAATCAACTCATTCAATTCCCTGTTCCAGGGACTTCCAAGAGCTTTAGTGCTTAATTGTTTGAGGGTGATCTGAGCCTCCAAATGTGGGGGAAGGTTTTTCCCCCCCCTCATTCTATTAGCTGAATAGAGCTATCTGTTTGGGAATAAACATGCTGATTAAACCGGCATGCTCTTCCCATGACTTGCCTTCTTCCCTAACCCAGGCACGTGATTTGGGCTCCTATGCAAAACGCATACGCTTTGGACAAGTGAGATGGGGAGTCGGCAGAGTAATACATATCTAAGTGCCTTTTCTTCTTCTTCTTCTTCTTTTTGATCCCCAGGGTGCTTTGATTGCAAGTGCAACAGTATGGAGCAATGTTACACCAACTGCTGGGCCTCTGAATCTTAAATGCATAGCAAAAGCATCGATCAGAGTGAAGCCCCCCTCCCCTGCACGTTATGCTACACCTAGCTCACTCCTTATTTTCTGCTTGCCATATGCTATATAAAACGGATGGTTTGGGCAAATCTGTAGGGATGGAGAATTCTGAGGTTCAGGCTCATTCTTGCTCGTCAAAGCTATTACTTTAGATCAGTCAAGCTTGCCTTTCCAGGCTGGAGTTCTCTCCATTCCTTTTAGACCCTTTCTGTTTCAGACCCTTTCAGCCTGTATTCTCTCCCAAGACCTTGCTAATGGCACTGTGAATCCATGCAAACCCTTTGAGATGCAGTCAAGGTTTGCAGACCCATATATTCTTCTTTTGCACTACTTAGGGCTGATTCTCACATTATGGCTACCCCATGGCAGGGGTTGGCAATTTGCTTGGGAAAACTAGATTGCAGCAGGCAAGTGCCAGTTTTTACTGCCGTTTCCCAGGAATTTGCTGGGAAAACAGGAAAGCTAAATGTTGAACATAATAATAATTTTATTAGTTATTAATACAATTATAATAATTATCAACTTACATAATTAACATACATACTTTGTAAACCGCCCAGAGAGCTTCAGCTATGGTGCGGTATAGAAATGAAATAAATAAATAAATAAATAATGGAAAGGGGCTGCTGTTTTCGGCAACACTTTGTATTTGGTTGCCAATACCTGAGTATAAAATACACATCATGTTGTGATGGATAAGAAGAGCATACACATGTATAAATCTAGATTGGCCATGTATCTTATTTTAGAGGACAGTCTTATATTTGAAGGCTTCTTCTACTTGAAGGGCTGCCCAGTCCGATTCTGGTTTAAGATAAAGAACCATCAGAAGGGAGATCAGAGGCCCTGAAGTTGCTCATCATGAGTTCGTACCTGAACTGAGCAGGTACCCTGGTTGCAGTCTTCCTCACTACAATATGAGGGGGGAGGTGTGCAAGTTTTATGCAAATCGGTGTCCCCTTTTGCTCTCTTTTTGGTGAAATGTTTTACGGGGGAAATGACTATTTTATTACATTACAATTTAATCATTTATTTTTAACTTTATTTGCAGTTAATAACAAAGCAAAAGGGGGGACCTGCAAACAATAACACCAATAGCAAAAACATAAGAAAAACAAGAATAAAAACCTATCCAATCATAATAACTGTTCGCAACACCATTGATTTACAAATAAATTGTCACTTGTGTTTCAAATATATGTAATGTAAACAGACCATTTGCCTAGATAAGCATCCAGATGAAATTGATGACTATAAAATACACATTTAAATGCAGTGAGATCTTCAGTCCTCTGAATAATAGATGGTGGGTGTTTATCCTTCCAGGCTTGGAGTATAAGATTCTTTGCAACTGTAAGGGGTGCCCACTATCCACTATTTCTGTCTGTTTGTTAATCCCCACATCACAGGGATATAATTTAAAAGCACATGAGCATCCACAATTATCACAGATTTTTCAAGAACAAAATTTATATGGGCAGTAACTTCCAGTCAAAAAGAAGCCAGCACAGGGCATGCCCATGTCATATGCCTCAGCAACCCATTATCCACATCTCATTGCCAGCATCTAGCAAAGCTAGCCAGCTTTTTCTTAACCAGCCTCTGTTGTGTCCAATATTCATGAAATATTAATTTTTGTTCAAGTCACTCTCAGTTTTAAATTTGCAGAAATAGTACAAATGGAAGCTAAGTCAGCTTTCCATTGATTACACTGTATAGAGTATTCCAGTTCCTTATTCCATTCCTCTCTGACATACTGAACATCCACTTTATTACATCCTAAAGTCATTTATAAACAATTATTGTAGGCTTAGCTTTCTGTAAAGAGCCGATTAATTCCTCTAACAGTATAGAAGGTGCCAAAACACTCATCACCCATATATAGACACGAAAAGGTGCTACCCAGTTGAATTTTAAGATGCCATTTTAATGGTGTGCTGCTTTTAATGATGCACTTGTTTTAAATGTTTGAATTAGTTGTGTGTCTTTTATGGTGTTTTTATTTGTGTTGTACCTCACCTCGATCCAGAGGGAGAGGCGGGTAACAAATAAATTTATTATATTATTATTATTATTATTATTATTATTATTATTATTATTATTATTGAATATATTGCCATCCCATACTATTTGATAAGTGATATCTACTTTGCAGTATTGGAATTGGTAAAAACCCATCCTCCGATCCTATTAATGTCTCTAAAATATAAATTCCACCATCGACCTAATGACTTCCATTAAAAACGCTGCTCTTCTATTTTCAAATCAGGATGCCCCCATAAAGTTAACTTAGCATGAGAATAAGGGTCAAACTGCAGCTGACGAGTTATTGGGTCAGTTCACACAACCAAACAAATGAGTTTAAGCTTCTATCTTTTGGGCTTATATTGACTGGGTTTGAACGATTGTGGGGGTAAAAGAAACCATGGTTGCTTCTCCCCCTGCCCTCACGGATAGCGCCCGCGTGACCGACATTTGCATAATTACCTGCGATGCAGTGGGGGTTGCTATTTCATCCAAACCAGAATGTGGGGTGGCAGGGGTGGCTTCACACCCCGGGAATTGGGGTGTTTGGCTGTTCTGGATGGGGTTGCACTCCCTCTAAAGGAGCAGGTCCATAGTTCTGGGGTGCTCCTGGATCCATCTTTGTCACTGGAGACCTCAGTGGCCCAGAGCACCCATTATCAAGTTTGGTTGGTACACCAGCTACACCCATTCCTGGACAGGGATAGACTAGCCACGGTCATTCATTCACTGGTAACCTCACGATTAGACTACTGTAATGTGCTTTGTGTGGGGCTACCCATGTATGTGGTTCAGAAGCTTCAGTTTGTGCAGAACGCAGCAGCTCACTGGGACACCTAGCTCTGCCCACATAAAACCAGTGCTAAAAGAACTCCATTGGCTGCCTGTTAGCTACCGAGCCATGTACAAGGTTATGCTATTACCTTACAAAGCCCTAAACAACTTGGGACCAGGATACCTAGCAGACCGCCTTCCCTTATATACACCCAAGCAACATTTACAATCTTCAGAGGAGGCCCTGCTCGTCATCCCATCATGAAAAGAATGTCGCCATGAAGAACCTTGACAGCGGGCCTTCTCTGTAGCAGCACCCACCCTCTGGAAAAACCTCCTTCGTGTGGTTCGGGAGGTGGAAAATGTAATAACTTTTAAACACCTCCTAAAAACATATCTCTTTAAACTAGCCTTCCATGGACTGTAATTTATTCTGGTTTTATGTGATTTTAAATTTTAATCTGGATTTTATGGTTTTAGTTGTAAACTGCCCAGAGAACTTAGGCTGTTGGGCAGTATACATATGTAATAAATAAATAAATAATACCAACCCTACTACCCACAGTGCACAGTAGCAGTTGTGGGGTGGGTACAAAGCCATCCCCTCCGTGCCGCGCACCAGGTTTGGATGGCACGGCAATCCCTTTTTTTTTTTTTTTTAATAATTTTTATTCATTTTCAACACTATATAAACATAGATAAACATTTCCAAAATATAACTGAAACTAACACAATAAGAAAAAAAATACATCAAATATCTGCTGCATACATATTGAATAATTGTTGAGTACAAATATCAAAAACTATTACATATGCCTTATCACACTACAACATCTTCATTCTTAACATAAATGTGCACCCCCCACCTCGGGATCATTCTTGAGTCCAAAATCTAATCATTTCTTCTGCTGGTGGTTTCCCACTTCCCTTAGTAAACACAAACACTAGGAACTGTTTCCAGATTCCTTCGAACTCATTTATTTTAGTTACGCCTTTTCTCCACTTAATATTGCATGTCAGTTTATCATTAATGGCTATGTCCCATACTACTTTATACCATTCCTCAATAGAATATTCCCCTTGGATCTTCCAGTTCCTAGCTATCATCAATCGTGCTGCAACCAACAAACTCGATATCAGCTCTATAGTTCCTTTTCCACACTTTATATCTTCAAATAGTGACAGCAATGCTATTTTTGGTGTTTGTTCTATTTTCATTCCCACTATTTCTTCAATTTCTGAAAACACCATCTTCCATAATCTTTGTACATATTTGCATTGCCACCACATATGTAAATACGTTCCTTTTTCCCCACATCCTCTCCAACAATTTGCTGAATGTTGATCACTTATCTTATTCAATCTAACCGGGGTTAGGTACCACCTCCATAAAATTTTAAAATAATTCTCCTTTATTCTTACTGATAAACTTCTCAACACTCTTTGTTTCCATAGTCCCTCCCAGCTCTGTCGCCCTATTTGTATCTTCAAATCTGATTCCCAAATCATTTTCTCTGTATTCTCTCTAAACTCCTTCTCTAACAATATTTTATATATTTCACTCATTAATCCTTTTGAAACTATACTACTTCCTTTTCCTTTCTCCTTACTTACTACTAATTCTTCAAACCTCGTCATCTTTCTGCACATTCTATTATCTTTAATCCACTTTTTATTCCATTGTTCTAATTGACCATATTCTAGCCAAGATAGCTTCTTCTCCTTTAACAAATTTTCCATATCTTCTCTTGTTTTAATATCTCTTACCCAATCCTTTAATTTTATTTTATTTTTCTCTTTTAATATTTTACATAATCTACCCTTTAGATCCTCTGGGAAATTCTTTAACATTATTATCGGTGCTAAGGGAGAGTTGCTCGGAAGCAGCTTCCCTTTAAATTTACTCCAAATTTCCCATTGAGTCCTCAGGAGTGGATTATCTATACTTCCAACCCACTTTCTTCCTCCATCTTTAAAAAAAACATTCTCCAGATTCATCTCTACCTTACTTATGATTTTTTCTTCCATCCAATATAAATCTCCTACTCCCATAATTGCTTCTACAACATGTCTTAATCTATTTGCTACGTAGTATAATTTTATGTTTGGGAGACCCATTCCCCCCTTTTTTTGGCTTAGGTACCAATTATTTTTATTCACTCTTGCTCTCTTTTCTCCATTACAATATTTATTAATAATATTTTGCCAACTTTTTATCTCGGTTTCTGATATTTTTATAGGTAACATCCTAAATACAAAATTAATTTTAGCTAATATCTTCATTTTTATCAAAGCTATTCTCCCAAACCAAGATAAATTTAATCTTTTATATTTTTCCAATTTCTCTAGTACCTCCTTCTTTAACCTCGTTAAATTTTCCCTTTCTAAATTCTCTAGATTTTTTGTAATTTTAATTCCCAAATATTTAATCTCGTTCTTAACTTTCAATTCCATTCCCTTAAATTCCCAATCCTTTTCTTCCTTCTTAGTATAGTTAAACAACATCATCTCTGATTTAGACCAATTTATTTTTAACCCTGTAATTTCCTCAAATTCCCTCAACTGATATTTAATTCTTTCTAATTTTCTTAATGGATTCTTAATGGTCAATAAAGTATCATCCGCAAACATGTTTAGCTTTATTTCCCTTACCTCTCCAATTCCTTCTAATTCTTTATCCTCCCTTAGTGCCTTCGCCAAAACTTCCATAACCATTACAAAAAGGACCGGCGAGAGCGGACATCCTTGTCTTGTTCCTCTGGCTAGTCGTATCTTTTCAGTAAGTCCGTCATTTACCACCACTACCGCCGTATTTTGGGAATATAGCTGTTCTATTACATTTTTAAATTTATTTCCAAATCCCAATTTATCTATAATACTCTTTAGTGCCTGCCAGCTCACACAATCAAAAGCTTTAAAAATATCTAATGCCATAATACCTGCCTTAATATTTGCTTTTTTTATTACATTTATTACATTTAAAACTCTACCCACTAAGTTATGCATATGTCTTCCTACCACAAACCCACATTGATCTGCTCCTATATATTCTGCCAAAAATTTATTTAGTCGTTTGGCCATAATAGATGTAAAAATTTTAGCATCCTGATTTATTAAAGAAATAGGTCTATAAGAATCGGGATTAGTCAAATCTTTATCTGGTTTTGGGATCAGAATTATCACTGAATGTTCCCATGATTCGGGTATCTTCTCTCCTGATAATATCCTATTATAAAGTTCCATTAATTTTGGAACTAAACAATCTTTGAAGACCTTATAATATTCTGGACCCAAACCATCTGCTCCTGGTGATTTACCCACTTTTAACTTATCAATAACCTCTTCAACTTCTCTTTGAGTTATTACTGACTCCATTAACTCCTTATATTCTGATTTTATTTCCTTCTTTATAAACCTTCCAATATACTCCTCCACCTTTTCTTGTTGAATTTCTTTACCCTTGTACAATTCCTGATAAAATTCCTGAAAAATTTTTATTTTAGCTTTCATTGCATGACAATAATTCCCTCGGCTATCTTTCAACGTTTCTATCCCATTCCTCCCTTTTTCTTTTTGTGTGAGCTTGGCAAGCAACCTCGAGTTCTTATCACTGTTTTCAAAGGCACGGCAATCCCTAATGCATCATGGATAATAATGAAAATGCCGGTCCTGCACTGGGGTGTGGCGAGAAGCCACGATGGTTTCTTTTACCCCCATGATTGTTCGAACCTGGCCATTATCTTAATCTTTTACATACCTTGTAGAGCCAGGTTCTCTTCTTGATCATGCAAAGTGGGTTGTTATATGCCATGTTGTAAGTGGATCCATTAATGTGGCTAGATCTTAGCACAAACAGCTGAAAAGAGGTGTCAGATACTTTGACTTCAAAACTACTCATGGAGATATGTCAAATAAAAAAGATACCTTCCTTTCATTGGTACGAGATAACACATAAGCCTTATGATGTAAACCAAGATCTGGGAAATTGAATCCTCCCTTCCTAATTGGAAGCTGCATCCTCTTAAGTGAAAACTAGGGAGGAGAACCCCTACCCCCAGAAACGTTACAATTTATGAATGGAAGTGTAAAAGCATCTTTCTTTCTTTTTTACTTGGGAGTACCAACCGCCATGTAGGAAATAGCTTTTAGATGCAGAAAGGGCAAAGAGAAAGTGAATGGAGAGGCAAGCCATATAAGGGGGATTATTATTATTTTCAAAATGTAGCTGAAGCAAGAGAGATAACAGAACCCCTGAAGGCTACTGGTAAGCATTTGCAAATGGAGCTCTAAAAGTGACAGCAGAGAGAATGCTGCATTGCCCGGTAGTTTGAATTTTCAGAACTGTCACAAGTGCTCTGAGTAATGTCTTACTTAACAAAAACAACAGCAAGCCCCAAAGTATACAGGCTGCAGCCACACTTCTGTCAGTTGTTTATTGTGCACAACCCTGGGTTTGATCTATAGCTCTAATTTTATACCATTGCAATCTGAACAAATTGCACAAATTGTAAACAGTCATGTGACATGTATGGATACAGCAATATTAAAATGGGAAGTGTTAAATGCTTTAAAATGGGGCTGGTGGATTTTTTTCCCCAGGTGGTTGGGAGAACCTAAGTTTTTACTCTGGTTAAAATGGCCATGGAGAAATACCATGCCTGCCCTGACCACTAAAAAAAAAAAAAAGCTTCTGCATGTAGGCAGCTCTGCTTAGAGGCCATAACATGTGAGACATGTCAGAACACATGAATGAGCCTTGCTGTGTCGAGGGTTTCCATGCCAGTGCTGCACATCCTTGATAGCATTTGGGTACTGCCCTGGAAGCCTCCCACAATATTTCTAGTGCACATGGTGAGTGATCTCATGCTGCCACCTCTGTGTGCAAACATTATTGGCAGCCATCCACATGGGGACCATAATGACAGAGTTGGCCTTCCGTGTTTAATTGAGATAAAGACAGTAAAAGCTGAGCATTGCCTCGTAGGTCTCTAGAATTGGAGAAATGCACACCAGTGTATAAGCCTCAGGCTCCATTCAAAACAGGGGTTTCATTAAAAAGCTAGTGGAAGAAAACTGGCCAGTAGGAAGTATTTTTATTGGCTAGTGCAGCAAGGATGTGTGAGTAGGAGTCTCATTCTCCACAACTAGCCTTCTGACAGTCTTCTCCTAAGCAGTTATTAATGAATGCCATTCACACAGTTTTCCATTTTCAGTGCCTGTCTCAGGCTTATCTTTCCAAAAGCCTATGTTCTTTTCTTTCTTACTTACTTACTTACTTACTTACTTACGTACATAATACAAAATACCATAATGTTACACGGTTAAATAGGCCATACTAAAAAAGAGTGGAAAACTATAAAACAGAAAAATGACACTTCTCCAAATCCAATGCTTTGTCCTAGTCATACCCTCCAGAAAAATCAGCACAAATGATAGCTTAGTCAGTATTTGCATCTTTATGTTCTCTTGCTTGAGCCTCATTTTTCCAATAATCCACAAACAGGTTCCAATCATACACAAATAACCGAACTGTATTAAGGCTGCAATCTTAATACACATACCTGAGAGTAAGCCCCATTGAACTCAATGGGAGTTTCTTCTGAGTAGACATGCCTGGATAAGGACTGCACTGTAAATCTACCAAAATAAGCATATATAATTCCAGCAGCCTTATTCATAACAAACTTTGTTTCCTGGAGTCATTCTTTCACAGATGGAATTGTGGTAGTTGTCCGGTATTGTGCTGCTGAAATTTGAGCCACTAATGACCAACTGGTCATCACATTTCTGTTCTTTATGAGAATGGGCTTCCATTGGATCATTCAAAAGGGCAATCTTTGCGGAAAGAACTGTCCTCTCTTTCAGCACTTCTTCTAGCACTTTCTCCATTGTGTTCCAAGAGGGCTTGTTGTTATTGCAAAGCCTATGTTTATTCATGAACTCAGCTGCATAATGATAGCAGGACCAGTGATATGACCTGTACATTCTCATAATTCTGATGGGACTGAAATACCACTGGTGCAGAACATACCCCCTCAAAACGGTCAGTGGGGACAAAATGCAGACTGATTGTTGGAGAATGGAATGGCTGGAAACCTTAAACAGATACACTCCACATGGCACTGATATCTTTTACATCCCTCTTGTTTTTCTTAAGCTCTATATTCAGTGACGCAAGTGACCCTACCATAGAGGTGTACTGCAAACATTCAACAGGGATCAATATTTGTAAACCATGTCTCCCTGTGTGTGTCAGTGACCCTGTTCAGATGACATGCTGAGACATGGTGGGTAAGCATTTTACGCTAAGCATTATGGCTTAGCATGTCGTGTGAAGCCATGGTGGCTACATAACCACATTTTAAACATGCACACTAACCATTTGCTGCAAAAGGGTTAGAGGCCTAAGCATGGCTTAGCATGTTGTCTGAACAGGCCCAGTGTATATACATCAAAATAAATCACTTTCCCATTTTCCCTGACCCTTGGCCATGTTGGGTGTAGCTGATGGAAGTTGAAGTGCAACAACATCTGGCTCCCCACTCCTGCTGTAACAAATGCCCATACAAAACCAAAGCATGTTTGTTATTATGAATGAATGAATGCCATGTGAACTATGGGGAAGCCCCCCCCCCTTCCCCAAAGAGCATGTCATTGCTCTGGCAAGAGAGACGCGGTCTCCTTGGCCCCTATTGAACTTCCCCAGAGAACCTGGAAGTCTTTGGTCTGAGTGCACTCCTTAGCCTGAGGCTTACCCAAGAAGCAGATTTAATCCAGAACAGTATTTCTTTCGACAGACTCTCATAATCTGCTTAGTCCGGGTTTTTTTGTTTGTTTTGCCTTTTGGCCTAAATCTCTCTGCATTTGGGAGAGAACAGGCTTACAATTCAGTGTGTTGCTAGCTTGTAGCATCCTTTTAAGCCCTAGAATTGGAGGGGAATGAAACCAGGTTGGCGACGTTTTGTTGTGGGTCATCTAGCGGTGGGGTGGGTGAGGGTACCAGTGTCCTAAAGGGCCAGAGAGGAGAAACTCTCTGTCAGCACCTTCACGGCAGCCATTCTCTGGCTGGAACTGGAGTGTTCCTCTCCCTCCATTCTACGGTATAATGGTCACTTCCTGACCTCTTCCCCACCCCAGCCCTGAAAAAAAGGGGATGTTTTAGTTGTCAACTGGCAAAGTTCTTTTACTTAGAAATAAGAAATGGTCATTTCCTTGTCAGCTGCTTCCAGTGGCTTAAGCATCCTCAGAATGAAGTTGCATCTCTTCTCTGTTTGGGTCTGAAAACTAGGGATGCTCCGCTTCTAATCGGACCAGCGAATTAGAAGCGGAGCGGGGGGCTTCGCCTGCCCTTAAGGCGGAGGCGAAGAGGATTGGGGGGCTGGCGGAGCATGGCGAAGAGGATCGAGGTGAAGGCGGATCCTTCGCCTCGATCCGGAGCTCCGCCGGAAAGGTAAGTGGGGTTTACTGGGCCCTGCCGCTGTCGCTGTCGCCCATGCGGCGACAGAGGCAGGGCCCGGTAACACACACACACCCGCCCTCCTCTCCCTTACCTGCCTCCGTCCGCGGTCCGTCGGCGTCTTCAATTGAGCCCGCGGTTCAACCAGGAAGTCTTGCGGCCCAGACTTCCTGGTTGAACCGCGGGCTCAATTGAAGACGCCGACGGACCGCGGACGGAGGCAGGTAAGGCCCCCCCCCTGGTCCCTTACCAGGCTCTGCCGCCGTCGCCACATGGGCGGCGATGGCGGCAGGGCCCGGTAAACCTCCCACCCTCCTCTCCCGGCCTTACCTGGAGCCACTCCCCTCCACTGCGGAGCTCCGATTCGGAGCCGGAGCGCCACGGCGAAGAGGAGCGGAGTATGGGCAGAGAGGGGCGGAGCGGCGCGGCGCGGGCCAACCCGAAATTTTCGGATCGGCCCGCCGGGCGGAGCGGGGGTTCCACGCACACCCCTACTGAAAACTGTTGGTAGATTGTTGTAACAAGACACCTGAAATCTGCAAGCAGGTTCTCCCTGGCTTTCTTCCACTTCCAATATTGACTGTCTTGCAGTGTTTGCACTGGCACTGGTCACACTTCTGATTCTTCATACTCATAAGAACTTCCATGATGGGGGGGGGGAGTCATGAAACCTGCTTGTGGATTGCCCCGCATAATGCTTGCATAGATGGTCTCAGCTAGACCAGGTTTTTTTGCCATGATGATCTCACAATTTTTTGATCGCAAGATCGTCACACTGGTCTACATGTGGCACGCAGCATTGCAGCCACCATTTTTTTGTTTTGTTTTAAAGAAGAAGGAGCGCATGAGCGCTCATGTGCAGAAGGTAAGTATTATTATTTTAAAAAAAATTCCCCCGCTCGCCCCACCCCACCACTGAATGGGCACAGAGCTCCTGAGGAGCTCTGTGGCCCTTGTCTGGCTCCCGGCTCCCCACAGTTACTCGCGAGGAGCCGGAACAAACCACGACACCCGCCCACACGTTCTGCAGTCTTAAGATCAGCCCAGGACCGGGGAAAAAGCAGGCTAGAAGTGGAGGGCGAAATCCCGGAGCAAGGGAGGGATCATCCCTCCCTGCTCCCGGGATCCCCTGTGCATCGTGTGAATGCACAGGGATGATCCCGGGGGTCGCCCTGGGATTTCTCCCTGTCTAGCTATGGCCGATGTGTCTTTCATTGGATAGACATGAATATAGTCCCTAATGTTGATCTCCAGTCAGATTTTAGGGTATTTTCCTACCCAGAATTATTTTCTACGGGAAGCAGCCTGCATTCTTGCATCTACCTATTTAACAAGTATTAAACCTAATATGCCCTGACTTCTCTTCCCCCTTCCTCTGGCATTTTCTCTGTATCCAGTTTTAGATTGTAAGTTCCTCAAGGCAGGGACCTGTTCGGTTGTTCTCTGAAAATCCATGCATGCTAATGTTATATTAAGGGGGTGGGGGTGGGGGGGATCTGTTGCCCTCCAGATGTTGGCGCACTCCAACTCCCATCAGCCCCAGCCACCATGACCAGTGGTCAGGGTTTATGGGTCTTGTAGTCCAGCAACAACTGGAGGACCAGCGATTCCCCACCCCTGTGCTATATAAATAATAAAAGCTCATGGTGTGACTGAAAAGCTGCAGCTTAGCCTCTAAGGCTGCAGTCCTACAACACATCATGTAGGGAGCAAACTGTCCGGAACAGAGACATCTGCATGTACAGGCATAGGCCATGCTGCAAAAGTGTTTGTGTGACGGGTTCACCACTAACTCCTTTATTTGGGGGGTATTGCATGGGTTTGCCAGTAGTTCCTGAATGTGTTTGGAAAGAATGTGTTTGCTTAAGGGCACGTGTATTAAAAGCTTAATGTTTCTAGGATTCATTAGTGGAGTGCATCGGCTACTGATCCTTATGGAAGCAGCTTTTTTCACAATACAGTACAAGTAGAATTCAGTGTTTCTATTCCTATGTTGTTTATCCATCACACACATACACACACCTCTCTAAGACTGTCACTTTTCTAACCAATAGCCCAGTTTGGGTGTTTTTAGTAAAACAACCATCTGCCAAACTTTTCTACCTTGCAGTTGATTCACTACTTATTTAATTTAATTTAATTTCTATACCACCCAATAGCTGAAGCTCTCTGGGTGGTTCACTGGGTTCACACAACACGTGGTTGAGTGTGGGTTGTTGTTGAACTGTGTGTTGTTTGCTGGACTGTGGGTTAGCATGATGACTGAACCCAGGACATTTCCTGCAGTGTGGCTTCTTAACCCTGCAGTGTAGCTTACAAACTGCAAACTACCTTGAGAACCCATGGTTTGTAGTTGGGTTGTTCAGAGTGGTTAACAAGCCACACCGCATGTTAACAAATCACCCTACGGAAAACATCCTGGGTACAGACAACATGCTACCCCACAGTTCAACAACAACCTACACTGAAGCACTGAGTGTGAGTTAGTATGTTTTGGGAACAGCCTGTTTCTCACGACATGGTAACTCATGGTAGATTGTAACCCTTGTTTGTTTCTGGCTGGCTTGTTGTGACTTCTGAACCTGGCACGTTTTCCTCAGTGTGGCTTGTTAACCATACAGAAGCCACCCTGAGAACCCATGGCTTGTTGTTGGGTGGTTCAAGGTGGCTTGCTTTTAAGGATGGCTTTGTCATGACGCCCGAACCCGGCAGAATGGCTTTTGCATGTTTTGTCAGAAAGGGCTACAGAGCTGCTTGGCAGAAAATCCTCGCAGTGCCCTCTGCCCCTCTTCCTCCGGCTCAGAGCTTCATTTGACAGCTTTATCCCCTTGTGAGCCACGTTAGCAGAGTTATGCGTGTATGAGTTATTGACTTACTTCTGCGTAAGCGCACACACACCCAGTTCAGGTCCATGGCGATCTGGGAGGGGGAATTTAAGCTCCCCCCTCTTGTATTCATTCTAAACCTCAGGAAGAAGAATGGGCTGTGAGGAGAGCCAAGGAAGGTTTTTTTAAAGTGTTAAAGAAAGAAAGAAAAAACCCTTAGCAGCCACCTTGTCCTAAGAGGTAAGGTAAACACTTCCACCCACCTCCGCTGTCTGCTCCAAAGATAGGGCATCTATACGTCACCACAGGTGCTTCACAAGGCAAGAAAGGTGGTCAGGGGAATCTCGTCACTGCAGGAGTATAGACTAGTTGTGCCCCCTCAGGTATGTGCCAGGAGCAGGTGGGAGGATAAAGGGGGATACAGACTAGGGAAAGCCGGTGAGCCCTTACTCATCTGTCGCAGGCCACCCACCATGGCTTGTTTTCAGCATGGCTCATCATGATGTGCAAACCAGCTCATTCCTTGCATTTTCTTCCCCATCCCTCCCCCTTTGGGTGAATATCACACATGTGTACCGCCAGGCAGACATGTGCATTCTCTCACACATGTATGTGTTCTCTCCCACCCACCTTAGCTCCTCCTCACTAAAAAAGGAAGTTGTGTGGGTGTATTGTTAGATATAACATGACCTTTCACATAAAGGAAAGTAAATGCACCTGTTTTAATTTGGAAAATTGTGGAGGCAAAGTGTTTTGTCCTGGCTTGGTCTTGAATGGGCAATTAAGACCCATTTGCTTTTCCAAAAAAACTTCTCCTGGAAGAGGTGAAAACTAATTTGTTTCATATGGATCAACACCACTGCCCGCAATTTTGGACTCTTCTTGGGGGCAGTCGTGATGAGTTCTTGCACTTCAAAATTTGCCACTGCCCCACTGGTGGGGATTGGGCTTGCGTGCAGGCCATTTGGCTTGTAGCCCTGGAGGCCAATTCCCATCTCCCTTTAGGTCACAAGTTGAAAGGGAGTTGCAGCGAATGGGGAAGTAATCCACCTTCTACCCACCCACCCCAACAACAACAACAACCATCAGGAAGAACTCGGTTAATGTCCCAAGGCAATGTGAGCACAAATTTCCCAGGATCAATACTTTAAAGCAGGCAACTCTTAGCAAAGCAACAGAGAAAGATCTCCATTGATTTCCTATGAGGCTGGTTAGAAGAGCTGCCTCTGGGGAAAATGCAGGCTAGAGGATGAAGGCCTGCCTTGGGGTAAGACGTTTCTCTTGGGTGGGGTGGGGGTGGATTAGCTTCCCCTGGCTCTAGTTTTCCCAGGGGCAGCTCTTCAGAAGCCTGGAAGAGAATGTGGATGCTTCTATCACTCATCTCTCTTTCGAAGAGAGCATAAACAAACCCTCAAAGCATCTAGTGATGCCTGAATTTCATAGGCATCTCTAGTTGTCTACCATTTGCTTTGCTACAGTCCAATGTCAGGCATAGGGCGTCTCTCCATTAAGGGGGAAATCCTTACCAGGAGTTTTTTCTCTCAAGTCTTTCCATGTTCACTACAGCCTGCTTTAGACGTCAATGACATGATTTGTAATTGAAAACTTCCCCTCTCCATACAGTTCAATAAAACAGAGCTATCTAGTGGTGGAATTAATCCCGTGATTATTTTAACTACTGCATTATCTCCATATTGCTGGGGGAAAGCATACATCCTGGAGGTTGACAGCATCATATAAAGGACCCACAAACCTCCATGGATGGCCAATCATGAGCATGCAAAAAATCATTTATGTAGAGAAGCTCATATACAGCTTGTGCCTGAGCCCTGCTCAGGAATATATCAATATTCAATTTGCTTCTCTATGGAAATCGTAGCTTAGGAGCTTGTAGCAATTTATGAAAGAGGTAGAAAATGAATAACTCTCTATTTTGGATAAATATTTGTAAGGTAACCTAATATGTAGGTTGGTGAAGGAGTCTTGCAAGATGCAAACACTTTTGGGACAATTTTTTGTCAGTTGTGAGGGAATGGGGTCTCCTCTGAAAACTAACACTTTCCCCTGCATATCTGGGAGATCACCTGGTAACCAGGACCCCACTTTCCCTTCCCAGAAAGCATTTGGGGATCCTTCTTCTTGGGCATCACATCCACTTTACATTTATAGGGAGGAATCTGAAGGAATTCTCCATTTCCCCTTTCAACAAATTGAATATCCTGGTGAGTATCAGTGTGAAGCTAGATAGTGGCGCTCGCTGTAAACAACACTGATTTTGTCTTCTAACCTATATTTCTCTGTTTTCTGTTCTTTTCCCCCTATAGTGCTGCTGTTGGCATTGGTTTCTATGGCAACAGCGAAACCAACGATGGGGTTTATCAGCTGATCTATGCCCTTGATAATGCTAATCACACCCTTTCAGGGATTGATTCACTGGTAAGACATCTGATGGGTTGAGATGATACATTGTTGTTGTTTTTTACCTTCGTCTCATCCAGGCATTTTGGTCCTGGTGGAGTTTCTGGAAGGCCTGAAGTTGGGAGCAGCTGTCAGAGAACAAAAAGCTTCTGTTGGGATGTCTCTTCCTGGACCCGAGCACAAGGGACGCTGCACACAAGGCAACCATTGTTGAAGCCTCCTTCATCTCTGTTTCATCTGGAATAGGACTTGTGCGTCTGTTCTGCCTGGATGTGCAGGCCGCACTGCTTTGGGAGCATGTGTGGTTTCTGCTGGAGAAAATGAAGAAAACTTTATGCCAGATGGGACAGAGATAAGAAGGGACAGGAAGCTTGAGGCGCTTGTGCTTCCCTCTTGATCTGTGTTGGGGGTGCAAGGCCGTTCTTAGTACTTCCTCATCACAGCTGATGCCTTCTGATAGTGGAGCTGTACCTCAGTTGCTTTCTCTGATCTGGCAATGGGGGAAACCAGGGCTTAGGGTGAGGGTGGGCCTTAACCAAGGTAGAAGAATGAGTCCCTTCAGCAGTGCCTGGGAAAAGGGTCCCTCTCTGTCTAGTAGGCCTCAACACCCCTGCCTCTTCAGTGTATCTGATGTTCTGTTTGTTTATTTATTTATTTATTTATTCATGCATTTTTTCCTCCAAGGAACCCAAAGTGGCACACATAACCCTCCTCCTCTCCATTTTATCCTCACAACAACCACCTTGTAGGTAGCTTGGGCTGAGAGTCTGTGACTGGCCCAAAGTCACCCAGTGGGTTTCCATGGCTGAGTGGGGACTAGAAACCAGATCTCCCGACCTCCAGTCCAATGCTCTGGCCACTACACCACACTGGCTCTTTGGGTTTACCACTGACATAGGGTGTCTCTACATTAAGGGAAATCCCATTATTTACCCAGCACTATTGTGCTTCTTGGTTCTTTGGCACGATTGATATGAGTTGGATTACATGGGAGGAGAGGAGCGACAAGGCGGAAGATCCTGCTGCTTCCCAGCATTTGGTTGAATCGAGGGAGTGCCTCCCTCCCTCCCTGGCATGTGTGCAAAGGAGTTGGGGAGGGAGTCTTGCTTTCGTCTGTTTCCTCACAATCCCCAGGAAAGCCAGGACTTACTTCTGAGTAAGATTGTGCTGTAAGTTTACAACCCTCGTCCCGCTTACTTGGGAGTAATCCCCATCGAACACAATGGGACTTCCTTCTGAGTAGACACATGGAGATTTGATCTGCCTCCCTTTGTTGCAGGGAGGCATTTTATCCTCTTCTCCCCCCCGTTTAAAGTCCTTCCTCCCTTCCTCGACAACTCCATAGCACAGTGCTGCCGATTCCGCACCATTAAGGGTTTATTCCAGCTTTTATCTCATCTATTTTACGATGGAATAAGGAAGGAACCATGGGAGGCATCCTGTTTATTTACAGCGTCGTTCAATTGACCCGGAAACTTCAGTGAGTGGCCAGAAATGAGCGTGCTATAAATAGCTTGTTTAGAGAAGCCCATAGTCTAACCCCATTCGTCGAAGACAAGAGTAACAGCCCCTAAGCTAGATGCCTTTTACCGTAGCTGAGGGATGGACAGAAAATAGATGACCAAACGTTTTAGACTTTAACCCCCAGAAGCCCTTTCTAGCATGAGCAATAGTCAGGAATGCTGGGAGCTGAAGTCTAAATCATCTGGAGAGATACTATTTACTCACCTCTGTCTTAGCCACTCCCTTTTCAAGCTTGTGTGTGACCCCTGTTTATGTGAAGGGGTTCTTTTTGGCACCTCGTTTTCCCTTCTAGAGCAGGGGTGCACAAACTGTGCTCCCCCCGCCAAAAATTTTACTCCAGCTCCCAGTGGGTGCCTTTATTTATTTATTACATTTCTATACCGCCCAATAGCCGGAGCTCTCTGGGCGGTTCTCTGGCCTTGACCCCCTGCTGCCAAATTATGCCCCACCCCACCCCCCACACACTGCCTGTAATCTCCACTCCTTCCCCCTGAGATTCACAAAGAGTGATCTGTATCAGGAGCACTGATATGTATATGTGCATGTGTATATGTCTATCTGTGTGCATGTGTGTATATAGGTGTGCATGCATGTGTGCACTCTCATGTATGCGTGTGTGTGGCCCCTAAGCCAGCATCACATGCAGCCTGGACGGCCAAAAAGGTTGTGCACCTCTTCCCTAGAAATGCTGTCTCCTGGCCCTTGGTGTACGTTAGAGCAAAGAATTGGGTACACATACATCCACCTATTTCAGAGCCATCAATACATCTCCCTGTAAGCTGCTATAATCTGCCTCTCAGACTGGCCTGGTCTTGGATAGACAGCTGTGTTCCTCTACAGATTACCGGGATCATGCAGCATCTCTGCTGGGCATAGGCCAGGCTGGCAACTTTCCCCTTTGCACAGGGCGCACTGGCTGCCGAAATGGAAAACTCCAAAATCTAAGCCTGAGATGGGAAACTCTTGCTCTGGCTACTGTGAGAAAATGGATTTTTTTAATAGTGCCAGGAAATGCCTTGGTTCTGGTTACTGTCACGGCTCAGCAACTGTTGACTTTGCTGTTGCCATCGAAAAGGGTTTAAGATCAGAGGGCTGGGATACCCAATGGGAAACAAGTGTCTGGAGAAGGCAGATAGCTCAGGAAATATTGTTGGGAAAGCTGGAGAGCCCAGCACTGAAAGCATCCATGCTGTGGGTGAGGGTTATACCACCACCACTCCCAGCTCTATATCACCACTTCATTTTCTCATCCTGCCTTGGCTGGTACCTTGCACTGACTGATTTCAGCAACCTCTCAAAGGGATTTCTAGAGCCCAGGCAGTCTGCCAGCCCTCTTGGCCACCTCCTCCTCCTCTGCTGGCAGACTGCCTGGGCTTTAGCAATCCCTTTGAGATTGCTCTAGAGTTCTGCTCTCAGTTCTGCTGAGAGCAGAACTCTAGCGCCATTCAGATGGCACCGTGCCCGGGAAAAGCCAATTATCACCTGGGGGATGGAGCTGTTGGGTCCATGCTTGCCATGGCTTCCTCAGGAATTCTTGGCAGAAAGTCACAACTGAAAAGAGGCAGTAGCCCTTAAAATCTGAAACAGAAGCACCCAGGAGCAAAAAGCACCAAAAGGTGACGAGGTTGAAAATGGAATTTCTCCCCCCCCCCATCCCTCTCTCTCCCTAGGGAAATTGTGCTGCCACAATACTTTATTATTTTTATTTGTATTTTCCTGGATATGTGCCTGTTTGCTTTTGGATGTTGTTTCTGCATGCCAGCAATCTAAGGCTGTAGCTAGACCTAAGGTTTAACCCAGGATCATCCCGGGTTCATCCCTGCTTGAGCACTGGATGCTCTGTGTGGCACTTAGATGAACAGGTTTGACCCCAGGACAATCCTGGGATAAACCTTAGGTCTAGCTTCGGCCTAAGCAATATTTTAAACACTTTAGGGATATAGTGTGTTCAAACGTTATCCTCTGTTTCCATGCATCTTGGTGCTGCATGTTTGAGTTGCTAACACTGGACTCTTTGAACCCCTGACAGCTTGAGTGTGTCAGGCTCTTGATGAAAATACATGCTTATGAAAATGTTCATCTTTGATTTGTCTATCTTCAATGCACTTTGACGGGGTGAGGTGTTGCTAGGTAGAACTCTGCCTGGATCTTCCTTGCTGCTTTGGCTTTGCTATGGAAAGGTGGCGAGATGTAGCCAGCAGGAGGCACAAAGAAAGAGATTGATGATTGTCTGTCCTGCCCTCAAGTCAATTTAAACAAATCTAGTCATTCAGCCCTGTCATCATCTTAGCAAACAGGTGAAGGCCATACCATAAGAACATAAGAAGAGCCATGCTGGATCAGACTGCTGGTCCATCTAGTCCAGCACTCTGTTCACACACAGTGGCCAAACAGCTGTTGACCACGGACCCACACGCAGGGCTTGTTGCATCAGCGCCCTCTCACCCATGTTCCCCAGCCACTGATAAAGGAGGTAGCACATAGACATCAGGACTGGTAGCCATTGATAGCCTTCTCCCCCAGTAATTTATCCACCACCACCCCTTTAAAGCCATCCAATACAGCTACCTTTTGCTGCTGCTCCCTGTTGTCACTAACCAGAGTGAGGGAACCAAAGAGCAAATCTCCCACCCCTTTTCTGCTAGCTCTGCGTAATGCCATGTCTCGGGAGCCAGCCTTCCTGCAAGGGATGTTTTTCCCAATTAAGTAATGAACCTAGACCATCCTTCCCCAACCTGATGTCCTCCAAATGTTTTGGACTACAACTCTAAGCATTCCTGATCGTTGGCCCTGTGGGCTGATGGGAGTTGAAGTCCAAAACATCTGAAGGGCACCAGGTTAGGGAAGGCTGACCTTGACCTTGACTTGGAAGGCAAAGGAGAAACTTTCCCACAGTGATGCTCTTCCTTTCAATCCAATGGACCCACAAGGTAGATGCCGTCTTACTGCTGAAAACTAGGGGGCACAAGGGCACTGTGAAGAAGGCAGGGCTGCTTTACTCATCTTCTAAGGACATAAGAAGAGCCCAGCTCGATCAGACCAATGGTCCTTCTAGTCCTGCACCCTGTTCACACACAGTGGGAAACCAACAAGTAGGACATGAGTGCTGCAGCACCATCCTGCTTGTGTTCCCCAGCTACTGTCTTGGTTGATCTTGGCCATCACTTTTACTCATAGAAAATATGAGCGGTTCAATGATACCAGCTTGCTAGTTCTTGTCTTGGCAGGTCTCTGGTACCACTACACAGATGAAAGTAGCTTTGGAGCAGCACCTGGCCCGGCTGAATGAGATCTTTGCCACCCAAGGCGACTATGTGCAGACACTCAAGTTCATGCAGCAGATGGCGGGCAATATTGTGTTGCAGCTATCAGGGCTTCCTGTCTGGGGTGACGTCACCGTAGATCTGTCCCAGATCACCAACGAAGTCAGCTATGTTGAGTATTATAGGTAAGTGAGAATGGATGTCGCAGAGGGAGCAATGCATGGCTCATCAGGAGCCATCAAAGAGTTGCTTTGCAAGTTGCTGTGGCCTGTTGGAGGCAGCGTGAGCCAATCAAGAGTGTCTCAAAGGCACAAAGGAGGTTCCTTTTTAGGCTCATGAAACAATTGGGAGGAGCTGTTGCTCAGCGGTAAAGTTACATACTTTGTATGCAGGAGGTCCCCAGTTCAGTCCCCAGCATCTCCAGGGTAGGGCCAGGATAGACTCTTGACTGAAACGCTAGAGAGATGCTGCCTGTCAGTGGCTGAGTTCACACAACATGACAACCCACACAAAAGTTGAGTATGGGTTGAGTGAGTTGTTGTTAAACTGGGTTGTTCAGCCACACTAACAAACCATAGTTTGTTAACCATGAAGAACCCATAAAGAGAAGCCACGGATCAGGTTTGGATAAGTTGCAGGTCCCATGGGCAGCAAGCTGCTTATGCAACCTCCAGTTGGGATTTTTCATGTCATGTGAACCTGGTGAGTGTTAAACAACTCTCACATAACCCTAAGACAGACAATGGATTATATGAAGGCTTTTTAACCCTCGCATAACCCACACATGACAGGTTTGCATAACACAACAACCCTTGGTAGGGGTTGCATGTTCCAAATGGTGGCTGTGCACACCGCAGCCTCACCATGCCTTAAATAACCCACAGTGGGCTGTCGTGTCGTGTGAACAGCCCCAGAGTTTGTTGTTGGGTTGTAAACTACATTGTTTGTGATTAACAAACCATGGTTTGTTAACATGGCTGGGTTCACACCACACAACAACCCATGGTTCAACGATAACCCACACTCAACCTGTACTCACCCTTGAATGTCGATTGTCGTGTGAACTCCATCACTGTAAGTAGTAGATGGACCAGTGGTAGATGGACCCATGCTCTGACTCAGTACAAGGCAGCTTCCTGTTTTTCATGACATCCTCATAGGGGAGGTGGGAATTCATCTCTCTTCTTTGCACCTCCACCCACTGTGGAATTGGTTTTGACTTAGGAGCTTTGTGACGTACCTTGAGACCTGTCAGGGAAGTGGTTGAAAACAACGTGGGCCAGGGGAAATGGCTGTGCCCTGCTTCCTCTCAACCATTCTGCAAGGGCAAGCAGTAAATGAGGCCACTTTTTCAAGGCCACGTTTTGCATTTGAGAAGGTGATTAAAGAATGGTAATGTATTCACCACATCTTGGTGGTAACATGAGGATTTTCATCTGCATTGGCAACAGTGAGTACAGAATCAGGAGACAAGGATTACTCATCAGTGAAAGGTGGATGTCGGAGGGGAGAGTCTGAATCACTGTCCCCATTCTCTCTGGCTCCTTTTGCCTGGATATTGATTATGAATGGAAGTAGGATTATCTCTGAATGGATGCCCACATCTTAGTTTGAGCGACAGGGAGGACAGTGGAGGTCTGCTGTCTGCCTTTGTCTCCAGGCCCTCAGGGCATTTATCTAGGCAAGAATGCTGTGGAGGGAGATATCTGTGGCAGTGGGTAGGGTGACCATATGAAAAGGAGGACAGGGCTCTTGTATCTTTAACAGTTGCACAGAAAAAGGAATTTCAGTAAGTGTTATTTGTATGCCTGCATCACTGGGTGAAATTCCCTCTTCATCACCACAGTTAAAGCTGCCGGAGCCCTGCCTTTCGTATCTGGTCAAGAGAGCAGGGCTCCTACAGCTTTAACTCTTGTGATGAAGAGGGAATTTCACCAGGTGTTGCATGTGTACAAATGACACCTGCTGAAATCCCCTTTTCTACACAACTGCTGAAGATACAGGAGCCCTGTCCTCCTTTCCATATGGTAACCCAAGCAGTTGGGAAACTTGACTTTGCTAATGCACGGCCTTGCCCCTGTTCTCGGTCCAGCGCTGGCGCCTTCTCCTCCTACCCCACTGTTTTTCTGTCATGCCCCAGGGTTTTGCCAAAGCCCAAACAAATATGTTTGCATGTATCCCCTTCAGTGTTCAACAACACCCTTTAAATGGAAGGTGTGTCTTTTGATCAGGTTTACCTATCAGTGACATTTTTGCACGTGAATACAAGCTATAGTTTTGCAGAGGCAGATGGCCCCTTCCATCTGGGCTGGGCTTTCACACCGGCAATGGCTCTGAACAGAGGAGCCCTGTTGTGCTTTAAAAAACACACACCCTCCATTCAGATATCAGAGCATGTGGACCAAGTCAATATAATTCTAAGGTAGAAACTCTTCCTGTAAGTCCAGTATCTCTTGGACATGGGAACACTTTCTGGGCTTGGAAATGCTCTTGCATCTGTTGCACGAGGTTGAATCGCTGTCTGCGCACATGCTCTGATAGAGCTCAGTAGGCAGCTATGAGGATGTGCTATTCAATGAATGGTCTTCCAAGTTAGTAATGTGGGTAAATTCAGTAAAGCAGCAGGGGTGGGTGGATGCAGGGAGTTATGGCCACCAAATCTCTGGCCATTGATTAAACCTTGAAGAGTTGGGAATCGGCATTAAAAGGAGTGGAGGCTGCTACTGTGGATAACACAAAAGGGAGGAACCCTCACTGCGAAAACAGGAACAAACAGGAGGACCCCAGGGGAGTAAAGAATAGAACTGTGTACAAGTTGGGGTTTTGGGGTGTTTCTTAATCTGTATTATCTGGGATGTATATATCCCTAAAAACTCAACATATGCAAATAAATAAATAAATCATTCACGTACACATATGCAAAAAAATCATTCACGTTTATTTATTTATTGCATTTGTATACCACCCCATAGCCGAAGCTCTCTGGGCGGTTCACATAAGATAAAAACACTTAAAAACAATATACAAAGATTAAAAACCACAAAACAAGCAAAATGCACATACATTTAAGACCACTATAACAACTTTAAAAACGATGAGCCAACTCCCCCCACCCAAAAAACCCAGACCCACGGTCATTACATATTGCTAAATGCCTTGGAGAAAAGAAAACAAACATTAGTAGGAATGGTCAACGTGCATTAAAGTATGACAACCCTTACATTGATACAAGGCTCATATTATGAGATTACAATTTGGGGCGAAGTATCTCATATTATTATATATTTATTATTATATTTATTTGTATCCCGCCTTTTGCCCAATGCTGGGCCTCATTAAGCACAGACTTATTAACAGGACATAAATGCATAAACACATATATACAATGTCTTAAAATTCAAGAACATAAACCCACATTTATCTAACACACACATCGCCCCAAGGTGTCATACTTTAATGCACATTGACCATTCCTTTTAATGTTTGTATAACATTGTACAACGTGAATGATTTTATGAACGATTTTTTTGTATATGTTGAGTTTTTGGGGATATATACATCCCAGATAATACAGAATAAGAATCACTAAAAAATCCAACTTGTACACAGTTCTGTTCTTTACTCCCATGGGGTCCCCTGAGGATAACACAACATAGCCTCACTTGTCTAAAAGGTCTATGGAATGTCCCAAACAGCACTTGGCTACTAATCTGATTGATCCAAAAGAACTTTCTCAATAAAAGAGGCATGGCGTGATGTAAAGGGGAAAGGTTATCAGTTTTGGAAGGGGGTGTTTCCTGTTGACTAAGTTTGTGGAATAGATTTACAAGATGGCTGATGGTAGCCACCCTAGGTGCTGTCAGAAGATTTGTCTAGACAGCTTTCTGTTCCTGGACTGTTTCAGCGCACTTGGTTGTAGTCCAGGGACATGGGAAGCTTGTAGCCTGTTGTGATGTCTGCTGGTCCAGCCATGTGCAGGGATCAGCTCAGAGCTGGTATGGGTTTGTGCAGTCCGCGTGACCGGCCTCCCGTGCTCACTGGGCAACTGTCCGTGGGCCTTTCATCTATGAATTTTGTCTAGCACAAAGTTATCTCTTAGATGCTGAGCCATTCAAAATCCTGTTGAAATCCGGTTTCCAGCTGGGTTGTTTTAAAACGCAAACAGGAATCTGAGATGGTGGTGTTTTAATAATTATTTACACTTCCAGAAGTATGAGCAAATCTTTTTAAATGAAACTTCAAAAACTTTCAGAGTCTTACTGGCAATCTTTGGCATTGGTCTGTTTGGAGGAAAGGAGTATTTGTTAAGGGTGGGGAATGTGTGGGCCTTTGGATGGTGTTGGACTGCAACTCCCATCAGCCCTCACCATTGGGTCTGCTGTTTAGGGCTGATGGGGAGGAAGACAAATGGAGGGCCGCACTTTCCCACTCCCAGTATACCTAAACTGGGGACATGATCATGTCTTATAGAATCATAGAATAGCAGAGTTGGAAGGGGCCTACAAGGCCAACCCCCTGCTCAATGCAGGAATCCACCCTAAAGCATCCCTGACAGATGCTTGTCCAGCTGCCTCTTGAAGGCCTCTAGTGTGGGAGAGCCCACAACCTCCCTAGGTAACTGATTCCATTGTCTCACTGTTCTAACAGTCAGGAAGTTTTTCCTGATGTCCAGCTGGAATCTGGCTTCCTTTAACTTGAGTCCATTATTCCGTGATGAACACTGAGAGTGAGCTTCCCTGGAGAACATTCGCCGAAAAGCTTGAACGTGGCAAAGCTCTTTGGATAGCGATTGGCCCCTCCTGCAGGCATAAAGGCTGATAAATGCAACCTAGACCAGGCCCCAGCCACATGTTGCACGTGGCTGCTCAGTGAAGAGGTCACCGGGCCAAATTATTTTTGTCCATAGGAAGCTGCATTATACCAGCTCAGACAGTCTGTTTGGTCCAATATCGCCCACTCTGACTGGAAGCAGTTCTCCAGGGTCTTGGGCAGGGGTCTTTTCCATCAGCTGCTCTCTGATCCTTTTAACTGGTGATGCCAGGGATTGTACCCAGGACTTTTTCATGTGAATCACCTGCTCTGTTACGGATTTACAGCCCCTGTGGCCTGCGATGTCTCACAAGGGTCTGAAAATAACCCTGACTGTGCATCAGAAATGTATCTACCTGCCTCACTGCATGGCCAGTGCTAATGTACATCAAATTTACCGTGAAGTTTTTGGTTGAGTGAGTTGGCCTTCCAGTTTATCAATTGTGCTGCCTCCTTGCAAGCTTTCAGAAAGCTGCCTGCACTAGGACCGTGAGTGTTATGAATGTGTCAGTGGAGGCCAAAAATGAGGCTGGAGAACCCCTTCCCTGCTGACGATTGCGTGGGTTCTTCCCCCCTTCCAAATTTAGCACTCTTCCCCCGGGGCAGCGATGGTACACCCCGAGCTGCGGCTTGCTTGTGCCCAGCTCTTAGCCACAGCAGGGGGATTTTAATTGGGCCTTTTCTGACTTCAAGCAGTGATTAAAACAGAGGAAAAACCCAGTGGCCTTGCTCCTCCTCTTCTCTGTAGTGTTAATGAGGCAGAAAAGCACTGGCTGAGAACAGGACTGGAGCATCTGCAGGGTGGGAGGGATCAAAAGGCCCTCTTTTGCCAGCCGCGAGAGAGAAGGTCTTGCTCATGTGCCCTGGGGTGGGGCAGGATGGGGAGACCGCAGCATGACACAGACACACAGCATTGTGCAAGCAGCAGTCTGTTGTGGCTGTGTCTGACTCTTCAGAACAAGGGGCACCTTGCATTAGGAAGCCAGATAAGCCACTAAATCTAGCTAGGCATTATATCCAAAACTGCCTTCTGCATCTCTCTCTCTCTCTCTCTCTCTCTCTCTCTCTCTCAGGGAACACGGCAGTGTTCCCAGTGTTAAGGATGCTCAGTAAAATAAGCATTCCACCATGTTAAAAGGAGTTATTGGGGGTGGGTCATTCTAGCATCCTAAAATGAAAAATATTTCACCAATCTTTCTGAAACGGAGTACTGCCAGAAAGAAATGCTGGTTTTACATACCCTGCACGTTTCAAGAAGATTGGTGAAATATTGAGGGCAAGATGTGACATTAAATGACCAAAGGAGGGCGAAGCATCTCTGTTCCAAACTGGCACAGAAATGCTTCTGGGTTGGCGACCATTTTTTTGGGCACTGATAGCTCCGAATTGGGAGCCTATCGATGCAATCCAGTTGTAGGATTGCGTTGCGCTATCCTCCCCATTGATGGAATGGCCTTTCTTTTTTCAAAAGACCATTCCATCAATTTTTAATTCTTTTTAAAAAAATCCCCATGTTTCCCTATGGGGAATCTGATAACGCAACGCATGCACCTCAGATTCCCCGGAGGGAGGGGGGAGAAGCAGGGAGAGCGTGGCCTGCGCCCATCCCCAAGAGATGAGGTAAGTGGGGGGGGGCTTGTCTGGAGCCACCGCTGCAGTTCGTGCAGCAGCAGCAGCGGGTCCAGGTAAGGGGCCAGGCAGGAGGGGGGGCCTTACCTGCTCCAGCGGCAGCAGGCCCGGGTTTGAATTGAGCCCCCAGCTCCACCCGGAAGCAAGGCAGCAGGTGCAGCCTTGCTTCCGCTGGGGCCAGGCGCTCAGTTCAACCCCTGGCCCGCCGCTGAAGGAGCAGGTAAGTGAAAGGGGGGGGGCTTGCCTGGAGCCGCCACCGCATTTTGTGCGGCAGCGGCGGACCCAGGCGTGGCGGCGGGGACACTTACCTGCTCCGTCGGCGGCGGGCCCGGGTTTAAATTGAGCCCCCGGCTCCTCCCGGAAGCTAGGCCGGGTGGAGCCGGGGGCTCAATTTAAACCCGGGCCCGCCGCCGACAGAGCAGGTAAGTGTTCCCGCCGCCACGCCTGGGCCTGCCGCCACTGCCGCACAAACTGCGGCAGCAGCTCTAGGCAAGCCCCACCCCACCCCTTCACTTACCTTCTCCAACCTGGGATGCTCTAAACAAAAAAAGAAGTAGGTGGCTCTAAGTTGTTCATCCTCAGTTTTCCACAACCCCACAGTCACCTCTGCATATCCTATTCTCCATCCTGTCCTCATGGTTTATCTGCTTTGGGAGAGTGAGAATTTCACTGGTACTTTCTGCCTCCTTAGGGAGGATGTGGCGTTAAGGCTTGTGAGCCTTAACTCCCAATTTCCCCGCTTTTTGGTGCTTGGTTAAAAAGTGTACATCCTTAACGTTGTTTTGTAAACCGTAGGTTTATTAGGGGTGTGCACAGACCCCCCGCTCCGCCCCGCGGGCCGATCCAAAAATTTCGGGTCGGCCCCGCTCGGGTCGGAGCTCCGCAGTGGAGGGGAGTGGCGCCAGGTAATGTCATGCCCTGCATGGAACCGGAGTCGGGAGATGAGGGGGAGGTGGCAGAGGCTGGACCCAGTGCAGAGGGGCCTGGCTCAGGAGAAGAGAATGGACTGGCAGAGGCTGTGGCAGAGCCTCAGGGAGAGGAGCCAAGGCCAGCAGGAACCTCTGCCAGCTCTGAGGGCTTGATGCCAGCAAAGACTCTGGAAGAGCCGCAGGGATCTGGGGAGGAGAGGGACCAGCCCAGTTTCAGCCAGTTAAGGGCGGACAAGTCCACCCGAAGGCGGTCTAGCCGCCTTCAAGAGAAACGCCAAGCAATCAGAGATCAGCTGCGGAACGCTGACTCAGCACTCTGACTGAGGATAAAAGGAGCAGCCAGGAGCCCTGCCAAATTGTCAGAGATTATCTGAGCTCTTCGGTGGAAGCTGGCTCCCAGAGCTCTTGAGCACGCACCTCGCTCCAGATCCCGAGTTCCTGAACCCAGCCTTGACTCCCGGACCCCGTGACCACGCCTGACGACTTCCGGAATCCTGTGGTAACCTTGGACTGCCTCTGACAACATTTACCCGTGCCTACTCCTGTGACCTTTGGACTGCATCTCTGGACCTTGCTTCCGAAGTCTGTAACTGCAATAAATTCCTTGTTACTAAGATACCAACTGTGTGAGCTTATCTTTGTCAAGCCACTTGGCAGCTTTCCCGGACAGGTAAGGAGAGGAGGGTGGGAGGTTTACCGGGCCCTGCCGCCATCGCCACCCGTGCAGCGATGGCAGCAGAGCCCGGTAAGGGACCAAGGGGGAGGGGGGCCTTACCTGCCTCCGTCCGCGGTCCGTCGGCGTCTTCAATTGAGCCCGCAAGTGGCCCAGACTTCCTGGTTGAACCGCGGGCTCAATTGAAGACGCCGACAGACCGCGGACGGAGGCAGGTAAGGGAGAGGAGGGTGGGATGCAGGATGCTGGATCCCTGCTCCTTGGGTGCTCAGCACATCCTGCCTCTCCCTTGCCAGCTGCTGAGACTTCAACAGCCATTCCCACCCACCCACCCACCCAAATACATATTTTCACAAACATATGGACTTGAAATGCTGTGGTTCTCAAAATAGTAGCTGGGTTCTGAATTGCTGATTGAGGGGTCAGGGCAGGGGACTGAGACTGGAATATTGTGAACCGCCCAGAGAGCTTCGGCTATTGGGCGGTATAAAAATGTAATAAATAAATAAATAAAATAAATAAATATTGTGAAGAACCTCTCAGAAATGGTTTTGTCTTGTTGTCTCATGAGGACTGTTGCTTTTGTGTTCTTCTTGTGGGCATCCTAGAAGGTCAGTGTGTAGGAAACAAGGTCAAGAGTATAGAAAACTTGCTGGACTAGACCTTTGAGCTAAACTTGTAAAACTGTTTATCTCAGGGAAGCAAGACAAATCACTTAATCTCACTGTAGACAGGCTATGTTGGACTACCTCTTAGAGTGAACTCAGCCGAAGCAAAGCAAGCTTGATTTACAAGGAGGCAGACAGGATTCTTCAAAATTTGTCAGACAATACTTTTTATTAGGGCCTACCAGGATGTCCCTAAATAATGAGCAAGTCTCTCTTGAACTCAGAACTCCTAGATGTGGGACAAGATTGTTGTCATCTTAGGCCTTAGCCAGACCTACCAGAAAGTCCGGGGGAGACGAGGAGAGACCTCGCGTTGCAATTAACGCGAGATCTCGCCCTTGTTTACACGTAAGGCGCAACAACCTCAGGAAGAGAGGCGTCGCGCCCGCCATGTGTTTTTTTTTAAAGGGGACGGAGCACACGAACGGTCGTGCGCAAAGGTAAGTTTTTTTAAAAAATTCATTTCATTTCCCCGCTCCCCCCACTCTAACCCCAATGGGCACAGCACTCCCAGCTCCGCACAAGTAATTGCGCGGAGCTGGGTAAACCCACGGAAATGGGCCACATGCTCCGCGGTCTCGGGCTCAGCCCGAGACCGCGGAAAAAGCAGGCCCAAAGTGTAGGGTTGTATCCTGGGGCAAGGGAGGGATGATCCTTCCCTGATCCCGGGATCCCCTGTGCGTCATCTGGACACACAGGGATGATCCCGGGGTTCACCCCGGGATATAGCCTGGTCTAGCTAAGGCCTTAGTCTAAGTGATTTCCAAGGACAACCGCACACATGCACTTTGGACATAGCCATGACTCCTTTTCTTTCTGCATTGTGATGCCTACCACACACAATGCCTGACCCAAAGATCACTTCCTGTTTTCCTTGCAAACTGCTTTGGCAGAATGATTCCAATAAAAATAAAAGGACCTGTTGCATGACTTCATGTCTTCCAGCTTCTTTTTCATAATAAAATAATGAGGACTAGAGCTACATAACATCCATAAATACTTTTGTAAGGAAACACTCCAGTAAGATTTTATGCAAAATTAAATCCTTTTAAGCTGTACGTGATAATTGCATCACCATCACCCCCCTCTCCCTGCCTCCCTCCCTCCCTCTCTCTCTCTCTGCTGGCATCCCAAAAGAATGTGTCCATGCCCAAAAATCAGTGATGCAGCTGTTGGTGATACTTTCTCCTGCAAAATGTTATGAACAGTGTTTTTGAAAGGGAAGAAACAGAGCCAGTGTTGAGGGAGCATGGGAGTTATAGGCCAGAACATCTGGAAGGACATGAGTGCTCTAGGGGAGGGGGAGGGCTGTCTTTCTCAAACTTGGATCTTTGTGGAAATGCCCTGCTCATGCTGCAGTAGCGAATCCAGTGGTTTTGAGGGAGTGCAGCCCCCCAGGTTTAATACTGGTGGTCTCGGTGGATGCCCTCTTCTGGACTGAGTTACTGCAGGTTGCTCCGAGGCTTAGCTGCTTCCTCTCTCCACAGATGGCTCTCCTACCTCTTGCTGTTCATCCTGGACTTGGTGATCTGCCTTATTGCCTGCCTGGGACTTGCTAAGCACTCCAGATGTCTGCTTATTACGTGAGTACGCACAGTCATTGGAATGGGCGGCAGAGAGTTTAGCATATGCACACACATAGTGCCCAGGGACCTGACATTGTCCGACTGTCTTAGAGGCAAGAGTGTATTCACGTCTCCCCCCCAAAATGATGTTTAGCAGAGGCCTGTAGTGGGAGCTTGTTAATTCCCTATCTTGCCGCCTTGGAAGAATGGGTTTCTTCCGATTGGTGTGGTCAGTATGGAACTGATAGAGTTATTTGATGCCTCTCATTTCCACCATCTAGCTCTCCCTATGTAGGAGCTCTGGCATCTGGGAAGTAAGAGCTGCAGATCTTTCCAAGGGATCAGGGAGGAGGGATCTAAGATCAGATCTCTCCCCTCTAAGGTTGGACCTCTGTCTTCGACCTCAGAGAGTGGGGAGATCCAATTTGTCCTCTGTCTCCTTGGGATGCTGTCCCCTTGGGCCATAGGATCGTAGCCTAATTAGTGGTGGGATTCCTAGTTCCCAGCCTTGCCCCTTTCTCAGTGAACCCCACTTCTTCCCTCCTTCAGTTTGCCTTTTGTCCACAGGATGCTGTGCTGTGGGCTTTTCACACTCATTCTCAGCTGGGCTTCCTTTGCAGCAGATGTTTCAGCAGCAGTGGTAAGCACAAGGATTGTGTCAGGGCTGTTTGCTTCCTGTCTCCCTTAGGTTGAAGCTGGGCTTTCTTTGAAGGCTGAACCCATAGCTGCTCTCCATGCATCATGTTGGCTTCTATGCATTTTTTGTGTGTGCTCCCTGCCTGGCTAACCTAGTAGCTCTCCCTGGTAACTGGGTTCTGTCTAACCTGAGCTTTCTGGCGTGGAGCTGATTTTTAGAGGCAATGAAACGTTTTGAACCCCTTGCTAGGCCTCCGGCAGGCCTCCTTGCATTCAGGTTTCCAGAATAACGCAGTCTCTTGGTTCCATATTCATTTGTCACAAACATGTTTGCAGTGGTAATCTCAGCCCTCTTTAACAAGCTCTTAATTGTGTGTTGTTCAGGCAGGGCTTAGGCATGCATATCTTCTGCAGTTAGCTTTGGGGAGTGGGAGAAGCAGCTGGCTCCTAGTTTCCATTTTTGCCATTCACAATCTAGTCTGTTCCATTTTCTCAGTAGCTGGATGCATCAAGGAGATCCATTTGAACAGGAGGCATTTTACTAATATTACAGCCTCCCCGTTGTTCTGCTTTCATTCACCACCCCAAAAGGCTGAGTTTGTGGCTGCGGATGTTTTCATTCATGATGCCAAAAGCACCTTGTGCACATTGTTTGCACATGTGTATGACTGTTGTACATTCAGGGAAGATAGCGGAAGAGTAATATTTTAATCCACCTCCATAGAAAGCCTCAAAACCTTCAAATCAGATGTGCACATTTTACATGTGGGAAATGCAAAGACCAGTTTTTAAGCCTCAGACAGATTTTAAGCCCTCTTCCAGCCCTGGTGGCTCCCTTTTGAAAATTCTGATTCTCACAGGGTACCAGTGACTTCTGCATGGCCCCAGATAAGTTCATCATGAACATGACGAAAGGGGACCTCAGTGCAGGTAAGGTTATTTCTTTTGGCACTGTTTGGGAAATGCAGGCAAGCCCTGCCTCGGGTGAGAGTCAGCTGAAGAGAAGGGGTGCTAACTGACTGTGGTGCGTTGTGCCCTGCCACCACACCACATAAGCAAGCATTGCTCCCCAAGGGGCCTCCGTGGCACCCCTTGCCCTCCAGAGGTTTGAGATTTTTAAACCTCATCAGCCCCAGCCAGCATAACTAGTGGTCCTGGACGATGGGAGTTGCAGTCCAAAACAGCTGGAGGGCACCAGCCTTGGGAAGTCTGCCCTGATGTGTAGAGCTCTCAGGGAATAATGCTGCAGGCATGGATTAAGAACATGCACAGCCGTGGAGAGGGTGCCCATGGTTGCAGTTACGCTTGCATCTCCCGTTGCCTTTGGCTCAAAGAATATTCCGCTTAGTTAAGAAGGACGTTTTCTTCGACCGCTGTCCAGCTAATCCTCTCTCCTCCTCTTATCAGTTTCATTTTTGCAGCTGGTAAATGTGGAAGAGCGCTTGAAACCCCCTTAATTGCCTCTCCACTGCTGATAAGCACAGAAGCTCTTCTTTGCAGCCAACGATGGACATGAAATGAGAAGCCAGGGTACACGTCAGGGGGGTCACCTGTCCTCTAGTAACATTTGTGCTTTTCCTTGGGTAGCCCAGATTTAAAGAGGCAGCCTTTCCTCTGAGACTCTTAATGCACCAGTCTCCTCATAGGGGTTCAGGCGTGCTGCAACAAATTCTCCTCAAAGAAAAGCCAGGTTGAACTCAGGCAATTAATTATACCAATTGGGCTGTTTTGCATAATCCTAAACTTTGATTACAATGTGGAGAGGGTTTTTGACTAACTTCAAATATTTTAGTTGCAAGAATTAGGAGTGATAGGGAAGGAGAGATGGGATGATAGCCTGTTAGGCAGTCGAACAGGAATGGGTATATAGGGCATAGATTACTCCTGGCTATTGGAAGCCCTGCCAAAAGCTCCCTTTTGTTAATGTTTGCTGGAGACTTAAGAGCTGTGTGTTTTTCTGAAGCTGACGGCTCAAATTTCACTTTCCCTCCCTTAAGGCAGAACTGTATATTTGGGGGGGGGACTTGCTGGAGAGACTCAGTGGGTGCCAGAAGGGCGAAGGAGGAGTGGTGGGTATTAACCTTCTCATTCGCCAGTTATCCTCTGTGAATGCCCCATGCATTCAGAGTAAGGGACAGGCAGTTTTTACCTTCCGTGAAAGCTGACGCTCTTGCAAAGCCCTACTTTGACACCACATTCTGTCCTATGTGGCACATGGAATATGCGCACCCTGCCCTTGCTTTTGGCCTTGGCATCAGTTTGGCGTAACCCTTAGACCTAAAGCATCAATGGAAAGCAGTCCTGACGGCTATATGTGCTACCTCCAGTGTCAGAAGCATTGTGCCTATGTACACCCGTGGCTGGGGAACATGGGTGGGAGGGTGCTGTGTCCCTCATGTCCTGCTTGTGGGTTTCCTGTAGGCAGCTGGTTGGCCACTGTGCAAACAGAATACTGGGCTAGATGGATCCTTGGCCTGATCCAGCAGGTCTCTTACGTTCTGAGCTTTTCTGCAGCATCTCCCCTTCAGCAATGCTAGGCAGAGTCAACATTGCAAAAGGAGTCTCTCTGTGCTGTGTTGTATCATCTACTGAGATGTTGTGTTCAAAGCTGACACAGTCCTAGTTTGGATTTGGACTTGCTAAAGTTATGTTGACTATAGGTGCCACACACTAACCTCTGACTCACTTTGCTTTGTAGAGATCGTACAATACTACCTGTATTGCACCCAAAGTCTGACCAACCCCTTCCAGCAGGTAAAGTCCCTGGCCATGGGCAAGCACTAGTGGTGATAAGTCTTCACTAGTATGTCTCTAGTCTACCTGGAGTGGGAAGAAGCAGCCATATTTTCAATCTGTGAATGAATTTGCCATTAGATGATAGGTTCTGTTTGTGTATGGGGAGAGTTTGTGAGCATTCCCTCTCTTTTAGTGATGTCTGGCTAGAAAAGGAATCTTACATTGCAAGATCCATCACTGACATCTCCTTATGTAACACATGTGGCTATGGTTTCCCTAAATCCCCCTAGCTTTCTATGACCATCTCTACATTAGGGGAAAATCACCCTGCCTTTCCGGGGCTGCTCCTTTGAATGATTGTGATGGGCTTCATTATACAGGAGTACAGGGGCAACATGTGGTTTGAATTGCTGACCACATGCTTTGTAATTGAAAACTTCCTTTTCTTTCATAGCCTTGGATTTTTCAGAAGAATTGGGATATCCAGGGTGGGGGTTAGAACAGATAATTGGGGGAAAGTGTGGGAGACATGCAGGAAACTGATGGTGTCATCTAAAGGACCCACAAACTTCTGTGAGTGGCCATTCATAAATGGGAGTGAAAAACAAGCCAAAGGCGGAGGCGAACCAAGGATATCTTCTGCAAAATATTATTTGTAAAAAAGTTTAATGAAAGTGCCAAGTCCCTATGTGTTTCGGACGCAATGCGTCCTTCCTCAGGGCTTATTTTTGACAAGTTTTTTGCAGTTGTCTGCTCCGTGAAGCTTAGTACTTCACGGAGCAGACAACTGCAAAAACCTTGTTAAAAATAAGCCCTGAGGAAGGACACATTGCGTCCGAAACGCGTAGGCACTTGGCACTTTCATTAAACTTTTTTACAAATAATATTTTGCAGAAGATATCCTTGGTTCTGCCTCCGCCTTTGGCTTGTTTTCACTCCCTCACAGGGTTTTCCTTCTTTTTCCGCACCAGTTACAAATGGGCCATATACCACTGGTGTGGAGACGCTCTATACCTCTCTGTGGAAAGGATCAACCATTCAGTTAGAACCATAAAATAGTTCTAAGAGAGCCCTTCGGTACAACAACTTTCACAGGAGAAAAAAGATGTCTGATGTTTTGACTAGTGCTGCAAAAGTGGGCGGGGGGGGGGGGTGGCTCCAAGAATTTGGAATGGGCTCATATCAACCTGCTTACTGCAAGGTAGTGAAGATCTCCCTGACTTCGTATTCAAGAGCCTGAGAGTAAAAGATTGGCTAATGGATTACCTACCATATTCCTTGTTTGCAGGCCCTGACCATCTACCAGCGCTCCCTTACGACCATGCAGATCCAAATTCAGGGCCTCATGCAGTTTGCTGTGCCTCTTTTCCCTACAGCGGAGGTAAACAGCGCCCGGAGCATTGTATTATTCTATAGAACTGGGGTATAATGATCTTTTTGTGGAGGCTTCTATGTTATGCACATTGTGTATGCTTAGAACTGGTGGCTTAAATAAATCTCTTTTCAAGGTGTAGGGTTTGGTGAGGACTGGGCTGGTAATATGAGAAGAGGGACACTTATTCAGGATGAAGAATGTTGGGTTCTCTCCTGGACAGGCTGATAGTAGAGCAAACAGCAGAAGGAGTAACGCATCTAGGTGATAGGCCGTATAGGGCGAAAGGGCTACAGGAAAGGATTTAGGTGGGTTACCATAGCAGCAGGAAGCCATTTTCAGGACACTGAGGAAGTGCAGTTTTATAGGGGTGAGGGCCCAGTCAGCAGTTAACCTGGTCATGACTTTGCATACCTTGAAGAATTATGGACTAGTTTTATGAATTCTTAGTTGCAGTTCTGGCCCTTAATCTCAGAGCTGCCTATGACCAGGGAAACTATCCTGTTACCTTTTGGACCAAGGCCATGTTTTTTGACACGGAATAAGTCCAGTTCAGGCATTATCCCTTATGTGATTGGCAGCTGTGCGAGGGGGAGAGTGGGGCCTCACCCCCTGGCCCTGGTCTCACCCATCCAGCATGGTTGCACTGTAGGGCATCTGAAGAAGAGGGAGCACCTGCTGTGTGATATGGGACCCTGTGCAGTGGTGGTGCTAAATCAAGGGGGCAGCCCCTACGTGTAGAACAGGGTGCCTTCTGCAGGTGTGCCCGCCCCAATGGTCTTACAGAGGGGGCAGCTCTGCTCTGCCCCTCATGTGATTATTAACTGTGTGAGGTAAAATGCCCAAATAGAGCTATAGCAGTATGCTGGCTGGGAGAGGGTGGGAGTTGTAGTCCAAAATATCTGGAGAACGCCAGGTTGGGGAAAGCTGGGCCATAGGGATGTTAGTAGCCAACAGCAGCACAAAGAGTAAGAGCCCTGAGCTACTTCATAGGGTTTTGCGTCATGGTACCGGGCCATGCACACTAGTTTTGTCTCCGTTTCTGGTTGTATTGGGGAAGTAGATCCAGTATGACTGCTAGGCCATCGTACTGGATCTATAGTCACCTCTTCTCTCCGCTGAGAATATGCCACTTCCGGTCACTGCTTCCCCCTTGCTGCAGAAAGATCTGCTTGGAATACAGCAGCTGCTGAATTACTCTGAGACTAGCCTCCACCAACTGACTGCCATGTTGGACTGCAGAGGCCTGCACAAAGTAAGTGGCGTGAGGCACGGCGCGCTTTGGGGTGTGTGGGCTATTAGTTCTGTTGGCACCGGACCAAGACGCTTCCCCTCCTCTCTGTGTTTTACTCCTCTCCAACTAAAGGATTATCTGGATGCCTTGATCGGGATCTGCTACGATGGGGTGGAAGGCTTGCTTTACCTCATTCTCTTCTCTCTCTTGGCTGCTGTGTCCTTCTCCACCATCATCTGTGCCATGCCACGCGCCTGGAAGCATTTAGCCAGCAGGTAAAATGGACCAGTCTCCCAGGAACTCCCCCACACTGGGAACCAAATAACCTTGCTAATTAGGGAGGGTTTTTAATAATAATAATAATAATAATAATAATAATAATAATAATAATAATTTTTAAAAAATTATTTATTACCCGCCTCTCCCTTTAGATCGAGGTGGGGAACAACATTAGAACAGGAATCAATACATCTTAAAAATTCATGATTTAACATTGATCTGGATAGGCCTGCCGGAAAAGGCTAGTCTTTAAAGCTGCCTTAAAATCACACAAGAGTTAATTTTACGAATCTCCTCCGGCAGGCCATTCCACAATCTGGGGGCGACAGAAGAAAAGGTCCTCTGGGAAACTGAAGTCAGCCTAGTTTTAGCTGACTGAAGTAAGTTCACCCCAGAGGACCTGAGTGTGCGGGGCGGACTATATGGGAGGAGGCGATCCTGCAAGTAACCTGGACCCAAACTATTTAGGGCTTTAAAGGTAATGACCAACACTTTGTACATTGCCCGGAAATTAATTGGCAGTCAGTGGAGTGTTTTTAATGTTGGTGTAATGTGGTCACCCCTAGGTGTACCAGTGACCAACCTGGCTGCCATATTTTGAACTAGTTGAAGTTTCCGAAATAGGTACAATGGTAGCCCTATGTAGAGCGCATTGCAGAAGTCAAGCCTTGAGGATCAACACAATAACCATTGGTGTTATGCATCTCTGTGTTTAAACATCTGAAGCCTCCATATCCTTGCTGGCGGGAACAGTGTAACCAGAATCACAGGCTGATCTCTTTATCTTCCCTGACCATGTGCAAGAGCTGTGCAGATTAAGGGTTCCTATCAGAGAGCCTCCAGAATGGTCCCAGATCCTGGCCAGTGGAGGTTACTCTAGGTTGCGTAGGAGCCTGGTCTAGCTAACGTGACATGAGGTTACCTGGTAATGCTCCTGCATAGCCTCCTAGAAGCTACTTATGGGGCCCATAAGTCTGTTGCTGAGCAGCTGCCTCACATTGATTGATTGATTGGATTTCTATACTGCCCAATAGCTGAAGGGGCAGTATATCTGGACGGTTCACAAAAACAAAACAACAACCAGGTCCTCTGCACTCATCCTTCATTTGCCAGGGGGGAAATGCAGCAATAAGAGAAGAGGACAGACCAACAGATATGTGCGCCAGTGTGGGAGAGGGAGGCAACAAAGGAAGGTTCTCCCTCCTTTCCTCCATCTCTTGCATGCCCCTTAATGGGTATTCTTGGTGCTTAAAGCATCAATTCCCTCAGCTTGCAAGCTTCATGTCCTACTTCCACTATTAAAATAGAGGTGAAAGGAACACCACGAGATCCTTACGCTTCTCTTTGTGTTCCTGTTCAGCACATGAACCAGGGTTGGGTTTCCATGGAGACACTTGAGTTTGCTGCCATGGAACAAGACAGGAGAAGCTCTCTTTTTCAGATACAACTGCTAATGACTTACAAGAGAGAGCCTACACAAAAGGGATCTTAAAAACCATCTGAGATCCTGAAATCTGCCTCTTTACCCAAACCAGGGCCGTTTCTTCTTCTTTTGCCAATATATCCAGTGAAGCATGCTCTTCTCCAGCACCGAGACGTGTAGCCTTGGTCTCGGCATAACATGACCTTTTGCTGGGCATGACCAGGGCTTCAGTTGGTGTCTCAGACTGGTGCTACTGGGTTGTTTTCCCTTCTTCTCAGAGACCGTGATTACGATGACATAGACGAAGAAGACCCCTTCAATCCACAGGCCCGCCGGATAGCGGCCCACAACCCCACCCGTGGGCAGCTCCGCAGTTTCTGTAGCTACAGTAGCAGCCTGGGCAGCCAGACAAGTCTTCAGCCTCCAGCACAGACCATCTCCAATGCCCCGGTGTCTGAGTACATGTAAGTACAAGATGCCTGAGATAGCAGTGTCAGCACCTACGCCCGTATCCAGGCCTGTGGGGTTCCCAAGGTCACCGCAGAGATACTCGTAAGCTGTTTGGGTGTCTTGGATGCCCAGGTGTGCCTCTCATCCTTACTTCTCTAGTCTCTGGTACCACATGCGCCTGCTGAGACCCATGCTGCTTTCCATACTTGGTTCCATCGCTTCATCCCTTTCTGAGAACCACTGTGTCTATCCATACCACCGCCTCAGCAACTGGCAACCCAGTGACCCTCATAGACCCGTGTAGGACAGATATTCCAACCACCCAATAGATGAGCCGGCACAGGATCACTGAAAGATCTTAAATCTCTGGCAATTGCCTTCCCATTAAAGAAAAGAAAGATAGAAAACCTTGCAAATCTCACTTACAAGTTGTGGCTGCCTTTTAAAAAGGCTGCCTTTTAAAAAGAAAAACCCATGGATGCAGTCCTTGAAATGCTAATAGCTAGAGAAGGTGTGAAAAGTGTTATTGCCATGACAGACGAAAGGGATAAAGCAATACTGCTTGCTAGAACAGATGTTGGCTAATATATTGCAAGCATTTGATTTCACACAGAGCATTTTATTGATTGATTGATTTTATTTGTGTCATTTATTTACCTCTGAGTATAGTACAATCTCTCAGTGGTTTATTTTCCATACTGTGTTAACATCTAAGTTTGCATCCTCTTCTACCAAAAGGTCACTGCCCACTTACATATCTTTAGCAGTTTGTTATCTAGGGAACGAGAAGCACGTGCTGTCTCAGTTTCGAAATGGCTCCATCAGGCTGCCACTTGATAAGGAAAGACTTGCCCACTTCGCTCCTCTGTGCTCCTTCCCATCCGTTTGATTCATCTGCTTAGCCGCTGGTTTCCAGCAGATTAGAAGGGCATGATCAATGAACAGTAATAACGGGGTGAAGAGGAAGGGGGTTAGGTCCATAGTGCTACACCCTAGAAGAGGGGTAGGCAACTTTTTTGGACCTGTGAACCCATTTCGCAACTTGCAAAACTCTCCTGGGCACCACTACAAAATGGCTGCCATGAGAGGTGTGGCTAGTCCCAAACAACAAGTAATTCTGCCCCAAAGACAAGGCAGAGGTGGGGTCTGAGCCCCAACACACTAAACAGTTCCTTTGAACCCACAACTGGTAAGGAAATGTGTTAATCTTCGTATGTTTGTTTAAAGTGGGAGGGGTAGGGTGCATTGGGGACTTCCAAGAAAAGTGTCAGGGGGGTGCACTGGTGCCCACGTTCACCCTACTGCCCACCCCTGTATTAGCAGGCACGCCTGGATGTTGCCAGTCTTACCAGATGTAATATTCCATTAAAGACGACGTATCATGGTGCAGTTCCTTTGCCCTCAGAAAACAGCAGCCTGTGAAGTGGAGCTGGGGTGCAGAACCTCTGGGTGATGTCATGTCACATCTTCTTTAGCCAAACATAACAAGGGAAGGAGATGTAGGTTGGCAGCAGTCATGTGGACCTTGGGTAACAAGCAGTTTGGACTTCAGCCAGCTGTTGAACATTTATCAGAAGCAGAGTCAAGTGCTGACAATCTTTCCCTTGGTTAAATGGATCTAACATGGGATTCCCTTACCTAAGGGGAGGGGGGGGTTCCTATTGGAATAGATGTGTGGGAAGTTGTAGAAGAGGGCCTGTTTTTTATTATTATTATTTTATTTATTTATTATTACATTTATATACCGCCCCATAGCCGAAGCTCTCTGGGCGGTTTACAAAAGTTAAAAACAGTAAACATTAAAAATATACAAAATTTAAGAGCATCAAAAACAACAGTATAAAAACACTTATTCCTTGCATATAATGTTTCTGTAGCCTGTTGATAATTAAGTTTTATATTTGCAAATAAAGAAATAAAGTAAAAAATGCAATACCCAACAAACAAACCCCTCAAAATGTGTGAAGGAAGAGCCGGCCATGCTTGCTACGGCCCCTTCACTACGTTGAGATATCCCCATGAAGGGGAGGATGCAGTATGTAACACAGTCCTAAATCAGCCAACCCCATAAAGAGGTGGCCGTGTAGGTTTAAGTCCCTGACATTCAAGCATAATATTCTCCATGAAGGAGGGCGCCAGCCTTTTCCAGACGATCGAAGACTATCTCTTCTTTGCATTTGCCTTCATGCCTGATTATTCTGCCCAGAATCTTTTTAGAACCCCCCTTGTATCTAGCATATTTTATGTGCTTTATGACACCCCTTGTATCTAGTATATTTTTATGCTGTATGATATTGTATGACCAAAAAAGCGCTGCTGCATGAAAGGGGAGCTTACCAGTTGGGCTGCTGCAGGGTCACAGCATTAAAACTGCCTCTGCTCAGGAGTAGCCAAATCAGCCCCAGCCTTGGAGGTGGGGAGGGGATCACTGTGCCATTGCCCAGATGGTCCATGCCCACCTTTGCAGCTCCAAGGTTAGGAGGAAAGCTGGGCCTTGTTAATTGCTTGCCCGACGGCAGCAGCACCCTTGCTGTGGCAAACGTGGCGATTAGACATGTGGAAAACTGGTCTTTAGAAAGATCATTTAAGTCCAGATGGAACTGTAGGTTTAGAGCCCCGAATGACTCAAACTTTTGATTTCCTTTCAATGCTGCAAAACGATATTTCAGCATGTGCCAGTTTTAAAGCTACTGTGCCCAGAATGTTTCTTGCTGCCTGTTCGCAGTATAACTTAAAAGAGAAAGAAAGTGAGATTTGCTTTCCTGCCTTCTTTTCTCCAGATATAACTTCAGAAGCATTCCTTAGTCTGCCCGTTCCAGATCTGGGACAAGCGGAAGCCGATTCAAATGCACTGGTTCTGACAAGCTACAGTTAAATCCTTGCATGGAAAAGTGCCACCTAAGACTATATGACCACGTGCAAGGAGCTTTTGACGTATGGGAAAGCTTTTCAGACAAGTTGATTCCACTATGGGGGTCCAGGGATGCTACAGTCCCATGAAAGGTCTGTACCACATGCATAGCTTGCATGTGGTAGAACCTCCTGAGGGCTGCTTTCTGAGCTGCTAGTCTTTCACCTAGCTACTTGAGTGAAACCCTCAAAAGGTTAGCACAGGGTCAAAATCCCTCCTCTTCCACCCACACCCCTCTCCCTCTTTGTGTGGAATAATATTTGGGAATCACTAGGCTAGAGGTGAGCAGTTGTTGACGGCAGTCAATTTGTCTGTCACTGACTGACTTCTGATAGGCCGCCAAGAGTCCCTCCGCATCCCAAGCGGAGAGAAGAGCGCATGCGCGTGCAGCCTTTGCCTCATCTCTTTAGTCCCACGTCTCTTGTCAGGCTCTTGTCACCAGAAGCACTCACTGAGGGAAAGGGTGCTTGAGGAATATGGAGGTGTTGGGGCTGGTGTGAATCCCTTTCCCTCAGTGTGTCATATGGACCAAGGGCAGAGCTCATGAGAGTGGGGAATGGAGAGGCAAGAGAGCTGAGGTAAAGTATGGGCATGTGCGTGCTCTCTTCCCCTCCCTCACAGTGCTGCCATGGTCTGCTGGAATTCATACAGTGGCTGTCTCAATGGGCTGCAGCTGACTCTCTGTCACCCATGTACTAGACCAGCAATATTTTTCAGCGGAATGTACTATTTCTGATGAAAAGGATGATTGGTTTGGCATTATTACTTCTTCTTAAGCAGCCGGCTCATTGAGTTAGCACCTCTTCTTTCCCTTCTTCCTCCCCCCACACCCCTGCCCCCAACAAAGATTGGCTGCTTCTGTAAGAATGTGAACAGAGATGTTTCCCAAGCCAAAGACTCACAACGGAGTTCATTTTAATAGACTGTCCTCCTGATCTAACTCCTCTCTACCTGCAGGAACCAAGCTGTGCTCTTTGGTGGGAACCCACGCTATGAAAACGTCCCACTGATTGGAAGAGGATCGCCTCCCCCCACGGTACGGTGGGCGTCAGAGGCCAAATCATTTTTATAACAGACCCTTTATTCCCTCTGCTTTTACTAACACACTCTCTCTATAGACAAATATGTTTTTTAACAAAAATTGGGACGAGAAAGCCTCCTGCTTTTGTCAAAAGCCAAAATAGTTTTGTTTCTGATGTTAGAGATGAGGAAAAGAGCTTTTTTTTTTCTCTCTGAATGCAGACCTTTCAGAAAATGACAGAGGTTCATATCTGCTGAAAGGTGGAAACTGTTGCAGGAAGTCCTGCCTTTTTGGAGGCTGGCATTTCTTGTTCCCATAGTTGTTTAGCTGCATCACCTATGACCAGCTACTGAGGGTACAGTTCATGGAGACTGCACCCTCGCTGGGCCAGCTATGGGCAACTGTGTTGCAATAGCATGGAGAACAGTTTCATGTTATGGTATTGGTCCTGGGTCCACTTGTCACACCTGGGAACTGTTCTGTGAGGCTCTCCTGCAAGCATTGACAGATTTTTTCCCACTGATAGCTATGGCTTTGCATTTTCTCCCCACCACTCCCACGATACAACCATGTCACACAGTGCCATAAATATATATTATTTCCTCTGTGCGCATTTAGTATTTTAATTTTCTTCCTTCTGGAGAAAAGAGTTTCCAGTTCTAACCATCTAGAAGATGAGTATATATATATTTTTGCTTGCTTTTTTTTTATAACCCTTTCAAGTTTTTCTTCAGACTTATTTCATTATAAGCAGAGGCACTCTTATTAAGTTTGGCACAATGTTCCTTTAAAGCACATCTTGCCTGCTAACATTTGCTTTGTTTTTGCATCAACTGTTTTGGAGCTATGTTGCCCTTCAAGAGTAAGTCACTTAATTCATTTTTTGTTGTTGTTGTATCTTTTCATTGTTTGGGGCTACAGTTTGTTTTGGGGTCTCCCCACCCCCACCCCGTTCCTGATGACTTTCCATAATTTACTTCCCTGTGTTGTGAAATTCCCCTCCCCTTGTAAAGAATAGAATCTCTGGAATCTGGGCTTTTACAAATGCCAGACCTTTGCCACATTCTTTGATTTGCAGTAGGTGTGTTTAGGCTTAGTGGATGATAACTGGAGGGCTTTCCCAGCTCTGTGCAGGATGGAACTCTGGAGAAAACAACGCTTTCCCCCAGAATTTCAGGCACTTTCCATTTCTCCCATAAGATGATTCATTGCTGGGGCCTGCTGCATCTATTTTGAGTGTGGTGCTTTTATTGGAGCCAAAAAACTAAACAAAAAAACCATTGATTAGTCTGTAGGCCAAATTATCCCAACTCTCATCATGCTGAGAACCTGTGATGTAAGTAGGATTTTTAAGAACTATATATTTCCAGCCAATAATGTTTTAGAGTCAGTAGAAGCTCTAAAATGTGATGCCATGAAACCTCAAAGCCACTTGTTTCATTATGGTTTACCCAACTAGAGATTTCCCTCTACAGGTAGACGAATTCCCAAGGGGCAATAAAGAGTCTTGTGGCAAATTAAAGACGAAAAGTTTTGCTGTGGCATAATCTTGTGTGGGCAGGAGCCCACTGCATTAGATGCATGAAGTGTTCCCCTCACTTGGCAGATATACACTTAGGCCATAGCTAGACCTAAGGTTTATCCCTGGATCACACAAGGGATCCAGTGCTCAGGCAGGGGCAAACCCTGGATGATCCCAGGATAAACCTTAGGTCTAGCTGTGGCCTTGGGCACAAACAGAAGCTTGGCAGGGTTGGGTGGGGGAAGTTGTTATACAAAATGAGATCAGAGCCAGAAGGCACAGCAAAGAGGGGTGTGTCGCTTTACTTGATGCACAGCACAAAAGATAAAAATGATCCAATCAAGGATAAATGAACTAATCAGAATGAGTGTGACTATTGAAATGTTAACAACAATTTTCAAAGCTGCTGAGTTGGAGGTTTGATGCTATCGAACTTGGACTCAATAGGGATTGGGAGTGGCAAGCAAGCTGACTTATAGGAAGTAATTGCCTCTCTAGATCAGGAATGCACAATCTTTTTGGCCCTGAGGACTACATCTTCCCCCACCCCCAATCCCAATCAAAGCCTATCTGCCTGCAGCGATCCCAATGAAAGCCTACCCACCTACAGGAATCCCAATCAAGACCACTATTTCCCCACTGCTATTAACAGTGGGAAAATGGTGATCTCTGCAGTATCAAGATTGGGAAGCTGAAAGACTATCCACCCAGCAATCCTGATCAAGATTGTTATCCTGACGCTGCTAATAGCAATATCAGAAAAGCAGTCTTTTCCCTACCACCCAGCTGATCCCAATCAGCTGGGCTGTGGAGAAAAGTGGGCGGGGCTACCTGATTCTTTGCAAACCACATGGAGAGTGACCGAGGGCTGCATGCAGGCCACGGGTTGCCCACTAGTGCTCTAAGTGTTATGCACATTATTCATCACCATTTAGGACTGGATCAGACTCTCTTGGCATCTTTCATTCTTTTGACCAGATTTCATTTACACTTGCGCTGTGCATGTAAAACACCTATTTCTTGCATGGCTGGAGCATTTATAGCGTCACTTTGCAATCACATCCCACCACTACCATCCACCTGCCAACAGAAGATAACATTTCATGTATGTAATGAAGTGATCTCTGGCCCATAAACATTTATGCCAATGTAAATATGTTGGACTTTAACTTCCGTTTCCCCCCACCCCCATCTGAGCAGTACTCACTCTTCTCCAGAATATTAGTCGGAATATATAGCTATATAATCACTTATTCAAGTAGAGATGTTGTAGTAAGATGTACAGCATGTATGTATTGTATATATGTAATATGCACCTTAGTATAAAATCTCCACTTGAGTAACTTCCCCAAATAGTAAAATGGTATGTACTGAGGGGTTTGTGTCAGTACAATCACGTGCCATCGTTTTAACTAAGGACCTTTTGAGGTTAGTTTCCACAGGCCCAGAGCCCAATTTAGTATACTGCTGCAGTCTTTTTGAAGCAAACAAGTTACATTCAGTCCTGGGCCTGTGATGGAGGTGATCACTTCAGCCACTTTATCACTTCAGTCTTTCATTTATTTTATTTATTAATCACCTCAGAAAATAAATTGCGCTCGGTGTTTAATAAATGGGTAATGACGCAAAATATCACCATGGATGAAAAGAAGCCTCCAAAGTGATTGTGCCTGCTAGCCTTGAATTGAATAAGAAGGGCAGGAAAATATTGGGGAACTTGTCCTTTGACTTGAGTTGTAATAAATGAAATACTTCCCTGCCTCTTGAGAATGACTAGACGAAGACCAGCTTTACATGTGACATTGATGCAGAAGAAATGGAAAGCTCCAGTGTCTCCCCACGTCCTGCTCCTCTGTCCAAAATAGATCTTTTGCCCTTTCCCCTGCCTTAGAGATGCACAGTCCTTTAATGTGGAGACAGCTTCCACGTCTTTCCTGCTAGAGAACTTAATACATTTTTATTTGGGGCAAGGTGTAAAGGACCTCATTCTGGTGTCACATCTGAAGCTGACCTGAGTATGCACTCTTGAACTCTGCATAGCAGTGTGGCACCTGATTCTGTTAGCCCTGGAGACAGATTCATGTTTGTGGTGCACCCCATATGCAAATTAGAGGCTCGTTGTACTTGTGTGAATACCCAAGTGCAGATATGGCCCTGTTTTGTTTTGTTTTGAAATCTTGAGGATCTTGTGATATATAGGTGTGTGTGTGTGTGTGTGTGTATATATAAATATATTATATATATATATATATATATATATATATATATATATGAGAGCAGAAGCCTCACAATGTGAACCAGCAAAATGTAGCCATGGCCATCCAGTAGAGGGGAACCATGGGGGCTGATTATAAATCAGGAAGAACAGAATAGGTGAAATTTGAATTACAAACCTCCACAATCTCATTTTTTAAGCCTAAGTGACAATTGTTCCATCTCTTACGGGGGCTATTTTAAAATCAGGTGTTTGAATGTTGGCACTGTGCCAGCGTGGGAGGTTTTAATCTTGCTGTTGCAGAGTTTGCATTTGGAAAAGCTCAAGGATGACGATGGAACTAAATGCTGCCAGATTAATTCGAGCCCCTCCCTCCATATTCTGAACAGTCCAATTTAAATAGGATTTAAATCCCCCCAAGGAAAGGCTTTCAAGCTTTTCTGAGTTCCAGAAAAATAGACTGTGAATAATTTTCCTTAATGCTGTGACTTGGAAAACACTATTTTCCCTCAGTTTGTTTTCTCTCTCTCTCTCTCTCTCACACACACACACACACCCAGCTGTTCCTTAATGCTATACTTCCAATAGTACCAGTATTGTGAAATCCCATTTCATCCCAGAGAGAATGGCCATTCTGCTGTTTGCCAGTTCTTTTTTTAAATACACAAAGCTGGGTACCGATTGTTCTAGAACTGGCTTTGCAAAGAAGTGGAAAGCAGGAAATACAATTTCAGGTTAAAGTTCCTGAAAACGTAGAATCATAGAGTAGGAAGAGGCTTATAAGGCCATCGAGTCTCAGTGCAAGAATCCACCTTAAAGTGAATGATGAAGCACTACAGGGTGAATGAGGTTTGTCTAGGAGGACTTGTTTCAACATGGGTTTATGAACTGGAGAGCAGGATGTGGGAGCTTTTCAGCCTTTAAAAACTAAAAACAGGCAAACCCCAAGGCAGCAACAACAACAACAACAACAATCCCTAGGGCTGCATTAAGAGCTTTTGCCCACTGAATTCTTATTAGAAATATTTAGAAATTTAAGTTTGCAGAATAGGACAGGGAGGACGAGGAGGAGTTACTGATGATACCCTGCCTAGACAATCACTAGCTATTTGCCTGTGTCGCTCAGAGTGTAATCCTATACATTTCTACTCAAAATTAAATCCCATTGTTTTCAGTGGGGCTTACTCAGGTAAGTGTGTACAGGATTGCAGGCTTCACCACACGGCAGCAGAGAATGGCAATAGTTGTACTAGCTAAGGGGAGAATTGCCTTTTCCCAGCAACAACATAACCATTGCTGGTTGTTTTGATTGATTGCATGATTGCATTTGTATCCAAGGAGCTCAGGGCAGCCATAATGATTCTCCCCCATCCTTGTTTTATCTTCACAACAATCCTTTGTTGTAGGTTATATTGGGAGATACTGACTTGCCAATGAATTACCCAGTCTTCCTAGCTGAGCGGGAATTTGAACCCAGGTCTCCTTTATCCAAGCCCATTGCTCAGTTCATTACATTCTGGGAACATGTGACGTCCCTTTCACAGAAGTAGTGCCTTGGGAGTAAATAGAGATCCCACTCCGTGAACGTAGAACAAAAAACTCATCATCTGGGAAGGAACCTAGAATTGCCTCTAAGTAACACAATATTGTAGACTGTGGGGATTCTAGTAAAAGAAAAGTAGTCAGCCAATCCTTGGTTTAAACTATGAAGAGGTTAAAACCTGAATCTTACAGCCACTTCACACATTGCTTGGGGAACTCCCATACAGGTACATACTGTAAGGAACCACACTTAATCAAGAGTTCCTTGTAGCATTTATCCATAATGCAAAGGTCTTAGGATGCAAATATAACCTACTGTTTATGCTAACATTGTAACATGCTAACCAGTAACGTTATTGGAGTTTTCTAAAATTTCTACCATGCACTAGTAATAAATAGGGGAAAGAATCTAGCTTTATGCCATCCTCTTCACTTAAGACTTTCTAGGAACCCTTACTTTGTAAACAGAACTGGAGATTAAATTTGCAGGAAAGCAAACTTTTCAAAGAAAACAGCAACACCTTGCTTCCTCTTCAATTTGGGACCCAAAGCAGTGAATAAAATGGGCACTGTCCACATTTTTAAAAAAATTAGAGCAAGTTGAAGATTATTGTCATTTGGAGGAGGGTTGAGGGAAGGAATTTACTGTCTTAAAATGCTGTTGTTGACGCTAAACAAATGCAAAATTTGTGTGGGTGAAACAGATGAATTTTGTTTTGTGTGTCCAAATGGTGACACTCCCAAGACAGATGGATCTCCTTCACACACACACACACACACACACACACACACACTTCTGCTGGGTATTCTGTGCCTGTCTTCCCTTCCCTCACCTATCCCAGTTTCTTTCTGGAATACCCAAAACTGTTGCCCTTGCCAGCATTCTAGTTTTCCTTTTTTCCAGGTGCCTTCCCGTTGTCACCTCATTTCACTCCACCACCATCCCTGCCAATGGTCAAGAAGTAGTTCTGCTTTCTCTGTCCATATGAAACGTAGGCAAAAGTTCAAGCAGCCCTTGCAAAAATGTAGCTGTTATTCTGTATTGTAGTATTAATATTAATTGTGTGGGTCTTTGCAAAGGCATTTTAGGAATGATCTTGTAGTCTTTGGATGCTTCCAGATGAGGCTTTGATGAGACCCAACATCACCCTGTGTCATTCATGAAATGTTTACAGGCGATTCAGATGACGATGTCTTCAACTTGTAACCCCCCTGTGCTTTCCTACTGCTTCTTCCATCTTTTTCTCTTACCGCAGAAAACCCATTAAGGAAAAAACAGACAGAATAGCTGCTCCGTGCCTTCTAATACGTGGCACTAGGAGGCCTTTGTCTGGAAGCACCCTTTGTCAATTAGATCCCAAGCCTTTAGCTGAACGTGCCAGGTGTTAACTTTTCTCCCTTAACTTCTCTCCCCTCATCTCTTCTCTCCCTAGTATTCTCCAAGTATGCGAGCCACCTATCTTTCGGTTAATGATGATCACAGGCGACAGTATGGCAACGAATTTCCAGCCTAGCACTCACCTGGTAGAGCAAAACCCACAAACAATGTTGCTATAGCGGAACCTGACAACAACTGAAGGCACGTGGACTGCAGGGAATAGGATTGCCTCCATGGTGAAGTGGCAGAGAAGGGCGCTCAGAGAGGGAGTCAGCTGAAGAAGACGTCCCGTTGGCACTCCGGAGAGTCTTCCAGGGCTTATCCCACGTGCTCGACTGGCAGCTTTTTTCTCGCAACTTTTAGTCTTCCTCTCTTGCACACACAGGATGGTACCCAGTGCCTCCATCCTCAGAGCTAACTGCTCTGACGTCTTCTCTTTGACTCAGCATCTCCTCTTCCTTCCTGCCACCAGTGCATTGCCTCCCCCAACCTTTTTGCGGGGGCTGGGGGGGGAGAGGAATGAGGGTTTGCACTGTCACACATTTGTGCACAGGCTTGTCAATTCCCATTTCCTTTTCCCCTGCACTGACTTTGGGGCTGTTTTGTCCATCATTGATGGTGTGGTTCGGGCTTCCTTTTAATTTTATTAGAGCAAATAATAAGACCAGTATACTGTACAAGTTAAACTGAACACTGACACGTGGTGCACAATGACTGAAGGGCAATGGGGTGAATGCTACGATAGAAAATGGTCCTCACTTCCGAGTCAAATGCAATATCAACCACTAGAGTTAATTTCTTTTTTTTTCCCCTCTGGAGAGGCCTCTGCGCAAAGCCTATGGCTGGCTGGCTGGCTGGGCACTATGCTACTTTATCATCATCCCTCTTTGACAGCATCCATTTGCTGTAGACGGTACATGATCCACACACAGTATTCTCCTTTGCTCTTAAAATTAACATGAAATTCAGCAACTTTTGCTGTGATGGCCTCAGGTATTAGTTGGAACAAATTGATATATATTTTTGTTCTTTTGTGTATTTTTGTTTTGTTTTGTTCAGTGTATTATTATTAATATTATTATTATTTTCCTTCCAGTGTTTTATATTGGCTATCCAAAGAACATAACCTTTTTTTGGTCTTTTTACAGATTTTTTTTATTCATAATTACATATGGATTGTTTTATATGTGTGTGAATATTTTGTAAGTCAACTTCTTGTTTTTAGCACTGTTTTATCTTTCTTAAAAGAAAAAATGAAAACAAAATTAACAAATAACCTCCCAAAGCAATGTAACTCGATTCTCTGTGTATGGCAAAAAGGCCAACTCATTCAAGCATTCTGTTCTCTCACTATGTTAGGGGGACAAAAATAACAAGGAAAATTGGATTTGATATATCGATATAGTTATATAGATATAATGGGGAGCAATGGCTCTAAAGCACTCCTTTGAAGATGTTATGGGCAGAAAGTGTGTTAGCACAATTTCACTTTGGTGATGTCCACTTTCTCCTGCAGTGAGACAACTGAAGTAGTAGTAAACTAAAACTGTTGATCACTGTAGCAGTTGCTAGCAGTTTTCACTGTCTCTCCAAACAGACCCTGATTCTCCTTCTCCATCTGGTATCAGAGAGAGTTGGAGGGAGGGAAGATAGATGTCCTAATCTGGCAATGGGGGACTGCTGGGAGGTGGGGAGAGGAGTTGGAGGAAGGGGCTCAAAATATGTCCAAATAGAAAAGTTGAATGTTCGTTAACCCCCAGTGCCATCCTCTTACTAATCGAATTTCAGCTTTTGCCAAAAGCAATTTATCTCTCTTTTTTATTTTAAAGTCAGTGAGGTTGCATTTGCTCAGGCTGTGTCGAATTTTCCCAGTGAGTTGCTCGTTGTTGGAAGACAAAGCAATATATAAAAACACTCTCATGGGGACACAAACGGATGGGTCTACCCACCCAAGCACAAAGAACCCAGAAAACATTCTCAGACCTGAACACTGCAAATGAAACTTCCTGGGTTGGCATCAGCCCAGGTTAGCAGCATTTGTACTGCACACTGTTCAGAATGGTAACCGTGCTAAAACCCGCAGAGGTACGAAGTTGCCCTCCTAAGCATACAATGCCACTTGGAGGTTTTAATTACTTGACAGCAATGACTCACTGTGTCTTTTATCAAGGATATCTTGTACATATCATGTATGGCAACATAATTTGTACATTCATCTTATATGTGACTGACTACAGCATAAGGCATGGGGAGGGGAGAACCCTGATTTTGTGCTTTTAATTGTGTCATTGTAACAATACCGTTAAAACTGTTTTTTAAAAGCGCATGTGAACTAACCTCATCTCAGGCTCCTTTGGAGCTATGCCTGATTTGTATGTACTGATTGGAAAACAAATAATAAACACTTGTACTAAAAGGTGACCTTCAGTTGCCTGTGTTCTAGAGGGCTTCCTCCCCCCACCTCTCCCGTATAGAGCCACGTCTTTGGAATTAGGGCTTATTAGGTACAGCTAATCACGTTCAGAGGCCAGAAGGAACTTGTGACTTTTGACTCTACAACCACCCCCTCCAAACACACAAATTCATTTTTAATTATTTTTGTATTGCATTGTTTTCAAATAAATAATATAGTTAAACCAAATTGAAAACGTGCATCCTAAAAACGTGCACCCTCAAAAAAATATTACACATATAACCCAAACTGAACATTGTCATTAAGAGAGATCCATTTTTTTAAAAAAATATCTTCATAGAATTAACAATCATACAACATTTGTACAGTAATCAAGCCATTCCAAAAATATCTGTGTTGACTTGAGAAAAGCTGCACTGAAAAATTGCTGTGTTTATATGTAAGAAATATAAACCGTCTGTCACTAAATGAGTCCGATTGTATTTAACCATCAGACGCCTGAACTTGTTCAGTCAATGTCCATCAAGGCTAAATCCCAAACCCTTTTGTATCACTGAACAAGCACAAGCAGATTATTACTTTCCATTTATGAGCAACGTTCTTAAACTGACACAGTCTTTAAGAGAGATTTTATTCAAGGTCACAGGGAAGTACAAGGAGAGTTTGTGAGAGTACAGATTGCTAGATTCTCCATTCCAAATCACTCTGCAACCAGTAGAATATATCTTCTGGTGGTATCTGTGACAGATTTGGTGACTGCCATTCATGCCTTTATAATACTGAGGCTTGACTATTGCAATTTTGCTCTACATAGCGTGGCCTGTGAGGACTATCCCAGAAGCATCAGCTGATAGAGAATACAATGGCTAGTGGTCTTACAGGGCTGAGTCAGCAAGAGGATATTGCACCATGGTTTTAGCATGTGCCCCAAGTCTCACAAGTGCAACCTGGGATGTTGATTGTATTTATTTTTGTGACAATTTTTTTTAAAAAAAAATCTTGTCATTTCTTCCAAGAGCTTGAGGCAGTGTGCATGGTTCTCCTTTCGTTTACTCTCCCTGCCCACATTCACATATTATCCTCCCAAGAATTCTGTGAGGTAGATTAAGCCAAGAGCTAATGGCTGCTCAAGCTCATCCAGTCACTTTCAGGGCTGAATAGAGATTTGAACCCAGGTCTCTCCAGCCCTGGTCCAAACTTCTAACTCAAGGGTGCAGAACCTCTCAGCCTCAAGGCCAAATCCCATTTTAGAGAAGCTCTTAGCGGCCACATTCCTGTGGTGGTTGGGGCCAAAATACCAGTATATTTTAGCTTCAAGATCTAACTACCAGTAACTAAGGGCTTCTCTGCTTTAAAGCAAAAATCCTGCTTTCTTCTTGCAGAGTATTTCCAGGATTATGTAACACACACACACACACCACTTTTTTTGTCTGCTTCCTTTGTGGGGAAATTCTGTATGTTCCATTTATACAGCCAGCAGATGGCAATGCAATATTGTACGATCCCAGAAATACCCCACCTCTGATAGCAGTGTATATTTGTTATTGCATTTTTGGCAAGTTAAATCATGGTGGAATAAATTCAGAAAATGGTGGGAGAGGCACCGGGAGGGTGACGTCATGAAAAGGACCCACAAACTTCAATGAGTTACATCCTGATCGCACTACATATGCTCTGTGTGAAGGATCCCTAAGCCTTAAGAGAGGCATTTGAACCTGTTAGAATGTGTGTGTGTGTTTTTTTTGGGGGGGGGGATGAACAAAAGCAAGGAAACCACCAAATTATTGGCAGTCAGGGGAAAGGGAGGGCTCTGGGGAGTTGGGCGCCTGGAGGTCCATATTTGGCCCCTGGACCTGAGGTTCTGCACCCCTGCTCTAACCACTACCTGACTGTGACTTGACCTACCAAGCTCTGAAATACTTGAGTTCAAAATGTATCGGATTGACCCTCTCCTGCCCTAAGCAACTAATATCTTCCAAGGTAGATGGGAAGCTCTCTTAGCAACCATCTGTGTATTACATTTTGAAGAGCTTGGGGTAGCCTCAGGCAAGTCTTCCGCACAGAGACAAGCCTAAATATATTTCAGAAATGTTTTAAGATATTTTCAGGGTAGGCTGGCTTGTGGTGGTTGAGGTTACGCCAATAGATTGGAGGCTGTTGTGTGTTATTTGTTGCTGTTTAAATGGGTTTTAATTTTTAGTGTAATCTTTTATGTTTGACTTTTTTTTTAAAAAAAAAAAGTTTTTCATTGTCTCCCTTTCAAATGGAGTGGCATTTAAATTCTGCTGTACGTTTGAGGTTCTCCTGATAGGTATGTATGAAGACTAATCAAGAGCCTGGCTTCGAACACTCCAATGAATTTTGGAAGTCTTGTCAGTGAGCAATCGGCAAACCAAAGTGGGATGGGCAGCACAAGTTGGTGAAAAGGTTGTGCTTTCACATTGGCTGTTGAAGCCAAAGGTAGTCCTGCTCAAGTTAAAAAAAAAAGGCCACACAATCCAACTCAAACGTTCAGCACATTTAAGCTTGCTGAAAACAGTGATCTTAAGCAGACTTTACATAAACCTATGGTATAATAAATAAATTAAAAATTAAAAAGAGAACCATTCTAATATTTCCTTGGCTTTAATTCGAGAGGCGAGATGGCAAACTTCACTTAACCTTCTCAATCCAGTTGCCTGGCTTTGATAAAAACTCACCACCACTCTTATAAATGGCAGGTTGGATCCAGATTTGGTCATGCTTCGAGTAGATCAGGGATGGGGAACTTCTTTCAGCCCAAGAGCCAAATCCCATTTTGGAGAAGCTCTCAGGGCCTGCATTCCAGTGCTCGATGGAACAGAAGGAAAAAGAGGTGAAGCCAAAAAACCACAACATGTTTTAGCTTCAAGCTCTTACTGCCAGTCACAAAGCATTAGGGGAGGCATTTTCACCTTTTAGAATGGGGAAACAAAACAGCCCCAAAGCCAAAAAAAAAAAAACCATCAAATGATTGGTAGTCATGGGAAAGGGGGCAGGGCCAGGGGAGGAGGCATGGCTGCCTGGAGAACCTTCAAGGGCTGGACTGGGACCCCAAAGGCCCAGATTTGGCCCCTGAACCGGAGTTGTGGGTCATTGTCCCACACTGGAATAGACCCACTGATAATAAATGGGACTTAACATTAGTCATCATTAATGTAAGTCCCATTGATTTCAGTGGGTCTACTCTGGGTATGACTGCAGCAACCCGGTCCATTCTGTGTATCAGTTGTAAAAACTAAAGTGTGTTGAAGCATTTATTGGCTTGGCTAAGATGACAATTTGGATAGGCAAAGAACATAATACTCACTGATTAGAGGAATCACTTACAAATCAATAGCTCACTGCGAACTTGGTTCTGGAAGGATAGCTTTGAATGTACATTTTGCTGACTTCTTTCCTCCGCCGTAAAGGAGAGAAGGCTCCAGAAGGCTCATACAGCCCTGTAGATCCTGGCCCTAATTGTTCAGGTGTTAGAAGCTATCCTATGGCATTAGCAGTCACCTCTTCTCCACAGGTCTTCAGTTTCACTTGAAGGAATCCTTCCTGAAAAATAGGTACGGTTCATATTTCTTCTTAAATTCATAGTATGGTCCCTGTGGTAGGATGCTTGAAATTGTTACTGGAGTGCATTGCGGATTTTTGGTTCTTGGGCAAACTAATGGACAAATTATTGCAATGATTTACTGTTAAACAATAACATGGCAAATTGAAATAGTGTACATTGTGACCAAATGTGTAGCTGCTTAATAGTTCTAGGGACCACCAGGTACATTTGAATTTGCAGGTGAACAGAAATGCTCCTAGTGTCTAGGACTTTGGGGGGGGGGGAGGGTTATTAATTTATTTATTTATAAAGCTTCCTGTGGTCCCAGTCCTGATCAAGGCGCATCCATGACTGTTACTTGTAAAATAAAAAAAACAAAAAGGTATGTAAATGTTTTTGTATATTTAATGTCCAAAAACTATTGGAGATTAAATAGTTGTGCACACACAGAGAAAGACCCACCCTAGCGTTTTAGGGCAAAGCATTCAGCTTAAATAAAAGTGGCAATCCCAATGCCTAGCTGCTGTCTTCAGATAACTGGGAAATGCTAGGGTAGGGACTTGAAAAGATTCAGAGGTTTGCCTCTTAGATTTAGAGACGAGTGCCACCTAACTGCAAAAGCTGTCCTTGCATTAAATGGGCAAGTCACACACAATGTGTATGTAACCTATATACCACCATCCATGACACTACATCATAGCAATTCATCTGCATTTTCATTGGCTCTTGGCTCTGAGCTCACAGCCGGGGCATAAAGCATTACAAATGTTAATCACAAGAGATTTAAAGAGCATTAAACATCAGTAAATCTAAAGCCACTGACTGGTCTTGCATAGTTCAAACTGCTGCTGAAGCCAAATTATTTGTGTGTGTTTTAAATGCCTGAGAAGTTCAGCTTGTTGGAGGCGAGGGGGAAGGGGGGGGAGAGAGAGAGATCGTAGTAAAACCAGGAGACAAATTACAATTTAGTTGTAAAAGCTGACTCATGCTACATCTCTGTTACCTTTTGAAACTACTCCAACCATGCAATGCTATTTTTGCAGGTTTTGGGGGGATTCTTCGAGATAATTACCACTGCGTGGGATTACTTTCTTTCAAGTAAATTTAGGCTGCAATTTTATGCATGATTAGACAGAAAAAAGCCCTGCAGTTCCCAGCATTGGAAGCTCTAAAACATTTTCCCCCTTTGCCTAAATATGTATGGGATTGCGCCCTTAGGGTTATTTCATTTTTCCTGTATTCACACCACTTTGATTGTTGCTGGGGGAGTGTAATTCTTTCCTCAGATACAGGGCCCATTGTGACTTGGAAATGTGATTGTGCAAGGTACTGATTTGATAGTGCTAGCAATGTCATGAATAAGTGACACAGCTCCACCTCACTGCGTTTGTGCCGGGATGTGGGCCTTCATTCCCGCACTCATGGCCAAACTACGGTGTATTATATCTGCTTTAAAAAATAAAAAAGCACTCTGGCTGGTTCTATTTTGAACAAAGAGCAGGAACAGTGCCCCAGTCAGGAACATGCACCCCACCTAGACCAGGGCCCTGCAGCAGTTTCCTGCCAAAAATGCCCCTCCTGCTCTTTGCCCCAAAAAGTGTTGTTTACTGCAAACAACACCTTTGAGGGCCAAAAGGAGTGGGAGCAGCAGGGTCAGATCAAACTAAAGGCTTTCCCTGTCCAGCATTCTGTTGCCTCAGTGGCCCCCTGGGAAGCCCACAAGCAGAACATGAGAGCAATAGCACCTTCTCAATCATGTTCTGCAGCAACTGATACTGACAGGTGTACTGCCTCTGATACTGGAGGTAATATACAGCCATAAGAACTCATAGCCACTGGTAGCCTTCTCCCCTATTTGTCTAATCCCCTTTTAAAGTTGGTGGCCGTTGCTACATCTCACAGTAGCAAATTCCGCAGGTTAACTGCACTACATTTTTCCATATGCAGTTATAACACTTTAAATCCCAATAAAATTGTATTTTGAATGGAAAAGTGAATTTCCATATCCTAATCCTCTGTCTGTGTGTGTTTCTAGTGACTCATTCATTTTTTTCTGAATGGCTTCCAGGAAACGGCACATTTTCACACTGAGCCTTTATTATGCGTTCTCTTCTCCCATGCTGCTTGCGGCAGTATCTGGAAATAGGCCACTGGTAGATAACTGTTTTGATAGTGAATGGCGGTGCTTATGCATGTTGGCAGCGCACGGCTGTTGGGTCATTCGGTGCAGTAATTAATCACTAACAACATCCTAAAAAAGAACAGTCTTTCTGTCTTATTTTTTCTGAACGCATGTTGTGTGCTTGTGAGAAACAGCTGTGTTGGGATGAGATCCATTCCCCTCTGAGGCCTGATCTCAAAAGCTGCTCTCTTCAATCAAAAGTCCCTTTTAGAGAGAGGATTATGTTTCATTTGTGCTTTACTATCTTTCAAGACCCTGTTCAAACAACACGTGAAGCCATGGTGGTTAAGCACTTCGAGCTAAACATTATGATTTACTGTGTCATGTGAACCACTCCTAATAATGGTGGCTACATAACCATGGTTTAAACACACTCATTAACTATTTGCTGCAAAAGGGTTAGTGGCCAAACCATGGCTTAGCGTGTTGTCTGAACAGGCCCAATGAGTGATTCCAGACAGAAAGCTCCTAGCACTACCTACTGGAAGCCATTGTACAGCTGTTCATTCTATTTTTCCTTAACAGATTTTATGTGGTGAGGAAAAAGACAGAAGTGGTGGGAAAACGTGGGAGGGTGACAACTGAAAGACAGCAATGTCCAAACCCCTGAAATAACATTCCATAAAGGAAGCAGAGCGAAGGTATGTAAATGAAGCCTCATGTGGAAGCGCCCAAAGAGCCTGTGAATTTCTAGCTCAGGCACAGGGCCGGCCCTACCATTAGGCAGAGTGAGGCATCTGCCTTAGGCAGCAGATCCTGGGTGGTGTGCAGGGAGCAGTGGGAGCAGCCCCCACCCCTTGTTCCTCCTGAGCCATTCCCATCTGTGTTTCATGTAGCCTGCTGCCCTCGGGTGCAATAGAGAATGCTGTCTTGTCACTGGTGTTGAAATAAAATTCAGCTACCAGTCCAGTTGGCTTTTGTACATGAAATGGTTGGGGCTGCCATCTTGCCCTTTTGCCTCAGGCAGCAAAATGTCTTGGGCTGAGAGCCAGAGTGGTTCAGTAGTTAGAATGCTGGACTGTGACTCGGGAGATCCAAGTTCAAGTCCCCCACTTGGCTGTGAAGCTCACTGGGTGACTTTCAGCTGGTCGCTGACTCTCAGCCTAACCTACCTCCCAGGGTGGTTGTGAGGATAAGATGGAGAGGAGGGGGACCTTGAGTTCCTTGCTGGGATATAAATGTAATAAATAAATAAGTTTTAAAAGCAATGACACTTAACTCCATGAGTGGTACATGTAGCTACTGAGTCAATCACAGATTCTGCGGGTGGGTGAGAGAGCAGCTCCTTTATAGCCTTTCATATTGTAAGACCCATTTTTAGAAGATGACTTCATCTGAGACATATCACATTACATTTTACTGAATGGCTGCTTCACATGATTTGTGAGCACTTCCCTCTGGACCCTACTTCTCAAGGGCATCTGGTTGGCCACTGTGGGAAACAGGATGTTGGACTAGGGAGTTTTTTTGGTCTGATCCAGCAGGGCTCTTCTTATGTTCCTAATAAGCCCTGGATTGGGAACTCTTTTAGCAGTGAATAGAGGGGATGCACTCATAGGGACAGTGCTATCTTTACAGTAGTTTTTGCCCCTAACCAGGACGGTTTCCTTACCCATGGACATGTAGCCATTCCAATTAATGCTGCAGATTCCCCCCCAATCATGTGGTTCATGTTCCTGCTTAACACTCCCTTTCATAGCAGGAAAAGGTTCCTTTTAGTCACAGAATGATCACAATACACATTGCTCCAGCACTTGGCTCAGCAATACTACAAATGACAAGGATCTTGGAATTGTTGTAGATCACAAGCTGAATATGAGCCAACAGTGTGATGAGGCTGCAAAAAAAAAAAGAAAAAAGAAAGAAAATGCTATTTTGGGATGCATTGATAGAAGTATAGCTTCCAAATCGCGCAAAGTACTGCTTCCCTTCTATTCGGCACTGGTTAGGCCTCATCTTGAGTATTGCGTCCAGTTCTGGGCACCATTATTATTATTATTATTATTATTATTATTATTAATTTATATAGCACCATCAGTGTACATGGTGCTGTACAGAGTAAAACAGTAAATAGCAAGACCCTGCCGCATAGGCTTACAATCTAATAAAATCATAGTAAAACAATGAGGGGAAGAGAATGCAAACAGGTACAGGGTAGGGTAAGCAGGCACAGGGTAGGGTAAAACTAACAGTAGAAAGTAACAGTAGAAGTCTGCACAACATCAAGTTTTAAAAGCTTTAGGAAAAAGAAAAGTTTTTAGTTGAGCTTTAAAAGCTGCGGTTGAACTTGTAGTTCTCAAATGTTCTAGAAGAGCGTTCCAGGCGTAAGGGGCAGCAGAAGAGAATGGATGAAGCCGAGCAAGGGAAGTAGAGGCCCTTGGGCAGGCGAGAAACATGGATGCAGCGTGTTCAGAGGAGGGCAACGAGGATGATCAGGGGTCTGGAAACAATGCCCTATGAGGGAAGACTGAAAGAACTGGGCATGTTTAGCCTGGAAAAGAGAAGGCTGAGGGGAGACATGATAGCACCCTTCAAATACTTGAAAGGTTGTCACACAGAGGAGGGCCAGGATCTCTTCTTCTTCTTCATCATCCCAGAGTGCAGGACACAGAGGAATAGGCTCAAGTTACAGGAAACCAGATTCCAGCTGGACATCAGAAAAAAACTTCTTGTTAGAGCAGTACGACAATGGAACTAATTACCTAGGGGAGGTCATGGGCTAGAGTCATTCAAAAAGCAGCTGGACAACAATCTGTCAGGTATGCTTTAAGGTGGATTCTTGCACTGAGCAGGCCTTAAATGCTTCCTCCACTCTACTATTCTATGTTTCTATGTCACAGAGAGATAGACAACAGCACTAGGACCAATTGGAGAGGAAGGGAGGCTGTGTAGTTTTGTATATCTGTTGCTAATGCTCAGAATCATGATAGCATCCCCTCTAACCTGCTTTCAGAACTGCCAGATGCCCTTTATTTTAGAGCATCACAGCCCTCTAAAATGTAATAGCACCATCAGACAATCTGGTCACAACAATTTCAAAGCCCTTTATCTGATCTGCTATAAGGCACAAAGCAACTTCCTAACCCTATATCGTCTACCCTGACTGCCAGCAGATGACCAGGGTCTCCGGCAAAAGTCTTTCCTTTCACCTGCTTCCTGATCCTTTTTAAACTGGCAATTTCAGGGATCATAGAATCATAGGATAGTAGAGTTGGAAGGGGCCTATACGGCCATCGAGTCCAAACCCCTGTTCAATGCAGGAATCTATCTTAAAGCATACTTGACAGATGGCTGTCCAGCTGCCTCTTGAATGCCTCCAGTGTAGGAGAGCCCACTGCAGGCATTTGTCCCTGGATTTCTGCATGCAAAGTATGTGCTCTTTCACTGAGCTACAGTCCCTTCCATGAGTGGCGCCTGCTTAGTTCCTTGCCGCCCAGCTTCTGAATGCTGATCACATGGACAGTGAGCGAAAGTAGGCAGGGCATCCTGGGGCCAAGGGCTACATGTGGCCCACAAGTCACCCATATGTGATCTAACCCAACCTATTCAATGCCAGCTGTACAATGAAGGACGCAACTACTGCCCCCCTGAGAGGTGGCCCTCCAGCCTCTGTTAAAATGCCTCCAGCAAAGGAAGACCCACCACCTACCAAGACTGTCTATTCCAACATTTAGGATGTTTCTCCTAAGGTTCAGCTGAAATCTGCTTCCTTGCAATTTCCACTCTCTGGTTCTGTCTCAGGACAGAACACAACTGATCACCCACAAGCTCCCACCTAAATCTACAACCCATCCTGGACAATGATACTTCCCTCTCATAGGTCTTAGGTGGTCGGCCAACCATTGCTTGCACATAACCTGCCAGCAACTACAGGTCACACAAGAGAGACAGAGGATCTGCAACAAATTCAGGTGCCAGCTCTGTCCCCACATCCACTCAACCAATGCTATTATAGGACCTAATGCCATCGGCCACAACATCAAAGGATTCATTTGCTCACCTGTTCATCTTCCAACATTATATCACCTCCCAGCAATGCCCTTCCACTATGTAGGACAAACAGGTCAGTCCAGAGCATTTGCAGACCACGAGTTCAATTACAGTTTTTAAAGATCTGTTGAAAACTTTTCTTTTTTCTAAAGCCTTTAGAACTTGACTTGATCTTACTTTTACACTGTTAGTTTTATTGTCCCCTGTGCCTGTTTGGTGCATTCCCTTATTGTTTTATTATGATTTTATTAGAATGTAAGTCTATTTGGCAGGGTGTTGCTGTTTTATTGTTTTACTATGTACAGCACTATGTGCACTGATGGTGCTATATAAATAAATAATAATAAATAACAACAGTCCCCAGGCAAAAGAATAAATGGGCATAATAGGTCTGACATTGGTAATGGTGTCATTCAGAGACCAATGGGAGAGCAAATGCATCCCCGAGGATGCTCCACTGCTGACTGCTATTCTCCAGCAAAGGAATTTCAAAGGCATATATGAAGAGTAAAAGACAGAGGCTGAGTTCGCATGACAGGCTAATCAACTGGGAGGGTGGGGTAATAGGAACATAATGGGAAACAACTGTTAAGAACATAAGAAGCACCATGCTGGATCAGACCAAGGGTCCATCTAGTCCAGCACTCTGTTCACACAGTGGCCAACCAGCCATAGACCAGGGATGAACAAGCAGGGCCCACCCATGTTCCCCAGCAACTGGTGCACACAGTCTTACTGCCTCGAATACTGGAGAAAGCACATAACCATCAAGGCAAGTAGCCATTGATAGCCTTCGCCTTCCGGAATTTATCCAACCCCCTTTTACAGCCACCCAAATTGGTGGCCATCACTACATCTTGTGGTAGTGAGTTCCATAATTTAACTATGAGCTGTGTGATTAGCATGCCGTCCAAACTCAGCCAGAGAGTGCCTGAGATTGAGATAATCAGGCTTCATGATTAGCAGGGTTTGTTTAGGCTTGAATTGAGACAAGGGTTTCCTGTTCCATTACAGCTGTTAATTAACATTACAAAGCTAGGATGGTTACGTTATCACCAATTACTGCTGTGGCAAATGGTCACTTTGTTTACCTTAAAGTTTGCAGAGAATTATACTTTATAAATTGCATTTTTATTCATTAGGTATTGAGCTGCACCTTAGGCCATTTTAACGCAGATGTTCCATAAAAATTGCTTATAGATTAAGAATTATAATTAGTGAATTTCTTTCTTTAGTGATCTTGATTTATTATTATAGATGTTCTTTTTATTGCCTTTTTTAACTTTATTTTAAAATAGAATACAATTTCGACATTAAAAATATACTTTCCTCCTTGCATTGCCGATGGACCCCATTTTTTCTTCTATATCTCTGTGCGTGCATGTTAGACCTACCTCCAGAAGATTACACTGCATATATTTAATGAAATAGCCGCTAGCCCACGAAAGTTTAGGATGCAATACATCTGTTGCTTTTGTCTGACTGGGGAATGCTCTCTATAATCCCGGATGCATGAGGATGGGCTACGGAGAAAATGATACAGCATAATGCACTCTACACATACTCAGAGGCACAATTTCTGCACCTCTAGGTTCCTTCCTCAAATGAGCTCTAAAGAGACCCCTCCAATTAACCCCTGAAGACCGCCCCCATTCTCTATGAAAGTTTCTTCGCCCGCCCCTCTTCTCCTTAAAATAGGGAGGACCACATTGGGGGCAGGCAGGCGGTTTCCTGTCTCCCTCCCCCGGCGAGGTTTCACAAATGGTTTATCCTCCCTTCTAGGAAAGGGGATTCTCTCCACCACTTTCTCCTTTAGCCCCGCCCGGCACGTGACTCCCGCGGCGGTTGCTAGGAGACGAGTAAACGCTACTCCAATCGGCGTCATCTGCTTGACTGGGAGAAGAGCAGGGTAAGGAGGCGCGGGGGACGGGGGGGACGCGAGATTGAGGGCGTCTAGAACACCTCCCACCGCGGAATGGTACAGACCCCCGTTCCCTCCCCCTGCATGCGCGAGGCCGCTCGTGAAACCCGGCTCCATCAGCCATCATCATCATCTCCTTCCTTCCCTCCCGAGCTCAGTTTCTAAGCAGAGAGGTGCTGGGGCTCAGGTATGACGAGGAACGGGACAGAGACGCTGCCTGCACATGCTCAAGGGCGCTCTGTCGTTTACTCTTAATATATGCCAAGGTTAAGCTTTGGCGCTGAAAGGTAAAATTCATCCCAGGTGAGCCTTGGCTCAAATTAAGCCTGCCAGCCTCCACGAATAACTTCCTTTCACCTTCATTTTCTCTCATTCTATTGAAGAGGGGATTTCAACAAGTGTCATTTGTATGCATGCAGCACCTGATGAAATGCCCTCTTCATCACCACAGTTCAAGCCGCAGGAGCTATACTAGAGTGACCAGATACAAAAGAGGGCAGGGCTCCTGCAGCTTTAACTGTGGTGAGGAAGAGGGAATTTCACCAGGTGCTGCATAGATACAAATGGCACCTGCTGAAATCCTCTTTTCAACACAACTGCTAAAGGTACAGAAGCCCTGTCTTCCTTTCCGTATGGTCACCCTATATTAGCCATGAGAGCTGAATGGAGCCTCTGGCTTCTGCAGAGACAGTGTACCTTTAGATACCAAATGCTGGTAATGAAAACAGAGCAGGGCTATTGCCTTCATGCCCTTCTGGACTTAGATGGACTTTTAATTTGATGCATCATGGAAGTCACTTTGATTACAACAAGGAGATGCAATATAACTACCTACATTCTTAATCACGCCCCCCACCAACCTCCTTTTCAACTATTTTTCCTATTTTATATCACACATGCCTTCTCCACCTCTACTTTCAATCCTCCTCCAGGACATCAAATTTTGTTGCAGGCCATCTCTTTTTAAAAGGGCTATATTTTATTTCCACATATTAGATAAATATGTTTAGAACTGCATCTCTCTCCCTCCCCCTCACTTTTGTTTCTTTCAGTTTGGCAGCCAGCCCTATTCCACTACCTCCTGGCCCTCACTACACAGTTAGAATTGCCGGATCACAAGGTGGTGATGAATGCAGCCATAACTGGCAGAGTTATCCATTCTGACAGCGTTGGCCATGCTGACTGGGAATTATGGGACTTGCAGTTCAACACATCAGGAGGGTACCAAGTTGGGAGGCTGCTTTAGCACAGGAGCCACCTCTAGGCTGAGATCTGACAGTCCTATACTCACTTGGCTGCCAAGTCTCTAGTCCCCAAAACTTTTCCTTAATCTCCTGTCTCTTCCACTTACACTTCCCTCTGGTTCCTGTATTTCACCTACTCCTTGCTCCCCCTTTCCTTCAACCACCCTCTCTCTGGCTCTGCTCGGTGCTTTTAGTCGTCAACTATGAGTTGATCAGTCAATGGTTGGTATTTGTGTCACCTGTCAGGCAAAAAACACTTCACGGTTGACTTTTTCGTCAAAACAACAACTGGAGAAACACAACCGGCTGCAGAGTTGACTAGTCGCACAAGTGGTGGTTATTGTATTATCCGAACTGAGCCAGTGGAGTTTTCGATTTGTTGAGTTGACTTTTTCGGCTGACTACAGAGTTCCTGGGCAAGAGTGTCCAAAACCATGCCGGCCGTTCTGCTACAGCCGGCACAACTCGCAGAGGCTGCTGGGATAGCACTGGGAGGACTGAGGGAGGGGAGAGGGGCAGGGGCTGTGTCAGTCAAATGCCAGGTTAACTATTAATCCACTCAACGCCAGCCCCAGCCAACCACAGTTGTGTAGGAACATGTTGTGTGGGGAATACCCGCAAAATACTCAACTGTGAGTTGACCACTCCACCCACCATTGACTGAAGTGTTAACGCAGCCACTGTGTCCCTGTATTCTTCCCCAAGGCTTGTACTGCCATCAACTGCCTTCCTCCAGCACCGAGAAGCCTTATTCCTTTTCAGCTGCTTTCTACCATGATTACCTAATTGCGAAAGAAAACGTCATCAGGAATATTAGAGGTTGCAGTTGCTTTGGCTACTGCTGCTCTGCCTCGTTTCCTTCACATTGGTGTCTGTCAGGCTCAAGAATAATTTAAGGCTTGTACAGATCCTACAAAAAATAAATAAAAATCCATGATTCCCCAGTAGCGCTGTACTTAAAAAATATTTAAGGTTACAACAACATAGAGCAGGGATCGGAATATTGCATCACGCTTCAGCAGTGATAGCGTAGTCACTATCCAATTAGTGACTGTGACATTCATGCAACTATATTCCCCATGGAAATGGCAAGATCTTCTATTTCCTAGCTAAAGGAAGAAACTCAGTTTCCCAGTGATTAAAACAAAAATGTTGTTTGAATGCTGTGGAAATGTGAGTTCCCCATAATAGAAGTGCTGTCTTGGATGAAGATGCCTGGAGTGGTGCTGTGATCGTTTCACTTCAATTAACGTTAAAAAAAATGAATACAGGGTGATCACTTCAAATGTATTGATTTCTCTTCATGATCTGCCCTTCAGTTAATTCAAGACTACTTTACAAGGTCCTTAAAGCAGGCTTGCTACACCTGGCGTACTTCCTCACCAAGTGGCACTTTGTAGAGTGTAAATTATGCACTAAAGTAATGACAATTAAAAAATGAGGTCAAAGTAACATTGTGAGCTTTTTCTCTCCCGTTTGAAGTGAGCACCATGGAGATCGTCTATGTTTACGTGAAAAAGCGCAGTGAGTTTGGTCGACAATGCAGCTTTTCCGACCGGACGGCAGAGATCAATGTGGACATTCAACCCAATTCGTTGCTTGCCATGAATTTTATTGAAAAAGACCCCATTGATACTGGAGTGCAGTGTGCCAGTGACATGTCAGAACATGAGGTATGAGGCTCTGATGATGAAATAGAGATGGATGGCTGATAGGATTTCCAAGGAGCAAAATTCAGATAGGCAGGAAAAAGGAGACCCAACCTTGGCACTTGGAAGAGAACGTGATCAAGGGAACTAGATTTCTGTGCTTTTCAGTGTGGTTTTGTGGTGGCTGTTCTTAAAAGCAACGTGTTTTTCAAATTAAAGCTAGAGCCAGAAAAACCCAATCCTTCAAATGGGGGTGGGGGATTCTTATTAATGGCAATATTTTGGATTTTTAAGTCATGCAGGTTAGAAGTGAGTGACTTTTCCTCCAACCTCAGCCAAGATTACCATGATTGTGATGGACAGTTGCATTCAGGTTCTGTTTGACATGGTCATGGATATACAGATTTCTTGACATCCTATACTGGGGTGGGCAACCCTTTATTTATTTATTTATTTATTTGACTTGTACCCCAGCTTTCTGCAAAAAATGGTATTCAAGGTAGCTTGCAATCATTAATAAAATTAGTTATTCAATAATAGCAATAATAAAATAATAGCTTGTGGCCCTCCTGATGTTTGGCCTACAACTCCTATCAGCCCTGGCTAGCACAGCCAATGGTGAGGAATGATGGGCATTGGAGAGCCACAGATTGTCCACCTCTGCCCTAGCTGAAGACATCGGGATGTCCATGGAAGAGCAATAACGTTGTGTTGCGTGGGCTGGAACCAGGCTTTGCGGTTATCAAATGGCTGCCGCCAAAGGCAGCAACCCCATGTGTCTTCTCCCCTCACTCAAATACTGTTACAAAATGTGTGCTGTGGCATTCTCATGTTGTGCCTTTCCCCATTCCTATGAGCAGCAACCTTTGAAGTTCAGCAGGTGGAAGGAAGTTGCAGTGTACTGAAGTCAAATCACATGCTTTATGATTGTAGACATTATAAGGGAGAAATGGGGGGAAGAAGGAAGACAAGGGATTGATCCTCTCAGTGGATCCACATGAACTTCATGACATCTTGTTCTGGACCAAAATGGATTCTGAAACCATTGTGATCATTAGGGACTTCTCTTCCTTTAACAGCTGAATGTCAAAGAGACATTCGACACATGCAGCTTATCCTGACAAAGTGCTGGAAAGAGCTCCACCTATTGAACTTTTGTCTGTGAGTTGGCAACCATAATAACTGAGGGATCTCTCAAACAGAGGATTCGTAGTGCTGCCAATAAAAAGACATTCTGTCTTTTCCTCCTTGATGATTTTGTTGTAGTAGGAGAAAAGATGGAAGAAACAGTGGGGAAACACGAGAGTTACAAATGGAAGACAATGATGTCTGGAAGACCTATAAAGTTCCATGAATGAGGCAGAGTGATTGCACACTACAGTCTCACCTGGAAACACCCTGAGTCTGTATTTTGCAAAATATATAAGTTATTCATGCTTCAAGCCTAGGATTGGGTGAACTAAAATAATCTAGAAAAAAGATCTAGTCTTACTTCTGTAGACCAGGGGTGAGCAGACTTCTGGCTTGCAGGAATTACTAGAACCTGAAGATCTACCAGCCAGAACCTAGTGCAAAAACCATACCCTTAGAATTAAAGTGTTCTTAGCCCAAGAATCTGTTTTGAGAACCAGAACTGAAGAGAGCTCCCAGTCATTCTACAGAAAAGTCCACTCCTGGTTACCCCAAGCTTTCTTTCTTTCAGCAGTATAATTTTGGGTGGGAGAGGAGTAATTTTGCTGATGCTGTTATTAAACCATTGGGAGTCAGAAATCCTTGCTGATCTACTAGTAGATCCAGGTCAAGTGTGTACCTAGCCCTGATATAAACCTTAAGCAATGGAGACTTCCCTTGGGTCTCTTGGCAGGAGCAATTGCATTATCATCACAGGGGTCTCCTATGAAACAGGCCATGTAAGGCAGGGCCACGTTTATATTGGTTCTTCTAGCAGAAAGTGTTGAATGACAGCATGTTCATCAACAGCAGAGGAGATGGAGAACTCCAATGTTTGTTCTCACTCCATTAAACTTTTTCTATAAAGAACACGTGCAAGACCAGATGCCACCATCAGTGGTGTTCTCATTCGTTGATCATGTAAATGGGAAGGATTGAAAGGTGCTATGACTGGTGTAAACAGTGATTATGTATCTGAGGCCGAAGCGGAGATGTGTATGTGTTTTTAAATGGAAGGCAGTTGTCGTTTTCCTTTGTATCAGGTTAACACAGAAAGGTTTGAAATGGAAACGCGGGGCATTAACCACATGGAAGGTGGCTGGCCTAAAGATGTCAACCCACTGGAAATGGAACAGACCATTCGCTTCCGGAAGAAAGTTGAGAAGGATGAGAACTATATCAACGTCATTACGCAGCTCGGCAGTGTAAGTTCCTTTGGTTTCACCCTATTTGTACATCTGCCTCTCTTGGGAGTGGGGAATTTCAGAGTTGAGAGCCAAATCCAGTCCTCTCGGGGTCCCAGCCTGGTCCTCTGGGATTCCCTGGATGTCCTCACCGATTCCCCCCAACCCCCAATTGCTTGGTGGTTTCCTGGTTTTTGTGCAATTTTTCACCCCTTAAGAGAGGCATTTCTACCATTTCCTATTGTAATCAGTTGAAATGCCTCTCCTAAGGCTTAGTTCCTAGCAGCAAGAGCATTAAGCTAAAATGTATTGGACTTCCTTGCATTTTTGACCCCGCCCCTTTTGCCTTCAGCCCCTCCCCTTTGCCTTCAGTCCCACCCACCATTGCCATTCAGCCCAATCAGTTTCTCCAAAACATACTTTTAGCCTGAAAGAGATTCCCCGTCCTATATCGAAACTTGACGGACTGCATTCCTGTTTTGAATCTCTCCTCGCCCTCTGGCCCCTATAACATCCAAAAGTTTAGTCTCCGGCTGTCCATTGATTGATTCCATGGCTTATTTTGTAGCTGATGGATCACTGCATCAAACAGAATAATGCCATCAATATCTACGAAGAGTACTTTGAGGAAGAGGAGACGGCAGGAGTTACAGATGAGCCTCCATCAGCAAAAACAATCAACGTCTTCAGGTAACTTTGGCAGCCAAAAGCCTCTTCTTTTGGGATTTGTGTCTGAGATCATCTTGCTAGAATGGCTGTTATAGCTGGCTACAGGATTTGTGGACAAAGGAGCAAATGTTGTTGTACCACCCATTCTAAGTTACAGTGATCATCCTAAATTATTTGGATAGTTTGCATTTGAAGACTGGGATTGCTTTTTCTAGGTTGGCACCCCCTTTTTTCCCCCTGTATAAATCACAAGGGCCCTGTTCACAAGTCACCTTAAACCACAGCTTTAACCACGGTGAAGCTTTATTCACTGTCGTTAAAGCCGTGGTTTAAGGTGTCTTCTGAACAGGGCCAATGCTTCCAATTCTCACCCACTGATAGTCCCCTGAAAGCAAGTCCTATGACCACATTCCTGGCTATTTTCAGTTAGCTTTCCTGGATGGACATATTCTAAGGAGCTTGGGATGAACATTACAAGGAAAGCCTTGTTGCCAGCAAACAGCTGCAAAGCAGCTGTGGTGGGGGGTGGGGCAAAAGTGGCTGGTAGAGGACCGGGTCATTAACCCTCCTCCCTAAAACCTTACCAACTGCCTGCCCACTTCCAGTGATGGCCGATGCCCATTGGGGCTGGTGGTACAGAGGACAGGGCAGATGGTCAATATTCTACTGTGATTGCCGGAGGAGTACAGCAGAAGACCCCATCTGGCACTTGGAAGTGGTGGAGCAAATGTACCTAGTTGTGTGTGTGTGTGTGTGTGTGATCTCTCTGCCACAAGTGAGTGGGGGACAGGCAGGGGGTCATTGCCCATTTGCCCCAAATATAGAACTGCCTCCCTCCCACCCACCTCCACCATCCACCTCTCAGATCTCTATTTGCCACATCATGAAGTAAACCAGCCATGAGGAGGGAGTTGCAGGAGAAAAGCTGCACGGGGCTTAGGATATCTGTTACATCACGCTACTGTCTTGGAATGGAGACCAGAGGGTTATCAATGATACTGTGTACTGGGTTTGGGACATACAGACATTCATTATCTGGATAAGCTCCAACTCACTTGGGGCCTAATACCTCTAGAGTTAATTAAAGGCTACATCAGGGGTGCAGAAGCTGATGCCCAGGGGCCAAATCTGGCTCTCCTGGGGTCCAATGTGGCTCCCTGCCGGGATTCCCCCTTCCCCTTTCCCCAGCCACTGATTATGTGCTGGTTTCCTGGCTTTTGCACAGTTTTTTCTCCATTCTGAAAGGTTCAAATGCTTCTCCTAATGCTCAGTTACTGGCAGTAGGAGCTTTCAGCTGTAATAGGCTGGTATTTCTGGGCCCGCCCCTTTTGCGTTTGACCCCGCCCACCACTTCAGTGTGCCCCCCCCCCGAAAGCTTCTCTGAAATGGAATTTGGCCCTCGAGTTGAAAGCGGTTCTCCAGGGGTGGCCTACATCCTGGCAGCCCATCCATGTCCTTGTCTTCTGCTTTGTCCAAAAGGGACCCAAACCCAATCAAAAGGACAGCCACCCATCTCTCCTGGCACCCTGACAGAAGCCGGAAACTGGCGGTCTCTTATGCAAGCCTCGAATTCCAGCGGAGTTCCAAAGACATGAGCTACGACTCCTACATATGGGATCTTGGTAAGTGGAGAAATGGCTTGGAGGGTGGCTTCCATGTTGTTTTTCCTAGATGAGGCTGGAGTGCTAGCTGATCTGTCTCTGGACTGGGGTCTACAGGGAACATCCTACACACTGTGGAGGAAGCAGGAAGTTTCTCTGGCTCTGATTTTGCCAAGTCTCCGAGGCAGCCTTGAATTTGGCCACTCGCCTGGTAGCCATAAGTGACCAAGAGTGAGTGAGAGGAGGAAGGATCATTCTGTCCCTCCTCCACCTGCCCCCTTGGTTTCCATGTTAACCTCAGAGGAAATGCAGCAGAAATGGAAACGTAGCAGGATGGCAGAGGGGTGTGTGGGTGGGCCCATCTCTCCTCTGCCAGTCCCCTTGGTAGAAGACAATTTTCTAACTGGCCTGCTGAGAGGCAAATAGCCTGCATTTTCCAGACTGGCTGCTTCTCTGTGGCCAGCATGGAAATGCAGGCTATTAGCCCCACTTAATAAAAGCTTTTGCAGGCTAAGTCCCTTTTGTGGGCTTATTTACAAGGCTGATTTGATTGCAGCTCCTCAGGAAGTCTCATTCATAGTTCTACCTCCCATTCTGCTGTTCCTCCCCTCGTTGCACCTGCTCTTTCCTGGTAAACTTGCCCACAGTTCAAGCATACTCAAGAGCAGGAATAGTTGCTAATGGTAGCTCTGTGTGTGTGTGTGTGTGTGTGTGTGTGTGTGTGTGAGAGAGAGAGAGAGAGAGAGAGAGAGAGAGAGAGAGAGAGAGAGAGAGAGAGAGAGAGAGAGAGAGAGAAGCTTGATAGAAAGAGAGGAGTAAGTAAAACAGATATATCTTCCATCACTCACATTAGCATTTGGAAGTCTGGAGAGGACTATACCATGTACGCTATATCAATCTTTTTTTCCCCTTCTTAGAAATTCCCAACAAACCAGAACTGGTTATCCGGCCTTCCTCACCTCTAGTCTGCTTAGAGTACAACCCCAAAGACTCACATATCCTGGTTGGAGGATGCTACAATGGACAGATTGGTAAGGGGAAAGAGGTAACACATACAGAGCAAAAATAATGGCACTGAATACGTACCTTGAATCCTTCTCCTAGAGGCACTACCTGTAAACCTCACTAAACCAGCTTCCATTACTGGGGTGCAGAAAAGGAAATAGAGGAAGATGGCTAGCGGACCGTAGCATGCACTTCCAAATAATGTTTATCATGTTTCATTATTGCACTGGCTCCAGCTTTTAAAAACACTGGCAGCTTTCCAACTGCACACGAGTGCTTTCTTTGTTAATCCAGCCAAGTGTAAGCAATTAAAGCCAAAACCTAAAATAAATTGGATGTTGTGTTCCCCAGTGTCCGGGTTTAGTCAATGACCTTTTAGTTGTTCTGAGAACAAAGAAAATCCATGGCTGAGGTTTCAAATGCTTCATTTTCACAATCTAAAGACACACCTCGTTTTTGGGAAAGGGGGGGGGGGGCTGTAAGAATTGCAGCCCACAGTGATTTCTCATGCTCATTGAACCTGCTTTCTTCACAGCAGTTCCTGCTGCCAAAGAGGTGGGCTAACATTTTCAAAACGTGAACAGCAGCTGTAGGAATTGCTCCAAAGAAAACAGCGAGCCAAGCTCTGGCTGCACACACACTTCTCTCCCATGCGCTCGTGTTTCTCTTTTGGATAGGGACTACTACTGCTGGAAGCAGGAAACTGGGTGAGATGACCATTGTGCTGACTCACTCTAATCATTCCTCATGTTCCTGAATATCTCACAGATGGACTGGATGAGGGCTAATAAACTGAAGCTCAATCCAGACAAGACTGAGATGCTGTGTTAGTGGGTGGTTCTGCTGACCGGATGGAGGGTGTTCAACCTGCTCTGGATGGGGTTGCACTCCTCCTGAAGGAGCAGGTTCATAGCTTGGGGGTTCTCCTAGAACCATCTCTATCACTTGAAGCTCAGGTGGCCTTAGTGGCACGGAGTGCCTTCTACCAGCTTCATTTGGTGGCCCAGCTACGCCCCTATCTGGACAGGGATAACCTAGCTTCAGTTGTCTACACCAACTGGTAAACTCCAAGTTAGATTACTGCAATGCACTCTACATGGGGCTGCCTTTGAAGACTGTTCAGAAGCTGCAGATTGTGCAAAATTCAGCGGCCAGAGTGATAACAGGGACCAGAAGGTTCAAACGTATAAGACCCACTCTGGCCCGCTTGCATTGTCTGCCTGTATGTTTCCAAGCCTGATTCAAGGTGCTGGTTTTAACCTATAAAGCCTTACACAGCTTGGGACCACAATACCTGATGGAACACCTCTCCCAACATGAACCTACCCGTACATTGCACTCAACATCCAAGGTTCTCCTCCACGTGCCTACTCTGAGGGAAGCTCAGAGGATGGCAACAAGAGAGAGGGCCTTTTCTGTGGTGGCCCCCCAATTGTGGAACAATCTCCCTGACGAGGCCCACCTGGCGCCAACATTGTTATCTTTTCAGTGCCAGGTCAAGACTTTTCTCTTCTCCCAGGCATTTAGGAATATGTAATTAGCCTGGGTTCATTTCTGTATGTTTTTGTGGTTTTAAATTGTATGTTTTGTGATTTAAAAATTTTGTATATTGTTTTAAAGTGTTTTTATCCAATGTAAACCGCCCAGAGAGCTTCAGCTATGGGGCAGTATACAAATGCAATAATAATAATAATAACAACAACAACAACAATAATAACAACAACAACAACAACGCTGAGGGTCTCCTGCTTCCCCACAGCAATTAGTCTTACCATTCGGTGCTAATATCAACCCTTATCTAATAGGATGATTTCCTCTTCTGCAAACCACAAGCTGCCTTTTGGCTGGCTTTACTGAGGTGCAGTATGAATGAATAGGTCACATTTGTAGCTGCTGTAAGGCTGCTCTGAGGATCCTGTTCAGAGAGGGATCTATGTACGAAACAGAGCTGCTTCTGTGAAGCACATGGCCCCATTATTCATAATTGCCCTCCATTTAATTAACAAGAATGTGCCATCGTTTTAAGCGATCCATGCGGTCCCGGTTTGCCAGGTCCATTTATGATTCTATTCCTTTTTCATTCTCCCGTGCCCTTTGATTTAATTACACTCCCTTTTATGTTTCAGTTGCCATTTTCAGCAGCAATCCATTATGACAGGGTATATGTTACAGGGACGTTATCAGGCACTCCGTAGGTGATGGAAGACAGAGCTGATTTCACTTTGTCCTTCACAGGCCTCCCCAGGCATGGCGTAATGGCCCCATGAAATGCATTCTGTCGCTTCCAATTGCTTAATTATAACTGAGACACAGACAGCAAAAGCAAGTCCCTGCTGCATTTGCAGAAACCCAGCCCATCTGCTTGCTTAAAAAAGGGAGGCACACTTCTTTAATAGACATCCTTGATCAGGGACCAGTTTTGATATGGATGGGGGGGCTAAAGCACACACTGGAGACACGGGCCGAATTTCTGCTTCTGCCGCAGTCCACACCTGGTTTCTTTTTTCCCTGTAGAAAGGCAACTGATAAACCCAAATAATAAACACCTCCATCATTGCCATGTGGGGTAAATGACTCCATTCCTTTCAGTTGAGGGGCAGAATATTTGTGTTCATCACCTCTACCTGATCTTTGGAACACCCATCCTGTCTCCTGAAAACACCACCACCGATAGAATTATGGCATGTGAATTAGCTGCACCAGAAAAGGGGACGATTAGTTTATTTTCTGACTTGATTTGTGCACCGCCTTTCTACCAAAAAATGGCACTTAAGGCAGCTTTCAGAAATAATTAAAACTGATTAAAACAATAAAACAATACAGTAAAATGCAATAAAAACATAACAATTACAGAATAAAAAAATAAAAACAACACTAATCCAACAGACCCTCTTACAGGCCAAAGGCCTTCTTGGATAAAGCTGTCTTGGCCTACCAGCAGAAGGACATCAGAGAGGGAGAGAAGGTGACTTCTCTTGGGAGGGATTCCCACAGCCTGGTTCACTTAGATCTGACCATGGGTGGGATTCAGCCAACTCCCACGACATGCTGAGGAGTCTTGCAAGGCTGCGTGGGCTGGCCACACACTCCGCAATTCTGTCCTTTGATTTTAAAAATGGTGCCACTGGATACTTCTGAATCTTAAAGATGCATTCAGAATACAAGGGATTCACTGCAACATCTTTGAGGATGGACTTTGGGCCGGAACATTATGAGATTAGCTTTTTGGACTGGTTTTTCTATGTGTTCATAACTGAGGAGCAGGACATACACCGAATTACACAAGTTAGGATCTTGAGTAATGTACCAGCCAAAATGAAATACACTTCTGTTAACCTTGTTTTTGAAACACAGAGGAAGGCGAGGAGCAATGGCAGCTTTAATAGGGAAGAGGGACAGGAAATAGTGGGGAAGGTGGTCCTGAGCATCTTGCAAGGAACCTGCCACTAAAAGGAAGAGGGGGAAAGAGGAAGCTGGAAAACCATTGGTAATGTTTTCCGACTGTCTTTCTCTGTCCCTCAGCTTACTGGGACACCCGGAAAGGAGGGCTGCCGGTGGAATTGACCACAGTCGAGCTTAGTCACCGGGATCCTGTCTACAATGCGATCTGGCTGCAGTCCAAAACAGGAACCGATTGCTTCTCTGGCTCCACTGATGGACAGGTGAAGACCAGAGCAGGATCACCAATAATGACGAACCCCCTTCATGTAGGAAAAGTGGCACAATGGCTACACCAAATCTCTGAAGCAGGGTTGGGGAACCTGTGGCCCTCCAGATCTTGTTAGACTCCAATTCCAATCATCCCCAGCCAGCACAGCCAGTGATTCTGGATGATGGAAGTTGTGGTTCAACAACATCTGGAAGGCCATAGTTTCTCCCACTCTTCTCTGGAGCATTTGGAGACAACTTATGGTGCTGTGGCTTGGTTCTGTTATTGATGCTGTACTCTTGCTTGGTTCAAATGACGGACTGCTAAGCAACGGAGTTGAATAAGGCAGGGGTGGGCAGAAGGTAGATCTCTAAATATTTGGGGCTTCAACTCCCAGAAGCCCCTGCCAGCATGGCCAATCGTTAGAAATAGTGGGAGTTAAAGTCCAAAATATCTGGAGAACTACTTTCTGCCCACCCCTGGAATTTGGTGCCTGTATCCTAGATAGTGAATCTGCTGATTCCTATTCAGAATCCCCACTCAGCCATGGAACAATCCAGACTCACAGGCAGGTCTGAACTGGGAGAGCTGTAGCAGAATTCAATGCTATACTGAAAGAGTAACATGGATTGGTAAATGCCGAGAGGTTACACATTGTCCAGGGGAGGGGAGGGATGGCAGAGGAGCTGCTAGGGTTGTTTCTAACCATCAAAGACATAAAAGTCTCTGATAGACTTTGAACAATAGTTGTGAGAGCTTTAAACAAAGTTGGACGTTCTAGGAAAATATATTGTAGGCAAAGGTTTAATTCAACCACTTCCAACTATGGTCAGGAAGGTTCTTATCCCATAAAGGTTTTTTAAATTTCATTTGGAGGGGGCAGTGATCTGCCTTTATGAACCACTGCAGATGATGGACAGGAATGAATAGTATTTAGCTGGGAAGGCTTGTGCTATAAGGCTGATTCAATTTTATCTGGGGCAGGCTGTGTGGATGTCAGTTTCATTTTGGCATTCCTTTTCAAACAGAGGACCATGCTTGAGATTGGTGGGGGATCGTCTTTGAATGGCTGTGAGTTTCTCTTTCCTTTTTAGCGCTCAGCACCACTTGCTTTCTTAAGCCATCAGGATTTCTTTTTTATGTGTACTTTGTCCCTCGGGCACCTTTGCGCACTCTTGTTCTCCGTTTCCATGGCACACTATAATCTGAAATGTTTGGAGAAAACTGATAGAAACATTTTGGGCATTGCAGAGGATTCAACTACATGATTATCATGTCACTGCGGGCACTACAGATCAGTGACAAGGTGACAAGGAGCAGGGCAGAAAGCCAAGGACATGGATTGGGGAAGAAGCTGGCGTTTAGAGAAGGCCAGGAAACAAGAATGCTTAGAGAGATTATACATGCCTTGCTCAGGAACAATGTGCAGTCAGTTCAACTGAACATGTTCACTCTCTGTTTCCTTTGGAAACATTAGTGGGGAAACGGGCATACCAGGACCCAGAAGATGGAATGTGCATGAAAGGCTCTTTAATGCCACGCTATAGGAACTAGAATAGTTCTCAAAGATTAGGTTCTCTGAGTTTAGATTAGAATCTTGTAGTTCCTGATAGGGTAGATTTATTATTATTATTATTATTATTATTATTATTATTATTATTATTAATAATAATAATAATAATAATAATAATAGCATTTAAATCCCGCCTTTTTTCCTCAAAGGAACCCAAGGTGGTGTATATAATCATCATCCTCTGCTCCTTTTATCCTCACAACAACAAACCTGTGAGGTAGGTTGGGCTGAGAGTCTGTGACTGGCTCAGAGTCACCCAGTGAGCTTCCATGGCCAAGTGGGGATAGAACCCGCATCTCCCAACTCCCCGTCCAACACTTTAGCCACTACACCACACTGGTTCTCGAATTAGATGGCCACGCTATCCACATGATGGTTCCAGTTAATATGATCACATGTACATTTGAAGCTGTCATTACAGGGTTAGCTGTTTTCATCTCTTAAAAGCAACAAGTGCAGATTGCTTCTCTTCAAGGAGCTAACCAGCCATGTCCTTTTCCAGGATATTCTATTCTATTCCCCCTACACCCTTTTTCCTTTCTACTCCTCTCCCAAGAGACACAAAGCATTCTATGGTCACTGGATACATGCAATCCCCATTGGGCTGTTTTGGGTCCTATTTCTCCACCTCTCTCTCCACTTTCACTTTTTGTTCTAAAGCTTTTTGGTACTTCTGCAAATCCCCAAACCTGCAGATACTTTGGTTGCATAAGGACTGGCACATGGAGAATGAGGTTGCTCTTAGGGTAGCAGATACCTTCCATGTGATAAGATTATCACCATCTTGAGGAATTGTAAACTGATTTTCTGAAGCCACCCGTAACATGGGGTGGGAAAAAATCCATCAATATTAATATATATTTCTCTTTGCCAGGTCTTGTGGTGGGACATTCGTAAGCTATCTGAGCCCACCGAGACACTGGTAATGGACATCAGCAGAAAAGGGATCTTGGAAAATGCTTTAGGAGCCATTGCACTGGAGTTTGAGCCAACCATGGTGAGTGTACTCCGAATTTTATGTTAAGTGTGAACTTTTTGTCCTACCTGTTAGGCTTTGGGTGCTGTATCCTTTTTCTTTTAATCATAAAGGGAAAAGGATATATAAACTGAGGATAATGCTTAAGAATGAAATGGCAATAGAAAGTTCTCTACATTAAGGGAAATCCCATTGTTTACCCAGAGCTTTTGGTCTTCCTGGCTTTTTGGCATGATTGGTATGAGTTGGATTACATGGGTGGAGAGGAGCGACAAGGTAGAAGATCCTGCTGCTTCCTGTGGCTCCTTTAAATGTCAGACACGGTTGAATTGAAAGGGCACATCCCTCTCTGGCATGTGTGCAAAGGAGGGGGGCAGTCTTGTTTTCATCGGTTTCGTCGCAGCCCCCAGAAAAGCCAGGACTTCTCAATAAGATTGTGCTGTAATTTTACAACCTTCGTCACAGTTACTTGGGAGTAAGCCCCACTGAACGCAATGAGACTTACTTCTGAGTAGACACATGGGGGATCAGATCTACCTGCCTTTGTTGCCGGGAGGAATTTTACCCTCTTCTCCCTCCGATTAAAGTCCTTCCTCAGTAACTTCATGGCTCAGTGCTAGCTTTACATGCTGCTGATTTTGTCCCATTAAAGGTTTATTCCAGCTTTTCTCTGATCTATTTTAAAACGGAATAAGTGGGGGGAACCACAGGAGGCGTCCTTTTCATTTACAGTGTCATTTAATTGACCTTGAAACTTGTGTGAGTGGCCAGAAATGAGCATACTATAAATAGCTCATTTAGAGAAGCCCAGAGATATTCGTAGATTAACAGATTTTATATTCAAGACCTCTTCCATATTTCACACAAATCCATGTCTCTTTCTGACCTGAGTGTCAATACTCATGTTGGAGTATCATTTTAAAGTACCACCTGAGACCAGGTCAGATTCCTGAGCCTTCAGCCTTCAGTATATATTGGGGGAGATCAGAAGTACTGAAGAAACCTACCACACTGAACAGTCTGTATCACAAAGTCATTGTCCTCCTCTTTCACAATGAAAGTATGCATCCAAAAAACATTGGCAAGGTATCTGTTTCACAGAACCTTATCGTAGCAGCTACCTGAAGTTCTTTATCATAAATGGAACACAAGACACTGTCACTCAAATTCAGCTGAACACCACTGAGTTTAGCAGAGAATTCATCTCCCACTGTGGTACACCCAGACTTCATTGAGTTACAAACAGGTTTCAGATTCTTCCAATCCCCTGTAACTTAAGCCCTTGGAATCCCTTAAAGCATAACTTCCTGTCATAAAACCACTTACCTTCCTTCCCTTTGTTGTCATACCAGGGCAAGAATGACAGGTAGCTACGTCTTGTAAATTGAACCATTTATAGTGGGATCATGAAACTCTAAATAGCAATGTGCTGCTCGCCTCCATATTGGGGAGAACATACTTTCTAACACTGTGTTAAATCTCCTAGTTCTAAAATGGTTGCTGCTCCTTTGATTGGAGGGGGTGGGAATCAGTTGCAGCTTGTAAGGGACCTAATCTCTTCAGCCAGTAGGGACTGAATCTTGATAATCATCTTTATCTCTTTGTTACATGGCCAAGCAAGCCCCTAATCACTAAGACTGCAGGTTTTCTGGGAGCCAGCGGGGAGGCTGAATTGATAAGTTCACCACATGCACGCACACACACACATCCTGCTATATGAGCCTCACTTGAAAGATTTGAAAAGGAAACAAGTTCATAGAGCCTGAAGAATACAAGATTCTCTTTGCCACTGGGAAAATATTATTCCCCTGCTAGAGATTTGTGGTCTTACGTGCTGGGGATGGGAAAAAGGAGGGATCACCCTTGTCCTACCGTTTGTATCATCAAGGTCTGAAACTAAGACCCTGGCTTAAGATTTAGATGTTCTCTACATTAGGCAAAAAACCCTCAGCCTTACCTGGGTTTCTGCTTTCGTTTTCTTTGTGAGATTACGAGGCTCTTCTTTACACGGTGGACACGTGATTTGAATCGAGGAAAATCCTTCCTTGGCAAGTTTGATATGTTTCTGTATGTTTAAGAGTACAGCAGTGGTTCCCAAAGTGGGTGGTACTGCCCCCTGGGTGTGTGGGATTGCATAGGGGGGTGTTAAGAGGCAAGGGGGCGGCAAGGGGGCGCTCGAGGTGGTCTTATCCGTACCAGGTGTTTTGGTTACAGAAGGAAATTCTGATCGCTACCCTGCACTATGGAGAGTGGTTCAGAAGCTCCTGGTTGCATTTCCAACATCATATTTGGTGGAATGTGGTTTTAATGAGGTCTGCCTACTTCTCTCCAAGCAAAGAAATCGACTCCAGATTACTAAACGTGGTGATTTAGGACTCATGTTAAGTGACTTTAAACCAAGCATTGGGGAACTGGTATCACCATCAAGCCCATCCATCGCATTAAGAATTTACAGAATAGTGAGGTACTCTATCCTAGTTACTAAATGTGATATCAAATATTCTTGCTAAATGACTACTAGACTTTGAAAAGATGATATCACTGGGTCAAGTTCATCAATTATGTTTAATTGAATAAACTAAAAAATGTAATTGGATTTTGAATAAATATTCAATTAATTGTTAATGTTTTGAATATTATTGTTATTATCTTCCTTAGTGGTTCATTGAAAACCGCTATTCTGAATAATGATTTTTATAGGGTAGGGGGCACTGGGCATGAGTTTGTGGAACCAAGGGGGCGGTTACCTGAAAAAGTTTGGGAACCACTGGTTTACAGCCTGTCATTATAGCACTACGCCAGTATTTCACACAGCCAATAGATCGGAATAACGTCCCTTTTTGCATTATCTCTGATTTTTTGAAAGCAGGATAAGGGGGGGACGGACGCTTGAGGTGTCCTGGAGGTTGACAACATTGTGTAAAGGGGCCTGCTAACGTCCATAAGTGATCAATCACAAGCATGCAATAAATCACACATATAGAAATCCAGGATTCAGCAGTATTTTGCAGCTTCAGACCTGGCATGACATGGAGATAATTAGGTATCTAAAGCCCAAGTCAGGAAGAAAGAGAAAAAATGAAGAAGGCAAAGAATTGCTTCAGGCACCACTAAAGAGTTCTGGGGACCAATTTGCTTATTTACTACATTTCTATACCACTCAATAGCTGAAGCTCTTTAGGTGGTTCTCAACAATAAAAACCACAGAAGGCATCATAAAATACAATATAAAATATAAAAGCTTCAAACTACAATATAAAAGTACAAACCACAATGAAACCTAGCAGCAATGCAGAGATTTAAAATACAATGCAAATTTAAAACAACAGAGCTAAAAGACTAAAATGCCTGGGAAAATAAAAAGGTCTTCACCTTTTTAAGGCACAAGGACCCTTCAAGAGTTCTAGGAATCCATTGTACTGGGAACTGTTGGCTTCTAGTTGACAGGTTAAATAATGCATGTTCCATCATTTCCAGTCCTGGCTTGAGGAAGGTTGAATGGACTAATTCCCCAAGGAGGAAAGCTTTAAAGGTTTGGGCCTTTCTAGCTTAAAAAAAAAAAACAGAATAAGGGGGGAAATTGTTGCTAGAAGTGTATAAAAGTATGCACAGTGTGGAGAAAGTCTATAGGGAAAAGTTTTTCCTCCCTCTCTTACAACACTAGAACTTGGAGTCATCCAATGAAGCTGAATGGTGGGAGATGCAGGACTGACAAGGGAAAATATGTACAGCACCATGTACATTGATGGTCCTATATAAATTAATAATAAATAAATAAATAAATAATCGGGCTACGGAATTTGCTATGACAAGATGTAGTAGAAGACTCAATGCAATTTTGGAAACTAGAATAAGATCCCAAGGGTGGGGGGCACTTATTAATGTAAGTGAGTTAAGAAGTAGAACGTATAGCTAAGAAATAAGAGGAATGTTATGTATGTGTATGATTTATTATGTGTTGTTAAATAATAATAATAATAATAATAATAATAATGAATTAAAAAAAAGATGTAGTGATGACCACCAACCTGGATGGCTTAAAAAGCGGATTAGACAAACGCATGGAGGATCAGGCTATCAAATGGCTACTAGTCATGTTGGCTAAATATTACCTCCAGTACCGTTTGTTAGGGAACGTGAGCAGAAGGGGTTTATTGCACTCTTGCCCCGCTTGTGGACTTCCCATAAGCAACTGGTTGACCACTGTGGAAACTGATCCAGCATAGATTTTCTTATGTTCTTTTTTTTATTATTATTAAATTTTTATTCATTTTCAACACTATATAAACATAGATAAACATTACCAAAATATAACTGAAACAAAACACAATAAGAAAAAAAAACATCAAATATCTGCTGCATACATATTGAATGATTGTTGAGTACAAATATCAAAAACTATTACATATACCTTATCATACTACAACATCTTCGTTCTTAACATAAAAGTGCACCCCCCACCTCGGGATCATTCTTGAGTCCAAAATCTAATCGTTTCTTCTGCTGGTGGTTTCCCACTTCCCTTAGTAAACACAAACACTAGGAACTGTTTCCAAATTCCTTCGAACTCCTTTATTTTAGTTACGCCTTTTCTCCACTTAATATTACATGTCAGTTTATCATTAATGGCTATGTCCCAGACTTCTTTATACCATTCCTCAATAGAGTATTCCCCTTGGATCTTCCAGTTCCTAGCTACCATCAGTCGTGCTGCAACCAACAAATTCGATATCAGCTCTATAGTTCCTTTTCCACACTTTATATCTTCAAATAGTGACAGCAATGCTATTTTTGGTGTTTGTTCTATTTTCATTCCCACTATTTCTTCAATTTCTGAGAACACCATCTTCCATAATCTTTGTACATATTTGCATTGCCACCACATATGTAAATACGTTCCTTTTTCCCCACAACCTCTCCAACAATTTGCTGAATGTTGATCACTTATCTTATTCAATCTAACCGGGGTTAGGTACCACCTCCATAGAATTTTAAAATAATTCTCCTTTATTCTTACTGATAAACTTCTCAACACTCTTTGTTTCCATAGTCCCTCCCAGCTCTGCCGCCCTATTTGTATCTTCAAATCTGATTCCCAAACCATTTTCTCTGTATTCTCTCTAAACTCCTTCTCTAACAATATTTTATATATTTCACTCATTAATCCTTTTGAAACTATACTACCTCCTTTCCCTTCCTCCTTACTTACTACTAATTCTTCAAACCTCGTCATCTTTCTGCACATTCTATTATCTTTAATCCACTTTTTATTCCATTGCTCTAATTGACCATATTCTAGCCAAGATAGCTTCTTCTCCTTTAACAAATTTTCCATATCCTCTCTTGTTTTAATATCTCTTACCCAATCCTTTAATCTTATTTTATTTTTCTCTTTTAATATTTTACATAATCTACCCTTTAGATCCTCTGGGAAATTCTTTAACATTATTATCGGTGCTAAGGGAGAGTTGCTCGGAAGCAGCTTCCCTTTAAATTTACTCCAAATTTCCCATTGAGTCCTCAGGAGTGGATTATCTATACTTCCAACCCACTTTCTTCCTCCGTCTTTAAAAAAAACATTCTCCAAATTCATCTCTACCTTATTTATGGTTTTTTCTTCCATCCAATATAAATCTCCTACTCCCATAATTACTTCTAGAACATGTCTTAATCTATTTGCTACGTAGTATAATTTTATGTTTGGGAGACCCATTCCCCCCTTTTTTTGGCTTAGGTACCAATTATTTTTATTCACTCTTGCTCTCTTTTCTCCATTACAATATTTATTAATAATATTTTGCCAACTTTTTATCTCGGTTTCTGATATTTTTATAGGTAACATTCTAAATACAAAATTAATTTTAGCTAATATCTTCATTTTTATTAAGGCTATTCTTCCGAACCAAGATAAATTTAATCTTTTATATTTCTCCAATTTCTCTAATACCTCTTTCTTTAACCTCGTTAAATTTTCCTTTTCAAGATTCTCTAAATTTTTTGTAATTTTAATTCCCAAATATTTAATCTCATTCTTAACTTTCAATTCCATTCCCTTAAATTCCCAATCCTTTTCTTCCTTCTTGGTATAGTTAAACAACATCATCTCTGATTTAGACCAATTTATTTTTAACCCTGTAATTTCCTCAAATTCCCTCAACTGATATTTAATTCTTTCTAATTTTCTTAATGGATTCTTAATGGTCAATAAAGTGTCATCCGCAAACATGTTTAACTTTATTTCCCTTACCTCTCCAATTCCTTCTAACTCTTCATCCTCCCTTAGTGCCTTCGCCAAAACTTCCATAACCATTACAAACAGGACCGGCGAGAGCGGACATCCTTGTCTTGTTCCTCTGGCTAGTCATATCTTTTCAGTAAGTCCGTCATTTACCACCACTACCGCCGTATTTTGGGAATATAGCTGTTCTATTACATTTTTAAATTTATTTCCAAATCCCAATTTATCTATAATACTCTTTAGTGCCTGCCAGCTCACACAATCAAAAGCTTTAAAAATATCTAATGCCATAATACCTGCCTTAATATTTGCTTTTTTTTATTACATTTATTACATTTAAAACTCTACCCACTAAATTATGCATATGCCTTCCTACCACAAACCCACATTGATCTGCTCCTATATATTCTGCCAAAAATTTATTTAGCCGTTTGGCCATAATAGATGTAAAAATTTTAGCATCCTGATTTATTAAAGAAATAGGTCTATAAGAATCGGGATTAGTCAAATCTTTATCTGGTTTTGGGATCAGAATTATCACTGAATGTTCCCATGATTCAGGTATCTTCTCTCCTAATAATATCCTATTATAAAGTTCCATTAATTTTGGAACTAAACAGTCTTTGAAGACCTTATAATATTCTGGACCCAAACCATCTGCTCCCGGTGATTTACCAACTTTTAACTTATCAATAACCTCTTCAACTTCTCTTTGAGTTATTACTGACTCCATTAACTCCTTATATTCTAATTTTATTCCCTTCTTTATAAACCTTCCAATATACTCCTCCACCTTTTCTTGTTGAATTTCTTTACCCTTATACAATTCCTGATAAAATTCCTGAAAAATTTTTATTTTAGCTTTCATTGCATGACAATAATTCCCTCGGCTATCTTTCAACGTTTCTATCCCATTCCTCCCTTTTTCTTTTTGTGTGAGCTTGGCAAGCAACCTCGAGTTCTTATCACTGTTTTCAAAATATTCCCTTTTCATATACATTAAATTCTTTTGAATCTCTTCTATATTTAAATTTTCTAATTGTTTCTTCTTAGCTTGTATTTCCACTAATTTATATTTATCTTTAACTCGCCAATATCTTTCCTCCAAGTTTTTAATTTCTATCTCTAACTTTTCCTGTTCTGCACGTTGTTGTCTTTTTAAACTACATGTTTCTCTAATACAGATTCCTCTTGCTACAGCCTTCATGGTGTCCCAAATGACTGACCCAGCTGTTCCTCCTTTTTCATTAATTTCCCATGACTCCGACAGTTCCTTCCGAATTTTATCTACTATTTTATTATATTTCAGTATCTTTGTATTCAGCTTCCATCTATATGCCTCTTTATAATCTTTCTTAACTGTAAATTCTAGACTTAACAAGGCATGATCAGTTACTTTTATTACCCCCATTTCCATTTTACAAATCCTCGTTGCAAAATCTTTTGAAACAAATATATAATCTATCCTGGAGTATGTATGATGAACTGGGGAAAAGTATGAAAATCCAGGCCTATTCCCGTTAAGTAAACGCCACGAATCTAAATAATCATTTTCTTTTACTAATTTATTCAATATAGTCATATTGTTCCTCTTTTCAGCATTAGTGGGATTTGACCTGTCCCGTTTATTATCCATAACCATATTAAAATCCCCAGCTAATATAACATACCCCTCCTTAAATTCTTCTATTTCTTTAAACAACTTTATAAAAAACTCTCTATGCCTCTCATTTGGGGCATAAACATTAATCAAAGTATAGACCTTTCCCTCAATTTTACCTTTTAACATAAGATATCTGCCCTTATCATCCTTTTTTACTTCTTCTAATATAAACCCACTTTTTTTTGAAATCAAAGTGGCCACTCCATTTTTTTTCGATGTTCCTAATGACTTTTCATAATAGGCTAACCACTTTAATTTTATCATATTCGAATTCTCGGAGCCTTGGTGTGTCTCTTGGACCATTATAATATCTGATCCCTCTTTATTAAGCATTTGTTCTATTCTCTTCCTTTTCACGACTGCCCCCAAACCTTTAACATTGAGTGTTGATACCTTTATCTTTTTATCCATAATCACCCTTTTGAAATCTCTTCCGATCCCTTGTGCTCAGCAATTCAAACTTGCTTACATAAAAAAACAAACTCCATACATAAAACCCCCACCCTCCTACCCCAATCCCTCCTCTCCTACCTTCCCCCCCTCCCCACCCCCCCACTCTAATCCCCCCCCCATATCCCCGTGAGTCTAGTACTCCAGCCATCTACTTTAAAGGGGGGGGGGGAGGCAGTGCTGCGCCTGGCCGGCAGGTTTCTATATTAGCATTTCTATTTGCAATTATCTCCAAACATAATTAACAATTCTCTTACTCTCCAGATGTCCCAGCCTCATTCCCTCCCCCACCCACTCCAGCCCCATTTGCTTCCCCATCCAGACCCAGCCTCTTCAGCAATTCTTTACCTTGATCCAATGAGGTTACTCTGTGTTCCCTCCTCCCATATGTAAATCTTAAGAAAACCGGGTAACCCCATGCATATGGAATTTTGTTCTGCATTAACATTCCAGTTATTGGTTTAATACTCCGTCTCCAATTTAATGTATGTTGAGAAAGATCATTATAAATTTGCACTACTTTGCCTTTATATTGTAACTTGGTCAAAGATCTCAATTCTTTCATGATTTGCTCTTTTTTATAATAGTTACCAAATTTCACCAAAATATCTCTAGTCCCTTTGTAGTTTTGCCCCCCCACGCGGTGGACTCGGTCCAGATCCGATCCATCTATTGGTATGTCAGGCATCAGCTCTTTGAACCAGTTCAGAATGATTTCTCTAAGATCTTCTCCTTGTATCTGCTTCAGCTGCTTTATTCGAATCGAAGATCTACGAGATTGGTCTTCCAAGGCAATCAGACGTAATTCCCATTCCTTAAATTGAATATTTGTTGATTTTTCAAAAGCCTCTTGCTTCTTCTGGTCCAATTCCGCTTTTGCCTCTATCTCTTTGATCTTATCCGAGTTTTCTGCGGTCTTATCCGAAAGAACACGCATTTGTTGTCTAAATTCATTCATTTGCTGATCCATTTTTTTAAAAATAATGATATTATTCTCTACAATAACTGCCTTAATTTCTGCTAGGGAGGGAAAGTTGCTGTCCATTGCTTTTCCCCCTTCAGCCATATTCTTTTCTTTATTTGGTACTGTATCCAAAGAAACTGGGTCTATAACTTCGTCTTCCTGGTCTGTTCCAGGGGCTGTATCTTCCAGGTGGGAGAGGTGGGTTAAATTATGATTTGAAGGTTTCTTTTTTTGTATATTCAACTTTTCCCACTTCTTAATCTTTTTTTTAATGTTGGACATAGGACCCTTCTGAGTAGGGCATAAATCTTAGAGCCCCCACTTCCTTAGCAACTTTTACTGGCTTCTCTTCTATGTGCCAAACACACCACCTTCTTCCCGAGGGGGAGGAAATATATTCAGTTCACAACAGCATTCACTAGAGGGGATCAGATCCAATCATTCACAGTTTCTCAAAATCCCACATCTCCCTCACAGAATGCTGTTTCTTCCCCTTCACCCCCCCCTTCTCGGCACACCGCAAACAGCTTCCACTTTCCACTTTACAAAGATTACAGCAAACAACTTCAAAGCCAGTATTTCAATCTTTCCAACTTAAGATAAAGGATGAGAAGTGAGGATCGCTGTAAATCAGATCAACGTCTAACAAGCATAAGTTCTTTCTTTTCAAACTGCGACATCAATCATGTTACTTTCGGTTTTGCCTCTGCAGTTTATAAAGACATTCCGTCAAGCTCACCTCCTCCCATCGGCTCTTCTCAACACTTTCCAGCTCCGATAGCTTTTATAATCATTTCCTGTCGTTTGCTCAAAGATTTATGCCCATTAAAAAATAGATAATTGCTTTTTCCGGCAAAGCCGCTCAGAGCCTCAGAAGAAACCTGCCACCGCCATGGCTGCCAAGCTCCGCCCCCCAGATTTTCTTATGTTCTTAAGGTGGATCATATACTTGATTCTAGTCGGGCTTCAGATGTTGGGTACCTTTAAAAGGGGCAGACTCGTAACAGATCAGCAGGCATTCTTTGATCTCTGAACTGCCTCACCTCTGACCTGTTGGTAGTGGCAATTTAGGGCCCTATGGGGAAGAGGATATAGGTCAGAAAGCCCTCACGACTGGCTTTCTGTTGTATAACTGGTCTGCTTGGTCAATTCCCTCTGGCCCAAATCCTGCAGTGTCATTCCAGCTGCTTACACGGTCAGGATTCAGCAGTTGCTCCTCACCCCAAGTCTCAGACCAAGGTTTAGACTTTGACCTAGTCCTAACACTACCCCTCCTTCCCCCACTTCCCTTTGTCTCTGTCACTGTGTGATCTTTTACTCAAATAGACACCAAGCATTTCCCTGGAACACTCTCTGGGGCGGGAGCATTGATCTCACCAGCAAAGCTACCTCTTCTCCCTGCTGAATGCTGCCATCATTTCCTTAATCCTTTGTTTTAAAATATAGTTTTGCATTTGTTTCAGTTAGTTCCTTGTAAGCTGTACAGTTCCTTCCAGCGCTGCAGTGTCTTTCTTTCTTTCTTTCTTTCTTTCTCAAGTGACTCTCACCATATCTTTTGAGGGGTGGATGTTGTGGTTGGGCCAAGACTAACATGACTTATAATGTTTGGTCTAGTGGGGAAGAAGATACAGTTTTTCAATTGTCTACACCACTTAGTTATTCTTACCTGTTCACGACTTGGTGGCCACCAAGAATAACTAATATTTATTTATGTATTATTTCATTTATGTCCTGCTTTTTTTCTTCCAAGGAACCCAAGGCGGTATACATAATCCACCTTCTGTCCATTTTATCCTCCCAACAACCCTGTGAGGTGGGTTGGGCTGAGAGTCTGTGACTGGCCCAAAGTCACCCAGTGGGTTTCCATGGCTGAGTGGGGACTAGAACCCGGGTCTCCCGACTCTCAGTCTGACACTTTAGCCACTACACCACACTGGTTCACTTCTGATCAAAGTCTTAGTTAATTTCATACCAGCTAAATTCCATTTCTGGGTTCTGCTATTGTCAGTGATCATGGCAATAATATGTACCTGAATAATTCATTCAGCATCGTTGGCCTTTCTGCCCCATGCCCACCATGGCTGGCAAATGGTCTTGGTGGGGATGGTTTTCCTTTGTCCAGGGAAAGGCTGCTTGCACATAGAGGTAACAATTAGCATTCTGTTGTTTTTCCACACAGCCAACCAAGTTCATGGTGGGCACAGAGCAAGGGATGGTGATTTCTTGCAACCGCAAAGCCAAGACTCCTGCAGAAAAAATTGTCTGCACATACAGTGGGCACCATGGGCCCATTTATTCCCTGTCTAGGAATCCTTTCTATCCCAAGAACTTTCTGACAGTTGGGGACTGGACTGCACGCATCTGGTCAGAAGAGAGCAAAGAATCATCAATTATGTGGACTAAGTAGGTAACACATCCTTTTGGCCTATCATTTATTATTATTATTATTATTATTATTATTATTATTATTATTATTATTTCATAAGATACACAAACTATTGACTGTTAATAGCAGGTGCCTTGTTACTACCAAAAGTTATGAGGCTTCCATCTGGCCAGAATCAGGCTATCTGAGGATTCTCCAGTGTCCATTTTTGCCAAATGTATTCATGAAGTACATGTCAAGATAGCAATTGTGTTGTGGATGTAACAATCCCATATGTTCATCCTCATTCTTTCCTAATTTGATTGTCATTTTGGCTTACATTTGTTGCGTGGTTTGGAGAGATAGCCTGCTAGTGGAATTTCCTTCCTTCATCCATCCTGCTTCCAAGGCACTTGCCTCTGAACAAGCCTTAGAGGATAGCTTAGGCAGAGCCAGCACCCGGTTGGACTTCTTGAACTGGAGAAGGCTGCATGAAGACAGACCAGAAAGCAGAGATGATGAACAGGTTATATAGAGACAGATCATAGAGAAGGTCCTAAATACAGTCTCCAACATCTCCAGGTAGGGCTGGAGATACTACTGCCAGTCGGTGTACAGTATCCTTCCCCAACCTGGTGCCCTCCAGAAGTTTTGGAGCCCCAGCTAGTATGGCCAACAGTCAGGAATTCTGGGACTTGTCATCCAGGACTTCTGGAAGGATGGTGTAGATGCTGGTGGGTTAGATGAGACCAACGTTCTGAGTTGGTATAAGGCAGCTTCATATCATCATATGTTGAGGACAGAGGGAGACTCCAGAAGGCTGAAAAGCAATTGATCAGAGCGGTATCTTAAAATCTATTTCTTAATTACCAATAAGTTATAAATTATTAATTAGGCTCATAGGAAGCTGCCTTATACTGAGTCAGACCCTTGGTCCACCTAGTCCAGTATTGTTGACACTGACTGGCAACAATGGCTCTCGCAACATTTCAAGCAAGATACCTTCCTAGCCCTACATCGAAGTGGTGTAGATTGAACCCAGGACCTTCCACATGGAAAGCAGCTGCTGTACCACTAAGCGACAGCTCTTCCAAATCCATGTTCTCGTTTTTTAGATTTGTTGAACTAGTGGAAACATTGGAATCATGAGGTTGAGCAAGGTTAGAGGACCACGGGCAAGCTGTGGATTTCCTCTGTTTCACAAAACAGAGGAAATCCATGGGTTGCCCTTTTGAAATGGTGGACCCACATCAGTGTCTGACCCCTCCTTTGAAATATCCTTTTTCGGGCAAAATGACACATTCAGTAGGCAACATTTAAGTACCAACTCTTTAAAGTGGAACCATTGAAATGGAAGTCAAAAGCCCAATACATGAGCATATGCATTCATCAGTTTTAGAATCTAGGCCACCTTTTAGAGCAAAGCCCTCACGTGGCTTATGTAGAAAAAAAGGAAACCTACAAAATGATGTGTCGTTTGGCAGATACCATATGGCTTACCTCACAGATGGGTGTTGGAGCACTACTCGGCCAGCGGTCTTCTTCACCACCAAGATGGACGGGACCCTTGACGTCTGGGACTTCCTCTTCAAACAGAATAACCCTACGCTCAATCTGAAGGTGCATCCCAGGCGATGGTGGGGACGGGAACAATCACATCCGTATTTTAGGCTTTTGGGTCCCAATCCTTTTGTTCTGAGACTTCCACTCTCAGGATGGAATCTCTGGCTTGATGCTTACATTAAAACAGTTAGAAGTGACTGGTTGAGTCGTTTCTGTTGGGCTTTGTATCTCTTAATCCCTGAATAGACTTTGATGCTGCACCAATGACCTGATAGTAAGTCTGAAAAATAGATGGTTCCTACAGCTACCCACTTCCTTGGAAGGGGAAAACCTGCCCATCTGTGTATGTGGGCATGCTTGAACATGGCACAATTGCTTATATGTGCTGCAGTTGCGTGTGTTTAAAAGGGGAGGGGCTGTGGCTTAATGGTAGACCACATGTCTCTTCCTGAGATACTTGATTGCTCTGTCATTGAAACACCCTCTTCCCTCCTGAATTGGACTTCCTCCAACAGGTCTGTGATGACCCTCTCTTCAGCCTGCGTCTACAGGACAATGGGCGTTTTATTGGCTGTGGCTCCAAGCTGGGCACAGTGACCCTGCTGGAGGTTTCGTCTGGCCTTTGCACCTTGCAACGTAACGAGAAGAACCTGGCGTCCGCAGTGAGTGTCTCTTGCCCGTAGGGGGCAGATTCAAGGCCGAGGCAGGCAGGAATGGGGTGGTGGTGGTGGTGGTGGTCTTGCTACAGGCTGAGTGCTGCGTCTCTTCACCCTCATTCCTCTACTGACTCCCATACTTGCTCTAAACTCCAGTGTGGATTTTTGCCCTCCACCCCTTTTCTCAAGCAGGCGTTTTGCTTTATCCAGCCCCCTCTTTTTTTCTTTTTTTCTTTTCTTCCTGGCATATTTATCCATTTAAATCAGGGATGTGGAACCAGCAGCCTGGGAGACCCTTCAATCTGGCCTGCCGACCTCACCTCCTTGGCTCCGCCCCTCTCTCTGGCCCTGCCCAATCACCACCCAGTCCTCTGCCCACTGCAACCTCCCAGTGCATCCCTCACGTCTGCTCCAGAAAGTTGAGGGAATCTCTGGAGCAGATTGGGTGGGATGTGAAGGGAAGAGGGAGGAGAAGGAGATGGAGAAATCCCGTCTGTGCAAGCAGGAGTGTGATGTTTAATGGAACTCATGGCTCAGCACGGAAGTGAACCCAGGTCTCCCCTCTCTGAGGGCTTGTTTAAATGGGATGCTTGACGTTTCTGTGCGACAGCCTTCTCCAACCTGATGCCTTTCAGCTGTCTTGGACTACAACTCTCATACTCCCTGGTCAGCTGGAGGGCACCAAGTTGGTATGCAAGAACCCTGCTAGATCAGGCCAGAGACCCATCTAGCCCAGCATCCTCTCTCTCTCTCTCTCTCTCTCTCTCTCTCTCTCTCTCACACACACACACACACACACACACGGAGCCAATGCCACTGGAAAACCCACAAACTGGGCATGAAGGCACCCGCCATTTCTCACTCTTTGCTCCCCAGCCGGTTGCTCTTCAGAGGTAGACTGCTTTTGAATCTGAAGATTCTTGAAGCCACCACCATGACTACTAGCCACTGACAGATCTCTTCCCTTCCTCCAAAAATCTGCTCCCCTCCCCCATTTAAAGCTGTGCAAGTTAGTGGCCATCGCCACATATTGTGGTTGAAAATTCTACTTATTAATAATGTGCCGTGAGAAGAAGCCTTTTCTTTTGCCTGTCCTGAATCATGAATCTTTTGCCAAGTAGTTTCATTGTCCAGCATCACATCTAAACCAGGTTGCTGTGCATCAATGTGCAGCCTTTATTTATTTATTTATTTATTACATTTTTATACCGCCCAATAGCCGAAGCTCTCTGGGTGGTTCAAAAAATTAAAACCATAATAAAACAACCAACAGGTTAAAAGCACAAATACAAAATACAGTATAAAAAGCACAACCAGGATAAAACCACGCAGCAAAATTGATATAAGGTTAAAATACAGAGTTAAAACAGTATAATTTAAATTTAAGTTAAAATTAAGTGTTAAAATACTGAGTGAATAAAAAGGTCTTCAGCTGGCAACGAAAGGAGTACAGTGTAGGCGCCAGGCGGACCTCTCTGGGGAGCTCATTCCACAACCGGGGTGCCACAGCGGAGAAAGCCCTCCTCCTAGTAGCCACCTGCCTCACTTCCTTTGGCAGGGGCTCACGGAGAAGGCCCCCTGTAGATGATCTTAAGGTCCGGGTAGGTACATATGGGAGGAGGCGTTCCTTCAAATAACCTGGCCCCAAACCGTTTAGGGCTTTAAATGTCAATACCAGCACTTTGAATCGGGCCCGGACCTGGACTGGCAGCCAATGAAGTTGTAAAAGGACTGGCGTAATGTGATCTCGCCAGCCAGTCCCTGTTAGTAAACGGGCTGCCCTGTTTTGTACCAGCTGAAGCTTCCAGACCGTTTTCAAAGGCAGCCCCACGTATAACACATTGCAGTAATCCAAACGAGAGGTTATCAGAGCATGGATAACTGTAGCTAGGCTATCTCAGTCCAGCTAAGGGCGCAGTTGGTATATCAACCTAAGCTGATAAAAGGTGCTCTTTGCCACTGAGTTCACCTGTGCCTCAAGTGACAGTTCTGGATCCAAGAGCACCCCCAAACTATGGACCCAATCCTTTAGGGAGAGTGCAACCCTGTCCAGGACAGGGCAAACATCACCTCGCCGGACAGATGAACCACCCGCTAACAGTACCTCCATCTTGTCTGGATTGAGTCTCAGTTTGTTAGCCCTCATCCAGTCCATTACCGTGCCCAGGCACTGGTTCAGAACAGTCACTGCCTCACCTGGGTTTGATGAAAAGGAAAGGTAGAGCTGGGTATCATCCGCATATTGATGACACCTCAGATACTGCTGCACCCAGATCCTTGGTGTGCTAAATTAACACTCCATGTGCAGGTACCAGCAGTCCAGTTTAGATGTGATGCTGACAGCGTGGAACACCACACTGGTACCCTGCTTTTTTTTTTTTTACACATCCAGTGTTACATTACCTGAGCCTAGGTCCAAAACGCTACTCACCAAACCATGCTGGTGAGTATGTTGTTCTTGTTTTTTCTCATTTTTAGCCCCTTTACACCCCCCCCAAAAAACGAAAGGCTATCCCATCCTCCAGGAAGAAGGGGGGAACCAAAGCTGGAAAAGTGGGAGATCATCCAAAATAGACCACAAATAGAAGAAAAACATCTCAGGTTGCTGAAACAAAGACTGTATTTGTTAAAAAGCTCCTTCTCTTTTTAACCAGGTACCTGGGGCATAGCAGCCACTGTTAAAGAACTGAAATTATAAGGAGAAAGAGTGTGGGGTCGGAGTCAGGCTGTGCCTATAGCAATGCCCCCACTGCCTGAAGTCAAAACGGGTTGCCCAACATGGCACCACTACCACCCCAGAAATATGTGGGTTCTCATGGGGAGAGACATGAGTTGGAGGCAGGTCAGGAGCAATGGAAGGCACAATGTCAGGCTGGAAACACACTGTGATGGATAGCAAGAGACCTAAATAGGTCCTTGCTGGATAGGCATAAAATGCCACAGCCTGTAAAAGAAGATGATAAAAACTAGTTTATTGTAAACTTTTGGAAAACAAGTGAGATGCGCAATTTCTTTCAAAGGTGTTAGACCAGTCTCTCTCCAATCGAGAGGCGGCGGATTAGCACAGGATCCAAGAGGCAGCTGAAAAGCCTGTGGTCCAAAGTGGCTGCATTAGCAAAGTGGTGCTCCTGAGGCGGACTGCCAGTGGATTTCACATCCACCAGCAGGACTTAGCTCAGGCCTTTCCTGCCTATAACCCTTCTGTGCATCTCAGATGTTTGAGCGGGAGACGAAGCGGGAGAAGATCCTGGAGGCGCGGCACCGTGAAATGCGTCTCAAGGAGAAGACCAAGGCCGAGGGCAAGGAGGAAGAAGTCAAAGATGACATGGAAGATGAGAAACCCGAAGAGACGCTGGAGCGCGTGCAGAAGGAGTTCTTTGACGTCATCGAGGGAGAGCTCAGGCGCAGAGAGCGCGCTCGGACCAAGCAAAAGTCAATCGCAGGCCAGGTAAGAGGATCCCTGACAGGGGAAGGGAGGACGTGCCAGCGATAGAAGACACAATGGTTAGATCTGCTCCTTCGCACAAGGCAAGGCCAAGGGAGGTTGAGGAGTCTTAAAATGTCTGCCAGGTGTCATTTAAGTAAATGCAATTAATCCCATCTCAGTATGAAGGAGGAAAGCATAGTCCTCCAAGGTGACATGTTGTATTATGATACAGAGGCACTATGCAAGAAATGGAACTCTCTCAAGGTTAGCCCTCAGCTCTGCAGTGAACTTACGTCATCACCATCATCATTATTATTGTTGTTATTAATTACATTTATATACTGCCCCATAGCCGAAGCTGTCTGGGCAGTTTACAAAGATTTAAACATTGAACATTAAAAAACGATACACAAAATTTAAAATGATAAAAAGCATAGAAACAGATTAGATACAATATCCATATAAAAACTCATAAGGACTGCTCAGTAATATTCCAGTGCAACTTTCTCTAACCTGGTGTCTGCCAGATGTTTTAGACTACAGCTCCCATCTGCCCCAGCCAGCAGGGTTCAGGAATGATGGGAGTTGTAGTCCAAATGATCTGGAAGCCACCTGGTTGGAGAAGGCTTTTCTAGTGGCTGGACAAAGTTTTTTTATGAATTCCATTTGGCCCTCCCTAGCAGAGGGGTATGCTAACTCAGGACTGCAACCTCTAGCATTTGTTTTCCAGCATTCAACACAAAAGGTTAAAGAGGGGATCTATTTCAATTCATTCACTGAATTGAATTTAGGGCCTGCCCAGAATGGCATTCAATGAGGCTTACATCCATCTGTAAAATAAACAGTGAAAACAATAACATAAACTGCAATATTGAAACGACAAAGTAAAAGTTATTTGAGCAACAATATTAAGAGAATTGGGCGATTCCAAAGCTGGAAGCATACAGGTTTGGAGCAACTAACTTAAAACCCAGAACAGAAGTTAAGCCAATGGCAGGGGGAAAACTAACATAATTAAAACCATATTACTATCTCAAAACTATCTCAAACGCTCAGGAGAACAGGGCAGGCTTTGCCCAGCACTATGAGATATCAATGATGGCATCAAACAAACATCTCTTGGAAGGGATTTCTACAGTTTAAAACAAGAAATAAGGACAGCTTTTTATGATTAACAAAACTTAATCATTTTTTAAAAAATCAAAACACACTTAAAATGACGAGAGAGAAGGGGCTTGCCAGATTTCCCCAGGGAAGCAGTTTCCCAATCTAGGTGGCCTGTCTCTGGTATTCATCAAGTGGATTTGATTCAATGGGAGAGCAGAGATATTAAAACTTGGGTAAGTCCATATGGGCAAAGGCAGTCCTTCAGGTAAGCAGATCTCAGATGTTTAGGTCTTTAAAGTTGAATATGGATAAGTTATGAATATTCCAGGAAGTTGTTTCAAATCACTCTATAGTAATGTCCTTATTTAATCAGGAGCAGGAGCTTGACGAAGAGGACGACGAAATAATCCTTCCTAAGGTCAGTATTCCTCCACCACTCCCAAATATCCTTTGATTTATATGCATCCAGTTATCCAGAGTGCTGAAGACCCACCACAATCTCCTATTGTAGAAAAATGTATTTTACAAATTCTCCTGTTAATGGAGCTTGCCCATTCAACAAGCAATGTAATGAATTTGTCCTTCCCTGGGATTCTGTGGAATGAAATTTTGGTATTTAGCTGGTCCTAGACCACCAGGTAACCATTGCCATTCGGTTTCCCAAGAATAATGTGTCACCATGGAAATGTAGGTTCTCTGAATCCTGATATCAGTAACAGAAATTCTTTTATATAGGGCTCAGGTGAGACTTTTCACCTTTTACTTAAAAAACGTAAACAATCTTTACAAAATATGATACAAGAGCATACACCGCATACAAAAATACAAATTGGTTGTTATAAGCCAAACACATTTCAAAAAATTTTCTAGGAATAGTTTCAGGAGCTTGCCTTTCTTTGAAAAAGATTGAAATTGAATGCTTCTGAGCTGTCTCAAAACGAGAAGAGAAGTCACTGCTAGTGAGACTTGGTAAATAAATAATCCTACTTTTTTACAGGAGGAGGAGGAAGAAGAGGAAGAGGAATGAATACTGCATTTCCTGCATGGAATTTATTTACTTTCCTTTTTGGACTTCATTCCCTTTTTATTATTTTTCTACACAACAGACTGCGTCAATAAATATGCCACAGTTTTTACTCCTTTCTCCCTCTACTCTGTCTTAATCAGGAGCAGTGTCCAGGGGAACTCTGTGTCTTTGCCATGGAAACTCACAGTAACTCTTAATGCTAGAGGGACAAAAACAAAATTCAAGGTAGCCACAATGGATGGATAACAGTATTGGGCAGAAAACAACTAAAGGAGCTTCAGCATCTAGCACTATTAAATATTACGTCCACAAGAGAAAACGCAAATCCGTACATTCAAATTAGGGGGAAAATTGGCTCTTTTCCAGCACCCAGGTGTGTGAGAGCTTGAGTTGGGGGCAGAGTGGAAGTAAGGTGTCCCCTTAGAAGGACACCTTTAATCTCTGAAGCTGCAGAGTATTCAACACGAGCTATTGCAGGCAGGGTAAGAGGAGGACAGAAGTGATTTTTGGCTCTCTTTTCTCCTTTTGCATTCCCCCCTGAAGTTGGGCCTCTGAGCCTGTCTAGAGGAGAAGGCTGGCAGGGGCTGGGGGCCAGGACTGGAGAGGCCATAGGATTTCTCGTATCCCGGGCTCTCCTCCTTGCCCACTGGAATGCCCCCTTTCTCTCCCTTGGGTGCGGGGGCTACATTTGCAACCTTGGGAAGCAGCCACCATGATTCTTTCCCTGGCAGCTGTGAGAGGAGGATCAATACTTAGAGCCCTCTCCTGAGGTCATTAACAGTGTCTATGGCCTCAGCAAGGGGGCTTTTAACAACCCTATGTTCCCTGGGACACTCTCCCAGGGCACACAGGATTGCTCGCTCTGTTGATTCAATCTATGAGTCAGCAATGTACACTAACAAAATGGCAATTACCTTGTAATGTAGCTGCATTAGCAAACATATGGATGACAGGAAGGAGTTGGTTCTTCAGTAATGAGGTTTGGCCAGTTCCTGATCAGTTCTGACTCAATTTATAACTGGGTTTGTAGCACACTCTTATTTGCGACTGAAGCTGGTATTTTATACCAAAATGTTCCACATTTTAAAATCTGTATATTTTTGGAAAAATCTATAAATGTATAAAGTGGATGCAGTTTTGTTGGTCATTTGCTTTGTCTTCAGTAATGCCTGACTCCCTTCCCCGTCCTCCTCCCCTTGTTGGTTCTGCTTAATTAGTTACTCCCTGGTTTGGGATAACCAGTAATTTGCCATCACAGCCAAACCAGATTCGTGTTTGCCCTCCACAGCAGGATTGCAAACCGTCGACTGAGATTGGTTTGCAGTTTTCTCCATTCTGTCTCATCATTCTTCATTTCCATTTCTTGATTGCAGGAGAAATCCTGATTACTTTCTTTTTTACAGCTCCATTCTTTGTGACAGGGCAGCAGGTCTTTTCGTGGGGTTGCATCCAGTGTTAGCCCTATTGCAGTAGACCCATTGCCCCTGTTCAGACAACACGCTAGACCATGATGGTTACGTGTTTTGAGCTAAACATTATGGCTTAGCATGTTGTGTGAACCATGACTTAATGTGTCATGTGAACCATTCCTAACCATGGTGGCTACAAACTCGCCTGCTAACCACTTCCTGCAGAAGGGTTAGTGGCCTAACCATGGTTTACCATGTTGTCTGAACAGGCCCAATGAAATCAATAGGACTTAAGTTAGACTAATATTAGATATAGCCACATGTGGTTATTTTGAGAGTTGCTCTTCTGTCGCTTGTTGGGAAAAGGAAGAAATTACATCAGCATTGATCCAGCCATGAGCCATCTGCTTGGCAGACCCCCTTTCAGTAATGCCTTGGTTATGTTCTGCCTATATTGCTGATTACTCAAAGCTCCTTTGAAGAGAGAGTGCATCTCCAAAACATTCCTTATGTAGCCTTTCAAGGTAATGGACAATAATCAGCTTGGCAGACTCCATTGTGGCCAAGTTGCTGTTTTCTAAATGTTATCCTGAAAGATTGAACCCTTAAGAGTCCTAGGTGCGGAATAAGTTTTCCCAATGGGTGGATTTTCTTTCCAATGCCACACACTCACTCTTCTGAGAAGAGGTGTAGAATTTCCTTTCCCCTCCCCTCATTTGGCCGGCACAGATGGTGATAAGCACAGAGGAGCCATCTTCTTTTCCTTAAGCCCAAATTAATTAGCTATTTGCTCACAGGGCTGACCATCACAGCACCCTTATTGGGGCTGTTTGGGCATATAGCCTGTTCCTATAATATGTTCAAAGATGTTTGCCTGCTCTTTAAGGCTGAAAGCTATTGGCCCTCATACTTTTCCTAATGTATGAGCCAAGTGCAACTTCTCATTTACTCCTGCCAAAGCGTCAGGAGAAAACTGTTTTAAATAGTGAAGGACACGTACACAGCTGGTTGAACTAGGCTACAATATCCAAAAAGCATCTGTGCCGGCAACTATCGAACTGGGAGAGAAGGCCTGTTATCACAGCGATGTCAACATATCCAGCACTTATTACAGCAGGTAACAGCTCTGCCAGTCACTGTTGGTTAAATGATTAATGGGAGGATCATCTTGCAGCTCCTGAAAACACTGTCTCCTCAAGGGAGAAGCAGAGGGCAAGTGTAATGGAGAGGAGCTGCCTCAAACTGAGTCTTGTTACCATCATCTTTCTCTCCAGTGCTCAGGGGAGAACTGGGGAGCAAAATAGGGCCTGTGGGCAAAATACACTCGAAAAAGCGGACACTGCTCCTAGGTTTTTTTGTTTTTTTGTTGTTGTTGTTTTTATGTTGATCCCACATGTAGTAAAACAGGTTTTATACATACACTTTTACAAAATGGGAGAAATTCCAGACAGATTGAAATCTTCAAGTTACTAGATCTCAGTGAGTAGGATTTCCTACTCACCGATGCCCCATGTCTTCCTGAAAATGTGTGTGTCATGGAGCCCTCTCTCCTCTACAGCAGGGGTGAGCCGCCTTTAGGCATGTAAGATCTACTTTGGATTTTTTTTACTAGAACTCTTACCAACCAGATCCAGATGCAAAAGAATGCCTCAGCTGGGTGGACATACACTAAGAATGAAGGAACAAGGGGCCTCTGAGCTCAGACTCAGCCCAGAAATTTGTGATCAGTACCTGAACCAACCTCACTTGTCCTTTCACGGAAAAATCCACCCATGGACACCCTAACCCCATTCGCTGTGAAGAGTGTTAACAACCACTGGACCACTTGAAAGATCTCTGGTGGATGGCTACTTGAGGACGCAATGGAGGCAGCAAAGTAAGCCTTCTTTGCTGCTTGCACCACTGCACAATAGGCATGTTTATGTGCTCTAGAGCATGCTCGGTCATCTTCACTTTGAGTCTTGCGCCATTTGCGCTCTAGCCGACATCTAGCCTGTTTCATTGTTCGCAGTTCCCCAGTATACCAGGGGAGTTGAAATGCATTTTACCACACTGCCTGCCCACCAAATTGAGTCTTCAACGATGGCTTCCAACTTGATTTAAAAACAATATAAATTACCAGAGCAACTACAACAATGCAATCTAAAAACAATAGTGACCTAAGCAGCACAGGTACAACAGAGATGAGCAGCAGTTCAGTAGAAGTATCGTGAAGAAGCATCCATACCTTCCCTTTTAGGGGAAGGGCTGGAGTTCAGTGGTATAGGACATGTTTTGCATGCAGAAAATTCCAGGTTCAGTCCCTGGTATCTCCATGTAGGGTTAGAAAAGACCCCTGTCTGAAACTCTAGAGCGTGACTGCCAACCTGTAAGTACTAACTACATTGAGCTAGATGGACCAGTGAGCTGATTCAGTTTAGGGCAGCTTCCTAGGATAGCCATGTGTCCTCCTTAACAGAGGATAGTCCTCTATTTGAAGGGCTGCCCTGTTTAGAGATAAAGAACCCTAAGAAAGAGGAGAAGGGGCCATGAAGTTGCCCATCCATAGTAAGCACCTGGACAGCAGGTTGAGCAGACACACAAGTCCCCCGGTCGCAGCCATCTCCTCTGTGGTGTGGTGTATTGTTTTTCTATTTAAATAATATTATTTCTAAATTGGAATCTATACATATATATGATTACAAGCAAAATTTATGCACATCTGTGTCCTCTTTTGTTGGTGTGTGTGTGATGATGATTATGATGATTATGATGATGCATAGGAAGCCACCCCTAGAGCTTCCAAAAGTATCCCCCTTTCAAACCACATTCACCACTCCGAAAAACAAAACAATTTCTCTCCAGACTTAGAGAAACGGCCATAACAGGGGCAGCCTGTGATCTCCTGTTTTTTTTTTACAAACACCACTGGGCCACAACTCTTGGCTGATGTGCTGCAGCCAGGTCACTCCGACTCTAGTGGAATCCTAGGGCAGGATCTCCCAAAGGATTCCCAGGAAAATCATCTTCAGGTTTTCCATCCTCCGTGCTATTTAAAGGAGCGTGATGTCATGTCTGATTGTTTCCAAGATGTGCAGGATGCCAATTTAGTATAATGAGTTTGTGTTAATGGAGAAAGATCATTTAAGATCATTCACGGTATGAACCGCCCAGAGAGCAACGGCTATTGGGCGTTATAGAAATGTAATTAATTAATTAATTAATTAATTAATAAGAACCCTTTCCTTTCTTTCTGTGATTTGGTTTTTCTGTGATGTCCACATTTTGCTGCAGAAATAGATGGTGATGTATGAGGAAAATGGCAATTCATGATCAGTTTCACAAGTTCAAATAAACCTAGAACACACAAATCCTTCCTTTCCAAACTTTTGGGCAGCCCTCACATCGAATATACAATGTAAGCAGTCTGTTTTCAAACAGCCCTTGCAGTGGTTTGAATTGTGAACTCCTGGTTTAGACTAGTTTCCTTTCTGGAGGTGTTTAGCAGTGAAAGGGTTTAGTTAGCTAGATCCTGTGATATTTTATTGTGAGATCTCCCCCTCTGTCCACATGCAGCTTGCGACGACCTCAGAGGGAGAGGCGTCGTGCCCACCGTTTTAACGTTTTTTAAAGAGACCGGAGCACTTGAGGACTTGAGCACAAAAGGTAAGTACTTTTTTAAAAATAATTATTTTCCCCACTCCCCCCACCCCACCCCTGATGCCCTGTGCGCAGGTCCTGGCTCCTCGTGAGGAACCGCAACAAACTGCAGCACCCGGCCACATGTTTCGCAGTCTTGGGCTCAGCCCAAGACCATGGAAAAACCGGGCATAAAGGGTAGCACAAGATCCCGGAGCAAGGGAGGGATCCCTCCCTGACGCCCTGTGTGTCATGTGGACACACAGGGACAATCCTGAGGATTTCCCCGGTATTTCACCCCATCTAGCTAAGGCCTCAGAGGAGCCAAACCCCAGTTCCGTTGGTGACAGAATGTTTCCCTGACTCATTCACAGACTGTTCGGTTCCCCCACATGAACATTCTCTTTCCAGATGATGTCTGCTACTTGTAACCCTCCTGTATTTCCCCCGCTACTTCTCTCTTTTTTCCTTCAGGAAAAAATCTAGTTTGGTTGGGCCGGGGTATGGAATTGCTGCACTATGCCTTCTAACTGGTAGCGCTAGAAGCCCTCTGTCTAGGGACATGTACAGACTAGGTATTTTTGGGTAAGACTTCCCCCCGCCCCTCTCAGACTTGCACCATATTGCTCAATACCATTGCCTCTAGAATAACTACCACTAATTCCACGATCCCAGTCATTAATCTAGAATACGTCACCTTCACTACGCAAGCATTGAAAGGTTGGAATTGAGACCCACCTATCATCATTGCATATGGAACCCCCACAAGAAATGAACATTAAAGTGTGGGATACCAGGAAACAACTTTATTTTCCTATGTTGCTATAGCTCAGAAGAGTCAGATTTTTGGAGGATTATTTTACAATGAAAAAATGGCAGAAGGCGCAGGAGACCAGCTTTGACCCAGTTGGCCATCACTAAATGGGACAGCATTAAGGAGCTCCTCTTCATACTTATCAGGATATAAAGTAAATTTAATCGCAACGAGATTCATTGGTTTTCCTAACAGATTTGAATGAATGGATGAAGAACCCTGGTGAATCCTATTGAAGCTGTGTTTGGGAAGAGTAAAGCATGTCAAAGTTGGTTTAGGCAGGCAATGGAGTTTAACTGCCAGAATGAATGGTGGCTGACAATGGACAAAATGTGCAGGTGAGGTAAGGCTGTAAAGATCAGGATACCTCAGTGGTATATCTCATCATTACATCCTTCAGCTTGGCTGTGTGCACACATTTCACTCAGGAGAACTTTAGTTCCATCAGGGTGTTCGTGGGGGCTGAGATGAACTCTGAATGGGAGCCCAGGCTCTGTCTTGATCGGTCAGCTGCTCCAGTGATTACAGACACAGCTAGAAATAATGCCATGGGAACTACTGCTAAGGCGACCACTGGAATGGCTGGCAGTCAGCCTCAGCGGCGTGTCAAAGCTTTTGCCACCGGAAGAAGTGCAACCCTTGGGGAGGCTTCAGAGGAGGAAAGGATTCATGGGACAGGGGTGCACAAGCTTTTCAGCCCCGAGGGCTGCATCTGGTGTTGGATGGGGGCCCGGGGGGCATACATATGCACATGTGCGTAAATACATAAACACACATACATACACAATGCACTCACTTCCCTCCTTACACACACACACTTGCCCCCTCTTCCCCACAGCACAACTGATGAGCTAAACTGCAGGAGGGAGGGAGAGCTGTTCTGGCAGTGATAGACAGTGACATCGGCTGGCGATTGCTGGGGACTGGCAGAGGCAAAAGCCTCTCTGAACCCCCAGCAACCCTGCCTGTGAGATGAATGTTTCTCTCTTGCTACTAGCCTCTCCTAACCCCCAGTGATCTCCACCGACATTGGGGCATGGCTCTCCCAACACTGCTAATAGCAGCACCGGAACACCATTCCCTCTCCCCAAAGTCCAGCTGAACAGCTTGGCAGCAGGAGAAAATGGGTGGGGTCCGCAAGGCTTCATAGGCTGCACTGGAAGTGACTGAAGGATGTGTGGGTGGTGCACCCCTCTACCTAAAACAAAGATGGGTAAGCTATGCTGCATGGGCCATATGCAGCCCCAAATTCAGCAGTGGGGAAAAAATCCTCCCCCCCACCCCGCAATGGCAGCTTTAGCGCTACAGAATACTAACAGGGTCAAATTTAGTTTGTTCTGATGTTGATTTGATGTTTTGAGAGCACTGATTTTTCCCTGCCACGGGGTGGAGGGAGGCAAACATGGCTCCTAGGCTCCCTGAAGTTGCCCACCCCTAACCTAAAGCTTAGGTAGAGCCTTGTTGCTCTATTGTAAAATGCAAAGAAGTCAAGGAGAACCAATGGTACTTCAGTCAGAGCACTGAGTTTGAATAAGGGAAATCCAAGTTGAAATCCCTGATCAGCCAAGCAGACTCACTGAGTGACCTCCTTTACAGGGTTGTTGTGAGTGATGATGAATCAAAATTGAATACTGACAGATGCTGCTGTAGAAATAATACTTTCTGTGCCAATCATCAACAATGCTTTTCCTGGAAGCAGAAGACAGAGTCTTGTTGCATCCTTTTGAAAACATTCCTTTCTTTCCAATATCCATTTCTACTTCATCTGGATGCATGACTCAGCAGATCCAAATTCAGATTCCCTTTATGCCCCAGAAAGTATCTCATAAGACTCTCTGGATGGCCCTGAGTGAGAATAGTGGGGACAAGTAGTGCTGTGAAAATGAAATGGCAGAACTCCCTGTGTTCTTTAGAGGGAAGGTTGGATTCAAGCCTAAGGACGACGAGGAGGAGGAGAAACAATAACAACAACAACAACAACAACAACAATGTATCAGGACAAAACTACATTTCAAAATAGCCATGATAGTCGCCTAGCTGCAGGATAAAGCAGAAATAAGTGACTGCAACCAACCATAGCGCCTCTTTAGCTTCCCATTCCCCGATCTGAGGTTTCTCCTCCCGTGAACGACATAGACTGAAGGGGCTAGCCTGGGCCAGTCTCTTCTCCCATTCTTCCAACTCAAGCATCTACAAAAGTAGCCTCCCCACCTTTTGCCCTTTTCTAAAACGAGAGCCGGCAGCCTTGAAGCCCGGGGCTGTCGTTGCATCCTCTTCACCGGAAGCCCTTCCTCCGAATCTCACATCATGTGTGCTGGCGAAAGCAGCTGCGGGTTACTTGGTGCTGAAAAAAACAGCACTCTGTACATGTTCAGGGGCAAACAGTGTTGTTTTTAATTGATTGTTTCTTATCTTCCAGGGCTGAGGCTTTGCATTGAAACAAAATGCAGCTCGGGGGACGGGGGACAGCTGAACCGATTAATGAAACCCCCCGCTTTTCTCCATCCCTGCGGGCGACGACGACACCCCACATTTTCTTCTGTACGGACCGGCAGAGGGCGACCGAGCGCAGTGCAAAGGCCCGGCCCAGCCAATGGTGCGCCGCTGTGTCACTAAGAGGAAGCCTCCCGCGCGCCTGGTTGTTGTGTACAGTTTGGAAAGATCTCCAGGGGACTCGAAACACCAGGAGGCAGACAGAGGGAGGCGGCGCCGGGGGCAGAGAAAAGGCTGAGCTTCCGCAGATCCCAGATGGGGAACGGCGCGGGCACCCAGGGCGAGACGCAGACAAGGCAGCAGCTGGCGAGGGCAACCCGAGAAGGGAACTTTGCAGGGTGAAGCGGGGCGCAGTTCACAGGAGGGGGCTTCCGATCATGCCAGTTGAATGGCAGCCCCCAAGCCTCCCCTCAGGTAGGGAAGCGCCTGCCTTGGCTTTACCCCGGGAAGAACCGATTTAGCCTGAAACCGACCAGACGCTCGCCGCGGGGAGCAGGAGGCCAGGTGAAATTGACCAGGCGAGGAGGCTCCTCCGCACGTGGCGCCTGTCGCGCGCCTGAACCAGCCTTCCCGGGGCGCCCCTGCCATGATCATGAAGGAGACGAGCGACTCCAAAGACCAGCAGCTCACGGTGAGTGGAAGTGGCTTCGCATTTCCCACTCCCTTTGAGGCAACTTCGAGAAGGAGGAGAAGAAAGTAGGCATTTTTGGGGTGGGGGTGGGGGTCATAAGGGATGGGGAAGGAAGGACTGTTCGCCGGCTGGAGACGGCGAGTTCAAAGTCTGCAGGGCTTCTTGCGGCACTCGGACATGGGCGAAGAAAATTCAACACAGCCCTTTATATTTGGGAAACAGTCGGTTATGAAAAGAAAAGGAACGAACTAATCAAATATACTGGAGAAGGATCGATTTAGTTAGTAACTGCGTTGTGTTACCCTGTACATGAAAACAACGGAGACACCTGTGGCACCTTAAAAGCGAACACATTTATTCTGGCATAAGCTTTTATGGACACTGTCCACTTCATCAGATGCGGGAAGTGTTAGCCTCAACTTGGCAGAATTATGCCAATCTGAGGTTAACACTTCATGCATCTTTGTTGTTTCTGCTGCAACAAACTAATGCAGCTGCCCTCTCTGGAAATCGTTGCAGCAAACGAAAGCTCAGTGTGGATAGTGCTAAGGGTGCTCTCTGGGTTGAAAAGATTTGTCAGAATGAGAACCAGAATTATAAACACAGTCAGTCTGGCAGGTTAGAAAAATAACTGCTGTATTGTTGTACATACAATCCATTGTGTTTTCCTAAACTTCATTATAATGAGAGCACACATGGATGGGAAACACGGAGCTTCCAATATAAAATTAAACAATGAAGAGAGACAACAGAATGAGGCAGAAGGGTGAGAGACAAGGATTATCAAGACTTTCTATGAGCACAGGATGGAAGATCTACATGGGTAAACAACCTTTCCCAGCTAGGCTTGTAAGCCATGCTGTACTATGTAAATGGCTTTGAAAACTTATATTGAAAAGCAGCATATACAAATTCTAAATAAATAAATAAAAAAAGTGAAGTTACCCACACTGTTCAAGAGAATGCCCCTTAACTAAACCCCAGTTATCTGAAATTCCAGTTTATTATACAGGAAAGCTCCCCCAGAAAGTATTATGTCTGAATGTGTATGAACAAGGTTCTAGTCATACAAATCGTATTCTCTCTCAGTTTTCCAGACTTTGAATTTCCTGACTGCTTTTGAGTGATGCTCTGGTTTGAAACAGGTGAAGTTCTACTGTGTGCATACAACAAAGTGGCATTCATTAGGGTTGAGAGAGGTGTTCTTGGAACGGTGCTGACATATAAGCAGGGTTGCTTGAGAGCAGCCTGTGCAATGCTGACCCTGTTCAGATGACACGCTAAGCCATGGTGGTTAAGCACTTTGAGCTAAACGTTATGACTTAGTGTGTTGTATGAACCATTCCTAACCATGGTGGCTACATAAGCGTGGTTTAAAGATGTTCACTAACCATTTGCTGCAAAAGGGTTAGCAGCCTAACCATGGCTTAGCGTGTTGTCTGAACAAGCCTGCTGTATCAAATGGGCTTTGAAAGTGCAGAGGAAGAAAAAGAAACGACCACATTTTGCAGTCTTTACACCACATAGCAATAAGGCCTGGTTTCTCCAGGAACAGTTGGTGTTTTACTTTCACTGAAATTAACGGCACAACTTCTAAAATGCCGGGACACAATCCTGCCCAGAACTTGTGCTCGCCCTGGGCCCTGTCCTTGAAAGCCTTTCCTCCAAATTTCAGACATCAGGTGATGAGACAGGAAAAAGGTACTCTGCACATGCTTAGGGGTACTTTCTTCAAGGGCTCTTCCCATGTGCTAAAATGAGAGCCAAGGTTCAATGTGCTAAAATGAGAGCCCTGGCTCAAATGAAGCCCTGGAAATGGATTTCAGACAAGAGAGCATGCATCAGGCTGCACCGTCTGGCTTTGCTAGCACCTGCATGGTAAAAAGCAGGTATTTTAGTCAGCAAACAGCTCGAGTCATTGCAGCTTCAAGCTGTTGGCTTTAGAGGGCGAGTGGGGAAAAGAAATGAACCTTGTGGGCTCACGTGGCTGAAGCGACTTCTGTTGATCCATGGCTCGGCAGTGTGTGAAGCCAGAGATGCTGCTCTCGGGGCAGTGTTTCCTTTCTCCCAGGAAAAATGCTATAATTGTCTGTGTGCGGCTGCCTGCCAGGGCCTCAAAGAGACATAGTTGATAGTCTCTCGAGTGACAGATGGTGCCTCAGGTGAGGCATACTGGGCAGTGGGGGAGGTGGAAGGAATTGACCAGACGTGCCTCGAGTAAAATTCAGAAGCGGAAGGAACTTTCTTCATGCGTTGTGCCTCTGGATGGCCATGGCACGGAGGGCCATGGCTCCCGTGCAGGTAGGCACCAATTCTGTCTCTTTCGCTTTGTCCTTTGCTAGCTGCGGGATACCTCTGTAGCTCTCCATAGCTCATCCATCTCCTCTGTGTGTTCTAGGTGGCGCTTCGCATACGACCAATCAGCATGGTGGAGCTGGAAGAAGGAGCCACACTCATCGCCCACAAAGTGGATGACCAGGTATCGTGTCTTCTCGGGAAGGGGCAGGAAGGGGACTTCGTATTTGGTGGCTCACAAGTGAGTTGGTGAACTGAACTTTGAAACCAGGATCAAACCAAGCTTCAGGAAGTGATTTGGGCACAGGGAAAGAGCAGGTTTCATTAATTTAAACACACACACACATACACACTGCAATGGCCATCACTAACAGGTAGTGCAATCTGAAGTTTCGGTTCAGGGGTGGTGAGGGGTAAGACCAGTTTACATAAATTGATAGCTTCAGCTTTGGGGCCGTATATAAACATAATAAATAATAATAGTAGTAGTAATAATAATAACAATAATAAATAAATAATATATAATAAAGAGGATGGCTGGGGTTCCAGCCTGCCTTCAGATCTGGAAGCTGCGATGTCTCATCCCACAGGTAAAGCTGGCTGGGGTTGATCAGGGAGAAAAAGGCATTCAATGTATAAGGATCCAGGGACCTGCTTCTTGTCATGAGCCCGTCTAGCCCACTATGGTCTACTCCAGCCATCCGCAACCTGTTGCTTCAGACTACAACTTCCACCAACCCCAGCCATTTTGATCAATGATCAGGGATGATGAGAGCTGTAGTCTAAAACACCTGGAGGGTGCCAGGTTGTGGAAGGCTGGTCGACTCTGACTGGCAGCGATGATCCAGGGGCTCAGGCAAAGGTCTTCCCCATCCCCTGCGACCTGATCTTTTGAACTGGAGATGCCAGGGATAAAACCCGGGGCCTTCTGCATCCAAAGCATGTCCTCTGAGATGCTGCATGCAAAGCAGGTGCCACTCAGCACTGGTGCCTCTTCTTCTGAGCATACTCCATGGTGGGACTTCAACTCACATTCTTTCTTCCCAACATGCCATATGCCCTGTGCAATTTGTTACTGGGGGTTGCAGAGGTGAGAAGGCCCCATCTCTAGTAGAAACAGTAGTTTTTAATTAATTACTTCAGGAATTTCAGTATATGCAAGTCTGATGTTAAAATAAAGAATGTAGGGAAAATATAATATTAAGCTTTTTTTTCCTTTTCCTTTCTGTTGTCCTAAGGGCCTGCTTGAGCGTTAACATAACCCTCCTTGGTAAGGTTCAGAGAGAATTTTGATAAGAAATTACCAAATTCACATTTCCTGAATGTAAACGTCAAAACAGCTTAGTATTTGTACTTCTCAGAAATTTGCAGTACAGTTCTCCAAACAAATAATGCAGATAAAACTGCATATATTAGGGGAAAGTATTCAGAAAAATGTGAAGAATAATAAAAACAACATAACATAACATAAAGAAATGCTGCTTGCAAAAAATGTGAATGTTAGGTAAAAATGCATGTTTTAGAAAAACATACACAAAAATTTGCACATTTAAAAATAAGTGTGCACATTTTTGTACAACTTTTTTTAAAGTTATGAACTGCTGTGGAAATGGGATAGAATGAGTTTAAGATTGGAAAAAGGCTGAGAGATCCATCCATCCCTACTCCTTGGCTCTCCCTTCCTTCCTTTCGCTCTCCTGTCTCCTCCACCCCTCATGGTCTTTTCTACTTTCTCTTAGGCCTTTGCCTTCTCAATCGCTCCTTCCCTTCATTCTTGTTTTTCAACCATTACTCACTCTCCCCTCCAACCCACCTCAGCTACCAAAAGGACTAACTAACAATCCCTTGTTCTTCTCTAATACTTTCTTTGCAACAGAAAGGATAAGAAAAGGACTTCCTCATTCAGATGCGGCTTGGGACTATGGCTATAGAAACTCCCTTTACAATGGTTCCAACATATACTACATTGCTAAGCATAAACTGAAACTACCAAAATGGGTAAACTCTAGGATGGGAACCTCAAATTAATTACCATGTGTAACCGCACCAATAAATTAATAGGTCATGCCTGTTCAGTGCTATAAGAGCTGTTGGCAGCCTTGAAATTCTATGAAATAAATGTCACAAGCCCCAAAACCAGGGATTCTGGCTGGCCTGGATGCATAAGGCTTTCCACTTGCAGAGTGTCTAATGAGGATGGTTTAATCAGAAGCATAACTTCCACCCAAATTTCAGTGGGCTCCAACCCTCCCTACATGCCAAGAAAATCTAGGTCACATCTTCTCCCTTTCTGGACTTACTCTATATGTTGTTCCATTTTTCACAGATCACCAGTACCTTAAAACTTCAATTGTTGTTTAACCCCTATGTTCATATTGCACCAGCTTCACTTCCACTGGCTTCTGTGGCTAGATTTCCCATAACCCAACTGCTCCCATTGTTTCACTTCCTGGTCCCTTCCATGTCCAGATAGTCTTTTTTCTGATAACTACCATTTTGAGCAGCCCGGAAACAAGCTTGCGGGGAGGTGAATCTTTGCCATTAACAAATGTGAGTGTTCTTGTTTTATCAAGAATAGTTTCTGTTAGGTTTCTCATGGATGTGCTCATGGCTCTTAAACCTTGCTGCTGTTGAGAGCACAGAATGTAAACAAAGTCGCTGAGCTACCCCACACCACCATCTCTGACAAACTACCCCATAACACCCCCACAACGCCATCTCATTTGTGGTTCCTCTCCGCCATTGAATACGCTCGGAAATGGGCCTCATTAACAGCTGCTAAGTAGCCATGCTTGGTTCCCGTTTGCTGGAGTCAGAGGGGAAATTAGGTGTGTTTATTAGAAGGATACTTCCTCACTCCCCTTGAGAGTTGCTGGGAAGAGCTGACTGATTGACCCAGAAAGATTGGCTCATGAGACCCAGACGTTCCCGGTGGGAGTCCAGGTGTTGCACTTACGAGCTATATTTGCTACGATTGAGGAATTGCATCAGGTCTGAACAGTGCAAGCTTTGGGGGGATCTTTTGGGGAGGAGGGGGGCTGGAGGCAGATTATAGGATTTTATCAGAGTGCTGAAGGAAGGTTGAAAGAGGGATGATATGCTCATAATGTATATTTCAGGCCTGACCCAACATTTTGTTGTCTGAGGCAAAGACAATATGGCACCTCTCTCCCCACTCCACCCCTGGATTCCATGTACAAAAGCCAACCAGACTGGCAATTGAATATTATTTTGACACTGGTGACAGGACATCCTCCACTACAACTGAGGGCAATAGAATAGCTTAGGAGGTACAGGACAAATGCAGCTCTATCCATTCCCTGTCCCTCAGCTCCTGCCGCTTGAGGCAGCCACCTCACTCTGCCTAATGGTAGGACTAGGCCCAGTAATGTATATTCACTCCCCTTTCTCCTATGGTAGATAGGTCTTGCAGATTTGGGTAAACAGGTTTTGTAGGTTTGGTTTTGTATTGAGGTGATGCCAGGACAAAAGAAATGTGTGTATATTGTGGCAAGCTGACTTCTCCCCTCAAAACACTTTCAACTCTCTTAAAAACTCTTGTTCCTCTTCCATGGAGACGACACTCCCAACTCCAATCACTTGCAGCTGTATATTTCTGCCTGTTCCCTCTGTTCCCACCTGTGGCAGTAATATCCTCAAAATGGCAACCAAAGGAAAAGTAAAGACTATCATCAGGGTGTTGCTGGGTCATCAGACAAGCAGAAGGTCAAGGTTCATGATTTTACAAGGGAAAAAAGTGGAAATAATTCAGCTTTGAAGTGAATTGATTTATCAAAATTTTAGTAGCTGCATTGATCCATTAGAATAATAAAAAAATTAAAACATTTACAGTATAAATACCTCTATTATGGCTACTTCCAGACAGATGCCTCATAGCACTACCATCAGAAGACGTGTAGTGGTTCTGTCTTTTTTTCCTGAACAGATTCCCCCCCCCCGTAAGAAAAAAGACAAACATGGACCCCCTGTAAATTATCTGAATGGGACAGGGAGATTGGACAATAAAAGTTTCATGAGGCAAAAGTGGGTGGGACAAAGGAAAGGGGGGGGGAAATATCTACGTATTTTAGCATAAAGCTTTTACTGCCAGTAACTGAGCCCTAGGAAAAGCATTTCAACCTATTCGAATGGGGGCAGGGGGGATCAAAAACTGGGAAACCATCAAACGATTGGCAGTTAGGGAGGGAACAAGAGGAAAGGGGCATTGCCAGTTGGGGAACCTCAGGTCACTGGATTGGGGCCCCTGAAGGATGGGATTTTCACCCCTGGCCTATAGGAAATCTACCTGTTTATTGACATATGTTCATTTCAGTGCATTTATACAGGACAGAAAGTCCTAATTGGCTGCAGCTTCCCACTGCATGCCCACAACATGTACTTGTGGCAGAACAAACATTATTTGCGATGCATGCACACAAGCCGACATTAAGATTTCCTGCATGGAAGTGACCTCCGTAGAGGAAATCACTGTTTGTGAAAAGGTTTAAATGGTTCTGAAGAGTCCCAGAGTTGTAGCAAGGATTAGGGTGGTAATGATGATATATGAACGCCTCTAAGAGGCAATTGTCTACTAACAATTCCTCCAGGGTATCCAGTTAGAGTGCCTCTCTGCGTCCTTTGCTTTGACCTTCAGTTGCTTTGTCTCTCTGTGGCAACAGTAGGAGCAGAAACAGGGCAGATAGAGGGTTCTTTGGGAAACAGGAGTTGGCTGCAGATTGTGTGAGGAGATACAAGTTTCTGTTGATCACTGTGGTTATTTTTGCTCCCCCAACGATACAGCATGAAGGGGTCCCTCCCTTTCTTCTGAAACCAAGGTTGCCTTGGAGACAGCCTCCCTCACTGCCCCATCCAGCTGAGGACAATGCTTTATCGGCCATGCCAGCAAATTGTTTATGGGAGTGATTTGTCGTCATGACAATAATGCACTGGATTCAAAAGCGGGGCGGAGGGGGGGATTAAACAGTAAAGAACAAAATTAGAACTGTTTCCGGGTTATGGTACTGGACTAGTGGAGGGATTCCTAGAGACCCTTTTTAAAAAATACACACACGGAACGACCTGTCCGCTGTGGCATACAACAGTGTCCTCACAGGGCTAGTGCCGCTTGCTGTGTGGCCTCTTGCCAGGGGTAATTTTAGTCAGAGCTCATTTTCAGGACCTGCAAAGTAGAAGTAACAGAGTCCTTTCTGTCGGTCGGCCTGCCACCAAAAAGCCCATGGTACATAATGTATGCTCCTCTCTATTCCTGATCACCAAAAGCCAAGGCCACTAAATAAAAACAATTTACTCCTTTTTCCCAGAAGAGAGTTATCTCTACTAGGAAGGGTTTCCAGGTCAAGAGGGTGTGGCTAGCAAGCTGACCTGACTCCCGGCATTTTTCATTTTCCAAATTAACTGTGGCATTGGAACTACAGATGTGTGAGAATTTAGGGTGTGAACATTAGCAAAACATGTGAACATGTGCTCACGTTTGATTTGCGCAACTTTCCCAGTTTGGTTTTGTGCAAATTTCCTAATGTGCACGAATTTCCCCTGCAGACTGAAAGCCCCATTTTAGTCTATGGAGGAAAGTTGCACAAGTTTGGGGAAATTTTCACAAATTTTCACGTTTGATCGTTGCTCAATTTGTGCATTTTCCCCATTCGTGCAGACCGAGCAGCAGTCGCAAACCTGAACAGGAATCAAGTCCTGAGCAACCTCAAACATTGCTCATTCTCCCATCCCTAATTGCAACTTCTTAGGCCTGATCGTTCATCTCGTTTCTCTCCTGCCACCCAAGAAGAAAACCTCCATTGGAAGATACTATCTCCCCTTTTTACTCTGTCATCCTTTCCAGACATCAGTGCATCTATTCCTGTTTTATTTGTATTTTATTAATTGAATTATACACACATATTAATTTCCCTGTTGCCCAACAGTGAGATTAACCTACAAAAAGCACAGGTAGAAAAAACAAAGAACAAAACCCCAAACACTGAGCTGCTTTCTAAAGTGGCCAGCTGGCAAATATTTTCACACATGTCCCCACCCTGAGAGATTATTCTAGGGCCTCAGCTAGACCTACCTGGTCTAGGGTGACGGAGGGGTGAGAGATCTCCCCCTCTGTTTACACGCGGCGTGCGACAACCTCAGAGGGAGAGGACATCGTGGCCGCCATTTTTTTTCTTAAAGAAGAAGAGCGCACAAATGCATGTGTGCAAAAGGTGAGTTTTTAAAATTTTAAATTAATTTCCCCACTCTCACCCCCCAATGGACGCAGAGCTCCTGAGGAGCTCTGTGCCCTGTGCGTGGGTCCCAGCTCCTCGCGGGGAACCGGGACAAACTGCGACGCCCGCACACACATTCCATGGGATCATCCCGAGGCCGTGGAAAAAGCAGGCTCGAAGGGGAGGCCGAGATCCCGGGGCAAGGAAGGGATCATCCCTCCCTGGATCCCCTGTGCATCATGTGGACGCACAGGGATGATCCCAGGATTTCACCCCGTCTAGCTATGGCCTGAGTCTCGGTTAAGCGTGATCTGAGGAGAGGCTGGATTTAACTGCAGGTTCCATATTTCCCATCCCCACTACAGAACTTTTATTCCAGGAAGCATTCCTCAACTGAACAGCGACCGTTCTTATTGGTATTCTGTTTTCAATTGAAGAATTTTAATATTCAGTTTTAATCATTTTATTTATTTATTTATTTATTTATTTATTTATTTATTTATTACATTTATATACCGCCCCATAGCCAAAGCTCTTATTTATTTATTTATTTATACCATTTTATTCCTGTGTTCACTGCTCTGGAATCTCTTTTAGTTATGGAGTGGTATATAAATACTGTAAAATAAATACATCAATCTTTTGTAGTGCTCTACAAATTCTAATACATTCATCAAGAAGTTCTCAAGTAACAGCCAAGAAAGATCTAACCGTAATATGAACAAGCTCTTTCCTGGCTTTTCCCCAGTCTCCTGATAGCTGAGCTGAGTTAAAATTGGAGTCACACTTTGGTCTGATGCTGAAGGCTTGCTTTTATAGATGTAAAAGAGTAAGAACTAACCATCATGAGAAAAGCCTCAACTTGTGGAACTCCTCGTCTTCCTTCTTACTTTTAATGCCGCGTGACCACCCCGTTTATTTTATTTCAGTTCAGTTTACTTTGTTCTTTCCAGGTACGCTTTGCTCTGTGTAACAATGCTGTCAATCCTGAAAGTTGAGCAACGTGTGGAAGGAAAATATATGCAAAAAGGCTTTAGCGTGGGTCTCTGTCATGAGTATGTCTTCTGATGGAAGGGTAGCAAGATCAGAGAAATGCAGAGATGTAGGGGGAATCCGCACATCGTTCTGAGATCGCTTCTAAGCGACCCCAGTGCGGCGTGAAAGCGAGCGTATAACTTGCCTTTTGAAGAGCCGACGAAGAGCCGCCGCCACCACCCGCAGACCCCCTCGCCGACTGGCGGGGAGAGCTCGGCTGAAGAAGGCGGGGTTGAGAGCGGAAGAAGCTCTCCACCCCGCCTTCTTCCCCCGAGCTCTCCGTCCCAGCAGGCGAGGAGGGAGTTGGGTGGCGGCGGCGGGAAGGACGTCTCTTCGTCGGCTCTTCAAAAGGCAAGTTACACGCTCGCTTTCACGCCGCACTGAGGTCGCTTAGAAGCAATCTCAGAACGACGTGCGGATTTCCCCCATAGTAAGGAAACTCCTGAGAGTGGGCCTTACGGTTATGATCCTGCATTGTGAGATATTGAATGACCCAATGACATCCAATGCAAAGATGCAGCAGAATTTGCTACCACTAGGCATGATTAGGTCGGAGCAATGAATCATTGAGAGATGCTTTGAGCTCATAAAATAAGGTGAACATAAGAAAAGGAGGACAGGGCTCCTGTGTCTTTAACAGTTGTATTGAAAAGGCGTTTCAGCTGGTGTCATTTGTTTGCATGCAGCACCTGGTGAAATTCCCTCTCCATCACAACAGTTAAAGCTGCAGGAGCCCTGCCATCTTTTGTATCTGGTCAGACTAGGCAGGGCTCCTGCAGCTTTAACTGTTGTGATGAAGAGGGAATTTCACCAGGTGCTGCATGCATACAAATGACACCTGCTGAAATTCTCTTTTCAATAAAACTGTTAAAGATACAGGAGCCCTGTCTTCCTTTTCATATGGTCACCCTACATAAGACGCTTTTAATTAATTAATGTTGCAGCACCCGCTAGTAGGCTGCAGCACATAGCTTAGACATTATTTTCCTAATTGTTCTGCCCTTTGCAACGGAACTGGGAAACACACACAGATGCACCATTTTGTTAACTTGTTAAGATCTCCACTCCTTTGCTAAAGATCCATCCCCTTAAAGATCATTTTCTCTCTCTAACTTTGCCTTTAATTACGTCTTGGACTGCCTTTGGCTACATAGATATATGCTGCCCATGTGTGTGTTTTCTGTCTATATGTTTTTATGCAAATACTTTTTTTCCTGTACTTGATGTAATATGTTTTAATGGTGTTTAATTTTTGTGAACCGCCCAGAGAGTTCTAGCTATGGGGCGTTATAGAAATATAATAAATGATTGAAAAGCTGCAATATACTGTCAGAAATCAACTGATGAAGTTGCTTCCTGGCATAGACATGTATTGGTGGGGTAATGCTTTGCCTGTTGCATTGCTGCCTGTCATTGCAATGTGGCTCTCCCACACTAGAGGCCTTCAAGAGGCAGCTGGATAACCATCTGTCAGGGATGCTTTAGGGTGGATTCCTGCATTGAGCAGGGGGTTGGATGGCCTTGTAGGCCCCTTTCAACTCTGCTATTCTATGATTCTGATTGCAGCTGTTGAAAATATGTATCTTGTCTATGTCCTAGAAAGAAAGAAAGAAAGAAAGAAAGAAAGAAAGAAAGAAAGAAAGAAAGGCTATTTACGAATGTGCTCAGTAGTAGGTCACCTTCCCTCTTCCTTCAGATCCTCTGCTGAAGGCTCAGGTCAGGGCTGCACAGAGGCCCAATTGTCCAACTGAAGTTATGAGGCCAGCCAGTAAGCGTTTTTGGCAGTTCACAAAGCGCCCATTAATGCCCACTGAAACAATGTCCTGATTCTCCAGGGACAATGGGCAAGAGAGCTGCCAGCAGCTTCACCTGAAACAGGATGACCGTCCAAATCCAAATGCGGGGGGATGGGGTGGGGTGGGGGGACGGACAGGGAGAGAAGGGGACGCATCCACAACCTCAGCAAGACGTTTCTGTGCTAGGAGCCAACACCACACAATGCATAGACATACATACCAAACCCTATCAGAACCATGCGGCTCCTCTGAAGTTCTAGGGCAGTCAGGCTGCCCCAGTCGCACATCCTTCCCACCTCATAGCCGAGGTTGGGAAGGGCCTCTGTCCGAGACCCTGAAAAAGCTGCTAGCAGACAAAGCCCAATGGAGAAATAGTCTGAACTGGTAGAGAGTTGAGTTATCAAGCATTAACTCTGCCTTTTACATTGTTTTAGGGTGCATCCTGAAGCATGTTTTAGGCAGAAAAAGGTCCTACAACTCCCAGCATCCCCTAGCTAGCATAGGAGTTTTTTCTGGCTAAACGTGCATAGGATTGCACCATAAGTCATTAAAATTTAACAGGGGTTTAACGCTGTTTTTAATACTTTTGTTATGCAAGTCCTTTTTAAATATTGTATTATGCTGTTGTTATTATTGTTGGTGGTGTTTTAATTGTTGTACACCACCTCGGTGTTTCAGAAAGGCAGTATAGAAATCTTTCAAGTAAAAAACAAATAATACAGTCTCATAGTTTTTAGGAAGCATTGTTATTCTGATTGGGATTAGCATCTACAACTCATTTTTGAGGGTTGCTGAGTGTATGTAGGACCCTTCCTTTTTACGTGGACCCCAACCATGACTGAAATCCTAGAGCAGGAAAACAGTGCAGTGGGGCAGTTGTGTGAATCCTTATTCACCCTTTATCTGCTAAAGTTCTCTTAGTAGAGTTATTTGTTTGTTTTTAATACCCTGAACTGCATTCACTACATAGAGATTAAGGCCGTTTCTACACCTGCCTTTTCCCCCGGGATCATCCCTGTGCATCCAAATGAGACACAAGGGATCCCTTCATTTTCCTGGGATAATCCTTAGGTGTAGAAAGGGCCTAAGTCAGCCCTCCACACTTCTCTTGGATAATAATTATTAAGTTTCACATAATACAATTTTTCAGAGGGTAGGCGTGTTATTCTGTTGCAGCCACAACAACAAAGAGCCTTGTGACACTTTAAAGACTGCCACATGTATTTTGCCATAAGCTTTCATGGAGCATAGCCCACTTCAGCAGATGCAATAATAAGATTTGTTTCTTAGCCACAGTGTAGTCTTTCTTTGATCCTTTTCCAATATTTCCTTTTTGAAATGCAGGCGCCATACCTGCGTGTACGGTTTCAGCGATGTGCTCTTTACGGAAAACACTTCCCTACTTCTCCTTAATAGGTCTCTTTATTCATTACAAAGGAAAGTCTGTTATTCCTTTTTAAGCTGCAGCGTTGCTTCTAAAATCCTCCCCTTGGCATAGGGAAGTGGACTGAAATGACCCATATACCTCAGAACTATCTCCAAAGTGAGATGGAGGCTAAACAATAACTTCAGGGGCTATTCAAGAACCACAGCCTCCTTCCCCTTGTAGATCAGACAGGCAGCAAGAGGTGCTCAGCCATGTAACTGGTGACTAATTTTGCACCCCCTTCCCTCCTCCTTCACTGTGTCTCGTCGATGGCCATTTATGCCCCCTTTGCAACCATTCATCCTTCATTAACGTCAGAGAGTGGTTATGCTACTTCAGTAGCACTGACGTGCGCTGACATTGCTTTTATGTGGATCTTGCTGTTAATGCTAGTAGCAGGTGGAGCTATTGACTGACTTAATTAATTCACTTACAAGGATCTCTCTTCTTAAAAGAAAACTCAAAACTGGTGGAGGGCCCTAAAATGCTGAGAAGGACCCGCCTGGGATATGTTCCATTGTTTCGTATTTGTTACATTTATATCCCACCTTTCCCCCCAAAGAGTTTAAGGCGCCATACATGTTTCTTACCACCATCATCTTCTGTCCTCACAACAACCCTGTGAGGTAGGTTAGACCGTGATTGGTCCAAGCTCACCCAGTGAGTTTTGTGGCTGAGCTGGGATTTGAACTCGGGGCTCTCTCCACCCCTAGCCTGACACTCTAACCACAGCACTGCACACCATGGTGGCTGATCTCTCCCTGTGTCTTTCCAAACACGCTTTTGTTTTATTTGGTGCCCAGTATCATGATTGCCTTTCACAGAGCCCCTTTTAAGGCCTCTTAGAGATGGTGAAACCCAAGCTAATGTTGCTGCCTCGGGCAATCTGATATCTGCACACCCAGGGACGACAAGCTGTGCTCACGGGGGACAGATGCTGAAATCTACTGTGCCATCGGTAGCTACCTTTGTAGCAGGTATCCAGTTCTGCCACCGAAACAGTTCTACTTAAAACAACAGCAGCAGCCCTTCCCACCCTGAGCGAAAGTTTTCAAGGGTTTGAGGCCTTTGTGAGTCACGCTTTAGACGGTCCCTGGGGATGGGATTACAGAATCATCCCCCGGCTGAGCAAGAACTCTTAATGATATGAACCTTAAGAAGCATCCCCAGGGGGGACCAGCCAGAGCACTCTAAGAAAACCACCTGGGGCTCAGGTTGACTTGGTTAAGCTCCACAGAAAATAATTCTTGTTTCATTGCCAAAAAAAAAAAAAAAAAAAAAAAGTGATTATTTTTAATAAAACAAATCCAATCATTCCTTTACCTCTTTTCAGGGTCTAAAACAAGCCCCCTCCCCATGTTGTGCACTCCTTAGCAAACATGCAAATGTCAGATACCATCAGGGAATTAGAGCTGCATCCCCTCCCAACATTGCTGGTCCCATTGTGTGCACCCGTACCACACACGCGTATTTCCTTCTTCGTCTCCTTCTCTAGCTCCTGATCTTGTTGGGATTAAGCCAAGCAAGCAGACACCTGATCTAAGCCTAGCAATGGCGTCCCTGTGGCTAGTATGGGCCTGTCCCCTTTGTCACCCCAGATTAGGGCTGGCAGGGATCAGAGGAGCACAAAGGAAGATTAATGTTGCCCAGGTGGGCGGACATCTGATAAAGGGTCAGTGCCAAAAACGGTAATGGCTGATCTGACAGTTCTCTGCTACCTTCCTTTCAGCCTTATTTTACCATCTAGAAGTCTTCCTATCCCATCACTCCAGGATTCTGCTGATGCCCTTCAGACCAGACTGCCTTGAGGAGCAGGACCATGGCTCATGCAGACTGTAGCCCATGCTGAAGGTCCCCAGGTTCAATCCCTGAGATCCCAGAGGATCCACTATCAATCGAAGTAAATAATACTGGGTGTGATGGACAAAGGGTCTTTCCACAGAGGCCTTTTTTCATAGTCAGACAGTATCTGTCCTGGGTTTGGTTGCCTTTAGTTTTGCAACCTATGATCCACACTGAGCCCCTTTTTTCAGGCCATAGCAGGAGTTTGGGTCTATACAAGGGGGGCGGTCCATGACAGAAGGTGTCCTGAGGTTGGTTGCTTGTCATGTTCTTGCTCTGTGCCCATCCCCCAGCACCTTTTCTCCATTCTGACCACGTGCATTGGAGAATGTAACTCACCTGCACACCTTAGTTTTCTAAAAGAAATAACTTAAAATTTTAACGGGAGTACAATATTTCAGAATTCCTAAGTTTAGAAATATGGAACACACAGCAACCCTGCATCTGCTAACTTCCTTCCCAACAAACATGGCTACTAGAAGCGCAGCTAAGAGCAGACTGAGCAAATTCCCCCCACCCTGCTTTGAAAAAAGGAAGCCTCAGTATTCTCCTGTCACACACACCCCAGATCAGCCGTCTTACACCATTTTATTTTATTTTTATTTATAGTCCTTGAGCAAGTCTGTATATTAAACTTCAAAGTTAAGCAGGTGATTTCAGCACTGCGTTCCAGGAGAAAAGCAGCAAAGGATACAAATAATTAACTGGCTGCTAATGAGGTTTTGAAGCGCTCAAAGGAGATTGGATCGGTTTCTTTTTTAAAGAACTGAGCAGATTCCTTTCCCCCCTCAGCAACACATCGCTGCTATGTAAAAAGAAAGCCTCGATGCCCCCCCCACTACCGCCGCCTCATCACTACCATCGCGCGCAATTCAAAACTTTTAAACATTTTAATTTATATTCCTTGCACATTTTTTTATTTCTTAAGACATTTTTGCGTTATGTGACAATGGCTCCTGAAGAAAGGCAAGATTCCAGTGTTGGGTCCTTCCAAATTAAGTTCAGAAATGGAGAATATTTTTATAGAGAGATGATGATGTAGACTGAGGCCTTAGCTAGACCTAAGGTTTATCCTGGGATCGTCCCGGGGTCATCCCTGTTCATGTAAATGACACACAGGGGATTCCGGGGGGGGGGGGGGCAGGCAGGGACGACCCCGGGACGATCCCAGGATAAACCTTAGGTCTAGCTAAGGCCGGATAGTAAATCTAAAGATGTGATAGAGAGGCATTGTTACCAATGGAGTCCACTAGCCTTCTCCAACCTGGTGTCCTCCAGATGTGTTGGACTGCTACACCCATAATTCTGAAATGCCACTAACATACATTTTTAAAGGCAGCCAATAAATGTTTTGAATAATAAATATGAATAATAAATAGGGTTAAATTTAAAAAGCTCTAAAGCAAACTACAAAGTTAAGAAAGCTGTTTCAGTACTGGTGCTAAACAGGAGCATTCCAGGAGTAAAGTGGCAAAAGAAAAATGAATTGAGTGGCTGCGAATGCCATTTTGAAGAGCTCAAAGGAGCTGCAGGACATGGACCACCAACAGGACATACATGGCAAGCCATCAAGAAAGGAGGGGCATCTCCACTTTCCCCAGGGACAACTTGCCCCATCGTGCTTCCATCCTGCGTTTTCCTGTCCACACCATCAATGTAAATGTGCAGCTCTTCTGCTCTTTACCTCCTTCACGGATTTTCCACATTAAGCAAACAGTCGGGAGAATTGCTGGGAAAACATGGGTGGATGACAATGTTGTCACTTGGACCGCCCATAAAATGTGAGCCATGGTGATTCCTCAATAAATCCTCACATGAAAAAGCCCCACGATACCTGGTATAAAGTACCTGGTATAAAGTATCTTCCTGTGATACTGGGCTGTCATGGAAAGATCTATCCTTCAAGCCCAGGGGGTTGTTGAACCTCAGGCTCATGGGCCAGATCCAGCCCACTTGAAATTTTGGCCCACCCACCACTGGAATGCAGCCCCCGAGAGCTTCTCTGAAATTAAATTTGGCCCTTGAGCCAAAAGGGATTCAACAGCTCTGCTTGAGACAGGCGTTGGCGATTGTTGACTTCTACATTCCTGTGACAGATCTTCCCCCTTCTTAGGCCAGTACAGAAGACTTAAGCCCTTTTGTGTTAGATCTACTCCTTCATCGGTGACAGGCATGTGAACTTGCTACTGGGCTAGTGTGATAATATGCAAGCTATTAGGCTCAGCACCTCAAAGGTCCCCCGCTAGCTATTTGTGGCAGTGGAATATCAGTTCAGCCAGTTCCCCCATCAAATCCCAGCCTCGATTGTTGTCCCTCTGGGTGTTTCCCAGCACATCTGTGCTTATTACAGGCTGTGCAGTCTAATTAGTTAGAAGCCAGTTCACAGTGCCCAGGGGGGATCCAGTTGTGTTTGGTGGCTATTAAAAGCCATTACACCTTAAGGGAGATGATTTCAGGAAGGAACAGCTGCCTTGGATAAGACGTCATCAGATCTACACATTTAATTGGCCAGAGTCTAGCCAAGTGTTTTCTCATACAACTTAGGCTGCAATCCTCTACATGTTTGGACAGAAAAGAGTCCTACAACTCCAAGCATCCCTCAGACAACCACGCTGGCTGGGGAATGCTGGGACTTGTAGGACTTGTTTCTATCCAAACATGCGTAGAATTGTGCCCTTCATGCTGCAATCCACACTTCAGAGTTCTGTGTGATCTGAGGTAGGCGCACGGCTAGTTGGCCATCTCTAAATCATTTGGAGTTTTGTACCAAAGTGCAGAAACTGAATGCAAGGAGCTGGACCTCCACCCCTATCGGGGCAACCGAGCAGTGCCTCCTGCCCTGCTTCTCAGACCAGCAGCTTCCTTCAGCACTAGTCACTGATCGCAAAGATCCTGAGCTAGAGAACAGAGTTTCCAGTTCTAAAACTGAGATACATTCAACCACCACCCTGGCCCAGCCCTGACAATACCAGCAAGTTCCAAATAATAGGCTGATATATAACCTTTGGTTTGTGAGACACGTCTAACACCCTCCTGCCTATCCTAGTGGGTCACTAGGATATAGATTTTGTCTGCTGGGGGAAAGGCTGTAAAAATAACTTGAGAATTCTTACATTTTTATTTATTTATTTAAGCATTTTTATCCCGCCCTTTAGCCACGAAGGCTCTCAAGGTGGCTTACAAAAATATTTCTTAAGACATTTTTGCGTTATGTGACAATGGCTCCTGAAGAAAGGCAAGATTTCAGTGTTGGGTCCCTCCAAAATAAGTTCAGAAATGGAGAATACTTTTGAAGAGAGATGATGATGTAGACGGATAATAAATCTAAAGATGTGATAGAGAGGCATTGTTACCAATGGTATCCACCAGCCTTCTCCAACCTGGTGTCCTCCAGATGTGTTGGACTACTACACCCATAATTCCTCACCTGCATGGCCATTAGCAGGGGCATGATGGGAATTGCAGTCCAACATATATGGTGATCACTAGGTTGGAAAACGTTGATGCATACCCTCATTTCTTTGATCCCACTTCCAGCCCCGGTGTCAAATAAGTTTTGCAAGATTTTGAAGCATTATCAAAATTGCAGATCCTGTTTGACAAGAGTGGGAGAAGATAAGGAATGTACACAGCCCAAGCAGTGATGCTTTCCCCCCCACACCACATTCAACAGCCTTTAACATTCAAGTTATTGTCTGACCCCACAGCTTAAGTTTGAAGATCATTGTTTGAACAGATGCTGTCATAACTCTCATCTACTGCTCCTTCCTTTTAGGGGAACAGAAAATGGATGAGTAAATCTGGAAAGATTGGGTTTGGGAACAGGTTTGCAGATATGGCTTCAAAATTTCTCCTTTGAACCAAAGCAAGACTTGGTGTGCACATGGTCTCTTCCATTGCCCAGCTGCTTCCTTATGGCTTGGAAGTGTACCAAAAAACAAGAACCCCAAACTCAATGTAATGTGCATGGGGGGGAGGAATAATCCCAATATGGTTTCTTGCAGATGGTCGTCCTGATGGACCCAATGGAGGATCCTGATGACGTGCTCCGCGCCAACCGCTCAAGAGAGAAATCCTATATGTTTGATGTAGCCTTCGATTTTGCTGCTACCCAGGTAAGGGGCCCAAGCATCCACACTCACTTACTGAGGACCCGAAGGCCCAACTAGGTGGACCATGTTAGGTGTTTGTGACAGTCTCCTGACTTATTTTAACTTGAAAAGTTGCTAAGGGAGGCATGGCAGGGGGAGGAGTTAAAGGGACAATCAAACCTTACTCCACGAGGTGATGTTCTATTCGAAACCGTCCTCTCCATACTGCTTTCTCACCTGCTGGGAAAATTTTGCAGGTTTCCCCTACAAATAGAAAATTAACAGGGGTGGGGAGGTAGGTCGCCAATTTGCCTGGGAAAGGGTGAAGAATTTCTCCTCTCTCACCCTTGCTTCCTTCCCAGTCACAACCTCCTATGGCTGGTGTTCATTGAAAAAGATAACCGGGAGGGTGTAACACATGTCTGCTGTGTAACATCTAAGTTCGTCTCTGAGGACTCCTGTAACCCCAGCCTCCCTTTCCTGCTTGTCTCAGACGTAGGACCAGGTGGCAGGTGGGATGGCTGGGCCAAACCACAAGCTCCAGTTTCATCAGCTCCATTTCAGACTCATTTGCACATTCGAGCGAAACTGGAGCTACCTTGATCTGTCACTCTTCTGCCAGTCATTCTCCTGGAGTGAGAAATTGGGTAGGGGGCTGGGGTGGGTGGAGCAGGAGCAGGGGGGAGCGTAAGTGTGGCTGACAGTGCATGGCCAAGCAGTCATCACAGGCTGGATGGTCACTGCCGTGCGGCCATGAATCACCATAGCTCAGGGCTTGATAGCAGAGAAGGAGCACTGGTGTCTTTCAGGTGTCATGAGCCCCTTGGCCCCAGTTTGTGTGGCTCTATAGCAGCTCCATCACAATGCCATGTTTCTTGGATCATGAAGGGAACTTTCTAAGGAGGTAGGAACAATTGCTAGCACAGGTGAGGCCACACCTGAGCTAGATCTACATTACTGCTTTATAGTGGTATTGAAGTTCACTGATAACTGTTGGGGCACAATCCATATTCCATATACTGCTTTCATAGTGTTATATCCTGCTTTTTATTCCACGTTCTTAAGGAATTGACACAAGGTGTAGATCTGGCCATACACAGGGGCAGGGGGCATCCCTCAGCCAAGTTTTTCTGTCTCTTGATTGGGCCTGGAGGCAGTGTCAGCTGCCACTGTCCTCCAATCAATGTGATAAGTAGTTGTGTGCATACATGGCTGATGCGTACACGGTGTGCTGCTTTTAATGATGCACTGGTTTTAAATGTTTGAATTAGTTTTATGTATTTTATGGTGGTTTTATTTGTGTTGTACCCTGCCTCAATCCAGAGGGAGAGGCGGGTAACAAATAAATAAATACTATTATTATTATTATTATTATTATTATTATTATTATTATTATTATTATTATTGAAGCTGCTGCCTTGCTGGTCCTCTTTCCCCCTAACAGATTCAGTTCTATGGACCCAGTTCCTTTGGGCCTATAGCCTATCCAGTTTAGGATGAGAGCGAGTATTCTCAGCAACAAAGATATCGTTATTGTCTGGGGCTGCTTTTCTGTTAACTCTTCCCCAGATGGGACACAAGGGCTGTTTCTACACCAGCCCAAAAATGCAGGCTGGTCATGGCCGAGTCCCTGTGCATCCAAATGATGCACAGGGACTCCCGGGGGCAGGGAGGACGAGCGCGGGGTTTCCCAGGGATAAATAACCCCTGGGAAAATCCAATTCTTCCTGTGGTCTCGGGATTGTCCTGAGACCGCGGAAGGTGTGGCCGCCCGTCCCAGCTTCTTCCCTCCTCCCCACGAGTAGCGGGGAGCAGTAGAGGGAAGGAGCCAGGCCAGAAGGAATCAGGGGTGCAGGGGAGAGGGGTCGGGATGTCGCGCCCACATGTGGACTAAGGGGAGGATCTTGCGTTCAAGTAGGGTGACCATATGAAAAGGAGGACAGGGCTCCTGTATCTTTAAAGTTGTATAGAAAAGGGAATTTCAGCAAGTGTCATTTGAATGCATGTAGCAGCTGGTGAAATTTTGTCTTCATCATAAGAGTTAAAGCTGCAGGAGTCCTGCCCTCTTGACCAGATACAAAAGAGAGGAGGGCACCTGCACCTTTAACTATTGCTATGAAAAGGTAATTTCACCAGATGCTGTCTGCATACAAATGACACCTGCTGAAAATCCCTTTTCTCTACAACTGTTAAAGATACAGGAGCCCTGTCCTCCTTTTCATATGGTCACCTTAGTTCAAGGTATCGTGAGATCCTCCCCCCTCCCTCCCTCTACACTGGGCTGGTGTAGAAATGGCCAAGGTCTCTGTAAGAAAAAGGGAAGGAGATGCTTGTCTGCTATGAAAATGGCCAGAGATATTTTGGTGTTCTGCCAAGGGGAATGTCTGACTTCGGGAGTTTTTTGAAAACACTAAATTAAAACAGCAACGCATGATACAAAAAAAAGTACAATGAAGATAAAACAGTGGGTGATGCAGCAGAAAAGCAGTTCAAATGAATGGCTAAAATGTTCTTTCTTGAGGAATGGTCAGCTTCTTCCTGCTTTAGGAGTGTTCACCATGGCAGCATTTGAGAGGCTCTGTCATGCTGTGGTCGGCCTGGCTGTAGCTAAGCAAATGAGCGAAGAGCAGGTGGAAAAAGCAGGTCTCTCTGGGTATCTGCTTCCTCGTATTTAGAGCATTTGCCTCCCTGGAAAGTATTTCTTTCTTTGATACCCTCATCTGTTCATCTCCCCCTGCAGGAGATAGTCTACCGTGCCACTACCCAAGGCCTCATTGAAGGTGTCATCTCTGGCTACAATGCTACGATTTTTGCCTACGGCCCCACTGGTAAGAGAACAGGTTTAGCTCTGAATGTGAGACACCTTCTCGCCTCACTGTGATTTTGTGACAACCAAGCTCTGGCTGCTGTAGGCATAGGCTGTTTTAGTTCTGGCTCCTTCCATGATGGGTGTCTAACTGTGTGTGTCCTTTCACTAACGGTGGAGTAAATCTGAAGTGTGAAATTGATATAAATGCTTTCTTACTCCATCCCTGAACAAAGTTATATTCACACCATCACCTCATCTTATTCCAGTAGAACCATTCAACATATTCCCTTCCATTCCAGAATAATTATTCCAGAGACCAGCCTCTCCCAAAATACATGTTAACCCCCATAAGCTATCCCTAACAATTGCGAGCACAAAAGCAAGAGAATTGGACATCTAGAGAGTCACTAACTTCCTCTAGTTCAAGGGGGACGGGGGCGGGTGGCCTTCCTGATGTTTTTGCCTACACCTCCCATCAGTCCTAGCCAACATAGCCAGGGGTGAGGGGAGTCATTGACCAAAACATCTGGAAGGCCACAAGTTGGCCACCCCTGCTCTAGTTTACCTTACTATGATCTCCAGTGGTTTTCAGTGTGTTAAGAAATGACCTCTGTTGGAAAGTGAAGAGCTGAAGGAGCAAAGAGGCAAATTTAAAAGGCAAACGTGGTAAGATGGAGATCCAACCTTTGATGGCCCCAAATGAAAATATCCCTATTTACCAGACTTTCTTTCCCTACTCTCCTCTCAACCTCAGGCTGTGGAAAGACCTATACTATGCTTGGCACTGACAACGAACCTGGCATTTATGTGCGGACACTTAATGACCTCTTCCGCGCTATTGAGGAGACCAGCAATGACATGGAGTATGATGTGTCCATGTCCTACTTGGAGGTGGGTCCCTACTTGGGATCAGGGGAGGTGTGTGTGTGAGAGCGGGGGCTTTCTACACCTTTGATTTTTCCCCCCAAGATCATCCCTAGACGATCCCTGTGTGTCCAAATGACGCACAGGGGATCCTGGGAGCAAGCAGGGATGATCCCTTCGTTTCCCCGGGATTCCTGGGACCACTTTTTTCCTGGTTTTTCCTGCAATCCTGGGACAATCCCAAGGTCCCGGCTTCTTTCCTCCTCCCCACAAGTAGCAGGGGTCAGCAGAGGGAAGGAGTCAGGCCAGGGGGAGTCCAGGGACATTGAGGGGGAAGCGGGGTCGGGACTTCTTCTTTTTTAGTTTTTTTACTTACTTTCTGCTGAAGCGTAAGTGCGCTCTGGCTCCTGGTTTTTTTTGTTTTTAAAAAATGGTGGTCGCGATGGATGCAACATCCCTCTTCACTTCTGGGATGTCGCACAGCTGTCTAGACACAGGGCGATGATGCCAGAAGCCGGAAATCCCACGATCGTCTCCCCTGTGTCCCTCTACACCCTTAGGTGTAGAAAGGACCAGAGAGACAACACTCATTGAGACAGTGTTTGGTTTCCAATCTCCTGCACACCGATACACACAACCATTTTTGAGGGGCTGCCACAGTCAGAGCTGTGTCCTACATAATTTTTATTACTTACGTTCTTAAGGTGCAAGCAGGAAAGCAACTGCAGAAGAGGCTGATGTCCATGTCTGTAATGCATGAACAGAAAAAATAGGTCTGCTATGCACAAGGGTCTGACATCTCCGAACCTGGGCTACCAAGCGCAGCTCCAATTCATACCCCTTTGCATATTACAATGATGTGCATCTCCTGCTCCTTTTGCCTTTAATGCTGGAGTAAGAAAAAAGATTGCCTGGGCAGTAGCCTTCACAACCAAAATGCATCCCTGTCCTGCAGTTGTCCAGCTATACCTGCCTCCCCTCCCCATACCCCATAAGCTGACTCTCCCCTGACACCCCACCCTCCATCCTTTCTGGCTTTATGGCTGCTGTATGCACCATACTGTGCACAGATAATCACCTTGGTTACGCCACAGGACTCAGGCTAGTATAATATTGACACATGTTAGCAGCTTGCAACAAGCAGCCACCCAGCAACAAAACAGAGAGGGCAGGAGTACGTGAATGGCAGAGCCCCACTGGGCCTGAGGATGCCAAAGGAATGACGGTCCCTTTCCACTTCTTCTCCAGTGGAGGGGGGGGGTCTCCCCATTCCCTCACCTAAGAACAAAAGACGTGCCCTGCTGGAGCAGACCAAGGGTCCATCTAGTCCAGCAGTCTGTTCACAGAGTGGCCAACCAGCCATCGGCCAGGGATGAACAAGCAGGACATGGTGCAACAGCGCCCTCCCACCCATGTTCCCCAGCAACTGGTGCATACAGGCTTACTGCCTCGAATACTGGAGACAGCATACAACCATCAGGTCTAGTAGCCATTGATAGCCTTCTCCTCCAGGAATTTATCCAACCCCCTGTTAAAGCCATCCAGATTGGTGGCCATCACTGCCCAGCTTTACTTCCAATCCTCCCTCTAGGCTGAAACCCTGCTCTCCGCTTCCTTTCTTCTTCCCCCAAATCTCTCCAGAGTTATTCAGAAATTAGCCCAGGGATGCTGCAGTTATCAGACAACCGAGAAGTTGCACTGCCCCTGGGTATGTGTCCGCCATGCCACTGAATTCAGCCCAGGGAAGCTCCTGGTGTGTCAACCCAAAGCCAACTTTTCAAGCATGTGCAGTGGGACCCCGAAAGCTGACCCAAGCTGAACGCAGTCCATGGCCAAGGCATCCACACCACTGCCTCTTTGCAGGCATGTGAAGCTAGAAGTCGGGCACCGTTGCTGCCACAGGCTGAACAATAATGTCACTGAGACCCCTGTGTCCCTTCCAAGCGCAGTGTCCTTGCACTTTACAAAGGAAACTGGATGGGGGAAAGGGACAGTCCCATTGCAGTCCTTACTGATGTTGAATTGATGAGATTGCAACTCTCTTTGCCAATGCCAGGAATCTAAGGCTTTCACCATGACAGGAAGGGAAGGGAGGACTCCAAAAGGAGTCATGGCCTGCAGTGGTTTTCAGGTTGGTTGGTTTGTTAGTACCAGACGTTCAGGCGGCGTATCACTCTAATCGTTTTCTTATCTCTATGGCCCAGTAAGCAAACAGCAACTATGATCGCAGGGCCCCAGTTGGGGAGGGGGTGAAGGGAGCTGAGTTTGAAACAGTGTGCTGGGGTAGCTCTGTGTTCTGGGCACTGACATTCGTGTGCCATTTCCTGTTACTTGCCAGTGCCACAAGAAGAACAAGTGTGGGACATTTTATCCCCCTACGAGCGGCATGGGGAATAATGTTATAAATAGTCCCTTCACTGCCAATGTATTGTTCCATAGTAAAAAAAAAATGGGAAGGGGGGAAGCTGCCAGGTGTTCTGGGCAGAACAAGGAAGTACTAAGTCAGCACACATCCATCATAGTTTAGGGCAGCTTTTCGAGTGTGTTGGACTGCAAGTAGGGTGACCCTATGGAAAGGAGGACAGGGCTCCTGTATCTTTAACAGTTGCATTGAAAAGGAATTTCAGCACCTGTACACATGCAGCACCTGGTGAAATTCCTTCTTCATCACCACAGTTAAAGCTGCAGGAGCCCTGCCCTCTTTTGTATCTGGTCACACTAGGCAGGGCTCCTGCAGCTTTAACTGTGGTGATGAAGAAGGAATTTCACCAGGTGCTGCATGTGTACAAATGACACCTGCTGAAATTCCCTTTTCTATACAACTGTTAAAGATACAGGAGCCCCGTCCTCCTTTGCATATGGCCACCCTAATTGTAACCCCCATGCTGGCTTCAAATGATGGGAGTTGTAGACCAGCAGATCTGTTTCTAATTCAGGTTGGCTGCCAAGGATCTCCTTAAGGAGCTCTCCAGAACTGTAAATTGACTTGGATGCTGAGAATTTTGTGAGGCCCCATTTGTAGGTTACCCCTGTGGTGTGGGCTGCTGTGTGAAGCAGGGCCCACTTCCCATCTCTCTCTAGCTGAGCTTCAACCAAGGCAGTGTTTGCCTTGTTCTAGTCTTCCTGACCAAGACCCTGATTTGCCAATGCCCAAGAACTGAATACCCGTCCCTTTCCAGACCCTGCTAAAAGATAGCTAATGCTGCCTGCCACAAAGCCTCAGCCCTCGTCATGGGCATCTGGTCTCTTTCTTCTGACTAGATTTATAATGAGATGATCCGGGACCTGCTCAACCCCTCCCTGGGCTACCTGGACCTACGTGAAGATTCCAAAGGGGTCATCCAAGTGGCTGGCATCACTGAAGTGTCCACCATCAACGCTAAGGAGGTGAATGGGAATAAACCAATTTACTGTTTAGTGTTGAAGACCAGGGCCAGATCTACTCCAAGCAGGATATAGCACAACGAAAGCAGTATGAAAGCGGTATATAAAAGGCAGGAGCCACACTACTGCTTTATAGCATTATTGAAGTATACTGACAACTGTTGGGGCCCATTGACACATGCCATATACTGCTTTCATATTGCTTTCATAGTGCTATGTGTAGCCTGCTTGGTGTGGCTCCTGCCTTTTATATACCACTTTCATACTGCTTTCATAGTGCTGTATCCTGCTTGGTGTAGATCTGGCCCAGAGGGTGATAAATTTCACTGCTGCCAAATGCAGCTCTGCAGGGCAGTCACCCCAGTTACTCAGTTTTATTGCACAAGAGCCTGAGATAGCCAAGTCCCTTTTAGTGTGGCTAGCTGGGAACTGTTCCAAGTAAAGACCCAGATCCAGGCCATTTGATTGAAAGAGTGGCAACCTTGGTCAGGTTTATAACAACCCATCTAACTCAAGCACTTGACTCCCACAGTGGCCGGGGCAACATAATTGGCTTTTGTCGTTAAGGACGCTACCAGCCCAGCATCCCCACATAATGTCCTGGTTAATGGCCCACAAATAATGGGATCCTCTTTTTTTACTTTTACATTGCTGTGTTTTGTTGCTAGAGATTTAAGCAGATTTCAGTCAACCCAATTTGTTTGTTCCGCTGCTTATTGAGAGGGTGAGACAGGCATTAAACGGGGAATAAGTCTGAGTTTATAGAGGTGGTTCTTGTTTGCATTTGAGATTTAGTTGTTGGGGGTAGAAGAGGAAAACATTGCCTGAGATGGAATAAGAAATTCAATCATCTTCCCTAGATATTGGTTAAGAGGAGAAAAACCACCTCTTGGCAGCTATTAGTGCTGGAGTTTTGAGGAACGAACAACCAAATCCTATGCATGTTTACTCAGAAGTAATTCCCAATATGTTCAATGGGACTTATTCCCAGATAAGTGTACATAGACCTGCAACTTTAGACGATCTGGGGTGTGAAATGGCTAGGGTAGAGTCTCTTACCTGGTTTCTCCCCAGTTGAGAAAGGTGACTATTAAGTATTTTACCTCTCTGGTTTTCCCTTAATAGCACTGTGTGATGTTGCCAACAAGCAACACCTTTTGACTTCTTCAGCTTCCCAGGATGTGACTCCTTTTCTTCTGCCCTGGGTCCCCTGCATTCTGGGGGTCTCTCCACCTAGCTTACAGTTTCTCATCATCCTGCAGATGAAGATGACTTTGGTTTGCAAAGTCATTGGTGTGGAAGGACTCTGCGCCGAATGCAGCCAGGTTAACACAAAAAAGTGGCCTCACGTGAACAAACCTGTAATCTGCTTAACCCTCTGCCTTTTTCTCACTGAGAGAGGTGTGAGAACAGGGAGGGAGGAGGAATATGGAGACTTCTTTCTATTCCGAAACTGCCTCTTCAGGCAAATATTACTAGCAAAGCACAGTCGGCTCTACCTGTTCACAGGACCCCGCTGATGCCTCCAGGAGAGGAGGAGGATTTCCTCTCTCTAGAAAGCAGAGAAGAGGGGAAATTCTGGGATATTGCCTATGACTTCACTGAAAATAATCTTCCTTGAGGTGAAAAAGTGAGGAATATACTCCTTTTGAGTCCGAAACGGGAACAATAAAGAAGTAAGGCACACATCCCCAAATAATGCTTACAGATATATTGGCTTTTGCTCATGTGAACAGGGCTCAGGGGGTTTGCAGGTCAGACTAGCTTATCTAGACAAGGCTTTTATTGTGCGCTCATCATTCCTCACTCATGGTTGTTAATTGGCATTTTAGACAATGTTGTCACCATCCAGTTTCACTTCTGGTTTTTAAAAGCAATTTTGTGGTAGGGCAGGAGGGGGGGTGTGGAATGGGGGAAATTGAGTATTATTTGTGAAAGTGAAACAAGTCCTCCTCAGTATTGTTGTATTATTCCGCTATACCACAGCGCCACCTAGAGATTATGTGGCTGAAAATATGGAAAGGAAAATAATCCATGTAGAGCTCTAATCTTAATTCTGCAATGGAATTAGAAGTAGAAACAGTGGATTAAACAGCCTCGTGGCGCTAAACTTTCTCCTTTCATCTTTTCATTGTCAATTGCACAGAAATGCCATTTTTTCTGCACCACATGGTAGTGGATGCTCTGTGCCTTCAGCTGCTTCTCTTCCACGCAGATAATGCAGCTGCTGATGAAGGGCAATAAGCAGCGGACGCAGGAGCCCACCGCCGCCAACCGGACGTCCTCACGCTCCCATGCTGTGCTGCAGGTCACCGTGCGCCAGAAGAGCCGTGTCAAGAATATCATGCAGGAAGTGCGCTTGGGTCGCCTCTTCATGATTGATTTAGCTGGCTCGGAGCGGGCCTCTCAGGTAAGAGGAGAAAGGACGTGGTCTTCTTCGCAACCATCCATCCACCCACCCACATGCCCAGCCAGAACTGTAAGTCAGAATACCCTCAAGGAAAGGATAGGAAGAAGTGCAAACGCTCGAGATCAAATTGTTGGTGCCAACACCTCAGTACTGAAACACTGGCCCTCCACTGGGGTAGACCTGGGAGCTAGCTGACTTTCACATCTGTGACCACGATTGCACAGTTACTAGCCTGGTTCAGACAACACGCTAAACCACACTGCTTAACCACAAAATGGTTAATGGGATGCATTAAAGTCAATTTTATTCACTCAGTATTTTAACACTTAATTTTCACTTAAATTTAAATTTTACTGTTTTAACTCTGTATTTTAATCTTATATCAATTTTGCTGCATGGTTTTATCCTGGTTGTGCTTTTATACTGTATTTTGTATTTGTGTTTTTAACCTGTTGGTTGTTTTATTATGGTTTTAATTTTTGTGAACCGCCCAGAGAGCTTCGGCTATTGGGCGGTATAAAAATGTAATAAATAAATAAATAAATAAATAAATGCATTCCGTTAACCATTTTGTGGTTAAGCAGCATGGTTTAGTGTGTTGTCTGAATGGGACCACTGTGGTTTAACATCCATAATTGCAAATAATAATAATAATAATAATAATAATAATAATAATAATATAATACAGTATAATAATGCTTATTAATAGTATAGCAATTAATTAATAATGAATAGCGTAACAATTATATAGCAATGAATAGTATAATAATTAATAACAAACTGTGTAACAATTTATAATTAATAAATAATTAATATAATAAATAATAATGATTAAAAAATTGCTATCAGTACAGTGCCATCTATGTTCACAGTGCTCTATAAAAATGAGGGGATAAGTCCCTGTGGGCTTACAATCTGAAAACAGACATAAGGGCAAGAGCAAAGGAAAGGGAAGCAGGGGAAAATGGGGGACAAATATAAGTTTATTACCATTACATTTTGGCTTAGTTACATGAGGCTATTGGGGCTCCTCTCCAGGGGGTTGTTCAAAGGTTATTTATTTCCTGAATATTATTTCCTGTTCTGTTGTCTCTGAGAGAGGAGTTGAAGTGAGAACAGGACTGGCGATGCTGCTTTAATGAGTGATAAGATGGTTTAAGGCTGGGACTTGGGTTCAATACCCTGCTGAGCCAACAAGCCCATTGGAGTAGCCTTTGACCAATCACTCTTGCTTAGCCTAGCCTACCTCACAGGGTTGCCGTGAAGACAAAATGAGATCTCTCATGTCTACCACCTGAGATCCCAGGAAGAAGGGCAGGATACAAATAGGATAAAAAGTAATAATAAAGTATCCAGTTCTTCTCAACTCTTTGTTCACACAAATATTATCAGAGTAGGCGCCACTCCACACCTTCCCAAGGTGAGATAGTGGAAAGAACATTAATGTCCGTTCTAGAAAAGAGCCCCCATTAGTTAGGAATGACTAGAGTGACAGCCAGTCTCACGTCTGGACCCTATTTGAAAGGCAGCATTTAGATGACGAGCCCATCATGAAGACAGGAGGAGCCCCTTGCTCCCGCATACAAACACTCCAGCCCCACCAGCCCCATTGCCATGGACTTTGTCCTGTTTACCAGGCATTAGAGTCCATCTAAATCAGCCTCCCTCAACCTGGGGCGCTCCAGATGTGTTGGACTACAACTCCCAGAATGCCCCAGCCAGCTGGCTGGGGCATTCTGGGAGTTGTAGTCCAACACATCTGGAGCGCCCCAGGTTGAGGGAGGCTGATCTAAATGATCAGTTTGAAATAGGAAGTGCCAATGAAACTGAGACCTTTTTGGAACTTGCTAGAATATCTTCACGCAACTTCAGTTGAACATGACCTTTTTTGTGGAAAGGAGTGTATGTGAACAGTACAAAAGTAAGAATGACCTCTCCAGAAGTACCAAAAGCTCAAAGTTATTTCAGTCCAAATAGTGGAGCAAAAACATAAACACTCTGCGACTTTGTTCAGGCGACACACCAAACCACAGTGGTTAAGCATTTTGAGTCAAACATTATGGCTTAGCATGCCATGTGAACCATTCCTAACCATGGTGTCTATGTAAACACTGTTTAAACACACTCACTAACCATTTGCTGCAAAAGGGTTAATGGCCTAACCATGGCTTAGTGTGTTGTCTGAACAGGCCATTGTCTCTGCCTTCTTTCACAATTGTTCTCTACCCTCTCAAATTCCCCCTTCTTTCTTTGTCCAACACAACCCTAACATTCCACTATTTCTACCTGAATTTAATCTCGGCTACCATTCCCCAGGCTTCATTCAGCACAAGTTTCTTTTCTGCCATCCTTTGCTTCTCTGAATGGTCCCTTGAAGGCAACTGAAACACTGGGAATGCTGAAAGACATAGATTCCAACCCACGCTCCAAATTATAGCCAAGAAAAATGGCGGTGCTTGCCCCATGCCTGGTCTCTGCCGGAACAATGCCTTGATTCTCATGTCCATCCTACTTTCCTTCTCCCACAGACACAGAACCGTGGGAAGCGCATGAAGGAAGGAGCTCACATCAACCGCTCCCTGCTGGCTCTTGGCAACTGCATTAATGCTCTCAGTGACAGGGCAGGTGTCAAATATGTCAATTACCGGGACAGCAAGCTGACTCGCCTTCTAAAGGTAGGCATGCCTGTGGATGGGACTGGAAGGAACGGGGGGCAATCGTATGCCACAGGTGAAGATGAGCATAGCCTGAGTGAGCCTGTACATTCCATCACATGTTCCCAAGGCAAACCAGACTAGAGTGACTCGCTGGGAAGGATTCACACAGTGCATAAACTATGGAATTTTATTACCACAAGATGTAGTGAAGGCCACCAATTTGGATGTCTTTAAAAGAGGTTAGACAAATTCTAGTCCTGATGCCTCTATGCTACCTCTATGCTACTAGTCCTGATGCTTCTATGTATCAGAACTAGTAGCATAGAGGCAGTATGCCTATGTACACCAGTTGCTGGGGAATATGGGTGGAAGGGAGCTCTTGCACTCATATCCTGCTTGTGGGTTTCCTGTGGGAGCTGGTTGGAGTGCCGGAAAGGATGGACCCTTGGTCTGATCCAGCAGAGCTCTTTTTATGTTCTTAAGATTTTGTGCCAACGTGCATTAGATGTAGGACTCCTACAGGTGGAACTAAACATTGCAATAAATAAAAATGGCAGCCCACTTCCCTTCCTGCCCTCCCCTGCCCTGCCCATAAAACCTCCACCTTGTCTTGATGCAGAGAAGGGATATGGAAACACTCATCATTGGCTGCTGCTGGCAAGGCAACATCAGGGCAGCAGCAGGATGAAGAGAACCAGCAAGTTCCTTTTCCTTTTTTCTTTTTGTTTAAACATTTTACAGTGGTTGTGAGAGCAAAGCTCCATGGCACACCCAAGAGCATCTGTAAAAAAAAAAAAAAAAATTGGGGGAAAAGATACAAAAAGGACCTTTTTGTTCCCTTCCTCCCCACTCTCTCCCCTACTGATCTCTTCTCTCCCCCCCTCCCTTATCAGCAGGTGGCGCCGGCGGCAGCAGGCCACTAAACAACCCCCAGACCAGCAGCAATGATGGCAGGGCAAGCCATGGCATGCAGCAAAGCACTGCACCAGCCAATCAAAGCTGAGCTGCGCCCCATTTTAAATCCATGACTTTCCCCACGTTTCAGAGTGGTAGCGAGCTGAACTGATCACACGCTGCTTCGGAGACGCTGCATGGTTTGCCCCCATGCCAATAAGGACACCGGAGGGGTGAAGGGACAGGCATCTCACCACTCCACTATCCTCATTGGCCATGCATCCCCAAAGGCAGTGAGCTGATTTGTTCAGCTTGCTGCCACTCTCAGTCTTGGAGAAATACTTTGATTTTATAATGGCGTGCGGCTTGTGCAGCATCAACTGGTCAATGCAGCGCTTTTCTTTACTGTATGCCATGGTTTGCCCCCATGCCATGGCTGCCTGTCTGTGAGATTGTTGGTAGCCCCGGAGGAATGCCCCTAGGAGTGCCACGAGGGCGGGAGAGGCAGAGAAATGCCACACAGAGCTGCTTTTTCAGGGTGGCAGCCCCATGTTTTCTACAACATTTAGTTCTGCCCCTGGTGTTTGTGTATTAGGAATCAGATTGCCCTAAATGAAGACTGGGTGGGATTACAGGGCAACAGGGCTTGTTCTTGTCAGATCTTGCCTGAGTGTGGCTTTGCCACATGGCAAGTAGGGTCAGGTTGAAGTCCCAGGACCTTGGATAGCTCCCTCCAGACAATGTGGACACCTACAAGGCTGGAACACAACTTTGATCATTTGTGGCCCAGACTGCCCTTACCAGGCTCTACCAGGCCCTTCCAGAAGAAACTTAAAGGGGCAGTCCTTTAGGCCAGAGCCTAGCACTCTGTCGCCTGCCAGTCAACTCCCACCTTGTGTGTTGCCTGCACTAATGAGCTGGGGCTGGGCTTGTTTCTCAAGGAAATCTGAATCCAGGGATGCTATCCAGGGGTCCAAGTTTGTCCAGCTTTGTCTCGCTCAGGCTTGGTGTCAGGGCCTGGGTTTGGGTTTGGCACCTCCACGGTCTTTGTGGCTCAGCCAATTCTTCCTCCTCTGTGCCAGAGTCCTGGCTGCTGCTGCTGATCAGGTTCAGGAACTCTATATTAAGCCCTATAGCCTTGCTTTCTAATCCCAGGACTCATTAGGGGGGAACAGCCGGACAGTGATGATTGCTCACATCAGCCCTGCCAGCAGTGCCTTCGAGGAGTCGCGCAGCACCCTGACCTACGCTGAGCGTGCCAAGAGCATCCGCACAACGGTAGGACCCTGCAGCCCCTCCACCTGGCTCTACCCATTGCCCTGCTTGTCTAGGATGGTGACTTCTGCCTTTGCATTAGGCAGGCTTCCTAGTTGCTTCATGTGAGTTAAGCTGATCCTCAAGTCCCAATTACCCATTCCAAATATTCATGTTCGGCACTCAAATGCTTGGACCCGGCCTTGTATTGAGAAAATGGCCTGGTAACCACAGGTCACGAGGCTTTCCATGCCGGCACACGAGTGGACTGGCAGAGGAGGGAGGGATCCCTCCACACACACACACACTCCTCTGCCAATCTGCTTGGTTTCCATCCTGGCCACAGAGGAAGGGAAGCTCGTCCCTCAGCTCTGGGCCTTCTCCACCAGCCCACTTGGTGGAAGGCAGGAAAAGTGGAGTTGTCTGCTAGGAGCCTTAGTGTCATGCATTTCCATGCCAGTTGCATAGCAAGCTTCCCAGAAGAATCTGGCTGCCCACTGTTGGAAACAGATTGCTGGACAAGAAGGACATTTGGTTCTTCTTCTTACACCACAACTCCCATGTCCCACCTTTTTGATCTAGCAGCGTCATGACTGTTCCCCGCCCACAAAACTTTTTCGAAACTTCTGTCAAATCCACGATCACTCCAACTTCACATTCATCCCATCCTCAAGCTCTCCACTCCTCCATTTTATTAGCAACCGCTTCCTGAGGACGCGCAGCAGCTCACTGGTGGAGCACATGCTCTGCATGAAGAAAGTCCCAGGTTCAAACCCTGGTATCTCCAGGTAGGGCAGGTAAAATTCCCACTTGAAACCCTGGAGAGCCACTGCCAGTCAGTGTTGACAGTTTGGGGTGAGATGGACCAGTGGTCCGATTCATTATAAGGCGGCTTCTGATGTTCCTACGCTCCATGTGCAATCCACTTTTCCAGCATGCAAAGCTGGTGGGATACCCTTGAGTTCTCCCATGTCTAGGAGTTCAAGGGAGTCCAACTTCAGTTGGTCCAGAATGCGACAGCGAGGATGTCTGTGGACGTTCACTCATGAGATCATATAACACCTGCCCTGCAACATCTACGCTGGTTACTATTTTTTGTCTGAGCATAGTTCAAAACATTGGTGATTGCCTTTACACTCTAAACAGCTTGGATCCAGAATATCTTAAGGACCACCTCCTCCCATACCAGCCTGCTCATGCCCTAAGATCTGGTGACGAGGGCCTTCTCTATGTCCCAAACAGAACAGAGGCTTGATTGATGGGGACAAGAGAAAGTGCCTTCTCAGTGGTCACACCCAAATTATGGAATTCTTTGCCCCATCAGGTTTTCTTGCCACCTTTTCACCAGTTGGTAAAAATGGTTTTATTTTGTCAGAACTTTATTTTCCCAGATAGATGATTTCCTCTCCAATATTTTTGCTTGATATGCTGAACTTGTGTTTTATCATACTGTTATTTATATAGAATGTTGTTGTATTTTATAATTGGTTTTAATTGTTGATAGCTGCCCTGAGTGGTGTGTAAGCACAAGAGAGGTGAGTAATAAATAAAATAACGGAAAGTAATAATGGTTGCTGTCGTCTGCATGTGCTCCCAACGTTCATCTCCATCCCCCTTTCTCTCTCTCTCTCTGCCTCGGTAGGTAAAGCGTAACCTTCTTAACGTCTCCTATCACATCGCCCAGTACACAAGTATCATTGCTGACCTACGTAGTGAGATTCACCGGCTGCAGCGCAAGATTGAGCAACGAGAGCCACGCCCACTGCGACCTGACATCCGTAGTATTCAAGGTAGAAAGAACCCTGAAGGTAGCAGGGGATGTTCTTGCCATGGCATGGACATGAACGTTTAAGGAATTAGACCAATTCATGAAGGATAAGGTGATCAATGGCTACTAATCTTGGTGGCTATATGTGCTGCCTCCTGGATCAGAGGCAGCACCCTGAGGAACAACAGCAGAAGAGGGCCTCTTGCCCTCATTTCCTGCTTGAGATGGGCTTCCTGGAATCATGTGCTGGACTAGATAGGCCTTTGGTCTGATTCAGCAGAGCTCTTCTGATATTCTTATGTTATTTCTCCCATCCGCAATCGGGCAAGTCTGTGAGGCTTCATGTGACACTTGTGCAAAGGAAAGGAAGTGGGTTTATTATTGGGGGGGGGATGGGGAGGGCTTGAGGTTTCTCTGGCTCTCAAACATAAGTGGAAGACTGCAGGTTGTCAAGTTTACACTTCGGGCTAAAAAGGACACTGCTGGCAGATAGGTTAGGTGGTGCCTCAGATGTTTTGGAGAGACTGGATACAGTGGAGATGAGGTGGAGGAAGCTTAGCTACCCTGGAAGTGCCATGGAGAGAATGGAGAAAGAATATGTAGTGCTTTCCTCTCTCTCTCTCTCTCTTTCCCCCTCTTTCACTCTCTCAATATTTCGCATCAATTGAAAGCTTCTTCTCCCCCCACCCCTACCCCCACCCATGGTGCATCTCAGCTGAAGTACAGCTCCACAGAAACCCATTTGAGAGGCAGGAGATGGACCAGCTCCGGCAACAACTGATCAGCACCTTCCGGGAGCAGATGGACGTGCGACGCCACCTCATGGAGCTGGAGAACAATTACATGGAGATCCAGATTGAAAGCTCCCGCCACCTACTTGCCATTGCGGAGTAAGCAGGGAGCCAAGAGCGGGCAGGGCACATTCCGGACTCTGCGGAATGGGCCAGTGCAAATTCTCTCCGTCAGCCCGCACTGGGAGTCTGGGCTGTCATGTGGGCGATGAGCCTGGCTGGGTATCCTTGTTAGCAGGCTACTGCCAACTCTTGGTCCTCATACACTCTCACCATCTTCCTCCCACCCCCACCGCCACCCCCCGTGCTGCAGCTGGGAGCAGGAGAAGGCGCGTCGGGACCAGAAGTGGCGAGAAGAGCAAAGGAAAGAGAGCTACAGCAAAGACGAAAGCGAGAAGGACTCCGACACGGGTGACGACCTATCAGATGTGCCGGAGCCACAGGAAGTGACATCAGCTCGGGAACACATCGCCACCCTCCTTGGGGAGCAGGATAAACTTCATAAGCAGAAGGTGTCAAAAGCCAAAGGGACTGAGGGGTATTGGCTAAAATGAGTTGGGGAGGGAGCCCAGGATTGCAGTCGCAGGGATCATTGCCGCGTCTGTGGGCTGGAGTAGTTTGGAGTCAGCCAGAGTCCTCTAGCACAACTTCTGTTGCTTTTGCTGGGCTCATGACCCCGCACAACTCTTTTCTGTGCCAGGCAGAGCTGGAGAAGCGGTTTTGGGAAGTTCGGCAGCGCGGGCACCGGCTGGAGGAAGCTTTGCCGTGGCGCATCAGTTCAGAAGAGCAACGGGAGGTTTTGAGCCTGCTGTGTAAGGTCCATGAGCTGGAGGTGGAGAACACGGCCATACAATCGGGTGCCCTGCTCAAGGACAACCTCATCCGCCACCAAGAGAGAACGGTGCGCCGCTTTGAGCGCCACCGCAGCCTTTGCCACCGCATCATCCACGAGCAACGGCAGATCATTCATGGTATGTCCACCGCTGCTCCTCAGTGTTGATACACTAGATTTGCTGCACCACTCATTCATAAGCCATAGCCGCCATGCTCCTGAGCCACAGTCCAGGAGGGAGCTGCATCTCCCACCTCTTGCGGTGATGGTCAAAGGTGTGCATTTATGTGTGGCAGACCGATATCAGTGTAGAAATCTCATTTAAAGTATAGCATAGGTCCTCCTGGCCCTCCCCGCTCTTTCTTTCAGTTTGTCACAGACTGCCTTTGCGCATGGCTACAACAAGGTCACTTTGCATCACTATCATCTGTGGCATAATGCAACAGGGTTATGTTGCAAGTTGATGCCCTGACTCAGACTGATGGTGCCAAGGCATGGAGGTCCCCCACACTGAAGGCCTTCAGTGGCATTGCCTAATACATTTCTAGTAGGTATCTCTGTCTTGATGCCCTCAAGGTTGTAAGGGGGCCGCAGTCTCAGTAGCAGACCAAAGGCCAGAGCCAAAACCTGCCCAGAACATTTGCTCCTCCTCCGGTATGTAACCCTTTCCTTTCTGCTTTGTCCTTGCCAGAGTCTCAGCTGTCGGTGCCATCCCACCTGGAAGAACTGTATCAGGCCTACCTGCATGAGCTGGAAGAGGGTGGCTTAGATCGGATTGCCGCCATTGACCGTGCAACTGCTCGGGCTCTCAAGGTACCCAACCTGCCACCATGTCTGAACCCCTTTGGTCCTGATCCGGAGCAAAATTCATTGGGCTACACCAGCTTCATCATATAGACCACACTGTCTGCACATCGTAGAAGCCTAGACGATTATGCATCCCATCATGCAGGAAATGCCTGGCTTGGCCTTACCTTATAATTAATTCATATCCATATTCTTCTTAATTTTTTAATTATATTTTATTCTCTTTTGCTCTTTTTCCACTTTTCCACAATACACAAAAAATAGGGGGAGGGGTTGAGGTGAGTGGGACAAAGTTGGAACACATTAAAAGACATCTGCAAGCTCTCATTGATATTCACACATACCTCTCAGTATATGATGACCCACTATGGGTCTGGAGACTACTGTCTGTGATAAGCTGTATGTTCCGATAGAGAAAGGGCAGAAAGGTCACCTGTCCATTGAAGAATCAATGGCGTGGGCTTGGACTTCCAGTTTCGAAGTACAAGTCTTTTAGCTACCATAAGCGCTCTCATAATTCGCTTTCATTGGACATCTGATAGGTCCCAGGGCACAGGAATATAATTCAAAAGCTCATGAATGGACTGAGGATCAGTAAATTTACTCTATTTTTTTTCCTATGGTAATATTAATATGTAGAAATAGCTCTATCCAAAAAGAAGCCACCAGAGGACATGCCCACATCATCTGGGAGAATCCGTAACATAATGCCAACACTTGGCAGACGGGGATGTGGTTTTTTCTAAAAAGATGATCTGATGCCCAATAAAAGCATCTTATGTTTTTATTTTAATTCCAAGCCAAGAGAAGCAGAATACACAGAGGCAAGGGCAGCTTTCCATTGCCTTTAATGAATGGGATGTTCCAGTTCTGAGTTCCACTCCTCTCTGACAAGCTGCGTATCAAACTTAGTCATGCCTAGTCATTGTTTATATAGCCAAATTGTAGACTTTTTTAATGTGCGGTAAGGAAATTGGGTTTTTTTCTTCTTCTAATATTTGAGGGGTTATATACCGCTTAATACAAAACACCTAAGCATTTTACATAAAGCGAAGCCATGTGGCTACATGGACTTAGACAGACCCTTGTTCCACTGCACCCTCTCTGAGATCCTCACCAAGACTTAGACTGAGCTCCTCCCCCACCAGGCAGGGGACCTTTCCAATTCATCTGCCTTCAGTGGAGTTCATAGCAGAGGCAGCCCTTGCACGCACTGCCGGCCTCACCTCTGTTGGGGTCCTAGATCATGTGACTGCATTTGAATGGAATTTTCAGAAATAAAGTAGAAGCTGAGACCCGGAGGAAACCACGCAGTTTGACCAATTAGACGGCAAAGCTAGCAACGTGTTTCCTAATGCTTTAAACCACCAATGCTGTCGCCACTTACTCACAGTACCCTCTTTAGGCCACCAGCTCTGCATACGGGGCAGAGAACGCCTCGTTGCATTGCTTTTGCCTATAACTGGAGGACGATCAGAGGACGTACACTGTATTCCTTGCAGGACACGTCTGTGCCAAAGCTCCCCCCACTCCCGGTGGAAAGCGTCCTGGACTCTGATCAAGAGAGCGTGAAGACGCTGGGCTCCGAGTCCCAGCAGCTGCCATGGCGGGACTCTCGGAGGGGTACTCTCCCACCCCTGGTTCCAGAGACAGACAGGTAACGTCCCTTTGGTACCTCCTGTGCAGGGGCCTGATGAGAGATGCCGGGGGGGGGGCAGTGTCATTTCAACCTGGCTTGCCCACCACAGCATACGAAGAGTGGTGATCTGGGAAGGCTGGGCAGCAGATCTCTGCACTGAGGCGTTTCAGGAAAAGAGCAAGCCCAGGTTAGGAAAAGCGGAAATGCGCAAAATGCCGCAGAAAGGGAAGCGTACCCAACGCACACGCTTTTCTCCATTCTGCCCTGCCTTACTCTTTGCACCCTAGATTTTCTTTCTCTCCCCAATCACCAGTTTCCCTTAGCCCAGCGGTTCTCAACCTGTGGGTCGCGACCCCTTTGGGGGTCGAACGACCCTTTCACAGGGGTCGCCTAAGACCATCAGGAAACACATATTTCATTTATTTGTAATTAGAAATAAATATTTCACAATATATAATTACATATTGTTTTTGTGATTAATCACTATGCTTTGATTATGTTCAATTTGTAACAATGAAAATACATCCTGCATATCAGATATTTACATTACGATTCATAACAGTAGCAAAATTACAGTTATGAAGTAGCAATGAAAATAATTTTATGGTTGGGGGTCCCCACAACATGAGGAACTGTATTAAAGGGTCGCGGCATTAGGAAGGTTGAGAACCACTGCCTTAGCCTCTCTTACCTCACCCTTCTCAGTCTTGCCTCTCACCAAACATTCTCTCCATTTCATCTTATTCGCTTTCCTTGCCATTGCGTGAAGCCGTCCCAGTTGCTCTTCACAGCACGTTAAGGCCATTTGCTTGAGAATCAATCTACGAGGGGGCAAAGGCCCCCAGCCCGCCGTGAAACCGCTCCACCTCTTGCCAGCCCTGGGCGTCTCCTCCCAGCCTTCCACCCCCAACTTCTTCCTTGAAAGCATCTGTCATGAGGACCTGGCTCCAAGGGGTTGCTTCCTATCCCTGGAAGGTTGCAGGGAACGTGATGAAGCTGAGCATGCTCAGTCATGCTCTGACACCAAATGCTGATATAACGCTGGAAGAGCGCGATATTTTTGTTGAACTTTTTCTTCTGAGCGGGGCAATTCTTCCCCAAGCCTGTTTTTCTGCAAGACTCCGGGGCTTGTGAATTGGATCAAAGGGAAGGGCTGTAGCTCAGTGGTAGAGCAGCTGCTTTGCATGCAGAAGGTCCCAGGTTCGATCCTCGGCATCCCAAGGTAGGGCTGGAAAAAACCCTGCCTTAAACCCTTGGAGAGCCGCTGCCAGACAGTGTCACCAACACTGGGGTAGATGGACTAAAGTTCTGACCCAGCAGAAGGCAACTTCCTGTGTTCTTACGTTCACTGTCTTCAGCCAGGGGAAGCCCTTTATCTGCTAATCAGCAATAGCTGGCACTCAGCTATTACTATACTGATGTGCATGTTTAGCACATGACAGATAGAGTTCGTGACATTTGAACTGCTGTTTGGAAAAGGCTGGAGAGTTTTCTCAAAAGGGTTAAAAACTCCCTTGTCTCCCAAAGCAAGATAGCAAGATGATCAGCATATCTACACCTGCAAGATATGGAGCTGCCTTAAACCACTTATCCATCCAGCCTGGTACCGTCAAGCTGGCAGTGCATCTTTGGCTTATCTCAGGCAGAAGCCTTCCCCAGATGTTATACACAACTGGAAATGAAGGCCTTTTGCTGGTGAAGCATAGGTTCCACAACTGGTCAACAGCAGCATCAACTTGGGTTGTACATGTTGATTATTATTATTATTTTGCCCTGGACACAAGGCAGAATGAGACATTTGGCAGCAGACACAGGTTCCTTCTGGGCAGCTGCCAAGCAACAGGGGGTGAGATTTTTCAGTGAAGAAATGGTGGAGATGGTGGCGGAGAACAGTGGTGGCTGCTCTTCCTTACAGTCTCCATGCCCATTGGTTCCCCCTAAAACACAGCTCTGGAAACCTCAGCCAGGGGGAAATCAGCTGTAGGGGGGAGTTCTGGATTTAAATAACAGTTGGGGAAAGGGTTCCCGTCCACATTCCCCCCACATCTCTCTCTCTCACACACACACACACAAACCTCCCTCTACAGCAGCCCATTGACAACTAATGTCTTCATCAGAAGATCCAATTCAGCACAGATAGGGCAGCCTTCCCTAAATCGCCCCCCCCCCCGGATGTCTTGGACTACAACTCCCATCATCCCTAACATTTCACCATACTGTCTGGGACTGATGCAGTTGATGCAGCCCAAAGCTTCCAGAGGCTGGGGAAGGCTGCTCCATTGTTAACAGGCTATTTTTCTTTCTCTTCTCAGCAGTGAAGCCAGCCAGGTGTTCAAGACTAGTCCTCGGGCCCGGCAGATGAAGAATTCAGCAGTCGCGACGCCACCTCCTATCCGCCTCAATGGCATGATCAGTCAAGAGGTACGAGCAGTAGAGAGGAGGAAGAGGAGGAGGAGGAGGAGGAGGAGGCTGGCTATGCAGAGGCAGCGTGCCTCCAATTCAAGAATGCATGGGCATTCTGCTGAAATAACAGGCAGTGTTACCTAGTGGGTAAGGCTGTGCAAAGACCTGTAACTACATAGCATGGCCACTTTTATAGAAGAGCATGCTCAGCTGAAAGAGGAAGAGCTTCAGTAGCCAGCTGCAAGTGGGGTGGAAATCCACATACATGTTTCCAAAACCTAGCAGGCACAGGCAAGAGGGGGCTCCAGTGTTTTGTGGGAGGTTGTTCCACCCTGACTTGCTCTGCCTCCCTTCTTCTCCACAGTATGCACCCCGAGACAGCCTGGTTAGCTTGGGTAGCCAACGGAATTCTTCCCCTGACAGCAGCGACCACTGTTCTGATGGCATCCTGACACGTGGAGGTAACTGTAACTCAGATATGTACGGGCAGGGTTGGCCCTACTGTTAGGCAGAGGGGAGCTGTTGTCTCAGGCAGCAGATGCTGGGAGGCGGCAGCAAAGAGCTGTGGGTCGCTAGAGGCCTTCAGGTGAGGTGGAGGATGCTTTGGAGGATGCTTTGATCCACTGGCCGTGTCAAAGAAAGATTCACCTGCCAGCCCAGTCAGCTTTTGCACATGGAATGGGAGGGGGCGCCATCTTGTCTTTGGCCTCAGGCAGCAAAGTGTCTTAGGCCGGCCCTGTCTTAAGGGCTAAATATTTCCCCATGTAACCCTCTGTCGGCTCTCAGCCACATTGCAAGCTGGCAGTAGCTGAGGCCAGGGGTAACCACCTCAGCGTGAGAAGCCCTCAGGTTAGACCCAATTGCTCACTCTCCTTTTTGGATGGAGACTGCTGTAGCGGCCCTCCCCTCAATAACAAGAAGCAAAAAGAAAAGGGGGTCCCTCCCGCTCTTTATGCTGTTGAAAAGGCAGCTGCGTTTCTGATGGATCCTGCTATTTCTACGCCAATAATCACCATTGTCAGGCTATTTGTACTCTGCACCAAAAGCTGGGCCAAGCAAGCCTGCATTTGAAAATGTGTTCTGTAAATCAATAAAAAAAATATCTGATTTCTCTCTCTCATTTTGTTCTTTTTTCGTTTTTTTGGCACATGGATCCGCCGTTGTCAGAGCGCAAGGAGATCGTGAGCGGTACCAAAAGCATTGCTGTGAAGGCGGCCCGGCGCCGCTCCCGAGTGCTGGAGTCTGACCGGCTGAACCTGCTGGAGCCCACCAAAGAGCACAGCAGCCTGTCCCTGCACTCCCTGAGCGAGAGCGAGGACCCCCTGTGCCGGGAGACGCCTGCCCTCTGCCAGCCAGCCAGCCCTGGCCTGCAACACGCTGTCAGTGAGGACAACCTGTCCAGCAGCACCAGCGAGACCGTCCCAGGGAGGAATGCCCCCCGGCGCTCCCCTGGGCCCTGGCTTCGGGTCGGCAAAAAGGGAAGCAAGAAGCTTGAGAAGAGGGAAGAGTCGCAAGAGGCCAAGAAAAGGAAGCGAAGGTCACGGTCCTTCGAAGTCACTGGCCACAGGGTAAGTCTTCGGTATCCCAGAACAGTGGAATCGGGGCTCTCTAGCAGGAAGAGGGGGCGGCCTGGCTGCTCATCCCAAGTTGGTTCTAGGGTGGTGCTGACTTCCATGGTGTTCCTTGTGCTATGAAGAGGAGTGGGTGGGATTTCAGGGACAGCCTGCAGGTTCACCATTGTCAGGTGACCAATGCTGAACTTCTGCTGCCCTTTTCAGGATTCTTCCAGACAGCCTTTGAGTGGGCGATGGTCAAGCTTTCATTGTGCCGCCCAGTGCTTCAACACCTCATGAAAGGCACGTGGGTGTTTTTTGTTTTTTTAATTTTCCTGAAGTGGGCTAGGAGGGCTCCCATGAGTTCCTCTCACAGCTCTGAGATTGCAGACTGCAAAAGTGCCCAACCAAACTATCACTTCTTTCTTGTCGGCAGTGCTCATTTTGAACGGCATATTATATTATTAGTATTATGTATATATTTCATTTCTATGCCACGCGATAGCTGAAGTTCTCTGAGCAGTTTACCACAATTCATAGTATAGAGGTTGTAGGAGAAGTGTATGTGGTGGATTAGGTTGCTATCGATTTAGGGCTGCAACACTCAACGAAAAGACTCCTTCCATTAAAAGTGGCACCTTTTCCTCTATGTTCCAAAAAGGAAAGCTGGTCTTGCAGAATATATGAGTGGCACAAGTGCATCTGGTGCCTCTGTATGGTGCAGAGTGCCACTAGGTCCTCTCTTTCCAGTCCTCCATGCGGATGTACCTTCTAAGAAATCATGGCATGGTGAGAGAGATCTCTACCCATGAAGCGCCTTCTTAATCTGTGTGCCCATCCTTTTCCTTCCCCCGTTTCCAGCTCCCATGTCCAAAGAATAACGCTGCCCGCCGGCATCCACTAGAAAGCAGTTCCGAGCACAAGATTGTGGCAGCAGGAGGGACGCACAACACCCGGGGTATTGGGAAAGCTGCAGTACAGATGTCCAGAGTGAGGCTTCTACAAGCTCAACCGTCATCAGGTAGGTGAGCCTAAGCATATTGGGCCTAGGGAGGCTGGAGAAATCCCGAACGGAATCAGATGAATCCAGATTTCTATGAATTTAACCTACAGACTCTGCAGCTGTCTTTCAGTCGAACAGATCCCATGGACTTGCAGGCTGTTTTTTTGGTTTGTTTGTTTACTTTCTGAAATTTTACGCAAATTTAGTCGTAGAAAAATACAATTAAAAAACACACACCACTGGTCAAAAATGTCGTTTCCCCCATAGATAAAGCATGAAAATGCACATTTGGGAGGATTTGCACATTTCTGCAAGTGAAAGAAAATTCATGCAAGTGCTAATTCGCGCTAATTCAGGAAATTGGGAAAAACCCAATTCCGCCAGTGAGTGGAACAAAAGACACTTGACAACCCATGAAACACAGACAGAACAGATTTTACAAAGTCTGTACCTCCTTGCGGATGGGCCAAATCCAGCTGTTAACTGTTGCACTTCACGTTACCAAAGTGCCCATGGATCCCATGGCATATGGAAACTTCTGTCCTCCAGGGCACATCACAAGATCTCACCTTTTTTACTTTGGAGTAATTCACCTGGAATAAGCATCATCACACCCTTGAGGGTTAAAAAGTTGCAGGGGTGGCACACCCGTGATGTGAAGGTCAATGTGAATTGGAGGCCTTCCAGGCAGAGCGTTCCTAGTCCTACCAACCCAAAAATGTCATGCAGCTCTTTCATCTTTCCCTCCTTAATCTTTTTTTTTTTTTTTGAGGAGTGGGGGAGGAAGAGTGGGCAGTAAGGAAAAAGGCAGAAGTAGTAGTAATGAGAAAACACCCGAGGGTTACAAATGGAAGATGGCGTCGTCTGGACCCCCCTGTAAAATTCTGTGTTTGAGGCATGGCGATGGCACAATAGAAGCTTTGTCTGAAAGCACCCTGTATCACGAAGGAATACGAGGGGCTGAGGAGTATAACTGTGCCAGGCAAGCCCTGGTTAGGGTTTGGTTGTGATGCCAATATGTGTAGGGTGACCATATGAAAAGGAGGACAGGGCTCCTGTATCTTTAACAGTAATGCAGGAAAGGGAATTTCAGCAGGTGTCAATTGAAGTGGGTGAAATTCCCACTTCATCACAACAGTTAAAGCTACACTAGCTATAGTAGAGTGGCCAGATACAAAAGAGGGCAGGGCTTCTGCAGCTTTAACTGTTGTGATGAAGAGGGAATTTCACCCACTTCAATTGACACCTGCTGAAATTCCCTTTTCTACGTTACTGTTAAAGATATAGGAGCCCTGTCCTCCTTTTCATATGGTCACCCTAAATATGTGTGATCTTCTAACTATTTTTCCTTCCCTGTTCTTCCCCTTCAGGCCCCAGTGAGGCCTCCTCTCTTTCTGTCACCTCCAACCAAGCTGGTATCTCTAAGAAAACCTCCCAACCCAGCCAGCGCCCACCTCGCCTGAACTATATCACAGTGAACGGTAACAACCCGCACAGCAAGGATGGCAGGAACCGGCGGTGCCTAAGAACTGAGGGGAAGCAAGCGGGTTGAGAAGCTGGTCCGAGGAGCTGCCTTTGGTGCCCAGTCAGGAGGCACAGTGGCCAAAGGCATTGTGGGAAAATAGCTTCCTGCAGAAATAGCTGTGGTGACCCAAAGGAAGGCCCCGAAAGGTTGTCCAGCTGGTTGCAAGTGTTCCTGTCAACGGTTCATCTGAAATAAGTAGCGCCCTGGATGGGCATAAATACGTCTATCCCCAGAGACATCCGATGCCGTAACCAGGACAGAGCTAGGGAGCCCCTTACTCCACAAGCGCACATCTCTACTTTAGTTTAAATGGAAGCACTTGCTGCTGTGTTGTGCCTTTGTGCTTGAGGAGAACAGAGTTCCACAGCATCTCTGAGGTGGGACACACCACATACGTTGTGCGCGTGCTATATTTTTGCATCCCTCTAAGTAGTCAAACACATTTCAGCCAGTTTGAATCTTTTAAACCAGCCACCTTCCAGAACATCCCTCGGAAGGGTAGGGCTCTGGGAATAGGAAGGGGCAACACCTGAAGCCACACAATTTCTGGTCACGACCACGGGATTAGGGGAAGTAATGGTGGCCCCCTACTGTGGTTGGCTGTCTCCCAGTAAGGGGCAATCGGGCTGCTTGACAACTGGAGGTCATCCCTTGTCCCATGAAGGGATTATAAAGGTTTTTCAGAAGATACGGACTTTCTGGTGAGCCTGCCATTGGGTTGGATGCCTCGAAGTTCCCTTCAGAAGCACGTCGTCATGAAAGCTGGCATTTTTTCCCCCTGAAAAATGTGCGTGATGGAGTTACGAATGTTGCCTTTTGTATTTCTAATGAGCAATGCCAGGCTAGGGGGGTGGGGGGGAGAGAAAAGAGAATCGTACATTTTCCAATACCAACTCCAAAGCATTTCCAGAATTTGCCTTCAGGATCCTGTATTCCTTGCTGCTGGTGCTGGGTTGAGAGGACTTCATTCCTGCCAAACGCACAAATGTTTCTCATCTAGCTGACAGAGCCTGAGACTTACAACAGGCCTGCATGGGTTTGTGTACACCCCCCTTCCCCAACCTGGTGCCCTCCAGATGTGTTGGACAACTTCCATCATCCCTATTAGAATGTAAGCCTATGCAGCAGGGTTTTGCTATTTTATTGTTTTACTCTGTACAGCACCATGTACACTGATGGTGCTATATAAATAAATCATCATCATCGTCATCCCCAGTTGCTGGCTGTGAATGATGGGTGTTGCAGTCCAACACATCTGGAGGGAACCAGGTTGGGGAAGGCTCATGTACAGCCTTGGCTATTCCCCATGCTATTAAAATAGCCATTCCCAGCATATCGTTCTGGATTCTGTCCTGCAACACGCTTCCTCTTTTTGCCCAACTCAGATCCTCATAGCTTTCGATACAAAACCTTGCTCTCAATGTCATTCCTCCTCCTTGAGATTATTTTTCCTCTCATGACCCTCTTCCCCCTGGCTATGCCTCTACCCCTTGCTGCTGCCTGCAGTCTGCTGTATCGAAAAGAGGTAGATCAAATGAACGAGAGACATCCATTTGTGTCCTGCATCTGAGGACAAGGGACAGCATTGGAGGCACTTTCCCATCTCAAATCACTCACACTGTGGGATGGGTTTGGCCGTGGTGGGGGCCATTAACAAAACAAGGTAACTCTCTTAGAATCAATTCCTTACTTGTTCTTTTGCTGAAAGATTTTCTAGTTCTGAAGCAGTATTTTCCATGCCTCCGTGTCAGAAGTGAAAGTCCGGACATATTATGACCTTAAAGGTATCTGACATCCTGCACCTAAACATCTGCACTGGCCTGTGTTCATGCAGCACTGCTTCAAGTTCACGCACTGTTTTGCGATATACTATGCTGGTGCATCAAGCCTGCATGTCTGACCCTAACCACTCCTAACTGTGACATAGCAAGTCTTAAAGCTGCATTTGATTATTTATTGATTTTGGCTCGGTGCTCATGCCATCTCCTTTGCATTGCTGTCAGGGCTGCTTTATACACATGCTGCTTATTGCACCAGAAGTGCAAAATATGTGCAAACAGCACATTTTATGAATGGCACACATGCATGATGTTCCTGGCACACTTTTGCCAGCAAGATATACACACTTCATACACATTAGTCCAATAATACAACCTGTGTTATCAAGATGAGAGATCTCCTCTGTTTTTTTAAATGGAAAATGCAACCAAGGATGGGGGTGAAACAATTCAGGTCTGTCTCACAGCATTGAGGAGGGCATGGGGGGAAATGTTACCCCCCCAATTCCATTTTCCAAATTGAAATCACTCCCCAGTGCTGCTATTTGTCCGATAGAGCAAAAATAAAAGTACCTGATGGATACTTGCGGATTAACAGCTCCATCCCCCAGAACTACAATCCTAGGCTAAATCCTACCCACCCACCCACATATGGCTGCATTTGCCTCCCGCTCTCTTTTGGGGCAGGGGAACATTTGTCATTTTAAAAAATCCACAGGAGAGCCAATCATGGATCTTCTGTCCTCTTGTCTTGTGGCATAATTTGGTAAGTAATATTATACAGAGGGGGCTGAGAGAACAATCACTTGTGTAGGGATGTCCAGTGCAGGGGAATCTGGCCCTCTTGGGGCTCAATGGATATCCCCCAGCTCGGCTTATGGTAGTGATCCAAGCCGTGGGCTCCCTGCAGGAATTCACAGGCGCTGTGCACAAACGGCTCCTTTCCCCTTCTGGAACACAGGAGGGAAACAGAGCTGTTTACATACAGTGGTGGTGGGGTTGCTAAATGGCTCTTTTCCCCTCTTGGGTCCCAGGAAGGAAAAGAAGCCATGTTAGGGTGACCATATTTGGGAAACCAAAAAAGAGGACACCTAGTGTGTGTGTGGGGAAGCAGCTTTATGAGTCCTGCAGAAAGTACGTTATTCCCCTGCCACCTTAAAGAACCCGATTGGAGTGGAGGAGGGGGAAAGGATTTCATTCTGTACCACCACCATCCACTCCAATTGGGGCCTTTTCTATAATGTCCACGAATGACCCACTTTCCCCTTTAAGACCTCAATTGGAGCTTGGGGTGGGGGAATGATGTGCCTCAAGAAAGCATGTCATTCCCTCCTGCCATGCTAATGGCAGCCTTAAAGAGGAAGGTGTGTCATTCCAGGACATTATTGAAAATTATAGAAAATCCCCCCTGACACCATGGAAAGAACAAAAACCAGGACAAATCTGGGGAAATCCTGACAGTTGGTCACCCTAAGCCATGTGCCATAGCGGTGGGGTTGCTCTGAGCGAGTGTCTCCTATGTCGAGCCGGATTCAGAGAAAACCCACCAAGCTCCACCCACAATCGGATTGCTCTGACATCTCTAAGCTTGCCTAGTGAGTTTATGTTTGAGCTGAGGTTTGAAATGGAAACTTCCAGCTAATGCTCTTATCCACTATGCCAATGGAGTCTTCTTGATCCTTACTAGGCTGCCATTCATCTGTATTTTGCTAGCAAAAGCTACCATGTATATGCAATACACACCATTAGTCAATGGTGCCGTTTGGTCCTCATTTCCCTAGTGCAACAAGTAGTGTATGCAGCGATCCTTAGGACTAGACTGAACATCGGTTCCATGATATGGGGATGGTCCCAAGTTGATGTCCATGGGATCTAGGAATGAAGACTGTTATAGAGGTGAATTTGTGTGTCTAAAGCATGTACTTGAGGTCACTTAATCCTAATTACTTCGCATTCTTAAAAAGGTTATACACAGAATCAGTACCAGAAGGGGGTGGATTTCTATACTCTTAAATGTATGGTTATGGAGGGTGCAGATTTTACTCTGTCTTGGGAATTGCTTACAGAACTAGGCATGGTAGGTATTTAAGATGAACACTATGTACAAAGGTATGCATGCATACGTGAACACAACTTTGCAGAAAGAAGTGTCTGGACAGTGGTCTTTCGAGACAGGTATTCTATTTCTGGTGGATGTCTGTATCAGATACATCGACATGGACCAAAACAAGTCATGATATTTTAGTCACGATCCATACTCTGCACTTGGATGACCTTACTCCCGTATTATGGAACAAGCAAATTTTCAACTTCAATCATAGGTTGAGTTGGGTGGGGGTGGGGAGAGGAAGGCTTGGTTTTTGCAAAATCTGCAGCATAAATGGACCCACTGAAACAAAAGGAACAACCATTGCTAGAAAGTTGAGGAGTGGAAACTTCATGAGTAGGTGGAAGGCAGAAATACAATAGGATATTAGGAAATGGGGAGATTTGGAGAAAAGAATAGCAGGGAGATGAGATGATAGGAGGTTAGTGTTGGGACAGAGGTATGGAAGAGAAGCTTAAGCAAAAGACAATGGCATCTCCTGAGGGTCTTCCATGAGCATAACACTGCATGCAAGGCTGGAAAATCATTTTCATCTCAAAATAACACCACATGGCCACTCCAACACGTTTCCCGTTTTTTATTAGAAATTTGTGTAACTGATGTTCCATTCAAAAGGCTGTGGACATCTCTTGCAGAGATAGCACAAGCACCATAGTATGTTTCTTCAGACCTATCCCATCTCTTCCAGTTCCAAACCAGGTTTCACCCATTGCCTTACACCGAGTACCACAGACTTCCTGCCCAGAAGGGATCGTGATGCATACAGAGTCTGAATCTCTACATAACGCATCACAGTATTCAGTCTTGCAGCAAATCAGTTCATTGGCTGTGCTAGCCATTGTGACTTAAAGGAATCCAGCCATTCTGCATTCCCAATTATTATGTTATCCTCACTATTAAGAATTTGATCTTTTGTTAGGAAGGGCAGTTTGAATGTGGCAAAATCTGCAAGACACTGATGATGAAAAATAACCATTGGAAGTGAGCAATCATTTTTTATTTTATTTTTTTGCAGAGTGTTGAAGATGGTATAATAGAGACTTCATTGCCCATGGCTCGTCCCACTTTCATGTCTGGTGAAAAGGTTTTGCAGATTGCTGTAATGTTTAAAAAAACTCCCAAATATTTATGGCCAGCTACGTTAGTGGGACAAAAGAAGCATATGTGTGTATAGACCAAAGGCTACAGGGCCTCTTTCAATGCTTAACAACTAGGCTTCAACTCAGATTTGTGTAGAAGAATGATTCCATTGATAAAAAAAGATAATTTGGTTGGTATGATGCTTCTCACACAGCAACTTCTTTTCCTCGAACATTCGTCCACCTGGTATCTAATGTACTAGAGGATTTGGGGGAAGGCTGGGTCATCTGGATGCATAAACTCACGAGAATGACTAGAAGAAACTAATTTCAATATGCCAAGGAGCGTTTTCTATCAGGGCACTGCTTTTTGTGCCTACATCTATCCCACGGGAACACAACTACATGGGCAAGACATGGAGTGTATAAGGCAGATTCTAAATAGGGAAGGAAAACAAAGCCCTTGCTAAGGGGAAGTTTCTTTGAGAATGACCTAATTCAAAGCACCACTGAGATTCTCCAGTTCTACCTGAGATCCTTAATAGAAGACAGAAGGGACCTAAACATCAGCAGTAGAAACAGAGATAAGGGAATACCCCACCCGCCCATAACCTTAAGTGTTGAAATTTCCTTTTAAAAAAAAAGCATCCCCAGTTTTGCAGGTGCAGAAGTTACTTTTGTGCAAGAAGCACTCTGGGCCACTCTGGCACACACAGATTGCAAGATGCATAGCCTGTGCCAGCCAGTTTTGTACTGGATGGTGGATTCGTTGCTGTTCTTCAATACAAACCAGTAAATCTCTTGCCCTGCCTTCTCCTGCTGTTCCCTTCTACTTCTTGACCTTGATTAGAGAATGGTAGACCGGCTTGACGATGATATGCAGGTGCAGAGAGTTATCGATGAGGTATTCGGAGGTGCGCTTCTGCAAGTCGGCATGGAGCAGGAAATCGGGTACTTCGTCTGTGCTCTGGTGGAAGCTGTAGGCATGTTTGACGAAGACTTTGCCCTGCTGCCTCACACCCACCAGGATGGTCTTCTGGAAACTGACGCCAGCAAAGTCAGAGCTTGTGGTGGCTGGAGTGATGACCAGGCGAGGGCGCCCATCCTCAATCCGGATTGATTGGATGGCCCCAGAGACGGAGTCAGAGTAGACGGGGCGCAGGCTGACCGGAAGCCAACGTGGGGAGAAGAGGACGTTCCAAGTCACCCGTTTGGCAGAATCATGGTTGCTGGGTCCCAACTGGGTTTGGAAACTGGTACTGCGGTCATCGCGGGCTGGGTTGTTAATGATCCATTGGGAGCCCCAGGAGGTGGAGAGGTAGTTGCGGGGCAGGAACATGCTACAGTTGACATCAAAGTATTTGGCAAAGTGGATCGGAGAAGCAGAGTGGAACTGGAAAGCTTGGAAGAGCAGGTCTTGCACAGCGCTGTAGTGCTTGACCATCACTGGAGACTGCTTCTGCAGGTGGAAAAGGTGGCTGGGAGAAATCATAGGGTAGCGCAGGGATCTCAGCATCTTCTCTACTATGGGGTCCTCTGGCTGGTGTGTGGCGACCCATTCCTCTACTGCTGTGTATAGCTCCAGCTCAGTCTGCAGAACCAGGTCGGACCGTTCAAGCAACAGCAATAGCAGATCTACGCTCACCGAGGCCCATTCAGCACTGCTCATCACAGCAGAGAGGTTCCAGGCCAGGAACTGGAGACAGCTCTCCTGGAGAGCCTCGTCACCAATCCTCACGGCGTAGTGGTACCAGCCCACCACATGGCCCTGGTTTGACTCACTGGCCAGGTGGCCCTTCATGTACTCGGCCACCCCTCGCTGCAAGCTCAAAATGCGATATTTGCTGGCTAGCCGGTGAAGAGGGATGGCTTGATGGAGGAGTATGGAGATCTCACCACAGTATAGGTACCTAGACAAGAAGGGAAGCAAGGAGCGTTAGTGCTGACCACTTTTCTTCATGCCCAATTCAGCATCACTCTTGCGATGTCCTGTCCCATGGCACACAAATTCAGCATTTCCCTACAATATAGCCTACAATCTTTGCATGATCACAAGATTTACCATCCAATTCATGTTAGATTCTCAGCCTTTGACTAAATTAGGCGAATTTAGGGTCTAAAAGAAATTTAGGGTCTGTCTCCACATTACAAATGGTTGTTTGCCTGATAGTCTTAATTATTATTATTATTATTATTTATTTATATAGCACCATCAATGTACATTACAATAATGTAATTGAAAGAGAGGCCCTGATTTAACCAGTGAGAAGGGCTGTGTACCAGCATGTTGACAATACACTGGTTTTAAACTGACTCCTGAACATTTTTTTAAAGATGCAAAAGCAAATCAATGCTAGGAGCCAGAGAAGAGACACAAAATTGTACAGAGCACTGCCCTCATGGAAGCCTTGCCCAAGCTTATCATTCTTATAGAGAAGATATGGTCATTTAAGAAAGACAGATATGGTTTCATCACGAAAAAAGGTTCCTAATGGTGTGCCTTGCATAGTTACAAATACAGAAAGTTCAGATGTGTAAATCAGGCAGACAGTAGATGCAGAACAGACATGGGCAGACTTCAGGTTTCTCAGATCTACTTTGGTTTTTTTCTTACTAAATGCCCACCCCCCACCCCCAAGATCCAACCAAAACCAGGTGCAAAAGATTGGCACAGGGCAGAGGGTGGGGAGCAGACATACAAGTAGAATTAAGGAACAGAGTGCCCCTGAGCATACACTCAGCGCAGGGAATGGTTTTTAGTGCCAGCTCTTTCATACAAAAATCCACTTCTTAGTCCATCTCAGTTCACATTTTCCTGGTTTCAGTGACTTAATTTAGGACACCCTAAAATCTGGGTGACCATATGGAAAGGAGGACAGGGCTCCTGTATCTTTAACGGTTGTATTGAAAAGGGAATTTCAGCAGGTGCCATTCGTATGCATGCAGCACCTGGTGACATTTCCTCTTCATCACAACAGTTAAAGCTGCAGGAGCCCTGCCCTCTTTACCAGATACAAAAGAGGACAGGGCTCCTACACCTTTAGCTGTGGTGATGAAGAAGGAATTTCACCAGGTGCTGCATGCATACAAATGGCACCTGCTGAAATTCCCTTTTCTATACAATTGTTAAAGACACAGGAGCCCTGTCCTCCTTTCCATATTGTCACCCTGACCAAAATGCCTTTTTACTGCTAAAATTGTTAAACAATTGGGAGTCAGAAAACCCCGGCTGATCTCCCCAGAGCTCTCCCAGCCGATCCCAATCAGGGCTAGGCTTAGGGTTGGTTAAGTTGGGCGGTTGCCTGGGGTGCTGAGCTGAGGGGGGAACCAAGCAGAGCTGCAAGGATGCCAACAACATCACACCTGTACCAGGCCCCATCAACCCTGAGTAGCTCTGCAAAGGTGACCACAGGTGCGGTGGGACGGGACCAAAGGCACTCCTTGCCTGGGGCACTATTTATCATAAGGCCAGCCCTGATCACAATCAACCTTTTCTGCACCACTGGGAAAGAATACCCCTACACTTGAAAGGGGGTCAGACTTAGGCGAAACAATGAAGGTATAGAGAGAGCCTATTCTAGTTTTGAAATGGCCAGAGCCTTCTTTGGCTTCAGTCCTTTCAGGACTCGCCCGTGAGCCAAGGGAGGAACCAGGTCCCAGGAAGGGAGGAACCAGGTCCTAGGAAGCCCACTCTGACTAGGCCAGGGAGTTCTTCTCCCTGTGGAGCTGAAGGGCATGCGGCAGCGGCATCTTACCTGATGAACTTTTCAAAAAGGGCTGCAGCGTCAGGCGGCTCGTGCAAGGTGAGCACCGTTTGGTTGTGCAGGAGGCTCTCGAAGATTTCACTTTGCAAGCTGAGCATCAGCTGGTGGGTGTGAAAGACCTTGATTTCATCCGAGCCAGCCGTGCGCACCCGCAGGGTGATGTCGCTGGCGTTCCCGTTGTGCAGGAGCTCTTGCAGCCGCTGCAGCAAGGACAGGGAGTGGTTGATGGTAGCCACCGTGGGCTCTCCGCTGAGGTCCGCCTTCTGGACTGCAGAGAGTGTGACACAAAGTAGCATGAACGGGAAGGGAGGCTGATGGTCCCAGAGGATGATGGCAAAGAGAAATTTATCTTAAGGAGCACCTGCCAATTGTTTCCTTGATCTGTGTGTAAGCAGGGGCTGAATGCAAAAGTACTAAGCAATTTTAGAGTGTATTTATCACAATAACAGTTTGCCTCTGGATTATTGCTGGACATCATCATGGACAAAAAGTATTTTTCATTGTGAGGATCAATTCTGGCTTTTTTTAAAAAAAACTGTCCCTTTTTTCTTTTCTTTTTTTTTGAGACAGTCACTGTCACTGTGTACTGAGTTTAGTTGTGATGCTAAACCATTATTTAATGCTACAAGAATGAGCCTGGGCAAGCCTTGGGCACAACCTCAGGGATTCCTAGAATGAAGCTATAAAAGGGTACCGAGAAATACATTTGTAAAATGAAGATCATTACCTCTGAAGCTTTTTATAACTGCACTGGGTATATCAGCCTCCCGCAATGTGGTGCCTTCCAGATATTTTGGACTTTAAGTCCCATCAGTTCCAGCCAGGATGGCTAATGGCCATGAATGTTGAGTGAGAGTTGTGGTTCAAAACACCTGGAGGATGCAAGGTTGGTGAAGGGTGGGTCGTATGAAGCTGGTGGGGAAAGTGCCTGATTATTCTTTTGTTACCCTAGTAGCCCCTAGAATGGTCAGCCTTGGTTGGAACTAATTAATGGAGAATTGTCTCCTGATACCTGGAAATCTCAAGTGTTTTGAAGGAAATAACAATCAGAGATTGGAGAAAGTGGCCCACTCCAAGCCAAGCGGAGCATCAGATGTAAGAGGGGTGTGTGTGTGATTAGAATATTAGAATATGCTGACAGAGAGAGATTTCTCTTGGGATCTGATGTATTATAGTTGATCTGCTGCCCTGTTGGAGTGCAGGCTGTTTGTCTCATCGTATTGTATTGTAAATAAATAAATAGTACGAAAAATAGTCTCCAGTGTGTACACTCTCAGACACATACCCTCTAAGTAAGCCAAATGCAGGAACACTGCCCCTTGAATCTTGTCACCATTGTGGGGACATGGAGAGCACATAACAGCTTCTTTAAGGCAACTCATGGTCTTGCTCTCCCAATGAAAATAATGGGACGTGTTCTTATTTAAGCTTGTTCATACTTTCTTCACTAGACTATGATAATCCTTCCAAAATATATAAGTTAATTACAGGAAGGGCTATAGGCCAGCGTGACAGAGCATCTGCTTTGCGTAGAGAAGGACCCAGGTTCGATCCCAGCTTCTCCAGCTAGGGGAAGGAAAGGAATCCTGCCTGAAACCTTGGACAGCCACTGCCAGTCAGTGGGCCTGTTCTGAAGACACCTTAAACCATGGTTTTAACCATGATGGTTAAGCAAGAAAGCCAGGCCGTGTTCAAGAAGAACCTTAAACCATGGCCATAACCATGGTGAGGCTTGTTGCTTGATTCACCATGGTTAAAACTGTGGTTTAAGGTGACTTTTGAACACAGCCTGGCTTTCTGGCTTAAGCATCATGGTTAAAGCCATGGTTTAAGGTGTCTTCTGAATGGGGCCACTGTCAACAGTACTGGGCTAGATGGACCAATGGTCTGACTCTGTATAAGGCAGCTTCCTATGTACTTTTAAAAAGAAACAGGAGGCCAACATTTTCAAGGTTTTCAAATGCCTCACCACTTCTTCTTCTTGAAAGCACCCGCCCTCCGCAAACTGCAATGAGATCATTCAAGACAGTAGTAGCCCTTGACTGCTTCTGACTCCCTAACACTGAAGGTGGCAATTAAAGTCCCCCTAGCCCTCCCAGCGCTGCCTGATCCAAGCTAGCTCTTGTGAGTATCAGAGCATTCACTTTATACTATTCTTGGGAGTTGGATCTGAGCCAGCAGTTTCACAGCCGTCATTAACTCAATGAAATCACTGCCACCGGATGAATTAAATGCTCGCGCTGAGCCAAGTTACACTTCTCGACCTCCCTAGGGAAAGAAAGCTAAGCCTGTTCATACTCTCGGTCTCTTGGCTTACTTTGCCTGCTCAGTCCAAATTGGGCAGGGATAAAAAGTTAAAATCCAAAGACAAACGAATCCCACTCCCTGGAAGGACAAAGCAGCACAGTGGGGTGGGAAAAAGCTACTTAAAGGGGAAGGCACCCAACGTGGCTGTTTCCATGAAAACATCACTTTTGTTGAAGCCTCTTTCAAAAGAAAGGCATTTGTGACTCTTTGCTCCAGCGAACAGAACACTGGGGGTTCCAAGCTCACAGCTACAAAATCTCCTTTTTCAACTTCCGATCGTCTGTCCCCCTGTCTATCTTTCTGTGTGGTCCCCCACAAACCCTTATTCCGGTTCAGTTTGCTGTTTGCATGAGCAGCTGTTCTATAATTTCCACTGCTCAACAATGGCCAATTGTTGTGCTTCTTTTACATTTAAGCCTAGCATCTTTGCAAGAGCTCTGCTGAAAAAATGTTGCATTATTTACTTCCATTTTTATTTTATTTTATTGGTTATATTTCTATCCTTTTTCCCTCTTGCAAGGAACCCAAGGCAGCTTACATGTTCCTCCTCCTCTACATTTGGTCCTCATAGCAACCCTGTGAGGTAGGTTAGCCTGAGAATCAGTAACTGACCCCAAATTACTCACTGAGCTTCATGGCTGAGTGGGGAGTAGGATCTACCCAGATCTCCTGAGTCCCAGTCCAACACTCCAACCACCACACTACACACATACAATTCCTTACAATCCAAAGAAAGCAACATTGTATGGGAGCCATCTGATTTGATAGAAAACATTGTGCTCTCTCATGTCCAGATTTTCAAAATTCACCCAGGCACTGTTGGGGGCTTCGCTGCAGCCCCAACTTTCCCTTTGACTTCCTTACACCCTCCCTGCCCCTGCTTACGCCCGCAGTGAATCTGTCCCACATATTATATCTTTTAAATCCATGTCTTATCCAGAGGATTAGCTTCTTCTAGAGACACAAGCGGCACAGTTAAATCAAGCTGAGTCGGGGATTGGAAGTGGGAGATGTGTCTCAGAAGGTCAGCGTGAAATTCAACACCAAAAAGATGCAGGAGGCATGATGATGATGATGATTCACTTTTTCTTCTATATTAATAATCAAACTGCCTGAATAATACTGATATTGTACTAGTGTGTAAATTCTCCTTAGAGCACAGTCCGTTGTTCTGTAACTCGTTCCCCCCCCCCCCCCCGGTCAACAACAGGGCAGAGAACTGAATGGAGCAGACCTTCAAGGTCAAGGTTGTAATGAGCAGGGGCTGGACATGGCCTGTTCAGCATATGCACATGCTAACATGACCTGTAAGGCTGTTAGTGTAGCAGAGCAATCAAATAACTAGGGAATAAGCCCATGTCTTGGACAACCTGGCTTCTGAACTTCAGGCAGGCTTCTTGTGTGTGTGTGGGGGGGGAATCACCCACTTATCAAGCGGTGAGCAGTGTGGAATAATTTGCTTTGGAACAGCATCACCCAACTCCCCGTTGCCCCAGGATGCTACAACCACAGACCAAACTACATGATTGGAATTGTTCTAGGGATGGGACTTTTGATTCCCTACTTCTTGGGTCTCATTGGTCCATAAAAGATTTCATTGCACTTGGCTAACACACTTCCGCAAAGTGTGTTTTAAAGGATTCTTCTCTGGTACAAAAATGTTCACACCACAAGTCCCACTTTCTAGCTCTTTATGCGTGCTGTGAGAAGAGTTCCTCGTGATGCCCAGACACTACTACTAATCCATGCTCCACCCCAGCAGTCCTCCCCCTTACCTGCTTGGACAGCTAGGCACAGCAGTGACAGAGCAGCGAAGGAGCAGGCCCATCGCCTGGGGGCGGCCTGCCGGACCCCTATCCCTTTAGCCATGGCTCCTTCCTTGAGCGCGTCCGCAGAGGGAATAAGCCCTTGACTGAGCGTGCTAATGTGTCTGACTCTTTATGTAGGACACTGACTCTCCCAGCCCCGCTTGCCATTGATTGGTGGAAAACTAGTAACAGCTGTTACCAAGGAAACCACTTAAGATTGTGAATTGATGCCTTTGGGGGCATTGTGGAATCCCTGGGCCGCTGGCGGAGCCGCCCTGGGACAGCAAGACTACCTGGAGCCCTCAACATGCAGAAAGCGGTAAGGCCAAGCAAAGAGTCTTCATCCATTCGCCCTTGTCATTTCTTAACTTCAAAATATCTGATTGCAAAACAGTGTTGCGTTGTTCTTGTGGTTGTTTTCCCTGAACAGTTGTGGTGGCACCCCCGTTAGAGATCTTTCCAACCAGGGTGACAAAACTTCTTTCAGTTTTGCATTCCTCTTGATTTACCTCATGGACGCAAAATAGGCTCCCTTAGTTTGGGCAGATTGCAGGTTTGCAAAACAATGGCCGATTCACCGTGTTTGTTCAAGCATGATGGGACGCTCTGTTCTCTGACATTTGGAGAAAGAGATAGTCGTTACACCGTGTCCATTTTTAAGCAACATGTTGAGCAGCCCAAGGATATCTGAAATAGTCATGGACTGTACAACAGTACAAGCTGGAGGGGCTGTGGCCCAGTGGTAGAGCACCTGCTTTGCTCGCAGGAAGTCCCAGGTAGGGCTAAAAAACACCGGCCCTCCTGAAACCCTAGGCAGCAGCGGCCAGTCACTGTTGACCATACTGGGCTAGATGGAGCAGTGGTCGGACCCAGTATAAGGCTACTTCCTATGTTCTAATATTCTTACGAGCTGCAGTTCTTCACTGAAGAAGACCTGAAGAAGAGAGGAGGGATTGCTTCATCAGCCACCACCAAGCAGCAACCAAGGGAAGCCAAGCAGATACTGTACAGGTGTTGTAATACAGCATCCAAGAGGAGACTTGTTGTAGCCTGCACTACTGCAAATGGACGATGCCATAGGCCTGCACTGCAGTGAGAGGCCTGAGTATGTTGTGACCCAGCCCAGAGAACTGTCTGATAGCAGCCTTGAACCAGGTTCACGTGTCCACATTGTCTGATGGCTCAGGATCCACCTGGTCAAGAGGCCGAGGAGCAACGTAGAGGAGCAGGAGGAAATGTCTTTCAGGTAAGGAGTCAAGGGGATTGGATGACACCAGCTGTTCACGCTCCAAAAGTTCCCTTTTGGAGAAGCCAAAAACCAGACCAACAGAACCATCTATGTTGCCACTTGGAATTCTCTACAACTTTGCATGAGAAGCAGGGCTCAGGAGGGTGGCCCAAGACATTTTGCAGCTTGGGGCAATGAACAGGTTGGCGCCCTCTCCCATTCCATGCGCCAGAGCGAACTGGACTAGCAGATGACTGTCGTCAACGTTGCTGATAGGACAGCATCCTCCACTGCACCTGAAGAGCGCAGTCTAATGTAGGGGGCACAGAGCAAGCCACATGGCACTCAGGTCTCTCCTCCAATGCCTTGTTGCCACCTCTCAGCACCTGCTGCCTGAGGCAACTGCTTCACTTTGTGCTTGATGGTAGGTCTAGCACTGGGCTTCAGTCATCAGGCCCTTTCAACCATATTGGATCAGCATCTACTTCTGCTGAAAATGAACGCAATTCCTGCAAAGCTCACCCAAGATCAGGGCTTTTATAACATCACTAGTGCTCATAGCCTGATCAGAACAGAACATAGCACATGTGCAGCATCATAACACCTGCACAGCACAAACTGGGCTCTCTCCTCCTTGGATGCCACACTGTTGGCGGCTTGTAAGCCCATTGTGGAGTCTCCTTGACCACTGTTGGGCAGTGGCAGCCAGGAATTGCAGTCTCCTCTCCCACATGGATTGCAAAAGATTTGAAAGCCTGTGGCAAATTGTAACATAGAAAAGACACGTTTTAGCATCTCATTCATGGAGATGAACTCAAGCTGCAAGCTTTAGTTGATTCATCTTCATAATTATGCAATTACCATTTTAATTGCAAATTAAAATTCCAACACAGTACTTATTCAAAGGGATTGCCACTCTATAAGATGCATGTACATTCATTTTCTCAGTCTTATGCAATTGTGATCTTAACCTGCCCCTGTCCCAAAGATGGCTTTTCTTTCCAGTGTATATACAAAGTTAGTACACATTTAGTCTTTTGGAGTGAATCTTAGCTGTGAGGAAGGCTTCTAAGGCTCCATCAAACATACAGCCAGTTGCATGGGAATGACTTCTGCCTGGTGCAATCCACACTGCAGAGACATGCACATAAACAATGCAACCACAAGGACATAGCTGATGGCCTGGATCTTTCCCATCCAATCAACAGCTTCTGGTTGGAGCCAATAGCATGGCAAAATCCTAAGTGATTGTCCCTGCCTACATAAAGGCATTATGGGAAGGGAACTTAAGAAGCAGAACCACAGGCAACTGGATTGACATCAGTATCAGTAAATATTTTATAACCTTGATCTTATACAATCCTGATGGGTCTTGACAAGGCTAGCGTCAAAGGTGGGCATGGTTGGGCACCTGCTGAGGGCCCACAGCCCAACGGGGGCCCACTGAGAAGAGTCCCTGAACTTCCTCCTCTTCTTCAGAATTGCAACTTGCTGGTTCACATGCCTTTCGCTCTAGCTCAGACAACCAATGGTTCTGGGGAGGAGGAGGAGCAGGAGGTTCCACAGCCTACTTGCTCACTGGATCTCTGCCTGTCAAGCAAGCAAGTGGCAGCAATGATGAGAAAGAGGAGGAGTTGCTATAGTAGCTGGTGACAACGGTGGTGAGAAGGTAGACTCACTGAGGGAGAGGATGTGGCCCAAATGCCCTCAAAAACAGTCTTTATTATTATTATTTATTTATATAGCACCATCAATGTACATGGTGCTGTACAGAGTAAAACAGTAAATAGCGAGACCCTGCCGCATAGGCTTACATTCTAATAAAACCATGATAAAACAATAAGGAGGGGAAGAGAAAGCAAACAGGCACAGGGTAGGGTAAACAGGCACTGGGTAGGGTAAAACTAACAGTATAAAGTCAGAACTTGTTTATCTCTGAAGTAATTTTGGCTCCTTTGCATTGGGGTCATTTCCCCCATAATATTTTTGGCTAAGCAGAGGATGTGTATGTATAGCCTGTACACAGTAGGTGTACTATTTTGTGATGTGATGAATAACACATGTTTCTTTTGCTATATGTTATTCGTCATGTCTTCCTACTATATAGGGCATACATGCACCAAAATGGGCAGTTTTTACACATGCTTTTGCTTACATAGCGAATGATAATTGTTAGGTAAATCACTGTGTGAAGTAACCCTTAGGGAATATACTGTATTCCCATGTTCAGTTCATAAGAAAATATTTACAGATGGCTTTCTTCCTCCTAACAAAGAGCAATAAAATACCATTTAATGATCAAATGCTATTTCATGCTCTAAAAGGACACCATTATTGAAATTTTGGAAACATGACAATACATGGCATTTAACTACTGGAAGACTTATAAGAAGTCCTATGCGTGTTTACCTTGAAGTAAGTCCCATTGTGAGTATTGCTTCACCATAAGACAAATGCCTCTATCCATATTTTTTTACATGTCAGGAGGACCAACTGAGTTGGTCCAGAGACAGAACTCTAATCTACACCAAGCAGGATAATATGGCATGAAAGCAGTATATAAAAAGGCAGGAGCCACACTACTGCTTTATAGTGGTATTGAACTGCACTGACAACTGTTGGGGCCCATTGACACATACCAGATGCCGCTTTCATACTGCTGTATCCTGCTTGGTGTGGCTCCTGCCTTTTATATACCAGTTTCATATTGCAATATCCTGCTTGGTGTAGATTAGGCCAGTGAGAAAACATCTAGAGTACGTGGGGGAGAAAGGCCATGGCAATGTGGCACAAACTTGGGAAAGGAGGTGGGAATCAAGCAGCAAAGCCAGACATGAAAGAGCGGGAGGGGACAGTTCACACTTCGCTTGCTTGCTTAATACAAAAGCAGATGCCAGCATAAATCCCATCAACCTAGACAGCTACTCAATAAATGGGAACAGGCTAATATTTCCCCAGCTGTGACCAAACTGGATGCAGCCAGGATGAAGGTCAACATCGGCTGGAGCACGGCCCTGGGGCAGGGGCAGCCCCGGGTGGGAATGATGAACCAATGTGCACACAGATGGAACGGAGGCCTCAATGTGACTCCTGCTGGCAAGAGAACATGCTAATGGAAGGCTCATCCACAGCAGCATGGCTGAAAGGAAGAAAGAAAATCTGGTCGTGAGTTTTTCCTGGCTAACCCAACGAAGTGACCGCCTTCAGCACAACTGTCCAATCCTGTATGGTAGCATAGTGGGCAGACTTCAGAGACGCTGGATCTATTTTTTGTTTGCTTGCTTGTTTGTTTGTTTTTTACTAGATCCTTGAGATCCACCAACTGGAACCTGTTGCAAAAGATGTACAGTTATGGCAGGGGTGGGCAACTTGTGGTCTTCCAAATGTTTTAGCCTACAACTCCCATCACCCCTATCCAACATAGCCAATATTTCCCCAAGCCTAACAACATTCCCTTCTCCAGATCCATCCTGCCACCAACACAGCCAGAAAAACTACAGACAGATTGTCTTTTACATCCAGGGAGCGAGGCCGCTTCCGAGGTAGTTGGACATTATTACCTAATGCAGGGGGAACAGAAAGCACAGTGGATCTGCGTTCCTTCTTTCCAACCATACAAACGCATATAGCTTTGACCTACACATGCTGCCCTGGACAGTATTGTGCCCTAAATGCAAGAGGATTGAGAGAAGCTCCAAAGAATAAGTCCCAAGTTCAGGTTTCGATGGGCCTCAGATAAAGGACATTCCATTCACTTCCAACATTATTCCAACACTCACTCTCCAACAAGCTCACATCAGAAATTCCAGTCACAAATAGGACCAAGCAGCCTTTATATCTCTGAAGGAAGAGTCTGTAGTCAGTTGGGTTGCAGGTATTTGGGAAAGAAGATAAGGCAGCCTTCCCAAGCCTGGTTCCCTCCAGATGATTTGGACTCCAACTCCCATCATCCCCAGCCAGTGTTCCCAGCAGCCAGGAATGATGAGGATTGTAGTCAAACACTTCTGGAGGGCGCCAGGTTGGGAAAGTCTTCCTTAACATCGTGGTGCTGCGGCCTAGATGAGCTGAACTGTGAACATTCAGGCCCACAGGCAGAAATGTGGTGATGATGCCAGAGCCTAAGGATATACAGGGTGTTGATGGGGTACCAATGCAGAAAAGCCAGAGCCTAAATATTGTAGCCTAATATATTTAACATTATTTAAGGCACAATCTTATGCATATTTAGACAGAAAAAAAGTCCTACAATTCCAGCATTCCCCAGCCACTATGGGTAGATGGGGAATGCTGGGAGTTGTTGGACTTCTTTTCTGTCTAATCATGCATAGGATTGTGCCCTTAGCTGTATTAAATATTACTGGCTTGGATCCAGATTTAAGCTGGGTGGGCGGAAGTGGGCTTTGCCTCCTCCGGCTTCCCAAAGTGGCCCCTCCCTGAAAATGCTACCGCGAAGATCAGGAGACCCTGCTGAATGGGATGAGCTGTGGTGTGTGAGGAGGGTGAGACACACACACACACACACACCAAATTTGGGCAGAAGGACTTTCCTTTCATAGAAGGTGGTTCCTGAGACCTCCAACCTGATATTTTAAAAACTAAAATCTGAGAATAAGGGGCCTGTTCAATTATCCAAGGATCTTTGCACAGGTTGGCCAGAGCACACGAGGGCAGGAACGGATTAAGCTCTTGTTGGCACAACACTGCCGGCATATTTTCCTCATATTTATAATATCCACAAACAAAGGAGCTAAGGAAATACAAATGACAGCTGGAAACTGAAGGAAGAATCTCAAATTATCCTCCAGTAAACCAGCCTCTGTCCTCACTGCCGCCCCCTCGGCACCGTGGCTGCAGCCCTGTGAGCAGCCACAGCTGTGAAGGCTCATGGGAAACATGGCCTTGCCCTTGGCATTATTGCGCCACTAAGTCAACATGTGAACTAAGTGCTGTTGCAGATCCCATCTTACGGAAGTCGGCTCAGGCCTCCCACGCCTTGAAGCTGACCAGCAGGATGGGACCTGAGGCACAGGCATCACTGTGGAAGCATCAAGGGGGCCGTCTTCTGAGACAAATTCGGCTGCACTATAAATATTGCAGAAAATTCCCACATGTCAATTTAAATCCCTACCGGGGGAAGGGGGATGGGCTGCTATTTCCGGGCAGCCTTTGGAGATTTAGAAACAGAGCTTCCAGATGTTTGTTTACTGACTCAGTCATTGTAGCCACCGATTCCTCTTCAATCCTGCCCAGATGGCAGAGGCAAATATATGTCTTAAGGGTAACCCTCCAAACCTGGAGCTTCCTGCACTAGTGCAGGGCTTCAGAAAGGGATTTTCAAGCCTTTGGCACTTTTCCCAACTCTGAAATTCAGACCAATATTTGTCAAGATCACTTCTCACCACCCATCCCCGTTTGTTTAATGTAGCTGTTTTCAGCATGAGGCTTTAATTTCAGCAAAACTTCATCAGGGCTCCAGCCCAGAAGAAGCTACGATGCTGTGGCTTAGCCCTAGAACATGAGGAACCACAATAAAGAGGAGAGTGCCTCTGAACATGTGCAGAGAGCTTTTTGTCCACCAATGACTCTCTTATCCATATCAGGAATTACAAGGAAAGGCTGCCAGGCCAGATTTCTAGAGGCAGACATAAATTCCTTAGGTCTCATATTAGGGATGAATTATTCTTGACTGTGTTCTACAGTGCTCTGCATCAAAGACCCCTGTTAACTTCTATGCTTACGTAATAATGCCCCTGAATCAACAAAACCTGTGATGCTATTGATGAGTAAATGTGCTGGGACCAGAGAAACCGGTGACGTGCCCTCCTCAGATGCGACAGCTCCATCCAACGAACGTTTTATTGCACGCTCATGACTGGGCACTCATGAAGTACAGAATGAGCACGCGGCCCATTGAGTCCGCTGTTCTTTTGAAAAGAGGAAGTAACTGAGGAAGGAAAACATGGGCAGAGAAGCAAAGGTAGGGAGTGTGTTAACCCCGGGTGTGATGGAGCTTTCAGTGTGGCAGCAGCATGCTAAACCTGCTACCTCCAGGGGGCGTGCTGGAGCTTTCTCTGAAGATCACTTCCAATTGATCCCAGGAAATTTAGAGTGTATATTTACTCACCATTAGCATTGCTGGCTTTGTTGACTCAGGACTATTATTTCTTGCTGAGTGAAGAGAAGCACAGGTAGAATTATGCGCTGAAACACACAAATGGGATGTAAAAGCCTGATGATAAGGAGGGGAGCGTGAGGAGGTATTGGCTACTCTGAGGCACGGCAGTGCAGCAGATCAAGGTGCTGATAGCAATAGAGAGTGAGGCTATTGGCTACATCAGTCAACAGAGAAAAAGCACTTCCCAGGCAATGGAACAAAAAATGTGCTGGAAACACTTTTTTTCCTAGTTCACCTGATGGCCTATAGGTGGCACTTTTCCTACAGAGAGATAATCGTCATGATGATAAAAGACTGAAACGCAATGTCAGCTCACCCAATATCTGTGTGGTGCGCTTCATACATGAGATGTGACCATTATGCAAGCTTCCCGTGTGACATGTGCACTTCAACTTTGTCCACAGGTTTTTCTATGCGGGGCCGGATCCAGATTTACACTGGATCAACTGCATTGGTGGAAGTGGATTTCCTCGCCTCCTCCTTCCCAGGGCGGCCTCGACAACCCCCTTAAAAATGCTCCCACAGAGAATCGGGAACCCCTGCTGAATAAGGTGAACCATGGTGTAGAGGGCAGGAGGGACCCCTAAAAATTGGGCAGAGGGGCCTTCCATGAGCAGAGACCTTCCTCTCATGGAAGGCAGATCCAACCCGTGGGGAAGATCTCCCTGTCAGAAAAAATATCTCATGTGTGTAGCAGCCCTAAAAGCATGAATTGCTGATTAGTTATTTATCCTTTACACATCTTATGCTCCACCCTAAGGAGTGGTCATGGGGCAGTAGTTTTGGCAGAACGGTGGGATATAAATGTCAATAGAGAAATATTTTAACTTCACCCCTCCCGATCTATATTTCTATGCCGAGAAGGGACTCTAATCTACATGAATGACTCTGTGTGTAGAAGCAAGAGGGGTAACATTGATTTCAGATTCAGCAAAGGTTTCCTATGGCAACCATTAACACAATCACAGCCCCTGGACTTCATCACCCCATGCAGGCTTCTGCACATGTATCATTTGTTGGAACAAGAAGCATGAGCAAAAGTTGGATGTGCTTCCAAATGTGCATTGGAACGCATGTCGAAGTGCAAAGTCTATGGGCTGGTGCCAGACTTAGTCATACTTATAGAAGACCCACTGAAATCAATGGGACTGAAGTTAGTCATGATTCAGCCCTAGCCATCCACTTCCATTTCAATGCACACCCCAACCACATTCCGGCACAACTATTCAAGTGTAAATACTTTTCTGAAGCATGATTAGAGCAGAATCAGTGTGTATGTTGATTAATGATGGATATCTAATCCCCCACCCAACAAAAAAATATGCACATAGTCACTAACAGAAATTATTATGTCCAGTTCATCAGCAAACATGCATTAAAGAACTGAATTAATCTACCTCTTTGCCACCATCACTGTGAATGTGACAGGGGCGGTGTGTGTGTGTGTGTGTGTGTGTGTGTGTGTGTGGTGTGTGTGTGTGAAGAGCATAAAAGGCTAACAAATCTGCATTAAGTGATCTTAAATAGATACACTACAGCAAACACCATATGGGCTGTTTCTGATTCACTAATCAAATTCAAAAATTGATTTTCAGCAATATGCAGCGTCTTTAAACTAGATTTTACCAAATCTGTTTGGCTGTGAATTTCTATGCTTGATTTGCTATAGAGCCAACACCTACATTTGATTAGTTTGTTAACAATGGATTTGATTCCTTCTGTATTTCAGTCCATTAAAATTCTATCAGCCAATAAAAACACATGTGGTCATGAATCAGGCTCTTTGGTCACAAAATGTTCAGCTTAATAGCAAACAATCGTATGGGGTTGGATCCAGATTGATGCTGGATCAACTACACTGATAGAAATGGGCTTCCTTCTTCCCAAGGCATCCCCTCCAAGCCTCTGAAAATGTGACAAAGAGGCTGAATGGTGTGGGCTGTGGGGGGAGGGGGAATCCCCAAAAATCAAGCAGAGGGACCCAGTGGAGACTGGTGGCTTCACTTTCAGTTCCCATTTTAGGGATAGGGTTCAGCACTTTGGATAGCACCTTTAAAATACTGACCGGTTCTGACTGAAACCCAAAGCAGATTCTCTCTCTCTCTCTCTCTCTCTCTCTCTCTCTCTCTCTCTCTCTCTCTCTCTCTCACACACACACACACACACACACACACTGAAATAGGAACCACCAGCCTACACTGGACCACCGCCCACACGCACAGCCTTTCTTTTTGCAGAAGGTCGCTTCCTCCTGGAAGTAAATCCTGGATCCAACCTGTGGTTAAATGTGTTAATTTCACAGATGTCATTATGGGCCTGTTCAGACGACACTTCAGGCTCTGTGGTTAGCGAACCTGTGGTTCTCTGGGGTTAGCACTAACCACAAGCTGTGCTGTCGCACACAACACTTTAAGCCACGGTTAGAGCCGCTACCCCTGCTGCAGACACTCTGACTGTGGTTAGTGAGGGAGCAGGGGTTAGCAAAACTCATCACACAAGACACCTTAAACCCTGCTGCTTAACCAAAAGCCTTAACCAGCAGGCTTTAAGGTGTCTTCTGAATAGGCCCTTAATCAAATGAGAGAATTAACAAACAAACAAAAAGAATCATCCATATCCTTGTACGCTGGCAATCCAAGGACCAATTCAAACAGTAACCATTTTCCTAGGCACATATCACTTCTGGGGAGGAAGAGAAGTGCACCCATGACAAATAGACACCAAATTGTCATGTCTGGATCACTCTTCAGTTTCCTAAAACAAGCTGAAATGAATATGAATATTTGTTTGTTTGTTTATTACATTTCTAAACCATCCAACAGCCAAACTTCTCAGTTTGGGTTATGGTTTTGAACCCTGCTCAAGGCAGCCTTCAACATTATTGCAGCCTTATCATTTGAGGGAGGGGTGTTGGGCAGTGGAATAGAGGGAGCGTGTTTCCCTATTCTTTTACTTCTGAGCTGCCAGACAATAGACTTCATACAATTTGTTTCTGGACCATGAGTGTCTCCTAGTGGCGACATGAATAGCCTGTAGATACAGGGGTTGGATCCAGCTTGAATCTGGATCCAGTGTGGTGGCACAAGTGGATTTTCCTGCTTCCTCCTTCCCATGACAGCCCCTCTAGCACCTGAAAATGTTACACGGAGAGTCAGGAGGCTGTGATGAATGGGGTGAGTGTGCTATGGGGAGCTCCAAGTCAGGTTCATTTCAGATAGAAATTGCCTTTGGGGAGAAGCAAAGCTGGGTCAGGACCACAGCTTCAGGATTCCCTTTCCCTGCATAGCTGGGTACAGGGCCCATTAAAGCCACTGGGGGGGACGGGACACATGGCCCTCTGTATGTTTTTGGACCCAGACTCCCAGCAGCCCTCGCCAGCAAAGCCAACGGTGAGGCATGATGGGAGTCACAGCCCAACAATAGCTGGAGGGCATCATCATGTCACTGCTGCCCCTGCATAGAAGGAAAAATGCCCTGTCCTACAGTTTTGATGACAGAGAGTCCCTCTGCAGTGCAGTCCACAAGGATACTTTTTCTCTCTTCTCAGAACAGGGTGAGGGGTAGTAGCTGAGCTGACTGTGGAGAGAAGCTTCTGTTGCAGTTCACACTGGGAGGGGAGAGGAAGGGGTGGCTGCTTCTCCGTGCTGGTTAAGCCAATATGCCGGACCATCAGCCCTTGCCCAAGTGACAATACGGTGAAGTGCATAATGGCATTTTTAACTTTTATATGGCATTGTGAACTTTTAAAGTTTTAAATTTGTTCTGATTTGTTGTATTTCATGGTTTTAATTGGGAACTGCTCAGAGTTCCTCAGCTATTGGGCAGTGTAAAAATAAATAGAGTTTTTGGGACCAAGAGCTACACTGGGCAACTGGAAAACCACTGGAGCTGGACCGTGCCCCTGGATTGCCAGTTGCTTATCCCTAAATTACTGCATTACACTTGAAGGCTTCTCCCAGAAGGAGCTGGAGAACCTAGTGGGGATGAGTTAGTGCCCATTTGAGCCTCTGTCCCATTGCCAAACCCACCTGTCCAGAGGTGCATTTGCTAAAGCAAGTGCACTGAATGTTCAAGGGGAGAATAGATAGGCAAGCAAATTCATGACATCGGAGCCACTGGTCGCCACTGGACAAAGGGTTGGAATCCCCCAAAGACAAAGTTTCAGGGACCTGGCCCATGACACCCTCTTTTGCCTCTGGCCCTGCTGTCTTTTTCCTTCGGCCCTGTCCACTACCAGAGTGTCGGCCCCCGGGAGCTTCTTCAAAATGAAATTTGGCCTGTGGGATGGAAGAGGTTCTGCACCCAAGCTGAACACGTTTTTTCCATGCAAAAAATGCACCAAATGTTCCTCATTGAGTAGCTCCAGATGTCTTTCCCCAAGCACCACTCCTGTCACAAAGACATCACATTTTCCCAGCGCTCCCAGGACTCAAACTGAACCAATACTTCCTTGCTGACAAAATGGGATTATTTTTCTAGCTAGCTAGTGCCTCCATGGCTGATTTGATCACTCTTTGGCATGCGGTCATGGAATTGTCATGGGTGGCAAATGTCTCCCCTTGAGATTTTTTCTTTTTTAAAAAAAAAGAAAGAAAAGCTCCAAATCGTAATACCGCTATTCTCCTTCACCAAGGAGACTGCAATAAGACACACATACCCTTCCAGGAATACCTTCTTTGGTTTTTTGAAATAAAATAAATATCGGCACTCAATTAGAAGACACCCACCCACCCACCGAGTTCAGAAGAATGTATGGGGAATTCTTTTTCCTTGAGAACGGAGTTGAGCATCCCAGATAGAGAATGTGGAGAATGGAGATGCAATTGGCAAAGAGATGCAGAGGCAAAAAGCAAAGTTACCCCTTGGCCTTTTTAATGTAAAATGTGGCTTCATCGTCAGCCTGCACACACCACTATCTGCTGCTAAGTGAGTGCGCCACACTGGGCAAATATGGATTCTTGTATTCCTAGTGGCGACGGTGCTCAGCGCTGCCTCCCATTTGTAGGCTAATTGCTTGACAGTCCATCTGCTGAGGGCTCATTTAACCGCTGGCGTGAAAAACAACAGCTTGTGGAGACAAGGCAAGCAGCCATGGGCGGGGGGAGAGGGAGGGGGCGGAGAGGGAATGGCGGGAGTGGGGGTGGAGATTGTGTCAGGCCTTGGACAGCTAGGGAAGACTGGGGAGGGATGTGAGCCTCCTGTGGGTGAGATCCCAACCCCGGCTGCCAGATTGATCATTGCTGTCACTTGGGTCAGGCAAGAGGGAGCCACGCAGAGCTGTTTTCAGACAGGGTCACCTTCCCCCTGGGCCCAGCTAAACTATTCTCTGTAGGAAGCTTCTCTCCACTGGCCATCTTGGGGAGGAGCTCAGCTCGGCTCATCAATCCTCCCCCCCACCTCGCACACACACACACCCTCAGCCCCAACAGGAAATAAGGATCAGAGACAAAGTGGCTTGAAAGCTCTGACTAGCTAAAGTCTTCAGGATTTCTAGGTGGGGTTTGATCCAGCTTTCTCGTTACTCTCATGGAATGGGTACTGCTGGTGGGATGGGACTTTTGCCTGGAGACTCCAGTCAGCCTCCAAAGCTCCTCCAGAGGGTTGGAGGAGCTTCCTGAGGAGATTTGGGGGGAGGACACATGGGGGAGTACAGAGGGGAGGGGAGGATGCAGAAGTCCCATCCCACCAGCAGTATCTGCTTCATAGGCACAATGAGGACGTTGGATCCAATCCCAGGAGATTAACGTATAAGACCGACCAGCTTCATTGTTGGACTAGAATCTTTCAGCTCCTTCAAAGCTGTTGGCTTTTCTTGTTGCAGGATCTGAAAGAGAGCAAGGAGTGGGGACAAATGACCAGGTTATCTCATGATCTGCAATCCCCATATGCAAAACCTAATCGAGAGACTCCTTTTCCAGGCTACAGTAATACCAGTATGTCATGATGACCCAGAGGTTTGATCTCCTATGATCAGGTGAAGGAGGAAGGCCTGATGTGGGAATTTCCCTTCAGAACAGACACCAGAATCTCCCACTCTGCCACAAACTTCTGTGTGGAAGGAACCCCAAGGGCCACCACCTCCACAGCCTGAGGAGGCCACTCTACCATTTCTTGGCAGAACCAACCATCCCCCAGCTTTACCACAGCCGATGCTTGAGGAACACAGTGCAACTCCTTTCGCCGGTAGCTTTTCCCAGGTGCATCACATTGGACAGCCAGGCTCTTTAAACCCTTCATTGACTGAGGGTGCTTCCAAATGGACCACTCCTAGCCCTACCAATCAAATGACATGGTGCAATCGGGTCTGTCTTTTCCTCCTTCATGAGTAGCAGCTGGCCATTGGGCCAAAGTGGTTTGGCTGCTTCAGGCCGAGGCAGCCCAATCTGGTCCTGAACCAAACCAGCCTGCTTCGACTTGGTTTCTGGCTTCTGGACCAAGGCAAAGCACATAGCAAACTACTGTGAACGAGCAATCACGAGTGCATAATAAAAGCCTCATGTTGAAAGGCTGTTAGTTTCATCAATTTATTATTATTTTAATTGTGATAATTTAAATAGGAGTACAATACATCTGGCCTTAATGGGGAAGACTATGACCAGGACCAGATCTACACTAAGCAGGATATGACATTTTGAAAATGGTTTGAAACCCGTATATGGAGTGTGTCCTGGGCCCCAACAATTGTCACTACTGCTATAAACCATTTTAAAGCAGTAGTATAGATCCTCCTGTGTCCACTCATTCAGCTGTTTCCAGGTGCTGCTGGTGGACAACGTCAAGGCTCTGAACTCCCTTCTTTCAGATGGTTCTTTTTCTTTAAACTGGACTTGGACTTGTCAGCCTTTCAAACAGAGCATGCCTTCAGATAGAGGACTCTCCTCTACAAAGTAGGACACATTGCTACACTACTCCAAACCTCCACAAGCCAGATACCATGGATAAGAGCTAGCCCCATTCTGCTTCAACTCTTTTTTTTATTCCAGGTGCAAGCCTGCCCTATAAGCTCAGCAGCATGAAGGCATCCAGGAAGCCACACACCTTGACATGTCAGACCGGAACAATGCACCACCCAACAGGGACACCAGCTCTTAATGTAATTGCCATGTTTAAATAGCACAGAGCCATTGGTCATAGCCAGGCCCTGGAAAAGTCTCTCCATAGGGAAGAACCCAGGAGGACTGCTTTCCCACCCCCACTTCATAGGCTGCCTTCTTCATTACACGTCTCTTAGATTCGTCCTTCACTGACCCTGTGCTTATCTTTGTGTATGTTTCCATTCATGTGTGCTTCCTCCTGCAGGCTTCATTTCTTAAAAAATAAATTAAAAAAAACTTTTTTCTAAATGATAATGTTGAATGTGCACAGTTGCCCCTATGAACTCAGACCGACGCCTTCCCCCATCCTAATATATTTGCTTGAAGATCAGAACCACTCTGGAAGCATGCTCACTCCATTTAGTCTAGATGCATCTTGCCTCTTCAGGTTCAAGATCTCAGGTAAGGGTACTGCAAATCTGAAGTGTTGATTTCCCAGACCCTTCCCAATTCCCTGAGTGCTGCTGCTGCTTCTTCTTCTTCTTCTTCTTCTTCTTCTTCTTCTTCTTCTTCTTCTTCTTCTTCTTCTTCTTCTTCTTCTTCAAAAAATCCTACTTCTATGTGAATAAAGTGACAAATGTTTTACATGATGCATTGAATGCCTAATAACACTAGCTACATTCCAAAGAGTGGTATATAGATGCCATTCACAAATGGACTTATATTTGGTCTGCCTTTACTGATGTTTATGCATAATTCGTTCCTTTTTTCTTTTCTTTTTTTTAGAATGTAGTAATATTTGAAACTGACACTTTCAAAATATGTAGTTAGTTAGGGTGATCATATTTGGGAAAGCAAAAAAGAGGACACCTAGTGTGTGTGTGTGGGGGGGGGGGGGGAAGCAGCTTTCTGAGTCCTGCAGAAAGTACGTTATTCCCCCGCCACCTTAAAGAACCCGACTGGAGTGGAGGAGGGGAAAGGATTTCATTCTGCACCACCACCATCCACTCCAATTGGGGCCTTTTCTATAATGTCCACGAATGACCCACTTTCCCCTTTAAGACCTCAATTGGAGCTCGGGGTGGGGGAATGATGTGCCTCAAGAAAGCATGTCATTCCCTCCTGCCATGCTAATGGCAGCCTTAAAGAGGAAGGTGTATCGTTCCAGGACATTATTGAAAATTATAGAAAATCCCCCCTGACACCATGGAAAGAACAAAAACCAGGACAAGTCCGGGGAAATCCTGACAGTTGGTCACCCTAAGTTACTCTTGCATCTTTTTGGTCTCTTCTGTTTTGTTGCAACTTATAATAAAAAAGATTTAAAATGATTTTATTTATGGCAATTTTAAAAATAAAAAGGTGAACATTGGGGAACAGATCAGTAAAACTGACAGCCGATTTGCTAGTATGCAAATATCTATTGTTTTAGTTGTTACGGCTGCAATGCTATAACTGCTTACCTAACAGTCATCCCCATTGAACTCAAAGAAAGTGCGTAGCTTGGGAGTACTCCTAGACCCATCCTTGTCACTGGAGGCCCAAGTGGACGCCGTGACCCAGAGTACTTGGGGTCAGCTTCAGCTGATCTGCCAGCTATGGCCGTTCCTGGACAGGGACAACCTAGACACAGTAGTCCATGCACTGGTAACTTCCCAGTTAGACTACTGCAATGCACTCTACATGGGGCTGCCCTTGAAGATGACTTGGAAGTTGCAGCTGGTAAAAAGTGCAGCAGCTAGACTGCTCACCGGAACATCTTATAAAGATCATATAACACAGGTCTTAAAAGAATTGCATTGGCTGCCTATACACTTCCAGTCAGAATTCAAGGTGTTGGCAATGACATTCAAAGCCCTAAATGGCTTGGGATCTCAGTACTTGAGGGAACGCCTCTCCCTCTATACCCCTGCCATGAGATTTGAGATCTGTTGGAGGAGCCATTCTCTGCATCCTACCAACGCAAGACATACATTATGGTGGGGTGTGGGAGAGGGCTTTCTCTGTTGTAGCACCCCACTTGTGGAATACCCTCCCCTTGGAGGCCCGACTGGCACTGACACTGTCTTCATTTCAGTGGCAAGTTCAAACATGGGTTTTTATCAAAGCCTTCAAGAGCTAAATTCTCCATGGCTACACATAGTTTCAATCGTTTTTAATTATTTTATTGCATTTTTTTAAAAAAATTATATTGGTTTAAATTTATTAACAATTTAATATATATTTCAGCTGTGTAATTATTTTGTGTTTATATGGTTCTGATTTTATCTGTATGCCACCTTGAGATCCCAATGGTAATAGACAAATGTGTAAATAAATAAATAAGTTACTCCTGAGTAGACATGCATAGCATGGCACTATAGGCCAGAGGGAAGATTGCACTTATCTCATGGCCAAGGGAGGCAGTTCTTTCTTTGCTGGTGTTTTTCCAGCCCTCACACCCTGAATGGCTGCATCTTGTTTGCTTTGATATAGTGAGTGTAAAACTACCATATCAGCCTATCTGATCACTGCTGAGCATCTAGGAATATTTACATAAGACAGTCCTTGGCAAGAAGCAGTGGACTGTGTGAGCAGCAGGAACGGGTGGCGTGATTAGAAACCAGACCCCGAGTAAGCCAGTTACAGTGTCACTGTGAGTCCTGCGACATGGGGTTCTCAAAATAACTGCTTTAGAGATGGATATACCCACACATTCATGGCATAGTTTATCAATGTAGTGGGGGTAACGTCATGCATCATGTGCATCTGATTTCCCCGACTGGTGCGCTTTCTGCAAAATGCACTTTTATATTGTGCTTACGAAGTGAGAGTAGACACATTACTCTGCTACGCCAAGATGTTCTCTGTGTGAGATAAACGGAGTCACAATTCACCACAATTGTAGACACACATCTGTGATTCCAACAAGCTTAAGTGTATGTCACTGCAGCATTTGGAACCAGTGTGAGAAAGGGCCTAAGTTGTGGTACAAATGTTGGACTGACACATTCATATCCCATCCCGGAAAAACAAAAGCACACACATTGAACCATTCCGTTCTATGCGTTACAGCCAGTGAGGTTTCCTTCAGGGTGCTTTCCTTAACATTTTGTAAACAGGTACAAGAACGACAATCGGCCTTCTTAATCCACTAACTGCGGAAGGCCTTTGTGCATTGGTCAGTGCTTTTCAGGGCTCTCCTCCAATTCAAGAAGTCTTAGGGCCAAAGCGGAGATGATGTTAATTGTGTCTTTACATTTGACATATATGCCTGTTTGTTTTATCTGGTTTATCCAAGAAGCAGCTTCTGGGGTGTCTGCCTGCTAGCTATCATGGTTGTAGCAAGCAAGGGAGGGGAGTTTAACCCTTTCCACCCCTGCTTTAGTCCTAATGAAAATTACTCCTTTGAAGCTGTGCCAGGAAGTTGAAAACATTCCTCCCAATCCAAACCGCAGCATCAAAGATGTTTGTTGACTGCCTAATTGGGCCCTTTGTTAAGTGAGACTATCTTATTAGTAATACCATCGGGTGGCAGCATCCCACTCCTGACTACATGTTGCGGGGGGGGGCATAAGGACATAGGCATGTTGCAGGACATCTTTTGGTTTCTCATCACCAAATTATGGTTTCAGACAGAAAAATTGCAATGCCTCCAGACCATTTATTGGCCGCAGGTTCTGCACCTCCTGCCAACCATATAGCCATGCCAAAAGCGGAGCTGTCAGACTGCTCATCAGCAAGGGTTGGAGGCTGTAGCTCCCTGGTGCTTCCATTAGCAGGACTGTCTCTTCCCAAAGTTGGGCAGAGAGAGTAATTTGGAAGAGAGTGGTTGCACCCTGAGCCATGTATCTATCTGTGCTGAGACAACCTAGTGACACACTCTCCACTGATTCTGGGTCTGTCTACCTCAAGCACACACCTGCTGCTGCTCCTCCCTCCTTCCTAGTCTCCAGCAGCTCACTCAGCCTGTGACATACACTCAGCCTGCTGCCTCTGCTATTTCTCACTCACCCCTGGCTATCAACAACAGGGCTTGCAGATTCGGTGCACCGTGGGGGAGGACATGCACTGTTTAGCCATCCTCTGATCAGGGGAAGATCATCAAGGACGATATCAAGAGAATACAGAAGAGCAATTTTTGCAGCGGAGGCATCAAGGTAAGATTCCACCAGCCAGGATCCATCAGGTGGGAGATTGTGAATCATCTGTCCGCCTTGGCAGTGTGAACTGGGCTGTGTGATGTGATCTACAAAGAAGGCGGGAAGGCATGTACCCGGGCATAGATTTCAGGCAGGACATTACCTTGCTCAGCTCCATGAAACTCAAGTGAGATGGAGTGGGGGTTCCAACTTATTAGGGAGGGGTAAAATAAGTAACTAGAATACATTATAAAGGTGGTTGTGCCTACAGAACCTCTCTCTAGAGTTTCCTGCCTGGTACTCATGATGATCCCATTGGTCTCTCTGCCTCTCTATCCAGATGGAGAGGTAGATAAACATATAGTGCTGGAAGGGAAACCAAGTCAAACCCCCTGTCACTCCCAGAAAGCCACTGCTACTGCATTCTTGATAGGTGGCCATTAAGCCTCAAATTGTTTCATTGATTTAGAAAGAACAATAGAGTTGGAAGGGAACCCAAAGATCATCTACCTTCTACCAAAGCAGGAAATCTGCCACTACAGCATCCCTGAAAGGTGGCCATTCAGCCTCTGATAAATAGCTAGATGTCATGCCTTCTCTTCCAGCCATGTTTACCACCTTCTTAGCTCCTATTTCATGGGTGTTTGCTAAGTGGGTCCCTCATTTAAATCTGCATCTATGATCTCCTGTCACTACCCCTGACCTGAATAGGAACTTTTGCAGTGGTTTCTCTCCTTGGACACACTGCTGAGTGCCTAGCAAGCTATTTGGAAGGCCTCAGCAATTCACTGGTGGTGGCTTCCCTATCCTGGATTGGAGCAGGAGTGTTGCCACAGTTCTGTCAGCTTTACATGTCTAGATGTCCTTCATTACTTTTGTATTTGTGTGCGTAGTGGGAATTTGCTGGTGTGCATTTCTCATAGTGGGTAACCAGCTGAGTATATTGATAGAAGAGGGAGCAGAGGTTGGGACTTACCTGGGGGTGTGGGGAGAGAATAGACATCTGCCACAAACTTCTCCATCCGTAGTTTCATCTCAGACAGGATACTTTGCTGGTGATGCAGGAGTGCCTCCGTTTTACCTGCTCACAGAGTTTCCATCTGTGAAAGGGGCTTCTGCATGTCTACTCAGAAGTAAGCAGGGCTGAATCACTCAGCAGCATTTTCAAAGAGCATCCCAAATATCAAGCCTATGCATGTCTACTCACAAACAAGCAGGTCTCCAAAACACACACCTCCATTCTATGCTTACAGCTCTCCGGAAGGAAAATGTACCTCTCAAAATCTTTACAAGGGTTCGATTCTTTGCAAGTCATTTAAAGGTTAATTGCCTTTAAGTACTCTCTTATCTCTGATCAGTGATGGAAATAACAGCAAAAGAAGCTTTCAAGCAGGATGGAGAACACCCAGCCACATCCTCATCCTTGATCTAGGCTGGGAAATGCAAAATACACTATGGTGGGGTGGGGTTGCTAAAATATAATAATCAGTTGCTTGAAGCTGCTTCTCAAGTTACCATATCGGTCCCTCCTCTTGTCCCACTATTTTTGTCCCCATATTTACTGAAGGGGGGGGGGAAATCAATGCAAGTGGTGGGGTTAGTAGGAGAAGTGATATTCTAAGCAGTGATTCAATGGTATTCTTAATCCCATGCTCTTTATCCCCACCCCACCCTTGTAGCTGGAAGGTACTGAAAGATGAACGTGACTGACCTGGCCTGGGCAAACAATGCCAAAGACCCAGATGGGGAGGAAAGATCACCTTGCATCATTGGCACTGGCGCCATCATCTACTATTGCATCCTCTTGTGTGTCGGTCTGCCAGGTAAGACAATGCTGAGAAGAAAGCAATCTCCATAGGTAGGGTGACCATATGACCGGATTTGTCTGGATTTTTGATGGAAAATCCGGGAGGGGGAATCCGGATTTTTTTCAAAGAGCAGCTCTAATGGGAATTAACAAAAATTCTTATAACTCTGTCATTTTTTAAGATAAAGACAAGAAACTTGGCACAATGGTAGCTCTTAGGAAGGGCTTTAGTCATACCAAATTTGAAACAGATCTGTTCATCCATTGATTTTTTTAGGAATTTTTTTAAAAATGAGGTTTTAAAATTATTATTTTTTAAACTGTCATTTTTAAAGATAAAGAGCTGAAAGTTGGCACCATGATAGCTTTTAGGTAGAGGTTTAGCCATACCAAATTTGAAACAGATCTGGGGCCAGTAGCAAACCCGGTTAACAACAACAGCAGCTTGCAATGAGTGAAGATAGTCAGAAAAGATATTTGAGGGAAGGGGAGAATGTAACACACAGAGTACAGCAAAAGCTTCAAAGTACAGCAAAACCTACAAAAGTAGGAGTGAGTGAAGTTAATTTCAGATACATTGAATCTCTCACTTGTTCTTTATTTCAGTGATTTTAACATTAAGATGTTATGTAGAACAGATTTGTCTTAAATGTGTGCTGTAAAATTAGACATGTGACCAAGGCTATGTTTGGGTGGACACGCCCCCTTGGGGACGACCATGTTGTCCTCCTTTTTTGGTTTCCAAAATATGGTCACCCTATCCATAGGTGTGTCAAAGAGAAGCCACAGTGGTACCCAGAACATGGAAGAGGGCAAACAGCAGCAGTAGAAGCTCACAACTGAGGATTTTTCCTTTCTTTCTTCCTTCCTTTCTTTAAATTTCTGCCTAAGCCACCTTTCAGGACAAGCCCTCCCAAGGCGGTGTACAGCAAAACAATACAATAAACACACACCATGCAATGACTAAAAAATAAGATAAAACAAATTAAAAACTAGCAACAGAGTCACACAAAGGCCTGACGGAATGGAAAAAGACTTAGGGGTGGAGGAACTGCCCTATGTAGAAAGGTTACAATGACAGTAGTTATCTTAGAAAAATGGGAAGTACAGGGGGTGTACAAAATCACAGCACATATCTTCACACAGCACATATCTTAGTGCCAAAAATATAGCAGTGTGGGCACCAGGCAAGCTTCCCTTGGGAGAGCGTTCCAGAGCTGGGGAGCCAAGAGTTGGAAGGTCCCTTAAAGGTTGTCTTGTCCAACCCTCTGCTCCATGTGGGATCTACATTGCTGGATGCAATTGTAGCATCCCTGACAGATGGCTGCCTATCTTTTGCTTCATCGAAGGAGAGCCCGCCAATGTTTCCCACAGTGCTAATGGATACATTTTACTATCTGAAAATTCCAGCACACTGTAATGTATGTAAAAATGAGTGTCATCACATGGGGGGAAATCATGTTTCCTTACTGTCTCTTCCTCACCCCCGCTTTTGTCCTTCATTACTTCTTCTTTCTTCCTGGAGAGGAAAGAGGAAGTAAACAAAGACTGTGTCGCCCATTCAGGGGCCGTTTTTTATCACACAGCTTTTCCTGCACACAGCAGGAGATCATGGCACATTCTGTTTTTTAAAAATGTCAGATTAAAAGGGGTCTGTTTTGCGACGGAAAATCGAGCAGGAGGACCATGGGAGGCGGATGTCATTGTCTAAAGGATGCGTGCACATCCGTAAGTGAGCCATAGCAAGCGCGTGATAAAACATTTGTCTGATGACGCCCTTGCTCTTAGGAAACAAACTGTTTTTAAACAGTGACTGGCCTAGGCAGGGAAAGATTATTAGGAAGGAGAGCGAAGCCTGTATAATGTAATCTGGAGTGTTAAATCCAGATCTGAGCACTAGAGGGAGCCATGATCCCATGTAGATGTGGAGAACCCAGGCACACCTCTGGCTGGGCAGTTTGGCAGGTGTGCAGCTCTATGATTCTGCACCGAGGGAAATTAGGCCAGTTGTGTGTGAAAGGTGTGAAAGTGAATCAGACTGGGGAGGGGAGAAGGTGCAGAGCCAGCCAGGCCTATTTGAAGGTTCCCAAATCAGGCAACCTCGAATAATGCTTGCTTCCAGGTTATAAATAAGAAGATTTTGTCTCTTAAAAGGATAAAATCTCCACTATCTCATTTGATTGTTTGCTCCTTTACACAGCAACCATTCTTAAAAGCAAAACGACTGAATCTAACCCCATTTTTTTTGCAGCACTTTTGTCTAAGGACCTGGGTTCAAGTAGCTCCATGCTGTACCAAGCAGGATGATTTCTTTATTTCTGATACTTTATTTATTGGTTATGTTTTTAATCTGTCCAATAACAAATGTTCTCTGGGCGGATTACAAATAATTAAAAGAATGAAATATAATGCAAAGAGTTAAAAGAATATGAACAGTGAGAAGAATAAAATGTAATTTAAAAAAAACAATCAGTCACACAGGAATAGATAAATACAGCAATGTAAAACACAGTCATAATATCCAAAAATCTCAATTTCTAGAGCATTGGGTAAATCCCTTAAATGCCTGGGAAGCTTACATTTAAATCCCACCCTTCCTCTGAGGAGCTTAGGGTGGCATAGATGGTTATTTTACTCTAACCCCCCCCCCCCCGCCGCCCCCGCCGCCCTTTTATCCTTACAACACTGCAATTGTGCAGTAATTAATTTTAGACCCAGGACCTAATGGTCTTATGTCTCCCTCTGCCTCCGTTTTAGATAGCCATATGTAATTACTTCAGCTGTGGAACACACTCCTAAAATTTCTTTTCTCCGCACACACCCCGCTGCCATTCCATGCCTTGCATCTGTTTCTACATCCGTGATATGGTAGAGCAAACAAAACCGAAACTGCTATTTGCTACAAGTAAGAAAATAGAGAGACTCTGAACATGTGCAGTTTTACATTTTAAAGCCACTTGAGTCAAAGCACCATCATGACTGCGGGGGTGGGGTGGGAGTGGAATAGAGTTTGTTTATTCTACTTCATTGTAGTAAAAAAAAGTAAAAATAATAAAATGAGCATCTGTAACCATATACAACTCCAGCCAGCCAGCCCTGACTATAAGACTTTTTTTTAAAAAAAAAATCCCCATACGCCATTTTAAGATGCCCACACCAGTCCAGGTGTGGATGCTAAATCTATTTGCTGCTGCCCTGATCAGCTGTCACTCTCTGCGTGGTCATGGGGGGGAGGGGCTGGTCCTGGATGTTGACTCCAAGATCCAGCCCTAGTTATCTTTTTTAAGCATGTGAAGGTGAGAACTAAAGTCAGCTTTTGCTTGACCAGATGAATTGAGTTTCTGTGTCTTACTTTTGGTGTTTCTGCTATCAGAGCCATACCCCATTGATGCTCACTGTCTGATTGCTATGCTTCTCTCTCTTTCTTGTTCCAGTTAACATTTTGACAGCCATTGCACTATCCCGCCTGGCTATCCGCACCCAAAAATCTTCCTACTGGTACCTCCTGGCCCTCACTGCTTCCGATATCCTGACTCAGGTCTTCGTCGTCTTTGCAGGCTTCATCGTGCAGGCGGCTATCTTGGCCCGTGAGGTCCCTGGTGCCTTTGCCCACACTGTCAACGTGTTGCAGTTCACAGCCAATCATGCCTCCATCTGGGTGACCGTCCTGTTGACTGTGGATCGTTATGTGGCCTTCTGCCACCCCTTGCAGTACAGGACTGTTTCCTACCCAGAGCGCACCCGGAAGATCATTGGTGCTGTGTTTGCCGTGTCATTGGCCACTGGAATCCCCTTCTATTGGTGGCTCGATGTTTGGCATGACGTCTACCCACCCACCACCATGGACCAGATCTTGAAGTGGCTTCACTGCTCCCTCATCTACTTTATTCCCTGTAGCATCTTCTTGGTGACCAATTCTGTGATCATCTGCAAACTCAAGCGCTCAGGTGGGCCCAACCGGCGCCTCAGCAAATCCACTGCAATTCTGCTGGCCATCACCACTGTCTTCATTTTCCTCTGGGCTCCGCGGACATTCATCATGATCTACCACCTTTACGTGACCTCAGTCAATCAGGACTGGCGAGTGCACCTGGCCCTCGACATTGCCAACATGGTCGCCATGCTCAACACCTCCCTCAACTTCTTCCTTTACTGCTTTGTCTGCAAGACCTTCCGGCGCACCATCCGGGAGGTGCTAGCGTCTTACAGGCTCCAATGCACCCAGGCACCGAGGAAGAATGGCCCCTCAGATCCAGCCCTGAAACCCCTGGCAGTCTTGGATGGGACTAGGGAGATCACCTTGCTTCTGCAACCAGCTCCAACTTTGCTGAACAGTCGCACACATCCTAAAAGGTCCCTGGCTCTATGGAACAGATAGGCTTGGTGGAGTAGCATGGATTTGGACTGGGGGCATTAAGCAACAGCACTGAAGCATCTGCTGGGCATGCATGCATGTGCATGCACATCTATCTATGTGTGCTTGCATGTATGTATAGGTGTGTGTCTACATATGAGGGGTGTGTGTGTGCATACAAAACAGATTTGGATAAACACAGGCAGCTGTTTACAAAATGGAAGCTGTCCACAGTGTGCATATATCCACACATTCCGCCAATCAGGTGCATAGAGCATTAGCCCCTGCCACTTCTGACCACACAAGGAGCCAACAGTCGACTGTTCCCACAACAGAAATCAAAGGAAAGAAGCAGCCACATAACAGTCCCTTTGCCATGTGGCTGCAGGCTCCTGATCACTGGTTCTTCACATGCTCAGGGGCAGCACAAGGGAACCTTTTCAACTACCACCATGATAGTTTGGTGTAGTACAGGGATGCACAACCTTTTTTTAAGCCCCGAGAGCCATATCTGGTGCAGATGGGAGGCTGCCTTTGGTGTGTGGTAAAAGAGCAAAACTTCAGGCTTCCACAACTCCTGTTCCAAATAAACATTCAGTTTGTGATCAAATATCTCTGAGTATCTGTTTCTTCAATAATAAAGACTTTGTAGGCAAAAATTAGGGATAGAATGGGATGTTGGATATAAGTGCTTGTGTGTGTGTGCGTGTGCACCATGTTACTGAAGGTGAAGGCAGAACATTGGGAGGTTTTGAAGAAGTTGGACACTGAGAGAAACAGAGAGACTTGTAATGCCAGTGTTATGAAATGTTTGAAAGTTGAGGTGTGGTACAAATACGCTTGTGATATGCTTTAGGGCACCTTTTCACAATCAGATGTGTTAGATTACAACTCCCATCATCCCTGGCCAGCAGGGCTGGGCAAAGCTGGTAGTAAACCCAGTCCAGATGGGAAATGTAGGCCCCATTTCAAACTGCTCATTAAGTATTTTTTAATCAGTTCTAAATACATATGAACTAGAATGATTTATAAAAAAGGTAATGGCAAGCACTTTTATTCAAGATGTATATAAGAAGTAACTTCTTCACATTCAGAAATGCTTTACGTAGGGTGACCATATGAAAAGAAGGACAAGGGTCCTAGATCTTTAACAGTTGTATTGAAAAGGGAATTTCTGCAGGTCATTGTATATATGGAGAACCTAGTGAAATTTCCTCTTCATCACAACAGTTAAAGCTTCAGGTGCCCTGCCCTCTTTTAAATCTGGTCACTCTAGTATAGCTCCTGCAGCTTTAACTGTGGTGATGAAGAGGAAATTTCACCAGGTTCTCCATATATCCAAATGACACCTGCTGAAATTCCCTTTTCTGTGCAACTGTTAAAGATACAGGAGCCCTGTCCTCCTTTTCATGTGGTCACCCTACTTCACGTGCTTTTCTTTGGGCAAATTCATCATCAACAATAGAAAAATCAAGCAACTTTGCCCAGGGGGACTCGGAGTAGGCCCCTTCAAAATCGTAGGTCCATGGCAACTGGCCCCACTTCTGCCGCCCCTCCCCCTCTGGCCAGCCCTGCTGGCCAGCACTCCAACCAATCTGGAGGGGACACATTTGGAAAAATGCTGCTTTAGGGGCATTTCCTTCAGCACTTTATTCACACTAGCCCTGGTACAGCACCCATAGCATCCTATCTTGCCCCCATTTAAGGCATACGTACACCGAGTGGGACAGCCTTGCAATAGGGAAACATTGTCAGCCATGTCACCTTTTTAAAATCTGAATGGAGGAGGGGAATTGGGGGAGGGTGTCATATCATCTCAAATCATTACATTTTAGAAATTAAAGTAACATGCTTCTGAACTTGTACGGGGGAATTTTGAAGCATTGGTTGTCTTTATCACCTTTGACTAAAAAGTTAAATGAGCATACCTGCTCTTAAGTAGTACATCAAGAAAGCACATAGTCTCGAAAATCGCAATCCTATGCATGTTTAGACATGAAAAAAATCCTACAACCCCAGCATGTTCCAGCCAGCCAGCCAGCCATGCTGAGAATTGTAGGACTTTTTTCTATCGAAACATGGGTAGAATTGCACCTTAAAGAACTTTTTAAAACATAAAAATAGTACTTTTTTGAAAAGCCTGCGTGGGGCGGGGCGGGGTGGCGAGATTGTTACTCAACACCAACGATACCCACAGGTACATTCCAATAGAGGAGTACAGTACTCCCTCAACTATAGGGTGGCCATATGGAAAGGAGGACAGGGCTCCTGCATCTGTAACTGTTGTCTAGAAAAGGGTATTTCAGCAGGTGTGATTTGTATGCATGCAGCACCTGGCGAAATTCGCTCTTCATCGCCACAGTTAAAGCTGCAGGAGCCCTGCTCTCTTTTGTAGAGTGACCAGATACAAAAGAGGGCAGGCCTCTTGCAGCTTTAACTGTTTTGATAAAGAGGGGATTTCACCAGGTGCTGCATGCATACAAATCACACCTGCTGAAATTCCCTTTTCTAGACAACTGTTACAGATGCAGGAGCCCTGTCCTCCTTTCCATATGGTCACCCTACACAACTATAATCTATCCAGTACTCACAACTGGGGCACTATTTAAAAGATAAAGTCTGGGGATGGAAACTCAACAGCTGCCCAGAAGGGGGAAGCAGGGAGTTGATTGCTTGGGAAGCTACAACAGGCTTGGTGCTTGGCCCGTTGTTGTTTTCTTTATACATGTTGCCCTTGGGTAATCTTATTCAATCTCATGGCCTCCAATATCATCTGTATGCCGATGATACACAATTATATCTTTCATCTCTGGAACTTTCTCCTGATGTTCACGATCGTATCTCGACATGTCTTTCAGATATCTCAGCTTGGTTGCTTCATCGTTGTTTGAAACTTAATATGGCAAAGACTAAATTGCTTGTTTTTCCTCCTAAACCTTCTCCTCATCTTTCATTCTCTCTTACTGTCAATGATGTTACACTTACTCCAGTCAAGGAAGCTCGTAGTCTTGGCTTTATATTTGATTCCTCGCTCTCCTTTATTCCTCATATTGAGACAGTAGCTAAATCCTGTCGTTTTTTCCTGTATAATATTGCCAGGATTCGACCATTTTTGTCTGTCTCTTCTGCCAAGACTCTTGTTCATGCATTGGTTATTTCTCGGTTGGACTACTGCAACCTTCTTCTCACTGGTCTTCCTTCTTCTCACATCAGTCCGTTGGTTTCTGTTCACCACTCTGCCGCAAAGATCATCTTCTTGGCTCGCCGCTCTGACCATGTTACTCCACTTCTGAAATTTCTTCATTGGCTTCCAATTCACTTCAGAATCCAATATAAACTTCTCCTGTTGACCTATAAAGCTTTTCACTGTCTAGCTCCTTTCTATCTTTCCTCTCTCCTCTCACACTATTGCCCCGCTCGTGCTCTTCGCTCCTCAGGTGCCATGTTTCTCACCTGCCCAAGGGTCTCTACTTCCCTTGCTCGACTTCGTCCATTTTCTTCCGCTGCCCCTTATGCCTGGAACGCTCTTCCAGAACATTTGCGAACTACAAATTCAATCGCAGTTTTAAAAGCTCAGCTAAAAACTTTTCTTTTTTCTAAAGCTTTTAAAACTTGATTTTGATCTTACTTTTATACTGTTAGCTTTACTCTACCCTGTGTCTGTTTGGTGCATTCTCTTCCCCTTCTTATTGTTTTATTATGATTCTTTTAGAATGTAACCCTATGCAGCAGGGTTTTGCTATTTTATTGTTTTACTCTGTACACTGATGGTGCTATATAAATAAATAAATAAATAAATAATACAACAGAGCACCAAGGAGAACAGGGTGTGCTGGTCAAGGACAAGTGAAGTGGCAGAATAGTTTTGAGTGAGCCTCGAGCTTGCCCAAGAAATGCCTGAGCCAGGACAATCCATTCCACACTTTCAAGACTACAGACATGCTTCTCCTCGTCACACCCCACCCCCTTGCTTTTGCTCCCATAATATTTGCCTTTGGGTAGGTTTCTCTCTCTCTCCCTGAAAAGCTCCTTTCACACCCGTTCTCCTCTGGCTGCATCCCAAGTAGCTCCAAGCACCACTGCCTGAGAGAAAGGCTGGCTCTGTCCTGCCATGCTCATTTATACATTAAGCCATATTGATACCAAGCGTGGACCTTCCGCATGCAAAGGATGTGTCTCTCTCCATGGGATGCCCCTTCATCCTGCACATCAGGAACTGGATGTCAAGTGGAAGGTTTCTAGCCTAGCTATCTCCCTGACATGCTAGTTTTCTATGTGCAGGTGTGTTTTACTAAGAGCATTCCCTCAGGTGCAGGCTGCAGTAGCACAGTCCAGATACAGCTTTGCCACTTCAGTGAGAAAGTGATCTGGATGGTGGCTGTTCTCCATACATTCCAGTGTGGTATAGTGGCTAAAGTGTTGGACTGGGAATCAGGAGATCTGGGTTCTAGGCCCCACTTGGCCATGGAAACCCAAAGGGTGACTTTGGACCAGTCACTGATTCTCAACCCAACCTACCTACCTCACAGGGTTATTGTTGTGAGGATAAAATGGAAAAGAGGAGGGTTATGTGTGCCGCCTTGGGTTCCAGGAGAGGCAGGATATAAATGCAATAATACATACATACATACATACATATATACATTACAAAAATGTTAGTAGGAGAGCAGCTTTCAATCTGATATTGATCCCTGGAAATTTTCAGAAGGGTAGTTACAGAGGCTAGGCAGTTATGAATAAAAACAACAACACAGTAACAACATGCTCAAAGTAGGCACTGACAATAACAGAAAATAAAATAAATTAGGATGCAAGGGATTTGGCTTTTAGGAAAGGAATTGATCAAAGATTCAGGACAGAAAAAAGAAAGTACTTCTTCACAAGGCACATAGTTCAACTATGGACCACTACCACAAGATGTAGTGATGGCCACCAACCTGAGCAGCTCTAAAATGAGTTTAGACAATTTCATGGATTATAAGGCTATCAACAGTAGGGTGACCATATGCAAAGGAGGACAGGGCTCCTGAATCTTTAACAGTTGTATAGAGAAGGGAATTTCAGCAGGTGTCACTTGGAAGTATGCAGCACCTGGTGAAATTCCCTCTTTATCACAATAGTTAAAGCTGCAGGAACTATACTCGTGTGACCAGATACAAAAGAGGACAGGGCAGCTTTAATTGTTATGATGCAGAGGGAAATTTGCCTTTCAGTACAACTGTTAAAAATACAGGAGCCCTGTCCTCCCCTTCATATGGTCACACTAATCAATGGCTACTAGTCATGATGGCTATATGCTACCTCCAGTATAAGAAGCAGTATATGCTGGGGGGCACGAGTGTCAGGGTGCTATTGTGTTCATGTGCTGCTTATGAGCTTCCGATGGGCAACTGGTGGTTGGCCACTGTGAAAACAGAATGCTGGACACAGCGTTGGTGTCAGGAGCAGGCCTGGTCGGCTACCTGCCCAGCAGGGAGGCCTTTGGGAAAAGCCCCCTGAATTTGTGCCTACTCCTCACCATTGCAACCTGCTTGTTCACCTGCCTCTCACTCTGGCCCAGACAACGGTGGTGGTGAGAAGGAGCAGCAGCAGATGCCACATCTCCGAAGTGCGAATATCCACCATGGATTTGTGCCTTGTTTGAGACATTGCACAGCTAGCCTAAAAAATCAGCTGCAATGTCACTAGTCTGTAATCTTTCTGCCACCACAAGAGGGCAGAAGAGACAGAGTCAGAAAAGGGTAGAGGAGCAACAGGCTTGATAGAATAGTACCTTGAGCATCACGGTCATTTCCCACAAGCACTAGCTTTCGCTTTGTTTTGTTATTAACAGGAGGGGTGAGGGGGAAACACTGCTTCTTGATTAAGGGTTGCCTTCATGCCAGGCTGCTGAAGATAGCTGTAAAACTGGATCACAACTTGAGTTAAAACAATCAAATCCAAGCCTGAAATTATTGTAATGTTTTTATTTGTGGTTTTTTAGAAATGCATAATTGTATCCTAGGGCGGATCCACACGTCGTTCTGAAATCGCGTGCATGCGCCCCAACTACGGCCCCAAAACGATAGTGTGTACCACAGCTGAAGAGACGGAGGCGGCGGCGGCTGGGGAATCCGGGCGCGTCTGCCGCCGCCGCTGCCGCCGGCCTCCTGCTGCCTGCGTAAGAGCGACAGAGTTGGAGAGCTTGGCTTCCGCCTCCACCGAGCTCTCCGACCCGGGTCGCTCTTACCCAGGCAGCAGGCCGGCGGGGAGGTGGAGGCGGCTGGCGAATCCAGGCGCGTCCTTGCCGCCGCCGCCGCCGCCGCCTCCCTGCTGGCCTGATGCCTGGGTAAGAGCGACCCGGGTTGGAGAGCTCGGCGGAGGCGGAAGCCGAGCTCTCCGACCGGGTCGCTCTTATGCAGGCAGCAGGAGGCCGGCGGCAGCGGCGGCGGCAGACGCGCCCGGATTCCCCAGCCGCCACCGCCTCCATCTCTTCAGCTGTGGTACATAGTATTCGAGGGGGAAAAACAGACTTGAAAAAGAAGGAAAGAAGGTTGTTGTGGCAAACAAGCCCCAACCCTTTCCACCCCAAATCAGCCACTTCTTGGTTTCAGCCCCTTCTGAAACATGAAGGCTCGACAAAGCAAGAAGGACATCCATTCTCCAGCCACCTCCGCCTCCGTCTCTTAAGCTGTGGTACACACTATCGTTTTGGGTCCGTAGTTGGGGCGCATGCACACGATTTCGGAACGACGTGTGGATCCGCCCCTAGTCACCTGATTTTCAAGGGGGTCTCAGAATCCTCGCTGAAACTTGATTCAAGAAATTGCCTTTGGAGCTGGCGGTGGGGGTGGAGGGCAGGGTAGTCAACTCCATAAGCCAGAAGAATGAAATGTTATACCCAAGTATAAAGGATGAAACTTGTTCAATGGGGTGGTTGTTAATCTGCCATTTATGCTTTAACCTTCTTCTGGAAAAAACAAACATAACCTTAGATTTAAGTTGGTTAATCAACAGTAATTCATTTTTACAATAGAGGTCTAATGCTTTTAAAAGACGTCTTCCTACGCTTGTTAAAGAAGCACAGCATCGTCGGCATACAGAAGTACTGACAGGGGCTTATTTGCCAATTTTGGGGGATGGGAACATACTCCTCTCACACTTTTAGCTAATGAATTGATATAGAAATTAAATAGAGTAGGTGCAAATATACAGCCTTGCTTTACTCCGTTAAAAGTTGGGATTTGATCAGTTAGCTGTCCCACCCGATCGCAACTTATCCGAAGATAAGTGTTCTCAATATAAGCAGCATATGAGAGTTAAGAGACGTCTATCAATGTTTGTATCCTCAAATTTTCCCCATAACCTCTCTCTTGAGATTAGGGCAGTATCTATACTACTGCTTTAAAACGGTTTGTAACAACTGTTGAGGCCCAGGACACACTCCCTATTCATTCTTCAAAATATTTTCAAAGTGTTATATCCTGCTTAGTGTAGATCTGGCCTAGGTCAAAGGCTGATTTGAAATCAATAAAGGCTGCATAGAGAGCGCCTCTAGCTTTTGATGCGTATTTTTCAACCAAGTATTGGAGAACCAAGCCCTGGTCAATAGTAGATCGCCCAGACCTAAATCCTGCCTGGTCGGGGTAGTAGTGGCCACAGCTGCAAGCTCCCACTCAAGTCCATTTTTCTTAGCAGTGCTGTTACGACCTGGTGGCTTTGCCTGGGTGTTTTTCACTCGAAGGCTATTTTGGTAGCTCTCATCATGCAAAGCATGAAAAGGGGAGGGGGAATTTGCATTTTATGGGAATCTGTTAAGGCCTTTTCTTTAGAAAAGAGCGGGGAGGATGACGGAAGGAAAGTTTTTCCGAGATAACTTCTGCCAGAACAGTGTTGAAACTTCTGGGAAGTTTACAAGAATTACTTTGCCATATCACAGTCATGTCAGTTACACATATTAGTTGCTTGCACGCACACCCACACCCACACCAGACACTTATATTCCACCAACAGAACAATTCTGTGCACAGAAATGCTTTCTTGATAAACCCTTTGGAGATAGAGAGAAAACACCCACATATTACTCATAGGCTGCATTGGACAACACAATAGTCAATGGTGGGTTAATAGTCAACTCCACGGTTGATTATCGAGGGCGTACTCCCCACACGACATGATAATAATTAACCATGTTGTGGATTAAGGCTAGCGTCGAGTTGACTGTTAGTGAATGGTGTGTTTGATTGACATATCCCCGCCCTCTCTCTCCCTACTCAGTCCTTTAGCCATGAGTAAGGGCTTTTCTACATGAGGCTTGTAACCTGCCACTTTAACGAGGCTTCTGTGTCTAGATTCTTTGTGAGATTAAATTTGGCTCCTTTACACATATTTTTCCTCAGTTTTTTCCCTCTACCTTTCTATATCTTCCATTACATAACTACTAGGTATTCTTGTGGTATAGCAGAATTGCAGAAATACACTGATTCCCCATAATACCTGAGCAGACAGCACATCCCTTGTGCCATAGAAACTGTTGCCCTGAAAAGTCTCGTGAAGGCAGGTGGCAACTCACCTCATGTAGACATTCTGTTCAATTCTCCAAAAGACTGCACAAAGCACCTAATCAGAGAACTCTCTGCCTCACAGGGCCTTCTGGGATGTAACTATTTTTATTGCACAACTACACCTCTGTACATTCAAGCTCATGCTCCCTTTCTTCTGGCTGCTGTTACCACCTGTTGGCAGATCTTAAACACCTGCTTGCCAAAAGTAGCTGCGTTTGCTAAATTCCAGGCACAGGTCCAGAGGCGGGCAGTGCCGCCTCTTTCATTAACCGGGTGGCTTTGACAGGTGAGCAGAGGAATGTCATGGGGTTGGAAGGAACACAACAGGTACCCAGAGAAAATCCATCTCAGTCCATACATATTGTGTGGAGCTATCTTGGGATTCTTTCAAGTAAAAGCTGCCAGCCTAGGTCAGGGCCACTCTTTTGCTAGGCTGGGGGAAAGACCCTGGCAAAGCTACATGAAGAAGACTTCAGCATCACTCAAAATCATCCTTTCCACTACATGCAAATATGGGAAGCTGCCTTATAGGGGTCGTCACAATACTAGCCCATCTATCTCAGTATTGTCTACACCAGCCTTCCTTAACCTGATGCCCTCCAAATGTTTGGGACTGTACCTCCTAGCATTCCTGACCACTGGCCAAGCTGTTGGCTGAGGCTGATGGGAGTTGATGTCCAAAACATCTGAAAGGCCCCAGGCTGGATAAGGCTCGTCTTCACTGACCGTCAGCTGTTCTCCAAGGTATCAGAGAAGAGATTTTCTCAGCCCTGCCTGTTGTTGCCAGGGTCTGAATCTGGAACCTTTTGCCCACAAAGCATGTGCTCTACCGAGTGAGCTGCAATTCTTCTCACTAAACAGAAGGCTGCCAAATAAGAGAGAATGTAAGTTCTTTTTACACTCATTGCTTTTTACATTCATTCTATACTTCCCTATAGCCGAAGTTCTCTGGGCGGGTCACAAAAATGAAAATCAGCATTCCTGAACATTGGCCACGCTGGCTGGGGCTAATGTAGTGGCTAAGGTATTGGACTGGGAGTCGGGAGATCCAGGTTCTAGTCCCCACTTGGCCATGGAAACCCAAAGGGTGACTTCAGGCCAATCACAGACTCTCAGCCCAACCTACCTTACAGGGTTGTTGTTGTTGTGAGGATAACATGGAGAGGAGGAGGATTATGTACGCCGCCTTGGGTTCCTTGGAGGAAAAAAGGCGGGATATAAATGTAATAAATAAAATAAATAAACATCTGGAGGGCAGAAGGGTGGTCTTCACTGACTGGCAGCTGCTCCCCAGGGTCCCAGAAGAGATTTCCCCAGCTGTAGCTGGAGTTGCCAGGGACCGAACCTGCCTTAAGCACTGATAGATTCTTCATTGTTTGAACCCGACTGTTACTCTGATGTTAAAAAGACCTGAGCTAAGAGGGGGCTGCCCCTGTGAGCCCCCTCCGCCTTCTTCCTATGAGCCCTTGAGTCATTCGAGGCCGATGGGATTCATCTGGCAAGCAGGGACAAAGGCAGAGCTGTTGCTGATTGTGCTCCAAGTGTCAGTTTGACTTCATCTGCTCTGTTTGAACAAAGGATTTCCTATTCGTGTGTTGTTGATGTGTCCTCGAGCACTTGCTGCCCGGGTTTGATTGATGGACATGCTCACAAGGTTGCCCCGCCTCCCCCATCACAAACACCACCCACATATGGACACATAATGTTGGTGAAAATTGACAGCTACAGCTCTGGCAGATGCTATGTGCATGTGTGTACACACACACACACACACACACACACACACACACACATTTTGTCCAGAGTAGTTGGAACTTCATTCAGCAAATGTGGCCTCTGTTTTTTTTTTTTTAAAAAAAAAAACGCAACAAATGTTGTTCATTTACAATATTTCTACCCAGGTTTCTGCTTTAAAAGCAGTCCAGGCATCTTTGCAAGACAAGAAAAAAGCACAAGAAAAGTTCCGCTCCTGGAAACGGATGTTACCTTTGTGGCACAGGAAGAAGCTGAACTCCTGCAGGTCCGACATCATATAGGTAAGTTGAAAAGAGGCCCTGAGGGCTTTTCAATTTATCCCACACTCATCATTCCTGTCCATGGTTGTTTATAGGTTCTCTAGTCTAGAAGATGTCCTGACCTTCTTATATTTTGTGTCTGGATTAACAGCCTGAGAAATGCTCTGATACACGCATAATGCTGAATTAGGATGCAGAATCCTGAGGGCTGCCTATACAGCGCTGGGTTGCCACCATGTTAAACAAAACCCCATGCTTTCTCTGCTCGGGCTTGATGCCAGTTAATCCCAACACAGAAGGAAGATGCCGAGCCCATCACCTGCCCTCTGTCCAGGAGGACAGGGACCAATCAAAGGTCGCCATTTCCCCATAAGAACATAAGAAGAGCCCTGCTGGATCAGACCAAAGGTCCATCTAGTCAAGAATTCTGTTCACACAGTGGTCAAAAAGCTGTCAACCACAGAACAACAAAGCAGGACATGTTGCAATGGCACTCTCCAACCCATGTTCCCCAGCAACTAATGTATATAGGCTTACTATCTCTGATACTGGAGGTAGCACATAGCCATTAAGACTAGTAGCCATTGATAGACTTCTCCTCCTGGAATTTATCCAACCCCTTTTTAAAGCCATCCCAATTGGTGGCCATCACCACATCCTATGGTAGCGAATTCCATAGTTTAACAGTGTGCTGTGTGAAGAAGTGGTTCCTCTTATTTGTCCTGGATCTCCCACCAATCAGCTTCATGGGATGACCCTGGGTTCTAGTATTTTGAGAGAGGCAGAAAAATGTCTCCCTATCCACACTCTCCACGCCATACATAATTTTGTACACCTCTATCATGTCTCTCCTTAGCCTCCTTTTTTCCCAGCTGATATAACCTTCCCTCATAGGGGAGATGCTCCAGCCCCTTCATCATTTTAGTTGCCCTTTTCTGCCCAACCATACTTAACCCTTGTTGCCAACCGTGGAGGTGTAATATCCCCCTCCAACATTAAAAAAACCCCAAAAATCTCCCCCGCACCCACACACAATTCAATGCGAATTAGTGAGTGGAGATGTTGGCCTGGCTTATGCTAAGCTGACCAAGGACTGCTGAGTGGATGCACCCACCCATCCATCCATCCATCCATCCGTCAAATGACCCCTCTTTGCTTCTCCTCTAACAACACCTGACAGATCACTGGCAACATTGCAGATGGAATTGCAGCTGCTGACCTAGCCAATATAGGTACCATGTTTGGCCCTTAACAGTTGAGACATGCAAGACAGAGCATGCCCCCTGGGAATCTACTTTGTGCGCACACACACACACACACACACACACAGAGAGAGAGAGAGAGAGAGAGAGATCTGTTCCCCCTAGTGCTGCCTCTCGCATTCCTTTGCTAAGATCAAATAGCCTGGGCTGAGTGGGTTGCCCCAGGTGATAAGGCCAGGATGAGAATTCCTTTCAGCCCGAAGGCTGAGCAGCATTCTCTGCCAAAGAATAAAGGAAAGGCACTCCTCCCAGCGCCTCTCCTGCTGCACACGTGCCTGCCACCTTCTTTGCCAGAGCTCAATGTCAAACAGCGCAAATTGTTGGCTAGCCACGATCTGTCTGTCACTAAGAGATAGAGTTGCCACCGACCAGAAGAAAGGAAGACAAACAGCCTGATCATTGTCCACCCGACCTCCTTTGGAGCCAATGGTGAGAAAACCAACGGGCAAGGCTGTCCTCCCTCCCCAGCTATTTGTTGTTTTGTTTTTAACTAAACACCTTAATGCATAAACAGCGGAACAAGCAAAACAGGAGATTTCTCCGAACACCTTAGAAATATAGCAACAAAACAACTGGGTTCAGTGTACTGGGCAGGATCTACACTACTGCTTTAAAATGGTTTATAACAGTAATGACAACTGTTGGGGCCCAGGACACACTCCTTATACAGTTTTAAAACCATTTGCAAAGTGTCATATCCTGCTTGGTGTAGATCATAGAATCATAGAATAGCAGAGTTGGAAGGGGCCTACAAGGCCATCTAGTCCAACCCCCTACTCAATGCAGGAATCCACCCTAAAGCATCCCTGACAGATGGTTGTCCAGCTGCCTCTTGAATGCCTCTAGTGCGGGAGAGCCCACAATCTAGCCCTGGTGATAATAAACACAATTGGAACAAAATCTAATAGTAATGATGATGATAATGATAATAATAATAATAATAATAATAATAATTCTATATAGTTAAAACATAAAACCAATAAGAATACATTATATATACATACATACACACACACACATCAAACCAATGACAGAATACAAGTGGATGATGAGAAAAGCCAGCTTCTGTCTGAGATGCCAGAAAGCCACTTCCATCAGAGTAGACAATACAGTGCTAGATGGAGAGAGAGACGTGGTTCAAGGTAGGGTGGTCATGTGACCTACTTTACAGGGGCAGCTCCTCTATTTCAAAGGCTGCCAGAGGACAGTCCTCTCTTTGATGGCGCTCTCTGTTGGAAGGGCTGCCTGCCCAGTCCAAGCCTGGTTTAAAGATAAAGAACCCTCAGGAGAGAGAGTGAGAGCAGCAGCAGCAGCCTTGGAGTTGCCCGTCAACTGAGCAACAGACCGAGCAGGCACATGGGTGACCTGGTCACAGTCTTCCCCACTATGGTAAGATTATTGTGCATCTACTGAAATTCTAGCAGTTATTTCTAAATTTGCATCTATGCATATAAGTTAGCTTATGCAAATTGTATTCAAGTCCATGGCAACTATCACTACTTTGGGGGTTGTAAGCAGCCACGCTAGTTTAAGCAGCGTCTTGTGTTCATCTGCAAGATTGAACAATCTATAAGAAAATAATGATGTTCTTGTTGCTGCAGTGTTGCAACCTCTCCACCACCAGGCAGGAAGGCAGCTTGCAAAATTCAAATAGGCTACTGCCCGGGAACTCAGTTACTTGCCGTTTCCATCTGGGTCCAATAGCTATGGTGACAGAGAGGAGGAAGAGTAGCACCGGTGGAGACAACTGACAGTAAAAAGGGTCTGTGATTGGTGGCCCAGAATGGTGGGTAGATTGCAAGGAGGAAAACCTGTGGTAGCTGGCCCACTTTAGTGGACAAGGACTGGCAGTGGCAAGCAAGCCCTGAGTTCAGGCCCAAGACTAGGGTGACCATATGGCAAGGAGGACAGGGCTCCTGTATCTTTAACAGTTGTATTGAAAAGGGAATTTCAGCAGGTCTCATTTGTATATATGGAGAACCTGGTGAAATTTCCTCTTCATCACCACAGTTAAAGCTGCAGATGCCCTGCCCTCTTTTAAATCTGGTCGCTCTAGTATAGCTCCTGCAGCTTTAACTGTGGTGCTGAAGAGAGAATTTCACCAGGTTCTCCATATATACAAATGACACCTGCTGAAATTCCCTTTTCTATGCAACTGTTAAAGATACAGGAGCCCTGTCCTTCTTTTCATATGGTCACCCTACTTAAGACTATATTTGTGCTATGTGTATCACGTTTCCTGCCACTCTGCATGGCATGTATGAGCCTGAAAGAGGGCGTCTTTGCCTCCTTCTGTGTGGTTGGTTCCCCCCCCCCCTCTCTCTCTCTCTCTCTCTCATATAATATATGAGAGTATGAAAGAGAATGCTACTCTGTGTCCCTACATATCCCCTGTGGCTGTGTTGTTTATTACAGGAGAATGTTTATGTGTGTAAAATGGGTACAAGTTGTTTTTTTTAGAATGTACTATTTAAAGGAGAATCACATTTCTATGTGTAAAATGAGTACAAGTTTCTTAATTATGTTTAATTATACTGTATATATGTGACCTGTAGCTGGTGTCTTGGCTGTCTTTCTTTAGTTATGACAGTGGGGCCTGTAACACAATGTGGAGTGCTCCTGTTTAGGGTTCTAGCTAGCTAGCCAGACAGTTCTTCTTCCAGGATACTCCATTCCATTCCTCCTTCAACGTAGTTTTCAGGTTCCTTCCTCCAACCACCAGCATCCTAATTATCTGGATCCTTACTTAGCTATTTTTGGTTTTCCCCACTCTCCCACACCCCCACTTTAGGATTTCCTCCCTCTCAATATTTTTTTGTATTTCCATACACCTTTGGGTTCTCCCAAACCTGCTGATGTTTCCTATGGCACTATCCTTATTATCCTCATAGTCTACCCAACAGACACATCCCAGAGAAAAGAACTGTGGCATGGAGATTATAAATTAGGCATGTGCTCCGCTCCGATTAGGAGCGGAGAAGCAGTAGCAGATTGGCCTGCTCCGCCTTACCCAGAGGCGGAGTAGAAGCGGACCGCGGACCCCTAGAAGCAAGGTGAAGAGAAGCGACCATTTTTCGGAGCTCCTAGTTCAGGCAGAGCGCTCCGATCGCCATCTTGAAAACATTTCGCCCATAGGATTGCATTGCGGGAAATAATCACGGATAACTGGGTTGTTTTTGAAGCTATCGTTCTGGAAATTCTTGTGCTCAGAGAGTCGTGGATGGGGGTCATTTTGAGACTACTCTCACCTCTCTGCATCATGCGGGTCGCGTACTAGAATTTTTTACAAATCGGGTAAACAAACGGACAGCGCGGGTCAAATGGCGGTTTTCGCCCATAGGATTGCATTGAGGAAAACAATTGGGGATAACTGGGTTGATTTTTAAGCTATCGTTCTGAAAATTCTTGTGCACAGAGAGTCGTGGATGGGGGTCATTTTGAGACTACTCTCACCTCTCTGCATGGTGCGGGTCGCGCGCTAGAATTTTTTAAAAAATCAGCGGGGAAAAATACCTTTTTCAAAGGGCTGAGGGGCAGAGTCAGCTCCCGGTCATGATCACATGATCCCAAAGTTAGAGGAGGGCATAGGCAAAACGGGTAACTTGGGATTCTGGGAAACTTCTCTTTCTTAATCTGAACGGACTTTTCCCAGTGTTTTTTAACACAGTAGCCCCACCAAATGCACAAACACAACCTGAAATCATATACTAAGCCAAGAATAAGAGATAGAAACACAGCACTGCTACCCACCCTAACTTTGGGGAACAACTGAAAAGATGTGGTGCAAGGGGATGAGCTCCCCTAGGGCATCTCATTGTGGACGTGCCCCCACTCTCTCCTGTACTGGAAGGCCATTAGAGCCTTCCAAAGAGAGTAACCCAGTGGAGCAATGCCTATCATGAGTCGAAGTGAGCGTTCTACTTCTCTCTTAGTGGTGGAGCGATGCCTATTATGAGTTGAAGTGAGCGTTTACTTCTTAGAGCTGTTGATGAAGCAATGGCTTTCTTGAGCTGAACTGGCAGCTGCTTCCCTCTCCCCCGGGCACGTCCCCCTATTGCTGGTAAAAGACAGATATAGCCTTTTTAAAAAAGTTCTTCTTGCTGTTTATTCAGCAACACTGCTGCTTTTAATTCCACCCCTCCTTCGTTTATTTATTTGTTTATTTATTCCATTTTATATGCATTACTGGCTTATCCTTGGCTCACTTCCTTATGCCCCCAGAAATGCCAGCTGCATGCCTGCCTGCCTTCCCTCCCTCCTCCCCTGCCCACCTCGCAGGGATGTTGTGTGTGTGTGGCTTTGACTCAGGGAGAAGTCCTTCCTGCGCTCACTTGGAGTTTTGGAAGTTCCAAATTTTGCAGGTTTTAGCCCCGCCAAAAAACAGGGGATGATGGGACTGCCTTGAGTCTTGGCGTGCGGCGTATGTATCCCTGGATAAGCTTTCATGGTGGTGAGTTTGAGGGGTTTTTTTAACGTGCAAAATTGACGGAGCTATGGAAAGGGGTGTTGGATTTTCATAAATTCCCCAAAAATCAGGGGATGATGGGACTGCCTTGAGTCTCGGCATGCATATGTATCCCTGGATAAGCTTTCATGGTGGCGAGTTTGAGCTTTCTAACGTGCAAATTGACGGAGCTATGGAAAGGGGTGTGAATGAGGTGCCCGATTTTCAAAAATTCCCCAAAAATCAGGGGATGATGGGATTCCCTTGAAACTTGGCGTCCATGTGGACACGTGGATAAGCTATCATGGTGCCGAGTTTGAGCTTTCTAACGTGCAAATTGACGGAGCTATGGAAAGGGGTGTGAATGGGGTGCCCGATTTTCAAAAATTCCCCAAAAATCAGGGGATGATGGGATTCCCTTGAAACTTGGCGTGTGTGTGTATACCCCCATGAGGTGTCATGGTGCCAAACGTGAGGTTTCTAACTTGAACAGAAAAAAAGTTGTATAATTTTTTAGCTTTCAATGCAACCCTATGGGGGGGAAACGGAGCTCCAATCCGGATCCGGAGCTCCGAGCGGAGCGGAGCGGAAGTGGGCGGAGCGGGGGCGGGGCGGGGGCGGGGCGAAGCGGCCCGCTCCGAAAATCACGGATCTGCAGGTGAAGCGGAGCGGGGGGTCCGTGCACACCCCTATTATAAATGCAGAAATCAATGATCGTTTTTGGATTAGCAATAGCTGAGAGAAAGGACAGGATGGTCAAAAAGGGGATTGCATACTGCTTGCTCTCCATGCCCAAATCCCCTTGTTTTGCCCTGGGATCCATCTGTTCAAGCAACAAAGCCAGCAAGAAAAGAATGATTAAATGGGGTTTGGCTTGGAGTCTATTTGGCCTGAGAACAGCCCAACTGGTTAAATATTTGCAGGGGCTCCAAGAATCAGTGTAATGTTTTAGCACAAAACACAAAACATTTTGTGGCACGGAGCAGTTATGCAAACTCACACCTTGAGTTCCTAGGGATCAAAGTAATCATTTGGGGGCACATAACTTTAGACAGTTTCCAGTGTTCTCTTTCTCTTTCTCTTTTTCATCAGTCCTCCTCTTGTGCCTTTTTCAGAGCATCTTGATGTGCAGAAATTTAATATATGAAGCAGGAAAACACATTGTAATGATTGGGTATGTAGTTCTGTATTAGGTACTTGCTGTTTAGTTAGTGGCATGTTACCAGCTTGCGGAGAAAGATATGGAAGTTTAGCCATGTTCTAGCAATGAGTATGTGCATAGGCTGACCGTTTGAAAAGGAGGACAGGGCTCCTGTATCGTTAACTGTTGTATAGAAAAGAGAATTTCAGCAGGTGTCATTTGTATGCACGCAGCACCTGGAGAAATCCCCTCTTCATCACAACAGTTGAAGCTGCAGGGGCCCTGTCCTCTTTTGTATCTGGCCACTCTATACAGGAGCCCTGTCCTCCTTTTCATATGGTCACCGTATGCACATGTGCTTTAATAAAGCTGATTTCTTTAAGAAAATACTGGTGGTAGTGCTTTCAAGATGACAAAAAAATAGAGAATTTAGGATTTATTGTAAACCAGTATACAATATTAAAACTGCAGTGAACAGGGGGTTGGACTAGATGAACTCTGAGGTCCTTTTGCAATTCATCACACAAGGCTGAAATTCCACGGCCTTACTCTGATGCATTCTGCTTGCAGAGTCTTGGCAGCAGGATTAAAATCAGCTCCTTTAGACGGGTAGACACGTGGTTTGCAATCAAGGTCTTTCATTCTCAGGAAATTCTATATGTTTCTATATGCTTCTTTCTACAGCCATTTGATGGTGCTGTCACTATAGCACTACACCGTCATTTCACACAGCTGATAGACCGGAATAATGTCCCTTATTGGGTTATTTCTGATCTGGCTGAAAGCAGAATAAAGGTCATAAACTGCTGGAGGAGCCCTAGAGGTTGATGACATCATGTAAAAAACCCACAAACGTCCATGAGTAACCAAACGTGATCGCATGACATAAAACCCATGTGGAGAAGATCAATGATTCTGTGAACCCAGGGACTCCGGGCCTTTCACCTAGGCATAGCAACCAACTTTGAAGGAGAAGTGAATGGACCTGCTGGAAGATGGGCTCATAAAGCATTCCACACCCCTTCACCTGAAGCTGATTTATGTAAAATGTCATACCCAATTGTAATGGCAAATAAGCCAAATGGTTTTAATTGTGTGTTAATTCAGAAGACTAGGCTCCAATCCTATGTTTACTGGAACGTCCATGTATAGCCTGTATGACTGACTAGTTTGTCTTCTGTCTCTCAAAATGGAGTCTTGGGAAGGAGTGCACTTGCTTTGCATGCAGAAGGTCCCAGGTCTGATCCCCATCTTCTCCAGGTAGGGCCAGGAAAGGATCCTGCCTGAAACCCTGGAGAGCTGCTGCCAGCCAGTGTTGACAATACTGGGCTAGATGGACCCATGGTCTGACTCAGTATAAGGCAGCTTCTAACATTCCTATATTTCATTTAGGTATTACAGCTGCTAGAATGTGGAGCAAGTAGGAAGAGCTTTGCATAGGTGGAGCCAAAGATGGTGTTATGGGAGCAGTTTGACACATCTAGAAATTTAACAGGTGAAGCTTTTTTTGGCATGGTGACAAGAGAAAGCTTTACCAGTTTAACATGCTGCTCTTAAAGTAAAGGGAGCAGAGCTGGAAAAATGGGTGACAAGCCATCCCAATGAGACAAATTTCTGTCATTCCAATCATTGGATCAGTTAAGGCAGCCTTCTCCAAACTGGTGTGTTCCAGATGATTCGGACTTCAACTTCCATCAACCCCAGCCACCATGTCTGGAGGACACCCAAGTTGAGGAAAACTGAACTAGAGCAAACATTGGCTCTTTTATTTAGGACCTGCCAACAAGTCTCCTCAGTTAGTAGTTATTGTGTAACCAGGACAAGGTCACCTCACAAGTGGTTTTAGTGCATCTGATGCCAAGCAGCTCTGTAATGTGCACCTCAGGGCAGTGACGGTTCGAACCAAGAGGAATTTACAGCAGCAAATTCCTTCTCCAGCTCATTCCTAGAGCTGTGACCAGGCGACTGGAACTGCCATTTGATAGATAGTTCAGTTAGGACCACTCCTGTCACCTAGAGGAAGAAAAGCCATTTCCATTGGGCCCATTGAAAGATGCATGGGGTTCAGTAGCCAAGACAGTAAGGCAGAACTGGAGCTCCAGCCCCTAAGAGCCTCGTAGTGCTCCTTGGCCTGCCTCAAGGAGGAAGGGAGGTCACCAAGCTTCCGCCAGCCACAGAGTGAAGCACTTCAGGCACTCAATAATTCATGGGCTTTCTCTGTTTGCTCAGACTGCCATTTCCGGAGAGATGGGAGGAGTGGATTGCTGCAGAAAGGGAAGGCTATCTGGGCAGAAGATGCACCACCCTGACCTTAAGGCGACCTTCAGCCCCAGGATTTATCTCTTGAAGCGCTCCGGGGGTCGTATCCAATGTTTGTCACACCTAAGAGTAGACCCATTGAATTTGGTAGACTGACATTGGATACAACCCCAGAACACCATGCCTCATCAGATGCAATGGGCACTTCATGCATTCCGCTTGAAATGCATCAGGGATAACAAACTTTTCTGAAGTGCTTCAAGAAACAGATTTTGTAGCACTTTTTTAAAGGCTTGTTACACTTTGTTGGTTGGTTTTGGAAATTGGTGCTACCCTCTTCTTTTCATGCCCATAAATGCACATATCAAGTTAATGCCGCTGCTGTTGGCATAGTGTTCCTATTTTTTTATTTTTGTTGTGATGGAGTAGGTTATGGATTTTCCCCTCCTTGTTGTGAATTTTAAATATATAGCTACTCTGATTTTTAGGGCGAAAAGGCAGGGTGTAATTGTTGAACGTAAATACATTTGCATTACAGATGCAGGAAATGTAAACAAAAGTGCTTGTAGTGCAATTAAGATGTCCTGAAGAGAAGCCAACATGACTCTTATGCCAAGGGTCAGAATACAGCTTTAGCCTGGGACTGCTAAGAAACTGGCCAAAGCTTTCAGAAGAAACAAACAAATGTTACTGTATGCATGCAGACATTTATGCATGGGCTACAGGGACATGGATATTAAAAATAATATGCTTGGGAACTTCCATATTTGTGGCCCAAGGAGTAACTGCTGTCCACCTTAACCTTCCATATCTATGTTCTTTGCTCTAGTCTACTGCACTACAGATTTCTGCATAGGCCATGATGCCAGCTAGCCATAAAAACATAAAAGTCCTGCTGGATCAGCCCAAAGACCTATCTAGTCCAGCATTGTGATTCCACAATAGCCAGTCAGATGCCTCTGGGAAGCCCACAAGCAGCACCCTTAACCTAGTCATCTTGTTCACCTCTGGTCATGCAGACAGAGGAGGCAGGCAGGTGTAGAGCTTTTAGGACAGTCAAGGAACCAAATCCAAGGCTGCTACTCAGAAGGAGGAGGTAGGGCACAGCTGGACCATGAACAAGTGAGAGACCAAGGATGGGAACTAAAGAGGCATCAGGGAGAAAAGCAGAAGAACCCAGAACCCAGGAATCTGCTGAGACTAGGAGTCCAGGCGGAGGATGTCCCCACCATCTGATGCTTTGAGATGGGAGTTGCCAGGAATTGAATGGGAGGACTTCTGCATGGAAAGAATCTGCTCTAACACTCACCTACAGCCATTTCCCTCAATAGCAGGGGTGGAGGAGAATCCCATGGTTTCCCCCAGGATGCAGGCATGCAGCAGACATCGGTGCAACCTTCCCCAACCTGGCACCCTCCAGAAGGCTAGGGGATGCTTGGAGTTGAAATCCAACACATCTGGAGGGCACCAGGTTAGGGAAGGCTGCCTTGGTGACTTATAGAAGGTTGAGTGGGATTGACTTTCTTTGATCACCTGACTCCCAGCCTCCGGAAGCTTCTAGTTAGCTGTGTTTGCTACTGGCCTCCAGCTCCTGCAGAATTGCTCTGTTCAGCAGCCCTTGCAGTGCGGAACTGGCTCCTAGTCCATCAGGTTCCTGGTTTGAGTGACACAACACTAAGTTCATCACCAGGCAGAGGCGGGATGGGATAAGTCAGCAATCCCACCCAATCACTCATTTTGGATCTGGGGTGGAATCCTGGCAACGACTAGGAACTTGGTGGGGCACTGAAGAAGGACCCTGTTAGAGCAAAGGGCTTACCTCTCAAAAATTAAGAAGTGAAATAGGGTCACCTACAGCAGCTTGCCCAACCCGATGCCCTCCAAATATTTTAGCCCTGGGGCTGATGGGAGTAGTAGTCCAAATCATCTGGAGGGTGACCTGTTGGGGGAGGCTGAGGCAAAGCACCGTTAGTGATTCATAACACAGAAAGTAGCTTGACTGGAAAGAAGGGCTGCTGTGTTCTATTCCTTGTCTGAGAAATATGTTAAAATAGCCTGTCCCCATCTGATGCTCTCCAGATGTTTTAGACTACAACTCTCATCAGCCCCAACTACTGGGGGTGATGGAGTTGTCATCCAAAATATCAGGAGGGTACCAGATGTTTGGGGCAAACTGTGGTTTAGCAAAGGGTCTGAAATTTGGAATTTATTTCCTAGAGCTACTAAGCAGCTGAAGCAAAGAGGGCTAGAAAATGATGAAAACGAGTAGGAAGTGGGGAGCTCAAAAGCTCTTTAATCGCCTCCCACCCCCACCTCTACTGTCACCCCTCCACATTCATCTCTAAACTTCCCAAAGAATATGAGGAAGCAAGAAGTGAGCAGCAACATTTAGGAAAAAAATGGATTTAATTTGTCAGATAACTCTGGGCTAAAAAAGCCAAGTCCTAAAGGAACACACACTTCCTTCCCTCACCCCACTTAAATAACACTTGGATCAAACACAACAGTCTCTCTCTCTCTCTCTCTCTCTCTCACACACACACACACACCCCTCCTTAGCGCTCCCTGCCATTCACTCACAGCCAGCATAAAAAAGAAACGATCACATCAGTCGTCATTATCTATATAGAGAATGTCTCACCCAAATGCGATACGCATGCATGCAACAGCAAGGTGCAGAACTTCAGTCTCAGCTAGAGTGGGCAGAAATCATGGCTTGGTGCAAGCCTCTTCATGACTAGCCACAGTCTGGGTGAGTTGGCCCTTCATATTTCTGAGCACAATGAGATGGGGCAGACCCACAGAGGCACAACAGGGTCCTTCCATTCCATTGTAGAGGACAGGGTGGGCAACTCCAAGCGTTTGTTTGTTACATTTGCATCCCACCTTTTTTCCTCCAAGGAGCCCAAGGTTGTATACATGGTCCTCCTCCTCTCCATTTTAACCTCACAACAACCCTGTGAGGTAGGTTAGGCTGAGAGTCAGCGACTGACCCAAAGTCACCCAGTGAGCTTAATGACAGTGGGAACCTGAACCTGGGTCTCTCCAGTCCCACTCCAACACTCTAACCACTACATCACTCTCTCTAGTGGAGTTGTTGGACTGCAACTCCCATCAGTCCTAGCCAGCACAGCCAATGGTGAGAGATCATGAGAGCTGCAGCCCAATAATATCTGGAGGGCCACAAGTTGCCCACCCCGGAATAAGGCCGGCCTGCCTGTACAGAGAACTTAAGATACAAGTTGGCCTGTCTACAAAAGGCACTGAGTACACCAGTCTGAGGCCAAGAGAGGACTGATGAAAACACATTGCTAGGCGTATGCAGTGCTTCTCCACCCCACTTCTTCAAACCTTGCTTCAACCTGCCCTCACGACCCCAAAGTCTGTTCCCTGCCTTTGTTCAGGAGAGACACAGCACCTTCTTCCAAGAACAAGAGGAGAGGAGAAATGGTGGCACATCAGGATGGTGGGAGCATAAAGACTCTGCTCAGGCCATAGCCCAAACACACAGAAGTGTGCAGGGGAAGTGCAAAACCACAACAGCTGTAACAACGCAGAATCTGAGGGCACCTTAAAGGCTTAACAGGTTTACAGCAGTGTCAGATGTCCTGCACCAGATGTAAGGTGTGTTATCCTCAATTGGCAGATATACACATGGGCGCAGAAAGAAGCCTTGTGTGTGCGCATGCGTGTGTGTGTGTGTGTGGTTGAGAGAGAGATAATTACAAAGTGAGGGCAGAGCCAGAAAGCCCAGCAATAGAGACGTGTGTCACATTGCTGTGTACGCAGCACAAAAGATAAAAGAGCTCCAGTAAAACATTCAGAGTGGGTGTGTCCCATTCCTGACTGATGAGGAATAGGTAAAGCAAGATGAATAATGCCTAAAGAGGGACAATTCCTTTTTTGTGGTGAGCCAGCCGCTCCCAGTTCTCCTTAAGCCTGAGCTTGATAAGAGTCAAATCTGCGAAAAAAATCCCAATTCAACAGTTTCATCCTTTGATGCTGGAGTATGGGAACACTGTGCATAGTTATGTGACACACCCATCTTTTGCCCTGTGGGGCCCTCTGGCCTTACTTTATAATTACATTCTCCACTCCCCTTCTGTCTATACCACCATTCCTCAACCTGGTGCCCTCCAGAAGTGTGGGACTACACCTCCCAGCATCCTCAGGGAACATGGCCACACACATACATATCCACCAACCAAAGAGAACATTTCATGCATCTGACCAAGAGGGCCAGCTGAGCTCTTGGGAGTGGCGTGGGTGGGGATGGAGAGGAGAAGCGAGAAAGGGACCGTTTGGTCCACAGAAAGAACTGCTGTAGACCAGACTTCATGTCGCTCCTACAATTCTCATACTGCATAGGAACTAGGAAGTACCACCGGAGGATCCTGGGAAACTAAACACAACCACCTTATAGCTTCCCACTCCTTCATCAGTTGGTGCCGCTTGCATGATCAGAGGATGGCACCAAATCATTCACCAACATGTCAAAAACACGGCTCCTGCATCGCTGAGACAGTTGAGACGTTGCCCACAAGATAAGGCAGAGCCAGCCCCCTTGTTGATGCTCAGAGCAAAACAACAAGCATTTTATAAAGTCTTTACACTCCCTTAATTTGTGTTGCGAGGGCAGGAGCAGTGTGTGTGTGGGGGGGGGAGAGAATACGGATTCTGGGAACAGCACGTTGTTGTCACACTCCAGGGCTTGGTGCAAAGGTAGGAGGGCCATAAGAGCGTCTACCACAGCTCAGGTGAATGTCCAAGAGTTCTTTCTGCACATGAAACGTCTCTCTCCCCAGAAAGACTGGCTTCCATACAGCCCCCACTACGAAGAGCTGGAACAGCACCCTTCTCAATTCTGAAGCACTCCCTTGGGGGATTTGGCAATAAGATGGAAAGGAAGAGGCACCCAACCATCCACCAAGAGGCCAACCTGTTTCAGTAGAGGCCTATTTGTACAGCATGACCAGGGGGGGGATTGCAGGAGAAGGAGAGACACTTACAACTGAGTCAGTATGGTACATCAAAGGTATGGGTTAAAAACAAAACACAGAGAGGCTCCCAAAGTTCTGGCTAGCTGTACTGCAGAGGTGGAACTATGAAGAACTTGATTGAAGGCTCCAAGGAGAGTAGATGTCCCGCTGTTCAGAATAAAAAACAACAACAGGAGCATCCCAGCATAGTGACCCAGATTTTCTAAAGCAGAGGTCAAGCAGAGCACTTGGGTTATGTACAACAAACAGAAACTGCATTGTCTCAGCTCCCAGGAGGAAATCTGAATAGCTAACTGAGGCTTCACCCCAATTAGATAGATGCTCCTTCATGAAGGCAGGTTTTGCAAGGCATCCTCAAGGAATGGGACCTGCCGAAATCAAGACTTGGGCTTCTACCATCTGCTCTTGCTATATGGAGATGAAGCCTGAGGCAAAAGAAGACATTAAAACATTAGGTTTCTTACAGCAGGAAAGGTCTTTGCTTAAGGGAGACAACAAAAGCCAACAAAGTAAGTGTGTGTGTGTGTGTGTGTGTGTGTGTGTGTGTGTGTGTGTGTGAGAGAGAGAGAGAGAGAGAGAGAGAGAGAGAGAGAGAGAGAGAGAAACTCTGTTCCTAGACTTCAGAGGATATTTGAGTCTAGCAGGAAGCTGATAATTTGAAAGTAGTGAAACTGAAGGAAAAAATAATTTCACCTTAAGTTTTGAGGTTATGCAAGTCATGCATAGCTCTGCAAAACATGCAACATGAGCAACAACACACAAGTCTCACCCACAGTCACATCTGTGTATAGTAATGAATTCCAGTGTGTAGGTGTAACCGTAAGTGAGATCTCTATGTGACCATATTGTGACATTTGCAAACCTGGAGTTTGGGTTGGGGAACAGCAATGTATAAATCAATTCAGAGCAGCAGAAAGGAGGGATTCACTAAATGTACCACTGAATGGGACTGGAATTGGAATAGAATGTAGTCATCCCCTAAGATTACAACGGAACTAGCCTTATTTATTTATTTATTTATTTATTTATTTCATTTAATTTCTATACTGCCCAAGAGCCAAAGCTCTCTGGGTTCCCAAAATACTTTTACACACCTGTCCACTCTTTCCATCTTTCTGTGCCACTGACTGCTTATTCTGTGACATGTAGGCATCCTCAGCACGCAGGGTGGAATTGGCACTGCTCATCACTTGGCTGTTGGCTGTGGCACGAGGGAGGATGACATCATAAGGGCCATCAGACTGGAAACAAAACAACAACAAAAATGTGGTAAACTAGTAAGAATTGAGCAGAATGTCATTTCTAAAAAGCTTGTCATATGCTATGTAAAAAAAAATTGCACAGTGTGGAGAATGTGGACAGGGAGACATTTTTCTCCCTCTCCCATAATACTAGAACACAAGGTCATCCCATGAAACTGATTGGTGGGACATTCAGGACAAATAAAAAGAAGTACTTCTTCACACAGCGCGTAGTTAAACTATGGAACTCACTACCACAAGATGTAGTGATGGCCGCCAATTTGGATGGCTTTAAAAGGGGGTTGGATAAATTCCTGGAGGCAAAAGCTATCAATGGCTACTAGCCCCAATGGTTGTGTGCTATCTCCAGTATTCGAGATAGTAAGCCTGTGTGCACCACTTCCTGGGGAACATGAGTGGAAGGGTGCTGTTGCTCCATGTCCTGCTTATGGGTCCCTGGTCAACAACTGACTGGACACTGGGTGAACAGAGTGCTGGACTAGATGGACCCTTGGCCTGACGCATCAGGGCTCTTCTTACGTTCTTATGCTAACTAGGAAGCTAAGCTACATTCAAGTAGCAGGATAAGAAATGCCAGCATGGCCACACACTCACTTACAGGCCCTTTGTGCATGAGAGCCATCTCTGTGGGCTGGTACACGCTCGTCAGTAGCTGTCCGTTGTATCCGCTGTATGGGGACACAGGCTTTTTGGCTGGAAAAGAGACAGAAACCAGACGGCAATGACATTTAAATGTAAAGCAGCAGGCATTTTAGGGAGACAAAGCTGGTCACCAGACAGCACACACTAAGTTACCAGAACCAGAGAAGAATTTTGGTAAAACAACAGAGGCAGAATGGTAGACAGACCATACAATAGAGCTATAGTATAAAGTTAAATTACATGAACCTCCTATTACGGTCTCGTGAAACAGGGACTCCCAAGGTTGCAGGTGTCCAATGCAGAAAAAGCCCAAAAGTAAATTAAAACAAAGTTTTTTCGGACAAGCTTGCCATTACTCCTACGATGCCACCAGGATCAGAACCTGCACTGCTATATGATGAAAGGGTAGCACCGTGTCTGTCCCTCGACCTCTGTGCAATGAACAAAGGTCTAAAGGGGGAATCAACTGTACTCGTAGAGGCTCCTCCACATGATGAGGATGGGGCCAGCAGCATCAAGGCCCTGCTACCCTTGAATCACGTGGAGACTTTTCACATGAATTAGGACTAAAGGGGATTCCGCTATCTATTATGTAGTGAGCTACTGAAAGTGCAGCTTTGAACGCCTTCCTGACTGCAGTGAAATATGCTCAAGCTCTGAACTGGACATTGTGCCTTCCAGGTCAGAAAGAACGATCAAAGGTTTGGGCTGGGACTTTGCTGGAGCAACAAATTCTTCCCGGCTCTGGAATGATCCTCAGCTCCAACTTCCTGGCTGAACTCCTAAGGGGCATGAAAAAAGATGGTACAGGACAGGGATAGAGGGGGGTCCCTGCAAAAAGGAAGGACCATGAGGTATGGGGGGGGGGCGGAAATACTTTTACAAACATGCTGCTGCCAAACACTGGCAGCAGAGAGCAACAAGCACAGAGGCGCAAATCTTCATCCAGAGCTGGCATCAAGGATAGGCATGGTTGGGCCCTGGCCCAGGGCCCACATTCCAACAGGGGCCCACTGGCAAGAGCCCCCTGGAGTTACTGCTCCTCTTCACCATTGCAACCTGCTTGACCACTGGCCTTTCGGCAGTGAAGAGGAGTGGACAGGAGGTGCCACTGCCTTTTTGCTCATTGTCTCTCTGCCTCTGAAGCAAGTCATTCACCATCACAAGATGTGGTGATGGCCCCCAATTTGGATGGCTTTAAAAGGAGGTTAGATAATTCTATCAATGGCTATTAGTCCTGATGGCTATGTGCTACCGCCAGAATCAGAGGCAGAAAGCCTGTGTGTACCAGTTGCTGGGGAACATGAGTGGGAGAGTGCTGTTGCATCGTGTCCTGCTTGTGGTTCCCTGGTTCCCAGCTGGTTGTCCACTGTGTGAAGAGAGTGCTGGATTAGATGGAGCTTTGGTCTGATCCAGCAGGGCTCTTCTTAAGTTCTTATGCTAACTAGGAAGCTAAGCTACATTCAAGTAGCAGGATAAGAAATGCCAGCACAGCCACACACTCCCTTACAGGCCCTTTGTGCATGAGAGCCATCTCTGTGGACTGATGTTTTTAAGCGACAGCAATGATGAGAAAGAGGAGGAGGAACGAGAACAGGTGGTGACCATGGTGGTGAGAAGGTGGACTCACCAAGGTTAGGGGATCCATGGAGGGTGTCATGTTAAAGGCCCCTCAAAAACCTGAAGCCAGCAATATACCACCAGAGTTGGACGCTGGATTTGTTCCCCTCAGTGTGAGGCCTAAGCAGAGGTTGGGGGTGGGAAGTGTTCTCAGAGAATATGGGCCCTCAGAGAATATGTGGCCCCAGGTATGTCTTCCCCAATTCTGCCCCCATACACACACCTTTAAGTAGAAAGCAAGGTTGTTCTTTCACCATTTGAAGGATGCAAAAGGAATACACTTGGCTTCAGGGGAGGTGTGCCTTAGCATACCTGACTTTCAAGCAGAAACAACAGCTCAAAAGATCTAAATAAAAGGTGATTACACATACATACACACACACACACACACACACACACACACACACGGGAAGTTAAAGAAAAAACAAATGGAGGAACTTGCATATAAAGCATAAAAACAAGTGAAAATCTGACTAATACACAAAATACAAATAAAGAAAAGCATGCACAATTGTGTAAATCTAACATGCTGTTCCATGTGCATTCATCACATCTTGCCTAGATAGGTGGGGTTTTTTTAGATACACAGAATTATCTCATGCTTACACAGTTCTGGAGTTGCGTCCTTTGTACCAACCCCTGTTCCTGGAGTTTTAGCAGTAGCCCAAACACAGAGAAATTTAGCACACTACGCTTTTCGCAACATTGAAAAAAGTGCCATTAAAAGCCTGACATGCTACATTTCTGTGTGTCAGGATGCTGTTAAAGCCCCAGGAGCAGGCCAGTTTTTTAAAAAAGTGGTATTAACCCAAAATGACTGCATGGGCAGAATTCACTTTGACGTCTAAAACAGAATTCACTTTGACTCTTAAAAACAAAAAGTATACACATATAGACCCTTTAATCAGTCATAAAACATATCCTTGGGAGAGTAAACTTTCAGATTCCCTTTCATACTATGCTTCATTTCACATGCTACTTGAAGACCGCAAGCGCCTTCACCTCTGCTCACAGTTAGCTTTACAAAGAAGAAGCGATTGCTATATTTCTCCCATGCTGCTGCAAGCAACACAGGAAACACTAACTAATCAATGTACTTAATGTCAAAGGCCACCAGAAGTCCACTGGGGCCTTTGTTTTTTAAGCCAGCCATAAAACAAAACCTTGTTTGTGGGTAACTATAGTCGAAGTAGATTTTAATGAGCCCACTGTGCTCTGAGACCTTCCCTAACTAAAGAGAGTCCTCTAGGGTTTATGGAACTCCAGAGGCTAAGCTAGTTGTTGTGACATTCCTGGAAGCCATGTTGTCACAGCTATGTGTTTTATGCCAATCCAGTTTTCCACAAAGAACTGTGGAATAACTGAGGTTTTGCACTGCCTGTGATGGGCAGCCATCTTGGTTAGCCATCATTCACCCAAGGGATGTCTCACACAGCCAATTCTGGTACTTGATGGCTTGGCTGTATTCTTCTATGGAAGAGCAACGAAATGAAATCTGTAGCTTTGGCTTCCTGCAGCAATGTAGTGTACATACCTCCAAGACCCCAAGAGTTGAGAGTGGCTAGAGTAAAATTAAAATAAAATTGGAATTGCTGCAGCTGGTGTCTGAAATAAGGATATGATCTGTGAAGTTCTGTTGGGGACCCAAAATCTAGACATGGAAAAGGAGGTTCCTTATTTTTCTTTCTTTTCTTTCTTTTTAATATAGAAGTATGAAACAAAGAGGCACTACTTAGTGAGGAGGGTTCATGAGGAGATAGGATAATATCATTAATTTTTTTTAAATCATGCTGAATAGGGGTAAGAGCAGGAAGCAAAACCATTTAGGCAATTCTCACAGGTTTTGGGTCACAAAACAACATTGTGATTTCCATTAAACAGAGTGATAAACTATGGGTCATTCTGAATGTTGGGGCTTTTTATAGTGATGAGAGGATACCATTCAGAGAGGATACCAACAACTTGATTCTAATTGTGGTTATTATGTGGCAATTGCACTGGGTTCACTGTGACTTCTTTCCTCGTGAGTGTACTTAGGACTGCAGCCATGTCTATTTTTACAAACTTGCTTCCGTTCACAGCAGCATTGATATGCAGCTGCAGAACGTATGTTCTTTCATTGGAGTGTTATGAGAAAATGGAGCATGCGAAAAGACGTGGAACCTGTTTGCACACACAACTCTGTGATGGGGGAGCATCACAAAGAGGCGAGAGCGCCTAATGGTCACTCCAGAAAAATTCAAGGTACTACAGCTGATCTGTCAGATGTGTTTAAATCCCAAATTTACCAAATTGAATATGCTGGATATTACATGGTTAAAACCCTAAATAGCAGAATTTTTATTTATTTTTTTAAAATGTGGTCTGTCCAACCCAGCAAAATCCTGCCCACAGTCTGACTTTTCTAATAAGAGCCATATCAAAATGTATTCCTCTTAGGGGCCTTTTAACCTCCACTTCAGAGACCCCATCACCTTTGCCACTTCCCCTTTCTTCTCTGCTCGCTTAGCTCCTTTTGGAATAATGTCTCCAAAATTGGCTGGCTTTTCCTTAGGCGGTTTCCTCTAAAATATCTGCATGACATCTGTGCTGGGAAGCACAGAAGGCACTCTATGAAAGCTTCCCAGTGTTCTCTTCCCTGCTAGAGAGTTGGAGGGAGCAAGTCTGCTACTTTGGAATATAGGGTGAGTTGAGAAAGCTTGTGAGACCTTAAGCAATGTGACCAAAGGAACATATCAAAGAAGGACTCCCGATCCTAAATCATGAATGCGTGAATGTATGGCCCAGGTGTTACTGGACTCCAACTCCCATCATTCCTGACCTCTGGCTGTGCTTACTGGGGCTGATAAGAGCTACAGTCCAACAACATCTGAAGAACCACACATTTCCCACCCTGTTCTAAGGGTTTGAAGCTCAGCGACCACAGCAGAAGAAGCAGTATAGTGTTCTAATGAGATTTGCTTCACATCCTCCCTTGCCTATCAGCTGCCTAAGGTGCAATCCCATACAGACTTACTAGAGGGCATGATGCATTGGACTCAGAGGAACTTACTTCTGAGTAAACATGCCCAGCTTGAGCTGCAAATGTCATTCTCCAGCTTGCTTTTCATTTTCACTGACTGTGAATGTGCAAGTAACAGTTCTCATCTTTGAGACCGTCTGTGTTCCTGTGCCTGTAACAGCAATTTGTCTTTAAAAAAAGTTAAGCAAGCAAAGTTTCTAGTTCCGCAACACTTTATCCATTTGTTTAAAGGCAGTGGAGCAGAGAGAGGTAAAAGTTGGCAAACCTGTGTGCAAGATTCGTTCTTCGTATGTGCACATACAACTAAGGCCGTAGCTAGACCTAAGGTTTATCCCAGGATTGTCCTGGGGTCAAACCTGTTCATCTAAGTGCCACACAGGGCATCCAGCACTCAGGCGAGGACGAACCCGGGATGATCCTGGGATAAACCTTAGGTCTAGCTACGTCCTAAGTGTTCCTCTTTTCAATAGTGTGTAGGAAGGTAAAGTGGGTCATCATGAAACCTCTGACATGTTCTGAGGGATTTGGGTGGAATCTTTGGTGTGAGGTTGACAGCCAAGAATAGAGGTTAGGCTGGTTAGAGAGTATGTTTGAGTGAGGTACAGGCAGCAATAGGAAATGCCTCCTCCTTATCCTGTGAAAACACCTTTTCATTTGTTTGTAACACACATCTCAAACTTCATTTAAAAAGCTCAGGGTGGTTCAGGATGTGAATCCTTGATGAGCTGCAACAGCCCATCGACCATTTTCTGAGCCTACTGACAAAAAGTTAAGACTTTGCAGGGGTCTCATGGTACATTTTTAGAAATAGTACACATTCAAGCTAATCCAGACACACACACATGCACACCCCTTTTCAAAAATATCCATTTGGGTCCATCATATCATCCAGGCTTGCATAAACGCATCCTGTTATAAGACTACCAGAGGAAAGGAATTCAACAATATATTTTTAGAGTAGTTCCCAATTATTTTCATTTAAATGTAAGTTTCTAAAATCCTGAAATTATAAGATTTGAGAAAAGAACCATATGTTTTGTATTTGCAAAGAAACAGCTTTGTTTCTCAAAACATGCCAGATGACATACTGCCAACTTTTGAAACTCCAAAATTGAGGGGTTTGGGTTCCTCCTCCTAAGCTTCACGTTATCATCACTGTTCCTATTAATTTGCCTATGATCAGGCAGGAGACTTCCCCCAAAACACCCATCGCCAATGAGCTCTCCACAACTCACATGCCAAGGCCTACCTGAAGAAGGTTCATCCATTGAGAAGGCCTTGTTCTCCACAAACATGCTCTGAGTTTTCTGTTCCTTGAGAATTGTTTCATATCCAACCCCCCGGGTGGGGTACACATCATCCTCGTAAGCCTGCTCTGGCCCTGGTCTGATCACTTGAGAAATCTCAGGGATGACGTAAAAGAAAACAAAGACAGCAGCATTGGAAACAAGAGCAATGGCCAACGTGGGGTCATCCCACGTTACACCCCCTTCCTGCTGGTTGCCATACACGTACATAACAATCCACACTATCCAGATGGCCATGGAAAAGGAGGTGGTGAGGAGGATGAAGATGGCATGTTTCCTCCAGTGCTTGTAACGTCCACACAAGACAGGCCAAGCAGCAACAAAGGTAGCCACTTGCAAGAACATGACGTAGATGAGTGCCATGGTGAAGTCAGCATTGTCCACTTTGCAGGGGTCCTTTGATGCAGCGTCACTCCTCACCACCGTGATAATGAGCCACTCTGTATTGATGATGACCTCGACCAAGACGAGGAGCAAAGCCATGCAGAAGGTGACCCAGCCCCGGGGACCATGATTCCGCCGGGCAAGGAAATTGAGGCTGAGGGTATGGGCTGCCAGGCAAGCAAAGCATATGGCAAAGAGGACACCAAAAAGGAAGCGGCGGGAGGCACACGTGGAAAAATCTTGCTTGACAATGAAGGCAAAGGTCAAACAGAACAGCCCGAGGGTGCCCAGCAACAAGAAAGCCTGAGTCCCTATTAAGCTCTTCTTCCTGTAGTCCTGGACGAAAGGCACACTGGCCACTAGGACCACCGTGAGGACAAAGCTGGTCACGACCCCAAAACTGGCTACTGCCTCCAACACGATGCCCCAGGCTACAGACAGGTCACAGAGGTTGTAGTAGATGGAATTCAGGTCCTTACCACACCCTCGTGGTGGTGGTAGAGTCACTTGGGCTAAGCATGCCTTGATGGGAAGTGCGAAGAGCCAAAGGCACGGCAGGAGTGTCCTGGGTACAGCCACCATTATGGAAAGATGGCGAGTTTTTTGGCACTTTGGGAAAGCACTAAAAGAAAAAGAAAAGAAAAGGAACATTTAGAAAATGCAAGGTTAGGATCCATAAGACAGGGTCTCCAAACTGTATGGTTTTCAGTATTTTTCTGTTCTGATGATGGTGTTTGGCTATACCACTGGTGATACTGGTTTGTCCCCCACCCCCACCCCCACTAACAGTGCTAGGTTTTACCAAGGTTAAGGAAACTGCTGCTGTTCTGCAGTAATTGACAAGGAGTTCAAATGGCAGAGAAGCACTAGCAGTGATAGAAGGGTTTTCACAGCAGGAAACCATGACTCAGCTGATAGAGCACATACTGTAACTGGAAAGACCCGTTTTTGAGGGCCAAACTATACATTGTACAAGAGTTACCCAATTACATGTTCAGCCGTTTTTTATTTTTTTATTAGAGCAATGGTGTAAGGGGGTGGGGAGATTAAATTTGTTCCCAACCTGATGCCTTACAGATGTTTTAGACTACAACTCCCATCACCCCTGACCATTGATCATCCTGGCGAGAACTGAGAGCAGCTGACTCCAAGAGGGCACCAAGTTGGGGGAAGGCTGGCGTACCCCCCCCCCAACCTGGTGCTGTTTCTGGAGATCTAAACCACCTCCCCTTAAGCTGCTGTGAGCCCTGTGACACCAAAAACGCCTGTGCACCAGCCCCATGAAGTTGATAGCTTTAGGGGGCATTTTGTTTGAGAGGACGGGGGGGGGGAGTTTTAAACACTCCTTCCCCCCAACATCTTCACTTGATCAAAGATGGAGCCCACTGCTTTAAAGTAAGGAACAAAGAAGCCAGGAGATCCCATCACAGAGATTCTGTTTAGTGTGCCATTTGCCCCTGAGAGGCAGAGATCTGCTATCAATTTGGGTAGCCAATGAAGGGGTAGATGTCCACGCAGTCTGATTTAGGGCAATGAAACTCCTTATATTTTTATCCCATTCTGTCATCAAGATGATACTATAGCCTGTGCAAGTTACAGCATAGATGTAAAGTCAGCGCAACACTGTAGTGAACACTGTAAAATATAACACTTACCTAAAATATTGTATTGAAGATCAGCCATAAAAGAAAGATGGGGGAAGAAAGAAACCTTAGAACCCCCAGTAACCATCCATTATACCCCAGCTTCTGGAGACTTGTTCTCTGCCACTCTCACAATCAGGCTAGAAGCATAAATATACTTGTCCATTGGCTAATCCTACGCAATTCAGACAGAAAAAAAGCCCGACAATTCCCAGAATTCCCTAGTCAGCATAGCTGGCTGGAGCATGCTGGAAGTTGTCGGAATGTTTTCTGTCTAAACGTGCATAGGACTGCGCCCTAAGTTATTCTATGTTTATATTCAACCCCCCCACAAAATTAAAAATTGAAAACCATAAAATACATGACGATCAAATCAAAACAGAATAAAACAAGAAGGGAATAAAAACAAGGGCAGAGACTAGCATCAATAAAACAGATCTAGAAAATAAAAAAATATTTAAGATTTAAAAGCTTGGGAATTTTTATAAAAAGGTCTCATCAGGGTCTGAGTCAGTATAAGGCAGTTGTTACTATTTCTTTAGAATGCCCTAGTTTGGGGCAGACTTACCTACAGCAGCTAGTGGGCTAGATGGAAAAGGGAGTAGTGGTGGTGGAAGTCAGTGCATTATCAAAGTACACAACGTGTGTTATCATTCCAAGGAGGTCTGGGTTCAAATCCTTGCTTAGCCACAAAGATTGCTGAATGAACATAGGAAGTTGCCTTATACTCAATCAGACCCTTGGTCCATCTAGCCCTGTAGCGGAATTTTTCAGGCAGGAATTTTTCCACCCCTAGCTGGAGATGCCGGGGAGCGAACCTGGCGTTTTTGCACTCAAAGACTGGGCTCTGCCACTGAACTACAAACCTTTTCCACCTTCAGCTTGTCCTTGACTCTCAACCTAACCTGCTTCACAGGGTTGTTGTGAGCAAGGGTAAAGGGGCAGACAGGCAGACAGATACACCCACTCACCGTGTGCACCACCTTGGGTTCTTGGGAGGAAGTGCAGGATAAAAGCATAATTACCACTTTCCGGCATTACGTCTACACCGTGCTTTCTTTTCCCACAGAAAACCTCATAGGTGTGGAATAAAATTAATTTAAAATTAAGTCAAATCATGCCAAGGGAGGAGGCCTTGTTCTCCCCCCCCCCACTTCCTGCAGAGCAACCTACTGACAACGTCTGGGAAGGAAAGGGCCAGGGGGCAGCTGGGGCAGGCAAGGGGGAGGGAAAGGGCTTTGCTTTCCCTCCCCCTTTTTCAGCTAAGCCACTGGAGAGAGGCTGGCTGCTGACGGATTGGAGCCTAAAGAGGGAAAGGCTGGGTGACGCTTTCATGCCTTTACCGAAAACAGAGCTGGTATGTGGCATGGGGGGAGAGGGGGGTGCTCAAATGGAAAGTTGTTTTGAGAAAAAGAAAAACTGTATTTGGACTAATAATAATAATAAGGTCTGATCAGTGTTTTGTCCCACTCTGGCAGGAACTACACTACTGCTTTAAAACGGTTTGTAGCAGAACTATTGGGGCCCAGGGCACACTCCGCATACAGTTTCCAAAATGTTTTCGAAGTGTTATATCCTGCTTGGTGTAGATCTGGCCACTGTAAAACATTTCCCAGACCAGCCATGTCCCCCAGAGAGAGAATCCGTGAGCAACACTCGGTCGGATGGCTTTTCCCTGGCTGCCGCTCAAAATTACATGGTTCCCAGGCTCAGAGGATTCTAGATGACTTTCTAAAGAAGGGGACTCTCTCACATGCCCTCCAAATCCGCTTGTTGTGCAGCCTGGATCATGGGCTAGTCCCTGCTTCTGAGGATTGGGGCTTTATACTTCACATGTGAGAGCTGGTTTTGCTTCAACTCTCTCTCCCTCTTCTCTCAACACACACAGACTGTGTGTGTATGTGTGTGTGTGTGCCCTTATTTAGGAAGGCCCTTTCTACACCATCCGTTTTTCAAGGGATCATCCCTGGATCATCCCTGTGCATCCAAATGACGCACAGGGAATCCCGGGAGCAGGGAGGGAAGATCCCTCCAAACCTGTGGTCCCGGATTGTCCCGGTTTTACCTGTGGTCCCGGGACAATCCCAAAGACCGCAGATGGTGTGGGCACCCATCCTGGCTTCTTCCTTCTTCCCCACAAGTAGCGGGGTTCATCAGAGGGAAGGAGCCGGGACGGGGGGGGGGGGGGAGTCCAGGGTCATCAGGATGGGTGGGGAGTGGGGTCTGAGGTTTTTTTTTTTTAATTTATTTATTTTACTTTATTTTTCACTGGAGTGCGAGTGTTCTCCAGCTCTTTCTCTTTAAAAAAAAATGGCAGCTGTGACTGGCGTGCTGCCCGTGATGTCACACGGCCTATGTGGACTGAGGACGACAATCCTGGAAGCAGGTAAGTTCGGGATCACCCCCTCTCCCTCCCTCCCGTATGTGTAGAAAGGGCGAAGACAGCTCCCTCTACAAGCCTCCAGCACTCATTCTTCTAGGCATGCTCAGTTTGGGTTACCTTTCGATCTACTGGCACTGGGCTAGTTGGGTTCCAAAACACAGGTGTCCATACATACCCTGAATGTAGCACATGCTCTGCTGTCGTAGGCACGGCCTCCATTCCCAGGGTAAATGCCAAGAAGCAAGCCCTCTCCTCTCCAAAACATCTTTGGCTGTCACTACCAAAATATTTCAGGCTTGCCTCCTGACAATTCCTTTTGTTTTCTGAACTCAACAACCTAATGACTGACATTTAAATCCACTTAATATCAGCCCTTCTGCATACTGCCTTAGTAATCATGAACACCAAACGTTAAAAAGAGCAAAAATGCAGGTAAAGTGACAGCATCTAACAGAGATATTAGAGTCCTGATGACTATATGCTAACTCCAGCATCAGAGGCAATGTGCACCAGTTGCTGGGGACATGGGTGGGAGGGTGCTGTTGCACTCAGGTCCTGCTTGTGGATTTCTCGTGGGCAGCTGATTGGCCACTGTGTGAACAGAATGCTGGACTAGATGGACCTTTGGTCTGATCCAGCATGGACCTTCTTATGTTTCAGAGCAGAGGTCCATTTCACTGACTTACATCAGGATCTCACTGTCAGCCCTTAGTCAAAACTCTATGTATGGCTTGTCACCCAGGGATGAATCCAATAAGAGTCCTACTTAAGTAATCCCATTAACACGAATGGGACTTAAGATAGACTAACATTGGGTGCAGCCCCTAGATATCTGCATGGTTTCAGTGTAATATAAAGCCTGGTGATTTTGATGAAATCCTGAGACCCTTAGCTTTACATTTATTTTAGAAGTGTTGTAGCTCTATTGGTGGCTCAGAAAACATGGGCATCCTTTGCAAATGGGTCAAAATGACAGGGGTGGGGGAGGCTCTTAACAGTGTTTGGACAACAGTGATTGTACCATATAATTCCCTGTCCCATGTTCAACTGATGTTCTACATCAATCTTCCTGAACCCAGTTCCCTCCATTGGGACTACAGTTCCCACTATTACCATTAGCAATACATGCTGGCGATTATGGGAGTTTTATTGCAAGCCATCTGGAGGGCACTCAGTAGTGGAAGGCTTTTCAGCATGCTTAGAGTCCCTCCCCAACCCTATGAATATTCCAAGAAATAAGAAGAGCCATGGTGGGATCAGAACAGAAGCCTATCTAGTCAACATTCAGAGGCCAACAAGATGCCTATGAGAAGTCAACAACAGGGCATGAGTGCAACAGCACCCTCCCACCTATGTTCCCAAGCAATTGTTGTATAGGCATACTGCCTCTAATACTGGAGGTAGCATACAGCCATCAGGACTAGTAGCCATTGATAGCCTTCTCCTCTGTGAATCTATCTAATCCCCTTTTAAAGTCATCTAAATGGGTGGTCATCACTACATCTTGTGGTAGCCAATTCCACCATTTAACAATGTTCTGTGTACTTCCTTTTAGTTGTTCTGAGTCTCCCACCAATCAACTTCATGAGATGACCCCATGTTCTAGCATTATGAGAGATCAAGAAAAAGGTCTCTGTATCTACATTCTCCACACCATGCGTAATTTTGCACACCTCTAGCATGTCTTCTGTATTTATCTTTTTTTTTCTTAGCTAAACAGTCCCAGATGTTGTAACCTTTTCTCATAGGGCATTTCCTCCAGTCCCTTGATTATTTTGGTGGCCCTTTTCTGCAGTTTTTTCCAACTCTACAATATCATTTTCGAGGTATGGTGACCAGAACAGTGCACAGGATTCCAACTGTGGTTGCACCATAGATTTGGATAAGGGAAGGGTGATACTGGCAGTTTTATTTTCAAGCCCTTTTCTAATTTTTATTTATGTATTTATTTATTATAGCACTTTTATCCCACCCTTTAGCCAAAAATGGCTCTCAAGGCAGCTTACAAAAATATTTCTTAAGACAGTCCCTGCCCACAGGCTTACAATCTAAAAATGAGTAACTATAGTAAGAGAGGCAGTGGTGGTAAAAATGTAGAGTGGTGTCTACAGTGGTCGCCTTTTGGGTTCCTTTTGTTTACAATCTAAAAAAACATGACACAAAAGAAAAGTGGATTGGGAAGGAGAAGGGGGAAATTCAGGCACTAGATTAATTATGCTCAACATGGACATTTGCCTTTTTCATAGCAGCATTTAATTCAAATGGAAATTCATAGCAGCATTTACATCAAACTATCCACCGCAACCCCAATATCTCTATCTTGGTCAGTCATCTTTTTCAGGCAGAGCTCCTGTATTTTTAACAATTATACAATGGGTGGGGGGACGGACACACAACAGCCAAGCCCCTTTCCATCGCTGCCTTTTCTTGCCAGGGGATAAACCTGTTGAATTCCTGCCTACATAAGGATTGGCACCATTATTCCCCCTGGCAGCATTCCTGTGCTGTTGATGTCAAGCCTTATGTAACAAGAGCTGAACTGTTAGGGGTTTTAAGCATAAATTATTTTGCTTCATAGGAGAACATTGGCCTGGGAGATCTTTTCCAGTCTATAATTCTATGCAAGCTAAATGGAGCACTTATATGATTCCACCACCACCATCCTTTCCAAGCTTACATAAAATCAGCATTACATAATTTGCATTTTCTAGTCGCCAAACTTGGATAGTTTTTATGGTGTGGAACATTAGACTTTCTTTTAGAGATGATTTAGCATACCGCCAAAGTAAAATGTTATGTCTGGTGGTATATAAAAGGATAGAGGGTTAGCACACTCAACTACTGCCTTTTGGATAGAGGCACAAAACTAGTTCGAACAGTTTCCATTGTTTGTCACGTGACTGGATGTCAGCCCATGAGTCTCATTTCTGTACATGTGCTCCAAGTCAAATTCTTCCCTGCCACATTGACTGGATGGGGCTTTCTTTCTCATGTGGTTTCTTTCTCAAAAATTCTCACAATTGAACAGAAAACCACAAAAACGCACAATACATTAGTGAATATGTCAGCTTCCTTTAAAAAGTACTTGCAAACTTGCTTCAGTTGTAAAGAAAACAACAGACACGCACCCTTTCCAGGTCAGATAACATGTATCTGAGTTTCTTTTTGTAATGTATGATTCTATAGCACATCTTATTGCTTTTGTACAAAGCACCATGCTCCAGAATTTGGGAGACTAGGGTGATCACTATGTGGCTGTGAGAGCCACTGTTTCCTGCCTAGCGCATATCTGTGCATAGTGAACAATAGCTTCCCTTGACTCTGGAAGGCACCGATTTGTGGAGAGGCTTAATTCTGCCCTGCCTATCCTTTCAGGAGACATGTAGGCTTGTTCTCTTTCGCTCCCCTCTAGAAAAAAACTCATTTTACCATCCATTTCAGTGAAATAAGACACAGAAAAATGTTGGAGCCACCCAAGGTTTTGGGGCTTATCCATACAACCATCAGGATGCATGCTTAGCATGGGAGACACCTGCATGCGATAGTCTCCGGATGGTTTTCTGTATGTATTGTGAGGGGACATTGTCCCAGTCCTTCCAACCATAGCCTGGAAGCAGCACCCAGTAAGTGGCAATCGATGTACAACCACACACAACCAGATCACTACAGCCTGGGCGTCATCATTGATGAATAAAAATGTGTAGGCGTTGCTGGTGTTTTGTTTTGGTTTTCTATAGCCATTATATACCAAATAATGTGAAAGGCTCTCAGTTAGAGAAATGGGACTGAAGTTTGTCAGTCCCTAGCCACTTGCTCTGTGCAGTCTGTTCTATGACGTACCATCACACAGAGGGAGGGAATTCCTTGCTTGTTACCTTCCTGAACTAATTCAAAGCCTATGCAAATCATAGTGTGAGTATTCGTTGCTCCATTTCACTGCTGCCTGCCATGGTGTTTTCCTCTGCAACGGCTTCCTTCGGCATCTGTGTATCTGCAGGACACCACAGATATATTTTCCCTGCATACCCCAGAGGAATAAGTGAGCAACTCCCAAGACATGCTGAAGCTAAGCAGGTATGGCTCTGGTCAGTGCCTGGATGGGAGACTGCCTTAGAATCCCATGTGTACTGCCTAGAGTTCCACAGTAGAAGAAAGGTGGCATAGAAACACTCTTAAATAATAGTTCAGTGTGGACTTGCCCAGCTGCTGCTGTGATCTCTATTCCTTGTGCCAGCACTTTTGCCTGGCTCCACTCATGCTAACAAACAGCATTTGATCAGCATTAACCATTGCAGCCTCCAGCTATAGAAGCCCCAGTGGGAGTTATTACGGAGAGGAGGCATTAGGGGGTTATTTGTGTTAACATTACTGCTGACTCACTAGAAATCTGCCCTAATAAAATTTCTTCCGACTATAGAGCAGTAAGGTAGCTTCTCTTTTATCCTTCTCTTCCTTCGTTCAACCCCAGAACTGGGGGTGGGGTGGGGACAAGTATTGGTTACAGCAATACCAAAGTTAGTTTACTAATTCCACATTCCATATCTGCACAAAAGTTTGAGGCTGAGCTGAATCAGTAGACTTAATGAGGATCTAGAGTTAGCTGCTACTACACCCCAAAATAAGCGTTGGGCTACCCAATGTCATATACCTCCATGACTATAGGACTCGTCTCTTTCCAATCCCACAACATTTCTCACCAGTCAAAACCATAACTTTGGTGCAAAGCTCATTAATGCAGTATGACCCCAAATTAAAAATAAGAAACTGGGGGCATGCACACAATAAGATTTGGTCCACCCCAAATAATACACCCACACCTCCAGGAGAATGTACCATGTACATTGATGGTGCTATATAAATTAATAATAATAATAATAATAATAATAATAATAATAATAATAATAATAATGTCCTCCACAAGACAGCACTGAGTCACTCCTAACACTTTGTTTGGCTGTAGGACACTGTCAAGCATGACACCCCATGCCAATAATAGCCAAAACATGTTTGTTTGTTTGTTTGTTTCTTTGTTTGTTTTAAAAAGCTAAAAATAAGGTGCTGGAAGAGTTCACTTCATAATAAATTTTGGGCAACCCTGAGTCATCCACCCAAACATCCACAAGTGTCCTCTAAAAGATGACATATAATTCCATCTGATCCAACATTTTTGGGGGGCACAAGGCATTGTCAAGCCTGGTGCCCCTATGCCAATAAGAGCCAAGGTGTGTAAAACTAAATAAGCATTTAGGATGCTTTTAGTATGCTTTTAGGATGTTTTTTAGGATGTTTTAACAATGTATACTGTTTTTAAGCAGTATTTTATGTATTTTATACTTACTGCTGTTCCCCACCTCGATCAGAATGGAGAGGTGGGTAAGAAATTATTATTATCATCATCATCATCATCATCATCATCATCATCTCACAGTAAACTTTGGGCTACCCCAAATCATATGCCCACAAGAGCGCCTTTTATGAGGGAGCACCGAATGAGGAGTTTCCCTACCTTTGTAATGATGTCTGAGATTTGTTTTGGTTTCATCTAACACAGTGGTTCTCAACCTTCCTAATGCCACGACCCTTTAATACAGTTCCTCATGTTGTGGTGACCCCCAACCATAAAATTATTTTTGCTGCTACTTCATAACTGTAATTTTGCTACTGTTATGAATTGTAATGTAAGTATCTGATAACACAGCAGCTGCTTTCTACACAGTAGCTGCTCTATACACATGTGTGACTGGTCCGCATAATGTCATCACGCCAGGCACTCGTATGTGGGCGTATCTGCATGTGGGCGGACCCTCCTGGAGACGGATAGTGGAGCGGTGTCTCGGTTCCTAAGATCATCGGAAATATGTGTTTTCCGATGGTCTTAGGCGACCCCCGTGAAAGGGTCGTTCGACCCCCAAAGGGGTCGCGACCCACAGGTTGAGAACCGCTGTAATCTAACATAATACTAGTGTCCAGGGGTGGCACAAAGCACATGCTTTGCCTAGAGAAATGGATCTCAAGTTCAATCCCAGGGATCTCCAGTTAAAAAAAAAGGAGCAGGAAACACCTCCGCTTGGGAGATCAGAAAGAAAGACAACTATGCTAGTTGGACCAATAGCCTGACTCAGTACAAGACAGCTTCATAGGTCTACCTTGCTCAGGAGCTCCTTGCAAATAACATCTACCTATTGGGAGGGGGGAATTGTAGAGGCACTGCTTTTGTGGGGAAAGGATCAGGTGCGGCTGTGACAGAACAGTTCTGACTCCTGGTTTCCCTGCCAGCTCAGGAAGCATGGGCCATTTTCACAAAACATTTTTGCTTTAGCTTCTCCACTTGGGTCCCTCTTGCATTAAGTGATATAACATATCAAGAGGCTTTGGTGGCTCATCTTTCACTGCACTTGAAGACAACAAAAATAAGTCTCCTGCATACGTGCACAGTGCATGCTCCCTTCTCGAAAACGGGATCAGGAAATTCACTGCGCTACGGACAAGCCTCTCTCGGGGCAGCAACAATCAAGTTGTAGGATAACCCCTAGTTAGATTACAGTGGCCCAGATTGTCCTATCCTATATGATTCATTCCTCTTCAGGAAGCAGGCAGCAATACCAAGGTAGCTGGAAGCTGTTACCGGATCTGTCTCAAGAGGTTTGGATGGTTCCAGCTAGGAGTCTGGTGTGTGGGTAGGAGGGAGGGGGGTTAAATGGCAAGAGGGGGAGGAAGCAGTGAGCAACTATTTATTTTGGCCTGCGCCAGAGAAGAATGGCTTGGAATGTCAGGGGATAGCTTAACAGCTCCTCTGAAATCCCAGCCCTTTCTTACTGGGGCCTAGAACCCCCAAAGGGCTTCTCAGGAGAGAACAGCTCAGCCTGGAAGTATGCAACACCACTGAGTCCGGCGGGACTTATTCCTTAATAAATGTGCATATAAGGTTGGCCTGTTAAGTTACCTTTTCCTTTTGCAAGCAAAGGGGCAAAAGTGGAAATAGTAACTGAAAGCCATACAGCAAATCAGCAACAAAGATAGGAAGAAAGAATGTGGAGGTGGGGGGGGGGCAGATCTTGCTGCTAAATATGGATCTATACTCTCAAAGATAGATTGCCTGTCGCCTGCCCACAATGGTTATTTTTGACCAAGAGATCTGCCCAAACTTATCCAAACAAACAAACAAACAAACAAACAAAACTCTTAAAATTCTATAATTTGGACTTGAGCAGAACGTACCTGGTGGAAGCCAATTCCCCCCACCAAAACTAACAGAAAGGAGTACCTATTTTTCTAACTCAGTTCTTATTTAATGTGAAACTTTTAAAAAAAAGCCATGCTAATGCAAATTCCAAAGCAAAGGCACTTCATTTCCCCCCATGTTGCAGGTTAGAAAGAGCTGAGCCTAGGAGAGAAACGCTTTTAGCAGCACTGCACTGTAATGTTCACTGAATGCTTCACAATGCTTGGTGCACAACAACCCTGCAGGTTGGCCTGAGGTATTAGATCCTTATTGTAAGTTGGCTTGAAGCCGAGAGAATAACTTACAACAACTCTGTAGTGCAATCTATTGTACAGTATAATTCTGGTGTGTTGTGTTTTTTACTTAGTTCAGAGACAGGAGCTTGGCAAGGTCAGAAAAAGTGCTTTTAACAGTTTCAAGATTCCTCCGTCACCCTGTTTAGCTTGGAAAGTTATTGTACCCTTTGCCAAGAGTCCAAATTCCCAGCCCACTTAAGACAGTTCTGTTTGCAGAGAAGGAGACAGAAGGCAAGCCTTCTGTCTGGTCATTTTACAACTCGCTAATCCTTGCCCAAATGCAGGAGTTGTACATTTTAGCACCATCCCCTAGCCAGGAGCCTTTTCCCTTCCAGGAAACAAGGACAGAACCCACCCAAGTAGCCTGTTTCTCAATGCCAACCTGCTTCACTCTACTCCCATGCTGCCTTAAGAGCTGGGATAGGAGCCCCACGAGGCACAGGATATTCATTTATTTATAAGAACATAAGAAGAGCCCTGCTGGATCAAACCAAGGGTCCATCTAGTCCAGCACTCTGTTCACACTGTAGCCAACCAGCCATCGGCCAGGGATGAACAAGCAGAACATTTATCTCTCACATTTGCATCATTCACACCCTTCCTCTAAGAGTGGTCCACAGGAGGTTATTCCACTTCAACCTCATAACAGACCTGGCCAGCCAGTGAACTTGACATCTAAACAAGGATTTGAATCCAGGTCTTTCTGATCAAAATTCAATATGACCTTACACTACTGTACTCACAAACCACTTTGTTTACACTCTTCCATCTATTAAATCCAATGGGGATGACGACAATACAGCATGCACTGATTGCAAACCTCAAATGTGTGTGTGTGTGTGTGTGTAAAAAGAAATGCAACACGAGCAGTTAAACAGAGAGGACTCAATTTTGCCATGCAAATTTCCGACCTAAAATCACATCGCCAGTCTCTTGTTTGCTTCCTGAAATCTAACCTTTGAGAGGGGGCTAGATGCCCTTCCTGATTAAGTCACAGGCTCAAAGATAATAGAAGTTTTCATTCTTCATTTGACATCAGGCTTTGGTGTTTGGAAGCGTCAAATATCCACCTTCCAACATCGCATTTAGAATTTTAAAAGGAGTGTCTTAAAATCAAAACTTAAATGCATATTAGTATTATTAATCTCAAATTCAATATTGTTTTACTCTGTACAGCACCATGTACATTGATGGTGCTATATAAATAATAATAATAATAATAATAATAATAATAATAATAATAATAATAATAATAATAATAATATTGGTTTGACAGACTAATGTACGAGCTCCTTCAAAGCACAGGCTAAAGAAGGAAAGGAAATTTGTAACAGGAGACTTGGGAGGGTTCTTGGATTCATGTCAGACCCCTTCTCATCCATCTAGCCAAGGAAGAGGACCGCCGATTCACTCACTGATCTTTTGGGGTCAGCAGTGGTGGAAGGCGCCTAACTTTTAGAGAGACCCGTCGAGAGGGGCAGCGGGTCACCTCCCCCGCCACCGGCGATCCCCACGGAAGACCAGCAGCCCTTGAGCGAGCAACCCCGCCTGGGCTCTTACCTGCTGCCTTAGGGAGAAACCCTCTCCCCTCCAGGAGGACAAAGGCAAGCGGCGCGACCGCCGGGTGCCCGGGACGGCGAGGAGGTAATTGTGCTCCGGCCAGTACCTGGAGCCTCCGGCAATCCGGATCCGAAAGTTGAGGCGCTGGGAAGCAGCCAGCAGGCGCAGGGGGCGTGCCGTGTGGCGGAGCTGCTGCGCTGGGGACGGACGGGGGTGAGGGGGAGAGAGAGAGAGAGAGACTGTGAGAAGCCTCTTTCTTCCCTTGATCGACGCGCCCCTCGCTTGCTGCTCTTGGAAGCTACGAGCCTGACATCACGGTGACATCAGCCCCATTCAGGGCTCTTATCAGGCCCTCGCCCAGCTCTGTGCAACCAGATTGCAGGCTAATAAATCACCCTCCCCGCTCCCTGAATCTTTGTGTGTGTCTCGAGTAACCCAGCTCGTCTTACGTACCAGATCGAAGTTCCGCCTTCGTCGGCTCATCCCTGCCCAGGTTCCCTGCCGCTGAGATTCCAGACCTGGTTTTCTGGCTGGCACACGCCTGCTTTTTTCATCCACGCCTCTTCCTTCTTTCTTCATTGTACTCGGTCGTTCAGGTACGACAAATCCCATATAACTGACAGACCTTAGAGGAAATTCCTCACACACCCCTTCCGCATTTACGTGAGGTGTCTCGGTTGCTTGAATTTTAACAAGAAACGCGTGTGGATAGAGCGAGGGTATTCCGCGGGGGCTGGGGGCTGTTCAGAGGAGCATTACAAGATTGTTATTGTTGTAACTATTATTATAGTGTTATTATTCCCCGTTGAATACAGAATCCAGTTCTGATCCTTGGGTTTCTTTGATATTCTGCGATCATTGGGAATTGGGGGAGGGGGGGGCTTGCTGACAAGTCACCTACAGTGCAATCCTATACAAGTATACTCACAAATAAGGCCCATTGAGTTCATTGGGACTTATTCCCAGGTAAGTGCGTATGGCGTTTATTTATTCATTACACTTTCAACAAAGGCAACATTGGTCCTCCTTCTCTGCATTTCCCCCACAAAACAACCTAGTAAGATAGTTTAGGCTGAGAGTGAGTGACTGGCCCAAAGTCACCCAGTGAGCTTCATGGCCGAGCGGGGACTAGAACCCAGGTCTCCACAGTCCCAGTCCAACAGTAACCACAGCACCACTATACAAATCTTCATCAATGAAAATAGTTAAAATGAAAAAAAAACCCTCCATACATGGCAACTCATAAACTGGATGGCACAATCAGTAAGGGAAGGCTGGGTGAAAAAAATGTGTCTTTAAGAGGTGTCTAAAAACCCCCACAACCACTACATTTGGTGCCTCCCAACTACCAGGGGAGAGGGCGTTCCACAAACCTTCCCTGGATTGTAACTTATTCTGGTTTTATGTGATTTTAAAGTTTTAAATTGGATTTCATGGTTTTAGTTGTAAACTGCCTAGAGAGCTTAGGCTGCTGGGCAGTATAAATATGCAATAAATACATAAAAGAAGGTGGCACCACTATGGAGAATGCCCACTTTCTGGTTACCACCTGTCGGCAATCTGCACATTGCAGTCCAACGCAATCAGGTGGGGCTATGGGAAGGCGATCCACCAGGTAACCTGGTCCCAAGTTGTTCAGAGCTTTCTATGACAGCAACAAAACCTTGCACTTGGGCCACAGCTAGACCTAAGGTTTATCCTGGGATCATCCAGGGTTCGCCCCTGCCTGAGCACTGGATCCCCTGTGTGTCACCTAGATGAACAGGTTTGACCCCTGGATGATCCAGGGATAAACCTTAGGTCTAGCTATGGCCTTGGCTCAGTAGTTAATAGGCAGCCAGGGAAGTTGCTTCAACCCCAGTGGAAAATGTGTGGCCAAGCAACTCAGTCAGCATCCCGGTCGTTGGATTCTGTACCAGCTGTAGCTTCTGGACGAAGCACAAGGGTAGCACCACATAAAGCGCATTACAGTAATCTAAATGCAATGTTACTAATTTATGGAGTATGGTGTCCAGGCTGAAACAGCATAACCAACTGAAGTGGAAAATAGGTCCGTCTTGCCACAGAAGTCACTTGGATTCCTAAGGACAATGATGAATCCAGGAGCATCCCCCAAAGTGTATCCCTGTTCTTTCCGAGAGAGTGCAACTCCATCTAGAACAGGCAAACTCCACAATTCCCATACTCAGGAACTGCTCACCCACAGAATCTCTGTCTTGTCAGGATTCAGTATTAGTATCTTGGCCCTCAGCCAACCCATCAGTGTGTCTAGGCAGCGGTTTGGAACATGCGTCGCCTCTCTTGATTTAGTTGGCACAGAGAAATAGAGCTGGGTCTCATCAGCATACTGATGATGCTTTGCCGCTAAATCTCCCAATGACCATTCCCAGTGGCTTCATATAGATATTGAATAGTATGGGAGACAAAAATGGTGCCCCTTAGCATAGTAGCCAGCACACGGGGGTGAAGTTACTGAATAGTACTTTCTAGAACTGTCCCTGCAAATAGGAGCATAAACACTGTAAAACCTCCAAATCCCAACTCACGGAGATGATCCAGAAGGATACTGTGGTCAAAGGTATCAATTGCTGCTGTGTGATCTAGCAGGCTCAACACACTCCATCTGTCTCTCTGTCCCATAAAAGCTCATCAGGATGACCAAGGCTAATTCTGTCCCAACACCAGGACCAAATCCAGGCTGAAATGGACACTTCACCAGATATTGTACTTTCAGCAGTGTTCAATTCAGTATAAAGATGAGGGATTTTGTTCTCAAAGCGCCTGTCAAAATTTTCACAGCAGGCCTCTGAGAGTTCTAACAGAGGCTTTGCTGGGTTAGATGACAACAAACTCTGGACTACCTGGAAATCCTCTGCCGGAAGGCTACTTGAAGATGCAATGGAGCCATCAAAGTACACCTTCACTGCCACCCAGTAGGTGTGATGCTATGCTCTTACACATTGTTAGCAAGCTATACAGCAGTAGGGTAAGCACTGTAGGCTCCCAGGTTAGTTGGCAACCATGGAGGCTGTCACTTAGAGAAATCCTGCCTGAGCAAAGCTAGGGACAGGCAGGAAAACTCATCAAAACTACACATATTCAAAAATCCACAGAATGGGCAAAGAGCAATGTCATTATGCATGCATAGGCTAACCCTGAAGTGATATTTGTGCACATAACGTAATCACCAATTCAGGTGCTAAACCAGGAATTGCTAAGCTTTGGGAAAGGTCACTGTTTTTTTAATAGGTAGCGCCTCAGCACTTTCTTGATTGGTTTGCCCATCCCAAATTACCCTATTTGCATGTGTGATGAGTATGGCCAAGAGTTGTCACTACCCTGTTGTTTCAGCCCAAAAAGGCTATTGACGCCACACAGAAATCTTCCTGGAACCTCTTTGTGACTTTATAATATCAGTTATGACTCCCTTTCATGCCTTTGAAGCTTTTGTCAAAGCAGTATAATTGCTCTATGCTTTGGACTATCAGACTGCCTCTTCACTAGATCAGTCCCATCACGCTCCTGAAATCACTAGGTGCTAGTTCTGTACATCGGTTCCATTTGTGGCTGTTGGATCAGGAATGTACTGGGCCACACTACTGGAATCATTTTGGTCTCCTGGCCTCCAAACTGCCAGCAGGATTCCATCTGGTTTTTTGGAGCCTGCCAAACTGGAGTTCCATGGTTGCCCAGGGCCAGGCATCTCCCAGACCGAGCCCCAGTTGCCTCTGTTGGCCTCCAGAACCCAGGTAGAACCTGCCAAGGAGATGGGGCACCACTCTCCTGCTACCCTGCTCCGCCACTTTTTTGTCCAGACTCCCCACCGTCTGACCACCTAGGTTCTTGCTTCCCAAGTCAGAGATCTGGTACAATCTCTTTTTCAAAAGGAAGTGGGCCAAAATTCCTCAATACCAATGTGAGAGACTGACCAACAGTTTCAGAAAACGTAGGGTGACCATATGAAAAGGAGGACAGGGCTTCTGCATCTTTAATAGTTGTATTGAAAAGGGAATTTCAGCAGGTGTCATTTGTATGCATGCGTGTGGAGAAATTCCCTCTTCATCACAACAGTTAAAGCTTCAGCAGCTAAACGAGAGTAACCAGATACAAAAGAGGGCAGGGCTCCTGCAGCTTTAACTGTTATGACAAAGAGGGGATTTCACCAGGTGCTGCAGGCATACACATGACACTTGCTGAAATTCCCCTTCTAGGCAACTGCTAAAGATACTTGCCATATGCTCACCCTATAAAACGCTTACTCGAAGTCATTGCTTCTCAAGGGGGTTCCACCAGGTACTGAATCTAAAGGTTCACATAGTTTTCCACACATGGATATCAAATGTAGAATCAGTTGTGGATAAATAAATGTTGAAAATGTATCATGTTTGTGTGTCATTTGTTTAATCGGGTTATTTATCGAGGATTGTGGCATTAGATTAAGATCTAATGACATTTCAAGTTAGAAATATTTGACAATCCTAAGGGGTTCACAAATTCTTTTCTAGCCACTGTAGATAACCCCATCCCACATCCCCTTTTTGCAATTGCAACTGTGTGCCAGTACTAGCCCGATCGCCCTGCTAAGAAAAGTCTCTTTAAAATCTTTCCTGTCTTCCCCACTCTCTACAAGCTCACCCCAAACCCTTCTTCACGTCTCCCAACAGGGCTCCTCATTAGCTTATCCTTGACCTTCCCACCAGAAGCTCAGCCCAGATCACATAGATGACACATAGATGTTACCAGGGCCGGTGCCAGTCTATTTTGCGCCCTAGGCAAAGCAAGCTATTTATTTATTTATTACATTTATATACCGCCCCATAGCCGAAGCTCTCTGGGCGGTTTACAAAAGTTAAAAACAGTAAACATTAAAAGTATACAAAATTTAAAAACATAAAAACAGTATAAAAACAACAGTATCCATTTAAAAACAACAGTTCTGGGGGTCCGTTAAAAAACAAACTTAGCATTGTTAAATGGTGTTAAATGCCTGGGAGAAGAGAAAAGTCTTGACCTGGCACCTAAAAGATAACAGTGTTGGCTCCAGGTGAGCCTCAAAGGGGAGATCATTCCACAGTTAGGGGGCCACCACTGAAAGGGCCCTCTCCCTTGCACACACACACCCAAAAATTGCCAACGTCAATTCAGCTGTTCAAGAAGAGTTTCTGAACTATTATATTTTCTTTTATTATGTTTTTTCTTAAAACAGCTAATCTGTATAAAACTGTTACCCTTAAAGGGCAGTACTGCGCCCCTCTGAGCTCTGTGCCCTAGGTGGCTGCCTAGTTGGCCTAATGGTAGTGCCGGCCCTGGATGTTTACACATATGTCCAGCTCATGCACTGTAGCCTTTGGCATGGCCACCAAGAGAACTAAGCTAAGCTAATTTCCTCACAACCCGAATCACTCCAAATACATTGAGTGCTATGCATGTTCTGCTTATTTTGATGTCTGTAGCCATTCTATCAATTGATTAGTATGTATTTAAAATTCTTGTGCGTTTAATTAATTCCCGTTTTGAAGAACCGTGTTTGTGTGTGTGTGTGTGTGTGTGTGTGTGTGTGTGTGTGAGAGAGAGAGAGAGAGAGAGAGAGAGAGAGAGAGAGAGAGAGAGACTGGATTGCATCTTTCCAGACACGCTATTGCCAAGTTTAAAAGGTCCCTTAATGAATGTATATCTTGAGAATGTGTGCAGATTGGTACATGTGTCTAGAGGAGCACATTCAGTAACAACATGTTCAGTTGGCGTCATGATGACTCTTACGGCACTTACGCTTTCGCTGTCTTCCAGTCTGTTTCATCACCTGGAGCTGAACAGAAAACCAGGAAACAACCTGGGCTCTTCAGCACTGGAGAGGGTTGCATGGGAGCAATTGTGTTGACAGCCTATTGTGTCTCATTATTCCATAGCACAACTAGAACCTCTGCAGGATCATCAGTTCTGGCTACTGCAAATTCCCCCAGAGTATTCAGGAATCCATTGGATTCCATATGGCTCCAGAGGCGGACCATCTTAATGGATCCTCCATCCTTATAGGGGGTGTCATGAAAACAAACTTCACTAGATAGTGCTCTGACCATGACAACTTCAGCCTCCACTGATATCCAGACCACCATGCTCACGCTCAAAGTAAAAAAAAACTAAATTGAGGGTTTGCCCTGCCCTGTGCATTGGCCCAATGACAAATTGAGACAGCCCCATGGTTGTCAGGGAGGTGCTGGTGCTGAGCCGGCTGTCAAGGCAGTTTAGGCATGACTGTTGAAGTCCCCCAGGATCAGCCGCTGGGATTCTTCAACCCCATGCCTGACACCACCTCAGCCAGTTCAGTCAAGGAGATTGATGGGTGGCAGGGTGGGTGGTACATCAACAGTATCTCCATTCTGTCTTGATGGTTCAATGCTAGATATAGGCCTTCATAGCCTGCTTCAGTCCAGAGGGTTTCCTCATGAACAAATGGGTCTTTTTATGAATCACAGTGTCTTCTCCATTCATACACGCTGATTAAACCCATGGATCGGGATTGATGGTTCATATGTCCCAAATTAAGAAATGACTAAAAACATAATGATGGTCTCCCATTTTGAATGTTTTATTTGGTTGTTGGTTTTATGGTTTGCGATTGTTATACACTGTCTTGGAGGCTCTGGTTGAAAAGCAGTTTAATACTATAAACAATCTGGATTTTTGCTGCAAATTTAATCTGGAATAAATGTAATCTGTGTGTGCATTGGTTCTAGTGAAATATACCATACTATTCATATGCAGAACATCTCTTTTCCTCTGCAGCTGCCTCTTAGTTCAAGCAAGAGTACTCTGTGCTTTCATTGGCACAAAAAGCACAACATCTCCGTTGGAACTGCTATAAAACTCTGGTGGATTCCCAAAGCTCAGTACAGATGGCTAGACCTGAAGCTTCCGATCCTGATTTGGGGGATGGAATTTGTGGCTTCATCATGTGATCAATAGGCTTTAGTGTCCCTGAGAAACATGCCTGGACTGTTTGAGAGTGAATATAGCCAAGACAGCACAGGAGGGAGAATTCTACAGCAGGAAGAAAGCTGAATATATGTGCCATCAAAATTCTGCACAACTTCAGAATGTGAAGTTCTTCTAAGGGGCAGGACCGGCCCTGCCATTAGAGAGAATGAGGCCATTGCCTCAGGCAGAAGATGTTGACTTGCCGCAATGGCAGCTCCCTGGCCATTCCTCTCTGTTGGAGTACAGAGCTGTGTATGCCACACAGCCTGCTGTCTTCCACCCCCTAAACTAGCCTGCTGCAATGCCATATTTTCCTTTGTCTTAGAGGCAGCAAAACATCCTGAGTCAATCCTGCTAACATAACACCCATCAACCCCTCCAGCCACTAGGAAATACTCTCCGTTTTTATGTCAATCTGCACTCTTAAATGGCTGTGCTTTTAGCATGTATATCTAGCTCGGCTGATATAAAATGATTGCTCTCTTCATTTTAAAAGCACAAAAAAGCTCTGCCAGTGGAGAAGCAGGCGTGGTTTATTCTTGGCTGTTTAGGAAGTGGGGGGGGGCTTTGTCTCTGTGTTGGTTTTTGTGTAACTTGAAGCTTTACCTGACATCACCTCTTTGTAATGTAATTAAATATCTGCTTTTACCCACTTCCTGCACTTTAGTACTAAAAGTCTGCAATGCAGATATAGCTGAGCAAACATCAGCCTAGCAAAGCAACTTCTATCTATCTGTAATCCCCGCTCCCACCTCAAACATTCATCCCAAGGAAGAGTCATGTGTGACACAAAAGCTTTCAGAATGTCAAATACTGGATCAGCCTTCCCTAAATTGAAGCCTTCCAGATGTGATGGAATATAATCCCCAGCATCCTCAAAGCCAGAAGGGGATGCTTGGAGTTGTGGCTTCCAGTTGTGTTTGACTACCAAGGAAGGGAAGGCTGTATTACAAGGGTGGGGTATAAAGAAGTATGGGATATAGCTATTAATGATAAATTAACAAGTAATATCAAATGGAGAAGAGGTATAGCTAAATCAAATGATTTTGAAGGAATTTGGAAACAGTTCCTAGTGTTTGTGTTTTCTAAGGGAAGTGGGAAACCACCAGCAGAAGAAAGTATGAGATTCTGGAATCAGGAATGAGATCCCGGGTGGGGGGGTGCACTTGTAGGTTTTATTTGATTATGTTATTAAGATAAGATATTTTGTATTCAAGATTGAACATTATGCAGTATGTTGTTGTTGTTGTTGTTTTTATGTGAATGTAATGTGTATGTTTAAGTATTGTAGAAAATAAAAAAAATTAAAAAAAAAAAAACAAGGGTGGGGGTATCATAGAATCATAGAATAGCAGAGTTGGAAGGGGCCTACAAGGCCATTGAGTCCAACCTCCTGCTCAATGCAGGAATCCACCCTAAAGCATCCCTGACAGATGCTTGTCCAGCTGCCTCTTGAAGGCCTCTAGTGTGGGAGAGCCCACAACCTCACCAGGCAACTGATTCCATTGTCATACTACCCTAACAGTCAGGAAGTTTTTCCTGATGTCCAGCTGGAATCTGGCTTCCTTTAACTTGAGCCCGTTATTCCGTGTCCTGCACTCTGGGAGGATCAAGAAGAGATCCTGGCCCTCCTCTGTGTGACAACCTTTTAAGTATTTGAAGAGTGCTATCATGTCTCCCCTCAATCTTCTCTTCTCTAGGCTAAACATGCCCAGTTCTTTCAGTCTCTCTTCATAGGGCTTTGTTTCCAGACCCCTGATCATCCTGGTTGCCCCTCCAGGTTAGGATGAGAGAACATGCAATGCTTGAGCTCCTTGAAGTTCTCCAAATTCCTCCCCGAAGTTTGGTTCATTTCATTCACATTCCTGAATGCAAGCATCTTTTTCTTTTTCTTTTTTAATCAGGAAAAATGCACATTTTTAAAAGTGCGTTTTAAGAAATGGACATTTTTCTCGTACGAAAATGAACATTTCTCCTCATAGGTAGATGGGAGTGTGCATTTGTGCATTTTTGAAACTGCACACTTTTGAACATGAATGCAAAATTTGGGGAACTGCAAAAATTTCCTGAGAATCACATTTCTGCTTGCATTCACATTTCAAGTTTGTAAATGGGACATATTCGCATGATTTGCAAACAAGAACAAAATTCTCTTACATCCCTATTTCAGATATTGTTGAACCACAACTCTCATCATCCCTCACTATTGCCTATGCTGGCTAGAGTAGGTGACCATATGGAAAAGATGACAGGGCTCCTAGATCTTTAACAGTTGTCTAGAAAAGGGAATTTCAGCAGGTGTTATTTGTATGCATGCAGCACCTGAAGAAATTCCCTCTTCATCACAATAGTTAAAGCTGCAGGAGCTCTGTCCTCTTTTGTATCTGGACACTTTAATATAGCTCCTGCAGCTTTAACTGTTGTGATAAAGAGGGAATTTCACCAGGTGCTGCATGCATACAAATGACACCTGCTGAAATTCCCTTTTCAATACAACTATTAAAGATACAGGAGCCCTGCCCTCCTTTGGTGCTATATAAATAAATAATAATAATAATAACCCTGAGATAGAGCTGATGGAAATTGCAGTCCAACAACTTTTGGAGGGTCACACATTCCCCAACTGTGTTATATTAGATTATCCTTTTTTAAAAAAAGAAAAGAAAGTACTGCTTCACTGGCTCACCTCAATTCCCAGGGGCCACTTTTTGCTGAGCCGGCCTCTTAGCTGACAACGCTCTTCTTAAGAATGTAATCATAAGACAATAAGCTGGGGGCGGGATGGGATGTCCAGCCAGGTCTGAAGAGAAACACAGGCAAGCAGAATTAGACTAGAATGAAGAAATGCTATTACAAGCTGGCAAACCATGGACTGGTATCCGATCACACATCGGTGTGGACAGAAGTGCCCTCTTATCTTTCAAAGAAGTGCTGGGAACAGTCACGCTCCAGAGCAGAGGTTCCCAAATGGCGGGTGACATGTAAGCCTTTATGGGCTGATCACTATTTGATGTGGATGTCGGGGGGTGGTGGTGGTGGGGACCAGTTTCAGGTTCTCTTTGTCTTAGGCCCAATGCAGCAAGAAATTAACCAGAGCCAGATCTACACCAAGCAGGATATAACACTTTGAAAGTGGTTTGAAAAATGTATATTGAATGTGTCCTGGGCCCCAACAGTTGTCATTACTGTTATAAAGCAGTAGTGTAAATCCTGCCCAGCTGTTGTGTGAAACATCAACGTACTAGCCTTTAGATGTGTGTAACAAACCAAGCAAATGAGAACGTATTGTCCTTGTGTTATTAACAATAGAAACTGGCCTCTTGCACTTAACAGTCGCTAGCTGTTCATTCAGGTGTTAAAGGCATAGGAGCCCTGCCCCAAAAGAAAAGGCATTCAACCCAATGTACAATATGCGAACACCATAATCATCCAAATGGAAGCCACTTTAGTTTTTGCTGTGCAACAATCACCCATAAGCTTTGTTTAAGAGCTGAGAAACACAATCTGCTCTGTGAATAATTTCCCCGGTCTGCTGCCTTTCATGACAATTGTCCTTTGAAATGACTGGTTACCTTAATAGTGGCGGAGAATCCAGAGCAATTGCTGGGGGTGCTTCCACAGCTTCCTAGGGGCTGCTAGCACTATCACTCCAGTCTTTGGGTCTGTTCAGACAACAAGCTAAGCCATGGTTAGGCCACAACTCTTTTGCAGGAAATGGTTAGTGACCGTGCTTAAACTGTGATTAGGTAGCCACCATGATTAGGGATGGTTCTGACAACACGCTAAGTCATAGATCTCGTGATATGCTAAGCCATAATGTTTATCAAAATGCTTAACCACCATGGCTTAGTATGTTGTCTGAACAGGGTCATTATGTAGCAATTCCGTCGATTCTTCCTTAACAGACTTGTTGGAGAAAGAAAAAAAAAGACAGGAAATGCAGTAGGAAAATATGGGAGGGTTACAAACTGACATTGTCTGGACCCTCCGTAAAATTTCTTAAATTTATTTATTTACTTATTGCATTTATATCCTGCCCTTCTCTCTCCAAGGAACCCAAGGCAGCATTCATAATTCTCCTCTTCTCCATTTTATCCTCACAACAACCCTGTGAGGTAGGTTGGGCTGAGAGCCTGTGAATGGACCAAAGTCACTCACTGAGCTTCCATGGCCGAGAGGGCACTAGAACCTGGATCGCCCAACTCCCAGTCCAGCGCACTAACCACTACACCACACTGGCTTGCATGAGGCAGGTAGGGCAATTGCATGACAAAAGCTTCATCTGGAAGCCAAATGAGTGTGTAGTCAATGGAAAATAGGCCTGCGAGGGCCTCCCTGGCTGGGAAGTGCCATTTGTAGAAATTAAGCAACACCTAATAATCACCTATGGTGCTTCTAGAAACAGCAGAGTGGCAGAGCTTGCTAGATTGACACCTCCCTCTGCTACATGTCTTCCCTTTCTGCATATTGAGGTTGTTCAATAGCAGTCAGGTGCATGAGCTATGAGACAGGAAGTGCCCATTTTAAATATAATTCAGCCATAGGCAGGCTGTTGCCACCCCAGTAATATGTGGGGGGGAAACACTATACTAGGTTGTAAGAATTACTGAAATAATATTCAGTAAGCACTGGGGGAAAGCCATGATATAAATATTAAGCATTCTTATTTTCCTCAAAATCTACTCACACACTTTCATAGTGTTCCCCTCTTCATCATTGTGTTATCTTTTACAAAAAGCGACCAGCAGCAATCTTTACCTAAGAGCCTGCCTATCTGCTTTTTTTGCCTTGTACTTACCCAAACATAAAGCCTTTCCCTCATCCTTGATACCTGGCCACTTTGAAGGTTACTTGACTCCCAACATGTTTCTATTTAAAATTTAAAGTAGGTTGCCTCCAAAATGCATTGTGCAAACAGCAGGGGAGCAAAAATTATTTTGCAATCTAATGCAGCATTAGGGATTAAAAGATTTCCTAGGGAACCGGGCACAACTTTTGGCTTTGTGTCTGTTTGGGATGGGGGGAGACCTTCAGTGGATTATACCTCACAAGAGTGGAGCATGCATAGAGAAAGGATCACAAACAGAGGTCCCTCTCTAAATTGGCCGCCATAGCTCGAGTTTAGTTTTGTTGTTGTGACCGGGGCGGGGGAGGGGAGGAAAGAGAGGGAGAAGCAGGAATGGCTTCTACTGTTGAGTTGAAATTTCAGCTGGATCCTCTCCCTCTATGTGCCTCAGTTGCAAAAATAGCAAAACCCACCTGAGCAGCTGACAGCAGGTTCCAGAAGGGAACCAGGCAGCGGTCTTGAAATACATGAGAGATTGGGGGATCAGGGATTTCTTCTGGCCTACAACTGGTCCAAAGGGCAGCTATAAACCAACCTGAATGACTTGTAAAGCCGGACGCTGTCTGAAGGGCAGAGTGACCTTACAGAATTAAAAATGTCTCAATCCTTCTTCCCAGAGAATCTTGGGAACTGTAGTTCAAAGGCAAGAGTGGGAGGTAATAGGATTTTTTTAACAGCACTTCACCAAATTACAATACCCATGATTGAGGAGAGGGGGATGGAAGACTGTTAATATGATATAAAGCTTTGTAGCGTAAATAGTCTTCCATCTGGATGATAATAAATGGCAGCGTCCATTTCCTCCATTTCTGCTGTCAACCATACAGAATGGTTTTAAAGATCTTCCAATGTTAGTAGGTTGTGCCTACAAAAGTTCCTGCACCAATCAGTTAAGGCAGTGTTGGGGAATAGCTTCGGCTATTGGGCAGTATAAAAATGTAATAAATAAATAAAATAAATAAAAACATGTGGCCATCCAGATGTTGTTGGCCTGCAACTCCTACAGCACAAATCAGCAGAGTCAACAGTGGGGGATGATGGGAGTTGCATCCCAACAACATTTGTAGGCCCTTACTTTGACTATCCCTGAGATAAGACATCTTTGGACACACTTTCCATTTTGGAAGCCACCGTTTTTCTACACGAAGCTCTGCGTGAAGGGTAATGTTCCTGGTGAATTGAACATGCTGGTAAAAAGAGATTGTATAGAGCTTTTAAAGCAGGGCTGACCCACTCGTGGCCCTATGGGCTCCCATACTCCCTCACCTTTGGCTATTCTGGCTAGGACTGATGGGAGTTGTGAGCCAAAACATTCCCACCTCTTCATTAAAGGGACAGAAGCCCTGCACCTTTTGGATTGTGCATCAAGAATCTGTTAAGTGGCTACCTTTCTAAAAGAGGAGAGTTCTGCTCAGTAGGAAAAGAGCCACTTCAGAGCAAGATGGGCAAAAATATGTTCAAAGGGTCCCTATCTACTAGGAAAAGCAGCCCCTGAAAAACCAGTACATCACTATCTTTCAGGAATGCAAAAATGCAAAAAACATTGCAAAAATGTTTCTAACGTGTATATATTTGCAAGATTACCATTCTTCAGGGTTCATATTACCCTCCCCTAGTTTTCTATACATTAACTCTCCAAAGAAGGGGTGGGTAGGTACATCCTGATGCTAGAGCACATGACGTCTACTGTTTCATGGCCAGTGAGGCTTGTTTTGAATTAGTAACATAATTACAATTTCACTTATCTGCAACTGAAAGGAGGAACATTGTCCCTGCCCTTAAGGCAGTGAGCTTGTTTACACAACAGGACAGCCCACTGTGGCTTATTTAAACCACAGTGAGGCTGTGGCGCATGCAGGGTGCATGCAGCCGCCATTCTGAATATGCAACCCCCACTCCAGGGTTGATATGTCCTGTGAACCAGTGATTGTGGGTTATGTGAGGGTTGTTTAATGTACACATAACCAATGCTCGCTGAGTTTGCACGATATGACATGGTGACATGGATATCCAATAGGGTGCCCACAGGCACTTCAACTAATCGCAGGTTAAATAATCCACAAGCCACAATGTGTCACCTGAACACAGTCAGTGCATGACAGGCAACTGAATGTCAAATACAACAAATGGAGAAGGACCTTCAGCAATGTACAATGTGTGTGTGGTGGTGCAGGGCGGAACGAGTGAGGAACCCAGCTGGGGTGAAGATAGGAGTGTTACAGGTACAGATTTTCATCTAAAATTTTGGGTGGCATTAAAAAAAACCCACCCTACTGCAGTGTCTTACTTTAAATCTGCACAAACCCCGCTGCCCCGTTTTGCACTTTGCAAGAGATCAGCCTGTGTGCTAAAGCTTAGTTCACACAGGGTTCCAACCAGCTTGGCAGCAGCAGCTGCTGCTGCTGCTATGGGAAAATTTGTCCTTGAGCAGTAGCAACAACAACAACAACAAAGCCGTCTGGCCATGGGCTGCAGCTCCTGCCAGCAAGAAATGCTGACCCATCACACAAGGCGACCAGGACACATGCTGTTTCCTTGAGATTATGTCTTTCCACAGCTCAGGTTTATTTACTAAGAGCCTGACCGTGGCTCGCACCTAACACTTAACCCATTGGCACTGGCCTGTAAATTCCAGGAGAGTTCCACCAATGCCATGACCAGCCTCCCATTATGGCAGGAGGCCTCTGCTTCAAACTGGACTTTAAGGAAGACAACATTAACAGCTAATCACACCCAAGCCCTTTGTTACAGTACACAGATGACTATATGGAGCTGCAGTGATCTGAATTAAGCCATTTAATGCTGTATGGTCTGGTTCTGATAGCAGGGACGGGCAGCATTTGGCCCTCCAGATGTTCTGGATTGCAACTCCCCTCAGCCCTAGACAGCGCAGCCAATGATGAGGGGGATCATGGGAGTTGTAGGCCAAAACATCCGGAGGAGCACAAGTTACTCACCCCTGCTCCAAAGCATCAGGGAGAGATCTTTTACATCTGGCTAGCGCTACCTTTTTACCAAAGATGTTGAGAACTGAACTGGGGGGCTTTCTACACGCAAACTACTGCTCTGCCACTGAGCAATGGCCAGCTGTCCTCAAGAACAAGCCAAGCAGCAGTTGAGAGAATAGACAAACAATATGGTGCCCTCCAGATGTTTCAGAGTATTATTTATTCATTACATTCCGTTTCTATACTACTCAATAGCCAAAACTCTCCAGGCGGTTCACAACCATTCACAAAAATTACAAACCACAACATCATACAAATATTACATGATACAACAGTATAATGGAAAATAGTCTAAAATTGTTAATGTACAAAATTTAAAGCAATTTAAACAGCTAAAGACAATTCCAGTAATAAACCTGTTCAGGACAGCTGACATAAAAGCACTCCAAAACTTTGGATGACTTTACTCAGCAGTTTCATGTAGATGTTAAATAGCTTGGGGGACAAAACTGAACCCTGAAGAACTCCATCCTGGAGAATCCACAGGACTGAGCAATATTCTCCTAGCATCACTCTCTGGAGCTGGCCATCCAAGTAGGTCTCCCCCTCCCAGCTCAGACAGTCGTCCCAGGAGGATACCAGGACTGAAGGTATCAAAAGCTGCCAAGAGATCCAGGGGGTATCAACAAGGTCATACTCTCTCTCTCTCTCCCCCAACATAGGTCATCATACAGGGCGACCAAGGCTGTTTCCATGCCAAAACCTGTCCTGAACCCCAACTGAAATGGATCCAGATAATCAGTCTCATCCAAGAGTGGCTGGAACTGTTGGCCACCTCCTGTTCAAGAACCTTGCCCAGGAAACAACAAGCCCCAGCCCTCATGCGTAACCATCAGGGATTATCATAGAATCATAGAATAGTAGAGTTGGAAGGGGCCTATAAGGCCATCGAGTCCAATCCCCTACTCAATGCAGGAATCCACCTTAAAGCATACCTGACAGATGGCTGTCCAGCTGCCTCTTGAATGCCTCCAATGTGGGAGAACCCATGACCTACCTAGGTAATTGGTTCCATTGTTGTACTGCTCTAACAGTCAGGAAGTTTTTCCTGATGTCCAGCTGGAATCTGGCTTCCTATAAGTTGAACTCATTATTCCATGAGATCCTGGCCCTCCTCTGTGTGACAACCTTTCAAGTACTTGAAGAGTGCTATCATTATTGGAGTTGTGATTTAAAGCATACAGAGTACACTAGGTTACCAACCCCAAGCTTTCCCCACTGTTTCTTCCATATTTTTCTAACCAGAAAAACATCTGGAAAAATGAAATCACTGCACAATGCCTTTTGAGTGTTAGCACTAGGAGCCCTTCATTTAGAATAGGGATGGTGAATGTGTGGTGAATGTTGGACTGCAACTCCCATCAGTCCTCACCATTGGCTATGCTAGCTAAGGCTGATGGGAGTAGTAGCAGGTCCAGCTATTAAGCAAAGCTTTAGAGATTCTAACCTAAACAAACAAAGGTTATCTACATCTTCCAACAAGGTCTTACTGTGATTTACTCAGTAATAACAGGCAACAGTTAAAATTCTTACTCTAAATTTTCACTGCAGTATATCTTTTGCTCTCTTCCATTTAAACAGGGTGTTTCTTGAGTTTTGTTGCCTCATTAGGCTGATGGCATCTACAACTTTTGGTTTGCTGTGGGAGGTGTAATATATGAAGTTCTCTACCCAACCATCTTGTTGCTGTTGTTGCCTTACCATTTAAAAAAAACCGCACTTCTGCAAATCTTGGGGGGTATCCTGACCATGTCAATATCTCCCTCTTGTTTCTCAGTGGCACCATTTCTGAGAGCACTCAGAAACCAAGTTCCATGTTAGAGGGACTAATGCGATTAACTGCTCTTGGACCTCAGGTCACAGTGTCTAGGAGAAGGGATTTCAGTAAAGCAGGGGTGGGCAACTTGTGGTCCTCCAGATGTTTTGGCCTACAACTCGGGTTGATGGGAGCTATTATTATTATTATTATTATTATTATTATTATTTATATAGCACCATCAATGTACATGGTGCTGTACAGATTACACAGTAAATAGCAAGACCCTGCCGCATAGGCTTACAATCTAATAAAGTTGTAGTAAACAATAAGAAGGGAAAGAGAATGCAGACAGGCACAGGGAAGTGTAAACAGGCACCGGGTGGGGTGAAGCTAACAGTATAGAGTCAGAACAAACTCAATATTTAAAAGCTATAGGGAAAAGAAAAGTTTTTAGCTGAGTTTTAAAAGCTGTGATTGAGTTAGTAGTTCTCAAGTGTTCTGGAAGAGCGTTCCAGGCGTAAGGGGCAGCAGAAGAAAAAGGACGAAGCCGAGTAAGGGAAGTGGAGGTCCTTGGGCAGGCGAGAAGCATGGCATCAGAGGAGCGGAGAGCACGAGCGGGGCAATAGTGTGAGATGAGAGAGGAGAGATAGGCAGGAGCTAGGCCGTGAAAAGCTTTGAAGGTCAACAGGAGAAGTTTATATTGGATTCTGGAGTGAATTGGAAGCCAATGAAGAGATTTCAGAAGTGGAGTGACATGGTCAGAGCGGCGGGTCAAGAAGATGATCTTAGCGGCAGAGTGGTGGACAGAGACCAGCGGACTGATGTGAGACGAAGGAAGGCCAGAGAGAAGAAGGTTGCAGTAGTCCAACCGAGAGATAACCAGTGCGTGAACAAGAGTCTTGGCAGAAGAGACAGACAGAAATGGTCGAATCCTGGCAATATTATACAGGAAGAAACGACAGGATTTAGCTACTGCCTTGATATGAGGAATAAAGGAGAGCGAGGAATCAAATATAAAGCCAAGACTACGAGCTTCCTTGACCGGAGTAAGCGTGACATCATTGACAGTAAGAGAGAATGAGTAAGAGAGAATGGCTATAAGCCAAAACATCTGGAGGACCACAAGTTGCCCACCCCTGCAGTAAAGACCTTGCTTTTGAAGCAACATAATCAATCCAGAACTGAGTCCTGGTCATGAATAAAGCATGGCACCACTTTATCCATAAATCGGTCAATTTCATAAATTAAGGAGTAGTAAAACATACCAGCAGCAAGATGACCAGTTTTATCTCCTAATAAATCCTTAGCCAGGGCAGGAATTTCCATTATTAAACTACATTCAGAGGGATGGTCAGTAGATCATAACCATTCACGTCAGACTCTTTGTACCAGGAGGCCGCCTGACCTACTTACATGCCTGGTTTTCTACCATGGCTTCCAACCCCATCCCTGTTTTCTGGAACATCTCACAATCTCTAGCAGATTTACTCTCGCAAGCCTTGAATGGGTTTGTAATCATGATTGAGTTAGCAATCTTTGGTGCCTCCTTTACGGCCTGCCATCCATCTTCCTCACTTCAGAATTATTCTGCAAAGGGCTTTGCCCTCAATGCTGCAAATACAGCAACAGAGCAGCATACGAGAACAAATCACCCTTGGGTTTTCTTTTCGTTCATTTTCTTTTAAGGTTCTCACAGCCAGAACCGCATTGTGAAGCAAATCAATACGAAAGCCGCCAAAGGGGCTAAATCCCTCTGTTCCACAAGTTCCTGAGGGGGGTGCAGAGAAACATGGTTTAATGGAGAATTAACAGTGGTCTGGTTTGGAGGATTATTCAACCAGATTACAATAAGATTCTTAAAAGGGGGAATTAGGCTTGGAAAGTGGGGCAGACAATCCTGTACTCGCTGAGCTGTCATGTACTTGCGTTCCGGGGAGGGAGTAAAGGCGATTAGAGACGGAGATGTTTTCTGCCAACGCGACGGGTGCATTTCGAGGACCTGACGAGACACTCTTCTTATTGTGTTGGGGGGGCCCTGTTTTAGGCAGCCCACAGACTTTCTTGGGGTGGAATTGGAGCTACATTGGTACAGGTAGTTCTTGGCTCTTATTCTTTGTGGCACAGTATGTACAGCTCCTGGGTTTCTCTCCTCTAAGTTGTATTCGTGCATATAAACACACTCATGCTACAGGCCACTTGCCAGTCTTTAAAACACGGGTGTCAAACTTCAGGCCCACGGGCCTCTGGAGTCCCCCCCCTTCCCCTTCCCCCTTCTAATATATAGAAATAGCCAAGGATGCATTCTCCCAGGCTACCTGAGGGGGCAATAAAGAGCACGACACTCTGTGGTAATTTCAGGGAGATTGGTGAAACATTTTTGATTTTATGAACATTTGAATGCCCCCCAATTAGCCCTTTATAATGGTAGAATGCTTTATCTACTCTCCAACCTTCATAGAATAGTAGAGTTGGAAGGGGCGTATAAGGCCATCGAGTCCAACTCCCCTGCTCAATGCAGGAATCCACCCTAAAGCATACTTGACAGATGGTTGTCCAGTTGCCTCTTGAAGGCCTCTAGTGTGGGAGAGGCCACAACCTCCCTAGGTAACTGGTTCTATTGTTGTACTGCTCTAACAGTCAGGAAGTTTTTCCTGATGTCCAGCCAGAATCTGGCTTCCTGTAACTTGAGCCCATTACTCCGTGTCCTGCACTCTGGGATGATCGAGAAGAGATCCTGGCCCTCCTCTGTTATTATTATTATTTATTTATTTATTATTTATATAGCACCATCAATGTACATGGTACAATGTACATGTCCATTTTGCCCAACCCATTGATAAGGATCTGTGTGACAACCTTTCAAGTATTTGAAGAGTGCTATCATATCTCCCCTCAATTTCCTCTTCTCCAGGCTAAACATGCCCAGTTGTTTCAGTCTCTCATAGGGCTTTATTTCCAGACCCCTGATCATCCTGGTTGCCCTCCTCTGAACACGTTCCAGCTTGTCTGCGTCCTTCTTGAAATGTGGAGCCCAGAACTGGACGCAATACTCAAGATGAGGCCTAACCAAGGCCGAATAGAGAGGAACCAGTACCTCATGGGATTTGGAAGCTACAAGGACACTGACGTGTCCTTGTAACTTATGCTGGTATTTCTGCCCCTGCTCCATTTGCCTTTGCCATCCCACCTCCACTGGAATGCAGCCAACAAGAGCTTCTCGGGCTAGAAGAGGTTAGACAGTTCCACTTTAAAACAACAAAGATTTTTGGGAATGGAAATAATCTATTGGCATGTCTACTCCCATGAGACCAAAAACACACGGACTGGCACACACGAGGGACCTGTGTGTCTTCAGATTGGTCCCTGTGCTAAACAGGAACATAGGCTTTCCCCAGAATGTCCATTTTGCCCAACCCATTGATAAGGACCTTGCCTAAGCTGGAGCTTGCAGACAATAGGTGCTCCCAACAGCCATCTGGTGCCATCACCAAAGTGGATCCATGGAGATGGTACAATAGCCATTGATGGTGCTATAAAAATAAATAATAATAATAATAATAACTAACACACACTATCCACAGGCCTAATTAAACATAACCACCACCATGTCCTCTAACGAGGCCTGTTTGCTGAACATACTGGTGGAGAAAGGAAAGAGGGCAGCTGGAAATGAAAGCAAACTAGGGCCCCAACATGCCATTAATCAGCTATATAGATTGCACAACAAGCACACTGACGGAAAATTATGAGGTTTTTTTTTTTTTGGTAAGCACATCTACTAAACAGGCAATAGGTTCAAACAACAAACAGCACTGATGCTGCAGCAAAACACTTCCATAAAAGAACTCTAGCTATGTGCTGTTGGCCTCCTCAACGTCCCCATGGAAATGCGTTCCATAAGCAAAGACTTATTTATTTATAGCCTACTCTTACCCAAAGGAAATACTAGGCATGCTACAAATTGCTTACGCCAGGCTGGATTTCAAGCCCCATTGATTTTAGTGGGCGAGCTTTAAGCACATGCTTAATTCTCCTTTAGAAAACAATGGGACCGAAAAGGTGCTTAACATTAGGTGGACCACACTACTTGTTATCTGGTCTGAGCTCCATTTCTCAAATAGGAAGCTCTCCTGCAGGTGTCCCCTACCTGGGGGATGTTGGGATCCAGATGTTGGGATCTTCAACACCTGTCAGCACCAATCTGCATGACCATTGGTCAGGAATGCTGGGAGTCGGGGGTCCAAGACATCTAGAGAGCACCAGGTTGGGGAAGGCTGCTCCAGAGTTTGTATCACCTTAGATGTCATGCTACCTAATCCTGGATGTGTAGGGTTAGCATAGTGTAGAAAATTCACTCTTCACATGCTCAGAAACACAGCCTACAGCTAACCTGTAGGTATGGGGGGGACGGGACAGAAAAGGCTAAACAAACTACTAGTAAGAACCCTGCTGTTGAAAACAAGGGTCCAGAGCTGAGCACTGGCACAAATCATGGCCTCCCTAAGCTTTGACACGAACTGCCATAGATCATTATGACAGACCTAGTTTACAGATGGCAAATCACAGTAAGAATAGGTATGAAGCAGGGACGGGACACGCCTGCATGGCAGTCAAGATGCTTCTCCAAGGCTGGCAGTTTCAGTGGCAATTTTCATAACCAGGAATTTAATGAGGCCCAAATTGGGGTCACGAGATAGTACTGTGGTTCTTGAGTGGTGCAGGGGCTTCCAGAGCACACTGGCAGTTGAGGTGGGCCCCAGCCATGTCTGGAGGAGCACGCACTACATCATGCCCCATGCTCAGTGAGGGCCAAACTTCACAAGTTGCAGGAGATCTACAGCTGGCTCTCCCAACAGGTTTGCTTCTACCTTAAAACCGGCACAGGAACAAGGGGGTGGAGGTGGCGCTCAGAATTTGACTAGAGCAATAGCCCTGGAAAGTATATTAAAAGCACCATATATTCCTCTGCATGGTTTTTTTATGATCTTAAATTAACCTCCACCCAAATTGTAACCTCGCTGGGAAAACGTATTGGTTCCTACCAGTTTGTTTCCTCCAGTGGAATTAACAACAGTGTAGTTTGCTCCAAAGAGAATATTCCAGAGTCCTCTGCAATTGTGCAGGGAGTCCTGTTGCTTGCCATGTGCTGCAATCTCCACTCTATTTGGGCCCTACAGGAAGATGGAGTGCAGGACTTTCACCTCCCCACCCCCACTCCCACCCCCCAAAGAGAGCTAAAGCACCATCTTTTTCCAGGAGTACATTGAAATCTAGAGCTGGTCCTCTGCTTCTGTCGAGCGCACTGTGCATTCTCATTGCTTGCTGCATTTTTTGAAAGGTAATCTTGCACACCTTCCGCTGTACATTTGCTTGCATATTGGTTTACCTTGGTGCAACTAGGGGCTTTTTGGTGTGGTGTGTGTGCATAGGCACACGTGTGCATCTTATCTTGTGAACCACAGGGCCAGGGTAGAGGGAATCAGACAATAACAGGCTGCACCTGCATTTGGCATTCATCATGGTTTATTTTACTTTGGAAACCACTTGTTCCACCCTAGATATTGGAACAGCAAAGGCTTGACAATGGATCTGGCATAATTGGCAGGAAACAAGGACAAAGTAAGAAATGTGACTATAAAAATCTGGGATAACTGTAGTTCAGTATTGCCTACTGCTGTCTCCATTTTAGACCCTGTAAATTAATGGATATGGATTTAAAGAAGCAAGAGAAACAGGATTTTTTTGAAGTTTAGGTAAGAGGAAGCATTAGTAGATTCCAGCATTTCATATCACAATGATATGATGCCCTAGTACACAGATGCTCCAATGTCCACTTACCATTTTACCAATTCCTACAGATTTGAAATTATATTCAAAACCATCATAACAGTCTAAATATAAACAGAGCATTAAATGCCATTTTAAAAACAAATTTCAGGGAAGCAAGAATGACCGTTATCAAAAATAATACATAAGATTAACAAGAACATATAATGCCTTCCGACATGGTAGCAAGAGACTTTTTGATGAAGTGATTTTAAGAATATTGTTGTACTTTGGACTTGTGGGTTGTAAAACTGGATTTTATAATTGCTGCTGCAGTTAATGATTACGTAGGGTACAAAAATAAATAAATCATTTGTTCTGAAGTAGTAAGGGAGATATGTCAAAGCACCCTTTCACGTACATAGCTAATGTGGATGCAGATCACAAGCTGACTGCAATAATAACCGGGCCCATCAAACTGCCTGGATGGCTTTATGGATGAGGATGTGGCCATTTGTGTCCGTCACTTGTTACGTACAGATAGAGCTGAAAAGGGCCATTTTGTACTGTGTTAAACTGAGGCAGGGGCAAATTTGTCCCTCTTCAAAACTGGTACAACTTGAAAATATGTAATGTAGATTGAGAAAGTAAAGTCTTTACCACACTTGTAGTTTAAGGAACTTTAAAAGGCCTGTACATGCAAATGTCCCATTTTATCCTCACAACCAACCCTGTGCAGGTAAGGCTAGGCTGGGAAAGAAAATAGCTAGTGAACACAGTTACTAAATAGGATTTGAAGTCAAATTTCTCTACTGCAAATCCAAATCTTGAATACAGATAAAGCTACCTTGCAAGCCCAGGATTCTAAATCCAGGAGCTATATTCATTGTTACACTACTGGGGGGGGGGGGGGGAATAAGAGTTGTTGTTCTGGTAGTGGTTGCACAACCACTAACAAAACAATGCACAAGCAACACCTAGACTCATGAAATTGTAATGAGTTGCACAATTCCTTGTACAAGTAGAATCAAAGTATTGGATTTGACATTTGTGTAAGGATGAAAATGCAGTTTTTGCAAGAGGTAGAAGGCCAGGCTTAAAAAAAGTAAAGAGGAAAAAAGCAACGCTGCACATAAAAAAACTAGCATGTCAGGGATATGAAGGTAATTGGGAGAGGAGATATAGAAAAACATGTGACCTCGGCAACCTTACAGTCTTAAGTGGAACAGTCCAGAGAATTGTTTACTTTGCAGCCTCCACTGATTTCCAGCCTCAGGTATCTTATATATTCTTATATTCTTAGAACGAGGCTTAAATCTCTACCTATAAAGCGGAAAGTATGGGTCATGTATGTTCAGAAATGTTTATCCACTTCCAGATGAGTTAGAAACTTGACACACTGATAGGTCTCGCTGTACAACCTACCAGAAAAAAAATCTAAAAACATGTTTTTGGGTGGTTTAATTATTTTTAAAGAATTTAATAAAAAACTAGGTTTACGCCTACAACTCCCAACAAACCTCATTTACCCTTCCATGCCACTTGTCAATTTCATTAGACACCTGCTGATTTTTTAAAAATTGTACAATTATACACCTTTCCCACAATATGTTCCCATTCTTATACATATTCTACACACGCAATCTCATAACAATCCGTAAAGTGTTGTTCCATACATGTTCTCAATCTGAGCCTCAGTTTAAAAAGGGGTGAGATTTGCACAAAATGAAGAGAGAGACGATAACTCTTCCATGAAGAGAGCGTAAGGCAAATTACACAGAACGACAATCCAGTAAGCCAGACTGGAAAACGGCAAATAGAACACTTCCGTGACCTGTGCAAACAGAAACGAATTCAGAAACCTGATACTCAAAACAAAACACACATTAGGAAAGCAGCTATTTTGAAAAGCTCCTCTTTATATCTGCCCTAACTTCTTAGCTATGTCTCAGACAATGGAAAAACTAAAAAAAAGGAGTCCCGTCATATATCCAGGACTACGAAATACTGCAGCTTGAACAATGCAGCATATAAAATGGCAAATCTCAGCCGCCACCCCCCACAAAAGAAAACCCTGTCCAGAAAACCTTGCTAAAATGTATGAGATTTATCCCAAGCCTTAAGGCAGAAATATTGTCAATGCTATATTGTCAGTGACACAGCCTAAGGATACATATGATGAACAACTTGTTTGCCACCTTCCCCATATATATATAAGGTATTTTTAAACTACTGCCCCCCTCCTGCCGCCATTCATTCTGAATTGGTACAATCTCTAGAGTGGCTGTCCCAGCACCGTTCCAGCAGAATCCTGCTGTAATAATAGCAAACTCAGTTCTCCAGGTACCATCCCCAATAAACTCCCCCCACACACACACACACAAATCCACGTATGGGAGGTACCTAATAGTAGGGTCAGGGGAACCCCGTGATTTGCAAAAGAATAAAAAAAATAGAGGGAAAAACTCTGGGGTGGTGGGACAAGCACCAAACAGTTGGATTAGGATCAAGCATGCTTATTGGCAAGAAATACACACTATTGAGGGGCGGGGGAATGCCAGAAAACTGGAGGTGGCGGAATGGAGTATCCTGAAAGAATGCCAGGCTAGCTGGCTGGCTTGCACACTGAACAGAAGCACTCAGACGGAACCATTGGTTACAAGCCCCACTTGTTGGTTCTAAAGCAGAGTTCTAAGGTTTTTAATATAGGGTTAAATATTAAATTGCATCAATTAGGAGTCATGGGTCCCACCTCTTCATTAAAAAAAAGGAAAGGAAAATTAAAAAGTGCGACATCCAGAAAGGCCTGAGTAATACAATTAAAACATAGAAAAGTATGCACACATACAAACCCTTATTTAACGCCAGCACCACAAAGCGGGGTGGGTGAACCAGATACTAATAGTAAACCAGATACTAATTGACCACAGAATTCAAAAACGTGCTACAATAAAAGCCCGAGCAGTACAATTAAAACAGAGACGGATGTTAAACCCATATTTAACATCAGCTCAGATATTTAACATGAAGTGGGGTGCAGGAAGAACTTTTTAAACTAGTTACTAATTGACTACATTGATTACTGACTCAACCATTTAGAGTTGGAAGTTGACATGAGCTGCCTGAGATAGACCTGGAAAGCCAGGACTTTGTGCACAGCTGCTCATGTGTGGTGAGCCTCCAGGCTGAAACATTTCCCTAATCAGCAAAGGGTTCCTGGTTATGAAGTAACTCTTCCTGTCCCTCTGCACTAAAAAGGGCTTTTTAAAGACACAACACCCTTCTGTTCAGGCTGGCTCTAACTCCCAGCTTGGCTTTCCAGCTTGTCAATGGCTGCTTTTGGTTCATCTCTGAAACAGACACACACACGCACATTCATTCTTTGAAATTCCTGCTCTGTGAAAAATATTGACAAAAGGGGACCCCCTTCTTCTTACATTTCAGCCTGTCCCTTCACTCTGATGAACTGCAAATAACTGGCCCAATTCCACCAACTCTAGAGTCTTTATCAGCCATTTCTTGCTTTGGGAATTTTTGGAGATTGCCAGTACTTGGCAATCATGATTTCAGCTGCCACCCAAAGATTTATGATCAGATCCCTTATCTTTACTCTGTAGTCAATTATTTAACATAAACACCGCCGCTACTGCTCTTTCGTCAATCAGAAATGGTACCGTATCATTTTAAAAACACTGCTGTAAGAATCCTCTCCTCCAATACTTCAAAATGGCTGGGACGATGGTAATAGCACCTGTTCAACCTCTATGGTGGCAGACACAATCCATAGAAGACTTTGTACAGCACTTCTCACAGATTTAAAATAAAAATAAAATTGTTACTGTATATATTCTTCCAGGATAAATCCTCAAACTTTGGTACACTGATCTGGAGATCTCAAAAGCCAGCACATTTTTGATGACATATTTAATTGGGCTAGTAAAGGTATGAGACATATGGATTTTGGATTTATTTTTTTCTTATGGCTTGCACAGTTACCTCTGGTTTTACTTGGCAACAAATCCCATAGAGCTCCAAGAAAAGCCAGCCGCAGGAGTCATCTGCATCTGGGGAAGTATCATGGAAAACAAACATTTTGAGTCCTAAGTAGGGATGCCTGGATTTGTTAAATCCATTCTGTTTTGTGGATTGTAAGGCACCTTTCTTTCCATCATTTGGGACTTGTCTTGATGAAGGGTTTGCCCCAGGGTGGATTCACAGTAGTGGCAGGTCATCTACATGACACTGCTGCCATTGCGAAGTCATCCAGGGGCAAACCCCAGAAACTCCGCTGAAAAGAAGTCAGGCACTTACACTGCCTTTTTGGGCTGTGGAGGCATATCACAGCCGATGGCGCCCCCTGATTGGTCTCCATTGACTGGACAGGGAAGGGGGCAGACCTCCGGGAGCTCAGGGAGCCCCGTGCTTCCCTGTAAATAATAAATAAAAACGGGGGGGGGGGGGGAGGAGAGGAACGGGGCCTGTTCCTCCCCCCCATTTTTTTATTTCCCTTGCTCGGCTTCGTCCATTTTCTTCTGCTGCCCCTTATGCCTGGAACGCTCTTCCAGAACATTTGAGAACTACAAGTTCAACCGCAGCTTTTAAAGCTCAGCTAAAAACTTGTTCTTTTTCCTAAAGCTTTTAAAACTTGATTTTGTTCTGACTTTATACTGCTAGTTTTACCCTACCCTGTGCCTGTTTCCTTTCTCTTCCCCTCCTTATTGTTTTATCATGGTTTTATTAGAATGTAAGCCTATGCGGCAGGGTCTCGCTATTTACTGTTTTACTCTGTACAGCACCATGTACACTGATGGTGCTATATAAATAAATAAAATAAAATAAAATAAATAAATAAATAAATAAATAATAAGGGCCCCCATTCCTATCCTCCACCCATTTTTTTTTATTTACAGATAAAACAAAAAATAAAAAACGGGGGAGAGGAACCGTGCAGCCAGAGGGAGATCAGAGGGAGGGGAGGTGGTTTGGGCACCATGCACCCCTCTTTGTCCCTCTCTGGCTGCCTCATTCCTCCCCGCCCCCGCCCCCCCGGGTGCTCAGCACAGAGGCAGCAGCAACTCCACACTTGCATTCCTTCCCATGCAGATGCCAGGAAGGTGTGCAAATGCAGGAGCCAGAGGCCTCGCGGCGCCAATGCACCGCCATCAAGATGGGGGCTGCTCTATGACTGAATCAGATTTTTTAAAACAAAACAAAACAGAATTTCATTCTACTTGTATTAATTCACAGTAGCACAAATGCATTAATGCACGTTAGCACAAATGTGTTAATGCATAACCCACTCACAAAGTGAAAGAATGGTCCGCAAGTCCAATCTGTTGAAAAATCCATAGGTCAGATTCGTGGAAACTTGAGCATTTGAATCCATTCCGGATTTCTCTGATGTCCCAAGACATAAGGAATCAATAGCATGAAATGCAGGTGGACCTCCCACCTGGGCCAGGCGTACAGTACTCTCTTATCCAGCAAGGTGAGGGAAAGAGCGTCAGCACAGCCAACTCCTTGGAGAAGACGTAGAATGAGAAATATTAAGGGTGCATGCCTGCCCACTGCCCAAGTCTCTGGGGAAAGCCAGCCTATTCTCTCCTGATCTCTCCGCATCTTAGAATAGGCCTTTCTGAATCAGCTTGCAACAGAGAAGCCGCTTCCTGTATGTTCTACCACCAGTGGGTCAGGTCTACTTAAAATTGACAAACGTAAATGCACTGGAACCTGTGGTGTCTCTTCTCTGGATGGCCATGAAGAATATCTGGCTGCCAGATGCCGGAAACAAGACACAGGCATCACGCACGTCCTATTGCATTGCGACAGTCTGGGGGGGAAAGAACAGCTTTCAAAGAAGGGCCCTTCAGGCAATCCTAGTAACCAGACAAACCCAAGACGTGTTGGGCACTGGCGTTCACTGGGACTTTGTTTGGGGCTGCATATCAACTCCCCCATGACAGCGTGCAGGAAGAGAGAAAGAAAGGGAACTTGCAGCATTGCTTTAAGGAGAAAGTATGTCTGTCCCGCAGGGTGGGGGCGGGAATTAAGAGAACAGTGAATGAAAGAGGTTTCTGAGAAGCAAGACTTTTGAGAACTGAAGGACAGATGCTAGGCTTGCTGAATTTTACTGACCCTTTCAACAGCAGCTCTAGCATATGATAATGTTTCTATAGATCTGATTTCTATAGATCAGATAGCTGCTAAGGGCACAATAGCAAGCCAGGCAGGGTTTTTTTTCCTAATCAGTTGGCAATCTTAATAGATCTCTCCTCCCTACATACCTACCCACAAGAGCTTCCCCACAAGCATGGAATGTTGGAGACACTCTTGATCTCTGCAGTTCTTTACATTTAGTTAGCCCCAAAGTACTAACATAGAGGCTAATATCGACTCTACCACCCCTATAGGAAGGAAAAACCATTGGATGTTCTGAAGCTGTTAGAGTTGGGACAGATGTCCTTGGCTCAAACTGCTTAGTTGTTTTTTTTCCTAATTAAAAACAATTTGAGCCTGTTTGCACAAATGATGACACTGTGGGTGTACTGTCCTCAATTAAGAGTGCTCGTAAACACAGTTAGCTTCTGGGATGTACAACCGACCTTTTCCTCTAGCATTACATAACCCCCCATGTGCAATTGCAATGGGAGAACTCCCAGAGGAGAGCTCTGTATATTTTAACAGTATTGCTTTCATGTGGGGCATCACCTCTGTGCATCTGGAATATTCAGAGCATTCCAGATGTTATAATACCTTCAAGTTTGATACCCTAAGGATCATCTCAACTTGCTGACTGCAGAGGTCAACTCAGAATATGCTGTAGGCTATAAGAATACCTGTTCTTCAAACCTGGGGTGGACAGTCCTATGTTATTTTGAGCAAGCACTCAAGATGTGACCTGTTAAGGACAGTGGCTGGTCTACCACTTGACCTTTTGAAAGTTAACCCACTGAAACAATTGCTTGAAGGCAAGCAGAAATCAGAGAAGCAGAAATTGTTCAACTGATTTACATTTTACCAGAATGTAATATCCAATATTTATTGGCAGCACATCCGGCTTTTAAGATGGCATAACACCTCTTTCAACAACAGTTCTGTGTGGGTCAAAAAAAATGCTATTGCATTTTACTACCATAGCCACTCAAAAGCATCATCTTAGCAATTTGGAAGTTTGCTGTTCTTTGGAACAAAATGAACATCATTCTTTTATTTTTAGCACAAAACACTTTTTACAGTTGGACCTACTCCAGACACTGTAACACCATCTGGCAATTACTCTTAAAACTGCAACCTTAGACATACTTACTAAGCATCTGCTCCATTGAACACAGTGGGAATTAATTCCAACTAAACGTGTAAAGGAGGGTGCTATAAAGCTACAGTGTTACACACAGTTGCTCTTTAGTAAGCGTGTTGCACAGTAGATAGCATCGTGCCCTAAGGTGCTCACCTACATGAACACATTAATGAGATATGTGCCTACCTCTCATTTCTCCCAAGTGGTCTTGCAGTATCTAGTTTAGAAAACTCAAAGTTAACCTGCAAAGAGCTAATAAAACAAAATGAGCTCAGCAACAGGTAATCGAAAGCAGTGATGGATGGGGGTTAGAGCAGAGTAAATGTACCAGGAACCCAGAAAGACTAGCCCAATATTGCCTGCTATATAGTTAAAGGTTTAGCCAGGGCGTAACCTCTGAGCATCAAACACTCAACCAGCAGCGATAGCCCAATTCTATACTAGGCTTGTCCAGAAGATGCAGGGAGAATCTCTGAGAGTACCCAGAGAATACTACTTGCATCCCACTGTATTAACCTGAAGACAAAAAGATCCTCAAAGCGAACAAAGAACCCGCCAAGCCAAGGTTCTCCATTGCTTGTGTGCGCATCCTGCCACCTACTGACAACTCTGGGCTGCACAGTACAAGAAGTTGCTGCCACACTTTCCCATCCACCTAAAAGAGGGTCATGAAAACATCAGCCCTATTTTTTTTTAAAAAAAATGCCATTACTATTAAAAGCAAGTATTTTTAACCCATCTCCTGGCAGTGACTGTAGTGGGCAGAAATCTTAAAGGAGACAAGGAAAAATATTCTATGCAAGATACCTGCAGGGCTTTGGCACAGCACAGTAAGGTCGGTCATCATTTTTGTGCACAGAAGGCCTAGAACACTGACCTACCATCTCAGTTTCCTTCATGTACTCACTCTTCCTTGCTTCAGAACATATCCAAGTATAATCGGGGAAAGATTTTGGAAGGGGAAGAAGAGTGAAATAGCCATTATTTTCCCTTTATAGCACTTGCGGGCAATTTGCAGCCCTCCAGACCTTTTGGCCTATGACCCCTATCATCTCTCACCATTAGCTGTGCTGGTTTGGGCAGATGGGAATTGTAGGCCAAAACATCTGGAGAGCCACAAGTTGCCCATCCCTGCTGGATAGCTTCACCAGCTCCATACTACAGGCTTGAATTTTTTTTTTTTTTTAAAAAAGCAAGGAACGCAGCTTCCTTCATCTCACTTCAGAAACTCTGCCAAAGGAAGGCACTTCCAGATTTATCCCATGGGTATTCCCATCCTGGGAGACTCCCCTCCAAACACAAGTGCTGGCTGGTATCAAAGGGAGGTCTGGTTACAGCTGCTTTGGAGCAAAAGTCCATTTATTTTCAGTGGAGAAGGAATTCTTTGCAACTAGAACAAGATAGCAGAGGAATGGAACAAAACCTGATTCCTAGCTGCAGGGAGAGGAGAGGTAACAGATCTGCCTGGAAGCTATATTTAACAAATGTATTTCTTGTAGAAATGAGTTTGATCCATTTCTGCTCCAGAACTATGTGGCAAGCTGGACAGGGACAGAAGAGTGCCTTAAAGGCTCACATTTCTTAAGCAGAAGCGAGAGAGACTTAAGAGAATAATAGTATCGTCTTTCATGAGACACAAGCAGGAAGGCTAATCATCCCAGCACATCTCTAGCCTCTTTGGTTTTGAAATTAAGGAACAATATTCTAAGAGAGGGTCCAGCTTGAATCTTTGTCTTCACATCCATCTCAGCAAAATTGTTTTTCAGTCCTTCATAATCAAACTTTTTGTCTATAAGGTAGAAAAAATGTGCACCCCGAAGAAATGCAAACCGGAACACAACGTTTAACAGAAGAAAAGTCTCCCAACCACTGTTCTAGCCATGGCAGAGAGGCTTCTAAGGCACACCAAAACAGCCTTGAGATGGGCTGGGCTGACCAAGAAGTAGCTTCCATTCTTGTGCCCCAGAGACAGGGATGCTGATCCCTGGGATCAGCATCCCAGGGATGCAGAGACAGGGATGCAGGAAGCAATTGTGGTGGTGCTATCATTGCTGGGTACACAGGTCCAGAGCTGAGCCAAGAAAAATGCCTTGGAAAGAATTCACGCTGCTTCTAGGAGCGATGGATGCAGACCCATAAACTACCCCAACTGTCCATCACACATGAAATAGATTTAATCTGCTTGCCCAGGTGGCCGGATAAACTCATCCAAAAGGGGACCATTTGAATGCATGACAAGACTTGGCTGCTGTTTTGTCCTTGTACTAAAATGGTCCTGTGTTTTCAGGAAAAGCGGAAGCACTCTAAGAACTCAGACTGGCTTCTTTAGTTTGTCCATAGCGAGTTGGCTCTCAGTCAATAGCCGTTGCTTGCGTTTCTTTATGTCCCGGTAGGCTTGGACGACCCGTTCTCTTTCCTCCTGCACGATCCTCTGGCGAGCCAGAGATGCACGGACTGCTGTCTGTGTGGAGGGGGTGCTACCAGAGCCCAAGAGAGACTTTAACAGAAGCTGCCTCTGTCCAGCCTGGAACACAAGAGAGAGAATGGTTGAAGCTAGGGAAGTGTGAATAGGAAAGGGGTTATGGATTGAACCCAGAGCATGGCCATGAGCAGAGTGCCAGCTTTAAGAACAAGGTCTCTAATACTCCAAGCTCAGGAAACAGCTATGTACTAGGGCTAACACAAGTCATGGGCCTCCCCTGGGTTTTGCTGATCAAGGAAAATATTTCCAGGTCAAATAGCAAGACGCAAGGACAGACCACAGATAAAGTTAGGGGACAGAGCTAGAACAATGGGCAGAAAGATGATTTACCTTGTCTTTGATGACACCTTTTCTTGGTTTTGCTGTAAGAGTTGGGGGCTGTAAAGCAACTTCTCCAAACTTCACTGAGTCTGAAAGAAATGGGAAGGAGATAAAACTCCAACTCAGATACTTGTGGGGATGGAAGCAGCTGTAAAATAAACCCAATCTTATCCCATTGACCTAGTTCACATGTTAACGGCAATTCCTGGGTTAAGCCATCTGCTCACCATTTCCACTTTGAATCAACTTTCGGAAACAACCCAGAGGAGTTCTTGGGTTGTTGCCATGACATGTTAACCTGTTTTTAACCCCACAAGAAACCATGGGTTAAAACTCTGGGTGGCTTAACCCTAAGCAACTCAAAGTGCCAGGTTTGCATGTCGCGACAACAAGCCAGGAACCCAGGGCAATCCTGAGTTGTTGCTGAAAGCAGAAGCCAGCGAGCTAGTAGGAGCCAGCAGACTCATTCACGCTCACAAACAAATCTATGTTTGTTAACCGGGCCTCTATGTCCCATAAAACAAGCAGACCATCCAGTCTAAAGTCCAACACAGGATTTCCCTTTGGCATGGGCCGAATATTTTCTAGTCTACAAAGAAAGAGGTTTAGGCTCAAGAACAGGTCCATTCTTTGCATATCAATAAAATACACTGCAGCAGATACAATTGCTTCTACTAAGCTCCAATCCAAATGAACCAGGGCCTATCAGAGGATTCAGCACAATGCAAGTATATAGCACGATAGCTGCCCTTCCAGCTGGGATTTTGTTACTTCATAGATAAATCACTTTAAGTACAGTAGTGCTACTTTCAGAAGAGAAGCCAGAACCAGTACCCAAAGGCCTCTTTCAGAAAGAGGCAGGCCAAGATTTGCTTGGTGGCAACTACCAAATTCAGCAAGGGTTTGGCACTGCAAACACTTTTGTTTTCTGAACCCCAACCTGGTGCCCTCCAGAAGTGTTGGACTACAACTCTCATCATTCCCATGCCTGGAGGGCACCAGGTTGGGGAAGCCTGGTTTAACGTTTCCTCCACTTTGACATGCTACAGCAGGTTGTCTACAGTGTAAGGGCACCTCCATTCTTCCAACCTTAAGTGACAGCAGTGATGTGCAGAAAAAATGGTGTTACTGTTTCACAAGGTACATTTGTTGGAATACTCTCAAGTTATGATAGATAAAAAAAACCCCACCTAATTTAGTGAAACTGTTTTCTGAACAAAATACACAAAGACCTCACTTGATAATGAAGATTGCCAGATAAATTACGTCATCCAAAGATACCGTGTGCTAGAATTTTGACAGATTTACCTGGAAGGAGCCTTGTTACACCAATTCTTAAGGAATTACAACAGCTATCTGCTACTGGTGCCTAAATTCAAGGTGCCCAATTCATGTTTAAAACCCTAAATGGATTGGGGCCCAAATACCTGAAGAAGCACCTCTTCCCACCAAACCCTGCTCATGCATTAAGATATTCAGAAGAGACCCTTCTCTGAGTACCATCAGTGGAAGAGATGCATTACACATTTACAAAAGAGGAGGCCTTGCTTGTGGTGGCACCCTGACTTTGGAATGCCCTCCCAAGGGAGATTTGATTGGCGTCACCCTTGCCTTGGTGCCAAATCAAAGTCTTCCTGTTTACCAAGGCATTTTTGAATTTGAACCTTCTTTTAAATTGAATGATACGTTTAGTTGATTGCTGGTTGAATCATTTTCATGCCTCTTGTAACTGTATTGTTGTTTACTGTACGGCATTTGTCTTCTGATAGTGTTATGTACATCACCCTGGGAACCCTTCTAAACGAAGAATGGTTTATACATTTTAAAAATAAATAAGCTATGTATCATAAAATATGTATTGTAATAGAAGCTCATGTCATCAGCTTTCCCGTATAAAACAAACTCTGATTACTCAGGTATTTTAGTTGCTCCAAATCAGATAGAAGGGTATTTGGTTTTGGATGAGTGACCACCCAAATTAGAAAAAAACACTTTCACAGCAGCACGTGGGAAAAGCGGGGGGACTGGACAGAAAGATGTGAATATTTAAAAGTATCTAGAGTTCTTTGTTCTGGAGCTGTAAAGAATGTTGACTAGCCCTCCACTGAAGAATCCAGTCACTGAGCAAAAGTGCCTCCTACCTTTAAGGAATTCCTCCTCCAGCATTGATACTTTTTTCTCCTCTTTTCGCTTACGGATTCTATCCAGCTTCTTCCTCTGAAATCTAGAGAGTGTTTGGTTGAAGAAAAGTTGCAACAAGAACAGTACACTTACATTTATAGGGAGAAGAATTAAGAGCCCAATCAGAATGAAAAGGGGCCACAAAACACCTGTATATCATGTTGGAAAGGACCTAACATGTCATTTAGCCTATTATTTGAGAGCACATTCCATTGAACTCAGTGGGAATTATGGCTGGCTAACCCTGCACAGGATCAGGCAGAGAATCTACATTCCATACAGGAAGGACGTGCCACTCCTAAACAAGTAAGCTGAGGTGGGTTGGTGTGGAGGAAGATGACCAGTGCTCTTGCCACTTTGCCACTGCCTCAGTCTCATGGGAGACCCACCTGAGCTTCCTGTGACCCCATTCAGAAGACACCTTAAACCACGGCTTTAACCACAATGAATAAGGTTTTCTGGCTTAACCACCATGTTTGCCCTTGTGGGATTTAAACATCCACACCGAGGATGACTTGCCTCTGGTCTGGAAATTATGGGAGTTGGCAATCCACTACATCTGAAGGGCATCAAGTTGGGGAAGGCTAACCTAGAACTAAGCATGGTGTTCAAGAAGGCTGCTTGCATTAACATACATATTCATTTACAATGGCATCAAATATACTAAATGTCTACTGGTAGGGAGGCTCCACAACTGTTCTTTGAATCCCCTTCCACCCATCAGCCAGAACAACTTGGGTTAAACTTGCATTTCCTGGGCAAAGGTCTCATCTCAAGAGGCATGGACTTGGACTACAGCGCTTCTCTAAGGCAAGTGCGGCAAATTAACTTGCACACAAACTTACTCCTTTTTCTTCTGGGACTTCTCTTGGACTGGCTCTTCTTTCTCGGGCTCACGCTGCAGCTGGTTTTTGGTGAGGAACAGCACATGCTGTGTTTCCCGCTCCATCCGCCAGATATAAGAAGATTCCTCCTCCCCTTTCCGCCTCCTGAATTTCGGTACTGGTATGTCACCTTCCGATCTAGGGCTCTGTTCGCTTGCTGTGACAAAAGCATGAACTCTAGGTCTTAATCTGCCCAGTAACATTCAGAGAGGTGATGGTTGTGTTCAGACAACATGCTAAGCCATGGTTAGACCACTAACCCTTTTTGCAGCAAATGGTTAATGAGCAGGTTTAAACTATGGTTATGTAGCCACCATGGTTAGGAATGGTTCACATGACATGCTAAGCCATAATGTTTATCTCAAAATGTTTAACCACCGTGGCTTAGCATATTGTCTGAACAGGGTCAGAAAGACTTCTAAGTCCCTTCGCTCTTCAGCTTGGCTCTCTGCAGAACACTTGTCCTTAACTGAGCAAGCACTATTTGGCATGGTCCAGCCTGGAGAAGTGCATCAAACCAGTTCCTGTGACCTCTAGGACATGAGTGAGAGTTACACCTTCTCCAGCTGTGTTGGATTCCCCCCAGGCCAAAAGTGTCATGGTCCTAGCTGGGAGGATTGGCTAGCAATCAAATATACCATTAAATTACACTCAAACCCATTAGCTTTCAGAGTGTTAATGAACATATCTCTTATTATACAGCATCTTATAACAGTTATTTGGTAACTCTCAGCCAAAGGTGTGTGACTGAAGTTGTTGTTTGCAAGAGAGTGATCTGCATTATGGGAGTGGACTCTATGCTGTTACTACTTGCCCATTCCTCCTCCCCCAAGCTTAACTTCAACACAGAGTTGCAAAACTATAAAGAGATATATGCGCGCATGTGTGTGTGTGTGTGTGTGTGTGTAAGCAGGCATTATTATGATAAAAGAACAATCCATAATGCATATATCACAGAATATGGCTGGGAACTGCTTTTTACCGGTTTTCTCTTTCTTCTTTTTCTTCTTGTTCTTAGAGTTCTTTAATTCATCACGGCTCCTCATTATTTCCCGCAACCGGTATGGAATTTCTTGCTCGTTCAAGCATTTCGGTTTTGAGTTGGTTTTCTTCTTCATTTGGCTGGGAGTTGTCCTTAAAAAATAAAGAAAAGAAACAAAGAAAGAGGGAGAGGTGTTGGCAAAGGTGTCTCAACAAACTGTCTCAACAAACACAAGAATTAGTATAGATTAAAACTTCAATACATTTTTTTGTAAGATATCAAAAGTACACCTTGAATCCACGTAGTGTAAAGGACCAACTCTAATTATGGGATTAGAGCAGCCTTCTCCAATTCGGTGCCCTCCAGATGTGTTCGGATGATGGAGCTGTGGTCATAAGAACATTAGAAGAGCCCTGCTGGTTCTCCCCCAAGTATCAAAGCAAGATTTGGAACATGAGATTTTATTTATATATTTCTGTATTACATTTAGATACCGCCCCATAGCCGAAGCTCTCTGGGCAGTTTACAAAAGTTTTTGTAATCTTCTATCTTTTTCGCAATCTTCTATCTCTTTTCAGGTGCAGTACTAGCATGTTTAGTACCGGAACATGCAAGCTCAACTATCATCTCTTTTAAAAACTAATAGCACTGTACAGAAGGGAGGGTGAAAGGAAGTAGAATATGCTACCTAGATACTACTACTTTCCTTACAGTTTAAATGCCCTTTTGGGGCTGTTTGTTCCTCACAGGGCTGACTGCAAGTGAAACTTTCTCCATTCTGCCTGCCCTGAAGGAAGGGCAGGATAGGACAAGCAAAGCAAAGCATAGCAATCCTAAATATGACTTTGATGGCTCTCGCCCATTTAACAGCTGCATGACAAGCGAACATTGAAAAGGGGATACTTTTTCCCAGCGCAGGGGTGTAACAACGGTGAAGTGCAAATGTTTTCTCCATTCTGCCTGCCTTAAGGGGCAAGATGGGGCAACCAAAGCGCAGCAAGACTACATACTGGGTAGCTTAGCATGGTGGGCTAAATAATGTTCTCTTACTTATCACGAGGATAATTTATGGGAGCCTCTTGAAAATCCCCAGACTCGGCTGGACCACCGAGAAAAAGGGGCAAGCATCAGAAAGAGAAGGCAAGCAAGTTAGTAAGGCAAACAAGAATGAGACTTGTGATCCAGGGAGTACTCAACCGGAATCTCACTTCAGCCACAAATTCACTGGGCAGCCTTAGGGAAGCCAACAGTTATACTGCCTCCGCTCGACATTTGCGCTATGAGAATAACATTGGTCTACCTCATAGGGTGGTTGTAAAGATCACTGGGATAACTTACGCGAAGCGCTTTGAAAGCCCTGAAATATAATGAAGGGGATGGACACTGACCTACCACCAGTCGCAATCCCCCTCCGCCGGGCAGCGGACTCCGCTGAGGGTCGCGGTTTCGATTTGCCCATTGCTTCCCCAGGTAGGTGAGCAATGACCACGTGCGGTTACTCTACTTCCGCCCCGCGACGTGCTCTTTTCCCCGTCCACCTCAGCTTCTACGTGACGTCTCATCAATTTCCCCGCCCGGAATCCCTCTTCCATTGGTTCGTTCGTTCGAGCTAGCTGACCACGCCCCCTTACAGTAGAACTACGTTTAGCAGGAACCGCTGTGGCTATTGGATGAGGCAGGTGTCAATCTTAGTGCGTAAGGGAAGAGGAGGCGTATCTGTTAGGACAGCTTCTAAGGGAGATGCTGCTATTAGGCGCTGTCCGGCGTAGTCGAGGGCTGGTGGGGTCTCGGGGTACAGCAGCTGCTGGGCAGGTGAGAGATGGAAAAGGGAAGGAGGTCAGAGGGCGAAGTGAGCTCAGTCACTGGGGTTAAATGTCACGCTGGGAGAATCAAAGAGATGTTCTCCAAGTGTCTTGAACTACAACGTCCATCATCCTCAGCTAATGCGGGGATGATGGGCATTATAGTGAGTGAGTCGTATCTGGAAGGCAACCAGTGGAAGAGGGGTACTGCCTTCCTGTCTGGTTGGGAGGGAAACGGGATGCCTGACTAATCACTGAGAATACTCTCTCAGTAGTGGCCACTATCCTAATAAGTGATGCAGCCATCCGGCGCTAGATGTTAAAGAGCAAGATGGTGCATGTGGAACAACATACACTTCAAAAGGTGCCCTGGAAGAAAATATCTAATGAGCTCTGCTAAATTCAGGATCTTGGCTCTTTCAAATAGACTTTAGGCAGGGTTTTGATGTTTAGTGTGACGAGTTTTATTAGCTCCTATTTAGCCTCTGCTCACTGTTCTATTTGATTGCTTTATTGTGGTATTAAAGTGTCATTTTGTTGTTCTCCGCTTTGCAAATTTTGCACTGAAATTACAAATTTCCAGAATAAATAAATGAAATCTACCAGGCCAGATCCTGGATTGCTTAGACTCTGGGCCATGGGTTGGATAAACTGGAAATGGGGGGATGGTACAGAACATTTTTTATCAGTCTTGAAATGTATTTCTTCTTTTGTTCTTGCTAGGAGTGCTTATATCTGTTCAGGCACCCCCAAGATCGTGCTACTAGAATGCCTTCGCTTCAGGACAGATGCTGCAATAAGAGGTTAATTAATACGTTGAAGCGGCCTGCAGTGTTGATAGACAGTGGACGTGACATCCACGCAGATGCCAATGGTAATGGTTTGCAAAATGCCACCTCCCTGATGGACAAAGAATCTAGCTCTGAGGAGGAGGCTATCTCTCCAAAGGACAAAGAGCTTCTTTTTACTGTGCCTCCAACTCTTCTCCCTCCTACAAATTGTTGCATGAGTGGGTGCCACAACTGTGTGTGGATTGCTTACACAGAAGAGCTTCTGAAATATTACCAGGATGGTGGAGATCAGGCATTAGCAGCTGTGGAGGAACACATAAAGGACGAGAATATAAAAATGATCTTAAAGATGGAAATCAAATTCCGCATGAAGAAAGAATGAAACTGTTTAGCACATGCAACAACATACCTCACACATAGCCACAGCAGATTCTGAAGGAAAATAAAATTCTATTTATTTCTGGTCCTTTCTGAATGAGAAGCTGCAGGTTTTGAATGATTTATGAGTTCTAGAATTCTCAGGCCTATCGGTGGGGTACAATAATATGAGTCCATAATATTCTACTTAAATTTAAACTAATGTGCTTAAAATCATGTGGCTTCTATGTTATATGACTTGTTAACTGTATTTTACTCACATTGTTTTGCCCTGCAAAACAGCTAGATCATATTGGCCTCATGGATGGTATTCAGTTGTACCTAAGGAATCCTGATTTCATTGGGGTAGCCAAGACCAAGTGAACTCTTCTTGTATCACACATTTATTTATTACATTTATATCCTGATTTTTTCTGTAGAACTCAAGGAAGGCAGGATAAATAGGATCCCCAGAAGATTTTCTGTCCAGGTATTGATCAGACTCATCCCTACCTGGGTTCAGCAAAGTTGTTGTATGGTGTGCCTTTAGATCACACCTGGCTTCACCCATAAAGCCCTATAGCATTGGATGAGCCCTCAGAGATCAATTAGTCTCTTCCCTCTATCAGTAGCTAAAGCATGAAGGTTCCTGGGATTCAGGCACAGGTCACTTTCACACACAGTTCAGTGCTGCAGGAACATTTCTGCAACGCAATCCAGCGTGCACTTACTTCGGAATATAGGAAGCTGCCTTATACTGCGTTAGAGCTTTGGTTCACTTAGCACAGTTTTGTTGACAATAAATAGCAGCGGCTCTCCAGGATTTCAAGCAGGATTCCTTCTTCGCCCTACCTAGAGAAGTGGGGATTGAACTTTGAACCTTCTGCATGCAAAGCAGATGTTCAACCACTGAATCACAGCCCCTTTTTACTTGGAATAAGCTCCATTGATGTCTGCAAGAGTTCTTTCTGAGTAAACAAGCAGAGATAACATTGTAAATAAGCCAGATGCATGGTTCATTTAGCTAACTATGTTGTCCCGAGCAGCACTATAGGTGAATGTACAGAAGCACAGGTTGCTATGGTTTCCCTGGAACAGCAGAGCTGAAGGGAAGCACACTTCGGGCTTTGACACTGGCCACAGGACCAATGGAAGGTTGCACGCCCTGTCTCCTAGGAAGAGCATCATGGCAAGGGGAAGACCAGTCTGGACTCCTCCATTATTATATATCTATTTAAATTAGAGTAATTATTTTTATATTTGCATCTACAGATATAAATTAGTGTATGAACATTGTATGCAAAGCTGTCTATGCATTCATTTTTGGTGATGTGCAAGTGGCTACCCACTTGTGTATTCTCTCTAGGCCAAAGAGGGACCATACGCTTGAAACTCCAGTATATCGAAACACAGATATTGAACTGGGATTTCTGTATACGGTGGTTGTTGGGGAAAGTGTCTGTTAGTGGGACACATGGAGTGAGAGCCTGTAGAACTCTAGGCAGCAGTGGCTGCTGCCTATGGTTCCCAATTGACCTGGAAAAAAAGGGGTTGGCCTGTTCTTATACCTTGAGCAGCAGCGTGATGGGCAGAAATCAGCAGATAAAGCTTTTCTCCAAATGAACAGAAACATCACTGCTGTTAAAGAAACCAGTTGAAAAGCTGGCAAGCCTAAAGAGGGGAAGTTTCCATTAGGCTGTGAATTCATCAAGGTCAAACTAACAATTGCATTTTCTTATCTGTGAAATCCCTGAACCCCATTTCAAAGTGTGGAGATCACGTGTGCAAAATGTTGCACTTCCTCCGGTCTCTTCTAGAAAAGCAACATGAATCATCCTTGTCCTCTGCCTGCCAGAACAATATCACTGACTATCCCTTCCTAGCCCCCCTGGTCAGAAGCAATTCTCGGACAGCCTAATCGCAGGTCACTTTAATGGAACTGCTGAACCTTCTATTAATTACATCTAGCTGGACTTTAGCAAATAGGATTAAGCTACACTAGTTCTACGCTGAGTCAACCCAGGTGGACCTATAAAGGAACTCTTTAAAAATGTTGCTTTGTGTTTAATTTGGTGCAGTGCCATAAAACTAGGGTACCAAGATTAGTTGGTAGGAATGTTAAAAACAAAAAAGGAACTCCGGACATCTTTTAATCCATGTTCCTATGTGGAGTTCCCACAGGCAGCCCTTTCTATGTGGGTCTTCTTGCACAATGTGTTCAAGTACACCGATCATGTAAGGCAGGGCTGGGGAATGTGTGGCCCTTCAGAAGTTGCACCCCAATTCCCAGCATCACTGACTATTAACTGTACTGACTTGAGGCTGATAGGAGTTGGAGGTCAACAACTTTTGGAAGCGCACAGTCCAGCTTTAAGGTTTAAACTAAAGTTGCCAGCTCTTTTTTTACAGCAACTTGATGGACAGATATTGGCCAGTGAATATGTTTTTTCTTCATGCTAGGAAAAGCTCCATATGCCCATTTCTACACATCAAGCTGCTGTCAAAGGTTGACACACAGGTCAGACTTTGTTTTTTTCTTCTTTTCTTAAAAAAGAAAAGAAGGGCAGAACTACTAAGAGCATGTTTGCCTTGTATTCATTCTTCCTCCTCAACGGGGGAAGAAGAGTTTTCAAGCTGTACAGAGTAAACCCAAAGGTGACCCTTTTGCTTAGGAATATGCCTACTTGGGGGGGGGGGGGAATCTACACTACTGCTTTTAAAGCGCTTTAAAGCACTTTGAAAACGTTTTGAAACCTGTATATGCAGTGTGTCCTGGGCCCTAACAGTTGTCAAAACTGTTATAAAGCGCTTTAAAGCACTTTAAAGCAGTAGTGTAGATCCCCCCCTAGTGTACTAGCATTGGGACCCACAGCTATCTCCCATCAGGTGACCACTGCAATGGTAAACAGGTGATGATTAAAGGGAAGTACTGTTTGCACCATTCTATGATGCCTCAAGAAGTCCTGCTTGCAGCCATAACCCCCAATAATAATCCCAGTAGCTGGTTATTGCACACCTTTTTAGACAACCCATGCTTATTCCTTAGCCTCCTCTTTCCTACCTAAATAGATGTACTAGAACTACATTTCTCATGTTTGGATTGCTCTTCTGGGTATTTGTCTTTCTTGCACTGAACCTTGCTGCTCTTGCCCAAATTGAAGTAGCTTACAGCAGCAGTGCAAATATTGGTATATATAAAATGAAGGCACAGACACAGGATTTAGAATATTTTGTTGCTCCAGTGTTGATGTAAATAACAGAGTCTTCTGCCACATTAAAAACTTACAAATTTGGTGTGACATGAGCTTTTGTGGACTAGAGTCCTCGTCATCAGATGCATGAAGTGTTATCGTAAGTTATCAGGCATGCATAATCAGAAGGGGGGAATTGTAAGTAACATAAAATGTAAAAAGTACAGACAGTGACAATTACATTAACACTTGTAAAGCTCTATCCCACAAGCGTTTGATTGCACGCTCATTACTGGGCACTCACGGATTCCTTGGAGGTAGCTCACATGACATCATCTGCCTCTCACATGCCTTCTGCCCCTTCTGGTCTTCCTAGCGCCACAAGAAAAGCCAGAAAAACTACGAAATATTTTTTAAACCGAAGTTGCTGCTCTCTCCTGCTGTGTGTGGGAGAAGCAGTGTGTTCACGAGGGACTGAATGGTCCTCGTGCACCTTGTCTACTTCCTGTTTGAAAACGGGAAGTAACTGAGTGTCCACAGAGAAGCAACAGTAGCCAGCGTTTCTTCCAAGGTGTGATGGAGCTTGTAGTGCGATAAAACCTGTTATCCCAATTCAGGCTCCAGATATTAGAAGTGAACTTCCAGATAAATGGCAACCTGGAAATTTCATGCTGCATTCTCCCTGTGTTCAAGAATGGTTGTTTTAAGTTCAGGAGTAGGGTTTTCAAGGAGTAAAAAATGTTCGCTAATTAGTTTTGAATATTGCAATTTCTGATTAAGAGGGCTACCCCTCTGGAAATTGGCATAAGAATATTCAAACCTTCCAGAAACTTACAAGGCATACAAAGTGATATGATGTGGAATTAATGTTCTCTACTGGTTTTAGAGACACCATAGGCAGATATTTTGCCCTATTACAATAATGATGTTTAAAATGTTTCCCTTACATGTGTATCTCTATCTTGACCACACAGACCATAAACAATGTACCTATTATTGAAGATGACATTGGATTAAAAACAAGAGTCATAATCCTATTATGAAGAGCTCAATAAATCTAGCAACCCCTTTGAAGCCTCTAGAGCTTCTGCAAACTAAAGGTACACATGACAGCAACTGTTAAGGCTTGCAACAGTGTTCCAAGGAAGTGCACCATCACTATCCGGTAAGTAATAGCTTCTTTAAGTTTTTATTTTTCTTATAGCCACCAGACTGTTTATTCCAGCCACTTTCAACTTCCATCTAGGTCCGCTTGTGGTTGTGTTCCTTAAAATGCTGTAGGAAGAGCCCCAAGAGGTAATGGTCTGTGTGTTTGGTTTTCTGCAAATATTTGCTTATTTTACCATGTGCTCCTTACTCTGTGAATGACAATGAACCCAACCTGCATGTTTGGAGGTCTGTAAAATGGTACGCTCTAGTAAGAACTACTAACAAGAACTAGAAGGGGAAAGCTCCAACCTAAGATCAAAGATGTGCCTCCTCTTTAATCTAGAAAGGTGTTCTTCTCTACTGATCTCCATTGATGGTTAATTGGGAGATGCAATCACAGTCCAGCAGATGACATATTTCTTTTCCGTGCTCTAATAATTTTTGTCTCTTCTTTTCTACATAACAGATTAACCCACAGGAATCTGCATATTTTTGGGGAGACAAAGTGGCATTCCTTCACCACAAGCATGAGTCTTGAACCTCCCAAGCCAGAAATCAAATCAGCCACCAGAGTGACTGGAGGGCCTGTCTCCCCGAGGAAAGGACCCCCCAAATTCAAGCAGAGGCAAACCAGGCAGTTCAAGAGCAAGCCACCGAAGAAGGGTATCCAAGGGTGAGAGATGAAATGTTGCTTGAGAGAAGGGGGGTTAATTCTACGTTCCTCCAGAAGCTACTATCGGCCTCTTTATCCACCACTGTTACAGTCAACTTTTCTACTGGTCCCAGAGCAGTTTTAAAGCCAGCATTTTAGGCCCAAGGCTCTGTATACTAAGGCCAGTTATAGTAAACATGCACCCACTACAGTTCTCACCTCACACAAGCAGAACAATGTGAGGGGGGGAAGTAGGGCTGTTCTCAGTGGCCCCACCCTCATTGTTGCATCCCCTGCCAGCTCTGCTTCCCTCTTGTCCACATGTTGGAGTTGAAGATCAGAAGCAGGGAGCCTGGCTCTACAGACAAAGATTCCCTGTTGGACTTCAGAACCCTGCTTCAAACCTTCTCCTCTAAGGGCAAAATCCTATGCATGATTGGACAGAAAATATATAATAAAATTAAAACTTTAGAAAGGTCTGATACCTCAGTGAGTATACCATACATTCCATTGGATAAAACTCTAAAAACTATATATAATAATAATTGTTATAATTATTAGTATTACTAATGCACCTAATGTTGTGTTAGGCACTGCAGAAACAATGCAAGTGTAGCCTTTGCATTGTGTGTAGATACTCGAGGAGTTTGTGGTAACTTTGCCCACCTCCCCTTGGTGAGCATTCTGCTGGGCATGAAGTTTATTGCAATCGGTGGTTGACTTGAGGTACATGGAAAACTTTTAAATGGGAAAAAAGAACCATTCTCCTTAAATCACACACAGGGAGTTCTTTAAAGAGGTTATATTTCCACAGTTTGGAGTAATGATCCACAAGTGATAAAAACCCCAAATTTAAACGTACACTTCCTTTCGCTCTCTTCCTCTGCAGATTTGGTGATGACATCCCTGGCATGGAAGGCTTGGGAACAGGTACCAAAGAATACTGTTGATTTATTGTCAGTGTATGGATTTATCACAATAACTGAAGATCTATGGCAAGCCTTAGTATAAGCAGGCTCCTTGCAGTTTACTCCTACAGTTTAATCCAGCTGTTTTAGGCCCGGATCTTTGGCATGATACCATGCCTATCTTCCCAACTGAAATCGTGCCTTTTCCATGTAGATTTGCCAACGTCTGATTTTTAAAAATCTGAATGGCTCTTGGAGCAGGCCAGGGATCAGGGCCACACAGAGAAATAGGTGTGAGAAGAATCTCCACAGCTGCCCCTACCAATCACCATGTTGCACTGCCACCGTCCATCCATCCATCTTTCCTTCCTTGGCTCAGCAGAACTTATGAGGGAAGCTAGGGAGAAACCAAACATGCACACCCTGCATTCCCACATATAGCACTGTGCAAAACAGTAGGCTGGCACTCTGCTGTGCATGGATGCACTACACCAGGAGTGGGGAACCTCTTTCAGCCTGAGGGTTGAATTCAGTTTTGGAGAAGCTGTCTGTGGAACTCCAGAGGCCCTGATTTAGCCCCACGAACTAAGGTTCCCCACCTCTGAACTATATAGCATGTTCACTATGTGAAAACGATGCTTCTTTTTACCACCACCACCCCATGAAAAAGGTAACCTTATTTATCCAGTATGTAAACAGTGTGTCCTCAGATCTTCAGGCACCTACCACACAGAAATCCTTTTGGACAGGAATACTACCCTAGAACAGGATAGAAATATGAATATGAACTTAGTTGTTAAATGGAATTTGGAATGTTTTATGAACAATGGAAACTAAAACACAGACACTGAGTTGAACATTATATTTTTATTTTATATTGCTATTATGTATATAATATACATTGCAAAAGGTATTTGTTATTTGCATATAAGCAAATAGAAAGATTTATATTAGTATATACAAAAGTTTCCTTTAAAAAGCCTGGCTGAGTGTTTAAAATTTGTTTCAAATGTTAACTGTTTTTATATTTTTAAGTTTTGTATATGGATTTTTAATGTTCAGTCTTTTTAATCCAATCTTTTCAATCTTTGTAAACCGCCCAGAGAGCTTTGGCTATGGGGCGATAGATAAATGTAATAATAATAATAATAACAACAGCAGCCCAAGAAGTTTAAAAAACGTACAGGCTACTTTATTTCCTGGGGTGCTTCCAGAGAGACAACTCCTATCACTACCAATCAAAGGGCATTGTAGAACTATTCCATCTTTCCCTCCTTAATGGATTTTTTTGTGGCAAGAGAAAAGACAGAAGAAACAGGACTGGGGGTTTAAATATTGAAGATGATGTCAACTGCCCCCTCTCTTGAAAAATTCCATGAATGAAGCAGAGTAGTTGCAGAATAAAAGCCTCATGTGGAAGCACTCGAGATCCATGTAACTGAAGGAGAATCTCTGTCCTCAGAGGTTTTGAGCAATGAGTCAACAGCTGACCTCTCTTTCATGGCTATGCCAAAGTACTGCTCTGACCCTGGAGTCTATGGCCATAGAGCATGCAGTGGTTAGTAGACCAGTTGCAGTCCGACAGCTGTTTCTCTCAATTCCGTTACAAGACAACTGAAGTGCTTATTTAGAATTAGCTCCATTTGTGATTAGAGTCCCCTGCAATTGCTTGCTCTAGCTTTGGGGGGCAGATTCCAGCTTAGGAGTGTGATGGCTACTGGCAATTAGCATATACGGATGGCTTTGATGCTCTCTCTTTCTTTCAGATATCACTGTGATCTGCCCCTGGGAAGCCTTCAGCCACTTGGAACTCCATGAGCTGGCACAATATGGCATAATCTAAACACACACAGAGGCCAGAAATGGGCCTGCATGTGTCTGCCTTCCCTTCAGCAGCAGGACAGCTTCTGTGACCTTCCTTTTATCTATGCTCCTAGCTCTGCAAATTAATTATCCCAGTAGTCATCAGCTCTTGGCTTCCAGCAATTGATAAACCCAAATTAATAAACATTAGGCTTGACTTCATGCTATAGAGCTGTGATTAACTTTCTCCCCTTGCAGTAAAGTCTTGCAAAAAGACACCAATAAGCCTGAGAAATGACATCTTAACATGTACAGTAGTTCCCCCCTCTTCTTTCTTATCTTTGTCCTGGATGATAAAAGGTTTAAAGAAGTGGATGACTCGAACAATGAAAGATATTGTAAGATTCCTTATTAAGATAAAACATATAACTGGGAGGCAGGGAGAAAAGGTCAGGGAGACTATAGTTGCAACAGGAACCTTAAGATTCAGGGGATGATGGGATGGGAATGCTGAAGTGGAAAGCAATAAGACAGAACATTTTAAGATGTCTGTACTGTGCATATAGGAGAGGAAACAGTTTCCATAGAAAGACAGTGGAATAGTCTCAATCATTTTAAGTAGATTGGATTTTCATAATGCGGTGGGGTTAAATGTGTCTTTCTAAGACACATGTGGACTAGATGTTGTCTTAGGATTTTATACAGCTTTATGGGATGTTGTTCTTTTAAAAAAAGTTTCAGCTGTCCTCTAACAGAGTGACAACACAACCCTATAGATGTTTACTCAGAAGTACATCCCACTGGATTCAATGGGACTTACTCCCAGGTAAGTGAACCTAAATCCCTCTCCTTCAGACAAATGTTATGTCAATATGAACTGGGATTTGGTGACCAATCCCAGCTAATTTCCAGGACACTTATGGTGGGATGTACCCTCTCCTCCTTCAGTGCTGGAAGAAGCCCAAGGGGAGAGGCAATGCATCTCTGTGCACCACTTCCTTGCCTCTTCACATTGGACCTAGGGTGAAGCCAAGCAACACTTGGGGAATGAAGTTGCTCTGTCTCTCTTACGCAGCCTCTATTCCCCTTTGCACTAGCTTATCTCCTCAGAGCTAGCCTGGTCACAAAGGTACAACCTGGGCTGCATCCCAATGAGCTTGTCTTCTGAAAGGCTGTGAAGGGAGATGGAGGAAAAAGAGACATCCTCTCACTTTCAGAGCAAGCTGTGGTCTGTCTCCTTTTGTGCCTGATATACTAGGAGCCTAAAGGAAATGGAGATAAACAGTGACTGAATTCTTCCCCTCTCTTTCATCCTGTTTTTGGGTTGTGATAGCAGCAGGTCAAAGTGACAAGTACTTCCACCATGTCCTTAAAGGAGCTCTGATATTCTCCCCAATGTCATTTTCCTTTCTGCTTTCAGTACCAAGTGTTCCCTATGCAATTGACTTCAAAACTACAGGCAGTTCTGGGAGATGCAGCCCTTTGGTGGCATGTTTAAGAGATACAGGACAGCAGTTTTGATTCCAGACAAGATGCAGACACTGTCTGTCACTACAAGGCAGCCAATGCCTTATAAATGGGGAAACCTTTATTACTATGTGCCAAGAGTTATTGATTGGAGTGGCTACAATATGAAACTGAAAAGACTCAGGGAGCAGAGTCCATTGCTCTAATGCATAATTAATGAAAAGCAAAAAGCTATCATCAAATCAAGAAGAGTAGAGTTAGGGAACTAGCTCACCTCTTATGGCCAAAGTGCTAGCAAAGAACTTTTCACCTTCAAAGGGCTTGGGAACCAAGAGTCAAAGAATGGCAGTCCACTAAAGTAAAATACAAGTTGTTATCACAACTGAATGAAATGTGATGAGGAAAGGAAAGTATGCCAAAAGAGAGCAGATTTGTGTGCTCTGGATACAGCTCTTCAATGCCTCCATAGCAGAGAAATGTAAATTGGAGTATTCGCTTTAGATAGGTGGAGGCACACTGTCAATGGGTTGGTTGCACTATCAAAAAGCCCGGTGAAAGTCAAAAGTCTGCCTCAACATGCCATTAGAAAATACAGTATCGAATTAGTCAAAAGGCATCCCCCAAAGTCCACTATAATAAATAAGTTTTCACTGCCTACTGAAAGGCAAGCAGGGATGCACATAGGTAGAATTTCTTTGAGAGCGTCTTCCACAAGCTTTGCCTCTACAGCACAGAAATGTAAATTGGAGTATTCGCTTTGGATAGGTGGAGGTACACCGTTAATGGGTCGGTTGTACCATCAAAAGCCCACTGTGGCTTATTTATTTGTGGCACAGGCTGGCAGCTATTTTGAATATTCATGCCGCAACAGCAGCTTGTCATGTCATCCAAACTCGTGGACCATAGGTTATGCAATGGTTAAACACAACCATAAAACAGGCCGTGGGTTCTAAGAGTTGATTAACCCTCACAGAACCCATGGTCCCCATGTTTGGATGACACAATAAGCCCAGCCTGAATATTCAGGATGGTGCCATGGCTCCATTGTGGTTTAAATGAGCCATGGTGAGCTGTGGCAATCATGCAAACCCAGTCATTGTCTCCTCTTTTTCTGAAGCCAGTTTGCAGGATGGAAGTGGTTCCCATGGCTAACTTAAAAACTCACTTTGAAAATGGGTTAAGGGAAGCCAGTTGCTGAATTTGTAAGGGAGCTGGCTGGGTTTATCGCTTTCCCCCAGAAATGAAGGCCAGGTCTTGACAGGCTGCTCTGCACCACTCTCCTTCTTTTTCCAGCCATGCTTAGAAACACTGAGGGAGGGTGAGAAGAAGGAAAAGGTGGCATTGATGGAACAAGATACAGTTGGAGTGGAGCTGGGGAATGAGCTCCAGCAAGGGACCAAGGAAAGAATGAGAGAGGGCTGGGCACAAGGTAGAGAAATTCAAGAGCAAAGGGCCCTCCATCCCCCATCCTACTCTGGGTATTAACTGGTATTAGATAATAGGGGTTTTTATAATACTCTGGGTTTACAGTCTTCAGAAGATCATGAATAAAATCCCCTTTGTCTCTGGTGATAGGAGAGTAAATATGTTCTTTCACTCCCACTGTTATACCGAGTCCTAGCAAAGGCAATGCCTGCTAAGAGCTTAGTGGCCAGTAATAAGCTCCCTACTTCAATCACAATCAGAAACACAAAATAGAAGCCAATTGCTCCTGCATGATTATGAAGCCATCTGCTGAGCTGGGGAACGCAGCCTCCAAGATAGATTGTGCTTTGAGCCACAAACTCCTCCAGGACCAGGGCACCAAAGCCACACTGGGAATTTGATATCGTGCCATTTTCCAGTGGATCCAGGCAGCAGGAAGCCGGAACACCACAGGCTTGCACACCTGGAGAACTGCAGTTAAAATACCTGCAAGTTAACAACAGAAACAATAATTTCACTTGTCAGTACAACCCTTGCTTCTCCATTCAAACATGCAGAGGACACTTACACACAAATAAACCCAGATGGTGGAAAAACAGCTTAAAGTGTGTGTCTGTCAATGTCTCTCTTTTTATAAATCGACAGATGAAGAAAGGGTAAAGCACCTCCTCCTGCCTCTCTGCCAGACATATTGTTTGGAGACATGGATCTGTGCAATATATGCAAGATTACAGCTGTAAAGCAGTCCAAACTTAAGCATGTAAACTTCTAAATAATTTCTACTGCAAGTATACACAGGCTTGCTCCTATAATATTTCATCTATATTTGACAATTTAGCAGATTAAATAGTTTGACGTGCCACATTCAACGTATAGCCAATTTTTATATTCTGGCTCTACAAAACCAAATAAAAGGCTTTTCTGATACCAAGAGACCACTGGAGAATTGGTGATGGGCCTTGGACTGTGTCATAATGATAAGAACATGTTGAATTATCAGCATTTCAGAGGTTTGAACAAGTCCCATTCCAGAAATGCCTGGAATTAAGGCCTACTACATCAGTGCTCTCCAGTCCTTCCTAGTCAGTTATAGAACAGGGCAAGAGGAACATTCCAAGGAAGTTTGTACTCACAAATTTGTTTTCCAGTCTAGGTAAGACTCCACTCCACAGCACTGCAGGCCTGTCTGAATTTCATCCATTATGAATTGGAGATCTGAGTCATCTTGGTACCGTAGCACTGCCGTCATGAGAGAGTCTTGCAAAGAGGCCTTGATTTGGTGTCTTAGAGAAAAGAGAACAATTCCACCCAGAGCTTCCAAGATTAGAAAGGTGATGATTCCTCCAGTAAAAAGCTTCAGGAGGCAGCTGTTTTCAGAAAGGGCTCCTGTGCAGCCTAACAGAGACATAGTACTAGCTGCTAGACCCGCCAATACAAAAAAGAGCATTGGGTCACTCCCCAAATAAGCTATCCGCTCACTTGCCAGTGATTCTTTGTCAGAGAGACCCCAGATCCCTATGGCCAAAATGAGCAATCCTGTAATGGAGAATGCCAGGTTCCAAACAAAGGTCAAGTATTTAACACAGCAACTAAGTGAGTCTAGAGGGTGATGGGAAGACTGATGGAGATGCTTCCAAGAGCAGCCAGTTTCTTCTTCTCTGCTTGGATTTTGAGGAGAGCCTTGTGTGTTAGATGGACAAAAGATGTCCAGTTTGTCTGTCTGATCAACAGAGGAGAAAACAAGAAAGTGTAGAGTATGTGTTAGAGATAGGGAACAAAGTAAAAAGGAAGGTCCAATATATCTTATTTCCCCTCTTTGAATATCCTGATTGTACAATTGAAAAACCTTGGCACTAGGGTAGGGTATGGAGAAATGGGCTGGGCAGAGGAGTTTTCTTGATCAACTTATCAAAATGGGAAAATTCTTATGTTATGGCTGGGCTACCATAGCATCAGTGAAGATTCATTCTTTATGTCTGCACCTTAAGGAAGCCGGAGGCAGACGCAAGGAATGCCCTGGTTCACACATAAGGCTAACCCATAGTATGGGTTGTTGAATTCTGGATTGTTGTGATGTGTGAATGCAACTTGCGCTAACAAACCATAGTGTGTTAACCACAAACAACCCTGAAAGAGAACCAATGGTTTGTTGTTGGGTTGTGAACTCTGGTTTGTTTAAACCATGGGTTGTTGTTAGTGCTGCAAAGGCATTTGAGATACTGGAACGGAGCAGATGAAGGAAAAGGGAAACAAACTGTCATGTTTCCCAAAACCTCTCACCTTATTGGGAGACAATAAAGAGGTCTGCCATGTAATCTACAAAGCTTTATTCAGGCAATAAACATCTCTTCCCGCCTGAAGAGAGTCTAACCTCTAGGAACTTTCCTCTAGGCAAAAATATGCAAACTAAGTGAGACAATTGTCCTTTCAAGAAAAAGGGAAAGGCTTTTTCCAGAATGCTTTAACTTCAAGGAGGCTGGTTCTGAAGAAGCCTTTGGTGAGAAGCTAGCCAGGCCAACCTTCTCTCGCCTTCCTTTAGCTCCACCCGTTTGAGTCTGCGGCGGACTCTACGATCAGCTAGCCCTGAAGTGCCCTCCCTCTCTGAAGAATACGGATTTCCCAGAGACTGTGTATTTTTAATGTTTTCAGTGATAAGGTCTGGCGAAGGTTCGTTCCCAGCTGGTAAAGAGCCCATGAGGGTCACCTTCCCCACTCCCTGTGTAGGCTGTTACATTTCTGGCACTGTCTCTTCTGTTTCAGAATCTGATTCTGATTGATTGCCTGAAACTCCTTCCCCCAGCCTAAGGCAAACAGGCCTAGTCATGACACAAACAACCCAGGCATTGAGGAACCAATCATAGTTTGTTCGATCACCTGCCAAATTAATCTTGGATAGGGAAACAAACAATGGGTTAGCATTATGTGCAAACCAGTGTGTGTATGTAGATGGAGAGATATTTCCAATCTATGATAAAAATTATAAGTGAAAATATGAAAACAAAGGAAGAAAGCTTCCTTCAGCCATGGCAATCTAGAAGGCTGATATGGGATGCCAATTTTGTAAGTGATACGGCCTCCATTGGCCTGGGTGTACCAGTCTTGGCACTGGATGGTGGCAGAGTCCTAAGAGAAAAAACTGCTGAAGGAATATAGTGAGATTTATTTATTTTAAATATCTGTATCCCACCATTCAACAATGGTTTCCAAGGTGACTCACAACAAAAATTGAAACAGTATCTTTATAATAAAAACACAACTACAAAAGTTAAAATAAAATTAAAATTAATATAAAAATGCAGCAAGATTAAAGAAAACAATTAAAAGCCTGGGTGAAGTGTAACTTATGGAAAATAAATGAGCTGAGAGGCAGTGATGTGGTTTTTCTGGAAAATTTTGAATTGGGGGATTTTCTACTGCACTAAACCAATAGAGATCTGATTTTGCATGCTTTTAAAATTACGTTTAATAAGAACAACTAAAAAAATCATACGTCATGTTAATTTTACATGCGTGAAATATCTGAAAGGCTCCGCCCCCAAATATCCAAAAGTAGTTTAATTGAAATATTTGACTGGGGGAGAAATCATTAGCGTGCAGAATGTGATTTAAAGGTGATTTTCAAACAAATCTAAAGCTTTTCCTGGAAATTATTTTTATTAGAATACCTGAAATATATTAAGACTCAGTAGCGTACACTTCCCCCGCATTATTTAGATGCTAATAGCACAATCCTATCCACATTTACTCAAAAGTAAGTCCAATCTGGCAAAGCTCAATGGGGCTCACTCTGTAGTATGTGTGTTTAGGATTGTGGCTTAAGGAGAACAAATGGAAGGCTGAAAACTGTTAACATACTAATTGTAGAGCGCCTGGAGAGCTGCGTACATAATATAGGTGCTTCCTAAGGATATCACCTAGAAAAGGTTAATTATGAGTTAGATTGTAGATTTGACTAGTGTTGTACCTATTCCAGTTGCCCAATTTAACTAGATTTAGAAAATGTTCCACCCCATATAGTTGAGAGATCATGGCCAGGAGGCAAAATTATGGAGAATACTGATGGAAAGGACAAAGTGAATGCGATAAATTCAAAAAGAAAAAAAGGAGCAAACTTAGAAACGAAAACCACACACAATGCTAATCTTGAGTATTACCTTTGGTAGCAAAGCTCTGGTTTCATCATCTCCCATCTTGGAGCCCTGGAAGGGCAGGCCCTGCAAGAAAGTATTTAAAAATGTGCTAAGTTTCTTCGTCATGTTTCCCAGGCTGTAGTGTGATTAATTTGAAATAGTTCTGCACTTCTCCTGGTTAACCAAGCAAAAAAGCTACTAACGTCATATATGGGAAGGGAGCTACAGGACTGACCCCCACCACCACCCAGTCAAACTTGTATCATGTGAGAAATCACATTTCTTGGCTTAAAGAGTACGGCTTTGTCTTGCTTGCTCAGAGCATATCCAGTTAGTAGTTACAAGTTATATATCCATAATACCACACAACTGAATGCATTTCATAGCTATATATACTCCAAGAATTTTTAATATGGTCAGAAATCTAACTGTACTGTTGGACAAGAGGCACACTGAATATCAGAAGAACATTTTACGTAAGAAGAGTGTGTCGAACTTCACATCTGCATTCCAGTGACCAAGGGCTGAATTCAGATCTAGGACTCCGAGATATGGCTTCAAATTCCAACTCAGCATTGAATTTTTTAGTGACTGTAAGCAGGTTGCTAATTCTTAGCTTTGGCTCCCCATCTGTAAAACACAAATTACCTACAACACTATTATATGAAGATAAACATTGTGTCAAACATTCCTCATTGTAAAAGCCAATTAAACTGTTGATTGAGTATAGAATGAATCTCTCCAAGGATATGCTGCATTACTAGGAAGCAAGATCTTCCAAAATCCTCTACTTTATCAGTAGGACTGCACACTCCAAGAGATTGTGAGGCAATGGATTTAGTTCATTCTGATTGGTTATAATTGATGTGGCATATTAGGTACTAGTGATGGCTTCTTGATATTTACCTAGAGTTCAAAAAGCATCTGCAGACATGTCAAAAAACATACACCAGAGCTTTCAGGTAAGATGTCACCTACTTGCCCAGACCAGCCTACACAAACCTAAAATACTGGAGCTTCTAATCTAGCACATTTATTTGGAAAGGCTATTGATACCAGGCAGATTATGGTCCAAGTGTAATTTAACAGGGAGGGGGGGAATATCTATACCAAAATCAAATGCTGAAGTTCATCAAGCAGGTTAGCGAAAACACACCAGATATATGGTTCAATTCAGACATCATATATTCAATACTCCAAAGGACGGTTTGGAAGACTGGGAACAGGTTAATGATTTCCGTCTTCCTGACTCCCAAACTTATTCTCTCCTTTTCCTAACCATAGTTTGGTTAACCATCAACCCATTGCTTTCCAGTAGGTTGCAGACCAAAGCTTAGAGAGGCAATCCTGGTTAAAGCTAACTATAGTTTGCTCAAATCACATGTCACAGCAAATTATGGTTACAGAGAACCAAGAAAGGGAAGAGTAAATTGTTTCATGAAAGATGAGGGAAGAGGAAAAAGAGAGACTGCATAAACTAGTCACATCTTTCTAATCCTCCAAATCATAATCTGACATCCAAATTTAGCCGCCTATGCGTGCCTATGGTACAAAAAAGAGTGATGTGATCAGCGTCAAAAGGGTTTGTCTCTTTTTTTTTTTTTTTTTACAATATTTCCCCTTTGGCAATGTAATCCTCTCGCTTTTAGGTGTTGAACTGACACTTCTCTGTGTGCTCCACCTTTTTAACACTTCCATGAGTCTTCAGAAAGTGGAGATATTAACTTCCCCACCTTTTCAGAGCTAGATTTCAGAACAGTTACTGCTGTGGTTACTGCGCTTCAGCAGATGTGTGAAAATCTTCGTGACAGTAAAGCAAGGGAGCAGTTATGTGCTTGTACACTTGCAGAAGACCAACAACAACAAATTACAACCCCATGTGTGTATTTCTGAGGCACCAACCCCCCCCCCCAAAACCTGGGAAACAAGTGACAGGTCTTCCAAAGTGCCTTTTTGGCATCAGTGGAAGGGCAGTCACCGTCGAAGGATTCTGGAAGAGCAGCTCTATAGCCTATCTTAGCAACTCGTAATACAATCATTCTACCAGGTTTGGATGACACGACAGTCCACCATGGGCACAAACAACATTACAGCAAGCCATCTATTCACAGCATGGCTTGTTCATGAAAAATAATCCACCTAGTGGAAAACACACTAGGTTTGGAGGACACAACAATCCACTATGGCTGGCTGCCCATGGGAGGTTGTACAAATCCAGTCATAGAGTTGGGTGTCATCACCATATTAGTGATACTAAACTCCAGAACTCGGGACAATTTCTCCCAGCGGTTTTATTATATGTTGAATAGCACGGGGGATAAGATGAAGCCCAGAGGGACACCAAAGGCCAGTGTTGAGCATGAATCCCCCAGTACCACCTTCCAAGATCACCCCTTTGCTCTGTCCCTGTTAGTTGTCTGGGCCAGAGCAAGGTGAACAAGCAGGTTGCAATGGTGAAGAGAGGGAGCAAGTCCTGGAAGCTCTTGCTAGTGGGCCTCTGCTGAGGTGTGGGCCCTTGGTAGGTGCCTGACCATGCCTATCCTTGATGCCAGCCCTGGCAGTGAGCAGTTCTTGGAGAAGGAAAGCACACCACATTGTGTTTGGAGAGTAGCTCTCAGTGATGTTTTGGAGCAACTCTGTAGATACAGTTCTGGGGAAGTACAGCTATCCTTAAACTGGCAAAAATTCTGGCAAATAGCCATGGCAGAAAATTTGCATCACTGACTGAAACTATGTAAAGGCAAAGGCAAAATATATGATTTTTTTTAGTAAAATATGGCATTTTACTTTATATTCAAACCATGGGTATACACAGGAATATTTTTCAAAGCCTTTTTTAGATTATGGGAGAAACTTAGGTTGTAATTCTATGCATGTTTAGACAGAAAAAAAGGTCTACAGTTCCCAGCACACCCCAGTCAGCCATGCTCGCTTGGGCATGGTGGGAGTTGTAGACCTTTTTTCTGTCTAAACAAGCATAGGATGCGCCTTTAATATATTTTGTTATTATGAAGAACCATAAAGAAACCTCCAAAGCAGCCAATGGTTCCCTCCTATACTTTTGTATCTAAAGTTAAAGGGGGAGGTACTGCTCTCTGTCAATAATTAGATTTACATTTTTATTTTTCTTGGGGGTTTTCTTACATTTTGATTTAAAAAAAAAAATTTTTTTTTAAAAAAAGTACGCTTTTACCCCCTTGCTATTTCACAAGAAATTCCTCTGTTTTAAAAGAAAAAAACAACCACTAGCTTTTCAAATGGAAAAATACCCCTCACAACCTATGTACGAGAAAGCCCTTCGCGTAACAAGGGCCGAGTTCTGACTAGGCGGAGCCAGAGGGAGAGGGGGGGGGGAAAGAGGAGGAGGAAACAGCAGCAGCAGCGGCGCCCTGTTCAGAGCCGGACCGTTTCTACCCGGAACCTTGTTGCCTCTACTTGCGTTACTAGACGGGAACGGTGACGCGGCAATATTGGCGGTGCACGAGCGACAGAGAGGGCGGGCAGTCAGGAGGCGGCGCTACCGGAGCCGGGGCAAGACGTGAGTCGGGGAGCTGCTGCGAGGACATGGCGGAGACCATTGTAAGTTGGGCTTGAGAGAAAGGGAGGGGGGAGGGTCATGGGGTGACTTCCCCCTCCCCCACCCCTCCGGGGTGAGGCCTGTAAGGGAAGAAGAAGCGTCCCGTTACCCCCCGCCCCTGCCTTCCCTGTTCAGCGAGCGAGAGTGTCGCGTTTTTCTCCCCCCCCACACACACATCCCGGTGTCTTTGTCATAGTGAGGGAGGCGGGGAGTCTAGACCGGCCCCCGCTTTAGCGCTGTCCCTTTTACCTCGTGACTTCCGCGTCCCATTTGGTTTTTACACCTTTTCCGAATGCCTCACCTTGGTGCTGGCACGTTTGCCTTAAATGGCTTTTCTTTTTGGCCATCGGGGGGGGGGGGGGGCTTATTTTCCTCAAGCATCTCCAAGCAGGTTTTATGAAAGAGGAGGAGGAAGAAGAGGGAAAGGGGTGATGTTCTCAACTATTCAAGAGACAGCCAGCACCTCAGTTCACCTTGTTCTTACTGTGAAAGAGGGAGTTGGCACTGAAGACTGGGCCCCCTCTCTCTAGAGTTGAACATATTGCTTTGCCATTCCACTTTCATCAAGAGTGAGAAACGCTACCTCCACCCAAAAGACGGAAGGCTGCAAACTTAATATGGTTTAATAATAATAATTCCTTCTCCCCATAGAACAGTGAGAACTGCAGTTCATGAGGAGGGGGTCCGGGGACTGCTAACGAATTCTCATCACGCCACCAAAACTACAATTCCCAGAATTCTTTGGGGAAGCCATGACACTTAAGCTAGAGCAAAACCGATAAAAACTTTTAGTGTGGATATGCTCTGGTCTCAATAACTTTTCTGTTCCTCCCTGCCCTTGGGGCAGGGTGTATGTGGGCAAACACAACATCTGATTATTAGAGACAAATGCTCAGTGTAGGTTATAGTTTCTGTAACACCAACTGCATTTCCTCCCTTTCAGTTTAATTATTATTTTATATTATCTTGAAGCATTATAAGTAGTTTTAAAACTGAATCTCTTTGAACCTAGATTCACTTTGGTACTACTTGTAATGCTTCAAGATGGCTGAGTTGATAGGACATTTGGCTACCTGCCCTTAACCCATTATGGCTTGTGTGTGTACAGGGTGAGTGGCACAAGTACAATACGGGGATACAAAGATATTGAGTCCTTAAACCTGTTTCAGAATTAGATTAGTATTCTCTCTACTAGCGATCAGCCCAGAGGCTATCATTTTAACTCACTGTCTCATAAGTTCGGTACCCTTAAGCATACTGTGATATACTAGCTGAGTTATTTTCTACTTCAAGCTTTAGAGACAGCAAGTTTTTATGCTATCTGACAATATCCAGATAGATTGGGTACAAGGCAGAAGGATGCCCCTTATGTATCCTTAGCTTAGTTAGCTTCAGTTGTAGAATGTAGGGGGTTTATGCTCCTAACTGAATAAGGGGATCTTGATCCATGCTAGAATGTGTGAATACTCCAGCATTAGCCATACAATAACTGGTTTATGTGAAGATGCCTTTACATTGTTTTTCCACATCCATATTGCAGAGATGGGAAACTTCTCCCTGAACTTTTATGTACAGTGAGAAGGTTGAGATAAGGGACTTGTTGTCAGGACTAACTAGAGATGCCAGGGATTGTGCCTGGAATCTTCCCTGTAAAAACCAGGTGCTCTACCACTGAGCTAGAGCTGCCTCTCCTGTGGTCCCTTCAGTGATTGGAAGAAGTTTGAAGACTATCTGTATGTGCCATAAGAACCATGAAAAAGCCATTTCTAAAGGTTGAATTACATAGTACATAGAGCTTAATACCACCCAGGAGTGAACACGCAATCAGGAGAAACCACAGGCCTGGTGGGTAGCTACACAAGAGAGCATAATTGGGATGCCAGCTCTATTCAGTTATGGAGCACCTTCCCCAGAAGTGCCTTTGTTATGGTATTTTCAGGCTTCTGAATCTTAAAATATTTTTAGTACTTTTTAGATCTGTTGTGCTGATGTTATTCTCTGTTACTGCATTTATTCTGCTTTAGTTTTCATGTTACATATTTGTATATTTTATGGTTTTAATTTTAATTTTTAAACTGCCCTTAGAACTTTTGTTATTAGGTGGTATATAAATATTGAAAAATAAATACATAAACTTGAAATGCTAGTTACTGAATTGTTATGTCATTAGTACCCAAAATGCTCCGGTCCTGTTTTCTTTAGCAGCCTGATCCTATGCAGAGTCAGGCATGCATAACTCTGCATCGGATTGGGTAGGACATGTTTTTATAAAGTTTATAAAAGTTTGGCTTCCCGTGGCTGATGTTAAAAAAAAATGTTGCCAGTATCTTATCTTTGTGAAAGTATTGACCAGATGTGTCTGGGGTGACATGTTGATAACATTAACCGCCTAGACCAATAACAGAGGCAGGGCCTCTCTCTTTTTTTGGGGGGGGGGGGATACTTTTGGCATGCAGCCATAGCCTTACATTTCAGAAACTAGGCTGTGGTGTGGCTTGAATGTAGTTGTAGTCAAACCTGTTTTTGTAAGAGTTGGATCAGCCGCTTTGATAACGGCTGAATAGAATTTAAGCAGTGCCCTTTAATCTGCTTTAAATGTATGTTCACATGGCAGTCACATGTCTACTTGATTGCTGATGTCTGTTTCTGTTAAGTTTAGTAAAGCTCTGTCAAAATATTTATTTCTTACATTTTTAAACTATCCAATAACCGTAGTTCTCTGTGTGGCATACAAATAAAATAGTTCCCAGTATGGAAGTGCAAATTATAAGAACAACTGACATATCAATCATGTTTCGAAAAAATGCCCCTGTTTAGTTTCTTCTCTGAAAATTGTCAGTCAGTACCTATCTAGGTTGTTTTACTTTTTGTGAAGGTTTTAAACACATGTCATAGTTGCAAGATTCTGGTTTAGAGGTGACAACTAATTTGGCAAGTGTTTGTGCTTTGGGGCTTCTGCTGAGGCAGCAACTGGCAAATATCTTCCCATCCACATGTGGAAATTGCAACCTTTCATTTTCCTTTAGTTTTTTATTTAATCTATGCAGCAAGCATTTTAAATGTATCTATTTTTTAAAGACATTTTGCCTGTTTCAGTCACTTTGAGTTTGTTACCATGATAGAGATCCGATTTGAAGGTGATCCTTCAAGTGGTAAAGAATAGTCCTATTACATAATATATGTTGAAATTCATGGTGGTGGTATGACATGGTATGACAAGGACCTAGGATTCGTCATTCAGCTGCCAGCCCAAGGTGGAATACTGTGGAGAATTACTGAGTCAGCACTTTGGGGCATTGCAAGAGAGAATTGCTCAACAAATCATATGCATGCTTAATCCGAAGTAGATTCTGCTGAGTTCATGGGACTTACTCTTATCTAAGTGTATATAGGATTGTGTCGTCCTGTTGGATTTTGTTAGGAAAAAGGAGCAAAGATTTGGAAACTAGGATATTAAACAGTATTTCAGACCTAAAGTATATGCCTCAGGTGGTATAGTTAATACATTAAGTGAGATTAACCTTCATTTCTTGAGTGTTTCCATTCTTGATTTTCTTAAAGGGCAAAGTTGCAAGAAGATACTTATATTCTTGCCCTCTATGTATGAAAGCTCCAACTTTCATTCTTACATAGCATTGACCTTCGGACCCATTAACTCTATGAACAATATCTTAGAAAAGTTCCAAATCTTTCTAGAATATAAAGTGCTCTACATTTTTTTATTCAAAAAAACAGAGGCAAAATAAGGATCAATACTTATGTGTACATTATCTCTTTAAAGAGGAGTTATATGGCTACAATCCTATCCATTTATAGGTTTAATGTGTTTCATTTTTGTGTTTTTAAATTCCCCTGAGATGACATAGTACAGTGTAACAAAATAGGACTAAGCAATAAACGGTCTCATTTTGGTGGCAATAACTTTTTGCAATAACATTGGCTCCAAATGTGAAATCTGGCAGCTTTTTTATCAGTATCTTCCTGTAACTCTTCTCTGCTTGTGTTTTTTTCTGCAGGTGTACTTAACAGCTTTAGAATGCTAGACCTTTTTGCACACTTCAGAAGTGCAAGACAAATTAGTTACTGATTCAAGGCCAAGTGCACCTTCTTAGGGAGGATTATCACTTAGCTGCTGTTCTTCAGAGTAAATAGTTGCCGTCCATTTTCTCTTTCAGAGTTTGCTCCATTGTTTAATGGCCCACCAGACTGATGTGACTTAACTCACTTTATTGAATATGGATGTTCATTTTCTATTAAAATGATATGTGCTGATAGTTATTGATGCAACCTGATTAAATCCTTTATACTATATGAAAACTCCTGAGTTTTTGTGATGAGGATTTGATGACAAATTCTGCTGTTTGTGATTTATAAACTCAAAGGCTAAGTCAGTAAAATGTTCTTAGAATCATAGAATAGCAGACTTGGAAGGGGCCTACAAGGCCATCGAGTCCAACCCCCTGCTCAATGCAGGAATCCACCCTAGTGGATACTTCTTCCAAGTACTCCAAATATTTTAAATCTTTCATAGTTTAAAAGTAATAATGTGAAACTAGGTAATACTTGGCTCTTAATTCTACTTCTCCTCCAGTCAGTTGTATATCCTTGAAGTTTTTAAGTGTTTTTTTACTGAAGTTATTTTTATGTCAAGGCTTAAAGGCTGTGGTTATCCTGGTTTTGTTTCATCCATTCCCCAAACAGTCTTCAGTTTGGTCTCCCCCCCCCCCCCCTCAAAAGTCAAAATGTGATGAGCTGTGGCAATTTCTGTTGCCTAACCTTCTCCAAAATCTTTTAAAAATCCTAACAGATAATCCGTGTCCAGTCACCAGAGGGAGTGAAACGTATCACAGCAACAAAGCGGGAAACAGCTGCAACGTTCCTGAAAAAGGTATTCTGGCTTGGGCATTTTTGGGGTTCTCCTAGGACAGCAACAGGTGCAGCACCTGTTGGTCAGAACACAATTGGTTTGTGACTCTTCTCTCTAGGATTTGGCTGGATTTACGCAGAAGCTTCTGTGATGATGATTTAGCATAATTATACAACCTAAGCCTGAAATCCTATGCATATAGATTAAGAATTGAATCATTGAATTCAGCGGAACTTACTTCTGAGCTAGCGTTATTTAGGATGGGACTACATTATTATCATTACATTTATGCTTTTTAACTTAAAAATAACCAAAGTTGTGTAGAGCCTAAAACACAAATAGCATAATTCAATTTTTAAACAATAAAATGAATGCTCAATTAAAACTTCATAAAAACAGCCTAAAATCACTATATAAACATAGCCTAAAATTGCAATATAACTGTAACTAAAAATTGAAGTAATTCAATTTTCACATACAGGACCTCACAACAGTCTTCCTCAGAATGCAAGGAAGGCAAGGATCCATTGACAAGGATCCATAAATGTCACTGAAAGCTACATTTTTTGCTCTAGCGGGTGCACAGAATCAGAGAGTCCCTGCCCTTCTTCTATGCCTGGAGATGTGTAAGGGCTCTCCCTTATGCCACGCTGACTTCAGAAGCACAGGAAAATGGCAGTGTCTCTGCACTGAACCTTAGGGATTATTGGAACGCCATGGGGCTTCTTGCTGGCTTCTGAGTATCTGAAGCTTGGGGCAATGGAGATGAGCTCTCTCTTCTCAGCTGTAGAGGAGAGCAGAGGATCACCCCACACAGTTATGTTGGGTTTTGAGCTCAGCATAATGTTAGGAGACCCTGCCTCCTCCCTCTGGAAGGGTGGCAGGATCATGGTGAGAACCAATTGTTCCCAGCTAAGAGTTGTTGACCGCTGCCAATAAAGGAAGCTCTTTCTATGGAAGGTGGCTAAGTTAGTCTATGTTGAAAGTGAGTTCCATAAACTGTCGGCTCACATTTTTCAAACTAAAACTGATAGTTTTTATGTCAGCTCTACCCTGTCAGCTCTAATGAACTTTTTTGTGGATTTGGGTATTTTAAAATAAGTGTGACCATGGGATTGCATGCTTCCTCCTTTCTGGAGTGTGAATTGTCCCCCACAATGGACCTAATTATGGTGAACTGTTGGCATTGGCAGCAACATTAATCACTTGCAAGTCTAATTAAGGTCCCTGCTTAATTTGTAACATCCACTCATACAAGGTATTTCATTTATATGTATTGTCTTGTAGATTCTCTGAGCATTCATTTCTGATCTCTTGCACTTTCATGTAACTACGTGACATATTTACAGCATAAATTCCATATAGTCCTGGTATGTTTATCTCTGCGGCACAAGTTCCAGATGTTAACTCCTCTTTTCTTCTTTTCTAGGTTGCAAAAGAATTTGGCTTCAGAAATAATGGTTTTTCTGTGTACATTAATAGAAACAGGACTGGTGAGATCACATCTTCTCCCAACAAGTCACTCAACTTGTTAAAAATCAAGTAAGTGCTCAGCAAAAGATATGGAGTTATTGTTGGACTAAAGTAGGCTTGGCTTCTCTTTTGGCAATCCTGTCTGTCATTTCTCAACAGTGCCTGTCTGGTAACGGAACTGAAATATCAGCTACAGCATTTCTATGTATTATCATTCGTACTATTTATGTCTATGGATGCAATTGAAGCAAATTCTGTTGGTGATGTTATTGTAATATGAGCTACTACTGAGCAGCCTGTTATAATAGCTTACAAATTACTTACTTTGATGTTTATTGGCCACAAAAATTGCTCAGTCCATTTTATGTTTGTTGGAACATTGTAAGTTAACTTGCCATTTCAGAGCTATTAGCAAAGTAGAAAGACTGTAGAAGCATTGGGCAAATTAATAGATTTGGGGAGAAACTTATTTAAAGCTTACTTTAACTATTTAATCCAGGAGTGCATGGTCCACATGTGCTCTCCCAAAGCCTTAGATATGGCTCCATGGCTGCCCTGAACTCTGCCTCTCCTCACCCCTACACCCTGGCCACTGAATTCCCCTCGCTGAGTTCACACTTACTGATTTTCCCTCCACTATTGCTTCTCTCCCAATTCCCAGTGATCCTGTTTTCAAGATGACTGTTTTCCCGTTGCTAGTGGTGGAGAAACAGCAGTCTTAGTGGAGATTGCTGGGGAATGAGAGAGGCTTACACACATGCATGCGTGCGCGCGCGCACACACACACACACAATTCCTTAATCTGAGCGAGCAGAGAGGGGATGTTTAGACCTCCTCATCCCTGCATGCTGAGGGGTATGTAGGGGAAGAAAATGTCTCAGTTCAGACAGCACATTTTTGACGGTAGTTTTAGAACTCTGTGGTGGAGTTTTCACACCACCGTTGAAAAGTGTGTTGTCTGGCAGGAAAACCCTATGCACGGTGGAGTTTTTTGGGAAAATGCTCCACACAAAATATCCATACCGTGCAGAGGAATGTTCCTGCACAACTGTTTTGTGTTGTGTGGCAGGCTCTGTGGAGTTTTCCATTGCGTTGAGTTGACTTTGCCCACTGGCTACAGAGTTCCTTAGCAAGAGTGGAGAAAGGAGCGAGTGCTGCTTTACGAGAGCCTCCGGGATTGGGTTTTTTGCAATAATAATAATAATAATAATAATAATAATATATAATATTTATTTCTTACCCGCCTCTCCCTCTGGATCGAGGCGGGGAACAACATTGAATACAAAAATATAAAATACATAAAACTGATTAAAAACATAAAACCAATACATTATTAAAATCTCAAAACCTTTTAAGACATTTTAAAATTCGACTGGGTAGGGCGGCCAGAAGAAATCCATCTTTGTAGCTTTTTTAAATTCAGAAAGACTTAAGCTGGCGGATCTCTCCTGGCAGGCCATTCCACAGTCTTGGAACAGCAGAAGAGAAGGTCCTCTGGGTAATGGTTGTCAGCCTAGTTTTGACTGACTGAAGTAAATTCTTCCCAGAGGACCTGAGTGTGCAGGGCAAATTGTACGGGAGAAGGCGATCCCGCAGGTAACCTGGACTCAAACCATGTAGGGCTTTAAACACTTTATACTTCGCCCAGTAACTAATTGGCAGTCAGTGAAGTGATTTTAAAGTTGGTGTAATATGGTCACCCCTAGATGTACCGGTGACCAACCTGGCTGCAATATTTTGCACTAGTTGAAGTTTCCAGACTAGGCACAAAGGTAGCCCTATGTACAGCGCATTGCAGAAGTCGAGCCCGAAGTTACCAGCATGTGCACTACTGTCTTTCGGTCTTCCAGCTCTAGGAAGGGGCGCAGCTGGCATATCAGCCAAAGCTGATAGTAGGCACTCCTGGCAGTTGCATCTATCTGGGCTGTCATTTGGAGCGACGGATCCAGGAGCACCCCCCAAGCTGTGAATGCAGTCTTTCAGGGGGAGTGTAACCCCATCCAGAACTGGTTGAAACACCTCCAAACCCAGGTTGGGGCCTTTGACAGTAAGCACCTCCATCTTGTCTGGATTCAGCTTCAGTTTGTTTTTCCTCATCCAGCCCATTACCACTTCCAAGCATTCATTCAGAAGGAGACACACTATCCTTAGTTGATGCTGTTGTCGAAGTCATAGAGAAATATGTTTAGTTGTCATCAACATACTGATAGCACCCCACCCCATGCCTCCAGATGATCTCTCCCAGCGGTTCCATGTAGATGTTGAACAGCATTGGGGATAGGTTGGTGCCTTGTGGTACGCCATACAACAGCTCCTTCTTTGAGGAGCAGCTATCTCCAAGCATCACTATCTGGAACCTGCCTAAGAGATAGGACCGGAACCACTGAAGCACAGTACCCCCGATTCCCAACCACCACCACCACCACCCCAGGCGTTCCAGAAGGTTACCATGATCGATGGTATCAAAAGCCGCTGAGAGGTCCAGAAGCACCAGCAGGGACACACTCCCCCTGTCAATACTCAAGTGAAGTTCATCCACTAAGGCGACCATAGCTGTCTCAACTCCATATCCTGCCCTGAAGCTGGTTTGAAATGGCTCTAGAAAATCTGTATCATCCCAAACTGCCTGGAGTTGGAAGGCAACTGCCCTCTCAATCACCTTGCCCCAAAACAGAAGATTTGATACTGGTCTGTAGTTATTAAGGTCCAGGTGGTCCAAGAAGGGCTTTTTTAGAAGCAGATGGATTACCGCCGTATGTGATGGGATACCATCGGGAGGGCAGAGGAACTGTCAATCAAACATCGTGATAGATTTTACTCAGCTCCACAGTAGCCCACAGTCACACAGTGGTGGAGTTAGAACATGTTGTGTGGGGAGTACCTCCTAAAAACTCAGCCATTGAGTGGAATTTTCACACTGTATTGAATAACATGTTGTCTGAGCTGAGCCAATGTGTGTATACACATGTGCATGTGTGACCTCCCCCCCAATCGACTGTGTGGCCCTTGGGGCCAAAAAGGTTGTGTACCCCCGATTTAATCTTTATAGAAGCATTTGCAGTCTTGGTGCTTCAAAGCTTAAGTGTAGCATTTGGTGCTCAGGCTGAAGGAGTAGGAGCGTATATATCTGGAGTGGCTAAGTTTTAACGTTTTTCACCCCTGGTTTTAATGCTGCTCTGGTTCATCTCTGTCACATCTCTGTGTACTTTTAGAAGAGCCTCCGATATTAGAGGCTCCACTCCTTCCTGTTCTATGTCAGCAAGAACCAGCACGGTGCGGAGATACAGTGATGACTGGGAGGGCCCAGGAGAGGGACATTGGAAAGAACTCTCTGAGGTTAGAACTTTGTCAAAGACCTCAGAGGGCTTTTTTCCAATCAATCCTATGGCCCCAGGGGTGCTGTCTCTTGTTAGCCTCTTTGGAAAACCAGGATATAATGAGAAATATGTTATTGCCTTTTCTTAAGTATTGGTAGATGATGCAGTGTTTTATTTGTTTAGGAAATTTAAGCTCCCCTTCAACATAGCCTCCCAGGATGGCTTACAGTTGTTGTTGTTGTTGTTGTTGTTGTTTTAAAAATAATAATAATAATAGAATAAAGTCTACAATAACACATAACATAAACAATTAATCAACTATTCTACATACTGAAATACCTGAGGGCAAGAAGCGGGGGGGGGGCGGGCGGGGGGGAGAAACACCCTTCAATTCAGATCATTCCAAATGCAAGGTGGCAGGACTGAGAATTCACCCTTGCTGGTCACAATCTAAAAGGGCCCCTACAATTTTGCAAGCAATTTGGCTGATGAAAGATGAGGCTGAAAGGAGAGGATGCTATAACTCATAGTATATGGAATAAGCACATACATAACATATATTTGCTTCCCCCTGAAAGAAGGCTTCCTTCAGAAAAGTCTAGCCCAAATGTGTAGAACAAAAGGAGCACAAGCTTGCACAAAGGCAATACAAACAGACAATAAGAGATGCAAAAAAGCAATTGTGTTTCTGACTTTCCACCTAGAGTGTGTCTGCCCACAAATACATTGCTGGAACGCTACCAGTGAATATCTTCTGCATTTTCTCCAGTACCAAAGATAAGAGACTAGAATCAGTTGCATCTTTTTTGCAGTCTGGAACTCCAGATATTCTTCTGCAGCTCTCTAGCTCTAATGAAATGAAGGAATATGCAGGAAGTTTACTGTTTTTATTTAAGATATTTATATGCTGCCACTCACCAACGTGCCATAGCAGTTTACAGCAATTAAAGTAACAATAAAAACAGCATTAAAATAAAATGGGGCAGCCTTAATTCCGAAAGGCTGACTGAAACAAACAAAAACACTTGTCTTTGAAAAGCCCACAGGGAGGAGGATGTTCTATCTTCCATTGGAAGGGAGTTCGATTTAGGCGCATCCAACTCATGGGCTCCTCTGTCAGCTTTTGTATTACTATTATGAGGTGGAAAAAGTTAGCCTTGGTCTAGTAGGTTGCTCATCAGCTCCCTGGTGAATCAGCCTTTCCTCCATCTGCTGGTCTTGGCAGCCTGCCCAAAATTGTAGAAGAGGAAGAGAAAGAAAAGGTGTCGCTAAGTACTGGAGCCTGGAAACCTTTCATTGGTTCCTTGTCATTTCTGTTCTTCCTCTCCTGAATGGGGAGGGAGGTGGGAGTGCCTCTAATACGTAAGATAGGACAAAAGTTGAATTACCTCACAATGTTGACTCACCTTGGGAATTAATATCTCAGAGAAATGCACCTTTAAAAAGCACCATCCTTAATTGCCGAGGGCTAGAAAGGAACGAAGCAAAGAAACAAGATTCTCGAAGGCTGTAATCCATTGCACAGTTACCTGGAAGTAAGCTGCAATGAACACAGAGGGACTTACTTCTGAGTAAACATGTCCAGGATTGCTCTAACTGTATAGACAAAAGCTTGGATCCAGAGTTCTCTTGAACAGAACTCTGCTCACAGGATGCCCTCCCCCAGGAGATAGGGGTTCTATGCTTTCAACCAATTCTTCCAGCTGCCCTCTGAAAGCTTCAGAGGGTTGTGGGGACCCTCCAAAATAGTGTGGGAAATGGAGCAGGGGGCTGCAAAGGGAAGTGAGAATTGGTGACAATTGTGCCCCTTATTCCAACGGGAGCCTCTGCTGGATCTCAGTCCCTTCCATAAATGACAGGGGCTGGAAAGGATACTCTAGATCTAATGCATAGTGTAAAGTGTTAATGCTGTAGAGTTAACAGTCTTGTAGAGTGTACAGAGCTCAACTGTGTACTTAAGAATTAAAGACTGAAACATTTAGATGTAGGTCTAATTAGGAAGTTGATAATGATTCTGTAACAGGCCTGTCATATTTTTGTCTCCTTCTGTAGACATGGAGATATGCTGTTTCTTTTTCCATCAAGCCCAGCGGGCTCTTCCTCTGAGAACATGGATATCTCAGTTTCTCAAGGAATGCGTCAAGTGGGTGTTCCCCAGGTGGTAGAAGATGAGATTGATCAGTACCTAATAAAACAAGATGGAAAGATTTACAGAAACAGAGACCAGCAACTGTAAATATCATTGTGCTTTGTATCTGAACTGTGAGAATTGCTGTTCCATTAAGTTTGTCATAGTTTCCCCTCCCTATTATATATGTATGGGGGGGTTGCTATTTATGCTCCCTTTCCTTCTCTGTTCCCCCCAAATGTAACAAATATAATTAATATAAACCCATGTGATTTATCTCCCAGCAGTCACTCTTTTCCTCATCCAGGGGACAAATTGATCATGTGGAAAGGAGTGGGGTTAGGGGATACCTGGGCATGCGTCAAGGTTCCTTGGTGGAGGACAGAACACAGAAGTTTTTTGTTTGTTTTTAAATGGAGAGAATTGCTCTATTGACTTCCAGAACAGATAGTGAATTAAGCGGCAGGGACCTCGCGAGGAAAGCCAGCCTCACACTTTGAGAAGTGTTGTGATAGAGCTTTCATTTCTGCCTCTAGTATAGTCCAAAATATAAAGTAGTAACTCATACCACAGAAGCCATGTGACTAATAAACACAGAATAATCTGCTCAGTATGCCCAGATACCCCTTCTGAAATTCTCCAAAAAAAGCAGTCACAGAAAGAATTGTAAACCTAGACGTTTAAAAACAACAACAAAAAAAAAACCCTCTTCTAGTCCTTGTTCGACAATAGATGTTTAATAGCCACTCTGGTTTTATCTGCCATTGAAGAGATCTGATAAGCATTGGCAGTTATAAGCCTTATTTGGTCCCAAACCATTTATAGCTTTGTAGCATGAAATAACATCTGGAAGTGTATTAGCCAGTATCAAGCATATCATGAAATATGCTTGTTGTTTATTAGTTTTCCATTTGTTTTCATGTGGTATCTCAGCGTAGCAACTTGGCTTACACACACACACACACACACACACACACACCATATATATATGTAACAGGCATAAATAACTGTGGCAAAGTCTGAGTTGCATAGGGAACAGCTCTCTCTTTAGCCAAATGGCAATTGGCCATGAAGGCCAGAAGGCAACACAGTGCAGGCTTGATTTGCTACTAATAGATAATGCGGCTCAGTCAGAGTTTCAGTGCCATTCTCACCAACAAATCCACTGTTCCCCCCCAAACTACTGATGTCTGCCTTAATATGTTCACTGAAAAGCCCAGTGGATCCAGAACTTATGGATGGATGGATTTCCCTAATAAAAGACTGAGAAATAGTAAGCAAATCACGTGGAATATTAATAAGTATCCCATAATTCCTATTGTGCAGGTATAGCCAGTTACCCTTGTCCAAAAGTATGAGTATTTTGGGGTGCAATGGGGTGACTGGGCATGCTGGTAGACTTCAATACCTTTTTAATTATAGAGGCTTTGAATGTACTTGTATGTAAGCCATGAAAACAATAAAACTCCATTGTAGAAAGGCTACATGTATATTTAGTTGTAGGGACAATGGAAAGGGTTATATCAAAGAAGGTGTGGAAGTGAAATATAGTGAATAGAGCAGCAGGCACCATGATTCTAGAGTCTTTGGGTATTTTGTGTCTACTGAATCTTTGTGCCTCCTCTTATCCTTCTTTAACTTGAAATAGCCGCATACCTGCAGAGAAGTAGCAAGTTTTAATATCTCTCAATTATGTAGAGATTCAAGCACAAAGTTGCTCTTGACAATCGTATTTGCCCATGCTGGAAGCTTTAAAGAAACTTGAAACATACAAATCTCATGAGGTATATGGAAAACATCCTAGGGTTTGGCATGTGTCGGGGAAGTTGTGTTGTGACCACCTGATGGCCACTTGTTCACTGTAACAATCAGTTTTGAGAGTAGACCTTATTAGTAATAACTCCCAAAAGAGTCTGACTTAAACTTTAAAAATACATGGTTCATCTTAAAATTTAATAGCTCTACTTTGCCCCTTCATATCACTTTTCATGTTCCAGAATCATTGCTTTGGTGAATATCAAAAAGCAGAAGCCTTTGAATAGTGAAGTATTGTTAGATTCTTCAAAACAGCAGTTCAGTGGCAAAAATTGTGCTTATGAAACCATCAAAGGCAAAACTTTTTACTCTTTTTTTAGACGTTAAGTCTAACTTTTACTACGTATACTCCAAGAGAATAAAGTTATTATGTTGTTGCTCAGATCAGTGACAAATGAAGGAAGACACCAACAGCGAGACAAAGAAATATGATTAAGCAGGCTGTTATAAGTGGGTGATAAGAAAATAAAGCTTTATTACATTATGCAATGCCTCGTGTTCCTTATGCTTAGGCATTTGGTATTGGAATAATGCTGCACTGAACCTTTCCTACAAAAGTAACCATCATCTGTAAATTCCACAAAACAAAAAACACCACCCACAACCACACCGTATTGTGTCTTAATTCAACACCCTGCATAATTAATTCGAGTTTCAGCTATCTAGGGGTAAATTTAAAGCAACTTGGCACAGTAATGTAACATGCAAATTTAGGCTTCACCAACAGATATCTGATAATGTCTGATAAATTCAATTTTTTAAAAGTCTGATCTGCTGGTGATTTGATGACAGATTATTTTCCCCAGTACCAAATGAGTTGACTCTGTAAAAAGGTATAAAACAAAGTGCTTCTCTGTTGCTGCTAGTAAATGTGCCTGCTAACTTTTGTTTGTCTTTACACAGATGTCGACATGGCCCTCTGGGTAAATGTGTGCACTGTGTACCACTAGAGGTAAGGCTGAACTAAGTTGAACTAAGGCTGTTGTGGAAATGTTTTACCTGTTAAAATGATTTCCCTCTGTATATAGTTGCTGTAATGGAAGCAGTTGAGAGGATGTTGCTGAAATGTTAATGCCTTCTGTCTATGCTGATAATAGCTAAAGAGACTAAACAAGTCCCTTGGATCTATCTGTCTGGACAGTATCTGGATTTATCAGGCTTCTGTCATCTGTTTTTCTGCAGTGGTGGTTTTAACAAGTTATACAACTAAAGTCTTGGGCAAATATATATGCATTTTGTACTTCCCATTTGCATTGCAGATCTCCTTGCCCTTCTTAGAGCTGCATCTCATAGCCACTTAGGGTGCAATCCTATCCATGTTTAGACGTGGCTGGGGAATGCTGGGAATTGTAAGGCTTTTTTACTGTCTAAATACACATAGGGATTTTTTACTGTCTAAATACGCATAGCATTGCACCCTTATTGTGTGTTTTTATATTCTGGATTGTTTTTATTAATGACTGTGCAGTAAGGATCCTCTGATAGTCTTTCTTAGTAGTGCAGATTTTCAGATAGATAACCTGTGTCAGAGTTCTCCAGTTATGCTTGATCAGTTAACCTTTAGCTCTGCCAGTTAAAAGAAGGAGAATATTATACCCTTGAGGCAGGGTGGGTTTCTGAAGCCATTTTGAGCTAGGCTACAACTCCATACTGTGTGAGGGAGGCAGGAGAAAGAGCCCCACTATTACTGTCAAAGTAGTAACTGCTGTGGAAAAAGAGCACAAAAGCTTCCTAATTGTTTCCACATTGAACGCCAGCAAAAAGTTCAGACTAAAACATGCATTTGTTCAGTGATCAATGTATTATGAAGCAGGTGTCTGACCTGGTTTTCCTTTGTGTGTGCGGTTTTTTGGCAGCCTTTTGATGAGGATTATTTAAACCATCTGGAACCTCCTGTGAAGCATATGTCATTCCATGCCTACATCAGGAAACTGACCGGAGGCGCAGACAAGTAAGAAACTTGCACTGTTTTTGCAGGGGATCTCATTATAGATGATAAAATAAAATGTGAAAAATTGGAAGACTATTTATAGGGCAACACTAATTCATTTCAAACAGTGGCAAGATAGTAACTTTAAAGTGAGCTTTGGGGATGGGTGGAAAGATTGAGAATTTTTATTTTCCTCTTTTGAGTGGCAGATCCTAATCCTTCCCTACTCCCCAAACCAGGCCCACACATTGATGCAGTTAGCAGCATTTTGTGAAGGAGGTAGCATTTATTTAAGCTAAGGATTTGTCAACTCATCAATATATAGCAAAACCAAATCCTCTCCTTTATTATAGCAGCCTGGAAGTATAATTCTTCTTCCTCGGTGCATTGCTGGACACTGTATATGTGCATAATTTATTTGGTGCTTTTCCATTTCAAGGACATTGTATATTTGTGTATGTATGTATATAGGTGCGTGAAACATGGGTCACATTCTCTGCCGCTGATCTTTCCTACTTTAACTAAAGCTTCTGTGTAGCTAAATTCAGTTTAAGTGTTAGAAAAAATGATATGCAGCTAACACTTAAGTCAGACTGGCTCCTGGATTACATTGCTACTTTTGGCCCCATGTTTACACTGTTGGCTGGGGCAAGTACTAGAGCCTCTCAGCCTGATGAAATATTTTGATGTGATGTCTGCCATACACTACTTAATATAGGTGCTTCTTCTGCATTTTTGGGAAATACCGTGTTATTTAGCATGTTTTCTTTTCTGTTTAGGGGAAAGTTTGTTGCCCTTGAAAACATTAGCTGCAAGATTAAATCTGGATGTGAGGGACATCCCCCATGGCCAGAAGGCATTTGTACTAAGTGCCAGCCAAGTGCAATCACACTCAATAGACAGGTAAGATAAGCACCAGCCACTAATGGGGACTTGCTCGTCAGGACAGCAGAGCACTCTATTCCTCTACTGTTTCTATCTGGAAGGGAATGGCAGCTTGAGTTTGGGAGTATTTTCCCTCTGGCAGTTGTTTGGTAAACAACTGTTGGTTCGTTTTTATCCAAGGAGATGTGAAAATATGCTTATCTAGATGTTTCTTTGTAAACTAGAGGACGTCTGCTTTAGCCATGATATAGGAGTGCAATTTTCAACAGATTTAAAACCACCTGCTCAGATTTCTATGGTATAGTGTCAAAGGATTACGGGATTAAAAGGCAGAGTAAGTGGTTAGTTAAAGAGGAACTGGGTGTTGTTTTCTTAGTTTTACTGAAAGGCACATTCAGTAAATGCCAAATGATGGTTTAGTGTTACATAAACGAGAGCCTCAGGCTGGTGAACTCTCCCCTCTTCTCTGGTGTAGCTGCAAGGAAGAGACCAAGATTTCAATTCCATTTTCAACTAACCAGTTATTCATTGACCTGGTTCACACGATCAAAATAGCCTTCTGGTGGCATGCAATACATGACAGGCAGGTTTTGAAAATTCAGTCCATAGCTTGTTGTGTCGTGTGAACCGGGGACCATGAGTTATACCCAGGTTAAACAATTCTTGATTAACCCATTCTGTTGCTGGGTTCTGTGAGCCTTGTTTAATTGTCTCCCTTCCTGACAATATGCACTGCAGAAAGAGGTCCTATTGAAATGAAAGGGGCCTTTTTCCCCCAATGAAAATCCTAGTGTGGGGCGTCTGATGGGATCATTATGCATGTAGAGGTTGCCTTTGTACTGATGTGCCTGGGCAAGTTACTTGTCTTTCCACACCAGTTTGCCTTCTTGTGAAATGTGTGTCAGAGCAGAAAAAAATGGCTTTGAGGCTCAGACCCCTATCTCTGCCTTGTCATTGTACTTCACTTGATACGCTGTTATGTTTTTTCAAATGGCAGAAATACAGGCATGTGGATAACATCATGTTTGAGAACCATACAATTGCAGATCGCTTCTTGGACTTCTGGAGAAAAACAGGAAACCAGCATTTTGGATACTTATATGGGAGGTATACAGAGCACAAAGACATCCCTCTGGGTATTCGAGCTGAGGTTGCTGCCATCTATGAACCCCCACAGGTAACAGATTCTTCATTCTAAGATGTCTTAGCTTGCTCTACGTAACAATATGCTTGGGAAACAGTATTCATTAGCACTTTCTGACAATGAACTAAAACTGCCTGCATAGAGCAATCATCATCATCATTATCCTCATGTTTTATGCGGTGAAGTCTTGCCATAAACAGTGCATGTGTCAGCTGAAGGGGAAGAGACAACAACTTGATTTCAGCCTGATCCAATGCATGTTTATATAGAAGTCCCCATCCCTCACCCCAATAAGCCTGTCCTGTTCCCAGCAGTTGCAACAATCTTCATAAATTATTTGTCTGTTTCCTCTGGCAGTGGCTTCTCTCAAGATGGCTGTTGCCAGAACAAACAACAAATGGGCTTCTCTACAAGCAATAGCTGGAGATTGAACAGATTGAGAGTGGTGGGGAAGGCGTAGTAGCAGTTTCTCCTCCTTTTGCCTCCTGGGCAGAGCACAAGGTGACAGTAAAGGCAAAAAGTAGTGGCTGTGATCTTATGGACAGTTATCTGGAATATGCTTCATAGAACTCAGTGGGCTTAATTCTTAAGTGCATTTGATCAGGCAGAATAGTGGCCTCGTGCACCTGGAAGTGTAACCTTTTATGCAGTTTCATTGCAGTTTTTGTTTGAGTTTTGTATATCTCCTTGAGCAGGCCAAGGAGCAGTTCATAAATATGTCAAAATAAATAAACATTCCAATTACATCCTATCAAATTAAATTATTATTTTTATTTGAACAAGTTTGAGAGAAAGTTTTTTTTCACCAAGACTGTAGTTTCTGCTACTGAAAGCTTAGCAGTTATGCTGAATATCAGATAGTTAACAGAACTGTCATCTGTTCTTTGCTGAGATGGGGTATGACAGCCTCATTTAGAGCTGTTTCAGGCATTGCAGATAAGTGACAATAAGATGATGTACAAGTGCCTTGTGCATCTTCCTTCTATTATGTTCGTTTATAACTTATCACCATGGGAAAGATAGTATGAGTTGCCATTTTGCAAGTTACACAAGAAGCATGAAAAGTAGAATTGAGACTTTTGTGTATCCTCTGTCGCTGCTCAATAGTAATACCTGAAGCACCTATCAGTGTCTCTATGCTAGTGGCTTTCGTTATACCATCCCACAGTGAATATGACTGTTTTGAGCTTCAAACAACTGAAGTTTGGCAGCACTCGCTCTCGGAGACTGAATACTGGGTTTAATGGATGCCCAAAAGGACTATGCTCATAAGTGAGAACCTTTCCCAATGATTCTTGAAGTGATCATTTGCATTCAGGAGACTTATTTTGTGTTAAAGCTACTTTTTGCAATATACCCCCATAAACCTCAATGATAGATATTTCTATCATCTTCCTGTTTTGTAAATAAAGCAATCTGCAAGGAATTGGGTATATGTGTGTGTGAAGGGACACGTGCAAAGGAATAATGAATTCCTTGCCCTTCTGCCCCTTTGCCCCCTTCTCAGCAGGCTTAGCGTCTTGCCTCATTGTCTTACCCCAAGACAATGAGAGAAGAGACTAGGCTCAGAGACCTTGCTGTGAACGCAGCCCCTTGCACACATAGTCACTTGATGCTCAGTGTCCTTCACCCTAAGATGATGATAGTGCTGGTGGTAGTGGTGGGATGTGTGGGGGTGGGAGGAATTAGGCTCAAAGAAAGTTGTCACAGTTACTTAAAGACCCAATCACACACATACACCCCTGGTTATTGGTTTTGGAGATGAGGTCAGATGAGCATGTTCAGGTGACCTAGGCTCCTGAACCAGTTTCCAAAGCACTTGTGGCATGAGGAAAGTATGCATGCACAATCCATGTTTTTTTTGTTTTTGTGTGGGGGAGGGCAGTGGGCAACATTCCAACTCCTAGTTTTTTTCTGTAAAAAAAAATCCTTCTCTGCCTAGTCCCTCCCCTTCTTAGACACAGACGTTGAAGGTTAACAAATAGGTACTTATGATGTGGTGGGTAGGGGGTGGTGCTGTGAGCCTGGGAGTTCCTAGTTCAAAATGTTCCTGAGCCGTAAACGTACATACTAGCTCAAAGCAAATCATGGTGTATCAGCCTGAGCCACCCCACCTGCTATGACCCGGTGTTCATAGTAGTTAGGTTAACTGTGGGTTGTTTAACCCACAGTTAACCTGTAGTGTTTAGGTAGCAACATCATGTAGCAACCCCCAGTCTGGGGTTGGGTATTCAAAAAGGCTGTGGAACACACCCAGCACACAATTTGCCGCTATAACGTTTTGTCTCCAAACCCACGATTTGCATGCAAAGAGTCTGTATGCAGTGGTGAGAACATTTGTCTACTTTGTAGAGCAGTTATAAAGGTTATGAAGAAAATGTCTGTGAAATGCTTGGCGTAATTGAAATATGCTTAGTAAATAGGTTTGTTACTCTGTGTACCTTCAATGGGGAGTCTCAGCCAGTCTTAGTACTCTGATAAATATATCTATATTTATAATATTTTCAAGCAACTATTTGTCACATTCATATTTTGCATTTTTAGGTGTAGTGTACATCTAAACATGTAAATGTAGAGAGGCCCTGTGTATTTTTGGGATCTCTGGTGTTAAAAGCTTCTGGTGGATTGGATTTTCTTTGAAGCTGTAAGGTCATATTAAGTCACTAGGTGGCACTAGTCACTGAATACCAAATCTGCAAGTTATAGCTGAATATGATTGTGAGATGAATGTTAAAGAAAATTACAACTCTAGTCTTTATAGTAATTGTTACAATGGAAATTTTATACAGATTCATAGATTTGTAGATCAAGTGAAGAAAGGATATGGAAGTCTGGCTGGACCAGTGGTCTATAAACTGTAGTTTGGCTTACTAGCCAAACCCATTTTTTTATGACTGACTCCAGCCCCACCCTTTCCTGCACCCTGTGACATTTGCAGAGAACTTGAGGAAGGGTGTTTGTGCCTAGTGCTGGACTTCGCAAAAGCTGAAAGCTGCGCTCACTGCTGCTGCCTCCTTCAGAAGTCCAATGGAATTGAAATAAGTTGTCTTTCCCCTCTTCATCAGGGGTGGGCAGTTTATGGCCCGCCAAATGTTTTGGCCTACAATTCCCAGCAGCCCTAGCCAGCATAGCTAATGGGAGCTGTAGGCCAAAATACCTCTGCTGTACATAGAATGATAGGGCAGAGGTGTGTAAGGGGGAGACAGGTATTTTCTCCTGTAACAAGCTGTGTGTCACTGCTGCTGCCTCCTCCAAAAAAACAAATAGGAAGGGAGCGGAACTATGTCTTCTTCTGACCCCCTACTTGAGCCTGTACGGAGGAAATAAAGGTTTTCTTGCCTGTCCTGTTGGGATTTTGTGGGAGGCACTGTTAGCGCTTCTTCCAAAAGCCCAACTGGCAGAACAGAAGCCATATTTCTTTTCTTCTTTGTTCTTGGAAGAAAGGAAAGACAGCTTTGCTCCAGTGAGTTAGCCTTTTGCAGCAAGCTCTAGCAGCACCTTGCTGCTGTTTCCAGCAAAAACTGAATAGGAAAGGAAGGAGACTCTCACTTCTTTTCTCCAAGCTGAAGAAAGGGGTACGTGTTATTTTGCAGGAAACAGCAGTAAGTCACCGTTGATGGCTTCTTGCAAATGCAACTTGCAAGGGAGAGAGAGTACCTTTGCCTTCCTAGAGCAATGAGGCTGCTTATTGGGATTGGCCATTTTGATCATATTACTCCAGTTCTGTGTCTACTACAGTGGTTGCCAGTCACTTTCTGGGCCAGATTCAAAGTGTTGGTGTTTTAAAGCCCTAAATGGCTTAAGACCAATCTACCTAAGGTGTAGACTTTCCCGCATGTTCCTACCTGATTGCCAGGATTGTCTTTGGAGGCTCTTCTCTTTGTGCCACCACTCACAATGGGATGATGAATGGCTGCCAGAAGACGAGCCTTCTCTGTATGGAATGCCCTTCCCAGGGAGATCCACCCAGTGCCTTCACTGTATACATGTAGATGCCAGGTTAACACTTTCCTCTTTAAACAGGCGCTCAATCTTTAATCTCTTGCTTTATTAATTTTACTGCTGGCTCCTCAATGTTTTTAATATCTTTTAAAGTTGTTGATGTTTAATATTGTATTATTTTGGTACTTGTATTATTATATTTTTATTTATTTATTTACTTTTGGTTATTTTGGTTTTATGATTGTAAACCACACTAAAAAACAAATAAAATCTAATAAATAAAATAAAATAAATAGGAGTATAATCCCAATATGGGGAAGGGGCACTCATCACTGGTAAAGAGATAAGTAGATTTATGTAACCCAGGGTTGGAAAACCTCTTGTAATGCAGACTGATGTACTGCATTAAAGCTAACTGTTTTGTAGTTGGTTAAGCATTTGTTTTAAAAAGACATCTCTGGATTTGAAAGTTGCAAATAATGGAGAGTTGTGACAATCCTCTTTAATGGTTGATCATCCTTGTTGTTACTCCTTCTCTTATACATATCTACCCCTACTACATTCAGCCACACAGATTGGCCTTGGAAATATTGATGGAGAGCTCCTATTGAAAAGTGTGGGAGAGTCTCCTGCAGGTTTTGCTCAGTATGTTCAGCCATTGGTTGGCAGCTGCTTGCTTATATATATAAAAATGTATGTGTGTTAGTAGGTGACTTGGGACATGCAAACAGTAATATTTTACTATAACTCAGATATATAACTTATATCTGCTCAGAGGCAAGATTCATGAGTTTCTGTTAAGTTGCAAAGTAAACTTACATCAGCTCCCTTAAATCCTCTGCACACCAGGAAGTTAAGTGTTGATGCCTTTGATCTCTTGCCAACTTCTGTGTTTTGATATTGCATCATAATGTGCATAGAAATCACCATGCAGCAGTGCTAGAGAGTTTGTCCTCTGGCTTCTTGGCTCCTATCTGATTTATCAGATCTACTCTGAAGCCTATTCAGTCCAAGATAAATAGATAGTGTCTGCGGTTGCCCTTAAGACTTGGGATTCGCAAATATACTGTCACTAGAACTCTAAGAATAAAGAGCATTGAGTTTGGGATTGATGCAAGCCATATTGCTATGATTGGTAAGAGGCACTGTGTTCCTTGGCATCCTTGTGCGCCTTCAGCATCCCTGCTGATTTTGCCAAATGCAGATGTCAGTAACTTTTAATGGACAGTAGAACTGAGAAGTCCTTGATTTAGTTCATCCATATTCTTACACGTTAGGTGTGATGCTGTTTCAGTTAATGCAGTGGTTCCCAATTGGTGGTCCCCAGGGGGTCCGCATAACCCACTCAGGGGCTCCATGGCACCATTCACGTATTCATTCATTTCTGGAGTCCACTGACGACGAATTCCTACCAGAAGTAAAATATAACATCACTGAGCACCTGCAACTAGCTTCAGAAATTACTTCCCTGCACCTAATCCTGAAAACTCATGGATAAGGAATCCTTTTGAATGTGGTGATGTACAACTAACAACTCTATCTACAGAAGAGCAAGATGTACTTGTTGACGTGACTTGTGATGGTTCATTGAAATCATTTTTCAAAGAATATAGACTGGACCAATTCTGGGTGAAGGTTTTTCCTGATTATAAGAAGTTAGGTGAAAAAGCTTTGAAACATCCAGTTCCCTTTTGTTCCACATATCTTTGTGAACAAACATTTTTGACATTTTGTTATATGAAGAACAAGACTAGAAATCGGCCCGATGTTGATCCAGATTTGAGATTAAAAGTAGGAAATATCGAACCAGATGTGGAAGGGATTGTTCAGGACAAAAAGAGGCATGGTTTCTCTCATCACATTTAGGTTTAGTAGCTGCTAGACATGTCATAATTTGTTCAATTGTAAACTAGACGTTAGTAAAGTTAAATTCGTCTTTATATTCCTAACTAAATCATTGTCATTTTTGCATGGTAATATCTCAAATATCACAAATTTTATGGTCTGTTTTTAGGTATACCTAAAATCCTTTGTATATTGGGGGCTACCCCTTATTTTCTCCAAAAAATTGCTTCGCACAGGTAACTACCATAGAAATAACATTTTTTTCAAAAGTAGGGGGTCCATGGCTTGGCATTTGAAAAACAAGGGGTCCGCAGTACTTAGCTAATTGGGAACCACTGAGTTAATGCATCTGTTTCCCCAATGAGAAATCTTAAGATGGAAAATGCAGCGGTGTAAAAACAATCAACATTGGAAGCTGCAGCTAGATGTGAGTTCATTCTTTGTGAAAGAGAGAAGGCTAGGCAGGTGCAAAGACAGCTTTTGTCCAGTATAGCTGAAGCCTGGTCTATGTGTGCAGCAGAATGAGATGGTGGAGTTCTGAGGCACTAGAAGGGATAGTTTCAATTCGTAATGCAGGTGGAATGTAACATTTTTTAAAAAATGTCGCCCTGCATTAAAAGCAACAACCATCACCAAAAAACCTGTCTGAAAGTAGAAAACCACCACAGCAAATAACAGGTTGCGCTTCCTCCCTGTTAAGCTAATTATTTACTTGTGGAGGTAAATTATTTACTTAGGGAAGAATTCAAAACAAGTTTCCACTACCATCCAGTCTGAGGTCTCATTCTGCTGCATGCATAGATCAAGTTTTACGTATTGTGATCATCCCTCCTTTTTTACTCGGCATATCCATGGGAAAACTCTGCCTCTCAAAGTGTAAATGCCTTATATTCCACAGCCAAGGGCAGCCACCCCGAACCTGGTGCCCTCCAGACATGTTGCATTACTATCCTCATAGTCCAAACTAGTATGACTAATGGCTGTGCTGCCTGGCGAGGATGGAAGTTGTAGTCCAACATCTGGAGTGCACCAGGTTAGGGAAGGCTGGTCATATGAGAAGCCCAAACACTCTTGAGATTAATTCTTTTGAATGCTTTCCCATATTTTATACTTCTATAAATTAGTTATTTATGATGATAATGATTTGCCTATCAGAAGTTTATGAAGATATTTCATTATCTGTAACAATAAATAAAAAATAATAGGAATGAATGATAATTATAATTTGAATCAAACCTAGTTTTGAGAAGCAGGTATATCATCCCATTGGGTGGCACAAAACATTTGGGAGGAAAAGAGGCTTCCTCTTCTTTTCAGTCAGATAAGCAGGAAGGTAAGGACAAGACAGAAGAAGATGCAAGAGCTAAGTTGGGAAGGATGGGCTTGGGTGGGTAAAAAATCAATAAATCAGAGGCAAGTGGGCAAAAAGTTGAGGGTCATTTTGCTTAACTTAAAGGTGATTGACATCTTACCATACCTTTATGTTCAACTATCTTAAAGCTATTCCTGGGAGCCCTGCATTGTTAGACTAGTTTTGTATTGTGTGAGGAACACAAAACCAATTAAAAACACACACACTGTGATGACTAGGGTAAAATTGGCAATGTTATGAGACTTTATATAATTGCCAAGTCACAAAGTTTGTTTGTGGTTTGTAATGAGTTTTGTTTTAAAATGTCTCATTTCTGCCTTGCTCTAGGGGATTTCAACACTATTGGAAAGTATAAGCTTCTTGACAGTAATGACTGAGTCCGAGCAGGAAAGCATAACACATTAGTGCTTTTAAATAAATACTAAATAGATGCAGTATTAAATAGCCGCCTTCTTGGTCATGCGTGTTAGTGTAACTACAGTAAATGGGACAGTGCAGTTTGTTAATTCTCATTCTTCTGGTAAGGCTCATTATTTTGAAAATGAAACCTTTATTTTCTCAGGATGCTAAATAGCCACCCCTGTTTACATACTGTCTTCTGATGCCACTCTTTTCTTTTCAGATCGGTACACAAAACAGTCTGGAGCTCCTAGAAGACTCAAAAGCAGAGATTGTGGATGAGATTGCTGCCAAGCTTGGCCTGAGGAAGGTATGAAACTGTGTTTGGGCCAGCATATCTGGCAAATACTCTGTGTTGGACTGGAAGGTGTCTTACTGGATGTCCGTTAAATCATGGTTGGCAGACTTTTTGGATCTAGTTAATTGCAACCTAATAATAGTAGCTTTTGGCCACTCAGACTGGATTGAAGGTTTTCTAACCTGTGCAGTCCTTCTTGTCATCTTGCTTAGTTATGAAACAGCAAGGTACCGGTTGACCAGCCATGCTACACTATCATTGTTTGAAAGACCATTACTCTCGGATGGGTAGTCTGTGGTCCTAAAGATTAGCCAAAATGTCTTAGAAGATTATAGGAAACAAACCCTGCCCTTCTTGGTACTTATATACCACTGTGTTGTCTGAACCCAGCCACAGTTTGACTTTACTGTTCAGATCTGTCCAGACCAGACAACCATACCAATTTTACCAGTGGAACAAAGAAAATATAGATGTGTTCACATTCACAAATGCTTTTGTTTGTTAGGAGAGCAAGTGAAATAGGAATCTTTGAACATAAGAGCCATACTGGATCAGACCAAGGGTCCATCTAGTCCAGCATTTTGTTCACACTGTCGGCTAGGGATCAACAAAGCAGGACACGTGCAAAAGCATCCTCCCACCCATGTTCCCCAGCAACCGGTGTATATAGGCTTACTGCCTCTGATACTAGAGGTAGCCCATAGCCATCATGACTAGTAGCCGTTGGCAGCCTTTGCTGAGCACACTGCCTCAGCTATGCTTTTCTGATAGGACTGAGATGGAACAGATTTCATCTCCTGGATCTTGATTTTGTCTTATGTGGAAACTGTCTGTCATTTAATAGACATGTTGATTCTGGAGCCATCTTCCTGCAGATGCCTTTCAAATCCATACTTTATTTTCTTACCTATATGAAGGCATTGCTTGTGTTACCAAAATAAAGGAATGAAATACGTTGATTTTCTCCCCCTCTAAAGTTGAATATATTCAAGCTTCAGGTCAGTGAGTTACACAGGGCAGAATATTAATTAATTTGGGTTTAATCACTCTTTCCTAATCTGGTGCCTTCCAGATATGTTGGACTTCAGCTCTCATTATCCCTAGCCAGCATGGTGATTCATGCTGTTAGGAGTGATGGGACTTGTTGTTCAATACATCTGGGGGGGGGCACTAGGTTTGGGAAGAGTGATTAAACCCAGATTAATGAATATTCTGCCTTACGTAACATATGTGTCTAATACACAGAATGTTTTAGTTTTGTTTGAATCTACTCTTCTTTTTTCTCTAGTTCTGCTAAGGCTATTTTGCTATACAAATGACCCCTAGTCACTTCATACACCTGTGTTAGCTTGTTGCAAGCATAACAGTAGTATTTTCTGGACAAGTACTGAACACTTGAATGTCAAGCTAAATATAGGAAAGTATTTGAATATGCATCTACATTTCAAACTGGTTTGGGAGAATTATTTCAGCAAGATCAAATGGGATTCAGGAAAGATGAAATTTGAGTGGGAAAATGTTTCCTTTTCTATTAGCTAGCATAGAAAGCTAAGATCTTGAGAGCAATTCTGTGCATTGTTCCTGACGCTGCAGTGTGAACAGAGAAAAGTAAATGTCTTTTTGTGGGAAGGGGGAACCCTGCAGTCTCCAGATCTTTCCACAACGGGACATAAACGTGCAGGTTTCACCAGCTGGTTCTGCAAATGTGTAAATTGTATTCAAATGAGCTCTGCACAGCTGCGGAAGTAATTTTCTTCAGGCTGTTGTTGAGCAGGCTTTGTCAAAGAGATTCATGCAGCCAAGAACATTTTGTACCAGTGGGGAAAGGGTAAAAAAAAAAAATTAGACAGGAAAATGAAAACAAACATTGTGTTTTAAGGTTGGCTGGATATTCACGGATCTGGTCTCAGAGGATACGCGGAAGGGGACTGTCCGGTACAGCCGGAACAAGGTAAGAAGCAAGCATTTGGGGTCCTTGTCCTCTTGTATTTGCTGACAAAACCCTTTTGGAGGAAATAATGTGTGTGAACTAAAGCCTTGCTACTAAGCAGGGGTGGGTCACATGCAGCCCCCCCGAAGGCTTTTCTTGTGGCCCCAAAAGGGTCCTCCTGGGGCGCTGTGGAATTGCTACAGAATTTCTGGTGCTCCCAACCAGTGTGCTTTTTGTCCTTGCCAGTGTAGCTGTGACTTTCTTTGAAAACCAGCAGCAGCTCCGGCAGCCTTCTCTCTCCCCCAAGCGCCCCCAGATACAAGAAGCAGCCACTGTCGATTCTGCCTCTATTTTGTGCTGCCCCCCTCTCTCTTTTCCCTCCTCCCCACAGCCCCCTTGTATTAAGTGTAGCTGTAGTAGTAGTTGCCACCTCTGGTTTGGGGCTACTGCGCTTGGCTCCTCTCCACTCCAGACACACCCCAGGAAAATCACTGCTTTTTCACAATAAAAAAAGGTACCTTTTACAACTGAACAAAAAGTAGCTGGAGATCTCCCTTGCTCTCCTTCTCACAGGAAGCCTGTGAGAGACACTCTGCTCTGCGCTCTTATAGAGCTCTATGGTGCAGGAGGTCACTCTGTTGCCCTCTTGCGCCATAGAGCTGCTTGTATCCATAGAGGTTCTGGTGATCATGATTCTGTGATTCTCCAAAGTGATTAGATGACAAAGGAAGTGGATGGAGGATTGGGGATGGTGAAATAAATTGGAATGTAAGGGAAGTAAAAGGGAAAGGGAAACCATTCATCGATAAAAGGTAGATAAACTGCACATTAAATAAATAACATTTCTTTTCTTTTTCTTTTTTGTTCTGCCCCCTTTTGGACATGCAACCCCCAGTCAGTTGCCCAACATCAAAATGGCCCCTACCCAAAGGAAACTGCCCACGCCAATCATAAATGGAATAATTCATGAGTCCAGAGGGAATTTAGACTAGCCATGAATTGCTTATGATGGAAGTTCCCTATGGGTGGGGTGTGGAGCGGCTTGACAATCTTTCTAGATCACTTAGATACACGGCAAAGGTGCACTACAAAATTACCCCTTATATTCATCTTGCTTTAAAAAAAAAGAAGCTTCCAGCCATGTGAACTTCTTAACAACCCTTTGTAGCTTGTTCAGCTGTCCACCTAAACTTATGGAAGTTCTTCTCTATACTTTAGTTAATCTTTCAGTTCGGGCCTGCTTCTACAGTTGTAGTCATAGAAAGCAGGCACTTATTCTGCAGTCCATTTCTGTCTAGCAGCTAGCAGCATTCCACCTATATGAAAATAAATGTTCACTTCTGCCTTCTGCAGGCTAATGTCTGTCTAGCTCTCTTCCTGCACTTCTGCATCCTATTTTTGGACCTTTTATCACATTTACTGTCCTTCCCTGAGCCTTCTGCAATTTTATACTGAAGTTGTCCAATTAGACAGTATTCTGTGTCCATAACTGAACAGCGTAGATTGGTTGTTTTCTTCATCCACCTCTACCTCAATGAAATTGGGAGAGATTCAGCCAGAGTCTCAAACCACCTGCATTCTGCCAATGAAGTACCCCCCTATTGCATTCTTCAGTTTATAGAAGATGCACACATTGGTGAAATTAACCTTTTCTGAGAAAGTCATTGACTGGGTTATCTCCCAGCCCTAGTCCTGCCACCTTTCATTCTTTACATTTACCAGATGTGAACAGGCAGGCAATATGAAGACCTTAGACCATATGTGGCTTTCAGGATACTTGCCCTCCACCCCTCACCCAGCATGTGGACTCTTGCTAGATTCCGGGAAAGCTAAGCTTCCATGAATCTTAAAAACAATAAATTTGGAGTTGTCATAGTTTTGGAGTAAGATCATAAACCTTAGTTAGTCCTAAAGGTTCGGTAACCGGAAGCCAAATAAATACGCCTGATTTATTTGTCATTTTTAAAATCTCATTTCGGAGCTTGATTTCCCCAGTATACTAGGAATTGCTTGCTGAAACTAAAACTTTATACACAGCACAGAACTTGGTTATATACTAAAGAAGCCTTTAGATCCCCTTAATCTGATGCTTCCATAATTCCATCAGGAAATGATGGAGATATGCAGATGGCATCACAGGGGAGAGGTGTGGACTAGTGCCTTGTGAAAATGTGCAGTTGAGATATGCAAATTATCTAGTGCTCTGTGTCATATTGCAGCATGGTTGCCTGTGCTATACCTTGAAGTTACCAATCCATGCTTCATTTTAGAAAGTATTACTGGTTTCCTGAAATGTAGTTCAGTGCAGTGGATCTGTCTTTTACTAGTCTCATCTTCTTACCCTCTTTAGGATGCATATTTCCTAAGCGCAGAAGAGTGCATCACAGCTGGGCATTTTCAGAATCAGCAGCCAAATATATGCCGCCTGTCTCCAGATGGTCACTTTGGATCCAAGTTTGTCACTGTTGTGGCTACAGGTAAAAATAAAATGAAATTGCAGCCTGTTCTCAGTTGCCTAAAGAGTTTCCCCCCTGTAGGAATAAAAAATATATTCAAATATTTCAGATATTGAGATTGATCAAGCAAAGCAGATTGTGTTTTGCTCTGTATTTTGACATGTTTCTTTATAGCTTTTGAATGTAGGAAAAATATCAGAGCACACTTAAGCCAGTGACCTGGTTTGCATGCAACCAACAGCCCATAGTTAACAAACTGTGGTTGTTCGGAAATAAGTGAGCGTACTGGCTCCTGACCACTCTCCCACTTTTGGTTTGCTAAGCTACCCAGGAACGTGTTCCTGGTTGTTTAGCAAAGTGGAAGTGGGTGAGCAGTTGGGAACAGGAAACTACACTCACGTGTTCCCAACCATGGGGTGTTTAATAGTCTGAACTGGGTCAGTGATTCAGTTCAGGTGTCTTTGTTGACTGCTCCTCTTTTCTCACATATGAATTCCCTCCTCCCTTTCCTGGTTTCTTTTTGGTGGTTTCCCAAAACCATCTCTCAATTGGGCATATTGTGCTTAGCACTAGCCAGGTATTGAGGCTGTTTACACGTAATAGCGGCATTCGGCAACTAAGTGTGGGTTAATTAACCCACAGTTTGCAGGGATGTGCTGTGTGTACCAAGGAGCTTCCAGTTTGCAGCTATAAATGCCCCATTAATTGGCTATTAGCATAATGTCCAAACCCAAACATATTGGTTTATTTGTGGGTTAAACAACTCAAAGTTAACTTAAGAACAAACCGTGGGTTAACTTTGGGTTGTCTAACCCACAAATAACCCAAAGAGATTATTCTTACATAATGACAATCCATCAGTTTAAATTAAAAACCAATGGCCTGTCATACATGACAGCCACACAACCATGAACACCTCCTTTGTAGGTTGTGCAGCATGATATCCGAACCCAGACCACTGGGTTGTTTAGGGGTTAAACAATCCAGCGGTTAATCTTACAACAAACCATGGGTTAACCACTAGGTTGTTTAGCCCCTAAACAACTCTGGGTTCGGATGTCACAGTGCACCATCTATGAAGGGACCCAATCATGGGTTATGCTATAAAGTGGAAGAGGCAGGTACATGGGAGCCAGTGAGCCTGCTCGTACATGACAAGCTGTCAGTTTTTAAATTGATGGGTCATCATTAACATGCAAGACAAATCATAGTGTCCAGGTTTGGACATCACACTAACAACCAATGAATGGAGCCTTCGTAGGTTGTTGTTACAAACCAGAAGTGGCTCAGGCACAGCCCACATCTACGCCAATTGTGGGTTAATTAACCCAGGGTTTGCTGTTGTAATATGCGAACCAGGTCATTGTCTCCAAACCATAATTTGAAACCATAGTTTGTATGGGTTGGCAAGCTGTTTGGAGGTAATTCAGATGTGTGGCAAAATACAGGTATGCAAACCAGAAAAGGAAGGGGGAAACCGCATGTGGGAGAGGAGGAAGGCAGTGCATAAGCCCATAGTATGTTCCTGTTTCTCCAAATTATGGATTAGAGGTTCAGGAATATGACATCTAAATAGAACCTTTAAAAGCTAAATCAGTAGATTATGATTATATTTTTAATAACTTTAAACTGCTTACCGTCTGGTTTTGCTAGATGAGGAGAAACTGCCGAATGGTAGACCAACTGCTGGCTTGTTAATTAAAATTTGTGATCAGAGGCCATGAAAGTTGATTATTGGGTCAACAACTGGAGCAAACTGCTCAAAAGTTTCACAGAAATTTAATTCCTTTGGGTCCTCAATTGTAGAAGGAACCTCCCAAAAGAACACACAACAATAAAACCGCCCCTACTGTAATAACATTAAGATTAGTTCCTCAGAAAATCATTTTTAGACCAAGTGTACTTAGTACCAACATTTAGTCGCTTTCAACTTTCAGATTGAAGACAACGCTATGGCTTGGATTCCAAATTTTAAAATATCTCTAGGTAGTTTACAAGAAAATTAAATACATTAAAATACAGTTAAAATATATAATAATTGCTACAACATTTATATAAAATATTAATAAAAATATAAAACCAATTACAAGAAAACTAAGCAGCATACTCACCCAGGGAAGGTAAAGAAATGGGTCTTCAGTTGGCACCTAAAGCATGCTACAATTGGCACTTCCCAAATACCTGTGGGGAGATAATTCCTTAAGGTGATGCCACCACAGAGAAGGCCTGCTTCTCAGTTGCTACGGGATGGCAATCTGCAGGTTATGTTACAACCAGGAAACCTCTCCCAATTATCTTAATGATCACACTGCTTTGTATTTGGGATTGCGATCTGTCAGGTAACCTGGTCCCAAACTGTTCAGGGCTTTAAATGCCAATAGTACGACAGCTCATATCTAAGGGCCCACATGGTGGCTGCATGTTGCAAAACTCTGCTACAAACTCTGAAGTTTCTCGGTAATAGAAGCTCTCTCCACAAGTGGAGGATGAAATCACTTTTCGATGGGGTTGCACTCTTTCAGAAAGACCTTGTACTTGGCTTTGTTAGCTAATAGGTAACCAGTGCAGTTGTGTCAACACCCGGGTAAAACGTGCATAGCCAGATGCTCCACTTGGCATCCTGGCTGGTGCATTTTGCACTAGCTGCAGCTTCTGAATCAAGCATGTGGACAGTCCCACATAAACTACATTGCAGTAATCTAAACGTGAGGTTTCCAATGCATGGATTACAGTGGCCAGGCTATCCCTTCCCAGCAAAGGGCAAAGCTCACATACCAACCTGAGTTGGTAATAGGCATTCCTTGCCACAGAAGCCACTCGGGCCTCTAATGACAATGATGAATCCAGGAGCACCCCCAAGCTACATGTCTGTTCTTTCTGAGGGAGTGAAACAGCATCTAGAACAGTAGTTTTCAGAAGTAGTTACGTAACCCATATAATGCCTTGCAAAAAGTGTCAGCCCCAAGAAGCTAAGGCATAAAATGAATATATCCATTTACCCATAGTGTGTGTAATTAAAAGTGATTCCATCCTCCTCCTGTGGAGAGAGCTTCTATTACTGAGAACCCTCAGAGTTTGCGGGAGATTTTTGCAACATGTGGCCACCACATGGGCGCATAGGTACGTGCTACAGGAGGAAAACCTTAAGTTCAAACTATCAGTTTATACTAAGGTCAGGACTTTGTTTCCAAGAAGCATCTTTCTATGGCTTAGCATTTCTGTTAAAGTAATGAATAAGGCATAAATTTGTAGCATTTTATATTAAATACGTAATCATTATGTTTGCATTGCTACCTTGGCCTAAGCACCAAGGTATAGACTTTCCAGAGGGCTTTAAAACATAGCAGGTTTCTGTAAAACTTGCCCACTTGTGATTGATGTCACCCTACAACTTCCTCTTAAATCCTTTAAAACTTAGATTGCAAGTAACAAATTGTTCAGCTGACAGAGAGAGGAGGCAGTAGTTAGGCTGACTATGTTTTCATGTATTTGTTTGCCTTTTAATTTTTGTGAGTTTTTGCTGAGTTGAGAATGGAAGCTGAAGCCCAGAAAATTGCCTTTTCCAACATTTCACTCCAAACAACATGTTTGTACTGTTAAATCACTGTCTAGTGTGGGTCTTTAAACACTTGGTTTCCACTATGACTATAAAATAAATGTATATGTATGATTTGCAGAATTAAAATATAACATCCCTTAATAACTATCTCCAGTCTTTCAAAATGGCATCCCTTTCCTGTTTACAAGCACTCTGTTTCCTTTGATGCTTATGCTACTCAAATTAACACTGATTTTGTGTGTCACTTGTGCAAAGAGCCATGTGTAAATAGTCACTAATTTAATTTGTGTCATGCTTGTTCCTATCTATTTGCTACTGAATAAGGGAACAAAGTTTATCTTTCTAATCTTTTCATTAACTGAAATTTTCACTGAACTAACAAGGGAATCTTAATAGTTAGAAACAGGCTGTGCTGCTTGGTGCAATGGGGTAAATATAGGGAGGTTTGTAACCACAGTGGTTAAGCCAGAAAGCCGGGCCATGTTCAGAAGACACTTTAAACTACGGCTTTAACCATGATGAATAAGGCTTTCTGGCTTAACCACTTTGGTTATAGCTGTGGTTTAAGGTGTCTTCTGAACACAGCCCAGCTTTCTGGCTGAACCACCATGGTTAAAGCCATAGTTTAACGTGTCTTCTGAATGGGGCCAATGTGTAATTCAAAATGCTTAACCACCATGGCTTAGCATGTCGCCTCAACAGGGCAATTATCATCTTTTCAGTGCCAGGTTAAAACTTGGCTATGCTCAGGCAACTGATGGGCTGTTTAATGTATCTGCCAAATTGTTTATGGCTGTCACTGATGTTTTATTTGTTTTATGGAGTGCTTGTACTTTAATAGATAATTGTTCTAGCTGCTTTAAATTTTTTGTGTTTCAATTCTATAATAAGTTGACTTGAGTCTTTTTTTCTTTTCTTAAGAAAGGCATCTAAGAAATGTAACAAATAATACTAATGGCCAGTCCTGTTCCCTTTTGATTACAGTTAATCAGAAGTACCTGTTTGCTTTTTGTGCTTTCCATCAATCATTCTTTGTTTGGGCGGGAAATACTATTTTAAATAAAACATTTTTTAGGGATGGTGTGCCTCTATGTAAAAATAAAGTTCCCAACCAATCTCTGAAGCAACTTGGCATTAGTTCCTTTGCTTAGGCATGTTTACAGTCAGAAAACTATTAAACAATGTTGTGCTTTTAAAAAACATTTGTAAATGTCTGTCTGATTCTGGTTAGGGATGTAGTGAAGATGTTGCAGAGGAGGCGTTTGGGGCGATTATCGTATACACAGTGTTCAGTCTTACATGCGCAAGAAAAGTCTACACCACAATATAAAAACCATAAGGAAACAGTCTGACAGCTACTATTTAGTACTGCGAGAATGGCAGAATCCCAGTATATTTATAAAACAATGTAAGGGAGAAAGTACATGTGGCCTGTGCATTATATCCAGTGATTTACGTGATTTTTAATAATCTCCTTTATCTGGATGCTTCTTTTGGGAAGTAGTGTATTCATCTTTGAAGTATTTAAGGCAAGGCAGAGTCTGAAGAAGTTTGCTGTGTCTTAGATAGAAACCCTGGGTTTGATGCAGAGTTGCCTAATGAAATCATCTGCTATTTCTTTATAAATTCAGTGACATCTTATTATAGCAATTTCAGGTATCATACAAATTATGTCCATCCATGTCCTTTAGTTGTTTAAAGGTATCTTCTTTTCCAGGGGGTCCTGATAACCAAGTCCACTTTGAGGGCTACCAAGTATCCAACCAGTGCATGGCTCTAGTACGTGATGAGTGCTTGTTACCATGCCGTGATGCTCCAGAACTTGGCTATGCAAAGGAATCCAGCAGTGAACAATATGTGCCTGATGTGTTCTATAAGGCAAGTATTGATAACCTTTATCTCTATTGGCATAAGGCCCTTGCCCACCTCGAAATCTAGCAGTAAAGAAGATGGTACAGTTCACTTTGTGCTTTTCCATACAGAAATAAAAACCAGTTGCAAGCCATGGGCTTGCACTTACTCAGTACTCATAGGCCAGAGCTCCCTTTTGTCCCAGTGAGGATGAGGACCTGATTAACTGTTGGAAGCCTCGACTAAGGGTTTCTTAAGCCCAAGCTAGCTATCAAAGTAACAGATGTGCTTGACATTTTAACCCACCCCCAGGTAAGGCTTTCTGCTCTGTTCTCTGCATAAGCAGCAGACCTTCTGGCCTTCCTCCTCCCTGACTCTGTCTGCCCTGCCCCATGCATTAGAAGATGCCACCACTGAGCTATCTCCAACTTACACTGACCTGTGTCATTCACAATTGGCCTGTGTCATTCAGAGTTATGCTTTTCCGTGTTGGGTTGCCTATTTCTGGAGAGCTATTAAGAGAGGATTCCTAGCTCTGAGTGCAGCTCTGCCAAGACACGCTGGTTCTTTTGCTGTTGTCTCTGTTAGGTCCCCCGTGAAACCTCTCAATCTGGAAATTGAGGAGGTTGTTGGGCATAATAGAAAGCACTATGACTGAAGATAAATTGGACCATGCATGCTTCTACACTCAGCCTACAAACATTATACTACAGCAATACTTACGGAAAAGCACATTTGCAATACTTTCTTGTATAAGCTCAATTTCCTCTTCCCTAAAACTGCTCCTCTCATTCTTCAGACCCTGCTCAGCATCATTGTGAAGTATGTGGTGCACTACTTTGTGCCTCCTAGCAAGCCCTCTGAACTAATGATACCTCTTGTGTTTGGCAGTCAATGTCACTCCTCAGTTGACTTTTAATCCCTATCTAATGTTTTCTTTTTCCTTTGCCCAATTACGCTTAGGTGAGATGTTCAGTGAAGCAAAATGATGCAGCAATAAAAGCTGCAGGTTTCTGACAGCCAGTGAGAATATTTTTTGTTGTCTCGAATATGTTTATAAGATGCCTGGTGAGCAGCATCAATTGCTGCAGAACGCAGAGTAACAAAATGGAAAACAAGGATTTTGAGAGCCCCAAGTCAGAGGGTGAGGTGTATGTGGTCATCGTGGGGAGGGGGAATGGGTTGGGGGATCTCTGAGTAGAAAACTATGAAAGTAAAGGCATTGATCGATCCAGAGGATTAGACACTACTGAGGATACAGATAATTCCTTTGTTTTTTTACTGCAGGCAATCAGCACTTTTCTTGCCTTGTTATGAAAATTTCCAACATGTCTGTCTTGTATGTATGGTTCAAAGAATAGAAAATTGGAGATATTCTTTCAATTCTTTACATGTGTTAGTGTGCACTTTCTAAACCAGAAAATTTGAAGCAGACTGTGAAATTCAATGACAAAATAAATGTGTGCTTTTTTGTACTATTAACAAAAAAATCTCCCCAAGATCGTATGACACCTACATTTGACTAACTGTAATCAGTATCTACAGCTGGCATTAATACACAAAGTGTTCTTGATGGTGTAGACAAAATACTGGTATTACAGAATGGGAGTTTACAGAGGCTTCAGCTATCAGTCACATTTATGTTTACTTGTATGATAAGAACATTTACTTACACTACCAGCCTGTGATCGTCTGCAAAAATGTATTCATTTAAAATATGTATTTTTATTTAAAATCTTTCTAGGCTGCCTCTAAGGGCAAAGGGCATCCCAAGGCTTTTTAAACAATAAAAAGCCATACAGCAACAATAAAACAACCAAAATTAATAGAATTTACAAACACATCTTAGTCCAGATGGTAATAGAATCTAAAACTCAATTGCAGCTAAAAACCCAAAACAGTCCACTGAGACATACTCAGGAGAAGGCCAGAGAAAACAGGAAAGTCTTCGGGGCCTTCCTAAAAGCTTCCAGTGATGAGACCTGATGGACGTCCAATCACAACCCATTCCAGAAACATAGAGCCATCCCAGAAAACATCCTCTCTTGTGTATTTGGTCCCCAATACTTAGCTGCCTTCAAAGGTGAGCTAATGAGAAGGGCCTCTGTTGCTGATCTTAAAAGTGTGGGCAGGCTGATAAAGGTGAAGGCTTGGTTCAGAACTGTTTAAGGCTTTACAGGTCAAAATTAGCACTCAAGTTGTGCTTAGAATTGCACTGGTGACCAGTGCAGCTAGTGCAGAATAGATGTCATATGATCTGACCACCTCACCCCCACCAACACTCAGGTTGGCCACATTCTGCACCAGCTAACATTTCCGGACTGTCTTTAAAGGCAGCCCAACGAATAGCATATTGTGGTAGTCCAGCCTGGACATCACTGGTGCATAGATAACCAAGCAAGGTGTGTCCTCTCTGGATAGGGCTGCACCTGGAATACCAGTCTAGGCTGGTAACAAACATTCCTGGACATTGCAGCCACTTGAGCTTGCCCAGTTAGCAGAGTCTAGGAGGATTGCCAAACTTCCAGGGGTACTGCAACCCGATCAGTTGTAAACCTCCATCCAGAGTAGTTCGTTTCCCAACCTGCAGTACCTCAATCTTGTCTGGATTAAGTCAAGGTTTATTCACCCTCATCCACCACAAAAAAGCCCCTATACATCGATTCAAGAGTTCCACAGTCGCCCTGGTATGTGCAGATGGAAACGAGAGGTAGAGCTGAGTATCATTTGCATACTGATGACACTTCAGCCCAAACCTCCTGATGATTTCCCTCATCAATTCCATGTAGATATTAGAAAGCATGGGAAACAGGATGGAACACTGAGAACGTGCACACACACCACTAATGGTTACGGGGTGGAACAGATGTCATTCAACAACTCTCTGAGACTGCTCTTCCAGGAAGGATCAAAGCCACCTTAACACTGTGCCTCCTAAGCCCGTCCCAGATATCCATCCAGAAGGATACTATGGTTGATGATATGGAAAGCCACTGAAATATCCAGAAGAATAGGGTTGCACTCCCCCATCCATTCCTCAGTATAAGTCATCATCCTTCGTGACCAAAGCTGTTTCTGTCCAATAGCTAGGTTTGAAACAGGATTGGAATGGGTTTAAACAGTCAGTATCATTCAACACTGCCTGGAGTTGTGAAGCTCCCACGCACTCCAGTACATTGCCCAAGAATGGCAAATTTGACACTGGGCAGTTGTTATCCAAAACTATGGGATCTAAATTTGTTTTTTGTTTGCTTCAAAGCTGCATGGATCTCACCATCCCTTAAAGAGGCATTAAGCACCTCTCAGGTCCAAATATCCAGGCAACCCTGGCCAATCTGACAAGCCAGGATGGGCAAGAATCTAAAAATCACATGTGCCTCAGTTCTCCAAGCAGTTTGTTCACATGCTGAGGATGCACAATTTCAGAAATTTCCAGCTATGGCTTGCAGCCTGGAATAACACTGGTTCTCAGAAGTTCTCACTTCTTTGAATACAAGCTTACCAAGATAGCTAGTTTGCCATCACTTGAATTGTTCACTGAGTCTTTTTTTAATCTGGTGTGTTTGGAAATGCTATATTTTGGCATATCTGATAGGTATTTAAATACTGCATTTGCCACTTACTAGGTCACGGGAATAAATCTTGCTGTTGCTGCAGTCCTCTTAAGTACTTTTTGAACTGCATTGGGAATAGAATGTAGTGTGAGAGATGCATTTGGCTATTCTCCCTTGTTCCTTAATATTGCTCATGTTGCCCATCACTAGAAACTGTAGAATGCCATTGAGCCAGATAGCCCAAGCAATTTCTTTCCCATGCAATCTTCTAGATCCCATCATGCTGTGCTTTATGCTTCAGGCCACTGTGGAGAAACAGAGTGCTATCCACACTTTTCTGGGTCTATTAAGAATTAAACCAGTGATTTTACTGGGTAAACTTTTAGGTTGCTACAGATGTTTTTATAGGGACCTCTAATTGTCCATTCCGACACGTAGTTCAGATTCATGAACTGTTCTGACGCATGTAGTAATCCTGTGCATTTGAAGTTGTAGTTTCTCTTCTCCCACCCTTTACATTTGCAACATTGTTAAAGCTTTGTGAAGCATAGTAAATTCTATGTTTGAAGGGCCACTTTGGTCTTGAATAATATGAAAGACCTGGTATTATAAAATACCTTATCACTGATTGTGAGAGTACGGGCTTCGGAAAGGATTATCAAGGTGTTGTCTTTATGTTAAGAGCATTCCTGATAGATGTTGGGCTTGTTGGAATATAAAGCAGGTTAACAATGTAAAACCTCACTCTTCAAGTACTATCTTGCTTATTTTATTTGGCTAATAATAACTTCATTGATACTTCGGTTCGAGTAAAATAGGGGAGCATTATTGTCAATGGCTTTATGACTGCTATATTTAAATAGTGGGAACTAAGGGTGGTTGCCTTCACAGGGTTCAGACGTAAGAGGGCTGTGCCAATTTGCAAAAAGAAATGGGGAAAACACATTGTGATACATTGTGAGCTTTTCATTCTGTCATAAAGTACAGGTTATCTTCCTTTGTCTGTATTTGATTCCTTACCTTCACATTGGGAATATATAATACTGAATCACCCATACTTGAAGACAGAGGAACATATTTTGTTCCAGGTTACAGATTTAGATGACGGAGACTGCTGGCAGGCAGTGTTTGTTCTTAACATGTCTAGAACAGGAAAAAGTGAAAGAGCTACTTAAGCTAAATTATTTATTGGGGTAAAAGGGTTTCAAAGTCTGGTCTCTTGGCAGCCTTCTACTACAAACCAGCTCAACTATCCTTCTACAAAATAAGGAAGATTTGCGTTGGAGAGCCTTGGAGTACAGTATATATGGGTAGCACTCACATGAAAGAGCTTTTAGAAATTTGTTGGATATGCCCCAAGAAGTCAATGTTTGTATAATGTGGAATACATTTATCTCACAATGTTAGCAGCCGTTTAAATATAGCAGAAGCTATTGAACCCCTGTGTTTTCTAGCTGGGCAGGAGAACAGTTGCTCTTTAAGCTCCTGCAGTCAGAGAAAAGGTGATGTATGTAAAATTACAGAGACCTGAAGCAGCGCTTATACGAAGCTTGCTCATTGCATAACGTACGTAGTCTTGGTATGTTTCTTTACTTTGGAAAACAGTTTCTGAATGAGTATTTCTGCACAAATAGAAGCCCATGATGGGATCAAAACCACACAGCTGAAAAAATTGCTGAGAGCATTACTGGCTGTAGGGCCTCAGTGAGTGAAGAGGTGCTTTAAAGGGAAAATAACAGGCCTGCTCTCTTTCTATCCTTGTGAGTTTGAGTCAGTGCGTGTTTGTGGGACTGGGCAGGAGCTGTTGCACCCATGACAAAATGTTTCAGGCATTGCTGGTTCCCATGAGAACACACATGACTCATCCATGTCTTAAATATCACAAAAACAGGAAAACCAACAACACCAGGTTTGCTCCAGCTTTATGAATCCAGGCGTATTTCTGAGGCCTCTGGCAGTGCAAGTTCTTTATGTCTTTACCACTCTCTTTATTTTGGCTCTTTAAAGGCCAAGTCAGCTTTGACAGCAAGGCTGTTAACTGCATCTGGATGGTCATCCAACTGGTATAAAGCACTGGAGGTTTAACCTAGTGTGAAAATTAGGACGTTTATCGAACCAGAATAAAAGTGCGATGTTTAAATAGTTGTTTTCCCTATAGCAAATGAATTCCCTGAGTAAGTTTCTGGAACAGGGGTCTTTTTCATGATTGCAGTAAAATGAACTTTATATAAAATTCATGTAACCAGCACCTAAGTCTAAGCAACGTTAAAACATTTGTCTTTTCAGCTGTGTATGTACAGGCAGAGTATTTGTGACTTCAGCTAACACCAGGAACAATAGTATTAGGTTAACATTTCAAATAGAGAAACAGCTAATTTCCTTATTTTCAAAAATTTAGAAAGCTTGGGTATGCAGGGTTACATTAGAAGACTTTTCCTTCCTATTTCTCCCAGTCTTTTCTGTTTATCTCTCATTTAAGCTACGAATGTATCTTGCCCTTGTGAGACTGATAGTCTCAATAAGAGAATTTCCAGACTGGATAATATCCCACATTCATTTATAGCTTTCTATCAAGTATACACCAGAGGGTTTTAAGTGGAAAGAAGAACCTATGTGACAGGCAAATGTTGCTTAAATTACATTTAGCAGAACACTAAATTATCTATGAATTTTTGTTGTCCCTTCCAAAATGTATTGGGGTTACTTATAATAGCATAGTTGGATGAAGTCACTGGAAGTTATGAGTACTGGACAACCCTAAAATTTGGCATCCTTGTCCATTTGCAATTTACGTTTATGGTGAGCAGTTCTCTATTTTTGTGTTTCTGGGGGTTACAAACACCTCCTCTTCTTCCTGAAGCAGTATTCAGTTAGTCTGCCAAGTCTGACTTTCCATTATCTAGCTGTCATCTTATTGGGCACCCCTGTGAGTCTCCGGCTGCGATGTACTCTTGAAGTTGGTTGCTGCACTGCAGGACTCCAGCTCTAGACTTATTTCATGGATGTCTCAACATTCCATCAAATGCAGCATGCCAAAAAAAAAAAAAAATCCAAAGGGGATCTGAATTTTATGGATCCTTTGAAGCATTCAAAGTAGCTGAGGTTTAGTGCTTTTGCAGGACTCTGTTCCCTTGTTGACTTTAGAAAAATACCTATGATCTTAGCACCAATGCAAAGTTGTCGTCTTTTGCAGTAAGTTATGTTTTTATTGATGTTCTAATGTGTAGGAAATTGCTTTGGGCTGGTAAAAGATGAAAGATACTTGATGTCATTTGTGCTACAAAGGGACCTTTGCCCCTTGCAAAGCCAAAAACTGGGTAAGGTTTTTGCATTTGGGCTGTTGCTTCAGCATCATATGGAATGCTAGTCTTAGGAATTGCCAACTACTAGATTTTAGTTTTAGCATAAAGTCCGGTATATAAATTGAGAATGGTGATGCTTTGTTGATGTTCCTCAGAGAGAGGGGTGTGTGGTGCTAAATACAAAGCTTCATTGCAAGAATCATTGAGGGTGATTTGCTGTGGTTCAGCAAATGCTCTAGTGTTATAACAACCCCTTCTCTCCTCCCATATCAAGTATTACAAAGCAGTAGGGTTCATTATGCCACATCACTGATGGATTCAGCTTTTGCCTAACACCTGCCACTGTGCCTTTTGTTTTGTTTTGTTTTAAAAGTCTAGTTTCTAGTTCCAACTACACTTTTGTGTGTGTGTGTGTGCTTCCTCTGATTCCAATGCCTTTATACTCTTCATTACTCTCCTGTATATTCTCTATTTTACATTTAGTTTTTAAGTGGAAACCGGAAAACTACGCTGTACCTCACCACCAGTTACCTCAGTGCGGGAATGGGGGTATTTTATTCTGACATTCATTCTCAGTTTAGCATATCTGTCTTGCAATAGAATGGCCATGATGACTCGTCTTCAGCTTGTCATTCACAAGTTTGTTTGTTTAACTTCAGAACCTATGCCAAATGGATTCTAAACACCCTGGCGGTTAACCAAGCAAAGTCCAAACAGGCAAACATTACCACAGACTAAAAAGTAATTTGAAATCTTTTTAATGCTTTAAGAAAATTACAAAATTAAAGTAAAGAAAGTAGCATGGTGGTTATCTGAGCATTAGAAACTTTCTCTGTGATTACAGGGAAAGAAAATGTAACAAAAATATGAGATTACCCAAAAGAATTTTAATTGCCAAAGCTGGCACTACAAATGTAGCTAGCAAGATTACAGTGTGAGCTTCTAACATTGTTATGACTCTTCCTCCTTACCCTCTTGCTTACTACTTATGGCTTAACGCTAAACTAAAACATGCTAAAATTGTTATCTCTCCCTTTTACTTCCTCCTGCACATTACTTGAATATAAAAAGCTAAAATAAAGCATTACTGCGTTTCTCTATGCATGTGATGAATTATATTGAGTTGAAGCTAGAGTGAAAGGAAAAACCAAACACTTGGAAATAATTCCCAACCTCAAAAACAATTCTAATGCTAACTTCAGAAGGTGAATGGCTAAAACTTTTTGCAAGATCTAAGAGCCTAAAGAGGTTATCCAAATCCTTGGGTCCAGTGGTTCAGATAAGGTCAGAGGCGAAGCAGTGAGAGAGCGAAGTGAAGCAGCAACAGAAAAGAACTCTCATTACCTGTGCTTTTATATACTTGTAGTCAAAGGTGGAGGACCCAATGAATAATGAGACAATGATCTTGCAAGCAAAAAGTAGGATGCATGAGTGGTTAGTCCTCCTGTTCACCAGTTAGAAGTGAAGTTCTACCTATCCCCAACAATGTCACATTTTATCCCTATGTGTTTTGGGAACATCTCTGGCATTACTACTAACAGGTTAATTTTAACCTTCCAAAAATGTGGCTAAATGTCTACCATCTGGGCATGTTATCTTCTTTGAATTCACAGTCCTCTTTGGTCATATCCACCCCAACACCTCCTCCCAATTGTTACTTGTGCTCAGTGCTATAGCTTCCCCTACCCAACTAGCATCGATGAAGAACATTTTCTTATCAAGCAAGATGATGGCATCATAAAAGCCTTGTCTAGAAAGTCAGTCTCTTTCAAAGAAGTATTCAGGAGCCCTTGTACTTCTAATGCAAAGTTGAAAATAATTTATTTAAACCACTGAAAATTGTGGTGTGTGTGTGTGTTACCTTCTCTCTGGATTAAATGAGTTTAGAATACACTGCTTGCATTTGTTTTAATTTTCCTTCTTAACTATGTGAGCTACAAACTGTATTTAAATAAAAGCTAAAATTGCCATGTAGCCACACAACCCACGTGCTGCTCCTATCCGAGATGTCATAATCTAGGCTGAGCTTTCTTTTTATTCTTGTTTACAGTCTATCTCTCCAACTTGTATCACTTTTGAATTTATTCCACTTAGTAGTAGTTGATCCCAATTTTATGTTTTCTCCAAACTTTGTAATTCTATTCCTGTGTTTTCATCAAAGAACTGGGCAGAACAACCTCATATCAGTATTTTAATTTGAGCTAAACATTTCACCATAGTGTGCTGCAGCAGTGACACAGGCAAATACAATCCTGGAAATTATTAGGAAAATAAGTAAAACACCCAGTGAACTGCCCAAATAGCTTAAACTATTGGGTAGTGTAGAAATGTAATTAATAAGTATTATAACGCTATTATATTAATCCTCACAGTACGTAATCAACGCATTAAATGCATTGCCACAGGATGTTGTGATGCCAGCTAGCGTAGCTTTCAAAAATGGATTACATAAAGTCACAGGTGGTTATAAAATTATTAACCTATAGAAATTAATAACTAAACACTGCTCAAGAACTGAAAGGTCACAAATATAGATCCAAAATAGGTCTGTTAAGAGGTATCAGCCATGTTAGCAGAATGGCATCTCTGATTACCAGATGTTGGAGACAAACAGTGAAGTAGCTATCACCATCATGTGCCACTTGTGACCTACCAAAGGCACTTGCCTATTGTAGATGGAATGCAGGGAAAGATGATTTTTTTCCTGATCCAGCAAGGTAAGATTTGTTTTCATCTTACAGCCTCAGATCAAAGCAAGCACTGTTGCTATCCTCTAATCTGTAAATCTTAATTATTTTATCATACAAAGTTTTATCTCTTGACAATGTGTTTTCAGAGACCACTCCTCTTTTCTACCCGCTCCCCTACCAATAGTCTTTAATGCATGAGTGTTACTGCCAGAGTTTGCCAAGGGCTTTAGTCACAGACGCATCCTGGATGTTCAGAGATTTCTTGTCCTGGCTTGTTGGCAGGAGGATATTCTCCTGTAGCAGCTGTCTGCTGTCATACGCTTCTTTTTCAGATGTGCTAATAACCATATATTATGCATTATATATATTTTTTGCAAAGTATTCTGCATGCATACTTTGCCTATGATTAAATAATCTAAGCACTGTATGACCAGAAATTATATAAAATTGCCCATTGCTGAATAGCTTTAAAATAGATTTTAAAAAATACAGCCCAGCAAGTTTCTTGCTTTGTCTGGATTTGTTATTTGCACCACACTGTTCTACCTAAATTGAGGCAGCAGACGTGAGGTTTATGATGGTGTCAAACCAAATATTGAATGGAGGAATCTCTAGCTGTCCATCCTACTTCTACCATCTTTCCACTCCTTGCTTGTTTTCCACAGCCAGAAGATGGTTTAAGAGGCAGAAATATCCCATCAGCTAATTGAAAAAGAAGTCAAAGACTAACTACTGAACTTGTATGAGAGCTCTCATCCAAACCAGAGTAAAATTTTAATTTTCTCCCTGCTGAAATATTCAGATGTGGTTGAAATGCTTTTAAGCAAGAGCTAAAGGCCCATTTTTTCTCTTTCAGAAATAAAGCAGAGGTGGATGTGTTTATGTCAGAATAATCCCAAATAAGTGGTGCCATCTCTGGTAGTAAAACACCTCTGATATTAAAGCCATTGTTTCTCTTCTGAAAACAATGGCATATCAAGACCAGCGCTCTGTACACGTTGTTTTATCTTGTTTGTGCTCATGGAATAAACATTTGAATGTTCCCTTCCATATGCATTCCATTCCACCAGAACTGCAGGTTTGGGTTTATTAACCTTGAATTTATAGTTTTACTTGAAGAACCATATCCCTATTACATGTGACCCATTTCTATAAGGGAAGGGGAAGCAAACCCATGAGATGGGATCATGGCATAGGCAGATTCAGCTTTTGCTGGAATAAATTAGCAGATAAGGTCAGCGTGGTGACTGAGTACAAGGGTGTAATTGCACATATTCACCATAAAAATGTCTCTGCATCCTCCTATTTTTAGTACTATTCCCCCCCCACCCCTAAATTTAGCTCTTGTATTGTATTTGATAATTGATGAAGGATGGAATAAAAAAAATCTCTTAAATAGAGTAAAAATAATGGAAGAGAATTGGCAGAACAATGGTCAGAAAAATTCAGTACAAGGCTTCTGTCCATAGGAATTTTCAAACATTTGTGGGCTCTTTAATGAGACATAAGCTTTTCACTGTGGATGGAGGAAAAGACACAGATGAATCCCAACATGCAGAATGGACTGTACCACTTGCTTTTGCAAATACCTGTTACAGACCACATTGAATATAGCTTTGATGCAGCATAAAGGCCTTCCGTTCCAGTGGTTTGCTGGTCTCTTAGTTTCACCGCAAATTTTGCTCACTAATTTAGTTCATAACAGCTAGTTCTTATAGGGACCCAAGGGATAACAGTCTCCTGTACCTGTACAAACTTTGCTCCTGTACTTTGATAGAAAAAATAATTTCCTACCAGTTTGGAACCAGAAGTGATTCTATTTTCAGGACAAAATGTGTTTTTAAAATGTGCTAACTGCAGCCAAATCTTCCCACACCCCTAGTATGATTGTTTCTTTTGCTGCTTGAGTTTTGTCCAGCTTTCATGTAGACTGAAGTTCTCCATGCTGTCCTTTATGTGGAGCCACTGCTGGTCAGCCAACTGTTTGACATTCCACGGTGCGGAAAATCCAAAGCTACAGTAACACAACCACATATGCGAACACCATGATCACTTCCAAATTGGTAATGAAGACATTGTTTCCCTAGCAGTCTCCCAGCTTGAAGTTTGCTAAGGTTTTTAACAATGTCATTGTCTAATTAAATAGTCCATGCGGGGCTGGGGCGGGGGAAGATCATGGGTACCTTCCTCTTTTAGGAGAACCGGGTTTACAGATTACTTGTAGTGGGAAGAGGGAAGCTTCTGTTTGATAGGAACAAAATTAGTGAATAGGTTTTAGTAATTTGACTTTTAAAAGGCATTTAAAATGGAAATCCCCAGAGGGAAAGATAAAGAGAACAGGTGCTGTAAAAAAATATTCCTGCGTATTAGAACTTAATTGGATTTGAAGATTAATTCCAGATGGGCTAATTACATGGGTGGTGTGGCAAGTTCTTTCTTGAGTGGGCAAGTCTGCAAGTTGGTTTCATTGGATTTGATTTTGAATTTTGCAATCTTGTCAAGATTAAGGGCATGCCTGCACGATAGCCACTTTTGAGCTGCTGGATGTAGTGAATAACCAGACGTGTGAGGAGTGTTGTTTAGAAAGGTAGATACCTCTTTTTCCCATGACACCATACCTAATGAGGGGGATCAGCATGAGATGAAGTCCTGTGGAGGACTATGAGGATTGCCTGCCCTGTGTAAATGCATCTGATTCCCCAAATAAGTGCTGTGAAGACATGGCCATAAAAAGAAATTGGCTTTTAAGCCACTAAATCCCATCAGAAAAAAAGTATTTCCTTCTCCCACTTCTCTTGTTGGAACTAAAGGCACAGGCCCCTGGGCTTGTTGCTGAAGACATCACTATACCAAACAGGCTGTCTTTGAGAAATGAGAAGTGTCTATGAGAATTTTTCTATAATCAACATTTCTTTCAAAGAATGCCTAAAGGGGCCTACTGGTTTATCATGTTTTGGGCAGGTGTCTGATTGGACATGCCATGGATTTTTCTTCAGAGGGAGAGGTTGGTGATAATTAATAATGTGCTGTGTGTTTCCAGTTCTATATAAACAGCTGCTTCTTTCCTGTGAAGCCCAGGGGTGATAGACTAGTTGTCTTGTAAATAAACTAAAATGATAAAACCTGGCATGTTTATAATTCTTTGGAAACTAGTAATAGGGAAAATTTGAAAAGTTCATGGATTTTTAATTTTATGAGGTGCAACTCCTCCACTTTAGAACTAGATAAAAATCTGTTGAAGACCATTGAACTTAGTATCATTACAGTTGAAGACATACTTTGGTGAATCTGGCATAGGGTTTTTGCATTGCCCAAAAGCTAGAAGCACATAGTTTTTTGTCAGAATTTGCATGAGGCAGAGAAGAGCTTCAGCACCAGGGAATACTAAGATCAAAATGAGATTTAAACCTCCAGCCTTCAGGTTTGCAGTTGTGACCAGGGATGTATGAGAAATTCATTCAGTTCCTTTTTTGTCAGGATTTTACCCAGTTCATACCTTCTGGACCAAATTCGAGCTTGCAATATGATTTGCAGTCCACAAAAATACATCCGTCAGCATGCATACATTCTAAAAATGTGCATGAAAAATGCATACTTTTTTTAAAAAAATGCATACAACTACACTTTAATCCATAGGAGAAGAATGTATATATTTCAATGATGCACACAACTGATGCATACATTTAGAAAAACACGCACAGGTTTTCTTGCAAAAAGTGGCGGTGGTGGGGGAGCTCACAATCTGATATGGACTCGGGTCAGAACGAGCTTCAAGACAGAATTTCGAGAACGTCGGCAAGCTCAAATTTTGCAGATTTGCACATCCCTAATCATGACTAAATCACTTGGCTACTTCTTGGAATGCTGATTAGCAGTGCTCATCAGAAATGTGCACTTCAAGACTTTGCTTTTCTCTCTGACCACTTGTAGTGGTGTGTGTGTGTTTCTCCTGTTCTCCTGGCAGTAAATCAAAGATGCAGATTGACAGCAGTGTCCGAGTCCATGTCCTTGGGATCTGCCTCGTTGCCACATTTGCTTTTGAAAGCTTTGTGAATGTAAACGTTTATGTAAGCTCTCTGATTGGAAATTACAAATGTATAATTTATATAGGTCTGAGTGAATGATTTATATCCTGTTAAGTGGTGATTTAGGTGGAAAATAACAACCCCCACTTACAGAATCTTTAATGAAAAGTGTCTGTTTTTATGAATTTATTTCTGAAGCAGTATTTGAGCTTGGCGTGTTTGACATAAATCAGGTCTAATTGTCACTTTGTGATTAATGAACATATGGTAGCCATTTTTCCCCCTATAATTGAACTTGCATTCAATTCATCTGACAAAGTGAAACAAGTTTAGGCTTTGGCAGATTCTGTACCTTTTCTACGCCTGTGATTTAAGAAAAGGTGGTAGGGTTGCTTATTGTTGTGGTGTCCCCCCCCCTTTTTTTTTTTTTTTACACTGTAGAACAGTGAGAAAATGAGACCAAATGGAACTCTTCGATTTTGGGATCAATAGGGTGATGTGTCAGAGTGACTGTCGGATTACTGAGCTCTTTAGATATGAAGGCAACACAGCCCACTATTAGGCTGTTAGGTATTCTTTTCTCCTTGCTACTTCCTTCATGTGTGGCCTTGAACTAGTTGCTTAGTCTCTCTGGACCTTATGGAGGATACAGTAACCCTGTTATGCCTCTTGAGGGATTGACAAGCATCACGCAGAAAATGAGACATCCATACCTATGTGGTCTGGATTCTCCACTGCTTTTAGAATGGTGAGTCTTTCTTCCTTTGGGGCTGGGTGAGTAAAGTGGAGAGAAGGTGGAGAGAAAAGAGATATTTTCATATTGGACCCAACAGGGAACACCTCATTGGAGACTTTCTATAGAAATTTCCTTTCCTGCCCGTTAGGGTTTGCAAGGTCCCAGTGAAGTCTTTCCTGCAGTCCAGTAACTTCAAACAAATATGTGCTCACTTTTTCTGCAATCTGTAAGCATAAAGAGAGAATGAAAATTTCCAGTGATTTCAAATTCTCAGCCATGGTGTGTCTGACAATTTTTCCTATTGACCAAAAACCAAACTAGATCTGACCAGGCAGCTGTGTTTCACATCTGTCTCATTCGCATATAAAACAGGGTGTGGGATTGTTTTTAAGCAGAAAACGGGTATGTTAATGAGGTATGTGGAACCTTCTTCATGCGTGATCGTTTCAGGTACTTTCCCTCCTCCCTCGTTCATTTCAGTCTTGAGGTTGAGCGGTGTGTGAGAAAAGTGCCCTAAGTAAAGAAGCATGAGGAGATAAGGCAGGGGACAGTTCAGATCCCCTCGCCCACATGCTCCTTTTACGTTTAAAATAAGACCCTTCTCCTTTCTTTATGTGAGTGAGACAGAGGAATAAATAATAAACGTAGACGTCTCCATCACACTTAGTCTGCCCCAAAGAGAATGTGTGCTAGCTATGAATGGTGAGCTAAGCTCTAAGTTTCAATTAGGTATTGGCATAGTTTAAGGAAAAAATAAAATCTGTACAGGTGTGGGAGGGTCCCACTTTGTATATAAAGTCTGTGATTGACAGTAGAATTGGTTGTACTGTGTAGTGTGGAATGAGTCTTTAAAGGCCATTTTATAGATGCTAACCAGCAGGTCCCTGCACCCCTCTAAAGCATCTCTGCCTTTTATATGGGAGACTGCAAAAATTGTTATTGCAATCACAGAAATGGCTGCAAGCTATTTCAGTGTGCAATCTGGTTCATGCTGATATTTCTCCATGCTGTCTCATCCACAAGGAGGCATTGACTGGGAGGGGAAAAGGGCCTGGTTTGCATTTGTGTAAACTACTGCAAAAGAGGTTAGCATCTGGGCAGTGCCATTGTCTGAAGCTAGTGTAAGCCAGGGTCAGAGATGGGTTACTGTTCTAGATGGGCCATCTCGGGGTGAGACTTAAATATGGCATGCTGTCATTCCTGCTTTTTTTGTTGGTAATAGGCATACTTAGTTATTTATGGACAAAGGTGTTTCTCTCTCCCCCCCCCCCCCATATAACTACAAAACTTTTCCATAGATGCAACTACTGCATGGATGAGCTGACCTCTGTTTTGTGTTGTTTATTTAAAACAAAAAACCTGGAATCTCCATGTGACCTAGGAATTGGCCAGTGGCCCACTAGTAGCCTTTGAACTACTGCTCTTTAGTAATTCTGCATTAATCATTCTATCTAACCAATTGACTACTGTTGTTTCAGGATATAGACAAGTTTGGCAATGAGATCACCCAGCTAGCTCGTCCTCTCCCTGTTGAGTACCTAATCATAGATGTAAGTATCCATTACGCTTATCTTTTACTTTTGTAGAGCGAAATAGAAATAGGCAAAATTCACAAGGCTGACCTTGGAATTTCCACTTTGTTCTTTACTTTGCCCTTCTCTTTATTAGAAACCTAAATATTATCAAGCAACACATAACCTGTTGGTTGCAGTTTACTTTTGGGCTATCAGTGGTGGTGCAAAATCTCAGGAAAGCATTTAGCTTCCTTGTTAGACACTGCTCAAAGCATCTTACTGCTCTTATGAAATTACATTTATCCATTAGACAAGTAAAAACTGCCACCCCCACAGAGATGCTGGTGATTACATCACCAGGAGCTTGTTAGCAGTGTCTACTGTACCTTTCAGAGGAGTGATTAAGCAGCCTGCTGCTTACAGTGTCTGAACCAGATGTGGCTTGACTGCTTTTGGCATGCCCACTGCCATTATCAGAGCTTTCAGCTTGAATAAGACAGCCCAGCTGCCTGTCTTCCATAGGAAAATGGGCTCATTTCTGGTGTGTGTGTGTGTGGATGGTAGCTCACTGTATATCCAATACCCAATAATCTTTGTTAGTAAAAAATAAATAAATTGCCACAGTCCTTGGATTTAGCATTAAAATGAAAGGCAGGGGAGCATTTTACAGGATAGAGGAGTGTAACACAGAGATGATTCATCAGCTCAAAATATGATGGCACTAGTAGTGGCACCAATTTCACTTGTTCCTCCTCCTTGTCCATGTATTTGCATTGCTTGCTGCTCAGAGTTGAATTTGGACTATAGGCGTTTAATGTCTGATTCATGCAGTGAGATTTTCCCTTTTGCAACAATAGTGGCCATTGTGTGGAGCCTGCAGAATTCCTGCTTCAGTTGACAGCCCAGAAACACATTTATTACCCAAGCAGCAAAGGCATCTGTTTTTGGACTACCTGGGGTATAATTAAGATGAAAACAGATTGACAGAACGTGCACTTAGGAGGCGTCTGAAAAGAGATAAAACTGCATTTCTGAAGCTTTTCTTGTTTTTTTTTTATTCTTCTCTTATAACTTGAGCTATTTCTGCACCTTTGGTATTGGTTACAAATGTGCTGGTCCCTAATTGAAAAGCCTTTTGTTAGTCAGGTTTCCCACTCTGTAGAATGCTAGTTGGGATATGACAGCCTTTCACTTTTAAATATCGCCTGTGATATTACTTTGCTTTGGGTAACATGTGAGATCAACAAGCATGGGCTTCTCTCTGTTGGAGACGTAGGGATGCAAAAGTCATGGGCGCCTCACGTTAGCAAACTTTTCATGCCCTCCAGAGGTCTATCTTAATTTTATTATAGTAATGCTTCGTAATATATGCTGTGTTGCTTTATTGGGGAAAGGGCAGTGGAAGTTGGAACTCCTGAAGGTTTTAACCTTAACAATATTAGCCTACTCCTGATCAACCTGTGCAAGCCTTCATGTTCCTGAATAAGCCTAGCTGTTTGAAATGAAATTTCTTCTTGTGATCTGCTTGTTTAGCCATGCATGCTGAAGTATCTCCTTGGGAAAAGAGGTGGGAGTAAAACAAAATACGTGTAAATGTGAAAAGCCTTGAAGCTTTACTTCATAGTCTCACTTTCTGACCTTCCCAGCTGGGTCTCTGAATCTTTGAGCTATTGAAGGTACTCAACTGAGGCCTGTAACTGCCACATATTTGGCCTTCACTTTATTTCTTCAACTGCCCAAGTTATGCTAGTTGTCACATGAATCTTTTCCTTCTTTTTTTTTTAAGATTACTACCACGTTCCCCAAAGATCCAGTTTACACATTTTCTATTTCTCAAAATCCATTCCCTATTGAAAATCGTGATGTGCTGGGAGAAACTCAGGTAAGTGTTGAATCATAAGGGGGGTAGGGTGGGGACTCTTCATAATAAAATTGACTTAAATTTTAATATGTAAAGATCATAGGACATTGCGCAAAGAAATGGGATGGTTGCAGATGCTAAGTAGTCTTAAAAGTTCTTATTTTTAACTCCCTTTTGTTTTTCTGCCAAATTTGCGTGTGAGAGGAGCAGTTCTGAGGGGGACAAATTGCACTTAATCTTATAAAATAGTAATCTTACTGTGACGTCAGAACCAAGCTTGCACTGAAGATGTTAAGAGAAATGCTTTAAGTGTTGGGCTACATATTCTCATTTTTCTTCAGAGGTGTTAAATTTGTGTCCCGCTAATAGCTCTTCCCAATGCACCTACACCTCTGGTATGTGTGTGCACCTTCAGCTTTACTGTTGCCTTTCACTGCTTGAATAAAAGAATACCTGCATTATATGATTGAAGAGAAACATGAACATTGTGAGGACAAGGCCCTACTTGGGGCGGGGGGGAGAGAGAGAGAGAGAGAGAGAGAGAGAGAAAGCCAAGTGTGACTTCTCTTTTCTATTTCTGCTTCCTCGAGTTCAGCATGTGTCTGTATGGATGTTGATGAACTGCTAGGTCTGGAAACAATGTAGCCTAGCTCGGCTTTTCACTCCAGTTACCCTGGCAACTCCTGTCAGCCAATAAAGTCTACAGATAAAGCCTCATGCTTGAGATGTCCTTAAACCTTTGGTCAGAAACTGGATGCAGATGATAACTGCTGGATCTGTCCATAACACTCTTTGTGGCCTCTTCTAAAGTATTGGTTAGTCCCTGGAATAGGAATACCAAATTAGGTGCCCACAAGAGCAAGCTTTATCTAAACTTTCCCCAGGTGCTCTGTGCTTTCATACTCCAGAGAGAACACCCATGTTTAGTACAGAAAGGAATTGCAACTCTATTGGCACCTGGTTGGTAGAAGTCAGACTGTGTCAGTCATTTGTTCACTCTTGATACTAAGAATTTTGGTGTTATTCCCTATCCCCTCACTGCCCTGGCTACAACAGAATATATGGAATTGATGTTTGCCTTGGAAATGTGTCCAGGTCCAGGTACACATTTACCATAGTGATCCAGTGGTGCCCAAACAATACCAGTAAGAACGTAAGAAGCGACATGCAGTGGCCAAACAGCTGTCGAACAGGGACCCACAAGCAGGACATGAGTGCAACAGCACTCTCCTGCCCATGTTCCCCAGCAACTTGAGTATATAGGCTTACTGCTTCTGATACTGTAGTGCTATTCATATTAGCAAGTGGCAAGTGATGCTGGGATTGGCCAATGTGGGTATAATTAACCTTTTTTAGAGACCGTAACAATACTGAAATATTTATCTTCTTCACAATCTTTACAGGACTTTCACAGTCTGGCTACATATTTGTCCCAGAACACCTCCTCTGTGTTCCTTGACATCATCTCTGATTTCCATCTGCTCCTCTTCTTGGTCACCAATGAAGTTATGCCTTTAAGGGTATGTAATGACAGGGATGTTATTCGGGAAGCTGACATTAAAGTTCGCACAGAGAGAGAGAGAGAGAGGTGCTAAGCAGCACTGGACTCCAAATAAAATACTTTGCCTGTTTGGAGGGAAGGTGAACCTTCTGTTAGTTTGGCCAAGCCTTTTCTCAGGCAACAGGGTCTGCCCTGTTTTTGAAGTGCCACTTTAAGGTTGGTATCAAAGATGCTCAGATGATTTTAGTGTTGGCAATTTCAGCTTAGCCTTGGTGTCATTTGGAGAAGTAAGCTGGTGGTGTTTGCATTGGTATGTTCTCGGACTAGATGGAGCCAACTTGGATGTTTCATCAACAACTGGAAATGTTTTTAAATTCTCTGAATCAGACATTCCTGTTGTAAACGATCGGAAGATCAGTCAACCAGTCTCACCGAGGCCAGCAACTTCCTGTGTTTGCATCTCCCTTTACTCCTACACCCCGTTTTGTTGGCTTGAGTGCTGGAGCATAGCTGCACATGAAACTGATTATAACATCTGTAACATTTTTCCTCCATTACAAAAAAATAAATTACACACTAAGAGGGTGGGGGGGAAACCATCCAAGCCATGTGTTTTCTAGAGGGTTTAAGAACTGCAAACGTCAACATGTGCAGAACAGCTGGGCTGCCAGTAGGCAACTGGAGATCAGGACCAATCAGATTTACTGCATGTTACCTTGTTGTTTGGTTGTGCATTACATATAAAACCCTCACATTTGTGGTGTGGAGGAAGGTACAAAGCCAATAAAAAAGAATAGCATTTCTCATGTTCATTGTCTTTGGACTCCTGAGATTAGTTTGTAGTTTCTGAATTGGGTTGAAGTATTAGTGATGGCTAGAAAACTTAATGTATATATGTACCCAAGGTCTCTTGGGTGTAGACACGGCACATTTCCAGCCAATGCATTTCAGAACTTGTCTCTAGTGCCCTCTGCTGTCTGAAGCACAAGATATTCAGCGACGTGATGCAATTTTCCACTTGTATGTGGCAGGTAATAGTTGCCACTGAATGAGCAAATCGGAGATAGCAATTCTACCTTGCCTGCCTGTCCATCTACTGCCATTCATGCACTCTTGCCTCCTGCGTATCATGGATGCTCTCCTGGTTGTTTTAAAGAGTTCATGCTGATAGTTTCTTTGTCCAGAATTACAGCTTGTCCCACATTGGCCGTGTGCACGCTATTCTGGCCAGTAACCCTTCAAGATGAGTAGAGATGCACATGCAACCACTATAGCACCGCTGATTATTTCAGGGTTCAAAACTAATGTGCAGGGTTGTGTTGGATATGTTGTGCAGCTCCCTCTCTTGCTTTATATGGTCCCTTTGAGCTGGAAAGGAGAGAGAAAATCAATCTGAGATGGCACTGTGCTGTTTTTAGAGAATGGAAACTGAAGTATATCTTAACTGCCAATCCTGGCTTTCAAACAGCCTGAAATGGCGTGGGTGGAGAGTGGAGTCTGATTTGTGGATTGTAATTTATTATTTGCAAGACTATTACCTTACTATAAAGTGGCTAATTATGTTACTAACCACTACCGTCAGTGGGGGAGATGCTGCCGCTCTAGAGGGAAGGGATTGACCGTGGTGTGATGTATCATCTCTTTCAGGATAGCATCAGCTTATTGCTGGAGGCAGTAAGGACCCGGAATGAGGAGCTTGCACAGACTTGGAAGAAATCTGAGCAATGGGCCACCATCGAGCAGCTTTGCAGTATGTCTTGTGCATTTTCCCTTTGATGCTGAGATTGAGACATGTCATTGCAGCGATGCCGGGGAGCTTTGGTTCCCTCAGTTACTGACGGGGGACGGCTCAACAGGAGGAGGAAAAGGATGAATGTTTCTCCAGTCATGGCTGTTTACCTGGCCAAATATTGTAACATTGGTGAAACACTTTGCTGGGAAAGGTGTCACACTCGTGCAGGGATAAGAAAATGGACTGAACTAGCACAGGGGGAAAAGTGAAGGAACTCACAAATTATACAATTGTGGAAATTTGTGAGATTTGATGAGGCTACTCAGGGGAAGCAGGGAATGTGGCTGGTTATATAGGGAGGGCTCTGTATTAACTGTAGCAATCTACTGTTTTCTTGAATGTTACCAGGTGAGAACTCCCCCGCTTAATCCTCTCCCTTGTATTTTCTCTTTTCAGGCACAGTTGGTGTTCAGCTTCCCGGACTCCAAGAATATGGTGCCATGGGTGGCTCAACGCATGCAGCAACCTCTTCCATGTGGGCCTGTCAGCACTGCACCTTCATGAACCAGCCAGGCACAGATCATTGCGAGATGTGTAGCCTACCACGTAGCTAGGCCTCTCGTGGCTTGGCATTCAGGGTGGCCCTTACAGACCAACTGGCAGAAATACAGAGGCAAACCCTTAGCCAGGCGGGACTGTTCTTCCTCCTGGGATGATGTACCATGAGGGGTGGGGCAGAACGGGCAAGGGATGGAAGTGACCCATATGACGGGCACTCAGTGCCGTTCAGAGGGTGGCAGCTTGCAGCTGGAACTGGATATCCCAGTGGGAGACGATGATGAAGCCCCTCTGCCCAGCACTGCTGCCTTGTCTTTTCTTTGCTCTCAGTATTGTAGAAAGCCAGAGGTCATGTTTCCCCTTGAGCTGCAGTCACAGGGGTGGCTCATCAGCTCTGTGGGCACATGGCAGTGTGGCCATGCCTCCCTGTTAGCTTGCATGCCACAAGCTTTCCCCAGCCTTAAGCCAGTCAGTGAGGCTAGGCAGCAGCATCGAAGGGATGGATTTGGTCCCCCAGGGCTAGCTTGCCTAATGTTGTTCTCTTGACATGTTTTGCATTTAACCCCAGAGCCGCTGGGTCACTGGTGCCTGAGTCACTTCGGTCTACCCTTTAATTACAGTTTCCAAATTGAGTGACCTGCAATGACAGAACATATAGTGGCTTTAGAGCCCCAGGCTAAGCCCCGGAGGACCTTGGCACTAGAAAGAGGAGAGAGCATCCCTCTCAACTTGGTAAAGGTGTCTCTGGTTGCCTGTTGACCCTTTTCCTGTCCAGCTCAGCCATAATGACAGCAAATTAAAGAGCTCTATCAGCAGCTGTCTTTGGTGCTTCTCATCTAGGGCCAGGCAACAGGGAGGAGTATTCTCCCTCAAATCAGGTAGTAGGGAACAAATGGCTTCCTGGTCTGGAAGCAGAAACAATCTCGGCAGCATCACCCTGGCTGTGTCAGGGTTGGGCTGATGGTTACTTGCCCCAGACCTCCATACACTCTCTCCCCATTATGTTTAAAGCTGTTCCCTGGTATCTGCAGTTGTGAGCAGCCAAAGCTTGCAAGTGCCTTCCTCATGCCTTTTAGTGACTTGAATATCATCCCAGCAAGGCAAAACGAAATGGGGCATTGGTTGGCATCTTGAAACTTTGTCTTACTCCACCATGATAAGAGGCATTTTGCAGCTGAGGCACCAGAAATTCTCTTGCCTCAAGAACGCTAATTTGCCTACTGGTCACATAACCTCATCCTAGCAGTGCCCTCAGACTCCTTATTTCTTCTGTTGTGTGAGCAGCTCCTTTCACACCTGTACAGAGATGTTTTCATTATCCAAAAATTCCTAGCATCTCTGCCAGCAGCTTTATGCTAGGGCACATTTGGTTTCTTGCTGTAGTAGTTCTGACAACTAGCCTGTTGTCATCCAGGCAAATCCATCAACATTATTATACAGAAATAAGGCATTCATGTCATCTGTTGGGTTATGTGGTCAGAGGGCATCCTCTTTCAGACCTTCCACGGTATATATTTTTAGATTCTCGCCACAGCAAATTGTGCCTCCACCCCAGATACCAGTTTCATTTATGGGCATGTAGGCTTGGCTGTTGGACAGCTGCCACGAGGGATGTGATATATACTTTCCATGGTAGAAATATTGGCCGTCGTCTGTCAGGTGTTTGAAAACACTTCATCTGGCCCTTGTTATTGCTGACAGGACATGTGACTCTTCTTTCCTGGGTTTGCATTTTGACTAGATTTCTCTAGCTCACTGGGCTGTAGCCGCTCTTGCTATTCCTCTTCGTTCTATGGGTTGCAGAGGTGTGTGTTTGGTTTGGACTGGAGTTAACTGAATAACAGCCCTGCAAATAAAAATCTATTAAAAGCATATGAAATAGCAGCTTCCTGATCTTTTTGTTATTTCGCCATCTTGGCCCCAAGTCTATTTCTCTCACATCCATTTTGAACTCGTGCAGCTCTTTGGTTGCAGATCTTTCTCCAAACAAGACTTGGGTGTTCTTCAGGTTGGACTGACAAGACATCCTCCTTACTTCGAACAGTAGTAGTACTGTCCATGTCTCCCATCTAAAATGCTTGCTATGAGCTTTGATAGGAGGGCAGCAAATTATGGAATTTCAGCAGCATTTCCAGGTGAAGCTGATGAAGTTTTGTTTAGAGAAAGACCTGGTAATCCCAGGCAAAGTTTTGGTAACCCATCTCTCCAGAACTCCAGAATTTTACCATTACCTAGATGTACATGGAGCTGCTATACATGAATTGTTGTTTACGAGCTCACTCTAGTAATTGTGTAGCAGGAACTTAGAATGATCCCTCTTAAAGGCATTTTGCAAACCAAACAATATTTTCTTGGTGCCCATGCAGCACTATCTTGGCTTTCTTAGAACCCCCACAACAAAGTGGAAATAAAGTACCATAAATAATGAAAGATGTGTTTCTTTATAAACACTCTCATTCCTCAAACCTTACAATTTATTAGACCCCCCAAACAATAATATAACTTTACATCAATTTGTCTGGTCTCAATTGCTACCTTCTCCACTCAACAGCAAGGCAGTAGAGAGTGTTCCCTGATGCTGGGCACTTTGGATTTGTAAGCCTCCAAGTAGTATTCTTCCCTTTCTCTGTTTTCCCAGTTCTTGTGACAATTGGGATTACTGACAGCAGAAACAGGTAACGTTGCTTTATTCAAACATACATTTTTATGTTAATGACCACAATGAAATAATACTGCACAGGCAAGATTCTTGAGTTCTCTCCCATTTTACCTGTAATTTTTTTTAGGAGTCATAAGAACATAAATGCCTTGCTGGATCAGACTGAGGGTCCCATCTAGTCCAGCACCCTGTTCACACAGTGGCCAACCAGCCATCGGCCAGGGATGAACAAGCAGGACATGGTGCAACAGCACCCTCGCACCCATGTTCCCCAGCAACTGGTGCACACAGGCCTACTGCCTCGAATTCTGGAGATAGCACACAACCATCAGGGCTAGTAGCCATTGATAGCCTTTGCCTTCAGGAATTTATCCTACCCCCTTTAAAGCCATCCAAATTGGTGGGCATCACTACATCTTGTGGTAGTGAGTCTGTTTTTGAATTACAGAAGAGCTCAGGGCACCTTTCTTAAAGAAATATATGTCCTTGACACAACCTTGATTTGCTTCATAGCATGGACAGACAATAAGAATGTATTCAGCAGAATGAAGTTGAAAAGGTTTTCCTGGAGTGTATCACTCCAGGCTGCAGCTGGAAGATTGCATTTTTGAATGTTTTCCATTAAAACAGCACACCATACTTTCCATTACATGCTAGTTTTGTGGATGCAGAAAGAAGAATTCAGTCTAACCTCCTGACTTCCTAGTTTTCAACCTAAGTGAGTGTGTATTCAAATGTGCTACACCTCATCAGCAACCTGAATAGTTTGTACCACATGATTTTGCTGAATTGGTTGTTTAGCATTTATGCAGTCATGTGGGAGAGGGACTAAACTATGGGTTGTATTCAATGTGAGCCCTATTTAGAGGATACTCATTGGAAAGAATGAGGCTTAAGATAATCGTGACTAATGAAAAGTCCCATTCATTTCAATAGATCTATTGCAAGGGTACGCAACCATTTGGCAATTTGAGAAACTGTCCTGGACACCACCACAAAACGGGCATGCTATGTATGGAAGAAAATATTAGCCTACAGCCACCTGCCTATTTCTATTCCTAAGAATATCTCTGAGCCCCAAATGTAGCCCAGAGGCATTCATGGGGGGGAAATGGAAGCAGCTAGATGCCCTGACTTCACTTTGAAGCAATCTTCCTGTGAAACTTTGACACCCTCAAGGCCCTTTGGCATTTCGGAGTCATCTTCCTTGCTGTATGCATGCTGACTGGCTTTGAAGAGGATCTCCCTGCTTTAAGCTTCTTTTGCAGTAAAAAACCCAAAACAAGCGAAGTACTGGGATGGTGTTTCTGCTATTACCAATGATCAGTGCCTGTTTTCTAGGACAAAATCTGTGTCCTAGGCCCTAATCTGTGTAAGAGTTCTACCAAGATGACAAAGCTCCATCACACCTGGAGAAAAACGCTGGCTACCATGGCTTCTCTGCTCCTGGTTTCATCGTTCAGGTACTTCCTGTTTGAAAACAGGAAGTAAACAATGAGCACGAGGCCCGTTCAGTCGGGTGTTGTAGTCACGCTGCTTCTCCCACACACAACAGGAGAGAGCAGCAACCAGACTTTTTCTGGTGGACAACACATTGGGAGCTCAGTTACTAGCACCTAATCTGCCATTTGGACTAACAGATAATTTGTCAAAGGGACTGGCACATGTCCCTATATGGCTTGCTGGTGTGAGGTGTACTGCATCACTACCCATCACCTGGAAAATCTGCTGTCTGGAAATCCACTCGCTGGGAGAATACTTGCACCAATAAGGCAGTTAGCCCACTTGGTAATGTTCTTCCCTAGTCAGAGACGTTTAAGAGGCAAGTTGAAGTCTCTTCCTCAAACAAGCTTTTCCCCTTCCATCCTAAAGAAAGCAGGGTACTTTTTTTGTTCTAGCCTGTCAAGAACCTAGGTGTGCAGTGGGGGCTGGATTTCTAAGCTTTCGCTTAGCACATCAAATGTGCAGAAGAGTTCCTGTGTCCTGAATTGTACTTTTGTGTTCGTTGGGAGGTGTCCTGCTGTCCTGCAAGCATCCGCCCGCCCCTTTGAGGGAAATCAGCCACAGCTTGGAGCCCTCTCCGTAGGCCAAACAGATCTGTTTGTAATTAGAAGGCTGCTGTGTGGCTTGGCAGAATTCCAGGACAGCATGTTATAAGGCGAAGAAGAGAAGCAGATCTTGGCCAGAGAGAGGAGAAAAGCCGAGACTTGAAAGAGCAACGGTCACGTCTTGCCGCCCCAGGATCTCCACTCAGCAGGTAGGAAAGCCTTTTTGTTTTTCTAAACCCTTTTCTCTACAGTGTTAAATCTAGTTCTGAGCATTGATGACAAGTCTAGAACTACTTTTGGAGAGCTTTCCCATTCTCCAAAGGAGGTGCAGTGTCCATGGGGTACCATTTACTATTGCCAAAACCCTACCTCCTTTTTGGAAATAATTCCTGTTTTGGGGGGTGGGGGTCACCTGTTGGGGCCCACTAGGTTTTTCCTATGTCTCTGTGCTCATTTTGGCTCCTGCTGTAGTCCTGATTTCTTGGATGGAGATAACTAAATAGAGGCAAGACCAGTCCTTCCATTAGACAGGGGATGCTGGGGGCAAAGAGCAATGGCAAGGCATTGGAGGACAGAGCTGTATGTGCCACACTGCCTGCCCTCCACCTGCTAAGCTATACTGCTGCCCTCAGAGGTGTGTGGTGGAGATTTCAACTGCCAGTCCCAACAGGTTCTGGATATGGAATAGGCAGTGGGTGCTACCTTATCTTTCGCCTCTGGCAGCAAAGTGTCTTGGGTTGGCCCTGAATAAAGAAGCCAAGAGGCTAAGGGCCAGCAATGAAAACAGTATGCACACAGGTCCTAAGTGATGAGAACGTGCAACAGGCTATAATTTTGGCTCTTCTGAGCCTCTCATCTGAGCAGTTTGTTACCATGAAAGCATGGCAAAAATGGAACTGACAAGCAGAAATGGGTGTCTCTAGTCCTGTGAGACGTCAGCATCAGCATCGGTCTTGTCTCCTTTTTAAGAAAAGATGCTTCATGTGTTGGAATGTGATGGTGGGTCTCTCTCCACACCAGAACAGTGGAGAGGGCGGGCCAAATGCTGATTGATACCAGGTGCAAACAAATTGAAGGATGAGCTAAGGTGTTTTTGTTTTTCAACCAAATGGGCAATCTGGCTCTACAGAGAATATTGTTGGGCAGGTCAAAATGAAGAGAATCTCTGCTTGTTGGCCCTAAGGTTGCCAGTTAGATCATCTTCTTTGTTACTGTAGTAGATGTAAGAATGGGTATGCCCCATGTCTCCTGTCCGCTGCCAGTCCTTCACAATTATTGTGAAGGACTGGCAGCAAAGATTGCAAAGATTTAACAGATACTTAGGTGCCAGCACTGCCACCCAACCTTTCTGTTTCCTTCTCCTCACCTCTTACAAACGTAACACAATATTGCAGCGATGAATGATATTCATGTGAGTACACATGGAAGAAGTGTCTTGCCCAAGACATGCAAAGAACTGATCCAACGGGTAGCCAGCAACAAAATCTCATTCCTGCATCACTTGCTCAGACCACTGTAACATGTTCCCAACTTGCTAGGATTTGATGGGTGAGTGGATACCATTTGAATGTGACATTGCTAAGGCTACAGAGCCAGAGAGGCCCTTTTCCCTTTGGTATGAAGAGCTTGTGACAATTCCAGCTGGAAAGAAGTCCATAGGGGAGCTGTCAAGGGATGTCCTGCTTCAACCAAGTTCAGCTCTTTATTATACAAACACAAAGCTAATTGCAACAGAGAAGTCAAAGTAAGCCAAGAGTCAAGCACAGTTTACCGGACAAGCAGGGATTTTCCAGAGTTAACTCAGAGATGTAGCCAAGGTCAAACACATAGAATATCAGTCAAATATAATCAGAGTTTCAAAAAGCAGCAACAGGCAGAAGTTCAAAGATCAATAACACAGAGGTCCAAACATGGGTCTTGGTCAGGGTACAAGATACAGTAGCAGTTTTGTTTCTAGCAAAAGCTAGATTGTGCATGCAGGCTTATGTTACCAGAGCCTCCTGAGCCCCACCCAAGGCTCTGCTGCACTACATTGCAAATCTTGCTCCTGAAGGGTCCTTGTTTGGAGTTGGGTGCTTCTTCCAGGAGCTCTACTGATTTGCCTCTTAAGGCAACAACCTTTTCTGGAGCTGTGTGGTTGTTCAGTCTCTGACTCTAAAGCAGAACTCCCCTCCTGCAGGGATGGACCCATGGTGTCCTGATATGGGTGGTTCCATGGCATCATCTGCCTCTGAGATCTCTTAACTTCTCGGAGAAAGACAATTCCCCCAGCAGGGGCATGACAAAGGCCAGAGGTGGAGGAGAGGAGATGGGAGGGAACTTCTTTTTTTTACCTAGGTTGCAGGGAGATCATATCAAGAGAGGGAGGGCTCCCTAACTAATTTCTCCTTCTCTCTTCACTCCACAAAGGCATCATGAAGCAGCTCTTCTCCCTGCTGCTTTTCGTGGCAGTCAGTTGTGCTGCTAAACCCAAGCGTCAGCAGCCACCCTCAGAATGGGACTACAGGCCTGAAGGTAATGTGTCTCTAATTGTTCCGTGCCTCTCCAGAAAGTGGACTGATGTCCTGGGCAGATCAGAAAGCTTGTGTCTTGTCTGGTTTTTAAAGTAAGTGTGTGTGTGTTTGTGTTAGGGTTGCAACTTGTCAGGTTTGACCATATTGCTAAAGTCTCTATGATCTTGATTATGCAAGGGATAAAGCTGAACATCTAGAATTTGCCAGTTTTTCTAGCTGCCCATCCCTCTTTGAGCAGCTGGAAAGGTACAATTGTGTTTCCCCCCCCCCCCCCCATTTGGCTCATGTCATGGTGGCTGCTGACATGAGACTCAAATTACACCCCCCCTCCCCAATCCTTCAAAATTCTTTTACAATTGTGAGCAGAGAATCACCAGACTTCTTTTTCCAAATTCCCATCCTTCAGAGCTTTCGGTCACCTGGGAGCACTTTTGAATCTTCCTGTAAATCTGTTCCATTCCCCTGACCTGTCACCACAGATATATTTGCAGGAAGGCAAGCATTCCATTTTATGCAATATGTCCTAAAAGTGAATGTTTAAAGACTGGCAGATCTGTACATTCCCCATCCCTCTGAAATATGCAAACTTGCAATCAAGTATAGGTAACACCTCCATTATTAATGTGACTTCACTTTCTCAATGTATAGATATCTAGATATTGCATGAACACAACTGATATGTGTGTGTCTGTGTGTGTGTGTGTTATAATGTAGTAGCGTTGCTCTTACTAAGCTTCTTATCCATTTTGAACCTGTGTAGAAAGAGTGGGCTACAAAGTGTTTTTTTTCAAATGTCATCTATCTTTGGATGGATTTCTTAAATGTGCTTTTTATTTGCAGTTACCTTGATTAAAGTCCTCAGTTAATGTAAATGGTGGGAAAGTGCCCCCTCTTCACCTAGGAAATTAAATGGCAGTACTGAAGCTTAATGAAGTGTGTGTGCTCTTCAATATTAGTCTTTTATACTGTCCCCCACTCCCATGTGTTTCTCTCCTCTCTTCCAGCTGAAAAGGTCAACATGAAGGGATGTGCCAATCTCACCGTTGTCCTGGACAATTGGAAATTTGCTATCATGACTCAAATCAAGAATCTTCTCCTCCATGATCACCAGACTGTCTTGCCTGACTACGGGAGGTGAGTGGAGACAGGGGGCAGAGGGTAGAATAGGCTTCTAGTGTGACTTGGTAAGTCTATAGCAGTTCTGCACAACTTGAGACCTGCCAGCTGCACATGGCAGCCTAGCGGGGGCTCAATAAACAATCCTGTGTTTGCAGTCAGTCTGGGATGTACGCAACTGATGGAATGTACTCCTTTGTGTGGGTTTTACATTGTACACAGTCTGATTGGCTAAATCCAATAAATCTGTCTCCATCAATGGATGCTGCACTGTGGTGGAACCTCCTAGGATGACTAGCTTTGGGGCGGCCAGCCTGTGTGTAAGCATATTCTGTCTGGATATTCCCCATGCAGTTTGGCAGGTATGGGAAGATGTTGGTCTTGGTTGAGCTATAAAACTTGCCAGGATGCTTCCCTTTTTAAGTATTACGGGTTGTCGTAAAGGTGGTACTCCTTGCTTTGGATGAAAGCCTGACTGTGTGTAGGTTACTGTAGAATATATTTTACACCATTTCTTGTTTATTCTTCTCCCCACCCTCCACCCCGGCCAGGATCAAACCCCTTTCCGATGCCCTTGATGACCTATACAAAGAATTCAATGCCCTCAAGGAACGGCTTGGAGAACTGACCACCCGCTTTGAGGGAGTGGAGTCTTTTGTGGATGAGATGAACAAAGGCCAGAGCCAGCCTCCTGCGAAGACTCCCATCAGGGTTACCCAACCAGAGGCAGACAAAGCAGCTGTTCCCTTGCCAGCCAAGCGCCGGAGAGTCTTGATCCGGAATGGGAGGAAGCTAACAGAGCCTCTGGCAGATAGAACACAGTAGAAACTGTTCCGAAGTGCTCCCTTGGTCCTAGAGTGTTGTGGACCTTCATGATTGTTGTAGAAGCCAAACGCATCTGTCTGCCTGTCTCCCTGTCCTTTTCCCTAAAAGACTGTTCCTAAAGAGGGTTGTAGAATGAAAGACTCATGTCAGAGAACTAGATAGGAGTCCTTCCCTGACTAGTGAGCCTGGGGCCCTAATTTCAGTATGTTCTAGTGTTGGAAAGGCACGATCAGACTGGGTCCCAGGGACTGTGGATTTCAGCAGGGTGTTTCCTTCAAGGAGGGGCTGCACAAGAGAGTCTTAAAATGGGTCTGTTTCTTAAAATACTCATGCACCACTTGACCTGATTGGGAAGATGAAAACTTGCCTTGAACTGCCAAAGAAGCAATCATGCATTCCACCTTATACTCCCTGCCACTCAGTAATACCAGAATCTTACAGGTCTCAGGAAAGGTTCTGTGGTTTGTAAATTTCCAGTTTCATGGAACTTTCTGGGGAGGAAGTACTTCTGTACTATCTGCACATATTGTAGTGGCTACAGCATTAATATCAACTGGTTAGATAGTCACTAGTTGAACAACGTTGAAGAAAGTGTTAACTGTTGCACATGAATCTGTTCTTTCCTCACAGCTGTAGACTACATAATCTACACATTCCATTGTAGGAAGTAGAAATGCATAGATCTTCAATGTGCATTGTCTCATGTAGGATGTTAATGCATTGGTTATTTTATAGATGCTGTGCATGTGCAGTTTCATTTTAAACATTAAAATATACCGCCTCTAGAAATATTTGATGTACCTGATTAATAATCACAGCTGTTTCCCCTGAATGCTAGTGGAGGCAAATGAAGGCAGTAGATAAATAGCAATCAAACTCTGCTTCTGGATACTGCAAAAGAAATTCTGAGTGTAGAATGCAAATTCACTTTTCCTGTGTGCGTATGCGAGATCAGTTTCCATCTCTCCTGATAAACCAGAAAAAAAAAACACTCAAGCTTGCTATTAAGTGTAACTATTAGAAATTATATTTTTCAGAGATCTTGTTTTGTTGAGAGTGTCAAGAAAAATATAAGCACACACAAATTGTACATGGCTACCACTGCATAAAATGCATGTGAAGAGAGGTGTGTGTGTGTGTATTACACTCTGTGGCAGCAGATTTGTAGTCAAAGGTTTTGAAAGTATCAACTATTTTATGCCTGAATGGCACCTTGACTGGAAACTTAAGTCACTTCTTGGAAAGTGAGTTGAATTGGATCCCCTGACTGCTATTTGCTAATGAGCTTGCCCTGGTTCCTGGAATGTTAATTAAAAAGAAAAATCCCACCTCCACCCAATGTCATGAGAAAGTAAGCAGAGTGGATTGTAAACAGAAAGGATCTTCATTCTTCTCCCACTTGCTCTACAAGCCAAGATCTTTCCTTCAAAATGAGAAATGTCAGGCCAAATTACCACATAGCCAAATATCACAGAAAATCTGGAGCCAGATAATGAGTAACTGAATTTTATATAATACAACCCATTCCCCTGGGAACTAACAGGCATGCCTCTTTCTTGACATTATGCATAGCTGATGGGCCCTTAGACATTGTGCATCTCTCCTGCCTCCTGTGGCCCTAATATAGGGCCAATCCTCTAGTGTTTTGGTGATGATAAAGCAAGAATGTTGAAAACTATTGCTGCCATTCCCCCCCCCTTTTTTTTTTATCAGCCTATCAGTTTTAAATTGCTTCTTGGCCCAGGTTTTTTCCAAGTGTCAGGAACATGGATTCAGCCACACCAGACAATACTCCCAAGTCACAAAACTATTAGCACAGTTATATACATCTTTACTCAAAGTAAGTATCTGTGTAAGTATCTTACAAAGTAAGTACTTACAAAGTAAGTATCTGTTTAGGATTGCAGCACTAGCCCTTCCATGAGGTTGACTGATGCTGGTCCAAATGGCAACCTGGACCTTAACTGGCTCAGCATCGATGACATAGCCAGTAAAGGTCTGGATTATAGCTCACAGCTGATCCACTAAATAAAAAAGGGAAAAGCAGTACCAGCTGGAAAGCGGATTCTGAGGAACAGTTGCCTTGGAGAATTTCATCTGTGGACTTCCTGCAAGACATTGTCTTGTCAATGTTGATACTCCTGGAAGGCTTCAGAGAGACTAGAAAAAGTATAATGGCCAGGCAAAATCATTGGGCTGAAATAACATGGTAAGATTCAACTCTTGCTGTCACAACAGAAGAGTTTTCAATCCTTAGGACTTGAAAGATGTACGTCCTTCAAGCTATACTTCACTTATTCTCTCTTATTTCAAATTATGTTTGCAAAGTTCTCTACTGCCTTTTTGTTGTTGTCAAACTTCCAGCAACTCTGGTAGGGAGGCCACTTTTTCCAAATTGTATATGAAAAATTCCAAATGTACACAGCTATTGAATTCACATCTGATCTGCACACTTGAGGTGTGCAATTTTGTAAAGGAGAGTGGAGTTCTAAATTATTCCTATTAGTTTTTAAAGTTGCAATGCTAACTGTGAAGTGAAAACAAAATATAACTTTCAGGACAGTTGAGGACAAAGGGTGGATAATGAATAAGCGTGAACTAATAGCAAGGACTTTAATGAGTGGGTTCTGTGTTAAAGAGAGAAACCAGTTTCTTGGTAAAGTAAGGCCTGTCTTCATTCAGTAGTTCCACATCTCATTGTTCATTCTTCTGTGGATCTTACAGTCCATATTTTGCCAGGATGGCTTTGTCCCAGTGCAGGCAGCAATGCCATCTACTGGTTCTGCTGCATCATAACAATTTTGCTTCCACCCACCCCCCATTTTTTTTAATACAAAGAATCCATGGCACCAGCCTGAACAGTATTAGCATTATTTATATATTTCTTAATATAATAAAACTTAAGTGGCTTACATACAAAAAAAAATTACATTCCTATATTGCCCAACCCTGAAAACTCTGGTCAGTTCACCAAAACTAAAATATTAAAAATCTGCTAAATACAATAGAACATTGCCTCAACGCCATGCAAACCCTACCTCTGAAAGCTGTTTGCTGTAGTTCTGAAATGTGGGGTCTTACTAGATAGAATGACTACTAAACAGCTGTAACAGAGAGACACGCAAGGCTCTATCTAGCCCAGTATCCTGTTTCCAATGGTGGCTGGCCAGCCAGAGGCCCGTAGGCATCAGCCAGCTCTCCGCTGTTGGTCCCCAGCAGGCAGCATCTGCTGTTCAGAGGTAACCTGCCTTTGGACACGGGCATTCTACCTTTGCACAGAATCCCTGCTCAGGTTCTTCAAGGCAGCTGTTTTTACTTTGTACACGTTAAACTCCACGTAGCCTCCGCTCCACCCACCCGGAAAGATATCTGAGCCAACCCCTCATGCACTTCCCAATGATAATTTCCCTGGAATCTCAGGTCCTCCTGTCCCAGGAGGCTCCCACCCTAATGTACAAGCATGATTATGCAGCTGCCTCATCCATCGAGAATGGGCAGCCGCTTTACTCGCTCAGCCCAGCTACTTGGCATCCACGCCACTCCCAGGCACGTAGCCCGTTCGCCCTCCTTTCCCCACTCTCCGCCCTCCTTAGCAACCGCGAGATGCGGGTGCAGCGACAGAGAACTCGCAGCCTACTCTCCCGCGCCCTCCTTCCCTCCCGCTTTACGGCACGTCGTAAACCCCACTCCCCCTGCCCGCTTCTTCCACGAGCTACAGACGGTCACAGGAGCAGGAGAGAGAGAGCCGTAAAGCGGAGGCGCCACCCGCGCCCGGTAACTGGCAGCGTTAGCCGCGCTGCCCGAGCTGAGTGGAGGAGGCGGGGTCAGAGTAGCAGCCCCGCCCCTTTTGCTGAGGGGCGAAGTGACTGGGGAGAGGGAGAATTGGTTGTTGAGGTCCCCCGTTGGGGTTTAGGGAGTGTTTCCTTTTATTACTCTATTGGGAGTGGCTTTTCTTGTCTTTTGAGGAGCGGGGAGGATACAGGGCTGCTTCCCCCCTCCCCGTTGCTTTTAAAAGCACCCCTCTCTGTGCCCCTCCTCAGCGCCACCCCACCCTTCCTGAGAAAGGGGTGCCCACGTCGTCGTGGGCTACCGTTGCCCAGGTGGGGGTGGTCCCTTTGCGTGGTTTCAGGTGCACGGGCGTCCTTGCATCCTCTCCCATCCTGCCCCACCCCACCGCATGCGTGTCCCTATCTCGTGGTCCTTTTTCCAGGCTGGCACTGGGGGTCATGGCACAGGTGGGGCACAGGGTAGATTACCTGGCAGGTTTCTGCTGCCCGGTTGGGGGGTTGGCAGCTGGGAAGCCCCGGGTGCTGTGCCACGAGAACCGGATCTACCTCTCCAACGGCACCGAGTATGTCTACGTCTACGACCAAGAAGGGCGGCTGATGAAGGTAAGGGGCACGGGGTTGTCCCTTTGATCCTGCTGGCCCAAGTTGGTCCATCTTGTTTAAGGCGCCGAGGGGAGGTGGGAAGAGATGTGGAGGCCCTGGAAACCAGGTCAGACACGATGAGCCCATTCTGGGGAAGCTTCATGCTGGTATCCAGGGAAGGAGGGAGTCGGTCTGAAACCCTTCTTCATCTGATGCAAACTCTTAACAGCAGGTGCACAAAGAACACACACTTGCAGACTGTGTTAATTGATCCTGAATTACATTTGCTCTCTCTTCTGTGTGTGGCATTGCTAACCTAGTTTAAAATTACCCATCAGTGTGTAGAACAATCCACCATGTAAGCACTAAATTGTGAATACAGCAGAATTCTTCTGAAGCCTTAGGTTAAGGGGTAACTCATTTACATGTGTAATAGCTTACTGAGTGTGAGGATGTGCCTTTATTCTCTTGGTAGTTTGATTTCCTAGGAATCTCTATATAGTAGGTTTTGTTCACTAGTATGAAGGTTAGAACAGCTATTTCATACCTTTATACACGGGCATCTGTGAATGCTACTTTTGTACTGATCCAACCTTATGGTTAGGTAATCCCAAATATTGTGTCTTATGTTATATAAACTAAAAAGATAATTATGCACAAATGAATATGATTGGGTTTTTTTTGTGTGTGTGTGTTTTTAAATACAGAATGTCAGTCTCTCACCCCAAATGTGTTCAGGGGAAAGAAGAGGTGGGGATGCCTTTGGTATGAAGGAGCAACAGGCTTTTATTTATTTATTTATTTATTTATTATGCTTATACCCCGCTCCTCAGCCAAAAAAGGCTCTCGAAGCGGCTTACACTTAGCAAAAAAGACAGTCTTATTGGGAAATTGACAAAGTTAAAGGCCAAGAGACAAAACCTTGAATAAAGGGTAATGGTACTTAGATGCAGAGTGTTCTTCTGCTCAAAGAAGGTAACGGGGCATCACTCATTCAGTCACTAGATTGTAATCAGCATTGTTTCTTAAACACCAAATTGACCATCACGCTTTCAAACCACATAAACCTGATTTGCATGTTCACCGCAGCCCACTACGGTTTATTTAAACCATGGTGGATTGTGGCACATGCCAGTGCACGCTGGACAGCGTTTGAATATTCAAGCCACTACCACGGCTTGTTGTGTTATCTGAACCCAGAGGGGTGGGTTATGTGAGGATTGTATAACTCTCGCACAACCCACGCCTGCTGGTTGTGGCTTGAATATTCAAAATGGCCATCTACGTACATCGCAGCCCATCATAGTTTAAATAAGCCGCGGTGGGCTGTTTGATTGTGTGATCCTGCATAGGATTTGCATAGATCAGTATTTAGCTATTTACTTGGTCACCATTGGTGATCTGAAATTCCATGCAGGTAAGTTTGTGGAATTCCCTCCAAGTGAGTCAACAGGCTGATCAAAAGGGGGCAGAGCAATCTCCCCTCTCCTTCACCAGCTCACTTAGCTTCTATGCTGCTTGTGAAGGAAGTGAAGCCTCTTCATCCACGGCCAGCCAGAAAGGCAGTGGAATGGCAAAGGAGAAAGAAGGCACTCCCTTCCTCCTTTGTCAGCCTGCTGCACTTCTAGCCTGTATCTTTTTTTAGCTTATAAAAAGGGCTGCTCTTACAAATAAAAGGCAGGCGAGTAAAATAAAAATTCAAGCTAATAAGTTTTAAAGACTTAGTAACAAGACTGGTATAAGCATTCAGAGCAAGAAGTAGAGTGAAATGGATTTGATGTGGTTGCATGTCTTGGTTTGGTTGTCATCTCCTTGCCTAGTTGCATGTACCATGATTGTAGCATGAGGCCATCATAATTCTTTCCCCTCCCTGTCCTTTATTTCAGTGATAATCTTCTAGAAATATTTTGGGCTTGATCCTGCAGAGGAGCTTGGAAGCCTCAGCTCAACATAAAAACCTGAGATTTTTTTATGTTTGTTTCACGTCGAATTACAGGCAGGGCTATCTGATGTGAAGACCTGAGCTTAGCTATCTAAATCAGGTTTTGTGCTGACTTTTCAATCCATTCTCCCACTATAGCAGCATTTTGCAGTGGGTTCATTGTCTGTGCTTCAGAACCAGCTTACATGTAGCATCCAATTCTTGGCATCTACCTGTTGTGGTTTGTTTTTTGTGTGTTTTTTTAACATCTCACTTCTATCAGTTATAAATCTTCCTCTGCACTCTAGGGTGGTCATGTTACACTGGCTTTGGAATGGTAAAATCAAGGTTGTTCATCTGCCTTATTCATTGTCTTATGGATTGCATCGTTTTTCCTATACCGTTTGCTGGACCCATGGCAAACTGTAGCGTTATGTTAAATGTATCCCTTTAATTTCTTCACTTGATTTGTTTCCAAGGAACCTATTACGGCAATATGTGGCTCAGCCTCCTACACTTTTCTCTCACATAGAGAAAAGTAGGTCACAAATGGGTTAACCCTTTTAAAAAAAATACATTTCTTGTTCCCCAGATCACACGTGATGCTAAGGGTGGGTGTTCAGTTCTTAGCCCTCTCCTGAATTGCTGTTGCAGCTTTTACTGCAGACAGACATGTGGGCTATGCCTATTCTCTCGCTCCTGAAATGCAGCCCCATCTTGGATAAAATATGTCACTTGTTCATCACCACAGTTCGGCAGCAATGGCAACCGTTAGAGGCTTAAAATGAAGAATCACATGTAGGCTGTTAGGTAACATAAATGCCACTCGTTGCAACGTGTGCTCTTCAGAGAGAATAGCAGAAGCTGTAGAGAGAGGAAAAATAAGATCCACTGATTTATGAGAGGGAAGCTTGTTTTAAATCAAAGTGTGTGTAGACATAATGGCTTCTGACTACATGCCACTGGGTATACTAAATGATCCCCAGAGGATATTGTGTCTGGCCAGACGTGAGATGGGCAGGAGGTAACACATTTATTTTGTATTTATTTCTTTATTCAATTTATGAGTCGCCCTATAGCTGAAGTTCTCAGGATGACATACACAATGAAAGGAAATACAACAAAACCAATGGTAAACCAACATAATTTTGAAAAAATAATTTTAAAAAACTTCCTTCTTTTCTGACATGTGGCTACAGCATTTCAGAGAGAGAAATCCCCAGGATACCTCTTTTGGTGGCATTTTAATTTTCAAATGGACTCTATGACATCTGTCTAAGCAGGGTGACCGGCTTTTTGCTGGCTTTGCCGCCTGCCTTTTAACAGCAGCAGGACATGGGTAAATTAAGCTGACACATCTCCTGATCCACCTGTTAAATTTCTCTATGCCAGGCTGCTGTCAATAGCACGGGAGAGGGGCGAATAAAAATGTAGCAATCATATTGTGTAGGGATCTAGTACTTATAAAGAAGCAAGGTTGATGTGGTGGTAGATGATCTACCCTTTTCACTTTTTGGAATGAGGACAGTTTATATTAGGAATTATCCTACCCTGTCCTCTAAGATTGTTGAAGACCAGCTATGGCAGGGTGTTCATATACCTGCCCATCCTACGGATCTTGAAATGTGTCCATTTAAACAAGGGGATGAGTTGCACAGCTGGTACTCCTACTGGCTTCCTTTCCACGTGGAGCTGCCGAAGACCTTTTTAATATCTCTCCATTCCCTACTTGTTGCCTGTTTCCTTCCTAGGCTGTTTACAGATTTCCTGATCAAGTGTGGCATGTGGAGCTCCTGCCCTTCCACAAGCAGTTATATATCCTGTGTGCTGGAGTTGGTATTTACTGTGTGTCCTTGGACTACCAGAGCAGGTGAGAGATGGTGCATTACATACCACAGCAGTTATTTGAAACTCTGCTGGCTGAAGGTTCTGTAACAAGGTTAGATTAATACAGAGTTGTTGAACCTTAGGCCTGTGGGCCAAATCTGGCCCACTTGGGGTCCTAGTCTGCCCCCCTGGGCTTCCATAGAAGGCCGCACCCCTTTTCTCCAACCATTGATAGTTTGGTGATTTCCTGGCATTTACAAAGTTTTTCCCCCATGCTAAAAGGATGAAATATCTTTCCTAAGAGTTACTAGCAGGAGGAGCTTTAAGCTACAATATGCTGCTAGTTTTGGTATTTTGGCCTCCAACCCTATTTCTTTTGGCCCTGCCCACCACTGGAATGTGGCCCCTGAAAACTTCTCCAAAATGGGATTTGGCCCTTTGGTTGAAAGAAGTTCAGCAATCCTGGATTAGTAGTTTGGGCTGGAAAGCCAAATGAGACCCTTGGTCCAACTAGTTCAGTATCGTCTATACTGACTGGCAGCATCTCTCCAGGATTTCTTTCCCAGCCCTACCTGCAGATTAGCCTGGGACCTTCTGCATGCAAAGCATGTGTTGTTCTACTTTGTCAGTAGGACAGACAGTGTGGTGTAGGGGTTAGAGTGTTGACCTAGGACTGACCTTGGCCCAGTGTACTCTCAACCTAACCTACCCCATAGGTTTGTTGTAAGGATAAAATTGGGGAGGGTTGGAGAATCACATATGTAGCCTTGAGCTCGTTGGAAGAAAGGTAGGATGTAAATGTAATAATAAATAAAATAACTATATTGTGACTGGCTAGCATTTCTGCAGGCTATTAAGTTATTCATTTTTATATTGCATCATTGTACATGGTACTTTTCAGAGGCCACTTCTGCCCCAAGGAGCTTACAATTTTAAATCCAACACTGAGGAAACAGCAGAAGTGGGAGGAAATGGAGTCAGGGGGAAACAATCTATGGCTCTTTCAGTTGGGTGTGCTTGGGTGTATTTATTTATTTATTTATTTATTTAAGTCATTTATATCCCACCCTATATTACAAGGATCTCAGTTATGGTGGTAGGGCATGAGAAGCATGTGTGTGGGTGCCTGCATACAAAGGTTCAATGGGAAAAGTGAGTTTTTGAGGAGGGATTTGAATGAATTAGCGAAGATCACAGGCAGGGCTGTGTTGGGATATTAGAGCAGAGGGGTATTTGTAAAGACTGAGCATTTGGCACCGATGCCGCCTTCTCTTGAAAGCCAGCAGCAGTGATCTCCAGGAAAATCTAGACAATTTCATAGATCTCCTCCATTATGTCTAGGGGTGCTTCCAGATGAGGCTTTTATCCTGTCATAGCCCTGCCTCATTCATGGAATGTTATGGGTTGTTTTTTTCCAGATGTCATCTTCCATTTGTAACCCTCCCATGTTTTCCCACCGCTCCTTCCATCCTTTCTCTTACCGCAGAAAATCTAATGGCGGCAGTGGGGGGAGGGAATGGCATTGCTGCCCCAAGCCTTCTGACTGGCAGAGTTAGGGGCCTTCCATCTGGAAGCACCCTCGGTTGGCCTTTAGCTGGTCTGGTTCCCCCACTCCCCATTGCTATCCAGTTCCATAGCTCCTTAAAAAGAGGCTTGTGAGCCTTTAGAGCAACAAAAGGGTTAAGTTGCTAGACCCTCCCTCCAGAGCGCTAGCTTTCCTTGGCTTGATCCAACTTGCTGTTTCCTGAATTCAGGTCTGTGAAGCAGATGCTAAACCTTCTGATTTTTTGACTTCATTTCTGAGCTTTACCCCTTGGCTACACTGAGAGCTTTTCCTTGTTTGCTTTGAAGGCTAGCAAAGCGGACAGATGGTGAGGAAAATGACTGCTTCTCCAGCGTCTTCCCTATGGG